>NC_026658.2:15960686-20960686 GCF_000004075.3 Cucumis sativus
TATGTGAAAATAACAACAATAAAGAAATATGAAGAACGAGTGTCTCATTCAATTGGATCCTACAAAATGATCTACTTCAAACCAATAGTCAAAGATAATGTTGTATACTTTGTTGTTATTGAATGCAAGATTAGTCAAATAAGAGTATATGAAAAATGGAAAACTTTTTCATTATTATTGTTTTCGATGGAGATCAAACAATTGACTTTAAGAAAAAATGCCACGTTTATTCAACATTATCTTTAGATGTTTATTTAAGATAATGGATTATAAGATACAAATTTAAACTAGAAATTGAGATTCATGCTTGGTTTGAGTATGTTATTTAAATTTTTTTGATATGTACACCTTACCGAGAATTGACATTTGAAGTACCAACTTCAAGTTAGAGTGAGTTATTATAATTCCCTCATATTTGGGATCTTCAATTGTAATAAGTAATTTTTCAAGTTATTATAACATTTTAATATTACAATTTCAAATTCCTCTTTATTAGAGATATTTATTATTTGTTATAATGTTTACTATTTCTTAATCATTCTCTGTTTGCATCTTCATCATAGCCTAAAATAATTTTCTGTTTGCATCTTCATCATAGCCTAAAATAATTTTTACCCGTGTTAAAATTAGTTTACTCCCCATGTATAATAATCAGTGCCTTAAACATGCTGAAGATAATAAACATGTAGTTTCTTTTCTTTAGAATGTGGTTGCTGGAGAATCTGAAACAAAGAATTAAATAAAAACAAAGTTATATTTTATGTTTATGGTAAAAGATTCATAAATTGCATTCAAATTTAAGCAATTGGAAACTTGTTGTAGTTGCTAAATATTAGTTGACAATGAAACATTGCATGTTAAAAAACTTGTATAATTATTATTTTGTAGTATTATATAATTTATAGGAGCAAATTAAAAGAAAAAAACAAATGGTTTGAAAAAGAGTTAGAATTTTGATAGTGCGGTTTATAATGCGGTTTATAATTTAAATTTAATCTCTATGGATCAATAAAAACTTCATGAGTGTTAAATAATCCATGAGCTTTTTAGAGGATCTTAATAAACTATAAGAATTAGATATGAAAATATGTCCAATCATAAGAGCTAAATTCTAACTTTTACAGTATTCTAACTTTTAAACTATAAAGGCTAACTTTTGCCCAAATTATAGGGACGAAATCATAATTTAACCTAATACACAAGTATTTGGTAAGACATATTTACATTGTGCTCCTCTAAATGCTTTTATCTCTATTTAATACAATTGTGCATTTTAAATATGAAATAAGGGATACAATAAAAAAAAATTAGTTTTGGAATTTATTAAAATCTTCGAAAGAGTGTTATTCCAGTAGAGGACTATTATTGAGGCGTCTTAAACGGAAGGACTTGTTTTTTTATCCATAATCCTTAAGACTATTAAAAGATCGTAGGCACACGGAATCAAACTCCTCCGAACGGAGCACAAATAGACATAGGAGTCCTCTGTAAGGAAGCTTTGCGAGTGTATATAATAGACAAAGAAAATATCCTTCTACGGCACAATGCTTTGCGACTGAATATGAGCACTAAGAAGAGAGAAAAAGGAAAAACAACTCATATAAGTGGAATAAGATAGTCCTTGGAACATGAGACCTACGGCCAGGAAACAACTATCCAAAAATATCTCTAGACAGGGATACATCATTCTATATTTTTATCAACATTTTCCCAAACATCAACCTATGTTATAAACTAGATGGTAATATAGTTTGCATTCAAAGACAGAATATAATAACCAACAATTAATTATAATCCAGTGAGTATAATAATCTGAAAACGCGTATTTTTGTTTTATATGTGTGTGTGTGTGTGTAAAAAGTTGTATTAGAAGTGAAAGCGTGAAGGGAGGAAAAAGAGAAAGAAAAGAAGAAAAAAAACAAACACTTTGGGTGCTGTGGTTGACAAAGACTGGGTGAAGGGGGGGGGCATTTAAGTAAATTGACCAACACACCATACGTGCGGATGGGCCCCACGCGTAAGACCCATCCGATACATTACTAACTTTTTTTTGGTTTTAATTATTATTTGTCATACAAAAATACACACGGAGATAATAGCTTGGGGAACAAGTAGGTTACCTTCATCATCTGGAAAGCATCGCCCAAATTCCATTTCCATTTCCCATCTTCATCATTATCCTCACTCCCCCTTTTTCCCTTTTTCCCTTTTTCTCTTTTACTTCCAAAATCACAATATCATATTTTATACTCCATTATAATTTTACGGACATAAATTTAAGGTAACTGTTCTCTCTTTTTAGAAATTATGTTTAATTTCTTTTCATTTATAAATATTCTTGAGTCAATTTTTAAAAATTATAACTCTTTTTTCGTGCTAAATTTTTAAGACATTGGAATTCAATATATAGCAAAACAATACAAATTTAGAATCATTGTAAAACAAGCATCATTCTCAACAACTAAAAACCAAAAGTCAAATACTCATCAAATATCTTAGCAATTAATCTTTTGTTTTTGACCTTTCAAAATTAAGCATTTAACTTCTCTCAATCCTTCACAATACCTGGTTTTCTTTTTTCTTTTTTTCTTTTTACTTTAGAAATTCCTAATCAAATTTTAAATAAAAAATAAAATTTTATTGGAAATTTAGTTAAGAATTGGACTCTTTACTTAAAAAAAAAAACAAAAAACAAAAGAGACAAAACATTGTTAAGATGTAGATAATAAAGCAAAAAAACTAGAGATAGAAGTGGTAATTGTAGACCTAATCTTAAGAAACAAAAGCAAAAAAACTTTTTTTTAAAAAAATAAATAAAATAACAAACAAAGAAACAAATGTTTACAAAATCCAACCTTAATCTTCAAACTTAGACATTTTAAACTCGTAGATCTACCAGACACAAAAATCAAAAGTCTTTTAAAATTTATAATGAATAGAACAGTTTATTTTAATATGTTAGGAACTTTTTATATTTTAGGGACTGAATAAAAATAAAGATTAGAAAGCAATGACCAAATATGTAATTTAAGGTAAAAAAGAAAAAAAAACAAAAGAAACTTCGTGGCTAAGAAAGAAAACGAAAGAAACACAAAACACCACGTACGATCTCCTTGGATGTGACTCTCAAGATGGCCTGAATTCCCCACCACTCCCTCAACACTCTTCACGTCATCAATCTTTTGGATATTTTCCCAAACCTTCATATTGCCTTTTTCGCTTCCTTCTTCATCATAGATATAGATGCCTATAAAACCCCTTCTCTTTAATCTCCATTCCCCTTTTGCTTATCTTCTCTTCTAAAACTCTTATTTACCCAAAAAACAAAACTCCCAAACCAAAGGCAAAACCATTGTTTTTCTTCGTTTCAATCAGTGAGAGGAGTTTGAAGAAAGCGCATGACGTCTGAGAATTCTAGTGGGTTAGTTTTTTTTCCTTTCTTCTCCGTCCAAACTTTTGATTTTCTATTTCTGATTTTCTCCATCTGGTTTTTTTTCAATGATTTGTTCTTATAAGTTCTCTTATGTTGTTTGATTTTAGAGGAAAAACATCAAGAAAGAGGCGAAATGGGTATGTTTCAGTAGTGGACACTCTAAACAAGTGGAAGAAGTTGAATAATCAATTGGAGGATTTGGCTAAAGATGGAGGAGTAGAGGAAACTCGTAAAGTTCCAGCTAAGGGCTCCAAGAAAGGTTGCATGAGAGGGAAAGGAGGACCTCAGAATTCAGATTGCAATTTTAGAGGTGTTAGACAGAGGACATGGGGAAAATGGGTAGCTGAAATTAGAGAGCCAATTGCAAGTAATAATAATACCCGTTTGAAGAAGAAAGGCACTCGTTTATGGCTTGGCACTTTCTCCACTGCTCACCAGGCAGCTCATGCTTATGATGAAGCTGCCAAAGCCATGTATGGCCCGTTCGCTCGTCTTAATTTTCCTGATTCTTCTTCTCCTCTTATGAAACCATTAACGTCAGAGCATTCTGATACGATATCTCCTGTTGCTTCTTCCTCCTCTTCTTCTTCGTTCTTTAATGGAGTACCTGCAGAGAAAATGAAGGACTGTTATTCAATGGAAAAGCAAGAGAATTGTGAGTATGAATCAATGGAGGAACTGAAGGTGAAAGTGGAAGAAACAGAAAGAAGTAGAGTCAATTATACAGATATTAAACCCAATTCATTTTATGATTCTAACATTGGGAACAGATCAGAAGGAAATATGAAGGAAGGATTAGCTGATGTTCTAAGAAGCCATGATCAGAATAGCCCTTCTGAGCTTTGTTTTAAATTTGAAACTATGAATACAAAGGGCTGCAATGACTTGAATGGATGCAATCAGTATGTGCTACAGAAGCTTCAGAGTGATCCATATGCAAGAACTTACTGGATTCCAGCCGGGTGGGAGATCGGCGATCTCGGGTCTGCGACGGTGATGGAAGCAAAGCCAATGGAGATTGAGAGCTACGGAGACTGTATGGCCTTCAACCGTGATCTGGGTTTGTTGCTGGATCGGCAAAAACACATGGGAGTTGGTGACCAGAGAGTTGATGATTGCAACAACTTTGAGTTTTTGAGACCTGATTATGATTTTGGGTTGGAGGAGGAACGAAAGTGGCTTGATTTATGCTTCCATGGATGAAGATTGAAAGTTTAGGCAGGGTAGTTTTTTTTTTTTTTTTGGTTACAATTATATTCTCTTTTGAGCGTACATACTAGTTTCATTTTCTTCTCCTTTTTGTAGACCCCTGTTCTTTTGTGCACCTTCAATAACATGAGATATTAGAATGAAGTATCAATGTTCATTTGTTTCTTGATTACATTTACAACTTTGAATTCGTTCCTTCAAGTACATAATTAACGAATAATAAAACAATTACCCTCTCCATGTTAATTTTAATGATTGAGACTAAGAAGAAAACCTCATTCGGTGGATATTGCGGCGAACTGTCTGACATGATCGGGAACTGTTGCATTGATGAGGGGAGCTCTGGTTAACAGATTAAAAGCTGTCATATCAGTAAAGAGTCAGAGTTGGTGGAGCTTTCAAAAAGCTAGGGAACATATCCAAATCCTCGTGGTATTCAACCCCTTTAAGTGATGAGCTTTACGAAGTTCAAGAAGCCTTTTAGTCAGTCACTTTTTCCGTCGACCTCATTGAAAACCAACTCCCATGGCCCACTCTTCGTGCCTAATCTGGGATCAATGAAATAGAGACATATAGGAAAGAAGTTAACCACTAGGGAATTTCAAATGTTCAGTACTACCGAAACCAAGGAAATTTTCTTGATGAATATGTGGATTATTGTGGCAATGGGTATGAAATGAACTCGGCTTAATGATGAATTATTGCCTGGAGATATTGAATGTTACTAGTTAGGTAGGCCTACTAATTAGGTGATGCCTAATTCAGTTGGCTATTGGAATGAAAGTGACGTTTTCTATATCAAGTGTGTTCTCACTAATATCTCAACAAGCAACACATCCGATTAGCAAATGTTTAATGACGAAAAATTTTAACAAAATCAGATGATACCTCCAGACTCCAGCTACTAAACGCAACATCATGAACAGAAACAATCCACTCCAAACCCCAGGGAGACCGAATGTGGGAGTGACCACGAGCAGGTAAATAGAAGAAACCAATCCAACAAGCACCTGCTCTCTTCCGATCCAAATTAATAATATATCTTTTAAAAACGAACCAAAAAAGAAAGAAAAAGGAAGCTCAAATTATTCATTGCAAGATGAATATGGGAATATACCATGGAGTATGCTGCATATCCGAAGTCCGAAACTCCATAGTAGAGCCCATCTACAACGAAGGCCAGTGCATTTACTGGTTGCGATCCAGCAACAAACTACAAAAATATGACTAGGATTATATTAGGTCTAACGATCAAAATAACCTTGTCTGTCATGCAGGGGACATAAATAGATCTCCTTAGGAAAGCAACTAGCAAAATTCAATTCCCCCAAAATTCAGGATGGATACCAAATTTGCTCCAACTCTTCAGCAATAGGGCATCGTCCACGTACCAAACAAGTACATATTGCATAAAAAATGAATTCTCATGCAGGGAATCAGAGGGATTCTAGGTAGCCCGAACAAATATGTTACATGAAGAAATTTGATCCAAAATATAAGAAATTTAAAAGTCATGCACAGATAATCCATCTACTGTTAAGCAGTCACCAGAAAGGTACAAAGCCAAAAGTAAATTATCCAAATAACATATTCTTACCAACAACCCAGATCGTGCAGTTTCTAGGACTTCTGCATCGGCACTGAATAAACCAGAAAATGCGCCAAATCCCAGGAATAAGATAATCGCCAAAGAAATTCCTGAGATCAAACCAATCTGTAACAAAGAGGTATCCGGATTCAGTTGTGGTTGCTTTTTTCATCAGAAACAATACATGAGAGTTGAGACCGAGGTAACAAAAGATCTTTTGACCAAAAAAAAGAAAAAAAAAAGCTAAGAGATGGTATGATGACGTTGGAATCATTACTGACCTGCAAAGTTCTATAAATCACTTGACGCGAATGTTCATAGTCTTGTAAGGTGAAGCTGCCTGCCAATAAGGCCTGCAAAACAAGAACATGATATATATACTCACCAGGACCAGTAAAACAACAAATATTCTTTCAACTCTCTGTAACATGAAGATGAAATTTAGCAGTGTACCCAGTTAAGAAAATAGTACAACAGCAAACAAAATTTTACATGGAATTAATAGACATAAAATGTTCTTTTTTTCTTAGGAATGTATACAAGTACCATTCAACAACAAATATTCTGCTTCTAACGCCCATTTCACCACCAAGGGCAAATGACAACAAAATCTTCACCACCCAAGACAAAAATAAATCATCCGGGTGACCATTTATCTACATTACTTAAATAACTTCGAAGTTTCACAGCATCAAATATTATTCGTCTTCGCAGATCAATCGGTGATCCTACGATAAGCTTGAACGCTGATACTTCAAAAATGCTAATTATTACAAATTACTTATCTTGCTCTTAAATAATTCTAACACGAACACATAGAGACCATTGGCAGAATTCAAAACCAAGAAACTATCACGGGTTTGTTTTGTGATCAGTGAGGCAAACCTTGACGTAACTGAACGCTTAGTATAAATAGCAACAAAACCAAAAAAAGAGTTAAAGGCTTCGCTGAATAATGAATATAAGTTAATTTATGAGGAAATCTCTGTACCTGACCAGCCAACGCTAAAGCATCAGTAAGCAAAGATATAGCCATCCATATTTGTACACAAATTTGATAACCGGCCATGGGTACAGGACCCTCTCTAGCCGCCATGGATGTGGCTAGAGTCAGGGTTACAAGGACAGCCAATGTCCGGGCCATCAAGAGACCACCTGAGACAAAAGGCAGAATTAGAAATAAATGGGAAATTTTAAGTTTAAACAAACATTTATAAAGAAAAAACAACACTGAAGAATTTCGGAGACGTGAACCATTTGGATCTCAATCTTTAAAAACGAAAGAATTACGAAATTACACATTCCCTCGAACTCATTTGGGAACAAGTAAGGAAAGAGGCACGATGAACAAGTAATTGGTGGATGGCAACTGACTTCCTGTGATAAGATTCTTTTCCTTCTATCTTCCGTCCAAATAAATAGCGAAGTCACAATCTATAGAAAATATGTTCTCCTACAGAATGTTAATACAATAAAAAAAAATGCCCATATCTGTTTTGGTATACTGACAAAGGATCAATGGTCCATATAGCAAAGACGTGGCTGATCCATTAAACAAACCGTGGGTACAATAGTTAAGCCAGTTCATTTCCAGCAATATTGATATGAGCAGAACATCTAGGAAACAGAGAATGGCTAAAAAAGATTACATGTAGGTAAAAGGAAATTACCAGATTGGAGATAGCGCGCAATTCTACCCCCATCAATGCTTGAAAGAGTAAAAGATATTTCTCCGTTTAATCTCCACAGAAGAACAAAAGCAATCAGATACCTGATAACAGAGGGCATCAAATCATCAGGAAAGAACAAGAACATCATTTTCCTAATATTGACTTAGGAACTCATCTCAAAGCGCTTAAGCTAAATAAATAAGTTTACCACATTGTTGACGTACTCAGATATCACAGTAGCAATTGCAGCACCTCCAATGCCAAAACCACAAAAGAATATCAACAATGGATCCAGTACTGCATTGAGTAAATTACCAGCAGCTGACACAAAAAAATCAATATTAATTAAAAAGGTATTAATAAATTTGAACAATTTTCATATTAACATCAGAAGAAAATCAAGAACGGTGCCCCATTCACACAATCACAAAAGAATGAGAAGAAATAACAATAATAAGCAGAAACATTTAGCAGAAGTGGCGGCACTCATGTTCCAAGAAATTTACCAGTAGCATATAATGGTGTTTTTGTATCCTTAAATCCACGAAAAGTGCCCTGTGCAGCAAGTGCAATTACAATAGGTGGAGCACCAAATGCTCTCAGAGACAAAAATTGCTCCGCAGGTGCACGCATTGATGAATCCTACAAATATGTTATATATTTGTGGTCATAGTGAAAGATGGCATGTAAAACTATAATCAAACAATCAATCAATATGTGTGGTCATAGAGAGAGTATATGTGAAACTAAATTTCATGCAGAAGACATAAAAAGAAAGATATTTCAAGACACGAATGAAATATAAGGAGGATAAGAAGCCAAAATATTATAAAATGAATTGGTTAAGGTTGACATACAACAGGTATACCCATGATATCCATTAGAGTCCCTGAACCAAGAGACAGCATAACAGCTTCAGCAATTCCAAGACCAGTAGCAAGTGCTAAAGAAGTGGATACAGAGGAAAGAAGCTTCTTTTCTCGTGTCTCTTCAATGGCATCTATATGGTAAAAAAAAAAAAAAAAAAATCGATGATCTCATAGAAGACAATGTGGAGTTTTTTTTAAAAAAATTCACTGAATCCAAAAGTGTAGTTACCAATATCTGTTTGAACAATATTTTTCTCATCGGCATTAATCAATGCCTGCTCTTCAGCAACAAATGAAGTAGTGATATTGAGTAAAGGAACATTGAATAACTTCGACACCAAATTGAATACTGAAGCTGATACCCCAATCGCCGCCAATTCAGTAGATCCTACAAAGAGAATGTATATGGCATGCTGCTGCAGTCATCAATATGACCTCCAATAAGATAAACGTAACTTCTAAAATTAATTTCAAATTCTTCCTGTCATCACAGTCCACACTCGTCTAAAGTTCAACTACGAACTTTAACCTCCAATTCAGTACTCCAGAATCAAGATGATTAACTAATACGAGCAATGGTTTCTTTTGCACAATTCAGAGAAAGATTACCGTAACTTAAAACATGAAGCAAAATTATACCTATATGACCAACAAAAGCTGTGTCAATCAGCGATGCAATTGGATCAGCAGCCAAAGCCAGTGCAGCAGGCAATGCAATCGCCAATATGTCCAGCGCAAGTTCATCAAACTTAAAAGCAGCATCTCTAGGAAATTTTTTTTTAAAAAAAATCAGATTCTAGAATTGAAGATATCAACTAATAAAGACGGTTGCTATATTCAAACTTCAACCAATTCGGCCTGGTGCTCTATCCATCAGTGATCAAAACTTACCTAAATCGATTTACAGACGCAGAGAGGAAGGACTTGGACGAATTGTTGTCGGGTCTGTTTGGAGGGACCTGATCGGATGAGGGTGTAGACTTCGATTCTTCCAGCGGACTCTTGAGGGAAGAAGTAGTAAGATTCCTGTGGAAAGAAGGTTTTGGAAAATAAGGAAGCCGGAGTCCAGAGTTGGCGTTTCTACGCAGCATTTGGCACTTGAATGATAAATTAGTGTGGGTATTGAAGGATGGAGCATAGACGGAGAGACCGGTGGCCATCTCCGGTCACTGAGAAATGGAACAGTGGAAAGGGGGGAAGATGAAACCATAAATACTAGTGGCAATTTGTAAGGACGAGCTTTCGATGGACAGAATTGCAGCTCGCCATAGAAATATCTTGGTGGGTCTTTTTTGACTAAAATAACGGGATTCTCACATTGTTGGCCTATTTTGTGGAGCACATATGAAATCTCGCCCAAGTTCCCTCATTTTTGTTAAACGGAGCCCACCTTAACCGACCACCCCAACCTTCCCGCTTCAAATAATTCATTCCTCCTTTAATACTATCTTATATGATAAAACAAAGTTAGATATGATAGAACAAAGTTAGGGTTTTATTGTACGTGTATGTTGTGGTGTGTTGTTAATACAATCAAACTCTTATATTAGTTAGATAAGCAGATGCTTATAAGTATATAAAAAGAAAATAACGTATAAACATTGACATTAATTTTATGTTGAAGTGGTAGCATAAAGAAGTGGAAATGAGCGTGGTTGGGCTTCAAGACAAATGATGAAATATTTTTAAAAGTACAGAATATTGATTTGTCTCATAAGTTCATGAATTTAAAGCATGTTGTAACATGAAAAATATTTATGAAGTAGAGTGCAGTAATTGCAATTACATCTTCAATTTACAGTATAATTATAGAAATGAGAATTTCAAATTATATAAAAATGACAAATTTAAACTCTCAAACTTATACACCATACATCAATATCATCTTTCAGACCACTTGTACACTATACTAATGTCGTGTTATATTGTCAATTCATACAAAAACTTAAGCTAATCGAAAGAAAGAAATTTAATATTATTATCTAATGTTACTCTTTAAAATTGATGGTTTAAACTTTAATTTTCTTAAAGTTTGTTGCCTAAATTTTAACAACTATGTAAGTCAGAAGGTTTAATTTTATTATCATTCAATTTCTCCTGTATAATGCAAATTAGAACATATATATTAATAAAACTCAAGCCCCATGAAATTATACCAAAAAAAAAATTTTAAGTCATGAATTTACCGAAAATTAAGGTTTTTCATGGGCACAAAAGATATATTTTTGTATTAAATTTGATAGATACGATCACACCAAACAACTCTTCAAATATTAGGCCTTAAACAATATTACTTACACTATAATAATAATCCTTACAAATAAATTATGTATTATTATATTAGTCAACTTGAGCTACTACAATATAAACATTGACATTATATAATTATATACACACATTCCAAAATAACATTATCAGTATTTCATAAATTAAAAGAGATATTTTATAAATTTATTTGATAAAATATAATACTAAAAAATGATGTATTAAACATGGATATTATCTGGGTGCATCCTAGGTAGCATACATTCTTGTACATTTCTTTTTACTATTCATGTTAAAAGAAAAAAAATAAAAAACTTTTTTTAAAAAATTACTACATAACAAGTTATGATTAAACAATTTGACGAGATATAATTAAAATATTTTTTACTTAATATTGCTTATGATAGATGTATCTAAATTTAAAATATGAAGATCTTAGGTGCATGAAAAACCAACTCGTGAGAGATATCTATGTTACATACTTAAGTTTAAGATGATAGGAAAAGCCCCATATATGAATGCTATTCAGTATAAACATTGTCAACAATATAGTAACATGCATGACATTCTATTAGATAAATTTGGACTAACCTAGTAGGCCAATAAATCATTGTAATGGTTGATAAAGAAGTTAATTGTCATTTTAATTTATTTAGCATTGAAATGGATCAAGAAGTATAACTAAATAACAAAACTCAATCTGTACTTTTTACCTTTTTTTTTTTTTTTAATTCAACAAAAATAGGATATAAGTACTTATACCATTACAGAATCAATCTTTAATGTGGTAATTTATGTGTCTCTTCTTGATCATTTAACTATACTTAAATCGACAAAATACTATCATGACGTTTGTCAATATCCTACGGTATAACATTAAAAATATAAACAATTCCAGCAAATAACAGAGTCTAAAGTGATTGCTATTGGTAAGATTTTAGCTGACTATAATATATTATTTTTCCTTTCTATTACAATTGGAAAATGAAAAAACAAAGACTAAAAATTGTCGGTCGAATCATTGTGTAAAATTCAACAAACAGTTTTGTTTGATGAATAATATTATTCTTTAATTGCTCAAATTTAGGATGCAAGGATTTGTCTAGCACAAAAATCCAACTCGTAAGCTATCATATATATATTAAAAGCTTGAACTTACAAGGTTAGAAGAAATCAATTGATTATGAGACAAATATTCTTAACCAAAAAAGATAAGTAACAAAGCTCTAATAGTTGACAACACAACACATAATTCAATTTACAATGACATACTTTTACTTTTTTAGTTCAACAAATATAATATGATTAGTGATTAAACATCAATATGTTTGATATGATAATTGGTGTTTCTTCTCAACTTACCTATACTCAATTTGAAAAACTACCATTTGTATCAGAGCTATTTTGTCTTCATAAATAATAAACCAGGTACATCAATGTAAAGAAACAAATTGTCAATTTGCTAAGATATGGCAAGAAAAAAAGTTATTGAGACTTTATTTTGTAATAAAACAACAAAGGGCACTTTTAACAACAATATGAAGATGGAGTTGCATGTTCTTTAACAAAAAAGTGGAATATGAAATTTATCATCCCAATGATTTCATAAGTTGCATTTCTACTCTCTCATGTGATCTTTACCCTGCTAGTTCAATTTTGATATAAAAATCAACTGCCCATAAAAAAAGTGTAGGAAAATGGCAATGTCTACATATTCACAACCATAAAATAAGAAAGGGAAAAAAGTTACATAAATATAGTCAAGAGTACTCTCTACTTCTATTTGCCCTACAAAAGTACTTTAATATACCATAGTTTGCTATCTTCACCCCAGAAAAAGTATATAGTGGTGTTTCCAAACCATTATCGTTAACTTATTTAAGAAATTATCTATAAAAAAAAAAAAAGAAAAGATTATTGTATGGATAAATTATTATATTATCAATTCAAATCTCCAACCTTATGTGCCAGAAACAATAATTTAAAAAATAAAAAACAAAAAACAAAAACCCAACTCAACATCAAGCTGAAGTTCATGTCATCCAAAATGTAAAATGGAGTTTTCAACACAAAATATTATAATATGTCACACTCAACTGTTCAAAAGTTTAAGTTGATAGGTTACTAACACAAATTTAACAACAAAAATTTTATAGAAATAATGAAAATAAAAGCATACACTTAAAAGTAGACTATACACATTTGAAACACATAAAAGCCTCAAGATTATAATTTATCATCTATTCTTTCGAATCCTCCACCCTTATTAAACTAAAAAAGAATAGATAGAAATTTCAATCCAATGCTTTATGCGATATCCCATAACAAAAACCAAGCAAGTTAGGAAAGATGGAAAAACCTTACCTTCACAAAATAACACAAATTAAAAGAGTCAGAGAGCTGCGAAAAAATGAACGAAAGAATTAAAAAAAAAAAAAATCACAAAAAGCTCTAAAAAAAATGGAATATTGATAGAAGTAATGATATGAGAGAGCAAATATCAAATCCTGCAGACGTTATATCTATGGAAATGCATACATTCTTCAACTCCATGGCCAGTAACGACTGAAAAATGAGAGCAAGAAGAAGCCGGGAAACTCAGGATGGATAGCGCCGAGAAATAATAAGATGATGATGTCGAGGGAGGTGAATCGAAACGATGACGGCGCTATCCCTCCTGAGCTTAACGGACTCTTCCGTGCTTTGAGTTGAAGAAATAGAGGATTTGTTTTGGGTTGGTTTTTATTTTGTTTTGATAAATAGAGAGAATTGAAGGTGTAGTAGGAAGAAAGGCCACCAAACAAGAGTAAATGCTATGTGTGGGGGAAGAACGTAGCTAATTGGCATCGTATTTATAGCCTCAACGTGCCATTGTATTTCTATTTCTCCTTTTTCTTTTATTCATTTATTTTTTCGACATATATAGATATATAAATAAAGAATATTTTCTTCACTTTTGCATTTTCCTTATATTTTAATATCAAACGCAATTACAAATGTGACCAAATATCACAAAACTCCCAACTTATTCATATTGTTAGACTTGTAGGACTTAAAAGATAACAAGATAAAAATTCATTTTATTTTGACTTGTTTTATTTTTAAAATTTGGGTGTTTCAAAAAATGCACGTATTAAAGATGTTAAAAGCAACAACAAATAAAATAAGATTTGAAAATATTTATAGATATTGGTGGATGAGTGTATTTAGTTAAAAGTTGAATGAAAGGTTAAAAATAATAATATTATACAATATAATTGATTAATTTAAATAAAAATATAATTGTCCTGACTTTCCCTTCTCTAATTTACTAACCCTGGATTGTTGTAAAGAAGATGTGGTATAATAAATGAATGGGTTGAAGGGACAATATAATATTATTAGTTTTGAAAAAGTAGAGTAATTTAAAAGTAAATGACGAAATTGGGATATATAAAAAATAATATAAGGTAAGAAATAGAAAGAATTAAAAAGGAGTAAATATGGATGTAAGTTGGGAAGATTATGATGGAAAAAAAAGGGAGGAAGGGGTTACACTGAAATCGGAGGGGTGGCGTTGGAAATTGCAAAAGTTCCTGACTTTCATTTTCGTCTTCCCGAGTATCAAAGTGGTCTTCGCCGTGGAGGAAGGATCGAAGGCCCGCCTTCCCATGTTTCCCAAAATACCCCTCAGTTGGTAATATGTGAGCAACCCAAGGGGTACAATTGTCTTTTGATTATGAAATTAAAAATGGTAGAAAAGAGGAATGAGGTACATGCACGGCTGGTTGGGACGCGCATTCCTCATTTCCTCTGCTCATTCCATTCACTCTTCAGAATTTCTCAAGAATAATTTTTGAAACGTCGCCTTCTCTCACCATTCAATATTTCTTTAAATGATCTCTCTTTTTCTTTTTTCTTCTTCTTCTTCTTTTATTATATTATTTACAATTACAGATAGAGTTTCTAAAGACTGAGGAAAACATCATTTCCTATTCACTCTAACAACAATACACTTTCTTACATCAGATTCAAATCTATATCCATATTGATATTCTAACATTAAAATAAGCTTTATGGATTCCGCCTAATTATTTTAGGCCGTTTAGAAAGATATCCACTATAATAATTTTCAAAGGTTTTTCTTTTTTCTTTTTTTGAGATTTTTTTAAAGAAATTAGTGGTTAAAGATATTTATTTCTTCGGTTATAATTTATAAAAATTATTGACTAATACCACTTTCAAGTAAAATAAGTAAAAAAAAAAAAAAAAAAGACGAATAAATGAATCTAATTTAGTTATTTTTATATTTAAATTGTATTTTTCTTAAACAATGTGTCCAATTTTAAATATATAGTATTACGTCAGTCAACATCCACACTTTTCACTAAAGTTTTCTAAGAAACTATGAGAGTAACCAATTGCCATAACTAAGTTAAAAGCCTACAATAGTAAGGTTCTTCTTTCATGCAATAAGATTTTATAAATCTTTTAGATGATAATTCATAGACTTATGCTTATTGAGTTGATTTTCCAATATATCAACTAAAAACAATCCTTTTTTTTCTCTCCCTCATTTGACACTTTTGTCTTTTTCCTATCAAATAGCGGAGTCAATTTTCTAACTTGACAATACATTGTTTAATTTATTGAGATACACTTAGATTAACTTTTTTCTTTCACTTCTTAAAATAAAACAAATATTTGAATAAGAAATTTTAAACTTTCAATCACAAGAAAGAAGACCATGTCAATTATCACTAAATTATGCCCATCTTACGTTTTTTTTTAATTTCATTTGACATGTTGCAAAAGTGATCATTTTATGATTTTACTATTATTACTATTATTTTACTTGCACAAATCTAGTTAAACGGATTAAAACTAAGTTTTAAAAATATTAATGTCAACAAAATAGTACCGATATCTCAATTATAAAAAAAAAAATGTTTATGAAAATATCAGAAAAACGTCAACATCCATAGATATTTTTGAAAAAGTAACCAAAGCATAAAAAAAAACCATTTACTTTTTTAATAGTTGAAATTTTATTGTTTATATTTTATTCACGTTAATGAGGTTAATGTTGAAAGAGTTATGAATTTTTGTAGGATAATTTGTATTTATAAAAAAAATGGCATAAGAAAATAGGAAAAGATTTAGTAATCTTTAAATTAACATAGGAAAATTATATATATATGGATTTACAGCACATGGCTGATATGAACGAAAATAGGGAAGAACAAAATTGTAATAAGATAACTAATATTTGGTACTAAATATTTAGTGGTTGAAATTATTAGGTCAAAACTATGAAGGTGAATCCAAAAAAAAAGTGATTATTAATATAGTTACATGTAAAAGGAAAATCATATTTGAAGAAAAGATTAAGCTAACAGTATAGAAATATTTATTAAAAAGGAAAGGGAAAAAAGAATCCGTGGGGTAGGATTGATGACAATGTCAGAATTAGGGTCCACCTCAGGACAGGTACTCCTGGAATTAACCGTACCCGATCCAATATCCTTTTTCTTTTATTTTATTTTATTTTTTAAATAAAAACAAAAAGAAAATGTATTTTGAATTTTAGACAAAAATATGAAATTCCCATAAAAAGGGCACCCGGTCTGCATTATCCAAAAAAGGGTTTATTTCCATCCAAATCGAACCGGACAAACCGGGTGGACTTGACTTTTCTTTTTTCGTTTTGTTTTGTTTTGTTTTTTTTTAATGGTCAAACAATTTAGAGGAAAGGAGGGGGATCAGGATCTGGTGGTTTTTGTACGTATCACGTTAAGCGTATGAGTATAATCATGACCATTGATTTTTATGGGAGTGGGGCCCCAGAAGGGGGGGGGGGTTTGTCGGTATATGAGTAATGGGCCTGGGCCTTGGGGGTGTTAATTCTGGGAAATGATTATGCGCGGGTACGACTATGGTGCAGCTAGCTACTGCCACTCTGTCTTATGGACCCCACTCTCACAACCTCCGTGAACGATGACAAGGAACCGGACAAAGCGCGTCTACTCTGGAAACGTGGACGTCCCTGGGCCCAAGTGTCTATACCCCACATCTTATTTTTATATTTTTACTATTTTTTATAATTCATTATCATAATAAATTAACTATTCCCTATATTTCTTTATATAAAATATAAAATTGAATTCAACATATTTTCAAACATAAAGTTAAAGAACAAAATATCGTAAATGTAATTATATTTTAAATAATAATAAATATTTGAACTGCTTTAAAAATCATAAAATAAAATTATTGTTTTAACTAATCTAACCTATTTTTTTAATAAGTAACTGTTGGAATCTTTTATAAGATATTAATCCATTTTTTAAAAGGTTTTTCTAGGTTCTTAATCTTTTTTACATCCACCTCTTAAATCTTGATTGTAACTATTTTGATGATTTTACATTTTTTTTCTGAAAGACGCGTACTAATTTTTAATTCTAAAGTATATCAAATATTTTAAATAAGATTATTTTTCTAAAAACTTGTTAGATAAGAAAACAAACTTTATGATTTCTATATTTTTAAAAAATTGAGTATTAAGAAGTCTTTATAAAACTGAAATGATTAAGTCCTAAAAAAGACTCATATTTTAGTTCGAAAAAACATTTTGAACTTTGTTATCATTTTTGGACTTATCTATTACGGTAAAAATTATAATGTATATTGAAGCTACATAAATTGTGTAATACAAATATTGAGATAAATTAATTTAATGTTAATAGGGCGTGGTTTGAGGAGATAGGAATAAAGAGAGATGAACAAAAAGAATAATAATAATAAGAATAAAAAGAAAAGTGGAGAAAAGGCATCATATAAACGTAGCTTTAAAGAGTTGGGTTAGAAAGGTAGGAAGAAAGCCATCAGCTTTTTACGATTTGGTTGTAGCGATCCAAAACCCTTTTCCACTTCCCCAAAACTTCACCCACCAAATAAACAAATAACTTTTATAAACCCAAATTCAAATTGCTTTATCATCTATCTTTCTTTATACATTCCTGTGAAAACTCAACAAAAATTATATTTCATTATATATCAAACTACGATGAGTTATGAATAAATCTCACATGCACGTGCATATCAAACCTTTTTAAACTGTCTTCAAAATCATTCAAGTAATTCTATTTAATTATTTGACATTATCTTTATTTTTTTAAAAAAATTATTGGTTGTCATCTAATTAATATCTTATATGTTATCCTTTCTTATTTAATATTCACAATATTGGCATGATAAATATTTTAATTGCAACGGTGAGAGATCAAATAACCTTCAACTTTTAGAAAAGAAGATTATGTCAACTATTGTTTATCTAAGCTCACTTTAACTACTCAGTTACTTTTAAAGTGTATAAATCTATCTAATTTTATTAATTGATTGAATAACCATATTTACGTACTTTGATTAAATGATAAAAAATAATAACACAGTGAGTAAGTTGGAATATTACTTACGTATATGTAATTTCAAAACAACAAGAAATACCTTTTTTTCTCAGATTAAAATAACATTGAGTATTGGCATTATTTTACATAAATAAAAGATACTATTTGACATGTTTCTTATCTTATTCTTCACTACTTATACAAATCTATATATATATATACATATGATAATTTTTGTGGAAGTGGATGTATGTTGTTTAGGTGTGAGGGAAATGAGTAAATTTATTTGTAAAAAGAAAAAGTAATAAAAGTTAGAAGAATGATGATGGGGTCCACTAACACTAAACTAAAACATTGGGGTTAGTTTCAACTTTGGTCCCACCCAAAACAAAACGTAAATAAAATATTAGTTCATAAATTAAACAACTCTTCCTACTTTTACTTGAAAACTAAACTATACTTTATCCCATTGTCAAAATCTTTCTTTTCAATTTATTCATTATTACTTCTTTTCCTTCCAAAATTGTTCACACCCGTTTTGAGAATAAATGTAATTAGTATAATTGAACTTTGTATAATAAATATACCGTCTCTAATATTTACTCATGTAATGTTCTCTCAAATACAAATTATAACTTAGAAATTATTGATCTTCGGTCTTTATAATGTTGTAGTTTCAAGTCAATTTAAGTTTCGATCTACTGGAATCCAAAAAAAATTTAAAAGTTTAATCTTCCTAATCTCCAATCTTTCAGATGATGCTGATCTCGAAATTAAAAAGTATTTTAGAAGTTTGAACCCATTTGCTTGTTGAGCTTGGACTTGGGCCATTGTGCTTGGTAGGCTTGGGCCTTTTTGTCCATTCCAAGATAAAGGACACCTGACTCTGCTCGTCAATGACCACCTCGTTCATTTTTGCCACATTGAAGTGGACTATCATGTCGAGAACATGTTCTCTAACATATTGATCATCCTTCATATGGCCATTGTAAACGTATTTAAAGGCTCGTGTCGGATCTGAATAAACGGTTGTTTAAACATTTCCTAAAGGGTGTCCATAATCTGACATGCAGTGACCATGGACTCAAGCTTCTTACTCAGTACGTCAGACATACTGACCAAGATGTAGACGCGAGTCTTGTCATTGGCCTTTGTTCAACGTTCATATGCATTTGAGGCAATTTGGAATGCATTTCGAGTAGGGGAAGGAGGACATTTCTCCATTAAGACAAAGTGTAAATCATTGTTTACTAGAATCATATTCAAGTTCGATTTCCACATTGCATAATTCTCATTAGTTAATGTTTCTTTTTTAAGCAATATAATTATTGAGGAAGACATGCTGAAATAAATAACAAACAATTAATCATATTAGTTATCTTTGTCCTAACCTATTACACAAAATATCCAATCAATTCAAGAAAAACAAACAATAAAAAAATCCTAATCAAACAAAAAATTTGGTTTATGCAATGATAGTTGAGATGTTTAGAGCAACAGTCATCGAAGGGTGATCAACTACTCCTCTTCTGAATTGAGACAATCTCATCTAATTACGACTACCAAAATAACTCTTATTCCTATAGTTCATAGCTACCATGTTTCGATCAAGAATTCATTAACTAACTTAATTTATCCTGTAAGTGTGACCTTACCATTTTTAGATCCTAGAGGTACGCTTTAACATGTTACCGTTAGTAAAGAAAACTGTTGAAAATTCACCTAAAAAAACCTATCCATATTTTGAGTTTGCATCGTTTCGACTTCTATGATAAGACCCTCTAGAGGGATAGTCGCTCCAGGACGACATGCAGACGGATCGTAGAAAGCTCACGGTATAACCTATGAAGGATATTGTAGGATACATTGACACACATTCTTCTCCCACTTGCTATAAAAACATTCCCCCTATTCACTTTGTTATTGATCCATAAAACACTTTTCGAAGGAAGATCGTGCCTAGGGCGGCATAAAGCTGAGTATGGATCTCGTGTATGAACTCTTAGGGAAGTAAGAGCTACAAATTGATATAATATATATACCATTTTTCTTCTACTATAATATTTTATTAATTTAGGGTTTGTTGTACCTAGCTAAATTCCAACTAAATGAATCTAACTAAGTTTGTTCCTATTATAACTCTTATAATAAAACTTCACTCTATATTTTTTAAGTGAATTAAACCATTTAATTTACCTAGTGACATCTTATGTTAATAGGAATAAGGTTAATTCAATGTCGATTTCAGGTCAGTTCTCAGGTAAAGGAACTTTATTGGTGGAGTTTCTTTATAACCTTAAATCCTATTTGCGCTGCTTAGTTTCACTAAAATAAGACTTAATTCTAATTTTATTAGAATTAATGTGATCTTATGTCTATTTAATTTGAAATAATTTAAAATTAAATTAAATTAATTAAACTATCGTAAGATACATTGTTTGCATGCAACTCCTTAATATAAGTTGATGATCTCTAATTATCAAATTTTATAACTACTATAAAATTAATTAATAACGCCTATAATCATGCATACTATGATTTAATTAATTAAATTTAAATTATGATGAAGTATAAACCATGTTACATTCAAATAACAAAAAGAACTATTATATTAAATTATAGATGTAATAGGTTGAATGCAAATTGATTTTCATTCAATTAATATCATACTTCTATTAAAAAGCATGAAAATGCATACATAAAACATTAATTTAAATATACATTATGTTTATCCAAATTCATATATTTAACCTATGGAGATATATTAAATAACTCATAAAATGATTGATACCATACATTAGTTTATCTAAATAGCAAAAAATATATTAATTAAGCCATAAATTATCCTAGAACAGCTTCCAAAGCTCCAAAACTGATGTCTAAAACCTTAAAAGAAAAAACTTCAAATTGAGCCGAAAAACCTGAACCCAGTAAAAATGGCACTGAACCGGGCCCACAAAGAAGTAAATCGACCCGAGCCGACCGCGCGCTGCAAGAAACCATGTGTGGAGCCGCATCTCATTAGTGCGAGAACTGCACGCGCAGACGTCAACACTTCTTCCTCTCTGTTGGGCCACGCGGTTTTTCTCCTGATGGGTTTCTATGCAGTACAGAAAAACACGAATTGAAGGCCTTTCCCTGATCTGATATGGACAAATTTGGTTTAGTTTTTTCTCATAAAAACGTCCCAAATCTCACTAATTTTTTTAAAGATTTACAAACTAAAATAATAACAAATGCGTAGACCTTCACAACTAATCAAATCAATAAATGTCATTTCAAAATTAAATTTTCATAATGCATATCCAACCTATACAAATTTCTAAAATTAAATTAAAAAGACTTACTCTCCTTGTCCACTCTATCTACTAATAGTCAAAATTGCAGCAACAACTACTTGAAAATCAACCTATCCTATGAACAAACAGGTTTTGGTTTATGGGAACCAAAACAATTTTTGGTATAAAATGGTTGTGGGAAATCTAGAATGGAGGCAGTGGGTTTATTTAAGGGATCTGAAGCTATAAGTTTCAGGTAATTTCTTGCAATTTCTTCCATCTTTGTTCTTAGAAGAATAGAAGCTGTAAAGAAATTTCTGACTTTGGCTTTTGCTTAATCTCAACATTTTCTTCCTCCTTTCGTCCTTGCAACGTAATCAACTAAGTTTGATTTTGAGAGTTAGGGTTTAGGGTATTAGTGTAGGAAGGCCTAAATATGGGCTTCAAAACTTACTAGCTCATTATTGAGTCAAATTGAGACTGGAATAGAGCTTGCTATCGGGCCTCCATTTCATTTGACCCTTCTTTTGGACCACGTCCCATCTTGTTCGTCAAATTTTTTCTATTTCTCATCAACAACTTTCAATTGCACATCTAATATCGTTGAATTAGCATATTTAGATTCGTGTGCTATAGACTTTTACACAAAAGAAGGTTCAATTTTTAGCAGTAAAGATACGGTTGTCAGTTATGATAAAGCTTGGAGAGTCCATAAACTTGCATTAAACTCAGTATATGGTCTCCAGAGTCATCATATGTTTTGTTGTCAGCATTCACTAATGCTTTGATTGAAAATAATTTAGATGGGTTTTACATTATAATTACAGTGTCATTAAATCATAATTATATGGTCTATAATCCGTTTATTAACCTATAATCATAATATATATATAATTAGTTCAGTACCATTAATTCATACCATGGTTGAAAGGAATTAAAATAAAAGAAATCATTGGATTAATTGGGTTTAGAACGACTTTTAAACCAAAACATGTTCATTTTACTGAATAATATTAATTAAAGTATAATTTCTACCAATATTGATTTGACGTCTATAAATGGATGTTCATCTGATTGAATAAATAACGTACCAACTAACAATAACAATAGCATGCCAAAATACCCACATTTGTAAACTATAATTATTTCAGTATATACATTCTTATCGAAAGTCTATCAAGATTAATTAATTTTGACATGTTAATAATGTATCCAACACCTATCATACCATCTTTCTAATATCTTGAGATTTAACAATTTTGTGGAAAATTTTAACAACTTTATTCATTTTTTTATTTCAAAACAATCATATTATTAATTTTTATTGATTAAATTTCAACTATTTTTTAATTTCAAAATAACCTTAGTTGGTTGAATCTTTCAACCCTTGATAAAGGGCCCTTGCAAAAATAGCAAAAAAAAAAATTATGATAGTAGGACCTATGTTACTGCATTTTTTAAACTGCAAAAATAACAAATTTGAAAGCCAATAACCTTAATTATCGCTTTATAGCCTTCCGGTAGTCCTATGATTATCGTCTAATATCATTAATTTTGTCATATTCGCAGTAGGTAAAAAATAGGTGTCATGAGCTATTTTTTCTAAATGTTTTTATTATTTGATGTAATTTTCCTCCTAATAATTTGAAAGTTCAAGTTAGTTTTCGTATTAGAAATTATTTTATTTTTAAATTTAAAATTTTAATTTAAAAATTAAAATTAGTTTTCGTATTTAAATCTTAATTTATTTTTTAAATTTGAATTTTTAACCCATACCCAATATCTTGATTGATTGTTTTTCTCATTCTCTTATGTATCATCTTCAGCCTCTTGTTCTTCGTCGTAACTATATGATTCCGCATTTAAAATAATTAATTTTTTTAAAAAAGGAAAATACCTTTTTTCACTACTTGAAGTTTCATTTGTTTTAGATTTTTAGCCCCTTTTTCAGTCTTCTGTGTAGATGTCAATTGATCATTGTGTTTTGCATTAATCGTGGTCTTCTTCTCTTTCGTTACTTTTAATTATACAAAAAAAAATGTTTTTAAAATGATTTACTATTATGTTTTCCCCCAACAAAATAGGCTATGATATTGTGTTTTTAGATTAAATCTTCCAAATTTCATCTACATTTTATTAATTAAATAATATAAATAATTAAAAAAATCAGCTAAAATTTTTCCTAAGAGACAAAAGATCTAAGATGCAACTTTTGTATCTTATTGCTTTTCCGAGTGAAGGTTATTCTTCAACCTCAAACATTTGAGATTGCAAGTTGTAAACTTGAAAATCAAAGATGGAAAATGGAAAATGAAAATAGTCTTTGCATGCTTCAAATATTTATGTTCTTTTTCTTGAAAATGCACGATGAAGTTGAAGATGAAAGTGAAACTTCAAATGGAACGATAATTTGCAAAAGAAATGGTGGAGATTGAGGTTTACCCACTTCAAAGTGAAATATATGGGATCAAAAAAGAAAAATGGAAAATGAAGACAAAGGAAGATGGAGAATCAAAAAACAAAAAAATGGAAAATATAGATCATTGCAACGAATCTCAAAAATGAAGATGAAGGGTTTTGATTTTGATTTGACAAATATATTAATTTTTATTAAAATGTATTTATTTTATTTTAGCTCAATAAAGCAGCTTGCACCCTTTGTGTATAGGAGTATTTTAGGTTTGTGCAAATTCTTATTTGTTGTATTTGTATTTTTCGTTTTGTCATTTTTGTTTAAAAAAAGTGGTTTTGCTATTTTTCAAAATGACAACTTTAATTGCTAATATTTATTAGTTGACCGTTTTCATTTCTTTTCGTATTGCTTACTATATAATTCAACTAGTTTAAGAAAAAAAATGTATTTTTTAACTTAAAACATTAGAAACACCTATTGTTCCACATAATATTGAATAAAAAAACATGCTTATTTACTATCCTATATCTAAAATTAATAAGCCAATAATTTTAAACATCTCAACTATATATGTATACCTATAACATATTGTTGAACTTTATTTATATATATATATATAAAAGTTATAACTAAATCAATCTAAATTTATATTATTAATCCTCATATAAGTGAGATTAAATAAGGTAAATCTGATAATATGGTAGCATTTAATTTGATGCTAAATTGATTACTAATTCAATTTTAATTTTGACTTGAATTTTTATGCTTATAATTAGCTATAGATTCAAATATAAAAATTCATAGACCTATATATACAAAATTTTACGTTTAGTAAGACCTATCCAACATGTAATAACAACAACAAAAACAATAATAAAATGCTATTAAACACTTTAGAGTGAAACAATCTACTAGACAAAAAAAAAAAAAAAATTTAAAAGCAATTCAAAGACCACAAATGTACAAACATTTTTTTAAAAGTAAAACAAACTAAAGAATTACATCCATGGGTAATAACACACAACAAATTGCACACTTCGGAGAAAGAGAAAAGAGAAGAGAGAAGAGATAAGAGAGAGGAGAGAGTGCATGGTCTTTCAACGATCTACATACGAATAAATATAAAAACTTTCAAGAACTCGATTTAATCAAAAGTTGAAAAAGAATATGACAGAAGATTAATATAAATATTAGGGGCATATTAATTTCCTTATATTTTTGCGCCACTAGTCACTGATCTCTACTCTATGTGTTGTCACAAACATGAAACCAAACGAAATGAAGTTCATAAAGAATGGTTTTATTATTAATTTTTCATTTGGAGAACCTTTAGAGAGCAGTCACCAAACGGAGCTGGCTGCCAAATCATTCATTAATGGACACTGTCTTTTGAAGTTGGAATGGATAGCTACCCTACACCTAACACCCTACCCTAGGTTTCACCTTCTAATTTCTCACCATCCAAAATTCTCTACTTCTCTCTAAACCAAATCCATCCAAGTCCATTAGTCTTTCTTCTCTAATTTGTAAAATGTCTTTCATTTGTTTCATTATGTCCACTCTTTTTAGGCTATATATATACCTTAAGTTTGATATATTTTATTTCATATCATTACAAACTAATTGATTCTTTTAAAAAAATTTGTTAACTTTGATGTATAATGATATTGTTTAGAAAGTTTTTGATATATGGTGACATATTTGGCTTGAATAACTGTATAATAGTAACATGTGGTTATAATCTTTTGTCAGTGATATCTTTATAATTATGCAATATAGCTAAATTTTGTCAGTGGTTTGAATGTTTTTGATATGTGTGTGTGTATATATGTTAAAACAACTATTGAATTAGTTGATTGTGTGAAATGAAACTTAGTCAAAGTTATTTGAAATTTGTAGGAATAATTTTGAACCTAATAAACAAGCTTAAAAGGAAGAAGAAAAATAAAATATAACTAAGTCGAAATGAAATCTGACCTAATAATGTTCGAGTTTAAGAAGAACGGATAACGTATGACTTAATTTGTTCAAATATAAAGGAATTTGGTTAATTCCTCACATTGATCACCTCATCTTCGGTGACCTCTTCCGCTCAAGGGGGGTGTCTGCCCTTGCATGGCCTCAGTCAATTGTACCCTTAAGCTAATCAATTTTACTTCTTCATCAGTCCAAATTTGAGTGAGGAATGGGAAACTCTCAATTAATTCCATTGTAACATACCTTCTTTTCACCTTCTAAACGTAACTTCTTCTTCCTTCTTTAAGCTTTTGCTACTTTTGTAAAGTACATCCATCCAATGTAGTGTACAACTTTCTCATTGGTAGGTTTTTTTATTTCAAATTACTTCACTAGCTATCTCAAATTAATTATAAATGAAAGAAATAGTACATATATCTTATAAGACGTATGAATCTCAACACCTCACATGTTTCGATCTCAAGAAGGTGTCTCTTAGATCATCTAACACTCTCACTTGTAGGCTAGAATAGGAAGCATTTTAATTTAGAAGGAAATAAAATGAACGTGCAAGCATAAGACTTCCACGGATATGTATATTATAAATCATTAATGGAGTAAAAGTTTAAATTAATTAGTAGGTGAAAATAAATAAAATATATATACTGTAACATGTTTTTTAATGAAAAGTACTATTACCAAATGATTTTTAAAATGATCTATATTTGATTACAAAGTTGGAAAAATATAATCACAAATGATTCTTAACAAATATTTTATTCACACATCTTCAAAATTGAATATTTATTTGAGAGTGATCCAATCAGTCAACTATAAAACCAAATGTGGGTGTGACAAGACATTAGTATTATTATTGATGTAAGATAATTTGGGTGATATATAGTGTAGCTCTTTTCCATGGCCACAAGTTCCTTTCTTTAAGAGTTTTTTTTTCTTCTTTCTTCTTCTCTCTCTTTTTTTTTTTTCCTTTTTAAAGTTAAAAAAATGTCATTGTTTCTACTTGATTTTTGGCTAAGACCCAACCCATCAAATCCATTTTAAATTCAATTTTCTAGCTTATTAAATAATAGATAAATTTTACTCTCTTTTTTTCACTCCCATCAAAACTACCCTCTTCAAGGTTACGTTAAAGAGCCATAAGGAGAATCGGGACAAACTACTCTATCTCTAAAGACTTCACAAAAGTGAATAATTGACAGAAAAAGCGAGGTTAAAGAGTCCCTTTAACAAAAAAAAAAAAAAAAGTTTAACCTACTACATAAATAAGACTTCTTAAAGTTTCAAAACATTCACAACCTTAAAAAGAAGTTAATCTCGTAAATTTTAATTAGGCGTCTCGATGTCGAGGACCCGAATTTCAAATCTCGATTTGAATCCTAGGCCAGAAGCGTTACAGATGGTACTAGAGTGGAACCTTTTTTAGTAAGATGTGGTTCGAGGATAAACCAAGCAAAAGCTGGTGGGCATGTAACGCCCCGAGTTTAGGAGATGAACATAAATAAACCGATATCATATCTGAATGTGAGAGATCCTGGAGACATATGTTAGAGATCCAAATTATGAATCCTAGATCTAGGATGTTACAATTAGAAATCTAAAAGTTATTCTTTTAGTACAAATAAGTAAGAGAATTTAAACCATGAACCTTCTCTTTTTTATCTTCAACCTAGGTTGTGTTGTTTTTTTTTTTTTGCTACTTAGATCTTGTCATTGCTAAGGTAGTACATCATCACTAAATTCTTTCATAAAAACCTTAGCATCCAACTTTTCTATTTTTTTCTCTTTTTTGTGTTGTGTTATGATTTTGAATGCTCAAATTAATCTTAATGCAAAACCATTTTCTGTGGTGTTCAAACCCTTTTCCCTTCTATTACCTTACCATTAATAATTAAACACATTTTAATTTCATATTTTCTACATATGATGTAGATCATTTTATTTAGTTCACAATAGTAGGATGAAAAACTGAACCATCCAACATTGAGGTAAGAATTACTAACTTTTAATTTCTGCTTAAAGTGTGGCTTTGATTAATGAGATTTATTATTATAGCTAGTCATTATTATTGATTACATGCAGTTACGTACTCTTACTTCAGATTATTATATTAAGAGTTAAAAAATCTATGCCTAGCTATTAAAATTTAAAATAGAATTGGTTAAAGTCGAAGATCAGATTGAAAAGAAATTTGTAGAAAATAGTAGGTAGAGAAATAGGCCCCAAATATTAATTGTCGATAGGAACATACTGAATCAATGAATAATGCACAAATTCTGAAAGACAGCTAAAGAAATAATAAAAGAGAAGCCAACCATGCATAATGCATATATATTATTACATATATTTGTGATATATATATATATATATATATTAAAGTTGTGTTGAGTTCATTGTACAAATCAATGCAATTACTTTCAGATTTGTGGGCTTCATCTTTGATTTCCAAAGAATGTCCCAAACACCTCAACATTTAAGTTTACATTTAATAATAATAAGAAGATATATTGAATATTGATATTCGAAAAAGATGTTTTTTTTATCTTTACTATCATATATCCAAAGTCTTCATATGTTTTCATTCTTTCAGTATAATTAAATTAAGGTAGGTGGATTTCAACCATAGAACTTTTAGTTATAATAGTGCATGTCCATTATATATATACTAATTAAGTTATTCACGCTGATCAAATTAGATATATACTAATTAAGTTATTCACGCTGATCAAATTAGTATGATTTAGTAAATATATTTTATCTTCCAAATTAATTTCTAGTTTTAAACGTATGGCTTCAACTAATATCCATATTTTAGAGAGGGAGAAGATTGACAAAGGTAAATTTGTTGATATCTTCACACACTTGACTCTGTCGTTCGATCCGACGATGGGTGACGTGAGACAAGAAAATAGTGATTGTTTTTGTGAAATATTTATTTTATTCTTTAATTAATAAAAAAATCATTTTTTTTCTTGAAGGTTTGAGAGGCGAGTTGTTGAACGCATAGAGAGGCAAAGACATTAAGATATGTCAAACGATGAGAAGCAAGGTGTTAAGATCTTGTAATGTGTTGAGTTTGATTACTTAATGTGTTGACTGTTGAAGCATTGCACTTTGACTTG
Organism: Cucumis sativus; assembly: GCF_000004075.3. Lineage (NCBI taxonomy): Eukaryota > Viridiplantae > Streptophyta > Magnoliopsida > Cucurbitales > Cucurbitaceae > Cucumis > Cucumis sativus. Next base: position 15,989,893 of record NC_026658.2, read on the forward strand.
ACTGTTGAGGTATTGCGTTTTTTACATAATCGTTGAGGTGTTACAAATCTTAAGCATTAATAACTCTTAAGCGTTATAAAACTTATCACTATATATACTCCTTCCACTTCTCTCATTTCTATCATACGAAAATACCTTCTCTTACAAATTTTTAGTTTTCGAGCAAAGTCATTCAAAAGTGTTGGTTTTTCTATTGGTTCCAATCCAGCTCCGATTGAGTGTTTTTTACTGTTTTATCTTGGGATCAACGTGACAATATCGAGTTGTTTGCATTTCGAGTAGAGCTGCAAAATGTTTTAAAGAGAGTGTTACATCTGCAACCTAGTTTTCATCTAACTGTTTCTATTTTAAAATTAGGTGTACAGTCTAGGTATCCACCAATCTAGGTGACCACCAACTAGGCGTCCACTGGTCAAGGGTTCTCTCCATACAACCAAGTTGTAGACGTTTTCTTATCTAGGCGTCCAAACATCTAGACGCCTAATTGGTAATACTTGTACCAACAATTTTTAAATATATAATGAACTTTTTATAATTTTATGATTTAGATTGGAAGTTTTGTTGAATAAATATATTTATTAAACAATAGAAAATAAAAGAAGAATATATATGTATGTGTATAGTTTGGTGCAGATATTAATGGTAATGATAAATGACTTCCGGTGCCAAATTTGATCCCAATGAAAACAACGAAATATTAATAGGAAATAAAAAAGTAAGAAATGCACACGAGAGGGTGTTTTGGCTGGGCTGGATCCAACTGCTTCCATGGCCCATCTAAATCATTTTCCTATTAATTACGCTATCCTCTTTTTCTTTTTCTTTTTTTTTTCTTAGTTTCTTTTATTCTATTTCTAATAAAAGATTGTATAATACTTATTATTAAGATTTTGACCCAAAATTATTGAGAAAATTCTAATGTTTGATTTGAAAAAATTGACCTCTATACTGCTCGATAGATATTTTAATTGAGAAGAGAGTTGAAAGTAATAAAGTTGATTAATAACATGATAGTTGAATCGATTTTTATTATATTAATCAATACAATTAAAAATAATAACCCAATCTATTGAAAGGAAGGAGTGAGGAGTGAGAGTTTGAGAAGCTTTCCAAAATTAGTATTATATGTTATATTGATATTATTAAAAACATAATTTATTGTGTGAGAGTTAGAAAAGAGTTGAAAGTGTTTTGTAATAATATGAATCATTGGTGTAAAACTAATAACAAAATTTATTGAAATTAAAAGTAAGAAAAGATTAGGTAAAATTAATATATTTAAATATTTATTGTGAGAGTTGAAACATGAGTTTGGTAATGTGAATTAATAATTGTTTTTGTAAATTAATAACCCAATTTAGAATAATGATTTAGAGAAGGTTAAGTAATAGTTAAAGTAAATATTTTAAATATCTATGTGTGTGTGAGAGAGAGAGAGAGAGGGAGAGGAGGGTTGAAAGTGTTTGGCAACATTAATGGTTGTTTTTTGCAAAATTAATAACACAATTTATTGAAAGAAAGAGTTTGAGAAGATTAGTTAATTGTTTTACTTTAGATAGTAAATGCAATGGATCATGGATGTGGTTAATTTAAAATGGGGAATTGGTAAAATTGATCAATTTTTTTACCATATATAGTTAAATTAGAAGCTTGAGATTTCTCCAAGTTTATTGTTTCTTAACTTTTATAGTATTAGTTTTTTTATAATATCAGTTTTCTCCATTTTAGTGTCTTAATTAAAACTTTTTTAGTGTTTTTTATTTTTATACAAAATTAATTTGAGTGACTTTTCTTTTTAATAATTTTTATAATGTTTGATCTTTTTTATTGTTAAGTCAATGTTTATTACTTTTTTTATACATAAATGTATTATTTTTATTTTTTAATACAAAATAAATTATTTAAATTTGTAAATACTACTCGTATTTGTGAGTTTGATATCTAGTCTCATTCTTTTGAAACAACCAATTTTATTAAAAATCTTAATACTTTTTAGATTTGTTATTTTTCAGTTTGTTATACTAAATTTTGTCATTTCATGATTATCTCAGATTCTAAGATAGTAATTTTAGTTAGTTTTTAAAGAGTTGAGTCAACCTATGAAATTAAGGTAAATATGATCGATGTGGATTCATAATGAGAAATCAATCATTTTTTCATTCCATTTAATCGTATATGTAATTTTTTTACCTTCAATAATGATAATAAAACTCCGATATTTTTATTGAACCTATTGAGCCTATTCCTTCTTGATATGATTCAAATAATTCTATTTATTTTTTTTATTGAGATTTAAATTAAATAAATTTTAAATTCTATCAAACTTCTAGTACTTGTTTATCTTGGTGGTGTGAATTCTTTTTGTTATAACTTTAGTTTTATTTAAGAAACTTTAATAAATATTTTTAATCACTTTTTTTAGAGCAAAACTCTTATAAATAAAAAATTGAAATTATTTACGAAGCACAAAAAAAATAAATGTTAAATAAATTAAAAGAAAAAAACAATGATAGAAATTGGCAACTTTTGTAGACATAACATTTGTAGTTACTTTTCATAATGTCTCTTCTGAGAACAAATTACTACCCATATCTTATTGAATGTTTTTCTATTTTAATGAAAAAAAATACAATGTTAATTAAGAAGACAATAATATTAATATAACAACTTAATGTTTTATATTGTGTGGTATCTAATTTAGGTTAGCTAATCTATCCTATTTTGTGATATTTATTTGTTAGATCTAGAGAGATTGAATTTTCTAAAATAAAATTTTCATTTATTTAGGGGGAGGTAGACATTAGTGTTTAATTTGAGTAAATTTTTTATTAAATTCTATAATGTTAAGATTTCTTGTTATTGGTTTTCTTTAATTGAAGTTTTTAGTTTTATGATATTTTTTGTATAATTATTTATAATATTATATTTTTTTTTGTTTAATTTGAGTTTTTTCTTTTTTATAATATTAGATTTTATTTGTTATGTGTTTCTTAATTTGAGTTAATTTTTTTGTCATTTTTATAATAGTTGCATAATAATTAGCGATGTATATTGCAATTTATAAAATAAAAATGTCAAATTGCAATTTATAAAGAAAGAAAATGACCAAAATTTAATTTAAAGTTAGAAAAAGGGTCTCATTAAAAAAAGAAAATGTAAAAAACCAAGAATCAAATTAATAATAAACTAATAGTAAAATCAACTCATCACTTTCGTTCTTTATTGGACATTAGTTTGGGTCCTATATAATGCAACTATTTATTAATTTATAATTAATTTGATATGGTTTGAACTAATATAACAAATTTGTTTTTATCAATTTGAATTTTTTTAAAAATTAGTACCATTTATTTTATATTAATTTTATATATTATTTTCCAACAAATAATATATCATAATTTAGGATTTTTTATCAAATAAATATTAATTTAACTGTAAAATTGAATATCTTGTTAAAAATAATAAGAGTAACGATATAACCAAAAAAAAAAAGGTATATATGATTGATCATTTATTTTTTTTTTAATTAAATAAATTCAAATGAAGATTTAATATATATATATATATATATATATATATGAGTGTAAAATAAAAAATAAAAAAGGAGAAGAATGTAAAAGAATATGTGAGAAACCCATGATTTAGAAGGGCATAAAAAACTCTCATGAAACTTAGGATCTTTGTGAAACGACGAATTTTTTTCTTAATTATAAAAAATACAATAGTAAAAGATGTATTCAAGGTACATTTTTCTGCATATTGATTTCTCAGTTAAAAAAGGAAAGGAAATATAAGAATTAAATTAAGAAGAAAAAAATAATAAAATTGGTTGGCGTGGAAATAAGTATTCAATATTTTAAAATTTTAGTTAGAAAATTCTGAAAAACAGTAAATTATTTTACTAAATAGTTTTAAAATACATATTTAGATAAATATGTTGAAAATGTGCAATATTACTCCAACTTTTCCAAATATTTGATATGGAATTTAAAAATAGTAAAAAAAAAAATCACCAAAACTATATGCTTTTTTTTTCTATTTGGTTAATTTATAATGACTATGAAATATATGTCAGACAAAATTGAAAATATTTGAAATATAATATGATAGGATGAATATGGTTGGTTAAACAAACATAATTATTTGATAATTATTGGACCATAAAAAGACAAATAAAGTAAGCTATTTTTGTTTTAAATTTTAGAAAGGGATTAATTTATAAACTATCAATAACTAATTGTGATATACATCTAATTTTCCTTACTCGACGCTATGTTGTATCTTTTTAAAGATTGTAAAATTTTATATATCTAACAACTAAAAAACATAGGAAACAAAAAGAAAAAAAATCAAAACCGAGATAATTGTTATTCTGTGGATGAATTTTTGTACTTGTTAAATGATGTGTGTTGAATAGAAAATATTGAGATTAATCACAAATTATCATTTACTAAATTAACAATGAAAAATACAAATAATTAAATTTGAGGCTAATTTAAAAATTGACATGTGGTTTAAATTAAAATTGAAAAACATAAATTGGTGAATCCTCATAATGTCATATGTTTTCATTTTGACCGTTGGATTAAGTTAATCATTTTGGTTCAAATAAATATTGTTTACCTGAACTAAAAATAAGCTTAATTTAGTCCAAAAACTAAATATGACCCAAATTCATATGGTTGAATCAATACACCAACCAAACTCAAACTTATACAGCTCACCAGATAACTCTGTAAATAAAGGAGTCTTCATTTGTAAAGGGTGAATTTTTTTTACTCTAAAAGGTCTAGAGAGAATTCTCCCAATAGCTAAAAAACTTTCGAAGTCGACCGTCCTCGAAGATTGAAGCTCATTTAAAAATACAAGCTTTCTTCCATAACTTCGCTTCCTCAAATCAAGTGTAGTCGTTCAACCAACTTCAAGAACATCACGTGTTTCGCTTCCTCAAACCACTTGATTTGGAGGAAGTGAAACACGTGTAGACGTTCAACCGAGAGAGAATCATAGGATCAGATTCTAGAGATTGAACCACATTGTATCAAATAAACAAAAATACAACATCAACTCAAGTTCAACTCGACAAATCAAATTTCTTCGGAAATCTCGTGCAAACAATATATGTATTATTTATGGCAACATACACACAGGAAGATTCACTAGACCTTCACGTGCCTTCAAAGCTAAATATGCAATTTAGAGAAGGAAAGATAACCTCATGGTAAACAAGAAGAAACCATCCAGAAAAAGAAAATATCTTGCTACAAAATTGAGTTAGTATTTTAGCAATTGGTTAGAGCAAAGCTAAAAGTAGAGAGAATGATTTATCTTGAGTGATGCTTATGACCTCTTACTTACAATGGGGTAGAACTAGGGTTCTAAATCTAATCGAAAGTAGGGAATGTAAATTTCGGACCAACCAAGGGGGCTTGAGAATCGTGGCTGACCACAAGAAGTGGACCTTCAAGAATGGAAGAGGGTCACCTTGGCCTCGATCGAGAGTAAGTTAGGCTATTTGGGGCCAATGCCTTTCCATAGTCTTTTTCTCCCTAAGTTTATTGACCCATTTTTTATATTTCTCAACGATCTTAGAAGCTCATGATTCTTGGTGACCCATAACATGTATGACTTAAATTTAGATTTACGGATTCTTTATTGATTGAAAAAGAAACAAAATAGAAGCACGGTATATATATAACCTAATATAATATAATATATATATATATATATATAACTTATAGCTACTTAGACCCATTACTTATAACAAGTTCACAAATGTGAGCGATTTCTTTGTCCCACGTTAAAATTTAAGAGTTGAAAAGAGATTATATATATATACTTACTGTATAAAAAGTTAAGGGAAGAATCATTTTTGAGCTATTCTTCCTCTTGCCAACTTCTAAAAGGATAATTCTATCCCTTGCTCTACTTCTAAAATTACCAATATGCCCTACGCATGGAATAATTAATGGTTAATGATTAATGGATTTTGTTATTATTGTTTGTAATTGAAATTGGAGGTCAGGTTTCCATATTCCATAACTTCACAAATATTAATGGTTTTTGTTATAATTGTTTGTAATTAACATTGGATGTTGGGTTTCCATATTTCATAACTTCAAAAATAATTAATGATTTTTTGTTAATTATAATGGTTTGTAATTAACCTTCGTTTTCCATATTCCATAACTTCAAAAAAAATATAACTTAAAAAATGACTCATGATCATGATTTTAGTATAAATATAGGAGCGATCTCTTATCCAAAGTTTTGGTTGTTTTCAACTTTGATCTACTTATTATTTGTGCCAACTCAAAGAGAAAATTAATCTATAAGGTAATACTAATATGTACATTTTTTGCATTCTATTATTTTGTAAGTTTATTAATATTTTTTTACTTTAAAACTGCAAACTTGATGAAGCATATGCTAATACAAAAATTGGAACCTTTCGAAAATAATTTAAGCCTCAAAAGGAGTGTCATTCGTAAAATCACAATTGAAAAATATAAAACTAAAAAATGAGAAGTGTTAGAGGTATTGAAACTTATATATTGTCATGGATGAAGAGGTAATCATAAGTTATTTGATAAATTAAACTGTTTATCACTTTCTTCCTAATTCTAATATAATTGTTAATAACATTTTTTTAGATTTAAATATAAAATGTAATATTTTTTTTCTTTTCAGACAACAATTCAAATTTATCAATGACTTGATAAAAAAAAATGAATGATGTTATAGAAAAAGGAAGAGATTATATCATTTGTAATGAAAAAAATGAGCAATGTGAATTGATGAGGGTAGAGATGAATTCAAATATTTAATCTCGTAACAGATACATTGAGTATATCTCCATCTTCGTCGATTAAACAAACTTTATATTCTTTTCTTTTTTTTATTTAAAAAAAGTAGGAAGTATTTTTAAAATTAAAAGTATTATATAATAATGGTGTGGGGGAAAGAAAGGGAAGGGGAAATGTTGGAAGAGAGTGTAGGAGGTGAGCATCCGATGAAGGAGAAGGACAACTGTGAACTTCTCAATTGCTACATATTACATAAAGCCGAAAACGACGTCGTGTCCCGATCGATACTCAGTTGGCCAAAATAAAACGACAAGGACTAAGGAGGATGACTCAAATCAATTAACTCATCTTTTACCCCTTCTCTTTCATTAGACAAATACAATCTTATTACACCGTTTAATCTAGCTATATCTTTTTTATTTTGGTCCTTAATTGAACATTTAATGATTTTCAAAGTTAAGTATGCTTACTTTGGACCAATTTTATGTTAGATCAACTCTTGAATTCTTTTTATGGCCAAGATATAGGATGAAATGTAGGAGTTATTAAGTGTCGTGAATCTTAGATTTGATGTGTTGTCTCTAATTTCCTTCTCATTTTTATTTATTCATAATTAAGTTATATATATTTATTTTTTTCTTGGATCTTTGGGATATTATTTTAAATATAAGATTAGTTTCATATCAAAACAAAATTTTGACATTGAAACAAAATGCATATGACGTACACATACTTCAAATACAAATTAACTTCGACTGTGGTTTTAAACCCCTATGTTTCTAATTTACTCCATTAATAATGACTTTGTACTGGTGCTCACGCCTACAAATGAGACTATAACAGTATGCTTACCACAACAATCCAAACTAATTCACTGTTGTGGTTAAACCAAAAATAATAGTTACTACAAGAGATTAGACATTATTTGAATATATATAATATTGAAACTAGATAGGTAAGTAGGAAAATTTATTCAATTTAAAAGAGGTTAAATGGAGCACATCAAAAACCTATGTTTGGATCATTTAAGAAGCCTAAATTAAGGTTAAAGTATAAGGGAGAGTAAGGTTTGGAAGAAGAGAACAGAAACCTATATGTGTTCTTAAAACAAATCTAAATAGAGTTGGCACACAAGTGAAATTATGTGGTTGACAATTCAATTAAACCCTAAACCTATTAAAACCTAAACATTATTTACTCCAATCAAATCTCATCGTTACTGTTGGATTATAACTTAAATATTTTCATTCTCAAAATTAAGTCTCTCCCACGTACGTCCCATGCCTACCAAAATGTCCTTCTAAACTTTTGAAAAAAATGAAACCATTCATTTTGTATCTTTGTGGTACTCATTTATTTTGTCATAGACAAGTTCAAATATCAACGTTTTTTCATAGACAAGTTCAAATATCAACGTTTTTATCAAGAGAAATAGGAAAATTTTAGGTACAATATGTGTTGCATCCCGTATGGAACCCAATTAATTTTTTTTTTTAAAAAAAAAAAAACCCAAAAACTTGAATTTGGCTCAACGATTGTGTTAAATCTCATAAATGGGTTTTAAACTGCTTTTTAATTCAAATAAAAGTTTATTTATATGATTTCTCATTCTATACTCAACCTTACCCCTAATATTAAGTGTTTTACAAAAATAAATAAATAAATACAGTTAACCAACCCAATTAGCCAAATTAACTTTTTTAAAAAAAGATAAAATATTTGCCACTGTCACTATGTAAATAGAAAATGTGGCATGTAAAGAGATCATGATTAAAAACTCAATTGATTAAGGTATTTACTTGTTATAAAAAAAATGTATGATCCAACTTTTCTATCTCTATATTTGACGGAGTACCATAAAGAATGTTAGTATAAAAAGTTAATTGAGCTCAATTAACACCCTCGTATGTTCAAATCACCCTCGTATGTTCAAATCTTCTCATCTTCAATTTGTAGTTTAAAAAAATGTGACATGTATTTAAATAATAATTTTGGAAACAAAAACCATATCTAAATTGAAACTAAACTCTAGAGACTAATAATGAATACCTACCCACTTTTATTTTTATTTTTATTGTGTCATTTTACTACATTCTTAATTTTAATTTTTTTTAATTAAGTGTAAATGAAGATTATAGGTGTAAATTTTGAAAAATAAATATCAAACTGAAACAAAACTTAAAATATTAGAATTAAACTAAAATTAAATTTAAAATTTAAATATTAACATTATAATATTTTCAACTTACTAAATAACTACGAACTAAACGCAATATGTAAAAAGAAAAGTGTGTTACTTTTCCTCTCTTTTTTTCAACTCAACCATAAATTTTCCTCACGTTGGCCTCGATCTCCATTCTTCAACATGCTCTATAAATAGCCGATATCCAATATCTCCATGAACACACAAAATCCCAAGCTTTCAAACCTCAAATCATCCAAACCCATTTTCTTCAAACAATGGATTCCATTTCCACTTCATCAGCCCACATCCTCAAACATACCCAAATCGCCCTCTCAGAAACAGAGCAACGAAACAGAGCAACCGCCGAAACCCTCTACAAATCCCTCGCCACCGGCCGTACTCATGCCGTCGCCAAGTTCCTCGCCCCAGACCTGGAGTGGTGGTTCCACGGCCCGCCGCATTGCCAGTACATGATGCGTGTCCTAACTGGCGACTCGAGCCACGGCGAGTTCCGATTTGAGCCGAGGAGCATAACGGCGATTGGCGACTCTGTTGTTGTGGCGGAAGGCTGGGAAGGAGCTCAGGTGTATTGGGTTCATGTTTGGACGTTGAAAGATGGACTGATTACGCAATTTAGAGAGTATTTTAATACGTGGCTTGTTGTGACAGATCTCCGGCAGCCAGCTTGGGAGGAGATCCGCCACGATGGGCTGACAGTGTGGCGGAGCCAACCTCGGGATCTGTTTCACCGATCGCTGCCGGCGATTGTGTTAGCTCTGTAGTTTGTCACAATAAGCATTTTGGGGAGTTAAAAGTATGTAATTTTGTGTTGTTAAACTTAATTAATTAAGAGAATGGGAGAAGGTTTATGTTGTGTGGATTATGGATTAGCATTTCATATCGCAAAATGTAAATTGCTCTATATTGGGTGAAAAAAGGGGTTAACCGTTTTTTTGTTTGAAATTTGGTAAAAGTAATGATTTAGATTTTATATTGAAAAAAACTTAAACATGAAGCCTAGCTTTATCTAATTAAAACATTCCACATGTTATGAATTAGTCTCAATACTTTACCTTTTTGTAATGATATAATCTCTATAGTAAAAATAATAGTATAGTTTCGTGACATCATTTTATACTTATTTTATACTTGTAGATTGATAAGTTGATCAACAATCAAATTTATTTGGAAACTATAAAAACCAATTTGTTAAGTAATAGCTCAAGGACCAAGTCACTATTTTACATTTGAAAGTATAATATAGACTAAATTGTTACCATTTAAAATTTTAAAATTACAATACTTTTTATTTTAATCTAATATGAGCATTAGCTTCTCATTCAAAACTTTGAGGTTTATATTCTCAAATTCACATCCATTTGAATTGAAAACAAAAGTTTTCTACAACAAGTTAAATCTACTCGAAATATTACTCATTTGATAATTCAAATAATAATAGTTCAATAAACTTCATAGCGGGTAGGAGCAGATCGGACAAATTAGTGGTAAGGCAAATTAATTTGCTCACACAATTTCATACTTAGGTCAAACAATTGCAACTTTCTTTAGCTTATGCATTGTGATATTACAACTTGTGTCTCCTTGATATCAAAGGGTGATAGGGATGTTCTTTCTCCCTATACGGAGATATTGTATTCCTATCAATTTATGGATTTTTTCAACTCTTAAAACTTTTTAGTTGCAATCTTGAAAGGGAAATTTTTTAAAATAGGATAAGAGATATAGAGATCTAACATCTTAATTTTTTTTGCCTCTTTAACCTTTCTATTTCTTTTTACTTTTGGTTTTATACTTTTCCTTTTTTTTTTTTTATAAAAAATCAGTCGCCCTACTTGATGTTTTTTAATATATGTCAAAATGAGTCTTTTTAATGGCTAGACTTTATAAATTTTAGGGTCTTATTATTTGATATTCTTCGTTTGTTTCGTGTCAATATAACTATTTATTATCTCAACAGATGGACGTACACACATCTTCAAAAGACTCTTTCTACTTGATCTTCAATCAAACATTCATTTCTTGAACTTCAAAACTTAATCTTTTAGTTAAATGATTAAGCTAATTTCCAACCCAAATAATCTTTTCAGATACTATCTTTGTCAACTTCCACCCATATCATCAAACCTCTATAATTCTATTTCTTGTTGTAACCTTGTCAAATTCAAAACCCAATTAATATAAGCAAAATTCGATTAAAACTGAAGTAGAGGGGAAGAAGAAAATATAAATATAAAAGGGAAAAAATGTCCTTAAATGCATCAATAATGAAGTAGCTCAATCTCAATTTTGGTAGAAGCAAACTCTGATTTGATTTGAATGCTGAAGTCTAACTAAATAGTAAACAATTATAAATTGTTAAAGAGAAGTTTGAAACTATATGATCCTTGTATGATCCTTAAAAGAGGCAAATGTGTTTTCAAACTTCAAAAACACTATACAAATTGTACTTTGATCATGACTCAATTATTAAATATACCGACACACAGCTAATCCAATGCATAGATAGTTTTTTTTTTTTTTTTTTCATTTCAACTTTATTGCATTGTTATAATTTCATGCATATATATATATACACATTTCACTTTCTTATGAGTCGTGATCACACGTGTGGGGAGTGTTATCAATTTTCATGGCTCTACTGCCTTTTATGAAATGATTGGTGGGAAGTGTGGAAGGGCTGGCCTTAGATTCCTTTTCTAGTAGGCCATTGAATATGATTGTAATGTAAAGTGATTAATTAAGGACATATATATATCGATCATAGCCCTAAGAAAGAGATGGACAGCTTCCTTCCCTCTAATGGCTCTAAAATTTTCTTTTCTATTCCCAAAATCTCTGCCATATGTGCATGTTTGTGTCCTTCACTGACAGAGAAACAGGTATATATATATGGTACTATTTGTTAGGTGTTCGACAGTACTCTTCTTCTATTTGAGATAGGAAAACGTTTGGATCCAGTATATAGGTCTTCATCTATCCATTTTACACCTTCATGTTGCTCTAAATTAGAAATGGACATGTGGCAATTAATATATATATATATATAGATTTTGTGTGCATAGAGAAAAGGAGAGCCTCGACATTTTGAAATATCATGAACTTATAATATAGAATTTTGCAGATGCGTAAATAACTATTATAATATAATTAAAATGGCATTTAAACTCTTTTAGTAATTTGGTCATTACAATAACTATTTTAGTTGTAGATGTAAAAGTCATTGGTCACCTCAACTTTCTAGTTGTGTCTATTTTGATTTTTATGCTTTAAAAGTCCTTTAATACATCCTTTTTAAATCGTTAATTTTCAAACAAATAATTTGATAAAATATTCAAAATGTAATAAAATTTTAAATTCTATTTAGAATAGATATTGATAAACAATCATACAAGTTTATTGATTTGTTATGTTTTGTAAATATTTTAGTTTATTTTAATATATTTGAAGGTGTCATAATTTTTTAGTTTTTTAAATTGTTTTTAAAAACATTGATTTTATTTAAGGGTTTGTTTCTTTTCTTTTTCTTTTTTAATCTATTTTTAACCTTTTAAGTGAATTTTGAAAAAATAAAATGGACACATTAGGAGAAAATTAGCTTGAGTCCTGCCTTAACCTAAAGCATCACCCTAGAATCAAAATAAGTGTAAGGAAGGTACTCGACCTCGTTACGACCCTAACCAAATATGAAATAAGGCACATTCACTGGGTTGGTACGAAAAAAAACAAGTTCATTCTAAATTCATAAACTATTAGCCACTGACCTTCATCCACCCAAAGAAGAGAAGGTCATCAAGGTCTTTAATCAATCAAATAACATTTAGTATATGTTTGGATTGACTTTTTAAATGTTTAAAAAAATTATAATAATGATAAAAAAAAATTCAATTACTAAATAGTATCAATAGTATGATCGAGTATAACCACAATAGAGACTAGCTGAGTTAAAATCTTTCTAAGATAAAATTTTCGAGAGAATAATAGCATGAGACTGCCTTCACTGATTAAGAGAACACTGGATCATTCATGGATTAATATATGAATTTATCATATGAAATAGGTTATTGAGTTATCTAATTATTAATCCTAATCAACTAGGGTGATACCAAATGAACTCAAACCTCAATTTGTAGATTAACTAATTAATAGGTGTCATGTAAAGCCTATTACTGAATTAATCATAATAAGTCCTTTGACTGATTGAGACATTAGATTCAACCGGTCTAGTCTAACTTGCTTCATCGGTTATCTTTCATTGATGAGTTGAGCATAAGAGATTTTATTGCAAGCCCACACCAGTGCTGATCTCTTCTTTTCTATTTTTTCATGTTCTCTTTCCATCTCCTAAACTAAAAATTTATGGTTGAAGGCACTCGGATTTTTTCATAAAAATAAATATATATTTTATATTTATTAGTAGATCCTCAGTTTTTAGAAATTTAAAAAGTTTAGCCATACAATTGTAATATGAAAAAACTTTTAATGATTGTTTACGCACTATTTAAATATATATTTATAAATTAGTTAACTTTTTAAAAAATTAACAATTTTCAAGATTTTTTTCAATAAAAAAACGTATGTACACACCAATTTTTCTTCAATTTGGGAAACCCCCATGTATGGTATAAACACAACACAACAAAGGTTTTTCTTTTTCTAATATTTGTTCCTTTAGTTCTTTGAGATTTGTGAACATTTAAACAACAGAAGACACTATTGATATAAGTATTTCTTTTTGGTACAAATAAATTGGGTATGAAGTTTTGAGCCTTCAACTTTTAAAGACTATGCTCACGTACTTGTTCTGCTTTAAACAACAAAAGGTTCCTTTGTATGTATAGACAAGAACAAAACCAACATATATACACTATGTATTTACATTATAATACACATAAAAACTACATATCAGTTCAGTTCAAACATGGCCAATTTCAAAAACAAAAGAAAACAGAATAGAGTTAATATATAATCAAATTCATCAGAGACTCAATGGCCTTTGATCTCTTTGCATTGATGATAGAGTAGGGGGACTCATAAGCTGCTCTACTTCATCACTTTCATCTAACAACCTGTTTGAATTCAGATCTTTTTTGGCCATCGTCTCAGTTAACTTAACACTATCCCAGATTGGTGAAGCCAGGTTCGATCTAAGCCCATGAACGGTTCTACCTTCACGAGGTAAAGGTGAAAGGACTTCGTTTTTATCGGCGTCATTCGTTCTATTTTTGCATAGATTGTCCTTCATTGTTTCATAGTAATCAGCTGTCCTAACCTCCTGAGCTAGAGAGCAGCAGCAGCAAAAAAGCCACTGTGCACAGTCTGCAACATTTGGTTTCCCCCAAAATGAGTTGTTTTTCGGCAAGTCGAACCGTTTCCTCATTTGAATCCTCCAGTATCCTCCATAGAGTAGCCCAAATACAGAAAGAAGAATGCCAATTAAACAGAAAGCCACTTTGACAGACCAAGGATCCACAGTATTAGCTGCCAAACCAAACAAACAAAGTGGGGCAAAGCAAAAGATTACGAATGTCGTGACGTGCACGTACATGTTCCCGAATCCCAGCCTTTCCATGTTCCATCCAAATAAACAGAAGCTGCAGAAGAGGGAAAGGCAGGCTGTCTTAATGTCATCAAGGAAATGAAACAGCCCCCCTCTCCATTGAGGCTTGTCAACAATTCTTGATTCAAATGAGATGCTCTCTTTGATTCGATTTGGATTCTCATCTTCGCTGGGGCTGTAGTCCTTTCCAAGTGGGCTGAAAATGGAATATAAACCAGCACCTGCAGCAGCCAAGATTGCAACAGCAAGGCAGATTGAAACTCCAAAAACTGACCTTTCAGGTTTCTTGTATCTCAAATTAAGGCTAGATAAAGCATATTGTGCAAAGCAATTTATGTGAAGCAATAGAAGTAACACCATCATGTGTTTCCATTCATTTGGCTTGTAAGTTCCATTTTTGCAGTAAACTTTTCGCAGCATAAGGATGTCACCCGGTTTCCACCTACACAGAACTATCACATGGTGAATCCGCTTAGGATGGTGATACAAACACATGAGAGTGAAGAGAGCAGTCAGGAATTGGTTATTAACCTCAAACCAAACATCTCTCCTTGATTTATTTGGCAGGAGATTGTTTAACATTCCAGTCATTACAAGAAAGAGGACCGCTCCTGAAATCGCTACACATATCATCCACAAAAGCAACGCAATATTCAAAGGGTCTTTGATCCATTCTTTACAAAATGTTATGGAAGATCTCAGCTTGATTTTCTGTTCAAGAATCCCTCTAGAAGAGGGAACAGACCATGAACTCCCATCCATTCTCTCTACCATGTTCTGAAACTTAGCAGATGGAGAGGGAACATTTGCTGAGCCAATCTTTGAATCTTCACTCCTAAGTAGATTCCTTTGGGATATCGAACGGTGAAGCTCGTCGTGATACTTGTCTTCGTGTTCATAATATGCAGCACTCAGTGTTGAAGGTGCTTTTGAATCCATTTACAAGCCTTGGGATGGTCAATAAGCTGAGTCCTTGACTCCTTCATGGCAAACATTTCAAATTCCATTGAACCACACTGACTATTACCAATTTAGCATATTGCATACATTTAAAACTATGAAAAAAATCTTCTTTTTTCTAATCTGTAAAGCATTGTATTTGAAATGATTGTATCATAATTTCAAAATCCAATCCTTTCAAGCTGTTCTGCCTGTTTCCAATTTTTCTTACATCCTAACCATGTCAGAAGAACAAAAATTACTACCAGCAGTTAACTAAATCTATTCATCTTTTGAACATTTGCTTCTAATGATTCATTCACAACTCACATTAAAAGCAATAATGCAGTTGGGCATTAACAAAAACACCCAAGAATTTTTAACAGTGAACTTTTTCTTTCAAATTTGAAATCATACTCAAGAACTGAAACATGGAAACCCACAAAAAAGTAAATATCCAAAACTCAATTTGGGGCAACCATTTCCTTTAAGAGAATCACGTATATTGATATTTTCTGCATCCATTCACATAATAAAAATAATTGAAGCAAAATTCACTAGTATTACAAGAAACCCAGATAAGCAAACTCAAATAACTAACTATTTGAATTTTAAAAAAAAGAACAAAAAACTCCATTGAAATGGAAATTTGAAATCTACCTGAATTATGCAGTTCCCAGCTGCTCATCAAAGAAAAGTGAGTAAGAAACTAAAACAAAAGAAGGTATAATTAGGAATCACATATGGTCCAAAAAGAAAGGATATGGTGGCAAACTTTTGCTTTTACTAAAAGGACTGAGCTTCAAAATGTTCTGTGCTATGGTGGGAAACTTTTTCAAAAGCTTCCTCCTTTTTTAGCCTTTCAAATGGGCTGTAATGAGCACTTTGATGGGAACTGATTGAATTCTTCATGGGCTTGACTTTGAAGGTTCTTGATTTGGAATGAATTTCCTTATACTTCTCCAAGCCTGGCCCAAATTTTGATAGAAATTTTGAGGAATTACAAGAAATGTTTACCTAAAAAACTCAGTAATACAGCAAAAATGCCTATTAGAATCTTGTATAACCCAAAGTCAATGAAACCTTGTAGATTTTTGTAAATGAATTATTGTTTCTATTGAAATCTGTCGACTGGTACTATTTGGATTTCTTTTCTAATTTAATTATTGTATTGATGTTTCTTTACTGTTTAAAGTGGTTGAAGATTTGATGAAAATTTGAGTGAGAATTGGTGGGTTCTTTTTGTCACCATCTATTTTATTAAGATTTGAAGTGTGATTGTGTTTAAGACTCTCTTCTCTTTCATACAATTTAATACCTTTGAGAAAGTCTTGGATACAAGTCATTGAAAAATCTATTACACATAAAATGAAAATTAAAACTCTAGACCAGACTCGAGTTTAGATGTTTATAAACTTGTAACCTTATGTGAAAATGTACTCCTCACAAGAAGTTCTAGATATGCCAAGGTTCTTTTTCTAATAATTATGTTTCAAAAATCTTTTGAGTGAGTTATTTGTATTTGCTTGTCTTATATTATAACCTTTTTTTCGTTGTATTTTGTTTGCGTTGGTTGTAAAGAGATTCGACCACTTTCTAGGCTCTAGCTATTGATTCAACACATTTGAAAGAGAAAATTGTTAGAAAATGTTGATACCCACAAATTGGATTGAAAAAGGATTTAGCTGCAAGCAAGGAACCCCAGCAAAGGGTAGACAAGAAAAAGTGAGATCATAGGCAATCTTTCCTACTTTTTATGCTTTGATTAGACATAAAATTTGGTTGTCATGTTTCCCACTTACCTAAATTTGTCCCAACTTTAATGAAGCTGATCATCTTCATTTTTACAGGCTATCTTAAGTGTTGTAGTTATTGTGTTTTTCTTATTTTCTTCTACATTACATTATAATATGATGTATTTAATTTGTATACAAAATAATCACCATTCAAGTATACGAAGGTACCAAAAGAAAAAGAGTATTCATTAGGATAAAATACTTCAATTTAAGAATGTAACTTTAACATAAACTTTATTTTAAATTATATCAACAAATTACCATTGAGTTAAGTTTTTTTTAGTACAACAACCATAGAGATAGAAGATCAAAATTTCGATACTTAAAGAGGAAGGTCATTTCACATCGAGTTTATGCTAAGCTTATTTTGACAACGTAACTATGTTATTATTAAGAACTAAGAGTAGAATTTTTTAAATCATGTCATGTAATAAAGGTAGTTTAAAATGTGTTGATAAAGTAATTTGGTTAGGTTATCATTAGTTGAAAGTACATAATTGCTTTTATGACTTAAGAATATTCTAAAGTGTAGATTGGTGGAAAAGATTAGTGCAAAGGTATATTTGCATTGGATTCTCAAACATTATTTCTAGTACTATAATCTTTATAAGTTGAATGTTGACATGTCCACCAATTACAAACCAATAAACAAATTAATACATGCTTAATACACACATTAATTACACTTACAGATGATGGATTATTGTGTTAATTTGTCTTTTTTGAAACAAATTTTAAGAATTATATTTAATAAAATTGGGAATTAGTAGCCTATAGAAGTTTGAATTATGGTGCATTTGGAATGGTTGTTTGCAAAAAATAAAAAAATTATGTATATTTATATGTTATATACTAAACAATATGAATGTTTGGTTATAATTGATAGGGGGAGAAATTAAGAAACATATTAATCGTAGCATATTTAGAAAATGCATTTTACTTTGAATAATTGTTCAAAATGTGTTTGATAATATTCATCTACGATATGTTATCAAACATCACCGTTTATCTAATTTTGTATCACTGGTTTAATGCAATTATACATTTTAAAATTTTAAAATAATAAAAAAAAACAATGTATTACCATAAAAAATTTGCATTTTAAAATTTTAAAATAATAAAATGAAAACAATGTATTACCATAAAAAATTTCGATTTGAGTAATGAGGAAATTCAAAATCAATTTTAAAAATAGATATGTGAAACAAAATATTTGTTGAATTTGAAATTTTGTAAATTTAAAAGTGAATTACATATAATATAAAATTACAAATGGCACCATTGAATTTTAAGGAAATATTACATCACAAAGTTGTTATTATATGTAACAATGTCAACCCTTTGAAAATTAATAACAAATTTAAGAGTAAACTTTTTGTTTTCACTTAATGCATAACACTTATAATGATTCATATAATTTATTGTGCTAAGTTTATTGTTAATTTAATGTGGTTTTTGGGTTTGTTAGTGCTAATACAACTAAATATAGCAACATATAATCTCTCTAATCAGCTGGCCATTTTAAAATTACATCACCTTCCACTCAATTCCTTTTTTCTTTTCTTTTGTTCAGAAACAATACAATGAAATAAAACTAAAAATTTCGAACAAACTACTACCGTTACGTGGTACTCTAAACGCCAACAAAGTTAACTATTTACATAAGGAATATGAAAAACAAAAGACTCATACTCCTCAAAATTAATCACACATAAACTCATTTTGACTACAACGAACTTGAGAGAAGAGACAATTTCATCTCACAATCTCAGTCTTTGGATTCGATCAATAAAAAAAAGTAACTTTAGGAATGTCAAATGTGCATCATTCAACATTAATAATTAATGACAGTATCTAAACAATCTAATTCAACAAAAAGAAACTAAAAGATTGAGTTAGTAAATGCTCTCCAACACAGCTTAAACGGTCAATTTGCTTCAAAAAGTTTCATTGCATTTCATAAACGAATAAATTTCAACATAAAAAAATGTACATGGGTTATAACAGTTTAAATGTTCAATGGGTAAGAGTATGTAATTAAATGAAAACAAAAGTTAATACAATAAAATTGATTTCTTTTTCTTTTATTATTTACGTTTATGTTGTAAACTTAATTTGTAATGTTAGTAAATTTTATTTGATTGAAATGGGTTTATATAATTTTTTTTTTGGATTAAAATTAGTAATTATATTGCTAAGAAAAAAAATTGATTTGATTGAAATTACGAGAGACCAACATTCCAACATTTATCTAAAGCTAAAATTTCATTTACGATAAAAATTGATACATAAAATATTACAAATTTTAGTAAAAGAGTGACCCATTTTTCTTAAAAAAAAATACATTGTAATGTCATTAATACACTTTTATTATTTTAAAAATGAAAATCTAACCATTTTTTTAATTATACAACTACTTTATGATATTTAATCATCATTAGGACAAACTTTATTAATAACTAACTAAGTTTGGACTAACTACATTGAAGGTCAATATATATATTATTGTTTTCTGTTGTTTTGTTTGAGCGAGTTGGCTCACTTTTTTTATAAGTCCAATTTAAATGTATATAAAGTAATTCAAACACATAATGGAATAAGAAGATTATAGAATTGAAAAAGATGTGAAATACGGAATTAGAATCACAAACTTAGCACAAGTACTGCAAGGATTAAGAGTGGAATAATTAATAATTATAATAATGGTATTTGTTTGTTTGTTTAGTTTAGTTTAGTGAGGTAGTACTAGTGATATCATTTTGATATGTGTGTGTTGAAGTGGAATTCCAGTTCAATTGCGTAACATCCAAACAAATTTTGTCCAACCAAAAAGTAAAAAACATGGTTCCCCCAAAATTGCTAAACAATAATACAATTATATTCTTTCACACCACTTTTGTCCACCTCCCTCAACTTCACTTTTTACACTCTCTCTACCCTTTTACTTTGCCAACTCATATTCAACATTTTCTTTTTCTTTTTCTATTATCAAATGGAATCAATTATATGAACTCTAATGTAATTTTGATAATATTATTCTAACAATTAATGTCATCAACAGCCATAATTTCATTGTTCTTTCTTTTTTTTTTTAAAAAAAAAAAACATTTTCAACTTCTTAAATTTCCAAATACAAAATGCATCCAACAATTTAAAATGCTAATTAACTTATATAGCTAACTTCCTTTCAACATCTAGATCATCAAAACATTTTGTATGTTACATTATAATATTTCAAATGAAGCATTTCTGTAAAACGCTTTTCATTATTAAAAAAACTACTTTGTTTTATATCACTCTCAAACAAAATAATTCTAAGGGAAATATACTTTTGAGTTGGCACTATTTGAGAAGAAACTCCTAATATGGTTAAAAGTTTTACACCATTAGATCTACAAGAAAAACAAATATGAAAAGTATATTCTTAGCTTTGGCATTTCTCAATATAGAAAATGATAGGTGCATTATATTAATGATCACTACATTAGATTATTTCTCATTTATTTGATATTCGTATCTATCAAATAAATTTGCGACACGTTGAATACGTCTAATTAATGCATGTCACTCAAAACATATCTTATCTTATAAATGATCAAACCTTTTTTAAGGCCAAGGTATATATACCAAATTCAAAAAGAAAATGTTGCCCTTTAAACAATTGGGGGACCCTAAAAGCAAAAGAGGAATGGGGTTTGTGTTGGGAGTACCCCAATTTATTTCATTCAGCTGTTTAACTTTTTTTTTCTTATTTTGCTTTTATGGGCCATTGAATTGATTGACCTTAGAAGATTAGCTGTTGGTGACTCACATTTTTCTCCTCCTCCAAAATTATTACACCTACCTAAAAAGAAAATCTACCTAAAAGTATTTAAATCATGGTTTTAATAAACTATGATCTTCCTCTGCAAGAGTTGGAATTAATTGAGAAATTTAAGTTTGCATAGTGGTAAGAAGAAGTAATAACTACCTGAATTTATATACAGGCAAGTGGTCCTAATTTAGAATAAATAAATCGACCTATAAAACATAGATCGAGCGTCTTAATTTTAGGGTCTATCAACTATAAATTTAATTCATGAGCTATATATTATATACCTTGGGTTTGAAATAAAACTTTGTTCATATTTTTGGTCACTAACTATAGATCGAGCTTCTTAACTCTCTAGGATATGTATATAGATTATAAATTCAATCTACGAGATCTTTTCAACAATTGATCTACAAATGCGTGAAATAAAACATGTCCATACTTTAACCCCAAATATAGATATAAATATAGATGGGGGCTTCTTAACTCTAAGGCTATATATATAAATCTAATATAGCTTATGAGTCACAAGCTATTTTATAAGTGCTAATTTGGA
Organism: Cucumis sativus; assembly: GCF_000004075.3. Classification (NCBI taxonomy): domain Eukaryota; kingdom Viridiplantae; phylum Streptophyta; class Magnoliopsida; order Cucurbitales; family Cucurbitaceae; genus Cucumis; species Cucumis sativus. The sequence continues at coordinate 16,011,564 of NC_026658.2, forward strand.
ATAGAAAAGTAATGAAACTCTTTTAGGGAAATGGATAATATGTCTGATAACTTCCAACTTCCTTTGATTAAAAATTACTTTTGGTTCCTAACGAATTGAGTTGTGGTATGGTACAAACAATAATGTTTCTTTTATATATATATATAGATTAGTAAATTGATTATGACCAACTATGACTATGCATGACTAACTCATTACATAGTAAAGATTACCGTTTAATGTTGATGAAATTATTTAAAGTATGAATTAAATCTGTAATAAATTTTAGAGTATCTTTGACAATTTAGTAATTAGATTCAAAATATAAATTAATATATAACAATTTTTTTAAGTATAACGAAATCTATTAAAGTCTATTAACGATAAAAATAATAGATCATATTGTAAATATTGGCATGTTGGAAGTATATAGTGTTGATGTACATTGCTATATTAAAAAAAAAAATTACTGTACACATTTAATTATTATCAATAAATTAATTAAATACTAAAATTTTATTTTTCACATAATTTTAGAGATGAAAGCATCATTTAATTAAACTAATTAGTTTTTTAAAAAAGAAAAAAAAAAGCATGTGATTGAAAATGAGAAATTAATTAAAAAAGAATTATGGTGTGTTCTTCCATCAATATAATGTTATATAGAGGCAATGAGAAAGTGGGAGAGTGTGAGAATTAAGGGCCTCTCCATTTAAAGAAAAAAAAGAAAAAAGGACAATTTGTAGAATCATGAAAGGCCTTTTCTTCAAACACCATTGTTGGTGTTGGTAGCATGATATCATGTGCAATGCAACCCTTTCTTTCACTAACATGGTAGGGTGGGAAATTTTATCTTCCATTCTATGTATAAGTTTATGTCACTTTAACATTTAAAATTGAATAATGATCATTTCTAGATAATAATAATAATAATAATAATAATAATAATAATAAAAGAGATATTTTGAGATACATATTGAGTTAGTAGTTGTCTTTCTAAATCACACAACAAAAACTAAAGAATAGTTACTTAAGTAGTAATTTAGACCTTGAACAACTTTTGGTGATTTAGGCTAGCATAAACTTGAAATAAATTTATGAATGTGTGATTTAGACTCATTAAATATAGTTGATAACAAAAAAAAAAAAAAAGGCACAACCACAGCACCTTATAAGCCACCATTCTTGTTTGTGGTTCTCTTACCCCACCTTTCCATTTTCTGCCACAAAATTTATACCTCTAATTTACCCATCAAAGTTCTACAAAGCTAACCCAAATAGCTTATGTTAATGCCAACCCCTAATTTCCTCCCACTTTTCATTATTTGATAGTGACCCTCAAATCATATCTAAAATATCAATTTTTTTAGATTCCATTCTTTCTTATATATCTTTATATATAATCCATTTCTATGATAAGAATTAGTATTCATTTAGGTGTAACATCCTTCGATTTCGGTTATAGTTTGCGTCTATATTTCAACCAAAATAATTATTATATCTACTTTTTTTTTATTTCTCTTACATATTTTTTCTTTTACTTATTTTTGTCAATCAGTTTTAATTTTTAATTTGTTCATATTTTATCTCCTATTTACAAAAAAAAAAAAAAAGAAAAAATTCATGAAAATGGAGAAATTGGACTCTAATATTGATATATTTTAAAATTTCAAACTAAAAGTGAATTAACTCTACCTATTGATCTAACTCAATAATAGTAGTGATCTAAATTTTCTCTAGTAACCATTTCGCATCCTCTACCATTGGATCTCTCTAACTTTTGTTTATTACAAATTCACACTTTTAACTTTTTTTTTTAATTTTAGAAAAAAATTGTATATTTTTCATGTGCATATATTTCAATAATGATGATGTTGGTCGTAAAATATGTTCCTAAAAAGAATTCAATTTCATAAAAGATTTGAATGGTCTTCAAGGAAAAGCATATAGTCCTAAATATTCAACCTCTTTTTTTTCCTTTTGATCTAATCAGCCTAATTTCATCTGTCTTTTTTTATTATTATTATGCTTTATGTGCCCCACTATGCAACATAATTCTATAGGAGATGACCAAAATGAATTAAATTCCCATCAAAGTTAATCAGAAGCAGCCAAATTCAACAGCATCAAATAACACCATTTCTAATAACCATAGAAAAGACAAAAATAAAAATTACCAAATTCAACTATTCTGCAATTATATTATATATGTATACATATAGAAAGAAATGAAAGGGAGAAAAGAGTGTTAATTGAGTGATGGGGTAAATAATAATATTTATAAAGAAAAAAAAAACTATATTGAAATTATTACAATAAGGAAGGTTTGCAAGTTTTGAGACAGCAACATTTCATAAGATTAAGACATAATAGAAGTGCATGTTCTGTGGTGAGAAGCAGCCCAAAAAACATAGGCAAATGTAGGAAAACCCCAGCTATTAAGATCTGAAAACAACTCATCATAATATATAATACTCATTCTATTTCATTTGCTTTCTTCATAGGCTTCTATCATTTCATTCTTCATACATCTTAGTACATGCATTTAATTAATTAGGACTTATTTAAAATATCTAAATAATCAATTGTGTAAATTTAAACTTTTGACTTTTGTTAAGTCTATCAATTTACACATTCTCTTCTTTGTTTCGTTCGACTAATATATCGTGTGAAATTATAAGTTACGATTATTTTGACGTGGGTAGACTCTTTCAAATATCTAGTTCTATAGGATGAATAGAATTCAAATATTTTTTTATCCAAAAGTGTATGAACAATTCATATATTAAAATTTGAAGATAAATTCATACAACTATTGGGGTGGGAGAAATTTATGTTTTGTCTAATATTATATATTACTAAAAGCCTATATGATTTTATAATTACCGCCAGTTAGCATCTCATCATTTATATATATATATTATAAGTTATATAATGCACTGTGATCTCAACCACGAAAGAAATTGTATTGAAAACAAAATTACAAAATTGATGTAATGTGCAGTACATTTAAAGTCTTATTTGGTTAGAAAACAAAAATATGGGATACACATATAAAAGTGTAATTTTGAAAAACAAGGAAAAGAGAAGAAATTATGGGCTGTCGCACTAAGTTCACAATCAAATCGTAATGTGATATTGATGATGAATGGTTAGAATTCTAAAATTGTCCATGGGTTTTACATTAATTAGGTTTGTTTGAATCAGTTTGAAAATGAAAAAAGAGAGAAGAAAGGTAGAAATGAATGTAGAGTTAGATGATTTAGAGGTACCAAAAGGATGAAAGAAGTAGAGATTGAACATAAATATAAAACAATAATGAATGGTCCTATAAAATTAAAGTTGTGAGAAGGCAGTTTTGTAAGGTCCCACTCCCAACTAAGGCCTTCAATTTTCTTCCTTGCCCCCACACACAAATAACCATTTCAAACTATGCAAAATTATCAAAACTACTTCTAAATTTCTTCCTTTTAAAACTGAATTCTAAATATCAGCTATCCTCATAATTCCACTATATTCTTCTTCTAACAATTTCACTTTCCATTCACTTATTTAATTCTTCAAATTATAACAATTACCTACCCATTTTAATATTCAATTTCTATCGTTTCAGACTTCAATTTCTAAAATAATTCTCCTCTTACTTAGAGTTTATTAGTGGTAGATTACATCACTCATAGAAGTTCATAAACGATAAAGTCTATCATGAATATATATATTTTACTATATTTTTAATTTTTTTAAATTATTGTTACAGTTTATTGCTGGTCCTAAAAGTGTTTGTTACCTATTGCAATTATCCTTCTAAAAATGTGTCGGTCTATTCTCTTAAATATTGCAACATCACTCTCAATCATTATAAATAATCGTTAGAAAACTGCATTAATGTTAGATGGTATATTTTAAATTTTTCTTTCATCCAACTATCAAAAACTTTTGAATCAATCGATAATTTAAAAAAAAAAAACATTAAGATCTAGATGAATAAATACATGATACCAAGAACGAAAACATAGTTGCATAGTATAGGAGTCATCATCACCACAAATTTCAACTCCAAAGATAGATTTGAATTATTTAGGAAAGAGTAAGAGTAAGATTAGAGAGGGGAAAAGAAGAATATGGAGATTTGATTTTAAAAGAAATAGAAAAGAGGATAGAAGTGTATTTTAAAGTGTAATTTAAGCATAAAACAAATAAACACTAACTTTTGTTATATAAATTAGGAGAAGAGTAGAAGAGTTGGGAAAGTTGAGAGAAAGAGAAAGAAAGAAAGAAAGAAAGAAAGAAAGAAAGAAAGGTGCATGAAGAGCAAGATGGAGAAGCAGGGCACGTGCTTTACTAACTCATTTCCAATTCAAAAATCCCATCTTCTTTTTTTTCTTTTCTTTTTTTCCTAATGTTTGTTAAGAAGTGATTTTGAAATTTGGAAGAAAAAAGGGTTTTTTTCTTTTTCAATGTATTTTTGAGTTAGTTCTTCATGTGCCCCTCTTCACCATCCAGACCACTGCACCTTAATTAATGGAAACTTTGCTTCTGCTTCTGCTTCTGCTTCTGCCTTCTTCATTCAGCACTTTTTAATTTTTTTGTTTTTCAGGTCAGAACTTTCCTTTTTTGTTTGCTTTATACATTGGTTTTTTTGGTTTTCTTACAATCTCTGTACTTTTGATTTTACTAAATTTGGAATATATATATATGATTGACTCACAAAATGTGTATATTTTGTTTATTTCTTGATGACAAAGACAAATACTTGAGACTTCTCTTTTCTTTTTTCTTTTTTCTTTTTGGGTTTGGTTTGGTTTATGTTTCTTTTGTTTGAAATTGCTTTTCAAATTATTTACAGTTCGCATTTCAATTGTGTTTAGTGTAACCCAGAGTTTACATTTCAATTGTGTTTCGTGTAACAATTTAGGGTGAGTTTTAGCCAATAATGGAAAACTATTTTTTTTTCTTTTGCTGTTAAAAATCCTAAAAACACTGTAAGTGATCTTAGATCAACTAGAAGTACTTTTGTTTTAGTACGTTTTTTCTTCTTTTTCTTTCTTTTTTCAAGAGTGATTCACTATATATATATATATATATATAGATATAATACTACTTTTAAAAAATTAGTCAAACTCCAAAAATCAAATAATTAAAAGAATAGAATAATCAAGTTTTAGGATGGTTCAAAATTCGAATTCTCCCATTCATATTATGTTGCTGAACTCAAACAAAAAAAATGCATTGCTCTCCCTTTTCATAATGCTAATGTTTAATATTTTTAACTTATAAGTCTGTATGACTTAGTATATTTGTGTATCTTTTCCTCCTTTTTTTCATTTAATGGTCAGTTTAATTTTTACGTTTTACTTTTCACTTATTTGTTTTATGAGCTTTCAATTTTCCTTTAGATTTTGAAATTTTAAACTTTAATTTGAAGACTTTTTAAACTTAATCGATCAGTTGGATATATTCAAATTTTATGTTTAGTAGAACTCTAAATCTTTAAATCTTTAATTTTGTGTATAATTTTGTGAACTTTTGAAAAATATAAGGTTCAACTAATATGCAATTTTTAAAACTGAACAACAAAATAGACTCAAGCTCCAATGTTCATGAAACTGAGAGGATGTTTGTATCAATATAAATGGGATCGTAATTTCCATGAATTGTATTTGGATCTCATTTCCATGAATTGTATTTGGAGTTAGGGTTATTGCTAGAAATACTGAAGAGCCTGTGTTTGGAATGTTGATTTTGTTGGATTTTTTATACTTGTTTTTCGATTGCACTGTTGAATTGGCTGTTTTATAATTATATATCATTTATTATCTTTTGACATTAGAGATACAATGGTTAATGTTTCTAAAATACAAATTGTGAAATCATCCTCAAATTACAAATCTATAATGCAAGAGAGGCCTCCATAATTCTAGTGTTCTTCAGCAAGAAATTTTCTTACCCAACAAACTTGGAGTGGAATGGATTCAACAAGCCAAACGAAGTGAACACTGTCAATTTTGTGTCAAGAGATACAAAGGTGCAGAAAACTCTACACAAATGAGTACTCTTGGATATATGAGAGAAAGGTTGTAAGATGATTTTAAATACATTGTATCCTAATATTTATCCATGCCTACAATAACTTCGATTCATTGGCTACTACGATGTAACCACATTATGACAATCTTATTCAATAATTTTCTTCAAAATAAAAAAAGATAGGACAAAGAAAAAGCAGTGTTGTGGATGAATTCTGATCAATAGGAAAACTTGTTACAACCACTTGGGAGACAGTTTCACTATCATACATGTTTCTTCCCTTTGTGCCTCTTTCATTCCCTCTCAAAAGAAAATGATCATTGGCATAAATAAGTTCTTTGTTGTTGTTCTTAGTATTTTGCATTTTAGAAAAAGATTAAAAAGACAAACATGTTTCTAGTATCAACTCTTTCATATATCTGCTTTCTTTCATATCTAAAAGACTTTGTATCAACGCAAAATTATGACTTTTTTCATAAATTATATCTCAATCAAATATGATAATATACCTACTTCTACTCTTACACGGAACTTTAATAGTAACAGAAATCGAAATTGATAACAACTAAAATATTGCAAAGTGACTACTTTTAACAAACAATGGACCAATCTTGTTTTGTACTATAAACGTACAATTGTTTGTTTTTTTCTTTCCGATAAAGTGGTTGAACTAAAATAAATATATGTTCACAACTTTTTAGGCAAAAAGCGTAAAAGAGTTATGAACTTCTAGAGGTCAAAGTACTATCGATGAGTCAAAATTAACGTATTATAATTCATCTAAAATAATTAAAGGTAAACAAAGCTTTACTTTAACTCTCACATTCTTCCACTTATCTATGCATATAGATGAAATGTTTGAACATCGAAATGTGACACGGCATGTCTTTAATTTTGTACCGTGTGATTAGTGATTTAATTTTGTAGTGCAGATAATTTGTTGTGATTAGTGATTTAATTTTGTAGTGCAGATAATTTGTTTTCAGGAAGAGAAGGAGATTTAAAACTCAATATGTTAGAAAAGAATTGATTAAGCATTCCATAATCGATGAAAGAGGAAAGAGGAGGCTTGTAAGATTCTTTAGTTGACAAATCTTTATTGATAAAACAATGGATAATTACTCATATGGTTCACTTGTGTCTACCATTTGATCTACTGATTTATATGTTTTTCTTAAGATAACATTGACTAATTAGTTTCCGTTTAACGTCTTAAGGGTCTTTTCCTCGAATGTACTTATCATAATCCACAAGAAAAAGTTGATCAATTAATGTTCTATTTGACCGTTATGATGATGACTAAATTTGTCTTTACATTAATTTTGTTGAGATTAAGAGACTATTTTAGAAAAAAAAATGTTTTTCAAGAAAAGTTATTTTTATTTACCTTTTGATATTTAAAATAAACTTTAAAAAATTTCAAACAAATAATATCATCCAAAAATTTTTGTTTTGAATGACTTACTTTTAAAATTATATTACACCATTCTAAAACTTTAGTAAATGTTAGGATACATTTTTGCATTAATCACATTTGTTCCAAAAAATTATTTGAGATGGTTGAAAAATGTGAATTGTTTGCGTAATCATTGAGATATTCATTAGCATCTATATATATTAAGATTTTGTTATTATAATATCAAAGATAACCACAATTTGAGTTAATTTATTTAACTAAAATTCCTGTTATCTTTCTAAAAGAAGATTGAAAAAAACTTGTCGAAATGGGTTTTGAATGATTAACTACAGACTAATTTTAATAACAGCATATGATTTTAAGCATTTAAGAATCACTTTCCAAGCTTGTTTGTCTCACTCAATTTGTACTACCCATCTCTTGTTCTACACCTCTACTGAGAATGAATTATACCGAGTGAAGTAATGCAATCATCATTCATTCTTTACGTGTCAACCAATCCACTCGAATGAGTAGTTTTTCATACAAAACTAACCTTCAAAAAATCATCCAAATTCACATCAGTTAAAAAAAAAAATCATCATTGATCTTGACATGATCTCAAGCTTATCCGTAATGAAATGGATGCTATTCCATAAATGATCTTTTCAAAGGAGCGATATGAGTCTTTCTTTTCTCTGTCTTGAACATACCAGCATTAAACATATGTTGCTATAAAGGTAGGTACTGTCGTGTTAAAAAGAAACTCGAAACGAAAATGACATATAAAATCAAGCATTATATATTCACAAATCAACAACAAAATCAGGTCAAACTATGCGACATAATTACAAGTTACATAATGGTTAATGTAGGGGGGCAAAGTGAAAAAAAAAAAAACAATAATATTCAACACTGATCGAATATGGACTCATTTGATCTCCAGAATTTCAGGAGATTAACTACTAAAGCCCATATACAAAGGCTAAGATGACGAAAACCATTAAAGGAAAAAAAAAAAAAAAGAGTTGACAGCCTTTTACAAATTGAACGATGAGATAAAGAAAGATGAACACACCGGAAGAGAGGATGAACATTGGAAAATATTTACACCCACCTAAACTATACAACAGATTTTTTTTTTTTTATTTGCCAAAGCCCCAATAAATATGAAGGATTTTTCTTCCTGATCAGCTGTGAAACTGTACACCAGAGGCCAATAAATTTATAGCTTACAACACTGTTGATGATGGAGGGACGTTTCCACGTGCTACAAGCAAAGAATGGGGCAGCTCAAACATCTCATTGATTCGCACTCGAGCGATAACCAAATCAACATGAGCACTGCATGGACAACCCATAAATAATATCGATGTGCACATGCCATTTCTGATGTCCAACTTGGAACTCGGGAAAATCAATCTCATCTCCCTTGAGAGTTGTCGTCTGCATAAATAGATACACAAGCATCTGCAGCTCCGGCAGCGAGCAGAACCTCGTAGGGGTGAAAGGTGAGGCAGCTTACAGAACCAATCTTTTGGGGCATAAAGGTAGGATGGTATCTAATGGTGCCTAGTTGATCGCCATCTAGGCTGAAGACCTTAATTAACTGTTTAGCTGAACCGCTAGCTAAGATAGGAGCGTGTCTATGAACAGCTAATGCTGTAAGTGAACCTCTGTGAGCATCGATGGTTAGATATCGATCCCTCTGATTTCTGATATCCAGAAATTGAATATCACCAGCCTGAGAGGCACTGACAATCTGAAGAAGAAAAGGACAAGTAAAATTAACAAATACACTTTAATAGGATACTGATGATACAGTGATGACAGCCAAGAAGTTTTATCACCTTCGATGAATCAAGTCCGGGTTGAAAGCCAATCCCCACAACCTTTTCTACTTTCTGCACATGTGGCCGCATTGTGCAGACAAGCCTACAAGTTCAGAGAAGGGTTGAAGGCATGAAGGCAAGTATGCAAGAAATAGAAAACAACTAACAATATCAGAAAAACCATTTGATTTGTTTTATACATCTATTTATTTCATAAGATTTCTTATATTTTATATTCCAGTTTCCCGGTGAATGGTAGAAAACCAGAAGTCCACTGAGTTCTTTATTTGACCTCTAAAACAAAGCTAACTTATGTTGCACGCATTGTTGGGGGAAATAACTAATAAGTAATCTGCAAAGCGGGTCATAAAAAGCTTAACCAAGGGCTTTATTCAAACAAAAGCATCAAGAGAGAGAAAAGATACACATGCTTACATTTCAGGAATCCGAGCATCATAAAGCTTAACAGAACCATCAAAGAAACCAGCTGCAAGTTGACCCCCATGAACTTGAGAAGCAGACTGCAAAGGGATGAACATAAGAGCTCTTTAAATATATACAGACACTGTACCATTATACCAATCGTTTAGTTCATAAGACAACGCATCCAACACTAGAACTAACGATCTCAAAACCTAAACCTAAAACAAAACACAAGCTTAGAAAGTATAAAGATTAAAGGGTAAAGAGGAGAGAAAAGGATCAACACCAGTAAAAAGTAGAAATTATTTTTAATAAATAATTTATATTTGCATTAAAACAAAGTAAAGCCATAAAGGCAACAATATCTTAATAGTTGCTAATATAATTTTTATGATGGGCACCTCAACTTGCCTCCGATAACATTTTTATGATACAAGGATAAACAGACATCAGACAAGATGACATCAGTTTATATTACTATCGGCCAATAGACAGACAACTCAAAAGATAATTCCTAATTCCTTGTCTAAAAGATGTGGAATTGGGGATTCAAACCCCATGCCACCTGGTCAATGATTTTGGCTTTTAACCATTTGAGCTACACTCAAATTGGCCCAGTTATTCACAAAGCAATGCATAAGAAAAAGGATGATGAACCATATTTTTAAATTTTAAGCAGCTCCAGCTGACCCAAAATAGGAGTAACCTGCTACTTCCTAAATTATTGTGAAGAGGTTACTCCAGCTGACCCAAAATAGGAGTAACCTGCTACTTCCTAAATTATTGTGAAGAGGTACTCACCAATGCTGATATGCTGCAATCTGATGATGAAGGAATAGATTTAACAAGCTGCTCCTTATCTAGGTCCCATAGCATAATAGACGATATCTCACCAGAAGCATACTGCAAATCACATGACAAAAGAGGCCTTCAGTGACATACCAGCAAGAAACTATAAATACTTTCTTTACTTTTCTTCTGTCTTCTCTGTGTTTTTGTTTTCGAGGAAAAGGAGGAGATAGCACCTAAACTAAATACATACCAGATATCCAGACTGTTGTTGCCAGTCTACAACAGCATTTATACTACGAACACCAGGTTTGTGCCCCTGGATTGCCGAGAAAGCAGTTACAAGCTTCTGCTTTCCTTTTAGAGTGTAATCCTTCCAAATACGAATATTTCCATCGCCTAAAAAATATGGGAAATTTTGAAGTCAGGCACACTAATAGTGTTATGAACATGACCACTATGAAAATTAATCGAAAATGATGTAAGAAGTTACATGAAGCAGCCAAAAGCAAGCTGTCATCAAGCTCATTCACAAGACACAGTTTTGAAATTCCTTTGTCAGGAAAATCATGGTTATCAAAACTGTTGAGAAGGGCCGGTTCTTCATAATTCCAAACCCTGGAGACACAAGGCGAAAAAAATCAGAGGGTAATAACTGGTGAAAAATGATTAGGGAAATAAACAACAAATGAACCATACTCATTTCAATATGTGCACAGTGGTGTGACACTGACAAAATACTGACTTCCAACAAGCAGTAGTCTCCAAAAACCTAATAGTAGTAAAAGAAAAAAACATGCTAGAGGTAGACACTGCAGGTTTTACATGAAACTTAAAGTTCCCAAATGTACTACTGTCACCTATTCCCACATTGATTCACAGCACGATTTAATAGAAACTTACAGGAACAAATAAATAAAAGAAATCCCCCATACCTAATCCGTTCATTCTCATCAGCAGCAACAACGATGGGAGAGAATGGTTGTAGCAATAATGTTTTTGTACCCATTTCAAATTTTGTATCCCAGCTAGCAATTGGGTTGTTGTTCAGCTTACTAACAGCTGATGAAAATAAGGAAGAAGAGAGTTGAACAAGTTCAATGATGGGAAGCCTGAATATCATGAATACAAATAAAATTGAACAAGAGGCTTACGAGAATGTTGGCATTTGGCTATCCGTTCCAGAGCAAATTTCTCCCTCTCCTCTCTTCTAGTAAATATTTCTTCACCATCATCAGCAACAGTGAGAAGAGGCTTTGAGAAATGCCCACAGCTCCAGTTATAGATGGTTGATTGTGGAAGAAAACTGCGCTCAGATGTTCCTGAAGTTCCACCGGAGCCCCATAAGGGATCAGCTAACCCAGAGTCCGGAGAATTCATTAGCTGAGGCCGGAACTCTAATGAGCAAACTCTTCGCATTCCCGTCAAGTAACTTGGTCTGGGAGGGCTGACTGGAGGTGTTCGGAAAGTTAAAGGCAAATGACCTGACACAGAAACGAGTTTTCATAATCAGGAAGAAAATAAAGAAAAAGTTAGATATATAAGCACCATGCACTAAATTTATTTTTTCAGTAGAGAGGGAAAGCAGCAACACAGAAGAAATAACAATCATTCAAAGTAATCAAACCACTGATGACTTTTCTCAAAATTGCACAGCAGTGGTAAATAATGCACAGCCAAAAGAATAGCCATACCTCCGTTCATATCGAACCATGAAGATGAACGAGCAAGTCCAGCAAAACTAGGAGGCTGAGATGATGCTGTCCCATCAGTAGGTTTGAGACCACTACTACTGGCCTTTACAGGTTTTGTTACAACTTGTTCAATACCAATAATAGACAACACCCGCCTACCGAGGCTTGCAATACGAGGAGATGGGTCATTGGCTAAAGCGCACATAGTCAAAACACATTGTGAATATAACGCATTATTTAAAGGTTTGGGCCTCGAATGATTTACGGTCCCATTGCTCACTACATCTTCATGTAAAACTCCTGAATCTGAATGCTGAGATGAATCATCTGAAAGTGGAGATCCATGCATCATTCCCGTGTTGGCAAGAGGACTACTGGTGGAAACCCTTCCATCTCTAACTAAAGTTGAGTTTTCATTTCCAAATCTCAACAACGGACCAATTTGGGAGGATACAATGCTTCCATGAGGCATATGCTGATTTGAATTGGTATAAGCATTGCCTGAACTTCTTATATGAGCCAAAGAGGGTAGAGAACTTAATAAAGAATTACAGTGAGGCTTCCAATATGCTGCAGCAATGGACTTAAGATGCTTGTTGTGGCCAAAGGCAAAGCGAGCAAGGGCTGTAAAAACATAAAACATTTTTAAATCGGCAATAATCAAAACACAGATATCCAGCGCACCTAACTGAAAAACTAGCGATAATCCCTATTAATGAAGGAATAAAACTAATGACACACAGCCTTGATTCCAAAATTTGGAGGTAGCAGTGTGTGTACGATAGTACAGTAAACATGCTCAATGAAAGTTCAGACCAGAAACCCATAGGTTAAATCCCCACTGAGTACATACTGGAAAGATAAACCATCAAAATTAGATTGTATTAAAATCTATACTATCACAAATTAACCCTCCAATCATATCTTACTCACACTAAAAAATAAAACAAAAACAAACAAACACCAATCACTCAATAAGTGCAAACTTCAAAAGGTGTATACTACAATGAATAATAGCAGATTCTTACATTTAGTTCAACCCACTTTTCTTTATTCCAATAAACAAGATTTTCTCAAGATACATTTACAGATCAGAGGGTAAGAAAACTGGCCAATACTAGTAATAATATTATAACTAACCACACGAAGACAGCAAGCATAGGCAGAAAATAAGGGGAATAGAGAATCGTACCAACAGCAACCTCAGCCCTAACAAGTGGACTTCCATCCGAAACAACACTTAAGAGACTTCCAACTATACTGGTTTCAGCCCTAATTTTTTCATCATCATCACAATCATCATCGACAACACCATCTCTAGACGAGTCATTTCCTACATCAAGTAGAGTACCCAGTGCAAAAATTGCTGACGCCCTAACCTGAAACAGAAACTTACGTTTGAGATATACACTTGAGGCTTAAGTGTAGACAGACTTACACATCCAAGTATAGAATGAAGGAAGTAAATTATGAACCTCTGGTTGAGGCTCAGCCAATAAAGAACTAAAGACAGCAGGGGCATCAGCCTGCAATCCTATGATTTGAGCATCTATGTAGTCTTCCCACAGTTTTCCAAGACAAAGACAAAGCCATTGAAGAAATAGCGGCTCAGTTTGTCCATCATTTGGTGTTGAACTCTGGAGATGCTTTAAACAGACGTGGATTAAATTAGCTTCGATGCATGCTTCCTGGCCTCGCCTGTGCCCATCAACAATTACAGCTAAAACAAATGCAGCCATTGCACGCTGTTCTGGGAAAGCTTCCAGGCTATCAAGAAAGCGGATGAAATATGTATGCCCACCATCCTTTACTAAATCAACCTGGCAAGACTGTCATTCCACAAGAATCATGGTCACCACACAAAGGTTTGTAAATCGTTTGCCCACAAGAATGGTGAAGAAAAATAAAATGCATCTAGAGAGTAGAGAGAGTCCATGTGGAGAAGGTGGCGTGAAAGAACTTTCTGAGTGAAATAACAGTTAAAAAAGTCCCCAATAGACCAAGTTCTCAATAAGAAACAGGGATGTCAGGAAAAAAATACTTCCACATTCTTCAGAGAAAGATCAACTCTAAGAGTATTAAGGAACAAAAAATCAACAACCTGAACAACAATTACTTATATTATAATTGTCATCTATGCCCTCTAAAATTACTTGATTTTCAAATGAGTCAAACATTATGTTGTTGTTTCAAAAGTGCTCCTGTTGACTGGTTTTTGAAACCACGATGACTATGGCAATAATCCTTCAATTTTAGTTCTGAACAGTTCAGGAATTTTGTCTATAAATATGATTATGATGGACAAAATGGAAACTTCGGCAAGTGTTCAACTTTAAACATAAACCAAGACACATAAGACATTAAGATCACAGTAGGAACAAGAAAAAATATACAGATTGAATAATTAGATATTAGTAATTGTATCCTGAAACAAAAGCATTAGATATGAGAATTATTAAACCACCAGTTCACCAAAACCTTAAGCTAGTGGTTGAAAGCAAATTTAATTATATTTCACTAACACTCCCCCGCATTTATGGGCTTGAAATATTTAGAAGGCCCAACAAATGGAAATTAATTTTAACTGAGGAGGAAACGACAATGCTGAAGCTTGAACACATAACCTCCGTGGACCACCTACTCTGATATCATATTAAATTGTCAAGCTTAAGCTAGTGGTTGAAGGCAAATTTAATTATATATATCACAAACAAGAACCAATAAAATAAAAAGAAAAATAGAGACCATTCACACGAAAAAAAACTCTCTCCATGACATTCAAAGGAAAGAGTCCAAAAACTACTGACAAAATCAACAAATGGAAGCTACGATTAGAGTACCCTCCAAAGAACAAAACAACCACAATTGCAAATATGGTTGCAGTATGGCACCCAAAAATGAAAATAAGCTCAAAACTCCTTGACCAAGGAGCTTCAAGACAACTCAATAAAACAAACTTGGAAGACAAAGCGAGTTATCCCATCAAAAGCCAGTCATCGTTCAAAGCCACAGTTGGAAAAGAATAACCTAGTTATATTATATACCTTATCTAGGGCCAGAATCTTTGTCCATATAAAAACCAGAATTTGTCGCAGCTCCGGTGTTGTTGTCTGCAGAAGCTTTAGAACATATGGGAATATTCCAACGGACAAGGCCTAACAAATGAATTTATTCTATTAGCCACCAACAGCAATTGCCACTGAGATGGAAAGTATGAAAAAGAAGGAATAAATGGCACAGTAATGATTTGCAAAGTCTCGAGTAAGGCTACCAGATCAACAGCCCAAGGTCCCATATCAAGAAATCTACCAAGAAGAACCAGCGCCCTGAATCGATGTCCTTGGCTGAGTAAAACCTATGACAAAGGTCACTCTGCTGTAATTATACACAAAAAATTAAAAAGAAAGAAAAACGTTCACCCTAGGGAAAACGAGGTTACTATATGGAGACTGATGAAATCAATAGCCATAGCACATTGAGAATGGATCTAAATAAGCAAAGCAAGAGCAAAATGGAAAGAAAAGATAAAGGAAGAGAAAAACACTGATTTGGCTCTACAAACATCTCTCCACACAATAATGATGGAGACATTAGTGTCCCAGAAAAAACTAACATGAGAAAGAATATTACACATTTCGATTATGGATCAATGTTTAAGCTTAACCATTATTCCTTCTAGAAGAAATAAAGGATCAACAATTTAAAGAAACACCAGCAATAGTTCTCTGGAGCTAAAATCAAGCATTCAACACGAAGAGTAGAAAGTCCCCTCAGGGTGTCAAAATAAAGCATGGAAAAGTATGGCGAAGTAACACTTTTCATGCAGGTGCTAACATGATCAAACAGGGCAAGATCCCAAACTTCAAGGCAGTGCTCAAATATAAGCTCCAAGTCAGTATCCATTCGCGTTGACAGATCGTATCACTGTTCATCAAACCAGCCAACTATCGGGTCGAGCAGGATAAGAAGCTATAGTGATGAGAAATAGAAATCAAGAGATTCTATAGCAGCCCTTTACACAAAATGCTAATATTCAGAAACAGTGGCAGCTCAAAGAAGCTAAGAGAAGAGATGCAAACAATACAAAAACATAGCAAAACTCAACAGTGTTATCCAGAAAGTACAAGAGACAGAGAGAGATGGTGGTTTTTGGTACCTGAAGGACAATAGGTAGCTGTTCTGGAGGTTTCTTGTTTTCGGATCCATGATCAAGCCATACCTCAAAAGCTGTCAGCTGCTCGGTGAAAAATGGACTTGGCTAGAACATTACAGAAAACAAAATTTTAATTAAAGATTTAAAGGATAACTTTTAAGCAATAAACTTTTGAAATGAATGAAAGAAGTTTAAAAAAATGTGACAATAATTTTAAATAATACTCCTTGGGTGTTGAAAACATCAGCCCTATTTTTGGATCCATTTCCTTATCCCATTTAAAAATACTTAATTGGCTTAGTTTATTGACTTTTCTAAACTTTGATTTAAGGTAGTGGAAGGGAGATTTGGTCGACATGGCTGTAGCATTTAAATTGATGGGCTCCAAGAGTTATTAATTAAGGCTGACAGAAACTAACCATGTTGGACACTAAGAAAGGAAGCAAAAGTGCCTGGGAAAATATTAAAATCATTCATTCACATAGCTTGTCTTTGTGATCTAAAAAGAAAGGTTACAGAATAGATACCCCAAGTTAACCTTGAATCCTTCTCCTTGCTCTCATATTTGGGAGAAATGGACTAGAATGCTATCTATTTCTAGATTTCCTTTAGGAAGAAAATTTGAAGTCTGCTATTCAATTCTTATGGGTTTCATTTTGTATGGAAATTTACTTAAGTTGCTACATGACCACCCTTTTAAGATAAATATCTAAGAATCTTAAAATGATTTCTAAATGCTAACAAATCAATACTTAAGAACATTTAGAAAGAAATAATAAATTATTCCAGAGAAAGGCAGAACATCAGGGAGAAATGTTTGAATTAGCAAATTGTCATGTTTCATTTTGAATTCATGTTGGGTAACATTGATGTATCATTTAGCATCTACAGGCCATCCCTATATAATTAACTAACATAGGGGTGGCATTTTGTGAGTTCAATTGGAGAGCCTGACCTTGTATGTAATATAAAATCTAATGGATCTCCCTCTATAACTTTCACTGGTAAATAAAATTAGGTTTGTTGCCTTCAAGGTAAAGACACTTACACATACCAAGATCTAACCGTTGATACAATAAAAACACGTGTTAAGAGAAAATGACCTGAAACTCTAAGTTGGGGTCTTCAACCAATGCTGGAAGTTGAGAAAGACAAATCTCGGCAGCCATGTCCCATGCATCCCTGAAAGAAGCAGAACAACTAGACAGGTCAGTCAATGAACCAATTGAACAAACAGACCTAATAATCAAAGTTTCTCAAACTCTACCACATGTGATGCTGATGGGTTGGAGGTAACATTGGATGTGAAATTGGTGAACAATTTGCAGACCGCATAATCCGCTCAGCAAGCAAAAAATTTCTGAACAGACTGGCAACTAACAAATCCTGTCTGAACAACCTTTGAAATAGATCTGCACGAAGAAAACATATTAGCTATGATGAGAAAGCAAAAGGACGGCATTTGTTAAGTAAATCTGAAAGCTACCATGTGGAAGAACATTCCATGCAATTGTATCAGTGACAGCTGTGAAAATCCAATTCAATTCCCCAAGAAGTGTCTTCCGATCAGTTTGCCGACCAGGTATTTTGTCTATCAATGAATCATCGAGTGACTCGCGGAGCAATGAACGTTTGCAAAACCTGAGGGACAAGATCCAATGATAAGAGAGTATCCCGAAAACCATGAAAGTCCAATACTTCGTAAACAAACCACAAAAACAGAAAATTGATTAAGAATAGAAATTGCAATTTGCATGTAGAGGAAGACAAGAGACTGACCCAATACATGTAAATTTCCAAAACTAAAATTATTTTCAAAATATAGAAGCGCATAAGGGACAGTTATAAACATAGTAAATCCTGAAGTGCTAGCTATTCAAACAATCTTTGATTCAAAATTGAATTCTTTTTTAATGAGAAACATTCAAAAGAATTTCATTGAGAAGAAATTACAAAATTCAATCCCCTAAATTGAAGCATGTACCAGATGATATTCACATAGGAATTAATTGTATAGATCAAGTTCATTACTAAATATCACTGTTCTAGATGAAAAGGGAAAAAAATAACATAGTTTTTTAATAAAGAACCAAACACTGAAAGAAGATAATAACGAGAAGATAACAACGGAGATTCTAGAAAACAAGCCACAAAAAAAGGAAAGTCCCATTAAGGCAAGGAACTTCAATCATAGAACCCAACAAGGTACCAAACATCCCAAGGACTACTCTCCAGATCTCTTAAGGCTCTATCATTTTTCCTCCAAAGACTTCACAATAAAGCACAAACCCCAGCTTACCAAACAAACCTCCATTAATCACAAAAAAGAGGATGAATGAGGAACCCATCAATCATCTCTCTTAATCTCTGTGTTTAGCAAGCTAAAACGCGTTGAAGAAAAGTAATTCCAGATAAACTAACCAAACCCACAACTCTAGAAGATGTTATCCAGATTTTCCTCAAATTTCTGATAAAAGATAAAACAAAATGGCAGTATCAAGGAGGAAAACTTCCTCAAAAGCCGAGTAAGAGTATTAACTCTTCCACGAATAGCCTTTTAGACAAAGTACTTAAGACTTTCACGTTCTATAAAGAAGAAAAGGCATACTTGCTTGATGGAGAAAGGTTCAACAAGCAATGAAAAGAAGATCAACAACAAAATCCCTTAGAAAGGTCAAGGCTCCAAGGACAAAAGCCCCTCCTCCGCGGTCTAAACTCATACTCCCCAATCAAAGACAAGAGAACCATGATATCAATCATTTCCCCATCGGTAAATGATGACAAAACCAAACCAATAAAGAGCAAGAGCTCCCAGGACGAACAACAACATCAACCATTGACCAAATTTTCATAGAATTCAGGTAGTATCAACAATAATACAATGTAGTAACATAAATTAGTAACCATTGAATTCTTGAGAACCCTTCAACTTTTATACATTTGAATTTGACAACAAATAATTCAAATTTATTTCATAGGTATATTGAACCTTTAGCTATTTTCCATTGTAGATTTATTTATGCTTGCAGTTATATCATATTCGAGAAAAGTCTGCCCTAGTCTACATAGGTCATGCAGTTGAAAAACCAAACTAACGGTTCTCAAATTTATAAATTTAGACCTAATCTTCAAAACTTCAACAGTGTAGGTCATAAATATTTTTTTCTGTGTTTCATAAACAAAGTGATGACTAGTTAACATCTCAGATTCAGAGACACTTCAGAATATAAAGGTGAATTGCTCAAGATAAATAATGAGAATAAGTTCACCATCTCAAGGCCATCTTGATTGGTGTTGTAAGGCAAGAGGTAAAAACATCTGCAGGAAATTCAGCTCTTTGGGGCAGTGTTTCGTGTGATTCACATGCTGCAAGCAAAATGCAATCCCTTGTTGATCCAGAGGGATCGTGAAGCTATAAAAAGAATGATATTGATGTAATTAAGAGTAGGAACATCGTGAATCTTATTAATAGAAAATGAAAAATATCACTCGATGATGATAAATTAGTGCAGATAAAATAAATAGAACTAAAAACACAGTTGACAGTAAGTACCTCGGTGAAGGCATTGACTATCATCCCAGCAGCAGAACAGTCGAACACATAAATGGAAGGTGTCTTCAACCACGAATCCAGATCACTAATAGGTAAGGGGATATACTGGGTATAACTCTGCACCATGAAAAATCGTGAGAATAAGACAATAACAAACATTGACAAAAAAATAGTATAATGTATGAATATATAGACCTTGTTAAAAAGCCAAATTTCACCACTAGCTGTTGGCTTTGGAACACCATGTCCGTTATAATGGAAGAGAACCCGTTCAGTCTTTGCATACTTGCGACATGTACTACAAAGCTTTTTTACCTCTTCCACAGTGGGATCCAGCTGAACTTTATAGCGAGCCTGCATACACATCATTAAGTTAGAATATAGACTAGCAATACAGTAAATCATGCAAAGTTCTGGGCATAATGGTCTCCACCCTGGGTTGCCACCTCTCATACTGTACACTCAATGTTTTTCCAATACTTTCAAGTGCTTTTTGGGGTGCCATAGAAAACGGATCTGCAATAAGATTAAACAAAGAATTAACAGACCTAAAAGACAACTTTAAATATGATAAAGTGCATATGTTTAACTGGAACCAGAACTGAAATGTGAGATCCCAATTCCTATCAAACAAGTTGCATCCTTTCCTCTCTAGGTAATCAAATGCATTGCGATAATTCAATGAAAATGCAATGATCTGGAAAAAACACAAAAACAGAAACCACAGGAAGATCGTACAAAGGTGTCTAAGACCAATAGTAAAAATGAGAAATAAAGAGCCAAAAACATTAGTGTTTATCTTTAACACTTAGCGTATAAAAGATACACCTCATAAAAATTCCAGAGAACAAATGCGATGGAAACAAGCAATGAACATCCTTAGGAGCATGGAAAAAAATATAACCAGATTAGACTTAATAATTTTGAGGATCCAATCCACATTTGTCTTCGATAGTATTTCCAATCATTACATTTTGAAGGACATATGGTAATTGATTTATTGAACAGAAAATCATTAATATGAAAAAAATTAGGGGTCGTTTAATTTAAGGTTTTACAAATGGCTGGGAATTAAGAATGTCTGGCAATATGGTACCTGGGAGTATAAGGTAATAGTGTTTGGTTAGGAGGCAATGCTATCCAATTTTCTAGAAATAAATCTCCAATTTACATATAGAAAAGTTGTGATATTTTTTTTAATTTGTGCAAGTAGTTATCAGAAAATTAACTTCCACAAAATAGCTGTCTTTCCCATGTTCTTGGCAAAAGCATTTACATCAGGGGCTGTGATTTTATCCAAGCAGTGCGAAAATAGTGGGGAAGGATTTGAATTTGGATTTGGAGATGGAGATTTTGGTTAGGAAAATGGGGAAGGACATTTGAAATCGATAAACCCAGGTTTTGTCATCAAATCACATCCAAAACTTAAATCATTCAAATCCTTCAAAGTAAATAAAACAAAAACAAATAGATTTAATGATTGTATCAGACGTTTTTTGTAGAAGAAACAAAAGAAACCTAGAGGACCTTGAAAAGGTGAAGGCAAAGAAGAAGGAAGAAGAATGATGGCAAAAAAAGCCAGCAGCACGGAGGAGGAGAAGCAAAAGTTGAAGAAGAAAAAAGTAATAGATTAAAAAAATCAGTGACAAAAAGAAAAAGAGTTAAGAATGCCTTGAAAACCCACCATTTTACAAGGTAAAAGAAAACCCAACTTCAACTTTATTAAGGATGCCTTGAAAAATGATTTTCCCAGGAAAGTAAAACAAAACCATGAAACAAACAAATGCTTCAACTGCCGGTGCCCATTCCCCCCTCCAAAATCCCCCAACCAAACACACCATTAGTGAAATATGATACTCACAGAAAACTCAAATAAAAGCAAAAGTTCAAAAAAAATAGTAATGGTGTAAAATATCTACCTATCCAGCACTCCATTCTGGCACAAGGTGAAATCTTAATTACATCAGGTGGATCAACACTAATATTTAAACATAATACTAGAGCTACACATCCTGTCTTCATCTGCATAAAATGGTATCAGTTAAAATATATGGATAATTTCATAACTGTATGAACGCCAAAGAATAAGAAGAAAATGAAAACTAAAGAAAATATTGAACATATACTGCAAAGATTCAAATTTCAAACAGTACTTCCAAGTTCCTAATCAAATAACAGCTTTGGTCTCACACTTGTTGACAATTGTTTCAATTTTATTCTTTTTTGTTAGAAACAATACAAGCCAAAATGCTGTAGTTCTAAAGATCTTTGTTCACATATTCATGACTAATCTTTCTCTTCTTTTTTTTTTTCTTTTGGATTCGAAAGACTTCTTAACCGTGGATTCACATGATTGCTTCAAATTAAATTGCTAGAACAGAAAGAGCAGAAAGATACTAGGCCTAAAACTAGATTGTCCACCATTGACGTGGAGAAAAAGATAAAGGCACCACCAAGACGTTGCTGTGTACATCAAAAGATGCAGATGCAATGGAAAAAGACGCACTATCAAAATCTAATTCCACCACATGGTTGCCAGCCAGTCAAATACAAGTGGTTCATAAATCTGAATAAAATCCATATTTCTTGTGCATTGCATCCAAAAAGATCCATCGGTACTCCATGCCATACAAATAAACATTTAGGACATATTCCAATACATCCTCGTATCTTTTCTGCAAGAGGTAAACCCAAAAAAGCAAAACAGAGTATCCATCTCCTTTTCTTTTATTCATTGTCGAATCAGCCCAACCAAGACTGCAACTGCCTGACAATTGAGAATTCTGATACCTTCCAAATGGATTTGATCAAGATTTTTACAATTTGAACTTTCAAATTTTGGTTCCATCCTATTAACAGACAATCAAATCCTGGAGCGTTGCAGACAGTGTCGTTAGACTTAAGTTTTGGACCAAGGTAAATATAAAAATAAGAGGCCACCCAAGCGAAAGTAAAGATGTATCATATGCATATTGTCCATTACAAAAACCTCACTGTCCAAATGTTCAAAAGCACAGGGGCAAGTGGATGTCTGCGTATACAATGGTGGACTGTTCCCTCAGTTTTCCTAGAGAATCTGACTCAATACTGGATTCATACGGTAAAGAGCATTCGGGTGACATTCTAGAGCTTAAGAGCATCAAGATGATTCTGGAGTC
Source organism: Cucumis sativus (assembly GCF_000004075.3). Taxonomy (NCBI): domain Eukaryota; kingdom Viridiplantae; phylum Streptophyta; class Magnoliopsida; order Cucurbitales; family Cucurbitaceae; genus Cucumis; species Cucumis sativus. The sequence continues at coordinate 16,034,568 of NC_026658.2, forward strand.
TTTGTAGTATAAATGCACTAAAGACTACATTGGAATTTTTGTACAATCAAATAATGTCAACAATTACTAAGAACCTTAGAAGATAACCACTTCAAGAAAATAAAATAAAAGAAACGTATACTTCCATGAGGATTGGTAATATATTAGTGATGACATTTTTCATTTCAGGTCGCTAGTACATATACATTTCCTACCCAACATCCGTAACTTGGTCATGTCAAATAACTTCATTCGTATCATCAGCAATTCCAAATATACCCAGATAATCCCCATTTCCCTGACATGTAAATAGCTAAAATGATATACAGTGAGTTCCATAAGAAATTTACATGGTTCTTTAGACTGCAATAAGCATAGATATCTAAGAAAGGTAGCAAAACGCAGGAATTCTAAGATGATAAGCTAGTGACAACCCTATGAAGAAAACAGAAATTATTGGGGGGGGAACGGCTTACTCGGTCTTTAGGTCTCCATTTAGAGACCAATCCGGTATCAGATGGGCCAGCAGGCAAGCAAGCCTCAAAGGCATCATGACGAAGCTCACACAAGACTATAGTTTGGGGCAAGTAAACCATGGTAGTAGCAGTAGTAACAGCAGCATTGGCATAACTACTACTGGCAACCTCAGAATCTCTTCTGAGAGAAATTAAATCCCCATCGTCGTCGTGGTTAGAAGAAGAACAGTCATCCAAGTGATTGGAGACTACAGCTAAAGAAGATTGAGAAATCCGAGAAGCCATCAAATCACCCAATGCCATCCAAATCGAAAACCCTCGAAACACAAAAAAGAAACCAATCTAGAAAAGACCCAATATCAACCTTGCCCTAATCGTCGAAGAACCATACCACGTCGCCGGAAAGGGATAAGGAATAGCATAAAATGATTGTGAAGAGGGTTTTGTAGATCGAATTGAAAGGTAGAGAGAGAGAGAGAGAGAGAGAAAAGAAGGGAATTGGAAGAGAGCTAATCGACGAAGCCGGTTAAGGAACGGCGAGTGGAGATATGAGGGAGGAAGGAGAGAGAATCCAGGTCGAAAAACCCTAGATGATAACCCTAGAAGGTGAAGAAGAAGGTGAATAAGAAGAAGAAGAAGAGAAGAAGAGGATGGAGGCGCATAAAACAGTGGCGGCACCAACGGAAATAAAAACTCAGCTCTTTTGCATTACGATTTTGTCAAACACACAAACATATGAGAGAGAGAGGGGGGGGGAGAGGGAGAGAGAGAGAGTCTTTTTCTGGTGAGTTTGTTTTTCTTTAATTTCTATTTCTTTTTTTTTTAGGTTTATTTATTTATGAGTATGACTTTATGAACTTTTTAGGTTTATTCTCCCAACAAATTTTATTAATTAAAACTTTTTTTAGGTTCAATTATATAATTCTCATTGCATTCCTAAATATGTTCTGTGCATTCTTATATTTTTTATTTTTTTATCTTCTGTTTATTACTAATTTTGAATAAAATGAAGGACTTTTATCACAATATATATATAAAAAAAAAAAAGTAAACTATCTATCGAAAAAAACCATCCAAAATTCATTGCATCCAATTTTGTATGCCTAATTATTTTGTCACTTTTTTTATTTTTTGACATTTTTCCTAAAATTAATTGATTTATTGATTTATTATGGAAATTGTTATAAATAGCATAAAGAAATATAATTATTTACAAAATATCTTAATTTTAATATGAATTTATTATATATAGTAAATAGTTTAAATATTTTGATATTTTATAAACGTTTTTTATTTATATAAAATTTGAATTTTTGTCATGAACTTAATACAAAAATTTAATTTTTCTTCTTCTTCTTCCTTCTATTTTTCTAAGGTTAATAAGTTACTTGGAATTTTCATTTTCTTAAAATTGGACCTTTTAGACCTTTTAGACAATTATTTTATTTTCATTTTCTAAAGCTAATTTTACTTTCCTCAATTTTTTAAGCATAATTTTGATTGTTTAAAAATAGAAGAATTGTTATTAATACAATTCTACAAATAAATTTTAGTTTTTTTAGAGGGGTTTTCAAAAAATATCTTTTTAAATTAAAATTTAAGAAAATGAAAATATTATGTTCCTTTTATTGTTTTTGACAGTTCCACGTTAAAAAAGAAAATTGTTTTTCTAAAATAATGGATAACAGATCAATAGAGATTAAATTAGGATTTATAAACTTGATTTTCAAACATTAAATCTAATCTCATTTATTTAAAAAGAAAACTAATTAGTCTAGTAAATTTGAATTTAAGATTTTTTCTTCATGAAACTCTATGCTAAAAAATTGGTTTGTATTTTGTTTATGAACTACCTATTTTTAAATATAGCATAATAAATTAAAATAACTTTTATAATTAAATTTAAATTTTTTTTAAAAAATATTTATAATAAGCTTTCTCAAATATAATCCAATAAATAAAAGTATTTATTAAATATATCAGATTTTCATAATATATCAATTATAAGTACTCGTAGACATTTATATAATATTTTCAACGTCGCAATACTTTTAACAGTTTATATACATTAAAAAAGTCTATCAATGTCTAATAGTGTATATTACTAATATAATTTAAAATTTTGTTATACTCTATAAATATTCCCTCACAATAACTTCTTATATTTTCACTCATTAAAGCAAGGGATTTTCTTTTTATTTTTTAATATAGAAAAACAATAATGAGCTTCTATCTATTTTGTAGAATTCAAGTTTGCCGGTGACGTTCATATTTTTTTAAGTAGGTTCATTGAATTGTTATAATTCAAACTTAAATTTAAAACGTTGCAATGTATATTAAGTTTGTGGTATAGATATTAACTTTGGTAAAAGGTTAACAAGTTTAAATTATGAATGTGTTGAAGAGTACTTGAGGAAATCTACCATTCTTATTTTGAAAAGTCGAAAAGTTGTGATATAATATTTTAATCTCCATTTTAACTATCATTACTAGTTTTCATCCAAAATAACAATAATAATTCGATTAAAAACAGTACAAATTCAATGATGGTTTTTTACAAATTGTTAAAATACACTCATTTTTATTGACAATTGTTATTAAAGTATAAAGACTATGAAAACTAAAAATGAATACAAAGATCATGTGGTCATTATTTGTAGTAAAACTAGCTTCTCACAGAACTCTTTAACTTCAAGAGAGGGTTAGGTCTCAATAATATTCTTAAATTTGTCATTTATTAACTTCAAAATACATTCCTTGGTTTGCTTTGATTAATCCCTACACTTTGTTTTGGTTATAAATTTGCCTACAATGCTAGAGTAGATCAATTAAAGACACACATACCAAATGGTTGCGTAAATATACAAACATAAAGAATTAAAACGAAGTTTAGTTCATAGGGATGAAATTGGAAATATATTAAAAGATATAAAGAGGAAAAGGTGGAAGATGAAAGGTGAAAGGATGTATAATTAATATTTGAACTTTGTAAGGGGGTATCTTTATTTTCGTTATATGAAGTTGAAAATTTGTTTGAAAATATTTTTTATGTATTAAATCACGTGCTTATTTTTTTCTTCTTCACTTTAAATGAAAAGTAGCTATGAGTGATAATTAAATAGTGAGAATATTATCGTTTTTAATTATTCATTATATTCCACGTTATTTCTTTTTCTTGTAACACACAATAATTTCAAATTTCTGGATAGTTAAAGCTATTTGTCAATTCAACTCTGGGAGGTTTGGATTCATTTTTTAAGTTTTATTTTCTTTTACTCAAACATTTTGCAATAATTCTTTTTTATTTAAAATAAACCCAAAAATCATTTTTAATTTTGGTAAAACATCCTAATTTTTTTTGTTCAGGTAACTTATATTTTAAATTAAACGTCTCATTCAAACTCACCCCAAAATCATTTTTTGACGTGATACATCTTTGAGTGGACGTGTTCAATTTATTGAATTGAACTAAGATTTTTTTGTTACAAAATTTGTAATTGATGATGAAACTAATTAGTAATTTTAGGCTTATGCATTTATTATATTGATTATGCCCCGCATATATACTTGAGTCGTTTGTTTTTTTTATTATTATTTATCATGTGTTAATCATATCTTCGAAGATAAATCAAATAATTTATGATACATACACGACCTTGAAGCTGTTGTTTGTTTTTATAGTATGAAGAATATTTGATATTTTGACGTAAGAGAATGATTACACACCTCTTCCTATCAAAGTACATCAACTTCTAGTTTTTTTAGTACATAAGAAAAAACAATAAAAATTTAGAAATAGGTAATGATATATTTTTAGTACAAGAAGTGTAAAATGAAGATCAAAACTCTCATTTTGAAGATGGAAGGTCGTAAATTATCATTGAATTAAGCTATTAAACTTGTTGTAGTTGTAGTTTTAATTTAGTGGTTGTCCTTATAAACCAACTTGCAAAAGGGATTGTTATAATATTTTGTATATAAATTCACAATTGTTATTATAAACTATAGACAGTTGGTATATATATATATATGTATGGAAGGATGTGCATACAAAATTATATAGTTTTTAAAATTGACTAGCGAAAAAAAGAAAAGAAAAATGTTGACCAAAAGAGACTTATTGGAGTTGAATCACCTCCAACTAATCCGCAACCGTTTTAATTTTAAAATAACAATTAATCATTTAATTTAATTTAAATCACCAAAAAGTAGTCCAAGTGTTTTCCATATAAAACTTAATATTAACACCACACATACACTAATCATTTATTCTCAATTTTTTTAATTAATTATTAGACAAATGTACCTAAGTTTTTGTTTATTTTATTTTTTAATTTAATTATCTCAGATTTGTTTGTTTGTTTTTTCTTTCTAACCATTTATATATATTCTTGTAGACTTGTTATTTAATAAAATAACATGAGTGATTTTATTTTATTTTATGGTTGTTTGAAAATAGCTGTTTTCTTATTTCCTACCAATTTGTTTGTTGTCTTGTCTTGTCTGTGATTTTTATTCACACTATAAAATTATTGTTTGTTTGAAAATTACATAATAAATTTAATTTGTACACAAATGTCCCACAAAATCTTGTGAAATTAATAATGATAGAATGTAATCTTATCTTTTTATCTTATGCAATTGGTTAAAAAATTACAAAATCGTACCTAATATTTTAAACTTTATCTCAATTTAATTTTGTATTGATATTTCAATGGTAAATCTTTCGGTCTCTTCTTCTTATTAAATTTATCGAGAAAAACGTAATTCTATCACTACATTGTTTTTTCACTAACATACCAATTAACTCATAACTTTTTTAAAAAATTAACAAAATCTAAAATAATAAATAAAGAGATCCAAATTGTTTTTTTTTTCAATACACCAAAGGTAGGTAAGTTTGAGAGTTTTTAAAAGGACCAATTTGATATTTTGTTCAAAAGATATGTATTTAACCCAAAAAAAATGTTTAATGTTTAGTTTAAACTTTGCAATACAATATTTGAAAAACATATATTTTTTCTTTTTCAGATTTCCCATGTGTCATGTGGGCATTGGATGATTAAAGATTTTAAACAAATAAGAAATGCGATAAAAAAAAATTAGAGTTCAAAATGAAGTGTTCCAGAGAAAGATGGGAGAAAGTGGGGGAAAAAAGATGGAAAATTAAGGCGAATGATTAGGCAGTTAACTAAATTATATTATAGTTTGCATTAAAGATAATTCGCGCGTGCTTACGGCAGGCCGTCCACGTTTTCCCATTCAATGCATTTTGTTTTCTTTTACATCTTTTTTTATTTTTCTTTTTATAAAAACGTTATTATTAATTTTTTCGGAATTCCATAACATTTAAGATATGTGCAATTTGAACCCTTAATTGGATTATTTGTAATCCATTTTAAATTAACTTTTCAAGAAAATGCTAAATACTCATTTGTTGATGTAGTCATCATTGCATGAGATTACAATATTGTCTCTTCCTTTATCCGCTCGTCTTTTTTATTTTAGCTTCTCTAGATCTTGAACATGGCTTCTTTGCAACCATTCATGTTGTCCCAACCACACCGAACCTAATGGCATCAACACCAATCAAGACACATTAAGGTTGAGCAAGAGCGAAACTGGTTGTGCACGGGCGTATTTAGATAATTTCACTCAAATTTGATGTCAGCAAAGTGTCTTTTGACATTCAAAGATTAAAAAAAAAACATGAGTCATTTGACATTTCCTTCCTACTTTTAGGTCTTTCTAATTTCTTATCTATGTTTTGTCTGCCGTGTTGATTATTATTATTTTTATTTGTTGTTTGCAATTGTTAACAAAATGAGATCAAGAAGAAGAAAAACAACAAAAGATATAAAGTAAATAACAAAGTGAATATCGTAACTTTAATATATTGAGAGAGTGACATATATACTAGGAAACAAAGGATGTATATCTCAATTCATATTTTCATCATAATAGCCATAGTATATTGAAAATGGACGTTTTTATAGTAAAATGAGCTAGTTTATTAACAAATATAGCAAAAATTTACTTTTTATCTGTAGTAGACTGTGATAGACTCATATAAACGTGCACGACTACGATAGATTCAAATAGACATTTATTTTGTTAATTTCTAAATACTTTTAATAGTTTTGTTGTTTAAAACTAGTTCTCTAGAAAAATACTCAAATTAAATTTGGTATTTTTTATAAATTAAAAAATATTTGCATTCTTTTCAAAAGTATTGTATTCACTTAGTTAATGTCCCATTTTGGATGGTAAAAATTGTATTTGAAATTCACTTAATAATATAGATAAATTTGTAATGTAGAAAAAAAACGCAAACTTGTAACATCTTCAAATGTGCACATCAACGTGGTGTTTATAATACAAGGTAATAGTTAAATTACATTATCGATAAGTATATATAGTAAATTGAATTTATAGTGTGGAGAATTGATCACTTCCACTTCTTGAGCTGAGGGGTGTACCCTATTTGCCTTTGGCTAGCTAAAACCGAACACTTTTCCTCAGGTCTACTATTTAGTAGCATTTGACGTTTTGGTTTATATCTTTTAGGTTTGGGCAAGCATAAAATGTCTCATGCTATGTGTCTTACTAGGCTCGATCATAGGCTTGTTGAAGCGAAGTTATTGGACTCTATTCCTTCAATTTTTTTGTTTGATGTTGATTATACCATTTGAACCAAAATCACCCCTAACATACTATTTAGTCATTTCAATAATTTATTTTAAAATAGAGATTGACGAAAACTGAATTTTAAATGGTACAAAAGTGATTTGGACGAAGATTGGATCCAAACACCACCATACTGAATTTTAACCAAACTCACTATTGTACAATATAAAATGGAACAAATGTTTCAAAAATCACATTGATTTCTACACAGATTATGTCATTCTTATTTGAAGTATCATTAACTTCATATTAACCATACATTTTACATTCATTAAATGTACACAAAATGCTATAATATATATTTGCACTACTTTTTAAAGAATGTGATTCAAATTATGGACAAATAGATAGTTTACATTTTTTTTTTCTGTTGGGCCAATGGTAATTGGAACATAGAAGGTTTAGGGATGAAGTAGAAGTTTGGTGTCAGGTTTGGAAAGCTGTATTTATTTGTTTTATTAGTGATACCCATATAAAGGCTGTCAATTTGTCCAATAATCTCTCTTTCAATTTTTTCCACTGCTTTCTTGTCCATGCATTTTGGACTCTTTTATATGTCTTCTTATATTTGTACCTCTTTTCATTAATGAAACCTTCTTCTTCTTCTTCTTCTCTTTTCAATTTCTTTTTCTACAAAAATATTACTACTAATTTTTTAAGTGTATAATTCAACTTTTTTTTATTTGGCTTATACTATTATTATATTGATAATCAATGACACCCAATCTTACCTACATTGAGTCAAAAAAAAAAAAAAAAAAAAAATCCATTCCATCTAGAGTACACATCATCTACTACCTATTTTTGTTTTAATTGGATTAATTATAAATATATTTTATAACTTTTTGATTTGTGCTTTTCAAAAGTTTGATATTGTGTATATTCTTATGTTAATATTTCTTCCACAATTTTAGTATTCTATTTAATTTACTAGATCGTGTTCGTTTGATAACATTTTTTATTTCTGTTTTTATTTTTTTAAAAACGAATATGTTTGGTAACGTCTTCTATTTCTCTTTTTTAAAAAAGTAAAAACGTTTCTCATTTTATAAGGAATTATTGGAAACGAGAAAAAAGTAGTTTATCTCGTTCATGTTTCTCAATTTTTTCTATTGGTTTATTTTCTTTTTCTCAATTGTTTCTATTGGTTTTCTTTTCTTTTTCTCAACTCTTTTTATTGGTTTTCTTTTACTTTTTTTCAATTCTTTTCCTATTCCATTTTTCTCGTATGATTTCCTTTTTCTTCCTCTTATTTCCATCTTCTTCTCCAAATAACCACTCTCCACGTGATTTTTTTTTCTTCCTCTTATCTCCTTCATCTTTTCCAAATATTTCTCTCATCATCTTCGTTGTCTTCCTCTTCACCTCTCATCGTCTTCCCTTACACAACACCTTCCTCTTCGCTAGATCTGGGTTTTCTTCTTCCTCTTTGCATGAATTGTGTTTTCGCTATGGGGTTTCACAGAATTTGTGGGTTTTTGTCAAATCTGTGTTTTAGCTGTAAGTTTTTGTCTTCCTCTTTGCCTTGGGCTTTCATCTTCTTCTCGTCGGCTCTATTTTTCAGATCTCAATATTCATCTCGTTCTCCATAAGATTACAAGAAAACCTTTCTATCTAGGTTTGATAATTTTTTTTTTTTTTTATGTTTAATGGAAGACATATAATTTTGCTTGATGTTTAATTGAATTAAATGTGAATAAAATAAAAAATAAATTTCAAAGAAAGTAAAGAAACAAGAAATAGTTATCAAACACATTTTCTGTTTCTGTTTCTTTTTTCAAGAAACAGGAAAACGAAACAGTTATCAAACAAATTATTGCTTCTTGTTCTAAAAAAAAGAACAGAAAATCAATAACAGAGAACAGAAAACGAAAACGTTACCAAACTAGCTCTAAATTGTAAGTTTATTATTAAAAAGTATATATAAATTTATGTTTGTGAGGGGTTTTTTTTTACATGGTATATAATGTGTGAATTAACTTAAACCTTGACAATTTGTGTTTTAAAATTAACTATTAATATATGCGCGTACCTTTTCTTTCTTTTCATATGTTAATGATTAGGTTCGCTATTAAATTGTTTTTGCCAGTTTGAGCAAACAAGCAAGACATTTATTACTATTTTGAAAATTGATATATCATTTAGTTATCTATATTTGAACAAAAAAAAAAAAAAAAAAAAGAGGCTAATAATGCTTGTTTGAAAAAGATTATTGACGTGTGTCAATTAACTCTAATCCCATTTGTCTTGGTGAAAATGATTACTGTCAAGTTGTTTTCCATATTTGTTATTTAAAATTTTGCTTATACATTTGGTAGTCATCATCTATCTCTATTTATACATAGGTCATCCAAAAGACAAGGTCCAACCTCAATGAGCACTCAAAGCTTGCATATACGTCCACACATTCAAAAATAAAAAGTCAGACACTGGGTTTCAAGTCAGCTAGCCCACCTTATCAAATTTCACCAAATAAAAGAATGATTGTGCAGAGCTTGAGACTACACTCTCCAACTTTGAATGATTGTGTACCAAATTTTGACAATATTGATTTTGCACATACCTCCGGTAGATCTTGTAGAAAAAACATATACCAATAATCACCTTAAGATCTGATATGTGCTTTGTCAAACTAAATACTTCATGTGTTAATTTATGCATCAAAGTGTTCTCGACTCGATACCATATTGATATGAATAATGCTATGATACATCAACTCCAAACAACATATTTGAGCTAGACGAGTGGGTCATATGTGCACCAAAACATGCACAAATTTCTTGCACCAACAAGAAAACTAAGTATTGTTTCTAGTTTGACTTCACATTTTCATATACAATTTGTGTAATTATATCATCTAATAATCTTCTTTCACAAAATTCTTTACATTATTATTTCTAATCGAAATGAAAAAAAAATAAAATAAGTGGTCATATACTACCAATGACAAATTTTTAATTTGGAGTGGAGTTCACAAGCAAAAATAAACAAATATATCGTTGGGGTGTTTGCTACAAACACTTTAATGCTTAAGTTGAATCACAACATAAAAACTCAAAACAAGCTATTAAAGTATAAAGATAAACTTACCTTTTAAAATGTTTGCCATGTTTCATTTGTAATGGAGTTCAAAAGTTTTCCTTATCCCTTTAGAATTAAAAAAGTACTTCATCTACCTATTTAGAAACTAGACACTCAAGAGCTCAACTTAGCCACAATAGACGTTTCAAAATAGAAGGTCAATCTGGATTATCCACTCTTGAGAGACTCATTGGCCTCGACCTTCAAGATTGAAGCGAGCCAATTGGTTGTGAAGGCTTAATTGGCCTAGGCCCTTAGCCTTCGAAGTTGTGGTGGGCCATATTTGACTTTCACGAATGAAATTTCAATAGATGGATAGTAGAAAATAGATGTATGGTAAAAAACATTGATAAAGTCTTTGCTCGAGCAAACTTGAGAAAAATGTGAATTTGATTTTTGAACTTTCCATTTTATTAGTTTGGATTTGATTTAATTTATTATCTTTAATATATAATTTTTTTTGATAATCTCCAAATATATTTTTTTATCAATTTGAAAATTAACTTCATTTCATTTAATAAAAAATATTTCATTTATCAACTCGAACATTTTTTTTAAATATAAAAATATCTCATTAACGAGAAAAAATATAGATTTGGATTTTTCCCCATTAAAAAAAAAGGTATAGATTTGGTTTGATACATTTAGGTTTATTTTATTTCACCAAAACATTTTTTTTTCATTAACCTACAAAATTAGCAACCAAATTGAAATTTAATTTGTTTCCTTTGTTTTATTATTATTGTTTCTAAAAAAATATCAAAAAATTTCATTAATCAATTTTAAAAACTTGGTTGTTTTTTTTTTAAAAAAAAAAATTCAAAACCGTTTTATTGGATTTAGTTTAATTTATGTAAGAGATCAAAAGAATTTTTTTTATTAATCTAAAAGTTCTGTTTTTTTTAAATATCTTTCTAAACTAAAATTCAAATTAGTATAATTTTCCAATTCTTACAAACTAAGATAACATAGATGCATGAGAGTCAAATGTGTTCATTGACTTGATTCATTCGTACATTCACAATATTTGTATTCATTTGTGGTTAATGGGGGTTATGATATAAATATAATGGTGGCATTGTGGGTCACAAACTCACCCACTTTTGATTTGGAAGAAAATGAGGTCAGTTTTGGTGCGTAATCAAAAGAAAAGCAATGAGAATTTAAATACAAAGAAGAAAAGAAAACCCTTTGAAATTTCTTCACATTAGAGTAGAATTAGTAGTAGCCATGTGGGTCTATAAAAAGAATCAACAAAACAAACGCAATTGCATTTTGGAATCAAATTAAAAGCTTATTTATGTCCCTCAGTGCAATTCCCTCTCATATTTCAACTTTACCAAATTAAAATAACCCCCCTCAATTTAAATGTGTTTATTACAACCATATACTTCAAATACTCATTACTTTGAATTCTCATTTTATTTATTCATTCAAAATTAATTTTGTATTAATAAATTAACCATACATTTTCAAGTGTATTTCTAGAGGAGTATTGGGTTTGAGTCACTTGCAATGTAATGAACCAAAGTTTAAATTTTATTTTCATTATAATTGAGTTAAAATAAATTTACTCCAAAAAAGAAGTCATTTTGTAATATTAATAATTAAACATATTTTTCTAATTAATTGATCAACTAATAATAATATTCTCTTAAAAGTGATATAGGGTGGAGGTATGCATATGCTAAGTGCATCCAAACTTCCTTTTCCCAAATTCATTGAACCACCGCTTTCTTTCTTTCTTTCTTTCTTAAATTATAATTTTAATATATTTTTCTAGTTGAGTTTGATCACTTTTCTTCATAATTATTCAAAATTAAAATAATATTTAATTTTATATATCAACATTAATTTTCCATAATTAAACAACCATTACAGAGTATGTAATTTTGAAAACGTTAAATGCTATTTTGGAATCAATCTAAACATATCTTTAATATCCAAAATTTTCAACTTGGACATATGAGTTTAATCTTTTTTAAACGTGTATGTTAATTTGTAGATTCACGTCTATCATTATATCATTCAAATTGTTCTAATTAAATATTTTTCAACAATTTAAATGGTAAAAATATATTAATTTTCATAATTTGTTTTATTATGTTTGAAAAAATCTAGCGTAAAATTTATATTTGTATCCGTGAATTAAACTCCTAAACCGAATATTTCTTTTTCGAAAATCTTGTATACTTTTATACTTTAATAGCTAATTTTGTAAAACTAACGTTTTGAGGAAGTCTACATACGTTTGAGAGTTAGCGTAAGTAAGGATGAATTTAAAATGTGAATTATAATAATAAAAAGTTATAAATTGATTAATGAAGATGTATATAAAAAAAAAAAAAGAAGGTTGACCTTTAAAGGGGAGAAAGAAGAATTTAGGAAAAACAAGTGTGAAACAGCTTTCGTCAACACATTAGACAACAGCTTTTCTGGTGCCCAAACTTTTCCCCATATTGCCTTTTTCCTCAATCATCCACCCACCCAAATAACCCACATCAAATTACATCTAATTAATATTCTTTTTTCTCTTTACAAAAATTCTAACTTAAATGTTAGATTTCGAGAATTTATAATATTCTTGACCAAAAAATAAAAACACAGTGGAGAAAGAAAAAAAGAAAAAGAACAGAAGATGCCATTTTGAGTGCTTTTGGCAACAAATCTAATCCACAAGGTTGCCTAAAGACAATCTCACAAACCTCTTAAACCAATAACCAATGTTAAAACACAATCCCATGCTATTATAAATTTAGAATCTCCTTAAACACCTGTTTTTTTCTCTTCTTTTTTTATTAAAATCAAATTTATAGAGTTGTTTATCGAAATAATTACCAGACAAAACTTTAAACTTAAAAGTTTTCTTCTACAAATATATAAAACATCAAAAATCGAATATCCAAAATAGAAGGTTTAGGAACATGTGAAAACAAACAAACAATAACATTTTAGAACTACCTAAAACTTTTACCTTAACATGCAAAGATATATGAATTTTTGTGGGTTTTATCAACCAAACAACTCCATCGAAGTAAGTAATCCTTACTATCGTATGGAAAATAGGAGGATGAATTACACTTATTTTGGATAGCATAATCTTATATTTATAGTTAAGTTGATCCTAAAGTTCGATCTCATAATTCTCTAAGGTCACTAAACTATAACTTCTACTTATAATGTATACTTCCTATGAAGTTTTATGAACCTATACTCAAACATAGCACAATGTGGCCATCAAATAACATAATTATGATTGATATATAATTTATTATATATATTGAAACTAATTGTTAAATTGATTCCAACGTTCTCAAATTTCTTAAGCAAATTAGTTTGCATTTTTAACGGGTTTCTAATAATGAATAAAACTAATTTTCTAGTCTTAAAATTAAAACGACTTAAATTTTGAAATAGTAAATAACAAAAGAGAAAAACAAATAAATAAATTAACATATTTACACGCTATAACAAAATTCTATATTTTATCAATGATAGTCATTGATACATTATTGTCTATTAATGTCACTTATATAAAGCATATAAGTGATTATGAAAGTCTATTATTATTGATAGAATTTGAAATTATATATTGTAAATATTTTGTTAAATTTATTATTTTTTTCGCCGTGAAAGGAATAATTTTAAAAAATAAACATAAAAAAACCAAATGAAATGGAGGCTAATTGATTTGAATGTCAAAACATAGAGGAATATGGTTCCAATTGATGTATTTTTTTAAATAAACAATTTTTAATTATTGTTATTGAATTGCATTTTTAAAAAATAATTACATATGTCATCATAGACATTAGACAAGTTTTTTTTTTTACCTCTCAAATGCATAGATAATTATGTCTTGAACTTGTTTTTCTATTAGGTAGTAGTACCCTAAACTTCCAAAGAAATTACTTGAAACTTTATATCAATCAAACTAGTTTGAATACATTTTGCGTAAATTTAAGAATCATTCCAAAACATTTTGAGAAAATATCACTTTATACCCATTAATTAAATTAATATTTGCATCAATTAAATTAACATTTAAAAACCCTCTTTAATCCATTTTTTAATAATAAAAGAACAAAACTTAAGAAGACAGAAATTAATAATATGCATGCTGACATCAATTTTAAAAATATAACAGTAAATGATAAGAAGCCAAGTTCACCCATAAAATTATGTAATTGTAACGAGTTTTAACTACATACGAACTTGAATTTAATCATGTTTATTTATGTTTGTTTAAGATTGAAGTTGTCGACTTCACATGTTTTTGCATTGCATCCTTACTTTTGTGGATGATATTAACGTTGTATTGAGATAACATTTTGAAAAAACCATTCAAACGCATATAAAAAAAATCAGACGACTAGTCTTACATAATTTTCAAACTCAATTGAAAGAATCAGTCTCAATTGTGATTATGCTAATTGTGATTATGCTTTTTGGTACCTTTTATTCCTATTATAGAATATAGTGAAACAGATATTAATTTTCAATTAATAAACAATATTTATTTGTCAATATTTGTTTAGGTATACTTTTTGATTGAATTAAATATAGATAGGAATGAATAAGTTCTGGAAGAAGTTATATATATATATATATATATATATATATATATATATATATATATATATATATAAAAGAGGATAGGTATGAAAATAGCCTAAAAATGAGGCTTTTTGATGGGAAGGCTACCCTTTCTCTCTAAAAACAACCTAAATAATTAAATAATTGTTTTAAAAAAAGCATATATTGACTATTAGAAACAAAAATAGAATTATTAAACATTTTTATTTTTGTGAGTGTTTCCTTTTGATTGTGTGGTGAATAATAATTAATGTCATTCTTAAAACAAATAAATGAAAGGTGTCAAAATTGAAAGGCTTATTTAGAAGAAACATAAAATTGGATGGAAAATAAGTATGAAGTGTAGAGATGCAGGTGACGTAAGTGGGGAGGTCAGAAGGGATTATGGAATGGTAAAATTAGAAAATTTGGGATTAAAGGTTACAGCTAAGTGCTAACACAAACCAAATCATATGTTGTGATTTGATTGGTATCCTATGATTTTTGTACCCTTCTTCTTTCTTAATTCTGCCAAAGTTTTAACTCCTATCCCCAACTTTCTTTTTCTTTCAACCTTTAAATACTATTTTTCTACCTCCTTCTCTATTTCTTTTGGTTTTAGATTCTTTCATTTCATCTTTATATTTACAACTTTCCTATTGTTTTTAACCAACGTTTTATTTGAAAATGTTTGGTATGCATCCTTTTTTTTATTTCTGAAAAATTAACTTTTGAAATTATTTTAGGTGGACAATAAAACAAACAAGTGCATGGATTGAGGTGATGGTTAAACAAAAAAAAAAAAAGAAGAAAGAAATTGAAAGAGAAAACTCGTCTTTTGTTTCTTTAGTGTTGCATACGTGTGTATTAAAATATTTAGTTGAGAAAATGGGTTAAGTAGGAGAGTTAGGGTTGGAGTCAGAGCTTAGTTAGAAGATTAGGAATCTAAATAATTATTAGGAAGAGATGGTTTAAGAGAGCATTTAATTGAGTATTATGAAGGTAATTAATAAGACAGTTTTGGTAAAGCTAAAAAGAAAAAGAAAAAGAAAAAGAAATGGAAAATAGAAGAAACAATAATGAATGGGCCGAAATAATGAGGAATCCAGCCCATACTGACAACGGGTTGGGCCAACATGTCGGCAAGATCAAACAGTGGGAGTTGGTTGAACATCTTAATGGGGCCCATCTCATTTGTTAAGAATGTCGGTCATTGGTCGCCTAATTTCCAGGTCACTAAAACTTCTTTTTCCTAAAATCATAAATATATATATATATATATATGTATTATAATGTTTTAAATAATGGAATTATAAGTTATAATTTTGAATTAAGGTGTCAGTGAGGGTGTGAGCTCCAGAAATCACGTGGATTATTTATGCGGGACAGCCAACCAATAGCTGTCGAGGAGGGTCAGTGTATTGAGATTGTGCAGCTTCATGATTGGTCTGTCATCTTTACATTTGTTCGCAGAGAGGGATTTTAATGGCCCACTCAGTGGGCTCCACTACCTTATTTTCAATGGGCCTCATGGGCTCATAAATCAACCATATGTATGTTCCTAAATCCTAATAGTTATTAAAATTATGTATTTGGGCCATTCTTGCTGGGCCTATTCAAACCTGAATGTTTTTGGGTACTTGTCATGGATCTCCTGCTAAAATGGCTAATTATATTCGATACCAATTTTAAGAAGAGACAAGCATCACAATCATAAAATATTAAATAACAAATTGAAAAATATATATTAAAATTTATAACAAAACTGCTCGTTGTAGACTTTTTTTTTCTTTTTTTACTTTTTTAAAAATAATTTATTATCAATTATATCCTTACATAAATGACAATTCGTTTCTTACAAGTTACATGTACAATGTATTTGTACAGTTCATATGATACTTTGCAAACTCTAAAAATTGGAATACTCTCTCTCTATACTCAATCGAAAACTTATAATCGTCAAAAACCCTAAAAACATAAATATGTTTGATTAGTCTTATATCTCTCATCTCAATTGCTCCAACTTACTCAATTAAAACGCTATATATGTCCAATCTCCCAACTTTCACTAAATTTAAATTTAAAACTACCTTACACTGCCAACATATCCAACACTTCAAACATACTTAATTAAATGCTACCTAAGTGAAGGGATAAAAGTCCTATGACAGTAGAAGAATTTATAGAACAATTTCTCAATTTAATTTGAAAATCTCAAAATACCATTACATTGACAAAAAATAATTAAGAAACTAGTTTTCTTATTAAAACTTAAAGGCTAAGCAAGCTTTCTAATTATATATTAGAGAAAGAAAACTTGTTTGACTTCTCTCAGTTTATAAAATAAATCTCTAAATTAGGACATCACTCGTCAGAGACCTTCTTATCATCTAGGATGAGATTGATTCGTGGAAACCAATTGGGATGGAAAAAAGTTTAGAGATTTTTTTAGAGAAACTATTTTGCAAAAAAGAAAAATAATTTGTTAAAGAAAAGTTATTTTCTTCTACGTATTTATAACTCTCTTTCCTTTTTGGAGTAGGAAATGAAGTAGGAAAAAATCGTGACATTCTACTAATATTCAAAATATTAAATTTCAAATCTACTAATTAATTAACTATTAATCGATTAGTTAATAATTAATTAAATTATATTTAATTAATATATTTCATTTAAATTATATTTAATAAATATCTCTATAATATCTGATTGTTTTATATTAATTTAATTAAATAAAATAAAACTAAATTATTAATTAATTGATTAATTTTTCAATTAATTAATAGCTAAATTAAATATATCTTTAACTTAAATCAAATTTGAATCATATTCAATTATAAGTTTCTCCATGACCAATAATTTTAGTATGAATTTAATTCACATTAAATTACTATTTGAATTCATTCAAATATTTTATCTCCCATAAATTAATTTAAATCATATTCAAAATTAAATTTATATAATAAAGTTTGATAAACTTTATATTATAATGTATCACTATACATCATACTAATTTTCAAAGTAAATTTCGAACATTTCAAATTACTATCAAATAATCTCATTATCCTTTACGAGCTAAGAATAAGACCTAATGGACCTATAGATCAGAAGCTACAACGATATAAGATTAATTGGCTAAATTCATAAACCACATTAGTCAAAGACTCACAACTGAACTCTTCTAACTGTAAATATATTTTTGTGTCCATAGATATAAACCAATAACAGTAAGTTAGTCATTCACGAGTGTTCGTAACACTAACTGGGTCAAATTACCGTTTTACCTTGGGTTACCTCTAATCCTTAAATACTAGTACTTCTCTATTGAACAACCTGTTTATGGTTCTAACAATAAACAGAAACCCTTCTCGTGCCATAGAGAGGGTAAGACTCTTTGTTCAAGTTTTAGAGACACTATTTAAGAGAATACTTATGTACTTATCCTGAGGTAGGAAAGAAGTGAATTTGATATTGTGTAATTATTTTTTCAGCTCCTCACTTGGTCTTGTCCCCAAAATGATAAGCTTATTGATTCAGCAATCTGACTATTCTCACCCATACAAAGTAAAAAACAATCTATCGCGAACAAGAGTTCATAATATACACAGGATAACGATAAATTAATTATATTTACAATCTACGAATTTTAGGACATAAATCCCAACACTACTAACAAATTAAAAAATCATTTGACATAAAAAGCAATGCTGTCATAAACTCCATAATAGCCATAAAACAAATCAATCACAAACTACTCATTCTTTTTTACCACCTATTCTAACATTTCCAAATATTTAAATTGAAGTTGAAATTGAAATTCATATCCAAATTCAATTTAAATTTAAATTAAATATCAAATTCAAATTAAATAACAATCTCAATTTCAGTAAACATCGGCCCCATCTCAAATTTAATAAACAACCCCCTCTCGCGTCCCCTCAATTCAATATAACCCCACAAATCTCAACAATCTTAAATTATTTATCGATCTCAAATTCAATAATACTCGATGTCAATCTTAACTTCTAAAACCAATTCAAATTTAATACTAATATTTAGAAATAATTATAAAAAAATGAGATTAAATTTGAATACATACATTATATCAATACATACATTTTCTAATACATAACATACATTGGAATCTAAATCATAAAAATATAAATTACATCATAGCAATACATTCATTTTTCTAATTAAAAAAAAAGAACAAACCTTGATTGAGAGCGATGGCGATGGACGGCGAGGAAGGACAATGGGTGGTGGAGAACTCTGGCAGCGACGACGACGGACGGTAACAGTCACACTCTTTCTCTGCCCTCTTTTTCTTTTCCTTTCGTTGTGCGTTCTTAGCTAGATTTTCTCGACGTTTTTGAAAACGTCAGAAAATACAACCATCCCCGACGTCATAATGTGAAATGTCGGAGATATTATAAACTTTCCTCGACGTTCCAATAATGGCGTTGAGGAACATAAACCATTAAAACTTATACATATAGTTTTCCCCAATGTGGTCAACATAGAGTCAGGAAGGTGGAACCAACCCCAAAGTTTTTGCAGACACATCGGAAAAGGTTGAAGCATTAAATAATTAATTTGGCTTCCGTGACGTTTCTCCCCTTTACGTCGAGGAAAGTGGACCAATTAAATCATTATTTCACTTTTTTCGACGTATCTATTCAGCAGGTCGGGAAAAATGTAACTTTCCCTGACACGGGTTTTCCTTGACGCCGGGAAATGCTTATTAATAAATATAAAAAAACTAAAAAAATGGCAGAGCTGTTCCAACCTCTAAATGTATACGTCAGACGTGCTACTCTAAACCAACGCTTGCAAAGAAACATCAGGAATGGTAGGTCATTCTCGATGCTTTGTATCCTGACATACTTGGCCACGTCAGCTGTTGGACTAAGTTGTGAAACGCGTTTTCTTTTAAACGTTTCACGACTCTGCTTTAGGTGCTAGCAGTTGTTACAACCTCGTTGTCCCCGAAATAAAACAACACTTGAATCCACCAAAATACCAATTCTCAAGATAAACATTCACTATACTCACGAACTAAAAAATAATAGAGAAATAAATTATAATATATTTTTTTTCTGCAGAAAGAGAGAAAATGAGAGAGAATTGAGAGATGGTGAAGTTCTTGTGTTCTATAAAAGAGAGAGGAGGAGAAGGGTTTATACAGTGGAGGGATGAAGGGTAAAATTGAAATAAAAATCCAACGAATTACCACAATTAATCAGAAGTGCTTCAACATTCAAAATGTCAAAAAGAGAAGGAGAAGTTCACATCGCCCACATTCACTTTGAATAAACAACTGCCTTATACCCTATTTTTGGTCCTAATATAAAAATATTTTTTAATTCTTCACCACCAGAAAATTCGAGAGAGAATTCAGAAAGTAAAAAGACATATTCCACTTAACTTAACATGAGATTGTTATTGTATTTTATGTGTATAATTTATTATTTTATATATAGGTTTTGAGTACTAATGGGTGGAACAAGGAGTTGGTGATGAAATAAAGCTAATTAATATTACTCAAAAAGGAGTTTAATTAGATTAACTTGAAAGGAGAAGTCCATTTTGTCCCTAGGCATGGGACAACAGTGCTAGCTAGGAGCCAAACTTGGCACTATAAGGGTAAGAGCAACAATTTTGGGTACAAGGCATAGTATCGCGATGTACTGATCAACTTGTGACGCACACCTTCTCTCAGTGTCGTGACGTTTTGACCTACATATAGATATAAACTTTACTAGATTTGTTAGGTTGCTTTTCTTCATCCCAACCGATTATGAGCTGAGATTCATTCTAGTTATAATTTTTCTAATCTTATAACTTGTGAGATTTTGATTGTTAACCGATAATTCTATGATTTTGCCTTTGAATTATTTTTCTGTTTGTATGTTTATGATTATATCACCGTTAGAGGTTGTATAATCATTAGCTAGGTATCAAATTATTGCAATACATAATGCATGATATATATAATTGTGATTGGATCTTAACTAGAAAAAAGTTAGATAATTAACTTGCTAACTGTTGCATATAATAGTGAATAATGCTCTAATCACGAGGAATATTGATTTAGGTAATTCCTAGTTGATATTCACGTGAGTGTAATTTCTATTCATAATGGGTTAGTCTAAATCAATTAGGATGCTATTCATCTAATCAAATCCACTAGTTTGATAATTTAGGCTCTCACTAGCTTTTCTAGGTGAAAAAATGACTTTTTTTTTTCTTTTTATTAATCCTCAAATTTATAAATATAATTATATGATATTTAAAATTAAGA
The DNA here is from genome assembly GCF_000004075.3 of Cucumis sativus. Classification (NCBI taxonomy): domain Eukaryota; kingdom Viridiplantae; phylum Streptophyta; class Magnoliopsida; order Cucurbitales; family Cucurbitaceae; genus Cucumis; species Cucumis sativus. The sequence goes on from NC_026658.2 coordinate 16,055,670, forward strand.
AAAATAGTCTTAAAAATTATTTTCTTAATTTAAAATGACATATAACTATTCCGAACACAAGTTTAAAGTTGTCTAAGAGACTTTCTAATTAAATATTTATTTTAAAAAATTGATATATCTTAAAAACTTCAAATTAGTCTATTCTTATACACGATAATAAATATACATATTCTTCAAAATCGGATTAAAAGGATAAGTTTTCCAAAGAAAAGAAAATCATTATTGCAATTTGTATGTCCATTGCGAAAGGACAAAAGTATAGTGTTTGAATTTTGAAGCTGCTCTACACGTAACTAATTTGATGTATATTAAAATGATTTTCTTTTTGTATTGTGTTTCTTTTGTCAATAACTATGGAGACAAAATATCATTTGGCTTTTCTAGCAATATGATCTTGAAAAGAGTAACTTTCTTTTTTGCAGATTGTAGGGTTATGAGTAAAAGGGATAAAAAGTTGAGATGGGACAGTGTTTGAAGCCCTATTTGTCTTTGTATTTATAGGGTTACGAGCAAAAGGGATAAAAAGGTTTATGACTTTGATAGAATTTTCGATTTCCTTTGATATTCAACCATTCCATTACAATTGACCTATGAAATTATTAGAGACCAAAAGTATTTGATAAGGTCTAAAATGTATTCAATCTCACTCATGCAATGTAAAGGGATAGATTATTCCACATGACTTTGATGGATTTTTGATTTGGTTTGGTATGCAACAATTCAATCAATTGCAAATGATATATAGAAACTAGGAATTGCAAATGATATATAGAAACTAGGAAGGCATTAGAGACCAAAGCTACTTTGCAAATGTATAAAATGTTTTCAACTAAATTATTTAAGGAGGGATAATTATCTTAATTGTTTAGTTAAATATGCTTAAATTTATTAATTATTTTGATTGAATGTTAGATTTTTAAATATGCTTAAAGTTATTAATTATTTTGATTGAATGTTTTAAAAATCTAACAAAAGTGAAAACATCACCAATCATTTAGGTGAGTTTTTACTGTTCTAGGACTGAAAATACAATAATCTACCATGTAGCTTGTAAAGCTTGTACAAGTCATTTTACTTATATGAAAATAGTCATCATATCTTTAGATCTTATATATTTTTTCTCTTGTTTTATTTTCTTTTTAATCTAGGTGGTTGTAGATCCAATTGTCCATTTTTTTTTTTTATATAAAAGAAGAAGCAAAAGAAATAAAAAACTCATATAGATGTTTAGAAAAAGACAGAAAATGATGATCAAATTCAAAAGAATGAAAACATAGTCCCAAAATTATATTTGATAGGAAGAAAATTCAAATAAATCAATAAATGAAAATGTCGACACTATTGGAATGTTTTCAAATAGACTAAACTAAAAGAATGTTTAAATATAAGTTTTTAATTGGAGGATGAGGTCATAATGTCCTCATTCTTTATTACAAAACAATAATACAAAATAAATAATAATAAAATTGCAGTTGAATTACTACAATGCCCCAACTATCTTTTAAATTGCTTTTGTTTTTGTTTTTTTTTTCCTTCTTTTTTTGCCCTTCCATTTTAAAGAAAAATACTAATTCACATCTAAACTTTTAAGTTTGGTAAGTATATCAATGCAAATAATAAATTCTAATAAAAAATGTCATACAGGTAAATAACCATATTTACTTTATTCTAAATTATAAATTAACTAATATAATTATAATTAATAAGTTTCAACAAGTGTTATGCAACAAACTATTTTCATTCTAACAAGATGTTTAGCGTTGGATATTATATTAAATTTTCTTTTTTTCATGAACTTAAAATTTTGGATCAATGGATGATTTACAATTTAGTTCATTTATACTTCCCTTGACTCAAGAGCGTACTACTAGTTGTCCCTCATCCGTACCTTACACGTTTTTCCTCTTTAATGGTTAGTGTTCCATCAACTTCAATAGCTTACTATTTGGTTGTTGGTCAATTCATATCATTTATATTTATTTGAAGGACCACTCTCACCTTTGTATCATAAAAAATCACAATTGCTTTAGTTCAAGTGTTTCGATCTTTATATTTATACAATTTTTATATTGCCGGTTTTAAAACAAAATAACGATGGTCTATCAATTAATGTAGAGTATTAATTATATGATTATACTAAAGTATAAGTTACTTCCTTTTCTAATTATTATATTTTACTTTTTAACCTAAAACATTTTTGTTTCTCCTAATAGAAATGAAGATGTAAAAAGAAAAAACAAAGTTGAAAAATTACTTTTTAACCCTTAATTAAACTTTCACTTTCAACCATCTAATCATCTGATCTCTAAACTTTAAACTTTAGATGGTTACAATTTAATTCAATTTAATTATAAATTTGCAACAATATAGTATTTATACTTTAATAAGTATTAATTTAGATATCATATTTTACGATTTAGGATGATTTATGGCAAAAGTTACTATGATCAATTGTTAAACCAATGAAGACTTAAAGTTTGTGCATATATAAATTATAAAAACTAAAGTGATTAAACTTTCAAAGTTTAAACAATCACAAAGTTGGAGAAATTCTACAAAGGCATTTAACTTCATTCAAGGAACCGAATGAACGGACTTGCAATTATGAAACTTGGGGGTTAGATTAAAATAGTGGAGAAGGAAGGATATAGTAGTAATTTAAACAAGAGAGGGTTTGAGATTCTCTCGCGACTGACGGAGAATAGTATTGAAGAACGAATTGGAAAGAAACAGAGAAAAAAATAATAAAATGTGGCCATGGAGATTTGGGAATACGATCCCAATATTGATGATGCGTGTTCCTCTCCGAAAAACTTTCCTTCTCTTTCGCTGCGCTTCTACCTTCATCACCGATCTCATCGCCCTCGCTTCCTCCGCCATCAGATTTATCCGATGGCATTTCCGCTCATCTCTCCAAGTTATTTCTTCTTCCGCCGATGATAATAGGTACTCTCCGGTGTCTCTCATGATTCTTCGCCCTCATCGTTGATTCTCAATTTCATTGCTTCCCGCTTTTGATTTCATTTTCAACAATTTTTATGAGGAGGGATTCTGTTTTTTCTGTTTCTTTTTTCTTCCTATATATTTCTCTATCTATCTCTTGAAATTTATGTGAAGTTAATTAATTAGGTCATAATGTGTGTGCAATCTGATGGAATTGATTTTTGTTTTTTTAGTGATTTCCTTTCAAGAAGATGAGGTAATTTTAGAGTTCAATTATACATAATTTACTCTTAACTCTTAGATTTTTTTTTTTGCTCTAATGATTTGATTCCGCAAAACACACAAGTACTGACATTTTGCCTACAATCCATGTACTCTTAACATCACACACTTCCTTCTTTGCTCTCGCACACATGCTACCTTTTCCCTTTCTCTCTCCCCACCTCTCACCGATTCGTTAAATGCTCACCCTCGCTCTTCAACCCTTTGATGAATCGCTTCTTACTTGCTACGACAAATTCTTAAGAGGTTAGAGAATCTCACAAGTCACAGTTTCTATAATAGATATAGACCAATTAGTTTTTGAGATGGAATGAGTACTACTAGCTACACATCCTTACACTTGTGCTTCTAGTCACCTTTTGAAGAGTGAGGATGAACAGGAGGAGAAAGAGAAAGAAGAGTGTGAGAATTTGACACAGTAGTGCTCATGAGTAAAACTAACCGAGAAAATTAAGCTAACACCATCTAAGTAGTACGTGACCCTTAATAAAATATGTTTGTATTTATTGTTTTCATAATTTCAATTATGTCATCATGTGGATTCCATTATACTCACGTTTGAGAAGTTTTTCTTATAATCAATTCTCAGGACATTAACTCATTCACCAATTTACGGTGCAAAATATCACTTTATGTATTTAAACTTAGGGTTATATACCATTGAATCCTTAAACTAGTTTGATAAACATGTTAAACTTATAATTTTATTAATTGAATTCCTAAAATGAAATCATTACGCATCAATTCTAATTATACATTTGTAAGAGTACACACAAGTGAGAATAATCAATGCATTTTGACAATGTATAAAATAATCTTAGTAAATTATTTAAATTTATAATAATATATAAATTTAATTGAAGTAAGCCTACGAAACATTTTTCAAACATTTTTCAAACCGAATATGGCTGTATGAAAATTGACCAACTTCAAAAAAATAATGCAATTATTAGTTTAAGGTTTGAGATCATAGAACCTCCAAAGTTAAGAATAATTTTCAAAGTTTATATAAGAAAAACTTAATGACTATTTAGGGCATAATTGAAAAATATTGTAAAGTTTATAATACAACTTTTGTACCAACAATGTTTAGCATCCGTTCAACATTCATTACAAAATAAATATAATTAATTAGACAATAATCAAATTACTAAAGAATTTAAATGGTTAAGTTTGAACTTTTTGGATCAGAGAATAGAAAACATATATAGGCTATCTCGATAGTTTTAGTTAATATATATGTCAAGCAACGAAATTATAAAGTAATTAATTAGAATATGGAAGGCTCAAATAAATATTTTGTCACATTAATCAATTTGAAAGGAAAGAGACCTTAATGCATATTTGAATGATTGGAAGGAGAAAATTTCATTATTTTGATTTGTAGATGAAATCTTTGATTGTTATGCATAGAAAGAGGGAGATTTGAATTAGGTGTTTGTAAAGTTGTTTTTCTACCTTCTTTTAATGTCGAAGAAAACAACAACAAAATATTGTTTCTTTTTGTCGTTTGTATTTAGTTTAGTTTATTTATTTGTATGAAAAATTTTCGTGCCTTACACGTCTTTACTTAAGTTTGAGAAATAATGATTGACGTTAATATTTTAAATATGAATAAAAATTAAATGAATCAATTAAACAAAAATTAAATGAATCAATTGTTCATATTGACTTATTTCATGAATTTTGTTATATTTGAATTTAGTTGCTATATTTATAATTATTGTTAAGAGGATCTATGTTTTATATATCAATTAAATATTTTTATAAATAATTTATTATATTAAAAACAGAAATAGTAAAAAGAATAAGAAAATTGATAAGATATTTATGAATGAAAAATTTAATTATTGATAGACACATAAAACTATTTAAAAGTGATGTAATATTTTGGTTGATTTTGAGGATTAAAAATAAGAAACAATAGTTTAATCGTAAGAACATAAATTGTCCATAAACAATATAATTACCATAACATCAATAAGAACACTCCCCTCCATCAATGTTTACTTACAATAAAACGATCAAGCATCCTTGATTCCATAGTGAAGAAAAGCTATTTCCATCATCCAACTCTTCAACTTGCCACAAGCCACAATACTGTAATGTCTTATTAGTGGCTCGGCTGCAGCACACCTTTTGTTTTTTTCTTTGCCAAAAACCACAACCAATAATACTATTAAACCAAGAAATAAGGTAGCTGTTGAATAAAGGAGCAACAATAACCACAACGAAAATCCAAACAACCAAATTTCAACCACAAATACTAACAAGCTATGGCTCAAAATGTGTAAAAGTACTAAGACAAATACTAACAAACTATGACTAAAAATGTGTAAAGTACTAAGGTAGAAAGGGTAGAGTTTTAATTTATACACATTTATTGACTTTAGGTTTTAAACTACTCAATATGCAAAGAAATCAATATTATTATTGCAGGTGGTTGCATTCATTTTATTCATATATTCATATGCAAATGTCACATACTTCGCATTTGAACAAATTAATACGAAAATAATGTATCAAAAGAAATAATATTAAGATATATAAATTAATTTCAATATATGATAAATGCCATTGGAAATTATTATTATTTACACAATTTTTTGCCGAAGCATTTGTATATAAACGTGTTCATATATATATATATTACCAATTTAAGTTTTTCATCAAATGATAATACACAATGAAGAGAAAAACTTATTGTGCAGTTCAATTAGTTGTAATTGTTTTTTTTTTTCCAAAGAACCCATACAAAATTTTGGATCATGTGTTGAGTGTTGTTTCATTCAATAACTCCCACCATCCAAATCAAATTGCATTGAAATGAGTTAACTTTTTTTCTTTCTATTTTTGTCAGACTAGAGTTGAGTCTCCAGAGTACAAACACTGATGTGATGTATGCTCACGCACACATATCACACACACATCTAGATTTTAAATATTAGATTGAAAATTTTGTTTGAATCTTTTAGATAGCATGTTCAATCAATCCAATTTTTTTTAGTTGGTCTAAAATTTCAACTCATGTACACCTCTAACTTGCATTTACAATCATATGCATCAATAAATTTAATTAATATTTTCAAGTTAACATGTTGTTTGAGCATTGATATGATATAATTGTTTTAAGTCGTTCTAAATGTAAGTTCTAGCCAAAAGGTCAAGTTTGAGGAGATGAAGAAGATGAAAAGTTATTCTATTAGTATTTAATATGGAATAGGTTGGAACTAATTAATGAACTCTAACTTCAAATTATTGAGAATTCAAGTTAGGATTAAATAATGAATTTAAAGTTTATCCTTGTCTTTATTGAGCATTCAAAGTTCAAGTTAGGTTAATTACTTGAAACAAAGAAGAGAGTATAATAGTTAATTACTTAAAAGAAAGAAACAAGAGAATATTATAATTAGATTTCAAGTAAAAAAAAATACAAATATAATCAAATTTATGATAAAATCTAAATATATTGGTGTTGCTATATTTACAATTATTTTTTAAAATGTTGTTATATATTTTAATTAATATTTCTAAAATTATCAAATAATTCTTAAATGAATTTGAAACCCAAACAAGAATATAAACAGGGTTTTATAATGGAAGAAAAAGTAAGTTTTAAATTTGTTTAACTCACAATTAATATACTATACATATGAAGAAACACACAAGTTGCCTACATTTGGTAAATGAAAAATGAGTATATTTTTTCTCATATTCTTCCAAACCCATGCACTAGTTTTAACGTGTGCCATGCACATCACAAATGTATTTCATTGTTTAAACTTAATTTCTTTTTCACAGCAACCTTTTATTTTTGTTGGTCAAGTATATTTATTTTCAATTGATTAATTTTGTTTCAATGATTGTTTAAGATTAAATTCATAAATAGTTTTTAAAATGAAATGCTATAATGATTGTTAGACAATTCTACTTTGCAACCGTTTGAAGGTTGAAAATTAAATTAACTATGCTTCATTTACTTACCATATTAAATTAACGGTTGAAAATTAAATTAACTATGCTTCATTTATTTACCATATTAAATTATAGAAACTTTTAGAGAAGAGAGTTGATGAATGAATTTAAAAACACAAATTAAGAAAGGTGAAAAACCCAAAGTTTTCTTCTTATAAATTAACGTAGAAGGTGAAAAACCCAAAGTTTTCTTCATATAACGTAATAAAAACTCCAAAAAAAAAAAAAATAATAAAGAACAGAAAGGAAATAAACAATCAACTAGTGGAAACTAGCAATAAAACTCATATATTATTTCTAAAGACTATCTAAGTTGTGTGCAAGCCAGAGGTAGAAAAGGGAGTTTTATACCTATCCATATTTAAGAATTCGTAATGGTTTCATATTTATTGTATTTTGTGTAAAAAATAATAATTAAATGTATTATTAATTCTTTCAATTAGATGGACTATTAAAATTGTTCATTAATTACAATTAGCTAATAAGTAGATGTCAAAATAAATTATTCATTATTTACATTTAGAAGTTAAAAAGTCTTTCGATTTTTCTTAAACTATTAGAAGTTAGAAAGACTTGATTTTTATTAAGCTATTAGAAGTTGAAAAGGCTTTTAGTTTTTTTAAGTTATTAGTTATTCATAATCTACAATTAATCTAATTAATTCATAAAGTCATCTAATTTCTTATTCAATTAGCATAATTAAAATAGGAGAGGAAAAAGACAACATTGTCATCTACCTAATTACATAAACTACTACCGATGAAATGTCAAAAGTGAAAAAAATTATCCTCATCCAAGCTTTTATATATAAACTATAGATTATAGATTAGACAATTCAACTTAGCCAATTTTTTCTTTTAAGAAAAAAATTAAAACTAATATTTTCCTATTTTTAAAATTTGGTTTAAAAAACACTAAAAAAAATGGAGAAAGTAAGATTGATGGGTTTAATTTTTTCAAAACCAAAAACCCAAACCCAAATAGTTAACCAACAACGTCCAAATATTCACCTCCTCATCTAACACAATTTAGTTTTTAATTCTTTTTATTTTAAAAGCTTTTGTTAATTTTTCTAGTAATCTTTTATGATGATTTTCATATCTTTTAAAGCAGGGGTTAAATTTGAGACAGAGTTAAGAAAACAACTTTTCTAGACCACGATTATTGATCATTTTATATTTGAAAATTTAGTACGATTATTGATCATTTTATATTTGAAAATTTAGTCTATGATCAAATACTATTTTCAATTATAAGTGAGATAAATTTGGTTATTCACTTTTCTTTCCATGTTTTTACAAACTAAGTCAAGTTTTAAATTAAAATAGAAAAAGTAACCTTTTAAAACTTGCCTTTTATTTTATTTTTTGTTTTTTAGTTTTATTTATCTGATATAGGTGAAAATTATGATAAAGATTAAACTAACGATAAAATCGTTATCAAATAAAGTATAAGTTTTAAAAAACATTGAAAATCCTTTTTAATAAAGTAGATAATAAACTATATAAACTCATAAATGAAAATTGTGTTTATAGAGTTAGCTTAGTTGAAACTAAATAGTATATGAAATAGAACAAACTCACCCACTACATTCCATTGCAAATCGTTTGTCTAGACTTGTGGTACCTCGTTGTGTGCTAACTTGAATATCACAAAGAGTGTTGGTTGATTAAGACAGTGGTCGTTAGAGTTGAAATTTGCCTAAGAGTGTGTAGCAACTCACTTATCAAATTTGCTAGCCTCGAAAATGGATGAAATTAAATACATGATCTATAAATCAACATGGTCTTACCAATAAATCAACTTTATGCCTCAATGAGTAGAAAATTGTGATAGTTGTTGCAAAACCTTAGATACGAGAAGTCATTGTTGCACAACCTTAGATACAAGTAGTCATCTGTGCATCGTGATGGTAATAGTAACAAATTTTGAGGAGATGGTGAAATAAAAGAGTGAAAACACATTAGTGGGTTATTTTAAGATTTATCTCTATGGCTCACTCTAGAGTTCAAACGACAAAGTTTACACTTACATTTATTATGATTTGTAGATTTGACGTGTATGGAGCATATCAAAGGCTTCTAAAAATTTAAGATGAAAATTGAGCTTAATTGAGAAAAAACGAAATGAAGGTAAGACTGAGAAAACATCTCAATGTTGTTAAAGAGTGTTGAGATCATTCGAACTTATTTACTAAAAAGAGAGTGGTGCACTAGGAAAAGTAATGTTGGAAGTCCTTCATTAAAGTTAAAGCATATCAAACCGGAGACCCTATATTTATCAAATCATAGCGATTAAGTGTGGAGATCACAACAGAAAGAGATTAATTGGTTCTCTTTCCCTGGGAATTGATGTAGCTAATTTACCAAAGTTTTAATTAACAATTAATTTAATGCTTGATTGATTATTGTTTAAAGATAATTATTGCCATAATAACTTATAGTTTGGTAGTTTAATCCATCTGGAATGTGATATAATATTTTTGGGTGAGGAAGTAAATTCTCTAGAGATCTCCTCTTCTATACGTTTTCATTAGTTTAGTTTGTTTCTAAATAAAATTAGGTGTCAGTATAAAAACCAATTAGGACGATGCAGTTTCAGCTCATTCATTATATTTAAACTCTATATATCGTAACAATAACAACACTGCACATTGAAAAATCACGAAACAAAGAGACAACGAGGTGTTGTCTCATCATATATGCCACAAGATAACTGAGACAAAATCTACAGAGTTATTATATATTAATACTTTCTCATAACACAACCTTGATATAAACAATGAGATTCTATACCAATTTAGTTGCTCTATGTTTTATGATGATATGCCTCCTTAATTATTCTTCAATCATGCCTTCCTTCTTCCCCAATTTTACATCTTAGACATAATGTAATCCATTGCATCCACAAGGAAATCTGTAAACAAAAAACTTCACAAATCAGATCACTCTCTTCAATCCAAACAGACTTTTAGAAGGTCGAAGAAAACAAAATACCTGCATCTTGCTTGGTGAAGCAGAGGGGAGGAGTTATTCTAAACACATTTCCATAGTATCCACCTTTCCCAATCAACACTCCTAACTCTACATTATTCCAGAGTGAAAAACTTGATCAATAAGAAAGGGCTCAAGAAAAATATACAAGATGAATAAAGGAGGAAGAAATGTTTGGACTCCATTTCATAATTCATTTAGTTTTGGTTTTAAAAAATTAAGCATATTTTCTTTCATTTTCTTATATGATAGTCCGTATCTGGCTGAAGTACAAGAGTTGAATTCTTAGTCAAATTTAAAGAATAAGAACAACTTTTTAAGAACTATTTTGTTTAGTTTTCAAATTTTTTTGTTTTACTTTTAATTTTGGAAGATTAAAAATTGAAGACCAAATAGTTTCCAATCTTATATCATCTTATTATTTTTTAGTCTAAATATTTAGTACAGCTAACCTTTCATCTGGTCCATTACATGCAATGTTTCAGCTTTTGCAGGCGTTTTAAGCTCGCGATCAGTTACAAGTTCAACACCTAGCATCAGTCCTCTTCCTCTCACATCTCCAATAACTGCAGGGATTCAAAATAGGTAATGTAATCTTCAACAACCAACCAACTACGAAGCAATTTTATGTAATGGAAAACCATTTTCTTCCACATTGAGATGATTAGCTTGGAGATATCTTACTATGATGTTTGTCCTTCAAAGCAGTGAGCCTATCTTTCAGGTGGCTGCCAACAATGTGGGCGTTCTCCTGAAGCTTTTCCTTCTCAATCACTTTCAAAACAGCTAGTCCAGCAGCAGTACAAACGGGGTTTCCGCCAAAAGTATTGAAATAACTGCTACGAGTCAAAACCTTTGCTATCTCCGGAGTGGTCACCACAGCACCGAGAGGAGTACCATTGCCAATGCCCTATGTAGAACACAAAGAAAATGATTAACGCACCCCAAGCATCGTGTAGCTAAATTCTAACTCATAGGGAAGAGAAAGTTAACCTTTGCCAATGTCACTATGTCAGGAACAACACCTTGGGACTCGAATCCCCAGAAGGAGCTCCCAGTACGAGCGAATCCTGCCTGAACTTCATCGGCAATACAGAGGCCTCCTGCTTTCTTTATGGACTTATACACCGCAGGCAAGTAACCAGGGGCTAATTCAACGATACCCCCAACTCCCTGTGCCATAGACATAGTAAATTTTAAATGGAGAATCAGAAACCGTCTGGATTGTCATAATCTTAAACTAATAGATGAGGTAAATTTAATTGGAAGAAAATAACATTGCAGAGGTTTGAATATAAGATATCCTAGACCACTTCTATTACTATCTTAAATTACTAAGAATCTAAAAACTTAAGTTGACGAGTGAAGGTAAATTTGATATTTTATCATCTAACGAATCAATGGAAAGTACTTAAAGGAAGAAATGTGACCTGTATTGCTTCAGATATAAAAGCACCAACATGACCGGAAGTTCCAAATTCAATCAAGTTTTGAACATCTTTTGCATACATCTCGCCGTCTGCACCAAAGACACCTCTGTATGGATCTGGGTTCAAAGCATGATGAACTCCACTCTGTTTCCATAATTAGGAATGTTGTCCAACTATTATGCTTATGACAATTGGTATATAATGTGTTTTTACAGCTTAAGTAAATTTAGGGAATTTCATCCCCTGAGGTTAAAAGAACATGTATGCTGAACAGTGACCCATGCCTTATCTAGTTATCTTCATCTTACATACAGATAAGGTGGACAGACGAAATGGAACGTATTTCTCAACTTTCTAGTACACGATGATAACAATGAAATTCATATAGAACAAAGAGAGGAAAAAAACAATATATTTTTTTTTCTACTTTTTGTAGAGAAGAGAACCACACATTCGTAGCTTAATGGAGTATAAAATGCTATCGTAATCATCGCCACATCATATTATTATATAGAAGTAGAACTCGACGTCTGATTAAATTTGTATAGAAGTGGAATATCAGTTACTTTCCAAAAAGGGGAAACATAAAAGGAAAAACTAAGAGCTTAGAAACTAGCGGGGGAAGAGCAGTAAAGCACAATCAGAATTGGCCTAAAGACCATTGATCAATTTGCCTATCAAACCCTCCTAAGTGTCCCAAAAGAATTTGTATTCATAAAAAAATGACATAAGAAAAAACAAAGAACAAACTTATACCTGTATGACATTGAATTTCCAGATACTCTGTGCAGTGGCCCCCATGGTCCCAGCTGCATTTCCATGATAAGCATTCCTTAGTGATATTATGTCGTGGCATCCAGTGTAAAGTCTAGCCATCATTATTGCAAGCTCGTTGGCTTCCGTCCCAGAATTAGTGAAGAAGACCACCTAATTAGTACAATCAAATTATAAGCTCCAAAAGTTAATTAAATATTCAACTTTTTGAACTATAGTGGATCATCATAGTTACAAAATGAGTAATATATATCCAGGGTTTACCCAATAAGTGCAATCCTACCGATACTCATCTCATTCTTCTACCTAATATCCAAGTGATCATTTTTCCTTTCCCCCTTACCTAAATGCAAAATAATTCACACTCAAACCACATGGTTCTTGTCTTATCTACCCAATAATTGTGACATTAAAATAGAAAAAAAGAAAAAAAGAAAAAAAGATAAGACAAGCTAACTAAGTAAAAGATAAGCAACATGTTTATCTTTCCTTTAAATAATGTTGTTTAATATTGCTGGTCATACAAAGAGCCTGTACATATCAAGATTCCATACACTAAGTTATATCTTATTGCTTAATTTGTAATACGTGTATATGTATCATACGGCTCTTGTTTTAGCAGTAACGTTCATTGAACTACAACTGTAAACAGGACAACCCAAAAGCTTGTTTGTATCTTAAAATAACCCAAAACTAATTTTGGCAGGTGGGTTCCACCATATGAGATTTAAGGTGAAACAAACGAGTATAACTCAACTATGATACACTACTTGCAAGAACAAAGAAAAACAGTGATGGCGCTAATATTATTTTCTTTTCTATTAATTACTACTTTCTTCCAGTCGAGAAACAAAAGCAATAGCGAACCTTAAGATCTCCCGGTAACTTCGAAGCCAGAGCTTCGGCAAAATCAGAGATGGATTGATTCAGATATAGAACGGTGGAATGCTGGAGACGCTTGGTTTGATTGAGAATGGCTTCCACCACATCCGGATGACAGTGTCCACAGCAAACCGTCGCAATCCCGCCAAAAGCGTCCAGATATCTACGGCCTTTGTCATCGAACAAGTATTGCCTCTTTCCATCTACCACAAGCAACTATAAAAAACAAATAGTAAAAAAACAATCAGTCCTCCCGATTAAGTGCTCAAATACATGAACAAACGTGTCAGAAACCAAAATCAAATAAAAACAATTACGGAAACAACAAGCAAAAACAGCGTCGGAAATCAAAACAAATACAAGTTCACACAATAATTACACAATTACAATGCCTAAATGAAGGCAAAACGCAAGCAATAATTAAATTAGATCAGTAGCAGATAATCAAGAATTCGAAATCCTAAAAAAACAAAATGAACGATCCTAATTCCTAGATTCCTAAATTCCTAAATTCCTAAATTCCTATCACCAACAACAACAACAACAAAAGAAAAAAAGAAAAAGGAAAAAAAAAGAAAAAAAGAGAGAGATAAATATATAGAAAAGGGAGGAAATCTGACAGGATTCCGGTAGTAGTGAGATATTGCAGGGCTGAGGAACTCCTTGCGCTTGGAGAGGATCTCATCAGCGGAAGGGCCGTTGTAAGGAGGAGGGGAGTAATCGAAGGGGGGAATAGAAGGAAGAGGGACGTCATTGTGAAGAGAAGGTTGGTTATGAGCGGGCTGAGAGAAGTAACGGAGGCGGGAAAGGGAGGTGTTGGAGGGAGAAAACAACCTCCGGCGAATGAGGCGCTGCATTGAAACGAATAATTGATTGTTGTTCGTTCTTCTGCCTTCAAGAAATTCACAAGAAATGTGGGAGAATTTGAAGGCAGAGAGAAAAAAACAGAGAGTGAAGTGTGAAGGATGAACAAAACCACGGAACGCTTATATAGGCCAAGAACAGAAGGTGACGTGTTTTATTGGATCGGAACTTTGGAGGAGTAGGAAAACAACTACCATTTATATATATATATTAATATATTATTTTACTCAACATTATTTTTTTCCCTTAATTTTTTCATTTTAAACTGAATTTCAAGATATTATAATTTTATCACTTTAGTCTATGAGTTCGAGTCTTTTTACTATTTTATCATTCATTTTCTCCAAATGCTCTCTTTCATATTTTATGTTCATTATAAATTATTTTATCTTTGTGTTTCTGTGTGCAGATGATAAATAATCCTAATATATATAGTTTTCATCTATTTAGTTTCTAAAGTTTTAAAAAGTTAAATTTAGTACTTAATTTTCAAAAATTAATTTTACTATTGATATTTAAATTTTATTTCAATTTAGTTCCTAAATTTCAATATTTACATTTTAAACCTCAATTTCATTTTACTCAATACTTACTTTTTTTTTTTGTCTTTTGTCAGTGTAAGTTAATAAATTTAAAATAATTAAATGAATTATAATTAATTAAATTTTACAAATTTTCATCATTTTTAAATTTAATTTAATATCTTATATCATAATTACTTTAGATTAGCTAATAACTATTGACATTAATGTTTGTAAATGAGTATTTTGATCGAAAAAAAACTTAGAATAAATTGTAAAATATTGAATTTTAAAAACTTAATATTGAAATAAAATTTAAATTTTAAAGATATAATTGTCTAATTAATTGTAAGGATTAAATGTGTAATCTTTTAAAATCTAAGGATTAAATAGAAATTAGAACAACAATTTGGAGGAAAAAAAAAGTACTTTTCCATAAATAGTATGCATTTAGTTTAGTAATTTTGTATATAAAAATTGAAATGAAATAATTGTTTACTTAAATGTAAAGAAATAATTAATGTAGTCATGAATTAAATTGAATACTATCTAATATATTAATATATTATTTAATTATATTAATCAGCCAAAATTAAAATAAATTAGTATTTGGTTTATTAAACGGCAATTAAACATAATTTACCAATTGAGTTTTAATCACTAAAAATAATTAGAATATTAGTAATTAATAATAAAGTTTTATATTAACGAGTTAAAACAATATAAAATATTAATAGTAAATGTATTATTTTAATTTTTTTAAAGCCTTTTCCGTAATATTTTTTTTCGACAAAATTTTCTTGTAGTATGATAATAGAGTACATGTCACTACATTTTTTAAAACTACAAAAATAGCAAATTTAAAAAGGCGATAACAATATGATTTGCAGTCTAATAACATTCTGATTGTCTTATGATTATCGTCTGATAGTCTTTCGATAGCCCTATAATTATCA
The DNA here is from genome assembly GCF_000004075.3 of Cucumis sativus. Taxonomy (NCBI): domain Eukaryota; kingdom Viridiplantae; phylum Streptophyta; class Magnoliopsida; order Cucurbitales; family Cucurbitaceae; genus Cucumis; species Cucumis sativus. Next base: position 16,071,290 of record NC_026658.2, read on the forward strand.
TTGAATAGTCATTTAGTATCATTAATTTTACTATATTCCCAATAGACAAAAAAAAAAAAAAATGCCATGAGATATTTTTTCATTTGGTGTAATTTTCTTTATATTATTATATTTTATAATTAACTAAAATTAATAGTAACAATTAATTGATATTAATTAATTAGACTAAAATACTAAAAAGTTGATAATTATGTCTTTGTGTTTTTTCTAGTAAATAACTTGTATTTAAGTTTTAAAAATAAAATTACTTAGAATAAACAAAGATATTAATAACTCATATATAAACCCTTAATTTAAAGAGATTTCTTAAAACAGTTTTCAATGTGTTTGGTAAAATTAGTTGTCAATCAAATCTATTAAAAATCACTTCTCAAACAAACATTCACTTTTTTTAGCATGTTTGAAATATGTTATTTTGCTTTTAGATTCCCTTAATTTCAATGGTCCATTTTGATTAAATTTTCAATTTTCAGTTATCAATTTTATTCTTAAAAATTAAGATATATTGATATTTAAAGCATTATTTTAGAGAAAAAAAATGAAGCTATTCTCTTAAAATTCAACCATTAATCTACAATAAAATAAAATCTAGTATTTTAAAGCATTGTTTTAGAAACTATAAATCATTAAAAATAGAATTTAATCGATCTATAACCATAATTAAAAAATTACTGCAATCTTTAACTAGCCCATTCAAATTGATTAGAGAAAACAATAATGCTTTTCAAAAAATTCATTTCTATTTAAAAATGACTACAAATGTAAATGAAACAATATTTTGAGTTCTTATCCAACATAAAAAAAAAACTATTTAATTTTTAAATTTAAATTTAAAAAGTATAAAATGTTTAAATAAAAAAATTTACATTTTTTTTAAAAAAGCCAATCTAAAATGGAAACAGTAGAAGCATTAATATGTAAATCTTAATTTTAGGGTACAATTCAAATATAATATAAGATAAATAACAAAATTGGGAGATTCAATGTTTATCCAAACAATTTTGAACTTTTTAAGAGCCTGCAAAGTAATAATTAAATAAGTATTTTGATAAATCAACCCAACCACCAAACAACATCAAATAGTTGTTGAGATTAAAAACTTCCTAACCTAAATTAATAACTTTAATTAAATGTTCTAAATATGCTATCTATCAAAAGTTAAAAGATTTAACTACATTTTATTATACTACAAAGTCACAATTTTAAAAATCTTAGAATCGTTTTTTTTTCAAATGCTTAGGACAAATTTTTTAATTTTGACCAGAGAATATTAGTTTGCTTATTTTGGTTGATAAACCTATTCGATAACGAATTTTTTTTTATGTTTTTTTCTTTTTGAGTATAATATATAAGGTAGATTTTTTTTTCTTCACATCTTTTTTTAATACAGCATATAAAAGTATAATTCTAAACGTCCAAATATCTATATATATGTAAGCTATTCTAGAGGAAGATTAAGTTTGAAGTTAGATACTAATAAGGTAAAAATAAAAGTTATGGATTAAAAATATGTTTAGTATCTAACCATCTTACAAGGAAAATTTAAACTAAATTCCAAATAAATTTATAAAATTTGTTTATTTTGGAAATTTGTTATGCTTTGCTTATTAGTTAAGCACCTTTTTTAATGATATTTTTTTAAAGAATTAAAGATAACTAATTAGTTGTATTGAAGATATATTAAAGAGGGGGAACTAATTTTCATTTATGCCTATAATGATATATGCAATTGTTTTGCATAAATTGTATATTTTGCGGATATTTATTAGTGGAAGAAAAAACTTGTTAGATACAAATCTTTGATTTGATATAGTTATTGGTTTTCTAATTTTAAAGTTACGTTTCTTTGTTAAAATATTAATTAATTTCCTATTATAAATTTAAAATCCTTTTCAAATTTTGATGTGTTTCTTTTTTAAAAAATATATAAAATAAACAATAAAGCATAAATAAATTGAATTCTAAAAAAACCATAAATATAATTAATATAGTATTTATTATAGGAACTATTTAGTTTTTGAAAGATAGAAACGCCTTACCAGATGATTTTCTTTTAATTGACTTTTTAACTTTATGAAAAGAAACTTGATTAAAAAAGATTAGACTATATATATATATGTGTGTGTGAAAGAAATAATATAATTATTTTTTATTTAATCGATAAACTTTAAAATTATTATATTCTTAAAAGAAAATAGATAATCATTTTTTTATATATAATTTAAAAACAAGTTATTGATAACCTAAGAAGCTTATTTATTAAAACGAATTTAGCTTAATAATAATTGACAAAACATTTCATTTTAAGAGGTGAGAGATTTGAATCCCTCCATATTCAATTGTTATAAAACAAAGATTAACATGTATGTCTAACTCATCCCGTATAATTCTTAAATTTTTAATAGTTAATATATGTTTCGAGTTATAAATTATTACTGTATTGTTCGTCTCTGTTATATATTCGCGTAATGTATGGCGAGAAAGTACTTTTGCATAGATTCACTAAATTATGAAAATCCTAGTTTGCACTTAGGGCATAGATAAGAGCCAAAGCCTTGCACTTATCTTATCAATAATTTTATATTAGTTTGTATTTAAATTTTAAGATGCTAAATAATAAATCAATTTGTTATAAGTTTCTACGTAGTTTATAAATTCTAATATGATATATATTTTAGTTTCAATTTGGTATAGATTTTAACCACCATTTTTTTTTTTTTACTAAACTTCTATTTTTTAAATTTAATGTTAATTACGTTAATAAGTTAAAATAATTTAAAAAAACAAGACTTATTTAAATTCCCACTATTATTACTCACATTTTGAAAATCAAAAGTGACATGTTCTAAACTAATATTAAAATTTATTTTTTCTCACATTCATATTTCAAATATATTTTTTAGTTCAATAGTTATAGAGACGGGGATCAAATTCTACCTAAAAACGAAATATTATGTTAAGCCATCTCAAAATGAAATTAGTCAATAGTACTGCTTATTTCAAATATTATGGTTACAATGAATTGTTTTAGAAAAAAAGTAATTAGGCCTTTAGCTACAACTTTTTTTCTTTAAAATTAAATAAATAGAAGAATAGATACTTTATATTGATGCCTCCTTGCAATCTGGTAAGGAAATAAAATCATTATCACGAAGGTCACAATCAAAAAAGAAAAGAAAAGCAATCAGCCAAATAGAAAAGAAAGAAAGTGAAAAGCAAAGCAAGCAAGAACGTTCTGGAGAATGAGAGGATAGTTGTCCTATCCCCCCCATCTCTTCAGATATTGCAACTATATTTTTCCCCACTTCAAATTATGGTATCACTTCTTTCTTTCTTTTCTTCTTTGTTAACATTATAAAATTTGTATGAATTATTTATATAAAAAAAAGACATTTAAAAAATATATAAAAATGACATATTTAGAACAATTTTAAAAACGAAAAATTCTCTCAATTCTTATCGGAAATACAAAAATGTGCTTTGATTAATTGATATTCAACCAAAAATGCATCGGTCATTCAACCATTTGAAAAACGATTGATTTGACATTAGATAAACAATTTTTTTCAAGATTTTTTTGGTACACATTCTTATATTTGGTTTTCAAAGTTTTTTGGTACATATTTTTTAGATTCATTTAGATTTGACTATTTATCTTTTATATTTGAAAATGGTATGTTTTTTTTTCATTTTGTTAAATATTTGTTTGTACTTATGAAAATTAACCTATAAAGAACCCATTTTCTCATTATATAATAAAAGAATATATAAAACATAAAAAAACAACAAAATATTATTATAATATAAATAATAGATATCTTAGCTTATTTAAGGATAAAAATAATGTATTATTTGTTATAAAAATCAACATTTTATTAATATTTTTCATAATTTTTTAAAAATAAAATTTAGACCTCCATATTTTAAATTTTAATCAAAATAAAAATTCATTAACATGTGTATTTTCGATAGATTTTAAATCTAGTAAATATTACTATTTTGTTATTATTTTTTAAAAGCTTTTTCTTATTATTTTTGACTCTTGGTCTTTTAGAAACATATTTATAAATGTACTTTTTGTGTATAAGAAAATATTATTATGATTTAATTAATTTAAAGAAAATATTAAGTGTAGGATTTAACTAAAAAAAAAAAGTAGAATTCAACAATTTAATTATTTTTGTTATCTAAAAAAAATAATAGAGCAGATTGGTGAAAGCCAAAACATTTGACAAATGTCAACTTTTAAATGGGAAGAGAAATTTGCAATATTGTAAAATACTTTAGTAATAAAATTGATACCGATGTTTGGTGATTTTGGAGAGTAAGGCCAAAGTTGTACTGACCACGTGCGTGATAATGAGAAAGTGATGTACTCCCAATAAATATATATATTAATTTTTGAAATGAATGGTTAATCAATTCACTAATTACAAATTATTCAATTTTGGTCCAATTCCATATTATCATTTCCGCTAAAGTTAAATACTTCATCTTAGTTAATGAAAAGTTTAATTTAGTTCCATCTTAAATAACTAGGTTTATGGACCAACCAAGTTTGAGTCCTATAAAGCCGATCGTAAATTTTTCTCCAAAAAGTCTAGAGAGAATTTTCGATCAATCATATGAATTTCCTCACGTCTGATGATTGAACTAGTTTGAACCTCAAGTCCTGACATCATTTCTTGACTTCAATTTCAAGAACATCATGTGCTACGTTTTCTCAAATCAAACGTATACATTCAACAAAAAAAGAATCAAATAATAAAATATTAGAGAACAAACCACATCACATGAAAATCAACATAAACACAAGATCAATTTCATGAACATGTTTCTCTTGAAACCTCGTGCAAACATATATATATATATATATATATATATATATATATATATATATATATATATATATATATATTTGTTCGTGCTTAATAAATTTATTTAGCACTAATTGTTTGTGTGTTTGGTAAGTCAATCTTAGAATATAAGGAGTTGTTATCATTCTTCTCTCTTCTCTTTAACAACATGACCATAGTTGTTGGGTTGATAAATTATTGCTTTATGATGCTTCTTAACTTGTTAAGTTTAATTTGCTTTTGTTGAGTATTAATCATCTCTATCTAATTGATTGTTCCTGTATTTGATAAATCATCCTAGAATTGGAGGAGTTGTTATCAGTTGTTCTCCTTTTTCTTTTTTGGATAACTTTAGGCATAAAATTATTCATGAATGACTTAATTGAATGGACAAATGATTAGATGAAATATATATATCTCATGCAAACCTCTCATTTATTTGTTGTGTTATTGAATAAAGTAAAATTACAATTAAAGTAGACTAATTAAAGAAAGATAAGTGTAGCATCACAGCCAACATTTAAATATGTATTTTAGAATAGTTAAATGGATTGGATGGTCACAATCAAACCTATCGCCTTCACTCAAATCACCCTCGTGGAATTAAGAAATGGGATTAAAGTAGAATGGGCACATCAAAGCCTTTGATGGAATCGACACCTTTGAGATGATGTCAAAGAGTTGTTGGAATATATATATAAAGTATGCCTCTCAAATCATGCTATCCTTTTGACACGTCTGATTCATACTTAACATAAAACATCTTAAATATTATCTTCATTATGTTAACTAATTTTTATTATTAATTGCACATTCTATTATTACATACACCCATATAACTTTTTTATACTCTTCTTTTTAGAAAATAATTAACCATTATTATAATCATCAACTTTTACAACGCTTTCAAAACTAGATTGTCTTTACATTTTACATAAAAGATTGAAATGTTCTCAAACAAAAATTTAAATAGTCATACTGTTTCATGTTTAAGATTTCGTTCCAAACTAAGTATTTTGAAAAGAATAAAGTTGAGGAGAATAGGTATAAAATTTATAATATCAACATTATATTTGTCAAATATTTAATAGGCTAATCTCATAAGTCATTTTAATTTGATTTAAAACCATTTTCAAAATTTTTAATTTGTTGTGATTGATTAATCTGGACGTCACCTTGTCAAACATCGCGAAAAGTGAACGTATTAAATTTAATTTTAAAATTTTCGCGACGACTTGTTCCTCTACGTTGCGGAAAGGGACTTTCTGCGATGTAACATTGTGTGCATTGCGGAAAGCGAACGCATTAAATTTAATTTTAAATTTTCTGTGACGTCTTGTTCCTCTACATCGCGAAAAGGGACTTTCCGCAACGTAGCATTGCAAAAATTTATTCTTTCTTCAACAGAGAACGTTTGTACTTCTTATTCTTTAACACACTATTTATTCTTTCTTCAACACAGAACAAAATGCAAAACGAAAATAAACCCAAAATCAACTTAGATGCATCTTCTATTTTCTTTGTTACTTAAGGAAATAAGAAAAAAACCAAGTAATAAATAATGTTGTCTTCTTCTTGAGTATGCATATCTAGCTAGGTGAGTTAGGGCATGTATCTTTGCATCTTTACCTTCTCTTTATATGCACTCGATCTTCTTCAAATGAATTTCAATCTTCACATGTTAAATATTGAACTTTTGGAGAAAAAATTAAGAATGAAAATATAACAAACTAATGGAATAAAATACTCAACAATGTTGGTAGAAAGAAATCAAGGAAGCCCTTTATATAGTAACGAAAGTTGGAGAAATGTAAATGAAAAACTATTAGTCTTTCATAAATAATTATATTACAAAAATATATATTTATTTTTTAAAATGGATGTGAAAAACCATTAATCTTCCATAACTATTATATTATAAAAATATAATTTTTTTAAATTTTTTTAATTAATTTGTAAATTGTAAATGAAAAACCATTAATCTTCCACAATTAATTAACTACAAAGAAAAGAAAAATGAATTTACCATAAAACGAATGAATTGAAACACAAAATTAAACTTAAGGGTATAATGGGGAGAAAAAAATTTGTGTAGGTTGAGACTTTTATATATACTGTAGATTATATATATATCTATTTTTTTTTTGTTTTCTTTTTTAGAAAATCATTTAAATATCCAACTATGTTATTATCCATTACAAAGTTATGTGTGCGTGTCTATATGTATATATAAATACATACACATATATATATATATTTGATGAAGTGTCCACGTCGTTCTCATAATGTAAAAGAATGATACTATCCATTTTTAATATTTGCTTTAGAGCTAAATTAACTACTAATATTTAATAATTTTGCATAAAAATGAGTTGAACTACATTTAAGAAGAATGCAAAAATGACATGAAAGCTAAGTAAGATGGAAGTACCATGCTAAAAGCAAGTCATCAAGAACCCCAATAAACTTCTATAAACACTTTTAGATGGATAATGGTAAATCAAAGTGGAAATCTACCTTGCCAGCTATCACATACAATGACTTGTGTCCACTATTATCAAGTTTATGCATATTCTATTAATTCTTTATTATTTCCTATCCCTAAAATATGAAATTTATGGCTGTATAAATTTATGAATTGTCACCATCAATATACAGTAAATACCCACAAAAGAAAATTTCCTAAAATCTCTAAAATTTCCAAAACCTTATTTGGTATCAGAGCTTTCACATGGCCAACACCAATCTCGCCACTGCCATCATCAGGTCTTCCTCAACCAGTTTTTCAAATCCTCTTCTCAACCAAGTTTTCAACCAACTGACAACAACCAAGCTTGACCGGAGCAATTACCTTATATGGAAGACTAGCTATGACCTTCAGATCCTCAAAGGTTACAAGAGTTAGACAGCCATCTATCCGGTGAGACTCCATGCCTTCCGAAGTTCATCCCAACAGATTCCAATACGAGTGCTTCAGAAATAGAAGAAGCTAAAGGTGTTGCTCATCGTGCTTCGTCAAGTTTGCAGGCTACAATAATCACCAACTCTTTATTTGAACAATGGGTAACCACTAATTTATTGTTGCTTAGATGGATTTATAATTCCATGACATCAGAAGTTGCAATCCAATTAATGAGATTCATCGGTGCTAAAGATCTGTGGGAAGCAATAACACAAGATTTTGTTGGTGTTCAATCAAGAGTCGAAGAAAACTTCCTCCAACAAACGTCTCAGACAACTAGAAAAGATAATTCCAAAATGGAGGACTACTTACATATTACAAAAATGAATGCTGACAATCTTAGTCAAACTGATAGCCTTGTCCCTCCACAAGTCCTTTCATATGTTCTATTGGAATTAAACGAAGTTTACAATATGGTAATTGCTGTCGTTCAAGGAAAACCGAATATATCCTAGTTGGATATGTAATCAGAGGTCCTCATATTTGAAAAAAAGACTGGAGCATCAGAATACTTAAAATGTTATTGGTAGTATTATTCCCAATGTTTCTGTTAATGTGGCACAAAGTCGAAATCCCAATGAATCTAGAACCCACCTGTTGGAATTGATGCTCTAAATCTTGTGTTTTTGTAATTTGTAATTGTATTATACAAATATTTTATTTATAAAATAAAATAAAGTGTTTTATTTTGTTTGAAATTTAGTTGTATATTAACACACAAAACCAATAAATTAACATTCAAGGTTATCTTTTGTAACCTAAACATGTATGTGAAGACATACAAGTGGATCATGTGTTTAAGTGATAACCTAAATGATCTGTAGTAGATGGATAAGGTATCCTACTTTATCCTGGTGACACAACGAATACAACATGCTTTGTAGTTGTTGCAATTGTTCTGAAGTGCTATAAATGATTTGATCCTAATCATTCTTGGACGAGACATTAGAGCAGAGATATTCTATACAAAGAGTTTGTATAAGACCAACCCATAAAATGAATAGTCTCTCTTATTAACACTATTACTAGTTGATACCACATTTCACCGGATGACCATAGATGATTTCGACTTGAATCCTGAGTGAGTTGTGAACTTCTTTCTATGAAGGCAGTCATTTGGTTTGCATGGGTGAGAGTGACCTATGTTGCTGACTTAATATGCCAACTATTTTGGAGATTCATCTAATTGGAAAACTGGAAACACATCTACACAAGAAAGAATTCACTCTTTCTGTATAGATAGAGTAAGTAGAGAAATTGCTCTCTTAAGGCTTGATTCCGAGGCTTGAACAATGTGGCACCACACACTCTATCTTGGCTCGAGAGGAGTTCAATTATAGTGAAACTATAACTTATTGTTCATTAGATGAATTAGTGGTACTTAAGGATTTAGATGCAACTACAGGGGCAACACGTTGCCTTTTGGCCTAATTGTTCTTATGAGTACTTTGTGAAGGGTCATTGTACTTTTGATTGGTTATTGCTTGTCTCATTGTGTGCCTATGCAATTGCTCGTAGATATGTTATGCTAAAGCTTTAATTGAGTGACCTATCATGCGACCAGACTAGGCTCATGCGATAAAAGGTGCAATTCATATTCATGTGTTGCTAAACTTCTCATGATATGCATGTAATACAAGTTTTTCTCTCTGTAGCCCAAGTGTAAGCGAAGAGAGGTTTTTTTGTAAGTCCATGGTCGAACATAGGGAATTAATGCTCTTAATGATTTTATCACGCAACTAACTCATGTAGTATAATTTATATAGTATATATATGAACAATTTAATTTATCATAATTATTTACACTAAGGTGCCTTTGGTGGTGTAAGGTGAACATGACAATAGAGTGAAATAGAGAAAGAACTCATTAATGGCATGGTAGGAAGGAATGCTTAATTGGCTAATCGCAGCGATTTGTGCATTAGTAGTTCAAGGAGATATAAAGCCTTCATTGACTTCAGAATTAAGGTGAGTGACCTTTCACCGTCAACGCCTTTGTCGTACTCGCTGACCTCTCGGGATCCAAATACTTAAAGTCAAGCTATATGATTTGTATCTAATCAGTTTGTTTGTATTACAAGTAACTTATCCTTAATTAAGGCAAACAACTTTTCAGTACTTTTTTGCGTACGTTAACATCTTTGCAACTTATGCAAAGGATGAATTCAACGATAAGATTGTATTGCTACAAGTCCAAATGGCCTACCCTATAGACTACTCCTCGACCCAATCAGCCCACAAGTTTAATTGGTCCACTAAATTCACTAAACCTACCAAGATATTTGTGCCATACACCTATCCTCCCATCAGAAACCCTCATACTTGTCTTGTCTTCGTCTCCGTCTCAAGAAGTCTCTCCATCATCTGAAAAACGTCCCTATCCTACCGCTTCCCCCATCTTCACTGGTACTACCCAAAAACACCTCATTCGAAAATACACAAGAAAGTACTACCCCAAAAGCCTCTACTCTGGTTCTCCCCTCTTATCCCATGGTTACTTGTGCTAAATCTGATATTTTTAAACCCAAAGCTTGGCTTTGTCATTCTTCATTCACTTGATTGGGCTCTTATCGAACCAACTCGCCTACAAGATGCATTTAATATTGAAGGGATAAAAACTCTATGCAGCGAAAGATCAATTAACAGAACCATAAACTCAATTTAGTTAGGAAGTTAAAAATAATAGTACGTTGAAAAAAAAAATACATAAACTAATTTTATATGGCTAAGCATGCTTTAAAAAAAACAGAGAAAAGGAAAGGTACTTACTCTCATCAAACCCTCTCTCCTCATAAAACATCAAATTATGACACCTACACTTGGAGACCTTTCTATTCTCTAAGCTAGAGATTTTGGTTAGTGGGAACCAAAATTGGAAAGAGAATTTTAAGAGAGGATTATTTTCTTTTCTTGAGAGGAAAAAAAGAGTACGCAAAATTCTTTTTTTTTAAGAGAAAAAATATTTCTCCTTGTCGTACTCTTACCATTTATTTAATTTAATTTCAAATCAAATAAAAATAAATAAACAATTTAATTTAAATTAAATAATTAATTGAAGATTAATTTTTATAAATAAAACAAACCGACAAAATATAAATGAAAAAGTGCAGGGACTTGGCCATTTTTTAAAATATTTCAGATTTGACCTTCAATTTCATCCTTTTTATTCTCTTTTTTCTATAATTTTGCCCGTTTTTCTTTTATTTTTTTTTCAAACTGTGATTTGGTTAAATATCGTGTACCAAATATACGAGATCTATTTTTGAAAAGTAAAAAAGTTTGAAGAAGAATGATATTTGTTTGTAGGTGCCAACTGCCTAAGTGTTGTAACCATATCTTTTCCAAAACGTAGTTGGCAAAAGACTTTCGTCTATAACACAGATTCACCAAGACATTAAAACAATATTAAATAAAACCTCAAAAACGAATAAACAATATTTGAACATCAAATACATACAACTCTTCTATTGAAAAAAACTTCACAACTCTTTTCAAGTTTTGGAGTAACACAATATTATAACTATAAAATCTTATAAACTTTTCTTTTTCTTTTTGTTGATTTTATCATAGAACTCCATAAGTGAAAATTTCAAATAATCGTTTACATACAATCTTTTTTGTTCTTTTAGCGTAGCAACCGTACTACAAAAGTTTAGAAAAAATAAGATAAAATTTAAAAAGAACAAAAAAAAAAAAAAAAGAGAGGAAAGAACATACTTTTTTTTAGAATAATTGTGTTTTTGGTCAATGTTAATGTTTGAGTTGGAACAACTACTCATGTTTATCTTCTCAATCAAATATATACATAATATTAATGGTTAATTTTTTATTATTTTTTAAGTCTTATCAACTAGTTTTGAAAATTACAATTTACGTCTACGTCTAGTATAAATTTAAAATTTAGCAAATTAATAATAGTATTAGTTTAAATTTTAGTAAATTAATAATTATACTGTTTTTCTAATTAATATAATAAAGGGCATTGATTAATTGATAAAATTTAAATGGATACAATTTTCAACCTTTAAAAGAATAAATGAATATCTTAGAACAAAGGTTTATGTTTACTTTCTAAAAAGTATGTGGTTATCTACATTTCTGTATAGAATATTTTGGGTTGGTGTAATAGTTGGAGAAATTTTTTTTCTACTTTTTTTATTCAATATTTTTATGTTTACTATTGTTATATTTTGGTAAAATTCTACTTCAAGAAATAGGCTAAAGTCATAACAATACTGGAAAAATAGGTATGTGATGAAAGTATAAGTTAACTTGGGCTGAAATAAACTTTATAGGATCAAATAACTATTTTTCTCCACCAATCATAAATATAATGTTTGAAAGTTTGAAAAGAACTAAATTTAAAAACCAAATCTTTTTTAACAAAAACTATATTATATTATATGGATAGTAATTGAGACACATTATTTTCATGGTGATAATATCTTTTATACATAAATAAAATATATAAGGTGAAACTCATAGATCAGTTTGGTTTTCATAAAAAAAAAAAAAAAAAAAATCATTTTTGTTTGTTAAAAAATATTCATGTTTTGAAAATCAGTGGTTAGTTGTTGAGTTGTGACACATAATTGGATCCTCTTTCTTTTAATTTATCTATCAAATTTACACAATTTTATCATGTGATAATTGTGGATATTTAATACTTAATAATAAAATGAGATATAAATAATGAAGTAAAGGCCATGTGATAATTGTTAAAAAGTATGGTTGCTTAATTTTCTTTTAATATTTCAAAAAGTATTGTAGTCAAGACTTGTAATATTGACCATATTGATTTTTCAAGAAACCAAACCTAAATTTATTTTTTGAATTTGGATATGTAATAAAAAAAAAGCAAACTATTAAGAGAGAAATAGTGAGAAAACAAACTCATTTAAGAACTAAGAAAACAAAGGGTGATCAAACATGAGTGAAATGCCCCCTGATGTTGAAGGAGTCGTTTAAATCCTACTATCTCCTTCTCCCCTTTTCTGTGTTGTTTTTGTTGAAGTGAAGTGACTTCTAAAAATGCTGAAGGGTTGAGCTATGTTCCATAATGCAGTAAGAAGAAAATATTAGTCCTAATAGACTCAAAAGTGACGTTTCAGATCCTTCTCAAAAATAAAATTAAATATATTGAGCATGTCAAATATAGTACTGAGAATTTGAGATAAAATAAAGTATACAAACTTGAAATTAAAACTTTGTATCATTCACGTACGGCAACTGAAAAGTACTGAACAAAGTAACATCCAAAGTAAATGAAACAGAAACAGACAATACTTACATTATAGATTTACACGATTCCATAAATGAACATCAAATGAATAACACCGATTCAGATGTATAGCATAAACATGGAGGTAGTGTTTTAATACTTTCTAAAGGTAAGATTAAGACGGCCGGGACGCAGACCAGTATGATGAAGCAAAAACTTGGGTGTCGATTTTGGTATGATTGAAGATACTCCATGGAATATATGTCTAGATTCGCCACCAAAAATTAGAACATCACCTGATTCCAGTTCAACCATCTCTGCTTTATCCACATTTCTTTTATCTCCATACAAGAATTCTGCTGCATTGCCTACAGAAAAGGAAACAACCGGTAGTCCCCTCCAAAGACTCTCTTTGCTTTCATCACGGTCCTGCACAACAAATTGAACTTGTTAGAAAAAGTTTGGGAGGTTAAATTACAAATTTAGTCCCTAAACTTCAAGATTTAGGTTTATTTGATATATTTTTAGTACAATGGGGTGGGAGATTCCAACCAAGGAGCTTATGGACGTTAACACATTCATAGGCTATGTTGCTTTGGTAAATCTATTCAGTCTATGAACTTTCAGATTTTTTATATTCTGTGAATCTGCTTGACACACCACGTGACGATGTTAGACATAAGGTTCAAATTTCTATCTAATAGTCAGAAAACTAACTTAAAAGTCTAGGAAACTGTGATGCACATGATTGAAAGTTAAGAGACATTCTTGAAAGTTTATGAACAAAATTAACACAAACTTCATTGTTGAGAAACTAAACTTATAATGTAAGCATTTATTTATCGTGTGAATAAAAATGGCTAATTGCCAAAGAACATGAGTTGGAATTAGCATTACACTTGAAGAAAAAACCACCTTACGGCATTCAGATTCATTTAAATATAATTGTGATACAAAGGACAAGCACTAACCTGATGCAGACCCAATCTTCCCCTCGTTGTGTAGAAGTTCGCAATGCATATGTCTGGAGACATTGACGGAAGAATTTCTTCTACATTACTTATATTGCAGTTGTTCTTGATGAAGGCATGTGCATCTTTAAGTGCACGTTTAACAAGAAATGTAAATTGAGGAGGTATATCTGGTGGTTTATTACCATCCACAACCCGTTTGTTTTCATACCTTCTTGTTTGAGGATCCCAGTCCAATCCAAGACACATCATACGAAGCCTAAGTTTTGCTCCATCTTTATAACCAGGCTGGTAAAATCCCCCTGGGCCAATACCAAGATTTTGACAAGTTTTCACTATATTGATCTGCAACAAGAATAATGAATCCTCAATTACTAAACCCTAACTTCCATACGGAAAAATATAAGATATAAAAACACCATCCCGTCATTTAAGCAATGTAAGGCAACAAGGAGTAATATCAGCAAAGAGATGAAACTACAGGGCACCTCTTAACAATAGGCAACATTGGAAATTTTATAATTAGCAAAAGTGAAGTAGGTTAATGTCCATCATCCCAAGATGGGTATTCTAGAGAACAAAATGCCAATTCCCATTTCTAGTTCATATAAGTGTTGACAATTGAAGCAAGAGAATACCTGTTCACGTGGAGTGATGTAGTGCTTCAGTAAAACCATTCCAGGCCTCAACAGTCTATAATCTTTCACAGTGCCACCCTCTTTAACAACATAAATATTTCTATGTTTCACATTACCTCCCCCAGGTAAACAAATATCAAATGGTGGTTCAAAGGGAAGTGAATTGTCCGTAACTACAGATTCTTTGGGACCGGTATCAAGGGACTGGAGCTTTGAGACAAACACTTCATTTTTCTTCCCAAAATGAATAGGAAGAGATGATTTATACTCCTGACAAGAATCGTTCAAAAATTCAAGCCTCTCTACTTGATATGATCTTGCATTACTCTTCAAATCTCTTTTGGACCCTAAATCTATCCGGCTTCTTCTAGTATTTTGTCTATGAACAGGTAGAGACTCATCATAATTATAAGATTTGGGTTCACGTTCCTTGGGATTTAGATGCACAGGAATGCTTCCCACATGTATGACATCTGAACTATTATCTCTGTCATGCAAATGTTCCTTGTCTCTCCCACAACCACAAGAACTACCACAACATGAAGAGTCAGGTAATGCCTGAAGAATAACGAAATAGACTTGAAATCAAAATCAAATTAATAGAAATACAGTAGTAAGATTGAGTATAAGAGCAATGAGTAATTAACAGTGAATAATAATCTCAGTATTCCTCACATGGCTATTTGCTGAAGTGGAAAACGAATCCATTGGTTGAAATTGAAGCAAACGAAAGCCGCGCAGGCAGGGAAATGAAGAAGCAGGGAATAGAAGGCGACGAAGTTGATTGGAGGAGGGCGATGGGGGAAGGGGAAGTGTACGGATGAAAAACATTGGGAAAATTGGATATTAGAGAGATACTTTATAGGGTTCAGAAATTGAGGATGAATGATGATAAAATCGGAAAAGAAGAAGGAAATGGAAGGGTCGGAGGAGGATGGGAATGACATAATGAGGATATTGTAGAATTAATCCGCAAGTTTCGGTCGTGGCCGCCGCGTTGGCCGAGGAGACTGCACCGGGAAGAGGAAGAGGAAGAGGAAGGAGTCAGGATTTCGGCCATTTT
Organism: Cucumis sativus; assembly: GCF_000004075.3. NCBI lineage: Eukaryota > Viridiplantae > Streptophyta > Magnoliopsida > Cucurbitales > Cucurbitaceae > Cucumis > Cucumis sativus. The sequence continues at coordinate 16,087,001 of NC_026658.2, forward strand.
CAAAGCTGTGTGTGTGATCATTTCTTGTGCTGAAATAAAGAGGCTAAATTGATGGTCATATTCATTGAAATTATAAAACTAAAATGTATTGCAATTTTTATTTTTATTTTATTTTTGGACAACTTTGAAATTGAATGTGTTAGAAAAAAGGTTAACTTTAACTTGGAATGTATCTAATAATTTATTTGACTCAATTAAACTTGTAAATTTGACTCAATTAAACTTGTAAATTTTGAACAAGTTTATCGTTTTAAACCCTCTATTATAATTGCTTTTGAAACTTTTTAATACATTAAATCTTAAATTTGTGTGTAAACTTCTTCAAGGGTTATTTTTACAATACACAATTCTCAATCAAATTTTAAATTGATTCATTTATAAAAGTTTGAATCTTAACGATACAATTATGAGTTTTACGAAAAAAAAATATGTATACACTTTCAGAGTTTAAATCAATGGAATTACCGATTAGTGTTTTAAAGTACAACTAAAAAAATTAAGGAGTGTAAATTTATATTTTCACAAATTTTAATTAATTTTATCCATATTTGTGGTGTAATATTATAAAATTATTTTGTAAAATTAACAGGTATCTCTATCTCTACAAAGCCCAACCTATGATACAGCCCAGGTTGAAATGAAAAACCAAGCCCAAAGAATAATCCTCAAAGATCACAATTTTCACATGTATAAATAAATAGTTTCAAAAGTAAGGTCTTATAGTACATTAACACTATAATTATTGGAGAAAAGAATTATCAATTTCACGATATTAATCAATAAATAAACATCTTCTATGACTTGTGAAAAGTAAAAACAAAGGGGAAGAAAATTCTAATATCAAATTGGAGTTTTGTTCACTACAAAACACACAACATGGAACGATGAGTAATCATGCTTTAACATTTTTAAGCACTTCAGAATGAATTATATGAAAAAGAAGAGATCAAGAGTGGAATGGAATGCTTATCCTAACATGTGTTTTGTCCGCTTCATCTCATACCTCTTATCAATGGTTCTTAATGAAGTTCATAACAACCTTTGGTTGGTTGTTAGTCGCCAGAGAGTTACTAAACGATAGTTATGACTGTTAACAACTATCATTGACAGACTTTCATGATCTTTCTCTCCCTGTTCCCTCTTATTTCTCCATGTCTCTGTCTTTATCCCCTTTCTTGGATTTATCATTTCATTTCTAATCTTCATTTTCATAAATATTAACAAGATATGGACTCCCTTGTTTAAGAAGGTTCAACGCTCAAGTGTGGTTCGATTGTGCATGCTAGTTGTGGATTATTGAATCTTCTTCATCTTCTGCCGTCCATAATTGTTGATGCACTTCATTCTGCCTACTAGTTATCTCACATATGGAACAGAATGTCAAGATCGTCAATTAACCAAACTGCTTAGTTACCTTGTCAAGTGAAATCAAAAGTTGCAAAACATAAACAAGTTAGTATGACTCTGCATTCTTTGTGCAAATAGATTGATCGAAAAAAAGAAAAAAAATATTAAATAACAAACAAAAACGAGAACGAGAACATATTAAAAAAACAATAATCAAGATGAAAAAAATATTAAAGGCTATTAAAAGAAAAAAGGAATTAAATTAATAAAAATGCTAACAAAAAAAAAAGTAGAGATACAATATATAGAGAATAAAGCTTAAGAAAAAATTAACAACGAAAAGACACGATAATAAATAAAACAAATATAAACAATAAGGTACGAAGAAATATGTAATAAATAAATAATATATATATATATATATATAAATAAAAGAGAAGCTGATGAGATAATAAATTAATAATTATAAGAGGGAGAAAAAATATAGAAATTTGAACAATAATAGTAAGAAAATATTTAATCATTTAGTTTCTTTTTTTTTGGAGTTTTCTTATTGAAGCTTGAAGAATGATAAATAAAATAATGAAAGTAGTAAGAATAAGAAACAATAAAGAACTTTCAAACAAAATAAACAAAATAATAAGAAGAAGATGAAATTAATAACAAACAAAATAATAACAAACTACTTTAAGAGTAGTTAAATAACATTTTTTACAAAAGTTGGTTAATAACAAAATTAAAAGGTAGTCAAACTATGACAAAAATTAATCAACCAATTGAATTAATTTTAAATAAGGTCAGATAAAATTAGGTGATTACACAACCAAATAAGAAAATTCCATGATGCAAGATCATTTTTTCATAAATTCTATATATGTCTTGCGAATTGTATATTCTCTGCGATTTATTAATCCTGGACCATTTTGGTGCAATTAAAGCCCAAGGGCGAATAACTAAAGGTAGGGTGATTTTTTAGATGAAAATCGAGTTAATTTGGAGAACTTTTCGAGTGAGACTGGAATCAGAGAAAGATATTTAAGAATTCTCGGCAATCCTATTGAAGGTAAAAAATAAAATTTGAAGATCTCGAGGCTATCTTGAACCTATTTCGACCAAAAGTATCTACACGATCATGTTCTTTCATCCTAGATCATGGAGGATCTCGGGACATGGTATGCTCGAAATCGTGTACTAAAATCTACACGATTGTGTATCACTCGCGTGTGACCAAAATATCGCATGTTGATAGGGGATAATTTTGGTATTTTACATTGTGGGTTTGTGGGTCTTTTTCGTTTTCAAAATTGTTTTATACAACGTAAATATTTTGTCGGTTTATTATATTTTTTAAAAAACCCTAAAATGAATTTATTTTTATATTTAATTAAACCTTAAATTTTTAATTTTCTATTAATACATTTTTTAAGTAAAAATTAGGGGTGTAAGAATAACCTAAATAACCCGAAAAACCGGACTACCCAACTCATATTATATGAGTTGGATTGGATTAGTTTAAAATGTGAGTTGGGTTGGGTTGAGATTTTTTGTTTTTTCGAGTTAGGTTGGGTCTCGGATTTGGGGTTGAAAAATCTGGTTCAACCTAACTCAACTCGAATTAATAATATATAGGTTATATTTATATTATACATGAAATTTATATCTTCTTTATGCGTTTTATTAATCCGGGGTCATCTTAATGTACCAAGATCAAATAACTAAAGGCACAAGTTTTTCATCTTGAGACATCTCAAAGCAATGTATTGCCGAGATCGAATAAAATAAAGGTAAAATTCATTCATCCCAGGTCATCTAGGTGCTACTAAGGCCCAAGATCCACTAACTAAAGGAATAAGTCCTTCATCTTAAGGCATCTTGGGGCAATGTATGCCCGAGATCAAACAAAATAAAGGTAGAGGACAATCTCCGTGTCACTAAGGTTCGAGAGCCAAAAACTAAAGGAAGAATTCTTTCATCCCGAGGCATCTTGGAGCATTGTATATCTGAGATCGAATGAATTAAACACATAATTCTTTTATCTTGGGACATCTTGATGCAACTAAGGCTTGAGATCGTGTATTATGATCTACACTATCATTTAAATTTAAAAGTCATCAATTAAAAAAATATATAATACAATCCCACAACAACTCAACTCATATTTTAAGAGTTTTTGTTAATAAGTTGGTAATATGATTTGAATTATTCGAATTACCAACTCAACCAATCCGAAAAATATGAGTTAGGTTGAGAATGTCTCCCAACCCAACCCATTTATACCCTTAATCAAAATTGCAACCACATTTATGATTTGCATCCCTCGCCACTATTGTTGTGAGAGAAAAATAAAACATAATTTTTAGACACCTTGAATATAAATACCAAACAGACACAAGTCTAGAATTGCAGTTAAATGTAATTAAACTTATAATTTTAAGCTAATAGAAACTTGTTTCCCTCTTTACATCATTTTTTTTTTCTTCTTTGCTGCGGTATAAAATATAAACTATCAACTAAGAGAAGGAAAAAATTTTGAACTTTTAAGTTAAAGAAAATATAACACTTCTTTGACTCACCTTATTAATACATACAAAGTTAGTAAAGGTCAAATAATGAGTATAATATTCATAAACTTTACTAAAATAACCAAATTTAATTTGTATATCCTCCCAAAGTTCAGTTATGGTTAGAATGTTTGAGTGCAGAAGTGAATGACTTTTGGTAGATGGAAAATTAATCTTATCTTCAAATTAAGTTCTAATGTCAATATATATTATGGTATGTTCATTGATTTGATATCCTAATCTTGGATGTTTCAATATCTACCAAATTAGCTTTTGGCTACATACCCAATCCCACATGTGAGGAAAGGAGACAAGGGCATTGGGCACCATGAAATAAGGACAATTTTAATTTAATGTGAGATTAGATGAGTTGAAAATTCTAGACACATTTAATAATTAAGCTACACATTTGAATTAGATATAACTAAAGGAACTATATATTGATTTTATAAATTAATTTACTTTATGTATAGCACAGGTTCATTTTTAATTTCATTTCTTTAATAAGGATATAAGTAGGTTTTACTCAATATCTACCTAATCGACTATTTTGAGAGAGAAAATAAAAATAGCAAGAGTGTTCAACTATAGAATGGTCTACTTTAATGTTGGTTTCATTTGTACATAACTTAGAATTTAGTTTTTGTAAATTTGAAATATTAATTTTAGTGTCCAAAATTTGGATAGAAAAAAGCACTTAATTTTTATTTGACAATAACAATAAATTTGTAATTTGAAGAAGGTAGCATGCAAGATGAAAATCTATATTGGTGTTTTACTTGCCACATAGGTTTTGATACTTTGAGCAATTGTGTAAATAGAGAGTTTGATTATTAAAATGAACTTTCTTTCCCTAAAGTTATTATGATGTATTTATATGTTTTGTAGTTGACCTAGGTCCTTTCTAAAGAATTTTAGAGTTGCATATATTAGAATTATCCTTTTGAATTCATTGGACTGAAGCGTGTGAATGTTGTGCCTCATTTAGTATTTTGCAAGGGTTGTCCCGACTTTGTTCGAGACTAAACATCTTCTTTTAGCTATGTTTTGGACCTAAGAGAGTACACCTTGGGCAAAGGCATGCAAGCATGCTCCATTAAACATTTCATGAGGTCCAAGGTCGAACGTACTAGCTTGGGTATTAGGCTCAAGCCAACTTTCTTTTTTCAATCCAGTCATAAGTTGCAGAATTATCCTATCTTCTTGACATTCTTATTGTTCTTTTTGTTAGTTATCGATTATGTTATTTTATGGTGTTTTACTAACAAATTTCTTTATAGATATGTTATTACTGAAGGTGTTTCTTTTCTATTGAGATATTCGTGTGGATTCAGTATTTTTCGGGCATTTGGTGTTTTCGCTAATTTGGTGGATTTTTTTTTCCGCTATTATAAGCTTGCAGTGTTATCTTATATATGAATGCTTGTTCGTTGTTGTTTAGTGGTTTTTTTTTTTTTCGAAGGTTGTGTCGTGTTGAGAGTGGTGCTTCCAAGAAAATCCCTAGTGAGTGTTTTAGTGAGAAGTATCTTAGAGTTTCTATTGTGGAGTCATATCACAACAGGTCATAAATTGTTGATTACACTAGAGTGCAAAAATCGCGGAAGATTGGAGGAACCTAATTGATGAGTAAATTCAGGAGGATCACACTCAAGGGAAGCTTGTTCTGTGTGTTAAAGCATAAGATGTTGTCAATTTAGAGGGAGCTTCCATAATAGTTCTGGATGGACTCATTTTGCTCTAAACAAATATCTAGAGGATATTATTGTTGATAAACTATGTACCTATGAACTATCTTGAATTTATTATACGATTTTCTCACTCTAGCCAAAAGTTTCCCAGATGTAGGTGATGTTGCTGCACCAAACTGAATTACCAACATGCACAACTGTGTTATGCTCTTCTATATCCTTGTTATTCGTTTTACTATCTGTGTAGTTATTAGCATTTTGTATTAGCAATGTATGTATACTTTGATTAATCTCATACTTGTTTTCTTTTTTCATGTTGTTTGATCTAAAATTATCCATAACCATATATATTTTAAATTTGGTACATAAACTGCTTTTTAATTAAAAGTTGACTTTCTTAACTTCATACTCCCAAGAATTAACTACTTGGATGATTTTAACCCAACCCTTCAATTCACTGCAAAATGATTGCCAAGTTTCATAAAGATTCATTAAAACCAGTGTTAGGTTGAAATTGCAATTGTAACGAATGAATAAAAAAGATTCAAATATAGATATTTCAAAAAAGTATAAAAGTTAAAAGGGAAAGGATTTAAAACAACAAATCCACGTCCCAAAAGTACAAACGAAAGTGAAAAAAAAATAATATATGAATCGAAATAGTATTTTAAAACTAAATTATAACTTTGTAACATGTCTCATGTTCTTATGAAATAAAATATAGATGGATAGTTCTAATTCAATAAAAAGTTCTAATTCAATAGAAAGTAATAGCGAAGATGGGTAAAAGAGAACCCTCACTAGCATAATTTTATGTTTAATATGCTCTTATATTTAAGTTAGAGATGGTGTAAATAATCCGTAGTTACGAATCTAAATAAATTAATTTATATACCCTTCTTTAATAGAATGTCGTTGTTAAATTAAACGATTAACACCATAAATAACGATTGGATAGGTGATTTAATTGACATACAAATAGATATATGTTAATTGATCGACGAGTTAATTTAATTTGGGGATGATTATATTGATTAGAATTTGATGTGTGTGGAGTGACATATTGGAATAATTAGAAGGGATAAAAGAATATATGTTATATATATATATAGTTAGGTGAAATTGAATTACCATGAAAAATGATTTTTTGTTTGCATAAATAAAAACATAGCCCGTGAACCCTTTCATATTAGCTAAAGCTCACATCAAACAACAGAGAGACCTAAGAGACTTGAAATCTCTTCTACTTCAAACTTCAAAGACCCCACAATCCCAAAACATACTAATAAATAAATAAACAAATAATTCAATTGATTTTGATTGATTTTTCAAATTATTTCTTTTGTCTCTCTTTTTTATCAAATAAAATAATGTTCATTTATAGATGATGACTTTGCCAACAGACCCCATGCCTCATATAGCATACACTGTCCATCTTTGTCTTCTCTTTGTTTATTATTTTATATCCATCCAAATACCAACTTCTAACAACAAAAATAAAAAATTAAATAAAAGAGAAAAAAAAAGATCGCATGTCAATTACGATTGAAGAACACTATGGTAATCGAAATAACGCTAAGAGAACTATTACCATTCAAATTCATAAGGGTAAGTTAAACGGAATAACAAGATTTATAGGTATACATAGGAAAGATTATTGAAATATTATTTTCAAATATTTCATTTGTTAGCGTATTTACTATTTGTTAGAGTCTTTAGTATTTTAGATTCATTAGGGTTTTTTATTATTTACTATGATATTTACTAGTCTTTTTAAAACCAAAATAGTTTACCTTTCAACTATATATATATATTTTGCTTCAAACGCGTCATGAAGTAGTAGAGAAAAAAACTCTTTGAGATACTATAGAAACGCAAAAGAAAGTTGAGAGACATTTTTTATTAGCGTGGTCAAGAAGACATTTTTTATTAGCGTTGTTAAGAAGACATTTATTCACAATACACTTGTGAGAAAATTACAACTATCATTTCACAAGGATACAACAACCAATTTCGGTAGAATAACAACCTTGAATTACTCGAGTCTAACAAAACTCATAACTATTGCTCTCAATTCAAATTAAGATTAAAAAAAATAATGAGAAAAAGTATACAAGAAATTCTTTCAAATAAAATTGAATAAAGAAACAAACGATTGTTTATAAGCTAACAATTCATAACACTAAGAAAAATAATATACAACATATAAATTGAAATTGAAACACATTCATACATAACTGAATTGAGTTGTTGCTGGACCAAAGCCAAGCATAGCACATCAAATGGTTAACTATGCTACATTTGTAGATGAAACTTTATCTATCTAGTGTAATTTTAAATTTCAAGCTACATTAATTTAATCCATATAATTAAATTCATTCTTTTTAATATTAAATATATTTTACTCTTTTAATCAATTAATGTAACTGTGTATATGTATGGACAAACATATATAGATTTGAGGTAGGCTCACAATTTCTATAATTTTCTTTGTTGATTTTAAATATATACACACATATAGAAGTTATTTGAACCTACCAACTTAAAAAAAAGCTTTAAAAAAAAGTATAACATACAACACAGTTGAGTCACCCATTTTAAAGCACATACACACAAGTTGATTCACATCTTAGAAAATATGAGATTGGTAATTAATTTTTAGGATTAAGAGTATGAAGTGTTATTAATTAAGATATAAGATTTTAATATCCATATATCCCTCAATATTGATATGTACATAAAGATTTTTAGGATTTTAGCTATATTATGGTTTGGTGCAGGCATTATTTGGTTATAATTTTAATGAATAGTGATATACTGAATATGAATATAGAGAAATAATATATATCACGAGAGACATTTCCAAATCAAAACACTATTCGTATTTATTTCAATTTTGTTTTTTTTCTTTCTTCTAACTTGATGTGACACCAAAATCAACCACTTCATTATTATATACTTTTTTTTTTCAAATTGGGCTTCCTCTAATTTTTAGTTTATATGGAGAAAACATTCTCTAATTATGTCGTTTAACTACAAAGAATTATATATTAAATATATAATTAATTCATCTCTTTGTAACAATAATTCTTAACATTATATACATATACACAAATACTTACAGAAAAAACTTCCTTAACAGAGAAATTAGAGAAACTGAGTCATTAATTACATCAACCATTCCAAACACAAAAATTAGAAACTCCAAATTCTCTATAAATTTTTTGATTGAAAAAAGATTGAAAACTGGAAAAAGTTTTAGATGGCATCGATTTTATATAAACCTTTGATGGAAAAAATATCATTTTTCTTAATAAATTTATGGTGGCTGTTTGTAATTTGGTATCTTTTTCAACTTCTCGTTGATAAAAGAAATTAAAATACATAATTTACAATCATTTTATTAAAAAAAACATAATAATTTTTTTTGTTATACATAAAATTTTCTAAGAAAATTCCATTGCATGAATGAAAAGGAAATTGCATATAGTTTAAATTCAAACACACCCACATACTCAAACTACAAAAGTTATTAGAGAGCAATAAAAATGGTTGTCCATTTATTTTTGTTATGCATATGCAAATGGAGATTACTATGTATATGTGTAAAATAAAAAATAAGAAAGGACAACAATGTAAATGATGTTGAAAATTTAGAAACTCATTTTTCACGAGGACATCCAACAAATTCTCTAGATGTTTTCCTTTTGAGCATTTTAGAATGCGTGGAAATCTCTAAATGTCGAAACATCTTACAACATTGCAAAACAAACATGGTGGTCTGGATATCAATTCCACGAAAATTTAGGATGCTTGTGGAACAAATGGCTCCTTAAAGGAATGTAAAATAGTATTCAACAAACGATGAGTTGCATTATTGCATGCTCTTGTTGAAACTTTATACTTTAAAACTAGGTTTATCAATATTTGATCTTTTGTCATTAATATTTGTGGCATATGTATAGATATATAGTTACTAAAATCACACTAATAGTTCAACGGCAATTGATTATATTCATTATTAGAATATCATGAATCTAATATATGACACTTTGAACCGCTCAAGTTTTTTCTAATATTCTAAATCTACATTATTTATGATTATCTTGACTTTACCATTTAGAGAAGTATGTTTTATACTAGAGACACTTTTGATTTTGTATTTTAAATATTTTCTATAAATAAAATTGCTTTCTCTTTTTGCTTGTGGATATAGCTAACAAACTTTGAGTGAACCACGTATTAATTATCCATTAATTTTAGGGTTTTATTTTTTTTTTTTGTTTGTTGTTTCCAATACCAGGCACTTGTTAGGACTTTAATCTATCTGGGCTTTGATCTGACTTATCTTTAACTATATTAGAGAGAAAAGGTTTATAATTATGGATTGCATCTTGTTTTTGATCTGAAGGAATCACAATTTAATTTGGTGGGAGAATGATCATATCAAACCATCATAATCTAGTTTTTCTGATTGCATTCATTTTACATCATATAAGTGGATTAAGAGAATTTTCTATATAAGTAATGATTAAAGAAGAAGAAAAAATAGAGAAATTTATAATTAATTGGGTTAGTGGATTTAAGAGAATAAGTTTGGTTGGTTGAATTATCAATCCATCCATCCATTATATATATATATATATAGTGGCCTTTTCCTCAAAATAAATAAATAAATAGAATTAAAATAATGAAATAAAAATGAAGGCATCATGGCCAGCTGCATGAGAATGGAAGGAAGGATGGGAAATAAAGAAACATAGACAAATAAATCAAATCAAAAGGGTGTGTAATACAAAACACACACACACCACAATTAATCTCTATAATTGCATCAGCCAAAACTCACACCCAAATCTTGTACTTATTCTAAATTTCAAATCTCCCATTGGGCCCTCTCTCTCAACGTTTATATGTTTTATTATATCAAATCCAATTCAATCCAATCCAACCGAATTTGAATCAATATATTTTTTATAAGATTTTTATGTAATTGAATAAACTAATAAATATGCTTATCTAATGCACAAACATAAATATTGTATTATAGTAACGTGAAGCTAGCGAGCATTAAAATATATCTAACAACAAAAAATATAATGTCTCATATTGTTAACTAACAATATGTGTTGGTAAGTTTGAATGATTAGATTTACACTTCAATCAAACCAACCACACCAACTACTTCTCCATCTCCTTCATCGCAAATGAGGGGAGGATACTTTTGAGAAGTATCACCTCTTTCAAGATCAAAGAACAATATGAGAGAATTTCAATATGCAACAACATGAGAGCATGTTTGTTATTATATGTGACAAATGAAAAATATTAGCAAGGTTCTCAACACACAAATAGTATCTTTATTGAGCATCCCAATTTCAGCTAACGAGGACTCTTTTCTGGACAAGACTGATCACATCCAAAACATCAGATTCCATCTCCAATGGAAGATTGGACCCGACTCACACAACTTCTCCACTTCCAACATACTAACACTTCTGCACTTGTTGACAAATTAAACTTGCAATCCCAAAACCGAGCAATGTTTAAATCCACATATTTTTACATTTATATAGAAATTATATTTTGATTAAAAAAAACTCATAAAAGATATTTTAGAAGGTAAAAGTGGATCCCTTCAAACATGCTATATGTTTAGGCAAAGCACGTGAAAAGGAAAAAAAATTAAAATAACTAGATCATGTAATTAAACAAAGAGAAATAAACAGTAAGTCAAACGATAAATCTAATCAAATTGTTTAAACTCATCGTTTTCACTTCTATTGGATTCATTTCAGTTCATGAATATGAGCTGATTCATTTCAATTCATGAGTATGAATTGATTTGATACAGTTCGATAAGCTCTTACAATCAATCTAACACGACAATTCTTTTAATAGGAAAAATAAAAGTGGATGAATTGAATAGAATAGAATGGTTGGATATAGGAGTTTATTTATTTTATTTTTTTGTAAGCATATTTAAAAAGGCTATGGTTGTAATAATAAAGAGGAGGGGAAAAAAGAAATAACTTGGGAGTAAGTCAATTTTTGTGTTGTGAAGGAAATTGTTTGGTTGTGATGATTAATGGGTACACGTGAATAGGTGGGTACATATGCCGTTTGTTTGTGTGCAATCAAGACAATGTTTGTGGGATGAAAGAAAAATACATCCTCCATATATAGCAATTTAGGTTTTTGGGATTTCCTCCTCTTTTCTATATCATACAACTGTGTCTAGATTTTTTAATCGAAATGTCGTTATATACTTTACATTGCGTTTTTTTTAAACATCATTGAGTTAAAATATGTATAGAACGATGGTTCAACGTTTAATTCCTATTAACTTGAAATTTTAAGTCGAATAATGATTTTAGGTGTGGAAGGTGGTCTTGATCAGTTTTTGCAATGTTATATCCTTTATAGACTAAGATCAATTATGTATATAAGAATTCAATGCACACTTTAACCTATAAATCTAGCTAACTTATGAACGTAGCAGTGATTAATATTATAAAAGTTTGTTATTGTTCACATTTGAACTAATCAATTATTTAAACTTAACATATTGTGAATGTTATAAAATATTAAGAATGAAGTCTCAACCTACAATTTTAAAACCAAACCCTATTCATAACTCTCTTCTTCTTAAGGTAGTTACTTTCGACTAACTATCAATGTCATCAATAAGAGGATATCACTCGCTATCAAATGTTTGTTATTAATAGAATTTGAAATTTTGTTATAACTTCAAATTTACTATTTTTGATAATTTATTGTTTGTAAACTTATTTTTTAGGGAGAAAAATAGCTAAATGATTAACGAACCTGACTTATATATATTATTTCTTATGTGGCAATTGTTTTTTAAATGAGAAATAAAAACGTTTATCCCAACTTTTTTTATTATTAAGAAAGGAAAAATAATTATGATTATTACAATTGAGAAATGTTTCACTTTCACACTAATATCTTTTGTTGTAACATAATCATGGTGTTGTTGTGTAAAATAAGGAAAATAGTATATAATATGAAATATCAAATGAGATTAGAGGTTAAATAATTAAACTTTTGAATGAAGTTTGTCCCAATCGCCATGGCCAAGCTTTTGTTCATTAAAAATTATGAAATAATTAATAATTGATTTTGAAAAGGAAAAGAAGAATTCAAGGAAATTGGCCTTTGGACATGGGAAGTCGAGGAAGTGCATTATGATGAGACGAGCTTTCAATTATTTTGTTACACCCTAAAAAGTGAGTTGGTGGGTTTTTCTTTTACTTTATTATTTTGTTCAAATTATAACATTTTCTTCTAGTATGAATCTCGAACAAGAAAGTGCTCGTTGAATAATATTGGCTAAACTCACTTTAACATTTTTAAGAAAACAAACTTTATAGAAATCTCAAATCGAAAGACAACATAATGATAGAAGAGCACTAATAATAATGTTGCACGCCCGACCATGAAAGTTAAGTAACTTAGTTTTTTAAAATCTTTTGAATGGAAAGAAAACAAAAATGTAAAAGAAAAAACTAAAAAGTCAGTACATAATGAGTCATGAAATGAGTAACTCAATTTACACCGACTTCATCAACTCTATTCTTCGTTTTAGAAAGTTTGATGATTGAGCAGCAACGAACCTCTAATATCTCGAACAAAGATATGATATCTTTCGGTTTGGATATACACTCTCGTGATTTTGCTTTTGGTTTCATCCTAAAAATCTCATTCCAATGGAAAGTTGTTCACACTTAAATATCAATGATCACTTCCTTCCTAACTAATGTGGGACTTTGTTTGCACTCCTAACAAAGGGAAGATGAATATATCGAAAAAAAAAAGATTATTTAGATCTTCAGTATAGACTTGGCTTCTAACAACTTCACAGATTACTGTTTGAGAATCTTACAAAGCTTTGACACATAAGAGATCCTAGAGAGTCCCAAAACGTCAACTTCATCTCTCGATCACAACCCTTTAGTTAATTATATTATACATTTTAAATTGGTTGGGATTGACAAATATTTTGGTTTTTTTTTTTAATCTCAGTGTGATTCATTAGTTAATTTATGTCCAATTTTTTTAATTTAAGGAGTGGATCTATGTAAGCATTATTGACTACACCAATTAAATAGACATTCAGACTTTTCGACTATTTATATTAAAATTGTAATACTTAATTTTAACTTATGTGAAAAATTGATAGGACAACATTTCCTACTACGGGTACGAGGGATCAGTGTATTATCCCTAACAAAACTTTTCACAAATGGGAGAGGAAAAGCATAGAAGAGATTTATTTTTTATTGTTATTACAAGGGTTATAAAAAAGTTACTGTTGGTCAACAGCAATTGAGAAACTATACAATAATATTATTTAGGAAATACTGGAAAAAAAGAAAAAGTCACGAGACAACATGAATGTACTTCAATATCAAAAATACGGTACTTCTGTTGTAGATTCGAACCATTTAGCACATTTGAGGTATGTAGTATTAGTAAAAATAAATCATATATTAGAGTGTCAAGTATCCTACGTTAAAAAAATCAATGTGACTCAATCTCTTTATAAGATAAAATATGTTACTTTTTTTCTTGCCAAAGATGTATATGAAGTAAATGTTAAGTTTTGGAAGTGCATTAGACTAGTCACTTCTTCCAACACTCCTTTCTAACTTAGCTAATCTTGATTACATTACAGTCCTTTCAAAAGCCTTTTATTTAAGTAGTTCATCTTTTATGTAATTCACTTAATTGGTGAACGACAAATTAGGACGTGACAAATTAGTATTTATTTATTTTTATACGAGACACAAGCTAAGATAGATGGATGAAAGTAGATATAGTCAAGTCAACTTCAAGGGGAGTGGCACGTGCAGAAAAGGAGTGGGAAGTTAGGGGGAAAGCAAAGATTGTTCAGTGGAGGGAATCTGCACGTGATGAGAGAGGAATACAACAACAAAACCAATAGGAGAGTTTTAGAGAGAGAGTTGGAAATGTGAAAAATAGAAGAAATTGGCTTTTTGTTAAAATGGTATTTAGCTGTCAAATCCCTCCAACGCTCTCTCACGGGGCACCGTCCCTCCTCCTGCCCAAACTGACCACAAAAACTCCTCTCTCCCTCTCCCTCTCCCTCCCTCTCTCTCTTCCTCTATTTACCAAACTGACCTCCAAGTTTTAAACTTTTTAAATTCAATTTAAATAAATTATCATCAAAGATAAATAAATAAATCAAATCAAATCAACTTGATAGAATTTAACGATTTTCTGTAAATAGTTTTAATTTGTTTCCTATATTAATTTACACTTTCAAATTGTTAAATTCCTTTTTATTATTTTAAAATTTCTTGAAAAAACATATTTTTAAATTATTTACTATTGTTTTTAATAACATAAAAACTACATTTAATAAGTGGGAAATTAAAGACATGTTTAGTATTTCTTTTTTCTAAAAAAAATTGAGCTCATAAAAACAACTTTTTTTTCTCAAGTTTTTTCTTTTGTTATTTACTGTTTATCAACCAAGCCAAAACTTTAAATAGTTTTTGCAAAAACATTCTTTTAATGCTCTTAAGAATGATCAAACAATTCTCTTTCACTGTATAGAATCTGTTGACCATTTTAAAAACTATTTGATCTTTCTCCCATTATGTGTGGATCAAACTTTAAATAAATCTACCATTTCGATCTATGAATTATATATTAATCGTTGATTTTATTTTCTCTTTTAAGTGTGTGGCACAATTACTTTCATTTAGAGTTTAATGTCCTACTTTTCGTTTCTTTTGGAAACGAGTATTAATTCATTTCATTTACCTATAATAAAATATTTCTAGAGAAAACTTATAATTTAACGTTAAAAATCATGTTTTTTTTAGCACTTTTAAACATATATTTGATCCAATATCATTCTTTATAGCATTATCCATCAATTAATTTGTCAATATTGATTTGCATGCCTTCTATACACCCACTTGATAAATTATAATCTTCAATTTTACACTCTCCCACAAAAATATAGACGACCTTTATTTATTATAATATCCTATGTTGTAACAAATTGCTTATAGATTGGATTGGCTATAGCATTTTGATAGAGAAAAAAATGTCTGGTTGAATGATTATGTTAAGAGTATTTATCATTTTCTCATGTTTACCTAATCTTAAGATTTAATGACTCCCGTGCATCGATAGTATCGTGAGGTGCTCGACTTGACATAAAATGTGAGTTTTATTTTTAATAAATTAGAGCTATATATCTTGTTTTAGATTTATAATCAATTAGGAGGGGAAAGAAATTATGATGGTTAGTTTATTAATATTGAACTACAACTATTTAATAGGTATTATTAAGGGTTTACTCTAAAGAGAAAAAAAGGGCACAGGGTGGGTTGGCATAATTAACAAGTATAATACAAAAAATGGCCACACAATTTGAAAGCATGGGTAGGAAATCAAAAAACAAACAAATCAAAATTAGTATGCGTGTTATGGTTTGATCTTGCAGTAAGATATTGCAAATACATTTTTTGTTTAAATAAAAAATCAATTTTTTTTTTTTGTTCAAAAGTAAAAATTGAATCGAACCACACCAAAACTTATCAAATAATTGGAAACATGTGAATCGATGATGGATAATTATTAATTTTCTTGAACCACTCGTTAAGTGTTTTGGAGTTGCATTACAAGTTGTTAATTTGGACCACATTTTTTTTGTTGTAAACTTATCATATTCTTAACCACTTTAAGTAAATTTTACCCATCTCAATTATGTTGCGCATTCATACTACCACACATTTGCAAAAAGTTGAGTATACAATTAATTTGTAATTATAGAAACCAATTTGTTTATTGTTTACCTAAACAAATACGGTTGCCTAATTAATTTGAGGCTGAAATTAAAACCAAACTCATAATCTATCCTACAAAAAAATCTATATTACATTCCAAACTATTAGTTTACTAGATGATGATGATTTGGTTATTTATTTTTATAAATGAATCATCCAAAAGCTTAATTGTTTGGGTGTGTGATATAATAGTATTAGAGGAAAAAATCCATTCCCATAATATAAAGTATTTCAATTAATTTAATTTTATGATAAATTAGGATTGAAAAAGGAGAAATTGGTAAAGCAAAAATAGGGGGCAAGTCCAATCACGTAAATATATTCAAGTAAGTACAAATTTTGAATTTCGTAAGTGAAACGACAGAGTACTCATGCAAAAAGGAAAATAAAATTATTTTTTTCTAAATTAAAAAAAAAAAAAAAGAAGAAGAAGAAGAAGAAAGAAAATAGAAAAATGCAAATATAAATAAAGAGAAAACTGGTGGTCTACTTTGTTTCAAGAAGCTTAGCTTTCAACAAGAGAAAGCAAGAACCTGCGGTGGCGCGTGAACGAGACACACGGCGGGGTTTGCAATAATAATAAACATCTCCGGTGGCCGTGAAATGGGTTCTAGAGAGCGAAAGAAAGCAGCAGCAGCAGCACCTAATTCTTCTCATCACAACTCTAAAGAATTTCGTGCTTCCACAAGCTCTACTGCTGTACTTCTCTCTTCATTCTATCATTCTTAATTCTTCACTTTCTTGATTTTTCAACTCCTTTTTTCTCAAATTCGATCCCTCCGGTAAAAGTCGATCGAATCACGAGTTCCATTTGGTTTTCTCTATTCATCAATTTTTCTTTTTTATCACAAATTGAGAGTAGCTGGATATTCTAACCATTATAGTTACTAATATATTTGTACATCAAATGAAATCTCTTTAGTTGCTTCGTCAATTGATTTTCTAATGATGATTCAACTATGAATTGGTGAGAAATTAATAAAATTTCTCATGTTTTTGTTGGGCAAAAACTGAAAATTTTAACTAAACTCTCTTGGAAACATTAAAATAGAGAAGAGATTATATTATGTTGACTTTTCTTGAAGTAATATTGAATTTATTTATTAGAATCTACATTTATTAATAATGGAGAATTAATTAGTATCTGAATTCAAATTAATATAGTTGTTATTAATTAAATTAACCAATTTTTGAACATGTATGCAGGTGGTGAATGTGGAGAGTGTAGAGAGGGGTTTTCTAATAAATGTATTTTTGGAAAGAAATTCACCAGGATTGCTAGTTCGGATTCTAGAAGCCTTTGAGAAATTAGGACTTGGAGTCCTCGATGCCGATATATCTTGTTCCGATTGTTTCCAACTTCAAGCTTTTGGAGAAGAGGTCTCATCGCTCATAATCCTTGATTAAAAACATGTTACATCATTACATGTGAAAGTAACCAACATAAATAATAACATTTCTCCTTTTAAAATGCACATTTTTTTTCCTAATTGAAACTTTGATTCTTACCTTCATACCTACGATTTGTATCTTAAAACAATCGAACCAAAATCTTATTAATATAGATCATGATTACCTATCTTTTAAATGTATAATGTATCAAATATTACTATGTTTCTCATCTCTACACTTATAAAACATTTGTTTTGATCTTATTTCTTTCCATCAGTAGGTTAAAGTAAATCAAAGTTAAAAGTATTTGGGAGAATATAATATTGAGTTTTGTTTTGTTTGTTTACAGAATGAAGGGAGAAAAATCATAAAGGCCCAGGTGGTGAAAAATGCAGTAAAGCAAGCAATCAAGGAATGGAGTGAAAGTGATGGGCAAACATGAATTATATATCTATATATATAATTACAGTTATATTTATTTTTCTTCTTCTCTTTTTTCTTTTCTCCTAAACAGAACATCACTTCTGTGTATAGGGTAACCAAAATTTTCAACTCTCTTTCAAGTGTAGAATTTAAAACATCTTCAACCAAAAACAAAAAAAAAAACATGAAGTATTATTTCTTCCCAAAACCCTAAGAAGAAATTCAGAAATTTGTTCTTTTCTTTCCATTTTGTTTGTTCTAAAATTATATTATGTGTACTTACATTTTTATTTCCTCTTGTCACACTCTCAATTCTTGGCACCACTATTTTTCCACTCCCTATCTTTTACACTATTTTCATTCAATTCATTTTTATTCGAGTCATTTTACAAATTGACATCAAGAGATCTTCCTCTTCTAATTATGTTTAACTATAAAATATTAGTTAAACTATCCGTTTCTTTACATTCTTGTTTCTATAACTAAGTTAACTTTCATACCGAGTACAATCTATCTAACTTTAGTAAAAAGAAAAATTGATTCATAATACTGTTATTTTTTATTCCATCGTGTAAGAATAAGTCCATTAGTACCCTTCAATAAGCTATCTTTTCATAAAAAGTTGTAATAATACTAGTAAATTAATAATATGAATGAATATGTGATAAAGTTTAGGTAATAAATCTTAGTGATTTAAAGCTTTTTTTTTATTATTAAAATTGATCAAAATAAATCTAATTTAATTAACAAACCTCAAACTCGAAAATCAAAATTTTGATCTCACACCTAAGTACAATAGTTTTTAAAAGCAAAGAGTAACAACTATTTAAATGTATGTGATATATATATATTTTAAAGTAAAGTCCAAGGCAATGGGTAGATTGAAGATTTTTTAAGTGAGTCACAATTATTATTTTTTTTTTTCAAAGAATGCTTACAAATTTTTTTGAAGTACTAATTGTTGAGTTAATTAATTATTTATCTGAATCCAAGAGTGAATTGAGATAGGCTTTTAAAATATGATTATTATTAAAAGAAATAATAATTATAATTTGTATGGCCACTTCTTGTTTGTATATATAATTAACAATTTAGATGACGAAATCTTTCTTTCCTCATACGGCATTTGAGACCTACGTGGAATTTTTCTTTTCATACTATGTTTTTCTTTAATTTTCTCAAGTGAATCAACTTGTATTTAAATTTCTACTAGGGTCAAATGTTTGAATATCTACTCTCAAACCTTTAATATTACATAATAAACAGCCCTTGGTTTATTCCATATAGTTTTTGGTTATATATATATATATATATATCTTTTAATCATAGTGTGCCTTAATATTTGAGTTTTTTGGAATTTGTAATGAAATAATCATAGTATGCCCTAATCATGTAACTAGATTTCTTTTGATCATGTTTTGTATAAAGTTATGAATTTGTCACATTTACAACTACAAATATTGTGTTGGTGATAATAACAAGAATAATAATAAAGATAGCGAGTCTCACGTATTTTTGAAACACAATCAAATTGAACACTCTCTATCTCCCAATTAGATTGTAAATTTTAATTACACATTTAGAAGTAGAATCCACCCTTCTTCATGATTACAAATTACAAGTAAACAATAACATAGATAATGAAATGAAAGATCATTTTTTTAGATTACCATGAATGAGTTACATTTCACTAATATAAATGTGGCCTTAGTTTTCACTCCTAAACCCCATTCATACAATTAGATGGCCAATTAAAAAGGGGTCCAAAAATTTATACAATTCCCATTTCGCAACACAAACGGGGCAAGAAAGAGATTCTAAAGGCCGGCCCAACAAAGTATCTTTTCGAAAAAGGCCCACACAAATCGTTAATTGGGCTTTATTAACAATTTAGGCCTAGCCCAATATCACAAATTACTAATTGGGCTTCGTTAACAACTTGGGCCGTCTCTCACCAACCGATTCTCCATTTTTCAACTTCAGTCCCCCGGTTTTCTGAAACAGGCGGAGAAATTTATTCATTTCCATTGGCTGCCGGCGAACAAGAAACATCGGCGGTGTTTCTTCTTCTTTGTCAACAAAAATCAACGGAGAGGATCAGTCTCAGTAGATTATAAAGGAAAAGCTTTGTTAACCATGGATGCTCCACAAAACTTCAACTTCAGCTTCAGCTTCAACGGTAGTATTTATTCTTTGAACGATTGTAATGTGGAGGAGTTTGGTACCAACGAGAAGATGCATTTCAACTTCAACTTCAAAGCCTCTTATTCTCGGATGGTTCGATCACGTGAAACCGGCTCCGAAGGATCCGATAATCGGTGTTACCGAGGCTTTCTTGGCCGATCCAAGCCCTAACAAAATCAACCTCGGGGTGGTACTGAAGTAACTCTATTTTTCTCATTTCTTTTGAATTCATTAAAGTTTTTTGTGTTTTATAATTTTTTTTTTTTTTTGAATGATTCACTTTTGAAAGGGAGCTTATCGTGACGATGAGGGGAAACCGGTTGTGCTCCAATGTGTTAGGGATGCTGAATCAAAAATTACGGGGAGCGAGTTCTTGTAAGTTTCAGTGCTTTGTTTAGATTGAAAAACAAGCAAAGTTGAGTTGAGTTTTCTGGTTTGCTGAGTATTGCAGTTATTTTCATTATAGAGAGTCAATTTCTGCTGCGGTGAGTTCAAGATTTGTGGAGGAGAGTGTTGAGTTGATTTATGGAAAGAATTCAGATGTTATGAAGGAAAGGAGATTTGCCGGACTTCAGGCATTGTCTGGGACTGGAGCTTGCCGGCTGTTTGCTGAATTTCAGAGGCATTTCCATCATGATGTTCCGATTTTCTTGCCTGATCCTACATGGTCTAAGTATGTTTCTGTTTGTGATTCGATTTTCTTCAACCTTCTTTACTCTTGAACTATCTCTCTGAAATTTAATAATGATCTGCAGCCATCACAACATTTGGAGAGATGCTCAAGTCCCGGTGAGAACCTACCGCTACTATCATCATGATTCAAAGGGTTTGAATTTTGGAGCATTCATGGATGATATCAAGGTATGATGGAAATTTGGTGTTAGGTTTAAGGTTATTTTCTCTTCTCAACCTCCAATATATGATATTTATAGCGTATATAATGCAGTCAGGAATATGTGTTTGACAACCAACCTAGATTTAAAAAAAAAAAAAAATGTTTCCAAATTTTGTGATCTAAATGGTGAAAAATTTGTAAATAAAATGTGTACCCAAAATTTGAATTTTAAAACCAATAGGTGTTAAAAACTTTCAGAAATACACTATGTTATATAATAAACTCAATTATCTTTCAAAAATAGTATATATATATATATTATATAATGTTAACAAATTATATAATATTACAAACTAATAATTATATATAAATTTTTTAAAACTTAAATCATATTTATAAGTAATTGAATAATAGTTTATTGTCAAATATTTGTGGTAACTACGATTAGTTTTAGTTTTATTGCATTTTGAAAATGTATATTATCAAACACATTTTAAGAGATTGTTTGAATTAGAATTCAATTTCTGAATTTGTTGTCAAACACGTAGCTGTCAAATTTATGTTTCTAAACTCAAATCAAATTCAAAAAAACGAAAACATAAATTTGGATTTTTTAAAATATGGGTGGGTGTATGTAGTGTCTATAAGCTTTATTTTCAATTACAAAATGTTTACCAAATAGGACTCTATCAAGCCCTTACAATTTTATTTTTCTATTTAAATCCCTTTAATATTTGTTATAAATAATTTATTTAAAATCAATGACAGAGTATAGGAAGATTTTCTTTTTTGTTCTGTTTGCACAACAGACTGTTTCAACTACATAAATTTTATGTGTCAAACGGAGACCTTAGGACAGGCAGTAATTGCATCACACCTACAAAATGTGCTAAAAAAAATGTGAAATCTTAGTTAATTTCCTTTGATGATGTTTTTTCTTACAGTGACAAGTGAAACTTTCTGCTCTTAATGTCATTCACGTTCTTATTTGTTGTAGAATGCCCCAGAAGGTTCTTTTTTTCTGCTTCATCCATGTGCTCATAACCCAACTGGCATTGACCCAACGGATGAACAATGGCGAGAAATTTCGAATCAGTTGATGGTAGTTGCTAAGCATTTGATGGTCCTCTTCAACCATTGCATGATTATTGTAGACAATGATATGACTTGACTCCAACTTTGCGTGCCAGGTGAAACATCACTTTCCCTTCTTTGACATGGCGTATCAAGGTTTTGCCAGTGGAGATCTTGAAAAGGATGCCAAAGCTATACGGATATTTCTTGAAGATGGACATATAGTAGGATGTGCGCAATCCTTTGCGAAGAATATGGGTTTATACGGACACAGGGTTGGTTGTCTAAGGTTAGTTTCTATTTTCTAAAACAATTGTCTTGTGTTGTTATTAGTCGAAGTGCACATAGAATGACATTGAATATTCTCAATTGTATTTAATAAGAGAGAGAAATAGTTTATCCTTTTTTTTGGTGGATAAGGGACAGAACCCACTTCAATGGGAACAAAATGAACAAAAAGAGTAACAGCCTAAAGGACAAAGCAACATGGGGTGTTTAACACTTTTTTTTTGGTAGCATTTTGGTCCATGCAGTCTTTTACTACTGGGTTTTTTTTTTTTTTTTTTTGTCCATATAGTCTTTTAGTAATGGGTTTCTTTTTCCTATAAGTGGGGTGGTCTGATTTGATTTCTGACCTATTGGTCGATGACTTATATCTAAGCATTTACAAACTAGTTGAACAATATCCAAATTGGCTTTTAATAATGGTTTAGTCATTGTTCTTCAAATGTATATTAATTAAGTTCTTGGTTTTTGTTTGTAATGTGGCATATATAAATAGACAAATAATTGACCGAAGCGGATTGTCAAATCAAAACTTTAACTTAAAATGGCTTGATTTTTATTTTTGGAAAATGTGAAGACTGAATGGCTGTAGATTAAAGTATGAGGACTATAAGGTTACAAAAATCAAAATACTGAGGTATAATGTATTGAAGCTCGTTCTATTTTAACGTATTCACACTTTGGCCTGCATCATAATTCTGGCAAAGTTGGGTTTATAAGCTATTAGATAGTATAGGCGGGGAAGCATGATCTTAACTCTTAAGCCTTGTTCTTACTTTAGTATGATTGCGTTAAACCACTCTTAGGTCTTAAACTCTTTCTCTCACCTGTCTAGAATTCTTACATTATATCTCTTTGTTCAACTTTCTCCCATTTTCAAGTGTTCTTGCCAAAGATCAAAAGCAAGCGATGATAGTAAGATCTCAACTTCAGCGACTGGCCAGGGCAATGTACAGCAGCCCTCCCATTCATGGTGTGTTATTGGTCTCAACAATCTTGAGCGATCCACTTCTGAAGGCTGAATGGATTGAAGAACTGAAGGTAATGAATGACTAATTCTCTTAACTTCTTGATCACATGTAGAGGATACTGTTCTGATCTACTTTTGATTCCTCTATATTTCAAGGTCATGGTTGATCGCATTCGATCAATGAGAGCTAGTTTATTTGATCATCTTGAGAAATTGAGTTCTCCTCTCAATTGGGACCACATAGTTAAGCAGGTCAGTTCTGAATTTGATATTACAATTTTGGTTAACATTTCTATTCCTCAATTTCTATACTTGTAGAACTATTATTAGGTATTTCCATTGCATTCTAAAGTAACTACTATAATCTACCAATTATTATTGGTGGCATCCCAGCTCTCTGATTTCTTTCCAATTAAAATAATGTCCTTCTACCACATGCCCCATATTTTCAATTAGTATGATGACATTGACCCATAATGTGTTTTTTCTTCCCTTTTTTCCTTCTTTCTTGAGTACATCAATAAATGTGGGGTAGGAGAAGGAGAAAGTACATGTCAAATTAAGCTATGCTTGTGTTGGTGTCATGTTTTGGATTTTTTTTTTAATCATCGGAATGGCAGTTTGTAAGTTTTATTGAAGAAACCTTAGTTAAAGTATTGAGAGATCAAATTAACATATTGTTCAAAAGCATTAAAACATTAAAATGAAATTTACCTGAAGACTATCTGCGTTAAATTGTGATAAAGATGTTTAATATTTCTCTATTGACCAATTGTAACAAATTGTAGGTCGGAATGTTTTGCTATTCTGGATTGAACTGTGAGCAGATTGATCAACTGGCGAGAGATTTTCATATATATATGACTAAGAATGGACGTATGAGGTACCTCTAACAACAACAAACTATCATTCTCGTCCTTATATTTTAGATTTTATTTCATTTTCTGTGTTCCTTTGAAGTTAGTCTTTATCAAAACTGATTAAATAACAATAGTAATTTTCATGCAAGAAAAAAGAAAGTATGAAAATGAAACTAAAACGTTGAAACCAAAATAATATTTAAACCGAATAAGTAGGAATAACTTTTTTATCGTGATCTTTGGGGCAGCATGGCGGGTGTGACGACGGGAAATGTAAGCTATTTAGCAGCAGCGATGCATCAAGTCAGCTGTCATTAAAGGTCTCCAATGCAAGTTTCTAATTGGCCATCATCTCAAGGATAGTTCAATTAATGAGGATTAGTTTCTTACTGTTCAATCTACCTATACCAAATTGTATTTTTAGGCAAAATCTAATAGCTCAGCCAAGAAGCCATTTTTTAATCAGCTTTAGTGGTAGATACTGTATAGTATAGAAGCAGAAATGAACGAGTCTCGATGGCATCAAGTATGTATGATAACTTTAAGTTGTGTTGGTGGTTCAACCCCACCCACAATTATACACACACACACGCATATAATAGAAAGAAAAAAGGCCTGGCTTGAAGTGGCTAATCTATAACTTCAATTGGTGTATCAGATTTCTTGAAATTTTTGTCTTCTCTTCTCTGTGCTTATTTAGGTTTATGCAATAATTTCTTTCGTCCACAATACTTGGGCAGATTAAATGATAATTTTACTTGGGTGATTTTAAGTTGGATCTTAAATGAAATTAAGGGAAAGTACTCTTCAAATGGTATAAATTGATGCCAGGGTTAAAATCGATATAATTATTGGTTAATGATTTAATGGTTGTGCTAACATTTTTAGTTATATTTTTATATTTGGACAAGAGGATCAATGTTTTTGGTATATTTATTTCATATTATTTATGCTTTTGCCTACCTTTACAATACAATATACATAGCACCTGAATTTTGTTCTTGTTTTATGATAATTATTAATTGTCAATTATAGTTTAATTCAACCACAATCAAAGTTTCGTTAATCAGTTATAACAATTTTCATTGATGTTCGTGGACCTTTTGTCTTAAAAAATAAACAAATGTTAATTGAGGTAGATTCATGTTGATATTGTTTATATAATTTATTATTGAAGGAATGTACAATTTGAAGTTACTTACTACTGTTACTTTACACTGAATTATTTTACGTTGTAAGAAAACAGAAAATAAGAGATTTATGTAATGAAATTAATGAAGATGTCAATGTAGTTAATTCTGTGGTGCCAATAAAAAGTTGAAGTCGGAAGGGTGGGTGGAGAAAGGAATATTTGATATTGCATGGGTAAAATGAATGGTGAGAGGACCTATCGTGGGTCCTGTCTTATGATGGGTTTTTCGAATGGATGATTTAAAATTTGGTTCAACGTTATACTAGTCTGTAATTATTCACACCTAATGTAGACTATTGTACATGTGAATTAGGATCTTCCTCTTGCTCCTCTTAATTTTCATTCGGTTTTTCTGCTACTTGTACTCTATTTTCTTGGATTCTTCCTTTCAATCTTCCTCACTTGTTTCTCTCTCCTTTAGGGATTAGGCTTTTTGTTTTCATACTCTCTTTTGCCCTTGCTTCCTTTCTTTGCTCTATATAAGCAAAAGCGGAATCACACCATGCAAACAAATAATTAGGTTCATTTTGGTACCTTTCCTTAAAATTTATCAAGTTTTTTTCAATACCAATTTATCCAAAATCACTCCACAAAATATTAAATACATCTTAACTTGTTAATGTTATTAAAAAGGTTATTTGAAATATACACTATGTCTTCAACTTTTAGATTTGGGGCAAATTAGTTTTTCAACTTAAATTGTTAACGTTGTTTGATAAAATTGATTTTGAATAAAGTTGTTAAAATCACTTTTTAAAATCTGTAATGGTTATTATTTCATAACAAATTTTTAAAAAACTGCTCCTCTGGGTTGCAAGTTTTTTCCTTTGATTCAATTCCTATTCCTGTAAGTGCACGTTCGATCAGTTGAAAAGTTGTGTTAACCTTAGAGAACAATTGACATATGCAATTTAGCATCAAAGTCGTACTGAGTTTTGCTTTCAAGATAGTGGTTCGACACGATACAACATGATCAACATTTAGTGATGTTATCACAATAATTTAACATTATTTATCAAACAGTAGAACCTACATTTTTCAAACTTGAATATAAAATTTATAATTTGATTTCATTGTTGATATATATTTTTATAAAAGTGCATTTGTTTGTTATAGTTAAAAGGGATGGAAGAATTTGTTGAAGGATAATATATAGGAAATGGTAGGTATAGTTGTTTGAAGGAGCTTAAGAAATTGAAATTAGTTGTTTACATTGATGAGGAAAAAATAATTGATGTTGGATGGGGTAGCAGAAAAGATGATGCAAACATAAGTGTTTCAAATTATGATTCACATAAATAGTATTTTGTTCAAATTTTCCATTTTCAAAATTAAGAAATTTGGGAGTGGAAAATAAATATATTGATGCTAACAGATACCTATTTTCCTTTTTTTTTACATCAAATTACTTTTACAAAGGATCTTACTATGAAGTATTGCATTCTTTTGTGTGGTTTTTATGTCAAACACTTCAAACAAACTTAGAGCCCACAAACAATACATTCTCTCAATCTATATATATATTTTGTATACATTCATTTGAAAATAATATGTTATATTACACAGAAGAAGCTATCAGTGGTGGTAACGAATAGAAATCTATCATCGATAAAGGCTAATAAAAATTTATGTGTATCTAACAGTCGCAGAAATTGTTAAAAGTTTATTATTAATGTATCCATGATAGAAATTTGTACCGATTTATTAGTGATTCTTAATAGAGTTAGATAGAAAGTGTATCAGTATTTTTTTTTCTTTTTCTTTATGATTTTTCTATAATTAGTTTAGCATTTTTTGTATGGGTGTTTAAAATTCTTATTATTTGAGATGGTAGACATCATCAATTATTATCTTTTTTTCTTTACATAGCTTTGGTGCCAATTTTTAGTTTTCTTTTTCTTTTTTGTTTAGTTTGCTTTTGTTTTGCTTCACTCAAGCTATGAGCTTTGTCTTTTCCTTAATCTATAATTTTTCTATCATATTCCTCATTTTCTAATTTATATATTTCTATGGTGTGACATTCTTTACTTAATAAACAACATAGCCATAAGATGCAAAAATACTTTTACCATTTTATCTGTGGACAAATATTCATTAAGATATTAACAATATTATATAGAGCTTCTCATTACCAATTTTTAATTTTACTTTTATTAAGAAAGAGACCACAATAAATAATGGTGAGAGCTTCTAAAATAATAATACTAATAGTAAAATAAATAATAGTTTGAGTGTTGAGGGAAAAAAGTTTGTTTTTTTTTCTCTCAGATATGAGAAAAGTTTTGTTTATAAACGTGTAAAGTCACTTTTTTAATCTATCATATCATTTTTTTTTTAATATCATGTTAATAGTTTTTTTTACTTAGCCGACTAAATCAAAGTAAATCTAACTTATTAATTTTTTCTAAATCATATATATAATTTGTCATCTGATGAATTCTTTCTATTTTTTTCTTCATGATATGTGTTGTTATTATTATTATTATCATATGTGTCTTCCATTAGAGTGGATACATAAAAATGAGAGTTACTTCATATACATCTAAATATTTTTTCTTTTAATTCGTGGTAGTGTAAGATTCTCGTAAAATGTAAATCTAAGATTATCACTTTTGAACGGTAGAAAAGTAGAATACCAAGACATTTTTCAAGATATCTAACTAATTTTTTATACTCTTTTAAATTACAAATTCTGAAGTCTTTAGGTAACAATTTTTTTTTTAATTATTATTTTTTGGTTTATTTGATGCTTTTGAAAATCGTTTATAAACATTCATTTTTCTCTTAGATTTTCTGTTTATTTGTTTGCTACTTTATAGCAATGATTTCAAAATTCAAGTCCAAATTTTGAAAAATAAAAACAAAATTAATTTTTAAAACCATCTTTTTTTTAGTAAGAATTCTAGTACTTAAAAGATGTCAATCGTGTAAGAAAGTAGCAAATCAACTTAATTCTTTTTTAAGGAAAAAAAAAAACTAAACTAAAAAGTAAAATGAATAGCAAACCAGACTTAAAGACTAAAGGCCTCTTCTATGACATTTTTGCCCTTAATTTTCTATTATTATTATTTTCCACCCATTTTCTTTATTTTCACAATTTTATATATTATTTGAAAATAAATTAACTTAAATGAAAGAGACATTTTCAAACAAAAAAGATTAAAACTATTCACAATTTCTTTTGTTATATATTTTGTAAACCGTTTCTCTTTTATTATTTTACTATTTTTTTTGTCCACTGGAATTTCTTAATAAAAAAATTACAATTGAATTTATATTTTATATTTAAATTAAATAAAAAATAAAATATTTGACAAAATATTTATAATTCATAGAAAAATCAAATGTAATAAATTTTATGTTATGTTGTATCAACATAGTTTGTCAATTTTTGTATATTTTAAAAAACTCTTCGTAAAAACTTCAAACTAATATATAGATTTAATTTAAAAGAATATAGATAGAAAAATGTAATTATTTACAAAATATAATAAAAAAGAATTTAATAAATTTTATTATATTTTTGTAAATAATACCCTACGTAAGAATTTCTCCTAATTTTATTTATACCCATGAGGCATAAAATTAGCAGAAGTAAAATGAAGATATATAAATATAACATTAAATTAATTAAGACAACAATAGATGTGGTATAATTTTAAATTAGATTAGACTAAGAACTAATGTACTTAAAGATTTATTTATTATATTTCTGTTTACGACAATAAATGGGTGAGAAATGGGCTTAAAGATATTGTTTACATCAATTAAGTTCATTTTATTAAACACATCATTAATAAAAACAACATTCTCATACACAAATCAATAATACGAATGTGAATATTCCTAAACATTTTAGAAAATCGATGAAACACATAAATTTTTACAACCACAAATAAAAGTATTTCTAATAATTAAAAAGATGATTAGTTAAAGTTTATTGTCATTATTATTAATTTTACAAATTTTCAACCAATACCTTTGGCGTTGTCGATACACCAAATGCACAAAACCATTATTCTAAAAACCTTTACTCCAATTCCCATTCCGATTCCGATTCCGATTCCGATTCAGATTCAGAACCGTATACCGCCCGCTCACCTACCGATTCCGAAACAAAGAACCGAACTAGTAGCCGCCGCATTCTCTTCCTCCTTTTCAGTCGGAAACCGCCGCGCGGAACGTCGCCCTGTGAACTTCGCGCCGGCGGCCGAGTCGAACACGGATCCGGAAGACGACAATGAGGGGGATTTAGAAACGGGCGGCGGAGACAGGAGATCGAATTTCCTCTTGGAACTGAAGAAGATGTGAAGAAGAGAGAGGGATTTGGAACGTTTCTTGAGCGGTTTTTTGAGGGAATCGGAAAAGTAAGAAGGAGGAGGAGTAAGAGGAGGAGTTAGGTCATCGGAAAATCGGTGAATAGGCGTACCTGGCTGAGACTCCCAAACGAAGGGAACGGCGCCGGCCAATCCGCCGTAGTAGATTCTTGAAGAGTAATTGGCTCTGGAACTTTCTCGTGACAGAATTTTGGAGATGAATTTGTCATTTTGCTTGAATTGGAGAGATTTCTGAGGATATTCGGAGGTTTCACACACCATTATTATTAATATTGATAATTGTAAGTATGATGTTGAAGAAAAAGCAATGGAATCTCCGAATTGTTTTTCAATTTCTATCGGCCATTGTGTTTAGGGTCCCCAGGACTGTGTTTATAATGTGCATCAACACACACACACACACACACACACTTTGGTCCCCAATACCAAAAATATAAAATATAAAAAGGCCATTTTCTTTTTCTCTTTCAAAGGCTAAATTTGTCATTTAAACCAATAATTACATATAGTAATAACATTTTCATTTATATACTTTCAGTTTCCTTCCATTTTAGTTTACATCTAATCTCATTTTTTTCTACTTTAAAAGATACACAAATAATAATAATAATAATAATCTTTTTTTAAAAAAATAAAAATTCTCCACATGACAAATTTTTATTTGATATTATGTGCTACACATGCATAGGTGCAACCCAGTGTCACCTATATATTTTTCTTCCAATCATATTTTATTTCTTCAAATTCTAGCATATTTACAACCACCTAATTAGTCAATATTCTTTTTTCTTTTTATCTTTTATCTTTTGGTATATACAAATATCATTTGAGAAACTTTATTGGCTAATTAAAAATCATTCAAATACCAATTTTAGGCTTAGAATTTCAACCAGACTAACATTTATGACCCTGAATTGGTTAATTATAGTTGATAGATTATAAAATATTAAATAAGTTTTAATAGTTTATGTTTGATGGGTAAATTATTTTAGTTGATTGTTATAGTAGTTTTTATTTGGAATACAAATTATTTTAGTTTGAATAAAAATGAGTAAATAGAGAATAAAGAGAATATTGTAGATAATTTAATTAAAAGGTTTGAAAATAGTATTTGTTGTATTAGATTGTAGGTTATAAGTAGTTGTAAATACCATAATTAAAATTATGTGTTAAAATTGTTTTTGGGGTAAGTCCTACTTTGGTAATCAATCCCTTCAGAATTCCTAATTTTATTGCATTTTTATTAAAAGTTTTTCCATTTTATTAAAAGTTAAATGGATATTTGTTGAAATCACTGTTTTTTTTTTTTAAAAAAAAAAAGTCTAAATTGTAGGTGGGAATCAAATCAATGATCTTTTAATGATAAGAGTGTGTCATGTATTAAGTAATACTCAAGATTAGAATCCACATGCTATGGACCATGGCCATGTTCATAAATTAATAATCTAATGAGATACCATCAACTTTTGTTATGAAATTTTATCTTTCTTTTCCAAATTACCATGAACTTACAAAGAATTATCAGTAAGTTTGAAATTTTCAAAAGGCTAAGGGTCAGAATTAAGAATAATCTAAAAAGATCAAATAAAATGAGATATATTTAGTTATATATATATATATATATATATATGAGTAGAACCTTCAAAATTAATAATTAACTGTATGACGACATTTTTTAAAATTACAAATATATTATCGATGATAGATTTTATTGTTAATAAATTCTAAAATCAATCTGATCTAAATTTTTCTATATTTACAAATTCGTTTTTATTGTATTATATCCACTAATACTTTAGACCTAATAGCTATACCTGAAACCTCCTCATCACTAGCGTAGTTTAGCCTTTATTTCAATCATGTTTTTAGTTTTCTAGTTTTCTAGATGTTTTGTTAGGGTCAAATTATTGTAATTAAGTTTGATACTTTACTATATGCTACCTTGTAAATGTGTAAAACTTAATTTGATTTGCATAATATATTAATATTTAATATGTTACTTTGTATGATAAAAATATTTAATATGTTATTATGCTGCTATGTATAACAAGAATAATAAAGAGTGTCAAGAATGTAGGAATGGTTCTTTGATTTTGACTACTATTGAAAGAACATGTTGAGTGGTATTAAATCGAACTTTAAAAGTCAACTTCAACGAGATCTAGTAGTAGGTGTCCTAAACTTCTGTTCTTTCTTTTTGCATTCGTTATAACTCTTGAAAAATGGATTGATATCTATGAGTATTTCAAAGTGCAAGTCTTCCTTAACCAAGTTCTCAAACCAATCATGAGACTTTAAAAAATCAAACAATTGAATCGTAAACCGTTTTTGCAAGATTTTTGAATTATATATTTAAAAGGTATTTGGTCTATCGATTACATAACATAACTCTATCAATTTCAATAGAATTCATTACCGAGGGTTACACATTTATCAATGAATTGATCTTCCTCAATTTTAGCAAATCAAAACACTGTACATTGTTTGTTTTGAGCAAGAGTATAGCAACATGGAGATATTAAATTTGATTGACCTATATATAACGACATAGATTTTTTATTTTTTAAATCCTAATGACAAATTTGTTTAATATAAAATTGTATGTCAATACTTATTATAATCTTTTTCACATCTTGAAGTGACTTAAATACCTATACCACTATGACTTATTAAATTCCCTTTAATAAATACATGCAACTTGAAAAACTCTAATGTTACTACATTTTATTATCTTTAATTTGTAAAAGATAACTAAAGTTCGTGCCCATAAATCATTCATTGATGTGAAAGTAACAAAAAAAAAACAAAACAAAACATTTATTTATGTCATATTAGTTTCTTTTAATATTTATAAAATGAAGGATTCAAACTTACTATGTTCTTGAAAAATATACTAAATTGGTTAGTCATACATAGTTGGTTGATAAATATGGATTTATTTGGTTGATAAGATATTTTGATTAATATATGTGTTTGAGAGGAAAGAAGACTATTGGCTAATTCAAATTTTAAGTGAAAATGATTGTTGGGATTATTCAACTTTATCAGTTTTTAATGAAGAGATGAACAATATTAATAATAGATATTTCACATTTGAATTATTCTAGAGTTGACCATTTTTAGTTTTGTTGTTGAAAAGTAGGTGAAGAATATATATAAATTTTATATGAATTAGTTGAAGGATTATAGAACCCTATCAACTATATGTTAAACATAACTATAATCAATATATAATAGAGAATATGATATATGATTGAACACCTAAAACAAAGTTAAACCAAGTAAGATCTCTATATTTGGTTGAGTATGTTTATAATATCACAACGTGTGTGTATATATATATATATATATATCTCGACGTGATCAAATGAATCAATCATTATATCCTAAAAATCTATTAAAAAATTAACAACAGTATATATATATATATAATAAAATAATATAATCATTAAACACATTAGCTTTGCCTAAGGATCCATAAAACATTTTTTTTATAATTTTCAAGAAATATCCATATATCAACATCAAAATTTATGGATACTTCCATCAACATTTTCATAATATTGAGGTCATTCTACATTTTCAATCAACATTTATATACATTTTTTAGTTTAACGGTAGTTTTTATTCTTTATGCATCCAAATTTAATCAATGTATTTTCAATAAATCTTAAATTTAAGAAAAATTATTTTAAATGATAAAATTACTAAATATATTTATAAATATAACAAAATATCATCTATATGTGATAAACCGTGGTAGATTTTATCTATGATGAGTTCATCATGGTCTAAGATAGTTTACAGTAGATAGACAATAAAATTTTATTATAATATATATATATATATTGTTTTTGTTCATTAGTGTAATTGTATGGGTAAGTTTTAAAAGGTAGAATAATAGGTTTTAATATTTGGTAGATAGGAAGAAATAATTGTTGTTTGGTGATATAAAGAGTTGAAAACTAAAAGAGAAAAGGGGTGCAATAAAGGGTCACTTGAGAAAGATAAGTAATAAATTGAATGGAGTGGGACCTCTTTCTTACTTTATTCCCCACATCCTCTTAATTTTATACCATCAAATTACCATACACACTATCAAAAATAAATATATTTGTTAATTATTAATTATTAATTATGTATAAGTAACCTGAAAATAATAGCAAATATAGTACATCACCAAACAATTTATGGAAATGAAAAAAAATATAGATATATAGATATATATAGTATATCATATCCGATGTAATTATCATATAAATAAATAAATAAATAATTGTAATTTTTTTAAAAGTTATTGTAAATGATAAAACTATACAAATATTTACTAAATATGATACAAATAAACTTTAATAAAATATAATAACAACTTTTTTAGGAAGTTAAAAAGTTATTGTAAATGAAAAACTACTAAAATATATTTTACTAAATATGGATACATATGAACTTTGATAGTATAAGAAGTTATTGCTATTATTCTCTAACATTCAATGTTTTGAAGTGAAAATTGATATTTTTTCCTTTATCTTTTAATTATGATATATGTAATCAAATCTTTTACTTTTCATTTTGAGTATTGCAGAATTTCATTTAAAGGGAAATAATGTAAACATTTATTATAAGATTTTTTTAAAAATATAATAAACCGATAAAATATTTACATTGTATAAAACAATTTCGAAAATAAAAAAGATTCACACGCCTACAATGAAAAATACCAAAAATGTCCTAATCAACACGTGATTAATCTATCTCACGAGCACATGTAATTCTTATTCTAAATTATCATGATATCCGATCTTGTAGGAAATGGTACACGATCATGTAGGTAGTATTAACATTGGCCACATGCGCTCGTGTGTAATTTTTCTTATTAACAATTGTGAATCAAGATCGTTTAGATATTGGTAGAAGATCGCGAACCAAGAGCTAAATGAACGTGTACAAAAATCTAAACGATCTTGGTTTCAGATCGTGTACCAATATCGTTTAGATTTTGTACATGATCGTGTACCAAAATCTAAACATTTTTTGTTCAAAATCATTTACCAAAATGGTTGTTTAGATTTATTGCATGATGGTGTGCCAAGATTTTTTGTATTTGATTCAAGATAGTTTAGATGTTGGTACACGATTGTTTAGATTTTAAAAAGAAAAGATACGAGAGATGATGAAGATCGTATACCAAGTGAAAATTTGAATAAGTAAAAAAAGAAAGAAAAAAATATAAGAGATCCAGAGAAGAAAGAACTTCTAGAGGAGGAAATATCTCGAGACACTTCTGCATAATTGAAAAAATTGCAGCTAAGTACTATGACCTCAGGCTACCTTATCAGTATGGATTAGAAGACTAGTCAAACCTCGAAGCACCTTCATCGTGGATTGGTGTATGTGTTTGTTACTGTTTGTGGTTTCTTCATGAACTCATCGTGTTGTCGTATCATAGCAAACAACATGAGGTTGAAATGACAGGAAACAGTCTTTCCGGACTGTCTCGTTGGATGACTCTATTCTTAATATCATGCGTCAGTATATGTAGAAACATCGAGACCATCTCCTCTACATCAACGTCGACAACACTTGTCCTTAGTAAGTGACATAGAATGACAAAAGTTCTTCTAGTACTTTGGAGACAAGCGAGGTTAGACAGTAAAGAGAATAAAATAACGAAATGAGTTTTTCAGACAAACACAAGTAGCAGTAAAGAGACTATAACACACAAAATGTAGTGATTACGTATCGTACACTTTGGAAGAATGTTGATGTTCAAATGAAAAAACAAGGCTCGTTAAAATGATTAAGACAATGTCATCGCTTTATTTTCAAAAAGGTCGTGTTTCTAAGAAATTAAATCCATTCAATGTAACGAGCTGGATCTAGTTGTGGAAACATCAATATAAAGTATGAATGAAAAGAAGGTACAGTCGAAGTATGAGGATGAAAATGCATACAAACAATTTTAGAGAATGAACAACCAATAAAATCATAGTTCGCAACAAATAGTTCAATATGATTTGCAAGTTAATAGGGCTGTGTGAAAATGGTATATCATTGCATAAAGAAAGGAAGTCATGATCCATACTATGCCTTAAACAGAACACAAAACTGAAAGCAACTGCAGCCACACACATGATTCGTAACATGGATCTTAACTTAACATAGAAGGACGACTGAAACTTGAAAAAAGAAAAAGAAAGCAAAACAAGAAGGAACAAAGGAGGAAGCATGAAACGGCAAAAGAAATTATGCTTTTATTTCAATACGAAGAATGGTAAGGAAGAAAAAAAATATGTCAATGAAACAATTAAAAAAAAACAACAACAACACTGTAGTTTCTAATGGAGATGCCCAAATATGAACATATATGGAAACAATTGAATGAAAACAAAAGTAATCAAAAAGAAAAAAAATTCACACAAGTACTTTGTAATCCGAGGTACCCATTACAAAAGATCCCAAAATTGCAATACGAGGAATGATAGGAAGAATAAAAACATTTGATTGAAGTAATTTAAAAAAGACAACACTGCGGTCAATGAAAACAAAAGTAATAGAAAACAAAATTCAGACAAGTACTTTGTAATCCTCGTCATCGGCTTTGAAGAAAGCTCAAGTTCCGTAATCCTCGTCATCGGCTTTGAAGAAAGCTCAAGTTCCAACCGCTTATGAACCATACCTTGTTCGAACATTCCATGTGCACAAAATGGTAGTAAATATGGTGTAGCAAGTATTGAAATCAGTGGAAAAAGAAATATGCTCGGCAAATGGGAGTTCAAGCGGCAAGGGAAAGTGAAATGAGAGAAAATTGAGTCGGAATTGCATGTTCACCGAAAGAGGTGGTGAACATGCAAGTGTTTAAGTTTTAGAGGCAAAGTCTAAACCCATCCGTTCAACAAAACCGAAAGGGGAAACCCATTTGTTTCGGAGGCAACGCAGTCAGTGAAGCCTTCAACGAAACATTGAAGGACGAAGAGTGGGAGAGAGAAATATTAGGGAAAGAGGGATTTTCCCCCCACAAGAAAACGAATACCAAATAACAAGAACAGAAGAGGTTGAAGATGAGTTGAGGAAAAAAGAGAGATTTATTTTTCCTGACCATTAAACCAAAAACAGCGTGGTTGAAAATGATTCAAGAGACGACACAATGATTTTGTATAAAAATGGAGAAAGGATGAAACCGATTGAGGAAGGCGAAGTGGGTGTCGAGGACAGGTTGAAGATGAGTAGAGAAAGGATGAAAACTAGTTTAGATGGAAAATACCATACACAATTCATGAAGGGTTGATGATGGATTAAAGGGCAAAAATGGAAACCCCAAAACTAGGGTTTCCTTAAATAATCATCGTCCTTATTATTTCAATAAAATAATCATCGTCCTATAAAAACTTTTTTTTAAAACCACGAATTTTAATAAAATTTATTTCAAATATTATTTTATCTTAAGTTTAATTAATTTTGTATCAGGCAAATGATCAATCCTCATGTGTCATGAGAATAAATGATTGGAATAGAATACATTTGAAACAAATTCTAATGAAAAACTTATCCTAAGTTTAAGATTGCATACACTTTTTAAAATTGAAGGTTAAGATTGATTATATAGAAATTAAAGGTTTAGAATAAAAATAAAATATATTGATATAACCTAATAAATTTGAAGGTAATAAAATATCTATAAAAGTATAAAATTAATAAATAAGTACTTCCTCTTATTTTATTGCTCATGTAAAATTCATGAAAGTGATATATATAAGTTATTATGTTCCACATACACTAACTATTTATACGTCCATATAATTAGTACATTTTGGTTTGAAATGATAAATGAATTTAATAAACAAATGCATTGAAAATGTGTTTCAAAATGATTTGTATGAAGTCTCTCAAAAAAAGTATTTCTATGATTGAATTATTTGGTTGATGATTTTCGTAAAGGTGTGCCTAAATGAATTATTGGGATTTGAAATTTTAAAAGAAAATCCCGACAATATCTCCAAGAAATAAAGCTAATTTTTTCTAAATGGGCCGACCAATTCTTTCTATAGGCCCACTAATTTCCATTACAATGCTTCCTTGCTTTATATACTGGCCCACCTCAATTTCTATGTATATTTATTTTTAGTCTTCTCTGCCCTCTTATTATCATAATAAAAACTCTATTTTGGTTTTAATTTTCAAATAAAATATTTATAAATATACTCAAATATTACCCATTCATATTCATAACTTACTACCATCTTTTAGTCTTATAAAATATTGATAACTCTCTATCCATATTTATCTCCATATTAGTAAAAGACACAATAGTAGTTTAGTACAGTAACATATTTTTATTACATTTGAAAGCAATTTTGACCATATTATCGTTTAAAATAACTTTCTATTGTTCTATTATTATTATTATATATGTATATACTTTTTCATTTCATTTCATGTCAGTTAAATTATATTCAAACATTAGAAAAGGAAAAAAAACGACAAACATCAAACATAAGTATTTACAAAACAAATTTAACGTTTTTGTTTTTGTTTTGAAAAAACAAGAGAGAAAAAAATGGAAAGGATGTCTATGATCTTTAGCACTACTTTTGTTTTTTTCTTTTTTGCATTTTATTCTTTTGTTGAAGTGTATTTGGTTCTCTTAACTTAAATTAGTGCATGTTTATGAGTCGATAACATATATTATATGTCAATGTTAATAAAATAAATATGAAGTTTGATTCAAACAAAAATATTTTTTCAAAAAAGTTTAAAATGGACTTCAACATCTATCTTTTCTTTTGTGTGGTGATTTCCAAACATTTTAATTTTATCTAAAATAACTTATTTTTTAAATCACTTAAAAATGCATTGAAAAGTACCCTAAATTTGTAAAAAAAAAAGAAGATAAACTTGGAATTTTGTTTTAAAATACTCTTAAATTTTCATGAGTATTTTAGTGTATTTGAAAGTTGATGTCTATTTGGTCTCTAAAGTTTCAAAAGTGACACTTAAGTGTCCGAAGTTTATTTTAGAATATTAGTCGATGAATTGGTAAAATTAGGTGAATTAAAATAATACATATTAATTTGTATGTTAATAATACTATTATGGTGCTTATACTTGAAAGGAATTGCTTTAAAATGTTAACTTTTTGGTTCCTACTTCCTGTGGAATTAATAAAACTCGAAAATAACGTTTGTGTTAGATATATCTTACCTCCTTTCTCTCCTTCTTCTCCTTTCTAACTTTCCTCTTCTATCAAACCATTCAAATCCATAAAATTTCTCAAAAATCTTCAGACCCATCATTTAAATTTAGGAGGAAAGCTATGTAAAGTTTGTTGTTTTTTAATGGATTAGAGTTTGGTTCTTTGCCATTCTAGGAGCTACACATAGAGATCCATTGTCCATTGAAGAAATAAAGGAACAAGAGGAAGGAATTAAAAGAGAATCTCCATTTTTCCATAAATATTTGGTTTCTTTGTGAACTTCACATCAATTTATACTTCCTTCCTCAACTCTACTGGTGATGGGATAATTAGAGTTATTAATAATCATTTGATAATTGGATGTTATAGTTGAGTAATAATAGTTTGTATATAATGGATAGATTGTTTTAGTTTTAGTTTGAAATTAAAATTTGGTACACGACTTTCCTTTAAAAAGAATTAATCTATAAGTTATCATTTGAATTTGAAGTATAAATGATAATTTATTTGAAGCAACACATTTGTTTATACATTTTAAACTATTTCAGTTGACAATTTGAAAAATAGAAGAGAAAATTATACATCTTTTAAGTGACATTTTTAATTTTCAAGATTTTTTTAAAAAGAGTTTCTAATATATCCATGATTTTTGTGCAAACAAGAATTCAAATTTGTATAATTCTACATTCATAATTGAAGTTCATTAAAATTAAAATTTACAATTACAAACTAAACATAATTCTGATCTCCCTCTACAACGTAACATCCTCACCCTTCCATCGTCTACGTCGAATACGTCTTCTATCCATGTATGCAACTTTGAGTTGTCTTGTTTGATGAATAATATGTTCTATATTTTTCAAGGTTTGATCACACATTGAACTCAAGCCTTGTAAATCGTGTCCACCGAGTAATTTATGTACGTTTTAAACAAAATTATTTTGAACGATTGCAAATAATGTAATTAAATAATATGCATGATATAAAATTAGAAAACAAATCATATTAAAATTCTTACAATGTAATAATAGTAAGCGTCATCAAATGCGATACAGTTGACTCATGTGTTCTTCTCCTTGTGCACAATGATCATGACATGTATGACACATCGTGATATATACTCTATTAACGATCGTGCAATAGGCTCCTTGTCCACCACTAACCCCAACTAGATCACGACATCCTACAACGTGATGATGCATTTTCCACAAGACATATGAAATGTTTGGAGCTCCAGTTTCCAATAACATTCTACTAAAGTAGTAGTGAGGCGTCAATTCAATTGCATGAATCCCATTTGAGAAACTTCAAGAAATCCAGCAACCTCTACATATGACGCAATAGGCTAATCAAAAGAGATAGTATGCTGTGATGTTGCCTCTCTCTCTTCCGACAACTCAAACCCATAGTAGAAGAAGTATCCCAGGCAGATTGTAAGCAATAGGACGATTGTTGATACAAATTAATAAGATTAATAGGACTAGATTTCATGTGCAAATTTCCTAAAACAAAAATAAAATAAAGAACAGTTAGAACATAGAAATATTTCATTAGTAACATAAACAATTTCACATCAATGTCTTGTTGTTGTGTATCCGACTTAACCTAGTCGTGGATGGAATACGGGAGGTGCTATCATATTTTTACTATACTTATTCCCTATATAATTTTTGACATTATATTTTTAAAAAAATGGATTTAAAATTGATGGGAAAAAAATGAGAATGAAATTAGTGAGAGAAGCAGATTTTCATTCACGTGAAAATTGAACTAAAGAAGAGAAGAAGAAGAAGAAGAGAGAGAGAGAGAGAGAGTCGGCAAAAAGAAAAGAAAATTAAAAAAAGAAAAAATCCATTTTCCCTCTTCTTCGTTTGGCTCTAAGAAAACAGACACACAGTGAACATTCATTCATACACCAACACTGCATTGTACTCTCTTATCTCGCTTCAACCAAACCCCATTGTTATTTCCTCATCTAACCAACACTTTCTACCTCTCCTTTCAATTTCCCTTCTCACTCTTCTTCTCCTCCGTTTTTTCCCTTCTTTTTACATTTCTTTTACTCGATCCCTAAAATGTCGTATGTTGTCATCCACAGTGTTTTTCCAGCACCACAAAAATTCAACTCCTAGTTTCTTCATGCCATTTTCTCGCTTCGCTAACTGGGATGGGGGAAACAGGTGGCGCTGCCTTTAGGGCGGAGGTTGATACTTCCGCTCCCTTCGAGTCTGTCAAAGAGGCCGTCAGTAGGTTTGGCGGAAGCGGATTTTGGAAACCCTCTCATTCTCATACTCCTACTCATACTCAAAGTTACACCCACCTATCTGAACCTGAGGTTCTTTCTTCTCATTCTTGAATGTGGGATTTTGTTTGTATTTACAGTTTCTGTTTCAAATATTTCTGCTAATTTATGCATTGTTATGTATACTGGCCGTTCTTGTTGACCGTTCTTGTTGTTTTTTTGTTGTTGTGTCTTGGAGGTATTCTTTTGAGGTGTTGATATGCTTAGTGGGGAGTTCGTAGATAGGGTAAAACTAGAGGTCTGATTTCCAGTTTGAGTTGTTGTCTATTTGCCATGTGCTCTTTGCATGCTGTGCAAAAGCAGATTGGATTGTTCTTATCTGAAAATCTTGGATTGCTTTCTTTTGACTGATTTTCCGATGACTCACCATTGAGAAATTTGTAAAGCTTACTTCTCATTCCTAGAAATGATCAATGATTCTACATCATGAAAAGTTTACTGCTCTTTCTTAGATCATGTTCTTTCTTCTCCCTGTTTTTTTTTTTCCAAACTTTTTTTAGGTGGGTGTCGGCTTGGGGGTCTCCGTTGTAGTGGCAGTGGTAATTGGTTAGGATGTTTGAAGGTAGCCAATTTTAATTTCAACTCTTTGATTTGACTGTTAAACTGGGGTCTTATTTCTATGGTAACATCATAAAATCGAAGTGATTTTGTGTTAGAGCCTTGAGGTCTAAAGATCATAAGGTGTTTGAGGTGAGGGTTTAGATTTGGTTAGGTGTAGCTTAAAATGCTGAACTCATGTTTGCACCTCGAGTTTGTCAAGCTGTTTACATATCATCTACCAAACTGCTCCGGGTGCTCCACCCAAATTCAGATCATCATAGTTTTCTTAAACCTGGGCTTCCTCAACTTAGATTCAAAGCATAGGTTTTCAGAGTCCTTCCAGGCTTAAGTTTAACATTTTCAATCCTAAGATGCCAAACCTCCATGCTCAACATTACAAGGCCTATGATGCCAAACACATACTCCTAGGGGTGTTTGAGTGAGAGTTTGGGTTTTGGTGGTTTCATATTGAGCATGTTTGTCTAAAACCATGTTTGTCTCGTGCACTTCTCAAGCCTTGAGTTTGTTGGACAAACCTATATGACTCTGCAATACTTAAGTGCATATTTGGTATTGATTTTGAAATTGTTAAAATTACTTTTGTCATGTTCAAAATTACTCTAAAATATGCTCCTCAGTTCCAGTCACACAAATCAATCTAGTGTTTAATTTTACACTTTTAAATGCAATTTTCATATCAAATCAATTTTGAGTGATTAAAAACTGTCTTAAAGTGATTTTAAAAATGAAAAAAAAAAGTGACTTTAGCAATTTTAAAATCACTCTCAAACATGTCCTAAACCTACTCCAAATGGTTCACCTTAGAATTCCGCAAAGCTCAAACTAGGTTTTTCAACCCAAGGCTTTTTAAACACTTCACTGTTTCTCTCGAGCATTACATTGACAGGCTCAATTCTGAATCCGCACCCTCCAAGGCCCCAAACACTCTCTTAATGTTCTTTGTGCTTGGAAATGCAATGTGCCTCTGTGTAGATTAGTGGGTCTCTGAAACGGTTGTAAAAGATTTATTATTGTGATTGATATTACTCAGAAAATAGCTATATTTGCTTCTCTCAACAATCATATCCGCTAATCCAGCGTTTCTCTTTTCTCTTTTCTCTTTCTCTCTTCTTTCTCTTTTCTTCTTCTTCATCATCAATAGGATGATAAAGACGAGGTTGACATTGACGCTACAATACTGGAGAAGCAGGCAATGAACATGGAGAGTGAATTGATTGTCAAAGAAAGGGAGACCCTGGAAGTATTAAAAGAACTTGAAGCAACCAAGAGGATCGTGGAAGATTTGAAACTGAAGCTGCGGAAAGAAGCATTTGAAGTCAGTGTGACTCAAGACACAAAGAGAGATGATATAAATGCAACTGCTGCTCAAGAAGCAGTTAAGGAAAACCTTCGGCCTACTGACAGTCAAGGTCAGAATGAGCAAATCTCCCCTCCAGCACCCGGTTTAATTCTTATGGAATTGGAACAGGCGAAGTTAAATCTTACTAGGACACCTAGTAATATTGCTGAT
This sequence comes from Cucumis sativus, assembly GCF_000004075.3. Lineage (NCBI taxonomy): Eukaryota > Viridiplantae > Streptophyta > Magnoliopsida > Cucurbitales > Cucurbitaceae > Cucumis > Cucumis sativus. The sequence goes on from NC_026658.2 coordinate 16,130,562, forward strand.
CTTCGAGCTTCCGTTGAATCTTTTAACAAAAAACTAGAGAAAGAAAGAACTGGACTTGAGAAAATTCAAGAGAGATTAGCCCAGAATTCGTCCAATATATCAGCCCTTGAGAAAGAGCTAAACCAAACGAAACTGAAATTACGAGTGGTAAAAGATGCCGAGGCAAAAGGTTTTCCGGATAACCCTTTAGAGATTTCAAAGGAGCTTCATGAATTGAGTGAGGAGGCAGAGAAGTTTAAGAAAATGAGGGAAGCAGCCAGACTTGAAGTTTCGAGAATGGAAATTGAGATTGAACAGAACAAGGCCATGCTAAAAACAGCTCAAGTCAAGTTGGTTGCAGCCAGAAAAATGAAGGAAGCTGCTAGAGCAGCAGAAGCTGTTGCTCTCTCTGAGATCATGATCTTAACCAAGCATGGAAATCCATCGAGTGACTTTTCACTAACTCATGGAGGTGAAAGGGTAACACTTTCGTCAGAGGAATATTTTACTCTTACTCTTAAAGCTTGTGAAGCTAAAGAACAATGCAGAAAGAGAGTTATAGACGTCATGCAACTAGTTGATGCTGCAAACACATCGAAAATGGACATCTTGAATCAGGCAGAGAGAGCTTCTGAGGAACTCAAAACAAGTAAAATTGCACTGGAAGCTGCTCTGAGCAGGGTGGATGATGCAAATCAGGGAAAGCTTGCAGTTGAAGAATTGCTTCGCAAATGGAGGTCAGATCATGGTCAGAAAAAGCGTACCGTTCAAAACTCTACCAAGTTTAAGAATGCTTGCCCTTCTCACTTGAAAAGAGATTCTAGGCTACTTGATGTAAACGGAGTGAACATGGTGAGTGACGAACCAACACCTGTCTTGAAGCCAACTCTTTCTATAGGACAAATACTAAGCCAGAAGCTACTACCTTCCGAAGAATTTGAAACAGTAACACTCCCTGAGAAAAGCTCGGTTGGAAGAAAGATGTCTCTTGGTCAGATGCTGAGCAAACAAAGTGGTGATGCATCTTCTTTTAAGAAGGTTGAAAAAGATATTAGCCAGAAGCAGACATTTGGAAAAAGAAAGAAGTCGGGATTCGCTCGGTTTACCCTGCTGTTGGCGAAACAAAGTAAGAAGAAGAAGAAACCTGCAGTTGGTAAGAGGTAACCAATTAGTTTAATTTAACGTTGATATCAGGATCATTATCCATAGATGGCTTCTAAGTGCCCTCTCGTTTTTCTTCCCTCCTCCTATTAGGTTAGGTATTACTTTAGGATGGTGTTTATATTTTGGATAGTTTCTAGATGGCTTTGTCTTATATATTTTGTATGTGTTGTTCAAAGATTGTTATTAGCATAGTGCAAAGTTCACAACAGAAATGCAGTCTTAGAGTTCTAACCATTTCAGCTTTGTTGAATGGATAAGTAGCTATGGCTTTATTAATGTTTTGTCAAGGTCAACAATATGGGATTAAGTTGACCCTTCGTTTTGTATAACGCCTTCGTCTAAGTTAGTGAAACAATTTGCCATGGGCAATGAACGTTAGACTTGAAAACAGGTGAATTTAGGCTTAGGGCTCGAGCCGCTCCTCAATTTTAGACTTGTTATATAATATATATTTGAAGAAAATCTGATGTATTAATATTAATAGTTGGCTATAATTAAATTAGTCTTCCAACCCCTCTAGAACATGGTTTAAGTCTCACACTTGACATTTTATTTTTCATATTATTTGTATAGAATCATAAAGACCTTCAACAAAGTTGCTCATTTTTATGCATGTACAAAAACTTAGGCCTATTTGGTTGGTAATCTAAATTTTATTTTATGTTTTTAGATTAGTTGTGTGAAAATTGTTTTTAAATTTCGTGATCCTTAGTGTAATTTTTTAAAAAATAAATTATATTTTTATTTCCTCATATTTTCGACTTCAAATTTTGCAATGCAAAATTATATAAAAAAAATGTATTTAGAAATATAATATTATAAATCCAGCTATTTTTTTAAATTTTAAATATATTTAATTTAAAGATGTTTTCAAATATAGTAAAAGTATAGCTACCTTATTTACAAATATTTTTGAATTTTACTTCTCATATGTGATAGATCTAGATAGAGTTTAACATTGATAGATGTCTATGTGAGTTTATCTTATCATGGTCTATCATTTATAAAAAATGTAATTTTGTAAATATTTTTAACTATTTATGTATATAAACACACATGAATAATTATCTGTCAGATTTCCTACCAAGCTCTTTGAATTCTTGTTTCCTCCAATTGAAGAATTGGTGAGGAAGGTTTCTCCATTAATTGCTCCAAATAGTGCATAATCTTCCAAGGTGGGTTGTAGAGTAATTGCTTCAAGACATTGATTGCTTCAAGACATTGAGTATGGAGTCGTGTTGATTTGAAATTGATAGCGATTTCTCAAAGATGCGTATATAAATATGAAACATACTTTTGTATAGTTATTTTATTTTATTTCATTTACCTCCAACTACCGTCGGAAAGAGCCTTAACCAAATCTCCATAAGTAACATTTCTTTCCCTCTATTTCTTCTATTCCTATCATCCCAAATACCCCAACACAAAACACCAAAAGTTCCAAATGAGGACGAGAATGTGACATGATTGTGTGTTGTAAAATAGAAGTTACAAGTAGGGTTAGAGTTTTGGTCAAAGTTTTGTCATGAGTCGATGCGTGGATGATTTTGAAATGTAATCTCAATAAAGAGTCTAAATTGTTCACTTACAAGTTTAATTAACCAATTATATGTTAATAGGATTTTTTTTAAAAACTAAATTTGTAGGAAAGTATTGATTTATACCCTTAGGAAAGTTCAAAGCTTAAAGTTATATAATTATTAATTAAAAATTTTAATGAATACAATCTTCAAAATTTAGAAAATAATTAGATAGATTTTGTTGTATCGAACGGATAATTTAAGTAATATTAGGACTAAGAAGAAAATCGAATAAACGAAATGATATTGAGGGTACAACTGAAACAAGTAGAGTAGAAATCTAGCGAAGCTATTTTGCAAGACAAGATCCTAAGAAAATGGAAGAAAGGCATTTGGGTAAGAACGTAAATGCCCTCTTCAACCTCAACATATGAAGCCAATGCCCATTTTTCTTCTGTAGGCTCTTAAAACTCTTTTAACTCTCTCTCTCATTTGCCCCTACTATGTCTTCCTAAGTCTAATTCAAAAAACGATCAAAAAAGGAAGATAAAACATTATATGTATAGAACATAATACCCTAGGATCATCTGCTTTATATAAAACATAATATCTTAACTTCATTTTTCCTCTTAAATTACTATATACTTTATGTAACAACTAACTTAAGAATCAAAATCTCTGCAGCCGATACCATATAAGTATATTAATCTTGTTGTTTTGTAGGTAACTTCTTTTCTAGAAGATAAATTTACGTTAAATGAACTTTACCCAAATTCTGCTGGAAACAAATTTAATTTGGTTCACCTAAATCATTTTTGCAATTAGAATGTATTTTTGAAATTGAATTCATTGACATACTATTTTTCTACAAGTATAGTAAAAAAACATATTTTAGTTTAACAAATGAAGATGGAAAGTTGTAACATTCGTTCGTTAGATATTCAATTACTGTTTACATATCAACCTTTGTATTTACATTTTCATTTGATCTACATTAACATAAGTGTTTAATCAACATTTTTATTATATCATATATTTAAAAAATCTACCAAAACATAACTAAAATACCAGCAACAAAATTGTACTCAAGTAAATAATAAACATGTTAACTCGCTTAAACATTTTAAAAAATAAATAAAATTTAGACATTATTATAAAAGACATTTTAAATAATAATAAAATATTAAAATTATTTATCAAATATAACAAAATTAAACTTTATAGTTATATTTTATAAATATTTTGATTTTTGAGTTAACTGTAACAAAAATATATTTTATAAATAGTTTTTCTCGGGAACACGATTTTAAACTCGGAGATAAAAGATTGTGAGGAATAGATAGATATGCTCAAGTTAGCACAAATCCAATTTGGTTAGAGTCTAATTTAGAAATTGATTAGAAGAAAATTTGAAAGTATAATTAGATATTGTGAGGAGAGAGATTGTGTTGAAATTGAAAGTTGCAATTTGTCAAACCAATAGTTGAAGAGGAATTCATTCTATCGTCGACGAAGAAGGGACAATCATAGCCTGGCTGTCTAAGCGAAGGTATGTATGCATTTCTCTTCATTTTGATTCTTATTCTTTTCGTTAATCCACAATTCTTCATTCCGCAAAGCGGATAATTCATGTGAAGAAGAAGAATAAGAAGATTTAACGATCATCCGTGTTCAATTTTCCGATCATCAATTTCTTTTTCCTTTTCTAGGGTTTTTTTTTGCTTCCCCCATTTCTTTCCTTCTCTTAATTTTAGCCTTACAAATATCTTTTAATCTTTTTGTTGCTGTTCGTCAGTAGAGTTCATATTGTGGTTGAATCGATAAACGTTGACTTCGAAAACGTTATCTAATACATTTGAGATTTATTCTTTTTTTTTTTTGGTTAATTGTTGTCTTTACAGGCATCAGGCGCTATGGATTTGAGATTTGCAATTGTTTTTCTTCTTGTTCTGGGTGTTGCTTGTGGTTGTGAGGCTAGAAACTTGGCGTCATTTGGTAATTCTTTCGGCGTACTTTTGATGATTCTTTTTGTTGTTTACGATTGGCGAAAGTTATGTTTCAGTTTCGGTTTTGATCTTTTAGAAACCTTGATTTTATTGTACCAAGTCCTCGTGGTTACTAATTCTTAAAAGAAAATTGTTATGATGCTTAATGGATTGAAAATTGATGTAATAACAAAGAAGTCATTTAGGGGTGATTAAAGTTATTTATTATGTGGGTAAGATTACAAGATGTGAGTAAGCTTTTGATTAATTTGGCGGATAGGACTATTTCATAAAATTAAAATTGAGAATTTCTAACTCAATGGATGTTGTCTATTTAATTTTTCATATCACTTTGTCCATAAATTTAGATGTGATCACAAATATTTGATTGAAAAGACTTAGCTAAAGGATGAAATTGAAGCTTTGGCTTTGGCTACTTCTTGTGGGACTTCCTCCTTTTGGAGAGAGTTCTTTCCTCCCTCTGTCCTATTCCCAATCCTCAATAGGGGTTGACGTATGGTTGTTGAGTTGCTCTTTTGGTTTTAATAAATTTCACTATTTCAGTTTAAAAATAAACAAATAAACAAGTAAATGAAGCTTTTAAAAGTTTTGGAATGAAGTTATAAAGGGATTTTAACACAAGAGACTAAATGATATATTCTAGCGTTAGAATTCAATGGTTCTGGCTTTTTTATCCTGATTTTTGGTCATTTCCCTATTACTCACTACTCGGTCTTTAAGAATTCCAACAAAATACAAGGGTTGTGTGAAAGATGATTTTCAATTTGAAAAGGCATTCAGCCTTCTGCTTTGAATGATTATTTTATTGCATCAGAAAAAGTTACCATTTCTGCTTTTTCAGATTCTGAGTTAAGTTACCTGGAGCAAGAGAAGGACGTTGAGGCTTTATCTGAAGCTTCCAGCAATTCAAAGATATGTACGCTTTGTGAGAGCTTGATCAGTCAGGCAGTTGAATATTTTGCTGATAACCAGACCCAGAGTGAGATTATTGGTCTTCTCCGGCAAACATGCGCGTGTGGCGGGCGTGTTCAAGGAAGAGGTACAACTTCACGTTCCCATCTTACATTTTTTATCACACAAATATTCATGAGTGTGGGGTTTGAAATGATAGATAATTATTTCCCTTTTAAAACGAAGGAAATCTTCTAACCAATTCTACTAGGGGTTGTTTGGCTGACCGACTTCTTAAGTTGGCGACTTGGTGTTAACCACTCAACTTCACTAATAAGTGTGGGTCATTTATCGAGAACTCACCCCAAACTTCAACTTACTAACTCTAACATATTAATCCTGTGCTTATTAACCCAACTCAGTAGGCCAAACACCCGCAAGTATTTATATCTTCCCCATTTGTCTGAATTGAAGGGACAAGAGAGAATATAATTTTCTGTTAATAATATTATATTGTCTTCAAATCAACTTTCAGTGCATCAGTCTGGTGGACAGCTATGTGCCTCTCTTCTTCTCGAAGATTTCCTCAATTGAACCTTCTAGCATCTGCCAATCAGCCCACATCTGTGAGCAAGTTACTATAATCTCCTCGCTGTTTCAGGACCATAACTGTGAATTCTGTCATCAGACTATTTCAAAAATATTGGATAAGTTGAAAGATCCTGACACACAGGTTTGATATTACACACTCTGCTAGTTATGTTGTAACGAACGTATGTTATGGTGTTTACTTTTGGTCAATAGGAAACAATATTTAAGGATTATAAATTAACATACTTACACAGATAGATCATAGGGAAAGGTACCATAGATGGAGACAAATCTACAACTTTTCCTTGAAGATAGTAATTGTAATATTTGGCGAGGGTAGGAGAATTAACAAAAATATTGTGAAAACTAAGATGTATGTGATGGCGTTCAAATTTTACAGATATGCAGTGTGGTCAGTAAGAAATGAACGGACTTAAAATTTGAGTAGGCTGAAAGAAAACAATTTAGTTGCTATCCTGCCCATTCTGTTGTGGGGTTTTGTGTGGTCTTCACCATTTTATGGGAGCATTGAATAGAATAAAATTGAATGGCTTTTGGCTATCAACTTAGAAGTATGGAGGATATGGCTTGCCAAACTATTCAATACTCATGATAATATCAAACCTTGCCACAGATTCTATTATTGTTAAGAAACATATATCTCTTGTGGGCAGTAGTTTCTTGAAGTATTTATGTATGTGCATGTGTTGCATTCTCTTTGCTATGAACTAAACTTTATCATTTACCGGGGGGTGTAATGAATGATTAAATGATGTCCTGTGTACTGAAGGTTCCTGACATCTTGCTTATTTTGCTTTCTGTCTATCAGATAGAGATACTTCAGACGCTTCTGAATATGTGTGACTCTATTAATTACCGCGTGAAAGAGGTAAGAAAAATTTTCGATGTCAATGCTTCCATTACCTGCCCACATATCTTTTCTGGTTTTCCTGTTTGAGAAGAGTAAAAAGCATATATTGTTCATGTCTGTGTCTATTCCCCATTTTTATCCATTTGAAGTTCATAAGTCATCTAAAAGATAAGTCCTTTCACATTTATGTATCCAAATGTAACCCGGCTGAGAGGAGATTATATTCCTCTTATATCCAGTCTTGAGTCTAGATCCCACGCCTTAGAATAAGTTCATGATCACCGCTCATTGACCTTGTGGGCAGTGAGCAGTGCTGCAGAGTTCTCTAAACCAAACCATGAGGTGCACTGAAGCTTTAAGTTTAGGGGGGCAAGGTGCAAAAAAAGACAATTTCTTCTAAAAGTTTGTTGTTATTTTTTGTTTATTTTATAAATGATGTGTATGATTGAGAGATAGCAACTTATTTTCCTTTAAGTATACAAGGATTTTGGGGAAAAAAACAGAAATTAGAGGTAGGGAAAAGGTGATTCGGGATATTTGGAGTGAGAGGAATGTTTGGGTGTTTAGAGGTAGAGGAGAAGAAACCCTTATTATTATTGTCTATCCTTTTTTTCCCCTAAAAAACAGACCTCCCACAGCCACGATATCCCTCATTTCTCCATGCCCAAACCTTGACGCCCAAATGGTCACACCCAAATCTTACCCATAAAATCATGAATTTTATGGTGTTTAACTTGTTATTTTGATGTTTTCATATGAAATATTTCACATACATATTTATAATTTTTTAATAAAAATAATGCATCTCCAACATGCCGTGTCATACTTTTTGAAAATTGGCATGTCGGTGTCGTCGTTTCGCATGTCGGTGTCTGTGCTTCCTAGCTCTTACCCATGTGTTTGACATCAACACAAGGGGTAGAATGACATCTTTAAACCTTACTAATAAGTCTCCAAGCTTTCAGTTTTGTGTCTAACATGTCATTGACCCATTTGACATTTCTAAAATTCAAAGTCTATTAGACACAAAATATGTTTATGAACTTATTTGACAATTTTTAAGTTAAAGTACATAATAGACACAAAATTGAAAGTTTGTAGATGTATTAAATACTTTTAAAAGTTTAGAGACCTGTCATATGTCTGAAAGTTCATGGATTGAATTATAATTTGATCTATTTTAAATTATTAAGCTTTCCACTTGAAGGCTTGAACAGATGACTTTCGATATTATACTTCTAAATATCCACAAGTGTTTACCATCAGCTTCTAGTACTGTTTCCCTCCCCCAAATCCAAAAACTAGTTCAATCACTGTGATTCTCTCCCATTCGTATCTAAAATATCTCACAGCCCATTACATAACTGATGTGGGACAATAAATGACCAATATGTTATATTGATGTTGTGACATTTTTTTTTATCATTGAGCAGTGCAAGAAATTGGTATTTGAATATGGGCCTCTGATCCTTGCCAACTCGGAGAAAATTCTGGAACAAACAGATATTGGCAAAGCAATACACGCTTGTCCAGCCAAACCTCTTGGTGACAACGCTGTATCATCTGTTGGAACTGTGCCTTCGCTTGCCGACGCCTGAATTCGCGTGCCAGACATGATGGGGGGATCTACATATTGTGTATGAAGGAAAATGGGTAAAGACAATGACTTTTTGATTGCCCCCCTGTCTGTTTACGAATCTGATATGATTCACATCTGTCCATGGTGGTCTGTGTAAACATGTACATTGATATGTGGATATATATGATTGGCTGTTGCATTGTCGAGTAAATAATTAAAGATGCTTTGTTGGTAAAGCTGTTCAATTTGAATTTTTGATGTAGACTTTGCTTGAGATGGAACTTGGAACTATTGTTGATAATGCTCTGCTTAAATTAGAAATTAATGTTCTTTTGCTTTTAGTTCTTGTGTTGTTTTGGTATTTAGCCTTTTGAACTTTGGATCGGAGGAATAACTATTTTTGTGATTTTGAGGCAGAAATAGATATTTTAGGGTGATAGGTTTTCTACTTCTTCTAACGTGTTAGACGTGCGAAAACTTGAAATGTGTTTAATTTCGATCAGATCAAATCTGTAGACAGGTTGCACCAATTTTCATATGATTATTTTAATGAAAAAAAAATTTAAAAGAAAAAGACTTTGATATCTGGTTTCGCATTTTAAAATCCTTCCTAGTTAAGCACTTGGGTCAAATGCACTATATCAGATTGTTTCTCACAAAAGCACTTTATTAGTGAGGTTGTAGGTCTCATAGTGTAAACACCTTGATTCAAAATGAGGAATGAAGTTCACTAGTGACTCCTTGAATCAAACACCTTTGTATTTTAGAAAATTAGAAAAGAAAGTTCTAGAGATGTAACTTAGTTTGAATATGATATTTGTCTTTTCTTAACGTCTAAAAATTGTAATGAGTTGCAAATTCTTTAATTAAAATATTATTTTGAAGTAAAGAATGAATTGGAGTTGGAGGTAGAGATAGAAAATGGAACAAAAAGTGATATCCATCTCCACCGCGCATCTATAACTTCTGAAAGGGAATGGCGGCCACGGAATTTAAGGTACACCGAGTGGTTGGTTTCGTTGAAGGAAGAAAACAAAATTGGAAAAAATAGGACTAAAAGGGTATTCAAGTAAATGACTCACACCATGAGGAAGACGACAAAATAAGAAACAAATAGGGTAGAGAAATGGAGAAAACGGGAAGGAAGAGACGTGTGTGTGTCTGTTACCCAATACGATGAATGGTGCAGCCTGGAGCTTTCTCGTTGTCCTTACGTGTGTTTTGATGATTGGTGGGAGTCATCAAGTTAGGTGACGGGTGTTGAAGCCTTCTCTCATAAACTGCTCACTTGGTCACTCGTAGTACCCAAACCCAACACCTCTTTCTTTCTTTCTTTATTATTATTGTTATTATTTTGAGGCAACAGCGAGACAGTACTCTACCTAACCACACCTCATTTTCCTCTTCATTTTTTCTTGGAATTACCTTTTTCTACTCCCAATCCTTTCATTTGATTTTTTCCACCAGTATTTATAGATATGTGAACCTTTTAATACTCGGCACATATTCAACCATTTTCTAGTTTGAGGGGACAATTTAGTTTTTCTTTGATCCTAGTTCAGTGCATGTTTAATAAAATAAATCAATTTTTACTATATCATATAAAATTAATTTTTTAAAAAATTAATAACATGTTTCATAATCATTTTAACTATTTACAAGTTATAATACAAATTTATATATATATACAACTAAGATAAATGTCGATAGAAGTCTACGATTGAAGTATGCTAATAAAAAACTATCAACATTTATCGGTGGTAGAAATTAATAGAATTTTATAGTTATAGAGGTTGATAGAAGTATGTCAAAATCTATCATTAATAAATAATATTGATAAAAGTTTATCGGTAATAAATATGAGACCAACAACGTGAACCATATGTTTTTTCTTGTTCATTTAAATGAATTTGTGAAAATTTCTCCATTTTTTTTTTCATTTTTTTCCCTTATATAAGAAAATTTTGTAGTGCCTAAAGAAGTTTAGACATGTGGTTTCCACCAGAGACAAGATGTTGAAATTTGTTTCTATCTCATTTTGTTAATCTTTTTTAATCCAATTTGATTGACCACAACTCTTAACAAATCTGCTTTACTTTCTACTTTCTACTTTCTAAGCCAAACAATTATTGAATGTATAATCAATAAGTTATAATATTATATATTAAATAATTAAAGCTTTTACGAATCTTCTTTTGTTTTTCTTTTGTAATTAAATGCACTATTTTAACTCTTAATCTATCTTTAATTTTCTCATTAAATTAAACCCGGACTTTCCCAATTATCATTTTTCTTTACAAAACCAAGCTTTTACAATATATATATATCTACTTTTATTTTCAAATATAATTAAATAAACTAAATATTACTATATTTATAAATATTTTGAAATTTTTTATTATCTAAAATAAAATTTCCTATTTCATGTCATCTAAGTTTATTTACATGTTTTTATTTTTTTAAGAAATGATGTCAAGTTTGAAAATATTAATTTTATGTTTTAAAATTTGAATAAGAACGTAAGGTTGTGTTTTGAAGTGATTTTGAGATCAAAATCATTTTTTCTTCGAATGATATTGTTTCGAATGAAGTAAAAAGTTGATTTTAATTAGAAAAATAAAATAATATCAAATTGATTTGAGAAAAGATAAGACACCGCGGGACATTAAATTGTGAATAACACAAACAATTATATACGTTTTGAATTTTCTTTTAATATCTATATATAACATATATCAACTATGCATATAAAAACTTATCTTTAATTAGTTAAATAATTATTTTTCAAATAAAAAATACAATTAGTAACGGAATAATTTTAAATTAACTTTTGAAACTAAATTGAAAGGAAAATCAGTTATAAGAGTTTGGTAGAAAAAGAAATTATGTTTTGTTATTTTGTTTCTATTTTTAGAAAAAGGAAAGTTTGGTACATAATAAAGTTTTATTGTTGAAAAGTCATTTTACAAAATGAATGATAAGCTCAAACTCTTTTTTTCTAAAAACCAATACCTCTCACTATCACTTCCAAACAAACCAAATCTTATAAAATAAAAGTGATGAGGAAACAAGTGTACTTTTAAAAGATAGAAACAAAACAATAAATTGGTCATTAAAATGAGTATAAATTTCGTAGTTAAATTTAGGGCAAATGTTATTGTTTAAAAGAATAAGAATATGTTTTTTTAATAGATGAAAAATGTTGGATGTTCTTTTATTTTCTTTCCTATTTTTTTTTCTTTTTTAACATAGAGAAAGGCATCCAAAATTGAAGAAGGAAAAAGTCCCAACACCTCCTAAAATCTTTCAAACTTTAAGAATTAAAAAACCAAAGGTATTAGAAGAGTTTTTTTTCCCTTCAGCTATTAACTAAATATCTGTAATTGTTAGATTTAATGGAAAATTTTAACTATAACCTACAGTTTTTTTTTTCTTTGAACAATCGTAATGTATATATAACTATTCATACCTTCTGTGTGCCTATTTTGAACACAATATGTGATTATTATAGTTATACGATCTACATTTCATAGTCGTCTTCTTTTCTACCGTCTTTTGAAACTATAACTTAATTATAACTTTTTTTAATTAGAATTAAAACTTATTAATTTAAAATTTAATTTATATAGAACAAAATAAAAGATCTAACATTATCGTGGGTTGAGTTACATGTCGATTCAATTAATCATGACTCTACCTCAAAGCTTGATAGTAAAAACAAATAACAAATGGTGGACCATGCACAATAAATAGAGGAGATGAAGAAAATGATCAAGGAGATGAGTTAGACACAGAGAGATCCGTGATCACTTGGGGTATTCACTTTTCAATGTTTAATTTGCTTAGTTTTTGCATCTGTGATATTCTAATTATACTTTTATGTTATTTGTAGGTTTGACGTCTGTTAATTACAGTGCACTAGAGCATTAACTTTCGAGTTTTTTTTTTTTAATGTATTTGTTTTGAATTATGTAATTGTTTTTTTTTGTGTTGAACATATTTCATGAATCATTTTGTAATGAATGAAAATATTTTCATTTTAATCATTTTACTACAAATTTTACTACATTGGGGCTTAGTTAAAATAAAAAGAAAAATATATTTAATAATAAAATAAAAAAATAATAAAAAAAAAATGACAAAATAAATAAAAGATTTAAAGCCTTCTGCGACGCCACGCTGCGGAAGCCTTTTGCGACGTGTTGACGCATGCGTCAAGGAAATCTTCCTCGTTGTTGACGTGGTCTACGTCGGAGAAAGTATCATCGATGGGCTTTCCTCGACGTGTCTGCCGACATAGTCCCTAACGTTGCGGTAACCTTCTGCAACGTTGGTGAGGGTTTTCGGCAACGTGTTGCTGCACAGAGAAAAGTCTTATTTCTTGTAGTGAAAAGACGTACCAAAGTACAACTAACTCCTAGGTAGTAAACATCATAAAATAGGTTGAACGACAAACCTCAGTGTTCCTTCTATTGGCACTATTCGCACAAGGTTTCTAAAGAAACGTATTTCGTAGAGTTGAACTTGTGTTTGATGTTATGTTTGTGTTTATTTTGATGCAAAATAGTTTGATCTCTAGTACTTGATTTTTTGATTTTTTTTTTTTTGTTGATTGCTTAGGTTTGATATTCAAATTGAAGTCTTGAAAGAATATTTGTATCTCCAAAGAACTTGAGCTTTAAGGAGTAGTTTAAAAAGTTTCTCCCAATTACAAAAAGCAATTTGTTAGCACAAGGTTTTCGAAGAAATATGTTTCGTAGAGTTGAACTTGTATTGATGTAGGTTACAATGCGATGTGGTTCGATTTCTAGTACTTGATCATCTTTTTCTCTATAGGTTAAATGCTTATACTTGATGTAGTTCAGTTTCAAGAGCTTGGAAGTTTTTTGAATGTTGAGAAAATTCTCTTTAGGCTCTGAGAAGTCTAAATTGTTGGACCTTACAAATGGAGATAAATTTTAGTTATTAAGTGGACTTTATCGGCTTGGGCTTGGTTGACCTTTGGATCGAACCCCTGAGTCCAACCATATAGATTTTGACCTTATTTAGTATTTGTGCTAAATTAAATCTAATTTTGAACTCAATTGAACTTTAGCCTAAATAAATAATATTTAATTGGATCAAAATAATTAATTTTATCCAACAATTTTGATGAAAACACGTGGCTTCACTAGAATTTATCAGTTTATGTATTTAATTTCAATTTGGAGCACATATTAGCCTTTAGTTAGTCTAGATTTCCATAGTTAATTTGATAAATAAGGTTCACTAAATAAAAGTGTTAAATGTATAAATAGAAAAACATCACAATCCATAAGATATACATTATCTCTTTACTGGATGCTTACCATTCTTGCTTGGTACTAGTACTAGCATAATGTGTGTGAAATGAGTACCAAATTGATATTAAGTTATAAGAAATGAGCATCACATTGATATTAAGATAATGATTTATAAATACATGCAAATCCTCCACAATCAAGTCACCTTAAACATGATTCAAGCATATCATGAAAAAGTCATACAAATAAGGGGCGTAGATCAAGCATTAGCATACATATTTAAATGGTTTGATTAATTGAATAATGAGTTTTAAATGGCCACGTTTTGGTTAGCTTTCATTTTATTATGTACCATTCCAATAGTTTCTTTGTACAAAGTCTAATTTAATTTAGATGTGAAGAAAAGGCATCATCAATCCCAATGTTAAATCTCAAATCCCAAACCACATATTTTAAACTTAAAGAGAAGAAGAAAGTAATAATTTAGTCATCAAATTGACAGAAACGCGTAATAAACTATAAAGTTAGATCTTAAACTTCCAACCATATATTGTTTTTCCTTATTTTCTTAAAAAGAAAATAAGTTTAAATACCGTTGAACCCTAAAATAAAAAAGAAGAAAAGAAGAAAAAGCAAATATTAAAAGTTAAAGAGTAATGAGTGATGAGCACCACACAAATTCAAATGATGGGAATGAGATGGCAGAATCTGTACTTTGATGAAAGTTGGAGGGTCTTTTCGTCAATTCATTACATATGTATGAGACGGTTATGGTGTCTTTCAAAGGACCACACTATTAAAATCGAGTCCTCTGTCCTCTGCTTATCAATTCCAAACTTGTGCATTTTCATTTTCATTTTCATTTGCGTTTAGGGTTTGAGTTTTTCACAATTTCACCTTTACCTCAATTCCATTACCTACATTCTCAACCTTCTTCCCTGTTTTCTACCTAGTTTTTTCAAATTTCATCAACTCATTCTCGATTACTCCAGTTTCTCGGTAAGTCATTGTAATTAGATGATTTTGATGTCGAGTTTTTTTTTTTTTTTTTTTTTTTAATTTTGTTTCAATGGTATTGAAATCTGATTTCTGCGTCTATTTATTGTTTATGTTCGATTTTTTTTTTATTATTATTTTTTGGTTTTGGAGATTGAGAGGATATGAAGTTTCTTGATGTGTTCACTTCAGCTCACTGTGTGTATTGGCCAATACGGCTTTGTTATTGTATTATTTTCAATTAAGCACTGCAATTATATGATTTTGTTTTGGTGTTCTTCCTATTGATTTTGTTTATTAGATGATTTTTTTTTTTTTGAAATATTGTTTATTAGATGTAGATCTCGGATTAATGATATTTGATGCTGAAGTTATGAATCGGCATTTCTTTTATTTCTTGTTCTCTTCGTGTTCTGTTTGGTTCCGAGAATGAGTGGATATTGATTTTTCTACATCTCTTCTCTCTCTCGATTTGTCAAAGTTATGAATCACTGAGTACTTGTTAATTTGGCTTCTGAGTTATTTTTATTTTTTAATCGGTTTAATACTTTCCATCATTAATTGGAAACATGTGACTGTGCAACCTTATTCTTGCACCATGAGATTTTTCTAGATTAATATTTTCCTCTGTCTGCATCTATATCGCTATTGTTGGCTTCGCCGTTTGGTTTGTGTTTCAGGTCGCGAGTTTTCTCTCTCCTGGGAATTGGATGGTTCATTCATTCTTATTTCATGTTATATACGTGATTATCTTGGACTTTAATCAGTTATATCCATGTCAACTACATATTTGAATATAAAAATATTAGATTTAGTGTTATGTGATTTTCAATTTTAATTTCACCCAATTCTTTCTGACTCGTCTCATGTTCTGCAGTTTGATTCAAGGCACTTGGGAATGCTGAAATATGTGTGTGCAAGTCGAGCCTTTCTTCTCTGACGTTGATGATGAGGCTATTCACCCATCGTGGATGCGCTCTTACGCCCTTCATGAAATTGGTTATTTAATTCGTCAACCGTACAGATTGGGATGCCAAATGCTCACTGCATCTTGCAATACAAGAGAACTTGTATTCAAGCATAGCGATAGCGAAGATGGTTGAGTTTATATCTAAATATTAGTTGACTGATTGTTTTGTCCAGTGGTAGTAGCTGTTACTATTTTGTTTTAGTGAAGTACTTTTGTCATGGAGAACAAAGGGGCTATCTTGATGGAACGTTATGAATTAGGAAGGCTGCTGGGGCAGGGGACCTTTGCCAAGGTTTACTATGCTAGAGACATTAAAAGTGGCTTAAGTGTGGCTATTAAAATTATTGACAAAGAAAAGATCTTGAAGGTTGGAATGATCGATCAAATCAAGAGGGAGATCTCTGTCATGAGATTAATTAAGCATCCCAACGTCGTTGAGCTTTATGAGGTTATGGCAAGTAAAACCAAAATTTACTTTGTCATGGAATATGTCAAAGGTGGCGAGCTATTCAACAAGGTATCCAAAGGAAAGCTTAAAGAATCTGTTGCACGGAAATATTTCTGGCAGCTGATCAGTGCTGTTGATTATTGCCATAGTCGAGGGGTATGCCATAGAGATTTGAAACCGGAAAATTTATTATTGGATGAACATGGTAATCTGAAGGTTTCTGATTTTGGGTTGAGTGCTCTTGCTGAATCTAAACGCCAAGATGGACTTCTCCATACTACTTGTGGAACCCCTGCTTATGTCGCTCCAGAAGTCATTAACAGGAGAGGTTATGATGGATGCAAAGCTGATATTTGGTCGTGCGGAGTGATTTTATATGTTTTATTGGCCGGTTATCTCTCCTTTCCATGATCCTAATCTAATGGAGATGTATAAGAAGATTGGAAAAGGAGAATTTAAATTTCCCAACTGGTTTGCGCCAGAAGTGCGCAAGCTGTTGTCAAAGATATTAGATCCTAACCCAAATACCAGGATATCAATTGCCAAAATAATGGGAAGTTCTTGGTTAAGGAGGGAGTTGAATGTGAAACCACAAGTTAATACAGCAGAGGAAGTGAATGAAGGGGATCCTTTGGATCTTGATGCAGTTTTTGTGTCGACAGCCGAGGACAGAAACTCTGTTAAAGATCAGAAGCCAGAAATGGAAAAGCCATTGAATTTAAATGCTTTCGACATAATCTCCTTGTCATCAGGTTTTGATTTGTCAGGATTATTCGAGGAGGCTGATCTAAAGAAAGAAGTGAGATTCACATCAAACAAGCCTGCTTCCGTGATCATCTCAAAACTGCAAGACATTGCAAAGTGCCTGAAATTGAAAATCAAGAAGAAAGACAGAGGCCTACTGAAGATTGAAGGGTGTAAGGAAGGTCGAAAAGGAGCGGTATGTATTGATGCAGAGATTTTTGAAGTTACCCCATCATTCCATATAGTGGAAATGAAGAAGTCAAACGGAGATACATTGGAATATCGGAAGATAATGAAAGATAACATAAGACCTGCCCTGAAGGACGTTGTGTGGACCTGGCAAGGTGAACACGAACAGCAACGGAGACAGCTATTACCAGCAGAACAACAACAACAAGGACATGAAGCTCAACAACAATCTTCTAGTGATTCATTATAAATAACGCAGGACTGGTGGAGGCGTCTTCCTAGACTATGAGGTACCATATTCTCGGCCCTATCTTTTGTGTGTTATGGAACAGGCTATATAGGAAACATTTTGTAATAATAATATGTTATTTGTTAACATTACTATGTCTGAAGGATTATTGATTTGTTTGTGTTTTAAGTTTCTTTCTCCATATCTTGACTTGTAAGAGTAGACTGGTAGAATGATATCCAAGTTCATAACATTATGTATCATATGGAGATCTTGAATAAGAGTAGAATCAAGGGGTCCAAAATTGTAAGCTTTGATGGAAATTAAATGATTAATAAATAAATAATTCTCTTATGAAACAATATAAGCACTATCAAATATAACCTTAATTTTGCAATTAATGGCTTTATCTTCAGAAATAATTTGAGAATTATTATTATTATTATTATTTTAATTAAAACTTGAATCTATTCGTTTCACAATATCTTATGTAAAATTGTGATTGCCTGAATTCTTTTAGATGCTGCTTTACTATTTGGTTTATAGCTTCACAGTTCCATTTGTTATTATTATTATTTTCTCAATTCGATTTTAATAATTTTAGGTCAGATTAATGGGGTGGAGGTTTAGGGTAATGACATTATCATTGGAAACTACGATAGTTTTAACCTACCATCATGGTATTACACCCCTTTTTTTCTTTCTTTCTCCAAACCTCAATCTTTCACTCCCTAAACCTCCAATTTTTCTTTCTTTCTCAAAAACTTCAATTTTCAGGTTTTTTTTTTGTCCAATTTTCTTTCTTTTCTCCCAAATCAATCACTTCAATTTCATGGCTGCCTATCTTCTTCTTTACCATGAAAGTTTCATTTTTCTTTCTTCTTATCTCAAGCTCCACTCCCATAACTTTCATTTTTTCTCATAATATATTTGCAAATTGAAAAAAATTATTACTCTACACTACAAATCGAAAGATTTGATTCAGCCAATTAGGTTTTCTTCTATGAAACTTGTTAGGGTTTTAATATACACATAATGAAAAAACTTGAATTTGGACGGAGAAAATAGAGGAATTTAGTCCAAGAGCAATTAAAGTTGCAACAAAGAAATGGGCTAGAAGTATGGAAATTTCCTTTCAAAAAATGGGAGGTTAAGATTTGGAAAATAAAAAAACCAATTGAGAGTTGGGGAAAAAAAGAAAAGCAAATAAATAGAGATAAAAGAAGGAAACAATTTTTTTTGTATTTTGTAAACTAACTCTATCACTTTGGCTCGTCGAAAATTCTCGCTGGCAACATGACTAGAGTTTTGTGGAGATTTGTTGCCGAGAGTTGGAAGGTTGGTTGATGAGTGGCTTGACTTTGGTTCAGGAGAGCTTGAAAATTGTCTTCGTTAATTTCAGAAATTAACAAAAAAGAAAAAAAGAAAAAGGTGCAATCCATCATTTTGTGTTAGTCAAACTAACTGTCTATAATTTGAGAAATCATTTAAAACTATTTTTCAAATTTTGAAGCTAAAATATTTATTTTAAAAGTTCAATAATCAAATAGACATCAATATCAAATCTCATGAGTTAAAAGAGTCCATTTTATCCTCTAGTAAATTTAAAATTTTAAAATTAAATAAAAATCTAAGTCTTAACTGATATCAACTTTGTCTCTTCCTCCCACCTCCTACTACTACCTCCTCACTCTTCATATTATCATCCCTTTTCTTCTCCTTTTTCCCATCTTCTACTCTCTTTTTTTGAACTATCTCCTTTTAATGTGTTTATGAGAAAAAAAATTATAAAAGACAACAAATTCTTATTATAATTTCAAACAACCGCTAAATTCTTCAACCACTCCCACTCCCACTCCCACTCTCGCTCTTAAATTTAATATCCAAGAAAAATCGTGAATGACATTTAAAAGATTCCAATTCTTCTTGACTTGACTTTTGACAGTGTTAAAATAACAGTAAAAAAAACTATGAAATCATTTTCTTTCGTAACTAAAATAATACAACTTAGTTGTGTATTCCAGTATACAACTTTCATGTGGTGATGTGGAGTAAAGTCGTAGAACCTGTACACAATTTATATTAAAATATTAGACACAGTATACGACTTTGAGTAATTGTGTACGGGTTACACAACTTTATTATCCTACTTTTGTCAATTCTCTTTCTTCAACCCTATTTTTGTCGATGACTATTAAAATAACATCATCAAATTCCCTTTTTCAAATTCACTCCTCGTTGATGTATGAAAAACAATGATTGAGTTCGGTTTCATACTTCGGTTCCTATGGCCCAGCCCAAATTTGACGCCAAAATTCAAGGGCCTATTAGAGGAAGCCCGGCCCATTAATCCAATGGTAAGCACGAAATGTCTCTTTTCTTTCGTCTTTTTTCTTTACTGCAATATGGCATTGAGTTAAAGCTCCCTTCGATAATCACAAGCCACAATGATTATATTTATATATGTTGAAGCATTTTAATATTTAATAAGTATTTAAATTACAGTTTGGTTTTTGAGAAATTAAACTTTAAATTTCTGTACTAGAGAGATTAAAAGTTCATATTCTAACTATTAAATTTCTATATCTAAAAATCTCTTTCAAAACACTCTACAAATACACATAATCTATGTAACATCTTAGACAAATGGTAAATGAAAAATTGTATATATAAAGAATAAAATTGTGTTTATTTTCTCCTCATTTCCAATTATATTCTATATTTTTTTAAAAAAAAATTTGAATTCATAGCAAAATTTCTACACCAAAAAGTAACTTGCATTTTAAAAATATCTATAAAATTGTAGATCTATGATTAAAATAAAACCAAAACAAAAGGTCAGTCAAACGATGGCAAAGTCTACCTATACAACTTTTATTAAAATTTATATTTCTACATATTTTATTTCTCCTATTATAAAAAATGAAGGTTAATTATTTCATTTTTTATAGCAAAATAAAAAATTAATGAGACATTATACAAAATCTGATGTGTGATGTGTCACATATTTATGTAACTGAAGTGGTGTGACGTGGATTCCACGTAGTGTTAGGTTAATATTAAAATGTAACTGTTAATTTCTTTTAATAAAATTAAATGATTAAACTATAATATAATGTAGATATATAATAATATTGCCATATAAAATAAACATATATTCAAAGTCAAATACATTGCTAACCTTATGGATATTGACGTAAGTTACGTGTAAAAATATAAGACAATTTTAAATGATCAAATGTGAATCTTGTAATTTTTTTCTTATTTCTCGGACAAATAGTGTGAATCGTGTTTTAAGCAATGTAATTACACATATTTAAATATATATACACTAAGTAATACAAGATCAAGAATAATACAATCACATATAATAATCAAATCGATACGTAAAGAAGATTAAAAAAAAGTGATATATGATTGATCTTGTTAGAGAATCGAGACTTGAACATGTAATGTTTCTAAATACACCTATTATGATATCAACTTAAATAATCAATTCATCCAAAATCTTAAGTTAGTAGTTAAAGACAAATTTAATTATATACTACTAACAAAATCAACGTATGCGTATTTCAACTAATCTTACGACGAGAACCCACATGATCTTATAACTAATAGAAAAATTCAATTAGATAATAAAAGAATTTAGAAAAAAATAGCCTCTAGCACTTTTTTTTTTTTTTTTTTTTGCATATTATGAATATGCCACCTATGATAAGTAATTAATGATATCTGATGAGTATTAGATGGATATTAGACGGTTATCGAAAGACTATCAGAGTACTATCGGAGGGTTATCGCTTTTAAAGTTACTACTTTTGCAAATTTAAAAAATGTTGTAACATAAGGTCTTATTGTTATAAATTTTTTTGCAATTGTTATAAATCTTTTTGCTATTTTTTGCAAAAGCTTCTAATTAGTAATCTCTTTTAAATCAAAGAACATATACTCACTCATTCAGCTATCACTATTACTAATAACTAACAGTAGAATAGGAGTCGCACTCTACCCATTCTGCCTAGAAGAGATGTCTTCTCATTTACTCATTTTTTTTATTGGGATACAATACAACGTTCAACCTTTTAGTACATTTTGCTTTTTTGTCGTAGCCAACTAAAGGTCAATCAAATGTTCTAATTCTATAAATAGAATATGATTAAGTACTTTTCCTTCTTTAGTTTTGGAGAAGAGTCCTTCGTAATGAGATTGAAAATAGTATACTAGAATACTATCAACCAACTTATAATATGGTTGTGTGATGATTAACTAATTAATAACTTATTTTAGTTAATGAGTCCGACACTATTACTAATTGTTAGAAATTGTCATAATTATTTCTCTAGCAAACCCAAACACGTCTAAAAGTTAAACACTTGGACACAGATTTTTCTTCATGGTCGATCCATAGCTTAGCCTTCATACTTAGCTGAACAAAAATCTTCTCTTATTCCTAATTAGTCCTTGACACAATAGTTTCTCTCTTAGTCAACGTTATTGGTCAAACCTTCGTGAATTCTACAAGTACGTCCTATAATCTTATTGTAATTTTTTATGATGTGTAAGTTGATCACTTTAACTCTTATATGATTGAGTCTATAAGTCGATTTTTCATACTAACGGTCAAATAACTCACTTATCTAAAAATAAGCTAATTGACAAACATCCTCTTAAACCTAAATACTTAACTATATTCCTTACCCACTAGAAGAATCAAATTGAAGAGTGGTAGAATTCATGTTAAAGTTTTTAGATCATCTTTTCTATCATTTAATCCTTACTTAAATTTATAATTTTTTAGGAGTCGGACTAGGTTTTGAAAAGATTTAGGATGATAATTTGTAAGGATGGAGGTTGTGTGACAATAATATAAAAAAAGATGATAAAAGTTTTCATTTCTAAATCACCTGTATCCAAGCAAAAAAAAGAAATAATAATTGAAGTTTTTGTTAAAGTGATCTCAACTTTCGAAATAAAAGAATGAGAATGGGAGAAGTTTGCCCAATGGGGAATGGAAGGCATTAATATTACCGTCCCCATCTCCTTTATCTTCTTGTCATTAATAATTGTTATAAATGCATGTGACATAAATTCGTTGCCATTCATGAGGGTTGTTCAAATAATGGGGGCCAAAAAGTTGACTCAATTTATTTTTACCCAAAGGATATATGTTATTTCCGATATTCAATTTATTTGATGGAAAATATTTTATTTCGGATATTATTTAATTAAAAAATCTTGACTCTTATAAAACTGATATTGTTATATGATAGATTTCTACTTCTTTAATTTCTATATTTTTGTATAATCTAATAATCACTTATATTTCTCCATAACTCATTATCCACCCAAATCCCAACTCCAAGAGACAGATGCATTTTTTTAACTATTAAAGACTTTTTCTTTTGTTCATTTAGATTCTAGTTTAGGTAAAATCTATTTTTATCATATATATATATATACTCTAAGTCGTTTATATAAAAATATCTAATAACTATTCCAAACTCATTTCACTCAAACTTATATTATTATAATATAATATCCAACTTTTATAAATGTAATTTCAAATATCTATTTTGAAGTAAAAATTTTATAGCTAAATTAATTTTAACAATACAAATTTAAGGATCACAACAAATATAAAACAATCTATTTTTGAAATAAGTGCGCGAAAATCCAAAGATAATCCGTTTGTTTCAATCAATTTTAAGATGGAGCTTCATGTTATCCAAACCAACCTATGGTATCAAAGCTTCTAGTTAAAAGTAATCCACCAAAACACCTAAGAATGATATCTTGTGACATAGTTGCTTGAATTGCTCCTTTTCTATTCATAAGGAAAAGAAAGTTGGTAACAGAGTTATGTTAACCCTTGGTGAGCATTAAAAGTTACCTCTTGCATGTTTGTGGAGAAGAAGTATAAAGTTTGAATGAATTATTTAATGAAATTTATGATGATTAAGTTATTAAAATATTTTGGCCCCCACACTTTGTAAAAAATCTTCATATCCAAATTATGAGGCTCTAAGTTCATCAAACATGATTCCTTCAATTATTTATTACCTCGTTTATTTATTTTTAATTATAACAGATCCTAAAATCCTTCATTTCTTATTCATTTTAGTCCCCACATCTCCCATAAACTCCAAAATTAATAATCCTTTCCATAATATTTATCTTTTTAGGTTTACGTCTCCTTATATTTTTTTTTTCTTTTTTGACTTTTTTTTGACTTTTCTTTAAAAAATGCGAAAATAAAATATATATTTTGTATTAATCTAATTTATTTAAAAACATCCTATTGTTAAAATGTCATATTTCTTGTTTTTTTCTCTCTTGTCCTTCTAAAATTTTAAAAAATAAGTTGATTGTTTTTTACTCAAATTTGAAAAATATATATACACAAAATAACCATATTTTATTCTCTAGATTTAAACAATAATGTTATATTTATTTATTGTATATTATTATGCCCATTAACATTCATTAACCCAAAATGGCCCCTAATAATTTAGGTCATATTCGTTTTAAAACATTAGTGCACATACGGGGTAATGACAAAAATGATGATTCTTTTTTCTTTTTAAATTCAAATATTAAAAAAAAAAAAAACATTTCAATCCATATAGTTTGAAACTACTTGTGTCTATCTAATTTTAATCAAATCTTAAAATTAAATTCCATCGATTTAGTCTAGATTAAAAATTTGATTTATGTAATTGGATGAAAGTTTGAATTAGTATTTATAATTTTTAGATTTTAGTTTTTATGATTAACTTTCTAAATAATCTTTATAATTTGAATGGTAGGACTAATTTCTAACTTTCTTTTGATCACCTGAGCAACATTTGCAGTTACTTTGTTTTTTTTTTTTTATCTTTCATCTATAAATTAATTTCAAATACATATTCATGGTTGAATTAAAATTTATCGTCATTATCTTACTAAATTTGAAAAAAAAAAAACATATTAATCATCAAACTTACTATAAATACTAACTTTTAAACCAAATTTATAATTTGAAAGATTTATGAACTATATAAAACAATATAAGTTTGAACATGAACTCGAGGCTACCAAAATAAGATTTGATCATAAATAAAACAAACAGTTATCTTTCTTCTTCTTCTTCTATTTTTTTTCTTTCAATTTTTATGGTCGGTGGATGAATCACTATGCAACGTCATCTATTGGCTATTTTCTACTCATTCTAAAAATGTTAGATTTAGAAGATATTTTTGTAGAATATTGAACACAATGTGTCTCTGACTTCAAAATAAATATATATTAGATTTGAATTACCATTAATTTACTGTTTCCTTATTTTATGCTATTGAAAGGGAGGTTGAATTGGTATTTTTTTATGACAAATGAAATGGACAACTAGCAAGAAATGCATAAAACATATAGAAGAGTTAAATAAAAATGTGTTAGCTATATCGTATATGACTAGAGCACGATTTTAATGGAAATTAAATACAAAAAAATATATAAATAATAAGGCACCAATAATATAATGAGAGAGTTTATATGTATATATTGAGTTTATATATATAGATAATCAGTTTATTTTATGATTTATTATAGGTGTGTTTAATTAGGTTGAACATTTTAACCATTTGATACTGATGTGAGTAATTTTAACTAAATTTAAAGTGTACAACCACTCAAAAAATTATTTATAAAAGAATGAGTTAATCGAAAATAAATTATTTTGAGTGAAACATTTCAAGTATAAACTTTATTTAGAAAAAAAGAATTTTTTTTAGTGTGTTTGCTTTCGAATCACTCTCAAATTCTCATAATATATATATTGAGAACATTCAAAAGTACTCTAATAACGCTAATAATCTCTAGTTTTAAAAAATGCACACTTAATTAAAGTTGTATCATATGTTGTACAATGTGTTAAAAACTAAGAGAAAAACTAGGGAGACGTTATAAAGAAAACAGAACCAACACAACAGAAAACTTTGGTAATCTAGTTGTCGATGACACAACATCTACATCCGGAGGACCTTAGATCCATGATAAGAGATCATATTGCTCGTGTAGTAATTGACTATTACAATGTTATGACCTAGAGTACAACACTCTAAAAATAGGTCACTGTGCTGAGTATGAACCAACTATGTGAATTATTTGTACAATAACAATTGTCATAACATTAATAGGATCACTCCCCCTTAATCAATATTCACGTCCAATCATAGGTTCAAGCATTCTTGAATAGCTTTTTGATCTCTTATACTCGAGTATGCAGTATCGTAACACATATGTTCTTGAAAGCACAAACCGAAACGTACCACTCGCCTGAATATATCACCAGCCATGCAAAATCAAGAATAATCTTTTTCTCTCAAAACCCTTCGTTCAATAATCTGAAAGAACGGTGTACTGAGAATAACAATCCAAACCGTCCGAGAATAATGGGATATCACAACAAAACATTCGAACAGACTCAACAACCAAATCTAAAATCCAAAATAATAAATAGAATACAATAAAAGAAGTATGACGATATCATAACATAGTTTACCTTTTCATTTTCAATATATATAGGTCACAAACAAACATCACCTAATACTAACGACCAACCGCTATTAGTTATCACCTTTTCGACCCGTCATACCATCGTCACCACTCATACATCATAATCCTATCTATATAACCATGGCAAAAAATGAAAGAAAAAAACAATAAAAAGTAAAAGCTTATTTCATGAAGTAAGAATCTTTTTAAAAGTAATTAGCATAAACAACTTATTATCTAAAATGTAAAGAAAAAGAACATAAAAATGAATTTAAAAAATATGATGTACGAGATTGTTCATTGATCGTTAACTAGGAGTTATATTAGAAATCTGAACCCTACTGGGGATAGAGAAGTGTGAAGACGTAAGTTGTTTGGAAAGGATCTAAAAGAATATGCCCAAAGAAATTAGAAATATATATCGTTCTCAAAAATCTTATGGACATCAAATATTCTCACATAATTTCCTCATTCAAATTTCAATTAAACTTGATTGACTGGTGGGACCTTATTACTTTTATGCTATCTTTTTTTTCTTTCCCTCCCAATATAAACACTATAAACTCACTTGTTCTTTCCTACCTACTATTCTCTTCTTTTTCTTATATTTTTGGAAGAAAATATATATATTACATACTTTTTCTGCTTCCTGTCATCCACACATGTATTTTTAAAAATCTAATATCTGTTTGTTTTTGGAGAACTTTTTCATTCTTCATTATGTAAAAGAAGTGACATTGAAGT
Source organism: Cucumis sativus (assembly GCF_000004075.3). Lineage (NCBI taxonomy): Eukaryota > Viridiplantae > Streptophyta > Magnoliopsida > Cucurbitales > Cucurbitaceae > Cucumis > Cucumis sativus. Next base: position 16,157,294 of record NC_026658.2, read on the forward strand.
TCTAATCTCGAAGTCAATAGTACAAGTTTTATGTTGGTTGAGTTATGAGTACTTATGTTATCAATGTATCAAAATTTCATTGATGGATTTGTTTTAAATTTTTTCCCATGTGAATAATGTGAAACTATCGAACAAATTTACAAAATATTAATTATTGTTTTGAATTTGATTGTTATTAATTTCGACATCCAATCTTTTCTCTAGACTTTTTATTAACTAAATTTTGTCAAGGAAAAAAGAAGTATAAAAAGCCTCTATCAACTCAAAATTCAAAAGACTTGCTCTTTTTTTAAAAATAAAATAATAATAATAATACTTTTGATCCCATTAAATTAAATTAGAGAAGAAACAAAAGAAAAAAGGCATAAAAGATAAAGAAAAATTGAGCCAATAAAAACTTTAAAATAGACATGGATTTAGAGATTAACAACATTCAAATTCAATTCACCCCAATGAATGCATGCAAAAATATGTAGAAGTGTATTTTAATCGGACCCAATTTCATTTTCAAATATTTTTTAAGAATTTATATTTAACACCTTTAGTTATGAGAAAATGGCAAGAAAAAAAAGTTCATTAATGAACAATATAACCTGTCGGTGTTGGAAATTCTAACAATGGATTCAAAATTAAATGAACATTTTATTATATTTTATAAATATTTTGTTACCATTTCTTTTAAATATTTTTGAAATATATTTTTCTTTCTTTCAATTCATAGATTGGATGGGAAAGTAATTTTTGTGGCTGACTTATTTGTAGGTATAAAAAAAATCTTGTGTAGAAGGTTCTTAATTGTTTGCCCTTTGTATGATAATTTGAAAAAGAGACGAAATTGTTTTGAATTGTAGCAAACAAAAAGATAACAAAAACATTAATTAAAAAGGGAAAGGGAAAAAGAGTTAAGAGGAAAGGGCAGTGATGGAGTCATTTTGTGACGCTGCGTATAGGAAGCTTTATAATCAATCAATGAGCTATTATCCCTACGATTTGACTTCAACAAAACCAACAGTTCAACCTTTCCGATACTCATCACATCTCTAACTTATATAATTTCTCGGTCGATTACGATATTTTATGTTTTATAAATTTATTGAAATTAATAAAATATATGTTTGAGATATCATTTGAATTCTGTTTTTAAAAACTGTTTTCTAAGTGGTATAGATTTTGAAAATATTTTTATGATATTTAAGACTTTAAATACATAATTATTAAAACAAAATTTAAAACATTTAAAAAGATAGACTATGATGTTATAAATGTAATTTGTTTTTTTAATCAAAATATGTCTAATGTAATGTGTTTGTTTTTTTGGATAATATTAGTGAATAATTAGCTTGGTTTGGTTAGGTTGGAATATAATGAGTTATACAATAAATAGACTCAACTCAATATAGAAAAATATGAAATAAAAATCAACACAAAATAATTTTAACATATTGTATTATAACTTCCAAATTATTTGAAACTTGTGGTTAGTTTTTCGATAATGATTTTAGTTGGTATAGTTTTAAAATTTTAATTTTTGTGACTTGCCTTTTAACTTGTTTGCAATGGTTTAAATTACAATTCAATTTGTTTGATTATCTTGAATTTTATAAGGAGTGAAAGTTGTCCAAACAAACCAAAGTGTTACAAATTAAATTTTAAGATAAGTTATTTCAAAATAAATTTATATGTTTAGTAACAATCTAAGATGTATTTTTAAAAAATAAGTCTGTATAATAAATTGGTTTATGATAAAAAGTGAAAGCCAACTTTTAGAAAAATGAATTTTGAGTGTTTGATGGTTAATCTCTCTCTTTCCGATGAGACCGTCACCAACCAATTCTTTTGTAATTAATAAAAATTCTTTCACCATAAGAGACCAAACCAATTTTTACATCAAAAGTACTCTTAAAAGAGTTAGCAAAACACATGTGTCTTGTATATTGAGTTTTTATTAGAAGAGTTTAAATAAAAGAATATTTTTTAAAAGACGTTTTTTATCTAAATAATTCCAAACAAACTGAAAAAAAATATAAATAATAGTTTGGAGTTAGGCATCAAGAGACAGTATAAGTAGTTATAATAGACTTTGGATATATACTACTTTTAGGTATACAACAGTACAAACAAAACAAATTTAGAGCAATAATTGCAAAGTATATATAAAATTCCATCAACTTTGGATTCCACACAAAAAGGAGATAAGGACTTGTCATATAAATGAAGAGTGCACCTCTTAAACTTAATATATGTCCCGCCATGTTACCCATTTCTTACGTGCATCTCATTGTCTCGTTATATTCCATATCTTAATATTATTCGATAAAACTTTATGTAATGTAACTCTTTAATATTTAATTAATTGACACATGTCTCATTCAACCACCAATTAATTAAATTTTTTAAGTTCATCTCCATTTGATTAATCTTTTTCTATTATAAATTTGTGGGTAATATTTCTTTTAAAAATTATTCGCTATATATCATGGTTATTTCAATTTGAATATTTTTAGTTAGCTTTTTTTTTCTTCTTCTCATTCTGTCCCAAATATACCCTTAGATATATACTCCAAATCTTCTATATTTCTTCATGAGTCATGGTGCATTATTAAAATTTGAAATACTTGTATGGCTGATAAGTATTGACCTTAATCTCTAAAAAGATTGAGAAAATTTTGAAATACTCTCCCTCTTAAGACATTAAGTAAATGTGTTAAACTCCTAACCTAATATAACCTAATATAGTGGTGGGAGCACATGAGTTCTTTTGAACTTTTTTGATGTGAAACAATTGCATTTCTAATATTTTATTAAAATACAACTAATTTTATTTTTACAAGATATTTAAAAAATTTACCGCATTTGTTATACCAATTTTTTTTATTAGCAATGATAATTATATTTTGAAATTAGAGTACTATAATTTAGTCCACCATACCCACCTTCTAAGTTTTTTTTTTTTTTGTCGCATGTTGCTAAACCTTGCTAAAATTTATGTTGTAAATTTTCACCTACTTGGCTCACCCAAAAGTTATTCAACCTTCGACGACATAGCTTCCACCACACACCTTGCATAACTAGTAAGTCAATGCCTCGTGTTGAAACTGCTAATATGACATCCTTCATCATAGTATAACGCAAACATGCCATAAGGATGAATTTCGTCTTCTTTAGAGGAAGTCGTCGTCTCCCTCTTATAAGAAAGATTACATCAACAATTGATCATCTAAAGCTCTTTGATGAACCTGCTACGTTTTTCATATGCTTAAGCTTAACGTTTATGCTTTTTCAACAACATTTTATCTGCATGAACTTCTTCATAAACTGTAATAGACCATCGACAACATCACCAATTAACTTGAATTTGAACTTGTGTGACCCATTTTGTATTAACACATCATTGGCAAGTATGAGACATCCTATTCAAGAACACACAACAAGAATAGGGCATGTTATTCAAGATCACACAGCAAGAATAGAGCATCTTATCCTAGATCACACAACAAGGATAAGGAATTATATCGCGTAGGGTACAAAGATAGTCTCATTTAACTTTTTAACATTACATAAGCATTTCCATCCTTCAAATGATGCCAACATCATAATAACAAAGGTCACCTATCACATGTTACAACATATTTACCATATAAAATCATGAGTAATTGGTTTTAAAATCATTTCTTTTTGTTAGAAGTTAAAATGTTGTTCCACATGAGTAGTTTATTTCCTCATTCTAGTTTTTTAGTTCATTCACATGTCACTCATTTTGAAAATTTAAAGCAAGAGGAACTTCACGTCATCGTGGTTTTCATAGAAATAGATTTAAGGATTTAAATACATTCGAGAAATTCTTTTTAATGAGAAGAACCACTTACAGTCATCATTGACTGGCTTCTAGCCTAGCTTCCTTGGCTAAAAAGACTCCCTTATGCTTCTCGAAATCCTTGTCGAAAATGAGCTCGTTTCTCGTCTTGAATCCTTGGATACTTTTCCAGGTCCTTCTTAACAAATTCAGGGTAAGAGCAGCTTTAAATGACCTGAATTCCTCCATTTATAGGTCTCTTCGACGAGTTTTTTCATGCTGGAATGATTTCTCTCTTGCTGAAGACGAGAAAGTGGTCTAATCTCAAAACGTCACATGTCTGTCTCAACCCATTATCATGAATTCAGATTGGGCAGCGGGGTCCAATCAATCACCGACCTACTGACATCTGGGTCTAGGTAAAGTAGCTTGATTTGCCCATTTGTTTGTTGTGTAACTCTCTTTGCGTAGAGGTATTTTCATCGGATAATCCTTTCACAAATCACATTTTATTAACAGAAGTCTCTTCGCGTATTATTCTTATTGCAAGGCCTTTATCGCGTTGGTAGTATGCGATCAGGGTCTTACAGATTTAGTTATTTCTGCCTGAAAGAAGTATTGTTGTCCTCTATTAATAAATACATATATATATATATATATATAACCTTTGTAATTGACTGCACGTTATCTTTTAAAAAGTTAAAATAGTGACATTTAACTAAAATATGAAGGAAGGGATAGAACTAAAATGAAAGAGTTCCAATTGAATAGAAAAAGATATGAATAGAGTTTTAATTATTTACATTTGTGAGTGTGTGGTTGACAAAAAAAATCCAAAAAGAGAACGAATATTGAAAGGAAAAGGTGATAGGGCAAGCACCTGATCTGTTTGGGTTGTGGTATTATATGAACTTATATACATAATGCCTTACGCTTCTTTCTCATCCTCAAAGTGGCCCAAAAATAAGCTCCACCATAAATTTTGTTTGTGGTACCTTATAACACTCCATAGATTCTTCCCCCCATCATTTCTTATATTTATATCCATTCAAATTTATTCCTTTTTCCCTTTTTTCGTCGGACCTACATATATATAATTAATAATTATGCTTAAGCTCTACTACTTGGATAACAAATGTGTCCTTCTTGCTCATAACTAATCCCTACCTTAAAGCAATGAATGTACTGACGAAAAAGAAAAAAAAATAAAAGCATTGTCAACCCTGCGACGATGTCAATCCTAAAGTTAGCCAATGGAAAGAAGAGGTAGAGGCAAAGGAAGAGGGAAGAAAGAAAGAGGAGTTTTTGCTTTAATCGTCATTTTTATTATTTTAAAGATAAATTGCACATACAACTCTATAAACTATGGGGTTTGTTATAAGTATATCTCATCAATTTTGTTTACCTAATTTTTTTGGTTTATTACTGTATTTTTTAATTTGATCAAATGGGCACATCCTAATTTGTTAATTGTTGCAATTAACATCTTTAGTTTAATAAAATTTTAGTTACTTAGTTAGGTAAATATTTTATTGAAGTAACCTCCTACCAATTTTAAAATACACGAGGAAAATTGATTGAAAAGAATTGAACTAAAATGTAAAAGTTTAGGGTGAAGCTACACCAAACTATACATAGTTTAAGTAGTTGATGGATAAAATTAATTATAACGAACCTTAATTCAAAAGTATTTTATGCAATCTTTTCCAATTTTAGTTTTTTATGTTAACATAAAAAGATAATGGATTAAAATATCACATTAAACGATTTACTTTGAGTTTTTTTTTTTTTTTTCAATTTTAGTCTTTTTTTAAAAACTACCCAACTTTGGTCCATGTAGATCTCATTTAGTACTTCGACAAAAAAAAAAAGTTCCCTAAATTGGTTAAATAATTAATAAGAAGAAGAATGGTAAAAAAAATTGACAAATATTTACGAACATATAGCAAAAATTTCAAATTCTATCAGTGGCTATGATAAAAGTCGATCAGTGGCTATCACAGATAGAATCCAAAATTTTGATATAGCTTGTAAATATTTTAATTTATTTTGCTACTTTTTGAAAATTCCCATAATAAAAACAATAACAATAATTTCTATATAAAAAATACACCATGAAAATATTTTTTAAAAACTTTTACGTGAAAATCTCATAGCTAGAAAATATTAATAAACTTTTACGTAATAAAATATTAATAGAGACTAAATTGGTTAATTTTCATAAATAAAATTAACAGTCAAAATATTTACGGTCCACGTAACAAAATGAAAAAGTCCATTAAGCTGGTCGTTTTTTAAAATATTCCAGATTTGTCATTCCTTTTCATCGTCTCTCTTCTCTTCCTCTTTTGCGATTTTTTTCCTCTCATTTCTTCTTTTCTTCGGGCATTTTTTTTCTTTTTGTACCATTTTTTTTCAAAGTGTTATTTCGTCAAAAATCATGTACTAAATATAAAATATCTTTTTTTTTTAAACTATTGGTTGTTAAGATCGTCTACCAAATATAAATGATCTTGAAAGAAAAAAACACCATATAAATTTGGTGTATACAAAAAAGTAGCCAAAACGAAACGATCGTTTACCAAATAATCTTTCAAAAACTGTTTAAGATCAATTCTAAATGATCGTGTATGAAGAAAGCTTGAAAACAAAAACGTTGAGGTTTGACTACCTAAATTTAAACGATCGTATACCAAATATAAACGATTGTGTACTAAAAAATAGTGAAAAAATAGTTTAGATTTGACCATCCAAATTTAAACAATTATATCTAAACGATCATGTACAAAAAAGATTATTTAGCTAGATTTGGTTAACCAAATTTAAACGATTGAATCTAATTTGATCGTGCAATACTACAAATTTGGCCTTCATGACAAAGGACCATCAAGAAAAATATTTTGCTTGATACAATGTTTATCTTGACAGATATGTCAAGAAAAGCCTCCTTATTTTGTTGAAGAAATACAAAAAAAAATGTAAAAAAAAAAAATGGATTCTTGATTTCCTTGGGCAAAGTTTCCTTAGTTTTGTTGATGGTCCATACATATCAAGAAAACTATTTCTAGATGGACAATAAGTTGACTGACAATGCTCATCAAGTTAGTTATATTTTCTTGATGGACGAGACTCATCAATGGATGATTTTTCTTGATTTACAATGGCCACAATCGAAAAAAAATTAATACATTTTTTTTTTAATTTCTTGATGGGTTTAGAATTTTCTTGATGGGTCTAAGGTTTGTTAATGGACAAATCGAGAAAAATGAAATCTTGATGGGCATTGGCCATTAAGATAAAAAATTATAATTTTGAATTTAAGATAAGATCATGGGCAAGGTCCATCAAGAAAGAAAATGCCCATACAGAAAAAACTATTTGTCTCGAAGTATGAAATTCAGTCCATCGTTAACGGGCTCAAAAAACACGATATTCATCCGTAATATTCTTAAATCTTTACTATTTTTTTCAATTATTACTTTTTTATTAATCAATAATACATAATTACTTTTTTAAAAGTTAACTGTTGTAATTATAATTATATTGAAATAAGTGTCTTTACTAAAATTAAATTAGTTATTATGTTAAACTGTAATTCATGTAATAAGTTGAGTTGAAAGTTTGTAGTTTAAGATTTTTAAAGTTTGTAGAAGTTATAAAAGCTAACCAAAATGAGTTTAGCCTAACTAACACTTGTAGTAATTGTGGATAAAAACTAAAGATTTTGGGTTCAAATCTTAAAATTATTTTATAGAATGTAAATATTTTAACGTTTTGCTATTTTTTTAAAAGACCCCGATTAAATTTAAGTATTTTATAATATAAAAATTAAAATTAAACCAAGTGATGTTAAGTATATTAATTTAATAAGCTTGTAAATGGGAGTTAGTCCCTTTGTAAAAAATGTAATTAATTATAAAAATATATTTTCCCAAAATTTTCCACTCTTTAAAATGTTATATTCTTGTTATGGTATGTAATGAATATTATCAATCCTTGTGATAGGTTTGCCAAATTATATGACAATATAAATTTATGGAGGGTGATGTATAAGAAATTATGTATATATATTAACTTTGTGGCTGAATTTGTTTGGTTCTTCTTTTGGACTTTACTTAAAAGACATAGTATACCAACCAATTAGAGGATGTAGGCCTTATGGGTTGTATATACTTTGAATATTCTCCACTTTTTTTTAAATCTGTGATATGAGATATCATGTTGAAATTTTCAACAAATGAAGGGCACATGTCTTCAAAGTGTTTAGAATGATAGGAGTTCTTTTATTATTATTATTACTTTTCACTTGCAAACAATTTTTTTATATTAAGTTACACTTAAGCTATTATGTGTGTCATGTGCAAACCTTTTACCCTTTAACTTAAATAAGTGTTTGTTTGAGTAGATTTAAATGACTTGGAGTTGAGAATTCAAACCTCTTTCCTTCAAGATAGAAGGTCATGTTAATTACTATCGAGCTAAGTTCGTTTTACTATTTTTATGTTTATTTAATAAATATAAAAATATGATATAGATGTAATGGATGATAAACTTCTGTTATATATTATATTAACTTTTATTCTTCATCTATAAGCTTAAACTTTTAAGTCAATTGGTGATTTAAGATGGTATCAGAGCAATTGGCTCTCTTGGAAAGATATGTGTTCAAATTTTTGCATTGTTATTTTCTCTACATTTAAAATTGATTTTCATTTGTTTGATTTTCTTCATATGTGAAGTACACAAGTGAGAGGGAGTGTTGAATGATATAATATTAAGTTTGCCTTCACCCATTAGCTAGCTTAAGTTTTTCGGTCAATCAACGATCTAAGATGTAAAATAGATAATCCAAGGAGGACTTGTGTAGTTTTGTGTTCAAACCTCCGTGTTGTTGTTTCCTCTCCAAATAATACTCATTTCTACTTGTTAGACATTTCGTACACTTCAAGCCTACAAGCTAAGTGGAAGGGAGTGTTAGATATTATATTGACTTTTATTTTCATCCATCAACTTAGGATTTTAAGTCAATTGGTGAATTAAGGGTTTGAAAGAAAAAAATAACTAGAGTTGAATTGATATTGAAATTTATGAGTTTTGAAAGATTTATTCCATGGTAGATCTTGATCGGGGCATACCTTTGTACATGATTGGGTTGTTTTTCTATTGAAGTTGTTAGAGTTTGAGATTTGAGTGTATTTTTTTTTTTTTTCATGTTTTCAAAGTGTGTACCAGACTAACACAAATTTCCTAAGAAGATTGACACTAGTGGGTTGGCCACTCGAGTCATGGAAGAAGAAAATATTCTTGAAGGAAACTCTCAACTATTAACTTAAGTTAAACTTGAGAGTGGGAGCAACTTTTATGGATAGTATTATCAAGATATATAGGTCAAGACTAAAAGTCTAAAAAGATCGAATGACAATGGAATGAGGTAGCTTAGAGAGCACATGAGAGAACCTAGCATGAGGTTAGAAAGCTCATAAGGAGACTTAGATAGAGCTTAAAGAACTTATAAGAGAACCTAGAATATGCCAACTTGTAAAGAAGCTGAAGTAGACTAAACAATCTTGCGAGAAAGTTTAGTGTGAAAACTTAAAAAATCTCATATATAGAAAGCTTACAGTGAGATCAAATGACCTATAAAGAAGCTTAGATAAATTTTTAAGAAGCTCAAAAGACCACGAAGGAGTCTAGGTTAGCTTAAAGGACTCGTGAAGATACTTTGGAACTTTGAGAGAAAACTTTTCTTATCACTTTTTAACGTGAATATTTACTCTCGTTCAAAGTCATTTGAACATTAGGTCATTTAATATTTACTCGAAAAAACTTAGAAATAATTCTTATAAATAAAAAATGTGGGATTGATCTATTTTGTGGTTGATGTCAACACAAATGAGCATGTCGTTGCAAAACACTAATTTGTTATGAAATATGAATTATAGTTTAAATACAATTTTAATTTTATGAAGAACATGGGTTAAGATAATTCCCAGGCATAAAAAAGAATTAAAATACAAATTAGACAATAATATAATGTTGAATAAAAAAAATATTCCTTTAGAGGAGTCCCATTCAACATTCTTATTATATATGTTATGTTTATGGCTTTGTCTTATAGATGAAGATCCAAATTAATTTTAAAATAGATTCCTTTTCTGAAAAAACAACAATATATTAAAAATATTTTTGTAAGTTTTAAATGAAATAATTTACATAAAACAAAGTAAGGCGATATTTCAAATCCGACATGTGGGTTGTAATGTCAATTTCTAACTCCAATAAAAAGGACTACTCATCAAGTTTGGTTTACCACTTTCAGACTTTTTTTAAACAATGTTTAATTTTTATTTTTTTTAAATGAAAAATTAATGAATATCCCTCAATTTTTGCTTCTTTTTTTTTTCCAAATGTGTTTAGTATAATACTTCCACATTCATATATGTGAATTTAAGATTACAAACTAATCAAAACTTTACACTAATAATTGTATCTATTTCAATTTTAAATGATTATTTAAAACCAGTTCAAAAAATACAAAAAAAGTTATTTTAAGTTCTACCAAAAAAACCACATAATTCTACTTAAACAAATAAGAAAATTAAGTTTAATCAAAGTTGATTGAAGTTTTAATTGATATAACCTACCACGTTTAGACAATTTGATTTGATTTAAGAAGAAAATATTTTTTAAAAACACATTTTTATTTAAACTCATTTCATGATAAATGATAAATGTTTAAATACAATTTTTGGAGTAGGTGTCAACCAATTCATTGTTTTTTTCTAAATTAGTTATTTTTAAATTAAACATACAAGTGTATTCCAAATCCATATTGATTTTTTTGAGAAATTTAATCTTTTAATCACTAAATTTAGGTAAGTGTGTATTTTTCTTCATAATTTTTCCTATATAGATAATGTGAATTAATTAGAATATATAAGCTATATTATTCAAAACTAAAATATAGATCTAAGTTCATGCATACATCCTGCTCTCAATATAAATTTTTTACATACATTTTATGAAAAGTGAAAAAAAATAAAACATTCAACCAAATATTTACAAATCATAAAGAAAAAAGTCAAGTATAGTAAATTTTGTATTTTAGTGGTTTTGTTGTATAAAATATAAATATTTTGTTAATTTTTTTTGTTTTTTAAAAAGTACCCTAATTTTAATAGTTAAAATAAAAAAAATTGATTTGAAAATTAGAATTGAATTGTTTCACGTTTTCAATGATCTTGGGACATAAATTATATAAAAAGTTTGAAAATAAAAATCTAAAACAATTGAAAATATGTGTAGTCTACCAAATAGAAATTCAATGAATTTGGAAAATGACAAATGAATTTTTTATTGAATATCAAATTATGTCCTTACACATTTTCAAATTTAATTAGGTTTTGTAGGTTTTTCATAAATAGAATAAAGGATAAAATGTGTAAATTTTAAGTTTGTCTTCCCTTATCATATTCATTCGATTTTTTTCTTTTATTCTCCTATGATATTTTTTCTTTCTATAGTCTTTTTTTCTCTTTTTTTTTTTTTTTTTTGCCATTTTTAAAAATATTTGAGTTTGTCATTACTTTTCATATTCTTTCTTCCACAATTTTTCTTTTTCTTTTTATCCTCATTTTCTCTTCTTTTGTAATTTTTTTTCATTCCATCGTCTTTTTCTTTTTTCGATAATTTTTTTCAAATTGTTATTTGATTTAAGATTATGCTATTTTTTTAAAATTGTTATTTGGTTTTAGAAGATAGTATGCAAATATAAAAGAACATGAAAAAAATCTTTAGAATATTGGATTACCAAATGTTCCAAATATAAACTATCGTATACCAAAAAATCTTTAAAAAAATTGTCGAAATTTGACTACCCTAATTTAAACGAACAAATCTAAACGGTTGACTACCCTAATTTAAACGATCGTGTTTCAAATCTAAACGATCATGTGCCAAATCTAAACGATCACGTACCAAAAACTCTTGAAAAGAATCATTTAGATTTTGCTACCCAAATTTAAACAATCGTGTCACATCTAAACAATCGTGTGTCAAATCTAAACGATCGCCTACAAAAAAAAATATTGAAAAAAATCGTTTAGATTTAGCTACTCAAATCTAGCTAGATCTAAACTATCAAATCAAAATGATGGTATAAGGAAGAATACCCAAACCTAAATGATCATTTTCCAAATATATCTTGTGCGTTTGATACCAATTAATCATGCACCATTTTTGGTATTTTTCATTGTGGATTTGTGGATTTTTTTCGTTTTCGAAATTATTCTATATCGTGTAAATATTTTATCGTTTTGTTATATCTTTTAAAAGATCCATTGTTTTATCGATAATTATCGTCATTTGTTCGAAAGAAAGAAATATGACCAAACAAATTAAATCATAAATATTTATGCCCTAAACAACGTTTTATATATTGAGATTTAAATGGTTAAAATATATTTAACAATTGTAACTTTGTAAAGACTTATTTGTGACATAGTATTTAAAATTTTATTTTAATAATTATGGAGTGGAGGCCAAACTTTATCTATGATAATAAATAATTTAATGTAATAAGTTGTAAGGTTTCATACATTAAATTATGTTTGGATTATGGATATACAATAATGCCATTATTAAACATTATCTTTATTTAACAAATCTGAAATTTAAATACGAAAAGAATACATGTTTATGTTTGGCTAGGTAGAATAGTGTTCGTAATTAATTATGTTAAAAAAATTAAACATAAAAGAGGTCAGTATAAACATATTTTCAGTAAGGGACGCACTACTAGTCTCGCTATCTATATGTTAACTTCTCGTTAGGATTTCGTAAGGAAGTACCCCAAAACTATTGTGCTTCCGAACACACGATATTCAGTGATCCCGTAAGGACACATCTGAGCTCTCAGTGAACACGAAGGAAACACCTAAGAGAGTCGGGTTGTAAGTGATCTCGTCGGACCACTCATAAAACATAACATGGTAGACTAGTAGTCTTATCGAGCTCACATCAGTTATAACATAACATGACAGTCTAGTAAGTCTCGTCGAACTCACATCAGTCGTAAAAAAGTAACATATCATGACAAGCTAGTGGTCCCGTCAAACTCACATTAGTCATAAAAAGGTGGTGATCTCGAGAGACACCCATATGGGTACGACCCTAATACACCAAGTTAACAGAATACTCATCCATAGCATGTAGCATATCATAAACATCATAACATAGTATGGATATCAATCATAACGTTCGTATTATGTGATTAATATTTCATGCATTATAATATAGTCATATCAGTCAAAACATATCAGTCATATTAGTCATATCAGTCATAACATATAGATCATATCATCTCCGTCATCCATATCAGTCATACTATGCATCTTAGCTATATTAATGCATAATGAAAAATACATACAAATTTTTAATTTTATTTCTGAAGGTCTAGTAGTAGAATATCTTACTTGAGATTAGCTAAACATATTTATTTGCTGATAGTAAAAATTCTTCAATTAATTCAATTTTAATCATAAAAGGTAATTTTAATATCTTAATTAATAAAATTAACTATTGTCTTTCATCCAAAAATTCACCCAAATTAACATACCCAAAGTTGAGGTTGGCACCAATTCCACCTTAATGAAAAAAATTCGTCATTTAAATCTTCAAGATTTGCCAACAGTACTTTTTAAAGGTATGTAACCAAAATCAATTCCAACATGACAAACTTTTTTTCTTTTGTTTCCCTTTTCAATTTAATTATTCAAATGTTATTTATAGACTCAAATAATAATAATTATCATTTTTTTTCTTTTCCTTTTTCTTATAGGGTATATATAATATCATATATACATATATTTTTATTCTCATTATCTTTTCTTTACATAAACAATAGTAATTATATATTTCATCATATAATTAATTTTAGTTTTTCACCTAAACAAAATCCACTCTCTTTCTTCCTCAAATAAATTTTCCATCAAATCAACTTTTATCTTTAAAAAATAGTTATATTTTCCAAATATCAAATCTTCTCTCTCTTCATTAAATTTCATCAAATCCAATAAATTTTGTATAAAATATTTCAAATTAATGTCTAATAGTTCCAACTGAATTAAATAAAATTAAGATAGTTATCAACAAACTCTAAACCCTAAACCCTAATTTTTTTGGGTGTTACATTAACCTTCAACGACAAACTTGTAGTTTGGAAAAAGAGATCACTACAAGAAATAAGAGTTTCCCCGATGTAGAAATACATCGCCGAAAACCCTTACCAATGTCAAGAAAGGTTACTGCGACGTCACGGACGACATCAGCAGGCACGTCGGGGATACTTTCCTCGACATAGCTCACGTCAACGGCGGAGAAAATTTTCCCAACACACGCTGCAGCACGTTGTAGATGGCTTTCGTGACGCGGCATGGCAAAAGTCTTAGTCTGTTTCCAAGCGATTCATCGTTTTTGGAGAATGAAATTGGAAAGAAAAAACGGACGAAGATTAGCGATTCAAATAAGGGAAAGAGAGAAAGTACAAGGAATGAGAGAGGGAGATGAGTGACTCAGAGAAGTAAAACATTGAGAAAGTAGAGGGAAGGAGAGATAGAGAGTGAGAAATAGGGGGACAAGGACACTTCTGACGGCGACGGGCAGACGACAACACGAATCTCCTCGTTTTCTTCTCTCTCGGCCGATTTTCTCTTCCTTTCATTATGCAATTGGTTCTGTGTTGAAGGGGAAAGAAATAGAGTGGACTTTCCACGACGTCGAGTAACCCCAATGTCGCAGAAAGGTTAAATAATGAATTAATTATATAAACATTCTCTGACGTGACCTGCCACACGTCGCAGAAAGGTGACCATTGTTACTTCAATACGTGCACTTAAATTTGCAACTTTCAGGGACGTCTGGTTCTTGTGCGTCATGAAAATTAAAGGTATTAAATTCAATTTTAAACTTTCTGCGACGTCTGATTCTTGTGCGTCGCGAAAAGTGAATATTTAAATTTAATTTTAAACTTTCCACGACGTCTTACTGTTGTGTGTCACAGAAAGTAAAGATATTAATTTTAATTTTAAACTTTTTGCAACGTTCTATTCTTGTGTGTCGCGGAAAGTGAACACATTAAATTTAATTTTTAGACATTTCGTGACGTCTTGTTTCATGCGTTTGCAAAAGGTGATCAACGGCGACGCACCTTTCACCGACGTTGTTTTTGGCGTCGCAATTGTTCTGATTTCTTGTAGTGGATGATCTATTAGATAAGAAAAGAAAACATCAATTTGTAACTGCCATTGAACCTTTGATGCTTAAGTTAATGTTTACTAAAGAGTTAGAGAGCAAGCCTAAGAAAAAGGGAGAAATTGAAACTAACCTTTGGGTATGTCTATCACCTCTTATTTCTAACATGGTCGATTATAAATTCTGAACCTGAAGAAGAGTAGGAAAGGTTGATTCGAATCGACCAAATGAGACTTGAATCATGGTCTTTATGAAGAAAATGATCTTCTGGAATGAAAAATGTATGGTTCAATCTTCGATTCGTCAATGAGGATAAATTAGATCAAATGGCTAACTAGCCTCATCCTTGACAATGGAGGACAAATTTGGATCATTTGATACAATCCGCTTCTATGTTGAGGTGGGCAAGTTTGCCCTTTTCACTACAAGAAGAAAGGTTCGCCTGATGCACACATGTATAGACAAATTCACCAAAACACGTCGGAAATACCTTTCCCGGTGTCAAAATCAACATTGACATTACAACGTCGGGATTGGCAAAACTGACGCTCGAACACGTTGACATCGACAAAACGTTTGCCTGATAGGAGCTTCGCTGACTCACACTATATGTGTCTAAGCCGACGTATTTTCTATTTCGAGGAAACATTTTTGTAATATTTTAAATAATTATTATTTATTTATTCACTATTGCGATCAAATTCAATTTAAATCAATCAAATTCTAAAAACAACTAACGTAATATTAATAAAAAATTATTAAAATATCAAATCAAAACTATATTAATGTTAATTCAAATTTTAAAAGTACTCTTTCTTTTCTTTCTTCACTACTTCAGCAACATATCGTACTTCTTAAATATACAAGAAATTTAATATCAAACGTACAGACAATCTACAATATATACATACAATATAAACACAAAGTTCAAACATAGTTTTATGTCATTTTGAATAACCAAAAACATACAAAGAACAACCTCTTCAACATTATGCATTCTTCAATCTTGAATTTCAACTTCAATCTAAACTTCAATCTTAAATCCTAAATCCTAACAACACTAAAATCAACTACTAAATCAAAATCTAAATACTAAAACTAATTTGAAATCTTATATTCCCTTCATGCACGAAACATTTCTTAACTTGCACTATTTATAGTAAACACTCAAACAATATTTGAAGAATCAAGAGCTCTTAATCCATGGACTTCAACAGTAACAACAAGAACAACATGGTAAAATCTTACTTTTATTTTAGTTAAAGTTTCCATGGATTTTAACAAGAACAATTGAACACTTATTTCTTCAACCTTAGACATACAACAAGAATTTATACATACAAACTCATACAATTTTCAGATAAATTATACATACAATCTAAATTTCAAATAACACATAATATCAATACAAACGTTACACACACATTTTCATAATTTCAAAAAAAAAAAAAAAAACAAAACAAAACTTATACCTTGTGGTTAGCGACGACGGAGGACGAGAGAGGAAGAATCGGCGGTGTGTAGCGAACGACGCTCGACGACTAGCGACACGACGAAAGACGGCGGTGGCGGCGGATCTCCTTTCTTTCTCTCTGTTTTCTTTATTTTTTCTTATTGTTTTCTATGTTCTATGAACACATAATAAATAGGGTCAGGAATTGCAAGCAATTCGAAGTCATCGACAAAATAAGACTATCACTGATGCCATAAAGTGACACATCGACATTAGTATAACCAAAGTTGACATTTCATTAATAGCGTCAGAGAAAATTAATTCGTAAAATTTATTATATAGACATTCTCCGACACGGTCAACGCGTATGTCGGTCTTACTCTACAGAATTACCGACCCACTGTACAAACGTCGAAAAATATGTAGCATTTATATCATTAATTAAACATTTGTCGACGTCTTGCTCCGCTGCGTTTAGGATAGTTTAGCGATCTCATAATTATGTCAACCTGTCCTGACATGTTTCTCTAGTGTGTCAGGAATGCTCATGAATTAAAATAATTTATTAAACTTTCCCCAACGTGTTTCTCCACTGCATTGGAAAAAAGTTTAATGATAAATTTGAAAAATGAAAATAGCGGACAAACTCGACGTGATGGATTACGATGTCGGCCTTGCACATTGAAGCCAATGCCGCATGACCTGGGTCAAAATGGGTTTATTTTCCCGACATTTTTGTGTATGCCAACATCCATCACAACGTCGAAAAACCTTCGTTTTCTTGGGGTGTGACGTAACACCTCTCACTTATTCCTCCCTCAGCTGAATAACATGTTTTTTACACTCTTCCTAAATTGTTGATTCATGGTTTAACAATAATCTAATTTTTGAAAGGTAATGATATTGTGGTACATAAATTAATCCAAAAGTAGTTATGATTAGGTTTCAACTTCCATGCGCAACTACTTTTATCCCATTTGTAAAGATGGGATATTATTAGCCTATTACTATACAAAAACAAACTATGTGGTTCTTGTAGATAGTTTATTATTAAGTCTAATCATTTTAATTAAATCCATAAAAGACATTCTGAACCAATGAAAGGTTATATTGTGTGGGATATTTTTTCTTCACTTCAACAACAAATTGATGCAAAATTATGGTTAAAAACCACTTCTAATTCTTAAATTTAATTAACAATTTAATTCATAAAATTTATGATAGAAGTAATTATCATAAATTAACTAAAATAGTTGTTTTTTTGGACAATAGAATGGAAGAATTTAGACTGCATATCTCTTGCTGTCTTTGACATATAAATACTTGTCATTAGATACCCTACTTAAATAAATATAAGATATACCCATAAAAATGCAAAAAACAAAAAAAAAAAGTTATTTATTCAAGAAAATGTTAAGACAAAGAAACCAATTAGGGTGAAGTATATTTTTCACCATATTAATAATTAAAATTCATCTAATTTTTATTTAGAATTCTTGGTTTATTTTAAAGTAACAAGTTCCACACTTCATCACTTCATATTTGTATTTAATTTAAATTTGTGCTTTTAACGTTCCAACAATGACATGCATGGCCTTGAAGTTTCAATTCAATTTTAAAATGTATTCAAAATATGAAATTATTTTTTATAATTTTGATTTAAGTTGACGTAAGCATAGTTTAATTAACTAATATGAAAATTAGACTATCACCTCAAGATATATATAAGATTTCTATAATAGATGTGTATCCAATCCATTACTTTGTTTAGTTTAATTTGTTAGAACGTACGTATATCTGATAATACATTTTAAGATACTCGAGCCTTGTTTTAGTTTTCATAACGAGTCATCCAATAAATTATATTTTGGGTACATCTTTCATTCATATGTTTATAAGATTTTCATCTCAATGGCATCCTCTCCCATGTTGACATTTTTTTATTTTATTTATTTCAAATTTTCAAAAAAAAAAATTATTTAAAAGAAATTTATTGTATATAGGCTCTAAAATAACATCGATTATATTAGTCTTTTATTTTATATATTGTATTTTATAAAAACAATGCACTAATATAACACATAAATTAAAATTAGTATAAACTTAAAATTAAATTAATAATAACTAAAGTGGATGTGATAAAAATTTAAATTATGTATTAGACTAATAAGTAAAATATGTTTAACAATTAGTATGGGTTTTATTCTTATAATTAACATGTATCAATTAAGAACTTCTAATTTTTTCCGAACAAAACTTAAACATCTCTCATGTTTAGGTATCAATATTTTTCGAATTTGATGTCGAAGATTCTAATTAATTATCTAAATTTTTAAATTCAAACACTTATTAAAGTTTAAATGTTTAAAATGAAATTATATTCTTTTTATGCATATAATATGTAATTATAAATAAATCAGAAAATAGCTAAGGGATATGCTTCTGTCAAAATCATATAGAGATTTTTTTTTTTTTTTTTAAACTTGAATGGTGTGTGTTAGTCAACAAAGTTTAGGACAAGTTTAAGGAATGCATAAAGAAGTTGCCTTTATTTACAAGTCCTAAATTCTCTCTAATTAAAAGTATAATTTTATTACTTTGACAGTGTCTTTGATTAAGATTCTTTTACAACTCAAATTTGACATAAAGTTTAAGTAAATTATTAAAATTAACATAGTTACCAGGAATATCAACTTAATGTCTTTTTAGTTGAAAGAATTGCATAACTTAAAGTAATGATATACAAAAGGAATATTGTACTTTACCAATTGTGTTCTAGCATTTTCTATGAACAAGTCCAAATTTATCACATGTTCTCTTTTGATTTTGGGTCTATTTATTTCCTTCAAATTTCTAATTAATATTCAAAATCTAGAACTTTATGATTGAAACAAAATTTTAGATCGTTCCATAATTGTTTCGATTTTATAGTTTTTTTTTAGACTTGGGTTTGTATTCACTATACAATAATTTGATTTTTTAATTAAAATAATTTAAAAAAAAAAAACACGCACACATACATGATTTAAAAATTATTTTCTTTTTTTAATTTTGATTTTGAAAATATTCATTAGATTTAGACAACAAAACACATTAACCCATAATAAATAGGGATATTTGTAGGCTTTAATTTCAAAAACTACGACACAAATTGTTATCAAGTAGGAAACTTTTAAATTTATTTATTGTTAGAAATGATTTGTTATTGAAATGACTTTTACATTTGGTAATCATTTCTTAACATTATAATTTTAAAAATGTTTTAATAGTTATACATTCTGTAATTTCTTGATGGTTTCAATTCCAAACTTTTTAATAGGTTCGACTATTATATATCTAAACGGTTTTTCTCACTTTATTTTCATCTTTTGTTCGTGTCTAAGCAACTTTTTTTTTTTCACTTCATCCCATTCTATTTATTGTTGCACTACTAGAATTTTCCACAATCTAGAGTTTGTAGGAAAGTGATTGGTAAGTTGGTAAACTAAATGGATTCAACTTCCTATTTTACAAAATCATAAATCGACATTAGAGTATCCGTTCAAATTAACTTTCCTCTATAAAAAGATAAAATAATAATAATAATAATAATGATAAAGGAAATTGTAAAAAATGGTAAAATAGACCAACTATTTTAATAAGTTTTTGTGGTTTTTTTTTTTTTTTTTTTTTTGCAATAGATAAATAGTTTGTAATTTATTACCCTTGAAAAAATCCCTAATAATTAGTAATAATAATTAATAAGAAGAAGAAGAAATAATAATAATAATAATAATAATAATAATAATAATAATAGTACTAATGTATGTATGTATTAAAGCATAAAAGTTACTCGTTAGTATTAATTACAAAATTTTGATGAAGATGAGCAATTAAAGAAATATTTTTCAAAAGGAAAAAAAAAATCCGGGAAAAAAACTATATATATGAAACCCGGTCATATTCCTCCCAAAATCCATACTCTCGATTGCATCCTCCTCCTCTGGATCCGATTTTTCCGATCACAAATCCTTCAATCCGACCGGTAGATTAAACACTCAAGTTGAGGTCTCAATACATCTTTCCAAATTTGACGATCTTGCTCTATTTCCCTCACTCTGTTCTTAATTTCAACAACCACCAATTCCTCCGTCAGCCGGAAAATATCAATCACCACCACGAATCCACCGTCAAGTCCTTCCACTTTCATTCCCCAACCGTTCTTCTCCACCGCCGCATTCTCCGACTTTGTAACCTCCTCAACCGTCACAATTATCTTCTCAGGCGATTCAGCGGACAGAAACCGCTCAACGCATGAAGAAAATTCCGTCTCTTCTTTAATCAATCCAGTCAAATCAAAACCGGGTGAGAACGAAATTAGATCAAAAGCATTCAAACATTTCGCATTGTTCACATCACCGTAAACATCGGAAGCAGAGTCATCGAGTTCTTGAAACTGAAACTTCTCCTCTTGAAATCCCTTCACAAACCACGGATCTCGTTGAATCTCATCAACAGTAATCCTTGACTCAGGATTCGTATCAAGAAGTCTGGATATAAACCGTTGCAGATCTGGAGACGTCCACTTGGGGCAACGGAAATCGCCTCTGTAAATCTTCCGATACATGGCCATTAAATTGGAATCGTTGAAAGGAAGATATCCAGCAGTAAGAACATAGAGGATTATACCACAAGACCAGACATCGATTTTAGCGCCGTCGTAGCCTTTCTTAGCGAGAATCTCCGGTGCGACGTAAGCCGGAGTTCCACAAAGCGTATGAAGCAATCCATCAGGACGAATCTGATCTGCAAGAGCACTAAGTCCAAAATCCGAGACTCTGAGATCGAAATTGTCATCAAGAAGGAGATTCTCCGGTTTCAAATCACGATGAAAAATCCCTCGAGAGTGACAATATCCAACGGCGGTAATCAACTGCTGAAAATACCGACGACTGAGATTCTCACTGAACCTTCCTTTAGAAACTTTCCCGAAGAGCTCACCTCCTTTAGCATACTCCATAACGAAATAAATTTTGGTCTTGGTGGCTAGAACTTCAAAGAGACGAACGACGTTGGGATGACGGAGACGGCGCATGATAGCGATTTCTCTCTTAACATGCGCCGTGAAACCGCCTTTGAGAACCTTGAGTTTGTTAACAGCTTTAATGGCGACACTCTGTCCTGTGAGGACGTTTCTTCCATGGTAGACCTTGGCAAAAGCTCCACAACCGAGAAGCTTGCCGAGTTCGTATTTGCCGAAGAGAATTCCCTCGGGCAAGGAGTCGGCACGGGGGAGTCCCGGGGGAGGGGTGTCGTCGTGGAAGGCCGGCATGGGAAGGGAGAAACAAGAGTGCAAATGGGAATTGTTGTTAATGGGGTTTAATAATAGAGGGTGGGGGTGTGGGGAGAATTATTAGAACTCGTTTTCCGCCATGGAAATAGAGGAAATGAAGAGAGAAGATTGAGTGAGAAGAGGAAATTGGTACAGAGAGTCCAGGTTGGGGAAGAGAAGTATTTGAAGGCAAAACCGTGGGATCCACCAATGACATATGAGATCAAATTAATAGAACACTAAAAAAGAATTTTGCACAAATATTACCCTATTACTTTTAAAAAAACAAAAACAATTTTAACCCACATTTCTTTTCTTTTCTTTTCTTTTATTATTTAGCTTTCATTGTTTCTAAGCTTTTCTTTTTTTCTTTTTATCTGAGGATTATAGGAAAATTATCTTATTCTTATTTATTTAAGATATGTTTTTAATGAATTAATTTTCACCCAGACATTTTTTTTAATTTGTAACTTTAGGATAGAAAATGATGTTATTAAAACATGGTATTTTTAAAAACATTTTATATATTTTTCCTTACAAAATACAAACTTTATGTTATAAAGTGACATCTAATTTTAGTGATTCTTTTTTACGTCAACCACTGAGTGTTACAAATTTTATAATACAAGAACTACATTGTTACATACTAAAGTTAAAAAATTAAACTATTCCAAAATGAAAATATAGAGTTTAAATTGTTATCGACTAAGTTTAGAGACTAATAAGAACCTAAACCAATATAGAATTTTTAACTATTAGTTACATTTTTTTTAAGTATAGAAAGTAATCAATGTGGAGACCAATCATGTACGGGTGGAGATTCTTAGGTCTCAAAAAATGAAAGATGAAAGATAAAAAAAACAGTGTTGACAAGAAAGTTTGATTTGTTTAAGTAACAGTTTCGTTTGATAATTATTAAACATGATAATCAATTATTTAAAATTTTATTCTAAATTTTAAGTGTATACAAATTTTATATCCAAAAATAAGAAACATGATATAAAATATTTAATTTGGTGAGAGTTTTAAATTCACATGAAAGTAGCACAAATGTATGGATTATGATAACATAGTTAGGTTAGTTAAGAGGTGATTTTATAGCACTGGAGAGTAGAAGCATTTGGAGTTGAATTAAAAATGAAAAATAAAATAGAAATAAAAGGATGACGTAAGAATGAATAATTGGTAAAGAAAAATATTTTAAGGTGGGGTCAACCAGTGACATAAGCATAAAAAATTGTGGCCAACCACGTGCCAGGCTTGATTTTTGTGTAGGCATGTAATGGTACGTTTTTACGCTCGCTTACTTTTCAATCAAAACTTAAGAGTTTCCTACTTCCCTTCTTTATTTCTTCAAATTATGAATACCAATTTTTTTTTTCTTCTCCAAAATTAAATTTATATTATAAATATTAAGTAAGTAGATGTTCATTCTCGGTTAAGTTTAGTATCCATGTACCCATGTGTCACTCTCCCTCTCATCTAATTCATATGTGTCTTGTGACTTGAAAATGTCGATTCTTAGTGGTCATGTATTTCACATCTTACTTGCCAAATTGATTATAAATTGTCTCATATTGTGAGCGTTTGAAAAATAATTCACATTGGTGAACTTTCCAAATAGATGTAAGTGACATTTCAAGAGGATTTTCTAATTTCTTATTTTCTTTATTTATTATTTATTTAATTTATATGTTAGGTTTTTTCAAAATAGAAAATATTGACAAACTATTTACATTTGAACAAAACCATTCATTACACTTGATTTTTCAATGAAATGTAAATATTTTACCAAATGTTCTGTTTTTACATTTTTTTATACAAATATTATATTTTATTATTTTAATTTTTTTTTCGTGTTTTTGTTTACCTCATTTTCACAACATATTATCAGCATAAGCTCAGTTGTCTCCTCTGTCGAAGGTAGGTTCTAACAATATATTGTTTCCCCCTACTTGTTATAAATAATAAAATAAATATTATTTTGGATCTTTGATATATATTAAATTTATATTATTTTATATTAATATAGGAATAATTATTTATCATGAATGATTGATACATTGAAATGTCATTAAGAATATGAACATCAAAAAACAATTATTCTACTTTTTGGATAAGCTCCTACATTTGCAATACGAGAGAAATATATTGAAGAATATTATGTACTTATCTTAATGTGTTCTCATGGTTGAATGAAATAATGAGTTATTGATTGAAAAATCATAAATATTAGTCGACTAAATAACCACCATTTTTATGAAATGAATGTTGTAAATTTTAATAGTGGTGGATGAAAATAATGAATCTAGACCAACTAGAACAATCTCATTCCCTGAAGTGAATGTTGTAAATTTGATAATCGTAATTAAAGTTATAACCATAGTAAAATAAGAGAATTACTTTTCGTGGTTGGTTGTTATAATAATCCAAATCTCAAAATGATTACATGAAATGATGGTCATAAAAGAAAAGCTCCATAAGAAAAAGAGAAAAATGTGGAAGCAATTTTTTCATATCAAATTAATAATATATTTGGCCGATTAGTATAACAAATGTGGATGTTGTAAAGTTTTGAATCTCCTGAAGAGAAAATTGACATATTTGATAAAATAACACGTGTTTTTATTTTTGAATTAATATAATAATTTATATTTTTTTATATATATTCTAAGTTTTTTTTTCTAGTTGTAACTATTTTGTTTAATGTGTGCGTGCTTGATAACTTAAAAATGAGCAATGAAACTAGTTATATATTTGGCAGATGGTGCAACTCCACACACATTACGAACAAGTAAAAAACCAAATTAACAATGTTGGAAGCAAAAGTAGAAAAAGTAATAGGTTTTGCAAAACGAATTGAAGGATTTAAAAAAGTAAATATTATTTTCACAATTGATAATGTATTGTTCTCTAGTTAATCAAAGATAAACCTATTGAGTATTAAAGACATACGTTGTAATGACTATCATATTGAGACTGATAAAAAGAATGAGATATAATAACTTTATATAATATCTACTATCTCAAATGAAAAATGTGTATTGGAAAGGTTGTCTGCTTTATCTTCTGGATTATATTATACTCATATATGAGTAATTCAAACATATGCAACAATGAACCTGGACTTTATGAATCCAAACATGTTTACAACTTAGCATGATCGATTGGGTCATCTAGAATCTGTAATCAAAAGAGAATAATTATTGAAATTTTATTTAGAGCCAAAAAGTACCGAAGATTCTTCAATCTAATTAATGACTATGTGATGCTTGCTTTCAAGAAAAATTAATAATTAGACAATCACTGGCTAAAGTGAGAATTGAATCACCTATATTTTTAAAATGAATTGATGGTGATATATAAGGGTGATCATAAGTCGATTAGAGTCTTTTTTTTTTTTACAAACCCACAATCGAACTGAACATAGTCGATTTAGTAAATGTTTAAACCGACCTCCACACTAATGAGTAAGAGTAGGTCGGTCGATTTAATACTTAGAGATACTTTCTAAAAGTTCTCGATTTGAAACTTTCTGAAACTGACCTCGACTGGCTTCTTTCATTTTCCGACCGACTGACCGATCCTTGCAATTCAGCCATTTACGAATTTCCCAGTGCCTCAAGTTTGGGATATTTTATAATATATTGAGGTGCATTTTTTCTCTTCCTTCCAATTCTTTCTTATATTCTTTTCTTTTTTTAGTTTATTTTTACCTTGCCATATAGGTTAAACACCAATATGTGAGTTTTATTTTATTATTATTTTTATTCTACTCAATGTTGTTCTTCTTATTTGTTTTAAAATTTCAATTTGACAAAAAAAAAAGACACGACGAGGGATTTAAGTTTTGAAAAACAAGTAGTTTTTAATTTGGTTTTATTTGATTCAAGCGTGTTTTGATTATGTTTTTGTGTTGGAAAAAAATTATAGTATAAATTAACAAGATTTCTAGATTATTTATTAATTTAATAAATACGATAAATATTAAGGCTAATCATATCAAAAGACACTAAAACAAATCTTTTAAAATTTTAGAGACCATAATTTGAGGAGCCACAATAGTACAAGATACAAAGTCTACCATCCAAATAAGATTTTAATCCAGTTTATATTTATGCAATTATTATAAATTTTTTTCAAAAAAAATAGCTGATTGAAACTTATAAAGTGCAGGTATCTTCAAAAATGTCAAATTAATGAAATCGTCAAATACAATGGATTCACGAACAACTTTTTAAAGAAATCCTAACGAAGAGTTCAAATTCTCAACTTTCTCAAAATATTACAAGTTTAGTTGTTCCACTCTCAAAATCGTTAAAAGAAGTATATAAATTGTTTTAAGTTATCTCATTTAAATTTTTGTATTTTCTAATTTTAATTTTTCTATTTATTCCTATGGAAGAATTTTAGATACTTTTCTAAAAAAATGTAAGTTTAAAGTTCAAATGAATACTATTATTAATTCATGACTTCAATTGGTACTATAAAATTTCGGGATATCAATTAAGGTTTCCCATTTTCTTAGTGGAATATATTCTCTATTTCATCTAAATCATCTCTACTTTTTCTATTTGTTTTAGAGAAAAATAAATTAATTAGTTGTTTGTATACACGCGAATAAAAGTTGCAGATACTTTTTTATAAAATTGAAGATTTAATTAATCTCACTAAGAGATAATAAAGAAAATAACCATAACACTGATAACAATTTTTTTAAAAAGGTAGAATTTTCGTAGAAGTTCATGAGATGGCTAGATTCCTTTGAATTCAATTATTGTGGTTCATTAGATATAAGAAAAAGAAAAAACACTAGTTTAGATCCTGTGTAACTTAATTCTTTTTATACTCTCATTTGAAGTTTAAGCTCCAAGTTATTCAACGAGTCTCAAAAATTTAAAATTAAAAAAGAAATGAATGTAGTTTATATTCAAATCTGTAAGAAATAAAAAAGTGGTTTTGAGACAAGAAAAATATGATGGAGTTAAGCAAAGAAAATGAAGAGATTGTGCGTTGGATGTGATGTTATGTTGTTCATATTACAATAAAAGAAAGGAAAATAGAGAATTAGAAAGTTAAGTAATTAAATTAAAATTAGAAAAAAGATCAAAGTGTTGATATGGAAGGCCATACCTTTTTCTTTTCTGTAGCTTTCAAAATTGGTTTGAGATGTGAATATGAAAGTTAAAATTTGAATTCATATGCATTTGAATTTTGAATGTATAAATCAACCACCCAACAGATTTCTCTTTTCCTTTACGACTTTTATTTTTTATTAAATTATTGTGCTTTATTTTAAAAACATATATAAAAGAATAGAAGCAATTGTGAGCAAAATAATAATAAATACATAAATACATAAATGAGTTCTAAAAAAATAATAAAGCAAAATATTTAGTGAAATGAATATACATTAAAGATTGAAGGCGTTATTCACAAAATTTAAAGCACACAGAAATTTCCTAAAGAGAAAGATTGTCGTTATTTATTATTTGTTACGCGTAATATCCATGGTGATGCCGCTCCAATTATTTCAACTTACACCTATTTCAAACCAAAATTCATTGAATCACAATTCACACGCCTTTTTTTTTTTTTTAAATAAAGAACTTATTATTGAATTTAATTTTTTTTAAAAAAAAGAATTGAACTAGGACTTGTTTGATAACGTTTCCATTCTTTGTTTTTTGTTTTTTGTTCTCCGTTTTTTTTTTCATAACAAAAAATAGAAAAACACATTTGATAACTGCTTCTATTTATTGTTGTTAAAAAAAAAAAAGAAACATAAACATATTTGATAACCGTGGCTTGTTTCATGTTTCTTATTTCTTGTTTTCTTAATAATATAATATATAAAAGTATATGTCCTATATTAAACATAAAAAAGAAAATTTTCAAAAAGTTTATATCATTAATATAAACAAGTCTGAATGCACAACTAAAACCAATAATAACATAATAATGTATCAAATCTATCATTTGTCATCATCTATCAACGCCACTTTTCATTCCGATAAGTGGCTTAGTTATTGTTTTGTTTTAGTTAATTAGTTTTAGTATTTAGACTTCAAATTAGCTTTAGGTTTTAGATTTTAAATTAGTTTTAGTATTTCGATTTTAAATTAGTTGCACGCTTTAGTATTAAATTTAAATTTGAAGTGTTGTTAGAATTTAAGATTGAAGTTGAATTTGAATTTGGGGGTTATACTAAATTTGAGGTGAGGTTATATTGAATTTTAGAGAGTTATGTTAAATTTGAGGAGACACTGCAACAAATTTGGTCTTTCTTAATGCATGCAAATTTTGATTTCTTGATGGTAATGACAAAGGACCATTAAGAAAAATATTTTTCTTGATACAATGTTTATCTTGACGGTCATGTACGTCAAGAAAAGTTTTCTTATTTTGTTGAAAAAATATGAAAAATGTAAAAAATGTGAATTCTTGATTTTCTTGATGGACAAAGTTCCCTTAGTTTTGTTGATTGTCCACAAACGTCATGAAAACTATTTCTCCATGGACAATAAACATCAATGATAATATAAATGATAATATATTGGGATAGTTGCAAATTTAGCAATTAAATTCAAAATAATTAAGTATATAGCAACATTTTAAAAAAATTGCAAATATAGCAAAATTTGTCAAATTCTATCATTGATAGAGTCTATCACTGATAGACCATGTTATAAAAATTGGTCTATCACTCATAAATCATACGAGTCTATCAGTGATACAAGTCTATCAGCGATAGTTTTGCTATATTTGCAATTTTTTTAAAATGTTGTTATATCATTAATTATTATTCATCAAATGGTCATCCATTACAATTACCCTATATATTAGCTGATTGACAATGCCCATTAAGTTAGGCTTTCTTGATGGACGAGACCCATCAATGGATGAATTTTCTTGATTTGTAATAATGACCATCATCTGGATAAAAATTGATATATTTGTTTTGGATTTCTTGATGAGTTTAGAATTTTCTTGATGGATCTAGCGATTTTTGATGGACTTACCAGAAAAAGATCATGGACAAGGTCCATAAAGAAAAATGATTTTTTTGATGAGCATTGTCCATCAAGAAAAAAAGTATTTTTCACGAAGTAAGAAATTCAAACCATCGTTAATGGGCTTAGAAAACACTCTATTCATCAATAATATTTTTAAATCTTTACTATTTTTTTTCCAATTATTACTTTCTAGTCATCAATAATACAATATTACATTGTGGAGTTCATTATTTCTATGACTTTGATTTTATTCTTGTGTTCTTAACCTTCACTGAGTGATACATATAAACTTACAATCTTGATCGTTATAAGGTAGAAGTAAACAATCGCATAAGAGGGTTTGAAGGTAGAAAGCTAAACGACTCCTTAGGGAAGTTAGACTATCTTTGCTTCATTCATCCTTTGATGTTGGTTATGTATTTTATTTCACATGTACATTGCTATAAACGAAGTGTTAGGAAACAAATGAAGTTGTGGGAATAAAAAGGTGATGTAGGGTAAGCGATATATATACCTTCCCTTTAATAATAGAAGATATTTTTTTTAAAAAAAAAAAATAGGGGATCTCTCGATACACAACATAATGCGTCAGGAAATTATGGAGAACTCCCAACGTCGTATATACGACATCGAAAGTGGTATTATTCTGATGCATTTTTGTACATCTTCCAACACATTCGTCGAGAGATCTCCTTTTTCTTGTATTGCTTTCTTCAAACTCGTTTTTTGCTTCTTTTTTTTTCCATTATCATTTTCTTCAACACCAAAGTTTGAATTGGTTCCAACATCATTCCATTGGTCTGCTTCTAGATTGTTAGTGCCTGATAATAGATCCTAACTGTTTCTTGTCATACCAGTCAATATATCTTTTTTAGTCTTTGTAAACTTGTCTTAATTTATTGAGTTCGTTCAATTGATCATGATTCATGTATTAGCATTTAGTTGGTTTCTCATATTATTCCAACTAGTTTTTGTAAATGTTGTGGTTGATCGATTGCCTTTTGCAACCTTTTCAACCATTAAGTCAATAAATAGAGCTTAACTCTTGTCCATGCATGACCCTCACTTCTTAATCCATCAAATTTCAACAACTTTATTGACGCAACCTTCTTCAAATGATTTTTGTGACATGTAAAATGTAAGATTAAAATTGAAATAAAAAAGAAAATCAATAAACTAGAAAGATGCTAATTGACCTATTGTTTGCCCACGAATGAACAAACTTTAGAGAAGTTATCAATCACTTCATTCCAAAACAGAGAAGTTCCCTTTCTCTTTCTTGTCTCCATCCATCTAAAAAATAAAATGCTTGCATCTCTTAATGAGGATTAATGGAGTAATATAGTAGGGGAAGGAGTTTTTAGCATAAAAACAAACAATTGGAACACCAAAGAAATGTGAAAAAGTAAAATAAATTGAAATTTAGAAATCACAATAAAACTTTCCAAAAATATGAAAATCAAACAAATTATTGAATCAATATTAATTAGTTGAATGCAGAGATGAGTTTAAAAGGAAGAATCAACTCCAAAATGATTATATTTCCAATGTGTCAAATGTAATTTAGATAATCTTTCTGCTTCTTTTACCTTTCCACGAGTGCTATCATTAATTATTACCATTTCTGCTCTAAATTCTCTCTTAAAAAGACAAATTAAAAGAAAGAAAGAGACAGAAATGAAAGGGAAGATTAATGGAAACTTTTGCATTATATCATTAAACGAATTACTACAACAATTCACCAACTTTTCAACGGCAAAATAATCCTGAATTTTTCTTTATTGATACAGAGACGAACAAACATGGAACAGACAAACATTTTTCTACTTTTGCACACAAAACTAAACAATTCAAAGTCCCCCCCATAGTTTCATATTTGTTCCAACTTCAATAGTTTAAACTTTCATTTCGCTCCATAGTTTTTCTTCTTGGTAATTGTCTTACTTCAATCTTGGCAACACGTCACAAAGTAATAACCTAACTCCGACTTCCTAGTTTCAAAATATAATTAATAATAAACTTTGTTCTCAATGAAGCTTAGTATACTCCATTTTCTTTAAGAAGAGAGTTCTTCATATTTTTGTTATATATATTTTCATATGATCCATTATTTGATTGATTCTAATTAAAGTTCCCAATAATATATACACATATTAAGAATTGGCTTATCTAAATAAGCCAACCAAATAAAGAAAATGAGGAAACAAAAGGGATGAACATGAAAAAACTCAAAACCATCGTCTCATGGGTTTTGCTTAGTAATATGTTTCAACTAAACCAAATACATCAATTCAATAAAACATCATTAAAGCTGAAGCAATTCTATAATACTGTTTCAGAGGCTAATGAAGAGTTTGTTTTGGAAATTAGTTACAAATGCCGAGCAGAAAGAATAACACTAAATAAAATTTGCTCAACAAAAAAAAAAAACTTTAGGTCACAAAGTTGCCTTCTTCCTATACACTTCAAAAAATATACATACAAAACATATAAAAAGAGCATCAAAATACCATCCATTCTGAGTGAATAAAGGAAGTAAACAACCTTTAGCAACAGTAGTTAAATAACAGAAGAAACTACAAATAGAACGTTAAGTAGAAACAGTAGAGACACACAACGTTGTTAACCCAGTTTGATGACATTGCATCTACATATGGGGAATCCTTAACTCATTATCAGATATCTTATTATTTTGATAATATTCAACCATAATCAACATATTATGATTTTAGTATACAAAGATTCTCACTAACTTATTCACTAAGTATTAATCATGATACAAATCGCATTATCACTACAATTCAAAGCTTTGACCACCAAAATCTTCGATACCAAGCTACATTCTTATCATCAACAAGAAAGTTAATCAAAGGAGTCTCCCCCTGAACTTTTGACCTTCATCGGATTTCAACATAACACTTCAGTAATCTGTCTGCTAACGAAGGTTCTTCTACTTTAAAAACAACCAGCTACTAAATACATTATCAAAAGATAACTTACAAGTTGTCGAAACAACATAAAACTCTTAACCGGAAGAACTACGATCAAGATAACACAACGTTCTTTTCTTAAGACAAAAAACAGAGTAAGATAACTACTTCGAGTACTTTCTTTTTGGACACACACATATTCAGTTAAAGGAACGAACTTTTATAGAAAATTTCAACGCTATGTCCTTACAACAAATGAAGGAAATATTCAAAATAAAATATCCAGAGACAAGGGAAAGTCTTTTCTGGAAACCTTCCTCCCAACATTCTCTTTTTGTCATTTGTTGAAAAACAAGGAAAGACGTGAACAAAAAGATACGCATACCCACAAATTTTTCAACACATTCCACTTTTCCATCAATTCAGCACACCAAAATACCATCAAATTCAGCATACCCGGTATTAAACCACCAACACTCCCACTCACTTGTGGGCTTAAAATATTTGAAAGACCCAACAAGTGAAATCAATTTTACCTCACTTGTAGGTTTGAAATATTTGAAAGGCCCAACAAGTGAAAATTGATTTTAATTGGAGAGGAACCACAATGGAAGGCCTTGAACACATGACTAAAATCAATTGTTTTTAAAATTTCTACTTTCAATTAATTTTTCTTTATTGATTTTAATTGTTTTTTCTTAATTTACGTTTCTTTTTTTTGTAGTTTAGTTTTTATTTGGGTCTCTAAATTTTAGTATCTTTACATCTTCATTACTTCAAACTTTTTTTACTAAAATGAAATAGGAGACATTTCTAAATATAGTAAAATAAATCAAAATTTTATAAAATATAGCAAAATTTTACATTTATTAATGATCGATAAACTTCTATAGTGCCTAGAATCTAAGATTTTTTATATTTTATAAATATTTTATTTCATCTTTTACAATAATTCTCGATAAAATAACAATGATGTGAAAATTTTAAATTAATTTATGAACATTGATACCAAATATTGAAAGTGAGTACATTGAGGGTAACCAAAGATAAGTGATTTGATTTAGAAATTTAGAGATAAAATAAAGAAGCAAAATTGCAAACTTGAGAGAACGAGTATACTCCATTTTAAAACTAAAAAACCTATGAAAACTAAACTCAAAATTGAGCCGTAAAAGTACGATATTTAAAACTTGTGAACTAATTTTTTCCTTTTTTTTATTAATGAGACTATATCTCTCTTACCCATGAAGGTTATAATTTGTGAACTAAATAAAAATAAAACTCATACGTAACCACTAATATGGTTTTTTATTTTAAAATTAATTAAGAGAATAAACAATTTAGCTCTATCAAATTTTAAAATAAAAAAATACTTTTAATTTCATAAATTATCCTTAAACTAAATAGTTTATTATAATTATACCACTTTTAAAGATTTATTTGGTAGCTAAATTAAATTAAATTAAATTATTAATTTTAGGGGCATAAAAAAAGTTCAATTATTGATGGGTTTTTCCCCCCTCTCTCAATCTAAGTGTTACAAAGTCACAAGCTTCATTAATGGAGAAAAATGCTTACAACTTTTTTAGAAAATGAAAGAAAAGATCATATATATTATTATTATTATTTCTTTTGGATGAAACTGCACTTTTTTATTTGATGTGTATTTGAATTGACAGAAGTAGCTCTGCTGTCCACTAAGTCGAAGGAATAATCGCATGCTGGCCTACACAAACCCCATATCCAAACACACCCGCCTTGCCCCAATTCGATTTTTCCTTTTTTTTCAAATTTTTATTTTACCTTCTCTAATATATCTTTTATTTACTCACTCCAACTTCTTTCTGTATTTTTTTTTTATAGACTCTGTCAAACTTTCTTCAATAATAATTATTCGTGAAGAAAAAAACATAAATATGATTGTTTCCAAAATTAATAATCACAACATACAAGTATTCTTCTTTTGTTTATTTTGATATATTCAAAAACAATTTTAATTTTTTGAAAAATCAACAACGATAGGTTAGTAAGAAAAGGACTAAATTTAAGAATTTAAAAAACACATAGATTATAGTTAGATATTTAAAAGCATATGGATTAAATTGAAGAACTAAGTTATTATATTGTTATTTGTTATGTTTTCTTTTTCTGTGCACATCAACTAAAAGAATATCTTGGGTTTGGTTGCTTTCATTTTGTCATTGCATGCTCATTTTGAGCAAAACGATTTCAAAGATTAGGATTTGTGTGTAGGCATTTCCCTATTAATAAAGATCAGGTGAAGATGTGTGTATTCATCATATTTTTTGAGCTACAATTTTAACAATATACTTTTGAATTTTTAGTTTTACTCCAAAATTGATGAAATAATAATAACTTTAAATATTTTTTCAAAATTTTAGTAGTAGAAGTGGCATTGGATAATAATAGTTTTTCTTTTTTTAAAAAAAACAACTATAAATCTAGTAGTTGAAACTAAATTTAGTATTTATTAAAGATAAAGAGACTATAATGAATATTTAAAAATATAGAAAGGTATAAACTTTTTTTTTTTAATTGCACTATTAATACACTACCTAGTTGGTTGTCATAAAGAAACTTTAATATTAAATGAAAATTTGTGTTAGTTTTTTATTACTGAATTGAAAATAGTTTCTTAAGATAGAAAGATGTAATAATTTAACTAATCATTGTGGTGGAGAAGTAGAATAAGAAGTACTTTATATTCTGTGTAGATAATGTTGTCACCTAGTCTAAAACATAATTAAAATTTATGAGTTGATTGATGTATGCATTCTAATACCTTTGTCATTAGCATTGCAATCACAATTATAGATGGCTGTTTTAATAATATTGCACTTTTCTTTTTATTTCTTTTTTATTTATTTCATTAATTAGAAAAAGTTCATGACAATCATTAAAAAAATTAATAAAATAATACTTTTGCCTTCCTTTTCTTTTAAAAAAAATTCAATACAAAGTTTTAAACTTCCAACCTTTGTAACTAATTAGAACTATATTAATTTTGATAATAAAAAGAAATAACTTCGTTACGTGGTAGTATATATAACATATGCAAGATACATATTTATAATATATGAAGTTTTTTTCTTAGAAAAAAGAGAGATTACAACGAGTATATCAAATGAATTTCAGATAAACTATTTTACTTACATATTGAATTAACTATTCGAAAATAAAACGCAACATAGACACTTATGAAATTGTTAAAAGCAAGAAGAAAAAAAAGTATTTGTTTAGATATATCTTAACATCTATGGTGTATAAATCATTTGTACATAAGATATACTATTTCGATTTGCATAGCTACGATGTGAGATAATGAATGTTCAAATATTTCTCCCTTGTTAGATAATAATTTTTCATAACTACTGGTCTTTCAAAAACAAAAAAGATTAAAATTTGTTTCATTTTTGTTTTTTATATTTTCAAATGTCAAATTTTATTTCTATAACTTTAATAAAATTTGTTTAAATTTAGTTCATTAAAATTAATATTTATCGAAATTGATTAAATAATAGCAACAATAATTTTAGAAAGAAAATACAAAATTTATCAGTAAAAGCGACTATAAATAAGACATGAAAAAACTAGGACTAAATATAAATATAGAGAGTAAAATTGGAGGGTTAAAGTGTTTGTTTTTAGTGTTACTTAGAATTAAATTTATTATGAAATATATCAAGTTTATTGAAAGGAAAATAGCACCACACATCAACTCCAAGTGTTAGAAAAAGAGAAGACTCATAGGTATGTGTCATTATTTTATTGCAATGCAAAGGAATAAAGTAATAGTTGTAGGGCCAATTACAAAAAAAAAAAAGTGATTTATTATAAACCACAAATTATTTGGACTTGAGAAAATCAATCATACAAAGTAATCAAACCAATGTCTGAAACTTCTTCTTTGGATAAACATTGTTTTGTTTTTATTTTTTTCATAAATTTTCATGACATTAACCATTCAATTCTCCACACCCATGTATTTTTTCTTTCTTTACGTTAACTCATTAACTCATTAATTAATGGATTTGATTGTTTCGAAAATGATTGGTAGTTCTAAGGATGATTTTAGTAAAAGAAAATTCAATTCACTTCATTTTAAACGTACGTTAATTAAGATTCGACGATCTTATAATTACTGTATCATTTTGAAGTATATAGTTTGAATTTGGATGTGAAGTAAGATTGTGTTGGGTTTGGCCAACAATCATTAATTGGCTCCAAAAAAGAAGTAGAAATTGAATGGTCATATTATTGGTCCACTTTCAAGTACATAGACCTAAAATACACTCTTATCTAGTCAGTTCACTTTATTCTATAAAGTGATTTTGGCCACTCTTGGCAAAGCACTTTTAACCACGCTATCAATTCAAATTCTACTATTAACACCATTTGTCTGATACACCTTTCTCACCTAAACCATATATGTACTCAAATAACTAAAGATTCACTTTTATCAAATAAAAAATAAAGATTCATCATTTGTGTTCATCATCCACTATCCTATTCTAAACTATAATTTTTTGTTTTTGTTTTTTCTACTTTTAAATAATAACAATATTGTTTTTATATAAGACGGAGAATCGTGTGAATATTTATTTTGACACTTTGAACATCATAGGAAAAAGATTAATAATAGACATTAATTTTAAGATTTGTTCATATTTTTATATCAAAATGATGTGTTTCTGAAATATGAATTAGATGGAGTGATAATTACTATTTAATTTTTCTTATAATATATTATTAAGTTACTACATTGCAATTATTAAAAATCTATATTCATATAGATGTTTCAATATAGAAGTAAACAATAGTCATGGATATTCTTTTTTAATTAGGATTGCAATCTATTTGCAGTAATAATGTCACCATCAAATTTATGTAGTTTTACGAATTGATCAGATTTTTATGAGATTGGAAAGATATTCTGAAGGGGAAAAAAACAGATTATTTGTACAAAAACAAAAGAGAACTCAGAGGATAAGTGAAAAAAAATGGCAAAAAAGGCCTTTTGAGAAGAGGAATCTAATAAAAGAAGTATGGGAGATTAGGAGTGGGCAGTGGATAAAATAAAAACCTTCTCCATATACAATGGAACTCTGTTTTTTTGAACTTTGTGTGATTCAGATGATCACTATTTGCTTATTATTTTTCTCATCTCAATCATTCCCATTTTTAAATTCCCAAACACACTTTTTAAGGCATTTTCAAATAAACAATATTGGGAAGTGTGACAGTTTGTTCATTTCCAACTTACAATTAAATTAACTGATCCAATCCATCCATATAAAACTTTTCTTACATTTCCCATCTCTTTCATTTAGTTCAAAAGAAAAGAAAAGAAAACAATAAGGTTATTGCTTCCAAGTCTTCAATTATATTCCCTTCAAGTTCCATTGCCTTGTGGTGTAACCTTTAAGAAATGTTGCTTAATTTGTTTGTGTAAGCAACACTTATAGAAATTATAAACAGTATTGCTTCTTTAACAAATTTCTTCTCTTTTTTTCTGGTGCTTTTGTGTTTTTTCAACCTATAAATATTAAATAAGTAATTCTTTTAACGTGTTTTAAAATTATTAGTGATAACCTTATAGAAAAATATAAGATCTTTTTGTTCCGAATATGATAATGGAAGGAGATTTGAACCATACAATTCTTTTATTGTTGACATGTATAGTGTATGCTAGTTGAGTTATAATTTTTTTTTATTATTAGTGATCTCATTCAAAAACCTATTTTTTAAATTAATATTGATTTTAAGATTCTATTTAAATTTATTTAAAAAACATGATTAACAAATGTATTCCAATTTATTTAGAAAACTTGGTTTAACATTTTTGGTTTAACATTTTTATTGTAATTTGATATATGGGATGTTGTTGTTGTTTTTATTAGGATATTTAATATTGTTTTTCTTTAAATGAAAATTATATTAAGAGTTACTCATTTTAACAATTTTTTTTCTCTAAAAACAAGTTGATTGTACTTGATTGAAATTGTTTGTAAAAAGTGGACAAAAGAGAGTAGTAGTAAGGGAAAGTTGCTGTTGATAAATTTTAAGAGGAAAACTTTGTTTCTTGATTATTACAAAATATAAATGGAAAATTTTGTCAAAATAGAAATTTAAATTGGGGATAGAGATGGAGATGATGTTATCTAAATCCTAGCCTTAAACATCTTTTAATTTAGTTGAAGCCTAAAACCCTAAATTCAACCCAAGTTATTTGGCTCTACATTATGAGAAATTGATGGAAAACTTAATTATAAATACTTTTACATCTCTCAACATTTATCTAAATACAACTATAATATGTAGTTATTAGAAGTACTTTTGGACCAAGGGCAAATCCAAAAGGGAAAAAATGGTAGAAAATTGGTAAATAGACCTAGACTAACCAAGCCTTTAAAAACATATTAAATAATCTAACATTCTACTAACGTCAAAGTGTATTGTGTTTTTTATATATACATCATCATGCTAGGAATTCCATGTATATCGTAGACCTAATACGATGGTGATGTCTATCACGATTCTTTTTTAAACACTTGACCAAATTAAAGCAAAAGGTGGTAGAGGACAATATGAACAAATCACGTAAGAAATATGCATTTTATATAAATGGTTGTGTCTAGTTTTAACCTTTTTAATTTCGAACTTATTCAAAGAAGAAACTAGAGTCATTAGCTAGGTCAACCACTTCATATTAATACATCTTTTAACTCTACAATTGTCTTCTTCGTTATGCTTATACATTCGTTATACTTTTAAAAATTTGATATGACGTAAGAATCGAAAGTAGTCATGTTAGAAGCATTACACAATCTTAATGGTTAGTGTAGTTGAATTATTTGGTTGAAATTAACAAATTTACCACTTAAAAGCAAAGGTAGGTCAAACCCAATTTTCTTGTCCAATTCGTTCATCAAACCATTAATATTTAGCCCTAATATAATACATACAATCACTTTAAATATTATATAGATGTTACAAAATGAGAGTTCGAAATTACAGCCCACACCGTTGGACACAAAACAAATATATATATATATATATACACCACTTTAACGTTGACTTTAAAACAAACATTTTCAATTTTAGTTTTTGAAAAATAAAATTTACTTTCTGCTAGTAATTTAAAACGTCCGGGTACTTCTTTAAGTTGCTTACGATTTTTTAAACCCTAAACTTTAAAAACATTGATAATATCACAATGTCGGAATAAATACAACTCAATAATTGGTTCTGGTCTATGTATGACTAGAATATATTTATTTGTATACAAAATCGATAAAACCTTCATCAAAACCCTAAAACTTGTTAACAACTAGTTGTTAGCTAGCCTCATCATATATGGATATTAAGGGTATATTTGAAAGTGATTTAAAATTTGATCTTCAATTATTCAAAATCAATAAGAAAAATTGATTTTACATTATCAAACAAGGGTTTCATATAACTATCAACGTTGATTTTCAATTGTTAAAAAATCAGGTAGCTAAATTACAAGTTCACACCCTAAACTTTTAAATATGTCTAATATATAGATCTCAAATTTTTTAACTTAGTATCTCATATGTTCATAAAATTTAAAACATTTTTAATGGATCATTTTGAGACTTTCAATTTAGTACAACATAGATCTTTGTATTTTCAATCTTGTGTTTACCGACTCCTTTAACCTATTCAATATTTAAAAAAAAAAAAAACATTCATGAAAATTTACTCAACACAAAATAAAAAAATTAGAGTTACATTAAACATAAAATTCAAATTTATATAGACAAAAACCAATTGAAAGTTTATAAATTTAATAGACATGTTTAAAATTCAAGTCCCTAGTAAACAGATATTAAAAGCTTAGAGTAGATTTGGACACAAATCTATGTGTGATTTATAAAAAAACAATGAACAAAGAAGATATTCAATGCAAATATAGATTCAAAAGATTGTTAATCCGGCCCATTAACAAATGGCCCACTTTTTATCCACCACCCATCTGGGTTCCCAAAAACAAATACCATTAGAGTGTGAGATGTTTGAATGAGAGACAAGAAAACTTAAATACAAGAAAGATTCATAGAACAATATGAGTTGAATGAACTTTTGGTACATACAAAGACATAAACTAAAGTACTATAAATTAGCATACTTAATATAAAATGTTATTCCACCAAACCTAATTACTCTAACAATTACAAAAAGACACTTAGCAACTCAACTTTATCACCATGCCAAATTACAAACTTAACTAAAGAGAGATAAATCATTGTTCAAGTGTTGTGAATTCACAATCTCCAGCTTCAACTTAACGCTTCCTAAATTCTGTTTGATCTTGCAAAAATCAACAACTCCTTGTCTTTTACTTCTCTAACTTAGTCGAGCAGATTTGACGAATTTATTAAGGGACCAGGAACACGTGTCATGTTCACATTATCAGTTTTTGTATTTTAATATTAATTTTGATGTGTTAGATTACAATATATATTAAATTTAGCTTTATTTTGTCTAAATTTTGTGCTGTAGTAACAGTGCCCCTTGCACAATCCTTTATCCTTTGGTTGTGAGTTCAAATCTTGTCATATATCAAACTATTCCAAACATCAATAATTTTCTTTCCTCATATATCAAATTTCTTCTTAAATTGTCACAAAATAGATGTTATTCCAAAGATCAATAATTTTCTTTCCTCAATAATTTTCAAAATAGATTTTATTCAAAGCATCAATAGTTTTATTTTCTCAAATATCAATAATTTTCTTTTTCCAAATATCAAATTTCTCCCTAAATTTCAATGATTTTCTAAAAGAAAGATAATTTGATTTTTCTATTAAATTTCAACGATTTCCTAAAATGAATATAATTTTGTTAAAAGAGCAAAAAAACTCATCTAAGATCAAACTTTAACTTATTTCCTAGCCCTCGTTTGTTATCTAACAAATAACTTTTTTAAAAAATGCAATAAAGTTGGTGATCTAAACTTCCACTCTTTTCAACAATATTCCATGAAAATTATTATTCTTTCTTTTTTTCTTTTCTTTTTTAAGCAAATTTTAAACTCGTATATTTACATTACAAAAACTCATGTGAAAATTGTCGGTCTTTCTTTATTGCTACAAACGTAGTGAATGTTATTGGAGCATCAGTGAAATGTTGAGATATTTTTTTAACATTTTTAGTGTGTTTAGTATATAGTACCTTGTACCCCTATATAAAAATGTCTGCTCACCTAAATTAGAGAAGTAAAAGACAAAGCACATTTTCATTTTCATGTTAAAAAATGGTCGACAAAACACTTTTCCATTTTTTGTGTGTTTATTCTATTCGTTCGCTCCAAAATCTCCAATTAGTTGAAGAAAGCATTTGACGAACGGTTGAAGAAGGGTTCAATCTATTGAAGAGCAAGTTCCTATTTGTTTAAATGCTATGTCTTATTCTCGTGCCTTGTCATCTTCTTCTTCAGGACAATATGTTCCTCCGCAAATGAAACCTAAATATTAACAATACATATTTTGGAGGTATTTAAATTCAAAATATTTATAAATATTTCCTTTAAAAAAATTTCAATTTACGACTTTAGTGAATGTTATAAAATCTAAATTCAAATTGTTATTAGAAATAGAAAAAATATGTATTATGTATTATATAACAAATATTACGAGAAACTTCATCAAATAGAAAGTGATGAAATCATTATTTTAGGGGTAACAAACAAAAAATTGAATTCAAATAGTTATTACTATATATATTATGAATTACAAAATTAAATTGTTAATTAATTGATTTGAAACCTAAATATCCAAAAATCTGATATAAATTGCAGGCATTAATCTAGGAGATGTTGGTGTAATCTTTTACAACTCAAAAGTAAAAAATTATTTAAGATTTTTCAAAATTGGCGATTTTTGCAAGTACACTGTCTTCGTAAATCTGCGATATCTTGTATCATTTTTTACCTATGCAAAGGGGTATAATTGGTTAAAAAAAGTCAAAAAAAAAAAAAATACAGCAAGTGATTTTGCTATAAATCCTCAGGTACATACAAGTGTTAGTTGAGCTAAGCTCATATTGACTATTTTAGCTCATCTTTCATATCTGTAACAATTAGATATGGAAAAAAGTTTAGTTTGAAAAATGATCCATTAAGATGCAAATTGTTGAATGGAAAATTAAGGACTTATTAGTTGCTTGACAATCATTTAATATATTAATAGAGTGAATTACATTTTAACGGAAAATATCATGCACATAGCTCAATATAATGAAAATATTTTTATAATTTAAACATTAGAAAATAGTTTAATGTTATTTTGAATTAATTACTTTTTAAAAAAGTCTCAATATAACTTGGACCTCGTGTAATATAAGATATTTAATAATGGAAGGAAAACCAAAATATTTAATAATAGAAGAAAACCAAAGAATGATAATAAGATTTGTACTCTCAAAATATTTTTAAAAAGAAAAAGAATTGTTGTGCAAAGCCATTCTCGGCCAACATCAGAAAGTCCCAACTCATTATGCATTCAATAGACCAAGCCCAAAGGCCGACGGTGAAGTACTTGGAGCCCATTTATGTGGGCCGCTCTATCCTTCATTGGGCATAGAAA
This sequence comes from Cucumis sativus, assembly GCF_000004075.3. NCBI lineage: Eukaryota > Viridiplantae > Streptophyta > Magnoliopsida > Cucurbitales > Cucurbitaceae > Cucumis > Cucumis sativus. Next base: position 16,199,681 of record NC_026658.2, read on the forward strand.
ATAGGAAAATATGATGAGAATAATTTTTCATCTCTTAAACTTTTGTTCACAAAAAACAGTAGTTACCATAAAAGAAAAAAAAAATGGTTTTCCCTATCTCCCCATCTCTTAACTTTGGTTTATAAAAAATTTGCCAAGGCTACATCGGGAGAGCATTCACGACCCTAATCGATCCATAAGTGACTTAGAAATAAAATTATGATCGAAATGAATGCTGCATTGAGTTCAATCAATGTCCTTAATTCTATTTAGTGCTTTTGGATATAGATGCTTTTGTGATTTAAGTGAAGTGTTTGTTTAATTTTTTTTATTGGCTTTTAAGATCAAGTCATTCCACGTTAATACCCTTGAGAGTAGGTCATCTTTACAAAATTCTCAATGCTTAAAGAGATAAAATAAATAGTATTAATTTCTTTTATGATTCATTCATGACTTTAATTTTTTCTTAGAAAAAAAATATAATGTTACCAAGAAAGAAAAGAAATATTTTTCGCTTTTTCTTATATATAATTTGCATCAAAACAACCATTTCATTTATTTCTTTAGTTTTTCTTTTGCTATAAACAAAATTTCAAAAGCTGAATTGAACCTATAATAATTAAATTTATCATAATTTATAAACTAAACCATTAATTTAAAGTCAATAAACTATTTAATAACATCAAATATCATATTTGAAAACTGAGATATTTTAAATAGGTGTAGAAAGTGAATTGATTGAATATTTAAGAGTCGAAATAAGAGTATAAATGGTTGAATAAGGTATTTATTATGAATTGTTGTAGACTTCAGGAGATAGAGATAAGGTATAGAAAAAGAAAAAGGGTTCTAAGAAAAGGAAATTTGATTTGTTTTGTTCTCAAGATTTTATGACAAATCTTAAGATATTTTATCCACTCATTGTGTTTTCACAATCACAATTGTTTTTTAATTCACACTCTTTCATTTTCAAACCATCGTATACTCTAATTAGTTAAATTGCTACCTCAAAACATATATAACAAAATTTAGATATGTTAGTATTGTATGTAAATATGTTTCGTAATGCAACCTTGCCAGATGCATTCATAGTGCTCTATAAACAAAATTTAAAAAAGAAAAAGAAAAAGAGTTTGTGTTTGATATGCATTTGGTGGCAAATATATTTATTAGATTTAAAAAATATATTTTAATATGTACTTGAATTTGTTTTAATTAAAAATTTAGTAAAGATGACATACACAAAATTATTTTTGGAATCTCTACTATTTGGGATTTTGTTTAAAAATGAAATAAAAAGCTGGTTGAATTAAATAGAATTATATGTAGTAGTGATAATATGATGAAATAAAAAGAAAAAGAAAGAAAGGTCCAAAAAGCAGATCAACTACTGCTATAAAGGATAAAGATGAGACAATGAGATGATATAAAGATAAGATATCAATCATATATAATTAAATAAATTAGCTAGGACAATACAACTTTAATTAGTGTTTACAATTTTAGTATAAAAATATAAAGCAAGCAGCCACACTCTCCTCTCAACAACTACAATACATTATTATTTTATGAAAAAAATAGAATAGCTTTAAATTCCTTTTTAGTTCCTAATTTTCATTTAACTAACATTTCTTTCCATTTTGTTTTGTAATGTTTTATTCTCAATTTTGTAACCATTTACTTTTTCAACTTTACTTAATCTTTATACTTTAAAATTTATAACAAGTCAGAGTTTATAAAAAAAAAAAAAACAGTATATGAATTTAACGTGTATATATATATATATATATTCATTTTATGTTGGTGACCAAGTCATTCCAAATTTGAAAGTACAAAGATTGAACTGTTATATATCAAGTTTGCAAACTAAACTGTTATATAATCAAAGTCTAAGGAATAAATTGCCAGTCTTTAGTTATTTTTATGAAAGTTTTGGTGATCAAAGTGTAACAGAAAATCACGAAAATATGAAAGTAAGATTAAAAAACACTTAAGAATGATTAAAAGTTAATATATATACCAATAAGGTGCACCATTCTTTTTGGTGGCTTGATCATATGAACTTTGAAATTAAGCGTGTTTAGTTTAAAACAATTCTATGTTGAATGATCTTCTAGAAATTTGTCTAGGATACATGTGAGTGAAATGATGATGTTGCCAGATCACTCGAGAACGTTGGGAGCTTGGAGCGTTACACAAATGGTTTTTAGATATATATTTTACCAAACACAAAAAATATTGCTTATTTAAAAGTTTTTGTGATAAAAAGTCAAAAATTATATTGTAGAACAAGTATAAAATAGGAAAATTATTGTCAAAACTACTAAAAATATTTATAAAATATAGAAAGATTTTAGATTCCATCAATAATTAAGGATATGACAATGTCGTTGAAGGTCATTATTTAAAAATATTATTTTAACTTATAACAACGCCATGCAAGCTCGCGTCGGTGTTTTCCACCTAATGGCAACATCATTCAGGAAGGTGTCGGTGAAACCCTAATATATTATTAAAATGGAAGATCTATCGTGACGTGGTTGACCATGTCGATGTCGATGTCGTTGATTGTAGATTGTATATATGTTTGATATTAAATGTGTTATATATTACAAAATTACAATATGCTATTGAAGCAACGAAGAAAGAAAATGAAGAGTGTGAAAAGACTATAGAAGAGCTTAGGTGCAAGAATTTCTTTCAACGTAGCATTTAAGGACCTCGAATCTAAAAGAGTAAAAACATGAACCGAATGTGCAAAGAAAAAAGTTGATCATTATTACGAGATGCGTAAGAAATATGAGATTGCTTCAAAGAGAAACGATCCTTGCTCTAGTGTTCCAGAAAATTGATTGGAAAAGAGGAGCATAAAATGAAGAAACTAAGAACCAAATAGGTAAGCCATAGAAAGTTCCTAATTGCTATGGTGGTCCCATATGCAATTGGGAAACATTTTATGACTTACTCGTTCGGTTCTCGGTCTTGTCATTTTCTACTCATTTTTTTTAATCAATTTTCTGGAACCACTAGAGCAATGATCGTTTCTGTTTGAAGCAACCACATATTTCTTTCGACGCAGCTCGTAATAACGTTCAACTTCCCTCTTTTCACATTCTCCTCACATTCCTATGATCATACAAAGCAATTATGTTGAGGCAACGAATTTAGTTTTTAGTTTTTAGTTTTTATTCGTGTACTTTCTGAACCTACAAACGTGTATTTTCTTAATATTTAAATTAATTTTAATACAATTTTGATTTGATATTTTAATTTTATGTTACCTGACTTGTAATTTCAATCAGGATTAAATCAAATTCGATCTTAATACAACAAAAAAATTAATACTAAAAAAGTAAAAAAAATATATGGTAAAAAGGTTTTTCGTCTGCGTCATCCAAAGCTACGCCGACGTTGCGTCGGTTCTGACTTCCACGACGCTTTGACTCCACATTGACATTAGTATATTGCCGACTTTGGAGTGGAACATCGGTATTAATATATTACCTACGTGTTGACCTTATCGACCAAATCTCGAATTCTTGTAGTGCTATTACTTTAAAATATATCATATTTTTATTTTGTATGAGTGATAAAATATTAATACCACCGAGGAAAACTTTTCTTAAAAACAGAAAAATAGGTATAGTTGGATTTATTTTGCTACCAAATTGAAAACAAAGCTTTATATTTAAGTGGGCAAAGTTTTAGAAATATATGAAACTTACAAATTTGTGGATTGTATATATAATAATTTAATAGTTTTGCATTTTACTTTATTTATACATGTTTTTTTTCATAGGTTAAAATTTAAATTTATTAGTACATAAGTTTTGGCTAAACTATAATAAAGGACTTTAACGATGTGTAGTATGAAAATTTGAAATTTTAAACTTAGAAATTAAACTAAAAAGTTTAGGTAGCGTGAGTTTAAGAGAAAACTGTGTTTGGAATGCAGATTTAGGAATTGAATTGTAATGCATATTTAGGAAGCATGGAAATGGAATAAAGATTTTTTAAATGTTGAATTTTTAAAATATTTTATTGTTTTTTGTTATTAATTAGATTTTAAATTATTTAAATTTTCTATTTTAATATAGTTAAATTTAAAATAAACAAAAAAAGTTAGAAGAATATTTGTTATCTTGATAGGCAGACATTTGACTAAAATTATAATTTTTTTGGTTTATTTTTTGTTAATTTAAGTTTTAGATTTTGTTAGGTTTTGAAATAAATTTCATAAAATTGATTCACTTTAATTCATTTTTAAAAATATCAGGTTTTTAACTGTAATTTACTAACTCCAAATTGAAAATTATATAAGAAAGATATTAACAAATTATATCTTAAATATAAAAGTAAAAAATTTAAAATATAGCAAAACCTAAAAACAGTTTTTTATACGTATGGGTAGAGAGTTTCATTTTATTTTGCTATCAAGAGCAACTTATCATAAAGTTTGAATTTCAATTTTCATTTTGCCACTAAATTGTTTCCACATTTTAATTAAATTTTTAAAAAATGTTTCTAAGTCTTTTAGTTAAATTGGAAAAAAATTTGTTATCAAACCAAAACATAAAAAATGGTACATCCCGTATATATTTATATTTTCCGCTATGTTACCAATATGTTTGAATTGTAATAAATATGTGATCGATTATTGTCAATTTTAAACACATAATATAAGAGAAGGGAGATAATTAAAAAATATCATCTAATAATAATAATACTAAAAAAACTCTAAAAGAAAAGATAAAAAAAATGAGAAAATGCATTTTAAAAATATTGTCGTGGTTAAACTAAAAGCGTATTGGGAATTCTTTAGAAAAAAGTCTTTCCAAAATTTATTTTTATTTAAATATTTTTAATAAAAAAATTCTTAAAATAAAAACGTAAATGTGATTGATAATTATTTTTTAAAAGTACAATTTTTGTTTGGTTTGTTATAGATTAAAAATGTCTTTTATTAATATTTTTCAAGGTTGATCGGTGGCAACAAACGTTAGGTCAAGAATGGGCGCACGGAAGTTCCCTAACAGAGTTGTCGAAAATGGTGGTTGAAATTTGGTCGATAATGGTCATTGATGAATTTTCTAAATTAAATTAGAAAACAAGTAATCGATGGGTTTGAATAATGTTTTCTATTCATGAAAGAGTGAGTAGAACTTGTTTTAGTATAATCCTTACACACTTTTCAAAAGTTTTCAAATTATAAATATTAATAGAAATAATAAACGTTAGAGATTTAGTATCGACTATATTTTGCTGCGAATGTTGTGGTAGTTATTGTATGAGATGTTTGCTAGCTTTGGCTCTTTAGTAGTCCTTGAGATTGTCTCTGCGATTGCTATTTCAAACTATTTCTTTCCATATCTAGTAATTCAAAGATATTTTTGTTATTTGCAGATTATGAGTTTGCATTTGTTTTCTCTTTTCTGTTTTACATATTTATGAGAATCTAGGTTGCTACTTTGAAGAACCTTTATATCGTTGTCTTGTGTTTGTGCCAAAAAACACAAGTATCTCGATCCTACAGTTTTGAAGTTTGTACCACTGTCGATCTTAAATATTTCTGTTTTAGTGAACATGTGGGTGAATCGTTTACTACATATTGAAGATGGATTTTTCATACCTAACAAAGTCCAAAGTATTTCAAGTAAACTGAAAAAGATAGAAATGAGAGAGTCTCACACATCTAAAATTTGAAACTATATTGATATTGTTATGTGTTCAATAATATTTCTCATTTTTCTAGAAATCTTTAAAACAACAAATCCAATCTTTTCTTTTTTCATAAAATTATTACTATTATTTAACTAATTTTGATTTTTTTAAAAAAATTACTTTTTGAAGATTTAGTAAAATTGATAATGATTAAAATAGAATAGACCCAAAATTAGTAATATTAAATAATATTTCAACTAAAAATATGTATATGAGTAGAATTATATCCAAACATACAATTCTCTTGAATTCAACCAATTTAAAAATGAGATGAGATTGGAATATCTAAGTTTAAGTTTAAGTTTAGAGCAATATGAATTTATTATTCATAAAAATATATTCAAATTAAAACCTTAAACATAATTATTATTCATCTTTAATATTAAAAGTGGAAGTAGAGAGAACAAAATGGATTAAGGGAAGAGTTTTGGGAGAAGGTATGGAATGATTGAAGTGGTTAGAAGGGGACATGATAAGTGTTAGAGAAAAATGTTTGGTGGTATCATAATCACTTTGTCTAAAAATATGTATTAATAATTATATTTCATTTCATTTATTAAAAGCTATTGCTGTTCACACTTCCCCCAATTTCCTATTCTCTTTATTAATTTATTCTTCCACCAAAAAGAAAAATAAAAAGTGAGTTGGATTGTCCCAATCAATTCTAAAACTATTCATAAACCATAGTGTGTACCTATTACGATACAATTTATTATTATTATTGGATTTTTAATTTCATTATGGTTTGGTTATTAATTTATTTAGGTTATAGTTTCTTTTTTATATCCTTAATCAAATATAAACATTTTATGCAGATGTTTCCAAACTATAGTTAACTAAAACAAATATAGCCCTAGTGTTTGAGTTTTGATTTTTATTTTTGGTTATTGATGTTATAATTTTTGAAAAAAACAAATATTTTTTGTTTTTGAAACCATTACAAAATTAAAGGGTATCTTTCATAATTTAGTTTATCATTTTTATTAGAAAAAAAATGTATATTCAAACAAATTTGAATCAATTTAGAATTTAGTTTTTTTTTTTCTTCTAAATACTAATTAAAAATGGATTTGGTTGAATATGGTTGTGTTTTTTAAGTATTTAATTAGATGAGAAGTTCGTTTGAAAACAAACGTTGAATTAATGAAATTTATTTAGGATATGAACTAAAATGGAATAAACAATATAATGTGAAAAGATATGTTCGTTACCTTTTACTAACGAATACTTAATAACAATTAACTAAGCGTTTTTATAACCAAACAATTAAGAATAGACTAATCCAAACACTTTTGTTTTTAAATGTGTGAACTAAATACAAAAGGGGTTGTGATAGAAGATAGTGAACATGTTTTGGGAGTCAATTTCAAAAGAAAATCATGCATGTTGTTATTTTGATTTGGAATCCTATCTTACAAAATTTTTAATTTTATAGACAGCATTATAATTTAACTAACAATAATATATACATATAAATATATTAACTATCACTCACTTTATTAAAAAAAATAATTATTATTGTCAACCAAATGCTTTTAGAGGGAAAAAAGAACAAAAAGGAAAATAAATGACAAATGTGATTGAGGGAATAATTAAACAAGAAATTTGTCATGAAAAGAGTTTGAATAATTGAAGTATCTAATAATTTATTGGACGAATTTGTAATTGGTGATTGAGTTAAATGAACATCATGTCATACATAATCACATTTTTTTCAAAATAGTTATAAATTTATTTTTCATAGTTTATTAGTTTTTCATTGAAAAAAAAAAAGGAACTAATTTGATGGAACTAATCAATAAAATGAATTATATAACTATTTTGGGCATTTAATTCGACCTATTTCCACAGCCTCCTTATAGTGTTTTTCTTTATTCTAATAAATTATATATATATATATATATATATATATATATATATATATATATATATATATATATATATATATATATATATATATATATATATATATATATATATGTTATTTTGGTAACAACCTTATTTATTATTTGTATACTTTCCTTTTTTAAAAAAATAAACAAATGTGTATTGCATGGTTTATTATTTTAAATTTGCATTGATGTGTGTAGGTATATTTTATTATTTCAAATACAAGTTTGTATTTTAAAACAAACAATGTTGTATGAAATAAAAAGAATAAATAGATAAATAAATAAACAAAATATATAATTTTATTTCCATATTTTATCTGAAGGGTATAGCTATAGAATGTGTAAGAAAAAGTTAAATTTATATTTAGACTTAAATTTCATTATAGTGTAAATTAAATTAAAACAATATTTGTTTTACTTTACGCCTTAATAATTAGATTTGATATTTTGAGGGTTTATGGAAAAATATAACTATTATATTTTGAAAGGCTAGGTGTCACTTTTCTTGTAAAATGTTTAGAAATTAAAAATAGATATTTAAGAAGTTCAAAAGCATTAAATTAAAATAAATCTTAGAAACCAAAAACATGTATATATAATTTATGACCTCAAAATAGATACTTTGAGGGTTTCTCTCTCTTTTTCGTGTTCCTTTTTATTTTCCTTTCTTTTCACTTTTTATATACAAGGAGACAATAAGTGCTTTGAAACGATTTTTAAAAATATATCTTAAAGCACCATTCTTCATCTTCGAAGTATTGTTATTGTTATTAAACGAATGAAAGATAAGTTAGGTGTATAAATCTTTTTTTTTTTTTTAATATTTGAAAGTGTTTGAATTAGACAATCATGTGTACGTAACTAATCTTAACTAATCTCACAAGATAACTCGATTGATCCTACACTACAATAAAAATGACCTACGACGACAGTTAAAATCTAGCATATTAAAAATTCTTGACATTTTTTTTAGACATTGATGAGCTTGTCAAGAAAGGTCTATCTATGACAATTCTTAAAAACTGTCACAATAAGTGTTTTTATGACAAAAAATAAATGTCGCATATCCAATATTTTTTTACAAACAGTAAATGTCATTATTTTATATTTTATGACAATAACTAACTGTCATAAGTTCGCACATACTTAAGTAATTATCTGTTATTATTTGCATATGACAACAACTATAAAATGTCATATAAAATGTCACGAAATCTTATTTTGACATTTAATTCCTATCAAGAACATGTCAATCATGACGATTATAAATTGTCAAAAAAAAACGCCTAGCATGACTATAATTGACTTGTCTTAACAATTTTTTTTTTAAAAATCAAATGTCGTACATTCCTCTATTGGTACATTTTTTTCTTGCCCTATTTTTCTGGACAATTCTATTTTTCTTGTCGTCTAGCTATTACACAGACCAGTTCAATTACAAAGTATTATACAACACATACATATAAAAACAAACAGTCAACGCTTTAATATATATGTTATCATACACTTTGTAATATTTGTACAATTGTTGGTAAAATGGTTTACAATGATAGAATAAACAAACATCTTTTGGTTACAACAAGCGTAAAATAAGTATATTGCAACCAAAATTTTGCTACCAACTCTACAAAAAAATCCTATAAATCAATAAGTTGCTCCAATATGACTTCACTGTGCCAATAGAGCTGTTTAAGAAATGAAAGATGAGCATTCTAGTTCTGTGGCAAATACAAATTACCTAAGAAACCATAAGTGCAATTTCAAACAAGATGTAACCAAGCCAAGAACATTCAAAGACATAATCACATGAACAATCTAGTGCATTTTTAAAGCCTCTTCTACTTTGTATTTCTTTTACATGGGGGGAAGAATACATTGAACCAACGTTAAAGAATGTAAGAGCATCCAAAAAGCCAAGCCCAAAAAAAGAAATCCCACCAAAGAAAGAAACTCCAAACAAACAAAATAAGACATGAATAATAATTGCAAAAAAGATTTTGACACTGGCACTCAAAGAAACATAGAACCTGACAAGATGATATTGCTCAAACTCACTTTCTTGTCAAAATCACTTTTAAAGTACAATAAAGAGTTTTGAACTACAATAACATATAATAAATGACAAGAAAATCTAAAACTTTGCATTGAGAGTTTTGAACAACAATAGAAGACCACAATGTGGGGAGGGGAGGGGAGTGTCTAAATCAAAAGCAACAATTCAAGAGCTAATAAGTATAAAAGTTACTATAGAAGTTAATCAAGAGAGAGAGTCAATAAGTTAACAAAATCCTTATTAAAACGCGTTTAGGAGCAAATGATCAAAACACGTTACGGATCAGCCAAGATAGATAGGACAGGTTCAAGACTGGGATGAAAGCTGAGTCAACTTCTTTACTACAAACCCCTTTTCTCTTTCAAGGATCAAAGCCTAGTCACTCGACGATGAGTGTACAACTCGAAAAAAGACCAATTAGAACCAAAGATCCATACGTGGTAAGGAAAAGGATTGTGGAGATCCTTTGAACAAATCAAGACTACCATAGCTACAGGATAGTCATTGCACTTCAACACACATAAACTAATCAAATCCAATAACTTTCAAACAAATTAACTAGAGTTGTAAGAATACTTTGAAATAAATATTACCTGTTAACTAGATTATTATAAACTTCTTTCCACGTTAGAGGTATCATCTTGAATTGTTAACCTCTATAAGATAAGCATAAAGCCCTACGGATCACATTCAGAACTCTCAAACGAAACTAAGAAAAGATAGCATGGAAATGAGGTTCTACTTTCAAATCAAATCATTTACATTCACTGAAATAAGTGAACTTCCATGCACAACAAAAGTAATCAATGGTAGCTCCAACAACAATGACCTTTTTTTTTCTTTCATTTAATTCAAAAGCAGATTTTGTGGTTGTCATTTTGTTGGTTTGTACACTAATCAATCGGGAAAATAATTATATCCACCAAAATATGTGACGAAATATTTCAAAAAGTTAAACAACTAATATTATGCTAAGAAAAATAAACGTGAATCCCTACAAACTCTGCCCACTCGAACCGTACACAGTCATTGTCACCCTGTTGTGTAAGTTTAGGGTGAACTTTTCATCTATAGACAATAAAGTGGTTCTAAATGAGTTTCATTCTTAATAAATTACATAAATGATAGTTTTAAAACAGTTATGCTTACTATGTCTATGATGGAGGTACTCTTTGATAATATTATGCCAAGCATAAACTACATGACGTAATACCCACATTCGACTACTCCTCGTTGTTTAGGACCCTGTGGATACACATACAAAAACCATATGTATGTTAAAAATAAAAATTAATTTACAACTATACTAACGGAGATATTTGCATACCTTCATGATCCTCCAAATTTGTATTTTCTTCTTCAATATGATGAACGACCTACAAAAGAATATCGTACTGTTACCAACTTAAAGTGGTGGCATACAAAAAAAAAGAAAGTAACAGTATAAGTAAGTATCACATACATTTCATTTACTTTGGATATGTCTTCGTTAATACGGTCTTTCAAAGAGTCTACTTCAAGTGCAAGACCTCTTGCAATAAAGAACAAAGAGGGGATGAAGCCATGACTCTTCTTCTTTGTTGCCGTACACGTGGACGAGGAAAGGTCTCTCCTTTCTTTTAATTCTTGCACTTTACAAAAGAAAAGAATAGAAAGATAAAAAATGAGAAGGATGAAAAATACCTTACCTTCTTTCATCTATTTGTTCTCTACAAAGCCTAAAACTCTCTTTATGGTGTGGTTTGATTCTAATGGAGTAGATCACACTGTCGCGACGTGATCGCTACGCGGAGCGGCCGACCTCCCCGTTTATTTAATTTTAATAAATAGTTTTGAAGTCGCCACCAACCATATTAAGGTGTGATTGGTCACCCAAAAAAAAGAAAAAAAAAATGGTCTGCGTACATTCAGAGATTTAAGTTCGGGAGTCAGTTGTGTGTAGGGAAGGTGTTAGCACCCTACAACACCCAAAAAATGGTTACCCAATTTTATCTTTTAAATTAAATTATAGAGGTTCACAAAACAAAGTTTTTATTTAGGTTTTGTTTAAATGTCCCATGTTTATCAATTCATATCGAAGAAAGTAAAACCTAAGCATGAATTGATGATTATGGGTGGCATAGGAGCCATTAGAAAAATTAAGTTTATTTTGTTTTAAAAGATTTTTATTCACCTTAAGAATATTAAGATACAAACTTGATATTTTAATCTCTATCATAGGTGTTTAATGAAAAATTTCATATATCTAGAATTAATAAATTCATAGAAAATACTACTCAGTCTCATTTAAAATATGAAATGTGTTAATTTAAAAAAAACAATCTATTAATTAAATTTCAAACGGAAAAATTTCATGTATTTATGGATTTTAAATTATAAAATCCATAAAAAAACAATACTTTTTCTCCAATTTACATTATTATATTTAAATAAAAAATAATAATAACAATGGCAAAACATTATGAAATTTGAAAAATACTTAGAAGTAATATGCTGAGATAAAATAAATACATTGATAATATATGCAAAATGTAAAAGATATTAATGTAGGATGCAAGATAATTAATTAATAACAACACATGCAACATAATTAATTAAATCAAAATGATGCAAAATAATTGATTAATGCAGGATGCAAAATAATTGATTAATGCAGGATGCAAAATAATTGATTAATGCATAATTAAACAAGGGCCAAATTGATATCAAATAATAACTAACAGTTGAATACCAAAGTAGGTTTGGCCCAATATGCAAATAAATAATATTGCAAATAAATAATCACACCAAAATGAATATCAAATAATTATAGCCACATATGCATACTGATTAATTAATACATCATGCAAATAATTAGAATGAGGGAGTGAAAATGTCACATACAAGTTGCTAATTAATTAATAGGCCAAATGAAAAATGGTTGTTGCCAAATATTAATTATATCATGCATAATTATTAACATGGATAATATATGGATAGCAGTAATTATTAACGGAGTATGCCATATGGATACATGTATAAAGTAATTAACAAAGACTGTAAAATTGATGCCAATGAAGAATGAGTATTACCAAATACAAGATGTTAATTGATTAATTATGCATAATTATTAAAGCATGTTATATGGACATAAGTAATTAACTGTAAAATGGGTGCCAATAAAGAATGAGTATTACCAAATACAGAAGGCTAATTGATTAATTATGCATAATTATTAAGGCATGTCATATGGATATAAGTAATTAACTGTAAAATGGGTGTCAATGAAGAATGAGTATCCAAATACAAATATATGATGCTAATTAATTAAAAAGAAATTAACACAGAATGGATGCCTAGTAATAAAAGAAAATTAACACAGAATGGATGCCCAAATAATAAAAGAAAATTAACACAGAATGGATACCCAACAATTAAAAAGAAATTAACACAGAATTGATACCCAATATTTAAAAAGAAATTAACACAGAATGGATACCCAATATTTAAAAAGAAATTATAAAAAATTTAATATAGAATGGAAGGTAGAATGCTCAGTATTAAGAAAGATACAAATAATAAAATTAACATGTTAAATGATGGTAAAATGATGAACACGATAGTTCATAATTAAAAGCAGTATATCAAACAAAAAAAAATCATTAAACAAGAATAAGAATAAAAAAGAGGAAAAAGAAAAAAAAACTTACCAGCAGGTCTGCCCTTCAATGCCAAAGGTTATTCCTTTTGATCTTCTTTCACTCTTCACCTCTTTCTAAATCCTCCAATAATAAAAAAAAACATCCTCCTCCTTTCTGAATCGTCTCCTTCTCTTTTTATATGGAAATGTCTCCTTTTTAGATAGAAGTGAAGTAGGTTTAGATAGTGAAATGGAATATAGAGAAATGTGGAAGAGTGGGAGAACGTGAGAGATTGGGGAAGAAGGTGGAAGAGTGGGAGAACGTGAGAGATTGGGGAAGAAGGTGGAAGAGTGGGAGAACGTGAGAGATTGGGAGAAAGTGGGAGGGTTGTGACTCAGTAAAACAGGGGATGGTTGAGAAAAACAGGGAGAAGAAAAAACAAATCTTTACTTTTAAATTTAATTTTAAATATGTTTTTATTTTTGTTTTTGTTTTTAAAACATAAATTTAAAATTAAGATTCAAATTCAAATTCAAATTCAAATTCAAATTCAAATTCAAATTTAATTTCTTTTTTTTTTCTTTTTTCTTTTATAATAAATAAATATAGGACAAAATACGGTATCTACAGTTTGCCCCCCTTTGTCCATCCTGTAAATATTTAAAGGTGAACAAAGGAAATAGATAAAGTATTTGGCCGATCTTTTTTATTTTTAGAGAGAGAAAAAGAGAAAAAAAAAAAAAAAAAAAAACATCAACCTTAGCTCTAGGACTAGGTTTGATAAAGTGAAAGGACCTGATAGACAGGCTTCGGCCTCAGCTTCATATCTGGGCTCGATTTAACCAAATTTTTTTATATAAAAAAAAAACATCAACCTTAGCTCTAGGACTAGGTAGGTTTGATAAATGAGAAATGACCTGATAGACAGGCTTCGGCCTCAGCTTCATATCTGGGCTCGATTTAACCAATTTTTTTTTTTTAAAAAAAAACATCAACCTTAGCTCTAGGACTAGGTTTGATAAATGAGAAAGAACCTGATAGACAGGCTTCGGCCTCAGCTTCATATCTGGGCTCGATTTAATCAATTTTTTTTTTTAAAAAAACATCAACCTTAGCTCTAGGACTAAGTTTGATAAATGAGAAAGGACCTGATAAACAGGCTTCGGCCTCAGCTTCATATCTGAGCTCGATTTAATCAAATTTTGTAAAAAAAAAAACCAATCTTAGCTCTAGGGCTAGATTTGATAAAGTGGACTCATCCTTCTTTTAAAACATATTTGAAATTTAATTTAAAAATATTATGCTTTTCAAAGGAATAAATAGCTCACTACTCCATTTTACCAATACCATTAACAATCTATGCATAATCGTCGTAGGATAGAATAAGACATGTATCACGAGAACTTTTTAAGCTGTCAAACTCGCCTCTCTTCGTATCAAACAAATGAATCCAAACTGCGAAAGATTGTACTATGTTGTAATGACATAATGTTGTTTTCGTCTTGGACTTCACAAAACATGAATCCTTTAGGATTCAGACTTCCAATTGCAGCAACTCACAATCATAGAGAAATTTGTCTGGACTTGTAAACACTACAATTCCTTAAGTCTTAACAAGAGAAAATCATAGCTTTTACTTGGTTTGCAAATACAATAAGTTGTACTGAATCATTGTTAATTAACAAATAGATAGAACAATAGACTAATGAATAAATTGATGTTTACTATAAGTTGATGATATTTTAAAAAAAGATGAAAGAAAGGATTGAAAGAATGGATTGACAAATAAAGAAGTGTTTGATAAATATGATAAGAAATGAAAAGATAACAACGATTCTTGGAATAGGAGTACAAAGAGAGGAGGTAAGGGATAATTTATACATATGAAATAACATTCTAAGAACTAAATGTAAGTTTCCTATAAATACCCTTGACTTCTTTCAACACTACGAAATTTTCTATGAAAAGGCCTCACGCATAATATCTTCGAACATAATCTGAATTCACATGATTTTTTTAGCTTAACACCATCCATATTGGTTAAAAGCAAAGCTCCTCCTGGAAAACTCTTTTCACCACAAACGAACCTTCATAATTAGGAGTCCATTTTTCTCGATGATCCTTTTCAAATGAAAATATCCTTTTTAATGCCAAATCTCCTTCTCAAAAACTTCAAGGGTGCAATTTTTTATTGTATGCTCGTATTAGTCTTCTTTGGTAAAGTTGTCTGTGACTTAATGCTGCCAAACATTTTTTTTTCAATGAAATTCAACTGCTCATAACGACATTCAACTTCATATAACTTAGCTTCCATGATAACTCTCAATGAAGGTATCTTAAGTTCTAAAGGTAGGACAACTTTTATACCATAAACCAAATAAAATGGTGTTGCCCCTGTTGAAGTACGAACTGATGTATGATATCCATGCAGTGTAAATGGTAAAATTTCATGTCAATCTTTGTATGTTGTTGTCATCTTCTCAATAACTCTTTTAATATTTTTGTTGACTGCCTCAACTGCCACATTCATCTTGGGGTGATATGGAGTCGAATTTCTGTGATTGATCTTGAATTTCTCACAAAGTTCGTCCATCATTTGTTATTAAGGTTCTTGGTATTATCTGTAATAATACCCTCTGGTAGACCATAACGACAGATCAACTCTTTTTGATAAACTTGAGCACCACTCCTTTGTAACATTGCAGTAAGATGCTGCCTCTAATCATTTAGTGAAGTAATCAATCGCCACAAGAATAAAATGTTGATCATTTGAGGCTTTAGGATCAATGGGTCCAATAACATCCATTCCCCATAAAGAAAACGACCATGGTGCTGACAAGACATGCAATGGAGATGCTGCTGCATGAATCTTATCCATATAAATTTGACACTTTTTACATTCTCTTGCATATTTTATACAGTCTGATTCCATCGTTGTCCAATAATAACCAGATCTAAGTATTTGTCTAGACATAATATGTCCGTTCGCATGTGTTCTACATATTCCTTCATGAATTTCTGTCATAATTTGTTTTGCTTCTTCCACATCAACACATCGAAGGAGTACCATATCATGGTTTCTTTTATAAAGAACTTTACCACTTAAGAAAAAGTTCATGGCCAACCTTCTTATTGTGCGCTTGTCATTCTCTGAAGCTCCATATTTCTCTACAATTATGTATTGCTTGATATCAAAATACCATGGCTTATTATAATACAGGTGGGCTCTGCAAATACTGCTTAATTTTGTTGAAAGCTTCTTGACAATCCTCATTCTATTTTCTTGGATTGTTTTTACGTAAAAGCTTGAAGATTGGTTCGCAGGTTGAAGTTAAATGCGAGATAAATCTGGATATGTAATTTAGTCTTTCAAGAAAATCTCGAACTTCTTTTTCTGTTTCAGGGGATGGCATGTCCATGATAGACTTCACTTTATCTGGGTCTACTTTGATCCCTTCTTCACCGACAATGAATCCGAACAGTTTTCCCGAGGTTGCCCCAAATGTACATTTGGATGGATTTAATTTCAATTGATACTTTCTCAACCAATTAAATAATTTTTGGAGTATAGTTGTATGATCTTCATTTGCTTTGGATTTTGCAATCATATCATCAACATACACCTCTATTTCCTTATGCATCATATCATGAAAAAGTGTAACCATTGCTCACTGATATTTGCCCCAGCATTTTTTTGAACCAAAAGGCATTACTTTGTAGCAGAATGTTCTCCAACAGGTAATGAATGTTGTTTTTTTTTTTTTTATCTTCTTCAGTCATTTTAATTTGATTATATTCTGAAAAACCATCCATGAAGGAGAAAGTTGAGTATCCTGCAGTGTTATCCACCAACATGTCGATATGAGGTAAATGGAAGTTGTCTTTGGACAAGCTCGATTTAAATCTCTATCCATACACATTCTCACTTTTCTGTCTTTTTGTTTGCTTTTTGGATACTGGAACAATGTTTTCCACTCGTTCAGGATATTTGGAGACTGTGAGGAACACTGTTTCGAATTGTTTAAGTACTTCCCATTTTATTTTAAACAATATATCAAGCTTCATTTTACGTAGCTTTTGTCTTACTAGGTTGCATTCTGGCTTCAAAGGAACACGATGTACTACAATATCCGTATTTAACCCCGGCATATCCTGATAACTCCAAGCAAAATATCTGAGTACTCACGTAACAAATTGATTATTTTTTTTCGAGTTTCACTGGTCATTGATGTGCCAATTTTTACCTCTTTTAATTCCTCCTGAGAACCCAAATTGATTACTTCAACTAGCTCTTGGTGAGGACCTAAGACCTTATCTTCTTCTTCTACTAATCTTAACAGTTCTGAGGATATTCTCCCAGCATTTTCATCGTCACTCTCTTTGTCAGATTCCATAGTGTATATTAAGGTATCAAGGGTAGAACTGGAATTACTAACATCTTCGTTCTTATGAATGTTGTCTATGAAAAAGTTTGGACTTTTGTGTTTAATTTGCAAGATGCAAGAAAGAAAGCAGAGAGAAGAAGTTGGAAAGAACGAAAGGAAAATGCGAAGATTTCATTAAATAACAAATAAAACAGTACATTCATATTGTAAAGCAAATAAAACATTGTGGCCTTGTGTAGAGCCACTATAAAATAAAAGGAATTTGACAAATAAAAGCTTAATCATTACTCTTGAAATTCTTTTGAAAATGTAGGTATATCTACAACATCCCAAGTATTAAGCTCGAAATCAGGTGGACATGCATAAACTGTTTCTCCTTCATTTTTGCACTTTTGAAACAAAGCAATCTACAATGTTCACTTTTGGATTTTCATGATTAGGCAGTGGATTGTTGTTGACATCCGGCTTCTCACCAACTTTTTTGAAGCTTAACCATCCATCATTAATCAAAGATTGCACATTCCTTTTTAAAGCCAAACAATTTTCAATTGAGTGTCCTGCTCCTTCGGCATAATAATCACATCGAGCATTTGAATCATATCATTTTGGATAAGGAGATTGTATAGGATTCATTGGGATAGGAGCTAACTGTCGATTTTGAATTAGATGAGGTAAAAGTTCTGTATATGTCATGGAAATTGGATCAAATTGTCATGTATCTGAGTTGGTCTCGCTACTTTGACCTTGTACAAATGGTTGAGAAGAGTTTGAATTAATAGGCTTTTGGGCTCTAGAGAAAGAGTGAGTTGGTACATAGTTGTTATGAGGGACATGAGAAACATTGCTTATATATGAAGAAAAATTTTGGTCATGTTTCCTTTGGCTAAAAAAACGATTTGTGGTTCCCTAAATTAGGAAAACCAAATGCATGAACCTCATCTTCTTTCTTCTTAGATGTTGTTCCTTTCTTTAATCCCTCATACTCAGCTGAAGCCTCTGCTAATCTCCCGTGCTTTATCGCATATTCAATTCTTTCACCAATAACAATAATGTCACAAAAATTGGTTGTAGCATTACCAATCATTCGATCATAGAATGGAGCCCGCAAAGTATTCATATACATAGACGTCATTTCTTTGTCTGTTAATGGTGGTTGAACCTCCGCGACCATATCTCTCCATCGTTGAGCATATTCTTTAAAGTTTTCTGAATTCTTCTTCTTCATACGTTGCAAGTCTAAACGATCTGGAGCCATATCAATATTATGTTTATATTGCTTTAGAAATGCATCAGCTAAATCCTTCCAAACATGAATGTGTGTATTATCTAATTGAATATACCATCGAGTAGCTGGACCAGTCAAACTGTCCTGAAAGCAATGGATCAACAATTTATCATTACCAATATGCATTGTCATCTTTCTACGATACCTTATAAGATGACTCCTTGGACACGATGATCCATCATATTTGTCAAATTCGAGAACTTTAAACTTTGCTGGAATGATCAAGTCTGGCACTAAGCACAACTGTGTTGCTTCTATATTTCCATAAACATCAGTCCCTTCAATTGCTCGCAATCTTTCTTCCAAAACATCTAGTTTTTGCTTAGCCGAAGTGTTCTCATTTTGCCTTATGTCTTGAATTTTAGCCTGAGCTTCCAATTGTTCTATATCTGGGACAGGAGGTGGAACATCAAAAAGTGGATTCATAGCAACATAGTGTCGAGCAGTTTGAGACTGTGTAACGTTCATGTGGCGTGACATAAATCTTGGGGGATAAATGGGATCATTGGTGTCTTGAACTGGATTGCTTGATTGTGTTGTTTCTATGACGACTTTTCCTTTTCCTATTGAAAGCAATTCCAGTATTTTTGAAACTTGTTCCCCAAGACTATTAATATCTTGTCTCATTTTATCCATGTCTTTATCTTGTTCTTCCATGATTCGACTTTTATGCATCGTATTGTAAGGATGATGAATTGGAGTAGGGTGAGCTATGTTTTACTTTGATTATTTTGAAAACTTTGAAGACTAAAGAGCAAGGGAAGAAAGAGAAAGAAAAATTAAAAATTTAAAATTTAAAATTTAAAAATTAAAAATCAAAATCAAAAATCAAAAATCAAAAATCAAAAATCAAAAATCAAAAATCAAAAATAAAAGAAAGAAAAACATGAAAAGAAAAGAAATAAGAATTTTATGTACTTTAGCTTAATTGTTTTTTAATATTTAGTTAATTTTAGAAAATATAAAGATTTTCATGTACCTCTACAATGTAAACATTACTTTCTTTAAAGTATTGCATGAAGCCAAATGAACCAAATTCTAGGGAACTAAGATAAATAAAATTTAAATATCAAACTCAAAATAATAATAATATAGAAAATACTATTATTGAAATTCTTTTTTTTAAATGAAATATGTATTATTTAAAATTTTAGGAAAATGTGAAACTTTGTTAAAATAAATAAATAAAAATAATTTGAATATTTGACTTTTGGATAAAATATGTCAAAAAGAAACTGACATGGTGTTGGTATCATCTAAACTCTTAGAAATTAAAGGTCTTCAAACTTATTCTAATGTTATTTAAGAAATAACAAAAGAATTAATCTGAGCGAGGATTTTTCATGTGCCTACACGGGAGTCGAAACCCCTCGAAGGTCAACACTACTCCATCCTCAATTCTAGTCCTATAAGGTTGTAGCCCGGGTAGAGGGCTTGTGAGTGTGTGTAAATGCATGTTGGAAAAAAAATGTACCAATAACATAGTACAAAATATTACATATGAATCAATAAAAAAAAAAATAATTAAGTGAACCAACATATTATAATATAATAAGAATAAAAGATAAAAATGTACTGGCTTGACTCTCTTACACATTGCAATGTCCCCAGTGGAGTCGCCAAGCTGTCGCGACGTGATCGCTACGCGGAGCGGCCGACCTCCCCGTTTATTTAATTTTAATAAATAGTTTTGAAGTCGCCACCAACCATATTAAGGTGTGATTGGTCACCCAAAAAAAAGAAAAAAAAAATGGTCTGCGTACATTCAGAGATTTAAGTTCGGGAGTCAGTTGTGTGTAGGGAAGGTGTTAGCACCCTACAACACCCAAAAAATGGTTACCCAATTTTATCTTTTAAATTAAATTATAGAGGTTCACAAAACAAAGTTTTTATTTAGGTTTTGTTTAAATGTCCCATGTTTATCAATTCATATCGAAGAAAGTAAAACCTAAGCATGAATTGATGATTATGGGTGGCATAGGAGCCATTAGAAAAATTAAGTTTATTTTTGTTTTAAAAGATTTTTATTCACCTTAAGAATATTAAGATACCAAAACTTGATATTTTAATCTCTATCATAGGTGTTTAATGAAAAATTTCATATATCTAGAATTAATAAATTCATAGAAAATACTACTCAGTCTCATTTAAAATATGAAATGTGTTAATTTAAAAAAAACAATCTATTAATTAAATTTCAAACGGAAAAATTTCATGTATTTATGGATTTTAAATTATAAAATCCATAAAAAAACAATACTTTTTCTCCAATTTACATTATTATATTTAAATAAAAAATAATAATAACAATGGCAAAACATTATGAAATTTGAAAAATACTTAGAAGTAATATGCTGAGATAAAATAAATACATTGATAATATATGCAAAATGTAAAAGATATTAATGTAGGATGCAAGATAATTAATTAATACAACACATGCAACATAATTAATTAAATCAAAATGATGCAAAATAATTGATTAATGCAGGATGCAAAATAATTGATTAATGCAGGATGCAAAATAATTGATTAATGCATAATTAAACGAGGGCCAAATTGATATCAAATAATAACTAACAGTTGAATACCAAAGTAGGTTTGGCCCAATATGCAAATAAATAATATTGCAAATAAATAATCACACCAAAATGAATATCAAATAATTATAGCCACATATGCATACTGATTAATTAATACATCATGCAAATAATTAGAATGAGGGAGTGAAAATGTCACATACAAGTTGCTAATTAATTAATAGGCCAAATGAAAAATGGTTGTTGCCAAATATTAATTATATCATGCATAATTATTAACATGGATAATATATGGATAGCAGTAATTATTAACGGAGTATGCCATATGGATACATGTATAAAGTAATTAACAAAGACTGTAAAATTGATGCCAATGAAGAATGAGTATTACCAAATACAAGATGTTAATTGATTAATTATGCATAATTATTAAAGCATGTTATATGGACATAAGTAATTAACTGTAAAATGGGTGCCAATAAAGAATGAGTATTACCAAATACAGAAGGCTAATTGATTAATTATGCATAATTATTAAGGCATGTCATATGGATATATAGTAATTAACTGTAAAATGGGTGTCAATGAAGAATGAGTATCCAAATACAAATATATGATGCTAATTAATTAAAAAGAAATTAACACAGAATGGATGCCTAGTAATAAAAGAAAATTAACACAGAATGGATGCCCAATAATAAAAGAAAATTAACACAGAATGGATACCCAACAATTAAAAAGAAATTAACACAGAATTGATACCCAATATTTAAAAAGAAATTAACACATGAATGGATACCCAATATTTAAAAAGAAATTATAAAAAATTTAATATAGAATGGAAGGTAGAATGCTCAGTATTAAGAAAGATACAAATAATAAAATTAACATGTTAAATGATGGTAAAATGATGAACACGATAGTTCATAATTAAAAGCAGTATATCAAACAAAAAAAAATCATTAAACAAGAATAAGAATAAAAAAGAGGAAAAAGAAAAAAAACTTACCAGCAGGTCTGCCCTTCAATGCCAAAGGTTATTCCTTTTGATCTTCTTTCACTCTTCACCTCTTTCTAAATCCTCCAATAATAAAAAAAAACATCCTCCTCCTTTCTGAATCGTCTCCTTCTCTTTTTATATGGAAATGTCTCCTTTTTAGATAGAAGTGAAGTAGGTTTAGATAGTGAAATGGAATATAGAGAAATGTGGAAGAGTGGGAGAACGTGAGAGATTGGGGAAGAAGGTGGAAGAGTGGGAGAACGTGAGAGATTGGGGAAGAAGGTGGAAGAGTGGGAGAACGTGAGAGATTGGGAGAAAGTGGGAGGGTTGTGACTCAGTAAAACAGGGGATGGTTGAGAAAAACAGGGAGAAGAAAAACAAAATCTTTACTTTTAAATTTAATTTTAAATATGTTTTTATTTTTGTTTTTGTTTTAAAACATAAATTTAAAAATTAAGATTCAAATTCAAATTCAAATTCAAATTCAAATTCAAATTCAAATTTAATTTCTTTTTCTTTTTCTTTTTTCTTTTATAATAAATAAATATAGGACAAAATACGGTATCTACACACACAAACAACAGATGAAAATGAAGGAGAAGAAGAAGACTACAAGATTTATGTGGTTCGACCAAAGAATGCCTACATCCACGAAAATGATCAGTTCCTTGATATTTAAAGATAAGTACAATATTTTTGCTTGTTTCTTTTTTCTATATCTACTGTAAAAAGAAGTGAATATAAAAACTTAGACTAAACTTTTTAGAGACACCTAAGTGTTTTACATAGAAGAGAAAATAACAAAAAACTGAAAAACTAATATTGTTGGAATTCAATTTCTACCGTATATTTCAAAAGACAGCACCTTCGTGTAATTTATTACACGCAATCCAGTAACAAAATGGAGTCTTAGTGATAGTATTCTTTATTCTACCATAAATGACATTTATAATACAATCTCAAGTTTGAGAGTTTAATTTGTCTATTTTAAATCTAAAAATTTAAAAGATTGTTTTAGCTCGATAAAAATTCAATCATTTTTCTATTTTGAAGCGGAAACATTTATTTTTATTTATAATAATATATATAGGATAGTGGTCCAATTCCAACAATAAAAATGTATTAACTCTATTAACTAATTAGTGATTTAAATGAAGAAAAAGTCTCTGAAACTAAATATAAATTAAATACCAAAATTGATCACATTTATTTCCGTAAAGAAGAAAAAGTCTTGAAACTAAATATATAATTCCAAAAATGTATATACCAAATTGGCTGCTAGAGTTGACCCCACGTGGACTCCATATTCTAAACTTTCAAGAAAGATTCAATACCACACATACATATCTATTCTATATTTATTCTTAAAACAAAATTGGCCGGCTCCATTTTCTATTCACTCCCTACAAAATTTTTAAAAATTTCAATTTCTAATCTAATTCTTAATCTTTCTTTACCTCTTTATGATTTCTACCTTGTGTCTGATAATAACACACTATGTTTGATGATCAACTCAAATAATCATATAGTCATCTAAAATGTAAAAGACCACTTAGTTTAGCTGATACGAGTTACATTCTCCATCTAATTGTTAAATAAATAGGTAAGAGAGGAAATGCTTATAAAATGTGGTAAGAGAGGAAAAGAAGAAAAGCGGGTGATCTTAAAAAAGAAGATACTATTTTGATTTTGATAAAGGATTTTGACATTTAGACATATGGGCGACGGCCGACAAATGCTTAAGCCTTCCCAACCATTTATTAATTCTGCTGTTCTTTCCAAATTAACCTCCAAATCTCCCCAACACCACTTTCTATTTATCATCAAATCATTACTTTTTTTAACATATTTTAACATTATCTTATCCTTTTATTTCCCCCTAATTAACTTCTTAAATTCATTCTATTTATTTATTTCTTCTATTTAAATTCTTTCTATTTATTTCCCCCTAATTAACTTCTTAACATATTTTAACATATTAGTTTGTTTGTTTTATTATTTTTGAAAGAAACCCTTGATAAGTGATAGGTTGACGCAATGGAACAAATATATTATTTAGACTGAATAATATTGAATTGATCTACTCCATAGTTAATTTCAATTTTCATATGTTTGATTTTAATGTGGTAGTTTAATTGGTCATCACTTTCGTGAAGAAAAAAAATTAATTAGTGTGTCATATTAATATTGAAAACACACGTACAGTAATTCTAATTAATTAGGGGCTTAATAAGTTTGTGTAGATGTAAAAAAAAAAAAACATTTAAAAATTGAAAAAGAAAATAGTGAAGCACTAGAAATAAAAAAAGATGAGAAAAGCAAAATAATAATAAAATGATAAATGAATTATCCGACCACCGACCACGTCATTTCCCAAGAAATCTAAAGTCAACCACATGGATCATCCTCTCATTTTAAACAACGATTATTCATTATCTTAGTTAACAAAAATTAAACATTTAACTTTTCAATTTTTGAATCAAAATCAAAATCTTTTTCACATATTACCAAAAAAAAAAGAAAAAAAATCCATTCATATCAATTTCACATTTTCTTTTGTCTTCTCTCATTTCAACTACAAAAAATGTGTAAGGTTAATAATTTCCATGAATTTTGTTTTTTTTTTCTCTCTTCAGTTTGGAGTTCATCCACATTTATGCACAATAAACTTGGAAGTTTATTGTTTTCTTTATTTTATTGTTATTTACTTACATTCTTTTCCCAAAAGTGATTCTGATAGCTTCAAATTTTTTTCCACTAATTTAACAAAATTGTAAAAGAAAAAAAAAGAATCATGTGTTTCAATTAACACACATTTTTTTACAGAGGTATGATAGACAAAGAATTTACAAGTAGATTTTTTAACTTATAAGTTTAAAATGAAAATGAATAGTAATACATTTAGTTTATAGAAAAAAAAATGATAATTTAAAAAATAAAGAAAAGAAACAGACGATAGTATATGAATAAAAATTTCATAATGAAATAATGATAAGAATAAGTTAGCCAATTGTAAGAAGAATAACATACCCTACAAACTTAAATATAAAAAAAAAAAAACACACACACACACACTATTAAACTCATTCCAAATCGGCGGCTGTGTATATTGTAATTGCCGTCTTGGATTTTCCATTCTAATTTAACAACTCTATTTTCTCATCTAATCCCCGACTTAATCTCATTCTTTTTCTTCTTCTTCTTTATATTAAATTATTATTCTTTTTTAATTAAAGGTCAAAATATCATTTTTTTTGACATGTGTAGAATTAAGTAGGCCTATTTTCATGCATTTTATTTTAAACTCGGGTAGGCTTTGTAATACACAGTATGTGGAACGCCGGAGGTAAATATAAAAAGAAGATATTGAATTGTTTATAAAATGTTGGCCAGCGCCTGAAGCCAAGTTGGTTTAGGGGGAGAGGACCTTTTCTTAATTCAAAAGACAAGTTGAAGTCAAAAACCAACAATCATAAGACAAACCCCAAAATACAACATTTCTTCCTCTCTTAAAACCCCCCCTATTTTTATTTCTCTCCATTACCCAAAAAGACACACAAATTTTATATAAGAATTTTAAAAAAAAGAACAAAGTGATTTCTCTTTTATCTCTTTCTTCTCTCCAACTTTGTTCTTCTTTCCAACTCTGATTCTTCTGTTCTCCAATGGCGGTTTCCCCCCACTCTTTCCCACCGCGTAAACGCCGCCCCTCCGCCGCTGCCTTCGTCTCCCCCAAACTCTCCGCCCCAATCCTCCTCCAATCCCTCCTCTCCCTCTCCCAGGAAATCTCTTCCACTAAACCCCTCAAATTCCTTCTCAACCGCTACTCCCTTTCCATGATCCGCAAATCCTTATTACTCGAAATTATCCTCCACGACCTCCTCCGCCGTCACCCGGTTCTCTCCCTCTCCCCCTCCGCTTCCCTCTGTCTCGAAGAAATGTACATCCTTTTACAAAGAATCAAAACCCTCCTCGAAGATTGTTCTAACGGAAGCAAGATCTGGCTACTCACTCAAAACCAATCCATCGCTAACAGTTTCCACGAACTCACTTTGGATTTATCCACTCTACTCGATATCTTCCCTGTGAAAGACGCTGCTTTAACCCAAGACGTTGAGGAATTGTTTTACCTCTTGAGAAATCAAACCTCTGAATCCAGCGTGTTCCTCGATCCAAGAGATGAAGCTCTCCGATTCAGAGTATTGAAGATGATCGATCGAATCAAAGACGAAATTGTTCCGGATTATTCCGAATTGTTAGAGATTTTTACCATGATTGATATTCGTGATTCCTCTAGCTGTAGAGAGGAAATCGAGAATCTCGAGGATGAAATTCAGAATCAAACCGATGAGAAATCGAGATCTGATGTGATTGCTTTGATCGGGTTAGTTCGTTACGCGAAATGCGTATTGTATGGAGCGTCGACGACGGCGGAATACGGTTTCCAACGGAAAGATTCGATTTCCGATATAGCTGTACCGGCGGATTTCAGGTGTCCGATTAGTTTGGATTTAATGCAAGACCCGGTTGTCGTGGCAACAGGACATACGTATGATCGTGCGGCGATTACGCTTTGGATTGAATCAGGACACAACACGTGTCCAAAGACAGGTCAGACCCTGGCCCACACGAACCTAATACCGAACCGGGCATTGAAAAATTTGATCGCGATGTGGTGCCGTCAAGAAAGAATTCCGTTTGATATAACGGAAAGCAACAAGGATAGAGTCAACGACGTTACGTTAAATAAAGCGGCGTTAGAAGCTATGAGAATGACGGCAACGTTTCTCGTTAACAAACTCGCCACGTCAGTTGACTCTTCTGTGAACGATGTCGTTTACGAGCTTCGTGTTTTGGCTAAAACAGATCCCGGCAGCCGTGGCTATATCGCTCTAGCCGGAGCTCTACCTCTACTCGTCCGATATCTCAACTCCGAAAACCCGATTCTCCAAGTGAACGCCGTCACGACGGTGCTCAACCTCTCCATTTTTGAATCGAACAAATCGTTGATAATGGAGACCGAGGGTGCGTTGATCGGAGTTATCGAGGTACTCCGGTCCGGCGCCACTTGGGAAGCGAAAGGAAACGCCGCCGCCACCATATTCAGCCTCTCCAGTATCCATTCTTACAGGCGGAGATTGGGGAGGAAGACACGTGTCATAAGGGGACTGCTTGATTTGGCGAAAGACGGGCCGATTAGTTCGAAGAGGGATGCTCTGGTTACGATTTTGACATTAGCCGGCGTTAGGGAGACGGTCGGGAGGTTAATCGAAGGTGGGGTTATGGAGACGGTGAGTTATTTGATGAACAGCTTGCCGGAGGAGGCGGTGACGATTCTGGAAGTGGTGGTGAGGAAAGGGGGATTTGTGGCGATTGCTTCTGGGTTTTATCTGATTAAGAAATTGGGGGTTGTGTTGAGAGAGGGCTCCGATAGGTCCAGAGAGAGCGCTGCGGCGGCCCTGGTGACAATGTGCCGGCAAGGTGGATCAGAGATGGTGACGGAGTTGGCGTCGATGGCAGGAATTGAGAGAGTCATTTGGGAATTGATGGGGAGTGGGACGATGAGGGGGCGGCGGAAGGCAGCGTCGCTGTTGAGAATACTCCGGCGATGGGCGGCGGGTTTGGATGGAAATGGCGGCGCGGGAGGAGATTCGATGACAGTTACATCGTCGAGAATGGGCGGCGAGTCAACCACATTTGTTAGTTCGTCAAGAGGAGCAATTGTGCATAGCTAGAAGAGAAGGTTTCATCCCAAATTCTTTCCCACATTTGTTTGTAAATTAATATGTTTTTTCTTCTTCTTTTATTTATTTATTTTTGTTTGGAAAACTGAAAAAGAAAGTCCCAAAATAGAGAGTTTCATTACTTTGTTTTCATCTGTTTGCACATTCCCACATTTTAGGATCAATCTTTTGATTAAACAACTACAATGTTCCAAATCATCCAAAATCTTACACATAATTTTTAATTTTCTAATTTCTAATCTTACACATTTTAATTTTTCTAAGAAAGATAATAAGAAATTAGATTGTATTAAAGCTGAGAAGGTGGACAACAATTTTAGATTAAGAAATTAGAAGAAGAAGAAGAAGATAGGGATTGAATAGTAGCAATAGAAACATTTCCAACACATCATATCAACTTAAATATCAAACTAAGTAGGGACAATGCACGAAATAGTCTAGTCTTCTCAATCACATCTCAAACTGAATTTATCATATTGAATTGTACAAATTAATTTGGTAGAAAAATGAACAAACATAGCCACACCCAATCCTTCAACTAACAATTAGAACATTGAATTTAAAACTTGGAAATGAAAGAATACCATGAAGAATTAATTAATAAATTAACAAAAGTCGCATTCACTGCCAATAGACTTAACAGAGAGATATTTATCTATATGGCAAAGGTGACTGAAAACAGAAAAATAAATATGAAATCTTGTTATTTAGAATTTATTGATTATACTCTACAAACTACAACACTACTAACAAGTGTTCTAACCATAATAAGTTTAGTTACTGTTCACAACATTTCAAGAAAATTCAAGATTTTTTATTGTGATCGTAGCGTTTGAAAATTTTACAACGTTCCACTAGCTTGCTCTTTATTATATATATATATATATATATATATATATATTATATATATATATATCTATATGGATATGTTTTGTCAGTCGTAATAGAATAAATTTGTATTGTAATATAATAAAAAAAAACGTGTTTGAATTGAGCATTTTAAACATAATTTGTAATGTAAAACACATTCCGTCTCACCAAATTTTTTTCACTGTTTTCACACCTTACGACCAGATTTTCATTGCCTTCAATTACTCACGTTTTTTAAGCACTTATATGATATCTAGTAATCTCGATTACATTACAACTCTCCAAATAACTCCAAAAGAGTTTTTTTTTTTAGAACCTAAATTTTATTAGTTTTCATACCATTATCCATCGTCTTTAATACATAATCACCCCTGAATGCTCAAAGAATACATCCTTGTAATTGAAAACAAGACAAAACTGTAAGACATGATTAAAATGTTGAATAGTGAGAAAATGTTTGGGTGATATAGAAGTACAATCAAACAAGCTCACCACAATGATAAACCCTAAAACAAGATGGAAGCTGATAGGGGAAGAATGACCCTCAAGCGATAAAATGAGAGTACACTCTTAATAGAGTTTATGTAACAACTTTTTATTCATGATGAAAATCAAAAGGATACTTTCACATACACAAAGAAAAAGTATTAAAAACAAGCTCAAAAATACATTTTCAAACCAAAAAATTCTCTGATTTGCATTTACTATATTGTATTTTAATCCAGTTTGAAAAAGTGAGGAATTATTGTTAGAATATCATACATAAATTTAAACATAAAATTCGAATATAACGTGCTAAATCATTCACAAGAGTCAATAAATAGGAATGACATTAACATAAATAACGACGTGTTTGAAAAAAACCCTAGAAATGTCAAAAACATTAAAAAGAAATATTATAAAAAATTAGATTGCATATCAAAGCTTGCGGTGACAATCGAACAATTTTAGATGGAGAAATGAAAAGAACAAACAATTGGTTGAATAGTAGCAATAAGAAACATTCCAAACACATCAACTTGAACATCAAACAAGTAGTAGTAGGGGGACTACATATGAAATAGAATAGTCTAATCAATCATCCTCAAAGTGAATTCTATCTTGAATTGTACAAACTTTGATATAGAAAATTATATTGATAGCCAAATCCTTCAACTCACAAATACAACATTGAACAAAATTAAAACATGGAAATGAAATAATACAATGAAAGAGTAGATGAATAAAAAGGACAAACATTGCCAATTGACTTAACAGAGAGACAATATATTCTATAATAGCCGCATGGTGTGTGAACTATCGGAGAAAAAGAGAGAGAAATGGAAATGAAATAATCTTGCAAATCAAAATGTATTGTTTTATAGTAATTATTTTGATTTTTTTCCTTTTGCAATTTAAGTTATTCAATTCGATAAAAGAAAAAAACATCTAGATTATAATGTTAATTTAGAAAATACAAAGATCATGTTTAAAAAATAACCTAAACACTGAGTTGAGTGCTCTTGTATTGATCAAAATATAGTTTACAAAAATATATGAGTTGAAATACAAACTATATAACATAATTAAGGGTTTAGCCAATAGATACTACAACCACTAACATTTTTGTTTTCTTAAGAAACCAATATTTAATGTCACTAATTGATATGAAGTCTGGAGAGGAGACAGACCAGAAAAATACAGAAATTAATAAATTATATGGACCATGTGTGTGTTCTTTATCTTAAAGTTTTGGCTATTTTTTTTTAAAAAAAGTCCATACAAAGAGTAGTTATTTGAAATAATTTCTAAAATGATTTCCAATGTGGTCAGTAGATGTGATTCTTATACTTTTAGTAAATTTTAAATTTTGTTTTTTCATATAGTTAGTGCGTATAAAAATTAATGAGATAATAGTAAATATAGCTCACCATGTGGTAGTTTTAAGATTTATTGAAAAGTATATGAAATATAAAAGGAGATTAAAAGAAAATAAAAGGAGAGAGTATTTTATAAAGGTAAGCATGTTGGAAAAAGATTTAAGGGGATGAGAAGGGGCTATAAATGCAAAAGACTTTTAAAGCCCATAATGGTCCAACCACTTGGAAAACTCTGGCTTGCTTCGGCTGTACCATGATGGCTGATGGGCCTCTCTTACTTTAGAGCATTTGGACCATCTTATGTGCTACCCTGCTACGATAGCAACAACCCATTTCAACTACGACTCTAATCTCCATCTAACTCTTATTATTATTAGTTTTACATTGTTTTGGATAAGCTTTTTTTTTTTTTTTTCATTTAATAATTTCTCCTATTTTTTTCAATTTTCTTCCAGAAATGGAATGTTCTTTCTTTCTTTTTTTTTTTTTTTATTAAATAGCAAAAAGGAAGAAGAAGAAAAAACTATTTAGAGCTCTCTTTAGTCAAAGTCAAGGAGATTTGCTTCGTTCCATGAGGTAATAGCTGTACCTTATAGTTTAAGCTAAAGATATTATTGGACGATGGTGTGAGACAATAATGGTACCTAAAAGTTTGATCATCTTATATATAGCTAGATGTAGATTGTTGCTTTAGGTTTGGAATCATCTAAACTGCTAGTAGGCAACACAAATGCTAAATATATTGTGTTGTAGGATTAACAAGCGTGTAAAAAATGATATTGTATGTTTAAGTTTAAGGACATATGTATGGCACGTGTTTCATAATATTCTTATTTGATGGTGTATTAGGTTTAAGTCAAAAGGATATATTATTTGGAGAGACCACGTATGCGGATGGTTATTGGTTTAAGACTTATGCAAAGCTATTATATAGATATATATATATATATATTTACATATAGTAGGTAGCAACAAGAATAATTATGCTATTAAGATCACACCCAACTAAGTGAAAAACAAACTACGACCTATAATTTCAAGCATATATACAAACACAAATCTTCATAAAAACTAATAAAAACATGTGTTCCATAATATAGTACCTATTACTGAAGCTTTTACTGACAAACCTTTTTGTAATATGCGTAAGACAAATACATCTCTCTCAAAGATAAAATTAATATCACTTAGCTATAACCCTATTTCTAGAGTGTGTACTTCACAAACCCTATTAGTTTTCATTACATTACATATGACCATCCTATAGAGAGAGGAAGAAAAACACAATTGATTAAATGAAGACATTAAGAATATTCACATTTTTGTGTATGAATACATAATAAATATTAGGAGGTTGAGAAGTTGGACACGTTAAGGGATTCATTACCCTAAACATTAATAGGGACCATATATTGGTGTAAGAGATTGTGTCCTACAAATTTGTGGGGGAAAATGCCTTTGGTTTTAAGGGTAAGAAAGAATGTCTCATCCAAACCCAAATTAAAACTCTCTGCTCTGCCAAAAAATACTCTCCAACTTGTTTTTCTTTTTTTTCCCTTGTTTACCCTTAAAATTCACACATGTTTTTTCCTTCATTTCATTTCACTTTTTTCTATGTACTATGCACCACCTTTTCTATATTTAATTCAATATCAAATACCCTACCTTCCATATGAAATCGACAAATAAAGAAGACGTAAAAACATCAACATTAAAGATCGACACAAATATAGCCTTATATATGAATAATTTGTTAGCCCTATGTCTATAAACATGTACAAAACTTATATAAGTTTATTATTTGAGAGAAAAATCAAATGACTCATAATAGGGTGTCTATATACAACACAAGCCTTCTAAATCCTATAGCCAAAATTGTAAAGTAGTGAGATCCTCTTCTTTACTCATTGGAAGAGCTAGATAATAAATTTTAGTTATTTTAAATACTTATTATTGTATAATTATTGAACATATATTTATCTTTTCTTTAATTTACTTTATCCCTACTTTGTAATCTCTTGAGATGATCAATAGTTTAAGGCATATTTAAACAAATAACTTATGTTAATGTGTACTAATATACGTTAATTAATGTACATATAAAATAAGTTAGTTTGTTCAAATATATAGAAGTACTTCAAATATCAATGTTTCTTATTATTTGATAAATCTAAAAAAAAGAAACAATTGGAAACTTTATCCACGTACTTTCTCTTGTAAACACATGCAAATAAAAAATAAATATTATTTTTCGAAAGTAAATAAAATGCGAATTTAACCATTTTTTTAAGTTTGTTTATTTGTTGGTTGTTGTGTCTAACAATGTGTCTATAAACTTTTTTTAGAATATAATTTTAGAAACGTGGATTCAAACTTTATTAAGATGTAAAAATAAGAATACAACTTTTTTGAAAATGAATTGAATTTAAAAATAAATTAGATATAGAACGACAGTTATAACATCTCCATCTAATTTTGATTTTGGGCATTAACCTGTGGTACATTAATTATTGCATTGGTTGAATCATAACCACAATTTGAATTGAATAAAATTGAAAGTTTCAAGTGGAAGCAAAGATAAGAATCATAAGAATATATATCATTTCTTCCTTTGTTCTTCATATAATATTTTTGTCTTGTCATTGGCTTATTTTGGCATTGAAGCATTATCCAAGTATGGGCTTGATGAGTTGTAATATAATGGGGACAAACTCTGAAGACCAAGACATTTCTTTTGTCTTTTCATTTTATATATTACTATTTATACATGAAGAGATGGGGAAAAAATGGATGAGAAAATGAAAGCAAAATAAAAGAGCTTAGATAAAGAACCTAAGTGGGGACTCATTATTATTCAAAATCCACCTAAACAAAAGTATTATTTTATTACTTTACTTTCATGTTTCTATATTTGCTAATGGGTTTCACCAAATTTTAGTTTGGTTTTTGGTGAAACAAATTAAAGCATATTCAACCATGATGGAAAAAGAAATTTTAATACATCAATTATCGCAATTGTTATCATACTAAGTACGAGTACTAAATTAACTGAAAATATCCTTTTAAAAAACATATGTCTATTTTAATTTAATTCTCACAACTACACTAACAAGTTAGTACAATCATATTGATACAAATTCTTTATTTTTAATCACGAGTTTCCTATTTTCTTTTTTTGAAAAAACAATCAATACTTCGTCTTTTATTACAATCAATATCTATACATAGTTTAGAATTTTTCTTACTTTGAAATTTATGGTTGGATTGTTTCTATATAAATTTGGGAAGAGATTAATAAAGGAAGCCTGCAAAATTCTCAATTGTGTTGAATGTAGTCAAAGGCAACGGAGGGTTAATAATGAAGAAAATTGAAATTTCAACAATTTTGGAAACTTCCCAAATTCATATCCAATTCAATGTTGGTCAATTGAGGCCAAACTTCTTTGTAGAAATTCTTCCCAATATCATATGAAAACTAATAGTATAAGAGTTTCAAATATCTAGGAAATAGTTTTATTGTACATAGAAATGAGATTTTAATATATCGCTAAAGTATAAAATTTGATGGATATTTTTTAAAAGAATTATTAAATCAAAAAATCAAAAAATAAACTTAAAGTATTAAATAAATAAATATTTTTTATTTTAAATTAAGAAATACGTCCTATTCAAATCCATAAAATAAAAATGTAAAAATATCCTGATACTAATGAAAATTTTATATTATACCAAAATCTACCAAATCAAATTAGCTATGGAAAATAGTTTATACAAAATTTTAAATAAGTAAATTATATACTCATTTTAAATACATATTCTCACCTTTTATATTAGAAAAATAAGTTAAACTTTTGTTGGATAAAATTAAATAACTAATCACCTAAAAAATTTTAACTTAATTTTTTAAATTTTAAAAATTAAAAATTTAAGTAAAAATAGTTGTTAATTAACCCTCTCGAAATATTCAAATATGTAAAGTGTCTTATTTAAATATTTTAATTAGTTGCACTATGTTAAAGTTGATATCACCATAATTTATAGAAAGAAATAAAAGAA
Source organism: Cucumis sativus (assembly GCF_000004075.3). Classification (NCBI taxonomy): domain Eukaryota; kingdom Viridiplantae; phylum Streptophyta; class Magnoliopsida; order Cucurbitales; family Cucurbitaceae; genus Cucumis; species Cucumis sativus. Next base: position 16,234,685 of record NC_026658.2, read on the forward strand.
AAATACCTTGAAATAACTTTAGACGCCTTTTCTCTTAGTGTTCTTCGACCTAAACGCGATAGTAACTCCAATATACCTAATATTAATTGCGACTTTGGAAATATGTACATCATCTAAAAATTATTTAGTTAGTAGCAATCGAACAAGCTAATTTAACAACACAAAATTTAGCCCAAGTTCTTGAACTAAAAAATAATTAAAACCCCTAAGTTCTATAAATGGCCTTTAAATCAATTATGAGGTTGTTATAATTGTACTATCAAATTAATAAACTTGTTAGCCAACTAAACCTATCTAACCACTTTTAAAACCATAACAATAGAGTGTTTTATTTGTTACAATTTCTCAACTTAGAGAATTACTCAAATGAAAGGTCCAACCTACATTCCAACTATTTCTAAAGTAGTAGGTAGTTTTTTTTTCTTTAATATCCATTTTTATGACAATTACATCAATTACATGATATTACATTTGTATAAAAGTGATTCATAAAATATGAAAGTAGGGTTAAAAAAGAGTATGGTAAAAGGAAATCCAACTCAGGAAGAGTTAAATAAAAAAAAGGAATGAGTTTCATATTCTTCATTTAGGTTCAATGAAATTTGATTAGTAATTTCACCCATGTTATTAAAAAGTAATAAGAGTCAATAAAAATAAATATACCAATATATATATAGGTATTGTTGCAATTTGGGAGAAGTGTAGCATGTTAGCCACGTAGAAGGGCCCTTCAAGACAGAGAAAAGAATGAGCAAAGGAATGAAACTATGGAAGTTTTTTTACTAATTCACACATACATATATATGTATATATAGAAAATTACATCAAATGACGAACATTTGAAAAAAACCACCTCGTAAGACCTAATTTTTTATATATTGGAAATATAATAAAATTAATAATATCATACAACTATTAGATGACAATCTAAGGCTATCAAAAAACTATCATATGATAATCATACAATTATCGACTTTTAAATTTGCTACTTTTGTCATTTAGAAAATGTGGTGAGATGAGTTTTATTATCATAATTTTTCTTTTTGCTATTTTTGCAAGAGCCCCTATATATATCTTACCGTTTCCAGATTTAAATCTCTTCTACGCTATCATACTTTTTATACTTTTTAAGATGTATATACTACTGAAGCATACTTAAAATTAACATTTTAATTTTTAAACTTTAGTGTATAAACTTTTGAATCTCGTAAATATAATTCGACTAGCATTTCAAAAAACATGTATCCTTAATTAATAAAGATGTAACAAGTTGATTTGACTCATCCCTAAAGTATGGGGGAGTGACAAATTATAAACTCTAATGTTATAAATTTAGTTTCTTTTGTTAAAGAACAGTTTTCTTTTTCATTCTAATTAACTTTTAAATATATTTAATAAATTGCCAAAATCTAATTTGATAATCATACTTTTTTTAAAAAAAAAATTAGGTCTATGAATATCACTTTCACCTTTAAAATTGTTTGTTTTACTTTTCTTTTTCTTTTTTATAAACCAAATCAAATTTTAAAATCTTGAAACAGTAGTTTTTAATTATAGAAAAGATTTTTTTAAAAAAAATTAATTAAGAATTCATATATTTCTTAAAGAAAAAAAAAAAGATGACAAATAAGAGAAAACAGTAAGTATGTTTAAAAATATATATAACTAAAAATGAAAACATATCATTACATGAGGTCTTATTTATTTATTTATAGTATTATATGAAAGGTCTTAGTTTTAGTTATATATTTCTAAAATGAACTTAGTTGCTATTAACAAGTTGCTAACCTAATAACTATGCATTTCGATTTTAGAAAATATTTTGAGTCAAATGCAAGTAACAATATTAGTTTGGTCTAACTTTGAAAACATATTTTACAAAAAGAAATCAATATGCTTCTTTTTAGCAAAAGAAATTTTGTAAGTTGAAATAGTGTCTAAGATTCTTTTTTTCTTATAGAAAATAATATTGGGTATAATCATGTAATTTCTCCAATCATATAGAAAAATGAAATTGAAAGTATTTTTTAAAAAAGTTTACTAAATATGAATTCTTTACGAGCTATTTTCAAATATAAGAAAATAAACCAAAATAGTAGAAATATAGTAAAAAGTTTATCTACTATGAACTGCGACAAACTAAAATATAATATTATCTATGTCTATCGTCTATTATCATGGAAGAGTTTGTCTATCATGATGCAAATAGACACTACTAGTAGTTTGTCTTGGTCTATTGATAAGAAACCCTTAACCAATTGGAATTAAGAACCTTTTGGAATGAGAACCCTAATTCTCAATTGCTAAAACCCTCAAATAAATATGAATTCAACTATAAGGATTGGTTTAGACATGGATTGCTTTAAAATCGAATATCTTAGACAATAACAAATTTATCATCCAAGATTTGAACACTCCACATGATAAGATGAATCAGACATACTTAAATTTTATAACATGTGACTCAAAAAATGAATTGCAAATTCAAGAAAGGCTATGGCTAAACTTGAAACAAGCACAAATGCTATATTTGATTCATCATCAATAACTCATACAACATAATTATGTTAAAGGCTTAAATAGCCTCTTAATAAAATCCTACTTCATTATGAAAAGACTAAATTATTACTATTTAAATATCAACAAAACTCAAAATATTAAAATTAATCACAATTATTAAAAAAATCTAATAATTTGAAATTTGGTTGATTTATATCATCTACTGTAATGTATTATAGATAGATTATGATATTTTTTTTATAATATTTTGATTAGAGGATGAAAAAATAGATTAAGAAAGGAGAAAACATTGAAAGAAAATAAAAAGGTAAGCAATTATGAAATATAAGCTTTAAAAAGATTGATGCTTGTTTGTTTGAGATAGAAATAATGACCCTTTTACCTTTGAATTTTGTAATTTAACCCCAAAAGGAGAACCGTTTTTTCTCTCTTTGTCTCCTCTCTCCTTTTATAACTAAAACCCCTAAAATCATTAAAAGTAACAACTCATTCTCTATTCGTTTTTTGTTTGGAATGATTTAATTTTATAGTTTTTAACTTTTTAATTTTATTTTGTAACAGTTTAGTTTAAAAAATGAAATGACAACGATTAAAGTTTAAAAAACTAAACTTGGTTGGGTAATCATTTTTTAAAAAGAAAAAAAGAGAAAAGAAATGGTTTCTAAACTTAAAATAAGAAAATAAAGAAATAAAGAAATAAAGAAATAAAGAAAAGGGATGCCACGTGGACCCCACGGTTTTGCCTTTATCCCCACTTTTTCTTCAAGGGGTGGGTCCCTTTCTCTCTCCCCACAGCTCTAAAACCTTTCTTTTATTTCTCTCCCCGCCGACTCTGCAGCTCACACCTAAAACACACACACACATAGAGAGAGAGAGACTATCAATATTCTTTCATACACTAAACATTTTCCGATGAGAAATCACAAGTTCCGTTTCTCCGACATGATTCCCAACGCCTGGTTTTACAAACTCAAAGAAATTGGCGGCGCCTCCAGACCTAAATCTTTCCGTTCCAACAAAAACCCTCACGCCCACCCACCTCCACCACCCCCTCCCTCCAAACACAAACAACAACCACCCCCACCCCCTCCTCCCCCTCACTCTCGTTCTAGAAAATCTTACTATTTCACTAGACAACTCCAATCCAACGATGCCTACTTCATCAATTCCCCTCCACCCTCGCCCCCCCTTCTACCTGTACCAATCCCCCCGAGAAAGTCAACAAAACAACCCAAACCAGGAAGAAAACAAACCAGTTCCCGGTCCTCCGCCAAGCTCCTCAGCTCCTCCTCCCTCGCCTGCAGCTGCCACACAACTGCTGAATCCATCTGGACAAAATCCGATTCTCCTCCACAATTTTCCACTTCACCCTCCGACACCTCCCCCGATTTCCGAACTGACAAAATCCTCACTGCAGAAGCATCCGAACACTTCGAGCACGACATCGTAATCGACGTATCGTCCAATTACTCCAACAATGCCGTCATCGGCGCTTTTGACGAACTGGAACTCCCCCCGATCATCACGAAACAGAAGAAGAAAACAGAGACAAAACAGAGAACGACGACGACTACGACGACAGGAACAAAGAAAGTTGCGGGGAATTCCCCGGGCGTACGGCTGCGGATTCACTCCCCGAAAATTGGGTACCGGAAAATGGGAGGGAGGAAAAGCGTGTCGTCACGGCGGAGCTTGTCGGAGAGTTTAGCGATAATGAAATCATCGTACGATCCACAAAAGGACTTCAGAGAATCGATGGTGGAGATGATTGTTGAGAATAACATTAGGAGTTCGAAGGAATTGGAAGATCTTCTTGCATGTTATCTGTGTTTGAACGCCGATGAATATCATGATCTTATTATCAAAGTTTTTAAGCAGATCTGGTTTGATCTTACACAACCTTCTCCTCCACCACTTTGATTTTGATCTTCTCTTTTTTTTCTTCTTTTTTTTTTTTTTTTCTTTCTTCTCCCTCCCATTTTGTAATTCTCTTTTGTACAGTTCTTCTTCTTCTCTAATTTCTAAACATAATCTTAATAAAAAAATTTACCTTTCATTCTCTTTTTATTTTTTGTTCTGTGAAATGTGAATTAATTGATTGGAGTTTTTGTTTTGTTTGGGGGAAGAACAGAGAGATTTGCTGTGCTTTACTTCAACTTGTCTCAATTTGTTTTGATCCTTTGTAGCCATTCTGTTTTTCTTTTTGTTTTAAATAAAATTTATGATTCTTATATTTATTAAGAAATATTGAATTTTAAGTCACAATCATGTTATCGAGAATTATTTAAGACTTAGAATTTAGTTTGTTTGGTAAAACACTTATAAAAGGGTTGATTGATAACTTAGGAACTATTTTATGATAAGTTGAGATTTTATCAAATCCTTAAAACTAAATTTTCATGTTTGTAGTTCATCTTACTTTGTAGTAAAAATCCATTACAATATTTATAAGCTTCATTTTAAAAAAATATAAATTTAAAAGAAATCAAATAGTTGTTAAAGGAAACTACAATCCTCCACTTTTGTTCAACCTAAAGAAAAAGAGGAAAAAAGAATACATCTTTAGTCTTTCAATTTTGAGTATATTTTTTATTGGATAAATACAACATGTACCAATGGTAGAAATAATAACAAAAGGTACACCAACATTTTACAAAATTTTATTTACCAAAGTTTACACCAATTTTGTTATGAATGTTCGGATGATTATTAATGGTTTGAATCCGCTTGCTATATTTGCAATTCTATCTTTTTTTTTATTATTATTTGGTATAATATTTTAGTTATATCTTTACTCTTTTTAACTTTTAAGGATTATTTCAATTTACTCTTAGAGTTTCAAAATGTTACACTAAATATTGAAACATTTTGAAATTTAGTAATTAAGGTCCCACTTGCTAACTATTTTGTTTTTGGTTTTTGGTTTTTAAAATAAAACCTATTCATCAAATTTTTTGTTTAATAAAGTGATAAAATTCTTAGCCAAATTCTAAAACATGTAAATAAGGAAGGAAGAGAGTTGGAGAGAAACATGGGTGTGGTATGTAGATTTAGTTTTTAAAAAACCTAAATTGAAAAGTTAAAATATTAAAATGTAATAATAATTTTGAAAGATAGGAGTGAAATGAAAACAAAATGGAAAAGTTAGAGATGGAAAGAATTAGAAAAGCAGTTGGAAGGAAGGAAGGAGTTGAGGGAATAGTAGAAAAAGAAAGATGAAGAAAATTATGAGCAATGATAAAAGTGAAAGGAATTAATTATATAATATATTATAATATTATTAGAAAAAGAAAAAGAAATAAGAAATAAAAAAAGAAGAAGAAGAAGACATCCTTAAAGACAAGAAGATGAGGTTTTGAAGGCTATATTTCTCCAGGCAATACATTCACCTTTAACATTCAAGAAAATGACTTCTTCAATTCCCTTCCCCTTCTCAAACATTATTATTCTATCAAATATATTTTTTATATATAGTTTTTTTAACAAGAAAAATACTTCACAAAAATCACTTTAATATTATTATTAGTTAAGGATTGAAAAGGCTTTGTAGGAGAACCCACAAAGGCATGTTTTACAATCTGTCATCCAAAATGTCTCCCACCATATTTTTACTTCATCATCACTATCATTTAAGTTGTATCTTGTTCGAAAGCTTAACTGCTTTTACTCCAAATTAGTGCATCCACAATCACATTCTACTTCACCACCCATTTCATATTTATTAGTATATAATTTGAATGGATGATTCGTACTATAAATTTTCTAGTTTCTAACATACCCGTATGTTAATTGAACTATGTTCGATTTGACTTTCTTTTTATTAATTGGTGATTCTAATTTCTATATACCCATATTTATTATGTATTGTATATTACATAAATAGTTGATACAATTAAGTCTTATTAGATTTGTTTTTGAAGTTACCCGAAAGATCTTACACTATTAGAGAAATTGTCTCTCACTAATTATATATTATTGATCTAATTCTTATTTTCGAGCAAGTGTACGGTTTTAGTTGCATTATTGACGATCTTTTTCTAGAACAAAGAAACTCAAGATCTTTCCTCAAATATATAGTCATTTAACTTGTTTTCAACGCACAATATATATTAGCCAGAGAGGAAGGATAATTAAATCCAATTCACCCATCTCTTAAATCCAAGGGTATATGTCTTTTAACCAGGTCTACTATGCTTAGATTAACATCCATATAACTTTTTTTCTTATAAAATATCAACATATATATTCATTGTATATATAAATGTCAACACAATTTGATTATCTCTCCTGTTCATGATGTGTTTAAAGCAGTGAATATATACTATTACTAAATGTTGGATTACATAAATTCCGCAAAATATATATCATCTTAATTAGAGGTAGGAAAATAGATTGTTAAATTTATATCATGTAATTAAGAGAAAAAAAAGTGAACGAACTGATTTTAGCTACGGAACTTAAACATTCTTCATATAGCTTAATTAATTATATCTAGTTAATTAAATTCTATTGCGATATGATGCTTAATCATCTTCTAGTATTAGTTAATAGTTTATTTTAAATTATCAAGCAAATATGAAAGCTCCAGAAAGGATGTTAGAAAAATATTAATTAAGATAAGTAATTTATATTTAAGCTGAGTAAATATTTTGAAAACATGAGGATATACTTAAAACAAACATAATCATATCAACACATTATGTAAATAGAAACTAAACTAAGAATTAAACCCTATGTTAATTATAAGAAACAAAAAGGAATGGGAAAGGAAGATGGGAAGAAAGAAAGGGGAGGGGTTGGCATTTGGGAAATTCAAAAAACAAGAAAAGGACTGTTTAGAAATAAAGTAAAAGTTGAATTGATTTTTTCAAACTTACCTTCCACTTCCAACATTTTTTCAAAAAAAGATTTCTTCTATGTACAAATTTAATATATCACTTTTTTGGATAGCTATTAATAAATAAATTATAAATAAAAATATGTGGACTTTTTTTGTTCTTTAGTTGTTTTCCCTTTTTTATGCTAACTTCAAAATAATATTCCCTATTTTCAAATTCAACCATTTACTTTTTAGTTTTTTCTACAATAACTCTCATAACAACCTTTTAACTTCTTCTTTTTTTTTGAATGATTTAGGTGTTTTTCTACACCTTTAATATTCAAAATTCATTTTTATTTACGTTATTACCATTCAAAAATTAAGTTAATGATGTGTATATTCTATTACCAAGCTACATACTTCAATATGAACACAAGACAAAAAAGACATGAAGGGTAAGCATGATAGAAAAGATAGGATGGAATAATTATAGATTTAAAAGACACTTTTGAGCAATTATTTTAAAGTAAATCTCTTATTTTGTTAGTTTGTGGGTTTGCAATATAACACATGCTTTTCTATATATGTATATATATAAGAGAAATAATTTGAATAATGACATAAGAACTAGGGATACTTGTACCTTCAAAACTGTTACATTTTTACATCAAACATAGAGTTCAAATTTTGAAATTTTGATCACTAATTGAATTGACTTTTCTCCATCACTTGAACTCCCAACTTGTTGAGATATTATATACTGTCAGTATATATATTTGATTTTTTTTTTAAAAAAAAAAACTTCTTTATATACAAAATCAAAAAAAAAAAAAAAAATCAAAGACTAATTAGCTATATGATCTCAAAATTTAAACCTATAATTACACTGCCTGTTTTACTAAAAACAATATTTTAGTTTTTATATTTGGTATTTTAAATATTTAACTTCAATGGTTAGGAGGGATTCAAATTATTGTAAGAAAAATGAGGAAGTATATGAAAAAAGAAATGGTCATCATTCTCAAAACAAAATTACATGATTTTGTTTTTTGTGTGTTTATTTTTTGAAACTTTAACCACTATTAATTATGTTAGCATGCTTAGGAGATCTACTGAGATTTGGTTGAATGAACAAAATTAGTGTACTTATGTTAGGGTATTTGTGTTAAAACAGAATTATATGAAGGGAATAATTAAGTTGAAGGAACATATAGTATAATTGAAGTTCAACCCCCCTTTTTATTTTTTTTTATTTTTAATTTGTATACATATATAATAAAAGAAAATGTAGTTTCTAGATCTAACATATTTATGTTAAAAGAGCTTTTTCTATGTTATGTTGGCCATACCCAACTAATTTCATCATACGTTTAAAGCCCTTAGTAATATTTCCTCACACACATATATATAGAGAGATTCTGTATCCTCTAATTGTTTTAATTAAAAAAATATCTTTTTATGACTTTTTTTTTCTTTTTTTTATATAATAAAAAAAGCACAAAAATGTTTGATAATCATTTCTTCTTTTTCAAAATTCAAAAAAAATTATCATTTAATGAAAAATAATTTTGTTCTATTTTTTAAAACAACTCTAAAAAAAAATAAAAGTATTATAGTTTTAAATCATTGAATATGCATTTTAGAAGTAAAAATATTAAGTGATTATTTTTTTATAATTGTGCTTGTTTTCTAAAACAAATGCTAATTACAAATGGTTTTCATCTCTACTATGTAAAAAAAGATATTTTTGCAGTCATACTTTAAAAACAAAAACATGTTTAGGGTTTTTAAAAACTACTTTGATTTAGGTAGTTTGAAAACTTCACTTAATTTTTAAAAGAAATTATTGATAGAAAGAAGATTAAAAAAATTCAAATAATGACTAAAATAAAATGAATTTTAGGATAAAAAAACAAAAGAAAATAAAGAAGCAAAAACAAAAATGTAAGGAAAGAAAAGCATTAAAATCTAATTTTAATTAAGATGAAGATAATGGGATGAGAAAAAGCATAGTTTGCCTTCCTCAATGATTTGGATTATTAATTATATATAAAATTAAAGAGCAAATAGGTATAGGCATTGAATGAAAAGAAAGCACCTTGGGATGGTGTTGTCTCTTTCAAAGACAAAAAAGAAAAAAAAAAAAAAGAAGAGTTCAATCAATCTCAATAGTGAACACAAATGGGAATGTGTGTGGAAAAGCTTATTTTAAAAAAGGAAACTGTTGAATTTTGTTCCCAAAATTAAATAACAATATTTATAGAAATGATAAAAACCCCTAGATTTGTGGTTATATACTTCACTATATTTGGTCAACAGTCCTCCTCTCACTGTTTTTCATTGACTTTTTTCATTTGAATTTATTGCCTCTTTTCGGACATATTTCATTGCTCCTCCAACTTCTATCATTATCTGTTTAATTTCATATTTTATATATATTTGAAGTGATTATAATAAAATAAGTATATAGTTTAGTTTATTATTTGAAGTGGTTTTTGTTTCAAGTGTTGAAGGTCTGTTAGGATCAAACTTCAAACCTATCCATTGTGAGTAATTAATCTTTTGTTTGACCTTTTACCTCGAGTTTATAACCTAATTTTTACCTCATTATTATCTATAAAACACCTTAGCACCTCGAGTTCATAATCTTTGTTTAATCTTTCACCTAACTATTGACTTCAATGTCAAATCATAATTTTTCTTTGTAAAACTTATAAAAATTGCCATTTTCAAAGAGTTCTTGTAAGAAACTTATTAACTATTTTGATCTTTTTTGTAATTAAGAAAGGAAATAAGTGTAAGGATAAATAATTTAATTAGTTTTTTTTTTTTTTTGTTTTTAATAATTGAAGATGACAATCAAACTATCAAGTGATCTTATCTACATTAAACTATGTTTCAATTGACAATTAAATTAAAACAACATTGAAAGTTGTTTCAAGGTAAGACCCAAAATTTCTAGTAGATCGAAGCTCATATGATAGCGAGAGGAGACATATAGCAACAAAAATCCCAAAAGAGAAATGACATCTTGTATACCAATCTAGAAATAACCTAGTCGGATTCGAACCAACACTTAATAACATCGAGCGTTAAAAACATCATGTCACCACATACTTTAAATGTAATCAAAAGAAAAGTATAAAAAGATGACCTATAAATAGTCTCTCACTCGGCCACACGTTAATGGAGAGATAAATAAGTAATCTTGAAAATGAGAGTATTTCACTTCTTTTGTGCTAGCTAAATAAAACAACGTTTGTCACACAAATGTGAGGATATTTTATACATCGTTAGTTCAAAGAGCAACTTGATTAAGACCAAACTAGCTAGCTAGGAAAAAGTTGGACTATTACTACCATTATTATTGGCTAAATATGTTGCTTAAGACCTCTTGTCTTTTTGCTTCTGTTGTTTTGGTGGTTGTCTTAGAAGATATATCATAATGTTCTTATTGGCTAAATATGTTGTTTAAGACCTCTCGTCTTTTTGCTTCCTTGTCTATGTCGTGTTATTTAAGCTTAAGGAAGATTTTTTGTTAGGGCTGCCACACATATGTTCTAGTGTGTTATTTGTCTTTGAGAAATAAAAAAGGTTTGTGCATGCATTCGTTCTCTATGGTGTATGTGATTGTTGTTTGCGTAAATGATTTATTGAAGACTTATTAAAATCAAATTGTTGATTTTCTTTAGGAGAACGGAAGGCTAATTCAAGTTCTCTTCAACTTAAGGAGAGTGTAATTCACATTTTCGAAGGGAGTTCACATGCGAAAAGGAAAGATACGCTTAAGATAGAAGAAGTTCTATTCATCTAGGGGAAGCCTAAGTGCATATGTACTAATAAGTACTATTTTAAGGGAGCCTATGTTTTGAGGACAATAAGTCTTACATCTAGGGGGATTCGAGGTGTCCAGTGAGTTAGTTATATGAGTATTTTGTAATCATGAGTTTACATACAAGTTCATCATTATAATCACTTAATTTATTGATATTAGTAGATTATCTATCCTAAGCACTCAACTCTAGACATAGATATTGTTACACCAAATTGGGTTATCAACTTTTGTGTGTGTTTTGGTTTATTTTTGTTATTTTCACTGTTGTTATTATTCTTGCTATGACATATTGTTTGACATCTTAGTTCACACTAGAAAATGATCTTTAATTTTCATAATTTTAGACTAAAAGGTCACGTCCACAAAGGCTGGTATGATGCACTTAGTAAACAAGTTGGAACACCAACAACTCTCATTCAAATTTGCAATTTTGTTATCTTTTATTAAAAAAAAAATTAAAATCTATTTGTTATCAATTACTATTATAACTCAATCATTAGTGGTACTGGTAAATCTTGAAACAATTTTAGCTGACAACCACATCTAATTGATCATATCTATGTCACATCAAACCACACATTTCAAAAATATATTTTTTAACTCTCAAGACTACTTTCCAATGACATTAAATATTCAAAGTAATGGGGAAAAATCACCCCTAGCTAATGTTTAAATCTATCTTTCTAGCCCCCTCTTTTTAAGCTTTATTAAAAAAGGAAAAAAGAGGAAAATAAAAGTTAAATTGAGAGAGCATTTAAATATTTGTTGAATAATAGTAATAATAATAATATAAAGAACCCATAAATAGGGAAGCTTGGTGTTGGTAACACATTCAAATCCATCAATCACTTGTTGCTTTCCTTTCTTTATCTATAAAATCTTCATCTGTCAGATATTGTTCTTCACTCATCCCCTTCAAATATTCATTACAAAATTTAAACCTTCTTTTTTCTTTTCTTTTCACACATCCATTCGTTCTTTTTTCATAAATATATTCTCCCCTTCAATTTATTTCTTTTACAAAAAAAAAAAAAAAAAACTAAAAAAACAACTGTTAAAACTTTCAACTTTCAAATTTTAACACTTGTAGGATGATAAAAATGGTAAGAATTGATAGATAAGTTTGAGGGTTTATTTTGATGGATTAGAAATCAAATTTGTTCAACTATTGTGAAGTTAGAGACATTAATTTTAATACTTAAAAAGTTTGATAGTAAAAAGTAGAAGAATGGTGAAGTATTTTAATTTTTGATAAAGATTATATAAGAAGAAAAAAGAGAAAGGTGGGAAGTGGGGGTGCATGCATGTGGATACATCTATTATCCATCTGATTCTGATGGTAACAAGAGCTTTGACTTCCTTTGGTGAACCCTATACTGCCACGTCAGATCATGTCTAACCCTGTACTACCCACGTGGAGTCTTGTAATTGGATGAATATAATGGAGGAGTGTCGGCGAGGGTCAATTCATCTCCACCCTTTATTTCCGGGTTTCCATCCGACCCGGGATTTGTGGATTTCCATTTCTTTCAACGTAGGATAACAATTTTCTACTTTTTTCTTTTTTCTTTTTTCTTTTACAAATTATTGCCCTAATTTTTTAAAAAATTTTTTTGGTTTTTTTTTCTCTCTCTCTCTCATCTTTCTATTTTTTTTTTCCAAATCTTTGATTAGATTTTCCCCAACCAAATTTGATGGACCTAACCCAGCATTATCTATATCTACCTTACTACCTACACATCTTATCACTATTTTATTTAGGTTAATTTATACGACAAATTCTTAACATTTTGGAACATAAACTCACTTTACTCTCTATCTATTGGATTTCAAATCTTTCATTTTTTTCTCTTTTGGAGGTTATTACAATTCAACATTTGAAATTTAAAAATTCTACAAAATAAAATATCTTTTTTATGTTAAAATAAAGAATGAACTTGACTTTGACAAATAAGAGATCTATTGATGTAGTTGTTGACATTTATTTCATTTTGAAAGAGATACAAATGAAATTTGGTACGACAAAAAATGATCGATAATCAATTAATAATTGAAACAAAAAAGTCGACCACATATATAGATTTAATTATGTGGTTTTTACTTATGTTTTGTAAGGTTACATCCATAGATAGGGAGAGAAATAAACGAAAGGTTGATATTAGTAAGGGTTAACTATGCTAGAGTTTTTATACAACAATTCACTTAAACCCTAAACATAATATGTATGTTCAACAAACCATATGCTTGATCATTCAAAGGGTCGAATAAATATATTCAACGTATTTCAAAAAATCATTTAGGTAATCAATTTTTAATTTATGTAAATAATGTTAAAATGATGATGGAAATATAATACTATCAATTATTTAAGTTTATAGCTATATTATAGTAATGAAAAGCTATGTTATAGTAATGAAAAGAGACTTGTAAAGATCATAAACCCTAAACTCTAAACCCTAGTATTTCTTGAAATGCATTTTTAAGTTTTATGACAAAAATTAAACTTTTCAAAATTTATGAGTATAATTGAAACCTATCTATAATAAAAATAAAAAGAAGTATGGGTATGTTTAACCTTTTTATTTGGGCTATTATCATTTTAATTAGTTAACTATACAATTTTACCCAATAACATATCATCCAAAGGTATTAGTAGAAATTAGCTCTAACTTAGATAATTGTTTTGTCATGTAGGCTGTACAGTAATCAAATTAATAGCATGTAACATATTTTCTATTTAGGTAATAGTCTATTACTTACAGTAATTAGAAACAAAAATCTAACGTATATAATTCAAACCATAATTAGTATTATTTTATTTTATTTGAGACAGAGAAGATCCAAATCTCATACCATAATTATACTTCTTAAAAATAAAAAGAAAACCATTACTTATTATGAGTTAAAAATAAATATGTGAAGGGGGGTAAGTTTACAAATTATGAATGGTGAATTAATTTAGCATAGGCCCCTTTGGTTACCCACCTTAGGTTTTTCTTCTTATGTCTATGTATAGGTTGTAAAAAACAGAAAAGGTACAAAACTCTATATACTACAATTTTCAAGTCAAATCAGTAAATCACCATTTGGTTATTGAATATAATCGTACAATAATTAACACTATTAAAGTTCCAAATATAATTGAATCTTTTTAAATTTTATATTAATTTAATTTTTTTTTATTAATTTAATTTTTTTAAAAAAAATCAACATACAAGAGAATGTTTCTGTACTTACTACTCTTGACTATTAATCCACTTAAATTTCTACAGGTTATGTTCTAAATTATTAAAGATCTATTATTATTTCCTATATCTATTTAAGTACCAACAACTTTAAATTGAGCCAAATTAAGTAGAACTAATTTCTAAAAACTTACAACTTTTAAACAGCCTAATCAAATCAATCATTTTCATCCAACTATATATAGATACACTGAAAAGACATCTTTTTTCTTTTTTTAATAGTGAGTATTTTTTTTTAATTATCATCTTTACATTAACTGAAGTTCATAGATGTCCATACAAAGAAAAAAATTATTATTATTATATTATGATACAATAGTTTTCCATAGTAACCCTAAATTTTTGTTTTTGTGTATTTTGGATTTTGTTTTCATTTTTGCCAAAAATATTGGCCATGAGAGGCCCCTTGTGTGTCATCTTCCATTTGCTCTCTTTCAAATAATGTATGAATATTACGATAATTAATGTTTTTTAACCTACTAGCTTTTAGCTTAATTGGGTCTAATGTCAACATTATTTCTAATACAATAGCTTATTATATAGGCAGACATTAATTGGGCCCATTTTGTGGTTGGTTTTTGAATGATTACCCTTTCCTTTTCCTATTAAAGAGAGACTAAAGAGAATTGCTTATAGATAATAATAAGGTTTTATAGGTGATGAGTCGCTTGCCTACTATACTACAGAATCTACATGTAATATATATACGTCGAATATGACATATTTATATTTTAATGAAATTTAAAATGGTTAAAATTGCATCTACAAAATTTGTCCAAAAATTTACTTTTAAAAATGTAGAACATTAGCTTTTAATAGATCACTCGTAATTAAATAAATCAATTTTATGAAAAACTCTGCCACACCAGTTTATTTTCTATGTTTAAATTTTGGTTCAATTACTATGCATATTACCACCGAACCCAATTGATGTGTACAAATTTGTATACATTCATGTTCTTTTGATTTTAATTCATATTTTTAGACGTTGGAGAAGTTTCATTTACCATCCACGACTTAACTTTGAAATTATCCCAAGAAAGCTATCGAAGATCTCACCATTAAATTAAAATTATGAATAAGATTTGACGTTTTTGTATGTTAAAATTGAAAAATATGTATACCAATATTGTATTTATGTACTTAATTGACATGGAAAACTAATGTTTAACAATTTAATCTTGTGAATTTAAAATGATGTCAATATCTTTTTTGGTCGAAATAAATATAATTTTAATTTTATTGTACTTGACGAGCGATCAAATTCTGAATAAAAACTTCAAAATAATAACTTCTTTTGGTTTATTATATTGAGTAAACTTTATAAACTCATATGTCATATAAGTTACCTCTAAAAATGACAAGGGAAAGAAATAATTAACCTTCTTTGTATCTTACAAGAAAAATAGTAGGATTTTATTTTTACCTTAGATAGATTTGATTTGGTGTGTGCAACTTAGATTATTATTATATTATTTTACCAATTTGAAATATAAAACTCAAGCCTTTAAAAAAATTATTGTTTCAATTAAATCATCATTATTACTTTGATTATTTAAGTATTCTTTTTTCTAATTGACTTTTGGTGGAATTAAATTAAGAATAATGGAAGGCTACATATATAACAATTGCAATGCACATTCAAATGTGTGTCAAAAAGATAATGATGATGTTCACTAAAGTTGGCATAAAATCCATTTTCTAAAATAAAGGTTAAAGGTTATTGGAATCTCTACTTAATAAAAACTAATAATAATGACTAAAACAAACACAAATATAGATCATACACATTATTGATGCAATATATCAGCACACCATAGAATAATTTAAACTATTACTCATTTCAAGATCATAAATTCATTGTAAGTTTAAGGACAATGTCAATATGTGTAATTAAATAGTCAACCCCACTAGTTATTGTACTCTTTTTTTCAACTCATACATCTCTTGTAATGAAAAAACTACTCATACTCTTTTTTATTGCCCTGTGTATTAACAACTGTTTTGCACCTAACCATTACTTAAAAAAAGGGTAACCTTCATTAAAATTTAAGTACCAAAATCATGAAAATATTTTTAATATAAAAATGTATAAAGTCAATAATGTTCCCAACGTTAAAGTAAAGGTATGAATAAAATGTTCTAGAAAATCTATGAACAAACTATTAATTGCTTAATTCAACTTGGCATTTGTATGTATCCAAGAATCTAGTGGTATTGGATTCTTCATTTTTTTTTTGTTTGTACTTAAGAAAAACAAAACTTTTTTTTAAATACATGAACAAAATTACATCAAAGTTTATCAAATTGGCTTTTCTAAACAACTTTGATGCATGGAAACAAAAAGAAAACCTTTGATGCATTTTTTACCTTGGAAACTATTTTAATAAAACACTATAAAATAAAAGTTTACCCTGTTGTAGGAGCCACAAAATGAAGATATGCAAAAAAAAATTTGAACACGTAACTTTTTAAATGGTCTATATATGAATATGATATTGAATCACTAATTGACGTAATTATGATAGAAGGTTTAGAAAAACAAATTGTCCTTTTATTTATGTTTTAATTTAAAGGATGAAGAAAAGCCTAATAACCCCTCCTCCTAATACATCCAAAGTTCCAATATAGAAAATAATGATTCCCTTTTATTTGTCGACAAAATAAAACAAAAGTAATAATATATAAAGACGAAGAATAAACCACACACACACACAGTCACACAGTCACACACTCACACTATAATATATATATATAGAGAGAGAGAGAGAGAGAGAGAGAGAGAGAGAGAGAGAAGAATTATATATAATTTTAAGAGAGAGTGAGGGACAATGGGAGGAAATTCAATTGAAAAAGATAAAATCTTTAGGTGACCGCCCAATGAAAGTGCGACAAGAAAGGATCGGTGACGGTAGCACGTGTGGGTGAGGGGGACACAACAATCTTCCAGAAAATCTTGGATGTAAAGCCGTCGCTGTACACGCGTGTCCTTTTTGGTAATAACCTATTTTTAATCTGATTCTTTTGTCTTTTTCTATCATTTTTTTTTCTTCTCTTTATTAAAATACGACCCCTCTATTTCTATATTATTTCACAATTTCCCACGCCTCAACCCCTTTTTTAATTATTAAACGTAGAAAGAGACGAATTTGATATTTTGTGTCATAACCTTTTCTACACGACGCCGCTTTGTTACTTTTTTTATATATATTTTATATATTTTATATATTTATATTCTATCCCTCATCAAATATTTATATATTTCTTTCCACAATATTCTAAATAACAACAACTACCTATTAAATATTTAATCTATAATTTCTTTTCATAAATATTTGAAAATTTCTCTATTTCTTTTACATTTTTTTCTAGTGTCTAATAACTAATTAATCTTATACTTTCAAATTTTTGTAACAATTAACAAAATTTCGTATGTGTGTGATTTGAAATTAGTAGCCTAAAAAGAATTTGATGAGGTGGAGGCTGGAGGGGTGCGTTAGCTGCTAAATGCATAATTATGGATGGTTCAAAATTGAAATTAAAATGAGGCTTTTGAACCAATAATGTAAAGCCAATTTTATGCCATACTTTAAAATTTGGTATCAATTAAGTGAACAATAAAATATAGCCAACGTAACCATGTTGGGATATTTGTCGACAATATAAATACATTTCTCTTTTTCTTTCACCAACTAAATCTTAAGAATTCAATATCAAATAACATAAAATTCACCAATGCCACAAACTCTAAAGTAATTAGACAATAGTACCATATATATACACTCTCTTCTCTATATAATTTAATAAGATTCAAAATTCATTTTTGAATTTTTTTTAACCTTCTATATACATACATATATTTACTCTCACTCCCCATTATTTTTAAGTATTAAATTAAATAATCAAATGATTGCTAACTAAGGTCGTACTATATTTTATGAAAGAAGAAAGAAAGCAAGAATTTTCATGTCCTTATTAATTTTGTTTGGAAAAGAAGAGGGTTTAAAGTTGAAGAACAATGTTTTTTTTTTTTTTCAAATTAGCAATGACGCAAAAGAGTACAAAGAAAAGATATTAAACAAATATAGTAGATCAAAATAAAAAACACAAAATAGTGTTAAAATGCAAAGTATCAATAAAAATAGAATAGGTGTAACGTATGTCAAAATTGTGTATTGGATACACGATTTCATTTAACTTAGTTAAAACCCAAATGGAGAATAGATGGTGCCATGTTCGTGCATGCATGAGTTTGATAAAAAATGAAAAGACTAGAGATGTGGGCTTGGCCCACAACTTTAGTCTTGTTTTGAAAAAGAAGAACTTTAATAAACAATTTTATTTGTTTAGGGTTTCGAAGTTATTCCAAGTATTTGATTGTTTTCGTATCTAATCCTTATTATGTCATCTGATTTAAGTGTATTTGTTTTCAATTGAGTTGTAATCAATTTAATTTTCTTGTGTATTCAGTTCATATTATATCTAAACTTTCCTCCGACGATCTATATTTCAAGAATTAAAATGCATGAAAAAAAATCTTATGATTGATGGTGACAATGGAGATCATAGATGAAAGACTAAAAAGACAACGACAGTTGTCAGCGGTGGGCTGGAGAATTGAAGATGAATGGAATTCAAGGATATGGTGAGACATACACAAAAATTATAGATCTCCTAATGCATAAAACCGTTAGGAGATATAAAAAATGCATAAAAAAAGATCTTCTAACGCATAAATGCTCATTGGGACCTGAATCAAGCAAAGTTTCTCGAAGATTCTGACAACTCCCGATGTCTTTAGTTGCGATGATAGTTGTTAGTATCTCCCGATGCTACATATTAGTACGCTAGGAGTTTTATTTTTTCTTTTAGAAAAATCTTCTTCTTTTACTTTCCACCCGATCCCTTCCAAATCTCTTCCATAACATTTAATTAATCTTACCATTCCTAATCTAAACTTTCAAAGAAATTAGGTTGACAAAAATGCTAATGATCAATAAATATTTTCAGCACACCATATGAACAACTATGAGAATGCAATGTCTACAATAATATAACAATTTTATAGACATTGTTTTTCATCATCCATAGCACATACATACCCCTCTAATTAAAAATAGAAATAATGATAAAAGCTATTTATCAATGAAATGGTTTCTTATCCAATAAACGAAAAAGAAATAACGATAATGCCGCAATGAGAAACAATAACACAGTACCTTCCCCTTAAGACACAATAACACAGTACCTTCCCCTTAAGACATGACCCAATTTGAGAAATCTTTCACTCATCAATCCCTAAAAAACAAGTTAGTCCACCTGACAAGAGAAATAATATTGAGAAAATTATAAGGATAGTTGATAATCAAACCTGCGCAACTAACTGAAGCCTAAGACTTATGTATAAAGAATAGAAGACAACCAAACATTCATATAAAAAAAACATACCTTATGTATATACCCAAATATTACGCCTGATTCATCATCCAACCTCTGCTCACATATGATACGCATATTTCCAAATGAACCAGGATGACAACATAATTGTTGCTTTGATAATACTTCTGCAATAGATTAATATTTAAAAAAACAAAACAATTCAGAAATTAGAGAAAAACTAGTCCAAACACTGCCCGAAGAACCGGTTATGCCGACACGGGATGCGTCGTAAAAAATCCATTATGCGTTGGTGAAGGCTACACCGATGCAGAAAGGCACGTTGGTGCGGACGTCATAATTGACGCATCGTAAAAGGTAATGACGACGTCGAAACAAGATGACGTCGGTATAGAAGTTTAGCTGATGCATGATTCGTCGGCAAGGTCAACAATCCGAATATGCTAATGCCAACGTCTGGTTAACACGTAGACAATAAGAAATTGCCAACATCGTTGTGAACATCAGCTTAAAGGTAGACCGACGTTGCGTTGTCATAACATGGAACGATGTCGCATCGTTAGATGCCAGCATCCGCGACCCCCTCTTCTGCGTCGGAAAAATCTTTTTACCAAATTTTTTATTTTTATTATTTAATTTTCTTGTTGTTGCTATTGGGATCGAATTCGATTTAAATTGATTGAAATTCTAAAACAGGTAACGTAAAATTAATAAAAAATGAAATAGAATATATATTAAAATTAATTCAAATATACAAAAATACATACGTTTGTAGGTAGAAAAACTACATAAATAACCTATATTAAAAACTAAAAAACTAAAAAACTAAAATACTAAAAAACTAATCTAAGCAATGAGGATATAGTCCTCCCATGCCTTCGAACCTACAATAACACGAAATTAAAGTTTAATTATATATCATCCTAATAAGAAATGAAATAACGTAAAAGCTAAAAAATTACGTACATTAAATGAAGAAATCAAGGTCTTTTTGATGTTCGAGTGAATTCTTTAATCATCTTCCTCATTTTTTCCTTCTTCTGAGGATTTTCCTCGTGTCTCCGTGTACTTTCTTCTACTTCCTGAAGACAAGTTTTTAGCTCGGTAACCATTTTAGTGTGCATCTCTCGCTCGTGGGATGTAAAGGAAGAACAACTAGCAGCATGTCGGAACTTTGGCCTAAGGTTCTAACCAAGACCTTTTGAGTAGTCTAACTGTCTACCCAGAACCGTCTTGCATATCTTGTCCCCATAAAGTGATTCAGAACCCTCTAGGCTGCATTGAGACTAGATGACCAGCATTTGATTCTGCAATAATTTTTTTTTTATTGATTAAGTAAAACGTGTAAATGAAATGTACATTAAAAAAAAAAAAAGACAAAAGCATAGTAGAAACTTACATATGCATTTGCAACTGTTGGTGAAATGAATTGGCCATCCCGAGCGTGTGTTTTCTTAAACAACTCCACTCAATCGATTGGATGACCCCATTTTTTAGTGAGCTCGTCTGCGCCGCCCACTGCTGTTTGTCCTCCCTTGTCGTTGACCGCCACCGCTCTGCAAAGCAAAGTTAGTTTTTTTTTCTTGAAACTATAAAAATAGATGTACACATTATATAGTCTATGTATTGGAAAAAAGTATGAGATTTTATGTATAATTTGAAATTGAAATTTTATGTGTATTGTATTATATAATGTATGTTTTTATGTGGAATGTATGAGATTGTATTTGTAAATTTGACATTGTATGTGTAAATTCATATTATATAATTTATGTGTAATGTATGTTTTTAGAATTTGAGACTGAAATTGATATTTAATTTGAATTTGAATATGAATTTCTATTTAATTTCAAATTGAATTTGAATTTTGGAAAATGTTAGATATTTAATTAAAAAGGTTGACGCGACCTGTGGTTGATTTATTTTATATCTATCATGTAGTTATGGTAGTCTAGTTTTTTTATGTCAAAATTAATTTATGATCTGTTAGTAGTTTCAGGGAGTCTTAGGTATCTTCTAATTAAGTATGTATGAAGTGTTAGGTAGATTTAAACTTAAGGTTTAGGGTTAAATTTCATTTTAGTGCAAGATGGAAGATTAGACAATATAACTTAATCATGGAGTAAGTTGGAGTATCTAAGAGGAGAGATATAAATTTATGTTTTAGGGTTTTTAACGAGATGGACAAGAGTTGGATGAAACTTAGAGATAGGTTTTTGGTTGAGTATAGAGAATGAGTTTTTCAATTTTTAGAAGTTGCATAATATCACGTCAATAATTACGGACAAATAAGGTATTCATGCAAGAGATGTATGAATTCGAATTGGGACTAATTAGAGGGTGTGGAACAACATCTATTAACCACTGGCATAACCTCCTCCTACGTAGACTCAGTGTATCATGGAGAGTCTATGAACTTGTACAGAGGTATGCGAAGACTTGATGAATGAACAAGTAGTAATCATCTTGCTCAAGTAACTGGCAGTATCCCATTTTTCTGAAGAAAATGAAATGTTGGGTATGCAACAAGTTTACAAGCTGGTATTTAACACGTAGAAGAGATGGATGAATGTTTGGATAATGAATTGTCTTTTAACAATGGGGTAGATTTAAAAGAAGATAAAACAAACATGGTATTTAAAGAGCTATTAAACCAAATAAGTTGTGACTTATACCCCGACTATTTAGAATTTTCATCCCTAAATTTTTTTGTTACGATGATGCATGTGAAGGTTCTCAATGGTTGGAGCAATAAGTGCTTCGACATGATGTTTAAGATAATAAAACGTGTGTTTCTAATGTGTGGCACCGATATCCCTAGTTCATTCTATGTAGCAAAACAAAAAATTGAGCTAGTTGTGTTGAGATTTATTTCATAAAACTCGTAGGTAGTAAATATAACTTATTGACCATTATTTATTAATAAAATGTTATTATTTCAATAAACGTTATTGATTATATTATTAGCTTTGTCTTAATAACCTAAATCTAATTAACTAAAATCCTAAGTTGTTTGATGAGTCTTGAACAGTATGTAGATACATACAATTATCAATGTTCGAGACCAACTTAAAGGGTCTATAGTATAGGGATAAGACTAGGTACCTTATCCTGGTAACACTATGAATACGTTTTACTTTGTATTTGATATAAACAAAATGATCAAACGCGTTCGTGTAGGTGACATGGAAATGAGGGTATCCTATGCAATGAGTTTGCATAAGACCAGACCACAAAATAGTGTAACAACTAGATGTAACTCTGTTAACTAGTTGAGTTTCTATTTCATTAGGATGACCTAGGTAACTTAGTGTTAATCTTGAGTGTATTATAAACTTCTATTTGCGAATGATTGTCTTTTAATTTGTATGGGTGAGAGTGGCCAGATTGCTGACTCGATATGCTTATCATTTTGGGGACAAGACCAAGTAGGAAGCTGGGAAGAGATAATCACACAAGATGAAATTCACTCATGTCCCACCTTAGGGTAAGTAGATGAATGTTCCCTTAAATGGTGTCTCCGGGACTTGAACAAAGGGTCTTACCCTCTCTATTGCATGAGATGAATTTCTGTTTATTGGTTGGACCATACACAAGTTATTCATTAGATGAGCACTTCTATTTAAGGACTAGAAGTAACCTATGGGTAAAATAGTAATTTAACTTAGCTGGTATTACGAACACTCGTGAATGACCAACTTAGTGTTATTGGTCTATATTTGTGGACACATAAATATACCTACAGTGAGAAAAGTTTAGTTGTGAGTCTTTAGTGGGTGTACACACAGTTAACGAATATTGATTAATGTGGTTAATGAGTTTAGCCAATTAATCTTATATCGTTGGATCTATTAGGTCACATTCCTAGCTCGTAAAGGGTAATGCGATTTATTTATATTGGTTGTAATTTAAAATGTTCAAATATGTAAGGTGATACATTATAATATAAAGTTTATATTTTAATTAAACTTTATTATATAAATTTAATTTTGAATATGATTCAAAATTAATTTTGTGAGAGATAAAATATTTGAATGAATTCAAATATTAATTTAACGTGAATTGGTTATGAGAGAAAAATTGGCCTTAGACTTAGCTTACGGCGACCTGCTTTCTCGCACATGTTCCAAGCCCAGTAGGTCCATGATATGTCTAGTTGGTTTGGTTTACTTGCATGTACTCGATCCTCAAGAGAAGCAAGAAGAAGACCCTTAGATCATACTCTACCATGAATATATTATTATAACTTTATCAACGATATAATTGAAATTCCACTCTTAAATTTAAAGCTTTCACACATTTTCACTCTAGGACTCGAGCATCAGTCATCAAAGTGTGTATGACAATGATCATGTTGGTGAAAATATTTACTCTTTGTTGGCGAGATCGTTCACATTCAAACAAATTCACCATTATTATTATCAAAAGCAGGATCAAATACAAAGTTATTTCCTATTAAAAACTTTGATCGGCATTATTGTTTTTCTTTTCCACTAGACAAACTACTTCATCTAAACGTATAAGATTATTCCAAATCAAACAAAATTGTAGACACTAATCAAATCAAAAGACTTTTATGGAGCCCATACCATTACATAATTAACCATAAAAACGGAAATGAAAAAATGGAAAATGACATTTAATTTGACAAAATGAAAAGACTTTATTCCCTTTGTTTTGTAATATTATGACAACTTTTGTATTATTATTTAACTCAAAACAATTAATTTCATTATATAATGTTTGAGTTGGTGCATCACAGCCACACAAGCCCTACCTCTTATAATCACAAACATTTGATTACAAAATATGTACTTACCTTTTGAACTTTCTTAATTTCGTGGTTATATACCCTATTGCAATTTACTAATGTTTAACTTGAGAATACATAGTATTTAAACTTTCAAACATTGAGACAAGTAGTAACATAAAATATACTTAAAAAATTATGAGTAAATAAAGAAAAAATAGAGGAATAGTGCTACATGGATATATAGTTGTTTTGAAATTTGAGAGAATGTGTAGCTTAGTTTTCGAAATTATAAATTTGTTGGTTTAATTGCGAGTCATAATAGCAATCATGAACACATAGTTGGTCCTTATTGGAAAATCAATAATAACATTTCTAAAGAGTGGGTGAAGGATTTTGAAATTGAAAAAATGGCCATTGTTTTTCAATAATTTTTTATAATTTTTTAGTTTTTTAGTTTCACATAGGGATGTAATCGGGTTAAGTTGGGAGACATTCTCAACCAACTTATATTTTTGGGTTATTTGGGTTAGCAATTCGAATAACTCGAATTAAGTTTCCAATCCAACCTGAATAATATAGGTTGGTTGTCGGGTTGTGTTGTTTTTTTTTTAAAATTCTAATGGTTGTGAGCTAAAGAGACCGAGGAAGAAGATGACCGTTGGATGGTCATCAAAAGCTGAGACTGAGATCTAACGGACGACGAGGAGAGGGAGGAGACGACCAAGAGTCAGACGAATGGAGAAGACGAAGAAGAAGATGAACTGAAATATGAGATTTTGGATAGAGATACGGTGAGGTGGAGAAGGAAAACGCGAAGTCTCATGAATGGAGAAGAAGTGGAAAGGAAAGGGAGAACACAAATGGAGAAGTGAATAGGAAAGAAAAAACACGAATGGAGAAGGAGAAGAGAGGATAGGGAAAACGTGTGGTGGCGGCCTCTTTAGTCTTTACTTCTTAACCTAATTAGTCATAATTAAAAAAATAATATATATATTAATTCGAGTTAGATTAGGTTGATCTGAATTTCAGCTTGAACCCGATACCCAACCCAACTCGAAAACTTTTAAATTTTTCAATCCAACACAACTCATATTTTAAATCAACCCAACCCAACTCATATATTATGAGTTGGATAGTTAAGTTATCAGGGTTATTCTTACACCCCTAGTTTCACATATTTAACTGAGTTAGTTGCCTAAATGGCAAGAAAAAAAAAACATGTATAACATATGGATAAAATAATTGCATATATATCATAGAAAATAGTTAGACTAAAATACCCGCGTCCAACCACCATTTTTAGGTGTTTCTTGTCGAATTTCTCAAATTGAAATCTATCACCGATAGCATCTATGAGTGAAAACAATTGTCACTGGTAGCTTTCAATTTGAGAAATTATTATTTCACACCCTTCTTCTTAATTTTTTTTTATGTTGAAAACTATCATTAATAGCTACAATTAGTTAATATCACTAATAGTTGTTATCGGTTGTTATCATTGATAGCTACTATCAATGATAACTTGTCACCATTACGAGTAATTTTACTCGATTTTCTTAAATTGAAAGATGTCATTGATAGCAATTAATAGTTGTTATACGTTGCTATCACTGATAGATGCTATCAATGATAGCTTTTAATTTGAGAAATATGTTATCGGTTGATATAATATAATTAACAACGACTATTAGTGATAGCTTTTACCACTGATAGCCATTAAAGGGTAGAGTAACTTTCACTTGAAGAGATATTATATTCGAAACTGCTATGTGTGGTAGCTTTCTGTTTGAGAAATGTGGTATATATTAGTTGTCATCACTTATATTTTCTATCAACAATGTTGCTATCATTTGATATTCCTAATAGCTACTATAACTAATTTTTCTATATTGCTATCAACATAAAATGATATCACTAATATTATCTATCAATGATTGCATTAGAAAAATATCGGTGATAGCAACTATAATCAATACCAATAGAAATATATTTTTTATAAATGATATCTCCTTGGTAAACATACCAAAATTTAATTGATGAGGTTTAACTAGGTTATCAATTGATATTTTTCATAACTAATAGATTTTCTTGGTGATAGCAACAGAATGATATAATTGATAACATCTATAAGTAATATTTTTAATAGGCTACTATATATCAATGATATCAAGGTAATGCTACTATAATAGATATTAGTGATAGAAGTCATCATCTGACAACTAGAGGAGGGAAAACTGAAGGACGAAATTGATATTTTAAAACAACTTACTATATGACTAGTAAAAATTGTTATTTCCTTTTCAAAAAAAAAAAAATGTAAAGATTGTTGCCGTTATATTTATTTTCTAATTTGTGTGCAATTTTATGGCTAATTTGACCATTTTGGTTGATTACAATGGTTCTTTCCTCATATCAAAGTGGGCTTTGGAGCCCAAACACACTGGTTGAAGTGGGTCAGATTACCTTCTTGGATCCATCTTTTTATTTATTATTATTATTTTTTATCTTTTTCTTTCCTTCTAAGACAAGATTTAAAATATTGACACCTAAGAATAGGAAGATATATATATATATATATATATATATATATATATATATATATATATATATATATATATATATATATATATATATATATTTGAAAAAGCTATGATAAGAAGATATTTTAAAATATTATTTAAATAGATAAATTAACCTTCTATACTTTGTAAACAAATTAAATTATTTTTTCGAGTATTTTGATACTTATATTTTATGATTTCTTTTAACAACATGATGGCAATGTCGCTTCATCTCGTATACCAATGTCAAATATGTCAAAATTAATCTCCACCATCAACAAAAATTTAATACATTCATGCCCCCTTATGACAAACATACTTAGTTTTCTTTTCACTATAAATACTTTTTAAAGCACTTAAAGTCTTCTTTTGATTTAGTAACAATTTTTAATTGACTTTCTTACAGAATTAATTCTTGGGGATTTTCTAACCCAGTAGTTTCAATTTTGTATTCTAGACGAAAAATATTCTTTTAATAATTTGATGATAATTTTAATTTTCAACGTAAACCAACCATAATTTCTACCCTATAAATAAATTATATATCATATATTTAGTTTTGAATTTAATTAAATATGTTCAAGGCAAAAGCATCAAATATTATTTTAAGACCACAAAAACCTAATATTCACAGATTAATTGCTACTGTCCAGATCGCCTCAATACAAATACAAATTCAAGTTCACTTCCCATGAACTAAATTTCTTCGAAACACCATCTTTGCATCTCCATAGATAAAGAACAAACCAAACAAGAACAAATCACTGTCATCAATACACAACAACGTAGCTTTATATATAATAATATTAAAAAAAAAAAGAGTCAAATTTACAAAGAAATTTCGACATTTATACACTCGAAACTTTCTTCTCTCACACACTAAAATATAAATTTCCATTCCCAAACGTTTCACACACACTTGTATTACAATGTGTGTATATATATTCAACAAACACAAATAATGTGTAGAATATATATTTTCAAATAAAAACCCTTCAATCTCTTTCAAACCTAAATGCCACACCACAAATTTCTATACAAAACCAACAACCAATCAATCAATATATATATATCCAAAAAATTTGTATAGAATTAGGTTTATATATATATGAATCACAAAGATGGGGAAGAGAGAGAACAAAAAGGGAAGGGTTTTTGAATATTTGTATATTTAGGGTTTGAAGAATGAAGAAATGCAAGTGTAAAGAAAGTGAAGGGAAAGAAGAAGAAAGGCAAAGAAGATTTGATCAGAAATGGAAATGACTTTAGAATGGGAATTATTATTATTATTATTTAATAATAAATTAGGGTTTGAAAATTTGAGGTCAATGGAGAAAGAGGTTTGTGTTCCAAGCAAATCTGGTACAAATATCATCTCACTTCTTGCACTTTTCAATTTTCCCATGCTCATTTCCTATCAAAACCATATCACAATTTTATTAATTAATTCAATATTACTAATCACATTATTTTACTAACATCATTTGTTTTCTAGGAATACATAAGTGGATAATGTAAAAATTATAATCTATTTATGTAACTAAAAAAAATTAGGAAAAAAAATCCAAAAAAGAAACGAAAACCCTAACAAATTGAATCTAGGGCTCTATTAGATTTGATGAAAATTTTGGCCCCATATGGTGGCAACTTGATTTTTTTCATTATTTTTAAAGATTAAATCTATACACATATCTTTAAATTAATTATTTTGTTAAACTTTCTATTAATGTTTTTAAAAGCCAATCCAAAATTTGGAAATTTAAAAAGAATGGTTTTTGTACTTCAACCAAATATTTATTTGTCACTAAAACAATTTTCCTCTTTTTTTAAAACTGTTATTTTATATATAGTTTGAAAAATTGGGTTGAGCTAAACACTTTAAATAAATATAGATTAAGAAAATAAAAAAGTGGTAATCAAACAAAATAATATAAATAATTTAAAACAAAAGATAATATGATTAAGTGGAGTTAATAAACAAAATAGTCAGGAATGGAGGAGGTATGAATGAACAACATACCTGGAATTGTTTGCCAATGGTGACAACAATGGTATCAGCAGCAGCATCAAAGCAACGTGTATATTGTTTTTGTTGATGACAAGAATAACTCACATAAAATTGGCAATGTTCTCCTGGAATTTCAAGCTTCATCATCACACTCTCATCACCTTCTCTCTCACTTTTTGAAATTTTTGTATTATGATCATTTTCCCTTTCAAATATATCATTTGGACGATTATTATTATTATTGTATCTGTAAATGCTAAACATGGTCTCTTTTTTGTCTCCTAATTTCTCCACATTCTCTCCCATGAATCCACATAATATCTCACTTAATTTCTCCCCAATGCCTTCTAGTTTTCTTCTTATTTTCTCCATCTTTTGGCTGCAAATGCAAATCCAACCGAATCAAAACAAAAAATCCGATCAAAATATAGTTAAATAGTTCTTAGGAATAGAAAGAATTCGAGTCAAAATCCAACCTTTTTTTAAAATCCTAATTAAGAATTTATTATACTCCCAAAATTTTAAACCCAACTTAAACAAGTGTAGAAATTGTAACAACATTTTATGGTTCAATTTTTACAACTGTATAACTTTATAGACCTTAATTAATTTAACAATCTTATAAGCTTCAGGGTGTAAGGCAACTAACACCATTACTTATGGTAGATTTGTAATTAGCCAAAAGAAAAAAAAAAAGAAAAAAAAAAGAAAAAACAAGAAAACAAGAGTTTCCTAAACTTGCTTAAAGTTTTTTCAAAATTAGTTTTCTAAAGTTTAAGAAAAGAAATCAATTACATTATTGTACACTAGGTAAAATATACTAAATATATATTTTAGTTTGTTTTGACAAATTAATATTAAGGAAAAAAGTTGAAGTTTCTAGTTTTCTTCTTTTCTTTCTGGTAATCTAATTACTTTATTTATACCAATTCTAAAAAAAAAAAAAAAACAAATAACATAAATAATAAAATTTAAAAGAACCCCTCAAGCAAAACGACTATAATGAATATTTAGGTGGCAAAGTAAAATTGTGGCATACACAATAAAAATATTTTTTAGATTGACATGAAACAACTAAAAATTGTACGACTATATATTTTGAAAATATTATATCTATGTGTAACAAACTATATAAATACAGAGTTTGTATTTCTTAAAAAAAGGATAATATATATTATGTAATAATAAAGAAAATCTTTTAAAAAACATTTCCGTAAATAGTGGGCCTTACTTGGGCCAGTTTACAGCTAAGCCCAGTCCATTTTCAATGATATCGGAAACAATCAAAGTCATCGGATGGTATCGGAAATTTACCTGATTTCCCGGTTCGTTTCGGCCTCTACAACTGTATTTCCCGACACCTCGCTATCATTCAGCCGTCGCACCTGCAAAATCGCCTCGCGATTTCCGTCGTCCCCGTCCCAGCTCCGATCATCAACTCCCTTATTACTATCTTCCAATACAGATACAGATTTAGCTTGATTGACCACCGACAAAACCTCCTCCCCGGATATCCCATGATTAACGATCCGAAAGGCCCCGAATTCATGAACGGAGCGAAGCATCCGCGCGACCACGTCAGCGCAACCGGAAGAAACTAAGGATTGGAAATCGAGGACGGCGGGAGCAGGATTGTGGGCGGAGAAGAAGCGGGATTCGGGCAAAGAGAGCTGGGGGAGGTGAGTGGAGTTGTCGAGGAAGGTTTTGAAGGTTTCGTTGGCGGCGGAACGGGATCCGGTGCCGGTTGGGATTGGGGAGGGCGGGGGAGCTGGGATTGTTAAATGGGATTGTGTGCGTAAGAGAGACATTTTTCTAATGGCGAGGGTAGAGGGTGGCGGCATTTTTTGAGTTAATTAGTTTGATTACTTATATATATATATATATACACACAAAATAGATAAATAAATAGAAAATTGGTTTTGAAAGGCCCAATTGGGGCATTTATGGCGTCCTACCCACGTTTTGTGTCTGTTCCCTTCATATTTATCTTTTTCTTTTTCTTTTTTAATTCTTTTTTATTTTCACTCTTCAACTTTCATTTCTTTTCCATAACTAATCTATTTTACCTATAAACTTTTTAAATCTATATCTTTCCTATCCAAATTTTCAAACATTATATTTATGTTTCATAACAATTTTAAAATAAGCTTAAAATCTTATTGTTTTTTCATCAATTATCCAACATGTTAATTAAATTAGAATATTAGAAATTCAAATTTTCCACTACCACATAATACATATTAAAAAAAAGAATCTATAGTCAAAATTATTCAATATTTCTTCAACTGACTTAATGTGTATATAATCAATATTGAAGTCCTAAAGTTGTATCTTTGTTGAACTCAAAAAAAAAAAAAAAAGATGGATTAAGTTTGTTAGTGTAGGAGAATGATAAGACCTTGGCCTATTAAATGTTCCAAGATTATCTAAGAGTCAGAACTATTCGTAATTAACTCCATTCAATATATTTAGCATATTAGTTTTATTAAGGGTACTGATTTAATTATTATTAATGTAGTATATGGTTTGAGGGAACTAAATATTGGTTTTAAAACTACATATATATTTAGGATATATAAGAAATTTGAGGGGAATATATTCTCTTATGAGCTGTTTTGGATAGCAATCCTATTAAGATTCAGCAAAAGTAGAGTTGGATATTTGGTTCAAATTCTTTTGATTTTGGAAATTCACATTTCACTTTACCTTTTTTTTCTAAAAATGAAAGTAATTCAAACCTTGTTGTTAATGTGTCGCTTTTACAATGCTTTATTTTAGTTTTGCTTCTTCAAAAAGTTGCAAAAGTGGAGTTTTATTTGAGAAAATGTCACAAAAAGTGGCTTTAACATGTATGTTTAAAGTTTTAATAAGTCATAAAATAACATTCGTACTCAAAACAAATATATGGTCAGCCAAATGGTGAAGTTTGATCATTTCCTTGCACATATGTTGCATGATTCAGCTTTGTTTTTCAGAATGCATAATTAAGTACTTGTTAGACAACAAAATTTTCTTTCACATTTATAAAATATGTCAAAATATATGAATTTAGTTGAGATTACATTTGAATGAGATAGATCTTGAGAATATGAAAGTATGGCTATTAAGGCTTTAAAAAAAATTGAAATTTACTACCTAGGTTAAATTGTAAAACTTTAATTTAAGCTTGTTTTGCTTGAACCAATTATATGTCAGTAACTTTTTGAAAATATGCATATTGTGAGTGAAGACAAAGTATGTTAAAAAAATTCGTGTTGATTTGTGAGAATATATATAGCGTTTAATGGTAAGAAATTGCTTAATAAAGTCTAAAGATGACGTTGTTCGGTAACAAAAGATGTAAGAAAACCGAATTGTCATCTATATTCTGAATCCTAAATCTCGAGGTCGGCTAGAATGTAATTTTTCAATAGCTCTAATTTTAGAACAATTGTACATACACTTGATAAAATCCAATTCGATCCCTTAAACATTTAATTTAATACTAAATTATCATTCCCATGGTGATTAACTCTTCAAAAGTATACAATCTCTTTACAAGTATTTCTAGCCATTAATTAATTAATGCACTTATAAAGCTTGGAACACTCAATTATATACTCTTAAGATAACCTTTTCCTTTTACACATAAAAATGCATTGAAAGGGCAATACTATTCAATCATATATATATATATCCATGGCTTTATGTTTCACACGTTTTACAAATGTAAAACATAATTACTACAAGCCCCAAAACACAATTCAGTTTCCTTTTCATTTATTTATATACACAAATCCTCAAATCCCACTGAAATAATTCATGAAACTTGAACACATTCGATAATAATATCAATTTTGCTATGGCTTTTGGTATCCAATATTCTCCATTGCACCCACAGTATTGAACAAGCGCTTCTTCAACAACATCTCTACTAAGTACCGGTGCAACGTCTCACTACGAAGGTTCACCATCGATTTCACCCTTGTAAGTCTAGGCGAGTTATTTGATCGAGATCGACTCTCGAATACTTCTCGATTGGGGATAATTTTATTGTCCTTGTGCCTCAAATGGTGTGAGTCTATCTTCATGGTTGGGCAAAATCTTGTAGGTTGTTTGGTTGTTGAGACATATTGAGGCTCTCTTCCTTTGATATTTGAGTCATATTCATACTCATCTTCATTGTTTGAGTAAAAACTTAAATCAGAGTAATTGAAGGAATTGAGAGAGCAACAAGAACTTGTATCATCCTCTGCATTTAAAACCAACCTCAAGAGAATTACATTTACGAGTGTTTAGAACAATGTAATATTTGTTCTTTTTTTCATGCAGTGAAAAACACTTGATGCTTAAAATATGGGCTTCCTACCCTTTAAAGGTACTTCTTCTAAATGTTTTAATTTGGAAGGATGGAAGAGAACATAACCCTACTAAAATTTATAAAATCGAACATAGAATTTTATCCAAAAAAGTAAATAACAACTAAGATTAGTTATTTTTGGTAATCCAATTTGTTCTTTCTTTTAAAATGAAATCTATCGTCTCTTATTTTATGATAAAGTAATATTGTTAATTCTTAGTCAAAATTTAAAAATAAAAATATGTTTTTAAAAAACTATATATATATTTTAAAATTTTCAAAACTTACTTTAGTTTTTTTAAAATATTAAAATTTTGGCAGCAAAGAATTATGAGAAGGTATTTATAGGCTTAATTTAGTAAAAGTAAAAGTAAAAAACCAAATGATTAACCGCTTGGACAAATATATCCCACGATGATACAAGAATGAAAAGGGTGTACCTCGAAACCACTCAGTAGTATTAGAAGTGTCCTTCATCCCTCCAAAATAATGATTGGGGTTCTCACGGGAAGAGTAGAAAGCATGAAGAGAATCTGAGGAGGAGCCATGAGAAGAGCCGCAATAATAGAAAGGATGTGGTGTTGCATAGTTTTCGTCGTCATCGTCATTGTCGTTATCGTTGTCGCCATCGTGATCTTGTTCATAGTTGAAGCTATCTTGATGTTGGATTTTTGGTAACTTCCATTCCTCCCAATCTGGAATCAATGAGGATATCTCCTTCTCTATCATCACAGCTATCTCCAATGGATCCCAATCACTGATAATTTCCAACTCTTTAACCATCTCGGTCGCAACGTCGATTGTAGTGTCGTTTAAGATGTCGAATGCAAAATATACGTTCTTAGATTTACCTATATATATATATCCGTGTATAATAATCAGTTTCTCCAAATTATTGTTAATGTAATGTACTCAAAGTTGAACAAGATCAGAACTCGTATTTACCGTTCTTCACTTTGATCTGCACTTTAAGGAAAATTGAATCATCCTTGGGATTGATTGATCCTGAAATGGCTAAATCTGTTCTTCTTGCCATTATTGATTTCTCTGGAGATAAAGATGAAGACAACAACTCTTCATTGTGAGAGGCATTGTTAGCGTTGGAAGGTGCTAGAAATGGATCAAGCAAGAGCTCTCTAGCAGACACCCTCTTTGAAACATTCTCCAAACATTTTCTTACAAATCTTTGGGCCTCCAAGTCTTTGATCTCATAGAATGCATTTGGCAATTTTCCCTGCCAATTTCTTTATTAAGTCCAACATCTTATGGTAAATTATCAGTTTGTTTTTCAACTAAAATAAATTTTGATCCATATTTTTTAGAAAATATTTTTTTTTGGTCATTTTTCTTATGTAACTATAAAGTGAAATAATGAAATTTGTATACACGTGCACATATACTCATTTCTTGCTTTCAATTCTTGCTATTTGTCAAGAAGACGGCAATGGAGAAAAAACATGTTAAAATTTGAGGAAAAAAACTCCACAGACATAATAACGAGAGTGCGAGCAAACAAGCTTGTTTGACTTACTGAATAAGATAGCAATTAAGAAAGGTGAGAGTCAAATATCAACATAAGTATACAATTATATGATTTTAGTTGTATTTTACTCTATGATGTGGTGTAACTAAATGGATATAAAACTTGAGTTTCCAAAAAGTACTATCATATTTCATTTGAACTTTGTTTAAAAAAATTATGGATACAATTTTCTCGAAAGTTTCAAACTACTTTGTTTCCAAATCGACACTTGAAAATGGATCAAACTTATTATAATTTAATATTTTTTGGTTTAGATATAATAATATAGTAATAATATTGACTTACTGAAGTGACTTTTTTGTATATCTGAGCAGGATTAAAGCATTCGCTATAAGGATACTCCAAAGTAAGCATCTCAATCATACACATCCCAAACGAATAAACATCCACAAGTTCATTATATTCCTCGTCATAAAGTTCTGGTGCCATGAACTCTGGTGTACCTACAAAAAAATTTCAACATAACCATTCTTAATCAAACGTTTTGACATTATTTTGAATCGTTGAACATGCAACCATTCTAAACATACAACAATATATTGTACCATTGTAGAAATATGAAGAGGCCTTGTCATCTCAATATCGAATTTAGAAGTTTACCTATGACACTATGAGCATGTTGAGAATCATGAAGGATTGCTGCAAGTCCAAGGTCACCAATCTTAACTTGCCCAAGATGGCCATTGATGAATACATTATCACACTTTAGGTCTCTATGGATTATGGGTGGATCATGACCATGAAGATAAACAAGACCATGTAGGATTTGACGAGCCCAGTTCTTGATTGCTTCGATGTCGATGTTTCGATACTTTTGTCGATACCTAATAGCATTGATGATCATCCCTCAATTCAACACAAAAACGAAAATTAACAAAAACATGAAGGATATATGGTTGAGAATTAGTTAGTACTCTCTAAGGGTGCCAGATGTGAACATTTCTGTGATGAAGTTGAACGTTCGGCGATGAGTATCGATCCAATAAGTGTAGAATCGGATGATCGAGTCGTGGTTGAGGTTCTTGAGGAGATGAACTTCTGAGTATAAGCGTTGTAGTTCTTCAGGGGAATGGAAGACATCTTTGAGATGGACTTGGTTCCAAGCCACTTCAATTCCAAGAACCTCATCGAAGCCTTTATATACTGTTTTCGTGGCTCCTTTGCCTAGAATTTCTCTAAACTGCACAATAATTAATATATGAAGCATCCAACAACTATATCATATTTCATAAATAATTCTTGTAGCTCACCTCTAGCCAAGATTTCAAGATTACAATTTATTCGTTAATTAGTTATAGAATACGATATCGACGAGAGGTCTACAAAAGGTTTGAATATGTCCGCCTTTGAATATTACATTGTATTATTGAAAAAAGAGTTAAAACAAAATGAACAAAATGCTTAAAGTTCACTCTTCTCCTTTAGATATTGGTTGAATATTAACAAATTGAGTTGGTAAGAATGATAGTTGTTGGTTTGAATATAGTTGAATAGATCCAAATAGATGTTTTTGAAATAATCTTTTCTTCAATTTAAAGGAAAAATTAATTGTTCGTCCAATACCAAGCATAATTCAATACAGAACAAAGTTTTCAATATATCATTTATTACATTTTTATTATCATATAGAAGTTTAAAATCATGATTTACCATTTTTATAACTTGGTGTGCATAATTTATACAAGAATGTTTTCAAATATATATATAAATCATAAAAAATAACTTTTTGAAATAAATACAAAAACAATATTAATAGATAAGATGGAATTCAAGAATTTATTCCCTTTTAAAAGTAATTAATAATACGTGCAAGAAAATGGTAGGTATTGATTCAAACCCTCCTCATTAAAA
Organism: Cucumis sativus; assembly: GCF_000004075.3. Lineage (NCBI taxonomy): Eukaryota > Viridiplantae > Streptophyta > Magnoliopsida > Cucurbitales > Cucurbitaceae > Cucumis > Cucumis sativus. The sequence continues at coordinate 16,271,556 of NC_026658.2, forward strand.
CAAAATTTCAACTTGGAACTTTCCTATTATATATCATTTTAGAAAGGAAAAAACAGAAAATCTTACAAACCCTTAATCTGTACAAAAAGAAATATATATAATAAAAGAAAATATTAAGACCAAAAATAGAAACGACGACTTCAAAGTATGAGCTAAATTGTGATAAATGATAACTTAAAAAAAACAATCCATTCTCGTCCTATTTTATTTCAAATATAGTTAAAAGCATTTATGTAATTAGTTTTTACACCTTAGCTTCTGCATCAATTTGCATTAATGATGTTGTAAATAATGTAATGTATTCCTTCATATTTTTACACACCATTTGATCATTTGTCAATTTTCTAACTAAATTTGAAGGCCAAAAAACAACTCTTTAATGACATATTTTTAATTAAAATTTTAACCTTGCTTTTCATAGTCTGGAAGCATTATTGAAACCTACCCTAAACTTGGAATATTTATTGTATAAATATTTTACTGGAAATATATAGATTGATTATAGAACATAAAAGATTATAGAACCTTAAATTTAAAAAATAAATAAGAACTTACCCGTCCATAGCGACCAGAAGGATCTGTTTCAGCATACCCAATATTCGATTGTGCCATTCTTTAATTTCTCTTTTAATTTCACAAAACTTTGAATCAAAATAAAAACACAATATTATTATGTATAAAGAGAGAGAGATCAAAAAGAAAAGAAAAAGGGGGAAAAAAAAGAAAATAGATTTTGGAATAATAAATATGGTTTAATTTATGCTAGATGATCCGAGGCTTCCCTTGATAGTTTTCATTAGAGAAAAATCCAAATAAGAACCAAAAAAGGTTTGAGCAATCAACACAAATTAGCTTAATCCAACTCATTTCTACTACCCCACGTGAAAATTTGTGGTAATATTTTGAAACCATTTGTAACTCTAAATTCAAATTCAATAAAAATATAAATAAAAACCCCAAAATCACAAACACACACAAACCAAATGATCAAAAGCTTAATTCTTTAGAAAAAGAAAAAAAAATCAAAGGTTTTGAAATAATTAGATCAAATAATTTGAAATTGAAGAAGAAATTAGAGAAAATAATCTGAATTTGAAGAATCTCTGGCTTCTCTTTGCTATATTCATTTGTGGGTTTCTGAGAATTCTCTTTCAAGAAAAAAGAAAAAAGGAAAGTTTTTATTTCTTTGTTTTGTGGGGTTTTTGAAAGAGAATAATTTGGGAAATGAAAGTTTGTTTTGGAAACCTGTTGAATTATGGAAGAAAAACGATGAAGAAGAAGAAGTAGAAGAAGTAGAAGAGGAAGAGAGGAAAGAGGAAAGAGGCGTTAATTTTTTAACGGAACGGATGACGTCTCTGTTTTTGACGGAGTCTATGCCTCGCTGGTGTTAGTTGACGGTGACGGGGTTGATATTTTAATCGGCAGGCTTGGCTTGGCTTGGCTATTTTTCGGCTTCTAACTTTTGGTAAATTAGAGGTTTAAATATATTTTAATACAAACCCTAAAATTTTAAACTTTTAATTAGCTATAGGCAAAGAATGAAATGAACCCATATTAAGATACCAAATATTAACACCCAAAGTCCATTGTGATTCTTTCAATTTGAAATTTAGTGATGATTAAAATAAAATTAGAAAATTAAATACATGGAGATAGATAGAAAGAAAACAAACCAATTGTAATTGAGTCGTTATGTAACGTAACTTAGATCTCATTTGATAACCCTCCCATTTTTTTAGATTTTAAAAATTAAATTTATATTTTAATTTCTCACGATGATTTAAGAGTTGAATTCTTAGCTAAATTTTAAAAGCTAAAAAAAGAGTATGTTTTTGTTAAAAATAAATATATGAATTGATTCTTAAGATTAAAAAGTAGATGATAAAGTAAAAAATTTTAAAATGAAATGAGGATAAAGGATATTTATAAACTTAAATTTTAAGAATTAAAATTAAAAAATCAAATTGTTGTTGAAGGAAAGTGAGTAATTATTATGGAAAAAGTAGAGAGTTTAAAACTGTGGTTGAGAATTTAAAAAAGAAAAAAAGCACTTGAAGAAGGCAGGCAGCAGGTGCTTCAATGGCATCTCAATATAAATTAAAGATTGAGCTTAGCCGATTAATTAAAAATTAAATTATGAATAAACAAAGAGAGTAATATTCATAAGATTTAAGCTGACTTTTTTAAAGGGCCAAAGAGTGAAGAAGGCCAATTTGACCTCTTTTTTTTCTCTTCATTTTTAAATCTATATTGCTAAATATTAACTTTTAAATATCTTTTTCTAAAAAAATTTGACCACCTTTTCAATTTTTTTTATTTCAATACTAATAATAATATAGAATGAGTGATTCCACATGTAACCAACTTAGGGATTGCACCACATACCTTGGAAATATTTCTTTTCATTTATATTATAAATAGTCACCACAACACATTATCTATCATTTAAGTTCGTCAATTAAATGTGTTTGTATGTATTTCAATAACTAAAATTTATGTATCTTTTATAGGTTTATGAAAAATCAATCATACAACATATAGTTTAAGTAAGCACAATAAGTATATACATTTCAACTAAAAGTATTAGAAGCTAACGCGTATATGTATACACATGTCCATACACAAACGAACGATAATTAATTATCTGAACGTTGGTTGGCTAGGAGTTATGATTCCACTAATTTTATATCTTGAATCATTTTGTATTGCCACTATTTTTTTAAAAATTATTCAATCACAATTATGCTAAATTTTCAATTGCCCCAATAATTTTAATATTTAAGCTGACTTTAAAAGAGCATGGGTTTGGATTTTGATTTGTTTGACACCATTGGTTTATTGTCACTTTCATCGCAAATTTTATAACCATATAGTTGACTTTACGTGTCAATCAACAAGTTGTGGCATCTTAATTAAAATATTCAACAATTTTAACATATAACAATTCGTTTATTTCTCAATAATTATATATTTTTTTTTAATTAAAGGTATTACGTAATGTTACATATATAATTTAATACTAAGAATCAGATGCTTATAGCTCACCAATTTCTTCTGTACAAGTTCTTCTCTTCTTTCGATCCTAATAAAGAAACAATCAATAAGCTCTCTTTTTAGGTTTTTAATTTTGTAATTTATAGGAAAAATGTTGTCAAATTGATTGGATACTGTAACGTGTAAATTAGCCTATAGATCGACAGTCAGTTTTATTGTATAGAAAAATCTATACTGTATTGGTGACCTTAATAAATTGAGATACAAAAATTATTTAAAATCATCGAACACCTACAAAGTTTTTAGAGTGAGATAAGTGAGATTTATATAGAATCTTTTAGGGTAAAAGTATTGAAACCACATACTTCAGATCACATACCTTGTGGTATTATATACTAATATGAAAATTAAGCAATGCCTGATTTAACATACAACAGCTCTTAAGTTAAACCATTTTGATTATGTTTGAATCATGCATATAAACCTAAATGCTAAATGAAGCCAATCCAATTAACTAACTTTTTCAACAACTCAAGTACAAGATGTTTTTACATCTCTTATGTTACGACATTTTGATTCACATTTTCATTTAATACAATGTACTACTTGTACATGATAAAGACTATGTACATGATACAGTCTTGTTATATAAACTTTGGATACAATGAATGAACCCAATCTCTGATGGTTTATACAACTCAAGTACGAAAAACACATTCAAATTGTCTTTATATGTCTATTTTTTTATATGAAAACGAATCATGCATAAACTATAAGCAAAGGATGAAGTGAATTAAATTAACCAACCTACTTATACACCTCTAGTACAACACACTTTGTGTTGAATAAGTTGTATCCTTCGAATTTTCTTAGGACCAAGAAATATTCTTAGACTAAACCACAATTTCACGTGTCACCAAAGAAGAAAGAATCGGCCTCAAATCTTTCTACGGAACTCTTTTTATTTACAAAGCCCAAAAAGGCTCTTCCATATAAAGAGAGTGCGAAAGGTCATTTCTAAGTTGACGATTTGGACTAATAATGGAAGGGGCAAAAGTAAACACAAAAGAAAAAAGGCAAAGAAAATCATTAACACTATTGCTAATGCATGGTGATGGATAAGGCAATATTAGAGATGGCTCCAAAAAGAAGCATTTTCATTTAACTTACAACAAACATAGGCAACAATATATTCTGTGCTCGTATGTTTTACCTACAAGGCGTAAAAGAAAGGGCAAAAACATGGAGGGCAGGAGGGAAAAAAAAGAAAAAGAAAAAGAAGCAACCATTGTTACAAACATCCTAGTTTTAAAAAGGGAAAAAGAAAAGGCTCTTTTTGTGTAAAACACGACAACTATCGAGATATTTGAGGTGAAAAGCGAAATAAATTGGTAGAATTTACAAAATGCTTTTTTGAGCTACAAATAGAAAACAGTAACATCTAAATTGCAGAGATGGGGGGATCGCAAACCGTTGTGGAAGAGTCACGCTTTGTCCAGTTTGTTAGCAACTACAGTTTCTTCCTACTCAGTTTCATACTGACTAACCAAATAAATAAAACTTTGATTCCCACTCGTGTCAGTTGGATAAGGGTGGGAAATCCTCTTCATCTTTCAACTCATATGATTGCATATGAACAGAGAGCCTACATATCAAGAAGAAAAAAGAGAAACTTTAAGCAGTTTAACAAGTTCCATGTAATCGGATAAATACCTGGAAGAATTATGAAGTATTCGTACCTGTCTTGATCTGTGATCAACGTTTGCTTGGCTTTCTGCATCTTGGGGCTTGAAACATTCAAAGCTGATGAGTTTTGAAAATGCGCAGTTGCAGGAGTTGGTTCCCCGCTGCAATCTACCGATGACTCTATTGGAAGATGCCCAAATGACCCAAATTCTACAGCTCTATCAGGTCGAGGCATTGCACCATTTCCATTATGGTGAGCTTTCCTTACAGGAGAACTAGAGGAAGACAACATACCAATACCACCACCATGATTAACAGTTGGTACTTGATACAAGTCTTGACCACTTTTCTCAGCCACGGTTGTCTCCAAAGGGGTCAGCGATCGGCCATTGTTTCGTGGCGACCTCACCGACACTTGGTTCCTTCCCCTTGCCGATGCTGGTCTGTCCCTATAATGATTCTGGAAAAAAGGAAATACTCAAAGACAAGAAAGATGTAAATCTTCAACCACCCAAACAGTGCAAGAAAAAACAAAGGTAAGATAGAAAATGTTGTGCACATCAATAAGAGTTCTCCCCAAGTATTTGCTACCAATTTCTATTTAATTATTAAAATAATATCAAGATTAATATGACGAGAATACCATGTTGGGAAAGTATGTCCCCGTTCCTCGTGGTTTTGGCATCTCTTCCATGGCCAATGTTGCACCCCCTGGTAATATTGGTGATGGCATGGGATAGAATGCTGGTCTTGCAAGAAGTCCATTACTGTTTATTTGGGCAAATGCATTCTGTTTGACCTGCACTGAGCGTCGTATTATATCCCATGGATTCTTGTTTGGATATTGTGAAGGCAATGGTGGAGGAATAGGCGAAAGGGCTGCTGCACTCAAGGCATATTCATAGTACCACCGGCCAATTTGCAAACTGTTGCAATGACTTTCATAGTCACCATTAAGATCTGACAAAGCATTGAAAGCTTCTGGAGGTCCAACATTACTAGTCAGAAACCGATAACCACGAGAACTAGGATAGAAGTCTTCAGATGACAAAGAAACTGAATGTAAAGGTGGAGAAGATTGTTTTGTTTCAGATTGGTTTGCCACTTCATCATCATTATTCACGTGGTTCTCATCTTGCTTACCTTTTGCAGACGACCCTGTTGCTTTAGTAGGTGATTGCAAATGCTGGTAAGAGTTCTCAGGAGTGCATTTATTTGTGTTTTCATCTATTAGTTCCCCGTTTTCTGTGATTGGTCTGGAAAAATAATGATGAGGACGAAGTGATTCATGGCCCAATGGTGATATGCCCTCCTCAAAACTTGAAGGGGAAGACTTATGTGCATCGTGTGAAATAGAAAGACCTTCAATTCTCAGACTAGCAAGATCATTTGCATCACCAGAGAGACGATAATCTGAAATACCAATGGCATTTGCAAGACCATCAACACCAGAAGGAACTGATAGTGGTCTTCCTTGAGATGATTCATTCATAATTCCACCAACATGGTCGTATTCACCAAATTCCTTATCATTGGCATTTCCCCCATGAATTGATACCTCCTGACTCCAGCTACAATCTCCAATAGTGTCACTAGCACATACAGAACCTGAATCACGATTATTTGTTTCTTCTTGTGTCTCAGTACCAGATACTAGTAAAGCTGCACAAGATTCATAGCCACCAGATACCGGAGCAGGATCTTGAACATCAGGCCGCTGCCCACCTCCGTGCCTATCCAATGTATTAGAAAAGAACTTACGAACTTCATCCACTACATTATCTTCAGGATGGGAAAGGATGAAACCTAGTTTCCGAGCACCATAACTGAAAGCACTTCTTATCCTATAAAAGTTTCCTGCAAGTTACAGAGTGGTTGTCAAATATTTCAAAGGAGTTCATCTAGGTCACAAAAAGCTAGTTGCTAACCAGATCAGTAGATTGGATCACTTTTAAGGTTTGAATTCTATTATAACCCTGAACTTTTATATTAATTCCATTCTATCCAACTCTCAGACATTTTATTCTGATTCCTTAATTTTTAAATATTCAAGTTCAGCCCCGGACTTTATGCATAAAAGTTAACTTTATCCCTTACAGTCAATTTTCTGTAAGGAATCTCCTTACAATCAGTACTATTAAATGAAGAAAAGCCCTAAGGCAATACACTCCTCTCACTGCGAGAGTTTTGATAGTAATTCCAAGCTAAAGAAAATGGAAGTACAAACTCAGCTACTTATACTACCCTTTCTTTTCCCAAATACCCTCAACCTCTGTCGTGGTCCCCTCACCTTCATTACCATAATATTTATGTTCCTCACTCTCATGCATGACTAACTTTCACCCTCAATTGCATTCTTGGCCCTTCTCCTATGCTGATGGATGATAGGTGGCCTTACATTTTTCTTGCATAATATAAACCTATATTCATTTCAAACTTGGACACTTGTTTGTTTCATCTAAGAATAACCCAACTTAAGACAAGAATAGAAAGGGCATAAAAGAAGTTTCGATCAAAAGGAGTCAAACTAAGACAAAATGGGGCTCCAAACAAGGGAAATAAAATATAAAGAATAGTTACAAAAAGGCTTGTAGACCAAAAGGCCGAAGGGAAAGATGAAATTTAACCAGAACCACACAACCTCATTAGACCACTCAAACCCTCCCAAAATTATATGGCTCCTCTCACCCAAAAGGGCCCATGAAATCACACAAACCAAGCCACAAGAAATGCCCTGTGTCACAACATATAGTGGATGAAGGAGTTCCTTGACCAAATAACTGAATTTAATTCGTACTTTTATGGTAAATGCTCTTGAGCCTGTTATACAATTGGACACTTAATTTCTTGCTTCCATGATTAGTCAAGGGAGACAATGAAATGAAGGCATGCCACTGGTTTAGGTTAAATGATGATAGATACTTGAGCACTAAAATGTATTTCTAAAAACAAAGTAACATAGTTCAGGAATAATTTGGATGTTGAAAGAGAAAAAATTGGGATTAATGTAATTTATGTCCATATTAAACATTTACTCCATGTTATAAAAGACCTCTCCCCTGCTCCTGTATGTGCTCAAGGAACTAAGTAATTTCTAAATTGTTCAAAATGATACACTTCAAAAAGAAAACCACTTCACCATAGTCTTGGGATGTTTGATTACGTTATCATAGATGGAAAGAAATGGCAGACAATCAAACCTGACACAAGAAAATTAACTACCTTTGCTTACACTGCGACCAAGGTTGTTATTCTCTTTCAGTGGATCAACGATGTTGAGATGCTTTATGGGAAATGCCCTTGAGTTGGCCTCGTACCCCCTTGCAGGCACTGAGAAGGTTTCTAAACAGCTCTGAAGAAAATCCGTACTGAGCAACAAATCACCCCCACCATTGTCAGGCGTCTCAGCTGCCAGAAAAAGGCCAAAATATTTAAAATTCCAAACAGAAAGGCATACAGGACCTTCAAAAAATTCAGGTATGCCAAAAGAAGCTGCTTACCAACAAGCTCCGGCAGTGAGGATATCCGAACTGGACCATTCAAGCTTATGCAATAATTATCCCAATCAAATTTGCTAAAATAGTCCAGAAATTTATACAGCACCTAAAAGGTTAAACGTATGATAGAATAGTCATAAGCATGTGCAAAACAGAGGGAACAAATAAGCATGTGCAAAACAGAGGGAACAAATAAGCATGTGCAAAACAGAGGGAAATAAATATAAATCAAGGGGGTTCAAAAGGAGCAGCCTTCCGAAACTACTTACCTGTAAAGGACCATTTAGGGCAGAGTGGAAGAGATGAAAAATATATAGAACTAAAGTCTCCAAAGCGTATGTTGATATCAAACCATGATGAGCCCCAAGAATGCGACTCTCATAATAGCACCAAGCTTTAATAAGTATAATGCTGCGCTTAAATAGATGATCTTTCCCAATGCGACGATCAATCTGTTAGAACACGTAGCAATAAAAATGTCATTACGAAATGTTATTTTATGGCATTTTGACATGCTAGAAGAGAAGAAAGAAAAGGAGTTTTGATCCCAACATTTCATAAAAAATGTTAATAAGAACCAAGAAACAATCATTAGGTGAGTAATGTTAAATGAAAAAGAAACTATAGGGAAGTTTATTTGTACATCAGACAAACAATTCAATGGCATGTTCATGCATCAAGATGAACAAGGCAACATGCAAGGGCCAAATGAAGCATCGGGCAGTAGACACCAATTAGTTAGTCCCTTAATGTTTATCACTCCAAGTATGCCATGATGAAGAATTGTACGCTGTTGTATGTTCAATTATGTTTATAATGAAAGTTTGGTTGCTCATTAAATGAATAATAATTAATTAAACTGATTAAAAAAAAAGTGTTATTTGACCCAAAAGGACGGACAGTTAAAACCAATCTGGTAAGGAATTACATGGGCAAAGACAAGCCAACTACATGTTATGCATGCAAATGCGCACAAGCAAGGAAAATCCAGGTGTCGTCTAAGGCTAAGGACTCTCACGAGCTTTCTCCCTCACATTCATGTATATTTTTTCTAGAGCATAAATAATTACTAATTAAGTATAGAAACTAAAACACTAAGCCATCGTTATTTCTTCTTCTAAAGAATACTGTTATGTTAGTATTTTGATGAACTCTCAGGAAGGAATGGGGAACAAAGAATCACCATATAGCTTCAAAAGCTAAATACTTGAGAAAAAAACACACAACAAAAATATGAACGGCCAAATTTTCTTATTCAATTACTTTTGATCAATGATGAAAATACAAATTTTGAAATCGATCACATAAATTTATGAATATTATCAACAGATATTTGGATATTGATGAATATTTCAGTAAAAGTAACGGATATGAAGAATACTTGTACTATATCGTTAACTTCTAAAGAAAACTTCAACACTAGCTTATTTAAAATACGAACTACCCCTTGAAGTACATCTACAGTTTTGAGTCAAAAGTGTCCATTTAGTACAATGAAAAATATGATTGAAGACTAAAATGTAAATAAGAAATTGGACTATTGTTTGATATTTGAAACATTAATTAATATTTAATATTATATATATACACACACATACACTGATACACACAAACAAGAGAAACAAAAAAAGATATTACATTGGAATAAGTGATTCAAATTTTTTAAAAATATACATCTATTACGAAAGAAAGAAGAGAGAGATTCATGGGCCGTGAAAATTCGGGAGAGATTTTGGGGAGTGTAACTAAAAAATGGGGGAAAGGAGGAAATTAAGGAGAAAGAACTTTGGAATAAAATGTGGTGTCAAAACTGAATAGTCCATACATCACCAACATACTCACGATTAACGGTCAAACACAAGGTAATGTCTGCAACTTCTTTCAATTGTTGATGCCCATGATACATCATCATCAATTTTCTGTAGAAACAGACTTACCCCCTAGGGACCCCTATATTGGTATGACTTTCAGTACGTTATCAATATATCGGTGACATACCGACTGATATTTCCAACATTTTCATCCTTGCTTTTAATCACATAAAAAATCAAATTGAACATGTAAGAAAGATCATTCTGGATGTGGAATCCAGATATCACAAGTGCTCAGTAAGCTCTACAATTAACCAAGTATACTCTCGCTAATACTAAGACCCATGCGTATCTCGTAAGTTCTCAATCATATGAGGTAAACAGAAAAACCAAAGGTAGATTATGCAATCAGCTCAAGTTTTAAGCATCAAATCATCCACACACAACTTAATCTGAACTTACACGTGTACAGATGTACTTCACTAGAAAAATACCTTCTCAAGGAAGCACAATGTGCAGAGCCCTCCCAACTGATTGAAGGAAATATCAACAACTATATTCTGTACAAGGCATTTTACAAGCTTAACCTGCAAATAGAACGCCAAGACATTAAACATTGCATGAAAAACTATAGAGGGCTATATACTAACTGCAAGAAGAAGATCATTGTATCACACTGTAATATTACACAAACAATAAATATAAAGTAAACACATGATAAACAACGTATGATGATGAAAAACTGGCTATTAAATTCATGCATAAATAGTTCAACCATCTATTAAATGAACCTAGACATGACACTCCTCCCTAATATCCAATATAATTATCTCATAAATATACTAGACATAATAGCCACCTGCAAGTAAGTTTCAGTTTCAGCAACCAAGCTGCCATTGGAAATCTGGGGAGTCCTAGAGACAAGTCCATATGATAAAACAATCTCAAGAGAAATGAAAATAAAAGACTTGGCAACTGAAAATCTACCCAAGGCATTTTCAGGTATCAATGTTTCAAACTCTACCAAAATACACATTATGTAAGGGGAGAAGTAACCAGCAATAAATCTCAGAAGTTCCAGAGATATGGAAAACTTCGGGAAGAAGTTCATAAAAAAATAGCAGAAACGATGGACGATCTCAGAAATGGCTAGTTTCAGTTTATTGATTTCAAGTACCATACTTATTGCCTATATGTTCATCTTCTTTCCAATGATTGAAGGTAGAGTATCAAGACCAATTGCCAACTGAAATTCTGAAAGTAAAACTCCAGCATATCATAACAATTTCCATGATCCATCAAAAACTGGGAAGATGACCATAAAGAACCAAAATCTTTAACATATACTGTAAGGACAGACCTTGACCTCATTGGTAGTAATTAAAGAAGTCAATTCACACAATTGCATATTTTGCTAATACAATAATACAGTAACCTTTAAAAAGGAATAATATAATATTTGTAATCAGGACCTCGGCTCGAATTAATTGCACATCCTTTACAACAAACTCGGCTGCCCCATTCTGATCTTCACTATTGAGGACTGAGCATACATCACTGGCCAAAGCTTCCTCAACATTTGAACCACCGAGGGCAGTTAAATCAATATCTCCATCAGGCAAATAGGTCTTTAATGGCACTGATCCAAATGGAAAAACCTGTACTACCATATGTTAGTGAGATGTCTACAAGAAAAACTGTAAATTCAATTCAGTTTTCAGAATCAGAGCACAAACTTCTAATAGAAAAATGGTTGAAATGGGTAATATTTCAATTCCAATAGAGAACATCTGAATTCTGGACGTTTCTAAAAGAAAGCAATGGCTTGTGCGTCAGCTAACATACAGTCAGGGCCAACGACACTAGCTCTAACAGACCTTAGGCTTAAAATTACATCTATGCTACTTTACAAGATTCAACCAGCATAACGTTTTCATGACACAGCTATTGAAACTAGTTTCCAAAGGCAAGCCATACTCATGGAATACAACCAGAGCAAGTGTATACCATCAAGTGGTCAGCTGAGTAAAGGAAAAAACAAAACCATGCAATTGGTGTATCAATACATTTCTGAAAACACAAATATCCACCACAAATGTTTGAACTTGATAAAAGTCCCATCCTCTGATTTAAATCATGGACCTCAAAGTGCCCATTCAAAATTTTTAATAAGTACTACGAATTTATAACAATTAATTTTATATTGAAAACCCACACGCATCATTAACTGCCTCTCATTTGTATGTTTTGAGAGGACTACTAGTACATTCAATATCTCATATTTCTTTAAAAAAAAATCTGATCAATAAATCCCATATCAGCAATTCTTGAAAAATTAAAGCTGCTAAGCTTTTAAGAATGTTAGCCTTCGTCGGAACTGCATAGATGGAGTCGTTGGAACTGAATATTATTGCTAATGTAAGGGGAAATGGTTACCTACAGCCACATACTAAACTATGCATCTTGAAAGTAGATGAATATTGTCTTCTTTTTCCTGTGTATTTCACGACATCAATAAAATATCTATTTTTGATCAAAATAAAAATAAATTGATTAACATAATTAAAAGAAGAAAGTAGTAGATCAATATTGTTTTGAATTGAAATTGGATTGGCCTACACAGAAAGTACAATTGCACAGAAACATCAAGATGACAAAAATAAAAAGTAAGCATTTTTTAGAAGGCCATGCCTGATTAATCAATAGGGGAAAAACAATAACTACAAAATATATTTGAGAAAAATATGTCAAGGAAAATGTACAATGACCTCGTTCCTATCAAAGAATATGAAGATCATCCATCTAACAAAAGCCCTCGTCTCTAACAAAAAGAAAGAAAAAGAAAATACACCGTTGAAGAGAGGCAGAGCATACAGAAAAACCTATACGATCAAAATCATAGACTAAAACCATATCTACTGCAATACATCCAAGTAATTTAAAGCATTATTTCCACCTTGCATTGGTCAATATGGTCATCACAGATTGGATAACAATCAGCACCAACTCAACCCATAGGAATGCATAAAACCTTCCAGCAATTGAAAGCAATGAAAAAACCCACAAACTAGGATGAACACAGAACATTAAACCATCACAAGACTGCTTCCAATATACTATTGCTACTTGAAGAAAAGAGAAACCTTGTGAACACTGTCCAGATTAATTATTCATAACGAAACCCAATCCTTAGCCTTAATACTCAAAACATCAGTAATTAAAACCACAGATAAACAAAACTCCAGAATCCTCAAAACTAGTAGTGAAGAAATTATAAGTAAGAGAAGTGAACGGATTAAGATTGCGATGCTGAAATAAGATATAATCCGAAGCTCACCTCGCATCGAAGACGGCCTCTAATAAGTCTTTGCACGTAATCTATAACCGCTTTCCTTCTCCTTTCCGAAACGACAGTAGGTTGAACCTGGGAGATTATAGCCTGCGTGGCTTCCTCGGCTCGCCGCCAGTAATCGACACCTATGGGCGTGGGATTTGAGGGTAACAACGATGAAAAGGATGAAAAGGAGGAGGAGGACGGCTTGTCTTCTGCTACGGCGCCGTTTTGTTCAAGCGACCAAGACCGAAGATCGCCCATGAAAGAACTGAAGCTTCAGCGACGATATAGGAAACGTGAATTTGGTCAGGGGCGATGAGAGGGGACGGTTTGAAAGGCCGCCGCTGAAGAAATCGACGGTGCAACCATTGTATTAGAGAGAATTAAAGAGGGGGAAATATAAGTTTGGAAGTGAAGATGGTGATCTGGAGTGGGAAATTTATATGATCCGGTGAGAAGCGATTGGAGAAAGGAGGGAAAAGAAGCGATGAAGGGCGGGCGGAGGGATGGATGAAACCGATGAATTTGCAAAAAAGAGGAGTCTCTCTGAAGCAGGTGATGATGGGGGCGGATCCGAAAGTGATTAACAAGTTTATAACAGTAAATCCTCAAAATCAATTTTTCTTTTTGTAATAATCAATTTTCCATCAAACCAAACAAACATCCCCTAAATTTTAATCAAAATCAAATTTAACGCAACTTTCTAAATTCTTCACCCTTTTTCTTTTTCTTTTTTCCTAATTTTCTTTCTTCTATCCAAAATCCTTTTTATTTCATTTTTACGATAAAAATAACACTTTCCAATTTATATCTATAACCTAAATTTTTGTTTATATGGAAAAGTATTAAATTCTAATTCTCTATATATATACTTTCTTTTTCCTTCTTTTTTTTTTATGAAAAGTATTTTACTCAATCAATTTAATTCAATTTCTATCATATGTTCCGACCAACCATATAGATTGAACTCTTGATTCATGTCATTATCTTTTAACCAAATTCACAAAACTCATGCTCAATTTACAAATTGAAGATTATTGAACTCTTTGATTTTCTTTTCTTATATGTTTTAACGTTGAAATATTATATTAATTTCAGTACTTTCAGTTTAACTTCATATACTCTAGATTATTCAAATTTAGTTTCAAGAAATCTTAAATTTAGTCTTTAACGATTGTTTGTTGTTGATTTTTCTTAAAAATTTGTTAAGTCTAAATTTTAACGACATATTCACACGTTATCTTTCCTCGCATTAAAGTTATTATTATTATTAACTAATATCAAATTTAAAAGTATCACGATTAAAATTGAACAAATCCTAAAGTATAAAAACCAAATTTTGAAAGAAAAAAAAAATTGACTTTAAAATCATATACGCATTATATTTTCTTGCTCGAAAGTTATCGTTATTTAATTAATTTTGAAAAAAATTGTCTTTTGAGCAAGGAAGTTTAAGATTTATTAATAACTCTTCACTAAATTTTGGTATTTGAAAGTATGAAAAATGTAAATTAAAGTTGAACAAATTTTAAAATATAAAGTTGAAAATGATATTTAACCCTAATTTAAGCTATTATGGTTTTAGAAACTTTGAATGTTGGCATCCATAGTTTGGGTTTTACTTTAAATTTTATGGCTCTAGTTAAAAAAAAAAAAAAAGTTGGGATTTAATTAGTATTTAAGGTTTTGTCATATACTATGGATTTTAATTACTATAATTAATATGTGGCACGTTTTTGTTAATGTGGTAATTAGCACATGTTTTTGCTAATTGATTGATTATGTAAGTTAATTGTATGCGGATTTAGGGTTTAATTTAAAAATTGAGAACAAAGAAAGTAGGTTTTGGTGTGGATAAACCATACGTTGAAATAATTTAATTTAAAAGGATATGATTCAATTAATAAATGGGCTTCTAGCCGATTAAGCAAATTAATTTTTAAAAATTAGATAAATATTACAGGGTTTTTTTTTTCAAACATACAAAAAAAAATTTAATAAAATATTTTCATTTCATAAAACAAAACCTCCCAACAAACATTATAAATGTAAATATTTTCTCATATACTTTATTTTTTACAATTTTTCTATTAATTTCTTTTGTAAAAATGGTAAAAGGCAAACTTGACTCCTTTCGGTTAATCGTGTTGCGACTCAAATGACCCAAATAGAATTTTCAACCAAACCCTTAAAATTCAGGTTAGATTGAGTTGTCAAGTTTTTTTTTTTTTTTCTTTTCATTTTTAAGTATATATTTTTATTAACTTAAAATCAACAAATATTAATAATTAAAATTTTAGAAAACTCAAATGTTAAATATCAAAATTCAACATATCAATTACAAGCTTCAAACAAAGATTATAACAATATGTATGAATTATAATATTTATAAGTTGTAAGATGTATATTAATATTATTAGAGAATTTGGGTTGGGTTGGTCAACCTAAATTTTAAAAAATGTAACATAAACCAACTTGACTTGAAAAAAAAATCAACTCAATTCAATCTAAAATTAAATGTAATCCAACACAATGTTTACAATCTGGATTAGACAGGTTGTTCGAGTTGTCAAGTTATTTGAACATCCTTACTAAAAAGTATCATATTGTTAATAAAAAAAGAAAATGCATATATACCCAATAGAAAAGATGTAACAGATACTTTAAATATCTTATTTTTAATTGGACCTTTCAAAATTAAACCTTCAAAAATTTTAGAAGTTAAATGAGAATATAAAATGAAATTAGAGACAAATTATCAAATTTGTAATTTAACCTATTAATGATTATATAAATGAAATTTTAATTAGTTTTCAATTTTAGATCAATGACTGAAAGAACAAAATTACAGTGAGTAATACATTCACATGGTTCATGAATATTGTAACAATTCGAAAGTTCTAAGTATTTTCAAGTACGTTACCCTATCTAATTTTAAATAAAAAGAAAAAAAGAAATCAAATAAAACCTAAATGTTTAATCTAAAATCAAAATATGACAAACATTACCCTACGTACGGAAGCTAACTCTGGTCCCATGGCTCGCTTATGGGTTTTTCTTGCCATTAGTCACCTTGTCCTTGTGTTTACCTAAAAAAACATAACATAGAAAAGGTTAAGTACAAACGTACTCAGTAAGTAACCCATGCTACTAGGGTATGGCTAAGCATCTATGTCCTATAGATGGACTATACTAGTAAAACATGCATTGTTAACCCACCTCTACTGTAGACAAAATGTGTCTCTGAAATCTTGTGGATCCCGAAGGAGACACAATAACTGGTCGATCTCAAAGGAAACTCAAAATTGGTGAATCTCGAAGGTGAAGCAAATTGGTGAATCCCAAAGGAGACATAAAATGTTGAATCCTGGAGGAAACACAAAATTGCTAAGGAACACATCATTACCAGTAAGGGGGTAGCTACTAATAAACCAAAACATCACACATAATAGTCATATGAGAACAACAATCACATAATTAATCAGTCATCATAATCATTAACTCACTTATAAACTTCAACTCAATCACATACTAAATTCAATCATAAACTATAACCAAATAACGATACTTCAATACAGTTACATGATGTTGCATCACAACTAACTTGATAACGACTCATGCCACATAACAGATTTATTCTAAGTAGTCTGGCTCAAAGGCGGCTCCAATAGAAAGGTTACTTATCTCAATTAGCAACAACACAAAAATAAGCAACCATAACTTTAAGCAAAAAGTCATAACTAGCACCGACACAAAATTCTTTTTTTTTTTTTTTTTTGCTTTTTTAAATAAGAAACATTTCATTGATAAAATAAAAAAGTGAAAATTCCAAAAACCTAAAGGTGATTACAAAAATATAGCCAATTAGAAACAAGAAAGGATTGACTATAGTTCTTAAAAGGGTGCCCAATTTTGCACCAATAAAAAGTACTAGATAAAACACTCTCAAAAAAAGAAGTAAAAGGGCTAGTAGAGACCTAATAGTCGTTTATTACGCTCAGTTCATAAAGTCCAGAAGAAGGCACGAGCAATAGTTAACCAAATTGTTTTTTTTCATCCTACCTCCAAGAATGAATCAAGGAAATCTTTAATATTGTTGGAATGAGAGATTGACCAATCAAAAGCATCCAAGATGATGTGCCAAAAATGTGTAGCAAAGGAACAATCTGCAAAATGAGGAGATGCATATTCTACAACAGAATGGCACATAACACACCAAACACAGGAGAAAGAGACATATATGACATTCAACATTGGAGATGATCGGTTAATGGCACCATGGCTAAGTTCCAAGAAGAATAGTTTAATTTTCTTTTGGTAGGGATCGGTCCAAATAATAGAATAAAAATCTTAAATAGAGGATTCAATCGAACAAGTTAAATCATCATAACTGCAGGATAGCCATATTAATTCACAGTATACCATGTTTGTATATACTACTCTAATTTGACACTTTATATCAAACTAATTAATTTGAAAAATGTAGCTATTGACTCTCATTTAATTGTTCTGAACTTCGTTCCATGTTGGAGCTAGCTTCTTGACATGTTAGCCTTTTTAAAATCGCTTCAATTGTATCTTGTTGCGATTCAACTTTACTTTGCAAGTGTGCAATATGTGCATTTGCTTATTTAGTGCTTTGTTGAATTACTTCATTTCTAGCATTCTTGGGTCTTGGTCCCCAACGTTGTCCTTTCACATGCCTCGATCGCTTATCCAATACTCGTTCACATATCTCCTTTTCTAGAAGTGGTTCACTCCCTTCTTGTGATAAAGTGGTTTTTAATTCCATCATTTCATTCTATACCATAATTACATAATAGTATAAATATGTTCTACATTAAGAAACATTTCAACAATGAGTATCATTACTTACATATTTCGCTTTAGCTTCATCCACCCACCCCTTCTCATTGGAATGCCTGAGTTTAAATAATTCAGTGTCACTTACTTCCTTGCCCTCTTCTTTCTACACGTTACAACCAAAATTATAACTATGATAAAGTATTTATAAATACAATAGAAAAATAAGTATGTATCATACCATTTTCTTCTTATGGCGTAAAAATGTTACAGTTCCACCTCGATGAGTGAATGGAAGTTTAAATCATGTCTTAATATTTGTTTTAGATTTACTCTCTTAAAGTCTCCTCGTTCCCATCGATCACATAAATGAGCCCAATCTGAATCCTGTGTCACTCGTTTGTCACGGTGTTTTCGTGCTTCAGCTAGAGAATTACACTTTTTGTAGCTTTTATGTAGTGAACAACAAAAATCTCTATACAATACAATTATCTCATGATCAAGGTAATCTTGTATCAAAGGTTCATCTAAGTTTAGAATGAATTAATTATAGAATTAAGAAATAAAACAAGTTAGTTTATACTTGGTCTAAAACAAACATAGTGTTTCCTTAAAACTAAACTTAAATAACTTATCGAAAGTCTACCTAATATCTCCCTTTTCACCTCTTTGGATACATCTGACCAATGTTCACAGTCAAGCGGTACTATCGCTCATACCTCTTTTCCAATTTGAGAGTTTAACTTGGAAGAGTTCTTACAAATCGGTTTTCTATCTTCAAGCTCAATTTTAATTGGAATGCGACCATTTGCTTGGACATATTTCTCAAGTGCAACACCTCTAGTCAATCCTTGGCCTTTTGTTTTTGTATTAGAACCTACATAAGAAATGTTAATATTAATACCTCTAATGTTATATGAAAACTAGAAGATTTAACATAGAAATGAATACATACTTTAAATGTCTGAATCTATGGACATGACTTCTTGCTCACCAACACTATTTTGATTAGAATTGTTTGATTAATTCACATTTGAAGATGACCTACTACGATTGTTCGGTCCAAGATTTCTTGACGACATCCTACAAAATATTTTGATGCATAAATATAGCTATAAACATAAACATAAATTAACAGTCGAAAGATACAATCCAAATATATGCATAAATAAAACCATAGTTAGTTATGTATAACCTTTGTAGTACGCTTGTAAGTCACTAGATATCATAATCTTCCTCACTCATTGACTCATCGCTAGAAGTAGCCGAATCAAAGTCTTCTTCATCAACCAATGCTTCATCGGTTGATGCTTCTTCATTACTTTGTATAGTCAAGGTTCAACATCTTCTCTATTAAAAGTTTGTGAATCTAGGTTATGTTCAACTCGAGGATAACATATGGATATGGTTTCATCTGATGTTACTTCTACTTCATTACTTTCTATTTCTGAAATATCCTACACATGTCTTGGTTGAATTTGTTGAGCTATTTTCCAATCTTGACCAAGTTTGTAATCATCTGAGTAAAAAACTTGTGTTGCTTGACTTATAAGGATGAAATGCTCATTTTTGTACCATCGGTTACAAGTACTTATTGATATAAAGTCATCAACTATGTTAATTCTATTTTTCCTCGAACTAGTATCATACCTTTCACACCTAAAAAGCGCAATTGTCTTCATTCAAATGTATTGTACCCTTATAGTTTCATGTAGTTCACCATAGAAAAAGATTTGTCCTATTTCATCATCACCTAGCACCATTACTCAACTATTTTGAGTGGTCTGACGACTATCACGATCTTTAGTGTGAAATCAAACTCCATTTGCTATACACCCGCTATAAGAGCGAGCATAATCATTTGGACCACAGACAAGAGTTCAACATGTGTGCGTCAGGAGTTCTTAATCAATTTCCGACGTTGTATGAACGTCGAAGATGCTGCCAATATAGCGTCGGAAGATGTCTAGGAACTCCAGACACACATGTTAGGAGCTCCTCTATTTTTCGACGTACCTGGCACCACGTCAGTAGAATTTTCGATGCACAACAAAAGCATCGGGAATAGCACCCTATTTTCGACGCGAGTAGTGACACATCGAGAATCCCTAAATCTATTCTCGACGTGATTAGTGACACGTCAGAAATCGCCAAACTTATTTCTGACGTGATTAGTGACACGTCGTGAATCCCTAAATCTATTCCCTACGTTGCTGACACCACATCGGAGGAAGGCGTAACGTACAATTAATGATCTGCCCTTCCTCTGACGCAACACTGTAGACGTCGAGAATAGGTACCCATTTCTCGACGCACCTGACACCACGTCGGAGGAAGGCCAATTAATTGTTTGCCTATTTTGACACTAAACTTTCCAGGTTGGGGATAGGGGTTCATTTTCCGACGTACCTAGCACCACGTCGGAGGAACCACCCTACACCATTCCAGCCAGTTTCGACGCTAATGTGTCTGTGTCGGGGCTAATGCCTTCCCTAGACATGCACCAAGATGCATTGAAAAACACCGGCTTCTACTTACGTCATGTTTTTCGACGATTTTTCCTGCGTCGGGAAACTTTCAATTTCTTGTACTGTTTCTTTAGGGTTCGGGGTTTACATGCTCAATGCTACACGATCAATAGCCTTATTTTTTTTGCAAGACATACAACACCTTGACACTCCAAACTCATTTCATTTGAAGACCACTTTCGTCAGTGTCACGATGCTTCAACTAGTTTATATATTGTTTTTTTTACCTGATTTTTAAGTCACATCTTTCCACATCCGATCCGAGTTGATTTTTAGTCATATATTTTCTCTCTATTTTTTTAATTTTTTTTTTTTTATCTTAATGTATCCAAACTCAACCTCCTTGATTGGCATGTTGATGAAGAACGAAGGTACACAAGACATAAAATTTGTTGTTTCCAATATTGTGACTTTGAAGATTTAGATCAATAGCATAGTTTCTTATTGTGTCCTTGGATTTTTTTTCTGTCTTGCATGTTTATAATTGCATCATGATAGGAAGTGTATAGTCAGTAGCTAAGCATCGAATCACAATAGGCAACATATAATTGTTATTTGATCTTAAGTGGCAAAAGGTTAGTACAACTTGTTATATTGTTCTAATCAATTTAGGAAGAACCATAATGAATATTAATTTAGGTTGTCCCGTTGTCCTTAGTTGACAATTCACTTACCCTTAATCCTTATAATGTAGTTAGTCTTAGTTTGACTATGATGTTTTTCATTTCATTGAATCCGCTAATTTGATTAATTGGACTTACACCTTGCTTTTCTTATCTAACCAAATCTTATCTAACTCTCAATATTAAGCTACAATTTAATCTAGTTGATATAATGAAATTGACTAATAATAAAAATAAAATCAATAACTACACAATGAAATCGGATAAAATTATTTTATTTACTTGTTATAATTTCTTCTTTCAATATCACATTACATATTTAAATCTCAAAGTTAAATTTAACTAACCATCAAACAACACATAAAGATTAAAATAAATTCATGATAACATAATAAATGTTTATAAAAAAGATGACACTAAAGTTAAGTAAAGAAGTAAAGTGATGTAGGTAAAATATTGAAAAAAAAAGGAAGAATTAGTGATGAATTTAAAGATGAAAAGAAGTGCCAAAACCGACATAAAAAACAATCATAAAAGTTACAAATTCTAATATTGAAACAAACTTAAAAGTAGAATCTTAAACTTTTCCATTCCATTCAAGTCTATTCAAAAAAAATTTCAAGAAGAATCTTCGTGTTAAATTCTTAACTTTCAAATGGTATTAGATCGAACAACAATTAACAATGGTGGATTTTGGATTCTCGTAAAGACCCAAATATTTTTCAAAAAAAAAAAAAGGTCGATAGTATAAATATGAATTTAGGAATATTCTTAAATATACAAAACAAAGATATATATTTACCAAATTCAACAAAATTTATCAAATTTTTCTTAGCTCATTTAAATTTGTTACAATATTTGATAAATAGTATCAATATTTTCTTTATCATAATAATAATTTCTCATAAATTCATGTCTTTTTAATTATATCTTTATTTTTTAACCATTTTCTAAATAATAATTTCAAAATATGTTTTTATAATAACAAAATATTAAAATTGTTTAGAAAATAGGGTATAAATATCTTATTTCAACTTGTATATCTATATTTCAGTTTCAAAATTATGAAACAAGTGCAACACGTAGTTTCAGTTAATATTCTCAAATAACTTCAATTCTAAAACAAAATATAATTTATTAATGTGAGATGAAATGCTCACCCTATATACTTAGATAGTTTAGGTAAAATATAAATTTATGATAAAAATTTATATGTCCCTGGTCACGCTCCACCCCTAAATCTATATTAAATTCTCATTGATTAGATGTATAGGTTTCTAAACAATTGTTTGTCACCACACCCCTTCTCAAAAAAAAAAAAAGACTTTCTTTCCTATTCTTTCCCATCTCTCCAAACCTTTTTGTTTTCTTTCTTTTTTTTTTTTTTTTTTTTGTAAAATAGAAAAGAATCTAATGCTATAAAAATGGAAAAGCTAAACAGCAGATAGAATTCATATCCAATCCTTTTTATCTTCGTTTGTAGGGTGCAATTACAAGTTTAATTTTAGAACTTTGAAATATTTCTCCAAAATTTTCAAATATATTCAATTTCGTATCCAATAAATTTCATAAATAATTTTAAATAATCTTTCACTCTTTTGCATATCCTAAGTCATCGTAATCTAAGATTTAGATATAACAAGTCAACATTTGATTCGTAATAAGAGATTAAAATTAGTCTCACTATATATATACATACTATATATATACATGTAAACGCGTGAACTAAATTGAAACATTAAAATAAGCATTCAATTCATCAAGTTATAAACTCAAATAATTAATTATGCGTAATCCAAGTGTAACACGTTAATTCCATGCAACCTACCGAAGTAATCTAGACAAAATAAATTAAATAGGAGGAATTTATGACTTGCTATTTTCATCATGTGGTAAAAAAATCTAAAAAAGAAAGTAATTAACAAAATATCACCGAGGTCAGTATAATATAAATAATATGAAAATTAGCATATTCAATTATCAAAATGAGATTTAACTTACCATAGTAATTGTTTAGAATTTCTTTTCTTTTTTTTGAAGTTGAAGGTTTGATCCGCACCTCCCAATAATTGTTATATTAATTAATTTTCATGAATTCACTATTTCAATATAAATATCGACCATTTTTGTAAAATTATATGATCCACATCAAATTTTTAAATTTGATTAGAGGTATATACTATATTTTGAATTTTGAATTTAGGAGAAAGAACAATATTTTTCCTCTTATATTAAATTTTCATGAAATCACTGAGATATCATTAACAAAACTTTTGAGCCTCATCAACAACGTGGGATTAAATTGAAATTCTTTAAACGAAAAAAAAAAAAACACTTAAACAACAAAGATTTAAAAGTATTAAGTATGCATATATATTTGGGCTCTCATTTTTTAAAATTACATGTTAATTATTATTAAGCTCGAATCTGACCTGTCTTTTATTGTTAAACTATGCATATTTTGATATTTTTTTATACATATACTTATTATTTGAAGAATGCTTTATTTGCCAACTCTTTGATCAATACATTAAAGTGAGTCATAACTATTAAAAAAAGATGAGAATATTTTGTTTAAGCAAGAAGAGAGACAAGGACCTCATCTTTTTATCGAAGACCTACAACCTAATTTTAATCTCTACGTGAAAGATATAAAGATGTATGGATTAGTTATATTTGGTTTGATTCGTTTCAATTTAATAACTTATAATTTGTATAGTTCAAAATATTGTTTATTGAATATTGGTATGTTTCTCATTGATAAAATTCAGAATTACATGTATAATACACGAATCAAGAGCAACATAAAAAAAGTATATGCAAATAAATACAAAAATATTATACACCAAAATTATAGCTTAGTTACGGCGATATAAAACTTTTGGTTTTGTTTTCAAATTGTCACGTTAATTTTATTCCATTATTCAATATCTTAAAAGTTTTTATTTTTAGCTAGTTTAGCTTTCTTTTCATAAGAGCAGGTATCCTGAACTTGCCGAACCATGTAGCAACATGTGCACGACCAAAGTTTCTGCATCCACCACAATCACAATTTGGGAGCTCTCACGTGGTTTCAATTTGTATGTCTTCCTCTTTGATCAACAAATTGAAATGAGCTTAAAGAAATGAGTAATTGGACTTTTGACGAAAATAGGCCCCTCGACCCTCACCCTTGTCAACGATGAAACATTCAAGGTCGACCATCTCAATTGGCGAAGGAGGTGTACTACAACCTATTTGAGCCTTGAGAAGAGGATGATTTGAGTCAAGAGTCTAAACCAACCTCTTAGGTTGAGGTGGAGAGCCTAAAAAATTCATAAATGAAACACGTCAAATGCATATTTTAACCCATTTAACTCAAAAGATAACCTAATACTATTGTAACTACTTGCTACACATATATATACACTTTATAACTTAAGCATCAAAATCCGTGTGGCAAGCATCACGCTGTTGTGCAAATCATTTATCTTATAGGTCATGATACTCTTTCATAAATTACAAATTTAATTCCCATTGATTTTAATTATGGGAAGGGCGAAGAAGTTTTTCTTTAACTAAAATTTGGCCAACATACTCTAAAATACTATTTTCATTCTTAAACTCTATTTCATCTACGCATCTTAGACTTTTCAAATTTTCTATTTAAGTTGTTGAACTTCAATTGTAAATTATTTTATGTATGTAATTTCACACATAATTGTATGCACGCAAACATCCCCTAATCAAATACATGATAGAAAAAAACGTACGCCTATAGATCTAACAATTTATTTATTAGAATCTTTAAAATAAATTTACATGATCATCTAGAGTACATATTTGATAGCATTCATTTTTCTTGAACTCTTATACCCAATTACATTCTCATTATATAATTATATTTCTGTTATGTACTTAAATTTGTACTTGGCTCATTGGTTGGGAGTCAGACCTAATACCACTCTTGATCTAGGTTTTAGTTCAATTTTCAACTTTCATGATTTTATTTTATTTTATTTTTTATATATATTTCTTATTTTGTTTTACTTTTTTTCATTTTTTATATTTATATGTTTAACTTTTCTTGATTTTTTTTCCTTTTTTTGTTTATTAATGGTTTTATATATATATATATATATATATATATATATATATATATATATATATATATATATATATATATATATATATAATATATTATTTTTTATTTATATGTTTATATGTTATTTTAAATCTAATTTTTTTTACTAAGACTAATCATTTAGCTTATCTTCAATATTTTACAACCATATTGGGTTGAATTTAGATGATCATTTAAGACAAATTTTAATTTTACATATAATAAATTTAATGAAAATAATATTTTGAATTAAATCGTAAGACATATAATTAACAAAAATTATTGTATTATAATTATTAACTTTGGATTGCGGAGTTATGTGTCTTTAATGTTTTATAACTATTTTTTATATTTTAATGAATTCTATATATTTTTTATTTTACATAATTAAATTTCATTTTAACTATAAAAATAAGAGAGAGTGTTAGGAAAATTAAATAACACAAGAAATGGGAAACGAGAAAGGATTCAAACAAGATTTTGTTTTTGGTTTTTTATTTTTAAAAAATAAGAAACAAAAATAGTTATAAAACACAGTCTCATTTCTAATTAAAAAAAAAAACATTAAACAAAAAACAAAAAACAAAAGACAACAAATGAAAATAGTATCAAGCACACTCTAAAGTGATTAAAACAAGATGTCCAAAAAATAAAAATTTAGGATATATTTGGTTTAACTTTTCAACTAATTCATTTTAAAAGAGTCCTGTTGAGAATAAATTTGTAGCGTTTGAAAATCAACTCAAACTAGCTTTTGAAACATTTTTTTCTAGTCAAAACAATTTTTAACAAAAAGACTTTAAGTAAAAATGACTTTTGTAAACAACATTTTTTTCTATCACAAAGGGTTGGTTTAACTTTCAAAATTATTTGATATGCTACCAATTTTACCTTTCTCCTTGTATCAATCAAGCAAGCTTGCTAATTTTGGGTTATAATGATCTTTTTTTTTAAATTATATATACATTGTGATTGGAGTCCTGCTTAGTTTCGCATGGTCTATTATTTGTTTGTATCATTTCATTTAAAACATATATAATATATTAAATAACGTGGAGAAGAAGTTGGTTATTATAATCTTAAGTTTTTATAATTGTGTCGTAATAATTTGTGATAGATTATTTTAGTTTAGGAAAAAAATAGTAAATACTGTAATAAAGAATAAAAAAATGACAAATACAAAATATTAAAATAGGTAATAAATAAATATTTTGTTTATTGTAGCTTATTTATTAAAGTATATAAAAAATATTTATTGCAACAAACCAATAGTTATTATAATCTTATGATGGTCATTTTCAAACACTCCCTCTTGGTTAGTTTAAAACCTTCACTAAGTATAATTTGTTAATAAATTGAATAGATTGTATTTCAAAGATTAAAAATAATATTTGTTGTTCATATCTTTCAATATAACAAACCATTTATGTTCGTGTAAATCACCACATACGTATCATTTTGCCTATAAATAGAGATTTTTGAAAGGTTTGTAAGTGACAAGCATATTGGCTAAAATTCCAAATAAGTTAGTAGATACAATTTATTTTCTTTAATTTTCCTAATTTATTTATTATAATATATTTTTTCTTCGATATTTGTGTTCCCTTGTACTTCATTTTTACAACAATTTTGATTCTAATTCATGAGGTGGATTAATTAATTAATACTTTATAGTGAACTTGAACAATGGAAAGAGATATTTTGTAGCTATTAACCAAATGCCACATGATGAATCTGAAAATAACAACCTCCCAAAAAGAAATTGGCAAAGAAAGAGAAATGGGAATAGAACCATAACAAAAAATTGAAAAGAGAGTGGTCCTTAGAATTCTCAAGCAATTTTTTCTCTCTTTTTTTTTTTTATTATTATTTTGATGGGAATCTGCTTTAAAGATTTTTCCCTATGTGTTGATCTTATCTGCCAAAAAGGGAGTCTATTTGAATTAGTTATATTAATTTCATATTTATTGTTAAATAGATTACAATTAAAGTTCATTTGTTTTAGAGATATTTCTGCTTTTTTTTTCTGAATTTAATAATTGAGGGTGGCATCTTGAACTATATTTGAAACTATGGAATGATTAACAAATTTTATATCTACATATTTTGGTAGTGAATTTTAGATGTTTTTCTTGGGAGAGTGACAACTCCATACAAAATAGAATCTTGATTGAAAAAATATGACGGGCAGAATCAATGAAAAGCTTATATACCTTTTAACTTACTTCTCTTTGGAAACCGTAATGATATATTTATAGGAATTTTGACCAAAAAAAACATCCAAAATATAAGATTTACATTGGCAAAATCAAGCTAACTTTTGAGCCATTTAGTGGATTGAGAGATGCATTGAGCATGCTCCATATTTACTAAAATGGTCAGGTCAAAGATCATGGAAGTCAGTTTGGACCTTTGGTCCAAATTCCGCTTTCCTAACACGTTTGGGTCTTGTACTATGTTTTAGCAACTTCTAAACTTTTTCGAGTTGAGTCATTTGTTCTAAAATAACAATTATAGAATAAATAAATAAAAGATGTTCATATGAGATTCAATATAAAAAAAATTGATCTTTCCAAATGCACTTGATTTATTAATTTGTAGCATACAATTTTATTAGTTAAGCTTGTTAAGATCTGTTTAAAGAGATTGAATCTTCAATTTGTAGGTTTTGAAGAGACGATCAGTTTCTCGAAGTTTCAAAGTACGGATCAATTCATCAAAGAAGAGATGCACAATTTTATTAGAGAAGAGGCGATCGATTTGTTGAAGCGTTTTGGTTTTAGAATGTTTGAAACTCTTTTAATTCTCTTTGATTTTTGAATTTGTGTCTCCATTCTCGGATGAAAGGTAACCTCTCTATTTATATGTATGGGGTTGGGTTGGTTGGCATTGGACCCAATTGTTAAGACTTATACTTAATACTTAATTTAATTTATTTTTAATAAGCTTTTATTCAAACTTACTTGAATTTATCCTTTTAATAAAGCTTAGATTGAGCTAGCTTCGGGTCCAACCATCTCGATCAAATGAATTAACATTGCCCAATGGATCAATGATTGGAAAAGTGGCATCATTTGATTTGCCTCTTTAATTTTAATTTGAAGAAACAAGAAAAATTTTGTAACTAGTCCCAGATTAATTTAGATTATTGAGTGTGAAATTGGAGATTAAGTGAATTTTTCTAGTGTTTCTTTTGAGTTCTTACTGGAGGCCAAGACACTCATAAAGATGTTTGATTCAAAGGTTGCTTCTAAAATCAACAATGTCATACGTCATATGACTTTCAAGGAAAATCAAAGATAAACCAATCAAAATTCGCCTCAAAATTAAACTATGGCAACAAGCTTACAATTTTCAAAACAAGGAAATGGTCATGGAGACACTTTTGGAATAATCATTGTTGTTTTTCGAAGAATACCAAGTGGAGTTTAATGAATGACTTATATATGAAATTCTAGGACTACAAAATTACTCTGCAAGGTGAGGGAAATGAGAATTATTATTTCAATGTTGTCGAATTTCGTCTTTTTGATGTAGGTGATGACTTTTTTAGGTTCTTGTTATGTTAATAGCTTCGATATTTGGATTGAGGATTAGGATTGTCTTATCAGAAGGTGATGTAATAAATTGAAGATGTACAATACTTTGTGCAAGACTATATACAAGTTGAGTGCAAACAAAAAAATGCGCTTCAAAATCAAGCTCGAAGGCTTCATTAATGCTTCCTCATATTTATGTTCGAAGGCTTCGTCTTTCTCGAGCTAAAAGCTCAAGCTCAAAAGTCTCATTGATGTTTCCTCATATTCAAGCTCGAAAGGTTTTATTAATGCTTCCTCATATTCAAGCTCGAAGGCTTCATCGACGCTTTCTCATATTCAAGCTGAGGCCTTCATCAACACCTTCTTATATTCAAGTTCAAAGGCTTCATTGATGCTTCTTCATCTCCAACTTCGAGCCTTCCACTACTGCTTTTCCATGTCACAGTTCGAGGGTTGCTTGGTTGGTTTCATTTTCAAGTTTTTCCAAGAAGATGACGATGATGCAACTCCAGCTCTGCCTCTCCAAAAGAAAGATAGTGCATATCCATGAAGATAACGACGGTAAAGCTCTGCCTCTACTTCTTCAAGAAGACAATGACAGTGCAACTTCACCTCTACCTCTCCAAGAAGACGACGAAGGTGCAATCATTCCTACTATAAGATAGATCTAACGGCAAAATACCTAATCGTCCCTAGTAGAAGTTGGTTTACTGATAGCAAAGCAAAACGAGAATGCTTGATCATTCCTACTAGGGAGGTGGATCTGATGATAAATGTTTGATCATCTCTTAGTAGAAGTTGGATCGTTGATGACAAAGCAAAACAAAAATGTCTGATCGTTCTTACTAGGAAAGTGGATTTGACAGTAAATGTCAGATCGTCCCCTAGTAGAAGTTTGATATCTAACGGTGAAGTAGAACGAAGATGTCCGATCATTCATACTAGGAGGCATATCTGACGACAAATTTTTTATTGTCCTCTAGTAGAAGTTGGATCATTGACAAAGAAACAAAACAAAGATGTCTGATCGTTCCTACTAGGAGGTGGATCTGAAGGCAAATATTTGATCCTCCTTAATCGAAGTTGTATTGCTGACGACAGAGTCACCCTTGTAAACGATTGCAAAAAGAAGAAGAAGATGAAGAGGGGGAGGGGGATCTTGCCTTTTGAAAATATTTTTGGAAGACAGATGCGACAATTCTAGTTTCTCTGAAGAGAGAAAAAAAAAGAACATAAAGTCAAAAAGAAAAAGAGGAGAGAAAAGGAGAAGAGAGTTTTTTTTTATATCTTTCTTTTGTTTAAATAGGAAAAAATGATAGGTTGTGGGTCTATTTATAACACAAACAATTCCAATTCCTAAAAGAATTTGGAAAGATATTCAATCTTTTTTAATAACAAAGAAAAGATAATCAAATTATCTTATTTTATTTTAAATTATTTCATTTTTGAGATAAATCTCTAGTTTAATTTTTGAGACTAATAAGATATTTAACTATTATCTCCAATTTTAAAATCAAAATTTGAGTTTAAAATTCAAGTCAAATTAACATGGATATATGACCTCCTATTTATAAAAAAAATAAAGTTTGACCATATTTCAAATTTAAATCAAACTCGTGTACTAAATTCATAGTTTGATTTTTTTTTTTTTTTTTTTTACAAAGGTATTGTAATAAATTATGGAGTGGGGATTTGAACTCAGGACCTCTCGTCCACAGGAACATACATGTGTCATTTGAGTTAAGCTCATGTTAGCATAGTTTGATTAATTTGACATGTCGAATTGAGCAAAAAAAAACTCATATTTTGACTTCAAATTTATCTTCTTTTTTTTTTATATTCATCGACCCATATACCTGCATAAATCTTGAAAAGGGGCATTTGTTGAATAAGAAATTTTGAAACTAATCACAAATTGTAATGTCATTTACTAAATTAATGATGAAAATACAAATAATTGAATTTGTGACTAATTAAAAAATTGACACGTATTCCAAATTAAAATGGGAGACATAACTTGGTCAATTATGATGATGTCACATGTTTTCATTATGATCGTTGGATCAAGTTAGTTGTGTTGATCCAATTAAATATCATTTACTTGGGCTAACGTCTAATTGAGCCCAAAAATTCAAATAAAATAGGGAAATTGCAATTGATAACCATTTCAGCAATAATAATTAAAGATATAGCAAAATTTTAAAAAAAATTGCAAATATAGCAAAACTATCACTGATAGACTTCGTATGGTCTATTGCTGATAGACCAATATTTACAACATGATCTATTGCTGATAGATTTATATCATTGATAGAATTTGACAAATTTTGCTATATTTGCAACTTTTTTAAAATGTTGCTATATACTCAATTATTTTGATTTTAATTGCTAAATTTCCAACTATCCCAATTAAATATCATATGTTTTCATCATGTCACATGTCTAAATTTTAAATAGACCTCATCTCCTACTTTAAACTCCATTTCCTGTCAGCCAATTTCTTCATTCTATTTTGTGCTGCACAAGTTTTTCATTCAATGCATTCAAGGCTAGGACTCTTTCCTTCAACATGATTTCTACCTCATTGTTAGGAGTTTGTTTAGGAGGAGGGGGTCTACCATAAACAATATGGAATGATGTAGTTTTGATTGATGCATGGAAAGTGGTGTTATACCATAGTTCTGTCCAAGGGATGAATTTATCCCATTTCCTAGGTTGTTCATTGCAGAAGCACCTCAAGTAGGTTTCAAGGCATCTGTTCACCCTCTCTGTCTGTCCATCTGTTTGTGGGTGGAATGTTGTACTCATTTTCAAAATAGTTTCCACTGTTGCAAATAATTCTTTCCAAAAGTTACTAAGGAAATTTTTATCCTTATCTGTGATAATGGACTTGGAAATGTCATGCTTCCTTACTACTCTATCGATGAATATGGCAGCCACTTGCTTAGCAAAAAATGGGTGTCTCAACGATATAAAGTAGGAGTATTTACTCAATCGGTCCACCACCACCATAATAACATTCATTCCTCCGGCTAGGGGTAGCCCCTCAATGAAGTCCATCGTTCAATCTTCTAATATTTGATCTGGAATAGGAATTGGTTGAAAGACCTCGACTGGTTTAGCTGCTTCATAGTTGTTCTGCTGACATACTCTGTTTCCATACCCTTCCAGTATAATTCATCACTTATCCTCTTATAAGTTCGTAGAAATCCGAAGCGACCTCCTAGAATAGAATCGTGAAAAGTGTGTAGTATCTACAGTAGTGAATGTTATGTGAAAATTGTCAATCTTTCTTTATTACTAAAAATGTAGTGAATGTTATTTGGAGCATCAGTGAAACGTTAAAATATTTTTTTAAAACATTTTTAGTGTGTTTATTACACAATGTTCGATGTTTTCCAATGTAAAATTTCTGAATCCGCCACTGTTTGTTATATTTATGAAAATTAACATGTATTTAACTTATATGCCTATTTTTTTTAAAAAAAAAAAAGATTGTTGATGAATTTTATGAATATATGGATATACACAATAACATTATTTTCATTATAAAGACTAATTTATCTCTAATTTTAAAATATTAATAATCATTATATTTAAAATATTTTCCCCTTAAAATATTGATTTTTATGGTTTTCTATAGTTATTCTCAAATTTAATTTTAAATTTTCAGAAGTATTTAATTGTCTTTTAAAAACTTACCTAACACGTGTAACCTACTATCAAACTTGCAAGTATAAAATAGCATTATGTATACTTTTATAACCCCAAGAACAAAATCAACTTTTTAAAGGCATAAAAAGTTGAACTTTTTAAAGTCACAAACAACCCCATTCATACAGTCTCTTAACCCTTCTTATGGTAAAGTGTGTCTATTAAGTATTTAACATCCAAACATAGAAAAAGTTTTACAGATATAATACAAAATAACAGAAGATAATTACAAAACTATTAGTCAAATGTTAAAGTTAAATTAAATTCCCATCTTTTTTTTTTTCTTTCATTACCCTCATTAAATAAATTGTGTTTTTAAGAATATATAAATATATATACAAAAATTTACAGATGTATACCAAATTAAGAACAGATAATTACAAAAGCATTAGTCAAAATTAATCTAAAATTAAATACATACTGTTCTATTATTCTAATTCATTTTCATTCTATTTTTTCTCTAATTATTTTCATTAAATTATAAAAAAAATATCTTAATAAAAAAATAAATAGATCATAAGGAGTTTAATGAATTTTACTTTTCTATTTAAAAAATAAGTCTTCATTATTTTTATTTTTTAAAAAGCAGAGCTAAATCTTCAATCATAATATCTGTTTCATTATTATTATTTACAAAATTTCACTCTCACTTCTCCATGTTTCATTATTAATTGTTTTTCATCTTATGCTTTTGATCTTCTTCACATTAATTAGGTAATTATGATATTTTATAAATATTTTCTCAGTCAACTTTAATTTTATTTTTCCATGGAATCTTTTATAGCTTTTTATCTCACTACACAAACCATATTTGTAAAGTCAATTTCTACCAACTATTCTATAAAATAAAATCGGCATGTCATGTAGATATAAATTTAATTTTAACGATTTTGTTATATTTTATAAATGTTATATTTAAAAATGATCTTTGTTTATATTTGAATTTATTTTCAACAATGTTATTTTTTAGTTATTCAACTCGGTTCTACAAACTTCAATACTTCAATAGTAATCATGGTTGAACTTTCCATATTTATCTAAAAGTTTTATTTCTACATCTTTTTCTGTTTTTACTTCTTATCTATCAATTTCATCCTTACAACTTTCTACTCCATATATACATTTATTATTTTCAATGTATTAACTTAACACTTCATACTTTAACTTGGCATCCATTATACTTTTGACTTGGTTTATTTTTATCTTTTTACTTTTAAAATATTGATTATTACATTTTCTTTCATTTTCATTCATATACTTTTAAAATATTAAAAAAAAATTCATCATTTATTTTCATTTTATATTTTATGCTTAAGAACTTAGAATGGTTGTTTTTAAAAGATTGGACCAAAATAACCCAAAGAACATTTTAAAACGGTGGAGACTAAAATGAACAAAAGTTAAAAAGAGAGAGGTAACAAACAGCTTTATACTTCTTTTGAAAAGAAGGAAAGGAAAGATAGAAAAACAATTTGTTCAAACAAACATTTAAAAGAATAACAATTTGTTCCCTTAAACATTTTTTAAAAAATAAGTTTAACTCATTTCCTTCATCCCAAAATTAATCACTTCCTCTCTCATATTTGGGTAAAAAGACTACATATGTGGTCATGTTTAGAAGATTTAATTTTTATAATATAAAAGATGAGAATTTGAGTGATGAACCTCTTTGTCCGATCAACTTATATCGATGATAATTCTAAATTTATTTAGACTAAAAGACATTAATTCTGACAATACTTGAAAGGGTAATATCATTTTGTAAATATTTATGATACATGGTATATATACATGTCTAAGTACTCTTAAACATACAAACCGATTCTAGCGGAAACAAAATCTAAAATTTTAAAAAATATTCACACAAAAATTGTGAAAAAATACTTACAAGGGTGTTTGGTTGAGATTTTGAAGCGAGAAAAACCATTTTGAAAAAAGTTGCAGTGTTTGGCAAATTAGATACATTTTTTAGAAATTTATTTATAAAATAATTCATTTTAGATATATCATTAAAAACTAAATTTTTAGAAAATGAAGGTGAGGAGATTGATCAGAAAATTGACCATTTTTTATATCTTTATGAAAATTACAAAATTGTCCTCTATACTATCTCTCCATTCTTATTAATATTAGGATGTTGAAAGAAATAAAGTATTGTTGAAAAAACATCTCACCTCTTTTTCTTTTATTTTGAATAATTACTAAAACAATACAATAAATCAAGCTCTGTGTATTTATTTTGGGTGACGTTATTAATTTCCTTTTCTCTTATTTATTTATTTTTTCAAAAGAAAAAAAAAAGAATAATTATCTTCATTATAAATTTAAATATCAATATACTTCTACTTCCAAAATAAAATTATTTAAAAAAATTTAATAGAAAAAAAAACAATGATTTTGGTTCTAACTTTACTCATTTCAAAATTTTAAAACAAGTAGTTTCAAGATATCGTACCATTAATTTCAAGATATATTTCTTTTTAAAAATTTAAAAATATTTTCTTTTATGAAATTAGGTCATAGTGTTTAGTAGTCTTTTATGGTAATTTGAGTTAAGTATAAACATTTTTGGTATATGACAAACCAAACAAAATCCACATATAAACACTTATAAACCAATCATGTAAAGTGTTTAAATTTAAACTCATTTTTAAGAAAGTGTTAAAAAGGAAATGTATTATTGAAAAGATATTATGTTGTTAATTCAATTCAAACGGACCTTTACAAAATTAGTTTAATATTTTTTTACCAACTCTTCATATTATTTTTATTTTTTTCATCCATTTATAATGGCTAAATTATATTTATAAAATAAAGATATTGGTTGGCATTTGAACTTTAATTCTTGTATTACTTTTAAACTTTCAAAATTTTCAAAATATATTTTTAAAAGAGTTAAAAATTATCCTCTATTTAATTTTATTCTTGTATTATTTTTAAACTTTCAAAATTTTCAAAAAAATATTTTTAAAAGAGTTAAAAATTATCCTCTATCGTTAACTTTAGATAGAAGTAATTAGCGATTTATTTCATAACACTCTTCAACTTTCAATTTTCTTTTAAAACAGTGTGAGTTAAAAAATATATACATAAATAACTCTAAAAATAAACATAATAATAATAATTATGGTAATAAGAATGAAAATTAAAATTTTGGTACCATTTGCATAATAATACATTTGTTTGAATTTTTCTTTGACTTAAAAAATAACTCATTTTTCTTCTCCTTTTCAATTTTTATACCAATTCCTTTGGCAACCAAAATAAAAACTCAAACTTTAGCATAAAATCTTAAAAAAAAAAATCAAAATCAAAATCCTCAATTTAAAACATACAAAAAGGACAAAATTAATTGAAAAATATGAAATATTAACACAAACTTAATTACGAACATACAAAATTATTTTAGTTGCAAACTTACCAATACATTCCTGAAATTTTAATGTGTTCGTTATTCTCTTTCTCCTTATTGGGCAGTCCATATATTTTTAATTAGAGTGTGCAAATTTATTTATTTTGAATAAACAAAATTTAAATAGTTAACAAAATGGGTAAAAAAAAGAATGGGAATATATTTACAACTTTTATTTTCATAAACAAACATCATAGATATTTTTTTAATTTTTATTTAAAGTTTACGATTATTTAAATTTTTTAAACTTTTAAAAGTTTAGAGTGTTTTTTATAAAGTTTAGTGGTATTTTGTATAACTTTAGTCGTTTGAATGGATGCAAGCAAAAGTGGTCATGGCTGAATAATTTAGATGAGTTGTGTAAATATACTTATATTTTTTTAGCATATATATTCGTTGATTTGAGTTCAACATAGGAGGTGAAGAGATTTGAAATGTGTTAAAGCTGGTGGATGAGATGTGTTTTAACAAGTTGAGCATTAATAATCTCCACAATTATTTTATTAAAAAATTATTTTATTTACCGATTATTTTTTTAGCCTAAATTGAAAAAATGAAAAGTTATTCCAAATTGAATTATAATATAGTATATTGAATTTCAATTCCATCTGTAAAAACGTGGCTTTAATTCCTAGATTTGACTCTCACTTTAATTCATCCATCACCAATTAATTTTTCTAAATAAATATTCCATGCAAAAGAGTTATATATTGATCACTTTGTGGTTTACGTAAAAGGTTTACCACATTAATTTCATATATTATTGAACCAATCTGGAGACCATAGTCATTGTTCTACATAAGTATTTGAATTGGGTTTTAAATTCAGTGAAAGATGTTTAATTTTCTTAAAACGTATGATTGTAAATATGAATTTATTAATATTTAGTTGTTTGGACCCTAAGTTCAATGGGTTTTAAATTCTGTGAAAAACTATGTCTAAATTCTCTTAAATAGTATGATTGTAAGTATGAATTAATGTTTAGTTGTTTGGACCCTAATTTCAAAGGGTAGCCCACTTCATATTTAAGGCTTCCAAGTTGTTTGTTTACAACTATGGTAACTAATAAGTAACTTCAATATTATTACAAATTTGTAAGTGTTTAATTATTTCTCACTCAATATCTGATTTTCTAATTTTCCTTTTTTTGCATGGTATTTATTATTTTCTACTCAAACTAAAATAGTATTTATTCAACGTAATATAGATGTTTAGAAGATAAGGTAAAATAGAGTTTTATTTAGAAGGTAAGGTAAAGTAGAGTGAGGCTTGAACGTAATTCTCTATTCCCAGCTTTTTAGTTAAAAAGAACCACTAATTTTATAAATTTTAACTAAATAATTAAATTTATCACTAAATTGTTTATTACGTGATAATCTGAATTTGAAGTTAAATTACCCAAATTTTAGCTCAATTGTTTTAGCATAAAGAAATAAGTATAAATCAAAATTTTGACATATATAATCCAATTTTAAATATTGAATTTACATATATTCATTCTCTTAACTAATAAACAATTAAACTTGAAGTTTAAATATGTTTAGTGATAGCATTTAAAATAGGTTCGTTATTATATTCGGCTAAATTTGGAATTGTATGTATCTTTTCTTTGATTTTATAGGTATTGAGCACAATTCAGTAATTCCAGCCACAACACCAATTCAAGAAAAAAAAAACGCTTAATTGGATATTTAGATGTCGACCGGATAAACAAACTTCATTGTACGAAAGGAGGGACACTAGATAGTGTCGCACTGTATAGACAAAATGGGAGCTATCTCTCATGCACAAGTCAATTGGAGAAACAAGATCAAGGAGAATGGTTTATTGATTTGGCAATTCCAAGCTAATACATTCATCTAAATAGCTTAGGATTGAATTTCCATCAAACAGTCACTTATATAATTTTGTATTGTTTAGTTTACTTAGATTTTAATGTCAATTAATTTGCATGTTTAGTGTGCTATTCATCTAAACATAAAGATCAATTTGATTAATAGGACGTCACTCTAGCTTTTCTAGACGGGGTTGATTAAGATTATGTTCATATGGTTGCAAGAGATATGCATGATGAATCATGATCGAATAGTGAATCAAAAATAACCTTAATAAGTCATGGACGAAGTATTTATCTCATTGATATTTTGATCCAATAAATTTCTGTTTTTGTGTTTTTTTTTTCTACCGCTTTAGTTACATTCACCAAAATTGAATCAATTCATCAACTCCCTCCTCTTGGTTACTTGAGAGCAAATGGATTGAAAGAAAAAAATTAATTGGTTCTCTGTGGATCGACCCATTACTACCTTGATACTACGGAACATCATTTGATTGAGTTAGAAGTCTTAATTTTGAATACAGATGTAACGACCCAACTTTTCTGGGTAAGTCGAGGTCGTTAATTTTTGACAAAAGACTTTGGTTGATACAAATTGAAACATAAGTCAATTTAAAAACAAAACATGTCAGGCCTGATTTTCAAATATTCAAGAAAACTTAACAAAATAACACTATTTACAAATAAAAGTTTGTAAACTAAGTTTTAGTACATCTTAAACCTTAAAAGAAATCATAAGCGGAAGCAAAATGACACATTTCCTATGGCAATCACGCTTCCTTCCTGCCCCTCGCCGGTTTGCCACCTTTATTTCCTTTGCCTGAAAATTAAACATAAGAAGGGTGAGTA
Source organism: Cucumis sativus (assembly GCF_000004075.3). Classification (NCBI taxonomy): domain Eukaryota; kingdom Viridiplantae; phylum Streptophyta; class Magnoliopsida; order Cucurbitales; family Cucurbitaceae; genus Cucumis; species Cucumis sativus. The sequence goes on from NC_026658.2 coordinate 16,310,285, forward strand.
TAACAATACTCAGTAAGAGACCCTCTACTGGTCTCGTCAGGGGAAAATAAATTGTTAAAGTTCTATTGGGACACCCTGTACATCGCAGTCTTGTGATCCCGTAGGATACACATCTCAGTCTAACGCCCGAGGGACGTACATATCAGTCTAACGCCCCGAGGGACGTACATATCAGTCTAACGCCCCGAGGGACGTACATATCAGTCTAACGCCCCGAGGGACGTACATATCAGTCTAACGCCCCGAGGGACGTACATATCAGTCTAACGCCCCGAGGGACGTACATATCAGTCTAACGCCCCGAGGGACGTACATATCAGTCTAGTGTTCTGCAGAAACACATATCAGTCAAATGCTCCCGAAGGTGCAAAATAAATTGGTGATCCCGTGGGACACCTACAAGGTAAACATCCCAATACAATCTAACAATTTATCCCTCATTCCATTCAATCCATCTTTCAGTTACTTCAAAACATAGAGTTCTTTCTCTCAACGTCCTAACAGTCAACTTATCTCACTTTAGTCATATGTCTATCAATAATATACTAATACGTCAGTCAATCAAACTATACAGTCAATACACCCCTCAGATCACCAGCACACAGTCATACTTTAGCGTAAAGTACACCCAATCTAAACGACAATCACAAGATCGTATCTGCATCTCATACAAGCACAATCTACAATTTTCGTCCTGTCCACATCCACACACACATATATATATTCCATGACAATCACAATATGCATTCAACATTAAGTCTACTTCAATTCATATGCATATATATATTTTCAGTCAATCCACAATATACATTCAACACCGAATCTACATCCATACGTGTATATATATATATCATCTCATCATCTTTACTCAGTCAGAGATAATGACATACAATTCACAATCATAAGTGAGTCCAGTAGAAAATCCCTTACCTCAAAGTTAGAAAAGCTCCTTAATCACTAACGTCCTCGAAACAATCCTAAGCATAACAACACAAAATTCAATTACTTTCACAATACATATCCCACTTATTTTCCTCAACGTAAGTTTCAACTCACTGATATAATGGCGAACTGAACCTTCAACAATTCACAATCTGGTTGTGAATGTAAGGGAGCCTAATGTTACTCCCAACACCTCAACGCACGACTGTCGAACTCGCGGCAAAATCCTAAGTGTGGGTCGGTCAGCGGTCGGCGAAATGAGACGTGGCGGCTGGGCTTCACGGATGGAGACCGTCGCGAACAGACCGCGAATCTGAATGGTTACAGCAATTCTGAACGGTTACAGCAAATCTGAACGGTTACAGCAACTAGTCGGCCGACGTCGATAGCAGGTGGAGCGGCAGTTGTGAGCGGGGAGGCGTGGCGGTTACTGGTTCACGCGGCGGCCTTGGCTTCGACGGAAGACAGAACCGGCTGAGACGGCTGGGCAGCGGCGGAAGAGCAACGGCTGCAGCGGCGGAAGGTCTTGCGGTACAGATCTGGACGGCGGTCGCAAGGTGACGCGTACGGCGGCCGCAAGGTGACGCGTACGGCTGCCTCGCGAACTGGCCGATGGTTGCAGCGACGTCCGGCTGGGTTTGGACGGAACGGAGAGGAGAAGAGAAGATGGAGATGGCCGGCGGCGGTTGCTGTGCGAACGGATGGGGCGGCTGGGCTGCGGCGGGAAGAAAACGGAGGAGAAAGGATCGGCGGCTGGGCTGCGGCTGCGCATGAACGGAAGGAGAAGAGGAATGGAGACGGCCGGCGGCGGTTGCTGCGAACGGAAGGAGAAGAGAGGGACAGTCGGCGACGCACGGGAGGAAGAAGAAAAAGAAAAAAAAGTTTTCTTTTTCTTTTCTTTTATTTAAATAAAAATGTAAAATAAATATATTAATAAAATATAATTAAATACATATATATATTTTAATTATATTAATACATTTCACATCTTCTTTCTCTCAAAATAATTTACCTTCAAGTTTGGGGCGTTACAACAGAAGTTAAACACGATGTTACAAACACACAATAAAAGACTAAATCAATTGTGAGAATAACATAAAGATAAACACATTGGTTGATAACCTAATTTGATGCGATCACAGCTATGTCTTGGAGACAAAATGGTCGATGAAAAGAACTTAATTAATGAGAGCTAAACGATTACCATGAAAGTATTTATTTGATAACCAATCTGTCTAATAGACTTCCAAACAACTCAATCTCAATGGCTCTTTTTATTTGCTTGTTTGAAACATACTTCAAAACAAGAATGCTTAGGCTGATCCTCCTACAAGATCGAAAATCTCTCTCCAAGTTAAAACTTAGACTTTTCCCCAGTATAAAAACAATACAGTAATTTATAAAATTTAATTTTGAAAATTTATTTGACTCGTCCACATAAAAGTCAATACAAGTAGGTAGGAAGAGAAATAGTTTGTGAACTTGTCAATACACTTGTTGAATTGTTCAGGTCAAAGTGAGTTTAAGTAATTAACATAATCTTTTATTCTAGAAGTGTATGAAAGGTAATTCGATCCTCCATCTTCGTTGTCATTGTACTAAAAAGCTGTTGAATTGTTGTACGCAAGTGTCAGCTAGAGCTTGTACATCAACGATCTCGAAGTAGTGGTATTGGTTGTTGTCATCCACCTTCCATCTGAATATGATGTAGCTGAGGTACATCTTTAAAAGGCATAATTATATTTCTTCAGATTGATGTTTCTCAAGCTCGTGAAAATAGGTAGAATAATGGTAAAATAAAGAAAACAAACAGTGGAGTTGATCACATTAAAATTTGAATATCAATAAAAGTGATTGTGTTTTAAGAATTAAGGGTATGTTTAATTAAACTTTTTCCATGTTTAATTTTGAAAATGAGTTGTGTTTAAAAAAAGTGAAATGCATAATTACCTTTTTTTTATTTTTAAGATTTTTATATTAGAGTTCAACAAGAAAAAATATATAGAAAATAGTTATAAAATCAAATATAAAAATGGAGATGTGAGGGAGAATCCAACTACACCATATCCATGAAATTATTGATGTTATTTTAGGTAGAAAGCAATTTTTATTTTTGTTTTTCTAGTTATTTCTAGGGGTGGTCGTAAGAATAAGAAAAAAATTATGACAATAGGGTTCATGTTACTGGATCTTCTAAATTGTAAAAAAATAACTTTTTTATAGCCTTTGTAGTATTAATTACTTGTCGTATTTGACATTTTCGCAATATTAAAAAAAAAACATTGATTGTTTTTTTCTAAATGTTTTCATACTCAATACAATTTCTCTATTTGTAATGAATATTTTTAAGAATAACAAAATATTGTAATTGTTTAGAAAATATAACAAAATTCATCAAACTCTCAAATGCATTTATTATTATTATTATTTTTGCTATACTTTTTGTAAATAGTTTCATTTTTTTTACTATATATCCATAAAAACTTCCCATCCTTTTTTCAATTAAAGAGTCTTTTTTTTTTTTAGATTTAAAACAATCACCTATTTTAGACATGATTTTTGGGTAATGTCCTAAAATTTTATTTATTAGTTTAATTAAAATTTCATTTTTTAGGACTATTTGAACGTTCACATCAATATTAAATACAATTGATTTTTGAAAATATATAATAAACATTACCTTAATTATATTATACCAAATTTATTATATATTTTATAACTTTCATAATTATTATAATAAATAATCCACAATTATATTTGCATTTATTATAAGATATTTTTTATAAATATAGCATTAAGTTGAAGCTAATGTGATAATATTAGATTTAATAAATTTTACAAATTGAGTTTATTCAATTTCATCCTAATTAAACTCAATATCAAATTTTCACAAACATACTTTCTTGTGACGTCTACCATTACAATTTTCTTCGATCTAGTTTTTTGGTTTGGTATTTCAATTTTGTTCTTCCCCTTTCTATCTCCTTCAAGTATTTCCGGTAAGTCCAAAAAAAAATTCGTTCATATTTCTTTATCCTTCTTATTTATGTAATTTTTGTCATATATATTTCATGTTTAATTTTCCGTGAAGCGTTCTAAAAGTTCATTGAGTTCAATATTCAAGTCATCTTCTTTATTTTTTTGTTTCTTAAATGTTCCGTCAACAATATATATTATTATATACCAATGGCAGATTCGAAAATTTTATATAGGGAGGCACCGAGCACTATATATTAAATACACTATAAATGTTAAGAAAATATCTTGACGATTCACTGATGCTTCAATAACGTTAACTATATTTGTAGAAATAAAGAAAAATCGACAATTTTCACATTATTTTTTATAATGTAAATATGTGAATTTAAAATTTTCATTTTTTAATAAGTTAGGGTTTCACCGAGTTTGAAATATAATTGTAAGAGGTGAGAATCAAAGTCACAACCTAGGGATTGTGCAGTGGAGGCACAAGTACTACACTAAAACTAAAATTTAGTTAAAATGAAGCTAAATTTAATATATATTGTAATCTAACACTTCAAAATTAATATTAAAATACAAAAATCGATAATGTGAGGGGACGTTCCCCTCTAGCCCCTTAGTAAAAACACCCATGTTATATACCATGACATATAACTCTCTTATGTGATCTATTAGATATATACACCTTCATATTTTTAATAATACATAAGTTGTGACACATGCCTATACTATTGATTGCCAATGCATATTAGTTTCATTAAACTTACTTCTTTTCTTATTTTTGTTTCTTGAATGTGCCGTCAACAGTATATTATGATGGTTTTTTCAATGATTGTGATAACTATATTAGCTATAGTGTTTCTGAAATATTAGTGAATGAACATATATGTCTTTTCAAGACTTGTACAATAATCATTTATCTAAGTTAGGGAGTTATATTGATAGAGATAATATTGATATATACTTTTATTTCTTCCAATGCATATATATTTGTTTCATTATTATTATATTTTAGTGTGTATTTAAAATAATTTTGTGCAGTGACATGTATAAACACATGTATATTTAAAATAATTAGTAAGTAGTAACACCTATAATTCTATTTTTTTTTTTTTGTTAGGTAGGTCCAAAATTGCTAAATATTATGATGATCATCCTTCAACTAATTGTTTCATATTATTAGTTTTCTTTTTTAATTTATGTAATATAGTATACAATATATAATGAGTTTAGTGCACCCTCCAAATGTACAACAAAAAAAATATCATAAGCAATACATTTTCTTAATTGTATTAATATAAATTTGTACATTCACATAATGCAAAATTTGCTACAAAATTAAAATGCAACGTAAAGTATGCATGTATCCATTGTTATATATAATATTATGTTAAATATACATAAGTATTTAATAATCTCTTTAAATCGAAAACAATTTCAGTCACGATAGAATTTTACAAATTAACTTCCATTATATGAAAATCAAAGCAAATTTGATGAAATATAATAAGTATATATAAAAAATTATTGAATTGCGTGAAATATATGAAAAACAATGCCAAAGCTAAAGAAAGAATGGACAGAGAGAAAGAGATTGAAAAGTGAGAGATCGAGAGAAAATAATTTTTGAACAAAATCATCAAAAGAAAAATAATTAAGAGGTAATTTTAATTATAATATTAAAATAATAGAATTAATCACATGTCATAGATTAGGGTGAGAGATTTAATAAATACAAATCTTAATAAATTCACTTTTTTTTCTTTTTTTAATATATTATTAATAATAAACATAAATAAATTGACGAATTGGCTATATATTTGTATAAAGTATAAGTCCATTTAGAACATTTTTTAAAAATTTAGAAAGTTTAAATACATCTTCTAATATGATTAAGCCCATCTTCTAACATGGTATACCATTTTAAGGCCGCTAAAACCCTTTTTATTTCCTCTATATCAATTTGTTTGGATTTGACCTTTCTCAACCTAAGAGGCCCATTTGATTATTTTTCTCCTTTTCGAAATTCTTTTCACTTGTTAGTTATTATTATTATTTTTTAAAATGTTGTTGCATCTATTGATTCTTAGATACATAAGTTAAGCTTTTTATTGACAAATAATATTATTTATTAACAACCTACATCATTTGGATGTGATTTACAAAGTTAAACAATATAAATTTTAAAATAATGTTTTGAGTACATGATTTAGTTTATGGAGGTTACAGTTTTATTGAATAGAAAAAATAGGTTATAAACGATCAACTTAGCAATTTTATTTTTTAATTTTAGTTTTTGAAAATTAAATTTAGTTTCTTCTCATTTCTAACGATAATTTACGTGTCGTTTTAGGTAAGATGATTGTATAATTAGCTAAATTCCATAAACATAACACAAACAACTAGCAACAAATTGTTATGAAAAGTGTATTTAGCACAAGTAAATTAAATTATATGAATAAATTACATTATTCAAATTCAAAACTTATTTAATTTATTTTTTTTCATTTTCTTACTTATTTTTTTTAATAAATTGCAAAAAGAAAGTTAATAGGTATAGTTAGACTTTCAAACTTTTATAAAAAATAATTAGTTTTCTAAATTTGTAAATGTGTTAAAATTAGACATAGAATTATTAATTAAATTATCTAATTTATATAACTATATAATAAAAAAAAAAAGTTGAAAATGGGAAAATATTGATGAAAATATGAAAGGAAAGTGATTTTGGTTTCGTGAAGACGACGACCGAAACGAAGACCAGAGAATTGGAGCTTCAAATCAAAGATCTTCAAATCAAAGATCTTCAAAAGTCTTCTTTCTAATCTTTACCTTCTTCTCAATACCGTTGAATTTCCAACCGATTCTCCCTCAGAATTTTTCATAATTCCATTTCAATGGCCACGATTTCAAGTACCCATTTCATCGCCTAAGATCATTTCTTTAGGTTTCCGTTTAGAGTAACAACAACTGCTCAAGTCAATGCATATTCCCAATTCAGCTCTTCAACTTTTAGATTAAAGTCAAAACCTCCCCCATATCGGGATTCCAAGACAAGGGTTCGAATTTGAAGATCCATCGTCTCAATTCTCGCTTTCGCACTTGATTCTGTACTCAGTACGAGTAGAAGATCAATGACAAGCTCGATTGAGGACTGCACCCATGTGAGTAAAGCCCTAATTTTCGTGGGCTTCCAGGAAAATAAACACAAGATTTTCCGGTGTGTTGCTACTGCCGTTTTGTTTCGGGGTTCTTGTTGATCTGTGTAGAAAGAAGGGTAATTTTGTTTTCGAATGAGAATATGGGGGAGAGTGGAACTGCTTTGCATACTGCTAGTAACGCTGTACAGGCACTTGGGAGAGGGTTTGACGTAAATTTTGATACGAGGTTACTTTATTGTAAAGGCGTAGCTGGTTCTACTATAGTTGAGGTTGATGATGAACATACTAGAGATATCTGTTTGTATGATGATGTAGTTTTGCACAATGTTCCCTGGGATATCAAGAACTTTCAGGAGCCTATTGGGCATCGATCTTCTGGAATTTGTAGTTTCGATGAGGTAATTTGATGAATTCTCCATCTCCTTAGTCCCCTAATCTAGGAATTGTTTTATTTGTTGGAGTTTCTGTTAGATTTGTACTCAGTTTTGATGGACCAAGATGGTTTTGGAACCATCTGAAGGCCATTTTGAGTGAGAATATAGTGCATATACTGAGTTAATTGGAACGATGAGTTCAACAAATCGATCAAAAGTTGATTATTGACTTAATTTGATGGTGACTATGAAGGGGTTGGGAGAATTCCCCCATTTATCATATTATCGTATCTATCTTTATCTTGCCTTGCTCTTGAATTTGTTGGATAAATCTGCATTCAAATTCTTTTTGAATATGGTGATACAGAATCGTTGAAATCCGAAGTAACTCGTTTAACACCCTTTACACTATCTCTGGCGAGTCATGTTTACACTATCTCTGGCCAGTCATGTTTGTCATCTTTCTAACCAACGTGGGATAAATGCATCCCATGCTACCTCGGTTTCTAACACTACTATAACTTACAATTAAATATATGATTATTATTTCAAATCACTCTTTGATACTGTGTTTACTATTTCCTACTCATTCCCTCGTTCTCTCTTTGTTATTGTGTTTACTATTTCTTACCTAGACTAAAATTGTTTACACCCTAAATACACACCATTACTATTCTCACTCATATTAAAATAGTTTGTACCTCACGGACTATTATAACCTACCAACTCTAATAATCAATCTAATGCCTCAAATGTCCCTAAAAGTTATATCAAGCGGCGTACACCAGGAAGCTGGAAATTTAGTTGTGAACCAGTTGGTTGTTCTCTTGTCAGCAGATATCCATATTATGTTTTTATAACAGTTCTTTTTTAATCTTGTAAGACGAACTTGAATTGTTCTTTTAAAAAATAACTCATTTTTTTATTCAAAATTATAATGTGTAGATGGAAAGATATATATTAGCCTCAGTCCTCAGAGCTAGTGCAGGCAAACTGATCAATGTACTCATATAATTATGTAATTGCAGATGGCAGATTATTTTAACCAAAAGGATGGTCTTTCTGAAGGTTACCCATCTGGTAGTTTCAATAGTGTATTTGGCTTCACTGGTTTAAAGCAGACTGACGCTTCAGCAACAAAGAGCCTTTCCACTGATGGATTTTATATTCCACTTGCAAAATTTCAGTTTACAAAAACCCCATTAGAGTTGAAAGAAAATGTCAAGCGGGCTGTTCCAACTACTTGGGATCCGCCATCTTTGGCAAGGTGGGAGGGAAGCGTTTGCATTCTTGCAAGTTGCAAGTGATAATGACAATAAAGATTCTTCCTTATATATATTTTCTCTCTTTTTTGGCAGCTTTATTGAGAATTTTGGGACGCATGTAATCACATCTATAACTATTGGTGGGAAGGATGTGATATATGTTAAACAGCACCAGTCTTCTCCTTTATCAACTATGGAGGTGAAGAGATATGTACAGGACATTGCAAACCAGAGGTTCTCTGACACGCAAGGTCAGACAGGTTCTGGAAGTATAAAACTTAAGGAAAAGGTTATTTACTAACGTTTGGCATCTCCTATAGTTAATTTCTTGGAACTCCGAGTTTTCATATTCTAATATCTCTTTTGTATTTAAGTCCTGCAGGGTCTAGAGGGTGGATTATTCAACAACCAAGGGGTATATCCTCAGCCCACTTCTGCTCCATATCTCACTGGAAAAGAAGTACGTGGAAATTATATAATTTTTTTAGGGGACTGGTTTACATTCACTTAACGTTCATAGTCTGTTTGACTTCTCATTTGGTTCATCACTCCATTAGGTGATATGGTTCAACTGTGTCATTCACTGTTAGAAGCCATTTACGTGATTGTTTGTCATTGTTTTGATTGCATGCGTCGCTCATTAATGATTTCAACTAATTGTGGATGTATACTTATTTCTTTTATTTTTATGAATTAGGATGTCACAGTCATATTCCGGAGGAGAGGAGGAGATGACTTGGAACAAAATCATGTCCGGTGGGCCAGAACTGTTAGGTCCTCCCCTGATGTTATTGAGATGACTTTTAACCCCATAACTGCTCTCCTTGATGGTGTAGCTGGGAAGGAGCATTTAACTCGAGCTATTCTTCTCTATCTTGAATGTAAGATTGAATGTGTTCTATACATGTTACTATATCTGTAAACTTCTATTTGTCATCATGCAATTCCAAAAGTTTCATCTGGACAATTTCCTTTTTGTAGATAAACCTCCATTAGAAGAACTGAGATATTTTCTGGAGTTTCAGATTCCTCGGGTATGGGCTCCCATACACGACAAAATTCCTGGTCGTCAAAGGAAAGAACCAGTATGCCCTTCTTTGCAATTCAGTATAATGGGGCAAAAGCTATATGTCAGCATAGAGCAGGTTTGAGCTTATTGTGGCTTTATTTACTTCAATGAACGATACTGGATAAGTTTTCAGAAATTGCACATATTTTAACCATTTGAATCAAGATTTTCTTTACTTAAACTCCATCTTTTACTTTCATTCCGTACTTAAAACAAGTGGAAACGAAATAATCAAAGGTTTTCTGACGCCAGAATCAGGATGTAGAGAACTGGTTCCAAACATTCTTCATCCAGAATGTTGGCCAGACCTAGGGGCGAAATGCCCTTTCTAATCTGCATCATGTTTTGGATTTAGAAAATAAAATAATTGTTAAAGATTGTTGTATCCACTAATCCACGTGGACTTTTATATTTAGATTGTTAGATATCGTAGAAATTATAATTCTTTCCTCTTTTTTGAGTGAAACAAACTTTTCCTGATAAAGAGGATGTTGGCTCAATGCTAATGCAGATCTCAATAGGACGTAAGCCAGTGACGGGTATGCGTTTGTCTCTCGAAGGGAGCAAGCAGAACCGGTTAAGTATCCATCTTCAACACCTAGCTTCTCTTCCAAAAATTATGGTCCCATACTGGGACGCCCACATTGCAATTGGTGCTCCCAAGTGGCAGGGGCCAGAGGAACAAGATAGTCGATGGTTTGAGCCAGTAAAGTGGAAAAACTTTTCCCACGTAAGCACGGCTCCTATTGAAAACCCTGAAACCTTCATGGGAGAGCTATCCGGTGTCTACGTAGTCACTGGAGCTCAGCTTGGAGTCTGGGATTTTGGATCAAGAAATGTTTTGTACATGAAACTTCTGTATTCTAGACTGCCAGGGTGCACAATACGAAGAACATTATGGGACCATTTGCCGCCAATCGAAAAGTCGAAAAAATTAGTGTCCTCTAGTGATAACACCAATAATGCTGACAATTCAAGTTCGGATACGAAAAACACACAAGGTAACAACAAACTGGCAAAGCTTGTCGACACTACGGAGATGAGCAAGGGGCCTCAAGATTCTCCAGGTCACTGGTTGGTTACAGGTGCAAAACTAGGTGTGGAAAAGGGCAAAATTGTGTTGAGAGTGAAGTACTCATTGCTTAACTACTGAGTTGTTTGTGCTTTTTACAGCCCTTCTAGATGTTGTAGGTAGTAGAAGTAGCATAGCTGAAGATTAAAAATGGGGTTCATCAAACTTGTAAAAAGAAATTGTTGCAGTTTGATGGACATAATCAAGTGGTAGATTAGCTGTTTTTGGATTTAGATTTATGGAACTCTACCGTTAACTGGTGACAAAATTATATATAGATCTTCGAAAAGAAAACATTGTTAATTATGTGCAGGCTTTTGTTTTCTTTTTCTTTATTATTTGACTCATACTCCTTTGTATGGATCATAATTTTTTTATAGACATCAAACTAGGTAAGAATCAACTAGCATACGTGTATCTAATAAGAGTCAACTAGCATATGTATCTAATAAGAATAAAAAAGGTTTCAAATTCAAATTTCTCCCCTCCAATTTGTACTTTATATTGTAACCACTTTATAAATATTTCGTTCTTGATACATTGTAACAATTTTCGATGAACATCGTTTGAAAAAAATTTAAGATTACATATTCGCATTAATTGTACACAACAAAATATAGTTCTAAATGTGATTTATTAAGATTACATGTTCGCATCAATTGTACACAACAAAATATAATTCTAAATGTGTGATCTATAAATAAATTTTATAAAAATAACTTCACAAATTTAATATAATAGAAAAATTCAAATAATTCAAATCTTAAAATAAAATGTAACAAAAATGAAAAGAGAAATAAGAAAATCCACCCTCAACTTCAAATTGAACCCTACCAAAAATGAAGAATAAATAAAGAAACACTAATAGTTTCCTTTAAAGACAACCATATTATAATAAATGACATTAAACTATATCTTTCTTCCACTCTTTCTCTAAAATCATCAAATATTAACATATCGTAACACCAAAATATATTTCAACATAAAAGTAAAGTAAATATGTAAATATGAATGATGAGAGTTGGATAAATAAATATTATATTATATTATATTATATAATAGAAATTATTATAAGAAAAAAACATATACCTTTAGCATAGGAAAAACATACTTAGCTTGTAAAAAAAACTCAAATGTTTGTAAGCAAATTGTTGAAGTAATGTCTTTATATATAGTTTAAGAAAATAAATTGTTACAAAGTTTTTTAAAATATAACCACTAAAAATAAATTCATCCTTTTTAGAAATTAAATTATTAAAGTAAATAGATAAAAATCTTTCATATTGGAAGTTAATAATTTAAAAAGATAATTATAAGTTAATATTGATTTTATTTTTTATATTAAATAAATAAAAATAAAAATAAAATCAATTATAAAATAATATAATTCATAAATTTCTTTATAAACAACTGATGGAATATGAATGGCTTGTTTTCTTTCTTATTTGAAATTAATGAAATAAATAGATAAAAACATTGTGCGATAAGAATTTGAAAAGATAATCATTAAGTAATATTGATTTTATTTTTATATTAAATAAATAAAAAAGCAATTATAAAATAACATAATTCATACCAACTTCTTTTAGAAAATTCATTAATATAAATAGCTTGTTTTTATTTTTTTTAAAATTATTGAAATAAATATATAAAAATATGAAAGTTAAGAATTTTGAAAAGATAAGTATTCATTTTATTCTTTATATTAAATAAATAGAAACAAATAATAAATCAATTATAAAATAATATAATTCATAAAAAAGAATAATATTTATTTAAAAGTATAGATAATGTGGTAAATTTAAAAATTGGCAACGATAAGGATAATATTTTATAATAATTTACTTATTTTGTTCATTTTTTTTTTGGTAAGGTAAATAGTTGGTTCAATTAAAACTACACATGCAATGTTCCAGGAAGACTTAAATTCAATTTGTTTTGGATTTACTCACTTTAAAGATTAGGCACACACTTCCACATGAATTAAAGAAATTATTACATATTATAAATATTAGTTAGTATATTGATGCCCATCAACCTAGTTATGTGTATTCAATGGTCATCTCATTAAATATACAACACATATATATGTCAATCCCATTAAATATACAACACTTATGTCATATGTCAAGTAAATATGGTTTTTTGGTGGTCATGTAATGTCACATCCTATTAGTCAAGTTGCCTATAAATAGTGACATTTAGTGTAGTTGTAAAACAAATTTGCATTTGAACCGATCGAATTTCAAAGAAAAGGGAGATAGTGGAAAAATATGAGATTATGATTTCTTAGTTATTTTTTATTTTTCTAAATTTTTTTATTTCTTTATTTAGATTATTTATATATTATAATAGTTTAGTTTATTATTTTAAGACTATATTTTCTCGATTTTTGTATTCTGATTGTGCTTCATTTTCATAACACGAGTTTCGACCGCCTCCTTCATCAAAGGTAGGTCCTAACGATATTTCGATTTTTTTCTACTTCTTGTAATTAATAAAATAAATATTATATTGCATATTTAATATATATTAGATTCCTAATAGAATTAGAATATTTTATGATAGCATTAGCATAATAAATCTTACGAAATTAGAATTTCTGGCTCTTCACAATAACAGTAGCAATTATTTATCATGGGTTCTTAATGATGAAATGCATCTAGACGCCATGAATCTCGAAAATACAATTAATGAAGGAAATGCAACGACTAGTTAAGAGAAAGCGAAAATCATGATTTTCCTTCGTCATCACATTCATACGTTGTGCAATAAATTGAAAGAAATATATGAAAGTTAGTTCATTTTCCTCAAGCTCATTATGATTGGATACATTTGAGGCTACGGGATTTTAAATCAGTAAGTAATTACAATTGTAAATTATTCAAAATTAGTTCAAAATTGTTGTTATGTGGAGAGAAAATTATTGATATGGACATGTTGGAAAAAATATTTTATACTTTTCATATCTTGAATATGCTCTTGCATTACCAACATCGAGAGAAAGGTTTTACAAAATATTTTGAACTCATCTCATGTCTTCTTGTTATCGAACAAAATAACGAGTTGTTGATGAAAAATCATGAATCCCGATCAACTAAAACAACACCATTTTCTGAAGTGAATGTTGTGAATTTTAATTGTGGACGAGGTCGTGGTCGTGGTCATGATCATGATCGAGGAAGAGACCATGGAAGAGGAAGAAATTATTATTATTTCTGTGATAGTCGTTCTTATAATCTAAATTTCAAAAGAACCACACGGAACGATGAGCATAAAGTAAAAACTCCATAAAAAAAAAAGTGATGAAGAAATATGCTACCAATGTGGAATGACTGGACATGGCCACGTGTTTGTTGTACATTGAAACACTTAGTTGACCTATATCAAGCTTCCCTAGAAAAGAAAAAGAGGAAAAAAATGTAGAGAAGCCAGTTGTGTCTGTCAAGATAATGATACAGTTGATCCATCCAACCTAACTAGTTTGGATGTGGCCGATTTCTTTACAGCTCTCGAAGAGAAAATCGACACAATTGGTGGAACAACAAATGTTTCTTTTTGTAATTCTCTCTAAAGCTTCCAATTTTTATTCTTTTCATCTTATTCTTGAGAGCTTCTTATTGTATTGTGAGGATTAAATTTGTGAGCTTCAAATTGTATACTCACTCTTTTAGAGAGTTTTCTTTTGTGTGATTTAAAAATTTCATCATATTGTAACGGTTGGATCCTAACCCGTGGAAAGGATCGGGTTTGCTCTTGAACCCGAAAAAGGAGCAAGAATCGGTTCAGCTCAAATCCGTGGAAAGAGTCCAAAGAAGATTTTCAATCAAAATCCCAAACGGTGTCTTCTTCTCTAACTCTTTTTTAATTATTTTTTAATTTAATTTTAGTTACATACTCTCATTGGTTGAGTTTGATTGCATACTTCCATTCATATATTTTTATCAATCTTGTTATTTAACAAAGTTTACAAAGTTCTTTATTTAAATTTAAAAAGTATCTAATTAGTTGATTTTACTTTTTATTTGTCAAAAAGTTTATTTAAACCCTATTCACCCCCCTCTAGGGTTGCCATACCGATCCAACACTTTTGACTTTGTAAATATCTAGAATAATATTGTCGTTTTGTTATCTTTCTTCATATTTTGTTTTTATTAACATACAAGTATATATTTAATTATTGTTATTATTTTCTTATAAATAAATAAATATGAATTATTTTCATACGTTGGGTCATTCAGAAATGAACAAAGAAGATCTATGTCTGGCAGACGGTGCAAACACAAATACAATAATTGCAAATAAAAAATATTTTTCCAAATTGACAATGCTTGAAGCAAAAAATCAATAAAATATCAGGTTCTGCAAACCTAATTTTATTAAGTTTTAAAGATATACGTTGCAATAATTATCATATTGAGACTAATAGAAAGAATGGAATATAATATTTTTATATTATATCTACTGTCTCAAATGAAAAACGTATATTAAAAAGATTGTTTGCTTTATTTTCTGGATTATATTATACTCGTATAAGAGTAGTTGAAACATATGCAACAATGAACCTGAAGTTCATGAACCTAGCCATATTTGCAATTTGTCATAATCGATTGGGTCATCTAGGATCCATAATGATGAGAAGAATTATTAAAAATTCACATGGACATCTATTGAAGAATAGAATATTCTTCAATCTAATGAATTATCATGTGATGTTTGCTCTCAACAAAAATTAATAATTAGACCATTACCAGTTAAAGTGGAAATCGAATCACCTACATTTTTTAAACGAATTCATGGTGATATTTGTGGACTGGTTAGCCCACCAAGTGGACCATTTAAGTAATTTATGGTATTAATAGACACATACAGCAGATGGTCGCATGTATGCTTATTATCAAGTGAAAATTTTGTATTTACAAAATTACTTGCTCAAATAATTAAGTTAAGTGCACAGTTTTGTGATTATACAATTAATAATATTCGACTTGATAATGCTGGTGAATTTACATCCCAAAAATTTGATAATTATTGTATGTCTATTGAGATAAGTGTTTAACATCTTGTAGCTCATGTTTTTACACAAAATGGTTCAACATAATCATTTTATAAAACGTTTGCAACTAATTGCTAGACCCTTTCGTATGAGAGCTAAACTCCCTACATTCGTATGGGGACATGTTATTTTGCATGTTGCGTCACTTGTGCGTATTAGGCCAACAACTTATCACAAGTACTTGACACTACAATTAACATATGACCATGAGCGAAATATTTCTCATTTGAGAATTTTTGAATGTGCGTTATATGTTTCAATTGCTCCACCACAACGTACTAAGATATGTCCTCAAAGGAGGCTAGAAATATACGTTGAATTTGATTCCTCATCAATTATTAAATATCTTGAATCCCTGACAGGTGATGTATTTACTGCATGATTTACTGATTGTCATTTTAATGAGACAAACTTTTCAACATTAGGGAGAGGAATTAAGAAGTTAAAAAAAAAATTACATGAAATGTATCATTATTGTCTCATTTAGATCCTTATACAGATCAATCTAAACTTGAAGTTTAGAAAATAATTCATTTGCAAAACATAAAAAAATAGTTACCAGATGCATTTGTAGATGTAAAGAAAGTAACTAAATCACATATAGCAGCCGCAAATATCCCATCAAAGATTGATATCCCAACACAACATGTTGTCATTAATGAATCTGGAACACGCCAGAAGCGTGGTAGACTAGTAGGTTCTAAAGATAAAAATCCTCGAAAAAGGAATTGAGTCAATAACTCAATTAAAGATGTTGATGCTCCAGAAGAACTCCAAAAATTAAAGATGTGGATGTTCCAGAAAAACTCCAAAAATTAACTTTTGACAAAAATATCGAAAAAGATAAAACAATCGAGGATAATAATAAGATCTCGATAAATTATGTCATGACAGGAAAAAGATGGAACCGAACTAATGTAGTTGTTGACAACATTTTTGCATATAAATGTTGCTCTTGATATAATATCTTAAAACGAGGATTATGAACCAAAATATGTTGAAGAATGCCGACAAAGAAAAAATTGGTTATTATGGAAAGAAACAATTGAGGTAGAATTAAATCTACCTTCAAAACTTCAGGGTTTTTGACAAGTAGTCCAAACACCAGAAAGTGTCAAACCTCTTGGATATAAATAGGTATTTGTAAGAAAAAGAAATAAAAATAACGAGATCACAAGATATAAAGCAAGATTAGTTGCACAAGATTTTTTTCAATGACTTGATATAGATTATGAGGAGACATATTCTCCGATGATGGATGCAATTACATTAAAAGATTTTTAATTAGTCTGACTCTATATGAAAATCTAAACATGCATCTTATGGATATAGTCACAATATATTTATATATTTATATTAGATCTCTTGATAATGATATTTATATAAAAGTCTCATAAGGAGATGCATCGTTTTTGGTAAGGTAAATAGATGGTGCAATTAAAACTACACATGCAATGTTCCACGAAGAACGATAAATTAAAAATGGGTCATATTTAATGTATTTGGTGGTCTAACAGTTAAATTCAATTTGTGTATAAAAAAAAAAATAGAAATCTCATTTTTCCAAAAAAAAAAAAAGGGAGAAGTTTCACATAAGAAAAAGTTGATTTACTCATTTTAAAGATTAGGCACACACTTCCACTTATAGAATTAAAAAAAATTACTAGACATATTATAAAGATTAGTTATTATATAGATGGACATCAAACAAGCCATGTGTCTTTAATGGTCATCTCATTAAACATACAACACTCATGTCATTTGTCAAGTAAATATGATCTCTTAGTTGCCTATAAACAGTGACATTTGGTGGAGTTGTAAGACACACTTGAATTAGGTGATTTCAAAATAAAAGGGAGATAGTGGAAAAATATGAGATTTTGATTTCTTAATTATTTTCTTATTTTTCTAAATTTCTTATTTCTTTATTTATATTATTTATATATTAGGTTATTATTTTAATATGATACGTTCTCGACTTTCGTATTTTGGTTGTGTCCCGTTTTCCCAACAAGACACAAATTTTTCAAGAAGATAATTGTGAAGTTGGATTTATTGTGTATTTTAATGGGAGTGTTTAACTCGATTGTTTTCAATTATTATAACCTATGACTAACTATAATATTACTATGTTAAATTCATTTTTGTTATAGTGTTTACTATTTCAACTTACCTCTCATCTCTTTCCTTTTTTGTTTATGTGTTTATTATTTTTATCTAACATATTTTAGTTTGGACCACAAACACATATTGTTATGGGTGTTTTGGATCGAATGGTATAATTGAAATTTAATGTAAATAAGAATATAAAGTGTAGAAAAGATTATAATACATTTCGAAGGTGACGACTTATTATCAAAATTGACCTAAGAAAAAATGATTTGCTCTACATTCATGACGCTTTCTATTTCGAACTCGAGAAGGGGGCTAAAAGTCGTCCACACTGAGGGAGACATAGGGTTAGTCATATGATAGTTATACCAACTCAAGGATTGTTGTCTAACCGAAAACAATTCCTCAACTCCTAAAAGGGAGATTTTCCGGTTGAGATGCCACCACTTAATTCCGACAAAGTAGACATTCTTTACCTTTTTCTTCTTTGTTCCAATGAGATTCAAAGAAGAAAGCATGATGTGCTTGACCTTAGTCGAGCCTTGCCAAATACGTAATGGGGCATGTGTGACCCAAAAGATTATTTTAGGCCCAGAATACGACTTAATGGAGTTACTCGACCTCGATCAAAATAGAAGTCGTCTCTAGACAAACATGAAACTAGGAACACCCCTAAACCAAATAAGTTATGTTATTACTATGTGGTAATTTTGAAACCTTAGGATACATATGAGTAATAAATTTCTAACTTCTTCTAAACTCTACTGTTCTTGATCTTTGATTTTAATGTCAAAGCCAACTTTTTTTTTTGTTTTGGAAGTTTTTTAAATGTCACTTGGGGTTTTGCGCCCCTTGGTTTGAAATTAGGTGAGATTGATGCCAAACCCATGTTTGATCCATGGAGTAAACTCAATGGCTTAACAAATGGGGTAAAGGAAGGGTTTTATCTTTTTACACATGAAAATAAAAAAATAAAAAGTCTTTCTCCACTTTCTTTCATCAATCCTTTCACATCTCTTTTCATCTACTTCCTCTGCTTTCTCATTCAAACTCTAATATTTTCATCTTCTCACCCATCTTTCTCATATCCTTCATGTATTCCCCTTGTTGGCATCTGGTCTTTCATCCAGGTGAATAATAACAAGCAAAAATTGGGTCGCTGATTTCTTTGAGTGAAGGAAATCGAAATTATGATCTCTTTCGATATCTTTCTTTTTTCTCATTCAAAGAAGTAAGGGTTAGAGGTGCTTTGTTTTGGCGGCCGAAATCGAATTCCAGTAGAAGGGATTGAATCCCAGCGGAGGAAAGATCGAATTTACGGTCGATTACCTGATTTATTTTGGCAGAGAAAATCAGAACCCAAAACTTTTGATATATTCACACGAAGGAAACCGACTGAGGTCTTATTGAAAAAGGGAAAGAAGAAGTTGTAGGTTTAGTTAACTGATCCTTAATGCTTCCTCGGGTACGTAATGCATTTGGTTCTTAATGCTTCCTCAGGTATGTAATGCCTTTTCTTTTTCTTTTTCTTTCTATAATGTCTTTTATTTTCTATAATGCTCTTTTTTTTCTGTAATAATTTTTTTTTTCTTTAATGCCTTACAAGAGACACTTTCATTTAGACCAATCTATTAACGATTTTTTTATTACTTTTTCTAATTCAAAGTTTATAATTTACGGTCTGTGATGTTCAAGATTAAGTTTTAAAACATTTTGATTACTTTATTTGTAATCTAGCGTTGCTTTTCAATTAAAGCCACTATCTACTATCTTTGTTTATTCATTGTCTTAGAAACTCCCTTCCAATGATAGAATCCACCTTTTGTTGCATTTTAGAAGTTGTGTATCCTTTGATAGACAACATTAAATTACCATAATTTTAGAGGTAGGGATTGTTGGTTTTGGATGATTCAGATTTTGGTGGGCGAGGTTTTTTTTTATGATTATTAAGTTCTCAAATTTTAGCTACCATCTTCACTAATGTTTTTTCTTCTTTTTATTATTGAATAAAAAAGGATCATACATTATTATTGATTTTTTTTTCCATTGATTATGTATTTATGGAAAATTTACTCACACTATTTTCACAATTTTGTTTTGATTGGTATATTAATGTGTTCTTTTATAAATTATTTTTTCGCTATTATTTATTAATTTTTTTTAGTCCATGTGATAGTTGAGAAATTTAAATTTGACAAAATAGATGGATTTGAGGGATTTTACTGTGAATAATTTTCATGTTTACTTCTAATAGTTGACTGAGATTTAAATTTGAAAAACTTATTTTTATTTGTATATGTGGTAGTTGTATTTGTATCGGATAATTTTAATGTTTATTAGGTAGTTGAGAGATTTAAATTTGGAAATTTTATATTTTTATTTGTATATGTGGTAGTTGTTTTTGTATTCAGCATTATTTCTTTATTTATACTTAATTGTGATTGAGTGATTTGAAACTAAAAATTTATTGGTTAACACTTGTTTTAATATAAATAGATCATTTATCCTCCCTAAACACATCACTCCTATGTTTTGTATCTAAAATTTACTTTATTGAGGGTGAGGTCTTACCATTCTCCCATACCATTCTCCCATTCTCCCTAAACACATCTATTTTTTCGCACTTTGTTTTTCCATGTTCTTTCATATTTTGTTTAGGGGTATATGTGCATTTTGCTTTGTTAGTGTGAAACTTTTTTTTTTTTTCCGACTATCATGAAGTAAGCAACTTTGTATACAAGGTAGGTGACTTTCAACGATATTTTATCTTGTCTTGCCTCGCACATTTAGACATTCACCATTACATAATGTGTTCTTTTCTTTTCCACATTTGTACATGAACTTTTGCGTTTTTAATTTATTTGTTAGTACGTTTATGTTTTGTATATTATGGTTGTGTTATATTTGTCATATTATTTATTTTAACTTTTAAGAATACTTTGTTTGAAATGTAATTTGAAATATTAAATTTTTCTTTCTAAGTTAATTTATATTGTTTTATCACATGATTTGTACTTGAACTATTTTTTGTGTGTAATTGGAGTTAGAAATACACGGGGGGTTCCCTTTAAATTATGAGAATTAAGTTATCTAGATGTCAATCTATAGATTTTGTATACATTAACTTTTATAAAATTCAAGTGTCAATTTAGATGGTGTTGACAAATTCAAAAGCCACTAAGCATCAGTGAACAATCATTGAGGATGAGGCATTAGTTGAGTGATTATTACAACTAGTGGAAGAAGGATGTAGCTAGAGGGCTGATAATGAAACATTCAAATCGAGATATTTGGTACATGTTCAAAAACTAACGAAAGAAAAAATTCTTGGAAGCAACATACAAGTAACTCCAATTTAGAGTCGAAAAGTGAAAATTTTGAAGAACCAGTTCACTATCATAGTAGAGATGATGGGGCCAGCATGTAGTGAGTTTGGTTGAAATGAGGAATGAAAGTGCACTGAGGCAAAGAAACATGTGTTCGATGACTAGGTTAAGGTAAGACGATGAATATAATTCATACTTTCTATAAAAGTAAATTATAATATACCTACGTTTGTTAACTTCATATAGGGACACCTCAATGCTCGAGGTCTACTGAACAAACCATTTCCTTACTTGTATGACTTGAAAATTGTGTTTGGTAGAGATAGGGCGACCGGTGGTAGATGTAAGACACTCGTTGAAATGGACTCACAGACTGCAAAAGATATTGAGGAAGATGACATGGACATTAATCTCGGAAACTTTGATATTCCAAATTCATATATACTTGAGCCACCATCTGGGCAGGACATGTCATCCACTCCAACAAGTATGGCACATGATGCAAGATCATCTAGGCTAAGTAAGAAAATGCGGTCATATTCAGAGGACCTCATGGACACATTTCGTACAGACATGCGAGAAACTTCCAAGAAAATTGGAAAGATTGTTGCATGGCAGAAAGTAAAAATAGAAATAGAATCATACATACATAAACAATTATTATGCTAAATTACCGACTATTCTTGGAATGAACGTGAACGATTGTTTAATTGTAGTTGAGTCTCTATTACCTTATCCCATGATGTTGCACAGACTACCCAGCAGAATGGAAGTACATAAAATGCATGTGTATCTTAAGAAGACAACTATAATCATCACTAAATGTAACTTTACTTAACTTTCATTTTTGTTTAACCATTTTGGTTATGCTTACTTTTGAAACATACTAGACCCTTTTAAATATTGCTTAACTAGAACTTTTGTAAACTCCGTCAAATTAAATGACTTGTTATATTCCTAATTAGACCGACTTAAATCAAAATTATTATTATGGAATGTTAAAAGTTTATTGTTTTTATATTATTGTCATGAAAAATCAATAGATCGGTAAAGAAATTGAATCAGAGGAACAAAATTTGGAGAGAAAAAACATTTCAATTCAATAATTGATACATGATAAAATTTAGAACGTGCATTTCAAAAAAAAAAAAAAACTACACAAGCTAGCTAAACCCATAAATGTAAAACTAGCACATAGAAACTCAGATTTCCAAATCTTATACTTCAAACACAAACATTTCTAATTTTTAGTCCTCAAACGTCCATCAAATAAGTCCACAAACATTTAATTTAATTTTGAGATATTTGATCATGCGCAACGAACAACAGGTTGAAGGTCAGATACATTTGAGAATCCAAAACTTAAAGATCAACCAACAAAACTACATGCTATTAAAACTTCAAATACTGTAAAGGACGTGGAGGGTAGTAATTCAGTTTCTAACAAAGAGTGAGGATTATGGGATGAAGGAACGTGTCATGATGTGATGGGTTTGATACTGTGAGGAGGTTGGGAAGTAAATAACTATTTTTAATTCTTTCCAAAACACATTAATTAAAAACCGACAAAAAAGATCAACTTAAGTGATACTTCAATATAGTTAAAGCTTTAATAAATACTTCTAATTTTCATTCTTTTTTCAAATATCTAAAATTTAAAACCACTTTTTCTTTACTTTTAAGACAATATAGTATAGGCTAAAATAAAATGAGAAAATGAACTATATGGACCAAAATCATAATTCATCCATAACTATTTTTCCTTTTCAATTGTTTTTTTTTATTTTGCAGTATGTAAAGGTCAGAATATTCGAAAACTTTTCTTTCTTGAATAACGAAATCTCTTTCCTAAAAATTAGTAATTGATTATTTGTTATTAATGTTTTATAAACTACTTTTTTCTCAAAAAAAAAAAAAACAAAATAGGTTTTATAAACCACTCAATAAAACAAAATTATACTCTAAAGATTTAAGTTGAGTGGAAAGTTGGTTTTTGTGTTTTCAAATTCGATATATAATCTTTAATATTTGGAAAAATGGTTTATTTTCTTTTATTATAGTAACTAAGAAAAAAAAAAAAATTGACTTGACATTCCTACTAATTAAGAAATTGAGAGTTTAAATTTAATACAACTTTAAATATTAGAGTGTGAAATTTTTCTTTTTTTAAAAAGCTTAAAAACTAAAATTAATAGACCTTACAAAAATTATAGACTTTTTAAGAATAATATAAAAAAAACTAAATTAAAAATGTTAAAAATTATTTACACTCTCAAATTTATAACCATTTAATTTTTTTAAATTTAATATATATAATTACAATTGAGTTACTATATTTTAAAATGCATAAAATTTCAGTCTTTTAACATAAAAAAATCTTTATAAAAAACTATTTTTCATTAGTCTTAATAGTTTATGATCATTTTAATAGATCTATATATATAAATATTTTTATTCTATTGTGTATTTTTTATTCAATATTCGATACACAATAGACTAAGAGTACTTTTAGATTGCTCTTTTTAAAGTTAAAACTGTTTTTATAAAAGAAAATTTACTTTTAAAATACACTTCAAAAGTTTTTTTTTTGAGTGGTTTTCAGACCGATAAAAGTGATTCAAAATGACTTATTTTTTTAATTAAATATTTAAAAAAATATTTCAAACAAACCCTACTTAATATTACAAATTCAAGAGGTGATTAACGAAAAAACCTTGGATCTAAAACATAGAAAAAACTTACACTACACCATTACTCATAAAGCAAAGCATTTAACATACAAACGTTAGTAGGTGGCGTTTTAAAACTATCACCAACCAATCGAAAGCTGCATTTATCACCGCCAAACCTACCAATCCCATCCCCCATTCATTTTCCATTCTATTTAAACTCCCCAAGCTCTCCCACTTCACACTCAAACTCATCTTACAAACTCCTTCAAATTTCTATTTACTTTTCGTAAACACATCATGGCGAGTAACTTAATCACGATTCTAAAGTTGGGTTTGACAGTAACATTTCTCTACGCCGTGATAGGTGGAGGGGTGACGACAGAGGCAGTCGTATCGTGCAACCAAGTGATCACCAATTTGCGTCCATGTGTTTCGTACGTGACGGGCGGAGGATACCCGTCGTCTAACTGTTGCAGTGGTGTGAAACAGTTGAGCACGGCAGCTCGCACAACGCCGGATAGACAGGCGGTATGTCGATGCTTGAAATCATTGGTGAATGGCGTTAAGTATAATGGCCAAAATGTTGCTAATGCTGCTGCTCTTCCGACCAAGTGTGGCGTCACTCTTCCCTACTCTATCAACCCCAATGTTGACTGTAACACGTAATATATTTCTCTCTCTCTCAAAATTTTTACTTTATATGATCTTTTTATTTGAGACTAAGTCTTGAGTACAGTTTTCATTTTGTTCATATTTTCAACTATGCATCTTGAGTTTAATTTTCACTTATTCACTTTTACATTTTGTTCATATTTTCAACTCTTCATGTACATTTTTTTAATTATTTGGTTCCATAAAGTTTCAAAAGTTTACCTTTTCACTCTTTACTATGTTAATATTAATGCTCCCTTTATTATTGTGCTTAACTTTTAGATAACAAAACAATGAAAAATGAAAAGTTCACACTAATCCTAGATTATAAATATTTCAATGTCTTTAAATTAATTGTGATAAAATATCGAACATAAATGTGTAGAATGAAAACT
The DNA here is from genome assembly GCF_000004075.3 of Cucumis sativus. Taxonomy (NCBI): domain Eukaryota; kingdom Viridiplantae; phylum Streptophyta; class Magnoliopsida; order Cucurbitales; family Cucurbitaceae; genus Cucumis; species Cucumis sativus. The sequence goes on from NC_026658.2 coordinate 16,335,362, forward strand.
TAAACAAAAATGTAAAACTTTTAAATCAAAATACCAAATAAAAACTTTAATTCAAAAGTAAGAAAATTGTAATATTTTAATAGTCAAAGATCAAGTAAATAACTATACTCAAAATTCATAAAATGAACAACTTAAAATATTGTTTGAAAATGTTACTCAAAACTCAACCATTTTTTTCTTATTTTGTACTTATTAACTTTATTTTAGTTTAAGAAGGTTCTAAGTAATTTACGTGGGAATTATTATTATTTTGCAGCATTAAAATGTGAGGAAAATCAAGCAGCAACACTACACGACGAGGTCGTATCGCTGGAAGAATAAATGGGGAGATTAGCATTTTGCTATGAACAAATTATGAACTTTATTTTGTAATATTATCTACTTGAAAACCACCCTTTGTACTTGGGTTTATGGTTAGAATTTAAATTTATATAAATATATGTTAGTGTTTACTTAAAAATTTGTGTGAATTTTAATTTATAACATGTGTGTTTTAGAACTATTTATTCTTCAAAATGATTCTCACATTAATTTTAATATAGATCAATTGGAAAAAAAGAAAAAAAAAACAACAGAGAGAACATATTTGGTTCCTATATTTTGTTAAACAGAGAGAGCATATTGGTCACAAAAGAATATATGAATATGTTAACTCTTTTTAATTAAGTTGATTTTTCTGTAAATTATCATTTTATTCTCTATATTTTGAAATTGGTTCAATTTCATCTTAAATTTAATCCTAAAATACTAGATTTTGTTGGATTTTTAGTTTTCTTTTATTGTTGCTATAAACTTTAAAAACGCATTGATATATTTTATATTATTGCATTAAAATTATTATATTATTATATATTATTTAATCGAAGTAAAAATTAACTTTATTGAATTAAATTAATAAATAAAAACATGAATTGTTCTCTCTATGATCATTTAAACATGTTTTGCACGAATATGTATTATTAATAAAGAGTAATAATTTATTTATTTTGGAAACCATAATTTTTTAAAAGAAGTGTATAAAAAGGTATTTGGAATTAAGTTTTTTATAACATGATTGATAAGAGAATACAACTTAAAATTCATATGGAGCATGTGGGTTTGCTTGCTTTTTTTTCTTTTTCTATTTTAGCTCGTAATTTTTTATATTTTGTTATCTACTTTCTACTCTTGTTTTATCTCTTTTGAAAATTACAAAAAATTGGTAAAAATAAATAAATGTTTCATAAAGGTAAAAATTAGTGATGAGGACGTTTGAAAGAAACGAGCATAAATTATAGAATTTGAATACTGAAAAGGAAATTATTAATCATGGGTGCATATCAGGGTTTACTATTTTTAAGGACTAAAAGATTAGACTTATAAAAATCATTAATTAGTCTGTTATATAAATTGGATATGCAAGTTGTACAAACTTAATTATGGCATTGGCATTATAAACTCGAAATGAACCAACAATAATATATAATTGAGTAGAGTTTAGGCATCCACTTTGAAGTATAATTCAAGTTTCTACACTCCATTATTTATGATGCAATTAATGTTTTCGAAAAGGTTGTAAATTTAAGGTAATTGCTCTCCCAAAATTCAATATATTGGGTTGGTTTTGTGGCCTTGTTGCTATCAGGTTGACTTTCTCATCTTGCTTTGCACTCGAATCATATTGTGGCAAGTATATAACCTAATTGAGCTTGAAACAATTGAATGGGTTTGTTCTCCCTTATTTCATTCATCTATCAATGACATTACTCTTATTTTAAAAATAAAAATAAATAAATAAATAAAAAGCTTTCGTCTTCATTGTTGTCTTTGAATTTTCAAAGTCTTCATTCACCACCTTTTTTTTTTTTTGTCTTTTCTTTCAATATAGAAGAACATGTAGTAATTTTTGTTGTTACTATCCTTATTGTAAGAAAGGGAGAGAGAACATACCTATAATTATCAATAATCACTTCCCCTATCCTTCAATCAAAGCAAGACATAATTTCAATCCAAATAAAATAAAAGAACTTTATGTTACAAAAGAAACTGTAATGCTTCCAAGATTGCAAGATCATAATATAGACAAAGAAAAAGAGATTGGAGGTTAGACTTCTTTTTCAAAGATAATAACAATGAAAAATGAAATTCAATGATGCATTTAGGTTTAATAGCAAATGTCTTACCTCACAAATATCATACTTCTCTCTATCTAAGAGGATTAGGACCATTATAGCATACTGACTTCCAACACCAACAAAAAGAAATAAAATTCACAACTATAACAAGGCCAAAGCAATTGCTTAAATTGATGGTTTATTAGAGCTTCCTATAAATCAAGATAAGTTCATTAGTAACATAAAGAGTTCATTTCTTCCTCGTAGTGAAAATTCTTTCTCATAGCAAAAACATTCATAACTTTTTTTAATCTTTCAATCATTAGTAAATGAAGAGTAACCAAATTACAACAATTTAGTAATGACTTAGATACAAGTACTTGTGTTCAAGTTTATATATATAGTTTGTTTATGCTATAACTATCATGCAATTACGATACAACTCAATAGCAATCATAAACAAAAGATCAGTAGAAAAATCAAGAGTACTCAAATTCACATAGGAAATTCATAGACAAACAAAAAGATTCTACACACCATCAAAGTTTAAAATCTCACATTTCATTTTTCATTCTTTTTTTCTCGAAGCTTCAGCTCATAGCCATGAAATCTCCCTTGGCCTTGATTTCCTAATTAGAACAAACAAAAATCAATTAAAAATCAACCAAATGCTTCATTGAAGCATGTCATCAAACACATTGTAAGCTACCAAAATGCTTTATCACATAGCCAACCATAAAGAAAAAATGTAGATTCAAATTAGAAAAATGAACATAAACAACACTATTGAATATGATGGATGTTTTTATATATATATAAAAACAAACACATATCTCCTATAAAAGCAAAACTATGAGAGATGTTTTTCATAAAAAGAACCATCAATATATCACATTGTGGGTAAAATAAAAACATTCAAGTTAATATACTGTATAAATACAAACAATAGAAATAATGGTTGAGATTCATCTGTGAGTTCGCAGTGCAAGGGGTGTTAGGCAGTGGCGTCAGCGAAGGAGAGAAAGAGGGGGATTTTGGGCGTGTCATTGACAAATAGTCTCGTCGTTTCCAACGTGCGTGAGAGAGGGAGAGAGATGGTTACCGGAAGGGAGGAAAAATCCAAAAGGAGGGGCGACTCGTGGATCTTCCACCAAGAAGAAGAAGAAGAGGAGAAGAAGAGGAGGAGGAGGAGGTAGAGAAAGGGTTTTGGAGATGTTTTATTTTAGTAAAAAAATTATTTAATGTTTTTAGAATTAGGAAAAAATCTAATTTTAATAAACTTTTAATTTAAAATAAATTTTATTTTAATAAATTAAATAAATTATTTTTGTATCTTTTATGACACCAAATAACTGTCGCGGAAAGTGAAATCCGAAAAATTACGTCTTTTCTAGCCAAAAACGCGGTTTTTTAGCTTTTGTAACAGTTTTTTCTTCCCCTTTTAATTTAAGATGTATACAACTGTCATAGTAGGTAGTTTTTCTTGTAGTACCATTATACACAATAGAGACCATTTATGTTTGCCTACTTAACATTATATATATATATATATATTAGCCCACTAGAAATGATTTAATTTGATACTAAGTGAAAACATTATTAGTTATATAACCATTGTCTAAGCTCACAATAATTAGAAAGGCTTTTAATTAAAATAGTCTAAATAGAGATCTTTATTTACCTATTGAATGTAATATTGTCATAATTTTCATAAAAGTTCTAGTGGGCTATAAATTTACACAAATATTGAGTCCAAATGACAAAACTATCCATTTTTAATATTAATATCAAAGAGAAAAAAACCCGAAGGTGGAGAGATCCCTATTTTCAAAATATATATAATCTATTGTCATATTTATTTTTATTTAATTTTAAGATTATCATTTATTAGATATCTTACGTAAATATGTTCATTCAATTATGGTAAGATTCTAATCAAAATTTCTCCTAATTTATTGCTAGTTTATTTTAGTCAATTTATTCATATATACTCTCTATGACTAATCTTTCTCCATCCATTTTTTCTTATTATGTTCATCCCTTTCAAATTTTTCGGTAAGTGCATATTTGTTTCATACGTGTATATACATATATAGTGAGATATAAATAGAATAATATATACTCGTAAATATTTTAAATAATATCGTACAATGATTATACATCAAATATCACAGTACAATATTATTTAAAACGTACATATACACTCATCGAAAAATGGATGTAATATAAATATATCATTGTACAATACTATTTAAAATATATACATATATATACCGTTCTATTCAAATCGAAATCAGTTTCTGACACTGTAAGAAATTATCAAATTAACTTTCAATATATGAAAAAGAATGCAAAATGGATGCAATATCATGATTATAAACCAAAAATTAGTAAAATACGTGACATATATATTTCATTCGTAAATTTTTTTAATTGAAAAACTTCGCCGAAAAATTTTAACAGCATACTATAGTTCATAATTTCAAAAACAAAATTAATAATATGAAACAAACATGTATTTACTAAAAATTTGAAGGAAATGACGAAATTAAGAAAGAATGGAGAGATAGAGATCAGAGGAAGAGAGAGAGTATATTAGAAGAAATTTTAAAACTTTTTATCATAATCTTCCCTAATTGAATTAATTATGTAACATATTTACATCCCATATCTGACGGACGGGAATCTTAAAATTAAATAATTAATAGATTAAATATAAATAATAAAAGTTGAATAAAATATTTATGACAATAGATTATATATTTTAAAAAAATATATGTAAAAGTAGTCAAATCTTATTTATGAAAATAAATGAGATTTTAAGAGGTTGGTGTAAAATCAAAGTCAAATTAAGTATTCTTTCTTGTTTTTTTTTTTCTAATTAGAATGTGCTTTTTTCCATTAAAAAGATTATGTTTCATATCTTCTCTAGCTGTATTTATAATAAAAAGAAAAAAAAAAGTAGCAAGTAAGGAAGAGGGAAAAGGAAAGGAAAGGTTGAAGAAAGAATACATAGCTGAGAGAGAAAAGCAGAAGAAATCTAAAAAGCACAAAACAAAGTATGAACGTTTTCTCTAATTGTGTTATTTTGTTGCATGTGAAGAGAGAGAGTTTGTTTGGTTAGCAAAATAATCACTCCTTTTATCTCAACAAATTACCTTTTTTTTATCTCATCGTAAATATATAAAAGAAAGTTTAAAATATGAAATTTGATAAAATAATAACTTTTAATTAAGACTATATGTAAAGTTGATTGAAATGGTAAAGACCAAAACAATATTTTAAACTTAGAATGAGATTGAAAAGGAAAAAAGTGTTAGGAAGAATGGGAGTATGAGAGAAGGAAGGGATATTGTGGTAAAGGGTAACATCAAAGGGAAGTTTGAGTGTTTTTACAAGTATACGAGGTGTATGATTTACATCACAATTTTGGTATTAAGATTTTGTTCTTTTAATTTGTTACTCATCAATCCCTTTTTACATTTATTATAATCTCTACCTTCCTTTTCCAAACCTAAATTAAAGCTCCTTTCTAACATACTTTTCTTTTATTAAACTTTTAACTATTTAAAACACACATTACATTTTGCATTTGTTTGCCTCTCTTTAACTCATGCACTTCAAATTACAAGTTTGGGTATTTTCAGCTTCAAACTCTCACACACTTTAACTCATGCCCTCCTCACCCTTGCTCTCCACCAAGATAACCCTTCTTATTTGATATACAAAACATGCTAGAATTACCTTAATCTGACTCGAAAACCTATCCTAGATCATAATTTTTCTATAAATACTTCATTATATCTTTAGAAGAAATAAGTTCATTTTCATCCCTAAAACTCTTATCGTAACGAAAACATCTTACTAACTACAACATGGAAAAGATATTTCACAAAATTTTCTTGTTTTATATAAGTCCATAGGCCATGTCTATGTCTTTCGTAAAGGCCATCAAATGTGTTTTTCCTAGTTCAATCTAGAAATCTAGAGACTAATTTGACATAAATCCTTAAACAGTATAAGGACAAATTTTGGGCATTGTATCAAATTTTAAACATATAACTAATAATTGTATTAATTTAAACTATTAGCTTGGATAGTAAGTATAAATTAACCTCTTTATAACGAGTTGGAAGACTTCTTCAAATGATTAAATGAAAGTCTAATAAAGAATTTAAATGAAAAATTATAATTTTCATGTGATGTTTATTAAAAAAACTATGTAATTTGGGTAGGTTGGAAATTGAGAGTTTAAATTAAGATGATATTTTTCCCAATATTAAATTAGGTATACATTCCATCATCTTCAACCATAACACTCTACAACTTTAAATATAAACTACCTGAGAAACAAATCAAATCCCAACCCATTTAAATTCCACAAAACTTCCCATACTTTTAATGTCCATTTCTTCACAAACTATATCCCCAAATACCCACCACACCCCCACCAAGTATGTTCAAGGTCCACCGCCACCAGCATTTCCAGCCCACACGACTCTCGACAACAACATGGTGATCCTCTTAGCGGCTCTGCTCTATGCCCTCGTCGGCGCACTCGTCATGAACTCAATTCTCCGCTGCATATGGCGGCGGTGGTGGAGCGCCGCCGCGGCAAGAGTCGAGAGGCAGGAATTGGAAGAGATTCCGGTGGCGGTTTACGAAGGGGAAGGGAGAATGAAAATCAGAGGTACGGAATGTGCGATTTGTTTAGGTGAATTCGAAAGTGGTGAGGGTTTGAGGATTATGCCCAAATGTAACCATGGATTTCATGTTCACTGTATTGATGCTTGGTTAGTTTCCCATTCCTCTTGCCCTAATTGTCGCCATAGTCTGCCAGTGAAGACGGTAGCGGATGGTGGCAGTGGCGGAGTTGGTGAGGTGCGGCGGGCGGGGAATGATGGGTCGGATGATATAATTATAATACTGATCGCAGCCATTTAGAAGTGGATGGATGAAGGTAATTGGCAATTGGGATCAATGAACTCATCAATTATTAAATGCATTTTACTCTTTTTCTAATTTATTGTCAAGCTATGTTTATTATGTAGGCTTATTTTGAAAAGAAAGTTTTAATCAAAGTAGTTAAAAGATGGATGGAAATATTACTCAACTAAAATGGTATGATTGCAACTTAAAACATCAAAATCTAAATATATATTAACACAAATAATGCTTTCTAGGTGGAGAATAGGTAAAAAGACGATCATGATCTTCTCTTCTTTTCTTTAATGAAACTAATTTTCAAGATATATTATCAACTTCGACTAGAACATAGTTCAATTGGTTAAAGTATGTGTTATGGATTAAGAAATCAAATGTTCCTATTTTTCATTCAAACTTAGTACTTGAACTTAAACAATCAACGTAAACATAGTTATGTTGAAGTAGTGATAGATTTGAGTTTTAATAATCAATAGAAAACTTTTGAAGAGAAAAAAAAGGTCCATCTCTTTTGCACTAGGTTTTAGGAAAAGTGAACGGCTATGAAAAGTTATCTCAATTATGATATTGGGCTTTGGATAGCAGAAATGGCCCAAAATTAAAGGGCTAGAAATATGAAAAGTCTTATAGAAAATGAAGGGTTGAAGTTAGGGAGATTTGTAGCTCCCAACGGTTTTGGAGCTCTTAAAATTACTTTTGTAACTCTCAAAATCACTTCCCTCCATATATATACACATACATGTCTTACAAGATATCCATTAATAACTCAAACATTTGGAATGTGTGCATGCTGTTTTTTGAACTACAACAAACGTAAAAATGAAGATATGATCTTCCCATGTTAACAAGTGAAAGCTTTGAATGAGAAATGTTTACCATTTCATAAAATTATATATGGTCAAATATTTTGTTAATTTGGTGTAGTTTATTAATAATGTTTTGAATTCGGTTCAATTGAACTCGTAAAATAGGTTTAATTTGTGTAGATGTTAACTAATCCCAAAACTCCAATTAACTTGGCCAAATGGTTAGACCATCTCTTGAAAACTTTATAAATAGAAGAATTCTTCTTCGTTTGAAGAACAAAGAAAATCAAAATTGCCGCTCTTTGTTTTTCAAATCAAGTTAGATACATATTTAATTCGAAGTACACTTCTCTAAAAATTGTGTGAATAGTAAGAATCTTTTTACGTGTACTTCTATAGTTAACTAGATCAAGCTGGTAAAATCCACTTATTTATAGACTTGAATCATAAATTTAGTTCTATAAATTAATTCATATGTTTGTTTGACATATAGATCTTCTAACTTTCCAAATGGATAGTGTGTTTAATAAGATTTTTACTTTTACAAGTGTTTAATAAATCATAAAACTTTTAATTTTGTATCTAGTAGGTTATCAAGTTATAAATTTTGTGTCTAACAAACTCATAATGTATATAACATTTATTTAAGATTAAATTATAAAAAATGCAATAAACTTTGTATGTTGCGTCAAAAATATCGTAAACTTTTAAAAGTTTAAAATAATACTTTTAAACTTTCAAAAATACCATTTGTCGTTACTTTTGGACGAAAACAATTAAAATTTTGTTTCAAAATTACTCATAAACAATAGAAAAGTTTCACATTTTTTTCACCCTCCAAAATTTTAAGTTAAGTTTTAATTTTAGTTGACTATTTAATCACCAACACTACAAATCTTAATATTTATTTTAATTAACTGAAAGTCAACTGTCAAATTAAAAAAAAAAGTACTTAGACCATTTTATCAATGTGAGGTTTTTTTAAAAATTAATTATTGCTTTAGTATATTTTAAGAAAAAGTTTTTATTTTGAAATTTTGCAGAATTTTATGACTCAACTTTTTTCTTAAAATATTAGTTTTTATTTTTTATGCTACAACGTTTGCCATGAAAAATGAACTAAGGGAGGTAGTTTTTAACCTTTTTAAATCCCAATAGCTTCAGGTTATTTTTGTAACAAAACTATAACAATTTCTATACAAAATTAACCGTGAAAATATTTTTAAACCATTTTTTTTAATTTAAAGACCATTTTTTAAAAAAAATTAAGAGTTTAAATAATATTTGAACACAATCCTCAAAGTTGATGATCGTTTTTTACAATTTAACATTTTACTTAAAATTCAACGTAACACACAAGCACGTAATTTAACCCATTTATATAATTAAAAATACATCGTCCACAAGGGCACAACACATTCAATAAAGTCATTAAAAATTAATTAACATAAGATAATATAAAGTTGGCATTCACATTTTAGGGTAATAATTAATTTGAAACAAATGGCCAATTGTTTTAAACATGAAATCAATATACATATTTGCAAGATCCAATAACTAATTGACTTCATATTTCATTAATCTTTCTTTTTTCATATAATATAAAAAGAAAAAAAACACGTGGTGTTAATCATACTCTTACTTTTTAAAAATACATTTTTTAAAACAAAATAATAATAATAATAATAAATAAAGGTTGAGAAAGAAAGTCCAAATTAAACAACGCCGGTGGGGCCGAGCGCCACCGCCGACCTACGGTGGTGGAAACATCCACAAATTCACGGGATTTTTGCCGCCCTTCATTGTTCCTTAGCTCTCTTACGGATTTCTAATTTCTATATCCATTTATACTTTAATTAATATCCAAAATAATAATAATTTATCATATATTTAGACTATAACAAATCACAATAATTTAGAGTATAAATTGATATGAAATTTATTGATGAGACAAGAAAGAGGTTCTTATATGTGGGTCCAGGCTATAATTGAAAGGGTATTGCATGGTGGCCGTTGATCTGTTGATTAGTATTGATCTGACGGTGTACGTGGGGAGTCAAAGGTCTATGTTGATAGGTATCTTTGACCATGTGGGGAACATGTTTTCTCTTTCTTTTTTCTTTTTATACAAAATATTATTATTTGTTTTCTTTTTATATAAAAAAATCTAATAATTTGAAAAACATAATTAAAAAAGATTATAAATTTCAAACTTTTGACTGGTGCTGCCACCTCCCTAATCTACTTGCTATCTTAAATTACCTTTCTGCCCCTCCCCTTTTCTTTCCTTTCTAACACTTCATTATTTTGTTTCTCTCTTTTCTTTTCAGATTGCTGTGGACATCATCCTTATCTTCATCCTTTCTTCTTTATATTTTTATTATTTACCAAAATTTACATTTCGTAATGCCTTTTACCTCTTAATTTTAAAATTTTTAATTTAAATTTAACCAAACTAATCAAAATATTTATAAATAACAACCTATCCTTCTACATTGACACCTATTATTATCTGGTTTCCATAAATAGTTAAAATTTCTTATATTTATAATTTCTTTTAACTATTTTGACATTTAAAATAAATGTCATTTTTAAAAGGTATATGTTTTGAAATAATGAGTTATTCTCTATAAGGTTACCATCTTCGCCTCAAATGTACTTATAAGAGATTATTTGATTTGTTAACCAAATCAGTAATTGTACTAAGAAAACACAATAAATGTGTTTTAGGGATCTTTTTAGTCTTGTGAAAATGAATCGTTATGGTAACATCTTAATTTGAATGAATATGTATTCAACACGTTAATATCATAATATCAGTTATGTTTCTCAACATTATTTTTGACGTAATTAGAAAATTAGAGGGAATGCTTTCTATCGATCATCTATATCTTGTTTTACATTCTTTTCATTCATTAAAATGAACGTGCATTTTATGAAGTTTTTTGAACTTTTTAAAATTTTAATTCTTCATCGACCAAACATGCTCTGAGATATCACACAAATTTATTCTAAAACATATTTTGGATTCATTAAACTTTTTTGTTTGTAACGATTTAATTCTTCAATTTTCAAACTTCTTGTGACAAATTAAACCATAAACTTTCATACTTTATGTGCTTTAAATTTGTAGCGATTTGGTCACCAACATGTAACGTATTATGAAGATTTAGTAAATTTTGTTACACGTGTAGATTGATAACTTGATTATAAATAAAATTTGTCTGTAAACTATAAAGTCTAAGTTATTAAACTGTAAAAAGAAAAAAGAACCTAAGGTCTTGTTTGGTAGCTATATGAAGTTGATATTTTTATTTTTACTTTTTTTAATTATTTTTTACAAAATATTTTTAGAAAACCAAAACAAGTTTTGAAAAGGAAAAAAATAGTAGATTTTTTGTGTATTAAATTTGGTCAAAAATTCAATTCTTTTCCGAGAAAAAATGGCTTTACACAACTAAGAACTCTAATTTCTTATTCCTCTTCTTTACCATTGATCCTATTCAACTGGCCAAATTGAGGGGAAAACGAAAAAAAAAACGTTGCGGATGAGCAAAAAGCAAATACCAACGAAGACCCAACTTGAAATTTCAAAAAAGAAAATGTTGTAATCTAGTCGGGAGGGAGATTCTCCAACTCCAAAATGAATCCCAACCTTTTGTGAACTTTACTTCTCATCCATCTTTCAAACTATGCATATTTGAGTCGAAGAGTTTACTGTGAAAGCATTACATATTTTTTAAATTAAAAAATAAAAAAAGAAAACAAATAGGTTACCCGACAAACCCTACTTACCTAATAAAATTTGACATATAATTTTGAAAAGTATTTTTGTGTAGGGACTTGTTACAAATTAAAATAAAAGTTATAGGGAGTAAATGGTTGGAAATTAAAGTCTACGACTAAAATTTTGAACCTAATTTTTCTTCCAAATTTGGTGTTTGAATGAGGAGGGCACGTATGCATCAAAACAATTCATGTGCCTTCAAGATGTAAATCTATGTGATATCACACACCAAAACTTTGTGAAATACAATACACAAAAATGTATTATCAAAATCAACCAAAACTCAAATGGTTAGGTATTTGTAGCTTCATTCTCTCCTTTTTATGGATGCTAAACAAAAATACAACATATTGATTTTTTTTTTTTTTTTTTTTTTGAGGAAATACAACATATTGAATATTATAACCTAGTTTATTTGAAAAGTTTAAATGCATGTTATCGTATATTTAAAAATAAAATCAAATTGCAAATTTAGTAAAAACAAAATGACTAAATTATAAATAAAGTCTCTAAAATTTACATTTAGGGTAAAATCAAAATGCATATTGAGTTAAAAATATTGTCCCCTAATTTTGGATGAAATTCATTCATTTTTTTAAAAAATATTCACAAACTTTTAAAAGCTTAAACAATATTATTTACTTAATAAAGGTTTTAAAAAATTAGTCTAATCATTAATATTTGAACATAAACCATTAATTCTCGAACAAAATAACTTTAAAATTTGAAAACAAAAAGTAAAAAAAAAAAAAGTGCCCCTACTGTTAGTAATATAGCCATCAATTTGTTTAATAGGTCATGAATTTGTAAGAGATCTAAAAGTTCAATCAAACAAATGAACATTTAAATTTTAAAAGGAGTTACAACTTATTCAACGTAAAATTAGAAGTTTAAAAGTCCATAACAAAGTTAAAAAAATTAGAGAATACATATTGATAAGTTTTGGATTTGATTTTCGTGTCTCATACATATTTCAACTCTTCTGATTGATTTTAAGAATGAGTTTCAATATTTTACAATTTTACCTTTTTTTCTTTCTTTCTAAATTTCAAGATTTGTCTTTTTATTTTACTTTTCACTAACACTCAAGTTTTTAGCTAATGTTCATGAGTGAATCTAAAAATAATAAGTTAAATTAGTTCTCATCATTATTATAAAATAATTTTCAAATATAGTAAAATGAACTAAAATATTTAAATGACAAAATATCACCCTTTATTGTAATTTAATTAAGATATTTTACAATATTTATAAATATTTTTACAATATTATCATTTAAAATAAAGTTTATTATAAATCTTCAAATACATGATGAAATTAAAACAAAATTCAAATAATTAATAGAATATAAAACCAAATAAAAACTATTAAACGAAAAAGTTATTTTTTTTAAGAAAGTTATAAACACAAATTGAGATTTTGGTAGATTTAAATAAAAATAAAAATGATTTAAGATGATATGAGTATTATTATTGTTGTTGTTGTTATTATTATTTTGGGAAAAAGGAAAAAGGAAAAAGGAAAAAGAAACAGAAAAACGAACAAGAAAAAGGGATGAGAAGGTGAGGAGGATAAAAAGGTCATAAGGAGAGGAATATGCTATTTATAGAGACCATTATTAAATAAAGATAACTTTTTTGTTTTTTTTTTTTATAAAAATATCATTAATTAAATTGTAATAATAATAATAATAATAATAATAACAACAAGTCTGTTCTGTTTTGGTGAGAACTTTGACCACTGTTCATTGGAGCCTTTCTTTCTTTCTTTCTTTCTTTCTCCCTCTGTTCCTAACTAATTCTTAATCATTCTCCCCTTTCTTTCACTGTTTTTGCTCTCAATCCTTCTTCTTCCTCTTCTTCAGACTTCAATTCTTTCTCGGAAACCCCAATTTCCCATCCCCTTCATTTCTCAATCCTCCGATCTGTTTACTCTTCCTTCCACCACTTGTTTTCCTCCAGGTATTCATCACCCTTCTCTTTACTCTCTCAATTACTTCCATCTTTTCTTTTCAATTCGTTCAAAACCTTCTTCACTCTTGGATTCTTTCTGTGTTGCCTTCATTTTCTTTTCTGGCTTCTGTTTTTCTTGTTGGATGTTGAGATGCACATGGGCTTTTTTTCTTTATTTGTTTTGTGATTGTAGCGATTTGATGCTTGGTTTTGTGTAATCGGGTGAAATGGGTAATGGGTTTTTTTCGCCATGGAGATGGGGTTTTGTTTTGTTTCTTCTTATTTGATTAATATGAAATGGATAATGGGGTTTCCCCCAAAAGTTAGGGTAATTGAGCTTGTGGGCATGGTTAGAAGTTTGCGATTATTTTTATTTGGTGCTGCCTATTCTTGCCATTTCTGAAGATGAAAAGGTTAATGGGTATCGAGCACTGGAGTTTGCTCTTTGATTGTCTGCTGGAGGAGATTTATTTGGGATTTTTCAATTTGTGAACATGTTCTTTTTTCCTTTTCATTTTGGAAGGATGGATGCTCTCTTTGGTGACAGCTGAATTTCTGTTCGATTATTCGTGGGGTTTATATGGGTTTCTCAGAAATTTTCACTGTTTGAGATGGTAATTGTTTCTGACGTATTGCTAAATTAGTTGATTGTTTTATCTCCTTCTTTGATTTTTATTATGTGTGGAAGATTGGCAGTAAACAAAAAGGGCGATTGAAAAGCAAAACTGGGTTTCGACGTTCAAAATGTCTAGTCACTTCGTGGTGATAGTTGAATTTGAATGCACCAATAGTTTAGCTTTTGTTTTCGGGTTCATTAATTTATAATTTGGTTGATTTTTTGTCTTTTAATTGATGGTTTAGTCCTTTTTTCTATCCTTTCTTTTTGTAGGGCGATTAAGAGTACGTGGCTTGTTAGCATTTCTTCCATCTTGAACATAAGATGGGGTGTTTCCCAGCTTTAAAGAGCAAGAAGAAAAACTATTCACAGAGTCTTCATGACAAATGTGTTAAGTCTAAAGAAATTGTGCCAACTAAGCTGCCTGAACCTCAAATTCGTACCCGTACATTGCAGTCTGCACCACCAAGTTTTAAGACCAGAGTGAAACCTGTACAACCAGCTAATGGAGCTGCTGGAAGTAGAGTACGAACATTGTCTGCTCCGTCATCTCTTGATGCAGCAGAACAGGACGCTCTTTCATCAGTTGAATATGAGGAGCCAGAAGAACCAATTGGCCGATTTGGATTCAGTAAGGAACAAAGATCTCCAAGTCCTCAGCCCCTTCCTCTTCCATCACCCCAGGTTATTGTGGCCCTAAAGAATACTGGAAGCTTTAAGTCAGTGGCATCATCTGGTCCTCTGTATTCCTCTGGACCTTTGCCACTACCTCCTGTGGGAGCTGTCAGAAATTTTTCATATGAAGAAATATCTGCTGCTTGCCATAACTTTTCTGCTGAATCTTGTGTTTCAGAAAGTCTATCTTCTTTAATATATAGGGCTTCTTTTGGTGATGACACTTCAACTTCAAAGAAGTTTGAAGCCACTGTTACTTTCCGTCATCCATCCAATCAGGTAAGATATAAAGTCTGGTCTACTACTAGTGCATGTTTCCCTTCTTAATGGCCCATGTAGTTGGTGAAGTCTGACACATTGCAGCTCTCGTTGAGTGACATGACGTGTTTTGAGAGTTGGTTAGATTTAATTATTCGTTATAAACAAGCCAGTATTGTGGCTCCATCCGGTGGGCTTGTTTTTTTAAGCCTGTTTTACGTACTTTCATTTGTTTTAATGAAAACTGAGATTTTTATTAAGGATGTTTAACTGTTTATAGTCTTTGTAAATTGGTAGCTTGTTTACTTTTGCACTTTTCATCCTGATTTTCTGTTTAAAAGATTGCACCGAGAATTAGCTTTTTACCATGAAAATTCAGAACCGGTCCTTTTTGTTCTCGCACATGTATGCATTTTTTAGTGCACAAAAAAACTCAGGAGTAGAGCCTGAGTTTTTATCATGTTCAAGTGAACTCAAGAAGTATTTTGTACTGTCAGTCCTAGGCTAGGGATAACTTTAGTTGTTTTATATCTCTGTGATCGTGAAGAAATTGAAAATTCTAATACATTTGGTATTCTACACTTCAGGGTTTTAGGGAATTTGTTTCTGAGGTTAGTACATTGACATCTTTGCAACATCCAAACCTCTGTAAATTGCTTGGCTTTCACGGCCATGAGGGTTCGGGGCAGAGAATGCTAGTGTACGAGAGGCTCTTTCATGGAAGCTTAGATCGTCTATTGTATGGGAGGTCAGATGGGCCACCTATTGACTGGAATACAAGAATAAAGATTGCATTATGTGCTGCACAAGGTCTCACTTTCTTGCATGAAGAAGGACCTTTTCAGGTGAGCTTTTAGAGGTCCATTTACTTGTTTTCCTACTGAATACTTGAACCTAGAGTTTGTGTTTTCGTAACTGATTTTGATTTGGATGTATTTCAATTGACCAAGATAATTATTAGTATCATTCTGTACACTCTCTTCCAGCCAACATACGTAACACAGTCACTAAAGAAGCAAAACAGAATTTTAATGCTGAATGTGATCTTTATTTGCAGGCAATGTACAACGAATTTTCAACTGCCAACATACAGATTGACAAGGATTTTAGTGCCAAGCTTTCTGGATATGGTTGTGTTGGACAAATTCCTACACCCGAAACAGAGATCTCTAATAATTCAGTGGTGAGTTCTTGTTTCTTATATTTACAGTGAAACTTTAACTTTAATTTTGCCCTCTGTGGTAGAGTTTCTGGTAATTTTGCTGGTACATGCTATTATCTTGGCTTCTTAAACCATCCTTTTTCGCTCAACCATTCCAAATGCAAGACTGTTGATTCCTTTTCATATCTGTACATATTCAGGGATCGGCATATCTATCAATGGAGACATTGGAGAGGGGGCTGCTTACTCCAAAGAGCAACGTTTGGAGTTTCGGAATTGTTCTTCTAGAATTGCTAACTGGACGAAGAAATCTCGATTCCCGTTACCCAAAAGAAGAGAGGAACTTAGTTAAGTGGAGCAGACCGTTCCTAGCAGATGATGGTCGATTGTCGTTGATCATGGATCCTCAATTAAAAGGGCGTTTCCCAACCAAGGCAGCCAGGACAGTGGCTGACATTGGTCAAAAATGTCTTCAGAAGGATCCCTCAGAAAGACCCACAATGAGAAATGTAGTTGAGCATCTGAAGATCATCCAAAATCTAAAGCAATCCAGCCGATTCCCTCTACAAGAACCCATTGCTGCATCCCCTGCAAAACAGATGCTAAGATCACCAAGCCTTGATGGAATCATTACACCAGCAGCAGCCAGATTAAGTTTCTCACCTTCTCCACCTTCTGGAATCCACCCATCTCTTTCACCTGGAGGGAGAAATTCGTCTCCTACACTCCCACCCCGGTTATGTTCGACCCTCTCCTTCGAGGATTTCGATAGACAAGAAAGGCGAAAATCATCAGCATCTGCCCTTCGAAGACCTCGAATTGAAGGGTACTGATATTCAAAATTTATACTATTTGTTTATTATTTATTAAACTTTTCTTCTTTATTTTCTTCTATGGTCTTCTGGTGATTGATTCAACACAATGTACAGCAGATGGAAGGAAAAAACCCCCCCATAAATATATATGATGCTTATTTTTGTGTAGATATAGTTCTAACAATGTCATTTAATGTAAATCTATACACTTTTCTCCAACTACTCTCTTCTTCATGGCATTTTCTTTTTCCCCTGATGTGAACATTCAAACTTCCAAATTATAGAAGAGATTACTATGTGATTAAGCTTTGATCAGCAAGATCAATGTTTAAGCATATTGAAAATGTCATTTAATTAGAGGGCTCAATTTGATGACATTTTTGTTTCCTATTCCTTATTCCTTGTTTTCCACTTGTTAAGAAAAAAGAAATAAATATATTTGATAACTAAATTTGTATCATATTCATAAAATAAAAGAAGACGAAAACATGTTTGATAATTGTTTTTTCCTTTTTAATAATATAATATAAAAAAATATCTAACATTACATATTATAAAATATCATCAAAAGTTCATATAAACATACCTTGATCTATTAAAGCCAAGTGAAAAAATTAAATGAATTTTTTAGTGAAAAAAGTTTATATGTTGTAATATAACTGATTTTAAATCCAATAGTAACTAAAATTGAATTTAAAATAATATACAAAAATGCATATGGTAAAATAATTTTTTTAAAAAAAGAATTTGTATATTAAAAGTTTGAAAACTGAAATTTAATTTGATATATAAAGAGATTTTTTAATTCAAAATTAAACTAATATATAAATATTAATAATATAAAGAGAAATAGAAGTAAGGCAAATGAGATTAAAAATTAAATAAATAAATGAGATATTTTTAAAAATAGCAAAATATTGAAACTATTTGAAAATATATAGGAAAATTAATCCAAATTTCTAAAAAAACTGGCTATATGTTACAAATATTTTCTTTTTCTTTTTTGATTAATAACAATTCCTCCCATGTAAATCCTTCAAACAGAAGCCAAAGCCACGACCCCAGGCATGCTGATTGGATCAGCCTCCAAAAGGTTTTTTGAGAACAAGAAAAAATAGTTATATTGAAACAAAATAGATGAAACTTACTTTTTATAGTTTTTTAAAATTTGTCCATTTTTAAAAAATGGTTCTCAAATTTTAAAAACAAAAAAATAAGAGAGTTTAAGTCCTATTTGGTAACATTTTCGTTCGTTGTTTTCTGTTTCTGTTTTCATTTTTTAAAAAACAGATGTGTTTGATAACGTTTTCTGTTTCTCGTTCTAAAAAATATTAAAAACGTTTCCCATTTTATAATGAATTATCAAGAACAAAATAAAAGTAGTTTCTCTAGTTTCGTTTCTTAATTATTTTTATCGCTTTCTTTTCCTTTTTCTCAATTATTTGTATTTTTTTCTCAATTAGTTTTCTATTTCCTTTTCCTTTTCCATTTTTTCACTCGATTTCCTTTTTCTTCCTCTTATTTCCATCATTTTTTCCAAATAAACACTCTCCACATGGTTTCCTTTTTCTTCCTCTTATTTCCATCGTCTTCCTCTTCCTCTCATTGTCTTCGCCATCTTCCTCTTAGCCGAATCTGGGGTTTTCCTCTTCACGTGCATCTGGATTTTTGCGGTGAGTTTTCGTCAAATATGTGTTTTCGCCATGGATTTCAGTCCTCCTTTTTATCGTGAGTTTTTGTCTTCCTTCTCGCCAACTTTGTCCTTCATATCTTGATCTTCATAAGATTATTAGAAGACCTCCCTATCTAGGTTTGATAAAGTGAATGGTGTAATGTTTAATTGAATCATAGGTGAATTAAATAACATGAGTAAAATATAAAAAAAAGAAAAAACTTGAAGAAAATAAGGAAACAATAAACATTTATCTAACGTCATATTTTCTATTTCTGTTTTTTTTTTTTTATAAAAAAACAAGAAGTAAAAAAAGTTATCAAACACATTCGTATTTCTTATTCTAAAAAAAAAAAGGAACATAAAACGAAAAATGGAAAACATTAACAAACGAGCCTTTATTCAACAAGTTCATTTCTTGAAAAATGAAAAACAAAAACATAAAAGAAAAAGAGGAAAACATTATCAGGTGACATTAAAGTTTCAAGCAAAGAACCTCAAAAAGACTTTTTTCTTTCTTTCCTTTTTTGTTAACCTCAAGAGTGAACTAGAGAAGAAGATGGGAACATGTGCCATTCCTTGCTTGGCCTATTCACCCAAGTAAAGCTATTGCTGACTGCTGATTAAAGAAATATGATTCACATTTCTCTATCTTTTCCATTCTCATTAAGTTTTTCATCAAAAGCTCATCCCATTTAAAATTAGTTGATTTGGCTAATAATTTGAGTTAAATTTAGCTAGTCAAACCTTCTCCTATCTTGCATGTCAAATATTTGAATCTCCTATCAAACATATAAATAAATAAGGGAAGAATAGACCAAAACAAATTAGAGAGAAAAAGTGGAAATTTACCTACTTCTTTCATGCAATTGCAATTGCTATTCCATAGTTGTTTTAAAATGGGTGTAGTTACAAGGGCATTCACCTCAATTCCAAATGTAATTGAATTGTTTTCAATCAAGTTTATTTAAGCACATTCAAATTTAATTTGATAATAATTGAGCTTGTTCTGTTACTTTATTTAGGGTCAATTGATAACAATATCTATGATCGTAATAATTAATGTGACATGTTTACAATTCTCATGGTAAGAGTATCTATAATGGTAACAATGTCGTCTAGTGGGTCTTACCTAATTTTCAAATGCAATTTGATTTATCACTCTTAGCTCTACAATCAAATTGCATTTGTTGATTATGATTAGCACGTGAAGAGCTTATTAAAGACAAAAAATTAAACCGACATAAGAATGAAAAATTTTCAAGAGTTCCACACTTACCTCATGCCATCTCCAATGAACACAATCATAAAAATTTAAAATCAATGAATTGAACGTAGATGCAAAATAGGTGAAAGATGTTTGGAGGCATTATAGATATGTTGTAGAGCTCCTCCAGAAAGCATGAAAGGTGGATATCAATGAGTTGGACGGTTCAATCTCTTATGCAACAATATTAAAATAAACTTAAAAAAAAAGTGTTTGGGAATGTAATGAAATAGAGGTTTTCACAAAAGCAAGAAAGCTTGAGAATGGAACCACCAAAAAACATTTGATTGATAGATAAGTGATTCTTCCCACCAAACCCAAACGCCTAAACGCCAAAAAGATCAAAACTTCCTCATTGTATTTCACACAAAATTTCTCCTTCCCTTACTCTTCTCTCTCCTTCTCTAACCCCCATTTCTATAAAACCCTAATCCTTTCCTCCTCTAAACCTCGAACCCCTCGCCATATCCCTTCATCTCTTACCTTCTTCCCCTTTCTCTGCATTTCTGCTAATGGAGTCGCTTCTGGTTCTCAATTCCACCCCATGCGCCGGTGACGCTTCCCCTTTGAACCTCCACAAGCCTGCTGCTGCTGCTGTTCCTCTCCGCTCCCGCCCCTCCTCGTCTCTGCGGCTTGATCCTTTGATGGGTTTTGGTGCTTGTAAGGTTTCCTTTGTTGCTAATACTTTTCAGCGTAATGGGTTTCTTTCGCCGTATCGAAAGTGTACATTGAGTCGACGGGTTCTGGCGTTTGCTGCGTCCCATGAAGAGTCGGTATGCCAAATTCTGTCATCTTTTGTCGTTGTGTTGAATTTCTAGTTGCTGATTGGAATTGGGATTAGCGTAGAATTTAGGATAATTTATGATATATTGTGGCTGTAGGATTTTGAATGTCACTAGGAGGAGGATGAGGTCTGTGGTTTAGTAATTCATATGTGTATTATGAATTGCATTATTGAGCAGTTAAATTAAAGTCTTGGACATTTATATTTATTTAAATTATTTTAGCTCCATGACATGTGATCAGTAATCTAGCCATATCTACATTGTCCAGCCAAGCTTTGTTGAATAACGATGGCTTTTTTAGTACTCAAGGATTTTTTCATAAGGCCAACATTTGCATGAAAGATATGGTATTTCATTTATTTGAAAGGAGATGTTATCCTTCAACTCTTATGATGGTAATGATGTGCATGCATGCAAGTTTCAAGCTTGATAAATGAAGATTTTCATATTGTATATTCTTTCATTTCTCTTGATGAATGCTCGGGTTTTTTTTATGAAAAATAATAATAGTCTATAATTGTCTGACTAGTTTTTGATATTCAGGTTTAGTATCACATTATCTGAGAATGGTTGGGTGCTTATTTTACTTATAAAATTATGTTAATATGCTAAACATGGTTAGCAAATTTTCAAGATGGTGTAGTTGATTATATGCATTGAATGTAGATTGATAGATTCCTTTGTTTTCCTATTTGTATAACTAGCATTCAGAAACTCAAGGGAAGAACGAAGGAAAAGATTTAGAATTTGATGCTGAAAAGGCACAAGAGTTGTGGAAAAATGCTTTAGATTCCTTCAAGGAACAAGCTGTGAAGATGAAAGCAATTTCAAAGGATGCGTATGATGAATACTCTGAGAAAGCATTAGTTGCTCTGAATGAAACTTCAAAGCTTTTGAAAATTCAAGCTGATAAGGCAAAGGATGATTTGGCTTTAATAGTGCAAGAATTCAGTGAAGAAAGTAAAGAATATATTGCCACTGCCACAGAGCGTTATCCTGAAGAAATCAAGGAGATTGTGGAAACATTTACTTCTCCCACTGACGACTTAAGTGATATTTCAAAAGTTCATGAATTCTATTATGGGATACCATACGGTATGTATTACAAACTTTATGTGAGGTTTGAATGGAGTAGGGCCAGCTTGGCTTTAGTACAACCATTTATTTCTGCTTCTAATCGAGCAATCCATCCAAATCTAATTTGAATTTGGAGGCAAAGAAACCTCCAGAAAGAATAATTGAAGGAATTTAATATCTGTATATATTGCAACATTGTCCTTTCTAGAATCTATCTATGACTCGTTAAGTGGATGTCGTTTTTGCATCAATATATCTAGTTCTGTTGGCCTATAAATTTCCTGCTGAGTTTCTTATTTAGTATTTATTTTTTTACTTACTTTTTATTGCTGATGTACAGGACTGGTTCTTTCTGTTGGTGGTTTTGTTTCCTTCATGCTAACGGGAAGTCTTGCTGCAATTAGATTTGGAGTGATACTTGGTGGTGGTTTGTTGGTGTTGAGTATTTTGAGCTTACAGTCGTACAAAAGAGGACAATCACTTCCACTTGCTCTGAAGGGGCAAGCAGGTTAGTCTTCCATTAATTCAATAACATAACATATGTAACATACATGGGAGCTATTTGTTTGAGTAAACATTTTGGCCCTCAATTCTACACTGTACAGCATTTAAGCTTGTTTTAAAATGCTTACTTGGCAAGTATTTTTCTGTTGTCTTGTCATGATCACGTTTTCTAAGTCACATTCTTCATTATCTGTCACCTTAAGCTACTATATCTTCGCTAGTTTGTACAAGCTTATTCAGATAAGGAGGAGGATTGTAGATGTAAGGACTATAAAGTGTAATGAATTGTTTTTTCTTCTTCTTCACTTAGTCATCCGATAAGTCTTCTAGCCTTAATTGCTGCTCACATTTCCCGAGTCCATTTCTTTTGAGTTCATCAGTTTTATTTTGTTAGAAGGAATTTTTCAACGTTTCAAGAATTTTTTTGTAACAGTGATTGCAAGTGTTCTATTTCTTAGAGAGTTGCGCTTGCTGTTTCAGGTGAAAACTCTCGACACTAACTAAATGTTATCTTTACATGGTGAATGACTCTTTTCTTATACTTTGTTTTTTTTTTTTTTATTTCTCATTCTCTCCTTCTCAATGCAGAGACCATCATTTTTTAGTCTTCTGACTACTTTGATCAGGTTTATGTCTTTTCTTACTTCATTCTTCTCATGTTATTTCAATTCATTTTTCATTGTTTAAAGGTTTGTTGGCTGAAAGTTCTCTTTTTTGTGCAGTGCAACTATGGTCACACTATATTTCTATAGGATCGCTCTGAATGCTCGCATCAAAAAAGGAAAAGATTTCAGGACAGAATGAAATCTAGTCAGGTGAGTTGCTTTTTATGCACACATGGACACTCAGATGGGTGGAAGGTCGACAGATAAAGGCCGTTGTGACAGTCTATCTAGATATGCCCGACCAATCGATTTTAATGGAGAGAGTTCCCTGAATTTCTGCCCTGATTCAGTTTTCTTTCTACTTGTAGGAGAAAGTTCACCAAATCTCCATATCTTCATGATCTGAAAACCACAGTTAGCATACTTGAAGAAAATAGTTTCTGCTTGTTCAGTTAAAAAGAAAACTTGGAAAGAAATGGTATGATGCTGCTAAGGCTAAGAGTTCCAAGGAAGTAGACCATGAGGTTGAATTTCGATTGGGAAAAAGGGTATGGAAATTTGGATTATGATTAAGTTTGATGGTAGGGTAGTATTTTACATTTATGTTTTGCTAGCTGGTTTTTAAGAGCATCAAAGAAATGGATTTAATATCTCTTTCTTTCTTTCTTTCTTTCTTTCTTTCCTTCCTTTCTTTTTGAGAGTTCATTTTTCTCTTTTATTGAGTGTCGACAAGAGACACAACAATGTGAAGGAGCCAGCTGAGTGGAAGAGATGGTTGAAAAAAACTGGCAACTCCCAAGTAAATTTGAATGTGTTTTAACGTTTTGTTGACTCCAATTGTACTAAAAATAATTGTAAAACTGTTGAGAGAAATGAATCCACGTGATTTAATGTGGTTTCCTAATTTTGTTGGCTTTCCACTATTGGATCTCACCTATACTTTTTCCTCATGGTTGGTTTTCTTTTAATTGAATTTTTGAGTTAGCAAGGTTAATATCAAATAAATGCAGCACCCCATATAGTTTAAATGGTTTAGACATCTTCTACCCAAGAGTAATATAAGTTTATATCTACTCAACATTTGGGGAGATGTCCTTGCTAACGCTTTCAAGATCATGTTCCTAAGCTATACTGGGTTTTCCTGAAAAACTTATAACTGCTAACTTCAATGGGCTATTTGCACTTTCAGTTTCAGTTTATAATAGCCTTTTCAACTATTATAATCTTCATCCTCAACTAAATTAGTGTTCATACCCTTTCCTCTCACCCTATCTTCCTGTTTGCTCATTTCTACATGTGCTAAAATGATCTACACTACAAACTATTCAACACTGCAAATACAATTATTGTAGGAAAGAAATCCTAAGTGAGGTTTGACACTTAGATATCATGTGTCCCTTTGGACTTCTGTTTCAATGACCTATTGTAACTATTTCCTTGGTATCATTTTACTTCGGTGGAGTCCCTTCTTTTAGTTGGGAGGTTATTGGTCAGCTTGCTTCTTTTTTTTTTCTCTCTCTAATATCCTATCCTTCCATTTTTCTTCTCAATGAAGTTCTTGCTTTTATTAAAACAACACAACTATTGTAATTTGCAAAATACTAGACCTAACAAATAATAATAACCACTAAATTAGCAGTCTCACATGCCAAAAAATCCATTGAAAAAGCAAGTCAATGGATGTGAGAATGAAAGATTCTAACATTTTCATGTTTAGTTCTTTCTCATTTGATGTCTAAGCTAAAATGGTTACAACGCACAAAAAGAAAGAAGTGAATAAAACCCAAAGGTGTATGTTAGTGTTGTACTTTCCATCACACTTGCTCATTCCTTATGTTGCGTAAAAATTTCTCAAATCTTTACAAGGGTTAAAAGAAACAAATAAGGAACCAAAAAAAGAGAAAAAGAAGAAAAAAAAAAAAAAAGAAAGAAAACCCCCTATTATATACTTCAATTCAATCTCTCCTTTCTCTTTCAAACTGTGTACGTTCTTTTTACCTCAGCACCCTAACATCATATGATACAGTATCGCATAATTCAGCATTAGTTTCATCCTCCTCCAATCCAACCAAAAAAACAAAACATAGACCCTACGACTCGAGATCCCTCCTCTGCTTCAGACACGAATTATCGCATCCTTTTCTAATAATCATCACACCCCAACCAGAGAACATTTCATTTCGTGGGGCATTCCATCTTCTCTCATCTTCATATCACACCTGACTCCAAATTCTGTGGATCCAACTCCCGTGATGCACATTGTGTTTGAGGACGAACTGAAATCATTTGTATCATAAGACCTTCCTAAAGCACCTTCTTAAGCCTTCAGAGTGGATATCTATCCTCAAAGTATAATTAACTAAAAGAATTCATCTATGTCCAAGGAAAAAAATGCATCACTTGGCATGTCCAACTTTCAAAGTTACAATCACGCATGTGTGGCAGGGGGAAGCCATCTGCAAATGAGTTTTTGCTCACAAGATGGTAGTAGAGTAGACACGTGTTAATTGGAATCTCGATCTCGCTTTGAGCCTATTTGTTCTCGACCTTTTCGTTTTCTCAGCACCTCGGCTTCTCTGGCTATCTGAATATCTGAGGGCCAAAATCTTTGATTCACAACTTTGAATAGATAACGTGGAAGCAATGCTACAACTATTATTAGCAATATAGTCAGCCAATAGGTTGGAGACTTAGCCAAATGAAAGATCGTCCTACACAACAACAAATAAAAAGGGTCAATCATGCAAGTAAATAACATTAGATGGACACCTAGACATTTACACATAAATAAGATGAGATCATCAAGATTTTGTACAAGAAACTAACCAGTAGTTAGGAAAAACGGGTATAGAATCCAACACCACCATGCAAGCATATGTTATGACTATGGATCCCCAGACTGCAGCATGTGTAATATATACCCAACGTTGAACGTCCATCGCCAAGTGTACGTTGACAAGAATAACAACTGCTATCGTCCACAAACTTCCCAAGCTCCATATATCAATGGTACTCTCATTGTAAATGTACAAAGGAACATAGAAGAGAACAAGACTCTGCCACAGGGTATCAATCATTGTGAACCAAAAGAGACGCAAATTGTATGCCTCCTGTCTATGACCAGCACCATAGAGCTTAGGATACTGGAGTAAGGTTTTGTGACTCAAGTCTTTGTCCAGAATACCAACAAAAATAGTAGGGATAGACGTATAAATAACGGAGTAAAACACACTACTCCAATCAGTCAAAGCTGAAGTTGTTGAGAATGCCGTGCATAGAATGTACCTAAGGAATACAAAATAAAAGGGCACATTAATAATGCATAATTTCATAACCAGATGGCATGTTTCGGATTTGAAGAGAAGAGAGGCCATAAAATGCAGAATTTTGTTTTTTTTTTTTTTGAAAAAAAAAGACCACCATTGTAAGAGTTGGTGTCATGTTGTCAAGATGTAATTTATGCATAAACAAGCATATAAAATCATAGCACAAACTACACTTTCCATTAAGTATTTTACTCTCTAAGTTCATCAGATGACATATAGTATGACTGAAAAGCAGTTGGAATGCATGTATCCATTGATGCGAAAAGAAACTTATCATACCAGAAGAGCATCAAGACAAAAACGGCGTTGCGGTAAAAGTTGTAAAGAACCATGTAGCCTACACGCTGATAGTTCCAATGTCCATGAACTAGTAGTAATCTTTTCAAGAAGCGAAATTGTCCCATGGCAAAATCAGATGCCATAACCGCTTGACGCCCTTCCTGTCCACATATACCAACACCCACATCGGCCATCTGAATCATTGAGACATCATTGGCCCCTAAAAGAATTGCCATTGAAAGCATTTGTCAGTTAACTCAATAAACAGAGGTTGTGATATTTAGGGAGTTAGAGAAGAAATCTTACCATCTCCAATTGCCAATGTCATATCATCAGTTCTACTCTTAATCAGATCAACAATTCCAGCTTTCTGCAGAGGAGCAACACGACAGCATAGCACAACATCGCATGAAGTGGCAAGGTCAAAAAGCTGCCATAAAATAGGAAACATTTCAACAATCATTAACAAGTTTTGAAGTATTAGAATGATATTACTGACACTGCAATGTAAAGGTTCTCAAAGGTAACAACAAGATTCTTGCCTCTGACTCCAATTCCTTCTCCAAAATGTACACCAAACTGTTTCCATCAATGATTAGAGCTAGTGGTTTATCAGTCAAGTCTTCTTTCCCTTCAGTAAAATCTGACATACTAGGTGTCTTCGGTATATCATGATCATGACATTCATTCTCACAATTCCTAAGCTTTGGCCTTTGACTTCCGCACTGTGTTGATTTAATACCATATTTTGCCAAAGCATCAGCTAAAAGTTGCCTGCAATCATTCTCTGAATTTCCATTGATAACTATTGACTGCATATCGGAAGTCAGCAGTTTGCAGGAGAGACCAATTGATATGGCTGTCTCCTGCTTATCTCCAGTCAGAATCCAAACCTTTATTCCTGCCTGTCGAAGAGATTCAATGGCTTCAGGTACACCATCTTGAAGCTTGTCCTCGATAGCAGTTGCACCCAAAAGCTTTAGATCACATTCTATAAGGGCTGCTGTCTGACGTAGTTTTACTGCTCTTTCAGTTAAAGAAGTACTGGCATCCTCATATCTGCTCTGCCACAACTCAAATTCAGAATCATTCAGATCTTTGGCAGCAACTACAAGTGTTCGTAAACCTTCCTTTGAATATTCACACAAATGGTTCTCAGTAGTAAGCTTGATAAATTCATCCCTATCAGAGTCAATGCTTGTAATATTCAACATCGAAGTATCGGCACCTTTTACCAGCACCTTTATAGTGTTGTCAGGGAATCTGATGACGACGGACATTCTTTTTCGAACACTATCAAACTCATGTAAACCCAAAACGTCTAACCTAGAATCCACAAAAAAATAAAGACCGGATGTAATGTAGTATGGAACAAACTATCATAAAAATCATTCAAACACAACATAACAGGATATGGATAAAAAATAATTAGACAAGCTAAGAATTAAAATTAGAAAGCAAAGGATTATCTACCTTAAGTTCTCACCATTGACATCAATAACAATATGCCCAGACGTGCGCTCAAAAAGGGTATATCCATAAGCAGAGGCTGCAGCAACTAGTGCTTGCTCATCAGGGGATTCCCCCTGATAATTAATAGTTTCAAAACCCTCCTCGCTCAATTCACCATTTGCATAATTAGATTTGTCATCCATGTGAATAGGAATTACAGTATTGCATGCAGCCAATGTAAGAAAAAACTCATGTGCAGCAATCTTTTCATCTCCGTTTAGGTCCTTGTGCAACAATTTGATAAGTTCAGTATCAACAGCAACTTCAGATTTAAGTTTCCACCTCCTCCTGCCTAAAGTTGCTGTTACAAAAAGATCACACTAGATGAAGGAAAAAGAAAGAAAAAACATGATATAATCTCAAAATTTCATCAACCAGAAGGTTTTGATAACTCAGGGTAACATCACAGGACATAGGCTGGTCATCTATTGGAGATCATACTGACACAAGACCCTAGAACTAATTTTATTCTCATACAACTTAACTCTAATTAACTTCGGAAGTTATGTGCCAACCCTCCCACCTTTTGAACTCTGTAGATTATAGATGAATATACCCTACACCTGAACAGAAAAAATGTTATGAAAGCGGTTTGTAAAATTGAAAATTGAGACCACCAACAAGCAAGAAATGGCTGTTTCATACAAATCCTTTTATGTTTATAGATACAAAGAAACACCAATTAAGAGACTAACTTCGAAAAACATAAGATTTCCCTTGGAAAAAAATGTAAACTCAATAACAAACATGCAAACAGATATTTCCTTCACTAAAGAATATTAAAAACTGAGCAATAAAAGATAGGGAACAGTCATAGAGAAATTTAGTACACAGCAATGTATACATTTAGAAAGTGGTGCAAAAAAAATATTATAATAAAAGCAACAACAACAATACTTGATATGTTATCAACCGCCAAGCTAAAAGAAAGGCAGGGAAGTAGGGAGACACAAACCAACGGCAATAGCATTGGCAGATTAACTAACAAGAGTTGTCTCTATAAGTTCACCCAAACATGGATAACAAAATTATGACAATGGAAGCAGTGAAACTATTTTCCGTACCTGGGATGGAATACAGCATTGATGGATATTCCTCAGACAAGTTGCTCCCATAATTCTTCCCATGCACACTTGCCCTTTTAAATTCCATTTTATTTTCCGTAAGTGTTCCTGTTTTATCAGAAAATATATAGCGAACTTGACCAAGATCCTCATTGATATTCAATGATCTGCACTGGAACCTTGAGGAAGAGGCTCTGCAGTACATGTGCTTATCTTCAATCATGAAATATGACTGGCCCAGTCTCACCATCTCCATTGTAATATAAAGGGATATTGGTATCATAATCTGAAACACTATAATAGAACTCAAAAAGGAGAAAAATGTTTCCATAGGTATTCCATAAAACCTATACCTCTTACCATTATCAGCCCCGTTTGTGAAATACCTTTTCCTATAATATGGCAAGGTATCAAGCCGTTCCTTGTGCCGAACAAGCCATGAGCCCATTCCAAGGGCCACAACTAGACACATGATAAAGAGGAAAATTGACAACCACAATGTTTCCCTGTTCATGTAACCCTCTAGTTTACTTCGCTTGGCAGGAGACATTGCACTGTTTAACATGGCTTTTGTCTCTTGCCCAGCATAGACAACCACCCCAATAATCCATTCAGTGTTCTTCAGCTGACAACCCCGTAAGACTATGTTTGACTGACTGAGCGGAAATTTATGGTTGTTGAACTCCATATTGGCAGTGAACTCATAGATGTTCCTATTAGGTTGTTCACATCGAATAAGACCAGAATATGAACACCCCTCAGCGACTGCAGATGCTGTTTCCTGCCTAGCATACCTTGTTTTCAAGTTTGATTCACCATCCAAATTCATCGTTTGGATGTAAGCAAGACCACTAGGATCACTTGTCCCCAATAAAACCATGTCACAAGGAATGACCTCATCAGCACAAATCTTGACAACTTCACCTGCACGTATTTTTTTCCATACCTTCAATCGAAAATCATCAGATTGAAACACCAAAGCCTGTTTATTGTTCTCATTACGATCAGATCTGTGTCTCCGCCAATCCTCATAGCCATCTTTAATAGCTGTGACACAGAGCACAAACAGAAGGGGAAAAAGAGATACCGTTCTCCCAAAGACTGCCAAAGGTGGAAGCTGGTTAAGAGCTGCAATAGCAAGAAAATAAAGATAGGCTACGCGGTGGAATTGAATAAAGAGGTTCTTTGGCAAGAAAGTAATCAATGTGTACTTGCTGGTGGTTATCTCATTTCCTGTGAACTCATATTTGTCATTAGTTCTCCTTGGATCATTGATGTATATCGACCTTGGATTATCGTCATGCTGTAAATTATCCTCGAACACCATACTCTTATGACGACTTCTTTGCGCTTTATGCAACTTCTCCTGAACCCTAGAAAGTTCAAAGCTTTCAGGGTTATTATCGTTAATATTATGCATCTCCATTGCACCCCACGAGACCAGGCGTCTTCTATCCTGGGTGGGGTAGCCAAAAGGAAACTGCTGAGAAAGCAGAGAGCCAACAGTAGAAAACTGCCTCTTCCTAGAAAGCGAAATAGACCGGCTGAGGCAATCCTCGCTACTCCAAGCGTTATCTCCAAAAGGGCTGGCGCAGTTCTCCTTCACATCCACAATGTCACTATGAGCATCGTCGTAACTGGAAGAGGTGAAGGAAGCACTGCGACATAGACAACCAACCGAACCACGATTTCGAGATTGGGATCTGTATTCAATAACTGAGGGAGATTCTGATGAAGCCAGCAAGGGCTGACCAGATGTCATAAATTATCTTTTGACCACATTAGAGAGTTTCACATACAAATCAAACAAAGCCCCGGCAAACATTAAACCTTTCACCCCAACTCCATCCAAGCAAACCACAGAAAACCAAAAGAGCTCAATCTCCATCTCACCAAGAAACCGCATCCCATCATCCTCCTAAACCCATATTTCTTGTTCTACCCAACAATCTATTCCAACGTCCACGCCTCAGCGACTAAAGGTCAGCATGATTCAAATAAAATCAAATAAATAACTTCATAAGAAAATCCTCAAACGTTAAGACGAAAAATCCCTCTGCCTGAAAGTGAAGAAGACAGAGAAATATAATGGAAGGGCTTAACAATGGCAACACACATTCAAACTCCTGCCTTTCCCTCGGACACCATTTCCAATTAACATGAAAAAGTGAAACTTACACGCAAGAAAAAATCAGATCAGAGACCGGCTTTGAACAGAGGCCCAAAGAAATCTGATAAAAGAGGAATCAATGATGGACAAACAGCTCGATTCGACGAAGTATTGACAACTCTCTCTCGTGGATCCAAAACAACAGCACACCACCTTAACGATTCCCCAAGCACGCAATGCCAAAATCCTAGATATCAAATGAGACAAACACGAATTAATAACCAACCCTAAACCTAAAAAACAACCAAAACCCACATAAAAATTTATCCCCTTTCAATTTTATTTAAAAAAAAAAAAAAAAAAAACTCCCAAATCAAATCAGACCCAGATACGCAATCATCACAAAAACCGCAAAAAAGAAAAAGGAAATGCAAAAAAAGGGTAAAATTAAAGAGAAAGTTAGAAGATAGGTACCTGTAAGTGTGTAAGAAGGGTATGAAAGAGAAGGGGTTATCGTCTCGGAATTGATGAAAGAAAGTAAAAGGAGCAGAGAGATCAGAAGGGCCTTCAATGCACTGAATACGAAATCATAGTGAAAAATGGGAGAGAAGTGAGAGAAAGAAGAAAGGGGGTGGGATCGGAGGATCTCCCACCTGAAATGGGTAGGAAAGAAATCGTGGGGTGGGGCGGGAAGATCAAATCAAAAACAAAACAAGGAAAAGAAAAAAGGAATAAATTAAGAAACTGGGGAAGAGGGATAAGAATAGAAAAGGGGGGAAAGGGAAAGAATTGGAGAGAGAGAAGTGGTAAGAGCGAGGAAATCGCAGAGAGAGAGAATCGGAAAACCACCAATTAGAAAAGGAAAGAAGCTATGCATTTGGAAATGGGTTTGTGTTTTGATTGAATTTGCTGCTGTGATTTAGTTTCTTCCATGGATGGATCCGATGGCTGGTTGGGCTGCCTTCACTGAATACGGCACCGTCTCCTCCTCTTCCCCTCCACCTTCTTTTCTTTTTCTTTTTTGTTTTTTTGTTTGTTTGTTTGTTACGCTCTCTTTCTTTTTAACTTATCATCTTCTCCCCTTCCTCTCCCATTTTTTTTACTTCTTTCTCTTCTTCAACCTTTCTTCTTCCTTCAAATCTATTTTTCTCCCCAACTTCTATAATATAACAATCTTAGATCTCCAAAATCCCAATTCTTTTATTATTCAAATTTAATGAAATTTCTTATGCACCTACACATATATTTGAACTTATACCTAATTTATTTCTTTTTAAATACTACAAATATTATGCTATTACATTATAGAATTCAAAGTTAAATTCAATTCAATTTTTTTTTATAAATGTCTTTATGATAAGAACAACATTACAAAAAATTTAAAAAATAAAATAGAACTATATGGTTATATAATTGAAGTCTAAGAAGCAACAAAAAGAATTTCCTTCTTTTATATCTTCCACTAATCTTTCTCTCTCTCACTCTTTTCTTTTCTGTCTATATTCCTTTGCAAATTGAGTTAAAAGTAGAATGCTTTGTCTCAATTTAAATTTGATCAATCTCTTAAATATGTATATGCAAAAATAAATTGGGTCCAGAAGTATCAAGAAATATGTGAAAAGATATAGGTGACAATGAAAATCAAGGATTTATGGTAAGATTTTTTATTGAAAAATTTATCATATTATAATACCTAAATTTTAATCGTATAATTTATTATATGTACTAAATTCTATCTAACAAAAAAAAAAAAAAAAAACTTAATGGATTAGTTTAATTGATTTGGTTACCTCTTGTAAATAATTTCAATTTTTTAAAAATATTTTTTTTCTCCAAACTTTAGAGATTAGATAGATTCATTATTTAACTTGAAAATTACGTTGATTTGAAGGTTGGAAAAAATCATCCAAAGAAAAATAGGATAATTGGCTAAGATTGACTTGTTGTTACTTGACTATATGATCTTATGTATTTATAAATACACAATGAAATTTTTGTTCCTATTTTTGTCCACAGGTTTTTTCCACAATGAAATTTAGGTAGTTCAACACACTTGACTTTATTGAAAATGATTTTGTCTCAAACATAGAAAATAAGAATCCTTCCGTAATAAGGATTATGAAAAAAATTCAATAACTAGACCAATCCAGATTATCTAACTTTAAATAATCAAGATTGAGTTGGATTGTAATTTTAAAGATAAACTCTTTCGTTGTTTGTTTGATTATATATATATATTTTTTTTAATTGATGTAATATATTTAAAAATGTGACATTTTGTTCCCTACAAAAATTCAACTTGTAGTGGAAAAGAAAATAATGAAAAAATAGTATAAATTATTGGTAATAAAAAAAAACACAATCGGTAACCCATATTTTGCCCACACTCGAGAAATTCGGGTTGGTCCGTAATTTACCTCCAAATATGTCCAACTCGACTTATGCATGCTTTATTGACTTCTTGTTCTTTGTTTCTTTTTTCTAGAACCAGAAATGAGATTATGTATATTTGATAACTACTTTTTTTTCTTTTTCGGTTTTGTTCGTTCTTTTTATAAAATTTTACCTAAAAGTTAATTATTTAAAATAATTAAAGTATAAAGTTATTTAAGTGATCTTTTAAACCTATTTTATAAAACTCATAAACTAAAAATGTACATTTTAAAAACTCTGGAATCAAACGAGTCTATCGTTATAAACTTTAAGACTAAAAAGTCCTTTTAAAATTCAATGAATATTCAAACTTGTCAAAATCTAAGAACTTAAAAGATAATTTTCTTTTAATCAATTATATACAAAAAGAAACAAAAATGTTGGAAAGGATCCACTAAATAAGTCGAGTGAAGCTCAATTAAGTATACTTAATGATGAATGTTCATGTCATATGTTTGATATTTTTTCCTCCTAAAATAGCAGCATAGTGCATGCTTTGATTAAAAACTTGATCAAATAGGTTTCCTCAATGTAAACATGTGGTGTTTCTTTGCTTCCCCCTCCCAAAACAATCAACTTATGGAATTTTACTTTTTGAACTTAATTATATTTGTGTTGTCAATTAATTTAATTTGCAAATCCCTTTTTAGGATTAGTTTACATTATACTTAGTAGCTAAGGAACTTTTTTGTGCCATCATTGTCATAATTTCACATCAAATAACATTAATGCTTTGACTCTCTACATTAATTATTGTTGCTTTTCTCTAAAAGTTCTAACAAAATAAAACCCAATTCCTATGACATTACGCAATACATACTATGGGCTAAATTAACCTTTTGGATTCTAAAGCAAATGAAATGGTTATGGGCTCATTATCTTCATAAATTCACCTATAATAAAACAACCTAATCTATTAAAACAATTTCTATTATATAACCATTTTCAGAAATCACGATAAAATGTATAAGGTTTATATAAAGTTTATATGTTTGTGTTTGGAGTGTAGATTTGTTTTGTTTCAATTTATAGAATACATACCATAAATATCGACAGCTATTTGATACATCTTTTTTTATTTTTAAATAATATTTTAAACATATTTTACTTTATAAAATTTTTTATTCAATAATTCTACCTATCTTTGTTTAAATAAAATATGGATGACATTTTTTTTTTTTGTCTCTTTCCTTTTTAGTAAGGAACGACAATTAACCCACTACATTTTTTAGCACTAATATTGATAGATAAAATGTAAAATAAAAGGTAAATCAAAATTCTAATTCTTCTCCATAAATTTCATCATTTTTCTTTTTCTTTTTCTTTTATTTTTATTTTTTCTCTTTTGTAATTTCTTTTAATTAAATTTCTCTCGTCATTTTAACGGTCAATTAAATGCTACCACATCTTTTTTAATAGTTTCAACTCCTCTCGATTTGAAAACCCATAAAATATGAAATAGTTAAGAAATAAACATGTTATTTTTCTACAACTTTTGAGAAGGAATTAAATATTTTTAAAATAGAGTTCTAAAATATAATAAACTAAGAAAAGTGTAAGATTGAAAGAAGTATGTAAGCCTAAAAATTGGTAGAATTAGAATGATTTTTTTTTTCTGTTTAAGATTATACAATTCAATCTATAGGGCTAGGATTTATTTTATTCAACACACTTTCATTGAGTCAAATTACACTAATAAACAAAATCTCTATTATTATAATTATAAAAAAAAAACTATACAAATAATAATAATATAAAAAAAGAAAAGAAATAAAGTTGACAAAACTAGAAAAGATAATCATGAGATTAGATACTTTTTTTAAGTATACTAATCAATTGATAAAAGATAATGACCACTCAAAGTTAGGTTCATTTTCAAACATACAAAAGAAGAAGAAGAAAAAACAATATTACCACATATTATCATTTATTAATATAATTTCACAAATAAGATTGTGTTATATTTATATACATAAGTTGTATTACTTCAAATAGAGAGACAGAAGTTGAATAAATAAAACAAAAGAGATAGTCAATAAGGGTAATCTTTATTTGTCCCAAAATATAAGTTTGGAAAACAACAGTGTGAATTTGTGATACAATAAATCTGACCTAAAATTTGTGTTCTTTAACTAGATAATAAAGTTATTTTAGTAAATCTCAACCGCTACATACATATACACTAATAATAGTAGTGAAAAATCAAAACAATAACATAAAAGAATATATATTAACAAAACAAGTACAAAGAAGACAGTAGGTTGTTTCATTCACTGATCTCCAACACTAAACGAAAGATGGAACATGAACAGTGAGCACTCTCCAACCAGGAGCAAAATTAGTTTAATCCACAAAACCGCTAAACTTAGAAAAGTCGCTACCCACATGATTGACATTATATTAACATGAACAACACAAACACAAACTATTATAACCATATACTATTCCACCAAAAACACTAATAACTTATGGATTATTTTGAACTTTTTTTTTGGGTAGATTGTGCAATTTTTTCAAATATTCTCAAATCTCATACCAAATTTTATATATTTTTAATTTTTTAAAAATAAATTCAGCTATTTTTTTACAAAATATCATATCAAAATCTGCATAGTTTATTAATCTTTAAATGGTTTTTTTAGACAAAAACAAGAATTAGATATATTATTTGGCAAAATAACTCATTACAAGAATATTGATGTAATCTCTTGAAATGCACCCGAAAATCCAAAGCACAGTTGTTGGAAAATTAAAACTTTTCAATGAAACGATCTCACCCTAAATAGACCATTTAATGCTAGTTTTTAAAAATTAACCTTTTTTAATGACACGATCTTGTGTAAATGGACCGTTTAATGTTGATTTTATAAAACAAAAACTTAAGCATGTTAGTTTTGAGAATTTTTCATACATAGATTTGTTCGGATGTTAATTAAAAAGAATACAAATCTTAGTACTTAGGCTTAACGAGTGATTGAAATTGATACAGAAAGAAGTAAGAATTGTGATGAAATTATTAGTGGGTAGAATACTTGCACATTTTTGTCCCCAAAATTTGGGTCAAATCTCGAACCCATAAAAATTTAATACCTTAAAACGATGTGAATTTATTTGGTCATCAACTAAGTTTTAATACATTTCATTTCAATTGATTTGATCGGTTTCTGTAATGTTGTCTATTCAAACACAACGCATTAAATATTTATCAATTTTAAAATTCAAAGTTACCAAAATATTTAAACTTTGATGACGATGAATTGAATCAATCGATACCCCTAAACTCTCACTCACAAAATTAATGACATATCATGAAGATTATGGAGGGGCGAGAGAAAAATTCACTAACACGATTTGGAATTTCCTCACTTTCCAACATTAATTGAAGTGAAGAAAAAGAAGAAGAAGAAGATGGAGGAAGAATCACATTGATTACAACAACTCAAAAGCTTCCATCAATGCATAAAGAAAATCATAATGAGGTATTACATCCATTTCCTTTTCTAATTTCTACTTTTGAAAACCCGTACAAGATGTAGTAATGATCGGAAAATTAGGGCAAATCCACTAAACTTTAGAATCGATTTCAAAAACCTGTTACGAATTCTGAAGAATCCAACGAGGAGTTTTCGCCGACAGATTCTTCTCCATCGCCGATTTCAAATTCCTGAAACAAATCAGTGGATTGTGGATTGATTTCACAAGATGAATCGAGAAATAAGCTTTGAAGATTCTAGATCAGAACGTACCGGAAATTGTGCATCGGTGAAAATCTTTTCTCGTTCTTTCTCTCTGAGACTTCGAATCGGAGAAATCCTCTGATTTAAATCATAAAAAGAAATATCAGCAAATGAAACACGAATCAAAACTTCAAACTAACCAAAGAAAAAAAAAACGTTTAGCAATTTTACCATACAGTACGATCTAAGTTCCTTCAATCTAAATAACCTATCGACTTCCATTTCCAGATCTCTCTGTTCCTGACTTCTCTGTAACAGTTCCTTCATCCGTAACTCCAAAACCAAATCCCTCTCTCTCAACATCTTCTCCGTTCGTTCACCGTCCAATCTCAATCTCTCCATTTTCCTCTTAACCGCATTCAGTTCATCCGCCAGAGACAAATCACATGACTCAATACTCACCGTTGTTGGCGGCGGATGATTTTCCTTATTGGCGTCGCCGGAGAGGGAGATCTGGATGATTTCCGGCTTGGATTTGATGATTTTGGCAACGGAAGGGACAGGATTTGGCAGAGAATTCTTTGGCTGGAGTGGGCGGCGGCCAGACTTGAGAGGAAGATCTCGAGGAGGGGGTAAGGGATGGTGGAGAGTTTGCATATTGGTGTGAAGTGGAGATGGAGAAATTGGTTTGAAAGTGAAGAAATGGAATCATAGAAAAAGAGAAGAATGGAAAAAAAAGGGGTTTTTTCTTTCCTGAAGGATTTGGAATTTTGTGTTTTTAGGGTTTGAATTTGAATGTATATAGGCGCCAACGGCTACTTTGTTTAATAATAACTTATCTTTGTTTGGATTACTTTACTTAAGTTTTAACTTAGACAAAGACAAAGACAAAGACAAAGAGTGCCATCTATTCGGATTGGGGTCGGGGTCGGGTTAGGTTCCCTCATTACTAGTAAGGTTGAATTTTTTTTTGTCTAAGATCAGTGGTTAAATTATTGTTCTAGTTTTTATACTTTTAAACTTTTAAATTTGTTTAATGTTAATTTTGTGTTTTCAATCAATCTTAAAATTAATCTTTCAACTTAAAAGTTATCAAAATTGGTTAAATACTTTACGAGCAAGAAAAATGCATAAAAATGTTTACCCATTTAACAAAATGCCAATGATTTAACCTAATGATAATAAACACAAAATACTAATATATTGAGAACATTTTAACTCATTTTGTCAATCTTACATTTTTGACAATTCTACATAGTAACGTTGATGACAAGGACGATATAAAAAAATTATTATTATATTAGGTGAAAGAGTATGATAAATTTTGTTTTGAAGAGAGAGTATCATATTATTTAAAATATGTAATGTATAAAATTCAAATCCACTAATTGGCTTAAAAGGGAATATGCTCTGTTTGGTAGACAGTGAACAGCTTAACATCACATTT
Source organism: Cucumis sativus (assembly GCF_000004075.3). Lineage (NCBI taxonomy): Eukaryota > Viridiplantae > Streptophyta > Magnoliopsida > Cucurbitales > Cucurbitaceae > Cucumis > Cucumis sativus. The sequence goes on from NC_026658.2 coordinate 16,374,228, forward strand.
TAATAATTTAAACTTTTAAAGGGATTATTCTAAATATGTCACATTCAAATCAGTTTTGAAGTTTCAAATAATTAATTTAGTATAAGTCATAAAAAAAACAATAATTTAATGTAAATTCAAACTAAATAAAAGTGGATTGTAGAATAAAAAGAAAAGAACTTTAAAGTTTTGATTCCCTCCCATGGATTCATTGCAATTTTGAGTTCATACATTTTGAAATTTATTCTTAAAAACTTTAAACCTTCTATTTAAACTCTTCATCTTTCCAATAAGGACTTTGTTTTTTAAATCATATAAATATTATTTTATTTAATCAAATGCAACACATCTTTTGTTCCTTTCAACTTATTTCAAAAGTGTCAAGTTTCAAGTGAGTCAAGTTTCAAAATGACTATATGATTTTCCAAAATAATTGACACAAAATTATTATTACTATTTTTTTCTTTTTTGGAGAAATTGCAAAATCTAACTCTCTAAACTCTACAAAAACTTGAAAATCTTGGAGGTTTCTATTAACAAGGACAATAACTTGAAAATCTTGGAGGTTTCTATTAACAAGGACAATGAAGATGGATTGTATCAATACAAATTTATACCTTTAAACTTTGAGAGGGTGGCATTCTTAAAATAGTAATTGTATTAATTTAAAGCTGTACTTTGAAATCGTATCAATTTAAATCTTATACCACGGAGCTTGACTTATTGTACCAATTTTAATCCTCATGCAAGACTTGTAATTTTATCAATTAAACATCTAAACTACTGTATAAACAAATCAATTTAAACTCTAAATTTATTTAGATTCGAATTTAAACTCTAAATTTATTTAGATTTTTTACTCGAGATCCTGTAATTTTGGGCTTAAGATGGATATTGGGTAGTCATTTCAAGAAAGAAAAAAAACTGACCTAAAAACTTAGGTTTGATTGTAGCGCTCTTGTAATTTAGTTTATAGGTGAAAAACATTTGATAGTTAATTATAACATCTTCCTAAGTTTTTGGGTGGTAATTATAACATCTTCCTATATATCAAGGGTGCATACTCCTAAATAGTAGACTACATAAAAAGGTATAGAAGTTTGTATAGAAGTTCAGATGCATACTAATTTCTCCTCATTCATAATGAATAAACTCTCAAAACGATTGTTCACTTATATACACAACATATAAGGTTCCCATATATACAAATCACAATATATACAACCACACAAGAAAGAAGATAGACCCGAACTTGGGAGACAATATACTTCGAACTCAATGATGCTAAGACCTCAACATTAAATCTGAAGATAGTTTAATAAACTAAGGAACTAATTATACCATTTTAAAGATTGATAGTTCAATCTGCTTCGGTGCAATTGTTGAATGAAAAGAACATTTCAATCCACCAAATGCAACGTCCATCCAAGAGTTCAGAGGAGAGGAAACATGTAGTGTACAAGGAGTGGAAAGCCTGAGATCATGTTCAGATATAATCCATTGGAAGCCCCAAATCATCATCATTGGCCTCTCGTCTCCTTCTGAATCTTTTACCATCATAGTTTCTTTTGTTACTCCAATTGTCCTCGTCAAATCTCCGTCTTTCAAACTCGTAAAATTCTTCCAGGTCATCTAACGAATTCCCCACGCTTTGGGTGCCTAAGAATCCCTAGTATAACCAACCATATAATTTTGAGTTAGTCTGACAAGTGGGAGTACTTTATAGTTTGGAATACAAAGTTGCAATATTATTAAGAATGTTCAGAACTACAAAAGTTCATTACAATTTTGGATGAAAATTGGGCTTGACAGAATGAGAGTGACCTGGAAGAGTGACGGTATTTGGGTCCTAACTATCATTCAAGTTTACTGCCACATGGTTTCAACTACCAATTAACAATTCTTGTTCAATGTTCTAATATATTTGTACTCCAAGAGTAATTTTAAACATTCATAAAAGATAAAAGGAAAATATTACAACTTTTGAAAGAACATCAAACAAAGGTTAGAGTTCTCGGACATTTTTGTAATTTAGCCTCATATTATTAAACCAATTGGAATTTGAACTTAAACGAGCAGTTCGATATTTTAAAATGTTTATGGGAGTTCATGAGGTGGAAATACCTATTTTTGTTGGTATCTATTCTTCTGTTTAAGTTGGGATTTTTTAGTTATGCCATTTTTTATCACCTTAATTCTGTCAATTAATTATATCATTAAAGATAAGAGAAACCAGCCAACTTTGCCAAATAGGTTTCAGAAATTTTATTAATTTAGCCAATGCCATTGCCAAACCACCAACTCTAGAAATTTTCCAAAACGACAGTAAACTAAAAAGAACAATCTCCTATCTCACAGATTTCCCATAATATCAGAGTGAACCACAGTAAAACTCACCTCAAACCTACCACTCAACTACTAGAAATTTCACAAACTAGTGTCATTAGTTTTCAGCACACAAGAAAAGAAACGGTAGCATACCAACCATATTATCATCACCATAATACTTAGCAGGAAATTTAAACACGTAGAATATGGTACCTTTGTCAGCCTTTGAATGCGTGATGCTGCATCTTCATGTACAACAACCACATCGGATATGACTTCCAGCACGTCCTCAACAAGCAAAGCATATGTACTCACCTGAAATAGTCTCAAGAAAATGAGAGTCAACTTGTAAAGGAATGGTGTTCACTGTTCAGTAAAGATATCTAACAACCTAAAAGCAACATTTCTTCATGTTTGTGGATATATGCAATGCATTTACAAGGATAAGTTCACGTACAAGGCTGGAAGGAAGAAAGGAATATCCAAATGAATCGAGTTCCAGAGATTCAACAGCGCCTGAGTTAATATTGAAAGTGTATCCACGTATCTAACAGTGGAGTTTCAAAATAGATTAGAAATTAACAAGAATTAACAATTCTAGAATCTAGAGCTTTCTAGAGAAAATGGATACCTTCCCAATATTCCGTCGACCAGGTGTAACTACTCTGTATCCTACCTAGGAAATACTTAATTGTTAATTTCCAAAAATAAACCACAAATATAGTTATATAGGTACTCAACAACTACCCAAGAAAAACACTAGTGAACATCCAAAGCATCTTTCTATCTTGAAAACCAAGAACTATCACTCCCAAAAGAAGACTTTTTCTTTTATAAACAACTAAGTGTACCAGTGTTTCCATTCCAGCCATTTTGAAGTCATTATCCATCACAGTCTCATCATGGACAAGCACAACATCACCAACCTACAATGGGTTAGATTAGATGTTAAAAAAAGAAAAAGATATGTGCATAAACTCAAACATGGGCATTGGAAATAAAAGATAGCCATAGTCCTTCAAGAGACCCAACTGATTGAAATCATTTCATTCATGAATGTTCAACTACTGCTAAGACCTATAAATTTATAAAAAGGTTCCCTAACAAAGCTAAAAAGTCCAAGGTGGATATAGGAGATCCAATGAAGCATTACACACACAACTACCAACATCTAAATTGAGCAGCCAATCAAGTAGACTGAAAAAAACAAGGTGTTATCTGAGGTAACTATAGGCAAACAATCTAGAACCCCTAAATTGAAGGGAATTGTAGAACTCTTTCTACCACCATCTAATCTAGGACATGCCAACTTCAATCTTCACATCTTTACTACATCAATGTGCAGAGAAGGTGCATATGAATGAAGGAATTAAAGAAAAAGTACCTGACTAATATCCTCAAGAAGAAACCATTCTGATTCTCCAGATAGCAAGTTTGGCTTCACTTCTAAAAATTTTACCATCCACTGCAGTAGGAAAAAGAAGTAAAGCATAAACATTAGTAAGGTGTTTAGCCCACCAGTGGCGTTAAATAACTAAACTTTAGTAGTGTTTATTATTGAAGTTTATACATTCATGGATAAACTTTTCTTCACTTCTTTTTCGCTTTTACACATTTATCGAATAACTCTACCAGCTATTTACCACAAACACAAACTTCCTAATTAATTACAACTCAAGACTTCGTAACTCAACTCGCCCTAGACACCCGAGGGAATGCAAAAACTTGAAGTCGTTCTGAGCTTGCATAGTCTACAAGAAACATACAATACAGCTACAATTAGAAAAGAATCACTTACAGCGGATGTATCAACCCAGAGCTGCGATACGAAACCCAAGCTAAGCGCACTTTGAATGCTGATCACTTGCTTCGCCAACATGTTCGATCTCCTCATCACTTGCCTCCTTTTCCGCAAAGCTACCTTCCCATTCTCTATTTCTGCATCCTCATCTTCAATGGGAACCAAATTCCTTTCCCCTTCTGAGCTTCTTTCGCTGTTTAACCTCTTCTTCTTGCCCTCCCCACCATCTTTCTGATCAAGAAAGTTCAATCCGGACGATCCAGCTGCACCATCGCCCCGTCTTTCGTCGGAATCATTCTCATTTCTACTTGAGAAATTCCCGTCGATACCATCGAAATTTGCAACGCTCCGACTAGGGTCGACGATGTCGAAAATATTTTCGTCTTCCCCTTTGAATTCTAAGTCGCCGCTGAATGGATTTCGCTTTGGTGTCAATGCGCTCAAGCTTTTAGTGAGTTTTGTTCTTGAAGGGACGAGAAGGCAGCCACTTCCAAGACCATAATTGAAGGAATTTGAAAGAAGGGAATGGGAATGAAATTGGGTGAACGGTAATGGTCGAAATTTGATGGAAGATGCAAAGGAGAGGGGCGGAACAGGGTCGCACATGGTGAAACCTTGACTGTGACCGGAGGATTTGAGCAATCGGAGCCGATGACGACTATCGTCGTTCGTCACAGTTGGGAAGTCATCACTTTTGGGCCTCAAAATTGGGTTCTTCGATCGTGGACCGACTCTTAGGCCCAATCGTGAATCTCTGATCGAGATTCAAAATCATCGGTAATTTGTAATTGTAGTTGTAATTGATGGTTATCGGACTAATAATAATTAATAATAATTAAGAATATAACAACATTTAAAAAAAATGAAAAATATAGCAAAACTATCGCTGATAGACTTGTATTACTGATAAACTCGTATGATAGAGTTCTATGGCGTATCATTTATAGATCAATATTTGCAATATGATATGTGGTCTATAAGCGATGCGTTTTGACAAATTTTGTTATGTTTATGTTTGCAAGTTTTTTTTAATGTTGTTATGTGCTTAATTATTTTGTATCTAATTACTATATTTGCAATTATTCCGAACAATTAAGTATATAACATAATTATTAAAAAATTACAAATCTATCAAAATCTACTCCAATGATGTTGTAGATATTGGTCATAGATAAATTTTGTTATATTTAAATTAATTTTTTAAAAAACCTCTACGATTATAATTACCCCACCAATGAACTACTCTCATAATCGAGGTTTACTATGACCCCAAATTAGATTAAGTTAGCATCCATCGTTTGGTTTACCAATAATCAAATAAATTAATTACTTAGTTATTCGTATTAACTATCACTTTTCATCTTGGTTTTTATATCAACTTCCCAAATTACTCTCCTCTTATGATAATTACTACATCAACTATGTGCACCAAACACTCCCTAAGACACATATTCTCATCGTAATCCCTTAGGTCAATCGATTCTTGATGAAATTTCATCGATAGAATAATGGTAATGGACTACAATCATAAATGTAACCGAATTGCTTTGATCGTATTTAACTAAAACTATGAATTTTGTCAAATTTACCTTTACAGTTATCTTTACCTTTGAGGGCCAAATTATAACGATAGTGGTAATTGTACATGTGTCAAGATTCATAGTTTTTTTTTTTTTTAAATCTTAACAATAATGGTAGTCTTTTTTTTTTTTTTTAATCTTAACAATAATTATATATGTACGATAGCGGCAAAGGTACGATGTAAATTTTGAAGACAATCAATCTAGTCGTCAATCAGATTGCACCTTTTGTTTACATATTTGGATGTGGGCTCTATGTGTTAATACAAATTCATAACATAAGTAAACAACCTTAAATGTAATCATATGGAACCCACTTTTAAATTTACCATTGATTCATTTCCAGTAAACATGTTGTTATATCTACTTGAACTAACTATGACTATTATACAGTGATGTATAGTTAATAAAAATAAAAATTGAAACAATCTCACTTGAATTGACATGAACCACTTATTGGTTTGGGTTGCCATTTGAGTGCATAGTTTTGAGTTGAAAATATGAGAATGTAAAAAAAGTTGAGTTAGCTTGGAGTTGGGAAAAAAACTAATAAAAAACTGAGTTGATTGATAAAAATTTGAATTAAGTATTGAAAGACTAAGTACATCAAGATAGTTGATTATTTATTATCTTTTCTCAATGACCATACAACAATCCATATGGATAACCAAAAGATGTCAAATTGCTAGCAATGTACAGCTTTGTTCTTCTCTATAAAGATTTTAAAGAAATAAAAACATCAGCAAATAGAGTAGAATACATAACCCCAACAACAAAGAAACACAAATACATAGTTGATATGTCAAAACTCTCGTATTAAAAAACTTGATGACTTAAATTGAGTCTAATTCAATTTACCACAATGACTTTTGCTACTAAAACTTTGATTGACTAGTTAAAAGATGTAGAAATACACCCGACTTCAATAGAACACGCATTCCAACTAGTTTCACTCAATAAATAGTATTTAAACTTCATCTTCCAGCAGCTCTCCCTCGTTAGCTTTAGCCATTTCATATTTTTGAACGGTGTAATGTAGCAAACCAAATACATTAACCAAACTCTAAATGAGTTTGATAATAGCATAGAGAAGAACGAGAGAAGCAAAAAGAGAAGAAAAGAAAAACGAAAAAGGAACCCCCAAGCGGACCTACTTACCCAAATCTCAGCGCTCAAAAGTTTGGAATTCAAAAGGATAAAACTTGATATAGACACGCGGCCTCAGTCCAGCCAGCCACTGCCTCACGCCATACTCGTACTCTGTAAGAAGATGTTGCCCAACAACCTCCAAACTCGATACCCATTTACTCCACACCTTCACCATGGCTTCTCTGATCTTCCCATTTGCAATTTCCCTCCAACAAACCCGCCTCTCTCCTCTCAAACCCTCTCTCCAAACCCAAGTCCCCCTCTTGCCCGGAACTTTCACGCCCAAGCCGCTGGCGGGTAAGTGTCGAGCGTCCTTCTTCGGAGATATCTCCGATAATCTCCTCGATAACCTGGATGCCCCTCTTAGAGTTGATCAGCTTCCGGTTTTGCAATCTGGGTATGTTCAGTTTCAACGATTCTCTGGGGAATTGAGCGATTTGCAGAAATGGGGTTTCGTTGTTTTTGCTGGGTTCATTTGGGTTTATCTCACTGCTCGACCTGGAATTCTCGTTGGTGCCATTGATGCGTATCTTCTGGCTCCTCTGCAGCTGGGGCTGGATAGTTTGTTGGGAAGAAGAAGCTTGAAGTGCTCTGACTTTGTGATTGGGGGGAAATTGGGAGAGGGTTCGTTTGGAGTTGTTTATGCGGGTGCTTTTCTTCCGAAGAATGTGAAGAATGAAGAACAAACAAGCAGAGCCTTGGATGGTAAGGAGAAGGTGATTCTTAAAAAGGTAACTCTCAATGCAATGAATTGTTACGGCTGTTTCAAATTTCTTTAACAGTGTGTTTGAGAGTTTTCAGCAAAAGTAGTTTAATTTAAGCTGTTTAGTTAAAAGTACTCAATAACATAGTGCATCCACAAGATTCCTAATATTAAGACTGTATGATGTAAAAAAGGCAAGGACTTATAAAAAATGAACTCAATATATGGTGATCACCTACTTAGTTTACTTGCACTCAAATGTTTACTTTGAACTTTGCCCTTAAAATTACTCCTATGTTTGCGTTCGGCTTTCCATCAATGTTTGAAAACTACCTTGGAATGGAAATGCTTTATAATTTTAGAAAAAACTGTAATCTAGATTGGTGTGACGATCCAAATTTTCTTTCTGGGTCATCCCTACTATTCCAAATTCCAATTGCCATCCAAAATTTCAAAAGATTTCACTCTAGAATAGTGTTGATACCTTTATGAAAGCTCAAGGTAATGCTACGATTTTCAAAGTATGTGGGTATTTTTAAAACAAAGAACAAAAAGTTCAGTATATATATATTTTGAATAATTTATCGTATTATTAAGGTATTAAGGGTTTGTTACTAATTAGTTAAGGAGTTTGTTGGGAGGTATTTGGTATAAGTAAGGTGAGTAGGTAAGAGTGCACTAAGCAATTGTTTAGTGAGTTAACGCTTAAATGTGATTGCTCTTAAGAGGTTCCAAGTGTCTTGGATACTTCTTAAATTGTATCACTTACACTATTCTAGTTCTATATGGGTTATGTTCGTGGAAAAATCTTGACAACAAGACTCACCTGACCTTCACGTGCATACAACAGAAAATTTGCAATTTGGGAGAAGAAAGATTACTTGCAAAATAGAAAAAAAGAGAATGCAGTGGTTGTGCCTACTGCAAAATCTTTGATAGTTAAGTCAATAATTAACAAAAGGTCAGAGCAAGCTAGAAGTGGGGAGAACCTACTTTGGGTGATGCCTATAACTTCCTATTTATATAGGAGTGGACTTAGGTTCCTAATCCGGAAGGGATATAGGAATGCTGACTTGGGCTGGCCGTAGGGGCTAAGACCTTGGCCACAAGAAGTGGACAAGGCAGAAGGAGATGGGTCATTTGGCCCAACTTCCTCCCTGCCCTTGGTCTCTTACTCCCTCGACTCGCTGGCCTCCTTTTCCCTCACGCTTCTATCATTATTCCAACTTTTCCCCTACTGTCCCGCTCTTTTGAACTCAATTGCTCTTGGTCCAAAATGACCCATAACAGTTTCTATTATACTTATGGATTAAATATTTGGTTTGATACTCTTGAAAATACTTATGGATAGTTTTCTGTCCATTATTTTACCAAAAGAACTCTAAGGGTGCTTTCTCACAATGCTTTAAGTTCCTTTGAGTCTCTAGAAACATTCTCTATGTTAACATTTCTAGGGAGAAGTGCCTTTGAGCATAGCAGATGTACTTTTAAACACTTTCAAACATCTTTAAGATATGAAAAGAACAAATGAAGATGCAGTTGTTTTACTGTGTGTGTTGCAGATTAAGTTGAGAGTTAAAGGAGCTGAAGAGTTTGGGGAATATGAAGAGTGGTTTAACTACAGACTTTCAAGAGCAGCACCTGAAACATGCGCTGACTTTCTTGGTAGTTTTGTAGCTAGTAGAGAAACCAAGCAATTCTCTGCAGGAGGAAAATGGCTTGTTTGGAAATTTGAGGTACTCTGAAATCATTTTGTTGAACAACTTAATCATTTGCTGTTTTATTATTATCCAGTAATTGCACTTTGGGATATTAATCTTGAATTACAACTTAAGTATATGAATTGGATAGGTTGTAACATTTTAAGTTTTTGCACTTGAAATATCCCCTTTGTTAAAATTCAGGCTTTGTTTGATAGTGATTTTGTTTTATATTTTATAAATTTAATTCTGTTTTCTCCCAGTTTTTTTCCGTAGTATTCACCTTGCTTAAAAGGAACATTTGTATTTGAAATTATAATTTTAAAATGCGGAAATAAACTTTAAAGAACAATAAAAGAATTGTTCAATACGGGATTTCATTTTATAAACTCGGTGCATATATAATATTTTGTAAATTTAGTGATATTGTAAAACATAATTATTCAAGGTTCTTAACATACAATATATTCATAATTATTTAACAATAGTTGTGATTCAAAATGGCATTTAATTGGTAACCATAACTATTATTATATATAAAAGAAAGAACTATTATTTAAGTTAGGATTTAGTTCCTAAATTTTCTACCAAATATATATTGGAAAACATTAAAACCAACTTTAAAGATTTCTTTTTAATTTAGTCCCCTAAAATTTTAAAATTCATTGTATAGGTAAAGATTTCTTTTTAATTCTAGTTCTGGGACCAGATACTAGAGGTAAAACGTAAAAGTTTTAGTTATTGAACTAGAAGTAGTTCACAATTAATCTAAACTTAAAACTTTATAATTAAGAAACAAGTTGGAGGTAGCTTTCTAAACCATTACGTTTAATTTGAAGCATGGTGAAATGTGACTAAATATGCAGGGAGATCAGACTCTTGGGGATTACATGAAAGATAGAAGCTTCCCGGTAAACTTGGAATCTTTAATGTTTGGGCGTGTCTTACAAAGCATGAACTCGGTTGAAAGAAATGCATTGATAATCAAGCAAATACTGCGACAAATCATTACATCATTGAAGAAGATTCATGATACGGGCATTGTTCACAGGGATGTAAAGCCAGCAAACTTAGTAGTAACCAAGAAAGGTCAGATAAAGATCATAGATTTCGGGGCAGCCACCGACCTTCGAATTGGGAAGAACTATGTACCAAATCTTGCTTTGCTGGATCCTGATTATTGTCCCCCTGAGCTTTATGTGATGCCTGAAGAAACACCTAGCCCTCCTCCAGCCCCCATTGCAGCACTCCTTTCTCCTATACTCTGGCAGGTAAGCTATTCTCCATGGATCTTTTCTTGAAGCTGAAAGTTTGGGATTCTCCATGCAAAATATCGTGTTTAAGGATCTTTTTTCTCTCTCTCCATATTTTCGCTTCAACTATGCTTTCTTTTCTCTTCTTTATTAGTATTTTTTTTCTCACAGAGAAAAAAAAATAGAAGAAAAGCATGTGTTTTTCTTTTTGTGCATACTGCATTGTGCTTAAGCCCCAACGGACTATTTACACTTTATCATGCCTCGAGCTCAAACACTAAAATACTTTTTTGGGACTGTTGTGCTATTGCAGCTGAACAGCCCTGATTTGTTCGACATGTATTCTGCTGGCATTGTGCTGATGCAAATGGCAGTACCAAACTTGAGGAGTAGTGCTGGGTTGAAGAATTTCAATATGGAAATTAAGAACTATGGATATGATTTGAATAAATGGAGGGAGAAAACAAGAGCAAAGCCCGATTTAACTATACTCGATCTCGACTCAGGGAGAGGGTGGGATCTCGCAACGAAGCTTGTTACAGAGAGAAGGGGGCGTTTATCGGCTTCCGCTGCACTGAGGCACCCTTATTTCTTGTTGGGGAGTGATCAGGCAGCTGCAGTTATTTCAAAACTAAACTTAGTCAAAAAATGAGATTGTAGGAGGGAATGTAAGTAGAAATTTATAGTTCATTTTTCATCTTCATATGGTTATTTTTATTAAATTACATGGGACAATGATGGTCCCTTAGGAAGACAAATTTTAAAGCAAAAATATCAATGTAAAAAGCTATTTGAATTACAATTTTATTCAGTAGGAATAATCGAGCACTTGACTTACATTTTTCTTCTAGTAAAGGAGATGTTATAAAGCACAACTAAGAACTAATTAACAGAAGTTTTAAGATTTCAAAGAAAAATAACGGTGCTCAAATAAAAGCACTTCATGGGATTTTTGTGAGAGAAAAAGTGTTATGCCTTATTTATCACCAAGTCCAGATGATTACTATATAGTGTAGTATATGAAAGTCTCTCCCACTGGGTCCAGATATTCAAGAACAAATTGTGATCTTCGAAATATAATTTCGTACTTTAGGAGTAACTAATTTTTGAAAGGTTGGGATGGGTCTAAAGCTATATAGTTTGAGAGAATATGAATATACAAACAGGACATGTTTGTTTGTGTATTGGTAGATGGAAAAGTAATAAAATCACATGCATCAAACCAATAGCATACTTTGGAGAGCTTTATTTCAATTCATTTGATTATTGATTTTACGATGGGATTATTAGGAGAATATTTTGGTACGAAATAACCACTTCAAAGATGACGATACAAAAATTAAGAAGAGTGTTTAAGTCACCAAACAAAACATAATTCACCTTTACTATCTTTTTATAAAAGATATATTTTGTATTAAAAAGTGTCCAAACGAGATGAACGAAAAGAGTAGTGAAGTTTGCTAGTTTGAACTTATTTTTTAATAAATAAAATAATGTTAAATTCGTTAAATATTTGAAATTAAATATGGTTTTAACATTTTCAAACATAATAAAATAAACTAAAGTATTTATAAAATATAACAAAAGATTAAATTCTAACCATAATAGACATGAATGAACTTTTATTACTCTCTATAAATGTAGCATATAAATAATATAACTAACAATTCTCAAGGATGGGTTTTAAAACTCTAATCTTAAGCTTTACGAGTTGTATCAACTAAATATTTAAATTAACAATTGTATTAGTTTAAACTTTAATTATAAATTGACATGTTTTAAAAAATTATTAAATATTTTTTTATTTGTATAAAAGGAATAAACATAAGCTAAAATGGTATTTAGATGGTCTAAGTATTGCTCGTTATTATCGGTCTCCCACTTATAGAAATTGTTGTTGACATTTATTTAAAATTGATAGGATGATTGAAATGTGATGTGCAATTGGGTTGGTGCCAAACCATTTCAAGGAAATTGACACATTCCATTAGTAAATAAATAATAATAACATTTACAACAATAAATTTGGATAAGTTTTCATGACTTTGGGTCTTCCTCTTTCATAAAAAAAAGTCTTTACCCCTTTTAATGGATCTTCAAGAGAAAAGATTCTAAGAAATTAAGTTTTCGTTATATAAAAAAATTGATATTCACTAAATTTTCTTTAGTTTGTGTGGAAAGATTTCTACTTCTAATATATTAGCGTTTGAATTTATAGTTAAGAATTGGTAAATTGTAAAAATAACAATTTAATTTGTAACGATTATAATAATTAATTTATAAGTTTTAATTAATTTAGTTTTTGCACTGTACAATTTATAGCAATTTAATCTCAATCAATGAAAATTATTATTATTATTATGAAATAATATAAATTTTTATCCAATATATAAATGGTTTTAAATAAAAAGTTATATCGTTAGAAAACTAAAAGTAGAAAGAATAAAGTATTAAATGCTAAAAATATATTATAAGCTAAAGTTAGAAAGACTAAATATTTTATTGTTGTTCTTTACAACCATCCATTTTGAAATTTTGATTCATGTTTTTCCCTTTAAACTTTATATTTAATTTTAGTTTCTAAATTTTCAAAAGCTTTATAATAATCTCCATTTACCTAACTAAAAATAGATAAAGTTAGAAAGATTTTGAATTTAGTTCTACTTTTAAAAGGTTGATAAAGTTAGAAACATTTTGAATTTAGTTCTACTTTTAAAAGATGTTTCGAACAAAGATTATATAAGATTATAATAATCATCTATGTATTAGGAGTGAACATTGACATCCGAAAAATCAATCCGAACGATCAAATCAACACTCAGTGATCGATTTATTAAAAATATGGTCGGTGGTAGCTTTAATTAAAAAGTTTAAATAAATCGACCAAAACCAACCAAACTTCTCTATATTTCTGTAATATAAATATTATTTAATATTTAGTATTAAATAATAAATAATAAATAATGATATTTATTTAATATTAAATAAACCAAACCGACTGAATTGAATCGAAAAAATCGAACCGATCAAAACCGACCCGTTAACATCAATTTATGTACAAAATTGGTTTTCGACCTTGACTTCAATTGTCAGTTTTCGATGGATGATCACTCCTACTATTTACTACCGTAAATACTACTTAAAAGTCACACAATTAGTTATAATAAACATTTGCTACCGTTTTTGCTATTTTACACTCATAATTTTTTTTTTAATTTACTATAATATGTTTATTATTTTCTTTTAACCCAAAAAGAACATATTATTGTAACCCAACTAAAATAACTCACTCGTTACGTTGTAAATACTTCACACGTGTAATCCAAAACGTTGAATCAATTTTAAAAACAACCAAACTCTTCTACTAATTTATGGTGAATTCACTTAATTGGATATATGCACACACTATGACAATATTAAAATTCAATTTTGTTTTATCTATCTATTAAACAAGTGATACATACAAAAAAAAAAGAAACCAATCCAGTTATTCATTAAAAGCTTAATAATTTATAAATGAGATTTAAATAATTCAATTTTAAACATTCAAATAATTATTTTTTGTGGGCTTTTACCATTGCTTGAAGTTGGAATCAACAATATTAGGGAAGTGGCTTAGAAATTTGGCTAGCTTTGATTAAAAGTTATCACTTAAAAAAAGCATATGGAACTTTGAGTTTTGTCCCTTTAATTATATTCAACCTGTGTATGGATTTGACGAATTAATATAACTTTCATTTCTTGAAGTCATACAGATTCAATTTTTCATGTGTAATTACGTTGAATTGAAAAAAAAGTTCAACCTCATCTCTTTTCTAAATCAGCGCCATGAATGAAACTAGTGTGCTCGATGCACTCATTTCTTTGGAAACTTAATGAAGAGACCAAGGGTTTTGTTTGAAGCTTTGTGGGTGTGTAATATTAAAAGTAAGACATTTTAAAAAGAAGTGAAATAAAGTGTTTGGAAACAACTCAAAACAACTGTCGAAACACTTTCAAAATAACAGTTAATATAAAAAATCTTTTTGAACTTTTTGGAAAACTACTATTCACTCTAGTTAATCCGAATAAACCTTAACTTTTCTTATTTCGTATCTAATAGATCCGTGTCTTAAATTCAACACTTTTTCTTTTAAAAAAATATTAATGAGGTTATTAGATATAAAATTCAAATTTATGTATGATGGAAGATTAAAACTCCAATTTTTTTTAATGGGCTCATTAATTTTAGTATAGAGTCTATAAATCAAGAACTTATTAAAGATAAAATTTTAAAAATTAATGTCTTTGTTAGAGAAAATTAAAATTATAAAGAGTTAATAGACATCACCAAAGTCATGGTTAGAGAAAATTGAAATTTTAAGTAGTTTTCACGTTATCGTAGTATACACGCGACAATGTACAAAAAAATACAAATCGCCATAGTCCTACTTTTACTATCTTTGTTCTGAAGACTCTAAAGAGTATTTGGACACCCATAATGAAAATGAAATGCAATGTAATGTAATACTTTCAATTAGACATAATTAAAACGTTTCTCGCTAATTTTCTTGTTTAAAAAAGTAGTTTATATGAGCATCCGCTTTATAAATAGTAACTTTTGCCCATCTTTTTCTTCTATGAATATTATTATTATTGAACCCAAATTTAAAAAGAATTAATTTTAAAAGATTAAATTTAAAATTTATTGACACAAAAAATTAACTTACTAAAATTTCATAAACTAGTTTCATTTTTTAAAAAATATAAAGATTAAAATTAAACAAATGTGAAAAAATATATATAAAAATCAAAACGAGTTATTCTTAAATATAACAAAATAAATTAAAAGGTAATAGATTGTGATATATATATATACTACCATGTGCGTATCGTGATAGATCCCGATAGTATTTAAGGGGTCGTTTGGGGAAGGAAAGGAATAAGGGAAAAAAGAATAAAAAATATGGAGAGTTAAGTGGAGAAAATGATTATTATAATTCTTGTTTGGGGAAATGATTAATTGAAAGGATTATGGAGGATTTTTATAATCCTTATTTGGGAGAAGGATTAATTTAGGAAATGATTGTGACAAAAAATTTGTATTTTTTTTTATTTGTACGTTAAACCCAAGAGAAAAGATACATAATTTTTTTTTCTAAAAATGAAATTATTATTATTTTTTTTTTGCGAACCCAATACAAAATGAAAAATGTGATAATATTTTTTGCATTTGTGTAAATTTTTCGTACCATAAACCTTCTCCAACTAAGAATTGTCTTCAAATTCATTTTTTTAGTTAGGTTGTGTCGTAATTCAACCGTTCACAAAAAATTTGTATTGATCTTCTTTTGTTGATTTTGTATAAATATTTTTTTTTATTTGCAACGTACGCCTAATATATTTTCAAAAGTAGAGTATTTTTTCTCATTTGTACAATAATTTTTTCTTTATTTTTTAACATTAGATCAAGTGTACAAAAGAAGGTGTATTAATTTTTTTTTTTTGTGTAAAATATGTTTATGAAATCTATACCATAAATTCAATTCACACATAAATTATATTATTTAATTTTTCATTTGTGTTCAATTTGTAGTTCAATTTGATCCGTAAACCCAATACATTAAAAAAAATATGCTATTTTTTTCTAATTTATGACAAATATTTATTTTTCTACTGCAACCCCATATGAGAAAGAAACTGAATTACATTTTTTTTTCAATGGGTAAGAAATGCTTATGAAATGTTTTATGTAAACCAAATACAAACAAAAATTGTTTATGTTTTTTTTTTGTGTTATCATAAACTTATTTATTTTGTTCGCACTATTTTCCAAAACGACGAAAAGTTGTATTAAAATAATATTTATACTGTAACCTAACACACAGAAAATATGTACTAATTTTTAAATTTATTTTGTATAAAAAATTGGATCGTACACACAATACATAATACAAATAAATTGTATTTACTTCATTTATGAAAAATATGTTTATTCAAATTGTACTATAAATAGAATACAAAAATAAATTTTGTATTTTAAATTTGAATTATCAATTTAAATTTGGATCGTACACAAAATACATAATTAATTTAAATTGTATTATGTTGTTTTTATTTTTTCTTCATGAGAACGATAAGTAACATACGATAAGTAACATACGAGAAAATGACTAATTCGTAATTCGTTTGACATAGAAAGAACAAAGAAGAAGAGAGGTTAATTAATTTGTTAGGGAAATAGAAGAAATAAAAGGATTAATTTAGGAAGAAAAATAAATAAATGAGGAAAGAGAAGAAGGAGAAGAAAGATAAGAATTATATTGAAAAATGAAATGATTAAATACGGTAATAAACGAGGAAAGAGAAGAAACAAGGAGATTAAGTGTATTCCTTTCCCTTTCCTTTTCCCTTTCCCTTCATGAATGGGCCAAACAAGGAAAAGAAGTCCTTTCCTTTCTTTTTTTTCTTTTTCATTCCCCAAACGACTTCTAAAAGTTGGTAACTTCCAGACAAACTTTTTTTTATATTCAAACATAGATCATAATTCTGGTGAAAAAAAGACAAAAAGTAGTAATTTTCACTTCTAAAGAATTATTTTATGAGTTATGACAAAGAAATGGAAATGATTGTCATTCCTTCCGTTTATAAAAAGTAGTGTTGAATATATGATGTTTGTTCCAAAATTGATAGGATGATTGAAATGTGACATGCTTCGTTGCTGCCAACCATTTTAGAAAAATTGACACATTTCATCGACCAAATAATAACAACCGTTCTAATAATCACTCAAATTGTAACAATTTAAACCTAAACTCATAATTGTATCAATTTAAATCTTACAATTTTGAATTTGTTTCAAATTAAACCTCAAATATAACTAATAATTATATCAAATTATACCTTGAACTTTTCTAAGTATGCCAATTTAAACCTCAAACTTTCACAAAATCATTACAATCAATGTTGAGAACGGTATTAAAATAAAATACAAATAAATGGTCTATTTTTTCCTCTTGTCTTCTTCTTTAGGTTTTTATTTTTTTGTTCTTCTACGATTCTCTTGTAATTGTAAGGTTTAAATTAATACAGTTATACAAATTTAAAGCTTAAATTGATATACTTATATAAAAATTTCAATGACTAATTTAATATACCTATTAAATTTGTGATTTAAATTGATACAACTCAAAAGTTTAGGATTTGAATCAATATAATTATTAGTTTAAGATTTAAGTTAATACAAATATTAAAATGTAGGATTTAAATTGATATTTTCTCTAATAATAAAAATAACAATAACAACAATAATGATAAAATATGGTATTCGTTCCCATACTTAAAATTTGTTTCATTTTAGTTTTTATATTTTCAACTATACACTAAGTTTTAATCTATATAATTTTAATAAATCTTAAATCCTCATTTTCTTAAATTCTTTTTCATTTATTAACAATTTTACTTTAAATTTGAAAACATCTATTCATATATTATATTTCTACACATGCCAAATTATTATCCTGTAGTAAAAACTAACTTCAATAGGTTAAATTTGAAAGTACATAGAATAAAATTGAACAAATTTTAAAGTAAAAGGAACCAAAATAGTAATTTAACTTAATAGTAATATCGACGATTACATTAACAAATCTACATCATATACTAAGATTTCATGACTTTGAATTACCTTTTGGTAATAGGTGTATGACTCGTGTATATTATTATAATTTTAACATTCATGTGTTTGATTGAAATTTAAAATAAACACCATGTCTTAGCATTAACCGGTTAAAGTTTCTTTATAAGAACTATGTCAACTTTATTCTTTATACATCATAATTATTTATGGATTGATCCATTGATGATGAAAATCATGTGTAATAATAAGGTTATAAACATTTTGTTAACCTTTAACAAAATGTATTTAATTAACAATGCTAAAGTGTCATTGTCAGCACATCTATAATATTAAATATGGGTTGTCTCATATGAAACTTCTCGACTTAAAACATTGTCATGGTCAAAATATTCTTAACAACAGAAAATGATCTTAATTAATTAAACTTTTTCTAATGATATAGTGTAAAAATGTCAATATATATGGTTCAATCGTCACTATAGTAATACTAAAATTGAATGTGTTAAACTTGCTATCACACCCTAAAAAAACATTACTTCAAAACTCAATCATGTCAATTTTTTTTTAAATGAAAAATCTTTTTGTTTTTTTTATGATTTTAATGTCAATTTTTGGACGTGAATTAAAAATTGGGTTAGATACAAATATAGTATTAGACTATGATGGTTTTGTCTAATTTGTCCTTTAAACATTAAAATCCATGTTTTCCTATACTTATTAGTTGAAAATAATAAATGATAATTTGATACAAAGTGACAAAATTACATGGATGGAAATAAACTAAGATCAAATAAGATAATTAAGCATAAAATTTGTTGCATTTAAATATAATCCAAAGATTGCTTAGTCTTTATTCAATCAGCTACTTTTCTTCCTTAATTAAAGCAAGCCAAGTGATCTATGTCACATAACTAACATTTAAATAACCATCTTATTTAATCAAAATCTCACTACCAAAGAGTTATGTTTATTTCTTTATTTTACACCTATTCTAAATGTTATTCACTCAAATTAATACAGAACCATTTTCTAATATATCATTAAAAAAAATTAACCAACTTATTTACAAAAACACAACAAAATATCACAGTTTATTTACAACTGACTGCATCTATTTTGATATAAGACATAGATAGCAGTTGCTATATTTATAAATATTTTAAAAAAAGTTATTATTTAAAATAATGTTTGAAGATCACTTTTATCATTTTCTAAACTACTTTTTTTTATGTTACGAAAATTCAAGTATAAAATTGAATATTAGTTAAAGCAATTTAAACATGATTAAAGATATGTTTTCTAATAATTTTAAATATGACAAAAATGATTTTAACAAATTTCTAAATTTACTTTTAATACAATTCTTATAGAATGGTTTCTTCTTTCAATTCTAAATTCATGTTTAATGATAAAAATATGATTCCTTGTAAATTAGAAGGGACCAAATTAAATAATGATACTAAAGCCTAAAGTTAAAGCTAGTAATACAGTTTTTAACTCCCTAATAATCTATCTAACACTCCAAATATCATTAATAATGTCTTTTCTATTATGTGCTCAATGAATTATAAAACATACCTACCATATACTTAAATTCTAGATTAAAATAATGACATCATAGTTTCTCTTTTCTCTTTAAAAATTATGATGTTTGAGAAAATTATTAAAAGAAATTAAACATTTTATGTATTATATATATATATATATATATATTATATATATTATATATATATATATATATTATATATATATATATATATATATATATATAATATATATGAAAAATCCACGTATGCCCAAAAGTGGAGATATAGGTGGGACCCTACCCACGTTACCCTAATATTTCTGAAATAAATAATAGTAAAAATAAATGAGATGTAGTTGGCGCCAAATGGCTTCCACGCCGCGCCGACGACAAACAAATCCAATCAAAACGCGTCGTTTTTATACCCTTTCTTTTTCTCTTTCCTTTCCAATTAAATTTAGAAAAACAGAAAAACGAAAACGCGTAATTTTGTTTCTATTATTAATATTATTTCTACTTATCTTTTTTTCTTTCTAAAACCCTTCTCACCCTCCGATCAAATTGCTATCTTAGATCCACCCTTCATTCAGTCATACATCCACCACATATCCAACTTCTTGACAGGTGGCATTCATACTAACGACACCATCAATATATTCGTTACTCACATTTCTTTTTTTTTTTTTTCTTTCACACATTGATTTGGACCTTTTTCTTTTATTTTTTAATTTCTTTTGATAGTAACCCTTTTTGGGGCAAAATCGATTTAAATTGTGTGTTGTTCAACACCTTTTGTTATGGTTGTTCGAAAAAAAAAATCAATGTCTCAAATTTATAATGAAATTAATTAAACATCTGACTTCCTAAGTGTATTTATGATAATCAAACTATGAGTTGTTTGGAAAACTATAATATACCTATAATTATTGGAAAGTAAGTAAGATAATAATTGAAGATAAAACAAAAATTAGATTGTGAAAGACATAGTAGAAGTAAGATTGAAAGGTATTTGAAACAAATGAATTTTGTATTAAGTCCAAAATTCTCTATCCAAACTTATGTTTATGACATGGTGTATTACATGTATGTTTCGTTAACGACCATCAAACAATCTATTTAATTCATTTGTAGAATTTTCAAGAGTTTAGTTAATCAATACAAATTAAAAACTAGGCATTGAATGAAATATTTTTCTACAAATTTATTCAAATTTTATTACTTTTATACGTTGTTCGCATCCATCTTGATTTATTTATTACGATATTATATAATTTGATGGTAACTATTTTTGTATAAAATTATTTTATAATAATGTTATGGGGTTAAGTATGGTAGTGGGGTCATTAAATGAATTACTAACTTTGAAAAAGTGTAAATTTGAGTCTATATTTTGAAATTAGGTAAGAATTTGGATTGATTATAAACCCCTTGGATTGGTATATTATTTGGTTTGTGAATTTACCATTATTAACATGTCACCTAAAAAATTATTTAATTTTTAACTGTTAAACTTTGTTTTAGTTGGGCATGATGGTGCATAAAGTTTGACAAAGTTTGAAAAAGAAAATCTAAATGGATAAAATTTAACTATATTTTAGTAAGATATGATACATTGGAATCCAAGTCTATAGATAAGGGGAAGCTAAATTTTAGCAATGGTTAAACTTGATTCACATTGCTTGATTATGCCCAACTTAATGTTACATTTGGTCACATATATTCACAACATCATGGCGTCATCCCCTGCACAATTAAAATGTGATATCTCCATCATTCACATTCTAAAAAAAGTTCTATAAAACCTATGTTTCATTCCTTAGCAATCAAAATAACTGAAGTATATAGTTGGTGCACAAACTTAAGAATGTCGTATTCATACAGATACAAAAACTTAATTTCTTCCATTCCAAACTACAAGAACCTAAATTGTTAGGTTATTCATTTTGAAATGGATAACTACAAAAGTGAAGATCCAAGTGATGGTAATTTATTTGTTTTATTTCTCAAAGCTCAAACGTCAAAGGTTACATAGTAGTGGCAAAAAGGTAGATAATCCAAAAAACAAGGGTAAGTGTAGAACAATTGGAAAGGTGATGAAGTGTTGGACACTGAAAAATGCGGCCCGCACCGAAGTTCTTGGCTGGCACCATCTTCTTCTTCTTCTTCTTCTTCCCCATTTCCTTCGGGTTCTGGTCTCTTAGTTTTAGACCTTCCGCCATTGTTTCTCACTCATCTCTCTCCTTCTTCTCTCCATCTTCAGTTTCCTTTCACAAGGTAAGCTTCCTCTTTCCAAATCCTCCACACCCACCAAATTTGTTTTGACTTTGTGTTCTTCATTTTCCTGGATCTGATTCATCTTACACTCTTCATGAATATCCCTTCATTGGGTTGAAATTTGTTTGATCGCACTCATAAACCATATTAGATTTCTGGGTTGATGTTGTTGTTTTTTTTTTTTTTAATTCTTGTGTAGGAAATTCCTGGATTCCTTTTCAACTTTATCTGGGTGTTGATGTTGTTTCCGATCTAGTGGAAGAAGAAGCTTCTCGAGTTGATTCATGAAGGAAATTCGTGGTCTTGCATTTGCATTTGCGTTTGCATCTATATCTGTTTTCGTTTCCTTGTTCTTCGATGTTCATGTGGTTTTAGCACAAAATTACATCCCTCGGGATGTAATCCTCCTTGATTGTGGAGGACCTTCAACTGCTAACGACATCGACAACCGGAAATGGAACACCGATGACAAATCTAAGTTTGTTCCGGCGACAGGGGATAGCTCTGTATCGAAAGCCGCTACTCAGGATCCTTCAGTTCCTGATATCCCTTTCATGACGGCTAGGGTTTTTAGTTCTAGTTTCACCTACAGCTTTCCTGTGGCTCCTAGTCGTTTATTTGTTCGTCTCTACTTTTACCCTTCTTCTTATGGTGGACTTGATGCATCTGATGCTCTTTTCTCTGTTTCCACTCAATCCTATACTCTTCTTAAGAACTTCAGCGCTTCACAAACGGCTGCAGCTTTGAATTATGCCTATATCATTAAGGAATACTCTATCCATGTTGATGATGATAGGTTGAACTTGACTTTCACTCCATCCTCCACTCATCCAAAGGCTTATGCATTTGTGAATGGGATTGAGATTGTATCTATGGCTGATATTTATAGTGATACTTCTGGGAGTACCCTGATTGTTGGTCCATCTACTCCATTCATTGTGGACAATTCCACTGCACTTGAGAACGTCTTTCGGTTGAATGTCGGGGGGAATGATATTTCACCTTCTGATGATACCGGGATGTATAGGTCTTGGTTTGATGATACTCCATTCTTGTATGGGGCAGCACAGGGAGTGACGATGAGTACTGATCAAAACACAACGCTTAATTATCCGCCGGGCTTTCCTTCTTATGTTGCACCGGAGAATGTCTACTCCACTGCTAGAGCAATGGGACCTGATAACAATGTCAATCTGAATTATAACTTGACATGGATTTTCCCTGTTGACTCTGGGTTCTTTTACCTTGTTAGGCTTCATTTTTGTGAGATTGCTGCAAATATCACAAAAGTCAACCAAAGGGTGTTCGACATTTTCCTTTATAATAAAACTGCTATGGATAGTGCTGATGTGATTGCCTGGTCTAAAAGTAATGATACTCCTTTCTACAAAGATTATGTGGTTTTTGTTCCTGCTAATGGAAATCCACAGCAGGATTTATGGCTTGAACTGCATCCAGACAAGACCATGCGTCCCAATTACTATGATGCAATCTTAAATGGAGTGGAGATATTCAAAATTAATGACTCGAGCGCTAATCTTGCTGGGCTAAATCCTATTCCTGCTCCAAAACAGGACATTATTGATCCATCATTAGCTAAGCCAGCTTCTCACGGTAAATCAAAGAATAATTCAGGGGTGATTGCTGGAGTTGTTTGTGGAGCAGTTGTTTTAGCTCTGATTATTGGTTTCTTTGTTTTTGCTAAACGTCGCCGTGGGCGTGGTAAAGATTCTAGTACTGTTGAGGGACCGTCGGGATGGCTCCCTCTTTCTCTCTATGGAAATTCCCATTCAGCTGGATCTGCTAAGACAAATACAACTGGAAGCTATACATCCTCCCTGCCTTCTAACCTTTGCCGCCACTTCTCATTTTCTGAGATCAAGTCTGCTACAAGGGACTTTGATGAATCTTTACTACTTGGAGTTGGTGGTTTTGGCAAAGTTTACAAGGGAGAAATTGATGGTGGGACTACGAAAGTTGCCATCAAGCGAGGGAACCCTCTCTCTGAGCAAGGTGTCCATGAATTTCAAACAGAGATTGAAATGCTTTCTAAGCTTCGCCATCGCCACCTTGTTTCATTGATTGGCTACTGTGAAGAGAATTGTGAAATGATTCTTGTTTATGATTACATGGCTCATGGAACACTGCGAGAACATTTATACAAGACTCACAAGCCGCCATTGTCTTGGAGGCAAAGGCTCGAAATATGCATTGGAGCTGCCCGTGGTCTGCATTATCTCCACACCGGTGCCAAGCATACGATTATTCATAGAGATGTGAAGACAACCAACATCCTTTTAGACGAAAAGTGGGTGGCAAAAGTATCTGATTTTGGGTTGTCAAAAACTGGTCCTACTTTGGATCACACACATGTTAGCACTGTAGTGAAAGGTAGTTTTGGATACTTGGATCCTGAATACTTTAGGCGACAACAATTGACCGACAAATCAGATGTTTACTCCTTCGGAGTCGTTCTCTTTGAAGTCCTATGTGCTCGGCCAGCCTTGAACCCAACACTCCCTAAGGAGCAAGTGAGTTTAGCTGAATGGGCTGCACACTGCTACAACAAAGGCATTTTAGATCAGATAATCGACACATTCCTTAAAGGGAAGATAGCATCAGAATGTCTCAAGAAGTTCGCAGAGACAGCAATGAAATGTGTATCTGATCAGGGAATTGACAGGCCATCGATGGGCGATGTTCTCTGGAATCTAGAGTTTGCATTGCAGCTGCAGGAGAGCGCAGAAGAGAGTGGCAAGGTAGGCAGTGGGATGGATGTGGAAGAAGGTCAACTGGATGTAGTTTACAAAGGAAAGAAGGATCCAGATGCTTCCCCCGGCATTGATGGAAACATAACCGACTCAAGAAGCACCGGAATCAGTATGAGCATTGGAAGCCGAAGTCTTGCCAGTGAAGATTCAGACGGGTTGACGCCGAGTGCTGTGTTCTCACAGATCATGAACCCAAAAGGACGTTAACAGCCCAAGGAGAGGCTGAACTCATTCCACCCAGTAAGGCCTTAATACTTTTCATAGTTTTGAGTGATCAAAAGTACAATCTTTGTCTCATTAATTCTGTTCAACTATTACAGATCTATTCCACTTTCTCTTTTGAGGCTTCTAATTGTTTCAATCCCAAAGCACAAGGTGTTCTGTTGTTCTGCCTAGTACTATCATTTGTATCTATAAAATTATCGATATATCGGTATATTTGAACATATTTTCACTCCATACTTCACTTTCATCTGTGGATTTTTATTTCTTTGTTATTATTGACTGCTTAAAATGTGTATTATTTTGTACTTTAAATATTTATTGTCATTCTTTTTACTTTGTGTCTTTTATATGCTTTTCAGCTTCAACTCCATCTCCTCCTCCTCCTCTTCTTCTTACTATCATTTCAAACAAATTGGTATTGTTGTGTAATATTGGAAATACAGGTCAAACTTTACTAGTTGAGTCCTCAGACTTTTGGATTCTGGATTTATGTCTGATTGATTTGATTAAATATTAAGCTTTAAAATGCTTCTAATAGATCTTTAAAAATTCTGATTATGTGTTTAATAAGTAAAAATGTTCAGATCTCTAAGCTTTCAATTGGGTCTAATAGATTTTTTGTAATTAATGAATCACGAATCTACATGGTATAACATTGAATTTTGTGTTCCGAATTTGGCATTTCATTATCGAGTTTAATTGATGTGGATTTTAAAAAGTTATATAATTGGCATGTTTGACATAAAATTGGAAGAGTATGGTGAAGAAAATGGAAGAATCAAACAAACTCAAATGTTTTGAATCTTTTTTCTTCTGGAGTATAGTGTTGGTCTTTTAGATCTTGATTTTACATTTGAACATTTTCAATATATATTTATGGGTCGATTTGGTATTTTATTTAGAAAACAAAACAACTCGTTTTGGATGAAGTTAAAGTGAGCTTAGTTTAGTGGTATTATAATAACCTCTCTTTTTAGAGGTTAAAGACAGTCCGTTTAAATAGAATTTTAGGGATTAAAACGGTATTTTCCTTTATTTTTCTATGAAACATAGAATCTCATAATCCAACCCTGCGGAAAAGGTCCTAACTAGGAAATAGTAGTTTTTTATAGTCTCATGTGTGTATATATCTATATCGATACTACTATATATAAAAGGGGTTTATGATGAGAGAATATTTACATTTCCATTTTGTCCTTGCAACTACTCGTAGTTCAAATTTTGTCCTTCATCACAACTTTTCAGGTCAAGATGGTTATGTGTGAATAGGGTTATGTGTGAATAGTTGTTGTAGGAGAAAAAAAAAAGATATGATTTAAATGGACAATCACATAGTTGTTTTTGACTACAACTATTCAAAAAAAAAAAAAAACAATTGTAGGCAAAAAAAATTATGTGATTGTCCATTTCAATCTTTTTTTCTTTCTACAACAACTATTCTAGTTTAAAGTCAATGCATGTAATTCTTGAGAACGATGAGAGAGAGAGAGAGAGAGAGTTCCCTGCTCTTCGTGCTGGCGATGATGACTCCAAGACAAACCTCAACAAAATCAAAAACAATTTCTTTTCTTGTGAATTTGATTTGAATAGCAAAGGAAGAGTGTTTCGCTTCACTAAAGCTCATATGAACAAATCTTATACACTTTGAGGAGATGAAATTTTATTTGTTTGGGTGATTCTCTCAAGGAAGTTTTGCAAACCCCGAAATCTCATAAATTTTTTCGAAAGATATTCTGCAATGGAGGGTTCATCTGGATTAAAAAAACTACAAATAAGAGAGGAAGTTTTCTTGAGATCTCGAAGGTGTTGAAGTTGGGGAAAAAAAGAAAACATAGTTGTTCCAACTAGTATTGTTTCAAAAGGCTGG
Organism: Cucumis sativus; assembly: GCF_000004075.3. Classification (NCBI taxonomy): domain Eukaryota; kingdom Viridiplantae; phylum Streptophyta; class Magnoliopsida; order Cucurbitales; family Cucurbitaceae; genus Cucumis; species Cucumis sativus. Next base: position 16,401,001 of record NC_026658.2, read on the forward strand.
GAATGATTTAGGCGTTTACCGCTAGATTTTTTGAATGCTGATGACGAACCTAAGGCCCCTCATTATGAGAAGAAAACAATCCAAAAGCCTCATTTTGGAACCAAATCGGAAAACCAATATCAACCTCCTCATCCTCTGGGAAGTTCTCAATATGGAAAATCTCTAAGCATGATGCCTAGTCATTCTAATGAAGAAAGTAGAAGCAAAGGAGAAAAAAGAGTAAGAAAGATTTGTTGGAAGGATACGCTGGTTGTCACTAAATGTGACTTATCCATGATGATTGACAGAGGATTCTGTAAGTCCTTCAAGCTCAAATACAAAATACCTTTATTATCAATCCATTTTACACTGACAAGGCCCTGCTCAAGTGTCCTGATCAGAAGATAGCAAGACTTCTCACAATGAACAAGGGTTGGGCCACCTATGGTCCTTTAATTTTGAAAATGGAAAGATGTGATCCAAAAAAACATGGAAAAATGTCGCTTGTTCCCTCTTATGGAGGCTGGGTTAAACTAAGAAATTTTCCCTTGCATTTATGGAACAAGGAGGTGTTTAAGAGGGTCAGTGATAAGTTTAGTTGTTTTATTGATTTTGCGAAAGAGAATTCGAATCTCATTAACTGCTTGGAAGTGAATATCAAAGTTAGAGGAAATTATTGTGACTTTATTCCCTTGATAGATGGTTCCGATTCTTTCCTTGTGCAAGTGGTTTCCTTCCAAGATTTCACTCTTCTTATTGATAAAGTTGATGGAATCCATGGATCCTTCTCGCTGGAACAAGAAATTCTTCAAAGGCCCGGGTGACCCGGATTCGAACCCAGTTGACATTTGGCTCATTGAGAGGTCAACTTCAAGGGTGTCAGACATTACTCATAATTCTAGTTCAATGTATACGATGGCAGACGAAGCTGAATTTTATCGTCCTTTTCTGCATGCTTGCAGATATAAGCGAACTTAATTTAAACTTACCGCCCAAGAAAATCCTACTAGGCTTGACTAATGAAGTGGGCTTGACTAAGGAAGTGGGCTTTTCTGATTTAAAAGGGAAAGACATTGTTGTGGATGAAATCAGTGCTCTAAAGCCCAACAACAAAACTCAACTTGGGATAATTATTAGAGAAATCTCTCAAGCTCCCTGTGTAAACCACCATCCTCCCCAGAAATTACCCAAGTCCATAAAAATTAAGTTTGCAGAAAAAATATGAGATTCGGTATTTCTTTAAAAAAAGTGTGATTTATTCCACAAAACAAAATGTAGACGCTTCAACTTTGATGTCTTCCTCTGATCACATCCAAGATTAAATTAATCCTATTTCGAGTGTTTCTATCTCCAGTCTTGGCAGCCTCATCTCTGAAAATAAATTTGTCCCACTTGATCAAGTTGAAGATTTGCAGCACATCTCTGATTTTTCTTTTGATGTCTATAAACTCTTCCACAATGCAAGCTCCACGGAAAAAGTTAGAGAAGAGAGCCTTCAGTTAATAGCTTTAGAGAAAAACACCGATCTTCGATTACCCATTGAAGAGGTAACTGAAATCGAAAGAACCAGCAGCCTCTATACAAAATCCTTTTCCATTGAGCAAAGAAGTGGTAGTGGCTCTTCTCGTATACGACTTATGCATTCGCGTTGTGACTAGGAAAGGAAAACCACATAGAAAGGGTGGGGCCTCCTCGAATAGCAACACGAAGCTCACTAGAGAAGTAAAAGCTTTGCTAGGTAATTGGGAAAGGGAAGCTCAAGCGGCAAAAGCTAGTAATTCCCCTGGCTTCGATGGTGATCTATGTTAATTCTCCCCTAGAATGTAAGGGGTCTTAATGCTCGTCCTAAAAGAGCAGTTGTAAAAGAGTTTCTTGTGAAATTCAATCAAGATGTGGTTATTCTTCAAGAGTCTAAAGTTAGTACTGTCGATTGACATTTGGTGAAGTTAGTTTGAAGTAGTCTGTTTGTTGGGTGGGCAACTTTAGAGGCTTATGGTTCTTCGGGTGGTATCCTTATTTTGTGGAAAGAGGATTCAATCACGGTGGTCTTTAAAAGGCAGAAAATGCGTTCTTTTGAAGCTTGATCTAGAGAAAGCTTATGACAAGGTAGATTGATCTTTTTTTGATATGGCCATGAAACTTAAAAGCTTTGGTAAGAGATGATGGAGATGGATCTGGAGCTGTTTGTCGATGACTAATTTTTTCATCATTGTCAATGGTAGGTCTAGAGGAAAAATTCTTGTTAAAAGGGGCATTCGTCATGGTGATCCTCTTGTCCCTTTTCTTTTTATGATTGTGAGAGATGCTCTAAGTTGCCTTATTCACTACTGTAATGAGAAAATGAGTTTAAAAGGCTTCCATTATGAGAACTTGTCAGATGATTTAACCCACCTTCAGTATGCAGATGACACTCTTCTTTTTTCTTTTTGGGAGGATGGAAACTTGGAGACTTGGTGGAAGGTGATCAATATCTTTCTTTTGGAAGTCGATTTATCCCTCAATATATTCAAAATATTTTTGATCGGTATTAACCTTAATAGTTGTGACTTGGCTCCTTATACTAACTTTATGGGGTGCTCGGTTGACAGTTTTCCCTTTAATTACTTGAATTTTTCTATTGGAGGGGGTTGCAACAGAAAAGAGATGTAGAATACCCTTGAAGAGCGATTGAGATATAAAATTGATAGGTGGAGGAATGTGTCCCTCTCCGAAGGGGATAGACTAACTCATGTGCAATCAGTTCTCAATAGTCTTCCTTGCTATTTATTCATCCTTGGTCAAGCTCCGGCCAGTGTTATCAATAGATTGGAAAAGATGATAAAAAAATTTGTTTGGACAAGAGGGTCTACTAACTCAGTTGCCCACCTCGCCAATTGGAATTGTACTTCCTGCCTGATCTGTTATGGTGGTCTTGGGATTGATTGGTTTAGGCAAAAGAACATTGCTCTTCTCACTAAATGGCTTTGGAGGTTTAGAAAGGAAGAAGCCACCTTATGGAGGTGCTTAATTGTGGCCATTTACATCTTAGAGGAGAATGAGTGGTCTACTAAAAATCCGATCAGGGGAAAATATTACAGATTATAGGTCGATATTTTGAAGCACAAGGAGGCCTTCTTTAAATTCTCAGCTTTTTTGCTGGGAAAAGGAATCAAAATCAGAATTTGGAAGGACAACTGGGGTGGCGTGGAGCCACTTGCAGAAAAATTCCTTAACTTGTTCTCATTGTCATTGAATAAGAATGCTTACGTGGCTGAATGTTGGTGTATTGTTACTCATTCGTGGAACTTAGGCCTTAGAAGAAATATGCTCAATAATGAGATTGCCAATATGACCTCTATTTTAGAAATTCTTCATTCTTGGACCCCCTTGGATTGTGATGATAGTCTTAAATGGACTCCTAATGTTAATGAAAACTTTACTACGAAGTCTACTTTTCTCAACCTAACTAAGAGATCCCCATTCATTGATGTTCCTTTGATTTGTCACATTTGGAAGACTAAAATTCTGAAAAAGGTGAAATTTTTCTTATGGTCGCTCGCTTACAAAAGCCTTAACACTCACGAGAAGCTATAAAAAAACTTTTAGTATACTATGCTTAGCCCCTCAATGTGTTGCCTTTGCTTCAAAAAAGAGGAAACCTTGGACCACTTATTTTTACATTGTCTCTTTACTAGAAAAGCTTGAAACACTTTGTTTAGAATTTTTTTATTTGACACATTCTCTTCCTAGTAAGGTTGATAACTGGTTGATTGAAGGGCTCAACATTAGAGGTTATAGCCTGAAAGAAAACATGTTATAGAGATGTGCTACTCGATCCCTTTTGTGGTGCATTTGGAAAGAAAAGAATAGTAAAATTTTTTAAGGTAGCTATAATTCTTTTCATTCTTTTTGGACTGTTGCAACACACAATTTTTTGGTGGAGGACGAATTACACCAAACACTTTTGTAATTATAGCCTTTCAATGATATTCAACAATTGAAAGGCCATCGTTTTTAGTTTCTTACGAGGAGGACCCTCTTGTCCCTTGCCCTTAGGCTGTTTTTTTTTTTGTTATATGAATACACATGTTTCTTGTTAAAAAGAAAAAAAAACTACTCTAATTGAAGTGGTGTATAGTAATTTTATGTGTTGTGATTTAGACTACGTATTTGAAAAATCATGAACAAACAATCAAACGTGGTAGAACAACAATAATGTCATTTACCACACTGTATAACTATGTAGGTTGAAGTAAAGTGTGATTTAAACCATATATGAAACATTAATATCTATTGATATACATGTGTTTAAACCATTTTTATTCTTAAAATTTCATAAATTCATATATATATTCTTTTTCTTTTAAACTTTCTTTCTTTACATTTTTAAATATACTATAATTTTTGTGTACATATCCCTGTGTTATAGACTAGTGTTTATAAATGATAGAAAATAATTGTCACTATTTTTTTGTTTGTTAATTTCTATTTGGATGAAGTTTTAAAATGTTACAAATTTAAATAATAAGTTATGTACCATTTGATCTCTCGATACTTTTTAAATAGTTCACTTATTTTTCATCACTATTAAATTAATTTTATAAAAAACATATCCTAATTATTTGAAATTTGATGCCAAGAAACAAGATGAACATCAATAAAAACTCAAAGATAAAAGTAAAAAATAATTGAAATCAACGAAACTAAAAATGTAACCATTCCCTCTAAAATGATAATTTTTAAAAAATTCATTAATCATTAATTAACTTAACTAATTATAATTATAATTATAATGAGAGTGTTGGAATACAATAGTAACAAGAGTGTAAAACGTAAAACAATTATAATATAACAATTAGATTAAAAGTCGAGATATTTTTAAAAATAACAAAATAAATTAAAATATTTATAAGTTATAGCATATGGTGATAAAATTTGCTATAGATGGTAAATATTTTGTAAAATTTGCTATTTTTGAAAATTTCTCATTAAAGTATTAACATATATAATAATATTTTTTTAAGTATTTAATGTATATGTCAACGATAGAGTCTATCATCGATTGACCATATTGAAAATATTAATCTATCATTGACAGACTATCAACAATAGAAGTATATAATTAATAGACTTTATTTTATTTGCAATTTTACACAATTAGATATTATCCCTAAAGTTTCTACCTATTATAATTACCCTTTTTGAATTACATTACCATCTCCAAACAACCTTTAAGGAGGCTTGAGTCAGAGTGAGTTATTATAGTCCTAAGTTATTATAATTGAATCATAATAATCTCTGTTTGAATGTAAATTATTTTAAAACTATTTTTGTTTGAGAAGCATAATTACCATATATATTGTAAAAAAAAATGAATGAAAAAAATAGTAAAATATGTAATTATTAGTAAATAGGGAAACAAATGAAAGGTTTTGAAATACGGTAACAACCGAAAGATTTTGAAATAATTAAGAACTTTTAAATAGCATTTATGGTACGAAGATGTGTTTATTAGAGTCGGATATAGTCCTTGTCTCAAACGCACTATCGTTCATTTAGATTATGACTTATTGGAAGCACTCGAGGGAAAAAAAAACTTGCATACTTAAAATTAAGAATGAGAATATAACAACCTATAACACGTTGTGGTAAAAACCCACATACTTCATTCAATTTTCTTTTTCTTGCACTTAAAAGATTCTAAGAAGTCACAATAATTGTAAAATAAATATCACTAATAGTCTACACTTGAAAGAGAGAGGCATTATACAAAGAAACAACATCATACATTCATTATACAGGGAAGGCACTCAAGGACTTTAAAATGGTATTTACCCGAAGTCATATCCGATTAGGGGGGAGAGAATCTGCCACTGCAGTAATTTTCTTCTCTAGTTCAATTTTATTCGCTCCGACAAGCTTGTCGATTTGCTGTCCTTCTTTGAGGAAGAAAAAGGTAGGTGTAGCTTTGATATCCCAAGAAGTGCTGAAGTCCTGCAAAAACACCAAAGCATCCAGATAAATGTTGTAGACCAAAAAGAACGAACCTATAACATATATAATTATCATCTTAGTGACACATCTAATGATGAAGTGAATGTAGAGGGGCAGTGAATTATATCAAAATGAGAAGCATAGACAAGCTTCAATTCAGTAATGTTCTAAGAAGGCATTCCATAACAACAGAATAAACTTATCGAACATGGAATGCTTCGACCTTTGTGTCATCCTAGTACTAGCTTAGTGAAAGGGTGCTAAATTCATAGCAGGGACCATTGAATTTCTTTCTTTTTTTCCCTTTACTTTTAGTACAACGGCAGAGGCAATGAGTGTCTTGTCCATCGAGCTGTGGACGGATTGACAAGGAATGTTGCATTCCAAACATAAAAGAACCAGTAATAAAAAGAACAAAATATCATCAGACCACCCTGCTCTACCATTTCTACATCGTAACTCTGTTTCATGCCTGAACTCCCACCCCACAAAATGTAATGCCACCCCCCCAAATGAGAAAAAAAAAAAACCATTTATGTCAATCAAGTGAAGCAGTTAGCAGATAACAAATCAATTGAATATCAAAGATCATTTCAGTTCAACGTCTAAACAGTTTAGATGAATGAGTAAAAAGAGTTAACAAAGTCTTCCATAAATGATATTGTAATTCACTACTCACGGTTAATTCATCAACATCAACTACCAAGAACATCAAAGACTCGTATTTCTCTGACAATTCACTGTAGAATGGAGCAACCACCTTGCAAGGACCACACCATGTTGCACTGAAGTTTGCTATCACCTGTCAGATCCATAATCTCAATTATGATAGGATTAAACCCATGGTCTATGAAATAAATATGCTGAAAGTGGGTTAAGGAACACGAGCAGGTACGACTGTATTAGAATTTAGACAAAAGATGTTCATTACCAAAAGCTAGAGAGAATCATGGCAGCTTCCCTTACATAGATGACAGAAGTGAGCAAAAAAATTAAGGCATGACACAGAGCAAACTATTTATTAAATTTTTTATATCATTCCAATTTTGTCGGATAATTAAATAATGTAAAATTAGTATTTTCTCACGAGAGTACTTAAATTATAAAAACAAAATTTAAGATAGAATCATAAACTACATACTAAAAGAAAGCTATTGATTCCCTCCTTAGTTAATTTCATGATCAAGATGGAAATATCAATGCACATAGGTCTTTGAGGATTCTCGTTATCAAAATGGAATGCAAATAAAAAGAGAAAGGTCTTAAGTGATTACAATATCGGTGCGCACTGCAGTAACAGGTCCAAGTGTTTTGTTTTTATAACTATATTCCTCTAGCTCAAACCTTAATCCATGAAGCCAACACCATACCATCCAACTCTCCTTCATCAAAGGCTTATTTAACTATGTAAATAAACTATCTGAAGTTTCTGCCAAATTAAGCACTATCCAACTCTCAGACATTGATACTTGGAAAACAAAGCATGATTATGAACAAAGTTCATGAAGCAAGAACAATGACATTCCTTAAAATTATGAGGAAAGCAGAATAGGCATCTACATAACTGCTTAAGTGCATGAGTTTCTTTCTTCTACTACTTTGGTTTCTGAAAAACAGGCCTAATTAATCTATGAACTAATCTAGAAACAACAGCAGGCCTTAAAGTTTCAGCGACTGCATAGCATAGCAACTGAATATTTCAATTTTCTCAATTTTCTCAATTTTTTCTCTTTAATTTGCTCAGTTGACCAAACAAATAAAATAAAGCACTGCCAACATGACTCAATAATATAAACTATAATCTTACAATTTTTCCGCTAGTATTAGCTTCTTCCAACTTTTGGTCCCAAGCTTCTTTGGTTGTGATTAGATGGACCTTTCCAGCTGCAAACTCAACATGATGATCAGAGTCATCATCTTTGGTTTCGGCCTAGAAACAGGGAACATAAAAACATCCCAGTTAGATGAGTGTTAATGATCAAATAAAACAAGCAACAACCCAAAATGTCAGAAAAGAGTAATTTTTTTCTTCCCCTTCAAATATTTATATAATAGTTAATACAATTATCACCAAGTTTTTCAACATTATAGGATCATAAAAAAAATTACATAAAAAGGAGAGGGGGCAAAAAAAGAGCAGATGCTGATAAGCTGATTAAACTCAGGTAGAATAAAAAAGATTTGGAGGCATTTCTGAAGTCATCAAGTCAAGAATTGAATCAGATATAAATAGCATTTTCTGCAGTTATACATTTCCTGCCAGATATTCAATAAATGATAACCTTTGGTGTCATGCTAATGATGATAAAGCACCACCTTCACCAATATCCATACATAATTGAGGTGTTAATAAAAGTAACGGCTTTATTTTTACAGCAACCAAAAAAAACCTTCAGAATATTATTACCCAATACAAATACTGTTTTGAATAGATTGAAAATTAACAAATCTAATTTACAAACCAAATATTCCAATTAAAAGGACAAGCAACTATATCTAGTCCTCTTCTGATCCCCACAAAGCCAAGCCCTAGCCAAATTCTTTAGCTTGTTCATTCATAGTCGACAGCTAATCATTCTCACTTAATCATCTTTCATCAATGTCAAATTCACAACTTCAGCCTGGTCCATATTACTCGTGATTCACACTCTGTCAAGGCTTCACAATTGCTTAAAAGAAGTTCCATGTACAGATACCAACACAACACGAACATCACAAACCACCAAACACAACTCAACTAACATCACTAGATTAACAGTGCTATCCGACTCTTACCTTACTAAAGCAAAGTCCCATTTGAAGGTCCAAGTACAGATTTTTGAAGTGTTCTACGTATCACAAGTTAGCCTGAAAAAAGGGAAAAATTAAGTAATCAAGGGAAGAAAAACATGGGGCATTTAACTCCTTTTCTATTGTAGATATTTCATATTCACAGATATGTTATAAATTCTGTGAAAGAGACATAAAAAAAAGACCAGCTCTACTTTTTTCAGTGACATAATAACCTCAAAAAGTTAGAAAGCTAACAAACCGCAAAGACCTCACTCCTGTCAATTTCAAGGTTCGTAAATCAACTAACAAATAGATAAGGGATCGATGACCGTATCATTCGGACTTACTTTAGACCAATAGTAAAGCAAGGAAATACGATTCCCTAAGTAAAGAAAAAAAAGGGGAACTACAGCAGAAAGAAGCAGAATAAAATCATGGGTAAAAGGCTTCTCAACTTCCCCCCAATTCGACATCCCACAATAGACAGACAACAATATAGAATCAAAGAAGACCCAGCAACCCATCTGAATACTATTCGTCAACAAACTAGTGAAGTATAATTAAAAACCGAGTAGAGAAGAAACCCATCAAAAAATGAGAAAATTACCCTCAAGAACCCCCGAATTGGAGCCTCGAGTCAATTGAGTAGCCGGTGGAGGGATGACGGCATGAAGAAATTGTGGAGGAAAAAACCCGCACGGGTTTTGTGGAAGAAAATTGATCTGGATAATGATTTCAAAGGAAAGCAATCGGAAAATGGTGAAATCAGAGGGGATGAGAATAAGACGAGGGAACTGAAGGCCAGAGAAAGAGTAGGCGTTCGATGACGATCAGAAAACTGGGAAAAATCTGAAATTGTATTTTATGAACTTTAGAATCGGAAAATGGAAATTGCCCTAGAATTTGGACATTTTAGACTTTTCTTCTTGGAGTTCAAAGGCGCGTTGCGTTGGGTGTGGTAAAAATGGAAACTTCAATTGAAAAGACAGAGCATTTTGGTTGTGCTGTGCATCATAGTTTAGTCCAATTAATCAATTCATCTTTTAGTCCAATTAATCAATTCATAGTTTAGTCCAATTAATCAATTAATCTTTTAGTCCAATTAATCAATTGTAGTTTAGTCAAATAACCATATTTGTTCTTTCAAAACAACATACAAAATAATGATTGTTTTTGTACCAAATCTCTGCTCTATGGTGAGTCATGTCTTCCCATGACTTGATTATTATAAGTAGGAACTAACTATCACATCCTCCCCCGCAACAAAATGTTAAACTCTAACTTGTTTTTCTATAAATTTATCGTTATAATTTCATATGAGATATCTTAATTTGGAACATGAATTTTTTAGTCAACATTTTCTTTTTCTATTCTCTCGATTATAATTTTTATCTTTATTTTTATGTAAAGATTAGGTTCATTTTCCTCCGACCAAAATTTGACATCAAAATTCGATGTCTCCTATTAGATAAGTAACTTTAAATCAAGACAACTTAAAATCTCATTCAAGAAAAATACACTGGTTACAAGATATATGTACTTCAAGTGAACTATATCCTTATGTTGGAACCTCTAGAAGAAATATTACCTCAACAAAATGTCCAAACAAAGTGTGTGCTAACCTGCCTAGACAGAACACCTAGACAAAGTGAATGTTAACTCGTCTCAACAGAACGTTGCATGTTATCTTCCCTTTTCAAATTGCCTAAACAGTTCACCTAATCAAATCACTTATTGCAAAATAAAAACAAGTTAGGATAAAGAAGGCTGAGTTGCGGATTTCGCTTTCTTTAAGACATTTTGCGACTCTGTTCTTTTGTGCAAACAAATTTGAATAGTTTCATCGTCTCCAGGATAAAACAATTGTGTTTCATCAATCAGAATTGTACTGGATACTTATCAAAATACCAACACTCAAACAAACACTCTTATGCTGTAAAAACAAAAACAAAATTTAGTCCGATAAAAATTCAAAATAATTTTTTAGTAAAATATTATATTATTATTTTAATTCCTCGTCCAACTGGACATTGACATGTGGAGATATCGACAAACTTACTTTTGTCTATCTTCTCTCCCATTCCAAAACCGGGGTGTCTCTTGTGGGTCCAAATCCATGAGTAAATGTATATAGGTTTATAAAAGACCCAAACCTAATGGTAGAATACAAATTTAGAATAAAGTAATGGTTGCAACTAAAGCATGAAGTAGTTTGGTTACGAAGAATCCTCAATGATCTTCAAATAGAGCTGATAATGTCAACAAAAATCTTATGTTGAAAATTGTAATGGCCAAGAATCTTGTCTTTCATGCTTGGTCAAAGCACATTAAAATACATCATCAATATATTCGAGATACAATAAATAAAGAAGATATCTACTTAAAGTTCATTAATGATCAACGACTAACGAATACATTCACCAAAGTTGTTACATCGGAGAAATTCAATAAACTTTTGAATTTTATTTTGTTTTAAAGAAGCAAAATTCATAGAAGCCCAACAAGAAGGGGCCACAAACAAAAAGAGTCACTAGAGATAATACAATCTGCACCTTGTTCAAAAAAATTAGTAGCTCAACTTTTTTTACAATCGAGAAACGATATATATATATATATCTCGAGTTATCATATGAGCAGCTCGATCTTGTAATGAAGACAAAAGAAAAACAAAATTTTCAAGTGTCTTACTATAAGTGTAACTCATCAACTGTAGTCTTCGTCTTATTAAAATCCGTCTTCCAAGTGTTTAGCTAATTGAGGTGAAGAAATGCAATTAAAAAGATCCACTTATCAGTGAGGTACTTATGACCATAATACTAAATTTCCATCGACATGCTGATATTTTAACGTTGAGTTAGAAATTAATATGTTTATTGTATCGTAGAAAATTTTTTATAACTTAAAAAGAAAAAAAGTCACAAATTAGTTAACTTTTATAAATAGAACAATTGACAAAATACTAACTACCCGTCTCACAAATTGAAAAGCTCATAGAATTTACTATTTTTTAAAAAAATTCATATTTGACCTTCCTTATCATCGTCTTTCTTTTCTTGTCTTCTGTGATCTTTTTTCTTTTTCTTATGCAATATTTTTTCTTTGCAAAATATTTTGCTCTTCTCTCCATTTTTTTAAAATATTTCTATTTGCTCTTTTTTTTTGTATTCTTTCTTCTGCAATTTTTCTTTTTCTTTTCATAGTCTTTTTATAATTTTTTCTTTTTCTTTCTTTGTTGATTTTTTAAAAAATATTTTTTTCATTTGGTTCAAGATCATATGCCAAATATAAAAAATCATAAAGAAAAATTGTTGAGATATTGGATTGTCAAATGTAAACGATCATGTACAAAAATAGCTAAATCTAAATGATCGTGTATCAAATTTGTACCAAAAGATCTTCGAAAAAAATTGTTCAGCGATTATGTGACAAATCTAAACGATCATATAACAAATGAAAACGACCGCGTACAATTTTTTTTTTTTGAAAAATTCGTTTAGATTTGGCTACCAAAATTTAAAAGATTAAATTAAATAATCGTTTTCTAAATCTAAACTATGAAATATCAAACATTTTAATCTTTAAAAAAATTGTTTAGACTTGGCTACCCAAATCTAAACGATCGAATAGAGAAGAGTGCTGCATGCGAAGTAATCATGTATTTTTTTGAAATTTTCTATCATAGGCATTGTGGACTTTTTTCGTTTTCAAAATGGTTATACGAGATAAATATTTTGGCTTCAATCTTTTAAAAGACCCCATAAATATCAAATCGACATTTGATCAAATATTTGTATCGAAATTTTCTTAAAGTTAATACCTCCATAATTCATATATATTTGATATTTAAAGTGACCGCGAAAACCCTCTCCATAATCATTCTTAAAACATTTTATAAAAAATAATGTGAATTTTGAAACTTATCTTAAAAAAAATAGAATTGATGCAAAACTATCAACAAAAATAGATGTTCAGGTCTATGCTTTCTTCTTCTTTTCATTATTTATATACAATTATATATAGGTCCATACATTCTTTCTTTTTCTCATTATTTATATATATTAAGTATCTCAATCTTCAATCTTCAATTTTTCTTACTAAATTTATATTTTATAATTTAATTTAATTATTTCTTAATCAAAATTATACAAATATTTTTTTTCAACTTTTTTTTTAAAACATATATATTAACAAAGTATGTTATTAAAAAATATATTAAACAAATTAAAATAGTAATAATAATAATCGAGAGATGTTGAAGCTTACTCCAAAAAAAAAATTCAAACTACCTAAATTTCGGATCTTACATATTTATTGATGAGATATGCAAACCATGGTATTGTATATATCCAGTTCTCGATAGTCAATGTGTATGGGGCTTTGTTGACCACTTAGTCAGCTACCACCAAGTTTAGGATGAGAAGACCAAAGGTGCTCTACTAACTTAACCAAGATTATTATGAATAGGATGACCAAAGGTGCTCTGCTAGCTTTAATAGAAAAATAAAATTGTATATCTTTTTTCTCACTAATACAAAAATAATAAATAATAGAGTCGTGAAAATTTAAAAATATAAACAAAGGAGTGTTATGAAGGGGGTTATAGGAGATATTATGATAACCCTCCCAAACATGCCCCAAATATTCATGTTTTAGATGCATGTGAAGATATTAATATAGTTTTCTGCCTTGGTTCTTAGTTTGACAAAACTAAGGGTAAAGAAAAAGATAAAAACAGAAAATAAACTAATTTTTGATATATGTCTTTATATTTTGAGTGGTTAGTACATATTTATTCAACTGCCATAATACTTGTATCTTCAAATTTGCAAGCATTTGAAGAATTTGTGCACACGAGATCGGTCTATTTATGTGTTTGTTTGATTAGATTCGACCACATATACATATATTACAATTAATTTATCTTTTGGATTATCATATAATTTTTTTTTTCTGGCAATGCAATTAAAATTTGTATTATCAATATAAAGATATTTCTAAACATATGTGAGTAATGTTGCATTATGAATTTATTTTTTTACAATAGAAAAATGTCAAAATATGTAAATATATGACTAGCTAGAGATGTCCACAAGACGAGGCGAGGCCAGAATGTCACTCCTCATCCCCGTCCTTGCCCCCATATCTTATTCCTCACCCTCACCAATTTCTCTGCAGGTAATGGGGCGGAAATTTCACAGGATCAGATTTTTCGCAAAGAAATATTTCTCGATTTTTTAAAGTTTAATCTCATTTTTCAATCTATCTACTTGAAATATATATATACATTTGCAACGTTCTTGTATTTTCAATAGAATATTATCAATTTTCTTACTTAACTTGATAAACTAAAGTGCTCTAATTATTTTGGTTTCCTTTTTTCCATTTCCCATTTTGTTGCTTTTGACCATTGGAATAGTATAGTAAAGGTAACTTTTAGTTACATAATTATAAATTTTATTAATATATTATATTGACCTACTTTAAAAAGTTTTAAACACTATTTAAAAAAAACTTAGAGTGTATATGTCTCTAGAAAGAACGTACAAATAACTTTATTTGAAATCATCTAACCAAAGATAAATTCAATAAGATTAACGAATTGAAGCAAGTAGTATGGAACTTTCAATTTTTGTTTGTATTGGCCTATTGGGTATTCTTGAGTGGCTGAAGTATCACAAGGTAATCTTCCTAAGAGCTAGGAATACTTGTCCTTAATGGGATACTTTATTAAGTTTAAGTATGATTGATTATTTGCAACGGGGGACTTAATGTAAATTGCCCTATTGGAAAATTGTATTTGAACTAAAGGTTTCTTTCTTGTTATGCATTATTACTTGAAATATACTAACAAATGGAGCAAATAGGCTATGAAATTAAACATCATTTATCTTTTGGATTTTAGGTCATAAGTTTTGAGATTAAACATTTATTCCCGTTTTAATTCTGATGCAACTTCTTACAATATTGTTTCCTTCATTGCCTCCAACCCTTGCACCCTCACTACAAGTTTTCCGGATCTCCGGCCGTCGCTACTTCTGCCCCCATCCCCCAGTCACTTCCGAGACCAACGCCGGTGAGCGTTTTGTGACGTTTCGGTCACTTTTCTTCTTGTTTATTCTAGAAAAAGTTTGAGGGCTTTAGCGTGCTTTCCAGCAGTGCTTATGGACATTTGGCGACTTTTCTGGTGAGATTTAAGTTCCGATCACTTTTAAATCCGTCGTGCCTATGGTGGATTGAGCCCTAACTTCTGAATTTTTGCTGTGTTGAATGTATATGTGTAATCGAATAAGAAGAATCCTAAAACAAAATGATTCTAAACACGCTGAATTTTAATGAATTTGACAGATTGTGTTTGGATTTATTTAGTTTGTGTTGTGATGGGCAGTTCTCGTGACTCAAATCTCTGAAAACCTTACTGTTACCAAATGAAACTTCGGAATTAAGAAAGACGAGGTCATTGTGTTGTTCAATAAACTGTTACCAAATGAAACTTCGGAATTAAGAATCACATCACATTAATATCTAGCAATCTTAGTAGTTTTGGGTTGTTATTTCTCCGTGTTTTACTTTTACATATTTCACTACCATGTTCGTTCCCTGAACGAGGAGTCTCGATATTGTTAAATGTAATTTGTAATTTCCAATCTCAACATGACTTCTTTGAATATGTAAAGGTTATGTAATTTTATTGGGAGAACTATTTCCTAGGTCGTTTATTGGGATTCTCTAGAGACTCCTGTTGACACCTATAAATAGAGGTGTTCTCTCCCTTGTAACCAAGCAATTAAGAAGCTAAGAAAGCTCCAATTGAGCCTATGTGTCAAAGCACTGCATAGAAGAAGTTTCTCCATAATTTTCCATCTATTCTAAACTCTTGCCTAATTCTCCTTCATTGCCTCCAATAGATATTTGAATCGGAGGTTTGTGATGGAGGCTACGAATTGGGAAAGCTCTTCAGGAGGAGCTAGTGATACTGGTGATGAAGACAATTACGAACAAGACATAAACGACGAAGAAGAATGTCTCAGTGCATCTGGGTGCTTGCGCAAGCTGCAATTCAGGTTGAGAATTTCAAGAAGTTTAACTCCTCTGAATCCCTCAATAGGATGATGCTATTTGATTATTATCAAGTGTGTTACAATATTTTATCTATTTCTAGGAAGCATGCTTCAACTGCTCGATGGAATGACCAAATGGGAATGGCAGAAGTTTTAGAGAATAAGGGCAGCCTTTGGACGACAACTGGCATTGTACGTTGTGGCAAGATTTATTGTTCCATTGAGGAAACTTTGTAGGTTAAACTATGAGTTTATTATGGTTTTGTTATCCTGATTGTTTTTTGATATTTACCACAACATTTTTTGGGGAGTTCTTCTCTTTCTCATTGTCTTGATTTGATTTCTTTTAAGTAATAGGGTAATGTCATTGAAAACAAAAGAAATTGGAAACGTTTCCAAGCCAAGGCCAGAAATTGGCCTATGAGGTGAGGAGAGCTGCATTAGGTGCATCTTGCAATTACCATGGTCGCCTCTTGGTCAGTTTTTGTAATTGCGTTTTGGTTGCCCTTGGGCCTGTATTTAGACCATTACATTATGAATAAAGTGAAGAAATTCTAACCAAAAATATACAAGAGGTAGCAGTTGTTGCCTTTTATGTCTTAGTAAAGACGAGAAATTACCATTTTGAAGTATTTTCTTTTGCTAAAATAAAGAAGTTTTTTCCTATCATTATCTCTTGAAAATAAGTAGCATCAATGAAATTTATTCAGCATGTTTGTGTCAAGTAATATATCGTTTTATGTATTTCTTTTCTACTTACAATATATATTCATCTTCTAGTCTATTTACAATATCTATGTGCATTGGTTTACATTCACTTGGGCGACGTTTCATAATAATTTTTTTTAAATTGTGTCTCTTAATAATTTCTTCTATATTTTCAGATTTCTTATTGAAGTCGGGGCCTTACATCTGCTGGATCATGATAATTCAAGTCTTTCTTTGAAAGATGTATATAAGAAGGTAGCTGAGGGAAGAAGTGGCCGTCTTTGGGAGCAGTTTGAGGTTTATAGGCACCTTAAATCTCTTGGTTACATTGTTGGAAAGCATAGAGTTCCTTGGTCTCTAAAGAATGTTAGGAATGACTGTGACATTTCATCTCCAAGTTCTACTGAAAATAAAGGAGCATCAGATGTCAAATCAGACGATGAGCAATCGATTTGCAGGCTATTAAATGCTATTCAGCTCGATGAAGTGACACCCATTTTTGATGTTTTTCTTCCTCATAACAAGTTTAGAAAATCTTCTCCTGGTGACCCAAATTTTATGGTCTGCTTGACTAGGTAAACATTTTCCTCTATATGATAGTCTGCAGTATGAGATTTGTGTTCAATTTCTTTGTCAACTACACTTAGTTAAATGCTTAAGTGACACATATGATGTAGGCAGTTTTGGAAGAAAATTAGTTAAATGGTTCCTGTATAAACACTCTATATATTTTTTACTAGTTTCTAGAATTTCTCAAACTACTTCTCATTATTAAATCTTTTTCAAAATGCATTTAGTCAACTTTTACTACTCAACCATTTGATTTAACCAAGTCCTACCCATCTCTATCTCTAAATAAGCAGACATGCAAACATGCCAAAACGAGCATAGACATAGTGCTTATACTGTCAACTTTGAAATTAGAGGCTCGATTCTCCCTCTTCACATATTGTTGAAAACAAAAAAGTCAATGGTTCTGAAATTGTTTAGGCATTGTATCGATTTTCTTTTTTAGCCTTTTGTGACTATTTAGTTGTATTCATGTAATAATACTAATATCTAATAATAGGTATCGACTCGTGTTGTGCCTTTCATCTGGGAAGTTCTATGCATTACTTAGAATTGATTTGACATTCATGTGATATAATTTTATTTCTGTTATAGGGGATATCCACCATCAAAAGAAGAGATTGAAGTTCTTGAGAGAACATCAAGAGGCATTCCAATGAAATATTGTCACGTTGAACATGGAAGAGTCTGCTTCTTTTCATTTGATAAGGTGGAGCTCCCTCTCTTACCTTGACATTGTTGTGGATTACTCTGCTATTTATTATTATTATTATCATTATTTCGATTAGTAATTGGTATGTTATTTGAATTTTATTTTATGTTTAGTCATGAGCACAGGGATTCCTCTTCCTTATTTCTTGTGTTCAGCTGCTATTGCTTGTTTCTTGAAATTGATTATATGAACTACTTTGGATAGGGCTGGTTCTTTATTGTTGAACCAGCTCATTCAAAATTTTCATTTCCTGCTAGAAATTAGTGTTCATCCATATTCTTCCTCACATGTTCAAACCCAAATCATTGAATATAAAATTGGGGTTAAGGTGTATATATATATGTGTATATATATATATTTGTGTTTGTTCCACTTTAGTTTTCATATTTTTAAATGTTCCGTTTTAATTTTTAGATAAAGTTTAAAATTGGTAATTTTTTCTGGAAAGTACGTTAAAAATATTGGACGTTTTAAGAAATATCAAAATGAAACTAAATATTTATAAATATATCAAAAATATCAATATACGGTGTGTGATAGCTATTGAATAATAGGCAATGAGTGTCCATCTAATAACATTTTCGTTGTCTTAATAACATTTTCGTTTTCTGTTCTTTGTTTTTTTGTCTCCTAGAACAAAAAAGTTTGATTACTATTTCATGTTTTTTTATTCTTTTTATAAAAATTAATATATAAAAGATGTCATACATTAAATTTAAATATTATATCAAAAGTTTGTCATCTAATCGTTTTGATGGCAACTAAAAGATAATAAATCGCAACTAAAAGATAATAATAAAGTGTATCATGCTTTTTATATATTGTTCCAATTGGATTGATAGTGTCATCATGAATCATGAACTCTTAAATGATGTCAAGTTGAATCTAACTTATTTATATAATTATGTCTATGGGGTTGTAAAATATTAAAGTTAGGCTAAATGGATGTAAAATATTTATTTATATTTTTTTTGTTAATATTTTTGTTGTTATATTTCATAAAT
The DNA here is from genome assembly GCF_000004075.3 of Cucumis sativus. Taxonomy (NCBI): domain Eukaryota; kingdom Viridiplantae; phylum Streptophyta; class Magnoliopsida; order Cucurbitales; family Cucurbitaceae; genus Cucumis; species Cucumis sativus. Next base: position 16,419,777 of record NC_026658.2, read on the forward strand.
AGTTATTGATACGAATTTTTCAAAATTTAATATACCTATTGAAAATTTAAAAAATATATATAAAATTACGTGGAGAAATTATTTTGTAAATAGAAAAATTAATAATAAAAAGGGGGTTTTTCCCAATAATAATAATAATAAATCATTTACACTATAGAATTTGAGGAAGACAGTCAACAAAAACCAACGACTCTTAATTTTAATGTTTTGCTCACTTAGAAATTTTCCCAACCCCCATTAAAATTAAAATAATAAATAAATTCAAATATAGAAAAAGTTTACAATTAAATAATGAAATAAATAAAAATATTGGAGATTATTTTTGTAAATAAAAACATTAATAAATGAAAATAAAAATGTAAAAAAAAGTTACTAAGATTCAAACACATATAACTTGCCCCATACACCAAAAGCTAGTATTTATTACCGGTAGAAATGATAAAATAGAAATAAAAACAGAAACAGACCTTTCTTTACATTGTTTCTCAACTTTGGTTCATCTTTTAAGGTATCAAAATTTTGAAACGTGAAAAAAAGAAACAAAAAACTCTACAAAACATGCACAAAACTACGAACTTACATCAACTACAAACTTTCATAGATGTTTATCATATCCATAAATCTTTGTCATTTAAAACAATGGTCCAAAACATCGTAATGAAATGTGAAAATGACTAATAAGACAATTTAAGATGTATATAGAAGTAAAAATTAGAGATTTATTTGAGAAAGCATGCCAAATTCTAAATCCCATCCCCATATTTCGATGCCAGAAATTAATTAGTTCATACATACATTACATAACAATTTACATTTTAGGGTCGGTAGGTAAACAATTTATATTGCAACACATGTATCAGTCAAAATGAGTATCATTCCAAAAGGCTTCATTTCATATATCTATCTGATTCATCCTTTAGTAAACATAAACCATCTAAAACATCTAAACCATCTATGAATGGACAATTTTTTTAAAAAATTATATAAGTTCCTAAAGAAACTGATTCTTCTCGGTCTCCATCCCGAAACTTTTCATGGGATAGAGATTGTTTTCTTTTTTCAAGGTATTAGTAACATATAAATCCCATAAAAAAGAAGTGGAAGTAGAGAAATTGAACAATGCTTTGTCTATGAGATAAACAACAGCTAGCATCAAATCCCCACAAAGAGGATTGTTGAATCCAGTTAATTTGACAAACCTTAGACAACCTGCTTGAATTTTCATTCATAAATCAGTGGCAAAGGGGGAAAAAACATCATAATTCTTTTTTTTTTTTTTCCTTCATATTTTGCTTCTTTTTTTGCTTTAAAATACCTACACAGCCCAGGAAGAAACGAGGTAATACAGAAGGATGCTATGCCAAAGATACCACCACTAGCATCATCCATCGCCAACATCAAGCTACAAAAACGTCTCAACCCATTGCATATTTCTGAGTCCAGCTCCGTGCACTCGCTTCATACTTGGCTCGGTCGGTCTTGTACATGTGTGCGATCTCTGGTACAAGAGGGTCGTCTGGGTTTGGATCAGTCAGCAATGAGCATATGGAGAGCAGTACCTGTTTCATGAACACCATTTATGTTTAGAATCAGCTCAATCAAATTTTTCTTAGTCTCTCTCTCTGGATAACGGTTATGAGTCTCTTGCAAAATCAGTCAACCTTACTAACTTTTAACATTTCTAGAAATCAGTAAAAAGTTAATGTGAATATGTGTTCCCTGAAGATATCAAGCTCAGCTATTAAATAGCAATGTTGGAAAAAAATGAGGGCTCTCCACACTTCGATGTCAGTTCCTTCATATAGACATGGAGAGAACAAAGGTAGAAGAAACAAACTAATGGCCACACTACAAGAACTTCAACACTTAGTGGGATTGAAACACTACTCAACGACTGTTTTCAGCCACCCTAAAGCTACACCCTTGGAATGGCTTCCCATTCCGGTAGTAATAGGGTGTGGGCCATGTGTATTATGCAAGCGGTCAGGGTAGAGAACCAAATTATGCACAGAAAAAAAAAGGACTTCCCATTTGTATAGAGAAACCATGGCTCAAAGAAATATCCAAACTGTTTATGTCTAAGCAAAGACTTTAGTTTGGTTGCCGTGTCGGTGTCAAGATACTGGGACAGTCCTCTTAAATCACCAATTGTCCCAAAAGCATAAGCATGGGTGAGGAAAAATTTAATGTCATATCATCTAACACACTGAGCTTGAAATATGCAGACACTATAAGTGAAAATCAATTTAAATTGGAGAAGAAATAACACTAAATGAGTTTAAACACAAGATTTCTTGAACCACATGCTCTTATAACATCTTAAATCTTCGATTGACCCATAAGTTTAAGTTGATGAGTAATGACAAGTTTAACATTATATCATCCAACAACAATTGGACACTTGCTAGTGCAATAGATATGTTTTGAACACTAGTTTTGCACAGTCAGATGAGACCAACTTATTAGACACACATCAAATCACTTGATATATATAATAAACATATGTATATGACAAAAATAATGAACTTTGAGAATGAAATTCATCAAACTAATCTTTATGCATATAAATGCATAAACTCAATGACTTCAATTTTCCTTCCTGCTTAAACTGACATATTTTCAGAAATATACGTTTTAATAAACATGTCCATGTCAAAGATTCTAAAAAATTACTTGTCACCATGCCCGTATTGTGTTTGATGCCTTGCACTCGTATCCATGTTTCTTAGGTTTATGTGATCAAACCAATCACCCAAGAAAACAGAAAACAGATATAAAAACATGGTGTCCATTATAGAACATGGAACTGGGATGTGAATTTTTCAGTACTACTCGAGTGTTCTAGAATTCTACATCAAGACAAGTAATCATCATGCTACACAAAACTTTACTATCGCAAAAGCATGTAGATCTCAAACATGGAAAAAATAGCTACATTCAGGCAAACATCACAATGAAAATCTAGGATTAAAAACTAAATGAGGAAAACTATGAGTGAATTAGAAACAAAAGGCCAAACCAACCTTAGAAATTGTAAGCGCGGGGCTCCACTGTTCTTTCAGGATGTCAAGACAAATGCTTCCATTGCTATTGATATTGGGGTGAAACACTTTGGTCCTAAAAGCAACCTAAACAACAATACACAATTGTCAAACCTCACGGCCGTATTCTATTCAAAATGAAAACAACAAACAAAGAATCATCTTGGACAGATCATTAAGAGCAACAAACAAAAGACAAACAACGTTCACCTTGGGAGGTTTGAAAGGATAATCGGGAGGAAAATGAATATTGACAAGAAAAACACCTCCTGAATAAGGACTATCAGATGGTCCCATAATGGTCGCTTGCCAATGGAACATATCTTCAGCTACGGGGCCTATCCTCAAAAGCAAAATAAAATAAAATAAACATCCGAAGCTCAAAACTAAAAAACAAATAAACATCTTCACATCAAGAGAGATCAAAAGGTCAACACAAAAACAACCATTCAACAAATACCAATTCATCTTATTCATTGAATCATTCCCATCAACGAAACAAAAGCAATAAAATCCAAAGAAAATGGTCAAAATAAGTCACGAAATAAAGAGATCAAGGCTTAGAACCAGACCAGCACTGCAAGATGTGGGCGGATCCTTCTGTAAATCCTTAAGTTCCTTCAAGATACGCTTGGAAGCCATGATCTGCACACAAAAACGATAAAAAAAAAAAAAAAAAAGGAGATTCAAAAAACCCATTAAGATTAGGACAAAGAAAAGCAAGGGTCATGCGATTAACAAAAAGGGTCAACACAGAAGGCAGGAAAATGGGGAAAACCGGATGGAAATGAGAGAAATACCTTGAGAACTCAAAAGGGTTTGCGATCGAGAAAGGAATGAAGATCAAGATCGGCCGGAAAGAGCTGTGGAGAGAGAAATAAGCTTAGAAATCAGATCGATGGCGACCCCAGAAACCGGTGGTTGTTCGTCGGTCTCTTTACCCTCAGATTTTTTTTTTAATTTTTTTTTTTTTGGAATTTCACAATGTTAGAGACCGAAGAACTTTGCCAATCGCCAAAGAAAAGTATTGAAGACTTAGAATATTTATAGCGATCCAAACCCAAATCCACCATTTCTTATTTCTTTTACCACATTCTAATCTTATCCTTTCCCTTTTTTTACTTCACACACATAATTAGCAAGTTTTGTTTGTCTTTTCTTTTAAAAAGTAAGAATTTTTTAGTCCATCAATTTTGATTGCTTTGCTATCAATGGCTTATTCAATTCCTTTGAATTCCTTTGAATTCTAATGATATATGAATATATATATAGGAGAAATCCAACATTTAATCTCAAACTCAATACTTAATCTTACATCTCACTCAAATTATATCAACCATTATTTTAAAACAACGTGAAAAATGGAAAAATCAAACTTCTAAGTTTACTATCCATAATCATTATAGTTGAGATAAATTTTAGGTTATTTAGTCATAGTAAAAACTAAAAATAAATTAAAAAAAAAAAGATCTTAATAAATATAAGTTTAGTATAATAATTGTGATGGCCAGCTATGAAAGTTTCAATTTTAAACAAATGGGTGCATGTCAACTACTTTTATTTGAAACATTGAATTTTGAATTAGATTAAAAGATTGTAGATTGAATTGGTTTTGAATTAGATTCAAAGATTGTAGATTGAATTGGAATAGAAAATAATAGTAAAATTGAAATGGATATTCATATGAAATTAGGTTTGGTCCAAAATATTTTGTAATCCAAATTGTTTGGAGTTGAATTCTATATTAATAAATTTATTAATGCTTATAATATTTGAATATGTAACCACCAAATAAACACTCAATTTATTTAAACATCTTAAATATATTTATTTTAATTTTTATTTGACATAAAATATATATTTCATTTGTTTCAAATTCACGTTTGCCACATCACTTTTATTATTTGGTGAGCAACTCAAGATTTCAATAAAACAGGCACGTTTAGGTCTAAACAAAATGATAGAAAAGAGAACATTATTGAAAATATTTATATTTTTGGTAGTTTTGTCGTATAAAATATAAATGATTTGTCAAATTTTTATATTTTTTAAAAATTTTCGTTTAAATTTTTATTATTTTCGATTTTTCTGTACACTTTTTTTGTATCAATTTTGAAGGGGAAACAAACAAAAATAAAAAATGTCATAGAGGTTACGTGATTACTTCTAGTATATTTTTGTCAATCTCTAGTTTTATGGTTTCTTTTGATCAAGTCATGTGACTTTGTTTTTTTGTAATCACTTGATTTGTTTTGATTATGTTGTGCGACTTTGTTGGTTTTGAAGGTCATGAAATTAGAACGAAGTGAGAATCAAGATTGGTGGCCTCATCCCCCAAACATCCCTTCGTCGGTGGAGTTAAACTCGGTTGATACAATTCGTGTTCCCAATGAGTTGTTCATTGACTTTCTAAGATTAAGAATGTGGTTAGAAGCTTCTTTAGAGACACTCATAGTTTGAGTGTTTCTAATTTTGCACATTGTAATTAAGCATACATTTTATTCTTAGATGTAATACTTACATTTTAATACCGAACCCATTTCAACAAGTTATAATTATGGAAAGATTAGTAATCCTCATACTCATTTTATGTATATTGTACTTGACAGATGGGAATGGCATCGTGATTATTCATCTATTATCCAAACCTAAGAAATGTTTGTGAAGTATCTAAACTAACACAACCCCCTGAACATAACTCAATATCTTAGATGAAAGAAAAAGTTCACAAGCTTTACATAAATAAGTAACTAATAAAGTCAGTAGCCATGTAATCATTATGCAATAAAGCAAGTCATTAAGGTTGGGCTGTGGATTTTCAAGTCAACCTGTTTTCATTGTGGCTTTTGCAAAGGTCTTCGCATATTCAATAAGATTGTGTGCTCAAAATGAAAATACTTATGATTGAACTTAAGAGAACAGCACCTTGGCTACTTTATAGTTTATAATGGATACAACTTTGACATGGTTATTACAAGAGAAAATACAAACAACCAATCAAAACCCAAAACAATAAGACCCTCCAAATATTGAAAGAAAAAAAAAAAAGATTACACCACACAAACAACAACCCACTGTTAGATGAAGGTTTCAGATTCTTGGAGAAGAATGAATGAGTTGAGAACATTTACATGGTCTGAGTATTCAAGTCATCGTCCCCTTCCCCTTCCCCTTCCCCAGCTTTGTTATCTTCTGATGATGGTCGAGTTCCTGAGTCTAATGATCGAATTTCCTCGATCATCCTAACAACGTCGTCCATTGTTGGTCTCATATCCGGTACTCGAGACACGCAAGCCATTGCTATTTGGAGCATTTGAACAAGCTCTTCTTCAATGTTCTGATACTTCATTAGCTCTACATCAAACACCTCAGATGTCCATTCTTCTCTTACTACAGACTGGACCCATCTCGGAAGGTCCATAACATCGTCACGGCCTGGCGATTGGGATGGCGCTTTTCCAGTCAACATCTCTAGCAAAATGACTCCAAAACTGTAAACATCTGACTTTTGAGTTGATTTTCGAGTCTCGATTACCTCCGGAGCACGATAACCTACGCTTCTAGAGGGAATGGCAGGGGAGTTCATCAAAGGAGTCAAGCCAAAGTCTGAAATACAACCATTCAGGTCTTGTGTGAGAAGGATGTTAGAGGACTTTATGTTCCCGTGGATGAATTTTCCCCCACTTGCTGAATGAATATGTGCAAGACCTTTGGCACACCCCAGTGAAACCTTCAATCTTGTTTCCCAGTCTGGTGGTGCTCGCCCACCTTCTCGACTTCCTGCAGAACATGACAGGTGCAAAATTATTTTCTGTCATTTGACTTTAAAGAGCAAAAGATCCATAGAAGCAAGATGGTGATGAGAAATTTAATAGAACATACCACGAAGTAGTGCCGAAAAGCTTCCAGCAATGGCATAGTCGTAAACCAAAAGCTTCTCGTCTTTTGAATAGTAATAGGCACGGAGAGGCACGACGTTTGGATGCTGGCCCATCCTCCCAACAATCTCCATCTGTTGATCAAATTCCTTTTTCCCAGCCACCACTTCCTTCAACCTCTTTACTACCACTGTTACTCCTTCTTCCAAGATTGCCTTGTAAGTAGTTCCATAACTCCCTTTTCCGAGTACTTCTGCAGAGGCCCTTAACAAGTCCTCAAGATCAAAATTGTAAGAACAGCCTTCAAAGAAAACCAGCCTATTTTTCTCAGGCTCTTGTACCCCACTTCCGAAATCCTCCTTCGGTTGCTCAGTCCTTTTACCCTTTCCTTTCACAGCAGCAGCACTACTTTCACCATCTTTTTTTTTCATACAGCAGACAACAATCAACACCACAAGGAGGAAGAGCACGGCAGCACCACCTAAGCCAATAGCAACAATAGCTCCAATATTTATTTTTTTTTCACTCTTTTTCTTTGGCGGGGGCAACGAAGCGGGCGGTGGAGAAGGTAAGGGGGCACCAACTGAGCAATTTTTCAAAGGTGAGCCACATAGCAGTGAGTTCCCTTCAAAGGAAGAAGTAGGAAATGACTGCAGTGAAGCAGGAATGGGACCGCTAAGCTTGTTGTAGCTCAAGTTCAATTGCTTAAGCCTTAGGTGACCAATATCAGGGATGGATCCATTCAGGGAGTTGTTTTGAACGTTCAGCCCAGTGAGGTGTGTTAAATTTTGTACCGATTTTGGAATGTTTCCAGTGAGAGAGTTGAAGGATAGATCAAGGAAGGTAAGGCTAGGAGAGAGGGAAGAAGGTACCTTACCAGAAAAGTTATTGCGTTGAAGATACAAAAACTTTAGGGAGGGAAGGGATAGCACATCTGATGGAAGATTTCCATTAAGATTATTAGATCGAAGACTCAAAGTTCTAAGGGCATCTAACTTTCCAAGAGTATTGGCCGGGATTGGACCATACAGTCCAATTGCAGGCAACCTGAGAGCAAGCACGTTTGAGAGGTCTGAAGTGCAAGTGACGCCAACCCAAGTAGTGCAGACCGGGGTAGAAGGATCCCAGTTAATTTTTCGACCATGGGGAACCGATGAAATAAAATCCAAAAGAGCTTCCTGGTCTGAGTTTAGATCAGCCGCAATGAAGGAGAGAAAATAAATGAGTAAGAGTAAAGACGATGCTGCAAGAAAGGATTGTAGCCTCATGGAGAATTTCTAGTGGAGGCCAATTGTGGTAGCAAGAAATCTTGGCAAAATCTCAAAAAAGTTTCTTCCCTGCAAAGTAAGAAGCATTATCAGGAATTATTTCTATCTATTTCAAACTCGAAAATAATCATAATCAGCCAAATGCATAGAACACATAACACATATAAATGCAAAGTAAAAGAAGCAACCTTCTATCATATGCCGGTTATTTATTGCAGGAGTATAACATAATAAACAAATATGTGATCAAAACAATAAAAACAGCAAAAATCCTGTCTAGAAACTAAAGCCAGGACCATACCAACATCCAAGAACAGAAAAAAGGGGGAAGGGGAGATTTGTTAGGATGTCCACACAGCAATGGTAACTATTTCAAGAGATGTAATGAGCAGTCAAACTTGATGAATTAAATCATGGGAGAAGCACATCCAAAACAGTGTAGTCCTTCCAAATCTTGAAAAAGCCATATCTTTGTCTCAATCGCACGTCTTAACTCTTAAGCACTAATAAATTTCAGATTTTGAAGAAGTGAGATGAAGCTGAATGAAAATCCAAAAGTCATATGGTGGGATATGGGGACGTAGAAGAAGGAATGAAATGAAAAGACAAAAGCATAACCTTTTTTTGCAAAAGAAAAAGCATTAAAGTGACCAGCAAAAGAAATGCTTGTAGAATCCCTTTATCACTTTTTTTTTCCATTCTTCATAACTTCCTTTTGCATTGCCTAAACGATTCTATAGTTATAGATATAATGTAAAATAATGCACGAGAACGAAGAGTAATTGTCCTAAAATCAAAACAACAATCCAAAAAGTTAAGACTAAAAATGTGAAACTTTGGGAGAAACAAAAAGAAAAAATATTACAGAAAATTTTGCTTGAGTAAGTTCAATAGAGTTCAAAATGGGAAAAAGAGAAGAAATGAAAAGAAGTGAAACAATAATTCTACTTTATTTTTTGTCCAAAAGGAAAGTTCACCTAAACTTTTACTTTATCAACTTTGATAATTGAATTAAAATCTACCATCTAAATGCAGAAAAAGAAAAACCAGATTATGGAGGAACATAGCAGAGCTTAAGGCATAGCTAAATGGAGAAGAAGATGAAAAGTTACAGGAGAGAGGAGGGGTCCAACCGTTTTCCCAAGCAACAGAAAAGTCAGCCATGGAAGAACAAAAAAAAAAAAAAAAAAAAAACCAGTACTCTGTACTCTCACTACAATCAAAGATGTGTAAAATTCAAAATGTTGATGGAGTTTCCAGTAAATTTAATAGTACACAGCCAAGATTTGGTAACTTAACATCCATTAATGAAGATAAGAGAAAGAGGAAAAAGTTTAGATGCAGAGTACGCAGAGGCAAAACTTAGTTTCATTAATCAAACTCCAAGTCGCTTCAAGTGAAAGGGTGTCCTCTCAGTCAAAGTAAAGGACAAAAGGGGGACTCCAATCTAACAAACAAAGTACAGATTTAGAACTCATTTTTCCAAAGCTAAACCAAAGCAAAATTGAGAAAATATGGGTTGGGGTTTGGTCAGAGACAGTGACAATGAAATGAGAATGATTATCCCAATTGACATTCTCACAAACCAAACAACAACCCAGAAATCTCTCCCTCATTCTCACTCACCAAGAACCCGTCTCTTCAGAAACTCCAATACCCATTTCCTAGATCTAAAAACCCAATTAGAAAACCCCATTCACAGACCAATCTACATTACATTACACAAAACCCACAAGCAGAAAACGTCAATTTCAGCAGTGAAACAGAGAGAGAGAAACCAAACCTAAGAAATCATGAGCAGCATTGAGCACGAGCATTGCAAAGAAACCAAATAGAGCTGAAATAAGATAGAAGAAGCAAGCAGGCAAGTAAGTAAAGAAAAATGGTGGAGAATAGAGAAATAGATAAAGAGAAAGGAAAGGGAGAAACCAGACCTTTAACGGCATTCCTTGAAGAAGAAGACGCAATGGGTATTAAGAGAGAGAAGTAAAGTGAGTTAATTAAAGTCAGTGACCTACTGAGTGAGCCATGGTGGTTGGGGTTGGGTTCCATTGTTAATACCCTTTCTTTCTTCTCTTTCTTCTTTTAATTTTTTCTCTTTCTTTCCTTTTTCCCCTTTTGGGTGTCTTCAGATTCTCTTCTCCCTCAACCGTTGGGCTCAAACTTCACCGTGAAGCCACCGTCGTGGCCGCGTCCACCGCATTTTCCTCATACGAGTCACTCTGTTCTGCCGCCGAGTCGGTTCTTTAGATCGGAATGTCTTAGCTTTGAAGTGAGTGGGGACAGCAAGTTTTGACCAATGAAATTATCGAAAATTTTTCCTTTTTGATTGTTCTGAGTCCACGTGGTGACTTCTCACCATCCCTTTCAAAAAGGAAAACAAATTGCAGAGTTCTTCTTCAATACCAAATGCAATTACGATTATTGTCAACAGAGTGAAAAATCAAAGATGGGATTCTGAGTCCTAAAAACAATACAACATAGGGTTGAATTGAAAAGTTTGGGAATGTTATGGATTTTGCCTTACCAATCCAGCTAAAAATGCAAATAAATTTTCTTGTTAAAACCTCCATCAATGGAAATCTCACATAATTCCTAAAAGCTCTTTAGTTAGTAAATAGAGGGAATGTTACTACGACCTCCTAAACAACTATTTCATGAGTTGGTTGAGTTATGAACTCTTCATTTTGATAATTTAAATATCGTTAGAACTAAGAAAAAACATCATACTTTGGATGATTAGAATAAATAACATTTTAAAGGATAATAATTAATTATAAAATGTTGTTATATAATTAATTATCATATTTAAAGTATGATATAGAGTTTAGGTGTCTAATAAATAACATTATAACATTCCTTTAATTGATAACATGAAGTTTATGGATTCAATCTAGGTTTATTTTTGAGAAAAAAGTCAATGATTCAATGAGTTACTCTTATAATTGTTAGATTGAAAAAGAAAAGAGGTTAGTATGGTTGAGAAGAAGGTGGTAAAGAAATGAATAATAAAAAGAAAGAAAAATAGGAGAGAAGTTCACATAATTCTTCATTATTTGTGGGTCCTGTTTGAAAGTATTCATAAAACACATCTGTTTTATTTTTGAATGTTCTTCACTCTCCATGAGTAGAGATGACAACAAAATGGAGATGAAGATTCAAAGATTGTCACAATCCTTGAATTTAGTAAACATATTTATAATTTAATCTTTGAGTTTGGTATGATGATTTTGTTTTCTTTTTTAGTTTTTGAAAAGTACTTTCATGTTTCACCCATGCTTTTCTTTTCTTTTTCTTAATTAACTACTTTTTATACATCTTTTTTTAAAATTTAAGCCAAGTTTTTAAATAGGTTTCATAAATTGCTTTCCTATTTTGAAATTTTATCAAATTCAAAATGCTTTTTATTTTATTTACAAAATTAGAAAATAGGAGAATATATATAGGAGAAAACAAACCTATATCTTTTTTTTTAAAAAAATGGTTATCAAATCTTTTAATATATATTTCAATGGGGGTATGCATTGAATATCCATAATAATACAAAGGTGGGTTGTTGAAAGCCATTTTCCATAAATCTATGGCTTTTTTCTTTTTTCAAGTACACAAAAATCTACAAATTTGTTTGATTTTTATTTTGTTGGAAATAATGATAATGAGAAATAGTTATTTATAAGGTTAAAAAATTTGTTTTTGCTATGGAATTAACTCTTTCATCCTTAATAACAATTTACATATTTAGATATTGTATTTTCAATTTTATAATTATTTAGTTTCTTAAATTTATTATCATGTAACCATTTATATTTATTTTTTGTATTTTTAAATTTGTAACGGCGTAATCCCTAACGTAAAAAAATTCATCAAAGTTAGATGTCAATTTTTATTATTTTATGATGTAAACGGTATATATTGTAAAAATATTTAGTTTCTAGTTAGTTAGTTTATTTTTTTTCAAAAGATCTTATTAAATTTTAACATGCACTCACTTCTAAAGGAAGATTTAAATTATTAAAAACTTTAAAGTATAAGAATTAAATCGATGTAAGTAAAGTCTATAGAATAAATTGTTACAAAACTACAAATATACGGATTAAGTTCTTACAAACCAAAGTTCATAGACTAAATTGTTACTTTTCTGAAAGTTTAGATTTCTTTGATGTATTTAAAAATGTTCTTTTCACAATAGTTTGTTATATACCAAAGCGTGTGCTTATTAATTTTGACTTACTATAAAAGAATTTTTCAATGGTGATTGGTCACTGATCGAAGGTTAATCGAAGGTCACAAGATATGATGGTTAGATGTGACTCACGAGGTCAAATTTTTTCAAAAAAATTAGGAAGATTAATTACATTAAACACTTAAAATTTATTTTTGTAAAAGTAGATTTCAAATTTATTTTATAAACTTAATTTTTAAAATCTATTTTAGAAGATGGTCAAATAGTCATGTTTGAATTTTCTCAAATAATTAGAATTTTTGTTGAGAGAGTATCTTAGACTTTGATTATATACTTACACCTAATTTCCTTGTTTAAAATAATTTCACACTCAAACTTTTTTTTCTTAAAAAATGTATGACTTTTTCTAAAAAATAAAAATTATAAAAATTATTATTTTGAAAAGTACAACTTATTTAGTTCATTGCCTAACTAAGTGAAATAATGAGCTACAATATTGTTGTCCAACAATAAACTTTTATTTCAAACAATTGATAACCCATTGTGAATAAAATCTTAAATAATTTATTAGGGAAAGTGAAATTTACCATGACTTATGAGTTTGAAATTAAACAAAACTCACCTCAATCCATCCAACTAAAATACTCTTGACCAGAGATGTTCACTTCAAAAACTCCAATTTATATATAATAAAAGAATAAATATCGATTTATATCACTATGTTCGGATGGTATTAATTAAGATTTTGAAAGATCAATTTATCCAAATTTTATAAGTATATCAATTTACGTTATTCTCTCGATTTTGTTTAAACAAAAATCGTGTGATACTTATAATTTGAGTCAATTAAGTTCTATACAACATTATTTTTTCAAATGAAAAATAACGAGTGATGCATGAGTAAATTGAAGCATTTTATACAAAAGTTCAAAGTTTAAATCAATATTATTAAAACATAATTAAATTTATACAACTTCTAAAGTTTAGAGTATAATTGATATTTTTCCAAAATGAACAAGCATCCAAAAATTAATAGCAATAACTTTTTTATTTTTTGAAAATAAAATAACAATAAGAACAATTTCCTACGAGTTTTCTTGACATCTAAATAATGTAGAGCAGATTGTCCTGTAAGATTAATCGAGGTATGCATAAGCTAGTCTGAACACTCACGAATATAAGAAAAACTTCAAATATAATAAAATGAACTAAAGTATTTACAAAATATACTAAAATTTCATATTTATAGACATTAATAAACACCGGTACACTTCTATTTGATATCTATCAATGAACTAATAGAAACTTATAGTTTGATAGAATATGAAATTTTATTATATTTGGTAATATTTTGAGAAGTTTTGTTATTTACGATAATATTTTATAACAATAACTATTTAAAAAAATTATTAAAATCTAAAAATGAAAATAATTGAAAATATATAATATTCTCCCATATATATGATCTAATTGATCTTTGAAAGCAAAATTAAAAAAGAAAAGTTTTAGGAAACTGTAAAATAGGTCAAATTTAGCAAAATAAATACTTCATATAGTGAAATTTTGTATTTTAGTGTAAGTAATTTGTTTTTAAAACGATCCCAAAAAAACCATGTTAATAAAACAAAATTAGCTCTTTAATGGAATAATGCTTTGTGTATATAAAATATAAATGAGTATATTTTATTAGAAATTCAACTAGAACCCTTTTATAAAATGCTATAAATTAATTATAATTTATAAAAAAGAAAACCTTATATTCCCCTTCATGAAATGATTGGTCTTTTTTTTCAACAAAGAAACATAAGAAAAGAAAAATCTTTACTTTAAAACTTGACTAGAAAAATTAAACTTTTATTTTAATTTTTGAAAAGTTAATCAAATGGGTCAATTTTAATCATAATTAGACACAAGTGATGCCATGTGGTGATATCGAATAATTCCATTGTGTGGATTATTTGATAAACACAATAAATTACTTTATTTTCTTTTATAATTATTTCATAAATATATCATACCTCAACTTACAATATCAAACTCCAAGTCTAAGATTCCTTCTCCACTGAAGAAAAAAAAAATGTTACTAAAGTCATTTAAACCTAAAATTCAATAGGGATGATAACATAACAATGAATGCCTTCTTAAAGAAATATTAAATGAAAACAAACGTTGATAGTAAAAGTTGATTATATATAAATTAAAAAGAAAAAAAAGAAAAAAACCCATTATTTTCTTGAAATAAATTAAATGGAGTATTTTTTTTTTTATTCACAACCTCAATGAGTAAATCTAACATTTAATTTCCATATATTAACATCCCAAAAAAATAATGGAGTAAAATTTTTATTTACAAGGTACAATAATTGTTAGTAGTGAGTCTAGTGCTACACTACACATAGCATTTTTAATTTCAATATCAATGCATTTACTAAAACCATATGTTATATATATATTTATTCACTTTTGGTTTGTAAATTAAAAGGCACAAATGCTTTATTTTATAAATTTGACCGTTAAATTTTATTATTGTTATTTAAGGTAGGAATTTATTTGAATGAATATATAAAGAAAGGAAAGGAAATTTGAATATTAGACCACATCTTTAAAGGAATTAAAATTTTCTATTTGATACTTATATTAAAAATCACAACCATTATTGTTTAATAATAGGGCATTGGATGCTTTTTTTTTTTTTTTAATTTTTATTTTGTGGGGGACCAAAATTATAGGTTGGGAAAAAGAAAGCTTCATTAAACTAAGTAAATTAATGATTTTTATAATAATAATAATACTAATAATTATTAAATAATAATTTTTTGTAGCACATTCATTGCTTAATATTTTATATTGTAACATATTTATTTTTAAAAAAGATTAGGGTTGTTTGGTAGTTGTTCTTTAAAATATTGTTGTGCTTTTGTTTTCAAACCTATTTTGAAAATTCATGTTTTGTAAAGAAAATATTTAGATGCTATTAAACCCTAAATTCTTAATTGAGAAATGGCAAAAAAAAAAAAAAAAATAGCATAATAATGGAATAGATTTTAATGGTTTTTTTTCTTCCGTGAAATGTAAATAATATATTTCACAAAATAACACATAATTAATATCACTTTACTTTTTTTTATTTGAAAATTTATTTTTAATACTAACTGGGGTGAAAATATTTATAAATATTTGGTGGGTTTTCGACTTTTGCTATATTTATAAATATTTTTTAATATATTTTACTATCATAGATAGATTGTAATATTTTAGTGTATTTGAAAATACTTTCAAATTTTTTGTTATTTATATAGGTGGTAGTCTATCTTAGTCTATTACAATATATCGTAGATAAACTATGATAATTTGGTATATTTTGTAAATATTTTGATTTATTTCAAGTTTTAAAAACGGAAGAAGAAGAGAGTTAGTAATGGAGAATTGATGATCTAATAAGAATGACATCTCTGCTGTTTAGTTTTGTTTTATTTGTTGTCCTTCAAAAGATTTGGAAGTGGTTGACCTAACCATATTTTTCTTTTACTTATTATAAACTTCATTTTGATATTAAATATGGATCTTACCTTCTTATTCTTCTTATACTCTTTTTATCTAATTTCAACCTTAAACCACACTTTTTAATCAACTACTATATATATGTAAATCACACATCCATCTCAAAATTTCATTTCTTTATATATATAACAATTAAGTGAAAGAATTGGAGATGAGTGTGGTGCAGATATTTTTTGAAATTTTTTAATAGAAATGTACGTCGAAAAAAATTGTTGATTTTTATGAGTATTTCTAAAAAGTAATTAAAAAGATTTAATTAGTAAATAAATGTTTTGTTATTAATAAAAATATATTTAAATCAGTATAGTTTGATGATTACTCTTCTGTTTTTTTAAACTCATATAAATGTGAA
The DNA here is from genome assembly GCF_000004075.3 of Cucumis sativus. Lineage (NCBI taxonomy): Eukaryota > Viridiplantae > Streptophyta > Magnoliopsida > Cucurbitales > Cucurbitaceae > Cucumis > Cucumis sativus. The sequence continues at coordinate 16,436,060 of NC_026658.2, forward strand.
AATATTGATGAAAGGATGATGATGTTGATGAAAATTTTAATTCTTATCTCAAAATTTAGAATTGTTGGTTGCCTTGATAAAACAATGAGAGAGATGATGAGAATGGGAGGGAGGAGGAAAGAATATGGGGGGAGAGAGATATTGTTGTAAAATTAATTTTCTGTCATACTATTATTTAAAATAATAATAATAAAGTTATTCCAAAAAATTGTGGGAATAATGTTATATTTTAAAAATTCAAAATTTAGATCCATTTTTCTTAAAATTCAAACACTACAAAATATATATATATATATATGAGAGTCTCTCGACGCACAAAAGTGTCAGGCGATATATGAAAAAGCATCGAGAAATCATTCTCTAGCGCATAAATCCATGTTAGAATTGGAGTCAGGAAAAATGAGTCGAAAGATCCTATACTTTTTTGCAAAACCCAAAATGAGACTAAGTAAACTAATGGAAAAAAATTAGCAAAGTTAAGACAAAATTAGGAGTAGAACTTAAGATTTTAGAGCAAAAATAATTTAAGTTAAATAAATAACTAATCGGGAAAGGGGAAAAAACAATGGATTACCTTACCGGCGACGAAGGGCGGCAGATAAAGGTGAAGTTCGGATGGTGGAGAGCGACGATGAAGAACCAACGATGAAGACCGAACGGTGGACGACATCAGGATTATGAAATCTCTCCCTCTCTCTTGTTTTCCGGTCGGGGTGTCTCTCTTGTTTTCGGTTGGAGTGTGTTTTAGATTTGTCTACAAATATGAAAAAATCGGTTTTAAAGGGGAACTTTTGATGCCTGTTGGGGTGTGTCAGAAGTTTCCGCGCCAACCTCGACGCCATTATGTATGGCATCGGAGGAATTTTAATATATTAAAATATTTTATGTATGCTGACGTTACGTCGGCAATTCCTGACGCCAATTCAGACGTTGTTATGCATGACATTGGGAGAAGTTATCTTCTTTTTTTATTATTAAATTGCCTTATGTCGAAGTCACCTGTCGTGTCGAAATTGCCTTCCTTTTCCGACGTAGCTCCTATTATGTCGGGAGAAACGATTTCTCCTAACGTCACTTATCCCGACGTTCGTGTTATGCGTTGAAAAACACATTTTATTGTAGTGAAAGACCTAAAATATCATTTTTCATACGATATTTTGACTATATCAAGTAACTTTAACAAAAGGTTATGTATATACAATGTTAGATAATTATAATGGGTAGCAATTTTAATAATAATAATTGAGTAAATGGCAACATTTAAAAAAATTGTGAATGTACAAAAATCTCTGAAAGTCTATCAGTCGAATATGCTCTTATAGTTTAATAGTGATAAACTAATATTTGCAACATGATCTATTAGTGATTGATTTTTATCATTGAGATTTTAAAAATAGATATTTGAGAAATTTTCCATATTTGCAATTTCTTTTTAAAAAATATTGTTATATACTAAATTATTTTGAATCTAATTGTTATATTTGCAATTTTTCTTACAATAATTTGACTGTATCAACTATAACGAATATGTTATTCGTTTGGAGTTGCTTTTAGAAGATAAAAGTAATTTGAGGAGAATCTTGATTGTTTAATATGTTTGGTATTAACAAATTATTCCTTAATTTTTAAAAGTGCTTTCTAGCTTTTTTTTTTTTTCTTACCAAATTTGTAATTTCCTCTGCTATGTATATATAGATATTATATTGAAACGTTGATAAAAATAGCAAAAAAAAATTATGATAATAGGACTTATGTCACTACATTTTATAAATTACAAAAATAATAAATTTAAAAGCCGACAACTCTCTGATATCACTAATTTTGTCATATTCGCAATATAAAAAAAATGTCATTGGCTGTTTTTTTCTAAATATTTTTGTGATGTAATTTTCCTATTATATATTCCTTCCACGTCTATTTCATTATATATCAATAAAATTTTGAATGATTCTTTTTTAGCAATGGTCTTTTTCCTAAATTTTCATAATAATTTATATAAAAAACAAAACAACTTTGTAATTTAAGTATGGTTAATTTTGTCAACAACCAAACAAAATTAAAAGGAATAACAATTTTAATAATAATAATAATAATAAAGAGTATAATAACATTTAAAAAAATTGTAAATATAGCAAAGTTTATCATAAATAAAATATTCATCTTCAAATTTTAGAGACCAAATAAACATAAATTTTAATATCAAAAGTGTATTTTGTCCATAACTTTCTCTAAAAGAGTAACAATAATAGTAACGATAAGACCTAATTTTCAGATGCAATCAAATTGTCAGCCACTTTTAGTCTATCATCCATAGACCTCAAGTAAAGAACACAAAACTTAATCATATGAGACCCACCATTAATTCATTCTCATTGGAATCAGTAAACATAGCCTAACTTCAAACCAAATAAACCAATTTTCAACATTTGTTAGTACAAAGTTGAAATGAAATGAAACCTAAATAAAATCAAATTAAAGTTAAACCATAAGTACTAATTGAAAAAAAAAATGCTGAAACTTCGACCAAAACTATAAAATGATTAGAGAATCTGCATTTTACAATGGTAATAATACTTGATGATATTAAATACATATTTGATGCCAACATGAGAATAATTGATAGTTGTTTGGGCATTGAAGATAAACATTTGATTTTTCCACTCCACAATCTAGTACAATACTTTTGAGAAAAATAAAACAAATTTTATATGTAAAGGATAGTTGTGATGAAAACGAAGATGAACCTAAAAGTTGAAGAGAACGAAACACACAAGAAAGTACAAATCAAAATTTGTCATACCCCAAAATTTGTCCAAAACTTTTTTTTTTTTTCAAAAAAGGAAGAATAAATAGTTTAATAATACAATGTCTAGAAACTGATTTAAATTTTAAAAATTCAATTGTTAAACATGAGAATTTCTTATAATTTCAGCAAGTAGAACAATCTTTAAAGATGTAATAGCTAAATTCCTTTAGTTTAAAAACATAGATTTGACCTTTGAACAATATAATTGATCTAATTTAAGAAGAAACCCATTATATTATATTATCATAGAGTTGTCCATGGTAAAGCTTAAGTGGTTATATATACATAACAAAGTCCATTAACTAAATCATTACAAAATTCAAACTACCAAGACTAAACTTTGTTACATGCTAAACATTTCAAGACTAAATTATTACTTGAATGAAACTAGAGGACCAAACGTGTTTTTTAACCCCAAAAATAAAGTTCAAACACAAATTTTCTGAACAAATTCTTTGGGATACACAAAAATACTCCAAAGTTTTGACAACAGGCACCCCGCCTCTACCATTACAAACTAATTTTTCTTAAGAAATCACATACAACCATATCTTTATCTTCTCTTGGACAGATTCTCCATCATTTTCAAAACCAAAATGATGCCAAAAATAATAATAATGATGCTGATGAAGATGATAATTTAATTTTTTTTAAAAAAAAGAAAAATAAAAAATACAATACAAACCTCATCATCGTCATCTTAGATGTTATAAGAGGCCAAAAGGCTCAGGCAAAGCTTCAAATCCATTATCCAAAATGGAAGCCAAATCGGTTTTATCGTCGGTGCTGTGCAGCCAATTCGTGTTTTTCAAGTCCTCTTTCAGTAATATCGCATCATAACGTGAGCTTTCATAAATGTCCAAATGATTCAAGCTTGCAGAAAATCTTCCATTCTCTCCTCCTCCTACTTCGGTTCCAATCGTTGCAGAAGGTCTATGGAAATGGTTTCCTCTATCCATGTTGTTGTTACTGCTCATTTGGTAGTCAGTATCAATAGCCTCTGAGTTACTCAAAGCAATGGATTGAGTTTTCGAAGTGGCTGATCGAATGCTGTGTGGAAATAGAGTATTGCCTGAACCTGAGCGCACACTTCCAGGGCCATTTCTTATATCCTACACCACACAACCAGATTGGAATGTTCGTTAAAAAGACACATCCTAAAACGAAAATGAATTCGATGGCAGGATAGGTTTGTACATAATCAACAGAACGAAGTTAGAGCATACCATATGTCTGATGGCCATATCGAGTGATTTCTTCGAAATAGACCTCCCAAATCCGTTGCTTTCTGCTGTAGTTGTAGAAGCCTTCACAGGTCTCCTTCCGCTCAAATCAGAAGAACTTGAAAGTCTCCTAGTTTCAGGACTGTCACTGAGGTGTCCATTTGTATTCAACCGGCCCCTTCCCGGGGCGTCTGTTATTCTTCCCCTTGTTATGGTAGGTGATGCTGCTCTTCTAGGCACGGTACCAGTTGATGTAGTTTCTGGACTTCCCCTAACCGATGAAGCAGGTGTTGGGCGGGATCTACCAGCAGAAATTGGCCGGTCAGGCAATGTTGTTCGGAGGTTTGGAGGGGTATCGAGAGGAAAATCAGGGGGGACAATTGGCTGAGGTGCAGCCCGGACCCGAGGACTAGGGGAGCTTGGTCGGGATGTTGATGTTGAACTGCGTCCATTTGTTGAGAGAACACGTGATGTAGAAGATGGAGTGCCAACAACAGAAGAGAGGGAAGGAGCAGAATTTCGTCGAGTAGGTGTAGATGGACGGGAATTTGACCGAGCTGCAGGAGAACTCAAATTTGCAGGAATTTGAGGCCTAGAATTAGGAGTAGACGGCCTTGAACTTTGTAGTGGCCTTGGTTTTTCAATGGAGGGGCTGTTGGGGGATGGACGGGCTCTTGAAGGAGTTGAGGACCTCGATGGTGTTGAACGCGAAGATGGAGTAGAAGGTCTTGCAGAGGATGCACTGCGTGTACTTGGGGAGGAAGGCCTAATGTAAGAGGAAACCGAAGCTGAGCTTGTGTTAAGAATTGATGAAGCAGACCTATTGGAGGAATAACTACTATACTGTGGAGTGGAGACAGAGGACCGGGACACGGAACTGCTCCTTACTGGCCTTGAAGGATTGTTGCTCTCTGATTGTGAAACTGAAAGCTGGAACACATGGAAATCAATTAATAACAGCCTAGATCATACAACTCAAGAGTGGTCATGAATTTCGATCTCCCAACTTAACAAACACTTTTGAATTGTAACATTAGCAAGCACTTCTGAGTTACATTCGGTAATGTTAAAAGAACCACACAAAATAGAAGGAAAAAACTTAAGTGAAGATATTGAATCACTCTATATATGCAACTCAGGAAGATCATAGGTAGCAAAGAAGGCAGAACCATACCCTCGAAGCTTTTGTTGTCGAAGATGACCTGACTAAGGTGCTGCTTCTCGGTGCTGCTACCGTAGATTGAATTTCACTTTCAGAGGATGAAGGAAAAAGAGGAGTACCGGGTGGGGTGAGAAGCCTGTAGCACAAAGCTTAATTTAACCGCAGAATAATCATATTCTTCACTTAGTGCATCCCACTTAGCTAAAAATCATACTTAAAAGTTTCAAACACCAATCAAGATCTACATTTTTTTTGTTCTTTTTCACTCAAAAGAAAGTGGCTCGCACTTTTACCGGTTAAAAGTAAGATCAGAACAACTGGAATCAACTTCAAATAGCGTCAATATGCATATTTTTAAGGAATCATCAACATGTACTTGCATCATTCTAATTGCAATACATGTTTAACTTCTTTGTCATTATCACTCCAAAAGAGAAACATCAAAGTTAAAAGAATGCAGAGAAGGGTCCCGCAAATAATCACATAAATAGATCAAGTAAATCCATATAGTAGTCTAGGAAACTCAATTAATTGGTCCTTGACAGGTAGAATTTAGTAATGCTGACATGTTATTGAACTTCTTCACCATCTCCATAATTGATAATCCTATAAAATACTTTGGATACAGATGAAATCATAGATAGTTGTATGGACTACTTCATTGATAATTGATGAAAGAGAGCCTCAAAAGCGGGTAAGTTCCAAAGCAGGATTTTTTTTTTTTTTTTTAAAAAAAAACAGAAGAAAAGAAGATGAAAATCATTGAATCCGTTGATAAATTTAACAAAAGAAATTACCAATCGTAATCGTGTTTTCCTCCCTCAGTCGACGAAAGCAGATCGTCAATCCCACTCTTAGCCAATTTCACGGATCCAACAGAAAGCCTCCCCAATTTCACCGACGCTAACATTAAAACGAAAATCAAAGACTTAAAAAAACAGTAGTGAAGAGAGGTAAAGAACAACAGACAGCTTTAATCCATCCACCGAATCACAAAAGCACCAGATTTTAAAAAACCCAATCGAAGAATCTAAAAATCCAGCGTACATTAGCATGAATGGAGAGAAATCCGTATTTAGTTACCATCAGAGGAGTCATCAGAGGCAGTAACGGAGAGAGTACGGCGATTCTTGGAGAAGAGATCCAGATTCTCATCGGAATCTCTAGAGATTCCGGTGAAGCTATGACCACGACGGTGGTGTGAGAAGAGAGGAGCATTGCGGGAGCCAGAAAGAGGCTCACGCCAGTTGCGGTTCATGATTGGGAAGGTTGGGGTGAATAGAGAGAGGAATTGAAGGAGAATGCAATGGGAATGAAGGAAGAAGGAAGAAGGAAGACGGAGAAGAAGGAATCAGTAATGGAAGAAGTTTGTATATTTGAGAAAGAAAACAGAGAGAGAAGGAAGAGACAGAGTCAGCGTGAGATCCATATTTGGGTTCTGGGAACGGCCGGTTTAGCCGAGGTTCGATCTCAATAGTACACTCTCACACTCTAAACTATTAACTCTATTTCTATTATTACTTTTTATTTCTTCTTCTTCATTTATATAATAATATTCAACCTCTCTCTTACAATACACTTTTCATTTTCAACCTTTACTTCTTTCTTCTTTCTTCTTTCTTCTTTCTTTGGTTTTCCTATTTTTTAGTCATTATTTATATCTATATATTTTTCTTTTTTCTTTTGCAAAATAAACTTATATGAATGAGAAGTTTAACCTAAATTTTAAATATGTTACCAATTGAATTGAATCATAATAGTTGAGAGTTGAAGGGTGAGCAAATGATACACATTTACTAATTGACTTCTTATACTTTCATTTTTCACTAACTATGGAGATTGGTTATAAATAGCTAGGCTTTAAATTTGTAAACTCAAAACCAAAATGAGTACAATAGACTGAAAAACTGAGCTCATCGGTCATAATTAACTCAACTGAAGGTAGGCGTTCTATTGGTGGAAAATAAGGATAAGTTTGGTCGCGGTTAGTTGAAGAGGAATCCAAACTAAAAAAATCTTAAAATTTTTTCAAAGAATTAAATCAACTGATCAACTGACTGACAGTGGATTTGTACTCATCCACGATAATAGTTGGTTTAACGACAATTTAGTTGAAATATCTTTGCCACTACTTAAAAATTATAACCAAATGAGAAATATTACCACTTTTCTTTCGCATTGGGTTACATACATACATATGAATACATCACAATTATTGGTCACCTTTTTTGTTTATTTGTTTGATTGTTAATTATTGTTGTTCTATTCTTTTCTTTCTTTTTGGGGTAAAGATCCATTGGACCATTTTGAGAAGCTTATATAAGATTCTAGGTAAAAACTTTTGGCATTCCAAAAGGTAGATTCTAATTTTATATATTTTATTATCTTATTTTAATATTTCACTTCAACCATTGTTTTTAAATAGTAAAATAAATAAAAATATTTATAAATATAACAAAATGTTACTTATATACTACCATTTATTATTCACACCTACAATGATATTTTACTATATTTTTAATAATTTTGTTATTTAAAATATTTTTACATAATTTTATTTAATTATTATTTTTTATAATTTAAAAACTAGAAAAGTTTTTATTTTAAATGTTTGTAAAAAGAAAAAAAAAAGTAAATATCACAACTAACAAAATGAATTAAAATAAAATTGTCATGAATTGATTAATTTATTCACAGTCAATTAAAATATTGAGAACACAACAATGACTTTTACTTTTTTTTTTTTTTTCAAAATTGATTTTTAAGTGATAACATATCTTTGAATTTAGGTTAGATATTGAATGTGAGTATGAGATGCAGGTAAGTTAGTTGAAAAGGATAAGAGTGTTAACTTAAAAAAGAAAAATTACACACCAAAAAATGAATTTTGAGAAAGTATATACCCAAAATGATTATTTATTTAAAACTTAGTTATGAAAATATACCATTTATGAATAAAATTGAGAGTAACTCAATTCATTAAATTGTGATTTGGTTTTGAATTGAATAGTAAAAGGTCAATGCAATTTAGTTAAGGTTGGTTGTGAAATAATATAAAATGAAGAGTATGCTTCGCTATAAATGTATTAGCATATTTCCCCCCCTTTCTTTTTTCTTTTTAGAGAAATTTATTTCCAACTTTATATTCCATTATTGTTGTTAAAATGATTATTAATTTACCTACAATCCAAATAAAAAGTTTAAAATTTGATTTTAAACATTTTAATAGGAGTGACTTTGGGTGTTATTCCACCTATACCAAAGAAGTAAATGGAAAAGAAGAAGTTAGTAGTTTGGTTCACATTGAAAGATTAAGACTTGTAAGAGAACTTGGAAAATGTGTGGTTGTAGGTGGAAATACAAACCTTCCTCACTCACACACTCATGTTGTTGCTATTTCTCCCATTCAATACACAATGCATTCCTCTAGTAACCCTAAATTAAAAAGAAAAAAGAAAAAAACTCTATACTCCTCTTTTCATACTTATATATGGAGTTTTTCTATACTCAATAACTTTCTAAAAATTCGTCTCATCTCCTTCTTTTCATAACAATTCTTAACATTTTATCTTTGAAATCACTCATTTCTTAACTTTTTTTAAAAACCGTCAATTATTTAAAATCAAAAGAGTCCATTTTTTCTAGCATTGATTCATCTTCTTCCTTTCTTCTCTTTATTTTATCTATGTTTTCTAGCCATTTTAATAACAATTTCAATCTATTCACTAACGAGCGTGCATCACAAATCAAAGTTTATGTTAATTTTGGAAAGCAACTAACTTTTGGTGTGATCTAGTATTGAGCTTGTACGGACTTTTCTTTCAAAACAATGAAATTCTTCCGCAACATAAAGACTTGTAGTTGGTCATATTTGATTTGATCTATTTAAGCCCAATTTGACAACCATTTGATTCCTTAATCGAAAGAAGAAGAAAACATGACTTTAGATTTTAAAAGCTCTGTTATGTTTTTGGCACCAGACAAATAATTCAAATTCTCTAATTTTCTTTTTCTTTTAAAGAAAACACAAACATAAATTTAGAAGGTTTTTTTTTAAAAAATATAACAAACTGGAAAAATATTTACAGAACAATTTCGAAACCGAAAAAAACTCACATACTCACAATAAAAAATATTAAAAAATGTCCATGTCAATACGTGATTAATTTGACACCCAAATCTAAATGTTTTTTTAAGATTTTTTCGTACATGTTTAGATTTGGTAAACAATTGTTTAGAATATAATCGTTTAGAATCTAAAAGATTTTTTTGATACAATACTATTGTTTAGATTTGGTTACCAAAATATAAATGACGATCATGTACCAACATCTCAACTATTTTTTTAAAGATCTTTTATATTTTGTATAAGATCTTGAACTAAATAACAGTTTGAAAAAAAAATTGTTGAAGAAGAAGATTAGAAAAAGATGATGAAAAAAAAATTTGCGAACAAACCTGAAATATTTAAAAAAAAATGGTCGACTTCGTACCCTTTTAACTTTGTTACTCGAGTCGTAAATATTTAAGTGTTATGTTGTATTGATAGAAAAAAAATCTATTATTATTATTAACTTGTAGAAGAAATCTTTATTTTTATTTGAATGTATAAAAGAAGATTGTGTAAAAACAATTATGTTATGGGTTATGAAGGTTCAAAGAAAACGTGATACATAATTAAAATATGAAACTATTATTTCAATAATTAGATTCACCCACTTATACATTTAATTATTGAGCCTAAAGCAAATACCTCCTTCCCCTTTTCTTCCATTTTCCTTATTACTTATTATCCATCAAACTTTTCAATATTCTTCTTTTAAATATTAACTAATAAAATATCTACTCACAATTTCAAAAACCCTCTAAAATTTACTACTCTTCATTCTACAAATTTTTATTTTCTTTTGGTCGTGTAACTTTTTTATATTTTGTTCGAACTATTATTTGGTTCAATATCGTTTGTCAAATATAAAAGATTATAAAATTGTTGGGATATTGAACGGCCAAATACCGTATATAAAAGTAGCTAAATCTAAACATCGTGTTCTAAATACAAACGATTTCCAAAAAATATTGAAAAAAATGTAGAGATTTAACTACTCTCATTTAAACGATTGTGTGTCAAATGTAAACGATCACATAAAAAAATTTGTTTAGATCAGACTATCCAAATCTAAACAATCAAAGAATTGCCTAATCTAATATAAATGATTGTTTCCAAATATATTATGTGTTGGATGTCAATTAATGTCAATGAATGGTTGAACATTTTTGGTATTTTTCAGTGGACCATGAGTTTTTTCTACTTTCGAAATTGTTCGGTGTAAATAATTAATTTTTTTAAAAAAAAGTTAATTAAATAAAAAAAGAAAGGAGGATAAGACACGTGGAGGGAGATGCATGTGAATGGTCCAGCAAAGTTGGGGTATACGGACACCACGTGCCTTCCTCCTCATTATTGATCAAATTCATTTATATTTTATATTTCTCTCTCTTTTCTTCTTCTTCTTCTTTTTCATTTCCTTTTCCATTAACTTTTGTTCACTCTCTTCTTCTATTTAAGGCTTTTTGTTTGTTTCCTTTTTCTTCTCATACAAAATTGAGTTATGAAAGCAAGTAAAATATTGTTTCATAAATTTTACTTTTAAATTAAAACGGAACTAAACTAGACATGCTATTTCAATTATTTCCATCATATGGATATTTCTTTTATAAATTATTAAAATGTTGTGACAAATAAATGTTCTTAAAATTTGAGGATAGCTATATGTGGGACAAAATGTATTAATATGAAATGATACATTTCAAATTTGAGACTCTTATCTTTTACAAAACCTAAATCTAAAAGTTTGTTTGAGCTTCTTAAAAGTTTAAATACATTATTCTCTTCTTGTTTACTTCCCAATTCCCAACCATTTCAAGTCAAAATTAATGGTAATAATACTTTTTCAAAACCTTTTTTAAAAAAAGTTTATGTATAATTTTGCACGATGTTCAAAATTAAAAATTGTTTTTTTTAAATAGAATACAATTTTAGTTTGAAAATTTGAAAAATATATGTATTAAAGTGAAATAAATTTCAAACTAAGGAATCAAATACTCATAAAAATATCAAATTTGATGGATGAAACTTAGTAATTTTACTATTATAAATTTAGTCTTTTTTTTACGCACGCAAATTTTAATTTTTTGATCGTCATGGCAAATAACTATAAAAAATATATATATTTTTCTTGATACAATGTTAATGTTTATCTTTACGGTAATGTACTTCAAGAAAAATCTCCTTATTTGGTTGAAGAAATACGATAAAACATAAAAATGTGGATTCTTGATTTCCTTGATGGACAAAGTTCTCTTAATTTTGTTAATGGTCCACAAATGTCAAGAAAACTATTTTTCGATGGACAATAAACATCAATAATAATATATTAGTTGACTAACAATACCCATCAAGTTAGTTAAGTTTTCTTAATGGACGAGACCTATCAATGGGTGAATTTTCTTGATTTGCAATGGCTATAATCGAAAAAAAAAAATAATATACTTGTTTTGGATATTTTGATGGGTTTAGGGTTTCTTAAATAGACAAATACCAAAAAAGGATTATGAAAAAAGTCCATCAAGAAAAATGATATGCCCATCAAGAAAAAAATTTATAGGGTTTATGATAAGGTCATAGGCAAGACCAAAAAAAAAAATGATATCTTGATGGGTATTGTCCGAAAAAACTATTTCATATGAAGCACAAAATTCACACTTATTAACGATCTTAGAAAACACGATATTCATCAATAATATTATTAATTTTTTACTTTTTTTTTCAATTATTACTTTTTATTCGTCAATAATACAATATTAATTTTTAAAAAGTTAACTGCTGTAATGATAATTAGATTAAAATAAGTGACTTTATCATAATCAAATTAGTTATTATGTTCAACTTAGTTGAATTAAAAGTTTGTAATTTAGGGTTTTTGAAATTTGGAGAAACTGTAGAAGCTATACAACATGAGCTCTAGCTCAACTAACACATGTATGTACTCATACATATTTTATAAATTTGGATTTCAACGTTACAAGAACCATTAAAGAGGGAATCAAGATCATAAAAATATGTAATAAAAAGAGTAACAACTTGGGTAGGAATAAAAAAACTCATGAACAACCAAACTATATGTTAACCCCTTTTTTTAGAAATGAAACTAAATATAGAATTGAGTCAATTACCTTTACTTATATAAACATTAAAACCATACCAAAACGATCATATGTTTCAACAACTTATTCAATCTTAATAATTGGGTCAAAATTTTGTTGTTTGAAAATTTATTTTATTTAAGGGTAAAATCTTCTCTCTACATATGTACACACACATATATAAATAAATGCAATGTGTTCATAATTAAAGTAACCATATTTGTACACAAATCATGTTAGCATTGATCAATAATTATTACTCATTCACTGCCCACACAACCATATCTCCCATAATAAGCCATTAAATTTGGGGAGAGAGTGAATGCCCTTAAATTTATAATGCCTTTTAAGATGAAAATATAATGGTTTAAATATTTCTTATTCATTAACCGAAAAAATCTAATATATGTAGTCTTGAACGATATATATAGTTGATATACAAGGTGGATCATGTTCAAGAAATAACCTTAAAGGTCTATAGTATATGTGAATTAACTTTAATGTATTATCATGGTTACACTATGGATACAATGCATTTTGTAATAGTTGCAAATGTGTTTTTATCTAAATCGTTCACGTGGAGGCATGTAAGTGGGAGATATCCTACACAAAGAGTTTGTATAACCTAACTGCGAAATGTATAATTCATCCTTGTAAAACATTGTCTTATTTCTTACAAGGCTCCTAGAATATGCTTTATTGTTGAGGATTGGAGGAGGCTGATCTTGAAATAGAACGAGACTTCTTACGGTTAAAAATGTGGTTACCATCTTGATCTCACTGCACACTTTCTATATATATGTATGTATATGCCAACATCCAATCATCCAAAAATGCTTCATCCAAAGCAACTAAAAGTCGATCTGCCACGTGCTTGCTTCAATTACAACCCTGAATTGAATGGGGGAAAATTAGTGAGCACATCTCGGCTCCTAGTGGAAGCCTGTTAATTGATGAGATTGATATTTGAAAAATAGTATCAAATGACAAAAACATCTTTAAAAAAATAGCTCATGACACCTATTTTTTTTTCATACTGCGAATATGACAAAATAGTGATATCAGACAACTATCAAACGGTAATCATAAGGCTACCATACAGCAATCATAAGGTTATCAACTTTTAAATTTGCTACTTTTGCAATTTAAAAAATATAGTGACATGAGTCGTTCTATTATCATAATTATTTTTTTTTGCTATTTTTGCAAGTGTCCCTTAATATTTCATAGGATGATCATGCGTGACTAATCCTAATCCTAAGTGTTAGAACTTATAGTTTATAGGTCTATAAGGTTATCTTGCTAGGTTTACTGCATACCAACTAGTATTGATTAATGACTAAACGAAAATTTTAACGTGTTCAAACGTTTTAAAGAAACATATTAATAGTGTAATATATACACAACTAATAAGTATATGATTTATTATCAAGTTTATTTGGATGAGATGCACATCAAAATTTGATAGTATGGAGAATTTATCTTATAGGAACATGATTCAAATACTTTAATTATTTATTTGGATGAGATCTATATAAATAAATAAATTATTTAATTTGAACAAATATTTGAATTAAATAAATAATGAGAGAACTAATTTGTTTGAATGAGATTCAAATTTTAAAAAAAATATTTGGGTGAGATCCAATAATTGGAGAGAGAATTAATTAAAACTAATTATTTAATTTAAACTAGTTTCAAATTATATAATCAAATAATTAATTTAAAAATATTTGTAATAGGATCAATGATAATTCTAGAGTTATATAGATTGAACACTCTCTAATCACTGAGATTACTCATCCTTGTCAGAGTCGTAGCAAGGAAGATCACCTCCTAAAATTTTAGGGCAACTAATTTGAAAAGAAGTTTTTGCTACAAATTTTTATAAACAAAAGATATATACGTTGCTTAATCTTCTTCTATTATTGTTCATTTGTACTTTTAATTGTTTCAAGAATTTAAAGAACATGATGACACGTTTTTAATAGATTCAATTTTCTTCGATGTAAGGAGGTATGAGGTTGTCGTCGTATAATAATTGTTCATGCCTACCTACTATTAATCACTTAATGCAAAATAAAAAGTATTTAAGGTTGCTCCAATAACTTTAGGATATAGGATCAATTTTATATATACATACATATATATATATATGTACCATAATATAACTACTAACAAATAATATGTTAGAGATATTTTTACATTTTCTCTATTTTCTCTTTTGTTCATCTATCATTAGTATGCAATATTGCATGCTAGTTTTTTTAATAAATATATAAAGCCTTCAATTTGTTTTTTTTAATCTTAACTACCCTAGTAAGTAATGTTTAATAAGAGTCAAGACTTTAAATTTGTTTAAAATGTTGAATAGATGAATGATATATTTAAATATAAATTTGAAAAATAATTGTTGTTTGGTATTTAAGAGGAGTCGTTGTGTTTAATAATTAAGAGTCGGGTTTGGTTTATAAAGTTATGTCGAAGGAAAAATAGAGATGATGTTAGTGTATACATTTAATTAATTAATTTTGTGAATGAGATAGAGAATAATAATTGAAGTGCCATAGTAAGGTTGCTTTCGTGGGTCAGTTAAATTGGGACTCATCACCCTTCAAAGTTAGGGTGGATGGTCCTTTCTTCCATATTTCCAACTATTTTGACCTATTCTTAGTACTCGTATGCTTTTTTTCTTAATCACAATTACAACCATCCAAAATAAGTTTTGGAATGTATTTAAAAAAGACTTTAGTAAATAAAGTGTTTTTGAAATATTAATCGTGACATTAGGGTATAAAGCACTTTTGGAAGAAATTAAAATGACTACAAAACCTTTCTATGTTTTTGTTAAGATGGTGACTTGGAGTGGAAAGTACTCTTAGTCATAACAAATCTCTTTTTTTCTCAATTGTCAACCTAACAACAACAAGCAAACAAAGCATATATAAACAAAGTTTAAAGTCTAAGTTAGTGTTTCAACCTTGGCTTTAAATAGATGATGGAGTCTATTTATTATATTGTAGTTTTAATTATAATAGTTCGTATTTCTAATTGTTATATGATCTATGTTCCTTTTTGGTTTGTTTTGGTTACAAGTTTACTATAATTTACTTGTACTAAAATACTATGCATCTCAAACACAAATTATTATAACGTTTAGATTATAATCTCGCACTCCAGTAATGCTTTCTAATATTCTAACTAAAATATGCTCTTTTTTTAAAAGAAATTGAAAATCAAGTAAAGTACAATATCAACGTACACACATACATGTATGACTACATGTACGTACGATTAAAAATTGATAATGTAACCTAATTTTTATTTGTTAGTGGTAGTTGGAGTATGGAAAAGAAGGAAAGGTATTGAAGTAGAGTTGGTTAAGAGGTTGGTAATGGAAAGTAAAGGTTATTGGAGTTGACAGAAGGGACCTTGAGAGCCCCTCCACCCACTTGAAATTTTGTTCATTTTGGCCTTTTGTTTTTCTTCTCTTTCTTTCCATCTCAAAAGTCACAATCTCCAAATTTTGGCCTTTAATTTTCCTCTTTTCTCTCTTTACTTTCACGTGCATCTCCATCATCATCATACTCTCTCCCACATGCACATCCCCTAATCTAAACAAATCCTCCATGCCTACAATTATGGCCACCAAACTCTCCTCCCCCTAACCACACCCATTACAATCCTTTTACACACTTTTCATCCCTTCATACGTTTCTCTCCATTTTTTTTCTCATTCTCATTCTCTATATCGATATATAGTATGAGTTTGGTAGTTTTCGTTGATTGTATTAGTAAAAGTTTAATAAAGTTGTGTAAAGATCACAAGACTACGTAGCTCATATAAAAAATAACATGAATAATTAGACATAGATACAGTAGAATAAGAATTTTAAACTATCTTTACATACAAATTAAACATTTTTAATGTTAGTGTTAATTATTATTTATTAGAAAAGGTTAAGCATGATATACATCGTTTAGAAGATAACAATGTCCGATCCAGGAAAGTATACACTCATGCATGTGCATTTGAATTGTGTATAGTAAAATGTGATAGAAAGGTTGGTGGATGATTAAGATTTAACAATGTGAGGGAGGAGAAGGAGAAGGGGCTACCTTCTTCATCAATATGTTTTGGAGAATTAAAAGAATACAAAGTATCCAAAATTCAAATAATTTATGTTGACCCATTTGTGGGATGCATGTTTTGTTGTAGTTATGATGCCTCTTTCATGGCCACCCACCATCCCCACATAGAGAGAGAGATAGGGGAAGAGAGATATTTTTAAGCTCAATTTTGTATAAGATTTAAATACTTTGGTTTTCCTTTATCACAAATATTTATAAAGTTCTTTTTTCAAAATAATATTCCCTAAACTTTAAAAAAAAAATTACTTATCCTAAAATTTATTTAGTTTTTCCTAAATTTATTTAGTTTAAACTTGAAATTCAATCTTAATTCTCTCTGAGTTATATCGAAAAATAGGTTATTTGTAATAATATGATTACGAGAGAAATAAAAAATAAAACGAGAGATTTCAAAAGAGAGAATTTATTTTAAATGATAAAACTGCTTAAAATATTTATAAATATAACCAATAATAAATTATGATAGACTATTATTTAAGTCTATTGCTATCTATAATAGTCTATCAAAGTATATCATAACATGTTTGTAATAACTAAATAAAGTTTGCTATATAATTTGAATAATGTAACGATGTAAAATTTAATTACTTTTTTTTTTCTTATTAGTCTAAAACTTTGTATTTAGAGAAATCTAGAGTTAAAATGAGCTTATTGATTGATAATTATCTTATAAAATAAATTCGTCTACTTAATCTTTTTCCTTTTTTTTTTTCCTTCATTCTACAAATTTGGTATATGCCTAAATATATTCTTTTTTCACATCTTCAAAAATGAGAATGTCCAACCGTCACTTTCAAATTAACATGCACATTTTGCTATGTTTATTAAGTTAAAATTATTGTAAAGTTTTGTTAATATCAATAGCATATAGTCATGATATTAAATGATTCCACTTATATAGTAACGATATTTTGTTGTGGTTGCAAGAAGTAAGTTTAGTAAATCAATCATTGTCATAAGCTTAATTATAAGCTTTTTCGCTAAAGATTTAAGGATTGATCTCTCTAATTATGTTGTAGTACTAAAATAAATAAATAAATATATATATTTCTTGTTTACACTTTTGATCCTTACGCCTTCACGAACAATGATTTATTCTTGTATTTTCAAATTTGTAATAATTAAATTTCCATTCATTACCACAAATGCAAAAATGGAAATGACCCATCATATTATATTATACTTCCTTCTTCTTCACTTCAACTATAAAATCAAATTCTTCCATGTTTAGAAAAGCCATGGAGAAAAAGGAGGGCAAATATTTTTCTTTTTTAAGATATTACACTTTCGTTTTGGTTTTGAGTCTTTCCCATTTTGAATGAATTTTCAATCTAATTCCAACTTTTAAAATATTACAATTATTTAAGTTTCACTTTATATAGTAATTTCAAATGAATTCATCTATATTAAAGTCGAAGATTGAAGAAACCCTAGAAAGCAAAAGTTTGGTTAAAAATTATTGTAGGCTTAATAAAATTTTGTTCTTTTTGTTTACAGAAAATATGGAGAAACGTAGACACCAAAATAGAACAAAAATTTGATTTGAAGAGTAACAATTTAAAATTTTGATATGGAAAGACATTAATAAAATTTTATCATAGACAGAAGAAATAGAAAGGTTAGTTAGAGAAGTAGGGAAATTTAGAGTAAAAGAAAGAGAAAAGGATTTTTATCCTTGATTTGAGTGGGCCTTTAGAATGAAAAGGAGAAGCCCATGATTCATGGGCACTACCTGGACCAAAGCTACCCAATTGTGGTATACACATACTAATCCTTTTAAATACAAGTGTATGGTCTATTGTATATCCTTTTAAATACCCAATTATGTATAGTAATAATTTTAGAAAATTATAAGTTTATCATCAATACTTGTATGGTCTACTCTTATATCAATATCGTTCGGTAGACTACCAACAATATGGTTTATCATTGTTAGAACTTTTGCTATATCATCAATCTCACTTTAAAATGTTATCATATGTGCTAATATTTTCAATATAATTGTTATATCTATTTTTTAGTGTGTATTTACTTTTATCTTAAGCTTTGTTTGACTAAATATTTATATTTTGTAGAAAAATCATGAATTTTATCTTTTAACAATTTTGTTCTATCAAGTGTAGATTGTTTGTCAATCTTTCACCATTTCTAAAAAAAATCCCTTCATTTTATTTTAATATTTGTATGTATTTCTTTCTTCTTTTTTCTCATTAATTTATTGGTTTACTATTTTCTAAAAAAAAAAAAATGTATTGTCTATTTCCTTATTTGGATTAATTTATGTGAGCAATTAATTTATGATCGACTGCTCACATACTTTACAAATTATGAAATTTAGGTAAGTGTGCAAGAGGAAAGGTTAGCAATATTGTTAATTTGAGCATAATTCAATTACGTAAGATATGGATTCTCAAGTAAAAGAGGTCAAAAGTTCAAATTTATCTACTCTTTTCATTAATACATTTAATAGAAAAGGCATCGTACAAGGTTATCACTGATCTACTCTCGTATCATCAAGTTATGTCTAGCTAGTGGACATTTGGTCACAGAATCCATTAACATGATCATATAAATGATTTGAATGCATTTCTTTTATTTGATATGATGTATATTTGTAGTTGTTTCGATACATTGAATAAGTCTTATACTTGTATTGAGTGATGCATAAGTCGCTATTCAAAACTTCATAATCTAACCTAAATTGAGCACTAGCTACCAAATTTAGGTGAAAAGAAAACATAGGTATATTTTACTGTAAAATAAGAAAAATATTACTCAAATCCATCTAATCATTTCATTTCATACAAAATAAAAATAATAAAAAAATTTATATACTTTTTTAAAATTTTCATAACCTAATAGACACAACCATATATATGTTATATGTTGATTGACTAAATTATTTATAATTTAACCAATTTAGAAGGTGTAAATTGATTTTCTTTAAAATATACCGATACATTATAAATTTTCTTTTTTAAAAAGAAAAAATATTGTAATAAATGAGATGAAGAAATTTGAATCAAGACCTCTTGTCCACGCGTACCTTCGCTGAACTTATTTATGCATGCCAAAAAAAAATAGAAATTATTTTAAATATATTTTTTAAAAATTTACCGATATAATAAAATATCTCAATCTATATCTAATAGACAAGCCTACATTTTTAATTCTAGCATGATATATAAATAGGCATAATTCATTATAAATACAAGAAGAACTATCTTAAAAAATAATAACAATAACAATTAAAAAAAAAAAGAAATAAAAAAGGGCCATTCAAGAATATGAATTAATTTGCAGGTAGAATGTCACATTTGTCATATAGTATGAAAGCTTACAACTCTCTTTTACCATCTTAATTAATTCTAAAAATCTAATAATTAAAATGGCATCATTCCAACACTTTTAAAACTTAAATCACATCTATAATTTAACCTAATTTTAAAAAGGACAACTTTTGTTTATAAATACTTTTTTTTGTAGTACTAATTTTTAATAAAAAAAGGAATATGACTTTTCATAAATGTACAAACATTTTTCTAATTTTATATATTGCATGAAAGTATAAGAGGGTATCGATGCAAGTAAATTTGTAAAATGGAGAGATATAAAGTGGACTCTGATTCAGTTGCTTCCACGAACGTCATTATCAAAGCAATATCAAATGTCAATACTTTTGTTATTCATTAAAAAGAAATTAATACCACGATAGATATAGCATGTGTTTCTTCTCTCCATATTCTAACTCTCTATCATTGAAACTAACTATATGATATGATATTGATTTTATGATATATATAGTTTGGAGAAATAACATACACAAATGTGAAGGTATAGATTTTTGTTTTAACTATCTAAATTATTGGTGGGGTGTAAAGAGCAATAGAAATAGATGAGACAATTATATATATAGAATTTACTTTCCAATTTGCTATCTGATGCCATCTCCACTATCACTATAATTCTCTCATCCATACCCATTACCCATTACCCATTACCCAATTATATATATATATATGCAACTTTTTTTAAGTATTGATAGTTATAATAGTTATGTACAAACACTAGATTAATAATCGAAATTTTGTGTTAATTATATAGTTCTTAACGTTTAAGTTTTCTCTAATTTAGTTCATGTTATTTAAAAAAATTTAAAATGGACTCCTATTTTCGATATTTTTG
The DNA here is from genome assembly GCF_000004075.3 of Cucumis sativus. Lineage (NCBI taxonomy): Eukaryota > Viridiplantae > Streptophyta > Magnoliopsida > Cucurbitales > Cucurbitaceae > Cucumis > Cucumis sativus. The sequence goes on from NC_026658.2 coordinate 16,456,791, forward strand.
TGGATGAAAAAGTTAAAGTTGACTAATAACAAAGTGGAATTTTAGAGAAGAAATTAGGTCACCTAAAAAGAAATTGAATTTTTTCAGGAGAAATAAAGAAAGAATCGAAACGGTTGAATATAATAATAAAAAATGACTGTTTCAAGTGGCCTAATTTTCTTTGGCAAAATCTTTTTAGCAGATTGTTGAAACTAAGGTCTAATTAGAATAGTCAAAGGGTTTTGTGTTTTTAACACATTTTTGTGCATCTTATTTAAGTCATAAATTCTTTTGATCAACATGGATTAAAAGTTTAATTTAATCTTATTTTTACTTTTCAAAATAAACACACATTTTTTAGTATAAAAACAAAAATAATATTAACCTCGGAGTTTTACTCAAAATATTGTATCGAAACTATATTCTATTGACACTTTATTTTAAAAGAACAAATCATTGTAGTTTAACTATGTAAGTGCATATTTGAAAGTGTGATTTTTATATCATGAAAATTAGTTTTGAATTATTAAACATATTTTAAGAGTAGTTTTGAAAACGAAATAAATAAAAAAATAATTATTTATTTTAGAGTGATTTAAAAAATAACTACATGGAGCATAACTCAACCAACCTATAAAACATCTATCATCGACTAAAAGATGAGACATTTAATATCTTACTTAGCTTAATACTAAAACAATAACAATTAATTGATAACTAATTAAGGCATACAAGGTAAGAAGTTAAAATTTAATTAAAAGAAAATGTTACTAAAGGAAAAAAAAAAATGTTAAAATTCACTTTTATTTATTGTATAAACTTTCACATCAGTAATAACTTAGTCTCTAAACTTTTGTTTGTAAGGATTTAGTCTATATACTTTCAATTGTCTGCAAATTGGTCCCTCAAATTGTTAAAGTAAGACTAAACTATTACAAAATTGAGAATAGAAGAATTAAAGCGTAAGAAACCAAAATTGAAGAGAGGATATTATCGTTTTCGTGACGGATTGGGGAAAAAAAATGTTATGTATTGAATGATAGAAAAAAGGTTTAGGGTATTTAGTAAAGATATAGAAAAGGAATCCCACTTGTCTTGGCCATTTGGAGTTAAATAAAATACCTTCCTTTCTGAACTATACAATATTTTTCTTTAATCAATTTAATTTCCTTTTTCTCTTTCTCATGTGATGTGTGTCATTCTTGTCTAACCTACAAGCATCTCCTCTTTCGGTGGCCACCCTCTATTCTATATTTCCCATCTTCCTTCTATCCATGGTATCGCTATTTATTTATGATATGTTATGAAATTGTGTTATTTTTAAAAATATATATTTTAAATAATTTTATCATTTAAAATAATGTTTTAATAATAAAAAAAAAACTCAATTATTGTTTATTATTTTCCACACGAGTCTTTTGTCATTCATCTAGTCAATTAGATCACGTAAGTATGTTATCTCTAAAAGTAGGGTTAATATTTTCTTCTCTTCATAGTTAGTATTAATGATAGTGACTTGGTACAAATTTAGTTTATACGTTGATCGGAGGGAGGGAGGATGTATTTACTTTTCGACTGTTTTCAAATATAGTACGACAAACTAAAATATTTACAAATATAACAAAATTTTACTTTTTAACGAATATACTCGCAATAGATAGATTACTATTTGTGTTGCTATAGACCCAGACGGTAATCTATTTCTGATAAACGGTGATATTTTCTTATATTTATAAATATTCTTTTAACAGTAATATATAACTAATTATGTAAAAACATACATCAATGATATATGGATAGAGAGGAAGACTAATATAGACTTGAGGGAAAATGGTTGATGAGTAGTCAATTTTAATTGATTGGGAAACTCAAATTCCATGTTGGGATATATATATATATATAAAGGAAGACTAATGTAGACTTGGGTTTTCTTATTCACTCCCCCAAATATTAAATTAATAATTAGATTTTAATCGAATTAATTTTAATTTTATCCAATTTTATTCATTTTCTCGAATTTAGTCTTTCCTATTAGGTCGTTTTAACAAGTTTTTTTTTACGATAAATCAAATTTAGCATTTTATGCTTGTTTCGCTAGAGAATTTATTAAATTTACGATTCATGGTAAAACATTTAAATAAGTCTAATCATACCTACATAATTTATAATTTCAATTGCTAAGATTTCTATATATATAAATAAAGACTAATAATATAGACTTTGAGGTCTTTCTTTCTTTAGGAAAATTCGTAGAAGTTTTTATGGTTACTGTTTCTTTTATCAACGTGGCAATGTAAATAAATCATTTATTTAAGTGTGTGTATTATTTATACAAAAAAGTCATTTACTTTATACTTATATATTAATTAATTAAACGATCATTTTTCTATTGTTTATAAATCTAAAGATAATGATCTAATATTGTGCTTTTGTTTGGAAAGAAAGAAAATTAATTACTTAACAGAAAGACACCAATAATTTAGTCCCACTAATATTGTATTATAGCACCAAAAATATCAACTTTTAGCTATTTTTCTTTAATAAATGTCATACTTTATCCCTAAATTTAAATTTTATTTCTATTTCATTAAGTTTTAAAACATTACATCTACTCAATCTGTTACCTTTTAAATTTTTTAAAATTAATTAGGGGATGTATTAACCTAAAAGACTGAAATTGAAGTATTAAGTAAATAATTAAAGTTAATTAAACATAAATTTGAAGGCAACCAAATGAAAAGTTTGATAGATAAAACATTCCATTGTTGAGTTATTAAATACAAACTTGAGGGAAACATAATTTTTCTTTTATACGTAAAATTTTGAAACATTAATTAGACTGATTTAATTTTCTAGCACATCAATTTACAACTCTCTTCCAATTTTTTTTTTTTAAATAATTGAAATATGATGTAAATATTTATAATTGTTTCACTTAAATTCCTAAATTATCAAAAGTGAACCAATTCAAATCTGTTTTTTAAAAAATTACACTTTCATCAATTCTTACACCACCACAGATTTAGTTATATTTATTCATCTACTAAAATTCAAGATATCAATTGTTACTCTGAATAGGTTTAGTTTAACGATGATTGATATCAACTTCTTTCCAAGTTGAAGGATCTATCTCACCGTTCTGCTAAAATAGAACGATTTAGTTTTTTTTTCCTTTTTTATTGCTAACATATAATATAATTTTTCTAAAATATTTGAAAATTGAGGGAACCAAACAAAAGAAAAAAACATGTGAAGAATTTATTTATCAAGTTTATTGGAGTAGGTAGGAATTTAAGAAAAAGAAAATGTTTGTTAATATAATATAGACAAAAGGTCTATTTATAATATAGAAAGAAATATTAATTGAATTAAATTAGTTTATTTTATGTTAAAATTTCTAGGCTTTGAGATTGGTATGGAGAATCATTTGCTTTTTGGGAGCACATTAATTAAAGTCACTGCATGTCTAACACAAATTCCCTAATCTCTCTTCAAGTTGACATAATCTCCTATCTCCCTCTCTCTTTCTCCATTCATATTGAAGTAGAGATTCCCCCCATCATTATATTTAGAATCTCTTAACAACAAATAAACTATGTTGATATATGCATGAAGTTTGGGAGGCCTACGTTGATTCCATTTGTAATTTGCAACACTTAATTAGACCCCTCTATTCACGACTTTCATCTCGTTTTCGTTTACTTTATTGTAATTAATGTAACTTTGTCTCCCTCATTTTGTTTCTTAAAGATTATTCTATCCTAAGTGCACATTATACTATTTTTCTCATTCTATCCATTAAGTATATTATTATAGTATGTATGGTTAGGAGTGTAGAGACTATTTGAGTCTCGATTAAAAACGACTAGAAAGAACTATAGACAATTAGAGTGTATTAAAATGGAATGTAATATTGTTATTAATAAAATTTCAATTTATTACAATAGTTTTCAATTAAACCCTATTTTTCATCGTTTTTATGTTTTACAATAATAGCTCTTCAAGCAATCTCTTTCTACATTTCTATGATTTCTAATAATTATGATTTTCAAATGATTTTACTATAACTATAACTAAAGGCGTGTCTACAATATTTATTTTTTAATTACCGTGGGATCCAACTAATCACATGTTATGTTTTAATTTATTTATTATTATTTTGTAATGACAAATTAAAGAAGAAACCAAATTACTTGAAATTATTAAGGAACTTTTCATTTTCTTTTTCTCTCAATCTTTCCTATTCTGTCTCTAAATTGGCGTTTCTTTTTTATTCTTTCTTGGATTAATTACATTGTGGAGATACTAAACCTTCCACTCTAATTAAGGTAATATCAAAACTTTTTATTATACGTAACTTCACTCAACTTTATTATTTTGAAGTCCCAAATTCGATTTTCTCATTTTATAAAAATTTTATATGTTAATTTAAATTCTCTCAAACATTAGTATTTTGTTTGATCAATTTAAACACCATACAATTAGTGACAAGAAAATCACCAACATGAATGGTAGCACACAAGTATTAATATAATTTATAGACCAATTAAACACAAAACTATACTTTGTAATGAAAATTCGACTTTTCAATTTTATCCCATTAGCCCCAACTTAATGAATCATAAATTAGAGATTCTTATAAACAAAAGAAAAATATATATAACGAGAAGTTTACCTAAAAGATTTAGAACTTTATCAATTTTATATCTACATGATAGGTTTTTGTTCTTAAAAAATTGACATTTTGTTTAGTTGATTCCATGAATTGTTAAGAGAAAAAGAAACTCCTAAACTTCAATTTTTCAAAGAAAAAAGAAATCATGTATATTTTTTTGAATTTGGATTACATTTATTTAAACATTTGGAATAAAGTTTAGAATATGTTAATATTTTTTTCAAGTAAATGTTGGATTCTAACTATCTTTTTCCCTTTAGATTTGGAATAAAATCCTATAGTAAAATTTTGATCTGGGATAACAAATAATTACACCCAAATTAATTTTCAATCAAAATGGAATTAACAAAATTTATCTAACTCTTTCTTTCTTTTCTTTTCTTAAAAATCTAACTCTTTTTATTTAAAATTCACCCATTGATTATGATCTGAAAAAAAAAATCAAAATTTGACAAGATTTCAACGTAAGTTTGTCTTAAATGAATTATTATCAATTTTTGTAAATCAATAATTTGTTGGGTTATTGAAAAAACAAAAAACGAAATTTCTCAATAAATATACATATTTTAATGTTAGAACAATATAATTAAGAGTTGAAGTTTTTTTTAAAAAAAAGAAAAAAATTGACAAATTATTTATTTACACTAAGAATTTTCATTAAAAAAAGAAAAGAGTAAAGTGGAGAGTATTTAACATTGGAATTAAAAAGTATGTAAACCAAACATTTAAGGAGCTGTGATGACTAAACACTCTATTCTATACTTTTCTTAAATTTATAGAATTAAATAGGCATAAACTTTTGAAGATCACCAAACTAATTATAATTTAATTACAAAAATTAAATTCCTTATTATAATTATTATTTTAAGATATGTAGATTCATTCTCTCTATATATAGTTCAACCATTGCCCTTTGCTTTTTTATTTTTTTCATAATTCACTCTCTCTCTCTCTCTCTCTCTCTCACCGCGGTGGTTCGGAGGACGAGGAGGCGGCGGCGGCCGGAGCTACATATGATCATAATCGGAGAAATGGTCCGGCGTGCACGAGAGATAATATCGATGATTTTCTTTGCGGTGTTATCGAGCGCCACCGGAGTAACGCCGCCGTACTGGAGTCGAGGTGGGGGAGCAAGCTGCAGTCCGTGCCTGAGCTGGAGGCTGGCAGCGGAGACTAACAATGTGGAGCCATGGAGGACGGTGCCGGCGCATTGCTTCAGCTGTATCGGAGCGTACATAACGGGAGGGCAGTACCAGCACGATGTCCGATTCGTGGTGGAGCAAATTATGAGCTACGCAGAGGGAATTACGGTGGCCGGCGACGGACTAGATGCTTGGGTTCTTGATGTGGATGATACTTGCATCTCTAACGTTGATTATTATAAAGTTAAGAGATATGGGTAAGCCTTTTCTACTCTCTAAGTCTAAAATTTCGGCCAATGTGAATTTTAGGGAATTTCAATGTGAATTTTTTTCTACAATTTTTCGATATATCAAAATTATTTAAAAAAATTCACCATATATAAGATAAGATAAATTACGATAATCTATATTTATTATTGTTTGTATTAAATTTAAATGTTATTACAAATCTCGAAGGTAAAACGTTAGAAATAATTAAAATTAGTAATTTAAATTTTATGAAATTTGGGTTTAATTTATGTGTGGCTTCTTTCTTTTCTTATGGATTTGAAGTTCTTTTTTTCTATGGATAATTACAATTATGTGTGGATATTGTTGAAAACTTTTTAAATTGTTTCGTTTTTTTATTGAAGATTATAGCTAATATTTTATAAGCTGAAGATGAAGTTAAATTAGATATTTTAAAAATAAAAAAGAGCAAAATAAGATGAACTTAAAAATTTAGTAACTAAAATGAAATTACATGAATGAATTTTAATTTGTTTTTTCATATATGGATATAGTTGTAATTTCAATATATAAAACAAACAAAATTAGAATTATAAGAAATCCAAATCCAATAATGAAAATATATTCAAATCTAGCCATGAAAAAAACTATATATAAATAGTGTCCAACACAAATAGGGAAAAAAACTAGTGGCTTAGAAATAGCTTAATTTAGTCACAAATCTTAAGAATAATTGGAAACTAATTGGCTTTTTATAAACAAATTAAATAACGTAGGATATAAAGTTTCTCATAATGTTTAATTTAGTGATATTTAAAATATAGTAAAGTTAAATTTGACTTTTAAAAAAAATATATTTAAATTACAAATTTGGTCACTAGAATTATAGAAAGTTCACATCCATTTTAAAAGTTTCATTACCAAACAATTTTAGCATTAAAAAATCAAATCTTTTTATCTAATTTTGGCTACCACTTTGTTCTTTCTTTTTTCCTATTTTTCTTTAATTATTCGTATAATTTACACTTTTTTAGGCATTTAAAATATAACAAAATAAAATAAATTATAAAATATAACCAAATTTTGGATATTTGAATAACTATATTTTTGAAATACTTTTCATAGTTTTACTATTTACAATCAATTTTCTAACTTTCTATTATCTACCTTAAAAACAAAACTTTTGAAAATTAAAGAGATGTGACACCTAGTTTTTAATTAAAACTTAACATTGGTTGATATATAAATTGTAAATTTGTTGATGTTTACCATTAATAATTAGAATGTGCTCGTTTATAATTTTTAAAATTTTAGAGACAAATTTTTAACTTTTTTTTCAAATTAGCCAACAAGAGCTTAATTCAACATATATTCGTAGAAATAAGGGTACTTATTTTTTGTTTTCCTTAACTTTATGTTTTAATTTATATTAAGTGGTTTTGTTTGGAAAATTATTTCAAATGTCAAAGCTTCTAAAAAATATTTATAAATATAAGAAAATATCATAATTTATATTACGATAGATTATTATCCGTGTCTATATGGTCTATTTTAATACATCTATGATATTTTTCTATATTATGTAGATGTGTTGGTTGGTTTTGTTATATTTGAAAGTAGTTTTTTTATTTAATTTTTTTGTTAGAAAAATTCATATAAGATAAAGAGAATTGTATGGAACAGGTGCGATCCGTACGATCCACCAGCATTTAGGTCATGGGCGATGGAAGGAGCATGTCCGGCGATCCAACCTGTGGCAGAGCTCTTCACAAAGCTCATGAAAAGCGGCTTCAAAGTCTTCCTTGTCACCGGTCGTGATGAAGAGACTCTTGGCCAAGTCACCGTCGAGAATCTCCATCGCGAGGGCTTCATTGGCTACGAACGCATAATCTTAAGGTACTATATATTAAAATCACACTTGCTTTTCACACAACATGTACAACCATTATTGTTCAATTCACTTAAGGAATCTTTTCAATTAGGACCGCGGCGGAAAAAGGGCGAAGTGCGGTGGAGTTCAAGACAGAGATTCGGCGGCGACTGGTGGAGCAAGGATATAGAATTTGGGGCAACGTTGGAGATCAATGGAGCGATCTTCAAGGGCAATTTGTGGGAAAGCGCACTTTTAAATTACCTAATCCTATGTATTTCGTTCCTTAAATGTTACTTAAATTATAATTGAAAATAACGATAAATCAATAAATGTCGAAGAAAAGTATTGATGTTTATTGATGTAATTATTTGTGGTTGTAGATTTATAGAGATGTCGATAAAAGATCGATATATAATAATGTATAAACCAAAGCACTTATATGAACATTGTTTTAATTGATATATACTCTTACAAGCAATTTCTATACCAAAATTATTCGTGCTATAAAATTTAAAGGTTGTTTGGAAAGATTATTGGGAGAGAGGTGTTGGAAAGTGGTCAAAAATGAAAAAAAATGAGATCGTGAAACTTTCGCGTGAAAACAATGTAAAAAGAATCAATCCCTCTCAATGACCTGAGAGATATTCGGTTTGTAGGTTGGACCTCTCAATGGCCTGAGAAAGATTCGGTTTGTAGGTTAGACCTTAAAATAATTGTTCAGAAACAAGATGTAAACTTAGGGATAAAACGGTAGTTTAACCCAACCAAGAGATCTATAATAATTTGTATTTCTACAAGTTATCATAACTCTAAGAGATCTCACCAAAACATTCCTTTCTCATGACCTTTCAACTCCTATTTATACTAATTTTAAATTTGATTATATTAGTTACTCCTTAAGCTCCGCCCTTAATTCGCTAGCTCGCACTTGAAGTGTTGCACGTGCCTATTTAATATTTCTCTTAGCCATGTTTAAGCTTAACCTTGATACGTAGACCACTAATTAAGCACAATTAGAAAATTTTCTAGAAAATTTCTAACTCTTATCACCTAGCTTTTTCTCGGATTAAGACATCAAAATGCCTAGCTTGCTCTTGATTGCAATTTCCTTCATCACATCGCCTAGCGTCAACGAGAACTACTATTCAAAACACCTATTTCAAAACATTACCTTCCAAAAATCATTATAATCAAAACTCTTACTTCAAAATGACCCCTATATTCCAAACTCAGGTCTCACACCCCATTCTCATTTCAACGTATCAAAACAAAAAGCCAAGTTTCTCTCCTCTCACATTCTACCTCGTGCTCTCTCCCTCACTTTCTGTTTTTGTTCTAATTTTATTTTCTGAGCAACTAAGTATGTAGCGAGTGTTGGTATATCAGTTGGTTCTAGAGCAATTTCTACGACAAGTTAGAGGTTGTTTTATCTTGGAGACAACAGGGCACTTCACATTTATTTGCACATTTGCCATGAAACGTTTTAGAAAATGAGATATGAGACTCAGCCATTTTGTTAACGTACTTCTATTTTATAGATTTTCTTACTACGACACTTAGCTTCCACCAAAGTACAACAACACGATCGCATTGCCTAAGCATGATGCTCGAAACATGGTTGCACACCGTTAAAACTATCACTTGTTACTAAAAATCTAACTGTTGATTATTGTTGGTTACGTAATTGCTCAAATTGGTTGTATAAATTATCCATGAGGTTAAAGGGTAACTTTCAAGTAAACTATGAGAAATATTGACATTGTTTATATATAAGTATTATGTTATAGTGAAAAAATACTCGAAACATTTTGTCAAACTCTACTTCTGTTTTCCTTTTCATTCTTCTCCACATTCTCTAAAATACTACATTGTAAAGAAATTCCATTATAGTATTTCAATTTCTAGTCTAAAAGCAAGTTTCCATATTTTTTTAAAACTTGAATTTGATTTTTTTAAAAATTATTAGAAAGTTGGATAAAAAATTAAAGAAACAAACGTGGAGAAGTAATGTTTTATAAGCTTAGTTGTTAAGAATCAATAATGAAAATGAAATTGTTAACAAACAGTATAAATGTGAATAGAGAGTACAATAATAGAAAACTTGCAAGTGAAGTATTGTTTTTCATGGGCATGCTTCTGAAAACCAAAAGATAAAAACCATTAACAAATGAGACAATTTTTTAAAATTAGCTTTGTTATTAAAAACATCAGTAGAAATTAAAATTTTGTTGATAACTATTTAATTTTGGAAAAGTGAGTCGGTTTCCACTCAATTTATTATCCATCTTTTTCATCTTTTCTATGTAAAAGAGTTTAATTAATATTCCAAAAACACACAAAAAAAAAAAAACTATTACTCATAATTTAGTTTGATTTTTGAAAAATATTGGTTAAAGTAGGATCGATAATATACTGTAGAAGCATAAAGAGTGAAAGATGTGTTTATACCGTAATTTTAAAAAAATTAAAATGCTAAAATCGAATAGTTATCCAACCTCTCTAAATGACCATCAAACGACCAATCGAGCTATAGTTCTAAAAACTAACTTTAGGTTTGTTTTTGAAAATTTAGATTAGAATATAATTGGAATGTGTTTCGGTGGAATGTGAAAATTATTCTATACAAAAAAATTGTATAGAAACAACAACTATATTATTTTCAGGGATAAAAAATAAATAAAACAAAACCAAAGTGTTTTCAAAAGGGTAACAAAATCAAAGAGTTTCTTTTGAAAATATTATTTAAGCAACTAAAATTTAGGGTTTAGGGACAATATTTAAAGATATATAATTGACCTTGTACATTTGGTTCTTATAATAAATATATGATTAATATTTATTAATAGAGATATTCCGTTGGTTGTGGTTGTTCTTATATATTCTTTCAAGATCTGTGAATATTGAATAATAAATATATGGTTAATATTTATTAATAAATTGATGAAATATAAGCTTGTGGATGCCTGATATTGGTGTGTTTTTGAAGAACATATGTGTGGGCAAATGTGTATCAAATTTATGTGTTGAGAGAGTCATAAAAAAAATATTCAATTTGTGTGGTGTGTGGTGATAAACACATTGTTTGTAGCATTGTGAGCCACTTGATTGAGAAGATTCGTTGTAAGTTAAGGGACGTGTGTTATACATGATTTGTATGATATGATCGTCGGTTCATTGTGGATTTCTTGCTTAGAGACTTACAATGGCAGGCTTTTGATACTACTACATCTGTTTTTTCGTCTTAAATTTATTTGGCAGCGAGCAAGGGAGAGTACTTTGTTTCAGTGTTTCCCGTTACACATTTTTTGCTTTTGGTTATTCCTTTCACCATTAATGGATCTTTGATATTTTGGTAATGGATTTATGTTGCTTTGTTACTTCTGGGTCTAGATGAGGTTTGGCTACTTTTGTTATGCTCTTTTTGTGGCCTGCTTTCGGATTGTCATCATTATCTATTTGGTGGTTTCTGTTTCTCTATTGTTGATTGCAACTGTGCTCATCTAGTCAAAAACACAACCTCCATCCAGAACATAAAGAGCCATAGTGTCAATGACATGGCGGAGATGATCCTTCTCAGGTGGTTCAACAGTAATATCAAGAATGTTGGGTGTCAGAACCTAAGAATGACAGTCAAAACATCAGTAAGGAAAATAAAGTCTATTTTCAAATGGAGAAAATAAAGGGATAGACTAAGATCCAAATGCAATGAGCAGGGAAGAGACCATATTCAATTGAGAATGCAAGCCTCAAGGGTTAAGGCGCCAAAAGCTAAAATGTCTTGAGATAATCATGTTTATAAATATTGCTCCCTACACCTACGGTAACTCCTTAGACATGGAAGCAGTATGGTTATGCTTTCTAACATTTGAAGGTCACTGTATGCAATCCTTCCTCAAACAAGAAAACAGAGCATAACATTTGAAGGTTACTGTGAAAAAAGAAAGAAAAACCATGATTACTTAAACAAGAAAATGTATAATTGATGTATGTCTAACCTACTTACTTTAGTTTCTACCAAACTTTACGTACTTAATAGGTTAAATAGGTTAAAGTTCCCAGAAAAATTCATCATTGTCAAGTTTTTTGCCCCAAAGAAGTTCCCAACAAAATAATATGAGTCAACTCTCTCATGATTGGGAATTTGATAAAGATATAAAATAGTGCAAATACAATGATGAACAAGATAAAACACGACTAAACTTAACATGAACTCAAACATTAAGAACCAACAGTCACGGCAAGAAAACCTCTTCTTCATCATAATCTCTTAATGAAGTTCTCTCTCTCAATCTAAATCACAGATCAATGACTAGAAACTATGTTTTTCAAATCGACTAGAAATATTAAAATTTTAAAGATCACATCTTATTTTTTGAAATAAAAGTCACCTATCAGTAGTCTATTCCAAAGCGCTTAAATCTTGAGTGTAAGGATGAATGGATGATTAAACAAAAGTATCCAATAAACTAAATTTCAGTTGCGGAAATACAAATGTAGATCCATAAGAAAATTCAAGTTCTGAAACTTAAAAAAATCAAGGTAAATGAACATTGAAGTTAGGAATCGAAAGCACCTCAGAACCCTAGCTTGGTGCGACGCTAGTGCCTGCACTTTGCATTGTATCTGATCATGTTGTCGGTTCTCAGGCAGATTCAGTGCGAGATCGACCTATTATGCCTCATCTTCTTCACAAGCTTCTTCTTGATTCTAAAAATCTTGTGTCTTCTTGATTCTAAAAGTCTTGTGACACGGCATTTTGGGTTTCGGCGATGGAAGTAGAGTATTTGCCAAAGGAGAGAGATAGAGAGAAATGGGAAGACAAAGTGTTAAGACAAAAATGGGTTTAAGGAAATTTCAATGCTCACTTTTAAGAATAAGAAAATTTTAGCTTTCAGCTTTTTGTTTTTCGTTTCCTTCTCTTTTTTATAGCCCATTAATAAAAGGCATAATGAATGGCTATAAAAAGGGTTATTTGCTGTAGTGTCATATAACTCAGGATGAGTAAATAGCAACTCAACAGCTTCTTTAATCTCTTGAATTTGAGCATCCAATCCACCAATATCAACTTATGACTCTAAAGGGGCCTTCTCAACTTTCATCACAGACACCATTGAATCAACCTCGTCTTGAAGAAGTCCAACAATGGAAGGCACCTACCTATATAACAAACCGTCCACATAAGCAAAATGATCAACCAGTGTCTTGATGATACTTCGAAAAAACGAACTAAAAAGACTTTGCCATAAAAAGCATTGAGTCAACTAAACGTGCACTTTCCATCACATATATCCAACTACATGCCATTCGAACCATACAAGAGCTCAACAATATCAGAATTATAAAGAAAAGTGGACATGATTAAAAAGGCCTGAATGTAAGTTGTCTGGACAATTTTAGTACTAAATAGGTCTAAGTGCCATTCGCAATATACACATTTTTTATAAAATAGAAGCACAAAAACCAACATTCTAGCATCCACAACAGTTGTGCAAGTGGTAATATATAAATCACAGTAGCATGTAATGAAGCATGATATGAACTGAACCCGGATTCCTAGAAATGAGATATCATCAACATTTGAAAAAATAACCTCTATGTACTGGACCCTTCATCTTTGACATCGCTAGTTCAAACCAGATGCATAAGCATCACAATTGATTAAACAGAATTCTCAAAAATGTACCAGCACCTTCATGAGCAACCTCTACACTTCTTAAAAAATCAAAAGTGATCCCAGTTTTCCTGTCCGTGATTTCACTTCTATGATGTAAAGGCATCAAGGAGACAGCCATCCATCGAAAACGGAGTCTATACAAATCAAGCTTTCATTATTCTTCACTATCATCAGTTACTAAATGATTCAATTCAAGAATATAGATCTCCATTCCTGAAGCCAACTCCTCCAAAATATTGTATATGTCTTCTCCTTGTGGATGTGAACGATCTCCAGAAACAAATGCGAAAACACTATCCTTGACCTTTACCGAAGACCATCCTGGCTCTTTAACCACCCCCTTTGATTTCATTAACATTCTTATATTTGCTGCTTCCTTCCACTTTCCCTTAGCAGCAAAAATGTTTGCTAAGGTTATGTGAGTCCCAGCACAATTTGGATCTAACTTTAGAACTTCAGCAGCAGCACGCTGTCCACAATCAACATCACCATGGATTCTACACGCCCTCAGCAATGTAGACCAGACAACATCGTCCCATTGAATTGGCATGCTTCTGATCAAGGTCTCTGCATCATGCAATCGTCCTGCTCGACAAAGAAGATCAATCATACATCCATAGTGTTCTTTTGAAGGAGTGATGTGATAATCTTTGCTCATTGAATTGAAGTAGTAGAAACCAAGGTCAACCATTCCTGCATGGCTACAAGCAGTAAGGACGCCTATGAAGGTCACGGAGTCTGGTCTCAAACCAACCTTTTGGATATTTTCAAACAATTCAATGGCTTCTTGGCTGTGTCCATGTTCAGCATACCCGCTGATCATTGCTGTCCATGAAATGATGTCATCTTTCCACGAATCCATAAAGATCTTAGAAGCTTCCGCAATGCTCCCACATTTTGCATACATAATAATAAGAGCACTACATACCATGGATGTCTGTTCTAATCCAACAGACAAAACATGAGCATGCAATTGCTTCCCCTGCTCGAGAATCGCCATACTTCCACATACACTCAACACGCTAGCCAGGGCAAACTCATTTGGTTTCGGTCCTTCACTCCTCATTCGTGATAGATACTCAAAAGCTTCTTCGCCATAGCCTACTTGAGAATACGCCGCAATAATAGTGCTCCAAGTAATGATGTCTCTAAATTTCATTGAACAAAATACCTTTGAAACTGAGGCTAACTCCCCACATTTTGAGTACAGGGTCATGATAGAGTTAGCAACTGACAAAGCATTGACGAACCCAACACATAAAACATGCGCATGTAGTTGCTCCCCCCACTTCAACCTTGCAAAATTAGCACAACAAGATATAACAGCAGAAAATGTATATTCATTTGGAATCACATTGCTTGCCCGCATTCTTTTAAATGCTTGAAGCCCACAGTCCTCCTTACCCATTTGAATGTAAGCTGTTACAATTGTCGTCCACGAAACAACATCCAGAGTCCTCATCTTTCTAAACGTATGCAAACCATAGTCTAGCTTACCACATTTGTTATACATGGTGGTCAGTGAATTGGCCACGAAGGAGTTTTCATCAAATCCTTTCTTCAGTGTCTGTGTATGAATTGATCTTCCATGGTTTAGTGCACCTGAATCAGCACTGGCCTTCAATGCTATAGCATATGCATAGGAGTCATATTCGACTTTCGACCTTCCCATTCCAGAGAAGTAAGCGAGCCCGGCCTCACTATACCCTGCACGAACAAGCCCAGTTATAACTGCGGTCCAAGTCACCGCATTTCTTGTCGGCATTTCATCGAACACTTTACAACTTCTCCCAATTTCTCCGATTTTCATATACATGTCGAGAAGAGCACTACCGACGAAAACAGAGTTGACTAGACCTGTTTTGACTGAAAACCCGTGCAAGTTTGTACCATATAAATAATTCAAACCGAGTCCACAAGTTTTAAGACCAAGACTAAGTAGGAAGGGATCAATTCGTAGCTCAGACTGAAGTCGCATCTTTGAGAACAAACGCAAGGCTTCAGAGGAGTCTGAGGAATTAACATACCCAGAAATAATATTAGTCCACGAAACCTCATCCCTTTGAGGCAATTGATCGAACAGGTCACGCGCATCTTTCAAGTGATTGGTTTTCACTAATATTTTCAACTGGTTGTTAGCTTCCGCTAAATCTACCTTATTTGAGAAATGAGCATTGAGGGTTAAAGATAGGGGTTTTGTATATAGATGACGAGGATTATCATTCGTCTTCGCTCCAGCAACAGCCAAAACTGTAAAATTTCTCTTGACGTGTTGCCGATAACATAAGACCATGATGTTAGAGAAGAGCCATGAAAATTATGTGCACTTCCCGACCCACCAAGTAATTTGATGGAGCGTGATTGGAAGCAATGATTTGGAGCTTAGATGTGTTTGGAATAACAACCAAGTCCTGTTATCATAACAAACCACGGTCAAGACTGCCGCCGAACACGCGCCAAGGACGCCGGAAGAACGCCGCTGAAGTCGTCCTCTCCGTCGAACGCTGGAACCCGTCGCAAACGGGCCGTTCGACGCCGTCAAAACTAACCTCTCCGTCGGCCGCACTCTTCTCTTTCCTTGCAAGAAAAAGTTCACTCTCTCTGCTGTATTTTTATGCTGCTTCTCTCCCACACTCTACTTCATTACTTTTCTATTCTCAAATAAAACCTAGCAAACAATTTTATTAGGGGTATGATTATAATTTTGCCAGGTTTGGACGGTTATAACTGTCGATTATTAATGATCTTGATCTTTGGTGATCTACAACTTTGGACATTATGTCGTTCATGAATATCTTGATCGACACTAATCAATCATTATCATTAATTATCATCATTGACAACTAATTATCATGATGGTTGACAACCAACCAATTGGTGATCTTCCAACGCATCATGTTGTGCGTCGGAAGATCCTCTCCCTAACCCTGATCTCGATGGGCCTTCATGCATTGGAAGATCCTTTCCTAATGCATTTTTGTATATCTCCCAACGCAAATGCGTCACGAGATCACCATTTTCTTATAGTGTAGGCACTAAGAAGTTTTCTCCTTAATTAAAAGATGGTAAAGTGATGTTTATCGCATTAAGGACTACACATGCTTTAATCGTCTAAAACTTTCCTTCACATTTCTTTAACACAAGTTAGTTCACTCTTCATATTCATATCATTCTATATCACCTTCTACAAAATCTCTAGTGTAAATACTAGGTTTAACACAAATACATATTTTTACTTTACACTGTATATATATTTTATACAACCTGAATGAGAAGTAGACTTTATAGCTAGTTTGATAGAAATTTCTATGTTTGACCCTGACTTACCCAGAAAACCTCTCGCTTGGCTTACACTTGGGCAATTCTTAACTTCTTTATTACTGGCTTATTCTCAATCCATAGCATATATATTCATTATTTTGACATTTTTATGCATAATGTGATAGTAGACTCTGCTATGAATCTAACGCAATGAAAAACATTTAAAACGGAGCTCGAACACGGAGATAGGCCTAATTGGAACTGAAGGGCAAAATGGTAAATAATGAGGAAGAATTCAAAATTCAACACACACAATCCACCTCAAGGTCGAGATTTGAAATGCACTAGTCATGAATTTATTTCTTTAGCAGTTACTAAATGACATTTTGGTCAATAAATCAAACTTCTCGTGACACACGTAAAAATAAGTTCGGATTTTCAATCCAAAAAATCCCGTTGTGTGCGCCTACCTTCGTGCTTGTTGGGTTTATGTATGTGTGCAATAGGTCGTGGATTTGTCATATTAGGGCTCTAATTGAGCGACTAGTAGGCGACTAAATAAAGTTATACGATTAAAGGTGCAATCTTGTTCGTGTGTTGCAAAACTTCTAATGATATTGCAAATCTTCTAATGATATATGTGTAGTGCAAGTTTTCCTCTCCAAATGCAAGCAAAGAGAGGTTTTCTGGTAAGTCTAGGGTCGAACACAGGGAATTAGTGTTCCTAATGAACTTATCGCACAATTAAACTCATACAGTTTACTCTATACAATTTGAAAATATGCACACTATAATTTATCCTAATTATCTACACTAACGTGCCTTTAGCAGTGCAAGGTGAGCATGTCAATTATTCGCATTGAAGGAAATAATGTTTAATTAACTAATCGCAACGGCTTGTGCTTTAATAGTTCAAGGTGGAAACCAATTTGGATGGGAAAAAGTTTAGATAAAAACTTATTTTTTAACGAGACCAAAAACATTGGCTTAATTAAGAAAAACCCTTTTTTCTTCAAGAGAGTAGGAGAGAATCATGTTAATTTTAAAAAATATTAAATTAATAGAATTTTCAAATAACCTAATTAATTAATTAATTAGATCATATTTAATTAATATTTTATATTTATTTATATTTAATGAATACAATATCATATAGTTTTAAATTAATTTAATTAAATAAAATTAAACTAGATTACTAAATTATTAATTAATAGCTAAATTAATATTTTATATTTAACTTAACTTAAATTTGAATTATATTCAAATACAAATTTCTCTCACAAACAATAATTTTAATATAAATCCAATTCACATTAAATTAATATTTAAATATTTTATCTCTTATAAATTGTTTTTTAATCATATCCAAAATTAAATTTATATAATAAAGTTTGATTAAAATATAAACTTTATATTATAATGTATTACCATACATTATACTAATTTCTAAAGTAAATTTGAGCATTTCAAATTACAACCATTATAAATAAATTTCATTATCCTTTATGAGCTAGGAAGGGGTCTAATGGTCTTACAAATCAGAAGCTACAATGATATAAAATTAATTGACTAAACTCATTAACCACATTAATCAATATTTGTTAACTATGTGTACACTCCACTAAAGACTCACAGCTGAACTATTTTCACTCTGAATGTATTTATGTGTTCATGTATATAGATCAATAACAGTAAGTTAGTCCTTCACGTGTGTTCATAACACCAGCTGAGTCAAATTACCAGTTTACCCCTAAGTTACCTATAGTCCTTAAATATCAGTGCTCCTCTAATAAACAACATGTTTATAGCTCAACCAATAGATAAAAATCTCTATTGTGCCATAGAGATGGTAAAGTCTTTTGTTCAAATCCCGAAGACACCATTTAAGGGAACACTCATCTACTTAACCTAAAGTTGGAAAGAAGTGAATTTCATCTCGTGTAATTGTGTTTCCAACTCCCTGCTCGATCTTGTCCCCAAAAGGATAAGCATATTGAGTCGACCATCTGGTCACTTTCACGCGTACAAATCAAAAGATAAGTCTTCGCGAACAAGAGTTCATAATACACTCAAGATTAAGACTAAGTTACCTAGGTCATCATAATGAGATAGAAATCTAACTAGTTAACAGAGTTACATCTAGTGATTACTATTTCATGGTCTAGTTTTATGCAAACTCATTGTGTACGATACCCTCACTCGCATGCCACTTATACAAACGTGTTGGATCATTGTGTTTGTATCAAATACAAATTGTGTCGTATCCATAGTGTTACCAGGATAAGGTACCCAACCTTATCCCTATATTATAGACCCTTTAAGTTGATCTCGAACATTGATCCATGTAGGTCTTTATATATTGTTCAAGACTCATTGAACAACTTAGGATGTTAGTTTATTGGATTTGGGTTATTAAGACAAAACTAATAATATAATCGATAATATTTATTAAAATTATAATAATAATATTTTATTAATAATGATCAATTGATTATATTTACAATTTAAAAGTTTAAGGACATAAATCTCAATAGTTTAAACTCACTCTTTCATACTGTGTAGTTATTCTTTTATACCTCTTAATTGAAGAGTACACTATAAAACTAAGTTTTGATATCAATTCTCTGTATTCGACCTTGGATCATCCAAGAAAACATATTGTTTCACTTACACTTGGCCAAACAATAGAAAAACTTGTACACAACAAGAACTTAGAAGTATGTGAAAAAGAAAGACATCGAGAGCATTTTGCATACAATGATCATGTCCACTCGCATGATGAAGATAATCAAAGGGAGCATTTTGCATGCAATGATCTTGATCAATGACACATCATGTGAAATTAAATATACACATACATTTCATGAACATAAGCAACATCACTATTTCCCAACTTGCATTATCTTTGTTGCTTAGAATTAGATATGCATGCATGACACTGCATCTTATCTCACCAAGTTCATAGAGTTAACCAATCAGATCAAGTTGTAGGCACGGTTGATTGGAATTGACCCACAACAAGCGTTGACTCCAAACCACTAAGTAGTATTTCACCATTCAAGAAAAGGTTGTTATATTCTTATTAATCATATCACATAATGAAAGCAATGATATAGCAGCAGAAAAATTTCAACATTCAGATCATACTATTTCTCTAGCTTTTAACCTTGTTTTGAGGAATGTTTACAAGCTTGAACTATAAATTATTAGCCCACCCAATATGGATAGTGTACTAATGGAGATCGTATCAAATTCAAAATACTACCATTTCTTTAAGGTAATGTGTTAATGTTTTGAAATATTACCCTCTCTTGTACGGAGTTCATATTAATTCAAAGTATATTCATGTGTTATTAATATCCTTTAGGATTGTATTGGTGCTATTGATGACACTCACGTTGCTGCAAGTATTTTCCAAAATGAACAAATATTGTTTCATGAAAGAAAAATTAACACAACATGGAATATAATGTGTGTATGTTTATTTGATATGTTATTCACATATGTCATGTCTGGTTGGGAAGGATCGACCAATGATTCTCGCATACTTTTTGAATGTATCAAGAATACCGAAAATAAATTTTCTATACCTAAGAGAGGTAAAAAAATTTATGTGTTTTAGATCTTTAAATGAAATAGATGACTTTATAATAATTTTTTAGTTGCTTTATTATAAGCATATCAACATTATCTTATCGATTCAGAATATTCAAATATGCCAAAATTTTTAGCACCATTTCGTGGTCAAAGATATCATTTACGAGATTTTAGAAAAATGAGATATTGCCCTCGAAGTAAAGAAGAAGTGTTTAACTATTAACATTCTTCACTGTAAAATGTCATTGAATATTGTTTTAGTGTGGTGAAGGCTCGATTTTCTATTCTTAAGCAAATACCTCCATACTCGATCAAGACACGAAAGTACATATCGATAGCATGTTGCACAATTCACAAGGTCGTTAATATATCTATTCAATGACTTTAACAAGAAATCAACGATGGTTGAAGCTAAACAAAATTTGTGAGTCAATTTGGGGAGTAATACCAAAGGGCCGTTATAGTATATCCGAGAGGAACTCACATTTAAAGACCGAATAATATTTTTTTTCTAAAATTTGTTTAAAAATGTTCTCAGTAAAATAGTTGATTTCAAATACTAGTTTCTTAAAAAGTTGATTTAAATAGTTAGGAAAGACCTCAATTTCTGATGAAATAGTAATTAAACACTTCAAAATTTATAAGTCCACCTTGCGAAGATATTTTCAGCCATTGGTTAGCGGGTAGCTGAAGAAGAAGAAGAAGAAGATGGGCCAGGACTGTACTATGGAGAACTGAATCTTCATCTTCAATTACCACAAATCGTCTTTGCTCCGGCCATTTCTCCGAAGCTCCGATTTCTATTTGAGTTCTCAAAAGTATTCTCTTTATCCCGCTCCACTCATCGTCATCCATCGATGATGTCTCACAAACTCTTTGCCGCCTCTTCTCCGTTAGTACTCTTCATCTTCCATTTTTAAATCTTATCCTTCTTAGTTTTTTCAATTTTCTTTTCTCTGATTTTCAGTTGAGTTTTTTTTTTTTTTTGGAATTTGATTGTGTAACTGTGTTCGTTGCTTAATTTCTTCGTCTAGTTGTATGATTCGTTTAGCTGCTTTATTTAAAATGTTGCAGATGCCAAGTTGTTCTGTTGGATTGTAACTCTAATGGGTCGAAGTCGTTATTGGTTCCTCGGAATCTCATGAATTACGGCCTCACTAGAGGTATTATCCCTGGATTAACCCTTTTTTAGGTGCTGGTAGTAAGTTGGAAATGGTTTAAGTCTGAAATTCCCTTTTATCATTTTTGGTTATTGTCCGTTTCTCTTGTGTCTTTAGTGGTTGAATGAATCTCTATTGTTCCTAACCTAGGTCAATTTTGGATTTTGCTGCACTTTTTCATTCAATTGAGCTCTGTTAAAACGTGTCGCTCTTTTTTGTTCTTCCTTTGGGATATTGTGTATTTAAAAGGAGATTTTGAAGTATTGGTTTCAGATTTACGTTTTTTGTATACCCACTGTGTCTATGTCCCTTTACATACTAACGGTGGAAGTAAGATTGAAATGATTAAAATCATTTTGAAATATGTTTTTAATCCTTCAAAATTCTAATTAATTTAATATTTGATTTCACTCTTTTAAATGAATTTTCATACCATCAAAATTAATTTCGAATGACAAAAGTAATTTTAAATATTTAGAAATGACTTTCAAACATGTCCTAATTTTGCATCCTTGCAAATCATTTTGCAGTAAGCAGAAGGCTGAAGGTATGTCGACTCAGGGCTGGCTTCTGGGAGTCCATCAAATCCGGGTAATTGGAGATATGGCTATTGTGGTGTCCCTTTTGCACACACTGGAATTTTATTGTAAGCATGCTTGGACAGATTTCTTGGTAACACCATTTTAAATGCTCTTTTAGTATGTTAGACATAGGGTTTAGATTTTCTTTCGTTTTGTTTTATTAACCACTTGTAATTATCGACATTAGATAATCCCTTTTTTTTATGATGAGAAATTTCATGACTCCACATGCACCATTTGCTACTTTTCTTTAATCAATACCGGCTTTTTTATTTGGAGGGGGATAAAAACAAAAAGGGTTTGTATGCATATGCATACCACCTATGTTGATTAATATGTATTTTATGCTGATCAACCAATGAAAATATGATTAAAACAGTTCCTTAATAGGGAACATCTTAGGAGGACCTTATCAGATGACGCTTGTTATGTAAACAAGAACAATGAAAACTTCAATAAGAAAGCAAGTAAGCAGTGGAGAAATTAAAACCCTGAAAGGATCATCCTAGAAAGTCTGTCACGTGCAGTGGACATGAAAAAATTGTATAACAATGACTTGATGAGCAAGTTTATTTACCTTTAAACAAATAAAATTTTAAAATATTTGAGTATGATTATGGGTCTCTCTTTTCTAAACTTCAGTTTCATTGAAATCTCTTGGTGTTTATCTTTCACATCCTGAGTCACTGACAAGTGTGACCTACCTGTTCTATTTAAAATGGAGTTTCTGCTTCTTATTCCAGGATCTTGAATAATAATAATACCCAAGTGGTTGAACCTCCTTCCACGCTTCAGGAAGAGGAAGAAGAACCCTTGCCTGAAGAGTTTGTTCTAACTGAGACAACATTACCAGATGGAAATATTGAACAAATAATATTCACGTCAGGTGGAGATGTTGATATATATGATCTTCAAGCTCTTTGTGATAAGGTCAGTCATCAGATGTAGCAACCCAATAAGAAATCTTATTTTCGATGACCACTCTTCATTTATGTGCCGATCTGGCTTTTATTATTATTATTATTTTCATTTAGTTAAATTTGACGTTCTATATGTAAAACAATGTGTGTGCTACTTCATTTCATCCATCCTCTTAGGCCTGATGTTATTGCAATTTTGTGATGCTCGTTAGTACGAAGGACCAATCTATGAGTAAATGATATATTTTTGTTGACAGGTAGGTTGGCCACGTAGACCACTGCCAAAGTTAGCTGCAGCCCTTAGAAACAGTTATATGGTAGCTGCACTGCATTCAACACTTAAGTCCCCTGTTTCAGGTATTTTGTTATGATTTTTCATTCCTTTTCATTACTTCTGCGTCTGAAATATTTATGAACATCTTATTGTATTTTGAGAAGTTATTTGACAGAGGAGAATACACAAAAGAAGTTAATTGGTATGGCTCGTGCCACATCAGATCATGCATTCAACGCCACAATTTGGGATGTTCTTGTGGATCCTTCTTATCAGGTTATCATTTTTCCATACTAAAGTCTGACAAGTTACATGTATTTTTTTGGGGATATGTAATTAGTTAGCCTTGTGTGCCAAGATGATATACCCACATTATGAATTGAACTTTATCTGTAGATTCATGTTGGTTTGTATCTTTTACTACCATGTCCAGTGATCCAAAGTTGGCATTGGACTTGTGTGATGTATCCCAAGTAGGTATTGAGCGTGTGTAACAAGAAAAAGTTAATGTATTACATTAGGCTATATCTTTTCTTTGGTGAATGTGATATAATCTAGGAATTCGGGTGTATCAGGCATCTTCCTTACGATTTGTAATATAGATGGAAAAGGTAAAATGTCCCAGGGCAGTTCAAAAGTTCTCAGCCTGTTCAAGAGGGCTGGTAATCTCTCCCATTTTTTGGAACTTTCTACAGACAAAAAGCATAAAGGTTCCTACACTCCTCATTTTCTCATATAAATGTCACTCCCACACATTCCATTTGTGGCCTCTTGACCTCTAATTAATTTCCCCCTTGAATTATTTCTCTTACTCCTCCTCTTATATTGAATTAGGATCAGGGCCTAACATAGGGTAGGGTTTCATACACACACAATATGGCTATTGGTGGTCAAGATCATATTTTGTTCCTTTCAAGTCTAATAATAGCTTTCAGCTAGACGCATTAATTAGAATAATCAAGTGGCCATGAAAAAAGGAGTTTGGGTATTATATATTATATGCTTAGAAGAAACTGAGTATTGACATCAAAAGATTTGGGGCAGAAGTCCACTCTCCTGGTTGTACTAATCAGATAATTGGGGGCATAAATTTGATATAAAACCCATTCTCTTGGACTATCTTGTAATATTAGAACCTGAATTGATGTTATCTCTTATGTTGTACATATGCTAAAGACACTAATATCACTGATGATGCTTTTGAGATTCAGGGTCAAGGCCTTGGCAGGGCCCTAATTGAAAAGCTTATAAGGGCACTTTTGCAAAGGGATATTGGCAATATAACACTCTTTGCAGATAGTCAAGGTATAGTACTCTCTCTTAAGTGCTTCCGTAGAAAACCATTATTGCATAGATTTCTTTTAATATTCTTAGAATATTGCCTGGGCGAGGGTATCCATACTTGGACGTCTGACTAGCTATGTTTATGTTGGCTACTATCATAGATCTGTTGCACCATATCAAATGTTTTTTTTTTATGGTTTTTGGGTAAAATACTTTTCCCCCACCCCGATATCACAATTTTAGGACTTTGAACTTATTATGATTCCAGTTTTACCTTCTTCAACAATTAAGTTTGGATTTAGATTCAGCTAAAAGTTTGAAACCATGCGCTTGTTTCAGTGGTAGAGTTTTATCGGAATCTAGGTTTCGAACCCGACCCTGAAGGAATTAAAGGCATGTTCTGGTACCCACGACATTAGAATCTTTGCTTGGACAAGGTCATATTTCTTTCTCCATATATTCTGTTGTATAACGTAGGATCTTATATTGAAAATAGAAGACAAATGAGTTTTATTTGTATGATTATCGTGGAAGTTTGTATATACACTTCATATTATTTAGGAATAATATCCTATTTCTTGTGTGCCAACTTCTTTTAATGTTCAATATGGCCTCCTCTCCCATCATATTACTATTTTCCTTGGGCAAACGTATACATTGTTTAGATTATGTATTTTTGACACCATCTCTTCCCTATCTTTCTCCCTATGTTCCCTTCATTCCATTCCAGGATTATTTAGCTCATACATAACATTTATATGATCCAACATTCAGAAGTTTGATTCAAGGATTTGTTGATTCTACTGACTAATAAACTCATATTTATGAAGTTGATTTCTGTTTTTTTGTTTTGTATTTGTTAAGTTTTGTAATTGTGGCGTTCAAGCCAGTGTACTTAAAAAGTTCTAAGATGGTGGGACATGATAAATGTCAACTTCAGTTGTGTTTTCGAAAATAGCATTAGACTAATGAGGTGTCATTTGTTAGTGTTCTATACGGTCCCCTCTCTCAAAGAGATTATTTATCTTCCTAACTTAGGTCAATATAGCAGTAGAAGTAGGGATGAAAGTCGTTTTGGGGCCTAGGAAGAACTAAACTAAACCCATTCCCTTTTATAAAGGATGGATCCAACCAATAGATTGATTTTGTTTCGGTTGCATTTTCCTTTCTTTTCTTTAAAATCTTTATTCCTGCCTTTGTTTTGAATGAGTCCTTAAACTATTTTCAAATTGAAAACGGGTCAAATTATTTTCTTTATTTTTCTTCCAACTACAAGTATATATTTGGTATATAATAATGAAAATACTAAATGATAGCTAACGTTAGATTTATTTTTAAGGGTATATATATATATATATCCTTGATTTGGTTCGGTTTTGATTGCTTCTTTTTTTTTTAATTAAAAATCAAACCAAACCAAAATTTCCCCTCCAAGTACAAATTAAGATGTTCAATTACATACTAAGAAACAAGCCAATTTGCCAATCCAAATGGTGAATCAATTTGGTTTTTGACTTTTTTTTACACTCTAATGGGCAGTTTTATGGAAAATGGGAAAAATATTTACAGGCAATAGCTGAATTGTATGTAAATCATATCATTCTTGTACTTAGGTGATAATTTGTTATTATGTTTATATTTAATTGGTAAGTTTAAGTCAGACTAAACATAGCTTTTCTTGGACGCATGTTTGATTAGTTTCTTTTTCTAAGCTTAACATATTGTTAAATAACTTAAAAGTTTAACCTATAAAAGTTATTAAAAAAATATGAGATATGATTAACTTCACATGAGGAGGTATTCTTTGATAACAATTTAGGTGGATTTTTTAAATAATAACTGAGGAAGTATTCTTCTTAAAAGAAAACATCATGATTCATTTTCTTTTACTATTCAAACAAAATCCATTAACTCTATATTTTTGGATTTATTAGAATTGTGAGTCAAATATATACCTCATTCTTTGGATTTACACAAACCTCCAAATTTTATTATTATTCATTCAAATACCTATTTTTTCTTGATTTTCAAACACTAAATTTAATTTAAATAATTGTTTAAAATGTGTTTGATACTAACAAAAGAAAATTAGTCATTAGTTGAAGTTATTTGTTAATATTAAATTAACAGTAAACTATAACGATTTATGTTTTAAAATAAAGTATATGATTATTATTTTGAAATATCATATAATTATAATATTATTATCTAACACATTTTATATCTTTAGAATGATGAACTCAATCCACGAAAACGTCAAAGATAATAAATTTGATAAAATATTTAGCATGATTTTAGATTCTATTGAACGTACAAAAATAACCATTTTTTATGACAATGACCAAATTACCCTTAGATTTTGTTGGGTATATTATTTTATTTTTTTGTTGGATAAAAGAAAGCAATTAGTGAATGGGACCCTCTTTTTTTGGCCTTTCCCATTTCTTCTAAAAGATAACAATAATCACTAAATGATTATGAAATTAGGGTAAAGTGAAGATTTAGAAGACTTTTTAAGCACTCTCTTCATTATTATTCATATAATATAAAGTAAAAAGAATGTTTCATAATTTTCCTCCCACGTTCAAGACATCTTTTTTCTTTAAAACCTTTATATTGTCCCCCACGCGCCTTCTTCTTCTTCTTCTTCTTCAAATCCTCACCCCCATTGACCTACTTTCAACATTTGCTTCGAGTTTTACTTTACAAGTGTTCGTGGGTTCGGTTAGCTTTAGTTTTCCCTAAAATTGACTATACGAGTGTACATGAGTTGGGGGTAAGATATAGTTTATTAGACCCTATAAATTATTTCTTTTTAATCCATGATGAACAATAAAATCTTGTTTGGTGACACTTTTGTTTTTCTGAAAATTTTGCATAGCAAGTGATTTGCATCTTTCTAAAATGTAGTAGTTGGACGTTTGGCTAAATTCTCCAATCTTAAAAACTGCTTTTTTAAAATGTAAATAAACAAAGTAATAAATCTAAAAATGGTAGAAATGTTTATTGGCTTAATTTTAATAAACTAAAAATAAAAAGGCGAACACGATTACCACAAGAAGACTTAAATATTTGGGTTCAGTTGCATTGGAAAAACTTTTAATTTATAAAATAAATATGTATAAAAATGTTTTGTAAAAGTAAAATTTTCATTTATTTGAATGATAATGAAGTAAGATCAGTTGATAATGTAATTGGATGATTAAATTCTTATTCTTTTGAACACTCTAATTAATGATATGATGATCAAAAATTAATTAATCCAATGAATGGTTTAGCTAAAATTAATACAGATGTTGTTATTATTTGAAAAAACAGACGAACTAAATTGATTGTACTCATTTGTTGACCTTTTTTTAGAAAAAGTTAAATATCAACTTTTGTATTAACATGTTTTTGTTTTAGTTCTAAAATTTTATATTAAAAATATAATTGATTTTTAGTTCTTGTTTTCAACTTTTTTTTTCCCGTAAATTATTTAACTTATTAATTTATTTTCTCCATGCAAAAAAGGACTAAAATATAATATTGGAAAGTCAAAGGACTCAATCAAAATAAAAGAAAGCGCATGCAACAGTGTCGAAGTTGTTTGGACTCTTTAAAATAAAAGTTTTTTTTTAATGTAAAATCTATTCTTTCTAGTTGTTTATATTTTTGTTAGTGAAGAATTTGTACAAAAGTAAATTGTTAAGAATTATTGATATCTTTCTTAGTGGTTCCATTGTATTCAGGATAAAGAGATTTAAAAAAGACTTTTCTATTGGAGAAGTCTGACTATCTTCGTTAGATTTAAATACAATTAAGGGAGAGCTTGATTATTTTTAGTTTTTGTTTATAACTAAAAAGAATACTAGATCTAAGGGAAGCGTATGTATTATACTCAGTTTGAATCTTAATAAAATCTGTTTATTTGAGTTAGAAAAGCTCTCTAGATGATTGGTATAGGTGGGATTCGCCGAACTGGGTTAACAAAGCGTGTTCTCTTTTTTATCTTCTTCCTCCTCTAAATATTTCTCTAGTCATTAACTATAGTAACAACTACAGAAAAATTATTTCACCTTTTCAAATAGCAACAAAGACAAAAAAGAGTCGAATTCTTCAGTTCTTCAACTAAAATATTTTATGACAAAATAGTTTAATAAAAAATATGAATTTTAAATAAATAATATAATTTCATTAGTTCAACAATTAATATTGACCTTCTAAACGATAATAAATGCTTAGTGAGTTAATCTTCGAGGGAATATGTTGTTTTAAGAGAGGATATTGATATAGAAAGATGACTAGTAGTGTCCATCAATAAAAGAGAACTTGATCCTTTCACTAACTGAGTATTAATTACAAAAAGATATTTCTATATTACGGTACGATAAAGCAAAATCAAATTGGATTTTACATCTAAAGTGTGAATCCAATCAAAGTCTCACCTTGGTTAGATAATGAGATGATATTGGGTTTATAAGCAAGGACAACTATTTACATTGATACGAGGTCTTTTGGAATGATACTCAAAAGCAAAATCATAAGAGTGTCCAAAATGGACAATACCATATTCTTCTGGAGATATCAAAGGGTTGTTGTCCTAACATAAAGTACTCTTTGAAAGAATAAAAAAGTTTACGTAAATGGTAAAACGGTTAGAAAATATTTACAAAATTTAAAATTCTATCTTATTAGAAGTCTATCAATATTTATTAGTAATAAAAATTGAAATTTGGTAACATTTTATAAATATTTTAGTCATTTTTCTATATTTGAAAATGTCTAAAAAGAAATTAAAGGGTTGAAAATATTTAGAAAAGAAAATTAGTGTTTGAATGCTAAAAATAGGACAAATTACAAAAGAAACAAATAAAGAAAGAAGAAGAAGAAATCAACCCTAAAGTAAGTCAAACTTTACAATCATAAAATTTGATTTCTTAGTGACTAATAAATGTTTGAAAAAGAACCCAAAAAATATATATATATAATAACCACCAAATGTACTTATAAGTTATATATATACATACACATATATATCCTTATAAAATATAGAGGCTAATAGCTTGAGAACTAAAATAGTATATACAATTTGGAAACCAAGAAAGTAAAAAATGTATATTTATTTTTTGAAATGTCAACAAACAATAAATTTTGATACTATTTTTTTAATTCAAAAGTGTGACCATTTTCTCTCTAATTTAATACCAAATTGTTTTAACACATAAACTACTTTATATATATTTAGATTTAACGACTAATTTAAAACGTTGAAAACTAAAAATTCGTAAAATACTTCATTTTTTAATATTGAAAGGTTGAATTATAGAAAAAATAAAAAATTGTAAAAAACACTCAATCATATAAGAGATTATTATTATTATTTAGTTAAAATACTATTTTAATCATAATATTTTAAGGTTTATTGTATTTTCAATTATCTAATTTTAATTTACACACTTTAATCAATGGTATGTTATCTATTATCATTTTTGTTTATTACTTTTTAATAATAATAAAAATTAACTTTGAATGAGTAAAAATATAAGATTTATTTAAATATTTGGACTAAAATTAGACAATTTGATCATGATAGTAATTTTTTTTTTATGTTTAAACCATATTGTTATTATTTTATTTTCTAAACTTACAAAATTATTGCAACTTAAGTCTTAAATATTGCACAATACACAACTATCCATTGTTTACATTTTTCTTAAACTAAGATACCACACCTATCATTAGAACATCATAAATATTATTGTTAAAACATTTTCTACCCTATTATAATTTCCAATTATTTCTTTTGTATTCTTAAATCCAAATAATTGCTTAACATGCATGTGATAATCAAATACTTTATAGTAGTCAGAATTATGTTTTTCAAATGTATAGATTAAAAAAAAGTATGAATTATCCGATATTATACTTCATGACAACAAGTCTATGAATTTTGTATCAATTTTATGTTTGAAAAAAATTGATTATTTTCATCTACAATGTTATTGGAGATACAAAATTGAAAGTTATTAAACCTAGAATAAAAAATTTATGAAAGTTCATGAACGGATATAAAATAGTTTTCAAAATTTTAAAAACTTATAAGATTCATTACAAAATAGTAACCCTAACCTAGATATAAAATAGTTTTCTTTTGTAATGAGGACGTATTCAAATGTATGTTTAAAAGATTTATTGATTTTCATTTTTTAAAAATATTAAATATACTAGTGTTGTATTCAACACAATGATAATATTTATTAATCAAAATGATATTTTTTTTAAAGTTCATCGACCTATCACACCTAAACATGAAAATTCAAGACCAAACTTCTAATTTACTGTAAATTGATATATTAACTAAAAGTTGTGCGAAAATATAATTCTACTTAGATTTCTGGTAGGAAAGTTATATAACTAATTTTCAATTATTTTCATTCTTGTTTTATTTATGTCTTAAAATTGTTTCTTCTACCAAAATAAATATGTGACTACGTCAACAACGAATTCAACTTTTTTCAAACGCCATACAAAATAAACTAAGTGGAGAAGGTAATGAACTGGAAAGCAAGTTAAAACGAAAGGAACATTGTCCGAGAAATGACGGTGAAATTCACCTAACAAAAAAGGAAAGAAAGGAAAAGAAAAGGTTTTGTTAGTAAAAACTAAAAAAAAAAAAAGTTGTTGGAAATATAATTGTAAAATAAAAAAGAATGAAGGTTGGATTATATACCAAAATGGTTTGATATTTGAGCTAAAAATGGTTTAATAAAAAGGCACTTGGGTAAGAGCGCGTGGAGTTTACATCATCGTTTAGATAAAGAGAAAAGTCAACAACTTCCGCCGGTTCAATTTTCAAACTTCACTGAGAGAGAGAGAATCTGTGATGGTTTTGGTTGTTGCTGTCAATGGCTGAGGTCTGTTGTGAAGCAAAATCTCAAAATTATTAGTAAATTGGAAGCGCCAACCAAACCCTCCACAATGCTTTTTCTTTCTTTCTCGTCGCTTTCCCCTTTCATCATTTACCCTCATCTTCAAATTCACTATCTTCTTCTTCTTCTTCTTCTTCTTCCATTTTTCTTCTACTCCATCTTCAAATTCACTCTCTTCTTCCTGTTTACCAACAGGGTTTCTGACGAACACTTTGATTTGGGTTTCATTCTGCTTCCTTCTCCCACAGGTATTGCTTGTTTGTGGTTTGATTCTTTCAATCCGATGGATTTTGTAGATGGGTTTGGTGTTGAATTTCTAGAATGTGATTGGGTTTTTCTGATTTTTGGTTTGATATTGGGTAGGAGTTCGTTTGTTTGATTGTGATGCTGTTTGGGAGCTAATTGCTAGATGCCGTCGATGTGGAGGGATTGTGTGTGCGTGTTTCTGCTCTTGTGCTGTTCATCCATACTTCTTACTGGTGCTGCTCAAACAGAGCCATCTGATGGTAAAGTTTTCTCGGCTGTATGGTCTTTCATGAATTTGCTTCTATGGTCTTGGGTGGTTTAAGTGGATATGGCTGGTTTTACTTTTGCTATGGTCTCAATTTTTGTGATTTCATTATTGTAATTGTCATTTTTTGTTTTGGGATGTGATGGGGGTGCTATCGGTGTGTAAACATAGCCGGTTGCATCTATTGATCCTAGTTCTTGTTATTTATTGATCCTAGTTCTTGTTATTTAATAGTTTCTTTGTAATTTGAGTATTAGTCTCCTTTCATTTCATCAATTAATAGTGTTGTTTCCATTTCAAAAATAAAAAAGGGTTCTTGGTAGCATGGTATGTGGGATGGAATTCCGTGTATCAACTTTGGGAGCTTTTGAGCGTTTGACTTATATTAAGTTGCTTATGAATAATATTTTTGAGTTTGAATGGTTTATTCATCACCGAGTGCTCAATAAGGACTACTGTAAGTCGCAAAGGACGTGGAGGAAATAAATTAAAGTTGCGATGACCACATATGTACGTACAGATTTTCTTGGCAACCAAATGGACTCGGGTTGTGGTTGTCTTGAAGGAATAGTTGAGTGCATTGGTGTCCAGGAAACTCATTGATCAAAAGAAAAAAACTCTTATTATATGGTCTACTAAACAACGATATGCATCTTCCTTCATATACAATTTTTATGCATATGGTACAATTATTTTTAATATGAAATCAGTTCTCGGATGATCAAGCATCTGAACAATTTGATCTGGGAAGTTGACTACCCTCCAATTGGGCTCTCTCTCTCTCTCTTTCGGTTCTGGTGCAAATTTTTGTTCTCCTAACCATTATATAGAAAGGCCATGTAATGGGGGAAATATCATATAGAGTCTTTTTAAGTCTCCTCATCCTATCTTATGATTTA
Organism: Cucumis sativus; assembly: GCF_000004075.3. Taxonomy (NCBI): domain Eukaryota; kingdom Viridiplantae; phylum Streptophyta; class Magnoliopsida; order Cucurbitales; family Cucurbitaceae; genus Cucumis; species Cucumis sativus. The sequence continues at coordinate 16,489,760 of NC_026658.2, forward strand.
TATATCCGCAGTTAAAGCATTGCTAGCAGTTAAGAGGAGTCTAATTGATCCTATGGACCAGCTTATCAGTTGGAGTAAAGGAGATCCTTGCAAAGATAATTGGATTGGAGTAGTATGTTCTGGTGGAGCTGTCGGGAACTTACGTGTCAAAGAAATGTATGTTTCTCCAGCACTCTATCCCCTTCCTTTATGCTGTATTTTCCTCCTTTCCTAAATTGAAACATAAGGAGGAACTCACAAGTCACGGATTTTCGAGAAATATCTTCTATTTTGTTGCACATTTTATTTTTGGAAAACAAAACAACGATAATTGGGAAAGTACAGCAGTTTAAATAATTTTCTTTGTTCTAATGTCACTCATAATATTTAGAAATCAATATAATGGCTTAAACAATCCTCATTTTTCTCCTTCATCTGTTGCAGCCAGCTATTGAATAAAAACCTATCTGGCAATTTAGCTCCTGAGATCAGTCAATTGTCAGCGCTTGAGAAGTTGTAAGTAGTTGACAAGAAGGTTCCATTATTCTATTTATACTCTCATAAACATTCTTTCTGTTATTGATTTTTTCCCCTTTTGGTTTGTCCCGAAAGAAATTTCATGTGGAATGACCTAACTGGTTCAATTCCAAAGGAGATTGGCAGTATGGTGTCGCTGAAACTTTTGTAAGTTAAATCTCACTGATTTCTTCTTGTTTATTTCTATCTCCTGCTTGGGTACCCCTTTCTTTCCTTCACAGTTCATGATTGGAATCTTATAATTTGACTATTTTAAATTACTTCTGCTTATTATTGAATATTGTTGCCACAAGAGAATCTGTCTCAACTTAATTATCCATTTTTTTCTGATCACCAACACCTGGGAATTGTTTCTGTTGTTTTTTCGTTGAGAGACTTGGTTTTGTTCATTGTGTGAGAGAGATCATTCATGAACTTGGGATTCAATTCGTATTAGTAAAAGATTATAGCAAGTTAAGTTACTTAGTTTGTTGTTTGAGAGAGAGATCATTCATGAATTCAGGATTGATTGAGTTAGCAAAACAGGATAGAGAAGTATTACTCAAGTACTAGTTTTTTTAATCTTAGTGTTTTCTGACAGTGAATTTTTATGATGCACAGACTCCTAAATGGAAATAAGCTATCTGGTTCTCTTCCGGATGAGCTTGGTAATCTTGTAAAACTCATCCGGTTCCAAATAGACGAGAATCGAATTTCAGGGCCTATCCCAAAATCATATGCTAACTTGGCCAGTCTGAAGCACCTGTGAGTGAATCTCTTCATCTCCTTGTGGTTTCAAGTTGACCCAAAACACTGTTTTGTTTCTTTAAATAAACTATATCTTTTTTCCTATTTCTTCATTTACTTTGCAGCCACTTCAATAACAACACACTAAGTGGTGAAATTCCATCTGAGCTTTCCAAATTACCCAAGCTTATTCACATGTGAGTATTTATGTTTGTATCTTGTATGAAGATGATCAGTAAAATATTTCTTATCCACAAATTCGTCTCTATGGAAGTGATGAGAAGGCATAATTCCTTTGAATTTTTATGTTCGTTACAGGCTTGTAGATAACAATAATTTGTCGGGTTCTCTGCCACCAGAACTTTCGACCATGCCAATGCTACTTATTCTGTAAGTTCATTTTTGTCATACAGGCAAGTTGCTTATTGCATATTCAAAACTTTATGTTCTCTTTCACTGTTTATCTGCTTTCTCAACAATTATATTATAAGACTGCAAAAGCCCACTGCTTGGAGACCACCTGGAGGTGTCAATATTGAAAAAGAAACAACTTCCATGGTTTACAATTATAAATAACCAAAAATCGCAAAGACCCTATACACTAAGATTCACATAGACGCAATCAAGTGCACAGGGCTCCTAACCTCCTAGGACACCTCAACATCATCAAACATCCTCTTGTTGAGAAAATGGCCCGTGACAAATGCTTGCCTTTTCCATGAAAATAAAATACAAAGGGACCTCCTCCATTGTGGCTCTACAATCCCTTTGAATAACCTAAGACAACCCACAAGAGCACAATTCATATTGAACAGACGCCTCCAATTTTTTTTATCGATATCCTTATAGACCCGTTGCAAAATGCACATAAAGAAAGGTCAAGCACCAAGGAAGAACGGTTTTGGGTGAAATCAATGGGAAAATAGTGTAAAACAAAAGTCTATTTTTTTTATCAAATGATTATTCTTCTCAAATGAGAGAAGAAGTGTTGTGTTTATAGGAAAATATGAGTACAAGGTCTCAAGGGATACTCAAAACTACCCTTCTAACTAACTTTCTTAACCAATCCCTTTTGTCAATTACAAATAACTCTCTCGTTACTAACTCTTAACTCTTGAGTACACCATATTCCACCCCCCTAAAATCAAACTCGTCCTCGAGGATGATTATTTAGGATGCCAATTGTGTAACATTTTGAAAAGCTCCAGCTGTCCATCTTCAATTTGTTGTAAGTGCTTGTAGGAAATCTAGCTTTGCATGGGTAAATTATTACAAGGTTCCCTTTCAAAGTTAACCACCCTTCAAGATTGTCCCAAGCCAAGGAATGGGTCATTTTACTAAATCGATGTACCACAACCATCACAACATCACACTCTCGCTGAGACTTTTGGAAACTCATCAAACAACTGCATTTTTTGATGAACTTCACTGTTTTTTGTACTTTCTACATTTTCAACTACTACAAGGCCCAATATATCAACCTCCCTTTCTTTATCAAACATTTTGTCATAAATTGTGCACATTGTCTTGAAAAGACGATATCTTTGTCACTTTGTGGATTAGACTTTCCCTTGGGAGTGATTAGCGCTCTTTGGAGGATGCAAGAAACTCTATCTTCTCCATTTGGCTCAATGCAATCAGTTTCTTCTATGTCATTTTCATTGTCTTGAGCCATCGAATTCATATTTTCATCAACGTATGCTACTGTTTTACATTGTCGATATTCATTGGACAAGTGTCCCCCTTGGTCACATTTAAAGCATTTGCCTAAGGTAGGTTGATTGTAAGGATCTTGAGCTCTCTTTTTGTAGGTAGTCTCTACTTTCTGCTTTCTCGTCTCTTCTTGCTTCTCTTTCTCCTTTAACAGCTTCTTTCCACTTATTGTGGTAAACGAATGATTGCTCCTCTTCGCTGTTGAATTAACACCTTCTTCATCCTTCTTGGTTAAAGGTAATAATACTATCTTCTCATCCATCCACTAAAATTCATAAATATTCTCTCTTCCCTTATGCAACACACAAGTATCATATTGCCGGTCTCCCCAACAGAATGTGACATACATCCATCTCCAAGACGTCACAAATATTTGATCTTTGTAGCTAGTTCCAATTGTCAATGGAACGGTGTAAATTTTATTAACTTGGACTTCTCCTCCTTTCTTCACCCACCCAATCTTGTAAGCACTTGGATGATGCTCAGTTTTTAAATTCAAGGCTGCCACTAACTTCTTGGAAACAAAATTCTCGCTACTGCCACTATCTATGATGACATTGCAAACTTTGTTGTTGATTGTGCATCTTCTCTCCCTCTCTCTCTTTTAATTGTTTACTTTTTTTTAGTACAAATTGGGGGCGGGGGATTTGAATCCGGGTCCTCTTGTCCTTAGGTAGATACAGATGCCAGAGGAGCTAAGCTCTTGTTGGTGATTGTGCATCTTGTTTTGAAAAGAAAAATGTCGTTGAGGGTGTGATTTTCCCTTTAGTGTGATCAAGATTCTTTGAAGAACACAAAAAACTAGATCTCCATCATCCAGTTCAATAATCTCTGCTGCTTCTTCGCTTTCTTCAATGTTCTCAAACGATTCTTCGTCTTCTTTATCAATAAATGCCACTGTTTTGCGTTAAGGACAAGCATGGAAGGGTGCTCTGTTTGGCCACACGTATAGAAAATGCCTCTGAAGGGTTGAACATAAGGATTTTGGTCATTCTTCATGCCATTTGCTTATGTTTTCTTCTCTACCACAACTTCTTGATTATCTTTCTCCACTTCCTTGCCTTTATTTGTGGCTGGTGGATTGACAATATCCTTGTTCTTGCTACTAAAGTTGGTTCTTCTACTTGTGCATGCTGCCTTTCTTGATTCATTCTTGGAATGAATCTCATTCAATTCCTCCACTATCTCGGCAAAAGCAATAGCATCAGTTAAAAAATGAAAAGCTTGGAGTTTACCTTTTCTTTGATATATGTTGGTGATATATGATTAAATTTACCTTCAACCACCAGCTTAAGCTTTTGGGTGAATTGGTGGTTTAATAATATCCATTTGAATGCTGCCGATTAAATGATGATCATTTTCCACCAAATTAGTTCATGCTCCCAACTGGTGGAATTCTTCTACTTAATCAACTACCGTCTTTTGATCCTTGTTGTCAATTTTGATATTGGCTGTGTTCATAGTTGGGAGGAAGAAATCTCTTCTTCATCAATTTCTTCATCTTGTCCCGAGAACGAATGGACCTCTTCTCTTGTCTTCCACGGTTCACTTCTAATTGGTCCCACCATACCGAGGCTCCTCCTTTCAACTTGAGAGTTACCAACTTCACCTTCTTATGATCCGCAGTATTCACGTCAAAGAAATTCTCCACATTTTTGATTCAATGAAGAAACACTTCAATATCTCTCTTTCCACTAAAAACCGTCAAATAAATCTTCGTTTTGTAAGCTTGAGCTTCAAATCTTTCTTCTCTTCTTCTTCTTAGAGTGTAAAAATCTTCTTCTTGATCATCTTCAGTTGATGAATTTGAATCTTGGGATTCTTGGGTGCCTTTCTTGATTTAGTTGTCTTCTTAGATTTTCTTGGACTTGTCTTTGAATTCTTGCCTCCAAAAGAGTGTGGGACATTAAAGAGTGAAAGAAGGCTATTTGCCTGAGAGATCGCTTGAGGCGCTCCCCTCTTCTCTTGGGCGAGAAATTGAGTCTGTCTTAGACTATTAGTTCTTTGGTATTCTTCCTGATTTCTTCCAATCCTTATCGGTCCACTGCCTTGTCTTCTCCTTCCTCTCCATTCTTGCTCAAATGGTTGATCATGCTCTCGAAAATTGCTGCCATTCTTTCAATCCTCCAGGCAAGAGTGTCCATGCTTTTTTGAAGATTGGTTAACGTAAATGAATTCCCTCCAAAGAAGTCTCAATGGACAGCAAGCGTCGTGTTGAAGTTCTTGGAGAGAGGAGTTTCTTCCACCTCTTGTTCTTCCTCACGATGAGCTTCCTCAATGGGCTGATTAGCTCTTCTATCGGTCATCGGTCTCGAATCTTGGAGTTGTTCTTATACCAATTTTAGTGTAAACCAAAAATCTAATTTTTTATCCAATTATTATTCTTCTCAAATGAGAGGAGTGTTGTATTTATAGGAAAATATGAGTCAAGGTCCTAAGGAATTCAAAACTACCCTTCTAACTAAATGTCTTATCCAACCCCTTTTCTCAATTGCAATTAGCTCTCTCATTACTAACTCTTAACTCTCGGGTAGACAAGAAAAGGAAGATCTTTGGATTGAAGTAAATGAAGGAGCAGCTTTCTTATTTGAAAGAGCAATCTATTTGGTTTGAGCGTTTTAGATAATATTCTTTGTATGTTGTTATGGGCACTCAGTAGTGCATTCCTAATAAATTAGTGTTGGAAGACATCAATCACATGCACGAAGATTTGGGATAGAATTTGAGACTTTTTGTGTTAAAATGACTCTGAATAGGGGATGTTGCTTTATGATGGACATGGTACTTCAGCATTTGTTGTTTCATGGTAGACTAGCGGAAGAGATTTTTCTGGAAGCATTTCCTTTTTTTTTTTTTTTTTTTTGTGAATATTTGGTTGGAAAGCAAGATAGGTTTTTCTACAAGGATGTCAGTGGGCTTCGTGTAGTTTCGTTGGAGCACCTTCTTGTAGTTTGGTTGTTTTTTGTGGTCTTTTTGCTTGTCAATGTATTTACTTTTTCCCTCAATGAAATCAAGTTTTTCTCGTAATATTTTATTTTTAAAAGTAGATGGGTGAGGAGGTTTGGGGTTTGACTTGCTTTAATGCTTCCCTTTAGCCATGTACAATTAATCTACTTTCTTTGTATTTTTATTCTCCTTTGTTGATTCTTAACTGTGGGAAAATTTCTTCAAATTTTCAGTTTCTTATTGACTGGACCTTCTGCGGAGAAATTTAACCGAAATTTAAATGAGATTTGTATTTTATGTTTAACTTCAAAGGCGTGGCATTGGAATAATTTTATTTGTTTATTATTATTTTACTTGATCACCTTGTCATAGGTTGTCGTCTGCTCTTTAACTTCGTTGTATTGTATTTGGTATGCAAGGAAAAATTATTGAGATGTATCTACAACTACATCAATATTTTACCCTTGCTGGCTGCATGTGTTTTTTCTTGGATGGGAAAAAAATGATGACATATGGTTTCCATAATGTTTTGTTTTTCAATACACACACACACACACATATGTATGTATATGTTTACTCACCTCTATGCTGGCTTTGGCAGGCAACTTGATAGCAACAACTTCGATGGGGAAATTCCAGCATCTTATGAAAATTTTCCTGAATTAGTGAAATTGTAAGTGTTCCTTTCGGTTTGCACCTTCCACACTATTCATTTCTATATTTCTACGATAGAACGGCTCTAAAATCTAATGATGTTCATACTCCTCTTTTTGAAAAAGGATATATGTTAAGGTGATCCATTAGGATTTTAATATTTTATTATCGTATTTTACACTTACATATTTGCTTTGGAATGTAAACCATGAAGATAGTATGCTTTTGAAGACATCCCAAGTTCTTTTCTTTAAACAAAAATATGTAAAACCAATAAGCGATTTGCTTCATGAATCTTCTCAATGGGCGCTAACGTTTTTCTCTTCCACCATTATGGTTCTCCCAGAAGTCTAAGGAATTGCAGTTTGAAGGGGCCGATTCCTAATTTTAGCAAGTTAGCAAACCTCAGTTACTTGTAAGTTACCCTCTGTAGGTTTTTACTTTTGTTCCAGTAAATTTTGCATTCTCTTTCTTTTTCTGGCTAATGATAATAGTTATGGTATTTGTTACCTTGCTTGTTCTACAGAGATCTTAGCTGGAACCATTTTACTGGACTCATACCCCCTTACAACCTCTCTTCTAGAATGACAACAATGTATGTGAATGCCTTGTGTTGATTATCAATTAACTTGCATTTGTAGGCTTTCATTTTAGACTTTCACTTAACTTTCGTGAAAAATTATGTTTTGTCTGGAAATTTTCTGACAGTTTCTTTCATGCTTAATATATCTGTTGATTTTGTAGAATTTTGTCAAACAACCAGCTGAATGGATCAATACCCAGAAGTTTCTCCAATCTCCCTATCCTCCAGAAACTGTAAGATTCAAGATTGTATCTGGTTTTTATGCATGGTCTTATAAATTCTTGTATGAAATAATGGCTACGTTTGTTAAAGCATCTTAGTTACATTTTTTTCATCTCAGCGATTTAATAATGTAGCATTTTCTTTATGCGGTCACTTAATATAATTCAGCATTATCAATTTCTCTTCCTTGCAGGTCACTTGAGAATAACTTTCTGAATGGTTCTGTACCTTCTGCTCTATGGGAGAAAATGTCCTTCGATTCAAGTGACCGACTTACACTGTAAATCCTTTATCCAAAAAAATAGGACACAAACTTTCAACTTTCTTGGAGTTTCATTTCTTTTTTAAGCATTAAAAGCTGCACTTCATGGAGTGAAATCTGAGGAGGGTAAATTTCTTCATGATTTATGAATGATGATCTCTCTTTTATTGAATCCAGCGATCTTCGGAACAATTCGTTTTCTGACATTTCTGGAAGCACAAACCCTCCTGCTAATGTCACCCTAAGGTATTCATTTTATTCATTTCTGGTTCTTTAATTGTTACTGATGTCTGTCGGAGAAGTTGAGAGTCCCACATTGGAAAAACCAAGGAGACTCATACTCCATATAATATAGATGGACTACTCCTCTCATTGCCAATTGGTTTTGAGATGGAATCAGAACCCATTAAACCCAAACGGGTATTTGGTCTAAGATAGGTGAACCCAAAGAGGCACCATCTTGAGGGGGCATATTGGAGAAGTTGAGAGTCCCACATTGGAAAAACCAAGGGGACTCATACTCCATATAATATAGATACTCCTCTCATTGCCAATTGGTGATGGAACCCCATACTATCAAATTTAACAATGTCCAATGAAAGCCCATGGAATTACTCATGTTTTTTTAATAACAACTTCCACTGAGAAAAAATGAACGAATACAAGGCATAAAAAGAACCAAGCCCAAAAAAATTCCAAAAGACACCAATGAAATTTCTCATGTATCCTACTCCACAGTCGCTAATCTAAGACTTTCACTAACAAAATCGTCACTTTGGTTAGCAGTGGTCTCTCGTAGGTGCATCCTCAGCTTTTGTTACCTTCACTCTCTATTTTTGCAGTTACAAATATTTTCATGCCCTATAGTGATGAAAGCTTTTTCCTTGATTTTATATTTTATTTTTTAGGTAGGAATTTATGTGTCAAACTGACAGTTTCTATCATAGGAAAGTACCGTTTAGATGCCCTACACAGATGAGTTTATCTTTGTCATTAGAAATATTGCTGATGTCTAATATACCCACTTAAATATTTATTGTAGATTGATGGCTGTATTTGTTTTTTAATAATGTCTCTTGTCCACAAAATTTAAGTTATTACTGAATTATATGTATGCATGGAATTCAGAATTTCAGATGTCTGAGTTGTCTTTTTTCCTCATTGGTAATCATCATGTTTGCTCTGTTAGGACTTGAAAGAGTTATTTGGCTTATTATTTTCAGAAACCTGCTTTCTATTGTTCTCATTCAACCATCTTTCATTCTTAAGGCTTGGAGGGAATCCAATCTGCAAAATTTTGAGCGGACAAAACACTGACAAGTTCTGTAAGTCAAAAAATGTAGAGGATGGGCTTCATAGAAGTTCAAGGAGTTCCAGTAAAACATGTCCAGTTAGCAGTTGTCCAACTGACAGTTTCTTTGAATTAGTGCCAGACACTCCTGACCCATGTTTTTGTGCATCACCCCTTGGGATTGGATATAGGCTGAAAAGTCCAAGTTTTTCCTACTTTCCTCCATATGTGAATTCATTTGAAGCGTATCTGTCTAAGGAACTCAGTTTGGTGAAGCATCAATTGTTAATTGATTCGTACGATTGGGAGGGTTCTCGCTTGAGGATGTATCTGAAGATTTTTCCATCATTCGATAGTGGTACTCATAAATTGGATGTAAATGAGACATTTCTAATTACAGAGCAATTTATGTCGTGGAGTTTTACCCGTAATAACGTGTTTGGCCCATACGAGCTTCTCAACTTCACATTCCCTGACCATTTTCAGACTGGTATGTATTTTGTTTTGCGATTTTCCTTTTAAATAATGGTGAGTACACCAATTAATATGTTGTTTAACTGTTCTTGTGAGCTAGTATTAGTCAAAAGTGAACATTTATTCTTTTGTATACTAGAGTCCTTAATTAGTAGTTGATCATCTTTTGTATACGTTGATATAATCTTTTGAAATCTTCATCAAGTGTTGAAGCCATCTGGTATACTTTAGACAAATTTGACACATCCTTTACATCTAACGGTTAGATCCTTTTAAGTTCACAAGTTTTATTTAACAAGTAATAAGAATCTAATTTTTATTTCACTGATAAATGTTGTAGGGTCAAGCGGGTTATTCCGTGAGATTAGTCGAGGTATGCGTAAGCTGGCTCGGACACTCACGGATATAAGAAAATAAAAAAAATAAAAAAAATAATAAGAATCTAACTTTAAAAAAGTCATTTGTATAAAAATAGAGGTCCACAATATTTAAGGACATCTGTGACTTAGTGTTGTGTCCCATTAGCTTTGATGAACCTATTTATGCTCAACGTATTTTGCCATAACAGAATCTTATCTAAGAAGAATTATATCCAGATATTTGTTGGCGTCACCGTCTCTATAATGCTGACTGAGTTTTGTTTAATGTGTATGTTTATTTCCAAATTTGTGTCCTTATTTGCTTGAAAATATGAGTTTCAATTATTATTATTTTTTTTTTTATTCTTTGATTTTCTGTTGCAGTATTCTACAAATCTAACCTTACAAGTTTATCAGTGCAGTCATTTTCCAGACAGAGAAGATGGGCATTAGTACGGGCGCTACAGTTGGCATTATAGTTGGATCTGTTTTTTGTATTCTTGCGATCGTTGCAGTTACTGTACTTCTGTTCACTAGGCATTCTAGATACCGTCACAACTTGTCAAGGAAAAATCTCTGTAAGTATGGTAGAACGGACGATCAAATTAAACTCTGATAATGGTGGCATAAAGTGCATTGAAAATTTCTTTTTATTGCAGCTTCAACTATTAATCTGAAAATTGATGGTGTAAAAGCATTTTCATTCAAGGACCTGCAATTGGCTACTGGAAATTTCAACCAATCAAGTCAAGTTGGCCGAGGAGGTTATGGCAAGGTCTATAAAGGCATACTATCAGATAATTCCGTTGTAGCCATCAAGCGTGCAGAAAAAGGATCCTTACAAGGCCAAAAAGAATTTTTGACTGAGATAAAACTCTTATCACGGTTGCATCACCGAAACTTAGTATCCCTAATAGGATATTGTGATGAAGAAGGGGAACAAGTATGTTGCTCGCTTTATTTTTCTTTATTTAGGTCTTATGATAGGCGTTGAGCTTATCATGTATCAAATAATATCTTGTTCTTTTATGGTTTCTATGAAGTGAAGGCAAGGTAGTAAGTTGGTTTCAGAAAAGTAATTCATTCTGGGAAGTAATTCTAATAGGGCATGTATCAGGAAGATGTTGCTATGCTTTTCATTGATTTCTGCTGATTTATTTTTTGCTGTCTTTCTACAGATGCTGGTGTATGAGTTTATGCCGAATGGAACTTTGCGGGACTGGCTTTCTAGTTTTGAATTTTCAGGTATTGGCCTTAGCAATTATTTTATTTGTTCTGAACCCTAATCTATGCCCAATTCCCCATGGGCCCCCATTGTACTTGATTAAAAGTGCTCTTGGGACTAGACATATCTGGTATCCCGTGTTGCCTCTTAGATCCGTAAATAGTATTGGTTCACTTCAAATTACCTTTTTTGGATAAGAAACAATTTCATGTATTAGTCCAATGGATGTACAAAGGCTCCCTATCAAAGGGAGTACAAAAGATGAGACCAATTTGCAACAAAAGAAATTCTAGGTTGTGGTCTTTTAGGGGTTGATAATGTTTACACCCAAAGAGAGCTATAAAATTAGAAGATTCAAGAATATGATCATTCCTCTCTTCCTACATCTTTGACAAAACCACACAAATGAAGCTAGTCATAGTTAATTATGACGTTCATTTTTCCTCAAGGTCACCGTGCATGGGGGTTATCTTTTTGGTTTCTAGATGGGATGTGATGGAAGCTTTTTTTGTAATTATTCCGTTTTTTTTAAAGAAAACCTATTCCTTGGTGATGAATGTCTTTACCCTTATTTCATATTCTTTTGGTCAAATGAAATTACTAATTTTCTGATAAAATACACACTTGTTTTCAAAACTTTCTGATGGTGAAATCAGAATGCTTTACTTTTTTTTATTTTGTGTGCAAAAGATGGTTCTGAACATTGTTCACCCATTCCTAATACAGCCGCTTGCTTTCATATATATGTTGATGCTGTAAGATTATTCAAGGTTTTCTTTTGCATCGAATTTTGGTTGCACCATTAACTTCGACTGTTCTATGGCAGATCAAAGTACATCAACAGTAAGTCTGAATTTTCGTATGAGATTACGAATTTCACTGGGTTCAGCTAAAGGTATACTGTATCTCCATACTGAAGCAAATCCTCCTATATTTCACCGAGACATCAAAGCTAGAAACATACTTCTCGATGCTAAGTTCACGGCTAAAGTGGCTGATTTTGGATTGTCACGTCTTGCTCCTGATCTAAATTACGAGGGGGACGTTCCTGGACATATATCTACTGTTGTGAAGGGTACCCCTGTAAGTTTATCTCAGCGAAAATGGTCTACATAAAGCATCTAAAATTTTTAGGAATGTCCTGTGGTTATTTATTGTCTATTTGGAATGAACACTATGTTTTTTGTTAGCTTTTCTGAGTGTTCTATATATCATGCAGGGTTATCTTGATCCAGAGTACTTTTTAACCCATAAACTGACAGACAAAAGTGATGTCTATAGCCTAGGAGTTGTATTCTTGGAGCTCTTAACGGGCATGCACCCTATTCAGCACGGCAAAAACATTGTCCGTGAGGTATATTTCCTTTCACCGTTCGTCTTTTACATCTCATTTTCTTATATAATCATAATCAACAGTCAACACTTCCACAGGAAATATCCTTGGCATTCAATTGGTTTCAAAAACTGCATTAGGCATTGGCCTCAGCTTCGTTATTTTGTCATCTATTCTCATTTTCTCAATTTTGATTCCTTAACCTTCACTTAATTCTAATAATTTTTCCGTGTACTTTCCTTGCTTCAAAGTGCACTATTGGTCTCCCATTCACTGTCCAATTAAATAGTAATTGAAAACTACAGGGCTCATGAGGAAACCGATGCAATATCGAGTTACATAGTTGCATATAATACAAATTTTAGAAGTGGCTTCATCCTAGCCTCCATCTTTTCTTAACTACTCTTTCCAAGATAGATAGCGTTGAGTAAACAGATAGGATGTTCACAAAATCCTAACAAATGAGGGGGCCTTGGCTCAAGGAGTTAGGAGAAGACCTTATTTGGCTCTAGATTGTGGATCCTACTACTAAAATACATCAATTTTATACTCTATTAACATTCTTACACTGTTGGTCCTAGAAGTTTAGGACTCCTCAAAGATGGGGATATTTGAGACAAGGTGTGGAATTCTGAACTCTTTAAATCCGTAGTGTACAGAGTTAATTTGAAATAAAATTGATGTATTTTTAGTTGTAGGACTCAAACTCTATGGATCAAACAAAGAGTGGTGTTCACAACTTCACACCTCCTAACTTCCTACTCTCCAACTAAGCACTCCCTTTATAGTTCACAACTCCACTCTTTGCCTCAAATGCCCTTTAAGTGGTTTAAGAAAATTATTGTTAGTGTAAAAAAAGAGAACAAAGGGTTAAAAACTGCAAAGTAGATGAACTAATATTGTAGTCCTAACTTTTTCTTTCGACATGTTATGTTTACATCAGGTAAAATTGGCTCATCAAATGGGAACAGTTCTTTCAATTGTAGACTCAACGTTGGGTTCTTTTGCACCTGATTGTTTAGAGAGGTTTGTTGCTTTAGCCATCAGTTGTTGCCATGACAATCCCGATGAACGGCCGTCCATGCTGGTTGTGGTAAGGGAGTTGGAGAACATATTGAACATGATGCCTGACGATAGTGGCGCATTGTATTCAGACTTGTCAACAAAATCAAGTGCCAGACTTCCATCCTCACCGACATCAACGTCTGGCTTCAGCCGAGATCATTTTGCATCGGGAAGCATTTCAGGGAGCGATCTTGTCAGTGGTGTCATGCCAACCATCAGACCTCGGTGACATCTTGTTTGGCTTCTGCTTGATGCTTGTTAGTTCATAGTTGTGTAACCATGTTCTTTTGAATCTGAATCTGTTTAGCCAATGTTTCTGATACTAAGTAGTAGGATTCATAGGAAAGAGGCCTCTTCAAAACTAGGAAGAGTAAAGAGAGTTCTGATTTTTACTCATTATATATGTATATTTAAAATTGAAGAAAGCGCGAAAAGCGTTAAATTTGCATTTTGAATTGAAAATTGACTCGTATTGTACAGATGATGATTGGAATGTAAGATATCGAAGAAAGTATTTATCCTAAATCGAGTTTTATGTTTGGAATAGCATAGAGATAAAGATTCTAGCTTAGAGAAAGTACACATCATTAAGGAGTAAGATTTTTCTAATTCATTTGATCACATTAAATCATTTGAAAATAAAACTTTTGTTTCTCCCTCAATCTTAAGAATTCAAAGCCAAATAAAGTTAGAATATAGAGATGAGTGAGTAATTCTTGTTCTTTTGTGTCAAATCTCTTGGACTTTCCCTCAATTCTTCTTTATGAATTCTTTTTCTCAAAATATCAACAAAAAAATTTCCCATGAACGTTGTACCATGAAAAACCCAAGGTCGAGGTATCGTTTCAGCCATCATTTGATTAAAGATTATGAACTAAATCATGTACTTTGTAAAAGCTTATGAACATTCAATCAATTGGTTGTGCCAACTTGCTATATGACATTCAGTTTAATTCTCTATATTTATTGCCAGTTTGCTATTAGCCACCTATATACTATACCTTTAATATGAAATAAGAAATTGCAATGTAAGATAATATATTAGATTCAAAAGGGAGAAGACATCAGTGGAATTATAAATTGAAGTAAAAAAAAAAAGGGAGAGAGAATGTCTTTAATTTTAGGTTTTTTCTCCAAAATTTTTAAGCTAAATGTTGAGATAAATTACAAGTTTAGTTTCTATTTATAAACCTAATAAATAAAATTGATGGATATATTGAATACTAATTTGAGTGAGTTTGTGTTTATGTACAAACCTACACGTTATGTTAAGAACCTATTAAAGTAGCTCATTTATGGTTATTAAATTGGTAGAGTTTACCAATTGGTATGCATAATCCAATAATAATTGATAAGGATAGTTGTAAATGTATCAATTACAATAAAAATATCAGCATATATAACTACGTTAAAAGAAAATTACAAATATAATACACTCCATTTACTTTTAATCTTTCACTAAATATTCTTTCTTTTGTTTGGACTAATAATTAATTATATTGTAATTTTATTTTTCATCCTTATCTAAATAAAAATAAATATGCAAATCAAGAAAAATTTAAGTTACAAATAAAAGGATTGAAACTTAATAATCAAATTAAAACTAAACTCAAAATTGGACGATTAAACTTAGAATACCAAATAAATGTATGATCATATTAAAGTAAAGATAAATCATTTTGAATGATAATTTTTTTTTAAATATTTATAAATACAACAAAATATCACAACTTATATGTAATAAATTACGACAAATCTAGGTAGAATATTAAATTCAAATAGATACATATAGTAGTTTATTTTATTTTATCTCAATCTACCATTGATAGACTCCTATTAATGTACTGATAAACATTGAAAATCTAACCATTATCAAATGTATATTAATATTTACATAATTTTCCTAAATTATCTTTTATTTTTTTTAAATAAAAAACTAAAAAGAGGAAAAAGGAAATAGAGATTTTAGGTAAATGGGATATAGAATGGATATTCTTTGTATAATAATCCGTTGACTAAATACAAAAACACAAAAAGGAAAGTTGTTTGTTTTCTACCAAAACAATGGGCTCTTCTCTCTCTATCTCTCTTCCCCATTTCCCCTTTTTCTTCTTCTTCTTCTTCTTCTTTTCTATTCTTACCTTTTTCTTCCCTTCAAAATAAGTAATTCCAATTTTAAGATTTTTCATTCAAATTAATTCTTCTAAATATTTATAGACTTCTACCCATTCATTTTATTGTATATGTAAATATTTTGGTTCATTTTACTATACTTGAAAACAACTATAATTTTTATTTATGCATATTCTTTTTTCATTTTGATGTAATGTTGTACTTTTAATAATATTTTTTATTACATGAAAATTATTACTCTTACTTAAACAATTTCAATAAAAAATAACTTTTGAATGTGATTAAATTTAAGATTTTAATTAAGCATATAGAAACTAAAATTTAAGTAGTATTTTAACAATGATGTGTATAGGTATGCTTTTCTATTTTAACAAACTTCGAATATGGAACTATTAATTCAACTTTGTCATGGCATTTTCTCCACCCAAAACTTTTATATATTCCATTTCAAGTTCTCTATCTTTCAATTTCTTTTACTTCATTCCATTAATTGAAAAGAATTAAATCATTTAATATATATATATATAAATGTAGATAGATTAAAGTGATATGTTAGAAAGTGGTAGGTTGATTATTTAATCATGGAGTTTAACTTTAAACATAAAACTCGAAAACATTAATTAAACATAGGATCTATATATAAGATGTTGATTAGTTATGATGTCAATTCAATTAAAATTCATACATTAAGAGTTTATAAATGAAACTATAATCCAAAATGGAGGGATGTAATTGAAAAGGTTGTAGAGTGAAAGGACTAAAGCATAAATTAGTGTAATTTTAAACAAAGTTCCAAAATTTTGAACCAATTGGACTCTCCAAACCAATTTAAGATCCAAAGTTTGCTATTATTCATTCCACCAACCACCTCAAGAAAACTGCTGCCTTCTCTCATTCGCCCAACTCTTTAAGGTCTAGGGAGCGCCTTTCTTCCTCTTCTTTTCTCCAATTCTTCTTCGTAAGTTCTATTTTCCCTTCTTTTGATTCTTACTTTCTTCTCAATTTATCTCTTCTTTTTTTTTTTTTTTTCTTTATTCTTCTGTAATTCCCATGTCTGCTCTTGTTTCAATTTCAACTTCTTAGGGTTCTCTTTGCATTGTGTTCATTGTTCTTTAAGAATGCGTACATACCTTTCTTTCCTTCTTTGGTTATTCTTAAATGGGTTTTGTTCTAATTTCGTCTTCAATTGCTTGAAATGCCTCTCTCGTGTTGGAAAGTTCTATTTCGTGGGTTTTGATCAATGAATTTGTTGATTCTAGTGTTGCTTTTGTTTAATGGGAAATTGGGACATCATGGAAAATATCTAGCAGTTTGTTTTTTCTTTTAAAAAAAAAATGTTTTTGGGTATTTTTATTGATGGGATTGTTGTTGACTTTGTGGTAAGCGTCCATTCTTCATCCCTTGTAGATAGACCATTTCTTTTTGAGTTTAGTGGAAGGGGTTTTAAATGCAATGGTCATTGACCTTCGCATGGTGCCTGCACTTCCTTTGTGATATTTAATTCGTATTTGGGAGAAGATTTTTGCGAATTTGTAGGAGTCTGTTGATTTCGAGTTCAGGAAATTGCATCGTGGATTGAATTGGCTATATTTTCGGTGAATCTATCTCGTCTTTGTTTAGTTCTGGAAATTATCTCATATCTTTCTATGGTTCTTTTAATTGCTCTTCTTTCTTTATCTTCGTTTTCTCAAAACAACTGGATCTGCTAATATGTACATCTTATGATTTAGAAACATGATTGTATTTCATGGTGTGCCTATATTTTGATTTATGTACTCAAGTTACATCTCGGTTGTTATGCTGTGAAAGTTTAAAGCATAAAATCATGGTTCTATGGTAGGAGAAGTTTTGCATTTCTTTTTTCTCATTTTTGGTAGATAATGTTGTAACAGATTTCTGATTCTTATGATCATTCCTTGATTCGCAGCATAGCTGCAAAGGCGCCTCCCTGGTGTTAGTCTAACAAGAAAAGGTGGTTTTGTAATTTTGAAATGATAATCGCCTGCAGCTCCTGGAAGTTATATGCTATAAGCTCCGTGGCTGGGAAACAGTGTCTAACGCTCTTTTAGGATTTTGGTGAGGTAGTAAAGTCTGTTCTATCTGGTGCTTGAGAAATTGGACAAATGTGCTCCTAATTGTCTCTGTGAGAAGAGTTCTGTTCATTCGTCCAATTCATGAAGTTATAATCACTGAGTGAAATCTGGTTGAGAATAAAAAAATGACTGTGAGTTTTAAGCAAGTTCTGTTGTTTTCTCTACTGTTCTTGTTGTTCTGTGGTGGTGCTATAGCAGAAATTGAACATGAGAATTCACAAAAGATTATATCTGCTCCAGATAAAAATGGAATAAAAGTTATTGATGGTTCTGGTACAGAGAATTTGATTGGTTTTGAGGATACTAACTACTTGTTGCATGAGAGAAAAGGAGGGAGCAGAGTTTCAGTGTCGACTGTTGCAGTATTTACATTGGCCATGGCTGCTGCTACAGGTTTAGGTGCTGTTCCATTCTTCTTTGTGGAACTCGATCCACAGTGGGCTGGTTTATGCAATGGAATGGCTTCTGGGGTGATGTTGGCTGCTAGCTTTGATCTTATACAAGAAGGGCAGGAACATGGTGCCGGTAATTGGGTTGTAATTGGGATTTTAGCCGGTGGAATTTTTATTTGGCTTTGTAAGAAGGTAATGGACCCGTTTTTTCTACTTAATATTTTCTATCCTATCCCTTTAGATTTTCATATAAAGTCAGTTGCTGCTTCTTGGGTATTCTTTACTTTTACTGAACGTTAATGTGGAGTCTAAAATTATCCTGCTTTTTCTTCATTTTATTTATTTTAGAAAGATGTAGGATCTTGTGTTCATAACTTATCTTTCCCATAGCATATTGAAAGTTTTCTGCTCAGTATACTTTCTGTTTTGTATTTAACCCATGTGTTCACATGCATTTACATAATCATTGCTGCTTCAATATCTCATTGCTTTGTTATATGTTGATTTTCAGTTTCTTGAACAGTACGGTGAAGTGAGTATGTTAGATATAAAAGGTGCAGATGCAACTAAAGTTGTTCTTGTAATTGGGATAATGACTCTTCATTCATTTGGTGAGGGCTCTGGTGTCGGTGTTTCTTTTGCTGGGTCTAAGGGTTTCTCTCAAGGTCTTTTGGTGACTTTAGCTATTGCTGTGCATAACATACCTGAGGGATTAGCTGTAAGTATGGTTCTTGCCTCAAGGGGTGTCTCACCACAGAATGCCTTGTTGTGGAGTGTGATTACATCATTACCTCAGGTATTGCTTTGACAGATTGTTAAGCTAGTTCCTTCCACTAGTTCACTTCAAATTAGAAAAAAGATGTCTGAGATTGATTTAAAAAAATGTTATGCCATGTTGACAAGAATTTATATGTTCCAAAGCACTAGCATCAAGAGGAGCCCTATATTTTCATTAGTCTTCAACATCATCTATTACTACAAACAGATTTATAAGATATTTTTTGAGCGATATTGTGGGTATGCTTATACATCTTGGCCAGATTCAATATCCAAACATAGTGGTTTGATCTTTTTTAGGACAGTTTTAGTTATTCTTCATAATGATGGTTCATGTTGGGTGGGATGGTGAAATTTATTTTCATTATATTTAATCTATTAATCTCAGTTATCTACGGGTCACCTTAATAGATCATAATAAATATGACAGAAATATACAATTTTTTATAAACTGTGCAGTTTGACCCAGTAATAAATTTATTGTGCTGTAAGTTACGGCTTAATGCTGTGATAGATTTGCTACTTTGTTACATGAAAAGTTCCATTTCATCCTCCCTTCATACAGTTGTATAATTTTGAGTTTCCAACTCTGTTATAATATAAATGTCTCAGCCCATTGTAGCAGTTCCCTCGTTCATATGTGCTGATGCATTTAACAAGTTCCTTCCCTTCTGTACGGGCTTTGCTGCTGGATGTATGATATGGATGGTGGTCGCAGAAGTACTCCCTGATGCATTTAAGGTACTATCAGCTTTAAGATCCTCTATTTCATTTTTTCCCTATCAACTGGAATGTAGACTGAGAAAATTGAGGGGTCTAAATTATCTGCCTAAAAAATGATTTACATTTAAATTTTCTTCTAAGTAGAACCTGGATGGTAAGAACTTATGAATTATAGAGATACTATAGCTATTCAAGGTCCCAAGTTTGAGCTCCCTAGTTGGAAACTCAATTACTCAAAACTGGCCACGGTGGGTGAAGCCTAACCGTAGATCAAATGGAGTTGGCCAAAAGTAGATGCAAGTGAGAGAGGCTCCAGATGCCTGGTTATCCAGAGAGAGAGAAAAGTTTTAACTATGAAAATTATATCTTTATGTAAATTATAATCATTTTGTTACTTTAATAGTTAACAGGAGCATCTATTGGACTGACTTGTTTCTTGAAAATTACCTGGTGTTTGTATACCATTTCTTCTGCCATGTCTTAATTTTTATTTCATTTATTCAAGAAGTTCGTGTTCAATTAAAAAAATTTGGGAAATTGGAATAATGTGAAGTTGGTATATTTCTATAGAGTTGTTTTAACTGCTAGGATTGTAATTTTAGTTTTATCTGTTTCATGGTTTCAGGAAGCTTCACCATCACAAGTTGCATCTGCAGCCACACTTTCTGTGGCATTCATGGAAGCTCTAAGCACCTTGTTTCAGAGTTTCACCCATGAATACAAGTGGGTTTGATCCTTCTTCTAAAACATTAACTTCATTTTTTTTTTCTCCTGCTTGTTTTTCTTCAGTTCCTAATTTTTGTGAGTAAAGATTGAGTACATTCCAGGAAATGGATATTTAATATGAAGTTAGCTTACATGATGAAAATGATTTGATTATAAGTTTAGCTAACGTGAATAATTTTATTAGGAATTGTATTTCTATTTTTGTTGTCATTGCTATTTTCGTCCAATTGATCGATTTGATATTTTTGTGTTTCAGCTCTGGGGATGTTTCTGGCTTCTTCGTTTCCTTACTTTTTGGCGTTGGCCCACTACTCGGTGGAGTTGTTCTAGTTGCATTTGCTCATGCTTTTCATCTTCAGCATGCTCTTCTCATGGGTACTGCTTCTGGGATTGCTTTCATCCTCGGTGCTTGGCGACCGTTGCAGCTACTATTTTCTTCAAAAATGGATTTCATCCCTCTCACAACGCTCCTATCGTTGGGAGCGGCATTCATCCACTTCTCAAGTTCCAGTCTTCTGAAGCTCGCTGGACAGAAAAGAGCTTCAGTGAATGATTTAACCACTTCGACCAATTTTTCAGTAAGTGTGCACACCCTTCAATCTTTCCTATCATGTGGAGCAATTGCATTCCATGCTTTAGCCGAAGGACTTGCACTAGGAGTTGCTGCACCAAAAGCATATGGATTTGGTCGTCACATAGTTCTCCCTGTTTCTCTACACGGCCTCCCTCGGGGCGCAGCAGTAGCTAGTTGTATATTTGGGGCAACTGATAGCTGGCATGGATCTCTCATGAGTGCAGCCCTCGTTGGGTTCGTAGGTCCAATCTCTGCCATTGGAGCCATACTTGCAGGTATAGACTACAGCGGTTTAGATCACGTGATGGTTCTGGCTTGCGGTGGGCTACTTCCAAGCTTTGGAAGTATAATCAAGAGAGCAATGCGATTGGATACCCAGAAAAGTAGCAGCGGACTTGTGATTGGTTTGGGTTTTGCTATTTTGTGTTTGATGTGCACCAAGTTGGTTTGCTTGCACACACCTTACTGCAATTCTGCACCTGAAGCCGTTAGATGATGAATGCGAGCGTGTTCGTCTTTGTAATTAATTTGACAGGTCGTTGCAGCGTGCTGCTGCTCGCAAAGGGATACACATTTTGAGAGTTGCAGATATGAATGAAAAGGGCACACACATGAGTTTAAAGCAAAACTGATGGCAGAGCTTTCTACTCATATTTGCAATTGAAAGAGGGGAGAGAGGAAGCACAGCCAATTTCTAGAGGTGTATGTTTAAAATCTTCTTTTATACAATAGAGAGTTGTGATTTATGTGTTATGATAACTTTAGGAATTTTGGTTGTATTATATTTTATTCTCACAGAAAGAGGGAGATGGATTAGGATAGTTTTAAAATGGTCAAAGCTTTTGATGTTACTATTATATTACATGACATGTTATAAATCTTGGTTTACTTTTATACTAAAAAAGAACAGAAAAGAAAACATATCTTTTTCATTTTTTTATTGTGTAAAAAAAAAAAACAAAAAAAACTCAATGGAATCAGGAAACATATATAATAATATTTGAGGAGTTAATTGGGAAAAATGAACTAGTGGGAGTTTGTAGTGTAATATTTGTACGTTGATACAGTGATAGTTGAGTAGATAAGACACGTTTGTTGTAGATCTGTCTAAGTTTTTACTTCCTGTTTGGATTTTATGTTATTTTGGTCACATCTCTCTCCCTTTTTTTCTTTCGTGGGTTTTGGATTTGGGTTTATATGCATCTTACATCTGTAATGCCTTTTGTTCAATGAATTCTTGAGTTTCAATTTTATGAGACTATGTTAGATCTGTGGGGTTCTTTTGGGCTTCTATTTCCTTATTCGGGTTTTCTTCTTCTTTGTGTTTTTGTTTTGTTTTGTTTTGTGATTAAAATTAAAAACGTTACGTTTTTAAAAAGAGAAAACAAAAATGTTGTGTAATTCTTAAGATTATTTGGTGTTCACATTTGAGTGCTAAGTAGTTGCGTATAATTATACTTTATTTGGAATACATTTGTTGTTTAGAAAGAAAGGAAAAACATGTAATGTAATTGGGTGTTCAAAAGTTGAATTCAACTTTCTGTGTTTAGTAGGAAAATAGATTTATAGTTAGAAAATTAGAATTAATAATTTGAAAGAAAATTCTTTTACTAAAACTACAGCATATACCTAAACTCAACTCTGAACCACACACAATTTAACTCTCCAATAGTAGTTACCAACTCAAATTTTCTTAGACTAAATCTTCTTAAATTACAAAGGTTGATTTAAAAAGAATGGTACCAATCATAGAAAGTATTTCAACATGAACAGTATGTTTTCGAGAACAATAAGTCATGAATTTAAATCTTCCCCTACAATTATTTTAAAAAAATCATAAAAAGTATCAAATTTTTATTACAATTTTCTCTCTTCCAATATGTTGATTTTGAATTAATTTAGATTTGGGTGATTTTGAATTAATTTAGTATAAAATTAAATAAAATAATTGTAAATTACCCATAAACATTTCACAAAAATCTCTCTCTATCACCTGTTTTTCTCATTTTAAATGGGTACAGTTATTAATAAGGATGTTTTCAAATAAAGCAAAATGAACTAAATTATTTATTAATATAGCAAAACAGTGTTAATATATACTCATAGATAGTGAGACTATCATCATCTATTTGCCTATCTATTACTTACTATTAAATTTTATTACATTTCTAAATATTTTCAAAAGACATTTTTAAATATAACAAAAGAAAATTACAACTAATTTAAAAATGTAGTAAAAACTTTCAAACTCTGGCCAATTAAATTTTTTTTTGTTACATTTGAAAATAGTTTTTTTTTATTCATAACAGTTTCTCTATTTATAACGACATTTAAAAGAATTTTATTTATTAATTTGGCTTCTAATAAAAATTTCATACGTAGAAGGAAGTAGATTTTGACTTTTGTTTTAGGAAGAAAAAGAAAAAAATAGTTAGAAAGTGTTTTTTTGAAAGCACATGTTTTTCATAAATGACAAGTCCTACCAACGTACCCTCTCAAGTCTGATTTGGACAACTTTTGGTACATTCAATAATCAATAACCTCACCCATCTGATTTCTAACACTTTCCTGTTCTTGTTTTTGTTTTCTAATGGTATCTTATACAAATTTCATATTTTTGTCTTGGAATATTCTTCCAACATTATATCTAACAAATTCTTATATGTTATTTAAAAATTAAAATTAAAAATATCATTTAAAATCTTTTTCACATGCTCCTACATCCCCTCTATTCTACATTTAGGGTTTCAAAGATTTGACAACCCAAGTCAAACTCAACTTCACCTTCACCTTCTCCATAGGTGTAGGATTATTCCCAAAAAAGGTAACTGGCTCAACACAAGTATTTATTTCCTTCTGTTAGACCTATAGAATCTCACCAAAAAATAAAATAAAAGTCAAAGCAACTAGCTCAATCCAACCTGAGGATGGACTCTTTAGTTTAGTTAATGTATTCATATTGGTTAGTGGAGATCTATGTGAAACAAATGCATTAGATATACATAAAACACTTGTGGGAGTAGATTACAAAGATACATAATATGACAATAAGAATATAAGTGTAGAATACATCAAGCTAAATTTTTTTAAGCATAATACATATAAATGTTTCAATCATTTACTATGAACTTTCTTTTATATGTCCTAAGTCATGTTGTGTTCTGAATTTTTAAAATATAACACCGTGTATGTATCATGAGTGTATGTATCATGTCGTATCTATGTTTGGTAGGTTCAGCCTTTGCCTACAAATATGATCCATTCATTAAAAAAAAGGGATGTTATTGTCCTTCAGATTTAGCCAAGAAAAAGTAAAGCAGCTCATTCATCAATGAAAACTCGTAGTGAAACCTAAATTCAGAATCCTCACAGCACTTTGAGCTTCTTATTGTTATACAAGCAAACTAAAATTATCCTTACTCACTCAGAGCTTGAAGCATATATTAACAATGGAGAAAGTTAAAGCTATAATCATACCAACCAAATTCTTTCATAAAGCCCTTTCTCTTTAATAATCTCAATCATCCATTGTTTATCACTTGCAAGCTGTTTGGTTGCTCCTTAGCTCTTCCTCTTTATCTCCCTCCAACAATTTCTCTTTCTCATCACCAGAATCCAACTCCACTCCTGCTGTCTTCGGCCCCTCGACGCTTTGTGAACCTGTCATCCGCGCAAGCACGACAAATGACATCCCCCCAAGAACGTTGTTCAAACATCTCAACACCACTACAGAGCTCTTAAATGCCAGAGGAGGAAGCCCCTTGGCCAACACATATTCAACTCCATTCAAAGTTTGATATCTCAAGTTACTGCTAACCCCCATGTGAATTGCCCAAGTCATGGCATTCAACAATGTCGGAGGCGCCTTATTCGGTGTCTCGAATCCAGGATCCATTTTCTTCCTTAGCATGATCAAACCATTCGAGAGTGCAGTCCCTACAAGCCCGGCTGCTAGTCCAACTGCGGCGAAGACGGTTCCTTTGTAAACAAAGGTTCCCACTCGATCTAAGAGTGTGAATGCGCCGGGTTCAAACATATGACTAGTGGGGCAACTTGCAAAGATTGAAGGTAGCCGCTGGGCTGCAACACCAGCTGCTGCAGTGGGAGCTAAGAGATACATGAGAGTGAAATTCAGTATAGATCCGACGACAAGAGTGGAGAAGACAAAGTCGAGCTCATTGAGACCGAAGTTGGGACGAGACGCCATGTCTCCAAGAACACAAGAACTCACACCAACCAATTCTTCCATCAGTACCTTGAAAGGAAATTGTGGATCTGCAGCAACTCTAGATCTCCACCCTTTAAGAAACAATCCCAACACTCCAAAACTTGATGAATCATCATCATCACCATGAGTTCGATCATCACTCCAACCACCATCACCACCACCTCCACCACCTCTTCCGCCATGGCCAACGCCGTTTCCACCGTCGCCTCCAGCCAGAGAAAGCTCAGATTTTGCTAAAAAACTAGGCCTAGTTAAATCCGCATTAAAAAGAGAAAGAGAAAGAGATCGACTCCTCGATTCAACAGCCGATGAATTAGAGAGAAAAGAGAAAGCCGGAGTGTTGTTAAAACCATGATTATTAGGAACACTGTAGTATTGTCTAGGGCGAACAGAACAATGCAGCTGAGCCATAGCCGCCATGGTTCAAACAAAAATCCCACAAACAAAACCTACCCAACTCCTCAAATCTGAAAAGAAAACACGAACAACAAACAAAAATTTAAAAGAAAAAAAAGAACATCATAAACCCATTATAGAGAAAAAGAAACAGAAAGCAATCTAACAAATATTCACCAGATCTGAAAGCAGAAAAATGAATGAAAATGGAAACAAGCCATAACAGAGATCATATGATCAGCATAAAATACATGCAAAATATGATGGGAAATTAAAATTACCTAAAGAAGCAGAGAAGAAAGGGGAAGTTAAGAACAAATTAGAAAAGGATGGTGAATTGGCGCAGCAGAAAATTGAGAGGGAATTGAATGGAGGCGTTGGTGGGTGAAATGAAATGTGTCAAAAACGGCACCGTTGGACAAACGAATCAATATATAGATATACAGTATATGTTTGTATATATATAGAGAGAGAAGATTGTTGTTATTCGTCAGACGTTAAATCTGTGTCATCATTTCTCTTTCTTCCTCCGTAAACCCTAACGAGGTTTTGCCGTAGACATGAACAATTTGCAAAATCACAATAATTTTGTTAACTCCAAAGAAACAAATCCGACCTTAGCTCAGTTGGTAGAGCGGAGGACTGTAGTGGGTTAAATTGCCTTCATAGCCATCCTTAGGTCGCTGGTTCGAATCCGGCAGGTCGGATCTTTTTTTTCCCCAAATATATATTTATCCATTTATTTGACTGTATAAAAACTACCCATTGAATATTTAGAAAATGCTTGGCTCATTTTAGAAGTCAAGAACTTTTATTTTAAAAAATAGTTTGGAATAAAGTTCATTGTTTATTTATTTAGATTTAGTAATTTTCTAGTTTGAGACACAACTGTTCAACCTCTTAGGAGAGTATATACCTTTAGGCCAATTTCGAATTATGTAACATTAAGTTTGTGTTTAATAGCATTTTAATTCTAAATTTATAAATTTATCCATGAAGTTGCTCATTCATTTTAGTAGCATTTTTAGCCTCTCTGTTAATTTTTCTTTCGTTACTTACAAAATGTAACTAATACAATACCATAGGAACAATAAACATATTACTGATTTAAAAATCCTAAAATGTCCTTTTCCTGAGCTTTTTTTCTTAGTGTATAACATTTTATTGATATTTTCATCCACACTAACTTCCATATTTCCATCTATATATTTATCTTTTAAATCTTGCTCATCCATGATTGTCACCACCATTTGTCATCATTGTTGGCCCTCTTTACTCACTCTCTCTCTTCTTTAACATTTGATCTTCTTCGTTCTTTCCCCTTTCTCTTGTTGTTGCACAACCCAATCTGGAAATAATCCAAAACCAAGGGGCCTCTCCTTTCGGCCATTTTCATATCACATGTTGGGATTCTTGTTAAGTAGGAGAAGATAGAGGAGGAAAAAATAGCAAAAAATAAAGAAATGAGAGACTGCGGAGGGGAGGGAGGAGCCATGAATGGTTGACGTTAGTAACACCAGGTCCTTCGACATCGTGCAGGACATGATGGAGATGGCCACAAGAAAGAGGGATAAAATTAATGAAGATACAAGTTGGTCGATATTGATTCATGTTACCTTTGCAAGTTCATCCATCCAAGCCAACCCGCTTACCCTCCTAAGCGTCGAAAAATTAGAAAACATCTATGCAAGACATGTTGTAATAATAGTCAAAGGCATAAGTTTTCAACTTTTCAGGAAATGAAAAGACAGAAAGGAGAATCATATTCTGAATCTCGAAAAGCAAACACAAACTGAGCAAGCACTTTTGTATGAGTTTTTGCACTGTTCTTTCATATATCAGTCCAAAAATATAATTGACATTGACATTGCATACACCTAACAAATATCAAATAGTATTACATCATCATCACTTCCTAAGGTTTTTGCATCAATAATGCAATAAAACTACACACTCCTCAGCAGTCACTAGCACAAGAATAAATCCAATGAATATATTAACTTTGTTGGAAAAACTGACCTATTCAAACCTACACCCAACTTGAAAAACCATCCCTACTAATACTAACAATTTTTTTTCCTTTTTACCCTCTGTTTTTTTTTTTTTCTTTTTTTTTCTTTTTTTCAACTTTTTTCCAGTCTTTCTGTCAAGAATATTAAAGGGAACACAAAGAAAAAGCCAACAGAAGGCTCGCCTGGAACTGAAGTTAGCCTCCCCTTTCTCGTAGCTATGTCACATGGTCGATCATGATTCACTTCAGTATATAAGTGACCGAAATTTGGACTGGGGTAGAAATTGTTTAGGGTATGGAATGATATTGCGCACTTACCGACCTGTTTTGGCACGTTTCATACCACTTGAGTTGAAAGGAGAGACACTGCCACCAGGTCCTGGACTCTCTTCTCTGAAACTTGAATTTAGCATTGCGAGTTCGCGTAACTGCTGCCTTTTAATGTAATCATGACTCTCATCCTGCAAATGAATTATTCAAATGCCAAAAGAACCAAAAGTTTGTTAGTACACACCATGTTCAGGGAAAAGAAAAAGGGGAAATCTGAATCGACTGCACAAAAGGATGAGAAATACAAGAAATCCATGAGAGATTGAAAGTAACTTTAATCTCGTAAGCAAGTAAATGAGTTATAGTTAAACAGGTGTGTTTTACCTACATAAATAGAATAAAACTCAAGTAGAATGGTTATAAACCATCATAGGTTGGGTTAATGGTAAACAAAGGACATGTGTTGATGATAAAGGGCTAAGAGGGATAGATGGGCCACCTATCTCAGATTTGATATCCTATAAGTTTTCTTGACACTTAAATTTTTTTAGGGATAGGTGGGTTTTTTGTGAAAATAGTTGAGCTATGCATATCTTTGGTCCGGACACATGCGTATGAAAATAAAACAAAAAAAAGGTATGTATCAGGCCGCATTTAAAATAAGTATGTTTAGCAAAAACATTAAACACTTCAACAAACAGTGATGACAAATAACTTCGATAGTTTCTCTACACTCTCGAGAGATTCCAAGTGGTCCCTAACAATCACTTTGGTAAAAATACAGTTCACAAGAGCTTCTTTAATAAATGCACAATTACTTATAAAGCTCTCGAGTGAAGAAATATAAAGGTGCATATGGAAACACTTTCAAGTGCTCCCTAACAATCACTTTGGTTAAAAAAAATTAACAAGATGATGATTTTGATAGTGAAGTTCTTTTTAGCATGTAAATTTTGATTTTGGCCAGCCTAAAGCATTCCAAAAGCATATCCAAGGTTGAAAACATACCACAGGTTTGAGCAGTTCTTCAATAATTTCTTGTGCCTGTCTGAGTCGTATATCAACAACATTGGCTGGCAAGTCTGCCTCAATCAAGATGTGCAGTGGTTCGTTCAAGTGCTCATAGCCAGGTCGTCCCCGTAATTTTTCTTCCTTGATAATGTAAAAGTTTAACAAATTAAGTAAGAAAATGATTTATAACCAATACTACTACTCAATAGAATGATAACAATCCAATGAAAGAAGCACAATATCGCTTTACTATTTTTAGACTCTTGAGAGATCCATCATGTGAATCAGTGTTAATGGCAAATATCGATTCCAAAATAGCAATATCCATATAGTACCTTGTCTGGATCCTTTATCGACCCTTTCCCTCGAATGTATACACGACAACCGGTAGTAACTTCCACTCGTTTCAAGGAATTGCCGCGAGGTCCCAAAAGCCGCCCTACAAAATTGAACTGTCCACAAAGAGCAGAAACTTCAAGTATTAATATATATCCTCGCGCACGTACAGGTCAGACAGGCCAGGTGAAGTATAATAGGAAATAAAAAGACATCTGTGCTTTTACAGAACTCACATTGGGATAAGTATCAACGGGTATTTCCAAACGCAGAATCCTCTTTACGGTGAGTGAACTAGGACTTGCAGGTGCGCTTTGCCAATCCATTGTCATCCCAGGGGCTCTACTTAATCTCTGCTGTGTGTTTCAAAACAGTTATAGATCTTAATACAACTAAAACAAACCAAGAGATATCAGTTGATAGAATTCTATATGAATATAAGAGGACCAGAAGACTAATTAACATAGATAGAATTCTATATGAATATAGGTGGACTGGAAGCACAGGAGATATCAGTATGCAATGATAAAAAAACAAAAAAAAACCAGGGGATCCACAATGAAAATGGAATGGGAACATGAAAACTTAACTAGGTAAAACATTTTCATAATACAATCTATATACTGTTGTTCCAGTAATAACTTTGACTAAGGTTTCAGTAAGATCCAATTTTTGCAAGAAACGTTGGGTTTATCTGGATTTGTTTACACACTTCTACAGATACTTGACATATTTTAATCAGTTTTTGGCATTTCATCTAAATGGGAACTCTTTGGTCTTAAAGATTGGTGTTTCAGTTGAACTTTAATGTGAAGGACCAACAAAGACAACCAGTGCAAGGCAATCCTCAAGCCTGACAGAGAACTTTCTGACCACTTTTTTTTCAAAGTAGTGGCATTTCAAGAACTTTCTGACCATTCACACAAATAAACTAAGAAATAGTAAAATATCATTATCACAAGCCTAAATTGGAGAAGTCAAAGAAATACTCTCTTGAATCTTTCATTTCTGAACGAAGTCACCGGAGTGAGATTTTCAACATTGGAACTTCACATGCTACTGCGCTAGTAAAGTGCACCAGATGATAGGATCTTAACATAGGCAGGCTTCACTTTTTGTAGTTTATCCATATTCCCCTTCCTTCGTTGGGCCAGTTTTTTTTTATGTCCTTTGTATATTTCATTTCTCTTCATGAAACCTCAATCTCTTACCCTATGTGTGTGTGCGTATGGAGAGAGAAAGAGAGAGAGGGGTTTCACGTTTTTACCTTAAATGCATGGGCATCTATGAGAGCAGATAAGATCTCAATAAGCAAATTAAATAGTACTACAATCATATGGAACATGAAACGGTCTTATTAACAAACAAACACACAAAATAAGATAATCCACAAAGTGGGGAAGAAACTAACAATTTCATGGGGCATGTATTCTATTCCATTCCAGAACAAATACAGAGTCAAAGACAAAATCAAGTCCCTCCTTCTTTCACCACTTATGCTCCCAAAAATTCATATTAATAAAAGTGATAAACAAGCTTTTGTAATTAGCTATAAATAATGGCATACTGCAGCATCTCTAGCGTTACTCAGGCTATGTCTTAGGAGCCTACTTTAGAGGGAGCATTACAATGTTACCTTCAAACTATCATGTTGTAAATTGTAATTACAGCATATGGTCAGTCCATATATTAAAACATAGTAAAATTGGACTCAAAATTTATGGGAACAATAGGTATCACGTATCAGGAGCCAGTTACCAATGAAGACCATTCCAGCCACTTAAACCTGTACTAACAAAGTAAAATTGGACTCAAAATTAGGCAAAAACAGTAAATACCTCCTGAGGAAGACCATTCCAGCCACTCAAACCTGTACTACTGACATTAGTCATAAGGTTTGAAGAAGCCATTGGACTAGGGCTTCTATGCCGAAGCCTATCAAGGTCGCAGAAACCTTGGTTGGACATCATTCCAGAAACCCGCAATATTTCTGCATTTAGAGAGCATATAATGAGAAGTTGCTGACAGAATTGAAAAGTAGAAATATATAGAAAGGAAGATATAGAAGTATATTTGGGCATTAAGTAGAGAGAAAAATGCTTATAGAAAAAACTGCAGTCTATAACAAGATCAATTTGGAAGGGCAAAAATATCTTAACCACTCAGACAGGATGAAGGTTCATCAACACACTTTGGCAATTTAAATGGAGGTTGAAACTTGAGCCTTGGAACATTACATGACTATCACATGGTAAAGACTCCAAGGAGAACTCCTGAAGTTCAAATAGCACTAAAGTCATAACCTTAGAACTCAAGAATCCAGAGGAACAACCTAAAGAACAGATCCTAATCGAGGAAACTCATATAGGAGAATGACTAAAACCACCATGTTTTTCGCACATTGATTTGTAAAACTACGACATATCTTTGTGACCTTGAACAAAACCTTCACTTGAAAAGCTTTTCCACAATAACATCCAGCCGTCAATTCTCCTGTCACAGACCAAGGTATTATGACTGACTGAAAAATAACAGGTTGTCACCACGAGATTACAGCATGACCCAAATGATGAATTAGAATTTCGACTACTGTTTGGCTGTTAGTAGCATTCTAAATCAAACTTGATGACCTAACCTTCAATTTGAATAGGCTCCAATTACAGTAATGAGAAAGCAATTACAATAACTCGAAAGGCTTGAAAATTGCTTTCTCATTACTGTATCGACATGGTTTTTAGTTTTTCAATGGTCTAGTGGTTCATGGCGATGATACCCCGGTGGAGATTTTTGTAAAAATAAATTAGAACAAAAGAAATTGCAAATTATAAGAAGAAAATTCTACTAGAATGGATATGCATAAACAAGTGGGACGTCATATGCTAGAAGAATTAAGCACCCTACAGACGTATGCTGAGTATAAAACCAATTAGAAGAGCAAGGAAAACACCACATGTCAAAACAAAAGTTACCAATATGCAAATGTCTGCTTGGTTTAAAAACGTGAAAGTTAATAAGATTAAATTGACATTTCCCAACAAATATACACTCAAGCCCAGTATCTCAAGCACTCTAGCATGAACAAGCTCGATAGATAATGTCCTCACTCACTGATTTGAATTTCCTGCACCTAATTTCGAAAAGGATATGCATTTGATAACATTTTTTATCATATGTATATCATATGTATTTCTTAGTTTTTGTTTTATAAAACATTAACTTGACGGAAATGTT
The DNA here is from genome assembly GCF_000004075.3 of Cucumis sativus. Classification (NCBI taxonomy): domain Eukaryota; kingdom Viridiplantae; phylum Streptophyta; class Magnoliopsida; order Cucurbitales; family Cucurbitaceae; genus Cucumis; species Cucumis sativus. The sequence goes on from NC_026658.2 coordinate 16,522,030, forward strand.
TTTTTTTTTTTTTCCAAATGAAGGACTTATTAAATATAAAACTAAAGAAATACCCCATTCTAATATTTAAAAATATGTTTTCCAATGATATTTTCAAGGGAAATTGGTAACTTTTTATAGTATACTACTAAAGTAGAACAAGAAATTAAAAGAAACACTTCTACCTTTTCTAAGTAACGAAGGAGAGAAAAAACAAAGAATTGAAGAAAGATAAGAAGTAATTGCCAACACACACATCTTTCTTTCTTCAGCACATAATGAAAACAAGATACAAACAAACTTAGAAGGCAGATGAATCATTACTCAAGCCACCCCCCAAACAAATCCCAAGTAAAAAATGTGAAAGAATTTATCCTTGACTGTATGCACAATTCAACAGTCAAACTCAAGGGCAAAAACAACAATCGCTGTGAAGACTGAAGAGGAAAAGGAAAATTCCCTATCAGCTTCCCCGATCTAAACACACACATATACATCACCACAGCAATTAAACACTTAAAGAAAGTCAAGAACACCAAAAAATCATAGAAGAACAATACCTTGATTCAAAAGTCGGCCGCAGATCGGAAGAACTTGCATGAAGGGGCCGAACTTCTGATGCTCCGCTAGTAGCTCCGACAAGTACTGACTAAAGATTAAATAACAAAGAACCAAAGGGGGATTGATTTTCAACGATTAATCAACTTTTTGTCGAGTTAAGTAAACTTCAAAAATCCTAAATTAAACAAAAGAACAGGAAATGCGAAATTCTGGGAAGTGGGTTATCAGAAGGGATACCTGTCGACATCGGGAGTAGTTCTGATGTGAGGAGAAGCAGTCCTTGCAGGGGAGAAGTTGGTACTGTACATACCGGACATAGCTGTAAGCTATTGAACTATGAGCTGAAATGGATGTTCCAAGAATTGGGGGATTGGAAAGTTGCAGTGGGGTTTTGGAGATGAAGGCGAGCGGATGTCGCCGGAGAAGATGGTGGATAAGGACAACTCCGACGAGGGAGGCGGGGGCGGAGCTAAGGAGTAAAAGGGTGGAAGCTGAAATGAGGAAAATCTATGATTGTAAATGGTCGTCGTTTTCTTTTCTTTTTAATTTCTTTTTCCTTTTTTTTCTTTTTCTTCTGTGAAATTTCTCTTTAATATTTAGGGTTTTTCTTTTTCCTCTTCTAAGTTCTAAATTAGGTTTTCTTTTTAAATCTTATGCAAAGTAAAGTATATTATAGAAGTGGGTGAAATAAAGGAAGTTAAATTCACATTTAGTAAACTTATGAAATGATGTTAAATTAAAAGGAAAAATATCAAAATGTTTTTTATTTATTCCAATAAAGTAGGAGAGGTAAATTCATATCGGACTTTAGATAACAGAACAGTATATTTGTATCTAAATCATTAAATTTTTTATTTTTGTACAGACATATTCCAATTTTAAAAAGTACGATATGTTTGTAAATTAAAAAATTTGTAAACACGAAAACTTTTAATATCGTATCTAATATGCATTTAATTTTTTATATATTTTAACTTTTATGAATTTAAAAGGAGCATTTTCAAACTAACTAATGTATTTGTAAAAATTTCAAATGTATCATGTAGCTATCAATATCTCTAGTTTAAAATTTGAGTTTTTGTCATATTTTATAAATAGTTTCAATAATTTTGTTATTTACGATTATTTTTTATTTAAAAATAAAATTTTTATGTTTTAAGAATGTATTAGACATAAAATTCATTTTTATTTTTATATGTTATAGATTTGTTCATCTACTATTTGGATTTCATAATAAGAATGAAATGAATTTTAATTACAGAGGGATGTATTACACTTTCAAAAGAAATATACCATTCTTCAAAGTTGAAATTTCAAAGCCAAGTTGTAAATTAATCTTATGATATTTAAACTTTAGGAGTTTATATGCCCGTTATTCAAAGAGAGAATTGGTTCTTAGAAGACATCTGCCCTATCCAAAATATTAATAAGAGAAAGATTTATGCCTTTATTATTCTTTTTTTAATTGATTACTATAATATTTAAATACAAACATATAATAGATGTTAATCATCAAGATTTTCGATCATAGTTATTTTTGTGTTACCTATAATATATATTAGGTTTGAAATTTCGGTAGCTTTTAAAATAATTGTAATCAATTATATTATCTTGAAACTTCAATTGTAGTGTGAAGTAAATTGAGATTATTGTGATTTTCTTATAAATAAAATACTCGTCAAAGTTATGATATATTAGTCACCAAAATATTTCTTTTCGATCTCGACAACACAAGAAAGTTAATCAAAAGAAAATATATATGTCCACCTTTGCGAGACACAATATTATGTCAAAGCATGTTTGGTCAACGAATGAGCCACCAAATTACAACATCTAGAAGTATAACAGTAACATAATCCTCTAACATTTAACCAACTAATAAGAGAAACACTTCATCTTAAATAACTCCAAAGGGTGAGAAAGAAAAATAGAAAAAGAAAGGGATTTAACAACACCAGCATCGTCAGATTTAATCCTAGCTAAAACCCACGAGACCAACTCCTTGGCATAGTGTAGACCTTCAAGAGAACTAGAGATCTTGTCGGCTTCAGTCACAAAGAAACCCTACGAAAAAATAATAGCAACAACAACAATATCCTCTTCCTCATTCCTCAAGATGACACTCAAGGTCGAACCCAATATGGAAAGTGGAGCATGTGACATAAACGTTAATTTTCACAAGGTTAGTTTCCATGTGAGACTCCAACGGGATAGATACAACGTAGACACCTGCCACCTCAGATTCGACACACTTTGATCCAACAAACTACGAACAGTCGTTTGTTCAGACTCACTATTGCAGCCACAAACCTAAGTTATTAGATTGTTTTATCATTATTATTTTGTTTAAATTAGTAGGCAAACTTGTAAAAAATTGGAAAGAGATTGTGTGAACATGATAAATAACATCGATTCTATTACAAATATTATTAAATATATGTTCATTATGTTTAGTATCGAAATGTCATGTGGTGTGTAGATCTTGGGTGAGATACTAACTTTTATTGTCCATATAATTCATCTCATGTTTGCCAAATTTTCTATAAATAGTGGAATTTTGTGGATTTTGTAAAACATATACATATCGGTGGAAATTCTAAAGAAATTGGAGACAATGGATTTTTTCTTTTGCAAGACATACGCGTATTCTTTTTTTTTTTTTTTTTTTTAGCTTTTCCTTATAATTTTCATGATTATAATTGCAATTTGTGATGTAATTGCAACATAGACAATTGGGCAAATTTTTGCAAAAGAAAAAGAAAATATCAGATTTCTATACTAAAATCAACTCAATCTCTTTAGTGATTTTAAGGCTAAAAAGATGTTGAAAAACTATAGCTTGAAGGTTCTAATTAAATAGGACATGAAATCACAGGTTGGAGATACGACGATATTCCTAACCATATTAGACGTTTTCTTTCCAATTTTTTTCGATTCAAATAGTTTTATTCTTTTTTTTTTTTTTAATATTCTTGAATTCTTTCTTCTTCATTGTTTGATCCAACCCTTATTGAAAGATTTTGGGTGTTAAAAACCAAACTTGACAAAGAAAAATTAAGTTGATTGAGAAGGTTGTAGTATATGAGAGATTCCTAAAGTAAACTTTAGGGTTTTGTCTTTACTTTTATTTATACTGTTACTTTACAACATTCTTAACCAAATTTTTCTTTCTACTTGAGGCTTTTATTACATTTATTCCTTTACATCTCGTACTTGGAATCCTTCCTATTGTAAATAAGCTTGTTGATAATGTGCACTTGCGACTACAAGAATTTTGGACTCTATGACATTTGATATTGACAATGTGTCAACTTTGGGACTGTACGTAATAAGAGATGAATTTAGGGTGTTAATGGTGACTCATATTGTCTTTCTTCAAGGGAGATTGGAGAAGAAGGTGGTGGAAACCCTTATGCGTTGTTGGAGGGCTTGAAATAATTGACTTAAGCTCGCGAGAGTTTTTTTTAGTGTAAATCGAGATTAACGTTGAAATTATTGTTGAGAAAATACATGTATTGTGTTTTCCCTCTCTCCTTCATAGGTTATTTATGCAAAGATGAATGATTAAACGAAGACTCACTAGTTTAAGTTTTACCTTTACTATTAGTGGGCTAGGTATTTACATCTCATACAACCACAATGTTTAGTGGAATTATCTAACAAAATGTTAGATTTTTCCACTAACTTGAGTCAAAGGGCAAATTGGTCTTTTCATCATTATAGTCAAAGTCAAACTTTGACTTTTTAAGTTAAAAGTCAATTTTTTTACTTTTTACGTACTATTTTATTCCTCTTGACCAATTTCGACCTCTCGCACAAATATGCATTCATTTTTTTGAACTTCAAATCATATTTAAATCTAAAGCTGATCAAAGTTTGACTTTTCAAAGTAAAAAGTCAAACCTTTGATTTTTTACCATTTTCATCATTTTCAAGCTTTCGAATATGAATTCGCGTTCATATTTTTGGTATTCAAATCACATTTAAATATAAAACTTTATGATAACCGATAACTATCATATACTTCAAACTATTCGAACTAATTCAACATACTATTCTAAGTTTATTTCATACGAGCTAGTAGGGGAACCTAATGAACCTATAAATCATAGGCTTTAATGATCCAAGATTAATTGGCTAAACTCTTTTAGACTGAGCTAATCATTATTCGTTAATTAATGAATTATTCCTCTAAAGTCTTGTAATTGCATTCCTTTCACTATATATATATTTGTACTATATTGCTCTGTGATTAGTAAGTTAATCCTTCATATAGATTGTTTTACTCTCGAGATTACGTTCTTTTTTAGTCACAAAATTACATTTTTCTTACTCCTGAGGTTACATTATGTTTCTTAAGTCCCACAGATCCACTATCGAACAATTAGTTTAAAACCTAACCTATAAAAGAAATCCATCTCGAGCCAATGAGAAGGTGGAGCTCCTTGTTCAAGACTTGAATTCGGTGTATAAGGGAACAACCTATTTACTGACTCTAAATCGGTCAGAAGTGAATTCAGTATTGCATTATATGTCCCCAACTATCTACCCGATCTTAGCCCTAAAATAGGAGGTTTATTAGGCTAGCATTGATGAGTTGTCATCACCTATGCATATCTAAAGATAATCTTGTATGAACAAATTGAGTTTATAATTACCTTAGGATTAAGATTAAGTTACATAGGTTATCAATAAAACAACATAGTCAGTTTTTTTACAGTAAACGGTATTATATATAAGGTAAAAATGACTATGATGCCTCCACATATGATGCCTCCACTTTCATGTCTCTACATGAATGATTCAGGATCACATCGTTTGTACTAACTACAAAGCGAGTTGAATCTGTAGTGTCCCCATAATAAGGTATCCAACCTTAGATTACTTAGACTATTATTTGAACTTGATCTATGTTTATATCTTAACCTAAAGTTCAAGTCTACACAAGATAACCTTAAGACATTAGTTTATTAGATTCAAGATTATAGTATTCGTTTTCACTAATAAGTCTTCAATAATTCCTTTATTGAATAAAATATGATTTAAAATTACAAACAACGAGTTTTATGTCATAAATTCCAATACATTTGGTTTATCATTAAATGTTTTGTTTAAAATAAGATCATAGATTATTATTATTATAATGCTTAAACCGTATTTAAAAATGCCTTTGAAAATTTTCAATTATTTAAAATATGTTGTACTCTTAAAAGTTTCAATATTCCCTCTAGAAATTCTCGTAAACTTTTCAAAACTATTTTTGGAACGACATTCTTTATAATTTCGATAGGACAATGTGAATTGAAATGGTGGGGTGAGGTGAGGTGGTGACCTAAATTGTGTAAAAATTCCAAATTTTATATTCTAAATCAACTGCACAAAACCTTTCATGTTCCAATATTTTGGGTTAAAATTCTAAAGGAATTTTCACTGTGAAAGATCAAAGAAAATATTGCTATTGATGCCAACAACAAATTTTACATATAGTTTAATTCTAATTCGTGTAATATATTGACGTACATGTCTATGATATGATCATACAAATTTTATCTACTTTAACATTCAAGTTTCCATTTTTCGTTTTTGTTTTAAGAAAATGTTAAATATCCCATCTCAAACTCACATATTATTATTATATATTATAATAAATTATAAATATGTTTTAAAAAAAATCCTAAATCATAACTTTTCATCTAATAAACAAACACCTTTTAACAACACACAAAATCGTTAAAAGACTAAACGAGTTTATTCATGTTTAAAATGTGTGATAATGATAAAACCTAAAGAATCTGATAAATAGTTTGGTACAATAATTATAAATATTTTATTATCTATTATTAATGGACATAGGTAAGTATGGATACATTTTTATTGATACAAGATATTTTTAACAGTTTTGTTATTTAGACGGAAGTTGTAAAAGATTTTGTTAATATTTCAAGTTTATAGACATTTTCAAGTAAATTAATTTATGTATATGGATGATATATATATATATATATATATATATATATATATATATAATTTATTGTTAAATTTGAGAGATAAGGGAGCAAGAAGGTTTTTTATTTTTTTTTAAAGAAAATGGTTAGTCGGTGGTTTAAAAAAATTGTGGCCGTTCATTTCCTTTTTAATTCTCTTATAAATTTACGGTTGTAATAAATGTTAGGAAGAGAAACGTATTTATTAATTATCCTTCTCTAAGTGTGTCGGATGGACGACACGTGTACCCCATGCACTCTTTGGAAGTTGCGTCTGAGTACAGTGGATGTCTTATTTGCAAATATTGCAACGTGAAAGGGTCTGTTTGTAAATAAATCTAGTCTTAGACCCTACATGGAGAATAAGACAAAACTGTCCCAACTGTTTTAAAATATAATTATATTGAATGTTTAATTTATAAATCTTCCAGAGGGAAGATGGAGTGTTCAACAAAATCGATCAACTCAAATTTATTATTAACATTTATTTAGTTTTAATTTCGTTGATATTTTAAAATATTTTATACTTCAATAATAACTTCTAAAACTAAATTTTTAGTAAATTCCGATACACAATTCAACATAATTATATCAAAATTTTAAAATATTGATGTTTTAGTTGTTTTCAGAACAAAAAAAAATTAAATAAATTACTCGAGTAACCCAACCTAATATTTTCACGATTGGGTTGGGTTCATTTTTTAATAACGAATATTTGAATCTAAAAAGTCTTCTCCATAAACCAATCCAATTTAACCTACAAACATTAAATGTGAGGTTTTTTAGCTCGTTCATGATTGATGACTATGCCATCATAAAAGTATGATTCACTCGTATGTACAGTAGTCCTAACATGATCTCAATTGGGGTCTCCATTTATATTCTTGGAAAAATCATAACAACAAAAGGAAGCTCACGTTAAGGTCATATGTCCATCCCTAATGTGATAAACTTATATGATACCTCACATGAAATAAAATCTAACAAATTGTGATTTTGATAAACTATGATAATATATATATAACGCTTGTAATGTTCGATTCTGATTGTTGTTTCGTTTTTAACGTGATGAATTGTAAAAACATTAGTGTGATCTAATGTAATTGTCAACAACATTTAATAGATTTTGTCTCGTAAAACAATCACCTTTTTTAATTTTCTTTTAAGACTTCTTATGAAATATTTGAACTCAAAACCTCTTTTATTGGAAACATACAGAGATGCTAGTTGAAGTGAGCTCACGTTGGCTTAACCATCTTTTTTGGCTGCATCTAAAATTGCATCCTAGACGAGATCATCCACATAAGTTTTCTTTAAAATATTAATAAATTTCAATTAACGAGGATAATATAAAATTATTGGCGCACTCAAAAATTTACATGTGGAATATTTATTTCTTTAAATCGAAATCAACAAAATTGATAGACAATATTAAAATTATTTCCAAAAGACACCATATAAAATGGGATGGAAATCATATAAAACAGTATGTGTATTATATGAATTAGGAGTATTTTTTTTTTAAGGTTTAGAGTATATATTTTTAGCATATTTGAAAACAAATTACTACGTTCATCCAAAACTATTGATTAAAATGTGTTTTACAATCGAAAACGGATATTGGAAAAATATAATATTAAAATAAAATATAATATAAATAAAAAATAAAAAAATAGTTAGGAAAACAAAAATCTCAAATTTATTCACTTTCATTCATTTATTTGGATTTCTCTTCGATGCTAGTGTGTCGTTACAAATCAACCAAAGTGACAAGTAGGTGGTAGATATTGATCACTAAGAGTATATGGATGCTTGACAAATTCATAATAAAGGTGACTTTATTTGGACGAACACCTCTATATTTATCTAATATTTATAGTACTTTTACTATTTTCTTTATTGAAGGGTACTGTTTAAAAAATTAAAAAGTTCAAAAGAGCAATTTTTTGAAATGTATTTTCTATAGTTAAGGCTTAAATCAATCTAATATGAAGAAGTAGAAGAAAAAATACAAAGTAATTGGGTCGTTCCCAAAGAGTGGCCCATATTTAATTAGGCCTTCAAACACGTCGAATACAAGCCCAATAGAAGGCCCATGAGCCAAGCGAGATATATCGTCGAGCTCTGTGTACCCATCGGAGAAAGCTTGAGAGATTTTCAAAGGCAGAGAGAAAAATGGCAGGATGGAGATGGCTGGAAGCGGCACTTCCTCTCGGAATTATCGCCGGAATGCTTTGTGTAATGGGTAATGCTCAATATTACATTCACAAAGCCGCCCATGGCCGGGTAATTTCCTTTCTATTGCTTTCGATTTCAGCGTTTTCCCCTCTTCTTTGCTCAGTGGATCTTCTTTCTCAAAGTTCCGATCAACGATCTCTGTAATTAGTCTCTGGATTTTATTTATGTGGTTTTTGTTTTTGTAGCCTAAGCACATCGGTAATGATATGTGGGATGTTGCCATGGAACGCCGGGACAAGAAACTTGTTGAGAATTTATCCGCCGCTTCTCATAGTTGATTTTATTTTCGACCTGCATCCCGGTACATGTTTATGCGACTTTATTACTATTTTTCCTGTTTTTAAAAATGTTCATCTTAGGGATATGAAACTATTAGGACGATCATCATTCTATCTCTTGGGCTTGGAGAATGTTGAATTTTAACTGTAGTATGATTTTTTATGCAAGGCATATATAGATTTACAGTGACATTTTTTCTTTAATTAGTTGTAGACAATTGGTAGGCACTTCTTGTATAGTTTTGTTGGGAGGGGGGGTTCCCTCTACCCCTGCCCTTAGGCTATGCTTTTGTTTTTCTTTTGCAATATACTCCCCAATTTCTTATTAAAAAAAGAGTGTACATTCATGTTTATAAGAATTGAAACTCCATCGATAAATCCAATATACAAAAGGGTAATTAGATAATCTCACTAACATATAAGCCTACGGAGTTGTGGAAACACATTCTCCCAAACTGGTGAGGAGATTACTAGTGATAAAACAGGAAAAGGCACCGCAAGAGCTAGTTCAGATGGTCCTTAAATTCCCAAGCTACCAAAAATTGTTTATCTGTTCCTTCAAAGGCCCTTCTTTTCTTCGTTGCAGAAATTTAGCGCTGGTTTATGTGTTCATTTTGTTGCTATGCTATTTGAGTCCATCGTTGATAATCTGCTGTGAGTTGGTAGGGTAATTAACTATAGTCTATAGTAAAGTAACTTTTAAGCCCCTACATTTGCGATGATGTTTAGTCTAACCCCGTTGCCAAAAACTGGGCTTTAAGTTTACACTTAGTGTCAATTGTTAAAGTGACAGCTTCAGGTGATTTATTAACCAACCATGCAACTCTTGGTTTAGTTGGTTCCGTTTTGGCTAAAAGTAAAACGAAAATGAGATGGAACTCTTCAGACTGAAAATGGCGGAGGCAATGGTGGCTTGAGTGTATGAAGTTAAGGTCAAAGGGCTAATGCATGAGAGAATTGTAAATAAGAAAGGAGGACTTGAGGGGGGGCGGGGGGCGAATTAATAGGGAGGGAGATTGGAGGCATGGAACATGGCATGAGTGAGCTAGTGCTGGTTGAGATTTGGGAAGTGAGAGGGAGGAAAAAAACTAATATTTTGGCCAAAAAAATCTCAGTGGTTCATGAATCATGTCTATCTCTCCTTCATAGTGTATTATGTGTCAGAACCATGCTGAATCCACTGACCATCTATTTGTGCACTATTTTTTTGCTTCCCATTTGAATGCTCAATGATATTTTTTATGTCCTTGCATATCTTTTGGTGGTCGTTCATTTATGAGCACAAAGAAGACAGTTTGGTTGGCTATTTTTTCAAGTTTTCTTGTGACACTTTGGGGTGATGTAACAAGTCTCTATTTAGAGGCTCTTTCTCTTCTTTTGATTCCTTTCTTGATTTGGTTCTGTCTACAACTTCTTACTGGTACAAACTGGGCATCTTTTTAAGAATCATAGTCTTTCTTTTTTAGTATCCAATTGGAAATCACTTTTGTAATCACCTTTAGGTGCATGGGTTTCTCCATATTTCATTTATTTATTCAATGTATTGTTTCTTATCTAAATAAATATATCATGGTATTGGGCAAAAATACTTGATTTCATTTTCATTTGCCACTACTTCGTGGGGACATCTTTTTTATTTTTTTGATGAAATCGATGCCTTTCATTGAGAAAAAAAATGAAGGAATACAAGGGTATACAAAAAAAAAAAGAAAAACCAGCCCAACAAAACACCCCCATTAAAAGAACGGGGACTAACTAAGTAAAATGTTTCCTATGGAATAGTTGCAAAAGCTCTTTGAAATCGAAGCCCAAAGACGAAATCTCACTATGCACCCTCTCCCTACCCCAAAAACACCTGTTCGTTTCTCACCCCAAATGTCCAGATAACCGCACCCTGACAAGTCATAAAAAGCCCAGTTTATCTTTGAAGGACTGATAGAGGAGGAACTCTTTGATTGTTGCTCTCACACTCCACATTAGCAGCAAAGCTAATACTGAACAATGGAGGAAAGAGCTCCACACAGCTCGAGCATACTGGCAATCCTGCCAAAAATGATGATCAAGATCTTCCTCTGCCTTTTGAAAAAGCATGCAACAAAAAGGCCCAAGAAGCAAAGTTCTCCTCCTAACAAGCTTGTCGATGGTATTAACCCAACCAAGCAAGACTTGCCAAATGAAGAACCTAACTTTCTTAGGAACTTTAATCCTCCATACCACATAAAAAACAGACTCCTTAGGGGAATCCAACAAAAAACTAAACAAGGATTTATAAGTATAACCCCGATTAGGATTAGGGTTCCAAACACGAGCATCGCTTCTCCCCTCCCTAGAAAAGCACCCCTCAAGCAAGGAAAGAAGAGAGGCTACCTCTATCATTTCCCTACTAGTCAAATTACAGCGGAACCCAAAATAAAAAGACACAAGATTCTCAGAACCAACCAAAAGATCTGGAATCGCACAATTTTTGGAAGTGGATAAATGATAAAGATGTGTAAATAAAGAACAAAGGGAATTCTCCCCCACCTGTTGATCCTCCTAGAAGTAATTTTCCTTACCATTCCCCATAAAACAACGTGTAAGATAGTAGTGAGCTCGAAAGAGATATCCTTCCAAGGATTTCAGAATGTGCCTTTAACCCCTTTCGTCGTCCACTCAAAGGGAAGGGAGCTATGATTGCTCACAACAATCCTATGCCATAAAGAATCAGGTTAGAGAGAAAAGTGTCAAAGCCACTTTGCCAACAACGCTCTGTTGCAGATTTTAATATTAACAATCTTTTAACAATCTTTTAACCTCCTGACTCATAGTTAGGCAATTGCATTGCCAGGAAACTCTAACTCTCTACTTGCCAGTGTTTTGATTATCCATCCTTTCAAAAAGTGAGAAGGGATTCTTGTAACTTATTTTTGTTAGAGCCTCTTTTTGTCCATTTGGAATGAACAAAATTTTTGCATCTTCAAGGATAAAGAATAGGATAATGATAGTTTGTAGATTTTTTTAATCATTTTTGGCTCTCTATTGGTGTAAAATATCAAATATCTTCCTACTTTCATAGCTATGGCCTCACTTCTCTTGTAGCGCTATAGAAGGAAATTGGTTTGTTCTGGTTTCATATTGTTTTTGTTTCTGTTTGTAATCCCTTTGGATGGGTTTATTTATTTTGCCTTTTTATGTAATTTTTTAATGAAAAATTGTTATAAAAAAACTAGTATAATACTTAAATAATAAAAAAGGCTTACTTAACATGACATACAAGTTAGAAAGACACTTTCTTGCCCCTCCATCTGAAGTGTGGTTCAAGTCATTGATTGATGTTGGTTTTAGTTGGTTATCTCAATCTGGATTCGCTCGTTCTCGCCTTAGGAGAACCACTTGTGTGTGATCTTTGTAGATACCTTATTTTGTCATTTTTTATTTTTTATTTATATTTATTTATTTTATTTTTTAAAAATAAAATTGGATTTGAATTTAACTTAAAGAAAACAAAAAACAAAAAACAAAAAAAAAACAAGAAAATAAAAACAAAAGAAAAAAAACCTAATCTCACGATTCCCCTCCCAATTTTCCTCAACTATTTCCTCCATATATCCCCATTTTCTCTCCCACAGTTTTTTTTCTTTCCCACTTCACTTCTCCCACTCTAAAAAAACCAACTAACTGATTACCCTATAAAAGGATCCCAAGAGGACTTAAGGAGATACATTGAGATTTGCTTTTAGGGTGAAAGGGAGGTTGAGATTTTCTTAGGAAACTTTTCTCCCAAACTAAGGTCTTCAAAGGTATTTTTATTTTTATTTTTTTCTGAATTTCTTTTCTTTTCCCACTTGAATGTTGCTTCTCACTAATTTCAACTAATTTGGTGATTAGAATTAGGGTTTGCTGTGGCTTAAAATTTATTATTACAGGTTTATTTTAGTTGAATTTTGTTGATTTTAGTTTGAATTTGGATTTTATTAAATTTGTTGTTTATTAATTAAGGCAGAGTTATTTGATATTAATTGGTCATCATTTCTAATATTTCTAATATTTTGTTTTGCTATTATTATTATTATTTACGAAGTAATGTTTCTTCATGGGTTTTATGATTTAAATTCCACAAGTACATGAAATTTCTCTATTTGAAAATTAATTAATAAATTGTCTTTTAAACAATATATAACATATGTTTTCTATGGAATTTATTAATTCTTTAGATATATGGAATTTCCTAAACATCTATTACGGAGATCAAAATATCAAAGTTTAATATTTTAATATTCTTCAGGAATGAAAAACCATCCTTTGAAACAATAAATAAACTTAATGGCTCTTTTGCCACCCATAATCATCAATTCATGCTTTTTCTTAGATGTGAATTGAGAACAATGGGACATTTTTAAAAAATCAAATAAAAAACTTTGTTTTGTAAACCTTTGTAATTTAGTTTAAAAGATAAAATTTGGTAGGTTTTTTTTATATATTTTTGGGTGACCAATCGGTTAGTGGAGATTTCGAACCTATTTATGACGTTGGCATCGTGCTGTGATAATTTTAATCTTAATGCTCGAAGTTTATGTAGAATTCTAAATCTGTAACAGTTCCAGTGCCCTTTTATTACTTAAATTCTTAAAAGTTTTCAGATAAATTCCATTGATATCTAAAGCCTAATCTTGTCTCTTCTAAACGTGAACAGTTTTAGCCATTACTTGACTTGTATTCTTTCTTTGAGATTTTTTCGTTGGAATATTTCTTCATCTTTTTAGTGTGAATTTCCTGGTGCTACTACTATGGATGGATTTCCTTCCGAAATAAGTATTTCCTTTCATAAATCGAGGAAGCTTACCTAAACAAATCCAAAACCCTTTCCTACATAGAACCTTGACGCTAAAAAGTGTCGTTTGAAATTTTTACATTTCGAAACTCCTTGCTCGCATGCATATTTGCACTTGTAGGTTTTGTGCAAGATTTCAATTTGAGTTCATGGGTCTTTCCTACGAAGCTTGTGTAGCTATTAAGTGGACTCTCGGTCTTGCATAGAGCTTCCGCAAACCATGGAAGTCGCCTAAACAATGCCCCATTATCCTGCTACATAGAGCTTTGACACTCAAAATATACTTTTGAAATTTGCACATTTTAAAACTCATCGCTCACATGCAAACTTACGTTTTTGTCCATAATTTAATCTGCATTCTTGGGTTTCTTCCCTACCGTCTTTTCACTTATTAAATGGACTCTCAGCTTTCCTTCTGAGGCATTTGGTCATTTTCCTTATCTTTTAATTACTCACTATTAGGAGACACTTGAATTTAGAACTAACACTAATGTTGTCCTAGGTACAGGAGCTGTGGATGCACTCTTGATGAAGGAATAAAAGCTTTTGTTGCAGAATGCAGATATCTATGCAATGATGATCACTGCCATGAATTGTCAATTTTCTTCGTTGTTCCTATGTTGATCTGAACATATGTAAAATTCATCTTCAAGAATTACTTCTTTATATCAAAGTAGATTTTCTCCAATGTGTTGACTAGTGAGTTTCTGTTTATCTGGAACTAGCTCTTGCCTCGAGCAGGAGGAAACCCTGTACTCAATGATTGATGAACAGCTTTGAATTTTTGTAAGTTTCTGTCTTCTGTCATCCTTTTCCCATATGAAAAACCATGATATGGATGTTTGTTGCAATAAAAACAAGAATTAAAGTTGTAGAAGGCATAATATTTTGATGAAGCTGAATCATATGTCATAATTTTTGAGACACCTGGTTTCTTTCAGGCACCCGTTCATTAAAACATGTACGGTTAATCCCCAGTTCTCTCATAGCTTATTGCAGTAGCTGTTTACAGAGAGGGTGACACTATAAATCTAGAGACATTGAAACCAAAATTATGAGTTCTCTTTGTGTGTACTTCGAGTCTGTTCATGAGTGGACCTTGCATTAAATAATGGTGGAAATGTTGGTGAGAGGGCATTAGAAGAATTGGCAGCACCCACCACATTTAGTTTAGAAATTATAGTAGAGCATGTGGTGGTAGTGGTAGGTGTAGGTGTAGTAAGACCCTGGCCATACCTTGATCCTCTTCAGCCACTAGGCACTACTCCATAGGGAACACCTTTCTGACCACTTTCTTTAGCTGAAAAAGTTGATATCTCAGGTCTTGTGATAATTTCCCTGAAAGAAAGAAAGCTCAAAGAAGTGGGGACATGGTGGCAACTGTACAGGTTGTAGCTGGTGGATTTCCAATCATAATGGGAATGTGAGAAAGGAGGGGTTGCGGCTGTCAATGGATTTTTAGGCCCTTTTTCCTTTGCTCTATGTGGCTATAAACCACAGGAAAAACCTTAGCTAACAAATCTTGGCACCTCGTCCACACTAGGGCTTCCAAACGCAGGGGAGTGAAGTTGAGTGGTCTCAAAGTCAAAGAATTTCTTTTTTTCTTTTTGGAAGTTCAGCCATTATGGTTCTAATATAATCATTTGCCTTTTGAGTTGATATTTAGTGTTTTCCCATTGGAGTTAATGCTCAAATTGACCTTCCAGTCAAGAGACAGAATCATGTATCACCAATCTAGCTAGAAAAGCTTAAACAAAATCATCTAATGAAGAGATAAGACTTAGGTTGTTTAGAGCTTCAAAAGTGGAATGGTCTTATAGTAGCCCACCTCTCCAACTTCAAGTTTGGAATTCAAACAACCCTTTTACGAGTTGTTTGGGGTAAGGATTATCTTCAAACTTCAATAATCACATTTTGTTATAGTAAATACTATTTAAAAGTTCTCAATTTGCTTCATTTAATACCACTACGAAACTGTGCTATAACTTTTGCTATTTAACTTTTATCATTTTTTCTATTTACTATTTTTTTCAAACTAAAATAGTTTACAATTCAAATATATGCTATCATAACTCATACTAAAATAATGTATACTCTAGACATAAACTATTATACTCGGCCATAACTGCAATAACCAATTTTTTACCCTAAACTCTCCTTAGTCTTTATTATGAAATCATTTGGGTCTCTTCTTTTATTTTAATAACAATAAGATAAATTGTAGTGATCGGATACATGCACACTATATATATTTGACTATATAATTGTGTATTGAAAACAAATTTCCAATTTCAAGTTTAATGTTAGTTGAGTTATGCTTTATGAAGTAGTGATGAGTTTCACACACGATGTTAGTTGGTGAATGAGAAGATTAGGTGGTAATATGCTCAATTTAGATTTTGAGCTAAAAGATTGACATCGACATACATATAGTGTATAGAACAAAAATGTGCTATGTTTTAATGATGTTTACATTAAGCTTTGACAATGTCTACTGTATAGACAAGAAGTAGTAAGAGCCATTTTTAATGAATTAGTTTCTCTTTTTCATAGACTACACTTTCCCTTTAGCTTCTTAGTTCCCCACAACATTACTAAACTAAAGTAAAATATCCTAAATCCTCCTTTATTCCCTCTATTTCTCTTCAATTTCCAATTTAGCTTTTATTATACACCACTTTCCAAAAAGTAGAAATTTATTTATTTATTCCCTCCCCCAAGAAAAATAGTATTAAAATAATTAGAAGACAATGGTAGAGACAAAAACAAAAAACACAATAACAAAAAAAAGAGAAGAAAAGTAGAATTGGAGTTTTTGTTTTCCCCTTTTTAGCTTTGTTATACATACAGCCTGTATTATGCCCATATAACACTTCATTGTTTGCTCTCTTCTTTGTTCATTCTTCTTTTTGTCTATTCTTTTATGATGTTAAAGTATTCTTAAAATATGAATGTTTTTATTCTTTTATTCTTTTTAACATTTCTAATGTACTATTTCCTTATTTCTTGTATTTTTCTTCCCTGTTTTGAACATTTTTAAGTGTTTAAACTAACTTATGTTCGAATAATGGTGGATGTCCTTGTATATTTAATGATTACATGCATTCAGACTTAGTTTTTACATGTTTTGATGTCGGTTACGTCAACTAATGGTGATTAATAAGTTTTCTTTTCTATTGTTAAACTTACTTTACTTGTAAGGTTTTGATTCTTGTTTCTTTTTAGTATTTTCGAGTAATGTAGGTTAAATTTAAATTTATCGTATTTTCTAATTGTAAAATTAGGATTTAGTCTCTATTGTTAGGAACTATTTATGTGACGAGATTCTAATTATAAACTACATGATCAAAATTTGTAGTTCAACGTAATTTGACTATACATGTAATTGATATCTTTGTTTTTCTCTTATAAGTTTTGGAACTAACTATATTGTTGGACAAATGAAGGATGTTTGTATGTAGTTAGATGTTCATTTATTGTTTGTGTTTTGATGTTATTAGGTCAACTAATTATGGTTAATAAGTGAAGTTTTGATAACAATGCTACTAAATTTATAGGGTTTTTGCAAAAATAGAAAATTTTGACAATTAAAAGATAAATATTTTGTTAAATATTCTATTTTTGACAATTTTTTTAAATTTATTTTTGTTTTTAATTTTACTATTTATTTCATTTTTCGTAACTTTTAAATGTTAGTCAATTTCTTGTTAAACTTATAAGTTTAATCACACAATTTCGAAGTTGATGTGGTAAAACCAAAAAAGGAAAAAAAAAAAAAAGAAAGTTTGTAGGTACTAAAAAATTTAAATTTTATGTTTAATAAAAACTTGAACTACAATAATTTAATTTTTTCTTTTCCATAGAAAAAATATTAAATAAGTGGAATATCTATTAGAGATAAATAAAAATGTAAGAATCTATTTGTATAAACCTATTCTTTACAGGATTTGAGAGATTTAATGGATACAAAATAAAAAGTTCAAGATTAAATTATTGAACACAAATATCAAAGTTTATTAAAATCTTAACTTAGCCTTAATTTTTATTAAAAAAAAGTGTTTACAAATTGTATTTTTCTTTAGTTCAACATGAGGAGAGAGAGAGGACAAAACACCAACTTCTCGATCAATGATATAATGTTTAAACCAGTTGAGTTTTCTTCAACGTACACGTTTTACTTTCAATGTACAACTTCAAATATGTATTTAAGTTACATGTCTACTCTTCTAATAAATCAATCAATATCTTCCATCCTTTTTTTTTTTTGTCAAAAACATGTACAAGAATTGACGAGAACAAAAAATTCATCATCATAATTGTCGTGTTACCAGTAATAATAAACGGCTAACCCTAAACCCTAAACTAAAGTTTTTAAAAATTAAATTTAATGTGTTTTTAAAAAATAAATAGAAAAAAAAAAAACAATGGGAATGAAATTACCGTTTTATCCCTCTCAAGTCTCATCCCTTTATCTAAGAAATTCAATGCTTTCTGTTTTCACTAAATTCTCCAAAGTTTAAATGTTCTCTCTCTTTTTTTGCTATTTCAAACCACAAAAACGGCAGCGTTTTGGCAAGAAGTAGGCCAATTTAATAAATGCAATGTTTTGCCTATTTTAAATATATAATTATTTTGAATACAAATAATTAATTATATTTTGCTTTCCCCAAATTCCATTTTCTCTCCTGCATGGGCCCACCATTTCATCCCCAATCATCTTCTCAATCAAACCCTTTGGGGTTTCATATAATTTTAAAAAAGAAATCTTCATTTTAAATATTAGTGGAAAGGAATGACAAAAATCCAACATGTCAATGTCAACAAATAAACTAAAATAAAGCCTGAAGTTAGGAGGAATTTAGATTGAATGTATCATTAATATGTAGTAGACAAAAATAATAACCCAAACAAAAAAAAAGCCAAAGTTATAAATTTAGTACTTTGAGTTTTGTACCTACTCTTCCTGTTTTAATCACTCTACTCTTTTGACCAAATTAAAATTGCAAAAACATCTTTAACCTCAACAGTCGTTTCAATTATACCTTTAAACTCATACAAATATCATATTCAAATTGAGCTTTCAAATTTTTATTCACACAATTTGTTGTTAAACTCAAACTTATAGTAATTATAGAAATGATTCATAATAACTTCTTTTTAAGTTCTAACATATAGAGAGGTAAAAAGTAATAGATTCGACCTTTTAGTAGAGAGTATATACCGTATCTACTTACGAGTCTCACATTGTTTTTATCTCGAAGGCTTGCCGTGGGACTAAATTTGTAATCGAAACTTACTTTTAAAAATTGAAATTTAAGCAGAGAGAACAGATATTGCGGTTTGTTTGATGAGATCACTTTATCTCTAAAGTCAGCTTAGTCAAACACAAAAGCCACCGACGAAATAATAACTTCACACGCAGGGAAGAAAGAAAAACAAAACAAAACAAAACCAACAAACAAACAAAACATTTCATGAGAATCTCTTTATTACCTTCGAAATTGCATAAAACCAAATTCATCAGATACACAAGAAGAAGAAAATCTCTTCTCAGTAACGTTTTTTGTGCCAAACAATGAATCATTCATCATTACATGTATCAGGAAATAAACGGGATTTACACAAAAATCATCATTAAAAACTTCTACTACTCACAAGAATACCATCAAAAGCAGAGAGGGAATGGATCAGGGAATGAAAAAGAAAAATGAGAGGAAAAAGAAAAGAAAAAAAAAACCCATATCAAATGAGATGTGAGAGAGATCTACTAAAAGGGATGAATATGTTTGAATGCAGGAGGAATATCTTAGTACCCGATGAAACATCGGTCGGTAGAGAATTCAAGGCACGTATTCTGTCTCAAGAGTCGGCTGCGTTCTTGTCACGGTCGCTGTGGGTGCTTTTGTGTCACCGACTATTGCCATTTGTAGAGGTTCTCCAGATTCTGCTGCCCTCTCCATCTGATCCATTTTGTTTCTTTGCTTTAGCTTGCGAAGCCACAGAATGAGGAGTGAGACCAATACCAATAGCAATGCTCCACCCAAAACAGATCCTACTATGATCCACACTCTAGTGTTGTTTTCCTTCTTTGAAGGTGGTGGAGGTGCATTGGGGATTACAGTCCCCGGGGGTGATAGTGGTGTCGGGGAAGGAGCGATTGACTCGACAACGATAGAGAAATGGCCATGTTGGATGGTTGAACATGTGTTTCCAGACTCCACACTGCTAAAATTGGCTTTTCCCTCAAGATTAAACCAAACACACTTTGCAACTGTCCCATCTGGGAGAGACTTGACATTGTCGAACTTAACATGTATCGGGTCCCCAGAAGCTCTCATTTCGAGTTCAGGGAGATTTGTAGCAGAGAGATTGGAGGCATTGTAAGCAAGAAGACCCAAAACTGGTGCTAAGTAAGTATAACCAGGCAATGCATAATACTCTTCAGACCAGTTTCCCAAATTCTGATAAACTAAAACAAGCCTCTCAACATATGGCCGCACTATAACACCAGTTGGGATCTCGAACTCCTTGAACGAATCAACACCATAACGCCTAAAACTCCCACTTCTCAGCCTCATTGCTCTAATGCTAATCCCTGTCAAATTCGAGGGGGCGGCTGCATCATAAGGAACACCAGTTTTCGGATTAACCAGTGCCTGATAAGCATATTCCTGGAGAAATGCATCCAAAGAACGCATCGAAGAACCAGTATCAGCTGATCGAACCATAACCGAATCAGCCAAAAACAAGCAGCACATTGGAAGAATAAGCATCACGAGACTTCTAGGAAGCCCCATGGATGCTTTGAAATCTCACAACTCACACCAATGCAAGTAGATTTCAGCTCAACCAGAGAAGAGAACAATACCCAAATTAGAGTTAAAAAATACCACAAAGTGATAACGGCAAAGAGAACGGATACGCAATAAAGATCTTCAAATAGGCAATAAATCATATGCCCCTCCTCAGGCAAGAGAAATTAATAACTTGTAAACGGAAATCCCTCAAAATATATGCTCTCGGTTGAAGGACGAAATGCCAAAAACCTAAAAGCAGCTTTGAAGGAAGGGATGATAAATTTAAACCGTTGCAAAAACCCTTATTCTCTTCCAGAGATTACTTTTTTTCCCTTTTGGAATCCTTGAAAAAGAAGCTCCCGAAGACTGGTAAACAAAAAGAACAGTTATGAGGAGAATCAATGGAATCTCACAGAAACAGAGAAATCAGATTCTTCACCGTTACAATATCAAGAGTAACCCTAAAGCTTTGCAAGGCAACAACAATGGCGGATTCGAAATCTGACCCAGAATGCAATGCTACTTGAATTTTCAGCAACCGAGGTAATTTTTGTTAAATAGACGAGCAAGTACCTGATTAAATTGGTTCCAATGGCGATAATGTGTGGTAATTTCAGAGCTAGAGGAGCAAAGAAACCATATCACAACACAAATTCTTGAAAATCCCGAGAAGCATTGAACCGAACCCAGTAGAAATCAGCCGTAAGCGAACGCATAAACCCTAGAATCTTGAGGAAAATCATCATTCAACAGCTTCAAAGCAAAGGCATCGCATGAACCACGCCCCACATAACGGCAGGCAATAGAGAAATCTTAATCAAAAACCCCAAAAAACCTCAAAACACATCCTGCATTTCCCAACCAAATCTCAATACCCAACAGCCGAAATCGAAGAGATTAACGAAAGAAAACAATACCCAGTCCAAAAAACCAAAAATCGAGATGTGGGTGTTCAAGAAAACGAGTAGAGGAATCGTTAAGAGCACCAAAAGAATCAAAACACCCGTCTCACGACGAAAGAGACATACAGATTCATTTGTCAGAAATTGCAACCAAAATCCGAAACAAGAAGAGAAAACTAACTACAGAAGACGATTTGAAGAAGAAGAAGAAAGCAAAAGAAAAAGGAAACTCCACCACCGTTCTTTCTCCTTTCTTCTCAGTTCCAAGAAAAAACAGAGCAACAGAAGCAAAATGGAAGACAGAGAAGAAGAAGATATAAGAAGGGGTAATAATGGCGGCGTTAAAACGGCAAATGGAGGTGGAAGAAGAGCTTGAGACAACGAACCCACAAAGGAATTGGCCAAAAAGACAGAAAGAAAGAAAGAGAAAGGAGGGTAAGAGAGAGAGAGAGAGAGAGAGAGAGAGATGAATGTGTTTGATGATTTTGTGAACTCGGATCGAGTGACTCGGCAGAGTTGGGAGTAGCGAGTAGTGGGATGAAGAATGAAAGATGGAAGAAATTTTTTAGGAACGGCGAGAGATTTTTCTTTTTTTATCAGGTCCTTGTATTTTAGAGCTTTTACGTTTTTAGTACCAAACAAATTTTAGCTTTAATACAAATGAATTCAAGTATACAAATAAGTAGTAATTAAATTCAAATTCAAATACACTTTTCTACTTCTCTTACCTAATAGAAACCATTAATCAAATTTTATCAAAACAACTAAAACCTAATTATAAAATTTACAAGGACTTAATTGAGAATCGCATATCCGTAGTTTTGGTTTTAATTCAGAATCGCATTATGAAATTCACCGGCGAAAACTGAGGAAAGAAAAAGAAAAAAACGTCATTTTCGAACTTCACTGGCTGTCAGTTCCACGTGGCGCTACATGGTCAAACCATTTCTTCAATAATATTATAATTATATCTTTCTTTCTTTCTTTCTTTCTTTCTTTTTATTTCTTTTTAAAGAATGTGATATTGTTATTGTATTCTACAATTGTATTATATGTATTCTTTTTCTTTTCTTTTTCTTTTTGTCAATTTTCTTCCTTTTTTCTTATAAAAAATTTGTATAATGATTTATGGTTCATGGATCCCATGTTATTATTAGAGATTACATGGATTTTTATAATTAAAAGAATTATAATGTTGGTGGGTTTCATTTTAAAATTAATTACTTAATTAAAGGGTTTGTCTTTTTTGGAGTCTTATCACTTGGAAATTGACCTAAGAATTGTATTTTTTTTTTTTTAGTTGGTTGGTAAAATCTTACGTTAACCTTTGTTTTTGTAGTTATGATTTCATATTCTTTATTTTAGTTTATTCAAATTTGTACTTTTACAAGTATTTATTTCCTTGTCGTTTTTCTTCTATACTACACATTTGGAGTTAATTCACTCATACTCTCTCTTTATAACATTTCAACTATGTTTTATTTTTAATGTCTATTCAACTATTCATTTTCATAAAGTTAACACTTTACGATAAACCAATGTTAAATTCGATGACAGTTTGATGAATATAAATATGGATTGGATTGTAAAAGAGTAAAAAATTTATTAATAACAATCATGTGTTATAGGGAAAGGGATTTTGAACCAAATGATATAATCAACATTAAAAACAATAGAGTCTTCATAACAAGTATACATGTATATGAGTATGTCTCAACCCATCAACTAAAAATAAATGCAACTTTAATACCATATAGTGTTGTTGTCACACGTTACTTTTTTATTGTATGACTTTTATTTGTAAATGTAACTTAGTTTTTCGCAAGATGAAGGAAAATTTTGTTTACTTACAAAAATATCCATTGATATAGATATCATTTAAAATATAACACATATAGATGTTGATGATTGGTCGAAATAATGTTATTGTTGAAATAAAATTAAAAAATTTGTATATGGCAAAATTTTATAGAAAAGAATATTTTAAAAAATAACAAATGTTCAAATTTTATCTCGAGTTTTCTATTAGTGACATTGATAGTTTGAGACTTATATGGAATATAAAATTTTATCAAATATCCCTAACTAATCCCTAACTAACTATAGCTATTCCTAAAATAAGCAAGTAAATAATATTACATTTGAAATGATACAAAATATATATATATATATATATATATATATATATATATATATATATATATATATATTATAAGGGATTTTTAAAAAATATAACAAACTAGCAAAATACAATTTTGAAAATAAAAAAAAAAGGCTACAGACAGAGTTGACAACGAGAAATACAAAGATGATTTCATCAACATGCGATTAATTAACCACACGTGCGCGTGTAATTTTCTTCTAAACGATCATGATATCTGATCATGTAGTAAATGATACACGATTGTGAGAAAGATGCTTCAAACATAAATGACTGTGTTGACTATGGTAAGCGATCATTTAGATTTAGATTGTATCCACACGATCATGGAACACACTCTCTTTAAAACGTTTCGTGGCTTTGCTCGAGAATGTGCAAATAGATAATTGTCTCGTCATCCCCAGGATAAAACAACCTCTAACCCTCAATTGATTTTGCATGAAAATCAATTGGCAATCAACACAACACTCAATGACAAACACGATTTTGCTCGGAAACTATTACAGAGAGTATCTGAAAGAGAGAAAGATTGATATTTTTTTTGTTCTATATACGAAGAGCGAAAGCTGGGATGTATATATAGTAGTTTGTGTGGGGATGACCAACGGTCACAAAACGTTTGGGGTAATAATGAGGAGAAAATTGTGGGTCAATAAATTACCCAAAACGGTAATAATATTAATACCAAAAACGTTTCATGATTTTAGTTAATCAAGTTAACGTTTATGAAATTCAAAGAAAATTGTAGTGAAAAGAATTTATATATTATTTTATCTCTCATCTCCTCGTCGGACGGCGGCGAGCGGAGATATATGCATATTCAGAGTTACTTATCTCCTCACTTCTTCCAAAACTTGGGTGCCTTAGAGGTCCAAACCCATTGATGAATAAAAATAGAAGAAAAAAATGTCAAAAAGAAGATGAATAATTTGCAAAAGAAAAAGAGAAGCGATGAATTATTCGAAATATAAAGTCAAATATTTGACTCATATCACTTTTGGACTTTTCGATTTCGTTACATAAATAATATTTGTGTGTTTTGAAAAAAAATTAATGTATACATTTTGTAAAAGTAATTTAAATTGGAAACCAACGGAATCAAACGTAATTAACTCAACACATAATTAGAGAAAATATAACCATATCATAACAGAATAATGGAAATATCGAAACGATTCCTCGACCATATCAGCACCAATATTTTAACCCATTAATAATTTCTTTATAAAAAATATACACCTTTTAACCAATTTTAAATATAAAATTTAATCACCATAGTTTTTGCATTTAAATATATAAAACTTTCAAATCTTCCATAAACTAAATAAAAAAAACTTGTATAGACAAACAAAAACTTTGATTCAACTAGTATTACGTATGAGACAATTACGAACTCTTGGTTCGAATTCTCCACTAAAAATGAAGAGATTGTCCATTCACTAGGTTGGTTAAAAGGGATAAATGACTTTGTAGTCTCAACTCCAAAGACATTAAATTGACACAACTTTTAAGATTTAGCTAAATTAAGCCACGTCGTTTTGTTGTATATTTGGAATAAATGTTTAATTAATTTTAAAAAAATTTAAGACATTTTGGAAAAGAAAAGAAAAGGCAAGTCATTCAAAAATAAATTTTGAAGAAAAAAAAATTGAAAAAGATATTTTAGTTTAATTGGTTTGATTTTGGAACTTTAATAATGTAGATAAGCAATAAAAAGAAAATGGTATAATTGAATTGAAAAGAAATACATATTATTTGAGGGCAATGATCATGCATGTTAAATTATTGTTGCTATGTATATATTATTGGATATAGAAACAGAGTAGAGCAGAAATTATACACATGAATTAATATGCTGGAATTGTATAAATACAGACCATAAATTATAGAAGAAGGGTTGAGGTGTAATTCCAAAAATGACCATCCTACCCTCCCCCTCCATAATTAATACTCAAATCTTAGGGTTTGGTCATAGAAATGAATATGTGTTTTGAGAAAGTAATGTAAGTATTCAATATTGTATAATTGTATTGTCCTCTAAAATTGAAGTTGGTGGTCAGCACGTAATGGCTCCATTATCAACCATCACAACTTATTATTATTATTTATTTTTCAAAACTACTCTTTATCTATAATTCAAACTTCAATATCCATGAGATCACCAATTTCACTTCTAGCTTCTACATTTCTTCAAGTTACACACATATTGTTCAATAAATTAGTTTTTGAATAAGAGATAAATGTATAGCTATAATATGAGTATTTGAACTTTACGTAGGGACATTATTAAGTGTGGATCAATTTTGAGTAAATAGTTTAAACGGACTATAGAATAGAAATAGGGTTGGGTTGGGTGACTTATTTTGGAGACACTTCCAAATTGACCCAATTTGTATTTAGTACAAATGGTGTGATCTCAAATTGCTCATGTAAAGACATGTGAATGGGGATGTTTTATATAAAAGAGTTTGCATAAGACTGAATTATGAAATAGTCACTTTTACATTGTAACATCATTTGCTATTTAAAACTAACAATTTCGACATTGAAAACCTAGGTAACTTAACCTTTAGTCATGTGCTAATTAACTATGACATTCTATTTACTTGGGATTATCCTTAGATATACATAGGTGAGAGTAGTTCAACAGCACTAGTCTATTAGACCTCCCATGTTAGGGGTAAGACCGAGTAGATAGTCGATGACATAGGGTGCGACAAGAGAAAATTCACTTCTACCAACGTTAAGGGATAATAAAGGGGTTGTTCCCTTAAGTGTTAACTTCAGATTTAGAATAAGGGGTCTCACATTCCCGTTAGGTCAACCATTGGACTGAGAGGGACTCAATTTATTAGTTGGATCATGCATAAACCAATTGTTCATTAGAAAATCAATTGGGGCTTAAGGAATAAGATGCAATTTCGGAGGTAAAATGGTATTTTGATATAGTCAAAAGGTACTAACAACTTGTGAAGAATCAACTTATTAATCATGATTATATCAAGTGGACACAAATATATTATATGGTGGGGAGAGTGCAACCAAGAGCTATATAGTAAATAGTCATATTGTTAGTTAATGAATGTTGGTTAATTAGGTTAAAAGAGTTTAGTTGGTAAATCTTGAATTGTTGGAGCTCATGATATGTAAGTCTCATTAGATCCCTCTAGTAGTTCATTATAGAATTAAACTCATAACAATGTGAATCGAGAAATTTAAACGATTCGAATTGAATTAGAGATTGAATTGCTAAAAATATTATATATAATATTTAAATAGAATTTAAATATTAAATTTTCAAATAGGGATTCGAACTAGTTCAAATGAATTGATCATAATAAATAATAAAATATTAAGAATCATTTTCTAAAAATAGTAAAAAATTTATGATAATAGGACTTATGTCATTACATTTTTTAAATTACAAAAGTAGCAAATTTAGAAGCGGATAGCTATATCATAACCATCTAATATATCTAATTATTTGTCATATTTGCAATATCAAATTACTTATCATATTTGTGAGAATAACATCTTTTCTTTCTAAATTTTATTAATTATTTATTATTTAAAAATTTGATATCATATAATTATATTGAAAATTAATTAATTGGATTAATTAAATTACAAATTTCATATAATTATATAATATTAAGTGGAAAAAATCCAACATCACTTAGTAGATTTATCCACTTCAGGCGTTACTTGTATGTTAATGCTTATAAATGATTGATGATTAATTTTGATTAATTCTTAACATCATATGCTCAAATTTAGTGTAAATTAAATAAATCTCAAAACAAACTTTCTCAATTTCTTGTTCTAAAATCACATTAAGCTAATTCTAAAGTGCAAGAAAATAGTAGGAAAGATCTCGTGGTTGTTTAGATCTTTAGCAACCTCAAATCAGTAAACTAATTGAGCTTTAAAGGTACAACTTCTTATAAACTTTGTTTTTCAAGTTACGTTAAACATGTTTAATCTTTTATTTTTAATGTATTTAGGATGATATCTCGATCTTTTACCTTTGTTGCATGCTTTACTAATTTTCATATGGAGGGGATTAAAAATTTTCGACCTCTCAAAAAAGAATGTCATGTTGATTACAAGTTAAGTTCATTATAGTGTTAGGTTCAAATACCAATTTAGTTCGTGCACTAGTTTTAGTTTATGCACGTTACAAACCCATGTTTTTATTTATAACTTTTGTCATTTTGAACACCTATTTTTAAAGAGTTCATTTTAGTGTATGAAGTTTTCGAAGAAAATCGATTGGTCCATTCATATTTTATTTTGATCTCATTTTATTCCTCTAAACAAGAGTATTAACTCACACTCATTTCACTAATTCCTTAAAATATAGTTATAAGAACTATAAACACAAAGTAGGGGCAGGGAAATGATACGACCGACTTGTGGTCCTTAACATAAGCTACCACTAGTTGAGCTCAACTCTTTTTTCAATGGTATTTAAAACGTTTTTAATATCATCTTGGAGTTTATATTTTGAGTCTTGTCACATTTTAATCAATGCATTTTTAAATGTCCAAATTTAGCCATTTCTTAAAATTAATCATTTTTCATCCAAAAGCATATATGGTATTTAAGAATGGTCACTTTTGAAATGATTTTAATATTTAAGAGTTGAAGTTTAAACAAGTTCAATGACTTGTTCACTCAAGGGATAATTGCAAGTATAACATTCAAGTTCAAGGCATTAATAGATATAGCGCACTACAAAAGACTTTGCAATATAAATATATATATAGTAAAATTAAGTCCAGTTTCTAAGTCTATATCATCGGTAGAAGTTTATCATCTGTCACTAACAAATTTTGCTATATGTTGCAATTATTTAAAATGAAGACAATTGTCAATATAGTAATTAGGCTAAAAATATCACTATATATAACACATTATAAAAAAATTTAAAAATATAGTAAAATTTAGATTTAACTTTTTGAGTCTATCCGTGATAGACATATAGCTAATAGAAATCTATCTATCATCCATAGATTTTGATATATTTATCAAATTCTTTGAAAATATTGTTATACATTTCATTATTATCTCTAAAAGTGCTGCCAAACCTTGAAATCTCTATTTATACAATTATAATAAGATATAAATCTAGATGTTCTAGTTTTTTTATTGGTTAATTTCTCGTAGCAAGTATAAGTAAAGACATTTTGTACCTCAATCAGATTCATTCCATTTTTTCGACAACTAATTAAAAATACTCATTTCGATTGGTTTAAGACAAATGTTCATTCAATCAAATTCTATAAAGTACGTGAATTACGTGACATTTTTATCAAGTCAATAAATTTATAATCAAACATTTTATGATAACGGTTGATTTTATGAATCAAAACTGACCCAAACCGACGTGCTTCCGTTGAGCCATAACATTAGCATATGATTGCTTGGTTTGGGGCCGACCAATGTACCAAAGTTGTGGGGAAGAAGGAAATGGAAAGATGAAAGGAAAAGGGATTTGGGAAATTTGGGTTTAAGAGCTTTTCTCTACATGTGAAAAAGTGACTTCCCGTGACATTGCGCCGTCGTTTTGTTCCCATTGAATTTACAAAATTTATCAAGTAATCACAAATTTCCAACCATACACATGAACCTTTTCCTATCATTTCTGGACCTCCCACACCCCTCCTCCCCATCCATTTGATTTTCCAATTTTGAGTTTATAATTCAACTTAATCGTATTATTACGTATGTGTAAATCTAATCACGCCAGTTATCTAATAACTTAAATTTTCGTATATAAACTCTTATCTGCAATGACTTAATTTTTTATAACTTTTACGTTAGAGACTAAATTGTTAATACTAAGAGATTCCATCCTTACATAGCATGAAGCACATGAACTGAATTATTAGTGACCAAAATATTAAAAAAAAAATGTGAGTAATATTTCAAATGATGTGAAATTTAGTTTGGTTCTGACTTGTTGGGTTTAGGGTTGGTTAATTGGATCATCTAAGCCCATTAACAAGGTAATGGGCTACAATTTCAGCCCATTTAAATGGACAATTCATAAAGGCAGTTATCATTGATTTCATCTCCAAATCTCCTAAGTTCCAACTTTATATCAATCTTTTTATTTATTCAATCTTCTAAAACAACTTAATATCTAATTCTTTTAAGGGTTTCATTTAAGACATATTTAAACTTACTAAAAAAAATACATGGTCAATAATTTAAAATAAATTTTATATTTAGTTTTGAAATTTTTATCAATGGTATATCCTACGTTTTCAAGAATATGCGTGTTTGATCCATGAGTTTTAAAAAATGTGTCTTTTAGCTCCAAGTTAATAAGAATAAGCCTATTTAGTTCTCAAATTTTCAAAATGTATTAGATTTAAAATATCATTCAAATAACTTTTTACTTTTATTTTAAATAATTATATGATGTTTTAAATTAGAACATATTCTCTCGAAAACATTTTTTTATAAAAAAAAAGTAATTTTAAATATCATATAATTATTTTAAAAATTAAACAAAAAATACTTTAGGATCTTTTAAACATATTTTAATTCAATGACTAAAAAGATACCTTTTGAAAAATCGGCAACCAAATGAGACTATTTCATAAACCAATATTTATGAACTCAAGACTAAAAGAGATATATTTCGAAAACTCAGCAATCAATTGAGATTATTTTCATAAATCTAAACTCAAACGATACATTTTAAGTTCAGGTACCAAACTCACATGTTTATCAAGATTTGAGATCACATTTTCCTTTTTAACTTTATACTTTTAAATGTAGTTTTCACCCTAGTAAATTTGATTTTGATGAGTGAGAAACGTATTTATTTTGGAATCACTTTTAAACATGTAAGTTTTTTTTGTTCAACTTAATTTGTTTCATTCCACTATGATGAAGATCATGAGAAAGCTTATTATTGTAATTGTTGATGTCGATGACAAAAAAATCAAGACTAATTTTAATCAATTTTGTTTACGTAATGTTGTACTTCGTTCAACTTTTTTTAAACAGTTAAATTATAAATTTGGTTCCAAGGAAGGAAAGTGTTGAAGCTGTGAATTTTATCAAACCTTCTACTACTAAGATGAGAAAGTCATGTTAGTTATTGCTTAACTAAGCTCACTTTGGTAGATGACAAAAACTATAAAATTCGTGCTTCTAATTTAGATTTAGTTTCATTTTTCTAATTTAACAGAAATGAGAGTCAGTCATTAACTACATAAACTAATGGAGAGCTCTAAGCTTAGATTGCAAAGACAGACTCACGTAAATGTGTTGTTAATTAACATCATTTTATTAGGTTAAGTCTAGTAAATATTTGCTATTGACTTTTTAAACTATTGTGTTATTAATTAGGATTTTCCTTAAAAAAATCTAAAAAGTATTTCCATATTATTTTTGGTTGCATAAAAGGTGAATTTATGTATGTGTTGATTATGTATTTAATGAGCTCACATCAAAGCATTTAATCACCTACTATTTTAGGATGCTTGTTAATACACTTAATCTATTATCAATAGGCAATTAGTGCAAACCCAAATGTCATTAGCCACAATAAATTTGATTGTCAATTATATTGGAATGAACATTGTGATAAATCTCTACTTCTATGGGTAGTAGAGTGGGTAAAAACACATAAATCAATTGCCAAACATTTAATTCAAACTAACCCCTATCTACACATACTTCCAAATATGGAACAATTTTAATTTATCATTAATTGTGATATATTCATTCAACTCTATTACGTACATTTTTGCTATATTTTATAAATATTATAATTTTGTAATTTTGTTCCAAATAATTTAACTATGTTTAATATAAAAGTTTCATTTATTTTTGTTTTAATTGATTAAATAATCAATCGAGAAACATTTTCAAAACTAGCAAAATATTTAAGCTATCTACAAAATATAGCAACATTCATCAAACTCTCTATCGTTCATTTGAAAATTTTACAATGATTTCATTTTTTTTTTGTATGTTATTCATGACAGTAAATTAAATAACTATTCATATGTTTTACCAGAGATATTCATTTAAATTAAATAATTAATCAATATTAATTAAATATAATTTAATTATTTATTTTAATATTAAATTAAATTAAATTAACAATTCTTTTGAATTCTTTGGTGAATAGTTGATACAAAGTCGACAATGAATGAGAGTAAGTTTCAAATTCTTTGTATTTCTAAACATGCTTAATCATTAGATTTATTTAGGTCACATTAACTTTTATTTATGTAATTTTTTCTAATATACATGTTTTTCTAAATTCCAATTAAATTTAAGTTTAATGGTTATGTTAATTACTTCCACTCTAAAGGGCTCTTATCCCTTCAAATAGCACGCAACCAAGCTCTAAGGACTTGTGCACGTGTGCCAAGCCTGCCGCCCATGTCTGTGTGCCTACCACGTCAAAATGTCATTTTGTTTTTATATTTTTATATTTTTTAGTTTGGATGTTTTCTAAACCCAAGAGATTAATTTGGGTTTAGCTATCGTTATTTTAGGTCAAGAGGAAATTGGACAATTTTATAGGCTGAAGACTTAGCTCATATACGTGAGTGGCAAAATGAATTTCAAATAGAGATTTTTATATGTATTTGCTAGCCATAAGTTTTAGCATGTCTGAGTTTAATATGATTTAAGAGTCATTTATAAAGAATTGTGAGATATTTAAAACTATTTGATAAGCATGTATATGAACTTATAAAATGACCTTTTGCTCTTTCCTCAATTGGTTGGATATCTTTCTTGCACCTTCTTAAACTGGAAGTCTTACCTAAAAAAGTAGACTTAAAGTGGAAGCTTTTGGTTGGATAAATTTGAGAGAAAACACACGAGTAAAATGGAAGCTTTGTTCGTTTGAAATGCCCTATTTATAGGAACCTTTGCATGACTTTGAGATGTCACCTCCGACGTGCAAGGTTGCCTCTCCACGCCTTCTGCTTGCTAAAATATAAGTGTTTTGCATGCCATGACACCTTGATTCCACTTACCTCTTGCTCAAAATGTCTAGACCCTTATCTTGCTCGCATGCACACAACCAAACTTTGCCGCAAAGCCTCATGTGTCAAACCGCATGGCTCAGCTCACCTAGCCCTTGTCTTGTCTGCAAAGCACATCTAAATGTCTAGTCAACACATCACAACACCTAACATGTCTTGCTTGATCGCATAGCTTTGTCCTTAAAGGTTATTTAAACAACCTTTGCCTGCCTAGTCTAACCTCAAAACGCCTAGACACTATACTTAGGTGTTCAAGTCCCTTTTACTGCCTTCTTGATACTTAGCCAATATTTTCAAACTTTCCATTCTTCTAACAACCATGACCTGTTATAATGACACACCAATAATGACAAACCAACAAAGGCACTTAGGCCACTTGGTAAACTCCTTTTTAACCCTCCTTTGAACCACTATTTCAACAAAATCCTAATATTTAACTAATCTCAAATCAAACTCATCCACTTGTTTCATTGGAAGAATTAGAAAATGCTATAGATCAGGGTTTGCAAGTCAGATCATATAACAGTCATACCACATGAATTGTATTCACATAATTAATACATTATCACAATTCTACTTAAAAGCTCTAACTCAAAAAACTCTTATTCAGTCACATGCTAAATTTGATTATGGTATCATCTTAAGTCAATTTTATTATATCCTAAATATGACTCAGATGCAAAAATCCTAATTACCACCTACAAAAGAAAAATAAAAAAAATAAAAAAATAAAAAATTTAAATTTATGGCATTGGTTGCAACATATTTTCTAATTAACCCAACTTAATTCCAAAGAACACCTGCCATAGCCACCTTCATAGTTTCGGCCACAAACGGCAATTAATGGGTTACCCAAGTAACCCAAAGAACACTAATTACTCCAACTTCAATTCACATCTCTTAACATCATGGGTATTATACTTTTAAACCAAATTACCTAAATGTATCTGAGTGCTTTCCAATATGTTATTGTACAACACACGAAACACCAAACCCTCGATTCTACACCAAAATATAACTACATAGTGATATTAACAAATAAATTTGGAACTGACGTGGATGGATTGTAGAGATCGATCCACAAAGTCCACAAAAACTCACCCAAAAAAACCACAAACGACCTCACAACACAATACTGTGCCTAAAGAAGAGACTGGAAGATGAAGATGATGTAAAAGGGGAAGAAGAAGGGTTTAACTTCTTTTTTTTTTTTTTTAAATTTTTACACGTCCTGGCCCATATTTAATAACTCTAATAATAAAATTATATTTATTCTTTAATAAATAATAATAATAATACTTATATCTCAAAAACTCCACAGTAAACTAAATAATATATGATTTTTTTTGTGTGTTAGACAAATAATGGAGGGGGGTTTTTGAAGTGTGCACAATATCATACAACTGTAGAGATACTTTGAAGTCTATTATTCTAACAAGTGATATCAAAGTGGCGATAGGCCTTGAGAGTTTCTAAATGTTTTTTTATTACATTTTCTCAAAGGTTTTTACACAACTATGTATAAGATGACGATTAAACGCTATGAACTAATTAGTTGATTTCTTTAGTTTAAAAAGACTTTCATTGGCTAGGTTTTTTTGTTTTTCTTTCAAGTATATAATCAACTCGATTGGTTGTTAGAGTTAATCATAATTGGAGATTCCGCTACCTCATTTTTTAGGTTAGGAACTAGGATGAAGTTGGTCATGAGAGATGATTGTTGAAGTTGAGAACCAAAAGTGATAGTCGCACGAAGTTAAACGTTGAAGATGATTGTAACGTAAGAAATGATTGTCAAATTAGTTGTGGGAGTTCGGTAGCAAGTGGTGGTCTTCGGAGCATTTTGCCATAGTGAGGCAACAATAGAGGTTGGTCGTGATTGGGAATATTGAAGCAAGGAAAAAAAAAGGAAAAAATGGAGTTCATTGATAATGTGCAAACTTCAATATCTAATAATATTAGAGTTTGTGAAGTTAAGTTATTTAACATCGACTTGTGAAGTTGGTGAGCCAAACACTAAGGACTAGGGGTGTTTGGAGTAAGGATTTTTCAGAAATATAAAAATCACCACTTACTATAGTAAATACTATTTTGTGTTCCTCAACTAGTTATAATTAACACTATTTCAAAAGTCTCATTTATTATAATACTTACTATTTAACCTTCACTATTTTATTTATTCTCTCTTAAAATGTTTACTATTTTATTCTCAAATTAAAATAGTTTAAATCTTAAATACATCGTATTATAATTCAAACTAAAATAATTTAGACCTCAAACACAAACTATTATAATTAAGTTATAATACTCGAGAACTATAATAACCAACTGCGTACCAAACATTGTGTACATTGTTAAGATCAACTCAATCCAAGTCAATACCTCAATCACCAACCTTTTTAATGTAGGATTTCAACTACTATTGCAACTTTATCATAATGTATTACTTCTTGTTAAATTCACTTATTCAATTAAACAAAACATAAAATAGAAAAACTAATCCAATTTAAAAAAAAGTATTTGAACAAAAAGTAATCTGACTTATAGACAAGTTGGCCAATCAAATCCATAAATTTCAACTAAATTCTAGTGTCAGTGTTTATCTTGGTTTAAGATCTGCTCATTTTATTCCAAATACATATATACTTTGACTTATCAAATATACACCACAATATATTTTGAACAAATCTTCAATTTAAAAGCATACACAAAAGTAAAACTTTCAAAATCTACAGAACTAGATATGCATAATTCATATTAACTTGTAATAACGTAATAATAGTTTTAAATAAGTATGAATATAACAGAGTCTATACAAGCTTTACCACTAATTTTTTTATTACTATAATCTATCATTTCTAGACTTTAACTTTTTTTTGATACGATGTAAATTGTATATGTAATAATACTTTAGATCTAATTGCTAAATTTGCTACTATAAATAAAAAAACATAAAGTTGGGTACGGAGGAAAGTTAGAGAAGCGGTATGGATGAGAAATAGAAGGACCAAGCTTCAAAAGATGATGAGATTGATAAGCAAAGTAGATTAAATTGGACCAACCTATGATGTATCGATCATATGGACCGAACCAAGTGAGTTCTTCCAATTTCAACAGAGGAAAATTTGCATTCTTTTGATTTTTCTGGCTTGTATTCCACGTATGATTGGCAGCAACAAATAGATTGTAATAGTAATAAAGGTATCAAATTTCAAGCCTGTTTGAAATTGCGATCGGATTTTGATAATGGAGAGCTGACCTTCTTTCTTCCTTTACCCCTTGATTTTTTCCCCTTTTTCTCTTGTTCGCTCTCTTGCCCTTCTTCCCTCAAGCTTTATAGGGCTCAAATTTCTGCCATTTCTGTTCATCATCACCATCGAAACCCCATCAAGGCTTTCTTTTTTTTTTTTTTTCCTTATTCTTTCATCTTCTTTCCCATCACCCTTCTTTTACTGCCACCATTTTCATCCATTTATCCAATCAAACCCCTCCCTCTTTCACCCCTTTTCATGATTCGCCGGTTTCTTTGACCTTTTTTAATCCGATGATCGTGCCCCACTTGCTTGATTTCTGATTCAGTATTGTTATTGTGTTCTTGTTGTTGCTAGAAGTACTTTTGATTTGATATTGTTATCTGGGTTGTTGCCATGTGATGATTTTCTTTTTCTTTATCTGAGGTTCTCCACGGAGTCTCGTTTGCGGAGAAGGTAATTTCAAGTTCTGTTTCTTTTACTGGTTCTTGATAGTTTTTGTTGCCCATTTCTTGTAGCTTTCAACTTCATTATCTTTAGATTGCTTCTTTTACAAGGAAATTTGTCTTCCCTCTTCATGTTAGGGTCAAATTTTTCGTATGTTGTTGAATTGATTGTCAAGAATGTTATGATGATTAGGGTTAGGCCATTCACCCGAATGGAAGGGTCTGGTAGCGACCCCGACTCTCATAGAGCTGCTTCCACCAGTGGTAGTTCAAGAAGGTTTGGAATGTTAGCTGCCTCAAATATTATTCAGGCTCCGCTTTCTGCACTATTAGAGTATTCGGGTCTTCTTCGTGGCCGTCAAAGTCATCAAGAATCAGAGGCATTGATAAGTGCTCGACTGCCTTCGGGGTTTCGAGACCATCTTCGCAGCCATATTGAAGAATCTTCGGGTGCCACCAATGATGGAGAGGTTTCGATTAGGATAATTGGGGCAGGGGAACCAGAACATGGTAGGGATGGTGCTGGACTAGTAGTTGGGCAAGCGAGGGATGTTAGTGGTCAGAATGCGGTGTCTTTGCAATCTGTTTCAGGGTTGGCTTCTGTGACCTTGGGGTCGGAGCTTAGCCAGGGTGAGTCTGCCAATGAACGCGGTGCAAGAGAGGGTATTCCTGAATCGATAAATGCAGGTGCTGATGGAGATGCCTCGGAGGCAGCTGGAGGAAATAGCAGGGATTCTTCTTATCAGAGATATGACATTCAACAGGCTGCTCGGGGGATTGAGCAGATACTCCCATTTAGTTTTCTTCTACTGGTGGTCTTCATTCGACAGCATTTGCAAGGTACCTGCCTTGACTTTATTCATGATCTTAAATTACTATGGGTTACCAAACATTTATTTACTTCCAATTTTAAGTTGTCATTAATGTGGCTGGATTATGGGCAATCATGAACTACTGCATTGTCTTTATGGAGCAAGCATATGTGCTCTTTAGCTTTATTGTCTTTGATCGTTTTCTATGAGAAAAAAAGCTGAATAAAGTTGAATGAAATTCTTGAAATATCACGGAAATTTTGAAAATCAATGGAATTTAACTTTTATGATCACTTGGTGACTTTCCTATTACCAAATGCAATTGAAAATAGAAAAGCGAACAAACGAACGAGCAGAATTTACAAACTGTCAACTTGGGAAAAAATAATCTTCCAATGTACAATCAATGTTGTATTAACAGTAGTGAAAACTCAACCTATCAAAGTAAACCAAGAATTATACCTCATTTAAATTTCTATAAACTCTAAAATTTTGAAGTATAGTGCATGAAGATAGGAATAGACAAACTGACAAATTACTTAATAATTAAGATCAAACTTTTTTATCCATAAAGATTAATGTGAAGCTCATATCATCTACTTCATCATGTTTTCAAGGGTTAAAATAAAATTTAACTGATGAATTGAGATGTAAACTTCCCTTGTACAAAAATCCATGAACAAGGATATTAGTTCTTTTTTTGTTAGATTCTCAAATTTAGATATAAACTTGTGCATTGTTAGTCATTTTGTTATATTCTTGTATTAGTTTACTTATTTACTTTTAATAATTATATTGTCTTTTTAACTAATTTAATATCAATTTATCAAATCATGATCTTGATGCTAATTATTGGTCATTTTTTGGGGGGTTTAATCCTTTGTGGTTTTGATGCTAACTATTAATGTTTAAGCTTTTTCTGGCTTATATGCAAAATTTACATGTGTTTCCTTGAGAGATATTTAGTTGTATTTATGTGTTTATTATATTGTAGCTCAGATGAACTTAACATCATCTGTATCAAACTAATCCAATTCTCAGAAATTGAAGCATGTAAATATCTTTCCCTTTGATAAGATACCTCAGAGTTTTTTTTTCTTCTCTCTTGAAGAGTTAATTGTGTCAAGGTGATTTAGATGTTGAACAACAAGAACGTAAAAGCCAATAAATTTTTAGTTAAAATTAAAATTTAGAATGAAAGAAAGGAAAAGAAGTAGAATCAAAAGTCTATCACCTTTAATCAATATTTGATTTGACACAGAACTGATTATAACGTAAAGTCAGATATAGAAATATTTAAGAATGCTTTCGTTATTTTGTTTTTACATTTATAAAAGATTAAATTGTTTTAATATTACATGTCTCCACATATATTTCTCTATGATTTCTTCTTCTGGTGTTGATACTTGTGCCCTAAACGTGCAGGCTTCTTTGTGACAATATGGATCGCTGCTTTCATGTACAAGTCAAATGATATTTTGCGAAAACAAACAGCTTTGAAGGTGTGTTAAAGCATATTTTAATGTTTGGGTTCCTTGCAGGCTTTTTTTTGTGTGTGTGTGTCTGTATGTTGGAGTATGAAACAGAAGGAAAGTAGGACGTAAAAATATCCTACGCTGGCATTGGTTAATAGGTTCCTATGTGAACCATAAATGGCTTGATGAGAATGCGTTCAAGCAATGATGACCACCTACTTAGAATTTATTACTCAGTATCCTACAAGTTACTTATTACACGAACACATGTATTATTTTAATGAATAACCAATGTTTCATTGATGGAAATAAATATATTGTAGAGTTAAAAATGGGTTGGTCTAGAGGTAAAAATGGAAATATAGTCTCAATAACTAATTAAAAATATCCTACGCTACCTACCTACGAGTTTCCTTAACACCCAAATGTTGTAGGGTCAGACGGTTGTCTCGTGAGATTAGTTAAGGTGCACAAATGTTGAACTCATGATCGACACCACACCCAAAGGAAATTTCCCAAATGTTGTACCTACGAGTTTCCTTGACACCCAAATGTTGTAGGGTCAGACAGTTGTCTCGTGAGATTAGTCGAGCTGCACATAAGCTGACCAAATTTCTACAAATTACTTGACAATCAAACTTGATAGACTTAGGCAGTTTTCCCATGAGAATAGTCAAGGTGCAAGCTGGCGTTGGGGCACTTGAAAATATAAACAAAACTTTCATTTAATATATGTATAGATTTTATATTTTTATATAAAAACTATTATTATTATTATTTGTTTAAAGAAGTGAAGAAGGTAAGTGCCATTAGGAGACTACAAGAAGGTCTATGTGGATAAGTTAACATCGATGATAAGTCACACTTTATTATTTGGTATCTTGAAGAGTCATGAAAGTTAAAGCCCAAGACATCCTCAAATTTCACCCTTTCCAGCTTAAGCTACCTTAAACAGGAAAACTTTGATGAGCCTAAGCTTCCTTTTATATCAGAGGTTTGGACATGTGTCTGGGGCTACTTTATATTAGAGAAATGTGGGCATCTAGAGCTACAAAACTATTTTTCTTTTGATGCGATAGAGCTACAAAACTATAATATCTACGTCCATGTTTTAGCATCAGCTGCCTCGTCAATTGAAATGGTGTGATCCCCCTTTCCTTAACTCTTTCATGGTGGTTGGATTTTATTTTCCTCTATCTGAAGTTATTCAGCCCATTTCTTAATAGTTTTGCTCCCCGAAATCCCCAGTCAACCCTTATTCCATCACTATAGCTATTTCAATCTCCTTTCAATTTGTAAGGTCTTTTGTAATCTCTCTATTGGGCTCCCCTTTTGTAATTTCATACCATCAACAGAATCATTTGCCTTCTTAAGATTGAGTATAGACCAGGCCATTCACAGGGTAGACTTTCTTATACTTACTCGTTCTGCCCTCCCAGTTAGGGATGGGTTTAAAACTTTTGTCCTGAAACAAATTCGTTTTGATTATCAGAAATAGTATCCTGAATCACTCTACTTGTTAGTTTGGCTAATACCTGATCACTTTATATATGGCAATGACCAATCTTGCTGTACTGTTCCTGTTGTTTTTTCTTTATTCCATTTTTCTAAACATGGGCTTTATTGGTGTTCCTGCAGGGAGAGAGAAAAATTTCTGTTTTGGTTTGCATTTCTCTTGCGTTCACTATTCATGTTATTGGTGTGTACTGGTGGTATCAGAATGATGACCTTTTATATCCGTTGATCATGTGTCCTCCCAGAGCGATTCCTCCTTTCTGGCATGCTATTTTCATCATTATGGTGAATGGTAACCTTCTGTTAAAGTTTTTACTGATTATTAGTGTATGTTCACCGATCATAATCTATACATGTTATATTGACAAAGAAGTGCTTTTACTAACTATGCTAGACTGCCTAGTCACATAATTTTCTTCAAATTATTTATTTTCTCAAATTTTCTCTGACTGATAGTTATTTATTTATTTTAATTGGAGACTTAAAACACTTCATTCAATAAACAAAAAACAAAAGAGGATAACCTAACTGGCAAAGGCCAAGGGTTAAAGAAACACTTTCCTATCAAATTAAAGTGTAACAATTATAAAAAGACTTCTGTTGACTACACTACACCAGTTGAAAGCCTTAAACTTTACAAGATCAGAAAAGTATAAAAAGAATTGACTTAGTATTTTTTTTTAATTTTCTAGATCTACTTGCTTAAAAATGAATACTGCATTTATGTCAGTATCTTACTAGTTACTACTGATTAAATTGTTTTTAGTTATGCCTTTTAGTTTTGCTTTCTAATTTATGAAAGTAAATCACAAACGATTTTTTTGGTAACTAATTAGGTTAAATATATGATTTTGTGTTGGTTTCTCAGACACTTTGGTCCGTCAGGCAGTGATGGTGGTCAAGTGTGTTCTATTGATGTATTACAAGAACAGTAGAGGTCGCAATTATCGTAAACAGGTGGGATAACATAGAAGTTGGCTCTTTTGTATACTTCATGAAAGACTTCTTTTGGATTCAGTAACAAATATCCTTTTATTGAGCTCATTGTTTATTTCTCTTTAAAAAAAGTGGCAAATTTAGAATTTGCAAATGTTTTGTCAGTCTGTGAGTATGCACCTAAAATCCACAGTTTCTCCAGGGTCAAATGCTAACTTTGGTCGAATATTTGCTACTACTGTACCGTGCCTTATTGCCTACTCCTGTTTGGTATCGTTTCTTCTTGAACAAAGAGTATGGGAGTCTATTTTCGTCACTATTGACGGGACTATACTTAACTTTCAAACTCACATCTGTTGTTGAAAAGGTAAGTTTTCTATTACTTTTTGAACTCATTTTTACTATTATATTCTGTCACCAGATGGTCTCTCTGTTATCTCCCTTCCCTGTCTCACTTTTCTTTTTGATGTGGAATTCAGGTGCAATCCTTCTTTGCTGCTTTGAAAGCACTGTCACGTAAAGAGGTGCATTATGGGGCATATGCAACATCAGAGCAGGTAAATTGAATCTCATTTATGCCTTTCTCCAGTCGACTAAACTTTTTTACTGCAGGATGCCATTTATATTTTCCTTTTAATGCATTTTATTTTACTTTTCTGGGAATCCTTGAGTGTCTTTGCTGCATCTTAACTCATCTCAGGACGTTTGCATTTAACGAAATATTGCAAGCATCTTAAATTTGTAGGTTTATTTTCATGAAAAAAAAAAAAAAAAAATCAATTGAGTTTCGATAACGCAACCATGGATTCAGTTTTAAGCCATAAAAGCTGTTTTGTGGGATATTTGTTTGGAAGGAAAGCAAAAAACTTTTTAGGAAAGACCCTTGGGGGTGGAATGAAAAGTCTTGCAGGTTTGTGGACTGCAATCCTAGGTTCTCTTTGTATTTAGTCTTATAATGTATTCTCTTCTAGACTTTGTTGGTTTGTTTATTTGTTTTTCTTTGTGTGTTCTCTTTGGATGAGGGATTGAACCATCAATTTTTGAATGGTAATATGTTCTTTGACCACTTGAGTTCTATGCTCATGTTGGTGTCATCCCTTCTAGTTGGGGGCGACTTTCATCATAATTTTGGTCGTTTTCTCTCCTTCAGTAGTCTGTACTCTGTAGTGGTTCCTTCAAACTTTTCCTATAGGCAGATTGGTTGCTGGCGAATTTGTAATTTTTTTAAAAATGATAATAACAACAACAATAATAACAATAATAGAATAATAATATCAATAATAA
Source organism: Cucumis sativus (assembly GCF_000004075.3). Taxonomy (NCBI): domain Eukaryota; kingdom Viridiplantae; phylum Streptophyta; class Magnoliopsida; order Cucurbitales; family Cucurbitaceae; genus Cucumis; species Cucumis sativus. The sequence continues at coordinate 16,564,485 of NC_026658.2, forward strand.
AAATAACAACAAGAATAACAACAACAAGAATAATAATAAGAATAAGAATAACAACAACAACAACAACAACAAAAAGGAACAGAACAAAATATCCTTGACATCTAACTTGTTATTTGCCTAATTCAGGTCAGCGCAGCAGGTGATTTGTGTGCTATTTGCCAAGAGAAGATGCATGCTCCTATCCTTCTCCGATGTAAACACATATTTTGTGAAGATTGTGTATCAGAATGGTATGTTTATTGCATGAAATTCTCCCATGCTTCATACTCTCACAATCTATATGTTGTACTGATCATTTGCTAAGAGGTTGATTTCAATTTCAGTAATCCAGCACTAAAGGTTTCCTCATCTTATGGTGTGGAGCCTTAAAGTTCGACCATTTGTGATTTCCAATGGTTAAACTATCGCATTTCTGGTTTTTTCAATGTGTGAAACACAACTTACTTACTAATAGTGTTCAATTGTCGAATGTTATAGACATAGCTTAGTGGATGAGAAATTCTGCGGAGTTGGGACTTGATAACAAGGGTAATATGGTAATTAGTGGGGGTAGTTTTTGTAAGGGAATAATTGTTGTAAGTAGATGGATAGAGATGGGAGAAGGCAATCCATCATCGGGGTGGTTTAATCTTGAGCAAACTTAGATGATGTACTTCGAATTACTTGGTATTTTGATTTTCGAGTCTTGTTATCTTGTTCCAAACTAGATTTCAAACAAAACTAGCATTTTTTGTCCTACTTCTATTAACCAGGACTTCGGAACTAAAACGTCCAAAGGAAGGAGAATGGGGGCAAATAAATGCCAACTTACCTACCTTTAGTGTTCTTAATATATTGTTCACTTTGATACCAATTTTGGACTGGTTGGTGCTATGTGCAGGTTTGAGCGGGAACGGACATGTCCATTGTGTAGGGCGTTGGTTAAACCCGCAGATCTGAGGTCATTTGGTGATGGATCAACAAGTTTGTTTTTCCAGGTTTTCTAAGCCATTTACTTCAAAGCCCCTCAGAAGGCTTTGTAGTTTGAAGAGGTGAAGGGAAGCCAGCCAATTGCATTTGTTTACCCCTACACAAAATTGTACATCTAACTAAATACTGTGTAGCTGCTGCCAATTGAGGAAGCAAAAGACTGGGGCTTGTGAAGTTGGAAAGGCAAATTCAAAATCGACATTTATACATATTATAGTCCTTTTTGTGCTACAGCAAAGAACGGTGGATGTTCGAGAGGAGTTTAACCCTTCTATGAAAATTTTATGAATTGTGATTCTGGGGTGTAAATTTATTAGCAAAGCCAGTTTGCTGTGTTGTCGATTTTATAATTTAGTCCAAATGCATATAATGAGAATGTTTTGGACTCTAGTAATTGTTATATACACATACACAGTGTCAGACATGTCTTTTGGCTCTTCAGTCTGTGCTTTTGTTTGATTTGAAAATTAAGAAAGGAAGTGAATATGATGAATTTTTAGAATTGGATATCTTTTTAACGTTTTTTTTCTATGAAAGCTAACTCGAATGAGATGCAAATTGATTAATGAATTTAGATTGAGTGAGAGACTAACATTGATATGGTGTTGATTAGGAAGAAACTCTTGTGCTTGATGGTAAAACCTACAACTAAAATGGACAACATGGTGTGTCTGAGTGGGAAGAGAAAAAGATGTGTTTAGCCCGTATGGTTAACTATAAAATTTGGATAGAAATTCTATATTACCCTGAAGTACCATTATCGTAGGGAACTTTCTATCAACCTTCCTTTTGTGGACGAAAATGTCTTTTCTAGCCACGAGTTTAATTAGAGTGGACATTTATGTCGACATAACGTTAGCAATGTGGGCAAATGTCTGCCATGAAGTGTGTCCATGCAAAAATAATATTGGCAGAAGCTCTGGACACGTTTTCTTTAAGATTTGTCCATTTTTCTTTGCGTTGATGAAGACTGAAATTTGTGTAGTGTAAAGATCAGATAATTTTAATATTTTCAAAGATTATCTAAATAAAAGACAAATATGATCTAAAACAGACTATTCAATGTTAAGAAATGTAGAAAAATTTGACTGTTTTATCCCTTTTATTTTGTTAGGCTAAAATCTCGTTACCAATGTCTCAAATTGTATCGTATTTCAATCATTCAACTACGTCGTCTCTTGAATATGTTAGGTTTGAATCTAAGATTGAATAATCCTAGATGTTTTCAGAAATTAGTAATATTGAAGTAATCTAATATTAATCCTAATATTTGAAACTAAAAAATATACAAAAATTGGATTGGTTTAACTCTTCTTTAAGTTAAAATCTCATTCAAAATACAATGTATTTCAATAATTGGACTCTTTATGGATGGATTCCATTAGCTTCGAATGATACTACTAGTATTTTGAATTACACCAAATTAAATTGCATCATACATGAATATTTACACTTTATTCAATCGGTATACTATACACGAGTAGCAACCGTGGCAAAATGGGAATATCATACACGACCTTCACAACTTTACTATTATTACCAATAATATTTCTAAATTTTATTTTGTTATATCAAGGAAGCCCCTAACTTTAGGTTCTCTGTCTCTTTAAAAAAATTACTTATTTTAAAAAAAAAAGTTTAAAAATATAATAAATTGGTAAAATCTTTACACAGTAAATAATAATTTCGAAAATAAAAAAAGCCCACAAGCCATAATAGAAAATACAAAAACTATCTCAATCAACACGCGATTAATCTATCGTGCATATTCTTCATGTAGTTCTTTCTAATAATGGAGAAAAAAACTTTAAATTTAATCGATCGCGTTGATCATGCTAAACGATCGTGTTAATAATGATAAATGACGATCGTGTTGTGTTCTCAAATATGAGAAAAATGAAGAAGAATATTGAAACAACCATAAAATAGCTTTAAAAAATATTGTCGAAAATGATGTATAATAAATCATTTGAAGAAATCACAAAAATGGAAGAAATATAAATAGTAGTACGATCAACTATCAGTCACTTTCATTATTAATTTAAAATTTAGTTTAAGGATGCTAATTTGTTTTCCTTAATTTTGACTCAATACATCATTAACTTGATTTATGAATCAAATTTAGATGTAAATTTTTCTTAAAAAGAGCCCTACACACTCAAAGCATATCAATGAATGGGTTGTGGGATACAACCAAAAAAAAGCAAAATGAATGAATATTTTATTATTTTGGAACATTTTTCACCTGGGCATTGCCATAATCTACAATTCTCACTTTGTTAATTTAGTACCCAAAAAAATATGGTCAATAAATGAAAAAAAGAATCAAATCAAACCACCAAACTCTGCCTTCTTTGCCCTCCCCTCCCACGCAATTCTTCTGTAATTTCACTCCCTCACACATCAAAGAACAAAGAATATAAATAATGCAATAAAAAATAACAAATTTTCCCCCCCTTTTCCACAGTTTTCTTTTTCAGCTTGAACAGAAAAATCAAATTCCTTAGGAAGAAGAAGTACTAGAAGGCAATGGGTTTTTTTTAGTACCTTCTTCTTCTTCTTCTTCTTCTTCCTCAGAAAATGTAGTACTGGAAGTTGGGTGTTCATCACTGTCTTTGTCATGATGATCCTTATCTTGTTTAGATTGAATAGGAGGAGGAGGAGGAACAACAGGAAGAACTTCCATGGGTGAAGAAGGTGAGGTTGGGGAGCGTGGGGAAACAGAATTAGAAAGCATTTTGGTGATCTCTGGAGAGGTGGATATGGGATAAACTTCTGTAACTTCTTCCATTCCTTCATCTAAATAAACCACATCTTGCATTGTCAGTTGATGGTACTCCACAATTTCCCTCAAGAAACGGTTCTCCCTGGCATATATTGAATTCTCATGCGCCAAACGTGCTTTCTCAGCCAAAAGAGTCTCTAGTTGAAGCCGAATCTGAATTTACAAAACAAGACAATGTTTCGAAACAGTTAAAATCTCGGTTCAATTACAGATTTGGACTTTCTCTATAACATTGGGAAAATCTTTAAAGGAACGTTAGCACGGTTACCATCCATGTTTCTAAATTGATGTTTTAGAGTTAACGATCCTGGGAGGAACTGAAAGAGGAAAGTAAAAATGTATATACCAAATCATCATCTGCACGATTATCTCCCTTCTCCCGGTTTTCCCTGAGAATTTTGTTTTCTTCCTCTAGTTGTGCACATCTTTCTTTAGCGAAAGCCAGATCTGCTTTAATGGTTTTCAGCTCCCGAAGTAACAGTTTGGCTTTGGCAGCTGTTGCCATCGCCACCTGCAGTACACACACAGGTAATTCTTACTCTTTGTTACCACCAAAAGTAAGCTCTGTTTTCTTCTAACAAAAATTCGAGCATGTATGAGTAAAAAATTAACCACCAAAATTCAATTGACGACATTACACATTGAAAGACTCAAGCTTAGGAAACAGTTTCAACTGGACAGACATTGATGCATTGACCTTTTGAATTCCTTTTTGCATGGTTAGAAAACTTCGTATTAAGCTGTGAAGAATAGACATGTAAGCCAGACCACTTTGTCAATGTGATCTTAGCTAAGATAATGATTCAATTCTAACCAAGGACTTTAGAGGCAGTTGCAAAAATAACAATTATGCCAAGAGAATTAGGAAATTTTAGATTCTGCTTTTGAAGCCTCTTTATGGTAGGAGTGTCTATCAACCAATCTATCAATGATTGATTTTGCAAATTGCAATTCTTAAAAAATGTTGCTACACATTTAATTATTACTCTAAAATGTGCTGCCAAATGCAATAATCATAGACTTTAATTCGTGAGAGAAGGGAGGCGAAAAATTCAATAGTAGCATTACGATACATGATTACAAAGTTGGCACCTTACGTCTCGAGATGCCTTCAGTTGAGTTTCATGATGTGTTTGCATATTTGGTTCTGGAGACTGTATATTCGGTTGCTGCCATTGATTATTCACAGCAGGGTATAACCCTTCAGTATTATTGCCCTTTTTCCTAATCTGCAGTTTGCGAGTTTCTTGAATTATGTCTGCAGTCTTATTTTCCACAATTGTGCGACCTTCCTGAAAACAAAACGAGGTGTTGAAAATGGTAAGATCAAAACCATCTGTTCACTAAGAAGCCAAGTTAAAGATTTCCTTCAATGGAGTTTTTGATTTCTAAATCAGGCTCATGAAAAACTGTTGGAAAATGGTAAGACCAAAACTATCTGCTCTAAATGATGCTGTTAAAGCTTTTAGATTTAGTAAGCTTTTCGTATTAAGCTATGAGAAGTGAAGCCACTGATCTTTTCTTACCTCATATGCCTTTTCAAATGTGTCCCCAAGTTGATTAAGCGAAGTTGAGATTGCATCCAAACCCTTCCGTATTGCCGGATTGTCCGTTTTCTTTGAGTCGCAATTTGTTGACTGACATGGCTCCTACAACCATTTCATAAGAAAATCAGTAGAATATATTGTGCCTATATTAACATAGATAATCATAATCACAATAAATTGTGCCTATATCTATATAATATATTGACTCCCGATACCCAGTTCCAGGCATAGCAAGGTGGATAGGATGTCAGATTGTCATCGATAAGGTTGACAATGACTCAATTCTCCACCCCTGCAATATAACTCGAAAAAAGTAACACCACCAGATAGGCAAAATGCTCTCACCTGGCTACGGTTTGAGTTATTAATGGGCTGGAACCTACTTGGTTCATCTTCTATGGCTATGTCATCCTCTTCAAGAATGGCCTTAGCTTTCCGAGCCAGTACACCCCAAAACCCGGATTTTGAATCACTTTTGAATATATTCTCACCAGCAAAACTCTAGAAAATAGAGGTATAGGATCAGATACATATTCCTTGGGAGCTATACTAAAAGGCATATTTGAATGACCAACAAAAACAACAGAGCTTGCTGAAGAATTCAAAGACGAAAATGAATCATCAACAGATGCAATCATTCTTCCGATAGATTAAGATGAATAAATAAAAAAGAAAAAGGCGTCCGAAATCCTCAACAAAATCAAAATTGACGTATAGAATTCATAACAATTGCCAAAACCGAGGAGATCATGGCAAAATTAAACTCTAAGATCAAAATGTAACTCGATCAGTTCATCGGGAAAATTCAAATCATATTGATCGTGAACGATGAAGACATAGCAATAAACAGAATCAAATCTGAGATTTGACGGATATTCCTTATTTCTTATCACGATCCAAGTGAATCAAACAGGGATGATCCATTCAAGATTGAAGAGTGAAAAAAAGGAAAAAGAAAAGAAATAAAACTACCTTGGATCGCAGATGGCCAGGGGAAAAATTGGAGGAAGCACCGGCAAAGGCAGAGGAATGAGAAGAATCACGTTGAGTAGCAGAAGCTCGGATCGCTTGAGCAGCAAGAGAAGAAGAGGAAGAGGAGGAAGAAGAGATGGAATTGTGATCAAGTTCGTCAGAAGGATAATGGATCTCTTCTTTGAAAGTAGAAGCTCTGGTGATTGCTTGTCTCCTCCTATACGCCATGATTGAAATTGAAACTGTGTGTGTGTGTTGTTGTTGTTATTGTTATTGTTGAAAGCTGTGTGTCTTCTTTCTTCTTGTTGTTGTTTCGAATTGTGATCGTCGACGTAGTTGCAGAACAATCACAAAACGACTCTCAAAGCCACCACGAAAGTCCCCGCTGCCGCTGCCGCTACTGCTACCGATACCGCCACCACCACCACCGCCGCCGCCAGAAGCACCACCGGAAATGCAACAAATTCCGCGGCGAAAAAGAATGGAATAATTAGGAGAGAACTTGGAGTTTTGTTGTTTCTTTCTTTTCTTCTTTGTTTCGCTTCGTTTCTAACTAACTTCCCTTTCTTTCGTTTTCCATTTCCTTTTTTTAAAAGAATTGTTTAATTTAAAAATAAATATTCCTTTCAATTATTATTCATTAAAAAAAAAGGGAAAGAAATACAGCCCCGCGCTCTTCTCATTCTTTGACACTTCACAACTTCACATCTCTTTTCTTTTTTTAAATTTAAATTATTATTTCTTTTATTATTACACTCATTCTTTTAAACCAACTTCTAAAATTATTACAACAATATATCTATAAAAAAATACAACTAAACCAACACAATTTTATAACCCACCACCTGAAATTATATAATTATCTCGCTTAATCGGTCACACACATCTGCTCGGTGAATCTTGTAGGATTTTCCAGAAATTTTTTGAGAATGCCTATTCTCCATCTCACATTGGAAAGTCAAGAAGACGGACTCACTCTTAGGATCGCAAGAAGAGGCTGCTCGTACACTAAGGTCCACCCAGCACATAAGATGAAGGAAAGATCGAAGATGACTAAGTCAGTTTATGAAAGGCCTATCAAACTGTCTTCCTCATATATATAAAGATAGAATATATATTTAAATTCGACCGATAATAGAAAAATATAAAAGTTGAACCCAATTGAAATTTGTATTCAACCATATATATTCCATACTTGAAAAGAGGAATTGAATATATTATTAACAAAATGAAAAGATGATTTGGTAAGGTTTTGATATATATGACAACTCACAAAGGGTTGCATTGAATTGCAAAGTTAGCTTAATGTTGACCCTTACGCCCTCATTACCACTTTACAAATATATCAAACTCAATCATTCACAATCACAACACATATTTTGGAGGATATTTATTCATTATTTTGTCTTTAATTAAACTCTTTTTTCTTTTCTTATACTTTTACAAATACATGCGTGTTTAAGATCAAATGATTTGAAGTTTGAATCTCCTTTTATACGTGATTGAACCAAAATTTATTTCAAGAATGATACATTTTCTGAGTGATTTTGCACGAACGACATACATGTGTTGGTATTCTTTAGCTACAATGTTTTCTTTTATTAAAAAATTCTAATTAACATGGAATACAATATTTGAAACCTTTTCTCTAAACCAACTCCGTTCAACTGAGTGCCACAAAAGCAACATTTAAGAATGATATGAGATCTCCAAATAAATGAATATAAATCATCTGGTGACATGTTAAATAATTATTAGGAGAATAATAGGTAATAAACTTAAAATGTCATATAAAATATATAGGGACCAAAACGAGTCAAATATAAAAATCAAAATAAACATTTAAAAGTAATGATCAAAATGAATCGCAACTGACTTACGACTTATGTATGGAAAATTGGTGATGGAAGTTGAAAGAGTAAGACAAGAACTTGGTAGGATTCAATTATGAAAACTAAAGTATACTATTGTTAACTTTTTGGCTTTTTCAAAAGTGAAAAACAAAAAGCACTTTCAACTCTCACTTTATAGCTATATAAACTTGAAGTTTACTTACTTTCACCCCAACTGGAATTGTGAAGTGATTCTCTTCTATTCAAAAATGTTTGAATTAAGGTTTAAGATTGTTTTGTTAGTTTTTGTTGTAGTTTGGACTTATTCTAATGCTTATGACGAAAGGTTTTCTTTTTCAATTTATTTATGTTTGTACTAATTGTTTTGTAAAATTACAAAAACAGAAGTTTATGTGGACAGACAAATCGATGACAGATTGAATCTTTTTCTCATTGTCTCACTCTCACGCAAACAAGTCTCCTCTTTCACTATCACTCTGACTCTCAAGCTCTCAAGCTCTTTATAACATCTATTAACATAAATCCACGAACAGGAAAATAAAGCAGATGAGGAAGGAAGAAAATTGAAATACAGAAAGTTAACACAAGGAAGAGGAAGGAAGATGAAAAGAACAAAAATCCGGAAGAGTGAAAAAGAAATTAACGATACTTTTTGTGAAATTTTGGGTGATGATAACGTAAGTAAAAAAAAGAAAAGTTAGGTGTGAAAGATATTACAAATTTATGTTGTTGAACCAAGGTTTGAGTTCAATCATGTGGAAAAAGGATAATTGCATTAAACACGAGTTTTAGGATAATAATTGACTATAAATTAACATTGTTAAGATAGCAAAATTTACTATATTTGTAATGGTTACTATATTTGTAATGGTTAGTTTATAGTTATAAATGATGTGAAATCAAATATTGAGATAGGAAAAGGTAATGTAAAGTTAGAGATGAAACAATAGAAATGGGTTGAAGAGAAAGAGGGGAAGAAGAGTGGTTGAAGCGTGGTAAGAGGTTTGAGTGTGGCCCATAACAGAAGAGCCAACACAATCAAACGGACCCATTTTCAACACTTTATTCTGTGTAATCATCAGATCCATAAATCCATCTTTTTCTCCATACAAACAAACCAATTAGATGAAACCATCAACACCCACACACACACACAATTGAATCATTCAATCCCACTCTTCAAGTTTTTCGTTCAATCTGCCTTCTTTTGAACGAGAATGTTGGTGGGCCATTCTCAAATATCTCGCTCAAGCGCGCTTTGATTAGGGAACTTCTCGTCTTTCATCCTCCAATGGCGGCCTATCCTCCTACAATACAAACCACTTTCCACGAAGAACTCCATTGACCTTCTCCGCTTCACAATCCTACTCTTTTTCGTTTACCCTCTTCATTTCTCGTCATCTTACTACCCATTTTCACCCACCCACCCACCCACCGTAGATGTTTCTCAACAGCGTTCTTCAATTATTTGTTTCACTTTTCCTTTTTTCCCCTTAATCGCTTGGCCCTTTTCGTTTATTTGCTTGTTTTCTTCGTTTTACTCAAGTTTGCGGTTCGTTTTGTTCGATTCGATGAGATTCAGCCGGATGTGGGAGTTTTGAAGAACTGGAAGCAAACTGACTGGTAATGATCGCAACCCATCTTCGTGTTCTCTGATCTCTTTGATGCATTTTTTTTGTTTTCCACAATTGTTTCTAGTGCCGTTTTTTTGTGTTTCTTGGGTCAATCATTTGGTTTTGATTTGGGATTTCTGGTCTCTGACTTGCTTTTGATACTCCGGGGACTACGATTGTAGTGAGAATCATCGTATTAAGTGGTTGCATCGTCTTCTCCTTGAAGAAACCATTAGTTTACATTTGCTTTTTTTTTTTTTTACTAATTGATCTTCTGTAACTTCTCTTGAACTCTTGAAATCCATGTTAGCAACTGCTGAACACTGGTTATTGAGATTGTTGTTGGAGGGTTTTAGTATCGAAGTTGGGGATGGAACTTGTGGCTGACATTGGTTATTTATTAACTCTCATCATGGTGTGAGAAAATTCTTCCCACAATTTATAGTGTCTGGGGTGTTTGGGACGTTAAGTTGGGTTATGAAGTCCGGAGATAATATGTTGGAGTTACGAAATTTGTATTTGGAACGTAGATTTGTAAAGATGGAGTTTCTCAATAAATAAATATGCAAAAGAGAGTAAAGGAAAAGATGGATTTCCTTGATAATGTGCAAAATTGAACACTAGTAAAATTGGTGGAGTTGAGTTACTTAGAAGTTTTCACAGCACAAGTATTGATCAAATCTTTTCATCGCTGGGAAGACAACAGAGGGATATTGGATTTATATCATGCTTTTGATGAAAGGACAGTTCAATTTAGTTTGAGATATGAATATGCTTTAGTTTTAAGCAAAGGGTGAAGTGAGGTTAGGAATGAAGGGGTAAAGGTGCTATCTAGTGCTGCTTATCTAATGTTATCTCTGGACTCTGTTGAATATTTTTTCATCACGGGGTTGTAGAGAGTGGGGAGTAGATGTCAGTCTACTTGAGGAAACAGCGACGAGGAGTGACTTGTGACGGGTTTCTTACTGAAGTAATAGATAAATGAAACTGACCAAATGAAAATGATAATATGAGACAACATCGTCAAGAACTGAGTACATATCCACAAGTGCAGAAAACTGTGACAAGGCAGCTTGTGGTTTCTTTGTAACAAATTTATGGTATAATGTTGAACCCGTGTGGTCAGTCCCTCGAGAGGTTTGATTGTCTCTTGTTTAAAAGGGCTATATAACTTGCATTTTGTGTTTCATTGTTGACTGATAACCTTACTTGAACAAGATCTGATCTATATATTGTATAATTGCGTCCTTGAGTTTTGAGGCGACAAGTATTCCATCTTCTACTTACTTCAACTTAGTTAAATCTGATTTGGTCTCCTATACTTTTAAACTTCATGTTGATTTTCGCTGTTAATTATTTGTGCTTTCTTGTTTCATTTCAGATGGACATTGACTTGCAAAGAATCTTGGAAGAGTTTCCTCAATCCAATGTTCATGTCATCATGAACAACAACCAACGTGTCGATGAACATAGTCCAATACAGCTGCCAACTTGTGCATTTTGCCAACGAGTCCTTGTACCTGACAGTGATGCCCCTAGTGAACCTGAACCCATTGATATATGTGGCGATTGTAAATTTTTATTACTTGAAGATATTGAAACCCCTGTACGGGATTCTTATCACCGGATGACGCCTAGAGGAAGAAGAGCCATGCGTAGTAGTTCAGAGTCTCCTGAAAATCTTTTTTCACAAGAGTTCACCCATATGATTAACATGGTGAGACAAAGGCAATCCAGCATCTCCAGCCATGGGGATCGATATGCAGACGGTTCGAATGCAATGGATTTCATGCAGCACTCAAGTTCCCATACAACTCCTAATCAGTCTAGAAGATGGCGACAAGTATACTCTGATTCTGAAAATGATGGTTTAGATAGTTTTGACTCTATGTTTGAGGAGAGTGAATCAAATTTCAGTTTTGGGCCTTATAGACATTCTTACGGTGATAGTGATGTTGTTTCCAATAGAACTTATGGGGGTGAGTCTGATGTTTCCTTGGATGATGGACATAGTTTCTTGGATACAGACGTTTTTATTCTGCCAGGTGAGGGATCTGACACCGATACAGACATTGATCCCATGCGTGCTGGTGTTGGACATTGGGACTCAAGCGATGAGGAGGATGATCATGGTGAATTTACGGAAGCCGAGACAGAGCAAGAAGTAGGATCTTCTGAAGCTAGACCTCAACTTCAAAATTTTCATGTTTCTAGTGCTTCTCGGAGAGGTAACTCGAGCAATTGGAATGAACAGCTTTCTTCACCGGAATATGAGGGTTCAACTCCTGGGCATATCAGGAGGAATAGGCGATTTTATTCTATCACCAACTATGCACAATCAGAGTTACTATCTTATGTTGGGGATTCTGGTGACTATCTTGACAGACAAGGGTTTGAAGAACTGCTTGAACAAATTGCTGAGACAACCACCAGCTCAAGACGTGGAGCACCTCCTGCAGCCGTTTCTTTTGTGAAAAACCTCCCACGTTTGGTGATTTCTAAAGAACATTTGAAGCATGACAGTATTTCCTGTGCAATATGCAAAGACTTCCTACATTTAGGCGTTGAAGTGAATCAACTCCCTTGCCTTCATCTCTACCACCCTTCCTGCATCTTGCCATGGTTGAGTGCTCGGAATTCATGTCCTCTGTGTCGTTATGAACTTCCAACCGATGATCGAGATTATGAAGAGGTAAAGCAAAGTAGTATCAATGCTGCAGCGGTCCATGGTCTTCAACCTCGGGTAGTTGGACTCGAAAATCCCAGTGGCTTGAATGGAGTTGGAGCAAATCCTGAGTTTGAAACTAGTCAAGAAGAGGATCAGAGGAACATAGACTCAGCAGTTATCAGTAGTAACAATTCGGGTAGAGGAGCTAGACGACGTTGGCTATTCGTTGCTGCTCCAATAGTTGGTCTTGTAGGTATAGCCCTGATGTTATGGTTTGGCAATCCTTTATGTGATCAAAGAGTTTCGGGAGGTCAATTAACAGATGGGAGGCAGCTCGATGCTCACAGTGCAGAATCGTCAAACCAAAGAGAGAACAGAAGCAGGAGATGGTGGCAAATCGTCTAGCAACCACAAGGTTTAGTACAGAAAAATTGATCTAACACGAGCTTTCTTGTTTTTGTTGATTTCCCAGGATTGAAATCTAAAGGAATTTAGGATGTAGTTCGGTATTATTTCAGTTTTCCCAATGTGTTGAAGTAGAAGAGTTGATTTAAACGCACAAAGCAGCAACCTGTGCCTCGCTTGTGAGCCCAATGGGGGCAGTAATAAATAGGCCAATTGGTTCTGTTGTGCATGTATATACTTCTTACAATTTTTGTAAATAGAATTATATATTTTAATAATAATAATAATAATAATAAAAAGGATTTGTTTTATATGATCGCCATCATTTTTCATTTCAAGAATGTATTTTTTATGAAAATTATTTGAAAGAATAAAACTTGAATTTTAAGTATACAAAATTTATTACAATAAATTAAAAAGAGGCAATTGGGCAAGAAATGCATTCTCCATCTTCGTAAACGTAAAAAGAAAAATTCCCAACTTCCCTCCCCATTCCTTGCCTAAAAGAAAATCCAGAAAAATATGGACAGCTACCTCCAAAAACATATCTTGAGGAAATATAGGTGCAAAATCTATACCAAGTACAATTAACATAATCTCTTTATTCATCGCTTCATAATGTCTTTTTCCATGTGATCTACAAAGCATGAATTATTCATTAATAGAATATCTCTTCTTGTTCACACGGTATTGAAGCAACTAATTTGCTTAGCTTTATTATAGACAATCATCTCAAACAAAAAAAATACTATTTCTAGACGATACTTGTCTTCTCTACAAGTAACGAATGACACACATATTTAACAAAGAATAAGCAGAAGTATTGGAATATGAAACTTATTCACAAGGTTGCAATTTCTTTAGAAGAGTATCCTGAAATAGAGGATGAACCACCCTGCCATTGAGATGACAGAAAATATATGAACCCAGAAAAGAATAGCAGCAGAATCTTTACCACAACCCCTCAAAGTAGCCACAGCACCTACAGACAATAATTTGCTTCATGAGTTAAAGCCTTAAAGGACATGTATTTTGACTTAAACATGCTTCGCTTCTTTCATTTCAGGAAACGAATAATGAGGCGAAGATTGCTGATCAATTTGAGTATTCGTTTGTTTGTTCTTAGTTGTTCTCAAGATTGGAACTTACTTGAGAGGACAGACGTTGGCATCGAATGCTGAAGAAGAAGAACGAATCGGAACATTTTATCATCTGGAGGAAGGAAGCCAAGCTTGTCAGCTAACATGACTATGCCAAGTCCTGCAGGAGGCACCAAAACCAACCGTGCAAAAATAATAGCAGCGGTAGTCCGTAGCCCAAGTTTTGAACTTCCAGGACCTGCAAGCAAAAGGAGACATTGTTATTTGTTAAGCTGTGTTGAAATCAAAAGGCTTTTGGGCGGTTTACATGATTCTACTAAACGAAAGAAATAGTTAAATCACCGATTAACTCAAAAACTTAAGTTGATGGGTAAAATCACTAAATAACCCACAAACTTGAGCTGATGGGACAGCAAACAAGAAATAGAATTATACCCAAACTTAAACATTCTGCTTCTTCCACTTGTGCTTTGAAAATTTTGTGAAAGGCCCAACTTAGAAAACAATATGAATTGGGGAGGAATGACATGACAATTTGCTATCATGTTAAATCACCAATACAAAAATTTATGCTGATGGGTGATGGAAAGTTAAATATATCAAAATTTTAGCAGAAATGTGTCAAGTTGTTCATGAAGATTCTGTTCTTGATTTGCAGTAAAGCTATGTATCTCTACAACTATGACAGAAAATTATTGTCATTGGAACAGCACTAACCTTCAACGAGGTTTCCTCCCAATGCCAACAGGATGCATGGAATCATAGCCTCCCTGAAACACAAAAGGTGAGATTGTATTGGTAATGGAAATATTATAGGTATATATCCCTTTAAATTTCCCACATTCTAGTTTTTTAAAATCAACTAATCCATAACCTATTTTTAAAGATTACAGGTCCATATCCGCCTTGAAATCAAACTCAAGGTTAAAAAACACACTATCTAATGAGTGATGTAATATCTTTTAAGAATCTTGCTCATTTCTTGAAGAATCTTGTACTATTCAAGCGTTCTTGTTAGGTTCTTATCTGGTTCTTGAAGGTTAAAAAACACACTATCTTAGGACATTTTTTTTCCCAATCTCTTCAACCTGGAAGACACGGATAGCACACCTTAATTTCCAAAAAAGAAAACGTTGGAGAGTAGGAAATGAAATCCCAGAAATTGCCACAAAACGAAAACGCAGATCCCAAGTTCCATAAAAGGAAAGAAGGATCTCTTGTTTTAAGAATTTGAAATCTAAATACCAGCTGCTCTATATTATTCTTCAAATGCCACCTTGAAGACTTTGTTTTTAACCTGATGGCTGCAAGAATTATAATTTCAGAGCACCAAGGGAGGACTTATAACTTAAACAGAACCATCACAACCTAAAAACGAAGTACAATGAAGCTAGAAGAAGGTGTTAGGATAGTAGGTCTCTCGAAATTTTAAAAAAGGTATTATATAGCACACTTCATGAACCCACATGGTTATGCTTTTGGATTTTCCACAAGAATCCTTATACGAACAAAAATGTTGCCTTTACCAAAAGCCCTCTCCATGTCAACCTGATTGTGATTTGGAACTATGCTGGCATCCTCAACAAAGGCAAGGAAACAAAAGCCAAAGAGATACATGGAACCCTCTGTTAACGGCTAATTTGAATCTTCATGACATGATCATCACAAACTCTAGGAATTTGAGCTCTTGACTTGAAACAGAAACCCAAAGATAAACCTCAAGATCAAATATTTAGGTGTATTGAAATTCAAGTGTAGGCATCTAGCAGCCATTCTTAACAATAGACTAAAAGAAACCTTCCAAGAAAACAACCTCAGTGCAAGCCCATCAATGAGCAAAGCGAAAGAATTATAATACTAAATAAAAAGCAACATTGCTCTTCCAAAATTTCCAGGATTTACCCGAGCATTATGCAGCTATCAGTGAAGAAAAACAATGGAGCATCAGGAGTAAAAATCAACCGCCTTAAGAATGGAGTTGCACCCAATAACATAGCTAGGACCTGCAACAGGTTGCATAATCAATTACGAATGGTGACAAAAGAATGTGGAAAGATATCTGAATCTGGAAGTTCAGAAACCTCATCAATTAACATGAACCCCAAAAACATAAGTAGATGAATAAAAAACATCACTTTAACTTTGGAGATAGATATCAGATGTTTGTGAAGAGAACAAACCCTAAACCCAACCCATTGTTTTCTTTTCTTTTTCCCTTCACAAGAGAACAAAAACAACTCATTCTTTTCCGAAAACAATATTTCAGTTTACAATTTCAAAAGAGGACGAAACAAATGTTCCCATGAAACTTATCTAGCTTTCACTAATTATAGTATGATCCATAAAACAAATGATAAGACTACAGCACATTAAAACACAAATATATACTAACCGAAGCAACAATAGGAGGCTGAAACATTTGCTTGAGCTTCAATTTGTCAAACCAATAAATAAGAAAGCCCTTAGTCTGCATCCAAAAAAGAATTGTGAGTGATAGACAGCCCCAATTTTGTATTTTCTTTGAGAAATAACGATGAATGAACAAACTGCCACTTCAGATAAGTTAGATAGCCTAATAAAGCCAAGAAGTCATCCAAATCTTCATAATTTTAGAAAAACTGATTTTATACTGCTTAGCTTGAAAGCAAAAAAGAAACATGAAGCCAAGAATTGACACAACTGATCTAAAACTCTTCTAACAATTTAACGTACTGGTTTCTTAACTAAACAGAGAAGCTGCTAAAAATTGAAGATGATAACATTTACATCCATTATGTTAGGTGTAAATAAAGTCTCACGTTGGTTAGGAAAGGGAGAGATCTACGCTAAGCGAAGTACAATTATCTCCATTTGTATCAAACCTTTTGGGTGATTCCAAAAGTAAGGCTATGAGGAAATATGCCCAAAGTGGAAAGTATTATACCGTTGTGGAAATAGGTGGAGGTTTTGTTGTCGTTATTACATTTTTCATATTCCATATCATACTTCTATAAAAGAATGTCATATTAGTCTTCTACAAAAATATAAAATATGCTACTATAAGTTGATTAATAGAAATGAACCCCGCCATGAATCCATTGAACTAAATATGGCAATGCTTACAATAAAGAAAAATAAAGTCTCTCACCTCTTCCTTCTTAGGAGCATCCGGATATGTTGAAGGTACCTCCTGAATGAGCAAGGGAACATGCGCAGGTGTATTATCCTTTAGAAGGTTCTTAACTGAAATATTTTGATCTTTGATGTCAAATGTACCCTCAGGTGGAGGTGCCAACATCGCATAAACATAGGTGTAGAGGATAATTGCACCAACCTTGACATTAAAAAATAATTGTGTAGGTATTAGTAATTCAATTGATAAGTAAATTTAGAATAGGTTGTTTGCTAGTAACAAACGTTTACTTTTTATTATTATTATTTATTTTCTTAAAAACAAAGCCATTGATAGGGTAAAAATTTCCTGAAGGAGTCACAAAGAGGCACCCCATCTTGAGTTAATTGCAAGGGAAAATACTTAAAAATGAAATTTGATTGTGAATAGTGAATACCAATTAGAATAAAGGTACATATTTATCAAATACTTCTTCCACTCTCTTTTTCATTAAAGTGTATATTGTTCGCTTCAAGCCATGGGGCCTAAATTATAAAAAAACACGTTACTTAGGAATGAATATAAGCCAAGTCATGGATAGGATAATTGTTATTTAGAATGATAAATGATGGAAAGTAATTAAAAATTCAAAAGAAAATAAAATCCAACTTTAGAAAAATGCACAAGTCCAAATGAGTTGAGCCAAAAATGCAGAAAAACCCACCCACTGGCCATATGAAATATAAGCAATCCCATCAGTGCTACACTTCTCTTCATCACCAAAAGGATTCATATCATCTCTACATAGAGCTGCAATGAGAACGAGAGGCACATTTCCAATGTTCCCTGAATGCCAACATCAAAACATAGAATTGTAACAAGGATGCATAAATAATACGTTCATATGAGAAAACCAAATCATGAAGTTCAAGTAAATATTTTCACAGCATATATACAGCTACTGCATCTTCAAGTACAGAAACCCTACGATTTATTAGATCAATTCTTCATCTTTCACACAGAAATGGAAAGAAAACTGGTGAATTAAGACACAAGGTCAAGGATATTGCAATTCGTTTGACACTACAGGAAGTGTTTACTTGAAACTTACTCTAAAATGTAAGTACAATGTAGCTTTCAACAGAGGGAAGTGGGAAAGGAAATTCATCTTTATTATTCGATCATCGTTATTTTCATAATATTAATGATATGATTTATACCAGTAGCACACTGCCTTTGGCAGGCTTAATTACAACTAGATATTACTTCTAATCTAACTAACAGTCAGCTAAAAGACTTACAAAAACAAGACTGAGTTCAGGGCCTGGCATAGGCATGGGTACCTAAATTAGTTGGGAATGGGCTCTCAATACAGGATTATTCAAAAGAAAAAGACTACAAAAACAAGAAATGAATAAACTCATCTTGTGTTTTAGGTAGGTAAGGAAAATGTATCAGATGTATGCTAGCATCCATCACATAAGGCCAATTCATTGTAAATTCAATATTAAAACTAGGTCTGCGTTGTTGAATTAGAAAGTTTGGAACCCTCTGATTCATTCCTTGATCCATTAAGGTCTTGACTACGTATATTCATTTGAACAGCTCTCCTAATTTATTTGTTTGCAATTGTGGATCAATGTCCAGCCAACGTGATTGATTTGTGACGTAGTGCCATTCAATTAGTGCAAAGAATTGATGCACAATCCGGAAAAAAGATACTATTCTAGTTTTTGAACTACAAAATGACAGGCCATAAGGAGTTACTTATAAACTGATGGCCATTAACGGATATCTGAAATGACCAGCCAACCAAGTGAAAAACAGGTAACAACACATACATCATACAGACAAACTATGTTCAAGTACTGTTCCAAGATCAAGGGGTTTACCAATTCCAATTTGTACAATCGTGAACTTGAAGAATGGGTATGGAGGACGAACAATTGATGCAACAATTAATCCAATTAGGGAACCTGATATCGAAGCCAGAACAACATTTGCCGGAATAAACCACCTACATAATAAGGCCACAAATGAAATTAGATCACATGTTCTCCGTATACAAGGTTCAAATCAAAACAGGAACATATGTAGAAGTATATTTAGCTCCCACCATTTAAGCATTTTCTCGAGAGTAATAGCTTGCCCGAGCTGAGAGAATATTAAACATGGAAGCAAAAGCGAAAAGACCAACTGCAGCACAAGAAGCAAAAAAAATCATTCTGAACCCGGTCCATCAAAACATCAAATCAGAAAACAATACAGAGTTTGTTCAGTGTACAGATTAGATGAAATTTATGCAAACATACCCCATTCAAAAGCTTCCTTCCACTTGCAGGCAAGATGTTGACATATTTAGATGCCATAAGAAAACCCAGAAAACACATAGTGAAAACTTTGGCTATGGGTAACACAGCAATCTTAATGGTGACAAGCAGAGAGTTCCCTCCCGCTTGAACTTCCGAGACGATGGCTGAGAGAAAGTTTTCCATGCCTATCTCCTCTTTGTCACTCAATCTTCTGACCTCCACCAAACAAAACTCAAAATCTGAAACTCGTTCTATATGAAATAGGGGTTCCTTCGCAAACCCACCAAATTCCAAACGGGACCAAATCTCAGAACTCGAATTTAATAATCAAAACCTGAAGTCCAGGAAATTTTGCTTCTCAGTTTTCCTGATCACAAGACGTAATTTAAACTTGTCAAAACAAGAACAACCCAAAAAAAAAAAAAAAACTAAATAATTAAGAATCAAAAGCAAAAACAAGGGAGTAGAACAATGAAATCGAACCGGAAGTATCATCACAATCAAAGCAACAAAAAGTAAGAACTAAATCCAGAAATAGAATGTCGAAAAAGAAATGCTGATAGCGACACAAATTTCTTGAAAAACGTTCATGCACTGAATACTAACAATAAAGCTTCATAAAAAAAACCCCATAATTACTAAAACAAAACAAACCCCAGAAGCCATAACAACAAATTACAGCGATAGAAAGAGAGAATTAACGAGAAAACACTTACAGAGAAACAAGAACAGATCCTAATCTGAAATTTTCAAAAAAAGAAAAAAAAAAGTGAAAATGGATGAAGAGGATGAAGATAAAAAGTTGAAGAACAGCTCTGAGGGTAGGCAATGGCGATTTGTGTCAGCCTGCTTCTAGTAAAGCAACCGCGCGCCAAATATTGCGCTGCTCAATTCCTACTGTTCGTCGATGAAGTGGAATATTTCACCGCACAAATCCGTAGATTGACAACGACAGGATGATTTAACATTCATATGCCACAAAGTAACGATCGTATTAAGCTTTATACAACGAATTTAATGGTTGAATTACGAATTTAGCTATGAAAGTTGAAGAAAATTTCGATTATGTTCTTGAATTCTCTCGGTTGTGAATTGTATCCAAATGACAAAAATTAGCTCAAGAAACAAGAAACTATTTTTGAGATCAGAGATTTAGATTTATAATAATAATAATAATAATAATAATAATCTTTTTCTTTTTAATGAGACAAAAAATTTAGTTTGAAAGTACTCTCCTCATTTGCTTTCTCATAGAATTTTTTTTAAGTACTTTCTTATTAGCTAAGTTCATCACCCAATTTTTCTTTTCCTTTTTTATATATACATATAATTATAATTATTGTTATAATAATAATCGAAAGATGCATGTATTCATTGAAGACTCTCCATATTAATTATTTCTCACCTTTATTTATAACAACTTTTTACAAACATAAATCAAAATAAAATAAATTAGGATTGTGTGCACATTTGAAAGGGCAGATATTTAGTGTGTTATTGATTAAGAACGTTCAAACCTTCCATCTATGAGTTGATTGAGTCATCTAAAAGAAATATGCATCTTCTTAATATAAAAAGAATTTGTTTAAAATTTTAAAAATTATTATCAACCATATTTTTCATGATTTTAGAATCTTTGATGTGGCGTCTATTCATTTAGGTTAATTTTGAAGCGTGTTACAAGTTAGAATGATAAGATTAAAATTGCATAAGATACTATTAAGGTATATTTCAAGAGTTTAAAAGTGTTCAAATATACCTTTTTTTCCAAAAAGAAAAAAAGAGAGAATATTTCTCTTATTTAGGAATAAAAATTGCAAAAATTGACATTTACCAGATTTTTCTATAGAATTAAAAAAAAAATTTGTTAAATTTACAATTTTCTTAAAAAATAGAAAATCATTTTGTGCAAAGTTTTAAAAAGATTTTCCTCATAAAATTTATTTATTTATATCATCACGATCAATTAGAAATAGTGTCAAAAAGTTTTTCTATCAATTTAAATCAAATCAATTTGACTCTACTAAGATATAGTTTTTTAATTAATAAGACATAACACATTTTCAAAGATTAGAATAGTAGAGGTAGGTATTACATTTTATAATCAACCAAAACGAATCTTTAAACTTATAAACTTTAAGTCAGAGTCCAATTCACTCTCTTCAGTTTATAAGTGAAATTTTGATGTTTAATTTTACCTCTATTTTTCTTTACTACTTAGCTTGTATGATTTTTTTTTGTAAAAGAATATTTGTCTGATTAAGATTAGGTTTTAAAATTTGTAATATATAAAGAAAAGAAATAAATAAAAATGATTCCTCTCATATCACAAATAGAGGAAGAAATAATCACAAATACAAATAAGAAAATGAAAGGCTAGTGAATGTAAATAAATCATCCCTTCTACTCCTAATTGTCTAAGCCCACAAACGCCTATTTCTTTTACTTGTATTTTTTTCTTCCTATTTTTAGAACCTCTAAATATGTTTCTTTTTCTTTTTAACAAAAAAAAAAATTTGAGTGATATATAGAATGTGTTTTTAAATTTAAATTCAAATGGATTCTATGTTTAAGATTTTTTTAAAAAAAAATCAATATGTTTAAGCATTGGAGGTAACACCAATTTATTTTTGCCATTTCCAAATCAAATGTTTTATTTAACAAAGTAAAAAAAATAAAATAAAATAAAAAAATTTAGGAATCACAACTAAATCCAATATTTTATTTTAAAGAAAGTGTTTTAAATAAAATGTAGAATCATTTAGTTTTTTATTTTGATTTTTGATAAGGATTATAAATTCAAGTATTTTAAAAAATATATATATGCAAACTATATAAAAAATTAAGAGTTAGAGAAAATTAAAAAATATAACATTGTTATATCATATATGTTTATATTATAAGAGTATAGTGCATCCAAAGTGCGTATTAGTTTTTAAATAATTAAGGGAATTAAAAAACTTGTCCTAAGTGAAATTTAGTGAAATTAAAAGTAGTTTAGATTGAAAAATGATCCATCTTATCAAAAATTGAGTTAAATTTAATGATTGATTAGAAAACTTATCTTAATTATGTTTGGTTTTATTATTTTTTTAATGTCAAATCAAGACAAAGAATATAAATAGTGAAAATTTATGATTAAGAATGATGAAATGATACTTTTCAAATAAAAGAGTTTCCCTAAATTTGTAGTTTTATGCTTTCTTTGGGTTCACTAGTTGAGGGAATTTCTTTTCCTTTTATCTTTTTTTCTTGTCCAACCAAGTCCAATAATGAAGCCAAACCAAATGAGTTAATGTGTCATACATGAACAAATCCAAAAAAAATATATATATATATCGAATCTAATACCCTACGTAGTTAAAGATCCAACGTATTTAAAACTTTCACGAATCTTTAATTGATATATGAACTATTTCAAGATAATCGAGGGTTTGAAATGAAACTTCGTATTAGAGTTCATAAAATGCAAATAGGTGTATGGTTTCTGTGTAGGAAAGATGATAAGATTTTGCAATCTTTAAATATACAATTTTTTTATTGTCAGTTGGTTTTGAGATGTGTATATTTATTTAATACTCGTTCCTTGAAAGTTCAAGGTTTTAGAATATGAAAAGTATTTTTAGTAATATTTTCGTCTTTTTTTCGTTCTTTAATGAGAAATTTGTTTCAACGTGGTGGCCACCTACCTAAGAATTAATTTTCTATGAGTTTAATTGATACTCAAATATTGTAAAATTAGACAGGTTGTCCTGTGAAATTAGTCGAGGTGTGTGTAAGCTGACTCAGACAATCACAAATAAAAAAAGAGCAATTTTGTTTGATAATATTACTTTTAGTCTTTTACTACGCCTAAAGACAATTAGTCTTCTTATTAAGCCTAATATGGTATGAAAGAAAGCATTAAGAAATTTTTAGGGGTGATTTGGAAGCCTAACTAAGGATTTACATACGAGACCTTGTTGTCGCCTTCAAGTGAAGGTTCTTCTTCCAAACGTCAAAAATCACACTTTATCAAAGCTCATCATCCGTGAAATCAAACATTAAACTAAGGCGGCGATAGTGGAAAGAGCGACGTTTAACTTGTTTCAGGAAACTGGATTTCCTTCAAATTTTGATATCCTTCTTGCCGTCCACCTCAAATGGGATTTGCGGATTGAATCTTTTGTCTCCTGCTTCAGAAAATAGAAATCCTGATGTGGATAATTGGCATATAGGCTTGATCCAATTACATAAAGATCTGGTATACGTACTTACATGTATATCTGTTTATATGGGTGTGTGTATGTATGTAGTTGTTTATCGTAGTCATCTAATGTGTTAGACGTTTTTTCTTCTTAGACATGACATTACGTAGTTTTGCTTAATTTCTTTAACACCATTTTTTAATTCTATCCCCCATTTCATTTTAAGGTCTATTTTTAAATGTGCTCTTAAATTTAAATCCCTTTTCTTTATCTGATTCCTTTTTCTCATTTACAAATAATTATTTGCAATATTATCCTTTTAACCCCTCCTTATTTTCTATTTTAGTTGATATGCTACTTTGTCTTTTACTTCAAAAGAAAAGACACTTTTGAAAAGACACTTTGTTCAAGTCATTTCAAACAAACTTAATTATTTAAACCATAAAAAATATATATATAAAATTTGATAAAATTTGTAAAATTATTTAAATTAATAGATGTACATTCTACCTCTTTCATATATGACCTTAATGATATTTTGCTAATTTTGAAATATATTTTTTCAATATAAACTTCAAACAAATTCCTCATTTAATTAATTATTAATTTGTTGGAATTTAAGCTATAATTTGCTATAATTCTATTATTTTTGTTTTAAATGTGTTATATGCATATTTTCTCTAATTGCTTTTATAATTTATGTCAAAAAAATTGTTTGCAACTTATTCAACCATTAAAAAAATATTGTCTAAGTATAGAAACCTTTAAAATAAAATGTTTTTAGCCTAGTGCAAGTGAATTTTTTAAATATTATGATTGAAAGAGAGAAATGTAACAAAATCTACGTAGATTTTTCTTTTAATCAATTTTGAAAATACTTTTAGAAAACGTTGTTTTAATTAAAAAAATAATAATGATGAAAAATTAATGACTCAAAACATTCGTATATCTATTAGGAAGAAGATATAGTCTATCACACAATTATAACGTAACTTTGACTCAAACTTACACCAAGATGAATTGGTTTTAATAACATTTCATTAATTAATTTTAGAAGTCTAAGTTGCTTAACCTATATGTCTGTGCCAAATGAAAACACAATCTTTGATTCTAAAGGGTTGGTTTATTTCACATGATTGACCTTTTCTTCACCTCTGTGTATTGCAATATATTTGAATTTCAAAAGGAAGACTTAACGTAACGCCTTAGGCCAAAGATTTAGACAATAATTCAAAATTTGGATTCAACAACTGATAGTCTTAGCATTCCCTTGTGATCTTACCACGTCTTTGCCTCTCTTAAATGCTTATTAAAGTGAAGTTAATTGTTTCCATCAACCAACATGGGTTCTTTAGCATGGTTTGTCCTCACTCACTCCAATCTTAAGAAAATTCCTAGAAGATCACCCAATATAGAATTGTTTAACCTAAGCTAACTTAGCTTCGTAGTTCCTATGATTAAACCATCGAAAATGAAGATGTACTTTGTTGACATAAATAGTAACTTTCAATTCTTTTGATTCTTTCTTAACTTTATTTTTATGTTTTTAAGATCTCTCACTCAAATGTGATATCGATTCATTCATGTTCTTATCCCATCCAATTGTGTCGAAGTCTTATATTAAAGATTTTTTTTTTATATTATCTTCTAAGCATTAGTTTTTTTTTTTTTTTTATCTATACTTAACCGCCGTTGAAATCGTGAAAACATCATTTTATAAATATCCAATCGTATATTTTTTACAAGTTTGTAAAAATATAAATGACAATTTTCGGTCTTTTCATAAAAGTAAAAAAAATACAAAGATGAATAATAAAATTTAAAATGAAGGGTTAATGTAATAAGTTAAAATGCTTTCTAACTGAACTAAAAGTCACTAATAATTAAAGGCAAAAGTACGTGAAAACTGCACAATGATTTAGTTTTCTAAGTTTATGAATCTTATAAATCTCACTTTTCTAAGTTTCAAAGAAAAGAAAAATGTTGTGTGGAGCCCTCCAAAAGAGTCCATAAATTATAGATTTATATAAAGATTATATATTCCAATTTGTTCATCATTTGTTTGAAAATTAATATTAAAAAAGAAGTATTGGGTCAGCAAATCTTCAAGAGATATACATATATATGTATAATTGGAAAAATTGTATGAATGGGTAAGATGAAGTGGTAAGAACTCCATTGGTTGAGAGTTGAAGATATTGATATTACATTACTTTATTTGGAAAGAAAGAATAAATTAAATATATATGGACAAAAAAGACTAAAAGATATGATTGCATATTTAATTTTAGTAAATGAAAGATGAAATTTAATATATTGATTTTGAATGATATAATAAATGTTAAGAGAAAATATATTTATTGTAAAAATGGGATATAAAAAAACACCAATATTGAGAAAATAATTAAAATGCATATAAAAGAATTTAAGAAAAGAAGATAATAAAATTTTTAGAAAAATCACCCTTATCTTCTATTACTTTGAAATTTCAACCCATATGTGTCTTATAAAAATCCAATACCACTGTTTATAAATAATTTGACATACGTAAGAAAGTGAGTTAATACTCCCCATAGTTAATGCCCCTAAGGTTTGTATCTTAATGATACATGACAATATAGATGGATGTGAAGGAAGTGACACATGACATTTTATCACTAAACATAATGAACATCTATTTAACAATATTCTTAATAATATTAATGTATTAGGTATAAAGAAAAAAATGTACATGTGTGTGGGAAAATGGTAAATGGGTTGAATGTATATTATAAGAAATTTTAACTATTTGGAATTATATTTAAATAAGTTTTATATGAGAGTTAAATATGATAAATTGAAATTTCAAGTTGATTGAATCGAAGGTGGTCAATCGGAGAAGCGAAGGAGATCGGTCGAAGTTAAGTTGAAAAGAATCTAAATAAAAAATTTAAAAATAATCTAAAGCATTAGATCGACAAAATTGACCAATCGATCAAATTATATTCCTTTACGTCCAAAATCAATTTAAACATTTACTAAATCAAGCATAATCGATTTAGTTAATTAGGGTTTCATTAGACTCTTCGGTGCACACCCCATGTATGTATGCTAGATGTTAAAATACATTATTTAATGGGTTTTTTTTTAAAAAAAAAACTTATTTAAATTCTAACCTAAAAAACACACATCATTGTTAATATTTTGTCAATTTTAAAATACACATCTTTTTAGAGAATTTTTTCTTTTAGTTTAATTTTAAATAATTTTGAAGTGCAATCAAAATCTCATCCTTTCAATATATATTTCACTTCTATCATGTAGTTCATGTAATGATTTTTAAAAAAAATTGTTTTAAATAATAAAATTGTTTATACTAATAGATTCAAATAGATTGATACTAATGTCTATCGGTAGAGTGATTCTACTACATTTCTAAACAAGTTCACTCATTTTACTATAATTTTAAATAAGTCGACCTATTTTGTTATTCTATTACAAAATGACATATTTTGTCACTCTACTGAATCGAAAATTTGCATATCTCCCTCTTGTTATATACAAATATAGTAATATTTTGTATCGTGAGAAAGTCTTGTGAGAAAGTCTTGTGCAAGTGTAGAATTTACATTTCATTAACCATTTTAATTTCAAAATCAAATTTTAATAAATCTAAATTATTAATTTATATTTTTATTGTACTAAAAAATTATATAACTATTAGTCTAAAATTTTTTAAAAAATTATATAATTTATATATATTTTTGTTTTATTTTTCTAATTTATTTTACTTTGTCATCAATATATTAGTTTTTTTTTTTTCATTCTACTCACGATCATTCTTATAATTTACTTCGAGATTTCAATTTAAAAATAAATAAATAAAGTGTGGGAACTGGGGAGAAGGAAGATGACGTGAGAGATTTAAGTTTTAAGTTTAAAAACAAAATTAGTTTTTAATTTGGGTTTATTTGATTCAAATGTGGTGTTACATGAAATATTTATAGAACAAATTAATAAGATTTCTTAGTTATTTATCAATTTAATTAATATGATGAATCTAGAGCCTAATTATTTAAATATAGAAGTCACATCATTCTTACATTAAAAAGTTAATGAGATTTTACGATAGGACTAAAGTGAACTAGAAATAATCCTCACTTTAGACTCTTTGACTTATTGAAAAGGTTATAGACAAAACATGGTGTCGTGGTGTAGTTGGTTATCACGTCAGTATAACACATTGAAGGTTTTCGGTTTGAGTATGGGCTACACCATCATTTGTTGCAAAGTTTACAAAATGCAAATATAACTTTTTTTTTTTTTTTTTTGCATTTTCAAATTCACAACCAAATACGATTTTCAAATTTTTGGAATTTGAAGTTTTGAAATTTGAAACAAACATGTTTTCAAATATAGTAAAAGTAAAGAATTTGTTTTCATTTTCTATAAATTCTTTGTTTTCAAAAATGAAATTTCAAATCACGAACCAAACAGAGACTTAGGGATCGTTTGAGAATGGAACGAGTTTGAAATGTGATATGTCATGCCCCATCCCAAAAGTCACTCTATGTGACCAAGTGGAAACGTGACCGCCTAGACATTCTACGTGAGTCTCTCCACGAGATAACACACAGAATGCCTAGTAAACGAAATTAAATACAACCAACAAGCTTAAAATGTGAAATGTGAACTGAAATGAAATGAGAAAACTTCATCGATATTAAAATAACATAGTACATTTGACCTTTAATACAAAATCCTTCAAAAGGAACTAAATACAAACTCAAAACTACAACTTGAATCCTCTCGCCCACCCTCTATATGCTATGCGATATAATAGTGGCCACCACCAAATGATGTGTTTCATGAATAACACAGTAGCCGATCAAGGTTACAAGTTCAACATTGGATGTCCTTCGCTACCTGGAGGGAGGAGAAATAAAACAAAACGTTTGAAAGGTTAGACGAAAACGTCTAGTGAGTGGAGTCTTTTATCAATACCTTTATAAATCAAACTTTGTCGTAACGCGTTATAATTATTTCACCAAAAAACACAGCAAGTGTGAGGCATCACATCGCATAGGGTACAAAGATCATCTCATTTCATCATTTTAATTCATATCAAAACTTACGCATTTATAAATCACATTCTTTTGGAAAGCATAATAGAAATCATATATTTCAAGGTTTCAATGGAAACATATTGAAGGATTTAAACACATTAGAAATCTTTTTTGTTTTTGAAAATGTAAGAAGAACCGTTCACAAATAAGTTAGTTTATTTTCCTACTCCTTAGCCGTAAACCACCTTGCACTTCCTTGCAACACTTGTCGAATTCAAGCTTTTGAAAATCTCTCAATTCTTTCTTAGATTAGTATAAGGTAAAACCAACTTCACAATGATTTGACTTCATCTATTTATAAGCTTTTATGTGTAAAAATAATGACTTCTGTCCTTGCCACTTCCTTATCCTAAATTTGGATTAGGAGGCAAGGTCTAATCAATCGTCGGCTTTCTTACACAAGGATGGTAACACTCTTTTCCAGTGAGGTAAGCTCAAAAAGTATAATAGTTCTTCGTCTAGCCACTTCTCGTCACGTAGCAGTCTTATTGCATAGATCATCTTGCCATATGAATCTTATTGTGTTAGGCATAACAAGATTAGAGTCTGACATAATGAAATCTAACATTCATGTTTAGATTAAGCAATATTTGAGTTTGTTTTGTAATATTAAATTCATTATATTTCTGTAGTTTTCAACTCAACTCACTTTTTTACCATTTTCACATTTCACAATCTTTTTTCTATTCGTCATTCTCACACATTTCCAATATCTGTCAAATTCACCATAATCATGATTATATTTCAACTTCCTGTATAGCCACGACAGATTTGAATGAATAATTTTTCCTAAATTGATGATCACATGTTTTCGATAATTTTTAACATTAGTTAAGAAAACATAGAAAACGTTGTTTTATTGTTTTCCAATTTAACATAAAATTTAAGTTTTGTTTTCAAAAACAATTTCCATTGTTAGCCACCAAACAAATATTCAATACTTTTATTGTATCCCTTGTTCTTGAAAAGATGAAAATAAAAATGGACCAGAAGAAAGAAAGAAGCTTTTAATGTTTTACTAAAATTTAAAAATTTTGCCTTTCTTTTCTTTTCTTTTTTAATTAAACTTATTTTCTTTTAATGTCTTGCCCTAATTTTTTGAATCTTTTCAAACTTTTAGTTAAATTCTAAAATTTAAAACAATTTTTTTTTTCAAACTACTTCTTAGTTTTCAAATTTTAACTTAGTTTTTTAAACGTTAGAAGAAGATATAAAAACAAAGAAAAATTAGAGATAAAATAACGTTTATAAATTTAATTTTTAAAAAATATGATTAATTGTTAGATATTTAAAACTTGTAAACAAATATTTTAAAGCATCATCATTTCCATTTTCTTTTGACAAAATTTAAAATAACAACTAATGTAATCTAATTAACTTCAGAAAATGACACCTTCTTAGTGGAAATAAAGAACCAAACAATTAGGACTCCTAACTTAAATACATATATTAATTAATACAATCCTTTTAAATATAAAATAATAAATTAAAATATTTACAAAATTTTATAACGAAGGTTAGTGATAAAATTTAAAATCTAATAGAATCTAAAATTTTGTTATATTTTATGAATATTTTCAACATTTTGCTATTAATTTTTGTTATTTTTTTTGGTGATGTGAACAAATTTTTGTTTTATTTTAGGAGTTGGATGCATGAACATTAATTTAGGTTGAGGAATGTTGGCAAATGTAATAATTGAATTTTAAAACAAAATTGTTTACCCAACCTATGAGTAGTATACATCATATTTAAAGCTTAGATGAAAAATTAGATATTACAATACAATTGAAATGAATAGTGGAATGAAATTCAATAATTGCATCTTTTGAAATTATATTTTATTGTCTTATAATTTAGAAAAATTATTAGATTTTATTTTAGTAATTAAAAATAAAACAGAAAAGATGCTTTCTTAGGCCGAATTAAACGTAGACACGTAAAATTTTGAAAACTTTGAAATTTATATTTTCTTAGAATGAAAATGAAAATAATAATTCAATGAAAAGACATGGTGACAAAAAGGGAACAAAATAATATACGAATATATTCTTATTGTGTTCAATAATTGTTTGAAGTCTATTTTTAAAAATTAGTGTTAGGGCATAATCATTTCTAGGAAAAAAAAAAAAAAACTCCTTAAACTTGAGTGTATTAATTGAAACTCTAATCTAATATAATTTTATACTCAAGAAGAGAAAATTAAATGTCAATCATTATATATCATATTGATATTTTTCTATTTTTAAAATAAATTGACTCTTTTTATATATATATATATTGGTTGAGTTAATACAATTTTAGAATAAGGGAGAGTTTGTTTAGGGAAAGAAAATGAGAGAGAAGGGAGGGAAGTGTATGGTAGAGAAAAGGAAATGAAAATAGTTGATAGGTACAAAAGAGAGAGAGAACCACATGTAAGTGATAAGTGATAAGTGATTTTCACATTATTGTTTCCTTCTTCTTCTTTTTCTTTTTCTTTTTCTGAAATTCAAATCATCAAACTATTTCATTATTGCAAATAAGATTAATTCTTCCATAACCATTCAACTCTTTTTACTTTTTTAATGCTCTTTTCTTCCTTTTTACTTTCTATGTACTTTCTAAATTTATAAAGAAAACCACCTTTTTTTTTTTTTTTTTGAAAGCTTGGATTTCCAACCTTACTTTTTATACGTATATATACATGTATAGAAGTATTATATTATAGGGTAGTTTTTAAGATTCTATTAATGTTTCAAAACTTACTTAAAGAATTTAACTCGATTACTTTTTTAAAAAAAATTGAAAAACCGAAAAGTAATGGATAGAAAATAAGAATAAAACATTAGTAAATGATATGAATTAAACTAAGTAAATTAAAAGTAGTGAAATTTGAAATTGGTAATACAACAAAATGAATATAGAAATTATATATGTCCCAACCAGAAGAATGCAAGTTCCAAATTAAAACTAAAAACAAAGCAAATGAAATCCATATTAAATTGATAGAAACCAAATAAAGCAAAAGCAAAATAATTAACTAACCCATATATTGATTAAAACACTTGAGAGGTATACACAAATGTCCCATTCAAATCTGTCTATAAAGAAAAAAAAAAAGTCTAATTTAGAGTATTGATTAAGACGATGGTATTGTGTTTACAATTGTACAATTATATAATACATGTTTTAAATTATTAAAAAAAAAAGTTGAATTGAGTTTATTTCTAAATGTTTTTATCTTTATTTAATATAATTAAAACAAAATTCATAAACAAAATTGTGATATAAAATAGACAAAATATTTATGATTGAGATGATTCTTTTATTCAATTTTTTTAAAAAAAAAAATTATCGTTATGGAAGGTGTGTGAATGAAGACATGTTTGATTTTTGTAAATAAATAAAAGTGTCATCCTCTATTAAACTAACAAATAATTTTCCATTCAATTATTCATGACTTCATGTAGAATGAAAGAGATGGTTAAGTATTTCAAACTTATTTCAATCAGTGGCTTAGTTTTCTTTTTCTTAATTGTTTATCAATGTTTGTTGGGAATTATTTTTATTATTTCTAAAAATAAAATTTCAAATTCTAATCTTTGTACAAATCATCTCTAACATATATATATTATCTCTTTCATTTAATTCATTTCCAAAAAAAAATAACCAACCAAATAAATTAAAATATTTATAAATATAATGAAATATTATGATAGATTTTTATACATTAAATGATACTAAAAATGTCTACATTAAACCAATTTTATTTTGTTATATATAAAAGTAATTAATTTTAGTTAATTATTTATGTTGAATTTTGGACCATGTGAAACTAAAAAAAGTATAAATAATGATGGAGAAGCATGTGATAGTGATAGACACATTATAATTGTCCATTAAGCTAAAGCCTAGCTCTCTCAGACCCCATAAAACCCAATGCCTTCTAATCATACAAATCAAATCAAAACTATATATACACACATATATAGAAGCATTCTTAGGAGCATTCTAGAGAAGCATTTTTTTTCTTGAGCTAGTACGAGCCTAGAAATTTAAATCTAAACCTTTTGGTTGAAGATATATGTCAAAACTAGTTAACTTAGGTTCAAGTTGGAATCTACTGATTTAAAAAAAAAAAAAAGTTATAAACTATAGAACAAATATCAATTTATATTTTGAATTTTAGAGATTATGTAAACATTCAAGTTTGTGGTTGAATCAATGTAAACCTAACTCAAATGAATAACCATATCAATTATTTTAAATCTAAATTTTTATGAGTGTATCATTATTATGTTTATAAACTTGAAAATTTGTCAAAAATAGCAAATTTGACAAAATATTTATAACATATAGTAAAATTTTAAAATTCTATCGATAATAGACATAGAACAATATTATTGATAGATA
Source organism: Cucumis sativus (assembly GCF_000004075.3). Classification (NCBI taxonomy): domain Eukaryota; kingdom Viridiplantae; phylum Streptophyta; class Magnoliopsida; order Cucurbitales; family Cucurbitaceae; genus Cucumis; species Cucumis sativus. Next base: position 16,597,487 of record NC_026658.2, read on the forward strand.
TTGATAAAATTTTATCAATTTATATTATTAATAGAATCCAAAATTTTGTTATAGCATGTAAATATATTAAACTTTAAGCTTTCATAATTATATCAATACCCAAGGTTTAAGAGTATAAATTGATATTTGGTTTGATGTTAATCGATTAGAGATTAGGGTTGAGTGAAAAAGAAAAAAAGAGAAATTAAAAGGAGGTAAAAGTAGTTGAGATTTGTAAAATTAAACTAATTTGGAGGGACTAAAGTGAAAATTAGTTTAAATTATAGAAACAAAATTGTGACGTGACAATTTACAATAACGAAACTAAAGAAACATATCAATCTAAACCAAATAATTGAATTTAGATTCTCGAGACATAGTGATGAAAACAGTTGAAAATTAATTGCCACGAGAAAAGTTTATGAAATACACCAAAATGAAACGTGGAGCAAATAATAATAATAAACATGTTGTTAGAATAATTATTTAGTCTTTTTTTTTGTTGTTGTTTTTCACTTTTATCTCTAAGTTTTTTTTATTATTGGTTAAAAAAAATTAAACAAAAAAATATCGTAAAAAATAGGAAAAATTAAGTTTAATTTTCAAAAACGAAATGTTTATCAATAACTTGACCATTTTAAAAAAAAAAAAAATTGAAATGAGGGCCAATAGTTGGAAAAGAAACTATTTGAAAGTTGGTGTTAGATAACCATTATTTGTGTTTGTGGTGCTCACTTGGCTAAGTCCTTTGCATTTTATGATACTCCGAATCTTACCCAATCTAGGTGAGTACCTAAGAGGTAAGGTTTCAATAGTTGGACTCTCTATTATTGTACTCAAAAGCCTCTTTTCTTTTTCTTTTTTAATTCTGATTTTAATTTAAAATATATTCTTTTTAATTTGAATTAAAAATATTTAGTATGTATAGATATATTATTTATAACTTTTCAACTAAAGTGTTGGGGGGCATGGCACGAGTTCCTTTAAGTTGTAAAATTTTGTTTTCTTTTTTTCATTCGAAAAACTTTGGTTGATTGAGTTGGTAACTGAAATGACTTGAAAAAGGTCTTCAATTCAACTCTTAAAATTTGAGTTTAGTTGGATCAAGTTTAGGGTTGTTGTCTTTTTCTTTATTAAAGTAAAATATTATAATTTATCTCTGTAACATATGTCTAAAAGTTAAAAGCTAGAGAGGTATCCATGTTTTAGAGGGGGTGAGGAGATAGAAAAATGTAGATTGTTGATATCTTCACACATGTGCATCGTCGTTTTCCGTCTAGTCGAACGGGTGTGATGAGTTGAAGAGTATTTTTATTAAATAATTATTTTATTAAAATTATTTTTTAATCTTTAAGAGGCAATGAAAGCACGGTGATCAGAAATTTGGAACGTGTTAAGGAATGTCGACATAGTGAGATATTGAGACTTTGTAACACAATGCATTGAGACAAAATGCAGTGCAAACGCTTTGAGGCGGTGAGAGGCATTCAGACTTTGAGATTTTGAGGTGTTACGTCTTGACATTATTGTTAAAGCGCTACATTTTGACTCGAATGTTGAGGTGTTACAGGCCTCGGGCGTTAATGCTATTTTGACCATTGAGGCATTACAAAACTCACCTCTATGTATAGTCCCTCCACTCTTCTCATTTCAGATCATTCAAAAATACTTCTCTTACAAAAATCTCTCTCGAAACTTTTCTCTTTATTTATGTTTTCCAAGCAAAGTCATTCAAAGTGTGTGTTGGTTTTTCGATCGATTCCTGTGCACCTTCAATTGAGTTTTATGGTTGTTTTATCCTAGGGACAACATGACTACCGAACCGTTTACACTTCGAGCATAGTCTTGAAACATCTTAAAGAGAGCATGATCCACGATTCATACTTCATCAAATAAGTTTTCGTTTTATAGTTAGACATTTAGTCCAAGCGTTTAGCATCCAAGCGTTTTGTCTAAATGATCGGTCTAGGCGTTTAGTCTAGGCATCCACACTAGGCAAATCAAGTATCAATCGCCATCTGATCTAGGTGTCCAAACTTCCAGACACATAATTCACAACTAAAAAACTATAATATAGCGACTCAAAATACGTGTCATGCACAGCTTTTGTGACATATATTTTGCATCCTTGAAGCATTTGTAAAGTCAGGACATTTAATGACACATCCAAAAAAGTGTTGTTAATATTGCTTAAACAACATTGATTTAACGTCAATAATCAACTTCTCGTGACATTTATCACATGTCATTGTTAATTGTACTTTGACACAATGAAATTTTCATTGTGGAGTTCCAAATAGTTTTAATTTTGCAACGTTTATGTTATATATTAACGACATTTTTATTGTGTGTTGTGGATAAGCATTTAGTAACAATACTTTAGTGTCATTATTTTTCATATCATAATATGGTTTTTACAGTCATGTAATTACTTAATTTTACATTTTTTTTTCTGGTTAAAAAAATCAAAATTGGAATTTTCGTGAATCACATTTACCCTGTCATTTCACATAAAATTTAAAGAGCAAAATACCATATATTTGTAATATGACCTATGTATTGACCATGAAAATTTGAATTACGTTGTAAAAGCAATATTTGGTGTACGTTTTACAAGAATCTGTTACGTAAAGCTATACAATGAAATATCCTAAACAAAATATCGTTAAAAGTAACATATCTATTGCAACATGTTTCTATGCTCCATGAATTCTTCGAAAATCTGCAAAATCACATAAAATAAATGTTAAGTCCCATATTGTAGTAGACTTACTCGGACGACAATCACACACGTCATGTAGAAGTATACACTTTGAAGATAGCTTACGTCATTCAAGCAAACTCAAGTTAAAATTTGCAAGCAAGTTTTTAAGACTAACATTGAATTTGAGAAAAAATAGAGAAAGTTCAAGAAATATGTTTAAATCGAAGTCATTTTATTATTTTACGTATCTAGTTCGTGGTTTTTTAGGTTTTAAGCTTAATTTAGATCATTTTTTGCCTTAACGTTCATTTTGAGACTAATCGAGCTTAATTGAAGGTTTAAAGTATTAATGGAGCAAGAAAATTGAGCTTGACAAGATTGAGGCTCGATGCCTCACCACTACACGACATTGGTTGCAAGGCCAAAAGGCAGAAAGCATCATTTTCGTGCAAGAACTTGAGTAGGTGCAACAACGCTACGAACTTTCAAAGAGGAAACAAGGCGCGTGTGTGTTGAGCGCCACAATGTTGTTATGTTTCTGGGCTTGGAAAAAAGTTTTTTTAAAAAACTATTTTGCACGAAAGCAAAATAATGAAGAAAAACTTTTTTTTTTTTTTGCGTATTTATAACTCTCTTTTCGTAATAGAGTAGGAAAGTGAGTATAAGAGATTCATGGAATTCTATTAATTTAAAAAATATTAAATTAATATAAACCCTTTAAGCTAATCTCGAACATTGATCCTTGTATGTCTCTACATACTGTTCAAGACTCATCAAACAGCTTAAGATGATAGTTTATTGGATTTAGGTTATTAAGACAAAACTAATAATATAATCAATAACATTTATTATAATAATAACACTACTTTATTAATAACGGTTAATGGATTATATTTACAATCTACAAGTTTTAAGACATAAATCCCAACAAATCATTGCATCACATCTGGATTACTGCAAACTCTTCCTATAAATAATTGCTCGACTACCTTGAGAAGATTATCGAGAAAAGTCAAGAAGAAAAATTATGTAGTTGTACCTTATTCAAAATATTCAATTGCAAGGTAAGACTTTACCTTCAATTGAAGAATGTTTCATATGTAGTGTTGAACACTTCCGTTAAAAAAAACTAATCCATTAATATAAAGAAAGACAAGATATTAAGGAAAACTTAGTCGATATGAAGAAAAGATATTAAGGAAAACTTAGTCGATCTGAAGATTCAATTATTAATGTCATGAGCGGTGTGAAATCTAGTAATATCAATGTTACTAGAAGTACCAATCTAGGGGAGCATTGTGTGAAAACCTAGATTGATTTTAGCATTCTTACAAACTGTACTCATTTGAATCTTAATAAAATAATCTCTTCATCTGAGCATAAAAGTTCTTCAAATGTAGGTGATTTTCACCAAACTTGGGTTATCAAAGTTGTTCTATTAAATTTATCTCCTCTTACTATTCCTTTAGTTATCAACCTTGCTTTTAGCCTTGGTAACAACTTTTTGGAAAATATAATCTATTCTACTTTTTCATAATGTAATCAAGCCCTTCTTGTTGACTGTATCCCTTCACTTCTAGTCTTGCTTTGCATCTCTCAACTGAATCATCAGCTTTATGTTTATCTTTGTACACCCATTTGCAGTCTATGGAGTGTTGAGTAGGGCAACAACTAACCAATTCTTATTCGTCTCCATAGCTTTTAGTTCATCAATCATGGCATGTCGCCATTCCTTGAAAGGGACAGCTTGGTGGTAGAACTATGGTTCATAGTTGGGAGCTGACGTTGAGTAAGAAGTTCTTGTTGGTTGAGAATTGAAGGGGAGCGGTTGTTGATCATCCCAAGTCATTTGAGCAAAAGTAATTAACTCTCAATGGTTTTGAATGAATGTCATCTGATATCATATCAAACTAACACTAAGATGTAAATAATCTGCTCAATCTCTTTATCGATGAGAATGGACAATATAAATACCCCATGGGATTACATGTAGAATGGAAAGAGTGAATGGAACAACCAATCAAAAATAACAACAATAATTAACGGATGAAGTAATTGTTGTTATATCCTAAAAATGTGACAAAACTACATCAATATTAAATCAACTATTTGGTGTGGAAATAATAATGTAATTATAGGATTTGATAGTGATACACATTATTGTTAAGGTAAGATGCCTCTCTCAAACCCATCAAAATAATTGCTCTTCATATTTATCATAAATATTAAATTAAACAATCTTGAATGCATGATTTGATCATATATATATATGGTTTCCATCTGTTTCTCGAAATTCAATACAAAATTTGAAGAAAAAAAATCAGTTGTACCAACAAAAAAAAAAAAGTGAGAACCATGACATGAAATTTATGAGAAATAAACATAAATTAAAAAAAGAGAATACCTTATGATCATAAGTGTTCTAAATAATTATGAAATGGAACCTAAATTAAAATATAATATAGGTAGAATTTAATTCTCTAAATTGTTAAGTATAGAATATGTGATTTCATTGTAGCATTGAATAATTGGAGTTTAATAGCGTATTTAAATTGGTTTTAAGCACATTATGATAATGACACAATTTTACAAAGCTGATGATGGTGATGTGTTTGGAACATTTTCAAACCAATAGAATAATAACCTTTTTCTAAAATTACAACTTTCTCCTTCAACTTTCCATTTTTTATTTATCAACTTTTTCATGATTTGACATTTTTTTTTTTTAAATCAACAAATCTATTATAGGTAAATTTCAACTCTATGCTTAATAGTTTTGTCCACTAACTCTTTCATTTTGTTATCTTACAATTTTGATAACCAATCAAAAATCCACATTTTAATTAAATATAGCAAAAGAATACTGATAAACATTAATAAACATCTATCATTATCTATCATCATCAAAGTCATTGAAATATTATTTTTCTTTTTCTTTTGTAATTTAGTTTAACTCAATGACTATTGACAAATATTATTTTTTTAGGTTAAGACTGAAGTCTCTATACTTTACTTATACTATAAAGATACCTCCTAGCTTTCTCGACAATATATTTATATATATATATGATAATATTTTTTTTCTCTCACATGACTGGTGGAATCATATTTCTTTAAATAGAATGAAAACAAATAAAAGGAAAAGAAGGATAAGAATGCGTTACTTATGTAATGTATGTTAGCTAATTTTTCTCTTTAATAGAAGGTAATTCATTTATGTATATAATACAAATAAATCAAAAGAGGAATAAAAGAAATTCCACTTTTGATGAGTACATTATTATTTATTATACAAATAGATTTCTTACATTGCATTCAAAATATGTCACAGAACAAACAAAAAGTTATGGCCCATTGAATTTGACATCTCTTTTGATAGGAAACACTTTGAATGAAACTAAAAAAGTAAAAAAAAAAAAAAAAAAAAATTGAAAATGAAAAGAAAGGTTTAAACTCACCTACCAAATAAGTGATTGCTCGGATTTTAAAGAATATGTGTATTTAGTCCTTACACAATAATAGTTAAAATGTATCTGTTTAGTGACTGAAATTTTAAAAACGACTTTTAAAAGTTTCATAAATAATTTTATACTTTTATTTTAAATAATTAATTTAATATTTTAAATTAAAAGAATAATTTATAAAATTCATATTTTACTCATTCATTAAAATTTGGTACTAAAACTAAAATGCATATTTTGTTTGCAATTTGAAATCTTTTGAAAATGTAAAATAAAATAAGAGTAGAGAAGGGTATGATGAATTGAAATTACGTTTTGGGCTTGGGCTGAAGTATTGTGCACTGCTCAGGTGGGGCCAAATTACATTTTGTGAAGAAGCCCATCTTCTTGGCCCAGTAATACAAAGTATAAACTTTTGGTTTCATTAAATATTGAACTTTTCAAACTCAAATCAAAACAATGAATTTACATTGAATATCTGTTTCATTAAAGGCATTTCCATGTGAATACCCAAAGATTTCAGTATCACTTCATTATTTCGGTTAATTACTTCTTGACCTGACGACTTTGAGTGAGTTTGGTAGGATGCTGAAAAACTACATTTACTCTCTTCCTAAACATAATTATTCTACAATCTTTCATTCAATCTCAATTTTTTATTCTAACTATTTTAAAACACTTAATCTTAAATTTATTATCGTAGGCTACTTTGTGAGTTTTTGCTATTTATTTTATCTAGCAGGAGCGTAATCATCGGTTCGGTTGCATAAGAGATTATCTCATAATGCTTATGTAATTGTGCCGCTTCTTGTTGCTATTCTTCATGCCCATGCTACTTCATGGCCTAAGAATATTGATGACCTTCTTTAGTGGGGTTTTATTTTTTCTTTATCTTTGCTTGTTCTTTATATTGTTTTGATTTTGGGGTGTTACCTTTGGACGTTTATTGTTATGTTGTGCATATTGCTTTGTACTATGGATATGAATGGTGAGGTCCTTTTGTTTTATCCTTGAAATCGTTATGAAATACATTTTTTTGCACTTTCTTATTATTAAAATTGATTTAAAATAATTAAAAGCATTTAAAAATGATTATAAAAATAAGAAAGAAAGGGTTTTTATGTAAATACTAAATAGGGTTGGGTGTTTAGTTAAAAATTGAAAGAGCAGTAAAAAATGTTGTTGGGAACCATCAAATACTTTTATTCTTTTTCGTGCAATAAATATTGGTTGAAGAATTTAATGAAATAATTCTTTTTTAAAAAAAATAATTTGAACTATCAACAAAAGATTCAACTTTTCCATAATGAATTTCATTGTTTTCTTTCCCTACCATATACCAATTTTACTACACTAAATGTTTAAAATATAAATAAAAGTAAATAAAAAATTTTATATGTTTGAATTTTGAAAATGTAGCCAAAGATTGATTAATAATATCAATAATTTAACATTATTGAATGAAATACTATCAATAAATGTGGACTTGTTAAGACTTTGAATAAAATATCACAGAATAATAAATAATTTTGTAAATTAACTTTGGAAAAGAAAGCAAAAAAAATCAAAATATAAATTGCATAAATGTTAGGGTTTTTTTAAAAAAATATAACAAAGCGACAAAATATTTACACACTATAAAATAGTTATGAAAACAGAAATAATTTGCAGGCCCACAATGAAAAATACAAAAAATGTCCAAACTAAGTCAACCGGCGATTAATAGGCCACATGTGCACGCGAGTAAAATTTTATTTTAAGTGATCGTGTACTGCTGTCTAAACAAACGATTTACTATCGTTTAGGTCATGATACACGATTGTATGTTCCTTTTAACGATAGGAAAAAAGGCTTCAAATTTAAACGATATTGTTGATCATGTTAAACGATCGTGTTGATCATGTAATTATGGTAAGCGGGCGTGTAGTCCAATGTAAATGATAGTTAAAATCTTCATATCAAATGATTGTGTTCACTATGGAAAGCGGTCGTTTAGATCATGTCAATACAATCGTGTAGTTCATTTTAAACTATGAGAAAAATACTTCAAATTAAAATGATCGTGTTGCCAACGGTAAATGGCCGTTTAAATTATATCAAAACAATATTTAAACGATCTTAATCATGTCCAATAGGAAGATGAAGTAGCTTCATAGAATCTTGTTGAAAATGGTGAAAATGAAATAGAAGATTTAAACATAATAATAAATCGTTTAAAAATATAAAAAGAAAATATCCGGAATAGGGGATGATCAAGAAATCTGTAAGAGAAGATGAATAAATCGCAAACAAGAAAAATCAAGAGAAGTGACGAATTGTTTGCTGACAAGTCTGAAAATTATGAAAATATTTTACCGGGTTTTGTTACAAAGACCGTAAATATTTTTGGGTTTTATTGTGTAGATTATCCTAAATTTTATGTACATAAATAAAGTATATACCAAAACAAGTAAGCAATTTAATAAAATGTTAGCCCCTAAAGTATTATTAAATGCAAAGCAATTTTAGGAAGTTTGTTGTAGACTTATATATACCAAATCTGAATTTGTAGCAATAATGAACCACTCTTAAAATAGTTCAAATCAATTTCATTTCTACTTTTCCATTTTTTTTTACCTACCATAACTTCAAAAGTTAGATTTGATTAGATAATTTAATTTTTCCAAAATGCACGTGAGTGAGGATAAATCATACTAAAAAGATTCGTGTTGGTTTGTGAGAATAATCGTACTTGGACCTCGAATTGTAGTATTCACTCTTAGTTTCTTAGTCTAAATTCTAAGACTAAGTAAAACATTGTACGGTATTTAAAATAATAAAATTCAAGATTGAGTTGTGGTGATTTTAGAACAATTTATAGAACTTATAAACATATTTAACAAAATCATGCAAGTTTTATTTATAAATTTATAAAGTAAATTTGAATTTAACTACCTAATTATCGATATTTTCCTAGTTCAACAATTATATGGTTAAAAATGATTGTGACGTTTGAGATTGAAAGTATATCTTTATCTATTATTCTATATTCGGATTTAAAGTTAATTTATCTCGACATAAAACTCAAAATTTAAAGTAAAGTGATAGATAAATTAAATCTAAAATTTACAAAACTTATTGGGAATACATGAGTTTGAAAGTGAACAATTTATTTAACACAAAAATTTAAATGTTATGAATTTATTGAACATTTTTTTATGGACATTAGCACAAACTTCCAAAATTAAAGCCTTCATTAATAAATACTTTTCTAACTTTCATGTGTAACAATTTAACTTTTATCATAATTTTTCTCAATTTTTTTTACAAACGGAGAACAATAAGTTATTGTATAACAAAATGGGTTAACTTTTTTTATAAGAAAAACTAAATTATTACAAATTTAATAATTTGGCTGACTACCTTACTTTTATTTAAGAAAAATCAGGAAATAAATTATCACTAATTTAAAAATATAAGAGAGTAATTAATGATCATAAAATGTGTGTGGATTGAATGCATGAAAATATGTTTTTTAAAAAGTTGGTTTAATTATTGAAGGGTAAATGATTATGGATTTTTTTTTATATATATAAGAATCAAACTATTTAAAATAAATATTTCCAAAATTATTTTTAAAAATTGAAAACACTCCAAAATTTAGAAAACAATGAAACTAAATTGTTGCCAAATTTGTTTTTAGAAACCTTTTTAACCTAAAAAAACAATAAAAGGAGAAAAGAAAAGAAAAGAAAAATCTGATTGAAGCGTTTTGGAATTTGCAAATTGAGAAGAAGAAGTAGAAGAAGTAGAAGAAGTAGAAGAAGTAGAAGAAGTAGATGAAGTAGAAGAAGAAGGTTAAAAATGACCGTTCGATGAGCTCTGATCTACAGTTTCACTCACAAAAACTCCATTTTTGATCTCACTTCCAATCTCCATCTCTCTCTCCACTGATTTTATTCTTGATTTTCGAGCCTTATTCTCTTAACTTAAGTTTTTCTCTTCCCCTTTCCGTCGCCATCTTCCTCTTCAATCTCCGTTCAATCCCATTACTCAGCCGCCAGGTAACTTTCTCCCTCTTCTCTTCACTTTCCAAATGCTTTTTTGCTCTCTTTTCCCCTTCCCTGCATCTGGGTTTCTGTTGTTTTTCCCCTTGATATTGTTACGACGCGAAATCTTCAGTTACCCATATGTTTGTTTTCCCTTTCATTGTGTACTTTGATCAGATTCCTCGTTCCCCCCCTCCCGTTAGGGTTTTGTGGTTTTTGATATGATTTCTTCGTCATTCAGGGTTTTGGTTTGCGCCCATTTGAGTTAACGAAGATGGATTTTGCTCGATGTACTGATGAATCTAAAGAATCAGAAAATTCGTCTACTAAATGTTGTAGTAAAGTGGAAACTCAGGTGGAGATTGTTGAACTAAGAGTTCCTATTGAGCCTTCAACGCCTGATGCTGATAGAGAAAGTGGTGATTTTCCTTCTGATTCTAAATCCCCAATCACTCAGGTTGTGACTAGCAAACCTCTTTTATTAACTTGTTTAGATTCTTTAGGTGAAAGAACTGAAGCCCCTTTAGAGAGTTCTGACTCTTTTGATCCTTTGTGTAGCCCTCGTACTCCTAAGGATGGTGTTTTTGATCCCTTTTCCCCTGCCCCTGCTCATTTGGCTTTAGCTCCTATCTCTAGAAAATATTTTAGTGGCTCTGTGGGCTTTGTTCCTCGCCGTCTTCAATTTGGTTCTTCTTCTTCTTCATTGCAATTAGTGGAAGCTGAAGAAGAACAATCCATTTCTGATAGTGAGCTGTTGGAGGCAGTTTATGAGAATCTCTTGGAAGTTATTGTTTCCCATCAAGCTGAATCTTCTCTTGCTCAGCTCTCAAGCTCTCAAAGTGATTCTCCTGATTGTAATACACCTCCTACGTCTTTTATGAGTGGGGTTGCTCAAACTTGTCCTGCTGCGCCCGTTAAGCCCTCAAGAAAGTTGCGCAATCTCGACATGGGTTTGTGTAGAAAGCTTGAGTTCTGAATGTTGGTGCATTTCTAATTAGCTTCAGATCATTGCATAGAAGAATGTAGGTAAAGTTGACTCTGGAGAATGAATTACTTACTTGCTAATTTGAACATCTGACGTTTCTGTACTGATTATATGACTAGCAAAATCTCTGCTGAAGCAGGCTGATTATTGTAAATTTTGGAAGTCTTCTTTTGATGAACAAGCTTGTTGGGTTGGATCAAGGATGTTTGTCTTGTGATCTCATCTCCTCAGTTTGGTTAAGAGTAGGATTGAGATGATATTGACCAATAAACCAATCCTCTTTGTTACTCTGATCAGCAAGTTGTTAATATGATGTCATTTTTATTCATTTAGCTAATATTACTTTATTTCCTAGGCAGAGATCCACCTGTAGAAATGCTGAATGAAGAATTATTTGTTACTGGTATCATTTGCCAAAAGAACTTGTACTCTTACTTTTTTTCTGTCAGGATTGTACCATTTCTAGCTCACCTTCTATTATGAATGTTAAATTCTCATTTCACTAATAACTAATCTTTTTGTATCTTCTGGTGATTTCACAACCAAGGACCTTACAAGTTCCAACGCTCCAGTTTTTCATATTAGTTTGAATCTAGTTAGCTATTTTACGGATTATTTAAGACTGGAATATGCTTATGGCAATCGAACTAACTTTGAACTATTGAAGATACAAGATATATGAAGTGAGTCGGATTACTAATTTGTGATTTTATTCATTAAACTTGTTGGAATGTCTTGAGTATCTTATTTAGTGTTTCGAATGAATAAGCACAAGGTCTTGTTATTTACATTATTTAGAGTGTTATATAAACTCTCAAATTCCATTAATGTCTCTTAATCTACAATTTATTATTTTTTTCTCTAATAATAAATTGCTATTCCTTTGCCCTGACATAACAAACACAATATTAGTGAACCAAGTAAATGTTTTTCCGATTCCTCGTAACAAAGCACATGTTGATTTGAGATGTCTAATTGACCCGGGTTCGAAAATGAGTGATGATGGAACTCCCAGGTGATTGTGGAATAGAATACTAGAATTTAATGTTCATGCAGATCTTTCAGAAAATGGATTGATGTATGGTCGAAACTGATGCTTCCATGAAATGAGAAATGTTAGGTATGTGAAGGCCCATTCCTTATCATTTTCTTACTTATCATTATTAAACCTGATGGTGATAGCTGCCTCTTTTGAACAGCAAAGAAGTAAGACGAAAGAACTAAGAAAGAAGAAATTGGTGGCAGTCAGTTCAGATTCTCTTGGTGGCTTAGGCATGGGTGTTGCTCTTGCTTTCTTCTTTTTGGCAGGCAGAAAGTGGCAATTTTCAACAATGGGTGTAGTACAAGTCTTAAAAGTACATAGACTTTTGAGATTTAGGATTTATTTGATGAAATCCTAACTTACTTTTTATTATGTCCTACTTTTTGATCTAGTTGTTAATTGGATAAGCTCAGTTTCACTTCTAATTTCCATTAAATTAAATACTGACTTCAAATAAACTAATTGAGGTTGCCGTAGTGGTCTTTTAGACCATGTAAAGACGTAAGGTGTGGTGGGAATGAATTTTAATTACAAGTTCTATGATCAAAATGTAATGGATATCATGTGACAGTTACATTGAGTGCTGAAATTGACTTGAACACCTTAAAAGGACCCACAAGAGTAATGTCTGAAAATGTATAGAAGATTTGTTGCCTGATTGTGTGGGACTTTGTGGCTTGACAAGCACCTTTTCTTTATGGTGAATTATCGAATGCTTCTTAGTTGGATCAAGGTATCCGATGTCTTTTTTAATCATTTGACTTTATGGTTCATTTAGAATGCTTTTGTAAGTAACATTTGGATCATCAAGTGTCTTGTTGATTCAATCAGAACCCAATTGTTGATTTTGTTGACATTCTGTTTTCTTCTGCATCCTTTAAGATTCATCAGAAAGGAATTTCAACTATATATATATATAATTACAGTTAGGTGATTTCAACCCTGATGCTTGATTTTGGTGGAGAGGAATTTTACAAAGTGGATTAAGGCCATTGTTGGTGTATCGACATGGTTTCTTGGAACTGGAAATACCAACACCAAACTAATAATGAAACAGTTGTTAAGTGGTGAAGAATTGATCCTTAATTATGACTTTCTTCTAAGAAAAAATCATTCAACAACTTTGATTTGAAACTGTTATAGAAGTGGTCGTTTGAAGGATTAATTCTTTTATCAACTTTGATTTGAAACTATCATAGAAATGGGCTTCTGTCCTTTTTTTTTAAGGATTATTCTTCACTTTGATTCTAAGGAAGCATTCTTGAACGTGGCACCAACTATAAGTTGTTGTGTTGTTATAGCAATTGCACTAAAGCCTATGATGTTCCTATTAACATATTGCTCTGTAAATATTTGAATTCGAGTCTTTGAGAGTTTGAGAGTTATAACTCAAACGTTATTAGGAAATTAAAGAATTAGATCATACACTCTAACCTGATCATGATAAAAGAAAAACTAAGTAAATAAGAGGAAGTTGTGATATTGCCTCATCTAGGAGGAAACATAGTCTAACTATTATTCTTAACTTCATCAATAAAAAGTAGGACTTCAATAAACTCCATGAAGGCATCGTTAAGATGATTAACAGACCTCCAGACCTCACCAAATTGTTCTCCATTTTGAGATTTATAGTTTGAAATATGGCTACTTAGAGTCAGTATAAGTGTGGTTGGCAAAGGTTCGAGATAAGCTCTTTAATTACAGTGATTGTGCGGACCTCAGTTGTGGTAAAAGAATAATTATATGATTTTTTTCACATAAAATATTGTTCGTACTAAATTAATAATAGCTTGTTGTCAAGTACTATTTAGTAAGTAATATAATTAAACTGTATCAATTATGTAGTGTTTTAGTTTTCATTCGTTTTAATTCGTTTTATTGCTTCCTGAAGTGAAATTATTTCGTTAATAAAGATGTGGTTGTGTTAAATTATAAATTTGGTCCTTGATTATATTTTAATTTGGTCTCATAAATTTAATATTTTATCGACTTTAACATCAATTTTTTTTATTAAAAACTCACTTACAAATATTGATCTAAGAAGTAAAATTTTAAATTTAATTTCAGAATTGATGAAAATTTGTGAAATTTAATTAATTATAATTCATTTAAATATTTTAAATTTATTAACATATACACCAACAATTTGTATGAATTTGAGGTTAAAAATGTAAATATTGAAATTTAGAAACTAAAATCGAAACAAAATTCAAATGTCAACAGTAAAATTGTAACATTTTGAAACTAGGGATTAAATCGAAATCAAATTCAAAATTTAAGGACTAAATGTGTAACATTTGTAACCTAGGGATAAAATAGAAACTAAACCAAACACTTATAGTTATGGACAAAAAAAATTATTTCCTCGTTTTAAAGAATAAAACTACACAAATATTTAAAAATACTACAAAGTGTCACGGTTTGTCAATAATAAAATTTATTAGGTCTACCATGATCGTTATTAAATTATTTCATTAATATATCATTTATAAAGATAGATAGGAAGATTTTGTTGTATTTGTAAATATATTTAAAAATAATTCTTACTTAATTTTCTTTATCCAAAATAGAATAAATTTGAAAACTTTTAAGTATTAGACTAAAATTTAGAGTTCACATCAACATTTCTTGAAAATTAAGAAACTTCCAACTTTTTCATTGAAGTCATGAATCTCAACATTTACTCCCACATCAACCCATTCAATTCCTCATTAAAGTTGGGAAGACTCCATATCACCCCATTCAATTCCTCATTAAAGTTGGGAAGACTCCATATCACCCCATTCAATTTTAATATCAAATTATTTACAATGCTCTAACTTAATGAAAATCGTCTCGACGTTAATACATATAAAAGTTTTGTTAAGAAAGATTTAAATTGAATGTTATCTTATATAATTGGTGGTGCACATTTTTTTTTCGATAGCTCAATTATAACAACTTTCATACAGTAAGCAACATGACCTTATTAAGTCATGGGGAAATGTTGAGACAAATAGCTACCAAGATATGTTTAAAAAATTAGACAAGTTTCTTTTAATTTTTGTTTTTACTTGTAACTTGAATTTTTAGCAAAACTTCGCTACAAAGACAAACTAGTCATCAAATAATCATTTATTTATTTGTTTTTTAAGTCTAGTTTGGTTCTCTTATTTGCTTGGTGTGTTAAGTAATGCACTTGGAACGGTGCATAGTTTAATCAGTACTATGATATTGTTTGACGATTGGATAGACTTTTTTGTTGCTATTTCTTCTTCTACCTTTAAAGAAATGGCTATGATTTCTTTGTGCTTTTTGAATTTATTCTCCACAGTCTTTATTGAGAAGACTTGTAGTTGCGGTTAGTTCTTTGAATGATTTGGTTTCTTAAAAATATTGATTTTTTCATACTTTTATCATAACGGTTTTCCATATTTTGTTACAAAATGTTTGAATCTATATCTAAATTAAAAAATAATGTTAATAATTTTACTTAAATTTTGAATTCATATCTAAAAGGTAGGTAACAAAATAATCACACGAAAAGAACC
Source organism: Cucumis sativus (assembly GCF_000004075.3). NCBI lineage: Eukaryota > Viridiplantae > Streptophyta > Magnoliopsida > Cucurbitales > Cucurbitaceae > Cucumis > Cucumis sativus. The sequence goes on from NC_026658.2 coordinate 16,613,216, forward strand.
TCAACCTATGAGGTTGAGTAGGATTTATAAACTTAATCTTTATAAATAAAAAATAATACTTCGTTTGAAAATTATTCGTATATTTTCTTAATAAAAATTCTGGAGAAGTCGATACAATTTTTATTTTAAAAAATTATCATTAAATAGAGAGATATCTTCATAAATCATATCTTCAAAGTCTTTTCAAATATTAATTTCAAAATGATTATAATGAAATCATATATTTAAGATTCTATCTCAAATATCTTTTAAATTATTTAAAATTGGATCAAAATTAATTTTAACATAATTCTAATTTTATGTAATGACAATAGAAAATTAAATTGGGATTAACGATTTCACATCTAAATTTTTAAAAGTGTTGAGTGAGTTCTAAAACTTTTAATTTTTCATCTAATAAAAAATCCTCACAAATTCAAAATTTTAAAAAATTAATTAACCTATGCGATTATACATTTGACCTTTTTTATTTTAAGGAACCCTATAAACTTTATTTGAAAATGAGTTGGCTTTGTCACTTTGCTTATTTGTGTCCTCTCTTACTCATACTTTTTGTATATAACCTTTACCTTTTTAGCCTTTTTTTTTTTTTGTTTTCGGTTTTGAGTTTGATTTTGAAATGATTTTCACATCACCAAACGAAAATTTATTGATAAAAAACATCTTCTTTTTTTCGAGATCCCTTTCAAACACATATTTTAAATATAAAAATATTAAAAACATGCTTCATCTTTATTTTAAAATTTTCAAAACGTGTTTAAATGCATTTTCATATCACAAATTAATTTGAAAGATTAAAAATATATGGCATGATTATTTAAAGAAAAAATAGAAAAAAAAGTGTAATGCTATTAATTTTGTTTTTATTGAGAGGTAAATAATTTCTTTTTTTTTCCTTTCTATTTTTGAAAAAAGTACTTATTTCAAGGGCACACATCTTAATAGTCATATTTAAGAGAACAATTAAAATTACTTTTTTCATATTCAATATAACTTTAAAAACACTCTCCAATCACCTAAAAACCAATTTCATATTTTTAACTCTTTAATTGCAATTCCATTACCCTTGAGTCATTTTAAGGGTTCAATTCAAACAAAGATGTTAGTACACACAAACGTCACAATATAAGGTAGGGTGAATCAATGTCACAAGCAAACAACCTTTAGGGTTAAACTATCTAAATCGACCCATTGTTTTTCATAAATGGACTAGAAGGGTTTGGTCAAAAAATGGATTACCGATGGTATTGATGCTCACCATTTAGGATTAAACTTGTAATTTAACATTAAGAAAATAACAACCATTGAGAGAGGGAAGTTTAGTACAAGAATAGTAACTAAGTACCAAATCAATCAATTACAACACTCTATAAAACATCCCTAATTCAACCTACAAATCTCTTTCATAATTTACTAAGAACAAAACAAGAAGAAGCTGTATCAATCAATCAATCAGATCTTAGTATGATAATTACACTGTTGATCTCCAATTTTCCTCTCCGATATATCCACATTGAAATCACAAGACGTACTTGAAACCACATGAATATTAAAAATCCCCAAAATCTTCACCTTACCTGAAATCCTCGTGTACGTATTCAACGGCATAGATCCCGCCACCGCATCCGTAAAAACCGTCGTCGTCTTCAGTAATCGATCTGCCATAATCGTCAGCGTGATATTCATCTCCTTCCTCTCCCCCGCGTCGATCTTTCCAGCCATAATCGGCGCTTCTCCGACCAATTCCCCTCTGTAATTCAAAAACGCGGTGCTGTTCTTGTAGCTGAATCCGACCTTGTTAGGGTTCGTGATTGCGATGTCGGCGATTAGAGTGACGTTGATGTCGACGGAGACTCCGGCTAGGTTTAGCGACACGTCGAGATCGGCTAGGGCAACGGAATTGACGGTGGTGATTGGGCGTTTGGCTTTGAAGACTGTGAAGGCGAGAATGATGATTATGATGATGAGAAGGAGGAGGATGGCGATGGAGATTCCGATGCAGGTGTTGCGGCGTTTCCGGGAACGGGTGGCGGCGGCGGCGGTGGATTGAGTGGATTTGGGGTCTTTGATTAAAGAGGAGGAGGAAGAAGCGATTTCCATGGCAGATTTTGGGAGAAGAATAGTGAGAAATTGGGAATTTATGGAGACATTTGAAAAATTGGGGGATTATTCTAACTCTCAACTAATTGAAATTAATTTTGGAGTAGGAAACAGGTAGATGGAGAAAAGTGTTTATCCATTTCCTTCTTCTTCTTCTTCTTTCATCTTTTAGCAACCATTAATATTTATTACGCCCTATGGCTTGGTTTTCACTTTCGTCCTTGTAATTTATGAAATTTCTATTTAGTCCTTTTACTTTTCTTTTTTTTAGTTTACTCAATTTTTTGTATTACGAGAAACTCAAGTTTCAATTTTTCTTACTTTTTTTTTAAATTGTCGTATTTTGATATTTTATTAAGACTGAAAGTTTTTACAACTTTGGTCATTAAAGACACCATTTATTGCCTAAACATTTGGAGGTAAGAAAAATATTAAACTAATCTACCTCAAAATTAATTATATATACACTATGTCATTAAAGTTAAATTATTTTACTATAATCTTATAAAATTCATGAGTTTAAATTGATTTTTAATAAATTAAAAACATTAGAATATTGTGTTATTGTAATAAGCATGAAAAGAAGTATAAAATTAGCCATAAACAATCACGATTACCACTTGATTAGCTTACATATAAATATAAAGTAGTGGTTAGTTTCTCATAATTTGACATCCAACGTTTTTTCTTTTTCTTTTTTCAATAAATATATATGTTAGCACGTTTCTTTTTTTTTTTTTAATTTATATTAACGTTAAGTAATTAAAAAAAAATCTAACTCTAAGGTTTAGTTGTATCGACTATTACAATCTAAAAATATTTTAATTGTTGAATTCTCTATAAAATTCTAACTTCAAATATCCTTAAAAGAAATTTAATGATTTAGATAAAGCAATCTGGAAGTTTTGAAGTTTGTGATGGTATTGTAGTTATGAGTCTTTATCACAATATTTGTAATTGGTCAAAATCTGACGTAAAAAGTTCAAAATTTGATTGCTAATAAGGAAGAATACATGGGTGTGAAAAAAATCAAATAAAAAACACATGGAATAAGAAATTTTAACATATTACAAGTAACTTATTTTTTAAATAAATAACAAAATATTAAACCTGCGATTTACTATTTAAATTAAAATAAAATCAAAATATTAAATTTAAATTAAGGACACAATTGAGTAATCCTTACAATGCCTATGTCTTTGTGGCAATAGCTAAGGGTGATATCTGGGCTCATTTATCAATTGAGCTAAGAAAATGGGCCTTTTTTATTCGAAAACCATCAAGCTCTTGGTTCAATTGATTGACCATGAGGGAACTTAATAAAGAGTCCGTCCACCCACACCCACACCCACTATTACAAAAACTCAAAAACATATATTTTGAGTTATGCTAAAATTTATTTTAAAAAATATACTAGAAAAGCAAAAAAAAAAAAAAAATTGAGTTGTTTTTCTTAGAAAATACAAAATATATGTAATGGGTAGGAAAATCCATCTTTGTATCATAGATAGGTTTTGATATGCGAAACTTTGGATTACGGTCCACCATGTTTATGCAGCGCCACTTTGGTTGTAAATAAAAAGAATTTGAGTGGTTATCGAACAAGATGTTACCAATTAGTTGGTTTATTATATAGCTAACACACTATGATGTTTAATTCAGTACATAGAGTATATGGTTTGACTACAAAATTGTTTATTTTGCAATTTTTTTTTATCATTCTTTCTAAAAGAAAATACAAATTTTATTGTTGGATGTAATTGTCTCTGCGTGTACGAATGTTTCATCTAAAACCAAATAAAGTGATGTTTAAATTTTTTTAACAATCTTTTAAGAAACAAAGGAGTAAATGCAATCGTGATGAAAATTTTCACACATTGAAAACCAAAGTGTTGTAGTTTTGTTTGGAAGAAAAAAACTTTAAAAAATGGTTAAAATTTTTCACACAGGCAAAAATAGCAAAAAAGAATTATGATAATAGAGTTCATGTCGGTACATTTTCTAAATTGTAAAAGTATCAAATTTAGAAGCTTATAACCCTACCCTTCAACAGCGTTCTGATAGTTGTCTGATATCACTAATTAGTTGTTATATTTACCATATTTGCAATATGCAAAAAAGATGTGTCGTAGACTATTTTTTTCTAAATGTTTTTGTCATGCAATTTTCCAATAAAAAAACTGAATAATATTGTTGTAAAAAACAAGTAAAAACTTCAACAGTTTGGTTCGTGATTCGAAAGTTGTTTTGAAAATATTGATTTATTTTTTTTTAGTTGACAAGAAGAATAACAAAATAGAATGTTTACTTTGGATAAATGACAAATTTTTATTTAAACTAATAAAATAGCAAAATCGAAAAATATGAGAAAATACTAGAAAATTGATGGAGCAATGTCTTAAATGTTCCTAAACACGTGAATCCTAAATACAATTATTCAACGGTTATTCAATAATTCACAAATAACCTATAATTAAATCAAACTCCCAACACACAATCAACATTTATCAAAATCATAACTTTCTCCTAAAACCTAAAAATTAACACCTATCTCCATATAATCTATGCAATCGTTTCATATTTCTTCAAATAGTGTAGCCATTCAAACATTAACAATCTCTTCACATCTTTCAAACCCTCACCACAAACCTCAACGAATCACGACAAGGGAGCAACAATGCAAAAATCGAGCCAAAAGATGTCGTGCAAAGAAGAACTATGTATGGCTCGATTGGAAAAGGATAACTTAGCGTGCACGTGGCTCAGATCTAGCTTGGATGAAGAAGCTTGTGACGAAGAGAAGCTACAAGAGGAAGAGGAGGACGATGTCGACGCATAACAATAAGATGCTACGTCGTTCAACTTGGGTATAAGGAAACGACAGTGGGTGACGGTGAACATCAAACGACAACAATTATGAAAAAAATTGAATAATTTAAATCCATTAGACTATCAGAGCCAGGTTTCGATCCTGGGACCTGTGGGTTATGGGCCCACCACGCTTCCGCTGCGCCACTCTGATTGTGAATAAAACATTAAGCATTTACCGAATAGAGTTTAACAATTAATTGGTATATTATTGTTAGCTCAAACATGCATAAAATGTCCTAGTTTACCTTAGTATATGGAGTATATATGAACTACAAAATTACATATTTTGCATATTTTTGGGTCATTCTTTGTAAAGAATAACTTATATACAAATTATGGTGTTGATGTAGTTGTCATTACATGAAAAAATCAATTTAATTTTAATATTTTTAAAAAGTAAAAGGGTAAATGTGAAAAGTTTCAAACACATCCAAAATCAAAGTGTTTAATTTTGTTTGCAACTATACAATGTGAAAGAAAAAATCGTTAAAAAATTGATCACATCTATGATCAACAAAAAAACACATTAAAATAAGAAAATAGATATAAGAATTCCAAATCTAAATAGAAAGAAAAGAAAATACACCAAATAAACTGTAGAATGCAAGAGTTGTTTTCCAAAACAAAAGAAGAAGAAAAAAAAAATTCAAAAACACGTTTATTTTCATATAAAGTTTTAAATTTAAAAACAAAATAAAGTTTTTGAAAACATGCTATCTCCAATGATTTTTTTTTAAATAATGTAAAATTTGAAACATATATAAAAAATAGGGTGGATGTAAAACTATTTTAAAAAATAGGTGATTTGAGGTGAAGTCGTGTACGGGTACACGACTTCCATGCAGTAGACCCTACATATTCTATTTTTTCCTTATTTTTATATTTATACTACACTGGGCCCCACATTTTTTAATTTTTTAATTATTTATATACGTGGATCCCACACAATTCACTTTTTCTCATTATTTATATATACATACTCACATATAATATAATATATATATTATACATTCGAATTCTAAAAATATATTTCTTTATTAAATTAATTAATTTTTTATTTTTTCTTTATAAATATCACAATCTTCAATCTTCAATTTTTTTTATTAAATTCATTTTCTACTTGAATTTAAATTTTTCTTAATCAAAATTACACATATCTTCTTTTCCAATTTTTAATTTTTTAAAAAAACTCATATATTAACAAATATGTTATTAAAAATATATTAAACAAATAAAAATAGAAATAATAATAATAATTTATATATATATATATTTAATATCTCAATCTTCAAATTTTCTTATTAATTCATCTTTTCTAATTTAATTTAATTATTTCTTAACCAAAAAATATATATCTTTTTCTAATTTTCTGTTTAAAAAAACACGTATATTAACCAAATATGTTATTAAAAAATACATTAAACAAATAAAAATAATAATAGTAATTGAAAGAAGTTGAAACGTACTCTAAAAATAATAATAACAATAAATTTGCAATTCAAAATTATCCGTTAAATTTTTAAATTTAATTTGTAATCGAACTAATTCTTGTTTTTTTCCTTTTACCATAAACATGAATTTCTTTTTATTCAATTATCAATGTGTGTGGCTTCAAGTGTTATTATTATTATTTTTTTTAGTAATTTTAACTTATCTCAATTATTATTATTACTCTTTTAATTTGTTTAATATATTTTTAATAACATGTTTTGTTAATATATGAGATTTTTTTAAAAAAATTGAAAATTGGAAAAAAAATATATGTATAATTTTGATTAAGAAAGAATTAAATTAAATTAGAAAAATGAATTTTAATAAGAAGAATTGAAGATCGAAGATTGTGGTATTTAAATATATATAAAGAAAAAAATAAAAAAATAAATTAATTTAATAAAGAAAGATATTTTTAGAATTTGAATGTATAATATATATATTAATTATATGTGAGTATGTATATATAAATAATGAGAAAAAGTGAAGTGTGTGGGACCCACGTATATAAATAATGAGAAAATTAAAAAATGTGGGGTCCAGTGTAATATAAATATAAAAATAAGAAAAAAATAGAATATGTGGAGTCCACTGCTTGGAAGTCGTGTACCCCATACACGATTTCACCTCAAATCACCTATTTTTGAAAATAGTTTTGCATCCACCATATTTTTGATATATGTTTCAAATTTTATATTATTTTTAGAAAAAATTCTTATAGAAGTCTTGTTTGGTTTGAATTTTTTCAAAACTAAATTAGGAAGAAAAAAAATTCAATTAAAAATGATAAAATTTTCGTTTTCTTTATTTTTTTAATTCTGATTTTAAAAATTATGAACCTCAGTTATACTATGTATTTTCAAATAAGAAAGTATAATATTTTAAATTTTGAATTTGAACTTGTTAGTAAATTATTTGAGAGTGGAGATTGTTAAATGAAAATTTTGAAAAACAAAAAAATTGTATTATTATTTTATTCAAAGTGGATTTACTGAAATCTCCACGCTCTGTCGTACTTTTTCATACTATCAAAGTGCCAAAAAGTTATGTTTTTTTCCATTTTTTCGACTAAACGAGTATGTATACAGTGTTAGTATACGGAATCTATTTGCTAGCAATAAAAATGAAGAACCAAACCTTTTAAATTGAAATGAATAGAAGAAGTTGAAAATAGGAAGATGAATTTATAGGGACAAACCAAATGGCAATTTACGAATCAAAGAAGGAAAATGGAAGGTCACGTGGAGGTCACGTGGACAAACATGTATAATGTTTTTATATTAATTTAGAATTTTAAATTGTGTTCTTCGTAATTTTTGTTTCCCCCTTCTTCTTCTTCTTCTTCTTCTTCTCATCTTTTTCTGCTCATTCTTATCTCTTCTTAGAACAATGCTTGTTGTTCAATCCCATCTGACTTCACTTGGACTCCACTGACACTCTCCCACTCCCGGCGCCGGGGGCCTCTCACCGGAACCACTCCCCCCCGCTTCATCTCTCTTTTTCTTTTACTTCCCGGTAAGTTTTTCTCTGCTCTAGGGTTTCTAAATTTCACAATTTCCCCCTCTTCTATTTCTCCTCAATCGCCTCACCTTTTCAAACTTTTCTTTCCAATTGAGTTCCTTCCTGGGGTTTAAACCTTCTGTTTTCCCCAATTTCTTTCGGTAATTGGGGATTTCTTTCGAGGGTTATGTGAAATCCGTTCCTGCTTGGAACGAAGAGAAGTAGGAGGGCTTCTTGTTTGTTTGGGGGAAAGTACTACTCATGGAGGGGAGGAGGATTTCTGCTAGTCCTCGGCCTTGTTCTGGTCGGCGTATTTTGGCTAAGAAACGACCTCGGGTTGATGGGTTTGTTAATAGTGTTAAGAAGCTGCAGAGACGGGAGATTTGTTCGAAGCGCGATCGTGCTTTTAGTATGAGTAATGCTCAAGAGAGATTTCGCAACATGCGTTTAATGGTTCGTTGTTTTTAATTTTGTATTTTGTGATTTTTGACTGTTTTTTCCTCCGTTACATACTTGTTTCTTCCATTGCTGATTCGTTTCGTTTGGCTACTCGATGGTGTTTTTTCCCCTCTCTAAACCCTAGTTCATCTTATAGTGTTCATCGTGGGATGTCTCGTTCTTTGTCTTTATTCATCTCGACTGATGAGCGTTTGGCCGAGGCTTGTTTCTCCATTTCCATTTCTGTATATTAGGCAAAATGTCACTTTACGTACTTATTCGACTGCTTCTAGGATGTCTCAATGTTACTTAGGTCATCTCTGGTCATAAGGTGTCTACCTAGTGCGCTTCCTCATACAACAATGGAACCTATTAAAGGAATTCTTAGTTTTGTTTCTTGATCTTCATAGTTTTAACAACAAACCCTAAAAGATTAAATAGAAAAAATATGAAATTTCCTGGAGTTTATATGTTGCTAATGCTTTCTTTGTTCTTCTTTTTAAGGAATCTTCTATTACAGATGAACTGAATGTGAATCTAGTTTTTTCCTGGCCATATTATTTGTGGCTGGGGAAATATAGGTCCTCACCTTAACGGAATTGCGTTTTTGTTATCAAATTCTATGTGAATTAGGAATTCTTGGTGGTGAATGAGTAAAATAGTTAACAAAATGACCAACAGAACTGAATGTGAATCTGATTTTTGGTCATATAATTTGTTGCTGGGGAAACATAGGCAGTCACCTTAAGGGAATTGCGTTTGCATTATTAACTACTAAATACATTTCAGTTGGCCATTTTGTTTACTAATTTTACTTATTCCGCACCAAGAATTCCTACTTCATGTAGAAGTTGGACTATATATCTTGATTTGGGGAGGATTTCTATGAGTTTGTCTTTGTTATTGTTGGAATGCCGACAGAGTCTGTAAGTTATCATATATCATACTTGCTTCAGGTCAAGCACTGGAAGTGACTGGCTATAATTCACAGCATTAACAAGACCTTGGGTTTTGGCAACTGATTGATGGTAAAATTGTGTGGAAAATATGTAACAGCAGGAAGGATCTGTCTTAAACCATAACTAACCTTATGCTTTTTGAGGTTTTAGCCTTGCAGAGATTTGGATCCCTACTCCAACCCATCTTTGGAACTTCTTTGAAGGGTCAAGCTAAGATCATTTGGTCCAATGGGGTGTAGGTTTTCATAATCAAAAGTGCACAATTATTTTGGGATTTGGTTGTGCCTTCTTATTGTAACGCTTTGGTGTGTGGGGATGTTTCATCCTCCTTATTTTGAATATCCCTTGTGATAATGAAATATTTTGGAGCGCCAGGGGGTATGTTATTCTTTTGGACCTATGGGGAGAGGATGAAGGAATTTTTAGGGGGCTTGAGAGGTTTTCGAGTAATGTCATCATTGAGTTCAACGACTCTTTAAGGGCTTCAATTGGAGAACCTTTTTGTAATGACCCATTAGGTCTTGTTTTACTTGGTTGAAGACTTTTTTTTGGGTAGTTTTCTGTTAAAAAACCTCCTAACAAGAAGTTACTCAAGAACCAGAAATAAACTCAAGAACAGTCAAATATGGAATTATATTGAAATGTGCTATAATATCATAGAAAAGTAAAGATAATCACCAGCCTTGCCAAAGGGCTGGATTCTCCAAAATTCCCAAATTAGGAAATCCCACAAAATTCTTCACACCTTTCTCCAAACCAGAGGGCCAGACTCTCCTTCTATTTATAACTAAAATTCCTAACTATCTATTTAATTTCTCATATACCTCTTACCAATACCATACTAATATACTTATCCTCACATTTTCCTCTTCCTTTTGATCCATGATAAATATATATTTTTCTTCAAAGGAAAAAAAGCTTATGCTGTTTGAGATTTGTGTATAACATAGGACTGATACGATACCTTCCCAAGCGGTGTTGAGATTGTATTTATAGAATGTTAGTTTGAGGGCTGATGTGCACTTTCCAAGTAATTGACGTTGAGTTCTTTATGCTTGGAATCAATTGAATGTTGTTTTCTTTGTAAAATATCTGCGCTTTCTATCTAATTATTTAAATGTATCAGGAGGAATATGATACTCATGATCCAAAGGGGCATTGTTCACCTGTTTTACCTTTTCTGATGAAGAGGACGAAAGTAATTGAAATTGTTGCTGCACGTGATATTGTTTTTGCTCTAGCACATTCTGGTGTTTGTGCAGCTTTTAGCAGGGGTAATTGCAGTATTTATTTCCAAATCATTTTTCTATAATGCATGTGAAGAAAATATTTTTCTTAAATGAAAATTCCGAAATGACATTGTTGGTTATTTTGTGCAGAGACAAATGAAAGAATATGCTTCTTGAATGTCAGTCCTGATGAGGTCATTCGCAGTTTGTTTTACAATAAGAACAATGATTCACTTATCACAGTTTCAGTTTATGCTTCTGATAACTTCAGTTCTTTGAAATGCAGATCTACAAGGATCGAGTGCGTAAAATTCCATTGCTTATGTTTAGACTGTTCGATTTCTTTGATTCAATGCTTATATTTATCTCTAACTGATATTTCCTCCCGAAATTTATTAGATACATTCGAAGGGGCAAACCTGATGCAGGTTTTGCACTTTTTGAGTCTGAATCGTTGAAGTGGCCTGGATTTGTTGAGTTTGATGATGTTAATGGTAAAGTTTTAACCTACTCTGCACAAGATAGGTAACTTGCTTCCCTTTTATTGTTTTTTGTTTCATTCTATCACTGTCTGTAACTTTTTTCATTTTCCCACTCTTTTGTTACCAGTATATACAAGGTGTTTGACCTGAAAAACTATACCATGCTTTACTCTATATCAGATAAGCATGTTCAAGAAATCAAGATCAGGTAATTCTATCTACTTTTCTATTCTTTGGTGCTATGTAAAAAGAAAATTCAATGAACAAATTTGTCTTCGGATGACTCTTCATGCTTATTACAAGTGAGAATGATAGAAAATTGAACATATATTAGAATGTGGAGATTTATATCTAGATTTAATAAGGCAACTCTCTTGATTGATTTGTCTTATTTTTCAGAAGATAATGTATCACCTATATTATGCAACTCCTTGTGGATGCATATGATAAAACTTATATTATCAACTTACCTTTGTTGTGTAAGTTCTTCTTCTTCTTCTTCTGAATTTAAGAGGGCACCATTATGTGTTTCAATGGGTCATTTCATGTGTACATTCTATGTATGTGCTTTTTAGGGGTTTTTTAAAAGTGAAAACAACGTTTTTTTTTTTTTTTTTGCATTAAAACCAGATCTTCAAAGTAGATAAATTTGCTTTCAGTAAAATAAAATTTGCTTTCAGTAAAATAAAGTTCAATACAAACACAAAGCCATTGAAAAACTTAAAGAAAGGTTCAACAGTGAATTGTACTTTACAGCTCAATTACAAGCAATGCAATAGAGAGAAAAGGCAAACTATCTATCAAAGTTTAACCAACTCACGATCTAACTATTGATGGGGGTTTGGCAAACAACACTTGAGAACTGACATGTAGTTGTGAACTGAGAATGCGTTGATTTCAGTATTTGGGAGGTGGCTGATGTGTAGGTAGCATGCCAAATCGCTTCTTAAGAACTCTTTCTTTTGAATATTTTTCATTGGGAGAGAAACGTGCTGGATAAGCAGTTTGTGTGGCCAAACCTAGAGGAGATTCTTCTTTGTGGTGTGGACTTTATCACCATTGTTGTTTATGTAAAACTAATGATACATAGTTGGACACTCAATGAGATGAAAAGAGGTGCAACAAAAGGCGAATAGTGGCGCGACAGAGAACGGATGATGGCGGTGCAAGACAAATGGTGAGTGGTGACAGAGCCCATAAAAAGGGGGGAGCTTCCCTCTACAAGAAGGGATTCCAACTATGTTGTTTTTAGGTGGTGAATAGGAAAACACTCTAATTTAGGTTGAGTGTCCATGTTGGACATAGATTTGTTTAAACACACTTGGAGGACCAAAAATATGTGGCCAAGGTTATCAGAGTAGTACGATATGCTCTGATGACAATTTTGGGATCAAGGTTACCAGAGTAGTATGATTGGCGATGTATCGTGAATTTAAAATAGAATGTAAGGATTCAGAATTGTATGATCGACCATATGTGTCGTGAGTTTAAATGGAACAAAAGCTGTATGATTTGAAATGCTCTTTTGAATTAGAAATCAACAAAAATGTACATGATTCCAGAGTTTGATGATAAGCAGTCGTGTTCACATAGGTGATTGAAATAATAAGGCAGATAAGAAAAGTGGGTTGGAAGAAGATGAGTAGAAGCGTGATGAGTTAGGAACTTGAGAAGAGGTGATTAAATAGAGTTGTCACTTTTGAAAGAAGATGGAAGGTTGGAGATAAAGCAAGGTAGCAACTAGAAAGTTGACCATCAATTGGTGAGCCTAATCAATTTTGTAATGGGCCAGCTAACTACAGCATTGATGGGTTTTAAAAAGTAGCATCAGTGACCATCAAACTAGGTTTTCTGAAAGTATGAAAGAAAGTGGATTCTTTTGCTTGCTTCATTTTGGTATTCTCTTTTGGCATTTCCGTTAAGACTTTAAAAGGACGAGGAGATCGATCTTTTGAAAGTCATTGTTGGAGGGACTGACATAAGCTTAGTTTGGGAGAATGGAGCTTAGAGTCTTTGGGTGTAACTTGGAACTATTAAAATAAATTTTCCTAAAGAACCCTGAATGTCTTATATCTATGATCAACATGGTGAGAAAAGAAAAGGCCACTCCATGTTGTTGAAGTGTCATTAAGGTGCTACCTATGCCAAGTCCACTACTCATCGCTCCTCTTGTTTGTCTCCCGTTCCATGTGAAATATAAAGATTAAGATTAATGCTATTGTAGGCTTCTTGTTATAATGTTGTACTATGCACATACCTTTGCATTGTACTATTTATTAGATCTTATGCAGGTTCCTTTTCTTTTGAAACTTCGATGAATTCAGTGCCAAAATAGCAATGTTCTCCTTCATTTTTTTAGCATTGATGTCTGTCTTCCCCCCCCCCCCCCCCCCCCCCCAAGATAATTTTATTCTTAAGACCATCTTTCTACATAAGTCAAAATGTTCTGGTATTCTTAGTGTGAATTGTGTAAAAGGGATAACCATCCAGCTATTCACATTGTGGGCTAAAGAACTTTGTGTTTTCTAGAACTTGTGGGGGAGGCACAGTGTATGTTAACTGCAGAAGAAAATGATTCATAGAACTTTTTGGCATGGTTTGTTACGGTATGCAACTCTTTGCAGAATTGTATATGAACTTAGTGGATACATAGCTGGTAGAAAGTAATCACGATAAATTGTTCTTGGAATAAAAAAAGACCAATTAAGTTTTTCCTTTTCCCTCTCTCCCTTCCTCATATGAATTGGGTTGTGGCAGCTGATTGTCAAAACAATTTTGGTTGATTTTGTTGCATAATTAATTTGATTGAAGAAGCCTTGGACTGTTGAATTTTAAATTTTCCGGAAATCTTTGGGCTGTTTGTTAGTTGGAGATTGTCTTTATGTGTTGATTAAACGATGTTCTACCTTTTATTGTTGTAGCCCTGGAATCATGTTGTTGATCTTCAATAGAGCCAGTAGCCATGTTCCTCTTAAGATTCTGTCTATAGAAGATGGTACAGTTCTCAAAGCTTTCAACCATCTGCTTCATCGGAACAAGAAAGTCGACTTCATAGAACAATTTAATGAAAAACTTCTTGTGAAGCAAGAAAATGAAAATCTTCAAATACTTGATGTAAGTAAAGATTCTTATGTGTAAGTGTAACTTTATGAAAAACTTCTCGTCCCGATTTGTGAAGTAATTTTAATAGTAGAAATGTTGTCACTTTTTATAGGTTCGCAATGCTGAATTGATGGAAGTTAGCAGAACTGAATTTATGACCCCATCAGCATTTATCTTTCTGTATGAAAACCAATTGTTCTTGACATTTAGAGACCGAACTGTTGCTGTCTGGAACTTTCGTGGGGAGCTTGTAACCTCTTTTGAGGATCACCTTTTATGGCATCCAGACTGCAATACCAACAACATTTACATCACTAGTGATCAGGATCTCATTATATCTTACTGCAAGGCTGATTCTGATGATCATTGGATGGTAGGAAATGGTAATTCTTAAGCCTACTCTCTACATCAAGAATAGATCTCCGATTCCAGAATCGATCGATAAATACTTACGTGGTTTTCTGAAGAGCTGTAAACTTGTTGCTATTGGCTAACTTGAAATTGTTTTTTTAGATATTTGTGTCTTGTCATGTATGGATGTCAAAATAGTAGTGAAAATGTTAGGTGTACAAGCTAATGTTCCTACCTAAATTATACCCAGCAAAAGTCCAAACACACAGACAATAGAGCCAAACATTTAAGAAAACATTGTGATATCGAGAGTTCTTCGATGTACAATGTGTTGTGTCTGCAAAGGAAAATAACGATCATTCACTCATTGTAGGTAACTAGTCAATTTTCTTGGGAGATGACTCTCCCTCTCATACACTCGTCCCCCCCCCCCCCCCCCCCCAATATTATCCGAGGGTGAACTTTCTTCTTGCTTATTCCGTCGGTCATATTCTTCTTTTTCTTCTATGGGTAGAATGATGAAAGAGTCAAATCTCTGTCTTCTCAAAAAGGTTGGGGAACATGCTTAAGTAAATAAAGAGAAATAAGCGCCTCGCCTGTAGATCTCATTCTCGAGCGCATTAACGCTACGTCTTCCTTACTTGAGAAAGCCTAGTGGAAGTAAGTGGATAGTCTGCTACATCAAGGGTTGAAACCTCCCCTTCTTCCCTAGCAGCCGATTCCTAATCCTATTCGCAAACTTAGACTGATTACTCTACCCCTACCCATCCCTCAAAACCAATTTCACACGACTTTGTTGCCAACTAAGCGTTACCATTTTTCCTAGCCACTTCCCTTTTTACCTCTTCTGGTGGAAATATGGAACTGCCTTTAAATAAACTCAGCTGACTCCTAAGTGGCATCCAAAGGCAGTTACCCTCCCAATGAATCAACCACTCTTCTAAAGTGGTATATGAATTCCATTGCATCTCAAGTACATCTTTAGGCTCCCCGCCTGCTACTCGGGATCCTTTTCAAAAGTAGGGGTGGTTGTGACATTAAGAAATTTGGTTGGACCACAAACCTTCTTCAACTAAGACACATCAAAAACGTCATGTATGGAAGTGTTTGTAGGTAATTCATAGTTTGTAAGCTACATTTCACACCTGTTCTAAAACTTTGATGGTCCACTGAACTTGAGCGAGAGTTTTTCACACCTATCTTCTGTGAAGTGCAATTGTTTCATTTTACTCCTAACACTGAAAATTCCATATGCATACTCTTTCGTTCTTTCTTGTGCGAGGTAACAGTGCTCTTTCAAATGACTTTTCGTCTGTAAGGTGCAAATGTTTCATTTTACTCCTAAAATATATTTTTACAATTGGCGGTCTCTCATAAAAGAACACTTATGATTATTCTGGTTATTTTCTTGAATGCTTTAGTGCTTTTCCCAAGTCACTTCGCTGAGAATAAATCTGTACGAATTTCTGTTAGGGCAGTCAGTTTTCTGGTATGGTGATAATGGAATTGTGGATTAGAAATGTTATGAATTTAAGAGATATGGTGTCTTTTGGAAAGTTTCTTTTTCTCTTATCCAATTAGGTTTAAGTAGATTACATTCTACTACTTGTCATTATTTAGGATCCCCTGTGCGATGAGTGTCCTTGCCGTCTCGTGCCCTAGATTTTTAAAATATGGTGCATTGTCGTGTACCGTGTTGTATCCATGTCTCATATTTGTATCTGTGCTTCTTAGGAATGAGGCCTTGTAAAATTGCATGGCTATGACATTTCCCTTGGAAGCCCAGGCTTCTCTGCCTCACATTGTGGCATGCATCCTTGGTTCTTTATCCATCAAGTGGGTCTCTAATAGTAGTATCGGAGATCCGTTTAGGATCTTGTGAAAATCCTTTGCTATGGAGATGAACGAAATTTTCCTCATGTATGGTTCCTTGTCAGGGATGGGTTGTTAATTTTCTTCTGGGAGCTTCGTTCCTTGTAAGAGGAAAAAAAAATCCTTTTACTGTTTCTTTCCCTATGTTTGTTACCAGTCCTCACCAAAGGTTACACTTATAGCATCTGTCCCTGTTATTTCAAGGGATGTTCTCTCTTTGAACTTCAGTTTTTGGTGGCCTTTATCGGATCAGGAATATGGAGAACGGATTTTTTCTGTTTTGTGTCTGAATATATTAAGCATTGAAATAGAAATTGGGTGTATTCCACCACTTTGATCGATCATCTCTTGACTTGATATTTACATTTAAATGCAGCTGGTTCGATCAACATCAGCAATATCTTGACTGGCAAGTGTCTAGCCAAGATTAATGCAAGCAACGGAAACCCCAAGGTCAACGACAGCAGCAGCAGCAGCAGCAGCAGCAGCAGCAGCAGCAGCAGTGCTGGCAGCTCGAGAAAGGTGTGCAACTCTTCACAGATGAGAAACACGGTTGCGGAGGCTTTGGAAGATATTACTGCACTTTTCTATGATGAAGAGCGTAATGAGATATACACTGGCAACAAGAATGGTCTAGTACATGTGTGGTCTAACTGAAGACCTCATTTTTTTAAAAAAAATTGTTTTTTTGTTATTTTTTTTTTCTTTTCTGAAGTTTGCTTTGACATTGATCAAACTGATGATTTGATGATGAAGATGAAAGGCAGCTCATATGATGAGCTCCAATGCAGGAAATTTGATGGTAGAATAATAGGTTGTGTCAGTTTAGTTGAATAGAGAAAGCTTTGGTTGCATTGTAATATTAAATAGATTTTAATGTGTTATGTATACTGATTTGTAAAAATCCACCTTCGCTTTTATGAGATTAGTTAACAATTTATGATTGAGTCTTGTAAAGTGTGCTTAATTTGATCATTTGAGTTTTGGTCTCTATTTTTGCTTTTAAGGTTCAATTTCTTCGGTATGAGAAGTATTTCTGAATGGTCTTCTCAAGTTATTTTACCCTAACCTTCTCTATCTTTGTTAATTTGTTTAATGATGTTGGTTGAAGGTTAGGTGAATGGCGAGCAGCGACAAGAAGCATTGTGAAGAAGAGGGAGGGAAGATGGTCACAATCTAAGGTAGAAGAAGAAAAATAGAAAGAGAAAAGATATGGACCTTATGTTTTGAATTAATCTCCTGTGGTGACATTGCATTTTTCTAGACTTGAACTGTGGTGGTGCTCTTCTTTAGCCTTTTCCATTACTATATTAATACCTCATCTGTCTTAAATTGATAAAAAGAAAACCTTCCTCTAAGCTCCAACGAACATCCAAACTAACTCACTGTTTCCTAAGTACATTCCTACCTAAACATCAGAAGTATACATCACTGTCACAAGTGATATTATATCATATTATAAGTTAAAGTTGTAGTTGAATATAAAAAGATTAGATTAAATTGTTTCATGTTAAAATTTCTGTATATAGTACATGTTTTAATTTGATAAAAAACAATTTAGTTTATAGAACCAAAGACTATAACGTAAAGTCTTTTTTATGAATGTTGTTTCCAAAATTTACACAGGTTGGATTAGACTTTAGATTGCTTATGAAATAGAGAATTCAAATGACCTACCAAAAACATATTTGTTGAAATTGTTTATCAAATATGTTTTTAGTTTTGAAAAATAAAAATTGAAGGTGTCTATGGATATGAACAAAAGATTCTCATTCTCGTCATATGAACTTGAAGATCGGGTGTTGAAATTTACATCAAAATGAGTTTACAAAAGCAAGTAGTTGGAACTGAAGTGCATGGAATAAATCAAATTGGATTCTAAGGAGGTTTTTTTGGTCCTCACATTTGCTAGGAATGGAGTGGGCTGCCCACTCCTTGTTTGGAGGGTTTCCACAATCTCTGTATTTCCTTTCAACCCTTTCATAACCCTTCTCGTATTTCCTCTCAACCCTTCCCGTTATCTGGCTCACTCCCCTTTTCAATCGTTTGTGGTTTTCGGCGTAATTCTTCTCCTCTGTGTAATCCTTCTTAATTCTCTCTCCTCATGTTCTTTCTCTCTTTCTGTCCTTTTTTTCCCTCCGAGTCTCAGATCTTTGTCGTTGGTTTTATTGAATGGTCCATTTTCAAGTCCTAACCTTTGATTGGCTTCTCCTCCTCTGTCAATGGTTTCGTGGAAGGCTGAGTTTTCAGAACTTGCCTCCGAAACCGTAATCGTTGTTCGTTGTGGGTTTCGTTAACAGGTTCATTTCAACGCTTTGCCTCTGAAACCCTTCTCCTTCTCCCTCTTTGGTTTCCCTGAATGACTGGGTTTCCACCCCTTGCCTCCGGAACCATTCCTTGCATGTTCAAAAAGGGTTCTCCATGAACATGCACGAATCTCTTCCTTGTTGCTCAAACTTCCCCCTTGCCGCTCTTACTTGTACTCTGAATTTGAAGTTTATTGAATACTTCTTGGGTCAAATTTGGCATGAGAGTCCTCAGACTTAAAACATAAGCATTTAAGTTACTGAGCTTCGTGACCCTAAGATGTAGCGAGCTGAAAAACAGAAGAAGTTATAGTGAATAATCCGGGGCCAAATTTGCCCTGACATGACCCGAGCTAAAAAAACATAAGCATTAGCCTATAGATGTCCATGAGTTTAAGAACATAAGCTAAAATGGAAATTAAAAACTAAGACCTATACACTTTTTAGAAAAAAACATCTTAGCCATAAATTAAAGAAGATGACACTAAGTGGAAGCTCTTTCATCAATTTTTATTTAGTGTACCGTGTATATGCATGCAAACAAAAAAATAGTGGAAAAGCAAGATTGAAACTAAATTTATGAAATGAACATCCTAATTAACAAGATTAAATAAAGTTGAATAAATTTTTTTAGGTTAATTTTCATAAAATAACAAACAGTCAAAATATTTACAGCTCGAGTAACAAAATGAAAAAGTCTATTATGCTGACCACTTTTTAAAAGTATTTTAGATTTGTCATTCCTTTTCATAGTCTTCTTCTCGTCTTCTGCCATTTTTTTCTTCTTTTGTCATTTTCATTTTATTTTTTAAACGGTTATTTGGTTCAAGATAGTGTACCGGATATAAAATATTTATTTCTTTTAATTTTTTTTTCTAACCGTTGGTTGTTCAGGATGTCTACCAAATCTAAACAATCGTCGAAAACATAGTCAAATCTAAGCGATCGTGTACCAAATAATCTTAAAAAAATCGTTTAGATTTGGGTAATCAAATTTAAACGATTGTGTACCAAAAAATCTTGAAAAAAATTGTTGAGATTTAGACATAGCATTGAGTTTGAAGAGGGCTTTGAAAAGAGGAGGAATCCTCCCCGTTCCACACTAGGGGAAAAACGAGACTTGTCACTCCGAAGGGAGCAGTCAAACTTAGCATTGAGTTCAAGGTATCCTTCTTAGATTCTTGAATCGTGACTACATTAGGACTACAATAGTTGATGAATTTTTTAAGTGCTTCACGTTTAGAGGAGTCGTTCTTCATAATGACTGGGAGGAGGAAAAGACAGTTGCACATCTAATTTAAGCCATAATGATTCCACAATCACCGACTATAGACACTAAATCTTTAGGCAAATCCAGGGGAATTTTAATAGGGAGAATATCTTCATCATTGAACAAGACATTCAGATCCATCCCATTAATTTTTGGGACTAATTTAGGGTCAACTTCAGTGTTGGGGACTGCCAATTTAACTGATCTCAACAGTAAGTTGATTAAGTTGGGGAACACGAGACAAGGCATCTGCTGCTTTGTTTTCTAGTCCCGGTTTATACACGACATCAAAATTGTAGCCAAGAAGCCTAGCAATCCACCTCTGATGTTGAGGTTGGATAACCCTTTGTTCCAATAAAAGTTTCAATGATCGTTGATCAGTTTTCACTACAAACCTCCTGCCCAAAAGATAAGGTCTATAGCGTTGCACAGCCAAAACTACAGCCATAAATTCCCGTTCATAAACTGGTTTAACACGACCCCTCATAGCTAATGTCAGGCTAAAATAAGCAATTGGCCGATGATTTTGAATTAAGACAGCATCTACCCCGTATCCAGAAGCATCGGTCTCTATTTCAAATGGTAAGGAAAAATCTGGCAGTGCTAAGATTGGGAGAGTCATCGTAGCCATCTTTAAATTCTCAAAAGTTTCAGCAGCTGCAACAGTCCATTCATAAGCTCCTTTCTTCAATAATTGAGTTAAAGGCGCAACCACACTTCCATAATTCATTATAAATCTTCGATAATATTCTGTCAACCCAAGAAATCCACGAACTTCACGGACATTAGTGGGCACGGCCATTCTTTGATAGATCTAATTTTCTCGGGATCAACCTCTACACCCTTGCCCGAAATTATATGGCCAAGATACTCCACTTTCATTTTGGCAAACCCACACTTGTGCATATTAGCATATAATTTATTCTGTCGCAGCACCTCTAACACCCATTCTAAATGTTGAAGATTTTCATCCAAACTTCTGCTGTAAATTAAAATATCATCAAAAAAGACTAAGACAAACCTGCGTAGGTAAGGTTTAAAGATACTATTCATCAAAGCTTGAAATGTTGATGGTGCATTGGTGAGCCTAAAAGGCATGACAAGAAACTCATAATGTCCATCGTGAGTTCTAAAAGCTGTTTTCTCCACATCCTTTTTCCACATTCTAATTTGATGATATCCCGCCTTGAGATCAAATAGCAATACTGCTAACTATTTAGGTGTATTCACACAGGCGAACTGCTGGTGTTGCTCTCGCTGGACTATTGGGAAATGTGAGAGCTCAAGGGCGGCCATTGAGTGATTTTATTAACCAAAAGATAGTAGTGGTAGGGGCTGGAAGGTATTGTCAGCTGTTAACTTTAACATTTTCTCCAAATAGCAAGTTAGGGATCATAAGCCTTGTCCTCTTTGTTGAAACAAAAGTGGTTGTTTGAAAGAGGAATTACTATTACTATTACTATTACTATTACGTGAATATAAGAGAAATGAAAACTTTATAAACTAGTTCAATCCTTTTGGTTTAACCTTCATTTGTTTCAGCATGCTGTTTTTTCTCCTCTTTCAACTTCAGTGCAGAGCTCGGTGTTCTTAACATGGCTATTCAGGTTGTTTTGAGAATGGCAGGGAACAATGATTCTACTGCAAGAAATCGGTTTTTTTTCTAATAGACAAAGATGTAAGAATCTTTTTCAAACTTTCATTTCTCAATTCCTATTATCTTATCTTTATAGTTGTCATGGTATCAAGACATTCAAGGAAGTAATACTTCTACTAAGAAACATGAGAACTAAACAGAATGTACCGAAGAAAAGAAAAATGTCCTCATTAGACTCAAGGGCAATTACTTTCACACAACTAGTGTAAAGATTCATGTATAGAGCACTCACTCAACAAGTGCCCTAACTAATCACAACAGAGGTAGTTCTGTTTACCCTCTCGCTTAGTATCGTGATACCAACTATCATTTTCGTGAAATATAAGAATCAAACTCTCCTTTTAAGCATATCAGGGTGACAACAAACTTATGAACACCATAATCCTAACTTAAGCCTTTAAATTATAACTTACAAAAGTCAGCCAATGGCCATAATAATACGAAAAAAAATTATATAGGCCTAGACTAGTCTTATGATGCCCTCCTATTATGTTTCCCCTTATAGTGGTCGTGGTATCAAGGCATTTGAAGGAGTAATACTTCTACTAAGAAACCTGAGAACCAAACACAATGTACCCAAGAAAAGGAGACATGTCTCACTTAGACTCAAGGACATTAGCTTTCACATATTTGGTGTAGGGATTCGTGTACAGCTCAATAGGCATCAAACTGATCACAACAAAGGTAGGTCATTTTATCCTCCCGCATAGCATTGTAATACTAACTATCGTTTCCGTTAACTTTCAGTATCAAACACTCGCTTTAAGCTTATTGGGGTGACAACAAACTTATGAAGACCATAATCCTAATTCAAGCCTTTAAGTTATAAATTACAAAAACCAGCTAAAGATCAATAGACACACTTAGACATCTCAACTAGGTTGACACTCTCATAGCACCCACATCATATTCACCAAAAATAAACTAGGGTCAAAAGATCAATCATCAAAAGAATCCAACTCCACGCCCGTCCCAAATCATAAGAGAACAACCTATTTATTAATAATAATAAGAGACTCATGCTTACGGTACAAGAGAATTATACAGAAAGCAAAAGAAGTAACCAAATCAAACTCAACACTGAGTTCTAGTTGGTGTTGAAATAAAAAGGTTTGTTCGTATCTTGGAATACAATTTGAGATTTCTTTCAAAAGTCGGGAATTTGCAGCACTCTCCATCATTCCTTCAAAGCTTGCTAAGAAAGTAGTATTGTCTCATATAAGGGTATACCTCAATGCCGTTTTTTGCAGATGGACCCTAATTTAGATGTGGGGTATTTTAAATGTTGAAACTTCATGGCTGACAAACCAACCATCTTTTTTTTTTTTGTTGTTGTCCCGCTGCTTTACATCATTGTAACCGATTACTGTTTCTTTTACAAGAGACAAACTTTTCTTTGATAGAGACAAGAATAAAATTGTTGTAGGATGCAAACTGGGGTGTAAAAGAGAGAACAAAATGGCCAATCAAAAAAGGCAAAACAAGCTCAAAAAACCAAGCGATGAAAATTGTGTTTGATGGTGGCAACAGAGTGCAAGAGCAGCAGTGTGTTGTGATTTATGAGGTACAATGGCTTCTAAGGATTTTCAGTGAAAGAGTGATGGCTACGAAGGATGCACGATGCCAAGGGTTTTTTCGTGGAGATGAGTGACAGTGATTAGTTTTTGAAAGAAAGCAAGGCAACATAGCTAGAGTTCCTACAAAGGAAGCTAGGATTCTAGTGGCAAGGCTTGGATTTGAAGATATTCAAGGCTACTTTATCATTAAAATATGAATGAGAAATGTTTTTCGTTTCCACGAGAAAGACTCAAATTTATACGAGAGGATTTTCAACCATTTCTGCTAGAATTAAGCAATCAATCCAAAAATCTACATGGGATGGAAAAATTAAAAAATATGGAAGGAAACAATCTTCGCAGAATTATTGATTTAGTTTCCAATTTACAGATGAATTGAATAGCTTGATTTTCTACAAAATATATTAAAAGAAAATATGTTTTAATACCAGGTGGAAGTAGAAATATTATTGAGTTGCTATACGGGCCGTATCTCTGCGGGTGCTCATTAGCTATGGGTCAGGTTAACAGCCTCAAACCTATAACAAAAATCTGGTTTTAGAGGAAACAAAGGAGTTTCGATAGAGTTTTTTCATTTAGCTATTTCAAAGCCTCGGAATGGTACTCTTTGTCTAATTTGTTACCCTCCTAGCATATTGGCATGAATAGGAAAGCTTTTCTTTCGCGCACTCCCTTTGAAGAGACTGTTTCACTTTAACATTTCTTGTATCTTCTCACTACATCAATAGAAAAGTTCTTAATCTTTGTTGAAAAAGGAAAGTAAACAGGTGGTAATGTATTAGTACCTCAAATTTCAAATTAACAAAACGAACCCTTCTTGGACTATTAGATTGTCAAACCCTTTTGTACAAAGAACTTTCTAAAGGAGAAGATGTCAAAAGATGCTTAACCAATGATTTGATTTCAAGGGACCAAAATCTTCCATCCCAAAAGAAGTGTGACTGTTAGAAGGAGATCTGAAATAACAAGGACTGAAAGTCTATTATTTTCCTCATCATTAAGCAATTTTTTGAAATAAATGAACCAAGAGCTAGTAGAAGGTCTCAATGATCTGAAACCCATCCATTTGGATTAAGTGCAATCCTAACTAGTCTTGGAAATTTACACTCCAAAGTAATATTGTGCATCTACCGGTGCTTCCAAAATAGAATTATGTTGTCATCACCTAATTTGAAGAGAGCCAATGAATCAATTTTGCGCTATTGCCTTGATATGTTAATCCAAGGACTTCTTAGCCGCACTGTTTCTTCTCCATTTGAATGTCAATTAAAAGTACTGCTACCAAGAATGCTTCTAAACATTTGACACCAAAGAAAATTTATCAAATTAACCCATATTAGAAAAGGTTTTTTATTTTATTTTATTTTATAAATAAGGTCCTCTCAATAATTGAAATATGGCACGTATAGAACAATAAAAAATCCAAACTGTTTTGAGCATATTAACGGTGCTAAACCAGCATTTAGATGAGAAGAGACATATAAAGATTAGATGCATTAGTTGTTCATTGTCCTTCAAGCACAAAGGACACACTTATGGCAACAAACTATTATTAAGAAGTTTCCTTTGCCGAAGCCCTTGCTAGCCGAGCCACTTTCAGTTTTAGCCATCTGCAACATATTTGAGCCTTTGGTGAGTTTTGCTTAGTTCTTGTTGGGTTTGGTACGCCCAAATAATTATTGTTTTGGGTCTTAAATAAGTTAAAAATTGGAATGAGTTGAATTATGTTGTTTGAAGGTTAAGGTGTGGTTTGAGGAATTGAGCTGTGCAAATTTTCATTAAAGGTTGTATTTAGATCAACTTTAAATTGTGGGGTAAGTTTGGATGAGTTGGTTGCCAAATTGAACAGTTGAAAAAATTATTAAGTTTAATTTCGTTCATGTTTAGGACTAAGTTTATTGGAAGGAGTTGACTCTCAATCGGAGATTTCCCCTATATTACCAATTTTAAAGTTGCATGTGTATGCTGTATATTCTGTATGACCATTTGAGGGTAACCCTTTCATGATTGAGATGTAGCATTATTGGTATATGATATGATTACACATTGCGATCGATCTAAAATTTAATAATAATTTTCCCTCTCGCTGACTTCATACACTTCCATGTCGGCCGTAGCTGGAAAATTGTCGAACAAGTTATATTATTATTTAAATAAAACGTTTTCCCAATGTCTTCGTGCATAGTGTCAAGGAAGGCTTATGTTGTCTCAACGTCTTCAAGTCGACATAGGCATATATGGTCATTGCTGATACCATTTTTATTGTGTCGAGGAAAGCTTCTTTTTACGACGTCTTTTATCCTGACGCCAAACTCTACGTCGGGATAACTCAAATTTCTTATAGTGAAAATATACTAAAACAATAACTAGTCAAATAAAAAAGTAACCATAACTAGTCAAATAAAAAAGTCTCACACTGATAGATATTATATCATACTATTAGTGAGTTGTTAATAGTTCTAAACATTTTTTATTTGACAATTAACTATATGTTAATTACAATAATGACTATTGGAATTGGTTGGGTTGGTGATCTGTCATTGTGTGTTAATAATCAAATAAATTTAAAACGATGGTCTTAACTTAAAAATATGATTTTGATTTTAGTTGGTGAGAAAATTGGTGTAAATTTTGGATCAATGAGAGTATTTTCTTAACTTTTTTAAGTTCAATGGTACTTTTGAAACTTTTCAATAGTTCATGGATATTATTGAAACAAAGTTTTAACGGTTTCCATCTATAACTATAGATAAAAGTATTTTTGAACTACTTTTTAATGTTCAAGGACATTTTTTAAACTTTTAATGGTTTATGGATATTTCTTACACAAACATCAAATTTGATATTATGTAATTCAAACCTATAAACAAAGACAAACTTACCACCTTTGAAATGGTTGAAACTTTCCGAAAACGTGGACAAACAAAATAGAAAAGTAAAATTTATTATAAATATTAATATAATAATATAGATGCTTATTAGTGTGTTTAGTGACCATACAGCTACATGTTTTCATATTAACCATCCAACACTCATGTCATGTGTCTATAAGAGACTCACCCTTAGTGGCCATGTAACTCACCCAATTGTGTATAAATAGTGACATTTGGTGGGTGTGTAAGTAAGTATGAACAATATTGGAGAGAAATCCAAAAGATTTCCAAGAGAGTGGGAGAAAGTGGATAAATTTGGGATTTCTAATTACTTAACTATTTTCTTGTTTTACTTAATTTTATTATTTATTTATATTATTTATTTTATTTTATTTTATTATTTTAATATTATATTTTCTCGATTTTTGTATTTTAGTTGTCTTGTTTTCACAACACGTTCAACACAAGCTCCGATCGTCTCCTCTACCAAAGGTAGGTCTTTTCTTCGATCATCCTAATGATATGTCGACTTTTCCCTACTCGTTATAATTAATAAAATAAATATTATTCTGCATATTTGATATATATTAAATTTCTATTATTTGATTCTAATAGTAAAAGTTTGATACATTGAAATGTCATTAAGAATATGATCATCAGAAAGCAATTCTCTTATATTTCAGATATGCTCATGCAGTAGCAATATCGAGAGAAATATTTTGAAGAATATTATCTTAATTTCTTCTTGTGGTTGAATGATATAACGAGTTATTGATTGAAAAATAATAAACATCAGTCGTCTAAAGAAACAACATTTTCCTGAAGTGATTGTTGTAAATTTTAAGTTGCGGTGGATGAAAATAGTTAATCTTGACCAATTGGAACAATCACATTCTCTGAAGGTAATGTTGTGAATTTGACGATTGTTATAAGAAGTAATTACTTTTAGTGGTTGGTCGATATAATCATCCAAATCTCAAAAGAACCACATGAAATGATGATCATAAAAAGAAAAACTCCACACGAAAAAAAAGCAAAATGTGGAAGCAGATTTTACATATTAAACTTATAATATATTTGGCCCATCAAGTATGACAAATTTGGATGCAATAAAGTTTTGAATCTTCTGAAAAGATTATCATATTTGATAAAATAGCAATTGCTTTATTTATGAATTAATAATTAATGTTGTTCTTTTATCTCTCATTTATATATATATTCTAAGTTTTTTTCTGATTGTAATTATTTTGTTTAATGAATAAGCATGGATAATTTTCTTATGTTGAATAACTTAAAAATGAGCAATGAAGTTATATGTCTGACAGATAGTGCAACGACACACACAATACTAACAAGTACAAAATATTTTTCCAAATCGACAATGCTGGAAGCAAACGTCAATACAATATCAAGTTTTGCAAACCTGATTTAAAGGTTTGGAAAAGCAAATATTATTTTGCCTAGAGGAACAAAATTCACAATTGATAGTTCAATGTGCTCTAGTCAATCAAAGAGAAATCTATTGAGTTTTAAAGATATATGTTGCAATGGTTATCACATTGTGACCCATAAAAAGAATGAGATAGAACATTTATATATTATATCTACTGTCTAAAATGAAAGATGTATATTAGAAAAGTTGTCTGCTTTATCTTCTAGATTATATTATACTCATACAAAAGTAATTGAAACATATGCAACAATGAACCTAAAGTTTATAAATGAAGACATTTAATTTGGCACAATCGATTGGGTCCTCCAGGATCCATAATGATGAAAATAATTATTGAAAATTCACATGGACATCCATTAAAGAACCCTCAATCTAATGAATTATCATGCTATGCTTGCTCTTAAGGGAAATTAATAATAGACCATCACCAACTAAAGTGGGAATCAATAATTAAGTTAAGAGCACAATTTTCTTATTATGCAATTAAGAATCAAACTGTAACGCCCCAGGTCCATGATTCAGACCAAGATTTGGAATTCGGATCTCCGACATTCCCCACAGCATCATCCTTACTATCCTTAAAGGCTTATTAGAGTGAAAATTTTTCTCACAAACCAACACGAGTCCTTTCAGCATGCTTTGTCCTCACTCACATGCATCCTAGGAAAATTCTTAGCAAGTCACCCAACATAGAATTACCCTAAGCTAAGCACGCTTAACTTTGAAGTTACTATGATCTAGCCATTGAAAAATAAGGTGCACCTTGTTAGTATAGGTATTAACTTTTAATTATTTTAAGTTTTTCTTAACATTACTTTCATGTCCTCAAGATCCCTTTCATTCAGATGTGATATCGGTTCATTCATGTCTCCCTCCTAATCCCGGGCATTACACAAACATTTGATCATTATTGTATGTCTATTGGGATTAGTGTTGAACATTGTATAACTCATGTTTATACACAAAATGGTTTAGCATAATTATTTATAAAACATTTGCAATTAATTGTTAGACCCTTGCTTATGAGAGCTAAACTCCCTACATCTGTATGAGGACATGCTATTTTGCATGTTGAGTCACTTGTGTGTATTAGACCAACAACTTATCACAAGTACTCGCCATTATTATTAGTATATGGCCATGAGCCAAATATTTTTCATTTGAGAATTTTTTTTTTTGATGTGCAGTATATGTTTCAATTGCTCCACCACAACGTACTAAGATGGGTCCTCAAAGGAGGCTAGGAATATATGTTGGATTTGATTCCCCATCAATTATAAATATATCTTGAACTCCTGAAGAGTGATTTGATTACTGCATGGTTTGTTAATTGTCATTTTAATGAGACAAATTTTCCAACATTAGGGGGAGGAATTAAGAAGTTGGAATAAGAAATTACATGAAATTTATCATTATTGTCTCATTTAGATCCTCATACAAATCAATGTGAACTTAAAGTTCAAAAAATAATTAATTTGTAAAATATAGCAAATCAGTTATTAGATGCATTTGTAGATGCAAAGAAAGTAACTAAATCACATATAGTAGCTGCAAATGTTCCATCAAAGATTGATAACTTTACACATGTTGTCATTAATGAATGTGGAACACGTCAAAAGTATGGTAGACCAGTTGGTTTCAAAGATAAAAATCCTCAGAAAAGGAATCGAGTCAATAACTCAATTAAAGATCTGGATGTTCGAGAAGAAATACAAAAATTAACTTTTGACAAATATATCGAAGAAGATAAAAACAACCGAGAATAATAATGAGATCTCAATAAACTATGTCATGACAGAAAAAAGATGGAATTGAACTAATGCAGTTGTTGACAACATTTTTGCATATAATGTTGCTCTTGGTAGTATATCCAAAAGCGAGGATTATGAACCAAAATCTGTTGAAGATGTTGACAAAGAAAACATTGGTTATTGTGAAAAGAAGCATTTGAGGTAGAATTAAATTCACTTTCCAAAATTGAGGTTTTTGGACTAGTGGTCCAAACACCAGAAGGTGTCAAAACTTTGAGATATAAATGGGTGTTTGTTAGAAAAAGAGATAAAAATAATGAGATCACAAGATATAAAGTAAGACTAGTTGCACAAGGTTTTTCACAAAGACCTGAAGTTGATTATGAAGAGACATATTCTTCAGTGGTGGATACAATCACATTAAGATTTTAATTAGCTTGGCTGTGTCTTAAAATTTGTAAATGCATCTTATGGATGTAGTCACATCAAATTTATATGGATCTCGTGATAATGATATTTATATAAAAACCCATAAGGATTTAAGATACTTGAAACATATAAATCAAGTTCCCGGGAACTATGTCCAATAAAATTACAGAGATCATTATATGGATTGAAACAATCAAGACGAATGTGGTACAATCGCCTGTGTGAATATTTGCTGAGAGAATGATATCAAAATAATCTAATATACCCGTGTGTTTTTATAAAGAAATCACAGTCAAGATTTGCTATTATAATTGTATATGTTAATGATTTAAATATAATTGGAACTCCTAAAAAGCTTTCAAAGGTAATAGAATATCTTAAGAAAGAATTTGAGATGAAAGATCTCAGAAAAAACAAGTTTTTTCTTGGTTTACAAATTGAGCATCTGACAAATGGGATATTTGTTCACCAATCAACTTATACAGAAAAAGTTTAAAAATATTTTATATAGACAAAGCACATCTATTGAACATTGCAATGCAAGTCCGTTCACTAGATGTGAAAAAAGATATATTTCGATCTCGAAATGATAATGAAAAACTCGTTGGTCCAAAAGTATCATATCTTAGAGCAATTGGTGCACTTATGTATCTTGCTAACAATACTAGACCCGATATTGCATTTTTCAATAAATCTATTTGCTAGATGTAGTTCATCTCCAACAAAAAGGCATTGGAATGGAATTAAACATATACTTCGTTATCTTCGAGGAACAATTGATATGAGATTCTTTTATTCAAATAAATCAAATTTTAACCTAGTTGGTTTTGCAGATTCTGGATATTTAACTGATCCACACAAAAGTAGATCTCAGACAGATTATCTATTAACATGTGGAGAAACCGCTATATCTTGGCATCAATAAAGTATACCATAAACAACCACCTCCTCAAATCATGTCGAAATTCTTGTAATTCATTAGGCTAGCCGAATGTATATGGTTAAGATCGATGAGTCAACACATTCGGAAAAGATGTTTTTGTCTTCTAGTAAGCTCCCTCCAACAACATTATAATAAGACAACACGGTCTGTATAGTTCAAATAAAAAGAGGTTATATTAAAAGTGATAGAACAAAACACATTTCACTTAAACTTTTCTATACTCATGATCTTGTAGAAAATAGAGACATCACAGTACAACAAATTTGTTCAAAGGATAACTTGGCAGACTTATTTACAAGATCACTACCTATCGCAACCTTGAAAAAATTGATGCACAACATTATAATGCAGCGACTCAAAGATCTCAAGTGATGTTACCATGAGGGGAGTAAATTTTATAAGTATATATGAAATATGTACTCTTTTTCTTTTACTAGGATTTTTTTCCATTGAGTATTTCCTAGTAAGGTTTTAACGAGGCATATTTCATATATGTAATGAGCATATAATGGGGAGTATTATAAAAATATTAATATAGCCACACGTCTTCCTATTAACCATCCAACACTCATGCTATGTGTTTATAAGAGACTCACCCTTAGTGGCCATGTAACCTATCTCATGCTTGCCAAATTGCCTATAAATAGTGACATTTGTTGGGTTTGTAAGTATGGATAATTTTGGAGAGAGATCCAAAAGAATTCCAAGAAAGTAGGAGAAAGCGGAGAAATTTGAGATTTCTAATTACTTAATTATTTTCTTGTTTTTCTTAATTTCCTTATTTACTTATTTATTTTATATGTTATACTATTTTAATATTATATTTTCTCTATTTCTATATTCTGGTTGTGTCCCCCTTTCACAAAAAGAAATTGAAGTTTGAAAATTGATGTTGGGTAAGCTAAGTAAAGTTAAAAATCTAAGGGTACACTTTAATACATGTAAAATTGAACGTGTTTTTTCTGACGTGTGACGTGTGACATGTGATGATCCTCCACTTAAAATGTGAAAAACAAAGGAATAAAAATTTGTTCTTTTTGGTTTGTAATGTCCCAAGTTTGAAAGGACATATGAATGAAGCAATATCACATTCAAATGAGAGATCCTAGGGACACGAATGTATGTTAAAACATATATATAAAAGAAACGAAAGTTAAAATATATATACTAACAAGATGCACCGTATCTTCCTTTTCGATTGGAAATCACAAAAATACCATAGTTAGGCATGCTTAGCTTATATATTAGTTTTATGTTTCGTGACATCTTGAAGAAAATGGCTTACACTGAAACCGTCAATGAGAATTATGCCTAAACATATAGTGAGACTTTCTTTCATTTCTTTGTTTCTTTCTTTCTTTATAACATAAAGTATAAGGTAAAGTTGTAGATAAGTTAGAAATTCAAAACATAAACGTAAACTTTCAATCAATACACACATTTATACCATTCCGTAATAACTAGAAGGTATACAAAAGACAACAAATTAAAGGCATGTTAATGTGTATTATTTATTAAAAATTAAAATTTTAATAGTTTTGTAATCTCACAAAGCACTCAAGAAATTTTGTTCCATTCATGTATTCGTTCATACACATTATCAAGATTGTTTCTTAAGTAAATTGCATCATCTTTTGCAATCCAAATGCAATCATTGTGAAAGCACCTAGAATTGAGCCAAGGGTGAGATTTTTCAACCCAAAAAGATTCAAACGAGACGCTGAAATTTGGCTTTTGCAGATAGCACCAAAACAACGTTGTTCCAAAAAAGTTGACCTTAAAACTCCATTGAAATTCCTCTCCTTTGCTAACCAAGTTGTGAATTCCCATATCATCATCTTTAGATTTACAATGCACCAAGAGGGTTTCACTCTCCAACCCATTTACCACATGAATACGCCACTTTGGGAGTGGTAGTGGAACCGCCGTGCACGGCTGAACCACAGCCATAGCCACCAACAGAAGTAAGAGAACCACTACCAAATGCATTTTTTCTTTGTATATTATTGTTCCCATTTTGCTTGAGTTTTCTTTTTCTTCTTTTGTTTATTTGATCTACACGGTATGCGCTCTCCTATAGTTTATATTTATAGACATTGTTGAAGTGTTGTTTAAGAATGAACATATTTATGTTTTGATTAATCTTTTTTAAAAGGAAATAGTATTCATAAATAATATATAACCTTCCATTTTTGAAGTTATTGGAATACGATAAAAGGAAAGTAATTAATTAATGGCCTAACTCTGCACCTTAGATTGTGAACGTATGGTGTCAATATATCATTTGCACGTTTGTGTATGCAAAATTAAATTTTGTTGTAGCTTATAAATATTTTAATTTATTTTGCTATTTTAAAAAATGCCCCTAATAAATATCGTTCTATTTCAGAATTATAGATGATTTATTCCCTCCCCACCTAGTGTGTATATAATTTGGTAATATTCTCTAAAAGTTTGAAACTTGCAAACTATTTTTATATGAGAATTAATTTTCAAAGTAAATATTAAGAGTTTTTGTGTTATTATAAATTTAAAAAACGAAGTTAGTAATAGAAAAAATGGTCTTTTTTAAATATAGAAAAAAAAACATTTACATCATATAATAATTTTGAAAAGAAAAAAGCCCACCAAAAAGTTCAAGTCAGGGTGAAATACCAAAAATATCCTAGCCCACATAATTTTTGTGATTCTAATTGTCCAAACTAAAGATATATTTTTCTCTATCTAAGCTATCTATGTATATTTGGTCTTAATTTCCATTATATGCTTGCAGTCAATAGATGAAATTAAAGATGATTTGGAAACAATTGAAACCACAAATTTAGAAACACCCAAAACACAGTTGTTGGTTGAGGTTTGGAATATAATCTCTTTTAAACTATCTATCTATCACTATCTATTTGTTATAGATAGTAGTCTATTTATCTTTTTTTTTTTTATTTGTGATAGATGGTGATAATCCGATCCTCTATTTCTATCTATCTAAGACATATAGAGATAGACCACTACTGCTGCCTATTTACCAGACAGAGATATTGGCATATAACTGTCTATTCGAGATAAAAGATGATAGTCCTCTATCACTTCCTTATCCCTTACTAGTATACAAGTTTTAAAAATTATTACTTTCCATTATATTCTTGTAAATAGAGCATATAATTAGAAGAAGTTGTTGAAGTTCAAGAAGATGAAGAAGTAGAAATAGAAGAAGAGAAAGAAGTTGGAATAAAAGAAGAAAAATAAGAGGAAGAAGCTTGAATGCAAGAAGATAGAACTTTATATTGTCTATCCAAGATAGACAAAATAGATAGTGATAAATTCACAAATGGTAATCCACCAACTAGGAAAATAATAATAGTTTGTAGGAAGAGATCATAGTTAAAATAAACCATAGAAATAAATAGTGGTAAAATGCAATTTGGGAGAGAGAGATAGAGTGTAAAGCTCTGATTGCGTACCACCAATGCAACGAAAACCATGTGACAGTGATGCTGAACAAAGAAAATTTTGACCATATAATATGATTTGCGAAAGGAGTATGCGTAATGATCTGGCCCGAAGAAAGAAAATTCGGTTGAGGAAAATCATTGCAGAGAAATCATTCAGATAACGGTGTAGTGCATCCCACGAGGAAGAGCACAAAGGAGGGAAAAAGCAACAGAAAGAGAAATACCTGCCTAAACTATATCGTGCAGATGTAAGTGACGAAACAAGGATGAGTGGCAAGATGAGGCCTATATTGGATGTCAAGAGTTAGTCGTTTGATACAAGAATGCGAGAAGAAGCACTTATACCTATGGAAGTTTTAGGTGCCTTGGTGACAACACTAGATGACCCTATTAGGAGAAATAAATGTTTGTGGCTTTCCAAGGATATCACCTTGGCATCTCAAGGGAATGTCCAATTGTCACTCGCATTTTAGCCTACATGTCAAGTTTGAGTTGGTTTCATGGCGCAACAAATTAGCAAGAAGATTCGTGTAAAGTAATGAAGTCACCCTTCACAACAACAAATGTATCTTTTAATAGCATCTAACCATAACATCTTTAGGATTATGTTATAAAAAATAGAAGTAAAAAAAAAAGGTGGAAGATAATAATAGTAAACACGCGAAATTTTTTTATTTTTTAGGTTTTGCGTGTTATGTTTTTCCCTCTATTTTCAAAGTGCCCCTTTTTACCAAATGCCCAAATTCCCCTCATTTCCCTCTTCTCATAGACCCCTCCTCCAATTTCCTTCTTCTTGCAAACCTCTCCCCTGACGCCGCTACCATCCAAACATCGTCATCGACTCACTGTGCTTTTCATCGAACAACTCCCTGGTTGCCGAACTAGTTGTTGAATCGCTGCACCAGATAGGTAACTTTCTTTTAAGCTTATCTTCTTCTAACTTTACCTTTTTTTCTTCCTTTTCTCTTCATTTCACTCTTTAGTAGGTTTAGTCTACTCTTTTTGGTTCTTTTGAATTGCGCCTTCAGTTTCTTTAGTCTTTTTGGTTCTTTAATCTACTCTTTTCAGTCTGAATAACTAGCTCCTGCGTGAAACACAATTTTCTTCTTCTAAGGCAGACTTTTTGCTTTTTGTTTTCCATCTCTCTCGTGCATGAAACAGCCACACCCACCCTTTGATTTTCTTCTTCTAATTAAGGCAAACACCAACCATCGGTAAGTAATGACATAAAGCAATGACAATGACCAGAACGACCTCCTTATGTGTGTGAAGGTGAACCCAACAATGTTTTTTCTTCTTTTGATGTTTTCTTAGATTTGATTCTAAGGTGGTTCTAGATGGTAATCAGTAGTACTATGAAGAACAAAATTTCTTCAATGGTGTAAAATGATTTTTTATCATTGAATTATTTGTACTGTTTGTTAGTTGGGTGTTGTGGATGTATCTACACCTATTGTGACTGAATGTTGTGTGTTTGAGCAGTTAGGTCAATGATCCAACGGTAGTTTATTACTCATTAGCTCTCGTTTATAAGTAACTGTATTTTAGGCTCTCTTTCTTTTAGGTTGATTTTACTACTTCTTTCAATAAAATGGCTATAACAGTATTTCAAAAAAGCTATCGAAAGTCTACGATAACATTTTCTTATGCTATCGTAACTAAAATTTCTTGTAGTGTACTTTCAAATTTCTCCTCTCATCTTCAACTGACTGTTCAACTTTCATAACTTTCTTTTTTCACTTTCATCTAAAAATATAACACCTCCAGACAAAACTTCTTCTTTTTTTATTTTAGCTTTCAGTCCTATTTATCTAGCCTCTCACTTCCAAGGGTCATTTCAACGCTTTACATGTGTCACCTTACTAACTGGTCGTGCCATGTATCCAACCCAAACTATGCATGTAGACTAATTGTCAACGGCGATTTGACTTTCCCTTGAGACGCACAACTTATTTCCTTGGGAAGCCAAACTCTAAAATTGCTTGACTATCCTTTTCTCTTCCTGAAAAGTCACCGTCGTTTACTTTCCCACAACAAGTTGTTAAGCCATCCTGACAAGACATGTACTTCCTTGCCTCACTTTCTCAGGTGTTGATACTTCTTCTCACAATACCATGCTAAAAACCTAGCTCTTGGCATTCAATGCATGCTTCCTTCTCTCCAGCTATTCTTATTGCGTCGATTACCTTCACGCGATAAAATCTCAACTTATGCATTTCTCTTCAACGCATGTAACTTTCTGTTTAGACTACTGAATCATCAGCATCCAAGAGTATCATGATTCGTCCTTGTTGCTCAGATCGCTAAGCATTATACGGCACTTTCAACACATAAGCTAACTTCATCACCACGTAGTCCCATACAATCACGGTGGCCTTTAACTCTTTATATGCACATAAAAGTTAGCATCATCTCAAGAAAACAACTATGATTTGAAAACCATTTAAAGTAATGAAATCATAATCATCAAATCAAACTTTAACATTATAAATTATGCTCGATAACATATAAACTTTTCATAGAAATCTCTTTTGAAACATTTCTCATTTGAATTCTTCTTTCAAATCAGTAAAGATAAATCATAATAAAGTTTATAACATAAATTCATTTGAGAGAAAACACTCACAAAACTTTGAAAGAAAAACACTCACTCTTCAACTCTCCTCTTCTCACAAAGTTTTCTCATGGAGACCAAGTGGCAGCACTTCAGCATTTCAACATAACTTCCATCATCTCCTACTTAGTTACCCAAATCCTCTATTTATACTACACTTTTAATATAGATTAGTTATCCTTAGTTCTTTATCTGATTGCCAGCTCCTACTTCAACCTTATACTTGTAAAATTTTTATTTATTTTAGTCATGCTTGAAACCTTAATCTTACCCGTTAACCCTTGTCAAATCAGATTTGACATCTTCTCGTCAAACCTTTCTTCTCACCTAATACCATTTTGCGAATAACTTCAACCACTTAACAACTTCCCAAGGTCTTATCACATTACTTCTTTCGCGAACTCTCAACTTTTTAGCTACAAAATCGACACTTAGTAAAGGATTCTTAAATAAAATTTGAAGGTAAGATACTTAAGACCATTCTAAACAAGTTTGTAGAATGAAGTTTTATTATTTGAGTTCTATATTGTGAGTTATTAGCCTCCAAAGTTGAAAGTAAGATTCTGGTGAAAAATCCAATTTTTAGGCATTGAACAAGGCGGACCGAGCACCAGGGTGGTGCTGCACACAAAGGAGGTTGGGGTGCCAAGAGGCATGTGATGTGCATGGTGAGCAACGTACAAGGCATGCCATGCGCTCGCGGCCACCAAGCATGCAACAACAAAGCACATAGTTATGCACACACGTGGTTAGGATGCGGCCCAAGGCCCTTGCAAGTGCGCGCCAAGGCTGCCGCCCATGCGTGCGCGCCAACCCAGCCCATATGCCTTTTTTAGCTTTTTTTTTTTTTTTTTGTAGTATTTTGGCAATTTTTCCTTGGAGATTGGATGTTTTCTTAATGAGAAGATATTTTTTAAGGATAAATATAGTTATTTCAGGACAAGAAGTGGTTGATGAAAGTAATGTTTTGTATATGAAAGTATGGATGTTTTCAAAATGTTGATATATTTATGGTGAAATGTTAATATATTTTAAAGATTTGAAATTGTCATCATCTATTTATTAGATTATTGGACCATATTATAAGATTAGAGGAGCAATACATAAACAAAATATAACTAAATTACAATTTTAAAAAGAAATTGTGAGACAGGCTGGACGTTTTTCAAATGTCATAAACAAGTATAATAAACAAGTATATTATGAACGATTTTTAAATGTCATAAACAAGTATATTCCGGACGTTTTTCAAATGTCATAAACAAGTATATTCTGGACGTTTTTCAAATGTCATAAACAAGTATATTCTGGACGTTTTTCAAATGTCATAAACAAGTATATTCTGGACGTTTTTCAAATGTCATAAACAAGTATATTCTGGACGTTTTTCAAATGTCATAAACAAGTACATACTTGACATTTTTCAAATGTCATAAACAAGTACATACTTGACGTTTTTCAAATGTTGTTAACATCAACATACTTGACGTTTATAAACTATCAATGTTTATTATTCTTGATGTTTATTAACTGTCATAAACTTTGACTTTCTTGACACTGATTTCAATGACGTTTTTAAAACAGTCAAGAATAATAATTCTTATTCTTGACTTCAACGACGTTTTTAAAACAGCTAAAAATAATAATTCTTGATTGTTAAAAGAAGTCAAGATAGTCTGTTTTTACAAAAAAAAAAATTGCACATATTTTGGTAAACTATGTATCTATTTTAACGTAATAGAATTGGGCATGTGGGTATTTTTTTCCGAATCTAAATAATAACCACTAGTTTCCCGAGTTCTTATTTTTATCCTTATTTTGTTCTTTAATTTGAACTTTCGATTGAAGGATTCAAACTTGGATTTGAAAGGCAGAGAAGAAAGGTGATATAAGAAGTCAGGTGTTTTACAAGTGGGCTCCGGTATCCAAGGACTATTTTTGCTGAAGATAACTCAAGTCAGTCTACTCCCTTTTATATACATATTTTTTGAACTCAAGGATTTAATTGTACAATCTACTGTTCAATTAAGATTCTCACTTTTTAATACACACTTTCGAAGTCCATTTCATGAACTATTTATGTTTTTGTTGAGATGCTAAATATAACAGTTCTCACACTGTTTCTAAGCTATGCATATTTACTACTATCTCATTTTGTCAACGCATTCATTATCTAGTGACCACAAATGTCTTTCTGGATTATTCTTTATAATTACACCTTTTTTTCTCATATATTCTAAGTCGATATACTTTAAGCATCTCCTAAAAATAATTCATGTAGAATATTTTAATACATGATAGTTGATACTTCTAGAAATTAGGCTTTACATGCCATAAGTTTCTATGCTTTATGTGCAATGTATCTCTTACTGTTCTCTTCTGATGGGTACTGGCTCTTTAATTACTTCCCATGATGGAAGCAGGGGATGGCAACGAAGAGGGTAGTGCACAAGAAAATATTTCTGCTGATAGTACAAAAAGGTCATGGTGGAAAACTTCTCTGCCTTACCCTAATGTTTTGGACCCCTGTCTCTACTTGATACGAAAATACTGAAATACTTTGACACTGATAGGCTAGTTTTTATTGGTGTGTTGGCAGGGGAAGAAAAAATAAATTATTCAGGATTTTCTTAAGTAGTCTCTCTCCCCCAATATATTTTCTGCGATTTCATCTTGGTATGCATATTTTACATCTAGAAGACATAAAATGTCAGTTAGAAACTTTGTGGATACTTCTTGCACACTTTGAAGTGAAGCCGTTTATGTACATTGATGTTATTTGTTTATAGTTTATGATCTATTTGGAAGCTTGTGTTATAGGTTTGGGTTAATTCTGCTAAAAAATTATGATTCTTACAAATAGTATCAAGTAATTTAGAACTTATTTTATTCGCACTCATTTTCCAAGGGCTTAGATTAGGGTTATTTTGAAGTGTAAAAAAATTATTCTTCTAAACACTTGAAATATGTACATTCATGAAAAATGTTCATATTATATAAATGGGTTCAAAATTTTAGATTACAAAAATTAAAATAAAATAAAGGTATTTTTTTTTTAAAAAAATAATCAAACTCTCGATGATGTACATATGGCGTCGGGAGTTATATATAAATGCCCGACGCTACAAACGGTGAACTACCGACGTCAGACAACGTTGAAAGTTCTATGATCTCCTGGCACTTCATTTCACGGCGTCGGGAGATCCTTTCTCGATGCATTTCACCTGATCTGACTCTTGACGCTCGTTTGTTCGTTAGGAGATCCTTTCTCTACGTATTTTGATATATTTTCGGACGATTTGTTGTGTCGAGAGATCCGAAATTTCTTGTAGTGAAACAAAGTTCCTTGACTATAGTATGAGTATTTAAACTTTATATAGAGATATAAATGTGGATCAAGTTCGAGTAATAGTCTAAATGATCTATAGTGTAGAAATAAGGTTAGACGCCTTATTCTAGGGATATATTATGCATGTGGCCTGCATTATATTTAGTACAAATGATATGATCTTAAATTGTTCATATGGTGACGTGAGTAGGGGCGTCTTATCTAAAGAGTTTGCATAAGATCGAACCATGAAATAGTGACTTTTACACTATAACATCGTTTACTGTTTCAAACTCATAAGATCGAACCATGAAATAGTGACTTTTACACTATAACATTGTTTACTGTTTCAAACTAACTATTTCGACTTTTGATGACCTAGGTAACTCAACCTTAATCTTGAGCTAGCTACGAACTCATGTTCACATAGGATTAACCTTAGATTTGCATAAGTGAGTGCAGCTTCATCAGCACTGGCCCAATAGACCTCTCATTCTAAGGGTAAGACTGGGCGCATAACTGAGAACATAGAATGCAATATGAAATTCACTCATGATTGTTTTTAGGGTTAGTAAATAGGGTTGTTCCCTTAAGTACTCACTCCAGGTCTTGAACAATGGGTGAGACCCTCTCATTGACACGAGATAAATTTGGTCTAATGGTATACAAATCAATTGTTCATTAGAGAATCTATTGAGACTTAAGGAATAAGATGTATTCTCAAGAGTAAAAGGGTAAATCGACCTAGCAGAGAATATGAACAACCTGTGAATAGTTGATTTACTAATCATGATTATATTAAGTTAGACATAATTATGTCTACAATGAGGATAGTACGGTCTAGAGTGGACAGTCCAAATGTTAACAAATATTGATTTGCTTGGCTAAAATAGTTTAACTAGTTAATCTTAGATCGTTGGAGTACATGATGTATAGGTTTATTACGTCTCTTTACTAGCTCGTTCTAGAATTAAATTTAGAACATAGTAATCAACAAATTTGAAATTTGAATTAGGTCAATGGAATTAATTGAACTTAAGTGGACTTTAATTAATTAAACCATTCAATTTTAAATTGATTATTTGAATTAAATTTAAATTAATATATCAAGGGAAAAGAGAGAACTTTGATTGTTAATGCCAAAAGTAAAAAGTTGATTTCGACTTTGTGTTAGTGGATAATCCCAAGTATGGTGAATAGGCTATACGTGCTTGGTGTGTTTCTCATCAACCAATTCGTCCACCAAATCTACTGCTTAGTGATTGTTAAGTGTGAAAGGTTTGCATGTGACTTGAATAACTCCACAATTTGATTGTGTTAAAAAATGATGAAACTTGATGAATTTTGCCAAAGATCGATTGTTCATAAGTGCTCTTCCACTCAAAATCTCACTAAATTTATTACAAATTCGAAGTCACAATCTAAGTTATAAGTTGATCTCGAGATAGCAAAGAAGTTCCTTGTGGTGGTCTCAACTTGAATGTGTCCATTTTCATCCAACTATGGGAAGAATTTTGAGCTACAAAAGTAATTGTTCTTGAATTTATGTTTTTTCCAAAAAACTTACGTGCTTTTCAATGTTCAAAATTCATGAAATTTAAGTTGTTTTAATTTGATTCGCTTCCGCATGCACGTTAATTTATCCTTTAGTGTCATGCTTATTTCACATGTATAGAATTTGATTTTCTTTGAATTAATTTTCAGTAGTGGAAAGAATACTCAAATCTAGACAATGGTTTGCTCACTGATTAATCACATGAACATTTTTGGTATTTTTTATTGTAGGTTTATGAGCTTTTTTCGTTTTTAAAATACAATGTAAATATTTTGCCACTTTGTTATATTTATAAAAAAAAACACTTTAAACTCCCAAAAATTTTATTTCCCTAAAATCAAAATTCAAGTAACTCCCTAAATCAAACAATTCCCCTAAAATTAAAATTCAAATAACATACCTAAAATAAAAAATCTCCATAAATCAAATCATTTTCCTAAAATCAAATATCATACCTAAAATCAAATAATATAACTAAAATCAAATAACAAACCTAAATTAAAATAATTTTTACAACAAAATAAAATAATTTTTAACCCTAAAATCAAACAACAAACCTAAATTCAAATAACTTTTACTACAAAATCAAATAAATTTTAGTGGATTTTTAAAAAATATAACAAACCGACAAAATATTTACATTGTACAGAACAATTCAAAAACGAAAAAAAGTCTATAGACCCACAATGAAAAATACCAAAAATGTTTCGGTCAACACGCGATTAATTGGCCACTCGTACACGTAATATATTTGGTACACGATTTTGGTATTTTAGATTTGACATATTTGGCTATACGATCGTTTATATTTGATACACGTTTTTGAACCAAGTAACCTTTTGAAAAAAAAAACAATACAAGATTTATGTTTGATTGAAAAAAAGATCATGATTTCAAAAAAATATAAAAGTCGATTTTTGTTCAAAACCGTGTACTAAGATTTTTTATATTTGATGCACGATCTTGAACCAAATAACACAAGATTTATGATTGATTGAAAACAAAGATCATGATTTCAAAAAAATATAAAATAAAAATTATAAAAGAAAGAAGAGAAGAAAGAAGATGGAAAGGAAGGAAAAACTTGGAATATTAAAAACAATGGTCGACTTCATGGACTTTTTGATTTTGTTATACGGACTGTAAATATTTTGGTATTTTGTTATATTTATGAAAATTAACTTAATTTTTACTAAAATCATTAAATTATTTTTACAACAAAATCGTATACGGAGTTACAACTTAGTTAAATAGTAAAACAACAAACATACCTTTTGACGATAATATCAGAAGGCAAAACAGGACGGGAGGGAGACTTTTTTTTCGTGAAAACCGACTCTGAGGGAGGCTCTTGGTTGCTTATTATTCATGAAGGTTGGAAGGATTGCTAAATTTGTACAAAGGATGGAAAGTTTTCATGAAGATTGAAGGAAGACAGAACACAAATGGAAGGCAGAAAATTGAAGGAGAAGGAAGAAGTTGTGTGTCCAGTACACATGCATGTCACACAAACATGGCAATCTAACGCTCACGTGAACAACGATAAACAACTCCAGTTACAAGTCATGGATCGAGTCCACGATTCCAGTCACATTTCTACCCATATACTTGTAAACCCAATCCTTTCTACCCATATACTTGTATACCCAATCCACAATTATACGTTATTTCTTTCCCAAATTACCCTATTTTTGTTGTTATTTTTAAAAATACATTATTAAAAAAATGGTTAATTTTCATAAAGAGAACAAAACGATAAAATATTTACTATCCATACAACAATTTAAGAAAAACCCAATTAAAACTGATTATTTTTTTTAGAATTCCATATTTTTCAATTCCCATTCTTCCTCCTCCTCTTCCTTATTTTTTAGACATCATTCTCTACTCTTTCTTCTTTATCTACAACACTTTTTCTTTTCATCATTTTTCTTCCCCTACAATTTTTTATCTTCTTTCCATCAATCTTCTTTTGTTCTTTTGCAATTTTTCTTTTATTTTTATGTGGTCGTTTAGATTGTATGATAAATATAAAATATCGTGAAAAAAAAATTGTTGAGATATTTGATATCCGAATCTAAATAATTGTTTATAGTCAAATTTAAACGATCGTCTAAAAAATAACAAAATTTAAAAGAACGTCTACCATCTTAAAAAAATTGTTTAAATTTATCTGTTAAAAAATTTAAACGATTAAATATAAATGATCGTTTTGTAAAAAATAACCAAATTTAAAGAATCATCTACAAGAAGTCTTTTAAAAAATCGTTTAGATTTGACTGCCAAAATTTAAACGATCACGTACTAAATCTAAACGATCGAAGTCAAATTTAAACGATCGTGTATAAAATATAATCGATTTTGAAAAAAAATTGG
The DNA here is from genome assembly GCF_000004075.3 of Cucumis sativus. Lineage (NCBI taxonomy): Eukaryota > Viridiplantae > Streptophyta > Magnoliopsida > Cucurbitales > Cucurbitaceae > Cucumis > Cucumis sativus. The sequence goes on from NC_026658.2 coordinate 16,657,192, forward strand.
TGAAACTTTGCAACCCAAAATTTTATTAAAAAATCGTTTAATTTTGATCAATGAATGGTGAATTATTCCATCTCCAAACTAAACTAACTATGAGAATTTTCTACAGTGGGTGTGTGGACTGATTTTGTTGTGCATAAATATGTTGTTCTATTTTTGAAAAGACAAAAAAAAAAAAAAAAAAAATCCATTCTTTTTAAGATGCTTCAAAATTATCCTATTTTTGGTAATTACCTCATCCAAATCCTTCTGATATTTCTGTGATCCTCTAACAAGCGTCACTCTATTGCTCTTCCTTTCCCAACTCAAGCCTCGCTCTAACGACAATCTCCCATTATCAACCATCTCTTGATTCCATCCCCAAGATTTTTCTTCCAACACTCTGAAAATGGACATCAAGCCAACCGAAATCACCTGCTCCAAGATGTTCGGAGGATACAACCGGAGATACCGCCATTACAGCCCAACTCTTGGCTGCTCCATGACCTTCTACATTTACTTCCCTCCATCTTCTCTCCCGTCCAATAAATTTCCAGTATCTTCTCTCATTTTCTCTTTCAATTCAATTTCGTTGATATCCATCTCGATTACAATTTGAAACTTGAATCCTTAAGTAATTTTTTGAATGTTTCTGGTCTTCGATTTCTGGAACAATTTGTTTTCTGTTTCATCTTGGGGTTTTCTTGTTTGTATGTGTTTGTGTGATTTCATTTCATTTTACTGCCGTTGAATGTGAGTTTTTGCGGAGTGAATGTCGAATAGTTGGAAATATATTGGAATCCTAATGATTGAGGGTTGGAGTTCGATTTTTTTTATTGTCCAGGTACTCTACTGGCTCTCTGGCCTTACGTGTTCGGATGAAAATTTTATAATCAAAGCGGGGGCACAACGCACTGCTTCCAGTGAAGGTGTTGCTCTAATTGCACCTGATACATCTCCAAGTAAGAACAACTTTGGAACTCATTTCAAGTATTGATGATGTTAAGAAGGGAATTTCTTATCCTTGTGTTTTCTCAACTCAACAACTTTGAACTCACTTGGATTTTGCTAATAATTCTTTTAAGTTCTAATATATTATAAATTAACAAATTTTGCATTCTAAGATATGTGTTTTGATGATATCTAGTTGACCGAGGAGGGTTATATGGTTTGAGTTCTTCTATTGTGAATGTAAAATAGCTTTAACTTCAATGAACTACTGGTTGGAAGGCCATGAAACGATCTGCCATGGTAAATAACTGCCATAATTTATGGGATAAAGGAAAATCTTTTGTTTGAAGTGCACGGGATGTCTCACTACATTCATAAGATGGAACCTTCATTTTTTTTCCTTTTCATCAATTTCAAAGCATATGTTATATCACAATGCATTTATCTTCTTTATAGGTATTTTATGAGGAGTGATATTTGAAACTTGGCATTACAAAGTGAAGTTAGCTTTCCTGCAGAAATCCTTCTGTTCCCCTTTTAACTTGAATTCATTGGTTCGGCAATTGTGTTTAAGTTTTACTGTGCTTGTGTTATGCCCCCTATACTCTTTAAATATAGCAGAAGAAACAAAGATAAAAAGACACATGTGGAAGCTCGAGAGAGAGAGAATACTGGGGACCATTCAGTGGGCACCAGTAGATAGTTAGAATAAAAGAAGAGGAAGGAGAGTTGGGGGGAGGATATTTTTCTGGAAAAGGGTAGGCTGCATTCATCCTTGGGTGGGAAGGAAGTAGAAGGGTCTAGGTTTTATTGTTCGATCTTAGTTCTTTGCTTATATTGTTCTTTGTGCAATTTGGTTTTACGTTGATTGTATTTTCCCTTTACGTGTAAGTTTGTCTGATCATCTGAGATCCAAGTACTGTTGGATTAGTGAACTTTATATTGTAATCTATTGAGGAAATTCACTATTATAAGACACATCTGTTGTATCTTTACAATTGGTATTAGAGCAATTAAATCATGGGCAGACGAACGAAGATGACGAAGAAAGTAGAGGAACAAATGGATATGGTAGAACAAGAACTTCATAGGTTGCCGATAATGGAGGAAAACATGTCGTTGATATCGAAAAGTATCAAGGAGATTAATATGTAGATTGATAAACAGTATCAACAATAGCAAGTGATTTTGAAGTATATTGAAGGCATCGCGATGATACGTTGGCAGGAAAGCAAACAGAAGGTTCTGTTAGTCAAACGGAAAGTATCGAAATGTCGAATTGGGAACATCTGAGAAGCCGAAGAAGGATAGAAAGAACGACAATGAGAAGCCGACGGACCGCAGTAAGTTTAAGAAGGTGGGGATGTTGGTCTTCAACAAGATTGATCTCGATTCTTGGCAGATCATTTTTTTAAGATTCACGAGCTTACAAATTATGAGAAATTAACGGTGGTGGTGGTGAGTTTTGATGGGCCGACCTTGGATTGGTATCAATCGAATGATAAACTGGAACGATTCAAGAATTGGGAGGACTTGAAACAAAGATTGTTGATTCGATTTCGGTCAATTCGAGATGGAACACTAGTAGGCCGATTCTTAACGATCAAGCAGGAGACTACAATGGAGGAGTATCGAAACCAATTCGATAAGATGGCACCGGTAGCATTCCTTCAAACTGTGGTATTGGAAGAAACGTTTATGAATGGGCTAAGCCCATGGCTGAAATCAGAAGTTGAGACTCTGGAGTCTGTTGGTTTGGCTCAAATGATGAAGCTGGCATTAAAGATTGAAAACAGAGAGTTGGTTAGAAGAGAATGTGGGCTGAGTAGTGCTTATGGAGGGAAATCAAATTTCAATTCTAACATTGAAGCCATCTTCAATAGTGACGACCAGCAAAGTGCAAACAGGGGGAAGTTGGCCGATGAGAATGATTACCTTGAAGAGAGTAATTGTGGGGGATACTTGAAAGGAAGGTCCTACTAAATTTCTTTCAAATGCTGAATTCCAATCTCGAAGAGAAAGGGGACTGTGCTTTCGGTGTGAAGAGAAATATCATGCGGGACACAGATGCAAGGTGAAAGAACAAAAGGAATTACAGATGCTGGTAGTAAGAGAGAATGGAGAAGAATTGGAGATCATCGAAGAGGAATACTTTGATGCAGTAGCAGAATATAAGGCCATTGAAATAGGGAATGTTGAGAACTTGAACATTGAGTTGTCCTTTAACTCAGTGGTGGGGTTATCTAACCCAGGAACTATGAAGGTGAAAGGCAAGATAAAAGGAACGGAAGTAGTAGTGCTCATTGATTGTGGAGCTACTCATAACTTCATTGCCGAGAATCTGTCACATCCCTTAACTTGCCAATGAAAGAAACCTTCAATTGTGGAGTGATTTTCGGGTCAGGAGCTGCAGTGAAAGGCAAAGGAATTTGTGGTAAGGTTGAGGTACTGGTGGGAGAGTAGAGAAGCATAGACAGTTTCTTGCCCTTGGAGTTAGGAGAAGTGGATGTAATTTTAGGAATGCAGTGGCTGCACTCCTTAGGAGTCACTGAAGTTGATTGGAGGAATTTAGCGATGACATTCCAATATGAAGGAAGGAAGGTAATGATTAAAGGAGATCCTAGTTTAACTAAAACTAGAGTTAGTTGGAAGACTATGATGAAGACATGGGGGGTTGAAGATCAGGGATATTTAGTAGAATGCTGAGCTATGGAAGCGAAGTTAATGGTCGAAGAAATGTATGATGAGGAAGTGATAGCAACCGTTGATAATACTATTCCTCCCTTGTTGGATAAATTCAACGATGTTTTCGACTGGCCGGAAGAACTACCTCCCCAAAGAGAAATTGAACATCATATCTATTTGAAAAAAGGGGCAGATCAAGTGAATGTCAGGCCATATCGTTATGCACATCACCAGAAAGAAGAGATGGAAAGCTTAGTAGATAAAATGCTGAAATCAGGTATCATTAGACCTAGTACCAGTCCATACTCTAGTTCGGTGCTATTAGTGAAGAAAAAAGATGGTATCAGGAGGTTTTGTGGAGATTATAGATTCTTGAACAATGTCACCATACTGGACAAGTTCTTAATTCCGGTCATAGAAGAACTGTTCGATGAGCTGAACAGTGCCAACATGTCCTCCAAAATTGATTTGAAGGCTGGATATCATCAGATCAAAATGCACCTTAGAGATGTAGAGAAGACGACATTTCGCATGCATGAGGGGCACTATGAGTTTATGGTAATGCCGTTTGCGCTGAGCAATGCCCCTTCAACGTTCCAAGCACTGATGAACCAGATTTTTAAGCCTTACATGAGGCGTTTTGTGTTAGAATTCTTCAACGACATTCTGGTGTATAGTAGAGGATTGGAAGAGCATGTGCAGCACTTGGAGGTGGTATTAGAAATCCTACATGAGAATGAGTTGTTGTATGCCAACTTAGCTCCGTTTAGGTTGAGCAATGCCCCCTCAACGTTCCAAGCACTGATGAACCAGATTTTTAAGCCTTATGTGAGACGTTTTGTGTTAGAATTCTTCAACGATATTCTGGTGTATAGTAGAGGATTGGAAGAGCATGTGCAGCACTTGGAGGTGGTATTAGAAATTCTACGTGAGAATGAGTTGTTGTATGCCAACTTAGATAAATGTAGTTTTGCTAAAGCCAGAATCAGCTACTTGGGGCATTTTATATCAGAGAAAGGAATCGAAGTTGATTCTGATAAAATAAAGACGATTAGAGAATGGGCAGTCCCCCCTAATGTTCGTGAGGTTCGGGGATTCCTGGTGTCATGGTCATACTTGTCCAGGACGTTGTTTGCCTATGGCCATATGCCCAAATACCCCTGAATTATCTTAGCTTTACGTCTTGTATTTAGTTTAGCTAGTTGCTTTCCTTTCTAAGTCATAAAGTTTGGGTCTGACGTTTCGGCATTTTCATCTGCAAGCCCACCAGAGCTGAAAATGTTCAAAATGTACTATAGGGGAGACATAGTAGTTGAATCCCCGCCCAACAGCGTCGCACTCTTTGCAAGCAAACCCTTTTTCCTTGCAACTGACAATCTTCATTGCATATTGTAATGTCAATTTCAATATATTTCTTTCTTTCTCGTGTTTTATAAACAATTTTCTCAAGAACGTGAAGGAAAGTTACATCATACGCTAAGATTGTCCGTGACTTTCGTATTTTGATCGGCCGACTTGTTCATCGAGTTCAAACAAGTGTCGCACAATCGTTCGTCTTGAGTTTGAGAGGCTACGATTGTGACACTTGGGAGTCACTAGTTATTATCGGAGATTTATATAGAACTATGGTAGTATTGCAGGCCCCTGACTCAACTTTTGAAGGCAGGAGCTTACTGTTGGTTTGAGGGAGCAAGTGTTGCATTTGTGAAATTGAAGATAGCAATGATGACTTGACCGAGTGTTAGCCATGCCTGATTTTAATCTTCCGTTTGAGATAGAAACTGATGCCTCAGGTTTTGGGGTAGGAGCAGTGTTAACACAAACCAAGAGGCCGGTTGCCTATTTCAGCATAACACTGTGTATGAGGGATAGGGCACGACCTGTCTATGAGAGAGAGTTGATAGCCGTGGTATTTGCAGCACAAAGATGACGACCATATTTGTTGGGAAAGAAGTTTCAGACCGAAGGTCACTCAAATTTTTGTCAAAGGGTAATCCAGCCCCAATATTAGGAATGGATAGCCAAACTTTTGGGCTATTCTTTTGAGGTGGTGACCAGTTTGGAAAACAAGGCAGCTGATGCTTTGTCTAGAATGCCTCCTACAGTGCACTTAAATCAGTCACAGCCCTGACTCTACTAGATTTGGTGGTGATTCAAGAGGAAATAGAAAAGGATCAGCACTTGCAGGAGATAGAGGAGCAGAATGTTGAAGTTCCAAAATTTTCAATACAGCAAGGGGTATTGAAGTATAAAGGGAGGTTAGTAATTTCAAAGGCCTCAACTTTATTGTATACTATTATGCATACCTATCATGATTCAGTTTTTGGTGGACGTTCAGGGTTCCTAAGAACGTATAAAAGAATGATAGGGGAGATCTATTGGAAGTGAATGAAAAGAGACATTAAGAAGTACTGTGATGAATGTCTAGTTGCCAGCGCAATAAGACTTTAGCATTATCACCTACGGGGTTGCTGCTGCCACTAGAGATCCCTAATTCATTCTGGTTGGATATTTCTATGGTTTCATAGAAGGCTTACCAAAATCAGCTGAAAAAGAGTGATTTTTGTGATGGTAGATTGTTTGAGCAAGTATGCACATTTCATAGCTATAATACACCCATATACAGCCAGTTTGGTAGCCGAAATATTTGTTAAAGAAGTAGTCAGATTGCACGGATATCCACAGTCAATTGTGTCAGATAGAGCTAAGATTTTTATCAACCATTTCTGGAAGGAAATGTTCAAGCTGGCAGGTACTAAATTACACAGGAGTTCTGCTTATCACCCACAATTTGATGACCAAACAGAAGTGGTCAATAAGAGTGTGGAAGCATATTTGAGATGCTTTTGCAGGGAGAAACCGAAGGATTGGGGTAATTGGTTGCATTGGACAGAATAATGGTATAACACAACATATCATAGCTTGATTGGCGTCACACCATTTCAAGCAGTGTATGGAAGGCTGCCACCACTGCTGATCCAATATGATGATATGAAAACTCCTAATTCGACATTGGACCAACAGTTAAAGTTGAGAGATGTTGCGTTGAATGCATTGAAGGAACATCCTGTGCCTTGCCCAGGAGAGAATGAAGAAATATGTTGATCTTAAGAGAAGGGAAGTGGAATTTCAACCAGATGATCTGGTTTTCCTGAAAAATTCGACCTTATAGGCAACTGTCATTAAGGAGGAAGAGAAATGGGAAATTCTCACCTAAATATTTTGGGCTTACAAAGTTCTAGAGAAGATTGGAACTGTAGCTTTCAAGGTGGAGCTTCCAAGCTCAGCCTCTATACATCCTGTGTTTCATGTTTCTCAATTAAAAAAGGCTCTAGGAAATCAAACACAGGTGCACCAACTGGTTCCTTACCTCACTGAAAACTATGAGTGGCTTACTCAACCGGAGGAAATCTTTGGTTATTGGAAGAATCCAACTACAAAAGAATGGGAAGTATTGATTAGTTGGAACGGGTTGCCGCCTTACGAAGCTACCTGGGAAGATTGCCAAGATTTTAGGCAGCAATTCTCTAGTTTCCACCTTCAGGAAAAGGTGGCTTTAGAGGCAGAGAGTAATGTTAGGCCCCCTATACTCTTTAAATATAGCAGAAGAAATAAAGATAAAAGTAGAGACACACGTGGAAGCTCGAGAGAGAGAGAGAAAATACTGGAGACCATTCAATGGGGACCAGTAGTTAGTTAGAATAAAAGAAGAGGAAGGAGAGAGAGGAGGGGGGAAGATATTTTTCTGGAAAAGGGTAGGCTGCATTCATCCTTGCATGCGAAGGAAGCAGAAGGGTCCAGATTGTTCAATCTTATTTCTTTGCTTATATTCTTCTTTGTGCAATTTGATTGATTGTATTTTCCCTTTATGTGTAAGTTTGTTTGATCATCTGTAGAATCTTTACAGCTTGATATGTTGATATGAAACTTATCTTATTTCTAACAGTTTTCAATATGGAAGCGAGTACTTTCTATTGATGAAATGTGACCTGGATCTTATTTATATATTTTTGGCTCATTCTTTTGGTAGGAGGCCTGAATGTTGAAGGAGAGTCAGACAGTTGGGATTTTGGTGTCGGTATGTTACTTCTGACTGTCATATTGTAGTTAAACAACATAACTTTGATATTATTTTGTTGCTCTTCAAATTGAACCAATGTACATTGAAGACCAAGCCCTTACTGTTACTAAATTTTTCTCGTTTATGGAGTTAATTGTATTGTGTATGTATAGTCATATTCTGAATCCTACCTTCGATGTATTTTACATCTTGTTCTATATGGCAGTTTAGTTTCTCAAAATAAAATGCATTCTTGTTCCCACGTACAAAATTATGAATTTAGTTTAATTTTTGCCTTCTCTTTTTCTTGTTTCTTAAATAGGTGCTGGATTTTATCTCAATGCTACACAAGAGAAATGGAAACATTGGCGTATGTATGATTATGTTGTCAAGGAACTACCTAAACTTCTGAGTGAGAACTTTCCACAGCTTGATACACTGCGGGCATCTATATTTGGTCACTCCATGGGTGGGCATGGTGCTCTAACGATCTACCTGAAAAACTTGGACAAATATAAGGTATTTGTTGATGTAATCTTGTTAAAATTAGTGGGCTTGTTGTGTTGAAAGCCCAAGGGTTCTTTTGTATTTTATGTAACCCTAATTGTTCTTTCCTTTTTTTTTAACTAAGGCTCTTATTGCTTATTAATCTTCCCCTCTTGTATTATTTTGTTGCATTAGAAAATAATAAGAAAACTCTCTCCCATGGTTTTTCTCCCTCTACTAGGGTTTCCACGTAAATCAGTGTGTTGGCTCTATGTCGTTACGTTCAATATGGTATCAAAGTAGGATAATGATGAAATGCTAGACGACACTACAGTTCTTGGAACCCGAACAGAGGAGGCTTCTGCTCGTAGAACTGTAGCCAATATCTAAGTCGTCGTGGACGCAAGGATCGTCGTCGTTGTGGACGCGAGGATCGTCGCCGCCATGGAGAACCAATTTTGCTGCCTTCAAACCACATTGGAAAATGCCCTTTTTCAGCCATGCCGTCGTTTGAAACCTTCCTCCAACTGCAGTCATCTGAGGTCCATGCGTCGTCAAATCTGCAACGGCATGCCATCCACGTGCCACCAAATAGTATTCAGACTACATCGGTGAGTGCTCCCCTATAGCTGCACGTGCCAACAAGTGGTGTTTACAGCCAGCCGCAACAAATTGCTGCTCGTGCGCCGCAGCACCAATAGTCGCCCCGAACCTTGATAAATTTGCAGCCAAGCCACCTTCTTCCTCATCTCCACCCCATACCGGAAACCCTTTCCAATTGTTGTGGTGTTGGCGATCTCCATACCCAGTCAGGATTTGAAGTTTGTGAGTCTTCGACCCAATCCAAATTGAAGGTGCAAGACACCACCCAACAATAGTTGGCTATGTTTCGGTAGCAACTTGCAACATTTGAGGCAATGTTTGGAGCTCCTACAAACACATCTAGTCCTTGCATTCCGACCAATTTGCCTATGTATTATGAGAATCCAGTAACTTCGTTCCAATTATCATCTACTAATGTGTCTGCTGGAACTTTTGAACCATCTGGTCTCGTTGGAACCTAGAACGATTCTAGTTCAACCACACTAGGAGCTAGCCCAGTCAGGTATGGCTCAGTCCATTAGTCTTATCAGTGTTGATGGGAAGAATCCCGAGATTCTAGATTTTGGTGCTAAAAATCATTTGATAGGTTCTTTTAAGAGTTTTGTTTCTTATGTTCCTTGTGTCAGTAACGAGAAAATTAGAATTGCAAATGGTTCTTTTGCCCCCATTGCTGGAAAGGGGCAAATGTTTCCCTTTGAAGGGCTACCTCTACAAATTGTGTTGCATGTGCCAACATTTCGTATAATTTGTTATATATAAGCAAGATTACTTGCGAGTTGGATTACAAAGCAACTTTGTATCTCAAATAAAGTACTCTCTTGATTTGTTGATTGAAACAGGTATGATGGGATGCCAACTTGCTGATACGTCTATCGAGTTCAATGCTAAACTGGGAAATTCAATTGATAAAGTTCTAGTTGATAAAAAAAATATCAGCACCCGGTGGAGAAGTTGATCTACTTATCTCACACTAGACCAAATAATCTCCTATGTTGTTAGTACAGTTAGTCAGTTCATGCAGGTTCCTTACGAGGAATACATGGAGGCAAAACAGAATTTTGAGGTATTTGAAAACTACTCTTGGTATAGGGTTGATGTTCAGGAAACTAACAGACGGTGTATTGAGATCTATATTGATTCAAACTGAGTAGGGTTTATTGTTAGTGAAAAATCCACCTCTGGGTACTGTACTTTCGTGTTGGCAATCTCGTATATTGGAGGAGTAAAAAGCAAGAGGTTGTGGCCAGAAGCAGTGTTGAAGCTATGTACAGGGCTATGAGTTTGGGAATATGTGAGGAGATTTGGCTACAAAAGGTGTTATCTGATATTTGTCAGGACTATGAGGTACCTATGAAATTATTTTGTTATAACAAGGCTGCTATTAGCATCGCTAATAACCTGGTTCAACATGACATAACCAAACATGTGGAGATTGATAGACACTTTATCAAAGGAAGACTGGACAATGGTAGCATATGCCTTGTCATACTCTTTTCCATCTAAGCTTCCTTTGCAATTGACCGTCTTTAATGCTTTCTTTGCAATTGATCGTCTTTAATGTTTTCTTTAAATAATGTTTATCAAGATTTTCCTTCTCTTTCACGTTTTATAAAACCCTTTTCTCTTGAAACATGAAGGGAGATGATAGTGATTTTGCCCATGAATTTTTTATTTTCATACGACTGACCAACTTGCTAATTTTGAGCAAGTGCCGCATGATCGTCCATCTTGCGTTTGAAATATTGCGATTGTGACAAGTGGTATCAGATCCTAATTGGCTTATTGACGGTTAAGACGCGAACATGACCACCGCGAAACATATGGACAATTCCTATGTAGATCAACTGGTAGAGCTTGAAGAGCAGAGGGTCTACCTAGTGGAAGTTCCGATGGCAAACCAATGTCCAACTGGAGGAGCGAATTAAGTCAGCAAAGTAAAGATCCTCAAATCCAAGCCTTTCTGTAGGGCAAGGGGATGCAAAAGCCTCGGAGAACTTCATCTTTAATCTCAAACAATACTTCAAGGCTACGAACACAGTCATAGAAGAAGGCAAAGTGACATTGGCGACTATGCATCTAGCTGAGGTTGCAAATTTATGGTGGAGATCTCAAATGTCGATATTTAGGAAGGGTGTTGCACAATAGACACTTAGGACAATTTTAAAGAAAGAACTCCGTTCATAATTTTTTTCCGAGAATGTTGAAATCCTTACTTAGCTGAAACTGTGGGCGAAGACCAAGTTGTATGAATAAAGGTTCAAGACCACACGTCTACATACGTAGCGGCTGAACGATTGTGTTTGATCTATCCAACGACTCTCAAGATGTGAGACATCACCAAAATTCCTCATTTGGAGGAAACAAGAAAAATCGCGTTATTGTCGTACCTTGTTGATCATCCCTACGTAGGGAAGAATCCTCTAGCTCACAACTTTACAAAAGAATGGAAACAGACAATAGAGTTCAAGCTTACTTAGGGAAAGCCTCAAAGTGGATGAAGAAGTGGGCAGATAAGTAGCGCTGTCCCCTAGAATTTCGAGTGGGAGATCAGGTCTTCATTAAGCTGCGACCAGAACAAATTCGACTCGAGAGCGCGAAGACCAGTGCCTCGTCTGAAAATACGAGGGACAAGTAGAAGCCCTTAAAAGGGTAGGGAATACATCTTACATAGTGGTGTTGCCAACATGGATGAAAATCCATCTACTAATTCATGTGAGCAACCTAAAGCTCTGCCATCAAGATCCTAACGACATGCAATGCAATGTCATCGTTCGACCAAGCATCGATCTAAGTCAGAAAGAAGATAAAGATGTTGAAGAAATTCCTGCCAATCTTGCAAAGAAAGGGCAGAAGACCCACGAGAAGAATCCACGAGTAGATTGGTAGAACCTTCTTGTGGAAGAAACCAGTTGGTGCCGAATACCTAGAAGCCTGGACGCAGAAGATCGAAGAGTTCAAGCTTCGCTAGTCGACAAAGGCATGAACTGTTTAAGTGGGAGAGAATGTCATGATCATGCTTGTTCAGGGTATTATTTGCCTATGGCTGTATGCCCAAACATTCTCAGAGCACCTTATCTTTTCCTTTTGATGTCGCTGACCTTGTAAATGACATTTCACACTTTTCATATGCAAGCTTGTCAAATCTAATTTTTTTCAAAATATACTATATGGGAGGGAGACCCAATAGTTGAATTCTCGACCAACCCTTATCGTATTTTTTGCAATCTAAGATTTCTTTGCAATTGATATTCTTCAGTGTTTTCTTCAAATGATGTTTACCAAGCTTTTCCTTCTCTCTCACGTTTTATAAAACCATTCTCTCGAAACGTAAAGGGAGGCTACATCGTACAGTGATTCTGCCCGTGAATTTTCAGTTTTTCAAACAGCTGACCTGCTCGTTGGATTGAGCAAGTGCTGCACAATTGTCCGTCCCACGTTTGAAAGATTGCAACCGTCACACACGGCAGTGGCAATGGCTTCTTGTTCGGTCTAGGAGACTAAACTGTTTTCTAGGGTTTCGTTGTTGCCTTACTGTTATACCATACTGAAAGAAATAAAACATGAAACACCGGCTTACGTGGAAATCCGAGTATCGGAAGAAATACCATGATATTTTTGTTATTATTTTCTGATGAATTTACAATAGATACAATAGGGAGAATATAATAGGGAGAATATAAATAGAATACAGTTTGAGATTAAAAAGGGAAAAAGATTTAGGGTAAATCTTTCCATGAACACCATATGGGCTAAGCCCACTAATTCTAACAATAATAAGAAAACACTCTTATGTGGTTCCTTTTTTTTTTTGTATAAGGTTTTCACGTAAATCAGTCCGTTTTATTTGCTCTTTGTCTTTACTTTCAATAAAGAGAATCTTGATTCTCGTTCAATTTTCTGTTTAAGATTCAGAATAATGTAAATTACCATTACCATTACAATTACAATTAAAGTTTTTTAACCCCAAACACTCCGAGAAAAAAAAGAATAGGGATAAGTTTACTATTTGTTGCTTCAATCTGATAACTAAATTGTTGTTTCTGTTATCTTTTATTTAGTTACTTTTTATCCACAAGTATTTTATGCTTAACTTTTCAGTCAGTGTCTGCCTTTTCACCCATTGCAAATCCTGTAAACTGTCCCTGGGGCCAGAAGGCATTCACAAATTATCTGGGTAGCAACAAAGCTGACTGGGAGGTGAGTTTTCATGAGATGTATAGCAAATTTTCACAATTTAATGTAAAAGAATGCAAAATTTCTTAATTATTGAAATTGAATAACTGTAGGAATACGATGCTACTCATCTAATCTCAAAGTTTCACGATCTATCAGCTACAATTCTAATCGATCAGGTAAATGCTTTTTTGTTCGTCCAACTTTCACATTGCAAATTATTTCTTTACTTCAGTGCCATTGGCGGCATAGAAAACTAAAGACCTGTCGTTTGAAGCTTCCTGTGTTTAAATCAAAACATCTTGTTCTGAAATTTTAATTATTTTGTTCTTGAATTCTTAATACATTTTTAACAATTTTTTTATTTTAATTTTCTGAATTTCATTTAGGGTCTCTGAACTCTTAATGGCTTTGTTTAAATGTTTATTCTTTCAATTTGCTAGTTTCATCATAAAAATTGTACGCTAAATTACAAAAGTACTCTTGAACTTTGTTCTTCATTTAAAAAATGTCTCTATTCTCTTTAAAATTGTAATAGCACCCAATACTTTTCATAAACATTTCAAAATTACCCTTGGTGTTGATATCCAACTAAACTTTAAAAGGAAATTGGGGTGGTTGTGACCTGAAAAGGAAACTGAGACTCGAACACCTTACACTCCCATACTATTTCAAGTTACCACCTCCACGTTACAGTCACTAGCAAGCTAACAAACCTGGTGAAAAAGTCTTCTGTGCTCATTGAACGACATGATGAAGTTTTACTAGTTTTCCCTACTTTACCCTCCTCATCAACAGACTTATGAAACGCTGATTTTACTCTTTTTTCTGTTAAACACAAACAGGGAGAAGATGATGAATTCTTACATGGACAGTTGCTGCCACACAAGTTTGAAGAGGCATGCAGAGCTGTGAATGCTCCTCTCCTCTTGAGGCTGCAACCAGGTTACAATCACTCTTACTTTTTCATTGCTACCTTCATGGAAGATCACATCCGACACCACTCTCAAGCTCTTAGGCTTCCTTAAGACCTTGTGCTGCTTATGATCTGCTGTCTCTTATCTAATTTCTACTCTTTGAGAAGTTAAGAAAGGCATGGTGACTCTGTAACTTTGGTGAATATGATGGTGCTATTTTCAATATGTGTACTGGGGATATCTGGTAATGTGAATGTGAAAACTTGTCCTTTGGTTGGTGAACCTTTTGCTATTTGGTTCCTTGCTATAGAGTTTATAATAGAGTTGGTTTTCGCCTAATAATGTTGCATTCTTTATTCTTTTGATTAATAGTCTTTAGATTTTCTGAGAAATTTTGTGTTTTAGTGAGCTGGGTCAAGCTAAGTTTGGGCAGTGTTACCTTGGATTAAAATATTAACGTTGATACAGAAATATGAATTTTATGCACATATTCATAGATATATGGATAAAATATTGATATTGACGAATATTCATGGTCACGAAATTATAAAATTTATTTAGACTAATAATTATGTTGTTTTTACTTTCAAACTAAGTTATAAATGTTATTGTTTGACATGTCCGTATTGGAGTAAATAAATGACTTTTTTTTATGCTTTACGAGCAATTCTAAGAGAATGTTGAAGATATCAATGGATATTTATTTAATATTGATATTGAACCCTTCGATTTACCAATATGTCGACATATTTATAGATATTTTTATCTTTGGGTGTTTGATATGAAACCCTTGGACATTGGATCTAAGAATCATGTTAAACAACAAGCCTAAAAAAACACAATTTCAACCGCTTCAAAACATATTTGATTTCAACCCCTAAGATAGGTTAGATTCAAGTTGCTTAGGTGTACACATTTTTCGATAAGAAAGCTCAAGCACCAATATGTATGTTGATGTAACAAAAAATGACAGTCGTGTGTTTTAAGACCTTAAATTTTCCCTTCGTTTTCATGCACAGTGAAATATTATAAACGAATCCATCGAAAAACTTCACTAATTTCAGGAACTTGCAAAACTCAACTTGCTCGTTGTTAGTTAATGTGTAACTCGCATGTGGCTTCACCAGTCTGTAACCAACTTCTATGAGGTGTAAAGCCTTTCTAATTTTCAAATCTTGTAAGTCCAATCGTGCATTAGTGGTGTCCTTAGTTTTTCCTTCAATATTCAACAACGTACCAACCAAGTTGTTGCAAATGTTCTTTTCAATATGCATCTCCATTAACTTCTCTTCCCTTTTTCAAATTCCTTTGATTCTTGTTACTCTACTGTTTAGAAGGGTTGAACTTTCAAATGCTTTAAAAATAGGATTCCACAGGTAAGCAATATATATAATTTATAAACAGGGACAGAGGCTGCATGTCTAGATTGTGACGTAATAATAATCTCAACCAGTAAGGAAGATCGAAGAAAATGCTTCACTTAATCCAATTAAGAGCTCTCTTTCTTTTCTTCTCCTTTAATGCAGGATGTTTACTCAAAACTGGAAATTCCAATTGATCTACTTGTTTTATTGCTTCGTACCCAGTCATTACCACTAGAGCAACCCTACACTCTACCTTGCCATCGTGCAACCTACTTCTTCGCCAAACATGGTTCTCAGGATGATAACGTCGATGTCCCATGAAAGACCACATACTGTATGAGGTACTTATATGATCAAACGAATTAAAACCATCTGAAGCTAACCCCAAACGAACGTTTCATTCATCTGCAACGAAATCAAGGAATTCAGAATCAAAATGTTTCCATCCATCTGCATCAGCTAGATTTCTCAACACATCATTTGTTTCAACACGTTTGTCATGGTGTCATCTCATGTCAGAGGATCCTTCTTGTGAAATAAATAAGCATTGTAATCTCGGTATCAAAGGAAAGTGGCACAATACCTTATGTGTAGTTTTCTTCCTCTGTTATTAAGACTAACCTTGAACTGAGACTGACCACAAGTTGGACAAAACTGCAAATCCTCAAACTCCTTCCGGTACAGGACACAGTCGTACTTACAACCATGAATAGTTTCATATCCCAGTCTCAAGTAACACAATTTTCGTTTGGCTTCATAGAATGAACTAGGGACATTGGTACCACACATTGAAAACACACTTTTTATTAAGTCTAAAATCATATCAAAGGACTTGTTACACCAACCGTTTAAAATCTTTACATGCATCATCTTAACCAAAAACTTCATGGAATAGTATTCAGAACAACTGGGGTATAACTCACTACGAACTTCATTCAATAAGTCCTGAAATATGTTTGTTGTTTCTTCTTCTAATCTACCCCAATATTGAAAGGCATCTCATTCTCCAAACCTTCATCTATTTTCCGTTCGTGTTCAATCGGAGCTTGTAAATCATTAAGCATACAAAACATTTCATCACCCCCTCTTTAATTTTTAATTCATTCAACTCCCCTTAAAAACTCCAATCCAACCCTCTTAAAAAATTTCAATTCACCCCTTTTTAATTGTGAATTCCAGCCCCCCCCAAAAAAAAAAAAAAATTCCAATTCAAATAAAATACCAGAGTAATCAAAAACCAAATTCAATATCTTATTCCTAAAACATATTTTCTAATCTAAATAAAAATAAATTACATCTAAACTAATATAAAACAAAAGTACTTACCGAAATACGACGACTGTGATAGAAGACGATGACGACAGAATGGAGAAGAGAAGCGGGGATCGACGACAACAAATCTCTTCTTCTTCTCGGCCTCTTTCTCTCTCATTTTCCTTTCACTTTCAATTTTGTAAATTACATAATGAATTGAGCTTAATAAAAGGGAAACTCCTGATGTAGCCCGAAGAACATCGGGACAGTCGAGCCATTCTCGACGCATTACAATGGCGTAAAAAATGGTCATCCTTTTTCTCGATGTTTTTTATGTCACGTCGGATGAAAGCCAATGGTACAATTAATTCTTTGGCCTCGCCTGACACGACACTATAGACGTCGACAATTTCTAAGGCAGTCACGACGTCCTCATTATCTACATCGTGATTGGCCATATTTGTCCGACGTGCATTATGGTGCATCGACAGAAAGAACCTCCTCCAACGTCATACTTCCTACGTCGAAAGAAACCCCTGCTGTGGACGTTCCTTTTCTTGACGCATTGTTTTTCAACGAGAAAATTTTAATTTCTTGTAGTGTCAGGCTATTTAAACCTCACACGATCCATAAACACCAACTAATCATGAGAAGTATCAGAAGTATTCACTCCCACAGAATTACCATTTGGGGGCAGACCCTTGAGAACCATAGTAGTATCGTCCACTTGTAAGGGTAGAGGGGAAACCTTCCACTATAGATAAGGCCCACTTGTCTCCCTCACGCAACTCCATAAGACTGCCAAAAGAGTTAGGCATAGTCACCTCCATTCTTTTACCTCTATCTCGAACAGAAACCAACTCCCTTTTCTTTCAAGTGACAAGAGTAAATTCATCCCGTTTACCCACCTTCTTTTCCTCATGAATAATAAGTCTAATCGGGGAACTGCTAATCTCACCTTTTTAAATGACTCCAACACCACATCTCCAAAAGCCACATTAGTCATATCATCCTCTTTGTTAGATACCACCTTACTCACATCATCCTCTCGATGTACCTTATTCTCCACAATCCTAGGACATTTACCGCCAGAGTGCCTGAAAGCTCAGCACAAATTACATTTTTGGGGCTTCCACTCATAATTCATAGTCACAATGTAATACATTCCCCTAAGATTAATTATTATTTCAACAGGCATAAGTGAGTCCACATTTAATTTAACACATACTCACGCATATGAAAGTCTTCGTCTTTCCTTAGTAGCTAGATCTAAAGAAAGAGGTTTTCCTATGGCACTAGCAATAACAACCAAATATGATTCTGTCCACAACTCCATACGAACTCTACCAAGTTTGATCCATACAAGAATATAATCGAAAACAAAGGATTCAGGAACAATACTTGGAGTCCATTGACGGAGGAGCATAGGTTTTCCACCAAGATGCCATGGTCCTTGGGATAGGATTCATTCAACAAATTTTGGACGTCTAAATTGGAAATAAATGAGATCATTTTCAAGAATCGTAATCGTGGGCATTTCATTTTACCCCAAATTTTCTCTATAAGTCGATAAACGATTGCATAGGGTAATTTAGCATCAATTAGTTGCCCCACTGAAAGATTTTCCCACATCCAAACTCTATGATTAATAACCTCCTCGGAAAGAACGACAACAATTTTATTCCCAATAGTTGTAGACGGAGTATAATGGAGTGAATTGCTACTAGAAGAACAAAAAAAGGGAGTCCCATGAAGATTTTTGCTCACTCTAAACTTCCACAATTTCCACTTAAGCAAAGGAGATTCTTGTTTGTCCTATAGCCAGCCTAGAAAGCCCAGTTTTAGACTTCACCCCATAAGGCCCAAAAACTTTCTCCCCATCAACATTTGTTAAATCAGATTTCTTTGATGGTTGACGAGAAGAATGACAAATTAAGAGGTTTACTTTGGAAAAAATAGCAAATTTATTTTTAAATTGTTAGATTAACAAAACTGAAAAATCTGAAAAATAAATAAATTGAATAATGTCTCAAATGCCCCTACTCAATTCGAAAACGGTCCTAAATACAATTGTTCACCTAAAACTCAAATACCCTGTAATTAAAATAACACATCCTTGTTGAAATTGTGCATGTTTAGGTATTCAAAGCCGAAAAGAATCCAACTTCACTATCTTCCACTTTCGTAGATTCCACCAAATCTTCAAAGTCTTCGATCAGTTGTAGAAAAGATTGGAGCTTCAATTTTCGTCATCCTCAAAACCTTCAAAGTCTTCATACATTCGGTCCAAATCAAAGAATTTTCTTCTTGCCGACCATCTTCTTCATCAAACCGATTACAAACATCTTCTTCGTCAAACGATTACAAATTCTTTTTCGCTTGGCGCAAAAGTGAGCTTCTTCAAGGGTTTTTCTTCTTCGCACGTTTGAGCTATACTTCTCAAGAAATTTTATTCTCAACACGATTATACTTCTGATCAATTGTTCATGCACATTCACCTCTCTGAAATTTTGTCAAGCTCATAAAGAAAAAATGTAAAGTGTAATATCTTTTTAGTTTTTAATTATAGTTTATATATAGATACAGTCGTGAATATAATTTTTTTTATTATTTAATTATTCTTTTAAATTACAACAACAATACATCCTCTTGATTTTTAGGACACATTGTGTAATTACATCCAAATACATTGTATTGTATCAAACATCAACCACTTATCTTGTATTCTCCCTCACCGTCTTCTATCCTCTTTGGTCTCTTCCAAAAGATTTAAAAATTAATATTATTTCAACTCCAATGGATCATTAAGAAAAAGTACAACAAAACCCCAACAACCACAAAGTCACTAAAATCCGGCGATTGACGGTAGCTAAAAGTTTTGGCAGAACCGGCGAACGAATGGTGATGAAGGCACGCCCAATTGATGGTTAGATATTCCCATCGATGATAATTCCTCAACGAGCTTCATCTGCCAAACGATGATCAAAGAGATCCAATACCGGAGGTAGCTTCACGGTGATTTGAATCCAAAATCAAACCAAGAAGCTTCGAAATCCATGAACGCTAAAAATGAAATAGTGATCGGAGAAGACTTAAGGGATCAGAACCGTTACAATTTTGACTGGAAACTATTTGGGACTCCACCGATTGCACCGTTGCACACCCACGATCTTCACCAGCCGAATGCAATTTTTTTTGGGAGAAGGGCACGTGCCCATGTTGTTTTGCTTTTTTTCAAAACCCTAAACCCCATATAAGAAATGAATTTGACAAACTACCTTCTTCTGTTGATCTAAAAGTTAGTTAAAAGGCACTATGTGAAATTCATTCATTTGCAAGACGAAGGAAAATAAAATACAAGTAGAAAGTTTGAAAGTTATAGATTTGAAAATCTTGAACACTTAATGATAAAATGGTAAAAAGACATTCAAATGATCATACAATTGACTTTGGCGATTAGAAGAAGCATAAAAATAGTTAACATAGCGATTAGAAGAAGAAACATGAAATGAAAAGAGTTAATGTAGTAACATTATCATGCAAATTTTGATTATTAATAAAGATTAATCACAAATTCTTTTTTAACAATTGCAACAATAATTTTTTTTCTCACCTTTTTCTTTACTTTTTCTTCTCCACTTTTTTATTATTATTATTATTATTTACTTTTCTTCGCAACTTTATCTTTTCTATATATAAAACGTAATAAGAGTTAAGTAAGATAAGAACGATTAATTTAAAGACAAGAAATAATAAGACGAAAATAAAAACTAAAATTAAAAGTTTGCAAGAAAGAAAGATAGAATCAATCTTAGAATAGGTCACAAAGATGCAACCTATTCTTTGATACCAAATTATGTGAAACCAGTGGATATTGGATCTAAGAACCATGCAACAACACTCAAAGAACACAACCCCAACAGAACCAAAACCATTTTGATTTCAACCTCTAAGATAGATTAGATTCAAGTTGTTTAGATAATCTAACAAACCAAGGATCAGACATGGTTAGAAACTCTTATCAACTCTCGATCTACAAAGCACTCCACAAGCAAGACAAATCAATCCTCACTTAAATGCTTCAAATCTTCATGCATTCTATCCTAAGAACAAAATCTACATTCTAGAATTTTCAGATTTCATTCATCCAAATTCTTTTTTGTAAATGTGGGAATTGCAACCGTATTTATACTAATTAGTATATTAAATGAAAGGTTACAACATTTAACTCTATGCATTTCCAACTACTTTAATAAATGAAAACAAACACAAAATAAATGCATAATTTCTTTAACATTTAATTTGATGATTTTTAAATTGTCCAAATAACTTTTCAATTTTCAATTTTCAAGCATCTCCTCAAGTTCTTTATTTGCTTTAATTATGATTTCTTGTTTCATTCTTCAATTCATATAAGTGTTATTAGTGATTCTAACCGTATAATTTCAGTGCTAAGAAAAGAAAAGAGTTATGTAGTTATCATGAGGTTAGTACATGTTTGGTAATGATTTTAAAAGGATTAGAACCATCTTTTTCATGTTTAAAACTTTTTTGAAATATATTTTTAATCTCTTAAAATCAACTCAACGTTTCATTTTACTTGTAGTGGTGTTCTTTTTTTGTATAAATAAAATTGAATTTTATTGACTAGAAATATTTTTTAAATATCAAAAGTGATTTTAACTATTTTAGAATCACTCTCACGACTGTGTAAGAGTTTGTTTGGATGCAAGCTTGGCAATGTTATCCTACTTTTGGAAAAAAAATGATTTTAATTGCATTTACTTTTGTATACTAATAATTTTAATATTCATGAACGATTCAGTTTAATTTGGTTAGATGTTAATTAATCTCATTCGTTCCTTAGCACTGTTTTTTTTCCCCTCTTTTTTTCCAGTTTATTCCAAAAGGTTAATTGTTCAATTTTTATTTTTTTAGTTGTCGAACTCAAATAAATAGATGAAACAACAAAAAGTCACTAAATGGATTAATGTGAAGAAACAACTACTTTTTCTAACGATGGTATCAACTACTTTTCTAGAAACCGATGGTTTCATCTACTATGACCTATTTAAGTAAAAAAAAAATAAATAAATAAAGGTATTAGTGTAATATTCCAAAGCTTAACCTATAATTTTAAATGTTCTTTAACTTTTTCTCCATCAAATATTTTTAATAACTTTATTTGCGATGACTACGAGACTACCTCACTTTGGTGACAGAATCATACAACTAACTCTAACAATCATCTCTAATAATAAGTCTGGTAATAACAACTTTGAACGAAAAGTTCGATGAAAACCACCTTAGGATGATCAAGTACAGTATTGGAGCAATTATTGACCCATTTGTTTTTAGCTTATTCTCAATCCATACATACATATATTTATTATTTTGATATTTTGTGCTAATATGAAAGAAAACTCCATTGTGAACCCAACGAAATGAAAATCAACTAAAACGGGAGTTGAAATAAGAAGCATGATCAATTTGAAGCATAGGGGAAAGTTGGTAAATATTCAAAAGATTTGAATAAGCCTTCACGCGCGAACTACCCTCAAGTCATGAGCTCGAACCCAAAAAGTAGCATTAAATTTTTGGATTTTACATTGCAAAACGTCGTCGTTTTAAGCCTATCCGTGCATCCTCCTCATTGTGTCTTCGTTACTCCCCCAATGTAGATTAAATTAGAATTATTTGAATCCGCACACGTGTCTCAATCTACGTCTTATTCGCAGTCGCCACATGTCAGCTCCTGGTCAAGGGTGCCTCCTCCCCACACGAACCTCAGCTGCCCTATTTCATTTTTTTTTTTCTTCATATTTTCAATGGCAATCTTGTAATATTTTTGTAACTTTCTGAAAACCTCCCATTTTTTCAGTCATATATTGCCTTATATAGAAAATCTGGGGTAAAATTGAAATGCCCATGATTATGATCCTTGAGAACGAAATTATATGTTTCCAATTCAGACATTCAAAATCTATTGCAAAACGCCGTCGTTTTAAGCCTATCAGTGCATCCTCCTCATTGTGTCTTCGTTACTCCCCCAATGCATATTAAATTAGAATTATTTGAATCCGCACACAGGTCTCAATCTGCGTCTTATTCGCAGTCGCCACATGTCAGCTCCTAGTCGAGGGTGCCTCCTCCCCACACGAACCTCACCTGCACTATTTCATTTTTTTTTTCTTCATATTTTCAATGGCAATCTTGTAATATTTTTGTAACTTTCTGAAAACCCCCCATTTTTTCAGTCATATATCGCCTTATAGAGAAAATCTGGGGTAAAATTGAAATGCCCATGATTACGATCCTTGAGAACGAAATTATATGTTTCCAATTCAAACATTCAAAATCTGTTGAGTGGATTCTATCACGTGGATTGTGGAACCTTGGTGGCAAACCTATGCTCCTCCATAAATGGACTCTAGGTATTGTCCTTGAAGCTTTTATTTTTTATTATGTTCCTGTATGGATCAAACTAGGTAGGATCTCAATGGAGTTATGGACAGATGTTGGATTAGCTGTTGTTGATAGTGCTACTAAGGAAAGACAAAGATTGTCATATGCTCGAGTATATGTTGAAATAAATGTGAACTCTCCTATGCCTGCTGAAGTTACAGTTAGCCTTAGGGGAGAGAATTTTGTTGTGACTATAAATTATGAATGGAAGCCTCGTAATTGCAATTTGTGTCAGTCTTTAGGGCATTCTAGTGGTAAGTGTCCAAAGATTGTGGAAAACAAGGTTCTTCGAGAGGAGGATGTGAGCAAGGTGGTTTCTAACAAAGAGGAGAAACTGACAGGTGTGGCTTTTGGAGATGTAGTGTTGGAGTCATTTAAACAAGTGGAGGAAGGTGAGATTAATAGCTCCCCCACTAGGCCTATTAAGGTAAAGGAGGTGTGTAATCGGGATGATTTTTCTCTTGTCATTAGGAAGAAATGAGAGTTGGTTTTTATTCGAGATAAGAGTAAAAATGTGGATGTGAGTATGCTTAACTGTTTTGGCAGCATTATGGAGTTGGGTGAGGGAGACAAGAGGGCTTTATCTACAGTGGATGATTCCCCTCCCTCCTTACAGGTGGATGATACTGTTAGGATTCTTAGAGGTACGCCCTAAGATGGTAATCCTGCGAGAGCGAAGGCTCCTATTATTTCTCATGATTAGTTGGTGTTCCTAGAATGTGCAAGGTCTAAATAGCCCTGTAAAGTGTAGAGCAGCGCATGATTTTCTGGACATGTCTTCTATGGGTTTCTATTGTCTTTTGGAAACTAGAGTTCGAGAAGAAAGTTTTGGTTCTATCTCTAGTAGGTTCAGAGATTCATGGGGTTTCACGAGTAACTACAGTAGTAGTGGGATTGGACGTGTATGGGTTATGTGGGAAGCGGAGTCACATCATTTTTACTTCTCGTGAGGTGGAAGATCAGTTTGTCTCTGGGTCATTAATTGATCTGCTCTCAGGGGATAGTGTAGAGGTACTATGTGCTTATGTCTCTAATAATAATGTTGAGAGACGTTTGTTGTGGCATCGGTGATATTTCTTCTGGATGGACGGGGTCGGGTGTTCTCATGGGTGACTTTAATGCCATTAGGCTTCATTCTAAAGCTTTTGGTGGGTCTCCTAGTACGGGGGATATGAAGGAGTTCGATATGGCTATTCGAGAGGTTGACCTAGCTGAACCATCAAAACAGGGCAACTGATTCACCTGGACTAGTAAGAACCCTGGGTATGGTTTGATGAGAAGGCTTGATCGTATTCTGGTTAATGATGAATGTCTTATTGCTTGGCCAAATATGAGAGTTAATGGTTTACCCTGGGGCATTTATGATCACTCACCTATTCTAGTCTATTTTAGCATTTAACAGAGACAGAGGGTGATTTCTTTTCATTTCTTCAACCACTGGGTTGAGGAAGCTTCTTTTATGGATGTTGTCTCATCGGTTTGGGTTCGACATGCAGAGGTTTCTCCGTATGTGAGTGTTGTGAGAAATTTACATAATCTCAAGCCTGCCCTAGGGAGACATTTTGGTAAACACGTTCGAAGCCTTAGTAAGGAGCTTCGTATTGCTAAAGAATCCACGGATAGAGCTAAGAGAGAGGTTGAGCGAAATCCTATGTCTGATGCTTTGAGTCATCAAGCAAGTTTTGCCACTAAGGCTTGAGATTGGAGGAAGCCTAGATGCGTCAAAAGTCTAAGATTCGGTGGCTGAAGTTCGACAATCAGAACACTGCATTTTTCCATCTATCTTTGGGTTCTCATTTGAGTTGTAATTCTTTGTGTTCTATGGTTAATTCAAAATGTTTTAGGTTGACTACTCGGTGACTCAAGTGGTAGTTAATTACCTTTGTAACAGTTTGGGTTCTCATAATATTGGCTATATAGAACTATCTCCTTGGATTGATGATATTGTTTAGTTTAAATGGTCTGAGGAGTGTTCTCTAGCTTTACAGGCTCCTATTGGTCTTGAGAAGGTTAGGAGAGTCTTCTTTTTTATGGATAGAGGTAAGGCTCCTAGTCCTGATGGGTTTTGTATTGGTTTCTTCAAAGGTGCCTGGTCGGTGGTTGGGGAGGATTTCTGTGATGTCGTTTTGCATTTTTTTTAGGCTTGTTATCTTCCACATGGAGTAAATAATACTTCGATTACGCTCACTCCTAAACGTTGTGGGGCTGAACATAAGGAGGACTTCAGACCTATCTCTTGTTGAAATGTTATTTACAAATGTATTTTAAAGATTTTGGCTGATAGGCGTCGTGACTGGCTTCCTTTATTTGTTAGTGGTAATCAGTCTGCTTTTATTTCGAGGAGTATTATTGATAATATTCTTCATTTTTAGGAGCTAGTTGGGGGTTATCATAGTAACTCTGGTAAACCTCGATGTACTATGTCCCCTAGAAACTGATTAGTCACCCCTCTATTCCCTTCATTCTTTCCCTTTTAACTCCCTCCCATGTAACTAATTGTGGTCCCCACCAAGGTGGTTTCCACTCCCTCCTCCATTTCCCTTCTATTGTGCACTTGCAACCTTTCCCTTTTTCCTCCTACTATATTATAGAATAATTTGTGGTCTATCATTACTCTTCCTCTTCAAAGACACCTTGTCCTGAAGGTGGAAACTAGGAAATTGTTGGGCAAAATCATCACAATTCTCCTTTGTAGCTTCATGATGTGGAAGTCCTTGCCAACTAATAAGCACCTTCCGTTCCTTTGTAGATGGATGTTTTCGATAACCAAAAATGTCTGCAAGAATAGACACACACTCCACATTTTCTGTCAAAAAAGGAACAAATGGATGCACATACATAGGATTACTGACCACCTTCTTAAGCTGAGATACATGGAATACAGGATGAATGGAAGTTGTAGGAGGTAATTCTAGTTTATAGGCAACTGGTCTTATTCGTGCAATCACCTTGAATGGCCTAAAAAATTTAGGGGACAAGTTTTCATTATGTTTCTTCCTCACTGAAATCTTTCTATATAACCGAAGTTTAAGAAATACCATATGACCTTCTTGAAACTCGACGTGTCGTCGCTTCTAATTAGCATACTTCTTCATTTTATCTTATGCAACCCAAAGATTCTCCTTCAATATTCTCTGGATAACATCTCTATCTTGCAATTATTGATCCAACATAGAATTAGGGGTCTCCATTTCTCCATAATAGATTAGCGGTGAAGGAAGCCAACTATGCACTACTTGAAAATGAGTGATACCAATTGACCTTTGGTACATGGTATTATACTAATACTCTGCCCAATGTAGCCAACACAACCATTCATTTGGTCTCTATCCATAAAAACATCACAAATAAGCTTCCACTCCTCTATTGACTACCTTTGTCTGTCCATTAGATTAAGGGTGATAAGTTGTACTTCTGCTCAATTTTGTACCTGACAACCTAAAAATCTCTTGCCAAAAATGACTAAAAAATACTTTGTCACGATCAGAAACTATAGATTTAGGATAGTCATGTAACTTAACTACCTCTTTAACAAAAGCATCAGCCATAGTCTTTATAGTGTGAGGATGTTTCAAAGCAATAAAATGATCATACTTACTCAGCTTATCAACAACCATTGTTGCCTCATGTTTCTCAGATTTTGGTAGACCATCAATCAAATCCATAGATATCTCACTCCAAATTGTATATGAAATTTCCAATGGCATGAGTAACCCCGCAGAAGATAAGGCTAGTGTTTGATAAATAATGTATGTTTTCTCCCGACTCTTCTTCGGAGCTTTTTTATTCAAAATTGGAGCGATTTGTTATTCTTTCGTGTGATGTTCTTTCATCAGATTCTCTCAGGCCATCAAAAGTTGCGTCTTGTTCTAAACAACAATATTTGTTTTGGTTATCTTTCTGATGATGTGCTGGTAATTGGGGGTGATGTCCTCCGTGACTGATGATATCTCGGTGGTGAAGCAACAAGTGTTGTCTAGTCTCAAATGTGCATATGACGTAGTTGTTCATCAGAAAGTGATGGGGGCTCAAGCTGACCTACTTTCTTCTTCAAACAGACAAGGACAATTGATGGGGGTTAAACCGGTTTGATTGAACAGGCCATTAAGAGTTAAACCATGCACTCATGATTCAAATGGACCTTCTCTTAATGATGGGTCGGCATACCAAAAGAAAGAAGTTGGGTTAGAGGGATCACAACTTGGGATTAAGGTTGAGGATGTGGTCCAATTGAGTAATAAGCAGGTGATGTTGGATGGGCCAATTTTAGCTGATGGGTCTGAATGTGAAAAGAGTTTGGATGGGCTGAAAGTCACGAAAAATGGTGGGCTAGGCACATCAAATGGGAATTTGGCCAACAATTCAAATTTGGTGAAAAATGGTCAAGTTTTTGTGCCTAGTGATGGATCTTGTAAGCAAACAGATGCTAATGGATCAAAGTCTTCATGGGCCTCCCTCTTTGGTTCTTCTAGTAGTAACCCACTTTCTTGTACTCCTCCTAAAATTGTTGGCGATAAAATTGTTGTAGTTCCCCCCGAAGAGGTTATTGTCCAAGGAGTTCGGGTGTAGCAAAATTCCTTAGTTGGACAACTGATTAATCCAAAAATGTCTTATGCCATTATCTATTGGCTTTTTGAGAAAATATGGGGTAAAATTGAAATGTCTACGATAATGATTCTTGAGAATGAAGTTTTTTGTTTCCAATTTAGACATCCAAAATCTGTTGAGTGGATCTTATCTCGTGGATGGTGGCACCTTAAGGGCAAACATATGCTCCTCCGTACATGGACTCTAAGTTAGTCTCTGAATCCTTTGTTTTCAATTCTATTCCTAAATGGATAAAACTTGGTAGGATTCCTATGGAGTTATGGATAAATATCAGATTGGATGTTGTTGCTAGTGCTATAGGCAAACATCTATCTTTAGATCTAGCTACTAAGGAAAGACGAAAACTTTCATTTGCGCGAGTTTGTGTTGAATTAAATGTGGAGTCTCCTATGCTTGCTGAAATTACAGTTAACCTTAGGAGAGTGGATTTCATTGTGACTGTGAATTATGAATGGAAGCCTCGAAAATGTAATTTGTACCGTGCCTTTAGGCATTGTAGTGGTAAGTGCCCTAGGATTGTGGAGAATAAAGTACATCATGAGGAGGAAGTGAGGAAGGTAGTTTTTAACAAAGAGGATGATCTCAATAATGTGGCGTGTGGAGATGTGGTGTTTGAGTCATTTAAATAGTTGGAGGAAGGTGAGATTAATAGCTCCCTCATTAGGCCTACAAAGGAAAAGGGGGTGGGTAATCAGGATGATTTTACTCTTGTCATTGGGAAGAAATGGGAGTTGGTTTATGTTCGATATAAGGGTAAAAGTGTGGATGTGACTATGCCTAACTCTTTTGGCAACCTTATGGAGTTGGGTAAGGGAGACAAGTGGGCCTTGTCTATAGTGGAAGGCTCCGCTCTTCCCTTACAAGTGGATGATACCACTATGGTTCTTAAGGGCATGCGCTCAGATGGTAATCCTGCGGGAACGAAGGCTTCTAATTCTTCTCATGATTAGTTAGTGTTCTTGGAATGTGAGGGGTCTAAATAGCGTTGTAAAGTGTAGAGCGGTGCTTAATTTTTTGGGTGTGTCTTCTGTGGGTTTCTGTTGTCTTTTGAAAACTAAAGTTCGGGAAGAAAACTTTGGTTTTATCTCCAATAGGTTTGGAAATTCGTGGGATTTCACTAGTAACTATAGTAGCAGTGAGATTGGTCGTATGTGGGTAATGTGGAAGAAGAGTCGCTTCGTTCTTACTCCTGGTGAGGAGGAAGATCAGTTTGTCTCTAGGTCATTAACTGATCTACTATCTGGGGATTGTGTAGAGGTACTGTGTGTTTATGCCTTTAATAATAATGTTGAGAGACGTTTGTTGTGGCGTCGTATGGGTGAGATCTCTTCTAGATGGACGAGACCAAATGATGTCATTGGTGACTTTAATGCCATTAGGCTTCACTCTGAAGCTTTTGGTGGATCTTCTGTTACTGGTTATATAGAGGAGTTCGATATGGTCATTCGTGAGGCTGACCTAGTTGAACCATCAATACAGGGCAACTAGTTCACCTAGACTAGTAAGGTCCATGGGTCTGGTTGTATGAGAAGACTCGATCGTATTCTGGTTAATGATGAAGGTCCTGTTGCTTGGCCAAATATGAGAGTTAATGTTTTACCTTGGGGCATTTCTGATCACTCACCTATTCTAGTTTATCCTAGCATTCAGTAGAGACAGAGTGGTTTCTTTTCGTTTTTTCAACCATTGGGTTGAGGAAGCTTCTTTTATGGATGTTGTCTCATCGGTTTGATTTCGACATGCAGGGGTTTCTCTGATTGTAATAGCTTCTTTTATGGATGTTGTCTCGTCGGTTTGGTTTCGACATGTAGGGGTTTCTCCGATTGTAATAATTTTTTACAAAGTGAAATTTTTGTGCTCGTGGTTTTGTTTTTAATTTTTTTGTTTACTTTGTCATAGAAGAGGAGGTTTTTACCCTAGGTAAGGTTCTAGTGTTTTGTATTTTGTTTAGTATACGTTGTATCTCAATTTTTCTTATCTGTTCGATAAGAAACACTTGTCACATCTAAGGAGGAGGTCAAGAGAGAAAAATCTAATCACGGAGTAAAAATCGAATACAGATGTAGATCATTGGTATCTTAATTTGTTGAAAATTTGGACTTGAATTAAAAATTTTGCCATAAAAAATCCATCTTGTGGCATTCCAACAAACAGTATTAGAGCATTATCGCATTTTAACAATATGATCAAGGTAGAATTGGTTAATCCTTTTCACTTATTTTATTGAATGTAACTATTAGAATTAGTTTATCCCTTTCACTATTTTATTAAATGTAATTCTTAAATGTAAGAAATAGAGTTATTTAAACTTTTGCTAACCATTTACAACCTCCTGAAACTTGTAATTTAAATTTTCATAAGTCAAATCATTTAAACCATTTATTAGGACAGCAATTGAAATTCTTAAACATGTATATTCTTTAAATAACAATTTTACAAAAGGGAACATTTGAGTAAATGCATGCCAATTTTCAAAGGAAATTATGGCTCCAATTTAGAAATTTAATTGATACAGTTATAAATTTTCTACCATATTTTTACAAACGGTATGATGGAAGGTCCAAAATTTCCTGTCAAATTGAGGGGTTTAAATCAATATTTTCTCAAAATAATAATAACTACAAATAATCAACTGAAAATATAACATAGAGAAAATATAACATAGCTTCTTCTCAAGAAGCCAAAAAATATATATAAATATATATACAAATATCCATATAATTACAAAGGCTTTCCCCGCCAAAAAGAAAGAAAAATAACAATACAGAGAATTTAAGTTACCTTGAAATGGTAAGTGATGGCCCCAAGCTTCATATGAATAAATATATACAAGCTCTCCCAAAGCTTCTCCCATTTGGCTTCGCTGAGCTCCTCCACTGGCTATCTTGAAAACAAACGTACACCATCCCGAGTTAGAGAACAGACCATGTCAGGAGCATGACGAATGAGTTCTACCATCTTCTCTTCGGTGTCATGTTACGACATTGATCAATCTGATCAAATTCCGCAATCGAATTTCAGTTGCTTCGTGGGATGGCAACATATATATATGTCAGCACCGAATCCAGCTTGCAACTGATGCTAGTGTGGATATTGAGTCTATTCTAAAATTCCCATGTTTGTGGAGGTAGTTGTTGGTACAAGGTTTTCGTTCACACTCTTGGTTGGTCGCTTTGGTCTCTTTGGTTTCTGAGTTTGAGGTTCAAGATTCTGCCGGGACTCGTCCAAGTCAAAGTCGACCACTGGGCTCATTTCGTTTATCCTTTGTAAACTTCGAGCTTTTGATGAATTTTGTTTTTCAGGACCACCTTTTCTCTGCAAGAAGTCAATTTATACAACACATTTTATAAAATAGGCAAACAAATCAGTTCCCCCCGGCGCAGGCAAAGAATGATGTAGGCATATTTTGATTGGAACAGTCCCGCTTAATTGAATCTATGAATCTACAAACAACAATAATGAACTGTAATAAATGCAACAAAACTTCATGTACTTGTTTCATAGCTCCTTCACTACTTGTTTCATAAACATTGTATCAAGAACTCCATTCCTAAAATAATGATAATGATTAATGATCACTAATCTCTTAGGGGGGCTTCACCTACCCCATACTAATTCAGGAAGACCAAGAATTTGAAACTGTGGAACAATGCTTATGCACAATCTATCAAGATATTATTAGCTGAAGAAACATTATATGATCCACATGTGAAATAAAGCGCTTGAAACTGGTGGATACTGGTCTCACTCCAATCACGATGTACTCAAAAACTCTTGGAGATGTTTTCATCAACCTGAAGTTGGTGGAGTGGACTAATACAGCCCACTCTATGTTGGGCTCCAATTATATAGTTGGTATTTCCTAACTACGATAATCTATACACAATTAACGACAATATTTACTATTTTCTATTCATCTCTTTCCCTCTTCGTAGTGTTTACTATTTCCTACTAGACCAAAATAATCTACCTCCAAAACGCAAACTATGATAACCCATATGTCCCTTAGTGGGTTTCATGTTCATACACTCGAGGATTGGTCAAAAAATGATCATGGATTCCCACTCAGGTTTGGGAAATATAAAAAAGCGGACAGAGATATACAATACTGGAACAATAAAAATAAGACACCTTTGCCCAAAATTCCATAAGCAATATTCCCACTATAATTGAAACTCCCCAAGTTTGGAATATAAATGTCTAATAACAGAACGGAGAAAGCTCAGTACCTTTTTACTGTTAGCTTTAGTCTTTTCTGGATCAGGAGATGGATCATATTCAGTAACCCGGGATTCCGGGTTAGTTAAATCCTCCAATGACGCATCACCCTCAGCATCGACTCTTATACCCTTTGCTTGTTTTTTCTTTTGTCTATCCTTTGCCTGATAACAAAAAGATTTTAGGGAACTGAAGATGCAAAAGTATATAAATGTATATCTTCTTGCAAAATAAAAAAATGAAATAAATAATAAATCAGACCCACCACAATAGGAATTTCTCTTAATTTTTGCTCCAACTGGGCATCATCCAGAAGTAAGGATACAACATCCTCAGGAGCTAAGATGTCTCCTTGAACATGGCCACCGGTCATGACCAGCTGCTGAACAGTGTTTTTCTGACTAGCTCTTTGAAGAATTTTCTCTTCAACGGTCTCTTTGCATATTAGTCTGTACACTGTGACCTACAAAGCAAATTTCAAGTAGAAAAGGTTCAAGGACCAAATATTGAAAGGGAGTGAGGAAGGGGAAAAGGAGAAAAGAGACGGTAAACAGTTAAGAAGCCCATTAAATTTACTCAAAGACTCAAGAAATGACATTTTTAGTATTTGAACTTACTTTATTACAGTCCTAAACTACCATTAAAAAAATGATCACATATCTTCAATTTAAGTCTTGATGATTAGTATCAATCAACATAGTTCTAAAACAATTTATGGTTTCAAAGAAAAATTAATCATTGAAAACTCATTCAAAAGGAAAAATATGCAAATCCAAACTTCTATTCTAGCAGGGTTTTTTTTCCAAAACTTCCAGCAGCTATTCTCCCCTGAAATCTCAAACTCCTTGATGAAAGGAAAACTAACATCTTTTGTCTGTCCCAGCCGATGAGCTCTGTCCATGGCCTGCAGATCCAGTGTCGGATTCCAATCACTTTCATAAAAGATGACTGTATCAGCAGCTGTCAAGTTGATTCCAAGTCCACCAGCTCTTGTGCTCAACAAGAATACGAAAATATCATTCCTACAAATATAACACGATTGCATTATAAAAAAAAGGTGCTACGATCCAGAAAGCAACTGAAAGCAAGCAGCAAATTGACTGAGTAGAAAATGATATAATAAACACTTCATTTTAATGTCACAAGAGTCCATACCGGAGTTGGAAGTCCCTGACCATATCTCGACGATCCATTATAGTGGAGGATCCATCAAGTCTAAGGTATCTATACTTACGATAATTCATGTAGTCCTGCAAGGACATGGAACAATTGTAAAACTTAAAAACGATCAAATCAACTCCACAAACCTGGTTAAACAAAAAGGCCATAGTGCTTAAAAAGGTAGTGTCGTGTTTTAAAATTTTAAGTACCAAGATTTACTGAAAAAGTTGAAGTAGCCAAGATAAGCTTGCAACTCAACACAACAGGAACGGAAAAAGGTTTAAAGTTCAAGGGCCACAATTACACCTTTAAAAAGAAAAACAAGGAATTTGGACTCACTATCATGCAATGCTCAAATATTTAATTCTTTCTTTCTTTCTTTTTTTATCTTTTCCTTGTAAGTGTGAAATAAAGAGGGACCAGCCAATAAAAAGTCAGCCTGAATATCAAATTTAAGTAATTTTGATAATTTACTTTAACCAACAAAGGAAACCATAAAGCCCAGAGCAGCACTGATAAAGAATGAGTACCTCAAGAATATTCAACATTTTTGTCATTTGTGCAAACAGAAGCACACGATGGTTTTCAGCCCGTAAGCGTTTCAGTAAGATATCTAGTGTTTGTAGCTTCCCAGAGTCCTATATAAAACTCATTATAGAACAATATGGAAAAGTATAAATAATTTAATACTTCTTGAAGGATAAAGTAAAGTGAGAAGAGAAAGAAACACCAACTGTGAGCAACTTTGCGGGATCAAAACTTTGCATTGGTGGACAAGATCCAAAAATACTATAAGTCAACTGAAGTGCAGGCTGGAAAACTGGTAGTTCAGAATCAATCTCTTGAATCAAAGGGTGGGGTCCTTTTGGCTTTCTTGGTCCATTAAAGTCAGATGTGCGTGCAAACCCAATAAATAATCTCTTCACCCAAGGGTCATGCAATTGTTCGACCATTTGGTAAGTAAAGTTTCTATCTGAGCAGTGGGTACCTATCTGCAAAATAGATGCTGCGACTAAGCATTTAACAAGTACCTCAAATTCTAAAGACAACTTCTCATTGCACCTCAAATTCTAAAGACGGCGCTTCTTGTTTCTTACAGAAATAAAAATAGCAAACTGAATTTTAGAAAAGAAAAATATACCGGTGGAGCTCTAGTTCTTGGAATAAACGTGTATACTGAATGAAGCAGCCCAACATTCGACTGAAGCCTCTCCTGTTGAGGAATGACTAAAGCCTCAAAAGGAGCATCACCAGGCCCTGTTGCAAGTCTTCTCCTGAGTAAGTCTGTCTGAGATATGGAAGGCATCAACAACATTCTTGTGACAGCACGCACTTTTCCCAGCTCATGAGGACCATTTTCCGGATCATCAATAGATTCCATAATGAAGTCTACAATTCCATCCAGAAATTGGCGGTCCCATCTCATTATGGAAAAAAGTAGCTGTTCTAAACAAGAACCATTGGCCAAAAATGTAACTTCTGCAGGAGATAGATCCATCAAATGGGTGAAACCAAAAGTACCACTCTGACAATAAGAATGACGTAATTTGCCTCCTTGCATGAATATGGATCGAAAAACATTTTCCGAAGAAAATATGTTAAAATGTCTCGAAAGACATCCTCCACCGCCATGCGCAACTGCAAATGATTTTGAACATCGAAGAACCTCTCGGTGGACTAATTTCGGTAACTATAAACCAACCAATCAGATTAAAACAAATATCAGTCACTCCTTCAGAGAAGCAAGGGAGGAGTAAATAAGAAACTTGATTGTAATTTGACTTATTGTGCAGATATAAAAACCCTCACAATGGAAGATATCCAACAGGTGGAAAATACACACAAAAAGGAAGGGAAAAAAAACATATATGCTTCACAGAATTCAGTAGTAGTCATTTGTAGCTTCAAAAATTAAAACCTACAGTTTTTCTTTTTTTTCTTTTAATGAAAATAAGTTTAATTGAAAAAAAAGGTAGGAATACAAGTATACAACGGCTCACCATTTTTCCAGTGTTTGTGCCTCTTTGACCTTGTATTCAAGAATGGTGAGCCCAAAGAGGCACTACTTTGAGGGGACATGTTGAGACCTCAAATTGGAAAAATCAAGCAACCTCACAATATTTATAATATACTAATCCTTGTTATTACCAATTGGTTTTGAGATGGAACCCATGTTGACTAATAATAGTCTATCTACATCTTATATCAATTTGAGAAATTTTTTGTAACTCCTCGGTTTGAACTTTGCCCTTTATTAATTTTCTACATCAATAAACTTGTTTCCAAAATAAATAAATAATGCTTTGTAAGTAACACCCGGCATTAAACTACTTATTAATTTTTTGGGCCCACAAGCAAAATGAAAATACACGACATTCGTAATATCGTAGGAAAGCTGTTAAGGGATGAGGGTTACCCTCAATTGATATAATGGATGTGGACATAACTCTAGTTTCTTCTATTTTCTTCTATAAATGAACGTGCATTATATTAACTAGTAAGTAATAGAGGCAAAACTGGGATTACCTTAAACTCAATGAGATTGTGACCTCCTGAGTAGTGAACGTCCTCAAGTTCCCCAAAGGGTGGGGGCAAAAGAGGATTCGGAACGTCTGCAAAGTACAGGTATGTGCTTCCCTCATTCCTTTCAAACAACTCTGGGTGATTGCACACCTACCCATTTACATAGTTAAAACACTCCTCTAATTGTTAAAAAAAAAGGTACTTCGTGAGTGTGTGTGTCAAGAGATCAAATACCTTTCTTAGCTGAATAACAATGTTCATAAGATTGAGAATCTTTTTCTCATTAAGATGCCTATTGCTGTCAAACAACTCAGCAAGAGATATCTTGTTCTTGATAGCTTGATAAAATGCTTGCTGTCGAGAGCTTAACTTGCAATGCACTGTAATCTCTGTTTTTCTTGTTAGCTCAGAGATTACGTCCTTTTTTACTCTCCGCAGCATAAAAGGCTTTAATATTGAATGCTGTTTAAAAAAAATGAGAAGCCCATAAAAAGTCAACAAAGTGCTTTACAACATACTGAATATTTTATAACTCCCAACACTTGTTTTCTTCCATGATCCCAGTTCCATTTACTAATAAAAAATAGTTTTTAAAAAAATGCTCAAGGTATCAAAACAGGTGTTGACCACTCAATTGTCTAACCACATCTGCTCCAAGAAGCTTTTTTTTTTTCTTTCAAATATTTTTTACCTTTTTTCCTTAGAATTTAAAAATGGTTACAGCCCATTAAGCACACAAGTATTACTACTCTATAAAATATATATATATGAAAGCTTTTGTAATAAACATGAAAATAGAGTATATGATCCAATTCCAAACTAGATAAAGAACAATGATGTCTTGATAAGAAATGTCCTTTGTTTAAAACTTTCAAGAACGAAAAATATATAAGATAGGCCACTTGAAAAGGAAGTTCTAATAGAAAGCAATTCTAAGGCCATTTGTGACTCTCAACAAGTACTTTTTCACCAAGGTGACATGGATAAAGCTTCTTTTTTTTTCTGAAATGAGAACAAGCCTCTTCATTAAATTAATGAAATGAAATAATCTAGCTTTAGTTTTGAAATAGATAAAGCTAGATCTAGCTTTATCGACATCAAAATAAGTTTTAATTTTCTACATAGAAATTTTTGCAAGTCCATGATAAAAAGGGGAGAAACATCTTGTCACATTTTTCTTCAAGTAATTCATAAGGATCAAACATAAGTGCAGTTTCATTTTATATAACAAAAAAACTGAAATAGTTGGTAGATTCCAAAGTTGATGAATAAGTACTCACTAAGCGATTGAGCTGGTGCTCGTTCAAAGTACCTCCATGCTCTGCATGATTTTCAATTCTGCAGCAAAAGACCATGAATCAAATAGCATAGTTTGATTAAATCAATGTAGCTCAACTAATCAATACTGACCCTTTTGAAAACCACTCATTGAACTGTTCGTGGCTATCAAATAAAGTAGGCATGATGAAATGTAGAAGGGCCCACAACTCAGCCATATTATTTTGGACAGGAGTTCCAGTAAGCAGCAAGCGATTCCGACAATTGAAGCTTAGTAGTGTCTTCCACCTTATGCTGTCAATTTAATGAAACCAACATAACATATTACTGTGTAGCCTAAACAACAGCCACCCAAATCATGGTGTTCTTTTAAGTAATATTTTTTATTCTGAATATCAGCCTATACTTCTCTTCGCAGACTACAGGGACTATACATGAGTATAAACCACATCTAGAGTTTCCTCGTAACTCTTATTTTCTTTTTCTTTTTATTAATGAAAATCTGGTCTTCCAATGAGAAAAAAAAATTGAAAGAATAAACAGGCATTAAAAAAGAAAACCCAAAATCTGACGTCCTAAACATCCTTACATAGACTGGAAGACTGCAAAGAGAAGTATGGGCTGATATTCAGGATAGGCTGGAAGATAGATCCATCCATACATAGACTGGAAGACTAAAAAAATAAATGCATCTGTGCACCAAGACCAGCTAAAGCCATTTGCAAAGTAAAAAAGAATAAACCTTGTAGAACTTTTGATTGCTTGTGCCTCATCCAATACCATATATTGCCACTTCACACGTCGAAAATACTTTTCATCAGAAACAAGTAGCTGATAGCTGGTAATGAGGATGTGAAAACCAGCATCTCTAAAAAGAAAACAAAAAAAAACAAGTAACGTGAAAAAATAAGATCATGAAATTCATTCATGGAAGAAAAGATAAAAAAACATAACAGAGATAAATGTAAATAAATAAAAGAAACGAAAAAAAAATTAAATAACATGGTGAAATTAAATAAAATAAAATAAATTGACATAAATAGATAATAATTTATAACTGAAGAAACTATCCAATGGAGCCTAGCAGGGACACATTCCCTCAGGAGGCCTCCCAAGGAGATCCATTGTTCCCTTTCCTCTTCATTACACTAAATAGCCATAAAATTCCTCAGCCACCTCTTATCCATGAAGCCCCACAGGGACAGACTACTGACTTCTCATTAAGTCAGTCCCCTCTTTCCATAAACCATCATCAGTTGCCATGCTCCTCTCCACTTTTGCGATGAACAGCAATGAAAACTTATTTGTTGTCACAGACATCTTCGCTACAACAATTATCCAATACAACATTCTCTTGTACTCCATGGTAAAAAAAAAGTAGAATCGAAGCAATACAATTGGAGAAAGAAACCCTTAGGCTCAAAATTTCTTTTGGAAACTTTGGCCAGAGAGAAACAACTATATCATGACAAGACCACTGACCAAGGAGTTCTCAGAAACATCTCTGAATCTAGTTTGTACTCGAGTCTTGAGATTATATTTGGGTAAAACGTAATTCACTTTTTCCATTATAATGTTAACATTCTTTTGGCCCTTTCCTTAGAACTAAGGACATAGGGTGAACAGTGAACATTGTTTCTTCTCAACCCCCCCACCCACCATAAAAAACAAAGCAGCAAAATGGACTAGACATAAATTCAATTCAACTCAACCAATCATCTGCAAGAAAACAATGACAATCCAAAACAACAAGCATTTTGGTTGGTTTAAGCTTTTATCCTACATCTAACCCTAAACCTAAGTATACGCATATCTTGACTAATCGAATATTCTAATTTGACTAAATAGTGGTCTAATATTACATATTTGCTTGTCTAAGAAACTCATATAATATTAAATCCTAAGTTAGGTGTCAACCATCATTATTTTCTTTTTTCCCCTCTACTTTTTATAACTGTTCTTATTGAACACTAGGCCAACCTATGAGACATTTAGGTTATTATAACTTTTAGCTTAACATGAATCAAAAAAGTCAAGCTAACCCTTTAGTTTCATTCTTTTAAAAACACTTTTGAAAATTTACAACTTCAGATTACCTGCGATATAGATTCTTGGGGTTAATCTTTTTCCTGAGAACTGTACGCTCTGAAAGCCCACCCCAATATGGAAGAGCTTTTAGGTCAGGGCAGAAACGATTGATTTCATCAACCCAATTGTTCAAGACAGATGCAGGTGCTACGACCAGAAAAGGCCCCCATATATTTTTATCCTGATATGAGTAGGGTAAATAGTCAATACAAAGAATTATTAGACAACTGAGCCAAAAAAGAAACTTAGTATGATCATTACCTCAGCCAAATGAGCCAAAAAAGCCATTGCCTGTATGGTCTTTCCAAGCCCCATTTCATCAGCAAGTATGCCATTTAAACCCTGTAAATAACCATGCGACAAAAGCTTAACTTTTTTCCTTCAAAAAATTGAAACCACGATAATCATTTCACACGAACTGCATACAACCTGCTCATAACAATTGACCAGCCATTGGAGACCTTTTAGCTGATATTCTTTAAGGCTACCTTTAAACAGCTCAGGTGTCTGAACTGTTGAAGTTACAGGCATGGTTGAGCTGCCAAATAGCAATATAGTTCCATTAACTTTGACTAAAAAACTGGAACTGCCTCAAACTTCAAAATGGGAAGAAAATTTTATAGAACAAAAAGGAAACTCACGGGTGAAGCAGATCTATGTTATTAGCTCCTGCAACCTCATTTTGATCAGGTTCAGAAGCTTGACGTAGCCTTGAGCACTCATCATCAAATGCACTTGTTAACCTTTTTTGCTTCGAAACTGCATCTTGAGCAACTCTCAGAGCTTCCTTCTTCAGTTCGGCCTCTTCAGGATCTTCTTCCTCAGCAGGAGCACTATCTGAATCCCAAGTCCCTTCTTGGTAATCTGGTTTTTCATCTCCCAAAGGCAGAGCTTCAGAAGAATGCAAATTTGATTTGTTCTGCATAAAATGACTATAAAGCTCTGTTTGTTGTATAAGAAAATTGAGCCTCTGCTGCTGTCTCTTAGCTTCTCGAAGTTCCTGCTCTCGCCTCAAAGCTTCAGCAGCTTCTCTTTCCTCTCTTTTCCGCACTTCAGCCTAAAGGATGAATGGAGAGAACTAAAGGATCAAATAAACATCTTTATACAATGAAAGAGACTAGAGAGGTATTTGTTTTCTTACAAAAAAAAAAAAGAAGGGTTTGCTTAGAGATGACTTTCTGTTTTCAGTTTAACAGTTCATTTTTACATTTTCACATTGCTGTTTGGAGGTTAAAACAAGATGAATAATTTTATTGGATCAGAGCAACGAAACCACTGCCAAAAATTAGTAACAGCCTGTAAAACTCAACCCTCTGATCTTGTGACTGAAACAGATTTGAACCATTCAAAAAATAAATCCTTCCTATATTGAATAAATGCAGCAGGGGAAAACAAGCCAGGGAACGAGATTGTGTTCGGATGATGGTACTGGCATATTGCCAACCTACTAAAATTAAAATTAGAATTTTTCCTTAAATTTTATAACTTAAACCAACCATGCTTTCACAAAGCAAGCTAACACATTGGGCTAAAATGGAATCATAGGTTTAAAGGAGGTGATATAGATAATTTTTTTAATGTAAAATAAATATGCCTACAAGATTGTTATCACTGGCATTATTACGATTATCATTTCTGATGTTAGGAAAAGATTGAGGCCAGGTAGAAAGAATTGAGGCACAAACCGCAAACCCAAAACATGTGCCTTAAGGTGTCACCAGCATACCAACTCACAAAGCATGGGGTAGAAACACGTTTTAAAACCTTACAACCAAAATAAAATAATTAAATCATAAAGTAGAAAAGAAAAATACCATCTCCTTATCAATTCGCTTCCAAAAGAGCAACATGTCTCTAGCTAATTTCCGTGTTCGAATAGCTGCACCTCTCATCATTTTAAGAGATCTGCTGACCTTCATTTTCACCTGTTTAAGATAAAGACACCATGTTCAAGAAGCCACACTACGAACATTCCAAATAAAGAACATAATTAGATGCTAAAGTTTAACCAAGAAATAGATAATACATGCCTCCCTTTGGCAAGTTTCTGAAAACCTCTTGGCATCAATTAGTTGCTTGCGATGAAAGGCTGTGAAGTTACGATGATGTTTTGGCAAGTCTCTCCTAACAATGTTGACCCAGATTTTTCCAATCTTCTCCATCTCCTCTCTCTCTATGACAGAAGGGTCTTTCTTTATTTTTTGTTTCTTGGGCAGGCTTCGTTCAATGATCTGCAGAACTAAAAATATTAAAGGAACATCCAACCCTTCAAAAATATGAAAAACAAATAACCCAAATAAAAACAATGCAAAAGATGAAAACATAGTGTAATAGATTAAAAACCTCATAAGTGTCTCCCTTCTCCAAAACCTTCACATAATATATTTGTAGCACACCACCCTCAGATAAAATAGCTCGCTTTATACTTCCAGCAGCCCCCTCTGGGATGGATGAATTCAGCCCAAGGTCAGATACTTTGAGACTGAATTTCTGTGACGAATTTGAAAATGCCAAGGCATCTAATCTTGCCTGAAGTGATTCATACTGGGGCTGAGGATCCCCCATTCCTGCTTGGCTTCGGAATCTGAACTTTTTGTCCTGAGCAATCATAGATGCTATGGACCCCAAATCCAATGTACCTTCTAAGTAAACTTCCTCAACTTGGATGTCAGAGAAGCTTGGCAAGTTCAGTGAAGCAGCCAGCTTATCGTAAGTTGGGGGAATTTTGAAAGTGATGCCATCCCCAATATCCAAATATGCAGGCTCATATATTACTCTGCAAAGGCAAAAAGATCTTAAAATAATGTCCACAACTAAAATATTTCTCACAACTAACATAATCATTTCAAGAAGAAAACCTGTCAGGGGTGCGCATCAGAGCAAAATCTGCCTCATGATGACTTCCTGGTCTCCGAGTATTATAATCACTAATCCAATCATTTGCAGTTTGCCCTTCAAGGAATCCTGTGTGTTGCTCACTCCCTGACCTCCTAGCTCTTGTACTTGAGTTACCCTTGGGAGCTAAATTCCCCATGTGTGTGGGCATGGGAGATGAGGAATCTTTAGACCTTCGCTTATACTTCTTAATGTGTTCTCCAAGCATTTGTCGATACCGCTCTTCAGTAACGTGTGTCCCGTAGTAATCGTCCACACTGTCGTCCTCCTCCTCACTGTTCAGGGACTGCCTTCTTTTCCTCGCTAAGCTCAACTCTCTCTTAGTCATGGTACCATTACCATGTTTTGCAATTGTTCTACCTGATACACATCCACCATCAGTACAGACTTCCTCAGAATACATATTTACAATCATAATCTTCACAGATGAGATATCACATATTCAATCCGAGGAACATGTACCTGGGCTACCTCTGCTCTCATCCTGACTACTATTCGCATAATAATCAAAATCATCCTCCGGTTGCGGAAGTTGGAAGTTCAGCAACGGCTGCAGTAGAACCCAAAATTCTCAAAAGGAAACTAAAAATTCTAGAATAGCAGTACGTCATTCAACTGAAACCCACATTCAAAACCAAGAAAGAAAAAGAAAGCAACTAAACCAGTAGAACACGAACATCAAACACTACAGTATCAAAAACGAAGAATTAAACAACAAAAGAAAGAAAAGCTCCAGACACTGCAATTCAGAACAAGCGACACACAATACAATGACTACCAGAATAAAAGAAGACAAAAAAAGAGATAGATTGCGAAAAAGAAAAAGAAAGTGAGATCGGAAACCTCGAGGTTGAAGAGGTTGGAGTATAACAAATCCTTGGATTGCCTGTTACGGTCCATGTGAAATGGGGCAACGAGAAGGCAAGTAAGGACCAGAGAAACGGAACGCAGAATCTGCGCAGTGCATCGGGAGAATGAAGGAGATGAGAGAGAAAGAGAAAAACCCTAACCCTAGAAGAGGATTGGGATTTTGGGAATTGGGAGTGGGGACGACGACGGAGTGTTGAGAATGGCGGCGCAGGATAAGGAAGACGGAGAAGAAGAGGCGCTGATTGATGCTAACGTGCGCCTGTTTGTAGTTTTAAAACGTTTGTCACCACCGTGGCCCAGAAAGGCCAAGCCGATATCAATACATACTTTTTTAATATTACTAGAAAGAACACTTGGAGTGGAGTTTTAAAATAGTGTTTAATTAGATGAAAAGTTGTAAAAAAATTAATTTTAATTTTAATTTTTGTTTTTAAGATATTCAAATAGTATAGGTTGTCAAAGTAGATATTTGTAATTATATAATATAAATAATTTATACAAAATAATAGAAATTTTAATTATAAAGCAAAATATCTATTTAAAAATTTTAAATTATATCTAATTTCCAGATAATCTTATAGTCTTCTAACTGTTGCAAGAATTCTCGTGGAGAATCAAAAAATTTGAATATGAGAACTCTCTTATTTATAGAGTTTTTTGGTGGACTTTATGGGTTTGAGCCTAGTTGGTCGATAGAATCAACCACATGGATTTGAGTCCTATTTATTCTTTGGCTTAATTAAACTTATTTTTTCGTAGAATTGAACTTAGCTCAATTGAACGTTTACTGTGAGAATTGACCAATTTACGTTTTCAATTTTAATTTGGAACACATGTCAATTTTTTAAATTGTCCCAAATTCAATCATTTATATTTTCATCGTTAATTTAGTAAATGATGTGGCAGTTTGTGATTGGTATAAAATTTTCATATTCAACAATATTTATATCTTTTTCTATGGAGTTGATGGATTAAAATATCTCCTTATTCTTTTGTTTGGAAAATTTGTGTTATTTTAATTGTAACCATTGCAATTATTGTTTAATAAAATCCTAAGATCAATTTAAAAATATTCTCAAACTCAAATTTTATAAACTATGTCTAAATTGTAGGAACTTGTTATTGAATCAATTCAAAATTAATAAACTTATAATCACACAACTTAAAAACTAATTATAATATATATAAAATCAAAATCTATCAATTGACTAAAGAATATAAAAGATCTACGTAACAACAACATAAGTTTATGGATATCAGCTATACAACCACAAAATTACATATAAAAACAAAGAGAAAATTAGGGAGCAACATAATATAACAAAATATATATTTTTCATTAAAAATAAATTAAAGAAATAAAGAAAAAAAAGAATAAAGAATGAAATGATATAAACAAAATCAAATGATGGATAAAGAAGTCTCTCCAATCCAAAATATAATGATAAAAAACATCCAAAATTTAAATTAATGAAATATAAGATACATAGATGAAATAATGTTGTAGTGGCTGGTAAGTACTATGAGAATATTGCTTATTCGACATATAGTTGATAGTGTCATCGGAGGTCTCCTTGCATCTCTATACATTGAATGAAAAACACAAAAGTAGCTCTTGCTTTACACCAAATTCTCCAATATATGAATTTATTTTATTTCTCACAATTTTATTAGATTTTATCTTACATAAAAATATTTAGTGAGAAAATGGTTGGGAGTACGATCATGTGTTACAAGGAAGATGAGGGAGAATGTATGAGTGATAGAAGGGAAGAAGAGAAATTTATATAGCTTTAAAACCGAGCTAATGAATGGTCATACGTTTTTTCTTAGTTTAATTTTGTGTAAAGAGTGTTTTAAGGCATTAAAAAGAAATTGATGAATTTAGTTAAATGAGAGATAAGGAATGATGTAACTATTAGTTGAGAAATGATAGATGTATTGTATTAGTTGTAAACCCATAATAATTAGAAAAATCAACAAAGTTAAAAATTCAATTACAATAAAACCAACATAATAAATAAAAAATCAAAGTATGAAAAGGGCAAAATGGAAAGAAAAAGTTTCTCCCTGTTGCCATTTTTTTCTTTTTTTTTTTTTGTGTGTTTGGAACGCTAGGTTTGGTCTAGATCGGCACGATTTTAGTCCCCCAAATTAATAGACAAGACTTGCATTCATGACCCAATATAAAATCAAAGCTGAATTTATGATGAGTTTTAAATTTTACATAAGTCGAAAATTAGTAAGTTTAGTCCAATTGAAACTTTTGGATGACCAAAATATCATCATAGTTAAAAATGTTTAACTGCATTTGATTGTCGTCTGATTG
This sequence comes from Cucumis sativus, assembly GCF_000004075.3. Taxonomy (NCBI): domain Eukaryota; kingdom Viridiplantae; phylum Streptophyta; class Magnoliopsida; order Cucurbitales; family Cucurbitaceae; genus Cucumis; species Cucumis sativus. The sequence goes on from NC_026658.2 coordinate 16,702,096, forward strand.
TTATATGATTATCATTTTTTACCACTAATTATTAATGATACTGATTGTTGTATTTCTATTTGATGTACATTATTATTTTTAATTGTTAATGATATTGGTTTATTATCTTAGTGTTATTTAATTTAATATGATACCATTTATGTAACACCTCAAAAAATTAGTATAATTTTAGATTTAATTATTTTAAATTTTATTCAATCATTGAATTTATTGAGAGTTAATTTGAATTAATGGAGTGAGAATTAATTAGTTTCGTGGAAATTAAAATTAATTAAATATTTGGATTATAAAATACCTTTTATTATTTCTAGTTGTCATGCCATCAATTCACATAAGTCAGAATGTATCAATTCTAGAGATTCAGTTAGCCGTTAATTTATGTGGAGTATTGGTTATCTTAGTTTGACTACAATGTGCACATTTAATAAATTCATGGAAAGATATTTTAGGAATTATATTTAACCTACTCATGTTGCTCATTATTTTTTTTTATTTACATGACAAAGTCTAGCATACTAAATATTAAAAGAAGACAACACATAACCAGAAGATAATTTCTTATTCATTTTCAAATTCAATTTAAACATGTCATAAGTAACATAACCCTTCAACACAATTTTTTTTTTTTTTTTGTTAAGGTAAAGAGATTTGATCATATGGTTTTAGTAAAATCCGCTTTATTGAGGAGATAGCTCGAGATCAGATTCTTTCAAATTTCAGGAGTGTGCAAGACTTCCTTCAGGATGAGTGTCTTGCCAGAGGTGAATTTCAACTTCACTTCCCACAATGCTAGCTACTTTGGTTGTGTGATGATCCCAAGAAGAACATTTGTATCCTTATTTTCATCATGTTTTCTAAAAAGACTACGACCATGATAGACATGGCATAATCCACCGATGTCTAGCCATCAACCTTTTGACTATCTATGTGATCATAGCTATTAAATCTTCTTCTATCAAGTTCGTCACACATATGGTTGACGATTTAACAACATGGCTAAACATTTTAAAAAATAAATATCGAAGTTGTGATGAAAAAAAGCTTTTGCAACCAAACGAGTCTTGTAATGTTGAATCAACCAATCAACATTTCTCATGATACGAAAGATCCATTTACATTCCACTATGTTGAACAATGGATTTGGCAGAATAAGCATCCACGCTTTGTTGCCAGCAAGAGCTCCAAATTCAACATCCATCACTTGACACTGTTGAAGAATGACAAGAGCATTAGTCACTCGAGAAGGTTCAAACAAGGTCAAGTCCGTTGAGGATGATGCAATACATGCTTTTGGCTTAAAGACCTTGACCTTACAAACGTACTTCTAAGTGTGAAACTGAAACTTGTTCGCCTGGTAGTAGAGATGTCCACAGGCAGGGCGATGCTAGAGATGGCACTCCTCGTCCACATCTTTGTTCCCCATTTCATTTATCATCCTTGTAAATTCTCCACATGATATTCACGGGAATCGAGTTCTTGTAGGAATTTTTTTTCCATTATTTAAAAAAATGAATTAATTTAAATCATAATCTAAGACAATTCTAATTAAACAATTAAATTTATCACTAAATTGTTTACTGTGGTTACTTTTACGTGACAATTTGAATTTAAAGATAAATTAGTAAAAATTTGGCCTAAAAGACCTATCAGCTACCAATATGAGCTAAACTCAACTGACATTTGTATGTTCTTGTGGACAAGAGGTCTTGAGTTCTAATCCTCCCACCCCAATTTGTATTTATTAAGACCTTTTAAAATATATATATATATATATATTAACTTTTTAGTATCAAGAAATAAACATAAATCAAATTATTCACATATATAAGCTAAATTTAAATATTGAATTTGAACATATTCTTTAAAATTACCAAAATACACTTGTTTTTTCAAACATTTGATATTTAGTTTTGTCAAACAAGTTTTTCATTTCGGCTGAGTTTAAACGTTTTGCTTGGAAGATTGACTGATTTTTGCGCGACAAACCTTATGAAGTGTACGTTTATCCCAACTTAAATCTGTAGAGGTAATTAACTTTAAACCATTTGATAATTTAGGGTTTTGTTTTAAGTTTAGGGTTTAAGGTTATTTGTGAAATTTGAGGTGGATGAGTTATTTGTGAAGTCTGAGGTTGTTAAATGAGTTATTTTTGTATCTAGTTTAAGTTAATGTAGGTGGTTTGTTGACAAATTTCAACAATTTCATCAATCTGGGCACGTGTAAATGATGAATCTCGGTTGAGATTGATGAAATTGCACCGAGATTTATTGAATGAGTCCCAAGATTTACTGCCTTTCATTTGCATTCTTTGAGGTTCTTGGTATCAATTTTGACTGAGATACCTCACAAAATGTATGTAAAACCTTAATCTCGTGGCATCCAGGTCGTGCATTGTGGCCCAAGTTTTCCATTGTTATTTTATGTTATTCTCGATTGGGATTGACTCGAGGTTGTCCCGAGTTTTAGGACATATTATTGATTTTAAAATGGTTTTAAGTTGAAATTTCAAAATTTTAAAGCCCTAAAATATCAATAAACACGTTTCAAATTTCCACTCAAACATCAACAAAAGTTTAAAATCATCATGAATTGATCTAAAAAACAAATCGGCTAACATTGTTGTTCATCATCCAATTGTTTGATAAGATGTTTGCTACATTGAATATGATACTTCTTTTAATGACGAGGAGAAGCAACAAGCAAGGCACTAAAGGTTTCGTGCAACCTCAACAATGCTACTTGCAAACTGAAAGTTAAAGACTATAAACAAGCAGATAATTAAGCTTTGTAGAAAGGTTGGGTACCTTATCCTTGTAACACTACTGATATGGCTCACTTTGTATTTGACACAAACGCAATGATCCAACGCGTTCATGTAGTTGACATGTGAGTAAGGGTATCCTATGTAATGAGTTTGCATAAGATCGGACTGCGAAATAGTAACCACTAGATGTAACTCTGTTAACTAGTTAAATTTCTATTTCACTAGAATGACCTAGGAAACTTAGTCTTAATCCTAAATGTGTTATGAACTCCTATTCGCGAGGGATTGTCCTTTGATTTGTACGGATCAGAGTGGCCAAATTGCTGACTCAATAAGCTTATCATTTTGGAGACAAGACCGAGCGGGGAGCTGGAAACATAATTACACAAGATGGAATTCACTCTTTCCTTACTTTAGGGTAAGTAGATGAGTATTCCCTTAAATCATGTCTTCATTGGAGGTTGTTCATTGGAGGAGCACTAGTATTTAAGGATTAGAAGTAACCTAGAGGTAAAATGGTAAATTGACCCAACTGGTGTTACGAACACTCGTGAAAGACTAACTTACTGTTATTGGTTTATATCCATGGACACAGAAATATATCTACAGTGAGAATATGTGGACAACAAAAGAACACCAAATAATTGTTGCAATTTATGTCCTAAACCTCATAGATAGTAAATATAATTCATTAACCGTTATTTATTAATAAAATGTTATCATTATTATTTCGCGTTATTGATTAGCTTTGTCTTAATAACCTGGATCCAAGAAACTAACATCCTAAGATGTTTAATAAGTCTTGAATCGTATGTAAAGACATACAGAGATTAATGTTCGAGATCAGCTTAAAACGTCTATAGTATAGGGATAAGCCACGTACATTATCCTGGTAACATTATGAATATGATTCACTTTGTATTTGATACAAACACAATGATCAAACGTGTTCGTGTAGGAGATATGCGAGTGTAACCACTAGATGTAACTTCGTTAACTAGTTGAGTTTCTATTTCATTAGGATAACTTAGGTAACTTAGTTTTAATCCTGAGTGTATTATGAACTCCTATTCATGAGAGATTGTCCTTTGATTTGTACGGGTGAGAGTGGTCAAATTGTCAATTCAATATGCTTATCATTTTGGGGACAAGGTCGAATGGAGAGTTGAAAACATAATCACACGGGATGGAATCCACTCATTCCCGACTTTAGGAAAAATATATGAGTGTTCCCTTAAATGGTGTTTTCGGGACTTGAACAAATGGTCCTAACTTCTTTATGGCATGAGGGGGGTTTCTATTCATTGGTTGGACCATAAACATGTTGTTCATTAGATGAACACTTTTATTTAAGGACTAGAAGTAACCAAGGGCTAAAATTCTAATTTGACCAAGATGGTGTTACAAACACTTCCGAAGGACTAACTTACTGTTATTGGTATATACTCCTGGACATTGAAATATATCTACATTGAGAAGTGTTCAACTGTGAGTCTTTAGTAGAGTGTACACAGTTAACAAATATTAATTAATGTGGTTAATGAGTTTAGCCAATTAATCTCATATCGTTATAGCTTTTGATCAGTAGGCTCATTAGATTTTCCTCCTAGCTCTTAAAGGGTAATGAGATTTATTTATATTGGTTGTAATTTGAAATAATCAGATTTACTTTGGAAATTAGTATAGTGCATGGTGATACGTTATAATATAAAATTTATATTTTAATTAAACTTTATTATATAAATTTAATTTTAGATATGGTTCAGAAATAATTTATGAGAGATAATATATTTGAATGAGTTCAAGTATTAATTTAATGTGAATTGAATTCATATTAAAACTATAGGTTAAAGCTTAATATGTATATGATACACATTAAAACTATAAGTTATGAGAGAAATTTATATTTGAATATGATTCAAATTTGAGTTAAATTAAATATAAGATATTTAATTTAACGAGTAATTAATCGAAGAATTAATTAATAGTTTAGTTTAATTTTGGCATAGGTTAAATCCTAAATAAATAATATGTTTTTACAAGTAATTTCAACTTCCTTTTAAATTTTAACTTTTCTCTCTCTTAAACCTATACCTTAAAATCTTAACGTTTTCAAGTAATTTTACTTTCTTTTAAATTTTATTCTCTCTTGTTCTTGATTAATCTTAACAAGTTCTAAAGATTTAATAAATTTTGGAGTTTCACATTATTTTATGTTATAAGTTAAACATAAACCACCTATATGTCTGCCACATATTGTTCAAGTTAGTTCACATAACCTATTGATCTTAGTTTATTGGATTGAGTTTACTGCAGTTTTAATTGTCAATTAAAATGCTTATTATTTTATTAAATAAATAATATGTTTTTACAAAATACAAACTACTCGATATATGAGATTTAAGACACAAAATCCAACAATATGATCCACATGCGTCCAATAACATGAATAATAATCATTGAAAACATGATTGAAACCAGAGCTATACAAATAATTAAGTTCAAACTCTAACAAATACATCGACATAAAAGAAAATCACCAGAAGTCCAAGCTAAAAGAAGGTACCTTAGCCCATTATAGACATGTCAAGCACATGAGCAAACAAAAAACATAGAAGAAAATAGAGAGAATCTGATATCTAAGCTATTGGAATGAGACCAAAATAACCTAGGCGGCGAAATTATTCTTCTGTAAAATCAGATTGATGACACAACTCTGACGAAAACTTGCACAGAGATCATCTTTGGAACATTATGGTGCTCCATGCTTTTAACAAATATGGGCGGTTATTCTTCCTTGCATCACTGTGCACAGCGCCATGGGACGACATAGCGCTGACGAGGCTGCAGCAAAAATCATCGATTATTCATCCTTTGACTTTGATAAATGCAATTAGACGTTTTTGCTTGTCTTTAACTCTAGTTCGTCATTATCACCCACCTTTAAGATGGAAAGTCATGTCAATTACCGCTAAATTAAGTTCACTTTGGCAATAAAATTCCATTTAGTCTCTTCAACAAATGTGGAAAAAAAGAATTGGATGAATACCAATGTGCTATCGAGGACCCGACACTTGTTGGGATGAAATGTAAGAGAAAGTAGAAATGATGTCATTATTATTCTTCTCGCGATTATGGGGATGACCATGTCTTGTTGATGTCGATGTTGCTAATGTCAATGCTCTTTGCAATGCAAACGGATCTTGCAAAGTCAAGTTTTCGACCATGGTCGCCTCACTGAATCTGCGTCCATACAAATACAAGAAGCTAAGGGATTCAACAATCGGGTCAGCCATAGGAATCCCTCCTTCTAACATCCCCACAACGTTGGCCATAGTTGGCCTCATCGCTGGATCCTCATGCACACAACATAGCCCCACTCGTACGAGCATCTCAACCTCATCACTTCTCACTTTCCCTTCCAACCTTGGATCCACCAACTCCAAGTACCTTCCTTCCATATGCATTTGTAATGCAAGCAGAGGAAAATACACCCTCTCCTCTTCCTGCAACAACCAGTTCTTCCTCCCTCTAACAATTTCCAACACCACCATTCCAAAGCTATAAACATCCGTCTTATCAGAAATGGTCGAACTAGTGAGCCACTCAGGCGCGAGATACCCCCGAGTCCCTCTTAGAGTTGTGAACAAACCCGATTGTTCAGGAGTGAGAAGCTTGGAGAGTCCGAAATCAGAAATCTTGACCCCCAAACTATCGTTCAAAAGAATATTCTCCGGCTTCACATCACAATGGATGATCTTATGGTCACACCCACTATGCAAATATGCAAGTCCTCTAGCAGTCCCTAATGTTATTTGAAACCTATCTTTCCACTCCAAAACTGGGTCATCCCCATCTACAAAGAGAGCCTCATCCAATGACCCTCTGTTCATATACTCCAAAACTAAAACACGATGCCTTCCTTGCAAGCAAAACCCTTTCAATCTCACCAAATTTACATGATGAATATTCCCAATCACGCCAATCTCTGCACAAAAATTCCTCCTTCCCTGCACTCCAAAGCTTGTAATTTTCTTCACTGCAACTATTGTTTTATCTGACAGAGTTCCTTTATAAACAATCCCAAATCCCCCACTTCCTATTTGTGTCTTGAAATTGTTGGTCGCAGTTGCAATCTCGTTGTAGCTGTACCGAATGGGTAACCCCGGAATCAATGACATTTCGAGCTCAGCTGACGAAGAAGAATCCGACCGCTGAAGCATCACCGAAATCCTCCATCTTCGAAACCAGAGAAGGAGTACAACAAATGTGATGACAAGAAAGAGTGCAGATGAAGGAATCAATATCAAACCCACCAACGGAATCCTTTTCCTACTCCTTCCTTCAGAAATTGGAGTAATTTGGAGAGTTTTTATGAAGCCAACACGACCTTTATTAGCTGACATAATGGAGCCAATCTGATTCCAAATTAAAAGACAAGAAGAGGAAGAATTTTCATAGAAAAGCCCCAAACAAGAACAATTCTTGGAGCACAAATATTTGCAAAATTGCAAGTCAACTCCATGAGTTACTGGCTCCATAAAAGTATTAGCAAAATAATCAACACCATTCATCAATCTCAAATACGAAAAGCTCGATTTCGAGTCCAATGAGCTAATATTCCCACAAGAAGAAGCAAGAGAAATGGATGAATCGGCTGGAACACAACCACCCCGTGAATCTCCGGTGAAACTTGGAGGACATGAACAAGTTCCGGCAGAACAGAGTTTCAACTTCCCACAAATTGTTGGAATTTGACAAATTTCTGAAGGACCTAAAAACTCTTCGACAAAACCCCCATTAATAAAGCTCATGATTTTGAATCTCCCATCAAACCCAAGTCTCCCAAATCTAAAAAAATCAGATGAAGAACCTGAATTCAAGTTCAAACTCACGTGCATCACCACCGTCGATCCATCTCCGGAAAAGAGATAAAGTCCAGAGGCATTCATAGCGAGGAAAGAAACAGGGGCATAAGAATGTGTAAAAGCCTTCAAGTCCATCGACAATTTCCAGAAAGTGATCCGATTCCACTGTAGCAATAAATCATTGGAAGTAAGAAGAAGGCGATACTGAGAGCCCCCAATCGAAATGTCGTGGTCGTCGGGCTGGGCCGGAAACAGAGAATTCATAACTGTGAGACGCTGTCCGACGACGATGGTATCGGTGGGATAATGAAAGGATTCCCAGAGAGAGACGTTGGAGTGGTCGAGGAGGAGGAGGTTGCCGGAGTCAAGGAGGAGCATGGAGGCGATAGGGGAGGAGAGAGGAGGAGTGGACCAGACGAGGAGGCCAGAGTCGTCGGAGAGAGAGAGGCCGGTGGGGGAGAGAGTGAGAAGGCTGGAAGTGGAAACGGGTTTGTTTGGATTAGCAGACCAAATAATGGAGTTGGATTGGACATGGATGATGAGGAAGAAGTAAAGGGAAGTATGGGAATTGGAATTAGTGATGGAGGCAGTGAAAAGGTTGTTTAGAGAGACGAGAAAGGCGCCTGAGACGTCGATGAACTGGAAATTGGAGGCTGTGAAATTGGGGGAAATGGAGGGAGAGGCAATAGGAGCTGAATAAAACAAATTGGGTAACACAAGAAGAAGGAATATGACAACAAAGCCCATACAGCGCCTCTTGCTCTGGCAAGCTTTTGCTCTACAAAAAGAAGAAGATGACAACGACGACGATGAGAAGAAGTTGGAAGAGGAACATAATTTCCTTTCCTCTTGGTTTTGGTATTATTATATGTTTACATGCAAAGCAAGACTCCAAAATTTGACTTGACACTTTCCTCCTACGATAATCTCAACATCTTCCCTCTCTTTTAACTATGTATGTTTTGTTTTATTTTATTATCAATATTCAACCACAATTCTTCCACATGTTTACTAATCCTAAATTAAAATTAGAAAATCCCTCAAAATTATCTTCTGTTGCTCCCAATGTAATTCACAACCAAATTCCACAGTGGAAATGCATTTCTTGACAATAAAGAGTCTCACACATTTCATACAAATTAGATGAGATCACTCCTCAAATTATCAAAATTAATGAATAATTCTAGTTTAAAATAGTGATCACTCAAGAAAGGAGATGATTTTATAACAAGCACAAATATGTGTTTATAATTAGTTCGTTTCTTGTAAAATAAAATTAAAAAAAGAAAAAAAAAATAACATAACATAACTTTAATTAAGAAGCTTACTAATAAAATATAATTTATGATTGCATAATTTTGATTCATCATAAAGTGGAAGCAAAAGGTCATGGGTTCCTTAAAAGAATGGTCATATGTTGAAACAAGGAGAACGCAATTAAAAAGAAATATTAATTGGTGGAACTAACTTGGGCCCTTTTTCTTTTAAGAGGACCAACTGCATTATAAAAATGTCAACTTTCACATGCTTGTAATTGAATGCAAGAGTAAGTTGATTTTATCCACATTTATTTATGCCAAGACGGATTCCAACTTTAGACTAAGTTTCAATTTTTTTATTTATTCAATCAATTTTGTCGGATTAAAGAATTCGTTAGTCACTATTTTTCTCTTTGATGACTACTGTCAGTTGACATATGCATGTACATGTAGACTAAACATTTATAATTTCAATTTTTCAATGGACTATGTCCCTACTCTTTTTTATTTTATTTCAACTTGGTTCTACTTTTCTAATTTTAAATATTTTTTTAGGTACTAACCCTCTTTTTTTTCTTAAAAAAATAAAATAATCATAATCATAATAATAAAATACTCAAATAATAATAATAATTTTGTTTGCCGTATGACATGAATGTCAATTGTATTGGTTAGTTGAGATAAATGTTCACCAGTTTTTTACTCTTTCATACTTGAGTTAATTGAGAAACAAACAATGGCGATGGCATGAGTTCATATAAAATAAAATTTTAGATTAATTGAAGTAATATCCAAACCATATTAGATTGTAAAAAAACGGAAAACAAAACTAACTGACTCACAACTAGCCGTACATCCAAAATTTGGTAGCAGGGGCTCAACAAATTTTTAGCCCATCAACCTCGTAAACATTATGATTGGAAGAGAAATTTTGAACCAATCACAAATTGTCACATCATTTATCATTGGCATCTATTCCAAATTGAAATTGAAGACATATATTAGCAAATACAAATAACGTCACGTGTTTTTATCAGGTGATGAAGTTAATTATTTTGATTTAATTAAATATTATTTATTTGAGTTAAACTTCAATTGAACCCAAAAATAGGCTTAATTTAGCTTAAATGCTAAATAAGGTCTAAATCCATATGAGTCCAAGGGTCTAATCCATGGACCAAGTTCAAGCCTATAAAGCTCACTAAAGAATTACGAGGAGTTCTTTTCATTTGTGAGGGTTTGGAAAGCTTTACTTCAAGGAGCCTAAAGAAAATTTTCCCAACAATCACAATACTACCTAGTTCCAAAAGTCGAACTACATCAAGCATACACATTCAACCAAGAGAGAATTAGAGGAGCAAGTTCTACCAATCGAATCACACTCGCATCAAACTTACATATGCACAAGTTCAACTCCAAGAAACATGTTTCTTCGGAAACCTCATGTAAACAAATAAACACGACTAGTAGTACCTCTCTACCTCTCATCTCTCTCTCGTTATCCAAAGCTACAAGCAAACTAATAGCACCAATGTCACACCCCTCTTGGACCACCTTCTCTTGACCTGGGAGATGGTGTGAAGTCAACTAATATTGTTCCCTTCTTCACATCACTAGCTGACTCTTAACCTCTTACCTCTATATGAAACACATGTGAACGCAAATTACACAACTCATATATATAAATGGAAACTTCAGTGCAACTCATTCATTAACAAACTCCAAAATGAGTTTTATACATACATTTTAACAAAACCATAAATACAAAATTCACCCATAACCGATTCTAATTCTAGACTAGAATAATTACACGACTGTATCTACCAAGTTTAAAACAACAAGACAACATACAAAAAGAAAATGAGACCCTTCAACAAATAAATAGCAGCATATTAGCATCTACCTGGAAAGTGGGAAAACAATTTGAAAAGTATGAGCTAAAAGAGCCAAATGAGTGACTGATTTCTTAAACAACATTTCATTAAACATTTAATCAATAATCATAACAAATATTTTTAAAACATTAACTTGCAAAACACTTAGAAAATATTATCTCAAATGGTTGTTCCTCGTCTAGAAATCAAGAATCTACTCTTCAGGAGATGGTAGAGCCAACTCAATATCAAATCCAAAGATTAGAGAAGGACACCCACAACTCTACCTTAAAGATAGGCGTCCCTAACTCTGTTCCTCAAAGATAAGTGTCCTTTTCTTAAATTTCTCAGTGCCTAATATCCTACCCCGTAGGACTATTGAGATAACTTGGACTAAACAAAACATGTGTAAAATCATAAGCCTTGTAAACAATGTTTCAATACGTTAAATAACTTTTTGCAACAAGCAAATCTCAAACCATAACCATGTCTTGTGATCAAACTTTTACACACTCATTTCTTCATGCTAGCCAAAAATATTCCCCAACAATTCATACTTATTAAATACTTTACAAATCACATGCTTTAGAAATAATTTGTAAATCAAATAACTCAAAGCATGTTAAACATTTCAAAGATATCCTTTGTAAATCTCATAACTCAAACATTTGTCTCAAAGCATTCTTTTAAACATCAACTAGTAAAACATAGTTCGGAATCACTTTAGAATATTTCATTTTGTCACTCACAGATACAAGCTAAATCCTTAGCCTATAGATTTGTTTGATTCCTTCTTGACCTAAAACATTATCAAAACCCTACTTAGGAATGGCAAAAAATATTCAAAATGACTCAAAAATTCATTTTGGAATAGGTTGACGAGCATGCATGGACGATCGACTTTGCGTGCGTGCGAAAGAGCCATGAGCCACCTCCTAACCTCGTGTGCATTGTCGTGCGTTCGAGTGTCGCACGCATGTCATGTGCATTCATTGCTTGTCGCACACACGACATGCATTTTGGCACCCCCAACATCGTTTGTGCGCAACACCACCATGGTTCTCGACTACCATGTGCAATGCCCAAAAACTAGGTTTTCAACTAGACTCTTACTTCCAACTTTCGAGGTTAATAACTAAAAATCCAGAACTCAAATGATCAATTTTCCTTTTTCAAAGTTGCTTACTTCCAACTTTCGAGGTTAATAACTAAAAAGCATGCCTAAGGAATGTTTAAGTTTTTGGTAGGCATGTTGCATACTCTAGACAACCAAGAAAGGTCAAGAGAACTTCTAAGAATAGAGAATTGGGCGACCAAAGGTTGAGATGTTATATGGCTGAGAGGTTGACAAAGAAACATTTATAAGACAAAGCTAAATAACTAAGGACGTGTTAGGTGAGCAAGAAACTTTGGTTGAAAGATTGGCTAGGTGAGGAAGAAATTCTAGCTAGGCATTTTGGAAGTGTCAAAAACCCCTAAAGAGGTTTGCATGTGGCCATAGGCCGTCTAGCCAAGAGGGTTATGCAACTGATAGGGATATATGCTCAAGAGGGGTGTCATGTGTCACAATCGCAATTTTTTATATGTAGGTCGAGCAATTGTGCAACCTTTGCTTAAATCCACTGAGTAGGTTAGCTTTATGAAAACCAAAAATTCACAAGTAGATTTTTAATATTATATTGGTATGAGATCGAAATTGAACAAAATAACTGCGTAGATTGTGACTGCAAATAAATTAGGGTTCCTTCTATTTAAGAGTACTAAAATTTCTATTGTGCAAGACAATGTCGTCTCAGATTGGTGCTTAGTGTTCTAAAAAATCGTTTCGTATATTTAATGTATGAAGTATAATACCTAATATACATTCTTCGTGAACTGAAAATAATTTCGTAAACATAATGGTTGTACATGAGCAAGAGGTATGTTTATTTATGAGTAAATATAATATTAAAGGTAGTATATATATGACTCATATGATTCCCATATAGCCGAAGTGGTCCCTATCACGTTATCACACAAGCCAACTTCAACTTCACGAACATGAACTTCATTCTCATTTAATGTATCCATTACAATTGGAGGATGAGGGTTTAAGTTATGAGCTTGGTTGCTGCCAGATACTGAATTGTAATCTTTGCTTAACACTTTTTTGCTTTGATTACTTTTAGGCTCAAATGAGACGTATAAAGGGACCTTTAATGGATTTTCACTAAGAAGATAAAACTTCAAATCACGGTCATTGCTTAACTCAAATGGAGGAGCTTCGTGTTCCACTTTTATCTCATAGATGCATCTTATCATTACGTCGAACTTTGAAGGGTCAACTTCTGCAAGGTCATATAATTCTGCCTGTAAATCTTTATGTGTTATTTCTTTACTGACAACGATGCCTTTTAACATGCCTCCTTCGTATTTTCTTCGCCTCTCATCCCACATACCACCGTAACGCACTAACATGGGAACATGTGACATCCTTAAACCACCTTATACTTTTCAATTGCTGCAAAAACTGATTTGAAGTTAGAATTTGACATATCACATAAACAAAGTTTATTAAAAAACAGTAGGTAAATACTAAATAAAACGTGCATAGTCACACCCTACATGTTTATGATATTGACAGCTACGAAATGTTTAGGATATTGCGAGATACAAAAAACAATAGTTAAAAGTCACCCTAAATCAATTCATTTCAGATTAAACATTTCAATTTAAGAACCTGCGAGATGTCTGCGAGATGTTTGCGAGATGTCTACCAGATGTTTGCGAGATAAAATAATAATAATGATAAACTTGCTAACATCATTTGAAACATCTTTAAAGCAACCTTAAATCAACCCTAAATCAACTTGAAACAATAAAAAATTATATTTGATTTATACATTTAAGATGCAAATATATATACATATAACACAACACGATTCAGATTCGAATTTAAAAAAAATTAAAACAAACCACTATGCGTGAGATGTTCGCCGGAGTAGATGATGAATGACATCGGAGTAAAGCGGAAAGTTGACAAACTTTTGAGAGAGGAGAAGAATTGCAAATGGGTTTTTCTTTTTTCTTTTTCCTTTACATAATCTATGAGAAGGAGAAATGCAATAAATGAGTTTTTCTTTTTTCTTTACGTAATCTATGAGACTGCAACAGAATGATTTTTCTTTTCTTTTTTTCTTTTATGTAATCTATGAGGAGAGGAGAAGAAGGCTGCCTTCGAAATTCTTTTTTTTTCCTTCAGGTGAATGACATTGAAGAGAGAGAGGTTGGAAAAGAAGAGCAAATGTGAATTGAAATTAAATGAGGGTATTTTCGTCATTTCACTTCCAATTTGTCCTAAATGTCAACTTTTTTACAATCAATCCTAAAAGTCTTTATCTACCCCATTTTTGGCCTATTTTTTTCAATTTCCCAAATAAGTTTAATAAAATAGATATGCACTGATAAACAATAATATAACTGTATGTGTCACAACTTATGTATTATTAAAAATATGTAGGTGTATACGTCTAATAAAGAACATAAAAAAATTAGATTATAAAGTGATATATGATAATATATATTGTTGACAAAACATTTAAGAAACAAAAATCATTCGAAGAAGATGACCTCAATATTGAATTCACTTAACTTTTAGTTTATGGACATTTGAGAAAAAGAAATTAAACATGAAATATATATGGAAAAATTTAAAGATATAGAAAGGATAAAGAAAGGGAAAGAACAAAATTGAAAAACCAAACGGAAAAAATGATCGAAGAAAATTGTAACGATGAACGGTGCCAGAAAGTAGGTTTATGAATATTTGATATTGTGTGAAGGATGAAATTGAATAGAGTGAATTTGTAGAAATTATTAAATATATTATTACCATATTACCTACAACTTTATACCTTATTAAAAGCAAATCTACAATAAATGCTATCCTAATAATAAATGCAAATATATTTGTTGATTATTTATTATAATAATAATGAAAATTATAAAATATATAAAATTTTTGGTATAATATAATCAAGGTAATATTTCTTATATATTTTTAAAAATCAATTATATTTAATATTGATGTGAATGTTAAAATGATCCTAAAAAAACAGAAATCTTAATTAAGATAATAAATGAAATTTCAAGACCATTTGTAAAAAATTATGTCTTAGTATATGATTTTTTCTAAATTTTTCTTTAAAAAACTAGCCGTGCAAAGAAATAATAATTTAAATTTATTTTCTTTCTAAATTCATTTTCTTTTTAAAATGTCAATCCAAAAAAAAAGTCACGTTTCTCTAATTGGTTCAATTTGATTATTTGACCGCCATATTACCATTTCGGGTACTTTTATGTTAAACTTCTTTTAGTAATATTTTATTAGTTTGAAATCTGATTTTGGTAATTCAAAAGGCGTCAGAATCATTGTTGCTCTACGTTGGGGACTATTTAAAATAATAAAATTAACAATAAAAAAATTCAGATTTGTTATCATCAAAACATTAGTATATTATGTATGCGCACAAAGATTATTCCGTTGTTGGTCTTGAGTTTACTCCACAGAAACGATGCTATCAAGAGTGTCGAGCTTGACTCGCTACAACAAAGACGTTGGAGTACTAGACATGTCCTATTACCACATAGAGATTACTAAGTAGCTAAAGAGAAGTCGCGCTAGTATATATTAATGTTAAATGCTTTGCTTAAGACTTCTTTCTAAAGATTTCTTACTAAGATTGTTTACTTTATTTGCTTTTAAATTCTATTTAAGTTAATTACTCATTCGATGTTAGCTCATGTTTTGTTTGGTCATACATGAATGTATATGCTTGAGAGGTTTGAAAGGGTAGGAATATGCCTTGTCAAACTCTGGTCCGGTTCATTTTGAGTTGTGTTATCCTATGGGTTGGTTGTAACCTTCTTGGTTGTGTTATGGGGTGCAGTACTGTTGTTTAAGTTTATTTATTGTTATTTGCTGGCTTCATGCCATCTCTCGCGCTTAGATAAAGGAGTGGGAGAGGATTTGACAAAAGAAGCTAAAAAGTCTAGGGTTTACGGTCATGATCCATTTTTCTTAAAATGTAACAATAAACTCATTAAACTTCTTGACACCAAACTTTTCATCTGCCCATACAATTTGGAGAAGTATTCAGTGAAATCAAACGGATTTGACGAATCAAACTAAAGTTCAGCGGGTTTTGATTCACGAAATTTTCCTTAAATATGTACACAACACAACTAGAAAGAAAACAGTGTTTGGAAGCCAAGTTCCACATTTTAGGCACGTGAAAAATACAGAGGCTTATTTGAAAGTAACATATTATTTATTTGAATAGTCAGTCACACAAGATAGGTGATGATTTGGGGACAGTGAAGCAATTAGGCAATCTCTATAATTAGTCAATCTCTATAACAGCTCGACCGATGATTTTTCCTTCATTGAGGTCTTGAAATGCTTGGTTTGAATCCTCAAACTTGTACTTTCGAGAAACTGCATCACTAAGATTGAAAATTCCTGATTCTGCCAATTTAACCAACTTGGGCAGATCCTGCCTTGCTCTTCCTCCATAAGACCCAATCACTTTTATCTGCACCAACTCAGCATTTTATTTGAAGTAAAATATTGTCAACAAACTCAGCACATAGTGTACATAAAGAGATAAGAGGCAAAAACTTCCAGTTCAAGGAGCCTTATTAAACATATGTTGTTATAATCAAAAGCTAGAGCTGCTACAATTACAATCTGTAGCAAGAATATAAATTGCTACTCTTCACGAAATAACAGATACCCTTTCACTACCCCTTTTCTACACCTATATGAGTCACCATTCTAACATAACTACTTCACTCGATTCCCCATTTTGCTCCTCCTAGCATACATAATAACTAAATACTTCACAGTTCCCCATTTTTCTCCACCTAGCATACATATTTAACAATAGACGCCTAACAGTGTTACTAGAAGTATTTGCCAGTTGGCATAATACCAAAGTTAGTACCACCACATACTCATTAAATTGGAGAAATAAAAAATGGACACTGAAGAAACGTGCTGATAATGCGACCTCAGGGAGAGAACATTAACAAAAGAAGAAAAGGCAGACCTTTCTACGAACAAGGCGGTTAATATCAATCTCGCCTACAGAACCAGCTTGAGCAAGTCCAATCATTACAGCTTTACCTCCATCTTTCACACTTTGAGTACACTGCATGAACGTCTGTGGCCTTCCCAATGCCTCCACAGCAACGTCCACTCCCATTCCTCCTGTTATTTCCTGTCACCACCTCAGTTACTTACATTGCAGCAAAATAGAACTCCAAAAAAAAAAAAAGATAGACCCTCCAGTTTCATAAACAAAAGCTTAAAGAATCTTTAACTTTCACATATCATATAAGCCGAAATAATCCAAGTATAAAATTTGTGAGGTCAAAGCTTATATAATGATAATTTTAAAGAGTTACCTTCTCTCTCTTTTGGTCCGTCGAATGGTAGGGAAAGGGAAGGATATTAATTTCAAGAAAACCAGTGGGTGGGGGATAGACCCATACCCGGTCTGTTCGACATTTTCAAGTCTCTATCATTTGTTTTCTTCCAAATGTTGTACCATTAATACTCGTAAATTGCTAAAAGTGAAGACATGTGGTGCTACTACTTGTCTTCACTTTTAGCTTTTAGACCAGCCTGGTTCAATTTGGTTCATGCTTAGTTCATTTTGCGTTCTAGTCCTTTGTTTTTCAGTTTCAACCTCGGTCTCCCACCCAAAAGTTCTTCGTGGTTTTTTTTGCAGCCCAAATATGTCATTATTTGTTTCAATTTTTGTCATCTGCCACCTTAAATTTCATCTATTCGATTCAGTTCGTACACTTCACAAACTCAAGTTGGCCGTCACTCAACCACCTTGAGTTAGACCAACTCTAACTCAACTTGAGTTTGAGGGAGGGCGTTAAAGTAAATTATGGTTTATTTTTCCTTTATCTATATTTTCCTTTCCGGTATTTTTTATTCACTGTTTCTTTCTTTTGTTGGGTCTGTTCGTTTTAATCTTCCAATCACATTTGTAAAATTTTGCTAATTATTCAATATGTTCTAGTTATTCAATATTATATACAAGATTCAACACTCATGATGATGATACATATGAGACTAAATTATACCAAATACCCTAAACTTTATACTTTGTGTCAAATATATTCTTGAACTTCCAAAAGTTTCAAAAATACCCTTGCACTTACAAAAACAATACAAAAGTACCCTTGTTAGTTTTGAATGGAAACCATTAGTGTTTGGTTTCAAAAATACCCTTGAACTTTCAAAAAGATTAAAAAATACCCTTACTGTTAGTATACGAATACATACCGTTAATACTCATTTCAAAGATCCCTAGGACTTTTAAAAGTTACATTAATAGCCAGTAAAAAAAATCGTCCTACCATCAATATAATGACAATTTGTTTGAACTTTTCTCAACTTGGAAAAGAACCAAGTTTGAAACAAATTATATAGGCAGCATTTTTTTCTTATATAGATGCTATATTTTGCTCTCATTTGTCTGATTCTTACACCAATTGTGTCACAACAAAATATAAACCAAAACTTCGAGTTAAAGCATAAAAATCCAAGAGCATTTTTACATTTATTTACTTCTATTTACTTATTATTTATCTCATTTTCAAATATAGCAAAATAAACCAAAAATATTTACACAATATAGCTAAATTTTGGATTCTAAACCCTAAACAGATAAAAGTTTATCAGTATCTAACATTAACTTCTATCATTGATAGAATCTAAAATTTTGTTATATTTTGTAAATATTTTCAGTTATTTTATCATTTACAATACTTTTCCTTTCTATTTTTTATTTTGTTAAGGTATGAATGCAACTTTTGAAAGCATATAGGCATTTATGTAACAAAATATTAACGGTTTCTGTTCATATATAGAAAGTAAGGGTACTATTTTAACTTTCTTTTAAGTTTAAGGATCTTTTGAAACAAAACCTTTCGTTTCCATTCAAAACTGACGATAAGGGTTGAAAACTAATGACAAGGGTATTTTTGAACTCTTATTGAAATTTTAAGTGTATTTCTTAAAGTTTAGGAGTCTTTTTGACACTAAGTGCAAACTTCAAGGTCATTTTGTATAATTTAGCCTACATAGGATAACTTGTTCTTGGGCAGAATCTTGGAAACTTTTATCAAGGGATAAAGTACATACTCTTATCTTTTCAATAGCGTCTTCTTTCCGAGAATTAATGGTATGAGTAGCACCAATTGTCTTTGCTTTTAGCAGTTTATCATCCTGAACATCAACGGCAATAATATGAGAAGCACCGAAGGCCCTTGCTATCTGCAAGCAACTGGAGAAATCAGAAATAATGTTACAAAAAGAAGGGGAAAAGACACCAGATTGGTTGGGAAGACTTCTGGGCTAAATGCCTTCTTAAAAATTTAGTTTAAATGTCAAGTCTTAAAAACTCAGATATGAATGCCTCTAACTTTCACCAAAATGCCCATCATTCAATTTGTTTTCTTTATTAGTTTTGCAATCTTTCTTTTTCTTTTTTCCTTTATATTTTAGATACTGTGTTAGAGCATTCTGAAGCTACAAAACATTTTTTCATCTTGTAAATATTATTTGAAAGATATATTCAATCATAACTGAAATATTCATTATAGAACCACATTTTTTTTATATTTGGAGATGTAACGGCTAGCAAGGGGATTGCCAAATCAATGAGTAATTTAATATGGTTAGAGCAATTGAGACATTGCTATGACAGAGTAATTGGTGTTCAATGGATTGGTTGGAATTGGTGGGATTCGCCTTAGGGTATTTATGGAAAGATCATAGAAATATTTACCATAATTCCCAATTCCTAAATCTTTTCCTTTTTTATTCCCTTGTGTATTCTATTTATTCTTCCTTATTGTACCTATTGTAAAATTGATCAGAAAATAATAAGAAAAAATACCGTGGTTTTTCTCCTTGTACTCGGGTTTTTACATAAATTTGTCTGTTCTTGTTTCTACTTTCAATATGGTATCAAAGCGGGTCATTGAACAAACCCTAAACAACACAACTAGTGATGGAAATCAAACGGAGGAGACAAGCACCAGCTTTACTGTCGTTGCCGCCGCCGTCGATGCTTGGATCGGTGTTGCCATGGACAAATGGTTATGTCGCCTTCAGAAAATGTCGGAAAATGTATTCTCGTCAATTCCACCGTCATCTATGCCGTCAAAACTCTCTCACATGCCTCCACACGCCGCTGCCAAACCTCCACGTGCCGCCGCCAGAGCTATATGCGCCGGTCCATCTTCCTCAGACAGTTCTAACCATCCCATCTGTGCAACCGTCTTCTTCATTCGCGACCTATATTGTTCCCCATGCCCCGATTCACGGTCTGCCACCTAATTCCGACCGGCCACCACCACTTCTGCCATCAAATCGGAATGCCCTGCCACCCACTTACCTTAGTTATCATTTCGATGTTAGGAACCCTCAAATCCACTCAATATTTGAGGTTGGTGAATCTTTGGCACATTCCAACCCTAACGTGCAAGGTTCCTCTTTTTCTTCGAGAATAGCTCAACAGAAACTGAAAGGGCTTCATCAATAGAATGCAGCAATTGAGGCACCTGAGGGACGACATTCAACAATTTTGTACCAATGTATTCTAAGAATCTGGTAACCTCATTTCCTACCTATGTGAATGAGAATGCTAGTCCAACCACACTTTGAGCTATTGTCTAGTCAAGTGTACCTCGGTCTTTTACTCTCATTAGTATTGATGATAAGAATTCTTGGATCCTGGACTCTGGTGCCACAAATCATTTAACTGGTTCCTCTTAAGACTTTGTGTCCTACATTCTGTGTGCTGGAAATGAGAAGATAGAATTGTTGATAGCTCCTTGGCTCCCATTGTCGGGAAAGGGCTGATTTCCCTTTTTGACGGGTTCTCATTATAAAATTTGTTGCATGTGCCACAAATTTCATATAATTTTATGTCGATTAGCAAGATTACTCAAGAATTAAACTGCAAAGCAACATTCTTACCTGGTTCTGTTTCTTTTCAAGACCTGAGCTCGAGGAGGATGATTAACACTGCCTGGCACAATAGGGATCTTTACTTGCTTGATGATGATGCCTCTTCTAGTAACATTTCTAGAACTAGTCTTTTACCTTCCTACTTTACCACTTCTGAAAAAGATCCTATGTTGTGGCATTTCTGTTTAGGCCATCCCAACTTTAAATATATGAGATACCTATTTCCTCATCTCTTTTCTAAAGTTGATATTTCTTCCTTAACTTGTGATGTGTGCAAAAAAGCTAAACAACACCGAGTCTCGTTTTCCTCGCAACCCTATAAGCCAACCCGACCTTTTACTCTTGTCCATAGTGATATTTGGTGACCATCCAAGGTCACTACCTCCTCCGAAAAACGATGATTTGACCTTTATTGATGACTATACTTGTCTTACTTGGGTTTTCTTGATCTCCGACAAATCTGAAGTTACCACTACATTCTGGGACTTCTATCACACCATAGAAATGCAATTCAATACAAAGATTGCAATCCTATGAGTGATAATGGACGTGAGTTTCAAAACCACTCTTAACGAATTCTTATCCACTAAAGGAATTGTTCACAAAAATTCTTGTGCTTACAATCTCCAACAAAATGGGGTTGCTAAACCAAAAACTTGTCACCTTTTGAGAGTTCCTTGTTCGCTTATGTTGTCCACTTCTCTTCCTTCCTATCTTTGAGGTGATTCATTCTCACTACTGCTCATCTCATCAACTGCATGTCTGCTCGTGTCCTTCACTTTCAGACATCGTTAGATTGCCTCAAAGAATCCCATCCCTCCACTCGTCTCATCCCTGATGTTTCCCTTCAAGTGTCTAGATAAACTACCTATGTCCATAGACATGCCCCTAACCAAATTAAATTTAGGCTTGTGTGTTTGTTGGGTATCCTCTGCACCGAGGCTATAAATCCTTCCACCGATCTTCACGTAAGTACTTTGTTACAATGGATGTCACCTTTATTGAGGATCGTCCTTTTTTCCCATAAGCCTACTTCAGAGGGAGAGAGGGAGTGAAGAGTCAACTATATGCTTCCATTAGAGTCTACTTGTCCCACTATGGTTACCTTATCTAACCCTAGCCCCCACAGTACAATCCTACCAACAAATCAAATTCTTCAAAAAACCTACTTTAAGAGGAATCTCAAAAAGGGAGTTGAGTCTCCTGTTGTTCAAATAGCTCCAGTCCAGGATTCTGAACCAATAAGAGATCAAGGTATGATTGATTCCATTAATTCACATAGTAATAACAGAATGAGTGAGACTGATAGATCTGAGATGAATTCAACTAACCTTGACTTACGCACTGACGGTAAGGCAAGTGAGAATAATGAGTTCGAGACAGCTGTTCTGGAAGATATGTGTGAGCAAGGCAATATTGATAGGTTCATTACAGATGGAGAGGAAAGGATTGATGACAGCAAAGTTGTTGCTAAACATACTGAAAAGGAAACTAAGTCAAACCATTTTGGAAATACTAGTAAGTGTGATCCATCTCTTGATCTTCCTATTGCACTGAGGAAAGGTACTAGGTCATGTACAAAGCACTCCATATCTAATTATGTGTCATACGATAATCTTTTACTACAGTTCAGAGCTTTTACTGTCAATCTTGACTCTACCACAATACCCAAGAGTATCCACCTTCCCTCAGAGTATCCGAAATGGAAAGTTGCTATCATGGAAGAAATGAGAGCTCTGGAAAAGAACAAGACTGTTTGATGCAAATGGATGTTAACACTCAAGTATAGAACAGATGGTATAATTGACAGACATAAGTCCAGGCTAGATGCAAATGGGTTCACTCAGACCTATGAGATTGACTATTCTGAAACTTTTTCTCCTGTTGCAAAGTTGAACACTATTGGAGTTTTGTTGTCTGTTGCAGTGAATAAAGATTGGCTCCGGTATCAACTTGATGTTAAGAATGCATTCTTGAATGAGGATCTTAAAGAGGAAGTGTACATGTGTCCGCCTCCAAGAATTTGATGCTCAATTTAATAATTAGGTTTGCAAGCTTTGAAAGTCCTTATACGGGTTGAAACAATCACCGAGAGCGTTGTTTGATATATTTTCCACTTTAATCGTCTCAAGGGTACAAGCAGGGTCACTTCGATCACACCTTGTTCACCAAAGTCTCCAAGGCAGGGAAAATTGCAGTATTGATTGTCTATGTCAATGACATTGTGCTATCTGGGGAGGATATTGATGAGATCGTTCAACTAAAAAAGAAGATGGGGTTTGAGATTGAAATAAAGGATTTGGGAAATCTGAAATATTTTCTTGGAATGGAGATGGCCAGATCTAAAGAAGGCATCTCCGTGTCTCAAAGAAAATACATCCCTGATTTGCTAACCGAGACACATACGTATTGGATGTCGTCCTGCTAACACTCCTATTGAATTCAATTGTAAACTAGGAAAATTTGATGATGATCAAGTTCTAGTTGATAAAGAACAATATCAACGCCTTATAGGTAAATTAATTTACTTACTCATAATCGTCCTGATATTTCCTTTGTTGTGAGTGTTGTCAGCCCGTTTATACAAGCTCCCTATGAGGAACACATGAAAGCTGTCAACAGAAATTTGAGATACTTGAAAAGAACACCTGGTAAAGGGTTGATGTTTAGAAAGACAAATAGAAAGACCATTGACGCATACACTGACTCGAACTAGGTAGGATCTGTTGTTGACAGAAAGTCTACCTCCGGTTATTTCATCGTGAATTTCTTCCCCAACAAGTATAGTCTCCACCTCTGCACAACAAATACCACAACTATTAATTCTCTTTCATAGACCGGGCGAGCTTTATCCCTCATACACAAGGTTTTGCTAAAGTAAGCTATCGGCCTCTTGGCTTGTATTAAAACTGACCCCACACCGAACCCAAAAACATCTGTTTTCCACTTCAAAGGGGAGGTTAAAGTCTGGCATAGCTAGCACCGGTAGTCATCATAGGCATCTTCAAGTTTTCAAATGCTACACTTGCATCTCTGTCCAACGGTAAGCCCTTGTTTTCAACAATTGTGTCAACGAACTTGCGATACTACTATAGTTCTACACAAATTTCTTATAGTATACCGTGAGCCCCAGAAAACCTCAAACTTCTCAAACACTAGTGGGGGTTGGCAATTCTTTAATAGCTCTTATCTTCTCTGGATCCACCTCAATGCCTTTCTTCGATATAAAGTGGCCCAAGTAACCAATTCTTCTCTTGGCAAAGCTACACTTAGCCATGTTAGCATACATCTCATTTTCTCACAAAGCTTCCAACACTACTACTTCCAAATGCTGCACATGCTCTGTCACTCCCCTGCTGTATATCAAAATGTCATCGAAAAACACTAAGACAAATCGTCGCATATAAGGTTTGAATATATGGTTCATCAAAGCTTGAAACGTGGACGGTGCATTGGCTAGCCCAAACGGCATGACCAAAAACTCATAGTCCCTCATGTGTCGAAAGGCTGTTTTTTTCCACGTCCCCAGGATGCATTCTGATCTGATGGTAACCGGCCTTAAGGCATATCTTAGAAAACATATTGGCCCCATTCAGCTCGTCGAATAGCTCATCTACGACCGGAATTGGGAACTTATCCGAGATGGTTACATTATTTAATGCTCGATAGTCTACGTAGAATCTCCAACTTCCATCCTTCTTTTTCACTAAGAGGATTGGGCTGGAATAAGGGCTACTGCTTGGTCTGATAATTCCAGTCTTTAACATTTCATCCACTAGTCTTCCCATCTCTTCTTTTTGATGATGAGCGTAACAGTAAGGTCTGACGTTCACCGGATCCACCCCTTTCTTGAGGTAGTTCCTCCGGCCATTCAAACACATCACTGAATCTACTTAACAGTGTCGGAATCATGGTGTCAACGGTTGTGGTTTCCTCTTCACTACATAACCCTTCCACAGATAATCTTCCTTCCATGGCTCGACATTCCACCCGATACCCTTGATCCTCTACGTTCCATGACTTCATCATAGATTTCAAACTCACCATCATTTTAGTGAGGCTAGGATCTCCCCTTATCACTACCTTCTTCCCTTCATGTTGGAATGTCATCACCAACTTCCTCCAATCGAATTCAGTTACCCCTAACGAGTGCAACCATTGCATATCCAAAATTACATCAACGCCTCTTAACTCCAGTGGTAAGAAGCTGTCAACAATTTTCCACTCTCCTACCATTACCTCGACTTGGCCACAAATGCCCTTTCCTTTCACAGCGGCTCCGGACCCCAGAATTACTCCACAGTTGGAGGTTTCAGTCAATGGTAATTTAAGGGATGTTACCAGGTTGTCTACAATGAAACTGTGGGTGGCTCCACAGTCAATGAGCACCACCACTTCAGTCCCTAGTATCTTCCCTTTTAC
Organism: Cucumis sativus; assembly: GCF_000004075.3. Taxonomy (NCBI): domain Eukaryota; kingdom Viridiplantae; phylum Streptophyta; class Magnoliopsida; order Cucurbitales; family Cucurbitaceae; genus Cucumis; species Cucumis sativus. Next base: position 16,727,319 of record NC_026658.2, read on the forward strand.
CTTCATTGTTCCCGAATTGGACAGTCCTACAACAGAGTTAATGGACAATTCAATATTCAGATTCTCCACATTCCCTATTGCGACGGTTTTATCCTCTGTTTCAGCATAAAAGAATTCTTCCTCAATAATATCTAGTTCTTCACCATTTTCTTTTACCACCAACATTCGTAATACTTCTCATCACATTGAAAACACAGTCCCTTCTCTCTTCGTGATTGGAATTCCACGTCTAAGAGACGCTTGGTAAGGCCATCTTTCTTTTTTTCCTCTGTCGTAACTCCTTTTAGGGTGATCATCCTCATCGGCCAACTATTTCCAGTTTGTTTCAGGGTGGTTGTGATTGTAGTGGATGGTTTCCCATTAATATATTTGAATTGATGATTCCCGTTGAACACGCTACTTAGCCCACACTCCCTTCAAACCATCTCTCTATTTTCAATTTTCAGGGCCAATTTCATCATCTGGGCCAGTCTTATAGGCTCCAAAGCATCCACCTCTGATTTCAGCCATAGGCTTAGCCCATTCATAAAGGTTTCTTCCAATACTATAGTTTGAAGAAATGCTACCGGGGCCAAATACATATCGAATCGATTTCGATATTCTTCCATCGTCGTCTCCTGCTTGATCGTTAAGAATCGTCCGACCAGGAATCCATCGTGAATTGTTCGGAATCGGACTAACAGCCTCTACTTCAAATCTTCCCAACTTTTAAATCGTTCCAATTCGTCGTTCGATCTATACCAATCCAAAGCTGGTCCATCGAAACTTATCACTGCTACCATTAGTTTTTCCGTATCTATTAACTCGTGAATTTTGAAGTAGCAATCTGCTCAGAATAGCCAGGAATTCGGGTTTGTTCCATTGAAAATAGGCATTTTTACTTTCTTAAACTTACTTCGATCTGTCGCTTTTTCCTCATCATTCCTTCCTTCTTTCTTTGATCCATCGGAAGTTCCCGAGATGATTGTTTCGGTATATTTCATTTGACTCACCGGGCTTTCCACTTTTTTTCCCACTGAAATATCCTCACATACGATTCCTTCAATATACTTCATAATCGATTATTGTTGTTGTTGCTGTTTATCTATGTGCTTATTCATCTCTTGGATGCTTTTCGATATCAAGGACAAGTTCTCTTCCATTATTGGTAATCGTTGGAGTTCTTGTTCCACTTTCTTTGCCATGACTGATACCAATTTGTAAAGATAGTACAACTATATCTTTGTATTGAAGTTCTCAAATGAATTATAATATAAGTTCTTCAACAAAATACCATATAAAGTTCAAATTCCAGTAAAATTGCCAGAACACAGTAGATTAACACTTACTAAAAGAAATCTATAATCAACCTAAATACCTCAACAAGACAAAATGATTAAGAACAACAAAACCTGGACCCTTCTGTCTTCTTCTCCGCAAGAATGAAGCAGCCACCTCCATTCCAGAAATTATCTTCGATACCTCTCTCTCCCCTTCTTCTTCTACTTATTCTAACAAACTGCTGGGCCCCATTGCATGGTGGTCCTGCCCTTTTTCCTCTCCCCATGACCCACGTGTAATTCTGTTTTTCTCCTTATTCTTCCTACTATATGTGATAAGTATAGGAGGCCTAGCAGAATTATAACTAGCGATGAGGTTGAGAAGTCACAGTCAAATTATCTTGAACATCATCTTTAAATGATGCCACAAAAGCATCAGGAAATAAGTCCACAAGATAAGGATATTCGAACAATCTTTCTTCCAAAAATGCTGCAGCCTGCAGACTACTCAAACTTATTTCAAAATCTCCATCGGAGTAAAAACGTGAATGTGTAAGAGGGATAGGTTCCATAGGAGGAGAAGGGTTGATAACCCCTCAAATCAAATTGTTTTAGATCCGAAAGGAGAAATAATTGATTGATTGAAGAACTTCCCCTTAAGCCTTTAACGTACAATTTGGAGAAGTAGAACTTGTTGTACACCAGCTATATTCGAAGTAAAAAAAATACTGGAAAGAAAGCAAAGGCACTAGCCCATGCATGCGATGCCCCTCTGGAAGAATGTTTTCAGATCCCAAGTACAAACAAGATGAAAAACAAAAATTATATTGCAAATCAAAAGAAACTAAAAATAATATCAATAGCTTTCGGTTTGATTCACCAAAATATTACCTCTCACAAACCCTCACTCTCTCAATTTATAACCAGAAGTCCCTAGTTAATTACTACTATATCCTTATTAATAGGCATCTATTGTAATCATGCACGCAGTAATGCCCAACAAATAAGAAAAACAGGTAATACACACTCTGATAGCACGATATATTGATACAACTTCAAGACATGTACAACTAGTCGTCTCAACTCAAATAACCCACGCCCTCAATTTCTTCCTCAAAACCCCTTATAAACCTCCACGCTGGTCCCCACATCCATAGCACCAATGATCTCCACATCCATAACAGAAACGTACTCCCTCTACTCCTTGGGGTAAAAAGGGAATTGCTTGAGTGTGGATGATTGCAGGTCTTACATGTATCTCCTCCCTTAGGTGTGGATTGTATATCAACCATTACATATACTAAAATTACCAACAATATATTTTCTTTAAACCCAAATTTTATAGGGACAGGTGGGTTGTTCCGTATGATTAGCCGAGGTGCACATAAGTTGACCAAAACATTCATAGATATCAAAATAATCATAATAATAATAACACTATTAAATATGATAAATATAATAAAACAAAAATGTTGGCTATTTGATCTCATCAACTACCATTGGTAATGAGAAATAAGAGCCCAACTTTTGGCCACCCAACACCTCCCGAATACAACAAAGAATGAAATAGCTTACCTTGAACCTACACCTCCAATTCCAATAATAGCAACAGAATCCCCAGGGCGCACTTCAGCGGCATGGGCCATGGCACCATATGCAGTAAAAACTGCACATCCTAGAATTGCTGACTCCGTGTATGGTAATGATTTCGGTAAAATTGACACTCCATGCGCTGGAGTGACACAGTATTCAGCAAGGCCACCCATACTATACATATATATCGGTTTTCCTACACAAATTAAACTCCTCATCAACCTAAAATTGTGACATTCAATTGTATGCACATTTTAACCCCAACCGAAAAAAAGTGCTGAGGTTAAAATCAAATTGAATAACAATCAAGGTTGCATGAAATGTATATAGATTTCTCACACAGGAGAGGCAAGAAAAATGTTTGTTTACAATTAATCAACTTTAGTTCCATTATTTACAAGCATGTGAATTTTCTGAATAAAATTCAAATAAATCAGAAGTAAGCTTCTACATACAGTCGTCAAAACAAAATCTAACCAATTACCCTACAAGAAATGTTATTTCATTCAACTCTTGAGAAAAATTGCACAAATCATCCTTACATCTTTATTATTAGTATTATTTTGAAAAAGAAACATGACAATATTAAGTCCCTTCGGGGACATCCGATAAAATTGGAACAATACAAAGAAGATTAGCATGGCTCCTGCGCAAGGGTCACACACAAATCAAGAAATGGTCCAAAAGAACATGACAGTATTAAAAACGAAAGGAGAAGTGCAAACTTCCAAAAACTAAAAAAGTAGACTTGGGAAGGACATAGATCAAGAAAGATAAAGAGCACCAAAAAGAAAAATATGACAATAAATCTGTAAACGCTTACAAAGGTTCCACAGATTATTACAGTATCATTAGCAGTAACTATCAAAGAAATTGGAAAATAAACACCAACAGGGAAGCTTTTTTGAAACTGAAACAAGACCTTTTCATTGGATTAACGAAATCCAACAGGAAAGCTTTAATATTGATAATTTCGAAATGATCCATCCATCCCACAAAAGATGACAACTAACTACATTCTTTATTGTGATAATTTCAAAATGGTCCATCCATACTATGTTTTGAATTAGCTCAAGTTAAAGCTTCATCTAGGTGTTCACTCTCCAATTTTTATGCAGCTAAAACAACAATGATAAAGATATAATGTTTGATAGGTTATATAATAATAACATGTATTACCATCCTTGTGAAGGAACAACCGAGTTTCACCATCATAAAGTGTTCCTTTGGCCCGGTTAAAAGCAAAGAAATCTTCACATAGATCATCATGGCCCTTTCTCCAATTCAGTAATCAAATTGATCGAATTAGTTCTCCACATGTTTTATCACGGATATTGTCAGCAGGCATTTCAAAAATCAAGAATCAAGATTGAAAGATTATAAAAGATAAACTGGAGAGAACCACGAGCATGCAAATAGTACTAACCTTGGAACAGTAGGAACAGTTTCCACAAGGCATGATGAAAGCTCCGACAACATGAGCTCCAATTGGAAGTCTGAAACACCAGGAAAACGTAACGAATAAACTTGTAACTACTCTTGTAGTCAACCATCCTTGCACATATAAGTTTGTTCATTATTCCCCTTAACTATAGCATATAACCAAAAGCTTGCTTAACTATCTTAAATTATCTGCAATGAGAAAGAGCTTGAAATATTTCTCTTCACTCATGCAACACATCTAAATAATAACTATGATAAAAATCATTAAGAAAACAAAACCTTTCTATTGTTTTCCTGTCCGTGAGAGGTCCATGTTCGACAACTTCACCAGTGATCTCATGGCCAACTACACAAGGGCTAGGGAATGGAATCTCGCCCTTCATAACGTGCAGATCAGAATGGCAAACTCCACAAGCTGCGTTTGAAAATGTAATGTCATTTAAGAAAAATTAAGTGGAAGTTGAAGGGTAAACTAAAAATTAATCACTCCCACGATCAGAATATATGAAAAGAAAACAAGAATGTGTTCACATGCAGAAGAAAATGTCTAAATAACAAAAAAAAAATTATAATGAAGAACTGCTTGAGGATTCGGAGTTTGTAAATCCCGCGAAAGAACAATTAGAAAGAGAACGAAGAAAAGGGGGGAAAACCCTTGATTTTGATGAGGACTTCTCCAGCTTTGGGACGGGGCATGTGGAATTCTTGAATGGTAAGTGGCTTATTGGGCTCGGAAAACACAGCAGCACGCATGTAGGAGGGCAAGGAAGAATATGAAGAAGATGGGGAATGGTTAATGCGAGTAGGTGCATGGTGGAAGGTTGAGGGAGAGCGAAGAAGATATGATTTGTGAACAGAGAAGAGCTTGGAGGAAATAGCTCTGCGGATGAAGGGAGAAAACGCCATTGTTGGAATCTGGAGAGAGAGATAGAGATGGATGGATTGCGATGAGCTTGAGCATGAAGATCTGTTGAGTTGGATTTGTATATTTTAAGATCGGCGTTGCGTTTACACCAAACTAAGCGGAGGCTTCATTTTTAAATCTCAAGTGCTGACGTTGTTGCCGTCTTGGCTTTGGCCACCCAAGATCACACTTGCCACGTCTGAAAATCCCATACTAAATCATTATCCAACCATAACTATAATTTAGATATCAATAAAAATTAGGGACCTTCTAAAAAATTGACAAAATATTTACACTTCATTTAATAATTTTAAAAATAAAAAAAGCTCACAATAGAAAATATAAAAAATACTCCAATCAATACGCCATTAATCGGTCACACGCCCTCAAGTAATCTTCTAGTAAACAATCATCATACGCAATCGTGCAAAATACAACTGATACAATGATCTTGTAGATTGATATAAACAATGGCAAAAAAGGACCAAATTTAAACAATCTAATAATAAACCCTTGAACGATGGCGAAAAGTTTTAAATATAAATGATAGTATCTCGAACAATCATCGTATATGTATGCACGATTGTTTATGTACATATAAATAATCGTTTAGAAAAGTCAAGTCCAATCATTCACAATTACAAAAATACCATCAAAATCAACGGGATATTAAAAGGAGAATCCCCAGGCACACATAGTATACATAATACATAAACTTTTTACTTCTCTTTTCTTTTCTTTACATTTAGTACATTCTTCTTTCTTTTTAATAAACTTAGCGAAGCTTATTTTTACCCTTGATTGATGCTGCTACTTAACGTCTAATGGATGAAGCTGCAGAGACTATCCACACCTCCACTTGCTTATCCAGGTTATATGCTAAACAATTTTTCTTATGTTGCCCCTTTTGACAACAAAAGTAGCATTCAACGTCATCAGTAACAAATGTTTCCATGTGGAACTTCTTACATTTATAACATTGTTTCCTTTTTTCCAGTTTTGAAGTCACCTCTTTTTCTTTAGAACACGATCCTATTTTCCATTTTCCGTAATCTCACCTTTGTTTGGAAAAGTATTCCCTTCCAAACGCATTTTGGAACACATCCCAATTTTGCTTAAATTCTTCAGCCAAATTTTCCTTTAGTGCAAACCACCACTCTTTGGCATCATCTATAAACATAGATTCTACTAATGTTGCTTTAATATCCTCATCACATCCTCTATTATTTCCAAGCATTCGTGTACCCTATGCATCTATTCTTCCGCCTCAGTAGGATTATCGATCCACCATACTTTTCTACGCCAATACAATTCTAAACGTCCTTTAACATTACTGCTTTCCATGAATCTATGAGTAATAGACATTTTCTTGTTTTAATGTTTGAAATAACAATAGAGAATAGTTACATAAATTTTTGGCAAGATTGTGTCTTGGTTGCTTACATACTTTGCCTACCAACCAATTTTATTGGAAACAAAATTTCATTTGCAAATCACCTTTCTGTTTTTCTATAAAACCTTCCTATTCTCTAAGGTTGAAATTTTGGTTGGTGGGAACAAAAATTAAGAAAAGAAATGTTGAGAGGAATTTTGTTTGAGATAATATGCAGAGTTACACATTACTCAAAAGCACATCTATGTAACCTATCCTACTTCCCCTTTCTTCATCCTTAAAAAAGGGGAAGTTATAAAGAGAAATAGATACGTCAAATTTTCCCTCCTAACAGAGTTATTAGAGTAATTTAATTTAATTTAAAATAAATTATTAATTAATTAAATTAAATTTAACAATTTATTTAATTAATAATTAATAATTAATCCATTGATTAAATCATATTTAATCAATATTTCATTTAAATCATATTTAATGAAATATCTCTCATACAACCTGTAGCTTTTATTTCTTTTTTTATTTATTAATATACATAAATTTGCAAATTGGAATATATAGTTATATTACTTATTATAGAATATCAAATGAAAATAGTGATTAGCAGTGATTAGAAGAAACGTCTAAAATAAACAAAAATAATAAATATTAAAAGAAAATATTCTTTTTTATTTAAATAATATGAAGGCTAGTACCCTTCTGGAAGTGATTGGTCAGCAATTTAATTAAATAAAATAAAACTAAACTATTAATTAATTCTTTAATTATTTAATTGCAAAATTAAATATCTTATATTTAATTTGATCCAAATTTGGATCACATTTGAATATAAATTTCTCTGTAACTTATAGCTTTAATGTATATCACAAACACCTTAAAGTTTAACATATAGTTTTGATATGAATCTAATTCACGTTAAATTAATATTTAAACCTATTCAAATATTTTATTCTCCCATGAATTAATTTTGAATCATATACAAAATTAAATTTATACAATAAAATTTAATTAAAATATAAACATTATAATATAATGCATCACCACACATTATATTAATTCTTAAAGAACCTATATATATAAATCTCATTACTCTTTATGAGCTAGGAAAGAGACTTAATGAACCTACAGATCAAAAGCTACAACGATATGAGATTAATTGATTAAGCTCATTGACCACATTAATTGATATTCGTTAACTGTGTTTACACTCTACTAAAGACTCACAACTAAACTCTTTTTGCTATAGATATATTTTCTGTCTCTATCTATATAGACCAATAACAGTAAGTCCTTCACAAGTGTTTGTAACACCAACTAGGTCAAAATACCGATTTACCCCTGGATTACTTCTAATCTTTAAATATCAATGTTCATCTAATGAACAACATGTTTATGGTCCAACCACTAAATAAAAATCTCTCTCGTGCCAAAGAGAAAGTAATGCTCTTTGTTTAAGTCCTGGGGTCATCATTTAAGGAAACATTAATCTACTTACTCTAAAGTTGGAAATGAGTGAATTTCATCTTGCTTGATTATTTTTCCAGCTCTCTACTTGATCTTGTCCCCAAAATGATAACCTTATTGTCGACAATTTGACTACTCTCTCCCGTACAAATCAAAGGATAATCTCTCACGAATAGTTCATAATACACTTAGGATTACGACTAAGTTACCTAAGTCATCCTAATCAAATGAAAACTTAACTAGTTAACGAAGTTACATCTAGTAGTTACTATACTGTGGTTCGGTTTTATACAAACTCAATGTGTTTGTATCAAATACAAAGTGAGATGTATCGAATGTTACCAAGTTAAGATACCTAATTATATCCCTATACCATAGACTATTTGAGTTGTATCTCGAACATTCATCCTTGTATATCTCTACATACCGTTCAAAACTCATCAAACAATATAAGATGTTAGTTTATTAGATTTAGGTTATTAAGAAAAAAAAATAAAGTCAATAACATTTGATTGAAATTATAATAACAACAATTTATTAATAATGATCAATGAATTATATTTACTATCTATGAGTTTTAGCTAAAACTCAACACTAAGAACACGACCTCTACTTGGAAAGTGAAAAATAGATTTGAAAGTATGAACTAAACAGGCTCAGTGAGTGATAAGCTTTTAAACATTTCATAAACATTTAAGCATTAATCATAAACGATATCAGAAACACATTAGCTTGACAAACATTTTAGAAATCAGTACGTAGGTACTGATTTTTTCTTGTTTAGGACCAAAAATCTACTCCACAGAGCTAATCAATACCAAATCCAAACCTTAGAGAAAGTGTCCTAACACTGATTTTTTCGTCACTAACTTCTTTCCGCATAACTAGGCATCCCTAACACTGTTCCTCGGAGATAAGTGTTCTTAACTTCATGGCGCCATGTGATTTATTTTTAGAGAATTTGGGTTGGACAAATCATTTACACACCATAAGCTTTGAACCAATTTAATCCTTCAACCATTGGTTATGAAGCATACTCATACACCCCCACAGTTTACAACTCTACCTGAGCTCTGTCTTAATGGTCACCAGAAGCCAATTCTTATTGATTACTAAATGGAAAACAAAATTGTTCTTTCCTTCTTCAGATACACAATAAGAAAACTTATATTTTATAAGAAGATTTGATGCAGGAAGATTGTGTTAATTGGAAAGTTTTAAAGGTTAATCCCACCTTTTTTTTACTCCACCTATAACAAACTGCAATGATAAGTCTTTCACTCTTGTATGAACAATGAAACTCGTGAGTTTGTATAATAAATTTTAATAAAAAAAACATCTTGATGAGACCCACATAGTTAACGGAGGTGATTGAAGCAAAAATCATGTAAACGACAATAAGAAAAAGAAGAATTTGAAGATGATTAAAAAGTGGTCCTAAATGAAGAAATAGAATCCAACAACGAAGGAAAAAGAGGTATCACGCAGTAAAACTACAAACATCAAGGAAAAAGAGAAACTATGGACATCAAGATAGAAGTAAAAAATCAGGAAAAACGATGCAATAATTCCAATGAAAATTGATCACCAAAATATCGAAGAGCTTGAAGCAAATGATAAAAACATGATTTCCTAGGGGTTCTATTCGATGATTTGTACTCTACTTACGGCTTGAAATGAACTTTATGTTTTGGATTTACCTCTTTGATCATAATATTGCTTTATTATCAAGATGTAGGATGTTAGTTTGGTCATACTTTGTTGAATGACTTCGTTTTATTCCTTGTTCATTTCATTTCATTTTTTTAGAACTCAAGAACAAGGTTTTTCTAAAGGTAGAATGATGCAAGAAGAACAAGGTTAATTTACTACTGAAGGCAATAGATTAGATATTGTCCAACACATGATGATGGCTGTCCACCGCAAAATTTCATCTGAAGATGAACACTCAGTGAGGGAATTGAAAGAGAGATTCTATATTTGATGATTTCTAAGTGTATCCGTTAAGCCTTTCTCCACTCTTTACTGATCTCTTCTGCATGTCAGCGTCATGATGCTGAAACGCAGCATCCAGAGCCTACAAAACATGAATCAAACAAATCTTCTCATCCACCATGCTCACGACCATGCATAAGAAAATAAAGGGCTATTATAATCCAATCCTCCTAAACTCACAAAACAAAGGGTTCTAATTCAACAATACCATCAACTTTTGTGGTCGCGTATTATTACATCTAGTTTAAAAGTGGATCTAGTTTAAAAGTGGTTTACGATTGGGGATTTAGAACCCAATTGTAACCACTCATCAATAAAGTTATAACAAGGTTTGATTGTGGTTAATTTTATAAGTTTGAGGTACTTGTATAAGTTTTGAAAGAGAACACACTACAAACCTGGTGCATTGGACGAACCAAAAGAGATACTTGGTGGCGGAAATCTGCCACCACGGTTTCCTTGATCTCCTGCTTTTAATAAAAATGGTATCATAAAACTATAATAATGCAAATATATATTATTGGGGGGGCAGTTGTGTACCTCTAACTGTCGATAGATTTTGGCCATTGCATCCTTCAATCTGCTCACCTGCGTAGCAATTAACATACCAACAAGCAATAAGAGTACAAGCGACTTATACCAAAAATGCAATATATACCAAGCATAAAAAGTTGACGCTAAAAAGTGCATCAGCAGGTCAAATCACATCCAGAAAGAAGGAAAGGATAAACATTTTTCAAACAATATGCGAGACCAAGTCTGGAATAGTAGGGTCATTTTTTAAATCAGAGTTTGATTAGAAGGATTTTTTTTGGAAGTGAGCGTTTTCCAATTTGTTGGAGCAGGCAACGTGACCTATTTGGTTTCCTTGAATTGTTGGAGCAGGCAACGTGACCTATTTGGTTTCCTTGATTTGTTGGAGCAGGCAACGTGACCTATTTGGTTTCCTTGATTTGTTGGAGCAGGCAATGTGACCTATTTGGTTTCCTTTTTTTTGAGCGAAGACAAGCCTCTTAATAATAAATTATTATTAGTAAAAGAGCCTTAAGCAAAAAGTACAAGAGTATTATACCAAGAGAGAAAATTCAGTCTACATCTACAACAAAAGCTAAAAAACAAATTCCAATAGAAATTTGGTTTTCTTGTTCACTTGGAAAATACTAGTTCGATATTGACGTCAAATCATACATCTAGTAGGAAGATTCTTCATCCCAAGTTTCAAACTCTAATCCAACATTTCCAATCATGCACCAACCTTTCCAGTATCAAAAGCTAAGTAACCCACCCTAGAAAGGGTTTTTATTTCCCTGTTTCTTTACCTCACAAAATATTCTACCAGCACCACAGTTTTTCAAAGTACAAAATGAGGCTTTTTTGTATTCTAGAGCTACAATCAAGAGAATACCAAGATATGGGGAGGGCCAAAGGTTGATATTGTAGCTGAGACTATTTACGAACTCTTCCTAGTTAAGAGTTGGCACAATTGATGCTCCAAAGCTAACCTTTGTTTGGAAGCAAAAGTTAATGCCACAAACCTCCAGGATCTGCAAAATGTTACAAAGATTAAGCATTTTCTCCTAACAAGAAGTGGATTGGAGGGTAGCATAAAATTTGTTGTATGAACAGCAGTACTTCCATTTCAAAGTTCAAATCCTCAATTAGGTTGTTCCAAGGCCTCATAATTGAAGAGTATCAAAATAAATCAACTATGAATAATAAACACGAGAGAGAAGAGGTCACCTTGCCTTGTGCCTACAGAACAAAGTCTAGGTTTTCTGTTATTCGTTTTCCACTGGCCTTGTGCCTTTAGAAGCATGAATTAGACCCTTGAAATCTATCAAAGGACCTGGTCCTTAATTGAGTCCAATCCAGTAATACATAAGCCCATAAACGTATTGGCGCAACAACTAGCATCATTTATTCAATTTTGATTGAAGCTTTATATATATATATATATATGTGCGTGTATAGAAACAACTTTCACTGAGAAAAAATGAAAGAATAGAAGGGCATCCAAAAAAATCAAGCCCCCAAAACAGAACCCCACTACAGAAAGGATTTCCAACTAGGTAAAATACTGCCAAGAGAGTAATTACAAAAGACCTTCGAAACCGAAGTCCAAAGAGAAACATGAAACCTCATCAAGAATCAAACCTCACAAGGGTCCATTTCCACACCTCTGAACAGTGAACACCCGTTATTATTTCTCTCACCCCACAGATCCCAAATCACAGCACACCCCAGCAAACCAAAGAAAACACCATTTCTCACTGAAAGGCGGATGAAGAAGGATTTTGGAATCATCAGATGAACATCCCTCGAACAAGCAAACGAAGCATCAAACTCCGGCAAGAAAGAAATCCATATTGATCTCGAGTACTAACACTCTTAAAGAAAGCAATCCAGGCTTTCCCCCGTCTTGTAGCAAAAAATGCAACAGAAAAGACCCGTTAACAAAGGCAACCTTCTTGAAACCTTGTCCACTGTATTCACACGGCCAAGCAGAACTTGGCAGACGAAGAACCTAACTTTCTTAGGAATCTCAATCCTCCAAAGAATATCAAAGGCCAATTCAACGATGGGAGAAGGGTTAACTAAAATCCTAAAGAAAGGCTTCCAAGAAAACCCTCCATTAGATTAGTAATCCGAACACAAACATCCCTTCTACCCAATCTAAAGTAAAAACCCTATCAAAGAAAGAAGAGAAGCCACCTCCGTCGACTCCTTATTGGACAAAGCCCAACGAAAACCAAAGGATAAAGAAACCGAGTTCTCAGACTAAAGAAAAAGATCTGATACAAAGCAGCTTTTCAAAGAAGACAAATGGTATAACCTAGGAAATGTTGAAGAGAGGTTTATCCCCCACCCAATGATCCTTGCAGAAAAATGTATCCCGACCTTCACCTACAACCCAGAATACAAAATGGGAATAAGAAGGGAGAAGGAGATATCTTTCCAAGGATTACGGTGTGTACGGTGTACCTTTGGCCCTTTCACCACCCACTCAGAAGGATGAGGGCCATGTTTACTCACGATAATCTTTGACCAGAAGGCTTCGGGTTCAAGGGCAAAATGCCACAACCATTTGGCCAACAGAGCTTCGTTGCATAACCTTAAGTTCCCGACAATGTAAATATTGTGAATCGTTTGCACAACAGTAGTTCATAAAATGTTAAGTATTAAAGAAGTAGAACTTGAACTACTTATTCAATATAGAAATAAATGGATAAAGATAAGATGATGTGATTGGATAAAAAGTATCAAATGAAGAATCGTCTTGTTAATGCAATAAGAATAAGAACTTACTTTGGTATAAAGATATGATGTGGTGATTGGATAAGACGACCAAAAATGCTTGAGTAATTCTTGAATCGAGATCCAATGCTGGAAACAATAAGCTTTCTTAAACAATACCTCAATAAACAGTAATATCTGAAGAGACAAGTGACAGGAGAACAATAACGTATGCAGTCAACCAACTTCAATGTCTAAAATATAATTATTGTGGCCAATAAATATTAGTGAGATGGTTAAATTGGTGATTTTAACATCTCCTGAAAACCAGCCATCAAAATATATTATAATATCACTATTATATGCTGTAAAGGCAGTATGGTTGCCTTCTTTGACAAGTCTTTTCTTAGTTTTGTTTGGATATGACAAGGACACTAAAGGAGTGTTAACCTAATTGAGATGTCTGGGTATGTCTGCTGATCCTATGTTTTCTTTTGCTCATTGTATAAACCTCTTATACTATGAGCTTTATTCTCTCTTATAATTAACAAAAGAGACTTGTTTTCCTTTCAATATATATATATATTCAAATATTACGGCAAGAGGAGCACCAACTCACGTGTAGCAGTTCCTCCTTAGTAGGGTTTGGCAAACTCTCCAGAATACTCTCCTGAGGGTTTTTCCCAAGTTGATATTTGGTACTAGAAATATTTTGAGTTAATCCATTATAAACCTACAAAAAAAAGAAATCAATGCTCAGTAGCTGAAGAGTTGTCAATGTAGATAGCAAAAATAGCTGTTTTTAGCAAGATAATGCTGCAGGTGCTTTTACCATAAGTGCAACTTCCGGTTTAATTATGGGATGATTGAATCCAGATGACTTGATCTCAGATATGGATTCCCTCAGTGAGCCATATGCTTCTGTAGTGCTTAAACTGCATTTAGTTTGTTGCATTCCAGCTCGTGTATCATCCAATGTCTTAATGGCATTTGCTTGTTGAGCATCAAAATAATCTCGAGGATCCTGCCATGGAAATATGGCATCAAATTGTCTTCTACTAAAATGATTGTAGATCTTAGTGTCCTTCACCAATAAAAATCAAACCTTGATACAAAGAGGAGCAAAAGGATGGCTATGAGGAGCTTGAAGATCCTCAATTGCTGTCATCCTAGAGATCCTATCAAGTGCTGTCTGGCTCTCATTTCCTTCTACCGCTGTAAAATCAGTTACTAGTATTTAATTGCTCAACGCTTGATAGAATAGAAGCAAAGTTAGTGACAAACCCGGAGTGCAATTGAGAAAAGAAACCTTCATAAGCCATACTAACCATGTTTAGACCGCACAAGTGCATCTGCAACGGTCCTTGGATCTTCCAAGTCTACATCTACTCTCAATTTTGCAAAGCAACAATTCAGAAAATTAAACAGTCAGCTTTTTAGGAAGAAATACTAACTCAAAGAAAATGTACGATTGCTTCTATTTATGATTCAAATGGAGAATTTCAGGCTCACCTTAGAACATGTTGATTATTCATATGTTTATTTCATAGCTTCTTTTTTTTTTAAAAAAAGCAACCACTTCATTGAAAAAAAATGAACGAATACAAGCACAAACATATAAAAAACCAAGCCCAGAAAAAGGGAACTCAACTCATAAAAGGCTCCAAGTATGCAAAAGAATGCCAATGGAGTAGTTACAAAAGGTTTTCAAAATCACAGCCCATAAAGAAAAATAATAACGAACGAAGGACCAAGTCTCACTAGGGTCCGTATCCCAACTTCTAAAAGTCCTACTGTTCTGCTCACCCCACAAAGACCAAACAGCACAACAGTTTACAGGTAGGACTTTAGAGGGGTGAGCATAACAATAGGGATGAGTTGATCCTCAGATGATCTCACAACATCAAATTACTATGAAAAAACAAAAACAACTATTAAACACTATAAACTAATAGTTATAAATTTGTATTTAAATACACTTCCATTAGCCTAACTTTCCTTTTTCTTTTTATAGTATATTATCGGTTGAGTAGATCGATAGAGTTAGCTGTTGGATGTGAACAAAATTTGTCGGTGGAGTTAGTTGATCAAGGTGATAATCAAAGTTGTCGGGTGACTGTCATCGAAGTTGATCATTGAAGGTGGCTTTTGTTGGAGTTTATCGTGGGTAGTAGTTGTTGGAGCCTGAAGAAGACGTGGTCATCGAAGTTGATTATCATCTAATGTAGGGTGACTGTCATCTAATGTTGCTGTCCTTGAAAATGTGGAAGAAAATAACAGTGGTGATGAGACTGAGGTCATAATAGAAACCAGTAATAATGAAGTAGAACAGGGTCATACAGGAAAACCTAATGAGTATGATTCCTCTCTTGACATTCCCATTGCTCTGAGAAAAGGTACCAGGTTTGTACTAAACATCCCATTTGCAACTATGTTTCCTACGATAATCTCTCTCCTCAGTTCAGAGCTTTTACAGCAAGCCTTGACTCTACCATAATACCAAAAAATATATACACTAATTTAGAGTGTCCTAAATGGAAGAATGCTGTCATGGAAGAGATGAAAGCTCTTGAAAAGAATAGTACTTGGGACATTTGTACTCCACCCAAGGGGCACAAAACTGTGGATGCAAATGGGTGTTCTCTCTCAAATACAAAGCAGATGGTACTCTTGACAGACACAAGACAAGGTTAGTTGCAAAAGGATTTACTCGAACATATGGTATTGACTATTCAGAAACTTTTTCTCTAGTTGCTAAGTTGAATACTATTAGAGTTTTGCTATCTGTTGCTGTGAACAAAGATTAGCCTCTATACCAGCTGGATGTTAAAAATGCTTTTTTGAATGGAGACCTTGTAGAGGAAGTCTACATGAGCCCCCCGCCTGGATTTGAAGCCCAGTTTGGTCAGCAGGTGTGTAAACTCCAGAAATCCCTATATGGTCTGAAACAGTCTCCCCGAGCATGATTAGATAGATTTACTACCTTTGTCAAGTCCCAAGGATACAGTCAGGGGCACTCTGATCATACTTTATTTACAAAGGTTTCCAAGACAGGGAAGATTGTTGTTCTAATAGTTTATGTGGATGACATTGTTTTGACTGGAGATGATCAGGCGGAAATCAGTCGACTAAAGCAGAGAATGGGTGATGAATTTGAAATCAAGGATTTGGGAAATCTGAAATATTTCCTTGGGATGGAGGTGGCTAGATCTAAAGAAAGTATCTCCATGTCTCAGAGAAAATACACCCTTGATTTGCTAAACGAGACAGGTATGTTGGGATGTCGTCATGTTCATACTCCTATTGAATTTAATTGTAAACTTGGAAACTCTGATGATCAAGTTCCAGTTGATAAAGAACAATATCAGCACCTTGTGGGTAAATTATTTTACTTATCCCATACCAGCCCTCGTGGAAGAGTCTTTGGACGTCGGAAGAAAAATCAGAGATGTGTTGCACGTCTTCGGCTTCAAGAGGAGCAAATTTGTTTTCAGAGATGAGGCTGCCTGAGCTTGAAATAGAAACGTCCGAAGTTGGATCTATTTCTCCATGAATGCAGTCTGATATGGACGTTGAAGTTGAAGAGCCTCCAGGTTGGTTTGTGCAGCAAATCACACTGGTTGGTTGGCACGGGTAGCTTGGGAATTTTCTCTAATAAAAAGCCCAGTTTGCTTTTTAATATTGGTGGGCTTTTGAGTAAATACTTCATCCACTGCTATACCTTTCCCTTTTAAATCAGGGAAGCCCACATCCGTAGTGAGGCCCATTTCATTGGTCAAGCCCAATTTATTAGTCAAATCCATTAGGGTTTGCTTGGGCGGTAAATTTGAATTAGTTCCTCTAATGTCTCCGTCAGTTTGCAGAGAAGGACAAATATTCTCAGCTTCTTCTCTCGCCGTACTCACCATCCCAGAGTTCTGAAAAGCGTAAACTGCCAACCTTGAGTTCGGCCTCTCCACACGCCAAACATCAATCGGGTTCGGATCCGGGCCGCCCAGACCTTTGAAAAAATTCTCAGCTTGTTCCGACGAGAAGGATCCATGGATTCCAGCAACTTTATCAATAAGAAGATTGGGATCTTGGAAGGAAGCCACCTGCACAAGATAAGAATCGGATCCTTCTATCAGCTCAAAATCCGCCGGAATGAAGCCGCAATAATTCCCTCTAACTTTGATATTCACTTCCAAGCAGTTAATGAGGCTCGAATTTTCTTCCGCAAACTCAATGAAGCCTCCAAGCTTATCACCAACCCTCTTAAACACCTCCTCGTTCCATAGATGCAGGGGAACAGACTATTAAAGAGCTCAAATCCAGACATGGTTCTGATTCAGGAAACGAAGCAAGCAGCAATCGACATTAATCTAATTAAGACCTAGCGGAGTAAACGCTTTGTTCAGTTCACTGGAAGGAAAAATGTTAAATACATCCTCAGATCAAAGAGTTTGGTTCCTGGAGACAAGCAGCTCCTTCGCTATTAAATCTCTAATCAATCATCTATCCATGGCTTCACCTAATGACAATGCACTGCAAAGGAGTTTTTGGAAAACTAAATGTCTGAAGAGAGTAAATATTTCAGTGTGGATCATGCTGTTTGGAAGTCCGAACTGTGCTTCAGTATCACAGAAAAAGCTCATCCCATTACCCTTCTCCCCACTTGTCCTCCCCCCCCAATTACCAGGAAAATCTTCAGCATCTACTTTTGGCTGTCCTTATACTGTAAACCGGCAGAACCTGCTGCTGCGAATATTCGCCAATAATATCAGAAATAATGTGCTGTAAATTATGATGGGTTTAGTATGAAGAAAACGCTCTCCTCTTATGGTGCATCATGGTCAAGTCATTACTAGTAGAATTAAACACCTTGTCATGGTGTTACTTATCCAAAACCTTCTAAGAGTATTCCCTTCAAGAGATACAACTGAATTGGCAGGTCTTCATCTTCTAAACAACACAAAATGTCCTTTTCATGCTATCTGTGATTTCCTATAAAATTTCAAGCGTTAGGAAGTGTATATTTTTTCTTTTATTATAATTAGAATATATCTGTTTAGCCTATGGGGAAAGGCTTGCTTTAGTTTGGTATTTTCTTGTAATCCGTTTTTTGTAACTAGCGTTTGGACATGATGAGGGCGCCAAGGGAGTGTGTCAACCTAGCTGAGATGGCCTAGTGCGCATACTGATCCTTAGGTTTTTGTTCATGTATATCTCTCATGTACTCTGAGCTTTGGCTCTTTATTATTATCACTAATTAATAAAGAGGTATGACCTTCACTAGAATGACAAGGAACATAAAATCATGGGCTAAGGTATATTTGTAAAACAGTAGTCTACAAACGGAATCTCCATTCTAAGTAATCTACCTTATAAGACGGACCACAATGGCTTGGGGGTATATTTCACCATTATATATATTCAACAAGGACTACCTATAAATTAGTTCAGACGTTTACCTGATTAACTGCAACATAAGAATAAAATTTATCACAAGTTGGAAACTAACCAATAGTTCTGCCTTCAAGAACAACTGCACCTTGACGATTAAGGTCTTGTGACAAAGTCCTTCTATAGTGCTCATTTTGTGATTCAGTTATTTCCTTGCCACCATCACGAAAGATTCCATGATCCTAGATTTAAGAAATTTTGCATCAGTCAGTAAGATAAGAAAGCCACCAATCTGAATATAACAAAAATTAGTTTTATTATCTGAAAGGTCTTCCTGTATCTTAATTTTTTCTAAACGGAGACGAGCCTCTTTATTAAAGGTATTAATAAAAGAGACTAATACTCAAAGTACATAAGAATTGTACTAAAACAAAAAAGATTGATTTTCCTGTCTATTCTTTTTAAACAAGAAACAGAAAAGCTTCATTGAAATATGAATGAGGCTAAAGATCCAAAGATAAATCCTCCAAGGGCATTGGTGTAAACCAAAAGTCTAATTTTTTATCAAATGATTATCCTCCTCAAATGAGAGAAGAAGTGTTGTATATATAGGAAAATATGAGTACAAGGTCCTAAAGAATTCTCACAACTAACCGCCTTTCTAATACAAATAACTCTCTTTCTATTACAACTAATACTCTTTCTTACTCTCAGCGCACCAGGAATAAATAACACTGCAAATAAGGATAAGTCTTCCATGAAGAACCAAAAAAAAAAAATCCAAACAAGATACCGTAACAAAGACCAATAACATACTGGAAGGTGTGTGTAATCATCCCCTAGATCAGCTTCCAAATCCAATGTAGGATCAACATGCCGAATCTAGAAACAACATGAACCAAAATAAATAGAATTTAATATGAAATGACAATAATCAGAAGAAAAAAAACACGCTAAGTATTTTAATAAGCGAGAAATCTCTAAGAGGTTGACATTTTAAAAAATATACCTTTTTCCGAGTTTCAGCAGCCAATATCTCATCGTCCTTCAGAAAAAGGGCAAGTTCTTCATCTTCAGCAGCCTCTGCTGCAGCTGCAATAGAATTTTTTGTACTATGAAGGTACTCCGCTCTAAAATATTTTGTCCAAAAGTCTTTCTCCGATATCTGTCATTAAACAAAAAGAAAATGCTTAAATAAATTAACGTTTTTTATATTTGCTTATTTAACTACCTCCAAACTAAATGATTAAAACCAAGAAGAAAGAGGATAACGTGTTACTATTTCCAGTATTTAGCAGTACCTTATTGGGAACATGATTAAGAAATGCTTGGTGAACAGCTGGTTTCAGAGCAAAAATCTGAACTAGATAGATAAGAAAAGCATATTAAAAAAGAATGTTCAAACTACGTTACCATATTATAACTGAACTCGGTAAAAGGTTTGCATAACTCAATTAACGTACACATGTTACAGCAAATATCAAATGATTCAAAAATAAAATAAACTAGAAAAACAGATATTTGGATAAGAAATAACAAAAACAATATGATGCATAAAAATCAGAGGAATCCTAGAACAAGTAACAATATTTTTTGTTTTGTTTTTAATAAGATAGAAGTTACAACATTGAAACCAACATCATTTAAAAACAAAGGATTTCCTCAAGCACTAGTCCTTAGCCCAATGTAAGATAGAAAAATAAAACAAAGGCACATGGAGTACAAAAAAATAAATTAACTGGGCCTTAGAGAGATGACGCATAAAATATACCCAAAAAAGTTAATAATCCAAAGGAAGCTCCCAAAAGTCTTCCACTATTCACCATCGGCGTGAAGGATTTACTTGCCACCCATATGAGGGGAAATCCAGGAATGATTGAAGTTGGTCTTACATTGAGGAGAAATACACTAAACTGCTGAAGAATCAAGTTAGAATAATTCCACAATCAGCAACTGTTGATTTTAAATGATCTGGTAGCAAGACCGGGAACAAGAACGAGTAGTAGAAGACAACTTTGCGGATCCTAGAGGCTCAAAATGTTTCGCCCGGCCTAGGGGCATGGTGATTGGAACATCAACCGTAGCCACGCATGGGTGTCGTCACGCCTAATTTTTTATGTTCTTCTATTGTTAATACATATAGAAGAAGGAAGATACAAAATTTTGAACCATACAGAAAATTTAAGGTGGTCCTTTCAAACTTCAAAAAAATGAAACTTTGATGAAAAACATTGTGTAACCCAATTTGAGGGCCAAAATAAAAAATGATCTCCCATAACTTTGAACGTTTGATTGATCCAATAATCAAAAGGGAGGTTTTTTATTTTAATCCATCCTCCATAGCCTTCAATAACAGATGTTCTGCTATGTTTACTTTTGCTCCATTTCTCACACTTTTAATGAAAAGGACCCATTACTTGCCATACCTCTTCTTTTCCAACAAACTCTTCTAGAGATCCTTCAGCCAATTTAATCAAAGCATTCATTTCAAACAATGGATGAATGATTATATTTTATTGAAAAAGATCCTTCAAGGTCTTTTTAATTTCCTTCCAATCATCGAATGCAAATAATCTTGAAATAATCCATAGATTATAGAAGTCTTCTTTTAAAACTTCCAAATTTTTAATGACCCAGTGCTGAGTTGCACTCTGAAATTCTAAAGTCAGAACAAGGGAAGAAATGTGTTAGATACCTAGATTAGTATGGGGTAGGGGTAAAAGGGTAATTAGATTTGTTGGTAGTTAGTTGGTTATAAATAGGAAGATGAGGAAGGAAGAAGGGTATGAAGAATTTGGTGAAGAATTAGGGCTGCAACATTCCTTGAAAGAGAGGAAGGGCAGAGGGTTAGAGTTCTTTTACTTTTCTTTTGCTGCTTTTATACTGTAATTTTCTGTTTGAGATATCAATAAAATAGAAACACTATATCAGTGTTCTATCAAAATGTTCTGTTTTACCAATTCTTGAATAGGGTCCACCTAAGTATCACCTTTTCAGCATAACTTGCTCTTAATAACTCGAAAGGAGGCTACAACGAGGTATGGAGATGATTTCTGTACCAAATCGAATAATCGTGTTTCATCAAGAATCTTTACAGCATTTAGTGAAAGGATTTCTAACCCTGTCGAGAGACACTAGAACAAATATGGATGAAGGATAGATTTTTGTTCCTCTTCCAAGCTACACACCTCATAATCCAACCTACATTTGACCTAAATTTTAAGAGCCTTGTACTTCCAAAATCATCAGAACTGTTTTGAAGAAGAAAACCATTCTCAGGGCCACACAAGAATTCAAAAATTTTCTTCAAGAACCATATGAATTGAGTTTCTGATAAATGATAAGAACTTCCGAGCTTCCACGTCTTCTATATGGAAGTAATCTTTGTCGAACCAAATACATTGAGGAGCGTTCACTACTTTGCATCTTTCTACTTCCATTTTCACCAAAACCAGACTGTCACTGAAACAGGGATGGACAAGAAGATTTGAGCTCTAGAGAACTTACCGAAGAAGGATGACAAACGCTGGAGGAGAAAAAGGCGGCCGGAGTGTGGTAAGGAACAAAAGGAAGGGGGGAGGAGAGAGGTATGTTAACATTCTTTGGCACATACGTGATCTCGTCACTCTTTTTGCTTCTACTTCAACTTTGAGCATGAACACCACTATCGTTGTTTAACCTAGGAGAAACAAATGTTCCGCAGACGTGGAGAAACAAGTACAAATGGTTCTATCATGGGGTAATTACAAGGGTCTATTGCATAGTGACTGTAGTTAAGTTGTAATTGTTAGGATTTGTGAGCTTAGCCCTTAGAGTGTTTATGGAAAAATTATTTATAGAAAGCTTGCCATTAAATAATAAAATTAACAATATCATGGTTTTTCTCCCGATATTCGGGTTTTCACGTAAAGCCTATGTTTGTGTTTATTGCTTTCAATAGTAATTACAAAAGGGAGGCAACCTGCTCCATGACAATGTTAAGAAAGTGATGGAATCAATAAAGGTCGGAGTTTCATGCATCTCTTTGTTGAAGATACAACCATCAAACTCAAATAAAAGGCTCCAAAGGAAATTCCTCCTGAAGTTTAGCTAAAGAGTTTGTTTCTCATCTTTCAAAGACTGACCCATTGCGATCACAACTTAAACATTGTTAATTTGTTTCAATAAGATTAAGATATGACAGCAGGTTCCATAAGGAAAAGGTAGGTTCTCTCCCCTCTCTACCCTCTCCCCTCTCCTCCTCCACCCTCCTCTTCGGTTAGCCAGCTTCTCCGACAAGCTTCCATTCTTCTCAGCATGGAGATAGTTAGCTGCAAAGTTCATCAATCACACTACTGCATTTGGAAAGAGAATGATAGCTACATTATTGAAGACGTGGAATGCAACAAATCCATATCAATTTCTGAAGCTCAACTTGTTGGACCCAACTTTCCATTTCTGCTCTTCTTAAGAACCCTATAGAACGCTTCTTCAAGAAAGATGCTGATACTGATAGAGGCACAAATCAAGATTTCCAAGTTTCAAGCTATTTTGATAGACCACCAATTATACATCAGTATAGTAGAAGGAAGGAGAAGAAAGGGGAGGGGACCACAACAGTTCAAACGAGTGAAGAAAACGGAATTTAAAAGTGATTAGCTGTCATTTTGTAAGTTTGTTAGTATGAGTAAATAATGAGTTGTCATTCTGTAAGTCTGTTAGTATAAGTAGAGAAATGTTAGGAAGAGGAAAAGTTAGTTAGAAAGTGGTTTGACTTTTGAGATATTCTTGCAATTCCCTGAGAGAGAGGAAGGCAGAATAGAGAGTGTTTCCGAATTGAGAGATTATCAATTTGAATCCTTGTATTCATTTCTAGATACGGATTAATAAGAGATTTCTTACTTGATTACCAATTGGGGTTCCATCAAATTGGTATCAGAGTGGTACAATCCTGGGCAAGAAGGAACGATGGTGCAAACGCGTAGTGAGGAAAAGGTGGAAGCGCACGAGCAAGAGATGATGACCTTAAGGAAAGAAGTGAGTAAATTACTGACGATAGAGGAGAAACTGACGACGACAGAGTGGTAGAGGAGACGTTCATGAATGGCCTATTTCCTTGGATCAAGGCAGAATTAGATTTTTGTAGACCGGTCGGATTAGCCCAAATGATGCAAGCGGCTCAACTCGAGGAGAACCAGGAGATTATCCGCAATAAAGCTAACCTTAAGGGTTATGCTAGAGGTAAGTATCCGCCTCAAAACTCTTCTAATTCTAAGAGTAATACAACGAACAGTACTAGTGACAACAAAGGAAATACAATATTTCCAATGAGAACGGTTACTCTAAGAAGGACGACAGAAGAAGTTAAAAAAGAAGGGAATACAAAACGCTTATCTGAAGCAGAATTTTAGGCTAGGAAAGAAAAAGGGCTTTGTTTTTGTTGCAATGAGAAATATTCTCATGATCATCGGTGCAAATACAAGGAGCAAAGAGAATTAAGGATGTATGTTGTCAATGCAGACGACGAGGAATTTGAGATTGTGGAAGAGGTAGAAGGTGAAAATAAAGAATTGAATAGTGTGGAATTGGCAGAGGAAGATCACGCCATCATTGAATTGTCCATTAATTCAGTGGTGGGGTCAACAAACCCAGGGACAATGAAGGTGAGAGGGAGGATTCAAGAAAAGGAAGTAGTCATTTTGATTGACTGTGGGGCAACCCATAACTTAATTTCGGTGAAGATTGGGAAGGAACTGCAATTGGCTACGAAGTCCACATCTCATTATGGGGTGATTCTGGGCTCAGGAACTGCTATTAAAGGGAAGGGAATATGTGAGAACATTGAAGTCAAGATAAATGAATGGAAGATAGTGGCAAATTTTCTACCATCGGAGCTTGGAGGAGTAGATGTAGTTTTGGGTATGCAACGGTTATACTCCCTTGGAATGACTGAAGTAGATTGGAAGAATTTAACAATGACATTTATGCATCAAGGGAAGAAGATAGTGATTAAGGGAGATCCGAGCCTCACAGAATCAAGAGTAAGTCTCAAGAACATAATGAAAACATGGAAGGTTACTGATCAAGGGTTCCTAATCGAATGTAGGGCCATGGAGAGAGTTTATATACCAATTGAAGATGATGGAATTGAAGAAGTATTGACAGCCGAAGAGTCGGTTGCGGTAGTCTTGAAGAAGTTTGAAGTTGTGTTCTCATGGCCAGAAACTCTCCCTCCACGGACTGAGATTGAACACCATATTCATTTGAAGCAAGGAGTTAATCCTATGAATGTGCTCCCTTATCGTTATGCCTATCAACAGAAAGCTGAAATGGACAAATTGGTTGATGAGCTGTTGACATTAGAGGTAATTCGTCCAAGTAACAGTCCCTATTCCAGTCCTGTTTTGTTAGTGAGGAAGAAAGATGTAAGTTGGAGATTTTGTGTTGACTACAGGGCATTAAACAACGTAACCATACCTGACAAATTCTCCATTCCTATTATTGAGGAATTGTTCAATGAACTCAATGAGGCGAAATGGTTTTATAAAATTGATCTAAAGGCTGGATATCACCAAATTCGAATGGGAAGTGAAGACATAGAGAAAACCGCATTCCAAACTCATGAGGAGCACTATGAATTCATGGTCATGCCGTTTGGTTTGACTAACGCTCTATCTACATTTCAGTCTCTGATGAACAGAATTTTCAGACCATACTTAAGGAAGTTCATACTAGTATTCTTTGATGACATCTTGATATATAGTCAGGATTTAGAAGAACATCAGAAGCATCTACAGTCGACGTTGGAAATTTCGAGGAAGAATGAATTGTATGCTAATAAAAAAAAATGTAGCTTTGCAAAGGAATGGGTGGATTATTTGGGCCATATAATTTCAGGTCAAGGGGTGGAGGTAGACCCGGAGAAAATTCAAGCGATCAAGGAATGGCCGGTGCCAACAAATGTGAGAGAAGTTCGTGGTTTCCTTGGGTTGACTGGATATTATAGAAAATTTGTACGACATTATGGATCTATTGCAGCACCGTTAACTCAACTAATAGGAGGATTCAGCTGAACTGATGAAGCTAATGAAGCCTTTCAGCATCTGCAAAATACAGTGATGACATTACCAGTTTTGGCACGGCCAGATTTCAACTGTACTTTTGAATTAGAGACTAATGCTTCAGGGTATGGGATAGTTGCGGTGTTAATGCAGGCCAAGCGGCCAATCGCATACTTCAACCACACTTTGGCTATGAGGGATAGAGCAAAGCCGGTGTATGAGAGAGAATTGATGGCAGTAGTTTCAGAAGTACAGCAATGGAGACCCTATTGTTAGGGAAGAAATTTGTGGTCAAAACAGATCAGAAGTCCTTAAAGTTCTTGTTAGAACAGCGAGTAATACAACCTCAGTATCAAAAATGGGTGGCCAAGTTATTAGGTTATTCATTTGAAGTTGTAAACAAACCGGGACTTGAGAATAAGGCAACCGATGCTTTGTCAATAATGCTCCCTACTGTTCATCTATGTAGTTTGACAGCACCAGCATTGGTAGATGTAATGATAATCAAGAAGGAGGTCGGGGAAGATGAGAAACTGAATAAAGTACTAATCGAGATGCAAACAGGGGAAGAAGACAATATGAATAAGTTTTTTGTTTAACAAGGGATGCTAAAATATAAAGGAAGACTAGTGTTATCCAAGAGGTCAACATTAATTCCAACCATACTACATACCTATCATGATTCGGTACTAGGACACTCTGGATTTTTGCGAACCCACAAGAGGTTGATAGGAGAATTATATTGGGAGGGTACGAAGGCGGACGTTAAGAAGTACTGTGATGAATGTGTAGTTTGTCAAAGAAACAAGACCTTGGCTTTGTCTCCAGTCGGGTTAATAATGCCATTGGAGATTCCAAACAGTGTTTGGAGTGATATCTCAATGGATTTTACGAGGGTCTACCAAGATCGAACGGGTTTGAAGTTATTCGTGGTGGTTGATAGATATAGCAAATACGGCCATTTCCTAACCCTTAAGCATCTTTTTACAGCTAAGACAGTGGCTGAATTATTTGTGAAGGAAATAGTACGATTGCATGGATATCCTAAGTCTATTGTATCAGACAGAGATACAGTTTTCTTGAGCAGTTTTTGGAAGGATATGTTTAAAATGTCTGGTACCCGATTGAACCATAGCACAGCTTGTCATCCACAGACAGATGGTCAAACTGAAGTGGTGAACAGAGCAGTGGAGACTTATTTGAGATGTTTTTGTAGTGAGAGGCCAAAAGAATGGACAAGATGGCTACATTGGGCAGAGTATTGGTACAATACGACCTTTCAAAAAGCCTTGGGGATTACCCCTTTCCAGGTCGTGTATGGTCGAATGACCCCTCCGTTAATATATTATGGTGAACATAGTACTTCTAATGCAATGTTGGATGACCAATTAAAGGCACGAGATGAAGCCTTGGGAGCACTAAAAGAACACTTGCATATAGCACAGGATAAAATGAAGAAGAATATTGATCTGAAATGGAGAGATGTGGAGTATGTTGTTGGTGATATGGTATTTTTAAAAATCAGACCATATAGACAAACATCATTACGGAAGAAAAGAAATGAGAAGTTATCTCCTAAATTTCTTGGTCCCTTTAGAATTGTGGAAAAGATTGGCCTAATAGCATACAGATTGGAGTTGCCTAAATCATCATCTATCCATCTAGTTTTTCATGTGTCTCAGCTCAAAAAGGTGATAGGTGATCACAAGCTAGAACAATCTGATGTGATGTCTTATCTAAATGAAAACTATGAATGGATAGCCATACCGGAAGAAATATATGGATATACGAAGAATAAGAAGGGAGAATGGGAAGCATTAGTTAAATGGAAAGGCTTGCTTTCTCATGAGGCAACTTGGGAGAAGTATGAGGAATTTCAGTAGAAATTTCCAGATTTTCACCTTGAGGACAAGGTGATTTTGGAAAGGGAATGTTATGATAGACCACCATTATACATAAATATAGTAAAAGGAAGAAGAAGAAAGGGCAGGGGGCTACAACAGTTCACACGAGTGAAGAAAACGGAATTTAAAAGTGATTAGCTGTCATTTTGTAAGTTTGTTAGTATGAGTAAATAATGAGCTGTCATTCTGTAAGTCTGTTAGTATAAGTAGAGAAATGTTAGGGTCGTCCCACTAATAATTAGTTGCCAATCAACAACTGGGAGGATGGTTCTCTCTCTTCTCTCTCCTCTCACCCACCCTCTTCTCCCTCAACTCCGGCTACAGCTTTCCAATCACGACTCCCCTCATCTCACTAAGTGGTCACGTCGTCTCCCCTCTCTTCGGCATTATCAACCCTAGGGAGTCAAAGCTCCATTTTTTTCGGTAATGGAAGTTAAAAACTGCAAGATCGTAAACTCTTTCTATTGTATTTGGTTCGAAAAGGGGAGGTTCCATATTGAAGATGTAGACTTCCAAAAAATTATCAGCTTATCCAAGACCCAATTGGAATGGTTCATTGTTTCAACATCAGCACTAGTCAAAGAACCTGATTGGAAGTTCTTTAGCAAATTTGGGAGGGATGAAACTGGTTTTACAAAACTATCCAAATTCCGATCCCCATCAGGTTGGTGCCTGAGATGCGTTGCTAGAAGTTCTTCTGGAATACAATCTTTCATTCACATCTACTCAGGAGAAGATCGGAAAGGTTGGATATCCTTCCTCAATATGATCAGGTCTTTTTCGTTGACTCATTCCACTCTCCAATTAGAAGTCGGTCATTCAAGTCAGAGAGTTTCCTATCTCCCACAGACAAGATTAAGCTACGCAGACAAAGTGAAGCATTCAAAAACAAAAAATTTACACTCTGTTTCCTGCTCAGAAAAACAGAGCATGGCTTCTTTTCCCAAAAACCCAATTCATTCATTTAAGAAAAAAAAAATTGTGAAGCAACCGGAGAAAAAATTTTGGGTGAGGAAAAATGAAGATATTTTAGAGGAAGATTTCAATAACCTATGGGTTTTAAACAGACTTTTCTTTTTTGATGATTGGAAGGACATTAAGTTATACCTAGAGGATCTCTTTCAAGTCAAAATCAGTATTAACCCCTTTAGCAGACAAAGCCAACATGAAAGTTACTCAAGGAAAGTTTGAAGATTTAATTTATGCTCAGGACAAATGGTTCAATATGGAAAATTTCATTTGTTATTCGAAAAATGGAATGAAGCCAAACACAGCAGACCAACTCTTATTGAAGGTTTCAGAGGATGGTTCTCAATAAAAAATCTCCCTCTCAACTTATGGCGAAGAAATATCTTTGAAGCAATTGGAGCATACCTTGGAGGACTGGGAGGTATAGCCTTAGAAACACTCAATCTGATCAAGTGCTATGAAGCAGGAATTAAAGTTCGGAAAAATCTTTGCGGATTCTTACCAGCAACTATAGAATTAAAGACTGAGAACCGAGCAAATTTTTTCCTTAATTTTGGGGATTGAACCCTTAGAAGCTCCTGTAATAGTCCAATCTGATCTATTTCAAAGTGATTTTTCCAATCCTATTGATTTATGTAGAATTAATTCAATGATTTTAGATGAAGAGCTCCAAGGTGATGGCCTCTCAGATACCTGGATTTTTCTCAAACAGAATGCCCCATCCATCTCAAGAAATCCTTTCGAAGCACTTAGGAAGTTGGGGATGAAGAAGAAAACCTTGTCCAGTCGGAAAGAGTTTCAGCCCTTGAATCCTTGCCAGAAAAAATAATTTTCAGAAAGCAAAATTCAAATTTGGGTATAGCTGGCATCTCCACGTACTTAGAAGGGGAAAAGACTTCAACAGAAAAGAGAGAAAAACAGACCTCAAGAAAAAGAAAAGGCAGCCAGCCGGCATTTTATTATCTCAAAAAACAGCTCACCTAGCCCTCCCCAACCAGATTTTTTCAAACTTAATGTATCTGCAGACATTTTAAAAGATGACACACAGATGGTAGGTCCCATGAAATTTATTAATCAGAATTCCAATGGCTTTTGGTATTATGACGAATTAGAGGAAGAATCAGAGTCCTCTCCTCCATCAAGGAACTTCACTTGCAGGCCATCCCCTGTTTTCAGTTCTCAACCAAAATTACCAGCCTCTCCCAAGACTAAAATATCCTCTGCAAAGAAAGCTATTCCATTTTATGCCAGAAATTTTTCTAAGCATCTCAAGACCTATACCAAAGGGAGAACTTCTTTTTGCAACATTTGGACGGGATTGGCTAATTCTGATTTATTAGAGGAAAGTTGTGTGAAATTCCAAATTCAGTGGGCAATAGGTCAGTACTGCCTTCCTCCTTAAGTAATAAATTTTCTCAATCCTCCTCCAAACTTTCTGGTTCATTCTTTAATTTTGTGCAAGACACTTCTTGTCTCAAAAAAGTTGAGAACCCAGAAGATGATTTTATGGAAGTTGAATCAGTCACCAGTGTAAGTAGTGCAGAATTTGAACCAGTTGAGGAAGAAATAATTCAATCAGAGACAGAGAAACAAGAGAACAGTGACTCTTGGTCCAGATTTTATTAAATTGTTTTCCTCCCCAGAAAAAGAAATTTTGTGCAGGTCAGCAAGTATCCTTCCCCCTCACGAGTTGGTTCCATTCTTGGCAGCATGTGAAATTGAATTGATATAAGGCAGAGGTAGCAAAGATGGAGATTATATCATGGAACACTAGAGGATTCATGGGCCTTTCAAAACAATTGGCTATTAAAAATCTTTTGAAGAAAGCTAATCCAGTTAGAGTTTTGTTTCAGGAGACCAAAAGAGAAGAGATTGCCAGTTGTATTATGAAGGCACTATGGAGTTCAAAAGGAATTGGCTGGATTTTCGTTTGAAGCTAGTGGCAGATTAGGAGTTTTGCTGATAATGTGGGATGAATCTAAGTTGTCGATTATTGAAGTTCTGAAACGAGACTATTCTCTTTCAGTAAATTGCAGCACAATCAATAGAAAAATATGTTGGATTTCAAACTTCTACGGTCCCACACATTATTGAGATAGAAACCAAATTTGTCCTGAGTTGTCTCTTCTTTCAGACCTCTGTACAGGAGCCTGGTGTTTGGGAGCTGATTTCAACATCATTCGAAAAGTTCAAGAGAGGTCCAGTAGGAAGATTAACAAAGGGAATGGGA
The DNA here is from genome assembly GCF_000004075.3 of Cucumis sativus. Taxonomy (NCBI): domain Eukaryota; kingdom Viridiplantae; phylum Streptophyta; class Magnoliopsida; order Cucurbitales; family Cucurbitaceae; genus Cucumis; species Cucumis sativus. The sequence continues at coordinate 16,758,126 of NC_026658.2, forward strand.
AAAATTAATAAACTCATTAGAGTGGCAAAGCTGCTAGAAATTCTGTTTTCCAACGGTAAATTCATATGGTCAAGGAAAGGAAGGTCAGTTTCACGTTCTCTGCTGGATCAGTTTCAACATTAATTTATAATTTGTTTGCAAAGGTTCTCGCATAAAGATTAAAGAAAGCTCCATTACAATGTGGCTTTCTGGAAGAGCGCCAAATCTTGGATCCTATTTTAATAGCAAACAAAACTGTGGAGGACTGTAGAATACGAAAAAAGAAAAGATGGATCTTTAAATTAGACCTTGAAAAGGTCTTTAACTGAGTGGATATTTTTAGAAAATGTATTGCAAAAGAAGATCTTCGCCATAGGATATATTGTGTTATATTGGCCAGCCTTTACAGCATCCCCACTTTGAAGTCCTTGATGATCAGGACTTCCGGATCAGCCCTCTGCTTCAAACAGTTTTTTGCTCAATCAATCAAGGCTTATTCTTCTTTGTTCTCAGCCTGCTGCCTTTGTTTTTGTTTTTGCTTTGAACAGATTCTTTCTATCTTTTTGTTTGCCTTTGTTTTTGTGGTTTTTTATTTTGATATTGTATTGTCACTTTTTGGTTGTGTTGAGGGCGCTAAGGGGGTGTCAACCTAGTTGAGATGCCCGGATGCGCCGGTTGATCCTCCCTCTCCCCTTTGCTCTTTGTATAATCCTCATGTACATTGAGATTTGAGACTTTTCCTATACTCTTGCATACCCAACCCAAGACTTGGATCCTTTTCAAAAAAAAAAGTAGAGAAATGTTAGGAAGAGGGAAAGTTAGTTAGAAAGTGGTTTGAGATATTCTTGCAATTCCTCGAGAGAGAGGAAGGCAGAATAGGGAGAGTGTTTCTGAATTGAGATATTACCAAGTTTTTACTTCCTTCCTTCAGGCTTCTTTAAACTTTCAACATCCCTTACCTTAGAGTTTGAATAAGAGAATTTCTTTTTCCTTACATTTAAAAATAATATTATACATATATACACACACACATATATACATATATTACATATTACAGAATGTACAAGTTCAAAAGAATAACAAAGAAAATCAAAAGACCAACCTGAGCAGATCTCAATTGGTTAAGAGATATACTCTTGACCAAGAGGTCAAAAGTTCAAATCTCCCCAACCACACATGTTTGAATAAAATAATTAAGTTAAAAAGGAACCTCTACTTGACAATACAAAAATTGGGGAAGGAGTGAGGAAGAAACAAAGAATCAAATCATGCCTGATATTTGATCTCCGGTGTCAAATTAAATGTAACCTTGTTTGTCTGAAAGTAGAAAAGAAAATAATAACGTCAAAACCAAGAGAAATTATTTTAAATGACAACTTCTAAAAGCATTTACAAATATAGCAAAATATCACAATCTATCTATAACAAACCACGATCTCTGTCCATCATGATACATATGAACACAGATAGTCTATTGCAGTCCTTCGTAGATAAACTGCAATATTTTGCTATTTTTGTAATATTTTGGTCTATTTTGCTGTATTTGAAAATAGCCCCAAAACCAAGCAGGAAGAAGGATTTGACAAATAAGATATTAATGATAAAAAAACTAGATTTGATGTGGTTGGAAAAAGGTAATGATGCTGTACCCGACCATCAGACATTGGTTTGGTATCCAAAACCATTGAACTCTTAAAACCAATCAGCTGTTTTGACTTTTTGGAGTTGTCTTGTTCCAGTAATTTCTGTATCAATTAGTTGCAGAAAATGTCATATTTTCTTCAGAATATACTTTGTGAACTCCTCACATTAAATATACAATCAGAGTTCGAAAAAAGTCAGCTTCAAATGCAGAAAAGATAAAGATTCTCCCCGCACCTTCCTTGCTGCCCAGAATTCAGATTCGGTCAACACACCACCAATCACAAATTGTTTATGGAGTTTCTGTAGTTCACTGCAGACTCAGAATAAATGATGAGCCGTGAGATGTTACGTGACTTGTTACACATAAAGCGATAAAGGTTGACTTCTTGTTAACAACGATATGGGTCATCAGTTTACCTATCTTCTTGCAAACATCTCATTCGAAGTTCCATTTCTAATTTACTGAGCTGTTCATGAGGAAATGCTGCCACAGGTCTCTCAGAGGGAGCTTGTGCAGCCTCTCCCAACTTTGCTAAAGCACTTCCTGGAGAAGGCACCAGATGCCAAACCATCAGGCTAGAAAATCCAACAAATAGGGGAAAAGGGTATAAGTACAATGTCGGATAAAAAGTAGAGAAATATTACAAAAATTATTTGAATGATTGCTATGGAGAACAGAATGGATTATAGATGTTCCTCAGATAGCAATTAGAAGGAACAAATTCCTAGGAAGAGATTTGAGACTTTTCCTATACTCTTGCATACCCAAGTTAATGGAACAAAACTACAGAATGATTCGCTACTGGCCATCCCCTAATCTTAACATATTATTGAACCACCCAACTTCCTTGCCTTTCCCCTCTAACTTGTTACTAAGTAGTGTGTCTGAGGTGCCCTTATAAAGTTAACTGATCGTGGCATTCGCCTTTCATCCCTTTGTCCTAATTGCCTAAGGAACAGTTAAACTAAACAAGGGGCTTATCAATCCATTGGGAAAGTTCACAACTATTCACCACCTTTCAGATCAAGGAACCTAAAGTTCTTATATAATTAAAATCACAAAGGTCGTAAATTCCATTACAGTTCAATAAACAAAGATTGCTTAAATTTGAGTCCTGGCTTACCTACAAGCTCGCGACAAACATGAAGATCTGAGAAATTTTTAAACTCAAAAATGTAACTTCCACCCTGAAAAAATGTAGTACATCATTAATCCCCATCTCATAAAATAAATTTGAGTCACAGTATGTTTTGTTGAAATGATGTCTGAGATTGATATGCAAAGGCCCCTTAATGAAATCACTAAGAGAGCTCGTCAATTACAAAGTATTTTCAATAAGAACGACTGAAAAAGAATTTGAAGATAAGCCTGATGGTGAGAATTACTTAATGGACCTCTTCAAACATACAAGAAGAGGAACAGGCAGCCTGTTAGGACCCGTCATAGAAAGTGAAACAATGGTTCATAAGGAAATTTTCTTTTAAAAAAACAAGCATATAGGAATACACCATTTACCTAATATTTAGAACTCAAGGATGCAGTTGTACAAGCTACAGAATAGATCCTGTTTAAATAAGGTGTTCTATTTACCTTTTTTTTTCTTTGAAATGGAAACAAAACCAACCATTTTTTTAAACAGATACGAGCCTCTTTTATTTATTAAATAAAAGAGAATAATGCTCAAAGTACAAAAGAAGTATACTAAAAAAGTGATTGCAAACAAAAGTACAAATGAATTGAACACGAAACTTGAGCAAAACAGTAGAAAAATAAGAACAAAGCAAAATTAAAATCTTTCAACAAGAAGCCCGAAAACAACTGAAGATTGCAGACTAGAAACTTCAAAATGGATGGGAGGGAAACACCAAGGGAGAGAAAACATCCATGCAGCTTCAAGTTGAGGATTGTTGAAAAATATGCCTTCCAAGTAGTCCTTAAATCTTGGGTGAGTGACTAGAACCAAAAAATTTCAAGAGAACATTAAAGGGCCAAAATAAAAGCAGCATCCGACGAAACTCTCATGATCCACTAAAAAAGACATCAAAAATAATTTGCTGAAAAAAGATTAGACTGTACTCAAACCAAAACAGTTCCACATTTCTCTACAATTGACTTCAAGTGATCTGAAATTTCACGGTAACGACCTTGTGAGGGAAATAAAGAGGCCTGTTTCTCAGTAATTAAATCCTCTTCTGTCTGAAGCAGGGTATTGAGATCAGATTCTAAAGGATCTTTAGTCATCCTTCTCTGCTGACTTCGGCATATGTTCTTCCTCGTAGCTCACACTAAAAGGAGAGTCGAAATCTAATACACTCTTCTTTTTCAATGAGGAGAATGGAGTTTGGATAGGAGAACCTCTCAAAAAATTTACCTTTGAATTAGGCACAGGGAAAATTAAGTATTTAAAATAAGGATGAAGAGAACTCTGAGGATCAGGCCTGTTTAATTGAGAATGGGCGTGAACAAGGGCACAATTTGCCTCCAATAATAAAGGTTCTGATCTAGAATCAATTTTCAATGTTTTTTAGACTTAGCCTTTGACCCAAATTTGGCCGAGGATGAGAGAGAAGACAAAGAAAGATCAGCGGAGGAAGAGTTGGAAGTAGGAGCTTTTCCAGAAAAGATTTTGGTGGGCACAGAACAGGAAATGGGAATGAAGGCAAAAGACTCTGACGAAGTAGAGGGAAGTGACCTGTCATTGGAGGAAGAAGGAACGGCAAAAGTGTTTTCACTACGAATCATTGATATAATGAAATTGTCTAATGCTCAAATTACACGAGAGGAAACAAAATAAAGACTCACTTGCCAATACAAGACCAGAACCAAATTCTATCAATAAATACTTGAACTTGGAAGAAAAATTAAAAAAATTCAATTGAACACATATCCCACGATGAAAACGTATTCCAAATGACTTTAACTCAAAGAAACCCGATTAACAAGAAGAAACGCTCCCACTGCAACATCTCACTTATGGTACCTATTATTTAATATAATATTTTAAATACGTACAACGATTTAATGATGTAATATTTCCAATGCTCTAACTTATGGTACCTTTTAATTAGACCCTTTTCCTTTACTCAATTCAATAATTCAAAGTACACGGGAGGAAACAAAATAAGACTACAGACTTGCCAATACAAGACCAGAACCAAATTCCATCAATAAAGACTTAAACTTGGAAGAAAAATTAAAAACATTCAATTGAACACATATCCCAAGATGAACACGTATTCCAAATGACTTTAACTCAAAGAAACCCGATAAACAAGAAGAAACGCTCCCACTGCAACATCTCACTTATGGTACCTATTATTTAATATAATATTTTAAAATCATACGTACAATGATTTAATGATGTAATATTTCCAATGTTCTAACTTATGGTACCTTTTAATTAAACCCTTTTCCTTTACTCAATTCAATAATTCCTTAGAAAATGTCTAGCAAAATATTAGAAACCTGGTCCTTGGTGAGATTAAGCCACGGTGGTTTATTTGATCCTTCCTTAGTGTTTTTATGGCCTGAAAAATAAGTGCACTTTAGATACATTGAGATCTTATGCAAACATAAGGTTGCAAGAAATAAAGGTCACAGACAAGATTAAACATCAGTCAGTAACAAATTGTAACGTGGAATAGTGCAGGGCATAGAGTAAAGAATTCAAGTTAAATTCTACTTACAGAAGGTGCTCAACATGAAAAGAAAAGATAGATCGTTCACCAAAAATGTAAATATTACAGATATGAGAATATAGAACATACCACAAAAATGGTAACAGAAATATATTAACTTGGAACAATACAGTAGGTACCTTTAATAAATCTAAACTCCACGTCAAGCTTAGAAGCTGAAGTGGGATCGCTGGGTCTAAATACAAACTTGCACTCTGTCTGTACAAAATGAGAAAAGTCAAACCATATTAATTAAACAAATGATATGGTTAGATTCTTTACAGAAACAATTGTTTTCATTGAGAAAAACCAAAAGAATACAAGAACAAGAACACAAAACCCCTCTAAAGAAAGGGTTCCAAGTATGTAAGACACTACAGCTCATTTCCATTGCTGAAGAACGTAAATTAATTTTGGCTTGATAGTTCTTCTTATCCTTCTCTCGGATTTCGGGCTTGTTCTTTTTGGTTTAACTGTGTTTGGGGTTGTTTCTTTTTGTTCCTTATTGTCACGTTGTATTTGGATCATTACTTTGTACTTTGAGGTATGCACAAAGTATGATAGAGTTCCTTATTGTCGCACCTTCCAACTTAATTCCAGAGCCTTCCAATAAAGTGTGCTCAGAGTATAACAGAATTGCCCTTAATCCATAGGAGAGGCTGTAGATACGTGCCTAGGTCATTGGGACACAACCACTTCCTCTTGGTCTCTTAATTTCCGAACACTGCAGAAGGAGGTTGAAATCACAGACTTTCAACTGTTACTGGGTTCTTCAGAAAGAATAAGTTTATCCGATGTTGCAGATAAAAGAATCTAGTTGTTGGAAGTTAATGAGGCTTTTTCAGTTAAATCATTATCTAGAAAAATGCCTTTGGAAATCTAAAAAGTCCAAGGAGGGTGAGTATAACTCTATGGATTATGCTATTTGGTAGTTTAAATTGTGTATCCATTATGCAAAGGAAATTGTCCACTCACTATCTTTCACCACATATCTGTCCATTCTGCCTTAATTATCATGAGGAACTCCAGCACATTTTGTTAGAATGTGTTTATGCTGCCAGGTGTTGGAGTAAACTCTCACACCTTTAAAATCTCAGCTGGGTTTTTGAAAAATAGTTCAAGAATAATGTTAGAAAGATTATAATTGGTCCAGTTTTGATGAAAACTGCTTCCTTGCTTTGGTGCAATGCTGTCAAGGCGATTTTGGTGGAATTGTGGTTGGAGAGAAATCAGCGGGTCTTCCACAATAAAGCCTCTTTATGGTTCGATAGATATGAGTTCGACCGTCTGAATGCCTCTTCGTGGTACTCCCTAAGGAAACAATTTAAGGACTTTTCTATGCAAGATATTTTACTAAACTGGCAGCAGGTCTTCATTTTCCCTCTTTGTTGAAGCTTCAGATTCGGCTCCCAACCTTTAGTGCTCCTTATAGTTTTAGAAGATTTCTTTGTTTCTTGACTGGCTGTTAATTAACATCTTGTCTTGTAAGATTTTGTTTCTTATGATCTTTTCAAGTTGTATAGGCTGATGTTAGCCCTGCTTATGTACATCATTTATTTGTTGTCTTTATTAACTTGTTTGGATATGATGAGAGTGCTAAGGGTGTCTTAAAGAGTCAATCTAGTTGAGATGCATGGGTGCACCTCATGTTCCTTGTTTTATTTGCTTATTGTATAATTCCTCTTGTACTAATAAAAGACAACAAATAAATAAAAGACACTTAAGAACACAAAATTTTGCATGTTGAACACTTGTCTTAAAGCAGTTTTAAGAACCTGTGTCTGACATGTGTCCATACTTCTTAGCAACAACATAAGATGTTTCACAAACAAAGTTACAAAAATGAACATGAAATGCCTAAAACAAATCATTTTTGTATCTCTTGCACGGTTTCAAGATTGTCTTATAAACTCAGTTCAACAAAATACATAAACATATACTCTTTAAGAAAATAGTAAAGTAGGTCATCAAATACAATAAATCAGAAGTATATAATTAATTGAAAGAGAACAAAAGCGAAGGTAATAAATAGGTAGACAATTAGACACAAAAATAATAAACTTTAGACCAATACCATTTCCAAAACGCCGGGTGTGCCAGGATCCTTAACTGAGGTCTTGTACTTAGCACTCTTATGGACATACTTGGTTCCCATCCTCCCCTCAGAGACTTGAATCTGGAAGAATTGTTACGAAAATGTTAGATACCTAGATTAATATAGGGTAGGGGTATAAAGGTAATTAGATTTGTTGGTGGTTAGTTGGTTATAAATAGGAAGTTGGGGAGGGAAGAAAGGAGGAGGAATTTGATGAGGATAACGGGCTGCAACATTCCTTGAAAGAGAGGAAGGGCAGAGGGTTACGGTTCTTTTACTTGTTTGTTCTTTTATATTGTAATTTTTGCTGAATGTATCAATAAAATAGAAACACTATATCAGTGTTTTATCAGAAAATCAATCCAATAACCACAATACAACAGATTACTCATATCCAAGAGCTTGACCAAAACCAAACATCTTGTGCACTAAAACACTATAAACAACCAGATCCCAACAAAAGAAAAAGAAAGAGATCAGACAAGCATAGTATCACAACAAAATCTCCAAAAATTTCAAGATTTCCCAATATTCAAAAACAAAACCGTTGTAAAAATGTGCATTAAAAAATTTTTAAAAAGAAGTCAAAAAATGAATCCAAAGATAGATCGTGACAATTTGCAACTTAAACATAAGATAACCAAGAAATCCAGCATGCCAAATTGTTTCAGAAACAGTCAAAAATGGCAAACACAAAAGCGAAGGGGAGGATAGGAAGAGGCCTTTTGGAAACTAACGGCCAGCCTTGGGGCAAGGATTAAATCCCAAAACTACACTCAAACTAGATGCATAAACAGACGCGCTCACACACAAACATACAACAAATGCATCTGTAGGACCTAATCATCTTGACAAATCATATCATTTATTTATGGAAAGGGGACTATGGACTATGTAGCTCTAGCCACCAATTCTTTTACGGTGCATATGTGGGCAACCTCGAGGTCTCTTCCCTGGCTAATGGTAATTGGCAACCAATCATTGGAGTTGAGCATCAGCCATCAGAAGCTCCAAAATTTACTAAATGGGCAACTACCACAAACGTTTTCAATCATGCATATGTCATTACATCCATGCATGAGGTCCCACACACGTATATTTATTATCAATACATGCATGCTCATCTCGATCATAAACAACAAACATTGTCAATCAACACACATGCAATCATCATTCATCATACATTTCAATCATAATAATTCATGGATAATCAATAAATAATTCCATACACATATATGACTTGCCCTAAGGTCATACATCATAGGAGCCACTTACCTGATTAGCAATCCTATAAAGATCAGTCTGCTCAATCAAACCTCTTCGAATGAACCTAAAGAAATTTTCTGAAATCAAAACTTAATCTTACTAATTCGAAAACTTAATTCAAGAGCTAGTAGTAATGAGCTCTCACCAAATGTCAATAAGTCACAATCTAATCGGTTCAACCTAAACGCATATGGGCTCCATTGGTTAGAAACTGATCTGTTAATACTTCAATTCAATCCGAAAATTAACTATACAACAAAAAGTTACTCGGACGAGCCTGGATCAAATTTCATAAATAAAAACTAAACGAAAATTACTCTGAAACTCAATTGAAATGGAAGAATTTCCAAGGATAGAGACTAACTAAGCGAACTTAAACGAGTTTGAAAGTCATGAAAACAAATCCTTACCCGCTGATTAATGCCAAAAAAGCATAATTAACTGTTGGTTCGTGTTTGAATGGGTTCCAAACTGACACGAATGCCCGTCCAACGTCCTTAATCTTGCTGGACAGAGTGCTAAGGACATTCGAACTCTTGATTCCAAAACAAAAACAAAGTGAGAAACCCAAATAGAAACCACATAGATCTTGGGTAATAAGAACAAACAATAGAAACACGAAGAGACCATTGTTACCTAAGCTACTCGTCGCAGAAACGTTTTCGGACGTGGGCACGGCAGTCACGACTGGGCTGCGTCGGTGATCAAGTTCAGAGATTGGGGGTGAACGGCGGCTGAGAAGATGGAGATGCTCACCTGTGCTTACCGGGGCTTAGAGGACGATGGCAGACATGCGGCGGTCGACATGGGCAGCGCAATGGCGCAGGAGCTAGTGATTTCGTGAGTGAGGGAGATGAGCGCGAGGGAGAAAAAGACGAACGAGGGAGTGATTTGGAGGAGAGGGTCGTGTGGCTACTTCGTACTTTTATACATGTGGATAATAATGGTATGTTTTAGTTTTTTGATTTGAACATTTTTAAAAATAGCAAATTAATAGTTTTCTATCACTTAAACAGACATATATATATACCATATCAATAATTTTTACGTATAAAATTTGCTATAGGCGGTAAATATTTTGTAAAATCTAATATTTTTAAAATTTTCACTTCTTTCTTATTAACTTATTTTATTTTCCTTACTATTACCCGATAAAAACAGATGTTATGATTATGCATGCCAATCAATTTTTAGGTGAAATTTTATTATCGATTATTCAATTTCAACAGTAGTATTTGATCGGTAACAAAAAAAAGTATTTAGAATTGTCCACCCTTTATTTAAAATAGTAGCTAGATGAACATTTCTTAATGATTTTAGACATCTCAATACGTTTAAATTGAAAATTGTTTACGTCAATTTTTTAAGGAAGAAAAACATAGATTGATTAATAGAATTGAAATTCATATATGATGTAATTACAACTATAGTCATAAAATGCTTACGAAAACTATAATTCACATATGATTATATCCTAATCAGTAATTGCTAGCCGTTTTTTTGTAAATTATTGACTTTTTATGATTATATCTAATTACCTGATGAGTAATTGCTTGTCGTTTTTTTTTTAAATTATTGACTTTTTTTAAAGAAAAAGAAGAATAAATATTGGGGATTTTCAAAAATCTAATGAGTAATTGCTAGCCGTTTCTTATAACTTATTAATTTTTCTTTAGAAAAAAGAAGAATTAATGTGGGGGTTTTTCAAAAAATATAATATATCGGTAAAATATTCACCGTATAGAACAATTCCGAAAACGAAAAAAAATCACAGGCTCACAATGGAAAACACAAAAAATACTCCAATCAACACGTGATTAATCGACCACATTTGCGCACGAGTAATCTTCTTCTAAATGATCGTGTATTATAGTCTAAACAAATGTTCTACTATCGTTTAGGTCATGATATACGATCGTGTAAGTTTTTTAACTATGGAAAAAAATGCTTCAAATTTAAATGATATGTTGATCATGCTAAACGATCATGTTGATCTCACAAAGTCGATTGTGATAATAACATTAGAGAGTAGTTGTCTAATTGTATTATGTCTTCATCGTATATGTTCAAGACTTCTCATTGTACATGTATTTTGTGCCTTCCAGATATTTCAAAGTCATTCTACTTCTCCAACCTTATCTAAAACTATAAATTCATATTCTATTGTGGATCATGTTATACAAGTTTATTTGGAAGACCATCAAGATATAGCCCCACCTTTAAGAGTGAAAACGCAACCACTTGAGGATTTGGATCTTTAGTGCTCTATATCTAGTTGGCATCACTATAACCTTCAAGTACAACGGGATATCGAGTATATTGTAAACCAGAATTTTTAGTATGCTTTATGTCACGTGGTTATTTTGTTCACTCAACCAACGTGCGGCACAAAGGTGTTAAGGTTGCACCAATGTAAGCCTAAGAAGCAATTGGACTTGTTGGAACAATCTAAAGAAGAAGGAAATTCATAGGTAAGAAGTAGGCAAGAAGTAGGCAAGAGTTGAACAATGTGTTTAATGAAATTCTTAAGAGAGCTTTATTGATGGTTTCCCAATGATGATTACAAATGGACTCCTTTCGGGGTATTTATACAAGTGTACAACCGACATTCAAGTCTTAAACCGCCTTACAAGGTCAGCAAAAATATTCTGGAAAAATCCTAAGCGCTCATGACACTGTCTGGAAGCTTCTAGAGCCATCTAGGCCCATCTAGGGTCGTCTGGCTCGCGCGAGGGCCTTCTCGGCCGCTCATAAAACTTCTGGAACCTTTGAGAGGTTCCCGGATTCTTCTCCCGCGCACTCCGTGCGCTCCGTGTCCGCGTCTGCTTCCCGCACGCGCACTGGTGTCGAGCGTGCGTCCAACTGGCCTTGCACGCCCGTCCGTGCCGCGCGCGCCTGCCTGTCTGCTTGCCGCCCTTGCGCATGCGCGCGCCCATGTCATGACAAGACCCCGCGCGCTTGTCTCGTGCACAAAGGCGTGTCGTAGGCTTGGCGTGAATTTATTCCTCTTCCTTGGGTCTTTGGACTGTTTGGGACTTGTTTGGCTCCCCTTGGGCAATGCTAAGGAGCCTTAATTGGCGAAAAATTTGTTGGGTCATTTTTTGGGCGTGACACCCTCCCCCACTTGATTTCGCAACGTCCCCGTTGCGCTTTCTTTAAATATTCTTATTTCATCTTGGAATTGCCACAGGGTGTCTTCCTTCTCCCAACTTGCTTCGCTCTCCGATAGTCCTTCCCAAGCAATTAAGTCTTTGTTATAACTGGGAACTCCTCTCCTTCGTATCTTCCTCTCGGCTAAGATCTCCTTGATTTTTCTGTTGAATTCTGAGATCATGCCGGTAGGTGCACGAGAGGACTCACTTCTACTTGGATCCTCTTTGTCTTCATAAAAGGGCTTGAACATGTTCACATGGAAGATATTATGGATCTTAAGTCTGGAGGAAGTTCCAATCTGTAAGCTGCTTTCCCCACTCTCTCGATGATAGAGAAAGGCCCTTCATATCTTTGGATTAAGCCCTTATGTACCTTGCATAGGGATTTAAACTGCTACAACCGACATTCAAGTCTTAAACTATTTTGATCAATATAGCCTAAACCTCTCTTATTATCATAAGATTTTTCTACTTCAATAATTTTGTCCAATCTTTGAGCACTATTGTCAACTTTATAATAGTTTCTTTAGCTTTATCAAGATCTTGTAAAACATTTATTTCATTTTCTTTAAGCACTTTAATCAAGTTATCTTTTTCACAACTATCATGCTCAAGAAATCTAACTTTATCAAGCAAAACATCTTTCTTATCACAAACATGGTTATCACTAGAGACATTCAATTCTTCAATTTGCTCAACATTTTCATTCTCTTTAAAGCAAACAATTGAATCAAGTAAAGACTTATTTTCAATAATTAAAACATTGTATTTTTTCTTAAGTAAACATACTTAGAACTAAGTTTTTCTAGGTCATTTTGCATGCTTTCAAGATTTTCAAATAATTCATCAATAGAAGAAGGTTCTAAAGTTACCTCATCATCATGTTCATCTTCTTTGTCACTATGAGCCATGAGACCAAGGTTTGCCATTTCTTCAACTTCACTTTCACTTTCGCTACTGTCATCCCAAGTAGTCTTCATTGTCTTCTTCTTGGATTTCTTAGATGATTGAGGAGAGGACAATTCGTTCTTATGTTATCCAATCTTTTGCATTCATAACAAATCACCTCATCCTTTTTGCTTTTCTCACATTTGGATTCTTTTTGGGTGGATAGATGTTTCTTGAAATATTTCTTCCTTTTTATGAAATTTTTGTACTTACGTGAGAAATAAGCATTGCCATCTTCATCAAGTCCATCTTCATCTCCGGGATCAACTTCCAAGGAGATAGTCTTTAATACAATAATGCTCTTCTTCTTTTTGGACTCATCCTCCGAGTGCTTCTTCATAATGATCTCATGAGTCATGAGTGAGCCAATAAGCTCCTCTAGTGGAAGTTTGGTGAGATCCTTTGCTAATTGGATTGTCGTTACCTTGGCTTCCCAAGTCTTAGGTAGAGACCTTATAATTTTTCTAACATTTTCAGAAGTTGTATAAACTTTACCAAGACCCTTCAAAGCATTTATGATGTTAGTAAATCTAGTAAACATATCAGTGATAGTCTCATTAACATCCATCTTAAACAATTCATAATTATGAACAAACATGCTAATTTTAGACTCTTTAACTTGATTTGTTCCTTCATGAGTACTTTCAAGAGTATTCCAAATTTCTTGAGTGGAAGAACACATGGATATTATATTAAATTCATATTTACTCAAGGCATAATACAAACAATTAATAAACTTGGCATTAAAAGAACACTTTTTCATTTCATTTTCATCATACTCTTCTTCTAATTTAGGCTTATCAACATTATCAACATTTTTCATGGGTACATAAGGACCTTTAGCAACAATTAACCACAAATTATAGTCAATAGATTGCAAACAAAATTTCATTCTAGCTTTCCAATATGCATAATTTGAACCATCAAAATAAGGAGGTCTAGAAGTAGATTGACCTTCAACAATCTCATTTGCCAATAGGTTTGCCATAATGCTCTAACAATAAAGTTTATCAAGAAATTAAAATTTCAAGATGAGCAACCTCGCTCTGATAACAATTGTTGGATCGGTATGGCAAGAGGGGATGAATAAGGTTTAATTAAACTTTTTAACAAATAAACCTAAATTAAATTAATTAGATAAATTTTTTAAAAACAAGAATCTTTCTAAAATATGTTAAATAACAAGATTGATAAAAAGATATGAAAGAGAGTATGCAATCAAACTCAACCAACAAGAATATATAACTAAAATTAAATGCAAAATAATTAGAAAAGAGTTAGAGAAGAAGACACAGTTATAGTGGTTCGGTTAAACTCAACCTACATCCACTTTTCCAAGCACCTCTTGGGATTTTGATTGAAAATCTTCTTTTGACTCTTTTTGCGGATTAGAGCCGAACCGCTACTTGCTCCTTTTTCGAGTTCAATAGCAAACCTGATCATTTCCACAAGTTAGGATCTAACTATTACAATATGTTAAAGTTTTAAATCACACAAAAGAAAACTCTTTAAAAGAGTGAGTATACAATTTGAAGCTCTCAATCATTAATCCTCACAATACAATAAGAATTCTCTCAAGGACAAGATGAAAAGAATAAAAAATGGCAGCTTTAGAGAGAATAACAATGTTGGCTTTTGCACTTTTTGAGAATTGTAAAGTTTCATAATGTTGTTCAAAATTTGGGGAAAATTATTTAAAAAAAGAGGAAAGATAAATTCAAAATCATTTTGGGTCACTGGATGTAAGTAAAAGAAAAATGAATGGTTGAAAATACAAATAATAATATAATAATATGTGTTTTAAGAATACTTTGTTTAAAACCCAATAAAGCAACTTCACCATCCTTAAAAAAATTAGCCATTAGACACAAAGATAAATAATAATATTAAAATCATTTTCTTTTTAAATTCATTTTCTTTATAAAAAGCCAATAAAGACAAAACCAAAAGTCACATTGCTCCAAGTGGCTTTATCTACTCGGTTCAAATTGAATACTTGGCCGCCACGTCACTATCTCAGGTATTTTTTGGTTAAGCTTCTTTTAGCAATATTTTCTTTGTTTGAACTTTGATTTTGGTGATTCAAGAGGTGTCAGAATCATTATTTCAAGTTGTACGTTATGGACTATTAAAAATAATAAAATTGTCAATAAAAAATCAGATTTGTTATCATCAAAACATTAATTAATTAATTAATTTGAGATTAAGGGCCAAAAGGCCAACAAAGGGGAAACAAACCCTTAAGGCAGTTGAATGTAGATCTCTTCATCTAACTCATCATTTAAACAAACCTTAAAGGTCGTTTTGACATCTATCTGATATGTCTCAAATCTATGTAAAGTTGATATTGCTACAAGCATGCGAATGAAAGTAATTCTAGTAACTGGTAAGTAGGTATCAAAATAGTTAAGTCCTTCTTGTTGCTTGTAACCTTTGGTGACAAGTCTTGCCTTATATTTATCTATTGACCCATCGGTCTTCATCTTCCGTCTAAAAATCCATTTGCAACTAAGTGGTTTACTCCCTAATGGAAAATTAACTAGTTCTCAAGTATGGTTATGCATAATGAACTAAATTTCACTATACACAACCTTTTTGCAATATAGTGCTTCTGGAGAGGACATGTCCTCTTTAAATGTTTGAGGTTCATTTTATAATAAATAAGTTTAAAAAATCAAGCCCAAATGATTTTGAGATCCTCATCCTTTTACTTCGTATAATTTCCCCATCCTTGTTTAACTCTGATCTATCGTGAGATTCACTCGTTATAGCATCAAGAGAACATTTTTGTAATCTTGCTTCAAAAGACATTTTGTGTGGAAAAACATTCTCAAAAAATGTTGCATTCCTCAATTTCATGATTGTATTAACATGTCTATCTGAAATATTTGATTTATGAACTAGACATTGGTATGCAAAATTGTTGCTAGCATAACCAATGAATATGAAACCAACAATTTTTTGTCATATACTAATCATTTTAGGTTTTGGGTACTACAACCTTTTCTAGATACCCCAACACTTTCAAGAATTTGTATGAAAGTTTTCTTCCTTTCCATTTTTCATAAGGAATATTTTGTGACTTCTCATGAGGTATTCTATTTAATAACTAATTTGTCGTTGACAAAGCTTCTCCCCACAAATTTTGGGGTAAACCTGAACTTATAAGCATTGCGTTCATCATTTTCTTAAGTGTTTGATTTTTTTGTTCAACAATTCAATTTGATTGAGGTGAATAAGAAGTAGTATTTTTTGAATAATGTCATATTCTAAACAATTATTCAAAAGGAGGATCATATTCACCACCTCGATCACTTCTAATTGTCTTAGTCTTTGTGCTTAGTTGATTTTCAACCTTATTTTTAAAAGCTTAAACAATTAAATTGTCTCATCTTTACTTCTCAGCAGGTAAACGTAACAATATATTGTGCAATAATCTATAAAAGTAATAAAATACTTTTTTTCCACCTCTAGTTTGCACAAGTTTCAAGTCACAAATATCAATGTGACTTAACATTAAAGGGTGAGTAATACTCTGTTGAAGGAAAATGTGATTTAGTCATTTTTTATTCCACACACACCTCACATGTATGATTTGCATCAATGTGAAATTTGGAATCAAGTTCATATTAATTAGCCTACATAAAGAATTAAAATAGACATGTCCTAGTCTACCATGCCAAACAAATGACTCAACGATATAAGCAAAAGTAGAATTGCATTATTAATAGTACTTTTGGGTACAACTGTGAGTATACATTTAACTTAAACAGAACATCACTCAAATAACCCTTTCGAACATATATATCATTATTCGAAAGTGCAAATTTATCAGATACAAACACCAACTTAAAGCCATTCTTGCTAAGCAATGAACCAGAAACTAAATTCTTACGAATGTCGGGAACATGAAGCAGATTGTTGAGAGTGAGTTCCTTGCCAAAAGTAAATTTAAGGATTACTTTCCCTTATCCCTTAACCTTTGAAGTAGAAGAGTATCCCATAAATAATTGCTCTCCATAAGAGACTGACACATATTTTTGTTGGCACAAACATTACGAGTAGCACCAGTGTCTACCCACCCATTTCTCAGAGTTTTCCACTATGTTGCATTCTGAAATGACTGCACAGAGGTCAATATTTGCAGCACCATCTACTTCATCAACTTCTGTGAATATGAGCATGAGCATTTTTGTCCTAAAAATTCTTTGGCTTACGACAATCCTTAGATTGATGTCCCATTTTGTTGCAATTGTAGTACTTGCCATTGATTTTTTTTGTGAATTGTGATTTTGTACTCGAACCTTCATAAAAAAACCTTTCTTTTCTTGTTCCGTTGTGGTTTATTTTTCACAATGTTGACATTAGGATCTATTGCACTATTCATAATACATTTTTTCTCCTTTTATTATTCTCTTCAATCCCAAGTCGAATCACAAGTTTCTCAAGTTATATCTCTTTGCGCTTATATTTTAGATGGTTTTTGAAATTTCTCCATGAGAGCGGCAACAATAACTGAAAAATCTTGAGATAAATTTTCAATTATTGTTGCTACCTAAAAATATTTTCTCAAGGTCATATTCTAGCATGTAAATCATGTAAAATTACTTAAACTTCTTCGACCTAAATTATAGTTACAGTTCTACAATTCACCATTTTGTAATTCAGAAATTTCCTGAAAAGAATTTATTTGAACCAACAACTTCACTTTTGTACTTCTTCTCTAGTGAAGTCCAGAGATTTTTGGTTGAATCAACACCACTGTACACATTATACAATATGTTGTCCAACTCATTCAAGATGTAATTTTTGCAAAGATATTCTGCATGTTTCCATGCATCAACTGCAAGTTGCTTTTCTTTGTGTAAAATGGAAGCATCCTCGATGAGAAATTTTGTCAAATTTAAGATGGTGAGATAGAACAATGTATTTTATTGCCAACTTTTGAAATCAACACCACCAAAATTTTTCAGGTTTCTTCCAATGAGCAACAGCAGTTACAGGAACTCTCACATACAAACTAACGCAGAAGAAAGAAAATTTAAACAGGAAATAAAAAAAAAAAAAAAAAAACTCTCAGTAATGCAGAATAAAGAAAATTTAGAACATCAAAGTTAATATGCTATCAGGAAACAAATTTAAACAGAAATTATATCTAAATATACAAAACTAATGCAGAACTAAAAAGAATTCAGAAAAAACCAAAACAGGAGAAAAATTATCACACAAACGTATCAAAGATTTGGCCATTGACAAATTAAATGAATTGTCTACAACAGAATACAAATATCTCAGTATAAAATTTATATATTCAAAATTAAGTGAGCATGAATTTTAATATAAAAAATAAAACAGAAAATTGCTTTACTTAAAATAATTATCTCAATCAAATTAGCCCACAGAGAACGATTTTAACATTTTTCAGGGATGCACAGTGACTATATGATAAATATAGATCCAATCAAAACTCCTCTTCCTTCGATATTAAACACAAAAAACTTCATAGTATGCACATAGAACAGAAATAAATAACTACCGAAGAACTTGTTCAACAGCAGAAAACAGAAGAAAAAAACAGAAAAGAAAACTAAATTTCTCACGAAGGAAACCGACTTAACAAAGACAAAGGCAATATTGGTACAATTTCGATTGAAATATATATATAAAAAATTGTCTTAAGATTGTTATCAATATCATAATGACAAAGCAATAAAACACATAAAAAACTTATATTAAAGATCTGACCCCATCAAATTCATTTTATTTCTTTAAGACAATTTTACTCACTATAGTGCTCGAGTTTGAGAGTACTTGAGTAATTGTCTCACGAGATAGAAGATATTACCTTTCTTCTAGAAGTAGCGTCACGTTTAGTAGATCAATTAACAAAACTTTATGAGTGTACCAAACTTTGTTCAACAATTTTAAAAATGGAGAGAAATACCTTTTGGAAATAGTAAAATTATTGAACACCAAAACCAAATTCTTATGTCAAATTTAGAGAAAGAGAACTTATTTAAAGACTTATTCGTCAACATTCAAATAGTTGTGTTCTTTTTCTAAATTGGTTATTCTCATAAAGTGAAGCAACCGTTCATGAAAGACACCATTTATTCCAACATGAACTAAAAAAAAGCTAGAGGACGTCTGATCCTTAAAACTTAAGCTTCTTAAATTACACATGTTTTATGCTATGAAACGCAACATTGATAACTTGAGAGAACTGAACAACTTTATTCCTTCAATAATAAATTTAATAAAATTACAAAGTAATGACTTTTAAACTTAAAGTGCAACGCCTTGCTCAACTCTTATCACATAGTCTTAACGTCGCGGTTTGCCTTCTCAACATGGTCTCCTCACTTCCTTTATTTCAGGAAGGGGAACTCAAAACGTAAGCCTAATGCTTAGTGAGTAACATTTTTAGGAAAATCTTTGAGGAATACGAGTAGATGCCTAGATTCATTTTAAGTGATCAATTTCACAACACCTTATCATGCGCTAAAAACAATAAACACCACATTAGCCTCTACTTATTCCTTTCGCCAGGACATTGAACATTCTCCATGCATAGACTATTATGACGACTCATTTCATCAACGACATCCCTGAAGATTACATGTCTAATTCCAGTTGCTCAAGCAGTCAGCTTGCATGCAAATCTCTCAACGCATCCGGCTACCCTCTTACCATGCAAACCACTCAACACATGGTTATCTTGACTCTTATGTGCACATAGCAGTTAGCTCATGATAGGAATAAAACTAATAGTTTACCGCATACAAGCAACATAAAACACATACTTAAACTTGTAAACATATTTTCAAATGTGATGCTTTTCTTATATATTGTAATCAAAATTATAACATGCACTTCACTGTACATAACATGATTTAGATAGAAAAAACTTTAGAAATCTCTATCCTTTTCTTTGGAAAAGTCACTCACAAAAACTAAAATGTTACCATCGAGCCCCCTTCTTAATTTCTTTTTCCTTTTCTCTCCTGACGATTTCTTGGCATAGTTTCAACACTTAGAATTTCCTTATACCTTCCTTTGAACCCATAAGACCTATTTATACTAATTCTAAACTAGATTAGTTATCCTTAAACTCATCATTGCTTGCCAGCTCCTAGCTTAGTGCCTTACTTGTGTAGGTTTAATATTTCCTTTAAACATGCTTAACTTAAACTTAACACGTGTTTAAGTGACTAACAATTTAGGTTTAACACTAAACCAACTCTTCTTCACCTAGCTTGTCAACTCCTAACTTAACAAGTGTTTGTTGTTGCCATCCATTCTTAACTTGCTTTTTCGCCTGCCTCTTCCTCACCTAACTCAAAACACATTCTACCTTTCCTCACTTCACCTAGATTCTTTAGAAAAACTAATCTTCCTTGTGTCGCCTAGTCAAAATGCATGCTCCCCTCAAAATGTGTTATTCTTAGTATTCTTATAACTTTCTCTTTTTGAATGTCTACTTAGTAATTTTTATAACTTCCCTTCTTCGTAACATCATCACTTCAAAACATGGGTTTTACATGTTGCTTACATGTTGCTCATGACCACATGACTGTTTAGATACCTTTTATCGTATTTTTATTTTTTCTTAATATTTTTATTGTAAGTGACTCCTCGCACTTCAGTATATGCAAGCCTACCAGTTTTCTTTTTGTTTAAAATGTACATGTGGGGGTAAGACTAATAATCATATCCGCACATCTGAGAGTTATAAGATATAGTTTTTGTCCCTTGTTGCTTATAGCCTTATAACAATTTTCATTTTCTCAAACATGCTTTAAAATGTTTGTAAAAACTTTTTTCCTTTAAACCGGTTTTTTAAAACATTTTCTCAAGAACAGAGTGAAGGTTGCTTGTGCCATTGGCTATTTAGATTGACTTTGGCTTACTTGTTCTAGTGTGAAAACAAACGTCGCACGATTGCTTCGAGACGCTTACAAAAGTGTGACCAAGACACGTAGTATTGTGGCACTGCCACTTTATTTTGTTATAGTACCTATTGGCCGCCAGCTCTCGAGACACAACTTTTGACGCATATTTTTAGAGATTCTTCATGAAAACTCTAGGCTCTTTTGATCTATTCAATTGATAACTTTTACATATTATTGTTGAAGTTTTTTATAATGTGTCATAGCTAAAGTACACTTTTTTTAGCTTGAATCGTTAGGATTCTTTTCCTATTTCATTGTTTGTGAGCTTTAGAACTTGAATTGGTGTGTTGTCGATTTGATTTAAATCTTGATTAAGACATATTTTTGGACACTTGTAGATGTATGTTTATCATTGATATGTACTATCATGACATTTGATTGTGTATTTTTTCCAAAAACAAAGAATTAAGTTAGCTTACAATTCTAATTAGACGAGTATTGATCTAACAAACTCAATCAATAGAATAATTATCTAGGTGCTTGAAAGTAAATTGTCATCTTAATGCGATTAATTCAAACACGTAGCTTTTCATCTTGTTGAATTTCACTAATTTGTGGTTAGGATAATTTAGTTAGCGTTTCTAATTAAATTGTTTGAAATTTGTCATTAAGATCTAGTAATGAAAATGCCATGATCAAACAAATCGAAATAGGAAGTTTCATTTAGACCCAAACTAAGATCTTTTAGTCGTTGAATTTTACAATTCACTTTTGTCATGCAATTTATTTCCATTGCACTTGAAAACAACCCTGGTTACCTCGGTTGTGTTAGAAAGCACACAATAGCAGAGGAAAAACATATCAATTTTACTATATATGCAACTAAAATATTTAGTGATAAACATGCTTGAAAAGCTCTAATTAAAACAAATTAGGGTTAAAGAAAATATACCTTTGATGCTCTTCAAAATTCTCAATATCTCCTCACATACTCAAACTGGGACAACCACTAGAATTGACCCGCTAATCTTCGAACTTAGAATCGAGTTGTGAGACCCAATTAGGTGAAGTAACTAAGGGAGATGTGGAAATTGGACGGTAGAAGTTTGGTTGAGATTTTGGAGAGAAATAATTTTGGAATTTAAAAAATTACTAAAAAAGGGCAAAAGGTTTTTAACAAATTTGAAAATAACCATATTTATAACCTAATTACAATATATGAGCTTAGCTCAACTGGCACATGTATGTTCCTTCAAATCTCCACGGCAGTATTTATTACAATACCTTACAAAAAAAAAATCACATGTAATTAGTTAGCCAAATCTCAACACCTAGCCCACTAGCCCACTAAGTGTTAGTGGGATTATCCAACAAAATGTTGGATTTTCCCACTAACTTAGTCCAAGGGTAAAGTGGTCATTTGACCTTTCAAGTCAAAATTCAATATTTTGATT
Organism: Cucumis sativus; assembly: GCF_000004075.3. Taxonomy (NCBI): domain Eukaryota; kingdom Viridiplantae; phylum Streptophyta; class Magnoliopsida; order Cucurbitales; family Cucurbitaceae; genus Cucumis; species Cucumis sativus. The sequence goes on from NC_026658.2 coordinate 16,780,234, forward strand.
TTTTACCATTTTGTTCGTCTTGACTAATTCTGACCTCCCGAGCATGAATCTGTATTCATATTTATAGTATTTAAATTCCATTTAAACATAAAGCTCTATTTCTAATCTGAAATTCAACGGTTATATCACATATACTTTCGGTTTCTCCCTCTTTTCCCAAATCGAATAATTTGACTTATTTCATCACACTGTTATAAGTTTATTCCATATGGGTGTTGAATAAGAAATTTTGAGACCAATCACAAGTTGCCACATCATTTATTAAGTTAATGATGAAAAGTACAAATAATTAAATTTGGGACTAATTAAAATTGACACATGCCCCAAATTAAAGAGTTAAAATAAATAAATTGGTCATTCTAATAATGCCACATGTTTTCATATTAATCGTTGGATTAAGTTAATCATTTTAGTTCAATTAAGCCAAAAAAATAAGCTTAATTGAGCCCAAAGACTAAATATAACCTAAGTCCATATGGTTGAGCCCATGGGTCTGGTCCATGGACTAACCAAGTTCAAACCCATAAAGCCCACCAGTGAACTCTATAAATAGAGGAATTCTCCTCATTTGCAGGGGTTGGAAAATTTTGACTCTAGAAGATCCAGAGAGAATTCTTCCAAAAGCTAGAAGACTCCCTAACTTCTGAAGTTGACCATCTTCGAAGATTGAAGCTGTTTTGAAGATACAAACTTTCTTCCAAGACTCCAACTTCAAGAACATCACGTGCTCCGCTTCCTCAAATCAAGCGTAAGCATTCAACCAACTTGAAGAAAATCACGTGCTCCGCTTCTCCAAATCAAGCGTAGACGTTCAACAAACTTCAAGAACATCACGTGCTTCGCTTCTCCAAATCAAGCGTAGACGTTCAACAAACTTCAAGAACATCACGTGCTCCGCTTCCTCAAATCAAGCGTAAGCATTCAACCAACTTGAAGAAAATCACGTGCTCCGCTTCTCCAAATCAAGCGTAGACGTTCAACAAACTTCAAGAACATCACGTGCTCCGCTTCTCCAAATCAAGCGTAGACGTTCAACAAACTTCAAGAACATCACGTGCTCCGCTTCCTCCAAATCAAGCGTAGACATACAGTTGAGAGAGAATCAGAGGATCAAATTCTAGAGATTGAACCGCATCGCATCAAATCAACAAAAATACAACATCAACCCAAGTTCAAGTCCACGAATTAAATTTCTCCGGAAATCTCGTGCGAACAAATTGGCACGCCCGGTGGGACAATCTCTACCTCTCATCTCTCTCTCATCATCTAGATCTACAAGCAAATCAATGGCATCAAAGAAAGCTGCATCCAAATCTTCAGCTGCAAGCGACACCTACACGGGACCTATCACCCGTAGTCGTTCCAAGGGGATCATCCAAGGGCAAGACCAAGGTTCCGCCATCGCGCAGAGCATCCTGAAGCAATTGATGGAATCTCCTAAAGCTGGAATTGTCATCAAGGAAAATCCTCTATATAATGATTATGATTCTGCCTCTAGCAGGTCACTGAAAGAAGCACACCCAGATGTGATGTCCGTCATGATGGCTGATGTAGCAGTCGAGACTGCCATGGCGGAGATGGAGAGAAAAATTAATCTCCTGATGAAGGTTGTTGATGAACGAGACCACGAAATTGCAGCTTTAAAGGAGCAGATGCAGACTCGTGAAACTGCTGAATCGAGTCAAACTCCTGTCGTTAAAGTTGATGACAAAGGGAAGAACGTGGTACAAGAAAATCAGCCACAACAACAATCAACTTCTGTGGCTTCTCTCTCGGTTCAACAATTACAAGATATGATCACAAACTCCATCAGAGCACAATATGGAGGCCCATCTCAGACTTCTTTCATGTACTCTAAACCATACACCAAAAGAATCGACAACTTGAGAATGCCGCTTGGATATCAGCCTCCAAAATTCCAGCAGTTTGACGGAAAGGGCAATCCAAAACAGCACGTTGCTCACTTCGTCGAAACATGTGAGAATGCAGGATCAAGAGGAGATCAACTAGTCAGACAATTTGTTCGAAGCTTGAAAGGAAATGCTTTTGAATGGTATACTGATCTGGAGCCAGAAAGCATTGAGAGTTGGGAACAACTAGAAAAGGAGTTTCTCAATCGCTTCTACAGCACCAGGCGTACTGTAAGCATGATGGAGCTTACAAATACGAAACAAAGAAAGGGAGAACCAGTCATCGACTACATCAATAGATGGAGAGCTCTAAGTCTTGACTGTAAAGATCGGCTCACCGAACTGTCGGCTGTAGAAATGTGCACCCAAGGCATGCACTGGGGACTCCTCTACATTTTGCAGGGAATAAAGCCCCGCACATTTGAAGAACTGGCAACTCGAGCTCATGATATGGAGTTGAGCATCGCCAGTAGAGGAACTAAAGATTTTCTTGTTCCTGAAGTAAAGAAAGATAAGAAAGAGATGAGAGGTGTTGAAAAGATAGTGAAAAGCACCGCGAAAGAATCTATGGTCGTAAACACAACCCCGCTGAAATTCTCCAAAGGAAAGGAAGCGAGGGTTGAAAAGAAGGATGATGGAAGCGAAAGGCGACGTCTGACTTTAAAAGAAAGGCAGGAAAAAGTTTACCCATTTCCTGATTCAGATATCGCTGACATGCTAGAGCAACTACTAGAGAAGCAGCTGATCCAGCTCCCAGAATGTAAACGACCTGAGCAAGCAGGAAAGGTAGATGATCCCAATTACTGCAAGTATCATCGGGTCATCAGTCATCCAGTAGAGAAATGCTTCGTGCTGAAGGAGCTAATTCTAAGGTTGGCTCGTGAGAAAAGGATAGAGCTAGATTTGGAGGAAGTAGCTCAAACAAACCACGCTGAAGTGACGATAATGTCTGAGGCTTCTTCGTCGAGATTGATTTTTGAGCAAAGGAAAAGCTTGGTCCAGTTCGGGACCTTTGAGCCTATAGTTGTCCAGTTCTTTCAGGAAATCTCATACGAGGATCCTCAAGGAGAGAAAAGACCAATTGAAGAAGACGGTGAAGGGTGGATAGTGGTGACCCACCGAAAGAAAAGACAGTCGATCCCGACCCAAAGAGAGTCTCGCTCTTACCAAAACTATAGAAGAGGAAATAAGACTCAAAAGAATAAGAAAAAGAAGAAGACTCATAAGCTTAAGCTCGTACATAATGAAGACATGAATTTCTCTCGACCTCAACGCTTAGTGACCTTGGCAGACTTCCTTCCAAAAAGCTTCCTTTGTGATCATCAGGATGAAGACCCAGAAGTCGTTGCGTGTCATGCTATCAACACAACGGAGGAAGAAATAATCCCTCCAAGATCACTAGAAGGAGAGGGAGTATCAAAAGACCTTTCAAGGTTTAATGTAGAGGATCTATTATCACTTCCTCAAGAGACCAAAACCATCCTTATTGATGCATTGCTAAATTCAAGAGCATCAAGTTCGAGTACTCCGACTATGACATATGAGAGTGGTTCTTATTGTATGTCTATAGACTTCTCAGATGAGGATTTGTTGTTGGGATCTAAACTTCATAATAGACCTTTGTATGTTTCTGGATACGTTCGAGAACAGAGAGTCGATCGAATCCTCATTGATAATGGCTCAGCTGTCAACATAATGCCAAAGTCGACTATGTGGCAATTAGGCATCTTGATGGACGAGCTCTCAAATAGCAAGCTAGTAATTCAAGGTTTTAACCAAGGTAGCCAAAGAGCAATAGGCATGATACGGTTAGAACTCATAATTGGCGACCTAAAGGCCAGTGCATTGTTTCATGTCATAGACTCAAGGACTACTTACAAGTTGTTACTAGGGCGTCCTTGGATTCATGGAAACGGAGTAGTAACTTCAACACTGCATCAGTGCTTCAAATTTTATCAGGACGGTGTAAAGAAGGTTGAAGCCGACTCTAATCCATTCTCAGAAGCTGAGTCTCACTTCGCAGATGCAAAGTTTTATTCAAAGAATAATAATATTTTAGAAGTTTTGCCTGCAGAAACCCCTCTTACAAAAGGAGAAGATAATTCACAACTGAAATCACTCGCAACCACAGAACCACATGAAAGTGCGAGAACCTTTAACTCTGGAAAGGGTGAAGCATACACTAGCAACACAAAGGGTATGATCTTGAAGGATGAAAATGCTGCAAACACACCAGTTTTGCGTTATGTCCCTCTGTCAAGGCGCAAGAAAGGCGAATCACCATTCATGGAGTCTCCAAAAGGTTTGAAAGTTGGTGACATCGAAATCATAAAAGAAAGCTTCACTACACCACTAACTAAGATAGCGAAGCAGGAGGTAAAGGTAGATCTGGTGGAAGCAAACTTGCCCCAAAGGCGAACGAAAGACGGATTCGACCCCAAGGCTTACAAATTGATGGCGAAAGCAGGTTATGACTTCACAGCTCACACCGAGTTTAAAAGCTTGGAAATTCATGACCGACCTGAGCTCTCCTCAACTCAAAAGAAGCTTCTACGGGAAGGACATTCTATACCCGTGTCGAGAAAAGGACTCGGATACAAGTCGCCAGAACCGATCCGTATAACTAAAAAGGGGAAGGAAAAAGTGGTTGACATCAATCATATAACTATAGAGGAGGATGACAATACTGACGTAAAAGAAGGTGATAATCAGAGAATCTCAGTATTTGATCGAATTAGACCATCTGTTGCACGTCCCGTAGTATTTGAAAGGCTAAGCATGACAGAGGCAGAAAGAGAAAGGCTCCAGTCAGTACCAAACCTTGAGAGACATTCGGTCTTTCGAAGGCTAACTACGACTCCCATAAAGGAAGAAAGCACATGCCATGCCTTGACAACTACAAGACCATCAGCCTTTGAAAGGCTAGGTGTGTCTAAAAAGAAAAATGTACAAGCACCCCGTGCTCCGATTTTTAATCATCTCGGGGATAAAGGATCACACGACAACATTGATTCCAACATAGATACAAAGAAGAAGGAACCAATGTCTCGTGTGAAAGTTTGGCGTCGAATTAAGCATACAGATGTCGATAATTATCGTAGTAAGAAGTTTCCTTGCGAGACAAAGGAAAATGGAGAAATTCATAGCAACGTTCCTTCTCGCATGAAAAGAAAAACTTTTGTTACTCTCAATACAAGTCAAGGTTCGTTAAAGGTAAAAAGACATGATGTTATACTAACGAATCCTGAAAAAGAAGGGTCGGAACAAGGGGAATGTGAAACTTCATGTCATCACATCACCATTATTGAGGAATCAGAGACTGGAACTCATGAAGAAGACGCAGAAAATGCCCCACAAAGTTTAGAGGATGGTGGTCAATCTACTGTAGACGAGCTAAAAGAGGTGAACCTTGGTACAATAGAGGAACCACGTCCGACTTTCATTAGTGCGTCCCTCTCTAATGAAGAGGTGGATAAATATATGAGTTTGCTCACCGAATACAGGGACATCTTTGCGTGGTCGTACAAGGAGATGCCAGGACTTGACCCAAAAGTAGCAGTCCATCATCTTGCAATTAAACCCGGATATCGACCGATTAAACAAGCACAACGACGTTTTCGACCGGAGCTTATCCCTCAAATCGAGGTGGAAGTCAACAAGTTGATCGAAGCAGGATTCATTCGCGAGGTCAAATATCCAACGTGGATAGCAAACATTGTCCCTGTTAGAAAAAAAAATGGACAACTTCGCGTTTGTGTAGACTTTCGCGATCTGAATAATGCATGCCCTAAAGATGATTTTCCCTTGCCCATCACCGAAATCATGGTTGATGCAACTACTGGACACGAGGCGTTGTCGTTTATGGATGGGTCGTCTGGATATAATCAAATACGGATGGCCCTCTCAGATGAAGAAATGACAGCTTTCAGAACTCCAAAGGGAATATACTGTTACAAGGTGATGCCCTTTGGATTGAAAAATGCCGGCGCTACTTATCAACGTGCCATGCAGAAAGTGTTTGATGATATGTTGCACAGGTATGTTGAATGTTATGTTGATGATCTTGTAGTCAAAACAAAGAGACGACAAGACCATTTGAAGGATCTAAAAGTCGTGTTTGATCGCTTGCGAAAATATCAGCTAAGGATGAACCCTCTCAAGTGTGCGTTTGGTGTAACTTCAGGAAAATTTCTTGGCTTCATTGTAAGGCATCGAGGGATCGAAATAGACCAGTCCAAGATTGATGCCATTCAGAAGATGTCAAGACCTAAAAGTTTGCATGACCTAAGAAGTCTCCAAGGACGATTGGCTTACATCCGAAGGTTCATCTCTAACTTGGCCGGTCGGTGTCAACCTTTTCAAAAGTTGATGAGAAAAGGAGAAAATTTTGTGTGGGATGAAGCTTGTCAGAACGCTTTTGATAGCATAAAGAAATACTTGCTTACTCCCCCAGTGCTGGGAGCTCCAGTACCTGACAAACCACTAATATTGTACATTGCTGCACAAGAAAGGTCCTTAGGAGCATTACTGGCACAAGAAGAGGTAAAGGGAAAGGAGCGTTCTCTCTACTATCTAAGCAGAACATTAATTGGGGCTGAAGTTAACTATTCTCCTATCGAAAAGATGTGTCTTGCACTTTTCTTTGCCATTGATAAGTTGAGGCATTATATGCAGGCCTTCACGGTTCATCTAGTGGCAAAAGCAGACCCTATAAAGTATGTTCTATCCAGGCCAATCATCGCTGGACGCTTAGCCAAATGGGCGGTTCTACTCCAACAATATGACATTGTCTATATTCCCCAAAAGGCGATAAAAGGACAAGCGCTAGCAGACTTTTTAGCAGACCACCCAATTCCTTCGGATTGGAAGTTATGTGATGACCTACCAGACGATGAGGTTTTCTTCACAGAAGTTATGGAACCTTGGACTATGTACTTCGATGGTGCAGCTCGAAGAAGTGGTGCGGGGGCAGGCATTGTCCTCATTTCTCCTGAGAAGCATATGTTGCCTTATAGCTTTGCACTTTCCGAATTGTGTTCAAACAATGTGGCTGAATATCAGGCTTTGATAATTGGCCTTCAAATAGCATTAGAAATCGGAGTGTCATTCATAGAGGTCTATGGTGATTCAAAATTGATAATCAATCAACTCTCGCTTCAATATGACGTGAAACATGAAGACTTGAAGCCATATTTTGCTTATGCTCGACAATTGATGGAAAAGTTTGATAATGTGATGTTAGAACATGTCCCTAGAGTAGAAAATAAGAGAGCGGATGCATTGGCAAATTTAGCCACGGCCTTGACCATGCCAGATGATGTAACTCTGAACATACCACTTTGTCAACGATGGATTATACCCCCAGTTAGGCCTGAATGTCAGGAAGTGAACATGGCAACATCCTATTTGATTGATGAAGAAGATTGGCGTCAACCCATCATAGAGTATCTTGAACATGGAAAGCTTCCAAAGGATTCTCGTCATAAAATTGAGATACGAAGAAGGGCAGCACACTTCATTTATTACAAGGGAACTTTATATCGCCGTTCTCTTGAAGGGCTCTTCCTTCGATGTCTCGGAAAGGAAGATTCGGTAAAAGCTCTAAAGGAAGTACATGCAGGTGTTTGTGGAGCACATCAATCGGGACCAAAGCTTCAATTCCAGCTAAGAAGAATGGGCTACTACTGGCCTAAGATGATCCAAGATTCAATAGACTATGTGAAGAAGTGTGAGCCTTGTCAATACCATGCAAACTTCATACACCAACCTCCAGAACCTCTTCATCCAACTGTGGCTTCTTGGCCTTTTGAGGCTTGGGGACTCGATCTGGTTGGCCCCATTACACCAAAATCATCAGCAGGACATTCTTATATCCTAGCAGCAACAGACTATTTTTCAAGGTGGGCTGAGGCCATTTCATTGAGAGAAGCCAAGAAGGAGAACGTGGCAGACTTTATTCGAACACACATCATCTATCGATACGGTATTCCACATCGAATCGTGACGGATAATGGAAAGCAATTCTCCAATAGTATGATGGACAAGTTATGTGAAAAATTCAAATTCAAGCAATATAAGTCATCCATGTACAACGCAGCTGCGAATGGACTAGCAGAAGCATTCAACAAAACATTGTGTAATCTTTTAAAGAAAATTGTCTCCAAGTCAAAGAGGGATTGGCAAGAAAAGATCGGCGAGGCATTATGGGCTTATCGGACGACTCATCGCACCCCTACAGGGGTTACACCATATTCGCTTGTTTACGGTGTGGAGGCTGTCCTTCCTCTCGAAAGGGAAATTCCGTCACTAAGAATGGCAGTACAAGAGGGATTGACTACCGAAGATAATGTGAAGTTACGTCTTCAAGAATTAGAAGCACTTGACGAAAAGCGATTAGAGGCTCAGCAAGCATTGGAATGTTATCAAGCGAGAATGTCCAAAGCTTTTGATAAACACGTTAAACCTCGCTCCTTTCAAGTCGGTGATCTAGTACTTGCCGTAAGGAGACCGATCATCACAACAAGGCATACAGGAAATAAGTTCACACCTAAATGGGATGGACCTTACATTGTTAAAGAAGTTTATACAAATGGCGCATACAAGATCGTTGATCAAGACGGACTACGAATTGGCCCAATCAATGGTAAATTTCTTAAAAAATTTTATGCTTAATTTTGTTAGGTAAAAAAAAAAAAAAAGTTGAACTACGTTATGACTTGATCCCTATATTATAAAGGGTACGTAGGCAGCTTAAGGAAAACCTTAAGCCCAGTCCAGCAAAAAAAAAAGTTGAACTACGTTATGACTTGATCCCTATATTATAAAGGGTACGTAGGCAGCTTAAGGAAAACCTTAAGCCCAGTCCAGCAAAAAAAAAAAGTTGAACTACGTTATGACTTGATCCCTATATTATAAAGGGTACGTAGGCAGCTTAAGGAAAACCTTAAGCCCAGTCCAGCAAAAAAAAAAGTTGAACTACGTTATGACGTGATCCCTATATTATAAAGGGTACGTAGGCAGCTTAAGGAAAACCTTAAGCCCAGTCCAGCAAAAAAAGTTGAACTACGTTATGACTTGATCCCTACATTATAAAGGGTACGTAGGCAACTTAAAGAAAACTTTAAGTTCAGTCCACCATTATAAAAAAAAAAAAAAAAAAAAACCTTGAACTACGTCGTGAGTTAATTCTTTTCTTCAAAGGGTGTTCATCTCTACTAAGGAATCATAACAAATTGGGGGCAAATCCCTAAATTCAAGATGTTCATCTTTAGTAACAATGAGATGAAATAAATTGAAGATGTACAAACTCCGTGCAAAGACTATGTACAAGTTGAGTGCATGTAAAAAGAAAAAAAAAAAAGAATCTCAAAATCAAGCTCAAAGGCATCATTAATGATCCCTCAAATTCAAGCATAAAAGTTTCATTGATGATTCCTTATATTCAAGTTTGAAGGCTTCATCGATGCTGCAGCTCCAGCTCTTTGAGAGGATAACGATGGTACAACTTTGATAGGACGACGATCGGGCAGCTCTGCCTTCGCCTCTCCAAGATGAAAACGACAGTGTAACATCGTTTCTGCCTCTTGAAGAAGATGCATACAATGCTAAAGCTTTAACCTCTGCTTCATCTTCAGCTTATTGCAACCGAAGAGGATTCATCTTCATCGTCTTCTAAGTTTTGCAATCGAAGATGATTCATCTTCATCTGCTCTAAGGTGTCGCAAGTGAGAGGATTCATCTTTGTCTTCCTCCATGTGTTACAACCGAGATGATTCATCTTCATCTTCACCTAGGAGTCGCAATCAAGAAGATTCATTTTCATCTTCTCTCAGGTGTAACAACCGAAGATGATTCATCTTCATCTGCTCTAAGGTGTCGCAAGTGAGAGGATTCATCTTTGTCTTCTCCTATGTGTTGCAACCGAGAGGATTCATCTTCATCTTCTCCTAAGAATTGCAACTGAGAAGATTCACCTTCATCTTCTTTCAGGTGTCGCAACCAAAGAAGATTCATCTTTATCTTCTTCCAGGTGCTGCAACCAAAGAGGATTCATCTTCATCTTCTTTCATATGACGTAGCCGGAAGGATTGACCTTCATCTTCTTCCAAGTGCTGCAACTGAAGAGAATTCATCTTCATCTCCTCCCATATGTCATAGCCGAGAGGATTCATCTTCATCTTCTCCTATATGTCGTAGCTGAGAGTATTCATCTTTATCATCTAACAGGTGTCGCAACCCGGCCGATGGAATTCATTTTCATCAGCTCTAAGGTGTCGCAAGCTAGATGATTCATCTTCATCTTCTCCCTAGTACCACAACCAAGAAAGAAAGAAAAAAAAAAAAGGAGAAGCAAGAAGAAGAAAGAAGAAAATGATGAAGAAGAAAGAAGGAAGAAGAAAGAAAGAAAAAAAGCAAAAAGAAAGAAGAAAAAGAAAAAAAAAAACAAAAACAAAAAAAACAAAAGAAAGAAGAAGAAGAAGAAAACAAAAAAAGAAAGAAGCAAAAGAAGAAAAAAACAAAAAGAAAGAAGAATAAGAAGAAGAAGAAAAAAAAAAACGAAGAAGCTCAATTGGTGATAACGAAGATCGAAGCCCGACGATGACAGAGTCGATCTCTCCTACTAGGGCGATAGATCTGACGGCAAAAGCCCGATCGTCCCTAGAAGAAGCTCAACAAAGTCATTTCTGCAAACGAAGATTGAAGCCCGACGATGACAGAGTCGATCTCTCCTACTAGGGCGATAGATCTGACGGCAAAAGCCCGATCGTCCCTAGAAGAAGCTCAACAAAGTCATTTCTGCAAACGAAGATTGAAGCCCGACGATGACAGAGTCGATCTCTCCTACTAGGGCGATAGATCTGACGGCAAAAGCCCGATCGTCCCTAGAAGAAGCTCAACAAAGTCATTTCTGCAAACGAAGATTGAAGCCCGACGATGACAGAGTCGATCTCTCCTACTAGGGCGATAGATCTGACGGCAAAAACCCGATCGTCCCTAGAAGAAGCTCAACAAAGTCATTTATGCAAACGAAGATTGAAGCCCGACGATGACAGAGTCGATCTCTCCTACTAGGGCGATAAATCTGACGGCAAAAGCCCAATCGTCCCTAGAAGAAGCTCAACAAAGTCATTTCTGCAAACGAAGATTGAAGCCCGACGATAACAGAGTCGATCTCTCCTACTAGGGCGATAGATCTGACGGCAAAAGCCCGATCGTCCCTAGAAGAAGCTCAACAAAGTCATTTCTGCAAACGAAGATCGAAGCCCGACGATGACAGAGTCGATCTCTCCTACTAGGGCGATAGATCTGACGGCAAAAGCCCGATCGTCCCTAGAAGAAGCTCAACAAAGTCATTTCTGCAAACGAAGATTGAAGCCCGACGATGACAGAGTCGATCTCTCCAACTAGGGCGATAGATCTGACGGCAAAAGCCTGATCGTCCCTAGAAGAAGCTCAACAAAGTCATTTCTGCAAACGAAGATCGAAGCCCGACGATGACAGAGTCGATCTCTCCTACTAGGGCGATAGAACTGACGGCAGAAGCCCGATCGTCCCTAGAAGAAGCTCGACAAAGTCATTCCTACAAAAAAAAAAAAAAAAACAAAAACAAAAAAAACAAAAATACACAAAAAAACAAACAAACAAACAAAAACAAAACAGAAAAAAAAAAAAAAACACACACACAAAAAAAAGAGAAAAAAAAAAAAAAGAGAAAGGGAGAAGAAAAGTTTTATATACCTTTCTGCCGATTTGATGAGGAATAAGCGTTGGATGATGTATAAGTGAGTAGGGTATGAGTCTATTTATAAGCCCAACAAATCCAATTCCTAAAAGGATTAGGAATGATATTTAATTATTTTTTTAAAAAAAAAACAAATCCAATTCCTAAAAGGAATAGGAATGATTTTTAAAAATATATATATATATAAAGAAAAGATAATCCAATTATCTTATTTTATTTTAAATTATTTCTTTTTTTTGGATAAATCTCAAGTTTAACTTTTATTGAGATATTTAAAATATTTAAAAATTTCAACATTTTTTAAAAATATATACATATATATATATAAATATTCTCAATTTCAAAATTCAAGTTAAATTAACTTGCATATATGACCTCCTTTTTATCATGAATTTAAATCGGAGCCATAAATCCAACTTTACCTAAGATTGAGGACCTGATTTTTTTATCTCAAATTAAAATTGGTCATTCCAAATTCTTATGCATTCCCAAGATAAATTAAGGTACGGTAGAAACCTTATCCTTATTTCAAAATTAAAATTTTGGTTATATTCCAAATTTTACTTTTAAAAAAAAAAATCATCATATTAATTTTTTTTTTTCCCCTCAAATAAAATTAAGTGGGAAATAAAACTTTGAATTTTTTTTAAGGTTTGGCCATATTCCAACCCTTATTTTAAATTTAAATCAAACTCACGTACTAAATTCATAGTTTGATTAATTTGATATGCTGAATTGAGTAAAAAAAAAAAAAAGGCTCGTACTTTGCCTTCAAATTTATCTTTTCCGAGATTCATTCACCCATATACGTGCATAAATCTCGAAAAGGGGGCATTTGTTGAATAAGAAATTTTGAGACCAATCACAAGTTGCCACATCATTTATTAAGTTAATGATGAAAAGTACAAATAATTAAATTTGGGACTAATTAAAATTGACACATGCCCCAAATTAAAGAGTTAAAATAAATAAATTGGTCATTCTAATAATGCCACATGTTTTCATATTAATCGTTGGATTAAGTTAATCATTTTAGTTCAATTAAGCCAAAAAAATAAGCTTAATTGAGCCCAAAGACTAAATATAACCTAAGTCCATATGGTTGAGCCCATGGGTCTGGTCCATGGACTAACCAAGTTCAAACCCATAAAGCCCACCAGTGAACTCTATAAATAGAGGAATTCTCCTCATTTGCAGGGGTTGGAAAATTTTGACTCTAGAAGATCCAGAGAGAATTCTTCCAAAAGCTAGAAGACTCCCTAACTTCTGAAGTTGACCATCTTCGAAGATTGAAGCTGTTTTGAGAGATACAAACTTTCTTCCAAGACTCCAACTTCAAGAACATCACGTGCTCCGCTTCCTCAAATCAAGCGTAAGCATTCAACCAACTTGAAGAAAATCACGTGCTCCGCTTCTCCAAATCAAGCGTAGACGTTCAACAAACTTCAAGAACATCACGTGCTCCGCTTCTCCAAATCAAGCGTAGACGTTCAACAAACTTCAAGAACATCACGTGCTCCGCTTCCTCAAATCAAGCGTAAGCATTCAACCAACTTGAAGAAAATCACGTGCTCCGCTTCTCCAAATCAAGCGTAGACGTTCAACAAACTTCAAGAACATCACGTGCTCCGCTTCTCCAAATCAAGCGTAGACGTTCAACAAACTTCAAGAACATCACGTGCTCCGCTTCCTCCAAATCAAGCGTAGACATACAGTTGAGAGAGAATCAGAGGATCAAATTCTAGAGATTGAACCGCATCGCATCAAATCAACAAAAATACAACATCAACCCAAGTTCAAGTCCACGAATTAAATTTCTCCGGAAATCTCGTGCGAACAATGGGTTAGAAGGGGAACCTAATTAACCTATAGAACATGGGCTCCAACAATTCAAGACTCTTTTAGATCATGTTAATCAACATTCATTGACTAACGGGTCATTTCACTAAAGTCCCGCAGTTGCACTTCCTTCACTATAGATATATTTGTGCCCATTTGATAAAACCATGATCAGTAAGTTAATCCTTCATAGGTTGTTCATAACCTCGGTTGGGTCGAAATATCATTTTACCCACGAGACTACCTCTTGCTCCTTAAGTCCCACTAATCCACTAATTTACTATTGAACAATTGGTTTAATATTCAACCTATAAACTTAATCCCTCTCAGGCTAATGAGAGGATGAAGCCCATTGTTCAAGACTTGGATTTAGTGCTTAGTAGAACAACCTATCTACTAACCCTAAAGTGAATGTGAGTGAATTCCATTTTGCATCCTATGTCCCTAGCTATCCACCCAATGTTACCCCTCAAATGGGAGGCTTATTGGGCCAACGCTGATGAGCTGCCCTCACCTATGCAGATCTAAGGATAATCTCGTGTGAACAGAAGTTCATAGTTGGCTCATGATTAAGATTAAGTTACCTAGGTCATCAACAATCGAGATAGTCAATTCTAAATAGTAAACGATATTATAATGTAAAAGTGACTATTTTATGATACAATCTTACGTAAGTACTTTACATAGGATGCCCCCACTTTCATGTCTTTACATGAACAATTCATGATCACCCTGTTTGTACTAACTACAAAACGGGCCACATCCATAGTTTTTCTGAATAAGGTGTCCAATCTTTATTCATATACTATATACTATTTAGGCTATATACTCAAATTTGATCCACATTTATGTCTCTACATAAAGTTCAAGTTTACTCAAAATAGCCTTGGACTTAGTTTATTGGATTCATGATTATAATATTTAATTATTCAAAAACGACTTTGTTGGATAGAATATGATTACAAACTACGAGTTTTAGGATATAAATTTCTAACAAGTTGAAAACTATTTTACTTGAAAAACTATCATGCTCCTTGAGTTCAACCTAAACTTACCACTACACTAGCACTTAGGTGTGTAATTCTGTTAAATATTTTGACACAAATTTAAGCGACAAGATCCAACGACTGATTTAACCTATTAAAGATAAATAATTTTATGTTTTTTTTTTAATAAAATACATATTTGAACACAAGGGTAAATCAATCTTAAATTTAAGAGCAAATATAGTAACGAAATAAATCCCAAAAATTAGAATATTTATGAAATGTTGATTTACTGAGCTATTCCTTTCCTTTTTTTTTTTTTTTTTTTCTTCTTTCTTCTTTTTAATAGAAGTTGAGAGTAGAACTTAAAACTTCTTGGTTCTAAGTACAAACCAAGTACATGTCAAGTGGTAGTTTAACTAAGCTCTTATTGGCCCTAGACTTATCTTGGATGTCAAGGGGTAGTTTAACTAAGCTCTTATTAGCCCTAGACTTATCTTGGTTGCTAAGCTTTTATTCTTAGCCCTAGACTTCTCATTGAATTTAACAAGGCAAGTCACTTTTCTATCCTCTCGTTATTACAAACCAAGTTTTCTTTGAGAATTCAAAGTATATGAAAGCCTTCGGGTTGTGGTCCTGAGCATAAAAGGTCTTCACAACGTGCTTACAAGAGTGAGTTACAGGTGCATAGAGAGCCACATGCACTAGGATATGTTCAATTCACGAAGGCGGAAACGGAAACCACTTTGAATTTCCTTCTCTCTAATCATTTGATTTCTTCTCAATTTCATTGTTTACAAAACAAAACCCCAACCAAATCTTTCGAAGCCTATGAATTATGAATTGTTCCTTATAAGTTCTCTATACTTGAAATGCACTTGTTTTATATTACATTGGCCCCACTCACCAATAACTCAAGTCTATCTAGGACTAGGATTCCCAAGTGTTTTAGAAGTCCTATATATATCTAAAGGATACTCCTCCCCTATAACGAGAACCATGCATTTCATTTTAAGAGGCCAAAACCTAAAGAGAGACATTATCAAAATTGAAAGAAAAAAACTCACAGCTCGAGATCGTGTAGCTCAGAACAAAAATGAATGTAGCACACATAAATAAATAAATAAAAACTTTTGTCTTATCCTCAAGCGGAATATAAGATATGTATGTATAAACCTATACTATAAGAATCCCCACTATATACATTACCACTACAAGGAAGAAGAAGATCTTGAATCCTGAGCCTTATCATCCTCTGAAGACGATGTTAATGAATGATAAGATGAAGAAACAAGTTGGGCCAAAGCTGGAACCGCACCACCTGTAACCAACCATTTAGTAACAATTTTTGTACTTAATATCATCTTCAAATGAAAATATCACAAATAATTTCTATCAAAGTTATTTCAAAGGTAATTTACTCATGATGTGTTCCTATTACCAATGCTAAACAAAATGGAATTGCGCCTCACTACTACTCCATCCTAAAGAAGTAAAGTACTCAATTTGCCATACCATACTATATAAAACATTTTGGATAAAGAAAAAAAAAGCCAGCTCCAATTATTAAATATTAAATAACAACAAAATAACTAACCTGTCATTCCTGCACAAGCCGAAGAAAATACAATCACAGGAGGAGCCTGCAAGTGAGATTAAATGTTTCCAATCAAGAGGACTAAAACATGAAATTCATCTCAAGAAGCTGTACTTGCACCCTATGTACACCAGCATTTTATGTTCTTTTTCAAGAAAAAGTTCTCAGTAGGGGGAAAAGGGTAACAAACAGAGACTAGCCTTGCAGAGAAGAAAACGGCTAAATCCAAGAGAGTAAGATCTAAAAAAATAATAAATAAATTCTTCGACACAAGCCCAAAGCAAGGTGTTAAATTTAAGGACCAAACTTCCTCCCACTCTACATTCCTCGTGTCTATAAAGATCTTATTATTTCTCTTCATCTAGATGACCCAAGAAACAACAAAATAAACAGATTAATATCGTTTTAATAATTCAATATGCAAAAATTAATTCTCATATTCTCATATAGGAAAAAAGACATTACAAATATGAAATGAGTAAGACAGTAAAGACTAGACATTACACGCAATAATAGCACATAATCATCCGTAAATAGTAAAAATTACAACAAATAAAAACAAAAACAGTCCTCCATAGACCCTCGCTCTATACGACTGCTTTAAATCTCTCAAGCATACTTCTTTCCTAATTAGCTATCCAGTGAAGCACAATCCATATTACCAATCCAAAAGCCGTAGGTTGGGTCCAAGAATGTAAATATCCATCAATAGGATGAAAATATCCGTAAATTGAAGAGTTCGATATCAATATTAAATATCCGCAAATATCTTTAATATCTTTTATAAATGCTCAAAAAACATAAAAATTGTCATCTGTTTAATATAACATAAATAGAAATACCAATAACAATATCTATAACTTGATTAAAGGGTAAAAACAACTTAATATTAATCTACACATTTTCAAAATTTTGAATAACAGAAATATCCGTTGATATAGATATTTTATTGATACATCTATAAAATTGAAATCTTGATATCAATACCGCCATTAGATATTTTAATCCTTGGTTGGGTCATAACGAACATTAGCTTGCCAGTTCTATTATCAAATCAATAAACAAAGGTAAACCCAATTGAAAGACCAAACCTTCCCCAAGACATCTCCACTTTTCTTAAAATCCTCTTGTTTTTCTCAAACCTAACACAAAATTGGCATTTGTTCAATGGACTCCGTAATTACCTATAAATAGAAGGTAGAATGTAGAACAAGATCTGACACAATATTTATTTTGGGGAATGAACTCTAGTAAATAGAACCTTTCATTTTTCCTTACAAGAACTGGAATTTCATTATCAAAAGAAGAGAAAGTCAGATATCCCCCGCCAAGTCAGGGATGAAACAGATATCCTAATAAAACTTCTATGCAACTAACTGCCATTGGAAGGTCCTTTATTACACCTCCAAAAAGAATACCCCACTTGGCCATGAGAAAGAGTGCCAGAGATGAGCTGGAAAAATCATCCACTGCTATTTGGAAAGCACCAACTAATGTTAGGATCTTAGAAGGCATGTAGCAACAGATCAGGCAGCAAACAGCATAAGAAAAAGATGGATATTATATTTGGTCCTCCACATCTCCCTTACTTGATGCACCCGCTCGTGGAAATCAAAAGGCTGCCTATTCATTTTGGAAGTCTATAGCGGTACTCAGCTTCTAATAAGCAAAAAACTGATAATTTTATATAATATATTGGATCGATCAAAGTAACCTATTACATTGGTGAACAAATAGAGACCAAAAATACTAATAAAGGAAAAATACAAATATGGAAATATTAAATAAGAATAAACTTTATTTTTCTTTAACACCCTCCCTCAAACTCAAGGTGGTAGAACGACAAACAACTTGAGTTTGTAAAGAAAACATTCGAATCAAATCAGCAGATATGAGATAGGACCAAAAACCCAAGAAGAACGAAAACAAGAACTTCTAGGCTAGAAACACAAACCCACAGAGAATGTGACCAAGAACTCCTGGAATAGAAACATAGATCCTCATATAGAGATCTATAACAAAAGCCCATGATTTTTTTATGTGGGTTTGTTTATGTTGCCTTGTTAAACTCTGTGGGCTCACACAATTTCATTTCGTTCATGTTGGTCCAATTTGGATAATTTTATTTGTGGCATTTCCGTTTTCTAAAAGAAAAAAAACCATGGGTTTTTGTTCCCTTTTCCAATCAGCCGTTTTCTAAATGTAGTACTTTTATATGCAGTGCACCTTTTAAAAAAGATCTTTTTGCGTCAAGTGCTTAAGCCCTAGAAGACTATTGTGCATCGCCCCTTGAGATTTAAAAAACACTAAGCTGAAGAAAGATTTTGCAACAGTTCACAAGCATCCCAAATTGGAAAGCAGAAAGGTACTTACACCAATAAGAAAATGCAACCACATTGGCCCTTTCACTGATCTCTGGACAACAGGCATCACTGCAATGGCAATAAAAGATGAGCTATTTAAGATATAAAAGAACACAACAGAATATAGTAGAGTACGTAGGATTGTTTAGTGTTGATTATGTAATTTAGTAGGCCATTTGGATAATAGCTTGTATTGTAATTGTTGGATTTATTGAAATTTGAAAGGGAAGGTGTATATTACCATTGTTAAATCCATAGAAAGCACTAGCAATACCGCCAACAGCAGAGCTAATCTACAAGAAGTAGATAACATCACAACAATAAAGTGAGGTATCACGAGCATGCACAGGTAAGTACAACACGAAAGGAAACAAGATTAAGGCAATATACAATTTTCTAAATGGTCTATACTCGAAGAGTAAATAACAGAAGAGCAATATACAATTTTCTAAGGCAAGGTTCCATAAGAAAAAGGAATAATACCATAGAGAAGCTATCCCTAATAAGAGGAGGAATTGTCCAAGCACTTGTTTCCTGTAATATACAACAAATTACAGATTAAAGTGAGACTGTGTAGACCAAGACGATAGAAGAAAACTCAGAAGAAGGCACGAGACCATATCCTTTGAAAGAGGGCCTGCACAGTGTTGACATCTCATATTGCTCATTCTAGTAAGGTTGTTATAGCCCTTTCCTTGTTGCTTGTTCACACTAGCCCCCTGCTAACACAATCCTCCCATATTATAAATCACAAGAAAAAAGTCAGCCTGTCCATAGCTCATTAAGAGGTTAAACATTTGATCTAAAGATTAGATGTTCAATCCCCAACTCCACATGGCTAAATTCAAAAAAAGAAACCACAAGAAAAACACTGACAATAAAAAATGAAAAGAATAGGCTACATCATCATAAAAGTACATAGGTAGATATGGATTTCAAGAAACTTAAAATCAATGCCTAACCATTTAAATTTCAGTAATAAAATTAAGAGAAAAAAGGAAAAACACTAACTATTTCAATCAAAATGTAAATGATTGACCGACCAAAAGGGCAATAAAAGTTACAACAATGCTAAAAAACCCATATTTATTAATAATTAACAGCACTATGGTTTTTGTTTTAAAGAAAAAAGAACTTTTTATTCATATAAAGAAAAAAATTGTAGCTCAAAATACAATGGTAATGAAACAAAAGGTTTAAGACAACAGACCGATGGCTATCCACTAAATATTGAAGGAAGTCTTATTGAATTGAGAAACTACCCTCTTGTCCACTTCGGAACAAGGCCACCTCTGTCTCTCTAAAAGACTCAAATTCTAAAATGAAAATTGAAAATTACACTCCCTTGAGGTGCATCT
The DNA here is from genome assembly GCF_000004075.3 of Cucumis sativus. NCBI lineage: Eukaryota > Viridiplantae > Streptophyta > Magnoliopsida > Cucurbitales > Cucurbitaceae > Cucumis > Cucumis sativus. Next base: position 16,800,029 of record NC_026658.2, read on the forward strand.
GTGATGACACATACACAATTTTAGGGGCTTCTGAAGGGTGAGGCTCGACTTTGTTGATTGGGTGCCAATTACCACAAACATTTTCAATCTTGCATGTGTCATCACATCCATGCATGGGGTCCCATGCACATATATGTGTTATCAATACATGCATTCACATCATAATCAGCAAACATTGTCAATCAACATACATCATCATTCACCATACATTTCAATCATCATAATTCAAGGATAATCAATACATAATTGTTAACATATATATGACTCGCCCTAAGGTCATACATCACAAGAGCCACTTACCTGATTAGAAATCCAAAGTATAAAAATTTCTCTCGATCAAATCTCCTCAAATCAACCTAAAGAAAATTTCTGAAATCAAAACTTAATCTTACTAATTCTAAAACGTAATTCAAGAGCTAGTAGTAACTAGCTCTTACCAGTTGTCATCTCATAAATCAACAATCTAATCAGTTCAACCTAAACGCATATAGGCTCCATTGGTTAGGAACTGATTTGGTAATACTTCAATTCAATCCAAAAATTAACTATACAACTAAAAGTTACTCAGATGGATCTAATCAGTTCAACCTAAACGCATAAAGGCTCCATTGGTTAGAAACTGATTCGGTACTTCAATTCAATCCAAAAATTTGGATCAAATTTTATAAATAAGAACTTAAACCAAAATTACTCTGAAACTCAATGTAAATGCTATTACCTTACCCAAAGGATACTGAGGAGGTTTATTAACTCATTCTCGCTGACGTATTAGCTCAAAACTGAAATGGAAGAACTTCAAAGGTTAGAGACTAACTAACCGAACTTAAACGAGTTTGAAAGTCATGAAAACAAATCATTGCCCGCTGATTAAGGCCAGAAAAGCTTAATTACTTGTTGGTTCGTGTTTGAATAGGTTCCAAACTGACATGAATGCGGGGCCAAGGTCCTTAAACTTGATGGCCAGAGTGCTGAACACATTCCAACTCTTGATTTCAAAACAAAAACAAAGTGGAAAACCCAAATAGAAACCACGTAGATCTTAGGTAATAAGAACGAACAATAAAAAAACGAAGAGACCATCGTTACCAAAGCTGCTTGTCGCAAAAACGTAGATCTTGATTACTTGTTGGTCGTCTCCGCGCCGCCGTACTATAACATCTCCGCCGGTCTCCCTTTTTTCTTTTAAGAACTTGCCGTATAGGGAGATAGAGAGGTATAGAAAAAGAAAAGAGAGAAGGAAAGAGGAGAAGAGAAAGGAAAAAGAAAATATGAGAGAAAAGAAAAGAAAGAAGTGAAGAGAAAAGAAAAAGACAGAGAAGGAGAGAAAGGAAAGACGACAGAAGGAAGAAAGAGAGTAAAAGAAAATGAGGGTGGAGGCGACACTTCAAAATGAAAAAATAGGTTTTTCTTTTAACTCTTTTTTAAAATAATGTAAATTTTGAAATAAAAAATAATGTAAAATTTGAAATAAAAAATAATGTAAAATTTGAAATATAGGTGAAATATAGCGGATTTTTTTAAAAAATAATGTAAAATTTGAAACATATATCAAAAATAGGGTGGATGCAAAACTATTTTTAAAAATAGGTGATTTGGGCGTACACGACTTCCATGCAGTGGACCCCACATATTCTATTTTTTCCTTATTTTTATATTTATCCTACACTGGTCCCACATTTTTTTATTTTCTCATTATTTATATACGTGGGTCCCATACACTTCACTTTTTTTCTTTATTTATATATACATACTCACATATAATATAATATATATATTAAACATTTAAATTCTAAAAATATCTTTCTTTATTAAATTAATTAATTTTTTATTTTTTCTTTATATATATTTAAATATCACAGTCTTCCATCTTCCATTTTTCTTATTAAATTCATTTTTCTATTTTAATTTAAATTTTTCTTAATCAAAATTACACCTATCTTCTTTTCCAATTTTTAATTTTTTTAAACAAACTCATATATTAACAAATATGTTATTAAAAATATATTAAACAAATAAAAATAGAAATAATAATAATAATTTATATATATATATATATTATATATATTTAATATCTCAATCTTCAATTTTTCTTATTAATTCATCTTTTCTAATTTAATTTAATTATTTCTTAACCAAAATTATATATATCTTTTTCTAATTTTCTATTTAAAAAAACACATATATTAACCAAATATGTTATTAAAAAATACATTAAACAAATAAAAATAATAATAGCAATTGAAAGAAGTTGAAACTACTCTAAAAATAATAATAACAATAAATTTGTAATTGAAAATTATCTGTTAAGTTTTTAAATTTAATTTGTAATCGAACCAATTCTTGTTTTTTTCCTTTTGCCATAAACATGAATTTCTTTTTATTCAATTATCAATGTGCGTGGGTTCAAGTGTTATTATTATTATTTTTTTTTAGTAATTTTAACTTATCTCAATTATTATTATTACTCTTTTAATTTGTTTAATATATTTTTAATAACATGTTTTGTTAATATATGAGATTTTTTAAAAAAATTGAAAATTGGAAAAAAATATATGTATAATTTTAATTAAGAAAGAATTAAATTAAATTAGAAAAATGAATTTAATAAGAAAAATTGAAGATTGTGATATTTAAATATATATAAAGGAAAAAATAAATTAATTTAATGAAGAAAGATATTTTTAGAATTTGAATGTATAATATATATATTATATTATATGTGAGTATGTATATATAAATAATGAGAAAAAGTGAAATGTGTGGGATCCACGTATATAAATAATGAGAAAATAAAAAAATGTGGGACCCAGTGTTGTATAAATATAAAAATAAGAAAAAAATAGAATATGTGGGGTCCACTGCATGGAAGTACGGGGTACCCGTACACGTACTTCACCCCAAATCACCTATTTTTAAAAATAGTTTTGCATCCACCCTATTTTTGATATATGTTTCAAATATTACATTATTTTTAGAAAAAATCCAAAAATAGCGTTAAGGCAACAAAAATAGGTGAAATTGTTTACCCATCCACCACTTTCATCCACTCCCTTCCACATCTTCTATTTTCACCTTATTTATATATATATTATACTAGGTTCCATATTTTCTTTTCTTTTTTCATTATTTATACACATTATGTGTGGGTCCCACAAATTCTGTTCGGGACGGGTACACCACCCCACCTATTTTTGTGAATAGTTTTGCATTCACTCTATTATTCACTCTATTTTTTACATATGTTTCAAAATTTATATTATTTTTTTAAAAAAATTCTTTTTTCTTTTCTTTTTTAGTTTTTATAGAAAAACCAAATAACATATATTATTTTATTTTTTAAAAAGAAAGAGCCATTTTTTCGATAACTATTAACCATTTTTTTTGTTTAGATAGCTACATCAATTGATTTTATCTTTTTTTACAAAAATGTTATATTTTTCTTTTTGTTTAATTTATTCTAATCTATTTTTTTCTTTAACTTACTAATTTTTTTGTTTTTTTTTTTTTTTCATGTTTAGTAGTTGGGAGATTCCACCAACTATAAGAGGCTCTACAAAAGGTTAAAGCCTCTTTGTTATTATCATTATCAATGAATTTTTTAAAAAGTTATTTCTTTGAAGGCCCTATGTAAGTATCTTGGTTTGATCATCTAGACATTTTGGCTTCTTGGGTTTGTACATGATAGACAATACAATTCTATCATGACACCTATTGCATTGGCTTATTGGGTTTGTACATGATAGATGATGCAACTCTATCATAACGTCCACTATTGTGATGTCTTTTGGCTTGACTAATGCTCCTGTTGTATTTATGGATTTGATGAATAAAGTGTTTAAGGATTTCTTAGACATTTTTGTGATAGTTTTTATTGATGACATCTTGATTACTCCAAGACAGAGGCTAAGCATGAGGAGCATTTGCATTAGGTGTTAGAGACTCTTCGAGCCAATAAACTATTGTACCTTTTTCTTCGTGAATATGCTTGAGATCACCTCTAAAATCCAACATTACTAAGATAACTTCGTATATATGAATAAATAGACCCCTTAGATATCATGTTGAACTCAAAGTTAACTAAAGTATAAGATTTAGCACAACTAAAGTAAAATCGGTTAATCAAAGAATCCTTAAAACACTTCTTCAAATTTTTAAAAACATTTTGCATGTAAAAATTAAAATTCAACATCCTTAAATACACTTAAAACACCATTTGGAATGCTCAAATGTCTATCAGAGATAATGACTAAATGATCACGATCCCCCAAACAAGTATGCAAATTTTCAAAAAACCATTTTCAGCATGTATAATTTTCTGAGTCAACAATAGCAAATGCAAGAGGAAAGATATTGTTGTTACCATCAACTGTTGAGGCTACTAATAAAGTACCACCAAACTTGCATTTAAAAAATATGTCATCAACTAATATGGTAGGTCTACAGTACCTCTAACCCTCAATAGATGAACCAATAGCCATGAAGCAAAACTTAAAATTTTCATTTTTATTCATCTTAAAGGCAGTGTGTGTTCCTACACAAAAATATATGAAAACAATTATATCATTGGTAATGACAAATTATTTATCATTATCTGCCATTGGTACATAGACAGTGATAGTTGTCTATCACTTTCTATCAGTGATCGATAGACAATGATGGATGACTATAATTGATACACAGTGATAGATGACTATGTGACAATGACAGAAAATTTATATAAAAATACTTCATTTGCAATAATACATGGATTCCTTTTCTTCTATTTCTCCAAGAACTTTGGAATGAAACTATAAGACTTAGCAACATCACCATTTAATTATTCTAATATGTGTTATTTTGCTCTCCAAGCTTTTTGATAACTAATATTAACACCAAGCTTAGTACGAGCCTTATAAATAATATCTCTTTGAAGAGATTGATCAATAGACCTAAACCTAAAATCATCTTCCAAGCAATTTCCAATTACAGATGAAGAAGCTTGCATATGAGTACTTTGCATTGAATCCATATAACAATCATGGTAAGAAATATACTTCCTAAGCATCCATAAATCACTTTTCATATATCGAGATGTATGAACATACCATTGACAACCATCTTTCAAACACTTCAACTCAAGTGAATTTGAATTTGATTGTGTAGTCCCGAATTGAAATTTTTTAATTTCTGTTAGTATATAAAAACATTTTGACAAAATTTCTTTACTTACAAATACATCCTTTTCCTTCAAATCGCTATTAAAATCATAATCTTGTATAATGTCGTCATTTGAAGAAGAACTAGAAGAAGCTAAGTACAACCAATTATCATTAGCTTTGCTACTGCCACCAATGTCACTGGAATATGCTTCTATACTAACATGAGCTAGAAGAGAATGATCCCTAACATGAGCAACCAAACGATGCCTAATACTTGAATATTTAATCCAAGACAGAAACCAATGAACATCCTTATCTTGTTTTCAATGATACACAGTTTGAATATTTGTGTGGCCAAAGTCCAATGACACTGATAAATCAATAAAAGCATCCAATTGAATTTCATTCAAGATCAAATTAACTAAACCACTCAAATTTATCATATGATCAACAAGTACTCCAGCAACACTATAATTCTCATAAGAACTGTACTACGTCCATTGTCCACCATAAAAACTACTAAGGGAATATTAACTATGCTATCAAATTACTCCACAAAAAAAAAAAAAACATTATATAAGAGGCTAATTTGAAAGATATGAATAACCAATATCAATTACAGAAAGTGATATAGTTTTATCACTGTCCACAATTTAAATTAGTTCGCCAAAAACACAAAGAAAAATAGAACATCAATTAATTAAAGCCTAAAACATTAAAAAAAAAAACAATAGCACCAAAGAAAGAAGAATGAAAAGTAAAAGAAGGAAAAGAAAAAAGGAACGTCCAAAAAGGAAACTGTATCGATATGCCGATGATGGATGTGGAAGCATAGACCAGATGAAGAAAGAAGAATAGAAGAATAAGATGAAGAAAAGGAAAAGAAGAATATAAGGATAGGAAGCTGTCGCCTGACGTGGAAACACCGACCTTGGAAAACCAAAGACGATTTGAAAAAAACAAACAAAGATCAGAATAAAAATAATGAAAGAATAAGTCGAAAGAAGTGGGAAGAAGAAGTCGCCAAAAAAAATCGAAGGAGACATTCCTTGCACGAATATTTGAGTAAGTATGTCAGAGGTATTTTTGGAATAACAGAAAATTAATGTATTCCCTCCATTTTTTTTTGCTATAGGATGTAAATACTTTCAGTTTTCTTCTATTGACGTAATTTCCCTAATAAGAAATATATCATGCTTTTTATGGGTCATTGAATAATGACATAATAAATTTTCTTTTTAATTTGTAGCAAATGATATTTTTTATACGTGCATGGTATTTTATAAAACACTAAAATACTCACATTTTCGAACTATAATTATTTTGTGTCTACAGTTTTTATTTTGTGTCTACAGTTTAATTAATCTCTGTTATGTATTTTTTAACCTTTAATTATTTTCGACGTGATAAAGTAATCCATATCATAACTTCTTTCTAATATTTTGAGATTCAACTAATTCATTCAACATTTTAACAACTTTATTCAATTTTGCTAATTTCAAAATAATCAAATTATTAGTTTTCATTTTGAAGAATCTCAACCATTCATTTTATTTCAAAATATCGTAATTGAATTTCAAAATAATCAAATTATTATTTATTTTATCAACTTTCTTTTTCCATGCTCTTTTGTTTAAGTCACAATTCGCTTATTTGTTTCTTAATGTTTTTTGTTAAATTAAATTATTTTATTTAAAAAATATAGCACATTGTGTCTATATATATATATTTCGATATAATTAATTTGGTGAAAACTAATTAAAATTAAAAACATCATTGCATTATGTTTACTTTTAAATCAAAACATTTTCATTTGACTGAATAACATTAATTAAATTATAATTTCTATCAACATTGGTTTGACATCTATAATTGGATGTTCATTGATTGAAAAAATAACTTACTAACTAACATGATTCGGGAGTGCCACACATGCATGGTATTTTATCCAATACCAAAATACTCACATGAACGGTAATTATTTGTGATATGCACTTGTGCGTTCTTATAAAAAATCTATCATGATTTAATAAATTTGTTAAAGATTTTAACAATTTTATTAATTTTTTTTATTTCAAAACAACCTTAATTAGCTGAATCTTTCAACCCTTAATAATTTGAAAATTAAAATTAGCTTTTGTATTAAGATGTTAACTTATTTTTTAAATTAAATTTTTTCCCAACAAAATAGGCTAAGGTATTGTGTTTTTTAGACAAAATTTTCCAAATTCCATATACATTTTATTAATTAAATAATATAAATAAATTTTAAAAAATCAGCCAAAATTAGACAAAGAGGATGACACTTTTGTATCTTTTTTTCTTTGGACCGAATGTTTTTGTTCTTCCACCTCAAATGTTTGAGGGGCACTATCAACAAAAAAAAAAAAATGTTGTAAATGAGATTTGAACCAAAAAAGAGACAGCCATTATACCAAATTTAAAATACAAGAAAAAAAGCATTATTTAACTTATATTATAATTTAACATTTCAAAATTAATATTAAAATACAAAAACCGAAAATGTGAGCCCCTTAATAGATCCGCCCATGGAAGATAGTGTATATGTGTTTCAAATGTTTGTATTCTTTTTCTTGCAAATGCATGGTAAAATTGAAGATGAAACCGAAACTTCAAATAAAACGGTAACTTGCAAAAGGGAGGGTGAAGATTAGGGTTTGTTCGCTTCAAGTGGAAAGATAAGGGTTTGGCTGTTTGAAGAAGATGGGATTAAAAAAGAAAAATGGAAAATGGAGACAAAGGAAAAGATGGAAAATCTTAAAATAGAAGATTGAGAATGGAAAAACAAAAATGAAAAATGAAGATCATTTTCTAATTTTGATTGGACAAGTATGTAGCTCTAACTATGTTTCAACATTTATTAAAGTGTATTTATTTTATTTTAGCTTAAGAAAAGTAGCTCATACTCTATGTACACGGGTATTTTGGTTTTTTGCAAATTCTTATTTATTGTATTTTTTTCATTTTTCCATTTTTTAAAGAAAAAAAATGATTTTGCTACTTTTCAAAACGACAACTTTAAAATTGCTTTCTTCTAGTTGACCCATATTAATTCACAAACATAGCCCACACTTTAATTATACGTATTATTTAAATACGTCTAACAATGTGTTCCTTGAAACATAAAGTGATTAGAAAACAATAGAAAATATAGATTTAGAAACACAAAAAACACAATTGTTGTCACACGTTCAATTATTTTACAACCAATAAATCTACCACACACTATCTGAGATAGACAGAGATAGTTATATATCCTTATATATATAAGTAAACTATTTCTTTGGTGATTTTTTTTAAAATTTATTTTTCTAAACAATTGATTTTCTTCGTTAGTGGTTTATATTTGAGTTTTTAATAAAAATGAACTTAACATTGGATGATTCTGGTTTCAAAAGTGTTATTTTTGTATATAAGTAATGACCTCAACTTAATTTTAAAAGTTGGGTTGTTACATAACCAATAGAGTGTTAGGGACTCTATCATTTACTGTATTAATGGATCTCGACTTAAACAATAGACTTAGCTAGCCCTTGCACAACCCGATTTTGCTTCAATAATATGAAAAATAGATCAACGGAAAAATGTCCATTTGAAGGTAGTATATACTAGAGTGCCAAAGACTCAAATTTGACCTTGCCAACTTACCTTCCTCTGTGGATGTAAGTATTGAAGCTAAATAAATGGTGAAGAGAATACAAGAACTACATATGGAAGTCCATGATAACTTAAAAAAACAACTGTCCTACAAAGAAACCATAGATAAATCTAGAAGAAAAGTAAAGTTTGAAGAAGAATGTTTAGTGATGATCCATTTGCAAAAAAGTAAATTTCTTACTACAATGAAGAATAGACAACTTAGATTATGTAAAATACTGGCAAAATATGGTACCAAGATATGCTTATCGAATTGAGCTATCGAAAGATCTAATATCAATCTTATTTTCAATTGTTGCTGATTTGAAGCCATATATTATTCTCTGGATGACTTTCATTTAGCTTCTTAGCTCACTCAAGGACGATATTTGGTTTTAAGAGGGGTTGAATTTGGTGTATGGAGAGAATGCTAGTAAAAGGGTTGTGAGGATTAGTAGAGAAAAGTTGGTTGTATTAGTTATGAGAATTGTTTGCCTTTCTAACAACTTGTAGTCACTTTTCTACTATAAATAAAGACCTCTCCCTATTTAAAGGAAGAGTTTCATTGATGATTCAAAATTAGAGTTTTGGTCTACACCAGTGTTTGACACGTCTGCCATAGTACCAAAATTAACGAAGAATGTCCCTTGTGGTTTGTGTATACAAAGAGAGCCCAAGATAAAAAGTGAGGACGAATCACGTACAATTCATTTACACTTATTCGCACCCCAAGAGAATTCTAGTGGGTCGATGGGAGAAAAAAAGAGTGCTCAAGAGAAACTCATTCCTTTCTTCGATCATAACAACCACATGGCAAGATGAATCATCCACAAGCTCAAGTTGACGTAAGAAATTGTCACCTACGGCTTGGCATATCACTCTTCATTTTATCTCGATACTCTTAACACTTTGTAGTTACTATTTTATTCATTTATATATTATGAACTTCACATCATTCTTCTTCTCCACTTTCATTTTTTATTTAGCTGTAGACAGCTAAACTTCTAATGGGTTGAGGTGATTCATCATCCCTACTGTTGTGGTGTTTGTATTTGTGTAACTGATTGTGTTGAGTGGCTGTGATGTTATTCATCGAATATATTTGTTGATATGAGATATGTGATACAAACATTTCTTATCCAATCCAAATGTAAATTAAACTGGATTAGGTCCTAGGGAGTTAGGGTCGAACACATGAAAAACTTTGTTGTTGACTGTGAACTTTAACGTTACTTGCTCATCAAAGAACTAGAGTAGAATTGTATAAGAGCATGGTGAATTGTCCTATACTATGATGTCCGAGTGATATGAAACGGATGAGTTAAAAATGACCTAGAACTTTATCTAATTGTTTACAAGTATGCGGTAGAGGGTCAACAAGTTTACTCAATCTTTAGTGAATTTAGACGCTACTTATGCATTCACATGCTAACTAAGACAAAACATCCTTTCGATGCCACATGCCACACATGCTCTATTACTAGATGCAGATGTATGAAATGTGATAGGCTTACTCTTATTTCTAACTTGGTTCCTATCTTCATCTGATTAGGTCCTACTCACTTACTCTTTCAAGCAGTTAACTACCATTGTCTAACTTAATCTTTCGATGTGTCAAGCGTGACATCATCTAAGTATGTCTCTACTCGTTCTCATAGATTGAATCTACCCCTGACCCCGTAGAAATTTAGCTACGCAACAAATAACAAACAGAGATGAAAGACATAAATTGAAAATTTACAATATCAAAGATCAAAACAGTCGTTATGAACAAAGAAGTGTAAATGTAAACAACAGAGAGAATGACAACTACAGATCTCAATTTGTTGGTTGTAATGGTGATCTCTATCTGGCAAAGCTTTGGACTTAAGGGAAAGATGGAAAACGGATTTATGTGATAATCTAGCCAACATTTTTGCTCTTATTTTTCGTATATTTTATGTCCGAGGTAATTATAGGCTTTTTGACACTCAACGTCCACTCTGCACACTCCGTGTTCTTGGATGCCTACTCTTACGTTACGTGGGTCTTCATTAGAGGAAATTACATTTATTTTTTAGAATTGGGAGCTTGGAATTTTATTTTATAGTTAATTAATAAGGAAAAAGAAAAGTAAATATAAGGGTGAGCAATGGTCACTCGAAGCTACTTTTCCGACCAAACTGATACTGAACTGACTATGAAAAGTTTAGCAAATATTCAAATCGATTTCAACCATGAAAGGGAGTACAAACCAATTGTTGGTCGGCCGATTGATCGGTTTAAGTATTTGAAATTTAAAAAAAATGTTGTTGGTATAGATTTTTCTCAAACCGATATCAACCAAACTTCTTCTTATATCTGACTAGCTACCTTTGATTTGGTTGGTCGACATCAACCAAACTTCTTCTTATATCTGACTAGCTACCTTTGATTTGGTTGGTCGACTCAATTTTTCAGTTTATAATGGTCACGCTTAACCGTATTTGTACGTGTGTGTATATAGTCCTACCTTAGGAATCTTATGTTATGTTTGGTAACCCTTTTGGGAATCACTACCTATGAAAGTGTGCGTTCGGGTTCATCCTATGCATATGCTTATGACAAGTCGGGATGCCTACCGCTTTCACTAGGAAGGCTAACAGGTACACCTAGTGGACCCATTAGTGGGTCACTTGCTGTGTATTCATATACTCATCATTTTCTTTTCATGTTTTAAGGTAAAGGCAAGAACAGATCAACAAATAACAGGAAGAATGCTGATTGAGCCTTTGGGGAGTTTTTGGTATCACTTCTACACATATTTTTCTAAATATGTATGTTTTGCTTTAGGAGTAAACATTTAAATTATTTGATGGTTTATTTAATCTTTTTTTTTTTTTTAACTTAGAGTAGAGGTAGCCGATTTATTCTTTTGGAACTTAATTTAATGAAAAAGTTTAATAAATTTTGCTTCATTCTTTTATAAGAAATATATTAGAAACATATTTTTAAGTGCATGCATGCATATGGTAACGTCCTTGAAGCGTGTTAGAAAGTCACTTGTTACAGTATATGTTCTGAGGATGGGTGGTATTCATCACAACCCTATTTCTATCAACTAATATTTTTCTTACATCCATACCTAGCTTCTTTAGCCATGCACCTTAAGCAACCTCAATCTCAGCTGCATTTATGTGTTTCTGTACATTTTAGTTCACAAAACTTACAAGATCATTCAATTTGAAATTTGTTAAAACCAAAAAACACCTTAGATTGGTTAACTTGGTTCAAAAAAATCCCCAAGTCTGACCTTGGTACTCACCAAGTCAGTCACGCTTTAGAAGTTTATACTTGAGCTTTTGAAGAGAAATCTTGGGATGGAATCATATCTATATTCATAGAACTGTGAACATAATCATTTTCATCGTAGAGCAAACGACAAGATCCTAAATGGAGAAGATTTTGATTAAGATTGACACCCATGGAGAATTCATAAAAATGAAGTTTCTCAACCTTGACCAATAGAGTAGAGAAGCAGGCTGAGGAGAAGTCTGAAGATCTAGAAGCAGGAGCAAACAACACAACTCCAAACTTTATTATGCAATTGACAAACAAATTGAGTTTCTTCAAAGAATTCTATGTTCAACCCTAAGCAATGGTCTGTGGGGTAGGGAACGGTGCAACGAACTTCCAAGCATACTCATTGCAAATGAAGAGCTAGGTTAACGGTAATACCTCTAACATCTCCAATTTGTGATTCCTTCGTCAAAGCCTCTGAGCCCCACAAGATATCGACTCACCACATCTACCTTCAACTTTGGTCGCTGCAATTATTGTGAGGTCTCAATATATTACTTGCTAATAAAAACAAAACAAATTGATATAGATTACAAAATCCGCTTTTGAAGCATAGAGTAAGTACTCAATAGATGGGAAATATTATTAATGTTCAATATATAAATCATAGTATTAAAGAAACAAACATGGGGTAGAATGGAACAGGTATCCTTTGAAAAACATATATAAAAGAAGGGTAAGAACCATTTTTCTCATCAAAATGGTAAAAAAGGAGCAGCAGAAAGAATAACAGCTGGTCCAAATAAATAAATAAATAACAATATCAAACCAAAAAATGTCTTTGCGGGCATTATAATAAAAAAAAGAAAAAAATAAAGGTCTTTCGATTGCCCTTCTTTGGCTTTTTTCACCTTCAGCAAACTTGAAATAGTTAACCACCTTTAAATTACAAAATTATACACGAATGGAATAAAGGATATATTCAGTAAGTCCCTGGCCCTTACACCTTAATTTAAAGATATCAAACTCATTGAAAAGAAAGAAAGAAAAATGACTCAACTTTACAAATAATGAGTTGAAGTGAAAATAAATAAAATTGCACTCCCAAACACTTCTTCACACCACTCCTTCATGACTCGTTGAAATCTATGCTTCCACTGCGAGAGCTGCTAGCATTACGACTGTGTAAAGAAAGCCCTCTCATATGTCCAACTCCAACATCTATTTTTTTATCCTTGAAGAACTTCTCCCTTTCTGCATGCTTTACTGGTGGTGGTGGTATTGAAACACCCTGACCATGCTGTATTTCCAATGTCGTTGACACCTTCTCGTCAATAGGTCGAATGATTGGACGGTTTGCTCGTTCAACTGGAATTGACAATCCTAGCAAACCCAACGACGGCCGCTCCTCTGAAGAATCCTCTTCGTCTTCAGGCCTTACACAAGCCTTTCCTTTTCGCAACCTGTTATTGACCATATCACTCACTACTTAGTTTGCTTATATTTTCACCACTCCATACTGAAATCAACATCGAATGTAGTGTATTACCTTCGGAAAAGTTGATCGGCCTCTTCTTCATCTTCTCCTTCGTCATGGTTATAATGATTAGCAGGCAATCTGGACATACCAACTTCTTCGCCGTTGAACTGATTTTGAGTCGACATAAACTGACCAGAGAGGAGGGCATCATGTCTTGCAAGGACCTTTTGGAGCTTCTCATTCAATTCAATGGCACCGCAGACAATCTTCTCGTCCCTAAAACACAGTGAAAGCAACTGGAAATCAAAATGATAGACCAATAGAATTACAAGTTATTGTAAGTATGTTTCAATTTTTAAATTTTCTTGTGACAGCAATTATGTTTCAATTAAATAAATTATAATGATAACCGTGTTTTACTAAGAAGTGAAAAAGAATACACAATGACTATCTCATGCAATATTAAAAAAGGATATCTATGGTAGGCTAACAAGAGTTACAACCACAGTATAGAAATAGAAAAGAAAAATCGAAACAACAGTCACATAGCAGAGTTCAAGGTCAGTAAATTGGAAAAAGGAAGCAACGTTGTATTAAGCTTATTTCTCATAATGTACTAATTTATGAGGTATCTATAGATGTGTCAAATTCAGCATCCTTGAAGCTATCTACAATTGTTAAAACAGGGTGAGCAATATAAGAGATTCTTTCAGTTACACGCAAAGTTGTTACGAAAACAAAAACATTACTGCACATTTTTTCATTTACAAAATTTGTCCATTATGATATCAACAATATTTTGTAGCTTCATGTCTCCTTTTCATTTACTTAACACAGTACGTTATCGTTTCACAAAGCATTGAGTAGGAAAAACATCCATTCATTGAATGGAATCAATTACTGATGCATTGTGGAAGAAACAGGCGAAGATGGAACCATACCGAGAAGACAGCACAAGATGCATTAGTTTCTGCTTCTGAAACGAACACTGTTCTACAAGATCAAGAGTAAACTCATCTCTTGCCCCCTGGAAAATAGCAATGTAGCAGTTAAAATGACATGCTTCTCTTATTTGACGACCCTTGCAAACAACTAAACTGCCACTGTTAGGATTCTAATTCAAAAATACCAATCAATCCTAACAAAATGTCTAAAACAGAGGCCGCACTCTGTTATTTATATTACTTTCAGCCGAAGATAAGATCACACAGAGTTCAACAACGAAAATAAAGGAAAATTACAATAGCTTACCCAGCAACTTTACAAGGAGGCTGGGAAATTCGTCTCCTAAAGCTTTCTGCAGCTTTTACACAAAAAGAAACCCTCCCTACACATTGCCCATAAAGATTTTTTTATAGGACACTCTCTCTCCTACCGGTGGGCCCATTACTCGCAATCTTTTCTGCAATCATTCCCTCATCATTGGCTTGCTGGATAATTCCCTTTCTGCCCTTTCTTTTATACGTATGGATTATAGGTGGCCTTACAACACCCTTGTGTTTCAAATCACCTTGTCCTCAAGGTGAAATGTAGGGAACTGCTGATTCATCTGATATATTGATTCCCATGTAAAACCTTCCATTTAATTAGCCGTTCATTTGCTCCTAACTCTTTACTCCAACGAATTCCCATAACAGTCTTGGGCTGGTGCTGCACTTGTTGCTTTCCCAATTTGAGCTTCAATTGAGACACATGGAAGACATTGTGGATTGCTCCTTCTGGTGGTAGTTGTAATCGGTATGCCATGTCCCCAATTTCCTCAATTAATTTATAAGGTCCATAAAACTTAGGAGCAAGTTTTTCACATCTTTTTCTAGCTAGTGACCGCTGTCTATAGGGTCTCAGTTTAAGGTAAACTTCTTCTCCTACTTTAAACTTCAGCTCCCTTCTCTTTAAATCTAGCCATTTTCTTCATCTGGTATTGAGCCACGATAAAATTCCCCTTGAGAGCATTTATGGCTAAGTCTCTTTCCTTCATCATCACTTCCACTTCATTGTTGGAGGATTTCTTATCCCCATATGATATTAAGGGTGGTGGGGTCTACCAAACACAAGTTGGAAAGGGGTAGCCTTCGTGGATGCATGAAAGGTTGTGTTATACCACAGCTCAGCCCATGGGAGGAATTTATGCCATCTGCTTGATTGCTCATTGCAAAAACACCTCAAATAGGTCTCTAGGCATCTGTTTACTCTTTCGGTTTGCTCATCTTTTTGCGATTAGAAAGTTGTGCTTCTCCTAAGTAACGTGCCCATGGTAGAGAACAATTCCTTCTAGAAATTACCGAGGAATATTTTATCCCAGTCTGTGATTATGGATTTGGGTAACATTCAGTTCTAAGTCAACAATTCCCGGGGTTGTCATAACATTCAGTTCGAGAGGTGGTTCTATTCTAGAGTGGGCATGAGCAGCCTTATTTTGCAGTCTCAGCTGATACAAGATCTCAAAATCATACCCCAACAGTTTTGTAAGCCACTTTTGAAATTGGGGGTTGAACTTCTCTTTGATTTAAGAGACATTTAAGAGCTTTCTGGTATGAAATTATAGTGAATTTCCTCCCCAAGAGACAGTATCTCCGTTTTTGGACTGAAAGCACAACATCCATCACTTCTCTCTCAAAGATGGATTTGACTTGGGCTCTTGGAGCTAGTTTCTGACTGAAGAACGCAATGGGATGTCCATTTTGTGATAGAACTGCCCCTAACCCTATTCCAGAAGCATCTGTTCCAGTCATAAAAAGAAGGGACCAATCTGGTAAAGCTAAAACAAGGATGGTTGTCATGGCTATTTTCAACTTTTCAAAAGCCTATGTAGCTTCCTCATTCCATTTAAAATACCCAGTCATAAAAAGACTGGACCAATCTGTAGAAGTTTTGTCAAAGGGGTAGAGATTTCACCATATCCTCTCACAAACCTTCTATAGTATCCTGTCAATCCCAAAAACCCCATCAATCCGATAACATCTTTCGGTTGAGGCCAATTCATTATTAAGTGTATTTTATCCTTATCAGCTTCCACCCCCTTACTTGAGATCTAGTGGCCTAAATATTGGATTCTAGAGTAGGCTATAACACATTTTTTCAGTTTGCAAATAGATGATTATCTCTAAGTACAACAAACACCATCCCCAAATGTTTTTCGTGCTCGTTCACATCACAACTATAGACCAGTCTATCATAAAAAAGTACAAGTACAAAGCCTCTTAGGAATAGGCAAAATACCTGGTTCATAAGTGATTGAAAGGTGGCCAGTGCATTGTATTAATATAATTAGATTAATTCTTAAGTGATCATATTCTGGAGATATTATTTGATATTATTTCCTTGAGTGTATTTCTCTAGGGTATATATAGGCTTGTACCTCTGCTAAATAATCAATGAAAATAAAAATTAATTCCATAAAATCAACATAGTATCAGAGCTCTAGGGTTTTCGCCTCATTGAATTCTAGCCTCCAGATCCCGTCCGATCTACCTAATCATCCCCCATTAGCCGCCGCCACCCTTAGATCTGCAAATCCGCCACCGTCATTGCACCTTCCCTTTGCTGCTCATTGTCGCTCATTGCTGCTCAAATCTGCCACCATCCAAACCCCAGAAACCCCAATCGTTTTCACTAGCGTCCACCGCCCTTGCTTCCCGACCATCTCCTCCATAGTTCTCCATCTGACGTCTTGTTTCCATCAGCCAAGCAGCCGATTGAACCTCTGTCAGTTGAAGCCGAATGCCCAACCGAAGAGTTTCAGTTTTGTTCGTCGTTCGAGAAGCTCCGCTCGCTGCTGCGTTTCGTTGCCGTCGCTTCATCTCCATACGCTATCTCGACAAAACCCACGAAACCCCATGCCCTCAGGATTCTTGTGTCCGCCTCCAATCTGTTCCAAATCTGTCGGATTTCTTCAGACCCATCCTTCGTGTCGCCTTCGAAGTTTAGATCGAAGCTCAGATCCAAAGACGCCCCGATTCAGTTTTTGTTCAGATCCGCTAAGCCTCAACGCCTCGTTCAGTTCACCCCAGATTTCCTGTTTAGTCTGATTCTGACTTACACTAGTTTAGTTCGTTCAGTTCCATTCTGATCCGAAGAAACGCTCTTCCCCAATTCAGACCCCGTTTTCGTCCTGGTTTGATTCTACTTTGCTTCAGTTTTGCTCTTTCGTTTTGCCCCCAGAGTTCTTGTTTCGTCCTTCCTTGGTTCTGTTATAGATCTCTATACGAGGATCTATGTTTCTATCCCAGAAGTTCTTCGTTTCGCTCTTTGTGGGTTTGTTTTAGCCTAAAGGCTCTTTGTGTGCTTGTTCTTCAGGTTTTTTATTCTATTCTAGATCTATTGGTTCTTTTCTTAGTTCTTAGCAAACTCAAGTTTGTGATTTCAACCTTGAGTTTGAGGGAGGGTATTAATACAATTAGATTATTCTTAGGTGATATTATTCTGGAGATATTATTTCCTTAAGTGTATTTCTCTATGGTTATATATAGGCTTGTACCTCAAATAAATAATCAATGAAAATAGAGATTAATTCCATAAAATCAACACATTGGTTGTCAAGATCCTCCCTCAACTTCCTACAAAGAATACAATAAAAGACCCAATCCAAGGTGTACTCTTTTGCACGTGACTAGAATATAAAAAACTTAACCTTTCAGGGAATCTTCATCTTCAACAGCATGGAGTACTCTCCGGCACAGAGCTAATATTTTATTCAATATACAAGCATGAGAAAAGAGACATGCTACAACTGGCAATTATAATTCCCACAAATGAACTAACAACGTTCTCATGTCCAACTAACTTGCTCGTGGTCCCCTTCCCAACATCCTTATCCCTCTCCTAGAATATATAATGATAGTTGGGGGGGGAGGGGGGTTAGTGGGTGGAAATAAGCCAACTGCTCTTTGGAATTGATAATTCACAAAGAAGAATTGCAACTCAACAATGCTCCAGGAAAATGACCTACTTGTGCATAGGGAAAACAAAAACTATTAGATGGTAAATGGGTTAAGAGCAATTTTAAGACTTGAAGAATTTACTCTTTTGAGATTAAAGTAAATATTTTTCATACCAATTGTCTTAAGAGAATAAGAGGTAGGCACGGGACTTGTGGAAGGATATTTCAAAAAAGCTCCCTTCAATAGTCCACTTAGACCAATGCGTGGTGAGGGAGGGAAAGGGCACATATTTTTTAAAAGGTCATTTGGTAGGGGAAAGACCTCATCCCAATATTATAATTTATAAACTATAATATTGTTGGGTCTAGAAGCTCGTGCTTCTTTATGTTTGATCTTCATCCTTCACTTTTCAATAGTGAAATGTTGGATGTGGCCTTTCTTCTTGTCTTACTCGAAAGTCACTTTTTTAGGTTTGGGAGAAGGCATGTGAGAGTCTGGAAAACCAAGCCTTCAGAGGAGTTCTCGTGCAATTTTTTTTTCAATGTCTGGTTGATCATTCTCCCACAGGTGTCTCAGTCTTCTTGGTTCTCTAGAGCATTAAGATTTCTAAAAAAGCGAGGTTCTTTACTGGGCAAGTTTTTCATGGTCGTGCTAGTACAATGGATTAGTTGGTGAGGAAGTCACCTTCATTTGTTAGGTTGTTCTATTGTTTCTTTGTTGGAAGACCGGGGAAGATTTAGATCACATCCTTTGGCAGTGTGAGTATACCAATTCTACTAAGAGCAGTTCTCGGCTTCTATGTGGCTTGTTAGAGGGTTACTATGAGTATGATTGAGAAGTTCCTCCTCAATCCACCTCAGAGGGAGAAAAGTCGCTTTTTATGGCTTTACAGGTGTGTGTGATCTTATGGACTTTGTGGGGTGAGCGAAATAATAGGACTCTTAGAGGGAGGGAAAGGGACCTTAGTGAGAGATTGTCTGTTTTTCGTTATCTTGTTTCTTTGTGAGTTTCAATTTCAAAATTCATTTTAACTACTTCGTAGGCAGTCTTTTCCATAGTCAGAATCCATTCTAGTACAAGGGCTTCTATCTTTTGTGGGTTTGGCCTTTTGCATGCCTTGGTTGTATTCTTTCATTCTTTTTCTCAGTGAAAGTGCTTGTTTCGATAAATATATACACACACACAAATTGTGACAAAAACCCAAATCAAACCGGACATAGCAGACAGACGAGAACAAAATAGAAAGAAACCAACTATACTATGAACTAAACTTAACCAAATTCAACCAAATCAAATGAAAAAAAATTTAAACCTAATGGAGGCATGAAGTTTGAGCATCACTTATGGTCAACAACCAAAAACCCTTCATTGGACGGTCACGATGGTCGACAATTGAGCACGAAAATGAAGCCCATAAATGATAGCATCAACCCAAATTATCTCAAATGGGAACAACACACGACGACAGACAGATGGTAACACAAACACATCAACCACCAAAAGTTGTGATGGTGTAGCGGCAGAAGCAACACACAAAAATGGAGGCGAAGGCAAAGGCTTATGCAACAACGATCATGAAGACATTCAAATGTCTCTTCTCTTGTGAACACATTCCAACCAATGACAACTTGAATACGAACACCTTCACTTGTGAGTTTGATTAGAAGTAGATTGCACTAGTTAAGATAAGCAACTAAAATTTCCACAACTTGGTGATTAGGGTTTCCCTAGAAGTGGTGAAAACAATTTTTTAGGGCTGTATAGAGTTAAACCTTACATGATCAAGTGCCATCTTAATTTTAATGAAAGGGATATTTTCATTACAGTAGTTCAGCAGTAAGTTGCACAACTTTCTTCCAAGAAAAAAAGAATTGATATGCAAAAAGAAAGAAATAGAATATGAAATAAGCCATTGGTGATTACATCTAATTAACATATTTACAGCCAACATATATTTATAAAGAGAGAAATATAGGTATATATAAAGAGAGAGGGAGAGAGTCAAAACTGGCAAGAGAATATACCTCAGGATGTCGAGGATCAACAGCATCAAGAACTTCTTTCAGAACTTCTAATGCATTGCCAGCCTTTTCAATTATACTACATAAAAAACATTAAAATGAGAACAATTTAACTTGTGAGAAAAGAGGCTACGAAAGCACAATAACATGAAAAAGGGCAAATGTGATGAGCAATAAGTGGATTTATTCGAAGGTTTTTTTCATTTTTTTCTTTTTCTATTTTTAAGAGAACCAATTGCTTTCATTGGAAAGAAAAGAAAATACGACATACAAAAATACAAGCCCATAAAAACCCAACTAAACAAAGAGTTTCCAATTAGGTAAAAAACAGCCTCATGAGTGTAGTTACAAAAAGCCTTTGAAACCAAAGCCCACAAAGAAACATGAAACTTCACCAAAGACCAAACCCCATTAAGGTCCCTTTCCATACCCTAAAACACTTCAACTATTTCTTCCGCCCCACAAATCCCACAATAAAGCACAAACCCTTGCAAAGCAAAGAAGGTGCCCTTTCTCTTTGAAAGGGATGGAAGAACTCTCCAATCATCCAACGAACATCTTTCTGCTAGCAAGCAAGAAATCAAACTCCTAAAAGAAATAGTTCCAGTAATAACAATATCATAAACATATACAACTAGTAGAACTATATTCTAACTAAAGCTTTAAATGGAGCAAGGATAAGCTATCTGTGCAACAAGCTGGGCATGATCGACATATTTGCTTCAGCTTGAGGCGGGGTGTTATGATATATATATATATTTATATTTATATCATATGCCCTTTATTGTAATTGTACATAGTCTCTAGGGTTTAGTTTATTCTCTATATAAATATGTAACATTCCTTTGACTCAAGATGAATAAGAAATATACTTCTCTGAATTCTAGATTACAATTAGTATTTCAAAGATGAAGAAATTCAAGATTTCCAAGGTCTTTTAACACTCATATCTCAGAAAGATCTAACGGACTTGGATGATAGGAGAGTTTGGTCATTAGAATCCTTAGGCCATTTTTCAGTTAAGTCCCTTTCAAAGCCCCTTTCTTCCTCTTCACCTTTGGAAAAAAATTACTTTAAGCAATTTGGAAAACCAGCAGTCCAAGGAGAATAAATGTCTTGGTTTGGATTATGGCAGTTGGTCCTCTAAACTGTTCCTAGAAGTTGCAAAGGAAGCTGTTTGCTGTTTGCTGCCTTCAGTGTGCCTCCTTTGCTTGGAAAACAGTGAACTCTTAATACACTTATTCATTTTCTGTCCCTTCTCATCTACTTGTTGGTTTAGCATATTTTATATACTCAAATCAGTTTGGGTCTTTGATGGTTCGTTTAGCGCCAATGTGCTCCAATTATTGAGGGGGCCTTATTTATTAAAAAAAACATTTTCTAATTTGGGTTAATTTGACAAAAGCGCTTCTGGTTGAGATTTGGTTCGAATGTAACCAACACATCTTCCTTGATAAAAAAAAAAAGGAATTAGGTTGACATCGTAGATATATCTAAAAGAAACGCAGCAGCTTGGTGTTCTTCAAATGCAGAATTCAAAGTTCACTCCATACAGGACATTTGCCTCAGTCGAACCGCCTTCATCTAATGAGATTCAATGTAGTTTCCCCCGATTGCCAGTTCAGAATTAGTGCTTCTGTAGTTTGGATGGGCTTTAACGTGTATTTCTGCCGTTATGTTTTTATTTTCAGCCTTGTTTTTGTCTACCGTAGGTAGTTTCTATTATTGTTTTGATTGTTACTTTGGTCTTTTCATGACCTTAGTATTGTTCTTGTTCTTTGTATTTTGGATATGATGAGGGTGCTATAGGAGTGTCAACCTAATTGAGATGTCCGAGTGCACCTACTGATCCTCTCTCTCTCTCTCTCTCCCCATTTCTTGGCTTTCCTATTATTCTCATTGTATAGCTCTCTTGTACTTTGAATTTATTAATAATAAAGAAGCTTGTCTCCTTTTCAAAAAAAATTACTTTGTACTTAGTTTACTTTTCTGTTTTCAATTGTGCTTCCAGATAGAGGGTTTTGTTTAGCTCGTTATTATTGTTGAGTTTGATTTAGCTATTGTTTGTATCTGTTTTAGCCCTTTTGTTCTCTATATAACTCTCTTGTACTTTGAGCGTTAGTCTCTCTTATTATTATTAATATTACTAAAGAGGCTTGTCTCCATTTCAAAAAAAAATTGGAAACCAGCAACTACCAGATCAGAAAAAAAAAGGTTGAGCGCCAGATTTTTTACCAGATCTTGAAAAAACTTTTAACGACCAGATCTGAGAAATAAAAGGCTTCGGCGGCCAGATCCGAAATTAGCAACGGCAAGCACTAGCGTAGATCAATGACGGCAGCGGCAAGAGTTGAAGAGGTCAGTGGCGGCACAATAATTAAGGTTAGGGTTTTTCTGTTTGTTGCTTTGATACCATGTGAATATTTCTCACTTTCTTATTCTTATTAACAAAATCCTAAATTAGATATAGAATACAGCCTCAATGAAATAAGAAAAATATAAACATAAAAGGAAAGAATCCTAGAAAATAATAACAAATAAAACCAAAAAAAATCAAATATGATGGAATAAATCAATAATACTAGAATTCCATAAATAGTTCCTTTTAGCAAACCATTAGCTGCACAAACATCAACACTTATAATGGGAGTAATGTGTTTTTCGTTTCATAAATAGTTCATGACAAATTTCTAGGATTTTTAACAACTTAGAGTTCTGTATGTCAAAAATAAAAAGGGAAAAACAAGTGGATAACAAGACGGAAAAGTGCAGAAGAATAAGCTCAACAAGATATACCTAGATTCTGATAATATCTGAGGTTCCACTCTAGCAACATTCTCCTGCTCAGATAATCTTATTACTCCATTTTGTGAAGTATTATTAATTTGCTGCTGGGTAGGACTATTTGATGAAACTGCAGGAGGCCTTTGAGGAAACTGGACTCCGGCACTCTGAGAAACAAATGAAAAATTCATTTGGAGTATTCCGACTTCAAAGATTCTACAGTTACTGAATGTAATCATAAAAGATGGAACATATGTTCAAGTTCCTTTCTTCGAAAATGACCAAACGTTTCATTAGGGAAATGAAGAGAGATTAGTGCTCCAAAATCCAAAATCCAAAAACCAAAACCAAGTAAACAACAACAAACAGAAAACAATGTCCGGAGTTCCTAATCTTTTCTTTTATGAAGTACCAAGGTTTTCTCAATGGAACTCTTCGGGGAATTTCTAAGCAGCAATGTTTCTTCTCTCTTTTCTTTTCCTGACAAGAAACGAAGAATGGGAATATACATAACAAAAGGAATCACATAAACAATAATGTGTGGGAATCAAATCTAATACTTTCCCCTCTCTTTCTTCATTTTCACTGAACCCAAAAAATATAATCCCAACGCTACAAAGTTGAAGATTAGACACAATCAAAATATCTTTCATTCTGAACCTATAAGAACTATTATTATTTAGCAAGCATCAACCAATATCAATGATAAATTTTTTATGAAACTAACAATGTACATCAAACTTTTCTTTTATCTTTTTGATATCTGTGGGTGTCCTAATCAGCTTGTCCACACCTTGACTATTTTCACAAGGCAGCCATCTAGCCTTATTACGTTTGGTTGCCAGGTAATTCATATACTACTATATCCTATGCATGGTGCCCATCATGCCTTGAACTCATTTCTTCAAAGTCAACGCCATTCAACTCATTAGAACCATGAAAACATATTATTATGATCTACTTTACTGATGATTTTATTCTTCCACTCCTTCAAACTATAAATAGTGTTGAACAACAAGGATTTAATTCTCTTAACATGATTATATCCATTTGCTTCAATATACAACTTCTAATCAAAGAAATATATAGCAAATATGGGGGCAATGTCCTACCACCAAATCATAATATGCTGAATAATACTGAGGGAACTTTCCAGAAGCACCGCCAAGAGCTGTCTGTGTGGCATCTAGAAGAAGAAATATTCTCTCTCGCACTGGTAAATCAGACTGCAAAAATAGAAAATCAGGAAATTGCAAAAAAAAATTGTAAAATACATAAGATTTGAAATTTATTTTCCGGACATCTTGAAAAAGTTGAAATTTGTTGAATCATAGAATCTTGTTGAAAAAGTTGCACGAAAAACATAAGATTCTCTTAAGAAAATGTCGCTCCTCTCTCTTACATCTTGAAAAAGTTCAAATTTGTATCTTATTCCAAAATCAAAATGCAAGAGAGATAATAACTTTACGCAAAAAATTCACTTATTTTCTAAGCATAGAATCGTAAGAACATAATCAAATTCAAACTTCAACTTTTTCAAGATGTTGAATTGTTTAACAAAAAATTTTCTATTCCTTTTTTTAGAAAAAAGGAAACAAAGCTCTTCACTGATATTATGTGTTAAATGGAAATTAGGATTTGGCTTATTATTATTATCCTTTTTGGTATTTTCCATTTATGTATTTTCCTTTTGTAGTTTCTTTGAGGTCTATTTATTCCTCTATGTAAAAGGTCATTATGTTCTCTCAAATACTCTAATTTATTCAATAATATAGAAAATTCACATAATGAAAAGAGACTAATATTAAAATTATACAGAGAGCAAACAAACTAAGACAGATATAAAAAATAACCAAATCAAACTCAGCAATAACAGCGAGCTAATCAAAATCCTCTAACCCAAAACAACAAATGGAATCTATAATGTAAACTAGGTATGAAGTAATTAAAACAGATTGTCAAAAGGAACCCAAAGAAAACTGACAACTGGCCCACAATAAGCTTCGAGATGATTGAAGAGGGAACACAGACAACAACCAGCCTCGCAGAATCAAAACCACAAAAATGCTGAAAAACAATAATTGTTCAACCGGTTGGAAACGTTTCTTGAGCCATCTTCTTTTGTGATTCTTGGGAGACTTGTCTCCATTTCAAAAAAAACTAATACTAAAAGTTACGAATACTCTCAAGAGCGGAAAACAATTCACAATTTTTTTATTTGGATTTGAAAATCTTTGTTTACTGTACTTGAATCATTGGATATATATATTATTGGTTTCGTCAACTTCTTGAAATGTTAGAAATTACCTCCCTTTTTATATTACTTCATAAATTATAAAATAAAACCAAGGTCTAGTGTGAATTTGTTGTTATATAAAAAATTAATCAAATACATTTAAAAGTGTTACATATTATATTAAAATTCCCTTCACCTATCAGCTTAAGCTGATGTAATTAGTTTGTTATATTTTAACTGGCTGTTATAATTAGGTTTGACTTTGACTGTTATTAGGTTTTTAGTATAAATACTGTTAGTTTGTCATATTTCCAGAATTAATAAAAAAGTCAGTCATTTTTCAAGAACCCAGTCTCTTGTATCTTCCTTTCCAAGAACACACATATACACATCATAAGCTTTTGGGTAGATGGGTGATTTAAGATATAATCAGAGCTGGTGATCAAGGAGGTAGTCAAGGAGGTTCTGTGTTCAAACGAATCAAACCCCAGCAATGAATTCCCTCCCCATTTAAAATTTATTTCTACTTATTGAACTTTCTCCATATTTCAAACCCACAAATAGAGGAGACGGTTAGATATTATATTAAATTTGTCGTCACCCATTGGCTCAAGCTTTTAGGTAGATTTGTAATTTAATAAAAAAAACACTTTTAATAGAGGTATTCATGTTCTTATTATCTATAATATGACATGCCGCCATATTCATAACCATGTTTGCGCCATACTTCTAAAGAAAGATTAATAGTCAACTATTTGTCGTAAATAAATAGAACAAATTCAAACCTTTTTCTTCACTATCTTCACAAGAATAGGGAGAACCCCTGAATCAATCACCTGCTTATGTATTGCTTCTCCAATATTGTTCATCAACATTTCAAGTAACTGCACAAAAGATTAAGATATTGATGGTGTGGTGTCCAACAACAGAGCAGCAGACTAGTATGTGAAGAATGCTTTGTACTGGGGACAAATTTAGTAGATAGAAACTTCATCAAAATTTAATATATAATGGTACTTGACCTTATTTGCTTCTCTTTTTTCCTAACCAAGAAATCTTGAATTATGAATAAAATAAAGTGCCGACTAGGTTAAAGATTGAAATATTCATCAATATATCAATATATCTACAAATTAAAGGCCACAACATCGATAATAAGAATTAATAGATATCTCCAATATCTTTCAATAATAAAAAGAAAAACATGATATGAATATGAATAATAATAACAAAATATTTAACTTAGTTTGGAAGTAAGAATAACTTTAATATAATTTATTACTTTTCTACCTTTTTTTTTTCTTTTTGCTAAAAGGGGCAACCCACCTAAGCCTATGGTAGGTGATCACCGTAGATTGAACCATGAACTATTTGAGACTACATCTCCCTTTTTACCCTTAGGTCAATCCATGATGGTTTATTAGTTTTTAACTTTAGAAAAACAACCGTTGACAACAGTATTTTATGAATATATTCGTAAAATTGAAATCTACGAAACAATTTTTCAATGAAATGATAAAAAGAGACTAATGCTTGAGACACAAAATAAAAAAATAAGATAGACAAATCTTTTTGCGATAAAGTATTAGATCTAAAGAAAAAATTGAAACAGCCTAAAGAAAATAAGAAAAGACAACTGTGGGTGAACTCAAACTAAAAAATTAAGCAAGCAATATTTTGAAGAACACGATGAATTCACCAAAGCGAAACTCCTCACAGAAATCTATCAATGCATGCGAATAAAAAAACTGAGAAAAATCATCTAAACTGCCCAACCTAACTGAGACCATTGACCTTAATCAAGCTAACAAAAATCCACTATAAATTAAGAAACAAAATAAAAGGTGAACTAACACCCAAAAATAATGCACCCACTGAGAGACACACTGAATTCAGAGGAAGCTTCAACCGAAGAACTTCTGATAACTTTTCTCTCAAAATTTGAGAAAATCTAAGAGATGGGAAAGCTCAAGATCGATGGGAAGAAATTCTTGGTTGGGTTTGTGGGGGAAGGCTAGGAAGATTTGCATAGAAGAAAGAAATGGAAGGATATTTGGTACACTGGAGCTGAATTTCAGCACCTCAGCTTGTGTTAGGGATTGTTTAGTGGGCGCTGCAGACATGAAGAATTCTATGGTCTTTTGGCAAAGAAGGTTAGAGTTTGCCATTATTTTTGTTGGAATCCTTCCTTTACTTTCTCAATATTTTCCTTGTTAGAATCTTAGAATGTTTTTGGAAAGATTATGGGAATATTTTCCTTATTTCCTATATCTTTTCCTTTTTTATTCTCTTGTTATTCTCTATTTATTCTCCCTTGTACCTATTGTATTATTCATTAGAAAATAATATCAACAAACAATCGTGGTTTTTCTCCCGGTACTCGGGTTTCCACGTAAATTAGTGTGTGCTCGTTATCTCTCCTTCCAATATCTTGAAAGTGTTGGAAAATGCAAGAGGTAGGTTTGCCGTATTATCCAACGAGAATCTTCATACCAGAAGGGAGCAAAGGAAGTGACTAGAGATCTTCGACAAGAGAGATATCAGTATTGCTTTCATGGTCAGGTACGGCCCAGCAGAAGACAGGCTTCATGTAAACCCGAATCTTGGAAGAAACTCCAAGTCTTTCAAAGTAATTGGAAGCTTAAGAATTGAAAGGAATTAGCATGGTAAGAAGCCCTCCGATTGGTTCACTAAAGGGAAGTCTGGTAATAGCCTAAGGAGTCCTTGGGTTAGCATTGCTAGAGTTTGGAGGTCGGTTGATTCATTTGCCTCTTTTAATCTTGGTAACGGCCAAAGAATTGGCTTTTGGACAGATATTTAGGTAGGTAACACTCCCTTTAAAGAGCAATATTCTAGACTCTTTAGAATTGCTCTTTTGCCCACTGGATCAGTTGCAGCACATTGGGACCAAGATACGTCCTCTTGGTCTTTGGCCTTTAGAAGAAGTCTGAAGGATGATTATAGATTTTGTTGTTGAAGAAGCCCCTTTGATTTCATTCAAACCATAATTCCACAAGCAAGGCTTTAGTCATGTTTCCCCATATTAGTCTCGGCCCTTTCTTTCTTTAAGAAAAGACCCAAAAGAACCTATTGAACTTTTGAGCTAAACAAATGTCCAAAAACCCAAGCAACACTGAATAAAGAGAACAGGTTCCCCAACAACTGGTTGAATATGAACATGTAAAAGACAGATGTGGTAAATCTTCCTCTTCTTTCATGCACAGAGGGCAAACCAAAGGTAAGAGGCAACTATTTGGGAGTTTTCTTTGCATAAGTTCGGCAACCCAAAGGTGAGTATATTAACTTTCCTACTAGTTTTCCATATAACTTTATATAACCCTTTATCCAACAGGGATGAAGGTGAAAGGTGAGGTGTGGAAGACAAAATAGGCTTGCACAGTCCAACCTCATTCACCTACCCATGAGAGAGACTTAGAGTTGTTATTTTCAAGAGAGGTTGCTAATGGGACAAAGGAGACTTTGGGCAAGGGTTCATTAATTGGGAAACAGGAATCATTAATGACTGTTGAGTCTTTATCTTCTTAAGACTTATGGGCGTCCTTTAAAGGGCTAACAACTGGCAAATTTTGAAACTTTCTTTTCGCACCAAGAATAAAGGCATCCCTTGGACTGCTTTCAGTTCGAAGCGTTGTCGTAGTCCGTCTCATTCGAAAAGCGTGAGTTTGTTCACTTCTCCTTGATTCTTCCATCGTCAGCAGGAAGACTCATGTCGGAGAGTCTCTACTGTCAATTTCTAGTGGGTTTTGTGTGTGGTTCTCCCCTTGAAGCTACTTCGATGCAAAATAATTTCATGAAAATTTTTTGGACTACGGGGCAGCTTGAAATGTCCATTCTAGATTCAAAACAGAAGAATCTAAATCTTCATCAATCATAACTTGCTTTAGTCAAGTCAAATAAATTAGGTTGGAACAATCTTTAATAAACAAAGCACCTTAGTCCTTAAACTTTGAGGGGGGGGCCATCTCCAAAATTCAAAAAAATACTACCTTTGCTTTCATCTGAAATTTCTATGGTAGATTGCATAAAACCACATAAGTTTCTTTTAACTTGATTTTTTGCTTCAACAACATTAATAAGATTCAACGTTCCATTTGCTATAGATACTAATCCGCCCAAGTAAGACCCAGTAACTTAAAAGGTTTTCAGCTCCAACAGCCCAATGGTAAATCTTTAATCGAGATCCACCCATTGAACCTTTTCATTACATTCAGACGACCATGTAGATACTTGTTCCACTTTTCAATTTATTTAAATGAAACTGACCACATTCTTGCCATGTTCATGGGAACTCAGCAAAAGCTTCCAACTCACCCTAATCCAACAGGATTAAGGCACATTCCGCAGACAAAGTTTTAAGAATGACATCAGTATCAAAGTATAATTTTAGTGAGCTAGCTATGGCTCAGCATTTATCAAACTCAAAAAGTCGTGTTACAATCCAAAGATTGTTGAAATTAGTCTTGAGAACTTTTGGATTCTTTATAATACAGTAACAACTCATGCTCTATTTTTCCAGGTCAAAAACAGAGGAATGTGTGACTTTTTTTCGGATGCACCTTGACTTCATATCTTTCCCATGTTGACTTTCGTGCGCTCACGTCCTTCTTAAGGATATTTGATGACATTGAATGGGATGAAATCCATGTCGAGTATTCAAGTTTCGATTTGAAGCCTCCTAGCAATTGAATAAAAGTTTTCCAACCCTGTTTTTCCTCACCTAAAAGAACTTGAATGAAGGATCTACCACCAATACATGACCAAGGACCTACCGCCAATACATGACCAAAGAGTGCATCTCAATATCCAACCTTTTGTGGCTCTGAATTTAGATACTTCTGTTATTCCATTATCGGTCTTCTCTTTCTTGAGAAAGAATTGATTTTCTAGTTTTTGGCTTAGTTCTGAGAGAACTTCTTGCAACCAACTCGGTTCGAAATTTGATGAAGGCAGAATTTAGTTGCCGTCCACGTCTTCATCTTGGAATAGTCCATAACCAAATACAGTGAAGAGAGTCAACTATATTGCAACTTTCCATTTCCATATCTAGTTCTGAATGAGCGATCGAAATAAAAGGCTAGACACTCGCTGGAGAACTGAGAAAGATGATTGGAGGGGATGAGATGATGCAAAGGGAAGAAGAAGGTAGGAGAAGGGAGAGAGGGGAGAAAGAAGAAAAAACTTACTTTCTCCTCTAATCTCACTCTTCCTCCATTCTTAATGTTAAGATTGGTATATTCCCAATAGTGCCAATTACACCTCACCATCCACATGCTCTTTGGTGCTCTTTCACACCTGTGATGCAGGATAACTGGCATCTCTTCAAGGACCTCCGATAAAATTGGAAGCATGCGGGATAAAAGGCCTAATATTCATTGCATGCATTTTCCTAAAAGAATGAATTTGGTACATAAAACATGAAAGGAGGCACATGCTTTTATATTAAATATATAATAGAATTGGCGTAACTAGAATCAATATCTTACCAAAACTGCATAAAGTTGTGCATTTGCATTTTTATTTCCTAGTCGTTTTTTAATCGCTTTTATGACCTCTTTTGCTTGCCTGCACAAATAGAACAAAGAAAGCAATACTGAGGAAAATGGCATTTTCATAAAATGCATTTTTTATAGAAGAAGAAACTGCGGCACAAATCTTACAACTAAGAGTAATAAGACCATCTCCTCAAAGAAGACTAGAACTTGTGGCAATGTGATATTATAAAGGCATAACGAGATATTATAAAGGCATAACGAGATATTGTCATCCATACATCTGATATAAGCAGTCTGGCTTGGGAGTCATAAACTCATACTTAAAACCAAATCTATCCTCACATATTTTGTAGGCAGAATCCAAATGAGTTCTTCCTTATCAAACCAAAAAAAGTGGGAAAATATACTTTGAGAATATACAAGACACACCTTTGATCATGAGCAACTAATTCACAGATTTGGATATTCTTCATCCAATCAGTTTCAGCCAGTTTCTCACTTGTAGCAGAGTTGACTAGTTCAGCAGCCATCTTTATAGTACCCCTAATTTTGGTTTTTTTAAAAAATAAAATGTCGATAAAAAAACGTAAGAATAGAAGAGGCAGATTCAGAAGTGAAAGGGCAACTAAAATATTTCAATAGTCAGAAAATATTGACTAAAAAATGTAATGCAGTCAAGTGATAACTTCTTACAGAAACCTTCAACATTGAAAGAAATGTAGTAAAATGAACCAAAATATTTACAAATATAACAAAATATCACAATCTATATGTGATAAACCGCAATAGACTACTATTTGTGTCAATTGTGACACAGATGGTCTACCACAGATATGCTATAATATTTTGTAACATTGGTAAATAACTACAGAAACTTGCAAGAGAAGAAACTATACTACACATGTCTTGGCATCCTTACTCCAAATATAGGCAATGTTCCTACTCAACTGACAAGGTAATGGAGAGAAAAAAGATAATCCAGAGCTAATTATCATTCATTACAGATGACAAAAGAAAAACTCAATGGAAAAACAACATCGCTCACTAAAGTGAACAATCTATAATAACAGAGCATAATGGTAAAAGGCCTTGTAGTTTTTTAAAGAAAGAATTAAATGCAGACTTATCTTTATGTTCTGCTGTGCAATACGTATTTAGTAAAAATAATGAAATTTTCACTTACTAATGCTTATAATAACAACTACACATTACCATAACTTTTTATACAGAAAATGAAAAATCTCAAACACTAAAATGACAAAGTAGAGAGTAAAAGAATAACTAACCGAGATCAGCAACCTCCTATATATTTGAATTGTCAAGGGAGTAACAAATCGTCAAGGTAAACAAAACCCCAAAATGCTCTACAATATCTTGGACTTTATAGGCATACTGCACCAATAGAAGCAGAGATAGAAATCAAGAAAGCCTTCCGATGTGGGAACCATAAGCCACTCTGTAATGGGGGAAAAAGGAAGTCCAAGCTTAAAAACCAAACAAATTAACAACAATAATAGAGAATTTAGTGCCTGGGGAAAAGAAAAAAGAAAAGTTCAAAAACACATGAAATGAAAGTAAAAGAAACACGATACAGCTGATACTCAACTTCAAGTCCAGTAAAGTGCAAACCCATGTGTGAAAAAAAGAGGAGTTTCAATCAAAATGAAAAGAGTAGCAACACAGATCTCAAAATAAAAACTCAATACTGAAGAACAGGTGAAAAGCAAGAAAGTAGAGTTAACGTTACCAGAATAGACAAAAGAAGAGAAGTGAAAAACCCTAGAAGAGGAAGAGGATGAGCATTTGAGGAAAAAAGAAGAAATGGGGTTGGGGCAAAAAGGGTTGAAAAATGGCTGGAAACTCTGTGGGTAGGCGTAATGATGAATGATTAAGAGGAGGAATTGAAAGGATAATAAAGAAGCAAATAATGGGGATGAAGATTTGGAGTTGAACGACAGAAGAGAAAGAAATGAGAATCTCTCTCTCTCTATCTAAAAGTGTATGCGTGTGTCGCTCTGTCCTTTGGTGAGAGAATGGGCGTTGTTGCGTTTCAGCAAAAAAGCTTATAGAGGAAAGCAACGGCACCGCCATGGATCTACGCTGTCCAAAACCCCTTTATTTTATCACTCTCCTC
The DNA here is from genome assembly GCF_000004075.3 of Cucumis sativus. Taxonomy (NCBI): domain Eukaryota; kingdom Viridiplantae; phylum Streptophyta; class Magnoliopsida; order Cucurbitales; family Cucurbitaceae; genus Cucumis; species Cucumis sativus. Next base: position 16,833,130 of record NC_026658.2, read on the forward strand.
TCTCTTCGCTATAATCTTTGTTTCCCCAACTCTTCAACTATCTCAGCAATGCTAACCTCCCCCGTCATTCACTTCCTCCAATCACCTCCTTCCTTTCTCCTTCTGACACGTGGCCGATGCCACGCCTCAAAAAACTGACTTAACTAACTTTAAAATAACACCCCCACTTTTGTACCTTTTTACCCATGTACAACACAACTTTTATATATATTTACTTCTATTTCTGATATATAATATTATATTATTATGGAGAGAACTAAAAGTGTAGTTATTAAAATATTTTCTTTTTAAATGTTTAAACTATTATTAAACTCATTTGGATGTTTTTTAGTGTTCTTTTATGTTAATGGAAGAAGCTTTGTTAGATGATTTGGACGAATTGTCTTTAGACATATATCATGCTACATCTACTATTTCTAGTTCAAATTTAAAAATTGAATGATCTTGGTTACAAGGGTGATACTTTCACTTGATGCAATTGAATAGAGAGTGATAAGGCAATCATAATCCTCAATCCAAATATTCAAGCTATTAACGTAGCAAGAACCTTGAAATAAGAAACCAACACCTCCTTATACTAATTTAGATCAACCAAGAGAAAGTTAGGATTAGATTACCTCTTAGATCGAAGATCTAGAAGCAAGATTTTGAAATCTTGTTCTAAATTGAGTCACTCCACAATCAAACTTGATCAATGTTAGATTGAATGGTTCATATGCATTCTATGACAAGAATTTCAAATTAAGGAAAAACTCTCAAAATGAGATTTCAAATTTCATTCATCGAAAGTCTTTGAAACATTAACTAATCATTTTATCTTCCAAAACCTAATTTTCAACCACCATCTTTAATACCTAGCTATTAATGGTAGTAACCCTACTTGTTAAATTAAAATAAATGAAAATACAATAAAAATGGTCTTCAAATTGTTGGCTTCAAGAAAGCTTAATGTCGACCCCATAGTCCACTTCAATCAAGAAAACATTGACCTTCAAATCACCAAACGGTCATTCGTCTCTTGTATTAGTATGTGGCACATGAAATTCACGGTGAATCGACTATATCCATTCTTATACATGAAGAATGAATGATTGTTGAATCTTTGATGCTTTAGATCATTGGTCCTTCCAAAACGAGTGGAACACCATGATTCACATCATTTTCCCTCTCTTCAAAAGGATTCGTCCTCTAATCAAGAAATTCATCACCTACATCAAAAGGACTCAGGTCAGCAATATTGAAAGTAGAACTTACCGAATATTCTCATGGAAAGTCAATTTTGTATTCATTGTTGTTAACTTTTTCAAGAACTTGAAAAGGTCCATCCCCTCTTGGATGTAACTTTGTTTTCCTTTGAGACGGAAATTGCTCCTTGCGAAAATGCACTCAAACCCAATCTCCCGATTAAAAAATCAATTATCTTCTTCCTTTATTGACTCTTGAAGCTACTTTGGAGTTATTTTTTTCAATCCTCTCTTTCACTTTCTTGTGCAATGTCTTGATCAACTCTACCTTGTTTCTAGTTGCATCACTTACAAACACATTACAGATAATAGACAGCAAATAAAGAGGTGTAAGTGGGTTAAACCCATAAACAACTTCAAAAGAAGAACAATGAGTGGTACTATGAATAGTCTATTATATGCAAATTTAACAAATGGTAAAGAATCCTTCCAAGACTTAACGTTCTTTGAAATAGTTGCCTGAAGTAAAGAATCCAAGGTTCTATTAACCACTTCGGTTTGTCCATCAATTTGAGGATGACACGTAGTTGAAAACAACAACTTCGTCCCCAACTTATCCCACAACACTTTTCAAAAATGGCTTTAAAACTTCACATCTCTATCACTAACAATAGTTTTAGGAATTCCATGCAACCTTACAACCTCTCTAAAGAACAAATCAGACACATGCTTAGCAGTATTAGTTTTGTTACATGGTATAAAATGTATCATTTTACTAAATCTGTCCACAACAACAAAAATATTATCCTTACCCTTTTTAGCCTGTGGCAAACCAAAAACAAAATTCATATATATGTCAGTCCAAGGTTCATTAGGCACATTCAAGGGAGTATACAATTCATTGGGTTATGATCTAGATTTAGCCTCTTTGCATTTAAAACATTGACTAGAAACCTTATGAACATCATATTTCATTTTAAGCCAAACGAAATATCCATGTAACATGTTATAGGTTTTATGAATTCCAAAATGCCCCATTAATCCCCCCCTCCCCCCAATGAGCTTCTTTAACAAGTAATTCTCTTACAAAACACTTAGGAACACAAAGCTTACTTTTCTTGAACAAAAGATCATGAAACACATAATAATCATCAATAATTTTTCCATCAAGACAAGATGAATAAATCATTCCAAAATCAGTGTCATCTGTATATAACTCTTTAACATGTTCAAATCCAAGAATTTTTGCACTAAGAGAAGTAAAGAGATTGTACCTTCTTGACAAAACATCGGCTACTACATTGTCTTTATCTTGCTTATATTCAATGAACTCAATCCACTTTGCATTCCTACGATTCAGTTTGCTTTGTCCCTTAAGCTGCTTCATGCTTTCATGATCAGTGTGAATTACAAATTCTGTTGGTTATTGGTAATGTTTCCATACCTGCAAGGCATGAACGAGAGCAAACAATTCTTTATTATAAGTAGGGTAGTTCAAACTTGCCCCACTCAGTTTTTCACTAAAATACATTAAAGACTTTTTGTTTTGCATCAAAACATCACCTATGTCCAATCCACTTGCATCACACTCAATTTCAAATATTTTATCAAAATTAGGCAAAACAAGTAATGGTGCATTGGACAATTTTTCTTTAAGTTCTTTGAAGGCTTTTCTTGCTTTTCTCCCCATTCAAAGGCAACACGCTTTTTCATTAAATCATTCGATGATGCAGCTATAGTACTAAAGTCCTTTATGAATCTTTTATAGAAACTAGCAAGACCATGAAAACTCCTTAACCTTACTTGCATTTTTTGGAGTTGGTCATTCTCTAATTGCCTTAATTTTCTCTTCATCTACTTCGACTCCATTTTTACTCACTATGAAGCAAAAAAAGTTAACATTTTTCGTGCAAAAATTACACTTGCTTAAGTTAGCATAAAGCCCTTCCTGTCTAAGTGTAATCAAAGTTGTCCTAACATGCTTCTCATGATCAATCAAAGTCTTTGAATAAATCAAAATATCATCAACTTAACCAAGAACAATTTTTTCCAAAAATTCTCTTAAAACATGATTTATCAAACGCATAAATGTACTAGAGCATTAGTAAACCAAAAGACATAACAAGCCATTCATACAAACTAAATTTAGTTTTGAAGGCAGTTTTCCATTTATCCCCTTCATGCATTCTAATTTGATGATATCTGGACTTCAAATCAATCTTTGTAAAGAAACATGAACCATGCAATTCATCAAGCAGATCATCTAGCCTAGGAATAGGATGACGATACCTTACAGTGATTTTGTTGATGGCCCTACAATCCACACATATGCACCAAGTTTCATCCTTATTTGGCACTAATAAAACAGGTACAAAACATGGGCTCAAGCTTTTTCGTACATACCTCTTCTCCATGAGCTCCTCCACTTGCCTTTGAATTTCTTTTATCCTAGCTGGATTTGCTTTATAGGCTGGTCTATTTGGAATGGTAGCCCCATGAATGAACTCTATCTTGTGCTGAATACATCTAATAGGTGGTAATCCTTTAGGAGCTTCATCTTGAAATACATCTTCAAATGCCTGCAAAAGAGATTGAAACACACTAGGCAAAGACAAGTTGTTAACATTAGAGGCCAAATACCCTTCTTTACACAAAAGTACAAAGATTGATTTTTGGGAAAGCATTACCCTCCTCACTTCTTTCACTTTTGCCAAACAACTCATCTTGCCTCCTTTTTTTTTTTCATCTTTCTTCACTTTTCAATCCTCTCTTTTTTTCTTGTAACTTTTTATCTAACTTTTCACTCACGTATTTTTTTTCTCTCAATTATTTTTCTTCAAATTCTTTCATTTTTCTTTCTAACTTTAATTGATCAGAAAATACATCCTTCGAATGTAAAGGAACAAGAATTTTTTTCCACCTTTTGTAAAAGAATACCTATTCAAGTACCCATCATAAAAAACCTTTTGATCAAATTTTCATGGTCGCCCAAGCAAAATATCTCCAGCATACATAGGTAACACATCACATAGGACCTCGTTATCTTTATACTTTCCCAAGGTGAAAGAAATCAAAGCTTGAGAAACTATTTTCATTGTTCCACTATCATTGAGCCATTGAAGCATGTAAGGCTTAGGATGATGTTGAGTTGGAATTTGCATTTTTTTTATAAGAAACGTACTAACAACATTTGTGCAACTTCCAATTACAAGACTACAAGGAATCCCATTAACTAAACACCTTGAGTGGAAAATATTATCTCTTTGGTCTTCAATATCCTTTTCCTTAACTTGAGCACTAAGAAATCTTCTTGTAACAAGTGTCAATTTACTCCCATCTTATAGTTCTTCATTTTCTTCAATTGCTTCTTCAATTAGCTCATCTTCCTCACTTTCTTCTCCATTGGTGACAACTTCACCTTTTTAATGATCATGGTTCTTTTGTTTGGACAATCACGTGCAATATGTCCAATCCCTTGGCATTTCCAACATTTTATGTATTGACTCTTTTCTCGAACTTCCTTCGATCCATCCAATTTTTCTTTACCCTTGGAGCTCTCAACCTTATCTTTCTTTTCAAACTCAATCTTTCCTTTAGGTTTGAAATTCACATTTCCACTATTTGAATTTTTTTGCCAAGTAGTAGTAGAAAAAAATAGATTTAGAATAAACATCTCTTGAAGTGAATCTTCTCCCAAGCTAATTGCCCTTCAATTTTGACAGCAAGATGTAACAACTCTTTCATATCAAAGTAATTTTGTCTATCCACTTGGTTGGCCAATTCTCGGTTCATTCCTTCAAGGAATCTTGCCATTGTATCATCTTCATCTTCATCAATATTGGTTCTATTCATAAGGGTTTGCATTTTCTTATAATCTATTCACACTTTTGGATCCTTGTTGTAAAGAGTAAAGCTTTTGCTTGAGTTTTCGAATGTAGTGCTTAGGAATGTACCTCCTCCACATTAGGGTTTTCAATTCCTCTCAAGTTTTAATTGGCTCTTCGTAGTTCCTTCTCCATTCAAGTTTCAATGATGTCCACCAAACACTCGCATAATCCATAAATTCAGCTATAACAAGCTTCATTTTCCTTTCTTCACTAAAAAATACGACAATAAAAAACATGCTCAATTTTTCTCTTATATTGCAAATATTCCTCTAGATTCGTTGTCCCGTGAAAAATAGGAATTTTGAGCTTCACTCCTCCTATCCCTCTTTCTTCTCTTCTTTCATTTTGGTACTCCCTTTCAATCCTTCTTTCTGATAACATGCCCCTTCCCTCTCTTCTTTCTCTTTTTCTACGTTGGCCTAACACTCTCCTCCCTCTTGGATTTTGTCCGGCTAAAAGGGTTTCATTATCCTCATCCTCTTCATTTTCAACTCCTTCGCTCAAGACTTCCCCTTGGTGATGATTCCTTAATGCTACCTTCATCCTATCTAATTGATTTGTCAAGTCATTAATTACTTGAGTTAAATGAACAATTGCTCCTCCTTGTGCTTCTATCTTCCTAGCTTCATTAATCTCCCCATGATTTTTCACTTTTTGATTCATAATGAATAGATTAAAAGGGACCTCACACACTCAACTCACTATTTGTTCACTTGGAACACTCGTTTTTACACACAAAAGGTAGGCTATTTGGGAAAGTAGGTAGATTATGATATCACTAGACCAATAAGCGTCTATCATTTGATAGATTTTGCTATATTTGTACTTTTTTAAAATTATTGTTATATACTTAATCATTATGGATTTTTTTAAAAATATAACAAACCATCAAATTATTTACACTATATAAAAAAAAATGAAAATAGAAAAAGCTAACAGACCCACAATAGAAAATACAAAAAATGGTCCAGTCAACACGCAATCAATCAATAACACATGCACACAATTCTTCTTCTAAACGATCAGGATTGATCGTGTAGGTAGTATCAACGTTGGCCACACACGCGTGTGTAATTCTTCTTCTAAACAATCATGATACGCAATCGTGTATCATTCGTGATCATGTAGTTCATGATACACGATTGTTAGTTCATGATAAACGATGATTTTGAGAAAATCCTAGTAAACAATTGTGTAGATGATGATACACAAAAGTGTGTAGTTCATGATACACGATCAAGTAGTCTATGATAAACAAGGTTTTGAAAACCGTAGTAAACGATCATGTAGATCATGATACACGATCGTGTAGTTCATGATAAATGATGGTTTTGAAAAGCTTTATGGTAATATGATCATGTTGTTCATCTCTATCCACGACACATTGAAAAAAATTAATACACGATTGATGATTAATTGAAACTTAAGATAAAAGTAGCAGAAGATTGATGAAAAAGAAGAATAATAATTGTAGAACAATAAACATGATTTTAAAAAAATATAAAACAAAAATTGCAAAAAAAGAAGAGAATGAAGAAATTGAAGCCACGTGAAATTCAAAAGCGACAAAGACAAACTTGAAATATTTTTAAAAAATGATAAGTTTCATAGATATTTTATTTTGTTATAGGAACAGTAAATATTTTAGTCATTTGTAATATTTATGAAAATTAACCTTTACAAAATTTCCACCAATTATAATTATCCAAAATTAAAAGAAAATAAAGTATTGAAAGATTATTTTTTAAAAAATTATTCCCAACTGACCAAACCCTCATGCCTCATATATAAAAATAAATCAAATCCATAGATTAATAGTAACAAAATAACTTTTTTTTTAAAAAAAAAAATTCTCATCCAACATCACCCAAAAATAATGAAATAAAATAAAAAACAAAAGAAAGTATTTAAAAATAAAATAATTAGGCAAACTATTTACAACGCATAATAAAATTTTAATCCAAACCCAAAACAAATCGGTGAAATACCAAAAAAGCCCATGAAAACTTAAATCACCTAAAACTACTCACGCTTTTTTTTTTCATACTCGACACACAAAACAATATCTTTCTATCGATGATAGAAATTGATATATTTCTATCAATGATACAAACTGACAACTTTTTATCAGTTCTATCAGTGATACAAACTTATATCTATTTGTATTAAAGTTGTTACATGAAACTTGACTTGACTTATTTTTATTTGAAAAGAATGACAGAGGTTGACTTAAATTGGAAAGAGAGAGGTCAAAGAGGATTAGAAGCTGCCATTCAAAGAATGATTAAGAGTGGATTTTTGTCTTTTTGGTTCAATAGGGTTGAGAACGTATTAGCTCCCTTCTTATGCACAGATAATTAAAAATAGAAGAATTGATAGAATGTAATTAATACATGGAGTTTTTTTCTATTAGTTTCTCTCAATTCTATCACTGATAGAAAATTATCAGTTTCTATTAGTGATAGACACTGATTTGTATCAACTTTTATCAATGGTAGAAACTAGTATCAGTGTGTATCAATTTAATTCTATAGGATTTAATTTAAAAAAATATACACAAAGTTTCAATGAGATAACTTTGGTACACACTCATATAAAAGTGTCAATTTGTATAATTGTATAAGTTTATACCTCACATGTTTCAACTCAAAGAATGAATACAAACAAAGACATCAACGAGTTTTATTGATATAAAGAATTTGAAAAAATAACACTCATAAATTCCAACATGAATCCATTTGGTGATACAGTATAAAATGCAACTATAATGATTACATCATTGATTAATTTGACGAAGTTTGCAAGTCCTAGAATTATGGCCTTTGCCATGACGCGTACTACATCTTGTCGTAATAATAATCAGACACATAAGAATATGTATCTAGGATAAACATCTGAAGAACAACAAGAGCAATGAGAACAAGGAATCTCATGGAAATCTCATACTCGACAGCTACAAGATCCCAAGTTCAACTTCACTATGAATTGTTTATCACCAACCATTACATTGTATTCAACATTGTTGATAGGATGTACATAATAAATGAAAATAGAAAAAGAAATCAACATTTACAAATAAACATTCATAGTTCTATCATAATCTATCGGTAATAGATAGTGATAGACTTCTATCACCGACACTTCTATTAATGATAGACAGTGATAGACTTCTGTCATTGCCTCTCTTTCTTCTATCAATTTGATATATCTAAATACAAAGAATGAAAAAAAGAAAAGAACTCTTACCAAGAAACTTCTTGATTCTTCATGTTGCTTGTGTAATATATTTTCAATCCAAGAGGTTAAAATTTTTTTATTGACAAACTAGCTTTTCTTCGATTACTGTCCATAGAAAGTGAGAGTTCTATCTCATTGTCTATCAATGATATAAAGTGATAGAGTTCTATTGCAAACTAATTTTGATCACTACATTTTCACACGAAGTATAACGGATAGATAAACCCTAAACTCTACATCTTCACATAAAAAAAGAAAAGAATAAGATTCAACTTATATGTAAATTAGTATACCAAGAAATTGAAGCCAAGGATGAACTAATTATATGTATGAATCACAAACAAATAAAAATGAACATTCTTAAAACATAAACAATTTGCAGAAAATAATCCACAAAATTTAAATTAATTCACCAAAAACACTTTAATTTGATCAAGGCCTATCATTTACAATTGAACGGCTGAATTTGATTAAAAAAATGAAAAGAAACCAAACATCAACTAATTAAAACCTACAACATAAAACAAAAAATAGCAGCACAAAAACAAGAAGGAAGAACGAGAAGAAAAAGAGGGAAAAGAAAAAAGGAATGTCGAAAAGAAAATTGTGAATATTTGATGTTGGTGATAGATGCAAAAACACGAACAAGATGAAGAACAAAAGAATAAAAAGGAAAAGGAAGAAAGAATATCAAGATAAGAAATTGTCGTCGATGATGGATGTGAAAACACTGATGGTGTGTAAATACATGTCGCTGGTGATGGATGTAGAGTTATTGCCGCAATATTTGAGATAAATGAAGACGATGAGAAAAAAGTAAACGAACAAGATCAGAATAAAAATAAAGGAAGAAGAAAATTCCTCACAGGAATATTTGGGTGTGTCGAAGGCCTTTCTGAAATAGTATAAAATTAATATATGCCCTCTATTTTTTCTTTTTTTTTGCTATATGGTGTAAATACTTTGTATTTTCTTCCATTTATGTAAATTCCCCCAAATAAAACCCATGAAAAATAACAAAAAAACAAATTCTTTTTCTTTTTATCCAACAAATATTAGTTTGGTTGCATACACCAAAAACACAATTAACTAAAATAAACCCATGAAAGTTAATAGTTTCATAAAATTTTAAAATAAAACCCATAAAAATCCCCAACAAACTAAATGAAACAGAGATGGGGAGGAAGCGGGAAAGTATAGAAGTCAAAGAAGAGAAGAGAGAGCTTCAAAAATCTCCGACGGCTAGACGAAACCCGTTTCATGTGTAGATGTCAAAGAAAAGCATTAATCTTGGTAAATAAGCAAACTCTTCAAAGAAAAACATGGGCTATCGATGCCCAAACTGATTCACCCTTCAAAAACACCTTCAACAAAGCGCGTCCTTACGTTTTCAAAGTTCATTGTTTATATCAGAAAACAAACATCATAAGAGACCTAAAACACTACCATAAACTGGTAAGACACTTCCGATGTGGGAACTGCACCTTTACCGTATTAAGTCTTGAAAGGCTAAATAGATACAAAAGATAAGGTCATTCCCATTTTTTAACAAACAAGTCCGATGGGAGCGTTTCATCCAAGAACCTCCCTCCCTTCTCAACAAAATGAGAATTCTCTATACAAACTGCAGACACCACAATGATCAATGCCCTTTTCTTAGCAGCAAAAACAAAAATGATTGGCTCCTAAGTCTGCATAACTCGTCTGGAGTCATGACACCAACACTTAAAGTTTGATCTCGACATCTCATAAAGTTCATCTGGAGTCATCTTTTCAAGATCTTTTGCACTATGGGAATCAAGATTGGGAGCAACATACTGGATACAGGAAGGAGTAATTGACAGGGTCATAACTTGTCTATGGTGATCAAGACTACGCATTCTTTTATACAATCGCATTACTGAAACACAGTTTTCGTAAGGGTCGTGCCCATCTTGCCGAATATCATACCTGCAAAACCACAGCTCTCAGGGATCATCCTTAATGATAAAGAGAATATAATATATAACCCACCTATGAAGACAGCATTCTCCCATTATCCACATGATCAATGTTTCATCTTCGTCAAATTTTTAAATAATATGTGAAAAAAACCACTCTTCAAGGGTAAATGAATTTGATTCTTCAATGCGGAAGATGTAGAACGTTGGTTATTTACATTTCCCTTGAGAATTCTAATTTCAAATTCATTTCCTCAACCCTCACATAGCTGATTATAAGATAATAAAGAATCTATATTTGACTGTAAACATTCGATGATGATGTGTTGGATATTTTTTTCATTCTTGTGGATATCTAAGCAGCCTTAAACATATAGGACTAGCTCTATAAACATTAGAAATTAGGAACAAATAGACCCGTATGTCTCACCTATGCAAATGACCACCAACACTAAAACTCATGTATTCCAAAACATTTTAAAATCTACAGTTATTTCATTGGGCCAACCAAATACACGAAAAATAAGGACAGCGTGAGAGGTATTGGAGCATAACGATAAGCATTAAAGACCCAACATGAAAGATTTAATAAAAAATAACACACGCAAATCCATAATTTCATTGCTCACAAGACACTCTTGCTGCTCACTTAGATCCTCTCTAGTTGGTGGCTTTTGAATGTAACAAAAATTTCTGGGATGAATTCAAGCTTGAAATAGCTTTTAACTTGACTATAGGATTAAGCTTGAAAAAGATTTGATATCATTGTTAGCTACTTAAGCATCTTGGAGAACCACACCTCAAAAACCAGGTATTGGAGTGGGGCAGCCAAGCCACATAAGTACCATAATGATCATCCCATTTGAACAAAATCAATGTGGGACAAAGGCATCTCATACTACCTTAGTTCCTACTCTTAAGAGGAACAACAAAAACTTCAAAGACCAGTCTAGGGCTGATTGACACTAAAAAAAAAATAAAAGAAATTTTTTTTACTGAAAAATGAAAAGGGACTAATGCTCAAAGATACAACAACTCTCAAGAGATGGAGACAAACAAAGTAAACAAGAGACGGAGACGAACAAAGTAAACCAGACGAAGATAACACTGAGATGCAACAGAAAAAGCTCCATAATAGCAAACCCTTATAGTTCAAACAAGCCAACAATTGGAAGGCGTACAAAATCCCCAATTATAGTGATTTGTATAGAGTTTTACATAATTTTCCCTTTTTATTTTTTTGTTATTAAAAATATTGACAGTGACCGTTTTTTGCATAGTCCTAAAGTTTAGGTTTTGGCCAGGTGACATCTTAGTTATATTCACACCACTTTTGTAGACATTAATATAAATTTTTATTTTCGATTATTTTTGCTAGAAATAATGAGCTTAGATCATGTTGATCCCATGGGTAGCTAAGATTTACTTTACCCTAATTTTTATTCTTATGACATATTACACATTCTCCACAATACTTCTTAACATTCGCCCTCATTCTCTCCCAATACAATTTCCGGTCAATCTCTTATAGGTGCGCCAAAATCCAGAGTGGCCTCCAAGTACCGAATCGTGGTAAGTGTGTAGGATTGTGAGTATCAATGTAGAGGTTTTAGACAGCACCAACCTATCCTTATATCTTAACATATCTTGTTGTATAGAGAATTTACCCTCTTTACTTCCTTCCATCGTTTGTAGCTCTTCCATTATTTTGCTCAGTTTTTCATCCTCTTCGACTTCCTTCTTAACCACCAAAATGTCTACCAACGTTGGAGCTGTTATGCTACCAAGATGAACTGTAGATTCGTGACAAGGCGTCTGCTGCTTTCTTCTCCAATCCAGGTTTGTAGATCACCTCAAATGAGTGACCCAATAATTTAGCTACCCAATTCTGATATTGGGGTTGTATCACCCTCTGTTCTAACAAGTACTTCAAGGATTTCTGATATGTTTTCACAATAAATTTCCTCCCCAGTAGGTACAGTCTCCATCGTTGTACAGCCAAGACTACTGCCATTAATTCACTTTCATATACAGGCTGGACTCTATCTCTTAATGCCAACGTAAGGTTGAAATATGCAATGGGGTGCTTGGATTGGATGAGGACTGCTCCTATTCCACATCCAGATGCATCTGTTATTCCACATCCAGATGCATCTGTTTCCATCTCAAATGTGGCGCTAAAATTAGGCAACGCCAGAACAGGCAATGTTGTCATGGCATTTTGTAGTTGTTGGAAAGCCTCCTTAGACTCCTCAGTCCACTTGAACCCCCCTTTCTTTATCAGTTGAGTCAATGGTGCAGCAATGGAACCATAGTGTTGGACGAATTTTCTGTAATAACTGGTTAGGCCTAAGAATCCCCGTATCTCTCTTACATTAGTTGGTGTAGGCCATTCTTTGATTGCTCTAATTTTCTCAGGATCCACTTCTACTCCTCAACCCGAAATGATATTGCCCAAGTAATCTATACGTTCTCTTGCAAAGTTGCACTTCTTTTGATTCACATATAGCTCATTTTTCTCAAAATCTCCAGTGCCAATCCAAGGTGCTTCAAGTGATTTTCCAAATCTGCAATGTAGATTAATATATCGTCGAAGAACACCAATACCAACTTTTGCAAGAACAGTTTAAATACGAAGTTCATCAAGGATTGAAAAGTGGACAGAGCATTAGTCAATCCAAACAGCATAACCATAAATTCATAGTGTCCATCATGTGTATGAAATGTTGTTTTCTCTATGTCTTCTCCACACATTCTGAGGTGATGGTATCTCGCCTTCAAATCTATCTTTGAAAACCATTTCGCTCCATTTAATTCATCAAAAAGCTCCTCAATCACAAGAATAGGGAATTTGTCTAGTATGGTTACACTGTTCAACGCCCGGTAGTCTACACAAAAATGCCAACTTCCATCTTTTTTTCTTACCAACAGAACTAGACTAGAATATGGGCTATGGCTGGGACGAATTATCCCCGAGGTCAACATCTCATCAACGAGTTTTTCCATCTCTGCTTTCTGTTGATAAGCATATCTATAAGGTCGTACATTCACTGGATTAGTGCCTTGTTTCAAGTGAATATGATGTTCAATACATCTTTGAGGGGGTAGTGCCTCCGGTTAAGTAAAAACATCTCCAAATTTCTTCAACACCACAGATACTGCTTCTTGCACCGTTAATACTTCAATCCCATCCGCTTCTGTTGGTTCATAAACTCTTTCCATTGCTTGGCATTCGATTCGGAATCCTTGATCGGAATCATTCCACGTTTTAATCATGTTCCTGAGACCCACTCTGGACTTGGTTAAACTTGGGTCTCCTTTGATCACTATCTTTTCTCCTAGATGCATAAATGTCATTGTTAGGTTCCTCCAATCTACTTCTGTCCTACCCAGAGAGCATTCCCAACACTACATCCACCCCTCCCAATTCTAAGAGTAGAAAATTTGCTACCACTTTCCATCCGTTCAATTTGATCCCCACCTCTTCACGTATTCCTTTACCTTTCACCGCCCCACCCAAACCCAAAATTACACCATAATGTGATGTTGACTTCGTGGCTCCTTCACTATCTTTTCGAAGATGAAGTTATGCGTCGCTCCACAATCAATTAGATAACTTCTCACTTGCTGATCTTCCCCCTCACCTTCATCGTTCCCGGATTGGTTAATCCCACCACCGAATTAATTGATTGTTCAATAACAGTATCGTCTTTCTCTATGACTTCCACACATTTCAACTCTTTATCATTATCTTCCACTTCTACGATCTCAAATTCTTCATCATTAGCCTTGACCACATACATTCTCAACTCCCTTTGTTCTCTTCTCCTACACCTATGATCATGAGAATATTTCTCATTACAACGAAAACAAAGTCCATGTTCCTTCCTCGCCTGAAATTCCGCATCCGACAATCATTTCGACTGCCCTTCTTTCTTAACTTCTCCAGATGTAGTCCTCAGAGTAATCGTTCTCATCGGAAACATGTTTTCCTTGCTATCACTAATGTTCACTGTCGCATTATTCTTATTGTTGAAAGAATTTTGGGAAGGATACTTACCTCTAGCATACCCCGTAAAGTTAGGCTCATTCCGAATGATCTTCCGATTTTCCACGAGTTGAGCCGCTTGCATCATTTTAGTTAGGCTGACCGAAAGGCAAAAATCAACTTCCGCTTTAATCCAAGGAAATAAGTCGTTCATAAATGTTTCTTCCACCACTTTGTCCTGTAGATCGGATAAAGGTGCCATCAATTTATCGAATTGGTTACGATATTCCTCCACCATATCCTTGAGATTCGACCAATTGGTAAACTTTTCGAATTCTTCCTGCGCCCTATACCAGTTCTACGGTGGGCCCTCAAAACTAATGGTCGCAACCAACACTTTCTCAGCATTAGTCAATTTGTGTATCTGAAAAATACCTATTTGCACGGAAAAGCCATGAATCAGGATCTTCACCGTTGAATACCAACATCTCGACCTTCTTGAACTTATTCCTCTCATTCATTCCATCTTCTCCTTCAACCTTCCCGTCCTTTGTTTCATTTTCATGGCGCTTTCTTGTCGAGCCATCCCTCCTATTCACTATCGTCGATACTGTCTCTTGCACACTAGACACGACCATCTTCTCACTCATAGCGGTACGTTCCTTGGTGATCGATTCCATAAACATCATCAGCATTTGGTGAGTCTTTTCGTCTGTACGCTGATCGATGATAATTTTTCTTCCATCGCTAGAATTTTGCACACTTCTTTTCTCATCGATTGCATCTCTGATGGAATCCAGTAACTAATAGAATAGAACTTCTATTATTATTGTTATTAGATTCAATCTGATCTAGATTACACACACTAATATGATCAAATACTACAAATGAAACTCTCTTCTGTTATCCTATCTCTCAAGGAAGAACAGAAACCCTTTTCCTTCTCAATTTCTAACTGCCTTTCCCGCCCACACTTATTCTTTATTTATACTAACCTAACTCACGTGTTACTCTACACACATGTTGTGCCACTACCCTTCTTTCCTCTCCTACTATATTGATATAGTATTGGGGTCTATCAATCTCCTGATCATGCGCTTCCATTTTCTCCTCCATGCATGTTTGAACCATTGTATTCCTCTTGCCCAGAAAAGTTGGCTTTGATACCAATTTGATGGAACTCCTTTTGGAATTTAGTTATAGAAAATTTATTGCTTCAATTCGAAAGATGAATTACTAGGAAAAAATCACACGAAAAGAACAATCGAATTTAGGAGATCTCAATTTGGTCGACAATCTAACTCTCTCTCTGCTATCCTCTCTCTCAAAGAAGAGCATGAGCGAAATCTTCGTCTCTTTCTTTTTCCTTCTACTATATTGCAGTATGATAGGGGGTCTATCAGAAAGTTGATTTACTTATCTCACACTAGGCCTAACATCTCCTATGCTGGGAGCATCGTCAGTCAAATCATGCAAGCACCTTATGAGGATCATATGGAAGCGATTAATAGGATTATGAGGTATTTAAAAGCAACTCCTAGTAAAAGTCTGAGATTTAGGAAGACCGACAAAAGATGTATTAAAGCTTATATTGATTATGACTGGACATGATCTGTTGTTGATAGAAAGTCTACCTCATGATACTGTACTTTTGTGTCGGACAATTTTGTTACTTGGAGAAGTAAGAAGCAAGGAGTTGTGGCTAGAAGTAAAGTTGAAGTCGAATATAGGGCTAAGAGTTTGGGGATTTGTGAGATCTGGCTCCAAAAGGTGTTGTCAGATTTTTGTCAATACTATGAGGTCCCTATGAAGCTATTCTTCGATAACAAGGCAACCATTAACATTGCAAATAACTCGGTCCAACATGACAGGACTAAACATGTGGAGATTGACAGACTCTTTATCAAAGAGAAGCTTGATGATGGTAGCACCTGCATTCCTTACATACCCTCAAGTCAACAGACTGCTGATATCCTCACAAAGGGACTCCTTAGAAAAAAATTTGATTTGTGTGTTAACAAGTTGGGTCTTTATGACATTTTTGTCCCAACGGGAGAATATTAGAAATAATGGGCTTAGGTCATGTTGCCTATAAATATTTCCCCCTTTGTACCACTATTATTATCAAAAAATAGTAAGAAGGAAAATATTATAGTTTTTCTCCCAGTACTCAGATTTTCAAGTAAATTTGTGTGTTCTGTGTCTCTACTTTTAATAATTTTATTAATATAATTGCTTCTATTGAAAGAAAGAATATAAAAAAAACAAAATAAAACAGGGGCAGAACTTAAAGCTGCAGCTTGGTGTTCCCTTAAAAAGGAGTTCGTTAATTATTCCATCGAAGACATTTACCTTAATTGGGCTGCTTTTCTTTCACAACCTGCCTAATCCTAAGCTGCCTCAGTTTCAATGCATATTATACAGACCGATGCCCTCTACTGCTTTTGAAGCCTCAAAGGATTGCCCCCTGTTTTATTTTGTTTTCTGCACTCCCGAGTTTCTTGTTGTTTTCTTCCGGTCCCATACTGTTTTTTGGACCTTTGTACTAAGCTGATGCTTTTATTATTGTTTCTTTATTGTTTTGCTTGCTTGTCCTCAGGATATGATGTTTGGCGCTAAGGGGGTGTCAACCAAGTTGAGATGTCCGCACCTTCTGATCCCTCTAGGACTCCATTGATTACTACTTCTTTATGGCTCTCTTCGTATAACTCTCTTGTACTTTGAGTTCATATTAATAAAGAAGTTCTTGTCTCCGTTTCGAAAAAGAATATAAAAAATTGCTTATCATACTTTAAAGAAGTATGAATCATAGTTAATGTATCTTACCCCAAATATGCTCGAGTAAGGTACTTGAGAGAATGACTAACCAAATTTGTTTTCATCAATGGATGATATCTAGCCGTGTCCCTGCAAAAAAATATCAGGCAAAAGGTGTATGAATAATGTGCATTTAACAATAAAAAAACGAAACAAAAAGGAAAAATGATTAAAGAAAAAAGAGCAAAAATACGTTGGCTTCTCTCAATGGTGGGAATTATTTCCAGAGAAAATAATGTGCAAGGTTGAAAAGTAGTAGTTGATAGTGTTTTTCTTTCTTTTTTTGGTGCATCGATATTCAGTAGATCACTTCAAAGTTCAAATGGATTTTACTTTCAATAAAAGTGAACTAAACCTCACAAAATTACAAACCAAGTTAGTAAAAATCACCTCAACATATGATCGGGATAATTCAATCTCAGGCAATCTAAATCATGCTCCAAGTCATGGCCGACAAGAAGCTTAGCTTTACCACCATTCAATCTCAATCTCCCAATGGATTCTCCATTTAACAAGAGTTTCAATACTTTTTCCTGGACATTTTTCAGTGGCATGGCATACCTCATATGTTCTTCCTTTAGCCCAGTTACTTCATGCCTACAACATGACTGGGAAATGAGCATCTATAGGCTAGATTTTAAAAGCTAAAACCTTCTTTAGAGAACAAGATAATGCCACAGACAAGTACCTATAGTTCGTGATCGGTATTTGTGGTTGTACGAAAGTATTGAAAATCAATTTCTCATCTTCATCAACAAGGCATATCCAAACACAAATGTCCAGTGCACCATCACTTCCTCCACCAGCCATTACACAATCAATAGCTATTGCTCCAAGGCCTCGATCAGAACGATCTTCTTCGTAACAATCGGATAAATCAGTTGGTGGTAGACTTGTTCCCTAAAACAGAGCCCCAATCAAATTCTGAAATGCATGTATGATATCATAATAAATGGCTCAATTACTTGATATATAAAAATATAAACTACCCGAAACCTTTTTCTTTTTTTGAGAACTACCAGTAACCTTATTATTTATCATATATGATATATGATGCATAGAGAGCGACTTACTTGGTGAACAGGTGCTGTTATGCAGCAAATGTCTTGGTGATCACTGAGAGATTCCGGACCATCAAGTACTCTCAAACAAAGCCCACAACCTTGCTCTGAGAAAATTTTTGAACAATTTGATTTTGAAAGTGGACCTAAAAGACTGGAAATAATGAGATGGTGTTATGATATATTACCATAAAGATACACAAAACTATCTCACCCATTAGATGTTCTCTCAATGATTCAAATGATTTGCAGTGCTTTAGGCAGACTCCACATCTAGGCTGATGAACAGAGTGATATGAAACTCTCATATGCTCGATAAGATGCTCTTTCTTCTTATATTGCTTGTAGCATGCTGAGCATTTGTGTCTGTAAACAAAATGTACAATATAATGCTCACGTTCACAGCCAAGTACTCAAAATGAAAAAAAAATTAGAAACCATAGCAGAGGGTTAAATGAAAAGATGACAACCCTAAACATTCCATGGTCGTGATGGTAGTTTCCATGATAGCATTCTTCTTCATTAATAAGGGAATTCAAAAATTAAATTTAGCTAAAATATTAGAACAGTAAAATGTCAAATAAAGTACGGCCAGTCAACAACATTAGACACCGTAGGTGATTAAAGAATACTTATTAAAAGATGCACAAAATGAAATTCTCTCCAAAGACGTGTATACTTAATTGGGTCAGGATATTTTTGCTAGTGGAATTAATAAAAAGAAAAAAAGAAGTGTTTTGAAAATGTGTCATTTCCGAGTTATAACCATCTTCAGCTATTTGGTTGGAAAACAAAAGAAATTTTGCAGATAAGAGAAAAGATGTATAGAACATTCGGAATAGGATTAGATACTTTCCTTTTTGTTGCAAGAATGTAAAGCAAATAGCATTTCCCACCTTTTTTGCCTCTTTAAATTCTTGATGAATTGACGGAACTTTAGCAATTAAGAGCACACCCCATCCTAGCCTTGTGTGGATAAGGTCAATATAAAAATTATGATCCTATAATAGTCAATCAATAATCTATTTAGTAACTCAGTCTTCTTGAGATATATCATCCCCCTTTTATAATCATGGTCACCTATCACTTTGCATGAGACGATCAACATTGTCAAAAACATTTCTTAATAAAGTTGGCGATAAGATTACGCCAATACAAGTTTAAATCCTATTTTGGTCTCGAAACTTTGTACCTTGTTCTATTTTGGTCCCTAAACTTTTTTAAAAACGTATGCTTAAGCACTTGAGCTTTTAAAAAGAGCTTAGTTTGGTCCTTGCCATTAGGATTTCGTTAACTCTTTAACGGAATGAATGATGATGAAGTGGCTTCTACATTTGAATAACCAGGCACTAAACTCGTCATAGTAATTAAATTGATTAATTGTAGGAATGTTTATTTGCAATTTCGTAGAGTTTATTTTCTATATGGGTTGTTTTCAGTTTCATTTCACCTTACCATGGATGTTAACACCAATATGCGAGTTCTATTTTTCTATTTTTATATCTTGTGGGTATTCAAGCTAGCTTATGCGCACCTCGGCTAATCTTACATGACAACCTATCTGATCCTTCTATTTTATTTTTTTAATTCTACTCAAAGTTAAAGGATGCAGGAGACGGGGAGGAGATGTGAGAGAGTTGAGTTTTGGAGAAAAAAAGAGAGTTAGTTTTTTGGTTTATTTGAATCAAGTGTGTTGTTTATGTTTTTGTGTTGAAATAAAATATTTATAGAATAAATTAGCAAGAATCCTTGGTTATTTATCAATTTAATTAATATGATGAATCTAGAGTCTAGTCATCCAAAGATTAGAAGCCACCTCATCATTTTGTTAAAGAGTTAATAGAATTCGAACAACAAGAACCAAAGTAAGCTCTTCTTAAAAGTTCAAGGACAAACAAATATTTTTCAAAGTTTAAAGACCAAAATAGAACAAGTTACAAAGTTTAGGGACTAAAATAGGATTTGAACCCCAATATTTATTTTGTTCTTTCCTTTCCCAAACACTTTCTTTAATTTGCTTTATACCAAGGCATTCCCTTTAGGCGGCAAGAAGAGAGTTAGTAAAAAAATGTCCTTGATTATTACTAAGAGCACCATTGTACTCAGAATATTGACAACTAAAAGGAAGAGAAAAGACATTAGTAATTATCGTGTCCTAGGCCTCTTGATGCTAAGATCCTACCACCAAGGTTTTTTATTGACAAGATAAAGAATATACCATTTCCCATACAACACCACATTCAACCCTCCATTTAATCCCAAAACCTTTCTTTGACAACATCTTATCCAAGAAGTTCCAAACAGTCATAGACCATGAAAATAAAACTCAAAATGAAATCTTCCTGTTTACGCCTCCTATAATCTTCTATAGCCTTATTAATTATAAAAACTTGATCCAAAATTTGATGATCTGCTACTCAGTCTCCCAAACAATATGAAAAAATATTGTGTAGAACCATCCACTAAATCTTTACAGTAATCTTATAAATACCCCTCGGCTTTTTCCACTAGCAAAATACAGCATGATTTAACGTCATTGTTTGCCATAGAAACATCATATTATCTAGAATTTGTACCTACAACAATGATAATGATGCAGTAGGAATAGGGTATTATGGTCAAATCTTTAATCTATTAGGATTAGGATTAGTTTCTTTTATTAATTAAGATTAGAATTAGTTTTCTTTCAATTATAAACAGAATATTTGCCTTCTTGTATTCACAACTTTTAAAACATTAATAAAATTCTCTAATTTGGTATACATCAATTTTGGTATCAGAGCAGCCGTCTAGGCCAATGTTCACTGTCATCGGTGGAAGACCAAGAAACTCTTCATGACACCGATCACAAGAGGGAGCTTTGTGAGTTGTGCTCATTGCCACAACACACATCTAAGAAGGGGGAACCCTTGAAATTACAAAAAAACAAAAAAAAAATTCACCAAAAAGATTGGAAGAATGGACTATTACTGCTCAAGGAAGACGACGAAGAAAAAGTACAGTAGTTGGTATAGGCTAGAAAGTCAAATTTACTCCCAAAAACAGTATTGGAATTCTGGTTCAAGTGATTCAGAGGAAGAATTCAACATAATAATTTCAACATAATAATTTCACTCGTGCTTGATTTTCTCAAAGAACCTATCATTATCCACATTTGAAATTCTAATGCATTTTAGAACATAATAACAAGACAACATTGTCAACAAAGAGCAATCCAATCAAACAGGTTTCTCAACAAATCGATTTAAGATTGGGAGTTAGATGATCCATAAAATGATTGAGAGCGTGAAAGAAATTATTATCACCAACATCGAAGAACACCCATGAATCATTCCAACACAAATTTGGAGGTCGAAACATTTTCAAGAAAACAAAAATATTCAAATTGTTAGGGTATGTTTGGGGGAGGGGTTGGGTTATGTAACCCAACCCATGTTTGGAGGAAGGGTTATCATAACCCTAGTTTTACCCTTAACCCCTCTCCACAACCCTTTCTTAACCCTTTCTCAATCCTTCCTCAACCCTTCTCCAACCCTATCTCAACACTTATTCATTTATAATTAATTCATTTATTTTAAATACTATTTTTTTCTCATTTATAGTTTTATATACATTATTAAAATTTTAATTTCTTCCTTTATTCTTGAATTAGATAATTCATTGTAAATTACACAATTAAAATTTTAATTTAATTACCTTCAATCAAGTCTATGTTAGATGTTCTAACACATCAATATATTTGTGAAATTAAGATTTTGATATCAATCTCAACTTTATTGTATTTTGTTAATTAGCTTAAATATCTAAGGAATATCAATTCAATAAAAAAAACAATGGTACAATTTTAACAAATTACCATAAATTGATTACAACCATGAGCAAACTATAAGGACTATTTGATAAAATTAAAAATTAGTGAGGACTGTAATTTCAACAAATCTTCAACAAATGGTGGTTTGTCTATATTTCGTCACTTTCATAATGTTATTTTGGTTATTAAATTAAGTTTTGTTAAATTAACATAACAAATCTTTTGTTATAGAGATGGTAGATTCATGTTTTTTTACCTAATCATTATTGCATGATGACTAAAATAAATATTTTGAAAGTATATAAACCACTGTTAAAAATTATAAAAATTAAAGTTGATATTTTAAAAGTAGTCTAAAATAAATTGAAGAGAAACCTAAAACTAGATTCATTGTAATTTCCCACGAGAAAACAAAACTAGAGTTGGTAAAAGCCTTGATTGTTATTTTCTGTTTTCAGAACTTCATAATTTCGATGGTTATTTGCACTTATTTACATGTTTATGGATCACGTGTCACATTCATAAAAACCAATTTATTGAAACGTAACGTTACTTACAAAATGTTGAAAATGAACGTTGTAGTTAAATAAATTAAGGCAACTTATTTTACAAAATCTAGGACAATTTGGTAAATTAAATAAATGAAATTTGTGTCATTGAATTTAGAATATGAATTAAAAAAAAAATTATTCACACCTAACGACTACTTAGAAGAGATTGAAAATGAATGTCGTATTTAAAGAAATTAAGGAATTTTTTTTACGAAAACTAGGACGATTTGGTAAATTAAATATACGAAATTCTTGTAATTGATCTAGAATATGGTTTTTTTTATAAAAAAATTGCACAAAGGTTGAAAATGAACATTGTATTTAAAGATATTAAGGCAAATTATTTTACAAAAACTATGACAAATTGATAAATTAAATATACAAAATTTATGTATTACATTTATAATATGAATTTTTTTATAACAAAATTTATCCACAAGTAAGGATTACTAAAAAAATGTTGAAAATGAGCGTCGTATTTAATGAAATTTAGGCAAATTATTTTACGAAAACTAAGATGATTGAGTAAATTAAGTATAGAAATTTGTGTATTTGATCTATAATATAAATTTAAAAAAATAAAAAATAAAAAATATCATAACACTACCCATATAACCCTTCCCCCAAACATATCATATTATAACACTACTATAACCCTACCCACATAATCTTTCTCCCAAACACATCTTATCGTAACACTTTTTTCATAACCCTTCCTCCAAACACATCTTATCATAATCTTAGATTTATCATAACACTGGTTTATCATAACTCTAACCCTCCATAACTCAACCCTTCCCCCAAACACACCTTTAGTGATATACTAAGAAGCACGGACACGAACACGACAGGACAGGACATAGCGATACGCCAATTTCTAAAATAATAGGATACAGACACGTTGGGGATACACTATTTTTTAAAATTAATTTTTTTATAGTATATGTAAATTTGTAACAAAATACTAAATGTTCCTCATTTCCTAAAAAAAAAAAAAAAAAAACTAAATGTTCTTCACTAAAAAAAGCATAAAATGTCATGGATGGGGATGAAAGAAGGGAGGGAAAGTGCACAACAAGGAGATTTGAGGGTTATGTTAATGTGTATAATATTTTTATATTTTGTGTCTTTATTAAAGTAACTGGGCTTGGGCTAGGGCTAATATACACATTAATAAAGTATAAAATATTATTATTATATTAACGTTAAAGTAAGTGCGCTTGCCAGTTTGGGCTTCACCTAAAAATTGCAATTGGGAGTGTCCAGACGTGTCCGAAAAACAAAAAATAGAAAAAATAGAACATGGAATTTGGCGTATCGGACACGTGTCCCCAACGTGTCTGGACAAATCCGTGTCCCCCAAGTGTTTGACACTAATACCACCTCTAATATGAAGTGTCTGTGCTTCTTAGGTGATATATAATTAAATTGGCCTTCAACCACTAGCTTAAGTTTTTTGGTTAATTGGTGATTCAAGATGGTATCAAATCGAGTGGTCTAGGGAACCCCTGTGTTCAAGCCCCTGCATTGTTGTTTCCTCTCCAATTAAAATTGATTTTCACTTGTTGGGCCTTTCAAATATTTCAAGTTTACATATGAGAGGAAGTGTTAGTGATATATAATTAAATTTTCCTTCAACCACTAGCTTAAGTTTTTTAGTTGAATTGGTGGCTTAAGAACCAAAGTTCCTTTGCTTACACTCAGGTTCTCGAGCAAAAGAACCATCACCTTTTGGAAGTTGAACGTTCTCTTATGTTGTCCACTTCTCTTCCTTCCTATCTTTGGGGTGATGACGTGCTCTCTCATCAACCGCATGTCTTCCCGTGTCCTTTACCTCTAGAAACCGTTAGATTGTCTCAAAGAATCTCACCCCTCCACCCATCTCGTTCCTGATGTTCCCCCTCGGGTGTTCGGATGCACAGCCTATACTCATAGCCATGGCCTTAACCAAACTACATTCACTCCTCAGTCTCAGGCTTGCATGTTTGTCGGGTATCCTCTGCACCTTCACGTAAGTGCTTTGTAAACATGGATATCACCTTTATTAAGGATTGTCTTTTCTTTCCATCAGCCTACTTCAGGGGGGACTGTTAGTGAAGAGTCTAACTATATGTTTCCGTTAGAGTCTACTTGTACTTTTCCTACTGTGGCTACCTTACCTATGGCTACCTTACTTGACCCCTAGTCCTCACAATACAGTCCTACCCACAAATCAAGTTCCCTGGAAAACTTACTATAGGAAGAATCTCACAAAGGAAATTGAGTCTCCTGCTATTCAGATGGCTCCAGTCTAAGGTTCTAAACCAATAAGGGAACAAGGTATGACTAATTCCACTAACTCACATAGTTATAACAGAATGAGGGAGAATGACAGACTCGAGATAAATTCAACTGACTCAGATACTGACAGTAAAGCAGGTTAGAATGACGAGTCTGAGATAGTTGTTCCTGAAGATATGGATGAGCAGGGTTGTATTGATGGGGTCATTATACAGAGAGGACATGATTGATGAGAATGAGGTTGTTGTTGAACATATTGAAAACAAAACTAACTCAGGCCATTCAAAAAATATCAGTAGGTATAATCCATCTATTGATCTTCCTATTGCATTGACGAAAGGTACTAGGTCATGTAGAAAGCACACTTCATCTCTAATTATGTGTCATATGAGAATCTCTCACCACAGTTCAGAGCTTTTATTACAAGTTTTGACTCTACCACAATATCCAAAAGTATCCACCTTGCCTTAGAGTGTCTGGAGTGGAAAGCTGCTATCATGGAAGAAATGAGAGCCCGAGAAAAGAACAAAAGCGAACACTTTTGGAATGGGTGTTTACCAGATGCAATGGGACACAAGACTATCAGATGCAATGGGTGTTTACATTCAAGTACAAAGAAAATGGTACCTTGACAAACATAAAACCATGCTAGTTGCAAAAGGATTCACTCAGACTTATGGGATTGACTATTCTGTGATTATTTCTCCTGCTGCAAATTTAGACACTGTTAGAGTTTTGTTGTCTATTACATATAATAAGGATTGGCCACTATATCAACTTGATGTTAAGAATGCATTCTTGAATGGAGATTTAAAAGAGGAAGTGTACGTGACTGCCCCCAAAATTTGAAGCTCAATTAAATAATTAGGTTTGCAAGCTTTGGAAGTCTTTATACGGGTTGAAACAATCACCAAGATCACGGTTTGAAAGATGTTCCACTCTCATCAGGTCTCAGGGGTACAATCAGGGGCATTCCGATCACACCTTGTTCACCAAAGTTTCCAAGACAGGGAAAATTGCAGTATTGATTGTCTATATCGATGACATTGTGCTATCTAGGGACGATACTAATGAGATCATTCAACTAAAGAAGAAGATGGGGTTTGATTTTGAGATCAAAGACTTGGGAATTCTGAAGTACTTTCTCAGGATGGAGATTGCTATATCCAGAGAAGGCATCTTAGTGTTCCAAAGAAAGTACAACATTGATTTATTAGCTGAGACGGGTATGCTAGGATGTCGTCCTGCTGATACACCCATTGAGTTCAATGCCAAACTCGGAAATTCAGGTGACAGGGTTCCTATTGATAAAGTGAAATATCAACATTTGGAGGCAGAGCTGATTTACTTATCTCGCACTAGGCCTGACATTGTAAGCACCGTCAATCAATTCATGCAAGCACCTTATAAGGCCCACATGGAAGCGGTTAACAGGATTTTGAGGCATTAAAAAGCAACTCTTGGTAAAGGTCTGAGATTCAAGAAGACTGACAGAAGATGTGTTAAAGCTTATACTAATTCCAACTAGACAAGATCTATTGTTGATAGAAAGTCTACCTCAGAATACTGTACTTTTGTGTAGGGCAATCTTGTTACTTGGAGAAGTCAGAAGCAAGGAGTTGTGGCTAGAAGCAGCGCTAAAGCTGAATACAGACTATGAATTTGGGGATCTGGCTCCAGAAGGAATTGTCTGATCTTTGTCAAGACTATGAGATGCCTATAAAGCTATTCCACAATAAAAAGGCCACCTAAGCATTGCCAATAACCCGGTCCAACATGATAGGACTAAACAAGTGGAGATTGACAAACACTTCATCAAAGAGAAGCTTGATGATGGTAGCATCTGCATTCCTTACATACCCTTAAGCCAACAGATTGTTGATATCCTCACAAAAGGGCTCCTCAAACAAAGCTTTGATTTGTGTGTTAGCAAGTTGGGTCTTTATGACGTTTGCGTCCCAAATTGAGGGGAGTGTTAGAAATAATGGGCTTAGGTCATGTTGAAAGCCCAAGGGTAGTTACGTAGTTTACTTTACCCTATTTTTTATTCTATTAATTAGACTCGTGTTGTTTATAAATATGTTAGACCCCCAATACTGCATACTTCTAAAAGAAGGGGCAGAAAAGGGAATTGAAAGCTCGGATGGTAACTCAGAGAGCAAAGAGAGAAAAGAAAACATCATAGAGGCCCACTGTGGGTAATGGGTATTTATAGAGAATGTTTCGGGATTGCTGTTTTTAGATTTTATAGTCTTTTTGGTGAAAGCTTTCATAGCCTTCATAGGAGAAGTTTCCAGCCTTCTCAAAGGTGCTGGACATTATTGTTATTATTGTTTTCTAGACTTTTGATATCAGGTTGTGTAAATTTTGATCTTTATTATCAATATAGAATATCAGAGTGCTGTCTTTGTTTGTCTTGTTGGGGATTTTTCTGCTTTTCAGGTTAAGAATCCTAACAAAATATTTCCCCTTTATACCTTTATGAATATTAGAAAATAAAATTATCAGCACCGTGGTTTTTCTCCTTTTACGAGGGTTTCCACATAAGATTGTGTTTCATCTCTACTTTTAATCAAATAAAAACATCTATCAAGAGAACTATCAAAAGAGAGAGACTAAACCCTAAACCCTAAACCCACAAACAAAATTATTTGAAGAAAAGTGAAAACATAATTCCAGTAGGCTACCAAACGACAAGGGAGATGCCGTATATCAAATCAAACACTTTTGGATCCTTCATTGGCAAAGCGAAAGAGAACGAACAGAAAATTTTGACCAAGAAGGAAGATGAAGAAGATTACTTGACTGACAAGGGAAATAAGTGGAAGACAGCTGACATCCCCTTCAAAATCGTTCACAAGATTGAAGAAGATGAAGCAACAGTGTGAGATGAACGATTTTGTAAAAGTTGTTCCCAAATTTTTCCTTCTGACCCAACCAAAAGGCACATTACCAGACCCAGTTCCATAACTATTTTCACAATTCATCCATCCATTTTACTTCTTTTAACCCAACCCAGATGACCCAATCTACAAACAAAATTTTGGTCTTCTCAGCCCATGAACCACACATCTTTACCCAAAAATCATCTCCAAACCCAGCTTGATTTTGAAGTCCATCTAATATTAATACAATCTGTCATCTGGCCTATATTGAAACCTACCGAGGAAATAAAAAACCAACTCCAATTGAACTTTCATCACACTTACAAAATGTGCTTTAATTCATTTTGTCGTGGTGGACAAATTCAGTAAAATGGCATATTTCATTGCTTGCAAGAAAACTTCAGATGCTCTAAACATTGCTAATCCTTTTTTTTAGAGAAATTGTCAAGATACATGGAATTCTAAAATCTATAGTCTCAAACAGAGATTCAAATTTATGAGCTTCTTTTGGAAAAGTCTTGGGAAAAAGTTTGGAACAAGCTTGAAATTCAGCACAACTAGCCACCCACAAATGGATGCCCAAACTGAGGTCACTAACATAACACTGGGAAACCTACTTAGATGCGGTTTCCTAGATGCCTTTCAAGCGACAAACCAAGGTGCCTTTCAAGCGACAAACCAAGGTAATGGGACACTTGCCTAGCTCAAGCCAAATTTGTTTACAATAACATAAAACAAATCAACAAGGAAGTGTCCATTTTAGATAATCTATGCTAAACTCCCCCATCTCACTTTTGATTTTACTGATCTTCCATCTACAGTTGATCTTAGTGAAGAAGCGGAGCATATGATGGACAGAATACAACAACTACCTCAAGAAGTAATAGACTACCTAGAAAAGTAAATGCATCCTACAAAACTAAAGCTGATGAACATAAAAGATTTCGAAGTTTCCAACCAGAAGATCTAGTCATGGTTTAAGAAGCACGAACACGGATATGAGACATGGACACAATGACACCCCATTTTTTAAAAATCTAGGACACGACACGACAAAGACACGTTTATTAAAAAGTACTTTTAAAATATATATATATCATCTTTATAGTAAAAAAAAATCATAGTAAATGCATTGATGCATTTATATGCTTAAAAAACTTAGCTTGATGTATCCTACACTCAAAAAGCTTGATGTATTCTATACTCAAAAAGCTTGATGTATTCTATACTCAAAGGTTATTATTATTGTCATATATGTGTCTTTTTAGTCTACTTAACAAGTGTTCTATGTATGTCCAATGCATTTACTGCACTAACAAGTGTTCGATAGGTGTCCACCAAGTATCGGAGTGTCCAAGTGTCCGACATGTGTAGGACACAGACATGCTATCCAAAGTAAAGTGTCCATCCTTCTTAGGTCATGGTGTTTCTAAAAAAAACAAGACTTCCAGCAAGCGTTCACTACAAACTGTCCAAAAAAACATGGACCATTTTGAGTTATCAACAAAATTGGAGAAAATGCCTACCAGCTTTACCTACCAAAGACCCTAAACATCAGTTCCACTTTCAATGTAGCTGATCTGACCCCTTACTATGCTCCAGATGAATTCAAGCTCACAACATAACTCGGGACGAGTTATTCTTTGTAAGGGGAGGAAATATGATAGAGGGGCATTTTGGGAATTCTACCTTTTGTTGAATTGTCTTTAAAAATTCATGTTTTAATTTTAGTTTAAGTGTGTTCCAGCACTTTTCCCCTTCGGTCTATTGAAGGGGGCCTAGGTTAGTTAGCTAACTAGGTAGTTAGGTGTGAACAAACCTTATCTCTTGGATCTATTTAAGGGATATCTTATCTCTCTCATTACACACAATTAATAAAAAATCTCTCCAAGATTTACTCCAAGATCCTTGTCTCCATTAGATAAAGGTTAGAAGTATGAGATAACAAGCTTTGCTTTTCAGACAGGGTTGCTTCTCCATGATACGAGTCAACTGTCAAACTGTTAGCAATCTTATTTTTTATATAGCCTTGGTAGACAATGGCCAGACTGCCACTAATTCGGACAATATCTCCAATATGATAATCACCATTAGAAAAGAGGATCAGTCCACCATACTTCTCGAGGCTGAAGAGGATGGGAGGTTGATCATGGCTGGAAAAGAACCTGAGCAGTCATTTCGTACTTTTAGGTTTATATTCTCATAATACCATCCTTATTTCTTGTAAGCATTTTTAGGCCAGTTCAACAAACTGCCACCGGCATTTCCTAATGTTTGAAGGATTACATGTCCCATTTATCAACTGGTAGTCCTAAAACTTTATCTACCCCTATTGGATAGTACACCACTAGAATTAACAACAAAAAAAAGCCAAAAGGTAAGGGATTACAAAAGAGCTCTCCAAAACACTCCTTATCAAGGAAGGGATTCCAACTAACTAAGATGTTACCAAGAGAATAGTTAAAAAAAAAAAAAATTGATACAGAAGGCCAAAGCAACATGAAAGAAAAAAGAAGAGGATCACTGCATTGGTATAAATCACAAGATCAAAAACCTCTTTGAAAGCCCAAATGTATGGTTGATGTTGACGAAATTATCGTCTTCATCAAATACAAAGAGGTAATGTCAAGCATGGATGTGAGAAAACATGAAATAAACAACATTGATTCTCTTGAGTTCCACTAAGAATGACACTTCTGACGGAGTCATGCGGTGAGCACAGAGCAAACTAAGAATGACACTTCTGAAGCAATTTATGGACATTAAAGACCAAAAAACAGAGGAGGACAACAGGTATGTTGTTTTTACTTCATGTCGATCTGTAAAAACCAAACAAACAAAAACAAGGAAAGAATATTGGCAATTAAGAAACCTAAAAATAACATAGTAAGGACGAGAATGTGACCTTAGGCTTGGTGTCTTGAGAGGGTCATGATCAGAGTCCATGTCAATCCAGAAGTGTTAGTGTGTGTTCCTCTCCTCTGGAATTTAGGGTACCCGCCTGTACTTTTCAATAGACCTAGTATACAATGATGTAGAAAACATAACCATTAGAAACTTTAACAAGCAGAAGCTATTGCAAACAATTACTAAGATAAACTAAAAATCTTTAATTAAAAGGAAAAAAAAGAACAGTTTTGATGCCTCATGCTAGAATGTCAAACTTTACTTCTTTCAAAAGTATCAACCATCACTTAATCTTTTATCACAAAAAAAGTATCGAAGAAAGCAAAAAATGAATACAAAAATACTCAATCAGCAATGCCCATATCCTTTTAAATTCATTTTCTTTCAAACATTCATAAACGAAACATCTGTTTCCAAATTAGCAAATTCAATCAAAGATTCATAAAAAAGAAAAAAAAAACCATTCTATCTTTTCAACAATTGCATGTATAAAAAATTTAAAACAAACGTACCTCCAATTCAAAATCAATCAAAACATTTTATTTCAAATTATCCAAAACAATAAACATACTTCGGAAAAGAATTTCGATCAACTTCAGATCATACAAAACACATTTTCAAACAATCAAAATATTCTTTCAAACGTTTTCTAAATTAAAACAATCAAAACATAATTAGGCCAAAATTTATCGTTCAGAAAGGATGTGGAAATTGCTAAACTTGCAGTATGTCAACTTCCTAGAATTCTAAACAATTAAGACAATGCTTGAGGCTAGAACTCAGTTCATGAGAGAGAGCGTTGAGAGGGGTATTCTACCCAAAATAAACCATAAACCTTAATCGATGCCTTCGAACCAGTCCAAATCTAGAGAGTCAATGCCAAAACTCGTCGAGAAGGAGAGAAAAAAGGCTCTGGTGGGTCACTATCGAAGCGCCGACAATCGTGCTTGTCGGATCTGTTTTCTTATGCGTCCGCAGTGAAGCCCCTAGTGTAGGTATCGCTGAACCGACTTCTGGGTGATTTTGCGGGAAACTTTCACTACAGGGTGCAGTCTATTGAAAAGTAGCGACATATCGATCGCCAAAATGAGATGCTATAGAAACAACGAGGGTGAAGATTTTCTCCACGAAAAATAATCATTATCATGGATATATCGTTTTAAGGATGAATCGACAAAAATGGATATATAAAATATATATACATATCGTCAAAAGATATTGAAGATATTGATCTAGTGCTAGAATGTTATTTATATTTGTTAAAGTTCTTGTTCTATTTCTATCACACCCCTCCCACACCACCTTCTCCTAGCTGAAAGAGACCGTGAAGCCAACAAAACAAATATCCTTCTCCATCTAAGGATATTTTGTCACGCCCCCTCCCAAGCCACCAACTCTTAACCTAAGAGGTGATGCAATTAGTCAATCGATATCGCAACTTACCTCAACGACACCTATCGACCCTAAACTTACCTCTCACTTAAAGTAGATAACACATTGAAAACATAAAGGACATTCAACCACTAAACAATATAACATTACTTAAGTGAAACCCAAAATTACATAATATTAAATATCACGAGTCTGATATAGACATATATACAAATAACTAACATCAAAGTTAAATTTAACAGACTCGAACACATCATGATCAAAACTTCAAGCTTACAAACAACCCAAAAGACTAACTCAAAACAATATATACGGAATGAGACTCAAAACTATGACACTAGTAGATCGACAAATGGAGACAGGTATCAGTTTCATGATCTCTACCTAGAAGTTAGAAAACATTTGAAGCGTGAGCTAAATAGCCTAGTGAGTAACTAATGAAATAACTAAAACATGCTTAAATCCATGTTATGAGTAAAACAGTTAAAACATAACTCAAGGTAAACTTGCAAATGTCCATCTCAAAATATTGTTTTTAAGCATTTGCTTTGTCAAAATGATTTTTGAAATAATAAGACTTAATCTTCTCTTTCATGTTATATTGTATACCTCTATGTATCAATCGAGACGAATAAGTTAGGCGTGCAAACCTTATCTCGTGATACGATACTTACAAGACGAATAACCTAGGCATCAATAGTACCATATCCTGTAGATAGCTAGGAAATGGAAAAGCTAGGTGTACGTGGAGGCCCTCATCTCAAACCTAGTCACAAATGGTGGAAAAACTAGGTATCTACTAAATACCCTCACCATAGGACCTCTATGCACAAGAACTATAGTACCCTCGTAGGGTTGCTATTTTGTATCTTATAATAAACTCGGTATAGACTTAAAACATTCAAATCATATACTTATGGAAAGCTTTATTCACCAATCACAAATCATACTTAAACTTGCATACTGAAATAGCTTTGCATGCCTTAACAACAATCTTTCACTTTCAAAATAATTTCCATACTTATAAATATTTTCTAAACTCATGCTTAAAAGATAATATTTCTTAAAGCTCACTAGCAAACACTTACTTTGAAAGCATGTTTGTAAAACAATTAGCCTTAACAAATTAGAAACTAGTTTATAAAATATTTAAAAGTCACAAATACTTGTTTAACCCTCCAGTCTATAGATTTGCCAAGTACTTTCTTGTCTTGAAAATTGAGAATTTTAACTTAAATTGATATTCTAGAATCAGAAATTATGAAACCAAACTCCAAATATTCCAAAAACTTCAAAACTTGTCAAAAATTGAGAATCAAGGCACTGCTAGCCGCATGGCCTGGACGACAGGTATGCACGCGTGCGCGCAGACCATCAAGGGATCTGGTCGTGTGCTTGTCATGCGTGTCTGGCCTTTCTGCATGTGGGTGTGCTGCACATAACGCCTCACCTTGCCGCATGCATGGCCTATCGCATAGCCTTGTGTCATGATCATACTTGTCCAGGACGTTATTTACCTATGGTTGTATGTCCAAATACCCTTGATTTATCTTATCTTTATGTCTTATGTTTAGTTTAGCTAGTTGCTTTTCTTTTTATAGAATAAATTTATAGCGTGACATTTCGGCTTTTTCATATGCAAGTCTATCAAAGCTGAAAAAGTTCACAATGTACTATAGGGGAGATATAGTAGTTGAATCATCGCCTGAGCATTGACGCACTCTTTTCAAGCAAACCTTTTTCCCTTGCAACTAACAGCCTTCATTGCATATTGTAACGCTTATTTCAATGAATTTCCTTCTCTCTCACATTTTCTAAAACATTTTCTCAAGAACGTGACAAGAGGTTGAATCGAACCGTGAGTTTGTCTACAATTTTTGAATTTTGATCGGTTGACTTGTTGATTAGATCAAACAAGTGTTGCATAATCGCTCATCCCAAGTTTCAAAGGTTGTGATTGTGACAAGTGGTATCAGAGCCAAATTGGCTAATTGATAGTTGAAACATAAAGATGTCGACTACAAAACAAACGGGTAAGGCCCATAATGAACGATTGGTAGGAATCGAAGAGCAGATGCTCCACTTGGTGGAAGTTTTTGATTCCATCCATTTCTTAGAAAAGCGACTTGAGGAAATTTCCAAGAAAGTCGATGCTATTACGGTGGTGACTAGTCATCTCGACAGATTACCTATACAATAATTGTTTACTAGAGTTAACACTCAAGAGTCACAAATTGTAAGAATTGAAAACGTCATCTACAAGCGTGGAGATAGTTTGTCGGGCTCTACTGCCCACAATTTTCGAAAACAACTTCGAAAATCTATTCCATGTTCAAGACCAACCAAGATGTATAACTTTTAATAAAGAATCTTATAAGCATGTTATCGAACCCAATGGTAGTCGTGTAAAATATTATAAGAAAAACAATACACAGTTCCTCAGAAAACGTCTTGTAATCTGGCTGAGATAGAGTTTCTCATATCCTCAGCCCTTGAAAGGTCAGAGTTTCACATGCTCTTGCCATTGACGAGACAGAGTTTCGCATGTACTCGTCATTCTTTGTCAGCTTTGTATAATACTTCTCACAACATTTGCATGCTAACATCACCGAGAGTCTCTACTAATAGAGGGTACTCAAAAAACATGTATAACTTCCAAGACACCAGTTTATCTAAACAAGGTTCAAGAACACTAAATAAACTCTTTAAAGACATGCTTTGCAAACATTTCATAAATATAAAGTTGGAAATCTATCCATCATTCATCAAGACAACCCAAAACATAATATTTCCATTAAGCAACAATTTATACTATAAAATCAGGATTCATAGCACTTCATTTTTTTTTTCACTCACAGATCACGACTCAGCTCCTAATGGTTTATAGACTCGGCCTATTTCCTCTTGGCTGTCAAATAAACAAAACTGAGCATTAGCACCTTAATTAGCCTTGTCTTACAAACCAACTCAAAATGATGCTCAAAAGACAACTTATCAATCTAAAACTTAGATACAAAAAAACATTTTATATTATTTTTTCTGGATTCAACAACCTACTTTCAAACCCCCATAACTTCCTCAATATTTAACCAAAATTACTGTACTATACACTCATCTCTTCATTTGGAAACCCTCTACAACTTACTTGAAGGAATAGAAATGAGATTTCCCATGAATTAGCATAGAAATTGACCGAAACACGAGTAAAGAAAACTCGCATCTTCTTCTTACTTTCAAATTTGATCCTGAAATTAAACCTACTTTCCGTCATTTTTTGTTCATAAATTTCTTCATGAAAGTTGTAGGAAATTTAACAAGCTTTCTAACCATACCAAATAGAGCTCTAACTCAAAGAGTACAATTTAGAATACTAAAAAAGCTAGAGATTTTATGAATTCGTTTTAAAATTATGTGACCCAACTTCTTCTACAAAATTCATCAACTAAATTTGAGTATTTGCTCGAACTTCCTTCACAACACTTATTGAAAAATGAGTTAACTTTAAAATAAAACTAAACTTACCTCTTAATTCATCGTGAGAATCTCAAACCAACACAAAACCCAAAGATTGTCCATAAGCTCCAAGCTTCTGTCATGGCTGCCACTTTCTTCACACCTTTCGTCTTCTTTTTCACCCAAAAACACAACCTTCTTCTACCTCAGACCTCCTACAGACTCATCCTTCAACTCTCTCTAAAAAAAGTTTAGTTGAAAAAAAAATGAGTTTGGCGGTACAGAGTAATTTGTTTCTTCTTCTTTTTTATTTATTAACTCCCACACTTCCCTTTTTCTTTTTAAAACAACTTCTTCTTCTTCTATTTATTAATTCCCCACCTTCCCTTTTCCTTTAAAAACAATATATATATATTCCCTTATTCTCCTTTTTCTCTATTTTTATTTTTATTAAAAAATAACTTTATCACAACCGACTACCGTAGCAAAATAATTCAAGGAAGTTCTAGAATTTACACGAAGTACTTGATTCTTTCTTCTTTCTACTAGTTGTGTTCTCCCTGATGTCTTTGGTAAGTTGTTCCATCCCTTTTTTCAATCTGATTAGCAACTCTCTTAAATCCTGAATGTCCTTTTCACTCGATTCCATCCTCTCTTCCAGTTCCTTTCCATGAATACCTAATGTTGAATGAGTTCTTTACAAGATCTACAATTGTGACCTCTTTGACAACACATGCTGCAATGAACAGTCGTCTTTTTCTCAGAAAATGACAAAAATCTCTTTTTTTTAAGCCTTCTAGCTTGGCGTCTGACTTGCACGGAAGAAGTCTATCATTGCCACCTTGGTAGGTTTTCCTAATTTGGTCTACACTACCAATAGGACATGTTGCATTCTTATACAAGTTTATCAAATTTGAAACATAATAAAACTTATTAGTGTATGTATACAAATTAAGATTCCTTGTAGAAAAGGCAATACATGCATGTGAGCTAGAGATCAAATCAAGGTCCCATTGACGACATGAGCACGTGCGGACCAAAATATTGACAGCGTATTGTTCCTTACTATGGTGGACTTCAAATTCATGTTGATCTATAGAATATATATGTCAAATTGTTAAAGCCAATGTCATTCATAAATAAGTGTGTAGATAATCATTGCAATTATTGTTCAAGTGTCAAACAACTTACCTTCGTTGAGCGACTTTCTCTTAAAGATTCTCGAATAATATCTTCTGCATATACTGATAGTTTCGTATGTTGAAATTTTCATTTGGTGCGAAGTTCATAAAACCAATTTTTAACCAAACTACGAATTGATTCTACAAGACCAATTACATGTAATTCTCGAGATTCTTTCAATGTTGAATTCATGCTTTCAGAAATGTTGGTTGTATACCGAGTATCTTTTTCTCCTAATAAAATGTCATAGCCCACCTATGTCTACCATTAGCTTCCAACTCATGCCTAATTGATAGAGAAAGATGATCAAGTTTTCTCATGTAGAACTCAAACATCAACAGGATATAAGCTCTGGCACAACTGTGGAACGATTCCTCAATATGAAGCGACTTATGGTTCTTTTTCAAGTTCTTATACAGATGGAATGCACATAATCCATGCTTAGCTAATTCATACACTGCATTAAACCCATTTTCTATACTTTTGTGAGCATCAGACATAATTACCATTTCGTTATTTTTCCTACAAATAGATTTAAGATTGCAAAAAAACCATGCCCATGACAAGTATTCTCTAAATTAACTACAACAAAAGCTAGTGGTACAATTTGAGAATTCTCATCAATAGTGCAAGCAAAAATGAGCGTATCAAGATATTTGTTATTTAACACTGTACCATCAACTAAAATAATTGGCACGCAATAATTCCATGCATCAATTGAAGCTGCAAGTGCCATGAAATAGAACTTAAATCAACTGTTGTCGTCTGATTCTTCAATCGTATACGTTCCTACTAACAATGCAATAAACACAACATTATAATTACAATATATTTTCAAAATGACCAATAGAACTAATAACAAATAAAGTGTATTTGATATATAAATTATACCTAGGTTGTTTTTAATTAATGCATCCATGAATGTTGCCAACATTGCATACTAGTCATCTAGGGTACCCCTAATGGAATTCAATGTAATCTCACATCCTTTTTAAGCCTTATCATAACTTACATTTACTATGTGGTTAAGCTTCATGTAGTTAATAACATTACAAGGGCGACATGGAGCATTGTCGTTCATTTTAAAAAATGACTTTGTACACTTAGAAACAATCCAGTTGCTTGTTTGTGATCCTTTTTAACAATGTCAACAACACACTAGTGGGTATCCATAAACTTACAAACAATCCAAATATCGCTTTTTTAACACAGAAGCAAGTAAATACCATGGACATGATAAATCTTTACATCGAATGTCAAACTATGTGCGATTGGACCTAATTGTAACAAATTCAAAACTATTGTTCATGATCAACAAATAAATTGCTTTCTTTTGTACTAACTTAGTTTTGAATTGTACTCCCACCTTAATAGGTATTCCAACTTTTGGTGAATCAAACAAATCAATGTCAATAATTTCTGATACATTATGTGAACGTTGCTGTCTAGTTACTTCATTATTCAAATACGGTGTATTTCCAATCTAACCAGTAGGTATAGAATCAACAACCACAACTAAATCATTGTTGGGGAATTTCAATATAACCAACATAAGCCAATACACTTCCTTGTCTTCAACAATCCGAATAAGGTTTGAATTGTTGCATCCGTTCCAATAAAGAGTAACCCGACACACAAAAGGATCTGAATATGGGAAAATTCTACCTTGAATGCATTGTATGAATTCTTGAAATGAAGATGAACATGGATCGTATACATCAACCACGTGGTAGTCAATATATCGAAAAGATTCTATCCATCTACCATAAAAATCTGTCTTCACACGATGCAGTGTCATGACAAATAACACTAAAGGATAGAAGTAAAAGAAACCCAAAAGAGCCGTACAATAAAGTCAAAGCCTGCTGTAAAAGAAATTCATAGACAAACACGAAATTATTCATAGTAGTGAAAATAAAATCGAATATTAGTATAATTCAAAATAAAAATCTCATAAGAAACTATTAGTACAATTAAATAATTTTTTCATATAAAAATCACACAATTATTATGATTTTGTATGAGATATTGACATTTAAAATCAAAATTTTAATATTTTGGAAGTTTCAAATTAAAATTTAAAATAAAAATTTAAATAACATTTACGGTAAATATATAAAGAATAATAATAATATTATTATAAAATTTTGAAATTACGTTTGTTATTATTTTAGGGAAATCAATCAAGTATCACGATGTTTATGATTGATAAAATTTTTCTTAAAATAATCATATGGACGTTACATGCATCAAAATTATTGGGAAAATAAAATCATTCTATGTGAGGCTCATTAAATGGATCATTTTATGAAAGTTTTAATTCCAATTTATTATTATGTTAAATAAACAATTTAATGAAAGGATCATTAAATGCATAATTATAGGGGAAATACAGTCTTCATATGGAGTTATTATTATATCAAATGCACAATTTTAGGGAAGGATACCATTCTAAATTCAAATTTTAGAGATCTTTAAACTAAACTTTCAAATTCAAATACTAAAATAAATGTTTATGACTCTATATAACCCGAAAACATTAAATTATAAATATAAAAAATTATGTATTATGTATGATATAATAAAATGTTACTAAATATTAACCAAACTTTATGAAACGTACAATGAAGAAATTATATTATGAATCATCGGTATCAAAATAAATATTTATTTAATATTTTTATAAAATTGAATGAGCTTTAAATACAAACAAAAAAATTGCTTATATCAAAGCGATTGGGGTATAAATCAAAATATTTATAAAATTGGTTATTTTGTAAGTGGTTATAAATTATTTTGTATTGGCACACTTGTTTTTTTTTACCATTGTCACGGTTCACTTTTTTCTAAAACG
Organism: Cucumis sativus; assembly: GCF_000004075.3. Lineage (NCBI taxonomy): Eukaryota > Viridiplantae > Streptophyta > Magnoliopsida > Cucurbitales > Cucurbitaceae > Cucumis > Cucumis sativus. Next base: position 16,872,559 of record NC_026658.2, read on the forward strand.
GGTTATTTTAGTAAAATATCCGATCCAAATGGTGGGACCAGAGAATTTTCTGATTCAGTAGGCCCAAAACTTGTTGGTGTCAATGTCGAAGAAATGAATTTTACAATTTTATCCTGCAAAGGATCCCTCTCCTCCCCTGCGTGATTTCCGAAAGAGACCGTTCGTCCCTTTCAGTTGCATCCTCCTTCCTCTGTCAGCCCAAACCAAAAAAAAAAAAATAAAAAAAGAAAAAGAAAAAGAAAAAACTTCCTTGGCGCCTTCTCTCTTTCCCTCTCTCAAATTCCACGATTCAGAAACCCTAGAGGCCTCTCTCTGCTCCACATTCTCATTTCTCTCTATGTGGATTCTACTGGTGAAGCAGCAGCACCTCCTTGCGTTGTCCTCTCACTCGCTTCTCCTCTGTTGCTGTTGCAGTTACAGTACCAGTACCCCTGGCAGTACTAACCTTTTCTCCTCTATGTTTGTTTTTTTCTTGCTTCGTTTCTTGGAAACATGCTGCATTTCCTCTTTTTATGCTTTTTTTTATCTTCTTCCTCCTGTTTTCATGTTCCTTCTCTATCTTTGTAGTGTATATATCGTTCTTCTTGGGAATCGTTGCATTATGAGCTTTGATTTCTAGTTTTTTTACTGCATTTCTCAGAGGTTGTTTGCATTGATTGGAATTTGCGAGCTGGTTGCTTTTTTAATTTATTTTTACTGTTTTCTTTTCCTTTCTCATTGTTTCGTAGCTTGAGCTTTCATTTCGAGTGCTTTTTTTTTTTTTTTTTTTGTTAATTTTTCCTTTCATTTGCTATCTCGCTCTGTTAACTGTCGCTAGCTTTGGTTTGTGTGCTTGGAAATATTTGGAGGTTCGGTTCGGTTCTTCGTTTTTGAATTTCATTTAAGAGATAGTTTGCGTTCTTCGGAATTTGGGAGCTGGATGGTTGGTTTTTTACTGTTTTATTTACATTTCGTTTTATTTCTCTCTCTCTCTTGAGCTTTGCATTTCGAGATTTTTATTTTTTATTTTTACTTTTCTTTTGATGTTTGACTCCGTTAATTGTCACTGGTTTATGTAATCTTATATATATATTTTTTATTGTTCTTGTTCTTGGAAATCCTTCTTTTCTGAGCTTCGAATTTTAGTTTTTGGACTACGTTGCTGAGAATTAGTCTGCGTTCTTCGGAAACTGCGAACTGGTTGCCTTTTTACTTTTCTCTTTTCGTTTTGCATTGTTTCTTACTTTCTTCAGCTTTGTATTCCGCATTTTATCATTTATTAATTTTCTTTTGCTGCTTGGCTTCATTAATTATCGCTAGCTTTTATTTGTATTTTTTATCGTTCTTGGAAATCGTCGTCTTCTTAGCTTTGGTTGTTAATTTTTCGACCGTATTTCTGAGAAATGCTTCGCGTTTTGAGAATATGCAAGCTAGTTGGTTTTACTCTTCTCGTTTCGTTTCACCGTGTTTTCTACTCTCTTGAGCTTTGATGTCGAGATTTCTTTTTGGTTACTTTACTTTTCTGTTTGGCTTTTTTTTTTTTTTTTTTTTTAATGTCAGTAACTTTGAAGCTTTTTTTCTTTGCTATTTACAGTTTGATCTGCTTCTTGGTTTTTTTTTTTTTTATCGACTGTAGCATACCATTTTGCGACGTTTGTGTTAAACATTGATTGAAGAAGGCTAAAATTCATAAAGGGAGTTATTCTTCATTAATCATCAATAAACTTCACTTAAGTTAAATACAATGATGAGGGCCATATTTATAGCCTTTGGGCCTGATATGTTTTTCAATTTGTAAAAAAATCGAGTTATAATCTCTCTGAAAGTTCTGCGAATATTATCAATCTAGTACTTTGATTTGGTACTCTATCTAGATTTTCTTTTTTTGGGAACTTGATGATAAGGAATTGTTCTTCTCCCAAAATTTGATAAAGAATTGTGAAACATTTTTTAATTATTAGTTTAATTGTTTTGAATATTCAATTTGGTAGTGAGTCCACCATGCTTTCAGGATGTTCATCCTAGGGATCTTGTGTACTCAATGTTGTAGTTTATCATTTTTTATTCAGATTGTTTAGCAGTGAAGTGAAAGCACATCATGTTTCTGATAAATTTTGAAATATAGATGTAATGAGCTGATGGTATTGACTTATCTGGTTACTGGGATGATATCATCAATAGACTTTTGTTTATTTATCTCTTGATTGGTAGAGGTGTTCTATTGCTGTTCTTCTCTTTTGCACATTGATGAATTAATATGGTGCTGGACATTTGTTTTTGCAGGATAAATTTTCAGAGACTTCCATGGACGAGGATCTGTGGGATTGGCCATATGATCAAGGTTCTACTGATTTCCTTACCACTTCCCTCTATTTATCTGAATAATCAAGCTTCTAGCTAATTTGTTTATAAAGGATTGTTCCAGGTTTCTCCTTTTTCGATGCCAATGAAAGCAGTTACAATCTGGAATCTGGATGGCAGGCTGATTTTTACTTTGGTAATGGGAAAGGTAAACTTGATTTAACTTTTGTTCTTTGAAAAAAACTATGTGAATTCTGTTATCCTAGACCCACTTTTTTTCTTTGTTTTATTCTGACAATTGGGCTACTTATTTTTATTATAATTTTATGATCGTAGATGTTATAGAAGAAAATGCTATGAATGAAAAGTATTGTGTTCAAGTACTGAAGATTTTAATACGGAAAGCAGATGCTGACATCGATGATCTTGAAGAAAATCTGTTGTTGCTTCAATGTAACCTGGCATGGACAGAAAGTAGAAACCAATTTGAAGCATGCTGTACTGCTCTGAGAGAGAAGATTGACGTTCTTGACCATTCAATGAAGAGCTTGAGACAAAGTGATAAGATTAATACAAATGATCAGTCATCATTACATAGACAACAGGCAGAGAAATTGTACGAGATTTTGAAGCCTTTTCTTGGAGACAATTGTGAACAAGATGATGGGCAGGTTTTCTCTGTACTCTCTGACATCTAAAAAGTCGGTGTTCATCAAGTATGAGAAAGAAGACTACCGAAACCTTCATGAAAGCATAAAGCATATATTCATGATTTTACTTTCAATTGTCACGGTCCCGTAAGATACTGCACATAGAGATTTTTGCAAGGGGGATATAATTTTTTTTTGCATTTTTACAGAATGATTTAATCTCTGAAAACTGTTTTAAGTTGCATTTAGTTCTTAGTATTCGTAACTGTTGTACAGTCTATTTAGTAAAAATAATCCGGAAAAAATGACGGAGTGGAGCATGAACCTGGGTCTAGAGGGGCTGGAAGACTGTTTTACCACTAGGCTATTTTCTGGAATTGTTATTATATCCGTTATATATATATAATATAGAGAGGATAAAGTTGAGGGGGACTCGAGCCTCGCTTGGGCCTATACTAAATTCGCCAGTTCTTATACGTGTTGTTCTTTTTTTCTGTTTAAAGAAAGCATGGACAAGAAAAGATATCTTTTATACGAGATTGAATAGAAAAAATAATATATTTTAGGAATTTTTATGTTTTTCTTCCTTAAAATTAAGGCAATGATGTGTGTGCTTCACTAAGAGAGCCTCGCTCATTTGAAGCAAGGTGACGAGGCTGCACCTTGAGCCTACGCACACACTCTTTGACCTATTGCCCATTTGGATGAATATTTTGCTTTGTCATTTGTCAATCTAATATCTTTGAATTAAAAGATATGAGATGTTGCTGCATATTTTCCATTTCTGAGCATTTAGGAGGAAAGTGAAAATTAGCCCTAATCATCATAGGTACTAGCAAAGATGCAATTTTTCTGTAGATCTTAAAGCTAAATAGAATCTCTTGCATAGAGATCGAAATAATAAACAGCTTTTGTACAGTTTTGTGACTGCTCTAAGATGTTCTTTTCATTCTACTTAACATAAATTCAGACAAATATTTATAGAAATATATAGATGGGATGGATCTAACTGTAATATACATCCAGACAGTTGTCTTTTAAAATGTTAATTCTGTTCTATTTTGCACAATATGTCATTCTGATCATGGCCAAGCCATAACTAGATGCTTTACTATAGTTTTGTACCTAGGCTAAAATCTAACTACTGTTGAAGTCCTTTTGTTTTGCTTAGTTGGAAGAAATTGTTCCTTGAATATAGCATCCTGGTAAAAGAACCTCATGGTAAATTGTAAAGTTAGTCACTAGTTTATTGATTAATTGTTAATTTCTGTCATCTGCAGTGAATTTTCTTTCCTTTTTTCCCTTTAAAAATATGTTAATTCTGTTAAAAGGATCAGCATGCAACCGTGAACAACCAAAGTCCTGATACTGAGATGGAGTTGATCAGTCCACTGTGTGAAACCTCAAGCATTTTGGGGTCGAAAGTCAAAAGCGAAGAAACAGGAGTGAAGAGCATTTTGTTGGCAGGGGATACGATGCCCAATGGTTCAGTTCAAAAGCACAAGGAAAATGATTGCATTCACGATATAGAAGTTAAGGTATTATTGCTTTAGTTTCAGTTAGTGTCATGGTGTGTTTAGCTGGATCAAAGGAAGGTAAAGCATTTGTGTGATAGCTCAAATGTTGAACAGTGTAATTAAGTCATAATATGCTTATTAGTCTCCCACTTTGCTTTGTATTCAAACTGTCACTCAATCTTATGATGCTTACATTTTAAATTTTCCTTACAGGCGAAAATTACCACTGGTGGATTTTGCTTAAATTCATTTGTGACTGAAGAAAATAGTTGCTTGAAGACAGACGATCGGAAACTTGTTTCAAAAGTAAAGATTGAGGAAGCTAAGGAACACCTTATAAATAACTCATCCAAGAGCAGAAGATTGAAGTCAGCTTCAAATGTAGTTGGCGAATGCAACCTTCTAAAAGGACAGAAGGTTTGAAAACTTGGTTTTCTTTCAATTTGAAATGTAATTGGGTGCTTTAATTAAAACAAAGTAATGAAGTATTGGGTGACTTTAGCTTTTCAATTAAAGTCTTAACCTTCTTTCAAACAAGCAGCAAGGGAAATCTGTTGCTGAAAAGGCCAACCCAGATGTCCCAAGACAAAGAGATGGACTCAGTGGAAGTAAAAGATCTTTTGATCCCAATATAGAGGAAAAGCTAATTGATTTTTTGTTGAGGACAAAGAGAAACAAGAGTGATGCCGGGCCAGCTCTCCCTCAATCCATTGGAATTGGTGCCTCCTCATGTTTATCTTCAAACACAATAGGGATGGTGGACAACTATCTAAAAGCTTCGGAGACTCCAAAACCTGGTTCATTTGACTCTTCAAATGTTCTTATAATGTTGCTTACAAAACTGCAAGGTCAGCAGGGAAATGTTATGGTCAGAACCCACACCAAGGAGACCGACAAGTTATTGCCGGAAGATTCTAATAATGTTAATGTTTCTCGTGAAAAGTCACATTTGAACATGGATCATAAGCGGAAAGCGTTTACTGAGAGGAGAGGAGAGAGCAAATTACACACTTCTATTTCAAAAGAGAAAAAGAGTCGAAAGACGGGAGCAATTGGAGAAGATGTCTCCTTAGATCGGCCTCTTGAATGGAAGCCTTCTCAGCCCAAGGCTGAGATGCAGGATGGTGCTTTTGACGTTGAGAAGAACTTAGGTCCTTTGTCCCAAAGCAAAGGGACTTCAAAAATGCTGGTTGGTGAAGAGTTTATAGATTTATCTCTTGTTGATACTAGTTCAGATCAAATCAAACCCAACGGTGGAACTGGGGACGACAACCAAACGGTGAAGTCACGTGCCACCATTGACGATCAAATAGCCAAAATTTTAGCACTTTTACCTTCCTCAGCTCTCGAACTGCAGAAACTGACTCTAGTAGATCTGAGGGTTATTGCAAAGGAACTCAATTTGACCAAATATCATAAGCTTCGCAAAACGGTGCTGCTCGATCTGCTTGTTAGCCGGTTGAAAAGCTATTAGGTCAACAACATATTATATTGAGGTTGGTTTGTTTTATTTTGTCTTTAATCAGTTTCTTAGTTTAATGGAAAATCATGTAAGAAAGAAAGGATACACATAGGTCTTGCGCAAGGGGGGGGGGGGGGGGGGGGGGGGGGGGATCAAAGTGAAATGATATTACATTTCATTAGAATGAAAATGCCAAGGTTAAAGAAAATGGAGATATTTAGGAGAATCAGATCTTTATATGGTGTATAGATGTTTTAGATTATGGTGGTAGTTTTGAAATGTTGCTTTTGGTAAATGGGTTGTAGTTTTTTGGTTTATGCTGCCATTTTTATGTACAGAAACCTTCAGCATTTGTGGATTTCAGAAGGCTACGTGTTTAGAGTTGAAAACCTTTTTTTTTTTTTTTTTTTAATTATATACATATAGATATATTTTCCTGTGGAAGTTAAAATTTACTTACTTTTTCTTGCTTGTATGTCTCTGAAAAAAGATGAGTTTGTTCCTGTTTTTGTATTAACTTCATACATTTAGTTTAGTTTTTCTTGGATGTTCGTAAAATGCAGGTTGAATCACTTTTTGATCTCCACCATTTTTTTTTCCTGAAAATTTGAATGTGAAGGATTATGGATTTTTTGAGAATCAGGACAAAGTTGGGCGAACTACTCAATGGGAGCCAATGTTAGCGATAAAATGCTTAGAGGAAATGAGGTTAGAAGGTGGAATTCGATATTGTATGAGTTAAGGTATTGGCAACAAATTGCAGTAAAGTTGAGCTATAAAAACAGTCGATGGTTGATGTGTGTGTGCAAGTTCATCTTAACACCTACGAATAGGAAAACGGAAAAAAAAAAAGAAAAGAAAAGAAAAAGAAAAAGAATTAGCAGACCATGAATAACTTTTCTATTTTCTTGTTTTTATTTTCAGTTCTTTAATATTTTTCTATTTCTTTTAGGCAGACCTTGCTTTTAGGACCTAAAATGTCAATACTACATTTTTCTTTAGAATAATGTAATAATTTGGAACTTTTCTTTGCACAAGAGAATAAGAAAATAATAGCTAATACATGCATTTTATTTTTCATTGTGTGGACAAGAGAATAAGGATGGCTCATTAAATGAAGTAGGTATGGAAGTGAGTTGTAGAATAATTAGAATAGAATGGAAAAGCTGTGATGAAAATAGATTTTGTTTAATGAAACATTCTTATTATATTTACACGAGTAATGAAGATTTGCAACTGTATTATGCTCCTTTGGCTCTTCTACAGCCCAAACAGCTTTCAAATCAGAGACTACTCTAGATTTGCGAATTAACCTCTACTTATAATTTCATCTCTTTTCCTTCATTTCTACCTACATTTTCATCTCTTTCCCTTCATTTTCAGCTCAAGCATCATTCATCAAAGTTGTTAGAAGTCGAAAGAGCTTTCTGATCAACGTTAGCTTCTAACTCTTCTATAGTTCAAACCCTTTCAAATTAACATCAGACTGCTATTGAATGATTCGAAATTTTGTTTTTCTTGCTGATTTCTTTCAATTTGCTTCAGCTTCTGGAGCACCATTCTTCATGACTTTTCCTGAAGAAAGCAAGTTGAAAAATGAAAAATTGGTTTCATCGTTTGACACAAGTTTTCAGCTTCTTTGCTTCTTTGATTGTCAACACCATCTCTTCCACCTCCTTATATATAACCCAAATAGTCTATAGTATATGAATAAAGGTTGAGCGCCTTATTTAGAGAAACTATGGATGCGGCCCACTTTGTAGTACAAACGAGGTGATCCTGAATCGTTCATGTAGAGACATGAAAGTAGGGGCATCCTATGTAAAGTGTTTACATTAGACTGAACCATGAATTAGTCTTTTTTTTTTTTTACGTTATAACACCGTTTACTGTTTAAAACTGACTATCTCGATTATTGATGACCTAGGTAACTTAATCTTAATCCTGAGTTAATTATGAACTCCTGTTCACACGAGACTATCCTCAGATCTGCATAGGTAAGGGCAGCTCATCAGCGTTGACCCAATAAGCCTCCCATTTCAGGGGTAAGATCGGGTGGATAGCTAGGAACATAGGGTACAAGATGGAATTCACTCCTACCCGTCTTAAGGTTAGTAGATAGGTTGTTCTCTTAAGCACTGAATCCAAGTCTTGAACAAGGGGCCCCACCCTCTTATTGGCCCGAGAGGGATTAAGTTTATAGGTTGAACCTTAAACCAATTGTTTAATAGTGGATTAGTGGGATATAAGGAGCAAGATGTAATCTTTGGGGTAAAACGGTATTTTGACCCATCCAAGGTTACGAGCAACCTGTGAAGGATTAACTTACTGATTATGGTTTTATCAAATGGACACAAATATATCTATAGTGAGGGGAGTGCAATTACGGGACTTTAGAGGAATGACCCTTAGAGGAATGACCAGTCAGTTAACGAATGTTGATTAACTCAGTCTAAAAGAGTTTAGCTAGTTAATTTTGAATCGTTGGAGCCCATGATCTATAGGTCCATTAGGTTCCCATGCTAGCTCATATAGATTAAACTTAGAACAGTGTGATGAAATAAGTCGAATTGGGAGAATTGGGAGAAGAAAGAGAAACCGACAAATATAGTGATATAGTCGTCGGTCTTCTAATTAGAAATAGAGCTTTATGTTTTACATACTACAAGTATGAATGCAGATTCATACTAAGAAGCTCAAAAAATAGTAAAAAATCAAAATGTTGACTTTTGACTTTGAAAAGTCAAACTTTGACCGGCATTATATTCAAATGTAATTTGAATTTTGGAAAAATGAATGTGGATTCATGCTCGGGAGGTTGGAATTAGTCAAGACGGACAAAATGGTAAAAAGTCAAAATATTGACTTTTGACTAAGAAAAATCAAAGTTTGACTTTTGACTTGAAATATCTAATGACCATTTTACCCTTGGACTAAGTTAGTGGGAAAATCCAACATTTTGTTGGATTATCCCAGTAACTCTTGTGGGATATGTGGCTATATGAGATGTAGACACTTAGCCCACCACTAAGTTCTACTGATTGTTAGTGGAACATTAGGTGTTGAGATTTGACAAATTAATTACATGCATTTTTGCATGTAATTAGGTTATAAATAGCTGAGTTTTCAAATGGTTGAAAACTTTTGCCTTTTTTAATATACTCCAATATCTCAACCAAGAAAAAAAACTTCTATCTTCCAATTTCCTTTTATCTTCATTACTTTCTACATCAAATTGGGTCCCACAACCCGGTTCTTTGTCCAGAGGATAGTAGTTGAGCACTAGTGGTCGTCTCGGTTTGAATTGCTAAGGAGGTATCAAAGTTTTTGAAAGCTTCAAAGGTAATATTTCCTAAAACCCTAATTTGATTAGTTTAGGGTTACTTGTTAATTGTGGCAATTAGAGTAGAAATTCAATTCTTTTTTCGCTGTGCATGTCTTAGTTCTATCATATATAACAAAAGTTACGATTACATTAATGTTCAAAAGGTTCAAAATGTGGTTATCTGAAAGATAGCACTAATGTCCCATGAAAGCTATTTTTCTCTTATCCCGAACAATGATCTATCTCCCATGCAAATGAGACATGCTTGATACCCCTTCATACTCCACCCAGATAGGTCATCATATGTCAGAAAGTCATTAATTATCCAGAACAAGATTTTGTAAGACAATCATATGTACGCACTGAAAACACTAATATGTAAGACAATCATATGTACGCACACCAAAAGTCCATAAATTTTTCAGTTTCTCAATTAATGGTTGTATGTACACATCAATTTTCCTACCATAAGATTTTGGACAGGGAATGAGCAATGACATAAAGAAGTTTGACTCTTTCACGCATTTTCATGGTGACAAATTGTAAGGAATTAACACCACAGGCCACATATTGAACAAGATACTCATATGACCTAACATATTAAATTCATCTGAAGCTAACCCCAAACAAACGTTCCGTGGCTCTAAAGCAAAATTAGAAAATTCAGAATCAAAGTGTTTCCATCCATCTGCATTAGTTGGATGTCTTAACACATCCTCTGTTTGCATTCATTTATCCTTATGTCATCTTATGTCTGTCGAGCTTTCTTGTTATACAAACAAGTGTTATAATCTCAGCACTAACGGAAAGTAGCACAATACTTTTTATGGAATTTTTTTCCTTGATCTGTTAGAACTAACCTTGTATTGAGACTCACCGCAAGTCAGGCACTGTTGCAAATCTTCAAACTCCTTCCAAAACAATACACATTCATACTTACAGGCATGAATAGTATCGTATCTTAAGTCCAACTCACACAATTTTCGTTTGGTTTCATATAATGAACTAGAGATACTGGTACCACACATTGGAAACACATGTTTTATATTATCTCTAACATCATGTCAAATGACTTATTGCTCCAACCATTGAGGACCTTCACATGCATCATCGTAATAAAAAAGTTTAGGGATGAAAATTCTGAATAGCCGAGGTATAGCTCACGACTTTCTTGTTTTAACAACTCCTTAAATATCACGTTTGTTATATCTTCTTCTAAATCTACCTCACTATTAAACGACATTTCATTCTCCAAACCTTCATTCATCTCCTCTACGTGTTCAATACAAGCTTGTAAATCATGTACTATACCTAACATTTCATTTTCTTCGGGAAATGGACTGCATCTAGTTCCTTCATGAGAAAAAATTACTACTATAGCTCATTCTTTAATCGAGTCTTTGCATACCTTTGTGCAAGTTCACGAGCTCTCCACGATACACCTAGTCTATATAGGAGAAGACTATTCCAGTGGTTAATAAATGTCGTTCAACACCCTCTAATGAGTCCCAATTTGAATTCATACAACTTTTGCATGGGCACCTTATTTGTCCATAATTATTGACGTAATATTTTGTAACCTTTAAAAATTGGAAAACTCCTTCTCTATACTCAATCGAAAACCTATCCCTAAGCTTCATTCAACTCTTGTCCATCTCGTTAAAAGCCTTAAGATATAAATAGATTGGATTAGTTTTATATCTCTCCTCTCAATTACTTCAACGTACTCCAATTTACTCCATGAATAAGCTATATTGTTAAATCTCTCATCTTGCACTAAAATTAAGTTTAAATCTACCTAACACTTCCAACATACCTAACACTTCACACATAATTAAAAGCTACCTAAGAATCCCCAACACTACTGATAGATTAGAAACTAATTTTGACATAAAAAACTAGGCTACCATAACTGTAGGATAGCCATAAAATAAATCAACAACATATTATGTCAACATTTTTAATTAAATATCTAACATTTACAAAAATTCAAATTCGAATTGAATTTCATATTAAAATTCAAATTTAAATTAAATATCAAATTCAATCTCAAATTCTAAAAACATACACTACACATATGAATAAGAATTTACACGTACAACTCAATTTACACAAAATCTCATATCATAAGTTCCACATAAGAACATACATTATATAATACATTACACATACAATCCTAAATTCAAATTACTCATAATATCAATACACACATTACAATATATATATACATACATACATTATACAATATATACATAATTTATTTTGAATACATACATTACACAATATATACATACGTTTTCATAATTTCAAAAACAAAAAAGAAAACTGACCTTGTAGTCGGCGACGAGGGAGGACGAACGACGGTGAGCGACGAACGATGGTAGATGAGTAACGAACGACGATTGACGAACGATGGTAGATCAGAAAATGCCAAAGCATGCAGCTCAAAAACATCGAGGAATAGGACTTTTCCCGACGTCATGACTCGCGTTTCACTAATGGCATCGAGGAAAATTTAATTATAAAATTTATTGAACTTTTCCCTAATGGAAAGCATACAAGTGCAACGAAATTACATATAAAAAACTACTCTAAATGCATCGAAACTCTTAGAGATTGACATGCATAAACTACCTTAATTATAACAAATTAGGGTTAATCGGAAACGTATTTTTGAAGCTTTTCGAAATCCTTGATATCTTCTCACGAACTCAAACTGGGACCACCACTAGAGTTGACCCGCTATTCTTCAGACTTAGAACCATATTATGAGACCCGTTAAATGAAGGAAAAAATGAGAGAGTGATGGAAATTGAAGGAGTAGCCTTTAAATAAGCTAATTACATGCAAAATTCAATGTAATTAGTTTATTAAATCTCAACACTTAATAATCCAATAACCTTTAGTGGAACTTAGTGGACTAGGTGTTTACATCTCATGTAGTCGCCTATCCCACTAAGTGTTAGTGGGATTATCTAACAAATGTTGGATTTTTTTTCCCACTAACTTTAATCCAAGGGAAATATGGTCATTTGACCATTTAAGTCAAAGTCAAACTTTGACTTTTTCAAGTAAAAATCAACATTTTGATTTTTTACCCTTTTGTCCGTCTTAACCAATTTCGACTTTTCAAGCATGAACTCACATTCATTTTTTCAAAATTCAAATCATATTTGAATATAAAGCAGGTCAAAATTTGACTTTTCAAAGTCAAAAGTCAACATTTTGACTTTTTACAACTTTGATCATTTTCATCAATTTCGAACTTTCGAATATGAACTCGTATTCATATTTTTAATATTTAAATCACATTTAAACATAAAACTCTATCTCAAATTTATAATAGATGACTATATCACATATATTCGTCAATTTCTCTCTCTTTACCTAATTCGAATAATTTGAATTATTCCAACATCTTGTTCTAAGTTAATTTCATATGAGCTAGCAAGGGTGTTCTAAGTTAATTTCATATGAGCTAGCAAAGGAACCTAATGGATCTATAAATCATGGACTCTAATGATCCGAGATTAACTGGTTAAACCCTTTTAGATCAAGCTAATCAACATTCGTTAACTAACAGATTATTTCACTAAAGTCCCGTAGTTGCACTTCCCTCACTATAGATATATTTGTGTCCATCTGATATAATCATGATTAGTAAGTTAATACTTCACAGGTTCAAAATCTCGACTGGGTTAAAATATCGTTTTACCCTCAAGATTACATCTTGCTTCTTAAGTCTGCTGATTCACTATTGAATAATTGGTTTAAGGTCCAGACTATAAATCGAATCCCTCTCGAACCAATAAGAGGGTGGAGCCCCTTATTCAAGACTTGGATTCAGTCCTTAAGAGGACAACCTATCTACTAACCCTAAAGCGGATAAGAGTGAATTCAGTCTTACACCCTATGTCCCTAGCCATCCACCTAGTCTTACCCCTGAAATAGGAAGCTTATTGGACCAACGTCATTGAAATGCCCTCGCCTATGCAGATCTAAGGATAATTCCACATGAACTGAAGTTCATAGTTAGCTTAGAATTAAGATAGAATTAAGATTAAGTTACTTAAGTCATCAATAATCGAAATAGTCAGTTTTATACAGTGAATAGTGTTATAACTTAAAAGTGGCTATTTCATGGTTCTAGTCTTATGTAAACTTTACATAGGAAGTCTCCATTTCCATGTCTCTACATGAACGATTCATGATTACATTATTTGTACTAACTACAAAGCATGCCACATCCATAGTGTCTCCAGAATAGACATCCAACCTTATTCATACATTATATATCATTTAGGCTATATACTCGAACTTGATTTACGTTTATGTCTCCACATAAAGTTCAAGTCTACACTAGATAGCCTCGGGATATTAGTTTATTGAATTCAAGATTATAATATTATATTTTCACTAATAAGTCCTCAATAACCACTTTATTGAATAAAATATAATTTAAAAGTACAAACTACAAAATTTAAGACATAAATTCAACATCCTCGATGCGATCAACGAGTACATCAACCTTACTGTAAAGAACTGCCGACGTGTGTTTAATAATGTCGGGGAAAGTTTAACATATATATAATTATTTAACAATTCCCCAACGTTTTCCTTCATTGTGTCAGGGAAAGCTTTAAATTTATATAATTATTTAAACATTCCCTAATGTTTTCTTCATTGCATCGAGGACAGTGCAATGATCTCATAATTATGTGAATCTTCTCCGATGCGATTCTCCAGTGTGTCGGGGAAAAGTTTAATATTAAAATTTTTATTTATGTTGCCCCGACATTCTTTTCATGCTTATCGTCGGGGAAAACTTAATAATAAATTTAAAAAATGAAAATGAAGAACAAAGCCCGATGTTTTGAATTAAGATGTTGGACTTACTCCTCTAAACCAATGGCTCTTTGTTTGCGTCAGTATTGGTGTCTTGTGCCGACGTGGGTTTTCCCATCGTCCTACTCGACGTCGAGAATCCTCCGACTTCTTGTAGTGATAATGGAGTCCATGTTCATATTAGAAGTATATGTTCATTTTTTTCCTTTGCTCATAATCCCTTATACAGTTCTATGCTTCAATATTTTGATTGGTGTTAGACAAATTGCTTCATATTTAGGTTTGACATGGATTTTGTATATGTTTGAATTCTATCTTTCAATTTTGTATTCCTGCTTTACCCTTTTTCTGAGGAAGACTTCCAGAAAGGGATAGTATTATGAATAGACCAGTTATCAGAAGGGAGACTTAGAGGGGAGAAGCCACTTGACTTATAATAGGAGTAGGGAGAGGTGCTCGCCCCATTTCTGCTGAGGAAGCTATCACTCATTTGATTTTCTTTGTACATTATGGTAGGTTTGCTATACTCCTTTAACTGTCATATCCATTTTTGCTTCAGAAAGTTTTTTGTTGTCTACCGTGTATGTCATATCCCTTCTTTCTTAGGATTTTTTGGTTGTCTACAGTGCATAATCTTTAGGTTACTATGCATCAAAATTACTCTTATCCCTCTATTATAAATATGATATCCCATTTTTTTATTCAATTTCATCGTCATTCATATTTGAACATACATCCTTCTTTCTTTGGTATACTTTCTATTTTTCATTCACATGGCTAATTCAATTGAAATTCATATTGATTTCAACTTTCGAAAACCTTTATTTCTGTCCATGTTTATTTCTGCTTGCATTTTGAGCTCATGTCTTGGAAAAGCTTTATTGATGTCCATGTTTGTTTGTTACTGATTTTCATTACATTGCATCTTTTAAAAAAATTCTCTTAAATACTACACCAGATCAAATGAAATTCAAGTTCCAATAATTTATTGAATTTCAATCTTTTGAGGCTCCTACTTCTCCCTAATTTCTTTACTTTTTGTATCTTATGTTAGCTCTTTACTGTTTCATTCCATTTGTACGGGTCTAGTTTTGGACATAGAAATTTCTTTTATTGTTTTCCATGTTTGTTTGTTACTGGTTTTCATTCCATCTTTGTTTGTTAATGATTTTCATTGCATTGCATCCTTAAACAAATTTTCTCCTACGTACTACACTAGAACAATAAAATTCAAGTTCCAATGATTTAATGAACTTCAATTCTATGATGCTCCCATTTCTTCCTGCGTTCTTTACTTTCTGTCTCATATGTTGGCTCTATACTGTTTCATTCCATTGTACGAATCTAGTTTTGGTCATAGAATTGGTATTTTATTTCAACTTTCAGTTTCTTTTTTTTTTTCACTTGGATTTACCTAAATACTTTTCTCTTTGATCTTTTCAGAATTCTCCTTTTTCGAACTATTTTTTGTGAGGCAATATGGTTGCATTGTATTCATTATTTCCTATGTTTCAATGCTTGTACTTTTATTATATAGTAACAATTGTTGTACCTGAACTTTATATGTAGACTTTGTCTTAATTATTTTTTAATGAATATATTGCTATAATTTTCTTATGAATATATTATTATAATTTTCATGATTTTGTTGGATGTCTGTAACTGTCAATAGTTTTTCTTATGAAAAAGAACTCTTCAAAATTAACTTAGGAAAAGAAATTTTAGGAAAAACAACTTAGGAAGGTTTGTTAGAAAAAATTAATTTAAAAAAATATCATACAAAATTTCATTTTAAAAACTTTCCAACTCTAAAGCTATGCTTCAAATTAATTTACAATATATCAATCACTAAGCAACAAGAATGATAGGATAGGTAATATTTGTAGTAGTGGAAGGGTAATTAAGTAATTTTGTTTTAATTTACAATATATCTCTAAAAAGGTCATATAAGTTGTCTTTTGAAATTAAAAACAAAGAAAGAATTACTAGAAGGGAGAATTACAATTGGACTAGGAGAGTGAGAAATAGGAGACAG
Organism: Cucumis sativus; assembly: GCF_000004075.3. Taxonomy (NCBI): domain Eukaryota; kingdom Viridiplantae; phylum Streptophyta; class Magnoliopsida; order Cucurbitales; family Cucurbitaceae; genus Cucumis; species Cucumis sativus. Next base: position 16,888,673 of record NC_026658.2, read on the forward strand.
AAAGAGAGAGATGGAAAAAACTATTTTCTTCAAAACAGAATAGAGAAAGAAAGAGATCAGAAGAACTATTTCCTGAGAATAGGAGAGAAAGAGAGAAATATAGTTTTACAAATTTAATAGATCTTTTTATAATTGTTTTTTTAGAAAATTAACAATTTTTTTCAAGTTTCTCACGTTAGGTTAGGTATATAGGTATATATATATGTATATATATTTTGTTAAAAGTTGTTATTACTTCACAAAATTAATAAAACTTTTAAAATTGATTATTAAGTTAGGTATGTAGTTATGTACCTTTTTGAAAAAGAAATTGTTCTTTTACAAAATTAGTTACCCGAACGTTGAGGGTTTTCTTGCTCCATACAAAGGAGAAAGATACCACCTTCAAGAGTAGCAGGCAAGGATAATGTACTTACAACAGCACGAAAGTTCTTAAACATGAAACATTCGAGTTGTTGAAGGGTCGATGGGCAATCCTACGAGGAAAGCCACGCTACCCAGTCTAAGTCCAATATCACATAGTTGTTGAATATGATTCACATTTCGAGTTGTTGAATATGATTCACATTTCGAGTTGTTGAAATGTTTGCATAGAGTCATCCTGTAGTCAAGAGCCTCCACAACAAAATGTCTCCTTATTATGATGACCTGTCATATGTTTTTGAAAAAGATTAGGCTACGGGAGCACGATTAGAGACCTTTGCTGATGTACGGTCTAATGTGCCAGGGAGGTTCAACGATTTTTCCGTCGATGATGCTCATGATCCGAAGATCTTGACGATGTATAATCAGGGACTGGACATGCCACCTGATGAGCTCATAGGCACACGACTAGGTTGATTTAGTGAGGGAAGAAATGCTTCAAGCGTAAGCAAGAGGAAACACATAGGATAACTATCTCAAACAATCGGTATCATTCATAATGTAATGAAAATTGTGAATGACCAGTTGAAGGCCATTATGGATCGTCCGAAAGAGCAACGTGCAACAGAGGACGAATATGGTCCTTGAACTGAGTAGGTGTGATGGCGTGTGACTTATGTGAATCATATTCTGTAATGTGCAAGACATGAAGGCATTCCCAAGGATACCCCCATAGCTTAAATTGGAGTATTGCACCGTGCCGCTTGAAGATAACGCTTGACTGGCTGTCGATTACTTTTGTTTCTTTATTCTGTAGGTGGTTGTAGTGGTTTGATGAACCTTTCTTTATTTCGTCATGTATTATAAACTCTTTTTTACAAAGAGATTATCTATCTTAATCAATTCATGTTTGGGTAAGTACGTGTTGCAAATGTTTTTTTGTCTTGCTTTCTTACCTAAGTGACTAAGTAGGCAAATCGTACCAATGTATGCTTAAACTAATTTTGAACACAATAACAAAAAACAATGACAAAATGACCTTATGGAGATTAACCATAAATTAATCAAATGAGAATCCTAATTAAAATGATTTAATAAATGAAGAACAAAGTTAATGAGTTTAGTGAGATAAAATTAAGAAAAAAAATGTGTATTTCAGGTATCATTATATATGTATATGGCAAAATAGAGTAGTTAAAAACTAAGATTAAAAATAAATTTATGAAATGAATATTGTAATTAACAATATTTAATAAAATAATTTGGAGAAACATTTTTATCTCACGTACAATGTATATGCATGGAAAAGAAGAGGGATGAAAAGTTAAGATTGAAGCTAAATTTATGGAAATGATTCCATAAAATCATTTGACATATATATGCATGACAATAAGAGTAGTGAAAAACCAAGTAATTTATTAAGTGAATATAACAATTAACAAGATTTAATAAAGTCAATTGAAAAAAATGTGTATTTCAAACAGAAAACGAGTAATAAAAATGGTATTTTAAAAAAATAGCAAAATAAATTAAAATATTTCAAGATTTAAGATTCTATATGTTGATATTAGACTATCAATATCTACTATTGATAGAATCAAAATATTTTATCAAATTTGCTATTTGTCAAGATTGTTCTATTAAAAAAAAGATTATAATACTTTTCATCCTAAATACAATTTATAAGCATCCAAACGCAACACTAACAGCACATATAGAGTCTGCGGAGTCCCTCCTTGCCCCCAAGTTTAGGGACGAGTTTTAAGTCATGACAATGCGGACCTTTTCATTTTACCCTTCACGAGCACCAAGAACAACAATGTCTTCTCTGCAACATTCCTAAGCGCCAAATTTCTTAGTCTTAAAACCCTAAACTGAAAACTCTTTCCAATAAGCTCTAAGAAGCATGCCATTCTTCCTCTCACATTCACTCTTCCGCTTTTGCCGTCTCAAGCACTTCGAACCATCTCGCTTTTCCTCTCTGTCCCACTCCCTCCTCCAGGTCTCTTTTCTTTTACCTCTTCGTCTTCTCCTTTTACTTCAGATTCTACGTCTTGAATTGGTTATCTGGTTTTCTTGTTAGACTTCGAACATTTTTATTTATGGGTTTCGTCCGTAATGTCGTCTGTACTGAAATAATTTAGATGCTGCCACATGTTGAAGGATAGTTGTTTTCTTGTGAATTTAAATAAGGAGAAAATTAAATGAATTAGATATTGTTCATGGATAATGGGGCTTCTGAAAGTAGTATTTTCCCTATTTTGGCTTACAATTATATTAAGATTGTATAAATGGGTTTTCCCAGTTTTGTTTTTCTTCTGTGACCCTTTTCCCATTTGTTCTGGAAGGGAAGGAGAGATGTGATCAGCTATGTGGGTATAGATGCTTGTCATTTTTCCTCACTAGGTAATAGGCAACAAGCCAGAATTCTCTTTCTTTGTATTTTGTTAGTTACATAAGAGCTGGCCAATTGACGTTTTCTGTTTATCCTGATGCACCATAATTTTTCCTTATAAAATTTAGTTGATGTTTGGGAGTACGAATGCGATATGCTTAATGATGATACTAAAACGACAGAGAAAGATACTGCACTGCATTCCGCAATCTCTCAGGTTGCTGCTGATTTTGGAAAGGATTCTAAGTTGTTTTTGCAGAGGTTTCTTAGCTCCCGATTTGCACCTGTGATTTCCACTGGATCATTAAAGCTTGACATTGCTCTTGGGATTGGAGGATTACCTAAGGTGAGTGACTGTAAGTTGAATTTTTCTTCCTCCATATGTTTAATTGTTTCTTTCACATATTTACCAGAATTGGAATGTGTTGCAGTTAAAGTCCTTTCTGTTGTTATTTCACTTCCTTTTCATTTTACGTCACTTGTATATCCATGGTGTTGATTTCTACATAATAAGGTCTCTTAGTTTAATGATCTTTTGTTATTTCCATCATATTTTGTTTTGCCGCATGTTATTTGTGTACTATATTTCATTTCTTCACTTTGTTTTTGCAAGCGTAGGTTACAAGCTTGATCATAGTGTGCATATAAATAAAAGATCTTGGGTTAGAACCGATCCTAAATCATTTGACCTTTGTCAACTATGTAAAGGGTAGAGAATCTGATAAGCACCCACTATGTTTGTTAGATGCAAAGCTAGAGGTCGTTCTAGGATCTTGCAAAAACTCACAAAGAAAGTTAACTTAGATCAAACCTAGAATCTATGATGGTTACTCTTAGATCTTAAGACAACTCACTCCAAGATTAGCTTGATCAAGACTAATCCAATGAATTAATATTTAACATCAAATATAAAGCAAGATTTGAAAAGATAACACCAAAAGGGTTGAATAAGCACATGCTTTTTAATATTAATATTCTCCTTTCGAAATGTGGAAACTACTACCTGTATACTAATTAAAAATGTTAAATAAAAGGACATAACATTTAATTTTAGGCCATTTCAACTACTACAATAAATAAAAACAGAAAATAAGTACATAATTCATTAAAGATGTGAATGAATTTGAATCTCTAGATTCATTATGACTTTTGGGGTCCAAATAACTTTTGAAGTACCAAACGTTGCAACTTTTCAAGTTTATTGAGAAGCTTAGCTTGAAAGTTATTCGTTCTATGCTTCAGTTGATCAATGCCACTTGTTTAGCAACCCCATCCATGTGTGTCTGAAGTTTGAAAAGGGGACCCAATTTAGTGGTCTGTAGTCAAGTTCTTTTATAGTCAACTTCCACTTATTTTTTGTTAGGAGGACCTTAGTTAAAAGTACATTCTGATTGACCCTAATTAGGAATATGAGCCAAAAGGACATTAGAAGACCTGCATAATCTAATAGAAGTCCATGTAAATTCCATGTAAATGACTAATTCACATTCATAATGATTAAAAGAATGTTATGATCGATTTGAATTATGATAGGATTTGTATTAGGGGTAACTAGGGTATTAAGGGCATATTAGTAATTAGTTGGAGAGTTAGTTATACTGATTGATTATAAATAGAGGGAGTGGGGAATGGAAAGGATATGCAATATTGTAGTGTAAGTGAATTAGGGCTTGAGAGTTGTCTCAAGATTGGGAGGGTCCAAGTACCTTGAATCACTTGTTTTATCTTGTATTTCTATTATCTTTTATATTACAATATATTCAGCTTCTTTCATTTTGGTACCAAAGCAATTCGATTCCATGGAGTTAGAAGCAAAGTTGAGAGAATTGTGGGATCAGCTAAATGAGATGGAATTCATATTTCAATTTCAACAAGAGGAAGAAAAGCAGGTGTACAGTGATATGAGAGATTTTTTCAAAGAGAGGGGAGGCTGCGGCAATGAAAAAAGAAGAAATCAAAATTGCGAAGATGGAAAGCAAAGAATCAAGTGTCTCATTTGATGTAGAAGAAGGGAAGGAAAGAGTCGTTCCAGTAGAAACAAGGGAACCAAGCTCTAATTTGAAAAGAAATCAATAAAATGTAATCATCTCAAGGAGCCTTCATAATACAAAACCTCAAGGACAAAAGGTTGTCAAATTGGAATCATGTTTGACAGAGGTTCGAAACTTCAAATGCAACCAGAATCAAATAAGAGCAACAAATCCAGGCCAAACGAAGCAAGATCGGTGGAGGAAAAATAGGTATGTAAAGAAAAGAAAGCGTAAGAGAAACAAAAGAAGGATAAACATAACAATAAAAACAAATTAAGATAGTTGGAGAAAGAACTCCTTGAAGTCTAAGAAGTGACAAGACATGCTTTGATCATCAAGCTAAAAGTACTGAAAGCTATGGTAAAAAAATGAAACAAGATCATTTTTGGCAACATTTATACACAAAAGAATCAACTCATGGCTGAAATTACCTTATTAGACAATTTGGAAGAAGTAGATGATTGCTCCTTATTTACATAGTCCAAAAAAGGAAACTAAGGGCACAATTACAATCTATTGTGGTAGAGGAAGTCCACTAGAGACAAAAGTGCAAGGCACTTTGGCTTGAGGAAGGGGATCTCAATACACTTCTTTCATCGTATTGTTGCTACAGTGAAGGGTCTGGATACCATACATGCATTACTTTCACCTGATGGGGTTAGTCTTCTGATTGAAAAAGACATTGTTGAAGAATTCCTCAAATTCTAGCGAAAACTCTACACCAAGAGGCTAAAAGCCTTACTGCCCTTCCCATTGTCTTGGCCTACTCTATTTGACCAACAATCATGCTCCCTGGAGAGTCCTTGTGAGACTTGTGCCTTAAAACGAAGGAAATTAAGAAGTGTCTTAAATCATCTCGAGGCTGTGTTAGACCGAGATGAGGGACAAAAAGGTAGAATCTTGGGCAATCAAGTGGAATCCCAGTCAAGATTTAGGACGGAAATGAAATCTTGGGGCAATCTCGATGCTTGGTGGATCGAGGTCTGAAGAAAAGAGGGAAATGTAAAGAGATCTCGGGCCATCTCAAGGACGAGTCCAATCGAGATTGAAGATAAAGAAGGAAATTGGAAAGATCTCGGGGCTATCTTGGGGTTGTGCCAGTCGAGATTGGAGATAGGAAAGGATTTAAATGGTTAACTCGGGTTGATCATGGGCCAATTCCGGTCGAGATCATTAAAAAGTCGAGTGTTCGGTGAGTTGGATTCTAGGTGTCATGACATGAAAATACTTAGACTTTTGGAAAGTAGGAGTTGACAAGTTACTAAGAGCCTAAAGATGACTAAGCTATTTTGAAAAGTAATATAATTAGGAGAAGAGGTCAAGAAAGGAGGGGATTATTCAGAGGAAATATGCAAGTTTTGTGTTGCTAAAGGATCATCAGGTGAGAAGAAGCATCAGTGTTGCAAAGGCATTCTAAACAAAAGGGGAAAACAAGTTTGTGAGTAATTTTTCAAAATTAAGATTGATTTAAACTTCCTTCCAACGTTTCTAGTATTTTGTGATTTGTGTGTTTCATGTTTACGTTTATGGAAGCATGTTTTACGTTGTTAAAGTTTTACAGAAACCATGATTTATGCAGAAAAATAACATATTTTAGACTTAAAGTTCATGTTTTATTAATTGTATTGTATGTTTAATATAGAGTAAACCATTAGTCTTATTCCTATCAATAAGCTATTTGTTATGTGCACATAAATGATGTGTATTGTGCTTAGCTTACCAACACAAGGTCCCCATATGATCAAAAAACTCTGTAGAAATTTTCTTTGGAAAGGCAACAGTGAGGCCCACAAACTTCATCTTGTGAATTGGAGCAAAGTTGCCTACCCTCAGGCTATTGGAGGTCTTGGAATCATTAGTCTGAAGATAAGGAACAAAAGCCTTATTGCCAAATGGATCTGGCCTTTTAGGGTGGAACAAAATGCTCTTTGGAGAAAGGTCATCGCTGCCAAATATGGTATCTCATTGTGACAACAAGGAAGGTAATCGCTGCATATCCAGTGCAAAGGGACCTTGGAAAGCTCTTTCTTCACTTCAAGCTGCTGTCGATCAATATACTATTGGCACTCTTGGTAGCGGAAATACAATAATCTTCTGGCATGACAGATAGTTAAATAACAGCCCCTTGTCCGCGGCTTTCCCAGACTCTATGCACTATCCCTTGCTAAAGATGCATTTGTGGCAGATTTCTGGGATGCTTCTAATGCCGGCTGGAACCCACGTTTTAGAAGGAACTTGAACGATATGGAAATTTCTGAATGGACCACCCTATCCATGCTTCTCAAATCACCAGCTTCTTAATACAATAGACAATTGGCACTGGAACCTCGAGGCGTCTGGAATCTTGGATTTCTTTGAGACATGAGGCCTAGGGAAGCAATCTTCTTCTTAAAAAATTGTGCAAAGCCATATGAACTGACCATTATCCCAAAAGAAATCATAATTTTTTATTTCGGAGCTTGCTCACAGAGTCGTTCTAACCAATGACAAACTTCAGCACCACCTTCCTACTACATTATCTTTGGACTGGTGTTCTCTACGTAAGAATAACACAGAATCACAGTCACCTCTTCATTTTCTGCCCCTTTGCTAAAGCTTGCTGGGATCACTTTTTGCAAGTTTCAATTGGCACATGGTCTTCCCTATGGATATCACCCTCTTCCTTTCAACCATTTTGAAGGATCACCCTTTCAAAAGAAGAAGAGCATCATTTGGAAACACATAGCAAGAGCCTTTCTGTGGAAGGTTTGGCTTGAGTGCAACAATATAGTTTTCCAAGACAAAATGAATCATTTTGAATCCTTTATTGACCATTTTATTATTATTACTGCTATTACTTGGTGTAAACTTTTGGCAATTTTCAAATCTTACAGTTTTGCTACTCTATTAGCCAATTGGAGATGTGTCTCTTCCCCTTTCTTCAACTCTTGTAATTTCATTTTATTAATGAAACTTTTTTTTATAAAAAAATATTGATTCATTCTATTGAGTAAAGTTCTCTTAGTGTACTCTATCAAAGTACGTTATTAGCAAATGCAGATACTATCTATATTTTGGTGTATGTATTTCTGTTTGAGTTTCTCTACTTGACAGTTTCACTTGAACAAGCTATAGATTGTGTAATTGTGTCCTTAAGTTTGATTTTCTCTACGTTTTAAAGTATTGGTTGTAACCATTCTACTTCTTATTCAGGGAAGAATAATTGAAATTTATGGGCAAGAAGCTTCTGGAAAGACAACATTGGCGCTCCACATCATTAAGGAAGCTCAGAAACTTGGAGGTGTTTGTTGGATTTGCCTTTTTTTCTGGATCAGAATGATTACTTGTCGAAAATTCTGGCAAGTTCTTTCAAATGTTTTATTAAAGAAAAAGTCCATTTGATTTAATAGCAACCTTGATTTCTTTTGTTTTTTTGAAAAGGAGTACAACTTGGGGGGATTTGAACCCGAACCTCTTGTTGAGCAGTGTCAATCATCCTCCCCAAGCTCAAGTCTTGAAAAGAAATAAAATCAGCAAGAAAGTTACTCTGCAGTTCAACTTGGGGGTAATCTTGCTAAAGACAATTAATTATAAGAGATTTTGGGCACATGCACCCCTTCAAGAGGGAACATTTGTCTCTTTCGAGCAATGAGAGCCGAAGAACCATATGCTATTATGATTTTTTCGTTACTGACACAAGGAACATTGGAGAAAATTCTCAGAAGGTCCTGTCAAATGATCTGTAGCACCCGAATCAAGAATTCAGGGATTTTTTTCATCAACACTGATTAGACTAAGGGATTGAGACATACCTGACTGAGCAATAGCTCCTAATGTGGATGGACTAGGAGCATTCTGGTTTCCTGTGAGGCTGGATGGTTGAGAGGTTTCAGTAGATTCATTTACACATGCTCACCCTGAATTCTGCTTGTCACTTGGAGGATATTTCTTATCTCCTAGGGGACGACCATGCAATCCAATGTTGTTCTTTGGCAACTTTCTTATCTCCTATCTGTGACTCCATACTGTTGATTAACATGGCCCGAATAAGAGGATCCTCCCTTTTCCCGTAATGTTCCTAGGGATCCCTTGGTTGAGGGCGTGGTATCTCTCTTGTCGGAAAGCCAAAATTTGTGGCGACCCTTGAGGATAATTTTAACAGATTGGGATCACGAGAAATAGTTTTGGCCATTAAGTTTCTTCCCTATAAAGATTCTTGTAGACCGTGCCACAAAATCAGACACATAAGTAAAGGACAAAGTAGGGAACGAAGTTACCGAATTCTCGGAATACATCGGCAAGGTCGTAGGAATGCTAAGACTAGGAGTGGTTGTAGGAGCCCCTAACGTTGCCTCAATTGCTGCGATTTGCTGTCGAAGCATCTTTGGTTGTTGGGCGGGGTACCTTGAGAAAAATCCTGAACATGAGGTTTGGATTGGGCCGAGTATTCACCAACCTCAAATGTCGACTGAGCCGATAAGGTATAGTGTCTTGTTAGGTTGTGGTGAAGAGCAACTAGGTTCGAAAGGTGTAGGTTTTGGTTTGTGGTTGAGTTGGATGGAATTAGGGTTTGCGGCAAGATGGTAGGCAGCGGCTAAGGAGGCTTTGGATTTAGGGTTTGCGGTTGGAACATGGGCAGCGGTTGGACAATGGGTGGCGATTGAGGTAGGGTTAGGTGTAGTTGGACAAGAGTCAGCGATTGAAAGATAGAGGTAGAGCTAGACGACATGTAGATTACCGATGACTGGGGAAGAAAGCTGTGTGGTGGGGCGTGCAACTCGGAAACAAGACCACTTCGCGGCACGTGGGGTTGGGAAATCATGTTGGTTGGCGTGATCAGGAGATGTCGAAGCAATTTGTGCATGGCGGCGGCAATTCCAGGGTCGGCCGCTCACAGTGGCTGTCTTCTTGCTGGTGGTTTGATCCTCCATGGGTTGCTCCTCAAGGGTGGTTTTTAGGGTTTCATCGTCACCTTGCTCTGATACCATATTGCAAGAGATGGAAAAGAAAAGCACACCGATATATGTGGAAACCCTAATATAGTGGAAAAATCACAATGTAAACCTTCCTTATTGTCAAATTTGATAGTATGGGGTTCTATCTCAAGACCAATTGGCAATGAGAGGAGTAGTCCATCTATCTTATATGGAGTATCAGTGCCTAGGCTCAAGTCGCGCATATGGGACTTATTTGTGAAGAAGCGAGGCCTTTTCACTAAAGCCCAGCTTAGGCGGAAGGTGCGCCTAGGCTCAAGTCGCATTAAGCGTGGACTTTTTTATAACTAATGGGCTAGGCTTTAATTAAAAAAAATTATTATATAGGTTTTTTAAACTTATTACATGAAAGTTAAGAAACGACTCTTCTTCTCCTGCACGACTTTTCTTCAACGAACGTCTTCATCTACCTCTTCCGTTCCCTTTCTGCTTCATCTTCAAAGAATATTTTATACATTTCAAAGAGTAGTTTACTGTTGTGTTATGTTTTTTTGGTAGAAAACTAATTTATAATATTTTATACATTAGAGTTGAGTCTCAATTCCACCTTCGTTATATACTTATATTTTATATATTGTTGCTCTGCTCAACATATGTGTACGTATTTTTCTTTTCATATCTAGTGCGCCTTCTGAAAAAAAGCCCTCGCCTTTTTGTGCGCCTTGCGCCTAGGCTCCAGAGGACCATTGCGCCTTAGTGCGCCTTGAGCCTTTATAAACACTGTGGAGTATGAGTCTCCTTGGTTTTTCCAATGTGGGACTCTCAACTTCTCCAACACTTATTATTTACTTATATAGCACAAAGGTTCAAGAGGGTAGAATTAGGCAATTAGGGCCTTAACAAAAAAAGGAAAGGATAACTAGGATAAAATAATTTACATAAATACCATTGGGCTTTCAATACACACCAAGCCCATAAATTCTATCAACCAATAAAACAGAGTACTATTAAAAATCAAGGTCTTCAATCTTATTAGGTTCATAAGAACGATGAAGTGTTCAGGAAAGACTTCAGCAGCCTATGGGTCATTACCCGTTTGTTCGCTTTCAATTATTGAAAGGACATTGCTAATATTTTGGAGGAACATTCTCATTCGAAAATTTGATGTCCATTATTTGTGGATAAAGCTTTAATCAGAGCTCCACTATGCAACTTTGAAGTGTGGGTTGAGAATCCAGGTAAATGGCAGAGGTTTGGGCCATATCATCTCCTTCTTGGAAAATAGAATAGCTTCAAACGCCGACTGGAAGTAGTTAAGCGTTATGGAGGCTGGATCTCTTAAAGGTGGACTTGAAAGTATTTCTTTAGATACTTTGTACATGATTAACTGTTCGAAGGATAAAATCAAGGTTGGTCAAAACGTGTGTGGTTTATTGCCAGCAATGGTTGAGTTAAGAGATGAAAATCGGGGCAATTTTTTTCTCAATTTTAGGGACATCGAACTGTTGGAAGACATCATTGAAGGAGCATTGTTCTTAAAAGATTTCACTAATCTGATTGATTTAGTGAAACTTGTTGGAATTCTTTCCTTTTTTCTAGGCTTTTTCCTGGTTAGAATCCTAGAATAATTATGGAAAGATTATGGGAATGTTTTCCTTATTTTCCTAAATCTTTTCCTTTTTTATTCCATTGTATACTCTATTTATTCTCCCTTGTACCTATTGTTTTATTTATTAGAAAATAATAACAACAAACAATCGTGGTTTTTCTCTCGGTACTCGGGTTTCCACGTAAATTGGTGTGAACTCGTTGTCTCACCTTTCAATATGGTATCAGAGCGGGACAATGAAAACACCCTAGAAACCCGAAAAAACCAAACCACTGATGAAAATCAAACAGAAGGGACAACCATCAATTTTAGTGTCGACGTAGCTGCTGCCGTCGATATGCTCAGATGAGTGCTGCCATGGACGAATTATTAAGCCGGCTACAGAAAACGTCCGAAAATAATTTTTCGTCATTTCCACAGTTGTCCGCGTCTGGTTTTCGTCCTCAGACGGCGTCGACCATCCCAAGACCCTTTTCTTCATCAGCGGCCTATATTGCTCCCCACGCCCCGATTTATGTTCTGCCATCTAATTCCGATCGGCCACCACCGCTTCTACCGTCAAATCTGTATGTCCAGCCACCCAATGATCCTAGCTACCATCCCGTTGTTAAAAATTCTCAAATTCACTCATCATTTGAGGTTGGTGAATCTTCGGCACATTCCAACCGTAACGTGCAAGCTTCCTCGGGAATAGTTCATCAACAACTGGAAGGGCTTCGACAACAGATAGCAGCACTTGAGGCTACTTTAGGGACGACATCCAATATTTCTCTACCGATGTATTATGAGAATCTGGTAAACTCGTTCCCTAATTTATCCTCTCCTTATGTGACTAATACGGTGGCTCAGTCTTCCATGTATCATCTTTCAGGAGAAAAGTTGAATGGCAACAACTATTTCTCAGGGTCTCAGTCAGTAAAGATGGTCCTCGAAGGATGACAAAAATTTAGCTTTCTGACAGGGGAAATACCTCGCCCCCTACCGGGTGACCCACATGAACGATATTGGAAGGTAGAGGACTCTATTCTTCGATCTATAGTGATCAACAGTATGGAACCTCAAATTGGCAAGCCGTTATTGTTTGCTGCAACAGCCAAGGATATTTGGGACACGACCCAGACACTTTACTCAAAACGTCAGAATGCCTCTCGTTTATACACGCTGAGAAAGCAAGTTCATGAATGCAAGCAAGGAACCATGGATGTCACATCCTTTTTCAATAAGCTTTCTCTTATATGGCAAGAAATGGACCTATGCAGAGAGCTAGTCTGGCGTGATCCCACTGATGGTGTGCAGTACTTGAGAATTGAAGAGAATGACAGGATTTATGACTTTCTTGCTGGTCTTAATCCTAAGTTTGATGTAGTTCGAGGGCGTATACTAGGCCAAATACCGATTTCCTCCTTGATGGAAGTTTGTTCTGAAATCCGTCTCGAGGAAGATCGCACAAGTGCTATGAATATTTTCGCAACCCCTACTATTGACTCCGCTGCTTTTAGTGCAAGGTTTTGATTACTTCTTTCATGGTTATGGTTCTTTGGAGCACTTTTGTTTCCTCTCCCAACATTTCATTTGTATTGAATTTTTTTCAGTTGCAGTTTTGATTATTTTTCTGCCTTGTTTGGAGTTTGTTAAGCTCTTGGGCCTTGTTTTCTTATTCCACGCATTTGGATTCTGGATTCTTTTGTCTTTTACAGATTCAAACTTTTTGTATAATTCTCTTGTTCTTTATTCTTTGAGCATTAGTTTCATTTCATTATAATGAAGAGACTTGTTTCCTTTTAGAAACAAAGAGGTCTCTTCCCCACCCAATGATCTTTCCAAAATTACGTATCCCTCCTTTCCTCCATCACACAACTAACCGAACAAATCAAATGAACAAGATTCTTTGCCTCTTTTCTGGTTTATATTTACCCTTTATTTCGGTGCAATTTGCCTAGCCCATTTCCCGGTTTGGACAGTCGCTTAAGAGGAAACAAAAAAGGCAGACTAATACATGGCTTTCAAGGAATTATTAAGATGTGTCAGCTCAATGTTTTGTCAATATTACTGTTGAAAACACGTGCATGAGTATATTTCTTTTGTTTAGCATTTGCACAAGGCCAGATATCCGCCATACCAAATTTAGTGAAATTTATCAATAACTTTTTGGTTTTTTTGTTTCACTGTCATCTTTTGCTAATTGATTTTTTCTCTGGGCAGGATATTGTGCATATTTTGATGCAGAGAATGCAATGGACATGTCATTTGCTGAATCAATGGGTGTAAACGTAGATAATCTTCTTATTTCACCTCCAGCTTCTGCTGAAAATCTGTTGTGTGCCGTTAATACTCTAGTTAGAAGTGGATCTGTGGACGTAGTTGTGGTTGATACTGTAAGACTACTTACCTCTCCCTTGTGTATTGTATTACTTATCACAAAATGTACTATTTCACTACGGTTCTCATGATCATTTTATGAGCAAAACTTCTGGAGGACCAGTAGTGATATCTTTAGTAATTATGTCAATAGTTACATGCCTTTATCACTTTTTTCTTTTCCTACTTTTATTCTTTGGACCAATGCTGTTAATTATTGGGGAATGAAATAGTCAACTTTATATTATTGAGTCTTGTGCAATCTGCTAATGCTTTTGTTGATGTTGGCCTATAAAATGGATTCCTCAGGTAGCTGCCCTTGTTCCACAGTGTGAACTTGATGCTCCGATTGGGAGTTCTGAGCGAGACAGTCGACCACGAGTGATGAACCAAGCATTAAGGAAAATTCATTATTCACTGAAGCTATCTCAAACTCTGGTTGTTTTTATTAATCAGGTTGGTACTAAGTTGCATAAGTGCTTCCTCATATTGTCATTTATAAGGTATCACATGAAGGAATAGTGTTTCAATATGCAGCATTATTGTCTGTAAACAGGTTAGATCTGCAGGATATCAAAATGGTTTCGAACAGAAGGATGAGGTAACCTGTGGTGGGAATGCCTTGCAATTTTATGCAGCAGTCAGACTGAGGCTTTTGAGAAAGGGATTACTGAAGAGTGGTGATAAGGTAAACTTTTACTTAACCATTGTTTGTTTGATTCTGCCAGCAACATAACCATTGTTTGTTATCATTGTTTTACTGAGTTCAAAAAGGGAAAAAAAAAAAAAAGAAGAAAAGAAAGATTTTACTGACTATTACACGATTTTATTTTTATATTGTGTGCTTCACAAAAAAAAAAATTGTTTAATTTTTGGGGCACCTAATTAATGAGATCTCTGGTATTTCCTATGAAATGCTTGTGCTACCTTGTTTTAAATCAAACCATGGTTCTTTCTAGGTCACTGGTGTAGCAGTCGGTGTGCAGGTGGTGAAAAATAAGTTAGCCTCACCCATGAAAATGGTAGAACTAGGGATACATTTTGGGAGGGGGTTTTGCTGTGAATCTGAGGTTCTGGAATTGGGTTGTGAACATGGAGTTATTCTTAAAGATGGGAGCAACTTTCATATTGAAGGGAGGATTTGCAGCAGTAAGCATGAAGCAGAACAGTATCTGATAGAAAATGAAGATGTTCTTAATAAGGTGGTTGAGATATTAAGAAACCAGTTATTTGTACAAGAGTCGAGTCCTTGAGAACTTTGCCATTATGTTTACTGTTGAAGCTGTTGGTGCATTTTGACTGTTTCACATAACCCGAGCGAGTGAAAAGTTGTTGGAGAAGTTGAAGATGTTTCGAGGATTCTCTTTTGAGAACTGATACAAGGAAGAGAGAAGCCATATAATCCATTATACTTGCCCCAATTAATTGACGGGTCGCGCTTGGAAATGGCTATGGCTGCTAACATTTGCTTACAATTATTGAGTGCTTTTCTAAAAAAAAAATTCAGTTTTAAGACAAGCAAAAAGCAACCTTGTTGAAGGCATCTTACCAAGATTATAAGTAGGATTAAAAATCTGATATGAAAATATCGAGATTTGATTTAAATGGAAATTATTATTTTTTTGTGTTTTGCCTTGTGAGTTGTTTTCCCTCGTACTATCGTTATCTTTTCTGTTGTTTGCTCTGTATTACGTTGTGTTGTTGACATGTGGCTGTCTCTTTTCCTTTAGATTCAAAGGAATGAGTTCATTGAGCTTTCCTCAGTTTCTGAATATCACTTAACCTATAGAGCCACACATATTGTTATGGCATTCAAGCTCGAGCACAAACACCAAAGCAGCGGAGTTATTCTCTTATTATCGATGAAACATTAAAACTCACTTGACGTTATTTCTTAATATCCTTCAAATTTGTGGAATTTTTATACACTTGATGAAGATGATAGAGTCTGGTTAATAAATAAATTAGTATATGAGAAATTTTGAACTAATCATACTCGACTTTTAAATTAATTATTACGAAATTATAAAAAATCAATTTTGGTTGACATTTGTATTAATAGAAGACAAGAAAGGACCAATCCAAATGATTCAAGGTGTTTTTGTCTTTATCCTTTGATGAAGTTAATTATTTTTGTCTAATAAAATACTACTATTTGGGTTAAAGGTATAGTCTTAATTTAGCCCGAATGCTAAATAGGGCTTAGATAGTTTGGAGAGAATTCTTCATAATTAGAGGAAATTAATGGCGCGACAGAGGCATGTGAAAACCAATTATGGAACACCTACAAATAGGAGAGCTAATCTTTCATTTCGTGTGTGTGATTCCCATGAAAGAACTCCAACTTCATCCCTAACCTTTCTTTTATGTGGTTTAGGTGAGAAGTTAGAGTGAGAGTTGTAAACAACACCATTTTCCATTCCTTGATTCTGTATTAGACGTAAATGAAGCCTAGGAATACAAGAATTGTAGTCCACGGCTTGACACATTATCTTACCTTATTATTTGTAATATTTGCTTTTATTGTATTGATAGTATGAACTCTATAGCCGAGAAGATAAAGCTTTTATTGTCAGTGCAATCTTATTTCAGTTTCATTCTTCCCTTTCTTTACTTTTCGCTTACAAGTTCTTTGCATTATGAATGAAACAAAAAAAGTAGTTACTTTCTAGAAAAACCTGAAAGTTTGTAACGCTTATCTTATTTAGTCAAAGCTTCATTCAACGCCTAATTCTATAAGAAATGAGGAATTAAACATTGAGAGTTAACTACATTAGAGAGCAAGTAAGTAAGATCTCACTAAATAAGAATAGAAATAATTTTAGAAATAAAATCAATTCTACATATTTCTCCTTAACATGCATATCATAAATACTCGTGTGTGTGACATTAAGATGCCAAGAGGTTGCTTGCCTTAATTAAAGGATGGAACATAGACATTGCGATCTAAAGGGTTTATATATGAATCATGTAACGATTTTAGTATTTGCATCTCAAAAGATGAGCAAGTATGGCGAAACCATCAAGAGGTTGCCAGCCTTAGTTTTGAATTAATTACATAATTTATGTCGTCTCAAGAAATTACAATCTTTCTTTATATCACCTTGTAATGTAAAGAGCTTTCCTTGAATATTCTTTGTCTTCGACAAAATTAGTTCAACAACACGCACTACTTTCGTATATGCTCCTCTTTCATGACACATCTTTAGTGTA
Source organism: Cucumis sativus (assembly GCF_000004075.3). Classification (NCBI taxonomy): domain Eukaryota; kingdom Viridiplantae; phylum Streptophyta; class Magnoliopsida; order Cucurbitales; family Cucurbitaceae; genus Cucumis; species Cucumis sativus. The sequence goes on from NC_026658.2 coordinate 16,905,554, forward strand.
TATAATAATTAAAACAGTTAGAAGATATTGTGAATATAATCTACTGTATATGTAACGGCCTGACTCTTTATACTTAGCTGAGGTTATTACGTTAAAGATAAATAACAATTTGAAAATTTCATGAAAAGATAAACTAAATTTTCATTAAAAATAAAAAATAAATAGATAAAAATGTTTAAACTCAAAACAATGAACAATGAAAAGTGGAAGCAAAACTGTGTCCCCATGTAGCATGTCACGGATTCTTCCTGTCGCTTGCCAGTTTTCCTCTATCTACCTTTGCTTGAAATGTTCACCATAGAAAAGAAAGAGTATAAACATGTACTCGGTAAGGGACCCACTACTAGTACTGCTAGGTGTCTCTCTTTTCGCTTACACTTGTCCGAGTGAGAGAAAAACTTGTAAACAACATGATATATCATTAGGTTTAGACAACGAAAGAGGTTAAGTTTGTCCATTTTATCGTATGACCTCAGTCTTGTTGTGTAGCGTAGTCACATACTTAGAACTACACTGCAACATATCGATTACAAAACTATAACATATCGATTACAAATGAGGTTCATTTTTATTTTGTTTTTATTGTTTTCTCCAGACTTTTTTATTGAATTTAATGCATACCAATATTTCATTCATAAATCAACCAAAACTTGTTATAGCACACAAAATGTATTAGTTAGAGAATCACATTTCACATTATTCTAATTTATAAATTCTTCTCAAATTAGTAGGCATTCTATAGTTATGAGCGGAATTATGAGCTATTATTGTTATAATGTAATTAGATTGAGATGGTTATTATGCCTTTTTTATAGGTTGTTTTACACTCTGTCAATTTGGGAGTTGCTATAGAAACAACTATAAATATCTACAAACTTGAGTTCCACAAAACTCATCCCTTTTAGTTAACAATTTCACATAATACCATACACATTCAAACTTGAGACATGGTAACTCAGAAGCTCTTTATTGTTTCCATGCTGGTCGCGGTCACATTTTCCTGTTTTGCTTCATCGAGTATTATTCTCTATCATTGAACTATTGTAATTTCGTAATGTAATTTTTTGTTTGTTTGTTATTTTAAAGTTAAAGAAGTATTTATTAAATGCTAATTCTTTGTCACATGGCAGTGGAGGGAGATGATCTATGGAATTGTGTTATACCATGTTCGAACAACAACGGAGATATTTTGTGTAATACTGCATGCATCGAACAAGACGAAGGCGCTGGATTTTGTGTTCCCAAGTTACCTGGCATTTCTGATATGAAAGTTTGTTGTTGCAACAATGGACGATGAGTAAAGAAAGATATTTTGTATAATGTTTTGTTTAAAATTTTAAATAAATTCAAGATATTTTATATTACATTTTGTGTAAACTCTCAAATAAATTCATACTACATAAGATTTTATTTAATTATCTTCCAACAAATTTTAAATAAATACAAGATATTTTGTATTGCCACGTTAAGATCAAAGTAAGCTTAATTTATTATTTTGTGTCACGATTTCTATATTTTATTATTCAACTTGCACTAATATTATGAAAAAGAAATCACATCAGAGTGTTAGAAAACTAAAAAACAAGTTTGGAAAGTTTTGTAATTATTGACTTTGAGAAATTTTTATATATAAATGTGTGTGTGGATGGATTGTTGTGGATTTGATATTGAGTGCCTATTGTGACTGACTGGATATGTATATATATACACATACGGATGTTTAATGAATAAAGGTTATAGACGTTTCTGGTATAAACGTAGGGTGGAACTGGTGGGTTGTTGTTTGTCTGAATATATGATATGTGGTTATGGTTGTGTTTGTGTGAATAAAGGAAGGGTCGTGGTAGTGTTCTTGTAGACTGAAGTGGATGTTATGATTGTCTAGTTGTTGATTGATTCACTGATATGCTTTTGACTGGCTTTGGGCTAAGTTAGAGTAAATTGACTATTGGGGATTTAGTTAAGAGTTTAAGCGATGAGGACATTTAATTGAATTGAGATTGACTGTTAAGATGTTTAGACTGAATTGAGGGGAAAATGATTAGTTTCCTATTGGACAGTTACCTTGTCGGTATCCTACGTGATCACCACCTTTATGTGCATCCTTCAGGATCACAAGGCTGATGTGTATCCTTCGGGATTACTAGACTGATATGTGTTTCTGCAGAACACAAGACTGATTATGCGTCCTACGGGGCGTTAGACCGATTGTGTGAATCCTTCTGGATCACAAGACTGTAACTGTGCAGAGTTTTCCATAGGGAGCTAATAGTTTATTTTCTCCTAACGGGACCAGTAGTGGGTCTCTTACTAAGTATTCTTATACTCACCCCTTTATGTTTAATTTTTCAGGCAAAAGTAACAAAGGCGGCAAATCGGCGAGGGGAAGAAAGGAAGCGTGATCGCCATAGGGGACATTTTAAATTCGCTTCCGCTTGATGATTTATCTTTTTGTTTTGTTTTCGTACTTGAGACTGATTAGAAAATTTGAGGTTTCATTGTATCCAAAAACTGGAAAATTATAAGTTTTTCCTTGAAAGTTTTGATTATTTTAAACAGGGCCCAAACATAAATTTTGTATTTTTTTTAAGTTTTTAAATTTAATTGAATTTGGTACATTTTGTAAACTCAAGTCTTTTTGTTAATTTAACGACTTTGGCTTAGTTAGAAAAGTCGGGTCTTTACATGAATATTCGTATCCATTCCTCTTTCACAACACCTCTTTCGTGTATATAATAATTAAAACAATTAGAAGATATTGCATACATAACGACCCAACTCTTTATACTAAGCTGAGGTCAATACAGTAGAGATAAATAACAATTTTGAAAATTTCTTGAAAAGAGGAAAACTAAATTTTCATTAAAGATGCCTTGAAAACATAATGCGCAACTAGTTTTACAATTTTAAAGATAATAAAAATGTTTAAGCTCAAAATAATGAAAATGAACAATGAAAATCGAAAGCAAAACTGTGTCCCATATGGCATGTCACGAAACCTTCCTGTCGCTCGCCAACTTTTCTCTATCTTTACCTTTGCCTGAAATGTTAAACATAGAAAATGATGAGTATGTAGACCCATTACTACTCCCGCTAAGTGTATGTTAACTTTTCATTAGGATTTCGCAAGAAAGTACTCCAAATCTATCATGCCCCCGGACACACACTATCCAGTGATCTCGTAGGGACACATCTAGGCTCTTGGTTAATCTGACAAAACACCTAAGAGAATCGGACTGTAAGTGACCCCATCAGACCACTCATAAAACATAACATGACAAGCTAGTGATTCCATCAAACTTACATACGTCATAAAAAGAAACATAACATGACAGGCTAGTGGTCCTGTCGAACTCACATCAGTAAGAAAAAAGGTGGTGATCTCGAGGGACACTCACATGGGTACGACCCTAATAGACAAAGTTAACAAAACATTCATCCATAGCATGTAGCATATCATAAACATCACAATATGGTATGAATATCAATCATAACGTCTTTATCTTGTGATTAATATTGCATGCATCATAAACATATTAGTCATCAACATCAACACATTATGCATCTTAACTCTGCCAATGCTAAGAGAAAATACATGCAAGCTCTTAAATTCATGTTTGAAAGTCTAGTAGTAGAATCTCTTACCTAAGATTAGCTAAAAATATTCCGTTGCTAGCAGTAAAAATTCTCCAATTAATTTAATCCTAATCATCAAAGGAAATTTGAGTATCTTAATTAATAAAATTAACAATTGACTTCCATCCAAAAATTCTCCCAAATTAACTTATCCAAATGTTAGATTGAAACCAATTCAACATTGATGGAAAAAAATTATGATTTAAATCTTCAAGATTTACCAAAGGGACTTTCCAAAGGCTTGCAACATAGGGTTATCTTAGTGATGAAGATTAAATTTTTTTTTTCTTTGCTTTTCAATTTAAGCATTCCAATACTATTTATGAACTCAAAAAATAATAGTATTTAACATTATTATTTCATTTTCCTTTTAGGATATATATATATAATACCATTATATACACATATTTTTATTTTCATTATTTTTTAATTTCTCAATAAATTTCTTAAATGCACGAAATCTTAAACATTTATAACCATGAGTAATAATAATAATAATAATAATAATACTTCTGTATTATTATATTATTCTCTCACCAAAATATATAATAAACATATATTCCCTACTAGAAAACTGACATTACTTGACGCTTAAAAACTAATATTATTATCTTATTCTCTCACCAAAATTAGTATGCGTTCTATAATTATGAGCCATTATTGTTATAATGTAATTAGATTGAGATGGTTATTATGCCTTTTTTTTATAGGCTGTTTTACACTCTGTCAATTTGGGAGTTGCTATAGAAACAACTATAAATATCTACAAACTTGAGTTCCACAAAACTCATCCCTTTTAGTTAACAATTTCACATAATACCATACACATTCAAACTTGAGACATGGTAACTCAGAAGCTCTTTATTGTTTCCATGCTGGTCGCGGTCACATTTTCCTGTTTTGCTTCATCGAGTATTATTCTCTATCACTGAACTATTGTAATTTCGTAATGTAATTTTTTTTTGTTTGTTATTTTAAAGTTAAAGAAGTATTTATTAAATGCTAATTGTTTGTCACATGGCAGTGGAGGGAGATGATCTATGGAATTGTGTTATACCATGTTCGAACAACAACGGAGATATTTTGTGTAATACTGCATGCATCGAACAAGACGAAGGCGCTGGATTTTGTGTTCCCAAGTTACCTGGCATTTCTGATATGAAAGTTTGTTGTTGCAACAATGGACGATGAGTAAAGAAAGATATTTTGTATAATGTTTTGTTTAAAATTTTAAATAAATTTATACTAAATAAGATTTTATTTAATTATCTTCGAATAAAACCAACCATGTGTTGCCATTCAAATCAAAGTAAGCATAATTTATTATTTTGTGTCACAATTATCTATATTTTATTATTCAACTTGCACTAATATTATGAAAAAGAAATCACATTAGAGTATGAGAAAGCTAAAAAAACAAGTTTTGAAAATTTTGTAATTATTTTGACTTTGACCAAAATTTTAATTTTTCTATAGCAAACGTAATAATCATACCTGAAAAATTGAGAGGATAAACAAGCTTAAATTTCACAAATTTCTACCATATCAGATGAGATCTAAAAAAATAGTTTCTATTAACTTTGTTTCTTAGATTTTGGTATGAGAGATTAGTGATAATTGATGGATTGATAAAAATTTCTACATTGTTTAGATGAAGGGTTGAATTTTCAATATGCGCACAGACCACATGTTTTTATGTTCGATTGTAGATGCTTTGACACAAATAACAACAAAATTATTTGTAATCTTTGATTTTATTGAATTGACACTATGTGAACCTTATAGTTGATCGAGAAGATAAAGCTTTTATTGTTAGTGCAATCTTAGATCAATTTCATTCTCCCATTTCTTTACTTTTCGCTTGTCACACGCCAAACCGTATTGCGACGATAACACTAAAGTAGTAGAAATAGGATTTGAGTTTGTTACATCCTTAAAATTTTCTTATCGCAAAATTTTATTCTCAACTCCTTTTAAACTATCAACAAAACTCAAAACACAGTGGTGGTCAATTAAACGTCAACTATAATACATACATACCAAAACGTATACTTTATTAATAACAGGCGTTTGATACATAATTACAGCACTTTGACCAAATAACTAATGTTTAACTATTTTCAAAACGTGCGGAGTCATCTCACCGCAAATCCTTCAACCTTCTTCTCTACTTGTCCTAAACGCTTGATTCTGGAAGATGAGATTTTTAAAACGTAAGTCTAAATGACTTAGTGAGGTTTAATTTTATGAAATATTTTTCAGAATACCCGTAGATAAATCCTTTTCGTCAAATCATAAATACCAACACAAATCAGTTTATCAATTGAACACTTTATTTTGCAAAGCATGTCAAAACACATGTAATCATTTTTACAATAGAATTAAATCATCTTGCAGTTCATATCAATATACATTTCGCATAAACACCAATTCGCATAACACATCTTTTTCGCATAACATAAATCATCTCAAACAAACCCACATTAGTTAATTATTCTTTTCGCCAAGGATCCAGAATCGTTCTCTACAGTTGGTCTCATTACCTGGCGTTTAGACTACTGTGTCAACATCATTCGAGAACATACAGATTCGTCCTTGTTGCTTAGGCCTCTAAGCTTTATACGCTCATTTCAACACATAAGCCAGCTACTTATCATCACGTAGCTCGTACACCCTGTGGTGACCTTGATTCCTTATGTGCACATAAAAATTAACACCATCTCAAAGAAACAACTAGAAAACCATTTTATACTATGGAAATCATACACTACAAGAAAGGGGGGCTCTCCCGACGCACAAAATCGTCGAGAGATATATGAAAAACGTCGAAAAAGACTTTTCCGATGCATAAATATTCGTCGGGATACAAGTCGAAAAACATGTGTTAGGAGAGAAACTCTCGACGCACAACATTCAATGTTGGGCGTTTCTAGACATCTCCCGACATTGTATGAACGTTGATGATGCTGTCAATCTAGCATCTGAAGATGTCTAGGAACTCTCGACGTTGTATATTGTGCGCCGGGAGTTCCTCTATTTTTTTTTAAAAAAATACCTTCCAATATTAAATGGAAGGTATATACATCCACCCTTAGACTTGTATACAAATAGTACAAAATATTTATTATGCTGCCCTCAACATTACATTTTTCAAATAAATAAATTAATTAAATGATAATAAGAAAATAAAAGAGCAAATACAACTAAAAGATCTTTCATTATTAAAATCAAGTTCTCATCAATTGAGGACGAAAGAATTACCTTACAGGGATCTTGTAATTCCTTGATGTCGTATGAACTTTCTCGCTCATCAACATCTATAATTCTTTAAACCTAAGATAAAAATATTCTTGGTTAAAGTATAACATATTTTATAAAATACATGTGCATTTACCCATATGCATTCAAACATCAAGCACTCTAACATTCAACATTCAAACAATCTCAGTGTATCCAATATCTTGTAGCAAAATCAATCCATCAATATCAATGAATAATTTCAAATCAAATCAAGTATCTATGACATAGTTGCAATGGAACGTGGACGTAGCTACATATGGGTACTGTTACACCTAATTATTTATGTTATTGTATTGTTACTGCATGTAGAAGAAAGAAGATAAAAAAATTAGAACCATAGTGAAACTTTAAGGTGTTAGTTTCAAGATTCAACAAACTGAAACTTTGATGAAAAACATTGTGTAACCCAATTTGGAAGCCAAAACGGACGTTTTTTTGGGATGAAGGAGGGACAAGCTGTCGGACAACTTGCCAAGGACGTAGAACTCAAAAAGTTACATGGAATCAACTAACTAGTAGTCTTAGTAGCAAGTTGAACCACAAATATTGGTACAACAACATCTCACCAGAATAACAATATTCTACAACATTCATCCATAAACTAACTCTAATTCAACCACTCCTAGCTATAAAATCAAATATAAATCCAATTCAACCACAAACTAACTATAAATTATAAAAGCAATTTTTCAACCAAACTATAACTAAAATGTACACAACAATAACATTCACCAACAACATTCATCCACATTATTAGGGCAAAATCGTCTACAATCTACAATATATACCCCCCCCCCCCCTCAATAATCCTCTGAATTCGATATAATTCCTAAATTCAAATTAAAATTCAAACTCAACTTCAATCTCAAATCCTAACAACACTTCAAATTTGAATTCAATACTAAAACCTACAACTAATTCAAAATCTAAACACTAAAACTAATTAACTAAAACAAAAGAATAACTAAACTAAACCACATACTTGAATGAAGAGTGATGACGGTAGATGACGACAAACGGTCAGACAAGAACGACGACGAGCGATAGCGATGATCTCTCTCCTTCTCGACTCTCTCTCAACTCTCTCGGTCTTCTCCTTTCAATTTTGTGAATTACAGAACTGAAGTGAGTTTTTATGTTTTCACCACTCTCGATGTTTAAATTATGGCGTTGGAAATGACTAAACTTTTTCTGACGCTGTGCAAAGAGATGTTGGAAAAAAATGCAAGAATTAAATATTTATTTATCTTCTCCCGACATCTTGAACTGTGACGTCGGAAATACTTGTCTCGACTAATGTAACGTACGAGATTAAGAGGGAGACATAGAGGAACCGGTATCACATCTGAATGAGAGGGATCCTGAATGCACGAACTGAGTACATGAAAGTATAATGTTAAGAAAGACTTAAAAGAATTAAAAAGTTACTACCTATACCAACAAGATGCACCTTCCTTTTCGGTTGATTTCAAATGAATTTTACTACATTTGGTGTCAATCAAGGTCTTTTTGTCGAAATCAATGACTTTGACTTAGTTAGAAAAGTAGGGTCATTACAGTAGTAGAATGTCTTACCTAAGATAAGCTAAAAATATTAATAGTATTTAACATTATTATTTCATTTTCCTTTTAGGATATATATATAATACCATTATATACACATATTTTTATTTTTATTATTTTTTAATTTCTCAATAAATTTCTTAAATGCATTAAATCTTAAACATTTATAACCATAAATAATGATAATAATAATACTACTTCTGTATTATTATATTATTCTCTCACCAAAATATATAATAAACATATATTCCCTACTAGAAAACTGACATTACTTGACGCTTAAAAACTAATATTATTATATTATTCTCTCACCAAAATTAGTATGCATTCTATAATTATGAGCCATTATTGTTATAATGTAATTAGATTGAGATGGTTATTATGCCTTTTTTTATAGGCTGTTTTACACTCTGTCAATTTGGGAGTTGCTATAGAAACAACTATAAATATCTACAACCTTGAGTTCCACAAAACTCATCCCTTTTAGTTAACAATTTCACATAATACCATAGACATTCAAACTTGAGACATGGTAACTCAGAAGCTCTTTATTGTTTCCATGCTGGTCGCGGTCACATTTTCCTGTTTTGCTTCATCGAGTATTATTCTCTATCACTGAACTATTGTAATTTCGTAATGTAATTTTTTTTGTTTGTTATTTTAAAGTTAAAGAAGTATTTATTAAATGCTAATTGTTTGTCACATGGCAGTGGAGGGAGATGATCTATGGAATTGTGTATATACCATGTTCGAACAACAACGGAGATATTTTGTGTAATACTGCATGCATCGAACAAGACGAAGGCGCTGGATTTTGTGTTCCCAAGTTACCTGGCATTTCTGATATGAAAGTTTGTTGTTGCAACAATGGACGATGAGTAAAGAAAGATATTTTGTATAATGTTTTGTTTAAAATTTTAAATAAATTCAAGATATTTTATATTACATTTTGTGTAAACTCTGAAATAAATTCATACTACATAAGATTTTATTTAATTATCTTCCAACAAATTTTAAATAAATACAAGATATTTGTATTGCCACGTTAAGATCAAAGTAAGCTTAATTTATTATTTTGTGTCACGATTTCTATATTTTATTATTCAACTTGCACTAATATTATGAAAAAGAAATCACATCAGAGTGTTAGAAAACTAAAAAACAAGTTTGGCAAGTTTTGTAATTATTGACTTTGAGAAACTTTTATATATAAATGTGTGTGTGGATGGATTGTTGTGGATTTGATATTGAGTGCCTATTGTGACTGACTGGATATGTATATATATACACATACGGATGTTTAATGAATAAAGGTTATAGACGTTTCTGGTATAAACGTAGGGTGGAACTTGTGGGTTGTTGTTTGTCTGAATATATGATATGTGGTTATGGTTGTGTTTATGTGAATAGAGGAAGGGTCGTGGTAGTGTTCTTGTAGACTGAAGTGGATGTTATGATTGTGTAGTTGTTGATTGATTCACTGATATGCTTTTGACTGGCTTTGGGCTAAGTTAGAGTAAATTGACTATTGGGGATTTAGTTAAGAGTTTAAGCGATGAAGACATTTAATTGAATTGAGATTGACTGTTAAGATGTTTAGACTGAATTGAGGGGAAAATGATTAGTTTCCTATTGGACAGTTACCTTGTCGGTATCCTACGTGATCACCACCTTTATGTGCATCCTTCAGGATCACAAGACTGATGTGTATCCTTCGGGATTACTAGACTGATATGTGTTTCTGCAGAACACTAGACTGATTATGCGTCCTACGGGGCGTTAGACCGATTGTGTGAATCCTTATGGATCACAAGACTGTAACTGTGCAGGGTTTTCCATAGGGAGCTAATAGTTTATTTTCTCCTAACGGGACCAGTAGTGGGTCTCTTACTAAGTATTCTTATACTCACCCCTTTATGTTTAATTTTTCAGGCAAAATTAACAAAGGCGGCAAATCGGCGAGGGGAAGAAAGGAAGCGTGATCGCCATAGAGGACATTTTAAATTCGCTTCCGCTTGATGGTTTATCTTTTTGTTTTGTTTTCGTACTTGAGACTGATTAGAAAATTTGAGGTTTCATTGTATCCAAAAACTGGAAAATTATAAGTTTTTCCTTGAAAGTTTTGATTATTTTAAACAGGGCCCAAACATAAATTTTGTATTTTTTTTTAAGTTTTTAAATTTAATTGAATTTGGTACATTTTGTAAACTCAAGTCTTTGTGTTAATTTAATGACTTTGGCTTAGTTAGAAAAGTCGGGTCTTTACATGAATATTCTTTATCTTCAGCAAGATTAGTTAAAAAACGCATTACTTTCGTATCCACTCCTCTTTCACAACACCTCTTTCGTGTATATAGTAATTAAAACAATTAGAAGATATTGCATATATAACGACCCAACTCTTTATACTAATTTGAGGTCAATACAGTAGAGATAAATAACAATTTTGAAAATTTCTTGAAAAGAGGAAAACTAAATTTTCAATAAAAATACCTTGAAAACATAATGCGCAACTAGTTTTACAATTTTAAAGATAATAAAAATAAATAGATAAAAATGTTTAAGCTCAAAATAATGAAAATGAACAATGAAAATCGAAAGCAAAACTGTGCATATGGCATGTCACGAAACTTTCCTGTCGCTCGCCAACTTTTCTCTATCTTTACCTTTGCCTGAAATGTTAAACATAGAAAATGATGAGTATGTAGACCCATTACTACTCCCGCTAAGTGTATGTTAACTTTTCATTAGGATTTCGCAAGAAAGTACTCCAAATCTATCATGCCCCCGGACACACACTATCCAGTGATCTCGTAGGGACACATCTAGGCTCTTGGTTAATCTGACAAAACACCTAAGAGAATCGGACTGTAAGTAACCCCATCAGACCACTCATAAAACATAACATGACAAGCTAGTGATTCCATCAAACTTACATACGTCATAAAAAGAAACATAACATGACAGGCTAGTGGTCCTGTCGAACTCACATCAGTAAGAAAAAAGGTGGTGATCTCGAGGGACACTCACATGGGTTCGACCCTAATAGACAAAGTTAACAAAACACTCATCCATAGCATGTAGCATATCATAAACATCACAATACGGTATGAATATCAATCATAACGTCTTTATCTTGTGATTAATATTGCATGCATCATAAACATATTAGTCATGAACATCAACACATTATGCATCTTAACTATGCCAATGCTAAGAGAAAATACATGCAAGCTCTTAAATTCATGTTTGAAAGCCTAGTAGTAGAATCTCTTACCCAAGATTAGCTAAAAATATTCCGTTGCTAGCAGTAAAAATTCTCCAATTAATTTAATTCTAATCATCAAAGGAAATTTGAGTATCTTAATTAATAAAATTAACAATTGACTTCCATCCAAAAATTCTCCCAAATTAACTTATCCAAATGTTAGATTGAAACCAATTCAACATTGATGGAAAAAAATTATGATTTAAATCTTCAAGATTTACCAAAGGGACTTTCCAAAGGCTTGCAACATAGGGTTATCTTAGTGGTGAAGATTAAGTTTTTTTTTTCTTTGCTTTTCAATTTAAGCATTCCAATACTATTTATGAACTCAAAAAATAATAGTCTTTAACATTATTATTTCATTTTCCTTTTAGGATATATATATATAATATCATTATATACACATATTTTTATTTTCATTATTTTTTAATTTCTCAATAAATTTCTTAAATGCACGAAATCTTAAACATTTATAACCATGAGTAATAATAATAATAATAATAATAATACTTCTGTATTATTATATTATTCTCTCACCAAAATATATAATAAACATATATTCCCTACTAGAAAACTGACATTACTTGACGCTTAAAAACTAATATTATTATATTATTCTCTCACCAAAATTAGTATGCATTCTATAATTATGAGCCATTATTGTTATAATGTAATTAGATTGAGATGGTTATTATGCCTTTTTTTTATAGGCTGTTTTACACTCTGTCAATTTGGGAGTTGCTATAGAAACGACTATAAATATCTACAAACTTGAGTTCCACAAAACTCATCCCTTTTAGTTAACAATTTCACATAATACCATACACATTCAAACTTGAGACATGGTAACTCAGAAGCTCTTTATTGTTTCCATGCTGGTCGCGGTCACATTTTCCTGTTTTGCTTCATCGAGTATTATTCTCTATCACTGAACTATTGTAATTTCGTAATGTAATTTTTTTTTTGTTTGTTATTTTAAAGTTAAAGAAGTATTTATTAAATGCTAATTCTTTGTCACATGGCAGTGGAGGGAGATGATCTATGGAATTGTGTTATACCATGTTCGAACAACAACGGAGATATTTTGTGTAATACTGCATGCATCGAACAAGACGAAGGCGCTGGATTTTGTGTTCCCAAGTTACCTGGCATTTCTGATATGAAAGTTTGTTGTTGCAACAATGGACGATGAGTAAAGAAAGATATTTTGTATAATGTTTTGTTTAAAATTTTAAATAAATTCAAGATATTTTATATTACATTTTGTGTAAAATCTTAAATAAATTCATACTACATAAGAATTTATTTAATTATCTTCCAACAAATTTTAAATAAATACAAGATATTTTGTATTGCCACGTTAAGATCAAAGTAAGCTTAATTTATTATTTTGTGTCACGATTTCTATATTTTATTATTCAACTTGCACTAATGTTACGAAACAGAAATCACATCAGAGTGTTAGAAAACTAAAAAACAAGTTTGGAAAGTTTTGTAACTATTGACTTTGAGAAATTTATATATATATATATATATATATATATATATATATATATATATATATATATATATATATATATGTGTGTGTGTGTGTGTGTGTGTGTGTGTGTGCGTGTGGATGGATTGTTGTGGATTTGATATTGAGTGCCTATTGTGACTGACTGGATATGTATATATATACACATATGGATGTTTAATGAATAAAGGTTATAGACGTTTCTTGTATAAACGTAGGGTGGAACTTGTGGGTTGTTGTTTGTCTGAATATATGATATGTGGTTATGGTTGTGTTTATGTGAATAGAGGAAGGGTCGTGGTAGTGTTCTTGTAGACTGAAGTGGATGTTATGATTGTCTAGTTGTTGATTGATTCACTGATATGCTTTTGACTGGCTTTGGGCTAAGTTAGAGTAAATTGACTATTGGGGATTTAGTTAAGAGTTTAAGCGATGAGGACATTTAATTGAATTGAGATTGATTGTTAAGATGTTTAGACTGAATTGAGGGGAAAATGATTAGTTTCCTATTGGACAGTTACCTTGTCGGTATCCTACGTGATCACCACCTTTATGTGCATCCTTCAGGATCACAAGACTGATGTGTATCCTTCGGGATTACTAGACTAATATGTGTTTCTGCAAAACACTAGACTGATTATGCGTCCTACGGGGCGTTAGACCGATTGTGTGAATCCTTCTAGATCACAAGACTGTAACTGTGCAGGGTTTTCCATAGGGAGCTAATAGTTTATTTTCTCCTAACGGGACCAGTAGTGGGTCTCTTACTAAGTATTCTTATAGTCACCCCTTTATGTTTAATTTTTCAGGCAAAAGTAACAAAGGTGGCAAATCGGCGAGGGGAAGAAAGGAAGCGTGATCGCCATAGGGGACATTTTAAATTTGCTTCCGCTTGATGATTTATCTTTTTGTTTTGTTTTCGTACTTGAGACTGATTAGAAAATTTGAGGTTTCATTGTATCCAAAAACTGGAAAATTATAAGTTTTTCCTTGAAAGTTTTGATTATTTTAAACAGGACTCAAACATAAATTTTGTATTTTTTTTAAGTTTTTAAATTTAATTGAATTTGGTACATTTTGTAAACTCAAGTCTTTGTGTTAATTTAACGACTTTGGCTTAGTTAGAAAAGTCGGTCTTTACATGAATATTCGGATCCATTCCTCTTTCACAACACCTCTTTCGTGTATATAATAATTAAAACAATTAGAAGATATTGCATACATAACGACCCAACTCTTTATACTAAGCTGAGGTCAATACAGTAGAGATAAATAACAATTTTGAAAATTTCTTGAAAAGAGGAAAACTAAATTTTCATTAAAGATGCCTTGAAAACATAATGCGCAACTAGTTTTACAATTTTAAAGATAATAAAAATGTTTAAGCTCAAAATAATGAAAATGAACATTGAAAATCGAAAGCAAAACTGTGTCCCATATGGCATGTCACGAAACCTTCCAGTCGCTCGCCAACTTTTCTCTATCTTTACCTTTGCCTGAAATGTTAAACATAGAAAATGATGAGTATGTAGACCCATTACTACTCCCGCTAAGTGTATGTTAACTTTTTCATTAGGATTTCGCAAGAAAGTACTCCAAATCTATCATGCCCCCGGACACACACTATCCAGTGATCTCGTAGGGACACATCTAGGCTCTTGGTTAATCTGACAAAACACCTAAGAGAATCGGACTGTAAGTGACCCCATCAGACCACTCATAAAACATAACATGACAAGCTAGTGATTCCATCAAACTTACATACGTCATAAAAAGAAACATAACATGACAGGCTAGTGGTCCTGTCGAACTCACATCTGTAAGAAAAAAGGTGGTGATCTCGAGGGACACTCACATGGGTACGACCCTAATAGACAAAGTTAACAAAACACTCATCCATAGCATGTAGCATATCATAAACATCACAATATGGTATGAATATCAATCATAACGTCTTTATCTTGTGATTAATATTGCATGCATCATAAACATATTAGTCATCAACATCAACACATTATGCATCTTAACTATGCCAATGCTAAGAGAAAATACATGCAAGCTCTTAAATTCATGTTTGAAAGTCTAGTAGTAGAATCTCTTACCTAAGATTAGCTAAAAATATTCCGTTGCTAGCAGTAAAAATTCTCCAATTAATTTAATCCTAATCATCAAAGGAAATTTGAGTATCTTAATTAATAAAATTAACAATTGACTTCCATCCAAAAATTCTCCCAAATTAACTTATCCAAATGTTAGATTGAAACCAATTCAACATTGATGGAAAAAAATTATGATTTAAATCTTCAAGATTTACCAAAGGACTTTCCAAAGGCTTGCAACATAGGGTTATCTTAGTGATGAAGATTAAGTTTTTTTTTTTTCTTTGCTTTTCAATTTAAGCATTCCTATTTATGAACTCAAAAAATAATAGTATTTAACATTATTATTTCATTTTCCTTTTAGGATATATATATATAATACCATTATATACACATATTTTTATTTTCATTATTTTTTAATTTCTCAATAAATTTCTTAAATGCACGAAATCTTAAACATTTATAACCATGAGTAATAATAATAATAATAATAATAATACTTCTGTATTATTATATTATTCTCTCACCAAAATATATAATAAACATATATTCCCTACTAGAAAACTGACATTACTTGACGCTTAAAAACTAATATTATTATATTATTCTCTCACCAAAATTAGTATGCATTCTATAATTATGAGCCATTATTGTTATAATGTAATTAGATTGAGATGGTTATTATGCCTTTTTTATAGGCTGTTTTACACTCTGTCAATTTGGGAGTTGCTATAGAAACGACTATAAATATCTACAAACTTGAGTTCCACAAAACGCATCCCTTTTAGTTAACAATTTCACATAATACCATACACATTCAAACTTGAGACATGGTAACTCAGAAGCTCTTTATTGTTTCCATGCTGGTCGCGATCACATTTTCCTGTTTTGCTTCATCGAGTATTATTCTCTATCACTGAACTATTGTAATTTCGTAATGTAATTTTTTTTTGTTTGTTATTTTAAAGTTAAAGAAGTATTTATTAAATGCTAATTCTTTGTCACATGGCAGTGGAGGGAGATGATCTATGGAATTGTGTTATACCATGTTCGAACAACAACGGAGATATTTTGTGTAATACTGCATGCATCGAACAAGACGAAGGCGCTGGATTTTGTGTTCCCAAGTTACCTGGCATTTCTGATATGAAAGTTTGTTGTTGCAACAATGGACGATGAGTAAAGAAAGATATTTTGTATAATGTTTTGTTTAAAATTTTAAATAAATTCAAAATATTTTATATTACATTTTGTGTAAACTCTGAAATAAATTCATACTACATAAGAATTTATTTAATTATCTTCCAACAAAACCATGTGTTGCCACATTAAAATCAAAGTAACCTTAATTATAAATTGTATTATGTTGTGTAACAATTTTCTATATTTTATTATTCAACTTGCAATACAACAAAAAATATCTATTATGACAATTGTGTATATCCGCAAAATTGTGTATGACTGTCGCTTCCATCCAATCCAACACTCAGATTATTGGCCAGAGATATCATTCACTGAAGTTCGCCCCAATGCAGACATACTTAAAAGACCCGGTCGACCAAGAACTACTAGGATCCAAAATGAAATGGATTGGAAAGAGTCTAGTCAATCACTCAGATGCACGATCTGTAAGTTAGAAGGACATAACAGACGTACTTGTCCTCAACGGGCTTCTTCTTCTTCAAGACACTGCTATATCTATTTTAGGGTTTGATGTAATTATTAATGCAACTATGTAATTGGTTGATGTATATGTTAGTCTTTGATGAATACTTTAATTATAATTTATTGATATGTAAAATTAACAACTTAAATTTATAATATTGTAATTATGTAATGGAATTTGGGTCAATTGATCCTCGTAGTATTTCGATATTTTTTAGGTTATTTGCATAATGGAACCTGGGTCGAGTGATCCTACACAACTATATCTACAACCATCCCATCGTTCACAGTCTATATGGGAGGCCTCCTCCACAGTTGTTTTGAGTTGTCGACGAAGAGAGGCAGCATCTCAGCGCACGATCCCATTCGATCAGCGTATTGTACCATATTTAAAGGCTGGTGGATTTCTAGGGGCTTCCCATATAGGATTTATGCAATTGGGCTGGCATTTGATTACTGCTCTGGTCGAGCGTTGGAGACTAGAGACCCACACATTTCATATGCCTTGTGGGGAATGCACGATCACCCTACAGGATGTTGCAGTTCAGTTAGGGCTACCTGTGGATGGTGAGCCTGTGGTAGGGTCGTTATTATATGACTGGAAGGTACTTTTTGAGGATTACTTGGGAGTTCGTCCACCTGAAATGAAAGGTCAACATTGAGCCTTCCTTGGTTGGCAGAACAGTTCACAAAATTGCCACTGGATGCTGATGATGTGAGCGTTCAAAGATACGCTCGTGCATACATTATGCAGTTAATTGGAGGTTTTCTATTTGCAAACAAATCAAACACTCTGGTCCACTATATGTTCCTCCTACTTTTAATTAATTTTGACCAGGCTGGTACTTATGCTTGGGACGCTGCATGCCTCGCATGGTTGTGTGGGGAATTGTGTCGAGCGAGTAATGCACGATCTTTAGAGATTGTTGGCCCATTAATATTGTTGCAAGTATGAGCGTATGACAGATTTCCTATTTTGGCACCATAAGTACTAGTTGAGGTGTCAGTTGGTCGACCTTTGAGTTTCAAGTATTTTATATATATATATATATATATATATATTAGTAAAATTTGCAGGGTTTATAACTTATTAATGATTCCTTTCTCACATTAGATGGAGCGGTGTTATACCATTGTTAGAACTGTCAGCAAATATGTTGATCACCTATCGAATGTTTTTTGATCGGCTGATCAACTCTCAGGTAGTAAAATATTATACCAATATTGTGTAGGCATGTTTTTTGTTGCTTCCTTATGTTTGTTTATTTTAACAAATTAATTGGACACTATACACGTCCCACATTATGATATTGCTTCCACATCAATGTCATAACGGTCAAGTGATGTGGACATATGTGGGTCCTATGATTTGCTTTCATCTCGTTGAGAAGCATCAAGCAGATCGTGTATTGCAACAGTTCCATATGCTACAAATGCCACCAGAGTTTTGCTCCACAGATCAGGGCCTACACCAAATTGATTTAAGAGGCAAGCACGATCAAGATTGGAGTAGGATTCATGCAGAGCATATAGCAATGTGGCATTTACGAAATAGTTTTTGTGTCGAAGCAGAAGCAACATAGAAGCCGACAGCATCAGATAACTACTTTTCCTAGTACACGTCGATTACCAGACGCTTCATGACACCTGATGGTGCTTAGTGTTATCGCATGGTAATAGTTTTAATATGATTTATAAATTTAATACAAGCATGAACATTTTTTAATTCTATTATTTACAATCGTTCAAAATAATTTTGTTGAAGACGTACGTCGAGTCTCCATGGAAAACAATTTTGAAATTTTTAGACCAAAGTGTGACGAAGTCATGGGAGATATAGACCACCTTGTTCAACGGACTCAACGTTTAAATGTTGCCAACACAGATCGTAGACACATTCGACTTCGACGACGACGACAAGGCGATGATGTCATAGAGGGAGATGGGGAAGATTCTTAAGTTGTATAATTTAAGTGTTTTTAAATTTTGCTAGAACTTATTCAAGTTGTATAAATAAAAAATTGGGCTTTTTAAAATTAATTATAAATTAGAAGTTGCTAATACGTGATTTAGATGTAGGAGTGTTCTTAATAATATCAATATATTTTTAAAAAAAATATAGAACCAAGTATTAAAAAAAACGTTCAAAATATTTTTTTATCGATCTATCTTAAGCCACAAGATTTCTTTAATAAATTAACAAAAATTCTTATAAGATATCACTAACGATGTGTTTTACCTTTAGTTTTTTGTTTTACCACTTACCATAATCAAAATTTTGTTTTTATTTTTTTTAATTTGTTTAGAACTCAATTCTTAATTAAACATAAATTACCAAAAAGTTGGACATTTAAACAAAAACTAAAATTTTCACATATTTAAAGTTGGACGTTTAAACAAAAACATAAATTCCCAACTATCCTAATTTTGTGAATACTTTTTAATAACACATTATTTTTTAAAAAAAATTCATCTTTCACAAACGTTTTTATTTTTAAAATAGTTAATCTTTTAAAATATAATAATTTTAAAAAAATTATTTAGTACACGACTTCAGTCCACGTGGGTCAAACTCCTCCATATGTGGAGCAAACTGGTCAAATGTGCTGACGTGTACATTCAGGAAGTCGTGTACGGGTACACGACTTCGTCCAATTTAAAAAAAACACCTATTTTTTATAATAGTTTTGGAAACAAACTTATTCTTATAATTTCTTATTAAACAACCCTATTTTTCAAAATATTTACCCAAAACACATTATTTTTTAAAAAAAATCCTCCAAACTTTATAAAAAAATTGAATATTTTATTTTTGGAAGGAATTAATTGAGAAGAAAAGATTTGTTTTATTGAAATTGGAAAAGAAAAAAGGAAAAGGAAGATATTTAAGAGAAAAAATAATATAATAATATTTATTATTATTAATAATAAAATTTATTATTATTAATATTAATAATAATATTATTACTATTCATCATCTTCTTCACTCTCACCAAACCCTAGTTGCCGACGACACCTCCATTTCTGTTCGAGTGTTCTCCGTCCAGTCGAGATCTCCATCTTTGTAGTCATCCCCTTCATTCTGTTGACTGAGAACTAAGTCGTAAGGAAACGTCTCCTTCGATGCACGTCGTTAGTCGCATTTTTACTTCATTCGAAGTCAAGCGCCTTTGCATCACTTGTTCCTTCATGCATCGCACGCTCAACTGCGTTGGTCTCCTTCATCACCATTCGTTCACCGATTCTGCCAAAACTTCCAACCACCGTCAGTCGCTGGATTTTAGTGACTATGTGATTGTTGGGGTTTCGTTGTACTTTTTCTTAATTACCCCTTGAAGTTAAAATAATATTAATTTTTAGATATTTTGGAAGAGACCAAAGAGGATAGAAGACCGAAATGGAGAATACAAGGTGTGTGGTTGATGTTTGATATCAAATACAATGTATTTGGATGTAATTACCCTGTATTTGTCCTAAAAATGAAGTGGCTATATTGTTGTTGTAATTTAAAAGAATAATTAAATAATAATAAAAAAAATTTATATTCACAATGTATCTATATATAAACTGTAATTAAAAACTAAAAAGATATTACACTACATTTTTTCTTTCTAACCTTGACAAAATTTCAGATATCGCTTGAATGTGTGTGCAACAATTGAGAAGTATAATCGTGTTGAAAATAAAATTTCTTGAGAAGTAGAGCTCAAACAAGTGAAGAAAATTCCTTGAAGAAGCTCACCTTTGCGCCAAACAAAAAAGAATCTATAATAAGTTTGATCAAGAAGATGGTTGTAATCGATTTGATGAAGAAGATGGCCGGCAAGAAGAAAATAATTTGATTTACGTTGAATGTATGAAGACTTTGAATGTTTTGAGGAGGACGAAGCTTGAAGCTCCAATGTTTTCTGCTACTAATCAAAGACTTTGAAGATTTGGTAGAATCTAGGAAAGTGGAAGATAGTGAAGCTGGATTCTTTTCAGCTTTGAACACCTAAACGTGCACAATTTCAACAAAGATATGTTATTTAACTACAGGGCATTTGGATTTTAGATGAACAATTGTATTTATGACTTATTGTGAACAATTGTATTTATGACTTATTTTGAATTGACTAGAGGCGTTTGAGACATTGTTTCATTTATTTACTTTTCAGATTTTTCAATTTTGCTATTCTAACAATTTAAAAATAAATTTGCTATTTTTCCAAAGTAGAAGTGTTTGCTATTCTACTTGATAGCCCTTTCTTAAATTGTGACATGAACGGTAAATATTTTTCAATTTGAAAATTCTCTTTTATTATTTTATCATTTTAACAATATTTTCCCGACTCCCATATTCTGACTGTAGCTCATTTTCTCAACAATTTTAAGTTTTTTCAATGGACCATCATATTGTCAACAAAGACAACAAAAGTAATTGGACAGCAGTAAAGTAAACACAGCAAGAAAATTTCAGAAATATGTAATCTTCATATATATAATGTTGGAGATATCAACAATGTAAAGAACGAATATTTGATGTGAAACACAATAAAGTATAAATAACTTTGCAACTTTCTAAGCTAAAACCAAACAATATTTTTCTCTCTCTCTCATGTCAAAATACAATATGTTAGTCAGAACAGAAAACATTCTAGAACATCTGTTTTCTTGTTTTCTATCAGGGGAGAAAACGGTTCTCAGAAAACAATTCCAATCACTAATGCTTTTCCTGAATACATTTCAAAATTCTCAAAATATGGTCGAAACTCTTCCATCGCAAATACGCTTTCGATAGAATGTCGTATAAAGTATTACAACGTGAAAAATGACAGCATGATTGTGAAAGGCTTCAAAGTGAAGATTGTGTTGTTGCATCATTTATACCATCCAGCAAGCAAATACCTCAGCAAGAAACAAAAGCAGCAGAAAACGCCCTGCTCATGGAGATGAATGTTGGAAGATTATATATAACATAACATAAAAATGGATATGACTTCCCAGAGATCAGTAATCATAGTCTTTTAGCTAGCCATTTAACCTTCTAATAGCCTTATGTAAGCAGAAGTTGCTAGAGCAGGTAAAAGGGGTCTATATGATTTTAATAAAGAAAAACCAATGCAAGCAAAAGCAGTGCATAGTACAGTTTTATATTCTAACTAGAACTTTCTCTATATTATTCTCATTCTAAAAAATTAAGGCCATTTGGATCTATTCTTACTTGATATTTTGGTTATTGAAAACTAAGATTCTAAACACTAGTTTCACCTCTAAATTTTAATGTTACAATGTCTGCATTTTAGATTCTATCAATATTTTCAAAAACCAAAGCAAAATTTTAAAACTAAGAAGTATTCAATTTTGGTTTTTGCTTTTAGATTTTAAATATGAATTCAAATGTTTCTTCAAAAAAAAATGAAAACCATAGTGAAGAAATTGGGATTGAAGAAGCATAAATTTCAAAAACAGAAAACTATAAACAAAATAGTTACCAAATGGTACTATATATTTAAAAGTCAAACTTCTTTTATGTTTTTTTAATATAAAGATGAACCAAGTGGGAGCAATTCTTCCTTCTTTCTTATTCGCTCTGACCTTGCATAGAAGAAAAACAGAAAAGCAAGAAAATCACCTGGAAAACAAGAAGATAGGTGCAAAGTGATTTCTCTGTTTTTCTACCGAATATTCGCAAGAAAAAGTTCACAAGTGTTCCATCGTTTGTTCCAGTCAGTAATCCAGTCTGAGGATCAAATCTGAGGGCAAGGAGAGATATAAGAAGATTAACTATAGAGCAAGAATGTCTTTTTCCTTTTTTATTTTGCCAACAAAACAAAGAAGAGTAATGGGACAGGATAATGAATACCTAGGGAGCCGATGACGTGGACATGCAATAAATCCAAATAACTGCAAGAATGCATCATACACGTTAAACAATGAATGCATACAGATAAGACTCACACAAAGACTAGAGGATCAAACCTGAGGGAGTGACAGAAGGAAGTTCAGAACTTGAGGGAAAAAGAAGATCAGAAGAGTTTCACTGCAGCAGGAAATAGTATAGAAAGAAATTCATCAATAAATAAATGGATAACAAAAAGTAACAAAAATCATAACAAATAACATGACAAAGAACTAGCGGGATGTCTTTCCATTGTTGATATGTCTTGAAATTGAAACAGTATCTTTAAACCAAAATGTCATTTGATTGTGTACGATTTTTGGGTTCCATCGAGTGTATGATTTTTGGGTTCCATTGAGACTTTAATCCACGGGAATATCATTGAAATCAGAGAATTGATAATGTATTGGATACTCGAAGAAAATAATTCCAGAAACAGGCTTTACTCACTTCCACTTCCTACAGACAAATCCTTGGAATCCTTTTTTTCTTTATTATTATCATTGTTAAGATAAGGAACCAAGTTTTTATTGAGAAAGATGAAAGGATATAAAATGGGGCCATTGTCCAAGCCTATTTGCAAATCTGACACAGTTTTAACTTCTATTAGTACCTATCACTAACTATTTGCAAATATGACACAATTGCATATACTAATTTTTGTCATAGCAAAAGTTAGTCATAAATTAATGGTATGGACTAATTAAAAATTTCTTGAAACTATAGTATGTAGTAACTAAATTTGAACATATAAAACTATCAGGACTAAAATATAGCAAGTCTGAAAAAAATAGGAATCAATAGTATTTTAACTTCTTTGTATCGTTCCAATTTTCTCAGATTTCCTCAAAGGGGTGTTTGGCGAGCAGGTTCGGAGTCAAATGCTTGGAAATTAAATGTCTGTGGGCTTATTTGATGAGATTCTGATGCCCGGGAATTGCAGATGTCTGAGTTTGGATACAGGATTTGGAAACCTGTATTTCTGATGTCTGTGTTTGGGGTACTAGTTTTTAATTCTTGGGTTTAGCTAATTTGTTTGGTTTTTTTATTAATTGTACTTCCTAAACTTATTTTGTATCAAATTTTTTAATTGATTTTTTTCTTCATATTTTGTATCTCTGATTCAATTTCTTGACTATTTTAATGAAAATAATGAAAAACAAAAAATTTTAATATTCGATAACAATAATTTTGATTACAATTGTATTAACATGAATGGTCTAATTATAAATATTACAAATTATTTACAAGAATGGTCTAATTATAAATATTACAAATTATTTACAAAATATAACAAGTTATGTAATCGAATGAAGTTTACGAGAGTTCTAGTTAACCAAACATTAAAAAGGGTCTAATTATAGACTTCAAAACAAGCATAACCAAAAAGGTCATACAAAAGCGAAAGTCAAGTAGAGGTACACTACGCCATAGTTATGGTTGTCTTCCTATGACGCGCATGCAATGTATTTTAAATCACGGTTATCAAAAGAGTAAAAAATGAGTTTTTCTTTTATAAAAAAAACATTTTTTTCTTATGTCAATCCAAAATAAGTCCTAGTCTTCTAGTTATATTGACTAACAAAACAAATGAAAAATGTTATTAAACTAAAAATAAACCATGGTATATATGTGATATATATTTACAATTTCCACTATGTTATCAATATAATAATATTTGATTTATACTTGAGATCATAACAGATAGGTCATAAATTTCCACTTGGAAAAATATAACAAAATAAAAAATACTCTCCTAGAATGAAGGAAATATTAATTTTAAATAAAGAAGAGAAAAGAGATAATTAAAAAAGATGATTTAATAATAATAGTTGTTAAAAAAACTTAAGAAGAAAAGAAAATAGAATAATGAAAAAATGTGTATTTTAAAAAATATTACTGTGGTTTGGTAACTTAGCTCCTTATAGTAAATATATGGGGTGCTCCGTTGAAAGTCTTCCCTTTAACTACTTGGGCTTTTCTACTGGAGGGTGTCGTAATAAAAAAGAGATGTGGAACACCCTCGAAGAGCGATTCAGATATAAAATCAACAGGTGGAGGAATGTGTCCTTTTCTAAAGGGGGTAGCTAACTCTGGTGCAATCAGTTCTCAATAGTCTTCCTTGTTATTTATTCTCCCTTGCTCAAGCTCCAGCCAGTGTTATTAATAGATTGGAAAAGATGATCAGGAATTTTGTTTGGACAGGAAGGTCTACTAATTCAATTGCCCACCTCGCAAATCGGATTGTACTTCCCCCCGAATCTGTTATGGTAGTCTTAAGATTGGCTTGTTTAGGCAAAAGAACGCTGCTCTTCTCACTAAATGGTTTTGGAGGTTTAGCAAGGAAGAAGCCTCCTTATGGAGGTGTTTAATTGTGGTCATTTACGACTTAGAGGAGAATGGGTGGTCTACTAAATATCCGAACAGGGAAAAATCTTATAGATTATGGGCCGGAATTTTGAAGCACAAGGAGACCTTTAAATTTTCAGCTTTTGTGCTGGGAAAAGGAACCAAAATAAGATTTTGGAAGGACAACTGGTGCGGCGTAGAGCCACTTGTAGAAAAATTCCCTAACTTGTTCTCCTTGTCATTAAATAAAGATGCTTATGTGGCTGAATGTTGATGTATTGTTACTCGTTCGTGGAACTTAGACCTTAGAAGAATATGCTCAATAACGAGATTGCCAATGTGGCCTCAATTTTAGAAATTCTTCATTCTTGGGCCTCCTCAGATGGGAATGATAGTCTTAAATGGACTCCTAACGTTAATGGCAACTTTACTACAAAGTCTACTTTTCTCAACTTAACCAAGAGATCACCCTCCATTGTTGTTCCTTATGGTTGCTCGCTTACAGAAGCCTTAACACTTATGAGAAGCTACAAAAAAAAATTAAGTACACTATGCTTAGCCCCTCGATGTGTTGCCTTTGCTTTAAATAAGAGGAAACCTTGGACCATTTATTTATGCACTGTCTCTTTACTAAGAAAACTTGGAACACTTTGTTTAGAATTTTTTATTTGGAGCTTTGTCTTCCTAGTAAGATTGATAAATGGATGATTGAAGGGCTCAACATTAGAAGTTATAGCCCGAAAGGAAACATCTTATGGAGATGTGCTACTCGGTCCCTTTTGTGGTGCATTTGGAAAGAAAGGAATAGTATAACTTTTTAAGATAGCTATAATTATTTTGATTCTTTTTGGACTGTGTTGCAACACACAGCTTCTTGGTGAAGTACAAATTACACCAAACACTTTTGTCATTATAGCCTTTCACAATGATATTCAACAACTGGAAGGCCATCATTTTTTAGTTTCTTCTGGGGATGGCCCTCTTGTCCTTGCAACTTAGGTTGTTCTTACACATGTTTCTTATCAAAATATATATATATATATATATATATATATATACTGTGATTAAATTCAATGTGTATTTGGAATGACTCGAAAAAAAATTTCAAAAATTCATTTTTGTTAATTTTTCAAGGTTTGCAGCAGTTGCAGAAGTTGGTGGTCATCGAAAGTTCGTCGGCGAAGTTGTCAAAAATGACACTTAGTGGACGATCGACAATGGTCAATAGGGGTGGTGTTTAGGGTTGGTCGATGACTTTTCTAGATTGAATTAGAAAAAAAAAATGTAATTCATGGGCTGGAAAGTGTTTGCTATTCAATCCCATGGGAAATAGTTGTAGGAAGCCTTGGTGAAGACGATCAACGGTCATCAATTTTAAGACGATTGGTTGGTTGTTGACCATCATGACAATCAGTTGTCAAGGGTCATGACTATTGATCATTTTGACCATCACTACAATAGTCTATTATTAGGCATGACATCAATAATTAACGATAACAATTGGTTGTCATCGATCAAGATGTTCACCCCACAACAGTAACGTCCAAAGTTGTAGGTCACCACCAATCAAGATGACTGGTAACCGATGATCAAGACAATTGATAACCAACGGTCAAGACGATCGGGAGTCGACGATCAAGATGATCCGGAGTCAACGGTTAAGATAATCGATCATCGTGGTTGATCGTGAAGTTGGCTAACCTTTGTTGCCAATGATCATTAATGATCAAGATGTTGAAGTGAAAATTTTTCTAAAGCATATGACATTCAATAAAATAAAATTAAAAATTAAAAAAACAAACATATTCCCAACCCTTAATCTCACGGTTTATTCCTAGTGTCCAAGCATGGGTATGGCTTCAAATGTTAAACCCCCCTAATTCCAAACTCATGGGCCAAACACCCCCTAAGGGTAGAATTTATATATATCATTAGGTTAATAAGGGTATAATGGTCATTAACTAAGCCATTTGTATTACTACTACTACTCTTAGTAATACTACTACTACTGTTACTGCTATTATTCTTATTGTTGTTAATATTATTATTTTTGTTGTTATTGTTATTGTTATTATTGTTATTGTTATTCTTATTGTTATTATTGTTATTATTTATTTACGGT
Organism: Cucumis sativus; assembly: GCF_000004075.3. Classification (NCBI taxonomy): domain Eukaryota; kingdom Viridiplantae; phylum Streptophyta; class Magnoliopsida; order Cucurbitales; family Cucurbitaceae; genus Cucumis; species Cucumis sativus. The sequence continues at coordinate 16,932,953 of NC_026658.2, forward strand.
GTTATCAACTTATGTTTGGATATTGTTATCATGTATTATTATTTATTTATAGTGTTATCAACTTATGTTTGGATATTTTTAAGAGATCTAAAGTTCATTTTGAGTGCTCAAGAGCAGATGTTCATCTCCTTGCCGTTTATTGTGTATTCCATCCACTAGACAATGAAATTCCAATGACTTTTAGAAGGTGAGAAAAAAATAAAAAGTGAACTTGAGCCAGGTGGAATGCAAAATATTGTAACTTAGAACAAAGTACATACCTAAAATGACCTAAAATCCCAACCACGGCCATAGTCATCCCAGCAAAGTATGTATAGGTATCTCCAACAAAGACGGATGAAGGGTACCTAAATCAAGCAAGCCATCGGAAAATGGAGAGAAGAGTTATCTAAACATCAAGAAAAAACAGGTACAACCATGAATCAATGTAAAAATTGATAAATTACCAATTGTAAGCGAGCAAGCCTAAAGATGTGGCTAATAGTGGTTGAACAAGATAAATAGAAAATGCATGGGCTTGCTTGTACTCGGGATCCGTCGATGCTCCAATTTGCATGACGTTGTGGACCAAGATCTGCAAATTGCTAAGATATGTCATGCTCAAGAAAAGAAAACTGACCCCTTTACCACAGGAGGTTCAGTACTCACCGCAAATGCAATGACAACTGTTTGCCCAACTTCTAAACCGTTTAAACCAGCATGGATGTTAATGGAGTTTGTACAGAACACTGCCAATAGTCCCATATAAAGCTTATATATCCATCCTGTATATTATATATTAGTAGAAATTAGTACCTCCGTCACAAAATTGTTGGAGAGCTAATCCAAGATAGGACTATAACAATCACTCATTCAAAATGCAAACCAAGAACATCTATTGACATCTTTACACCAACAGAAGTAATAACTAAAGTTACCAAAGAGTTAACTGACTGCCTAGGAAGCGGAGACGTGCTGTTGCCAAACTTGCAACTTACTTCAAAGTACTGATTTTTATCCTTAATAAAGTTCCTGACACCATGTACAGTACCACAATTTTCAAGGACTGCTTCCAGAAATGTAACCAAATAATTTCAGGAAATGGCTCATCATTGGCAATGAGTTACAAGCAGTAGTTCTCAAACAAACGCATCCTTGTAAACTGGCAGGTTACTGAGAGAAAATGCACAATTTTATTTCATTTTCTAGAGCCATATATATTTCAGGTATACACATAAGATCCCTATACCAATAGTGTAAAACTAAAATAAATAACAAAACTTCCTGAAGCATTTATCTAGAACATTCACATAAACATACAAACCAAAAAGGACTCCCTTAGTAGAATACATCTGTAGTGGGTCCATTAGGTTTAAAACTTAATACATCATTGGGAAAAAAGAGGAAATTTCATTGAAAGAATGGTGAAATTATACAAAAAGGCCTACAAACATTATTTCATGGGTTATTCTCATTATAATCTCTTATATTGAGACAGACATCCTTCACACGGCCAGATCAAACCTAAAACAAGGGAAACAAGATTCTCGAGCATTAACCACTTTCGATAGACTTATCCTGGTGAAAACAGTTCGAAACTAAGGAAGATTTAAGAAACCAAGTTAGAGGAATTCCACCATCCACAAATCACATAAGAAATTGTCGAATCATCGTTAAACCCAAGAACTTACACTGATAGATTACAGTAAATTTAATTGTATCAAAACTTTGATACTCCCCACACTTTATTTTTTTGGTAAAATTAAAACTCCCCACACTTGTGGTCTTGAAATTTTGTAGAAACTCCAACAAGTGAAAATGAATATTAAAAGGAAAAAATATTACAAAAGTTTGAACAAACCTCCTACTCCTATAGCATGTTAAACAACCACCAACTCCAAAAGCTTAAGCTAATTAGCTAGGTAAATTTAATTATATCAAGAGCCCTCTCTTTGTCCAAGACTCCAAGGTTGACCAAATCTCATTTAGAAACCTCATCTTTATCTTGAAAGGCTTCATCCCTCAGGGATGAGAGATATCCTACTTATAGTTGACTCGTGGGAGAAATGGGCAAAACTCAAGAGGACTTGAGCACAGGAGAATCAAACCAGTATAACGGAATTTTAGGATACTCCAAAGGCTTGTGACATTGGATCAACATTGAAGATTGAACAAATTTTCATGTGACAATCACTACAAGGCACATGCACATACTCATGTGCTCATGCATTCCATCTTCAACATAAAAATGTTGTTTGAAATCTTACCAAGATCTAAAACATCCATTCCAAGGTATGGAATCAAAGGCTTCGGGATTATAATAGTAGTGTGTCCAGCATAAGCCATCAACAAAGGAAGAGCAGCAAACGATGGGAGTAGCAGTTTCCTGATCTTTACAACAAATAAGAGACTGTGTGTCAGAATAAACTAAAGTTAACATTAATAAAGCACCATGCTAGAGGACCATTCTTAGAAATGGAACAAACAATTGAGTGAGTAAACTGAGTAGAAAATACTCACACTCTCCATGGGACATCAAGAACATCATCTACAAATCCAAGCAACGTCATGAAGCAAATAGATGCCAAGGCCGCATTGTACTCAACAAGCCACTGCATATTGTTTACCAATTAAATCTTTGAAAAAGTTACAGATAAAGTTTGACAAAAATTATGCAAAGGGTTGCTTGATAAAGTTAAGCATGAGATTAACTTAGGCTGCTGTGATTCACATCCCCCCGCTCCCACAAAAAAAATAAACAACTAAACAATTATTATAGCAAATAAATCAATGAAAAGATACAGAAAGAATAACTGCAATCTAATCAATAGAAAAGAATAAATTCATCTCGGTATACAAAAGAAGTGAACTGCCCAGCACTAAGGACATGGTATAGTCATTTTTTAATCTGCTAATCAAAATCCAAATGGATTTTCTTTTTTAATAAGTTTGGTGCTCACATTTGAGTCTGAAGTGAAGTTAAAATACTGAAACACAATTGCCAAGACCAAGAAGGAAATCCCCACAACAATTCCCAGCGACTCAGGCCTGCAATACACATTGAAGCATTAGAAAGTAAATCAAAATGTATATGTGGTTTAAAATTAACATATATAGATATATAATAACAAAGGTTAGAAACACATATCATCAGTTTAAAAGAAATCCTCTATGGAAAAGAAAGCTTTTTTATTTGCCACCTCACTTATATATGACACCACAGTTCAACCATCAAGTATATAATGTACTATTGATCACATGAATTCAATAACTGACTGCTATTATGTCTATAAAATATCATTCATAATATTTCTTTTAATGAATAACAAGTTTTGAAAATTACAAAAGTATTGCCTGCAAGCCCAAAACAGAGGATTTCTACGAGAATTTAAAATAAAGAATGTGATCTAATACTTTAGTGCGTCAAACCTGCTTCCAAACATCCTTTTATCCTATCCCTTTAAAATCCTCCTAAGCCTCCTAACTTCTCTTCCCTTAAGACTGCCTAAGAACTCATCCTCCATCCCCGATACCTATTCAAAACCAAGCTAAGTGCAAGAATATCCAAAAGTTGTCTAAAATATTGTTGGAAAAATAGCATTTAAGAAAGTGATCCATAACCAAGCCCAGATACTTATTTATGAAGAATAAACTATTTATGCCGAAGACCATAGACCAAAACCTCCAAAAATGATTCATGGTGTTAGTTCCTCAAGTGCAACCAACCAATAAAAAAATAGATCTCAGAGATGTTAACTTTCTAAAACTTGGGGTGGAAAATGTGAGCCAAGGGAGGGGAAGAAACAGGAAATTGAGATTAAAATAACAGAAAATGACCATAGACTCGAGAGCAAATATTTATATGACTGGTGTTTCCAGCAAAGATCTCTCCTCTCCAGAAATCGGTGGCTAATTTGTCCCATCAAGAATTGAACTTATCCCTCAACTTTAGAATACAACCTCCTAGAGAAGCCAACTATTCACGCTTCCAACTCTTTATCTTTCACTTTACTTTCCCCACCATCCAATAATAATCCTAAAATGAGACCTTTCTTTTTCTTCTCAATGCTAAATAATTAAGAAAGGAGACATAGTCGCAATAACTAACTAAGAGGTCATGGGTTCAGTCCATGGTGGCCACCTATCTAGGAATTAATTTTTTACGAGTTTCCTTGACACTCAAATGTTGTACGGACAGGCGGGTTGTCCCGTGAGATTAGTCGAAGTGCACATAAGCTGGCTCGAACACTCATAGATATAAAAAAAAGCAATTAATGGAAAAAAGCCTTCCATTGAAATCCCTTAAGACAAGATAACTCACTCATTTGCTGGTAATTCTTCTGTTACTTCACCATAATGCTAAGGTTTCTGCTTCAATAATACTCTAGTAAAGATCTCCCTTCCTTCACCAGATCAAGAAATTATAATTTCTAAAATCTAACTTTCTTATATCAAACTTTCCTTCTTTTTTTCTTTTTTTTTTATAAGAGACTACACTTTCATTCAGAAATATGAAAGAATATATAAGGACACACACACAAACACACACAAAAAAAAAAGAGAACCCAACAAATGGAACTCAAAGAAACTACAAGAAAAGGCCTCAATCCAAAAGAACAAGACCTAATTGATAAATACAATATACGTTAACCACCAGGACCCAAACCAAGGCATTAAACCCAATGACTCTCCACAAATCTTACACAAAATGCTCATTCCTTTAAAAACTATATTATTTCTCTCAAGCCAAATCCTTCTAACAACAACAAACAAGAAAAATTGTGACATAAAATTTCCTTCTTGTTTCTACTCCATTATTTCAACTTTTTTCTTTTTTCAATTTTTCCATAAGTCTGCATCTAGGTTTTAGCTAGCTAATATGAATCAAGCTCGCCAAACATTCTCCAAATGATCCAACTCGCGTGACCCTTCATACACTGGTTATCAAGAAAGAAACAAAAGATCCAACTCTTGTACCTAATATCCACAAACTGGAAAAGAGATCACCCTAATAAAAAAAAAGTTCCCCAATTATAACATCAAATAAGAATGATTAACCACTACCCTTGCTTTTCTGGAAACTCTCAATTCTTTGACCTTGGTTTATATTTATTTAAAGACAACAAACCTTTCAAGCTTTGAAATCTTGAGCTTTTAACCTCTCTTGCCTCTATCTTCCTAATGAAGATAAAAAGGTACAGTTTAGTAATCAAGGACATCTACTCCTCTATTTTGTCAATTTTGAGATTTCTTCTCAAGCCATGATTCCACATCTAGATTAATTCCAAAAAGTTGTAGATCCAGAATCATATCCCTAATAGACCCAAGTAGGCTTTCAAGCTAATACATACTGAGATTTCACTTATAAATCAACCATACTTCTTGAATTCCAAAAAGTTGTAGATCTAGAATTTCATCTATTGAGATTTCTTCTAGTGGCTATTTGATAGTTTTGTTAGTCATAAGAACCTCCAAAAGAATTTATCTCCCAGCCACAAAGGCCTCCATGATTCCTAAACCTGGTCTGAGATTACACCTTGACCTACATTCTAACAACTAGCTTTTGCAATGATTTTGTATGAAATTTTCATTAAGTTAAAGGCATAAAAAAGCTCACTCTAACAGCATTTTGTTATTCTGAATGTAGATTTTATTCATGGCTATAATTTAAGGCCCTCACGTGAGATTCAACAAGAACCTTGAAAAATCCCGCCTTGATGACATCTCAACACTCCTAAAAGAAAGCCAAACGTGAAACCATTGAGGCCAAACACCATATCCCCATACATGGAGGTTTCAAAACTAGGGTCAAGCATGTTATCCCGTGAGATCACTCAGATGTGCATAAGATGGCCCGAACAAAATAGAAAAAAAAAGTATACAAGTCATAAGATGATAGAACTTCTCTCAATGCTCCACTCACTCATAAAAACTCCTTGTTCTCAGTAACAACGGAAAAATTAAAATTTTCACCTCTATTTAATTTAGCTGTTCCCATAAAAAAAAAAAAAAGGTATTACAGTTCTTTGTTCTAACAAACCATTTCACTATTGGGTTTGTAAATGCCAATTTAAAACAGAAAAAAATAAAAACTGAAATTTGCCCTTTGTTTTAAAAATCTCACTATTTTTTCAAAAGTTACAAAATTACCGATGACCTGTCAAAACTACTCTTGGAATAGAAAAGCCATTAGAATATTTGATGAAAAAACGACATGTTTAAATGTTGCTATTTCCACCCCAAAGGTAGTTATGAAACATTTATGAAAGGTGAAGAGTAATATTTGCAACTTTCGTAAAACATAGGAGTACCTTTGGAGCAAAAGGCAAAGTTAAAGCTTCAAGGTATTTTTTTTTTTAATAGTATAGCCATAACCTATCTTCCTCAATAACTTAAAAAGGTTCATCCACCATATAGACAATGAAAACCTAACTAATCCAATGTGCACCACCAAAAATTTAAGGTGAGACCAAAAACAACATAAATAATTCCAAAGCTAATTTAAACTAAAAGTTTACGTCGGATTCACAGAATTGATGAAGATTCAAAACGAGAAGTCACCTAGAAAGTTAAAGCAAACTAAACAAAATTTCTCGTAAGCAAAAAAACCAAATCATGTTCATAAAATGACTAAATCTAATAAGAGTTATCATTTCAAAATAGAAATCACATACACTTTAACAGCGCCTTGAGGGGTACCCCGTTTGTTGATATCATAGCCAAATAGATTACGCCTAATAACGTATCTAGAGGCAACAGGTATCATCCGCAGAGTGACAAAGAACCCAACGAGACTGAGTCCGGCATTGATGATGATTGACCTTCTAAGCTCTAAGTCGATCTTGTAGTGGTAGAAGATGAGGTAAAGGTATGGGATAGAGAAAAAGAGAATGAGCTTGAAGATAAAACCTGATTTCGGTGGCGCAATGGGCGGATCATCTGTTACTGGGTATTTGCTTTGACGAGTTTTGTCAATTTCTTTGGGAGAAGGTTCTTTGACTGATTGGGGTGCAGAAGCTCTCTTGCGAGCAGCCATGGCGGACGGTGACAAATCTCTGAGCTTCCCTATTCCAATGTAAAATGCTAATCTAAATTAGTCTTTTTCTCATGGGTTTTCTCATTTCTCCTTCTTTTTTCATTTTTTTAGTGTCATTGGGCCAACCAAATAGTGCCAAATCAGCAAACTCGCCCTCTCAGCTTATGCCACGTGGTAGGGGTACAAAAGTTGTAGGATCAACTGATCTGGGCGGTAACCATACTAACACATAATTACCAAGGTTTAGTTGTTTAAAATGTCACGGTAATGTCACAAAAATATCTTGTTGTGTTATAACAGTATAGGATAAGTATAATTCCTAAAAACAACCGTGGGTATTTTTAAATATGGTAAAATGAACCCAAATCTATTTATATTTATCTGGATTAGGAGAGAAACATTGAGTTTTACTTTTTCTCATCTCTTAGTTCATTTGAAATGTACTAAAGGGATTTTAAAAAAGATATAACAAACTCTCAAAATATTTATTTTGTATAGAACAATTTTGAAAACAGAAAAATGTCACATAACCACGATGAAAAATACCTAAAATGTCTTAGTCAACACATTGTTAATTGACTACTCACGCTCTTAATTCTTTTTCTAAACAATCATATAATATGATACAAAATCGCATAGGGTCAATTGATCTAGTACACAATCGTGTATCCAAATCTAAACGATCGTGTAACAATATCCCAACTATTTTTGTGTAAGATGGTGTACCAAGATCTTTTATATTTAGTACATGATCTTGAATAACAAAATACTTTGAAAGAAAAAGAATAGAAAAAAAAAGAAAAATCACATCACAATAAGAATGAGAGAAAAAAATGAAAGAAAATGACAAATTTATAATATTTAAAAATGTTATCAGTTTCGTAAACTTTTAGATTTTGTTACGATAAATATTTGTTGTGTTTGGTTATATTTATGAAAATTAACTTTTATTAAATCATTAAAAAAAAATCTTAAGTTTTGAGTCTATAAAATTTTAACAAAAATCAAATTTTATTAGTAATCGGAAGAAAATCAAAATTTGTATACCTATATAAACCTAAAAATAGCTACGGAAAACATTCCATTTCTCTTTTGACCCTTTTATACTAGCATTGTACCACGTGTCACACGTGTATTTATTTTTACTATTTAAATCATTTGTTGAAATTTTCTTCAATATAATTACTTTTACGTATAAACTTAAGGGTCATTTGGATCGATAGAATTGGGATGGAAATAATGGTGAGAATGGGTATGACATAACCATATGTCCATGTTTGATCCAAAATTTTGTAGTTTGGGTAATTGGAATAAGTTATTCTCGTATATCATTTATCCAATTAACTATATTCATTTAAAATGATGGGTTTTCTTCCTCTCCATTCTCTTTTCTTTTTTAATATATATATTTTTTTAAAGGAACTCTTGCAAAAATAGCAAAAGAATTTATGATAATAGACTCATGTCATTACATTTTCTAAATCACAAAAGTAGTAAATTTAAAAGTCGATTACTCTATGATTACCGTCTGATAGCCTATGATTATCGTCTGATAGTGATATCACTAATTTTTCCATATTCGCAATACGCAGAAAATAGGTGTCATGTGCTATTTTTTTCTAAATGTTATTGTCATTTGATGCAATTTTCCTTTTTTATATTATTAAAACTAATAATTTCATATTAATTATGTGAAAATTAAATTTATGGTTTATAAAATTATCTTAGCATTTGACTACCTTAATTTAATAATTTTTTTTATTTTATATATTATAAAATTAATTGTTTTAAATTAATTACATGAAAATTAAATTTGTGGTTTATAAAATTACATTTATAACAAACTGACAAAATATTTACATTGTATAGAACAATTTCGAAAATGGAAAAATACCACAAGTCCACAATGGAAAATACCAAAAATACCCCAAACAACATGCAATTAGTTGAGACTCGTGCACGTAATATATTTGGTACACGATCATTTTAATTTGGCCCGTGCCAAACCTAAATGATCATGTACCAATATCCCACCGATTTTTATTCAAAATTCTTTGAACATGATCATTGGATTTGGTTACACGGTCGTTTAAATTTGGTTACATGATCGTTTAGATTTTGCTACATGCTCGTTTAGATTTGGATAGCCAAATCTAAACAATTTTTTCAAGATTCTTTGTACACGACTGTTTAGATTTGGCTATCCAAATCTAAAATTTTTATTTTTTTGCAAGATTCTTGGTACACGAGCGTTTAGATTTGGTTTAATTTTTTTTCAAGATTTTTTGGTACACGATCGTTTAAATTTGGTTACTCAAATATATATGATTTTTTTTCTAGATTCTTCGACACGATCATTTAGATTTGGTTACATGATCGTTTAGATTTAATTACCCAAATATAAATGATTTTTTTTAGATTCTTTGTATACGATCGTTTAGATTTGGTGATTTGGCTGCCCAAATCTAAATGATCATGTACCAATATTTCAACAATTTCTTTCAAGATCTTTTATATTTAGTACACGATCTTTAACCAAATAACATTTTGAAAAAAAATAATACAAGATTTATGATTGATCGAAAAGATAGATGATGATTTCAAAAAATATATATATAAAAGAAAATTTGCAAAAGAAGAATAGAAGAAAGGTGATGGAAAGGAAAAGAAAAATTGCACAAGAAGAAGAGAAGAAAGAAGATGGAAATGAATGGCAAACCTGAAATATTTAGAAAAAATGGACAACTACTTGTTAGAATTTATGTACATATGTAGTATCTCGTAGACAATATTAAGAGTCTAATCAAGTGACTAGTAGGTAGCTAAATAGGTTTGTGCGATAAAATGTGCAATCCTATTCATGCGTCACAAAACTTCTAATAATACGTGTGTAGTGCAAGTTTTCACCTCTATAGTCCAAGTGCAAGCAAAGAGAGGTTTTCTGACAAGTCCAAGGTCAAACACAAGAAATTAACATTCCTAATGAACTTATCACACCACTAAACTCGTGTGGTATACTCAATACAGTATGAAAATATGCATAGTATAATTTATACTAGTTATCTACACTAAGGTTATAATGACCCAACTCTTTATATTAAGTTGAGATCACTACTATTAAAATAAATAAAGACTTTATTATTTAAAATGAAATTAAAGAGAACATTAAAATTTCAATGAAAATTCTAAATACTCATTTATAAATCATAACTAAAAATATATAGAAATAAAAGCTAGAGGATAAAATCGTAGTTTGAGTCATATCTAACTTTTAAAGAAAAATAACATAGAAATAAATCACGAGTTCAATAAATTCAATAAAAGTATTAAAATCTAAATACTATAAACATAAAAGCAGAAGCATAAAATTTTTCCCTATGACAAATCACGGTCACTTCTTGTCATTCGCCAACTTTGCCCTACCTCTACCTCTATTTAAAAATTTAAACATAGAAAGAGAGAGTATAAACATATACTTAATAAGGAACCCACTGCTAGCCCTGCTAGATATCTGTTAACTTTTTGTTAGGGTTCTGCAAGGAAGTACCCAAAATATTGTGCTTCTAAACACATGCAATCTAATGATCTTGTAGAAACACATCGGATCTGTCGGTGGACCCAAAGGAACACCTAAGACATTGGGTTGTAAGTAACCCCATCAAACCACTTATAAAACATGTCATGCCAGACTAGTGGTCTCATCGAACTCATATAGTCATAAATTTGTGAAAGGTGGTGATCCCGAGTGGCACCCATGTAGGTACAACCCTAACAGCCAAAGTTAACAGAACACCATACCGTATCATGTAGCATAACATAAATATCATTACATTACATGAATATCAATCATATAGTCATTATCATATGATTAATATATCATGCATCCTAACATATTAGTTATCAATATCAGTAATTTATGTCAGTCCTCAATATCAACACATTATGCATCTTAGGTACATCAATGCATAACAATAAATACATGCAAGCTCTTAATTCTATTTTTGAGATCTAGTAGTAGAATCTCTTGCCTGAGAGATAGCTAACAACTAGCTGGCAATCAAAGTTTCAAATGAACCAATTCCCCAAAATCCAATCCTAAACAGCAAGGGAAAAACAATAACTAAATTTAATAATTTAACTGTTGGCTAATGACCCTAAAAATCATCACAAATCAACTTACCCAAAGTTGAGGTTGAATTCCAATTCAACCTTGATTGGAAAAAATTCTACAACACACATCTTTGAATTAAATTTAGTCAACCAAACTTTCAATAAAAAAATTTCAAATTAAATCGAAGAATATTATTTAGAACAAAAAATTACCATTGATGGGTATTATCTAAAACTCAAACAAAACTCACCAAGAAAAGTATCAAAGTTACTTAAAAAGGGTTGTGGCTGAACTTAAATTGTGAGGCTCGGGCCTAACGTATAAGTAAAGATTTAAACCTTTGGTTAAGTTTTGAACTTGTCGTTTTGAAGTGAAGTATGCGATAAGGATCTTATGGTAATTTAGTATGTGAGGAGAGGTTGGTCCATGAGAAGGGTTATGCGGAAAGACTTTTGAAAGGTTAATTGGAGTTCTTCGCGAAACAAAGTTATGCGATAAGAAGTTGAAGGCTAAGGTAGTTCGCGGGGAAGACATTTGAAGTTTAAGTGTCATGATAAGGACATTACGCAATAAGAAAAGTCTGGCTAGAAGAAGTAAGGAAACTTCTCGGAAATTTCTTAAGTGTGTTAATAGGCCACGTGCAGAGATTAGATTTAAACATGTTTAGGATTAAACCTTAAGCTTATACGTGCACCATTAAGTGAGAGAGCTGACAAAATTACTATGAAGTTAAGGATGACTAAGCTGATTTATGAAGTAGTATAAATAGGAACCCTCAGTCATTTGTTAGGATAATTTTTCAAGAGAAAAGTTAAAGTGTTGAAGTGTTGCCCAAGAAATGTGAGAAGACTTCACGTGAGGAGGAAGAAGAGGAGGAGTTTGGTTTATTCTAAGTATTGTGAGTGTTTGCTTTAAATGTTTTCATGTTAAGTGCTTCCTTATAATGTCTTTCATGATTTGAAATGATGATTTCAAATATGAAATTTCTAAATAAAGATTTATATATGAAAAGTTTGTGTTTTAAACTATGTTTTACGATGTTCAAAGCATGTTTATTGATTATTCTTAATGATTGCAAAATAATGTTCAAACCATTAGTTACATCCTTTGGACAAGCTAACTTTTATGTGCACATAAAGAGTAAAGGCAACCATGTAGCAAAGGATTGCGTGGTGGAGAGAAGCCGGCCAATGTAGAAAAGGATTGCATTGTGTTAAACGGCTTGAGCAATAAGGACGAATCATGATACTCTCAGATACTGGTAGCCTCAGTAGTTTAAACACGAGATGTTGAATATTTGCGTAGAGAGTTATTCGGGATCCTTGGCGAAAGGAATGTTTGGTAACTAATGTGTGTTTATGTGAGATGATACATCTATACGAATTGATAGATATTTCTATCGTTTTGTTGATAAAATGATATTTATGAAAAGGTATTGCAAAAAGGATTTCATAAAACCTCACTAGATACTTCGATCAGATCGATGTGGAGAGTACATGGACTTTCGATTCCAAGACTATTTGATAGAACATGAAATCCAGTTACAATTCTCTGCACCTAATACACCTTAGCAAAACGATGTATCAGAAAGAGGAAATTAAACCTTATTGGACATGGTTCCCTCTATGATGAGCTTTGCTCAGTTGGAAGATTCTTTTTGGGGACATGCTTTAGAGACAATTGTCTATATTTTGAACAATGTTCCCACTAAAAGTGTTTTAGAAACAACTTATGAGCTTTAAAAAGGGCGTAAAGGAAGTTTACATCACTTTAGAATTTAGGGATCCCTGGCACATGGATTGGTACAAAATCATAAGAAATTGGAACATCGTTCGAAATTACTCCTATTTCATATGCTTCTGTCGTTAGGAGTTTGATGTATGCAATGTTATGTACTAGACTTGACATTTGCTACTTAGTAGGGATGGTTAGTAGGTATCAGTCCAATCCCGAATGTGACCACTAGACAGTCGTTAAGAATATTCTAAAATATCTTAGAAGAATAAAAGACTACATGCTCGTGTATGGTACTAAGGATTTAATCCTTACTAGATACACTAATTTTGATTTACAAACTAATAAAGATGCTAGAAAGTCTACATTATGATCAATAATCACTCTAAATGGAGAAGTGTAAAGCAAACTTGTATAGTTGACTCCATAGTGGAAGATAAATACGTAGCAGCTTGTGAAGCAGCAAAGGAAGCAGTATGGCTAAGGAAATTCCTGGGAGATCTAGAAGTTGTTCTAAATATGCATCTGCCAACCACTTTATATTGTGACAATAGTGGTGCAGTTGTAAATTCAAGAGAACCTCGAAGCCATAAATAGGAAAAGCATATCGAACGTCAGTACCATCTTATCATAAAAATTGTACATTGTGGTGATGTTGTAGTGACTCAGATACCTTATGAGGAAAACATTGTTGATACTTTTAAAAAAAGCCCTCACGACTAAAGTGTTTGAGGGTCACTTACAGAGTTTAGGTCTATGATGTTTGTAAACTAGGACAAGAGGGAGTTTGTTGGAATTTATGTCCCAAAACTCGTAGTTTGTAAATCATATTCTATTCAATAAAGTCGTTATTGATATTATAATCTTAAAGCCAATAAACTAAGGACCCGAGGCTATTATTGAGTAAACATGAACTTTATGTAGAGACATAAACGTGGATCAAGTTCGAGTATAAATCCTAAATAGTCTATAGTATACGAATATGGTGGAGCACCTATTCTGGGGACACTATGGATGTGACCCGCTTTGTAGTTAGTACAAACAATGTGATCCTGAATCGTTCATGTAGAGACATGGAAGTGAGGGCATCCTATGTAAAGAGTTTACATACGACTGAAACCATATAAATAGTCACTTTTAAGTTATAATACCGTTAACTTTAATAAAATTGACTATTTCGGTTATAGATATCCAGTGTAACTTAATCTTAATCCTAAGGTAACTATAAACTTCTGTTCACACAAAATTATCCTTAGTTCTGCATAGGTGAATGCAGCTCAATGGCATTGGCCCAATAAGCCTCCCATTTCAAGGGTAAGGCCAGGTGGATAGCTAGGGACATAGGGTGCAAGACGAAAGTCACTCCTATCCACTATAGGGATAGTAGATAGGTTGTTCCCTTAAAGACTGAATCTGAGTCTTGAACAAGGGGCCACACCCTCTCATTGGCCCGACAGTGATTCAGTTTAAAGGCTAGACCTTAAACAATTTGTTCAATAGTGGATCAGTGAGACTTAAGGAGCAAGGTGTAGTCTTGAGGGTAAAATGGTACTTTGACCCAGTCAAGATTACGAACAACCTGTGAAGGATTAACTTACTTATCATGGTTATACCACATGGACACAAATAATATCTATAGTGAGGGGAGTTCAACTACGGGACTTTAGTGAAATGATTTGTTAGTTAAAAAGGTTGATTAACTCGATCTAAAAGAGTTTAGCTAGTTAATCTCGGATTGTTAGAGCCCATGATCTATAGATCCATTAGGTTCCCTCGCTAGCTCACAAGGAATCAACTTAGAACATTATGATTGAATAATTCGAATTGTTCGAATTAAGTAAAGAGAGAGAAACCAACGAATATATTTGATATAGTCGTTGGTTATAAGTTTAAGATAGAGCTTCATGTTTAAATATGCTTTAAATATTAAATTTTAAATATGAATTCATATTCAGAAGCTCAAAATTGATGGAAATGACAAAGTTGTGAAAAGTCAAACTTTGACCAACTTTATATTCAAATGCGATTTGAATTTCGGAAAAATGAATGCGGATTCATGCTCGAAATGTCGAAATTAGTCAAGATGAACAAAATAGTAAAAAATCAAAATGTTGACTTTTTTACTTGAAAAAGTGAAACTTTGAATTTGATTTAAATGTTAAATTACCATATTGTTCTTATACTAATTTAAATAATAACACTTGTTGTTCAAATTCGTGAAAAGAATACAAGAGAAGAAAAACTTCAAAGGCAAGTTTTTCTATTAACCTCATCATTGTTTATATTATGTTATTATGCATGTTGATTATTAAATTTTGTTTAGTTACAACTAGAGTAAAGTTTGTTAATTTTTTTCGGTGCGCATGTTTACCGTTTCAATCAAGATGATGAATCAAAACTGAATAAATCCCAAAGTACATAGATTGACCGAATATTAGCTCACTATATTCTATTTAACTAACCTACTTTATTCTATTTGCATTGTTGTATTTGTCACAATGTGATTGAATTAATCAATCTTTGTCCAAAAAAACCATGTGAACTTAGGGTTGGATAAATTTTTCTTAATACTACAACTAACCATAGAGGCAATCCAAAAAGTCTTTGAACCATAATTGTAATTCACCATTTAGTAGGTCTAAATAATTTTATTTCAAAGAAAGAAAAAAGACTACTAAAGTTACGAAAGGCCCCTTCAACCTTAATCCAATTGGAGATCTAGTAGTTATTAGAAGCATATGCATTTGCTTGTCGGGAAGTTGGCCCTCTTCAGTTAATGCAGTTTTTGTGTACAGATAGATAGTGCAGCCTAAAGCCTTGACTCCACCATACCGTCATCAATGCCTCCTCCTCCTCCTTCGTCTTCTCTTTTCCTCTTTACATTCTTCATCTCTGATAAAAACCTATATCTTACATCCATTTTTCACGGCTTCAATCGCCACTTTTTTTGGCTTTTTTCTCTTCTCCTTCAAGTGGCCTTTTCTCCCTTTCTTGTTCTCTTGAGTTTGCTGTCTTTGTCTGATGGGTTTGTGAGATCTTGTGCTGTCCTCCATTAATGCTGGGGCTGTGGGATCTTCGAATTTTTTAGGTGGGTTTCGTTGTTTTGAAGATATTGCTCTTGTGATTTCGAATTTAAACACCCCTTCCAGTACCCCCCCTCCCCCACTTTGTAGTTTCCGTCGAGTTGATGACTAGACCCACGTAATTGACTTTTTTTTTTGTCCCTTTTCACACTTACTGGGCTTTGATTTGAATATATTGATATTTGTTTTCTGTTTTCGTTATTTTAATTGTGTTTTGTGGTTGGGTGTGGGTAGATGAACGAACTCTGTCGGAAAGAGCAATGAACTTGGGGATTTTTCATATGGTGGTTGGATGAAGGATTTAGAAACTGGTGGAATTTGAAAAACCCTTTTCTTTAACGGTGATTAGATGAAAGCAGAGCATTCTTGTCTGAGAAAAGAATTGGCCAGCAAGCTTGTCAACCAATCTAAAACTCTAGACACCACTGATTTGATTTAGACATTTGTTCCAACTACTTGATCTGTATGCTGTAGATTCTTTGAACAACCCACATAAATATAAGCCTCTTGAAGAATTGCATAATTTAGAGTCTTCATCATCTTCTCCTGGGGTTGTTTCTTTTCTTTTGTTTCTGGGGCTGGTTTTTCTTCATAGAGTGAGACAATGAGTCCCTCACATACAAATGGTTCAACTCATAACTGCAATGGATTGGAAGATAAGCTTGATGAACTTAGAAGGCTTATAGGTAAGTCTGATGGTGATCCATTGAGGATCGTTGGTGTGGGAGCTGGAGCATGGGGGAGTGTTTTTGCAGCTCTGCTTCAAGATAGTTATGGTCAATTTCGAGAGAAGGTTCAAATCCGGATATGGAGAAGAGCAGGAAGAGTTGTGGATAAAGTCACAGCAGAACACCTCTTTGAAGTGATCAATTCAAGGGAAGATGTGCTGAGGAGGCTGATTAGGCGATGTGCTTATTTAAAGTACGTCGAAGCAAGGCTAGGTGATCGGGTGCTGTATGCAGATGAGATTTTGAAAGATGGATTTTGCTTGAACATGATTGACACACCACTTTGCCCTTTGAAGGTGGTTACTAACTTGCAGGAGGCTGTTTGGGATGCTGACATTGTAGTCAATGGCTTACCCTCCACTGAAACCAGGGAGATTTTTGAAGAGATAAGTAAATATTGGAAAGAGAGAATTACAGTGCCTATTATTATCTCTTTGGCAAAGGGTATAGAAGCTGCTCTGCAACCTGTTCCCCACATAATAACTCCTACTCTGATGATCAATCGTGCAAGTAAGATATTCTGACCAAGTTTAGCATTTCATCTGCTCTATTTTCACTTATTCATTTGTACAACATGATCCTTAAATATGGGGATTATTTTCTTTGTTTGTATTTTCACTTACGTTGCTAGCTAGCTGTAAAGGAGTGAATCTCTGTCTGAGTTTGAGTTCTTAGCAGGGGAAAGAATATTATCTCACAAAGATTCTATAAAGACTGAGATACTCGATTATTGAGGAAGTTTGAATTATGAAGTATGCATCTCATTGTTAGTTCAGTGGGTTTTGTGTTTGTGAAATTACAAACATAAGAGTTGTACTATAATACTGGAGTTAGAAACATTTTGGGCTCTTTCTGGAATCTTTTTTAGTAATAATTTGTTATAATCTTGCGATTCTTGAAGTTAAATGTTACCAAGTTGTTAATGATAGTAAATATTGGATGAAACAAAAAGATTTCTACTTATTATCCCTTTCTCTTCTTCTTCCTTTACATCTATCTGTACAACCACATCTTAACTTTGACATGTATTTTTCCCAGCTGGAGTGCCTATAGAGAATATATTGTATCTTGGTGGACCGAATATCGCGTCGGAAATTTATAACAAGGAATATGCAAATGCTCGAATTTGCGGAGCTGAGAAGTGGAGGAAACCACTTGCAAACTTTTTGAGACAACCTCAGTTTATTGTCTGGGACAATAGTGACCTTGTGACACATGAAGTCATGGGTGGTCTGAAAAATGTCTACGCTATTGGAGCAGGCAAGTGGTAGATACTTTCTAGTTAATTATCTCAATGGTGATGGAAATTACCTCTCTGTTTTTTCGTTTGGAACTGTGATTTTATAATTCGATAATAAAAAAGCACTTTTGATTGAGAAGGAGCTTGGTCATCTCTTTATACTCCAGGTGTATTTAGAATTTTGAAATAATATTCTATCTCAATCCTTAGGAAAATAATCAATGACAAATTGACAACCAGTTTGATTGCGACAATTTTTTATCAAATATTTCACATTTCATGTTATAGCAATTGCTTTAGTTCTTTTTCACGTCCATTGCAATTTATACAAGATTTCATTTAAATAATTGTTTTTGGTGGCACTCTGGTGTAGTTGTTTTGACTGGATTCTGTTTTGCAATCACCTAGCTTGAATAGTCGAATCTTTTTCAATATTATGGCAAATTCTTTTACAAATGTCTATCTGCCTATCTACAACTTTCCTTGCGTTCCGGTCTAGCATTTCAATCATTATTATCGTACATTCACGATATTGAAGTGTCTCAATCTTTGTAGAACGTCCTAGGCCTGGACTAATCTTTCTCTCTCACTCAAAACGGTAGTTTTCTTAATGATCCAATTTTGTAAGTTTTATACCATAGTCATTGCTTTCCATTTTGATCTTTCAGGAATGGTGGCAGCCCTTACCAATGAGAGTGCTACCAGCAAATCAGTATATTTTGCTCATTGTACCTCAGAGATGATATTCATTACTTACTTGCTAGCTGAAGAACCTGAGAAGCTAGCTGGGCCTTTGCTCGCTGACACGTATGTGACCTTGTTGAAAGGTCGTAATGCCTGGTATGGGCAAATGCTGGCCAAGGGTGCACTTAACCTAGATATGGGTGATAGCATTAGTGGCAAAGGGATGATTCAGGTAAAATAGCAGCATTTGTTTCTTGCGCCATTATGACTTCTTGTGAGGATCATTTGCATTTTTCTTTGTTAAAGCTTCACCAACTGCGTTTGGAACTTTGAACCACTAATTTCTGAAAGAAATGCCCCTATATTCAGTAATGATCTCCTCAAGAAGAGTGGTTTTTGTAGATGCACCGCGCACATGTGTGCACACACACTTCTATGATCTTCACAACTCACCTTGTGGGGGGAGATGGGTGACTTTTTATGGCTAACCAAGGGTATGTGCAATTATGGGTTTTGTGGGGTGAAAGGAAGTAAGGTTTTTCGAGGGATGAGAAAGAGATTCTTTTGGGGGCACTTGGGGGCAAGAAGTGAAGTTGTGAACTCAGAGGAGTTATGAAATCTAGGGAGTTGTGAACTCTGGAGTGCACAATTTTAGGAGTTAATAAGGTATGAAATTGACATTTTTTAGTAGTGGGACCCACAAACTCCTTTGGCCAAACACCCTTTTAAGATTTGGTCCCTTGTTTGTTCCCATGTTTCTCTTTATGCTTCAATTTTGAAGGACCTTTTGTAATTACTCTATGGTGTTATTTTGCATATTTGGAGTCCCTCCTTGTAAACAGAGCTCCCTTCTTTTGTGGATTTGTATTTTTCTTATGGTTTTGGATTCTTTCCTTTTTCTCTCAGTGAAAGTTGTTTTCATTGGAAACACACTCATTTCCACACTCATTTATGCAAGCACACTGTAGAGAGTCTACAAGTATAACACTAAAATACCCACACAAATGGCAAAACAGAGGCAGCACTCTGATATACTTTATTTATATATAAGCCAAAAAGAATGATTACAGCAGTGACAATATGCAAATAACAAAAAAAGATAACAGAAAACATACACAGCCTCCTTAAAGCATGCTGAATATTCTCTTCAGCTACAGCTGCCTCCCAATCAAAAGATGATCAATATAAAACCTAGCTACCCAGTCCCCAAAAAGACATTTATATCATTTCCTCTCATTCCTCCCCGTGGGCCCCACCTACACGATCTTTCTCTATTATTCCCTCATCATTAGGTGCTTGCACATTTACCTTTCTGCCCCTTCTTTTGTATGTATGGACAATTGGGGGCCTTACAATACCCCTCGGTTCCAAGTTCACCTTGTCCTCAAGGTGGAAACTAGGGAACGGTTGGTTTATTTGGTATACTGATTCCCACGTGGCTTCACTATCCGGCAGACATTTCCATTTAACTAACCACTCATTTCCTCCTAATTCTTGATTCCAGCAGATCCCCAGCACAGTTTCAGACCACAGTTGCAGCTCAAAATCTTCTGTTAGGATCGATTGCAGATGTTGTATTTCATGCTTGCTTTCCCAGCTTCAACTTTAATTGAGAAATGTGAAATACATTATGAATGATAGCTTTTGGAGGTAACATCAATCTATAGGCAACTTCTCCAATCTCTTCAATAATTTTATAAGGTCCATAGTATTTAGGTGCCAGCTTCTCACACTTCTTCCTAGCTAATGAGCATTGCCAGTAAGGTCTTAACTTTAAATAAACTTCGTCTCCTACTTTGAATTTCATCTCTCTTCGTTTCTGGTCAGCCATTTTCTTCATCCTATTCTGGGCTGCACATAGATTTTCTTTCAAGGCATTGAAGGCTAAGTCCCTTTCCTTTAACATGGTTTCCACCTCATTATTCGGGGACTTCTTAAGGTCATAAGATAACAGGGGAGGAGGTGGTCTGCCATAAACCGTCTGAAAGGGAGTAACTTTGGTGGATGCATGGAAGGTGGTATTGTACCACAATTCTGCCCAGGGGATTGGTTTATCTCATTCCCGTGACTGTTCATTACGAAAGCACCTTAAATAGGTTTCGAGGCATCTATTTACCCTCTCCATTTGCCCATCCGTCTGTGGGTAAAAAGCAGTACTTCTTTTTAAAATAGTTCCCATGGTTGTAAATAACTCTTTCCAAAAGTTGCTCAGGAAGATTTTGCCCCTATCTGTAATAATGGATTTGGGAATGCGGTGTTTGCTTACCACTCTATCAAGGAAGATAGAAGCTACTTGCTTAGCAGAGTAAGGGTGTTTCAGGGGTATGAAGTAATAATACTTACTCAATCTATCAACCACAACCATGATGACATTAACTCCTCCGGCCAAGGGTAATCCTTCAATAAAATTCATTGTCTAATCTTCTAAGATTCTATCCGGAAGGTATGGGTTAAAGCACCCAGGCAGGTTTGGTAGCTTCATATTTGCTTCATTGGCAAATGTCGCATTGTTCAACATATCTCTTTACATCAGCCTTCATTCCTGTCCAATATAATTCACCACTGATTCGTTTTGTAGGTTCTCAAAAACCCTGAGTGGCCCCCTAGGATAGAATCGTGGAAAGTATGCAGTAACCTTGGTATAAGAGAAGAGGTCTTGGATAACACCACTCTTCCTTTGTATAGCAGTCTCTCATTAATCCACTGATGCTTGCCTCCTTCAGGATTTCTCTTCAGGTCATTTATAATCTTCTGAAGTTGTTCATCTTTTTCAACTTCTTTCCAAATCAATTCCACATCAACAATCCCAGTGGTTGTCATGGTGTTCAATTCCAGCGGCTGTTCCATGCTTGAAAGAGCATCTGCAGCTTTATTTTGGAGTCCAGGCTGATACAATATCTCAAAATCATAGCCGAGGAGCTTTGTCAACCATTTTTGGAATTGGAGTTGAACCTCTCTTTGTTCCAACAAGAATTTGAGAGATTTTTGGTTTGAAATTATGGTGTATTTCCTCCCAAGAAGGTAGTGTCTCCACTTTTGCACCGAAAGTACCACAACCATAAGTTTCCGTTCATAAATAGATTTGGTTTGGGCTCTTGGAGACAGTTTCTGGCTGAAAAAAGCAATAGGGTGGCCTTTTGGAGATATCACAGTCCCTAAACCCACACCAGAAGCATCAGTCTCAATAGTAAAAGGTAGGGACCAATCAGTAAAGCTAGTACCGGTACTGTAGTCATTGCTAACTTCAGGTTTTCAAAGGCAGTTGTTTCTTCATCACTCCATTTAAATGCATTATTCTGTAGCAACTTAGTTAATGGTGCAGCTATCTCTCCATAACTTTTAACAAATCTTCTATAATAGCCTGTTAAATCCAAAAACCCTCAATCCAGTTATTTCCTTTGGTTGCGGCCAATTGATCATACTCTTAATCTTTTCCTCATCGGCCTGTACTCCCCTCTTGGATATTAGATTCCCCAAATATTGGATTTGAGAAAGTGCTATTACACACTTCTTCTTGTTGGCAAACAACTGGTTATCCCCCAAGACTGCAAAAACCATTCCCAAGTGTTTAACATGCTCATCAATATCAGCACTATATACTAGAATATCATCTAAAAGCACAAGAACACAACGTCTAAAGAAAGGTTTGAATACCTGATTCATTAAGGACTGAAAAGTAGTCGGGTCATTGGTGAGTCCAAATGGCATGACTAAGAACTCGTAATGGCCCTCATGAGTGCAAAATGCTGTCTTCTCCACATCGTCCTCCTTCATCCTTGTTTGATGATACCCTAATTTCAAGTCTAATTTGGAGAATATTGTTGCTCCATGTAATTCATCTAGTAACTCTTCGATAACTGGGATGGGAATCTTGTCAGAGATTGTCACTTGGTTTAATTTTCGATAATCAACACACAATCTCCATCCTCCATCCTTCTTTTTCACCAACAACACCGGGCTGGAGTAAGAAATTGAAAAGTTAGTAATTGAAATGCTTGTCAACCTATGCAGACAGTAAAAAATCGCAATTCGGACAAGTATGCTCCAAGTTATGGCATATTTTTCTCTCTGTTGACTTAATTCTTGCCTGCACTTTCTCCTCCCTTTTGTTCCACTCTTCCCCACTCTGCCTTGGCTAGTTTCAGTGCTAAGTTCCTGTCGTTCACCAGTTGTGCCTCCTTCATACACTCCTCTAAGGTTTGAGGGTGTCTACTGATCACTTCTGCTTGGAGGGCAGGTTCCAGACCCGTAAAAAATGCGTCGCTGAGCACACTTTCGGCCATATGTGGCCATGGAGCTGAATAGTTGATGAATTTCTTGACATAATCATTATAGGACCCGTCTTCCTCATCTCCAGAATCGTTTCTTTCAAGCCCATGATTTCCTTTTCGGTTCCATCTACTCTCTCTTCTATTTGTCTTTGAGTCATTAGTCGTGTTACCACCTCCAGTGTGAGGGCTCTGATACCAATTGTAGAGAGTCTACAAGTATAGCACTAAAATACCTACACAAATAGCAAAATAGAGGCAGCACTCTGATATACTTTATTTACATATAAGCCAAAAAGAGTGTTACAGCAGTCACAATATGCAAATAACAAAGAAAAGGTATCAGAAAACATACCCGGCTTCCTTAAAGCAAGCTGAATATTCTCTCAGGCTACAGTAGCCCCCCTATGAAAAGATGATCAAAATAAAACTTAGCTACTTAGTCCCAAAAAGACATTTATATCACTGCCTCTCATTCCTCCCCGTTGGCCCGACCTGCACGATCTTTCTCTATTATTCCCTCATTATTAGGTGCTTGCACATTTACCTTTCTACCCCTTCGTTTTATGTATGGACAATTGGGGGCCTTACACACACATGCTAACACATATACACATGCACACATGCAAATTCACTAAAATACATCTGTATCCATGTACACACAATCTCACTAAAATTCATACGAATCTAGGTAGATATATACACTATATAGTGGTGAAAAGATCCTTTGTTCTGTTTTGCAGGGAGTTTCTGCTGTTAGTGCTTTCTATGAAATTCTGAGTCAGTCGAGCCTTAATGTGTTGCATCCTGAAGACAACAAACCTGTTGCTCCTGTGCAACTCTGTCCAATCTTAAAGACATTATATAAAATACTGATTAAAAGGTAATTTCCTTAAAACTTCAAAATGTTTATACATCACATAGTTGCTGTATTATAATTTGCACATCATTGTATTCTTTCATTTTTTGTTTAAATAAAAAAAAAATTTGCACATCATATTCTGAAAATAACTAGCCTGCAGATATTTCTATGAACTTTACTTCATGCTCAATTGAACCTAATCCAAACTCGAACTCTAAGTTTTTTCAATGATCATTTCCCTTTTCTCCGTGTTTTGGGTCATTAGGGATGGAACACCTCAAGCTATACTTGAAGCATTGCGGGATGAGACTTTGAATGATCCTCGAGACCGCATCGAGCTAGCACAAAGCCATGCTTTCTATAGGCCTTCACTTCTTGGTCAACCTTGAGTTGTAGATTCTATGGAAAAACTTAAAACTGAGTAAACTTTTGAACTGTTTGGTAATGTATAGTCTATAGGTTTCTTTCTTAGTCCTATAGACAATAGTTATGTCACATGGAGAAATTTGTAATTCCATAATGCAGAATTTTATTCACCCATTTACTGATGTTTCACCATTGATGCTTCAAATTATTTCTTGTGAAACTCACTTTTGGTACCTTTTTTTCCTCTTAAATATGCAAGAAATTTTATTAGGGGACGTGTTCGAGTGGAAGAAGTTGAACTCAATGAAGTTTCACATAATGTGGAACAAGTGCCTCCTATGACACAGACACATAACCAAACTGGTTATGGTACTCCAATGATGATAGTGCCAACATTTTGGTTTAGAATATTATGATTCTGAGGTCAATACAAGAAATTATGATTCAAGGGTCAATCCATCGTCTTCATACATGAATGCCGATCCATCAACTTCTTACATGCATGGACACGAAAAGTGGCCATAAAGAACATAACAAATATATGTATTATGAAGCACCTGAAGAGATATTAGATCGACAAGAGTACCAACAAGAACCATATAACCAAGAAGAGCCAGAACAACATAGAGTTCAAAGTTGATGACGATAACCAGCTCGAAATCGACGACGTTCGGGTTGTGGAACATATTGATATTTTTTAATCTTCTAGATGAATGTAATTTGGTTATTAAAAACTATTTTAATTTATATTTAATTTTTATCAATTATGGGTCATTATTAAAAAAAACAATTCAAAAACCATTTTTAATAATGAAAAATACAATTATAAATTTTCACAAAATTAGTGATATTAAGAAAGAGAAGATGAAATTTTAAATTAATAGAAATTATTTTTTTAAAAAAAGAAAAAATACAATGTCTAATCCAAGACATAAGAGAAAAAAAAATTTCAATAATTATTTTTAAAAACTAGATTATTTATCCAAATTTCTCGAGAAAAACATTGTTTATTTCCAATAATATACATATTTTAATTTATTACATAAATTTTTGAAAACAAAAATTTATAATCCATAAATAAACATTCAAACGCTGATCTCTAAATCCTCAATCAATCATTTCAAGGAATTTCAAGGAAAGAAGCTTCGTTTTCTCTTGATTATCTCATTGTCTGTTTCCGCCCATTTTTCTTTTTCATTCGGAGTTTGGTTCCTGAGAATAATCAGAGCCACGGAGATTCTTCAAAGGTTGTTTTTTTCTCTCATCTGGGTATTCTTTTTTCTCACTTTAACACCAACCCCTTTGATTTGTTTCTGACTTTTGTTTTTCTCACTCCCTATGATGTTTCCGCTCTCAATCTCATTTCGATCGTCTTGTTTTCGATCTCTTTAGTTACTGATTGCTTTATTCTTTTCCGATTGGGAGAAATGGGCTTGTTGTTCTTGTTACTTTATTTTGAATGTGCAAATGGGGATGGGGGATTTTGGAGAATTAGGGTTTTTCTTGGTTGTTCTTGCCGTCGATTGGAACATTTGTTTCTATCAGGGTTTGTTCTTCCGATGCTAAAGTTTGAGAATTTGGAGTTAGTCTTAGCAATCACTGCACTTCCTTTTCAGTATTTTTATTAATTAAAAGCTGAGGCATCTGATTCGTGTATCACTTCCATGAATTGCGGCTCCGAGACATTGCTTTATGGGAATAAAGAGTTCTAACAATGCTTCAGTTTCCCTGTGAAACTTCTCTTTTGGGGTTTTAGTAACCCGAAGTGTTTTCTGAAATTAAATGATTTTTTTTTTCTGATGTTTGATTTTGGAGCTCTATTGGTATATTCTTGCATCGTGTCTTGTTAACTTTGAATGCTTTGAAAATTATGCACGGATCAGTGGTCGATTGCTATTGATTTCAAAGTTTGTTGCCTATGTTTATTTTTCAGTATGAGTAACAATTTTCCTTTTTGTTCTTCGATCTTGGTGATGCGACCTTTGTAGGATTATGCTTAACATCTAGATCATAGAAACTTAAAAGTACGCTGTTTCAGTCCAGTTTCTATTGATTGTTGAAAAAAGTTTTTCAATTTAGCAGTTGTGTAAAAGTGCTCTGTTTCCCCTCCCACTGGATATGGATATTCTTGGGCTATTGCGCATCACATACTTTAATGACCCACCCTGGAGACTGGAGAGGTATACTTGTATATAGAGGGATGTGGTTATGCTATAAGTTTGAAGGTGTACTTGTGAACAATTTTTAGTTGGATTGCCTGAGCATGGAAGTTTGTTGGTGAGGGAGAGAATAAGGATGATACAGGAGAGAGGGAAAAGGAGAGAATAAGGACGATACATTGTTGTTCACCTTTTTTGGCACTGACACCAAAACTGCTTAAACTTGACATATTTTCCAGCTAGGAATGAATTTTTTATGGTTTTTATATTAGCCAAAATTTGATCTGGAAACATTAGCTACTTTTGGATCGTTTGGTTAGTACCTTAGTACTCCCTTAAGGAGCTCCCTTCTCGACCTATATTTTGAGTAAAATGTGTAAAGGAACCTGGAACGTAGACGCAAGCCCTTATCCTAGAATCTGTGAAGTAGAAAGGCTTAGGATCAAAACAAACCAAAGAAACAGTTGAAGGACCACTCTGAACCCCTAAATAAAAATTGAGTCTGCAACGCCAGTTGCCTTATTTTAGGACCAACGCCAGCCAAAACTTCTTAAACTTGGCCAATTTTCCAGCGAGGAATGTGTTTTCAATGGTTTTTTGCACTGACCAAAATTTGGTCATTTTTTGGAAACCTTGGCCATTTTTCGATCGTTTGATTAGTACCTTAGTACTTCACTAAGGAGCTCCCCTCTCGACCTATACTTTAAGAAAATGTGTAAGGGACCATACTAGGAATGTAGACGCAAGTCCTTGGTCTTAGGACCAAAACAAACTAAAGAAACTGTTGAAGGACCACTTTGGAGCCCAAAGTAAAAATTGAGTATGGGGCATCGCCTTTCGCCTTTTCCTGAGCCAACTCCAAAACTGCTTAAATTTGGCCATTTTCTAGCGAGGAATGAATTTTCGGTGGTATTTTAGGCGGGCCAAATTTGGGATTTTCAGTGGCTTCATTAATGTCGTCTTTGTTGTTGGTCTCTCCCATTGTCTTTGTCAATCATCTTTGACATCTTCAAGGTTGGTGATCTTCGTTGTTGGTCTCCGGCGTTTGTCTCCTGCGTCTGAAATTTAAGGTCCGTCTCTCTCTTCCCCTTTCCTCTACCCCCTTATCAGTTTTCTAGTCCCGTCTTACAATTTCAGCGTCTTCAAATTTTGGTCTCTTTTTCATTTTTCTGACTGTCAAAGTGAATATTTGTTTGATATGTCTTAATTTCTGAAGCCCAAACCTCCTAAATGATCAGTTCAGTTGTGACTTGTTAGTAGGAGTTATAAAGGGTGTAAAAATTGATAGTTTAAAACTGATTTGGAAGAAGCTATCATGCATTCATGCTAATTGATGGTTTCCTCGGAAAATGTTGAGGGAAAAGGGTTTTGAGTCTACGTGGAATTTCAACTCTGGCTAGGTTAATAATTTCTTGACTGGGAGTTCCAAAAGGTATATTCTAGCTAGCATGTCTGTGGAAGTGTGGAAGATCCTACCCTTCGCTTTTTATTTGTGTTGCCTAGTGATAGTTTAAGCAGGTTGATTGATCGGGAGGTTTAGGCAAGAGTATGAGAAAGTTTCTAACAACAGAGTATTAATTGAAGATGAGGTTGCTGTAAGATTTGTAGGATTGCCAGAACAGGGTTCTGAACAAGGTAGCTGTGAGATTAGGTAGGATTCTCCATAGAGAAGGAACTCTTGCAATTGTTTATTCTTTTCTAAGGGATAGGTGTGGATTCCTACAGATTTCTTTTGGCATGGAAAGGGAGAGGGAAAATATTGTCACTTGGTGAGGTTATACTTCACAACTAAGCTGGTGGAATGGGTTTGTTTTGGTAAGACGAGAACTGTGGCAGTGTGGCTTCGTAGATTGATGAAATGAAGGATTTCATTTCTTAAGAGTTTAGACTTGAGGAATGAAGCACTGTTTGCTGAGTACTATAGAGATTTTTATTGGAACAGGATGAATTGTCGACAAAAGTTTCTGTTGGAAAGTACACAGTTCACTGAATGAGATCTTATAACTCATTCAATTTCTTTTTCTTCAAAGTTCAGACAATGTGATGGGTGGATGTGGTGAACTTTTGATTTAGTTAGTTACTTTCATTACTAAAATAAGTCAGGTGGTGGTGGTGGGAGGGGGAGGATTAGCTGATATAATTTCTCTGTTTGTATGCCCTTGTCTCTTCTTTGGTTGTTGTTGCTGTTTGCTATCATCATTCACATAATTAAAGACTTTTTTCTAAATTAATTAAACTAAATGATGGTAAAGGATTTTTAATCAACTCCAACTTGTATCTTATGCTTGAAGATTCTTCAACTACACTACACCTCCTTAAACCTCAAAGGTCTTTGCCCATTTGTTCACGTGTGCTTTATTTGGTACATTTTTTAGAAAACAATTTGAAAGTTGGAGTTTAAATTAAAGAATAGTCATGGGTGGAGAATTACCTCTGAATGCAATTCCTTTGGAGAGTCGACCTGGCATCCTTTTAGTTGGATCTTCGAATGTTGGCAAGCGCTCCCTCCTATCTAGTAATTCTCTCTCTTACCATCTAAATTCAATCTATTTCAATTTTTAATTGTTGCAGTTTATTAAGCTGATTATTATAGTATAATAATGATTGGATTTTCAACACCGTAGAATATTCTCATATATAATTAAAGTTGTCTTCAACCACCAGCTTAAGCTTTTGGATGAATTGGTGGTTTAATATGGTATCAGAGCAGGTGGTCCAGGAAGGTCCTGTGTTGAAGCCCCTGAATTTTTGTTTCCTCCCCAATTAAAATCAATTTCCACTTGTTGGGCCTTTAAATATTTCAAACTCAAAAGTGAGGTGAAATTGATTCCACTTATTGGGCCTTTCAAATATTTCAAGCCCACAAGTGAGGGGGAGTGTTGGTGATATATAATTAAAGTTGCCTTCAACCACCAGCTTAAGCTTTTGGATGAATTGGTGGTTTAATAATTTGTAATAGAGAAAAGTGGCCACAATTTCATAGAAGGAAAACATGCATTTGCTAGTTATATGTTTTCTTTCTCTTTATTATGTAATTTTCCTTTGTGACTAATGTTGTAAAGTTATTGGGGATTTTCTAGATGCACATGACCTGACATTGATGGACTATAAAAAGAAGCATAATTCTTTGTTGTTCGCATTAGTTAAACTAATCATTTTCGGTACCCAATATTTTTCTGAAATTGTAGGATTACTCACTGTGGACTTTGAAGACGCTTTGAATTCATCCTCTCAAGTTTCAGTCCATGGGTGAATAAAAGCATTTTTCATTTTTCTTCTTTCAACTATCAATGTATCCTTTTATGTAGTTGGTCAAAATTAAAATTAGTTGCATTTCCTGAGTTGGTTGATGTAAATTTGAGCTGAAAATGGATTTTATTTTCCTTGGCAACCAGTTGGACTATCAATACACAATACTACACAGCTGATGTCTCTGTATCCGTGGCTCATTTGCATGAGGATTTCTCCATCGAGGCTTTGCCTATGTTCAACCAATTGGCTGCCTTGGTCATGGTCTTTGACATGAACGACGTTAGTCCTTTTTATTTGCATCGTATAATTTTGTTTATTCTCTAATCCCATGTCTCCTGGGAGTCTAGTTTCTAAATTCGAATAGTATTGATCGATTTCTTGTTGATGTCATATGTTCTTATGCCTACTACCATTTTTTCATTGCAGCTTTCATCTCTTGTGACACTTCAGGACTGGGCCACTCGTGTTGATCTACAAAACTTTGATGTATTATTATGCATAGGAAATAAAGTAGATCTTGTTCCAGGTCATCCAGTTCATATGGAGTACAGGAAACTTCTGCAAAAACAGAGGCTTAAAGACTCTTCTATAGATTATTCTGATACAGCTGAATATGGAATTTCTGAAACTGAAGGAAGTAGTTTACTGGGAGACGAAGATTCCTCTTGGGAAACTAGGAGGTCCTGTTTGGAGTGGTGCATTGAACGTAATATTGAGTTCCTTGAGGCTTGTGCGTCTAATGCTGATTTTGATCAATGTAAGATTCTTGTCCTACTATTGGCTCGGATGCTGTATGTATGTATGTTAGTTCGTCAGTGTGGTATTCTTTAAAAAAAAAGGTAATCATCTCAACATAATAGTTTTCCATTGGAGGTGAAAAAAAAGAGAAGTTTCCTCTCTAATTTACATTCAGATATTACTATAAAATTTGAGAACGTAGAAGCCCAAAGAATCTCAACTTAGTTTTCCTTTTTATTTGTTTGGACCAAAATTTATTTGACTTCTGCAAGTATAATCTTGCCGATTTCTTAATTCTTAGTAAGGTATTTCCAGTTCACAATTTCTGGATTAATATACGATCGTGCATATAGAAATAGAAACAAACCTCTCAGAGAGAGGACCGAGTGGTGGATAGCTCCAGTTTTGAAAACCAACATAGTTCAAATTAAAGAACTATCTAACTGTCTAGGCGTAATTACTTGAGATATTTTAATGAAACCTCCTTATGGAACCTCCTTGATACTGGCTTGAGTTTGAGAAACTTATCCCTTTCATATTACATATTTAGTGGTAGGAGATTGAAATTGGTCTGGTAAATGCACCGTAGAAACCAACAAGAGTTTAGCTCAACTGGCATCTGTATCTGTTGAGGACCAAGAGGTCCGTGGTTCAAATTTTTCTACTCCATTTGTCCTAAAAAAAGAAATCCAACAAGGTGATGATTTGGACTATCTTATGAATTCCGTGTCACATTCATCCCTGTCTTGTTTTTTCTAATGACATAAGTATACTATTATATGCAGGTTTATCAATTGATGGTGATATACAAGGAGTTCAAAGGCTCTATGGTGCTCTTTCTGCTCATATGTGGCCTGGGATGACTCTAAAATCTGGAGATAAGATTACCAAGCCATCATTACCTAAAGAAGGTTCTTTTATTACTATTTATTTATTTATGACATTAACCTTCAGTACATTTTTTCATCTGTTAAAATTCGAAGTATTTGCCTTTTTTGTTTTATTCAATCAGAATTGTCAGAAGAAGAATCTGATTTTGAAATTGACTACGAAGTGCTATCTGCGGGTTCAGCTGAGCCTTGGGATGACACTGATTACCAAGGTTGCTCATTGAATGGAGAAGGTTTGTCCATGGATGCTGGAGCTCATAGAAAAGATGATGACATTGCTGAGCAAAATCGGGCATGTCAAAATATCAGCAAACAGACGAAGGGTGAAGAAAACCCTGTGGCTATGGATGGAGAACTCGATCAAGTTACGAATCCATGCGAGGGAAAACATCTTGATCTCGAGGATTTAGAACGATTGATGTCTGAGATAGGAAACATGCGTGACAGCTTGAGGTTGATGCCTGATTTTCAAAGGAGAGAAATGGCTGCAAAATTGGCGACGAAAATGGCTGCCATGTTCGCGGGCAGTAGTGATGACGACGATGAAGATGAAACGAGATGACAGCAGAAAGTTCGGTAATGTGATTAAGGTTTCTGCCATGGGAGGAATGGTCAAGTCATTGTGAGCGGGGAAAGGTCTTTTGTTCATCGTGCTCAATTCCCTTGGTCAATTGTTCTGCCGTCCCTTAGTGAAAATGCAAAAAGCAAGCAATCATCAAATTTGGTGGAGTTGTGATATCGCTGATTTAATCATTGAACATGAGCTTGAACTTGGCAGCCATGCAGAAACATACTATTCTTGGGTTTCTATTTCCCTCTTAGGAAAAGTTGTGTTGCGTAATTTGGGTTTGTGCTGCTTTGTGATCAACTTTAAATTGAGTTGCAACTTTGAGGGAAGTACTTCAAATTTATATCTGTCTAGTGTTATCAAGGATGTGCAACTTTTTGAATACATCACTGGTTATTATGTGTGGATGCTCTTATATTTGTGTCTGATATCGCAAGGTTCGATTTCTATGTTTACATCTTAAGGTTCGATTTCTATGTTTACATCTTAAGGTTTGATTTATTTGTTTACTAGGTTATGTGCTTTCTGTTCAACACTTTACTTCTGAACATGTATAAGGGTTCTTTTCATGAGATGGGAAATGATAACCATTAGCCCTCCGGTTTTTGGTTAAGTGATCATATGATATTGAATGAGCCAGAGATATCCATCTTTTTACTAAACAATATTTATTGAACATTAGATATATTTTAGATATTTTTCAATAAATATATCACTTTACTTGTAGGACGATGATAAAACAACAATCTCAAACTTTTCTCCTCTCCCCCAACATATGTGATATATTTTATAGATAAGAAAATCATAGTGGTATGAGTGATGATTGTATTGCTATATACAGTTTGAATTTATAGAAATTAGACTCAAAGCATTTGTAGTAATTTTTTTTACAAATATATCAACAAAATTTATAGTCTATCAATATCAATAAGATCATAAGAGTCTATTAACTATAGAAGTCGACTTTATCACATTGCATTGCAATTTCACTTTAAAGGTAGCTCTAAACTTGATTATTATTCCTAAAATTGCTAACCATTATAATCAATCTTCAAAAAATATGAAAGATCCAATTGCATAACTAGACTTATTGGTTTACTTAAATGTGTTAAACCATTTAAAAATATTATTAGATTTCAACAATAACTCGTGTCACAAGTTGATCGCCTTGTCTCATGACAAGCGTGTCATAATAGAAAGCAGTAGACATGCACAACAGAATTACGAATCAGTTTTACCTTAAATGCATCTAAACCATTTAGAAACTAACATCCATCATTACCCTAGTTAAACAAAATTATGGTTAATAGAGAACCATACATTTGAAGCGTTTTTATCCTTGTAATCTCCTCAAGAACACGAACCTGTGACCACTACTAGTGTTGACCCGTTATTCTCCAAACTTAGAATTGGGTTGTGGGACTCGATAAGTGAAGGAATCAAGTGAGAGAGATGAAAATTGAAGGTATGATATAAGGTTGAGAGTTGAGAAATCTTTTTCTTTTGTAAGTCAACAACATAAAAAAAAATACCAGAAGTCTTTGCTTATTTGAAATGTTGCCTATTTATACCAAATTACATGCAAAAATGCATGTAATTAGTTTACTGAATCTCAACACCTAACATTTCACTAATCATTAGTGGAACTTAGTGAGTTAGGTGTTTACATCCCATGTAGCCACTTATCCCACTAAGTGTTAGTGGGATTATGAAACAAAATTTTGGATTTTCCCACTAACTTTAGTCAAAAGACAATATGATCATTTGACTATTCATGTCAAAGTTAAACTTTGACTTTTTTTTATCATTTTGTCCATCTTGACTAATTTTGACCTTTCGAGCATGAGTCCGCAATCATTTTTTTAAAATTCAAATCACATTTGAATATAAAGTCGATCAAAGTTTGACTTTTCAAAGTCAAATGTCAACATTTTGTCTTTTTACAACTTTGACCATTTTCATCGATTCCAAGCTTTCAAATATGAATCTGTATTCATTTTTTATATTGAAATGATATTTTAACATAAAGCTTTATCTCAAATTGATAATTGAAATTACATTTTAACATAAAGCTCTATCTCAAACGGATACGAATCTGCATTCATATTTTTGATATTGAAATTACATTTTAACATAAAGCTCTATCAAACTGATAATTGGCAGCTATATCACATATATTTGTCAAATTATTCTCTCATACTCTTTGGAGTTTATTCCATATGAGTTAGTAAGGTAACCTAATGGACCTATAGATCATGGGCTCCAATGATTTGAGATTAACTAGCTAAACCCCTTGAGACCAACCTAATCAACATTCATTAGCTAACATGTCATTCCACTATAGTCCTGTTGTTGCACTCCCTTCACTATAGATATATTTGTGTCCATCTAATATAACCATGATTACTGAGGCAATCCTTCACAAGTTGTTCGTACCTTCAACTAAGTCAAAATATCACATCCAAGATTACGCCTTGCTCCTTAAGTCTCACCGATCCACTATTGAACAATTGGTTTTAAGTCCAATCTATAAATCAAATCTCTCTTGTGCCAATAAGAGGGTGAACCCCTTATTCAAGACCTAGATTTAGTTCTTAAGGGAACAACATATCTACTAACCCTAAAGCGGGTAGGAGTGAATTTCATCTTGCACCTTATGTCCCTAGCTATCCACTCGATTCTACCCCTACAATGAGAGACTTTTGGGCCAACGTTGCTGAGCTACCCTCACCCATGTAGATCTAAGCATAATTTCGTGTGAACAGATGTTCATAGTTAGCTTAGAATTAAGATTAAGTTAGCTATGTCATTAATAATCAAAATAGTTTGTTTTATATAGTCAATGATATTATAACGTAAAAGTGATATTTCATGGTTTTAATCTTATGTAATGTCACACCCCCTCTCGAATCACCTACTCTTGACCCGAGAGAGGATGTGAAGTCTACCAATTTCGTTTCCCTTTTGAACGAGACCAATTGACCTTTAACCACTAACCTTTAAATAAAATGCAAGCAGATGCCAATTACATAACTATTAAACAAAACTGGAGTGCAACTCATTCATTAAACAAAATTTACATAAGTTTTATATAGACAATCTATAAAGACCATAATTACATGAAAATAGACTCCTACACCAACAAATTTTAACTAAGTTTGACGTTATCAAAATACCTAATATACATTATTTGGAAATCAACAAAACACATACACAAAAAGAACAAAACCCTTCAGCAGACAAACAATAGAGTATTAGGCTCCGAGAACACGACCGCTATTTGGAAGTGGAAAATAGTTTTGAAAGTTTGAGCTAAATGAGCCTAGTGAGTGATTAGGTTTTAAAACGATATTTCATAAACAATGAAAGCACAAACATAATGATAATATAAATACGATAACTAGTCAAACATTTTAAAACTCAGTACATAAGTACTGATTTCTTATTGTTTAAGACCAAAAATGTACTGCTCAAGAGATGGTAGAGCTAATCAATACTAAAACCAAACCTTAGAGTGAAGGACATCCTCAATTCTGTTCCTTGAAGCTAGGCGTCCCTAACTCCAAACCTTAGGACTAGGCATCTCTAATCCTGTTCTTAGAAGATAAGTGTCCTTTTCTCCATGACGCCTGATGATATACTTGGTTGTTGGTTTGGACTTATTAATTTTGTGTGTGTAACGCAAGTGCAATACATCACTAAGTCAGTTCATCACGCATAATGCCCTCACCGTAACTCTTTGTATAACATGCTTTGATTCTAGGCGATGAGTCATGGGTCATGATCGTAGCATGCAAAATGCTTACTGTGTACCTCTTCATCATTTACACTTGAGAAAACAATACGAAAACTTATACAACGAGGACAAGAAATTAAGTGGTGGAGACATCAGGAGCCTCTTGCATGCAATGATCATGTCAACTCGTATGATGAAGAGTATATTGAAGAACATTTTGTATGCAATGATCCGTATTCAATGACACATAATCACACCATAAACGTACAAACAACCATTTTATAATAAGTTCAGAGTCCTAAGTTAACTTACACGTCACAAGCAAGTCTTTGGCTTCATTGGTTAACACACAAGCAATAGACCCTGAAAGCAAATTGATCTTGGAGGAAACTAAGGCCCTTTGAATTGATCGAAGAGGTCATCTATTCGTTGCAGGGGATACTTATTCTTTATTGTCACTTTGTTCAATTGTTGGTAATCAATACATAGCCTAATTGATCCGTCCTTCTTCTTTACAAACAGAACAGAGGCTCCTCAAAGGTGAAGTACTAGGTCAGATGTAACCTTTCTCCAGCAATTCCTCTAATTGATCCTTCAATTCTTTTAACTCGCTTGGTGCCATTCGATAAGGGGTTTGAGAGACTGTTGTTGTTCCGGCACAACTTCGAATGTAAACTCAACTTCTCTTTTTGGTGGAAATCCCTTCATTTCTTCTAGAAAGACATTCAAGTATTCACAGACTATAGGTACACTTTTTAGGTTATTCTTGACCCCCTGGGTGTCAATCACGTGGGCAAGATAAGCAATATGCCTTTTCTTGATCAAGTTCCTTACCTTTAGTACGGATATTAAGCTTGCTAATTCCACTTTCTTGTCGCCTACAAATTTGATTTCAGGCTTTCCTGGTTCCCTCAATACTAAGTCCTTATTTTTTTTATAACCTTTAGGACTTGTTAAGCTTTGGTAAAAGAAAGAGAAACTTTAAGATTTGGTTCAAGTTAATGTTGAGGTTGAATTTGTGTTGAGTTGATAGGAAGAGAAGTTAAGGAAAAGTTGGTTGTTAGCCAAGGTAAGTGTCTTGGAAAAGGAATCTCAAGACAGAGGCTTTAGGACGTGATCTTGTTCAACAAAGATAAGAGGTAGGGTAAAGGCAGAAGTGAAATCTTAGTGCTCTTGAGGCTGTGACAGATCGAGATGAAGGACAGAAAGGTTTGGATTTGTGCTTCTGGGCAATCTCAAAGGCGTGTTTGGCTGAGATTGGAAACTCAGAGCAAAAGGTAAACATAACAAAGGCCATCTTGGGGCTTTATTTGCCTAGGATTGGAAGCAAAAAAGGACATTTTAGGGTTCTTGAGTAAGCTCTCGTTGCTTGTTCAATCGAGAAGAAGCAAATCTCGGTGGATCTCGAGCTGATCTCAACCGAGATGCTTTATTAGACACACAACAAATGTTTTTATGAAAATTTCTAATGTGCAAGATTAGCATTTTTCGAATGCAAAGGGTGTTCCTAAAGGCAACAAACCCTCATTTCTCGCCATTTCAAGCTTAAGAGAAAAGAGCAGAGAGAACTGTGGTTAGAGTTTAGTGTTCTTGGAAGTTTGGAAGCCCCAGAAGAGAGTAGTTTGACCAAGCATCGGTTTGAATGTTCGGGCAAGAGGTATCCAAGAAGTTGTTGTCTTTGGCAAGTTAGAGCTAAATAGGAAGGGTTAAGAGCCTAAGGTTTAGGTCTAGGTAAGTTAAAGCTCTCCTTCCTTCTTTAAGACAATTTAGAGCAAGTTTACAAGTTTCTTATTGTTGTACTAGGCTCTAAATCTGATTAGGAGTTCGTTGGAGCTAGGGCAAGCTTGGTAGAATTAGTTTTATGCAAGCCAAGGTTGTCGAGATTTCAAAAGAGTTCAAGGTGAGTTGAAAATGGGTTTCCTTGAGAAGATATAAGGATAAAGGAAGAAGTTAAAGAGATTTCACATAAAAGTTAGCTTATTCAAAGGAAGTAATTAATAGTTTACAAACTATATCATAAACATTAAGATCAAATCATTCTTTGAACATCATAACACTCTTTCATATAAATCTCTCTTAGAATTATTTTGAATCGAAATCATTAACTCAAATCAGTAGAGATTTATAAGGAAACATTTGACATAAAATATTAAGGAAAACACTCACAAAACTTTGAAAGAAAAGCGTTCACTCTTCAACTTTCCTCTTCTCGTGAAGACCAAGTGGCAGCACTTTAGCATTTCAACAAGACTCCCATCATCTCCTACTTAGTTACCCAGATCATCTGTTTATACTACTCTTTTAATTTGGATTAGTCATCCCTAGTTCTTTTGATCCGACTACCAACTCCTACTTCAAATTTACACTTGTAAAATTTCAATTTATTTTAGTAATGCTTAAAACCTTAATCTTACAAGTTAACCCTTGTCAAATCAGATTTGACATCTTCTCGCTTAATACCATTCCGCGAATAACTTTAACCACTTAACAGCTTCCTAAGGTCTCATCGCATAACTTTCTTTGCGAACTACTAACTTTTCTCGCAAAGAATTTTTCTCTTGTGAGCGTTTAGACTTAGAGGTCTTATCATAAATCCTTCTTACAGACCGCCTTACCTTA
The DNA here is from genome assembly GCF_000004075.3 of Cucumis sativus. Classification (NCBI taxonomy): domain Eukaryota; kingdom Viridiplantae; phylum Streptophyta; class Magnoliopsida; order Cucurbitales; family Cucurbitaceae; genus Cucumis; species Cucumis sativus. The sequence continues at coordinate 16,971,006 of NC_026658.2, forward strand.
GGCTATGGACAAGTACTAAAATTGGGAAATTGAATGACTAGAAAAAAAAAAATTTAAAAAGGAAAATGACAAAAGGTGAAAATGGAAATGGTAATTAGGAAAAAAGAAGAAGGGTAAAAGAGTAAATAAGAAAGAAAGAAAAGTCTAGATTCAAAGCATTTAAACTAGAGGTGGAGCGCTCTTATCGATATCATACTAATTCTCCTTCCTCCGTCCTTTCACGATTAAAAACTTCAACCAAAAAACCCTCTCTCTTAGTCTTCTTTCTCTTCTCCGTCCGGTGGCCGCCGTCTCTCTCTCTCTCTCTCTCTCTCTCTAACTTCCTCTCTTTAGGTTTATACTTCGTACTTCTTCTTCTCAATCGTTTCCTTGATTATAAAGCTTACTGCATTTGATTACCTTCTCCAGTACTCACCAATGGCGGATCAGCTAACCGATGACCAGATCTCTGAGTTCAAGGAGGCCTTCAGCTTGTTTGACAAGGACGGCGACGGTTCGTTCTTTTTCTATTCTATTTTCTTTTGATTCAGCGTTGCTTTTCCTTCTGCATTGCTCTTCCTCCTCGTCTTCTCGTCACTCTACCAGATCTTTGTTTTCCCTTGGATTTCGGTTTTCTATATCTATTCGTTTCGTTTGGTGTCGGATCCCTGCATCATTTAGCGAATTTTGTTTTGATTTATAAAACGTGGAATCTCTGTTATTCTGTGATGTGATGATTAGTCCTTCTGAATCTGAGTGAAAAATTAGGATATTACGAATTTGGATTCACTCAGTTTCTGTTTTGGTTGTGATCGTTCAGGTTGTATCACAACCAAGGAGCTTGGTACTGTTATGAGGTCGTTAGGTCAGAATCCAACAGAGGCGGAGCTTCAGGACATGATCAATGAGGTGGATGCTGATGGAAATGGAACAATCGACTTTCCAGAGTTCCTAAACCTCATGGCGAGGAAGATGAAGGATACGGACTCAGAGGAAGAGTTGAAAGAGGCGTTCCGTGTGTTCGATAAGGATCAGAATGGATTCATCTCCGCTGCTGAGCTCCGCCATGTGATGACAAATCTTGGCGAGAAACTGACAGAGGAGGAGGTGGATGAGATGATCAGAGAAGCTGATGTGGATGGCGATGGGCAGATTAACTACGATGAATTTGTGAAGGTCATGATGGCCAAGTGAGCTTCATCATCCTCCTCCTTCTACTATCTCATCAAGAGCACTCAATCATAATAATCTTAACTCAAAATCCAAAAAAGAAAAAAGAAAAAAGAAAAAAAAAATAGGGATGATTGCTGACTTTATTATATAATTGGATCATCCAGTTCGTGGGTTAGTCCTTTGATTGCTATCATCCATCAACCTTGAGTTTAAATCAAAATCGAAGTTAGGGAAATTAGTTGTTTGCTGTGTTTGTGACCCTTTGAATTTGAATATGTATTGTCATCATCGTTATCAATCATGTGATAAAAGAAAAAGTGTCTTTGCTGTTCCTCTTTTTGCCTTTTCCCCCCCTGTTTTTTCTTGTCTCCTTGCCAAAGTCAGTGCTTTAAAGAGGATTCAAATATGGTTGGAAGTGTTTTTTTCTACATTTGGATTTTGGCATAACCATTCTATTTTTAGAAGAATCTTGTGTTTAGATCACTGAAATTACCATCTCCCCCTCAGTATTGATTGACTAGTGTATTGCAATAACAAATAATGCACACTATGTTCTTTCTGGGTGAAAGACCATGATAGACTGTTATTACAATAGACTCATATTGTAGGTCTAACATGGTTCGTATTGATAAACATTTATGTTTGTAACACAGTTCAAATTGATACGGATGAACAATTATATTTTGTTAATATTTTTCTTATTATTCAAAATCATAAGAATCCATATGCTGAAAAGTCATACCCTACGAAAGGGGAGAAAAAAAAGGCAATAGAAAGCAAACTCTCAACACATGGTTTTGGAATTTGAGATTAGAAGCGCTAATGGATTTTGCGAATAAATGAGTTGCTAATGGATTTTTGGATTTTGCAAATGAAACGGGTGTAACTTCTATGATACTATGTTGTTTTATTTAAAATGGTTTGTTTGTAGTTTAACCAAGTTATTTAAAATTCAGGTTTAGTGTGAGAATTTTGAACCTTACCTATTTTATTTAAAATGGATTAAATCTTGATGCACTTTAGATTTTTAGTATTCTTCAATAATACATTTCAATTCCAAAGCCTAAGAAAACAATTAAACAAATTGTTATTAAGACCATGATCAAATTGTATTTTCAAGACCATAGTAATTTAAGGAAAACCTAAGCGAAATTTATGCAACATTTTTAAAAACTGGAAAAGGAAATGTTGAAGAAAGAAGTCGACTCCATGAGTGATTCAGCTGATGAAAGTGTGTTCCTTACACGTTGGTTGCACAGCATAACACTTCTGTTTTAACTCTCCATTCTAAATTCTTAATTTTTTTTTTCTTCTAAGCTCCCTTCTTTTTATCGAACAAGAGAGCTAACCTTAATAAAGCCCTGCGCCATTAATTGACCATCCATTTTTTAATTCAATTCAAAATAACAAAACATCACAATCTCTTCAAGCTTTTCTTTCTTGCATCTATCTTCTTCTTCCCAACCTGCTGCATTTTTAAGTGTCCACTTTCCTTCTTCACCATTGCTGCTGGTGCTTCACCCACACCGGAGCCTCCGACTCCAGATTCCGAGGCTAGTGCTGTAACAACATTTGGCTGCTGCTGCTCCTGCCCACTTCTCACTACGGTAATAGAATTGGCAGTTGGACATACCAAAGGCAATGCCGTGGCAGATGCATTTTTCAGATCTGTACTAAGTGCTGATGCATTCGTTGGGTCGACATTGAGGGCGGTTGTTGACTCAGAGATGGCTCCAGTCTTGAATTTTGGCTTTGGTTTTGCATGGATTCCTGTATAGAGCCTGGGAAAGCAAAACGAAAGTTGGCTGCTTGTTATTTTGATCATACCATCGTTTTTATCTTTTAAAGGATGACGTTACAATTTACTAGAAAATTAAATGTTTAATAACAAATATAGAACAAAGGAGTGGATGTGACAAAGCAGACAGATTTGGTTCAATAGTTATTTCAATTTTGGTTTTTGAAAATAAATTAACCTTAGCGTTCAAATTAAAGACCATACTGAGAATAAGAAAATTGGGTGGAAACCAACATAAATTTCAAAAATAGAGTCAAACAATAAAATCACTGCCAACAGAAGCCTCCTCTTCTTAAGTGCTCTTGCACGGTTTCCAGGGATTCTAAAATTTTTCACATAATGCTTTAGACGTCGAATATTTTGAAAGGACTTTTAGCCGTTTCAATAGTCGAGCAAGTTCAATCTCAGTTTGAATAGTTACTATTGGGTCCAACATCACATGGGTGTTGAAAAATAAAGTAAGCTTCGCGTTCAAATTAAAAACCATACTAAGAATAACAAAATTGGGTGGAAACCAACATAAATTTCAAAAATAGAGTCGAACAATAAAATCGTTTCCAAAACATCAAATGAGTGCACCAGTAAAATCAACTGAATTCTATCTAAATAAACAATAATAACCATTCCAGCGTTTCCTATCACCTTATATTGATAAAACAGATAATTTGGAGAGGGGCCTGACTAACCTGGCATGTCTGGCATACTCATCATAATTTTCAAGCAGCATCTTGCCAGCTTGTTCATTCAAAGCTGATTCTGGAAATGGTTCAATCAGTAGACACCTAACAACCTGTTCAACATAACACCTATTTAGATTCTGAAACGAACAAAACATATTAAACTGAATTCAATGTACTAAAGCATTTGTAAAAACAGTTCTCTTCAGTCAATGAGGATATCAGGCAAGAAACATGATAGTGGCCACAAATTTGAAAAAGTAATTACAGTTAAAACATGTCGCAGTCCGAGGCTTGGATTCCAATCCTTCTTTAAAGTGTTGACACAAATCTCGCCATTGGTTGCAATGTTCGGATGAAAGATCTTTGTAAGGAAGTAACCTATAAAGAAATTAATAAAAGATGAGGTAATAGGATCTAGGAGAAGTATAAATTCAATTTATCGTCTAATCATACAGATTAGATCCTCAGATAAATATGGTCCACAAATTGAATTCAGCTATAGGCTAAAGCTGTTAATTCACAAATTATACCAAATCATTATCAGAGCAAACCTTTGGGAGGAGAACATGGGAAATCACGGGACAATATCAACTTCATGCGGAAGAGACCATTTTCGTAGGGAGTCCCCACTGCAAGTGAAACAATCACAATGCAGTAAGAAAAGTGAGCTCCATGTCAACAAGATGAACTTCATTTAAAAAAGGGATAAATGACATACCTGGGCCTTCAATATCAGCAAATATTGTTGAGAAGTCATCATCGTTAACAACTACTTTTATGCCTTCAGGGGGGGATTCATCAAGGCTCTTCAACTCCTTTGCAAGTTGCTTAATAACATTTGGTGGAAGATTTTCATTAGTGGCCTGAATCAAATTGAAAGGTATGCACCATTAATGGGGTACAGCAGTAGACAGAATGAGAAACTGTTTTTCATCCGAGCATCAAAGCATCATTAGCTGTTTGTATCTTAATTAAACATATTCTACATCAAAACCATTCATAAAATCGAGTAAGCAAACCAGGAGATAAAGGTGTGAAAATATATTCTTCCTAACTGTTTCTTTTACACCCAGTCACTCCTGAAGCCGAAGTTAAAGGGAACGTAATGCATTCAAAAAGTTATATACAGAGTTCTAAATCTTTTGGAGTGGAGGCATGGTCTGTCAACTACAAGCCTGAGTCCTTCGCCCTCTCTCCTGTATCGTCTTTATTCTCTCCCTCGCCAACAGACTTCCATGCTCAGGAAATCTAACTAAAAATTGTTCACAAGTACACCTTCAAACTGATAGCATAACCACATCCCTCTGTACACAAGTATACCTCTCCAGTCTCCAGGGTGGGTCATTAAAGTATATGATGTGATGTGCAATAGGCCAAGAATTACCATATCCAGTGGGGGAAAACAGAGCACTTCTACACAACTGCAAAATTGAATAACTTTTTTCAACAATCAACAGAAACTGGACTGAAAAACTTCCACTTGGTGAGTGTAAGCAATCCAGAGGCAAAGAAGAACCTGCACATTGAATTGGAAGTTTAACATACAAATTGAAAAATGAAGTCAGACTTTAGTATATTATTGATGTAAGTTGAGATACATTCAGAACATAAGAATAGGGCATCTGTACTCAATTCATGTTGCTTTGCAAAGGAACAACAAATATCTCTAGGGTCATGAAACATCAAAACCTTTAATAAAACTTAAAGGTGCAGTACTAAATAGGTGCCAGAGTAAAATCTTTAGAATGCTCATTGCAGCCTTAGTCAAGCTTCTGCCCAATTTCAAGAGAAATGTACATGACTTGTGACCTAAATCTTCCCCAGGACACCTATGCTTTTGGGATGCAGCAAATCAAGGACATTGAAGAATTGACACAATTGATTGAACAAATTCAGAAGGGATCCACCCAGCAACATGACAAGAGTAATATGCATGTAGGTTGTCCAAATTTAAGATCCTATACCACCTTTGTACAAAGGTATTCTAACACATCCCAAGCAGAAACATAAAACAACAATAGTTAGTAACTTGGTACTGGTACATTTGCCACACATACCAAACAGCATATGTTGCCACTCATTGCATAACTGCAGGTTTAGGTTGCAACAATTTCAGTAGACGAGAGGAGAGGTCACAACTAAGATGGGCATTCAGTTAAGGATTCAATCCTAGACATTACCATTTTCTGATGGACCCACAGACATTGACCAGCATAGATGCCAGACACTATACCAAATAACTGTTGATTTCAACATCAGAACTCTTAAATAAAAAAGTCAAATTATTAACAGCTTCCACATTCCCAGGTCTTTAAGCTTCTATGGTCTAGATGTTAAGCATAATCCTACAAAGGTCACGTCACCAAGATGAAGAACAAAAAGGAAAAGCGTTACTCATACTAAAAAATAAACACAGGCAACAAACCTTGAAATCAATAGCAAGCAATCACCACTGATTTGAGCATACTTTTCAAAGCATTCAAAGTTAACAAGACACGAAGCAAGAATATACGAATAGAGCTCCAAAATCAAACATCAGAAACAAAAAGCATTTAATTTCAGAAAACACTTCGGGTTACTAAAACCCCAAAAGTGAAGTTTCACAGGGAAACTAAAGCATTGTTAGAACTCTTTATTCCCGTAAAGCAGTGTCTCGGAGCCGCAATTCATGGAAGCGATACACGAATCAGATGCCGCGGCTTTTAATTAATAAAAATACTGAAAAAGAAGTGCAGTGATTGCTAAGACTAACTCCAAATTCGCAAACTTCAAAATCGGAAGAACAAACCCTGATAGAAACAAATGTTCCAATCGAGGGTAAGAACAATCAAGAAAAACCCTAATTCTCCAAAATCCCTCATCCCCATTTACACATTCAAAATAAAGTAACAAGAACAAGAAGCCCCATTTATCCTAATCGGAAAGGAATCAAGCAATTAGTAAGTAAAGAGATGGAAAAGAAGATTATCGAAATGAGATTGTGAGCAGAAACATGATTAGAGTGAGAAAAACAAAAGTCAGAAACGAATCAAAAGGGGTTGGCGTTAAAGTGAGAAAAATGAAAACCCAGATGAGGAAAAGACTACCTTTGAAAACTCTCCGTGGCTCTGATTATTCTCAGGAACCAAACTAAGAAAGAAGAAGAATGGGAGGAAACAGAGACGATGAGAGTATTGAGAGAAAAGAAAAAAGCTTCTCTTTTCCTTGAAATGATTGATTGAGGATTTAGAGGGGAGCGTTTGAATATTTATTTATGGATTATAAATTTTTATTATAAAAAAATTGATGTAATAAATTAAAATATATATTAGTGGAAATAAACAATGTTTTCTTTTTTCCAACATGTTAGCTGTCCTCAATTTGTATTATCAATTCAAGATTTTTAATTTCATTTTCTTACTCTATAAATATTGTCACAAAAAAAATTTCTTCACAATCTCAGTATCAACTCAAATCAATCTTTGATAGTGTTATTAAATTGGTTCAAAAAGGGCAGTTGGAGATACAATTCAATCATATACATTTTATTTTCTATATTTTGTAAGTGTTTTTCAAATTTAAAACACAAGTGATGTTTATTATAAGTTTAAACTTAACATTCAAAAATTTTGAAAAAAATTTAGATTTGCAAAGAATAGAAAATAAAAAGATATATATCTATATATTTTATGGACCACTCTATTAAATTTAATTCCCTATTGCTTTATTATTATTATTATTTGCCTACTCTTTTATTTTGGGTTCATTTACTGTTATTCAATTAACTTCTCTCAAATCATCATTCATTCATTAGTCTAATAAACCATCCATTTCCACATCACCAAATCACTCATTTTAACAAACAGAAAAACGTATTGAAAGAACCTTTTGTAAAAGTTGTGAAGTGTGGTTGGATAATGATTTAGTTTTTGTTATGACTAAATGTTCATTAATTTTAAAATAATTTAAAATATATTTTTAATAGTTTTATCATTTACAATCATTTTTCTTTAAAAAAAACAAAAAAACTAATAACTCAACTATTTTTATTTTAAAAAGATGAAAATCATCCTTAAAATTGTGAAGAAATCAATGGTTTAACTATTTTACCAAAAAAAAAATGAAAAATGCAAATCATTCTAATTTTCAAAAACTACAAACAAAAATGAAATAATTGAACCGTTTGTGTTCCAAGGTCAAATTATTGTACTTACAACCAACCTGTTTTAATTAAGTCTTTAAAGTCTCTCTTATTTATTTTCTTTCTAATTTTCATGGATTGCTATTTCCCCTCACTAAATTTTACTTTGTAAAAAATAATAATAATATCACAATATAGCAATAAGTTCTATTGTGCATGTGAATTTTATTTTGGCCCCCTCTAAATTCAAATCCACAGTCATCCGCCCAACAAAATTTTAAAAAGAAATACAATAATAAATAATTCCCCAAACCATCCTCAACTATCACATTTGTTATCATCACACATTTCAACTTTTTTTATTATTATTATTATTATTTGAAAATTTCCATATCCAAATTAGTTTAGCTATATTGTAAAAATTGAATTTTATTTTTTTTTATTATTTTCATAAATAATAAAACAAGTATGATATAAACTTAATTATTATAATTATTATTTATGATTGCTTATAATTACATATCAAACTTATAACTTTTATCAATCTACCAATGCAATTGGTTAAAACTTTATATTTACCTTTGTTTATTAGCATATATATATATATATATATTCTGATTTTCTTAAAAAATAACATCCAATAGAATTTAAATTTTATAAAGAAAATTAACAAAAGTCACGATAAAATTGAAATGATTTAAAATATTAGCATATATAGCAACATTTTACAAAAAATTAAAAATATAGTAAAACTTGTCAAAGTGTATCAAAAATATCAATTGGCAAACTTACATTTGCCTATCTTCTCATCCCTTCCAAAACTTAGGTGTTCTTAAGGTCAAAACTCATGAGTTTATAAAAGAGACTTTCAACCTTGCTATGAATATTTTGAATAAAATAATAATAAATATTTGCTAATTCAATTTTTATTTTTTGGTTATAAAGTTTAAAAGGAAATTAAATTGATAAAAAAAAATTGAAGTAAAATGGAAGAGCAAAATTGAAAATAAGAAATAAAGATATATAAAGTTTTCATGTAGATTACATAATAAAAATATTAACACGTCATAAATTTACTAGTTTGACATCACCATTGAGAAGCATGAAATCAATTATTAAAGCATTGATGTTATAATATCAATATAATTTATTTTATTACAGATATATTGATATCAATATTAACATATGGTTGAATGGGACAATTAACAAATGAATGGGGCTAATCCATAAAACTAAAAGTTTAGGGATGTAATTGTAAATAAATCAAGGTGTGATTGATCAAAATTTTATTTACAAAACTAGTATATCTTTAGTTTTATATTTTAAAAGTAGCACAGTTTTAGAAAGCTCGTAATTTTGTTTTTCTCGGGATCAATCTTAGTTGAGATCAATCCCAAGATTATTCCAAAATTTAAAGAACTCTTGGAAGGATTTATCTCGGTCTCTCTTGGTCGAGTGATGGAGGAACTTCCATATTGGTCATTTTCTTTAATTTATGGCTAAGATATTTTCTTAAAAAACAACTAAAAGGTGTCTAGGTCTTAGTTTTTAGTTTCCATTTTAGCTTATGTTTTTAAACCCGGAGACATCCCGAGGCAACCTTAGACTGAAATCATATTATACAATGCTGATGTTGTTTAGCTCGGGGCCATCTCGGGACAACTTTGGACTGGGATCAATGACATAATTGCTTATGTTTTTAAACATGTGGACATCTCAAGATAAACTTAGTCCAAGATCATACGACTAGCTTATGTTTTTTAGCCTGAGGCCATCTCGGGACAACCAGAGCCCGATATCATATTATATAATGCTTATATTTTTTAGCTCGGGGCCATCTCGAAGCAACTTTGGCTCGGGATAATTGGCATAATTGCTTAAAATTTTCAATTTGGTGCATCTCAAGGCCACGATGGCCCAGAAACAGTTAACCTAAATGCTTTGAGAAGAGTATGATTTAAAGTATCACCCTGTTGGGATTTATGTGTTCTAAATTATCATAATTTATTAGTTGATTAGTTTAATTTTTATTTATGCAATATTAATTTGTGTATAATTGGAAAAATCCAAGGTTATTTTATGATCTCAGATCAAATAAGATTTTAGAACACATAAATCCCAACAAGGACTCTCATGGAAAATTTGGTCCGAGAAGAGCTAACCCCAATTTCAAATTTTTAATGAAAAACACACTCTCTCGATTATGCACTCGGCCAAGAGAGACAGAGAAATTTCATTCAAAGAGTTTTTTAAATTTAGAAAGAATTTTGATTTACCCCAAGAAAAATAAATTTACGAGTTTTCTAAAAAAAATGTGCTAGTAATAAAAGCTAATGTGTGTAACTATAACAAACTCATTCAAGAGTGGTGGTTTGTATAATTTTATTTAAAAATAATACTTAAATATCATTTTTCATCTACTTTGAGACCATTTATATGTTTTATAAATTTTTAAAAGAATAAAAAATATTGAAAAACTATTTACACTCCATAAAACAAAATTACTAAATTAACAAAATTTATTAGACGTGATATTTTTATAATATTTTATCAAATATTCTATTTTTTACAATTTCCCTTGTTATATACATATAAAGAATAAGTCTCTATTGCTTTGATTAGTTTATTTATTTACTGTTTTCAAATCTATCAATGATAAATAACAACGTAACATCGAAATTTCATGTACAATTTATTGTTTGTTAGTAGCTAACTAATGGAATTTGAAATCTTTTTCTTATATATATTTAAAAAAATTATTATTCTTAGGAAGAAACGGACTTGAAATAATTCATTTTAAGTATACAAAATAAAATTAGATGAGTTATGCAATACATAATAAAACAATATTTTAATCTAGTAACAATAGCACTAAAATATAGAAGGGTTATACAAAAATTTAATGCTAAAATATTTAAGTTTTCTGTTTATTTAGTCCCTAAACTTTAAAACAATATTTAATAGGTGGTTAAAACTTTATAAATTTAGGGCTAATTTATAAATGGGCAAATGTAACCTAAACTTAAGTCAATTTTGTTAAAGGAATGAATAAAAATTTGACCTTTCATAATAATTTTACGAATTAAAAAAAAAAGGTAAAACAGTGAAGTTGATGTAATAAATTAAAAATAAAAAATTGGATTTGAAAATGCACAAAAGAAAGAGATGTATAAATAAATTTGAATAAAAAAACAATTTGGATTTGAAAAAGAAAAAAGGAAAAGAGAAAAAGAAAGTAAGGGTCAAAGTTTTGGCGACAAGTGGTGGGGACGTTGAGATGGAATCAGAATGTTGAATAAAACTAGCCGTTGCTCTGACTCAACTTTTTCATCGCTTCAACGTTTCCTCTCACCTCTTCCTTCTCGTCTTCCTATATCTTCTTACAACCCCAAACAAATATAATTTCTTTTCAATTTTATATGGATTTAACTTCTTACTCTTTTAAAAATAATGAAATTCACATCATCAAATTTTCTTTTTAAAAAACTTAGTTCTAAATTGTAAAAATTCTAAAAATAATTTTATAATTTATTGTTGATAGATGTTAATTGATAAGTATTAATCAACATCTATCAGTATCTATGGGTGATAGATGATAGTAATCTATCAATATATTTCAACATTTATGAGTAATATTTTATTAAATTTACAAATATTTTAATTTATTTTGCTATATTTGAAAAAAAAAATCTTTTTCAAACATAATTTTAAGATCCATAATGTAAACCTTAATCTTGCTATCTCTTATTAAAGTATTGTTGTTGAAGTTTGTTTAGTATTGTTGTTATATCACTTATTAGTAGAATTAGTTAAGTATCGAAGAAGATAAAGAGATTTTGTTGATGGCTTATAGGTGTAGGAAGTAGTCTAAGTGTGGATGAAATATAATATTAGCATGGGGTGATAAAGTATATCAATACCCGTTATTACAGCTTTTTTTATTAGAATAATAAGGTCAAAACGCATAAGAAGATGATCAGAACGCATAACTTGTGTTGTAAATGCATAAGTATTTGAAAATACACTTTTACATAAATATCATGCCTATTTTATGTGATTTTAATGTCTAAACGCAGGATAATGAACGAAGAAGGAAATTAGTGAACCGCAGGAAACATCTCGCGCAAGAACTACGTGATAGGAAACTCATTTGGTGACTAACATTTCCAGGTGAGGAACAACGCTATCAGGCAAGGAAGGGTCACTGGATGACAAAGAGTGGTAGTTGGAGCTTATGTGACGTGTAACACACACTTTTCGGTGGATGGCGTTGACAAGTTCAAAAGAACAGAAGTTTCCATCTCAAATGTTGCCTATATAAAGTCATCTCCTTCAAACTAGAAAATGAGGTCTGAATGGACCATAAGAGGCCTAAATAGGCCAGTTAGAGAGCTGAGAGCTCAAGCAAGAGAAGAATCGTTCCTCCGTTCTCCCCTAACTTGTAATATGTTTCCATTCTCTATTCTCCTCATTCTTACATTTCATTGTAATATATGTTGTTCATATTGTACAGTGACCACCAAAGGCCTTTATTCTTTATACATATATTATGTATTTTCATTCTCTTCAATCCAGCATTTCTTGACTTCTCACATGTCAATGTGTTATCAGTAGTTAAAGTTGTGATAGGTTCTTGATAAAATGTCTAGCTTATAAAACCTTGTCGCATTAGTTGAGCTATATTCATCATTTGGCGGCCAGTGTCAATCACCAGCTACCCGAGAGGGTAAGTAGCAAAGATAGAGCTAATGCGCGTAAGGAGTTTGTCAACAAACTTCACCTTGACAAGGTAACTTCCAACATCTGTATCTCAAAAGGTGAACAAATCGTACATTAGGCGTCAAGAGGTTGTTGTCCTTAAACGAGAAGTCCTATAAGTATTATAAGTCAAGTCATCTAGATATAGTTCAAATATTAATTCAATGTGAATTGGACTCATATTAAAATTTAATATTGGTTGTGAGAGAAATTTATATTTGAATATGATTCAAATTTAATTTAAGTTAAATATAAGATATTTAATTTAGCTATTAATTAATTAATAGTTTAATTTGATTTAATTTAATTAAATTAATTTAAAACTATAAGATATTGGAGAGATATTAATTTAAATATGATTTAAATGAAATATTAATTAAATATGATTTAATTAATTAATTAGTTAATTTGAAGTTCTATTAATTTAATATTTTTTAAATTAATAGAATATCATAATTCTCTCGTATTCACTCAAGGAAAGGGAGCTATAAATATTAAAAAAAAACAAATTTTCTTAATTAAGCCAATGCATTTGCTCTCTGCAAAAATAGTTTCTCTCTAAACTTTTTCTCATCCTAATTGATTCTCACAAACCAATATGATCCTAGATGATAGAAAGGTCTTTGACGGGTGGTATCTCAATTTGGAGTTTTTGTTTCTTTCTCTAATCTATAATTAGAAAACATGCTTAGCCTTTAAGTTATAATAAGAAAATTAGTTTCTATATTATTTTGATTGATATTTTCGGATTCTCAAATTAATTTGAGGAATGATTATGTAAAATCTTTTGTTGCCTAAGGCTTTTATCCCTTCATTCCCAATCCTGTCTGGTTTTTTCAGTCAATTTTTCCCTCAATGTAAACCACCATTCTTTCGCATCGTCAATAAGCATAGACTCAATTAATGTCACTTTTATATCACCATCACAACTAATTATTTCAAAGCACTCTCGCACCTATGCATCCATTCCTCAGTTTCAGTCAGATATATTTCAAAGTTCTAGTTGTCCTCTTACATTTTTGTTTTCCATAGATCTGTGAGTTATAAGCATTTTTCTTTTCTTAGCTTGAAATAATAACAGAGAAATACTTACATAGATTTTGGGCAAGATTGTGTCTCGGGTTGCTGCTTACATACTTTGCCAGCCAATCTACATTTATGCATTTTTTAAATTTTGTTTAAAATCTATTTTTCTATTCTCAAGAAAATAACTATTGCTCGGGTACCAAGTGGTATTAGACTCTTTAAACAAACTTCGACTTTTACTACTCCGTTCCCTAGGAACTTTATTGCTTTGATACCAAACTATCACACCTTGACCTAATCACCTGCTAGCTAGGCCTGAGATACGACGTGATGTTAACTGAAGCCATTCGCCTTCAGAACAACTTAAACTGACCCATGACTTGAAGGCTTGAAACATTTAAACAACGAAAGACTTTTAAACATTAAAAGATAAAAATATTTTTCAGCAGAAATCTTAAAACTTTGAAATACTTTGAAAACATAAAGCAACCTGTTTGAAATGCCTTTTTATGAAAATAAAACATGGAAAATAATCTTTGTTAAACATAGTGAAATAGTAATACTTTTAGCAAAACAATTCCTTCCAGGATTGAAACTAAATTGTCCTGGCAACAATATGTTTAGCATGAAGAGTTTCACAATCTATACATGGGAAGAGGGAAAACATTTTGAAAGAGTAAGTCGAAAGACTTAGTGAGCAACGATTTTAGGAAATAGGTTTTCATAAACAGGTTTATATAAAACAAATGCTTGAATAACATTTATTAGTAAACAATCATTTCACAACATGATACTTGAAATATTGAAGATTTTTATTTTTGAAGACAGTCTTCCATAGCCATGAATAGTATTTACCTCTTCGTCCGAAGATGGAAAAGTCATTGGGAAGTTGTCCCCTCCTTTAAGGCATAAAAATATACCCTTTCAAATGGCCCATAAACTATAGGCTCGTCAATCCTACCATCAATATGGAGTTAACCGCATGTATACAATAGGTCTCATGAAATTTTTGGGTATGGAGAAAACATTTAAAATGTAGAAATATTTTCTTTGGCCTTGATCATGAAATATTTCTAACCTAGATAACTTGAATATCAGTTCATAAAACATTTATCATAAATTACAACTTGAACAGTAATAGAAAACATGTTCACATTTCATAAGCTATTGCTCGTGTAACTTGAAATCATGTTTAATAAATACTTTTAGAAATCAATGTGTTACACACAACACTTGAATAAAGCCTTGGTCGTGAGATTCCTCTTAAGTTTCCTTGATCTGAAAAATCCATAATTAACCCTTAATTATTCACTTGAACATGAAGATATAAAAAGCTTCCCTTAAATTTTCCAAAAAATATCACAACAACCCAAAACAACTTAAAAATAGCCCAACGGTGCCCATAGACATGGTCGATGGGGTTGGCCACACATGCATGGGCTGGGGCCTTATCGCGTGCTAACCTTACTAAGGTGGGTCATACGCCACGTGCTAACCTCCTAATGAGGGTTTTGGCACGTGTCCTTGCTGCCTACCATGCATGTCCATCGTGTGCCTTGTAAGTGTTATGCTCCCTGCACACCTTGCGCGCTAACCTCTTAACGCAAGGTGTGTGCAGCCTGAGCGCATCCCTTACTGCTCAGTTGTGTCATGGCCTTGTCACAAACCTTAAAATAATACAAAATAACCTCTATGACCATAACGCCACCATCTCTCCAACGTGCTTGATACCGACCTACTGTCCAGAACTTCATTTTTCATCCAGAATACATGACTCAACTTTGAAAAATCATACCTCAAAATCCATAACTCGACCAAACTTCCTTCTACAGAGTTTCCCTAAAATGTCTTACCTTTCTTACCTAAAAACTTCAGAGCTAAAATCCAAAAGACGAGTACGGTAGCCTACTTGGAATGCACTTCGCTCATATTTTCTTTCAGAATGACCTTCTCACCTGATCTTGATCCAAACGCAAACCTTCCCGCATCCAACTTTAACTATAGTCCTTCTCCACAAACTAGACCCAATTTCTGATATTTTAAGACTAATTTGAGTAAATTTGTTCTAGTTAGTTATTAGAAATTCTTTATTGAAATTGCCTATTTATAGAAATCCTTGCATGAGAATATGTTGACACTTCATTGATTAGAATCATCTATTAAGTGTCTAATTGTTAGGTTTTATGTCCTAAAACTCGTAGATAGTAAATATAATCCATTGTTAGTACTAATAAAATTATATTATTATTATTTCAATAAGTGTTATTGATTATATTATTAGTTTTGTCTTAATAAGCTAAATCCAATAAACTAACAATACTACAAAACAGGCTTTACTTCACTACAAGAATTTTTGTCTCTGGCGACAATTTTTTCTGGCAACGTAAAAAAAATTGTGGGTAAAGATATGATATGCCTACATAAATTTCATTACGTGGGCATATCTTCGTTTTTGCCGACGAAAATATAGACGTGGGCAAAAACTAATGTATTGCGTGGGCATATCATCGTTTTTTCCTACACAAATATATATGTGGGCAAAAAGTTGTGTGGTTGTAAGAATAATTTTTAAGTTGAAGTTCTACCGACGTTTATTTTAGTTTATGGTCACGTATTGTATGTGGGAAGATATTTTAAATATTTGGCGACGTAATTTACGTGGCAAAAAACAAGAAATTGAGTTTGCTCTTGATTTTTGTTGCTATGGAATTAGAAAATACTTCGAACGCGTAATTCAAGTGTTTTGATCTTTCTTTTTAAGCTAATCTCTTATTTTAACATGAGAATGATATCCCAAGAAACCATAGAATGAAATGTTGTTATGCAAATAGTTGGTCGTGAGGTACTTGAAATAATGCTTTTGTGTACATGCCTTATAATTGAAATTTTAAACTTGGTTTCTTGTAAATGCTATGTTGCCTAATTTAGACATGTAAACATTTGAAGTTATCTACCTAACATAGGTCGTGCATGTTGTTTAATTTGAACCTTCACATTAAAATGGAACTTATTCATTTTAATGTACCTTTTTTAGGTTTACGTAGTTTGAAAGAGCGAAGAATGAAGACTTTCTAACTGAGTTAACCATTTTTTGTGTATGTAATATTCTCTTTGTTCATTTTGTTATGTCAAAATGAAATTTAATATGACTCATGAACCTTGGCACACTAGAGAATGATTTTTGTCATATTCTGACTATGTTTTGAATTATGCATTGTCATATTTTGACAAAATTAATATTAATGGTTGTAAATAATTTCATTTTTAAATTTTTGTTTGTAGTGTTTAATATATTTTGTTATAGGCAAGAAATTCATTATATATTTGAAATTTTATTTAGAAGCATACAATATTAATAATAAATGTAAAAAAAATTAAAATAGTTTTTGTCACGTTTTTTATGTGGCTAGAAATATGTTGGCAATTAGAAAGCTCTGGTGACGTTCGGTGCATGGGCAAAAAAGAAATAAATATTATTAAAAGCAAATGTAGTGTGGGGAGAAATTTTATTTTTGCCGACAAAAACCTTTTAGTTGGCAGACACTACAAGAAAATTGAGCTTTCGCAACGCCAGGAATGACGTCACTGAAAGAAATGTCGGCGTTGCTGGACTTTCCGCGACGTCTGTGTTAGTATGTTTCCAATACAACTTTTCGTGACATCTGGAAAACGAACGTCGCGAAAGATGTACTCATTAATATATTGTTTCGCTTTACCACGACATCTGTCTCGAACATGTCGCGGAAAGCCGAACGATTCATTTTGGTCAAGATTTTTCGCGAAGCAAGTCACTTCCACGTCGCGGTACATCAAACCATAATGTGGTATGATAACCTTTCGGCGACGCCTTCTACAAGACGTCGCGGAAAGAGAAATGATCATTTAAAATTATCAAGCTTTCTGCGACGTCTGTCCTTGTAAGTTGCCGAAAGTCGAAACTTCAACGTAACGATTCCTCTTTTCACGAGGCACTGCTAACTAACGTCACAGAACAGCCAACGATTCATTTCGCTGCTTGACCTTTCGCGATGCAGTGTCCTCCGACGTCGTCGTAGGACGAAACGTCATCGAAATGTTTCGACGTTCCGCGACGCACTGCTGACGCATGTCGCAAAAAATCAAACGTATTAATGTTATAATAAATTTGTTTTCCACTTTCGACAACGCGGTTGTCCTTGAACGTCGTTGAAAGGTAACAAAGAAACATAATGTTTCACGTTTTCGCGACGCGTGTCAGTGACAGGTCGCGAAAATTGAAACCAAATTTATTACGTTTACACTTTTTGCGACGTTGTTGTGCTTGAATGTTGCGGAAAGGTAACAGTTTCGCGACGTGCCTCTAACACACATCGTGGAAAGTGGAAACGTAATAAATTTTGTTTTCTACTTTCTGTGACGTGGTTGTCCTTGAACATTCCGGAAAGGGAATATTTTTGTGATGTGCCTCTGACACACGTTGCAGAAAGTGGAAACATAATAAATTGCATTTTCCACTTTCGCGACGTCAACCAGTTCCGCGTCATGGAAATGTACTTTCTGTGACGTTTTTGAAAACGTCGCGGAAAGTCCAGGCTATTTCAACCCAGGTTTCATTCCGAAGAGAATGTAAGTGAGAAAGAAAGGGAGAAATCGATAGAGAAAGTGAGATTCGTTGTCGTTGCCGCCATTGTCGCCGTTGTTGTTGCCGTTCGCCGTTGTTGCACCGCCACTGTCGCCGTCGTCCTTGCCGACTGCCATCTTGAGGTCATTTTTTTGTATCTCTTTTCGTTTATGTTTAGGGTTTATGTATATGTTTTTTGTTTATGTGTTGGTATATAATTTTATGTGTGTATGCGTTATGTGTATATTTAATTTGTATGTATATTTGTTGTTTATGTGTTATGTGTGTATGTGTATATTTAATTTGTATGTATATATAAAATTTGTATGTATAATTTTATGTGTGTGTATGTGTTATGTGTATATTTAATGTGTATGTATAATTGGAAAAGTCGATGCAAGGTTCAGGCTTCTAAGTGTGAAAGGAATGAGCTAGTGGTATAGAGGTTAGGTGGGCAGCCAAATGACTTAGATAATCTCTAAATGACATGTTCTAGGTGGCTAAGTGTTGTCAGGAAAAACCTCTAAGCTAGGCGAGAAAAGCACAAGAGGATAGGCATTTAGGCATGTGATAGGCGGCCCACCTTGAAATAACCTTTAAGACAACTCATAGGCATTTAAGACGATGGACTAAAAGGTTAGCAAGCAAGATGGTAAGGTGATATGATATTGAGCAAAGCTACGCATGCAGGAAAGTTTGCGGTCGTGGAGGTTAGTTGGACGTTTTGGACTCCTAGGCGTTTTGCTTGCACGTTGGGTGATTTGTTTGATGTGTGGAGAGGTTAGCATGAGGTGTAA
Source organism: Cucumis sativus (assembly GCF_000004075.3). Lineage (NCBI taxonomy): Eukaryota > Viridiplantae > Streptophyta > Magnoliopsida > Cucurbitales > Cucurbitaceae > Cucumis > Cucumis sativus. The sequence goes on from NC_026658.2 coordinate 16,989,937, forward strand.
AGTGGCTAAGGAGGTGATGTCAAGTGCTAGCCTTGCAAGCATGAGGTTTAAAGGGATCAAGTAAGTGGTGTCAATACAAAGTCATGCAAGCATGAGGTGAAAAGTGTGAGTATGAGGTGTTAATAAAGTTTCATTCAAGGATCACTATAAATAGGCAACTTCGAACAAGGATTTCTCACAATCCACTCATGAATTTTACCTCAAATTACTTCCAAAGTTCATAAGTTGAGTCTAGTTTGTATATCATTGCTTCTGTTCAATTTGGACGCAAATAGGTATGTGTTTAAGCAAGGAGTAGGCGAGAATGTCATTTTCAAAGGAAAAGTGACCAAGGTGAACATTGATGAGGCTGCAAGACACGTCAGTTGGAATTTGACTATGAGATTTTGAGGTAAGAAATTAATACATTTTTAAGTAACTTTTTATAAGAAAGTTTTTCCAAAAGAGATGAATTTTAAGTTATGATTTTTCAATGGCAGTGTTGAATGTCAAGCATGTCTAGGCGAGATGAGCATGATTTTCATTTTCATAGAGTTTATTTGACTTGTTATGAGGCATACAACACGACCATGGCATAGTCGAGCGGCAAGGGATGCGCTCAGGCTGCGTGCATGACCATGCGCGGTCATGTTAGCGTGCAATGATGGGCACAACACGTGTAAGGCACAAAAATGAATGCATGCTAGGTAGGCGAATAACATGAGTGTGACACCTCATTGCAAGGTTACCAAGCGACGCGCAACACCCGTAATGAGGTTAGCACACGACAAGGCCTGCCCAGAACATGTGCATGAGCCAAGCTTAGCCACCATACCATTAAGCGCCAGAAGGCCATTTGTGGGTTGTTTTGCTATTTTTAAGAATTTAAAGAAAAGTTTTGAATATTTTCTTGATCAATAAAGTATTAATTGAGGTTTTAATGTAAATTTGTCAGGATAAGGAGACTTTGAGGAACTCCTCAACTAAATATCAGTCCAAGCACTGTGAGTAACACATTGATTTAAAACTTATTTATAAAACATGATTTCCATGTTATTATTCAATATATGATTTATGATAACTGTTTACTAATGATATTTTATAGTTGTGCTATGTTTGGCTGATTTGATGACATGTTATGAAAGGAAAGACGTTGTTTCAAGATTTTCAATATGTTTTATCCAAGCCCGAATATTCCATGAGACCTATTGTATACATGTGGTTAACTCCATATTGATGGTAAGGTTGATGAGTCTATAGTTTATGGGCCATCAGGAAGGGTATATTTATTGTGCATGCCTTAAAGGAGGAGGATTTCAGTGAAAGTTGTTTCATATCGACTATTTCGTCTTAGGACGAAGAGGTTTGATATTGTCTGTGGCTATGGATCATGTCTTCCAAATGCTATGCAAAAGTTCAATGTTTCAAGTATTCAGTGTTTCAAGTATCCTATTATGAAATAATTATTTATTAATAAATGTTATTTAAACTGTTTATGAAATTTTTTTTTATAAAACTGTTGCTCACTAAGTTTTTTTACTTACTCTTTCAAAATGTTTTCCCTTTTTTCAGGTACACATTGAGAATCTCTGTAAGCTAAACTTAATTACTATTGCCAGGCCAAATAAGTTTTCAGTCATGAAAGGAAATGATTTATGAAGAGTATCATTATGTTTTATGAAAATTTATACTTCCATTTCTTATACATTTTACTTGGTATGTATAAAAGCCATTTCCAAATGGGTTACACTACGGTTTTAAGTTATTTCTATGTTTAAAGACTTCCATTTGCAAATGTTTTATGTTTTCAAGCTAAGGGTCAGCTGAAGTTGTTTCAAAGGAGGATGATGATTTCAGTTGACATTATGCCACCTTTTGGATCTAGAGTAGATTATCGAGAGAAGGTGTGACATTGGAAATGCATGAAAGAGTTAAACTTCTTCATGTCATTGCTCATACTTGGTACAAGATCTCCTGGTAAGAGAATTGATGTTTACCTACAGTCGTTGATTGAGGAATTGAAAGAGTTATGGACTTCTGGTGTGCGTACTTATGATTCTTTGATTGATTAGTTCTTTCAATTGTATGCAACTTTATTGTGGAGAATTGATGACTTTTTTGGCGTGTGGTGACTTATCCGAGTGGAGTACGAAAGGCTATCAAGCATGTCTCATATGCATGAGAGATAACAACAATTTACGTACAATCACATCAAGTAAAGCACATATTTACAATTAAAAAAACAAAAATTATTCAACTTTCCAAAACAAATAACAAATTATGCAAAAACTTAAGAAACAAGTAGAAAAGTACTATGTTCAAACCAAAAACTTTAAAACCCACCCTCAACACAATAAATTAAGTAAAACACACCCTTAAACATGTTAGACAACTTCAACACAACAAGTTTAGAAGCTTCAACATAACACGTAGGCTAAAAAAATAGATTCAAAAGTGTTCTATTCAAGCAAAAAACTTCACAACTCAGTCCTTCATCACAATAAGTTAAGCAAAACTCACTTGTAAACAACAGGGTAAGAAGAAGCTCACCCTTTAACACAACATGTTAAGCAAGAACTTCAACATAACACAGACTAAAATACAGATTGAAAAATACTATGTCAAACCAGAAACTTCAAGACTCACCCATTAACACAACAAGTTAAGGAAAACCTATCCCCAAACAAGTTAAGTGAAAATCCACCCTTAAACACAACAAGTTAAGCAAAAACTCCAACATAACACTTAGGACTAAAAAATAAGTAAAAAAGTACTATATTCAAACTAAAAACCTTAAAACTCACCTTTCAACACAACAAGTTAAGCAAAAACTCACCCCTTAAACCAGCAAGTTATGAAAACACTTCAACATAACACCTATGACTAAAAAACGAGTAGAAAAGTGGGCTTGGTGAATGACGACAATACGACAGTGGCATAAGGAACAACAACAACGGGAGAAGCAACGTTAACTGGTGAATAATGGGCTTGGTGATCGAGCAAGAGGCGGCAACTGATGGAGATGGATGAAAAAGGGATCTAAGGCTCAAGCAAAAAAAGAGATAAGAAACTCATATTTGTTAATACATACAAACTCCCAACGACGACTATCTAAACGACATTGGAAGTAATGTTGAACTCCTAAAGACTATCTAAACGACGTCGGGAGTTTGTTTGACATAAACTTTTAAAGATTCTCACTTCATCGATATTCATATAGTGTGGGGAGTTAGGTGAGAACTCCCAACACTGTTACGCAAGTCGTGGGGTGAAAGTGTTTCTCAACTAACTCCCTATGACCTATGGATGCCGCCAAGCATTCTTGCTTACTCTCAACACTTTATAGTTTTCGTTGGGAGTTCTTATGTTCTCCCAACCAACTCTCTCTCGACAGTTCTTTTATGCATTGGATTTTTTTTTCTTGTAGTGAAATTTTGACAGATTTTAAAAACATGAGTAAAAGTAGACATTAAACAAGAGATTTAGAGGTTGAAAAATGTTTATAGGCTTAATTTTAAGAAACCAAAACAAACAACGAAATGGTTATTGAAAGGGTGCAATTTTCAAATACTTGTGTTTTGGTTTTTTGCATTTTTTAAATACTTGTTTTTATTTTTTGCATTTGATTAAGAATTATACTAGGGTAATTGTTCGGGTATCAGTTTTAGGGATTATAATTAAGTGTATCAGCGATAGAAATCTGATAGGGCTCTTATGGCCTATCAATGATAGATTAATATTTACAATATGGTATACTATTAGTGATAAACTAATATTGTCACATCCCGTTCCACACACATCTTAACTTGCAATTAATGAATAAGCTTTAGGCAATAAGCACATAAGGTAACGAACAACTTCTTTATTAAAACTTTACTAAGTGCTTTACAACAAGCTTTACAATTATTAAACATAAACACAACACTTGAGCTTTGAGAAAAAGCATAGAACGCCTGATAGGTCCTCTTGCTTAACAACTTCTCACCCTTTCCTTTCTTGGCTTTAACGCCTGAAACCTGGAAAGTAAAACTTAAAAACATAAGTCAAAAGACTTAATGAGGTTTTAAGAAAATCTTTCACGAAATATCTTTCGTAAACATCATTTGTTCACATAAACCTATCAAATAGCAAAATCATATATATGACATAAATACACATTAGTCAACAACATTCCTTTCATCAAGGACCTAAATCCTTCTCTACGCAAAGTCTCACCATCCTGCGTTTAGACTACTGAGATGGTCTTCTCATCACTAGCATCCGAGAATATCATGATTCATTCCTTGTTGCTCAGGCCAAGATGTAATGCACATCTTTTATACATTGTCCCGTCTCATTTCACCATACACATCTTTTATACATGACAATCTTTACCCCTTATGTGCACGTAACAGTTAGCTTATTGACAGAAAGAATACTAATGGTTTGAATACCATTTCTCAATCATTAAAATCACATAAACATACTTTCAACATAACATAAACTTTTCATGAAAATATCTTTGGAAACATTTATATTGAAATAATTATTTCAAATTAATAAACACTTGATAAACAAAACTTGAAATCATGTAAATTATTTTGAAGAAACACTCACAACAATTGGTAACTTAAACCCAAAATGCTCATCTTCTTGCATAGATACTTGGCCAACACTTCAGCCCTTAAGTTTTCTCCTGAAATTTGCAGAGTAACAATACTAAAAAAAAATATGGCTGAGGATTCCTATTTATACTACTCTCAAATCAGCTTAGTTACCCTTAAACTTTTGTCAGCTCGCCAGCTCCTACTTTTAGTGGTGCACCTGTGGGTTTAAGGTTTAACTTAATCATGCTTAGCTTAATCTCTACACATGGCACATTAAAACACTTAGAAAATTTTTGAGAAGTTTCCTTACTTCTTCTCACCAAATCTTTCATCTCGTGTAGTATCTTAATCGCAAGGTCACACTTAAATGTTGAGAAGTCCTTGTCACGTAACCTTTCTTCAACACATACCTAACTTAAGTGCCAACTTCTTCTCGCACAAAATTGCTCAAAACGCGTTCTTTAGAACACTTAGTTAAATTTTCAGCCTTTGTTAGGTACGAGTCTCACAAATATTTGTAAAATGGTTTATCATTGATAGATTTTTATTGTTGATAGACTCTGACAGACTTTTGTTATATTTGCATTTTCTTATGTGTTGTTATATATGTTAATACTTTAAATTTAATTGTTTTATTTGCAACTGTCTCATTCAATTATTGTATTTAAGAGAGAAAGTGAATTGTAACAAATTCAAAGAAAATAGACACGATTTTCACAAACCAAAAACTAAAAACGAAATGATTATTAGCTGATTTGAATTTGGGCCTAAATATCATGACCTCTAAGGTACATATAATCACGATGAAAACACATGTCATTCTTTAAAATTTATAATTGGTTTATTAATTTTGTAATTTAGAAATAAAATAGGCTTCTCATTGGATGATTTATAGAAATATTGTATTTTCGAAAACTTGTTAGTAAAATAAGGAGAGATTTGATGGTGTTGAGAAGGATGAGTGTTGACGAGAAGGAGATACTCTTACCATGTCTCTGTTTGGTTGATAATTTTTCTATGTTTTTTTTTTTTTTATATATTTTTTCTATAGTCATTGATATGTTATAGTAATAAAATATTATTATAGATAAAATCCAAAATTTTGGTATAGTTTCTAAACATTTTAATTTATTTACTAATTTGAAAAATGCCCCTACAAATTTTTTAATTTAAATGAAGAATGAAAAAAAAAATGGAAGAGAAATGTTCTAGTGTTGAAGAAGAGACAAGAAAACCAACATTATTTTTCTAAATAGTTTTCAAACTACATTAATTTGAATTTTTGATAAATACTATTTCAAAGTTCTATATAAATATAATTTTTTTCACTTCTCATTACACGTGCTTTAGAAAAGAAGAAGAAAAAAAAAACCATCCCACCTATGAGAAAATGATCGTTTGAAATAAATATCCGGTAGAGAATATATTCTTGTCCATGCACGTAAAAGTTAATTGCTAAACATAATGAATCCCAAAACCGAAAAAACTTACAAACCTACTATAGAAAAAAAATGCGAAATATGCAAATGACCCCAATATATTTGAGAAACGACTCGCCTAAATGATCGTTTAGATTTGACTATTCAATATGTAACTATTTTTTTCAGCATAGTTTATATTTAAAACAACCAAATAACAAATTGAAAAAAAAAATTAACAAGTTAGATATTTTTATTTGGTACACGATTTTCAACTAAATAATCGTTTTGAAAAAAAACAAAAAAAACAGTAAAAAGAGAGAAAAAGACGATTGAAAGAAAAAGAAAATCACACGAAAAGAAGATAAAAAAGACGATGAAAAGAAGGAGCAAACCTGAAATATTTAAAAAAAATTATAAATTTTTTCATTTTATTACCGGATTGTAAATATTTGGTTGCTTTATTCTATTTATGAAAATTAACCTAATATTTTTATATTTAATGAAAATCCAATAAAATTAATTTAAGTTTTGTTATAGATTTTATAAAATGACTTTCAAATATATAAAAATGATTTAAAATTTTTATTATGTGATATCATTACAAAAATATATTTTATAAGAAATTATTAAATATAATAAAATAAATTAAAATACAGTAAAATTTTATATTTTATGTCTAATAGTTACATAGTTACGGGTAGAAATATATTATTAATATAATTTGAAAATTTTCTACATTTTGCTTTTAGCAATTTTATAATTTATAACAATTCTACTATTTTATACTTACAAAATTATTTACAAATAATTATAATAAATAGGAGACTTTTACAAAATATAACAAAACCATGGGTAATATAATTTTGGTAAACAATCCCTACTTTTTCCTAGAGAATCGTTTAGATTTGATCATTCCAAAAGTTTTATTGGTACACCATTGTTTATATTTAGTATTGATCATTTAAATTTGAAAAGTCAAATCTCAACAATTTTTTATGAAACATTTTTGTTGGCACACAATAGTTTAAATTTGGCCATTCTTTTTATTTAAATTTGGCTACCAAAATATAAATGATTTTTAAAAAAAAAACAGTTTAGATTTGACTATTTGTAGTACGATCATTTTGATTTGTCTATTCAATATCTATACGATTTTTTTCAAATAAAAAATAAGGTGGATGTAAAGAAAAAGATAAAAATAAAAAAAAGAAAGGAAATGAAGGACCAACATAAATATTTAAAAAAGTTCCAAAAAGAAAAGAGAAAAAGTACATAAAAGAAGAAAGAAATGGAAAAACTGAAATATTTTTCTTAAAAAATTGGTCAGTTTTATGGATTTTTTTCAATTTTGTTATATTTTTCTTTTATTAAATTTATGAAAATTAAGTAATAAATATTTAATTTTATTTAAATTATAAAAATATCTTCTTAATAAATGATTCTTTTAAAAAAATAGAAAAAATTGAGCAATATTTAAACTTTATATAACAAAATCATTAAAAAATTATTACAGTTTATTTTCTATTTTCTATGAAGGGTAAAAATAATTCCCAAATTAGTTTATAGTGATTTTTTTTTAAAAAAAATGAATTTTATTTGGTTGTAGGAAATTAATTTTTAGAATGATAAATACTCCCAACACACCCTCTTTATTTATCTAATACGGTATAACATAAAAAAACACCCTCGAGATTGACTCTAGGACAGTTGGAATTGGTTTTCACTTTTACAATTCACATTCATTTCATGAAACTCATGAACTCATTTATGAAAATGTCCATTTTATTATATATATATATATATATATATATATATATATATATATATTAATTTTACATCTTACAATATTGAATTTTTAAAAATAAAATTAAAAATTTTCTTCCCTTAATTCTTAGAAAACTTAATTAAAAATGGATAATAATAAAATTGTAATATTATATTGAAATGGTAGTAAAAAGTAGGAAGATGAGAGGTGTAATAAAAAAGAGAGAGAGAAGAAGAAACTTTGTAAAGTGCATTCTAGAGAAAAGAAAGAAAAAAAAAAAGAATAAAGGGAAACATTTTAAAAATGGATAAATTAAGAAAATTGAAATGTATAGGAAAGTTGGAGGATATATTTGAGTATAATTGAATGGAAAATGAATATTATTGTTGTTGAAGTTGTGATAAAATTCAAATACTACTAGTGGTGGATTTTTATTTGCTTACGTTGATTTGGGAGAGAAAGCAGGCAGCCGCGGCGAAGCCTCTAGTTGTTGACTTCACAATTTACATTATAAAATACACACCTTCACACACTCAATCCATTTTACGCGCATAAAAACCTGCCTCCACGTATTTGTGGTTTCCTATTACAAAAATTACACTAATACCCTTCTTCCTTTTCTATCCATCCTTAACTTTCATTTTTGTGTCCAAAAATACTCTAATCTCAATTTTTTTTGGTAAGAAGTAGCACATTTTTAGTTTTATATTTCAAAAGTAGCACACTTTCATGTTACTTGTAATTTTGTTTTTCTTAGTCGATCTCGACATCGAGATTTTTTTTAAAAAAACTAAAACTCTTTCAACGTAATTTCTCGATCCATCCCAACCGAGATTGACACTGAGATTGTGTGTTTTTGTTTTTAAATTTTAAAATAAAGGGCTTTATCAAATGACTAAAATGCCCTTGGAAGCCCAAACTTTAGATATTCTCACAAAGCCCTAAACCCTAGCACTGTGTTTATTTCAGTCGAGACTAAACAAATTTGCTCCCAAATCGAAGACATTTTTTTTTTTTATTTTTGCTCCGCGAAATTTCAAGAAGTCATCCTCGAACTTAAATCTCTGAAGGTGAATTGCTTTGAACAATTCCTTTGTTTTTAGTTTATGTTATAGTGTTTTATGTGAAGTCAGAGGTGGATGGGAAAATTTGTAATTGACTTTCTATTGTAGTTGAATGTAGAAGTTTATTTTAAGTTAATGAAGGTGGTTTCATTTGATGACTCTCAACAATTTCATCAATTTGAGCTTGTGTGGATGAGAGAATCTTGATTGAGATCTATGAAATTTCCTTGAGATTCGTTGTACAAGTCCCAAGATTTGTTGCATTTCACATGCATTTTGTGGGGTAATCTTGAGGATGATTTTGCTCGAGATTGGACCGAGATACATCATAGAATGTGTGAGGTCCTGATTCGAAGGAAGAACCCTTGCCGAAAGGACTATCTCGGATAGGTAAAAGTGCAAGATATTTTGCGAGAAAAGGGACGTGAAAAGAGGAAAGACGAATAAAAAGTGCTCAAGTTGAAGTTCTATCGCAGGAAAGTAAGTGACTCGATGAGAACAGTTAAGCCTAAAAAAAGCGTTATGGGAAGAAAGATGTGTTTGAGTAAATTGTGTTAAAGATGGACATTGCAAGAAGAAGCAGTTATGCTTGAAGGAGCTTGGCGGGAAGTGGGTGTCTTGTTGAGAAGACTAGACGACCCTATGAGAAGAAATAAATGTTTGTGGCTTCCCGAGAAGATAAAAAAAGGTAAGCAATTTAAAGAGTTTAATTTTCCAAGAAGATAAGGTTGGCACCTCAAGGAATCATCCAATCACCACTTGCACTTTAGCCTATGTGTCGATTTCGGTTGGTCGCATGGTATGGTGAATTGGTAAGACAACAAATGTAAAACGTTAAAATTACCTTAAAGGTGGGATGTCACTATAAATAGACTCATAGGTTAACAGAGAAGGAGTTCAAAAAAGTGTTAAAAATCTTGGAAAAAGATATCCCGAAGAAGCTCTGAGTGCTAAGAGGTTGGTCGTAGGAGCAGTTAAGAAAAAGGTGAAACCTTAAAGTAGAAAAGGTGGAGTTGAGGCCAAGTGTTTGTGTGAGTGATGTTCGTGTAAATGATTCAGATGCTTAAAGGATGTTTTGTGTGGGTGTTCTCCCATTAAAATAATGTTTTGTGAGTAACCTTGTGAATAAAATGAATGATTTTATGGATGAAAGTTATATTTTGAAAGCGTTCCTTCTAAGTTTGTAATTATGCATATTCTCTCGAGTATATTCTTATAGTTATGGTTTTATTGATACTATTGTTGTGTTGTTGGAAAATAGAAAATGAATTATTTTTATGCGAGGATTGTGGGAAGCAAAACATTATATTGACCTTATTATTGTCAATTGAGCTGTTAATATGTGGTGTGCTCATAATATGTGATGATGTCGTGTGGACGTTTGGTGTAACAGAAAATCAATCTAGGAAACCCTCGGATGCTGGCGAGAGTGATCCCAATAGTCTTGGTGAAAGTTAGATTCATGAACTGAGGTGAAAGGAATAAGAGAGCCAATGTGTGCTTTTTGTGATGTGTGAAAAGAGGCATTGAGAGCTCGTGTTTATGAAACTAGAAAAGTGCTTTGTGTTACTTCTTTGTATTCCCCAAAAAGGTATTTCCAAAACTCTCACTCATTAAGTATTTAACTTACGTTTTAAGTTTTTCCCTCCTCATGTTGTTAGGCATTGAAGCCAAGTAAAAGATGATTCCTACGCATGACAGCCAAGTCAAGGAGAAAAAGTAGAGTTGTTTTGTAGTCTTATGCGACATGATGTTTGTGTCATCTTATCTTGCATCTAAGGAGCCAGTTGGTAAGTGAATCACTCCTTAAAGTGGAAGACTCAATTTTGAAGGAAGGCGAGCACAACACTGTAGTTGGTAAGGTCCAGTTTGAAGGTGAGAGAGCCAAAGGACTAAGATCACAGAGAAAGGAAGTCCTAAGCACTATCCTTGAGTTGGGTTGTTGGGCGTCCAAGGTAATTGAAGAAGTTGAGCCTCCACACCTCAAAATACTCAATCTCAAGTAGCAGCATTTGGTGGTGAGAAAAGCATAAGGCACATTGCTATACGATGAGGTGAGCAAGCAAGGCGTCGAAGTTAGAAAAGCTGGGATAGGCAAGGAGGGCCTAACATTATGTTTAAGTAGCATTGTAAGGAAAAATCTAAATTCTAATTATGTAAAGTTAAGTTAATAAAGAAAGAGAAGTGAACTATGAAGGAATAAAAACCCATATCAGCGGAAGATTTTATAAAATCATTCCTCAATTTAATTTGGAAATCCCAAAATACCATTACATTGGCAAAAATTATTAAGAAACTAATTTTCTTATTAAGACATAAGGCTAAGCATGTTTTCTAATTATAGATAAGAGAATGAAAAACTTACTTGTTTATGTCTCTGAATCTATAGAGTAAATCTCCAAATTGGAACACCACCCGTTCGAGACCTTCCTATCCTCTAAGATGAGATTGGTTTGTGGGAACCAACTGAGATGAAAAAAATGTTTAAAGAGAAACTATTACTTTATTTCTTGATTAATTTATTAAAGAAAAATGTTTTCTTCTAGATATTTATAACTCTCTTTCCTTTTTGGAGTAGAAAATGAAGTAGGAGAGAATAACGTAATTCTATTAATTTAAAAACTATTAAGTTAATAGAAATTTCAAATCTACTAATTAATTAATCATTAATCAACTAGTTAATAATTAATTAAATCATATTTCATTTAAATCTTATTTAATGAATATCTCTTTAATATTTTATAAAACTAAACTATTAACTAATTCTTCAATTAAATTAATAACTAAATTAAATATTTTATATTTAACTTAATTAAATTTGAATCATATTCAAATATAAGATTCTTTCCTAATCAATAATTTTAATATGAATCTAATTTAATTAATATTTGAACTCATTCAAATATTTTATCTTTCATAAATTAATTTTGAATCATAACTAAAACTAAATTTATATAATAAATTTTGATAAATTTTGTATTATAAAATATCACTACGAACACATAACCATAATGTGTAGTCTCTTGGCATTATTGTGTTTACTAATTTTGTTAATAGTCCCTCTTATCTTTTGGTTTAATTCAATGATAAGCTTTAGATGTATAGAAGATTATGCTAATGCACAATTTAAATGGTTTGATTCAAGGATAAGCTTAACATCTTACTCTTTTATCTTTTGGTTTGATTCAAGCCCATTGGAGTCTATATTTTGTGTTAACTGACATTTCTATCAAACTTTCATATAAATATTTGTTTCAAAATATGTTTTGTTGATTGGAGAATATAAAGAAACCATAGACACACGTCTTACCTTTATGGAAGGTGAGCAAATTTAAAGAAAACGTAGCCAATTGATTTTAAAGCAACTTTTCAATTTATTCTTTAACACTTTGCATAGATGTAGGAAAACCAATGCATTACACTAAAGTCAAGTTCTCTAATGCAGAGGAAGTCCATGTGGTTGAAGAAGCTCAACCATCTGAAACAAATCATTGCTTGAGAGAAGCAGTTGAACCAAAGCTCAACCATCTGAAACAAATCGTTGCTTGAGAGAAGCAGTTGAACCAAAACAAGCAGTTGAACAATCGTTGCTTGGGTACATAAAATCCTTAAATCTTAGTGCATTAAAGAGACTAATGTTATTTCATATTTGTATATACTGAGCTATAAGTTTTATGTATATGTACATGTGAGACCCGTTTTTAATTCTAGTATAGGAAGTAAAATTTCAGCTAGAACTACTATAGAAATTGGCCTTTGAATATATGCGCGGAAATGATTAAACGATAAAATCTTTTTTTGTTAGAATAAGTTTTGCGATTAAAAAGTTAATTCACGAGGTAGTTTTGAGAAAATAAGGATTTGCAGTAGAATCTATAAGTCTAAACGCTCTTAGAAGAAAGTCCGTAATTTTTAAAACGACTAGGGGTTTGGGTAGTCTTCGATAAGAACCAAGAGTTTCTCAATGAAGAAACCTGCGAGGGAGCCTTGAAGTTTAAATTTTGCGATAAGTGTTCTAATCGAGTAAAAGTTGGTTAGTTCGCGAGGAAGGTTTTTTGTAAACATATATAACTATGCGATAAGGTTATTCGTGAAAATTATTATGGTTAAAGTTATTTGCGGTATGGGGTTAGGCGAGAAGTACGGTTTGGTTAAGAAAATGTCAAATCTGATTCGACAAGGATTAATGTGTTAGATTAAGAAAATGTCTCGTCCCTCTCCACGAGTACAAAAGGAAGAGGAGAATTTTTGTTAAAGTATGGTGAATGGTTTTCTTCTTAAGTGTTTTGTGGTTTTGCTTTACAAATTTGAAAGATGATTTTAAATGAGAGTTTCAAAAAGAGATCTCAATGAGAAGTTTGTATGTTCTAGCGTTATAAAAATCATGTTAAAGCTTGATTTGATGATTCCTTGAGATGATGCTAACTTTTATGTGCACATAAAAAGTCAAGGCTGCCATGGGGTGTATGGACCACATGGTGATAAGAAGTTGACTTATGCATTGAAAGGAGTGTATAAAGCTTAGCGGCCTGAGAAACAAGGACGAATCTGCATGTTCTTGGATTCTGTTGATACAGTAGTCAAACGCAAGGTAATGAAACCAAGCGTAGAGAACAATTCAGGATCCTTGACGAAAGGAACGAATGTTAACTAATATGTGTTTATGTGAAATTGTTATGTTATGAATATGTTAAGCATAAAGAAAGGTTTATGCGAGATGAAATTATTTGATGTTATTTATGCGAAATGACGTTTATGAAAAGGTATTGCGAAAAGGATTTCATAAAACCTTAGTCTTTTAGACATTCTTTCAAAAATTAATCTTCCATGATCAGGCGTTTAGGCCAAGTAGAGAGGGTTGAAGGATTTGCAGCGAGATGATTCTAGACGTTTTGGAAATAAAGCATTGGTTGTTTGGTCAAAGTGTTGTAGTTATGTATCAAATGTCTGTTATTAATAAATGTTTTGGTAGGTATTTATTATATTTGGCGTGTAGGTTGACCATCGTTGCGTTTTAAGTTTTATTCATAGTATAAAAGGAGTTAAGAATAATATTTTTCGATAAGAAAATTTCAAAGTTGTAACAAACTCACATCCTATTCCTACTACTTTGGCATTTCCGTTGATAGTACGGTTTGAGGTGTGCCAGTAGATGCAATGGAGTTGTAAGTATTCATCCAAGTAAAGAACAAGTATAGGGAAAGGGCTATCCTCGTTAAATGCATGAAGTTTGTAAAACAGAACAACCTTGAATGTTTGCGTCGTGAATTATCAATGTCTCTTTCCCTTTCTAATTTCTTTTCATTTCAATTTTAATATTACATTCTAGATGTCACAAAAATCACCCGAACAACGTTGTGTTGATGAGGATGTTGAAATTGATGGATTAAGAAGTGAGGGACCATGGTTAGACAAGAAAACGTAGCTAATTGATTACAAAGACTTCAAAAGATATAAACTTCTAATAATTTTCATTTTTATGTTTAATGTAGAACATATTTTGTTTAATGTTTAATTGGATTAGATGTGAGTCGACATATGTTTAACGTTGGACATTATTAAGGAAACAAGAAATAAGAAATAAGAAACAGTTATCAAACATACGTTTCTGTTACCGTTTCTCTGATTCTGTTTTTCAAGAAACAAGAAACAGAAACCGTTATCAAGTACATTCCTATTTCTTGTTCTAAAAAAAATAGAAACAGTGAGCATGCAACAAGAAACGAAAAACAGAAAACATGAAATGAAAACGTTACCAAATGGGCCCTTAGGATCTTGTTTTAGGCCATAGAGGGATTTACCTGCTTAAATACTTTACATTCTTGACCATGAACTATGAAACCTTTAGATTGTTCCATATAGATCTCTTCTTGTAAATCACCCTTTAGAAAGAGAGTCTTAACATCCATATGAAGAGATTATTTAGGACAACTATAGAAATCAACACTCTAATTAAGATGATTATCTAGTCACTGGGGAGAAAGTGTAAAAAAAGCCTATATTTTTTCCCTCTGTCTAAAACCTTTTATTGTGTCTAGCCTTATATTTATCAACTGGTGTATCAGATTTGAGTTTCTTCCTTAAAACTCATTTATAGCTTATTGCTTTGTAGCCAAGGATGTAAACTAGGTGTCAAGTCCTATTTGATTCAATAGAATCCATTTCATCATTGATAACTTCTTGCCGTAGCTGACATCTACTGAGGATAAGGCTTCTGTTAGATCTTTAGGATCTTCTACATTACTGTACATTTCGAAGTCTTCTCTAAAGTCTTTTGTGGTTCTCACTCTCTTAGTTCTTCTAAGTTCAGAATCTACTTCCTTATCTTGGGTTTGGATCTTAACTGAGGGTAAGCTACTAAAACTTGAGCCCCCACAAGTTTGACTATTCAAGCCCTTCCATTTTCAGATTTAAAGGAAAATCTAACTTCAAAGAAGTTTGCATCTTTTGATTATATGATTACCTTATTTTTTAAAGTCATAGAACCTATAGGCTTTACTATTTTTAGCATATTGTATAAAGACACACTCATAGGCTCTAATGACTAGTTTTCTTCTCTTAGGATCAAGAATTTTACCGTAAGCTAGGCAATCCCAAGTTCTAAGATAAGACAAGTTTGGTGTTTTATTCTTAAAGACTTTGTAAGGTGAAGTTGTGTTGTTTGATTTAGGAATCCTATTAAAGATATAACTAACCGTCTTAACTATTTCACCCTACCAAGATGTTGCTGCTCCTGAAATACCCTAAGATAGCAACTCTAACTTAGTTAGAGTTCTATTCATCCTAATTCAACTTTTCCATTCATTTCATAAGAATAAGATACAACTTTTTCTTGTATTATTCTTTTTGAGTTATAGAACTCATTAAAAGCAACTAAATCATATTCAGTTTAAATCTCTTAATCCTTTTATTAAATTGATTTTATACTTCAATTGCAAACACCTTAAACATGTTAGAAGCATCACTTTTATTTTTAAGCAAGTAAATAAAAATAAAATCAGAAAAATCATCTATAAAGGTTCCAAAATACATTTTATTATTTCTAATCAACATGCTATCAATTTCACATAAATCAAAATGAATCAATCCTAAAGGCTCAGTTACCCTAGTTATAGATTTCTTAGTTATCTCAACTTGACTACAACATGCACATTTTTCAAATTCATGCAAAGATAACTTATGATTCATGTTTAACCTACTCATGTTGCTAATTAATCTTTTATTTATGTGGCAAAACCTACCATACCAAATATTAAAAGAAGACAACATGTAAGCATAAGTCAAGTTCCTATTTATTATTAAGTTCAATTTAAAACATGTCATCGGTTGAATATCCCTTCCCTACAAATACATTATTTTTAGTTAAAATAAAGAGATTTGATCCTATTATTTGAGTGAAACCCACTTTGTCGAGTAGATAGTCTAAGATCAGGTTTTTTCGAATTTCAGAAGTGTGCATGACTTTCTTCAGGGTGAGTGTCGTGTTAGATGTGAACTTTAGCTTCACTTTCCTAATGCTAATTACTTTGGTTGTGTAGTGATCCTCAAAAGAATGTTCTTGTCCTTAGTTTCGTAATATTTTTGAAATAGCGTGACACACCGGTGTCTAGCCCCCATCACATTTATCTCTGTGATTATAGCTACTAATTACTCTTCTATTAGGTTTGCCTGTGTAGTAGGACAATTCATGTTTCTACCGTTCCTAGCTAAATATTCAAGTTTATTACAATTAATCCACATAATTTATACTGTACTTATGGAGTGGGGTTTCTGAAAATTCTTCTAGTTGTTGGGACCTTAATTCTGAACCTTTATTTCGTTCTCTCTCGGTTTCAGGTCTGGCTTTAGAATAACAGTTAGCTTATTCTTAGGGAGCATTCACCTCTTCCTATTGGTCATGCTTACGAGCCCCCTCCTCAAACCTTAGTATAGTGATCAAACTCTTCAGTGAGAACTCCTTCGTCTTGTGCCTTAGAGTATTCTTAAAATTCTTCCATAATGAAGGTAGCTTGTCAATAATAAAGGACGGATTTTAAGTGGCAATACCTTCACTAATTATTTCATGATCAATTTTCTACAACTAGTGTGATTGGGCCTTCACGGATCTGTTGTTAGTCATTTGGTACCATAAAGATCGACTTACTGCATACTTCTTGGATTCGACCTTTTTTTGCAATGCACTCTAAACTTATTTCACGGTGGACATGGTACTATAGTAATCATAAAGCTCATTAGTAAGTCCATTCATAATGAAATTCTTACATATGAAATATGACTCTGTCCATGTATCACGACTCCAAAACTGCTCTTTAGTTGGGTTTGTTTTATTGGAATTTTCGATTGTATGATAGTGCAAGCAACTACAACTTTCTTAAAGGTTGGAAAGAACAACATCTTTTGTTTTTCAATGCTTGAAATGAGATCCTTTGAAGCAGAATGGTTGGTTCAGATCTAAGTCATCATGTCGTCTTGAATTGTACCGATCATCGATCGTAGCAGAAGAATCATCTTAAAATTATTGCTGTTGCACTTTGGTGGAGCTAAGCGTCATAGTAGGAAAGCCTACAAAATAGTATCACATTAACAAACTGGCTAAGTCACGAATCTTGCTCTCTTTAAGACGTTTCGCGACTCTGCTAGGTATGAAAATAGTTATGGAATATGTCCCGTCATCCATAAAACAACCTCAGTTCTTCGTTCGGAGCTGCAGTGGAACCAAATGGAATACCAACAACTTTAAAGGGTACTTGCTCGAAAAACAAATTAGAACAAAACAGAAAAGGAGAGAATACAAGGTAGAAAGTGAGAGGAGAAGATTTTTTTTTTTTTTTTCATTTGATGTGTGGAAATGAGGAGGTGTGCCATATATATAGTGGAGAAAAACCTAACAATTCAATATACGTGATAAATGATGTAATGGTCGAAACAATCAATCGTGGTCTTAATGGTCGAAACAGTCTAGTAACGGTTGAAACGTTTGTAACGGTAAATTTTTTTTTCATCAACACCATCTCATATATCTAGGAAAGGAGAAAGGGTAGTTACTTCATATTGTTGTTTCAAGATTTGACCTTTGGTTTGTAGTGTTGTTTTAAGAGTTTCTTGAAGATGGAGATGGAGAGTCAATGGTACGTTAAACGAGAATCCCATGGAAAACTCATGTTGGCTATCAAATTTAGATCTAAAAAATCAAGAGCTACTAAATATTGGTTCTAACTTAACAAACTAATAAGCCAATTTGGAACCATAATTTTCAAGTTGAGGAGAGATTTAGCGAAATGGTAACTTTGATGTTCATAAATAATAATGAGACATTCCTTAATTGCCATCCAAAGAATGTAAAACAGAATTCAAAATATTGGCTAAAGAATGACTGCAAGAAGTTTTCAATTTTGTATTTGAAATCAATGTCCAAAAGGATGTATGTTGTAAATGATTTTAATATTTTAAAAAATGCTCTCTTAACAAAGGTTAATTACAAATTCCATTTCTTAGTCAAAGTACTTTTGGAAATTTTGTTATTTTCAATATGCAAAAAATTGGGTTGTTTTCTAAATATTTGTGTGATTTGATGCTATTTTCCAATATTTTATACTTTAGAGTAAAATAACGAGAAATGATGTCCGTATTGGTAATTTAGCAAACAATGATAGGCCATGGCATTTACGTAAATATGTTTCAAATTGAGGTTGAGTTTCACACAAATCGATTTATATATAGACCCTTGGAAGTGTTTTCAGAACACGTTATTTCTACTTGGGATCAGCAATTTCAATTTTTTTTTTCTGAAAATGTCAGGTTACCCAAATCAACCATCAGGTTACGGTTACGGCTACGGCAGCACCGGTGGCTACGGAGCTCCACCACCGACTGCTCAGCCTTACAATTCTTCAGCTTACGGACATCCACAGTCCCAGACTCAGCAGCCGTACGCTCCGGTGGCCGCGCCATATGGCGTACCGTCCGCACCGTACGGGTCAGCTCAGGGCGAAAAACCGCCCAAGGACAAGCCTAATCAGTCGTACGGCGGTGCCGGTGGTGGTCATCAGTCTTACGGCGGAGCAGCCAGTGGTGGTCATGGTTATCCACCTCCTTCTGCTTATGGAAGCCCTTTTGCTTCACTCTTGCCATCGGCTTTTCCGCCTGGTACTGATCCGAGCATCGTTGCTTGTTTTCAAGTAGCCGATCAGGATGGTAGTGGGTTTATTGATGATAAGGAGTTGCAAGGTGTTCTATCATCGTATAATCAGAAGTTTAGCATCAGAACTGTTCATCTTCTTATGTACCATTTCACCAACACGAATACCAGGAAGATCGGTAATCTCACTTTTCCCTCTATTTACTTTTTGTTTTCTCTGGAAATAAGACATTTCTTGTTGTTTTCTTTAAGTTTCTGAAATCAACAACAGTAATGATGGTAAAAAAAAGAGAGAATCTGTAGGAATCTGGAGGGCCCAGATAGAACAAAAAGACAAACAGTTAGGTTAATGGGGGCAGGAGCGGTCATAATCGGGGCATCTTCTATTCTTAGTTTCAACTGATTTTAGTCGAAAAATGAAATAGAAGCTTTCAGAGATGTTTGGTTATAACTTGAACGGATTGGAACAGGGCCTTTCGTTGTCAATTGTCAAAACTTTTAATAGAATTTCCATATAACTGCATAGAATAGTACGATTTTAATCTTCGATTCAAGAGATGAGTACATATAAATTCCAGTTGAAGCTATGCTAATTTGACATATAATTGCCGAGAACTGCAATTTGCCTTATTAGTGATTATAATTATCTCTTGTTACTGTTAACTGATTAGTTCACGATGCTCACAAATCATACCTGTGACTATGAGGTATTCATATTCTCATTTATTTGTATAGAACTTACTAGAAGATACCATCACATTCTTACCATATACTTTCTATATTTTTTTTCTTTTTAATCCTATCTGTACAAAGATTACCTCCGTGTTATTGCCTGGGATTAGTTGGTGAAGTTAATTTATGTTTTATTTTGAATTTGTCTGGTAAAATTGCGAACCTGCTAATTGGATATATTAGTCGGCCACGGTTGCACAAACTTCACTATTTTCAAACTAGTGGTTAAAGACTAAAGTTATTGACTTTTCAAAACTCAGAAGCTTTTGGGTTATTACAGTGTCGTCATTATGTAAGTGTTTTTTGAAATGATATGACGTTTTATGCTTCAAATTAGAGCTAAAGTTAAATTGTTGATTCTTCATTCTGTTCAAGCCATATTATTATGATTAATTTTTTATGCATTTGGCCTTGAGCAACTTCAATTTGGAAATTATGCTTAATACCTTTTCTTTTGACGTTGTCTTTTGCATTTTATTTCTGAAAAACAGGACCTAAGGAGTTCATTTCTCTGTTTTATGGACTTCAGAGCTGGAGGGTTGGTTGAAGACTTATTATTATTTTAGCCAACATTCTTATTTGGTGTAATTTGTTTAAACTGAATATTTGTTGAATCTTTTTCAGGGTATTTTTGAGAGGTTTGATTCAGACAGAAGTGGAAAAATTGATTCCAATGAGTTGCGAGAAGCACTTTTGAGTTTGGGCTTTGCAGTCTCACCAATGGTCTTGGACTTGCTGGTGTCTAAGTTTGACAAAAGTGGTGGGAAAAGCAAGGCCATTGAATACGATAATTTTATCGAGTACGTTTGTCTTCTTTACCCTTGATTTATGGTGCTACTCTTTTTACAATGAGAGGTTTTGAGTTATGCTTTAAATGTTAAGCTTTCACTTGTCATTAATCACTGTTCTTATTCTATTCTTTTCTTTTTGCCAATGCAGGTGTTGTCTTACTGTCAAGGTGAGTTTCTGACTATTTTTGTTTGCATGTCTTTGTATATTAAAACATGAACTGTTTAAAGGCAATGACATCTTCTTTGAAGAAATGCTTATTCTGCAATCTGTACTTTTTGTCATGCTCAAAATCACTTCGAAATACACCTTTGGTAACTTAAAATTAGTTAAATATTTAATTTTACACTTGTACAAGCAATTTTCATTTCATCAATATTGGTTTTGAATCATTAAAAGCATGTTTCATTATGATTTTAAATTAAAAACAACAAAAAATTATTCTAAAAGTTTTAGAATCACTCCTAAACATGCATAGTTGGACACATTTTCCTCGTTGTCTTCATTCTGTTCCACTCATGTTGATGCCTATGAGTTTAACTGTGGCTGCCAAGTAGTTACTTAAAATCCAATTTTGCCATGAGATATTGCTGTTGTTATTTTCATTTTTTACACCCTTGTATTTTTCACACACTGATAGTTTAAGCTCCTTGTATGACCCTTTAACTCAATTCTCCAGCAACGAAAACGTTTTGATTTTTAAGAATTCCTGAAACATTTTGTTTGCGTTGGGGAGAAAGAGTAGACTAAAACTGAAGTGATTTTGATGTAATATTTTACAGGGATTGACTGAAAAATTCAAGGAAAAGGACACTACATACTCTGGTTCTGCAACCTTCAGTTATGAGGCTTTCATGTTGACTGTCTTACCATTTCTCATTGCCTGAGGAGTAAGCCTTCGTTCGAGCACGTTTGTTCAGTGTAAAGCTTGAGTTTTCTTTGGCTTTTTCTTTTGATTTCCATTATGTTTGATAGAATCTATTAATGTAGCCTCATCCTTATCAATGTTATAAGTTATGTTCTTTGTATAAAATTGGCTATCTTAAGTATTCAATGATAGTTCTATGAATATCTCAACTGTTTACCTGTTTCCCCGCCTGGATTTCCAATTTGGCATTTGACAGTAAAAGTTAGGTCGTTGAATCATATATATAATGTATCCTCTTCTGCTTTTTATGATAAATATTGTGGATGAAGTTTGGACTGTTCAATTGCAAGATATTCTGGGTCGATTTCTTTTTTTCTTTTTTCTTTTTCTGAATAAATGTACAAGAATGGAACATCTTGGTTTGATTTGTACTATTTACCTGTAAGAATACGGAAATATTTATGTACTTGCAAAAAAATTGCCATTTGGACAGTTTCAGTTTTCAAAAGAAGAAAATCTATCTTTTCTTTTGTTGGTTTTAGGTTCTTTTGAAGCTCAATCTCAACTAAATAGTTGAGCCGGTGGTCGTTAGTTTTTAAAGTGAAACAGATGCCAAAACAGTTGGTCAATTTTTGTAGCTCGTTTAGGGCTCGTTTGGTAACGTTTTTGTTTATTGTTTTCTATTTCTGTTTTTAATTTCTTAAGAGACAAAAATGTTTAGTAACGTTTCCAGTTTCTCGTTCTCGAAATAATTAGAAACAATTTGATGCGTTCTTCATTTATTTCCTACTGTTTCTCTTTTCCTCCACATCGTCTTCTCTCTTTCAAAGCTTTTGTCTTCTTCATCTCTTCCTGTTCTCTGGCGTGTCATTTTCATCTCTTCATCGGCTCTGTCTTCTCTCTTCACCAGCCATTTTCTCTCTTTGCTGGTTTCAAGGGTATGTGTTTATGATTTGTTCCTCTATTTCTCTCTATTTCTCTCTTGTCTCTGTTCCTCTCTTCTCCGATCTCCATCTTATCTGATTCCTTCTCTTTAACTTTTTTTCAATTAAACTCTGCCGATCTCCATCTTCCTTAACTTTAGGATTTTCTGAAATTGGCATATAGATTTTACATAATATACCATGGAGTAGACATCTTTGCCTTGGCGATTTTTTGATGGCAAGAAGAATAATAGCTGTTACTGTTGATGATTTGTATTTCCGTGAATAAGAGGTGTTTGAGGAGTGCAACCTTGATATGTCATGGTGTATCTAGGTAGGAGATCGAGTATTGGAGGAATGTGCATTTAAGAATCTAATATCAATGTGCAATGGAAGATTTACGAAAGAGGAAATTTTGGACTTCAATTAGGAAAATAAACCTTCATTCAGAATTTGTGGCTTCTAACCCATGCTCTATATATCATTGTTTTAGAGCAATTTTAGTCCTGAGTGGAAAATGAATTTGCTTGTGTTCAACAATGGAAATAAGTTTGATGTTATGATTGCTGGGTTTGTGATTATCTAAAATTTTGATTTTGAAAGTACCATTTGTAGCAAATTCTTGATTGAAAGTTCCGTAGTGATTTGTGTTATTATTTGTCAAAGTCCTGAAAGAAAATGAATTCCAAAGCTCGATCTAGAAATTGGTTGTAATAACTCGCTTGCACTAAAGCATATAAACAGTACTTTGACAAGAGTTTTTGTTTGTGTTTGCTAAGCATGTCTAGATGCTCTTCACGTTGATCGGTGTTATTATGTGAGGTGTAAGGCATATTTTATAAGTAAGTTCTTGGACTTGTGCCTTTCAAAGGACATAATAACTTACTTTAAAAGTCATGCGAACAACGTTGTGTGGTTGATGGATTAAGAAGTGAGAGACCGTGGTTAGATAAGGGTGAAGCTCTTAACTCTTAATGAATGAAAAGGTTGTAAAAGGCATTCAAGTACAATATTTTCAAAGACATCATCTAAGATAAATAGTCTGAGAGATATATTGCCAATCAAATTTTGGGCAACGTTTGAAGGATATATATAACTTTATGTTATAGTTTTTATTTGTGCATTCATACTTGTTTGTATTAATTGATATTAACTTTTGATAATTTTCTTTTTTATGTTTAATGCAGGGCATATATTCTTGTTTAATGTTTAATTGAATTAGATTTGATTTGATCACATATGTATGGTGTAGGACATTATTAAGAAAACAAGAAATAGTTATCAAACATGTTTTCTATTTTTGTTTCTGTTTTCCTTTTAAGAAATAACAAACAGAAATAGTTATTCTCATGTCTCGCCCCTTCATGCAACCAGAAGGAGGTGTGTTGCCTAGAATTCCAACGCGTATCACTTCGTGAGATAACGAGTTGAACGCCTAGTAAGTGGTATCTTCATTGCAAAGCTCCACCTTGAATTCAGAAGATCCTTTCAACTCATTGAAGCGAACACTAGAACGACCAATCTTAACTTAATTACCTAGCCTTCAATGCTTAAATCAAAACTATTAAGCGATAAGAATTAAAGAAATATAAAAGTAACAAAGCAGACAGATAATGAAACGCAACTCTAATTTTATTACTTGGTTCAACTCATATACAATTTCCTTTTCTTCATCGCAAGCCATTTAAAGAAAATCTAAGTTCTAAGCTTCGGGTCTGCCTTCTGTCGTTGGGATGCCACTCCTCGCGTCAAGGTGTTAAAGAGTATACAAATCTCTTTCTTATCCTTCTCCTTAATCGCCTAGCAACCCATCTCCAAGAGAAGACTCATCCCATAAACAAAACTGGGATGCTCTCTTCCTTGAACGTAATAACTTGAAACTATCTGAAGGCGGATAACTTCATCAGCTTTCCCGCATCACAACCCATCTTAGCCATTCTTACTTGGGCTCAACGCCTAATTACCTAGGGGAGGAAAACTTAAACACATAAGTCAAACACTTAGTGAGTGAGAGTTTTAGAAAACCTTTTTGGGAATACAAGTCAAGCACAAAATATTTTCATTTCTCAAACGCGTCATCCAACGCCTCATTTCACAAATCATTGAAATCTCACTTTGGCTCCTCTTATTTGTTTCCACCAAGAATATGAATTCTTCTTTCGTAAAGCATACTACTATTCACTCTCGCTAGTATCTTACTCTTGAGCTATTGTAAGGTTCACTTCATCCACAACATCTGGAAAGTTTCTTGATTCGTTTCTTTTCTTGTTGCATTGTTCGTCGCCATTCACATTATGCACACACCGCACAAACATTACTTACTTGATAGGAATAAGGCTACTGGTTTGCACACATTCATCACAACGATCGCATAGAAAACAACCATTTTCTCCTTTCAAACAACATTAGCAATAATAACAATAACATAGAGATATAGAACGCACAATGCATAACTCATACTCAAAAGGGATCAATTTGAGAAACATTCACAAAACATTAACTTACAAATTACCCTCACAAGAGTGTATTTAAGAAAGCCACTTGCACAAGAGTGTATAGTTTAAGAAAGTCACTCACGTAGGAGTGTAGAAATAAGGAAGTCACTCACGCAAGCTTTCAATCCTTTCTTCCTTGAATGCCTCTTCTCGCCTAGAGTTCTCTCGACAGTAACTCTACGTTTGCATTCTTTTGACAAAAATTTCAAAATGACAGTACTTTCCTAGTCCTTTCAAAATGACAGTGACTACTACCAAAATGATGTGATTAAGGAGACACAATAGGCAATCAAGATAGCAAATGCAACGTCTGATGTCCTTCGCTACCTGGACGCGAATAAGAAAAACATTTAAAAGGTTAGACAAAATTGTCTAGTGAGTAGGGTCTTTTAACTAATGAATTTAGATTATTAAGAATAGGTGATTACTCAAATGGAGGCAGTATAATAACATGTAATTTAACACATAATAATTCCTTGATTCCATCATCGCAAGTCATCTCACCTCATAGGTATTCTCGCCTGCCACATAGTCGACCCACACAATCATTCTGTAAGTTGAGTTAAGTCTTTGTACCCTTGTCTTGGCTTAAGCATTTACCACACTCTTTTGCCAAGTTGTAGCTATATGCGGAGTAAACCCAATGCCTTTAGCACACTTGTCAATTTCAATACACATTACGAGTCTTCCATTCCTAGATCACACAACAAGCAAAGGGCATCTCGTACCAGTTCACACAACAAGAATGAGACATATCATATCAGTTCACACAACAAGTATGAGGCATTTCATCCAAGATCACACAACATGGATAGGGCATTCTATTCTAGATCACGTAATAAGAATGAAGTATCATAACGTGTAAGGTACAAAAGTCATTCTATTTTAGTTTTACCAAGTATTCCTTAGGATTCAATCATTTCTCCCATTCAAGCAACCATAAGAGTACCAGGAAATATGCACACACATATTTATATATGTACACACAATGCTTTAAGCATATCCACATATTCAAAGAGATATCTCCCAAATATATTTTCTTCGAGAAGGTCATTTGCAAGACATTCTTTTATTTGTGAGGGTTACCACCATATGCATCTTTTACATTATTAGTTGTCACTCTGGTACATGGTATTATTGTTTCATTTCTACACAACTAAGTCTAGTTCATGCATAAAATGGTGCATTTTGGGATTAGAAAACGTAAGGGAGAAGATATATAATCATTCTTGAAGCAAACTTTACAAATTCATTCAAGGAAACTTTCGAAATTTTTTACCGAAGAATAACCACTCACAATGACAAACAACTAGCTTTTGCGTTTGGCCTTCAACTCAAGTTCCCCTTTTGCACTCGCTTGGAGGCTCTTACCGGATTCTGGTTGATTTTGATTCTCTAAGGCTTCGGGATTCTTCAATTTTTTTCTAAGGAAGCTTATGGCCGGAAAAACAATCTCAAAAAGATTGAAATTCCATTATTTATAACATTTTTCAGGTGGAGTCTATTCATGTCGGAATGATTACTACTATCAGTTATGAAAAGAGGACCAATACTAAAATGCCAATGTCTCTATCATATCCTTATCTTGGATTCAAATTTGGACAGCAAAGTCAAATCGTTCGCTGACTTCCTTACGTGGGCAATGATGCCATTAGTTTCTAGAGAAGTGAGTCTATCTTGCGGTGCAGGTTCTTTGCTTAGTCTTTTACTGCCTAAGACTTCTTCTCGTCTAGACCACCTTCGTCACATGTAGTCTTATCGTGTAAGGTAGTATGTGATATGGGTCTTACAATTCATGATCTACATGGGCCAATGTTTGAAGAAACTACAAGAGAACCAAACGAGCAAGATGAGTTCGATAGAATAAGTGGAATGTTTCCTAAAGTAGAAGAGGAGTTATATTTGGGGTATCTAAAGTTCACTTTGTTTAATTTTTTTTAGTGAAACTTATGCATATTAAGGTGCTTAACCATTTGAGCGACAAATCTTTTACTAGGTTGCTTAAATTATTAAATAAAATCTTTCTAAATGGTGTGAAGCTACCTGCCTCTTACTATGAAGCTAAGAAAAGACTACGTGACTTAGGAATGGGATATTAATCAATTCATGTGTGAAAAATTTGATTGTGTTTTATTTTTGAAAGATTATGCATCACTTGACAAATGTTTGCATTGTGGAGAGTCTAGATATAGGTTGAATTATAGAAAGGAAAATAAATTCCACATAAGGTGTTGATATTTTTCTCTGAATGCACAGAAGCAAAGGTTATTTCTTTCAAAACATACCGCAAAGAATATGAGGTGGCACAAAGATAAGAGATGTGAAACTAAAGGCATACTTCAGCATTCTGCTGATGCTGAGGGTTGGAAACATTTGGATTATCATTATCCTTGTTTTGCTTCAAATGCTCAAAATGATATATTAGCACTTTCTTTTGATGGGTTTAATCCATCTAGAAACTTGAGCACATCATATAACATGTGGCTAGTTATACTCATTCCATACAACTTGCCACCTTGAAAGTATATGAAAGCACCATTCACTTTCTATCTTTACTCATCCCTAGTTAAAGGTCTCCTAGTAAAGAAATTTATATTTACTTACAACCATTGATAGATGAGTTAAATGAGTTGTAGGTGGATGATATTCAAACCATTGATAGAAAGAGAAATATGTGAACGAGTATTAGGTCAGCAATCAGGACATGTGAATGGACAAGGTTTGGGATCAAGACCCAAGAATGCTAGAAAAGAAGTAATTCACCAAAGCACAAAAGAAACAAATGCATAGATTGCACACTTGCAAAGCATAGTTGAATCGCAACAAGCTACAATTGAAGCGATTTTAAAAAGGTTAACAAGTCAAGAAGCTACCTCTAACATGGAACAAAGTTCATAATAATTGATAGTCAATAGGTAGTTTTCTCAAATTAATTATATTGATATAAAGTGTCGGATTAGACTAGTATATGCAAACATGATATATTGTGAATTGATATGACTATGTTGCAGTTATGGTACTCATAAATTCATTATGCTTTAAAGTGCCCAATTTTCTTTTTTTGAGTTTATGGAGTTTGTTGCTTTTGATGTAGACATGTCTCTCCCCCTCCTCGTTGTGATTAGAATGTTTGAGTTGAATCATATTGAGTAGTGTCATTATGCTTTATAAAGTGCCTAATTTTCATTTTTTGCTTTGAATCCTTATGGAGTTTGGTTTTTATTTTGGGTAAGGAAAAGAAAGGAAAGGAAATGACTAACTAGTCCTCTCCTTTTTTGGCCCATGGATTAAGGGGAGAGCTGAATACCCTTAATTCCCCTTATTCATTCTCTTTCCTCGTTTATTACCCTACTTTCCCCACTTAATGCTTTCATTTTTCAATATAATCCTTCAATTTCTCAATATAATTCTTCTCTTTCTTCTCCTTCTTCTCTTTTCTCATTTAATTTTCTTCTTTTTCCTCGTTTATTTATTTTTCTCTCCAAATTAATCCTCTTATTTCTTTTCTTTCCCAAACAAATTAACAAATTAATTCACCTCTTTTCTTCTTCATTCTCTTTGTGCCAAACGAATTAGTCATCTTTTCGTATGTTGCTTATCGTTCTCATGAAGAAAAAAATATTAAAAACGAAAGAAAAATATTAAACATAAATGAAAAAATAAAAAAAACATAATTCAATTTTTTATTGTATAGGATTGATGATTCAAATTTAAAATACAAAATTTATTTTTGTATTCTATTTACGGTACAATTTGAATAAACATATTTTACATAAATGAAAACAAAATACAATTTGTTTGTATTATGTATTGTGTGTACGATCCAATTTTTTTTTATTCAAAATAAATTTAAAAGTTAATACATATTTTGTGTTGGGGTTACAGTATAAACATTATTTTAATACAATTTTTTTGTCATTTTTTGGTTTACAAAAAACATTTCATAAGCATTTCTTACACATTGAAAAAAAATGTAATTCAATTTGTTTCTCATGTGGGTTGCGGTAGAAAAACAAATATTTGCCATAAATTAAAAAAAAATAACATATTTTTTAATGTATTGGATTTACGAATCAAATTGAACACAAATGAAAAATTAAATAATACAATTTATGTGTGAATTGAATTTTCAGTATACATTTCATAAACATATTTTATACAACCAAAAAAAAATTAATACACTTTATTATGTTAAAAAAGAAAGAAAAAACTAGTGTACAAATGAGAAAAAATACTCTACTTTTGAAAATATATTAGGTGTACGTTACAAGTAAAAAAAAATATTTATACAAAATCAACAAAAGAAAATCAATACAATTTTTTTTGTGAACAGTTGAATTACAATACTACCTAACTAAAAAAATGAATTTGAATACAATTTTTGGTTGCAAAGGTTTTATGGTACGAACAATTCACACAAATGCAAAAAAATTATCATATTTTCATTTTGTATTGGCTTCGCAAAAATAAAAAACAATAAATTCATTTCCAGAAAAAAAAAATTATGTACCTTTTCTCATATCGGGGTTAACGTATAAATAAAAAAAATACAATTTTTTTTTGTCATAATCCTTCCCCCAAATAATTCTTCTCCCAAACGGTATAAATATTTTTCAAAATTGTTCTATACGATATAAATATTTTCGCACTTTGTTCAATTTTTGAAAAATTTAAACACCTTTAACATTTAACAAATTTTATGATTTTATTTAATTTCCCTTAGGCTTTGTGTTTAACCCAAGTAAATAAAGAAATTAACAAACTAAATAAGTAGAACCATTCACTTATGTGGAGTATAAAATTGAATCCTTCTTCCATCTAATGCTTGTGTTGGCCTTGCATTTGTCTTCAAACCCTAAGGAGTGAAACATGCAACTCAAAAGATTGAAATGAAGAAATTTAATACCAAAATAAATTATATATTTTCAAGCAAAATTTTAAAATGGAAATAATAAAGAGGGAATAGTTTTGTTCTAATATGTAAAATAATTCAAAAAAATAATAAAATATCATTTTTCTCTGTATATTAAAAATATGTAGAATAGTTTTTTTTTTTTTTTATTTCCTTATTTTCTCTTAGATTCCATACTTACTCTAAGTTAACTTTTATTCAATCAGGGTAAAAGAAAAGTAATCATTTTCTCACAACCTTTGTGTTTCAAAACTAACATGGAAAAGTTAACAATTTTTTTTTCTGTTGTTAGGACTAATTTTACAATTAATTAAAAGAAAATTATCAAAAATAAAACATTTCACAAAATATTTACAATTGATAAAAAAAATTAAGTATAATTAATTTGAGTGGTATGGATAAATAGTTTCTCAATTTTTCTATTTAAAAAAAAAAAACAGGTTTATAGTTATGTTAATAAAATTTCAATAAAAAAAAATATATTTTAATCTTTATAAAATAGTTTTTTTATTTAAAAAAACTTCACTAAGAAAGGAAAGGAAAGGAAAACACTCACATCATGAATTGCAGTCTTCAAAGCTCTCACTTGTTCCCTTGAAACTGTTCTCACCTACATCATCCAGATAATGTTTAGTTGAAATTTGGAAATAAAAAGAAAAATTCTAGATATTCAAATTTACTTTCTTTTTTGTTTTCAAAATTTATCTATTTTTTAAAATAAGAAATAAGTGTTATAAACTACCATATAAAATTAAAACTTTAGTACTAAAAGATAAGGTTTTATTGTCAAAAGCAAAAGGACCTTTAATTTTAAAGTTTGGCTACAAAAATATCTTCAAAAGAAAATTACATAAATAATAAGTAAGATTGATTTTGGTTAAAATCATATTTGAACCTTCAAATTAATTTATTGTACTAATTTTATGTAAATAATACAATCATCTTTTAACTTCTGGAAAAATGCAATGCTCTATTGTGAAACACTATCGTTAAATTTAAATGGAATCTTTTGAAATGATAAATTCACAAACATAAATTACAAAACAGATCAAAAGTAGAAATTGGAGGCCAGTAATTTATGTTTCTTTCATCTTTTTTTTATCAAAAATTGTATTAATGGAGGTAGAAGAGTTGCATTGTATTTGTAAGAACTGACTTGTTTTCTATAAACACATGATGAATGTATCAAAGCAAAGAGAAGAGAAGAAAAAAAGGGAAACGATGATCAAATGGGCGGAAATGATTTGAAAGAATGAAAAGAAACCTTCTTTTGTATGGTCCAAAGGACCCCTTCAGTACAAGGAGGAACGGTGAGAGAACCAATGTATCTGTAATATTTTCTGCCCCCAAACTTGATGTCTCCTGGATTCACTATCCCTATTTCTTTTTCTTCTTTTTTCCCAATTGATTTTAGGTGATGGAATAACTACTTCCACAAAATGACAATCAAATCATCTTATCATCAAAAATAATTATAAGTTTCAAAATATTCTTATTTTATCCTTAACATTTGTATAGAAAAAGTAAACCTACTTTTGAAAGAAAGCGATCCGGACGTCCAAATTTGTATAGAATTGCAACCACAGCTGTCTCCTTATGATCGCTTGTATGAACTAGATGCATCTCCAAATCATATCTACCAAAGTTTGTTACAATACTATTTTTAATTTATAAATTAACCTAATTTTCATACCACACCCAAAAAAAATCAATTTAAATCCGATTATCTACATGATTCAAATAGGACAAAGATGTCAAGAATGTTTTGAAGATGCAACCAAATGTTTACATTGATTAGATAAGAGGATGATTATAGGTATACGAGTATGTACAAATATCTTCGTTAATATAATCAATCATATACCTTTTTTCACAAAACCAAAACCAAAGTTATGAAAATTGCACATGTGCACTAAGGGAAGAGAAGAGGAATTGAAATCAAGAAAAATACATTTAGGGTTAAAGAAATTATGGTATTTATTTTAAATGTATTTCTAGTTTTTATGTCACTTTATGCATCTTTCATGTTACATTTACATAAATGGATGATTATAGTCATAAGGCAACAACTGTTGAAATGTCTCACAGAATATTTAAGGTTTCATTTTGAGGCTACATAAAGCTATATGTAGTTTGTACATATAGGATGAAAGATTTAAGCTGTTTTGTTTGTTCTTGTAGTAGGGATAGAATTTATCTTTCTTGTAGAATTGTTTTTGAAGATCAATAATATGGTTGGTTTGAGGTTGAGTTCAGCAAGGTTCTAAGTCCTTTTCTAATATGCTTAATTAGTAGGGAAGATTGTAAATTAGCAGAACAAAAGTAGCTCCAAAGAGTAGAAATATAAGTGAACAAATATCATTGTAATATGCAATTAGCTAGAACCTTGAAGTTGATATGTAGAGAGAAGTAGGAGATCAAACCTTATTCCATTGAAGGAGTGTTCCGATGGGGCATGCCAATGGCATTGCGACAATTTGTATTTCGTCCCATTGATGGTAATTTTTCCAGCATCTGTTTCCCACCTTATCTAAACATAAGTTATTGTTTTCAAAAATTAGAAAAAAAAAATCATTCAAATACATGTTTTACTTAATTTAAATGTAATTTTAAGAGTCCAATCTTAATTTTCCTCGAACTTTAAAACTCAATTTTTGCAATTCAAAGTTAAATTTGAGGGTGTAATTATAACTATCACTCTATACTTTACGGGTGAATTCTACTATTTGCTTGTTGAGGAGGAAATATAAGGTTTATATCTTTCAAGCTCAAACCTCACTGCACAAAAAGTGTAAGTCTAAACCCTAACCCTAAACCCAACATGAAAAAAAGAAAAGTTAGTAAATGTTTTTTCACTAGGTACACTATATATTAAAGTATAACATCAAGAAATATTTATATCTATACTGTATATTTAAAAGTTTTAAAAGTGAGGATATGTGAAAAACTTTTTTAAACTTCTATTCCCTTCAAAATTCAAACTAATTACCCAATTATTCTTTTCTACTGATTTTGTTTACTTCAAATTTAAATTTTTTTAAATCTTTTTGAGAAATTAAATTTAAAATTTTATTACTCATTTAGTGCATAGTTGTTAAATTGCATTAAGTATGCACAATAACTTTCCATTATGTTAATTATTGACTATATAACTTTTTATATATATTTAACTATATTAATTATATTTAATTTAATAATGGAATTTAAAGGAATTTTGTATCCTCTTCTACTTGTAACTATATAGCTATCATCTACCCTTTTTTACTATATATCTCTTCTTCTTCTGCTACAAGAAATCGGGTTCTCCCGATGCATAAAATCTCATTGGGGAAAGAGATGTTAAGAAATAGGCCTTCCACCGATGCCATAAGGCGTGCATTGGGGGCATGAATCTATCTCGACATATTACTTCTGACGTCGAACAAAGCTAGATCATCCCCAACACCGCACATATAAACGTCGGGAAACGTGGAACGATTAAATAATAGTTTTCTTTTCTCTGGTGCAGTGTTGACAAATGTACTTCAATATTTCTGATGTGGACTTTTAAGGCATCGGGAAAAATGAAATTATTATTTAATTGTTTTACCTTCCCCAACACCATGCATGGGAACGTTGGGACTGTGGCGGATATTTCCAACGTGATCATGACCTATAGCATTGGGAGAAAGGAAATAATTAAATAATATTTCTTATTTCCCCCGATGCTAATTGTATGACGTTGGGAATGTGGATAATTATTTCTGACACCATTAGTAATGCGTTGGTAATTTGAGTTTTTATTTCTGACACCGTTACTAATCTCGTCGAAAATATGGGGTTCTTCCCACGTTTTTGTTATGTGTCGAGAGTTCCCATATAAAAAACTCTCTTTCAATCCTATAAATCACAAAATTGATAGAGAAAGGAAAGGAAAGATTATGAGAGAAAGAGACCGAGAAGGAGAGAACTTTGTCTATCCACCGTGCTCGTTGTCGCTCGTCATTGTCTACCACTGGCGCTCCTAGTTCTGGTAAGTGGTTTAGTTAGGTTTAGTTTTAGGTTAGTTTTCGTTTATATTTTGATTTAGATTTAGGATTTAGATTTAGAATTAGTTTTAGGATTTAGGATTTAGATTTTGAATTAGTTTTAGGTTTTAATATTGAATTTGATTTTGAAGCGTTTTTAGGATTTAGGATGAGTTAGTGATTGAATTTGAGATTTTGATTGAATTTGAATTTGTTATATTGATTGAATTGGAGGAGGGTTGTATTGAATTGGAGGAAGGGGGTGTAATGATTTCTAATTGTTTTAAAATTTCTATAATTTGTGGTTGACATTTGTTCTAGCTATTCTACAGTTATGGTAGTATTTAGTTCAAACTTAGTTGTTGTTTAATTCTTAGTAGTTTTGTCTGTTGGAACTGTTAGGTAGCTTGTAAATATTGAAGTAGTTTGTGTTTGATTTCTTATGGCTATCCTGCAGTAATGGTAGTCTCTTTAGTTCAAACTTAGTTTTGAATTTGTTAGTAGTTTTGGGGGTTCGAAGTGTTAGATGGCTTGTAAATTATGTTGAAAGGGGTAGGTAGGTTGTAAAGATTGAATTTATTTGTGGTTAGTTTGTTCTAGCTATCATGCAATTATAGTAGCATCTATAGTTTAAACTTAGTTTTAGTAAAAAAATTTGGAGATTGGGCATAACTTATTCATAGAGTAAGTTTAGGATTTGAGAGTAGGAATATAAGACTAATCAAACCTATTTATCTTTTAGGTCTTTAACTACGGACAACGGTTGGATGAAACTTAGGAATAAGTTCTCGGTTGAGTATAGAGAGAGAGTGTCCCAATTTTTAGAGGTTATCAAGTTTCACTTCGATGATTACGGACAAACAAGGTGTCCATGCAAGAGATGTATGAACTCAAATTAGGACTCATTAGAGAGTATGGAGTCACATCTATTAACAATTGGAATATCTCTCTCCTATATAGAATGGGTGTATTATGTTGAGCCAGTGAACTTGCATAGAGGTACAGAAACCTTTGAGGAATGAACTAGTAGTAACTCTTTTGATAAAGGAACTAGCAGTAACACTTTTCATGAAGAAGATGAAATGTTGGGTATGTTTAATGATTTGAGCTTCGATTGAAAACGAAGAGAAAACAGAGGAAGATTTGGAGAATGAGATGTCATCGAATATTGGTGTAGATATAGATCAAGAGACAACAAACATACTTTAAGAGTTATTAAATGAAGCACGCAGTGAGCTATACCCCGATTTTTTAGAATTTTCCTTCCTGAAACTTTTTGGTTAAGTACATGCATGTCAAGTTTCTCAACGGTTGGAGTAACAAGTCCTTCGACATGTTATTAGAACTGTTAAAAGCAACATTTCCAATGTGTAGTACTACTATCCCTAGTTCATTAACAAGTTCTTGTCATTCACCTACAATATGAAACCAAAGTAATTGGTTCGGTCTCTTACAGTTGGATGTATCTAATTGAAAGAAGTCTACCCACGTTAAAACAATTTGTTCAGAACAAAGCACGTCCTGAGGGATCTATTGTAGAAGCATATGTGATGAATGATCAGGGACTTTTTGTTCGAGGTATCTAAGTGGGATTGAGACTCGATTCACTAGAGATTAACAAAATGATGATAGCATTCTGGATGACAAGGTAATTGGTGAGTTCAAAGTGTTCGTGCAGAAAGTACGACCATTATGGGGGTCAAGTGTACGAACCCTATCATAGGAAGATTAAACACCTTGCACATTGGTACGCCTTTCTAACCTTCGATTTCACTGACTATTTTAAGTATTTGTCATATATTGTTGTTATACAAACTCATAATTGTCGACTTTAGGAGACACTTAGGTTGATATGTCGTCAAGTTCAAAGCACTTCTGAATTATATAAAAGACATCAACGAGCATTTTCTGATTGGTTCAAAGCTCACGTATATAATGTATCCACATATTTCATTTTTTATATTCAGTTTGAGGTACTCTCATCTATTTAATTAATTTTGGTTTTTGTGTCCACAAGTACTATGTCATCATTCTCTATAGCGGTTTCGAGGAGACAGATTCTTTGTTTCTCAATTTTGATGAAGCATTCAATAATGTGAGAGGATTGTCCTCGGTGGACGACACTTTAGGTTAGTCCTGTTACTTTTATGATAATTGGGTACATATGAAGTAGTTTTGTTTATGATAGTTTGTTGTTTTCTTAATTAGATGGACCTCAACCCTCTTCGACTCCTAGGAGATGTGAACAGTCCTGAAACTTGGAGTTGGAGATGTACGTTCATAAGCATATATGGCAAGATTCTGATTACCTTTGCTCAAGGAGTGGAGAAGTCAATCTCTCCACTTATTATTTGGTTCAACAGCACCATTGGTATGTGTGTGAGAGATACATTTCCAGTTTGCTGCCTTAAGTGGATTGATGTTCCACCAGAATACATCGAGGTGGTCAAGGACGTTTTACATGTAACTTCAGCAATTAATTCGTATGTATTTTAAACATACACAAGTATAAACCTAGCTAATACGTATGTTCTTTAATTTGTACCTCTATTTCGTGCTTGATTTCAACGATCAAGCACTTACTAGATTTGTTGAGCATCAAATTGTCATGTGTGAAATTTTGACCCCAAAAATCGTCCTCAATATTGCGCCAATACGTGCCACAACTCCTTTAGCAAGGCCCAGGAGTAGCCCAACGTGGTCCCAAGACAGCCCAAGGGTGACCACGACATATGCCCACGACATTGGCAGGCACCTCTCGAGGACGGCTCACAAGCCCCGCACGCGTGCCACGACAAGTGCCCACGACAGCCCGAGTGTCAGCCCACGACACAACCCCATGGCACGCCCAGATGTCCGTTGACACGGCCATAGGCGCCCGACACCATCGCCCACCATCAACCCCATGCGCACGGACACATGCGCATGGCCAGGCGGCAAGCCAAGCGACCGCGCGTGCAGCCCACCGCGCGCCCCAGTCGGTCGCCCATGCTCACCCAGGCATGGCACGCACAGCCCCCCGCGTGCGCGTGCCCATGCTGACGCTGCATGCAGCACAGTGCGCACAGCCCACGCTCGCAACAGCGCGCGCGCCCGTGTTCGCCCAACGCGCGCGCGCGCCAGACGCCCGTAGATGCTTCCAGAAGGCCCTAGACACGCCCATGTGCATGCTCCCCGCCCATGCTCGGTCTAGACAGCCCCATAAGCCTCTAGAACGCCCAAGACAGTGCTGGAACGTGCTGGAATGCGTGGGAAGCTTCCGAGAAGGCCCCGGAATGTGCTGGATGATGCTGGAACGTGCTGGAACACTCTAGAAGGCTATTATGACGGTCAGGAAGTGACATGAAAGGTCTAGTCCTCTCTAGAATGTTCTAGGCTTCCTTGTTATGTACTAAATGAACTTGTAAACTCTAGAAACTCTCTTGGCCAACCTTCTAAGGCCCAAGGTCGGTGGGAATGGTCTATAAATACTTGGGAAGGGCCTCATTTGTATCAAGTCTTGCAACCTTGCATCCTGGCATGTCTTAGCCAAGCAAGGTCACCTTGCCACACCAAGTCTCCTTGCCACACCAAGTCTCCTTGCCTATGGCACTTCATGGCAAGAGACAACATATTTGTACTCAAATATGTATTCATCTATTCTTGGAATGTAAGGTATCATTCCCAACACGTATCCATTCAAACTCCCTTATCCTTCCAACCTCTCTCGTGTCTTGCAACCAAACTAAATACTTCCGCTACAACACGTTGGCGTAGTGTTCGGTGCACTACCCCTTTTCGGAAAGGCTTACTTGGCTACGTTGGCATTGTAGTTAGCCAAGTGCCGCACGTATGGTTAGCTTCATACTCTAACCACGTGACAAAATGCTCACATTTTTCGAGGAGTTTAGGGGAAACTTTCATAAACATTTCAAAAAATACAGCGACCTTGAACAAGCACATGCCAACCTACCTCACAGATTGGTAGTTCCTATGCAATCACTATTTGAATTGAGCATTTCAAGTGAGATTTACATATTGCAAAGTTAGAGTACTTCATTTTCTTTCGTCCATGTATAATTTTTAAAAAATGTTTTCATGCAGAAGC
Organism: Cucumis sativus; assembly: GCF_000004075.3. Classification (NCBI taxonomy): domain Eukaryota; kingdom Viridiplantae; phylum Streptophyta; class Magnoliopsida; order Cucurbitales; family Cucurbitaceae; genus Cucumis; species Cucumis sativus. The sequence goes on from NC_026658.2 coordinate 17,027,703, forward strand.
AATCAAGGACCAACAAGGCTGCTAGACAGAAGCAGCCGTACAACCATAATAGTAGGTCCAAGTCGTTTATACAATGACAGCACACGAGCTCGTTGAACAACGAGGTCAGTCAGTCGACTATGTAGAGTTGTTAAGAGAAATACGTGCTTAGAGGGGCCAATTATTTCGCAGGCAACTGCGCATGTGAGTTTATGAAAAACTTTGTCTTATTTTAAACTTTTATTTATGACTTTATAACTTAAGTTTTAAAAAAAAAATTGTAGAATCAAATGCTGGAAATCTAGTCCCTGCTCACCCCAAAGGGTTCTCAACCACTCTCCAAAGATGAGATATGTGAGATCGTTTTCAGTTGACGGTCGAGCTACTCAAAATGTCTTGGTTGGGTTCCTAAGTCCAAGTCTTGAAAGAGTAATAACAGTTCTACGACCTCATGTTCGTAAGAAATGCACTCTAGGGATGTTGAAGAAGCTAAATGCTTGATTGAGGACAAAGAATTGAGATGAAGAAGCTAAACACTTGATTGAATAACAAAGAAGAATGTAGGAGATGCATGTCCGACAAATGCCAGAAAATTCCCAACAAATGGAAGAAATAAAAAAGATGATTAAGAAAATGAGTCGAGCACAGAGAGGACCGTGAGCACTTTTGTTACGTATTTTTAACTTTCAAGTTGTTTAATTTGCACTCAGTGATATATATCTAAATTCACTTTTATGTGCATTGTACTTATGGACTTGTGGGAATATGGCGTCCGTGGCCATTCAGAGTTCAATGTATTTTTTTCTTTTCTACGTAATTTCTTTACAACATTTGAAATTGTTCAACAATTTAACATTTAATTTATAATATAAATTTTGATTTGGTATTTTATATAATTATTTATTAATTTTGTGTTGTTTTTTTTACAATTTTATTCAATTTAAATCAAATTGAAACCAAATAGAGTACCCCAGGATTAAAAATATTCAATAAATTAGAAAAAAATATTAAAAATATCTCCCGAAGCACGCAAAGCGTTAGGAATAATGCTTATCCGTCGATGTAGTGAACAATGCGTTGGGGAAAGGTTCTCTCGACGCAGTGTCAAAAGAAGCCATTTCCCAATGTTTAAATGGGACATTGGTAGTTCTCTTCTCCCAACATATGGATGGGACGTCAGTAGTGCATTTTTTTTCTGTCTTTTGTTTGTCGACAATAGAAGCTTAGGGAGAAAGGAAATCGTGACACTCTATCGCTTGCATCTCGGGAATGGGTCCCTCGATGTAGTACTATCAACTTTCGTCCCGACGGCGTTACGTACATCGGGAGATCTTTTTCAGACGCTTTTGGGAATCTACACCGACGCATGCAGACATCGGAAGAATCCCAATTTTTTATAGTGTTCTTAGTTTGTTTTATTCTCAAATCTCAATTTAACTTTTTGTTTTTTTTTCATGTTTTTACTATTTGTTTGAGTCAATGTAAAGTTGTGTATCATGCACCTATGAGAGAATAAGACACTTTAACGAAATATATGTCTCAAATATAGGTATAAATTATCCCTATTACAAATTTTAAGTTATTTTACTATAATTAAAAATGGTTGGAATTTTTACTCTCACAAATGTATCAAAACTATTTTACATTCTTCAAGACAAAAAATATTTCATTTTTTCTCTTCATCCTTCTCTTTCATTTTTTTATCTTTTTTATCTTCATTCTTCTCTTTCATTTTCCCCTGTTTCTTACCCCTTCTCCTCTGTTTTCTTCTTTTTTTTCTCTTCATTCTTCTCTTTCTTTTTTTCTCTTTTTCTCTTTATCCTTTCCCCTTCCCCCTTCTCTTTCGTTGCCCAAGAAAGCAATCAACAACTTAGGGTTTGAACAATTTAAGTTTCTCAGATCTAGGATTTGAACAAAATTTGGGCATTTCAATAAGTCCAACGATTTTTTTAAAAAAAAAAAACTCACAAAACATAAAATTGATTAAAAGAGAATCGTCGAAACTTAACCGGACTAACAAAATTATGAACGAACCCACGTGAAAAGAACAGATATTGGACTTGAAAGGAACGAACCCACGTGAAGAAGACGAAAGACAGAACGATTTGGTGAAGACTTTTCTTCCTCTTTTTTCAGACCCACGTGAACAGAAGACCCACGAACGGAGAACGACCGGCGAACAGAGAACGACCGGCGAACAGAGAATGGGGGATGGAGAATGGCAAACTCATGTAGATGGAGGAAGACGAACGACAATGGAAGACAGAAGACCCACGAACGAAGAACGGCTGGAGAACGGAGAATGGCGAACTCATGTAGATGGAGGAAGACGAACAACGGTGGAAGACAGAAGACCCACGAATGGAGAACGACCGACGGCGAACGGAACTGAGAATGGCAAACTCGTGTAGATGGAGGAAGACGAATGAATGGCGAACTCGGGTTAATTTCAATTTTAAGTTTTTAACTTAACTTTTTTACATTTGAACCAAACCGACCCAATTCAATTCGGTTTGGTTCGGTAATAATACTGTTGAAGCCTAATCCAACCCGAACTAAACCGAATCGGATCGGTTCGGTTCTTCGGTTAGTTTTTTCACTCCTAGTAACTATTATTGTCTAATATAAAATTTTGCTATATTTTATAAATATCTTAGTTCGTTTTATTAAATTACAAACTTGGTCACATAATTTTGATTGGGTTAGAATTAAAATTTAGTTTGTCTATAGTTGAAAAATCCTCCTAAATAGTCCCTTATGGTTGAATCATTTTATGATGGGTTTACCAAACGATAAAAACTATATATAAAGGACATAGTAGGGAGATAAGAATACAAAAACGTTAGTAAAGAGACATTTTTAAAACATGACAGGTTATGAACCCAAAAAAAGAATAAATAAAATAATTATCAATCCACGTTTTCATTCTAATTTTTAAAATCCAAAAGATGACTAGAAATAAGAGTAGTAAGAAAAAAAATTCTTGTTAAAAGTACTTTCAAAATCATTCACAAACATACAAACATATTAGAGTAAAACTACAAGTATTGGATGATATATATGAAACAAAGAAAATAATGAATGATGAGACGAATATTACCAAAATGTCGTGTCCTCGATTCTTGACGATAGCGGGAGCAGGATTGTAATCCCTTCTAAGTTTTCCAAGCTTAGGAAGAACTTGAACATCTTCTTCAACAATATTAATGGGAGACTGATACTTCCCTTCCTCACAAGATTTCCAATCTGCTTTTAGCTTTCCCCATTCTTTTGGTCCATTTCCATTTCCCTCATTGTAACTGAATGCAGATTCATCACCTGTATTTCCAACCATTTTTCTTAGGGCAAAAAATAACATAATATTAGTTTGACAATGATTTTTGTTTTTTTATCGTTTATTCATGACCTAATTGGCTCTAATCACTGTATTTGTATTTGCAATTGTTCTAATTATTATATCACCATCTGTTTTCAAATTTTTCAAATTTTTATTTCCTTCCTCACAACTTTTCTGTCTGTTTTTTTCAACTTTTACAAGGAAATATTTTAACTTTTAGTAAAATTTCAAAGGGTAAATTATAAGAGCAAAAAGAAATATGTTATAACAAACTAAAAACAAAATCTGAATTCGTTTTTTTTCTTTAAAAAAAAAAAAAAAAAACTAAATCTGACTCAAACACAATGCTTTCTCCATTCCCCCAATGAAGAGCTTTAAAGATAAAAGTAAAGCATACCTACTTCAGATTCAGATGCCACGGAAGAGAGAGAGAATGAAGAAAGAACGAACAAAATAGGAAAGAGAACAAGGAAATTGGGTCTGTAATTTTTGGAGAAGAAGAAGAAGATAAACAACGCCATGGTAATCCACTTTGCAACTCCAAGGCTATTCCCCAAATTCAATACTCTTCTTTTCTACTTACTTCGTATATATTTATATTACACCCATTTCATTTTTAGACAACGTAAGGGACAATCTTTATATAGCAGAATAATTAATATCTTTTTTCTACAGAAAAGAATCATCAATTATTTTTTTGTTATAATTAATATAATTTTGGTTCTCTTACCTGGAAAAATATACCTTAACTTAGATTTTAAATTTAATCTTTCTTATATTTGATTTAGCAAAAAAATTTATAATAATTAAATTCATGTCTCCATATATATATCTAATTACATGTTATATTTGTAATATAAAAAAAATGATGTGTTATCAACTATTTTTTCTAAATATTTTTTTGTTCAATCTAATTTTCTTAGATTTATTTTGATAGTCATGCACTAAATTTAAATTTGAGATTTATTAAAATTGGAGATCCAACATCTGGAAAGTGTAAAATTTATAATAATTATAATAGAACAAGTATGAAAATATAAGACAGAAAATTATTTATACCAAAATACTATATATATATATACACGTATAAATATGAAAGAGGAATTTTAAGAAACGGCAAAGTGAAAAGAAAAACTGAAAATATTGAATTACACGTTGACATGTGGTGTTTAGATTCTTAAAATTTTGCTTTTATTGAAACGTTACAAATTGATTAATGCTCCGGAGAAGTAAAAGGGAAAAACAACATTTTATTATTCAAAAGTTTAATGCGTTTCTTCATTAGTTGTTGTATACATAATTGAAATTTACATTACTTAAAATAATATATACATACAATAAAATAGTGGTTTTTTTTATGTAAAAAAGTAGAACAAAACCCAAAATATATTGAATAATTTTGAAAATTGAAAAAACTTGGAGGTCCACGACGTGAAATAACAAAAATACCTCACACACGATTAATCGACCACACACGCGAAAAGCTTGGTATATGATCAATTAGATATTGATACACGATCGTTCAGATCTTGCTAAACGATCTTGGTTGAAGATTTTGTACAACATCTAAACAAGCTCATGTACCAAATCTAAACGATTTTACCAAGAATCGTGTACTAAAATCGTTTAGATCTGGTACATGAGCTTGTTTAGATGTTGTACAAAATCTTCTACCAAGATCTAAACAATCGTATAATATAATCTAAACAATCGTATAATATAGTCTAACACGATTATTTAATTATTAAGATATATTACAAGGATAGACGATCGTGCAGTGAAATAATATATTTTAAAAGATAGTGTTGACCATGTTTATCGATTGTGTTGATCATAGTGAACGACTGTGTTGATTAGGTAAGCAATCATATTGGTTATGATAAGCGATCGTGTAGTCCAATATAAATGATCGTGAAAAACTTCAAATCTAATGATCGTGTTGACCATGGTAAATGATCATGTTGATCATTTAAAACGATTTCAATATTTTTTAATATAAGAAAAATGAAAAAGAATATTGAAATAATTGTGAAATGTCTTCAAAGAAACTTACCGAAAATGATGAAGATGAAATAGGAAATATATAAATAAAAAAAATCATTTAAAAATAGAAGAATAAAAAGTTTGAAAAGATGACATAAATCGCAAAGAGATGAATAAACCACAAAGAAGATGAAGAAAAAGATGTGACAAATTGGCTAGCAATATTCAAGAGCAAATATGAAATCTATGAAAATATAATTATTGCGTCATAGACTTTTATTCTTTGTTACACATATAGTAAATATTTTTTTAGTTTTGTTATAGTTATGTAAAATTATCCATAAAAAATGTAAAATACCATTTTCATCCTATCAATTTATGAACTTCAAAGAATGAAAGAATAAAAACTTAAAACTAAAATATGTTACTACTCACGTTTTGATATATAAAAAGAGAGATTTAAAGAGGTAGAACGGTAAAAAGTTGGATAACAAACTAAAAAAATAGCAAAATTTAAAAATATTAAGATTTATAGCAAAACTAGGGTTGTAGACTTCTTTTTTAATTTTTTTTAACCGATTATACCCTTTATATATAAAAGTTCTTTTCCGTCAAATACAATGTATTTATATAGGTAAAAAAAATTATACATGATATCACACATTCAGTGTATTTTCAAAAAACATCAATTTTGGAAAATATTAAATAATTTGTTATTTTCGGACTATATAAAATTACACAAACATCCCTAAATACAAGATTTTCAGATGTTTAGGTTTCAAATAAATTAATTAATAATTTATTTCAATAATTCATAATATATATAGTAATGACTATTTGAATTCAATTTTTTTTGTCACCTTTCCAATAATGGTTAATATAATTTCATTACTTTCCCTTTCATAAAGTTTCTTTTAATATTTATTAATATTTTATCGTATAATAAATAATACATATTTTTCATATTTTTCATATTTCTAATAAAAATTTGAAGTTAAATTTTATAACCTCCAATACAATCGTCAATTTGAATTCATTTAAACTATTATATCCTTAAAACAATAACAAACATAAATCCAAAGTTTTTTAATTATTTATATTTTAAAATATTTATAAAAACTTTTTGAATTTAAATACCTCCAAAATACATATGCTTAATAACATTTTGAATTTAAAATTTTATCTAACAACCCAAATTTTCTAGAAGGTTGAGGTATTACTGTTTAAATAAATATAGATTTTTAAATTATTTTTTTTAAATATACAAGAAAATAAATTAAAATTTGAGAAAAAGCTTTAAATAATAAAAAAAAACAATTAATTAAAATAACTAATCAAAATACTAGTTTGGGCCCCTAAAATATAAGAAATACTTAAGTAATTGAACCGAGTTCTGAAATAAACCTATAAAAATATAACTACTAAAATATAAATGAGAAAGAAAACTGAACTGTTCCATGTGGCGATCCATGGTCACTTCTTATCATTAGTCATTCATCAGTTTGCCCTTGCTTCTACCCTTACCTGAAAATTAAAAATTTAAAAGAGTTAGTATAAATGTATACTTAGTAAGAGACCCATATTAGTCTCACTATATGTCTGTTAACCTCTCGTTAAGAGTCCTAGTCGTGTAACATGGTACCACATACTATTGCGCTCTCGAACGCATACTATCCAGTGGTCCCGTAGGGACACATCTGTGCGCTCCCGAACACATACTATCCAGTGGTCTCGTAGGGGCACATCTAGGCTCTTAGTGAACCCGAAGGAATCACCCTATAGGAGAGTCGGGCGAGAGTCGGGCTGTAAGTGATCCCGCCGAATCACATCTCAAACTAGCCACACATGCATACATAGGTGGTGACCCCGAGGGCCCCCATACACTACGACTCTAACAGGCAAAACTAACAGAACACTATAGTCTATACATGCTTATTATAACATCAACATCTTAGCTTAGTTAGACCATAAGTCAAAAGTAACATATTTTATCATAGCATGCCTCAATAAATAATATTGTATCTAAATCATAATATGGTTCTCGAAGTAACCATTTATAAGGCTGTCTCAAATAGACATATTATACATCTCTTAGTTACACCACCAAACAATACATAACATACATGCAACTTCCAAATGGGGTTTAGTAGGAGAAATCCCTTACTTGAAGATTTAATAACTCATTCCATCATACAATCAAATCTCTTTTTACTTTTTCCATCGTACCAAACAACCTCTCATCTTTCTCTTTTTGTTGATACATTTTCCTTTATAATTGTATTTATGGCAAAATAAAATTACTCTTATTCCTCCGGAACTTAATACATACTCATATAAATAAATTACCTATAAACTTTTACTTTAACCTAATTCACCGATACTCATCACTCCAACAATCAAAACTTTAACCATAGAATTCTTATTTCCAAAAATTAATTACATAACCTTCCGAAATACTTATTTTCCACAATTTCAAACAATTTCTCAAATAACACTCATATCATATTAAAATTAAGAAATTTAACTTATTAGTTTTGGGGTGTTACATTTTATTAAAACAAATTCACTCATAAATTCGTGCTATTTAGTTTAGTTGATATCTCTAAAATAATGACAATAAATTCAATATATTCATATTATTTATGAGCCAAAATATTTATAAAAATTTGAATTTAAATACCTCAAAAATACAAGAATTTCACTTTTTCATATTGTTATCTATCAGACAGATACAGTGTATTTACAAATAATTCAGTTGTGTAAAAATATTAAATAAATATTTATTTTTTGGGATGGATCTGATTGAATCAGCATCCTTTAGATTTATGCCTGCAATTTATATCAGATTTTCGTGTTTGTGGGTTTCAAATCAAGTAATTAACAATTTATTTAGTTGTGGTTGTTAAAATAAAAATTGTAACTTACCCTATAATTATGATGCATTTAATGTATATATGATTATTCTAAGAAAATTTAGATATTTCCCCTATAATCGGTACTTGATTGATTTTCCTAAACTTTTCATATTTCTAATAACAATTTATTTAACATAATAATAAATTGAAATTGAAATTATATCTTATCCTTATAATTATGATGCATTTAATAGGATTATTCTAAGAAAATTTGGATCTCCCCTATAATCGTGCTACTTGTTTGATTTCCCTACAACGATTTCAAACATAATTTCAAAATTTTAGGATTATCTTCTTAATATCCCTTATCTATTTTCCATAATTGATTTTAAAAAAATAGATTTTAAATTTTGATTTGAAACCGCCAACATATTAAAATTACTTTAAAAATTTATAAAAATAGGTATTGTTAATAATAATTTGAATTTAAAATTTTATCATCCCAAAATTCGTGCTAAGATTATCCATTTATGTTAAAAAAATTATCATTCCCAAAAATCGTGTTATTTCCTTCGTATCTCCAAAATAATAGGAAACATAAATTTAACATTTTCAAATTATTTATATTTCAAAATTTATAAAAAAAGTTGAATATTTTATTTTTGGAAGGAATTAATTGAGAAGAAAAGATTTGTTTTATTTAAATTGAAAAAGAAAAAAGGAAAAGGAAGATATTTAAGGGAAAAGAATAATATAATAATATTTATTATTAATAATAATATTATTATTACTATTCATCATCTTCTTCACTCTCACCAAACCCTAGCCGCCAATGACACCTTCACCTATGTTCGAGTGTTTTCCGTCCAGTCGAGATCTTCACCTTTGTAGTCATCCCCTCCATTCTGTTGACTGAGAACTAAGTCGTAAGGAAACGTCTCCTCCGCTGCACATCGCTAGTCACATTTTTACTTCATTCGAAGTCGAGCACCTTTGCACCACTTGTTCCTTCATGCATCGAATGCCCAACTGCGCCAAACGAAATAAATTGAGCTCAAACAAGTGAAGAAGAAAATCCCTTGAACAAGCTCACCTTTGCGCCAAACGAAAAAGGATCTATAATCGGTTTGATGAAGAAGATGGTTGCAATCGGTTTGATGAAGAAGATGGTCAGCAAGAAGAAAATCATTTGATTGGCACCAAACGAAAAAGGATCTATAATCGATTTGATGAAGAAGATGGTTGCAATCAGTTTGATGAAGAAGATGGTCAGCAAGAAGAAAAACATTTGATTTGCGTTGAATGTATGAAGACTTTGAAGGTTTCGAGGAGGACGAAGCTTGAAGCTCCAATCTTTTTTGCAACTGATAGAAGACTTTGAACATTTGGTAGAATCTAGGAAAGTGGAAGATAGTGAAGCTGGATTCTTTTCGGCTTTGAATACCTACACGTGGACAATTTTAATAAGGATGTGTTATTTAATTACGGGGTATTTAAGTTTTAGCTGAACAGTTGTATTTAAGACTGTTTTTTAATTGATTAGGTGCATTTGAGACATTGTTCTATTTATTTATTTTTTTAAATTTTCAATTTTGCTATTCTCACAATTTAAAAATAAATTTGCCATTTTTTCAAAGTAAAAGTCATAATTTGCTATTATTCTTGACAATTCTTTTTAAAAATAGAAGAATTGACAAACTATTTACGGGACATAGCAAAATTTTAATCCAAGTCCAAAATGGATAACCAAAATTTTAACCTAAGACCAAAGTATTTTTTAGTTTTTATTTTATTATTATTATTATTTTTTTTTATTTGCTATAGGATGTAAATACTTTTCATTTACTTCTATTTATGTAAATTTCTCATATTAATATCTAATTCCAATTATGGTAATAAAATAGAAATAAGGAAATAACAAAGTAGTAATATCGAATGAAAATCACGTAATAATCATATGACAAACAAATAGACATTATAAAGTACGTAATATATATATAATAACGAAAATTACATGACAATCAGATATATCAATTAGAAAGTAATTAGATAGCAACCACATGACAATCAAATAAAAAATTATAAAATGCTTCATATAGGGTGAAAATTACATGACAATTTCATTCATTATGGTTACCTTTACATCAATAAATATGTATATAATACTTAAGATCATTTTGGATCGTAGAGTTGAAGATGATGTCATGAAAATATTAATTCTCATTGTTAAACGTAAAATTGGAAGACCTAAAAAACAAAAAATTTCATCTGTAGGTGAATCTAAAAGTTCATCAAAATGTACTCTTAATTGTAAAAGTCACAATAAGCTTGCAAACTTGACCTAATAAACCAAATGATGTATTCGTTATTTTTGCATTGCAAATATTTTCTAGTTGACAAAGTTTCTTTCTAGTAAGAATTTGATAAAGTTCTATATCACATAAACTAAGCAAAATTAAACAAAAAAACCAAACTCGGAGGAATTAAATATTTTTCGACTGACAATGATAGATGTAATAGGCTTTTTTTTTATGTCAGATAGACAGTGATAATGTTCTATCTCTATAATGACGCAACTTTTAATACTATGTTGAGGTCATTACCTAAAAGATAAATAACAATTTTGATACTTTCTTAAAAGGGAAAAACGAGATCTTTATTAAATTTATTTTCAAACAACTGTTCATAAAACAAAATTTAGTGAAAATCTGAGAAATACCATGAAAACATGTTGCATCTAGTTTTACAAATTTTAAAGAAAATAAAAATAAATAAATAAATTTTTAAAAAATGTTTAAAATCAATATTGAAAATCGAATAATAAAAAGCGAAAGCAAGATTGGGTCCTCATATTGCATGTCACGAGCCCTTCTTATCGCTCACTAACTTCCCATTTTAGACCTTTGCTTGAAATATTAAACACAGAAAAGTGACAAGTATACATATATATACCTAGTAAATGACCCACTACTGGTCATGTTAAGTGGTCTGTTAACTTCCCGTTATGAGGTACCATAAAATAATAACATGGTGTGTCCGATGGAACACACCTAAACTAGTGATCTCGTAGGAACACTTATAATTTGATGATCTTGAAGGCGCATGTAATAAATCAGGTTGTGAGTGATCCCATAGCTTGTTATTCATCAATACAAACACTTCTAAAAGTAGTCTACGTCCAAGGCGACATAAAGTCGATTATGAATCTCACATGTGAACTGTTAGGAACGTGAGTTAAGGGATTAAGCCCTTTGCAATGTAACAATTTAACATAACCTTAAACTCAATTTAATTGAAAAATTAGAAATACACATAAATTAGCAAAAACATACAGAAACAAACTTACTGTATAAAATAATTATTAATAGGCTAAGTATGCTTTTTAAAATAAAAATACAGATAATGAAAAATTCACATTCAATGTTGTCTTTAAATTCTACAATTCATCAGTTTGGAGTCTCTACCACTTGAAATCCTTTTATCCTTTAAATGATTGAGATTGATGGTTCGTGGGAACAAATGTTTGGATTGGAAATTCAAGAGAATAACTTTTTTTCTTTTCTTTTCTAATAGCTTATGTAAAGAACTCTTAGTTCATTCGAATTGCTTCTTTCTTTTGTGTTACCTAATTCCAAGAAGAGAAAGTTAGCGAGAGATATCAGAAGACGTGGAAATGTTGGAATTTATATCTTCAAACTCGTAGTTTGTAATTATATTCTATTCAATAAAGTTGTTATTGAGAAATTAAATATTATAATCTTAAAGCCAATAAACTAAGATCCGATGATATTTTTAAGTAAACTTGAACTTTATGTAGAGACACAAATGTGGGTCAAGTTCGAGTATATAGCCTAAATGGTCTATAATATATAAATAAGGTTGGACACCTTATTCTGGGAACATTATGAATGCGGCCCGCTTTGAAATTAGTACAAACGATGTGATTCTGAATCGTTTATATAGAGACAAGGAAGTGAGGGCATCCTATGTAAAGAGTTTACATAAGACTAGAACCATTAAATAATCACTTTTAAGTTATAACAACTTTGACTTTAATAAAGCTGACTATTTTGTTTAAAGATATCTTATGTAACTTAATATTAATCCTGAGCTAACTATGAACTCCTGAGGGTAGCTCATTAGCATTGGCCCAATTAGCCAACCTCTTATTTCAGCGTAAGACCGGGTGGGCAATTGGGGACATAGGGTGCAAGATATAATTCACTTATACCTACTTTAGGGTTAGTAGATAGGTTGTTTCCTTAATGACTGAATCCAAGTCTTGAACAAGGGACTTTACCCTCTCATTGGCATGAGAGAGATTCGATTTATAGGTTGGACCTTAAACCGATTGTTTAATAGTGGATCAATAAGACTTAAGGAGTAAGATGTAGTCATGGGGGTAAAATAGCACTTTGACTCAATCGAGATTACGAACAACCTATGAAGGATTAACTCTTACTTATCATGGTTATATCACATAGACACAAATTTATCTATAGTGAGGGGAGTGAAACTACATAACTTTAGTGGAATGGCTAGTTAGTTAACGAATGTTGATTAGCTTGGTCTAAAAGAGTTTAGCCAATTAATCTTGGATCATTGGAGCCCATGATCTATAGGTCATTTTGGTTCCCCTACTAGCTCATAAGAAATTAACTTAGAACGTTTTGTTGGAATAATTCAAATTGTTCTAATAAGGTAAAGAGAGAAATCGAAAAATATAATATATACATCGATTATAAGTTTAAGATAGAGCTTTATGTTTAAATGTGATTTAAGTATTAAAAATATGAATACAGATTTATATTTAGAATCTCAGAATTGATGTAAATGGTCAAAGTTGTGAAAAGTCAAACTTTGACTAGTTTTATATTCAAATATAATTTGAATTTCAGAAAAATGAATGTGAATTCATGCTCGGGGGTTGAATTAGTCAAAACAGACAAAATGGTCAAAAGTCAAAGTTTGGCTTTGATTTAAATATCAAATTACTATATTGCCCTTAGACTAAGTTGTTGAGATTTAGGAAGCTTGTTGCATATGATTTGCAAGTGGCTTCATTCATATAAGACATCGAGCCCACTAATAGTTGGTGGAAGGCCATGTGTTGAGGAAAAGAAGCTCATTACATGCAATCTTGCATGTAGTTTGCTTATAAAAAAAAGGTTTGTTACAAATATGGAGATTTCTTCTATTACAAAGCTCATTACAAATTACAAAGTTTTGCAATTTCTGGCATTGCAAAATAAACCAAACTCCATCATCTAAAAGAAACTTCTTCCTCGAAATTTCATCTCTTTATCGTTCGGTCCCACAACCTGGTTCTAAGTTCGAAGAATAGCCGGTCAACACTAGTTAATGTCTCTACTTCAAGATCACGAGGAGATTATAAGGATAGAAAAGTTTCAAATGTGAGTTTTTCTATTACCATATTTTGTCTATAAATCAAGGGTAGCTATGCATGTTAATTGCTAAAATGTTTAGTTACAATTGGATTAAAATTTGATCCCTTTTCTACTGCGCATGTTCTCGTTTTCCATCAGGAAAATCATCCCACATTCCATAAATAACTCTCATGTAAGGGAATAATTATTAATTAAATTAAATTAGGATATTTTTTTCAAAAATAGAACAAAGAGCGAAAATATTTACACCGTATAGAACAATTTTGAAAAATAAAAAAGCTCACAGAACCACAACGTGAAATAACAAAACTACCCGCAATTAATCGGTTAAACACTTGCGAAAAAATGATCTTGTACTCAGTCTAAATAATTTTGTATCTAATCTGTAAACCTTAGATTTAAGGACTTTTAGAACTTGGTGAATGAAGAAGAGGTTGAGTTTTTCTTTTTTCTTTTTTTATTGTTGTTTAAGGAATTTATGATCAAATAGTTGAACCGAAGAAATGAACGAAGAAGAAGGTAAAGAATGAAAATTTTGGATAATAATCTTTGGTTTCTAATATTGGTAATTAATTGGAATTTACTTTTTAAAAAAAAAGAAAAAAAAGATGTGAAAATATGAATATATTGACCCGATGGTATTGTTTTGACTCTACTATCTTGACTGAGTTCAAGCAGGATAATATTGATTTTTACCCTGCTATCTTGATCTAGTTCAAGTAGGATAGTATTGACTGTTACTTTGCTATCTTGATTGAGTACTTTAGGCATGATGATATCATGACTGAGATTATCAGGCCTGATAGTATTGAGCTATCAAACTAATGTGATCAAGTTTTCATAATATAGAATTAACTAAAGAAAAATAAGCAGAAATTAATTATTTATAGAGAACAAGAAAGAGATTTACCAGGTTGAAATGTTATCAAATATTTTAAGTTCAGTGTATCAAGTTTATGAAATGATTTTCACTCTTTTAATGTTTCTCTAAGCCAAAGTTTTATGTTTAACTAATTTAGAAAGCATGTTTTATAAAACCGTCACTCACTATGTATTTTAACTTAAGCTTTCAAATGTTTTTTCACTTTTCAGGTATAGAATGTGCATCTTGAGCTTACTGATGTCAGGTTAATAAGTTTTTAATGGTTAAAACAATGTTTTCAAGTATAGATGATTAAAATATTTTGAGTTCCTTTGTTTCAAGTTAGAATTGGTTATGGGTAATTTTATGGCTTTCATGTTTTCGAGTATAGCTGATTGAATCATATTGAAATGAATATATCTCACATAATCTATAGTTTAATTTAATTCTATTTAATTAAATTAAGAGTCTTTTTTAAAATGTAACTAAACGGCAAAATATTTACAATGTATAGTATAATTTTGAAAACGAAAAAAGCTCACAAGCCCACAATGGAAAATACAAAAATTGTCTCCGTCAACACTCGATTAATTGGCACTCGTGTGCATAATATATTTGATACACGATCTCATACCAAGATTGTTTAGATTTGGCTACACGATCGTTTAGATTTGGCTACACGATCGTTTAGATTTGGCTATTCTTTGCTACACGATGGTTTAGATTTGGGTAGTCGAATCTGTTGCCAAGCTATCGTACGTGCTCGAGATTATACAGAGTGACCGACGTTCTCAAAAGGGTTAGTTTTTACTGAAAATATGAGTCGCCACCAATCTTTTTTACGGTGTGATTGAACACCGAAATAAAGTAAATAATTTTTAAATAAAATCATAAAAAAATGTTTGTGAAAACTAAAGTTGAGCTCATAAGTCATCTGTGTGAGGAAGGTGTTAGCACCCCACAACACCTATTTAGAAAATGGTGCCAAATTTCAAATCTTAAATTGAAAATATTCTTTATTTATTTTAAAACTAATGTCTTATTTGTCTCTCATTACTCCAATATTCGAAACAATGATCTCATAAAATAAGTGGAGAGCATTCGACCATCAATGAAACTATATTGAAGAAAATCTTCTCACCTCAAGAAAGTGTGAAATTTGTACAATTTCTCAAAAATCATAAACAGTATAAGTTATTAGAAAATTTTGATTATGAAACTTTATGAAATCATAGATTAAATTTTAAACGTTTGAAAAACATTAAAAATTATAACTTTAAAAAATCGGACTCCCATAGATTCCGTTGTTGGATATTTTTTTAAGAAAAAATAATTGAAAATATTATAAAACAAAATTAAACAATTATTAGCCAGAATATATTAAATGAATCATACAGCAACACACCCATTTAAATAAAGCATATATTAATATAAAAATACAAAATAAACAATAATCTATAAGTAAAATAAAATATGAAACAAAATTACTAAAAAAGGAAGAATGTGAGAACAAATAATGAGTTAAAAAAGATAAACAAAATATGAATTAATGGACATAAACAAATAAATTTATTATAAGAGAAAGGAAAACGGAAAAATAAGATAATAAAAAAGTACTAGTAATTATGAGAGAGAGAAATGGAAAAACAAGAACAAGAAAAATAAATAAATATGGAGGAAAAATATAATATTAAATAACATAAAAAATGAGAAAATACTAAAAAAACAATAATAAATGCTACCAAGAGAAAAAAGAATTAAATATATAAAACGGTTAAATATAAAGAAATCAAGGTTAAGTATATAAATAATCCAGCTTAAGAATTAATTAACAAAAAAAAGAAATAATTATTAAAAAACTGTTAGTGTTAATTTTTCTCTCCATCTCCGTCATGGCAGCCTCAACTGTTATATCAGCCATCATTACAGACATCACATCAGGGTGTGCTTCTTTCTGTGACCTACTATAGGCAAAATCAAAATCATTATATAGAAGATTTTCCTTGATGACAATTCCAGATTTAGGAGATTCCATAAATTGCTTTATGATGCTCTGCGCAATGGCAGAATCTTGATCTTACTCTTGGACGATCCCCTTAGAACGACTATGGGTGACAGGTCCCATGTAGGTGTCGCTTGCAACTGAAGATTTGGATGCAGCTTTCTTTGATGTCATTGATTTGCTTGTAGATCTAAATGACGAGAGAGAGATGAGAGGTAGAGATTGTCCCAGTGGGCGTGCCAATTTGTTCACACGAGATTTTCAGAGACATTTGATTTGTGGTGTTGAACTTGAGTTAATGTTGTATTTTTGTTGATTTGATGCGATGTGGTTCTATCTCTACAATTTGATCATTTGATTCTCTCTCAACTGAATGCCTACGTTTAATTTGGAGGAAGCGGAGCACGTGATGTTCTTAAAGTTTCTTGAACGTCTACGCTTGATTTAGGGAAGCGGAGCACGTGATGTTCTCGAAGTTGGAATCTTGAAAGAAAGTTTGTATCTTCAAAGGAGCTGATCTTCGAGGGAAGTTGGAGTCTTGGAAGACTTCATGAGTTAGACAGTCTTCTAGCTCTTGGGAGAATTCTCTTTAGACCTTATGAAGTCAAAAAATTTCAACTAGAGAAGAATTCATCTATTTATAGAGTTCACTAGTGGGCTTTATGGGCTTGAACCTGGTTGGTCCATGAACCAAACCCATGGGCTCAACCATATGGATTTATGTTATATTTAGTCTTTGGGCTCAATTAAGCTTATTTTTGGGCTTAATTGAACTTAGTCCAAGTAAATAATATTTAATTGAACCAAAATGATTAACTTAATCCAACGATTAAGATGAAAACACGTGACATTATTAGAATGGTCAATTTATGTTTTTCAATTCTTTAATTTGGGGCACATGCCAATTTTAATTAATCCCAAATTTAACTATTTGTACTTTTCATCATTAACTTAATAAATGATGTGACAATTTGTGATTGGTCTCAAAATTTCTTATTCAACAGTCATCTATTTATACTAGTCTTTAAATCAGCTTAGTCACCCTCAAATTCTTGTCTGCTTGCCAACTTTTCTTCTTAATGGTACACGTGTAAGCTTAATGTTTAACCTAAACATGCCTGGTCCTTAATCTTACACGTTAACCTCTATCAAATCAGTTTTGATATCTTATCGTCAAATCTTTCTTATCGCGTAGTTACACTTGAACTTCAAAAGTCTATCTTGCAAACTACCCAACATTTCCTTGCACTATCTTAAACGCCAAAAGATTTGTATCACGTACTTCACTTTAAAATGCCAAGTTCAAAGACTTACCAAAAATTTACTTCTTCACTTATACTTTAGGTGCGGGTTTCACATAAAAACTGTTATAATACCAACTCTAAAAGTTAGCCTAATGGTAAAACAATCTTTGTGTCCCTTTTAGATCCAGGTTCAAGCTCTACTCTTTGCATTTTTGTTCAGACTTGGAAAAAACATGTGATCTTTTGTTGAAATAGCTATAGACAACATATATTGACAAACATGTTTTTATACGCAATAATAAGTCTGAGAATAAAATTGTTGGGAATTAAGAATGCACGTATTTGTTTGTGCATGAGAATGATATTAAGCATGTTTGAGAAAAAATTGTTTTTGTATTTCATTTGTAAAATTAATCATGAAAGCTCTATAAAAGTTTAATATATTAATTGATAAACAATAAACTTAATTCAAAATTTTAAGAAAAGCAAATTATTTAACAATCAAATAATAATATTAATTACTATGTAAAATGAGTAATTTGATAAGATAAATTTGATGAATGAATATAATTATGATGTATTAATCAATAAAATAATGATTTTTTAATATAACAACTCGACAAAATATTTACACTGTATAGGACAATTTTGAAAATAGAAAAAGCTCACAAGCCCACAATAGGAAATTTGAAAAATACCCCGATCAACATGCAATTAATTGGCCACACACTCATGCGAGTAATATTCTTATAAGAGATCGTATACTCCATTCTTAATGAATGATCTACAATAATTTAGGTCATGATACACAATTGTGTAGTTCTTTTAAATGATGAAGAAAAAGGCTTCAAATTTAAACGATCCTATTGACCATGACGAGATGGTGTTGATTATGATAAGCGATCGTGTAGTCCAATGTAAATGATCGTTAAAAACTTCAAATCTAAAGATTGTGTTGTAAATGATCGTGTTAACCACTCGATCATGTTGACTATGATAAATGATCAGTTAGATCATGTCAACACGATCATGTAGTCCAATATAAATGATCGTTAAAAACTTCAAATCTAATTATCATATTCAACATGCTAAACGATAGTGTTGACCATGCTAAACGATCATATTAACCATGCTAAGAGATCGTGTTGACTATGGTAAGTGTAAAGACCCGACTTTTCTAACTAAACCAAAATCATTAAATTAACACAAATACTTGAGTTTTCACAAAGTGGCAATTTAATTAAATTTAGAAACTTAAGAATACAAAATTTATGTTTGAGCCCTGTTTAAAATAACCAAAACTTTCAAGAAAAACTTATGATTTTCCAGTTTTTGGATACAGTTAAACCTCAAATTTTCTAAACAGTAAATCACTAAGCGGAAACGAATTTTAAATGTCCCCTATGGCGATCACGCTTCCTTCTTTCCCCTCGCCGGTTTGCCGCCTTTGTAACCTTTGCCTGAAAAATTAAACATAAAAGGGGAAAATAAATTATTAACGTCCTATTGGGATATGTGTGCCTCCAATTTTTATGTGTCCTTCGATAAGTGTTTCTGTATAACACTAGACTGAAATGTACGGCCTTTGAGACATTATGTGTATCCTACGGGATCACAAGACTGTGACTGTACAGGGTTTTCCAATAGGACGTTAATAACTTATTTTCCCCTGACAAGACCAGTAGTAATTGAACTTAACTATTTACTTGAACCAAAATAATTAATTTGATTCAACGGTTATGATGAAAACATGTGGCATCCAATTTATGTTTAATTATTTGTACTTTTCATCCTTAATTTAGTAAATGATGTGACAATTTGTGATTAGTCTAAAATTTTTCTATTCAACAATTCTATAGTCCAAATATATTTATTGCTATATTTTGTAAATAGTTTTATTGTGTGGGCTATCCATAACAATGTCCCTGAAGTAATTTTTAATAATATATAAAATAAAAAAATGAATTAAAAGAGAAAAGAGAGAGGACAAAAAGAAAACCCACCATTTTGGATGAGTATAGTTCATGGGTATAAATAATGCATGAGAATAGTTTATTCCCATGTTTAAGCTACAAAACCTTATACTAATGAAGAGCATGTTTATCTCAAAATATCCATTCCCACTCCTATTTTCACCATAATTTTCTCAATTCAAATGACTCCTTAAGTCCTACAAATAACGAAGGGCGTTCATTTAAATTTAAGAAAAAACAATCTTATGGACGACTCAATTTTGCAATGACCATTAATATGACACAAATAATAAAAAAATGAATGTTAAATAGTAAAAATGGTAGCAAATAAGAGTTTTGAATTCGTAGATTTTAAGAGTTTTGACGTAGCTACAGAATAATATTGTTATTATAATTTTAAGATAGACCTTGTCTTAGATGGGTGGAAAAAGAATTACAAATTGAGATAGGGACGAAAATAATATTTTCAAATGCCCCTTCGTTAAAAACATTATTACAAATTGAGATAGGGGTCAAAATAGCATTTCTAAAAGTTGTAAGGGTAATATGGGTATTAGGAAAAAGAATAATCCCTAAAACCTAAAAACATAGACAGCCTTCTTCATGTAGCCGATTAGGGTTTTTATCCTCCTTCCTTCTCAAAGCATTCTTCTCTCTGCATCCACAATATTCAAGCACAAGCTATACTACAATGGCGGATTACGATTTAACTCCACGAATAGCGCCAAATCTGGACCGTCATCTTGTCTTCCCTCTCCTTGAGTTCCTTCAAGAGAGACAGCTTTACCCCGATGAGCAGATCCTCAAGGCTAAAATCGAGCTTCTCAATAAGACAAACATGGTTGATTACGCCATGGACATCCACAAGTCACTCTACCACACTGAAGACGTTCCTCAAGGCATGGGCAGTTCTTTGTTTTGATTTTTTATTGCTGGGTTTTGATATTCGTGTATTTTGGGTCTAAGTTTGTGATGGAATTGATCTAGATATGGTGGACAGAAGGGCGGAAGTGGTGGCGAGGCTAAAGGCTTTGGAGGAGTCTGCAGCACCACTTGTTGCTTTTTTGCAAAATCCGGCTGCGGTTCAGGAACTGAGGGCTGATAAGCAGTACAATCTTCAGATGCTTAATGATCGTTATCAGGTTGAGTTTATGGTCTTAGATTTGCATTTGAAATTGCCAATTGTTGTAGACTTTTATCTCCCACAAACAACTCTACTTTCTTGATTTGAACAGTTTTTTTTTTTTTTTTTTCAATAGTTTCTTTGATACTTTTACATGAAATCCTTATTATGTTTGATTCATTTGGGGTTTCTTTTATTTTCCATCTAACATTGACCGTAATGATCGATTTAACTTGTTGGCACGAAACACCAATTTCAGATTGGTCCAGATCAAATAGAAGCATTGTATCAATATGCCAAATTTCAGTTCGAGTGTGGGAACTACTCTGGTGCTGCTGACTATCTCTATCAGTACAGAGCCTTGTGCACAAACAGTGAAAGGAGCCTCAGTGCTCTTTGGGGAAAGTTGGCAGCTGAAGTATTAATGCAGAACTGGGATATTGCTGTTGAAGAGCTTAATCGTTTGAAGGAAATTATTGACTCTAAGGTGGTGTGACCTAACACTAGCTTCTTGTCTTTTTGAATGCAGTAATATGCCATCACCCTGCTGACATTTTTCTTGTAACTTCTATTTAAGAATTTTTCATCACCTATGAATCAAGTGCAAAGCAGAATATGGTTGATGCATTGGAGTCTCTTCATCTTTTTCAATCACGACAATGGGAGAACACAAATCATTGATCTATTTAATCAAGATAAGTAAGTTACTAAACCTTGCTTGTTTTCACTATGTTTGTATTTAATGAAATTATATGAAGATGTGTGTTAGGTACTTCAGCACCTTGGAGAACCACACACCGAAAGCCAACTATTGAGGTGGGAGAGCCAAGGCACTTAAGTACTACATTGGTCATCCCATAAAAAGGCATCCCATAACTACATCAGTTTCTAACAATGTGGTCTTCCAAGTTTCACGTGTTTGAAGCTAATTCTCAGTTGTTCAATTATGTTGAAGCATTTCAATAAGAACAATGTGGCCCTTATGTCCTCTATCATCATGTTTTTCTGTTGTTTTAACGAGAAGGCAGTGTTCTATGTTGTTTTTAGTAAAGGTATTTTCTAGGCATGTGGAGATGAGTTAAATCCTGTTAACAGGAAAACATGAAAAGAAAGTTGTGAGATGAGTTAAGAATAGAGGATCAATGATGATCCAGTTAGCAACCAATGTAGTATCTACTACTTTTTCCCACATCAGTTAGTGGGATGACCAATGCAGTACTGAAGTGGCTTGGCTCTCTCACCTCCATAGCTGGCTTTTGGGGTGTAGTTCTCCAAAGCACCTAATAATGGTATTAGAGCTGGTGGAGGGTTCTGACCATGTGTTTTTGGGTGAAGTATTGTCGGTCTCTCACCTCAATAGATGAGTTAATTTAATTCAGATTTGTCCATGTTATATTGAGGTTGTATTTACTATTCTGCAGGTATTTAAATGCCATTCAAACCAATGCTCCACATCTTTTACGCTATTTGGCTACTGCCTTCATTGTGAACAAAAGGCGGAGGCCACAGTTCAAAGATTTTATCAAGGTTATTCAGCAAGAACAGAATTCCTATAAGGATCCCATCACAGAGTTTTTGACTTGTGTCTATGTCAATTATGATTTTGACGGGGCACAAAAGAAGATGAGAGAGTGTGAAGAAGTAAGTTGCCTGCTTCTCTTTTTTTCACTAGGAATTGCTATTCAGACAGTTATATGCTCATTTCCAATGGTGCTTTTTTGTTCATTGTTTTCAATGTTGGGATTGACATCTGTCTGAATGGTTTGGTTATTCAGATGCATTTTAGCTGGCAGTGAACGATAGATGCAGTCAGTTTTTGGATTCTGTTGTGCTTGCAAGTCATAATTAACAACTTTTCCTCCATTTAGGTTATATTGAATGACCCTTTCCTAGGAAAGAGGCTTGAAGAAGGCAACCTTTCTACCGTTCCTTTGAGAGACGAGTTTTTGGAAAATGCTCGCCTTTTCATCTTTGAGACTTACTGCAGAATACATCAGCGCATTGATATGAAGTACGTACTTACACATCCTCTCATTAAATTTATTATATATACTCATTTTTCTATTTTTTATTGGGTGCATTATGCAACTGTTTGCTTATGTATGTTGAGAAAAGTATATCATGCAAGATTTTGAAGGGTAAAGAGTCTGGTTGCTTTGACGTTGCCATTGGGCAAAGAAAATGCTAGTATATCTATATATCTTTTTGAGACCTTTATGATAATTATCAAATGAAGATTCTAGCTGTGTGATCAAGAGAAGATTCCTAGCCTACCTCTTAGCTCTTTTAAAAATTGTGGTAGTTTCAACTTTTGAATGAGTTTAAAATCGTTTTTGACTTTTTTTCCCAATGGAGGAGCTAAAGAGAAGTATGCATTTGGCGTTGCAAATTTATATTATACAAGTTGTATTGACTAGAACCACAGAAAAATTTAATATTTCTAATTATGAGAAGCTCCTCTGGGTGGTAGCAAACGAGGAAGAAGAAGAAGAGTTGTTTACTCTATGCTTGTACCGTTGGATTTCCACTTGGGATAATTGGCCTATCCTGGACTTGACATTGGACTTCAGTTATCTCTTGATTTTATTGTCATTATGGTTATCTTTTTTTCACATTGTTATTGTAAATGACGTGGTGGTAACTTGTGGCAGTGTTCTTGCTGAGAAGCTGAACTTAAATTACGAGGAAGCTGAGAGGTGGATTGTTAATCTTGTTCGGACCTCAAAGCTCGATGCAAAGATTGATTCTAAGACAGGAACAGTTTTAATGGAACCAGTCCAGCCGAACGTGTAAGTTTATTTACATCATGTAGATTTTTACATCAACAAAATGGTTTCTCAACCTTTACGATGCTTTATGCATGAAATGTTTACAAGTTGGGTCCATGGACGTTGTCTTGTGCCAGAGGGAGTTCTTAAACTTTAAAAACTGTCAACTAGATTCATACACTTTTCATTGATTAAAAGAAAAAAAATCTCAAGTAACCTTAAAATTGCATAAAGTTAGAGGTAGTGTGCATTTTCTTGAAACGACTAGCTCTGTTTAAATGAATGGTGGTGTATTTGGTTTTCAGATATGAAGAACTGATAGATCACACCAAATCATTATCCGGGCGGACTTACAAGTTAGTCACTCAACTTCTAGAGCATGCACAGGCTCAGGCAACTAGATGAATCTTAGGTGTTCGGCCATTTTTTGTTATATCTATATTTTATGAACCACTCATCTCACAACAAAACAGCAGAGAATCAGAGCAAGATTTCCATAGTTGATTCCTTGTTTTTAAGGAAAATGATATGCTACGCTCCATAATTTTTGGTAATTTTGTTTGAATGTAGAATTATGAATTGATTATGATGTTCCTTCCTAACTTGTCGAATTAATTTTAGTTTGTCCTTTCCCCTATTTTTTTTTCTTTTCGTTCCTTTTCTTTTTCTGTAATGGTAATCTGTACACTAAACCAAAATTCTTTTTAAAATTATTATCTGGCTAATTTCATGATTACCACGTCTACTCGGATTAATTTTGTATAAAAAACTGATAATTTGTACAATTTTTACTTTGAAAATTGATAATTCTTTTCATATTTTTAGTTAACTCATTTATAAATATAAAGATTAACCATTGTAAAGTTGAGGGTTTGTTTGAATAGATTAAACAAAATTTGTATTTGACGAGTGCTTTGTTAAATTATAATTCAAAAATTATTTTTAGACACTTTAATTTTTTCAATTTTTAATAAATTATACCCTTGAAACTTATATGGTCGAACAGATGCTTTTTAAACACTAATTTTTTTCAATATATAAATAATGCACTAGTTATAAATTAGATATTTATTAAACAAAATTATTTTTAAATATGTCGACGTGGTATAGAACTTCTATGAGTTTTTTTAGTTAGTTACATTAGACCAGTTTAAGATTTTCAATTCTGCAGTATTAGTTATACACAAATCTATAGTTTTACATCATAATTTCATTGTTAACAAAGGATGAAACTTTTCTTGATTTAACAAAGGATAAACATACCTTTATGCCCACGTGGTATAAACATCCATGTGTCATTTCCACATTTTACATGTGTCACCCTTTCATTTTTACCATGCCATGTAGCCAACCCAAACAAGTTCAACGTTAGTTACGAATAGAAATTTTTCTTGAGATGCCAACCTTATCTCCTTGGAAAGCTAAACTTTTTATCGTCAAATTCTTTTCTTGGGAAGCCACCAAACATTAATTTTGCTTTAATGAGTTGTCCAGTCACTTATTTAGATGTCTATCTTTTCAACAATACGTCTACCTTATCATAACCACACTTAGGTGTAGGTCTTCCTTCCCATTTCACTACACCCATCACCTAATCTTTATATTTTATGGTGTGCTTTTCCCTCGACAACTAATCTCATCGCATCGCTTTCTTTAACGAGATAGCACTTGGGCTTACACACTTCTTTTCACATTGTCTTTTCTCCCATCACATCCCTCATCGCGGGACACCTCTCTTCTATACATAGTCAAACTTACTTTTCTTCACGGAGCTCTTCTTCAATAGGACTCCTTGGTCAGAGCCTCACAACTACTCTCTTTTTTGGAATTTTGTCCCTAAAATTCTACTCTATTGCTATCTTTCCTTTGTCCAAGGCAAGTCCTCTTGTTTGCGTGGGTTTCTTGTCAACCTTGGTGTTTTCTTGACAATCCTTTTGGATATGGCCTCTTTGTCCACACTTAGCTTGTTGTATTTGCAAGCTCCTGAGTGTCGCTTACCGTACTTGAAGCACACAGGATTTTGATTGTCGTCTCAATGCAATCCTTGATTAAAACCAAATTTAGATTGCTTGCTAAATCCTTCCTCACTTCCTTTTCCTTTATTCATCTTGGTGCCTAATCTCCTCCCTAGGACTCTTCCTTTCTCTAGCCAGCGTATTCATGACACAGATACCCACCTCTACCATCTTAGAAAAGTTTGACTAATTCGCACTTGCCATCACCAGTACATGAACTGAGGCCTTTAGACCTTCCTCAAAATTCTTGTTGTAAACTTCGAATTCTAGAAAAACTTAAGTCCTTTGAAGTGATTGGAAGGTTAAGAGTTGAATGGAGTTAAAGTTAAAAAGTGTCATAAAAGGTTTGTCATGGTTATTGGAAAAGAGGGAAAGTTTGGGTAAGTGTTAAGGGATGAGGTACTAGGTGTTTGGAGGTTATTTTGGTGGTGTGTAGGCGGCCAAAGGATAGGAAATAACATCTAAAAGAAGTTATTAGGCATTTAGAGCATGTCTAGGCAGCCAAACTAAATATGTGCTTTGGCTTGGTGAGAAAAGCTTGTCACTTCGAAGTTATTTAAGTGTTGAGAGGCTAGGTGAGAAAGCTAGGCAGCATAGTGCTGGGCGAGGAGCATTGGACGCGAGAAAGTTTAGAGGTTAGCAAGGTGTTTTGGCTTATATTGTTGAGTCCTTAGATGTTTTGGTTAGGTGAGACGATGAAGAGGTGGAATAGATGAAGTGCTTTACAGGTGTCCTCTGCATGTTTAAGTTAAATTTCAACAAGTACAATATGTCAATAAAGGTTTATTCATGGTTCAATATAAATTGGTCACTTCAGATGGACATTTCACCCAATTCCCTCGTGCGTTCTGGTTGAAATTACTCTGAAAGAAATTGAGTCTAAATTCAAGGTTAGGGCTGCCAGACATTTTTGAGCTTAAGAGCTTTGAGTTTGAGTTGAAGAAAGAGAGGAAGGTTAGTTTTTGGGTCAATATGAACAAGGTACAAGGTGCACTTATAGAGGACTACAAAGCACATTCTTCCAAATTAGAAGTTGAAAGTTTAAGGTAAGCAAGTTAAGTCATTTCTAAGAATCTTCGTAGAAGAAAGTTTTGTCAAAATAGTTGATTTGTAGTTATGATTTTTCAAAACTAAGTTATTTTTTT
Source organism: Cucumis sativus (assembly GCF_000004075.3). Lineage (NCBI taxonomy): Eukaryota > Viridiplantae > Streptophyta > Magnoliopsida > Cucurbitales > Cucurbitaceae > Cucumis > Cucumis sativus. The sequence continues at coordinate 17,054,397 of NC_026658.2, forward strand.
AGGCAAAGGTAGAGGCTAGCCAAGTGACAAGTTGTGCTATGTGAGATAAGCATGCATTTTGGTAAACAACAAGGTTAGTGTGGATTTTGGCTTGTGTTGGACGCACAACCTGCATGCAAAGCAAGCAACACGCAAGGCGCATGGTGTCATAGAGGCGCGCGATGAGAGCCATGCGAGACGCAAGGCACACAACTAAGGTGAGGCGTGTGACAAGCCCCTTGTGAGGTTAGCACGTGGAAAGGCCTGACCAAGCCATGCACGTGCGTACCAGTCCCTGTCGTCTATCTCTACTTGTCAGACAGTGTCATAGGGTGTTTTTGGGCAATTTTGGTGATTTTTAGAAGTTGTAATTAAACTTTTGGTATTTTCATGGTTAAAGAAAATAAAACGATTATTTTACCATTATTTCAGGTCAAAAAGAGATAAGAAAAATCTATAGATCAAAGACTTAAGCGTGTACCCGTAAGTGAAAAATGAATTTAGTAAAATGGTTGCAAGCATGTTCTTAAGCTATTGAATATGAATGTTTTGAATTAAATGTTTAAGATGTTTTATGAATAGTTTCCAAAGCATGTGATTTCTTTAAGCTATTTATTCAAGTATATTGTTTTTTGATAAATGTTCAAGGCTTATTTAAGGAATGAATTTATCAAGGCATTATTGTGTTTAATGTTTGTGTTATGCAAAAAGGATTCTTTAAGGAAGTTTAAAGTTTATGGTTCTATAAATGTTTTCTCAGAACCAAGATGTCTCAAACAACCTTTATCAGGGTAGGATTATGGGGCACCAAAGAATTTGAGGTACATACACTTATCTCAAGGATTGGAGCTAGGGACGCTTATCTCCTAGGAACATGGATTGGTGATGCCCATCTTTGATGGTTTGGAGTTGGTATCGAGTAATCTCTACCACCTCCCAAGAGTAGATACTTGGGATCCAAGCATAAAAAACAAGGATTTAAGTTATTGTTTATGAAAAGTTATTTGAAAAAAAAACTATCACTCACTAAGCTCGTTTAGCTCACACTCTTCAAAAGATTTTCTCTTTTTTTAGGTAGAGACCGTGTCCTTAGAACCTGAATCGCTGCTTTCTATGTCACATGACCCCTCCCAGATCACCTGCTCTGGATTCGAAAGGTGGCGTGATGTCAACTGAAATCATTTATCTTTGAAACAATTTCACTTGACCCTTACTTGAAAACATAAAACATTTGCCCGTAAAAGTCTTAAACTTAGAAATACTTTTTTTTTAAAAATACCATAATGGAACCTATTTGAAAATGACTTTTATAAATATGAAGTAAAGTATATAAGACATGGAATTATAAATTTTCATAAAACATAATGATACTTTTAATAAATCATTTCCTTACATGATTGAAAACTAAATTGTCCTAGTAGCAGTAAGTCTAGCACATAGAGATTCAGAATTTGTACCCTGAACGAGGAAAAACATTTGAAAAGAGTAAGTCAAAAGACTTAGTGAGCAACAATTTTATAAAACAAGTTTTCATAAACAGTTTAACATAAAACTGGAGCTTAAATAACATTTATCAATAACATTCTTTTAATAACATGAAACATGAAACTTTGAACTTTTGCATAGCTTTTGGAAGAAAATGATCCATAGCCACAGACATTATTAAACTATTTCGTCCTAAGACGAAATAGTCGATAGAAAACAACTTTTACGATAATTCTTCTCCTTTAAGACATAAAAATATACCCTTCCTGATGACCCATAAACTATAGGTTCGTCAACCCTACCATCAATATGAAGTTAACCACATGTATATAATAGGTCTCGTGAAATACTCAAACTAGGATAAAACATTTTGAAAAACATCGAAACATTTCCTTTGCTTTCATTAGTAAATCATATCCTGAACAATAACTTAGAAATCATGATTTATAAATCACTTTTAAAACAATATGTCACTTACTATTCTTAAACGGATCCTTAGTCGGAAAATTCCTTTAAAGCCTCATTGATCTAAAAATCCACATTTAATCATTTGGTCATGAAAATATCCAAAACTTTCCTTAAAGTTTCCAAATTGTGAAGAAGAGGATCATGCCTACTCGCCATGATAGCACCATCTCCATGTAAAGAGTGATGTTAGTATACTGCATAATGAAGGAGATTTCATTGAACATTGACGAGATAATAAGCGAGCACATAATTGCATGGGCAAAGCATCCTCGCAGAGCAAGACCCTTTCCGCACTTAATTGAACAATTTCGCTTATATGCATGTTTGACATTCGAAAAGTTGTAAACCCTGTACTTTAGGGAATTTGGATATTAACAAGAGCTTGAAAGGATTAGTTTTCATTGAAGTAAAGAGAAGTGTTATGATAGGTGTGTGTCTTGATAGGTGGAAAGAAGGAAGGCTAGACGAAGGCATGACATGATTGCCACATCCATAGACGCGAATTTAGAGTTGGGCAGAAAGAACTATTATTCATTTTCCGTCTGCGACTGTTTTCGAGTAAAGTTCGCTCGCGATGGTTTAGACCATTCTTGGTCAAACATTTCTTCTTGCATGGTGTTATGGAGATCACCTCGCTAGACAAAACTAATGTGTTTAATGTAAATGGGCAAAGACTCAAGGCGTATCTTGAAGAAGAACAACACGACAATTTCTCAATTGATTTATTGTAAAATGCATTTATTTATCTTTCCTTAAACACATAAATGGATTTTGTATCTTATTGCAAGACTATATCAATTATGCAAAATGCATTATTTTGTACATCTTTATCGCTTTCTTTATTGCTTTAAGTGTAATTTAGATAGAATGTTGTGCCTGTGGGGTACACGAAGATTTTTTACGCAAAATGAAAGTTTCGTAGAAATGTCGCGATACAAATTTAGGCAGCAATGTTTTTAAAGTGTAAATTCAAATTACCTAGGGAAATGTGTATCGGGTGAGAGTATTGAAGCATCGTCGTCGTCATCAGTCACTTAGGGTTTCGAAGAGATGCGTCGACCTCGTGTTAGGCGCATTTATTGACATGATTTGCTAATCATTGCATTTTGCATTATGAATATTGAAGAAATTTCTCTCAAACCCTTTTACGAAAATTTTCAAAACCCTTGGGCAAAGAAACTTCCCTCTCATTCTCTCAAATCCTCATCGGAAAACTCACCTATAACCTCATCCTCTTCCCATTTCAATGGCATCAATGTCAAAAAACCCTTGAAACCTCCAAAACCACCAAGCTTACCCCTCAAAAGGATGTTTCGAAATGTTCCAAAATATCCAAGAAGTTTGCCTCTTCATCTCAGAAATCCAAGCCTAAGGATTCTGGGAAGAAGATCATCCTCAAGCCCAGAATGCAAACCTCCTCATCCCAATGCCACTCCAGTATACCTAATTCGGAGCAAGCCCAAAGACCCAAACAGGCTGTCGTGGAATCCATTGTAGATATTGATGAGTGGATGGGGCAAGAATAGCATTTATAAGGGTTTACCTGACTTGGAGTCGAGAATGGAGACAATGCAACTTGAGGACGGACAGCCAGGATATAAGCACTAGAAACATTGGGCTGGCAAGGTGCTTGTAGAAGACAGAGAAGCCAATGAAAAGGTGGGCATACAAATACCTTCTTAGTATTTAGATAAGGTGTTAAAGCTTGTACAAGAGTTGCAAGCGGCGGAAAGAAAGAGGATAAAAGATGAAAATAGAATGGAAGAAAAAGAGAGGGAAAAGTATTACCACTTAGGGGACAAATGAAATATGAATTATTCTCTACGAAGAAGTTAAGCTCTCACTTTACAATTTGACTAGAGAAGAAGAAGATGGCTCTTACATATGACAAAAAGGCTATTCTTTTTTACTACTCTCTAGAGTTTTAGCCCATTCAGGTCTCTCTTGGTTGATCCATTCAGACGTTTGGCCCTCTCTATCTTGATTGTAGTGGAGTTCTTTTATAAGCAAATTTTAACAAGAAATTTCTATTCTTCTAAGCATGTCAACGTCGATTGCAGCCTTTCAAAGTCACATCAATTCCAACTACCATTCTTATCTTCTAGTGAATCTTCCTTGCGTGATGATGTGGTTTCTCGTCTAAAGATGTTACTCGCCATGCGAGTTCTTATCGCACATTTGCGTGATCTCCTCTCTTATTCACTAGTTCCTTCCATCTTATTAATCTTGCATTAAGACACTGTAATCATGATAAAACAGGCGTGAAAACTTATGTAGGATGCATTTCTAAGTAGTTATGGCTTTTCAACATAAAATATGCATTTTGATGCACTTCTTCTACATTTTGGCCTCATTATTCTATAAAAGAGGCTACAATAACTTGTATTTCTACAAGTTACCATGCATCAATTGAGGGGTGGAAATATTGTCGACCTATCATTTCTGTTGATGACACATTTTTGAAGTGTAAGTTTTGTGACACCTTATTAATAGCCTCATCACAAGATGATAACAATCAAATCTTTCTCCTTGCATTTGCTATTATAGATTCTAAAAGTGATGCATCTTGGACATGGTTTATTTTAGAACATACGAGGTAGTTTTTCAGAGCGAGATAATTTTCTCATTATTTCTGATAGGCATCTTAGCATCCCTAAAGGAGTTTTAAGAGTGTTTCCTAATGTTGAGTATTGTGTGTGCACAAAACATCTCTTAAGTAACTTGAAACTTCATTTTAATTAGGATGCAATACTTGATAAATATTTCTTTAGTTGTGCTTATACCTACATAATTGATGAATTTGAGTACCATATAAGATGTATGAAGTTAGGTTTGTTACACCCCTTCTCGAATCACATCTGTTCTGAATTTGAAAGGGGGCGTGATGTCAATTAAAATCATTCACCTTTGAAACAATTCCAACTAACCTTGACCTGAAAACATAAACCATTTGCTAGCGGAAGTCCTTAAACTTAGAAATACTTTAAAACCATAGTGGAACCCATTTGAAAATGTCTTTTATAAATACCACGTAAAGTATATAAGACATGGAAATTAAATTTTCATAAAAAAATATGATACTTGTAATAAATAATTTTCTTTCATGCTTCAAAACTAAATTGTCCTAACAGCAGTAAGTTCAGCACACAGAGATTTATAATCTATACCTGGAAAGAGGGAAAACATTTTGAAAGAGTAAGTCGAAAGACTTAGTGAGGAACAGTTTTATAAAATAAGTTTTCATAAAAAGTTTAATATAAAACTAAAGCATTATATAAGATTTATCAATAAACAATCATATTATAACATGATGCTTGAAACATGGAACTTTCTACAGTTTTTGGAAGACAATTCCATAGCCCCAAGCAATATTAAACTTCTTTGTCCTAAGATGGCACAGTCAATAGAAAATAACTTTCACTATAATCCTCCTCCTTTACGGTATAAATACATAACATTCCTGATGGCTCATAAACTATAGGTTCGTCAACCCTACCATAAGTTCACATGTGTACAATAGGTCTCATGGAATATTCAAGCTAGGATAGAACATATTGAAAACATTGAAATATTTCCTTTGCTTTCATCAGTAAATCATTCAAACATATTGCATAGCTTGAAACATCAGTTCAATAAACATTTATCATAAATCATATATTTGAACATAACTTGGAAATCATGCTTTATAAATCATTTTTAAGCCATTGTGTCACCCACAAGCTATTGCTTATGTAACTTGAAACCATGTTTAATAAATAGCTTTCAAATCAATGTGTTACTCACATTACTTGAATGGATCCTTGGTTAGATTTTTTTTTTTTTTACATTTTCCTTGATCTGAAAAATCCATATTTAATCCTTTGGTCATGAAAATATCCAAAACTTTCTTTAAAAATTCCCAAAAATAACAAAACAGGCCAAAATGGTCCTTCAGCGCTTACTGACATGGTGGTTGGGGCTTAGCGTGTGCACATGGCCCGGGCCTTGCGTGCTAACCTCGCTGAGGTGGGCCGCGTGCCATGTGCTAACCTCACCATGAGGGGTGCCGTGCACATCCTAGCCAGATACCCAGCATGCCCATTGCGTGCCTTGTGCACATTGTGCTGTGCGAACAGCCCTGCACGCTAACCTCCTTGCAAGGTCACGCGTAGCCTAATCTCATGCCCTGTCGCTCGGTTATGTCATGGACCGTGTGCCTCAAAACAAGTCCAAAATAACCTCTAGAAAATAAAATCACGCCCATCTCACCTAAACATTCCTAACACTCGACCATTGTCCAGAACTTCATTGACGTCCATAAACATGACTCAACTTTGAAAAATTATAACTTTAAATCCATAAATTGTTTTTCAAAACTTTCTTCTACACAATTTCTCTAAAATGTCTTAACTTTCTTACTTCAAAATTTTAGAACCAAATTTCAAACAATGAGCTCTGTAGCCTTCTTGAAGTGCACCTTGCTCAGATTGTACTTAAAATTGACCTTCTTACCTACTTCTTGCTTAAACACAAGTCTTCTCGAGTCTAAATCCAACAGCAACCCTCGTCTATAATCTAGACACAATTTTGAAACTGTTAGGAGTGGTTTGAGAGAAATGGCATAAGTGGATTGTGAGAATTCCTTTAGTGATTTTGTCTATTTATAATGAAGCCTTGCATGAGAATGGAATGATACCCCCTACTTGCTTAATTCACCTCTTAATCTCCTTATTACACCTCCTGCTTCTAATTCACCTCTATCATGGCTTAAAAATGCATGTGATTAGCTTAAGACACCTAAATTAGCCTTTAATCGATTGTCATTAGCTTGTCACGTAGCTTGTCCAAAACACCTAGCCTTGTCAAGACGCCAACTAACCTCTAAAATTGTTCTCGCCTAGAACATGATAACCTATATAACTACAAGCCTTCTCACAACCAACCCTTTCCATGCTTAGCCTTGGTCGCCCAACACGTGCTTGCTAACCTCTTAGGTCTTCTCACCAAGCACGTCACTGATCTTCTACTAACCTCTAAATCATCCTTCATGCCTAGCAAGTCCAAGGTTGTCAAGCCATATAAAACGTTTAGACATTTTCTTGGAGATTATTTTCCATGTTTTGGCCACCTAGCACAAGTCCTAAACATCTAGATTTGGAGGTTCTCAGCCTTCTTTTGTCGTCCAATGAGTGTCATTTAGAGGTTATTTAGTGTCATTTGGTTGCCCACGTAACCTCTAAATGCCTAGAACTTCTTCCTTTGGACACTTAGCCAATTTTTTTCACAACTTTTCTTCCTTAATCATATTTTCCTCTTTGCCAGTTCTTAACAAGTTCCAATGGTCTTAAAAAATTTAGGGTTTCACAAGGTTGTCCAAATATAAAAGATTATCTTAGTAATGTTGGTTTTGAGAAGTGCTCTCAGGCAGATTTGTGTGACCTGTATTTGAATAGAAGGATTATTTTGAAAAATAAGAAGTTAAGTAAAGGATTTTGAAGAAAGAGTTTTTTAGACCAATTTAGGTGTTCTGATGCTAGGTGGTGAGTTAAGACTACGTGAGGAAAGAATATTTAAGCAAAAGCACAATAGGTATTTTAAGGGCTGAACACGAGATGAGATTAGACGTTGAAGAGTTAGGAATTTTTTGAAAGATTTCCTAATTGTACTTAATGGCCACGTGTAAAGATTTAAGTTAACCACAGTTTGAAAAGTTATTAGACTTACACGTGGATTACTTTGAGTAGAAGTTGACAAGTTTAAAGGAAATTAGTGATAACTAATCCAAGTTAGGATTAGTATAAATAGAAAGAAAGGTCAATGGTAAAGAGGGTTTTTACTGAAGTATTTCGACTTATTCTGCTAAGAGAAGACCCACTAGGCGTGAAGAAGGTCTTTGGGAGCCTAGGCGATCTAAAGACAGAATTTGTGATGTGAGTGATTTTCCAAAATGTTTAGAGATTTTGGTGTGAAGAAGCTTTCTTCTAATTTTTGTTGATTTGTAATGTTGTTCTTACATTAATAGTTATAAAAGAAATGATTTCGAAAGAAAACTTGTATTGTGTTTAACTATTGTTTTGCATGTTGTGTTTGCTTGTAAACTATTAGGTCTTATTCCTATCAATGAGCTAACTATTATATGAACAAAAGGAGTAAAGACAGTCATGTAGAAAAGGATTGCAGGGTGAAGGAAAGCTGGCCAATGCGTAAAAGGAGCATACTAAACACTAACCGTAGAACAATATGTTGTTGTATAGTCGACCATTATATTAACTTCTTCATCTTCATCGAGAAGGCCAAGGCTACAAATAGGTGGTTTATTTTTTTTCACAACTCGTCGATACCCACTTTCTTTCTCTATATATTGTTGTTGATGTTGTTTTTTGATAGTAGCTCAACATTCAAGCTTCTCATAACTCGTGTCAATTTTGTCTGATTTCACTTATTTCATTAAAGATTTTGTTTGTTTGTTTTCATTTCTTTCTTTTTTTCTTTTTTTCTTTTTTCTATTTCTCAACCTGTTCTTTTCTCTCCTGCACCTCAATCTCAAATATTTCAAAATTGTTTGAACTTTTTTTTTCGATCGAGTCTAGTGGCACTACAAGTAGAATGATGTTAGATGATTGAAGTAAAGTAAAATGATGGGAAAGGCTCGGTTTCTCTTTTTGGTATTTTTTCTCTATTTTGCATTAGAATAATAGGTGTGAGAGGATAAATACTCTCACTCGTCTAAGCACTCCTCTGCCAGGTAGGTGAGTTTGACCAAATATATTGTTAATTTAATTTAAAAAAGCAAATAGGTAAATAGGTAAATAGGTAAATAGTCAAATTTATATTTATTTGATTTGAATTAAATTAAATAATTCAAAAATTAAATTTAAAATAAAATATTTAATTTAATATTTGAATCATATTCAAAATACACTTCTCATTTATTTCATTAATGTGAAACAAAGGTTAATAGCAGTAGAAGACTTCCTTAATGTGTCCTCCTCGTATTGGTGGCTAACATCGTTACATCCCCTTCAAGTTTATATAAGACTAAAGTAGTTATGCTTGATTTGAATTGCATCTGTCACAGTAAAACAACTTTTAGAATCACTCTCATTACTATCTTTCTTCTCTTACTTTTCAACATCCAACCTCACCTTCATCCTCCGTGAAAGCGTCGATGGGACAATTAACTACAACTACTTCATTGTTTTCATGGCCATTGCTCTATTAGCCTGCCATGTCCTCTAGTTGAACTTAAAATCATATAACTTGTTGAGTTTAGGGTTCAAAAGAAGTATTTTAGATAGATAAACTTCAGCAAAGATGACATATGGTTAAGATTCTTTAATAATTGTTTCTTCTTGCGAAAGAAAAATCTGAAATAAACTCTAAATCAACTTAAATTTTAGAAACAAAATTGTTATAATACCCAAACTCAATGGGAAAGTCTGCCAATAGAATGCAATATTGAACTAAAGAAAAGAAAAGAAAAGAAAACTAATACATTACAATCTCGGTTAAACTAATTCTCCTAATGTGTTGAAAATGAAGAAAAAACATTTCATCTGTGATTAGCTTTTGTTGAACTTTCCAGCACAGCTTGGCTCATCAACATTGGTCTTTCTTGCAAAAACTCACAACTCTACCTTCCCCCTTTTATTCTTTCTTTTTCATGAATGATGAAGTTTCTACAAACATGACCTTTGTTCGGATTATGGTAATGGCTGTAGAAACTGTAGCCAAGTTCTGACCTATTATTTAACTACTTCACACTGATCCTTCAATTGTGTTGGAAACAAAAGCTAGCTATTATTTAACCTTCTTTCCTTTTCTCCTCTCTTTCCTTTGTCTTTGCAGAAAATCCGTGAGAAAAGCATGCAGTTGAACCCGCAAAGGCAAAGGAATGGCAAGAACAAGTAGCAGTTGTAAAATATGATGGCTACATGCTTCTTTTTAATACAGAACTGAAGCTCAGGAGGAAGGAGTTTGTCCTCTCTCTCTCTCTCTCTCTCTCTTTCTCTCTTTCTTTTCTTTTTAATAAAAAAAGAATTGCGAATTATCTTACAAGTTTGCATATTGATGCTGGTCGATTCCTTTTACCATCGAGAATGTGAATTTCCCCACGACTTCCAATTATCCCGGCAGTTTTGTCCATTGGCACTTCTCTCAAATGGAGAGCCATAGACATTGGAAGATCTTCTATTGTTGCTGCCTCTGTTGCTTTCCTTTGGAACTTTTCTCATTTCCTCTTCAAGATCGTAATGCGATCTCTGTAAAGAGAAAAAAAAAAAAAGATTATTAGTCCAGATCAAATGTATTTATAAACAACCAACAGGTCCAACACAAATTTACTGCTTAACGAGCTTTGTTTACATGATTTTTAATCTAACATTTCCTTGGAGGTGGAATTAATAAGGAATCAACAACAAAACCAATGATCAAAATTCAGAAGTTACATCAAAGTTCAACTAGCTGCACCATAAGAATGAAAGTATCAACACCTCATCTTTCATTAAAATGCATTAATAAGATCAATAGATGCAATGTAGATCTGAAACTAAATGGATATTCAAATTGCAAATTTTAGGCAGTTGCTACTTCCTCATAGGGAAGCTCAACGCCTATGTGAAATCCCCCAAAACCTTAATAGGAAACAATGATTACCACCAATAAAAGAGGCACAAGATGATTTATTTTTGGAAGATTATTACTCAAGGATACATCATCACAATACTTTGTAAATATATTGAGTAAAGAAAAACAAAGAGACTGCTCATTGTATTGGTTGCTCATCAAAATTCAACGAAGTTAAATTGAATGACTGTACATAAAATTACTCAAGTTTTAGATATGAAGTTACAAACCTTGCTGGAGTCTGAGAGAACAGCATAAGCCTCACCAATGAGCTTAAAAAGCCTGTCAGAATCCCTATAAACATCCTGCGAGATCTCCCTCCAGAGTCGTCCATCATGACTGCTGTCACCTCTTAAGAACTGACCAGCCTGCGCTCAACAAACAATGGGTGGTACCATAGTGGTATAATGCATCGTATAATGCATCGAATTAGAAGGCCTATCATGTATCAACAAAGACAAATTACAGGCATAAAACACTTCCAAACCTTGTCAGGGTGATGCTTGAGGGCTGCTTTACGATATGCCTTTTTAATATCAGATGCACTGTCAGTAGCTTTAACTCCCCTGACATTAAAAAGAAATTGCAATTGTAAATTTTAATGTTTCCAACCATTGGGTGATCATCAAAGGGAATACAAGCTAAATAAAAATTCTTGAAAAGAGAGAACAAAACTCTGTTATAGAAGAGACGGAAGAGATAAAACACAAAAACTGTCTGATTGTTATTAAATCATTGACCCTTCAGACAATTGGATCAGATGCATAAGGAAAATGACGTCGAATAAGGCTAAAGGAAGTCTATAAATACTATGAACCAGGAAATAGAAGAATTGGCGAAAAGCAAAAACCCACAAGATAAGGTAAAAATCCAAGGAAATTTCCTTCTTGGCGGCTTCTTCCATCAAAGGCTTGTTCCTACGAGCTTTCTTTAATTCTACACTGCCAGCAGATCTACTAAGTGTAACCTTGTCATCCGATTGATTTTCAACAATGAACATATATTTCTTGAGATCACTAGCTGCTTGACCATAATCTCTGATCATCTCATATAAATTTGCTCTTCTAGAAAATGCCTGCACAAGAAAGCATCAGGAAAAAAATTCAAAATCAAAAGAGATGTATAAAATGGAGGAAGCGGGAGCCTAAACCAAATAGGCCCACAACTGAGCATTGGTAAGGCAACAGAGTTAACATTATCTCCTTCAAAATGAAAATTGTATTGCTCTTCGCATTAAATATCATGATAAGTTAGAGAGAGACATCACAACATAACTAACGATTTGGTCATGTATTCCTATAACTACTAACCAACCAGGTGTCACAGACAGAGATCTCTGGAACACCTTTCAATCTATACCCAACTTATTGATTCCATTCTTCTTCTTTTATTGAAACAACTTTCATGGAGAAAAAAAATGAAGGAATACAACGGCGTATGAAAAAACAAACCTATAAAAACCCCACTAAAGAAAGGGTTTCCAACTAGGTCCGATGTTTTCAAGAGAGTAATTATAGAAAGCCTTCAAAATCAAAGCCCAAAAGGAAACATGAAACCATCCCAAAGATCAACCCTCACTATGGTCCCTCTCTGCACCCGGTAACACTACAGTTCCTCTCCCATAAAGATCCCACAATAAAGCCCACACCCCCGGAAACCAAAGAAAATGGCCTTTATCTTTGAGAGGTGGATGAAGGAGCCCCCATCCAATGATCCTCCTAAAAGTATCTAGGATTACCAAAGTACAGTACTTGATAATCCTAGATCACATGACGCACTATTAAATGTTAACAGTCAATCAATCTCTTCAACCAATTAGTAAGTTTAAGTAAAGAAGAAGCGGTTTGAATTGAAAAATCAAGATCCACGGTAGACAATGCATATTCCACCAACATGTATGTTCATAAAAGCCTACCTTTGAGTAATTTTCAGCAAGGGCAATGGCCAGATTACAATCTGCTATGGCATCAGCAATCTGACCCAAACCTTGGTATGCTGCAGCACGATTACATAAACAAACTGCAGTGAAAGATCTGGATTCAACATTTATAGATAATGCATCTGTATAATGCTCTATTGCTTCAGCATATTTCCCTGATCGAAATGCTTCATTCCCTGCACTCTGTTATTTAAGACCATGCATTGGTCAAGTGGAAGATTGTAATTCATAAACCCATGCATACACAACATATTACAGAGATATGGTGCACCAAAGACATTAACTCTGGTTTAATTTGAAAGTTTCAGATTATTTATATCAAATGCTCTAGATGTCAATTTGAAGAAAGGTTGAAGCTATAAGAGTTATATTGACAATGGGAACAATCTTAAATATGGGTTTTAGAAAGCACGTGATCAAGTACATATTCAGATTGGGTGTTCATGAGCACTAAAAAAGAACCCCCGCATATACATCATACTTGAATAACTTATTCCACCTCACACCCTCGCACCCACACAGCTCTCTCTTGAAAGCGCGGAAAAATTCAAGCCAAAGAAGTTATGAAACTCCTTAGTACTCAACATATCTATAACAAGGTACATGATAGTATAGTAGATACACAGCATGTCTGGATCATGTAAAGGGAGCATAAACCCCAAGATCCAGACATGCTGTGTATCTATAACTTAGATACCATGGAATTGTATCACATTTCAGTAGTTCCATTCAAAAACCCCAAGACAAAATCTCAAGATTGGTTTGGTAAATACAGTTCAGTTCACGCCACGAATTAAAAATGCTAATTAAACATTCAAATTCGCTTGATGAAACTACTAAAAACAAAATTAGAAGAGAGATATATCTCAAAAACATAAAAAGAAGAGAGAAGAAATAAAATAGAGTAGTGTCAAATAAAGCTAATCAAACGCTCAAAGTTGCATACCTTACAACGGAGAAGCCCCTGTATCGTGTCTGCTAATGCGAAGGATAATTCCAAACTTTTAATTCTGGACCTGAATGATAAAGATTAGCACCAAGATCAAAGAACTAAAAGAAAGGAAGATCTTAATTGATTTAGAAGTACTCAGGAAGGTTATATCTCACTTTTCTTGATTAAACTTTTCTTGCTTAATTTTCCCAACTGTTTCAAGAGCAGCCTCGAATTTTCCAAGATAGAAAAGAGATTTGGTTATCAAGCACCATCTCCATAACCTAGCGACTAATTGACTTTGATACCCAGAAAAATCTGTTTTGGAAATGGCACTTTCTGGAATACAATTTTTCTCGGCAAGACAGAGACTCTGCTCACACAGTGTAATTGCCTCTTCATACCTTTGAAGCTGCAGGAGAAGATACCAATACCATGAAAGATATAAATAAAAAATCATGAGATTAAGGCAGAAGAATAAAAGACCACAACTGTCTAGTAAAGGAAGAACCATCCCATAACATAAATGATGACATTTTCGAAAGGGAAAAGATCAGACTGGATTGTAATAAAAATTAAGTAGAAATAATACAGACCAAAAAGAGAGCTTCGGCTTTCGTTTCAAGTAATTTTTCTGAATACACACTGATGGATATAGCCTCAGCAATCAAATCCAGGGCACTGAGAGCTGCATTGTCAGTTTTCTGCTCCAAAAATTCAGAAGAACATCTTGTATATTCAGCTACTTTCTGCAATAAAAGGTGCCCCACAATCATCAGAATACAGTGAGAACGCTGTTAACAAGAACCCAGGAGCAGATTGAGAAGGAGGGTAGTTCAAAGGTTGAGAGGGAAAAACTCTACACACTACCCGTGATGATGTAAGAAGATACTAACCTAACCAAAAAATGCACTGGATTTCTCAAGCTAAAATGTTGGATTAGGGTCACTTTTGTCTCTCAACTCTCCTTTTATACATATACACAGCCCACAGCCCACAGCCCACAGCGCAGTACCACAAAAATACAGAAACTGGAGAGAGAATCAAAGTATGGCCTTGAATAAGGGGGAAACAAACCAGCCAATGGACCAATTCAGTTTTTCAAAATAACAAAATGCATGATGACAAAAGAACATTTAAGAATAAAAAAGAATAGAATTAGAAAGATTGCCATAAAATTATAGAACATAAGGACATCAATCAGGTAGCAAATATTGTAGTTGACAGTTTCGATGTACACAATTTAATTTGCAGTTGTAAAAGATGTGACAATATTTATATTGGTATATCATAGAAAATTAATATTACAAAGAAAAGAACAAAAAAAAGAAAAAAATACATCTCCAACTTCTTTCTCATCTACATTTCCCACCTACCCACCCCCCAAAAAAAAGTCCGTACCTGAGCCTTCTGGAGGCCGTCAGCAGCTTCAATTATCATCCTCCGGTCTAAACATATACCATCTCTAGATTCTAAGCACTTGCTAAAATATTGTAGTGCACTCTCAGTTTCCCCAAGAAGAAGATGACAACTGTGAAGGGAGGAGAATCTTTAGAACATAAATATAGATAAGTTGAAATGGACCAAGCAGTGCAGATTGTACTGTATCGATACATAAATAATGGTATTGATGATCATTGATTAGATAAAGCACATTTCATGTGATGTAATGGATAAGAATTTTCTCTGGCTAGGTGCTCAAATAAATATATCTAGATGAAACAGGAAGTATATTAAAACAACTTTGTAATCAAGTTTGTAGGGATAATTAGTTTCCACAACCAAGGTTAATATCCCACTCACTAGGTTGGTGCGGAAAAGTAAGTGCCCTAAAGTAAGTTCACTTGGCTCTGTTTCCTCTTTTAAAGAAAAAGAAGAGCAAAAGAAAAGAAAGTTAAAGGCCATATATGATCTATGTTTTTTAGAAGCCTTAATACTGATGATGTGATCCAAAATTAGTTTTAAAAAGTGCTCCTTGAAGGTCTTAGTGGTTGGAATTTGATGGGCAAAGCTAGAATTTTGGATACCTGTGCTACTAGAGCGTTGGATAACTGTGCGACTAGAGTGCTGCTGTGCCATTTATGGACTGAACAAAACGCCAGATGCCTTTAAGATAAGTGGCTTGTGTTAGATTCCTTTTGTAATCTTGAAAAGAATATGGCATCTTGATGATTACCAATGACTAAAAAGTGCTTGTCAGTTGTCATATAGTTAGGTTTTCAAGTGGGGGTCTTTTCTCTACCACAACCCCTAGTTTTGTGAATTAATTTCCATCCCAATAATTATAAAAAGACCGCGACCACTTTGGAACCCGAAAGATAATTAACGACCATAAGAAGACATACTGGTAAAAGCAAATACACATTGATTAATTGGAGCATACCATCATGTACTTAGGCAAAGTTGAGATTGCTTGTCTACTTTAAACAGAAACATACAAAGGAAAATATACCCTAATAGATAGCATGTTCTGCATAAGTTGTTAGAATAAATCTATAAATAGAACCTCAAATTGCACAATAAAACCCTTACTTTGCAGCCCTCACTTGAACTTTAAGGAAGTTTGGATCTAATTCAGTAGCCACTCCACAATCTTCCAAAGCTTTCCTAATCTTTCCAAGAGACATTCGTGTGGCTGCACGATTGCTGTAGCAGAGCATGAGAGAGTTCAGGCAAGATGCCAATTCTTCATTACGTGGAACAGAATCTATCCCCTGCGTATATAGGTCCTCTGCCTTTAAAAGTTCCCCATTTTTGTACGCCTGGTTTCCTCTATTACAGGGTTAAAAGAAAATTTGTTCAACATCAACTATATAAAATGGAGCTAATGATGTGATTAAAATCAGTGAGAAAAGCCATGCTAAAACTGGTCTGTCAGGAAAGTACCTAAGCCGCCACTTCTCACATGTCTCTTGAATTGCGGTCGAGAAAGGATGCCCTTGCTTAAGCTTTCCTTCTGCTTGCAATTTACTTGAAGCCTCCGAATGCGATGATGAACTGGCAATGGATGAAAACTCAAAAGAAGGTCCAAACTTAATATCTGGACTTGGGGAGATGACAAAAGTATTGTGATTAGATTTCTTCTTATTTTTCTTTCTTTGTCGACTCTTTGTTCCTGAAACACTAGCTTGGATGGAAGAAGATGCGGAAAATGTAAAACTTTTGCTGCATATTTCTCCTGAATCTGCAGTCTTTCTGCAATTAGCTGTAGGTCCTGTAGAAACCCCACCAGCAAAACCACTGCTACAACATTGCTCGGTTTTGAGACCAGAGCAGACTCTTTCATTTCTAGAATCAAAACCTTCAAAACTGTGAACGGAAATCCCATCTCCATGGTGTCCAAAACTTCCCTCGCTAGGCTCACTATATTTCCAGATGCCATCATGTGCATCCACAACTTTTCTTCCAGTTAAAAGAACATCATTTTCATTGGTACAGACTGAAGGATTGGTCGTGCAAGGTGCAAAACTATTGACCAGGGGGGAGGATTCACCAAGCATAACTCTTGGATGTTGATCAACGGATATAGTTTCTTGATAGGGGGAGAAATCCATAGGGGTGCAAGATCCAGGAGAGTCCAAATTAATTTTGGAACTTCCATCGTCCTTTGACAATTTATCTTGCAATTTAGTTTGCCTCAGACTTCCCCTTACTTTCTTTTTCTTCGTTTTGTTCTGTTTACTCTTAACACCAGATACTGAATTTTGATTAAGATCTAAGAACAGATTTTCTTTGAAAGACAAAGGGTCCCACTGAGGAAGTCTAAACTCGCCGGAAGTACTTAAATTATTTGAAGCGTCAAAAGGACCATGTTCATCATTTTTTCCAACTTCATCCAAATGAACTTGTGGATTATCATTTGATTGACATTGAATGTCAGCTGATGATAATGATGATGATGTTGAGGCTTTTTGTACATGCAAAGTATCACTTACACAGGGTTGAGGAGACTGACACCCATTACAACTTACAAAGCATCCTGGCATAAAATGAAATGGCTCGGCACTAGAACAATCCTCAAAACCACTTTGAAATTCAGTTTTGCTCTTGCCACTACTTTCGGGATTATCCTCAAAAATTCTACCAGTAAAACCTGCCGGAACTTCAGAAGAGATGGAGGTATCATTTCCAAGACATCCCTCAGAAGAAACAGATGGTTTGTCACAACGGTTAAAGCTGGAAGAGGTCTCAGGAAAGGTAGCATTTGAACACTCAGATTTTTCACATGCCTTAATATTCCCAAAATCATTGATGTCCAGATTATCCATCTCATCCAGAAGAGTAAATAATGTCTTTGGCCTCCCATTCAGATGCCTTCCTTTCTTTACTTCGTTTAAGCTGGAACTTCCGAATACAAATACATCTACACCCTCTTCACAACTAAAGTTAACATTACTAGATTCTACCTTCTGAACCTCTGCTATGCTTTCTGTTTTCATCTTCACTCCAAAATCAGAAACAGAACTTCCTACATTAGTTTTCGGATCAAACCAACTGTCACCAAAAATAAACGTTGAATCAAAAGATTTCTTTAGATAATCATAATTTTCAGTATTAAGATTGCTACAACTATCAGCACCCGCCTTCCCCACAGATTCATCAAGTTCTCCCTCTTCTGCATTTACCGTGGATGCCAGATCAATCGTTTCAGCAGCTGATACAGACTTCACATTGTTATTCATAGCATCAGTTGTTACAGAATCTATTTTCATTTCACCACCACCGGAGTTGAGCTTCTCAACATTCATACAATTCTCCCATTTCCACTCTGCTTTCTTCTTCCCGCCATCATCCACTAAGAGGTTTTCACAATTTACACTAGACTGTTCACATTTATTGTCTGAATTTTCTAAGTTGCTCAGTTTAGCACCAAATACGAACACTTCATTCTCAACCTTCCTACAATCCAATTTCTTATGCACATTGTCACTGGACACTCTATTCCCAAAATTCAAATTTTCATCCTGATTCCCCCCAAACACAAAACCGGTATCAAACTTCAAGGAATCGCCAAAAGACAAAAACTCGTCATTCGAACTAACCTCGCAAGAACCAACTTTCGACCTGGCATGCTGCGACGCGACCCGTTTCCTGACCTTCGTAAGTCTCGGCCGCGATCGAGCCGGTCGTTGAGAATTGAAAGTGGACTTCAAATCAAGTTCGCTTGGATCACTAGGGGGGAAGGTGCTCACTCCCTGCTGTGAATCACGGGCACCATAAGCGGGGAAACTAAACGACGAATCGAATTGATGGGGTTTAAGCTCAGTGTTTAAGAGTGTGGCTGATGAGCATTCGGGTGGTGGGGATATCACCGGAGATCGTAGCTCTACCGCCGGCGGCGACATTAAAGGAAGAAAAGCAATCACCTGATAAAAAAGAAAAAAAGAAAGAAAAGGAAGGTTTTAGATGAAAATTAGGGTTTAAAGGGTTGTGAATATTTGGAAATCAATCCTGTAAAGATTGGGATCGCGTGGTTTAGGGTTTATTAGTTAAGAACTGAAAGGAAAGAAAGCAGAGAGAGAGAGAGAGAGAGAGAGAGAAGAAGTTGAAAATGTGAAAGGCTTAGAAGTTTTGATTTCTTGATTTCTTCGATACAGTGAACGAAGAGACGCGAAATTTGGACACGTGAAAAGAAGAAAATGAAAAATGAAAAATGAAAAATGAAAATGAAAATAGAAGAAAAGTTCAAAGATTTGAAGGTGTTGCTTAAACGGCTAGTTTTGTGTCTTTAAACATTTTTTTTATTTTTTGGTGGATAAGTTATAGTTTAGTTTACAAAACTCGTCTTTTGAAATTAATTAATGTATTTGAGCATTAAAATACTTACTAATGCTAACTCAAATTTATGGGAATGGACAACCAACCATCCTCCATTTCATGTGAACTTAGATGCACTTCAATCAAATAACCACTTCTCATTTCTTATTTCTCCTTTTTTTATTGTTTCTTCCATAATCATTTCTTCTTTCTCATTTCTTATATTATTTTTCTAACATTTTTCTTTATTTTTTATTTTAAATATAATCCATTACAATATCAAAAATAATTAATTATAAAATATTGCTCTTTTAAAAAAAATAAACCATAGTTTACATTTTGTATTTTTTTTCCTATATCATCCGTTAGATTTGGGTAGATTCTTTGATTACATTTAGCTATTTTTAGTTACATCATCATGATTAAATTTTTGATAGCCAAACCTACACAATTTTTTCAATATTTTTTTTGATACGTCTAGAGTTTATCGTTTAAATTTAGGTAACAAAATCTTTAGATTTGACTATCTAATATTCTAATAGTTTTTTAATCAGCTTTTATATTTGACACACGATCTTAAACAACCAAATAACAGTTTGAAAGAAATTAAAAAAAAAAAGGAAAAATTAAAGAAAGAAGATGGGAAGGAAGGACAAATTAAAATATTTTTAAAAAAGTTGCATAAGAATAGAAAAAGACGATGGAAAGAAAAAAAATCGCAGAAGAGAAAGAAAAGAAAGACGATGGAAATGAAGAGCAACCTAAAATATTTAAGAAGATGGCCGGCTACATGGGTTTTTTCATTTTGTTACACACGCTATAAATATTTTATTGATTTATTATATTTATGAAAACTAACCTATAAAATATTAACATTATCAAATATACATAAATCTTGTTGCAAAATTAATAACTATAATATAATAATTTTTGTTAATCATATGCGGTTAAAATTTGGGTTGAAATATTATTTCTCATTCAATTCATTTTTCTTAAATGATGTTGATTCAAATTCAACTCAACTGTATTATTATGTAAATGTCGTTGTTGAAAAATATTAAAGATAACCTAAATGATTGTTTCAGTAAAATAAATCATATAATCTAAAATTTTAACTATTTTGATGAAAATAAAATAATAAAGTTATGTTTAAAGCGTAACATATAAACATGCATATTGCCAAATTTAAAATTTGGAGTTTA
The DNA here is from genome assembly GCF_000004075.3 of Cucumis sativus. Classification (NCBI taxonomy): domain Eukaryota; kingdom Viridiplantae; phylum Streptophyta; class Magnoliopsida; order Cucurbitales; family Cucurbitaceae; genus Cucumis; species Cucumis sativus. Next base: position 17,074,762 of record NC_026658.2, read on the forward strand.
GAAAATATTTAAATAAATGTCAATTTTCATAAATATAACAAAACATCAAAGTATTTACGGTCTGAGCAACAAAATCAAAATGTCCATGAAGTCAACCATTTTTAAAAAAATATACCAGTATTGTCCTATCCTCTTTCTTTTCTTCCGTAATTTTTCTTTTTCTATCTACCATTTTTTTTCTCTTGTTCTACAAATTTTCTTTCTTGTATAGTTCTTTGAAATCATAGTTTTGTTTTCAATCAATCATAAATCTTGTATTTTTTTTTTCAAATTATTATTTGGTTCAAGATCATGTATCAAATATAAATTAATTGATACATGATATGAAGAAAACTTGTTAGATATTGGTTTAGATTTGGTACCAAATCTAACAAATATAAAAAATCTTGAAAGAAAATCTTTGAAATATTAGTTCAGGATCGTTTAGATTTGGATAGCCAAATTTTAAACTATCGTGTACCAAAGAATGTTAAAAAAAATCGTTTAGATTTGGAACGATCATAGTACAAGATCGTGTACCAAATATATTTTGCGTGTGAGTGGCCAATTAATCGCGCGTTAACGAGTAAGTTTTTGGTATTTTTTATTGTGGACTTGAGGACTTTTCTATTTTCAAAATTATTCTATATGTTATAAATATAAGGTGGTTTGATGTATTTTTGAGAAAATCCCTTCAACAAATATATACACAGTCTAAATTTGGAGGACAAAAATAATATATGAATTTAAATATTGAATAAATCAAAATTCCAAATTAAATTAAACATATAAATATAAAATATAAAATAAATAAAGCAAAATTAAAAAAAAAAAAGATCTAATATTTGTTATGGTTAATGCTTGGAAGTTATATTCTTTGAATTTGCAAAGCTTTGATAATATGAACTTTAATTTAAGAGTTTTAGAGCCTCGAGACGTTTAGGAGGCGTTTGGAGTTGAGAGTGACTAATAGTAATTTGTATTTATGGTACAAACTATTATAATTTTTGTTATTATAGTCTGCGTTTGGGATGCAAACTAGCATAGTCAATTTTCATAGTTTACATTTGAGGTATAGATCATTATTGTTTGTGTTTGGAGTGAAGACTATTATTAAGTTGTGTTTGAGGTATAGATTATGACCATTCGCGTTATTAGAAGATGTGTTTAGGATTAAGGCTATTGTAATTTGAGTTTTTCACGTTTTTTTTTTCTACATATATATTGTACCTCAATTTTTATTAAATCTTTTAAATTTTGATATTCATATAATAAGTTTAGCCTAAATTTTTAGTTTTCACTACTCTCTTTTGTTTCTGCATATTAGCTTATGAAACGTCATTTTTCTTAAAATGGTTTTATTAAAAAAATTAATTATTATATTCATTTAATAAATTTAGTTTAAATAAATTTTTTTCTTCAAATGTTTTATTTATTCCTGTTAATTAGAATGTTCATTCGTTAGCTTCAAACTTGTTTTATAATTACTATTTTTTTTACATGCATATATATGGTACATCAAATAATTTTTTTAAATGTTTTTATTTAATCTTAAGAATGACGATGTCAATTTCATAAATTTAGCTTCAATTTCAATTTTGTTTTTTCACTACGCATATATATATGGTAAATGAAACAAAAAAAAAAAAGATTTTATTTAATCTTCTTAATTACGAATTTGATTATGTAAATTTAGTTTGAATCTTCCTTTTTCATTACTCTTTTTTGCCCTACACATATAATAAAAAAATGCATAATTTTAGATATTATTAAATCTTCTTAATTAGAATCGTGCTTCGATTAATTTTGGGTTAATCTTCACAACTCCATTTTCTCATGTATTGTAGACATGATATCACCTGTTAGTGAAATTGTAGATATCATGTGTTGTTCAATTTACTCTCATATTCTAAAAATTTTCTGCTTTCCATAATTGATGAAATATTATATATTTGCGTTGGTATGTGTTTATATATATATATTGTATGTATATATATATTTTGTATGTATAAACATATATCACTACTACAAAAATAAACTTTCTTGATGTTTTTAATCAATTATTATTCTTGACGGTTTTAAAACCGTCATTCAAGCCAGCATCAAGAAAATTGAAGTTCATGACAAATAAAAAACATCAATAATAGTGAACATTGATGTTTTATAAACGTCAAATATACAAATGTTTATGACAGTTAAAAATTGTCAAGAAATGTTCTTTACTTGATACAAAAAACTGTCAAGAAATTGATTGTTTATGACATTTAAAAAACATCGAGAATGTTTTTTTTTCAAAGTATACTTATAACTTAATTAGACTACTTTAAAACATTTGGCAAAAAAAATAATACATTGTACGGAGGAGACAAAAAAAAAACCTCTTCAAAATTGCAAATGTTTTTTTTTTTTTCCTTAAAGAAACAATTTTGAAAGTGAGCTATTTGGCCAATATTTTGTGTAAAGAACATTCAATTTGAAAAATGTGATCCTTTAATTACCAAAGTGTAATTACACGTCGTAATTGTGCATTTGCTAAAAAACACATACTTTGGGAATGCCTAAAAAAAGGAAATACGAATGGGAAGATGTGGAACATGCATCAAATATTTGAAAAAAAATCTTGCCAATATTATAAAAATTTATGAAAGTTCACACGAAAGTCCAATTCAGATTGTTTCAGTAAAATGTTCATACATGTTAAAATGTTTAAAAGACAATAAGAAAACACAAAGACATTCGACACGAATTAACTTATGTTAGTGGAATGATGTAGAAACCCTAGTACCTCGAAAGTTCAATCTACGTACTCGGGAGCACTACAAAAGAGAAGGAAGAAACATACACCAGGGGCACAAATTTTTGGAATGGATGGAGGATAAAAACAAAAGAAAAAGGTTGTGAGTTCATACCTTTCACTATGAACCTAACAACACATACGAGTGACAAATGAACAAATGCTTAACAGTTACGTGGAAAGAAAAACATGAACAATGTGGAAAATTTTGTTGTGCCTCAGAGGAAGGAAGTTCGTTCAATAATTTGAAACTGAACTTCATGTAGTGAAACAAATGTCTTCCCATATGCAATTCTATCAAATGTAGAGATATGAAAGGCGTGCACATGAACAATGAAAATGGAGAAAAGGCTAGAAAAATGAAACCTTAAAACATGTAGTGATATGAAAGACATGGAAATAAACAAGAACAAGTGTCATAGCATGGATCACAAGTTGAATGAATGAGAAGTGCATAGGTAGATTGTGAAGACCAAACACACAATGGAACACAAACGACATGGATGCATATATGTACCAAATAAAGGGGAACCGAGAGTTGCTATGCAAATGAAACACGAATAAAACACACATAAGGCAAAATGGCGTAGCAAGTATATGTAGATGGGAAATGGAAGAAGTAATTATGCATTAAAAACTACTACAAGAAATAAGATTTTCTCCGACGTAGCAATACGTCGCCGAAACCCTAACCAACGTCGGGGAATGTCACAGACGACGTTAACAGGCACGTCAGAGATACTTTCCCCGACATGGCTCACGTCAAAATGGGAAAATTTTCCCCGACGCACGTTGCAACACGTCGCAGATAGCTTCCACGACGTGGTGTCACAAAAGGTTTTCGTGACACGGTGTCGCAAAAGGCTTACGCGAAGCAGCATCGCAAAAGGCTTCTGCAACGTGTGCGTCGCGGAAGGCTTTAAATATATATTTTTTAATTATTTATTTTATTTATATATGAAAAGAAACCCACTAAATTCTTCCATTTATATCCAATTTCATTTTCCAAAAACAATTAATCGCTTGAAAATTTGTTTTTGGAAATAGACTAATTTATCAGCAATATCAACCATGCCTAACAAGAACATAAAAGAAGGGACGAAGACGAGCGATTCAGAGAACAAAAAGAGAGAAAGTACAAGGAATGAGAGAGGGAGATGAGCGATTCAGAGAAGAAAAACATAGAGAAAGTAGAGGGAAGGAGAGAGGGAGAGTGGGGAATAGTGACAGAGGAGAAAGAGGGGGACAAGGACACTTTCGGTGGTGGCAACGGTGACGGCGAAGATGGACGAATGGCAGCACGAATCTTCTCCTCTCCCTCTCTCTCAACTGATTTTCTCTTCCTTTCGTTTTGCAATCAGTTATGTGTTGAAGGGGAAAGAAATAGAGTGGACTTTTCCCGATGTCGAGCAACCCCAACATCGCAAAAAGGTTAAATAATGAATTAATTATTTAAACATTCTCCGACGTGCACCTGCCACACGTCGCAAAAAGGTGACCATTGTCACTTCAATACATACATTTACAACTTCCACTTTCCCTGACGTTTGGTTCTTGTGCGTCGTAGAAAGTGAAGATATTAAATTAAATTTTGAACTTTCTGCGCAACTTAGGATGTTAGTTTATTGGATTTGGGTTATTAAGACTAAACTAATAATATAATCAATAGCAATTATTACAATAATAACACTTTATTAACAACAGTCAATGAATTATATTTACAATCTATGAGTTTTAAGACATAAATCCCAACATATCCAATAGCATAAGTTAGCTACCTTCCCAAATAGCCTACTGTTTGTATGCAAACATGAGTGTTCCCCAATGAACAAACAGTGAGTTGAGTGTGTGAGATCCTTTTTAGTTAGAAAGAATGTTCTATCAAGAAAAAAATTGTTGTGTTGCCTACAACCATGATGCTCAATTTTGGAAGACTTTATGAAGTGAATTGGTAGACATACGACAATCCATTTACATGCCTAAGGAAGAAGTTTCAAAAGTCATCAATGCAAAATCTATTAGAAAAAGTTTGGTTGAATTAAATCAATCAGTTAAGTACATGTACATTGACTTAACAGTTGAATTTACTAGATCAAAATTTGAAGAAGGTTAGTGTATCTACAAAAATTACGCCTATTATTGTGGTAAAGAATGACAAAATTGAAGACGATATACTTTGTAAAAAATCCTTTGATTTTTTTGTAACATCTAATGTTGAAGTTCATGTTGATATGAGTGAGTTAGAGAAAAAAGATGGTTAAAACAAAAGCATGTAGTTTGATTAAAAATGACTCTTACGAGAAAAAGTGTGAGAATAAAAAGCATGAGGATAGTTTATGGCCTAGAGAGAAAAATGAAAGAAAAGTCGAAAAAGAAAGCTATTGTGAGGGAGTTCGTGAAGTTAAATCTATTTTTTAAAAAACAAAATATTTTTTATCTTATATACAAAAGAACATGTTTCCTAACGGGTGAGCTCAACCCATGCTTTTCTATTGCTTCTTTTGAGTTCTTACAAGAGGCCAAGACACTCATAAAAATGCTTGATTCAAAGGTTACTTCTAAAATCAATAATGTCATACATCATATGTCTTTCAAGGCCAAATCAAAAAAGAACCACGCAAAATTCATATCAAAATTAAAATATGGCTGTAAGCATACGCGATATTTTTAAAACAAGAAAATGGGAATGAAGACACTTTTGGAGGAATCGTTGCCGGTTTTCGAAAAATTCCATGACTACAAAATTACTTTACAATGTCGGTGAATTTCGTCCTTATGATGTTGGTGATGAATTTCTTGATTCAAAGGTGAATCATTTTGAAGAGGGGAAAAATGATAAGAAACTCGTAGGCATTAGATCTAAGAACAATGTTAAACAACAAGACTCAAAAGAACACAACCCCAACAACCTTAAAACCAATTTGATTTCAACCCCTAAGATAAGCTAGATACAGATTGCTTAGATGATCTAAGAAACCAAGGATCAGACAAAGTTAGAAACTCCCATCAACCCTCGATCTTCGAAGCACTCCACAAGTAAGGTAGATCAATTCTCACTTGAATGCTCGAAATATCTGTGCATTCCATCACAAGAACACACAAGAACAAAATCCTACATTCTAGAATTTTCATATTTCATTCATCCCAAATTCATCTTTTTTAAACGTGGAAACACAACCCTATTTATACTAATTAAAATATTAAATGAAAGGTCACACCATTTAATTTTTATGCCCTTTCAACTATTATAATAAATGAAAACAAACATTAAATGAATACATAATTCCTTAAATATTTAATTTTGTAACTTTTGGGTTGTCCAAATAACTTTTCACCTTTCAAGCATTACATCTCTTCAACTTCTTCTTTTGATTCAATTTTGGTTTCTTAATTTGTATCACAAGTGGAGTCAAGGGTAAGGGGCCTGGAAGGCCAAGGACACAAGGAAAGGTTTGTGTGATTAATTGAAGAGAGGCCAAAGACACTCATAACGTGATTACATGTTTGTTATTAATTTGCAATTCTTGTAGGTTTTGTGTTGATTGATGCAGGAGCCACATATTCTTTTGTTTCTATTTTGCATGCTAAGTTTTTGAATCGCAAAATAGAACCTTTAGAGGGTCGAATGTTGATAGCCCATCGACATATTAAGTGTTTATAGTTTACCTTGTGTGTAAAGATTGTGAAATAAGAGTTGAGAACACTTCTATGTATTGGACTAGATCTTGATGAGTTAGACGTAATCTTGGGAATCGACTTCCTAACCAAGTATTATGCTACCCTGAATTATTCTAATAAGGAGGTATTATTTAAAGCAGGTGAGTTTGAAATTAAGTTTGTAGGTGACAAAAAGATGAACTTGGAAAATATGATCTCAACAGTCAAGGAGAGGATGTTGATAAGTAAGGATTGTAATGGCTACCTAGCTCATATAGTCGACATGAAAATGGCAAAAAATATTCCAAGAGTTTGCCAGTTGTTTGTGAATGCTTGAAAGTGTTTTCAAAGGAATTAAGTGAGTTTCCACGTGATAGGGAGATTGAGTTTACTATTGAGGTTGCACCAAGAACAATGCCAATTTCTCAGGCTTCTTAACGTACAACACCAATGGGTTAAAAGGATCAATTGAAGAACTAGTTGCAAGACTCAATGGATAAGGGTTATATACGACCTAGTACTTCACCTTAGGGAGCACTAATATTGTTCATGAAGAAGAAAAATTGCCCATGAAGCTATGTATTGACTACCGACAATTGAACAAAGTGACCATTAGAAATAAGTATCCTTTGCTGCGTATAGACGACTTATTTGGCCAATTGAAAGGAGTCTCAATATTCTTAAAAATAGACTTGGGTTCAAGCTATTATCAATTTAAGGTTAAAGAGTCAGATGTGTCTAAGACTGCCTTTGGAACGTGTTATGGGCAGTATGAGTTTCTAGTAATGCCTTTTGGTCTGACTAAATGCACTAACTACTTTTATGGGCTGATGAATAGGGTGTTTCATTGCTATCTGGATCAATTTGTCATTGCATTCATTGATAACATTTTGATTCTAAGAGAATGCGATAAAAGATGATGATCTGCAAGAAGAGAAGTCGTTCACCAAGTTTAGCAAATGTGACTTTTTGTTGAATCAAGTCATGTTCCTTAGACATGTGATATCAGTTGAAGAGCTAAAGGTTGATCCACAAAAGGTTTAAGCGATAGAAAGTTGGGAACATCCTAAGATAGTATCTGAAGTGCAAAGTTTTCTTGGTTTGACAGATTATTACAGATGTTTTGTTGACAGATTTTCTAAGTTGGCACTTCCTTTAACATAATTAACAAAGAAGGTGAGTAAAGTGAGTAGATAAGTGCAAAAAGAGTTTTCAAGAGTTAAAAAATAGACTCACTACCACACCCATTCTCGTGTTACCTATGCCTGAAAAGGAATTAATTGAAGTGTTTTATGACGCTTCACATTAGGGCTTAGGTTGTGTGCTAATGCAAGAAGGAAAAGTAATAGCCTGTGCATCAATACAGTTGAAAGATCATGAACAAAATTACCTAACTCATGGCAGCCATAGTACACGCATTGAAAATTTGGAGATACTACTTGTAACGTTTTTACAGATCGTAAAAGTTTGAAGTACATTTTTTACCAGAAAGAGTTGAATTTATGACAGAGGCAATGGGTGGAACTAATCAAGGATTATGATTGCACTATCACTTATCACCCTAAAAAGGTCAATGTTGTGGTCGACGCATTGAGTAGGAAGTTAGCTCTAGTAAGGCAAGTGAACGAAGAGTGACCTTCTTGAAAAAACTGAGAAGTTGTGAGGTGACTATGGTCTCAGGATATGTTGGGAACTTGATAGCATATTTCCAAGTTAAGCCTATACTTGAAGAAGAGATTATTAAGAAGCAAGCTGAAGACCCAGAATTAAGAAAGTTGGTTGAAGAAGTCAGATGTGAGAGGAATTCAAATTATGCATTTGGAAAGGATGGCATGTTGGTTAAAGAGAAAAGGTTGTATGTTCCAAAAGACAACAAGTTGAAAAAAGTATTTTAGATAAGCAAGTACATAGTTCAACCGTTATGCATCATGGTAATACAAAGTGTACAAAACCTTGAAGGCTTGCTATTGGTGGCCAAGTATGCAACGAGAGATAGCTGACTTTATGGCTAAGTGATATGCCAACAAGTCAAACTGCAATGCGAAAAGATTAAAGGGTTGTTATGTCCATTGCCTAATCCATTGCCTAATCCGGAGTGAAAATGGGAACATGTCATGATGGATTTCTTATTTGGATTACCCATAATGAATAGTAGTTTTGATGGAATTTGGGTCATTATGGACATATTTAACAAGACAACACGTTTCATTCCCATTAAGGCAAACTTTTCATTTTGGAAACATTGGCAGAGCTTTATGTGGATAATATTGTAAGTTAGTGTGGAGCCCCAATGTCTACAGTATCTAACAAAGATTCATAGTTTACTTTGAAGTTTTGTCCCCATTTATAAGAAGCGTGAAGAACCAAGTTGTGTTTTAGCATTATATTTCATCCTTAGATAGATAGCCAATCCGAATAAACTATTTAGACATTAGAGGATATGCTTTGTTGGGATTTATGTCCTAAAACTCGTAGATTGTAAATATAATCCATTGACCGTTTTTTTTAAAAAATGTTATTATTGCAATAATTATTATTGATTATATTATTAGTTTTGTCTTAATAACTCAAATCAATAAACTAACATCCTAAGTTGTTTAATGAGTCTTGAACAGTATGTAGAGACATACAAGGATCAATGTTTGAGATAAGCTTAAAGGGTTTATAGTATAGGGATAAGATTGGGTACCTTATCTTGGTAACACTATGGATACGACTCACTTTGTATTTGATACAAACGCAATAATCCAACGAGTTCGTGTAGGTGACATGTGAGTGGGGGTATCCTATGCAATGAGTTTGCATAAGATCGAACCACGAAATAGTAACCACTAGATGTAACTCTGTTAACTAGTTAGGTTTCTATTTCACTAGGATGACCTAGGTAACGTAGTCTTGATCCTAAGTGTATTAAGAACCCCTATTCGTGAGAGATTATCCTTTGATTTGTACGAATGCGAGTTGTTAGATCGTCAACTCAATATGCTTATCATTTTAAGGACAAGACCGAGTGGAAAACTGGAAACATAATTACCCAAGATGGAATAAAGTTCTTCCCTATTTTAGGGTAAGTAGATGAGTATTCTCTTAAATGGTGTCTCCATGACTTGAACAAAGGGCCCTACCCTCTCTATGGCGAGAAAGATTTCTGTTTATTGGTAGGATCGTAAACATGTTGTTCATTAAAGGAGCACTGATATTTAAGGATTAGATGTAATCTAAGGGTAAAACAGTAATTTGACCAAACTGGTGTTACGAGCACTCATGAAGGACTAACTTATCGTTATTGGTCTATATCCACGAATACATAAATATATCTACAGTGAGAAGAGTTCAACTCTGAGTCTTTAGTAGAGTGTACACACAGTTAACAAATATTGATTAATGTGGTTAATGAGTTTAGTCAATTAATCTCAGATCATTGTACCTTCTAATCTGTAGGCCCATTAGGTCCCTTTCCTAACTCATAAAGGATAATGAGATTTATTTATATTGGTTGTAATTTGAAATGCTCAAAATTACTTTGACAATCAATTTAATGTATAGTGACACATTATAATATAAAGTTTATCAAACTTTATTGTATAAATTTAATTTTGTATATAATTCAAAATTAATTTATGAGAGATAAAATATTTGAATGAGTTCAAAGATTCATTTAATGTGAATTATATTTATATTAAAATTATTGGTTACGAGAGAAAATTATATTTGAATATGATTCAAATTTAATTTAAGTTTAAATATAATATATTGAATTTAGTTATTAATTAATTGGAGAATTAATTAATAGTTTAGTTTTATTTGATTTAATTTAGTTAATATAAAATATTAGAGAGGTATTCATTAAATAAGATTTGGATGAAATATTAATTAAATATGATTTAATTAATTATTAACTAATTGGTTAATGGTTAATTAATTAATAGATTTGAAATTTTTATTAATTTAATATTTTTTAAATTAAGAGAGGATTCTCCTACCCCTTTCCTATTCCAAGAATGAGAGAGTTATAAATACATAGAAGAAAAAAGTTTTTTTTCGACAATTCAACTAACCAAAAAATAGAACAAATAGTTTTTCTTTTCTACAAAAAAGTTTCTCTCAAAATCTCTAGATTTTTTTTCATCCCAATTAGTTCTTACAAAACAATCTCATCCTAGAGGATAAGAAGATCTCTAAGGGTGATGTCTCAATTTGGAAATTTACTTTGTAGATTCAGACATATGAACAATTAAGTTTTTCTTCCTCTAATCTATAATTAGAAAACATGTTTAGCCTTTGTATTTTGAGATTTCTAAATTAAAATGAGGAATGATTGTGTAAAATCTTTTACTGTCTGGCAACTTTACGTAAGGGAGAGTTTGGTTTGCCATAGGACTTTTATCTCTTCAATGCTTAGGACTTGCATTCTACAAGTTAAAGGGAGTTGAGATGAACACTTGTCTCACACCTCCTTTCGAATCACCTGCTCTTACTCGAAAGAGAGTGTGAAATCAATAGATACCGTCCTCTTCTGACGCTTAAACCTTAGTCAGATAAACATACCATTCTTATACAAGAGATGCATAACATGTAAACACAACACAACAAACTCTAATATAAACTTGGTGCAATTATGGATGCAAACCAATGAACTCAATATATATATATAACTTGATAAAATCATTTGCAACTAGTGTTCAACACCAAATGTAGGTGGGTGGTGTATGGAGAAGAACAAAGGAATCAACGAGTTAAAAAAGTAAAATGTTTAATTAAATCTAAGTATCAATATCTCTTTCGGAATGAACTGAGAAAAAATGTAACAAATCGTTTAGAAGTGCACTAGTTTTGTAGGACGAAACGTTATACGAGCTATTTTGCGATTACCATTAATTCATCAATTCAATCCCGTCACAATTAATTGATGAATGTGGCGTAAACGAATCTTTGTAATCCAACTGAGCTTAAATTAGTTAATTTTGTAATTTAGCCTAAACAAAGTCGAATGATTTTCTTAACATACGTCCACTGGCTTTGACCTCCAATCAAGTTCCTAGAGCTTCCTCCCCGGAAGGTACCCTGATACTTTTGCCGACTATGATAATAATATTTGTGTCACGATTTGCAGTATGAATTGAACTTTGATTCTTTACCTTCAACGAATAATCTACAGTTCCATTCATGTTCAATCAAAATCTTAAAGTTGGTAATAAAGGCAATTCCATTTTGAGGCCAATATTTTATCAGAATATTCTCTTCCATCATCTTTTGGTCTGAACTTTTCCATTGAAAATTTATCATGACAGGGCTTCGTTTTACTCAGAGATTCATGGACTGCTCTTCATTTGAAATCTAGGGCAATTGCTATTCTCTTATGTTTCGTTTTGAGTTGATATGCCGGTATCAAATGGGAAAGTTGAGAACGAGAATTACGTTAGGAACTTGATGATTGAAAAATGAGATTGTTGAGAATGTGGTGATTGTGTTTGGAGAGCTTGGAGATGATTTTCAAATCTTGTGTTTGTTTGTACGAGAGAATTATAGTGATGATAATATAATGTTTTGGACTTCGCATGACAAACTATGTTTAATGGTCCATGGCTTGCATATTAAACGTTACCCTAAATTGAAACGGAAAGTGATCATCATACATCTAGTTCCACATGAAGTGGTAATGCATAGCTAAAAAACGCTAGTAACTATTTGAATGACTAAACAAAGACTTGCTAACGGATCAAATCCCCGCCAATCCATATTGCTAGAGGTTGGATAATATATCAAAATCCTTTAGTAGTTTTGTACGGAGCTGTTTTTGTCTACTGCTTTTCTTGGTACGAAACAAAACGCCCTTTCACTTATTATAGTTTATCTTTCTTAGTCAGTAATTGGCTCTCTCTTTTGTAATCAATCACCTTTAGGTGGTTAGAGTTCTCCCTGATTTCATTTATCCAATGTTTCTTTTACTAAAAACTCACAAGTGTGGAGGATATAGGTTGTTTAAGAAGTGAGAATCATTAGGTTCTTTTAGTCATTTCGCTTTCCTATTATGACAGGTTTTGTTCCCCACCTTTTTAGCATTGAACTAGTGTCTATGATCCATCTAATTTGATGAAGAAAGGAAGGTGATATTTGTAAATTTGGGCGTTCTTTGGAGTGTTCATACATCTGAGTCATAAATATACTTCACTTCTATGTGTATAGGGTATATAGATACACATGCATGTACATTGCACACATGGTCCTTTACTGCTTCTATATGCTTGTACTTAACTGCCTAATGGTACATGTAGCGTATAAACACACGTGTATATACAGAAGAATACATAAGGAAGATGACTGTCCTAGACTCCCAGCTATATTATTAGGGATGTCAACAGGACAGTTTTTCAAAGTTCTCTAAGTCGGTACAATATTTTTGGTGTTTTTGTTATGCCTATCAGGGTCATCAAGAAAACTCACCAGAATGGCTTGTCTATTTTTTCTGATAATTGATAAGATCCCTAACAGCATAATGTGATTTCTCATTTAATTTACAGTTTTCTTGTCATCATAGCTTTCACATTCTTCAAGGAACTTTTTATGTGTTGCTGATTCTGATACATCTATTATAAGAAGGGAATAACACCCTTTTGGAATATCCTCTGCCCAGGAGCAAGAATTGCCAAAGGATCATAGATTGATTTCCTTTGCAAGATAGTCTGCCACTTGGGCCCAAAGTGAGATCTCCATTCTTCTTGGTTGCTGTAATGAGGGAGATATTGCTTAAAACCAGGGAGAAACTCAATACAGTAATCCAAAATTCTTTGATTTTGTTCTAAAATGTGTTCTAAGCAATCTGTTCCTACAGAAGATGGAACTGCAGAAGATAAAAATGCCACTAAATAGAAAATATCTTCATCTGGAGTGACCAAAGATGTTCTGTTATTCCACCTAAACCAATGAAAAGTAATGAAGAATGAGACTATGGACATGATAAAAAGCAATTTTTCTTAAAAATGAAGAAGTTATGAGACAATTACTTGGATTTGTTAACTGGGTAGATTATGATGGGTCCATTGCTGGTATCCTTGAGGATGTTTCCAAAGACCTCTTGAGCAAAATCATGTATTTGGCTTTTGGGAATCAGTAGATTTAACCATGGATGAGGAATTTCCCATAAACCTTTCGCTCGGAGCTTGTTCTCTGAGACGTGTACACGATCGAGGAAATCCAGGTAAGTAACTTCTGATGTGAAGAGGGTTGATGGAATATAGCTCAATTCTGACATCAAGCTTTCAACTTTCTGTATTAGAAGAAAAAGAAGTTTAGGAAAGCAGTATTTTATGGGGTTGTTTTTGTTTAGATGGCACAACTTCTGATGATTTCTTACCTTGTTCATAAAGTCGATTTCGTCCGGGTTGAAGTACTTTGCTATTTCCAAGCAGAAGAAGATTTTACCATCTGAATTGAATTTACTGGCTTGCAGTGGTTCTTTGGGATTAAAAGAGGATCTCCAGTTATTGAGAAGACCTGTTCTATTAATAAGTACAAATCCTTCAATATAATCAAATCGATCGTTGGATGATATCAGATACTCTTGGTCTCTTGTAAATTTGGAAAAGTCTGAGTACAACACTCTCATCCATTTTACCTGAAAAAAAGAGGATGGATTGTATTTCAAACTAAGAAACATCACTGGAAAATTTCAGTACCCCGATGTAGTGAAATGGAACATATACTTACCATTTTTGGTGCCTTTTCCAAAGAAATTCTTGCTCTTGTTATGATGCCAAACTGTCCAAGCCCACCAAGAACAGCATGGAAAAGGTCTGCATTTTGATTCTCTGAACAGACAACCACCTCTCCTTTTCCTGCAAAAATTTCAGATTTCAGGCTTTCTAAACTTTATATTTGTGTTAAAAAAGATCTCCAAGCCTTGAAACATTCAGTTTCAGCAATACACTTGAAAACATTTTTTTTATTAAGATCAACGAGATGAAAAAATTAGAATAGTGTATAGAAAGTAGTCACTGTTGTCATTTTAAACTAGAACATTACCAAGAAAGAAAAAAGTTGCCTCTTTGTGAAATGACAAGTGATGTCACATGATATGTTATGATATCATGCTACACTATTTTGGTAAAAAAAGAAAAAGAACTTTTGGTAAGGAATAAAATGAACAGTATGAAGGTACCTGTGACAACTTCCAGCTGATAAACATTACTGATTTGGGGTCCATGCCTGAAAGCCTGCCCACTAATGCCAGCATTTGACAAGGTGCCTCCAACAGTAAGATGCAAATAATCTGTCCAAGATTTTGGTGCCAGCCCTTGTTTAAGAGTTTCATGCAAGATATTTATCCACAGCTCTCCAGCTGAAACATCCACATAAGGTAATTCCCCCGCATTTATTTTCATTTCTGTCCCCTTAAATGATTCCATACTTATAACTACACCATTATAGGCTTGAGCTTGACCTTGGATGGAATGTCCATGGCCTCTAGCTGCAACTGTCAAGTCCGACGCATATCCCATTCTGAAAATATGGTTTATCATGCTCGAAATATCAGCGACGGATTTTGGATGCAAAACAGCTAATGGGAGTGAATGGTATCGGTTTCCAAAATCTGTTGCTGCTTGATGATTATTGTCAAAGCTAAGGTGACCATCCAATTCAAGTGTTTGGAGTGCATAAGTTGATATATCAGAGGAACCAAAATGAGGAGGAATTGTTGAGGCTGCAAATAAGCGGTTGGTACTGTCAGGTATGTAACTGATATATAGAATTATGTATAACTTGAGGAAAATAATGGTTTGTTTGATGAATCCAGAAGGTAGTGACTCCATCTTTCCTTGAGAGTATGCTTTGAGAGAGAAAGAGAGGGAGAGAAAAAAGAGTGTGTGAGAGAGAGGTAGAGAGTGCTTCACTGTTTTGTTCTTTGTGAAGCAAAGCAAAAGGAGAGGTGTAGAGGAGCCTAAGGGATTGAGTGGAATGAAGGGGAATTTAAAGAAGTTCTTTGGAGGTATAGTCAAACACATAGTGGTGAGTTTAGGCAAGCTAGCTACAAGTACTCCTTTTTTCCACCTTTTTGAGGTTAAAAGAACAGGGAGATAAAAACGATCCGTTGCAAATATAGAAATCATGTTCAAAGTATTAATAAATATTGCAAAACTAAATTTGAACTCTCGAAGCGTATCAGTGATATAGTCTATCATCAATAAGAGTCTAGCGGTGACAAAGTTGTCACGAACAGATAATGTTATATTTGCAAGAAAAAACTGAAAGTGGCAAAAAGAACTGCAAAAAAACAAAACCATAAAATATATTGGCTTTTCCTTCCATCTATTTGGCACTTCCTAGAAACAGTGCTCAACAAAATTTCGCCTTGACCATTCATTGAGGAAGGTGCAAGGTGGTTTTTATTACTACATGAAGCGAAGAGTTTATGTTTCTTCTAATACCAATCACTGCCTAAATTCACTGTTTTATCTTCTTTTACGGGAATGTGACTGCAAAAACTATTGTGATTGGGTGAATTTTCACTGTTTGTCTGCTATATACATCTATTGTACAATCTGAACTCAATTTCCCTATTGTAGAGTGAATGGCGGGCTGGCCCCTACTAAGTTTCATGCTTCTTCAAGCTGAGTGTCTGTGGAGTCAGATTACTGGGTCCCACTCAAGTTTTTTTTCTTCCCAACAGTATATTTTATGCTTTGACAGTTCTTACCAATCACTTATACTTTTATTTCTACAATAATTTTCATGAAGTTTTCTTTACATATTCATCATTAACTTTGCATATTATCATCAAAATCCCTTAGGGTAAGCACAAGCTCATGAGTTTTTTCGACGTCGATTTTTGTAAGACCGTCAAATTTCTAAAGGAAATTAAACACAGTTTACATTGTATACTAAGTTAGATGTGTGAATTCCCTTGAAATCGTCTTAGGAGATTTTGTGATATTGATTTTTTGTAAGGTCGAATAGTCGAGAGATTCGTACAGATGCACGTGAACTAGCTCAATCCTCCACAGTTGTTAGAAAAAGCAAATAGAATAAGCATGATAGATATGTTGAATGTTGACAAACACACATTTTTGAAAGGGAAATAGGAATGAATGTACAAACAAAAGATTCATACTGTCGATTTTTTTCGACTGTTATTCCTAAATCTCTCCATTCGATGTCATTTCGAATAGTGTTTCTATTAGACTGAAGTTGTTTAAATTAGAGGTACGTTTAATCATTTATATTATAGTTTTCAAAAGATATTCAAAGACGGTCAAGGGACTGTTTGGTGTCAATTCTTTTCTTAAGTGAAATGAAAACTAGTACCACCAAGTGAATTGGATTCAAATTCAACTGCATCTAGACATTGTTTTGATTTTATGTTCTTTGATTCACTGAGTGACAAAAGTTGTTCTTGTGGAAGAACAAGTGTTTGACAAGGAGAGATGAGAGATATATCAATATATATAATGAGTGCATAGCAACATTTTAGGCATCAAAGTATTATTTATATTTTATTTAATAGTTTTGATGTAATTTTAGTATTTTTCAATTTGTCCTTTTACGATATATTAAGTAGGTGTATTTTTGTCAATTTAGTTTGAAGTATGATGTTATATCAGAGTTTTGGTTGGGATGCTATCTAAAGTCTTACCTTCATGTTGTTTCATTAGTTTTGCAATGAATTTAATTTTGACCCCTTTTGTGTTTTCTTTCTAAGTTTAGTTAGCAGAGCTTCTCATTGAATTTCATACCAAGAACATATTGATGTTCGATTTTTGGTCAATAAACGTTTTTTTTTTATCAAAGGCATTGATCTAAAAGCAATCCATATTGATTGAATTCTTAAACCTTAGGGTTGAAACCATATTTGTTTAGGGGTTTAGTGAGTAAGAATTAGAGATTCTCACGTTAGAAGGATTATTAATTCTAATTCGCTAGGGTTTTCGTATCACGTTTGGTCAAATACGATGCAAAGAAAGCTCAATTTACTAACATGTGAAAATTCATTATCTTTTTTTTTTCTTTCTTTTTTTTTTTTTTTTGAGTGTGTGGATTTAAAAGGTATATGGTTTCATTTTCAATCATCTAATGGAGGTTTATGTGAAAGAGGAGTTGTGAAGGAGTGGGGCCGTAGACATGTGATCTTCATAAGGGGGTGTAGTGGCCCAAGAAAAGGAAGATAAAGAAAGATTTTGAAAAGAGAGGAAGAAAGAGGCTTAAATAGAAGAGTTGAGTGAGGGTATACGTTTGGGTTTGGTAGAAGAAAAAAAAAATGATTCCATTGTTTGATTGGATGTCATTGATTCTAATTTCAATTTCAGTTTCCCCCAATATTATTATTATTATTCTTTTGTATGGAAAGTTGGACTATGGCCCATGAGGGTGGTTGAGTTTGCTAGAGAAAACTCCTCAAAATGGGTTGCTTTTTGTAACCTTCATGTGTGTGTATGTGTGTACAATTATCTTTCAGACTCACCATCACCATCTAAAAAGAAAGGAAGAGAATATTAAAATTGTTTGGGAGTTGTTTTGAAAAGTAGCTTTTCATTTTTATGTTCTCACAAGAGATATTATTTGAGTGACTTATTATCCAGGTTAAAGTTATTATGCACTTCAATTTACTACATATTTTGGAAAAGAAGAATAATTTGTGTCCTTTCATAAACTAGTTGAAATAATGTTTACATACTGTGTCTATCTTCTTCTTGAGGCTTCTATGATACTTATGAATGCTAACACGTACAAAATCATTTCAAACACATCTTTTCATTTTAGTTTTTCATTCACTTTTATCATCCCAATTTCTTTATTATGATTTTTGCTAGATCTATACATATACCTAAAAACGCTCTCTTTTATGTTTAGGGCACTAAAATGGAACTTCCATGTGATGCTTGTATCAAATCCTGATGTCAAGTCTCTCATTCTCTTTAAATTATTAACAATTCTAACTTTAAGTTGCTCTACAACCAATCCACATCTAATCATAAATAGAAGTCGTATTTATTACTTAAATCTTTAAAAACTCAAAACTAAAACGGTTATCATCAAGAAGAGCTTCAACTTGATCCTAACACTGATGATGGCTGAACTAAAAAAATTCGTTACGAGATGAAAAAACTCGTCCCATTAGAAAAGAGAAAAAGAAAAGCTATAGAGAAGAATATGTTTGGTGCATATTCACATGTGAAGGGCAGTCCTATCATCAAAAGAATTTCCATGGAAGCTCCATTCATGGTTGGTGGTGTTAACATGTAGGGGCCTGTTTGTGTGTACTTTGTAGAGAAGGATATGGTCTCTTCTCTTGTTAATGAAAAATAATAATAACAATAATAATAATAAACAAATAAAACAAATAAAAATATTTTAAAAAATAAAAGTTATGAAAAGAAAGTGGACATAGAGATGACAGTTTGAATGAGAAAAAAAACACACTAAAAAAAGCTATGTATATATATATATATATATATATTCTAACACCTAGATATTGGCTTTTCTCTATCAAAATAATGCTCCTCTAATACATTGCATTGCATTATGTGCCCAATAAGCTTCTACTTTGGAGTTTATTTAAAACACTTAGCTTTTCTTTATTGGGGGACCTGATGAGCATCATCTTGAAAATGATTAGCTATTGTTTTAGAGACAATTATTTATTCTATACATATGTATTTATGTCATATTAAGTGACTTTATTGTCTCAAATATTGGGATCAATGACACACAATCTAAATAGAAAATTCAACCTTACCCCAAGAACAAGAAAGAAAGAAAGAAAGAATGTCAAATCTCTATGATAGTAGAGGGTGAAAGAATGTTGGTTTGTAAAATTTTAAGAATTAGTGTTTATCTTTTTCTTTTTTCCTTCAAACTCTCTAGAATCTTCAATGGTTTTGTGTGTGTCTCTCTCTATAAGAAATTTGGATATAGTTTACCTAAAAAAACCCCTACAAACAACCTTTTTGTGGGTTTTATATAAATGGAAAGTTTCTTTATCTATCTTTTAATACCAAATTGTATCCATAAATTTTTTCTTATTCAAACTTTAAATACTTGTTGAAAAAGCTTCTTGCTCACTAAAAGTATGTCAATTCTAAAATGAATACATGGTTCGTGCATCAAAAAGTTATTGTGTTCTCTTATTTCTACTACTTTCCAAGAATTTGAATAAATTATTTTAATTTATAAAAAAATTTGAAAAAAATTGTTTGGAATAAATGCAACTAGTTTTGACATTCAATTAAGAAGTCAAATTATTGTTTTTAGGATTTATATATATATGATTGATGACTTGAGGGAAAAGGCTATCCATTATAACCATTTGAGAAGTTAGGTATAACTACAAACTAAAGTGAGATGAGAGATTCAAATTTTGAAATATTGCAATGGTGAGAACTAAACTTTCTTTTTTAAAAGTAAATTTTATGTAAAATAAGTTTAACTCGTTCATATTTGACGTAATCTTTTTCTCATCTCATCATTGTTGTTAAAAAAATAAATTTTAGGTGAGAATTTTTATAATATATCTTAAATTTGAAAAAAGAAAATTCATTTTTTAATTTAAAGTATTTTCTTATTTATAATTTATTTTATTTTTCATAAAAAAAATGATAGAGAGATAAATTTTGATAGAAATATAGGTTAGAGTTCAAAGGAAGGCTACCATTTTAGAAGAGATTATAATGGATGAAAAATTTAGATGGTATAATTGCATGTGCATGTCATTGATAGATGAAAAATTAGGGATGTGAACAAAAATTTAACTCTAACTTTTTCATATTATGTATTCCAAATTTAACTCTAACTTTTTTTATATGATGTAAATATTTGTGGGTTCTAATATCAAGCAATCCTATTAGTTTTTAAAAATTCCACTTTAAGTTTGAGATAGATAATTGAGGTGCAGTGAATAGGTTTGTTTGAAAAGAAAAACTAAGATAAAAAAATATATTATCAAATTGATGAGTATGTTTATTTGCTGCTTCATTTCTTCTTTTCTTCCCATTAAATGAAGTTGCAATCTCAATGCTATCATCACGTTTTCGTAGAGTGAGGAAGAAAAATAATATATATGAATGTCATGGGTGTGACTATTTCGATATTTTTAAACGGAGTTTATTAAAAAAATATAACAAACCCCAAAATATTTATGATGTATAGAACAATTTCAAAAATAAAAAAAGTCCACGTGTTCATAATGTAAAATTAGAAAAAAAATATCCTAGTCAACAGTGCACGTAATATATTTGGTACACCACCGTTCGATTAGATTTGGCTGCTCTTTGATACACGATCGTTTAGATTTAACTATTCTTTACTACACGAACATTTAGATTTGGCCACCCCATTATTTAGCTACGGTTTTTTTTCAAGATTATTTGGTATACCATCGTTTAGATTTGACTTTTTTTTTTACACAAATCTAAACAACGTTTTTTCAGGATTTTTTATATTTGCTACACGATCTTGAACAACTAAATAACAGTTTGAAAAAAATAAAAGAAAAATTGCAAAAGAAGAAGAGAAAAAGACAATGAAAAAGAATAGAAAAATTGTAGAGGAAATAAGATAGAAAGGAAGGACAAACTTAGAATATTACAAAAAAAAAGAAAGTTGGCTTCATGGATTTTTTGATTTTGTTACACGGACGTAAATATCTTATTGTTTTGTTATATTTATGAAAATTTTAGATTAAAAAGGTTTGCTTATCCATTAAATTATAGTTAGATTTTAGTTTTATATTTTAAGAATTTCAATTCTACTTAGTAAACTAATATACTTACTAATCAATAAAATAATCAATATCATTAAACAATATGAAAAAACAATTAGAGGGATAATTAGGAGTGAAGAGTTGCATATATAATAATATTTTTAAAAAATTATAAATATAATAAAATTTGTCAAAGTCTATCTATGATAAAAATCTACCACTTAATAAACCATGTTTCAAATATTGATCTATTATTGATTGATAGACTTTGCTATATTTATAATTTTTAAAAATATTGCTATGTACTTCATTACCATTTCTAAAATTGCTATAATTACAATAATTAGTAAATCGATATGTTTAACAATTAGTATAAGATAATAATTTGATAACAATCAATATCAAATCACAACACTAAGATATCAATTGTTATCAAAATAACAATCATTATGATTAATAATCATCATTAATAGTAATCTAACAACAATCAAATAGTAGTCAATATCATTGACAACTAATATCAAATAAAAAATGACAAATTAAATAACAATCAATCTTAGCTTATTGGCAGTATCTTATAAACAATAGATAACAATCAATATCATTGACAACTATTATGAAACTAATCATACTACAATTAGATAATACTCGAAAACATTGCAATAAGATAACAATCAATATCAAATAGAAATCTAACGATAACAGACAAAAAAAAGTATAACATTATAATTAAATAACAATAAGTATCAAACAACAATTAAATAATAGATTAGCATATGATAGCAATATGATAACAACGAAGTATCAAATAGCAAGGAGACAATAATCAAACAACAATAAAACAGTTAAATGGTAATCAAATGACAGTTAGATAGTAATCAAATGACAGTCATGATAGTAATCAAATAACAGTTATGCAACTTTAACTACGAGGGATATTTAAATTATCAAAACATTTCAATTGGGTTGAGGTTAAATTTTTATTTCATTTTTACAAAATCATACAACACGAGTTATTAGCCTAATTTTAACACTTTGTGCTTGAGTTAAAATGTTAGTTATCAATTTTGGACTTGGATTAAAATTTTGTTATGACCGTAAATAGTTTGTCAATTCTTTTACTTTTTAAACTTTTTTTTAAATATAACAAAATATCACAATATATCTATCTGCAATTGATCAATAGACCACAGTAGACTGTGTCTATCATAACACAGATAGACACAAATAGTATTTGATTCATATATTTTCATTCCATCATTTCCATTTCAAAATGCTATATCTATATTTTACATTTGGAGGGTTTCTTAATTTTTTATTTTTTCTTTTAAATTTCATTTGGAGATTTATATTCTTAGGTTTGATTTTGTTTTACAATATTCACCTGGTGCTTGTTTAACTTAAAAGATTAGATTAATGTTAAAACTTTTTATAAATATAATAAACTACTCAAATAAATATTTGGCTAACGTAACAAAATAAAAAAACTTAGGAAGCCAGCCGTTTTAAAAAATATTTCAGGTATACTCTTTCTTTCTATCTTTTTTTTTTATTCTCTCCTTATGCAATTTTTCTTTTATATTTTTCTGAAATCATGATCTTTGTTTTTAATCCATTGTAATTCTTGTATTTTTTTTTCGAAGTGTTATTTGGTTAAAATCGTGTGCCAAATATAAAAGACGATCTTGAACAAAAAAATCATTGGGATATTGATACACGATCGTTTAGATTACAATATTGGTAGAAGATCGTGTATCAAATAAAAAAGATCTTGAAAAAAATCACGTTTGCGATATTTGGTACACAATCGTTTAGATCTTGATATATGATTGTGTATCAAACATAAAAGAATCTACAAGATCGTGTACCAAATATAAATCTTTTATATTTGATTTATATGGGGTACATAATCTTGAAAAAAATCATTAATTGTATGTTGACTGACATTTTTGTTATTTTTTATTGTAGGTTGATGAGCTATAATGTAAATATTTTACCGGTTTGTTATATTTTTTAAAGATCTGTTAAATTAATTATAATTAATTTAGATTTCACTCGGTTTTCATCACTATTCAAATAAATAAAACACTTTATTAAATTATTTTAATTTAGTTGAATGAAAGCAAATGCCAAAAGATCAAAATTGATGAATTACTCAATTAGGGGAATTTATTAAAATCTTAATAGAAAATAAAAATTAAACTCAAGTCTCAACCGTAAATATAACATTTCAAAATTTGTAGGCAACATAAAATTAAACTTAACATTTAAAACGAACATTCTATCTACAAACGTGAGTTTGACTCAATGATAATTGACATGATTTTTCACTTTAGAAGGTTGAAAGTCTGACTTCGTATCCTACAATTCTTATATTATTGACACCAAAGTGTTATTGGGTTACATGTGATTGTAGATTAGTTGATTTGTGCATAATTAAGCTTACTCGAACACTATGGGGGTGTTTGTTTCAAAGTTTGGGACTCCTAAGCTCAATCCTTGTTTTGTACAACTACTTTGGAACCTTGACTTCCTATCCGCGTCCGCGTGGGTTTGTATAGCCTCGTTTGTTTATTTCTTTTTTTTTTTTAAGTTTAACTTAGAAAGTTTGTCGCCAAATTCCAAGCATCACCTCCGGGTGATCATTGTCTACCAACTTTCGGCCACTATTTTCAGTGGCTCTACCAATGAACTTCTAGTCACAAACTCTAACAACTGATAAGCCTCTAGTTGCCATTGATTAACCTTGAAAATATTAATAGAAACGCTTAGTATATAACAAATCAAACAAAACTTATATATAAAAGTACTCTTAACCAAAAAAAAGTTGTCAAACAAATTTGTGTTTTAATTTTAAGAAAGTTTGGCAAAAAAGAAAAACAAAGTTTGAACAAAAAATGAATTTTTGGAAAACAATTTTTGTTTTTAAAGAGAATTCTAAATAAGCTCTTAGTTAATCACAATAATATTTTGTAAAAAACACTTTCTTATTCTTCTATTTTTTTTTCTCTCTTTTGGAGCTTTTTTTTAACATCATTATTATTAAATTATCCTAATTAATTATCTTCCTCCTGTTCTTTATTTAAAATGAATGTTTCTTTCAACTTTGGAGATTTTGTTTATTTTCTTACATTTTTCCTATGTAAACATCGATCACTTATCTAATTGTGTAATCTCAATTATAAATCAAATATATTGTTAAACATAGTGGAGAATGTAAATATATATTGCATACATCATTTATCTTTTAGATTAATAATATTTTTCATTTTTTTCATGGGTCAATTTAACTAAAAACCTTAATTATAATAGTTTTAAAACTAATTAATAATTAAAATATTTGTAACAATTTAGTTATCAAATAAAAATTAAAATTCAAACTTTATCATTACTCTTATTCCTCAAATATAATTTTAGAAAAAAAGTTATAATTTTTTAAAATTATAATTGAATTTAAGATGAAAAACTATTAATTTATTTCAATTTGAAGTTAAGTTAATTATAGTTAAACAAAAGTCTATGAATTTTATTTCAAAACCCACTAAGTTCAAAACATCAAATTAATAAATGATAAATCAAATAAAATTATAATTATAGTTAAATTCAATTTCAAAATACAGAAAACACAAATATTCTTACATTTTTTTAGTTTATTTTAAAGCAAAATTGTAAAAAATAGCAAATTTGATAAATTATTTAAACAAATAGCAAAATTTTTAGATTCTATCAATGATAGACATTGATAGACAATGGTATCCTCCCATTAGTGACTTGATAGACGATGATAAAAATCTATTAGCTTATATTATT
The DNA here is from genome assembly GCF_000004075.3 of Cucumis sativus. NCBI lineage: Eukaryota > Viridiplantae > Streptophyta > Magnoliopsida > Cucurbitales > Cucurbitaceae > Cucumis > Cucumis sativus. Next base: position 17,099,694 of record NC_026658.2, read on the forward strand.
GATAGAACCCACAATTTTGATATAACTTTTAAATATTGTAATTTATTTTACTATTTTTAAAAATGTTCCTACTTTAAATTTAACTATATTAAAATTATCAAAATAGACCCATTTAAACTAATTTAAAATATAATCTACCTAAACCTTTTGGCCTAACCCTAAACTTAAGATTTAGGATTGGAAACATGTGTAACAAAAGTTGTGTGTGAATATAAACAAAAAAAAAAATTGTTGTAATAACAAATAAATATTCATTTTCTTTTCTTTGGAATTACAAAGTATAGTGATTCAAACAAAATGAAAATATGCATAATTGATGTGAACATAATAAATTTCAACAATAATTATAAGAAGAAAAAAGAAAGAAAGAAGAAGAAGAAAGAAGAGGGAAAGAAGAAGAGAATGATGATGCCCACTTTTTGACGTTCAAATCTACAATGATGAATCTCTTTTTCCTTCTTCTTCTTCTTCTTCTTCTTATTTAATTTTTGTTGTTAAGAATATGCTAAAAAGTGAAAGAAAACTGAGCTTTCAATCCAAAAAGGCTGTACCTAGCTATATGTATCCAAGCTTCTGGTTTTCAAAACCCTACATCCTCTTCACTTTCACAACCCACCAATCATAATTTCCTTCCAAAAGAATTGTGTTGGCCCATATATTCCCCATTTTAAACCTATGTTTTTAGATATATATTACACACACTGTTCTGGAAATGGGAAAAAGAAAACAATAGTGATAAGCTTTTCTCACCACTGACAGTTCAGCTTTTTCCCTTTTGGTTCTCTCTCATGCTCCCACAAAATCTATATTTTGGAAGGAACCAAAGTGCAAATGGTAGAAACCACAATGCTATTTACAATTATAATCTCTAATTATATGGTAGAATATGTAATTACATGGTAGGTCAATTTTAATATTTGTATAAGACATTTAATTAAATGTTAGGAGTGTCATTGATGCCCAAAATGTGTCATTAAACATGTATGCTAACATCAATCCGCCCGTCTCTACAAGATTTGAATGTCAAGAAAACTCGTAGAAAATTAATTCTTATGTTGGTGGTCAACATGAATCGAACCCATGACCTCTCAATTAATTTTTTATCTTTTATCACGGGTTGGTTATGACAATGTTCTTGTTTAATAAAGCGTTATATGTTGACACTTGTTTGACATCGTTATTTTTCAAGTCACAATACATATTTTTTGACATATAAATGATGGATATAAATAAATTAAATACATGATTCAAGTTACCCACTTATGTTTAAATTTTTTATTGATAATAAAAAATGTACCTTACATTGTCAATAAAGTTTACAATAATCCAAAAGATAAATTAATTGTAATACATGTATGTGTCACCTAATCTAATCTAACTAACTCAAAAATGGACTTGGTTGATCTCATGGTTCACAAATTATTCAACTACATGCAATTTGGTGAGCTCCTTCAATCGGCTAGCGGAAAGCTTTTGAGAGAGTGGGAATAGTCGCCAGAGAGTGTTCGCGAGAGAGAAAGACAACGATGACGTGGGATGATGTAAGAGTTTTTTTTCGGTCGTGGTTTGTAAAAGGGATGAGAGCTTCGATTTTTTTCTTAAAACCAGAAAGTGTATGAATGATGGAAAACATTGATTTTTTATTAGGGTAATTTTTAATGACACATAATTTATGCCGTTAATTAATGACATGAAAATTGTGACAAAAAAATTCACATTTTATTCCTGCCCACCCCTTTTTTCTTGATTTCAACCTCATTAAAACTCATTTTTCTAAATAAATTTATTTGATGACAGTAGCCAGATTGGTGGGTTCGACGACAAAGGCTTGTTGTGGTGGCAAGGATGGAAGTGGATGAAGTGTGGAATCGACGACGACGAGTGGCATAAAATTAAAACGCAAGGCTTCTTCACAACGACGCGGTAACCCACTTTGTTCGACGAGAATTTTTTGTGTTTTTGGTAGAGAGAGAAAATTTGCATTACGGCTTCGTTCGATGGTAGAGGTTTTGCTTGAGAGAAAATTCTCGGTTTTTATTTAGTTTTAATTGCGTGAAGTACAAAAATTTTGAAATTTTGAAATTTGGGATTTTTTCATTTGAAATTTTTTTTAATGACAAATTTTTTTTGTCGTCAATTAACGATGCAAAAATTGTGTCAAAACAAATTAAATTGTATCAATAGAATTGTGTCAAGAAATAATATGTATTTTTATTTTGAATGACACAATTTACCTCACCCCACCCGTTTTATTATTTTCAACGACATAATGTCTTGATTAGTAGTGTTATTAAAAACTATTTTTCTAGTAGTGTTGATTAATGTATATTAAATGTTGAAGTTTTCTTTTCTTTTTTCCCAAAAACTCACAAAATGCAGCCTTTATGTGGTTTTTTTATTTTAAATCACATCAATTTTATATCTTGGAGTGTTATAATTCATTTATTGAATATAAATGAAAACCAATATTTAAAAGAAAAATTGTTTTAAATAGCAAAGCTATTGAAAATATTTATAACTATATAGGTAAATTTCATAGTATGTCATTGTCTATTAGCATTTAACAGTGGTAAATGATTAGTAGTCAAGTGTCTATCAACATCTATCAATTATATAGTGAACTTAAATATTTTATTGATTATTTTGAGACATATTTTACATAAGAATAAGGAGTGGTTAAATACACAAGCCTATACAAATAAATAAGAAAAGACAATAAATACGAACGTAAATACTCCTAAATTGCATAATTTACATTTACACCCTCCCTTAGACTCTAGGTGGTAGAGTAGCAGTTAGCTTGAGTTTGGTAATCAACTGATTCAAGTGATCATATGTTAATGCTTTGGTGAATATATCGGTTGGTTGCTAAGTAGTGGAAATTGAACGTAAAAGAAGAGTGTTTCTTAAGAGATGATGATGAACAAAGTGACAATCATTTTTTGTGTGTTTCATATGCTTGTGAAAAACATCATTGGGAGCAATTTAAATGGTATTACGATTGTCACAATGAAATAGAGTGGTAGATTGTTGAGGGACACTCATATCAACAAGGAGTCAACAGAGCCATAAGAGTTTTGAAGTAGCATTACCATGAGCATGTATTATGATTCATTACTTGAATGAGAGACAACACTTTTTTTCTTACTTCGTCAAGAAATGAGTGAATCTCCTAAGTAAAAACAGTAACCTATTGTAGATCATCCTTATGTTGGATCTCTAACCCAATCGGCATTAGAGTAGCCAAATAACATGAGAGATAACTGAGAAGAGAATTGAAGTCCATGCCTCGAAGTTTTGTTGACATAACGAAGAATGCACATAACAACATTAAAATGGATGGTTAGAGGAGTAGCTATAAATTGACTTAACGATATGAACAAATAAACGATGTCTGGACGTGCCACTGTTAGATAGATGAGGTTGCCAATAAGTTGTCGTTTCAGGTTGACATCTTTAAAAGGAACATCATTAAAAGGAGTCAAGTTAACATTAGAATCAATTGATGTTGGTTATGTGTTGGAATTTGTGATTCTTGAGCAGACTAAAAAATCAAAGACATATTTTACTTGAGACAACAAATAATCGTCAGGGCATATAGAAACCTCAAGGTTAAGAAAGTAATTGAGAGAGCCAAGATCTTTCATCTCAAAGTCTTTGCTAAGATAATGTTATAGGTCATGTATTGCTTGTGGATTTTCATCAGTAATAATCATATCATCAACATAAAGAAAACGAAGAACAATACCATGAGGTGTCTGATGAGTAAAGAGTGCAACATCATAAGAAATGAAGGCAAATCCAAGTTGAGTAATGCTATAGTTGAACAGATGTCATTTGAGCCATAGAAGAAAAGGTCTCTTCGTAGTTGATATGATATTCTTGAGAGTATATCATGAAAGTGTTCTTTCACAAAAAGATGGGGCTTATATAACACTCGAAAGAGCCATCCTAATGAGTTTTTTTATTTTGTAAATCCACTTGCATTCAATGGGTCTTTTACCTAGAGATAAATCAACGTAGTCCTAAGCATATGTCTTTTTAAGAGCTTGCAATTCATCATTCATAGCTTTCTACCACAAAGGGTTCGTGTTGGCCTATTGATAAGAGGTAGGTTCAACGAGAGAAACAATAGTGAAAAAACAATGATAATCTTGGAGGTGAATTGGAGGTTCCCTTACTTGAGTGGAACAATGAACATGATCATCATTGGAGACATAAGGCTGGTTTGGGTTTGTCGGAGCTGGTATACAGATCGATCAAGCTATCATGAGTGGACTCATAAGGAGAAAAAGAACAACAAAGGCATTAGTAAAGAACATATGAGAACTCAAAAGGGAGGTGTGAAAACGAAGATAGACTAGAGAACATAATATATTCCCAAAAGGTGACATGATGAGATATACAAATTTTATTGTAAAAATGATCCCAACAACAAAAACCTTTATGTTCTGTCTCATAGCCAAGAAAGCAACAAAGGCAAGTGCAAGGTTCTAATTTAGAGTGTTTATGAGAATGAAGAAGAACAAAACACGCACAACTAAAAACTTTAAGGTTGGAGTAGTTGGGAGAAGTACTATATAGTCTTTCAAATGGTGAGATATTCTAAAGGACAAAAGAAGAAATATGATTGATAGTATAGATAAATATAAGAGCAGCTTCACCCTAAAATTTCTCAGGACAAGAGGCAGAAAGAAGTTGGGCACGAACAGACTCAAGAATGTGTAGATGTTTACCATATGCATGTCCTTTTTGCTAAGAGGTATGAAGACAAAAATGTTGAATGAGAGTGCCTTATTGGGAGAGAAAAGAAAGTAGAGTATAGTCTTTATAGTCGTCCATGGCACTGTGGGTGTAGGGGATTTTAATTATATCAGAGAATTGAGTGTGGATCATTTTAGCAAGATCAATATGTTGAGATTTATGTCCTAAAACTTGTAGATTGTAAATATAATCCATTGATCGTTGTTAATAAAGTGTCATTATTGTAATAATTGTTATTGATTATATTATTTGTTTTTTCTTAATAACCCAAATCTAATGAACTAACATCCTAAGTTGTTTATCGAGTCTTGAAATGTATGTAGAGACATATTAGAATTAATGTTCGAGATAAACTTAAAGGGTCTATAGTATAGAGATAAGGCTAGGTACCTTATCCTGGTAACACTATGGATACGACTCAGTTTGTATTTGATACAAACACAATGATCCAACGTGTTCGTGTAGGTGACATGAGAGTGAGAGTATCCTTTGCAATGGGTTTACATAAGACAGGACCGCAAAATAATAACCACTAGATGTAACTCCGTTAACTAGTTAGGTTTCTATTTCATTAGGATGACCTAGGTAACTTAGTCTTAATTTTTAGTGTATTATAAACTCATGTTCGCGAGGGATTGTCCTTTGATTTGTACGGGTGGGAGTGGTCAGATCGTCGACTCAATACGCTTATCATTTTGGGGACAAGACCGAGTGGGGAGCTAAGAACACAATTACACAAGATAAATTTTACTCCTTTTCTACTTTAGGGTAAGTAGATTGGTGTTCCCTTAAATGGTGTCTCCAGGACTTGAACAAAGGGTCATTCCCTCTATATGGCACGAGAGGGGCTTCTGTTTATTGGTAGGACCATAAATAAATTGCTCATTAGAGGAGCACTGGTATTTAAGGATTAGAGGTAACCTAGGGATAAAACAGTAGTTTTACCCAGCTAGTGTTACGAACACTCGTGAAGGACCAACTTACTGATATTGTTCTATATTCATGGATACATAAATATATCACTACAAGAAATTGACCTTTAATGTCGGTTTAAAACTGACATTAATAGCCTTTAGTATCGGTTTGCAACCAACATCTATGCTAGCGTTATTAAAGGCCTTTAATGTCGTTTCTGCTTTGATGTCGGTTTAAAAACGACATCAAAGGCCTCATTAATGTCGGTTTAAAAATGACATTAAAGGTCTTTAATGTCCTTTTTAAACCAACATTTTTTATGGTGTTATTGAAGATCTTTAGTGTCGATTGGCCTTTGATGTCGCGTTAAAACCGACATTAAAGTCTTGTTTTTTGATCTATTTTTATTTAATTGTTGCATTATTGTCTATTTTTCATAACTGACATTGAATACGTGTAGATAAATATTTTTTTCTCATACTAGCAAATCAATAAAATTAATATTATTTTAGAAACTACAATATTTTTCTTTTACATTTGTATACACAAAATAAAATCTTGTTTTTGTATATACATTCTACAATAATACATTAAACAAGATTCTAATACAAGACTTAAATAAGAAATCCTAAACGCCTTCATAGTTTTCAACTTTCAACGTTCGCTTGGCTATCTACATAATCGCTTAACTTGGCTGACTATCTAAGACCAAAATATATACTTTACAACCTGAGGAAAATTTAATCCAGAATCTACAAAATTATGTTGATAGAGGCCAACATTTGCTCCATCTACAATAGCATCACAACGATTATGTACTTCTATGAGTACAACACGCTCGTGGCCATATTTTGTAACGTTATATATGCAAAAGAAATATATGTATATGAAAATTTTATGAACCTACGCATGCACACATCTAATGATAATTACTTACTTCGCATTTTTCATTTGGGCAAATCCACCCACAAGAATGTTGTAAGTTACCAAGCTCATTTCTATGCCCTTTTCTTTCATTTTTCTAACACAAAATAGTATGAATAAGGTTGCACGTTATTAAAGCTTACTGTTATCACAAGACGACACACTTGAAAGAACATTTAGATTGAATTTATATAGTAAATATACTTTAGCAATGACATATCTCCATCAGGATATATATTTCAAGCATAAAATACTCCATCAATCCTCGAGGTCCTAGAAGTTTCCCTAGACTTGCAACCTGGTACAAATAGAGAGGACCGGGTTAACCGATGAATTGTTTGTTTATAGTTGCCACGAAGTAACTAAAATATCTCAAAATCAGCATAAACTCCAAAAGTGAACACCGAAACCATTCGCGTGCATATGAGTTAAATACCTTCTTACGAGCATGAAAGAAAAAATTATCGGTAGTATTGCATACAAGAAAATCGGAATTGTACGTATTTTGTACTTAGTTTCAAAGTACATGTGAAAACTACTTCATTGCTATGGACAATGTTGTTAGAAATACTTAATACTTTTGGAAACCCACCACAATGTACAGCAGTGAAAAGATTTAAGAACCATACCTTGGGCATCATATCTGGTGAAGCAATCAACTTATCAAATTCCATGAAACCTCCTTTGATCTGTTCTATCAAATCCTTACCTCCAACCAAATCTGCTCCTGCATTTTTTGCTTCGTCCAATTTTTCACCTACATGATTCAGAAAGCAATGAGATTATATGAAACGAGTGAAAGAAAATGAAAACTGAAGAAGAAAAAAGGCACCACGAGAAGAGATATGATGCAGATACAAACAACATTTTTTAAAAAGCAGCACGATAATATGGCCAATGTAAATTAAAAAGATAGAAATTTATAGTTGATTAGAGAGATGGTAACAGATGAGAGAATCCACATGTGACCACATCGAGGAAATAAATAACGAATATATATATATATATATATATACATATATATAAGAGTTAATTAAAAAGTCATATCCTAGCATTCATCTCATTCTCTTCACTCAAATTTGTAAACTGATTTCAAGGGGGAAAACCAACTAATCAGTATTAATCATGCCACACTGCAAAACTGTATGAAAATTTAATAAAGAACAAATAAATATTTTCATTCTCCAAATACATCCCACATGTCAAACTGGTTCACTCATCAATTATAGAGGGAAATTCATATAAGTAACACCACGATAGTTTAAGCAATCTCACTAAGACACTAACAGAGCAAGCAAACCTCCCTTTCAAGTAGAGGATTCTGTACCACAAACTATCTAATCCACAAACACTTCGGAGACAATAATACCTGCTATTTTTTTTTTTTTTTTGGGTAGAAACCAAGCTTCCATTGAGCCTTTTTAAAGTTCATATAACTAGTTGCATCATGTATTAACATCCATTCCACGATACTCCCTCATTGAAAGAAGTGGAACCAGAACTATTAGAAAACTAGATATTTCTACCATTAAATCCTAACCCATGAAAATATCATTCAAGTCAAATTTAGCGATTACCTTGAGTAAAAACAACTACCTTTACTGTCTGTCCAGTTCCCTTTGACAAATTTACCTATGAAAAAAGTGAGCATTGAAGATTTAGGATATACATACAGTAAAATCAAGTTTCACACGCTACTACTACATCAATGTAAACATAAACAAAAATTAACCAAAACATTACTTATTTCCCATTATTAACCTCTCCATCTTCTTCTTCTTTAATTTCCTCCTTTTCTCGAAAATTTTCCCTTTTTTTTACTTACAGGAACTTCCTTCACATTATATCAATATTAAAAAATCACCATACACATTATATCAAAAATCACAATCACAATCACAATCACAATCACAAGTTCTACAAAAAATCACAATCACAATCACAAGTTCTACAAAAATCACAATCACAAGTCCTGCAAAAATCACAATCACAAGTCCAACAGTCATGCAATCACAATAATCTAGAAAAAAAATAAAAAATCAAAGTAAATTTAGATAAGTGATTTTCAAACCAAACAAGAGCAAGTGAAACTTACATTTTTTACTTTGGAATCGTTCAAGGCATTCAATGGACAACACTTCGAATGAAGATCTGGCCACAGTTTGCAAGGGTAAGTATACCAGTTCCAACCTTATATACTAGATTCGAGCTTACATAAGTGATTTCAAAACAAAAAAGTACTTATCAAATCCAAGCTTGTACGCGGTGGTGATCGGTTGGGCACGTGATGGTGGCGACGGTGGTGAATTCGAAGATGACTGGACACGAAGGATTCTTGTGGCCGAAGCACGACGACTTGGTGGCCACGATTGAGAAGAGAAGAAAATTAGAAATCAACTTGGAGAGAAAAAAGAAAAACTGATAGGAAAGACTAAAGTAAGAAAGAGGGGGAAATTTTAGTTTTTAAATCCTACAAAAAAATTAAAAAGAAACTAAAAATGGGAAGAGTCATTAATATGAGTTTTTACAAAATACAAAACATTAAAGAAAAAAATTTAAAATGGATGGATCATTAATGTCGGTTTAAAAACGACATTAAACCCTTATCATTAATCTTCGTTTAAAATCGACATTAATGATCCGCCCTTTCAAAAATGACATTAAAGACAACTTTTCATTTTTTCACCTGACATTAAGGGCCAGATTTCTTGTAGTGTATCTACAGTGAGAAGAGTTGAAGTGTGAGTCTTTAGTGGAGTGTACACACAGTTAACGAATATTGATTAATGTGGTAAATGAGTTTAGCCAATTAATCTCAAATCGTTGTAGATTCTGATTTATAGGTCAATTAGGTCCTCTTTCTAGCTTGTAAAGAGTAATGAGATGTATTTATATTGGTTATAATTTAAAATGTTCAAATTTGTCATCCTTCTAGCTTGTAAAGAGTAATGAGATTTATTTATATTGGTTGTAATTTAAAAGGTTCAAATTTACTTTGGGAATTGATTTAATGTATAGTGATACGTTATAATATAAAATTTATTATATAAATTTAATTTTGGATATGATTTAAAATTAATTTAGGAGAGATAAGGTATTTGAATGAGTTCAAATATTAATTTAATGTGAATTGGATTCATATTAAAATTATTGATCATCAGAAAAACTTATATTTGAATATGACTCAAATTTAGTTTAAGTTAAATGTAAGATATTTAATTTAGCTATTAATTAAGTGGATAATTGATTAGTAGTTTAGTTTTCTTTAATTAAATTTGATTTAATTAAATGAATATAAAACTATAAGGTATTGGAGATATATTCATTAAATAAGATTTAAATATGATTTAATTAATTATTAACTAATTGATTAATAATTAATTAATTAGTAGAATTGAAATTTATATTAATTTAATATTTTTTAAATTAATAGAATTATATGATTCTCTCCTACGCCCTTTCCTACTCCATGAAGGAAAAAGAGTAACAAATAGGTAGAATAAAATAGTTGTTCTTCAAGTAATAATTTTGCTTTTCTGAAAAAGAGTTTCTCTAAAATATCTCTAAACTTTTTTCATACAATTGGTTTCCAAAAACCAATCTCATCCAAGAGGGTTTAATGTCGTTTAAGTTAAAATTATTGGTTATGAGAGAAACTTATATTTGAATATGATTCAAATTTAGTTTAAGTTAAATATCAGTTATTAATTAATTGGAGAATTAATTAATAATTTAGTTTTATTTAATTAAATTTATAAAATGATATTGCAAAGATATTAATTAAATATGATTTAATTAATTATATTAATATAAATGCATGAGATATTGGAGAGATATTTATTCAAATAAGATTTGAATAATTATTAATTAAATATAATTTAATTAATTATTAACTAATTGATTAATTGTTAATTAATGAGTAGATTTGATATTAAGAATCTCATGATTCTCTCTTACTCTTTTTCCTATTCCAAGACCTGGAGACACCATTTAAGGGAATATTTACCTACTTACCCTAAAGTAGAGAATGAGTGAATTTCATCTTGTGTAATTATGTTTTCAGCTCCCCACTTGGTCTTGTCCCCAAAATGATAAACTTATTGAGTCGGCGATCTAATCACTCTCACCCGTACAAATCAAAGGACAATTCATGTCGAACATGAGTTCCTAACACACTCAGAATTAAGACTAAGTTACCTAGGTCATCCTAGTGAAATAGAAACCTAACTAGTTAACAAAGTTACATCTAGTGGTTACTAATTCGCGATCCGGTCTTATGCAAACTCATTGCATAGGATACCCTCACTTGCATATCAACTACATGAACACATTAGATCATTGCGTTTGTATCAAATACAAAGTGAGTCGTATCAATAGTGTTCTCAGGATAAGGTACTCAGCCTTATCCCTATACTATAGACCATTTAAGCTGATTTTGAACATCGATCCTTATATGTATCTACATACTGTTCAAGACTCATTAAATAGCTTAGGATGTTAGTTTATTGGATTTGGGTTATTAAAACAAAACTAATAATTTAATTAATAACAATTACTACAATAATAACACTTTATTAACAACGGCCAATGAATTATATTTACAATCTACGAGTTTTAGGACATAAATCCCAACACCACAGCAGCGCAAAGTCTTTGCCACTAACAGATCTGAGGCTGAAAGGGTTGGCACAGTTGTGACAGGTACACTACTAGTGTTAGGGCATTATGCCTTAACCTTGTTTGATTCTAGTTCCTTTCACTCTTTTATATCGTCGATATTTGTAACACATGCATGTTTAGAAGTAGAGCCCCTAGGTTATGTTTTATCAGTGTCTACACCACCTGGGGAGATTATGTTGTCAAAAGAAAAGATTAAAGCATGCCAAATTGAGATATTTAGTCGTGTGTTGGATGTAACCTTACTAGTATTGGATATACGTGATTTCGATGTGATTTTAGGCATGGATTGGTTAGCTACTAATCATGCTAGTATCGATTGTTCTAGCAAAGAGGTAGTGTTCAACCCTCCTACAGAGTGTAGTTTTAAATTTAAAGGAGTATGGACTGTGGTACTGCCTAAAGTAATTTCAGCTATGAATGCCAGTAAGCTACTCAACCAGGGTACCTGAAGTATTTTGGCCAGTGTGGTGGATACTAAAGAAGTTGAGATTTTCTTGACATTAGAACCTGTGGTAAGGGAATACTTTGATGTGTTTCCAGAAGAGATTCCAGGACTTTCGCCTCACAAAGAGATCGATTTTGCTGTTGAGTTGGAGCCTGGTACCGCTCTCATTTCTAGAGACCCGTATAGAATGACTCCAACTGATTTGAAAGAATTGAAGGTACAGTTACAGAAGTTACTAGATAAAGGTTTTATTCTACCTAATGTGTCGCCTTGGAGAGCACCAATACTTTTTGTGAAGAAAAAGGATGGGTCGATGCGTTTTTGCATTGACTATAGGGAACTTAACAAAGTAACAACCAAAAACAGGTATCCATTGCCCAAAATTGATGATTTGTTTGATCAGTTGCAAGGAGCCACTGTATTCTCTAAGATTGATTTACGTCTGGTTATCATCAATTGAGAATTAGAGACAGTGACATTCCTAAGACTGCCTTTCGTTCGAGTATGGACATGATGAATTTATTGTAATGTCTTTTGGATTGACAAATGCACCTGCTGTATTTATGGATTTGATGAACAAAGTGTTTAAGAATTTCTTAGACACTTTTGTAATAGTTGTTATTGATGATATCTTGATTTACTCCAAGACAAAGACTGAACATGAGGAACATTTACATGAAGTTTTAGAGACTCTTCGAGTCAATAAACTTTATGTTAAGTTTTCGAAGTGTGAGTTCTGGTTGAAGTAGATGACTTTCCTTGGTCATGTGGTATCTAGTGAGGGAGTTTATGTGGATCCTGCAAAGATTGAAGCTATTACCAGTTGGTCTCGATCCTCTACATTTAGTGAGGTTTGTAGTTTTCTGGGTTTAGCAGGTTATTAACGCAGATTTGTGGAGGATTTTTCTCGTATAGCTACTCCCTTGACTCGGTTGACCAGGAAGGGGACTCCTTTTTGTATGGAGCCCAGCATGTGAGAGTAGTTTTCAGAACTTTAAGCAGAAGTTGGTTACTGCACCGGTTTTTACAGTGCCAGATGGATTTGGAAGTTTTGTAATTTACAGTTATGCTTCTAAAAAAAGACTGGGTTGTGTTTTAATGCAACATGATAAGGTGGTTGCTTATGCTTCTCGTTAATTGAAGAGTCACGAGCAGAACTACCCTACACATGATCTAGAGTTGGCAGCAATAGTTTTTGCACTAAAACTCTGGAGACAGTATTTGTATGGTGAAAAGATACAAATTTTTACTGACCATAAGAGCCTTAAATACTTCTTCACTTAGAATGAGTCAAATATGAGACAACAAAAGTGGCTCGAGTGAGTAAAGGATTATGACTATGAGATATTATACCATCTTGGTAAGGCGAATGTGATAGCTGATGCTCTTAGTAGAAAAGTATCACATTCAGCAGCGCTTATTACTAGACAGACACTGATACATCAAGACTTTAAGAGAGGTGAGATTGCAGTATCTGTGGGGGCAGTTACCTCACAATTGGATCAATTAACATTGCAACCAACTTTGAGGCAGAAGATTATTGATGCTCAGAGAAATGATCCTTGTTTGGTTGAGAAGCGTCACCTTATAGAAACAGGGCAAGCTGATGGGTTCTCCATATCCTCTGATGGTGGACTTTTGTTTGAGAGGAGTTTATGTGTGCCAGTAGACACTGCAGTTAAGACTGATCTATTGAATGAAGCTCATAGTTCCCCATTTTCTATGCATCCTGGTAGTACGAAAATGTATCAGGATCTGAAACGAATGTATTGGTGGCGTAATATGAAGAGAGAAGTGGCAGAGTTTGTTAGTATATGCTTGGTGTGCCAGCAGGTTAAAGCACTTAGACAGAAACCAACAGGTTTGTTGCAACCTTTGAGTGTGCCAAAATGGAAGTGGGAGAATGTGTCTATGGATTTTATTACAGGACTGCTTAGAACCCTAAAGGGTTACACAGTGATTTGGGTTGTTGTCGACAAACTTACGAAATAGGCACAGTTCGTTCCAGGAAAATCCACTTATACTGCTAGTAAGTGGGCACAATTATATTTGACTAAGATTGTGAGACTTCAGGAGTACCTGTATCGATTGTTTCAGACAGAGATGCATGTTTTACTTCCAAGTTTTGGAAGGGACTTCAGACTGCTATGGGCACGAGGTTAGATTTTAGTACAACTTTTCATGCACAGACTGATGATCAAACTGAACGTTTGAACCAAGTTTTGGAGGATATGCTACGAGCTTGTGCATTAGAGTTTCCAGGTACTTGGGACTCTCACTTGCATTTGATGGAGTTTGCTTATAATAACAACTTTCAGACTACTATTGGCATGGTGCCATTTGAAGCTTTATATGGTAAATGTTGTAGATCTTCTGTTTGCTGGGACGAGGTTGGTGAACAAAGAATGATGAGTCCTGAGTTGGTTTAGTCCACAAATGAGGCTATTTAGAAGATTAGAGCACATATGCAAACAGCGCAGAGTAGACATAAAAGTTTTACCGATGTGAGATGGAAAGATCTTGAGTTTGAGGTGGGAGATAAAGTGTAAAGTAGCACCTATGAATGGTGTTTTTCACTTTGAAAAGAAGGGGAAGTTGAGTCCTCGTTTTGTTGGACTGTTTGAGATTTTAGAGAGAATTTGTGTGGTGGCTTATCATTTGGCACTACCACCATCTCTCTTTGCAGTTCATAATTTTCTTCATGTTTCGATGTTGAGGAAGTATGTGGTAGATCCATCTCATGTAGTGGACTATGAACCACTGGAGATTGATGATAATTTGAGCTATGTAGAGCAACCAGTTGAGATTCTGGCTAGAGAGGTGAAGGTAACAGAGGGATTGCATTAGTAAAAGTATTGTGGCAGAATCACTGAGTCGAAGAGGCGACATGGAAGCGAGAAGATGCTATGAGAGCTCGTTATCCAGAGTTGTTCCAGGATTAGAACTTTTGAGGACGAAAGTTTCTTAAGGAGGGAATAATGTAACACCCCGAATTTTGAGGTATTTTATTTTAATCAAATTGCCTTTTTATTTAAAGAATTTAAATTTGTTGGGTGTTGTTGTATTATAGAATTGAGGGAAAAGAAGAAGGACGTCTCTCTCCTCTCTTCACGCGCGCGAGCCCTTCCCCTTCCTTCTTCTCCTTTCTTCTTCCCCGTTTCTTCCTCAAGCCCTAACCGTCGGTCTCCCTACAAATGTTCTCCCTTCTTCCTCTCCATGTACTTGCAGACGTCGACTGCCCCAAATGCCCTTTGTCCGAACCGTAGACGTTCTGCTGTGTTGGAGTCGAAGCGCTGTCGCTGCGTCTGTCTTCACGTTTTTGGAGCTACCGTCGCATTCCGCTCTAGGAGAACAAGTTCGATCACCGCAGATCCAAACCAATTTACACTCTAATCTGTTTGCACGATTTTTCGTTTAGGTTCGATCACCGCTGCCTCTGTTTTTCTGTGAATCGTCGAAGTTTTGTTGGTAAAATTGATGTTATGGGTTGTAGTTGTTTCAAAAACTAATTCAAGTATTATGGTTGGATTGATTAGTTAAATTGTTAATTGATTTTTGAAGGTGTTGAAAGTAGCGTTGAGTTCTTTGGATTCACAACCAAATTGTAGATTTGTTGGAGTTCGATTTGACAATATTTTGGTAAGCATAGAATTTACATTGAGGAATTTAAATGGAAGAAAGTACTGTGAAAGTAATTGAGTTCCATATCCTTATGTTTAGGTTTACTTCGTTGGATTTTAGTTCGATCGAGAAATTTGGGTAACATTAAAGTAAGAGTTCCTACTACTGGACTCAACGATACAATTGAGATGTATTGTCTGTATGGATCCCGCTAATTTAGGATGGATTGACTGATATGCAAATTTATAATTGATTGAATGTTTAGCTGTATGAATCTTGTTGAACTGAGATGAACTGACTGATACGTATACTTGGATATGATGATTGAACTGAGAACCTTGAGTTGATTAAGTTGTGGTTTGTTGGTTGTTATGTTAGGGCATAGGTAGTGTCCTGTGATTAATGAACTAAATTGAATTGACTGAATTGAAAAGAGCGATGCTTGTGTATAAGTTTATTCGTTGAGGAACCGTTCTAAAAATGTTGACTATGTGTAGGATTGCATAAATTAGCTGTAAATGTGTGGAACTCAAAGAATGAAATTGTGGTAGCTTGAATTGCAAATCTGTTCGACTGATTAAAATTATAGATCGCAATATCTCAATTACCATTACCATTGTATTTGGTTTAGTTATATGGTATATTTTAGTGTTTTTTGTACTCTTTACAAACTCCATGTTTAAATTTAAATGAGGGTTTTTTTTTTTTTTTTTTTGTCGATTTTGCTCTTTTGCTCTTTTATTATTTATTCAATTTTTTAATTTTAATACTTAATTTTTTTACAAATTAAACCTTTAATTTTGTTATTTATGTACATCCTTTCTGTTTAACAACAAAAATGCACACCATGGAGTTCAAATGGAAGTTCAATATTGATCACAAGCCATTATAAATTCCATTATTGTTTAAACAAAAAAAAGAAGATAAATATGAAAGAAAAGTAAACAAAAAAAGAATTACATGTTTTCTATTTCTCCCTAAACTTGAAATAATTGTTTTGAGAAAAATCAAGAAAAAGAAAGGATCAAATGCATATCTAAACATAATTATCTCCTCTAATCTCCCTTACGAGAGAGATATAAACTTTATTTTTATCCTTACCCAATGACCATTCTTCTCCATTGAATCATTTCAAAGTTTAAAAGTTAAAAAGTTGTTATTATCATTAAACATTGAGGTGCATTTTCTATAGCTTTATTAATAAAAGATATAAAATAAAGTGAATTTGGTTCTGTGGAAGCAAATATTAATTTATCTCTAAAATCATATGATTTTTAACTCACAAATCCCACCAAGAAAAGACATCAAAATGTAAACCAAATCATTTCAACTGTCAGTTGAGTTACAATTTATTAAAGAGTGGAAAGAAAATAAAAATAAAAAAGTGGTCTAATGCCCTTCAATGGGAGACCAACTTGCATTCCAAAAGAACAGCTTAGGTCGAGCAACAACAACAATAATTTAACATTTCTTTTCAATTTTGTTATTTTTTAATCACCATATCACAGACCATATCCCCTTTTTTACTTTTCCTACTAATTTCAAAGAGGCCAAAAAGAGACTATGAATTGACTCACCACACCTGTAAACTGAATGTAAAGAAAACTTTCAAGTCATCTATAATTATTTTGCCTTCCACATTCAAAAAGAGAAAAAGTATATCTCTATCCATTTTTTTATATTAGATAATATATAAAAAAAAAAAAAGTGAAACTTGGATTATATCTAGAGAGACCTTTTATAAAAGAATATCTTTAGTTATTTAAGATAAACGATAATTATTATCGCTGAATAAATAAATTTGGAAACTAAATTGGCACAAAAGTTTAGGAAGGAAGAAAAAAAGATAAGTGTATTTGTATAAACATTGCATTTGTAATTATTGTGATATTAGAGTTGTGGATGGGGAGAAGTTTGAGGAGAAGTGGTATAAAAACCTAAGAGAGACTTAAACAATAAATAGTTTTCTTCTAATTTTAATTTTGGAAAAGGCTAAGCCTTATCATGTTTCCCAAGAGACTTACATTCCACTCTTATCATGTCCCTTTGTCTTTCACCAATTATTTTTTGGGGTCAATTTCCAAATCCCTTTTTCATATTATTCTTGTCGTCAAATTTTGGATTTTTTGTATTAATAACAATAATATTAATATTATTAATAATAAAATTATTATTTGATTATTATTTTACCCCATGTCAATTTGGTGCCAACACTCAATTATTTCAAGTTTGGAGGTACACATTACCCAATAATACAATACTATTACAAGCTGTTTATTCTATGCTTATATTGTCTATTACTAGAAAATTAGTTAAATTAGTTAAATTGTAAATTTTGATTTTTTTTGGAGAAATTATATAGTAGAAACTTGATCTCAAATATTATAATTGTGATAAATACTTTTAGCTATTAATTTAGAGTATAAATTGTTGATATATCTTCTAGGAGGAAGACTTTTTATATTTAAATATCATTTTGATTCCTATACTATGAAACTTGATTTTAGCCAACAAAATTTAAATTATCTAAATTTAGTCTATGTACTTTTAATTATCTAATTTTAATCTAGTTACACTAACTAAATCCAAAGTTTAGTCCCTACCATTGTTTATTGTTGCTTTTATTATAAAAAATAAAAAATTACTTTTTATTTATCATCTCTATTTGATGTACTGAATAGCAAATGAGATGATTTAACCAAGATTTTTGTAAACAATAATTAATTATAAGATGATTCTCGAGACTATATTTGACTTACATTTTATGACTTAATTCTTTCCTTTTTTTCATCACTTATTCACTAAATCTCCCATTTTATAGGAAATAATTATCTAGATATTGCAACGACCGCAATGGAATGAAACTCGCTTAAATGAAAGCTAATGTGTGAGGCCAAAACAAGATCAGTGGCAGTTTCGTAAATAAACGAGTTTTTCATGTGTTTTTGCCCCCAAATCGATCTAATGGCTTATTTAAGCCCAAATTTACTTGTAATGATCATATAATAACTCATATTTTTCAATTTCCATAAAAAATACTCTCAAATCAACTGTAAACTCTCTACAATTTAATAAAATTTTCTCAAGATTATTTTAAGAATGGCTATCTTCCTTGTTCAAATATTTGACGCTACTTTGAAGGTCATAGGCAACTAAAGGTAACCCTTTTGGAAATTTGTTGTTCTTAGGAAAATGTTTTGAGAATGTATGTTTAAATTTTTTTTCTTATTAATCTTTGAATTATTTTCTATCTTGCTTTTAATAAAGAATTCATTTACTTTGAATTTAGATTTTAAGGGCTTGGTGGGCGTCCACTTTTTGGAACAAATGGGGTTGACACGAGAGACGAGGAGTCCTTGGGATCCTTGGCCTTAGAGGATTTGACTCTCTTCGATCCTAAGGCCTTTTCCTCAACTTGTCTTTTGCGTTTAAGTGGGACATGATTGTCCTCCCTTTCTTCTTCGTCACTCGCTCCACTTCTTAATCATTAAGTAGGAGAGATGGCCGAGTGGTTGAAGGCGTAGCATTGGAACTGTTATGTAGGCTTTTGTTTACCAAGGGTTCAAATCCCTCTCTTTCCGTACTAATTCAACAATGTTACCGACCACAATGTATCAAATCAATAACCTCCGTTTGACCTTCTTGTTTGTTCTTGAGGCGTTTGGTCTTTGCCTTGTTCTTGTGATAGCAATGACGTGGCGAAGAGTTGATGCTGTTCAAAACTGTGTCCTTCACTGCAACTTGGGGGAGCTTGATAAGACAATCCTAATCCTCAGTCCAAATATCCAAGTTATTAACGTAGCAAGAACCTTTGAAATAAACTAGCACCTCCTTATTATTTAGATCAACCAAGAGAAAGTTAGGATTGAATTATTTCTTAGATCAAAGATCTAGAAGCAAGATTTGAAACCTTATTCTAAATTGAGTTACTCCACAATCAAACTTGATCAAAGTTAAATTGAATGGCTCACGTGCATTCTATCACAAGAATTGGAAATTAAGGGAAAAGTCTCAAAATGAGATTCATTCATCAAAAGTCTTGTTCTTACCAATGAAAGGATAAAGATACTATATAGTCTTGTAGAGATTCTATTCTAACTAATGAAAATTAAATACAAAAAATTTAAAATAAAACATTAAGTAAGCTTTCTATCTTTAAACCACCATCTTTAATACAAAGCTATTAATGGTAGTTACCTTAACCAGTCAAATTAAAGCAAATGAAAATACAATAAAAATGTGATATTAACTAAATCATGAGGTGTTCAATCGAGAAAATATTGACATTCAAAACTCCAAATGGTCCTTTAGCTCTCGTATTAACATGTGGCATATGGAATTGAGGATGAGTCGACCCTATCCATTCTTGTACATGTACAATGAATGATTGGTTAATCTTTGATGCCTTCAATCTTGTAATTGTTTTGTATGGAACATCGTGATACTTATCAGAACTTCTCTAACGCTGGACATATATTCAAACATAATTTCTCAATCAAATATGGGAAGGGTCTTGCCCCGTGAAGATGCTTGACTCATGCAAGAATGTGCTTACAAATTAACTCGCCCACGTTCAATGGTATCTCTTCCATAATGCAATAGATGAGCATTATCCTATCCATTGAAATAATGCTATCATGGCGAGTCGGCATGATCTTCTTCTTACAAAAAACAAACCAAACAATGGCTTCAAAATTCAGGTTGGGCGGAAAGAGTTGGTACTTTCCTGTAGGCGTTTTGTCCCACTTTGTTCAGGTTGGGCTACTCTTTTCAACGAATCTTCTAAGTCTTGTTATGTTGGGTTCCTGAAAATTGCATGCTCAATTCCATTACTTTCTAACCCATAAAACTCATTTATTGCATCTGACACGATATCTATTTTTTTACCCTTAACAATCATGGTATTTTTTCTTGCTTATATATCCTTTGTAAAACAGATTCACCATGTATGGTCTTATCATTTCCATTTGAATGCCCTGATGGGCAATGCGAGGAATTCTAGCATGTTTCCCTTGAATGGATAGAGCCCCTTCTCTATTATAAACTGCTTGCTGATTTGTTTTGCAGAGAGGGGCCCTTCCATTCCACTTTCTTTGTCCTCTTTTTTAACTTCTTCTTGAGAACATGCTTTCTCTTTTTGTGTTTGCTTCTTGGTGAATTACTATTTCAAGACTTTCTTCTTCATGGTGACCTTTCTCATCTTTGGAGGTCTCACCACATCCTCCAAAGGACTAAAATCAATAATTCCTTTCTCAAAGTCCTCGCAGTGTTCCTCAGTTGTCTTTTCTCTCTCTTTACCCTTCTCCACATAGAGGGTTACTTTGTATGCCTTGTTAAGGAGCTCATCCTATCTACCCTTCTCCAAAATAATAGGTTTGCAAAAAAAGTATAAAGTATTTGCATCGATTTATACAAATTCATAGAGGAAGATCACATTAGAGAACATAAACCAAGAAGTGAAGTTGTATTAAATGAATTTTCTAAAGAAAATATCGAAACTTCAATAAGAGTTGCTGAAGAAGCAAGAACTTCAATAAAAGTCCTTCATATTGCTTCATCTAATCAAATTCATCCTTCTTAAGTGTTGAGAGAGCCTCAACGTAGTGGGACAATTATAACCTAATATACTCGCTATTTGGCTTTAGCATAAACTCAAGCCATCATACTAGATGATAGCGTTGAGGATCCATTGACTTACAAAAAAGGTAATGGTTGATATGGACAAAGATAAGTGGATTAAAGTTATGGTTCAAGAAATGGTGACTATTTATTTTAATTCTATCTAGGAGTTTATAGAACAACTTGATGGAATTAAACCTATAGGTTGTAAATAGATTTACAAATGTTTAAGGTTTAAATTGAAGAACTTGTTGAAATGTTGAAAAGAGGTTGAAAAAAGGGGTAGATAGGAAGGTGCAATAATGTTTAAAGTTTAATTAGTAGCAAAGGATTATAACCAGGTTGAGGGATTGGACTATAAAGAAACTCTCACCTGGTTTTGTGATTAAGTCTATCTGGATTCTCTTGTCCATTGCCACTATCATGACAATGTAATATGATAAATGGATGTCAAAACTGCCTTTTTGAATAGTAATCCTGATGACTCAACTAGAGGGATGCATTGAACAAGATCAAGAGCAAAAGGTATGCAAGTTTAAACGATCCATCTATAGAATGAAAAAAAAGCTTTATCTCGGTCTTGGAATATAAGGTTTGATGTTGTGGTCAAATCTTATGGTTTTGATCAAAATGTTTATGAGCTTTTTTAGTGTTCTATGTGGATGATATCCTACTTTTTGAGAATGATGTAGGCTTTCTGACTATAATTAAAGAATGGTTAGTTGCTCAATTCCAAATAAAGGATTTGAGTAAAGCATAGTTTGTTCTAGGGATCCAAATCATTCAGAATTGTAAGAACAAAAGATTACCCTTGTCTCAAGCTTCGTATATTGACAAAATGCATGAAATGTAATCGATACAAAATTCCAAAAGAAGTATTTCAAGCATGGAATCATTTTGTTTAAGGAACAATGTCCTAGCTAGAAACAATGTCTTAAGACATCTAAGGAGGTTGAAGTGATGAGATGGATCGCCTATGTGTTTGTAATTGGTAGCCTCATGTATGCCATGTTGTGTGCAAGGCTTTTGACGACGCATTACTTCATAGAGAATCTGGCGTAGGATATCTAGGCAGTCACGTTTTCATTCCATCACATAGATTGAATTGGAGTGGGACATGACAAGGTTAGTCTTAGTCTCACTTATAGAATGAGGTTTTCCTACTAAAAGCTCAAGAACATTTGTTGTCTGTGGAAATTTCTCTACACAAATTGCTCAGAGGAGCTATTAGAAAGTTTCATAATCAATTCCTCTAAAGATTACTTGAGTAGGAAAAGAATGTATGCATCATAGACAAGACTAAGCTCGGCAACTCCTAAAGATGGCATGATTGTACATCTTGCAACAGCCTAACAGGAAAATCTTGAACAAGAGAAGTAAGTTTAGATATACAATTTCCAAGCTCACTAGCTAGTTTCTCTTTCATTTTCTTCATCTCGCTAAACTGCTTGCCTTGCAAGAAGCACATACTAAATGTAGTTAGCATCATGTCCCAAGATAAACATGTAGACACAAAGAAGAAAGAAAATCTTTTTCAGATTTTTAAAGTTTACAAGACAAACGCAAAGAGGGAAATTAATTTTATCCCTTACGATGACACCAATGTGAAAGACATTTTCTGTCCATAAACTTCCAAAAAATCAAATAAAATTTATAATAGTCGAACCACTACTTACACTAACATGTCGTATAAACAAGACATTTGGGGTCTTCAAAAAGTAGTAAAACTGGAGGTTTTGTGGTTTTGTTTCACATAAAAACTAATTGCATGAAAGAAAGTGCATAAAAGTAAAGATATATGAGCAATCGATTAAGACATCCAAACTTAGAGGAACAGATTAACCCCATGCACTTAAAATCATCGAATCATAGCATATGACTTAAACTCCTTGCCTAAACCTACCCTAGTTGATCGAAACCCTGCTAAATGATCTTTATTATCTATTTAGCTAAACTTGCATAAATGAACTCATACTAAACACATTAACTAACCGCATTAAGTTATGAGATTACACTAGGATAAGTGTTTAATTTCCATTGTCTAGTAAAGCATTCAATGTTGTTTTTTCTCTAGGTTGATAGAACAATAGCAAACACATTAACTCACCTATTTCTTCCCTTGGGATTAACCAATAATTCTATGTCACATATTACAAGTTAACCTTTAAGCATTCAAATCGCACAATGAATTATTGGTCGTTAATCAATAATATAAGCATTTTATTCATAAACACTAAGCTCAGATTGAAACCTATAACAAGAATATATACCTCTTAAGATAATTTTTTCTCAAAATTACAAGAATTCCTCCAAATCTCTAAGCTAGAAAACCAAAATTTTACCTTTTAGAAAGAATGAGAAGCTACAACCTGGCATCTACTCGTTTAATTACAATCTAGCTCTTTCTAAACACATAGCTAGAACGCGTTACACAATCAACACTTCTAGTTGCTAGCTATCATTGCACACAGTCTCATCGCATGCATACTTAACGTGTAGCTTCAAAACAGTCAGGGCCTCACAAATGTCAAGTGCCAAAAGTTTTAGGTATGTCAAGAGAGCCAAGAGAGCTAAGAGATCCAAACTTCAAGTTCAAAAAAGGATAAGAAAGCTAAGAGTCAACTGCCAAAGTGCCAAGAGAGCAAAAAACCAAGTGCCAAGTATTCCAAGAGAGTCAAGAGATCAAAGTGTGCTAATAATGCTAAGTGTGTGATACATGTACAGGAAAATAAGAATTGAATCAAATGAAAAAGTTGAAGAGATGCAATGCTTGGAAGTTGAAAAGTTATTTGCACGACCCAAAAGTCATAAAATTAAATGCTTAAGCAATTATGTATTTATTTAATTTTTGTTTTCATTTATTATAGTAATTGAAAAGGCATAAAAATAAATGACCTTTATTTAATATTTTAACGTATAAATAGTGTTGCAATTTTCATATTTAGAATAAGAATTTTGATGAATGAAATTTGAAAATTCTAAAATGTAGAATTGTGTTCTTGTGTGTTCTTGTGATTGAATGCACGAATATTTAGAGCATTCAAGTGAGAATTGGTTTACCCTACTTATGAAGTATATATTTTAAAGATCAAGGGTTGATGGTACCAAATAATATGAAACTCCCATCAACAATCGATCTTCAAAGCATTCCACAAGTAAGATAGATCAATTCTCACTTGAATATCAAATATTTATGCATTCTATCACAAGAACACATGAACAAAGTTCTACATTTAAGAATTTTTAGATTTCATTAATTCAAATTCCTATTTTAAATGTGAAAATTAAAACACTATTTGCACTAATTAAAATATTAAATTAAAGGTCACAACATTTAATATTATGCCCTTTCAACTACTATAATACGATAAAGTGAAATAGTTGTAAATTTTCTTTAGTTGTTACCCTAGTTATTAACTACAAGAACATCTAGAGGAACAGTAAGAACAAATAACACATACAACTTTGTTAACACAATTTGGTGAAATTCATCTATGTATGGAGAGCTTTTAGCTCATATAAAAAGATATTATTAAGATTCAAATTCGTAAAGCTTATAATAACTTAGAAAAGATTCCTTCTCTAATACACTTGAACCAATGATGAAGATATCAAGAACTCTTCATAAAATATTAAAGAAAGTAATATGTTTTACCTTTGTACAGATTTTTCACCTACAACCACGGCAGCAAGAATAATTCAAACGAGCAGGGGACTTCTTCATTTATAGTGCCAAGAAGCCCATAGATGAACAAAAGATCTTTCTTCCATTCTTTAAAGGTAAAGGATTCCTAAAGATGAGGATGATCTTTTTTTTTTTTTTTTTTATCTTTTCTTTAAATATTTAAAGAAGATTGTTTACCTTTTCTTTGAACACCAAAGAGATCTTTTATCTTCTTTTAAATAAAAAGAAACTAATTAAAATATTTGACAAATAATGCAACACAAAAAAGGAAAAAATCATTAAATAAATACATAATTCTTTAAACATTTAATTTTATGACTTTTGGGTTGACCAAATAACTTTTAAACTTCTAAGAATTGCTTCTCTTCAACTTTTTCATTTGATTTAATTCTGATTTCTTGGTTGGTATCAGTGCGCTAAGGGGGCCAAGAGCCAAGTGCCAAAAAGTGTCGAGTGTGCTAAGAAAGTCAAGAAAGCCAAGTGTCGAAGTGGGAAGAGAGTTGAGATTAAAGCATCAAGCGTGCCAAGAGCTAAGTGCTAAGTGTGGCAAGAGAACCAAGAGCCAAGAATGCCAAAAATGCCCGAGTGCCAAAGTGGCAGATTGTTAAATAGCAAGTCTACAAAATGTCTGCTATATTGATCCACCCTTATACGTGTATAAATTTCAAAAAGGAGACATTTGTTGAACGAGAAATTTTGGACCAATCACAAATTGTCAGGTTAGTTACAAAATTAATAGTAGAAATAAAAATTTAAGACTAATTCAAATTTGACATGTGTCCCAAATTGAAATTGAAGACATGCATTGACAAACCCTAATATATTATTTATTTGTCCTAAGTACAATTAAGCTAAAAATAGGCTTAATTTAGCCCAAATGCTAAATAAAGCTCAGATCCAAATGGTTGGGTGTAGGGGGTCCAATCCATGGACAACCAAGCTTAGGCAAATAAAGTCCACAAGACAGCTCTATAAATAGTTAATTTCTCATGCCTCGCCTCGCAATGCGGTCTAACCCTTGCATTGCGGCACGAGAACGCGACTTGAGCAGCCTTGATACCTCATAATGAAACACCATAACACTCAACTTAAAACTTAATCCTTTTAATCTTAAACTTAAAGTTTAGATTGAACTTGAACTTTTATAAGTACGAAGTGACAAGAAAACACGATGCATGATAACAAACAAACTTCTCTTTATTACTTAATAGCATGTGTCTCTAATACATGATACATGATTTCTTTAGAACAAAGACTTTAAGCCTTCAACGCCTAGCACAACTTCTTCAAACTTAAACTTAGAATGCATGTCTAACGCTTCAAGGCGTAGCTACTCGCCTTACCCTTTTCAACTTGGGCTCAACGCCTTGTTACCTAGGAAAGGAAAACTTAAAACATAAGTCAAATACTTAGTGAGTGAGAACTAGGAGAAAATTAGGATTTTGTGAGGCCCTAATTTGGAAGAAAGAAGTCTTGTTGAAGAGGAGCCTTATTGAATAGTTTCCTCTGATAAGTATAAGTATGGAACATCTTGCGAAAAAGGATGCATGAAGAGAACATGCAACATGAAAAGAAATGTTGAGTTAAATTCTATCGTGTTACCGAAAGCGATCAGATGAGAATAGCCGGCAAGGAAGAATCATGCATTGAATGCCAAAAGCTATGTGTTTAACGTAATAATACGGGAAGAGGTATCTACGCCTAAGAAAATTTAGCGGGAAGTAGGTGTCATGTTGACAAGACTAGACGACTCCCTAAGAAAAATAATGCATGTTGCTTCCTAAGGAGATAAAGAGAGTTAGACGTCTTAAAGAGTTTGACTTTTCAAGGACATAAGGTTGGTGTCTCAAGGGAACTCCAATCGCCACTGGAATTTTAGCCTATGTATCGAGTTTGGACTGGTTCATGATGTGACAAATCAATAAGGAGATATATGTTGTAAAGACCCGACTTTTCTAACTAAACCAAAATCGTTAAATTAACACAAAGACGTGAGTTTTCACAAAGTGCCAATTTAATTAAATTTAGAAACTTAAGAATACAAAATTTATGTTTGGGCACTGTTTAAAATAGCCAAAACTTTAAAGAAAAACTTATGATTTTCCAGTTTTTGGATACAGTTAAACCTCAAATTTTCTAAACGGTCTCAAGTACAAAAACCAAAACAATACGGTAAATCACTAAGCGGAAGAGAATTGTAAATGTCCCCTATGGCGATCACGCTTCCTTCCTTCCCCTCGCCGGTTTGCCACCTTTGTTACCTTTGCCTAAAAAATGAAACATAAAAGGGGTGGGTATAAAAATACTCAGTAAGAGACTCACTATCGGTCCTGTCAGGGGAAAATAAATTATTAACGTCCTATTGGAAAACCATGTACAGTCACAGTCTTGGGATCCCGTAGGAGGATACACATTTTAGTCTAACGTCCTTATTTCAGTCTAGTGTTCTGCAGAAACACTTATCAGTCTAATGCTCCCGAATGATGCATAAAAATTGGTGATCCCGTAGGACACCTACAAGGCACACATATCTCAATAAAACTAACAATTTTCCCCTCAGTCCATTCTAAACCTTAATTAATCAATCAATTTGCAAATTCAAAATAATTCGACACCTTTACAGTCAATTTATGCAATCCAACACCTACTCAACATTGTTGTAACAATTCCTCAACAAAAAAACTTATACACAAGTAACCCTCTTCTTAATTCAGTTAATTTAATTTAGTTCTTTAACCACATGACAGTTCAGTCATCACAACCAACCAAGCATATGTACCTGTCAATCCATCTCAATCCACACAGCCAAACAAATCAAATAAGATTTGCATATCAGCCAGACAGTCAAAATAAGATTTGCATATCAGTCCATTAGACAATACATCTCAATTTCGCCGTTGAGTCCAATAGTAGGAACCCTTACCTCAAAGTTAGGGAAGCTCCCTAATCAATTAAGGTCCACGAAACAATCCTAAGCACAATATTGCAAAATTCGATTACTCTCACAATACATATCTCATTTACTTTCCTCAAAGTAGATTTTTTGCTTACTAAATGTGGCTAACCGAAATCAAAATTCACAAATTTGTTTTAGTGGCTAACCGAAATCAAAATTCACAAATTTGTTGTGAATTCATGTGACCCAAGGCTACTTCCAACACCTTCCAGAATCTATCATTTGAACCAATTAACCATTAAAATTCATAAAAAATTTACAATACAAAACCATCAATCCTACAATTTTCATTCTTACCACAACTACCAGAGTATGGCAGAAACTACAACGATTAAAGGAATGAGATCTGCACGTATAAACCGGATTGGGGAACCGGCAACAGCTATTTCACAGCCGGCGGACGAGGAAGTGGCACGGCACACAACGACATGCAGTTGTCGGATTGTGAACGGGGACAGGCGCAATCAAAACGCAATCCGGATTCAACGAACGACCTGCAACTTGCAACAGATGATTCACGACGAAGGGATGGCGTGCAGCAGAGAGATGGCGTACGGTGATTCGCAGCTCGGCTGTGCAACCCGAACGGAAGAACGATGCAGCGGCGACAGAACGAAAAGAAAAGATCAGACACTGGCGGAATCTTGGATTTTGGATGGCACGGCGTCGCAGATCTGAACGACGACTGCAAGGTGACGCGTACGGCTTGCTTCGCGAATGGAGACAGAGATGGCGGCCGACGGTTGCAGACGTAGCAGATGAAGACGCGCTGCGGCTGGGTAGGGTAAAAAAGAAAGAGAAACGGAAGAAGAGGAGATTGGGGTTGAGGTGGCCGGCGGCTGCAAACTGAAGGAAGAAAGAAGAGAAAAAAAACGGAAAAGAAAAGAGAAAAGAAGAAGAAAAAGATTTTTCTTTTTCTTTTTCTTTTTTTATAATAAATATAATATTAATATATAATAATAACAATAAATATATATTATTATTATAACATTTCTAATCCTTTTCTCTCCTAATTTTTTTCTTTTTTTTAAAAAAATAAATCTTCAAATAAAAATATAATTTAATTTAAAAGTAAGATACTTGAAAGAAGAAGAAGAAAAAAAAAAGAAAGAAGAAGAAGAAGAAAAACAAAAAGAAAGAAGAAAGAAGAACAAGAACAAGAAGAAAAGGAAGAAGAAAGAAGAAGAAGAACAAAACAAAAAGAACGAAGGAGCTTAATTGCTGAAGGCGAAGCATAACGAAGAAGTCTGATCGCTTCTCCTAGGGCGGTAGATTTGGTGGCAAAAACCTGATCGTTCCTAGGAGAAGCTCGACGATGAAGAAGCTTGATCGCTCCTGCTAGGGCGATAGATCTGATGGCAAGAGCCATATCATTCCTAGAAGAAGCTCAACGACGAAGAAGTCCAACGATGAAGAAGCCCGATCGATCCTACTAGGGCGGTAGATCTAATGACAAAAGTCTGATCGTCCCTAAAAGAAACTCGATGACGAAGAATTCCAACGACGAAGAAGTTCGATCACTCCTACTAGGACAGTAGATCTGACGGCAAAAGCCCGATCGTCCCTAGTAAAAGCTCGACGACAAAGAAGTCTGATGATGAAGAATCCTGATCGCTCCTACTAGGGCTGTAGATCTGACGGAAAAAGCCCGATCGTCCCTACAAGAAGCTTGACGACGAAGAAGTCTAATTGGTTCTACTAGGGTGGTAGATCTGACGGAAAAAGCTCGATCGTCCATAGAAGAAGCTCGATCGCTCCTACTAGGACGATGGATCTAACAAAAAAAGTCTGATCGGTCCTAGAAGAAGCTCGACGACGAAGAAGCCCGATCACTCCTACTAGGGCGGTAGATCTGACGGCAAAAGTCTGATCGTCCTTAGAAGAAGCTCGACGACGAAGAAGCCTGATCGCTCCTACTAGGGCGATAGATCTGACGGCAAAAGTCTGATCGTTCCTAGAAGAAGCTCAACGACGAAGATGTAACACCTCGAACTCTAAGGTAATTAATTTTAATCAGATTGCTCTAATTTAGGACTTTTAATTTTAGTTGGGTGTTACTTTGTTGTTTTGGCTTAGAAAAGAAATCTATTTAATGGGAAAGAAAAGAAGTGAAAGTGGAAAAGTTAATAATATAATAATATCAATATCATGACATAAGTATTCTTTTTTCTTTCGTTTCGTAGCATAATTTTTTTTCTTAAAAAAATTGTTCTTTCTTTTTCCGTTTCGTAATATATATTTCGGTCATGTTCCTCCTATTTTGTTTAATTTTTTATTGTTCAGTTCATCTTCTTGTCATGTTTGACATATAATTTTTATTAAATGTATCGTCGTTCGTATATACTATGATATACCATTGAATAATAAATTTATGTTATGTGATTTGTAACATATATATTACTACATATATTCAATAATACATACACATATTCTTTTTCATATTTTGTGATTTTTCTTAGTGCGTATATATACCAATATATACACAGAGTATATATTCATTCCTTATCTTTTTTATATTTCTTACCTATATGTTACTGCATAATTCATTTATGTTTTGTGATTTGTTACATATATACCACTACATATATTCAATAATACATACACATTTTTTTTATGTTATGTGTTTTTTTCTTACTGCATTTAATATGGATTATATTTCTTACATATGTGTTACTGAATAATTTTTTTTCCCCTATAATTCTCTAGATCTTCAATTCTTTCATCAAAGTCCCTACAATACAATCATATTCAGTTTTTCTCAACATTACATATACTAGAAAACAACTAATGTTTTAATGACATATATTACATATACTTATAATAATTATTTCTCATTCATGTTCCCGTAAACATAAACAACTTTAATACATAATCAATATTATTTCAAACATAACATTTTACTTACTATGTAAGATATGAATATTTAAATAAAATAAATAAACAATTTGATATAAGAACCTTTCACTAATAAAATATACACCGAATTTATATATGTTATTTAGTATATATACCTCATATTATATACAATAATATCTTATACATAATTCCTACAGAATTTGTGTTTAAATTTTTTGTTTGTATAACAGATATTATTAAAACAGTAGTAAACGACATGATCATACATACATATTTTTCCTTTATAATGTATTTGATTACATTATACTTTAATATATCCGCAATCTATAATAGTTATGTTCTATGTTTTTGTGTATATATACCTCATATTATATACAATAATACTATATACTGACATATAGTTTTATTATTTTTTGATAGGATGATCAAAATGTAGTTCTTCTTCAACGTTGAATTCTCAATAAACTCTAGAATGTATCACATTCAAAACTAGATTTTCGTTTGTTTGCCTATTTAATCGAATATTTAAAATATACCTAATATACCAAATGTTTCATATGTTTGAATATATATAATATTAAGCACAAAATTTCTAGCTAGATTCTGTTGAATAAGTTTTGTATTTGTCGGCCATCGAACGTTTTCTTCTTCACCGTCAAAATCTCAATAAACCCTCAAATGTATCACATTCAAAACTACATTTTCATTTGATTTCCTATTTAATTGAATATCTAAAATATATATAATATACCTAATGTTTCATATGTGTTGAATATATACAATACTAACCTCGAAATTTTAAACTAAATTATGTTCAAGAAGTTTTGTATTTGTCGACCGTCAAATGTCTTCTTCTTCACCTCCGAACTCTCTAAAATTTTGAAGTAAAAACCGTAATCCACATTGGAAGGAGTAGACAATCGTTTTCGTAGAAGGAAAGCAGGAAAGGTTTTTCACTTCCTTCCAAAACCATATCCCATGATTTTTTTCTATTTAGATATTTGTTATAAATCCTACTTATTTCCAAAACTGTATCTGACGATTTTTTCCGTTTAGATAGGAAAGGTTTTTCAGCTTATGATAGGAATAATTTTAATGGTTTGATCACATACATAGAATTCATACAATCATCAAGTAGAAACTTAGCTTTGAAACTTCCTTTTCAATTAAACAAACTGTCTAATAACATCAACAAAGTTACATGTGCTAAACATTTCATAACAACATAAAGACTTAGAAATAATACTTTAGAACATTGTTATTTCTTTAGAAAATCACTCATAAAATATTTAGTTTCCTTCCCTCCCTCTGATCAACTAACTCCAAGTCCCTTCTCTCACCTAATGTAATGACAAAAAAAAGACCATTTTAAATTTGGATTATCTTGGTTTAATTTAATAGTGTTAGGGGTGAATTGAGATTTTTGTTGAGGATTATTTGATAACTTAATTTGGTAGATTGTATGGATTGAGAATCATTTTATGTATGGATAATTAATTGGATTTTATAATGGAAATAGTTATATGAAGATAATATAATTATATATGGGTATTTGTTAGTTGTATATTAAATTATGGAAGCGAATAATAATTATATTAAGAATAATATAATTATTAAGATTTTATGTTTAGTTTTTGGAAAAAAGATAAAATGAGGTAATTTGATGGTTTAGAATTAAGGAAGGGAGAGAAGATATTGGGTTTATTTTTTAAAAGGTAAAAAAAAAAAAGAGAAGGAAATAAATAAAAGAAAAGATATATTAATAATATTATTATTCTATATTAATTAGAGGCCCTCGTTCACGTCAAAACCATAGTCTCTGCCCTCACCATCTCCGGTCGTCTCTATCTCTTTTTGCTAGCAGCCACTCAGTATAATGATACATCAAAATTTAATTTTAATATTTGAACTTGTTCAAATATTTTATCTCTCATAAATTAATTTTGAATCATATTCAAAATTAAAAATTAAAAATTAAATTTATAATAAAGTTTCACAAAATTTATATTATAATGTATCATTATACATTAAACTAATTCACTAAGTAAATTTAAACATTTCAAGTTACAATCACTATAAATAAATGTCATTACCCTTTACGAGCTAGGAAAGGGACCTAATGGACCTACAGATCAGAAGCTACAACAATCTGAGATTAATTGGCTAAACTCATTAACCAGATTAATCAATATTCGTTAACTGTGTGTACACTCCACTAAAGACTCACAACTGAACTCTTCTCACTATAGATATATTTCTATGTCCACGGATATAGACCAATAATAGTAAGTTAGTCCTTCACGAGTGTTCGTAACACCAGTTGGGTCCATTTATCGTTTTACCCCTCGATTATCTCTAATCCTTAAATATCAGTGCTTCTCTAATGAACAACCTGTTTATGGTCCTACTAATAAACAGAAATCCCTCTCGTGCCATAGAGAGGGTATGACCCTTTATTCAAGACCTGAAGACACCATTTAATGGAACACTCATCTACTTACCCTAAAGTAAGGAATGAGTGAATTTCATCTTATGTAAATATGTTCCCAGCTCCCCACTCGGTCTTGTCCCAAAAATGATAAGTTTATTGAGTTGGCGATCTGACCACTCTCACCCGTACAAATCAAAGGACAATCCCTCGCAAATAGGAGTTCATAACACACTCAGGATTAAAACTAAGTTACCTAAGTCATCTTAGTGAAATAGAAACCTAACTAGTTAACGGAGTTACATCTAGTGGTACTACTACAAAAACAGGCTCTCTTGACGTTTGCAGTTTTTCTTTCTTGACGTTTTTTTCGAAAAACGTCAAGAAATATTTCATTTTTAATAAAAAACGTCAAGAATTTTTCTGAAACATCATTCTTGACGTTTATTAAACGTCAAGTAAAATAAATTTTTCCTTGACGTTTTTAAAACATCAAGAAATATCTATTAATTTTTTGACGTTCTTAAAACGTCAAGAAGCGTGTGAATTCGACATGCTTGACGTTTCTTAAACATCAAGAATTTAAAATTTTACTCGATGTTTTAAAAACGTCAAGAAATTTATAAAAAAATCCTTAACGTTTTGAAAAATGTCAAGAAATTTATAAAAAAATCCTTGACGTTTCTAAAAATGTCAAGAAATTTATAAAATATTCATTTAAGTACATTTTCTCTTCTGTAAAACGTCAAGAATTTAATCGTTGTAAAACGACGTCGTTTCATTTAAGTACATTTTCTCTTCTGTAAAACCTAATTTGTCGCGCGTTCGAAGGGAAGCTTCTCCCCTTTTGCATCGTCGTCGTTTCGTTCGTCGTTCTCCCCTTTCACCGTTCTCAAGCTTTCACCATTCTCAAGCTTCCACCGTTCATCGTTCTCCCTTCGTTCATTCACCGTTCAGTTCATCGTTCACCGTTCACAATTCATCATTCGAAACTCGTACAGAAGTGTGAGCCATCAGTGATAATGCCTCTGCCAAAGACTTAGGAATAGACACAGAGGAGAGAGACCCTTTCTTTCTATGGGTTTTCCAATGGTCATTTGTTATGCTTAT
Organism: Cucumis sativus; assembly: GCF_000004075.3. Taxonomy (NCBI): domain Eukaryota; kingdom Viridiplantae; phylum Streptophyta; class Magnoliopsida; order Cucurbitales; family Cucurbitaceae; genus Cucumis; species Cucumis sativus. The sequence goes on from NC_026658.2 coordinate 17,133,697, forward strand.
ATTGATGTGTTTTTGCTTTTAGAAAGTAGGGGGTGTTTGACTGTGTTTTCCACTTTTTCATTCAGGAAATCACTACATTTGTAATTAATTTGAATAGCTTGCATCCTATTTTGACTGAATGTCGTGTCTTGAAATCAGAACTGGAGCTTGCTCTTATTCAATTTGCCGATGATATTAGCTCATAAGCTCATGTTCAGGAAACAATTAGCTCGAAGGCCTTTACTGAAAGGTTGGTTTTGGACTGGGGATGAAGTTGTTCAACTTGTTTGATATTTACTTTATGTTGTTCCATTCTAAGTAAAGTTGTAAATTTCTTCACATTATGCTTCTATTGGAACCAAAGTACAAGAAATTATTTTACATTACGTGTTTTGAAAAAATTTCAAATCCTTCTTTTTGAAATCTTGAAAAAATTAACCATTTTAGTTTGAAATATTTGTAGCAAACTTTGAAACTAATTGGCAAGAGATTAAAAGCTTGGAAGAAAAAAAAGTAGTGGAACTGAACTTCAATTTAATCTGGGTGGTTTCTTTGGCGCTTTCATTATTTCAATGAAGAATTTCTCATTTCTTGTTCAAAAAATATAAATGAATTCATTTTTATTATGCCTCTAAGTACACTTTCTTTTCAAATCCTTTAGTTTATATCATTCATACGTCAAATATATTCATCCTTGTTCCAAGTGAATGGTCAATTTACAAGTGACCAGTAGCTTATATATAATGTAAGTACCTCTTGAAATGCAATGCACAACTTTTCTCCTAACCATCGCTCCCGTGGCATAATTATTAGTTACCTTTTCTTTCTTTTTCCCCTTTGCTTTCTTATTTTCTCTTTTAGACTTGTGAATGTAAATTTGTTACCCTTTTGTTGCAGGCTGTCCTCAAGGCTCACTGATGTTGTTATATCAGTTATGAAACCTGGAATAAACTGGGTTGAAATGTACAAGTAGGCTTTATTTAGATCCCGTCTTTACTTTCTTTTGTGCATATAAGATAGTTTGAGGAGTAAATTGTGCAACTCATTTCTCTGGAATAAACGACTCATTTCTTTATTTAGATCTCGTATTATGTCTTGATCTTGACTTTATTAGGTAGTCTAATTACAAGCTCAGGACATCGAACCATTTTCTTCTTTGACCACAGTACTGAAGGTGCGTTGTTCTGTCTTCTACTCTTGTCTAACTTCTCTTTTTGGGGCAGATCATTAGCAAAATATTTGATGCTTTAAGTTGCGTGCATAATATAGGTTTTTCTGTTTGTTTTGGTGTGTTCTAGGATTTAATTTTTTGAGTAAATATTGTAACTATGTTCAGTGCTTGCTCTGCTATAACATGTCTTTTATATGCATAATTTTTTTAGCTGGAATTTCTCTATCAAATATAGTTGCACCACCCATTGTCTCTGGTCACCAACCATGTTGCCATGGACATTTGGGTTACCAAGCGATTCTTGGTAAATAGCTACCTTCATTGATGTTTTTTTTATATCACGTTCATGGATTTGGATGATTTTGTTATGTATGAATTCTGGCAAATGATGACGAATTTGGAATCTACAAATCAATATCGTGGTTCCTCCTAGGATTTTGTGTAGAATTTTTGCTCAAATATTGTTGTTTAATTGATGATGAATTGCTTGCTTTGTCTAGGGATTGAATTTTATGGTGTTTCATGTGGTTTTTGATAATGATCATGATGGTTTTGCTTTGTTACTTCCTTGCACATATTGGTATCAGTTGGTTTAATAATTATTAATTGGGTGTATGATGCTCGTTGTGATTTATAATTGAATTTTTGTATATATTGCTTCATCTATTATTGATATGAATGTGTGAGTAATATCCCAATGTTTAGTTTGAATATCACTCTTAATAATGTATAGTTAAAGAGAACGAATAAGTTTTTTCAATTGAAGAAATGATGGTGAGAAAATTGTGTTTCTGTTTCTTTGTAATGTAGTGACTTCCATAAGGTATTGGAAACTTTTATTCACCAAAAAAAAAAAAAAAAGAACTATTAGTCATCTAGGTACAAGAGAACAAATATGGTGAAATTTCTCATGGATGAGTGCGAGGAATTAGAAAGGAATAAAATTTCCTCTGTCGCTTGTTTATATATCCTGCAGGTTTGAAGGCATTCATGGGTTTTACAGGAGAATTACACCAAGCCTTCTAAATAATGTCTCAGCGATCTCAATCACGTTTATTGTGTATGAAAACGTCTTAAACTTGATCAAACTAACAAGACAAAAGGAATAAAACCCGTGGATTGAACTACATTGTTATTTCATCATTGCAGAAGCTGGTATTTGTATCCAAAATTTCTCCATTCTATTGGAATTTTTTATATTTTTGCAATTTATTATTCAATCAATCACTTCCCTCTTTGTTCATGCTAATAAAAATCTAGCTGCTTTTGAAATTACAGGAGGTAAAATGCAGAACATTTGTTAACCAAGTCACTTATTTCGGACTAAAAAAAAGGTAACAACCAATTTGTTAACCATGTTTGCACGTTCAATATTGTTTAATTTTTTTGTGTTACACTTTCATATTAACTATAGTTGCAAAAATAGGTAACAAGAAATTTATTTTTTTAGAACTTAAAACAACAATGGTTGGATATCCAGTTGTGATTTATGCATATTTTTTGTATTGGCTTTTTGTTTGATTGTGTTGAAAGAAAGTTATAGTTCAAAGTGTTAGAGGCTTGGCCACCTTAGATTTGCAATTCCATTATGTCTTACTCTTCCGTGCATTATAATTATAAGTGTGTAGAAAAACATGTGGTGTTTGTTTAATTATACAATGTACTTACTTTCCCCTCATGTGTGCATTATAAGTATTTTCTGGCTTACTAATAACTTCATTGAAATTCTAGTTAATTTATTTATGGTCTATCGCTAAACAATTACACAAGCTGAAGTGAATGAATAAATGTGCAAACACAAAATCTACTATGATGTTGAGTTGAATAGTGATGGTTGGATTTCTATTATGCTATGTTATATTAATTATCATCAAATTTTGTTTTCAGGTTGCGAGAACCGGTGACTAAGAGCTTTTTCGTCGCGACTTGGAGCTTTTTCAAACTGTTATTGGGAAGTTTTTGGATAGTTTTTAGATAAGTTAGTTAATTTAGGAAGTTGAGTTGAACTAGGATGTTGAGTTGAACTTATGACAATCTAATGAGATTGTTTATATTATTTTTGCAAATGATATGAAATATTCATATATGTATTGTTTTGAAAATGATTATATATAAATATGGTGAAGCGTTTTATTTATATATGTTCAAGTTTTGAAACTATATTTGATGAATATCGTCCATTTATATTTATGAAACTGTTGTTAGACCACTATACAGAATTATGGGAGCACAAACAAAAATACAATTAAATTATTATTTAAAAAAAAAAGTATGAAACATGCTTGACGGTTGTAAAATGACATAAACAATCAATTTCTTGACGGCTATTAAATGTCATGAACATTCATATTCTTGACGGTTTTGAAACTGTCATGAACACCCACACCCTTGATGGTTTTTAACTGTTATAAAAATTTGTATACTTGACATTTATAAAACGTCAACTTTCACTATTCTTGACGTTTTTATCAACCGTCAAGAACTTTCACTTTCTTGACACTGGCTTCAACGACGGTTTTAAAACCGTCAAGAATAGTGATTCTTGACAGTTTTAAAACGTCAAGAGAGCCAGTTTTTGTAGTAGTGTGGTTACTATTTCGCAGTCCGATCTTACGCAAACTCATTGCATAGGATACCCTCACTCGCATGTCAACTACACAAACTCGTTGGATCATTGCGTTTGTATCAAATAGAAAGTGAGTCGTATCAATAGTGTTACCAGGATAAGGTACCCAGCCTTATCTCTATACTATAGACCCTTTAAGCTGATTTTGAACATCAACCCTATATGTCTCTACATACTGTTCAAGGCTCATTAAACAACTTAGGATGTTAGTTTATTGGATTTGGTTTATTAAGACAAAACTAATAATTTAATCAATAACAGTTATTACAATAATAACACTTTATTAATAACAGTCAATGAATTATATTTACAATCTACGAGTTTTAGGACATAAATCTCAACAACAATCGACTGACTTTGTGATAGAATTGAGTAAAATTATTATACGATGGGATAGTTGAACTGTAATACGAATGAACTGCTCAAATTTTAGAACTAGCTGAGGAGAAATTGTTAGTTTTTTCTATTGGGTAGTGTGCCTTGTAGGTGTCCCATGGGATCACCACCTGTTGTGCATCCTTTGGGAGCACTAGACTGATATGTGTTTTCTGCAGAGTGCTAAACTGATATGTGTGTCCTTCGGGACATTATACTGATTATGTGTATCCTACGGGATCACAAGACTCTTAAAGTGTAGGGTACCCTCAATAGGAAGCTAACGGTTTTATTTTTCCCCTAACTGGACGTGTAGTGGGTCTCTTATTGAGTATGTTAATACTCACTCTTTTATGTTTAACTTTTCAGGAAAAGGTAACTCGAGAGGCAGACCGACGAGGGACGAGAAGGAGATGTGATTGTTATAAGGGAAAAGTCCTTCAAACTGCTTCTACTTTAAAATTTCATTTAAATTATCAGGTCTTATGTTTTAAAGTATGAGTCTAGTGTCAACGTAATAACTTTAGCTTAAATCGAAAAGTTGGGTCGTTACAAAACCTTCCAATTAACTACAAACTCATTCTTGTTTGTTCCAAATTAACAACCTTACTACAATCTCTAAAACACCATCTTGATGCATTTAAAAAACCACATCTCTATAAAAACTTCTTAGTTCACTAGGAATGAAATATAAGAAAACTAAATCTTTTAGAGATATACTATGAGGATATATTTGACAAACCTTAACATTTGTCAAACGTAAATTATGAAACAAACCATAAAGTTGAGTTATGTGATGGTCACGAAAAAAAAGAGATAATATTAAAATTGATAAAGAATCCAAAATGTTAATGAATTTGTAGCTACAATGGAAGTCTTTCTCATCTCAATCCTTTTCCCTTTAAAATCTATCTTATTTGTACATTAAAAAACCTGTTTTACACATTTAGTAAAACATATGTGATTTAGTGGACCATTCCCTACCAACTACAAAAGAAAAATAATTATTTGCCCACATCAACTACTTACAACCATATATTTTATCTTTTTTAGAGGAGAAAAAAAAGGATGTTAAATCAGCCACAAACCAATATATTTAATATTCCCCAAAGTTTACTATTCCACGACTTATGATATTGATATAAAATGTCAATTATATATATATATGTAAAAAAAAATCAAGTTGGAGGAATTAGTCCTCTAAACCTATACTAAATTAATCGGTGTCAGTAGTACGCACAAAAAATTTAAGAACTCTCGTTACAATCATCGACACAATAATAGCACATCAACACACATTTTGGAAATTAATGTATTATATGTTAAGTTGTTAACAATGAGATAGTTTATTGGTGGTAAGCAATCTTCAAATATCAGGCTCTTCTTAAGCCTAAAGACAATTATCGACATATATTTTAAAGAAAATATGTGAACAATACAAAATCTTAAAGGCCTTAAACTATTCGTTTTTGCTTGTTTGTATATAGTATCTTTGTGTAAGGAATTGATTGAAAGCTTTGAATAACTTAAATTTAAAATATAACTTTATTTTTTCAAAGATGGAAGGAAACATAGTTGGTGAGAAGAAAGTACATATATTAAAAATGTAGAATATATATATGTTTAGACTTCATGAAAATGAGAGATAATTAAAGGATACCTATGCCTCCACTCATGTGATTTGTGGACCAAGTTGTTAAGGCCACAAGAACCCTTGATAGTGGAGCCTTAACACATTCTAAACAAAAAGGAAAGGTACTGTATATTTCAACCTCCTAATAATAAGGTTTCATTTCTCATTTGACCTCACCATTCACCCCAAAATTTTCTGTTCCAAGTTCTTCTGGGATGGATTCTCCTCTTCCATTACATCAAGCTTTTAGAGTCATTAGGGTACTTTGTTTTTTTGGAGTGCAAGATTAAGAAAGATGAACTAAAAATATTAAGGTCTAAATCATTGGGATGAAGCATATATTTTCACTAAGAGCAACTAAATGCTACTGCTCTCATCCCTCCTTCTCATATGTTGTGTTGAACTAAAAGAAACTATCTCATCAAGCTAGTTAATTAGTATATGACTATACAAAATATATATTGGGGTTAAAAATTTAAATTCTCATTCTTGTAACTATTGTGATAAATAATTAAACTAGTTAGATCATTTAAGAATATCTATAGAAAAAATATAAGACATGAACAAATATATTTATTTGGTTCATTAGGCTATAATTGAAAATGTCTCTAAAAAATAATAATCACAATTTTATTTCATAAGAATTAGATCTTTATATTAAGAAGGAATAAAAGGAAGATGAACACAAGATAAATGTCTAAATGTTAATAGGCCAAGTTGAGAATTATAACTTAACTGTATTCATTAGTTTTTGTAAAATAACTATTTATTTCAGCTTTATAGTGATATTTTATTCGGATTTTCTCAAAAACAGAACAAAACGGAAAAATATTTATATCGTATAAAATAACTTTAAAAACAGAAAAATTCCACAAGCCTATAACGTAAAATGACAAAAATACCCCATAATTTAATAATCACATATGTTTGAAAAAATAATTTTGTACTAAGTCTAAACGATTTTGTAAACTTGTACCAAGTCTAGATGATTTTGTATCAAGTCTAAATTAACGATCTTATATTCTTGTACTCAGTCTAGATGTTGTACCCTTGTACCTAGTCTAAACCATCTTGTATCAAATCTCACTAGAAGAAATTTGACCTTTAATGTCGGTTTAAAACTGACATTAATGACCTTCAGTGTTGGTTGGCAATCGACGTCTTTGCATTCGACCTAATGCCCAAAATTTCACCTATTTTGATCAAAATAAACACTCTTTTTTTTTTAAAACTACTCTTTTTTCCAAACCACTCTATATTTGTGAGCCATCATTTTTTTTAAGAAAAATAGTGTGATGAAAATTATTATTGGAAATTAGTTCATGAGAACTCATTCTGCAGTTGGATTTCTTTGTTGGAATAATCTAATCAGTTTTTGTTTAAATCAAGTTCTAACATCATAATTATACAATAAAAATAAAATTATAAGATTTTTGAATTACATGATTTTTAACGATAACATTAATTAAAATAACATATCTTCATCTATAATAATAGACTGGATTATGTTTTTCCTAATCTTGGTTTAGAATATAATTGGATTTTTTTTATTGAAAAGAAAAGAACTTAGTGAGGTAAAGAGAGAATCAATCTTCCAAGTTTTATTTCTATAGACTATCTCCATAGCGTTAAATTAGAAAATTATCTTTTATTTAATTTAAAAATTATATTTTACTTAATTGATTCTAGAGACCTGCCAAATAAAATAGCAGAGAATACACCTACCATATTAATGATAATTCTTAAATTCAAAATAAATCGAATCGTGTATATTAAACATTAGTTAACTTTAATATATTTTTTAAAAAAGAAAACAAATTTTTGGGTAGTCTAGAACAATTATTGTTTCTTTTAATAACAAAAACTAATAAATAATGAAATATAATTGCAATTGTTTGTTTTGGCTTTTTCTTTCATTTTACTAGTCAAATTTTTTTCAAGAAAAAACAATTTGTGTACTTTTTATAAATTTGTAAGACAATCACAAACAAATGCATATTCAAAAATATATACTTACATATGTGTATATATATCTATGTATGTATATATATCACGAGAATCTACCCTTTTGTTTTATTTTCAACTAAATTCTTCATTCAAATGTTAAAAATTACTCATAGTTGAAACAATTATAGTCACATTTTCAACGTAAATTGAGTGATATTTTTGTTCCAAATAATACTTTTGTCGTTTATATTTGAAATTTACGGACTTTTTACCTATCTAATTTTAAACTTAATGCTTTCAAAAGTTCCTTTTTACATAAATTGATTAACTTATAATCATAATTTTTATGCAAGAAAATAAAGTATGGGAATATGTTTTCAGTAAAATTGTTGTAGAGATAAAAAAATTTAAAAATCTAACATAATAAATTATTAAAAGTATAGAAATCAAAATTAGACAATTATAAGTACCATTACGATAATTAAAATTGAACAAATTTCGAAATATAAGAATGAAGATGTTTAATTTTAACATAAATTAAAATTCATAAATTTCAAAACTCTAATAATTTTTGACACGGGATTACTTTTCAAATAAATTTGAATGAATTGTTTCTAGGGTTGTTGGACAAAAACCCATCATGAAACATATTTAACTAATATGTTATATTTATATGAATTGGGTAATTAGTCAAAACAAAAGAGACCTAGGTCAAGGTATCTATAGATGAAAGATAAGAATATGTCAAATTCCACATAACTAATAAAGACACATACATACATGACACTAGGCTAGCCTATGTTGAGGTTGCAATCATAAAGTTACTATGCAAAATTTAATTTCAAACAAAAAAAATTGAGACCAATTCAAGTCAAAGAAGGCTTATGGGGATGTTTGATTGGTAGGCTATTCATTAAGTACTTACATAAACATTCTTCATGCTTTGTCTAGTCATCTTTTATATATATATAATTTATGATAAAGGCAAAGCCAACAAAGAGGAGGCATTTCTTCCACACTAACTTTCTTGCTCGGACTAAATTGGGGATTCCTTTTTCGGCGACTCCAAAAGTACATAAAAAATCAAAGAATATTATGAGAAAGAATAACAACAATGTATCAATTCTAGTGTAAGCAAGTTGGATAGCTCCTTCATATTTTTATTGGGATCATAGAGTGGATAACTTGAGAGAACGCATTTTCAAACACTCTGAATTTGAGCTCGAGACTTTTTATCCACAGGAACATACAGGTGTCAGTTGAGCTAAGCTCATGTTAACAAATATGGTATATTTATCGGTTAAGAAGTTTTTGAACAGAAAGAAAAGAAGAACTAGTTTACATTTTCCACTACACAAGTAGATAAATCAAGCCAATAATCACCTTAACTAAATTATAATGGATTGAAAGTAGTTTATTGTCGTTGAAAGAAAAAAAAAATAATTACAATATTGACGTTGTACAACTGTTCAAAATTTGTTTAGTTTTGAGTCATTTACAACTATTTTAATTATTATTACTTAGTAGAGGATTTTTCGTGAGGGGTAAATGGAAAATCACTCAAAAAATAATTATCTCATTTCATTAATTTATTGATCAAATATTGAATTTGCTCTTGTATATAAGAATAATTTTTTTTGTCCGATTTTGTTAAATAATTTTTCATATAGAAAATAATCTTCTTTTATTTAGTAATTTAACAATTCTAAAAATACTTTTGCAATTAAGCATAATAATCAAAAAAATTATATGGAAATGACTGTATGAAATTATTGTTTGTACTTAAATATAATTATCACCTTTTTTTAAAAAAAAATACTACTTTAATCATCCATATCTAAACATACACTTCATGTTTAGTATTTTTCTTTTAAAACTACGTGTCAAATCCTTCTTCAAATCTAACCTAACCTAAAATATTAATACTAATATTTGCATTTTTATGTACACTTGTTTTCATCAAATTCAACAATGTAGAATCAATTATGTTTATCCTATACAAATTATTATTTTTTTAAAAAAATAATGAAGTTTTATAAAATATAAACTTGTTAAATCAAATCTAGAGTAGGTTACATAAGAGAGTTTTTTTATTATATTTTGAATTATTTTAAGGTTAATTTTCATAAATATAACCAAATCTGATAAACTAGTCATATGTTTAAAATATTTTAGATTTGTCATTTCTTTTCATCGTCTTTGTTCTCTTCCTTTTCTGCTATTTTGTCTCTTCATCATCTTTCTTCTTTTTTTCAGACATTTTTCTTTTATTCTTTTCAAATTGTTATTTCGTTCAATATCGTGTACAAAATATAAAAAAATTATATGTTTTTTTAAACCGTTGGTTATTCAAAATTGTTTACCAAAGATCTACAAAAAAAAAAAAAAAAAAACAACCAAATCTAAACGATATATAAAAAATAGCAAAATCTAAAACCAAATAATATAGATTTAGGTAACCAAATTTAAACCATCAAATCTAAACTATTGTCTATCCAAAAAACTTTTAAAAATTGTTTGAGATTTGACCATCTAAATTTAAACAACCAAATCTAAACGAGTGTATAATAAACATAAATGATCCTATATCAAATATAAACGATAGTGTAACAAAAAGTAGTGGAAAAAAAGTTATGAATTTTGTATTCACAACTTTAGTAAAAGTAAATAAGCATTGGTGCCAAAATAAAAATGACAAATATTACAATCAAAATTGAAAAGAAAAATGATGCATTGAGTATTTATATGGAAAAGAAAATGACCACGAACAAATTATGTTGATTTAAATAGAAGAAGAGAACTTACGTTTGTTCATATATTCACAAAATTATATATCTATAGAAAAATCAAAGATTGCCATCAAAATCAAAATGACAAATATTGTTAACAAAATTGAAAAAATAAAATTAAAAGAAGTAAACATTGCCTGAACATGGTGCAATTTTACGTTCATGGTGAAAGCTTTCTATCTCATTATTTACACACAAATCTTTTCTAATGAATGCAAATGAATATTTTGAGTTGATTGAAAAGAGACAAATTAGTTATAAACAAGTTACAAATGGGTTGGATAATACGTTGAAAATTGAATAGATGTGTTTTGTTGATAACTCGTAACTAAATCTAAGAAATATGTTCTTGTTGGTAACTCGTAATTAAATCTAAGAAACACGTACCGATAATAACATTGAAAAGAGACGTAGTTATAAATAAGTTAGGAATGATTTGAACTTGAAGAGGCTTGTTTTGGTTGTGGACTAAATATAAAGACTACGTTGAAAATTGAATAAATGTGTTTGGGTGATAACTTTGGATTAAATCCAAATAACTAACCACAAGGGTATAATAGTCTTTTTCTTGTAGAAATGAGGGGGCAAAATAGGAAGAAAAGATTCTTCACATATTGCTCCATTTGTATATAGTAAGATAATAGGAGAGTGGAAATATTCAATACATTTGATCAATTAAACTATATTGATTTTAGAAAGGGATAACATTTATCATTCATAAAACAAACATAATAACTAATAATTATTGATAAGTGATTTAGGTAATTGAGTGTGACACTTAAAATTGGATTGTTTCTAGTCCACTCATTTCAAAGTAATCATAGCAAACCACAATAAGGATATATAGATAGTTGTGTAGATGAAATTAGAACTGGAAAAAGAAATATTTCCTTTTTCATTTCTAAGTATAAGCCAAAGCTTTAATTAATTAAGAAGCTTTGGCCTATACTTAGATATTAAATCTACCTTGCAGTGTTGTTATAATAATTTGAGTGCTCCCAAAACCCTCTCTTCTCTAACCAATATTGGAATATATATAATAAATAACTCAAATTACTAATCAACTTAATCCATCAATTTGATCATGGAATCTTTAAAAGGCCTCATCCATTTTAAATTTTTACCCAATTTGATTATCCTTTTCAATCTTCTTCTAACCTTATACATGATATAAATGGAAAATTCAAAGTCCTACCATATAAAAAAATCAATTTTAGGACGTATTTTAGTTAATTTCTAAATGTTTTAAGTTTAATGATAGATCTATTAATTTCATTTTAAATTCTATTATATCTTTTTCAAAGTTCGTAAACATTTTTAATTTTTATATATGTTTTAAAGTTTGAAGACTAAAACTTATAATATCGTACACATAATTTATAGTGTTAATGTTTGAAAAGTCACGATCTGATAGGTACTTTTCTTTTAAAGGGAAGCATGTGCAATCAATAGATTGAGTTTAGAGTATTGCACATAGACCTTGAGGGCCAATCCTATTATTGTTTTAGAGATAGAAAAACTTTGTGCTTAGATTAAAAGTTGGAAACCAAAAGCACTTTGGAAGCCACAAAAAAAACTTTTCTTTGCCTTTTTCAAAAAGAAAGATTGCAAACTAGAAAACCATGAAATGTGTTTAAACAGAAGAAGAGAGGCCCTTTCTTTAGGAAAGCCACCCAAAATCTTCTTCCTTTTTCTCTCTTTTTGACCTTTTTAAATTTGCTTGCTAAGAAAGAATCTCATGACTTTCCTTTTGCAACTTCCAACACAACACAAGATTTCTATTGTGCATTTCAATCGTTTTAGAACATGTGGGAGATTGTTTGAGTTTGTGTACTAAACTTAAAAATTTTTAATTGTAAAAAAATTGTTAAATAAATAAAGTTCTTTTTTTTTTTTTTTTTAATGTACAAATTGTTATTTATTATTTGATGGAAACGGTAGACATGCGCACAAGAATAAGGATCAAATTTTACTCTAATTGCAACTAAACAAAATTTATTAATTAATATGCATAATAACCCTAATATAAACAATTATTGAACAATTGATTTAAGGTTCAACCTTTAAATCGAATCTCTCTCAGGCCAATGAAAGGGTGTGGCCTCTTGTTCAAGACTTGGATTCAGTCTTCAAGAGAACAACCTATCTACGTACTAACCCTAAAGCGGGTGGGGATGAATTCCATCTTGCACCATATGTCTCTAGCTATCCACTCGTTCTTTTCCCTTAAATGAGAGGCTTGTTGGGCCAACACTATTTAGTTTCTCACACCGATGCAAATCTAAGGATAATTCCGTGTGAACAGAAGTTCATAGTTAGCTTAGGATTAAGATTAAGTTAAACTGGATATCTATAAATGAAATAGTCGGTTTTATTAAAGTCAATGGTGTTATAACCTAAAAGCAACTATTTCATGGTTCCAGTCTTATGTAAACTTTTTACATAGGATACCCCCACTTCCATGTTTCTACATGAACGATTTAAGATCACATCATTTGTACTAACTACAATGCGGGCTGCATCCATAGTGTCCCAAGAATAAGGTGTCCAACCATATTCGTATATTATAGACTATTTAGGCTATATACTCGAACTTGATCCACATTTATTGTAACGATCCAACTTTTTAAATTAAGTTGAAGTCATTATTTTAAACAAAAATATTTTGGTTAACACGAAATACAATAAAATTTATTGGAAACAATCACTATCAAATAAACTTCATCCAGGCCCTATTTTAAATAAAATAAAATTTCTAAAGCATCATTTATAAATTACTTAAAACAACCTATTCTAAACAAGAAACTCATTTTAAATCCTAGAAAATAGTAAAAAAAAAAACACTAAGCGGAAGCAATTTTGAAGAAAGTTCTCCTATGGCGATCACGTCTTCTTCTTGTCCCTCGTCGCTCTACCTCTCGTATTTCCTTTGCCTAAAAAAGTTACACACTCAGTAAGACACCCACTACAGGTCTCGTTAGGAGTAAAAACTGTTAACTTCCTATTGGAATGTGCCTTGTGTCACGGTCATACTTGTCCAAGGTGTGTTTACCTATGGTCGTATGCTCCGAATACCCCTGATTTATCTTATCTTTAGGTCTTATATCTAGTTTAGGTAGTTGCTTTCCATTTCAAGTCATAAAGCTTGGGTATGATGTTTCGGCATTTTCATATGCAAGCCTACAATGGCTGAAAATGTTCAAAATGAACTATAGGGGAGACATACTAGTTGACTCTCCGTCCAAGCATTAATTGTACTCTTTGCAAGCAACCCTTTTTCCTTGCAACTGATAGTCTTTGATGCATATTGTAACGTTGATTTCAATGTATTTCTTTTTTTTTTTTCTCACATTTTATAAACAAATTTCCCTAAAACGCGAAGGAAGGTTACATCATACGTCGACTTTGTCTGTGATCTTCGGATTTTGATCGACTGGCTTGTCCATCGAGTAGAACAAGTGCCACACAATCGTCCGTCTCTGAGTTGAAACACTACGATTGTGACACCCTGCATCATAACAGTCTCGTGATCTTGTATGATGCATCCATTAGTCTAGTGATCGCGAAGGATGCACAACAGGTGGTGATCCCTAGGACACCTGCAAGACACACTACCCTATAGATAAAGCTAACAATTTTCCCTCCGTTCATTCTAACATTTTAAATAGTCAACTCAAATTACAATTCAAGCTACCATCATATCATTCTTTCAGTTCAACACATATACAGTCAATTTACCCAAACTAGTACATAATCAAACATTAGCATAATGGTCATTTCTTAAAACAATTAAACTTATACTTATCTATACTTTAACATAATAGTCAACCATCCTCAATTTGTTTAGTTCAACATTCTCAATTCAGCCAATTCAAGATTCTCAATAATGCAGTATAATCCATCAACACATTCAATTTACATATAGCAATCGAGTCCTTTTAATCATTGAAATCTACATATAGCAGTCAAGTCCTTTTAGTCATTCAAATCCACATATAATAGTCAAGTCCTTTTAATCATTCCAATCTAGATACAGTAGCCAAGTCCTCTTAATCATTTCAAATTCACATATAGTAGTCAAGTCTTTTTAGTCATTCAAATCCACATATAATAATCAAGTCCTTTTTAACCATTCCAATCTGCATATGGGTCCAATAGTAGATATCTCTTACATTAACGTTACCTAAGCTTCTTGATCGAACTAAAAATCCAACGAACCGACCTAAATATAATTGAACAGAATCAATCACTTCCACAAATAATTCCATCCATTCAATTCACCTTATATATGTAACTTTCACAACGAATTAAGTTCCAACCAAACTTTTCGTGAATCCAAGAATTCAAGCGCAAATTTTTCAATATCACCCTCAAGAATCAAATGACACCAAAACAGTTAATCCAACAATAACACTTAAATTCGTTATGAATCAACTACAAAACTCATAACTTCAACCTTACCAACAAAACTTTGATGGTTCTCAGCAAGATAGAGGCAATTATGCACAAACCTAACCAAAAAGAGCATGCAAAATAGATTTGAGCTTATCGATGAAGGACGAAGCGGCGCGGATGGAGACAAAATGGAGCGAAGACAAACTGTTTGGCTCAGATTCAAACAGCGTGACGTGGAGGCTGCGACTTGATGGGACAACGAGCGACTTGAAATAAATGGTGGAGAATAGTGGCGGTCGACGGCTGAACGAAGAAAGGAGAGGAAAAGAGAAGGAAGAACAAAAAATGGAGGGGCGGCAGTAGGTTGAAGAAGAAGAGGAAGGGGAAGAAGAAGATGAATCGAAAAAAGAAAAATATAATAATAACAATAATAATAATAATAATAATAATAATATAATCGTCTTCCCAAAACAAACATTTTCTCTCCAACACTTTGTCTTTTTTCCCAAAATATAACAAAATTATATATTATTTATACTAATTATATTATTCCCAATAATATAATTTTCTCAATCTTCCATAACTTTACACACACATATATATATATACTCAAAATCCTTTAACTCTCACCAAAAATAAATTACCAAAGATCATTTTCTCTTATCAAATCCATAAAATTTTCCAATTTCCATGTTTAATTAGATATTCTTCCATAAATATTTAATTAATTCTAATTTCCACAAAAACAAACAAATCTCTTCATTTATCTAAAATAACACTCCAATAATTCCAACTGAAATCAAATTCAGTTAAGATAATTAAATTTAAAATTACCTTAAATTTTGGGTGTTACAATTATGTTTCTACATAAAATTCAAGTTGACTCAATAATAGTTTTGAGTCCTTAGTTTATTGGGTTTAAGATTATAGTATCAATAACGTTTATAGAATATGATTACAAACTATAAGTTTAGGACATAAACTCCAACATTATTTGCATAAAAATCCAATAAACTTATAAGATCTAAGATTATTTAATGTAATTTGAATAGTATATATCTGACATATACAAATGAATCATGTTCAAATAGTAACCTAAAATGTCTATAGTATATGGTTAAGTTTGGATGTCTTGTCTTGGACTATTATATGGTTAACCTAAAAAGGAAAATAATTATATTTATGAGTAAAATGTCTATAGTATATATACGATACGCTTTGGACTATTACAAACAATTTGATCAAAATTATTTATGTAGAGACAAATGCTAGTGGGATATCCTATATAATGAGATTGTAAAACTTCACGCCTTAAAATATATAATCTCTTTTTGTGACATCGTTAACTAAAGAGATTAATAATTCAAATAATAACCATACATGTAACTCAATCTCAATCTTGAGTGAGTTATGAACTCCCATTAATGTGGGTTGTCCTTGTATCGGTAAGAATAACCCGAGTAACCTACTTAATATACGTATCATTTTGGAGACGATACCCGAGTGGGAAGCATGGAACCCATAGCTTCATAAGATGAAATTATAATACCCAAAAATTAAGGTATCTTTGTATTTAATTATCTCAATCTTATTTAATTATGTTGAATTTATAGGATGTTATTTTGAGATAATTGATTGAGAATTATTTGGTTTCGTGAAAATTGAAATTAATTAAATATTTGATTGGATGAATATTTAATTAATTGGAAGATTTTTATGATGTTTTCGTTGATGATTAAATTAAACTTAATGTTGTTTAAAGTTGTAGATTTTAAGGGTCTTTGTTTTTATATGTATTTATATGTATATAATTATTGTGGAGGAAAAAGGAAAATAATTATATTTATGAGTAAGAGTATATTTGTCAAAGGTAATTAATATTTTGGAAAGAGAAAAGTTGGATTTAATCGTTGGTAGAAGAAAAGGGAAAAAGAAAAGATAATAATGATAATAATAATAAATAATAACAATAACAATAATAATTATAATAAGGGAAATTTTTATAAATTTAATAAACAGTCAAAATATTTAGTGTAATAAAATGAAAAGGCTCATAGAACTTACCAATTTTTTATAAAAAAAACTAGGTCGATTTTTTTCTTTTCCTCCTTTACAATTTTTTTGTTTCCATCGTCATTTTCTCTTCTTCTCCAATTTTTTTCCATCATCCTTTTTTCTTCTTCTACATTTTTTTAAAATATTTTTGTTTGTCATTCCTTCTCTGCGATTTTTCTTTCTTTCCATCGTCTTTTTTTCTCCTTCTGCAATTTTTTTATATTTTTTTCAAACTGCTATTTGGTTGTTTAAGATCGTGTGCGAAATATAAAATATTGTGAAAAAAAATCGTTGGAATGTTTGATTGCCAAATGTAAACGATCGTGTATCAAAAATAGTTAAATCTAAGCGATCGTTTTCCAAATCTAAACGATCGTGTACCAAAAATCTTGAAAAAATTATTGAGATTTGGCTATCCAAACTTAAACAATCAAATCTAAACGATTGTGTAGCAAAGAGTCTTGAAAAAGTCGTTGAGATTTGGCTACCCAAATTTAAACAATCGTGTGCCAAACCTAAATGATCGTTTGCCAAATTTAAATGACCATATACATAGAATCTTGAAAAAATCATTTAGATTTGGGTACAATCAAATTTAAACAATCGTGTAGGAAAGAATAGTCAAATCTAAACGATCATTTCACAAATATATTATGCATGTGTTTTCCAAATATATTAGGCGTGTTAGATGTTAATTAACCGCGAGGCATTTTTGGTATTTTCCATTGTGAGCCTACAGGCTTTTTTCGTTTTCAAAATTGTTTTATACTGTGTAAATATTTTGCCGCTTTGTTCTATTTTTTACAAGACCCATAATAATAATAATATTTTTATTAGGTTTTTTTAAAAAATAGAACAAAGCGCAAAAATATTTACACCATATAGAACAATTTTAAAAAAGAAAAATGCCCACAGATCGACAACATGAAATAACAAAAATACTCCCGCAATTAATCGACCACACACACGTGAAAAATAGTTTTTTACCTAGTCTAAACAATATCGTAGCCATTCTAAACAATTTCTTAGCAAGTCTAAACAATCCCGTAGCAAGTCTAAACGATCTTGTACCCTTGTACCAAGTCTGAACTATCTTGTACCTCTATACCTAGTTTAAAGGATCTAGTACCCAATCTAAACTATCTCATAGCAAGTCTAAACGATCTCTAGCAAGTTTAAATGATTTTGACTTGGTATCCTTGTACCTAGTATAAATGATCTTATACCAAGTCTAAACGATCTTGTACCCAATCTAAATCAAACGATCTTGTACCAAATCTAAATCAAACGATCTTGTACCAAATCTAAACAATCTATTAGTGATAGTTGTCTATCTCTGTCTGTCTAGAATAGACAACTAATTGTCTTCTTGTCCACTAATCATGCGTTTAAACATGGAAATCACGTAAAACGGTCATGATATCTATGACCGTTTTACATAGATATCATGACCGTTTTACGTGATTTCCATGTTTAAACGCATGATTAGTGGACAAGATGTATTTCTAAATACTTGTGCATTTACAATGTAAGTCACAAGCTTTGATCATCTTCTTAGGCGTTTTGACCCCATTATTCTAATAAAATAGGTTATAATAACGGATATTTATACATGTTATCATGAATTCTATGTGTTTTCCCAAAAAAGTTTTCTTAAAACTCGTTGCTCACTAAGTTCATTGGACTTATGTTTTAACTGCTTTCCCACCTAGGTTGACAGGCGTTGAGGCCATGCAAAGGTTGGTTCTGAGGTTGTGTAGCCAAGTTAAGGAGGAAAGACAGAGTTATTTTGTTGCCTTACATGGCATGCTAGCCAAGGTATCTTTTCATACACATAAGGAGCCAGTTGGTAAGTGAATGGCTTTTAAGTGTGGAGGGCCCGACATTGAAGGAGGGCGAGTGCAAGACTCAGGTTGGTGATGTAAGTTTCATTTTCATTCTCCTTTTATTTATATAAATATTTTTTAAGTTGTGAAAAACCAATTTAAATCCAATTTTCAATTCTTTAAGGTTGATTTCTTTTTTTAAGGAAATGAAACAAAGTTAGTTTAGCGAAAGACTTAGAATTTTATTAAGTATTTGAAAGGAATGTGATAAGGGCAAAAAGTAATTTTAATTTGAAGTAAGGAGCAATATGGTCATTCGACAAGTCGAATCAGTGCTAACTTCATCCTTTTCCAACTCTTGATCATCGGATCTATGTTTTGGGATAAATCTTCTTTATTTTAGTCGGATTGCTTGATGAGTTTCAATTACCCATTAAGTTTTGACTTGGTTTTCACAATACACATTACATTTTAATGCTAGATTTGAATTTTAGAGGAGTTTGAGCGGCTATTTAGCCATTCGAGAGCTCAAAATCAAGCGTTTTGACACAAATTTGGTAAGATTCTAAGCTTTATGTAGTTGATCTTGAATTCCCATTTAATCTTAGTGATATCATTGAGCAACCCATGATGGTGGATGCTTGATTTCGATCTTAAAAGGTAGTTAGGATGTTGCCCATTGAAGTTAAGAGTACTTTGCTAAATTCTTGATAAGTTTTGGGGTAATTTTTTTAGTTTTCCAAGAGTTTTCTGAATGTCCATTAAGTTTAAGAATTAAAATTGAGTTATCCATGATATTTGGGTCTTAAAAATGAATGTTAGAGGTCAAGAAGTGACCTTCTAGCTTTAGAGGTCGTTGGGTGTTGTTTTTACATGTTTGAAACATAAATGGTTTAGGAAATCTTATGCAGTATTCAAAGTTAATTGACCCATGTTGATATAATGGATCTTAATCTAAAAAAAAAATCATCGATAGTTGAAATAAAAATGTATGGGATTGAAAGACCTACTAAGATTGACTTAAGTTTGATGCTTAAGGTGGTAAGAGTTAAGTTTGAAGTTAAAGGTCCAAAAGTAGATTTCTAGCCTAAATGAAAGCATGTGGAAAATGATACAAATTTAATAAGAAAGGTGGGAATTCGACTCATTGAACCATAAATAGTATAAGTTGTCATAATGAAGTGTTTTAGATGATGGTTTTTTATTGTGCTCTATAATAATTTTATGGATAATTGATTTATTGTTTAATTATTTAATAAAAATTATTATTCTCATTATTATTCAATTGCATGTTATTGTATAATAATATCCATGAATATGTTATTATATTTTAAATGTCTCTAATCGATTATTATTGTGGGAACAATAATAAATTAAGATTAGTTTGGGTTATAACTAATAATCATAGGATTATTATATACGTAGAGACATAAATTATAATCATATTTTCTTATTAGAGAATAAGAATTAGACTGACCCTTTTGAGATTATTACATGGACATGTGTCATAAATAATCTTAAATAATTGATTTTTTTATCCTTAAACCTAAGATTATCATAGTGTCAAACATAAGAATTAACCTATTCTGATGCAATCAAACTTTATCTTTAACCGAATAATTATAAAGGTTGTACTCAAATACGTTATGAATTATGTAGTTGACAATGATTAATAAAGATAGAATTTATCCCTCTTGTTATATATGGAAATATATCTTTGGGCTCCTCGATAAAGCATGACTGTGGAAATGAATGGTCGTGCTATAAATTAATTAATAAGGGTATTAATGTCATTTATTATTTTAGTATGCTTATTGATCGAGAAAGCAATTGAATTAGATAAGGTGACTTTGTTCATGCCTTATATTCAATTATCAAGTGATAAAAGGATTAAAGCAATAATTATATTAGGTTATGTTGGATCATCAACTTAATTTAATATGGGTAGCCATAATGTTTTACTAGAGACCAATTATGACTTATGGGCCATAAAACCAATTATGGGTCTATTATCGTATTAAATTAACCTAATGGGTCGTACACAAAAGAACTAGGTTGAATTTTTCTTTAGGCTTGGTAATTAATAAATCCAATTGGAGAATTGGAATCTTATTAGAAAACATAATTAATAAGTCCAATTGGAAAATTGAAAGCTTATTAGAAGACGTAAATAATAAGACTAATTGGAGAATTGGAAGCTTATAAGGAATCCTAAGCTTGTTAGGAAACCCAAAGAAGCCTATAAATAAGACCTTAGGGGTCCTATTTTACATACAAGCAAAGACAAAAAATTCGTTCTACACAAATAGAGAATACAAAGAGTTGAAGTTCTCACTTTGTGAGGTTCTAGTAGACCCAAACTCGAGGAGTCAAATTTCCAGTTTGTGTGTGGATACTATCAGAGAACGCTTGTAATTTCGCAACGTTTTGTTGATACGAATTTGGAGGATCATCCTTATCAGAACAAGGTAATTCGAATTTGGAACATCGACATAGAGGTATGTTTATTCGTGATTTAATTATTTATGTACGGTCAGTTTACATTCTAAAGATTAGAAAAAAAAATTATGTTAATTCTGCTACATTTAGCTCTAGTTCTAGTTTGTTTTCCAGCATTAGCGATCGTTGTGACATCTTGATATGTGAAGATAACTGGGGGACATCTATCGTTGTTTCAGAACAAATTGAAGTGGAGAAAGCGTGTAATCTCTGGGATTGAGTTATGACTGTGAGTGACTCATTTTCAAGCTTTCTTTGTATTTATACATGTTATTTTATGATATCGCTTGGAAACTACCATGACTTAAACTTTTTATGACTACGCTTTTGTTTATGTTTAAACGATATGTTTATAAATCATGATTTTGAGAAATGTGTATGGCATGAATTTCATAAAAATGTGTTTCAAGTTTTGAGTGTATTAGGTTCTTAAAATAAGACTATCTGATTTTTATGATGAACGAGAAGGTGATTTTCCTAAGGCTACATGAATACGTTTTCATAGCGCCACCTATGGTTGTCAGAGAAATCCAAGGCTGAAAGAGGTTGTGACCGAAGATCCAAGAACCTGAACCTAGGAGAGGACATGGATGAAGGATGTGATTTTGGCTTCGCACCTAGCTTAACCCATTATGGGTGGCTCTAATATGCACGTAGGAGCATATATGGAGGTTGTTACTATGGTAGGTGCTAAGTATGTGTGAGCTCATTTTGGCAGTGTGTTTCCTTGTGGATATGGATCACGTGTGAGCTATTCTTGATCGTGTGTTTAGTATGCTACCATGGTTGAATTGGATGGAGGTTGTTACTATGGTAGGTGCTAAGTATGTGTGAGTTCAGTTTGGTTGTGTGTTTCCTTGTGGATATGGATCACGTGTGAGCTATTCTCGACCATGTATTTAGTATGCTATCATGGTTAGATTGGATGGAGGTTGTTTCTGTGGTAGATGCTAAATATATGTAAGCTTAGTTTGACCATGTGTTTCCTTGTGGATATGGATACGTGTGAGCTATTCTCAGTCGTGTATCTAATATTCTACCATGGATGGATTGGGTACAGGTTTGTTGGCATTATTTGTATTATGTGATGATAATGTTTTAAATTATTACTTCATTATTGATGCATATTTACACATTCTTAGAGCATGTTTTATGAGTCTTTATTTTTAAAAAAATGTCACTCACTGAGTTTTTAGCTCACATTATCAATGTTTTCTTTCTCCCAAGTTGCGGTCAAGGACCAAGCATTGGTTGAACCCTCCGTGACCATTTGTAGATCTTCGTTTTTGTATGTATAGTTAACTTTTGTATTGCATCATGGGGTGGTCAGATGTAGCGAGAGTGACACTAATGACTCATGTTTTAAGGGATCTCTCATTAGACTGTAATCATTTTGTATGCTTATTTGAATTTTAACTCTGCTTGAAACTCTGGAATCGTCTGGATGAGAGTGTGTAAAACACATTTGTTGTGATGTGGAATCTGAAGTTTGCTTATATGCATATAGAAGTGAAAATCTCTTCATTTTCAGGTTTGGCTAACCCATATTTTACTAGAGATGCTGCCAAAGTTTTTGTAGAATATCATAATATGTGTTTCATAGAAGTTTAAGTTGGAAAAAGTTTTTTTCAAAAGTGTTTTCATGCCACGATCTAGATTAGAGAGGAAAATCTATAACAAAGTGTGACGGGTGAGGCGTAACTCGGTGAGCCAGAGAGTCAGAGTTGAGTCTAGGGGAAGCTAGCCCTAAACGCGGTCTGCTTAGAGAGAAAGAGTTTAAGTGATTCTACTGTGTTAATTTCTTCAGTGGTTTTCGCTGTAAAACAGGTCAAGGTCTCTAAAGCTAGAGTGGAAGAGCTTCAATAAGAGAGGAGAGAAAGACTTGTTCCACTCACTAGGTGTTCAACACGTTATCTCACAAGAGATATGCGTCGAATGTCTAGGCGGAACACCCTTCATTTGGTCACATGGTCTGACATTTAAGGCGGGGCATGACATAAATTTTGTTTATTGGTTGGATCGTAAATAGATTATTTATTAGAGAATCCATGGTACCTAAGAAGCAACAGGTAATTTTAGGGATAAAACAAAAATTTGACCAAACTGTAATTAAAAAATAAAACTTATGAAGGATTGACTTACGTGAAATGGTCAAATTAATTGACACATAAACATTTTGCAATTCATAAGAGTACAACTAACTATGGGTTACTAGTGGAATGTCTCATAGCTAATGAATGTTGATTGATTTACTTAAAGAGTTTAATTAATTAATAGTTGTCATTGAAGCTTATAACGGTAGGTTTATTAGATCTCTCTACTATATCACGACTGATAAAACAATTAGAATATTTACGAAATTTACAATAGTTGTAATACATTATAATATAATATTTATTTTTAATAAGATTTAAATTTAATCTATATAACATAAGAATATCAATGTTTGAATAAAATTCAAATATTAAATGTATATAAAATAGTTTCGATATTGAAACTATAAATGTAAATAAGATTAATATGAGATGTGCATTTAAATACGAATCAAATGTTTATATTTAAAAATATGAAATTAATTAAATATAAATATATTATTAATTTAATAAATTAAATGTAATTTTATTAATTTCATTCTTTGACTTTTAAGTAATTTATTGTATATATTTAGTTTTTGACCTTTTAAAACTATCCAACATTTCATAAACTTCTTCAACTTACTTTATATTTAATATAGGTCATTCAGACTATTTATGTCTAATAAAATTTTATAACCTTCAATTTGGTGTCTAGTATATTGCAAAAAAAACTTAAAATATCATTCAAATATAGGTCATTCATGTATTAAATGTGTAAATTTAAAAATTAAAAAACTAAAATAAATAGGAAACCTCAAAAATACTACAATAGCATTGAGAGAATAGATAATCAAATATAGTAATTAAGTGGGATTATTGTCGAAACAAACCCTAAAATGGGATAGGAATGAAGTTTATTATATGCATCTATGTATGAATGAATATTAAGTGTTCTTTTGAAATCAAGGTAATTAGAAAGAAAAAATATATATGATATTTAATTGTAACTTCCAGAGTTTAGAAGGACATGAATAAATCGATATCACATTTGAATGATTTGAGAAATCCTAAAAACATGAAAGTAAGATTAAGAAAGAATTAAAAGTTACTACCTATACTAACAATATGTGCAACTTTCTTTTCGGTGGCTCAATCATAAGAACTCTAAAGTAAGTATGCTTAGCTTGGAACAATTTTATGTTAGGTGACCTTTTGAGAATTTTCTTAGTCGTAAAGAGTTTGATTAAAATTGTTACTCGAACAAAAAAAAAAATTGTTAAATATAATGTGTTAGTTCACAAGAGGTTTTTTTTCTAAGAAAAAAATGTGAGGTGCACATTCTTTTTTCTCAAATTCTATTATAGTTATTTTTTCGACCAAGTAATTGGTGAGAAGTATACTTTTCAAATTCATTTTATTCCACAAACATCAAAACTTACTTCACACAATGACACCATATACTTTCTACTACATTTATTGGAAATGATAAAGATGGGCACTTATAAGTGGATTAATGTCCTTTGACCAATACTTTTTATTTCACAACTAAATACGCAAACAATGGGGAGTTGTATGTTCTAAGTTTCACCCACTTCAATCTCGGCTACAATGATTGGGGAGATAATAAACAAACGCATGCCTTGAGACTTGCTTTGCTTTTTCGATATGGTTTGTATTGATAGAACTATCCATACTTTCAAAATGGCGATTGATTGATCTAATGATAAATAGGAACGTGAATTTGATAAAAGATTAAGATGTTATAGATTCGATCTATATTGACTATTTAACTAGGATTTAATATTCTACATATTTTTTCAAAGAAAAATGATTGCTTTCAAATTTTTGTTCTTTTACTTTTGATTATTCAAAGATTCTATGCTTAAGGTTTTGAGATGAATGTTTTATCTTTTTTTAACAAGGGTCATGAGCTTTAGTGATAGGACATGAAGGGAAAGACAAGAAAAAGATGGTCCAAAGCCTACCCAAGATAAGCTTTGCGTGGAACAATGACATGCTAAGGCAAAATTTTGTAGTGGATATGACCACCTAATTAGTGGTATGACCACTTTTACAATACTTAACTCTCATCTAAAAAAATCCAAAGGAAAAAAAATGGTCTTATTATGAGTAAATTGTTTTTTTAAAAAAAAAAAAAATAACAATAAACGTGTTGGCTTAAATCTAAGTCCATTTTTCTACTCTTTGTCTAAGACTATTTTAAGTACATGCCTTTCATTTCATTACATACCAAATAACTAAAATAATGCAAAATAAATATAGCGTAATTAAGATATAATATAGGAAAATTTGGAAAAAAATTCAAAAGAGTAGATTTTACAAAATATTTACCACAAATAGTAAATTTTATTACTTATAGTCGTTGATATGTTATAGTGATAGAAGACTATCATTGATAAATTTTGCTATAGATCGTAAATATTTTAATTTATTTTGCTATTTTTTAAAAATGTCTTTAACATATATACATAATAAAAAAATGTTATGGATCGAATTCTTCGACTTCTATTATAATAAATAAAATATATTTTTTTAAAATACTATATTATATTTGTAACTATTATAGGAATCACTTTTTTTTTTAAATCATAATTCGTAATTATCATCGATGATACGAATTTATGGGAATAAATATTTGAAACTATATTAGTAGACTATCCAGAGATAAAAGAATATGATAGGTATTTTAAAATTTGTTTATATTGATTAAAGAATAGGTCTTTTTTTTATTATTATTCTGAGTATTATTAATGAAAAGTTGATAATAAAGAGTGGAATGATTCAATAACCGAGTGTGTGTTTGAATTGATTTTCTAAGTGTTTTTAAGGGTAAAACAAAGTGTTTATATTTGAAAAGGCAACTCAAAACAGATAATATATAAATTTAAAATAAATGAAGGTTTAAAGATTTTTTTTCTATTCATCTTAGATCAATTTATATCAATAAAATCAAAATAGATTTTTTTCATTATCGAAGACGGAATTTTAAGGTAATAAGTGTATAGGATGAATAGAACAAGAGAGGGGGGAAATACTAAAGAAAAGGTTAGTCAAAGCTATATACAAGTTAAGTTATCCACACCCTCGTTTATTAATATTAATGGAATTTCGGTTATTGATTAAGGTGAAGTTCCGTAAAACCACCTGCCTTCTTTAAAAGATCATGAACAGTTCCTGAAAACAATTAAAAGAAAAATCATAAACAATGACGTATTTCATAAAAAAAGAAAAAAAAATTGTTTCCAAATTTTGAATAGTTAGCACGAATACTATCTAATGAGATCATTATGGTATTGTGTTAGATTCAGTACGTTAAAAGTATTAGATTAACTGCCTTACAAATAAAAATTGATGTAAGATTGGCGTTAGATTGCAATTGTTGATCGCTTTTGTGGTTAGCACAACCTCTCATTCTAAACATGCACTTGGCAGAGAAATAATGGAAATCAAAGCAATGGAAATGAAAGCAAATAAAAAAAGGAAGTTAAAAAAAGTATTTTTTTTTTCTCAAAATGGAAATATAAAATAGAAGATAGAAAAAGACGAAATTTAAAGAGGAAGAAATGGCGTACACTAACTATTATGTATTAAGTCATATTGAACAAAAAAAATGAGTGATTTAAATTAACGAAAATGTTTAATAAATCACTCATTTAAAATGAGTGAACACGTGGCATAAGTTCACCTCTCACCATTTAAAATTATTCCATAATTCATTAATTAAAGCTTTTCTTCTCTCATTCACAATAATTTTCCCATCTTTATCACCAACTTTACCATTATGTCCCCCAATTAAATCCAATGGTTCACCAAAAGCATACATAAATAGAATCTTTATTTTGAATAAATGGTCAATTTTAATTAAAATTCATAAAATACCATCACCACAAAAAAAAAAAAAAAAACCCATACAACAATGTCAAGAAGGTATTCCAAATACAATTATTCAACAAACCACTAATACTCTCTAATTAACTCAAACTCCCCAAAACACAATCATTACATATAGCCTCTAATTTTTTTTCCTATGAACACAATAATTGATCAAAATCTTAATTTCCCTTCAAAGCCAAAAATCATCATCATCAAAGTTTTGTTCCCTTCAAACCTTTGAAGTCTTCCACTGTTGCAGAAATGATGGGAACTTCCAGCTTCGTCCTCTTCAAACCCTTCAAAGTCATCCTATATCTGACGCAAAGCAAAGAATTTTCTTCTTGTCAAGTATTTTCTACATCAGAACGTAATTTGTGCTGCCACCAAAATAGATTTTTTTAAAAAAATAAAAAACAATAAAAATATGAATAATCGTAATTTGTGTTGAAATCAATTAACACCTATCAAAATTCTAATTTCTCCCCAAAAGCCAAAAATCATCACCATTAAAGCTTCATCCTCTTCCTCTACTTCAAACTTTCAAAGTCTTTCGACAGTTGCAAATATGATTGGAGCTTTCAACTTCGTCCCCTCACACCCTTCAAAGTCTTCATATATTTGACGCAAAGCAAATAATTTTCTTCTTGTCAAGTAGCTTCTTCGTCAAAACAGAATTTGCGTTGCCACCAAAATAGAATTTTCTTTAAATAGAAAGCATAAAAAATATAAATAAACATAATTTGTACTGAAATTATATTTTAGATTAGATTCCTTAATTTTGAGCACAAATCAGGTTTATATTATGTATTATTTAGTAATAATTAGCAATATTATTAATAAATTGTTTAAAATATTATAAACTCGAAAATCTTGTAGATACATTTGGCATTATTACAGAGGAAGTTGTAATTTTGTTCAAGAACAAAAAAGCAAATTTAGTTAGGATTTACGAAATTTGAAGGTTGTTTGCAAAATACACGGTCTTGGGGAAATTTGTGATATTCTGCCCTCTTCTTGCACCCATTCAAATACATTATACTTTGAATATATGAATTATCCTATAACCAGGGATACCAATAGGTATTTCAGCATGCAGCAAATCAAAAAGACAGTGTATTTGAAGAGTATGAAATAGTATTATTGTTTATTGTAGCAACATTTTTTATATTTCTTCTTAATTTTAAGAACACGTTTACTTTTAACTGAGTGAATATGAGAAAGTAAGTCCTCATTCGTTAAGCATTTTTTTTCTTTTTTAAAATCAAGTATATTTTCTCTCCATTTGTTATAACGTTTTGTTTATTTCTTGCATCTTTCAAGGTATTCAAATAATATTTATGTACTCTAACAAACTTAAATTACAAGTCATTGCTATGGTACCCTTATACATAAAAAAATATATATATTGTATGCGAAAAATGCTATACATGAATATATAAGTTCTCGTAGACTAAATGCACTATAATATATCTATGGTAATTGCATATCACAAAAAACAAATCTTGCACTAAATGTGATAACATAATTCATAAAATTTTGATTATGGAAATCAATAAACATGACTAAATAAAGTTGAATTTAGTACCAATAAACAACACTAGCGTAACTCGAATTTGTTGAATTTAGAAAATACTAGTTAGCATATCTTTAAAAAGTCAATTGTGAGGGTGTCTAACTATTCACTAGCATCTTTTAAAGTATTTAAAATAATAATAATGTATTTAAGTTGTAAGCCATTTTGAAAGTGCCACTATATATAAACGAATACAATGTACTACTTGAAAACAACAATTTTCATAGAGAAAATATATCATAAGGTAATTATGATTACATGTAATACAAAATGAAACTTGTCCAAATATGTGAAGACTTCAATTTTTTATTTTCAAAACATATAGAAATTTAATTTTAATAAACTACAGTAGTGTGACTCACATAGTAATTATACTTACGTGGTTCCCATATATATAAAATTGAATGACTTGAAGACCAAACAACATGTAAGAAAGAAAATTTGAAAAAAAAGAAGAAGAGAATTTTCAATTATAAAATAAAAATATTTGCTAAAAGTTTGAATTTTATTTAAGAATTGTGAAGTTAATTTGATGTTTACTAGTCTTATTTATTTAAGAAATTTAAAAAAGTGTTTTATAAAGTTTATTAACGAAATATTTTGAAAATAAAAGTGTCTGTAGATTTTTTTTTACGTTATTTTGAAAATCTAAGATTTATGAATCGTAAAAAAATGAAATAAGTAAAGATATTGCTTTGACGGTTAGTTTACTATTTTCAAATATAATAAAAATTTATTAAATGTATATTTGGTAGAATTTGCTTCCACGGTTGGTTTGCTACTTCCGAATATAATATTAAATTCATTAAATATACATCTGTTCGCACGAGATTTCCGGAGAAATTTAATTCGTGGATTTGTACTTGAGTGTTGATGTTGTATTTTTGTTGATTTGATGCGATGTGGTTCTATCTCTAGAATTTGATCATCTGATTCTCTCTTGGATGCTTACGCTTAATTTGGAGGAAGCGGAACACGTGATGTTCTTGAAGTTGGTTGAATGCTTATGTTTGATTTGGAGAAGCGTGATGTTTTTCAAGTTGGATGAATGCTTACGCTTGACTTGAGGAAGCGGAGCACGTGATGTTCTTGAAGTTTGTTAAACGTCTACGCTTGATTTGGAGAAGCGAAGCACGTGATGTTCTTCAAGTTGGTTGAATGCTTACGCTTGATTTGAGGAATGCTTACGCTTGATTTGAGGAAGCGAAGCACGTGATGTTCTTGAAGTTGGAGAAGATTTGTATCTTCAAAGAAGCTCCAATCTTCGAGGATGATCGACTTCAGAGTTAGGAAGTCTTCTAGCTCTTGGGAGAATTCTCTCTAGATTTTCTAGAGTAAAAAATTTTCAACATCGGCAAATGAGGAGAATTCCTCTATTTATAGAGTTCACTTGTGGACTTTATGGGCTTAAACCTGGTTGGTCCATGGACCAAACCTATGGGCTCAACTATATGGATTTATGTTATATTTAGTCTTTGGGCTCATTTAAGCTTATTTTTTGGCTTAATTGAATTTAGTCGAAGTAAATAATATTTAATTGAACCAAAATGATTAACTGCATTATTAGAATGGTCAATTTATGTTTTTTTAATTCTTTAATTTGGGGCACATGTTAAATTTAATTAGTCCCAAATTTAATTATTTGTACTTTTTATAATTAACATAATAAATGACGTGGCAATTTGTGATTGGTCTCAAAATTTCTTATTCAACAACATCAAATAAACTAATTAAAAAAATGCACATCTTTGCACAATTTTTCTCCAAAAGTTTAAAATAATTAACATAATATGTATATAGATTGAAATATATATTTTCTATTTATTTTTTAAAAATCTATACAAGTGACACAAGAATACAATTTTTTTAAAACAAAAATTAACAAAAAATTATGAATAATCATAATTGGCATTATTTGAGGGGAGGGTCTAAAATTTAAACACAAATTGTTATTAAAAATATATATTATGTATTATTTAATTAATTATTTAAAATATAAAGAATCTGAAAACCTTGTAATATTTGGTATTATTTTAGGGGAGGATCTAAAATTTAAATTCAAATTGTTATTAAAAATACATATTATGTATTATTTAATAAATTGTTTAAAGTATAACAAAGTCGAAAATCTTGTATATATATTATATTTGACATTATTTTAGGGGAGGTTGCTACTGTCACACCCCACCCTATGAACCTGCTTGCTCGACTTGAGATGTGGCGTGAAACCAACCGACACTGCTCCTTCTCTTAACAATATCAGTTGACACTGACTCCTGATCTTTTACAATTCTAAACAACTTGAATAAAATAAAACATACGCAGCAGAAAGTAAAACATACCTAACATAAACTTCTTTACATTACATCAAAACTAGTTTAGGCTAAATGTCATTACAAACAGACTATCATTTTTGTGAACCAAACAAAACTATAACTGAACTCAACCCCTTAACAAAATCTATGTACACAAAATGAGTAATCCTAAGTACTAACCAACAACAGAACTTTATCTAATACTTCGAATAGCGCACTTTTAGACAATGGTCAAGTTCTCGGATCATGACCTCTGCCTGAAAAGTGGGAAAATATTTGGAAATGGTGAGTTAATAGCCCAGTGAGTGATGATTTTATAAAACACATTTTAAAACAAACATACTTACAATTTTTTCAATAAACTTACATAAACATAACATCCTTATAAATTCTTTAAATAAACTCTTTTATCACTATATACTTTATACCAAGGAAAACTTTGTTAAGATAACAAAGCACTTTCGATCTTATTATTCTATTAAACTCGATCAAACCAGCAGAGCACCTTTGGTCATGCTATTACATAATAAAATCAATCAAGATAGCAGAGCACATTGACCATTGAGAACTCGATATATAGAGTTCCATGGTTTTCTCTTTAAAACCATTCTATTTAAACTCATGCTTTTAAACAACTTTTTAAAACAATAAACTTTTCTATTTTAGAAACTCCAACATGCTCGTAAATCATGACTTTGTAAACATCCATAATTTAAAAATAATTACATGCTTTAGAATCATTTCTAAATAACATGCTTATAAATCAGTAAACTCAACAATTCAATCGTCAAAGATTACTACAAATAATTAGATTTAGAAATCAGCTTTAACCACATTTTATCACCCAAAAATAGTAGTTCAAACCCTTAGTGGATAAGCTTGTCTAATTTCTCACCAATCAACATTTCCAAAAAGCATCTTTTTGCTAGATAAGACAATGTAGAAACATCCAAAATGACAACACTCAAAATTAAACAAATATTGCCAACACATAACTTCTCATAGTCATATTTTTGTCCACAAGTTAGCATACATAGAATAGATACACATAAGTGCTTTAATCTTTGAGTATATACTTAGGCAATTTGTGAGTTGATACATATATACTTATGCGCATGCAAATAACATTATGATGGTTTGATGAACTGCAAACTAGAAGATCAATCCATACCCACTGACAAATCTCTCCATTTCCTTCAAATATTTTAACAAGAGCACTAAATGGCTTGAAATTTTTTTATAAAATAAATTAGCTAAAAAATATTCAAAATTTTATTTTTTTAAAAAAATAAATGTATATGTTTTACTATATGTTTTAATCAACTACGTTACATGTTGATTACATAAAAGACCTTTGTAGTAACTATGAAGTATCAATAGCATCCTTAGTTTTTTCTTTGGATTTGTACCCAAAGTAGGGTCTTGTTTGTGGTAAGTAAAGCATTCCTCCATTTACCAATGTTACTATCAATATTATTATTATTTTCTCACACCAACAAAATCAAAATTAGATTTTTTAATTAGTTGTTTTCAAATAAAAAAACATGATCCAAAATATTATTTATTTATACTTTTTCTTAACCAAAATATTATTTATTTATACTTTTTTTTATAGATGCTAATAGACAGGATAGATATCTAATATTGTCTACCATGTTTGTAAATATTTTCAATCGTTTTGTCATTTAAATCAATTCTCATTTCTTTTAATTCAAGATCATATCTTATTGGTTAATTTTCATAAATATACCAAAACACTAAAATATTTACGTTTTTGTGTAACAAAATCAAAAAACCCATAAAGCCTACAAAATAGTTTCATAAATTTCATATTTTCCAGACGATTTTTCACCTTTTTTCTTGTTCTTCTTTGCGATTTATTCATCTCCTGTTCATATTATTAATTTCTTCATATTCTAACATGTTCTTATTCGTGGTTTCTTCATTTTCTCCTTCATAATTTCTTTCTTTTTCGTTATCTCTCATATAGTTCCTCTTCCAGATCTAAACCACCGTGTTCCAAGATCGAAACAATCTTGGTTCAAGATCTTGTACCAAATATAAAAGGGATAGTTGTAAATTTATCAATTAAATTCAAAATAATTAAGTATGTAGCAACATTTTAAAAAAATTGCAAATATAGCAAAATTTGTCAAATTCTATCAATGATAGAGTCTACACTGATAGATCATGTTGTAAAAATTGGTCTATCACCGATAGATCATACTAGTCTATCAGTGATACAAGTCTATCAGCGATAGTTTTGCTATATTTGCAATTTTTTTAAATGTTGTTATATCTTTATTTATTATTCCTCAAATGGTCATCCATTACAATTACCCAATACAAAAGATCTTGGTACACAATCTTGAACAAAAATCATTTAGATCTTGATACACATCGTGTACTAATATATAAACGATCCTGAACCAAGCTTTTTGCACGCTTGTGTGATCGATTAATTTTTACCAATTTGTTATATTATAAAAATAAAAAATTTAAATTTTTTTTTTTAAAAAAAGCTAATTTATTTAGGTTTAAAAAAATCTAATTTATTCCATGACACATTTGTTATTAACAAAGTTTATTTTAAAAAAAAAAATTGCAGAATGGCTTCTTTTTTATAACATTTTTGTAGAATGACTAATTGAGAATTCTTAATACATTTAATAATAAATTGAAAACTCCGTATTTAAAAATAACAATAAAGATGCTCTAAAAAAATTAAAGGTCTGTTGAGTAAAATTATGCAAAATACAAGTTTGGTTTTAAATTTTAAATTTTGTGACTTAAAAGCTTTTAATAAATCATTAAACTATTAAACTTTCAATACCGTTTAGTAAATCTTAATCTTTCAAGTTAGAAAGTATCTATTTAGACTCTTTTATAACGTGCTTGGTAGATATCTATCATATTAAACAATATTAAAATTTAACTCATTCATTAACTACAAAATTAAATTTTATGGTTTATAAGATTGTAATTCCTATATTAAATAGGTCAAATAATTTATTAAAGTTTAAAAATCTAGACGCCCATCAACACAAGACTCATTTTAGACCTTATTTAGCATTTTATTAATTCAAAATCAAATAGTCAAAAGCTTAATGATCAAAAACTTTCTCAAAAAAGAAAAAAAAAAACTCAAAAAACATTTTTGAAGTTCAAAAACCAAGAGCATGAAAATTAAGAGAATCTTTAATACATTTTTAAATAGTTCAAAGTCTAAAATGAACCACATTTAAAAGTATATGAAATAAAACCATTTTTACAGTAGAAAGACCCAAAGAAATTAAAATTGAAAACATAAGTACCAAAATGCATGTTTTGAAAGTAGGACCAAAATGATCCGAACCCAAAGCCTAAAAGTCCAAAGATTAAAAGTAGTATCTAAACCTAAAATCAAATATGATTTCTACCTCCATGGGATTGAGCCTTGTAAACAGCCTCTCCAGAAGCTTGTGTAGACACTATATTAGCGAACCTCCATACATGTATTGAAGAATTCATCTCTTTTGGTGTACTGAAGTTGAATGAGATAAACCAAATCTAGCTAGACTTTGTACCTTCAAATATTCACCATATATTATATAACCATCTAAATTATTACAGAAGTCTTCCAGTAATAATCCCCTCGTCTATTTATTAAAGGGTAGTTTACCCCAACGAAAGCACTCAACTACTAACAAGTTATTTCTACAGATTGCATAAATACATACCTCATAACCATTGTGTTCAAAAGCAAAATCCAATCTCTCGTTGCCTTCAAGTAACATACTCCCTCTTCATGAATTCTACACCTAGCTCCTCACAGATTATAGAGTATTCAAGTGCATTTTTCCCACCTCCTAAGCTTCATTTAGTATTTTACCATCCCAACAAATTAAAATAAGGCCTTCTTTCCCCTCCTAACTTAACTCAGCAAGCTGCATCAGAAAGTAAATTATTTTTCCAAGTGTAATCAAACTATGTATAGGATTTGAATTCATTAAGCAGCAGATGGAGAAGGCTTCAATTTTTTTGGCGGTGGGTTTCCTCCGGAAATTACAACATATAAATAGAAGCATAGCATTGCAGCACTGCGAGAGAAACAAAACCAAAACCAAATTTGCGTTAGAGGATTTGATTAATCTGTATTATAACTAGCAAAGGAAGATATGGCAGTCAGAACTATCAAAAAAAAGTTTACCTGAGGGCAGCATAAATGGCTGTTGGAAACACGTTTTTGGTCTACAATTACGAAAATAGTATTATCACTACATTATAGCATTGATATCTATTGATTCTGGTCAAATGTTTATATAGATGAGGTGCATACCAATGAGTACGTCTGATAACTATTCCAGAAAAACGAGGCCGTAAATACTGCAAAAACACAGTCAATCAGAGTACTAGATGTAACTTACGTTTTCCAATCAAGTCAAGCATGTCATATGAATCTATTATGGTTTTTCCTATTCAAAGAAATAGAACTTTCATTGAGATCAAATGAAAGAATACACAGGCAAATAGAAAGATAACCCAGCATTGGAGACCAAACAAACAGTTAAAATTAATAAGACCATTTTTTAGGGGAATAAACCAAATTAATACATGTTATATTGCATGTCTGACGTACAATTAGGGGGAGATGCAACTGACTTAGAAGAGAAAAAAAGTCAATTACCTGCTTGTCCTAGAATGAATGGAAAACTGGACTTCCCCTGCCTCCAGATTTTCAAACTTAAGGTGCTCAAGACCAGCAAAGCACCTCCAGAGACCAAACTGCTGAATGCAGACGGGTTTCTTGAGAAAATGAAGCTAATAAGTCCACCACTTAGAACAATTCCACCTATTACCGATTAATAATCAAATTTTAGGAGAGAAACGAACACTGCAGCAGTAGTTGGTATTCTTTCAAAGTTGAAGGTATTATACAGGAAGAAACTTTTCTGAACTTCATCCATTTTTCCTCATTTGGACCCTCTAATTTAATATCATCTCATACATTAAAAAAATAATAATAATAATAAATAAAGTGAGAGAGAGAGAGAGAGAACACATTAAAGTCGCTCGTATTTTTCTACATTTCATCAAAACAGAACAGAATGGAATCTAGTTTCTTAAACTTTAAAAAAATCACACATCTGCTATAAATACGCGCAAATGTTACACTTCCATTTGTACTCCTCCCTCCCGTAAACTTTAGCTTTGACGCCAATAAGTTCACTAACACCCAGCAGCTAAATGCCCAGGTGAAACAAAAGGAAGCAGATGCAGCTTTCAAAAGGTTGTTTAGTGGAGAACATATCTAATTGACAGTTTGGCAAGTGATATTTAGTTTTCGCTCCTGTGAAGCTCCATGCCTACCAGAAAGAGTAGGCCATACTGAGTCAAATTCTCTTCCAATAACTTTGAGGAAGAAGTTTTATTTCTTAAATTTATTCTGAATGAGAAAACAGGAAATAGGTACTGAAAAATTGAAATTACAATCCCTCGCAATTTTATCTGTGTTTCAAAAATTTTGTTTGCATCCAACCCTTTAGAAGTTCCTTAAACCAGGTAGGCTCTTTTCTCCATACTATTTTTTCAATGGAAACAACTGCTTTCATTCGGGCATACAAAAAAACAACCCCCCATTCTCTCCAAAAGGCCGATGGAGGGGGCACTGCAATCCTTGATCATCACACAAACGTCTCTCTGCCCAATGCTAACATCAAACTCCTGCAAGATAAAAGAAAAGATTTCACACCGTTCTCGCTTGCGAGACAACCTCAAAAGAGATGATCCTTCTGACAAAGGTGCTAGATACCAAGATTAGTTAGATGAGTTTATCTTGTACAAGGGTAATTAGATACTTGGGAAGTTACTAGTAGTTATTGTGTAAGTGTGGTTACTAGGGTGGTTACATCTTGTTATAAATGGAGGGAGGGTGAGAGAAGGGAGTTATTGGTAGACCACCCATAATTCATCAGTATTCTAGAAGGAATAAGAATAAGTGGGAGAAGTCGGTTACTGATGTGGTAACCGAAAAATGGGGGACCACTGAGTAGTAGATTGAATAAATAGGAAAATGAGGAGGGGAAGTTGGTGAGATTTCTTGAGAGAAGAAGTTGGGCCGTGAAACCTTGAAAGACAGGTTAGCAGTGTTGAGAGAGAGAGGTTGTTCCTCGACTTGTAAGTCATTCAATTCGATTACTGATATTGTACTGCAAACTCCATATTCAATAATAAGAGAAGTATACAAATTCTATTGAAATCTTGTTAGTGGAAGAGTTCCAACAAATTACCATCAGAGCATCATCCTAGGAAAATTGAAGAAGATGACAAAGAAGAATGAAGGGCGTATTGAAACAATGGATCAAGGGATCGCCAAAGTCAAGTGATCTGCGAAAGATACCGGCCATGGAAAAGAGCTTAACGGCATTGGTAAAGAACGTTGAACGACTGAATGTGCAAGGAGATAAGCAGCAACAACATCAGACGTTGATGAAGAACCTGGATCGACTAAATAACCGGGTCAAAAAACAACAGCAGCAACATGAGTTATTGATGAAATACATCAAAGAATTGGTCGATTTCTCGACGACTACCTCTGGTTTGGAAGGATCTTCCAGCAAGTCAAAAACGAATGAGCAAAAGAAGGAAGAAAGTATAGCAACTATTATTGGACACTTTGGCGAAGCGAAGGCCGATATGAAGGAGGAAGATGATAAGGCGGCAGATCGAAACAAATTCAAAACAGTGGAAATGCGGGTGTTCGGTGGGAATGATCCCAATTCTTGGCTTTTTAGAGCGGATCGGTATTTCCAAATCCATAAATTAACCGATTCCGAGAAGATGACAATATTTGTGATTAGTTTCGATGGTTCGACCCTCAACTGGTATCACTCGCAAGAAGAGCGGGTAAAATTCAAAGATTGGGCCAATTTGAAACTTCGACTGTTAGAAAGATTCTGTTTGATAAGGGAGGGCTGGATCTACAGCCGATTTTTCGCAATTAAACAAACATCAACAATAAAAGAGTACCGCAATTTGTTTGATCGATTAGTGGCTCTATTAACCGATTTGTCTAACAAAGTTCTTGAAGAAACTTTATGAACAGCCTAGTGCCATGGATCGAGGCTGAGGTGGAATTCTGTGAGCCCTAGATGATGAGGCTGGCCCAGAGAGCAGAAAATAGGGAAATCGTACGAAGGGAAGCGAATCTGCACAGATACTCTGGAGGTAAATATTCCTTGTACCCTTCGAACTCAAATAAATCTAATTCTACTACTATTACGAATGATAATAAGACTGCAACTACTTTCCCTATAAGAATGATCATGTTGAGAGGCGCAGCGTTCGGGGAAACAAAAAAAGAAGGCCCTTCAAAAAGGCTTTTTTCTGATGCTGAATTTCAGGCAAAAAGAGAGAAAGGACTGTGCTTTAAATGTGATGAGAAATACTATTCCGAACACAAATGCAAGGTGAGAGAACTAAGGGAGTTGAGAATGTTTGTTGTGCGAGCAAACAGTGTAGAAGAAGAGATCATCGAAGACGATGATTGTGAATAGAAGGAACTGAATTCAATTGAAAAAGAGGATGGAGTTAGCACAATGGTGGAGCTGTCCATCAATTTCGTGGTTGGATTGACAAATCCAGGCACCATGAAGGTTAGAGGAAAAATATTGGGAGAAGTGGTGATTGTGGGGTACGCAAAATTTTGTATTTGAAAAATTAGTGGCCAAGTTGAAGTTGCATATAAAGGATATTTCTAATTATGGAGTAATCCTAGGTTCTGGAACAGGCATCAAGGGAAAAGGAGTATGCGAAAACATAGAGGTGGTGTTGAATGAATGGAGGGTGGTGGAGAGCTTCCTTTCGTTAGAGATAGGAGGAGTTGATGTGATCCTTGGGATGCTGTGGTTGTATTCATTAGGAGTGACTGAAATGGATTGGAAGAATTTGACAATGACATTCTTCCATGACAACAACAAAATAATCATTAAAGGAAATCCCAGCCTGACGAATGGATTCCTAATTGAATGTAGGGCCTTGAGGATGGAGTGATGATTACAAAAGAATCAGAGGAAGGAGGAATGGCAATATTACAAGAAGGTGTTTCAACAGTTCTGGCTAAGTTCGAGGATGTGTTTGACCGGCCTGAAGAGCTACCCCTACAGAGAACCATTGAACATCATATATACCTAAAGAGAGGCACGGATCCCGTCAATGTCAGACCATATAGTTATGCATACCGACAGGAAATGGAAAGATTGGTGGATGAGATGTATTAAACCACCAATTCACCCAAAAGCTTAAGCCGGTGGTTGAAGACAAATTTAATTATATATCACCAACAAGATGCTCTCTTTAAGAGTTATCCAACCGAGTACTAGACCATATTCAAGCCCGGTTCTTCTGTTGGTGGAAAATAAAGATGGCAGTTGGAGATCCTGTGTCGACTACAGGGCCCTTAATAACGTAAAGATTCCATATAAGTTTTCCATTCCTGTCGTAGAGGAGCTTTTTGATGAATTGAATGGTGCTACCTTATTCTTTAAAATAGATCCGAAAGCCGGTTACCATCATATTAGAATGTGTGGGGAAGACATACATAGAGAAAACAGCCTTTAAAATGCACTAAGGGCATTATGAGTTCTTAGTCATGCCGTTCGGGTTGACTAATGCTCCAGCAACATTCCAGTCCCTTATGAATGCTATTTTCCGGTCATTTCTGAGGAAGTTTGTTCTTGTGTTTTTCGACGACATTTTAATTTATAGCAGAGGACTTGAAGAACATCATCAGCGTATGGAGATAGTGCTAGAGGTACTAAGAGAGAACAAGCTTTATACTAATAAGAAGAAATGTAGTTTCGCTTATTCGAAGGTAGAATATTTGGGCCATATAATTTCAGGAAGAGGTGTTGAGGTGGATCCTGAAAATATTCGGTCTATTAAGCAATGGCCAGTTTCAACAAATGTGAAGGAGGTCAGGGGATTTCTTGGGCTGACTGGATATTATAGGCGTTTAGTTCAAAACTACAGATCGATTGCAGCCCCACTGACTCAGTTATTGAAAATCAGAGCCTTTAGGTGGAATGAGGAAGTTGAGGGAGCATTTAGCAAATTGCAAGACGCCCATGATGACACTGCCGGTATTAGCATTACCTGATTTCAGTGCACCATTTGAAGTGGAAACAGATGCATCCGGTTATGGAATTGGGGCAGTGTTGATGCAGAACAAAAGGCCAATTGCTTTCTTTAGCCATACATTAGGTATGAGA
This sequence comes from Cucumis sativus, assembly GCF_000004075.3. NCBI lineage: Eukaryota > Viridiplantae > Streptophyta > Magnoliopsida > Cucurbitales > Cucurbitaceae > Cucumis > Cucumis sativus. Next base: position 17,174,097 of record NC_026658.2, read on the forward strand.
GATAGTGCCAAGCCTGTGTATGAGCATGAGTTGATGGCAATAGTTATGGCTGTGCAGCATTGGAGGCCATATCTGTTGGGTAAGAAATTCCTGGTGAAGACTGATCAGTGTTCCCTTAAGTTTTTGCTAGAGCAAAGGGTAATACAACGACAGTATCAAAAGTGGATTGCGAAGTTGCTTGGCTACTCCTTTGAGGTGGTATATAAGCCTGGATTGGAAAACAAAGCCGCGGATGCTCTGTCACGCTTACCACCATCAGTTCGTCTTAATTACCTCACAGCTCCAGCATTGACTGATTTAAAGGTGATCCAAGAAGAAGTGGAACAGGATTCGCACATGAAGGAGATATTGTTAAAGCTTCAAAGAGGAGAGAAAGTAAGCAATTATTTATTGAAGCATGGTATGCTACGGTATAAAGAGAGGTTATTGACTGTTAAGTCCTCTTCGTTAATACCTTCTATATTGCATACAAATCATGATTCTGTTTTTGGAGGGCACTCAGGGTTTTTAAGAACTTAGAAGAGGTTGACAGGAGAGTTGTTTTGGGAGGGTATGAAGCATGATATACAGAAATACTGTGAAGAGTGTGTGACTTGTCAAAAAAATAAATCATTAGCTTTGACTCCGGCTGGGTTGCTGTTACCTTTAGAGATACCGAACCGGGTGTGGAATGACATTTCTATGGATTTCATTGAAGGGTTACCAAAGGCGGCAGGATGTGAAGTTATATTTGTGATAGTTGATCGTTTTAGTAAATATGCACTTTTCTGACCCTTAAACATCCTTATGATGTGAAGACAGTGACAAACCTATTTATGAAAGAAGTGGTCAGGTTACATGGGTTTCTGCAATCCATTGTATCGGATAGAGACAAGATCTTTCTAAGCCATTTTTGAAAATAATTGTTTCGACTATCGGACACAAAATTGAATAGGAGCACGGCCTACCATCCGCAAACCGATGGGTAAACACGTAGTAAACAGGGCTGTGGAGATTTACTTGCGCTGTTTTTGCTGTGAAAGGCCGAAAGAATGAGTTAGGTGGATTCATTGGGCGGAGTATTGGTATAATAATACACATCAACAGTCATTGGGAGTTACCCCATTCCAGGCCGTGTATGGAAGAATGCCACTACCGCTTATCTATTATAGAGATAGTGTGACTACAAATTCCACCATTGATGATCAGTTGAAGGAAAGGGAAATAGCCTAGGGGACACTGAAGGATCATTTGCGGATAGCACAAGAGAAGATGAAGAGTTATAGTGATCTCAAACGTAGACATGTGGAGTTTGATGAAGGGAATATGGTATTCTTGAAGATCTGACCCTATAGACAGATGTCAATGAGGAAGAGGAGGAATGAGAAGTTGTCTCCTAAGTATTATGGTCCTTATCGGGTAATGAAGAGAGTGGGACCTGTGGCGTACAAACTTGAACTCCCTACATCTGCTACAATTCATCCTGTGATCCATATATCTAAGCTGAAACATGCCTTTGGAGATTGTAAAGAGGCGCAAGAGCGGGTGCCATATTTAACGAAAAATCATGAATGGCTTGCTATTCCAAATGAAGTCTTCGAGTACAAAAAGGATGACAAAGGGAATTGGGAAGCTTTCATGAGTTGGAAAGGGCTTCCCCAACATGACGCAACCTGGGAAAAGTATGATGAATTTCAGCCGTCGTTTCCTGATTATCACATTGAGGACAAGGTGAAACTGGAACAGGAATGCAGTGATAGACCACCCATAATTCATCAGTATCTCTCACCACAGTTCAGAGCTTTTACTGCCAGTCCTGAAGACCCCAATACCCAAGAGTATCCACCTTATCTTAGAGTGTCCGAAGTGGAAAGTTGCTATCATGGAAGAAATGAGAGTCCTGGAATAAAACAAGACATGGGATCTCTATACACTCCCTAAGGGACACAAGACTATTGGATGCAAATGGGTGTTTACAATCAAGTATAGAGTAGATGGTACAATTGACAGACGTAAGACCAGGCTAGTTGCAAAAGGGTTCACTCAAACCTATGAGATTGACTATTCTAAGACTTTTTCTCCTGTTGCAAAGTTGAACACTATTAGAGTTTTGTTGTCTATTGCAGTGAATAAAGATTGGTCCCTGTATCAACTTGATGTTAAGAATGCATTCTTGAATGAGGATCTTAAAGAGGAAGTGTACATGAGTCCGCCTCCAAGATTTGAAGCTCAATTTAATAATCAGGTTTGCAAGCTTCGAAAGTCCTTATACAGGTTGAAACAATCACCAAGAGCGTGGTTTGACAGATTTTCCACTTTCATCAAGTCTCAGGAGTACAATCTGGGGCACTTTGATCCCTTCTTGTTCACCAAAGTCTCCAAGGCAGAGAAAATTGCAATATTGATTGTCTTTGTCAATGACATTGAGCTATCTGGGGATGATACTAATGAGATCGTTCAACAAAAGAAAAAGATGGGATTTGAGTGTGAAATCAAGTATTTGGAAAATCTGAAGTATTTCCTTGGAATGGAGGTAGCCAGATCTAAAGAAAGCATCTACGTGTCTCCGAGAAAATACACCATTGATTTGCTAACCGAGACGGACATGTTAGGATGTCGTCCTGCTGACACTCCTATTGAATTCAACTGTAAACTAGGAAACTTTGATGATCAAGTTCCAGTTGATAAAGAACAATATCAACGCCTTGTAGGTAAATTAATTTACTTATCTCATACTCGACCTGATATTTCTTTTGTTGAGGCATACATGGACGGCAGAATCACCTCCGGTTATTGTACCTTTGTTTGGAAAAATCTTGTAACTTGGGGGAGTAAGAAGTAAAGTGATGTGACCAGAAGCAATGTTGAGGCTGAATACTAAGCCATGAGTTTGGAAATATTTGAGGAAATTTGGCTCCAAAAAGTCTTGCTGATCTTCATCAAGAATGTGAGACAACATTGACGCTTTTCTATGATAATAAAGTCACTATTAGTATTGGTAACAACCCCATTCAACATGATAGAGCTAAACATGTTGAGATTGATCGGCATTTCATCAAAGAAAGATTTGACAATGGGAGTATATGCATTCCACACATCCCTTCGAGCCAACAAGTTGCTGATGTTCTCACCAAGGGACTTCTCATACCAAACTTCGACTTTTGTGTTAGCAAGTTGGGCCTCATTGATATTTATGTCCTAACTTGAGAGGGAGAGTTGGAATTAGTGGGCTTGGCCCTTAGGGTACATATGGAAAGATTATGGAAATATTTACCCTAATTCCTAAATCTTTCCCTTTTTTCTATTCCCTTGTATTTCTATGTATTCTCCTCATTGTACCTATTGTAAAATTTATCAGAAAATAATAAGAAAAGTATCAAAAAGTTCAACCAAGAGATCACCAGAAAATGAGTAGAATTGCATAATTACCAGCGATTAAAGAGAGGTTGTTGTCATTGACAAAGAGTATCAAAAGACTAGACATCCAATTGGAAAAACAACTGTTGCTAAAATGCATCAAAGGAATAGCGAAGGACAATTCGACAATCTTTGGAAGAATAGAAGGATCGTCGAGCAAAGGACCGACAATTGAGAGTATCATCGAAGGTGGTGGTACGACATTGAAGGAAATCAAGGTAGAAGGTAAAAACGAACAAGTCTGAAGGGGATGAAAACACGAACGATCCTAGCAAATTCAAGAGGGGAGGGCATGTATAGTTAATGTCGTGAGTGAGAAGGATATGCCATTTTTTACGGCCGGAATCATAAGGCAGAAATGAAGGAGGTTCCAAGTGCCTTATACTTGGGTTTATCTTGTATTTTCCTATAGTTCATTATAATAAATTAAGATCTTGTTCTTGTTAGCAAGTGTTCTAACAAAGGATACAGCAAAAAGGCCCCACAAGTGAAGCTCTTCTCCTAAAATGCCTATCAAGAGTCTTCACACAACCAAGCAAGGCTTTCTTTGGAATCTTAATACTTCAAATGGCATCGGACACCAAACTCCCAATGGGATAGGGATCCAACAATAACTTGAAGAAGGATTTACAAGAAAACCCTTAACGAGGATTCAAACTCCAAATGCAAACATTACGTCTCCCCTCCCTAAAAGTGCATGCCTTCGATAAAGAAAGAAGGTTTCCCTATTGGACAAATGGCGACGGAACCCAAAGGAAAAAGACAGTTCTCAAACCAAATCAAGAAGTCCAAGATCGGACAATTTTTAGAACTAGAAAGGTGATAGAGATGTGGAAAGACAAAAGAAAGAGCTCCATCCCCCACCCACCCAGAAAAAACGTGTCCTTACCATTCCCCACAACACATCTGACAAAAATGAGAAAAAATTGGAAGCTAAAGTTCAAACAAAATATCTTTCAACTGGTTCCGATGTGTGTCTTTAACCCCTTTCACCACCCCTTCAAAAGGATGGTTGCCATGCTTGCTCACAGTAATCCTAAGCCAAGAAGCTTTGGGTTCAAGAGCAAACCCTAAAGCCACTTAGCCGATAGAGCTCTGTTTCTCCGAACTATTATAACTCACGTCATCTCAATCAGTCTAGAACCACTTGGTCATGGCACTTGGCAATCAAACCAACCATTGATATTTCAAACTGAATGAATATGTTTTAGAATAACAACTCTTTTCTTATTTTCTTTTTAAAAAAATGAGTGATTGCAAAGGGAAAAGAGTTGGGCTTTAATTTGGTTGCAGTATGCTTAGGCTTAGCAGCTACATCTAATACAATAAATCAATATTTAATGTAATACATTTGAGCTACAATCATAAAAAACATTACTAAGAGGGGAGGAAGCACTTCCTCTCCTTCTCAAGCAAAAGACCAATGCCCCAGGTTCCAAACTCAATTCAAGCAGTAATATTGCATTCTAACTGCAACTAGCAGCTGATGAGCCTATCAATAAGGAAAGAATGCAAAACTCACCGAAAGGAATGCCAAAACAGAAGTCGTGAATTTTTGCTGTTCGTTTTGGCACAGCACCAACATCTTCAGGTTCCTCCAGCTTCTCATTCTCTAAATTTCCAACATCGGACAATTTTTCAATACCTGGATATGAGTTTGTGGCAGCTTGAGATTCTGATAAATCAGTGGCATTGCTTAAAGTTGTTTTGGTCTGGGAATCAGCTGCATTCAAACCAGATCCTTCAACGCTCATAACAATCGAAAACTGAAAAAGGAATATTCAAGTGTCAGATCAACCGATTATCCACTGAATGTCATTGTGTATTAGGCACTTCCAAGAAATCGCCATTTCAAAACTTTAAAATCAAATGGGAACTTTCATATCTCTTGTCAATTAGAAGTCCAATCAAAGTTCCAGAAAATGTACAGATGATATATCCATGAAACTAAACGTAAGCAGAGAAGCATAAAATTCAACCAGCGGGAAGAACAAAGCATTTATACTTAGGTAGTTGAAACTTAAAATCATTCAAGTAACAGAGCACAAAATGCTATAACCGAATCAAAACATTCAAACAGAAGGGTAAAATATATCGAATTTAAAATTAACACTATCCATGCATCAAATTAAAAGCTAACGGAAAAGGGTTTTCATCACTGATTTATAAAGCGAAGCACACTCTCAATTCATCAAAATTCACTACAACTTCTTCAAATTTCCGGTTCAGAGAGTTACTTAACGAGAATACAGAAAGGATACACAAACCTTAGGGAAGGAAAGAGAAGCACGAGAAGCTAAGAATGGTCGGCGGTGTTGCAGGCGAAAGCCACGGTTGATGGCGGACAAACACGAAAACTGAGACGCTGTCGCCGCCATGTTAGATCGGAATAAGGTTAGAAGAAGAAACGGTACGAAGTATGAACAAGAAAATCGAGCGAAAATTCAAGAATATGGAATCAAACGTAAGGATTGATGTGGGGGGTTTTAGAGGATTATACTTCGGAAGAATCTGGATCGCCTCCACGTTTTTCAGAAGGTTGAAAATTAAAATAGTTGAATTGAAAATGAAGTCAATTGGGCCAAATATACATATTTAAATAATATAGAATCGCTATGCAAATTCCATTTCTTCACAAAAAAAAAAAAAAAGAAAAAGAAAACACTCGGTTTGTTGTTTCAATATTTGAATCAAAATCGATAGTATCGCTCATACATCGCGACACTTATACATTGTTGAAACATCGTGGATATATCGGTTAATAGATGGTATTCATTGAAAAATTGGTAGATATCAAAAAGTATCATCAAAATATCATAGATATATCGATTGAGTATCGTAGATGTTATACCGATTTTGAGTGCCTAATTGTTCTCCTATCCATTTTTTTCATTTTTAAAAACATCATTTTCTACTTAATTGTGTATGAACCTTTTTCAAATATCAACCGATTCTAACTTATTTAATTGAAGACTTCCGTTATTAAATTCTAAAATTTAGACAAAATATCAACCTATTCCAAAATCATTATTACCTTTGATTTCCATAATTGGATTTGATTGTTTGAGAATTGTTGATTAAATGGAAGGGATTTAGTGTTGTGTTCATTTATAGTTTTAGTGCTTGGGTTGCAAGAATAAAATGTGTGAGTTAAATGCATGTTGAAAACCCTTTCTAACCCTTTCTACATGGCGAGTTATGGTCATTGCATGTGAGATGCAGCTATGTCTCTAGGTCAAGACTATGCAATACAAGGTACAAGATCATGTCCTCGCGTAGTTACTAAACCCTTCTTGAGTACAAATTTTACTATCGCTAGCATGAATGTAAGCGAAATGATAGGTTTCTTGGGTAAGCTAGGGTCGAACACAAAAAATTGATATAAAAAATCTTAGTTATAAAGCTTACTTATTTATCTGAACGGTATAAAATATTTATACATATGTGTCTAAGTGTTAATCCTAATATCTACACTAGAGATTCTATAAAATAGTGAGAAGATGGAGAACGAACTAAATTGCGTTAAGAAAGCATAAAGGAAGGTCTTTGCATTGTAAGGGATTACACGGTAAGCATTGATCTGTATAGATCAATTAACTAGCATATAGTTAAGGGGAGCACCTCTCATTGCTTTAAACGCCCCACTTGCTCTCCTTTTGGGATGCTAATGATAAAGTTTAATTTCCTTAAGTGATATTTATCTAGAAATTGTTATTTATAAAATTCATGTTTTCTCTTTTTAAGGGTAGTAGCCTCTTGGTGCCAAGTCACCACACTTGTTCTCCTCTTGGGACACAAATGGAGGTTTAATTGCCAAGATGGAGTTTGTCTCCAAACTCCTTGTGTGCATTAACTATGTCCTTGCTACTTACTCTCTCGAATAGTTGGCTGCAAACGCTAGCCAAGAGAAAAATAACTCAACTAATACGATAAACCTTATAAGTTAGACTTTTTATCAAAAACTTATCACAAGCCTAAACTACTTGTAACACTTTGACATGTGAGCATTAAGGGAATGATAGATTGAAAGGGGATAAATATGTCATGTATTAAAGAATGTAAGTCTTAGACCACTGTACAACATAAACATTATACATTATAATGAAATACAAAAATGGAAAGTAAAGGTGTGAAAGATATTACTAGTTAGATGTGGGAAGATAACAGAATCTTTCTTTAATCTCTTTCTAAGCTCTCATTTACAAGATTGACCGAAGAAAATGATAGAGAGCTTTTACAAAAGGCAGAAAAGCGAGTCTTTTCTGTCGGCTCCAATGGAGCTCTTTAGGTTTTGGCTCATTCAGGCCAGACAGGTCATTCGGTGTAGAAGGAGACTTTATATAAACTACTTTTAGCAGAATACTTCTATTATTTTGATCATGTCAACATCGATTTCAACCTTATCATGTCACATCAACTTCAACTACCATTCTTGTTTGCTAGTGAGTCTTCCTTGTGTAATGAAGTAGCTCCTCGTCTAGGGATTTTACGTTGGAAAATGAAATAGGGCTAGATGCAGCGGAATTAACATAACTTTTTTCTCTAACCCTTAGAACGTAAACAGACCGTGCATAAATAATTAAATCACGAATAAACATACCTTTGTGTCGATATTTCAAATTTGAATTGCCTTGTTCTAATAAGGACGATCCTCCAAATTCGTATCACCAAACATTCTCTAACAGTATCCACGCACGAACTGGAAATTCGACTCCTCAAATTCAGGTATGCTAGAACCTCACAAAGTAAGAATTTCGACTCTCTTTATTCTCTCTATGTAGAATGAATTTTATGTCTTTGCTTGTATGTAAAATAAAACCCCTAAGGTCTTATTTATATGCTTCATGGGGTTTCATAATAAGCTTAAAATTCCTAATAATCTTATAACTTCTAATAAGCTTCCAATTCTCCCATTGAGCTTATTAATTAATTACACGTCTCCTAATAAGTTTCCAATTCTCCAATTGGGCTTATTAATTATGTTTCATAATAGGATTCTAATTCTCCAATTGGATTTATTAATTACCCAGCCTAAAGACAAATTCGACCTAGTTCTTTTATGTGCGATCCTTAAGTTAATTTAAGGGTTGTAAAGAAGAATAGCAAATTCTGACTTTCACTTTGGAAAAATAGCAACAAAAAAAAGAAATTAATTGTTAAAATAGCAAAACATAAAAATTAGGAAAATAAATAAATGAAACAATTCCTCAAATGCCCCTAACCAATATGTAAAATACAATTGTTCACTTAAATCTCAAATACATTGTAATTAAAATAACATATATGCTACATAAAAATTTCCCCCTAAAAACATAAAAATTAGAAAAGTTGTCATTAATAGGAAACTCAAGATTTAAAATCTATGCAAGTGATCATTTTTTCTTTGGATTTCAGCCGCTTACTTCCTTCTTTCATTTGAAACCTTAAAGAAAGTTTGAAAATCATTTGAAACCATCAGTTCATCAAAGAATTCAAAAGGGGAGTGTTGATTTTATGGAATAAATCTATATTTCATTCATTACTTAATAGAGATACAAGCCTATATATACCATAGAGAAATACACTTAAGGAAATAATATCAAATAATATCTCCAGAATAATATCTCCTAACAATAATATCTCCTAAGAATAATCTAATTATATTAATACCCTCCCTCAAACTCAAGGTTGAAATCACAAACTTGAGTTTGCTAAGAACTAAGAAAAGAAACAATATATCTAGAATAGAATAAAAACCCGAAGAACAAACACACAAAGAACTTCTAGGCTAAAACAAACCCACGAAGAGCGAAACGAAGAACTTCTGGGATAGAAACATAGATCCTCGTATAGAGATCTATAACAGAACCTAGGAAGAACGAAACAAGAACTTCGGGGGCAAAATGAAAGAGCAAAACTGAAGCAAAGTAGAATCAAAGCTGGACGAAAACAGGGTCGGAATTGGACAGAAGTGTTTTGTCGGATCAGATGGAACTGAACGAACTAAACTAGAGCAAGTCAGAATCAGATTAAACGGGAAATCTGGGGCGAACAGAACGGAAACTGAACTGAATGGAGCAGAGAGGCTTAGCGGATCTGAACAAAAACAGAATGGAGGCGTCGTTGGATCTGGGCTTCGATCTAAACTTCAAAGGCAGACATGAAGAATGGGTCTGAACGAAATCAGACAGGTCTGGAACAGATTGGAGGCGGACGCGAGGATCTGAGGACATGGGGTTTCATGGGTTTTGTCGAGACAACATAAGAAGATGGAGCAACGACAACGAAACGCAGCGGCGAGCGGAGCTTCTTGGACGACGGACAAAACCGAAACTCTTCGGCTGGGCGTTCGGCTTCAACTGGTAGAGGTTCAATCGGCTGCTTGGCTAACAGAAAAACAAGAGGTCGGACGAAGAACTATGAAGGAGATGGCCGCCGCGGACGCTAGTGAAAAACAAATGGGGTTTCTGGGGTTTGGATAGTGGCAGATTTGAACAGCAATGAGTGGCAAAGGGAAGGTGCAACGACAACGGCAGATTTGCAGATCTAAGGGGTGGCTTCGGCTAATGGGAGATGATTTTGCCTCCGTTGATGGCTAATGAGAGATGATTCTGCCTCCGTTGATGAATGATCAACGGAGGCAGGGGTGTGGAGGCTAGAATTCCATAAAAAAAAAAAAAATTTAATATCAAATAATATCTCCAGAATAATATCTCCTCAGAATAATCTAATTATATTAATACCCTCTATCAAACTCAAAGTTGAAATCACAAACTTGAGTTTGCTAAGAACTAAGAAAAGAAACAATATATCTAGAATAGAATAAAAAACCCGAAGAACAAAAACAGACAAAGAACTTCTAGGTTAAAACAAACCCACGAAAAACTTACGGGATAGAAACATAGATCCTCGTATAGAGATCTATAACAGAACCTAGGAAGAACGAAACAAGAACTTTGGGGGGCAAAATGAAAGAGCAAAACTGAAGCAAAGTAGAATCAAAGCTGGACGAAAACAGGGTCGGAATTGGATAGAAGTGTTTTGTCGGATCAAAATGGAACCGAACGAACTAAACTAGAGCAAGTCAGAATCAGATTAAACAGGAAATCTGGGGCGAACAGAACGGAAACTGAACTGAATGGAGCAGAGAGGCTTAGCGGATCTGAACAAAAACAGAAACGAGGCGTCGTTGGATCTAGGCTTCGATCTAAACTTTGAAGGCAGACATGAAGGATGGGTCTGAACGAAATTAGACAGATCTGGAACAGATTGGAGGCAGACGCGAGGATCTGAGGACATGGGGTTTCATGGTTTTGTTGGGACAGCGTAAGGAGATGGAGCAACGGCAACGAAACGCAGCGGCGAGCGGAGCTTCTTGGACGACGGAAAAAACTGAAACTCTTCGGTTGGGCGTTCGGCTTCAACTGACAGAGGGTTGCTTGGCTAACGGAAAAACAAGAGGTCGGACGAAGAACTATGAAGGAGATGGCCGCCGCAGACGCTAGTGAAAAACGAATGGGGTTTCTGGGGTTTGGATGGTGGCAGATTTGAACAGCAATGAGTGACAAAGGGAAGGTGCAACGACAACGGCAAATTTGCAGATCTAAGGGGCAGCTTCAGCTAATGGGAGATGATTCTGCCTCCGTTGATGAATGATCAACGGAGGCAGAGATCAAACGGGATGTGGAGGCTAGAATTCAATAAGGCGAAAACCCTAGAGCTCTGATACCATGTTGATTTTATGGAATAAATCTATATTTCATTCATTACTTAATAGAGATACAAGCCTATATATACCATAGAGAAATACACTTAAGGAAATAATATCAAATAATATCTCCAGAATAATATCTCCAGAATAAAATCTCCTAACAATAATATCTCCTAAGAATAATCTAATTATATTAATAGGGAGCATTGTTGATATTATAATAAAGATAAAATCATACAATTATATCATAAAATTCAAAACTTATATACATCTTAATAAGTCAACTCAAATCTATGAGTTTTTCAAGTTCTTCATATATTCGAGATTCATTTGAACTATTTTTTTCTCTTGTTTGTAAGAAAAAATTTATCTCTTATTATGTTTGTCTCTGGTCGGCTGCCCCAGTCTCAATCTCCTTTTTTTTCTTTTCTCTAATAAAACCTAAAACATTCAAATAATTGCAAAACTGCCATTGAAGCATAATTAAATTATAAAATTCAAATTCAAATTGTTATTAAAAATATATATTCAAATTCAAATTCAAATTGTTACTAAAGATATATATTATGTATTATTTAATAAATTGTTAATAAATGGTTTAAATATAACAAATTTGAAAATATTTTATATAATAAAAATATAATAAGTTGTTTAAAATATAATAAATTCAAATTCAAATTAGTGATTGCCTTTTTAGGGATTAGATCGAGGAATTGTTGAAAATCAACCATTTTTTAGGAGAAATATTTATTAAACATAAATTTTATGAATTAAATTGATTTAAATACTAAAAATTTGAAAATCGGTTATGAATTATAGGCGTATATTTAGGAGATATTGGGGAAACCTTGCAAATCCCGAAAATATTATAAATTAGTTAATATTTTTCAAAACTGATTGCAGTTTGTAAATACACTGTATTTGTGACTATATGATATTTAGTATCATTATTTGTATCATGCAAATACACCGTATCTGTAAAACACATATTATCCTTCATAAAAATGTATAAACATGTATTATACTTCTTGATTTAGACATGCATAGCAAGGATGATTGGAAATAAAACGTCAAAGCAAAATAAAACGTCTAATTAAAATAAATATGAATATTAACATAATTAAAAAACACAAGGTGAAAAAATAATTATTCGATACAAGAGGCACAATAAATTAATTCTTTTTAATAAAAATCAACCAAAATAAGTGTATAATCATAATTAGCACGATTCTAGGGATGAAATATAATGACTCAAGAATGAAATTCTCATAACTATTTTTTATATTAACCATACGTATTATTTATTATTTAACTTTTTAAAAATAATTTGAAATATAAATCATACGAAAAAATATTGAATTAATAATTGTCATTATTTTAGGGATTAGATTTCATAAATTTGAATTCAAAATATTTTGAAATCTAATGAATAAGGAATGGTTGAAAATCTTTTAGCAATTTTTTTGGGGAAATCTTTATTAAACCTCTTTTATGAATTAAATAGATAAATGTTAATTAATTTGATTTAAATACTAAAAGTCTAAAAATATTATGAACTATAGGCATATATTTGAGGGATATTGGAAAAATCTTGTTAATCCCGAAAATATCATAGTTAATATTTTTCAAAATTGATTGTAGTTTGCAAATACAATCTATGTGATATTTGACCTCATTATTTGCATGAAAATACATTGTATCTGTAAAATACGTATTATCCTACATGGTATAAACGAGTAAAAAAAATTATTGATATATTGTGTGTTGGTTGTTGTGTGTTTACTTCATTGTTCAAACACGGTGTATTTCTGATCGATCCAACAAGTGCAGAATCAACAACCACAACAAAATAATTATCAGGGAATTTCGACATAATCAACATAAGTCAATAAACGTCTTTGTTTTCAACAATTCGAATAAGGTTTGAACTATTGCATCCATCCCAATAAAGAGTAATGCAACACACAAAAAGATCTAAACATGGAAAAAGTCTATCTTGAATGTTGTAAGAATACTTGAAATGAAGATGAGCATGAAATGAATACATTAACCACACGATAGTCAATATATCGGGAAAATTCCATCTATCTACCATAAAAAAGAATCTTCACACGTTGCATTGCCATTAGAAGAACCGGTAGAGGATAAAGGTAAAGAAATTAAAATACAGACGAACAATAAAGTCGATAGCTGCCGTGAAAGAATTTCAAAACATGCGTATGAGAAATGCGAAATTATTCACCGAACTGAAAATAAATTCATTCGAATATTGTTGTACCTCAGAATAAAAGTTTGATTAAAAAACTGTGTAGGGTAAATGGTATAATTAAATAATTTTAGATAAAAATCATATTATTCTCACGAATTTTTTAGGATATTGACATTTGAATAATTTTTTTTAGTGTTTTGGTGGTTTTAAATCAAACTTGTACCATATGGGTGTCCTTTGGGATCACCACCTATTTATGCATATGTGGCCAATTTTATATGTGATTCAACGGGATGAGTCCATAAAGAAGAAGAGCATTGCATTAAAGACTATCTCCTTGGAAGTTGATCTCGAAGATGAGGATGACCTTGATGAAGATGACATTGCTTATTTCTCACGTAAGTACGAAATTTTCATAAAAAGAAATAAATATTTCAAGAAACACCTATCAACCCAAAAAGAGTCAAAAGGTGAGAAAAGCAAAAAGGATGAGGTGATTTGTTATGAATGCATAAGATCGGGTCATATAAGAACGGATTGTCCTCTCCTCAAATCATCTAAGAAATCCAAGAAGAAGGCAATGAAGGCTACATGGGATGATAGTAGTGAAAGTGAAAGTGAAGTTGAAGAAATGGCAAATCTTGGTCTCATGGCTCATAGTGACAAAGATGATGAACATGATGATAAGGGTAACTCTAGAATCTCTTTCTATTGATGAATTATTTGAAAATTTTGAAAGCATGCAAAATGACCTAGAAAAACTTAGTTCTAAGTATGTTGTGCTTAAGAAGAAATACAATGTTTTAATTAGTGAAAATAAGTCTTTACTTGATACAATTGCTTGCTTTAAAGAGAATGAAAATTTTGAGCAAATTGAAGAATTGAATGTCTCTAGTGATAAGCATGTTTGTATTGAGAAAGATGCTTTGCTTGATAAAGTTAGATTTCTTGAGCATGATAGTTGTGAAAAAGATAACTTGATTAAAGTGCTTAAAGAAAATGAACTAAGTGTTTTACAAGAACTTGATAAAGCTAAAGAAACTATTAAAAAGTTGACAATAGGTGCTCAAAGATTGGACAAAATTATTGAAGTAGGAAAATCTTATGGTGATAAGAGAGGTTTAGGCTATATTGATGAATCATCTACTCTTTCAAGTTCTAAAACTACATTCGTTAAAGCATCACCTATTGTGCCTAAGTTTAACATGTCTAATCATGTGTCTAATCATGTTAAATCTAGTTTTGTACCCATATGTCATAATTGTGGTGTTGAAGGTCACATTAGACCTAAATGCTTTAAATTGAAGTATGCTCAAAATACTTATTCAAGAAGAAATTTTTCGCAAAGAGCAAAGTTTTACATTGCTCCAAGGAAGAATTTCTCCAATAAAAGTAGAGTACATAAATTTGTTATGAAAAATAAATCTTTGCATAATGTTGTTTGTTTTTCTTGTGGCAAGTATGGACATAAAGCTTATTCTTGTTACCTATCTAGATCTAGTGCTTGTAATGTCTATGAAAAAATGAAATGGATCCCTAAATATGTAAATGCTAACATTCTAGGACCCAAACAAGTATGGGTACCAAAGGATCAAACTTGAAATTAGTTGTTTTTAGGTTTGTTTGAAAGCCTCCAAGAAAAACAAATGGTACTTGGATAGTGGTTGCTCAAGACACATGACGGGAGACCGATCCAAGCTTATCTCTTTCTCCAAAAAGAATGGAGGCATGGTAACCTTTGGTGACAACAAGAAAGGTAAAATAATTGGTAAGGGTAATATAGGAAATGATTCATCTACTTTGATTGAAAATGTTCATTTGGTTGATGGTTTAAAGCATGATTTGCTTAGTATTAGTCAATTGTGTGATAAAGGATTTAGAGTAATATTTGATAAAAAAAAATTGCATAATTGAAAATGTTAGTGATAGAAAAGTTTTGTTTGTTGGAAATAGGGATGAAAATGTGTACACTCTTGATTTGAATGATTATCCTATTATTGATAAATGTCTTTCGGTTTTGCATAATGATTCTTGGTTATGGCATAGAAGACTAGGACATGCTAGCATGCACTTAATTTCAAATATTTCTAAAAATTGTTTGGTTAGAGGTCTTCCTAGTTTTAAATTTGAAAAAGACAAAGTTTGTGATGCTTGTCAAATGGGTAAGCAAACTAAGTCCTCTTTCAAATCTAAAAATGTGATCTCTACTACTAGACCCTTACAACTATTACACATGGACTTATTTGGCCCTTCTAGAATTGCTAGCTACGGAGGAAATTATTATGCTTTTGTGATAGTTGATGATTTTTCTAGATTTACTTGGGTTTTGATGATAAAACATAAGGATGATGCTTTGAAAAGTTTTATTAGTTTTGCAAAAAGAGTACAAAATGAAAAAGGATTTTTTATTTCCAAAATTAGGAGTGGTCACGGATGAGAATTTGATAATGATGCTTTTAAATCTTTTTGTGAAGAAAATGGTTTTTCCCATAATTTTTCTTCTCCAAGAACTCCTCAACAAAATGGTGTAGTTGAAAGGAAAAATCGTACTTTGCGAGAATTTGCTAGATCAATGTTGAATGAGTATGGTTTACCTAAATATTTTTGGGCGGAAGCCGTTAACACCGCTTGCTATGTTTCAAATAGAGTTTTAATTAGACCCTCTTTAGATAAAACTCCTTATGAACTTTGGCATGGAAAAATTCCAAATCTTGTCCTAAAGAATCACATTTCCATGCCGTTAAAATGATACTTAAATATTTGCTTGGAACTATTGATGTTGGATTATGGTATCCTAGAAAGTTGAGTTTAATTTGGTAGGATATTCCGATGCGGACTTTGCCGGTAGTTTACTTGACCGTAAAAGTACTAGTGGGACTTGTCAATTTCTTGGTAGTTCTTTAGTATCTTGGTTTAGTAAAAAGCAAAATTCGGTTGCCTTATCCACTACCAAAGCGGAATATATTGCAGTTGCTAGTTGTTGTGCACAAATTCTTTGGATGAAACAAACTCTTTGTGATTTTGGATTAAAATTTGATAATGTGCCTATATTTTGTGATAATACTAGTGCCATAAATTTGACTAAGAATCCTATTCATCATTCTAGAACTAAGCATAGATATTAGGCATCACTTTATTAGAGAGCATGTACAAAATGGTCATATTACTCTTGAGTTTGTAAGCTCCAATAATCAATTAGCGGATATATTTACCAAGCCTTTGAGTGAAGAAAGCTTTTGTAAAAATAAGCTTGAGCTTGGAATTATTCGTTGGGATGCATCTTATTTTATATCTTACTTGATATTGTTACCGTAATGCATATTGATAGGGGGAGAATTAGACATTTTGTATGTGTTCATGTTTTTTTTTTGGGAGAGCTAACTTCATTGGTATTGTTTTTTATGATTCCAAAGGGGGAGAGGTATAAGAAACATATGTTTTTATCAATTTGTTGCATAATTGTTTCTATTGAATAATGCATATTTTTTTTAGAGAAAAAAAAATTAATTAAGGACAAATAAGGTTCTCTTATCAATTGTTTTCAAGTATGTTCTTTGTGGTGAAATATATACATGAGCTTTATGGTTATACATCTTGATAATAGAATTACTTGTAGATCATGTGTGTTTCAAGTTATTTTTCTTCAATGATTTGTCATCATCAAAAAGGGGAGATTGTTGGCTTTTTGGCCCTTAATCTCAAATTAATTTATTTTAATTATTCAATTAATTTATATTTTGATGATAACAAATCTAATTTTTTTTATTGACAATTTTATTAATTTGAATAGACCATATGGTAGAGCTTGGAAAAATGATTCTAACGCCTGAATTTAAAAAGAAAATGATTTTAATATTATTATTTTTTCTTGTGTCTAAGGGCTAGTTGTTTAAAAGATGGTGAAGTTGCTTTATTGATTTCTTTTTAAACAAAGTATTTTGAAAAGACATATTATTATATTATTATTTGTATTGTGTCTAACGGCTAATTAAGTTTAAATATCAACCATTCATTTTTCTTTTACTTATATCTAATGACCCAAATGATTTTGAATTTATCTTTCCTCCATTTTTAAATACTTCACATTTACACAAGATCATAAAAATCTTCACAATCCTCAAAAAGTGCAAAAAACCAACATTGTTATTCTCTCTAAAGCTTCCAATTTTTATTCTTTTCATCTTATTCTTGAGAGCTTCTTATTGTATTGTGAGGATTAAATTTGTGAGCTTCAAATTGTATACTCACTCTTTTAGAGAGTTTTTCTTTTGCGTGATTTAAAAACTTCAACATATATATTGTAACGGTTGGATCCTAACCCGTGGAAAGGATCGGGTTTGCTCTTGAACCCGAAAAAGGAGCAAGAATCGGTTCGGCTCAAATCCGTGGAAAGAGTCCAAAGAAGATTTTCAATCAAAATCCCAAAAGGTGCTTGGGAAAGTGGATGTAGGTTGAGTTTAACCGAACCACTATAAAATTACGGTGTCTTCTTCTCTAACTCTTTTCTAATTATTTTTTAATTTAATTTTAGTTACATATTCTTATTGGTTGAGTTTGATTGCATACTTCCATTCATATCTTTTTATTAATCTTGTTATTTAACAAAGTTTACAAAGTTCTTTATTTAAATTTTAAAAAATATCTAATTAGTTGATTTTACTTTTTATTTGTCAAAAAGTTTATTTAAACCCTATTCACCCCCTTCTAGGGCTGCCATACCGATCCAACAGTTAAGATGCATAATGTGAATGATATAGATGACTGACTGTTATGAGTAATGGGTTATGGCTGATATGACTATGTTTATGATGCATAAAATATTAATCACATGATAAAAACGTTATGATTGATATTCATGTCATGTTATAATGTTATGATGTTTATGATAGGTTTTATGGAATGGATTGTGGTGTTTTGTTAACTTTGTCTATTAGATTTGTATCCATATGAGTGTCCCTCGGGATCACTACCTTCTTTTATGACTAATGTGAGTTTGATGAGATTTACTAGCCTGTCATGTTATGTTATGACTGATGTGAGTTCGATGAGGCTTACTAACCTGTCATGTTATGTTTTATGAATGGTTCGATGAGGCCACTTACAGCCCGACTCTCTTAGGGTGTTTCCTTTGAATTCACCAAGAGTCCAAATGTGTTCCTACGAGATCGCTGGATAGCGTGTGTTCGAGAGTACGATAGTTTTGGGTACTTCCTTACAGAACCTTAATGAGAAGTTAATAAACACCTAGCGGGACTAGTAGTGGATCCCTTATTGAGTATGTGTTTATTCTCATCATTTTCTATGTTTAATATTTCAGGCAAAGGTAAAGATAGAGGAAATCTGACGAGTGAGACAGAAAGGATTCGTGACATGTCATATGGAGATATAATTTTGCTTTTGCTTTCCATTGTTTGTTTTCAGCGTTTTGAGCTTAAATATTTTTATCTATTTGTTTTTTTTATCTTTAAAATTTGTAAAACTCGCTGCAACATATTTTCATGGTATTTTTAATGAAATTTAGTCTCTGTCGTTTCCAAGAAATTGTCAAAATTGTTATTTATCTTTAAGGTAATTACCTTAACTTAGTATAAAGGGTTGAGTCGTTACAGGTGATTATTGCAACCCAGACATATCAAGTGTTTTACCTCGAGGACCAAAAAATGGGACCAATTGAAAAATTGTTTAAGTGGGTACAAAATAAACTTGTTTAGGACGTGCCAAAAGTGAAAGATATTGAGAATGAGCAACTGATTAATGTATTGGAAATCGTCGTCGAACATTGTGTGGATGACACTCTGTGCAGGACTGCAGAGAGACCTTATTTTGACGTTGAGTCGAGACATCATTATCTGACGTGAGGAGGTAACGTCAGGCTTACCCTATTGCCGACATCATCTTCACGTCGACATCGGCGACATCAGGATAGGACACACCCGATGTTGTCTCTTTAGTATGTCGACCAAAGTTCTTCCGACGTTTTACTTTCAACGTTCTGGCCGATGAGGTTTTCGACGTCGGGAGAACTTTTGTCGATGTTTTTTCATTTCTCTAACGCACTACTGTGTCGACAATACTCACTATCCTTGTAGTGATATTATGATTCAGGGGTCGATCCCTCTTCTTCATACATGGATGTCAGTCAATCAACTTCTTACATGCATGGACACAGACGTGACCGTGGAGAACATAACAAATATTTGTACTATGAAGCACTTGCAAAGGTATTAGAACAACAAGAGTACCAACAAAAATCAGAGAAACAAGAGGAGCTAGGACAACACAAAGTTCAGAGTCAATGGTGGCAACTAGCTTAAAATCGACAATGTTCAGGTTGTGGAACACGTTGATTTTATTTTATCTTTTAAATAAATGTAATTTGGTTATTAAAAAATATTTTAATTTACATTGATTTTTTTCCAATTACAGATCATTATTTTAAAAAAACGGTTCAACAATCATATTTTTTAATAATTAAAATATATAATTAAAAAATTTCATAAAATTCGTCACAAATGAATGAAAGATAGTATACATTATTTATAAAAAAAAATTAAAACTTCAACATGGTTTGATTTAAAAATGGTGACAAATGAATGAAAGATAAAATACATGATCTATAAAAGAATTTAAATTTCAATAAGCAAAAATATCTCGTTATCTAATTATTTAAATCTATATATTTTTGTTTGAAATAAAAGAAGCCAAGGTTTTGGGTTGGAAGCCCAACCTTGGAGAGAGAGAATAAGAAAAGGATTTGAGTGACGAGAAGGTCTTGAGTTGACCCAAGACATAGAAGAGAGAACACAAATCTACCATATTTCTATAAAATACTAACCATATTTATCTAAATTTACCTTTTAATTTTGGTTAAAAATTATATTTAATCCATGTACTTTTACAAAAGTAACAATTTGGTTTAATTTGGTTCTTGAACTTTAAAAGGAATGATTTTAGTCGCTATAGTTTGAAAATGGTAACAATCTCGTTCCTTTAAAGTAAATGGAAGTGTGATGTGGTTGCCATCTAGGATCATGCTATTTAAATAATATAAATAATATAAATAATAATAAAGCAAATAAACTACCAAATTTTTGATTTTTTTTAGCTCCAATTCATTTTCATTTTCATTTTTTTAGGGTTTTGATTTTAGAAGATTTTTTTCTGCTTGTTCTTATTTTCTAACGGGAGATTGGAAATTTAAGAATGCAAAATGAGTTTTCATAAATAGTTGGAAGAAATATTTGTTGAGGTTTTATTTTAAGTAATAGAAGGAAGGGCTAGTGTCGTGGTGGTGGTGCAAGTAGTGAGTTAGTGTGGTGAGATCAGATGCTCTGTCTCGATATAAAATAGCTTCTAGGAGTACTTTTGATAAAAAAATAAAAGCTAAAATCCCACGTTTTACTGGAAACCAACCTCAACGAGAAGATAAAAAAAAAAAAAATCCAAATAACTTTGTCAAGTTTAGATCCAACCAATTTTCTTAATTGATTATGAAACAAACAAATCTGTTTTTCAATTAATGTTAGATTACAATAAAATGAAGAAACAAAGTTTAGAGGGATCTAACTATTTTCCACGTTTTACTGAAAGCCATAGGTCTTTTTGAACGATAACAAGAAAAGTGCCTCATATTTGTGTTAGGTTGATTTTTAAAGTATAGAGTAAATGGTAAGCATTTTGGAAGTATGGAGACCATATAATGTGATATTTATTTATTTAAAAAAATAGCAAACAAATAAACAAAATAAATAAATAAAATATCAAAATTACCACTAATATAAATAATATGATGGCGGAAACATTCTTACACAGTTGTTGGTCGGACAGAGGGTGCTCTCTCCCTCTCTCTCCCCCTCTTCGATTCCACAATGTAAAGCGAAAATTCCTGCTTTCACCTCTCCCTCTCTCTACACTAATAAATTTTCCCATTTTGTCGCTGTGAAGATCTCCACTTCTCTCCGAATCTACTCACTAACTTGTAAGATCGATTCATTTTGCTTCTACTCTCTCTACTTTCCTTTTTTCCGGTTTCATGTTTCCATTCTTTTCTATTTTTATTCTCTTCGCTTCATATATGCTTTTTGAGAGTGGTGAGAGAGAAGACACACATATATTACCCTTGCTACTGGTGACTTTTTAATTGGGTGTCCTTTTCTTCTTCAATTTCTCTTATGTGCTTGCGAATTGGGATTGAATGAATTTGACTCCTTGTCGCGCGATCTTTCCGTTGGTGTTCCTTAGTTTGTAATGTGTTCTTGATTTTGAA
The DNA here is from genome assembly GCF_000004075.3 of Cucumis sativus. Taxonomy (NCBI): domain Eukaryota; kingdom Viridiplantae; phylum Streptophyta; class Magnoliopsida; order Cucurbitales; family Cucurbitaceae; genus Cucumis; species Cucumis sativus. The sequence continues at coordinate 17,195,658 of NC_026658.2, forward strand.
TTGTTAGCTGGAGCGGTGTTGAGGGCTGATTGTTACTTTAAATGTTACAATTAGGTTATAATTTTTAATGCTTATCTAGTTTGTTTGAGCCAGCTATTTTGACATGACCTAGTTTCCGTCGCTTTCTTGTTTTTTTATTTATTTTTTTATTTTTATTTTTAAGTTGCATCTCTATTTAGGCTAGGGTTCTTCATTTGTTTAATAAAAGACTGCTTTCATTTTCACCTTAGGATACTGTTTTATGATTTCAGTAGGATGCACCTTTCGTACAGTTTATTTCACTTCACTTCTTTGACTTAAGTTTTTTACCCACAGGTAGTCTTTTTTTTTTTGCGCTTGAGGATGTTTTTTTTACGACTAAACCAATAGTTGTTATTGTGATTTAAAGTGGGTTTCTAAATTCACATGGTATCTCTATTTAAAGTATAAATGGTTTTGGTGACTACTTCAAGCTGCGTGCAAGTTGTCACAATCTTTTTTTGGTGCCCAATTTCTTTAATGGTGATTTTTTAATCTTGGTTTTTTCAATTTTCTCGCATATGATGTATGGAACAGAAGTAGTTTGATGCTGTTCCATAAAAACTAAAAGAGAGGGCTCAAAATTGGAATGGTGGTTTTACCTCCCTCATTAGGAAACAGGACTTTCATTAAACGGGTTGAAACAGAAAAGTTGCCTACAAATGAAGCTTTCTTGGCTGGCTTCCTTTTGATGTATTTATTGGTCTATTTCTTATTTGTTTGGTGTTGGATTCATAGTTTTTTTTTTTTTGGTTGTTTAGTAGATACTGGGGTGGAACAATTGAGGTGAATAAGCTCTGCCAGTTGATTGTCAATTCAACTCGTATGCTTTGGACTGGGAAATATGTCAACCGGAACGGTGAGAAGGATCCCACGTCAAGATATTCAACTGGTAAGCTGGTTTCTAAATTGCTCATCATTCTTAATTTTTTTCTATCAACCCAATAGATCCCACAGAACTGGATATTAGTTGTTTCCTTGTAGGAATAGATGCGAACAAAGTTTTAGACCTTCATAAGTAGTTTAGCCGTTACCCTGAGGAGCTTACCTGTAAGGTCAGATGACATGAATTTATAGGCCAATTAAATGACTTCCTTAATTTCCTTTCTGGATTAAGGAGTTTGAATCTGTGGAACCATATCTTGGATAAAGTTCAAAAGAGATTGTCTTCTTGAAACAGAGTTTCTCTCTCTATCTAAAGGGGGAAAACTTGCACTCATCCATGCCGTGTTGGCAGAGGGATCCCTAACTACTTGTCACTGTCTAGGATTTTGGTCATGGTGAGCAAGTCCATTGAGAAAGTAATGAGGAATTTCTTCTTGGAAAGGGTTATTGAGAGTGGATTAAATATTTTATCCCATCTATGAAATTGTTCATTTGTTTCTCAGAAAAAAAAAACGAGGGTGGATGATCTCACCTGGTCAAGTGGGAGGTGATATTGAAACTGGTGTATCTACGAGATGAGCCATGAGCTTGTGACGTTTCTTCTTGGAGCCTAACACGCTTTGGCATTGGGTTATCATGAGCAGGGCCTTCTCCCTCTCATGTATTGTGAGGGTAGTGGCTTCGGGGACTTTAACGTATGGAAAACTATTTCTTCAGTTTTCTCCCTTTTTCCTCATTTATGTGTTCTCATTGAGGTGGCTTGAAGACCTGTTTTTGGGAAGATTTTTTTTTCTTAAGAACAACTTCTATTGAGATAAAAATGGAAGGATACACAAGGCATACACAAAAAACCAACCCACAAAAGAAGGGTGTTCAGCTAAAGGAAGAGACTCAAACTATACTAAATAGAACCCATTAGATAATTACAAAAGGCCTTGGAAAGCACCCAGAGGCAAGCCTCTGTGCGTTATGTTTTTGTGTTTATTTATCTTTTGAACAAAAGGTTACATTCTGTGGCCTTGGAGTTGCCGTCCCTCAGTTCTTCCATGCTTTTCCTAAAACTTATGGTGGCCTATATTTGATAGAGAGGCAACAAATATTGTGTCTTCTCTCCATTGTGTAACACTTCAAGGTGTATCTAGGGAGAATTGATGTTTGGTTGTGGTCTCCTGATTCTTCTGTCGTTCTATTCTTTCTTCCAGTTTTGTTGGTCACTTCTTCCTCCCTGCTATCTCTATTTCTCCTCTCCTGGATAGGTTAAAATTTCAAAGAACATCAAGATTTTTGCATGATAGCAGGCAGGTTTTGCACAGAATCGTGGATACCTTGGAACATGTCTGAAGGTATTCTTCCATTGTTGTGTTTATGCAGTGATGCATTCTTTGCAGGAGGCATGGGGACGAGGAACTTGATTATTTGTCGTGAGATTGCAGTTTGTTTCGTTTTTTGGGATTGTTGGAGAACCTCACTTTGCTTGTGTCGTGCTCAGAGCAAGGATGGTGGTTAGTTTTTGGAGGAGTAAAATTATGGCAATGCAGTTTTCTTGCTGTGTTGGATATTTGATAAGAAAAAAATAATAGAATATTTGAAGAGGTTGAGAGATCGTGACAGGTGATTTGAGAGATGTCTAGGTTTAATGGCTCCCTTTGGGCCTTGTTCAGTAGGTCTTTTTGTTACTATGATATTGGTCTTTTTCGGATTGGAGTCATTTCCTATAGTTTGGTTTGGACTCCTTTTGATCAGGCTGTTTTTTCCTTCTCGTTTTACTATGCTCTTGTATAATTTCATTTTCCTCAACGAAAGCTTGGTTGCTTACAAATACCATGCTCTTGTATGTATATATGCCAGCTGAAACATTTTGTCAGCCATATATGTAATGAAGCTTGAATCTTTTAGGCAAGTTGTCAATGTCTGTCAGTTACGATATAGACGCTAAAAAACTCACTCTTTTTGGAATATTGAGTATTGAATCTTTAGTTTATCTAAAAGAATACTGGTTCACGAACATGTCAAAAGAATATTAGAGAAGTGGAAAACTTTAAAGGAAAACATCATGCTTGTTTATAAAACATATTGCAGACATTTTGATTTTGAAATCTCCTCATCATTTAGGATATGGCATTATTTGGTATTAACATCCATATGTAATTTTGTTTTTTGATTTCTCATATGTTAGTGATTTTATCTTTTTAATATACTCTATCTTGTTTTTGGAATGTTGTTCAGCATACAGCTTCTTGGTGGTGCACAAATTACACTAAATTCTTTTGTAATTACAACGTTTCTATGATTTTTAACAATTGGAAGACTCTTATTCAGTAGCTCTTTGTGGGGGTCGTCTCAACCCCCGCCCTTAGGTTCTCTTTTGTTCCTCTATGAATATATGTTTCTGTTTCTTATCAAAAAAGAAAAAGAAAAACTGTCTTGTTTAAAATGCAAACGTCTTGGTGCAAAAACTTTGGAGTTATGTAGAACATCAACTTTCATCACTCTAATGAATGGTGTGGTGCGGCTTCCAGTGTGCACTTTCAAGCGAGTAATCTCATCCAATTATTTATATCTATATTTTAGGTGCGAAGTCTTATAGAGCGGTGCCTTCAGCTTGATATGAGCCGAAAAGAAGTCGTGGAAACACTTTTGAATCAAGAAAAGATTGACCCTGGTTTCACCGAACATGGTAAACATATAGTCAATGTTTTTATTTTCTGACATACTAATGCTTACTCGTCTTTCTGTAAAAAAATGCCTATTTGTTTGCTGGTTTGTTGGTTTGTTCTATTGCTGATAGATGTATGATCATTATCATAGGTTTGGTTTTTTTTTTTTTAATTTTTTAGATTTTTTATTCAATTTGTAGAATAATATTCCAGTTTGTTTTTCCTCCTTTCCACAAATCTTTTAAGCCAAACCGCACATTAATCTGACTGCAATACGGACCCACGGTATAAAAACTAAAATCCTATGTTCATTTGTTATCATTTACATGATCGTATAAGGAATTTTGATCAAGTATTATATTTTGTTGTTACTTGTACGTATAAGCCATATCTTTCTCCTTGTCTAATTGATGTGGGAATTTGGTCAAGAATGTTCTCCTCTTCATTCTCACAGTTATTCTTTCATTTTTTCTCTCAATCAAAGTGGTTATTCTCATTAAAAAAAGAAACTGTTTGGTTGTTGCTAACTCACTCTGCACCCAAATGCATAAACTAATTGTTTATAGTAAAATTGATATTTTATCAATATTTTAAGACTCCTTTTCCCTTGTAGGCTTTATTTTTTTGGCATTTAGTTCAATGCAAAATTAAACTTTTGACTTTTTAATCAATAATATAGCCTTAAATAATTGATTTATGCTCAGGTCTAGCTTTCATGGGTTTGGTTTTAATTTCACCCAAAAGGCCCCTAATTTTGAGATAATTGTCCTTGTACTCATATCTTCTCCTTGTCTAGTTGATGTGCGAATTTAGTCACTGTTAACAATTCTCTGCGTAACAAAGTACCGTCTAGTCTTTCTTCAAATAAGCTTCTATTTGCATAACTCTAGTATCTACTATGTTGAGAATTTGCTCTAATCCAGATGAACTTCTCTTCTCTAAATACCATCTAGTCTTCCTTCAAATAAGCTTCTATTTGTATAACTCTACTACATTGAGAATTTGCTCTTATCCAGACCAACTCCTCTTCTCTGGAGCAAAGCACCTATCCCAATAGAACCCAACTACGAGTCATCATGTCAAATGTCTTTGAGGCTCATCATTTCTATGTTGGCACTAGAGGAATCCATTGACATGGTCATTTGGGAAATGACTTGAATACCATACCATGTTAGAGCTACCTTTGAACCCAAAAGTGTAAGATGATGGTTTATGATGCATTTACTAAATTATCAACACTTTAACCATAGTCATCCATATTTAATTATAGGAAAGAACATAGTGATTGTGAAAACGATTTTTAGTTAGTTGATTGCTGTGTTAGTACGATACCCAAACTGCAAGATAGCATGATGTGCCATGACTTGTTATAGTTTAGTAAGATGAGCAATGAGTCCACCATAAAAACGTCCAGCGCATCTAGAGGCTTTATTTATTTTATTTTATTATTTTTTATTTTAAGTTAAGAAACTGAGCTTTTATTGAAAAGAAATGAAAGAATGCTCAAGACATACAAAAAAACAAGTGAACTGAAGGACCCCAAGGACTCTAATCGAAAAGAATAAGATGTATCTGAAAATTACAAAAAGGTCTGGTACATACATACATACTTACGTACACGTATGTACGTTCGTACATACATATATATTTATGAAAACAACTTCATTGAGAACAAATGAAAGGAAACAAGTGCATACCAGGAAACCAGCGCACCAAAAACACCTAAGAGGATCCAATTAAAAATTTCACCAAGAGAATAGTTCCAAAAATGCTTTGAAACCAAAGCCCAGCAGGACATATGGAATTTCACTAAGGACCAAACCTCACAAGGGTCCCTGGCCCTTCCTCTAAATACTTCAATCGGAAGGGCAACCCAATAACCCGTGTGGAACTTCATTTTGAAATCAAATGAAACACACATCACCACCATCTGAAGCAACACACATTTAACTCGTACTGATGTCGAGATTTCTAAATGTGACATGATGGAAAGGTGAAATTCTATGCAACCAAAGGAAAGAACAAGCTACTGCTATGCCGTATAGAACTTCATCAGAGCTTTCTTTTTCTCATTGATTTCTTCCAAAATCAAATGCTCCAAACCACATACTTAACAATAGTGAGTCACAAATTTCTTGCCTTCCCAAATCATAGGTTGAAGATGGTGCCTTTACCCCTGAAACCACAAGCGCAAGAACATAGGAGCATTTGAAACGAAGTTCCCAAAAAATTCTAGCTGTACAATTTAAGGAAGAACAAGTGATGGTTATCTACTTATCTTCAACCTCTTAAAGACATAATTAACGGTAATTGGATCAAGGATCAATAGTTGCTGCATTGTCAGTGAAAGGATGGTTTTCCAGACACACACATGGAGAAAACAAAAGGACAATAGAAAAACATACAATAAGTTTCAAGTGGATTCTTATACAAAAAAAAGTTTTTAGTGGATTCAAAAAAATTATTCATAAATTTTTTATCCATAGTTGATGAGTGGATATAATTTATTGTACATAGATCTCCGGATTGTTTTTAGTCTTGCTGATACTTAGATCTCTTGATTTATATGCATATTATGGTTCGTTGTATTTTGAACTTTGTATCTTGAGTATTAGCCACTTTTCACTACATCGAAGAAAAGTTTGTGTCTGTTTCAACATAACACTCATTGAAATAGAACTGCAGGTTGTGGCTTATACTACATTCCTTTTATGTTTATTTCATCTGTTGTAGTCAAAACCTTATGTTTTGCTTTTCTTCCAGTTTGGCAGAAGCTTGAAGAGGAGAATCGGGAATTCTTTAACGCATATTATCTGAGACTGATGGTTAAAAGCCAGATTATTGAATTCAACCGGTTGCTTGAACAGCAAGCTCGAATGATGCACCAGATACACCCATGTGCAGTGACTGCATTATCTAGTTCTAATGGATCCCAAGTCCAACCGAGTAAGGCTGCTTTTCTCCTAATTTGAAGCTTAATCTTCATAGTTGTTGCTTGTTGCATTTCTATCTTTGGATGTTATTATATGTTAGTTACAACGTATCTAATCTCTCGAGAATAAGGGTGGTCATGTCTCTTATGACGAGGCATATTGAATGAGGAAGAGTTGCACCTCATGTCATTCTCTGCAAAGACACTTTCCTTTCAAACCGATGGTCTCTAGTCTCTACCATATTGAGATATCAATTTTCTTGTAATTGAGCTTAGTGGCTACCATATGGTATACTATCAACAGTGGCTGAAATGACGGAAATTACTTGATATGAATTCTTGCCAAATGAATATGTATTCTTGGAATCCATGCTGTATGCTTTTGCCAATATGTGAGGCTGTCTGTAAATCCCGATTCTGTCTAATGCAGTTCTAGGCATTTTTGGATAGAAAATAGGAGGTTCTTAAGTGTCAGAAAAGGATTGCAATTCGGTTAGGATAAATGTCTTTGTTTCATTTAGTCAGGGCTTTCTTGTTAGGAACCTAGGAGTCTTTTTTTGTAATATTTTAAGTTGTTGCCTGAGCTGTGCTTAAGTTTTTGTCAATTTGAAGCCACTTTCTCCATTTAGTAATAGAATTCCAAGCTTGTTGGCATCTGGCAACCTCTTCATTCCTCTCAATTCTTGCTATGTATAATTGTAGGCTTTTAGCAATTCTTATTTCATTTAGTCAACAAAGTTAATTCAATATTTTATTAAAAGAAAAAATTAGAAGGTGAATAGGCACCTAGGGCAGACAGTTGAGCATCCAGAGATGCCATGCGCAAAGAAAATACATTTGAACTAAATGTATTTAGTAGTTTCTAGTTAGTTTTATGGTGTTTATGCATATAAATATTTACTACTTAATTGGTTTTTTTTTTTTTTTTTCAAATGTAACATTAGTGATCTGTTTTCCCCTTTACTTTCTATAATTTCTGGCTCAGCACTGTCTTAGTCACTTCAAATTTTATTTGTTACATATAACCCTCAACCCCTTATTCTCTAACATACTTAATCCCGATTCAGAAAAGGTACCATCGAGTTCACTTAGAAACCACATATGATGTGGAGTAGGTTTTCATTATCAACTACAAAGTTGTACTAGGGACAACATATTTAATAAAGATCCATCTTTTAATTTGGCAAAAATTGATCCATGGTTTATATGCTCATTCTATAATTCTCTTGTACTATGAGCTCCTGTCTCATTTAACAGAAGATGCAACGAAATTTATGTTTGCCTCATCCCCAAAAAGAAAGAGGTGGCCTGTGTTAGTGACTTCAGACCCAGAAGCCTAATTACCTCCTTGTGTAAAATTATTTCTAAGGTGCTTGCAACAAGACTTAAAAAAGTCCTTCCCTCAATTGTTAACGATACTTAAATGGCTTTTATGGAGGGGAGGAAAATTCTTGATGTTATTTTGATTGCCTCGAAAGCCATTGATGAGTGGTCTTTAAAAGGCGGAAAAGGAGTGTTGTTGAGCTCGATCTAGAAAAAGCCTATGACAGGGTGAATTGGTTTTTTCTTGACATGACTATGAAACTTAAAGGCTTTGGTAAAAGATGGAGGAGATGGATTTGGGGATGCTTGTCGACGACTAACTTCTCGATCATCGTCAATGGTAGGCCGAGGGGAAAGATTTTTGCTAAAAGGGGTAGTTGTCAGGGTGATCCACTCACCTCTTTTCTTTTTACAATTGTGGGAGATGCCCTTAGGAATGAGAAAAGGACCATAAGAGGCTTTCAATTTGATAATCTGTCAAGTGACCTTACCCACCTTCAATATGCGAACGATGCTCTTCTCCTCTTCTTGGGCGAATGGTAATTTGGAGACTTGGTGGAAGATGATCAATCTCTTTCTTCTAGGAGTTGGGTAATCCCTTAATAGCTCCAAAACATCATTGATAAGTATAACCTTGACAGTGTCGATCTGGCTCCTTATGCTAGTACTTTGGGCTGTATGATTTATAATGTCCCCTTAAACTATATGAGTTTCTCTATAGGAGGGGATCATAATAGGAAAGAGGTTTGGAATGCCCTTGAAGACCGATTCAAATATAAAATTGACAGATGGAGGAATGTGTCTCTCTCCAAAGGTGGCAAATTAACACTTGTGCAATCGGTTTTGAATAGCCTTCCTTGTTATTTGTTTTCTTTGTACAAGCTCCGATTGGTATTATCAATAGATTGGAAAAGATGATCAAGAATTTTGTTTGGATAGGGGGGCCTACGAACTCGGCTGCTCATCTTGTCAAATGGGAGTGTACTTCTTGCCTGATCTGCTATTGTGGTCTTGGGATTGGCTCTTTTAGGAATAAGAACAATGCCCTTCTCACTAAATGACTTTGGAGATTTAGTAAGACAATGCGTTATGGAGTCGCTTAATTGTGGCTATCTACGGTTTAGAGGAATGGGTGGTCTACTAAAGCTTTGAAGAGAGGCAGGCCTTATAGATTATGGGCTGGCATTATGAAACATAAGGAGACTTTCCTTAATTTCTCGGCTTTTTTGTTGGGTGAGGGAACACAAATCAGATTTTGGAAGGGTAGTTGGTGTAGCGTGCAACCTTTGGCAGAAACTTTCCCTAGCTTGTTCTCTGTCACTGAACAAGGATGCTCTTGTTGCTGATTGTTGGTGTAATGCTAGTCATTCTTGGAATTTGGACCTTAGAATAAACTTGCTTGATAATGAGCTTGACAACATGGCCACTATTCTGGAAATTCTTCATTCTTGGGCCCCTTCGAACGATCATAATAATCTTAAATGGACTCTTAATGCTAATGGCAGCATTACTACTATGTCTAACTTTCTTAAACTAACCTAGAGATCTCCCTCCATTGCTGTCCCCTTGATTCTATATATTTGGAAGTCTAAAATCCTGAAAAAGGTAAATTCTTCTTATGGTAACTTGCCTATAGAAGTCTCACCACTCTTGAGAAAATTCAAAAAAATTCCAGCCACCATGCTCAGCCCCTCGATGTGCTGCCTTTGTTTCAAAGATGAGGAGACCCTGGACCACCTATTTAGAATATTTGGTACACATTGTTTAGAATATTTGAAGTGGATGTTTGTTTTCCTGGTAAGATTGAAGTTGGATGTTGGAAGGGTTCAAAATTAGAGGGCTTTAGTCCGAAAGGTCACATCTTGTGGAGTTGTGCTACCCATTGCCTTTTGTAGTGTATCTAGAAAGAAAGAAATAGTAGAATTTTAAGAAAGAAATAGTAGAATTTTTTAAGATAACTATAACTCTTTCATTCTTTTTGGACTGTGTTGCAACACAGCTTCTTGGTGGAGAACGAATTATACCAAACACTTTTGTAATTATAGCCTTTCTATGATTTTCCAACAATTGGAAGACTCTTATTATTTAGTTTCTCTTGGGGAGGGTCCTCTTGTCCCTTGCCCTTAGGCTGTTTATCTTTTGCTCATTGAATATATTCGTTTCTTATGAAAAAAATGAGCTCCTGTCTCGTTATTAATATATTTATTTATTTATTCTCCAATGATGGCTATTTTGCAATTATCTCTTTCTAAACCAATTCTAAATGCAGAAGAACTTTTATTCACAAGATATTTGTTCACCTTTGTTTGTGTAATATTGTAAATCGTATTTTGGAGACTCAAGTAGAAGAAAATATTGTGATATTAGGGTTAATGCTCTGCATCTTACAAAATGATTCCTGAAACTTCTATTAATCAAACATGTCATGTTTTCAATATGTGACTTGTACTAATGCAGGTTTTCTATTCCACGGTGATGTATGACATTTTGTATATTGATGATCTTGTGAGGTTTCCATTTCTTGATTGTGATTTGGAATTTGGATTAGTTTCTTATCGTTCTATTTCTTTTTCATTTCATTTATATTAGTTGGGGGCGGGGGGGGGGGGGGGGGGGGCGAGGGGGTTGAAGGAGTTGCTTTGCTAATGATAAACCTTTCCCGGCATTGTATATTTATAATCTATTTGTATTTTGTATCACTACCAAGTCAATGTACTTTGTTTTGAACAGTACACCAGAGCTGCTATGCACCAAAGCATACAGGACCTACTTTGAAACAAGATGATATAGATCACCCCGTTGGTGTCAGCATAGGCAATGCTTATTCTAATGGTACCCAACCTGTACACTCGACTTTGCACACTGCTGTGGATATGTCTTCTCATACCAGGAATGATGCTGCACCTCAGAGCTCAAATGTGGGTCTGTTTCAAGGAATGAATGGAGGGATGATCAAAGTAGAAACTGGATATTCAAACAGTTCTCACTACATGTTTGGAACAGAGGGCAATGTCCTTGATGCACGTCAATCAATTGGGAACGCGTCAGTTGCATCTTTTGCTAGTGTTGATTCCAACACACCATCCTTCAATGAGTCACTTCTTGATCCGGATCCTTCTTCATTTGGGTTTATTAATCAAATTACAAGGAATTTTAGTCTCTCAGATCTGACAGCGGACTTCTCTCAGGGTTCAGGTATCTTTTTTCACTCTCTACTTTAAATTAATTTAGAATGTACCACTCTCTTAATTTTAAGTTCAAGATATGTTCAAAAAGATCCATCAAGGAAAGAAATCAAACGTTTTCCCTTTTTGTTAAGCTTCACCCTCATTTTGTCAAAAAGAATGAGAGAGAGTGGACAAGGACTATTGAATTGTCAAAAGAAATCAAATGTTTTCCCTTTATTATCAGTCTAATAATGGCTTTGAATTGCCAGATATGCTAGAGAGCTATGGTAGATGTCCCTTTTTACCAACAGAGGCTGATAACATCCTTGATACATGTGAGAATGGAGACCGTCTTGGTAATGAGTTTTCTGTATCTGTTGATCCTTGCTTGTAATATTCGACAGGTGGTTACTGACTTTAAAATTTCTTCGCATTTAAAGATAGTAAAAGGTTGGATAATGTATCAGAAAGCCTGAGTTACGAAGATTTCAGACACAATTAGCTGGTATGTTATCTGTGCTTAAGCGATCATTTTTAATTTATGCTTTTTTAGTTTTCTTTGGCCGTTCTTTCTAGAGGAATTAAGACCACTTATGCACACAGAGATGTATATGGTATCTCCTTTTTCTTTTATGTTGGTCCACTGAAATTGTGGAGTTGCCCATCGGTTCTCCATTGGCATGAAATCATGAAAGCACTTTTGTTTAGAAGCCAATTGCTTTTCATAAGAATAGGCTTCCTTGTGGATGACACGCTCATTGAGATGGCTTGCTCTTGTGTGTTCGATGGAGTTTTTTGCTATCACAAAAAATAATTTAGGATTCACTTTCGATCATCAACAATTATTTGATTTCTTATTTTATCGTCAAGTTAAAACTCTCAGACACCCAATTTTTATGTCTGATGGACTTTTTAAAATGTCAAATAGGCTTAGACTTTCAAACTATATTTGTTATTTAAAGAATAAAAAATTAGAAGTACAATAAAATCATGAAGTCATTATTATCAATCGTCAGTGTTAGTGTAGTGCATATGGGGGCAAAAACTTGCCCATGCTTGTTTTTTCGTAGTAGTTTATCGGGTACGAAAAACTAACTTGGTATAAGCTTTTAGTTTCATAATCAATAAAATTAAAGATGAATATCAAAGATGAGGTAATTAAGAGGTAAAGAATTGAAGTTTACGTTTATCCTAATATCAACCAAGTTATCTGTATAATCATAGCCCTTATGAAATGCCACTTTAAATGTTGGAAATTTTCATGCTTTTGTTTTGGTTGTTGCAGTGCAGCAGAGATGTACATTATGTAATGCATTTATACAAACGTTTGGATCATGGAAGCTGCTTATTGATGAACTTTTTAAGCGGTTGTATATGATAAAAGGCACATGGGTTTGCTGTCAACCTGATAATTGATGCATCAAATATCATCATTTTGTTGCTGTACTTGTGCAGATGATTGTACATAGCATTGTAGGGCTGAAGAGGCATTCAGATCGGCGCCAAACTTACTGACCGTATGCGCCAGTTTCACTGACATTGGCGGATAAGGAGTTTTCCTTTAGAACACAGAGCCCCAAATTACCATAGCAGGTTAACATGGAGAATGGAAATAATACATCACAGTGATTCTGAAAACAATTTTAGCTTTCAAGTGATTGAATTCCTGAAACTAACCTTTAACGTTTGATGGTTTTGCTTGATGATTTCAGTATTGGAAGTGATTGTAATGATCTCATGAATATATTGAGTGTAGATTTGTAAGAGTGGAATACAGAAATGCTGGTTGAGTTGAACTTTGTGATTGACTACTACCATTGAAAGTGGCTTCAACATATTGTCTTTAATTAAAGAAGCTTCTTGAGGTGAGTTTTATGCCTAGTAATTGTCAAATTCTGATTGTCATGTGTGGCTAAGGCTCTTGTAATTATTTGGCAGTAAGGCAACCATTTGGTTTTCCAAAATTAAGAATGTTTTCAAAATCAAAGTTGAATTTAAAAAAAAAAAAGAAAAGAAAAGAAAAGAAAAGAAAAATCAGTCTTCAAATATTTGTTTTTAGTTATGAAAATTGGTTGAATTCAACTAAAGTAAAACATGGTGCGAAACTGAAAGCCGTAGAAAGGGAGCAAAAACCATTGGAGTTAGGGTCGGCCATGGAAGGGAATAAGGCTATAGAGATGACCTTAAGTTTAAAGGGAAAATTGTGTTTAAGTGATTAAATTTTTGAACAAAACACGTGCTTGGATCTGTCAATGGGTAGGTACTATAATTTTATTGCTCTACTAGAGCTTTGATTATTGGAGTATGCAAATTAAAAAATGCTTGCTTTCACATCATTAAATTAGGATTTTAGATAAAGAAATTATATTATTCTTTATTAAATTATTATTATTCTTATTATATACGGTCCATAGATTCCTTGATTATGATTGTAAATACCCAATTGAGTCAGGTTATTTTGACATTATTGTTATTATTATTGGTATGGATGCCTTAGACTAAAAGGTCATGTTTACGGAGGATGTAACGTCATTTGGAATGGAGAACCCATTTAATTACATTTGCATCGTTTACTACCATTTTGTATTCCTTCTAACTAGTGGGTCACGTTTTGAAAATCTTTAATAAAATTAAAGGGTTTAGGGAAGGAGATTGTATTTGAATTTTGTGTGGGAACAACACCCTTTTTTGGTAGATTTGTGCGAATTTTCAAACGTTTCCCTCACGCTTTAGCATTTATACATGTACCGATTGGGGTAATCGATACCCAATAATGTTCTCTGAAAAAGTAATGGGATAGTCCAGAATAACCTTTAGCTATTACTTTAGCAATTAAATAAGGAAATAGTTAGAGGAACAATGAGACTAAATAACAAGGAAAAGGTTCGTTAATCATTTAGAGAACTTTCGACTCAGATAAAAAATATTATTAGGATTAAAATGAATAAACAACTTATATGAATTTAGAAGAGAATCGTTTTAATATAGAACTCATTTTAGTTAAAACAAAAACTAAAAATAATCAAGCTTCCCTTAAGTTGTGTTTGAATCTATTGAAGGTAAATGCAGGCTTCCTGATTTCATTAACTCATGATCAATTATTTCAATCTTCTTTATACTTCTTATCCACATTTACATTGTAATGATTAATAAGGATTTTAGAAGTCGTTCATAGTGGGAGGTATATTGGGCCAGCGTCGATGAGTTGTCCTTACCTATGCAAATTTTTAAGGATAATTTCATGTGAACAAAAGTTCATAGTTAGTTTAAGATTAAGGTTAAATTACCTAGATCATCAAATTAAAAGAAATACTTAGTTTTAAAACGTTAACGGTGTTATAATGTAAAAGTGACTATTTGATGGTCCGATCTTATACAAACTCTTTACATATGATGTCCCTACTTTCATATCTCTACATGAACGATTTAAGATCATATCGTTTGCACTAACTACAAAGCAAACAAAATCCATAGTACCAGAATAAGGCGCAACAACTTATTCATATACTATAGATTGTTTAGGTTATGAACTCGAACTTGATTCACATTTATGTCTCTACATAAAGTTTAAGTCTGCAAGATAGTCTCTGAACCTTAGTTTATTGGATTCAAGATTATAGTATTCTATTTCACTAATAAATAATTCAATAGTCACATTATTGAATGTAATTTATAAACTACATGTTTTAGGACAAGAATTCGAGCACAACCCAACCCAAAAATTTCGGGTTGTCCCGGGTTGGATTGGCGAGTTGGTTTTTTTTTTTCATTTCTATAATTTAGACAAATTTTCATATTGTTTTGCAATATGCAAGGTCAACAAATTATCATTCAAGGTGCAAAGCGACATATATATATATATATATTATACAATTTCTATTCAAATTATAAAAAAAAGTTTACTTTTAGACTTTAGGTTGGTCTATGTACATATCTATATTATATATATAATCGGATTTAACCCGACCCCTTACTTGCACAACTCGTCATCTCCACTCAACTTTTTTTTCTCCAATTTTCTAATCTAACCCAACACAAAATTTAACCAAATCAAAACTAACCCAGTTTAGATTGGATAATCTTGGTTGGGTTATCAATTTTTTTTAACTATCCTACGTTTCTTCTTCTTCATCGCCCTCAAAATCTCTCTCGTTGAACCTCTAACTCTTTTCGTCTCTCATCCATCTCTCACTCTACATCGCTCAACTAGTCGATTATGATCATGTCACACCTCGCCCCGCAGACCTACTTGCTTGTCTGGCAGACGTGGTGCGACTAGAGCATCCTTGACGCGATTAAACGCCAAAAACACTCCTCTTAACCATCAAAACATTAACAAATAAACTGAAAGCGATCAGAATTATCACAGAAAAGATAGAACAACTTTTAACTTTTATTCCTTAACAAGGCGTTTAGTACAAGAACATTAATGATACAACACTTAACCAAAAGATAAAGACCAACCCTTAAACTTAAACGTCTGGCAGCTTCTCGCCTAACAAGCCCAAACTTACTTTTCTCTTTGGTCCCAAAGCTTAAGCCCTGGAAGATAAATTTTAAAGAATAAGTCTAAAGACTTAGTGGGGTTTTATGAAATTCTTTTCGCAATACCTTTTTATGAACATCAATAACATCAAAACATTTCATTTTGCATAAACCTTTCTTTATACTTTACCATCAAATCACATAAACAAACATTAGTCAAATAATCTTTTCGCCAAGGATCCCGAATCGTTCTCTACGCTTGGTCTCATTACCTCGCATTTGACTACTGTATCAATAACATCCGAGAACACATATATTTGTCTTTGTTGTTCAGGCTGCTAAGCTTTATACGCTCCTTTCAACGCATAAGTCCGCTTTTTCATCATGTGGTCCGTACATCCCATGATAGCCTTGACTCTTTAAGTGCACATAAAAGTTAGAATTAAATCATACTTTATCAAATCAAGCTTTCACCAAACATGTAAATTTTTCATATAAATCATTTTCGAAACTCTTCTGTCTTTGAAATCATTCTTCAAAATAGTAAAGTGAAATCACATAAAATATTTAAGAAAACCACGCAGATCAAACCCTTGATCGATAAGCTTGCCCGATTTCCTCTTGTCCTGAAATGATGGGAAACAACATCAATTAATTTCCTTCATTCTAAAACATCAAACACAACCCCAAAACGCTTAGAAAAACCTCTTTAAACCAAAACACATGCCCAAAATGCCATTCTAATTTCTTAAACTCGGCCACTGCCAAAACCTAATTCTCGGTCAGAACTCTACTTCTTCATTAGAGCTTTATAACTTAAAATCCAGAACTCAAATAAAAATATTTCCTTCTACAAAGTTGTTGCAAAACGTCTTAATACTCATACCTCCAAAGTTAAACTTCAGATTCCAATGGATGAACTCTACAACTCTCTGAAAGTCCACGTTGTTCAGAATCACCCACATTCTGATCTCTCTTTCTTTTTACTACTAAAACGCAATCTTCGCTTACTCAATTTAAACCAGAAACTCCAACTTAGAAAAGAAACTCAAAATGAAAAATTTTGAGACTAATTTCACTCAAAACGCTTGAGTGGGTTGTGAGAAATTCAACACTTAAGCTGGCCTTTTTATAGAGGTCATTGCATGAGTACAAGTTGACACCTCATCCTTGCTTAAATCCACCTTAGACCTTCTTAAGACACCTCCTTCTTACTTTTACACTTCAAAACACATGCTTACAAGGTTTTGACACTTCACTAAATCTTTAAATCGATTGCCTTAAACATGCCACATAGTTGTCTAAAATGCATAGCTAACTTCCAAGGTCATCTGACCTAGTTTCTCGCCTAGACTACATAACCTGACTTAGAAAATTTATAACTTAAAATTCGTAACTCTTTTTGCAAGACTTCCTCAACAAACTAGACTCAAATTCTGAACTTTCAAGACCAATTTGAGTGCAAACGCCCAAGTGAGTTGTGAGAAACTCATTTATGAAGTTAGCTAAAACACTCAACCTCTTTGATCCTTCTTTCTCGCCAACCTTAAACATTCAAAACACCTAAAGTTCTATTCTTTGATACTTAACCACAAATTTTTCTTCTTTCAAACATCTTAAACTCTTTGGAAAATATAAGATACCTAAAGTTCGGGTCTTACACGCGCTTATCTTCAAGCCTTAGAGCATGTGCATGGAATGATGCATCCAGGAGCTTAGTTGGCGGAATTTGGTCAGGCAAGGTGGTGATCCTATTCCTATGCCATTGAGGGATGAGGCACGATTGGAAATCCCTAGAACCTTCATACCATGTTGGATAGTGGTTCCTAGAATTTAGAGAAGTAGAGTGTAAAAGTAGAAATGGAGTGAGAGGCTAAAATATAGGAAGTGTTCACTACCTTAGGAAGGAAGTGGCAACGTGTGAATGGTCCTACAACGAGTTCTTTATTCTCCCAGGGCAAGGGTTTGTTGTTGAATGATAGATTTCAATCAGGTCACCTCCCCTTTCAGGGATCAAATTTTCCTCATCAAAGGCTTGATGGAAAGCTTGATTTTGTGTACTTGACGAGCTTTTTCTTGGCTCAAACATTTTCCTTTTGGGGCTTCGTGGCCCACCTCATTTACGGTGGTTTGAAAACTATTGATCTTTACCTGCATAATATGGTCCATATGTTGTTAATATGATCGACCACTAAAGAGGTACTCCTTCACATGAATCTCTTCGGTGGTAGAGATGATCTTGGAGTACTGTCACCTTTTCGTAATTGGGTGAGACCTCTCCAGTTATGGAAACTCTTGCTATTTCCCTCTGAAACTTGTCATCCATTGAAAAAAAGTGAGATGAGGAGGTTGGTTTTGAGTAAAAGAGCTAGTAACAAAACCTAGACTCTATACCACTTGTCAAAGATAGAAAAGTTAAAGTGAGCAAGGATAGAGGCCCTTCATGTCACCTAGATCAGTCTAACCCTAAGCACTACACTTGTCAGGGCCTTAATGGTTGAGGGCTTGGGTGCAACGGGCATCCTTCCATTAGATGATGGAGTTCTAAAGCCTGCTGCATAGCTCCACTCGGCTACCTACCGAGCCTATAAAAGTGGACTATCGGAGTCTATCTGTGCCCATGCAACCTCCTCATTGTTGTACTCACTATAATGGTCACAAAAAATGAGCACACTCCCTAGAGTGGGATGCTAGGTTTAGTTTAGCTTAATTGAGGGCCAAGTGTATTCGAAGGCTGGTCAAAGTTGCCTTCGATGCTACATGGACTTGAGAGTCATCGCACATTGCCACACCCTTTATTAGATATGAAACCACTAACACTATATAAGACACTAAAAAAAAGAGAACCACACATGTGTGTCATGGGTGCACTTTTGAATCTTTCTCCCTACTCATGAATACTTCAAATTCGACCTACAAGGTAGCCTTAGTGGCTTGAAAGTGGGCGCACACACGCATGCTCCACACCCAAATTTAGACTTATGGTTCTATTGTATGTATGATTGGTGATTGAAACTCTTTGCATGATTTGTTTTATTGAATAATGTTTTAGTGAGGATTCTGTCTGTTGTTTTACATGTAATTTCTACAACTTTGATCCATTGAAATAAAAACTATGTTTTAGTTGGAATGTATCAGCAAGTGTGTTAGTAATGAGTTGGAGGGAAGGTAAAGGATTTGAGGTGAGTTGAGTTTCTTTTTTAGTCAAATTTTGTTTTCTAGTTTGAGTATCACATATTCTCTATGTACTAAATTCCCTTAAGCTAGTTACTGGACTGCACTTTTTATGTGTAGATTTAGTCGTTTCACATTTGTATATTACAATTACAATATGTCACTAAGTAGGTTCATTGCACATTAGATACTCACCATATCTTTCTGTTTTGTGTGATTAATCCTATGCGATAACTCATGGGTCATGATAATGACATGCGAAATGCTCACTATATTCCTCTTCATCGCATAATAGTTAAGTTCTCATGGAGTACAAGTTTTCCTACTGTTAGCCCAAGTGCAAGCGAAATAGCAGGTTTACTTAGGTGATCCAGGGTCGAACACAAAGAATTGATTCAAGACATTAGTTCTAGGAATTACTCTTCATTTAGGCAACGTGAAAGAACTAAAGAATAACAAATTAAATGTAAGAAGTGTTAAACTAAACTCAATGGCTAAACTAAGCAACGAGAGTTTGTAAAGGAAGTAGTATGGTAATGCGAACTAACTTGTATCAGAGAAATGAAGGAAGTAATGTCTACGTATTACCGTGCGAATAAGTAATAAGATAAACTTGATGCGATGTAACTCACTAAACCATATTTATGATTAAGGCTTTCTTCTCTCAAAGTCATTATATGCCACACATGGTCACTTTCAGAGATCCATATGACTAAGTACGCATTGGCAAGTTATGCCTAGAAGGAATTACCTATAAGTCGTATAGGATTTCACGATTAAGGACTACAACCTCTCGGTGCCCACTGTCCACAATATTCTCCTTTCGGGATACAAATATTGAAAATGATCTAGAGAGAAAAGCAAAAATCCTCCCTATGGACGTTAGTTAGGTCCTAAATACTTTTCCTCTTGGGTAGTTGGTGACTTACGTTGGCCAGACAATGAGAATAGCTTGACTAACACGATAAGACTTTTAAGCAACACTTCTTATCAAGAACTTATCATCTACCTAAGCTACGAATAGCACATTGACTTGTGGAAAGTAAAGGAATGTTGGATTGAAAAGGCATAAACATGTAATATATACAAAGAATGTAGGGCGTAGGCCAAGAGATAATATGCATAGTACACATTACAAAGAATACAAAAATGTAAGACAAAACAATGAAACAATATTACAAGTTAGGGGACAAAGGGGAATGACCTTCCTCACTCACAACATGACCATAGATGAAGAAGAAGAATGAATTCTTTACACTTATGGTTCATATGGACTCTCTTTCATGATCGGTTTGAACCTTACGCTGGCCCATACAAGCTCTTTTTGTGGTCTATTCAGACCCCCCATTTCTTGGTGGGGATGAAGTGCTTTTATAGGCAGCTTTGGGCGAAAAACTTCTATTCCTCTGAGATTGTCATCACTGACTTCAATCCTACAAAGTCACATCACTCTATTTACCATTTTTGTCTTCTAGTGAGCCTTCCTCACGTGATGGCGTGGGTCCTCGCCTGGAGATGTTATTCGCCAGGCGAGTTCTCATCGTGTTGTCTGTGCACGAGATGTCCACAATGATTTGCTCATTCCTTCTTGTCCACTTATCTTGCATTTAAACATGAAAACCACGTAAAATGAGCATAATGCTTATGTAAAGTGTATTTCTAAATACTTATGTATTTACAATGTAGGTCACACGCATCGATCATCTTCTTATGTGTTTTGACCTCATTATTCTAATAAAAGAGATTATAATAACATGTATTTATACACGTTGTCAGTTACTCGTTCTGGTTTGTTTTACATTACCTAAAAACATTAGTTTACAAGTCTATTGATTCAAGTAAAATTTGGATGCTTAATGAAAATTATGTTTATGTGGTAGATTAAATTAATAACAGGACAATCGGAAGTTGGAATCATTCATAACTCGAAAGATTCATAATTTTAAATTGTGAGTTGACATATTACTAAATGTTTTAATATTAGTCAAGTGTTGTGGAATTTGTTCGTGAATGGTATTTTCAAGTATTTAGGGTTTAGGGTGTAGGGTTTAGATTAGGTTTTCTTGATGCCCCCACTCTCTTTCTCATTTAATTCATGAATTATGTCTTTTATTTCCAGGGTTCTTTAAAAAATAAAATAAAACACAAAAACATTTACACCATATAGAATAATTTTGAAAACAAAAGAAGCCGAGAAGCTCACAACGTGAAATAACAAAAATACCCCACGAATAATTGGTCACACACGTGCACAAAGAGCTTGTACATGATCGCTCAAATATTGATGCACGATCTATCAAATCTTGATAAAATGGTTTTGGTACAAATGATCTTGGTACATGATCTTGTACTAAATCTAAATGATTTTGTACCACATTTAAATCATCTTGGTACATGATCTTGTACAAAATCTAAATAAAATGATCGTGTACCAATATCTAAACGATCTTGTACAAAATCTAAACGATATTGGTATACAATTTTATACCAAATATAAATAAACCGATCACGTACCAATATCTGAACGGTCTTGTAACAAATCTTAATGATCTTGTACTAAATTTAAATGAAATGATCGTGTACCAATATCTACTTCTACCAAATATAAACGATTTTGGTACATGCTCTTGTACCAAATCTAAATGAAATGATCGTGTACCAAATCTAAACAATCTTGTACCAAATCTAAACAGTCTTGTACCAAATATAAACGATCTTTGTACACGATGTTGTACCAAATATAAATGAAAGAGAGCCATATCAACAACTTTGTACAAAACGATCTTGTACCACTATCTTGTATCAATTTTAGACTTGGTACAAGATTGTGCACCAAGTCCAAATGAAAATTGATCATGTACCAATATTGCAATATTGGTACAAGATCTTGTCTCGATCTCATTTAGTGTAAGATTATTTAGCTAGATTTGGTAATCAAGATTGTTTAGATATTGGTACATGATCGTTTAGAGATCTTACATTTAGTTTTATCACTTATCTATCTATGTCTATTTGAAATAGATAGATAGATAATGATAGTGGTCAATTTGGGATAGATGACTTATCGTTTAGATTTTTGTATATGATCGTGTAGTGAAAAAAGAAGAAGAAGAAGGACACAATACTTGACAATGAAAAAAGAATAAGGAGATGATGTCGAAAATGATCACGAATGACAAAGCAGAAAGAAATTATGGAAGAGGAGTTGAAGAAACCATGAAGAAGAAGAAGTGAGAATATGAAGAAGGAGAAGTAATCATATGAAGAAGATGTGCAGACATTAAACGTGAAATTCAAAGTCATCAAGAGCAAATATGAAATTTATGAAAAGACAATGGTGGTTTCAAGGGCTTTTATTTTTTTGCTACGGGGACCGTAAATATTTTTTAGTTTTATTTACCTTATTTAATTACAATCCATTTATTTAATTCAATTGTGTATCTTACTTATTTGTTTACTTCGCTAAATGATTTATTTATTAAAAGAAAAAAAAGATTATGGGTATGTTTTCCTATTCATATTCTTTTTAATTAACAGACAAATAAATTTATAAATTATTTTGTAAATATAACATTCTTTTCCCTTTTAGAAAATAACTCTTTTTTTTTTTTTGTTAATCAGCAATGCAACAAAATTTGAAGTATCCTTTACAACAAATACAAATTTTTATGGTATATTTTATTGGTATATACATGCAGTTTTAACTGAATAGTTACTTTTTAATTTTTTTTCATGGAGCAAAATTCTCAATCTTAAATTTGCTCTATATATCTAATAGATCCTTTTCAAACTTTTTTACCCAAATTTTCTACTTCATTTTTCAATAAATTCTTTAATTCATTCAATCCATTTTTTTCTTCTTCTTAAATTTGTTTCAACTAATTATCTATTGAAGGGACATGGCAGAAATAGAGATAAAAAAAAAAAAAAAATCACCATTTTCTTAATTGAGTATTTTAATTCTAACTTTTCATATACATTTTTCAATTTAATTTTGAATAATGCATATAAATGGTCTTGTTTTCTTTTCCCCAAATTTCATTTTCAAAATGTGAAAGATATGTTTCTCTTACTGAAACAATCTTTTATATTTTATGATTCTCTTCCTATACTCTTAAATTTCATCTTAAATATTCTAAATTTTAAAAATAAAGTTCTAAAATTATGTGTTTGATTAGGAAGTTGGTTGTTGTTGGTAAAAACCATAATTAAAAATTGTAAAAGAAACAATTATAATTTATTTTTTTTTTTTAAAAAAAACAAAATGGTTATAGACCAAATTTGGCACATATAACCCTCATTGATATTAAATCCCAAAGTCATTCATATTCTTTTTCCAAGTTTATTTACTGCCCCAAGGTTACCAAACATTTAAATTTGAATTTCTGTTTCATTGCCATAATTTCCTGAAACATTTTCTCCCTTCCTTCTGTCTCATGTAATCATTTCTTCCTTTTCTGTTTTTGTTTTTCTTATTAACTCTTTGCTTTTCTAGTTCCATACTGAATGGCCATTTATTATATTATTTTCATACACAATCTATGTGTGTTGTGTGTGTTTCATATAACTGGGGTTTGAATTTGAATGAATAAGTTTTCAAGAAACTAATCGTGACAGGATATTTAAAAACATATATACTTTACTTTCAATCAGTGTAATACATTTTTTTTAAAAATACAAATATATCAATTTCATTCTATTCCAAATCTATGTTATTTGATATGGAGTGTAAAGTTGAAGAGTTTGAAAATGAAAAATTGTATATTTAACATATTATTATTTTTAGGATAATTATTAGGTAGTGAGGAAAAGAAACTATTTTGATATTGAGATTTGGGTATAGATTGCATTTTAAAACCTTTCTATAATCTG
The DNA here is from genome assembly GCF_000004075.3 of Cucumis sativus. Lineage (NCBI taxonomy): Eukaryota > Viridiplantae > Streptophyta > Magnoliopsida > Cucurbitales > Cucurbitaceae > Cucumis > Cucumis sativus. The sequence goes on from NC_026658.2 coordinate 17,219,171, forward strand.
TTTGTTCATAGGAATGTTCAAAACTTTTACCTCCAAAAAGAATTTGATTTCAAAAGTTTCACTTTACAGTATTTGAAATCTTTTGGGTATGTTATAGAATTGAAGATTTTAATCTTTTTAAACATAAAAAAGAAAAAAGAAAAAAAAAACTGAGGGAGTTCAGCTTTTAAGAACATGGTAGAGATAATTTAGCTTTTCTTGTGATACAAAGGAAAAATAAATTATTTGATGCTGATTGAAAAAGACCTTCATGTGTGTGCTTGCAAAACTCATCAAAACAATTTTGTCCTTTTTTTTTTCTTTCATTTATTTTAAAATTTTCTAATAAAAAGTAGTTGATAAATATAGAAAAGATGGTGCTGGTGAGAGATTGAGTATTTGATTGGAAAAGCTACAAAAGTATCTTAATCATGAAATTATCCTTTTACTAACATATACATAATTTGTGTAGCAATTATTTTAATGAAGTTTTCTACTTTATTTAGAATGGATTAAGAAGATTCAGCAAGTGTGCATTAAATATTATATTAGCTTTCTACTTCAAATAAATAAATAAATAAATAGAGAGAGATTTGAAAAAGAGAGTTTGATATAAGGGCCATGGGCAGGATTAAACCAAAAACACTCTTTACATAAAGCACATGAATTTAAGGTGTTCAAATTTATTAGATTACACAACACAACTACATAGATTGACATAAAGTACTTGTTTAAAGAAAAAAAAAAGGCAATTTAGAAAGAGTGATAGAATGAGTTTAGGCAAATTTAAAAGGAGAATCATTAGTGAGGGTAGGGTTTACATGATGAATGGTGATAAAAAGAGATAAAAAGAGAGAGAAAAAACATGAATGGTGACATTTCCTTGGAGAAAAGGATGACACATTACAAGATCCCAAAAACAAAAGAATCTTATTTCTTGCCCTAATCCATCCCCCAACCAAATTACCAGACTTTCAAATATAATAATAAAATTCATTATCTTTGCCTTTCCTTTTCTTTATATCTCTCCTTTCCTTCATTTGTTGAGAAACTCAAAAGCTCTATCCACCTTCTTCCTCACTTTATCATCTTCTTCTTTCTTTCTTTCTTTCTTAGTTGCCACTCTCTAAACCCACCATTCCTTCCAACTTCTTCTGATTACTCTCTCTCACCAAACTTTCTCTCTCTAAAAACCTATCAACATTGGAGTGACAAACACATAACTAAACCAAAACCCCCATTTTCTTTTTACAGAACAAAAGGAGAAAACTCCATTGTTGTTTCTCTCTGATTTCTTCATGGGTTGTTCTGCTTCAAAGCCTGTTGCTGCCACCGCGGCCACCCGTTCCACTCCAAATTCTGAACCTTTCTACTCTCCTTCTTCTGCTGGTTCTTCTCCTGCGTTAGGCCGAGCTTTCTCCCTCCCGACACCCCTCGTTCACCACCCACCAGTGAACAAGGGCGATACCCACCATCTTGTTTCTCTCACTTCCACAACTTATGGGTCTCTTCTTCTTATTGACCGTCCCACCAATTCCAATCGGTCACCGGCTCCGCCTTTCCATGTCAATGCTGAAAAGCCCATCTATTTCTCCGACCAGATTTCTCTCTCCCCTGATTCTGTAATTAACACCTGGGAGCTCATGGATGGCCTCGATGACGACTCCGATTCTGATCACAATTCGCTTCCGGCCAAACCCACATCGGATAACGGGTTTAAAGGTTTAGTAAAGACAATTCCTGGGAAAATAGAGGAAGAAGTCGGTTTGATTCCGACATGGTCGCCGAAGAAACCACTTTGGAAGCACATTTCAGAGGAGTCTCTTCTGGCAAAATTAGACCCAAATGTGGCTTCAACATACACCAGAGCTCTCTCTTCACGACAACTCAACTCTGATCAGGCCACCACCCGCCGGAGTTCATCGTTTTCAAGTCACTGGCAGCCAAATTTCGGAGACACCAAAAACAGAGCAATAGTGATCTACTTCACAAGCCTTCGAGGAATCCGAAAGACGTATGAGGATTGCTGTTTTGTTCGAACAATCTTCAGAGGATTCAGAGTTTTGGTAGACGAGAGGGATATTTCAATGGATTCATTGTTCAGAAAAGAGATGCAAGAGAAGCTCGGAGGAGGGACGGCGTCGGCGAGTCTACCACAGGTTTTCATGGGGGGGAAGCACATTGGTGGGGCAGAGGAGATACGGCAAATGAATGAGAGCGGGGAGTTGGCCGGAATGTTAAAAGGGTTTCCGGCGGCGGAGGTGAGGTCAGTGTGTGGAAGATGTGGGGATGCTAGGTTTGTACCTTGTGTTAATTGTAATGGAAGTAGGAAGTTGTTTGGGGAAGATGGAGGGCTGAGGAGATGCCCTAAGTGCAATGAGAATGGATTGATAAGATGCCCATTTTGTTGTTGTTTATGAGTTTTGGATTTTATGGAACACTAATTTGTTCAAATCGTCTTTTAATGTTATACTTACCTTCTTGTTACTTCATAAGCTTATCATCCAAATTTCACTCTTGTTTGACCCAAAAATTTGAAAACTAAGATACATAATTCTTTTCTTTTATCCCTTTAATTTGTTTTGCTTACATCAATAGTTTGTGCTCCCACTTTTCTTAAATGTTTTGTTTAAGAAATTGAGTGAGTTATAATTTTCAATGTTTGCAACACCCATTCTATTTTAATTTGTATTGTGTTTATTATTCTAAAATAAGTAAAATTAGAACACTACAACAAAAATGGACGGTGGCATATTTTTACAACCAAATTGATAGAATAGATAGAAAAAGTATCCTAAATGATAAAATTGAAAAACTATAGAGTTTTTATTTTTTTTATTTTCACTAAATTATTTTAAATGTCACAAATCATAGTAATTAATTAGGGTTGGATTTTCTTTTTTTTTAAAAAAAAAACTTTAATTGACCCTTGAAACTGAGCCCCCAACTCATTTCTCCTCCACTTGAATATCCAACCACCATGGATTTGGAACAGTGATTCAATTCACCTTCAACATTGTCCTCCATCAATGTCATCCATGTTGTGTGTTGCCATTTAGGGGTGTAAATGGGTTGGGTTGAGAGACATTCTTAACCCAACCCATATTTTAAGGGTTGGTTGAGTTGGTAACGTGAATAACTCAAATTAATTTTTCAACCCAACCCAACCCATATTTTACAGGTTGGCTTGGGTTGTATTGTTTTTTTTTTCATTCTGGCCCAACGATAGTTTACCCTCTTACGTGATCGTTTAACTTCCTACACGATTGTTTAACAAAATACTTCTAACTTTAATTTTATTAAATAAATAATATATATATATATATATATATATATATATATATATATATATATATATATATATATATATATATATATATATAAATTCAGGATGGGTTGAGTTGAACCGAAATTTTCAACCCAACCCAACTCATATAATATAGGTTGGGTTGTCGGGTTATTCAGGTTGGACTTACACCCTTGTTGCCTCCATATGTTATCGATCTCATCTGTCCGTTGCACTCAAGCTGCCAAATGTTGTGGTAAGGTCACACCATCTCTCTCTCAGTTGTCTCACATGTTTTCTTCTCGAGCCACGATTGCGCCACAACTACCAATCATAACACCATCGCTAGATTTGCCCTCATCATCGTATGGTGTCTATAGTTGTCTCACCCGTTTTCTTCTCGAGCCACGATTGCGCCACAACTACCAATTACAACACCATCGCTAGATTTTCCCTCATCATTTTATGGTGTCTATAAGACCAACGAATAGTGCTCAGGTGAGATTTTTATGCTTGATTTGTGGAGCTTTCAGTGTAATTTCAGGTTTTGGTTGTGTAGGTTGGCTTTAAATTAGTGCTTAAGTTTAAAGTTTCTTATATAATTTCAACTGTGCTCAAGTTTTTTTTTAATCTTATTTAGTTGCTAAAAAATGTTTTAGTTACACATTTTTCAATTTTCTTATTGGAAAGTATAGTTCCATAATCCATTTTGAACTTTGTCACACAATTCACTTTCAATGGAGCTCTAAATCTCATTGTTTGAGGTATAACTTAAAACGTTATTTTGGGAAGATACTTACCAATTTGTTTATTAAGTTCTTTACTGTGTTGTCTGTTAACAGAATAATTATGTCATTTAGTTTTCAATTAGTTGTTGTAGTTAATATGTTATGTACAATTACTTTTGAGTATAAACACCTTGTAACACTCTCTGAAAAAATCATTGAAAATAACACTCTCATCCTTGAGAAATTCTCTTCATTCTGTATTCTTTCATGGTATCAGATTGGTGACCAACGTCCTGTAGCTTCTGCCATTGTTAAACCTTCATTGAAACTCATGATTGATCTAACTAAAGAACTCTCCTCTTCCATCTTTTTTCTTTCCAACATCCGCAACCTTATTTCAATCTGCCTTAATTCTACAAACTATGTATTGTGGAAATTCTAAATTCAATCAATCTTGATTGCACATAAACTCTTTGGCCTCGTTGATGGCTCAAACCCAAAACCCGTAAGATTTCTTACACAAACTGCCATTGGTGCCTTTTCATCCTCTTTGTCTGAAGCAACCAATTCTGCCCAAACAAAAAGACCCGCCCAACCAAACCCACTTCATGATGAATGGATTGCTAAAGACCATGCCCTCATCACCCTCATCAACGCTACCCTCTCTCCCAGTGCCTACGCCTATATTGTTGGCTGCTCCACATCCAAAGATATACGGGATACCCTAGAAAAACACTACCTATCCAACACTCGAGTCAATGTGGTGAATCTCAAGTCTGAACTTCAGACCATCTCCAAGAAAGCAGGCGAATCAATAAACTCGTACATTCAGAGCATCAAAGAACTAAAAGATAAGTTATTCAATGTCTCTATTCTCATTGATTATGAAGATCTCATAATTTACACCACGAATGGATTACCCTCTGAATATAATACCTTTCGAACCTCAATGTGCACCAAATCTACATCATTATCCTTCGAAGAACTCCATGTTCTTCTAATATCAGAAGAATCCGCCATTGAGAAATAGACTAAGCGTGATGAAAGTCTACCTCAAAATGTTGCCTTTGTTGCTCAAAATAACCAAACATGAAGCCAAAATCTCAACTCATAGAACTGAGGAGAAAACTACGGTGGTAATAACCACAACAACCGTAGAGGAAATAGTAACAATCGAGGGAACATAAGAGGAAACCCAAGTGGCAATAATGGAAGAGGTTGAATTCCAAACCCAATACCAAATAACCTCTCCAACATATCCCCAAATACCCTATCAAAATCCTCTACTGACCAGTCAACCTCCAAATGTTGTGCCAGATTTGCACTTAACAGTGCAACTGCTACAACCGCATGAACTACAATTATCAAGGTCGTCATCCACCAGCAAAACTTGCTGCCACGGTAACCACTCAAAACTACAATGTTGCAAATTATATTCAATGACTTGTTGACTTGGGTTGTAACTCCCACATTACTTCTGATCTATCTCAATTAGCCAATGCTAATTCTAACTTTGTTAATGATGAACAAATTGTTGTAGGCAGTGGGCAAGCTCTACCAATAACTCACTCAGGTTGTGGCATTCTTCCTACACCTTCCTCCTCTTTAAAACTCCAAGAACTCCTTTGTGTACCCCATATATCCACTAATCTTCTTTTTGCACATCGTCTCTACGTAGATAATAATTACATCTTTTGTTTGATTATGATTTCTTTTATATTCAGGATAAAATCTTGAGTAAAATTATCTTTCCAAAACCCAGCATAAACGACCTTTATCCAATACAATCCTCTCAGTCTTCAAACCTCTCATCCATAGTTGCTCATGTTGGAACAAAAACGTCCTCTTCAGTCTAGCATGAATGGTTAGGACATCCAAGTGACCCCATACTCTCTTTCGTTTTACGAAGCATGAAATTACATTTTCATTTAATACCAAAATGTGTCTGCTATCCTTATACACAAGGAAAACTACATAAACCTCTATTTTCTCATTCTACTTTCACTTCCCTATCCCCCTTAGAACTAGTAGATACTAATGTATGGGGACCTTCCCCGTAAAAGACTACTATGTATCCTTTATCGATGACATGTTTAAATGCACTTGGCTTTATCCCATTACTCATAAATCTGATCTTTACTCCATTTTTCAAATATTCAAACCCCTTGTTGAAAACCAACTATCCCTTACTATAAAAAAAAAAAGTTAAGAAGTGATGGAAGAGGAGAATTTGTGAACCACTCCCTTCAATCCTACCTCCAAAAATATGGCATCATCCATAAAAAAATCTTGCGCCTATACCCCGAACAAAATGGTGTAGCTGAAAGAAAACACAGACACATCGTCCAAGTAGCACTCACCTTGATGTCCAAAGCCTCTATACCAATAAAATTCTAGCCATTCACCTTCAATATTGTTGTCTACCTAATCAACTGTCTTCCATCTCCTAACCTTGGCCATAAATCGCCATTCGAAATACTTTTCCATAAAACCCCTAACTAGACTTTACTAAAAGTATTTGGCTACACGTGCTACCATTTACTAAAACCATATACATCAAACAAACTCCAACAAAAAACAACAAAAATGTGCCTTCCTTGGATATGCATCAGACTCCAAATGATATCTTTGTTACAACATTAGTAACCAACAAATCTCTACCTCTAGACATATTATCTTTGATGAATCATCATTTCCATTCAATGAACCAAACAATACACCATTAAAAATCCAAACCAAATCTTCTCTGATAACAAAAAAAATTATATTTTTCCCTACTCTCTTTTTCTGCAGTATGTTAATACACAAATGCCACAATCTAGTTATATCTCTTCTCAGTTCCTATCAACTCTACTCCACATATCCATCACACAAAAGCAGCTACATTCTTGTTTAATACTGGAGAATGACACCAGAACACTTAATACACTGCCTACTGAGAGTGCATAAATTAATACAGCAAGTCAAACTTTCAACAATGAAGTTGAAATACCTGTTGCTCCCTTAGCACATAACTCCCATTCTATGCAAACTTGAGGAACATCTGACATTTCCAAAGGAAGATCTTTGTTGTTGTTGTTACTTCAGTTGAGAATAATCTTGAACCAACTTGAATCATCGAAGCCCTAGGAATTAAAGTGTAGAAAAATGCTATGGCTAAGGAACACTCAACACTTGTCAAACAAGGCACATGGACCTTAACACCTTTACCTCCTGGAAAAAGTGCAATAGGATGTAAATGGGTCTACAAAATTAAACAGAATCCAGACAAGACAATTGCTAGACACAAAGCCCACCTCGTAGCAAAAGGCTACCATCAAAAGGAAGGTATTGATTATGAATTGGCCTAGTAGTAAAAAAGGAAATTGTCCGCATCATCAATATGGATGGAGACTCAGACAACTTGATGTAAAAAATGCATTCCTTCACGAAACTCTTAAAAAAGAAGTATATATGCAACAATTTTAAGGTTTTGTCAATTCACCAATTCCCCATCATGTTTGCAAACTACTCAAATCACTATACGAACTTAAACAAGCATCCAGAGCTTGGTTCAAATGCTTTACCTCTTATCTCTTAAACCTTGGATTCATTGCATCACAACTTGACTCTTCCCTATTTATCATAAATTCAAATGGCACCATCACCTATCTATTACTATGTATTGACGACATCATAATAACAAGAGTGATAGAACTAAGACATGCACAGCGGAAAAAGAATCGAATTTCTACCCTAATTGCCACAATTAACATGTAACCCTAAACTAATCAAATTAGGGTTTTAGGAAATATTACCTTTGAAGCTTTCAAAAAATTTTGATACCTTCTTACCAATTCAAACCAAGACTAGTACTCAACTACTATCATCTAGACAAAGAGCCAGGTTGTGGGACCCAATTTGGTGTAGAAAGTAATGGAGATAAAAAGGGGATTGGAAGGTAGAAGTTTTTTCCTTGGTTGAGATATTGGAGAATAATAAAAAAAGGCAAAAGTTTTCAACCATTTGAAAACTCCTCTATTTATAACCTAATTACATGCAAAAATGCATGTAATTAATTTGCCAAATCTCAACACCTAATGTTTCACTAACAATAGTGGAACTTAGTGGGCTAGGTGTCTACATCTCATATAGCCACATATCCCACTAAGAGTTAGTGGGATTATCCAACAAAGTATTGGATTTTCCCACTAACTTAGTCCAAGGGTAAAATGGTCATTAGATATTTCAAGTCAAAAGTCAAACTTTGACTTTTTACCATTTTGTCCGTCTTGATTAATTCTAACCTCCTGAGCATGAATCCGCATTCATTTTTTCAAAATTCAAATCACATTTGAATATAAGGCCGGTCAAAGTTTGACTTTTCAAAGTCAAAAGTCAACATTTTGACTTTTTACTATTTTGGACCAATTCCATCAATTCCGAGCTTCTTAGTATGAATCTGCATTCATACTTATAGTATGTAAAACATAAAGCTCTATTTCTAATTAGAAGACCGACGACTATATCACTATATTTGCCGGTTTCTCTTTTTCTCCTAATTCGAACAATTCGACTTATTTCATCACACTGTTCTAAGTTTAATCCATATGAGCTAACATGAGAAATTAATGGACCTATAGATCATGGGCTCCAACGATTCAAGATTAACTAGCTAAACTCTTTTAGACTGAGTTAATCAACATTCGTTAACTGACAGGTCATTCCACTAAAGTCACATAGTTGCACTCCCCTCACTATAGATATATTTGTGTCCACTTGATAAAACCATAATCAGTAAGTTAATCCTTCACAGGTTGCTCATAACCTTGGCTAGGTCAAAATACCGTTTTACCCCCAAGATTACATCTTGCTCCTTAAGTCCCACTAATCCACTATTGAACAATTGGTTTAAGGTTCAACCTATAAACTTAACCCCTCTCGGGCCAATGAGAGGGTGGGGCCCCTTGTTCAAGACTTGGATTCAATGCTTTAGAGAACAACCTATCTACTAACCCTAAAGCGAGTAGGAGGGAATTCCATCTTGTACTCTATGTTTCCAGCTATCCACCCGATCTTACCCCTGAAATGGGAGGCTTATTGGGCCAACGCTGATGAGCTGCCCTCACCTATGCAGATCTGAGGATAATCTCGTGTGAACAGGAGTTCATAGTTAACTCAGGATTAAGATTAAGTTATATAGGTCATCAATAATCGAGATAGTCAGTTTTAAACAGTAAACGATGTTATAACGTACAAAAGACTAATTCATGGTTCAGTCTTATGTAAACACTTTACATAGGATGCCCCCACTTTCATGTCTCTACATGAACGATTCAGGATCACGTCGTTTGTACTACAAAGTGGGTCGCATCCATAGTTTCTCTAAATAAGGCGCCCAACCTTTATTCATATACTATAGACTATTTAGGCTATATGCTCGAACTTGATCCACGTTTATGTTTACACATAAAGTTCAAGTTTATTCAAAAATAGCCTTGGAACTTGATTTATTGGATTTAGGATTATAATATTTTACTTCTCAATAACAACTTTATTGAACAGAATATGATTACAAACTACGAGTTTTAGGACAAAAAATTTCAACAAAGAGACCCGTAGCTGAATATTTCAGAATTAATATCTCAGCTTCAAACTCGTTTTGATATGACTGATCTCGACAATCTTAACCTCCTTCTCAGGCTAGAAATTCAATACACCTCAAAGGATATTCATGTAACCCAACAAAAATACATTCGAGATTTGCTAAAGAAGTATGGAATGTCAAATGAAAAACCTTGTATGACTCCTATGGCTTTCCCATCCATCTGTTGACATTGGTAACCCATGTTCTATTGAAGACGCTCAATCATATAGAGCTATAATTGGCTCTTTATACTACCTAACATTTAGCAAACTAGACATCTCCTACTCAGTTGGAAAACTTTCTCAATATATGCACTCTCCTCATACATCACATTTAGTAGTTGCAAAAAGAGTGCTAAGATACCTCCGTGGCACTTCCAACTTTGGCCTACTGTTCCAAAGAACTCCAACCAAGCCTCTCCAATTAATTGCATCTTCCGACTTATGGACAGGTGTGATCGTGATGATAGTCTCTCTACTATGAACTTTGTAGTATTTTTAGGCTCCAATCCAATATCTGGGGAGCCAAGAAACAAACCACAGTGTCACGTAGCTCGAGTGAAGTTGAATACAGTGCCTTAACCATTACTGGTGCCGAAGTATGCTGGCTAAGACAAATCCTAAAGGATTTACAAATCTTCGGGACTGACCCACGTCAAATACTTTGTGACAATAACTCCGTAATTCAATTGGCAAAAAATTCAGTTTTCCATGGGCGAACAAAACACATCGAGATAGATTTTCACTTTGTTCTACCATAGATTTTAAGAAAACAGATTGCTATGTGGATGAAGAAATTATATCAAGCCTTTCAAGATGAATCTCTTCAAAAGTCATATGTACAATGAAAACCCTCCCTAAAATAATCTCCCTCTTGAATTTATAGAGTTGTAATTTTGTATGGTTGATGCTTCTTGAATTTAGACACTTTGTTGTAATTTTACGATTAAACTTCTAATTTGAGTAACAAGTATAAATATTGGTTTACTTGTTAGTCAAATTAGAATTCTCTTTCATTGTTGTAAGTTGTATTTACAAATTGTTTAGGTGTTTCATGCTATAAGTTTGTTCTAATTATATGTAGTTAAGTTGTTTGTGATTCATAATTTTTTTTTACTTGGATGTTGTAGTGAGACCTTAGTCATTCTTTAGTTGTTTCAATATTGAAGATCACTTAGATACATCTTAAGAACTCTTTGTAAAACTTTTTAAATGTTAGAGAGTTATTTAGTCATCTTTAGTTTGTTTGGAATGTGAGAGAGTATCTTTCACACTTCGTCCGAGAGCCCCTCGACCTGAAGCTGACCGACATCGTTATCTTCTGACACCTATTGACCTTGCTGGACATGAACTCAAAATCTAATTTTCTTTTTAAACAAGAACTCAAAAACGTGATTCGAAGATTTGTTGTGTTTGAGTACGTTTTGTTTGCTATAATATATATATATTAGGAAATATATATATATATTATGTTAGGAAACATATTTGGAGATTTTAAAATCAGAATTCAGTTTCATATTTTTGAAAATAATAATAACAATAATGATAGCCAAGAACAAATTTTAAAAACTATTCTCACTACTCGCCTGCAGATGCGACGGATCATTGGGAGCCGTCACCGATCTCCTTTACTCCAACCTCCGACTTCCATTATCTTGCTTTTTTTTTTCTTTTTTTTGATGAAGAGATAAAAAACCATCCCATTTTCCGGATAACTATGAGCGATATAATGTCACCGGCGGTCGATTCCGATTCGAAATTGGGATCAGATCCAACCAGTCGAATTGCCGAAGTGAAGGAATGGTTGGGATCCGAATTCGGCAGGGCCGGGAAAGAAGTTCCCGATTTTGAGTACACCCCTTTTAGCGTCTCTCATTTGCACAATCTCTGCAATCTCTCCCAAGCAAAGACACGCGCCGCCGAGATTCTGGCCAAAGACTTCCGCCTCAAGGCCGCCGAGTACCGCGCCCAAGGTAAAACGCCTATATCTCTCAGCTTTCGGTTGTTGAAATTTGTTACGGGATTTTGTTTCTTTTGATTGATTTTGTTTTATGGGACTTTTAGCGGCGAGAATCAGAGAGATTTTGGAGAGCGTAGGGATGGCACAGGAGAATTTATCCTCCAATGTGGTTTCATCGGCGCAAGTTCTTGCTAATGTGGCGAATTTGTTGAACATTAGGGATACTGAGCTCAGTAGGTAATGAAATTGAAATCCCTAAATTTCTTAATGAATTTGTGGTTGGAATTTTGGGTGAGTGTTTGTTTGATTGAGAGAATGTTAAACAATGTAGCTTTCTGGTTGCAATGGGGGATATTTCTTTGAGGAAAATAAGTGTTGAGGAGAAGAGGGCAAAGGTGGAGAAGGATTCTAAGGTTCTACTTGATCATACTCGAAAGGCAATAGCTAGATTAACATATTTGAAGAGGTTAGTTTTTTGGAGAAATTTCTTTCTTACCACATTTCTGTGTGTGCTTACAATTTAGTGTTGGTTTCTTTATGTTATCACTTTGACATGAACGAACAACTTGGTAGAACATTAGCACAACTAGAAGACGATGTAGCTCCATGTGAAGCTCAAATGGATAATTGGAAGACAAATTTAGCTGTAATGGCTGCCAAGGAGAGGCAGTATATGCAGCAATGTGCCAACTACAAGGTACTTGTGCTCTTTTTGTTTTGCTACTTGTTAAAATCAACATGTAGACTGGTGTGCATCTGGATACGAGTATTTTTAGCATAGAACCCCAATGGGTGGCCTCATGATTCAGGAATACGGGATGTTTGAAGATGTTCTCCAAGTTTTTAGATGAATTGAAACCCTTCGATGGAACAAAAAATTTAGGTCTTGTTTGATAACTATTTTGCTTTAAATTAAGTTTGTAAACACCCTTTCCACCTCTAAATTTCTTGATCTGTTGTCTATTTTCTACAAACGTTATAAAAGACCAAGTGTAGTTTTGAAAACTGAAAAATGTACCCTTCATAGTTGATTAAGAAAATTGTTTTGAAGCATAAATATATGTTGTATTTTATTGATATGTTGTATCTTATTGATAAATTCTTGTTTCCTATAAAAATAATAATAATAATAATGTTGTATCTTATTGATATTTATGCTAAAGTTGTTGAATCTGAACTTTGTTGTTGAATTATGTTGACATGGAACAATAAGAAAAATCACATTTCTTCATAATGATATCATCATAGATCTTTAGGAAGTTCTCTAAAGACTTGTCTCCTTCAAAATGTGATTTGATGAAGTCTTTTATTTGACAGGCAATGCTTAATCGTGTGGGTTACTCACCAGATATTAGTCATGGGATACTGGTTGAAATGGCTGAGCATAGGAAAGAGTTGGAGAAGAAAACAAAGCCCATGCTTGATACTTTAAGGAGCTACCAAGATCTTCCCCCTGTAATTCATTCCCCATTACTCATACACTGCCAATTTGTTTTGTGTATAAATAGTTCTTGAACCTTTAACTTCATCAAAAGAGAGTAAAAGGATTGAACTTTGAACTTTTGTCTTAATTACAGGATAAAGCTTTGGCTGCTTTAGCAATTGAGGACAAGAAAAGACAGTATGCTGCAGCTGAAAAGTATCTTGAAGATGTTCTTCATTCTGCACTCACCACGACACAGTAGCTTCTCTTCGACAGTCTAACGTTATCGGTAAATTGTTTTGTACGTTTGTGTATCAATGTTAGTACAAGATAGTGTTAAAGAGAGGTGCATAGTCAATATTCAGGATTAAGACTTTGGGAACTGAGTATATTTTGTAACATTATGATGACATTGGGGGCTTTTGAGTTCCTTAATGAATATAGTTTATTTTGTTATTGAGAATATGATAGACCACCAACTAAAAGTGATCTTATTCAATTCGAAACAGCAGAAGCATTACAAGAACGAATTGACAAATTGTCAATTCTTAAACCGAAATTTAGAATAACCAAAAACAAAGAAACGATCCCTCCTCTTTTGCCTCTCCTCTCTCTCAAGGATTTGTTCATCGACTCTCCCACTATTTAAACGTCCCTTTTCCTCCTAACTAATTGTGGGCCCTAGTCTTAGCACTCACACTCCCCATTACACGTGCACTCTCTTCCTTTCCTACTATACTGTAGTATAATCAGATGTCTAACATTACTCGCCTCCTCTAAAGATACCTTGCCCCAAGGTGAAAGTCAGGAATTATTGCTGAAAATTGTCACAATTTCCCCAAGTAGCTTCATGAGGCAATAACCCCTTCTAGCTAATCAATACTTCCTATACTCTTGTTGAGGGATTTTTGCGGTATCCAAACACTTCCTCCAATACAGCCATCCACTCGTGATTTTCGGATACATAAAGAGTCAACTGATGCACCTTTGTGTGTTCATCTATCACATTTTTTAGCTGAGAAACATGAAATACTGGATGTATGGAGGCTGATGAAGGTAACTACAATTTATATGTCAGCTTGATTTTCTCCACCACTTTATACGGACCAAAAAACTTTGGAGATAGTTTCTCATTCCTCCGCTTCCTCATGATACCTGACTGTAGGGTCAATTTCAAAAATACAAACTCACCGACCCAAAATTCCATGTCTTCTTTTCAAGTCAGTGTACTTCATTTTCTCTTGAGCAATCCTAAGATGCTCTCTAAATGCCCCCAAAGCTACATCCCCTTTCTTTAAGCTGTTGATCAAGAGTAGAATTGAGAGTTTCAGTTTCACCGTAATGGATCAAAGGTGGTGGTGAATGCCCATATATTGCTTGAAATGGAGTGATTCAATGGATCTTTGATATGTATGTAGTGTTATACTAATATTCAGCCCAATGTAGCCAAGCCAACCACTCTTTACACTTTTCTCCATAAAAACAACGTAAATATGCCTCCACACTAGGATTCACCACTTTTGTCTGACCCTTGGATTGTAGATGTTAGGCTGAGCTTCTACTCAATTTGGTACCTGAAAGACGGAACATCTCACGCCAAAAGTTGCTAACAAACACTTTGTCTCGATATGATACTATAGATCTAGGGTATCCCTATAATCTTACTATTTCCTTAACAAACCCCTCAGCTACTGACTTAGCTTTATAAAGATGTTTAAATGCCAAAAAATGCACATACTTGCTCAGCCTATCCACAACTTTCAAAATCACATCATATCCCGCAACTTTTGGTAATCCATCAATGGAATCCATGGAGATGTCACCCCAAACATCTTGAACTTCTAATGGCTTCAATAATTCCACTGGGGATAATGTCAATGATTTGTTGCATTGACAAACAATACACTCGTTACGATATATCTTCACGTCATGCTTTATGTCCTCCCAATACAATTCCCCCATCAACCTCTTATATGTTCTCAGATATCTTGAATGTCCTCCAAGTACAGAATCATGATAAGTATGTAAAATCGTAGGTAATGGTTGTTGAAAGACGGAACATCTCACGCCAAAAGTTGCTAACAAACACTTTGTCTCGATATGATACTATAGATCTAGGGTATCCCTATAATCTTACTATTTCCTTAACAAACCCCTCAGCTACTGACTTAGCTTTATAAAGATGTTTAAATGCCAAAAAATGCACATACTTGCTCAGCCTATCCACAACTTTCAAAATCACATCATATCCCGCAACTTTTGGTAATCCATCAATGGAATCCATGGAGATGTCACCCCAAACATCTTGAACTTCTAATGGCTTCAATAATTCCACTGGGGATAATGTCAATGATTTGTTGCATTGACAAACAATACACTCGTTACGATATATCTTCACGTCATGCTTTATGTCCTCCCAATACAATTCCCCCATCAACCTCTTATATGTTCTCAGATATCTTGAATGTCCTCCAAGTACAGAATCATGATAAGTATGTAAAATCGTAGGTAATGGTTGTTGAGCAAGAAATTTTGGCCAATTAAATTCTGCCACATCATCACAACAAATATTCGATAATTATATTTTATTGGATTTTGATAATTAAGTTTACTCAATCCAACCAAATTCAAGTCCAATAAGCAGATTAGCCAAGTCCAAGCTCAACAAGCAGATGGACCCAAACCCAATCAAGCAAATGGGTCCAAGCCCAAGTCCAAACTCAATAAGGCAAATGGGCCAAAGCCTAAGTGCAACAGGCAAATTGGTCAAAGTCCAAGCCCAACAAGCAAATGGGTCAAAGCCCACCTAAAGCCCACAAATTTTTTCTATAAATAGAGACCTTTGTCATTCATTTGAGAAGGTCTCTTGTTGAAGGAAGAATTGAAGTTCTGAAGTACTGAAGCTTTGAAGAATTGAAGATTCAAACTTCTATAAAACTCTCAAGACGTGCAAGTTCTTATCAACTTTGAGATCATCATCTTTTGAAAGATTGAAAACTTGGAAGATCAAACTTTCCTTGAATTCCAAAAGACTGAGTCTTAAATAGACTTGCAACTACAACATCCTAAAGACCGAAGATCAAGAAATTCCAAGTTTTTAACTTGTATTCAAGAGAAAGCATCAAATGAGTAAATACTAGAGATTGTATTCACAATATCCATCAATATACAAAGTTCAATTCCACGAATTACATTTCTTCGAAATCTCGTGTGAGCAGTTTGGCACGCCCAGTGGGACAATCTCTACCTTTCATCTCTTTCTCTTTTGAAGAACATCTAAAGATATCATGACATCTCAAGGCAATACTTCCAAAGCTCCAAGTGACATCGACAAGCAGCCAAATACTCGTGGCCGCTCAAGGGAGACTCAATCATCTGAGGAAATGTCATCCTTTGAGGCCGCAAAGAACATTTGGGAACAACTGTCCAAACCACCAAAAAGTGGAAATATAATAAAATAAAATCCTTTGATTGACGAACAAATTTTCTCCTGTGAACGCTCGAATAGGAGATGCCTCATCCAAATATCATGCCAGTTATGATGACTGACGTGGATACAAATGAAGACAGAATGGCTGAACTGGAAAAGAAGATCAACATACTCAGTGGGCCGTGTGTATCCTTGTGGATATGAATCATGTGTGAGCTATTCTCGCCTGTGTATTTAGTATGCTATCATAGTGGGATTGGATGGAGTATTGCTACTATGGTAGGTGCTAAATATGCGTGAGCTCAGTTTGGTCGTGTGTTTCCTTGTAAACATGGATCACGTGTGAGCTATTCTCGGCCGTGTATTTAGTATTCTATCATGGTCGGATTGGATGGGGGTTGCTATTGTGGCGGGAACTAAATACGTGTGAGCTAGTTTTGGCCGCATGATTTTTTGGTCATGTGCGAGCTAGTTTTGGCCGCATGATTTTTTGGTCATGTGCGAGCTATTCTTGGCTGTATATGTAAGTGTCTTGCCATGGTTGGATTTGGTAAAAATTTGTTGGTTTGATTTGTGGTTATGTGATGATGACGTTTCAACTATTATTTCATTATTGAGGCATATTTACACATTTTTTTAGCATGTTTTACGAGTTATTACTTCTAAGAACTTGCCACTCACCGAGTTTTCAGTTCACATTTTCAATGTTTTCTTCTCCCAGGTAGCGATCAAGGACCAAGCGTTGATTGAACCCCATCACTATTGTAGATCTTCATTTTTGTATGTATATAGTTAACCTTTGTATTGCATCATGGGGTGGTTAGATGTAGCAAGAGTGACGCCAAGGGCTCGTGTTTTGAGAGATCCTTCATTAAACTGAAATGTTTTTGTATGTAATATTTAGTTTGAATTTTAGCTCTGTTTGAAACTCTGGAATCATCTGGATGTGTGTGGTGAGACACACTTGTTGTGTTGTAGATTCTGAAGTCTGTTTATATGCATATAGAGAAGTGAATCTCTTCATTTTCAGGTTTGGCTAACTCATATTTTATGAGAGATATTATTGAAATTTCTATAAAATTTCATAAAATGTGTTCTATAGAAGTTAAGTTTGAAAAAGTTTTAAAAAATGTTTTCATGCCACGATCTAGATTAGGGAAGAAAACCTAGAATGGGGTGTGACACACACTTCCATAATTTTGCACAAACTGTCAATAGTACCCTGTGATGCTTAAAATTCCTCACTTCTTGCACGTTTGTTGGGACTAGCCATTCCTTTATTCTCTGATTTTCTCGGGATCAACCTTCACCCTTTCCTTGATATAATATGCCCAAGATACTCTACCCTTGCTCGAGAAAAATTGCATTTCTTCATGTTAGTATATGATTCATTTTCTCTCATAATTTCCAAAACCAACTCTAAATGTTGTAGATGTTCCTCCAAATTTCGACTATAGATCAATATCATAAAAAAAAACACCAATACAAATTTTCTCAAATGTGACTTGAAGATCGTATTCATCAATATTTGAAAATAGATGGAGCATTAGTCCATCCAAATAACATAACTAAAAGTTCATAATGACCTTCACGAAAAAAATGCAGTTTTCTCCACATCCCTAAGTTCATTCTTATTTGATGGTAGCTCGCCTTAAAACATAGTTGCCTTGTTCAGTTCATCAAACAAATCTTCAATAACTGGGATAAGAAACTTGTTTGGAATTTTCATATTATTCAATGCTCGATAATCCGCACAAAAGCTCCAGCTACCATTCTTTTTCTTCACTAAAAGTACAGGACTTGAATATGGACATCTACTAATTTCTCCATTTCTTCCTTCTGTTGGTAGGCATATTGGTAAGGTCTTATATTAATTGGATTAATTCATTTCTTCAAGTGGATGTGATGTTTAATACTCCTTGGGAGCAGTTCTTCCAGCCAATCAAATACATCTTCAAATTTCAAAAACGTCATTCCACTCTTCATAGCCATGCACTAAGTTTAAAAACCTTGGTTAGACGAAGATCATGATTTCATCATACTTTTCAGACTCACCCTAGCTTTAGTTAATATGGATCTCCCCTTAATACTACCTTGCAGCCTCCTCGGTGAAAAGTCATAGTTAAATTTCTCCAATCCATCTCAGTCACTCCCGAGTGTAACCATTGCATCACTAAGATTACATCCACTCCCCCAACTCCAAGGGTAAGAAACTATCCACCACTTTACATTCGCTAATCATCAACTCCACATTTTCACAAATTCCCTTTCCTTTTATAGCTATACCAGATCCCAATATTACTCCATAATTTGAAATTTCTTCCATGGGCAATTTCAATAATGAAACAAGTTTCTTGCCACAATCTATTAACACTATTACTGTTTCCCATTAATTTTCTCTTTCAATTTCATGGTACCTGGGTTGGATAGACCAACTACTTAGTTTATCGACTATTCAACTATTGCTTTCACATCCATTTTCTATCTCGAGCATTTTCATTTCTTTATTCTCCTCTTCATCTTCCTCCTCGAAGATTTCTACTTCCTTTTGTTCTCTCGAACTACTAGTACCCTCAGCTCTCTTTGCTCTTTGATTTTACACTAACGACCTGTGTGATAAAGTTCATTGCAAACAAAGTCCCTTATCTCTCCATGCTTGGAATTCTGCTCCTGTCAATCTCTTTGTTGGACCTTCACACCAGTTTTCTACCGTCGTTGCACCTTGCAATGTTATTGTTTTCATTGAAAAATTTCCTCCAACTTTAATTTCGTTTGTATTCGATAATATATTAGATTTATTAAAGGATCTTTAACTCATATAGCCTAAATTGCTATATGATATTACATGAAAGACCCAAATTACTAATAAATTTCACAAAAGTCCTGAATGAGCCCGTATGTTACACAAATACAGGGCTCAAGTTACTTTAATACTCATTTCTATTATTTAATTGATTTATAACAAATATCTAAATGGAAAAAATCGTGGGATATAGTTTTGGAAAGAAGTAGGACCCAAATTAATTTCATACCAATTTCTATTATTTAATTAATTTATAAAAATATCTAAATAGAAAAAATCATGGGATACGGTTTTGGAAAGAAGTGGAAAACCTTTCATGCTTTTCGTCTACGAAAACGGTCGTCTACTCCTTTCAACGTGGATTACGATTTTTAATTCAAAGTTTTAGAGAGTTCGGAGGTGAAGAAGAAGACATTCGACGACCGATAAATACAAAACTTCTCGAACATAATCTAGCTAGAAATTTCGAGGTTAGTATTGTATATATTCAACACATATGAAACATTAGGTATATTAGATATATTTTAGATATTCAATTAGATAGGCAATCAAATGAAAATGTAGTTTTGAATGTGATACATTTTAGTGTTTATTAAGATTTCGACGGAAGAAAAAAACTATCGATGGTCGGCAAATACAAAACTTATCCGAAAGAATCTAGCTATAAATTTTGAGCTTAGTATTATATATATTCAAAACATATGTAACATTTGGTATCTTAGGTATATTTTAGATATTCGATTAAATAGGCAAACAAACGAAAATCTAGTTTTGAATGTGATACATTATAGAGTTTATTAAGAATTCAACGGTGAAGAAGAACTATATTTTGGTCCTTCTATCAAAAAATAATAGAACTATATGTCAGTATATAGTATTATTGTATATAATATGAGATATACATATACTAAAACACAAAATAGAACCATTATAGATTGTGGATATATTAAAGTATAATGTAATCAAATACATTTATAAAGGAAAAATATGTATGTATGATGATGTCGTTTACTACTGTTATAGTAATATTTAGTATATAAACAAATAATCTAAACACAAATTGTGTAGGAATTATGGATAAAGTATTATTGTATATAATATGAAGTATATATACTAAATAACATATATAAATTTGGATTTCTTAATATACATAATTTTATATGTCATATTGTATATATAATGTGATATATATGTGTACGGGCTGTCAGCGACGGATGAAATTTTCCAGATTGTTCACGTGATGGAGATGAAAGATTGTTAACCGTTATAATTAAGTAACATAAAATTCCATATTAGAAAAGATTTTGTGTTATACTTCATTAAAACAATATTTTCAATTTTTTAACATAATAAAGATACAAATTTATATAAAGAAGTTATGAAAATAATAATGGCACTCAAATATTTCTGTACGATACACTCAAATACTTCATTAAAACAACATTTTCAATTTATTACCATAATAAAGATACAAATTTATATAAAGAAGTTACGAAAATCATAATAAATTGAAAGTACGGTCAACAAGGAAATAATTTAAATATAATTACGAACATAATATATAATTAATAATGATTAAAAAGTTAGTATTGTACCAAAATTATATAAATTTCTAATTAAGGAAATAAATTATACTTTACAACATTTGTGAAAAATCATATTCAATTTAAGACATTCGTGAAAAATCATATTCAATTTAGGTCTTTTGTCTAAATCTTTATGGTAAAATAGTTTGGGCCTCACGTTCCGTGCTCTTTTTGAGGCCCGCTTCTCTTATTGTTATCTCTCGATTCTCGACAGGTTGGGCCAACTTCATGATGTGTGCTATCCCAATTGATTCCCAACATTCTACCTCACCTTTGATCCATGGACTAAGCCAATGTCTCCTCCTAAACCTTTCTTAAACCTTCCTTTTCCTCCTTACTAACAGTGGGCACTAGTGTTATCACTCACAGTCCCCATTACACTGTAGTAAAATCAGAGGTGTAACAGAATGGTGCATAAGTACCTCAAGAGTTTGGTTGATGCAGAATTGAAAGAAAATTATCGTTGAATTGATATTATCTGAAAAACGAGACTATGATCTTCTTGATGGCATCTCTTCAATCTATTTCAGGATTATGGCACAACCAATTCTAAATTTATTCTTATTTGAAACTAAGGTATTAAGCGGGTTAATGAAGTATAAATCAACAATTAAAACCTCTTTACTTGTTGTTCTTGAGAAATCCTGAAACCCCTCCAAATGAATCAAACAAATCAGTATGATGGGAGAGGAAGTGGATGCAAGAGATGTGAAATTGTTTCCCATTGATGGAGGCAATTGTGAAGTTGATGAGAAAACTAGTTTCCCTCTTACCAAACAAAAATATTCTCTTCTTTGGGCTGCTACCATCAACTTAAATGCTAATTTACTATTTTCAACTACCTTTTTCCCAAATTCCCACCAGGAAGAAACCCTCATTTTGGTTTTAACTTTTATTCCTACTTTTGGTTTTTGTATATTGAATGTGTGTTCATCATCTTTCTCCTTCTAAAATGAAATACACAAGAACGGTTCTTCTTTTAGAACTTCACAAATCCATCATTACAATATATTAATATTTCCAAGGCATAGGTGTTAAAATAAACCAATTTTCTTTTAAAGAAAAGAATAGGAAAATTATTGTAAATAACCAACATCAAGACATAGCCAAATTTTAGAATTTACCCATAATAAACACTTATAGAAGTGAAATCTAAAATTTTGCTACTTTATTTTTTCATTTTGCTCTATTTTAAATTGTTCCACGAAAGTACGTGGACCAAAATGTGTTAAAATTAAAATTATAGGGACCTAAATTGTAAGTAAATTTTTAAAAATAGAATACACTTAAAATATAATTTTCTTTTGTGTTTGAGTGAGTTTGTTACGTTAAGTGTAAATAGTTAGACAAATTTTTCTATTTTTGAAAAAATTCATTTTAAAAAAACTAAAAAAAAATGCATTATTGTAGTATGACATTTTATAATTTTTATTACATCAATTACATTTTGGAACTTTATCTAATGGTATATCACGATACCATCTATACTAAGCGGCTTCAAGTACATCTAATCTTCTATCCAACATTATTCAAAAAAGTACTTTTAAAACATTGACGAAAAGTGTTAATTAATTTAAGGTGTTTGATACAGTAATATGTGGACGAAAAAAGTATTTTGATTAATTTGATATATGTAGGTTTATAGTGTTCAAACAACTAACAAAATTTCTATGTTTATTTAATAAATATTATTTCTCAAATATCTAATAACCAAGGATCTGTTTTTAAAAGTAATGTAAAATTTGAAACGTGGGTAAAAAATAAGTTGAATGCAAAACTATTTTTAAAAATAGGGACGTTGAGGTGAAGTCGTGTACCACGTACACAACTTCCATGCAGTGGACTTTACATATTCTAATTATTTTTCTTATTTTTATATATATACTATATTGAACCTCACATTTTTTTATTTTCTCATTATTTAAATACATGGATTCCACACATTTCAATTTTTCTCATTATTTATATATATATATATATCCACATATAATATAATATATATATTAAACATTTAAATTCTAAAATATATTTCTTTATTAAATTAATTTATTTTTTTATTTTTTTCTTTATATATATTTAAATATCACAATCTTTCGTCTTCAACTTTTCTTATTAAATTCATTTTTCTAATTTAATTTAATTCTTTCTTAATCAAAACTATACTTATATTTTTTTTCCAATGGTCAATTTTTTTAAAAAAAAGCTCATATATTAACAAAATATGTTATTAAAAATATATTAAACAAATAAAAATAGTAATAATAATAATTGATAAAAGTTGAAATTACTAAAAAAAATAATAATAACACTTGAAGCCACCAATGCACATTGGTAATTGAATAAAAAAAAATCATGTTAATGGCAAAAGGAAAAAAAACAAGAATTGGTTCTATTACAAATTAAATTTAAAAATCTTAACGAATAATTTTTTATTGTAAATTTTTTATTATTATTATTTTTAGAGTAAACTTCAACTTCTTTCAATTTTTATTATCATTTCTTTGTTTAATATATTTTTTAATAACACATTTTGTTAATATATGTGTTTTTTTAAATAGAAAATTAGAAAAAGGATATATAATTTTGGTTAAGAAATAATTAAATTAAATTAAAAAGATGAATTAATAAGAAAAATTGAAGGTTGAGATATTTAATATATATATATATATACACATTAATTTTTTTTATTCAGTTAGTAATGTGCATTAATTTACTATTAATATTATTATTATTTTGAGTAACTTCAACTTCTTTTAATTATTATTATTACTATTTTCATTTGTTTAATATATTTTTTAATAACATATTTGGTTAATATATGAATTTTTTAAAAAATACTGAAAATTGGAAGAAAAAAAATATGTATAATTTTGATTAAGTAACAATTAAATTAAATATTGAAATATTGAAATTTATATAAAGAAAAAAAGGAAAAAGGAAAAAATTAATTTAATAAAGAAAAATAATTTTAGAATTCGAATGTTTAATATATATATTATATTATATGTGGGTATGTATATATAAATAATGAGAAAAAGTGAAATATGTGGGACCTACATATATAAATAATGGGAAAATAAAAACATGTGAGGCCCAATATAGTATATATATATAAAAAAAAAAAAATAGAAATAGAAAATGTGAGATCCACTACATTAAAGTCATGTACCGGTACACGACTTCACCTCAACTCATCTATTTTTAAAAATAGTTTTGCACTCAACCTATTTTTGACATATGTTTCAAAATTTACGTTACTTTTACAAAAAGTTTCAAACTATGTAACATTTACGTTTCATTCCGATGATTAAAAAATATTTGTTTGTTTTAATTAATTAGTATTCATTTAAAGAAATATAATTGTTAAATGGTTTTAAAATAAAATTGCTTACAACCGTATTATAATTATATGGGTATAAATATAAACTATGATCATTAAGTAGCCATTTTTTCATAAATATAACAAAATCAAAATGCTCACGAAGTTGGCTACTGTTTTTAAAATATTCGAGGTTTTTCATTTTTTGAGGTTTTTCATTTTTCGAGGTTTTTCATTTTTTTCTTATGCAATTTTTATTTTTCTTTCTATCGTCTTTTTCTCTTCTTCTTCTACCTTTTTTTCTTTTCTTTTTTAAAAATGTTATTTGGTGTTTTTTTTTTGCAATTTCTCTTTTCATTTTCATTGTCTTTTTCTCTTTTTTTTTTTACAATTTTTTCTTTTCTTTTCTTTTCAAATGTTCAAAATCGCTTACCAAATATAAAAGATCTTGAAAAAAATATCGTTTACCAAATCTAAACTATCATGTACCAAATATATTAGGCGCGTTGTCGACTAGAGTGTTCTTTTTGTATTTTCCATTGTGAGCCTGTGGGTTAGCTTTTTTCGTTTTCGAAATTGTTCAGTGTAAATATTTTGCCACTTTGTTATATTTTTTAAAAAATCTTTTATTCATATTTGAATGGTTAATTTACATATATGAACACAAAATCAAAATATAAGGTCGTGTAACAAAAAATAAAAGCCCATGAAGTCACTGTTGTATTTTCATAAAGTTTATATTTATCGTTGTTGGATTTGAATTTCGCGTTGAATGTCTACTCATATTACTACTCTCTCCTTCTTCATATGCGTGCGATTTCTTCATTTTATGTTCCAGAATTTATTCCTTTTTCGTCATATCTCATCTTCGATGTCATCTTTTTCATAAAGACAATATTTTTTTCTTATTCTTTTTTCACTACACGATCGTGTACCAATATTTAAACGATCAATTGTCTATTCCAGATAGACAAAGATAAACCACTATCATTAATAGATCGTTTAAATTTGGTACAAGATCGTTTAGACTAAGTACAAGATTATTTAGACTGGGTACAAGAATATAAGATCGTTTAGACTGGTACAATGATACAAATTCGTTTAAACTTGGTGCAAGGGTACAAGATCATTTAGATTGGTTATAAAATTATTTTTTCGCGCGTGTGTGTCCGATTAATCACAAGATATTTTTATTATTTCACGCTGTGGGCTTTTTTTCCAAAATTATTCTATATAGTGTAAATATTTTCGTGCTTTATGTTCTATTTTTTTTTTATATAAAAATACGCTATTTGAATTTCAATAAATGTTGCATATATGAATTCCATTCTCATTACTATTCATTAATTTCAAAGAAATTTTAAAAAACATAATGACTTCAAAAATGTCAAAAAAAATAAATAAATAAATAAAAACAAGAGGCTTATAAAACAAAATGGTCACCATATATTTATAAAATCATCAACCCAATTTCAGAAATTAGCCTCTCAACTTCTCCCTAAATCTTCTCAAGGAAAGAAACAACATGACGAAAAAAATAATTAAAATAAGTAGCATAAGAAGCTATACAGTGAACAGTATGATTTCTAACACAAAAACAAAACAAAAGAGATATTTACAAAATGCTTAGCCAAAGTATTAATATATTTCTTCAATTGCCTTATTTATCTCACTATAGTTGCTTACAATGTATTTGATTATATGCATAAGTTATATCATGGATTTATCATGTTAGGCTCTAAGTGAGCGACTATTAGGTGACTAAATAGGGTTACGTGTTAAAAGGTACATTCCTATTAATGTGTTGCTAACTTGCTAAAGATATGCATGTCGTGCAAGTTTTCTTGTCTGTTGTCCAAGTGTAGTATGAAATGAGTGAATTTCATCTTGTATAGTTATGTTCTCAGCTCCTCACTCGATCTTGTCCCTAAAATGATAAGTTTATTGAGTCAACGATCTGGTCACTCTTACCCGTACAAATCAAAGGACAGTCCCTTGGAAAAAGGAGATCATAACACACTCAAGATTAAGACTAAGTTAGCTAGGTCATCCTAATGAAATAAAGAACCTAACTAGTTAACAGAGTTACATCTAGAGGTTACTATTTCACGATCCAGTTTTATGTAATCTCATTGCATAGGATACCCTCACTCAGATGTCAACTACACGAACATGTTAGATCATTGCATTTGTATCAAATACAAAGTGAGCCATATCCATAGTGTTACCAAGATAAGGTACCCAACATTTATCACTGTATGTCTCTAACAAACTATTCAAGAACCATTAAACAACTTAGGATGTTAGTTTATTGGATTTTGATTATTAAGACAAAACTAATAATATAATCAATAACAATTATTACAATAATAACACTATATTAATAACAGTTAATGGATTATATTTACAATCTACGAGTTTTAGGACATAAATCCCAACACAAGAAACCATGACATAGCCCTGGACAACACTAACCTCTTTGTTGTGTGCCCGAGGTGCGAACCTTGTGTCTAAAGCTTTCAAAGCCTTGTTGCCTCATCCTGCACACAACGCCTAATTGCACCCAACTAACCTTTGAAGCTTCTATTTTACCTTTGAAAATCCAAACCTCACTTAGAAAATTTATAACTAAAATTCCATAACTCAAATCAAGAATTTCCTTCTATAAATTTGTTTCTCATCCTCTTAACTACATTACCTAAAAATTCCAACTCATAATTTGAAGTAATGAGCTCGGTAGCCTCTAAAGAATCAACACTGTTGCAACTCACCCAAGAAATGATCTTCAATGCTTTCCTTCAAGAGTTGAAGGCCTTCCTTTGGACCCTTTTCTCTTGCAGCTTAACCTCTTAAACTAAACTTAATTAGAGAGATTCTACAATTGGAATTACCAAAATTGCCCAAGTGAAATGGAAAAACTTTCTCTTCAAAATTTTCTTAAATATTAGCTCTTGCATAAGAATCTTAAAACACCTCTTACTTACCATTTTTTTAAACTCTTACTTTCCTAAACACTTGAATTCTACCTCAAAGAGCACTACCATAATGCCTAGACTTCACCTAGTCACTTGGCATCCAAACTCACTTTGCATAGCCTTCAACAAAACCACACTGCCTGACCTTCACTTTCCACCATGTCGCCTACTCTTCAATGCATGCCCCTTAGTCACATTCATCATGCTACATAGGGGTTATAAATTATCTTGGCCACAACGTCTGTCTTACACAATGTTGCCTACTCTTCAATGCATGGCATGTCCCTTGGTTGCATGCTTCATGTCATAGAGGAGTTATAACTTATCTTGGCCATAATGCCTAACTTACACCATGCCACCCAACAACCTTCACAACACTCAAGTTGCATAGCCTTCTCTTTGTCGCACAGCCCTTGGTTGCAAGCTTTAACTTCCTCACCTAGAATATACTTTTACCACCCATCCTCACATCTTTAGAGGTTTTCTTGATATGATTAGTCGCCTTACCATGCTTCTCGTCTAGCATACGCACCAGAACACTTAGCTACTAACATGGTTGTATAACCTTGTTCTTATAGGTTATTTTGGCACCCTTGGCCGCCTAGCCTATGCTCAAACGCATAGTTTGATACTTAAGCCAATTTTCTCCAGTTCACTAAACTCTTTGGCCTCCTAGCACTACACTTAGTCACAATTTCCTTCCTTAAGACCACTTTGGCTACAAACTTGAGTGACAACCAACTTTTACTAAAAATTTCTTCCATCTTCTCTACTAAACTCAAATCAAACTTCAACTTCCAGATTCTCCACTATAGCTCTTAAATGAATTAGGAGTTCTTAAGTCTAGGGTTTACAAAAACTATCTATTAGAGCACATTTGTTAGGCTTAGTCAAGGTTAAGGTCAAGCACATTTGCTTAGCTCAAGGCACAAATCAATCTCTCCCCTAGCTAGGCCATTTTGGTCATATAATGCTACTTTTGGCACAAATTTTGTTATTTTCTTGGTCATGTTGTTTTTTTTTTTTTTGTCAATTATGTTTTGCTGTCCAAAATCATCTTTAACACCCAGCATTATCTGCAATCATGAAAATATAAAACATGGGCTCCATATTAAGGAGGTCGAGAAGCCATATTTTCTTAATCAACTTACAAGTCCATAACACACGAGAAGTCAACTCCAAGGCTTTCACATAAAGCAAACATAATAAACTAGCATTGATTTCTTTTTTCTTTTTTTTTTTGTAATGAATTAACATGGGTTAAAATTATGTCTTTTATAATTCTTTAATTAGCACAATGTTTCTCAAAACGATTTTTACAAAGAAATAAATATATTTAATCAAATAGAGAGCCTCTTTACAACTATTCAAATGTGACAAAGTGAAAGTGATGAACATTTAAAAACACCTTTTAGGATCACTAGTTAGTAACAGATGCATTGCACGTGAAATTTATCATTTTTATTTTAGTGAAAAAAGAGTGGAATTTGTATAAATAGCATAATATGAATTTTGTATAAATAAAAAAAATTTACCTAAAAGGAAAAAAGGAAAATGTGAGAATGTTAAAGATTTTTGTATTCGAAAGGTAAGATACAAAGTATTTAAGAAATGTGAGGTCGTAATTAATATAAAAAAATTTAAATTATAACAATTTTTTTTTATTTAAAAGTAAGTTACTTTGATTTTAAAATACATAATAAAACAAAGAACTATTTCACATTATTTATTATTATTGTAGCAAGAAGAAGATTATATAATTAAAAGAAAATGAAAAATATAAAAAACATATTTGTAGTTACCTTGTTTTAGTTTTTTTTTAAAAAAGTCAATAATGTCATAAAAACCCAGGGAGACCCTTCATCTTCAAGCACGTGATCTCCAAGCTTCCATCTTCTATCTTCAAACTCTCAATCTCTAACCCTTCATCTTCCATCTTCAAGCTCAATATATAGTCGTTTTTCACAAACTCACATAACAAAATTAATAAAACCAAAATTAATAAAATTTCATTTTCAAGCTACTAAATCTCCAAACCAAGAAGAGACAAGTTTTATAAAATGTAGTGAAGAAGACTCATTTTACAGATATTGCAAAACAAGTAAAATTCCAAAAGTTTTGAAACCAATGTAATTATAATTAAAAGTAAAGTCATAAATTCTAGAATGGTTTTTCTAAGAAAGAAATAAATAAAGACATTTCATAGTCTACATTATTATTACATTGAATGATAATTAATAATAAGAAATTATTTTTATTAATTAACAATATTTAATTTGATTTAATAAATGATAAAATTATCCATCAAATTAATTTAAATGGTTATAAAGGAAGGGTAAAATAGAAAGAAAAAGTTTATCAGCTTTTTATGTATTACTAGTAGGTAACACGTGCGATGCACGTTTATTTTTCACACAAATAATATGAAACTATATTTATTTACTCATGATTTTTTAAAATAATGTTTGGAAATACATGATTATTTTAACTCTATTTCTAGGAAGATTTCTTCCTCATGACTTGTTATATGCATGTATAAATAGAATGAACTAAAAGATATAAATAATTTAATAGTATGACTATGAAATAATCCATTCAATCAAGCTTTAGATTGATGAGTAGGGCTTTTTTCACATATCAATTACATATCGAATGTTTAAAATAGCAAATATAATTTTAAGGGATAAATTTGATGACTGCTCAAGAAAAACAAATTTTAAATTTTAAATTTTAAATAACACGTCTTAGAAGAAATGTATGTTTTTCACTTAAACCAATATCATTTTAACACATTAAGATGGTCAGACCAACAAATAAAAGTAAATAATCAGCCAACAAAAGATAAATTTTCTTATTATTCAATTTCCATAAGGCCTAAACAACATTTTTTTTCCTTCTCGCTTATCCAAAATTCCTTTTTTTCTTCTTCTCTATTTACAATGATACAGTCCAGACAAAAACAAATGTGACTAACAAACAACATAGGGATCTCTCTTCAAGCTTGCAATCAGCACCAAAATGATGACATAAACCCCAAAAGGCAACCTCTCACCTCAAATTGTATGTAACCTCAGCAACAGCCATTAAAACAGAGGTAATTTTTTTACTTATATAATGTACATAGACATTTTAGCCTCAAAATCAAACTTGCTCCCCCCAACTAAAACTTCAAGTTGATAGAAATGTTGTTCAAAATTGGAATGTTCGTCTCAACAAGTTCAAATGAAGGTTTGTGGGCTTTTGTAGCCTTGGCTGCCCACAAACCTTCATTTGAACTTGCTGGAAGACTAATTTCTTCACACACCAACTTTTTGTTGTGACTTGAACATGAAAAAATAAATAAAAAGAATGGAATATTTATACCTAAAGATTTGAAAAGAGAAAGAATTTGAAAGGTTGAAATAATTACAAAATAGTTAATATGAGATTAATATGAGATAGAGGGATGTGAATAGTCTATAAAAAGAGTGAATGATATAATTAATTGAAAAAAAAAAGTTAAAATTATTAATATATATGTATTTATGAATAACTAATTTTAAATATAAAAATATAAAAATAAATAAAAAGCAAATTACAATAATAAAATAAAATCAGAGTAAGAAACAAACAAATCTAAATAAAAACCCTAACCTTTTTATATATTGTATAGATGAGTTCATATGACCATAAAATCGTCACTCCAATCCAGATTGAATATGAACTCGTAATTTTGCCAAACAATGAGAGAGGAAGAGATTAGATATTGACCGTTAGCTATATTGAGATCGACTATTTTGATTCACAAGAAACTGAAAATGTATATATAGAAAGTTAGAAAAGTTTTATATTTTATTCATAATTAGAAAAATACCAAGTTCAAATCTAGAAAGTTCTTCAAATTCAAATTCAATTCCTTCTTCGTTAATCATCTCTTCCATTTCTTTCACACTAAGATTCGCACCACATTTTTCTTCCACAAATTGGAGTTTTGGTTTTCTGATATCCACAAAATCAACGGATCTCATGGAGGCAAAGATTGGCAAATTGTTCGAATCTGTTTGTTCCTTCTTCGGCGGTGGCGACCAGATCCCTTGGTGTGATCGTGATGTTATCACTGTGAGTTCTCTTAAACTCTTGCTTTCAAACATCACATTTTCTTATTTGCTCTGGGAAAAAATGAAAGAAGAACCGTGTTGTTTAGGTTAAATTACATATTAGCTCAAATTCAGAGGATTAGGGGAAGTATAAGCATTAGGCTTTTACTTCGATCGATGAATTAGATGAGGATATACGTTTTTCTATTGTTATATTTTCGAACATAACCTTGCGAATAAGCTTTGTAGAAGAAGAGATTGGATCTTTTTTGTTATTCCATACAAAAAAAGTTGCATAGCCGATTCAGGATTTTTGCACTGGAAGTATATTTGGAAACCATGGTAAGATTGGATGCAGATTGCAACATATTATTTGATTTGAACTGCATATTTAAAATTGAAGGGGTGTGAAAGAGAAGTTGCAGAGGCCGATGAAAGTGCCTCGGAAGAACGCAAGAATGAAAGTATTATGAGGTTATCATGGGCACTAGTTCACTCACGGCAATCTGAAGATATCAATCGTGGCATAGCAATGCTTGAAGGTAAATCTTTGGAAATACTCTTACAAAGTTTCTCTCAGAAAGAGAAGTTGCATAGCAATGCTTGGGATAGTGTTTCATTATCATCTTATTTTTAGTTTTTGGTTCTTGAAAATTAAGCTTATAGACATTGCTTCCACCTCTAAGTTTTTTTGTTTTACTATCCACTTTGTTCCTAAAAGTCAAGTCAAGTCGTTTTTGTTTTTTTGAATTTGACTAGGAATCCAAGCTTTTCTATAACAAATATGAAAACCAAAATTGAAAGTTTGAAAAATAGGGAGGAAACAAAACATAAATTTCAATAATTGAAAATTAAAACAAAATCATTACAAAATAGGGCTAAGAGTTCATTGAAGAAAAATATTTGTCCTACGTATGTTTGGCGTGGTTGCCAGCTTCTTCATTTAAGAAGGCAACCATCCTGTAATTGATGTCTGAGTAAAGTCTTGAAGGATTCAAACATTTTGGGTGGGTGTTCAAAGCTTCAAAGCTCTTAAAAGTCGAATTGGGTTATGCCAAATGTAGTTTAATCCTTAATTCGTGTCAGCAAAATTTGGAAGAAAAAAAATAGGACAATAGGGCTTAGATGAAGAAAGAATACTATTTCCATTTTGTGGTAATTAGTTTGTGAACTTGGAAATTAAACAAGAACATAAAACGCCATAATCATCTTGTCTTATAATTCGATTATAAATTAAAGCTTTGATCTTAAAATGGAAGAAGGTACTTTCATTTGAAGGCATTTCCTTCTTGCTTGCTCTATCCTGAACATTCTCAAACTGTTGGTACATAAGTTAAAGCATTTTTTCAAAGCTTATTATTTGTGTGGTTTAGTTTTTAAAGTTGAATTAGTATGTCATTTGCAGCTTCCTTGACCATTTCTAGGACCCCTTTGCAACAGAGGGAGAAACTCTATTTGCTGGCTGTCGGATATTACAGAAGTGGTGAATATGCAAGGAGTCGGCAGCTTGTAGAACAATGTTTAGAGGTTTGTGATGATGTTATATTTCTAAACCATGTGACATTAATACTGTGTTCAGAATCCACATCGGAAAATATAAAAGGTGTGTTTGGATTGACTTAATTAAGTGTTTAAATAAGTACTTATTAGTGCAAAATTAAGTGTTTGCTAGTTTCTTAGAAAGTCAATCCAAAAAGGTCCGAAGAAACCTCACAATGTTTATAAGATATATAGACTACTTTTCTTGTCACTTAGACTTGATATGGAATCCCTTCCATAGGTAAGTGGTAGTCAGTCCAAAAATAATTGGGAATCAATCCAAGAATGGTGAATCCAAACGAAGGATTTATCTTGGCATGACATTTTAAAGCTCTCAACTTCACAATGATTATTTATAAGAAGATAAATGAGTTAATCCTCATAATAGAACCCTATGTAATATTATTCTGCTAAACACAATTTCATTGATGGCATCATATACATAATTTTCACAATGTCTTGTTTCAATTTATAAATTGATTTGTTAAATCATGTATTTCCTCTCTAAACCTTATTTGAAAGTTAGAAGTTGATGTAACTTTTTTTGTGTTTTGGGAAGATTGCACCTGATTGGAGGCAAGCCTTGACACTTAAGAAGACTGTAGAAGATCAAATTGCAAAAGGTACTATGAAACCCACAACACTTTTTTTTTCTTTTATCGCATCGAATCGTATGCTTAAAGAATTTGGTTCTCTATATGTAAATCTGCAGATGGAGTCATTGGTATCGGCATTACAGCTACAGCGGTGGGACTTATAGCTGCCGGGATCGCAGCAGCAGCAAGTCGTAGAAATTGAAATATCTATTCAATACATACACAAGTCAAGTGCTTGGCCATGAGAAGAATCTTTAAGAAAACCAAAATATTGTTGAAAGCAAATATCTCATATATTTGTGCATTGTAAGAATTTTTAATTTGAACACTAGAAATCTTGTATCTTCTTTTACTCATTTATTTTATTTTGTATGAAAAATAAGTCTATGTTTCCTTCTATTCTTAATTCTTGTTCACTTTCTCAATGTTAAAAACATATGCTTGGTGTTGGAAATGTTGGTGAAACATTTTTCTTTGGTGAATTGCAAACAAAATAAATCATAAACTAATAGAGATTATTGCAATTTCATTTAGTAATTTTTAGTTTGAAGAAATGTGCTCCAAATTTCAATGATACTATTGAAATTTTTAAATATTAGGGACAACTACAAAATAGTTTTAGAGATCAGATTATATGCTTAGCAAAAGCTTTTATTTTATTAAAATAAATTTATAAGCCCAATATACTATATTTGCAATTTGTGTTATATTTACATAATTTTATTAGTTATTTATTCATATTTCATAGATTTTTCTTTTTCTTTTTTTTTCCTTTTTACAATATATGGAAATGCTAACTCACCCATGTAGATGTTATATGATGAAAATTTTATTATGGTGATCATCGGTGGGACAAAACGATTTTGTACAAAAACCGTCACAAAAAACCAACTCGATTGATTTACGATAGGAGAAACCAACCACTGGCTGCCAACAATTTGAACCAATCGGTTGAACCGCTGGTTGGTTTTGGGCAGTTTGGTTTTTTCGACTTCTCGGGCACCCTTGAGCAATCTCAGACGAAATTGCATAAAGAAGTGAAATTTTGTAGTTTTCTAGTCGAGATAAGGATAAAAGGCTTTAGTGATTGAGTTCTCGAGCTAATCCCGGTGCTTGTTCGACAGGGATAGAAGGCAGAGAAGTGAAGAAGCCTAGAACTTGATCAGACCATCTCGAGGTCGAGTTCACCTGAGATTTATTAATCACGGACCATCTTGGGGCAATGTATGCTTGAGATTGAGTAAAATAAAGGCAGAAGTCTTTCATCCTAGACCATCTTGAGGCAATGTAAGCCTGAGATCGAATAAAATAAAGACAGAATTCTTTCATCTTAAGTCATCTCGGTGTCAATTAAGGTTCGAGATCTGATAACTAAAGGAAGAACTTTTTCATCATGGGTTATCTCAAGACATTGTATATCGAGATCGAATGAATTAAAGCCAAAAAGTTTCATCCAGAGGCATCTTGATGCAACTAAGGCCAAATTGTGAGCTACTAGGCTTTCAGTTTCATTTTTCAATAATATATAGGTTAATTTTCATAAATATAACAAAACACCGAAATATTTACTGCGGAGGTAACAAAATCAAAAAGCTCATAAAGCCGAATATTCTTTTAAAATATTCTAGGTTTGCCCTGGTTGTTTTTTAATTTCCTTCTTCTTTCCATCTTTTTTCTTATATTCTTCTTTTGCAATTTTTCTTTGATATTTTTTGAAATCATGATCTTTGTTTTCAATCAATCATCAATCTTGTATGTATTTTTTCAAAATGTTATTTGGTTCAAGATCGTGTACCAAATATAAATGATCGTAGTATACGATCTTGAACAAAAATCATTAAGATATTGGTACACGATCGTTTAGATTTGGATATAGATTTGGATATTGGTACACGATTGTGTATCAAATATAAAAGATGTTGAACAAAACACGTTGAGATATTGGTACAAGATCGTGTACTAAACCTACACGATTGTGTATCAAATATAAAAGAATCAGATCGTATACCAAATATAAATATTTTATATTTGTACATGATCTTGAAAAATAATCGTTGAAATTTTGGTAAACAATCGTTTGGATTTTGGTACACAATCATCTACCAAATCTAAATGATACAAAATCTTAAACCAATATCGTTTAGATTTGGTACGCGATCGTGTATCATTTCCTATACGATTGCTTACTAAAAAAGAATTTCGTGCGCGTGTGATCAATTAATCGCGTGTTGACTTTGACATTTTTAATAGTTTCCATTGGTCTGTAAGCTTTTTTCGTTTTCAAAATTGTTTTATATCGTGTAAATATTTTATTGGTTTAATATATTTTTGAAACAATCCTTAATATATATATTTTAAAAAAAAATAAATTTCGATCGATAAGGATTAAATTTGATTGGATTGGCTCGATTTTGATCGTTCGGATCGATTTTTCAGGTGTCAATGCTTACCCACGTCCTATCATTATAATCATTTTGTTTCCATCTTTAAAAAATATATAGTTTTCTTCTATTCTTAATTATTAAAAAAATATCATCCATTCACGCTCCAACCTGCAAAACAGATCATAGTTCAGCTTTATTTAAGATCGCAAATATAATTTAGGGAAACCAAATGTAATCATTCTTGCTTTAAAATGATTTGTTGTTCAAAATAAAACAGTGTTAGAAAATATATTCAAATACACTACCAATTAAGTTATGTAAAACTAATTGTTTTGAGTTGATTCAACAGATATTACATTGACACATCTTTCTATGCAAATTATAAACGCTACATTACAATATCGTAAATGATTGAAATATGTGGGCATTAAAGGAAAGAGAAACATACACATGAAGGGAAACCTTTATGTGTATTAAGAGTTCGTACGAGACTTGCATTGCAATACAAAAGTCAAAACAACTAAAAAGACTTTACTAATAGAAATACAATGCAAAATCTTCACTCCAATGCGATATCTATTTCTTTTTTTTCAATTAACAATGCAATTCATAACACCCTACCAAAAACAGTTTTCAATACAACAATCACCGAAGATCTGAACGTCATCATTGTTTATGTTTTCTTTCAAGAAATTCCCAGCAAGAAAATAGCTTCCTTTAAGTAAAGCTCGTGAAACCATATCAAACCACCATGAGCAAAAGCCATCTGAAGCTCTGTCTTTATTACTTCCAAAAGAAATCAATAATTCATCAAGGCTTCAGAAAGTAGGTTGGCTAGATCCATAAATGCTACAAATACCAATCTGAGTATGAACTGTTCATATCTCATCATCTTCATCGTCAAAAGGGTCCCGTTCAGGATAGTTGCCAACCTGGAACGGAGTCAAGCTTTAATAAACATTAACATAAGAAAAGGGCAGTATATTTGCATAGCACGTTTTTGAAGATCAATTCGGAGCTACAGACAATGGGACTCTAAGAACATATAAGATTGCTCATTTTCACATTAGCAGATCAATAACTGATTCTGATCTTTCATCAAGGCGTGGTAGGGATGGATTATTCAGGTTCAAGTACAGAAAAATGATAGATTGAGACATGAACCTAGGCCACCTTAAATCCTGCTAGACCTCCTACACTTTTTAAATATAGCAGAAGAAATAAAGATAAAAATAGAGTCACAAGTGGGAGTTTGGGAGAGAGAAAGGAAGTTGGGGACCAGTAGTTCGTTAGAATCAAAGAAGAGGAATGAGAGGGGGGAGAGCATCGAAGATATTTTCTGAAGAAGCAGAGGCTGCATTCCTCCTTGCACAGGAAGAAAGGCAGAAGGGTCCAAGTTCTATTGTTCGATCTTAGTTCTTTGTGATTTGTTCTCTGTTGCATTTCTGTTTAGAGTTGTTTGTGTTTTCTATTGCTATAAGTTTGATTGATCATCTGTGATCAAGAATTATGTGAGAAATCGTATTTCTATATTGTAATCTGTTGAGGAAATTCAATAATATAAGATACATTGTGGTATCTTTACAAATTGGTATCGGAACTTGAAACCTGGGCAGAAGAGTGAGCATGACTAAGAAAGTGGAAGAAAGAATGGAAACGGTAGAACAAGAACTCCTGAGATTGCCGATAATAGAATAAAACTTGTCATTGATATCGAAAAGTATTAAGGAGATTAATATTCTGATCAATAAACAGTAACAACAACAGCAATTGATCATGAAGTATATTGAAGGCATAGTTTGCAATGATATATCGGCAGGAAAGAAAACGGAGAGTGTTGTTAGCTAAACGAAAGGCACCAAAACAATCATATCAAAAACATCTGAGGGATCGAAGAAGGATGGAAAGAACGATGATGAGAAACCGGCGGATCGAAGTAAGTTTAAGAAGGTGGAAATGCCAGTCTTCAACAGGACTTATTCTGATTCCTGGCTATTCCAAGCAGAACGTTATTTTAAGATACATAAGCCTATTGATTCTGAGAAATTAACAGGGGCGGTAATTAGCTTTGATGAACCTGCTCTGGATTGGTATCAATTGAATGACAAATTAGAACGGTTTAAGAATTGGGAGAACTTGAAACAGAGATTGCTAATCCAATTTCGAACAATTCGGGATGGAACACTCGTAGGCCGATTCTTAACGATCAAGCAGGAGATGACAGTGAAGGAGTATCGAAACCGATTCAATAAGTATTTAGCATCGGTAGCCTTCCTTCAAACTGTAGTATTGGAAGAAACGTTCATGAATGGGCTGAGCCCATGGCTGAAAGCAGAAGTTGACTCTGGAGCCCGTTGGTTTGGCCCAGATGATGAAACTGGCCCTGAAGATTGAAAACAGAGAGATAGTTCGAAGAGAATGTGGGCTGAGTAGTGCTTTTGGAGGGAACCGGCAATTTAAATTTAACAATGCGAAGAAAGCCTCTATTTGTTCCTTTGACAGACCTCACATTGCTCGACGTATTTCTTGATGTCTGTTTTCATTCCTTTCCAATACAGTTCTCCGCTCATTCTTTTATAGGTCCTTAGGAACCCTGAATGTCCTCCTAGAATGGAATCATGGAATGTATGCATCAACGTCGGTATCAATGAAGAAGTTCTGGAAAGCACAACTCTGTTCTTGTAAAGAAGTTTCCCATTCTACAAACTGTATTTACTCCCTTCCTCGGAACCATGTTGTAACTCCTCCCTGATTCTTTAGAGTTCTGTATCCTACAACACTTCCCAATTCACTATTTCCATATTCACAATTCCTACTGTGGACATCGAATTCATTTCCAGTGGCTGTTCGATTCTAGAGAGTGCATCTGCTACCTTGTTTTGTAGCCCCGATTGATATAGTATCTCGAAATCGTCCAAGTAGTTTGGTTAACCACTTTTGGAACTGCGGTTGTACCTCCCTCTGTTCCAGCAGAAACTTGAGTGCTTTCTGATCTGATATAATTGTAAATTTCCTCCTAAGGAGGTAGTGCCTCCATTTCTGCACCGACAATACAACAGTCATGAGTTCTCTTTCATAAACCGATTTGGATTGTGCTCGGATGGATAAATTTTTACTAAAGAAGGCTATGGGATGACCATTTTGAGACAGTACCGCGCCCAACCCTATGCCCGAGGCGTCTGTTTCAATAATAAACAGTAAATTCCAGTTAGGCAACGCTAGAACTGGGATGGTAGTCACGGCTATCTTCAATTTTTCAAAAGCTACAAAGGCATCTTCATTCCAGAAGAAGTTCTTCCGTAAGAGTTTAGTTAATGGGGCAGCAATGTCTCCATATCCCTTGACAAATCTCCTATAGTAGCCTGTCAAACCTAAGAATCCTCGCAATCCGATAACATCCTTGGGTTGAGGCCAGTTTGTCATATCCTTGATTTTCTCTTCATCCGCTTCTACACCTTTACTGGAGATCATGTGTCCTAAGTATTGGATTTGGGAGTGTGCTATTACGCACTTTTTCTTATTCGCGAACAATTGATTATCCCTCATGACAGCAAATACCATGCCCAGATGTTTCTCATGTTCCAACAAATCAGTGCTATACACTAGAATATCGTAAAAAAAAACCAATACACAACGTCTTAAGAAGGGTTTGAATACCTGGTTCATCAAGGATTGAAAGGTGGCTGGCACATTTGTGAGTCTGAAAGGCATCACAACAAATTCATAGTGTCCCTCGTGTGTTCTAAACGCCGTTTTTTCAATGTCTTCCTCCTTCATACGTATTTGGTGATAACCAGATTTCAGATCCAACTTCGAGAATACCATGGCTCCATGTTATTCATCCAACAACTCCTCTATTACCAGAATGGGGAATTTATCTGAAGTGGTGACCTGATTTAGCTTTCTGTAGTCCACGCAAAAACATCATCCCCCATCCTTTTTCTTAACTAACAAGACTGGAGTGGAATAAGGGCTACGACTGGGCCTGATCACTCCTGCTTGTAGATCTCCACCACCATCTCAATCTCTTCTTTTTGCACGTGCCCATATTTATATGGTCGTATATTAATTGGTTGTTGATTCGGCATTACCATGATGCGGTGGTCTATTCCGCTTTCTTGGGTGGCAACCCCTTTGGATCTTCAAATAGATCTGTATACTATTGTAACAGTGTTCTGATCATGGGAATGTCTTCTTCATCCCCTTTTTTGGTCTGTTCCTCCATTCCCTCTTCATTCTCTTCTATCTCATAGTTGAGTAGTGATAATAAAAACCCTTGATCTTCCTCCTCCTAGGTTTTTTCAATCGTCTTCAAGGAGCATTCTGCTCGGATGAGGGAAGGGTCCCCTTTTAGTTCAATTTGTTTTCTTCCGACCCAAAAGGACATGGTCAGTGACGGCCAATGTATTTTCATAGTGCCTGTGGTGTCTAACCACTGCATTCCTAGGATTGCATCTACATTTCCCAACTCGATTATAAAAAAATCTGCCACTACTGTGATCCCCTGTAGTTTCACTTCCAGCCTCTTACATAATCCTCTCCCTTTACAACAAGTTCCGTCCCCAATTGTTACTGCAAAGGTGGTGTCTGCCTCTATCGATATCTCTATTTCTTCTATGATCTTATAGTGCACAAAGTTGTGGGTGGCTCCACTATCAATCAGCACTACTACTTCTCTTCCTTTTATTTCACCCCTTAGTTTCATAGTACCCTTTGAGGTCAGCCCAGTAATGGTGTTTAAATCAATCTCCTTCTCCTCGTTAAGATTCAGGTTGTTTAACTCCAACACTGCCTCTGCGTTTTCCTTTATCACGTTCTCCTCTTCGTTCCCTTCTTCTTCATTCATGATGAATAACATCAGTTCCCTTTTTTCCTTCATTCTACATCTATGCCCCGGGGAATACTTCTCATTACATTTGAAACATAGCCCTTTGTCAAGTCTGGATCTAAACTCAGCATCTGAAAGGCGTTTAACGGGTGGTTCACTCCTTTGGTAATTACCTTTGATGGGTATCGTCACTTGCTTCATTGGAAGTCAGTCTTCCTTACTACCCCCTTCTCCATCCCCACTTGAGCTTTGCCCACAGACCCTTATCCTCTCTTGTATTCTATCATTTTCTCTTATGCCTTTGTCATTGTCAACGCCAGGTTATGATCATTAACCAATTGAGCCTCTCTCATGCAATCTTCCAACGTCTGTGGATATCTACTGACCACTTCCGCTTGAAGATTTGGTTCCAACCCGGTCAGAAAGGCGTCTCTTAATACAATCTCCTCCATGTGGGGTAAAGGTGTCGAGTAGGTGACAAATTTTTTTCACAGTCACTATAAGAACCATCTTGTTGGATTCTGATCAAACATGCTACTAAACTTTTCTGCCCAGAATCTTTGAAGAATTCAAACATTCTAGGAGGGCATTCAGGGTTCCTAAGAACCTACAAAAGAATGAGCGGAGAGCTGTATTGGAAAGGAATGAAAACAGACATCAAGAAATACGTCGAGCAATGTGAGGTCTGTCAAAGGAACAAATATGAAGCCACAAAACCAGCAGGGGTACTTCAACCAATACCCTTTCCAGAAGCCATATTGGAGGAATGGTCCATGGATTTCATAGAAGGATTGCCAAAAGCGGGAGGAATGAACGTAATCATGGTAATTGTAGACAGATTAAGCAAGTATGCTCACTTCGTTACCATGAAACACCCATTCACAGCTAAACAAGTAGCCAAAGTGTTTGTTGAAAGAGTGGTCAGCCAACATGGAATACCTAAATCATTAATATCCGACAAGGATAAAATCTTCATTAGTCATTTCTGGAAAGAATTGTTTGCATCCATGGGAACTAAATTGAAAAGAAGTACCGCTTTTCACCCCAAACCGATGGACAGACCGAAAGAGTCAATCAGTGTGTGGAGACTTATCTAAGATGCTTTTGTAACGAACAACCGCACAAGTGGGATAAGTTTATTCCATGGGCTGAGTTGTGGTATAACACAACATTCCACTCCTCCACAAGATCCACCCCTTTCCAAACGGTGTATGGAAGACAACCCCCTCCCTTAATTTCTTATGGGAATAGAAAAACTCCGAACAATGAAGTAGAGTTAATATTAAAAGAAAGGGACTTAGCCTTGAATGCTCTGAAGGAGAATTTGACTGGGGCGCAGAATCGTATGAAGAAAATGGCAGACACAAAAACAAGGGAACTGAAATTCAGAATAGGAGATGAAGTATACTTGAAACTCCGTCCTTATAGGCAACGCTCGTTAGCTCGCAAAAGATGTGAAAAACTGGCCCCCAGATTTTATGGACCATATCCAATCATTGAAGAAATAGGAGAAGTAGCATACAGACTTCAACTCCCCCCGGAAGCAATTATTCACAATGTTTTTCACATCTCCCAACTAAAACTCAAGCTGGGAAATCAACAAGTGGTCCAGCAACAAGATCCTATATTGACAGAAGACTTTGAGCTACAGTTATGGCCTGAGACGGTGTGGGGAATCCGTTGGAATAAGGAGCTGGAAGCGAATGAATGGTTAGTCAAATGGAAGAATCTACCTGAATCAGAAGCTACCTGGGAAGCTGTATACCAGATGAATCATCAATTCCTCACATTCCACCTTGAGGACAAGGTGAATCTGAAACCGAGGGGTATTGTTAGGCCACCAATTATACATACATATGTGAGGAGGGGCAGAAATGAAAATTCACCAACTAATAATAAGAAAGAATGATGGGGAAAGAGAACGTGCTGAATGGGCCCCACTGTGTGTAATTTTAGGAGAACTATAAATAGGAAATATTGTAATAGGCTGGATAGGTTTTATTTTTTAATCTTCTTTAGAGGGCAGGCTGCTGTAGCCGCAAGGGGGTAGTATCCTTCTTGTAAAGAGAGCTGGTATGTTTTTCTGGGTATTTCTTTATTTCGTTATCGTTTATCTTGTTGCTTGTGATATTTTGGCTTATATATAAATAAAAGATAGCAGAGTACCGACTCTGTTTAGCCATTGTTGGGTCTTTCACTAGTTATTTGTGTTTGGGAGCCTGACATATTGCTAGACCTTCTATACTTTTTAAATATAGTAGAAGAAATAAAGATAAAAGTAGAGTCACACGTGGGAGTTTGGGAGAGAGAAAGGAAGTTGGGGACCAGTAGTTAGTTAGAATAAAAGAAAAGGAATGAGAAGGGGGAGAGCATTGAAGATATTTTCTGGAGAAGCAGAGGCTGCATTCCTCCGCACCAAGAGAGGAAGAAGGATCCAGGTCCCTAATGTTGGATCTTAGTTCTTTGTGATTTTTTCTTTGTTGCATTTCTGTTTAGAGTTGTTTGTGTTTTCTGTTGCTATAAGTTTGATTGATCATATGTGATCAAGAATTTTGTGAGAAATTGTATTTTTATTATTAAACCACCAATTGACCCAAAAGCTTAAGCTTGTGTTGGAAGACAAATTTATTTATATATCACCAACATTCCCCTCACTTGTGGGCTTGAAATATTTGAAAGGCCAACAAGTGGAAATCGATTTTACTTGGGGAGGAAACGACAATGCAAGGGGTTGAACACTAGGACCTCCTTGGACCACCTGCTCTGATACCATATTAAACCACGAATTCACCCAAAAGCTTAAGCCTATAGTTGAAGGCAAATTTAATTATATATCATCAACATCTATATTGTAATATGTTGAGGAAATCCAATAATATAAGATACATCTGTAGTATATTTACAAATCCACAAGCTGACTTTCCTAAAGCAATAAATTACTTTTTAAAAATTTAAAGCATGTGATATTATACCAAGTTCAGGAAAAAAACTATTTCATGTAACATACTTTGAAGCTTTAAAGTTGGAAAACAGATTAATGGAGCAGAAAATCGAACCTTCACTTTGTCAGGCCTAACCATCGCACCATGAAAAGGAGAGCAGTCAAAATAGTGGATCCCTTTTACCCTGCGGAGTTTTACACATTTAGCCCACAGAATATGTGATCAAAATCTCTAAAGTGGGGAGGAAAAACTTGAAACCAGGAAGATTACTTTATTGCGTAAAAGGTGGATTCTAAGACCAATAAGAACTTTTTAATCAACACAAATGAATGATGATAATTTTATCAAATTATAACACGAGAAG
Source organism: Cucumis sativus (assembly GCF_000004075.3). Classification (NCBI taxonomy): domain Eukaryota; kingdom Viridiplantae; phylum Streptophyta; class Magnoliopsida; order Cucurbitales; family Cucurbitaceae; genus Cucumis; species Cucumis sativus. The sequence continues at coordinate 17,263,014 of NC_026658.2, forward strand.
TAGCATACAAAGTATCCATATATATAATGCACAAAATCCTAAAGAATTTGAGAATGATCAGAGTAAAAACGGTTCTGGCAGAACAGCTATATCTAAAATAAAAACAATTTTTCCAAATTAGGGGGGCATTGATAGGTTATGTGCTCCAATGTTCATATTTTGTAGTAATGTTTTTTCTCCCTTTAAAAGGAAGGGTAAAAAATTTTAGTGAACATTCAAGAACTAAAGTTTCTTATAAGGAAGAATAGAAGCAGATAGTAGGAACTGGGAAAAACAAGTCAATCGTCCCTTCAGAGACAATGAAAAACAAATTAATCACAAGGGTCATCTTACGTGCCATCATTTTTTCCCAATGGTTCATCATATTGAACTCCAACCCAAAAACCAGGAGCAAGCGATTCAGCCCGGCCAACAAATTTCACAACACCCCGTTTCTCCCCGGGTTCAACTTGACATCTATCACCAACCTACATCATGTAAAAGTCAAGTTTAGTACAACCGGACAACAGGATTTCAAGGAGCAGAGTGTAAATACATTACCTATAATATATAGTTTCCGGACATAAGACTCAAAAGAATGCTACATATCAGAACTCAGAAGTCAACACTGACTACACTGTGTGATTTACGAGGTAATAAGAAAAGGGAGCATTTATTACTTATTAGCATGTCTACTTTGTGTCTTCTCAAAAACATTGCTGAAGTCTCGGAGGCTAGTACACATACTATCTAAGAAGATTGCCTGGGACTTGTGATTCCCGCAGTTCAGTCAGCTGCCCTAGTCTTAGAAGCAAAAGTTGTTCATCTTCATGAAACTTGGAGAGGAATTTGCAGGTTAAAGTTAATCAAAGAATGATAACATATTTGAAATGGACATGATCAGTAGCCACCTTCAAAGGTGTAATTTCTCCCAGTGTTATTGAATCAGCTTTACATGAAGTGGTTTGGCTTTAAATAATGAAAGAGATCTCTCAGCAGTCAATGAACTTAAAGAGTCCACTCCCTCAAATCCTAACAAAATTTCATCTCTTATTGAGATTTTCAGTTTTCAGATGCTTGAAATTCAACCTCATTCACATCAGATAAAAGGTTAATTAATACTTTTACTATTCCCTCAACGAATATTATTCACAGCATATTAGAGATCTTGGGAAACTTCAAAGCAATCAACTCTAGGTACTTTGATACAATTTGCTTTACAGAATAAGCAATTTGGTACTTAACAAACGAATATGGTAGTGTTCTCCTTAGAATGAATTTTGATATCGGGTTTCTTCTTAAGCTGACTCAGAATGTTTTAGAGGAAATTTTATTTTCCAGTCCCAAAGATCTTGGTCTGTTGGCACTACCTCTATCAAATGCAAGAAGTGTTTCAGAAGAAATTGTTTCTTGGCTACATTATTTTGGGTCAAAAGCTGCAATTGTGCCTTGGTTATACTGTCCTCCTTCAAAGTTTCTGACATAAAAGCTGAAGAGGGTGCTCTATTATGCAGATTATTGGCTGTGATTTTTATTGCTTCGCTAGGTGTTATTCATTGTTTTATCCTCATGTATTTTTAGGCTCCTTTCTGTTTGTATTGTACATTTTTGTTCCCATTGGAGCTTGTATCCTTGAAGATCATTCTTCCTTTTTTCATATATTAATGAGAAGTTGTTCTCATTCCAAAAGAGAAAAAAGACAACATAAATATATGACTGGAAAATTACGCTTAGGAATCACCTGACCAAGTAACAAATACTGCACCATTCTAAAAATTTTCTAAACCCCTCTGGGGAAAATGGAAGTCATAGATTGATTAACTTTCAATCTCGTTCACATAATTTTGATCCACATAATTCATTTCTTTCATCATGACAGTTGACAATTCAACTCTTTAAAGTTTAATATAAGAATTTTATAGTTGAATACATCCATTATACACTTCTAAAGCAAGGAAGGTAACTAACCTTAATATTTGCACAGAGCTCTTCCATGTAGTTATCAGATATCTGCAAATATTTTGCTACTCAGTAAGAATAGACCAAGCATGACTAGAATAGAGATGGACATGTCCCTAAATTTCTTAGAGACGCAGAACAAAAACCAGAGCTCAAGGATACTAAGACAAGAAGGATACACGTTTCCAATTCTACCATGAGCAGAAATACCATGCAGCCTCAGCATCATCATTCAGAACACACACACACCAAAGTAATAAAATAAAAAAGAATTAAAAAAAAAAACTGAGATGCCCGGCACAGATCTCTACTTTAAAAGCCATGAACTAAATAAAGTAATAGGTAGTGTCTACATCAAAATTTATAGTTCTGGCAGGGCGCAAATGAATAAAATTTCTCTGGACATTCATATTGTTAGCAAAAGTAGAAAACATGAGGCTTACTTTACTCTCAAATGCTGAAGGATTCTGGGATGCCAATTTTTCTTTAAATTTTCTAAATGTGTCTGAAAAAAGAAACCATAAGAAGAAGGTAAACCATGCACAATGCCTTGAGGATTATTTCATTTAAATAATGAAACACACAACAGGCTGCTAACCACAAGAGATACAGAATATATGTATCCAATTGGTTCTTATAGAGGAAGGGAGAGCTAGTGAAGGGAAAGTTAATGAAGCATTCAAGTGATTGAATCTAAGGCAATAAGAAAAAACAATTGCATCATATAGTGATCAATCGTCTACACTTTTTTCCTTCCATTATTTAAATATGTAAGCACAGCTTTACTATCCCAAAAGCTTTTTAAATAGAACCACGAAATGCAAATTCAAGACAGTTGGAAGGTAGTTGTCTACTGCAGATCCCTAGGTCCCCAGTGCCTAAGCCTTTTCTTCTTTTCTTTCTTTCTTTCTTTTCTTTTCTTTCTTTTCTTTTCTTTTTTTTTTTTTTTTTTTTTTGTTTAATGATTCTTGTGGCTGACCAACAATTGTCATTGGGTGTGAGGGGAGGCCTTCAGCGTAGCCTATTTGATAAGCAATTGAGAGAATTACATGCAAACTTCATTAATGATGCAGGAAGCTTGGCAAGAAACTAACCATCACGTTTATCATAGGCTTCTTCAGAGATCTGGAACTTCTCCACTAGTGAGGTATCTTCAAGCCAACCACCAGAAGTAACTGATGAGGGGTCAAGATCAATAATATGCAGCCGGTACCTTTCCAAGAGAAAGCACATATTCTCATAAAAAGCATATTCTGCTTATAAAAACCATTAAATTAGCAGAGTTTCTAATCAATGAAACAATATGAATTGCAGTTAACAGAGTGGAAAACGAAACCAAGTAAAGAAATGATTGAAAGAAAATGGAAGAACAAGAAGAACAAGTACCCATCTAAGGGAGAATAGAAGCCCAAGGGAATGCAATTATCCGTCAAATCGGAAATTTTAGAACCGGAATCATCGTAGAGTTCGAGGCACATAGAGTTCACAGAAGTACCACATTTTCTCCACAATTTTTCCTTGACAGACTCCACGCTCATCTACAATGGAAGAACCCCAGCATCAAATTTAGATAAAAACCCATAATGGGCAATCGGGAAAGGCTAAAAAGAGATGCCTGATCTTTAGAAATGATACAAACCTGAAGGGAAAAACGAACATCAGATGTGAAGGACTTGAGATTGGCATGGGTGACACGCAAGAGCACAGATTCATCCTTTTCGATCTGCTGCAATCGAGACGCCATAGTTGTGTTCTTTTGCAGCTTCTTTTAACTCTTTTAACTTAAGACACTCATTTGAGAGTCGTTTGATAACTCTAAGCACAATCCTTACTGCTGATACAAACAGAAAAAGAAGGGCAATCTTAAAGCAAAAGAAGCCAACTTTTTACGCTTCCTTTGTATTACAGAAAGTTTATTTAAAATCTTCATTATTTCAAATTCGACCAATGATTTTAAATTATTTAATATATTATATTGCAAACTATTAGGGTGATCATCGGTCGATCCAGATTGGTTTTATACAAAAGCTGCCACCAAAAATCGACTTGGTTGGTTTACAAGAGGAGAAATCGACCACTGGCCATCAACAGTTTGAATCGATTTACCGAACCGTTGGTCGATTGCGGTTGGTCCGATTTTTCCTGGTCGAGGTGAAGAAAGAAGTGAAATCTTAGGGCTAATCTCGGTGTTTCCTAATAACTTGTAACTTGTAGAAATACAAGTTATTATGGTCTTTTAGGTAGAACAATGAATCAAAATCGTAAGATAATGTGTCAAAACGCGTAGCTTCTATTGCAAATTCACACATATGAAAGAATATAACTTACATAAGTCTCATGTCTGTTTTATCCTGTTTTTAGTGTCTTATCACAAGATTATAAAGATAAGAAGAGACATAAAGAATCACAAGAGGAGCGCGTGTGAATGCTATGTGATAAGTGCCTTAGTGAAATTCATGTGTGCGGACTTAGGGTAGAGTGTGTTATGAAATGTTGGTGAGATCAACGCTTGTTGAGAGTGAATCTCACTCAACCGAGCCTACAACTTGACTTAGTTGATTAACTCCACTTAGTATCATATTTGACTTTAAACAACAAAGGTTCAACGACTTGAAAGACAGTGTTGTTGCCTATGTTGGTGTATTGCATGTGTGTATATTTAATTCCCTATGATGTGACATTGATTCAGGATCATTGCATGCAAAATGCTTTTTATGAGTCTCTTCATCATGTGAGTGGACATGGTCATTGCATGCAAAATGCTTCCAATGTCCTCATCACATACTTCTAAGTCCTCGTTGTACAGTTTTCTTGTTGTTTGTCCAAGTGTAAGCGAAATTAAACAATAGATTTTCCTGGATGATCTAGGGTCGAACACAGGGAATTGATATTAAAGTTTAGTTCTAAAGTCTACTTATCAATCAACGATATAAAAGAATTTTATATAGTATGAAAGAATGCATGTTAAGCTATATTTACTTATGTATACAAGAGAACTTTGTAAAGATGATTTAATGAGGGTGGTTGAGAAGGTAGAAGCATGAATGAACTAACATGTATTAAAGAAGTGGTAAATGCATGTCTAGTACTACCAAGCGATTAAGCTATATGAAAGTCTTGATGCGATATAACTTGCTTAACTAGTTTATGATTAAGATGTGCTCCTCTCTGAGTCATTAAACGCCACACTTGGTCTCCTTTCGAAATTCAAATGACCAAGTCTAACTAAACAAGGTGTATACAGAGTTGTTCAGTTATATAAAACTTATAGAGCTTCGCGTTTAAGAGCAGAAATCTCTCAGTGCCTAATGTCCACACTTGTTCTCTTGTTGGGATACAAATTATGGAAGTTATCTCGTCAAGATGAAGTTTGTCTCCAAACTCTTTCTTGCGCGCATTAACCATATCCTTAGTACTTGTCCTCTTAGGTAGTTGGTGATATACATTAGTCAAATTATTAAAATAGCTCAGTTAACGCGATAGGACTTATAAACAAAGCTCCTTACCAGTAATCTATCATAAATCCTTATAAACTACAAATAACACAAGAATAAATGAATAGTAGAGACGTGAATGGATTAAGAAGTGCATAAATATACATTGTATTAAAGAATGTAGGACTTCGACCACTATAACAATATGAACAAATACAATGTAAATAATTACAAAATGGAAAGAATAGGGATGATAATACAAGTTAGGGGGAGATGGAAAATGAGATGTTCTTCATTCAGACTACATGCTTTCGCTTAGTAGACTGATCAGAGAGGATGAAGAAACGCTTTACAGATGGTGGCAACACTATTCCTTGCCACCAAATCTCTAGGACTCTACCCACCTTTCCAGACATACAAGTGGTGGTCCATTTAGACGTCACTCTCTTCATGGTAAGGATGGAGTTCCTTTCTTTATGCACATTTAAGCGAAAAATCTAATCTTCTAAGCATGTCAATGTTGAAAGTTGCCTCTATCGTTAAGTTACATAAACTCCATCTACCACTTTTGTCTTTTAGTGAATCTCTTCTTGCGTTCTGATGTGGTCTTCTCACATAGTCTTCAACGAGTTCCTTTGATTCACCAGTTTCTTCTTTTGTTAATAATCTTGCATTTAGACACTCAAAATTGGGTAAAGCAGACATAACACTTATGTAAAGTATGTAAACCTCAAACCCTAAGGAGCTTGGTTTTTTCAAAGAGTTTGAAAGGATGATTTAAGAGGAATTTAAGATGGAAAAAGAAGACTTGAGAAATGTCATTGTAAGTGTGTTATGGTAGGTAGAAAGAAGGAAAATTAAGAAGTAATGGTTTAAAAGTTAAAGGAAATTAAATGGAATTATTTCTCATTATTACAAGTCAAGAGGAGATTTGGCAAATTTAGAGGCTAAGGGTCTAAGAAACTCATAACTCAGCCAGAATCTTACTTCTACTTTAGAGCTTTATATCTTAAAATTCATAACTGAAATGAAAATATTACTTCTACTTTAGAGCTTTATATCTTAAAATTCATATCTGAAATGAAAATATTTTCTTATACAAAGTTGCTTTAAATTGTTTTAATTTTCTTATCTCAAATTTATGAAGGAAAATTCTAAAAAACGAGTTATGTAGCCCTCTAGAAGTGCACCTTGCTCAGAATCACCCGGAACCTGACCTTTCTCAATTCCTTCAACTCAAACTCAACCCTCCCTTATTCAATTTAGAATCTTTTGAGACTCTTTTTAGCCAAAATGCATGAGTATTTTAGGGAGCAATGTTCATCCAAAGTGACCTATTTATTTTGAAGCTGCATGAAACTTTATTGACACCTCCTTCGGTCGAGTTTTAAGTTAAGCATGCAAGGACACCTGAAATCCACTTGACCGAGTCCACCTCTTCATCTTTTCTCCTAACCAAAATGCCTAAAAGTTAAGGACATGCCAAAACGTCAAGCCAAACAGCCAACTAACCTTCCTAACCTTGTCGCAAACCTCCAAATGCATTGTCATGCCTTCCTCATCTAGCCTTTCATCGCCATCCTAACCTCTATGACATCCTCCTCGTCAAGCCTAAATGCCTAGCAAACCTCTCAATGCACTATTCTCGCCTAGCCCACAACTAAAACACCTACCCTTAGAGGTTCACTTTATCATTCTCAACCACACACCAAACGCATAGATAACCTCTATCTTCTCCTCTCTTGTCGCCTAGCATGCGTCCTACATGCCCAAACTAACCTCTTTGGAGGTTTTCTTCTTCCCTTGGTTGTCTAATACAACCTCTAAATGCCTATACCAAACCAAAACGCTAAACTATCTTACTTAGCCAAATTCTATCCTCTTTCCAACCAACCTATTTAAATTTTAAACCGTAAAACTTAACCTTCTCTTTTTTCACTTACCATGACACACAAAACTAAAACTTCATTATATTTACATCACTTAAAACCATACCCCTTTCAAGCTCTTGAAAAGATCTAAGTTTAATAGGGTTCATATTTTACACTTTTTAAAGGCAACTTTTGGCGGAAAAACTTCTGCCCTTTTGAACATTTCAGTCTTGTACATTGAAAGTTGTTTGTGGCATGTCACATCATCTCCAACTACCATTTTTTTGTTTAGCAAATAACTTCTCTTGTTGTTATTTGATCTTCTCGTCTATTCTTCTCACGAGAGACTCTGCGATTTGCTAACTTCTTTTTTTGTTCATAGACCTACGTTTAGACATTGAAAACTACGTAAAACAGACCTAACGCTTATGTAAAGTATATTTCTAAGTACTTATCTATTTTCAACATAATGTATGCATTTTGATACACTTTTTCTACGTTTTGGCATCATTATTCTATATAAGAGGCTACAACAACTTGTATTTCTACAAGTAATCAATAATACACATGCATATTTGCAACTGTGGATGAAATTATATCCTAGGCCTAAATCACATAATTTTCTCTTAGCATTGTAAAATGATCCACGTATAGTTGTATGAATTGGAAATGCATCTTTTAACAACTTTAGTAGCATATTAAACGATTTGTTGCTCCAATTATTGATAACCTTGAATTGCATTAACTTTACCAAAAAAATTAATGAGAAAATTTTGATACACCAAGGGTACAACAGGTTACGTGTTTCATTCATCAACATCTAAAAAACGTTGTTAGTATCCATTCCATCAACATTGTTTGAAAATTCATCATCAAAACCATTTTGGTTGCTAAAATTGTTTTCCCTTGCCTTCATTAATTCTTGCAAATCAGATAAAAGATAAAAATACCATTGTCCTCATCACCAACATTAAACTCTTTACTTAATCCACCACCTTCTGATGAAGTAGCACGATGTTCAAGTCGAGCTAAGTTCGTTGCTTCTTCATGATAAACCCATTTATTATATAAAGAAAATATTTCATACGTAAATAAATGTTGGTCTATTTTGTCCATTGTTTATGTCATTGAATTTTGGCAATACTTACATGGACACCTAGTTTTGCCCACATAATTTACATGACACGTAGCCACTTCCATAAATTGAGCAACTCTATCAATATAATCTCTTGAAAATCTATTTTTAGTTTAATTCTATCTCTATTCATCTTTAAATATAGAATGGACAAAAAGTCAACCTCATAGAAATTATGACAACATATTAGCTAAACGACATACGAAGTTAAAATAGTCTAAATGACACTTCAACTCTTTGAACAAGTTAAAACTACTCAAATGTGACTTTGAAACTAAAAACCAACTAAAATTCACCTACTAAGGGACATTTAGTTAGTGATACAAACAAAAAGTTGAGTTGAGTTGGTAATAACTATAGGGAAGTAATTGGAGGAGTTGACACGAATAACGGATTGAGAAATATGAGTTGATGCGAATAGCAAGGTAATAAATCTTTTAAATTATTGGTGAACAAAATAGTGGATTGGGTTTTTTATCCACCCAACCCAACTCTCTCCCAAATTACTCAAGTCTCAAAATACCCCCCTCAAAACAACTTACAAATATCCAAGTGTAAATTCCTAACTAAGGTTCTGAGGCTATCTTAAGTAAACTTGAACTTTATGTAAAGACATAAACATGGATCAAGTTAAGTTCGAGTATATAGCGTAACACTCTATAGTATATGAATAAGATTGTGCATCTTATTCTGAGAACACTACGGTTATGGCTCGCTTTGTAGTTAGTACAAACGATCTAATCCTAAATCATTCACGTGAAGACATGAAAGTGAGGATAATACATAAGACTGGAATAATGAAATAGTCACTTTTACGTTATAACATTGTTGCTATATAAAACTGACTATTTCAATTAATGATAACCTAGGTAACTTTATAATAGTGTCATTTTAATGTTTATTTGTTGTGATTTGTGATTTGTACTCTACAAAGTAATGGAAATATCAACTCACCCATTCGATTGATATCGAATCCATCAAATTGTGAAAATATCAATATACTAATGGAAATTTAGAACTATCGTTTAATTTTAACTTAATTTTTTATTTTATTTTGGGTGCTAAGAAATTTGATGTAAAAATTGGGTTAGTGTTAGTATTTTTTTTTCATATTTTAAATTAAATGGTATTTGTGAAATTTTTTAATAGTTGAGAGCACTTTTTAAACAAAATTCTGTTTCCATCCAAAACTAAAACTTTCTTTTTTAAAGTTGGAAGATATTTTTAACACAGACAATTTCTATAATTTAGCCTAGTTTTCAATGTATAGATGCATATGTTTATTTTGTAAAACATTGTGACCCATTGATAGCTTTCTGGTGGAAAATGGGAAAGGATTTAACAATAGAGTTTGAGCATACTCCACACACAAGATCTCTTTTGATTTAGTTATTGTTTCCCACTCTTCCTATCTTCAAATGGATTGGGAATTTGGCCACTTTTTTACCCTTAACCCCATCTTCATTCCAAGCGCTCTCAAGCTCTTCAACCACTTCATTACTTAGAAGCTCTATTCCCAAATCTTTGGCTGTTTGATATGATGACCAAGACCTTAAATATATCAAATACTCCTCAAACTCCATCTCCTTCTCTGCCGCAAACTCCGTTATCGGCTCCTCCCCATCCACCGCCTCGAATGGGAACTCAATCGTTTTATACTCTTCATCAACCAACCGCCTTGGTGCCTCCCAATAAGGCCCAAAATCTGTTTTGTAGATGCGGCGGAGGACAGTGTCGATACCATTATTGACTTCGGGCAATGAGTAGCACCAGGCCGCAATCACGCCGTGAGGTTTCTTCAAGACCCATCGTACGTTTTGGTAGAAAGATGGGAGGTTGAACCAATGGAGGGCTTGTGCCACAGTGACTAAGTCGACAGACCCCGGTGGTGCCACCATTTTCTCGACTTCCTCGATGGACATTGTCGACGGGGTGTGGTGGTAGTGAACGTTGGGAAGTTTGGTTGCAAACTCAAGCTGTTTTGGGCTCGTGTCAGTGGCGATCACGGTGGTGTAGTGTGCTGCAAGCTGTAGATGGTAGAATCTTTAGCTTTCAAAGTCAGAAAATGCTTTAATCATTCAAAAAACCAACTTTAATAGTAGGAAAAAAGTGTTTAAAAGGGTAAAATTAAACAGATTGAGCAACTTGCGAGATGAAGTAATAGTATATAGGAAGGGAAAAAGTTACAGATTGAGCAGCTTGGCCGGTGCCGGTGCCGACGTCCCAAACGAGGTCGTGGGCGGGAGTTGTGGAAGCAATGTATTCAAACAACTTGGTTGGATAACTGGGTCTTCCTTCTGCATAATTCTTGGCTTGTTTTATGAACAGCTTCGCCATTTTCTCTCTGTTTTTCTGTGTTTCTTTGAAAATTGCTCTGTTTCTCTCTCTGTTTGTGTGATTGAGTTGTAAGATTGATGAGGCATGGCAACAAATTTATAGGAATTTGAAGGCCAAATCCTGTTGCCTCGCATACACATACAGTACTTAGAAGCAAGTGGAGGAATTGGAATTGGAATTGGAATTGGAATTGGGAGTTCGTATATAATAATATGTGTCTTATTCACAAAACACTAGCTGTTCTTATTTGACTATTTTAATACTTTTTCTTCTTTTTCTTGGGGAAGTATCAAATGATGAGCTTTTTACCTAATTTCTTCAACGCCTCTTCTTTTAATAATTTGAATTTTTGATATTTTTGGATGTGGTTTGATAACCATTTTCCTTTTCTAAAATTAAGCATATTTCCGCTTTATTTCTTCCTTCTTTCCATGCTTTTCATTCTTAGAAAATAGAAACAAAAACAAGTTAATAAATAAAAATCAACATCTTTGAATATGAAAATAAAAACGCTAATAAAATTGAGTATTGATTGCACGCGTATTGATAAGAAAAGTAAAATGATTGGAGGCATTTAGAAAGTATATATCCAAAATTGAGGAATATTATTAAACTTGATAGCTATTTTCATGTATAATTTAAGATTAAAAATTTAGTATTAAATAAGAATTTAAAATTAGGATATATTTGGGAAAATGCGTAAGAGATAATATCTTAGACCTTCACGTGCTTACTTGGGGACAAAGTCAATGTGCAAACAAGTTCATGTTCAATTTTAATTTTTCGTTTCTTTTCTTTGTTCTACCTCACTTTCTATTGGCCCACGTCCACTTTTATTCTTTCAAAAAGAATAATATAATTAATTAAACTCATTCTGCAATCACTCTCATCAATAGTAATTTCTTCCAATTAAATACTAATTGATCAAAACAAAATTTTACATGCGATGCTAACAATTTTTAAGAAAAAAATGCTCACATATTGAGTAAAATTTTGTTATCAATACGAAACAAAACCCCTAGAAACCCTAGCTACCCCCACTCCTCGTCACCCGTAATCTCCTTTTGGCCATCGTCCAGGTGTAGCCTCGCCCCCAGCCGAAGCCATCTGTCACACCCTCGTCATTGGCCACCATCTTCGTCTAATCTTCGTTTACCTGTAGGTGAAGCCAAACATCATCTCCACAGTTTCAAAGAGTGAGTATACAATTTGAAGCTCACAAATTTAATCCTCACAATACAATAAGAAGCTCTCAAGAATAAGATGAAAAGAATAAAAATTGGAAGTTTTAGAGAGAATAACAATGTTGGCTTTTTGCTTGAGGATTGTAAAGATTTAATGATCTTGTCTTTTAAAATTTGGGAAAAGTGAAGTATTTAAAAAGAGAGGAAAGATAAATTCAAAATCATTTTGGGTCATTAGATATAAGTAAAAGAAAAATGAATGGTTGAGATTTAAACTTAATTAGCCGTTAGACACAATACAAATAATAATATAATATAATAATATGTCTTTTCAAAATATTTTGTTTAAAAAGAAACCAATAAAGCAACTTAACCATCTTTTAAAAAACCTAGCCGTTAGACACAAGGAAAAATAATAATATTAAAGTCTTTTTTTTCAAAAAATTCATTTTCTTTATAAAAGCTAATAAAACATAACAAAAAGCCACATTTGTTACTCCTTCATTGCTCCAAGTGGCTTTCTCTAATTGGTTCAAATTGAATGCTTGGTCGTCACGTCACCATCTCAGGTATTTTTCCGTTAAGCTTCTTTTAGCAATATTTTCTTCATTTGAACTTCGATTTGGATGATTCAAGAGGCGTTAGAATCATTTTTCCAAGCTCTACGATATGGTCTATTCATTAATAAAATTATCAATAAAAAAATCAGATTTGTTATCATCAAAACATAAATTAATTGAATAATTAAAATAAATTAATTTGAGATTAAGGGCCAAAAAGCCAACAAGATGGATCGATGCGTGTTTGTATTAACTATAGAGAACTTAATAAGGTGACAGTCAAGAACAGATATTCGTTGCCCAAAATTGATGATTTGTTCGATCAATTGCAGGGAGCCATTATGTTTTCTAAGATTGATTTAAGTTCAGGATATCACCAGTTGAGAATTAGAGACATCGATATTTCTAAGACAGCCTTTTGTTCCGGATATGGCCATTATGAGTTTATTGTGATGTTTTTTGGCTTGATAAATGCTCCTGTTGTATTTATGGATTTGATGAACAAGGTGTTTAAGAATTTCTTAGGTACTTTTGTGATAAGTTTTACTGATGACATCTTGGTTTACTCCAAGATAGAGGCTAAATATGAGGAACATTTACATCAGGTGTTAGAGACTCTTCGAGCCAATAGGCTATATGCTAAGTTTTTTCAATGTGAGTTTTGGTTGAAGTAGGTGTCTTTTCTTGGCCATGTAGTATCCAATGAGGGAGTTTCTGTGGACCCAGGGAAGATCAAAGTCGTTACCAGTTTGCCTCGATCTTCTATAGTTAGTGAAATTCAAAGTTTTCAGGGTTTAGCAGGTTATTACATAAGGTTTGTGGAAGGTTTCTCTCGTATAGCTAGTCCTTTGACTTAGTTGACTAGGAAGGGGACTCCTTTTGTTTGGAGTCCAGAATGTGAGAGAAGCTTCCAGGATTTTAAGTAGAAACTTGTTACTACACCAGTTCTTACAGGGCCAGATGGATATAGAAGTTATTTGATTTATAGTGATGCCTCATAAAAAGGACTGAGTTGTGTATTGATGCAGTAAGGTAAGATGATTGCTTATGCCTCTCGTCAGTTGAAGAGTCATGAGCAGAACTACCCTGCACATGATTTAGAGTTGACAACAATATTTTTTGCACTTAAGATCTGAAGGCACTATCTATATGGTGAGAAGATTTAAATCTTCACTGACTACAAGAGTTTGAAATACTTCTTCACTAAAAAAAAGTTAAATATGAGACAGTGCAGATGGCTCAAGCTGGTAAAGGACCATGACTATGAGATTTTGTACCACCTAGGTAAGGCAAATGAGGTAGTTGATGCTCTTAGTAGGAAGGTATCACATTTGGCATCACTCATTACTAGTGTGTTGGTATTTTAGGTGTTGATCTTGTGCACTGCAAGTGAAATAGAAGTATTATTGGTTTGCCATGGTGTAGCGGACATACTAGCTAGCGTGTAAACAATTTTTTTTTTTTATATTAACAATATACGATGACAAACATTTCTTGCTGACATAACCTAAGACAATTAATGTCGATTTTTAATTAGTTGGTGTCATAAAAAATAGACAATAATGCAACAATCAGTAAACATAAATTTCTAAAAGCGGACACAGAAAATGTACAATGTCAGTTTTAAACTGTGACATTATTGGGGATCTATGATGTCGGTTTTAAACCAACATTGTTTGCCTCGTTGGTGTCAATTTTATACCGACATCAAAGCACAACCAACATTAAAGGGCTTTAATAACACAACCATAGATATAGATTTTAAACTGACATTGTTGGCCTCGTTAATGTTGGTTTTAAACCACCATCAAAGTTCTCGACACTAAAAGGTTTTAATAACACAACCATAGATGTCAGTTGCCAACCGACATCGTAGCTCTTTAATATTGGTTTTAGAATGACATTAAAGCCTAGTTTTGTTGTAGTGAATAACTCACTTAACTTATCCTTACTTCAACTCTTTACCTATTAAGCAATGAACACATAACAATGCAGCGGAATAAAACACAACTTCTTCTCTTTGCGAACTACACACTTTACACTAAGTACAAACAAAATCCATGCTTTCTTTACAAAAAAACATAAACTTTAGGCCTTCCACGGCTAGCACAAAATTTTCAACTCAAACAAGTAGCTTGCTCGCCTCAACGCTTAACAACTAACCTTACCTTTTCTTACTTGGCCTCAACGCCTTGAACTCGGGGAAGGAAAAATTAAAACGTAAGTTAAAGACTTAGTGAATGGAAGTTTAGAAATACCTTTTGGGGAATACAAATCAATTACATAATTCATTTTCATTTCATAAACACAGGCTCACAACGCCTCATTTGATAAATCATATAAATCACACATTAGCTTCCTCTAATTCCTTTCCATCAAGAACATGAACCATTCCCTACGCCAAGACTACTAGGATTCACTCTCATCGGCATCTTACATTTAGACTACTGTGATGTTCACTCCGTCAACAACATTTGAGAACTTCCCTTATTAATTTCTCGTTGCACGGGCCATCCACATGATGACTTTACACATTATATGCACACTACATAATAGCAACTCACTTGATAGGAATAAGGATAATGGTTTACTCGCCCACAAACATCACAATCATCACATAGAAATCAATAGTTT
This sequence comes from Cucumis sativus, assembly GCF_000004075.3. Classification (NCBI taxonomy): domain Eukaryota; kingdom Viridiplantae; phylum Streptophyta; class Magnoliopsida; order Cucurbitales; family Cucurbitaceae; genus Cucumis; species Cucumis sativus. The sequence goes on from NC_026658.2 coordinate 17,278,107, forward strand.
TCTCTTTTCAAATAACATCAATATCAATGCAACAATATAGAGATATATAAAACATGTTATGCATAACTACAGACTCGGAAAGAATGCTTTCAAAACACATCTTTTCTTTATGAAAGTCACTTAAAAAAAACAATTCTTTTGCTTATAAAGGTCACTCATGAAAATACTTGATTCCCTTCTTCTCATAACGCCTAATTTCTTCAACAAGCAGCTCAACTCTTAGTACTTCCTTGACAACTTTATAGAATAACACCTTCTTTGATCCTTTCAATCTTATTTATACTAATCCTTTACCTTGATTAGTCACCACTTAAGCCTCTCTTAGCTTGCCACGTCCTGCTTACACCTTACACATGTCAAGTCAAGATTAGATATTGCCTTGAAATGCTAACCCTATCTTCACCGACTCTTTCTTAACTCAATACACCAAAACGCTTAACCTTTTACGTCTAGTCTCAGCTAAACACAGACCCGAGAACTCTTTACATTTCTTTCTTTCTTTAAATGTCGCCCCGACTCATCCTCAGGATGGCTCGAGATCTCTTTTGACTTTCTTCCCTTCGTTCACGACCGAACTTGGCCTTGTGAGATTGCTTGAGTTTCCAACTTCTTAAGGATTTTGTCATTCATTTCAATGGAACAAGCACCGAGATGACCCCAAGATTAACCTTATGTCTTTAATCTTGTATGATTTCATATGACTGTCGAAGTTTCTTTCACATAAGCCTTCTATCTTTCCTCTCGACCGAGCAAGATCAAGTTTTGCCACTTCTCTGGATCTGGGCCTCATAAAGAGTACAAAGATATAATTAAATATGCATAATGATTCTCCGTTATGATTATATGATGCATTAGTAAAAATATGTACCATGCGACATGAGCTTTTATGCATAGTTTGAAAGGAATGATTTGCATGCATTTACAAATGTTTAATGATGAGATTTGAATTGTGTTGATCGCCTAACACATTGAAATGATTTGATTTAGATTCAATGTCTTATCGTTGAAACACTTATTATTTGTATCGCATGATTTGAAGAAATGATTTATAACGTATTAAGGCAGAATTTGACTTATCAATGTGTTGATAAAAGACCCCACTCACTAGACAATTTTATCTAATCTTTCAGATGTTTTGTTTTGTTTTCCCTTTAGGAGGCGAATGACATCCAAGGTTCAACTTGCAATCTTAATCGCCTTTACATGACACACATCAATTTGGTAGTGGCCACTATCAATTCGCATAGCATATAGAAGCTAGGCGAAGAGAGTCATATTGTTGTTTTAGAATTGTACACTTTTGTTGTTTTAGAATTGTACATTTATTTTTTTTATTATTTATATATTAAGGACACTACACCTTTTCTTTTTCATTATATATACTAAATATTTCAATTATAAAAAATATATTTACTTATTAAAAATAATATCTTTCCAATTTTAATTTATTTATTTGTATACATATATTCAATTTCAATATTCAATATTTAATTTTTTTAAAAAAACACATATATTAACAAAATATGTTATTAACAAATATATTAAACAAAAATGGAATTTAATGTATTTTTTAATAATATATTTGGTTAGTATATGTGTTATTTTAAAAAATTGAAAATTGAAAAAAATAGGTATGTATAATTTGATTACAAAATAATAAATCAGAAAATGTGAATTTAATAAGAAAATTAAATATTGAGATATTTAATATATATATATATATATATATATATATATATAAATAAATAAATAAATAAAGCAAAAAATAAATTAAAATTGGAAAGTTATTAATTTTAATAATTAAATATATTTTTATAATTTAAATATTTAATACATATAAGAAAGATTTAGAAAAAAGACCTAAATTTAATATAAAATTTTATAAATGTCTTCGACTAAAATTTATTTTCTTGATTAGGATTTCGTATATTTAAATAGGATTTCGTATATTTTTAAGATAATTTTAACCTTATTTTCATTATTTATTATTTATGATTTTCAAATTATTTCATCGTGTTAAGCACAAATTTATTACGTAGATGAAAACTTTCTTATTTATGCTACTAATTAACGTATAATTTTATTATGGAAATAGTTTTTTTAAAATATAAAATAATTTTTTTTCTAATATGGAATATTATAATAATTAAATATAAACTTATATAACTATTTTCACTCCATATTAAGAATCAGAAATTGGAATCTTAGAAATTTATTTCTGTGCCGGCAAGAAGTTGTTCATAATTTCTTTTGTAATTTGTCACATATATACTACTGCATATATTCAATAATACATACACATATTTTTTTTTATGTTATGTGATTTTTTTTATTGCGTATGTATACCATACACATATTATATATCCATTCAGTATTTGTTTTATTTCTTACACATATGCTACTGCATAATACATATATTTTCTGTGATTTATTACATATATACTACTTCATCTATTCAATAATACATAAATGATGTTCTCTTCAATATACTCAATATACCCTAATGTATTTTGAATACGAAATATAAATTCTTACTAACGTTAAATTTTTGGCAAATTTTTTCGAAAGAACACTATATCAGTCAGCCATCGATGTTCTTCTTCTTCACCATTTATACTTTCTCCAATCTTCTATTATTCGACGTTTTTTATAAATAAAATGAAATCAATATTCAACGTATTCAAATAATGAAACTTTTACCTTTTTTTAAAAAAGTTCTAAACCGTAACCCACGTCCCTGATTTCTCTCATTGTTGGTTCATTTTCTATAAACAAATTGATATAAGAACCTTTCATTTATAAAATATACATCGTATTTTTCAATATATACTATACTTAGGTGGAATATATGAAAAACAATGCAAAATGAAAGAAAACAGACATAAATCTAGAGGGAAGATTTTTTGAACAAAATAACCTAAATAAAAATAATTAAGGAAAAATTTTATTATAATATTATCGTAATAGAATTATTCACTAACCATATTTATATAAAATATCTAATAAATACAAATATTAATCGTGGTCCACCTTTTTTTTTTCTTTCTAGTTTTAATATATTATTAATAATAAATATGGGTAAATTAGTCATTTAAGTTTTATATTTGTGTAAAATATTTGTTAATTTAGAACATCTCTCGAAAATTTGAGAAATTTAAGTCAATCTTGTAATATAGTAATTAAAAAAAGTGTAAGATCCACTAATATATAAATAATGGAAAAAGAAAGTATGAGACCTACAAGTAATATATAAATAATTAAAAAGAATGGATGAACCCAAAATTATCATGTTACAAATTTAGTAATTAGATTCAAAATAATTAAATATATAGCAACATTTTAAAAAATTTATAAATATAGAAAAATTTGTCAAATTCTATCGATCATAGAAATCTATCACTGATAGACACCGTGTTGTAAATATTGGATTATTAGACCATACGAGTTTATTAACACCATAGATTTTGCTATATTTATATGAGCATCATATATTTTGCTATATTTATAATTTTTTTTGTTAATAGTTTCTGGCCCAAGCCCATTTTTTAGAATAGTTTTTTAAATTACTATATTTTAGGGAAAAGTTATTCTTAAATCCAACTAAATATTGTTAAAACTTACAAAAAGAAGAGTAAAGATAAAAAAAAAAAGGGAAGAAATGTAATTTAATTATAAAAAGCACATGAATTAAAAAAATATAATTTAACTAAAAGACTCAGCAAATAAAATAGCATAAGAAAAAGTGAGAAAATAAAAAGATCCAAACGGAAAACCAAAAAAAAGCGAGTTTGGATCCTTCAAAATGGGATTGCGCGGTTGAGCCGTTACTGTGGATTTTGATAGGCGCAACCGGTGGCCGGGGAAGAGCTTTTGATCGGAATCAATGGAGGTTCTTCCCATTTCAATTGATGCATATAGATTAGGGTTCATCGGAGCTGGAAAAATGGCTGAAAGTATAGCTAAGGGCATTGTCCAATCTGGTCTTTTGCCTCCTTCTCGCATCTCCACGGCTGTTCACTCCAACCCTAGTCGCCGCATTGCCTTCGAATCCTTCGGCGTTAGAGTCCTTCCCAAGAACGATAACGTATGATTATCATTCATCTTTCCAACTTTTGTTCTGCGTTTTTCAGTATCTGTACTTTTACATAACCGGAATCGTCCTTACCCTTTTATTTTCCCTTTTTCGATTGCTTTTCATTAGGTGGTTGAAGAAAGTGATGTGGTCATTTTATCTGTTAAGCCTCAAGTTGGTACGGCTCTTGTTCATCTCATTTATTGCTGTTCTGTTTTCCCCCATTTGTTTATTAGTTTTTTTTCTTGGTATTCTCATTTTTTAATTCTGGAAGTTTCGAGAGAATCTTTGGTTATTTATATTTCGAAATACTGAATTGGGTATAATTGTGATTTGTCTTTTGAAGAACTGTTACTTAAGATGTATGCTTGCTACATCAATTTTATGTTAAATCATGACTGATGGGTAATATTGGTTGCAGTTAAGAATGTGGTGTTGAAGTTGAGGCCTCTACTCTCAGGGAAGAAGCTTTTGGTTTCAGTTGCTGCTGGGGTAAAACTGAAGGATCTACAGGTTCTTAACTTTACTATACTTGCTTTTTTGGACTTTCAGGTGAATGAGATTTTGTTTTTTGAATTGGGTGTTACGTCTGATGCATATACCTTTGCTGATTCATTTCAAATTTGAGGTTTTTGTTTGAATATTTTGCCAATGAAAACAGTTTGTATTGATTTCTTTTGCTGTATAGGGTAAGTTTGATGTGATTCTCTCCCAACATTTTGTCGTGTTGGGTTAAATGGTTAAAAGTAAGTTTTTATAATTTGAATCATTCTCAAGCATTTTGAAGTACTTGAATAAAAAGCACATGGGATGAGTTTGAGATTACTTTTAGAGCGGTGAAATGCTTTAGCACTTTAATAACACTTCAAAATTTACGAAATGTTTGCTTATATAATAAAAAATGTTTTTGAAAACTCTAGAAGTACTTTACAAGCTCTTAAACTGTTTTTTAGGAGAAGCGAGAAGCACTTATTAGTGTTTCTTTCAAGACGCTTTATAAAAGAATTGTTGTACTTTAAAAAGCATGTTATCAAAAACCATTAGAAACTATTTTTCCAACAAGTGTTCATAGAAGAATGCTCTACTCACTCAACTTCATTCTAAACAAAGATTTTATATTGGAACACTTTCAAATATAACAAAATGAACTTAAAAATATAGCAAAATTTCATATTCTATCAATGATAGATACTAAAATAATCAATTGATAGAATTCGAATTTTGCTATATTTTGTAAATATTTTCAGCTGTTTTTCCATTTACAGTAATTTCCCATTTATATTCACATTTATTTGTTAAAATGCGTCCCTTTAAATTTAATCACATACGTGTACATATTTTTCTTCCTTTTGACGAACGATTGCACTTGGAGTAATGCTTTATACATATAGGATTGGGCAGGTCATAACCGATTCATTAGAGTTATGCCAAATACTCCCGCAGCTGTTGGTGAGGCTGCATCAGGTATTATCTTTTCGTCTCTCGTATCTGTTTCTCAAGTACTGAAATAGGTGTTGCTTTCTGAGTGGGTAGGATTGATTTTTCTGGTAGTTAATTATATTGTAATGCATGATCTAACAGTCAACTGCAAAATGAAGTAGGGGATGCAATTAATTGGCCAATCAGGGTGCAGGTTTTTAATTACATTTGCTGAATCTTCTTTGAAATTCTATACTTAATGAATCTACCATTACAAATTAAATAAGAAAAAAAAATATCGGCATCTGGGAAATTGTTAAAGGCCTTAGCCACAATTTTATTTGTCAACGGTTGGGAAAGGATTTAAGAGCTTCGCAATCTCTCCACACTTCTCTAACGAGAGTTCTATACCAAAATCATTCAGCAAAAAGATACCCACCCCCCATTATTCAAGATACATAAATAGGCAAATACTAAGAAAATTAACCGAATACTTGGCCCCTCTAACAGTCATACTCCTAAGGGCCCACACGGTGAAAATTACTAACTAACTCTCAATCATTCTTTCTTCTTCCCACTTTTATCCCTACGTGAATACACCTTTACTATGGGGGGTCTATCATTTCCCGCTCCCTAAAGAGCCACCTTGTCCTCAAGGTGGAATTCAAGAAACTGTTCTTGAATAGGAGTGACTTGTTTCCATGTTGCACTATCAGGTGTACCCTCGCTCCAATGGATCAATATTTCTAAGTTGTCCTCCTTTTCTCTTGTTTTGCGAACTCCCAACACTTCTACCGAAGACAATTGCATAGAGTAGACAAATCAGCAGTCAAATATTTTGGAATTGGGAGTAGTGGCATGTTTGAATCCACTGCTTTGCGAAGAACCGAAACATGAAAAACTGGGTGAATAAGCGATTCCTTGGGAAGGGCCAAACGGTTTGCAATTGGACCAATTTTCTCCACAATCATAAATGGACCAATGAATCTTGGGGCCAATTTTGGGTGCTTAAAACGGTTGAGAGAGGACTGTCGGTAAGGGCATCTTCACATAAACCTAATCATGTACCTCAAACTGCATCTCCCGTCGTTTAGCATTGGCATATTTGACCACTTGCTACGTGTCGTCAGTAAATTGGCCTTCAAAACGCCCAGAATTTCATCTCTTTCTTTCATCAAATGGCTTACTTCATTTACCGAACTCAAGCCCTTCACATACGGTAATATGGGGTGGCTGGCCATAAAGAGCCACTAAGGGGGTCATCAATGTGGCTATATGGACAGTTGTATTATAGGTCAATTCAGCCCAAGCTAGCCATTTAGCCCACTATTTAGGTGTGTTCATAGCAAAACATCGTAGATACGTCTCCACCCCTCGATTGACAACTTCAGTTTGACCATCCGTTTGGGGATGGTAAGTAGTGCTTCGTCTCAATTGAGTTCCCAACAAACACCATAACTCTTTCCAAAATAGACTTGTGAAAATACGATCACAATCCGACACTATACTTCGGGGGCATCCATGGTAACGAATAATTTCTCACATAAAAACAGCAGCTTCAACTTTTGCACCAAATGAGTGCTTCGAAGGAATGAAATGTGCATACTTGTAAAGACGATCAGAACCACCAATATGACATCATAGCCCTCGGATTTGGGGAGGCCAATAAAATCCATACTAATATCCTCCCATACACAATCCAAAATGGGTAATGCTTGAAGGAGACTGGCCGGAGTTAATGGCTTGGCTTGCTGACAAACAGAACATTTTGCAACATAGGTGCAGGTATGTGCGCTAATAGACCTCCCTTGCTACCTTTTGATATGTTTTCAAGGTGCCATGATGTCCCCCTATCAAGCTGTTATGAAATTCAGCTAATAATAAAGGGATAGTAGGTGAATCCTCCCGAAGAACCAAACAATCGTGATAGCATATAACCTCTCCTTGTAGCGAATAGCCCTCCAGAGCTGGTTGTCCATTTATCAAAGATAACCGAATACTATTAAGAGATTCATTCCCAACCACTTGATCAATGAAAACCGAAGGATTTAGCCCACCCACAACACTTAGGAGGCCCAATTCAAATACCGGTGGTAATCTAGATAAGGCATCAGCCGCTTTGTTTTCCAATCCCTTGTATTCAATCACAAAATCATACCTCAATAGTTTAGCAATCCATCTCTGATATTCTCCCTCGATAGCTCGTTGTTCAGGAAGAAACTTCAAACTTTTCTGACCCGTACGCACAACAAAAGGCTTACCCAATAGATATGGTTGCCATTTTTGAACAACCAGCATGATTGCCATAAGCTCCCATTCATAAAAAGCTTTAAACCTATGGGTAATAGGTAAAGCTTGACTAAAAAAAGCCACTGGTCGTTGATGCTGCATTAGGACAGCCCAATACCCACACTTGAAGCATCCGTTTCCAACACAAAACTGTGTAAAATCAGGAGTACCTAACACCGGCACCGACATCATAGCGGATTTTAACTGCTGAAACGCGTTTTCTGCCGTCTCATTCCACTGAAAATTACCTTTAACAATTGTGTCAAGGGTAGTGCGATAGAACCGTAGTTTGCCACAAATTTTCCGATAATACCCTGTAAGACCCAAGAAACCTCGCAGTTCCTTCACGTTCTTGGGTGCTGGCCATTTAACTATAGCTTCTATTTTCGTTGGATCCGCCGCCGCCCCATCTGACGAGATAATGTGGCTCAAGTATTCAATTCAATCTATCCCAAATTGGCATTTTTTAAAATTCGCCACCAATTGATGAACTACTAAAGTTTCTAAAACCACTACCAATTGGTGCAAATGTTCCCCCAATGACTTGCTGTAGATTAGGATGTTGTCGAAGAAAACCAAAACGAATTTGCGTAAGTACGAGGAGAGAATATCATTCATTACTGATTAAAATGTGGTCGGGGCATTCTTCAACCCGAATGGCATCACGACGAATTTGTAGTGCCCTTCATAGGCACGTAATGCCGTCTTATGTACATCAGCAGCTCGCACTCTAATATGATGATAACCGGACTTCAGGTAAATTTTTGAAAAAATATGGTTGCCTCGAATAATTCATCTAATAGTTCTTCAACAACGGGAATTGGATACTTAGTGGTGAGATTCAGTGCTCAGTAATCCATGTAGAATCGTCAACTATTGTCTTTCTTCTTAACAAGGAGCACCGGGCTTGAAAAGGCACTTTTGCTTGGTTGGATAATTTTGGTTAACAACATTTCCTTCACTAGTTTCTCAATCTCATCTTTATGGAATTGAGGGTAGCGATAAGGCTGCACATTCATCGCTTGGGTCCCTGGTTCTAATTCAATAGCATGATCATGATCGGGAGGCAGAGGCAACTGATTACTGAGTTCAAACACACTGCTAAAAGACAGAAGAACTCTTTGAACTTCGGGTTTCTGATTACTCAGACAGTCTGCTAAAATATCCTTTGACTCTTCCGCTCCAACTTGATTAACACTCCTTGATCTTCCTTCTGAAAGGTCTTCATCATTGATTTTAGTGTGACTTGCGATTTCACTTAGCTTTTGTCCCCTTGTAGAATCACTAAAAAATCTCCCAATGAAAATTCCATCTCTCATAACTTTTGATCAAACATTACTTTCCCCAATGTTTCCAGCCATGTAACTCCTAATATGACATCGACACTCCCAATTGGTAGAGGAAGAAAATCATGAGTGATCGATAAGTTGGCGATTGTCAGGTTCACATCCTTACATATTCCTGTTGTTCGAACTACACTCCCGGTTCCCAAAACAACGCCATAAGCATCCAAGGTTTTCACTGGAATTTTTAGTTCCTTGATCCACCTCCTTCGAAATAAAGTTGTGTGTAGCTTCCCCATCGATTAGCACGACAACCTCGCGACCCCTGATTTCGCCTTTTACTTTTATGGTTTTGGGGGAACTAAGACCTACCAACAAATGCAGCGACAAATTCGCTATCTCAGTATTGATTTCCTTATCTTCAATTTTCCCTGTTAACTTATCAATTCCCTCGCTTAAGTCCTCCCCTTCTTGAATAGCAATGATATTTAACTCTCATCTTTTGCAGCGGTGTCCCGGGCAGAATTTCTCGTCACATCGGAAATATAGTCCCTTTTCCATCTCAATCTGATGTCATTGTCGGTCATTTAGCAGTATGATTGAGCCATTGAATTTTTCGCATTAGAATCGTGAGGGGAAGTAATCGTTGTTGATGATGAGGACGAACTGCAGCTAGGGTTAATCGTAATGGTTCTTGTCGTTGTGACCCGATCTATTCCCTTTGACCCGGTTTGATTGCTCGACCCGTTCGGCCCACTACCCGATGTTTTATTTGATATACTAGGGTTTCTACTCGCCCCATGGGTCCTTTTTAGTTGGACCGCTTGGTCATCTTCTAGTACTTGAGTCATTAACATTTTAGCTTCTAGGGCCACTAGATTTAATTTACAGATCTCACTTTGGATTTCTTCCTTCAGGCCACACGCAAATTTATTTTCTAGGGCTGCATCACTCAGATCCTTAAGGCCGGCTGAAAACTGCTCAAATCGTCGTCGATATTTCCTCGGTGGTTTCTTGCTCCAATTTCATCAATCTCGCTTGCTTATCCCCCTGATCAGTCGGCTTGAATCTTGCCCACAGAAGTTGTCGGAAGTCCGTCCAACTACTAATCTTTGTTCGATCCTCTTTCCACTAATACCAGTCCAATGCTTCTCCTTTCAAACAAAGAACTGCCGCATCCAACTTATCTCTCTTTGCCAATCTATTCACCACAAAATAACGTTCTATGCGATGTAACCATCCGTTCACATTTTCTTCTTCTTCTCCCTCAGATATTGGTACCTCTAATTTCCGTAATCTCATGTCAAAGAGGGGTATCTCATGCTCGTTTGGTGCACAAGGTACTCAGATTCCTTCGTTCAAAACCGGGTTAGTTTTCCAAAACTTTTTTCTTCATGAATTTGTTCCTCATTCATCATTCCCTTTCCACCTGTTATAGTTCTTTCACTAGATTTGGATCCTTTTGAAGTACTGCCCATCACTCTCATCCCTTGTATCAACAATTTCATATCCTCACTCATTTTTGACAGATTATCCTCAATCTTTTGTTCGGCTATTGTTCTTCGAATTTCTACTTCCGCAAATTGTACTTCCATCTTCCTTTCGAATGCTAATTGTTGTTATTCTGCTTGCAAAAATTTTGCTTCTACTCTACATTCCATTTCAGTCATCCTTGAGGTTACTCCCCCCAAACTTTCTTCCAGTTCAATCACCCCAGCTTCCATCTTACCAACCATTCTAGGAACGATGTCTCTGATACCAAAATTTGTTAAGGCCTTAACCACAATATTATTTATCAACTGTTGGGGAAGGATTTGAGAGCTCCCCAATCTCTAATGAGAGTTCTGTATCAAAATCATTCAGTAAAAGGATACACACCCCTATCATTCAAGCCAAGATGAGAAAATATTCATTAATCAACTTCATTACTACTTCATTACATGATGTGGATGACAGATATCAAAATTTTTAATTCGTCTTGCTCAATGCACAGCATGGAGCAGAAAAAAAAAGTTTTACTCTGCAGTTTTCACCATTTTTTCCTTATGTTCTGACCAATGTAAAGTTCTGCTTCTGATTTACTAGTTATGAGCTTGGGAGAAGGTGCCATAAAGGAGGATGGACAACTAGTAGCTAAATTATTTGGATCTGTGGGTAAGATATGGGAAGCTGAGGAGAAATATTTTGATGCAGTCACTGGTTTGAGGTATGTATGTAAAGTAAGAGCTGAGTCCCGCAGTTCTACTAATTAGCAGATCATAAGACTCAAAACTTTCTTCTTTTTATATTACCACTTCGTAACTACTTTGGAGCCTGCTGCTTTTTTTGGGGATACAAGATAAAATGTTAGGATATTATTATAATATTTATTTGGTTAGGGTATTAGGATACTATTACAATTATTAGTTAGGGAGTTTGTTAGATGAATCATGAATGTTCATAAATAAAGGGTTGAGAGACAAACATATGTTTTGTATAGTCTTGAAAACGAATTTAACCTTTCAGACAGTTGGTAACCCTTTGTAATTTTCTTTTTAATGCATATTTCGATCAAATTTCCTTCCAATGTTTGGTTCCATCAGCATTTTCCAGCTAATTGTACTGTATGTAAATGGAATTATGCAGTGGAAGTGGTCCAGCATACATATTCCTAGCAATCGAAGCTTTGGCGGACGGAGGAGTTGCTGCAGGTCTACCACGAGAACTTGCAATGGGTCTAGCTTCTCAAACTGTGAGTCAAATTCATCTGATGTGCTTGTGTCTAAATTAATTGATGTTGTGTACCTTAATATCACCAATGGATTATACTAAGTAAATTAGAAAAGAAAAATTACTCGGGTGCGTCCCAAATTACACCCATTTTTGTGCAGTCCACCTAAGGGTCCAATCATAGGTTGTCGTACCAAAAATTTTCTTTTCTAAAAAAAGATATCTTTTTTATATATCCTTTTCCCTTTGTGATTGATGGAGATACTTGGAGATGGTTTGAACCAGAAATAGCTCTTTTCTATGATGTGATGTGCCTCTAAGACAAGAAATTTATCTTTTGACTAAAAGCAATAGATTCACAAAAGTGGTGAATAATGAAAGATCATCGACTCTTTTTGTTTAGAAAGATAAGAAAAGGAAAAAGTATCAATATTGATGGAGTCCATAAACGAATATATTGCTGCTATATCTTAGCATCTTATTTTACAATGTGATTTTATGTTCTAAAAAACTATCAAACCTGAGATAGGTTCGAACTTGCCTTGACAAAGTTAAAAGGTAAAGTTTTTATTGAAGATGCTGTCCATATGTATTACTGAAGAAGCCAACGCTTTCTAGTTTTAATGGTATATAATGTTTGCCTATTTATCCTTTTATTATCTGATAGATGTCATCTAGAACGTGAAGATGCTAAAAGTTGTCACATTTTGTGGAATGGTTGTTGTTAAAATCTGTTGACCCTGAAAATCAACCACTATTCATTTCCCAATTGATTTCTCTATACAATGAACTTCATAGGAACCAAAACTCAATAGTGAAATGTAAGTGATAGAAAAGTTGCAACATAGCCAAGTAATTTGAGGTACTTTGACCCTCCTCTCCTGCCAGTTTATTTACCAAAATATTGTCTCTGTTATTCATTTCCCTCTCCTCTATTTATATATAATCAACAAGCACAACAAGCTCCCGAACTAATTTGCTAATATGTGAGGTCTTCTTAGGTCTGCCGATTAAACATGTTAAACATAGTTATTTGATTTGAGACCAATTGAAATCTGATGCACTACTTCAAAATTACCAATTGAAATTAACTGATTGAGAATTTGTTTACAGGTATTAGGTGCAGCCTCCATGGTGACCAAAACTGGGAAGCATCCAGGACAGCTCAAAGATGATGTTACATCACCTGGTGGGACTACCATTGCTGGTATACATGAACTAGAGAAGGGAGGACTCCGTGGCATGTTTATGAACGCCGTCGTTGCTGCTGCTAAGCGTGGTCAAGAACTTTCTCCGAAGTAGTACCAATATTTAACTTCCTAGTAAAGGTTGGAGGTAATTTATTTACATTTCTAAGTCTTGGAGAGGTGATAAAATAAGAGGTAACAAGGAAAGTAGAGTTTTGAAAGCTTTAGAATTATTGTTGATAGTTGGGGAAATTACAGGTCATCTGCTGCAATCTCTCCTTTAATAACAATATGGATGATGAACAAATTTCTTCACTCTTTTAAGCTATTTGAAGAAAATTCTTAGTATGGTTAGGGTATTTGTATTTTTTCTGTTTTTGATAGGGTATGTCTTTGTTTCTTTACTCTTTTCAATTTAGTTTCATGGTGGAAATTTATGAATTCAAAGGTCAAAATTGCTTTATATATATTTTTCAGTAAACATAAACTCGAGTTACATAAAGTTTCTATTATTATTAATTTTGAGGATAGGTTTGAATTTGTTATCCCAAATATTAAAGGGATTAAAAGCTTAAATAAGATTTGAATGAAGATGGGAATTGGGTAGGAATAGTATTTATTGGTTCATTAAGTAAACTATTGACAAATTGAATGATGCACTACGTGAAGATAGAAAACGACGCCGTTAGCATCCGTAGAAGAAACAATTTCTGATCTTCCTCAAATTTTGTACGAATAAGCCATTTCCGCATTGCATTTACTTGTTTTTTTTTTATATATATTTTGGCTCTTGCAATTCTGTGAGGTAACCATTTACCCCATTTTGTTACCATTTCTTTTTCTTTTTTTTTCTTAAATTAAATTTATAAACACTCGTTCTATTTCTAAATTACTTTACTTATCAGTATTCTACATATTTTGGAACGATTTCATAAATCATGACAAATTTTGAAAACTAACAAAAAAAAAAAAAAAAAGAAAAGAAAAAAAGACCTATTTGGAAACTATCTTTCTATTTCTAGTTTTCTTAAATTTCTTACTCAGCTATTTTTTACCCTTGTTTTAAAAATTCAAATTAAGTTTTAAAATTTGTTCTCGTTTTTTAAATTTGGGTAAGAGTTGAACTCTTTTAGTTAATCAAAATGTAATATTGCATATGATTAATTTTCTAAAACAACCAAAAACAACCGATTGAGGTTATAGTTTTTAAAATCTTAATTATTTTTCAATCTTAATGTTGCACACAATTTCAAGAACGTGATAGGAAATATGATTAGTTTTCAAGATCCAAAAATAAAAAACAGCTTAAAATGACCTACTTGGTATAAAATTTAAATTATGTTTTATGTTTTACCGAGTTTAGCAAATTTTAGGGTTCATTGATTCAATAGATGTTTTTGGATTATGTGATCTCGACATGCAAATTGTAAGAACAAGTTTTTATTGTTTACCCGTATCTTGATTTTTAAATAACATAAAATATTTGAAAGAGACCATTTTCAAATATATTAAAATAGAGCAAAATATCACATGACCACTATCTACTCTATTTTGGTCTACCACTGTCTATTTTGGTCTATTCTAGATAAATTGTGATATTTTGTTATATTAATAAATATTTTTAAAGTTTTTTTTTTAATTTAGCAAAAAAAAAAAAGTCATTGGAAAAATAGAAATATTTGTTGGCAACTACTCAAAATAGTTTTTTAAACAACAGTATATGAAATAGTTGGTTTAGGATAAATACTTAAATGTTACTTTTATAAAAAATGGTTGTTTAGTGGTTAATTTCTCAGTAATTAGTATAATTCTAAATTACAAAATGCTCTCAAAAGTCATTTACCTCATTTCTACTATGTTGTCGTGGCTACCATCATCCTTTGCTTGCCAACTACAACTAACGCTACCCTCAACACCATAAAAAATCAACTCCAACAACTACACACCATCAACTCCAACTGCAACCATCCGCTACGATTAATTTTGCCAACTATTTTATTAAATTATCAGTTCATAGTCATTTTTTTATAATGGTATGATATAAAATCAGTTTTAGTATATAATAAATCAATGGTGTAGGGAAAAAACACTTTTTAGTATATAACAAACCAAACAACCTAAACGCTCTTGAAAAAGAGTAACCTTTAAAATCTTTTTTCAAGTTATTATTTTAAGTTGTTTCAAGTTATTTACGTGAGACATTTTTCTATTATTATTTTATTTTAAGTTGTTTTGTAAAAAAGAAAAAAGAAAATGACTTCTTTTAAAACATTTTTCTCCAAGTAATTATTCCAATCAAACACTTAAATTCTTTTTTCAAGCAACCATTAGGTAAATTAGTACCTATCTAGATTATAACTTAATAGATATTATAATATCTTGTGTGTTCATTGTTAAGTATCACTTTCCTTCACATTTAACTCGTTTGTTATGTGTCTTTGAAGATATCAATTCTTAGTGACCATGTAATTTACTTCATGTTTGTCAAATTATCTATAAATAGTAGTATTTGATAGGTTTTGTTAGACACATACATATTGGTGAAGTATCCAAAGAAATGAGAGAAAGTTGAATATATTGGATTGTTTTTTCTAATTTCATAAATTCTCATTTTCTTTATAATTATTTTTTATTATAACTTTTTTCTAAAATAATGTTATTTTAAAAAATATTGTTAAAAATGGGACATGAAAAAGTATTGACAAAAATAGGATAGTGAAGTCGTGGAGGGGTCTACAACTTTGTTAAGTTGTCCATTAAAGTTGTGGCCTCTCTCCATGAATTCACTACTATATTTTTATCAATATTTTTTCTCATACCTCATTTTTGACAATATTTTTTAAAACAACATTTTTTTTTTAAAGTTCTTTTTTAGTTCAGATTATATTTTTTATTTTAATATTATATTTTCTTGATTTCGATATTTCCATTGTACCTCATTGTTACAAACATGTTATCAACACGAGCTCTTATCATTTTTCTCATTAAAGGTAGGTCTTAAAGGTATGTCGATTTCCACCTAATCATTATAATTAATAAATATTACTTTGCATGTTTGGTATATAATAAATTTCTAATATAGTTACAATATTTTCTAATAATGTTACTTTGAAAAATATTACAAAATTACCACTTCTATTTCTAGTATTTGAATATGCTCCTCCAGTAGCAATATCGAGCGAAGTTGTTTGAAAAATATTGTTCATTTATCCAATGTCTTTTCTCGTGGATGAATGAAATAACGAGTTATTGATTGAAAAATCATGAATATCAATCTATTAAAGAACCAACATTTCTTGAAGTGAATCTTGTAAATTTGAATAATGGTGGATGAAAAATTATAAATTTTGACCAACTGGAATAATCTCATTTTCTAAAGTGAATGTTGGAAATTTGACAATTGTAATCGAGGTTATAACTGCAACAAAGGAAGAAATACATTATAATATAAAGTTTGTGAAACTTTCTTATAAATTTAATTTTGGATATGATTCAAAATTAATTTATGAGAGATAAAATATTTGAATGAGTTCAAATATTAATTTAATGTGAATTTGATTCATATTAAAATTATTACGAGAAGTTTATATTTGAATATAATTCAAATTTAGTTTAAGTTAAATATCTTATATTTAACTTAGCTTGGAGAATTAATTAATAATTTAGTTTTATTTAATTAAATTTATAAAATGATATTGCAGAGATATTAATTAAATATGATTTAATTAACTATTTTTTCTTTTGCAATATTAATTTTTCTAAAAACCTTTTTTCTTAAACGTAAAAATATTCGAAAATACTTCGTTCTCCATTTTTTTAATTGTTGTTTTTTTTTTTTTTATGAACTCTCTTAACTCTATTAAGTCGGATTTAAAAAACAAGAATGGGTTTTCGGCATTGGAGAGATATTTATTCAAATAAGATTTGAATGAAATATTAATTAGATATAATTTAATTAATTATTAACTAATTAGTTAGTAGATTTGATATTAAGAATCTCATGATTCTCCTACTTCTTTTTCTATTCCAAGAAGAAAAGAGAGCTATAAATATCTAGAAGAAAACAATTTTCTTCAACGAAGTTCATTAAGAGAAAAAAGTAAAAGACTTTTTCTCTATGCAAAAAGAGTTTCTTTCAAATATCTCCAAGCCTTTTCCCATCCCAATTGGTTCCCACAAACCAATCTCATCCTAGAGGAAAGGAAGGTTTCCGACGAGTGGTGTTCCGAATTTTGTGATTTGTAGATTCAGAGACGTCATTGAAAGTAAGTTCTATGTATCTTTTAATTTAAAAGCATGCTTAAAATTTATTTAGAATTTTGATTCTAAAATTTTGCCAATATACCAGTAATTTAAGATTTTCAAATTAATTTGAGAAACGATTATTTAAATTATTCCGCTGTCATAGGGCTTTTATCCCTTCAATTCCATCTATGTTCCATTCATAGATGTCATTACCTGTATATATTGGGCTTGAGCTAATTGGTTTCTTTCTTCATATTGTACATCAGGAAAGGAGGGTCGAGAATAATAATTTTTTAGTTTGGGATATCTATGATTTGTTATTTTTTGAAGAGTGAGAGTTTAGAATTGTTCTTCAAGATTGTTATCTTCAAAGTTATGATCTTCAATAGGGGCTTCATTTATAGTATTGATTATTGACGTGGATGCATTTTTAGAAGTATTTAGATTTAAGTGTTGTAATTGGAGATTAATTTTGTCCAAAAATGCTATTAGATTCTTTACTTGAGAAATTAATTAATTTTAAATTTCAAAATGTTTGAATAAAGGTTTTGTTTTATCTATGAGTTGAGGTTGTGATTTTTTAGAGTAATGATGAGGTTCAAGTTTAGATTCTATTCTTTCAACTTGGTTGGATATTATATATAAAATTTCATTGGAATAATTATTTTGTAATGGTATGTTTTTTATATCTTTTAAAGTTGGTGGTTTTGTTTCAATTTCTTGGACCTATAACTTCTTGATCTAATTTGCTACTTTCAAACTTGATTTCTTCTGAAGAGGGATGTGAAGAAGTTATTTGTCTTTTTGAATTTGTAGTTTTTCAAGTGGGTAAAGTTGAATTTGTATTAATAGTTTGATGTATTAGAAACGTAAGACTTTCATAAAAGGTCTTATGCTTCATCATGGGAAAAAGTATATATTTGTTTTTAATTTTTCCATAGTTTTGTATTATGCTTCACGTATTTCATTTGGTTCAATTTTATTAAAAGATTTTTAAAAAATTATTTCTTAAAAGTGTATTATTATTTGACCAAAATTCATTATCTAGATTTATTTTATTTATTGAAAAGGGTTTAGAGCTAACATTTAATTGATTAATATTTTGCATATCAGAAATGCGTAGGAGATAAGGTTGGGTCATTTTCTTTTGCATAAAAGGGTTGTGGTATTGTATTATCAAATAGTATTCCTTGAAGGTTTAAAGAATTACTTGAACTAACAGATTCATAGGTAGAAAATTTAGGAAGGTTCTAATCTTGCGGATTGAGATTGAAATTGTATTTCTATGCTTCCAGTCTTATTTTCTACAATTTGAGTTAATTTTGAATTTTCAATTGATGGTTATCTAGGATTATGGGTAATTTGATTCCAAGATAACATTTTTGGAGTGAAGGTATTTGAATATTATGTATTAGCTTTCATAAGAAGAGTTTGATCTTTAGGAGAAGTTCTAAGTGCTTTAGGGGATAAATTTGTGTGCATTAATTTTATAATACCAAATACATGGGCAAATATTTAGAAATAAATTTTATAACCTAGAGACTAAACATGTTTTCTATAAACTATATATAATTACAGAGAAGAAGAACTTACGTTATTCACAACTCTGAATCTGCCAAACACCAAACTTGGCACCACTAGTCGGAGACATCCTTATTCTTTGAGATGAGAGATTAGTTTGTGGGAACCAATCGAGAAGAATTTTTTTTTTTAAGGAGAATGAATTTTCAGTATGCTAAAAGAATTGGCAAAACTGTTTCGTGACTTTTTTTTTCGTTACACACATATCTTCCTCTTCAAATGGAAGAAATGGGAAATTGAGAGAAAAATTGGGAACGTGGGAAACCCAATTTTTTTTGTCAAGCACATATCATCCTCTTTCCTATTAATTTTTTTTTTAAATTAATAAAATTAATTAATTAATTAATTAAATTATATTTAATTAATATTTCATTTAAATCATATTTAAATGAATATCTCTTACATAACCTATATTTTTAATTAATTAAATCAAATTAAAATAAACTATTAATTAACTAAATTAAATATTTTATATTTAATCATCCAAATTTGAATCATTATTCAAATATAAATTTCTCTCGTAACCTATAGTTTTAACGTGTATCGTATACATATTAAATTTTAACCTATAATTTTAATATGAATCTAATTCAGATTAAATTAATATTTGAACTTATTCAAATATTTTATATTCTCATAAATTAATTTTGAATCATATCCAAAATTAAATTTATATTATAAAATTTAATTAAAAATAAAACTTATATTCTAATTTATCATCTTACATTATATTAATTTTCAAAGTGAATTTGAACATTTCAAATTGCAACGAATACAAATAAATCTAATTACCCTTTACGAGCTAGGAAGAAGACCTAATGGACCTATATACCAGAAACTACAACAATATGAGATTAATTGACTAAACTCATTAACAACATTAATAAATATTCGTTAACTGTGTGTACACTCTACTAAAGACTCACAACTGAACTCTTCTCACTATAGATATATTTTTGTTTTCACAGATAGAGACCAATAACAGTAAGTTAGTCCCTCACGAGTGTTCATTACACTAACTAGGTCAAATTCTGTTTTACCCCTAGTTTACTTCTAGTCCTTAAATAGTAGGGCTTCTCTAATAAACAACTTGTTTATGGTCCAATCACTAAATAGAAACCCCTCTTGTGCCATAGAGAGGGTAAGAAAACCCTTTGTTCAAGCTTTGGAGACACATTTAAGGGAATACTCATTTACTTATCCTAAAGTCAGGAATGAGTGAATTTCATCTTGTGTGATTTGTTTCCAACTCCCTACTCGGTCTTGTACCCAAAATGATAATTAAGCATATTGAGTCGGCAATTTGGCCACTCTCATCCTACAAATCAAAAGACAATCTCTTGCAAACAGAAGTTTATAATACACTCAAAGATTAAAACTAAGTTACCTAAGTCATTCTAATGAAATAGAAATCCAACTAATTAACGAAGTTATATCTAGTAGTTATTATTTCGTGGCTCGGTCTTATGCAAACTTATTGCATATGATACTCTCACTCGCATGTCACCTACACGAATGCGTTAGATCATTGCGTTTGTATCAAGTACAAAGTAAGTCGTATCCATAGTGTTACCAAGATAAGGTACCCAACCTTATCCATTTATTATAGACTATTTAAGTTGTTTCTCGAACATTGATCCATGTATATCTCTACATTCTATTCAAGACTCATCAACCAAATTACGATGTTAGTTTATTGGATTTAGGTTATTACGATAAAACTAATAATATAATCAATAACATTTATTAAAATAATAACACTTTATTAATAATGGTCAATGAATTACTATCTACTCGTTTTAGAGCATAAAACTCAATAGTCTCCCTCCACCTTGTGTGTGTCTATTGCTGGAATAAGTTTTTTTACCTTATTTTTTGTTTCTATGGTAAGTCCTCTTCACTCTGCCATGTGTTGTCAACTGTCATTATCACATTGCTTGTCTAAATTTTTTTTTTTAACGACCCAAACTTTTCTAACTAAGTCGAAGTCATTAATTTTGACAAAGAGACCTTAATTGACACAAAATTCATTTGAATTGATATGATCAAAGAAAACAACCTTAAGTCAGGCCCTATTTCAAATAACCAAAACTTTAAAAGTACTGTTTACAAAACAACCGTTCATAAACTCAGTTCCATCACAAAATTTTAAAACAACCTCATGTACTAAGGAAAACATGAAAAACATAAAGCGAAAGCATTTGAAGGACATCCCCTATGGCAATCATGTCTCTTTTTGTCCCTCGTCAGTCTACCTCATTTGTTACCTTTTGCCTGAAATAGTTAAACATAAAAGAGTGAGTATAAACATACACAGTAAGAGACCCACTACTGATCCAATTAGGGAAAAAATAAACTATTAACTTCCTATGGAGTACCATGCACAATCACAGTCTTGTGATTCTGTAGGATACACATAATCAGTTTAACGCCCCAAAGGACGTATAAATCAGTTTAGTGTTCTGCAGAAACACATATCAATCTAGTGCTCCCGAATGATGCATATATCAGTCTAGTGCTCCTGAATGATGCACATATCAGTCTAGTGCTCTCGAATGATGCACATATCAGTCTAGTGCTCTCGAATGATGCACATATCAGTCTAGTGCTCCTGAAGGATGCACATATCAGTCTAGTGTTCCCGAAGGATGCACATATCAGTCTAGTGCTCCCGAAGGATGCACAAAAAGGGTGGTGATCTCGTATGACACCTGCAAGGTAACTATCCAATAGGAAACTAATAATTTTTCCACTCAGTCCATTCTAAACATCTTATCAGTCAACCATAATATAGTAAAATTACCTCAACACATAATCCCTTCACTTAATACCCTAACAGTCAATTTATTGCATTTTAGCCCAAGTCAGTCAATAACATATCAACACATCAGTCAAACAAATTAAGTAATCATAACATCCCTTCAGTTCACTAGCACACAGCCATACTTGGTATAATTTACACTCGGTCCACACGACAGCCAACAAGTTCACATCCACATATTATATAGGCAACATCCACAGTTTGCAGTCATTTCAACATCCATATATATATATATATAGTTCCAGTCAAACACAACATACATTCAATCTCAAGTCTACTTCAAATTATATATACCATAACTGACATCCATTCTCAGTTTAGGGATAATATACAATCAACATATTCTACTTGCTTCTGCATTCATGTGCTTCATTGTTGTTTCTCATCGTAGACTTTCATTTTCCATCTTATTAGGTATGTTTACTAGCTTTTTTTTTTTTTTTTTTCCTTTCATGATTTATTAGTACGCAGTTAGGTTAATGGACTTATGTGTATGTGTATGCAATTCAATCCTTCCTGCGTGTTGATATCTATGCTTTGGGTATCATCCCTTTTTCAATGGAATCTTGTTGTTGTCCACGTTTGGAATGTATTTTGTGTATTTGCAATCCATGTTGAACTGTCATATTTTGCATTACTTGTGGTTCCTTTCCATCTCCATAATGTCATGCATTCCCCATTTTTCCATTGATCTATTGATGTTTTCACTACTAGAAATTCAGTTCAATTTATTGAACGAATTTCTTTCCTCTGAGGCATAAAAAAACTTAATTTATTTTCCATTTGAACATCGGGTAGATTCTCCCAAGTATACGGTACGTAGTCCTCATTTTTTGTTTCTTCTTTCATCAATCGAAAGCATGTCATAACCGTTTGTCTTCCTTACTTTTTGTGCAGGATCTCCAAGTTTGTACTTCCCTAAGAGGTACTAGGGTTTTGTCGCTTTGGTAGTAATATTATGTTTGCCCCCTTTCATTTTTAATTTTGTATTGTTAGTGTCACTACAAGAAAATATGTATTTTCCGATGCACAACACGAACGCCAGATTAATAAGTGACGATGTTGGAAGAAAAAGCTTCTCCAGACGTCGTAGAAGCTCCATCGGAATAGGTTGGCAATTCTGACGCAACATAAGGCGACGTTGGTATAATGTAATGTAATAAAAAAAAATTGAACTTCTCTCGATACTATTATGCATGGCGTAAAAAAAAGTTTAAATTTTTTTAATATATTAAACTTCACCCGACGTCGTTATGCATGGTGTCGAAAGAATTAGTTTATAATTTATATTCAACTTCTTCCGACACTGTTATGCATGGCGTCGAAAAAAGTTTATAATTTTTCTAAATATATTTAACTTCCCCCAACGACATGCCTATTGACGTCTGGCCTCGACGACGGTTGGACTTATAACCCCATTTTTCATATTTGTAAACTTATTTTCAAACCAGTAAAAACCAAGAGATAGCAAGATACCCCAGCCAAAAAAGGAGAGAGAGGAAGAGATTTTGGAATCCTGTCGTCATCCACTGTTTAGTCTTCGTCGTCCGATCTTCACTTTCGTCTGCCGCCCCTTGCTGCCGGTAAGCTGTTGTTCTTCTTTTTCTTTTTTTCTTTCTTTATTTTGCTTTAAGAATTAATTACTTTAGAGATTTCATACTCCCATCGTTGTTCACCGTCCGATCTTCACCTTTGTCCTCTGTCCGGTCTTCACCTTCGTCCACCATCCAGTCTTCACCTTTGCTTGCCGCCCCTTGCTGCTAGTAAGCCATGTTCTTCTTTTTCTTTCTTTCTTGTTTTACTTTGTTGTAGGGATTAAATTTTTTCTTTATATATCTTCCATTATTAAATTGAAGATATTTTTTTAAAAGAAAAATGGTAGATTTTTTCGACCCCAATTCCAATGGTCATTTCGTATAACTCCCAACGCTTTTGTGCACTTTTCTTGGAGTGAGATTGTAATTCGTAGGAAAGTAAAGAGTGCACTTTTCTTGGAGTGAGATTGTAATTCGTAGGAAAGTAAAGACACAAACTATTTATTTGGTAATAACTCATATTTAGACTGATTTTTTCCTACTCCATATGTTTTTCTTAAACACACCTAATCTACCCATTCCCTCATTTTTATCCTTATCTCATCTCTTCTCTATAATTTTATGTATTTCATCACACTTAATCATTTCTTCCTCCCTTTTATTTCGAACAAGTTACTTTGTAAAAAGAAAAAACTCAACAAACTAATTGTGAATTAATTTCTATATTTTCTAACAAAATAATATTCAATGCTTATAAACAATTTTCATCTCCATCATTTTTTTTCAAGTTATTAATAGTCTAAGCTTTTTCAATAAAATGGTAATATTAATTTTCATAAAAGGAAGTAAACTATACAATACATTAAAATATAATTTTACATAATGCTTTATTATGAAATAAACCATACATAAAGAAT
This sequence comes from Cucumis sativus, assembly GCF_000004075.3. Lineage (NCBI taxonomy): Eukaryota > Viridiplantae > Streptophyta > Magnoliopsida > Cucurbitales > Cucurbitaceae > Cucumis > Cucumis sativus. Next base: position 17,302,165 of record NC_026658.2, read on the forward strand.
CTTGAAGACTACGCATTATAATAAATAAATAAAATGTGAATGAACATAATTGAATTTGCATAAGATAGCGGAATTTATAGCTAAATGCCCCTGTTAAAAGAAAATTAATTATAAATTTAATAACTACAAATCCTTTCCTACCACATTTGATCCTACAATAAGGGGTCCGGAGCAGTGACAGATCCATAAATCACATATAGGGACACTATATATAAAAAAAAAAGACATAATAGATAAAATTTAAACCTACGACCTTTTAAGTTTGAAAGGACACAATTGGTATACCAAAAACAAAATTTAGTATCAATAAAACATTATTTAATATATATTATAATCTATCACTTCAAAATTAATATTAGAATATACAAATTAAAAATGTAAATATTAAAATAGGTAAACAATTTATAAATTGTAAACACAAAGCTGCCTTCTTCGTCTACGCCTGAAAAAAGAGACATGAATAGATAGAAAATAATCTTCGCCTACAGATAAAAGGAATTAGAGGGAGAAACCCAAATTGACGACCAAATAGAAATTGAAGGAAAAATAAATACTTGTGTGCTCTGCTTTAGAGGAGAAGAGAGTAGCTGCTGCTTTGATGGAGAGTAAGATTTGAAGGAAAAGAAAAATCCCCCTTCCTCTCCACACTTGTCATGACTCATAACTCTTAAGACTAAAATATAGGAATACAAAAGCGTCAGTATTTTGGCCTCAAAATTTTATAAAATATCTCACCACCAATCCTATTAATCATAATCTCCAACCTGACTTTTTATAGCTAACATGTTTGGTTAATTTCTTCTATCTAATTTTCCATATATAAATTTACACTAATAAGAGGAAGGAATATGGTTGGTTGTATGAAATATGAAATATCAAATATCAAAAAACACAAAATATTATAGACATTTAGTTGATATTCAATAATTGCATTAAGCATTATAAAAATTGAAGAGTCCCTTTTTGGAGTGGCCAACAACGGTTGAAGCCACAACTTTTGATCATGTGTCTATATCTATTGCACATAGCACACACTCAAAACCAAAAAGAAAAAAGAAAAAAGAAAAAAGAAAAAATGAAAAACCATAATCCCATCCCATCACAGCCGTCCATTTAAATGCATCAAGAGCCGTATACTCATTCATCTCTGCAGCTCCATCATACGCACAAACTCCGCGAAACACACAAAGCCATCCCCGTTCTCATCCACATCCCTTATCATACGCCCGCAATCCTCTAACGTGCACCGCTCATCTCCTATTGATCTAAAAACCCCGTGAAGCTCCTCCGCCGTGATCCTCCCATCCTGATCCGCGTCAAAAAACTCAAACGTCTCCCGCATCTCCGACTCTCCCGCCGCTTCACCCGACCCCACCCGAGCCATCAATTCCTCCAACCGTATGAACCCATCGCCCCCGCTATCCACTTCGCGCAACATCATCGCAACCTCTTCCTCTGACGCGATCCGGCTAAGAATCGCCTCCAGTTCCTTCCTCGACACAACCCCCTCGTTCCCCCTCCCGTCCGAGTCCAGAACGCTAGTCGGGGTTCCGTAACCGGTGTTCACGGTGTTAGCTTTGAAGAAATTCTCGGAAGAGGACGAGGAAGAGGAGGTACCGGAGCCGAAAGAGGGTGGATCCGAGCGGGATACGTCGGCGGAGTGATGCTTTTTGGATCGGAAGAGGCGTTTAGGGCTAAATCTTTTGGGGATTTTCATCATGGCAGAAAGTGGGAAAGGTAGAGAGGAGAAACTTGGGGAGAAGGAGAAGAGAAAATGGAGGTGAAAGAGAAGGAGAAAATGCCGACTTAAATGGAAGGGATGAGAGTGGGAGATCGGCCATGGCAGCTTCCAGGAAGTTTCGTTATAGTGTAACAAGAATCCGCCGTTAAGGACTAATTTTAAAATTTTATTTATATATATATATATGGGAAATTAGGTATTTGTTTTCTTAAAAAAATAGTTAATTGAATAGTTGTTTTCTTTTTCTTTTTTTTAATTTGATGTATAAAATAATTGTTGAGGAATTGTTATTTGTTTCAATAATTAATGGAGAATTTAAGGAGAATGAAAGAATGTAGTTTCTTTGGTTGGGTGGTGGGTGGCGTTTTTATTCTTTCTTTTTTTTAAAAAAATAAAATTAGAAAATAAAATTGAATTTGAAAGCAAAAGGGAAGAGGTTGATACCATTACTTTGCCTCATGTGTCCTTAGAAACTTACACAATTCTTTTTTAATATATAATAAATAAAAGGTTCAACTACAACTTTTTACCTTTCTTCCTTCTCAACTTTTAACTTTACTTTCCTTCTCAAATTTTTAAAATAAAAATTTAAGGAATTGAAATAATCCTTTCTTTAAAAGTCGAATGAAGTTTTTTTTAGCCCAACAATTTTGAGATGAGGATCAAACTTTCAATCTTTAAGGAGGATGATGGTATCTACTAATTGAGTTAATGTTACTTTGTCCAAAATGAACTAAAGTTGAAGGTATAGTGATCAAAACGAACACTTTAAAAATACAAATGCCAAAATAATATTAAAAGTATGTTATTACATTTTTGTAATACAATAATATTAAAAGTATATCGTTACATTATAAGAAGTGTAAGATAATATATTCTTAAGACTTGGGAATGTAATATTTATTGCCGTGTTGGTATGTAGAAGTCCAACCTGAATAGTACAACAATTTATTACTAAATTATACTAACAAAACAACTTATTGTTAAATTAAAATAATGAGCAGAAATTTAAGTATTTTAAATAAGTGGGTGGCCATTATAGACTTAACATTACTTTGTTATTCTAAATTTCTTTATTTAGTTTTGTTTTGTTCTTACTCATTCAAATAACTACCACGCGATTGTAAAGGAACTATTAGATGCACGTTGTATTTACAATTATATTATGCCTTAATTCTTTTTTTCTTTTTTTAATGGATGGGCAGATGAAAACAAAAATAAATAAAATATAATTAACAAGTAAAATCATCATATTTTCAACCTTTCAATTCCATTTTGTAGGTTATACTTTTAGATTTTCATTCAAAATATCTACTCTCGTCTAAACATATGTGGAAAAAAGAAAGAAAGAAACAAAGTCATTGAATTTTTTAAATATCTATTAGTACCCAAATTTTATAAATAGAAAAGTTAAAAAGAAAATACTTTTAGTTGTTGCTATTGTCTAATTTAGGAAATGAGTATTGTCTATCGAACTGAACTGGACCAAATCAAAGAACTGAACTGAACTGACCAAATCAAAGTCAAAGTTCTATTTAGTCATTAGGTTTGGCAAATATTACGTTCAACATGCACAACCAACTAATCGATTGGTTCGCAAAGTTGGTATGAACTAAATTACTAAACCAATGGATATTATATATATATATATTTTTTTTATTTAAAAAAAGTTGGTTTATATAGATCTGTTGTGTATAATGGAACTTGAGAGTGTGTGTATATAACCATTTATAATTATAGGGTTTGTTCATGGATCACAGTTGTTGTCAGTCATGGCTACTTTCTCTCTAACGGCCACACTCTATTGCCCCTTCAAGACGTCTCCCTATCCATTTGGCAACCATCTCTCTCATTACATCCCTCTTGTCTCTAATTGTTCTCTCCCTCTTGGATTCGTACTATGAACAAATAAAATTGGTTGACTAAACCAAAGCAGTTTTGTTGGTTACACTGAAAAAAAGGTCTTTCTTGATGCTAGAAAACAACTTTTGGAATTAAGGGATAGGGTGATAGGGTATACTTCAACGTTGTACAACAGGTGTTAGGAGTGTTCACTAACATCAAACCTTGTTAGGAGTTATTTTTGGAACATCTCATTTCACATTAGCAGAGGTGACTATCTCTTGATGACATACTATGGGCGTTAATAGTTCTTGCCAATTCATTATTATTTTATGGTCGGACAATCTTTTTAAAACCCAAATTTCTTATAATTGATTTTAGATTTGAAATCTCTCCATCGTCTCTTCATCTCTTCATCTGAGAATCCATCAAGTCATCCGCTTCTCTCTACCACGCCATCTCCATCTCTCTGATGCGCTGTCTCCTCTACTTGACTGTGTATTCTCCGCTGCGTTGTCTTCCTCTCGTTTAAGCTATTCTCAATGTCAATTTCTAACGATTTTGCTCGGACCCTCTTCATGTACTAGCTACTTTTCTCTGTCTTTCAAAACTATTAAACACTCAAAGTTAGCCACTTAATCCTCCACTCCATTTAGACCCCTTTTGTTTTTGTATTTCAAAATCAACTTTGGTTATTTTATTTTATTTTATTTTTTTTATTTTTGGATTTTTGGATTTAATATTTATGAGTAACGAATATAGACATTGTGTAGATACCGTATTTTGTCCTATATTTATTTATTATAAAAGAAAAAAGAAAAGAAAAAAGAAAAGAAAAAGAAATTAAAAAAGAAATTAAATTTGAATTTGAATTTGAATTTGAATCTTAAATTTATATTTTTTAAAAAAAACAATAATAATAATAATAAATACATTTAAAAATAAATAATAAAAATAAAAATAAAAGGTTTTGATTTCCTTCCTATTTTTTCTCAACCATCCATTTTTCTTCGTCATCACTCTCCCACTTTCTCCCACTCTATCACTTTCTCCCACTCTCCCACTTTCTTCCTATTTCTCTGTAATTTGCACTCCATCTCGTGATCTAAAAAAAACAATGGAGCTTGCCCTATAAAAAGGAAAGAGGAAAAAGAAAGCAGGGAGAATTTTTTTTTTTTATTATTGGAGGATTTAGAAAGAGGGGAAGAGTGAAAGAAGATCAAAAAGGAATAACCTTTGGCATTGAAGGGCAGACCTGCTGGTAAGTTTTTTTTTTCTTTTTCCTCTTTTTATTCTTATTCTTGTTTAATGATTTTTTTTTTCTTCTTGTTTGATATACTGCTTTTAATTATGAACTATCGTGTTCATCATTTTACCATCATTTAACATGTTAATTTTATTATTTGTATCTTTCTTAATACTGAGCATTCTACCTTCCATTCTATATTAAATTTTTTTATTTTTTATTTTTAAATATTGAACATTCTGTTCTGTGTTAATTTCTTTTTAATTGTTGGGTATCCATTCTGTGTATCCATTATGTATATCCATTCTGTGTTAATTTTTAAATATTGAACATTCTGTTCTGTGTTAATTTATTTTTAATTGTTGGGTATCCATTCTGTGTATCCATTATGTATATCCATTCTGTGTTAATTTTTAAATATTATGTGTTAATTTTCTTTTATTATTGGGCATCCATTCTGTGTTAATTTTCTTTTATTACTGGGCATCCATTCTGTGTTAATTTCTTTTTAATTAATTAGCATCGTATATTTGTATTTGGATACTCATTCTTCATTGACACCCATTTTACAGTTAATTACTTATATCCATATGACATGCCTTAATAATTATGCATAATTAATCAATTAGCCTTTTGTATTTGGTAATACTCATTCTTCATTGGCATCCATTTTACAGTTTTTGTTAATTACTTTATCCATGTATCCATATGGCATACTCTGTTAATAATTACTGTTATCCATATATTATCCATGTTAATAATTATGCATGATATAATTAATATTTTGGCAACAACCATTTTTCATTTGGCCTATTAATTAATTAGCAACTTGTATGTGACATTTTCACTCCCTCATTCTAATTATTTGCATGATGTATTAATTAATCAGTATGCATATGTGGCTATAATTATTTGATATTTATTTTGGTGTGATTATTTCGCAATATTATTTATTTGCATATTGGGCCAAACCTACTTTAGCATTCAACTGTTAATTATTATTTGATATCCATTTGGCCTCGTTTAATTATGCATTAATCAATTATTTTGCATCCTGCATTAATCAATTATTTTGCATCATTTTGATTTAATTAATTATGTTGCATGTGTTGTATTAATTAATTATCTTGCATCCTACATTAATATCTTTTACATTTTGCATATATTATCAATGTATTTATTTTATCTCAGTATATTACTTCTAAGTATTTTTCAAATTTCATAATGTTTTGCCATTGTTATTATTCTTTTTTTATTTAAATATAATAATGTAAATTGGGGAAAAAGTATTGTTTTTTATGGATTTTATAATTTAAAATCCATAAATACATGAAATTTTTCCGTTTGAAATTTAATTAATAGATTATTTTTTTTTAAATTAACACATTTCATATTTTAAATGAAACTGAGTAGTATTTTCTATGAATTTATTAATTCTAGATATATGAAATTTTTCATTAAACACCTATGATAGAGATTAAAATATCAAGTGTTGGTATCTTAATATTCTTAAGGTGAATAAAAATATTTTAAAACAAAAATAAACTTAATTTTTCTAATGGCTCCTATGCCACTCATAATCATCAATTCATGCTTAGGTTTTACTTTCTTCGATATGAATTGATAAACATGGGACATTTAAACAAAACCTAAATAAAAATTTTATTTTGTGAACCTCTATAATTTAATTTAAAAGATAAAATTGGGTAACCATTTTTTGGGTGTTGTAGGGTGCTAACACCTTCCCTACACACAACTGACTCCCGAACTTAAATCTCTGAATGTACGTAGACCATTTTTTTTTTTTTTTTGGGTGACCAATCACACCTTAATATGGTTGGTGGCGACTCCAAAACTATTTATTAAAATTAAATAAACGGGGAGGTCGGCCGCTCCGCGTAGCGATCACGTCGCGACACATTGGACAAACTGATTCGCTTAGATTTGGTCATTTTGACTACCAGATATAGAGGGGATTTGAAGTATAAAGATATTTTTACTTCCTCCATTTTCAGGATTACATGAGTTTTGGTGATTCAGTACTTCCCCTGTACACATTAGTCTTTCTTCTTTCTAAAATAATCTTCATATCTCCTTTTTAACTATTGAATTGCAATAAAAATTGTTTGGACTTGTTAGTTCGAAGTTTAAATTAGGTTTAGCTTGTGAAACTCAAAGATTATGTCATTTGTATATTGATATTATATGTTGATGTGGAATAGTTTATCTTACATGTACCTAACACAATGATTATGTTTGACTGTTTGTATTTCTATTTAATTTGCCCATTTTCTTTGCTTTTCTTACATGTACCTAACACAAGCTTTGAGAGAGTGTTCTTGTGATTGGGGTTTGGAAAAATAATTATTCATTGTGATTATAGCAATTTTTCACATATAGTGGATTGCTTTCTTGTCTGTGTGGTTTTTCTCCAAGGTAGGTGTTTAGATTTGGGAAGTTTTGTCTCAACAAAGTGGTATTATAGTCTTGGGTTTGTGGTTTCTTGAATTTTTTAGAATGCTCCATCGTTGCAGCAGTGTCCGCAAACATAGTATTTATGAATAGTGGGGTTGTTTACTAATTGCATAATTTGCTAGGAGTGAAGTAGAGGTGTGTGTCAAACTTTATGAGTGAAGTAAAGTTTGATGTGAACAGACCGTGCATAAACAATTTGTCACACCCCGTTTAAGGTTTTCCCTACTAACTAGATCGTTGCAAGAAAACACTTTTTGAAACACAACATTTCCACTTAAACTTTTGTAGAACAAGCATGGTGAAATATCTACAAAAATTTTGGCAGATCTCCCCTAAAATTTGGGTTAGCCAAATCTGAAAAATAGAGAAATTTTCACTTCTATATAAACATATGCAATCTTCAGACTCAAAATCATATCAAGTGTGTTTCACCCCACACTCATCTAGATATTCTAGAGTTTCAAGTAGGAATTCATATCCAAACTAGATATTATTTACAAAATAATAATAGTCGAATAAAATCTCTCAAAACGCACCTAATAGCGTGGCTCTCGCAACTTTTAACTATCCCATAAAGGAATATAAAACTTAGTTTATACATACAAAATGAATCAGAGTCCACAATCAATGACGAAAAGGTCAACCAATGCTTGGTCCTTGACCACTGTTCGGAGGAGAAAACATTGAAAACACGAGCTAGAATCTCAATAATCATATTTTAAAAATCTTCTTTCATGAGCATATTTATCATTTAAAAGAAAACAAATCAATTTATTTTTTTTAAAAAATCTTTTAATATCACATTTATCTTATTTGTAATATTTTAAGAAAAAAATTAATTTGTTTTAAATAAAATCTTCTAACCTCACTCTTAACTTATTTATATTATTTGAGAAAAAAAATCAATTTATTTTTCACAAAATCTCAAAATATCTCATTTTATTTATTTTAGGAAATGAAAACTTATTTTCTTCCCATAACATCCAATTATGATTTTATTCTTATTATTTTTTTCTAATTTGTGGATAAGTCGGATCTATAAATAGAGACATTTGTTATTTAAAAAAAGAAAAGAAAGTTTCTTGAAAAAGAAAATTCTTTAGAAAAAGTTTGTAGAGAAAAAAAATCGTTAGAGTGTGTATGAAGAAAATTTTTAGAGAATCTCCAAGAAAAAAATTATTGGAAGAAAATTTAAACAAAATGGGAGTTTTTCTTATTTATTTCATTAGCTTATTGTCTTTATTTATTTTTTCTTTTATCTTAACCAAATCAAATCCTGTGTTGAAATAAACTTAGTTGGAGATTGTATTGGATATGGATTTACTCGTAAAGATTCACACCTCATGAACAAGTAATTTTTTTTTAGATTTGAATCCTTATTTTTCTTTTCTTCTCCTTTGTAAAAGATAGGGAGAGAAAAGAAAATGTATAAGAAATTTTTTATTTTTTTTCTGTGTTTTCGTTATTTCATTACTTTTTTTTTCCTCTCTAAAATATAGAGACAAAAGTATTTTAGAGAGAAAGAACGAGCAATAGAGAAGATTTTATTGTTATATTATTATTATTTTAAAAAAAAGACTTATTATTGTTATTATACTTATATTTATGTTTATTTTTATATTACTGTCTTTTTTTTCACTTATTGTTATTATTACTGTATTTATTTCATTTCATTTTATTTCTTTTCTCCCCCACCACCCATATGCTTTCTTTTCTTCTTATTTATTTATTCATTCTTTTCCCTTTCTTTCTTTTTCTTTCTTCTTTCCTTATTTTATCTTTTGTTACAATATTTTTTTCTTTCTTTACTTATTTACATTACAATCATAACAATTATTATACATACTTAAATTTATGCAGACGATATAACAACATTATTTTACATTAGTTAACTAATTTGATTTTTTTCTTTACATTAATATTTTCTTTACAATTTATTTCTGGGATGAAATTAAAGATATATAGGAGTCCGTTATTTTTAAATTCTTGAGGTGAGACGATGAATTCTTTGGAAGTCTAAGATCAATCTCCAATATTTTTCTAATAAAATAAAATTTGATCTTATCTACTTAATTTTTTCTGGGATGTATTTGATTCTGTCCATTATTTTCTATTTGACTTAATTTTGAAATATTTCTTAAATTTCATTTTTTAACTATTTAGAAAATTTTACTTTAATACTATATTTTTTTTAATGTATTTTAAAGTTTAAAATATAAATCTATATTTCATAAGGTTTCCTAATTAACGTTTTTTAATAACTCACATCTATTTCGCTAAAAAAAATCATACGATGAAATCTAGAACTTTTAGAGAGTCCGTTATTTCTAGATTCTTGAGGGGAGAGATCGATATTTTGGGAGTCTGAGATTTGATTTCAAAAAACAATGAATTTAATCAATGTTTTAAAAACAATATTTATTCGAAGACTAGCCTATGATAGATTTTGAGAAATTTTCTTCAATATATAGTCTAATTAATGGATATTATTTCACTTATTTTATGAGATCATTGTTTCAAATATTGGTGTAATAAGGGGTAAAATAAGACACTAGTTTTAAAATAAATTAAAAAATATTTTCAATTCAAGATTTGAAATGTGGCCACCGTTTTTCTAAATGGGTGTTATGAGGTGTTAATACCTTCTCCATACACAAATGACTCCCGAACTCAACTTTATTTTTTGCAAACAATTTTTTTTATCTTATTTCGATGTCAAATCACACAGCAAAAATTATTGGTGGCGACTCCCTATTTTATTTTAAAAACTAACTCTTTTGGGGACGTTGACCGTTCTATGTCGTCTCGGGTACGTGGAAACACACGTGAACCATACCCACAAGAAAATACACGGCCAAACAGAGCTCACACATAGTTAGCACCTACCACAGTAACAACCTCAATATGTGCACCTATGTACACATAAAGCTACCCACCATCGCTTAAACTAGGCCCTAGGCCATATTACAATCCTCCATCCATATCCTCACCTAGGCTCAGGTTCTCAGATCTTCAGTCACGACCTCTTTTAACACCAAAATTTTCTAACAACCATAGGCGACACTACGAAGACACATTCACGTAGCCTTAGGAAAATCACCTTCTCGTTCATCATAAACATCAAATAGTCATCTTTTAAAAATATCAAGTACAATCAGAATTTGAAACACCTTGTTAAGAAATCCCAGCCACACACATTCTTGAAATCATGACGAGTTAATACATCGCTTAATCGAGGGCCTAGAGATATCTCTCCATAACAAGAGGGATAAATTGTATCTTGATTAATCATTGTCTACTACTACATACTACATAATTTATAAATATTTGGTTAAAAATAAATTTTCATTGCATCCAAATATATTAATTATTATATTTGACACTATGATAATCTCAGTTCTAAGAATCAAAACAATCAATTATTTGAGATATTATTTATGACACATGTCCATGTAATAATCTAAAAAAAGTTCAATCAAATTCATATTCTCTAATAAAAAATATGATTATAATTTGTCTCTACATACCTAATCATCCTATGATTATCAATTATAACTCATACTAATATTGATTTATTATTGTTCTCACAATAATAACCAATTAGAAACATTTAGAATATAATAACATATTCATGAATATTATTATACAATAACATGCAATTGAATAATAAAGAGAATAATAACATTTATTAAATAATTAAAAAATAAACCATATCCATAAAATTAGTATAGAGCACGATAAAAAACTAACATATACAATTTGGGTTACACAAGTGCAAGTTAAGTGGCGATGGTGTTCTAGTGCAGTCCAAGAGTGATTCTAGTAGAGGTTCAAAGAAGATGGTCTGATAGATTGTTGAGGATGTGGGCAGTCTGAGCACATAAAAAATACAGCAAGTTCGTCAAAGAGTTCTAAATCGAATGTTGACGATGTCTTTTTTGTTAGGGGAGACAATAACTTCCTCTAAAGGAAGATAAAATTCATCCTTGTGGTATGTTCGCTTTCCAAAGGATGTGATGTTAGCGGTTAAAGAATAAAAGCCCATAATAGCGGAAGGTTTTACACAATCATTTCTCAAATTAATTTGGAAATCCAAAATACTAGTACATTGGCAAAATTTAGAATCAAAATTCTAAATAAAAACTAAACATGCTTTTAATGTAAAAGATACATAGAACTTACTTTTAATGACGTCTCTGAATTTACAAACCTCTGAATTTGGGACATTCATCATTAGAGATCTTCTTATCCTCTAGGATGAGATTGGTTTGTGGGAACCAATTGGGATGAAAAAAAATTTATAGATATTTGAGATAAACTCTTTTCTTTTTGCGAGCAAAAGCGTTGACTTTTTTTTTCTTGATTAATTCGTTTAAAGATAGTTTTTTTTCCTTCTTCAAATAAGAAAGAGAGTAGGAGAGATTCGTGAGATGATATTAATTTTAAAAACATTAAATTAATAGATATTTCAAATCTACTCATTAATTAACCATTAACCAATTAGCTAATAATTAATTAAATCATATTTAATTAATATTTCATTTAAATCTTATTTAAGGAATATTGCTCCAATATTTTATAGTTTTATATTAATTTAATCAAGTCAAATTTAATTAAATAATATTAAACTAAACTATTAATCAATTCTCCAATTAATTAATAACTAAATTAAATATCTTATATTTAACTTAACTTAAATTTGAATCGTATTTAAATCATATTTAAGTATAAGGTTCTCTCATACCTATTAATTTTAATATGAATTCAATTCACATTAAATTAATATTTGAATTTATTCAAATATTTTCTCTATCATAAATTAATTTTGAATCATATCCAAAATTAAATTTATATAATAAAGTTTGATAAACTTTATATGACAATGTATCACTATACATTATACTAATTTCCAAAGTAAATTTGAATATTTCAAATTACAAAAAAGATAAATAAATCTCATTACCCTTTGAGAGCCAGGAAGGAGACCTAATGGACCTACAGATCAGAAGCTACAACGATATGAGATTAATTGGATAAACTCATTAACCACATTAATTAATATTCGTTAACTGTGTGTACACTCCACTAAAAACTCATAACTGAACTCTTTTCATTGTAGATATATTTTCATGTCCACAGATATAGACTAATAATAATAAGTTAGTCCTTCACAAGTGTTCGTAACACCAACTGGGTCAATTTATTGTTTTACCCCTAGGTTACCTCTAATTCTTAAATATCAATGCTTTTTTAATGAACAACCTGTTTATGGTCCTATCAATAAACAGAAACCCCTCTCGTACCAGATAGAGGGCGTAAGACCTTTTATTAAAGTCCTAGAGACACCATTTAAGGAAACACTCATCTATTTACCTTAAAGTAGGAAACGAGTGAATTCATATTGTGCAATTATGTTCCTAACTCTCTACTCAGTATTGTCCCCAAAATGATAAGCTTATTGAGTCACCAATCTAGCCACTCTCACCTGTATAAATTAAAGGATAATTCCTCACGAACAGGAGTTCATAACACATTCAGGATTAAGACTAAATTACCTAAGTCATCCTAATGAAATAGAAACTTAACTAGTTAACGAAGTTACATCTAGTGGTTACTATTTCACGGTTTGGTCTTATGCAATCTCATTGCATAGGATACCCTAACTCACATGTCAACTACATGAACGCGTTGGATCATTGCATTTGTATCAAATACAAAGTGACTCGTATCCATAGTGTTACTATGATAAGGTACCCAATCTTATCCCTTTACTATAGACCGTTTAAGCTGATCTCGAACATTGATCTCTGTATGTCTCTAGATACTGTTCAAGAATCATTAAACAACTTAGAATGTTAGTTTATTGGATTTGGGTTATTAAGACAAAATTAATAAAATAATCAATAACAATTATTACAATAATAACACTTTATTAACAACGATCAATGAATTATATTTACAATCTACGAGTTTTAGGACATAAATCCCAACAAACGATTCCATAAGTTTTTACACAGACATTGATTTGGCGGTTATGCAAGGTGTGTGGTGGAAATCATGTTGATGGTTGAAAACCTTCCATGTGAGCCAAGTAAGTGGAAGTTGTACCATAAATATCTGCAAGGTTTATCGACAAGTGACGGAAAAGAAAATTCTTGAAAGAGTTGTATTCTAAGTGGTCTACTTGTATGGGAAAGTAGGTTATAATTCTATGATATGAGAATATGATTGTCGGTAAAAAAAAAATGGTCGTTGGAGAAAGCCGTGGATTATTCAAATATCTTGCCAAAGTAGAAATAGTTCGGTTTTTTTGTAAAATTAAAAATGTAGTTGTTCCACATTGGTTATTTTGTAGAAAGGTGAGTAACTTCAAACCTATAAAAGAATGGATAATGGTTGGATTAAATGAAGAGATAAGTTATCGACTAAGTATAGAAAATGAGAAGCCACGTTTTTAGAAATGGTCGAATTCTAGGAAAAAACAAGATATCAATGCAAAAATTGTAGGAATTATTGAATGTGAAAGTCATTAGAAGGCTCACATTAATCAGTAAAAGTTTTGGAAATGATTTTTAAGCAATGAAATAAGTTGATTTACATCTTTTGAAAGAATCCACAGATAGTGAGTGAAATATCCCTTGGGTTTTGACTAAACTTTCATGTGGCTGCAAATGAACTTTTATAAAATAAACATAAAACTAATGGCTCAATAGAATTTAAACTAGATTAGTTGCAAAATGGTTGAGGAAAAAGGAAGGTATTGATTTTTTATACCTACTCTCCTATTGCTAGAATGACAACCATTAGAGCTTTTAATTGTCATTGCTTCTATTCTTAAGTTAGAAATTCATCAAGTAGACGGTAACATAACTTTTTTAACTTGTAGAATAAAATAAAAATAACTTGGTTGATATGAGTGCAGCTCAACTGACGTAGCGTTTTATATTATTAACCTCCAAATAAGAGGTTAGATTCTCGAACGTGTTATGTTTTAACTATTATACTTTTGCATAAAACTAAAATAATTTTAAAAGTTAAAAATGATACAAAATTGATGGAGAATCCAAAAAAAGAAAAAAGAAAAATCAGAATATGGAATATTTAAAGTGACATTGTTTTATCTATGAAGCTAAGAAAAGATACTCTCGTTGGGCAATGCAAAAAAAAAAAAAGTTATGATATGACTGTCAAATTTTTATACCGTACCATAATTACATAAATGAGAATTACTTAAAACTTTTAATAAATATAATACACATCAATTAGTAAAGAGAAAATTGTTTTAAATAGGAGATTGAAGAATTTTCAAATATAATAAAATAAATTAAAATATTTAAAAATTATAGTAAAATTTTGGATTTTATTAATGGTAGAAATTGATAAGCTTCTATCACTAATAAAAGCATATCAGTATCGATCAATGTCTATTATTGATAAAATCAAAATTTTACTATGTTTTGTAAACATTTTGTCAATATTCTCAATTTTGTCAAATTTTCAATTATTCATCCTGTATGAGTTATTATAGGAGAATTGTCTAAAATAGAAAATTTAACCAAATATTTACGAGTTATACCAAAATTTCAGATTATATGAATAACAAACTTTTTGATACTTAGTAATATCCTTCTATCAGTAATATTGAGAGTGCATTATAGAAGAATATCACTGACAATCATGAATAGAATTCAAAAAATTTACTACATCTTATAAATACTTTAGTTTATTTTACTACTTTTAAAAATACCACATCGTTGTATTTCCATTACACTAAAATATGACCTTCCAAAAAAAAAATAATCGAATATGAACAAAAAAAAGTACATTTAGTCTACCAATGAATGAATAAATTAATAACCAAAGAAGGTTAGAATAAAATTTGAATAAATCACATGTGCCTACTCGTTATTTAATCGTTAATTAAAATTATATTGTGTAATTTTGTTTAATTTCTCTCGTGAAAGAGGTCACTATATAAGTTGTTTAACCAAAATCAAAATGTAAATTTGTGTTTGGTTTAGATTAGAGAGTGTTTAATTTTGTCAAAAAATTATTTGAAAAAAAATGGTAGTGTTTGGCAAATTAAAATAATGCATTTTTAAAAACATAATTTATAAGAGGGGAATTTTTAAAAATAGTAGATTTTACAAAATATTTACAACTTATAGCAAATTCTATTACTGATAGTCATTGATATCCTACAGTGATAGAAAGATTATTAGTGATAGAATTCAAAATTTTGCTATAGCTTGTAAATATTTTAATTTATTTTGCTATTTTAAAAAATGCCTCTTTATAAAATAATTTTGGAGAAATCTTTAAAAACCAAATTCACATCTAAACACTTATAAAAAAAAAAGTCTAATAAAACATCAAGTGTTTAAATTTCAAATTCATTTTAAAAAAATGTTTTTTAAAAGATGTATTATTGAAAAACATCTTTTTCTTAATTCAATCCAAACGGACCTAAATCTTTATCAAACAACAATCATTTTTATAAGCCTAACCAATATATTAATTTAGCAAAAAAAAAAAAAAAAACGAAGAGCAAATATTATACTCAAACTAAATATTAGAAAAAAGTATGCTTGGTTTTTGTATATATAAAAAATTTGAAAAACAAAAATTCAATAAGAGAAATAGTTCCATTATATATATAAAAAAAATTACATCAAATTACAAAAACATTAAAGAAAAAAACTCATGATACATATTTTTTTGTACTGCAAATATAAAAAAATTAGTGATATCAAACACCTATCAAATAATTATCAGAAGGTTATCAGAGAGTTATAAGATGATTATTGACTTTTAAATTTCCTACTTTTAAAAGTAGAAAATACGGTGATATGAATCTTGTTATCATAATTTTTTTTACTATTGTTGCAAGCACCTCTTTAAAAAACATGTAATTACTGAAGATTAAATTTAGGATGATAGTCCAAATGTATTATTACTTTGTAAAACTGAAAAAAAAAAAAAAAAAAACAAGTACAACCTATAAAATATAAAAAAGTATGGATAAACCCGATACACGTCGATCGATATATATTTGATATAATCGACATAATTCATACACTAAAAAATGACATATCTGTAAAATGGAAAAAAATTGTAACACATTTTAAATATCATATTCTTAAATTATTATTCATATTAATTTTTCTAAAACAATTGGGTTATTTTGAAATTAATTTTTCATACGTGTTTATTAATATATTTATAAATATAGAAAAGGATAGTTACCACCTAATATTATGTTAAATATGAATTATTAATAGAATTTTTCAAAAAATAGGCAAAATATTTATACTCATTTTTCTAAAATTCTATTCATGATAATTTGTGATGTCAAATATTCTTTTAGTTTATATTTTTCACAAAAAAAAAAACAATTTTTTATTTAGAAAGCATGGATGAAATGTATTAACTGAATTAATTAGAAAACATTGATAAAATCCAAATGTATCAAATCCATTTGAAATATGATTAATTTAGTACTTAGCTTAATTTAGGAGCCAAAAATCAGTCCATTTTAGGGTGTTTTTTTTATTTATGCATGTGATGTATGATTAAATTACTTTAAATTTGTATGTGCATTTTGAATGTCATATAGATTTAAAATCCCACCATAGGTTAACATGTTCATGCATTAAAATGTATGATATAAAGGTTATATTGTATTGTATGCATGTTAATTGATTAATATGGAATATTAATTAATTATTATTAATTAATTAAGTTATTCTTGATTAAATATGATTTAATCAAATTAATTAATTATTGTTTGATTTAATTTAATTAAATTAAAAATTAAATATGATTTAATTAAAGTTAAATAAATTAAAATCCATATTAATTGATTGTTTTTATAAGGTTATATATTGATAAAATGATTGATTAAGTCTAAAAGTTTTTATAAGTGTTATAAAATAAATTAGACTTTTAAAATCAATAACAAAGATTAAATGCATGCTCACTTAGGTTAAACATATCTTCCATTTTTCATAGAAATAGGTCGATATCTTGTAAAACTGGTTACAAAAGGCTCACCTGGTTCAATCTTGTCAACAAGTCAGATAAGATGACTAAGGTTGGAGGTTCTTAAGTTGACGGTTTACGGAACACCTCCTACCTGGAGATCGTAATCAGTTCTTGAGCCTAGTTAACCTAGTTTTATGAGCATTCGTGAGAGGTGTGAGGTAATAAAAATGGTTTATCACCTAGACATCATAGGTTAAAATCCTGTATAATGGTTATACTTGGATGTTTTATCTAGACTTAAGATTTGTTTAAGTTAGCCTAAATATAAATCTTGAAGCTTGGATTACCCTATTTTTTCTTTATTTTAGAACACTTCAACTAGAGAAAAATAATGTATTTTAGCTCTAGTGTCCCTAAGAGTTCACACCGTGAGGTCCATGCAGGGCTTTGTGCCGTGCATAGGAGCGGACTCCCTTCGGAGAGTGTTTGCATGGATCAAAATCAAGGTGAATAGGGGAAGTAGTTCATAGTAAGTGGGTGAGGGATTTGTGGCAGCACATCCCACGGTCTCTTCCATTAGGTCGCACCGTGAGATTTCTATAATATGCCTGCTTGTCTGCCCTGGAGCGACGTTCCCTTCGGAGGGTTGTATTATAGGATTCGGAACACCGCGAACTCCAAATCTGGATAGGTTTTCTTAGATTAGTTTTCATAAATGATTCTAATCTATGAAATCTGAAAATGGTGGGTAACACTTACAAGAATTACTAAGTTGTTAGTATATTCTTGACTAAAGTAGCGATAACTAAGTGCTATAAAGAATAAGCAGTTATTCTAGAGATAGCATCTAGTCAAGATTGTCTTGGTTCAAAGGAGGAATAATCAACTACCCTTCGGAGAAGGTTGTTCTAAACCTTTGAAATATTGTTGCAAAATACAAATAATGAAAGGGTACATTATTAGTAATTGCTAAATTAGATTGGATATTTTTTATGATTATAGTTTTTTCCTAAAAAGAATATGTTTGTTTTTCAGCATGAATAGCTCAATAGTTCAACTTTTAGCTTCCGAAAAACTTAATGGCGATAATTATGCGGCTTGGAAATCAAATCTTAACACAATACTAGTGGTTGACGATTTAAGATTTGTCTTAACTGAGGAATGTCCTCAAAACCCTGCCTCTAATGCTAACCGAACTAGTCGGGATGCATATGATCGATGGATAAAAGCTAATGAAAAAGCCCGTGTCTACATTCTTGCCAGCATGTCTGATGTATTGGCAAAGAAACATGAATCCTTAGCCACGGCTAAAGAGATTATGGATTCATTAAGGGGAATGTTTGGGCAACCAGAATGGTCCTTAAGACACGAGGCAGTCAAATACATTTACACTAAGCGTATGAAGGAAGGGACCTCTGTTAGAGAACATGTTTTGGACATGATGATGCACTTCAACATCGCTGAAGTGAATGGTGGTCCCATCGAAGAGGTTAATCAAGTTAGTTTTATCTTAGAGTCTCTTCCGAAGAGCTTCATTCCATTCCAAACGAATGCGTCTTTGAACAAGATAGAATTTAACTTGACAACCCTTCTGAATGAACTCCAGCGATTCCAAAACCTTACTATGGGTAAAGGAAAACAAGTGGAAGCAAATGTTGCTACCACAAAAAGAAAATTTATAAGAGGATCGTCCTCTAAAACCAAAGCTGGACCCTCAAAACCTAATGCTCAAATAAAAAAGAAGGGAAAGGGAAAGACTCCCAAACAGAACAAGGGTAAGAAAGGTGCAGAAAAAGGTAAGTGTTACCATTGTGGCCAAAAAGGGCACTGGTTAAGAAACTGCCCAAAATACCTTGCAGAAAAAAAGGCAGAGAAGGAAACACAAGGTAAATATGATTTACTACTTGTAGAAACATGTTTAGTGGAATATGAAAATTGTACCTGAATACTAGATTCAGGAGCCACTAACCATATTTGCTTCTCATTTCAGGAAAATAGTTCTTGGAAGACACGAGGGACAAGCAGAAGTCTCCACCTCGTGAGAAGACACGAGGGACAAGCAGAAGTTGAAGAAGTCCTTGCTAAGGAAGTGAGGACAATTAGAAGACCCATGGGGAGGATACACAAGTTCGTGGTGAAGCAGAAGAGCCTCCTCATGGAAGAAGCCTGTGGAAGACGTACCAAAGACCGTGAAGCGTGGAGGCAGAAGATCGAAGGATTCCAGCTTTGCCAGTCGACGGGGACGCCAACTGTTTAAGTGGGGGAGTGTGTCACGGACATATTTTTCCAAAGTGTGTTTACATTTGGTTATATGCTCCGATTACCCCCAGTTTATCTCATTTTTAGTTTGCATAACTAGTTTAGATGTTTGCTTTTCATTCTAGGTCATAAAGCTTGGGTGTGACGTTTCGGCATTTTCATATGAAAGCCTGCCAGAGAGAAAAATGTTCAAAATGTACTATAGGGGAGGCATACCAGTTGAATCTCTACCCAAGCATTAGTTGTACTCTTTGCAAGCAACCCTTTTTCCTTGCAATTGACAGTCTTTAATGCTTATTGTAACGTCTATTTCAATGTATTTCTTTCTTTCCCGCATTTTACAAATAAAATTTCTCTAAAACGCAAACGAAGGTTACAACATACATCGACGTTACCCACAACTCTTGGATATTGATTAGCTGACTTGTTCATCGAGTTAGAACAAGTGTCGCACAATCGTCCGTCTCGAGGTTGAAACGCTACGATTGTGACAGTGTGCACGCCAATCATAACCACTATATTTGATGAAAAAACCAAAGTGTGTTGAGAACTTTAAAGGGCCAATTATTATCAAAAGAAAATTATGGTTTTAAAACAACACAAAAAAAGGAATAATAAGAGGAGACATATGTAATGATTGTTTTTAACGTGTATTTGATAGTAGTCAACATCATCATTTTGTTAATGTAATTTTGAACTTAAAAGGAAGAAGAAAAGGAAAATAATTAGAACATTCTATTGGGTGTGGAAGTCCGATCCATATGTAAACCTTAAAGTCAATAGGACGGTTCAATTGGTTCAATTGGTTCAATTGGTTCAATTAGGTTTCACATTCTTACTTAATACTTTTCTTTTATTTTTATCCAAAATCAACCATATAAACTACTTTCATTTTCTTTTACTTTAATAATATTAATATAAAACTTAATGGGGCCAAGAGAGTTCCAATTTTCGTGTCCAATTAATAAGGAGAAAGTGTTCATATGAATTGCTAACTAAAACTTACTTTCAAATTCCATCTTTATGCTTCTCTAATTTTTTGTATTGTTTTTTAATTAAAGTTCAACTACCACATCTCTATCTCTATCCCTATCCCTATCCCTATCCCTATCCCTATCCCTATCCCTATCTCTATAACTTCAAAAATTGTTGTTACAAATAAGTATTTTAAGGATGTAACTTTGCTACCTAACCTAGCGTGTTTTATAAGCTAATCCAACTATTTTTCTTTCATAATCTTTTTTCTAATTGAAAATCTCTCATTTTTTTCATTCATACCTATATCTAGATGTCATTATTACAAAATATTAATCCAAATGAGACTTTGGAGAGGAAAAAAGATAAGCAAATAAGAAGCGTAATACCATTCTAGACGAGATGGCTAGGCGATTAAAGCTATTAGTCTCCACACGCAAACTACCATCCTAGACGGGATGGCTAAGAGTTTTGCTATAATCTTCACCCACTTGCCAACATCCTAGGTGAGATGGCTAGCCAAGATGAGATGTAATAATGACATTAAAATCCATTTCTTTAATACAAAACTTTATAACCATTTCATATCATAAAATAATTAAACGTTTTAATTCTGTTTTTAATTTAATTTCTAATATTTTCAAAATTAAAATTTTCTATTTAATTGATAAATAGTTTGTCTCTCATAATCATGTTCCAAGGTATTGTTTCTTCTCCACTGTATAAAAATCTTTCATTCCTCATTTTGAGAGATAGAGAAAAACAAGAAAAACTTTCTTTTTGTGAGATTTGAGCAAATAGTGTCTATTTTGAGTGGTGAGATTCCAATTAGTTTTCAGTGCAAAATTGATTGAAGAACGTAGCTGTTTTATTTTGAGGACAACGAGACATTAAAAATATATTTGTACAAAGAAGCAGAGCCACGAAACGTCTTAAAAAAAGTGAGATCCGCGACTCAACATGTGCTTACACATCCAACATGTGCTTCTTTTTAACCAAAAAAAATACAAGGAACTTTTAAAAATACAAGTTTGGAAGTAAACAAAATAAATATAATTGATATATATATATATATATACATACATATAAATTTGAAGACTTAAATTATATACATGTTATTTTTCGTTTTCAAATTAAAATTTAACGGATACTTTATTGGTTTTTGAAAATTATATTCTTTATTTTTAAAATTATAATAAATTAAAATTCTCAAATTTGTTATTATTCTCAAACTACGCATCAATCATGTATTTTTTTCACTTTTTAATGAGAGATTGTATTGGATAGATTTTTAGAGTTGTATACAACAAATATGACACACACAATTTTAGAATTATTCTTGAAAATATTTTTCATCTTAAATATGTTATTACTCCAAAATTACTCTTGAAGGTATTTCTTTTCCCACTTTTTTAAAAGTCCTATCACCATTTCTCTTGTGTATTCTACAATTCGTTTTTCTCATTCTTCCTCATACGTTGATTTTAATTGGTTTCCAAAATCGATAAGGACGTCTTCATTTGTGAATCAAATTTCAAGTCGTTCGAAACCCATATTAAGATGAATTTCTTATTTTGATTTCATCCTTCGTTATTCATTTCGATTTCATCTTTGTGATTTTAATAGTTCGATTTTTTTGTATTTTTCAACAATTTGAACTATTCTTTATGTTTTATTTTATTTTATTTTGAAGTGGATGCACTGCTATTAGTTATTTATGAATTACTTTCTTTTACTGATGTATTAATTTTGATTTTGGAATACCAATTATACATTAATTGCAATATGATATATAATGGTTGTTGACATGAGAAATTTAACTTCTCTTTTATTGTTCTCTATTTTCTTCAATGTGAATTTTGAAGTTGAATATGCTTTTAAATGATTTTTTAATTTTTTACATTGGTTTTTTTTTTTTGTTTTACTTTATCGGTTTTGTATATCAGCGTTGTGATGTACTTATATTATATGCATTTGATGGTTGATATACTTACTACGTGATTTGCATTTGATGGTTTAATATATAATAAATTTTGTATTGATTGTGTCAATTGTATAAACCAGTGTTATTAAGTATATGATTGATATACTTCAGTGTATCATTATCAAGTCTATCAACAATATAATATATTAGTGTAGTATACTAGCATAACAATAAAGTACATTATTACCAAGTATATCAATCAAGTTTACAAGTATATATAAATAGTGTTTCAAGTGTATTAGCGAGACTTCAATCATATCAAGTATATTTAAACAATTGATTGTATCAATAAAGAATACTAAGTGTATTTGTAGTACATCAAGTGTATCAAATGTATCATGTGTATCAAGCGTATCAAATTTGTTGTGTGTACTAATAAAGCATAACAAGTTTATGACTAATGCATCAAGTATATCAAACTTATCAGTGAAGCATTTAAATTTATCAAACTAATCAAGTGTATTAAGGTCCAAGGGTTATCAAATATATCAAGAAGAATGAAATATAATAAGGAGTATTAGGTATATCAAAGTGTTTCGGGTGTATCAAAGGGTATTGAGAGTATTAGAGAGTATCAGGTGCATCAAGTATATCAAGGTCCAATGGATGTCAAGAAGTTTCAAATATATCAAATATATATTAGGTGTATCAAACGTATATCAGTAACAGAGACATTTATAATATTTTACACAAGTCATTAATAGTTCATAATAAGGTCGCATGTGGTTGAAAAATTTCACTAGTAACACTATCATTAGTGTTGGAATTTATGTCTTAAAACTCATAGATAGTAAATATAATCTATTTACCGTTATTAATTAATAAAGTGTTATTGTTATAATTTTAATAAATGTTATTGATTATATTATTAGTTTTGTCTTAATAACCCAAATCCAATAAACTAACATCCTAAGTTGTTTGATGAGTCTTGAACAATATGTAGAAACATGCATGAATCAATGTTCGAGATCAGTTTAAAGGATCTATAGTATAGGGATAAGGTTGGGTACCTTATCCTGGTAACACTATGAATACAACTCACTTTGTATTTTATACAGTCACAATAATTTAATGCGTTCATGTAGGTGACATACGAGTGAGGGTATCCTATGCAATAAGTTTTAATAAAACTGAACCACGAAATAGTAACCACTAGATGTTACTCTCTTAACTAGTTAGGTTTTTATTTCATTAGGATGTTCTAGGTAACTTAGTATTAATCCTGAATGTATTATGAACTCCTATTCGAGAGATATTGTCCTTTGATTTGTACGATTGACAGTGGTCAACTTGCCGACTTAATATTCTTATCATTTTGGGTTTAGGGTTTAGGGTTTAGGGTAAGTAGATGAGTGTTCACTTAAATAGTGTCTCCAGAATTTGAACAAAGGGTTATACCCTCTCTTTGTCATGAGAGAGGTTTCTATTTATTGGTTGAACCATAATCAGGTTGTTTATTAGAGGAGCACTGATATTCAAGGACTAAAGCTAACCTAGGGGTAAAACGGTAATTTGAGCCAACTGGCGTTACAAACACTTGTGAAGGACTAGCTTACTGTTATTGGTCTATATTCGTGGATATAAAAATATATTTACATTGAGAAAAGTTCAGTTGTGAGTTTTTAGTGGAGTGTACACACAGTTAAAAATTATTGATTAATGTGGTTAATGAGTTTAGCCAATTAATCTCATATCGTTGTAGTTTTTGACATGTAGGTCCCATTACTCGTTTCTAACTCCTAAAGGGTAATGAGATTTATTTATATTGGTTGTAATTTGAAATATTCAAATTTACTTTAGTGATTAGTATAATAATGTATGGTGATGCATTAGAATATAAAATTTATATTTTAATCTAATTTTATTATATAAATTTAATTTTGGATATGATTCAAAATTAATTTAAGAGATATAAAATATTTGAACGAGCTCAAATATTAACTTAATGTGAATTGGATTCATATTAAAGCGATTGGTTATAAGAGAAATTTATATTTGAATATGCGATTCAAATTTAATTTAAGTTAAAGATAAAATATTTAATTTAGCTACTAGTTAATTGGAGAATTAAGTAATATTTTAGTTTAGTTAAGGTAAAGCTATAAGATATTGGAGAGATATTTATTAAATATGATTTAAATGAAATATTAACTAAATATGATTTAAATGAAATATTAATTAAATATAATTTAATTAATTAATAGATTTGAAAATTTTATTATTTTAATACTTTTTAATTAAATTAATAGAATTTCATGCTCAACGAAAGGAAGTTATAAATACGTAGAAGAAAAAAGTTTTCTTAATCAAAATAAAGTTGATGTTTTTGCTCTCTACAAAAATAATTTCTCTCTAAACTTTTTATCATCCTAATTGGTTTCCACAAACCAATCTCATCCTAGAGAATAGGAAGGTTTTCCATAGGTGGTGTCTCAATTTGGAGTTACAGTAGATTCAGAGACGTCAAACTAAATAAATTTTTCTTTCTCTAATCTATAATTAGAAAGCATGCTTAACATTTAAGTTATAATAAGAAAATTAGTTTTTCTATTATTTTTTCAATGTAGTGGTATTTTAAGATTCTCAAATTAAATTTAAGAATGATTGTGTAAAATCTTTTGTTGCCTAGGGTTTTTATCCCTTCAATTAGTTTGCACACCAATCGTCTATAACTTATTCAATTCTTTAATGAACGATTGCAAGTAAACATCAATTTTCTTTCCAAAAGATTTTGGATAAGGTATGAGCAAAGATACGAGAATTTCTCTTTCATATATTTCCAAGGAAGTAGCTTATAAGAGATTATCACCATAGGCGATATACGATAGGAAGTACTTATATTCTCAAATGGATTAAACACATTTGAAGCTAATCCAAAAACGAACAGTTCAAAAATCTAAATTGAAATGAGAAAATTCACGATAAAATGCTTCAACTCTTCTATATGGGCTTGATGTTGATGTGTAACACACAAGTACATGTACGTGGCCAAAGTAGTAATAAAACAATGTAAGATAGGGATGATTGTTTTGAGGGATCACTTTTTTGGTTTATTCTTAGTTATTTTAGAACTAAAATAGTTTTAACTAAGTAAATTGGAAATTGGTTTAAGTATGGTTATAAGTCAATTTGAGGAAGAAGATAAATTGGAAAGAAATTCAATAAAGAAATGTTCTAGGATGATGAATCCATTACTTAATTCATTGATCAATATGTTGATATTTCATGGAATTTAGTTTGAACCTAATGCTTAAGTCCAGAAACTTTGATCCTCATTATTATATAGAAAAAATAAGATGTTCTTGTACAATCTTAATGAAAACTAACTTCTTGAAATTGAATTAAGATGCATCACAACTATTTTCTGGTCATTATCAATTTTTACTATTGATCTCCTAACTATTTGCATGATAGGTTAATAGCAATTCAATGTTGTAGTTCCAATTAGACATGCAATCTTTCAAATTGAACATTTAATTTAACAAGCATTGAGGGTCATTCCCATAATAATTAAGCATAAAAACATTGAAAAGTATAGTGTTCAACAATTCCAGGAAGGCATCAAAATATTGACTTAAATTCATAAGTAATATCATCAATACACTCAAACTTAAGATGTATATATAACCACTCATTGTTTTAAGTGTTGTGTGATCTCATACAGAAATATAAGCAAAACAATGAAGAGATAGAGAAAAGGAAAGAAGAACAACTTTTGTAGCCTTGTCAATGGAAACCTCCAAGAACACATTGATAATCATTAATTCATTATATCTAAATCAAATAATAATATATCAATTCCTTATTGTAATGACTTTATTATTATTTGATTTGAAATTTCAAAGATCCATGATTTTATGTTTTTCCTAGTCATTTACTCACATTTTGTCCATTATCATATAAAAACTCTTCAACTCCATATACGAACTGTGGGTTAAATTGAAAAATAGTTGAAACGTACAAATTTAGATTGAAGAATAAAAATTTATGAATGGAATGAATATAATGGTAAATTAAGGGAAGAAAAATATAATGGCTATAAATAATGAGAAGAAAAAATTGTGACCTCTAATTGGTCCATATGTATCACACCATTTATTACGTAGGATTTTGCTTCCAAATCTTGTTTTGCTATAACTTCTTCAAC
This sequence comes from Cucumis sativus, assembly GCF_000004075.3. NCBI lineage: Eukaryota > Viridiplantae > Streptophyta > Magnoliopsida > Cucurbitales > Cucurbitaceae > Cucumis > Cucumis sativus. Next base: position 17,328,818 of record NC_026658.2, read on the forward strand.
TTTTGATGAGTGATTCAAATTGTAGGAGATTCCGTTTCTCTATTCCATAAAACTTTAAAACACTCTAAAATTATAACTAAATTAAAACTTTGTTTTCATCCAAAACATACTGTATCATTCAAGTTCATAAACTCCAATATTGAACATCACTACGTCAATTTGGTACTTTTATGAAAAGTAGAGTTAGGTCTAGTTACTTCAAACTCGTGGGTTTCTAACTCGGGTCAAGATTAGCTGCTACAACCACAAATTTATTCCTAAAAAGAAGAAAAGATGATAAAATTTCCAGTTTATAGGATATTTGATTTAAAATTTCAACTTCCATGTACACTACCACACGTAAATTTTAAATTGAAGAAAAAAATGTTATAATTAATATCATATAGTTAACTTGATTTCAATTGTTCAATAAATTAAATGATCTTAAATTTAGTTACTCCAAAAGTTAACTTTCACTTAGATTGGTCTAAATAATAATAATAACTTTTTACCCAAGTAAAATAGTATGAGTAACAATTTTTTTTTAAAAAAAAAAAGAATAATTGGAAGTACATAGATTAAAGTATAGGAAATAATTAACATAATAAAACTCAAAATTGAAGAATAGATTGATGTTTAATTTGAACTTTAAAAAAAAAAAAAAGTGAGAAAAAGAAAAGAAAAGAAAGCAAGAGTTAGGTGGATTCCAAATCCAAGGAGAAAGCAACAATGATATCAACTTCGCATGGCAATGTGTTGATCCAAAGCGAATGTATCATCATAAAACACAAAACAAAACAAAACCATTTTTAAAATCTTGTTTGTAAGTTTCCAAGAAACACTCCATACAATTAATTGTGTTATCATTTCACTTCTCCAACTAACTCCCTCTTCCTCTTCTCATTTCAACCTATTCATTGAACCTTTATACTTTTATCTCCAAACTTCAATTTTTAAACTTTTGGGATAACTTTAATTAAGATTTCAATCCTTTTTTTTTTTCTTTTTCAATTTTGGTTGTATATATAACACTTTTTGTATTGGTTAACTATGTGTCCTTTTTTCTTATTGTGTTAATTTAAAATCTAAATATAAAAATATTGAAAAAAATTAATTGGAATTCTTTTTTTTTTTTTATCCATGACCCATTCATAAATTTCCTTATGCTTGTGACCTACTCTTCACCTACAAATGCATGAAATATTTGTTAAATGATTGATAACAAAAGAATTGGTGACAATATAATTAGTTTATATAAGTAATTTTAAATCTTATATTAGGCATTATATAATCTATGTTGTTTTCATTCATATGTTTCTGAAAAGTTTTAGTTCCAATAAATAAAGGTTGTTTTGTTTTCCTCACATGAACTTTGTGTTTTACTCTCAATTCTTTACAAAGGTTAGGTCATTATAGATGATATCAAAGAAACACCGCTCCTAGTTGGATATGCATGGTTTGAAGACGAATCAAAGCAAACATATTGGTGAGGTGAATGGTGGAATCTGAATTCAAATTTTGAATTATAAGCTTGTGGGGGGCCTCTATTAAGCATTATGTACACTCCAATAATGTAGCAAATTGGTGAGGTTTAAAGTTGTAATTTACTAAACGTTGTTTTTCTTGATTTGACAGTTGACTAAAACACAATGATTATCAATTATTTTAAATTAAAGTTACAACAATTTCAAATTAGGCCTTAAATAAGCCATGTGAATTTTGGAAAATTCAAATGAAATGAACAAAAGTTGAGAGAATAGAAACAAAATATTTTGACTTGGGGATGACACACACTTTCAAACCAATATTTAAAGTTTTCAAAATAATTAATCTAACTTAAATAAATTTAGGTATTGAAAGAAAAATAGACAACTTGATGGATAGGTTACATATTTAATTGTTCAAGTATTGAAGTATGTGGATATGGATCGTGTCTAATAATATTTATATGAACTCTAAATAAAGAAATCTAATAGTTTTATTCAGTATGATAGGTTTCTAAATGGAAATTTCGTTACAAGCCATTACAACTTTAATTCAATTTTCTTTTTGATTGATATGCAAGTGATTTCAGGTCAACAACTTACAAATTACTGCATTAAAAGTTATAAAAACAAGTTGTTATACACGTTTTAAAATCAGTTTAAATTCTGTACAAAATCACTTTAAAAGTTTGAGTTTATCATTGAAAATATTATCTACATTGAGTAATAAATTTGATATATAACAAAAAGTTGTTCTAGTTTAAGTAGTTGTCTTCTAGAATAACCACATGTAAAAGCTATATATATATATATATATATATATATATATATATTTTTAGGTAATCTACATAGGTGGGAAACATTTTACACTTTAACATCTTGATGGATCAACTACAATGTTTGATAGTGCAAAGTGCACTTATTCATTTCAATAATAATGAACAAAAAAAAAAAGGTGAATAAAAAGAAAATAGGAAAGAGAAAAAAAAGGTGAGCAAATTGTGAGTCCTTTTCAAGTTTGACTATGAAGAGCATATTGAATCACATTTAGTGATCACAATTCATTTCTTTTGGCAACCACTTCACTGGCAACTGGCAAGTGCTTCAAGACCTTACACACTAAAAATGGTAGTGAAAATCGTTTTGATTTAGTTGATTTGAATGGTTCAAAATGTTGAAGATGTTAAATTTCAAGCATAGAAACAAAAGAAACAAGTCCTTTTGAGGGTTGAAGATATAAGCCACCTGACTAAGAATGGCTCATTGATAGAACCAGTCAAGGAATTATCAGAATTTCTGTAAATAATTGATCTATGAAACAATTGATTTGCAATTACTTTGAAGTACATTTTGTGAAACAATTGATTTGAAATTACTTCTGTAGGCCTATGTACTTGAGAAATATAGTAAATATGGCTACCATACATCAATGACAGTCCTAGCAACCACTTCTGCATATACACACAATTTCACTATCAAATTCCTCAAAACTACTTTGTATATTTTTCAGTGTGATTAGCAAAATTTCTATCAAGTCCTTTGTTCTTCCCATCTCCTACTTTGAATGAGATTAAGAATCCATGGAAATGCGATCATGCCCATCCTGTTGCTCCTCAGAATGATTCACCGAATTGTTTACGGGCAATGATTCTTGTAAGAAGCCCTTTGGCGTAGCATCTTCTTCATTGCCGTCATAATCAGATGCTGAACTGGCATCAACATACTGTTCCGAACGGTCAACTTGCAAGCATTCAACTTCACTGTTTTGAGTTTCTGAATCGTGACTCCTACTAGTCAAAGTCAAATCTTCCTTCTTTACGACGTTGAACACGATCCCATTTGGTATTCTTTCAGGTTGCAAAAAGTCTCCTTCAGTTAAAAGAATGCTCGAAGAAACACGAGTGCTAAGCTCCCGAGCGTCAAAATCTGGGCTCTCTGAACTCCGCTCTGACATGGTTCGGGGACTCTGAGAATTCTGACTACCACCAACTGTCTGAACCACATTGGAATTAGCTACCAAACCTCTGTTGAGGTCATCAAGATCCAAATTCTGAACAAAGTCTATAAACTTGTTAGCTGATGCTGTCCTCATTAATGGCCCACCAGATCTAGTCCAAGTATTCAAATCAATATTTTCCGATTCGCTATCGCTACCATCAAATATACTGCGGTGAGTTCGCAACATTCTACCAGAGGATCCTGCACCTATTGATCCACCAGAACCTTGATTGTGTGTCAAAGTAATATCAGTAAGGTATTCTTCTTCAAGAGAACCAGTTGAGTTTTCTCGTGCAATGCAGTTCCAGGAGGGAATTCTTCTCGCAGCACTGAACTTGACTGGGATCGGAGGGCCATGTGAGGCAGTAGCGGCAGCAGCAGCAGCCGCCCTTTCAGCACTCCTTTTTAACCTCCGCATATGGTTGAGAATTGCAACACATTCATCTAGAGCAAGCTCAATCCCACAATTGGCTTTTATTGCTGACAGCTTCTCCCAGGTGCACCTCCTACCTTGGTTGGCCGACTTCTGAAGATCCAAATGCGTGGGATTCTGTATAATTTTCGAGTACTGTAACAAAAATAGTTCCTTAGCAATAATAACACATTTTTTGTTCAAACTTGGTTATGCTAGTAAGTATAAAGATTGAAATGTTCAAATGCTTGGTTATGGAGGCAATGAAAATACCTGAGCAAGAGTAGCAGGCATGACTACGGTGACATCTCCTTCCCAATCTTGAGCAAAAAGCTTTGCGATTCCTCCCAATGGAAAGCCAAGTTCCAAAACCTGGTTGCATCTATGCTTTACCTCCATTTCAGCAAGATGAGCGAGCTACATGACCCAGATATGCCATGAAAACTTAAACCATGAGAATGAAAAATGATTGAACAGATAAATTGTACATAAAACCAAATGGCGGGACTATGAAAACTTATCTTCTATAAAGTACAAACACTTCTAAAATGGCGAAGTGCCTATGCTTCTATCTTATCTATCTATAAAAATGATGAATGGTGAGAGAAAGAGACCAAGAGAACCACAGCAGGCAATGAAAACATAAGTAAAGTAGCCAATGTATTCTGACAGATATCTTCAACTAAATGTCCAAGCAGCTCATGAGAATCAGAAAACAAACCATTCCTTTTCAACAGTTACTATGTAGTATTTCTTTTAAATTAATGCAAAAGAAAATAAATAATTAGCATACTTGTTTTCGGACATTCAACGTAAGCACAAACATTAGAAGCCAGTAATCAGAAAAAATAAACTACCAATTCACCTAAAAGCTTAAACTAATGGTTGAAGGCAAATTTAATGATATATCACTAACAAAACACCTCACTTGTGGGCTTGAAATATTTGAAATGCCCAACAAGTGGAAATCAATTTTAATTGGAGAGGAAACAAAAATGCAGGGGCATGAACACTCGATCACCTGCTCTGACACCGAATTAAACTACCAATTCACCCAAAAGCTTAAACTAGTGGTTGAAGGCAAATTTAATTATATATTACTAACAAATACAAAACAAGATTCAGCAGTATAGGTAGGCATACCTTGGCGGCAAAATTTCCACCACAAGCTCTGATGAATTCTTTCATTCGTAATAATGGCGCAATATGGGGATTTGCCTGACTGACAATAAAATGGTTAACATTGAACAATTCTTTCAGTTGAATCATTGGTAAATCAATCTCCAAGCTTCCATCTCTCCACCGACGTGCTGATGTGCCTGAACCCTCCTCAGGATCCAAATTAAACGGCGGATGATAGGGAACAATCTCTCCACTTCTGTTCTTGGCCATTAATTCTTGTGCCTCAAAAAGGCCAGGGAATGCACAAGATGCCGTCACAGCACTCCATATCACAACATGAGGTGATGTTAAGTAGTTAAGACATCTAGGTGGCTCATGCTTCCTCGGGGAACATACCGTTATCCCAAGAATTCTACCTGTCATGTCATAAGCTTCCTGGAAAGTTAGGTTGCTAGTAAGCTGCCTTAGCATCATTTGTAATTGTCGTATCTCATGAACCGCACCTTGTATCATTACCCTTCTTACCACAGTAAAAATACCGCCCAACTGGTCAAAAAACTGTAACGAATGCCAAGAATCCTCAAAGAAGCTCTGTAGCTCAGGCCAAGACCTAGTGGCAACAACAGCACACATGATGGATCCCACACTAGAACCAGCAATAATTCTAGGCAAAAGTTTATGCTCTACCAGAGTTTTGACCACTCCTGTATGAAAAGCTCCAAGTGAAGCACCTCCACTTAAGAGAAGGGCAGTTCTTCCGAATGCATGCCTCGTTTCATGCAAGAATGAGAGCTTCTCTTCCAATAATAATTCCTCTGAATCCGAGTCACAAACTAATCTCAACTGAGTTGAAACCTCATTTATGTACTCCTTAATGAGTTTGGGAATTTGAAGCCTACCCTTGTGTAATTCAGGATTGCACATATTGCCAAGATTTCGGAAAAGATCAGCTCTCATCCAAAATATAATATCTCTAAGAGATCCCTCTTGGCGACGGTGACGTAGCTCTTGAAGCTTGTTCCTCACCAACTCTTCATCATAGAGGTTCGACTCATTCAATTTTGGAGTCTCTTTATCAAGCATTTTGGCAGCATGAGCCCACTCCTCATAGGTCAAAGCAGATCTCATCATGTTTCTCCAAAACTTCCTACGGTAAGCCAGTTCAGCCCTTTCTTTGACATTAGTGTACCGTTTCAACAAAAAAGCAATAATCGTCACCATTGCCAATATCCCTTGTGGATTTCTAGGATGTATCCATGATAATATGGGTGCAACAAGAGCCTTAAATCTATATATGACATTTAGCAATACACGAAATAGTTGGTGCCTCAATTGCAACACCGATTTGCAAAATAGAATCCTAAAAGCAATTGTTCGACCAACAATGGTTGAAGGCCCGATAGAAAAGGAGCCAACACTAGCCTCATTACTAATTTCCATAATTCTTAAAAGGATCTGAAATCAATCACTTACAAACTAATAGACTCTAAAAAGTTCTCTGAGGCTATAAGAGTGACACAAAGAATGGAATATGTTACAAGAATAAAAAAGTATATGGCACAACAAGTCAACTAAAAAGGATTCAATTCCACGAACTGAAATACAATAGCTATAGCTATGATCAATGGGAACAAAAACAGATCCCCAAAGGAATTAAGAATGCAGGAATCACCTAAAATTGCTTCAAATTCAACAGAACACTAAATTCTTCAGCTCTTCAGAATAAATTAGTAAGAGAAATAGAAAAAATGGCCATCAAAAGAGAAGAAGAACAATGAAAATGTCAAAAGGAAACCTGAATATAGCAAGGAATTCCTCAATCTGATCTTGTACAACAACAATGATATTCTCAATTCCAAAGGAACCCCATTACGAAAACCAAATTTAACTCGTCAAAACGTACAAGCAACCCCAACATATCAATCAACCTTCAAATTGCAAAACTCACCAACCAACCTGTCACAATCTTTGAAAACCTAGAAACAACATCCCCAAATAAGAAAACCCGTTACACCAAATGAATAAACCTCAAAACCCACGAAAGAGCCGACAGAAAACAAAAGAACAGGACCGCCAAAACAATCAGCAAAACAGAAAAGAAGCCGGTGATCGAAAAGGGAAGGCAAAGAAACGAAGAAGAAGAGAAAAAAAAAGAAAAAGAAAAGCGAAGTGGTATTTGGAAAAGAAAATGTGAAAGTGAGGGCCCAAATAGAGAGAGGGTTTATTGGGAAACGTGAAGAAGATAACGATGATGATAATGGTGACAATAGAATAGAATATCGCGAGGAGTCTGAATCAGCAATTTTGACGGGTTGAAGAAGATTCGATAGAGGAAGCAAGAAGATGGTGATGAGTATAAAGGAAAAGGATTTGTTTGAGAAAATATGGTTGAATCATCTCTGAATTTGGAGATTTCCCATATAAACAAACAAACTTCTGAATGGGTTTCCCAAAGAGATTAGAATTGGCTCCATCCTTGGTTTTCGTTTCTCAAGTTCAACAATGTTTCCGTAGCATATTGAGGGAATTGTGTATCCTCCAATTGAAATTTGTCATCGTAACCGCTACTACTTTTTTGTTTTTTCTTTATTTTTTCTCTCTTCCTTTTTGTTTTTGGCCAATTATTTAATCAAAATCCAAACTAAAACAAAAAAAAAAAACGAGGAGAGAGGATCTAATCTTTCCCAATCTTACATAATCATAAATTCTACCCATAAACAAAAAACTGACATAAATTCAATAATTGATTAAAAAAAAAAAAGTGAAAAACTATGAGTGATGCATCTCACAACGGCCTGAAACTGATTAACGTTGTTGAATTTAATTTATTTGGGTTTACTAATATATTATTGTTGAGGGGAGGCATCAATTAATTAAATCATTAATAATGAGTTGAATCAATTGGTTATGGTATTGCAATACATATGAATCGTAGAAAAATAGTTGGAATCATATGCATAGGATTGATTCCCACGTTCATATGCATCCGTATTCCGAGATTGGTGAAAAACATGTTATAATTATATGTTTCACTATTTATTTGGTTAGAGTTTCAAGTTTACTTTTTAATTTTTTATTCTTTTTATTCTTTTTATTAAAAAGGAAAAAGAAAAAAAAACCTTTTGATATTCTCTCAAAACCAACCAATATATATTAACCTCAATTTTTACCCATGTTTTCACTTTTTAAATTTTAAGATACTACCACTTTAGATCACTTCTAAAATTTATTTTCTAATATCCTCTATTATTTAGTACACAGATTCTTATAGGCCAAAATAAATAGTAATCTAATCAATTAATAAGCAAATATATATTCTTCATATTATTAATTCATCAAATATACATGTAACGATCCAACTTTTCTAACTAAGTCGAAATCGTTAATTTTTGACAAAAGACTTTGATTGATACAAAATAAAATATAAGACTTTTGAAAATATACAATCGAGGAAAAAAAAACAAAAGAATTTAGTCGGGCCCGGTTTCAAACGTTCTGAAACTTTAAAAGTACTTTTTTTACCAAAATAATAGTTCGTAAGCTCAGTTCCATCACAATGTTTTAAACAAAAAAAAATGACAAAAAAATATAAAGGGGAAGCAACAATAACATATTCTCTATGGCAATCACGCTTCCTTTGTGCCCCTCGTCGGTTTGCCACCTTTATTAGAAAAATAAAACATAAAGGGGTGAGTATAAGAATACTCAGTAAAGGACCCACTACTGGTCCGTCAGGGGAAAATAAATTGTTAACATCCTATTGGGATACTCTGCACAGTCACAGTCTTGTGATCCCGTAGGATACACGTATTAGTCTAACGCCCAAAGGACGTACATTTCAGTCTAGTGTTCGTTCTGCAGAAACACATATCAGTCTAATGCTCCCAAAGGATGCATAAAAATTGGTGATCCCGTGGGACACCTACAAGGCACACATCCCAATAAAAGCTAACAATTTTTCCCTCAATCCATTCTAAACATTTTAACACTCGATCATTTATAACGTCTTTCTATTACTTCGAAATATTAAGTTCTTTCACTTAACATTCTAACCGTCTACCTATCCCACTTTGGTCCAAACATCATTGATAACATTTTAATACATCAGTCAAATAAACTACTCGGTTGGATGAATGAACCTTGTTCTTGATGGAACTGCGGGGTGGGATTCCTTCTTTTTCAGGAGAATGAACTCAGTCGTAGGCTTCATTAAATTAAGCTACGTAGGACTCTTCTGGCTGATTATTGCAAACTCTATCGTCTTATCTTTTTCTAGATGGAAGGTTGAATATCAAATCCGAGACTCTAGTTCTGGTCAATCATGCTTGTCAGCCTTCATCATCGATGCCATGCCGACCGACTTGTGCCTAATAAAAGACAAGAAGAAGAAGTATATGGACAGACTGACGATATTATGTCTTTATGGGGGTTTGACTGAAATTTCTTAGAAAGCCTATAGGGGCTGTCTGATTTACCCTTTTGAATATAAGCAAGGGAATTCCCAGGCAGCAGACCCTTAGCCCTTGCCACTAGATCAGTAGGGTTGAACCACCTTTTCTATGGGGCTTGCTTAGCATTGTCTTTTTACCTTATCGCTACGTGGGGGTGCGTTCTCGGCTTCAACGAATGAACAAGGTGCCAATGCAAGGGTAGACCAAAAAAGGGATTCTCATTCGCTAGTGAGCCTTATCCATTAATTTGGCGATCCTCCACTCTTGAATTATCTGGTTTAGGAAGCTCATTTTCAGTTAGTCGGAGCAAAATCCCTACCAAGTATGAGATCTGGCATTCTTCCTCATTAAGGATTCGGAAATAGAAAGGGCTCGACCAACGGTTGAGGGAAAAGGCTCTTTTAAGCAGCTTATTAGCATACGACGAGAGGGGTGACCCCCTGAAGTAGGAGTCTCCGTAGGAGCAATCTTGTTGTGGAAAAAGAAGAGTTGCTGGAGAAGTGGAAAGAATTTTTTCATGATTATTATAAAAAATGAACAAGGGCCTATCAACTAGAAAAACTAGAAAGGAAGAAAGTGAAATAGGAATAAAAGTCCAACAAGAGAAAGCCTAGTGGAAGGTTTCAGAAGAGGAAGGAAGAAGAAGTTCGAACAATCCGAAAGGAAGACAGGACAGGGAGAAGAAGAAGTTCGAGCAATCCGAACGAAAGAATATAGGAGATTTCGAACATATTCTTTTATGGAGTCTGAACTACTCCACTCCGTTGGAGTTAAATTGGTACTATAAAGAGGAAAGCCTATCCTACGCTTTTTCCATATCTTTCAAAAGTTGCTCGCCTCTGCTTCTTACTATCATTAACGAGTAGGAAAGCTAGCCTTTCAGTAAAAGCTGTAAAGAACCTGCTTCCTCGCAATATTCTTTGGGCATCTGTAGCTTAATATGATTCAATCAATATCCCTGTCTTATAGGAGCTCTGTAGCTTAATATGGGGATCAAAATCAGTCCCACTATTTAATTGGATTTGGTTCAATTCCCACGGAGCAGGAGAGTGAAAAGAATATTGAGAAAGAAAATAGTGGGACTTCTCTCACGCAATATTCTTTGCACCTAACGGAGGGCTCGACTGAAAGGAGAGGAAGGACTATAAATCATATTTTCAAAGTCAAAGAGGGAGGTTCCATAAGACAATGATATTGTGAGGTCTTAAGGCTCCTTGCTGTTTTGGGGTCACCAAGTCAAGAATTGAAATATATACAACTAGGGCAAGTCCTTCGGTTCAATTCCCTCGGAGCAGTAAAGGGCATAGGGATTGATATTCCTAAGCAAGCCAAACAATTTCAAACTTTGGTGGGAACAACCTATATTTATACGAGGAAAGCAAAGAGTAAGCAATCAAGCCAAGGTCTTCCAAGAGATCAAAGCAAGCCAGGCCTGAAAGAAAGAAGGAAAATTGGGACTAAAAGTTTAAATTGATAAAAATTTAATCCTATTGGTTCAACGTGAAATGATGAATCCAACTCATATTTTTGGGCTGATTTATTGGGTTTTTTTTCTTTTATAATTTAAATTATTTTTTCATTTTTCACTAGAAAATTGGATTTTTGCAGTGACAAGATTTCATATAAATATGTTACATCAACTTTCAAAAAATTTATAATACTTACAAACAACAACCATTCTATGTAAATTCGTTTAAAATAGGAATACAAATCCTTCCAAAGCATTCTATACAAAGTTGCTCTACATTTAAATTCATTCAATGATAATATTAAAATCGAATTGGGTTGGATTGAACAAATTACTAAATTCTATTATCCAATCTAACTCGTATTTCTTAAAAATTTTGCAACCCAACTCAATCCAAAATAAAATGTAACTCACCCAATCTTTACGATTTGGGTTAGGTAATCTAGATTGGTCGATTTGTCAAGTTTTTTGAAGCCTACTAATAATTACGAGTCCAAGTACCACTAATTCACTATAATCCAAAAGATAAAAGTATGGTGGTAGTAAGGGTAGAAATTGAGTTTTCAAATTTAAGTCTTAAATTTATAACAATTTAAAATTTGAAGTGTTAAAATTGGATCCTTATAATAATCGTCGAAATTGCACTTTCAAACGATGAAAATTGATCTCTTAAATTTATGCAATTTTTATAATTATGTAAGTTTTAGAGTCCAATTTGAATACTCGTTTTTTGCAATGAAATATTCGAGGATAGAATTACCACTATAGCAGTGAACTTTGCAATATGCTCAAAACATAAAAATACATTAGAGTAGATGGTTCACCACATTAAATTTTTATAACACAATAAACATAGCTGTTTACTAACCATTTTAATGTTGTATATAAGATCAATGTAAATTAAAATTGATGGATGGAAATAAATTTAATTATATAATCATGTATCGTTTAGAAGTTATTAAAATCTAACAAATAAAATAAAACATTGATCCATTGTGAAACATTGTGCATTTTACTTCCTCTCTTTATTTGAGTGTACAAAGTCAAAACTTCCCCTCACTGGGAGAGCATACATATATCATCCGTCCTTGTAAGCTTACAGATACAGCTTTTTCCATCTTACATGACTCAGAAAGAGTGGGAACTAAATTGAATCTATCTGTATTCTTAGACTCTATTGTGAATCTGTGATCCATGGGGGAACATAAATTAAAAAGGTAGCCTCGACTTCGACCTCCAATAATACCAGTACTCGATTTCGACCTCCATTAATCCCAACTAAGCCTACGGTTTGAATTCCTCAATGAGTAATAAAATAAAACAACCTTGAGAAATTGTCATTCATTTCGTCTAGATTTGAATAAATGCTCGTACCATTAAACCTTACAAAGGAGGTCGATCTTCCTCGGGTGTTCGAGGCGGGTGTGGTTTCCAATTGGGTTTCTCATCCCAGTACATGTCGTAATATATGTGGCCAGGAGCTGCATTCTCCACACAACACCATATGCCGACGTAACGCTTGACTCGGTTCCTGAACTTCTCTTCCCTTTTCTGTTAATCAAATTGTAATTTCATGTGTAATGAGACTTGATATGAACTCTGTTTAGTCAAATGAATCAAAGGGGTTTGTTGTTGTTTTGTTACCTTATCAGAGAAACCAGGGAAGGCATCTTGCATTGTAGAGAACTGGATAACCTTGACATCCTTGAATGTGGAAAATATTGCTTTGAACTGTACAAGAAAAACATAAAATCTCATACAGCAAGTCCAATGGAGAGATGGAGTTCTTATTACAGGTTTATATAGCTATCATACAACAAGGAACAGGAGATCCTTAGAAACCAGAACAAGTCTAACAGATAAACATTCACAATTGCAGCATCCTATTCCATGCCTTTTCAATTAAACTTAACAAATCCAAACCTTTTTGATAAAGATAAGTTTTTGTATTCCCAAGCGATTGTTGGCTCCAAAAATTTCCAAAAGATATACCAAACTAAACACAAACAACCTATTCTAAGGCTGCAGAAAAATATGAAATGTATAATCTACAGGCTACATGTTCCTGTTCTGTTGTTCTAGAATCACAATAGCAGTTAAAACCTACAGTACTCTAACTTCCAGTCTCAATGATTGATTTGCAACACCAAGAAAATGGTTGAAAGTATAAGATTCGTAATATCCAATATGCATAATGCAACTTCATATTACTAGCTTACAAATATCTTTTTTAATTAGGGTGAATTTTTTAGGGAGTGAATTACCGTGTCTTCATTGCTGCCCTTAGGAAATTTGAGGACACCTGGTAAAACTGTATCATTTGATGCACTACAACCTTCACTTTCTTGTTTACAAAGCTGAACATCAAGCCATGATTCTTTCACCTAAAGACATATAAAGTTCCTCAGAAAATGCTTATAATTAAGCAAAATTGACAGTTTCTAATACCAAGTGATACTAACTTGTTTCGGGAGCAACGGATTTTCCAAGAAAGAATACTCTCTAAAGTCGATTCCTGGGCCAAACTCTTCCTCTGGCAGTTCTTTTAACATCACATTGACCTGCTTGGCACAAAAAATGAAGAAGAAACATAAAAATCAATATTGGTTCATTCTTTGTTTGACAAAACGCATGACTTTAATCCATATGTTACAGAAAATGTAAGGCAGACTGTACACATGAGTACCTCTCCACCTCATTTAGGATCTATGGCTCAAGATGAATAAACGATAATTGGGCATCTTAAAGTTATTATGGTCTCAAAAAATTCAAAGATAAAAAATATGCTAAAGCACAAAATCTGACCATTCCTATGATGATAATGTACTTGAATTGGTATGGTACTGACTGCAAACTTAGACACCACCAGGTGTAGTTGACATCACATTGGTCAAAAGGGGTAGAGAAAGAGCTTGAATGTATTGAAAAAGGGAAAGGACGTCAATCGTCCCATAGCTTGGTGAGTAAGATACTAATAAAGGTTAAATTCTGTCTCCATATTTGTTGAATTCCAGAAGAAAAACTGTTTATAAATAAAAATACGCCTACATTTGTACAAACTAAGCTCATGTTGTTACGTACTGAGTTTAGTAATTCTTAATGTTAAGAATATTACAAGTTAAAAAGTAAATATACGATCACTTTTTACATATTGGTTTCCGAGGGTCCATTACTGGTCTCTAGTTTCCTACCAACCCCAGAAAAACAAAGAAAGCTTCAGCATCATGTTTCGATTCGACCCAAAAGGTTAAAGCCCGGACTTTGTGGCATAACTTCAATTTAATTCCTATGTTGAATGTTTGGTTCCATAATAGATCAGTTGAATATGAATATTCTCATATAAATTTTACTGTGCCCCATAAAAGTCAAAATCCTCAGCGTACTTGACTTATCCAATTAGAATTGGAATCAGATATATAGATGAAAGCTCATCAAGACAATATTAATTGTCTCAATTAATAAAAAAATTTGGAGGTACCTCGAAAACATGGTCCAACGGGCAAATAAAAGGTTGTCGAGTCACAGAACCTTGTAGAACTCCAGGATGTCCAAACCATAGCCTATCTAACCGGCACCACAGTGGAGGCATGATCTAGAGTTGATGAGTGAGACAAAATGAACAAATTACAGACAAAATTTCATAAGTAGCTTGCAAAGACAAGAGCATCCACAAATGTGGTTTTAATTTACTATACACACACATAATTCCACTAAGTACTCATTCCTCCTATATTTTTTGCTTAGTTGACATGTAAAAGGAATTTCTCCCAGTTAATGAGTACGTTTAAATTACATATCGTCCCCTTTTATCTTTGACTTCATTGTCACCAGAATTCTAAATCAACATTTCTCTTGAAAGGCTTAGCTAGCATCAGGGTGGGCAAAATCTCCTTGGAAATTAGTAGGTTAGATCATGAACATAATGTAAAAGTTCCTCGAGAGAGGGAAAGAGATATTGACAGTCTTCTTCTTTCTTTCCTATCTGTTCTCACCAAAACATATTCCTCTTTTCTACATTATACCGTATTTGAATGAAAGTGTGTCTATAGAAAGTGTTCTTACTAGTGTACGATTCAATAATGAAGCAATAGCGAGCGCAGTCCTTATTTGTTTCATCTGAACATAAAAAACAAATAGAAACTCAGAAGTGGGACACTTCAGGGCATCATACAATAAAAACTTGGGATTACTATATAACAGACAACCTGGTAGTTAATAAGAGTAAAGTGTGTATCAAGGTTATGCTCTCCTTCTAGTACTAAGTTCTTAGGAATTGATGGCTTAAATGAAAGGTAACCTCCTGCAGAATTTCCCAAGAAGTAAAGCATTAGTAAGTCACACAATATCTTTGACAGTGAGAAAGGCTATTCAATTGATCATGAGGCCGCAAATAAATTTGAAAATTTTTCCTAGAAACTCCAACTCCAAGGAGATTTTGTTATGACCCATACAGAGGTAACACAAGAATAATCACAACAGCACATAAAAATACTCAAAGGCGAGGACAGAAAATAAGAATGCGTTGAATTCTTCAATTCCTTTTAGACGATTTGGAAACTGATGTGCAGTTGAAAAGAATGATCCAAGAATCTCATACAAAAATTTACCTGGTGCATCAAAGTACTCTGGAGGATCAAAGAAAACCATGGCCTCACGCAGTCTATGGCGCTTTCCTTCAGTACCCGCATACTGAAATGTAGTATGAACTGCATATGGCTCCAATCTAAATTGTTGATACATCGCCTGCCATTGTGATTTGATGGTGAGCTCATTAAGTAGATTGATGAGGATACATTCACATTGCTTGTCTTATGATTAATAGGATGTCGAGACCCAAACACTAATAGATGCTCTAAAACAAAGTTTAGATGAGAATAATAATAATAGGGTGTCGAGACCCAAACACAACAGTGGAGGTCCTACCTGGACAAAGTAGGTGTGTCCACTACAGAAAATACTTGCTGGCAGAACTCCTAGCTTGAGATTGCCATCATAAGCATATACGAGTTCACTATCTTCATCAACAGATGGTCCATACTTCTTATGCACAAGTTCGTTGAAGCCATTTTGATCCCAAATTTTGTCATCAGCTAGGAGCATTTCCTTCCACTCCTTTGCCAATTTTTTTGATGCTTCTGTGGGCCGCCAGTGGAAAATTCCAATATTCAAGGCACCAGTAACTGTTTCAAAAGCATTAGCCCCTTTAGTATTGAAATGTCAGAAACTGTATGCTACTTAATGTAGACTATTCAAGTAAAGAATATTTCAAGAAGCAAAATTCCAAAAAGAAAAATAGTGCTTCAGATAAAGATTGAAACTTCTACAGAACAATACCATGATGACGTTTGAACTGTCTTTAAAGACATGAGGATGGAACCAGTTCAATTATGGCAAAACTTACAAATTTATAGGCATGAGCAGTATCCAAATGAACTTCAACATTTTCAAATAAGAAATGTCCTTATGTTCTCTTGATTTCATAAAGATTCATGATAACAGAGATCTATAACGATATTGGCATTTCAATTCCATAGATATATCAAAATCGCTGTAAATGAACCAAAAAATTAATTAATAATTAACTTGTGTTTAATTTCAAACTAGTTTAAATCTTTTTATTAGTATTATGTAATTATATTCATATTGAGAGTAATATATGATATTTTTATATTTTATGGGTGTTTATAAAAGATATCAAATGTCAAACCCTCCAATTTATGGATATCGAAACATATCAACGTGCATTCTAATCCTTGCATCAAACACATGTGAAGAAAAAAATTTAAAACAGAATTATAATCCAGCTCCAAGAAGGAGCTATTACCGTAAACACCTTGTTGTAAAGAATTTCTGTGAAACAACCATTCCTAAATGGTGATTCAAGATGAAGAAAATTAAAAACTTGTGATATAATCAATCAGGGGTCAAAGAGGCATGCCCTAAAAGTATTGAAAATTCATGCTTGTACATAGTTTTATTAAGCGTAGGAAAAGTTAATTAATGTTGAATCAATGTCATGGAAGAATAGAGAATATTTAATACTTCACCTTCGTTCCATTTATCCAACCTGTCATCGACCACTGTTGGTACAACCTGATCACTTGAAGTTAAGACATCTGCTGCAGGATAACGAGCAAGATATGGGAGTGGATTCTGTTACATAAAACAACTAATCAGGTAAGTATTTTTCAAATAATAGCACTAAAAAATATTCAAATGAGCCAACAACGGATTTTAATAAATAAACTGAACTTTGAGCTCTAGAAAATCTAATTGTTTTTCTCCTACCCTAAGATCTCCCTACCCACATTTGAATAATAATAATAAAACAAGAATTTTCTACCACATAAAATCAATATTCGAAGCTTTAATAAACCAAACAAATCCAAAAAGTTTTGACAAGTTAAAATACTTGTTATAGTATTGAGATCTGGCAGTTTTTATCAGTAAGTACCAGAGGAGATTGTATTCAGTAAAACAAATTTGGCATAATATAATGAGTCAAAAGATTGTCAATGTTGTTAGTGTGAACCAGTGAACGTATAACCAAAAATTAGATGTCGCTTAATGGTGAAGGAATAACCAAATTACAATTCCAAAAGTTACCTTTAACCACACCATGTCTGTATCACACATTAACAACTCTACACCATATGGGAGAATTGAATCGATGAGAATCACTTTTTCTCTTCCCATCTTATGAAATGTAGGTGATCCCCAGCCAACATCTACCGTGCTCATATGGCTTCCCATGTCAAAAACTGGAATACCTTTCCAATACAAGGCTTCCAACAGTTTGGTGTCCATTGCACCTGAAATAATCACCCAAGCTTCCTAAACATATTTTTAAACTAATGAAGTACACAAACAAGTTCCTATTCTAAGGAAAGAAACTAATTAGTCTGACAGCAGGTTGCCATTCAATATGATATTAATAAGAATTCAGTAGCTTACCAACAAGAAGATTAGTAAGACCAAGATCTGTCAAATGCTTAACCCAACTGAGGATGAAGTCCATAAATGCATAGTTACCAAATGTTACTATTATTATGTTATCTTTTGCCCTTTTCTGAACTAGCTCCTTGCTTAGATTAAAAGCCTCTGGCGGTGGCATATTTTTTGTGTTAGGAGCTTCCCAAATTGGCCTTTCCCCCTTGTTTTGAACAACTGTGTTGGAGAAATCTGGAGTGGGACCTGTACTTGGTTGTGACACATCTGATCTTTGATCCTTGATAAGAGTTGAATCGAAATCTAGAAAGAGAAAGCAAACCGAACACAGGACAATACCAATTAGTGATAAAATTACGAACAGGGAGTTGCACAAGGGAAAGAAAAAAAACTTGCATCCAGACCCAAAATATGTTTTTCATCATAAGCATATACGAGAACCGGGCTTGGGTTATGGAAATCAAACTTCAGCTAATATTGTATTGGATACAACAAATTAGTCAATGCAACAATTCAATAGACGACAAAATTAAGCATTGAAGGGCCAGTTTAAGAATGAACAAAACCAAACGTTTATCTTACAAGTTGATTGGAACAGCAAAAATGTTGGGTAACAGCCCAATAACTAGCATCTGATGGTTTATTTTGAGAAGGGTTTAGCCAAAAATGTCAGAGAGAGGAGTTTCCAACCCCACCATTGTTGATACATAAAAATTGAACAAAATCATTACTGAATGATTAGGCTCAATCAAGCGCAAACCCAACTTAGCTTACAGTACATAAAGTCAACCAATCCATCGAAATGCGGTCGAAGAAGGAAAGAAAATCAGCTAAATTTCTATACATCATCAATCACAATCTACCATACATCCCAGTGACATAAGAAGAACATGATCAAGTCAAGTGTAATTACACTACAAGAAATAGACAACACGTACTGGTAAATTCAGAGGAAGTAGACGAAAACCAGGAGCTGGAATCAGAAACAGAATTTGAAGACGAGTAAACCGCCGAAAATACATACAGCGATGAGAACACTATCCCGGCAATGACAGTCGCGTAGATCACCAAGAACAGAGGCCTTGTATTGACTCCATCTTGGCACCCATTACCCAACCCCATTTCTCCAGACCCTTCAAAATCTTCCAATTGCTACAACTCTTGAATACCCAACAAGAAATTTCTCACCAATCTCGCCTAAACCATCGCCATCGCTCTCAAATCCTCCTCCAAAAGCTGCAGCTCTCAGAAGAGAGATGAAAGAAATAGGAGTTTTGGGGTATTTGGTGGGGTTTGTGAATTCGAATCAGTGAGCCATCTTTTGGGTTCAAATTCAATCTAGGGAAAGTCAACTCTCTCCGTGCTGCTGTTCGTGCTTCATAGAGGCTGCCATTGACAAAAAAAAAACAAAAAACAAAAATATATGTATTTAAGGGATAACTTGGTTGTAGTGGACAGCAGATCTATATGGCTTTACGAATTACGATACATGAGATTTTGTGAGAGAGAGAGATGTGAAGTTTTGTTCGTTGGGAAATTGATGGATTGTTCTAAGAAGCTGCCACTCCTAGCCACCTTTGACCAAAATTTCCTCCTGTTTTGCCTCTATTTTTATACTCAAAGCTATATATATATATATATAGTATTAGGTGCATTACACATTTTCCCATCAAATTGTTCCGATCAAATTTTGACATAGTTACACATTGCTTTAATCTTTTTATGAAACATTTTAATTAATTATTTGAAGTGAGTGATGAAAGAGAATAGACATATGTATAGAAGTCACAACGATACTAAATCCGTTATGGCCCGTTTGTACTATGTTTATTTATTTCAATTTCTTTTTTATATAAACAACACAAAAAGAAACTAAACTTTTCACGTGTAGATTTTTGTATGAGTTAAACTAAGCTTACTTTACATATAAATTATTTATTTAAAAAATATATAATATATACCTATACTAAATATCAATAAAAATACACCTTAAGTTGAGTGAACTTGTGAATTTGGACAAAGTTATTAAACACTTAATTCGAGGGTTTAAATAGTTAATGATATGATGTATCGATAGTAAAATAATTACTTGTTGCCTAACATATTTTCAAACCCAATGAATGAAACAAATTAATCCTCCGCTATTACCATTATATTTTGACAAATATTTTAAACATGATACATGCAATGTTAATAGACCTAAGCTAGTTAATTTCACTCATATCTTTTATATTGATTTGTAGTATAAATAACTTGTATAGATTCAAAATCAATTAATTAAGGTTTGTTTTTGTTGGTTTACGGTTGACTTCACTAGTTAAAATTTTTAAAGGAGTTTTAAAATAACAATATCTAATTAAATAGATGATCTACAAAAGTTGTGACATAGTTACTAGTTAGGCTTTAATACTATATTGTGGTTGTGGAAGGTGAATCGGGAGGTCGCCTAACGAGAGGGTGACAAAAATATGGAAATTAAATCATGGTAAACATCAATACCATCAAATTAGGTATACGATCATTTCACATGACTGTAGATTTACGATTGGTGAAATGACCTTGTATGTCATGACGTGAGTTAACAATTTGTTTTCATTTGTTTTAAAGAACCTATTATTCTGATAGTTAAAACGTTTGAGAGAGAGCGATTGGTACAAAAGTCTCACAAAAGAAATTGCACAAACCTAATATGCTAAAAGCCGTGCAATTCTTAATTAAATTTTTCAAAGGAATTTTTCTGTATAGAATCAATAATTGAAGTAGAAAAATTAATCATTTAAAGAATTGAAGGAAAAGCAACGATGGTTGAAAGGAAAGCATATTTTATTTATTAGTTGAAGAGCCACATGTAGTTTGTTTCTTAATTTGGTATATTAAGCCCATAATTAATTATGGAAGTATAATTGCTCCACCTCAAACTCAATCACAATAATGTTGCGATCTAATGTAATGTTGATTTATAATACAAAATTCATCAATTCAATCTAACTCTCTTCTTGATCGTTTTATGTTTTGTGATTTTGTTTTTGTTGTGTTCTCAATTTCTTATTATATGCATTTCAACATCGTCTCTCAAATTTTCAGTAGTTGTGATTATATTTCAACGTTACGAACAATCCTTTAGGAACTTTTTGAATTGAAGTTTTGTAGTTGTTTGAGAATAAATGATGTCAGAATATACTACAATTGTTTTAATTAGTCTTGTTTCTATTGAGCTATAATATATTTCACATATACCCATATATATTTAACCATTTTACAAATACATATTTATTTATCTCCATTCAATATACACATATATTCAAGTGTATAATTGAAAGACAGTATACATTTAAAGTATGAATTAAATAACAATATATATTAAAACAACAATGGTAGACTGTATTAAATAGAAATTAAAATTTGTATATATGATAATACAATCAAAGCAGACCAAATATATATGATCTCAACATCCGAATATATAGATGATTTAAAATAAACCTTAAGGTATGTGGTTCTATTTCATTTTTAATTAATTAATTATTTAACTGTTTATTACGATTTAACTTAAATCTATTTCATTTTCTATTTATTGTTTAATGGTTAGTACTTACGATTCTGACTTTTTTAGTATCAATAAATTTGTGTGTTTTTAATTAAAATGTGAATGTAGTCTATAGGAGGTAAGTTATTAATGAGATTTATGAATTAGTAGTTAGTTATGAATTCAATCATTTTGCTATACTTTATAATTTTGAGATAGTTGCAAATGTAAGATTCAAAGCAATTAAACATATTTAAGTCCATGTTGATGTTGTAAATATTGATAGACTTGTAAATTTGGTTATATTTACTTTTTCTATTTTTAATTAGGTACGTATCAAAATTGTACGCTGTAATTTCCACTAATTATACCGTTTTATATGGAGCTAGGCCCATTAAGTAAAAAGAAGTTGGGCCTAAGAATCTGGGCTCAGGCTCAGGATTCTCGCGTTGTGTGCAGTTGTGGAGCATCCTCACCTGGCATGGTTCCTGTGATTTCGGGTGAGTTATTGGGGGTTGGTCGTCATTCTAAAGGCCGGAACTGCCGGCTGCCAGCTCCGGTCACCGGCCGACGTACATTATATTATCGAATTTTTCACAATCGATCGTTTCAGGAGTTGGAAAATCCCATCGCTTGATGTGAAATGGCCATTCCAGATGAAGACGACGAGTTCTTGGCTCAATTTCTCGAATCGGAGGTTCTCTCGGAGGTCTCCGACAAGGTTTCAACCTCTTTAATTTCTCTGTTCCTCCCATTTTATTTGTAGGGCTGGACTGGTTTGGGTTTAGGAAAATTGTATGCATATCGTTTGTTTCTCCAAATTTTTGTCATGTTCATGTCGATTTAGGGTGAATTACGTTGGATGGTGATGAATTTTAGTGCGTATATTTGTAGGAGGAGGGGAACGTGCAGGAGGAACCAAAGCCTAAGAGAGCTCGAATCGAACAGATTAGCCCTAACGAACAAAGAGAGGTAGTTTCTGTTACTAGTTCCTCCTCTCAATCCAAGGGCGTTGTTCCTGGGAGGATTGAGAGTGGAATTTTCAGTAAAATTCCTCCGGAGCTCTTCCGCCATATCCTCAAGTTTCTCTCATCAGAGGTATTGCGAACTGGGCTTTTCCCCTCTATTTTGTATGCTCCTTCTCCATTTTTGTTATTCACTTACCTGTGTCTTTTGGAGTAGGATCTGATTTCTTGTTCATTGGTTTGTCGATTTTTAAATTCTGCCGCGTCTGATGAATCATTGTGGCGCAGATTGTAAGTAATTGCATCTTATATATACTTATCCATCCGCGTTTAATCTCTATGCTATTCTTCAATGCTACCATTATGAAATTCTGCACCAAGGCAGTACCAGAAAATTTCCCGCTACTCTATTGATACTTTCACCTGGAATTTATGTGCAGATATTGTCTGCGTTGGGGTATGTTGCCCAGGACCAAGAAGTTGCGCCAATGTCCTTGGAAAAAACTTTATATTCAGGTTCTTCTTTCACTCTTTGTTAAGAAGTGATCCTAAATCCTGTTTCTTGACATGTAAGAAATGGCTTTAAATTCTTTGTCCTGATTGAAACAGAAAACATTTAAACTGAGGCATTCTTTTTGTTAGAAAGGAAAATTAAAATATGATAGTGATATTCTCGAAATTATAAGAAATCTAACACAATAAAATCTGTTGAGATTTGAATTCACTCTGAGAAACAAAGAGGTTGATATTGATTCTCTTAAGTCTCACATCATTCTTTGGATCTGGGAGTACTGATGGGGTTCCTACCTGTGCACTATTTTCATTTTCTAGGTTGATTTTATGCCCATCTTAAACTATGAACTACTGATCCCCCAATTTTGCTGTCATCCCAGCGTGACGAAGAAGATATGACTCAACTGGTTCGAGATTGCTCTTCTGAGTTTAAAGAGTACTACATCCAAATGCAAGCAGCAAAGAGAAGTCAAGCTCCTCTCCCTTCTCAGGTATCTGATTTTCTAATAAGCTTTGAACGATGGTAAATAATTGCCAATATAGTTTCTGTTTCCATGTCCTCTTGTTTAAATATAGGATTGAATAATGGTCTTTTTTAAATTTGTTTCTAGGTTTCTCCTAGGCTATATCCCTCCTGAGTCCTTATTTATTCTATTTTTCCGGTGACTAAAAAAACAATTGATCATTTGTAGGTGCAGGATGACCAAATAATTCTTGATAGGACCATGGCTGATCAAGTATCTACATGGAAGAGCAGCAGGGGCTTGACTGACAAGATAGTCCTAGATCACACTTGTTCTGGAGAAACATGTACATATTACCAAATTGGAGATGCATTTGTATGTGAAAAGACTGGACTTGTTCATGGTATGGTATTCTTATTTGATATTCTTCTATCTTTTATATCAATCAAATTTTGTTATATATTGGTCAGTAACTTTAGACATGTTTTTTTCCTAGTATGTGACGATACTTGCAGAGAAGTCATTATGGATCCCAATGATGAACAACTTGTCTGCACAATATCTGGACACTGCTTTGATACTCTACTTTTGCCAGATGCTATGGAACCAGATACTGTGAGTACTACAATCCTCGTTAAATTGTAACCAACATTGCACTGGTCTGATCTTCCTTCTGCTATCTAACAGTAATATTCTAACTTCCTATCAGAGGACTCACTACTGAAAATAGAGCAAGACTGTAAATAGGCTCTTCTATTACTTGTTCAGATTAAATAGGTGGATAGCAGCTATTTCGTAGCTGCTTTCTTGGTTGATGTTAGTTGAGGGCTTCTGATTTATAACCTCTTATACTGATCTCTAGATTGAGCTGCTATTGGCCTCTTCTTTATGTTTTGATACCCAAAGCTTAAACTGTTTGTGTTAGTATGATTCACAAGGTCCGGTATTTAGATATATGAAAAGATGCAAAGTTGCAAAGAATAACATTGCAAGAATTTAGAACTTAAGACCTCTTGAACTAACCTTGTTTCATCACTAGTGTTTAAATTATTAGATTATAACATCTAATTTATATGAGGTTTAATTTGAGGCAACCTTAGGCAGGTGATTTGGGGAAATGAGTCATAAAGTGCGCTTTTGTTTCCAAGTCTTGTGGATCAAACTAAATTGGAACCGTTTGATTCAAATTAATTTCGTAAAATGGAGGGAAATGGGGAAAAGGGTAATAGAAGAATTCAGTAACCTCTTGTTGGGCCCCGAGACAGATTCTAAGAACTAGGAGTTATGATTTGAGGAAGAAATGTGGAGGGGATGCAGCAGCATGAAACACATGAAATTTCAAAATGGAAATTTGAAAGATCAAACTTTAATGAAATCTAATTAATTACTTTATGAAAATGGGTGGGTGAGTGAGTCGGTTTGGTAACCTTGTTACAAATAGTCTGCGAAAGAATTAATTTTCTGTGGTAAATTGGGAACACTCCTCGAAGAAGGAAGCCTTGGGAGAAAGAAATTTTACATATGTTCAATACTTATTTGGCAACATTAAAGTTTGCTAATATTTTATTCATGTGGATTCTTAATAGTAATATTTTAGGTTAATATATTATTTTGATCCTTTCAATTGTAGTCTATGTACTTTTAAATGTTCAATTTTAGTTTACAGATTTTCAATAAATCTTAAATTTAGCCTTTTATTAGTTTATGTAGATTTTTCCATTACTTTTTACTTATTTAGCATTTTCACTACAAATTCTAAAAATATATTCAAATATTGTGTTTCTTTGACTGAAAAATTATTGTGATTATTTAATAAATTTCAATAGAAATTAACTTCAAGTGACCAAATGTAAGATTTGTTGAAAGTACAAGAACTAAAATTGAATATTTGGAAGTACAAGTGTACAAGGACTAAAATTAAACAAATTTCAAAATATAGTGACTGAAAGTGTATTTTAATCAATATTTTATAATTCTCTATGTCAAGTTATTGGTTAGAGTTTATGTAAATTAGAGACTTGAACACCTGGATGTGTTTACAATATATGCTCTATATGTATTGTTTATTTAGTTATCGGGTCTTGCTTAACTCAAGCCTTACCTTTTTATCGTCTCTCAACTTAGGCTTCTCATTTTGAAGTTTGCCCTGTGCTCTAAAAACATCGTATACACGCGCACACACCCATTGAAGCCTTATGGCTTAATATTGGGCAAAAGACATCAATTACATACACTAATATAATTAGATTTGCACTTCACAGCCAAACTTTTGCGATCCTAAGTAAGGTCGGTTGTGATACTTCTACATATTAGCTCCATAGATCTTACACCCATCCATTCATAGATCATGAAACCATGTACTGAACAAATGGGTCGAACGTGTAATGATACTGTTTGTTGTACAAAAGAGTTCTTACCTCTCTCCAAACCCTCCATCTCTTTGCAATTTATTTACGATAGTGATACTTTTAAATTGTTTTTGTTCTTTATTTCATAATTCTTGTACTATCGGATCCCTTCATGCACGTTTATGTGTTAATTGATTTATGTTAAAATTCATGTAATGGAATGTCGAACTTGCAGGAACAGCAACAAGCCGGTGGAACTGATGAGGCGGAACCATTCATGGGTTCAGGCCGTTTTGGTAAAAAAGATCATGATATTTCCTTTTTTTTTTTTTTACTCTGATTGTTTATAATACTTTGAAGAATGCCGTGACACCCTAGTTAAAGATATATATAGAATTATTAGGAGAATATTAATATGATTATTTGAAGAGGCATGTGAGCGAATAGCTCCTAAGTTCGTTAGGATTTTGAGTTTATAATTAGGATTTTGGTGGGATTTGCTTTGGAGAATATGGGAGGAACTTGCACGCCCCCTCTTGAAAGACTAGGTTATCTTGTTGCTTTCCTTATAAGATTACAACATATTTCCATATAATGTCATATTTAATTGTGCTTGTTAGGATGTATGGCTAACAAATTCATGTTAATGTAATGGCAGCTCGAGCTTACTTGTTGGGGTACAACTGTGCTGACGAAGCGGAGCTAGAAGCTACTTTGAGGTTTTGCTGATTTGGAACAGCAACAAGTTGGTTTGATTCAACACCTTCACTGCCTCACCTGTGTGTGTTGGCTTACATTAGTGAATTCCATTTCGTGTAGAAGTTTGTTAAACTAGGTTAACATATAAATATATATGTTATATATTTCTTTTATTTTAACTACTTTCTTACATTCAACTGCGGGTATGCCTCTCTCTCCCTCTCTCTCTCAAGTGTGCATATATATTGAAGAAATATGTCATCTTTTATATTACAATTCACTATGTGACCAAAACACAAGGATTAGTAGTGCACTGTAATATCTATCAGTTTCAAAATATATTTTGTAATCTTTTAGAATTTAAAATCTGAAAGGAAAACAGTAGTTTGGGGGTTGTTTATGTATACCTCATAACCTTGACTGATTTTAAGGGACTATCTAAGACAAACTATAAGAAAAAAACGAACTCTTACACCATGATAGTATGTATTTGTAATGTACATTATTCTAATTTAAGAAAGAAATTTAAGAAAGAAATTATGAGTGTCGAATAGTAAGTACGGTAGCAAATTGAAAGTTATAAATATTATTTACTATAGTTAATCGAGAATTTTTTAATAGTATTTACTTAAAGTTTGAGTTATTATAGATTTACATAATTTATAATTTTCATTCTAAACAGTCTCTTGATAATTTATTAAGATTTATGTTATTTTTACCATTAAACAAACTCATGATTACTGTAAAAGCCATACTCAAAACATAAAGAGCGAAAAAGTTTTCTTTTTTCATATTTGTTCTCGTGATAATTTAGTAATAGCAAACAGGAAAAGTCTGTTGAAAATAGTTGTTTACAAAAGAGGATATTTGAATAGCCGTCTGAACTGTGTAACACTGAATTGAGTATAAAACTATAAAAAGACTTTACTTATGGGGAATTGAGGCAATGAGTTTGTTTCAAAATAAAAATAAAAAAGATCAAATTCGTGGCAGATCCTCCAAATAGAGAAAAATATGTATTATATTCTTTCTGTTACGTCACAAGCTACATTGATTGAAGTTTACTAAACGAATATTGAATATTAATTAGCTCCAATTATAATGGCTTATGTGCCCAGCTTATGTGCCCAGCCTCAAGTGGGGGTGGACTCTAAAGCTTATTACTATTTAGAATGTGTCTTTGTTATACGATGATTACTATTTCCTACTTGTTTCCTTTCCATTAGAACCAATAGTCTGTTCTCCAAATGTTATTATAAATAATAACCCACTACTTCAAATACCTCAAGTTCTGTTGATCAGAGTGATATTTCTATCATTTATTAGAATAAACAAGAAATTGAAAAGTCAATAATGAGCAAATACTTGAGATGGGGCGCCATCAATGAAAATCACTTAATAAGGGTAAAGTTGAATATCATGTCATATTCTACCACGCTATGACAATAGATCAACACTGATAGTAGGGATGTTCCTCAATCAAAGAACCAAGTAATTCTCCTTCACCAACCCCCAATCGATTAATTATTTGTGTGTGCAATTTTCCATCATACTCCCATGTGTAATCTCATCAAATATAATCAGTAATAAAAATCAATTTAATCAAATTTTAGAGACATTACCTGCTAGAAACCAACGCCAGACAGCCCTCTTACTTTGAAAATGCTAAGCTCCAAAAAGGAATCTGGAAGGCTTCAAATCTTTGCTCATCCTTTAAGTTTAATGTACAGTACACGTCCATGGAGCCTAACAAATCCATTCATGAAGAACAAACTGATATTCATGATTATTTTGTAGTCAAGTCCCCAGATCCTGAATATATACAGTAAAAGATATACTAATGTCTTCTCTTCTTAACTCGATCGTGTTTATTTTTATCAGAATCATCTGATGAGTTATAATTCTTCCAGCCTTTGCTTCTACGGTGCCTGTTTGATTCAGAATCATCAGACAAATAAGCCTTCCTCGGTCTCGTTTTGCTACTTGAACGATAACTATCTAAGTGTAGGTCTTTTGATGAGGAATGTTTGGATCTGGTTTTATCACTTATTGGATGTCTCTCAAATCCGGAATCTTCAGAGGAGTGTGATTGATCTTTTCTACCTGATCTGTGTTCTAATTCAGAGTCCAGTTTTTTGTATGGATAAAAATCTCTGTGTTTCCTCCCTTTGTCATGCCTCTCAGAGTCTGAAATATCAGATGGGCTTGGTTCCGGGCAATATCGATCAGTAATATGAGACCGCTCAAAGTTGGAAACATCAGATGTATTTAATCGCTTCCTTCTATGCTTTTTAGACCTACGATGCGTTTTGGAGGCGGAATCATCAGACAAATATGAAATCTTATGCTTGTTCCTCCTTCTATCGCTATTGGACTCTGAGGTTTCAGAAACATCAGAAGTATTTAAATGCTTCCTTCTATGCTTTTTAGTCTTGTGATGCATTTTGGAGTCAGAATCATCGGACAAATGCGAAATCTTGTGCTTGTTTCTTCTATCTCGCCTATCAGACTCTGAAGTTTCTGAACTTGATTCACCATTGACTTGTTTCTTTCTTTTAGATTTATGTTTCTTCTTTGATATTCTCTCATCATCTTCTAGGTCCTTTTCTTTCCTACTAGAAGATGACTGAAGCTTTTTCCTTGAGCTTTGCCTTGAAAACTTATTTTTCTTGGGTTTGCTTGAAAAGTTGGACAGCAGTTCAGGGACGATACCGCCACAGCTGAGAAAGCCTACAAATTAGATGGGAAATAATAAGTTACGACACCCTAAATATATATATATATCATAAATAAAGCTTGTCATGGTGGAAAAAGCATCTACCTCCGTACTCATCAAATATGTCCTCAGCAACTATTTGCTGATTTGGATCATCTGGATTAAACCCTCCACGGGGAGGACTAATTCCTGGTTTCTGCTTCAACTCCCACTTTAGAGGCTGTAAATAATGAGAAAAGAAAGCACACAAGGAATTTTAAAAAAATGGTAGAATCAGAAATACCAATTGATTGTAAAGCAAAAGAAAAAGGCAACAAGTAATGACATTTTTCAGATAATTAGTGAAACTAAAAGATGACAACATCAATTTCAGCATATTGCAAATAGTATGCACAGTCTTATAATTTCTCAGTTACATGTAAATCAACAATATTAAACTAGGAAATAATGCAATGTAAGTTCCAGACTAAGCAGGGATCAAAACACTAGCCTCACTGGTCTCTGCATTGGCAAGTATGGTGGTTAGAGGGTCATCTCTTTTCAATCGACTTTCTTCATTTGGCATTATAGCGTCCTTCAACGGACATTCACGGTCACCACTTTGATGACCAAAAATTCCACATCTTACACATTTTACATTGCGCACTTCTACCCCAAAAGGTTTTACTCTTGCAAAAACACCTGTGTCCATCCTGAAAACAGACCCAAAAGAATTCCATAAATCTCTGATAACGAAAATCCTTATGTACAGGATTAAATCATTAAATATGAATCAAATTTAGACTACATAACCCAAAATTAACAGTAAATTTAATACATTACAAACATTAGACTGTTCATTGGCTACCTGGCAGCTCATCTCGTAGATAACGTTTTAAACTCTGATTCTACCTATGAGAACCCTCCAATATGTTTTGAAGTATAAGTGTAAAAAAGAACAGGCAGACATTCATTCCAAGGCACAACCAATCCATATAATAATGACATGAAGAAATTGATGTTGCATAAAATAAACTAAAAATCTATTTACAAATGTTCTTGAAAACCAATTTTCTACCTATAAAGTCAAAAGTTGATAAACAATTCATAGCATATTCTCAAGAATGAATATCATTTTCTCCTATTCAAGAACAAATAATCAGTTATAGACACTTTTTGCTTTTATGCTAAGTACTCAATAATTAATTTCATTCAAACATTAATTTCGTTCAAACTATGGACGGTGTTTGCAACAAACCAAGGTTGCACACAAAAGTAGAAAAAAAAGTTATTCTCATTAAAGCTCTGCACCTTATCAACTTACCTAGGAGCATTTTTCAATACTTCAAATTCTTCTTCAGTGGGCAACGCGCGCCCAAAAACATCTTTTGGCCTCGGTTTTTTACCAGGCTCCCTACCCACGGTGCTTGATGATTCCGGTGGCCTGCAAGAGGAAGAGAAATCTTACTACCTTCAAGGGGAGGAAAACACTTCAAATCATGCCCATTGATATTTGTTTTCCACTTCCATAAGAAGAACAAGAGCTAATTCATAAACATGATATAGGTGAAGTACCTTGCATTTCCAGAGCTATCCTTGGGCAGATCCTGAGAGGGGTTATCTCCCTCTTGTTTCTTCCTGTCATCAGCAATCTCTGCAGCTTTCGCACTTTCAGCATTGTAACCAGGAGGTCGTACGTACATGAAACTAACCGCTTTCATCATCTCCAACTAATCATCAAACAAAGGTTTCAGAGTCCATGGCCAAAATTCTCCATAAATAATAAGCAAAGAAAGTTCGTCAGTTAATAAATGGAAGGAAATTTATCGACTACTATATAGCGGTTCTCGTAAAAAAACTACAAAAGCTGTCCTCGGAATCGAAGAGTCGACAGAACAACGTTGGGAGAACCATTTGAATCATGCCAACATCATCTTTAAGATCGAGCTTCGCATAGCAACTGTCAATAGCGGAGTTCTTTTGTTCCAGAAAATATATAGATATGAAACTTAAAAGAATTGAGAAAGCCATTCTCACAAAAATCTAACTAAAAAAAATATAGGAAAAACGCTCTCCAATTTGCTTCATAAGAAACCAGAAAGTTGAAGGACGAATGAAAAGTGAGTTCAAAATTACTAAATGTCACTTACCTATACACACTTCACAAAAATAGGAAATGAGAACTGCTTCAAATCAAAGTGTATATGTCAGAGAGCGAAGAAAAGATGGATAAAAACCTTTTCCTTCTCTTTCTTGGAGACCAGAGCAGTCTGGCGAAAGAACTCCTGCTCTTGAGCATACTGAAAACAGAAAAATTTACAGATTTCAAAAGAAAACGAAGAAGTAAAATCTCTTGAGTTCGAAACAATATAAATGAAGCATATAATTGACCTCGCGAGCAACTTCCTCGGTGCGCTTCTCTCGCTGTGAGTGAGTCTGCTCGGCGATCCATTTCCTGCGCTGATTAGGGTACGAGAGAGGATGCCATGGCTTTTGGTTGAGATAGGAATGGCTCCAGGCGGTGCCGGCTTTAGTCTTGTAATCGACTTCGCCGGATCCAGCTTTGTCGGAGAACCTTTTACTCAGCCTAATCCCTCCTCCTTCTTCGCCGTCCATTATCCGTCGTCGTGGTGGCCGCCGTAAATTCCACGCTTCGTCGTCCGACCACAAATTTGATAGTTCGGCGGTTCGCCTATTTCTTCGCCGTGCTTTTCAAGTTCAATCTAAACTGGGTATGTGGCCCATTGACTTAATTTGAGCTCAATAGTTCATGGGCCTAAGCCGAGTAATAAGCAATTTGGGCCCAAAAATGGGCCTGTGGTCTATTCATTACCAATTCAGCCTTTTTTCATTTAGAGGACAAAACTCAGTCCCAAGCATATAGTTGTGATTAGATAATTGTAATAAGAATAAGAATAACAAATTGGAGATCGTTATTACAATGGGCCATAATTTTGCATGTATGGCTTACAAGATCTGTACAACTTAAGCATGCAAATTTTATAGGGGAATTGGATGAATTGGCAAATTTAGAGGGGTGTCCTTGATCTTTAACAAAAAAAAAAGAAAAAACAGATAAAAAGTTCTAAAGCAGTTCTTATGACTTGTGCATACCACGTTTTATCAATATGCCTTATTTGACCTAGATATGGTCAAATTTTATCAAAATGCTTCATTTGATCTTGATATGATCGTATGTCTGACTTTTCAATTACTTTATAATTTGTTCGAATATAATGTAAGTGAAATTGTTGAAATGAGATCATGCATCAATTTTGTACAAAGATATTCATATATTCTCTAACAAGAAGTATCAGATATGTGTGACTTGAGAGAAATGTGTCATAGTTTGCTCGAGTTGAATCGAGTTGAATTTTGAGTCATTTATTTTGTACTACATTTGATTTTATTGATTTTACAGAATACGATTTGATTTATTTTATTTTTATTGTTGTTGTTATTATTATTATTATTATTATTATTATATAAATCCCGTTTTTTATTTTTTATATTTACCAACTTGAAGATTAATCTTTTTTTCCAAAAATAACAAAAAATCTCATTACCAACCTTTACTGAAAAAAAAGGTAAAAATTTGGTTTGTTTGATTGTCTGTCTAACTCACTCAATATCAGAATCTTGATCCATCTGATTTTGAAGCACCTCAGCCTTACAAAGAATGGTGTTGAACTAAAAAATTTGAAACCTTCAAAATTTTTAGTCTTATTGATTGGATGGCTTGGCATTCTTCCATCTTTTCTTCGGCTTCTTCTTCAAGCATTTTCCTGGATACAATTCGATATCTGACCTGCCAATAGAGATTATCATTTTCAGTATATGCTATCTTTCACTATATGGTAAAAATTAATGTCTTAAAATTATTATCTCAAATATTGATGAGGCGGAAAGAAATTACCTAATTGCTTTTTCAAGAAGTGGCTGTTCTTTGTTAATCATGTGGAGATGTCTTTGCCAAGACAAAAAAATTTAAGGGATAAGTGGCAAACAAGAATTCAAGCTTAAATCCCACCGGGAATTGCCTATTCTACACCACCTTTCAAATATTTGAGAGCTCCTTCTGATTGCAGAACCATAAAACGACAGCACAAGAAGCCATACCGAGCTCGCAACCCTACTTGAACAGGACCTGTCTTAAAAGTTGTACAATAGTGTTCTTCAGTTCTAAGAGGGTATACCAAACGCAATGGTTTCTCTTCATACAGTATAATTTCATCAAACCTATGAGATGCAATACCTGATTTGGCTGCTTGATCCAATTTTCTCGGTGATAAGTTAACAGAAACCAACCAGCATTCATATTACATTAGATTTAGATCCAATGCTATACAAGATATCTATAAGTTTTGAAGCCTTAGCTTGATCATTCTTCAAACTTCCACAAATATTCTCATTCCCACTATCCTTGCTACCTCCGTTACCGAGGGAAGGAAAAGCACTAGATTTACCTTTATTCATGAAGGAATCATGTTTTGCAGCAAATGCCAATGTTGACAATAGTGCCTTCTGAGCTGATTTTGGTGTTCCTTTACTAATGCTAGAAGCTAAGATATCAGAAAATTGACCTGAAGAAATTGGTGTACCTGGAGGCCTCAATAATACTGCACTTAAGCCTTCATGCTTATCCCACACATTTCCCTTATTCTGTACAAATAAATCAGTACCTGCTTTCAAGTTGGAAGACGAGCTAACCATTTCGTTAGAAGCATAATTTCCAATGGGAGACAAGAAGTTCGTCTGTTTGGGTGTTGTCATTTGCACTTTCTTCAGTGGCTCATTGGAATCATGACCAGTTTTGGAAACATCTTGAATCAGATTACCAGATGAGATAGAATCCCCATTGTCGCTTGAAGGAGTAGCTAAGTTCTCACGGTTAGAGTGTAATAAAGTTTTACCAAACGATAAAAAATTTATCCCCTTTGGTGCTGTGTTCAGCTGAATCTTCCCCAAGCTTTCATTTGATTTTTCTACCGAACAAACCCCGCTTTGAGCTAACACATTTCCACATTCCACATTATCATTCTTCACCTGAGAAGAAATGTCCGATGACTTCCCAAAAGAGAGAAACTTAATTCCATTAGGCGGTGGTCCAGTCATTTTCTTCAGCAGAGCTCCTCCCAGTGGAGTTCTATTGCAAGAAGTTCCTGTGGAGTTGGGTACATTAACAAGAATTTGCTTAAGGCGACCACTCATATTTGATTGCTTTTGAGTGTCCAAACTATCTGTTATTCCTGGGGGTTTGGATTCGGTTTTCAAATTCGGTGTACTAGTTGACTCTTGTGGCAAAATCTGTAACAGATCAGCAAAATATTAATCGACCATAATGCACCTAGACTAATAAAACCAAAAATATAAGTAATCACATTTGAAAATGCAAAATGTATACCTTGTGTGAAAACATACAAGTATCCCCTCTAGGGCATGAACCGTTGGAAACAAAATTGGTACAAGAATACTTGGACAACTGATGATCAAATGGACAGTCACCACCTTTCATACATGAATGGCGTGCAAAATAACTACATGGCTGCAAGATCAATATGATTAATTTAGACAGAAATTTCAGCCGAAGTAGGGAATATGTATACATAGAGAGAGATCATTTTTTAAAACAAACAATATATAGTCATTCCTGATTCCCCAAAAATAACCGAAGCGTGATAATTGACATGTTTATATTTTGGAAATAATCAAGGTAAAAGCTACTTAAGAACCTAACTGGGAACAAAGCTTTAGTTAAAGCAAACCATTCCAAAAATCAGGTAAAATAAGTTAGAGTAACCTAAAGC
Source organism: Cucumis sativus (assembly GCF_000004075.3). NCBI lineage: Eukaryota > Viridiplantae > Streptophyta > Magnoliopsida > Cucurbitales > Cucurbitaceae > Cucumis > Cucumis sativus. The sequence continues at coordinate 17,363,697 of NC_026658.2, forward strand.
AACAAACATGTGTCAAGAACCAGAACTTACGGTGGATTTCGTCAACGGAGTTGTATCATGAGAAAATTTACACTTGTCACCCTGGAAAATAAAAGGTGAATGGTCATATAAGTATGATCCAAAAATGACGACCTATAACAAAGCAAATAAAAAATTAATTACACAACCTCTTGGCACCTCCCCTTAACATAATGACGACAGTATACTACGGGTTTCGGCACTGTTACTGGATGTAGCTTCAACCTTTTGACACCAGCTTTTCTGTTCTTCTCAGCCCGCTTTTTCCTTTTTTGTATCTTGAGGATGTGTCATTGTCATAGTGAGTTAGAATAAATATTTAAAAAACTCACCACAGAAACACATGAATACAATGAAAAAGAAATATCGCCATAGATAACTAAAGGAAATCAGACATTTCAAAACAATAGAAACATGAAAGAAGTAATAATACCTTTTTCCTTTCTTTTTTCCCTTCTGATAATGAACCACGTTTTTTCTTATTGCCAGCCCCAGTTTCCTGACATGGAATATTTTTAGAACAAAAATATTGACTGAATTTTGATAATTTATCACAATTGACCAGACAAAGCCACATAGTTCACGATGGAAGAGATTGTCAATGTCCAAGAATGAAAATTGAATGCCTGTTGACAATTATCAAAATTCCAATCTTAAACAAAATTATAATGAAAGTGAGAACCAGCAATTGATGGAAGAAGGGAAAGGAGAAAAAAAAATTGTCGGAGAAAAAAGTAAATCGTAATCAGTAATTACATATTAATCAAAACATTTTCCATCAGAAAGAACTTGTGGTTGTGTAACTTAAATGAGGAAGGTGTAGATTTTTTTATACAAATTACTATCACATATTTACATACATGTTACTATGCTAAAACCATAGTAGTTATCTTATGCCAAAAAAATCCCTCCTCTTAAATTCTTGATACTATATATCATAGTAATATATAATGCCATCAGAAAATATTGTATTGGTGAATGTATGCATGATACAGTAAAAAAGCTATGAACATAGAGATTAATGCAACGATGTTAACTTGAAATTACATAGCAGTACCTTTTCTACAGATACAGTTAGTTTCCTTCCAGTGGCATATTCTTCTGGAATTTGGCTGCAAAGGACTTGATTACTAAAACGGGCTGTAAAAGAATCTACATCCTTTTTTATTCCACTGTCCTTTCCAGTATATCCTCTTTCTTCTAAGATAAAATCACTCTCATCTTCATTTGTACTGGTCACCCTGTTTTCTGAAACAATGCTTTTATATTTACACGCATCCATGCTACTTTTGTCTTGTTTGGATTTGAATTCTTCTCTATTCTCATGACTTGCATACACGGCTTTGTCAAAGAAAAAGGAAACAGGCTTGTTTGCTTCTCCGTTAGCTTGAATCAAAGGTAGCTTACTTCTATTCATTGTCTCTTTTGAAATTTGAATACCAAAAACCTTCTCAGTTAAAACAGCTGGATCTTCTGAAATTTCATTTGTTTCACCACAAATTTCGCCCTCCTCGATGTCTCCATTTTCAGTCATATATTTGTCCATTTCTATAGCTTCAGGCAGCATTGTGTGCTCTACTTTGGAGGTAACAATGTCCACGGTAATAGCTTTATCTTCGCTATTCTTACACTGTTCATAAATCCCACGAGGTATCTCTTTATCCATAGATGAAGGATTTGTCCCAAAATCATTTTCACTACATTGTTCTTTGTCGTCCACATCCATGACCTCAACAATACTAGAAATGTAAGATTTTTCCCTCTCTAAATCAGGCTTGCAAACTATGCTCTCAGATTTTAATTCTTTTGGATGACTTTCACTCAATTTTTGCATGTCCTTATCTACAATTGAAAGTATGTTTTCTTGGTTTTCCTCCTCCTGTTTAGAAGCTTCCTGAATCATGTGGCCATCTAGTGACAATAAGGTCCCAGAAGGTTTCGGAACTATGCTTACAGCATCTTCTTCCTCCATAACTTGTTGATGTTCAACAATTTCTTCCTGAAGATTTTCAGGCGATATTTGATCATTTCCACCATTTGTCTGAATTGAAGTCCTCACGTTGCTACAACTGTTGTCATCAACAAGCATCATATTTCCTTCCACGATATGCTCTGCCTCTGCCTCGTTTGTTTGATTTTCCTCATAAACACAATGATTATCTTCAGACCTAGCCTCGAGAGTTCTCCTTTGATCACTCACATTATCTCTTCTTTCAACTATTGGCATATCTTTTATGAAATCCATGACTTTAGAATCCTGGGCACTTTTATCTTCAACCACTGACGCCTTTTCTATAGGCAAATCTCCAGTTTCTACTCTCACAGAATCTTTAATGACTTCCTGGCATGATGGTTCTACAGTTGCCTGCCTCATGTTGCTGCAATAAGCTGTTGCACAGTCAAAAGCATGAAACAGTCACAAAAAAAATAGGGCAAAGCACAAAGAAAACCTCAAATAAGATTAGCAGTTAGGTCACCATTCAAAAAGCATTTCCAGCTCTATTGAGTTGGCTGACATGCATATAAATGAGAAGTTTGACACTTCATCAAACATTGCTGTATCAAATATCAAAACCCTTTCGTTCAACAATTCCATACAAACTTTTAACTTTGTAAGACCAGGCGGCACAAATAATTTCATACAAAAAAGTTTTTAAGTTATTGAGAGTTCATCAAAATAAAATTTAAAACAAGAGATTTTCGGAATAAGAGGTTCCGCAGCATGTGTTTGAAACAAGAGATTTCCGAGCACTACAAATTGATTTTCTGAAACTTTTGCGCCATGCTGTTTCAATTGAATTTGTTCCAAAATTACACATGTCATCAAATATATAGAATAATTGCAAAGAGATTTTTTTTATGAATACCAGCTCTTAATTGTTGAGGATCAAATTCAGTTGCCAGAGAGACGTCCGCATTCTCGCAAAAGGGCGAAAGGATTCGTACCAGTGTATGGTAAGTCTCGCTCATTCGACGGTGAGGTGGAAACAATAGTTTTGATTCAACTAACTTCGGGACTTCCTCCATTAAAGAATCTTTATATCAAAACCTTTGAAGAAATTTCAACCGAAGCACCTACCAGAAAAGGGTGCATGGCTTAAATATGATTCATGGATAACCATAGAATATGCTATTTAGAAATAAATCCACGTCCTTTGGGATTCTCCAAACTTACTTTTATGGTATGAACTTAAATCTTTACAACTTACACAGTTCAGCAGAAACAATATATTACAAACAATTTCTAGGTCAAACTATAAAAAAAATTTCTTGATGTCTTGTGCCAGAACGCTAAATTTCACTTTACTCATAACTATTACATGATATGTCATCTGAAAACATTTTGAAAACAAAGATAAATACAAAAATAACTATAACTATCAACCAATTCCTATATCAAGCTTTGAAATTCATTTTCCTTCAAACCTTTTGTAAATAAAAATACAAATCATTGCAAAAGTTTCGGTCAAAACTTTGCTACACATGGTACTTTCAAAATCAAAGCCTTTCAAGCAAATAAAACTTCAAAACTAAACTTTTCAAGCCAAAACTTTCAAATAGTCGTTCAACAAAACCAAAATATTCAAATAAATTTGAAATGCTTTCAAATACAAATCTTTCAATCGGTCTATACTTTCAATCAACCAATGCTTCAATACAAACAGACCTTTCAGTCATTCAATACTTTCAAAGACAGAGTAAGAAGGATGCATAGTTAAAATATCTTGATAACAACAGTCATTCAGTCAGTGATATTGATTAACAATCGACTAGAACAATAGTCAAATTACTTGATCGTGAGGCCAACGGCCATGTGAGTGCAACACATGCATCAATCTTCATTCTGAGCAATGTCAAACCACAAAAAAATGTCTTCTTACAAATAAGCTTCAATCAGACCATATATCATCATTTCCAAATTTGGCTACAACAAATAAGCATATAATTTTGAAAAAATAACGGAAACTTGGCATATCCGAATAGTCCCCATTGAATCATTCATAAACATTTGAAATAAAACAAGTAGTCTCAAATAGAGTAGCAGAACTCATCAGATCAAATCATACGAACTTCCAAAAGTTTTCAGGAGTACAAAAACCAAAACAGAAAAATTTTCAATTCAAAATCAGATAACACTTACGACTATTGTTTAAAGCAATCTCACATACTTTTAGTTGACAAAATCAACTATATATACAAAACACTTTCAGTTGATTCAAAAATCATATAAAAGCATAATTTCAAACATCCAAAACACACTTTCAACCAATTATTGTCACAGCAGTCAAAACATATCTTAGTCAAAAATTGATATTACGTGGAAGCCACTTACCTCGATCAACAATCCAATGATTCCCAATTCCAAAATCCACTCCTTGGACAAACATCAACTTTCAGAAAGCCTAAACAATAAACATGGAGTTTAAATGTTAAAACTTGTTCAAAACCTTAATCGACAACGAGATATTTTTCAACAAAAACACTCTTATCCAAAATCCACCATAAACCTGAATTGATAAACTACAACCAGCAAACTTTCACAAGTCAAAGACTGATCTAATACACTTCAAACTATTTTAGAGTAAGAATATTATTGATCTAGTACACTTCAAGCAATCCAAACTAGTCCGAAATGTGTTCAACCTTGCTGAAACTTAATGGAATAGTTAAGAATTTACCAAAACATCATTCAAACACTTAAATCCGATTCAAAATAAGAATTAAAGCAATAATCCTTACCGAATGTTACCGAAAAGGCTCTAATCCTTCTAGTTGATGTCCGAAAACGTGCGAACTACGTTATGGGTCCGCTAATTTGAAGCTCTCCTAAATTAGAAAAGCGCTGCTGCAAAACACCTAGTCGTCGAAAACGTGTTGCACAACTTGTTGTTCACGCTGGAGTCTCAAACGGAGAAGAAACGATGGTTCGAAAGCCTAGACGAAGCCGTTAGGAGTGGTGCTCACAATGCAAGTCAGTGATGCTGGATTGTCGGCGACTCGCCGGAGAGAAAGACCGAGAAAAGGCGGCAGTTTGAGGGGAAGAAAGACTTTCCCCATATTTAATTTTATTTTGGAAAAATGACTTAACGGAATGCTGATTGGATTAATCTGCACAAATAACCATACGAGGGTCCATGTCATTGGTAAAAATAGTCATATATGATAATGGTATGATATCAATAATTACTTCTCATATCTTTAATATAAAAAAAAAATGGTATCAACGATTTTTTCTAAATGCTTTAAAGTATAAATTAAACATATAATTAACAGGAAAAAAACACTTTTTGGCGTAGAATATTTACATTTTATTTCTGATATTTTAAATTAGCCAATTTAGTCCCCCAAATTTTACACTGTCGTTCAATAAAAAAATGAAATCAATATTGAGGTTTTTGGGTGTGATTGTTATATGTGTTCATGCATATTGGGTGTGGATGTTAAGTTGGGATTTGGTTTTAGGGTCATTGAATAATGGGGAGAGAGAATGTGTTTTAAGAGCCCTTTTTTCATGATCACCAACTTCTCAAGAAAAGTGGGTAATGCCCCCATTTAAATTCTCCTAATTTTGTGAGAGATTTCATTCAAACTTTTAACGTTCTAAACAATATCTTGTTTAAGCTCTCAAATATGTCAAAGATGAGTTGTGAGAGCTCAGTGATGCTCGATCGTGCACGTGCAAGGCGTGTTCCAACACCTGGGACAGCAACTATCCTTGCACTGGGCAAGGCATTTCCCAGCCAACTTGTTCCTCAAGAGTGCTTGGTTGAGGGTTACATTCGTGATACAAAATGCATAGATGCGACTATCAAGGAAAAATTGGAGCGTTTATGTAAACAAATAATTCATTTTTTTGTTTGAAGATACTGATAAACTATTTTGTAATTGCTTTCAAATGTCATTTAGCAGCAACATTAAGAGATTGAAGCTAAGCTATCTTTATTTTCATTTCAGGCAAAACAACCACTGTGAGGACAAGATACACTGTCATGTGTAAAGAGATCTTAGATAAGTATCCTGAGCTTGTAACAGAGGGCTCACCCACCATTCGACAGAGGTTGGAAATTGCTAACTCTGCAGTTGTTGAGATGGCCACTGAAGCTAGCAAAGCCTGCATTAAGGAATGGGGTAGATCGGTTGAAGATATCACCCACATTGTCTACGTTTCTTCTAGTGAAATTCGCCTACCTGGTGGAGATCTTTACATTGCCAATCAACTTGGTTTGAAGAATGATGTCGGCCGAGTAATGCTATATTTTCTAGGTTGTTATGGTGGTGTTACTGGACTCAGGGTTGCTAAAGACATAGCAGAAAACAATCCAGGAAGTCGAGTTTTATTAACGACTTCCGAGACTACAATACTCGGATTTCGTCCTCCGAACAATGCACGCCCATACGATCTTGTTGGGGCTGCACTTTTTGGTGACGGAGCTGCGGCGGTGATCATTGGAGCAGACCCTGTGTTGGGGCAAGAATCTCCTTTCATGGAGCTGAACTGTGCCATCCAACAATTCTTGCCAGACACCCAAAACGTAATCAATGGCAAGCTTTCTGAGGAGGGTATAAGTTTCAAACTTGGTAGAGACCTTCCACAGAGAATAGATGACAACATAGAAGGTTTCTGCAGAAAGCTGATGGAAAAGAGAAATCTAGTGAATTTTAATGACTTGTTTTGGGCAGTTCACCCTGGTGGCCCTGCAATTCTCAATAAACTAGAGAACACTTTAAGGTTGAAAAGTGAGAAGCTTGAATGCAGCAGAAAGGCCTTAATGGACTATGGAAATGTTAGCAGCAACACCATATTTTATGTCATTGAGAATATGAGAGAAAATTTGAAGAGGGAGGATGGGGAAGAATGGGGTTTGGCTTTGGCATTTGGACCAGGCATTACTTTTGAAGGCATTCTCATTCGTAGCCTCTGATTTCTCTAGCCCTGTCATATGTTTTGTGATATGGGGAACTTCCAGGAAACAAAAATACTTCTTAACTTTACTATAATTGAAAGCATGTTTAGGTTTTGGATTATAAAATGTTCATTTTGAATTTGAAAACTACATTGGATTGTTGAATGAAGAGCAAGTGAATGTGTTGTCAAAATCTATAGAAAAAATCTAAGATTTATTAAATTAGACAATTGAAGGTGTAATGACTAAGATTGAATAGCTTCAAATTATAGGAACTAAAATGGTATTTTAACGAGGGGGAGTTGGAAATGTTAGAGATTCCTCGGTTCAAAGCCTCACTGGTAAAATTTGGCTACAAAAGTATACTGAGTAATACAAGAGGGAGAGTTTAAAAGCAATAATCTATAAAGAAGAAAAAAAATGGGAGAAGAATAAACAAGAGCAAATATATTGGCAGCCTAATCATGTAATAAATCTAGACCGCATTCTGTACAACATACAACCATTTAATCTAAAGCTTTAAACTCATAAAAATAATACTTAACGGTAACCTATTCAATGCAATGATATCTCAAATCAAATATCTATACTTATATTCCCAAAATTGTTCTTATCTGGTTTGGAGGATGCCTTGCAAGTGACTTGGGGTCTGGGTACCCGTTGTTCGGATCCATGATTGCGTCATATATAAGCTCGTAAGCTTCAGCCAGTGATCGAGCCACTTGAATACAGGCTTCCGATCGCAATTTAGGAACCTGTAATAGCTCAAACTCAGGAAGGGAACTCTCACTTCCCAAAGCAAGCCCAAAGAAAGCCTTCAAGCTCTCTGAAAGTGAAGCGGGAGATGTGTCTTGAATCTCGGCCAATCGTAGTCCATCTGCTGCATTGCCTGCTTCTGAGCTTTTATGGAAGTATGTCATCTTTTGAGATAAGTCACACCTTCGTAAGATTGCAGCCACTTCCTTTTCAACAAGCACGCTCAAATGACTATTTATCATTACTCCAAGTTTATTGACATACTCAGCTGCAACCTCATGGCTAGATAATGGTTGTTGGATGGCACATAAACAGTTGATCAGAAAAATCTTAGAAGGTGTTTCAGTGTCCTGCACTCAGGTGATAGAAAATCGATATTTCTTCAAATTGAAAACAGAAATTATAATTATGCATGCCACTGAAAGGCATATAGAAAAGGTGGTCATGCAAACCTGAGCGGCTGGAGCAGGGCTGCTTTGGGACAATAGTGCATCTACTGATGATTTGCTATTCTGACTGGAACCAGAATTCGTCCTACCCCTTCTTGATATGTGGCTAGATCCCTTGGACTTGTGAATCTCTGCTGCTTGCTCACACATCTGCATAATTGAAATAAAAAAGATCAAGCATATTAAATCTCCGCAGCGCCACTGCTTTTCTATCTACAATCAGACAGTTTTAGCATTTAAGATGTCAAATGTTCAAATCTAAACGAAAGGGATGGGATGATTTCTTGAAGCATTAATCCATGCAAATAAAAGAACGGTTGACATTTTTTTTTGTTAACAATTTAGACTAAACTCACAAGACAACTTATCTGACCCTACAACATTTGAGTGTCAAAGAAACTCGTATCCCGTAGGATATTAAATCTTAGATAGGTGATCACCATGAATTGAACTCATAACCTCTTAGTCCATACCCCATTTATCACTCGATCAACATATGATGGTTTTTTTGTAAACCATTTTAGAAAAGTTAACATTTTTCTAAGCAATATTTTTCCCAAATACAAGATATACCAAACTCACTGCTCAAGGTTTTTCTAACTGCTATAAGCAATTATTTGAAGAACTTGGAATACACCCCACGACAAAAATGAATTATAAGTTTCTAGAGAAAAAAGTACTAAGATTTTCTCTACTAAAATGACTAACATGATTGTTTTATTTGCCTAAGCGTAGTTTTCTTGAGGAGAAGGCACCTCCCTAAAACATGAAACAATATAAACACAGATTCGATATTTATACACGTATATTGACTGTCAGGGGCATAGCTAAAAGATAAGATATCGGTAGGCTTCACTCTTCGTTCTTTTTCCTTCTTTTTTTTTATATCCATGAGTGTTCGGGGTTGCTTGAACTATCTTGATTTATCTCATTAGACATCCACCTAATCCTGTTGCATTTTGATTGTTGAAGAAACTCGAAGTTATTAAATCTCAAGTACGTAGCTACCATGACTTGAATGCCTTTTATTTTTGGACTACCTCTTGATACAAAACAAACCTGAATTATGGGATCAAGTAAAGCAGATAACACTGGATCAAAAGCAGCCTTTTTCCCTGAAGCTGGAACCATCATGCTATTGTAAGTGTCAATTATTTCCAGCAGCACAGATACCCCTTCTCTAACTGCCGGTGGTGGAGAGAGATCAACAGCAACAAAAGAAGGAAATCGCAAAAGCTTCTCCCCTCTACTTTTAAGGATATCAAAGAAAGTCTTCTGGGCAGCATCATTTAGCATCCACAGGGTATTGCAAAGAGCTGTATCTCTCCCAAGCAAATCTGAAATCTAAAATTTTAACAAACAGTTATAACAAAGAAAGTAAAAGCTGAGGAACCATTGAAACTCGTACTAATAAAACCTATACTCACCGTATAGCTGTAAAACTCCAGGGTGTTGCTGAGTTTATATGCAATAATCAGAGATGGTTGAGACTGTAGCACTTGCTCAACTCTCACTTTAAAAGGCCGACAAACTCCTTCAAAAATTCTATCCAAAACAAAGGTTAGGTCAATTTCTGGTAATCCAGAGTCACTCTCTAAATCCGGGGAGAATTTGTTGGCAGTTGGTCCAACGTCAATTACTGCATCTGGGTCTAGCAGTATATGAACAAGCTCACGTTCAGATGCCAAAGCCTGCATAAAAACAAATAACCAGTCTGGTAAACAAGCAGAAAAGAGATCCTCATCCTAGGAGCACAATTAGTAGAGATAAATAATATGCCCAACCAACGAAAAGTTTTGTTTCATACCTGATGTAGCCACCCTAACATATCCCCAACATAGCGTAAAGGATCATGAGCATGCACTTCAATAGGACGAGGCATACCACCTGGTCCTCCACGTGTAAGAGCACTGATAAACCTTCTAAACAATGCGTTATGCCTCATATTTGCAACCTACAACAATAATTAATAATTTTAATAAAAATAGAAAAGGAGTGTAAGAATCCTCCAAGCAATAAACAATTGTGTCACCTCCTCAGCACAATACTTGAAGAGAACAGGCCTTTCCCTGAGGCAGCGAACAGCTGTTTTCAATAGTTCGCTGACTTCGGGATTATCAGTTTCTCCTAGGTTCCTGCACTCTGTCTGAACCCACCTGAAATAAGAATCATATATTACCAAACACATCAATACATCACCATCATAACGTTAGAAAACAACGTAGGCTCTTTCTAAAGTCCAACATTATTGAAAAAAAAAAGAGAAAATAATAACACTAATGTCCTTGACTTACAATTTCTTAAGGGAATAAGAGAAGATAATGAAACCATTTAGATCAACATTCACGTGTATAGGCGGTATTCAAAACTTAAATCTTGTATAGCAGACAATCCCAAAACAATTGAATTACGATTATAGGTTGAGTGAACACATGTACATCTTTCGAGCAGAAAATAAATTATTCGAAAAAATTTAGCAGTGGTAGTACTAGATATAATATTAAATATGTCTTCACTCACTAGCTTAAGCTTTTGAATCAATCGGTAATTTAAAATGATATCAGAGCAAGTGGTCCAAAAGGTCCTGTGTTCAAGCCCATGCAATATTATTTCCTCCTCAATTAATAAAATTTCCACTTCTTGTACATTTCACATATTGCAAACCCACAAGTGAAGGGGAGTGTTGGATTATATAATATTAAATTTGTCTTCAGTTTTTGGGTCATTTATGAGGTAGATTCAAAATATATGTAATAAGAATAACAAATTCAAAGCAGCTCACCTACACAGCCGCTCATATGCTGCTTCTTGGTACACTGCCATCATATCCATAAGCTCCAAACCTGCACGCTGCATTTAAACCCCTGATCATTAGCATAATAGAAAACATTTTTCCTTTGAAAACATCCAACAGTGCATGTAGCTCAGCAAATGAAAAGCATTTTTTTAATATATATATATATAGAGAGAGAGACAAGAAGACTTTTTTAAATATAAATACAATGGATTAATATGATGCAATTTGAAGGATTTTTCTGGCTTTCATTATTTAACAGAACTTTTAGATTTGAGGTTTAAATTTATGAATTGTTAATTCTAATCATCATTAGTACTACATAGAAGTTCTTTTATTTTAAATTAAATTGCATCAATTTTATAAATTTAATTTAAATAAAATACATAATTACGCAAACTCAAATCTATAGTTATATTATTGGCAATTGCAGACAGAGTATCAAATGAAAATGGTGTGGGCATTCCTTAAGAACGCCTGATTAATAATTTCTGTGACCCAAATGCTAAAACCATGAACCTTAAAGATGACACTTTTCATTCTATGCATCCATATTTTCAATCTTGCATATAAATGATTCGTACTTCATATTTGTATTTAGAATATTGAATCATTTGGGGTGGGATTTGAAAGAACAACCACAAAAAAGAAAAAAAAATTGAGATGTATTAACCACTAAACTAGATTCAAGTTGACTATACATACTTCTCATATTAAGTAATTTGTCTTGGTAAACATACCATCTACGTTGCTATGACTGGTGCAAATGAACTACTTTTTTCAATTCTTACAACCTTACTACTCTTTTGACCAATTGGAGAAGTGGGCTTCTCACCCTTCTTTTGTAAATTCCATATATTAATGATTTGTTTCTTGTGTGTGTGTGTTAATTAATTCGTAGATACCAAGGCATAAGCAAATGGTGTGAAACACAAAGTGATAATCACGCATCATGTGCCGATAAAATTGCACAAAATAATTAAACACGTTTTGACATAAGGGATACTCATCACTTAGCTTGTCTAAATGTAAAATAAAATATGCCGGATACTCTTTATAATGACAGGGAAATTTCCCATAGATAATTAAAATTCCAAAAGCATGGCCAACAATAAGTTTGCAGCGGAGCATAGTAATTTTCAGTAAGCCACATGCATCACCAATCTGTCTCTCTGAAGTGTGTTAGTCAGAGAAAATGGCATTACCTGATGATGTGTTCTTAGCAGTGTTTTGCAATTAGCATGGATTTCTTGAACATGGGAAAGAGCCTTGAAAAAATTCTCATTTAGATCTTCGTGCCTCAGAGCATTTATCTGTGGATATGCCGGGGAGTAAAGACAGTCTTATTACACCATTCAAGCCAAAATTTATTATTCCATCGATGAAGGAAGCACTAAGTATATAAAAATAAACTTCAACCTCTTCATTAGATATCTGATAATCACGAACAAAGCACGACACAATCTCTTGCCTCTGTGTAGTGATTTCAAGTTCCTGCTTTAGCCGCTCGGTGGTACTAATAATGTCCCCGATGCTAGCACTAGAACTATTTAAAGCCTTTGCAATTCTGTAATAAATTCAATATAAAAAAATGCATCATGAGCTAATTTTGTTCTATTCATTTCAAGTGACAAGATACATTTATTGAAAAAATAAGGAAATGATGGGAGAAAGGAGTGCTGAAACATTGTTTTTCCCTTCTTTGAAGAGAACTAAACAAACAAAGAAGTCATGAAATAATTCAGAAGCAACACCAAATGGCACAGAGTGATAAGAAAACTACAGCCATCATCGATCCATCTTAAACTTCATCATACCAGATCCTGTTTTAATCCAATCAAAGCCTTTTGTAAGAATTGTTCTTCTTCTTTCTTCTAAGTTCTAACTTAAAATTATGTCCAAATATGCAAGCCACAACACCTGGTGATCCAAATAAAATTTTGGACTTCTTTTTCAAATACTTCACACATCAAAACCTTCTAGTAAATGCAAAAGTGCTAATAGACTGACATACTACATATCCTTGTAACATAAATTGGTATACTGAATAACTGGTTTAATAACTAGATAAGCTTTCCTGAAGCTTAAATTTTTCCTACACAAAAAATTGGCCATGTTTCTAATTTGGATAATAGTACTCATCATTTCATACCCCCTCGACTGTATGTTCCATGAAACAGTGACAATGCCAATAGAACCGAGTCAAGGATCTGGTAAACAACCTGTGTCCAAACCCGTATATTTGACAAGCCCATAAATTATACGATTAAAAGACGGATCATCTCGGAAATTCATTTCATGTACAGCTCCAAATGCAGAGTAAGCATATAACTCACCCACTAAGTGAATTAACAGAGACCGCAACTAGAGTTACCAAGAACTAAATCCTAGCAAGCCGGGTGTTACCTATCGCAGCAATCGGCAAGAGCATTCACCTCCTCCTCGACGCGATCTAACGCCTGATGGGCAGATAAAGCGAAAGAGTCATGAGCAAGCAAACCAAGCAATCGACAACTGAATTGAACAATAAAGAAACGTAGAAATGAATGAGAGAACCAGCTGGGCAGTATCGGATGCGCGAAGAAAGTCGATATTGATGGAAAGAGAACGCTTCTCGATTGTGGATCTGAGGTTCCGACGATTCTGAGGAGTGTTATCGGTGTAGAAAGTGGAGAGGGTGTTGAGGGAATTGAGAACGTCGGGCGTATCGGTCCTTGATTCCAACACTTTCTTGAGCTTCCTTGACAGTCCCGGAGCGAGACCCGCCATTGTTGTCCCCATTTTTCCTTCTCTCTCACAGATCTCTCTGCTCCGACGATGTCTGTTCTCTTCTCTCTTTCCTTTCCTTTCCTTTTCCCATTTGTTTATTTATTGTATATTTAAGAATAAAAACAATATTAGTCCAATATTTATAAATTATTGAAAATTTTCGGTAATCCACGGTAATCTGTTTTTAAATTTTTTATTTTTGCAATTAATTGTAGGTGAGTCTATATTATCATAATTTTTTTTTTTTGCTGTTTTTCTAAACTCTCCTAAATATTTTGTCAAAATTACTATTTATTACAATTTTTCTTTAAAATGTTTCTAAAAACAAATTTAAATTACAATTTAACTACACTAACATGTTTATTCATCGGTAATAATTTTGCTTAAGTAACATGTTTATTCATGAATAATAATTTTGAGTAAACCTATCTGTGTTTATTGGAAGTTGAAAAAAATAAATTTTACTATATATTTAAAAAAAAAAGTAATAAAACAATTAAAAGATAAGTAATTGGTGGACTAGAAGATAATTTTTCTCTCTATTTGGAATTGGCGTAATTTTAAAAAAAAAAATTGCTGACATGTGCTTTAAAAAAATCAATGGTAGCACGAAGTAGTTAGCATTTATCAAATCCTAGTTTTAATTTCAAAAGGTTCGGAAATTTAACACGTTTGGTTGTTGGATAAGTAATGTTCAATTTTGTGAAAGTTTTATTTTCTAAGTCTTCGCTCAAAATACAATATTGTAAATAAAGTTTTTAGGAGTTTGATAACAAATGTGTTATGTGGAGTTAGTTGTTCCTATTTGAGAATAAAAATTTGTGATGACTTTTAACATTTAAAGAAATTGTGCTTTTGTGGCATGAATAGGCTTTTCCTTATGCCTCACAACAACTAATGGAGAATGAGTTTGCTCCTCGTATCAATGTATTGGAAGTTGCAACTTTGTTTACTTTGAAGGAGTAGAGACGTTATCTAATTTAGATCTTTATCGATTTAAAATGTTTAAATAGTTAAAATAAATGACTGGGCTTGTAAATAATTATGATATGAATTCAATCAACCACCATGATAAATCAATGCAGAGTAATTGATGTTGCCTTAAGGTTTATTGCTAAAAGAGTTTGATAGTTCCATTGCTTTTTTGGTTACGCTTTACCAATGTTTTAAGAAAAAAACAAAAAAACTAACATGTATGTATGGTTTCTTAAAATAATGACTAATGAATAAAATAGTTGAGTTTAAAAAAATTATCACAAACAAGACATAATTTTAAATATAATTTGAATAATCAATAACCTAAAAGGTCAAACTTGATAGTATAAGATTTTTTTACTCGAAATTAGTAAGTTGGTCACAACAAAGATTCAAACTTCATTCCTTCTTAAGTTTATAGACATAATTTGCACATGACAATGAATCAAATACACAATACATTAACACATTGAGTATAGCTATGGTGAATTTTAATAACAAGTTAGGCTCGAGTTTTTTATTTTTTTATTGTTTATTATTATTTTGAAGAAGAACATTAAATAGTCTAAATCATGAGTACACTCAAAAAAATATCTCTAATTCAAAATAGAAGATAAAAGCAACACGAAAGGGTTTACAGTCCACCCCATCTTCCTCGTTGGACCAAGCCCAAGTCACCATAATTAGGGGTGTAAAGGGCATCCTCCAACCCAACCCCATATTTTTAGGTTGGTTGGGCTGGCAATCTGAAGAACCCGAATAATGTTCTCAACCCAACTCTTACAATATGGGTTGAGTTGAATCGAATTTTCAACTCTAATTTGAGACTCAACGCAACCTGAAAAAAAAAAAAAAAAAATCAAAATTTTGAACTCAACCCAACCAAAATTTTAAACTAACCCAACCCAACCCTTATAATAAGGGTTGGATTATTGGTGTATTCTTACACCCCTAGTTATCATAGGATGAGCAACAAAATTGGTAAGTACTAGAATAAACATGATATTTGGTCATCAAAGAAAAGATATGAGAGAATCGATTCCCTCCAAAAGAACACCACATTGTGAGTGTGTCCTCAACTTCTCGTTCATAAATTTTAGCAAGGAGTCATACATCAATTTCCACCCGACATTCATAAATCCCCAAACAAATCACCATCTTCAGACCACGAATAAGCTCTAAGACCTCAACGAATCATTGCTTCAACTCTCACCAACAACCCGTTGAAACCTCTGATAATTGCCCACAACCCTACCATATTCAAAGCAGGACTACACGCAATGTCAATATTGAGTTTAACAGTTCCAAGCATCGACGACTATTGAATTTTATGTCATAAAACTTGTAGTTTGTCATTTAAAATCATATTCTATTCAATAAAATGGTTATTTAGAACTTATTAGTGAAAATAAATATTATAATATTGAATCCAATAAACTAACGTCCCGAGCTTATATTTTGTAAACTTGAACTTTATGTATAGACATAAACATGACTCAAGTTGAGTATATAACCTTAAACGCACTACTAGAAAAATGAGTTTTAACAATGCAAAATTTGCGTTGTAAAGAGTTTCAACGACACAATTTAATAATAATATGAATAAAATTCATAAATAAACTTTATGTTAAGATTAATATGGATTCGATTCATATTAAAACTATAAGTCATATGAAAAAACTAAATCATTGGTTATATTATATATGATATAATATAGAGTTTATATTATATGAGATATATAATATGACTTAAATTTATATTAATTTTATTTTAATTAATAGAATAACTCACTTACCTTATTCTTCTAGGTAGTGAGAGAGGGTGAGAGTTATTTGATAACTTTCCCTTCTATCTCTCTTAGAATGGTTAAGATTCATAATTAGTCTTAACTTCAATCGTATGGTGTTTTCATGATCTCTCTTGTGCAAAATCTTTTCAAAACTTTCTCCTTCACAAAATCAATTTCACACTAGGCCACACCTCTCTATGTGATTTTCACCGTGAGAATATAACAAGAAGTTTTCAAGAAAGACTTCATGGTATTTTTGGGAGGTTCTACAAAGGTTATATTTTTTCTTTCTTACATCCTCAAAATAATGTTGTATTTTATTTATTATTTTTTTTGTATTTTTTTTAAATTGAATTTCATTTGTACGACATTCATACGCTAACGCTATGGAAATTCCATTTGTATAAATTGAGGGCAGCTCATTAGTGTTGACCCAATAAATCTTCCATTTTAGAGGTAAGTTCGGATTGTTAACTGGAGACATAGGTGCAAAAAAAATTCTAAATCGTTTTAGAGTCCGTAGATAGGTTGTTCACTTATGCATTGAATCTAGATGTTAAGTTAGGGGCCCCACCTTCTCATTAGACCGAAAGAGATCTCGTTTATAGGTTGGATCTTAAACCAATTGTTCATTAGAGAGTAAGTGGGACTTAAGAAATGAGATGTAATCTTATAGGTAAAATGCTATTTTTTACCCAACCGAGATTACGAACAATCTGTGAATGACTAACTTACTAATCATGATTATATCAAATGGACACAAATATATCTATAATGAGAGGGTGCAACAAAATACTTTAGTGGAATGATCTGTTAGTTAATAAATATTGGTTAGCTCGATCTAAAAAAGTTTAGCTAGTTAATCTCGGATTATTGGAGTCCATGATCTATAGGTTCATTAGATTCCCCTACTAGCTCTTATAGAATAAATTTATAACAGTATGTTCAATTAGTTCGAATTAGAAAATGAGAGAAAAACCAACAAGTATATATGATATAGCTATCAATTATCATTTAAGAGATAGAAGTTTATGTTTAAATATGATTTGAATATCAAATATAAATATGGATTCATATTCGGAAGCTCGAAAATGATTGAAATGACCATAGTTGTAAAAAGTTAAAATGTTGACTTTTGGTTTTGAAAAGTCAAACTTTGACTAACTTTATATATAAATGTGATTTGAATTTGAGAAAAATGAATGCGAATTCATGCTCAAGAAGTCGAAACTAGTCAAGGAGGACAAAATGGTAAAAAGTTAATACACTAACATTTTGTTTGAAAATTCAATATTTGACTTTGACTAAAAGTGTAAAAAGACCATTATGTCCTTTGATTAAGTTAGTGTAAAAGTCTAACTTTTTGTTGGTTAAACTCACTAATTCTTATTGGGATAAGTAGTTACGTATAATGTAAACACCTAGTCCACTAAAGCTCACAAAGAGATAGAGGAATGTGATGTGGTGTTGGGCTTTGGTGAGATATTATATGTAATTTCCTAATTTAGGGAGGGCATTTTCAATTGTTAAAAACTTATATCAAATATTCATCAAAGACTTTATTCCCAAAAATCTTGACTTTCCTTCATATTTTCATCTCTCTTTCAATTTCTTCACACATTGGGTCCCACAACTCGATTTTAAGTCCAAAAAATATAATACCAAGTTATGTACAGAGAATAACATGTCAACCCTAGTAGTGGTGGTATATGTTTAGTTCGTGAGAAAATTATGAGCAATCGAGAGCTACAAAAGTATAATCTTTATCAGTCCTATTTATGTAATTTAAGGTTACACATGTTAATTAAGTTGCAATTAAAGTTTAATTTATCTGAATTGTGTTGCATATGTCTATTTTTTCTATTAGTGTCAACTATCAACCTCTGAAGTGTTAATTGTGATGGGAGTTATAATCATTCCTCGAAGATAATTTTGAGAAACCCCAATCTTACAACACTCATTCGATGTAGTCAAAAACCCAAAGAAACACGCATTTCACAGTCGTTCGAATGGATGAACCTATTGAAAAAATTGGGAAGAAGAAGGAGTTGGGTGAAACACATTTGGTACACCAACTCACCCCAACTCTAAAATGTGCTATGTTTTACTCTTCCATATTTTGCTAAAGAGAAATTGATAAATGTTCTATGTTTGTTATTTGTTTCATTTTTTTTTTGATATGTTTAAAAATGCCCAAAATTTTATTTTCAAGCAGTCTTGTAATCGCCCTCTTTTTTCGTACTTAACTTGACGATCGACCCCAGTCTTCGCCGGGCTCTGGTTGACATATGCCTCATTCCGATGGCCGGACTTTTCATTTCCAAGCACATGGCGAAGGTTCTTTTCACAAGCCAATCGTTAAACTCGTTTCGGTGTCTTCCAACTCTCAGGTGATCTTTTTAAACCTACTATTTTACCTTTATTTATTAAAGTTCTGAATTTTGATTCTCTTTGCTTTGATATCTGCAATCTTCGTGCAAATGTCTTACTGATTCTGAAAACTCAGGTGCTATTCTTCTCGATTAACCGAGACCAAAACCAAATCATCGACCAAAACCGTAAAGGCCACAGTCATGGCCGAGATGATCAACTCTAAACCTTGGTCCAGTGACCTCGAATCATCTCTGGCTTCACTCTCACCCTCTCTTTCTCAAACCACTGTTCTTCAAACTTTGGGTTTTCTGAGAGACACATCCAAAGCACTTCAATTCTTCAACTGGGCACAGGAAATGGGTTACACCCACACCGAACAATCATACTTCTCGATGCTAGAAATTTTGGGTCGCAACCGGCATCTTAATACGGCTAGGAATTTTTTGTTTTCGATTGAAAAACGGTCTCGTGGGATAGTCAAACTCGAAGCCCGCTTCTTCAATAGCTTAATGAGGAACTTTAATCGAGCTGGACTGTTTCAGGAATCTATAAAGGTGTTTACGATAATGAAATCACATGGAGTTTCTCCGTCGGTTGTTACATTTAACAGTCTTTTGACCATTTTGCTTAAAAGGGGTAGGACCAATATGGCAAAGAAAGTGTATGATGAAATGCTTAGTACTTATGGAGTGACTCCAGATACATTTACATTTAACATTTTGATTAGAGGATTTTGTATGAATGGTATGGTTGATGATGGTTTTAGGATTTTCAACGACTTATCTCGCTTTGGATGTGAACCGGATGTTGTTACATATAACACACTTGTTGATGGGTTGTGCAGGGCAGGTAAGGTTACCGTCGCATATAATGTGGTGAAGGGTATGGGGAAGAAAAGTGTGGATCTGAATCCCAATGTTGTTACATACACAACTTTGATTAGAGGTTATTGTGCAAAGCGAGAGATTGAGAAAGCCTTGGCTGTTTTTGAAGAAATGGTTAATCAAGGATTGAAAGCAAACAACATAACCTACAATACTTTAATTAAGGGGCTTTGTGAGGCCCGGAAATTTGAGAAAATAAAAGACATATTAGAGGGAACAGCGGGAGATGGAACATTTTCTCCTGACACATGCACATTCAACACTTTGATGCATTGCCATTGTCATGCTGGAAACTTGGATGACGCCCTGAAAGTGTTTGAGAGGATGTCAGAATTAAAGATTCAACCAGATTCGGCCACGTACAGTGCATTGGTTAGAAGTTTGTGTCAAGGAGGTCATTATGAGAAGGCAGAGGACTTGTTAGATAAACTATTAGAGAGAAAAATATTGTTAAGTGGTGACGGTTGTAAGCCTCTTGTTGCTGCATATAACCCCATTTTTAAGTATCTTTGTGAAACTGGAAAGACTAAGAAAGCTGAAAAGGCATTTAGACAGCTAATGAGAAGAGGAACGCAAGACCCTCCATCTTACAAGACTTTGATCATGGGGCATTGTAAAGAAGGTACATTTGAATCTGGGTATGAGTTACTAGTCTTGATGTTGAGGAAAGATTTTTTACCAGATTTCGAAACATACGAATCCTTAATCAACGGGCTTTTGCACATGGATAAGCCTCTTCTTGCCCTTCAGTCACTGGAAAAGATGCTGAGGAGCTCCCATCGTCCTAATTCATCTACCTTTCATTCTATACTTGCAAAACTATTAGAACAAGGAAGGACATCTGAGTCTGCTAGTCTTATACAATTAATGTTAGACAAGAATATTAGACAAAATCTTAGTTTCTCAACTGGCTGTGTAAGACTACTATTTGGAGCTGGAATGAATGACAAAGCATTCCAATTAGTTCACCTGCTTTATGGAAAGGGCTATTCGGTTAAAATGGAAGAATTAATCCGTTATCTTTGCCACTGTAGAAAGGTTATTCAGGGATCTAAACTGTTGCTATTTAGTTTGGAGAGTCATCAATTTGTAGACATGGATCTTTGCAATACAGTTATTTTTCAACTTTGTGAGATTAATAAGTTGTCTGAAGCATTTAGTCTGTACTATAAACTGGTTGAGATGGGGGTCCATCAACAGTTAAGCTGCCAAAACCAATTGAAAGTTTCTCTTGAGGCTGGGGAGAAATTGGAAGAGGCTGAGTTTGTATCAAAAAGGATGGAACCGGTGGAGATGGGAGTCCATCAACAGCTAAGCTGTCAAAACCAATTGAAATTTTCTCTCAAGGCTGGGGGAAAATTGGAAGAGGCTGAATCTGTACAGAAAAGGATGGAACGGCGTCTGAAATCTAAAAATTCCAATCCACGAGTGTAAAATATTTCTGAGAAGTCCAAAGGAAAATGGTTAGATTCCACTGTACACTGTTTTCTTTCTATTGCTTGATTGTCTTTAGTCTTCTTGCAGCATGAATTGATTGAACTTTTGCAATATATAGTGTGATTTTGTCTCTGGTTAAGCATAATATAATCACCTTTTTTGGGAAAAGAATTCCTCTCATTGTAAGAACCAAAAATACAAATGGTTATAAGAAATCAAGGGGACTGTCCTTCTTCACCAGCAGCTCTCTGAAAATTAAGGTATAGGTGTAGGGAATACTCTGAAACTCCAAGTGATTTTTTCTATTATTGCACTTTTACTCAAAGATTTCATCCTTGAATCTTAATGTGTTTGACATGGCCCAGAACGGCCTGAATCCTCTTTAAAAGGTCTAAGCCAATCAGAGTGTTGGCATGGGATGTGGACTTTTGGGGGAGAGGATGAAATTTGGGACCATGTACCAACTTCAAAACTTCAACTTGAATTTCTTTATCTAACTCCTTTTGTAACTGTGAAATCTTATAAGTTTAAGCAAGAGGGTGTTTAGACCACCAATCTTCTACAAATGGAAAGAAGCTATTTGGGCCGATCCACTTATTTACCAAGAGTCAAGAGAAGGGAGAAGTCAAGCCTATTGACAAAACCATCACTGAATTTGTTAATCATGGTTTCTGTGTATAGGAATCTATCAATCTTGGTATGAGTTGGTGGATTTCTGAAATCTGTCCATGTATAGCTGCCATTCGAAAGGGGCAAATCAATAAGATCCCTTTGTTCAATAAAAGAATTGAATGCCGACATTTCTCTTGTAGGTCTATAATAGTTGGATTTTTCCTGTGGCCATCCGAAAAGGTTGAATCTCTCCCAATAAGCCAATTTTCAGAATCAGTAGTTAGTCCGTAAACACCTATTAACCAGAAACTGAAACCATCAGCCAAAGTGAAAAGGACAGTTAGGGAGTGTGCACCTTTAGTTATAGAAGAGACCATGAAGGATGCTGCACTCCACATGATAAGAATACCACCTGATGTTCTAACAGCATCCGAAGAGATTTGATGAATAATTGATCAATGTCTCAACTTTTAGTTTCTTGGAGGATGACAATGGATGGGTTGATACCGTTAACAATCCATTTGATAGTTGCCCTTTTTTCCATGACCCAAGGACTAACATTCCATGAGAAAACTAACATTGTGTAGTTTATTGGTCCTCCCTAAGCAAATTCTTTGCCTTTTTTGTCATAAGATATAGAACATTTTAAGTTCTTGATTTCACGCGAGCTCTATTTCTGCTTGTCTGTGAGCTTTTTTTTATTTTTTCTAGGAGGAATAGCCATGATGCACAAACCACATTCTTCAAGCCAAAGGAGCTAATTCAGCTAATAGAGTGTAGAGATTCCACAAATAAAACACTAATATACCCAAACAATTGGCAAAACAGAGACAATACTCTGAAGATCTTTATTTATGTATAAATGCCAAAAGATACAGCAGAAGAAAATATAAAAGTAAAGCAACAAAGATGATAATAACATGCCAAACCTCCCTAGGAAAAGATAGTATTACTTCCCTAGACGTAGCAGCCTCTACAGACCAAATGAAGACAAAAGTTAACCTAGCTCCCAACCCCGATAAGGCCCTATTTATAGCTCTTCTCTCATTCCTCCCCGTGTGCCCCACTCTCACGTTCTTTTCCTAACATTCTCCCCTTTTCTGCTGCGTGAGCTTTTACGCTTTTACCCCTCCTTTTGTATGTATGGATAATAGGGGGCCTTACAATACCCCTCGGTTCTAGGTTCACCTTGTCCTCAAGGTGAAAGTCAGGGAATTGTTGGTTCATTTGGAAAACAGATTCCCAAGTTGCTTCACTGTCCGACAGCCCTTTCCATTTAATTAACCATTCATTTCCTTCCAATTCCTGATTCCAACGGACTCCCAACACTTTTTCTGGCCGTAATTGCAACTCAAACTCTTCCGTTAGTATAGGCTGCTGGTGTTGAACAACTTGTTGTTTACCCGGCTTCAGTTTTAACTGAGAAATATGGAATACATTGTGGATACTGGCTTTCAGAGGTAACATCAATCTATACGCAACTGCTCCTATTTCTTCAATAATTTTGTAGGATCCGTAATATTTAGGTGCTAACTTTTCACACTTCTTCCGAGCTAAGGAGCATTGCCTGTAAGGTCTCAATTTCAAGTAGACTTCATCTCCTACCTTAAATTTTAACTCTCTTCGACTCCGATCAGCCATTTTCTTCATCCTGTTCTGGGCTACACACAGGTTTTCCTTTAAGGCATTGATGGCTAGGTCACGTTCCTTCAGCATTGTGTCAACCTCATTATTAGGAGTTTTCTTAAAACCATAGGATAACAGGGGAGGAGGGGGTCTGCCGTATATCGTCTGAAAAGGGGTCACTTTGGTGGACGCGTGGAAGGTGGTATTATACCACAATTCTGCCCATGGAATCAGTCTATCCCATTTTTTTGGTTGTTCATTACAGAAGCACCTCAGATAAGTTTCAAGACATCTATTTACCCTTTCTGTTTGTCCATCAGTTTGCGGGTGAAACGTTGTACTCCTTTTTAGAATAGTCCTCATAGTTGCAAACAGTTCCTTCCAAAAATTACTAAGAAAGATTTTATCCCGGTCTGTGATAATCAACTTAGGAATGTCGTGCTTGCTTACTATTCTGTCAATGAATATGGAGGCAACTTGTTTGGCTGAAAACGGATGTCTCAGTGATATAAAGTAAGAATACTTACTCAGCCAGTCAACTACCTCCATGATCACATTAACCCCTCTAGCTAGTGGCAACCCCTCAATAAAGTCCATGGTCCAATCTTCTAAGATTCTATCAGGAATTGGAATTGGTTGAAGTACCCTAGCTGGCTTGGTCGCTTCATATTTGTTCTCTGGCAGATCTCGTATTGTTCCACATATTTCTTTACTTCAGCCTTCATACCCCTCCAATATAGTTCTCCACTGATCCTCTTGTAAGTTCTTAAAAATCCAGAGTGTCCTTCGAGGATAGAATCGTGGAAAGTATGCAGGATCTTGGGTATAAGTGTAGAAGTTTGAGATACTACCATTCTTCCCTTATAGAGCAGTCTCCCTTTTTCCAATTGAAACTTACTTCCTTCGTCCGAATTCTTCTTCAGATTTTCTATAATTTTCTTAAGTTCAACATCATTCTCAACTTCCTTCTCGATTAGTCTCACATCAATGATTCCAGTAGTTGTCAAGCTTTTCAGCTCCACTGGTTGATCCATTCTAGATAGGGCGTCCGCTGCCTTGTTCTGAAGTCCGGGTTGATACAAAATCTCAAAATCATATCCAAGGAGCTTTGTCAACCATTTCTGGAGTTGGGGTTGTACCTCTCTCTGTTCAAGCAAGGATTTGAGAGCCTTTTGATATGAAATTATGGTGAACTTCCTGCCCAACAAATAATGCCTCCACTTTTGTACTGATAGAACTACAACCATCAACTCTCTTTCATAGATGGATTTGTTTTGAGCCCTTGTGGATAACTTCTGACTGAAAAAGGCAATCGGATGGCCATTTTGAGAGATCACCGCTCCTAACCCTACACCAGATGCATCAGTTTCGATAGTAAAAGGAATGTTCCAATCTGGTAAAGCCAATACTTGTAGAGTAGTCATTGCTAGCTTCAGATTTTCGAAGGCAGTATTTGCTTCTTCATTCCACTTAAAGGCATTCTTCTGTAATAACTTGGTCAACGGTGCAGCAATCTCTCCATAACCCTTGACAAACCTCCTATAATATCCTGTCAGCCCTAAGAAACCCTGCAATCCAGATACATTCGTTGGTGGTGGCCAATTTATCTTCTTCTTGATCTTATCCTCATCGGCCTCAACTTCTCTTTTGGATATCATATGCCCCAAATACTGTATTTGAGAATGGGCTATAACGCATTTTTTTTTGTTAGCAAATAGTTGGTTATCCTTCAGAACATTGAATACCATGCCCAAATGCTTTGCATGTTCATCTATATCCGCACTATAAACCAGTATATCATCAAAGAACACCAAAACACAGCGCCGAAGGAAAGGCTTAAATACCTGGTTCATCAGAGATTGGAAGGTTGTCGGGGCATTCGTGAGACCAAACGGCATCACTAGAAACTCATAGTGCCCTTCATGTGTGCGGAATGCTGTTTTCTCCACATCTTCCTCTTTCATTCTTATCTGGTGATAACCAGATTTCAGATCTAATTTTGAGAAAACCGTTGCCCAATTCAACTCATCTAATAATTCCTCTATCACAGGAATTGGGAACTTATCCGACACTGTCAACTGATTTAACTTGCGGTAATCGACACAAAACCGCCATCCACCATCTTTTTTCTTCACTAACAACACCGGGCTGGAGTAAGGGCTATGACTAGGGCGAATAACCCCTGCCTGAAGCATCTCGACCACAAGCTTTTCGATTTCTTCCTTCTGCACATGTCCGTATTTGTAAGGTCTTACATTGATAGGTTTATGATCCGGTAAGGTTAATATTCGGTGATCAATAGCTCTTTTTGGAGGTAGTTTCTTTGGTGTCTCAAATATCTCCGCATAATACTTGAGCAAGGATCGGATCATAGGTAATTCCTCCTCATCTCCTTTTAAGCTTGTTCCCTTTTCATATTCATCCTCTACTCCCATCTCATTTCTTGAATTCCAAGAGAAAGCCATGATCTTCTATATCCCACGTTTTCTCCAAGGTCTTCAAGGAACATTCAGCTTTAACTAAGGATGGATCTCCTCTTAACACAATTTGCTTGTCTTTTGTCCAAAAGGTCATGGTTAATGATGGCCAATGTACCTTCATTGTGCCGGTTTTATTTATGTATAAATGCCAAAAAATACAGCAGAAGAAAATATAAAAATAAAGCAACAAAGATGATAATAACATGCCAAACCTCCCTAGGAAAAGATAGTATTCCTTCCCTAGACGTAGCAGCCTCTACAGACCAAATGAAGACAAAAGTTAACCTAGCTCCCAATCCCGATAAGGCCCTATTTATAGCTCTTCTCTCATTCCTCCCCGTGGGCCCCACTCTCACGTTCTTTTCCTAACATTCTCCCATTTTCTGCTGCGTGAGCTTTTACGCTTTTACCCCTCCTTTTGTATGTATGGATAATAGGGGGCCTTACATAGGGTTTGATGGTTGATGTCGTGTACGAATTGGAGGAGTAAAGTAAAAATCGTTCCAATGGTCTGCCGAGTGAGAGGTTGACCCTTGTTCACAATGTAAAGGGATGGTGAGAAAGCAATCTGGGTGAAATCAGATGGGTGTCGGATGATAGCCGTAGAATACTTAGTGTCAGGAATAAAATTGGTTTGTTTTTGGTTAATAGTGACCTTATTTTTAGGAGAGATGGGAAACATCTGTGGATGGTGATGGGCAATTAAATAATGAAAGCCAGAAAAATCCTGCAAATTGCTGCATCGTATCAATCCATTGCGTTTACATTTTTTTAAAAAGTTCTTGAATATTTTCTTTTCTTAAAAAAATGTTTTTCGTTTTCCGAGCTACATGCACATTCACTATTGGACGTTTTCAAAGGATTCCTTTTTTAAAATTATACGATCAGGGACTTCAATGCAGCTTGCAGATTTGGAGCTTATAGTCAGATATGATAGCAGTGAACAAGAAGCAGCATGGGCGGCTTGTAGGCGAGCTGCTTTAAATTGATTATTCTCATTACATATATTTTTAAACTACCATTGTTCAAGTTTTGCGGAATAATTTATATTCTGCTAGAAAGAATGTTATTCTAGATAGAAAAACAGTGGCACAACACACATTTAACATTCTTGATTTTCTTTTTCCAATTATTCAGATGTGTGAGCAAGCAACAGAAATTCGCAAGTCTAAGGGATCTGGCCTCATATCAAGAAGGGGTAGGACGACTTCTGGTTCCGGTCAGAATAGCAAATCATCAGTAGATGCACTATTGTCCCAAAGCAGCCCTGCTCTAGCCTCTCAGGTTGGCATGACCATCTTTTCCTGTCTTTCAATGGGGTATGCATAATTATAACTTGTTTTCAATCTGAAAAAACTTCGGTATCCTATCGCCTGAGCGCAGAACATTGAAACACCTTCAAAGATCTTTCTGATCAACTGTCTATGTGCCATCCAACAGCCATTATCTGGCCACGAGGTTGCAGCTGAATATGTCAAGAAACTTGAAGTAATGATAAATTAGTCACATGAGTGTGCTTGTTGAAAAGGAAGTTGATGCAATCTTATGAAGGTGCGGCTTATCTCAAAAGATGACGTATTTCCATAAAATCTCACAAACAGGCAATGCAACGGGATGGACCGAGATTCAAGACACATCTCTCCCGCTTCACTTTCAGAGAGCTTGAAAGCTTTCTTTGGGCATGTTTTGGGAAGTGAGAGTTTCCTTCCTAAGTTTGAGCTATTACAGGTTCCTAAACTGCGAACGGAAGCCTGTGTTCAAGTGGCTCGATCACTCTCTGAAGCTGACAAACTTATATACAACACAATCATGGATCCAAACAACAGGTACCCAGACCCCACTGCGTGCAAGGCATCCTCCAAACCAGATAAGAAAGATTTTGGGAATATAACTATAGAGATTTAATTGGTGATATCATTGCATTGAATAGGTTGCTGTTTAGTGTTACTTTTAAGAGTCTAAAGCTTTAGATTAAATGGTTTTAACTTAATTCATCATTAATACACTAATAATGAATAAAACTATAGGTTTTTTTTTTTTCTTTCCTGAAAAGAAGCTATACATTTAAGTTTATTTAAGTTGATTTAGGGTATGACCTAATTTTTAATCTAGGCTTAAAATATGTTTACTGTGATTTATAGTTTTGAAAAGCTTTAAATTGACATCACCAAGTGTCATCACTCATTACTAATGATTCAACTAACTAAATACAAATATGTCTTCCTATTTCTATCTTACCTTTTGTCAATTAGGAAAAAAGACAGAATAATTTCAGCAACCAACGTGTTGATGAAAGTGAGAATGAACAATGCCAATTCGGCCAGAAATTATTAGTGTACATAAGTCAACCGTTACTATTTCAAAAGTCGATTATTGGCTCTTTTATTATGCCCACATTCAATTAAATGAAATAGAAAGAAAACAGAGTTTTAAAAAATTATATAGTGAAATCTTGAACTTTAACAAATATATAAAATAATTAAATTCTAATCCAAAGAATTGAAATTGATATAATTATTTGCTGATGGACTATTGACATAAACTGTTGGTTAAGGGCGTAAATTTAACATTCTAATTGCAATACCTTAACTAACTAAGGTTGGAATATTCATTTAAAAAAACTAATCAAGGTTGGAACAATAATTTAAAAATAACTAAAACAGTGAAGAAGACATTGGTGACCATGGAAAGAAAATTTTCATTTTGGTACCAACATTATCTACGTGGAACAAATTTGGTAGGTTTTAAACTTTGAACTCACGACAACTATTAGTATACTAATAATAATAAATCTTAGCTGGACGACTATAAAAAGTAAATTACAAATTTATCTATTGCTTAAAGAAATTTAATTAAATGAATTAAAATATAAGAATTTAGATTATATAAAAATTCGAAAAAAAAGTAAGCATGAAGGTCTGATTTTAAAATTTAAATACATTTTAAAGTTTAATTTTGAATTTTGGAAGTCTAAGAATATAACTTAAACAAAATCGTTAGAATTCTAAGAACGTAAATAACAAAAAGTATATATAAATAGTAATTAACGAAAATAATCACATTAATTACGGGAATTAATTTACCGTAAACTCCAAGAGATGAAATTCTTCAGATTTGATGCACAGCCAAACACCATCGACCAAACATGACAGTCAACTGAACGCCATCGTCGTCTTCTCATTTTCTCTCCATTTCATCGCTCCATTCAATCTCTCTTTATAAGGAACTGGATCGGAATTTGATCCTGTCGTCGACGCCCCACGGCGAGAGGGATGGCGGCAGCGGTCGGAGGAGTTAGTGTTAACGGCGCCGGTTTGATGATCGGCGGTGGAGATGTCTCGAGGGCGCATGCGGCTATGGCTTTGGTGCAATTAATTAATGGAGGTTACCATGTTATAACCAAAGTTGCCCTCAATGTTGGGATGAACCAGCTCGTCTTTTGTTTGTTCCGTGACTTGTTGGCTCTCGCGATTCTTGCCCCTGTCGCTTATGTTCGGGAGAAGTATAGTTATCATCTCTCCCCATTTCTTGAAATTAGTTGTTTGTGTTTTTGTGGGCTTGTCTGATCGTCGTTTTCATCCTTTATAGTTCGTTTCGCTTCTGCTTCTTTGTAGTTTTTGTATAGCGTTTTTATGGCGTCATTTGATTCTTAGGATCATTCCTGTTTGTTTGTATGTTGAATGTTATCATTTATTCCTTCTGCTACTTTCTGCATTCGATGGAAGATGAAATTTATGGATCGTGCAAGTTTGAATACGTAGGTCTTTCTTACTTTCGACTTTTCTTGATTTCGTACGGATTGCTAAAGACTGCTTCTGGTTGTATTTAGGGCTTCTTTTAAATTGCTTCAGGCTATGATCGGTTTTATTCTTCAATTTCACGTTGACTTTTGAGTTGGAATCAATTTCGTTATCTTCTGTCTGACATAAACAAAGTGATTAATACGAATCTTTAGAACTTGTAGAATTGCCATAGATTCGGATCTTTATGGTTTATGTATGGGTGGATGACAAATTCGATTACTGTTTAATATTGAATGTTGCAATGTTTGATGTATGGGTATTTCGCAATCATGGATCGCTTCCTAAAAGCATGTATTTGAAGACTTTAATCAATTATACCTCCACAACTAAGACGTCTACACATTCATTTAAGTCGGAGTTCAAATCCTCGTCTTCACATTTGTTTTATAAAATTCCAACCAACTGTGTTTCTCATATTGTACAATCACTCATATTCTATTAATGTTTGTCTCTTATCATCGGGGTATGGACATTTTAACATCCCATGTTTTTTTCTCTCTCTTCCCTTTCCATCTACAGGAGGATTCGTTTGCCCATGACTCGGGACCTTCTCATATCGTTCTTCGTTCTTGGTTTAACTGGGTGAGGTTATATACTGTTTGTCATATTCTGATTTTGTTCTGTACTGTTGTTCATCGTACTAATTACTATTGATAAATGGGAAATAAGTTTTTATTGATCTGGATAAACATTCTATTTACTACACCTATCTTCTTGTGGTTAGGATTTTTGGTAACCAGCTTCTCTTTCTTGTTGGACTTGGCTACACTAACCCAACTTATGCTGCTGCCATACAGCCTGCCATTCCAGTTTTTACATTCCTTTTTGCTGTTATGATGGGGTTAGTTTGGTCTACTATTGTTCAATTTCGTCATTTTACTGAATATTTTAGTTAGTGCCTTTTGAAGTTAGATAGATATATGTTCCTTATTTTATATTAGATCTTGACTTATTTATGCAGCACAGAGTCTGTTAACTTACTCAAACTGGAAGGACAGGCAAAGGTTGGAGGCACACTTGTTTGTGTCTCTGGTGCGATAGTGATGGTTTTATTCCGAGGTCCAGCTTTGATTGGAAACACTGAATCTGATCTCATGTCACATAATGAGATAAGTGCAAGGGGCCAGCCAGAGCCTGCTGGATGGTTAATGTCTAACTTTCTGGAGTATGGATTGGACCATTTTCATGTTGGGGTTTTATGCTTGATAGGAAACTGTATGTGCATGGCTGCTTTCTTGGCTATCCAGGTACTTCACTGACAGTACATTTTCTGATAATGGCTACAGCATTTTTTCCTAATTTAAATTAGCACTTGATGAAAAATGTCCAGGTTCTTTTGTTGTTTGGTTTTTGCAAAAGTGTTTGACATGGATTTTTGGAAGTAGAATATAGGGGTAAAAGGAGATATGGATCCCAGGTAGATCTTATTTTACCGAACTGCAACAGAAGGAATCAATTAATAACGAAATGCAGTGTCAGTGTGTCAGTAATGGGTTCTCGAGCAAAGGTATATTGAAGCAGTACAGGGAAATAATAAAAGATGAGAGATTAAAATGTTATTTTGCCAGGAAAATGTTTTTTTTTTTGGAAACATATGTTCAGTGGCAACCGAGAACGTCGTTCAACTATCTTCTCATTTGGTTTTTCTTCTAGTTAATTTTTAATATGTTATAGCAGGTAATAGCAATTGGAATTCAGTGCTATCGTTGATATAAATTTAGAAACTATTAAATGAATATAGAGATTGATGTTGACGCCGTGGAACTCTATCAGAATATTTTAAGCCTATATGTATATTAGTAATTAGTCAAGGGATTTTGTCATAGAATTTTGGTTAGAAATTGAGGTTATTGGAATGAGGAAGGTAGACAGTATTTTGGTGAGCGATTTAGGGGTTGAGAGAGATCTCAAGATGGGGAAAGTCCAAGTAATCTCAAACACTTGGTTTATATTGTAATAACATTATCATTTATCTTTATTATTTTTGGATTTTATCATATTCCTAAACAATTTTATTCTTCATTTTATGGTCAGCAATGTTTAAATTTTTTATTGTACAGGCACGGGTTTTAAAGAAGTATCCTGCTAATTTGTCGGTCACGGCATATTCGTATTTATTTGGTGTTATATTGATGGTCATCACATCTTTCTTTATGACCAACGAATCAACAGACTGGAACTTGACACAATCAGAGTTTTTTGCTGTTCTTTATGGTGTAAGCTTTCATACCACACCCTTTCTTGAGTATTTACTTCAAAACATTTGTTGCTTGTGTAAAGCTTTACAGAATTCAATTCCTTTGAAAATTTCGAGAATCTCCTTTCCTCTCCCATCAGATATTTTCTGAATGATGATATCAATATGCTTGTGGTTTTCACCTTCACACTTAAAAAGAGAAACTGCATTATATTCCTATGATCTATCTCCATAAGGCATGAACTATGCAAGAAGAGAGAAGTTTTGTTTCATGCGAGCTCATCTGCTCATGAGATTGGGATTTAATTTTAGGTTTGGTGTTTGATTTTCCTCTTTACACCTGACTTGTGCTTTTGTTCACTAGAGTTGAAAACTTGAAAAACGAAGTCAAATGGGCTGAAACCGTTTTAAGTATTTGCAATACAGATTTCCGTGTAATTAGGTACCGATATTTAAGTACTTGAAAGTTTTAACAAGAAGAGTGACTCGACACTTTTGCTACACCGTTGATATCGGAAAAAAAGGTTATGAGAATCAATTTTCTTTTCACAGGGAGTTTTTGCATCTGCTATCAATTATGGACTCTTGACATGGTGCAATAAAATATTGGGACCTGCATTGGTCGCTCTGTACAATCCACTTCAACCTGCAGCATCTGCTCTGCTATCAAGAGTTTTCATAGGAAGCCCTATTTATCTTGGAAGGTTTGCCTCGATTTTAATTACATATTATACATTTACTTCATAAATTTGATGTTATTATGTTTGTTTTGTTAACAGTATTTTAGGGGGATCTCTCATAATTGCCGGTCTTTATTTGGTTACTTGGGCGTCGCATAGGGAACGACAAACGACTACGGTATTGCTACCGCATTCAACCAGGTCCTCTGAGCCACTTATTCACAAAGATTCATTGACTAACAAGTTTGCCTATCAAATAGGACACATTTTCTCAGGGTCTGCTTCATCGCCCAAGTCTGTAGATTAGACCGAACTTCTGATGGGATTTTTGATGTAAAGTTCACATTTCAACTTTTTCAAAAGGGTGGCCTCAACATAAGTGAGGTTTTGATTATAAAAACCTTCATCTCTTAAAAGTTACCAATGTTGTAATTTTCCAATGGGATTACATGATTCATTATTCTGCCTGTTCCTTGTATTGTTAACATATTTTTGCTGAATAATAAACTATCTCAGAGGTCCAAATATAATAGAGCAATGTTATTATATCAATTAGATTCAAGTGTATTTCCTTTTTCAGCCCTTTCCTATGCTTTTGTTGAGGTGAAATAGGCAATAAGATATTGTAAGTTGCAAGTGGTAGATTTGTTTTGTTTCTATGGTGCATAAACTGTCCATCCCATTTGTGGTTTAAAGAAACTATTGAAAGTTAGAACGTGGAAAAGAAAATTATTATGGAAATGACAAAGGGCAACCTCGGGTTCCCACTCATAGAAATGAAAAAAATTGGTTAGAGAACTTAAAATAAATGTGCATGTTATGCAGGGATATTAGTGTTTACTTGTAGTGTTTCATGTTTGTACGCTGAAATCGAATGGTTTTGATCCTTTCTATAGGTGAATAAACATTGGATGCCATGCAACTCTAATATCCCTACATATCTTACCATGTTAATACAGTTTCGATTTTATCATTTTTTTTTTTTTAAGTTTCAAAAGCTTAAATCGACGGATCCATCGACGAACCGTCGATTTGTACTTTTTCATGATCAAAGTTGATTTGAATATTTACTAACTAACCAATAGTTAGTTTGATGACAATTAGGTCGAAAAACCAAGTCCGACTAACCGATTCTCACCCCAAGACCACCAAATTTCTAGTCACCAAAAAGTGGGTTTGGAGGTACATTTTAGATTCAACAATTATGGCTTACAAATTATTATTATGGAGAGTTGGATTACAAGTTAGGACTGTTTTATTCCACTCCTGGACCAGTTGTGCCTCTATCTTACATATTGTATTAGTTGACGAATTGTACTTATAGGAATAATTTTAATTCTTTTGTTTGGGTAAAACATTCTGTTAATGATTAACGTTATCTTAGAGCATGAATGGACACCTTCTTTTTATTTATTATTATTTCAATAAATAAATGAAAAATTGTTTTGCTGATTGAATATTCTTATTTAAACTTATTCCCTTGTGCTAATTCGGTAAAAGAAATGTTGCATTCTAGTTTGAATTTTCAAAGTTCTATTTTTGAATCTATGAACTTTTGTAATTTTTTAGTTTTTCTTTCAAAACCTTTTAAAATAATCACTTTGATTTTATTTTAATTACCTTTTAATCCCCATATTTTTAAAATATGTGTTTAGTCCTTTAAGTTTTTAAAATATATATTTTATTCCCTTGGTTTGTAAAATTATGTTTAGAAGGTCCTTTAAGTAGTTTATTATTATTATTATTTTAAATGATTAGACATTTGAAGTATAACTTTTTTTATGAACACCATTCTCTTCTCTATAAATTTACTTTTCAAATATTAGATATCGTATGATTATTTTTAAAATTTTGAAAATAAAAATCTCACAAAGAAAAAACTATTTAAAAGTGTATTCTTTTCGTTTAATTTTAATAATTTATTCTCAACTATGTGCACTAAAACTTAAATCATTGCTAACAGGTTTTCTTTTTTTGGAAAAGGTCCTAATAGTTAAGTCCTATCAATTTACCTATTTGCTTTTATATATATATATATATTTTTTTTTTAAATGGCTATTAACCTCTTTTGGTTCATTTCTCAACCTCCAAGTACAATGTCAAAACAACTCCATAAACAAAAAAAATATTCACAATGCTTTTGCAATTAATTTTTTTAAAATATTATTTTTGCAATTAATTTT
The DNA here is from genome assembly GCF_000004075.3 of Cucumis sativus. Lineage (NCBI taxonomy): Eukaryota > Viridiplantae > Streptophyta > Magnoliopsida > Cucurbitales > Cucurbitaceae > Cucumis > Cucumis sativus. The sequence goes on from NC_026658.2 coordinate 17,398,427, forward strand.
TTAAAAATATTCCTTTTGCAATTAGTTATCATTGAAAAATTGAAGCTTCATTATTATTTTAAACAAATTAATACTTCGCTGTCACTAAGCTTATGATATGAACAATTGAGTATCCACTCCATAACGAGAGAACGGCCTTTCCAACAAAAATTTCTCACTTTTGCGCTTCAAAAAGACCCCATCGATTCCTCTCTACCCTTTTCATGTGCTTTATCCGACTGCAAAACAGTAACCCAGTTGCGAATTCGAGGTCTTCAATGGTAATTATTTGTCTTTTTTCTTTTTTCTTTCCCTTTTCGTTTCTCTTTTTTATCCTCGTTCACCCTTTAACTGTGGGTTTTAAGCTCTTTCTGCCTCGATTGTGGTGTAGAACAGCTTCTATTTTCCTTTTTCTTCTTCTTCTTCTTCTTCTTCTTCTTCTTCACGTGCAACCCACGAATCTGAAAAGCTTTATTTATGTATATTTATTGATTTTTTTATTTGTTCTTTTTTGCCTTTTCTTCTCTGTAGTTTGTTCCTTCAGCTGGATGTTATCTGGGTCTCTGGCTTGAGGGTATGTGTAAATTGTTCGCATTTTGTTTTGGTGTTTCTATTTGAATTTGTTGATTTTGTTTGTGGGTTTTTTTTCTTTTCTCCTTAATTCATAGTTTTTATGATTGTTGTTTGAATAACTGTTGGAATCTGAGTATTGAGAAGTTCTTATCTGGGTCTTGATTTGCCTGATTTTGGGGTGTTCTGAAATTCCTTTTTTGTTGTTGTTCTTTAATTTTTTTTTTGGAACTTAATTGTGACTTTTGCCTCTCTCTCTCCTCTTCTCTCACACTACATAATGAGAATTTTCTTGTGTAATTGTTGAAAATTGAGTAGAATGTTTGAGTCCAATTCCCTATGAATCGATGCAACTTTCTGTAATGGCTTTAAATGCTGTGGAATTGAAGCTTGTACAATGAGGTATTGACCTTTGGGAAAAGTAAAATGCAAATATGTGATTCTTATGATTGTGACCGTTGCCTAACACTCTTTGAGTCATTAATTCTTTACCAAAGGTGATTGGTGATTTAGCATGATATAGACTAGGAGATTTTATGTTCCACCTGCAATGTCACTACCTCCAAGTCCCAAATTAATATTGATTTCCACTTGCAGGGTTCTTTTACAAAATTTTCTGCAAGGGAGTGAAGAGTACAAGTGTTGATATAATCTAATGTATAGTAACTTATCAGCTTAAGCCTTTGGGTTTATTGTCGATTTAGCAGAAAGCTTTTATTTAACTTTTTTCCCCACATACTCGTCATTGCTTTAAATTTTGTTGTTAACAATTAACATACTTGAAGAAAATTTTGCCAACCTTTGGTACTTTCAGTTAATAATATAATGGATATTTTCTTAATACCTTTTCGGGGCTTTCTGTATTTGTGTTATATAATCCTATAGTTGTAGATTACACTTAGTGGATGGAGCTCCATACAACTATAACTATTTTTTAATGAACTACTTGATTTGAGTTTTCATACTTAATTTACCACAGTAAATAGGATTATATTATTACTGGGACTTGACCTTCTACAGGTTTTGGGTGTCACCATGAAATAGTTGTTTCTGTTCCCATTGTACAATTAAAACTGAAAGAGTAATATGTTTTTCTTATTGAAGAGTTCTGGTGTTGAATATTTTTCAAAAATTGACATCCCGATTCTAAAAATTGATATCAGGCTTTGGTTTCTTTTTGCTTCTTAGTGTATCAGTTTCCTTTTGTGTCTGTGGATTGGAACTTCATTGATCCATGACTCCATGAATTCCTCATCTGATTTTCATTGTTTTTCTTTTTTGGCAAATCGATTTTTCTTTTTGAAAATCGTGGTTGATGATGATTATATTCTCTTACTGTCATTGTAGGGTTTTAGCTTAACCTTTTCCTGTGGATTCGGTGTGATTTGCTAAGCCATAAACCAAGAGGCATTATTCAAGTACTGTCTTGAAATTTCACAAATAAAGCTGATGTTAGTAACTAAGCAATGCAGTTATATCATCATCCTTACTCTTTGGATAGCCAGAAGGTGAGACTTGCCTTGGAAGAGCAGAGCATTGATTACACGTCGTATCATGTCAATCCCATCACGGCCAAGAACATGGACTCCTCATTCTTCAAGATCAACCCAAGTGCTAAACTTCCCGTATTTCAAAATGGTTCCCACATTATTTTCGACACAATTGAGATAATTCAGTATGTGTTCCTTCTTAGTCCTTTGTTCTTAAATCTTACCTTTTTCATGCAATTTCCATATGCTTCATGAGATTAGCTGGAATAACTAACTTCATTAGGTTGACTCGAAAGGTTGTGGTTGTATAAATAAAAGTAAGTGGAAATAATATGAATTACTTGTTGTAGTTTTGTTTCTTAGGTTAACTCACTTCATTAGGTTCTTCTAGTGGTCTGTTTTTTTTTTTCAGAACAATTGAAGATATCACCAAAGAATTAACAATTGAAGACATTGTACAATAGTTTTTTGTCAATTTCTAAAAACCATTATCCAAATAACTGTAAAACTATTGTCAAAATAAACATAGTAAAACTATCATAAAACTTGTACTATCAACCTTGAGGTTAGAGATTCGATTCTCTCACCTCACATGTTATCAGAAAAATAAAACTGTAAAACTAGCTGCTGCTAAACACCTCCTCAGTGGCCGATGTAGTCAAGAACCGGCTAATATATGGATGTCACAAATCTGTTCAGGTATATAGAGAGAATTGCAGTTGTCTCCTCAGGGACCGACGAGATAATGCCAAGTAGCAGGGAAGTTGTTGAATGGATGCATAAGATACAAGAATGGAATCCAAAATATTTCACTCTTGCCCATATCCCTGAAAAGTACCGTCTTACTGTCACCAGATTTATAAGGCGAGTGGTGATCTCTCGGATGGCAGAAACTCCCGAAATGGCTGCTGCTTACCATCGTAAGCTCAGAGAAGCATACGAGACTGAAGACAAATTGAAAAACAAATCTGTTGTCAAACAAAGCACTGATCATCTAGTTGCACTTCTCGATGAAATCGAATTGAAACTAAGCGAGACTTCTTACATAGCAGGGGAAGAGTTCACCATGGCTGATGCCGTATTCATTCCAGTGCTGGCTCGACTCGAGCTGTTGAAGCTGGCAGATGAGTATATAGGCAGCAGACCAAACATTTCAGAGTATTGGATATTGGTGCAGCAGAGGCCAAGCTACAAGAAGGTAATTGGAAAGTATTTCAAGGGATGGAGAAAGCATAAAACACTTCTGAAAACTTGGTGCTTTGTTCATATCAGAACCTTGCTGAGAAGATATTGATGGAAAAATAATTATAGTCATAAAAGTTTATTTGTATTTTTGTACATGAGGGAGAAGCTATTGGGGTGAAAGGGTAAGTGTATCTATCTATTTGTTGCCATTTTTTTACCTCCCTTTTTTTGTTTTGTTTCATAAAATGTGTGTTGTATTGTGATTCTCATTTTTATTTCTTATTGGACAGAGGATTGGAGGTTGAATCTTGATTTTGGATTTCCCAAATGGTATTTAATAATAAGTCAGTGTGCTATTACATTTTTATTTTTCGAGTACAACTGCAGAGCATCAATTTATGTCTCAACTTATAAACTTTTACCTTAAAATGTTTTAAATCGATTTTGAATGAATTAGAAATCACTTTAGTCATCTTCAAAACCAATCATGATAGTATAAAACATTGACAAACACATATTTCGTTCACATCACACAAAATATAGTATATATTAAAACTACATAACATTAGCTTAACAGTGATTGAAGTTCTCATCATAACAGTACATAATAACATAACACACATAACCCAAAGTTTGTACACATAATTTAAAAGTCTAGAGATTATATTAAAAAAAGTTTTAAGACTCCCAATAGCATAAACATAAAGAGAGAAATAGATATAAAATATGATTAATTATTCCCTTTCTTGTAGATTTGGCTGAATAGGCTGAACTCTGAAAGCAAAAGGCATTTGAGAATTGAAATCTCTCATTCTTTGATTATATCCAATATCCATTTCTCTCACACTATCTCCCATTGCAACCATCTCCTTTTGGTACTGCATGTAATGTATATATAATTGATTTAAATACTTAAACGTTTTACTTAAAACAAACATAACTAAATCGACTTCTAAATATGTTAACAAAGAGGTACGTGTTTAAATTTCTCTTTTCCTATTGTACTAAAAAATCTGTTTTATGACTAATACGTATTAAAAAGTTAAATGAAATGCAAACATGGTGCAAACTTTTTTAATGGAATGAAAAATGAGATAAAATAAATAATTAGTAATAAGATGTTCAAAGTTTCAATGCAAAATGATACATTTTAAACCTTATATTTTACCTTTGAGCTAAAATTAAAAGTTGCCTTCCCTAAAAAAACTTCTAACAAAATTTAGATATTTTTATAACCAAAATAATACTTTAAACTAAATTTAAATATTCATAAGTTGTTGTTTAGTATGTTTTAATTATATTTTTGAAAATCTTGAAAAGTATTATACTTCAAAAAAAAAAATGTCTACTTTATGTTAAATAATAAATATTTATCCTATAGATAAAAAAAATTTATTATATAATTGTAAATAGGTGGACTTGTTATTGGTTATAGTTAAATATTATATGTACAACTAAAAGTTGAATTATGAAGAAAGAGTGTAAAATGATTTTACCAGCTCATAGTTAAGGCGCTTGTTCTCTTCTTCCATCATTCTTTCCTATATTATTAAATATCCAAAACTCAACAACATTATTTATTTCACTACAATATCATTAGTATATTCTAAACACAATGTTTAATTTAATTGCCCAACACAACTAATTCATCTAAAAACTAATCTTTTTAATTCTTTCTTACTTTGTTGAATTTTCTTTTTTAAAAAATACATATTTTAAATAAAAAATTATTTTTGATAATGAATGATACAATTAAGTTATATTAATGTTTATGATAGAAAAAAACAAACAGAGAGATTCTGTAATTTTCAAAATTTATAGAAACGATTCTAGAAAAACAGAAACAGAAAATCAAAAAACGAAAATAAACAATCTTTCAATGCATTAGATATTTTTCTCACGATCAAAGTACTCACAATAATACTTTTAAAATCTTTGGCAAATTTTTAAAAACAATCTAAACTAATTTCTTTTTTTTAAAAAAAAAGTAAACAGATTTTAGAGCCACTTTAAACCACAATTTTCTTTTCTTTTCTTAGATAATTACAAATTCTAGTAAAAAAAAAAAAAGAAAGAAACCAGTTTTTCTTTTTAGAAAAAATGATAAATGACAAAACTAAAAATATAGAAAAAAAATTATATTCTAATAATTTATAACCAAAACGTCGTGTATGAGATACTGATAGAGGTTCAACGGTATTCCAATTAAAAAACTCTATTAGGTAATAAAACTTACTCTTTTTTTTTTCTTTCTAACATTCTCTTTGAATTAACTAAGCGATAAAAGAAAATACAATGTGATGAATGGAGAAAAAAAAGAGAGTAAAGATATATATACGTACATTTGTTCTCATCATTTTCATGAATTCCGACTGCAACCACAAAACCAAACAAAAATTTAATTAATATTCATCTTATCATATACATATATATATATATATATCGAGTTAAATTATTACGTAAATCACGCCTACTTCCAAAATATATTTATAAAATACAATAAAATTTCAGATTTTATTGATGAAAGATATTATATTACCGGTAGATTTTTGTGGTGTGTATGAATATCACAAATAGAATTGTGTTACTATTGATAGATGAAGTTTTGCATATAATTATTTTAGAAAAAGGAAAAAGGAAAAAGGAAAAACCTGCTTCTCACGAACACCGGTGAGGCCATTTTCAAGAGCTTCTTCGAGAGCCATTAACTCCTTGTAGTTCAAAGACGTTATATCTTCTCCTCTCAAATGCCTGTTTTTATTTTCTCATTTTCTCATTATTCTCTTTTCATGAATATATATATATATATATATATATATATATATATATATATACACATATCCAATTAATGATATCCAGAGAAGAATTTTTCTTTATAATTTTTTCAAAAAAGAATCCAAATATATATACCTTAGCTCAATCTGCATGTTGTCATTCTCTTTCTTAACTCTATCCATTTCATTGCTCAGATTCTGTAAAATTATTAATATATCAAATAACCAAACACACTATTAAAAAAAAAACTAATTTAGAAGTGTTAAACTACTTATCTTGATTCAACGCCAACTCATCGATACTAATCTACACATTCTAGTTATTTTCTCAAAAGTTTAAATCTCAAAGTCCGTATGTCATTGTACATAAAAGAACAAAACATCTTCAAGCTAAAAGATGGACAAAAAAAATTGACAAGGATAGTTGTAGAATGTGAAAATTTGAACCACCAACTTCAACCAACTTCAACTTACCTTGATAGTATAGTCAATACCAAATTAGGGTTCATATTTTTCTTTTTTTAAAACAATAAAATATTTTCTTTCTATTGGCAATAGATCTACAAGTATGAAACTGCCAAGTGACTTTTTTTTTCCAGCTGAAAAACACATAAACAAACCAAAACATAATCTTATTATTCTTCCAAAAAGAAAAAAAAAAAGGAAGAAAGAAAGAAAGAAAGCATAATTTATGTTAATAGATCTGTTCATGGATGTTACATTTCTCTTAGTTTCAACTTTCCCTTTTCATGCTAAATTTTCACAAACCATCACAACACATAAATCTTAAAAGAAAAAAAAAATAGAATTTTTTATTTTATTTTATTTTATAAAATCATTCGTATCCCATTTCTAGATCAGTTCATAGGATTTCAAACCCCAAACTTTTCTAACATATTTTTGGCAACAAATTTATTTTTTAAAAAAACCCACCATATTTCTTATATATATATATATATATATATATGTATGTATGTATAATAAAAAACCAAGATCCAAGAAAAAAAAGCGTAGATCTAAAATTTCACATGAGGGAGAAAATTAGAGAGACAGTATATATTAAAAAAAAAAAAAAAAGGAAAGAAATCTATCATGTTATATATATATATATATATATACTTTCTTTTAGGGTTTCATTTCTCACATATCCAAAGAAGAAGAAGAAGAAACTTAGATCTAAAATTTCATACGAGGGAGAAAATTCGAGAGAAAATATAAACAAAAATAAATAAATAAAACCTCATGCTTAGCATCCCACAGCCTCTTCCCAGATTGCTTGTGATACTTATCCAAGATATCAACCAAACTAAAATTATCATTCCCAAAAAGAAAAAGAAAAAAAAGATAAGAAATCAGATTAATTAATAACAAAATTTTAAAAAATTATATAAGAAAAAAGAGAGAAAAATAAAATTTCTTACGGTGTAGAAGGGCTGCAATATTCATGCATTTTTCCAGAGCTAGCAAAAATGACAAGAGAAACTTGAGCATCGCAAAGAACAGTAATTTCTTTGGCTTTTTTGATGATACCATTTCTTCTCTTTGAATATGTAACTTGTCTATTGCTTGAGTTCTCTATTCTTTTTATTTCTATTTTCCCTCTTCCCATTTTCTTTCTCTCTTTTCTTCTTTTCAAATGCTCTAATTAAAAATTCAACAAACATGGGTTCTTTAAAATAAAAGGACCATTCTATATTGGGTTTTCATGTTCATAAACTTTCTATTTCTTACACAAAAATAGGCCTTTTTTTTGGGTTTGTGACAACCCCAACTCAACTCCAATTTTTTTTCACATTAATTATTATTATATATATAAGCTTTTTTTTTTTTCGAATTAATTAAGTTTTAAGTTTTTTTTTTTTTGTTGCTTCTTATTAACCATTGGGTTTCATCCATTATTCTCTCTCACTTTTTTATTTACTTTTCCTCCACATCAAATAAGTAAACAAGTGTGTAAATATGTATATATAATCCTTCCTTTCAAATTTATTATCGATCTAAATTTAATTTGCCTACGTGCTTAAATATACCACAGATTTTAGTTCTTATACTTTGAAATCTTAACTTTAGTTTAAATAATTTGGATAAATCTTAATTTAGACCATGAAATTTAATAAATAATAATAAATTTTACGTAATCAAATATAATATGGGAAAAATTAATGTTAGCAGATGATAGGTGTTTTTTTTTGGAATATATAGTCAACCAAAAACTAGTATAAGAATTAATTAATTTAAAATGGACTGGAAAATTGATAGACTAAAATTGGATATATATTTTAAAATATGGGGATTAAAATTAAACAAACCACTCAAGTAAAATGATTTCTTAACCTTGTTTTTATCTTATTCATTATGTTTCCAAGGGTTTATTATGTTATACCTAATTATGTAAATTTCGGTATAGATTTGAATCTTTAACAAATTTTTTTTCACATTTTGGTTGATATTATAATAATAATTGAATTAGTTGAGCTATATTGAAGAGATAATTAACAAATTTAGAGATGGAGAAAAGATCATTGATGTCAACTCTTAAGAGATATACCTAGCCATCTTAGCTTATATATATAATAATTGCACTTTGATTATTGCAACATAATAGAAAATTTTGATTTAAGTTAATGAATGAAATGTGATGTACTGAGATATGTTTTTTTTACACGTACGTACAATACCAGCAAGGAGATATGAGTTATAAACTTATTGATGGTTAACACATTTGTATACACCTAAGTTATGCTTATTTTGGTAGAGAGATTTTGAACAATTAATCATATACAACATTCTAAGAAACTAAGATGTTAGTTTAGTAGCAGAAGAAACTTAACATATATATATTTAACTGTGTGTGTCATCAACTAAGAAATTTCAATTTCTTAACTCCCATCTACAACATTAATGTAAAACTAATAAATAAAGAGTAATATATACTTTAACATCTCTTTTTCATTATCCATATCAAACAAATAATAAAATATTTTATAAAATAAAATACGAAGTATCTTGTTAAATCAATTTGATTGGACAATTTGTGTAATGGTGTTTGAGATTAGAGTGTTAAGTTATTTGTTCATAAATAAATAGTCTTAGGGTAATAGTTAGGGTGGATGCCCTAAAAGGACAGGTGTCAAGCTTACAGCATCGGAGTATTGTGATAGGTAAGAAAATGGAGTTAGGGTTAAGTGAGAAGAAAAAAATCTTAACCATCAAATCAAAAAATCAAAAGGGGTTTTTGGCTCAAGAAAGTTAGGAATTTATGTGGGTTTTTCTTTTCCTTCTTTTTTAAAAAGAAAACAATGAAAAAAGGGGAAATGGGAAATTAAAGATGGAAAAGAAAAAAAGAAAATGACCAAAAATAGCAGAGGGGACAAAGCAATTTCTAAGTGACTTTTTAAGAGTAATAATCTTTAAAAAAAAAAAAAAAAGCAGAAAGAAAGAAGCATTGCACAGTCAAAAACCTATGGTTAGTTTTTTTTGAAAGTTTTGATATCAATTGTGATCAAATCAAAAGTCTATTCCCATTTCCTCTTCCATTAATTCTTGTAAACAAGAAATCTCCAATTTTGAACTCTCAGAAAAATCTCAATCAATCTAATCAACAACTTCAATTCTTTGTATGCCAAACAAACTGCTGTCATTTCTACTAACCCTTTATATATGTTCATATGTATGTATTTGTAAATTGGTTTTAATTTCATTTTCACACTTTCATGGCTTATCCATTTTTGGGTACATTCCAAAAACCATTTTCAATTGTAAAAAAACAAGTCCTAAACTGTGTACTCAGTTAAAATTAGACCATGCTTAAGTCTGTTAGGTATTCGTTTTGTTTTTTAAAATTTATTTAGGTCTACAACCTCAAATTCACCTTCTTTCTTAGATTGCAGTTTGGTGGTAGTTTCAAAAACCAAATCAACTTTTGAAAACTAAAAAAAAAATTTAAATCATTATGAGATGTTTGAAAGAAAATAAACTTAATTTTAGAAAACAAAAATAAAAAACGAACATAGAGGTTTAATTTCTACTGCTATTGTAGGCTTGAGGGGTTTTGATTTTAATGGTTTGTAAGTTTTTAAAACTCAAGTATTTTACAGTTGAAAGTGAAAATTTAGAAGTATAATTACAACCGATGATTTTTGCAATTTGTCTTTTTTTTTGTTGTTAGAAAACAATTTTTATTATACTCTGAAATTTGTTAGCAACAAATTTAAAATCAGATATGTTTTCAATAAATCTTAAATTTATTCTGGGTTATTTTTTAATTGAAATATAATTAGCTAAATAATAATAATAATTTTAATAATGCTAATAAAATACTAACAATAAACAAACGATATGAACTAAATTTAATATTTGTTAGAAATAGGAGGGGCTAAAATTTGAGATTTGGGAGTACAAAACCGTAAAGTTGAACACATTTCAAAATATAGAAATCAATTTGGGCATTTCAACTTTATTTAATGTTCTTTTTTTTTAGGAAAAACTGTTTAGGGTTTGCTCTAAAGGTCTTGAAATTTTTTAGCCTTTAGTTTTTGGTGTGTAGTGGACTGTGTGTGTTCACATTTTGGTAATTACTGTTCAAAAAATTAGGGTTTGCTTCTTGAGGGAAACCCTTTTTCCCTACCACTTTTGTTAAATAATAATGCTTCAATGTGTACAATTTGGTCATTTCATTAACTTTTTTAAAATTACCTTTTTTCTTAAAAGAAGATAGGATGCTTGTTATTCTTTGCAAATAATTTAAGCACATTATATGAATTTAGCGATGAGGTATGATAGAGGAGATTTACAAATAATTAAACTGAGGAAAATGAAGTTAATATTATTGAGGAAATAAATATGTTACATAAACCGTTAGGTTGAGATACATATATCTCACTCTCTTAAGGAGATTCAAGTTCTCTGCGATAATTGATCAATAAGATGTCAAAGCTCCACAGCTAATAATGCACTTCTTTAAAATCAATAAGATGTTAAAAGGCTAATTAGAGAGATATAGTTTTTTTTTTCTTTTTTTCTTTGTTAAAGTTGTGTGTTTTGAGAGCAATAATGTGAGAGCCTATTTGGAATAACTTAAAAATAAAAAATATCTTCATTTAAATATTTTTTCTAAAAACTCATTCAAAGAAAAACATGTGTGTTTGGCAACTTTTTAATTTTTTCAAAAGTGTTTTTAGGTAAAAACTTGTTTGATTTGTAATAGAGTAAAAGATTATATATATATATATATATAGAATCTATCTGTGGAGATTTTGATAGAAGTTCGACAAGAGGTTGGTTGTTTGAGGTGGTTAGGATCAGTCATTATAAAATATTGGTTAATCAGAGGTTGGTAACAGTTGGTCATTGAAAGCAAAAACGTTGACAATCACAAAAAAATGGTTGTTGACAATTGACCGATAACAATCATAGAAAAACGATTGACCGATAACAATCATAGAAAAACGATTGACCGATAACGGTTACCATAAAATAATGGACAAAAATAAGCCAACAACGGTCACAAAAAAATGACCAACAAAAGTTGATAGGCAACAACTACGAAATAACGGTGAAAGAAAGTTGGTCGATGGCAGTTAACAAAGATGGTTGTCGAAAGGTTGGTTGGTGAGGATGGTGTTGTTTGTCAGATTGTTTCATACAAATTCAACAGATTAACCATTAAACACATAAAATTTATTTTTCTAAAAGTTGGTTTTATGTGTTTATCCTAAACCACATTATTTTATAAATTCATTTTTTTCAAAATTTATTTTAGGTAGTTGCCAAACACATAATCTTTTTTTCAAAACAACTTATTTTTTAATTTAATCACTCCAAAATGTAACTAAGCGATATTTATAGTAAAATTATATATCTTAAATTTAAGATAAATTGTCAAAAGTAAAAAATTTGACAAAATATTTACACTAAAAAATTAAGTGTGTAATGAATTTTGTTAGTGTAACACACTACTAGAAAAAAGGTCAGACGTTTTCTAAATGTCATAAACAAGTATATTTTTTATCTTTTTTTTAAAAAATCTCATAAACAAGTACATTTTTGACGTTTTTTAAATGTCATTAACATTTAACATATACTTGACAGCTTATACATGTAATGAACATTTATATACTTGACATTTATAAAATGTCAATGATTATTATTTCTAGCGTTTATTAACTGTCATGAATTTTAGTTTTCTTAATGCTGACTTCAAGAACGTCAAGAGTAATAATTCTTGACTGTTAAAGAACGTCAAAAGAGTCTGTTTTTTAGTAGTATAAATAGTTTTTTTTTTGAATTTGTAAAAATAGCAAAAAAAAATTATGATAATAGAGCTCATGTCACTTACATTTTCAAAATTGCAAAAATAGCAAATTTAAAAGTAGATTATCGTCCTATTTATCAAATTTGCATGATGCAAAAAAGAGATATTATGAGATATTTTTAATTTTTTTTTTTTTTTTGTCAAATTTCGTTTTTTTAGAAAGGCCTTAAATTTAATATATAATAAATAAGAATTTGTTTACATACAACCAAATGTGTTTTCCATTTTTTAAGAATTAAAAGTAGTCTTTGGTTATTTCTCCAAAATGAAACGTCAATTTAAGGAGAAAATAAATACTTATTAAATATTAAAAAGTGTGATAATAATTTATTGTGCTTTAGAAAAAGTTGAGAATTAGATTCTTCTATTTAATTTTCCATTTTTATCTCTAACATTTTTTTTATTCAACAACCACATAAGTGAAAGAATTAAACTTTAATATCTTATCCACTCAATCATATATGCTCAAATTGATTTAATAAACTTTGTTCTTTAATTCAACAAATAGCATAGAGGTGAAAACGATTGAAATATTAAATTTTTTTAATTAATATAATTAGAGTCTTACTTGCATGGAGTATTCTCGAACCGGTGAATAGTAATCAAGTGTACAACAACATTTTAAACAAAATAGAAGTATAAGAAAGACTGCCAGTATGATAGACTTCTATTGTTAATAAACTTATATGGTGATCTATCACTAATAGCTACTAACAATAAAATTAAGTTTGTCGTAACTGATAGACTTTGTTTGTTGCATTTACAAATAATTTTATATACGATAATAGTTTGATTATAATTGCAATATTAACTCGTGTTAGTCATGAAATAGGAATAGTTGAGATAATTGGAAGAGAATAAGTATATATCTCATTTTGGTTTTGTATTATGATCATGTTTGCATTAATTTTGAAGTTAACTAAAACTTTTATCAATGAGCTTTTATTAATTTCACATTCTCAATGTTCCCCCAAATTATAAAAATGGGTTGTTATTTTTTTTTTAATAAACATAGAAGTACAAGATGTAGTAAATAGTAATTATGACTAAATAATGTTTCGTGTGTGTGTGTGACACCACAATTATTAAAATGTACTAATTAAAACCATCAAATAACCGCCTATACATAATTGATTTTTTTTTTTTTGTTAAATTACAGTTTTGATTTAGCGGGTGAATAAAAATATAACAAATTTGAAGGTTTACTTGAGATAAATAAAAAAATGGAAAAAAAATTGCTTTTAAATTGCCTTAAATGTCCCTAGTCAAGTAAAAAAATTCATATTCCAAATACAATTATTCTCAAACCCAAAACACTCCTTGATTGAATCACGCATCCCCAAACAAATCACATTTTTTTTTCAAATATTCCCAAGCAAAACACTAACGATCAATCATTCCTTGCCCTCAATTCTCAAAATTCCCAACAAACTTCCCAAGATATGTGGCCCACAAAATCATTCACAAAACACATTTGAATAGTACCGTACCTCAATCAACTGCACTTCATCATGTCGTCCATCAACATCTGCTCAATTGTAAATTAGGCATACTCTATAAGAAAATACAGACCGATTTTATGGTTCTTTTTGTCACACTACTACAAAACTGGCAATACTTAACGCTTAAAAACAGTCAAGTATCTGTTTACTTGACACTTTTCAATGTATCAAGTAATCTAGTGTCAATAATAAGGGAGGTTTAGTTGACAGTTTAAGCGTAAAGTGCAATTATACTTGACAGGTAAAAAGCGTCAAGTGTGGAGACCTGATGCGGTTATGAGTACGATCGGGCATGAGAGGCACTCGGTCCTCCAGATTTTCAAGGGCCGTCGGGGGCGCACCGGACACCACGGGACGTGCGGTGCTCTTCCAGCCACTGGACCCTACCTCCGGTCGAGCCGTTTTCAGGGTGGGCAGGCTGTTAAACAGAAAAGATAACTCTTCCCGAGGCCCCCGACGACGTCTCCGGAATTCCTTACGTTGCCGTTAGCCGCCACGTCTGGGTTCAGGAATTTTAACCCGATTCCCTTTCGAAGTTTGCGCTGCCGCGCTATCAGACGGGTTTCCCCCCCTCTTAGGATTGACTAACCCATGTGCAAGTGCCGTTCACATGGAACCTTTCCCCTCTTTGGCCTTCAAAGTTCTCATTTGAATATTTGCTACTACCACCAAGATCTGCACCGATGGCCGCTCAGCCCGAGCTCACGCCCAAGGTTTTGCAGCGACTGCCTCGCCCTCCTACCACCAAGTCAGACGAACGATTAGTCTTTCACCCCTATACCCAAGTCAGACGAACAATTTGCACGTCAATATCGCTATGGGCCAACACCAGAGTTTCCTCTGGCTTCGCCCCGCTGAGGCATAGTTCACCATCTTTCTGTTGGAATTTTTTATCCTAAAACTCGTAGTTTGTAATCATATTCTGTTTCAATAAAGTTGTTATTGAGAAATTAAATATTATAATCCTAAATCCAATAAATCAAGTTCCAATGCTATTTTTTGAATAAACTTGAACTTTATGTGTAAACATAAATGTGGATCAAGTTCGAGTATATATAACCTAAATAGTCAATAGTATATGAATAAAGGTTGGACGCCTTATTTAGAGAAACTATGGATGCGGCCCACTTTGTAGTACAAACGAGGTGATCCTGAATCGTTCATGTAGAGACATGAAAGTGGGGGCATCCTATGTAAAGTGTTTACATAAGACTGAACCATGAATTAATCTTTTTTACGTTATGACACCGTTTACTGTTTAAAACTGACAATCTCGATTGTTGATGACCTAGGTAACTTAATCTTAATCCTGAGTTAACTATGAACTCCTGTTCACACGAGATTATCCTTAGATCTGCATAGGTGAGGGCAGCTCATCAGTGTTGGTCCAATAAGCCTCCCATTTCAGGGGTAAGATCGGGTGGATAGCTGGGAACATAGGGTACAAGATGGAATTCACTCCTACCCACTTTCGGGTTAGTAGATAAGTTGTTCTCTTAAATTGTTGCAATTTTTAGACTATAAAGAACTAAATCGTTATGCACGTTGAACTACCTAAATTACTTGTGATTTTTTATTTTCAACTTTTTAAAAATAAAATTCATATATGTTAGGTTGAGTTTTATGTTCTAAAACTCGTGATTTGTAAATGTTAAATTATTCGATTATTCAATAAATTTGTTATTGAGGTATTGTTCAATAAATTGTTATTGAATAAGAGATTTATTCGTTATAAACTTTGAATTTAATAAAATAAGGTTTCTTTTCTATAGTAATAAGTTCTTTGCAACAACTTGACGCTTATGAATCTAAGAGTTGAATATGGAGAAGTCATCGAAGTGGGAGAGATTAAGTTATTCTTGGTCAGAGGACGAACCATATTATTGGATAATGTATAATTGCTTTCAGAAATAAAAAAGATATTTGATTTTACTTCAGACTGATTATTCAATATTTTCCTTAGTTAATGAAGGTTCATTATAAAAGGAGGTTGATGTTTGCTTTGCAAAATTGGAGATTAACTTATATTTTTTAAGAAAAGTGTAAAACTATTTTAAATATCGAGATATTTAAAATTACAAAAACTCAACCAAAAAAAGCAAAAAGTTTCTTATAAAGCCTATCTTTAGCATTTAACATTAGGTCACATTAATTTCAATAGGATTGAGAGATTGATAGATAGTGTACATATGTACATCTAAATCAATTAGAAGACAACTCTTTACCTCCATGTGAATTTATTGAAGGGAAAAAGACCGAATGATCTTTTATTGGAAAAGTTTTTAAAGCCAAAAACCACTTAGTACTCGTGCATGCGAACCTTTGTGAACCTATGAACATTAATGCACGAGGTCTAAATAGGTTCTACAGAATCAAAGAAACACAACTAAACCATTCGAAGAAAAGTATTGGGAGAAAAATAAAAACTGAGTATGGGCATCTCCGAGCAGTTTTTGTGGAAAAAAAATTTTATATTAATCAAAGTGAGGCCACCTAGTAGTTATACGTGAATTTTCGAGACTTTTTTCCCATGGTTAAAAATCGGCCAATTTTTCGTAGGCCAAGGCATTGGCCAGTTTTGGACCGTTGTTGGCGCTACCGTTTGGCACCACGAAAGAGCCCCACCTGACCCCTAGGCCCTGGGCTTTTTTTCTGTGTCATACAGTGTGCAATATAGATGAGTTTCCACACTTATCTGTCGACTATCATCGGTCTAAATAGGTTCCACATAATCAAAGAAACACAACAAAACCATTCGAAGAAAAGTATTGGGAGAAAAATAAAAACTGAGTCTGGGGCATATTCGAGTAGTTTTTGTGGGAAAAAACTTTAATTTACTCAAAGTGAGGCCACCTAGTAGTTATACGTGAATTTTCGGGACTTTTTTCACAAGGTTAAAAATCGGCCGATTTTTCGTAGGCTAAGGCATTGCCCATTTTTGGACTGTTTTTGGCGCTACCGTTGTGCACCACGAACAAGCCCCACCAGACCCTTAGACCCTGAGCTTTTTTTCTGTGTCATACAGTGTACAATATAGATGGTTTCCACACTTATCCGCCGACTATCATCGGTCTAAATAGCTTCCACAAAATCAAAGAAACACAACTAAACCATTCGAAGAAAAGTATTGGGAGAAAAATAAAAACTGAGTATGGGGCATCTATGAGCAATTTTTATGGGAAAAAACTTTAATATTACTTAAAGTGAGGCCACCTAGTAGTTATTCGTGAATTTTCGAGACTTTTTTCACATGGTTAAAAATCGACCAGCTTAGAACAATGTTAGAGGTCCCGAGAGTTCACATCTAACAGCTGGGTGACCCCATTCCGAGTAATATTAAAGTTTCTTGCCCACAAAAGTTGAACGGCGATGCCCTAGACTCAATTTTTTAGTTCCATCCCGAAAAGTCGTAAAAAGGGCCGGTGTTGTGGCCTATAAAGAAACCACACAGCTTAGAACAATGTCAGAGGTCCCGAGAGTTCACATCCAACTGCTGGGTGGCCTCATTTCGAGTAATATTAAAGTTTCTTGCTCACAAAAGCCGAACGGCGATGTCCCAGACTCGATTTTTTAGTTCTGTCCCGAAATGTCAAAAAAATGGCCGATGTTATTTCCTAGAAAGAAACCACCCAGCTTAGAACAATGTCAGAGGTCCCGAGAGTTTACTGAACACTTCATGATCGAACATGGAACAAAATAAAACCACTAATAATGAAGATCAAAGAGAACATGTAGAATGATCGTTTCAATCAAAATAATATGATATGCAAGAAAATAACTCATCATTGGCAGATGAATAGAAGGAAGAAATATTACCTCGGTCCTACTTTGCTCGGAACCACCAAAGCCACAACCCTTGGTTAGTATCTGTCACTCATCAGTGGAGGGAAGGTCGCCGCGGCCACAAAGGTTAACCGAGCGACAAGGAAAATACAATGAATGACGTTCGAGCGACAAGTCCATAGAACAAACCATGCAAGCAGCCACTTAGTCAACGAATGCCCGACCAAAGATAAGGCATCATATGCCATTTATTTTTAAATGTGGCCTGTCAACGACACCCACACCCACGTGGACATCGGAGCCGACAGACAATAGAAAAAAAATGTGAGGTTTAGAAAATCGGTGTGGATCAAAATACCGTGAAAGAAAATGATGTTGAACGATGTAGAAAAACCAGTGAGTGCCAAATAGGGTAAAAATACCGTAGATATGGAGAAGTAGGTTGAGAGAGAGATCGATTTTTGGGCAAATAGATTTGGACAAAATAGTGAGAGAGAAAGTGTGAAGAAGAAGAGAGAACCATTGGTAGGTCGAATGTAGAAGACGAAGAAAATGGACAGAGAATGAAGAAGAGAAGAGATTAATTCGTTCGACTGTGAGAAGAAGAAGAGAGGAATTCGTTCGGCTGCGAGAAGAGGAAGAGAGAAGGGTTAATTCGTTCGGTTGTGAGAAGAGGAAGAGAGAAGAGTTAATTTGTTCAGTCGTGAGAAGAAGAAATGAAAGAAATAAATGAGGAAAGAGAATAAGAAAGAAAAAAAATAGAAGGATGACAATGGCAAATGAAAGAGAAGGAATAAGGAGAATTAAGTCTAGTCCTTTTTCTCCCATTAATTCATCGGCCAATTTCTTTCCCTTCTTTTTCATCCCTCAAACGACGTTAAATATATTTTTGGAACTTTTTGAAATAAAAACGCCAAACACCGGATGAATGTGCTACAAAAGCCTAACTTCCTTTCACAAAACCCTTGGAAAATTGTCAAAAATAGACCAAAAATGGGGTAGAAAAAGAGTTTTAGGATTGATTGTAAAAAAGTTGATATTTAAGACAAATTTGGGGTGAAATGACAAAAATACCCTTATTTAATTTTACTTCACATCTTTACTCCGGTGTCGTTCATCTCGCAAACATCTCGCAGGTTCTTAAATTCATGAAATGAAATTCAAATGTTAAAAGTCACCCTAAATCAATTCATTTCAGATAAAACATTTGAATTTAAGAACATGCGAGATGTTTGCGAGATAAAGTAACAATAACAATAACTTGCTAACATCTTTTGAAATATCTCTAAAACAACCCTAAATCAACTTGAAACAATTAAAAATTATATTTGATTTATACATTTAAGATGCAAATATATACATATAACACAACACGATTCGGATTAAAGAAAAATTAAGAAAAACCACAGTGCGTGAGATATTCGTCAGAGTAAAGGATGAACGACAACAGACTAAAGCAGAAAATTGACAAACTTTTGAGAGAGGAGAAGAACTGCAAATGAATTTTTTTTTTTAAGTAAAATTAAATAAGGGTATTTTCGTCATTTCATTCCAAATTTATACAAAATCTCAACTTTTTTTAACATTAATCTTAAAACTCATTTTCTATCGAATTTTTAGCCTATTTTTGGCAATTTCCCAAAACCCTTCCCGCCATTCACACTCTCACTCTTTCATCCCTCCAATTTCTCACAAAATCCTCTCTCGCCGGACTTCCATCGACACAGAAAGTAATCGAAGCAACTTCCCTAATGCTGAAGCCCAAGCCATTCGCCGGAGCTAATGTGTTCGTCTCTCGTAATCTTGTCGCTCCGGAGATGTTCGATGCTCTTCACGACGCTCTCAAGCAGAATGGGGCTGAGGTTTTCCTCTGTTGCGATCCCTCTCAAAACGCCCCTAACGATTATCATGTTATCTCCTCCGCCGATCACGTACGAAACGTCTCATCGATTTCTTGTTCAATTTCTATCGCTACTTCGGATTGGCGATGTGTTTATTGGTTGTTGATTCCTGCTTTCAGGCAAAGTTCGAGGATCTTCGCGCCAAGGGATGCAACTTGTTAGGTATAGTTAATTTGTGGTTCCGGCCTTTTCTTTCTTTCTTTTGCGGAATAGAATTGGATAGAAATTTTCGACTGGAGAATGAGATTAACAGGAAATTGAATGTCTCGATTAATTTGTCAAATTTTATAGTTACCGCATTGCAGCTAATATTTGTCAGTGCATGCTGCATGTACCCAGTAGCCAAGTAATATATACTTCACTGCTCACTCTTTTCGAATAGCCAAACCTAGTTGTTTGAAATTCTCATTTCAGTCCGACGCCTGGGACTTGGTGCGTCGCTGACAACTTGAATTTCTGTTGGGAAGGTCCTCAGTGCGTGATGTCATGTGCAAAAGAGCACAGACCCCTTCCTCAACAGGGTTATACTTGCTGCCTTGCCATGGATGGTGTGAAAATCTTGGCATCGGGTTTTCAGGAAGATGAAAAGGTACGTTGCAAATGTTCCTAGTCCACCCATCTTTTTTCTTATTAGTAATTAGTAATTTTATTTTTGTAGAACTAATGACACAGAGTTGCATTGCAGGTTGAGATAGGGAAGTTAGTTAGTGCAATGGGGGGAGTATTGCATACGAAAGCATCACTAGATGTCAGTTTTGTTATTGCGAAGAATGCTTTGGCTGCGAAATACAAGGTTGTGTTGCTTGAACTTTCGATTTTCTTGACGTGATATGTATGTGTATTTAGACTATTTCATGAATATCATGTGAATCATAGGATTTGAGTCAATTAAACTTCACGAATTTCATTTTTTAATCAATTTAGACCTTTAATTACGATTACCTTCAAATTGCTCTAATTGATATAATTATAAGTTTCACACAATTTTTTTTTATAAAAGAATGTAATAGAGGGCATAAATTGATACACTAACAAAAGTCAGGGTTTAAATTGATACAATCTCTAAGGTTTGGGGGTATAAATTGATATTCTCCCTTAATATAATTGTTAAATGTGTAATAGACTTAACAATGGTTTTTAGTTTTATTCTACCTGAAATTTTATTGCAAAGGTTTTGACAGATACTTGCATATTATTTTCTCTGTTTTCAGTGGGCACTAAACATTTCAAAGAAACCAATCGTGTCATTTTCTTGGTTACAACAATGCTGGATTGAACATCGTGTTGTGCCTCAGGAGGATATCGGGTCCTTCCATTTTCTGGATTGAATATTTCGGTATCTGGAATTCCTGCAGGTTGTGTTTTATAATATTTTATTTCTTCTCAGAGAAAATTGTTTTCTTGTATTTTTTTCTTATTTATATAAATATATTAATTTTTAACATTTATGGTCCTTTTGGGGACATCTGATAAAATTGTGTTAGTTCCATCATTTCTGGGTCTCAGGTGAGCGCAAGGAGATGGAAAAGCTTATCTTGCAAAATGGTGGAAGATATTCTGCCGATCTCACAAGAAAGTGTACACATTTGATATGTGATATATCCTTTTTGCATTTTTTTTCTTGACATTACTTTTGATCTTTTCACTTCTTGTTTGAAGCACTCAAATTTATGTGCTGGAAAAACATCGTACTGCAGCTTAAGTTACAGAATAAATGGATATGGATAATAAATACTAATAAAAATATTAACTTTGAACAATATGTCTTGGGATCTTTCATAGGGCCTCTATTTCTTTTCAAGTGCTATTATTGGCAGTATTTGACCGTAATAGTTGCAACTGCTTTAGTTTGTTTCATTGTATTTTGAGCATTAGTCTCTTTAAATTTTACCAAGGAAAAGTCTTGTATCTTATTTATTTGAAATTGGATCAGCACTGATTATATGATTATTAACTCAATCATTCATTATTCCTTCTCTTCCGGTAGTAATGACCCTTCCCAGTGTCAGGCGATTCACTTATGATGATAACTATTCTTTTAATGATCTTTAATGGCTGTATTTTCTTTTCCATATCTCTTCGAACAATCCTAAAAGGATGTGAGATTGACACGAATGAGGTACTGCCTCATCCAAGAACAAAATTGATCACTTTTTTTCCCTTGACAATCTCTCTAGTTTCTAGTTGAGGTTAAGTGATGGGAATGACTAACCACACTCACAAACGTTTATTTGTATGGCCATTGCAAGCATGCTGCTTGCATAGACAATCCATTTCTAAATAGTTGCATAGAATGTTTACTTATTGGTATTAAATATTCTTGTTTGAATAAGAGGTTTTCTTTAATGGTTAAGTAAGCTCCTGAAGGTGACAAGTACAAGGTTGCACGAAAGTGGGGCCGTATCAATATTGTTACTCGGAAATGGTTTGATCAGTCCATAGCCAGAAAAGGTAGTAGTTCGGGTTGTATATTTGAAAACCGATATGATATTTGAATTGTAGGCAGTTATTTGTCAAATAATTTTATTAGTTTCTAACTTGTTTCAAATTCTTTTATTCTTATTTTTAATTGATAGGATGTCTTAATGAGGAGTTGTACCCTGTTGGTAGCGTTTCTGGAACTTCAAATAAATTGACAAGGGGTTGCTTGACTGCTCACAATAGCCAAGAAAAGGTTAATGGGAACTTGGAAGCTGTACCATCCTCATTTCTCGCCGATTCAAAATTCACAGTAGTTGCTGGTCCTGGGTTTTCAGACATGGATGTTGAAGTTACTCTTTCACAGAGTACGTCTATGTTTTCAGATGCTTCTCATTTTATAAATGAGGTTGATATTGAAGTGCCAGTCACGATGGGAAGGAATGAAGAAAACACTGTTAATTGTCTTGCAAATGACTTTCAGTCTGAAGAAAACGACCTATATTTGTCAGCATGTAGAATAAAAGTTGTTGGGTTTGAAGCTTCTGAGATGCGGAAGATTGTAAATATGATTCTCAGAGGTGGAGGCTCCCGATACATGGTTTTCAATGACAAATTAACACACATAATAGTTGGAGATTCGTCAGAAATGTAATTATCCTTTTACTTTAATCGCAACATAGGTTTTGTGAACTTTATTGCTTGAATTTGTGAGCTCGCCTGTGCTGTGAGCTTTTTGATTTCATTTGAATGGTCTATCCACCCAATTGAAAATTAGTTTTATCATATTTCAAATGGCAGGGAGAAAAAGGAGGTTAGAGATATTGCTACTTCAGGAGTTGTTCATGTGGTTAGATCCAACTGGCTTGAAGAGTGTGACCGTCAGAAGAAGGAGATCCCTATTCTTGGTAGACACATGGCATATGATGAACTTATTCCTAAAGGTTTGATATGCAGGACTCGTATTCTAAGCTATCTGTCTTTTGAATAGCAACCTTAAACTACCATCATGCAGAATAACTGCACATTTCATTTGGATGCATGACTAATATTTGTTTGGAGATCCCTAGCCTGTTTGTCTTGTTCTAAATTTTCTGGCTGTTTACTTTGCAGCATCTAGTAAAATGAGCACCATTGTTATGGATCAAAATAAAGTTCCAAATGTTCATCCAATCGTGCCATCAAATGTGTCAGAAGGAAATATTCATGTTAGCATTGGAAAGACGTCAATAGCAGTGGAAAGAATTGAAGAAAAAAGTGAAACAAAAGTGAATGGAGACAGGAAAATGAAATTATCCCAGAAAAGCCAACAATGTGTAGCAAATGGTACAAACAAGAGTTGAGAAAAGATGGGGCGTGATTTCATGGTTTCAAATGGGAAGTCATCATGTGTATTTAAGGGGAAAATATTTTGTTTTTTCTAGTTCCTTTCCAGAAGATCGGGTATGTTGTAAAGATTCTTTCCTCTTATTTCAAACAGCATGATTAATGTACACTATGCACTTTAGGTTTTAGATGTATTATTGTGGTAAATATAGCATCCATTTTTTAAAAAATAACAAAGTAGAAGCCCTGTATTCAATATCAGTTGACTTGAGTAAAGAGTAGTTCATTACTACTCCAACTCCATGATTTTAAAAGCAAGTCAATGGTGCAGATAGGATTCTAGATCTACTGTTTCTTTAACACTCCGATCCTGTTAAGAGAATGATATAAAAAAATGGAAAAATGACCTTTTTAGTCCCCAATTTTATAGAAATAGGTTTATTTGGTCCTTGAGTTTTCGAAATGTACTATTTTAATCCTTGAGTGCTTAATGTTATACTGGAGACTCTCAAAACCAATTTTTAGAAGAAGTTATTCTACCTTAAAAATGTATAAAGTTATATTGGGGACTTTCTAAACCAATTTTTATAAACTTAGAGACTAAAAAGGTGCATGACCAAATGGGTCTATTTTTCTAAACCTGGAGACTAAAAATGTACATTTTTAAAACTCAAGAACCAAACACACGTGTTCTTCAAAACTTGGGGAGTAATTTTCCTAAAAAATTTAAGATAGTGCCAAATGTCATTTAGCATGTGAAATAATTACGATTTTCATTTTTCATTTGAGGAATATGCCTTCAAATTTTTTTTACATTTTATTTTTGAACACTAACAAACATGCATCAACTTTTGACTTCCATAATCCCAAATATTTTTTATGTATATTTTGAGATCATATTTGAAATTCTCCTACTAGAGAGCTGAAATTGTTGAATGGATAAATCAAGGGGGAGGCGAGGTTGTTGAAGATCACATGAAGCAGAAAGTGCACTTCACTGTTGAATGTCATGGTGGGATACCAAGGAGTACAGACGTTCATAGTACTTATGTGTCAAGTCATCGGGTTCGATCATGTTTAGAGGTAAGCGATAATTAATTGTCTTATTTGTGATTTCCGTTTTAGAGCTCTACTATTTTTTGTTTGTGTTTCCCTTTTTGGACATAAAAGTCCACACAAGGTTGAATAGCATATTTTGTTTCATTTAGCCACTGCAAGTTTGGATTGTGTTTGGGTTGGAGCTTTGAATTTTGAGGGACTTTAGTTTTGTGTTGAGCCACGCTCTTATAATATGAAGGATGGATACTGTTTTTTCCAAAACCAAACGCACATCAGTTTTCTAAGATTACAACAACTGTCCTCCCAGTGTAAAAAAAGGTATCCTCAAACCAACCAAAAGAAGGGGAATATGTGAGCAAGATTTATAGTTAATAAATCATCAAAAGTAAATTAGAGTTGGACTCGAGAACTCTTGCTGATGTATAGGAAAAGCAGACAAGGTATGGGAATATAAATTAAAACAGCCTTTAGATGAAAAGGGCTGCTACAACTGATCCTACCTCAAATGGCGGTACCAAAATATAGGACTTGAACCTCAGTCTTCTCCCTCGCCCGTTGTTCTTGGCAATGTTAAAGTATCTCAATTCGTACACATTCATCTCCTTGTTTGAAGCAATAACTCAAAGCCAATCTCTAATGTTGTGTTTCTTGAAATTCTTCTTAGCCAAGTATTTAAGATTCCTCTTGGAGAAGTAGCTATTGGAGTTGATGTTGATCTTGTTCTTGTCCTGAGTGATAGTGTCTGAGTTATCAAGTGTCTCTGCCACCCCAGCTTTGTTGGTCTGATGAGGTGATCGCCGTGATCTTGTCCTCAACTGGCATCACACAATCAAATGGTCACATCCTTATTTTTTCCCTTCGGGCCACCAGATGCGGCTGGTCCATGTAGAAAATATGTTTCAACCTGACAATAGGAACTGTTCTAGTTCAAATTGTTTTTAATAATATGAAAAAGTGTGTAAAAAATGTAAAATACTAAATTGATTTGAAATGACTCTCGAACCGATGGTATTGGGAGGCGTTTGGTCAGAAAACCGTAAAGAAATGCTTAGATGTCTCAAACTGATGCAAATATGAGCGTGTGTGAAAACGTTACTGATATTGCTGTTAAATATAATAAACCAAATGAGAGCGAAATTTGCTCTGCTACTTGTTTCTCTAACTCTGCATCTGTATAGAACAATTGGCATAAATGGTGGATACTATTAAATTGGAAAATGGAGATTCAATCAGTTCTATCATTTTGACCTTTTGATGTTTAGGGGAAGGTGGTAACATAAATTTACCTTCTCAGACTATCCATTAAGGTTGGTCTGAAAAGAAAAGGGTGGTCTATCTTGGAAAACATATTTGGTTGTTCTCTTTTTTTCTTCACTCTGTCTACATTTTGGAAATATGAGTGCTATCATTGTGTGAGAGGTTTCTTTATTGACAAAATTAATTGGAGTTCAACATTTGAAGAAGTCTTTCTATGACTGTCCCTTGAACTCCAAAGGTTTGCACTCCATCCCTGTGCCAAACAAATAGATGCTTCTTATATATTTTTCTGGTGTAATTGAGAAAGTATTGATGCACACTTCTGTTAAATGCGTTAAATTACGGCTTTGAAGCCAATTTTGAATGGATAGCTGGCGTAGAAACTGCCATTATTGATGAAATTTGATACTACTGATGTTTTTTAATTTTAATTTTATATTATTATTAATTTCGTAACCTAATTATGTTCAATATCTTAAACTGATATTTGAAATGAGAATTGAATATTTATCTTGTTTTTATTTGTTTACTGACTATTTCAAATAAATTCGTTATGAAGGATGGATGTTTGTGGGATACCAATGGGCACATTCTCTATTCTCCTCTTCCTTGCTGTGTCCCTTTGCCTGGATTTGAAAACATACGGTTTTGTGTTTCACAATATGATGATAAAGACAGAGTATTGTTAAGAAATCTGTGTTTTGTACTTGGGGCCAAGTTTGTGGAGAAGCTGACAAAGAAGGTAACCCATCTAATATGCAAGTTCACCGATGGGACAAAGTATGAGGCTGCTTGTAAATGGGGGAAACAATGCATTACAGCTGAATGGATATATGAGTGTGTCAGACAGGTACCTTTGCGATTTTGTTGCTTTTCAATTATATATGTTCACGTACATGCATATCCTGATAGAATTCTAGACCCATTGTGTTTATATTTCTTCTCTTAGATATGGAATGATTTTGTTTGAATACAAAACTTTCAGAGAAAGATTGTCTCTCTTGATTTGTATCGCCCAAAAGAAGTTACAGCTCAAGACAGAGCGGCAGGCTTATGCACTGTCAGCCAATTTCCTACTCAAGCTGCCCCAATGATAGCCAATGAAAGCGTATCCCAGTTTCCTATCCATTCTACCATTCCGAGAGACCAATCAGCTGGAACTAACAGTAGCTTTATAGGAGCAGCTGAACGAATAAGTTCTACTAAAAAAAAGCGCAAGTTCTTTGACGAAGCCATACAAAAGCGTTCACTTTTTGTTGGAAACAGTTCCACTCAATCTGACTGCAATTTGAATTCCACAAAACAAACTACATCAAAATCTTCTGTAGTAACTTCACACGTTCCTGATGTCGCTTCCGCAATTGAGGACTTATTGGAGCAGACAACTAAGGTAAAATCTGGTTTGAGCTACAATTCCTTTTACTTCATTCCATTTTTATTTTATTTTTTTCCTTCAAATCCTTTTGTTTTCCTTTCTTTTTAAGATTCAAGATCAGAAGTCACCTGGAAAGACTGGCTGCGATAAAAGTGTATCCTTCTATTAGGATTGATGTTTTTTATGTTTAAACTTTTGGTTTCGTTTGCATTTGGTTTAATCCTTAATGGTACCAGATTTTCCCGCCAGACTGTTCGCTTGTTGGTCAAGACCATTCAGAAACTTCTCCAATTGGTGCTTTATCTAACCAGTGGTCAAAAAGGTAATTTTTGCCGTTGTCTCCTTGATCTTCTTATGGAAAGACCATGCTGAATTGAAGTGTTTAACAAGAACGGTCGCTGACTGGAAATATAGTGAGACCATTCAACAAAGTCATTATGAAAGTCAGTTTATTTTCACTATAAGAGAAATATTTTTTTATATTCTTTTAGTCTCTACTGATGAATTGCTTCCTAGAACAATATAATTTATAATTTCTTCCTAGAACAATATAATTTATAATTTCTTTCAAAATAGGTTCGTTTGAGTAATAGTATTAATTATAAAACTCAAATCACACCGTTTGCAATGCTTGAAAACCAGTATTCACAAATAAATGCTATCCTTGAGCATTAACTTTTTTCATGGGACACTTGCAAAAATGGTAAAACAAGTTATAACTTTATTATTTGTGAAAATGATCAAATAAAGTTCAGCCCACCCATATAAAAGCCTGGATTTGATTATTTTTGCTATATTTTCAAAATCACAAACCTTTAAGACATTTTTGCAAAATCCCTAAACTAATTTGCCTCCCAATACAATTTTCCTTTTTCATTTTAGAAAAACCAGGTTTGGAAATAAATGCAGTAGGTTATTTCTTTATAAACTAGCCATTAAATATCCCTGTATTCTAAGTGGATCTTAGCATAATGCAAGCTTTAGTGTTTTTTCCAGAAAGACTATTATGTTCGAACGCAATTCAATTTTGCCTTTGTAACTCGGTTTTTGAGACCTTTGTGTCTTGTATTTTCTCAGAGCTGAAAGAAAAGAAGATGTCGGCAATTCTACTACTGAAGATGGGACTGTGGGCATATGTGATGGCTTTAGTGAAACACAAACGGAGTCTCAGGTGTGTGGCCATTTTTCTTTTTGCCAACTATAACTCTATCAATTATAGTAAATTTTTTTTTAAATTGCCACCATTTTCGTCAACTTGATTACAAGAGGACTAAAGAACGAACTATAACTCATAAGATTTTTTATGGAGTAGGAATTAGGGTATTATGGTCAAATTCTTAATATATTAGGATTATGATTAGTTTCTTTTATTAATTAGAACTAGGATTAGTTTGATTTGAATAGAGTACTTGTCTTCTTGTATTCACAAATTTAAATATTAATAAAATTCTCTCATTTGGTCTACACTAAATTGTTATCGGTATTAGAGCAACCGTTTGGACCAACTTTGATTGCCATCGGTGGAAAATTGGAAAATTTTTCGTGATGCTGATCAGAAGAGGGAGCCTTGTGAGTTGTTCGCATTGCTAAACAACACACATCTAACTGGGCGAACCCTTAAAATTAAAAAAGAAAAGAAGAATGAAATTCATCCTAATTTTGCATGGATGCATTAGTACACGTCAAGGAAGACAGAGGTGAAGAAAAAATATACTAGTTGGCTAGTTGGTATAGGCAAGAAAGTCAAATTTCCTCCCAAATGAAGAATTGGAATTCTGATTCAAGTGATTCAAAAGAAGAATTCTAACACAATAATTTTGCTCGTGCTTGATTTTCTCAAAGAACCTATCATTATCCACATTTGAAATTTGGTTATAGTGATTCTAGCGATTTCATCAAAGATTCTAATGCAGTTTGGAACAAAATAACAAGGATGGACGGTGGTAAAAATATCAAGACAGATGGAACTTGTCTTGATGAACCTTTCTTAATGAGACGAGGAAAACTGAGAACATGAACGGACCTACCAAATAGTGGCAGGAAGAGGTTTTAGAGAAAAAATCAAGAGGCAATTGGAACTCACAGAAGACGGATCACAACATAGTTTTTCGAACTCCAAGATTCCAAGAATCCATCCAAGAAGTTCAAGACTCGGGAAATTTTCCATTCAAAAGGGAAGGCGATAGACCAACCCGAGTAGGAAGGCAATATTTTCAGAAAAATTATGACCAAGTTCAAGAAGAAAGACAAGAAGATAAATTCCACATACCTTCATTCCTTGGCAATTCATACTTCAAAACTTCTCTTGATTGAAAGGGAGACAAACAAACACACAACTTTACGTGGAAATTCGATTACTGGGAGAAAAACCACGATATTTTTCTTATTATTTTTTGATAAATGATACAATAGATATAAGGAGAATAAGTAGAATATACAAGGAATAAAAAAAGGAAAAAATTTAGGAATTAAGGAAAATATTCCCATAATCTTTTCATAAATATTTTAAGATTCTAACACTCCCCCTCAAGCTGGGATATAAATATCAATGAGACCTAACTTGCTAACACAAAAGTCGAAGTTTGGTTTGAGAAGCCCCTTGGTAAGAACATCAGCAACTTGTTGACTCGAAGGGATGTATGGAGTGCATATGCTCCCTCTGTCATCCCCGATCAATCTCAACATGTTTAGTTCTATCATGTTGAATATGATTGTTAGCAATACTAATAACGACTTCATTATCACAACAAAACTTCAATGGTATCTCACATTCGTGATGAAGATTCGACAGGACTTTCTAGAGCCATTTTTCCTCACATATTCCCAAATTCAACTTTATATTCAGCCTCAGCGCTGCTCCTTACCACAACACTTTGCTTCTTACTCCTTCAAGTTACAAGATTGCCCCAAACGAAGGTACAATAACTGGAGATAGACTTTCTGTCAACAACAGATCTTGCCTAATCCGAGTCAGTATATGCGTCAATGGTCTTTCTATCTATTTTTTTAAACATCAATCTTTTACCATGTGTTGTTTTCAAGTATGAATTTTGTTGACAGCTTCCATGTGTTTCTCATAAGGAGCGTGCATAAACTGGCAGACAACACTCACAACAAAGGAAATATTAGGACGAGTATGGAATAAGTAAATCAATTTACCCACGAGGTGTTGGTATTGTTCTTTATCAACTGGAACTTGATCATCAGAGTTTCCTAGTTTATAGTTAAATTCAATAGGAGAGTTTCCTAGTTTATAGTTAAATTCAATAGGAGCGTCAGCAGGACAACATCCCAACATACTTGTCTTGGTTAGCAAATCAATGGTGCATTTTCTCTGGGACACGGAGATCCCTGCTTTAGATCTGGCCACCTCCATTCCAAAGAAATATTTAGATTTTCCAAATCCTTGATTTCAAATTAATTACCCATTCTCTACTTAAGTTGACTAATTTCAGCCTGATTATCTCCAGACAAAACAATATCATCCACATAAACTATTAAGATTGCAATCTTCCTTGTCTTGGAAACCTTTGTAAATAAAGTATGATCGGAGTGATCCTGATTGTATCCTTGGGACTTGACAAATGTAATGAATCTGTCAAACCATGCTCTGGGTGACTGTTTTAGACCATATAAGGATTTCTGGAGTTTACAAACCTACTAACCAAACTGTGCTTCAAAGCCAGGCGGGGGGCTCATTTAGACCTCCTCTACTAGGTCTCCGTTCAGGAAAGCATTCTTCATTTAGCTGATATAGAGGCCAATCTTTGTTTACAGCAACGGATAGGACTCTGACAGTATTTAACTTAGCAATAGGAGAAAAAGTTTTTGAATAATCAACATCATAGGCTTGAGGAAACCCTTTTGCAACTAACGTTGTCTTATGTCTGTCAAATGTTCCATCTGCTTTGTATTTGAGAGTGAACACCCATTTGCATTCTACAAGCTTGTGTCCATTAGGTAGAGCACAAATCTCCCAAATGTTATTCTTTTCAAGAGCTTTCATTTCTTCCATGACAACATTCTTGTATTCAGGACACTCTAAAGGAGTGAAAGCTCTGAACTGTGGTGAGAGATTCTTGTATGACACATAATTACATATGGAGTGCTTTGTGCAGAACCTTGTACCTTTCCTCGGTGCAATAGGAAGATCAAGAAATGGATCATACCTGCTACTATTTCCATAATGGTTTGACTTAGTTTTTTTTTCAGTATGTTCAACAACAACCTCGTTCTCAATAATCCTATCCTCTCTGTCTACAATGGCCTCATCAATACCGCGCTACTCACTTATATCTTTCATAATACTTGTCTCGTACCTATCATTCCTACTCATTCTATTATTACTATGTGAGTTAATTGAATCAGTCATAATCTCTTATTGGTTCAAAATCCTGGATTGAAACCATCTGAACAACAGGAAACTCAACTTCCTTTATGAGATTCATTCTATAGTAGGTTTTCCAAGGAACTTGATTTGTTGGTAGGACTGTACTGTGAGAGATAGGGTCAGGTAAGGTAACCACAGTAGGATAAGAAGACTCTAAGGGAAGCATATAGTTAGACTTCAATCACATTCTCCCCCTGAAGTAGGCTAACGGGAAAAAAATGACGATCTTCAATAAAGGTGGCATCCATGGTAACAAAGTACTTATGTGAAGATGGATGGAAGCATTTATAGCCTCGTTGGTGTAGAGGATATCCAACAAACAGCAAGCCTGAGCCCTAGGGGTAAATTTAGTTTGGTTAGGACCATGGCTACGGACATAGGTAGTGCAGCCGAACACTCGAAGGGGAACATCAGGGATGAGAAGAGTGGAGGGATAGGATTCTTTGAGGCAATCTAACGGTGTCTAGAAGTGAAGGACATGGGAAGGCATGCGGTTGATGAGATGAGCGGCAATGAGAATGGTATCACCCCAAAGATAGGAAGGAAGAGAAGTGGGCAACATAAGGAAACGAGCAACTTCCAAAAGGTGACGATATTTTCATTCGACAACCCCATTTTGTTGAGGGTGTAAACACAAGAATTTTGGTGAACAGTTTCTTTAGAGGATAAGAACTCGTTAAGAGAGTGGTTTTGAAACTCACGACCACTAGAGGGACATCATCATCAAACAAGTAAAGATCTCTATTGTGTCAGGCAGTGCCAATCATACTCCTCGAGCTCAAGTCCTGAAAAGAAATAGAATCAGGTAAGAATGTTGTTTTACAGTTTAGTTCATGAGTAATCTTGCTAATCGACAGAAGATTATATGAAATTCACGACACATGCAACCATTGTGTAATGAGAACCCGTCAAAAAGAGAAATTTGCCCTTTTCTGGCAATGGAAGCCAAGGAGCCATCATATATTCTTATTTTCTCATTCCCAGCACACGAAATGTAGGACACAAAGTGTTTAGAGGAATCGGTTAAATGTTCTGTGACACCAGAGTCTAGGATCTGAGGATTCTTACCATCAATACTAATTAGACTAAATGTCCCACTAAATCACACTGACTAAATCTCTATGTGATTTCCATCAATGGTTGTGTTGTTTAGGGTTTGTTCAATGTCCCGCTTTGATACCATATTGAAAGGGAGACAAACAAACACACAACTTTACGTGAAAACCCAAGTATCGGAAGAAAAATCACGATATTTTTCTTCTTATTATTTTATGATAAATGATACAATAGGTACGAGGGAGAATAAGTAAAATTAGATTCTTATCATTATGAACAGATTCTTTATCAACAAAATCAGAAAAATATGCAAAAGAATCGGACAATGGCTAACTTTACTGAGAGAATAGAAAAATGTCTGCAAAACTGAGGGAAACCACATGGGAAAAACCTTCAACGACTATCCACAAAAAAATACGTAGGCTAGAAAACAATCTCAAATTGACAGCACATCGGGGACAAAAAGTGAATAAGATGAGCGGAGTAAAGAAGGTAAAATGTGCGAGGAAGAGCCAATTTTGGAAGAAAGAAAAAAAATTAAAGAAAAAGAATATAAAGCTATTTTCAAAATGGGAAGGGCACAGTCTAATTTGGAAGAAAAATCAAGAAACCCCTACAAACTTACATTTGGGTACTTAGGCGAAATTGTTGACAAAGCAGAGGTGATAGGAAATAAGCACCGGATGTAAAAGGAAGATCACGCGGTTGAAGAAGAGAATAGAGCAGAAATTAACCTTGACCACAATTACCAAAATAGACAACAAGAGAATCAACACCTATTGTAATTGGTATGAAAAAAATGTGCAAGATTTACCAACAATCGTTCAAGTACAACCAAAGATCAAGGTTATATCAAAATCATTTTCCTCCCACCTATGGTAATTGGTATGAAAAAAATGTGCAAGATTTACCAACAATCGTTCAAGTACAACCAAAGATCAAGGTTATATCAAAATCATTTTCCTCCCTTCCTTGAGTAGTCTGCATATATTTTAACAACAAAGGATTGTTTAAACAACATAATTCCTGGATTAATTCATGGTGATTTTGCTAAAAGATTCATTCCATTTCAAAAGGCAAATCTTGACTCGACTTGTGAAATTTGATTGTTGTTGATATTAGTTTTTCAGAGTTGTTTTCGTTCAAGTGGTTTATCTTTTTATTTTTACCTTCATTTTCATTTTAAAACTCGATGATGAGTTTTTTAGAGGGATAAAATGATGTAGTAAGAATTTGGGTATTATGGTCAAATCCTTACTCTATTAGGATTAGG
This sequence comes from Cucumis sativus, assembly GCF_000004075.3. Taxonomy (NCBI): domain Eukaryota; kingdom Viridiplantae; phylum Streptophyta; class Magnoliopsida; order Cucurbitales; family Cucurbitaceae; genus Cucumis; species Cucumis sativus. The sequence goes on from NC_026658.2 coordinate 17,432,078, forward strand.
ATTAATTTCTTTTATTAATTAGGCTTAAGATTAGTTTCTTATTCGGATTAGGATTAGTTTCTTTTATTAATTAGGATTAGGATTAGTTTGATTTTCAATTATAAATAGAGTATTTGTTTTCTTGTATTTACAATTTTTAAACATTAATAAAATTTTCATCAATTTTAGAATCATCAATAAGGTTGAAATTGATACTAAGAACAAATTAACAAATTAATTATTGAGACACTATTTGGTAACTATTTTGCTTTTTGTTTTTTCGTTTTTGAAATTTAAAGCCAAGCACCTTTCAACCTCTAAGGGGCCAATTGGGGCACCAACTATAAGTTGGGGTGGTGAGTTATTATAGCTCACCCCTTTTTTGGCCACCAAATATAATAATGGAGTGTGCAACTATTTATAACCAACAATGAAGTAGTAAACACTATTCCAAAATCCTCTTAGCTACAATATTTACTATTTTCACTCATTCTTTTTTGCTCTTTGCTAGAGTATTTACTATTCCTCATCCAAAGAAAAATAATTAGCACCCGAAACACAAATTATTTTAACCTAAACTAAAATAGTTTGCATCCCAAACATTATTATAACTCATCGATTATAATAAACACTAACTATAATAATCAACTTATTTTGCTTTGTTATTTACTTTTTACCGACATTTTCAACTCTTTTTACTTATGCTTTGTTTGGTGTATGGATTTGGATAGAAATTATTTTAATTAAATTTCAGGATTTTAAGAAAATGAAACGATTTCAAATTCTTATTGGCATTTGAGGCCAAAAAGATTTTAAATGATTGAAATTAACATTTCTTGTCTGAATGCTCACTAGAAATGAAAGGAAAGTATAACGATTTGCTTTTAGGTCCTCATAATTTTATTTATTTATTTTAGTTTGTTCATTTTCCAAACACAAGGAAGTTTCTTTCATCTTTTTCGAACCCAAAACTCTATTTTTTCATGAAAAAAACATATAAAGAAACAAAAAACAAATCTTTTTGAAAAGATAAAAAAACCATGACAAGAAATTGAGAGAAGATAAACTTAAATACTCCTACTTCTACATTTCTTGATTTGTTTTCTAATTTCTATTAATGTTTTAAAACTGGGACAATTTTTAAAACTAAAAAAAAACATTTTTTTTTTTATTTTTTGAAATTTAGCTAAGAATTCAATTCTTATACTTATGAAAGACACAAATTATCTTAGGAAATTCAGAGAAAAACTAATTTTCAAAATAAAAATAAAACGGTTACTGAACATGGCCTTAGTTGTCAGTTCTTGCTTGATAACAACTAAATATTTGTAGGTTGTGGGTTATGAGGAGGATTTGTCAGGAAGGCAAATGCTCTTGGACAAAGTTCGAACCCGGAGTAGCATGACTTGAAGTTACATCCTGCCCTTGTAAATACGACGCCTTAAAGATAGTGGTAGGACTTGGTGCTGGATTGTGAAGGTTTGATTAGAACTCATTTTCCTTAGAGTTTAATGTTATTCAAGCACTATTTTCATTTAGAAGTTGTAGAAAACGTTTGAACCTTGATTGATTGTATAGTCAACCAAAATGATTTAAAAGAAAAGTTATTGAAGATGGGGATTACATGGGGATTTTATCTATTGTCTTGTGATTCAATGACATCTTGGCACTTGTAAGCTGGAAATTAACCAATATTAGTTCGATTTGCAAGTAACACAGAAGATTTTTGGAGATTTTTGACTAGCTGATGGATGGATATTATACTGCCCCCTAAAAAAAGGTAATACCTACTAATTTTCTTGAATCTCCCATTTTCCAATTACGATAAGCGTGGAAACTTTTTATTTTGTTATTTACTACAAATTCAAGTATTTAAGCCCTACACTATAAATTCAAAAGTAAAATAGGAAAAGTGAAAGATGAGGAAATTGATGCTGATATATTATTTATTTTATTTATTTTTAATCATATGATTGTATCTATTGAACTAACATTGATAAATACTCCGTTGACTATATAAGTAATCAATTGTAATATAAGCTTGATGAGAAGGTTAATAGCATGTACACTTGCTATTCAAAGTTTTAAAGATAATGACAAAGCGAGCTTAGTTTGGCAATGGTTGGCATGCAATTTCACCCTTAGATTTGATTTCCCATTTCTTTGTTCAAAATTTCCTTAAATATAACATTTGGTAGATAGTTTTTAATTTCTTTGTGAAAATGACAATTAAATGTCTATGGGTATTTAGATTGCATGTTTTTTATGACAGATTGTGAATATCTATTTGGTAGCTAATTATAAGATTTAAATATGCATGTTGGATATGGAAGAAAATTAAATGTCAAGCCAATAATTTTAATTAATTTAATGATAAACAATGTTCTGTATGTTAAAAAATTAATAATAAAGTGAACGAATAAAAAACTCTGATCTTGCAAGTCCAAAATACAATGTTGAATAACAATACCCAATACTGAATATTATTAGTCTTACGAACACATTCCATAACATACAACAATTAATGGAGAAACAACATCAAATTCACTAAAGCAAACACACACAAACCCTGAAGGGAAAGTGGTTCCTTTTTTTGTTCTTTCTTTTTGTGGGGGGGAGGGGAAAGAAGTAGCATTATTCAAATCTTGTCACTACTATATGAAAACCCTTGAATGAAAGGCCATCGGGAGAGTGAAATTTAACACCAACTCCTTTTGATTTATGCTCCTCACATTGCCCTGACAGCTTGAAACCTAGGTTCCTTTGGGAGGAACTTCTGCTCAGCATAAACTGACATATAGTCTCCAAACACAAACTTGGGATATCCTTCTTCCACTTCCTGGTTTGCTTTATCCACCAGCTGTGCTGCAGGAGCTATGGTGGCTTCCATTGATGGATTGTAAAATGAAGCAATTGATCTCCTGTTCCCATTCGGTGAGGCTAAAACCCGATGCCAAACACTCTTGTATCTCCCATTGCTCAGGACCTCAATCTGATCACCTGTGTTGATGACTATGGAGTTGGGAAATGGCTGCACATCAATCCACTGCCCATCTTTCAAGATTTGAAGGCCTCCCACCTGATCGTCTTGGAAGAGCAAGATGACACCGCCGGCATCGGTGTGGGCACGGAGGCCATTCACTAGCTCTGGGTGTGGACATGGTGGGTAATGGCTGATTTTGGTTCCAAAGAAGGCCTTTTCCAGCCCTTCGCCACCATTGAAGGCAGCCTTTATGTATCCTTCAGGTAAACCTAAGTTCTCATCCATTACTGCCATCACCTTTTCAGCTAGTTTTCTCAGCTCCGATCTGTACTCTCTCATGGTTTCCCTGCCATAATTGGATTCATATACATATATTATTTCCTGTTTTTAAGAAGAATCTGATTTCAATGCCCTATTTTCACTGAATTTTCATGAAAGTTGAATGCTTACTTAAATCCAGGAAGGTTGGAGGGCCATTCGTTGTCATCATGGAGAAGGAAGACATCTTCCCAATCAAGATTTTCCAGCTTCTCACCACTCTTGTTCTCAAGCAAATCATTCAGGAGCTTCACAGGTTTTGAACTCTTGAAACTTTCTTCTCTTTCCACCTTGTAGCACTCTGAAGAAACCTTCTTCACCCTCTCTAGGAGCTCTTCAGGAATCCCATGGTTCACCAGCTGACGTATTCAAATAACATATATTCCTTTTAATCAAACCATAATCCAAATATTTATGTCCCGTTTGGTAACTGTTGGTTTTTAATATTTGAAAATTAAGCTTATAAAATACCACTTTCATCTTTTAATTTCTTTGTTTTGTTGTCTATGTGTTAGAAGTGTTTTTAAAGTGTTTTTAAAGTCAGTTAAAGTTTCAAAATAAGAAAAAAGAACAAAAAAAAAAAAAAATAGTCTTCATATACTTATTTTTGTTTTTAGAAATTGATTTAGAATTCAAGTGAACTATGAAAACTAGAAGTAAGAAGAAGTGAGAAATGAGGCACGATTTTCAAAAACCAATAACCATATAGCTACCAAGTGGCACTTTAAACACTAGAACACCAGCCGTTACACTACAAGTACTATAGTTGGGACATACTTTGAACATGATAAAATCACTTTGAAACATATTAACCGTTAAAAATTAATTTAAAGTTATATTTTATATTTTTAAGCACAATTGAAATGTCCTGAAAAATCAACTTTGAATAATTAAAAATATGTTTTGAATTGATTTTGAATACGTGAAGAAACATGCCCTTCGCATCAACCTGAAACTTGCAGACAAAAGACTAATAGTTAATGTACCTGAAAGAATCCCCATTCTTCGCAGCCATTGGCTATCTGAGCCAATGTCTTGGCCCTTTCTTGCCCATTAAGCTTAGAGAAATCAATGACTGGAATTGCCATTAGAAAGCTGAAAACACAGGTTTTTTTTTCTTTTGGAAGGGATGAAATTTGATTGAGAGAGTAGTAGTTTATGTTGATGGGTTTAGAAAGAAAAGGGGTGCCCCCTATTTATAACACTTTTCCCTCCCAACTTTGATGTCAACCCTTTAGTAATTAAAATCCCCTTTTCTTTTAAAACAAGTCCCCCCTCCTTTGAAATGGGACGGTGACTTTTTTTAGTAAAATAATTATTCAAAAAAGTCAATGATCTCTCTCAAATTCCAACCTTTTGTTTGCAAACACATTACTGAAGCACTCAACTTCATGTAGGGTCCCACAAACACTTCATTTATCAATTAATTATTTGGGTTTTGTTTTCATTAATTATTCTTTCACTAAACGTTGCCGACTGATCCTTTTTATTTGCCTTCAATCTCTTGAACTTCCAGGCTATCAATCATCGGGGGGACTATATTTCATTTTCATAATTACTAAGTAATTTATGCAGTCCCAAGTTCTAGGTTGTGTACTTTTATCCTAATCAGGCTTACTTTTGATCTGTGCTTCTTTAGTTTCCAAAATGTTAGGAAACTTAATTTAGTTCTTTTAAATTAATTAATACAATAAAAGAAATAGATAGAGTGAAAATTTAAGGGTAAACTTAAATTCAACTCATGTATGGAAATGTAATATTCTGAAACCCAAGTAGAAATCATTCTCAATACATATGGACTAGAAAAGTACTTTCCAAAATTTGTTTGTGTGTAGTGGCCGATTGATTCTTATTAAGATATTTTGTTTTGGTGGGGAGGGATAGATTCTTATAAAGGCTGGATTGGTAATCATTTGATTTTTTCCTTCATTTACTTTACTTGGGTAAAATGATTAAATTCTTTTTTTAAATTTTTCTGAGAAAAAATAAATGGTTTGATTTTTTAAATTACTTGTTGAAATAAATAACAAAGCAAAAAAATTTAATGGTAAGAAAAAGTGGTTATACGCTTAATTTTTCAAATAAACACCATAGAGTTAAGTTGGTAAAGGAAAGGAATTACACAACCCACAAAAGCTTCTGATTCTTTTGAACTTCAACGAAATTTTCCTTATCCTCTAGGTGGTTTAATTTCTTCTTTATATCAAACCAACCTTTTATCCCTTTTTTCTTTCTTAAAATGAAAAGAAAAAAACCAACTAAATATTCTATCATAAGGATGCAGTTGAAGAAATTGATAAATGTAAGGCTAAATCTTTGTCACAGGTTGCAAAAATATTTTTATGTAGCGTCCATTTTGCAAACATATAAAGCTAATATGTATGATATTAATCTTACTCAAACATAAATCTGTGCGGACTACCACCGTTGATATTGTTGACTTTTTTTATCCTCAAGGTCCTATCTTTGACTCTCTCACATGGATATGCTTTTGATATTATAATTAATTAATTAATTATCTCTTACACACTTATTTGAAGGCATAGTTTTTGGGTTAAGGAAGAGGCTACATAGTATCATGCCTTTAAAGTTTTAATATACATACATACATCAAGGAAAAGCACCTTAATTAATCGGTCAATTATTGGATATTACATAATTTTGGTCCTTTTCCTACCTTTACATTTCTATTTTTAATTTATCACTCAAAATTTATTCATGCAAGTTAGTTCAATTTATTAATCTTTTCGTCAGAATTTTAGCTTGCATTTCCTTATAAAATTTCTGTCCTCTTACAATAAATTTGAAAAAATATTGTAATTTAACCAATTCAGTCCCAAAAGTTTATTTTGAAAGGTTATTTATGATTTATTGAGTGTGTACAAAATAAAATTAAATGAAATGAAAATATTATTATCATTGACAACGGTCAACCAATATTTACATTGTATCAAAATATTAACATCTATCTACTATAGACTACATATATAACAAATTGTGATAAACTAATTAGTGTCTATCATGATACAAATATTAGTCTATTGTAAAAATATTTTGTTCATTTTACTATATATGAAATCTTGATATGGTATGTTATGATTTGTCAACGCTTTCTCCATTTCTAGAAGTTGAATACAAATGATAATTATTTATAAAATTACATTTGTAGAGAATTTAAAATAATTTCACAAACGTATCGTAATTTTCAAAATTTCAATTCCGAACTCATTTTATCATATAATACTATTGATATCATTGACATTGGCAAACGAGTTGCTCTGTGTGTGCCACATGTACTAATCCTCTATTTTGCTACTAATTTAAAAACAAAAATGGTCATCATTCCAATATGGAGGTTTTTGTGATTTCTTTAATCTGTTATATTCTTATTACGATTACAAATGTAAGTTAGTTTAAGTAACAATTAGATTAAGCTCATACATTAGATTGTTTAATCTAATAAAATAATCGGTTTCTAAAAATATAGCATTCAAATAAAATAGTAATACACAAATTGAAAGAGAAATTAAATAAAAAGAACTTCAACACCCATGTCAATAAGTCAAAAGGCTATTAAAAAAAACAGATACATACCTACAACAATTATAGAAAAATATCACAAAAATTGGTAAATATGTTTAAATGATCGGACAACTCTAAATGCAAACCCAAGATTGAATGCAAACCTAAGATTGAGTTAGGTTAGGTTGAATTTTTCTATTTTTGTTTCGTTAGGTTGAGTTTTGGGTTAAATTGATTCTTTTTTGTTGATCCAATCTAACCTAAATTACACGTATATTAATAAAAAAAAATACATATTTGTTTTTGGAGAAGATGGATTTGTCAACTCTAATGTTTTTCTTTTGAAAGTATTTTCTTTGTTTAAAGTTTATAATAGATATCATGAATATTTGGTATTTAACATTTGAGTGTTGTGAGATTTTAGTAATTAGACGCATATTGTTCTAGAAGAATTAGAATTTTAAAACAATATATAAAAAAAAAAAGTTAACTTGCCAACCCAACTCAATTATTGAGGGTTGGGTTTGAAACCTGGTTTCGATCTTTTTGGGTTGATGTCTCGATCAAACTCGAAGGGTTGATCTTGAAAATTAAAATAAGTTATAAAAACTATTTAGAAGTTCTACTTTTTCTTTTAAATATATTATTGTACTTCGTTAAAAAAAAAAATTGATTGTATTGAAAACTTTGAACTTCTAACATTTAAAGGTTTTCGGTGAAAGAAAATTTTATTATAATAATTGGTAGACACATTGGCCAAACAAATTAATTGTCTTCGAAGCTACATACTATTATTATCCAACCGAATGCATCTATGAATTGTCCAAGTTAGAAGTGCAAGTAAATATTTGACATAACTTCTTCATGTAAAAGAACTATGATTGGTCGAGGGAGGAGAGATCCTCAAGCTACATCAACCTTAATTTGAATGATATATGTAAAGGTGATTATCAGTTGGTTAGTTGGAGTTGGTTTTTCGATAGAATCGACTATTGTTGATTTAGTAAATGTTCAAACCAATCCCAACCATGAAGGACCACAAACCAACGTCGGTCGATCATCGGTTGATTTAAACATTTGAAGTTTTTTTAAAAGGTTAATTGTCGGTTTGTATCTTTCTCAAACTGACATCAACCAAACGTTTTCCTAACTTCAATCGGCTGCCTTTGGTTCAACCAATTTTGATCGGTCAACTCGATGATCACTCCCTAGACATATGTTTTAATCAATTGAATTACACTTATATTTACATACTTTTTAAATTAGTTATTGGTCCATACTTTTCTGAGTACAAACTAGAGTGGGAGGATCCAAACCACAACCTTGGTTCTCATACTACACTAATACTAGTTAAGTTAAACCTTATTTATTTGGTGTGGTAGGACCATAATCATTGCTAATAAAATTGAATTTAAAAAAACAATATACCTTTTGCAATAATATTGGGATCATGACTTTAATTATTTGTACGAAATAAATAATGTCACATCAATAGATGACATTTGAAAGACATAATCAACAATAATTAGACATGAAAATGAAATAATGAGGGTAGTTAACTTAATACTTTGTTTTTAATAAGTTTATTCTTTTAAATTAAAAGGGGAATGACATACAATAATTCATTAGGTATTGCAATATATGCTTAGCAAATCAACATCCTTTTGATTTGATTCCAATTGTGGCAATTTAGGGCCCCAAAGATCTATATATATATATAATAATCAAATGGAATTTATCATTTATATACAAACCTATCATGTATGTTAACATATTTCCTTCATATTATTTATCTTATAATTTTTTCTTAAATATTTATATATTTCACCTATTATATCTAAAACGAATTTTATTTATTATTGATTTACTGAACACGGATATAATCTACTATTTAAGTTTAAAGTTGAAATTTGTTTATTTTTAAAATGTGTTTCAAGTTAAAGTTAACAATTCAAATTTTCAAACTCCTACGTCTTGATTTGAGTGGTAGTTTATACTTAAAAATTGAGAATTTTCTATACATATGGTTTAAATGAATCGGTCAAACTATACAATTGTCTAAATTTTGTTTGCTTGTTTCTTTTTAATAAATTAGGGTATATATTTGATAAGTTGATGAAGAAGGACCATTTGGTAGTTCATTTATTTTCTGTTTCTATTTTTTTATTTTTAGATTTTAGAAAATGAATGTGTTTAGTAACTAATTCACTTATTTTGAAATTTGTTTTTATTTGGAAGAAAACCTATATGCTTTTTGTTTTTAATAAAAAGATTTAAAAACGAATAAAAGAAAAGAAAAGAAATTGATAATTGTATTATAATGGGGAACATGGGAAGGGTTGATGGTATAGTGTATGCTTTCATCCTAAAATGCCAAGTCACCGCAGCCGTTTATTGGATTTAATAATTCCTAATTTACAACTTTAAATAAAAAAATCCACCTTCTTTTTCCCTCTGTAATCACTAATATAATAATAGACTACAAATGACTCTAATTTCTACCAATTAAAATTAAAAGATCAGCATAAAAGAAGTATTTCTTTTCTCTTTTTGGTAGAAAGAGAAGCAATAATAGTTTTATTGCAAACTTTAAGACGTACTCCATTAATGGTTTTTCAAATTAAAAGTAGGGAAAACTGCAAAAAAGAAAAAAAACCGTTTTACATTGGACTCTAAGCTTTTAAAAATGTTGAAATTGGAGCTTATAATATTTGTGATAAGAAATTGAATCTTTACAAACTTGTATAATCACTGCAATCACTACAACTTTTAGTCTATTGGTCAAATTTTAAATTTTGGTATAGTTGCAACTACAATCTTACTTTAAAAAATATATATTTTTTTAATTTGAATGGAGCATATACGTTTATTTAGATATGAATTATATCAATTTTAAATTTTAGACTTTTTAATGGTGTAAATTTAGACCCTCGATTATGTGTTTTTTTGGAGAAATATTGTAAACTCCTAAATTTTTGTAAGTAAATCAATTTAGAATCTCAACTAAAACTTTTTTTAAAAAATATTCATGCATCAATTCTAATCTTCTATATTTTGTTAATTCGTCATTGGAAGAAATCTACACATATGCAAGCATTGTATGCATGCGACCATCTACATTGTAATTTGGAGTCTTAATAAAGTTTGAAAACCTTAATACTGTTTTTGTATTGTTCAAAATTACTTAGAAACACGACTCTAATCATTTAATTGCATGAAAATCACATATAAAAATGTGTAAAATCACAAATATAATATCGATTTTGAGTGAATAAAGACCTATTTTTCAATAATTTTAACTATTTCTAAACTACTCTTAACTTATAAGTTCAATGAAAGATGTGGCAAATGATACACCTTACAAAAAAAAAGAAGATAGATTTAAATTAATACAATTTCGAGAGAAGTGTGTTGTTTTTTGTTGGCTTGATCAGAGATCCAATCTAAACTAAAATTTAGGAGGAAAAAGAAAAGGTTGTTTTTCATGAGAATTAATGTGGTTTGACAAAATAATTTTAATATCGGGATTGGTGCAGCTTAAACCAAGTAAGTTCATGCATGCAAATGTATATATATGTATATGTATGTATATATTTAAAGGGTCAAACACATGGAGGTGATCAGTAATGGTGTTCTCTTACAAGGCACCCCTTTTAGGTTACATGCATCTACATAGATTTCTTGTCTTTTGCTTCCCTTTTCTTTTTAATTAATTGATTCTTGTTTTCTAACTTTAGGCTTATTAATATTCATTATGTTCTTTGCTGTTTTGCTTTGCTTTACCCTTTAAATTATATGAAGTTGTTTTCATTTCTTGCTTCATCCTTTTTTTATTATTATTATTTAACATCAAAGATTGAGTCATGTTATAAGAACCCAATGCATACCATGTTATAAGTAGTTTTAAATACTTTTATATATCTCTTAAAATTATACTATTTTTATCGTATTCAAAATCATTTTATCTTTTTTTAATTATTTAGGTTTTGTCGATGATAAAACATATAGTTGAAAAAACTCATCTAACGTAGATTTGGAAATAAAAATTCATTAACCTTTGTCACCTTAGCTAATTAAAATTTGAACTTTCTATACTCAACCTAAATACAGATGCCTAACTATACAATTGTAGGTAAAAAAGGCTAATAATAAAAAAGATAATGTTCAACAAAGATGACTAATAAATAATCCAAAAGAAAAAAGAATGGGAAGAAAGAGATGATATTTTAAAAATATTATCAAACTAAAGGTCATAATTGACTCTGAAAAAAAAAAGTTCTCAAAAATTCATTTTATTTTAAACACTCTTTCATAAAATATCTTTAAAATTAAAAGAAAAAAAAAGGAACTAACAACTCTCTCTTACAGGTATGTTTATGTACCATGCATTAAAAGTGTTCTTGTTAATATTTTTCTAGGTTAGTAGAGGGTGGCGGGAGGTTGGTCAGGGTTGGCCAATGACGACCATTAGAGGTGGTGTTCAAAGTTGGCGGGTGAACCTTATAAAAGAGGTATGAAGCATTGACTTCTAAAACCTTTGTCCCAAACATGGGTTTGGCAAGCTTAAGCCTAACTGATATATCAAACTCAACCCTTGAAACAAATAACCCCTTAGATTGAAGGACTCAACTACCTTCAACTATATACTTGAAAATGGTAAGTTCAGAAAAATGGGAGGTTAATTAGTCAGCTTAGACAGCCTTTCAAGTTAGTTGACCCAATTATCACCTCTCCAATAATGATCGATCTTGCTTAGGCATGTCTCTGGCCCATTTCATATTTCTAAGAGATATGCAACATTTTGAACTTTACCCTTCAAACCTTGTCTTCTGCTCTTGATCTTTTTTTAATTGGACTAGAGAAGGTTGTGTAGGACTAACTAAAAAAGATAAAATAGTCAAAAGCCTACAAGAAGTAAGTCTCGTAAAGCATGAATTAGCCTTGACTTCAGTGAACAAAAGATAGGCCAAGTTTATAGAAAGACTAATAACGTTGAAAATATGTTATCTTATTTTACTCTAATCGCAAATAGTTTTTGTGTTTTACGCATCTATTTCATGATTTTTTTAAGGTGTTGTGCTTAATTCAAGTCATTCTAGACCATAATGTCTATTTTGGACTCGACGAACATAATTCGATGTTTAGAACGTCAATGGAGCAAGAAAATTCAAGTTGAAAAATTGAAGGCACAACGCCATGACACTAGTTGTGATGCGATAAGGCAAAATAAACTATTTTCGAGATAGCGTCACGACGCTATGAAGTTATGAAGCAAGACCATGCTCGTATTTTGCACGGCGCGTCACGATGCTGCTACATTATTTCTTACTTTTACCTAGCTGTCAGGATTCAAAAGACACACTTTTGCATTAGAATTTTAAACATTATTCACATAATTAACTCTAGGCACTCTCTTGAACCATTGGATTGAGGACTTTCACATATTATTGTTGACATTTTCAATGATCTATCGTAACTAAGGCACTCATATCTAGTTTGGAATTTCAGGTTTATATTTTGATTTGAACACTCTGAAATGTTGAGTATTTATTTTTTATAAAAACTCTACGAGCAATTGAATTTCTCTCATTGAATTTATTATTACGATTGAATGTATTTGGGAATATTCACAAATAGCCAATTATTTTTTAATCAATTGTTATAGATCTAATTCTAATACGTTGTTAAGTGTAGATCATATGATAACTGAGGCTAAATTATAATTGTTCATTGAATCGGCATATCCAATCTAACGACATCTGTCTAACTTAGCTTAGAATTGAATTCTCTCTGAGTATTTTGATTAGGGAATTGCAATTTGTTTGATTGACTTAGCTTTTGTTCGAAATCTTAGTGCTTATTGATTTGCATGTTTAGGATGCTTTTCATTTAAGCATAAAGATTAATTGAATTGTAGAATGTCCACTCTACCACCTCTAGACGTGGTCGGCTAAAAAATTGTTCAGAGGTTGCAAGTGATATAATATACATGATGAATCCATGACTATTGAGTTGTTAATCAAAAGTAAACTAAAATAAATACCAAGCTAGGGTATTTGTCTTATTAGTAATTTTCATACATCAATCTCTCAATTTGTGATTTCTTACCTTCACTTTAATTCATTCAAGTAAAATTGAGTCTCATTCAACATACTCCTCATTCGTTACTTTACAACAAGTTGATTTTAAGGAAAACTTGATAGGTTTTCTGTCAATCGACCCATTACCCACTCAAATACTATGAAATTAGTGTGGAGAACGGAACAAATTATTTGGTTTGATAGAAAGCCCCGACAACTTTCAATCGATCAAAGATTATGGAGAAGTATCTAAAACACGTAGAGAAACGGTTTTAGAAGCTTTGCATATACTTTTTAAATGATTGTCAAATGAAATACTTGTGGTTTAAATTTTACAATTATTATCTATCATTTTTGTTCGTGGTATAAAAATTGAAAGTATGTTTTAGAGTAACTTTTTGGATGTGACAATAAAAAATGAAATGAGGTGGCTTAAATTATTGCTAGCAAAAGTTAAAGGAATTAGCTAAAAAATATTGTTGGAATGGTGGGTTTGAATCAAGATAGATCTCTCTCAATTAAGAAAAGAAAAAAGAAATATTTTTTTAATGCATGTTGTGAGTTTAAATAATAATAATTATACACAAAGTATTAATGAAGTACGTACCTTATAAGTAAAAAAGTATTAATGATGAGGGAGAATATTCCTTTCATGGCTGGAAAAAACTATATATTATAACTTATCTTTGACAAACAAATTATATTTATTACTCAATCAAAAACCACTAAACCCAAACAAAGAAGCAACTAATTAATTAAGTCCAGTGTTCCTTGGCTTCATTATTATTCTAACTTCCATAATTATGATTAGTCAACTTAACTACCTCATAAGTGAGGATTTATAGTTTGTCAGACTGCTACGAATATACACTCTAATCAATACTATCATCCTTTTAATGTAAGTAAAATGTTAAGTTATTTTAAATGGTTTATTAGGATTTGTCTGACCCTTACTTGAGTAATGATAAAATGATGCTATAGTTAGATAGATGATTTACTTACTTGATTTAGTAAAATATGTCAATGTTATTATTTTAGAAAATTGTCCAAAATAACTTATTATAAATTTTACCGTTATGAAAATAGCACAGTTTTTGAAAATTTGTGATAATGCTTCTTCTCTATTGAGATTAGATTTGTACTTAATTTGATAGTATATGATTCGTGCACTTAAGGAATACGAGACATGTGCAACGAAAAAACACATAATCTATTTTATCTTAGTTGCATCTAAACTATTTAGAAATCAACATGCACTAACTACCTAATTATATGAAATTAGAGTTTATCGAATACGTACCTTTGAAGCTTTTCGATCGTCGTAATTTCCTCACATATACGAACCCGGACCACCACTAGTTTTGACCCACTATTCTTCCAACTTAGAACCGGATTGTGGATCTTGATAAGTGAAGGAAGTTGAGAGATAGCTGGAAATTGGAGGTGAAACTTTGGTTTTTGAGTTGAGAGAGAAAATTGGCATTGGGGAAATGCCAACATTTAATTTTACGGTTGGATTTTCTTTGAAGCCATTAGTAAAACGTCGAGGAAGGTGTGGAAAGGCCGACGTTTTCGAGTTGCGTCGGCCTTTCCCCTCCCTATTTGTTTTGTAGTTACAAACAGAAGCATTTGCGAAAGAGAAAAGAAAACAAAAAGAGTAAGAGAGGGAAGAAGAAGAAGTCGTTCGCTGCTCCTTGTCTGCCATCCGTTGTCCACTGCCGCTCGTCCGTCACCCACCGCTCCATGCTCCTCCCTCATCCTTCGTTGTCGATTTGCTTGGTATAAGATTTTGTCCTTTTTTTTTTTTTTTTGAAACTATGAAAATGCATGTATGTATTGTTTTATGTATGTATTACACAAATGTATACGTAATGTATGTGTATTGATATCATGTGTAGTTTGAAATTCATTGTATGTATGTGTAATGTATTATGTAATTTTGTATGTGTAATCCATGCAAAAGATATATGTATGTGTAATATATTATGTATGATTTTATGTGAAAATATATGAGTTTTTATATATAAGTTTGAGATTGTATGTGTAAATTTGAGATCGTATGTTGACATTATATAATGTCTGTGTAATGTATGTTTTTTAGATTTTAATACGAATTAAATAGTTAATTTAAATTTGAGTTTGAATATGAATTTTTGTTTAATATCAATTGTAATAAAAATTTGAATTTAAAGTTGAATACGAATTTGAATATTATGGATATCCTACCGTTATGATAGTCTATTTATTTATGTCAAAAAATTAGTTTCTAATTTGTAAATTACTAGTTTTGGAATTCTTTAAGTAGTTTTTAATTAAGTATATATGAATTCTTAGGTATGTTAAAAGTGTTAGTTAGATTTAAACTTAAGATTAAATTTGAACTTAATTTTAGTTCAAGATTAGAGATTTGACAATATAACTTATTCATGGAGTAAGTTGGAATATGTTCAAGTAAGTTGGAGTAAGTTAGAATAAGTTGAGAGGAGAGATATAAAACTAATAAAACATATTTATGTTTTAGGGCTTTTAACAAGATGGACAAGAGTTGGATGAAACTTAGGGATAGGTTTCGGTTGAATACAGAGGAGTTTCCCAATTGATAGAGGTTACAAAATATCACGTAAATCATTATAGACAACTAAGGTGTCCATGCAAGAGATGTTGAATTAGAATTGGAACACATTAGAAGATGTAGAGCAACATCTATTAACCACTGGAATAGCCTCTTCATACATAGATTTGGTGTATTATGGAGAGCCCATAAAATTGTACAGTGGTATACAAAGACTTGATGAAAGAACGAGTAGTAGTAATAATCCTTTTGATGAAGGAACTAGTAGTAACCCATTTTTTGAAGAAAATGAAATGTTGGGTATGCTAAATGATCTACAAGTTGGTATTGAACACGTAGAAGAGATGAGTGAAGGTTTGGAGAATGAAATGTCGTTTATCAGTTGGGTGAATTTAGAAGAAGATATAACAAACGTGATATTTAAAGAGTTATTAAACCAAGTAAGTCGTGAGCTATACCCCGGCTGTTCAGAATTTTCATCCATGAACTTTTTGGTTACGATGATGCATGTGAAGGTTCTAAATAGTATGAGCAACAAGTGTATCTACATGATTTTACAGATAATAAAACGTGCATTTTCAATGTGTGGTACCAAGATCCCTCGTTCATTCTACGAAGCCAAATGTAAGTTGTGTGAGTTGGGCCTTTGATACGAGAATATTCATGTCTGTAAGTATGATTGCGTATTGTTCTAGAAGGAGTTCAGAGATTTACAACAATGTTTGACTTGTGGTAAGTCTCAATACATGGTTAGTTCCAACAACAGATCATCAGGAAAAAAAATTTCACAGAAAGTATTGCCCTACTTTTCGTTGTTGTCGAGATTGTAGCACTTGTTTGTATCGCAAGAAAGTTCGGCGAACATGAGATGGCATAAGGATAAATGAGTGGAAACAAAGGATGTGCTGATACAGAGGGATGGAAGCACTTTGATTATGAATTTTTTTTATTTTTAACGTAATGTTCATTTGGGATTAGCTTCAAATCGATTTAATTTGTTCGGTCATATGAGTACCTCGTACAGTATGTGGCTTGTGGTGTTAATTCCTTACAATTTTTCGCCATAAAAATGCATGAAGAATTCAAACTTCTTCATGTATTTGCTCATTCCCGATTCAGAATCTCCTGGTAGAAAAATTGATGTGTATCTACAACCATTATTGAGGAATTGAAAAATCTATGGACTTTTGGTGTGCGTATGTATGGCTTTCTTACGGATCAATGTTTTCAGTTGTATGCAGCCTTGTTGTGGACAATTAATGACTTTCCAGCATATGGTGATCTATCTGGGTGGAGTACGAAGGGGTATCAGACATGTTCCATCTGCATGAGAGATAGATCGTCGTTCCCGATAAGAGAAAAAATAGCTTTCATGGTCAACGTTATGTTTTAGATAACCACATTTGGCATAGAAGTAGACTACATGATGGAAAAGTAAATCGTAAGGCACCTCTAGTGGTAATGAATGGCCAAGAAATCTTGAAACTAGATTCGTTGGAGTTTCCAGTTATGAGTGAGCATCATGCGTTGAAAGATAGAAAAAGAAAGAGAGCTCTTAATTGGATAAAGAAAAAAAAATTCTTCGATCTTTCTTACTGGTCAAGACAACTTATTCATCACAAACTTGATGTAATGCATATTAAAAAGAATGTTTTTGACAACTTGGTTGGTACATTGTTAAATATTGAAGGGAGAACCAAGGATACCACGAATACCTAGTTGGATCTACAAGATTTAAAAATAAGAAAATATTTACATTTGATAGAAGTTGGTAACCGATTGGTGAAACCACATGCGAGCTACACGTTGACCAGCAACAAACGAGTTGAGTTTTACAAGTTCCTGAAAGCAAGTAAGTTTCTCAATGGATTCGTTTCTAATATTTCATGATGTGTGTATGTAAACGAGGGGAAAATATCAGGTCTCAAAATGCACATCTGTCATGTTCTGCTACACTGACTTCTACCAATCGATGTTTGTCCATTCCTATCGAGAAATGTGTACAACTATTACTTAACTGTGTAGTTTTTTCATGATTTAGGCAATAGAACAATAAGAGTAAGTGATTTGGATAGATTGCAGGCAGATATCATAATTATATTGTACAAACTGGAAATAATATTTCTACCAGCTTTTTGAGTGTAATGGTACACCTTGCAGTTCACCTACCATACAAGATTAAGGTTTCTGGTCCGATTTCTTACAGTTGGATGTATCTCATTGAAAAAAGTTTATGCACTCTATAGCAATATGTTCGTAACAAAGCACATCATGATTGAAATGACGATAGCATTCCAGAGGATACAACAAGTATGGATCTCTATGCTAATCAATTTAAGTCTTTTTTATTGTCGCCACCTAAACTCAAAATTACACCTCAGGAAACATCTACTTTTGATACGTTGTCGGGGTGAAACCATTTCTGAAACTTTTAAATGACATGAGTGAGTGTTTTCTGAATGGTTCAAAGCTTAAGTATATAGAGTAGATGACTTTGAGAATTCGTACATGCGTACTTTATATTCTATATATAATATGTTTGTGCACACTCATTTCAGGTTATAGCATAAAGGCGTGAGAGTTCCAACTTGTCTCAAGATTTTATCTCACTCGCAATAAGACTTTCACTTGAGGTTTGCTCTTACAATGGATGCATTGTCGGTGGCGTACGATTTCACACGTAAGAGCGTGATTCCCGATGCACAACACAGAATAGTGGAGTCATGGTAATCGATGAAGGTAGTGGAGGTAGTGCCGACAACAATTTCTATGGTGTTTTGGATGAAGTGTTGCACGTTTAATATCCATTTGGACAACGTGCTTGACTATTTAAGTGTAGATGATTTGACATAGACATTTACACATAATGCTCTTTACACAGAATGCTCCAACTTTCATGGTTATTTAAGCACATTTACAAAGTGATTATTTCATGGTTTAAGTATTATGTAAACTCTTTACACAAAATGCTCCCACTTTCATGTCTCTACATGATCGATCTAGGATCATATCATTTTACTAATTAGAAAGTGAGTCGCGTATCCATAATGTCCTTAGAATAAGGCACCCAACCTATTCATTTATACTACATACCATTTAGGCTATATACTCAAACTTGATCCACGTTTATGTTTGTACATCAAGTTTAAAACTACACTAGATAACCTTGGGACCTTAGTTTATTCTATTCAAAATTATAGTTTTCTATTTTCACTAATAAGCCCCCAATAATCACTTTATTGAATAAAATATAATTTTAAATTACAAACTACGAGTTTTAGGACGTAAATTCCAACATGCATGTGTAGGAAATTATGAAATAAAAACTTTTTAAAGAAAATTCCCTCAATCTTGAAAATACTATTATATTATATATTTATATCTTTTCTCTTATTAAAAGATAAAATTTCATTGGCTCGTTGAAGAAGTTTCCATAACAACTCCAAAAAAAAGCAGTTTCCTAAGTGAGGTTCAACCCTAACACTCAACTTTCCATAGTTTGAAAATATGTTTTTCTTGTTATTTGTATGATGATGGGACTGATAATTTGACGTTTGCGTTTTAACGTACATAATATTGGTACCAAGTTAATAATACTCATTCGAGTTTCTTTATATTCGTCGTCCCGAGTTTTATTGAAATCTCTAAGATTTTGATTGACTTTTTTTTAAAAAGCCACATGTATGTATTCTTTTGTAGGATGCCTCGTATATTTGTTGGTTTTGGGGTGTATGGAAGAAGAATGAGAAAGAGTACGTTGGTGGTCAAATGAAAGGGTTGATTGTGGATGTTGGTATAAAGTTTGAGGGCTTTTTAAGGAAAATTTATAGAATTAGTGGGATAAAATCAGCTAAGTTCGATTGGGTCTAAGATCCATGCATAGTGTGAAGCTCCTTATATTTGTCTTTGTTATTAGCAATCAAGAAGATCTTTCGTTGTAACTAATCGGGGATAATGTGTCTCAAGTTGCAATTTTGATTTCGATGGTACCAATAGGCACATCAATCTAGGAGTTCATTACCGTCATGATTTCCTATTCAAATGGCCCAAAAACTATTCTTCTTTCACACCTAAGCTCTTCATTTTATTTCTGAATAGAATGTGGGTTTGAATGAGATCCGATCTTTAAGTCGATTGACTAATAACATGTGTCTATTAGAATTGGGAGATAAATATAGATGAGTTTATCAATGATCTAGGTACCTATAGACACGTTAGATTCTAACAATCGTTGATTATTTCATTTCTTGTATTATGTTTTACTGTATTGGTTGTATTATTACATTTGCCAATTTTACTTTTTCATTCTTTGTAATAGGTTGTTCTATTTTGACCTGGTATAAAGAAGGTTTTATTGAAAACCCTAACTTTTTGAAAAAGCTAAAAAACCTTAAATCCCTTACGATCGCCAACCACGTACGTCTATACCTTCATTAATATTGTGTATTTTCAAATGGTGAAAGACCTAAATCCCTACCAATCTTAACTTTTTGAAAACCTAAAAGAACTTCGTTTCAAATGCGATCGAGAAGGACCGAGAAGAAGCACATCCACGACTTTTCAGAAAGCATGCTATTTTGAAAGGGTGAAAACCAAACAAAAATATTATTTGCTGTTATTTATTTCTTTATGATGTTGCCTCAATCTTTCCTTCTGTCCTCTCCATCCTCACTTTCAACCTTCCTCAGATCATTTTCGTTATCACCTAGTTGCCACCTCCATTCTTATGTCCTGTCTTCCTTTCTTATTGTCGCTACGCCCTGCCAAGTGGGAATTTGTTCGATTTGGAAGCTCTAAATGATGAAACCTCTCATTTATTCCAAATGTAAAATGAAATTATCATGAAATACAATAACAAAATAAAGAATAAAACGAAAATGTTATCGAAGGGAGCTAGTTTGTAGATTCGATTCCATTATTAGAATTGAAAATTTTTGTTTGCATCTTATGAATACTTATAAACATTCATAAACAGATTATGTTGGTTCCAAAGAGAAGCAAGCTACTAATTCCCTTAACTTCAGAAAAAAAAAAATCTATATTCTTTTAAAACTATAGATATTAAATAAGATAGCTTTTAATCATCCAAGAGGCATTATCAAAATATATATTTTGAAGGAATAAGTATAAATAAACTCCAAATTTTACTATACTTGGATAATACAGTAACATCACGTCTTTGATTTTGGACAAACACGAAAACAAATCAACTTTTACTCAAATATATACAAGTAATGAAATCAGATATAGGTAGCAAGCAACTTTAAATTCTTTATCAATTTCATCCCTTTTATATATTTAACCATTTTAAAAATTCACAAATTTATTTTTTCACTTTCTATCGACACAAAAATATTTATTAATTGGTCATTTTTAAACATCAAATAAATAAAGAATGCCTCTATGTTTAGTGGCTGTGAAACATACAACTTGATTTTTTTTCTTTTTGTATGACCTTACAAAATATCATAATAGTTTTTAAAATAATCTTAAAATGCGTTTTAAATAGTTTTTTATCAAAAGTTCAATAAACATGAGTTTTTTTATAGAAAAAAGACATTTTTTTCTCTAGCCGATCAAAGCTTTACTCTTACTGAATGACCTATTTTGAGAATTTGTAATTCAGAAATCATATCCATAGTTCTTTCTCAAAAATTTGATGAAATAATATGGAAATGTTGAAGAAACCATAAGAAAATAAGAGATTAAATAAACAACATTGACCATATCAATTCAGCAGCTACAATACAATTCTAAAACAATTTCTACAAGTCAAAAGCTACATTTTATCTCTATACTAAATGGCATACGTTATATATATCCGATACCAAAACCCCCCGAGTTTAATCAAAGATCTACAGTTGTATACTTCTTAAAACTTGCATTGTTTGACTTACCACATCGAGCAGTTGCAAATATTCATCCGCACCATCAACGAGACACTGCAAATTGATATCTCAACAGTGTTGGTTTGGATTAAGAGTATAACCAATTCAAGTCTAATATGCAATTTAACATTAAATCTTCAATGCACTACAAACAGGTTGCCTAATACATGACATGAACATAAAATCCGAAACATATCAACAAATCCCATATATATATCTCATGAAAAAAGAAATAAATAAAATGGTAATGTCTGTTGTCAAATTTGTGTCGATTAGTTGACATTGAAAACAATTCCTTATAGAATAACCAATATTTGCAAGAAAGTAATCATGTTGCATGTTCAAAATACATAATAGATTGAGAGAATCTATTAATTCAATGTTGTACAGTCCAAATTACTGACTAAAACTAATAATATATGTCCAAACTGATGCATGATTCACATGAACTTTAGAGAGCAAAAACGTAAATGAACATGGAAATATATATATGTGTATATCTATCTATATATAGATGCATATTGGAACAATTGAACATGGAAATAGATACAACAAACCTTGTCAGCTTCGGCCAACTTCTTGCATATCCTGGCCTTCTGTTCATCTTGCAAATCATTGTCTTCAATCACCACTTCAAATATCTGTAGGAAACATCGAAGTTTTACATATTTCCATTCAGCCATTAAAAATACGACATTATATAGATTGAGAAATAACAAAACCTGTGAAAGCATTTGAGCCACTGGATATCCTTCTGCAAGTACATTGTTGACTTTCTTGTTTGCAGTATCGAAGTTACCACTTTTACAAGCAACAAAAAGTGCATCAACAACCTCCTGAGGGATAATCTACAATGGAAAAATTTTAGATAGTACATCATGCATTAATATAACAACACAAGAAAAATTCTGTGCATCTCTCGAGCAGTTTATTGATAATATTGAAGAAAAAAAATGGAAACCATCCACTATTAAATTACCAAAAAACCCTTATGATCATTGTGACAATTAATGGCAGAAAATAGGACACTTGAAACTCTTACAACACAAAAAATATAAGACATCATCTAGTTAAATTCAACCATCTGAAAAGAAAAAAAAAACAACAGATAACACTTTGTGCAGTTATAGTCACTCTCCAAATAGTTCTGTTTTGGAACATGGATTCAAGAGAAAGCCAGTGTTGCTGAGGCGAGAGTGGGACCAAAGTGAACCATTAGTAAGCACAACCATTTCTAAATATTCGTACTTAGAATCCTAGAAATGACAATGACTCATGAAAATTCACATTACTCACCCCAGAGACGTTAACCAAATCCTTTGAAGAGATTGATGATCCAAATAAGCGTGCAGCTGACTGGAGGGGAAAAAAATAAAAGTTAGAAAATAAGAAATGAGCAATTGGATTAATTGCCAATCCCATTCTACAATAATCTGATATTTTGTGTTAACATAACAGAAGCATTTAAGGGCATCAATGATAAATCAGAATAACTGATAACCTAAATGCTAATATCATGTCGCCCCAACAAAATTTAACTTTGACTAATTATAGTAGAAAATGTTTACCCGTTAATCATCCAAGCTCCTAATCATGTTTAACATAATGTGGAATAACAAAAGAAACATTGTCAACCGAAAATAATAATAACAATAATAATGTGATGATTCTGTAAGGACCCTAGATAGAAAATTAGTGGATTATTAGGAGAAAATGAAAATGGTTGTTTAGCAAGGCCATATTAGTAAATAGATGGTAAGTTGGTTAGGTCTTTTTGTTATAAATAGTGGGAGAGGGGTTGGGGAGAGGTGTGAAGAATTTTGAAGAAAGATTTCCTTGTAAGGGAACCTTGGGAGAGTCTAGCCCTCTCGAAAGGCTAGGGTTACTTGTTACTTGTTCTTATGATCATCTAATATATATTTAATATTTGGATGTTTTTAAGTATTCTTGAGTTCATCTTTTCTCCTTGTTAGGTGGGATCCTAACAGATTCCTAATCTAAACATCTTTAACTTAATGGTGAACAGCAGTGTTGCATTTGAATCATACCTGTAAATATGTGATAGCTCGACGTAGGTCACCTTGAGAGATTGAACTTAAGGTTGAAAGAGCCTACACAGATTATAAGTTTACATCATATTAGCCATGCCAAATAGCTTTTTTCAAACCATAATTTCTATTACTTGGCAACAAAGAGCTAACCTCTCCGTCTAGACTAAGACCTTCTTCATTGCCGATGTGCAATATACGCTTACTCATAACCTCTTCAGAAAGTGGCTTAAACCTAAACTTTGCACACCTAGATGCAAGGGGCTCTATAATCCTGCATAGATGAGGGGGGGAAAACTAAGACAACAGAATCCCCATGCTAGCACCGTGTCAAGACCAAGTAAAAGTAATCCATTGTAGAAATCAAGAACATAAAGAAACCAGTTTCCAGTATTCTCCAACAAGTCAAATGATTGTGAACCATATATAAGGCACAAGACAAATTGATGCCACATTTTCGTAAATTGAACAGATGTTGCAAATATCTATAATAATCCCCATGCCTCCATAAAAAAAATGAATATAAAAAATCGAGAATGTCCAAATTTCACAAAAAATTGAGTAGCAACTGCTTCATTATATTCATCCTCCAGCTCATTCACAAATTTTATCAAAAATCAGACTCCCACACTGTTTTAAAAGCCCTCCCCGTCATGCATCTGCAGGTCGGGTGCCTCGCCTTTAGGCTCACAAAATAAAGCACACCTCATGCATCGTTTGTGAAGCCCCAAGGCTCAAAGCCATGCCTTGGGGCTTTTTTATTATTTTTAGAAATATAAGTAATTGAGATTTTCCCTGCAATAATAACTAAAAAATGGAATTTACTAAACCTAAATGCAAAATGCCTCGAAAAAAAGACTACGTTTTCTGTTTTGGGTTTTGCACTTGAGCCCTTGAAAACTATTGCGCTTTATTGTGCCTTGCGCTTAAGCGCCAGAAGACTTTTTCGCTTTAAAAAACATTGGGCTCCCATAGTCTTTGTGAATTTACCTTTTTTGACAATTAAATTGTGGTCTAGTTAAAAACTAATCTATGGACCATAACGGTGATGCAACCATTGCTTTCAAAGATCTGATCCACATACCCTCTCTCTCTCTCAATTATTTAACCGGAGGAAAACTACCACCAACCCTTCCAATTTTGTTTTCCATAAGTGGCTTGCAAGTGCAAACATCATATGAGCTATGATTAATAATTTCGCCACAAAAGTTTGGAAACTGTCATAAGTATCAAAAGCAAAAATCCAAAAAAAATGCCACAACAATATATTGTAGACTACAAACATCAACCAAACAGGAAAAAAGAAAAGCAAAATTTACAACAATATAGAGAGGAATAAAACACGATAAAAGGAAGCTATGCCTTACCTGCTGATATAGTTGCAAATAAAAAAGAATCGTGTCACTTTGGAGTGTGTTTCCATGGTACGCCTCAAGGCATTCTACATCATGTTTCATATAAGGAAGAGAAAAAAGTTTAACTCACAGTAACTAAAAAAAGAAATTATATCTACATTGTGATCACACCTGAGCATCTTCAGTCATTGAATCAGCCTCATCCAGAATGATTATCTTGAATGGTGGACAAGGATAACCCCTGGATTTATTTTCTTTTGTAAGAAGTGTGAAGCTCATAACAAGAATGTTATGAAAAGTTATATTGATAGATATGATTAAGAAAAGTACCCTTGCCGTTGGCCACTGCTTACTGCAACACCAGCAAAATCTTTAATCTTAGTCCGAACAACATTAATCCCACGGTCATCACTTGCATTCAACTCCAAAACTCTAGACTTGTAAAGTTCGGGACTGCAAATAATACTTCTTCAGTCAAATATTTTGTGTATCAAATAAAAACTAAAAAGACATTAATTTTTGTCTATTTCATGTTTAATACAAATTAAGCCAAGTAGGTTGAACGGTTTCATTATGAAATAAGCAAATCATAAATGTCTTGAGCAAAGACCTCCCAGAATCTCGCTAACACCATTTAACCATAATGATAATGAGATCACGATTGATTTATAGTTTCATGTATGAATCTATGATGCAAACCTCTTCACTAATCAGATAACACAAGAAGCACAGATACTTCAACTGTGGTAGACAATCAGTATCGGAATCATATCAGATACCAATATTCCTTGACATGAGATTTGGCACATCTATTCATGTTGGATCTATAAAAAATGCAACTCATCTAATCTTCCTCAACTAAAAACTAAGCAGCCTATTTAAAAGCTCATTGCCCCAACCCAAACTAAAAGAAGATATAATAAAAATAAGGGAAAAAAAGTATAAACATGAACCTTAGAATCATCTAATATTCAACTCCATGCATGAGCCCCCACAACGGTCACATGGGTGCACACACACATTGCCTAGAAAATTTTAATGAAAAAACGTATCCCGAATATATTCATATCCTAGTTGTTTAGAGATCAGTGTATCCATGTATCCCATCATATTCATGTATGTGCTTCATAACACAAGGTTTCATCTCAAAATCAATTGATGACGAGATAAGAGGACTGAGGAATAACTCATCTATCTCGGTAAGGGCGCAAGATCACACCATTTTTCAAATTTGAGATCCCATAACACCCACCCCAACTAAAGAATAAACAAAATTAAAATTCATAAAATTAAAATCTCCTCAAAACCAGTCAACCCCTCAACGGAAAGATTCCAAGATATTTCTTATAATGGATTCTGAATACCAAACACAAATCCACATCTTCCAAAAAGACAACAGGAACGAAAGAAGCACAAATAGAACTATATAAATCAGACAGGAGCAAATACGAACCCGAATAATTGATGGGCAATTGCAAGAGCAGTGGTGGTTTTTCCAGTACCAGGCGGTCCATAGAAGAGCATATGTGGACACTATCCAACCAACAATTGAATAGAAAATGAACACCGAGTTGCAAAGAGCATTACAAACACCATTAAAATAAAAAAGAGATATCAATGATAAGTACATTAGCAGTCTCGAGGGTGTTGGTGAGGACCCGAACCACCTCATCCTGATGCGCTACATCTTTCACTTGCTTCGGTCGACTATCAATCGGAAAAATGAACAACGGTAGAAAGAATGCAACAGATTCTGAGAAACAAGTGAATTGAAAAAGGGAAACGTACTATTTCTCCACCCATGGTTGAGAGCTCTGCAACAATGGTGCCATTTCTTCTAACGCTGATCCACTCTCCTCGGCACCGGAAATAGGGTTTATACTTCTTTTTCCCGCGTTCAGTCGGAGAGAGGATTAGCTTCAATTTTTAATCGGTCTTTGTTAATTAAACATGATAAAGCCCACAGCCCAAACATGAGGACTTTTATGGCCGATTTAAAGCCTATTTTATTATTAAGCCCAAAATATGCAACCTTAACTTTCTGTGGTTTTTCAGCTCAACATGACGTTTCATTGTAGGAATGGAAGGTTCAAAAAATATTAGTTAGTCTTAGTACCATTTGAAGTGAACTAAAATTTAATCTCTCATATTTGAATTTTAACTTTTATATAGTGATTATATTCTAACCTTTTTTTTTTCAAATGATAGAGATAGAAAATCAAGAACAAAATATTTAAATTTTGTCATACATTTTATCCATTTTGTAGATATGACACTTTTTAGTATGTACAGCGTAGATTGGTAGTGTATCAAGTACACCTTGTATTTCAAATTGTACTTGTACACATGTGAGTTTGGTTTTTTTTAGAACTTATTTTATCACATCTACAAAACAACCCAAAACTCATATCTTAATCATCCTACCCTAAAAGTATTATAGGTTCAAATTTGTAGACCCAACAATTGATGAAACTAATTTTACTTTAGCACACATTTTGAAGCATGACATGAGTTAAACGCATCAAATTATTTTTTTTACATAGATAGGTTATTGGGATTGGGAGAAGAGTAGACAAAATATTTGTTTGTCCAAATAATTGGATAATAATGTTGTAATTTTTTTTCTCAAAATATTAGTAATACATTCAACTATCAACTAAGACCCTACAATAATAGTTATATCAGTTTATATTTTAAACATTAAGGTTTTATCAATTTAAATCTCAAATTAATATTTATATCAATTTAAACCCTTAATTTTCAGGAATGTGTCAAATTAAATCACAAACTTACCTAAATATATCAATTTTGTATCGAAATAAAACATAATAGAAAGTTTAAATTGATACAATCATCATCAGTTAAGTAAGTGGTTAAAATTAATACACTTATAAAAGTTCAGAATTTAAATTAATATAATTATTAGTTCACTCTATACAAAAATTCAAACATTTACTTACTATTCCCAAATCATTACCAATTGAAATGTGATAAAAAGAAGTAACTTTCATTGTTTGAAACTTAAATTGTTTTACTTCTAAAAGAAGGACATATATAGGGCACAAACTTTGAACCAATAGATTAAATGTCTAAATTTCTCACCTTTAACATATTGTTTAACTAAAAAAAATATCCTAAAAATTCAAACATTATACTCTTCCATGTATTTGGGAGTAATGTTAACTCATATGTCTTATCACTGTCAGTTCAAATACGATAAAAGATATAAGATTAGTACACTTTCATCACCTAATTAAAATAAGAGATTTTTGTATAGATGACTCAATTTCAGATACATTAACGAAGGGTGATCCAATCTTAAAAATCAATGAAAACTAACTTTTTCTATACTTACATCGTGGAGCCTTATGGCCTCTACTACATGAATCTTCTTAGGTAAATAAGTGTTCTTCCTTCACATGGATATTTTAGAAGTCGTGGTTAACATTGAAATAGTGATTATCAAGCTCCCTTGCAATATCATGGTGGTTTTACGTAGCTGCAAGACCAATTGGCAAACAATGAATATTTGGATCACAGATTTTGACTATTTTGTTATGAGTGAGACACTCGTAACATGATAAGAAGTCACAAACACCAAAATATTTTGTGACATAAATAAAAAGTTCCTTTTCATCGATTTATGTTTAAAATGGAGTAATTTCACGTGAGCACATTTAGGAAATGGCCATTGATATCAAGTTGTGCAGTTTGTATGCATTTGACCATTGGGATGCAAAAAGACAATAGGATTGCTTAACATCGATAGGTTGAGATAACAATCCATATGATGAGAGAAAGGGGAGTTGGTATTTAGGTATATTGCTTCTTCACTACAATTTGTCAATGTCCTTTAATTGTTGGTGCATTTATTCCTCCTACCTTTTCTCAAGTACAATTGATTTCACAACTTTGGTTCCTCCCTCCCTATTTGCATAAATGTGAAGTTTAAAAGTCTTAATTCTTACCTAAATTTGTGTCATAGAAATAGACCAATCAATCAAACTTAAAGAAATTTTTGAAAGCCTTCAATTTGAATCGACCAATCGACAAAGCTTAAAGAACTTATTGAAAAGCCTTCAGTTTGAATTGTTCCTAACTTCGTAAACTTGTTTCACTTTATATCTAAAGTAAGGGCCATAGAGGTTTTTCAGTCATAGTTTGGTTATGTCTTTTAGTAAACAATTACAAACGTAGCATAAGCAGAGAAAAATTACACAATTTATTAGTTTTTTTCGTTCATCTATCAAAATTATCTACTAAATAATACTAATTTTTTCAACTAATCTCGAAAATCAAACTTAATTATTTGTCACACCTATATATGCCCATATAATTTGGTGGGTAGTCTTTCATTATTAACCAATTTTATTGATGTTTTTTTTCCCTCTTTTACACTACAAATTAAAACTACATGTTATTGGAAATTTCAAAGAAATTCAGTAGAAAGTCTCGATCTTCCATTTCCTAAATAAAGAGGAAGAGAAATTGATTGGGAAGAAGAAAAGCATCTTCAAATTCCAAATTAGGGTTTCTAGAGATAAAAGAGAAGTTTTATTTTTTTAGTTTTGGAAAATAAAATAAAAGAGAAGTTGGTGTCAAATTTTCATAAGTAGGTAAATGATAAAGAGGAATTATATGCTTAGAATCATAGCATATATTCTTTATCTTAATAACCCATAATGGAATTAAGGGCTGCCCATCAAAATTTTCTTCTATATATTCATTTAACATTCCAAAGGCCAATGGTCACGCAACTCAAGAAAACAATACTCTCAAACTTTTAAGTAATTACAAAAATCGAACTCCTAACCTTACTTGTATATTGAAATTTGACTCCCTTACATATTATTTATAATTGATCAAGTTTGGAGGGTGTGCACTCTACACACCACCCTACTTCATGAGTGGATCCAAACAATATATAATATATAGTTTTGGAGAATACAACTATTTCAATAATATGGCTTGATATTTGTTTTTTTAATAGAATAATAACATTTTATTTTTAATACACCTATTTTTCTACAATCAAATAACTAGTTCTTCAACTACCTTGAATTTTCTTTTTTTCCATTTGCGTTGATACCTTTGGTTCAACATTTTGAATTTTAATTCGTAATAAACTTAAATTAATAAAATTATTCTCATACACAAATGATTTATAATTAGTACCTAATCATAAAAAAAATATATAATTAAAGTTATAAATAAACGTTGACTTTTGTTCATAATTGATTTAAATGGATGAAACTATATTCTAATATGTATGGCTTATATTAAATATATATATGTGCATGTGGGTTGAATAATCCTTATTTCACATGGTGGTTTAGTGTAACATGATCAATAATTAGGTTAGAAAGCATTTGAATTGGTCAGAAATCTCTTTCAATATTAGGTACATTTTTAAAAAAAAAATTAGTCTCTTTTTTCTTTTGTTTTTTTTTAAAAATTATTTAATCTATGTCCACTATTTAAACTTCATTCATATATAAAATATGTGAGGAAAATATTTGATTTTGTATAGATTAATTTAGTAATTTTTTATTTTTTTTGAATTCTATATATATATATATATATATATGTTCAATGTGGAATTAAAAGTTTGAAAATATTTAATTATTCTATAAGAATGAGAATTTTGAAGAAATGTCAATGACAGAGATCCCCACTTTGTGAGTGGGATTTTAGCGAAGTAAAACGACGTCAGATTAAGATTGGTTTTAAGTTTTTCTCCAAGTTGGAACAATGGGACGATAAATCTGGGACGCGGAAAAACTGAACCCAATCAAATAATAACACATATATTAATAAATAATAATACCATTTTAGATCCTCGTCTATCGTCTAAGTATCCAATTACGCGCTACCACGTGGTGAAAATATTTATAGATATATTTTCTTAACTTTTTTCCTTCCAATTGAAGCCCATGTATGAAGATGAATGTAACTTACACTCCCTTTGCGCTCAACTATTGTTAAAAAAAGTATTGTAAAATATTTTTTTAAATTATGACTATTCTATTTCTTTTTCTTCTTATTTCTCTTATTTACTCCTCACTTCTCTAAACATATATTATAATAATTCAAACTATAATAATCTACATCCTAAACACATACATTAATAACCAACAAACTATTATAACTCACAAGCTATAATAACTACATATTATAATAAACTTACTTCATGTCACACGAACGACTTTTTAGTTTTTATAGTGTTAGTGTCCAATAGAAAGGGGTTGAAGATGTTACTAGCCTTAGACGACCATTGAAAATGTTGTAATAATATCTACGTATTATAATAAATTTCAATTAACAAATCATAGTAGATTGAAAACAATTGAAAAAAAGAAAAAGAAAAAAAGAAATGATAATTAAGAGAGGAGAGAAGTCTTGTGGTGGGCCCCGGGAGACCCTACTCGAAGTCATTTTGACTTTGTATTTACCGTCCAATTCAACCCCACCATTGGGACCATCCTCTCTCTTTAAAAAGTTATAATAAGAACAAAAACAATAAATAATCACTGTTCATGCTAATATATTTTCTCTATCAACCTTCTCAACTCCAATATTCTTATCATTTACATTTAATATCTTTAACTTAAAAAATCATTTAATAAACTATATTTTTTTAATTTTATAGGATTAAATATTGAATATTGAATTTAATCTGTCAAACATCCAATTATTATCAAAAGTTCAGATTTTATGAATGATTTTTTAAAAATAAATAATAAATTGGGCTAAGCTAATTATTATATTTTTTTACTTAAAACTTTATCTAAAAAGAATATTTAAAAGTTATATACATAAATGATGCAGCCAAAACACGTCTTCTAAAAAGTTGACAAATTAAAGAGAATTATACCGTGACTATTTTTCCATGCAGGAGAAAATAGGTTATAGTACTTTTGTAAACTTGAGATTATTTTTTATTTTATTTTTATCTAAATTAGATAAATAATAATAATGATACTCAAAAAAAATATATTGTAAAGTTTTTCAAGGTGTAATGGAAAAAAACAGTTTTTTTTCAATTATTATTCTTTAAAAAAAACCCTAAGTAAATATATTGTGGGTTAAAAATACAAAGATTAAATTTTGGACAAAAGTAACTAAGTAATATAAAATCTTGAAGTATAAATGAAAAAGTTATTTTAGATAATAAAATAAGATCCATCAAACAAGGGAGATGTCGGCATATAATCCAAACTTCTTACTTATTTTATGGATTAAATAATCCTGCAATATTTCAATGAACTTGACCATATAACGAAAATTTTCAATACTAACAAAATAAGTTTTCAATTAATTTAATGAAGATTATGTATTGTCTAACTATGTGGGATTATGAATTTAAAAAATATGGATTCTCTTCCCATGTGATCCTTAATGTCCTTTACCTAATGATGTCATCATATAACATTGTCAATTATTGCATTGCATTACTATTTATAATATTACTTAAATCTTATAACTTTGACCTACTTTCTTCTACTTCGTACGTCTTCTATAATATTTCTTTATTTCTTGTTAATTAAAGGATTATAATTTATAATATAAAGATTAACTACCTTTTAAAAGGCACTTAATTTTGTTTTTAGTTTTAACACTACTTTTAGCATTCATATATGTGTATGGTATAAGTGAAATGTGACGTCTCAATTGATGTCATTTATGTATTTTGGGATTAGCTTTGTCATTTTTTTTTTTTTTTCAATACTCAAAAAGAATTTCAATATTAAAATAAAAGGTTTTGTTATTAATATTAAATAATACAAGTTTAATTTCTA
The DNA here is from genome assembly GCF_000004075.3 of Cucumis sativus. NCBI lineage: Eukaryota > Viridiplantae > Streptophyta > Magnoliopsida > Cucurbitales > Cucurbitaceae > Cucumis > Cucumis sativus. The sequence goes on from NC_026658.2 coordinate 17,464,622, forward strand.
GTTTCTTCAAATTATCATAAGTTTTTTTGATAGATCATTTCCATAATGTTCATATTTGGTCCAATAGAATCTATTTGATATATATTCAGTACAAAATTGAAAGAGTCGTATTAATATAAATAGTCTAATTTTAGTTTTTAAAACACCAATTGATTGTTACAAATATTTTGAACATGTGCGTAAAAAATATTAGAAACACAATTGAAAATAAGAGTGAGTATGACGATAGATTGATAAACCGAGCTGATCGAATTGAAGGTAGTCGGTCGGAGATAGGAAGGGATACGGTTGGGTGTCGATCGGTTAGTGAAAATCCAAATTGACCACATTTATTTAAAAAAAGTTTTTCGACCTAAACCTACTGATTCGATCAACCGACCGATTTGTACTCCTTCATGGTTGGCGTTGATTTAAGCATTTACTCGAGTAATATTAATATAATAGAAAGTATAAATTATATTGATTTTATTATATGAAAATCATTTGTTGTTAATAATTAATAGCTAAAGATTTTAATTCACACGATCACAAAAATTTTATTTTATTGTAAGGTTATAAAGTGATATTTAAAAAGAAAGAAAATGAGAAAAGGTGTTTTAACATAAAGTGTAAAGCATTAAAGAAACATATGAAAACTCCAAGATGTGAAAAAAAGAATTGAATTGCCCACTCATAAGAGACAGCTTCATTTTTTGCCCTAAATAAAACCCTAATGTCCAATTCATAGTCCACTTTTTTCTTATTAAAAAAGTTTATTTTTCTCACTTTTTGAAATTTATTATACACTCTTTTCAAATATACTTTTCCCTCCTTTTTAATTTTTTAAAATTAAATTGCAAAACTTTTGAAAACCAGGTTGAAATCTCAACTCTCACTTTTTCTCAAGTTTGATAACATGAGTAAAGACTTTAACACCTACCCTTTAAGACAAAATGTACGATACAATTTTTCTATTTTCAAGTTTAGGAATTATAAGAATGAGAATTAAACTAATCTTTTCAAATGGGAATTAACTTATTTAACTTTACTACTTAATATTTAAATTAGTATGTCTTGACTTATCCAAGCTAATTGTGTTAGTTAATTAAAAATATAATTTTATTTTATTTCATAAAATCTTTAACTATATCACATTCAAACTATATAAAACACAAATTTAAAATGGTCAAATTAAGCACCATAATTTATTATTTTTGTCTTTATATTTTAAATAAATAATGCAATACTACATTTTAAAGCAAATCCCTTAACTAATCTACATCATAACACCGCCATTCATTTCTCTAATTTTGCGGACTAGTAATTACGACAACCAAAAATTCATATATCCATTATAGATCTAAGTTAACATGTCTGTTAACACAAATTTACTCATTCTAGTAATTGTCTCCCATGATATAATAGATCAACTTTTTTTCTAAGAGTAGAACCATGTCTAGAAGATTAACGAATAAAATTTTGTGGATCAACCAACGTCAAGATTGTGAATAATGAAAAAGATGTGTTTTTAACCAAATAGAAAATAACTTCTTTATAGATTTATTCGTAGCTATTCAAAAATTCAATTATTAAAAATCATGAAATGATGCATCAATTCATGAAGAAACACAAACCATTACTATTTATTCCAACAAGAACATTAAACATTTATGTAAAAAAAAGATAGAACCATGCTAGTTAACTAGTCTTAATAAAAAGGAACACAATTTTCAAAACTAAAAGCTAAAAGTATAGAAAAATATTACAGTTTATCCATAATAATATATCGTATGGAAACTACTATCTACGACCCAAAATAGATATGAATAGTAGTCTATCGTAATTTATTGCAAATAGAGTATTGTGCTATTTTGCTATATTTATAAATATTTTCATTAGTTTTATAACATTCAAAATAATAGCGTATTGAAATAATTTAATTCATAAAGCCAACATTCTCTTGCCAAATTCTAAGTTGTCTAACTTTTCACCAAATTATAAAAAATCAAATCAAATTCTAAATACTAAATTGAACATTATATTAAATTTAATTTCACCTCTCCATTTAAATTTTAAAGTAATTTGTACATAAAAATCCTCCATCATAGTTGATTTAAGATTAAAAAAAAAACTCTAGCTACGATGAAAACAAAAATAATAATTATTATTATTGAAGGGGAAGTTAGGAATTGATAGGTGTATAATAATTAATAATTTTAAAGAAAAAAAGAGAAAGAAAAGTTGAACTAAAATTACTACAGTTTTTGTTGAAATATAATGTTCTTTAAGTTAAACATTATTTTTAAAAAGTGCAATAAAAATTGATGGTTTACGTGGGCATTAGGATAGAAAATTGGAAAAGGCTATTTGATTCCTTCCACACATTGGTCAACTAATTGGCCACATAACTCAAACTCATAATGAAAAGCTCTAATTAATTACTCATAATTAAGTGCTAATTGGATTAAACAAATCAAATCAATGATTATTAATGTATTAGAGAGAGATTTCCTCCAACGTTTTGCCTCTAGTCAAAAAGTAACTACAAATTAAATGATTTTTTTTCCATACATATGGTTGTCCCTAAATCATAAATTATTTAATAACAACGTGTAGATAGATACAAAAGATATATCATTGAAATTTAATATAATTTTGAAGTAAGTTTATGTTAATGAAGATTGATATGCTTTCATTTCTTAAATTGACGGTTTGATCCTAAGATCTTATCATTGTTGTATAAAATAATTAAGTTTTCTATACCATACTTATCCTTTTTCATGCTATTTTGAGGACTAACAAAGTTATTTATTTGAAGCGTGAAGAAGTAATTGTTTCTCTCTCCTTAATTTCTTATTTAGTCTCTCACACTGTTTGAAATATTACACATTTTGAATATTTAAATTTATATTGGAACATACTATATAACATAATAATATTGTATTGTAATTTTGAAACAGCTTCTACGTTACAAAAATAAATAGTAGAAATTAAAACAACTTCGAATAGAACTTGCAAAACATTAAGCTCGTTAAAAAGAATGCTGAGTTGCGGATCACGCTCTTTTTAAGACGTTTTACGACTCTGTTCAATGTGAAAATAGTTTCTAAATTTTTATAGTGCTCCCCGTGATAAAAACAACCCAGTTCTCGTCTGTCTCAACCAAAATATGCATCGAAAGTTGATATAAATTTTAACACTCTTCCGACATTGCTTAAAGAAGGAAAAGAAAGTGTGCTTGAAAAAACAAACAGAGAATGATCGTAAAAGACTTGAGTAAGAGCAACTTGACGAATGACGACAGCGTACACATTTACCTATCTCTTCACTCCTCTCGATCTCAAATATTTGTTTAAATAAAAGGAAGCACACCATATATATTCCACTAATTTGCTTTTATGGTGGGAGGAGGGCAGAGGGTATGTCCCTATGAAAAGAGGGAATGAAATGCAATCTAACCTAATCTCCAACATCATATAAGATTCTTCCCCTAATGAATAATGTCTTTTAAATGTTGTAATTGTGGGTGACTCAAAGGACTATCCTCCCTCCTAACTTCTTTTCAATCCTACGTTAACTTTCACTTAATTATACATCGTACACTCTTTTAATATTCTCAAAACGTTTTAAGTTACATTTATAAATAAATAAATATATGACCTATTTTTTTTAGAAAAAATTATTATCTAAAGATTTATTGTAAGTAATATAGCAAGCTAAGTAAATACAGAGTTAATAATAGCATTTTAACATGATAATTTTCATGCTAAGAAATGTGAAAATAATTTCATAAATTATGATAGAAATTCTAATAAAAACAATACCATTATTCTAAAAAACCAAATTGTCATTTTAAAAACAAAGTTTTTTTTTTTTCTAGGAAAAGGCAAATTAGATTTTAAAAATGATGTATGGGAAAAATAGAAGAAGAAAGTAAATAGTCACCATCAACCATTTGTCAAAAAAGCACTCATCCAATTATGCTAATTTATTTACCCTTTTTTGATGGAGGTAGAGAATTTCAAAGATTTCAGCTGCCATACATATCATCTGTGTTCATTGACTATATAAGACCACATTCCCTCTATTCTCAATCCTTTTTTTTTTTTTTTTTTTTCTTTTTCAAAATGACCCATATTGCCTAAAAAACTAAAAATTAAACTATATATATTTGTTAGTCTCTTAGTTATAAATAATAAATGTATTTTACCTTTAAATTTTTAAAATATACATTTAAATATTTAGTTATTCTTCATTTTATATTTATACTACTTTTAATTTTACGTTACTTTCAAAATATGTGTTCAGCTTTCTTTAATTTCAACTCTGAGTTGTTTTGGTGTTTGTGTTGTTATAAAGTTTTGGTTTCCTAAAAAAGAAAATGAAAGAAGTATAAAAGGAAATAGCCAAGAGTTGAAAATTCATAATTAGGGTTTATATTATTTGAATTTTTAAATTATTATTTTAAAAAATTAACATGTCATTTAATGTTTTTACAAAAATAATTTTTCCCCTCCCTTTATCCTCCTTTGATCTTCTTCTTTAATTCTTATTTTTAGTTAATTAAAATGAAATGTTGATCTTTAAACCGAGATAAAAATGAGAGACTTTTTAAATCAAATTTAGAGACAAAAAAGATACACTAACCAATATTTAAAGGTTGATTGATAGAGCTAAACTAAATGTTGATATTGAATTCTAAATTAAAGAGGAAGGTAATTTAAGAAATAATAATTTAATATATATAGCAAAATGTATGAATAATAATATATTCCATCACTAATTATCTTTATAAACTTATTTGTTATATCTAATAATGCTTAAAAGATTATTTTTTTTATATTTAAGAAGGTTAGAAAAATATATGTAATTTATGAAATAATAAATACAAGATATTTGGGTATATATTCGGCCATTGAAATTATAGAGATAAGTTGGCCTCCACTTTAGATACCAACCACCATTGTATTATGGTTTAGATTTTATTTAAAAAGAAGAATTTTTAGTGGCCAAAACGCATGCTTTCTCTTTTCAAGTACATCTCCATTTCTTTTATGTTTGACTAAGTCCACGCCATCTTTCTTTCTCTTTTTCTTTTTCTTTTTCTTCCCCTTTATAATTATCCATTAAAAGGATGGACCCAAATTGAAATCATACTCAAATAAATCAAATATCTCTAAAATGTTTTTATTATATTTATAAGTATTTTCAAGTTAACTAGTGGGGTTTTTGTAATAATGTTAAAAGTATGATATGAGAGAAAATGTCAACAAAAATAAGTTAGTGTGAGTTACTGAAATTCAGAGTCCACGACTTCCATGAGTTGTTCAAGTCGAATCGCAAGACTCATTTCATCATGCACACCTTTTCATACATGATTGTCTTTACTTTTTATGTGCACATAACAATTAGCTAAATAACAACATAAAGACTAATGGTTTAAACATATATCATTTCACAATCATTTGTAGCATACAAAACATAGCGTAAGCTTTTCATATGAATCTCTTTTGGAAACATTCATTTTGAAATCATCACTTCAAACCAATAAATACTTTAAAGAAACTTTTCAAACATATGAAATGTTTTGAAGAAAAACACTCATACAACTAGAACTCATATCCCAAATGCTCCTTTTCGTCTCCTTCTCGCATAATCACTTCAACATCACTTTTACACTTAGCTTTTCTCTCCAATTTTCGAGAGTAACAATTACTTGACAATTTGACTTCACCCCCCTATTTATACTAATTAATCCTAAAATTGATTGGTCACCTTTAAACTCTTGTCATCTTGCCAGCTCTTACTCTTAGTGGTGTACGTGTAAACTTAAAGTTTAACTTAACATGCTTAGCTTAAAACTTCTACATGTGGCTATTAAGTAAACTCACAAATTTTTTCAAAAGTTCCCTCCCTTCAACACCTAGTTCCAACTCACGAAGACCCTTAATCGCCTAGCTGTACAATAACGCCAATCATATCCTATCACATAACCCTTCCTCGTGAACTACTTAAATACTAATTCCTATCACCTAGTTCTAATCAAAACACCTTCTTTTATCACTTAGTCAAATTTGACTCAAGATTTTGTCTATCTTAAGTCAATTTTTTGTCTTTCTCAGTACGAGTCTCACAATAGTGTTATTGATGACATTGATACAAATCGATAGAATCTGAAATTTTCATATATCTTGTAAATAGTATTATCCACAACTTTCCCTTTTAATTACTCTTTCAAAAAAAGATTTAAATATATTGTTATTTAATTTTAAAATATACTTAAATTATAGGAATATTTTTAAATATAACAAAAAAAAGAATGAAATTATTTACAACAAAATCTATCAATTTTTTTACTATTTTTTTTATAAATAGTTTCAATTTTTTTTAGATTTTCCCTAAATTATATGATACTGTAAACAAACTTATTGTTCTTACTAATTTATTTAATTCATCCACAGTAGTGAAAAATAAAAGGTATATATAAATAGTAGAACTTTTGTAAATGAAGGGATAAAAATACAAAAAGAAAGATATATTCTAAAATTAAGAGTATACGATTTAAAATTACCTTATTAGATAACCATTACCAAACACTCCTCTAATTATTCAAAATTATTTTGACATGATTAAATTTAATTTTAAATGATTAAAAAATATGTTTAAAAGTACATTTAAAAAAAAATGTTTATAAAGAAAATGATGTAGCTGCTGCTTTGAATTATATCCTTTTTAACAATATTAAAAACTGTATAAGGTCAATGTCCTTTCAAATACATTTATTAAAAGAAAAATGATGACAGAATCATCTTGAAAAAAGAGATATCAACAAGTTTGATGTCTAAAAAAAATAAAATAGTTAGTAGGTTTGAAAAAAAAAAAAGAGAATTGTGTTGACTTTAGCAATAATAATCTCAAAAGTTAGGACATTTAATTTGTCATTAATACCTTCTAATCATCTTAAAAAGAATTAAAATTAATTTGTCTTCTCCCTTTATTTCAACCTTGAAATGAATACATGATAAACTAAAGTACGACTCAACAACAGTCCTATACGTCAAGAATTTGACACTCATGATTATTTTAAAATTCCTCAAATTCTATTTTTAATTTATTATATCTATATATCATTGTAATTTTAATCATAATGAAACATTGCTCTTATTAATTCAAATGGCTATGGCTCTATTTTTTTAAAAAAAGAAAAAACTATGGATTTGTAGGGGAAAGTGGATGATGTCCACTACTCTCTGTCTTCTAATTAGCATCCAATTTAAAAATTGTATTAGGTATGGTAGTTTGTTTCATCTATAAATATCTCATTTTAGTGTCATTGAATGGACAAAAGTGTATGCCACGTGTCTCAATTAACAAATAGAATCAATTAGGGCTAAGCTATATATATCAATTTGTAATTAGCCTAAGTTTGGTATCTTATTTTAAAATGGGGAAAAAATGATTAAGGAAGGTCAAAGCAATATAATAACTATATATATATATATACACATGCCACATGTTTTGAAACAAATATAAAGCATGATCACTAAATTGTACCTCAATAATTATTAATCTTACCTTGTTATATTCCCATATGGGTGTTGGTTTTATCACTTATCCAACTAATTAAAATCTGTAATTATGAAATTTAACTTTAAAATAATAATGTGTATTGTTGATCAAAATGCCAAAAATTTAAATTCAATTTCCAAATATGATTGTAATATCAATGTCAATCCAAACAATAATAACAATAATAATTATTATTGTCATCAATGAGAAACCATTGAAGGGTGTATTTTTTTTAAAGTTTATTTCTATTGGTTTTATGGTCCATGAATGCAACATGGAATAACTCAAAACTAATTAAAAGATACTCTTTTTTCGTCCTAACAAATTTTTGGAGAATAATATTATATATATATACACATTTTATTAAATATAACAAACTAAACTAAAAGAAAAATTTTAAATTTTATCGATGATATATATTAATAAGCAATAGACTTCTATCGGTGTCTATCAATATGATTATAGGATACTGACAAAAATTTATCAACTTCTATCATTGATGGTTAAAACTAGAAAAGAGATGGTAAAACACGAGACATAGAGAAGAAGACAATATTAATAAGGACAACGAATATAAACCGAATAATGACAAAAGAAAGAAAACATATTATTAAAACTAATGTCCTTAATTCTTATCTATATTTCATTTGAACCATACAATATGAGTGAGGAAGACAAATAGGGAGACGTGAAGAATGAAACCAAAGAATCACATTCTCATGTACAATTATAAGATCATGCCAATCAATTTGCCCTTACATCTTTTTCTTACTTGTATTTTGAAGAAGAAGGCTTCGCCAATTACTTTTCTTATTCAATAATCACCTTGACTTGACTACATTCCTTCCCTTTCTAATCCAATACTTTTAAGTGAACCATTGAATTTAACTATTTAAACCAAAAACAATTTTAACTTAATATCTAAATTTATAAACATGGCCAATTAGTTATTCTCCATAAAAGGGTTAAATTTATTGTCGTCCATCATCACCGTTATTAAAATTTACTAGAGTAGGAACATATCAAAATTTCAAATAGACATTGGAACCTAAACGAACGTGACTATAACAAGAAAACAACATAGTAAGCTTATATATCAATTTCTAACTAACTCATTGCTACTAGTATTACAAGAATTCTAAGATTGACTTTCTAAGTTTTAAAATATACGTTCCAACGTGCAAAACAATAATTATTTTAAAACACTAAAAAGGTCAATCCAAATGGACGATGTACTTTACAATTCTAAATTTTATCAGCATTTTCTAAAGATGAATGAAAAGTGAAAGGGTAATATTGTAATATAGGAAAAAAAAGAATGTACTCTTTTGAAATAATGGAGAAACGTAGGGATATATTTGTAATTTAGTTTTATTTGAAAGTTGCCCAATTAACTCATCTTAAATACATCCGATATGAAGTTTCACTTTTCACTCTCACAACATTTGAGAAAAAAGTCTAAATAGGAGCATTCATTTCTACCATATTATTAATTGCCAAAGTATCTTTTTTGAATCTCTTTTTTTCTCACCAATTTTTTTCTTATTATTAAAAGAATAGGAAAATGGAAAAGAAACCTTTAATAGAGCAGTAAATGTTAGTAAAGAGGTTGCTAATTTAGAGTTGACAGCGATGAAAACTAGGAAGTTGGTTTTGATTTTGTTTTTATTATTGCTATTTTATTATTATTTTCTTAAGAAAATAAATTTGTTAGAATTGGCACCCTCATCAATATTGTAAAATTGTTAAAAAATAAAAATGATTGTATACACTGACAGATATGAAGGTTAATGATAAAATTAAATTGAAAATTTGAGATGAGTTGTAAACTTACAATTTTGTATTAAGTTTCTTTTAAATTCTTTTATATTTTTAGTTGAAGAAAATGTATGAATTAAAAGCTTAGAGAAAGTGATCTTGTGATTGATTTCAAAAGCGAGAAGATTATTGCGTGTGATTGTAGTAATTTTTTATATAATGAACTTTTTTATAATTTGTAGTTTTTTCTCATTACTAAATTATTGTATTTTTAATTTATATTTTTACCTATTTCCAACAATAGAAGTGTGAGGTTTTCTCACACCAAGTATTAATGTGTATGATTGACAACCAACCATATTTTCCTATATATATAAATAAATTGATATATTTGTTAATAGGAAAACAACCCTTAATTTACTTGATATTTGTTATAAAGCGTAAAAAGAAAAAATAAAATGGATAGAGAAGAGATGAATTGTGATAAGATAAAGATATGACTTCAAAACAATTATTTAAAAGAAAAAAGAAATAGAATGAAAAAAAAAAAGGTGAAATAAAAAATGAATAGAAAGAAAAGAAATTAAGAACACATCTCGAGAGTACTCTTTATGCTTATCTTTCCCATCGTTGCAGTTAATGGACATGAGTGCTCGAACTGGATGAGGGCGAGTGTTTGGGAGATGAAATTAAAAACCGACTACATGACAAAAATATATTGTTGTTCTTCTTCTTTCTAAATTATCTTTTTACTTTTCCATAAAACTGCTAATATTATTTGTAAATATCCAAACCTCTCAATTTTCCTTTTAATACTAATATTATCTTACTCTTATATTTTAAAATTTAATATATGTATTTTGAATAGTAAATATTTGGACTCCCAACTTACAATAATACTCGTGTGTTTGATTAATAGTTAAAAGCATAACTGGCGCTTCAACATATTGAAACCATTTCAAGATTCTCATTCTCGGAGCTTATGACCTACTAATATTGGTAATAACCAAGTTTTTAGAATGGTAATTTAATAAAAGAAAAAAAAAAGTATTTATGTATATTATTTTGGAAAAGGTTGAAAGTATTATTTATAATTGAGTTTAGGAAGAAGGAGATGGCAATGGGTCCCACATATAGCCACGTGGTTTTCACACCCTTCCTTTCACCACTTATAAATAATCCCCTTCACCCTCTCTTCCATCTTCATCATATAATTAATTATAAAGCAAAAGAAAGAGAAAAACTCCATTTTTGATTTGAAGCTTTTGGAGTTTTAATTGAATTAAAGTCCATTTGAAGTTTTTGTTGAAAAATCCTTGAAGGTTGTGTCGATGGCGCAGTTTTAGTGTCAGTACTTTTTAAACCGCCCTGTGACTTCGGGACAGGGAACAAACACACAACACACAAATCTTAATTACATACATACATACAAAACACATTTTCCAAAATTACACTCTCAACCCCCTTTCCAACTCCTACACCCATTTCCTCTTAAAAGGGCCTTTTCGGCTTTTCAATCTTTTCCATGGCTAACAATCACCACCATCATTCCCTCAACATTTCTGCTCCTCCCCACCCCGCCTCCGCTGCCGATACTGCCTTCGACGACGATGGCCGCCCCAAGCGAACTGGTATGTCGTACAGTTGCCAGGTTATTTATTTATTTTTTTTAAAAAAAAAGAAAAAAATTGGAATTTGAGATTTTCATTTTTTTTTGTTTGTGGAATAGGGACTGTTTGGACTGCAAGTGCTCATATTATAACCGCGGTTATTGGGTCGGGGGTTTTGTCGTTAGCTTGGGCGACGGCGCAGCTTGGTTGGGTGGCCGGACCCGTCGTGATGATGTTGTTTTCGTTTGTGACTTACTATACTTCTACGCTTCTCGCTGCCTGCTACCGGTCGGGTGACTCCGTTAACGGCAAGAGGAACTATACTTACATGGACGCCGTCCGAAATAACCTCGGTAGGAATAACCACCGTCCATCTCCGTTACGGAGTTTTGCATAAATTTATATTCTAACTATTTTGAAAATAATAATAATAATGGTGATTAAGAGACGTTTGAAAAATCATTTTTGCCACTATTGGTAACTGTTTATTTTTTTTGTTTTTTATTTTTAAAGGTTATATTTTTTTCCCCCAATTTTTTTTCATGATTTAATCTATTTTCTTACTTCTCAAAATTTCTCCATTTTTTTTTAAAATTCTAGTAGAAATGAAATTGTGTTTAGCCTAGAGTTATTTTTTGGTAATTTATTTTTAAAAAGCATTAGTAGAAAAGGAATTGTGTTTTTAGACTAATTTTAAAAAATAAAAAGCAATATATGTTTCTATGTATGGTTTTTTTTTCTTCAAAAAAATTAAATTATAAAGTATACACATACTACTTAGTACCAATTAATTTTGCAAAGGTTGTGAAAATTTTAGTAAATTTTTTGAAAAGCTAAGAACAAAAGGTTTTTGTGTGGTTGGTGATGCAATAGCAAAAAAAGAAATGAAAGGAAGAATTTTATTTAAAAATTAAAAAACAAAACATAAAAAGAAGAAAAAATATGTTTTTCATTATTTTCTTTTTAAAACGTGTTTGGTACAATGAAATTATTTTTTAAGAACAAAATTTCCCAATTGAAATTGAACAAATTATATATATATTTTTAATATTGAATATAATTTTGGTTTTTTAATTTACTTAATTTTTGTCACAGGTGGGTTTAAGGTGAAGCTGTGTGGGTTGGTTCAATATGTTAATCTTTTTGGAGTAGCAATTGGATACACAATAGCCTCATCCATAAGCATGATGTTAGTATCAATTTTTCATTCCTTTTATTAATTTTTTAAAAATCTTAAATAGCAAACTTGTTAAATAATATTTACAAACTTAGAAGTAAATTTTGCTTATTTTAAGGGAGTGTTCGGATTAATGAATGAATTAATTTTGGGTTTTGAACAGGGCAATTAAAAGATCAAACTGCTTCCACAAAAGTGGAGGGAAAAATCCTTGTCATATGAACAGCAATCCATATATGATTTCATTTGGAATTATGGAAATTTTCTTATCACAAATTCCAGATTTTGATCAATTATGGTGGCTCTCCATTGTTGCTGCTGTTATGTCTTTTACTTACTCCATAATTGGTCTTGTTCTTGGAATCATTCAAGTTACAGGTTCATTTCTTTATTATCATTATTATTATTATTTCTTTTACCTATGATTATTATATGGTAAATAATAAATATAATTTTATTTATCTTCAGATAATGGAAAATTCAAGGGGAGTTTAACAGGAGTTAGTATTGGTAGTGTCACTGAGTCTCAAAAAATATGGAGGAGCTTCCAAGCCCTTGGTGACATGGCTTTTGCTTACTCTTTCTCCATTATCCTCATTGAAATTCAGGTATAACTAATTATGTCATCATTAGTTCTTCACTCAAGTGGAGATTTGAATCTATGATCTCTTAGGAATATCAGATTGGCAATTTTTGTTGTTGTTTTTTGTTTCAAGTTTTGAGAAACAGAATTGTTGGTCTTTCGAGAAATTGTTTTGTCTCAATTTGATACCGTTTCTTTTTTTTCTTCTTCCTTGATTTGAGAAACAGAAGTGATGGTCTTTCAATAAGTGATTATCTTTCGATTTTTCTTTTAGAAGTACTCGTTTAATGTCTGTTTTCTTCCTCTCGTTTACTGTTTCTCATTTCCACTTTCCAGTTTTGGGAAACATAAACGATGGTTTTTCAAGAAATGATTTTGTTTCACGTTTTCTTTAAGAAGCATTCATTTGATAATGTATCTTTGTTTCTCGTCCCAGTTTTGCATGCAGTAGAAGTGTTGATTTTGTTTTAATGCTTCTTTTAGAATCATCAAAGGTTCTACAGAAGTCGAAAAATGTTAATGATCCATGAGTTGAAAAGTATGGTGTTTTTATTTGCAAACAGGACACAATCAAAGCCCCTCCATCAGAAGCCAAAACAATGAAGAAAGCCACTTTTCTTAGTGTAGCAGTGACAACGGTTTTCTACATGCTTTGTGGCTGTATGGGATATGCAGCCTTTGGGGACCTTGCTCCTGGCAACCTCCTCACCGGTTTCGGCTTCTACAACCCATATTGGCTTCTTGACATAGCCAATGTAGCCATCGTAGTCCATCTCGTCGGTGCATACCAAGTCTTTTGTCAACCCCTCTTTGCCTTCATTGAGAAAAACGCATCAAGCCGATTCCCAGATAGCAAATTCATCAATGAAGACATCAACATCCCAATCCCCGGCTTTCGTCCCTTCAAACTCAACCTCTTTAGGCTAGTTTGGAGGACAATCTTTGTGATCATCACCACCCTTGTCTCGATGCTCCTCCCATTCTTCAACGACATCGTCGGACTTCTAGGAGCCTTGGGATTTTGGCCTCTGACTGTCTATTTCCCTGTTGAAATGTACATTGCACAAAAGAAAATCCCAAAATGGAGCACAAGATGGATTAGCCTCCAAATTCTTAGCATGGCTTGCCTTATAATTAGCATTGCAGCAGCAGCTGGATCAGTAGCTGGAGTTATTCAAGATTCTAAGTCAATTAAGCCATTTCAAACAACCTACTGATTCTATTGAAAATTTTACCTTTGTTATTAATATCATTACAGTTTGCTCTACTGCAAGAACGAGAACAAGAACAACTGCCACCCAATTACGCAATTGCTACTGTCAAATCTCTTTTAAATTTCAGTAACTTTTGTACTGGTTTAGTAAAGTTTATCCATTGTTTTTAACTACTGTTGTTGTTGAGTAAGTAGTAAAAGTAAAGTAATCAAGCACCCATGAAAGGAGAGTTCTGTAAATTGTGAATCTAAAAGATCCATAAGTTTCAATCCCAAGATTGCAACTTTACCTATTTTCTTGAGGAAGTTAAGAGTATTTATATGGAAAGTTTCATCTTTTAAGAATTTCCTACTTTTCCATTCTTTTTCTGTTTGGTTTAATTATTACTTTATTTCATATACTTTTGGTTTTGATTTGTCTATAGGCTTAAAATAAAAATTTTAAGACGTCTCGGTCTTATGCATTTACACTTTTGAAAAATTTCATACTATCTATACAGTTTATTTCCTTCCTCTCTATCTATCTCTATCTTTATACTTGGCAATTAAAATATACACTTTTTTTTTCTTGTGTATTTTTGATAGAAGTGAAATGGATAAAAACAAATACATGCACGCGATGCACAAGTTGTTAGATCGAATATTAATATTAGAATATGTTGATGTGACAGTGAATTAATGAGAATAACAAACTTTATAATATAAAGTTTTTATAAGGAAGAAATGTTTTCTCATCAATCCAATCTTTTTCTATAAATGGAAAATCTTGTTTAGGGCATTTTGGATATCAATTTGAATTTCCATGGAAAATGTGAATTGCCTAATTATTTTCATATGGAAAAGTCTACTTTATGGGCACACCATTGGAAGTCCACACATGTGCATAATTCTTGCATATGAAAATTCTATGCATTCTGTGCCTTTAAGGCACCATTCAAAGTGCACAACCTTCCCCTTTTGTATTCCACAATTTGAGAAATGTTCTTGTGGACCATTCTATATATATCATTTCTTCCCAATGGAATCATCATTCAATTGACTAAAATATTGGATATGATCCATCTATAATGTATATCATCGCTAATGTCTTTTAAGATATAGGAAAGAGATTAGCACACACTAATAAATTTAAGAAATAAAACTAAATTGATAAGTTATTGTAAATTAAATATTATATCAATATACTAACCAGACCTTAATTGATCAAATGCTTAGAACCAAAAAAGATGTGATTCAAATCCCTTACCTCAATATAAAAGTGAATCAATCATAATTTAAAAAGAATTTGTAAACAAACCAAACGTAATGCCTTTTAAGTAAACACAATTAAATTACATTTGGAATGATGGCGAAATTAGGATTGAACTATAATAGAATTTTCATTGCAAATGGGTGAAACTCAATTGAGTTAATAATGCTAGCTTATAAACAATTGTATTGAAAAAAGTAGTTCCCTATCAAATACCAAAGAAGAGAAAGAAAAAAAAAAAGTTGTGACGTTTGTTTGTTTTGGTTCCAACAATTTTGACTTTTGTGGTATTCATGATTGCTTGTAGTGTTAGCATAATGACAACAAACTTTTGCCACATGTTTTCAATGCCTCTGCTTATGCTCTAAATATTAAATTTCATAGGGTTAGATCAAATCCAAAACATTTTCATTTATATTAAGTATATTATGTTAGAGGTTATGTTTGTTCAAGTCAAGGCTCAAAGTTTATGTGTATGTCCAGGTCTCGAGAGTATTGGAAAAGAGTAGAGAGGGACCACATGTTAAAAGTAAATGTCGATATCTTGAAATTTTTGTTGGATCAACCGAGTCAATAAATGTATATACAAATCGAAACATAGCTGAGCTGGGACTGAAATAGCATTCTACAGCCTAAAGCACCATAAACGTCCTTAACTCCTACCATCACATGCAATTATGGACATATGTCAGAGGATTAGCTTATAAATGACCACATTCAATCATCACAAAAGAGAGATATCTGATTTTTTTTTTTTTTGTGCTTAGTTGAATTATCCACTTATAATACTAATTTAAGCGTGTGAAAGTGCAGTATACTTTGACATCACAGCAAAGGTCTCTTGCTTAAGTTAGCTTGGAAAATATTGAGACACCAAGTGCACCTAAACAAACTATATATGAGCACCAACATTTACAAACTGATTCTTGACTTTTAAATGTTGTGCCTATTTAGCTGACAATTTAGACAAATGTATAATTAAGTGATTTAGTTAGGCGTTGAGAATTTCATAAAACATTATTAACATGTTAGATTCCAAATCCTTGAAGTGTATCTTCTTGGGTTATTTACATGTTCAAAAGGGTTATCGTTGTTATTGTCCTACCCTTAAAAGGTATCTGGTTTCGCCTGATGTTGTCTTTTTTGAAGATACACCCTTTACTTCATCACCATCGAGTTTGTGTCAGGGGGAGGATGACAATCTTTTTATATATGAGGTTACCTCTCCCACACCATCCTTGTCTACTGATGTGCCTCCTTCCCGCCCGTTGATTTCTCAAGTCTACTCCCGACGACCTCCACCACAACCTTCAGACTCATGTCCTCCATCAATGCTTCCTTCATCATGTGATCCAGCGCCAAGTGATGATCTTCCCATTGCTCTTCGCAAAGGTAAACGCAAGTGTACTTACCCCGTTTCTTCCTTTATTTCCTATCACCAGTTATCTCCCTCCACATATGCGTTTATTACGTCTCTTGAGTCCACATCTATTCCTAACTCTGTTCATGAAGCTTTGTCTCATCCTGGCTGGCAAAATGCAATGATTGAGGAGATGACTGCTTTAGATGATAATGGTACTTGGGATTTGGTATCTCGTCCTGCAGGAAAGAAGGCCATTGGTTGTAAATGGGTGTTTGCTGTCAAGATGAATCCTGATGGAACAGTGGCTCGTTTAAAGGCTCGCCTTGTTGCCAAAGGTTATGCTCAAATCTATGGCACTGATTATTCAGATACATTCTCTCCGGTTGCCAAGTTAACTTCCATTCGCCTATTTCTTTCCATGGCTGCTACCAATAAATGGTCGTTGCATCAACTTGACATTAAGAATGCTTTTCTTCACGGTGATCTTCAAGAGGAAGTTTATATGGAACAACCACCAGGGTTTGTTGCTCAGGGGGAGAGTGATAAAGTATGTCGCCTTCGAAAATCTCTGTATGGTTTGAAACAGAGTCCTCGTGCGTGGTTTGGTAAGTTTAGTCAAGCCCTTGTATGCTTTGGTATGAAGAAGAGTACATATGATCATTCAATTTTCTATCGTCGATCTGATAAGAGTATAGTTCTACTAGTTGTATATGTTGATGATATTGTTATTACTGGAAATGATGCATTGGGTATTTCGTCTCTCAAAACTTTCCTTCAGGGTCAGTTTTATACAAAAGATTTGGGCCAATTGAAATATTTTTTGGGCATTGAAGTGATGAGAAGCAAGAAAGGTATTTATTTGTCTCAACGAAAATATGTACTTGATTTGTTGTCTGAAACAGGAAAATTAGGCGCCAAACCAAGTGGCACTCCAATGATGCCAAATCAGCAACTTGTTAAAGAAGGAGAATTATGTAAAGATCCTGAGAGATATAGGAGATTAGTTGGGAAGTTGAACTACTTAACAGTGACTCGACCAGACATTGCATATTCTGTAAGTGTTGTAAGTCAATTCATGTCTTCCCCTACAGTGGATCATTGGGCTGCAGTAGAGCAGATTTTGTGTTATCTAAAAGCTGCTCCTGGACGTGGGATCCTATACAAAGATCATGGACATACGAGAGTTGAATGTTTTTCTGATGCTGATTGGGCGGGGTCTCGTGAGGATAGGAGATCGACTTCTGGATATTGTGTTTTTGTAGGTGGAAACTTAGTTTCATGGAAGAGTAAGAAACAAAATGTTGTTTCTCGTTCGAGTGCTGAGTCAGAATATAGAGCTATGGCACAATCTGTGTGTGAAATAGTATGGATTCACCAACTATTATCTGAGATAGGCTTCAGTATTACCGTGCCAGCTAAATTATGGTGTGATAATCAAGCTGCACTTCATCATCTAATCCAGTATTTCATGAACGAACTAAACATATTGAGGTGGATTGTCACTTCATTCGTGAGAAAATCCAAGATGGGTTGGTGTCCACAGGATATGTGAAGACCGGAGAACAATTGGGAGATATTCTAACTAAAGCTTTAAATGGAACAAGGATAAGCTATCTGTGCAACAAGCTGGGCATGATCGACATATTTGCTCCAGCTTGAGGGGGAGTGTTATGATATATATATATATACATATGTCCTTTATTGTAATTTTACATAGTCTCTAGGGTTTAGTTTATTCTCTATATAAATATGCAACATTGCTTTGACTCAAATATGATAAAACAGATAATTTTCTGAATTCTAGATTACAGAGACCATCACTATGAAATCGTCTTCAAATTTATGTAGTCAGCTATCTAATTTCTCAATTAGAAAGTCTAACTTTATTAGAAAGTCTAACTTAACTAGATGCGCATGTAATTATCACTATCAAAACATACATTGTACATAATAATTATGTCATAAACTCAAAGGTACTTAAGTCAGACCAATATAAACATTTATCCAACATAACTTAATAGAATATGTTGTTTCTTGACAAAATTACTATAAATTTACATCAAACTTAAATTTGTAAATCAAACATCATCCAAATTGATGTTTAAACAACAATTTGCATGTCATTGCCATAAAACAATATTTGATGTTTCAGTTGATTAATATATAACTTCTTTTTCAAACATAACAAAAAAATTCAACAAGTTAGAATCAAAGTGTGAATTTGACTCATTTACCATACATACAATAACTTTAATCTTTAGTTTTGGAAAATCTTGTCCATTGACACATGCAACAATGACTAGAACACTTGCATGAAACCAACCTATAGTGATGAATCTATCTTAATTAAGCTGCTTCACATACACGACTTATCACACAATTGTTGAAGTCAACTATACGTACATAACCTTGCTATTTCGTTACTAATAAGCTTGATATTAAAAAACCAATAATCAAATGATTAGAGAAAGAAAACAACAATCATGAGCTTAAAAACTTGATGATTGATTCTAAAACATGCAGGGAACAAACATCACTGACATTATTGAAATTTATGAGATTTGAATAAAATAAATTTGTCTTTGTGTAAACTCAAAACTGTAAATGGTAGGCATTTTTGTCTTTTTGATAATTATGTCCCTAAGAATTCAAAGTCAAAAAAGAAAAAACCATCTCATTGCCTCTGATTTCGCCGAAGATTTTCAAATTTCCCCTACATAATAAGCCCCCACTTCCACTTCCCCTTCCACCTCCATTTCTTACCAATGGACACCGATGAATTTTACCGGCAACCGGCTGCCGTTCCTTTCAAATGGGAGATTAAACCCGGCGTCCCCAGAAACCATCACCGCCTCCGCCACTCACCAACTCACTCTCCCCCTCAACACCACCGTCAAAAGCTGAAACCTCCTCCTGCTGTTTCCCATTTCCCCCATCCTCCAAATTCTCTTCACTCGTCTCCTCGAACCCAGTCCGAACGCTGGCGGTTCGTCCGATCCGAGCAAGTCTCGTCCTCTGGTTGCTTCCCATCGCCTTTGCCGAACCGGAAGTCCCCCAAGTCCGTCAGCCGGAAATTACCCGAACCGGATTACTCCTCTGACTTGGACACTTTGTCTCGCTGGTCGGTTTCCAGTCGGAAGTCGATTTCGCCGTTCCGATATTCAGTTTCGTCGTCGCCGTCGTCGTTCTCGTCGTACCAATCGTCTCCCCGTCCGACAAGTGATACCGAATGGGCAGGTTTTGGGCTATTTTGATTGGGCCTTAAGAGACGTTGCGGCCCATCTAGCTGGTGATACTGAATGGGCTTGGTTTTTGGGCTTTTTGGTTTAGTGGATTTGAAGAGACTGTGGGCTTTAAGTTGTTGTGTAGAAATAGGAAGCTCTAAATCCCTAATTGTATTGTGATTTTTGCAATCATAGGGATTTTCTTATAAAACCCCATAAATTACTTAGTATGTTATAAAAAGAATAAAATCTAAGATTGTGTTTCATTGTGGTGGGATTTTATTTGGGTCAATTTCATAAAATTAATGAGTAACTAAAATTAAGAGTTAATTTTAGTTGAAAATGTGCATATGCTTCAGTATAATTTTGTTGTTGGTCTACCTTATTAAGTTGAAACGTCATAATTAAATCAAAAAAATATGTATATATACTATGAAAAAAATAATAATGTTTAAAAAAAGTTCACTTTGTTTGTAGATTTTGAACTTTTGATTTTAGGAATCAATGCTTTGAAATTTTTTTACACATCTCAACAATCTTAGCATGGCAGGAAGAAGTAGAAGTGAATTCATATTCAGGTTTCACATTTTTCTTCCTTAATTAGTACTTGAGGAAGAGAATGTAAAAATTGACAATAGTCATAAATATTACAATAATAACAATAAAATAAAATGATATTTTCAAATTAAGCATGATGAAACAAAATATTTACACAATTTAGCCAGAGTTTTTTTGAAGTTTTTGTGAGTTACTCTAATTCATAATAATGCATCTTGTTTCTTTTGGTATCAAAAGAATTTGCAAGGATGAAAATATACGTTAATACATTATCTATAAATTGAAGTGTTAGGCATCGTTATTAAACATTGCCTAATATTCTCAGTATCTTTTATAAGTGCTAGTAAAACATAAAAGCAACTGTCATCTACTTTGTCAAATACGAGTACTAACAATAAATTTAGAAGTAAAAATATCTTAGTTTTTTTCATGTAAATTAGTTTATAAGTTGTGCTAATAATAACTTGTAAAGTATTATAAATATATCCGTAGAATTGAAATCTTAATAATGTGAAAGTTAGATATGGACAACAAGGGAAGTAAAAGGGGAAAATGAAAAATTCACCATAACTAATTCTTCTAAACATCAACATCAAGGGAAAGCACATCCAAGGTGTAAATTACCAAGAAAAAGAAGAATGGAAGCACTTCCATAAATGGTTTTTTTTTTTCAACTTAAACAACTAACCTTCTCCCTTTTCCTCTTTTCTCTTTTGTTCTTTTTACATCTAATTGAATGCAATTACAAATTACAATCCCTACTATGGCCTCAGGTTAATTTCCCTTCTTTTTGCTCCCAAAAAGAAAGGTTAGACAAATGAACAAATCTCTCTCATGGAACATTATCATTTCCTATTTTATCTGCCCCTCTTTCTTTTTCATCGTCGAACAAATCAACCTTCAGAGGAAATCAATTAATTCAAGTAATCTTTCTTCCAAATTCAGCCTAGGCCAGAGCTGGATCCAGTAACAGGCCTCATCATTGGATGACTGAGAGAAGGCTGTGCATTGCTTGGACCATTGAACATGGCATTAGAAGAAGTTGTCGAGGGCAGTTGTTGTTGTTGCTGCTGCTGCTGAATTGCCGATAAGGGTAGTCTTTGTCCCAAACCAAACATCGGCTGTCGAGGCATATATGACATGTGGGGGTGAAGTGGTTGTTGGTTGTTGCTGTACCCTGAAACACTCGGCTGTGAAGCTGGAGGTGAGATCATATTCGGCCTACTGTTTGTGTTGCTGTTGTTTACTACCATGGAAGGGATAACCCCTGGTAAACTCGCAGGTGGCGTAACTCCAGCAGGTCCAAATTGGACACCTAACATTCTTGCTCGCTCTGCAACAAACCTCTGCCTTGTCCTCTCAACTTGTTCGCATTCCTTCATCAAGAAGGTTTCTACTTCTGCAAACTGCTTCAGCTTCAGCTCCAGTCTCTTTAACTGTTGCATAAATTTAGATAAAACGGAGACATCAACCTCTTTTTACAAGTGAAATACATAGTTTCAATCTCAAACCTTTCCAACAAACAAGACCGTCGTTCTATCTGAATTAGAAAAGTATGTGGCCTAAACTTGCGAACAGGCTTTTAACCAATAAAAAACTGACACATTTAGATGCAAAAGTAAGGACAGGAAATTTTGGGAGAAAATGGTCAATATAATGCATGCATGTTCAGAACCCTCCGTCAGTCATTTCTTAGGAAGCATGAACATACATCGGACATGTGTCCAACAAACTAAAAATGTAGATTTGAAGCAGAACATCAACTTATAAAGACATAGTTCTGAATGATTAAGCAAAAAATGTCGACAACTTCTACTAAAAATTATAGCTGCGGTACCTGATGATTTATAATATTAGCAGACAGTCGTTGGATTTCTCGTTCTTCGTGGTCAGCAAACAATTTTGCCTTTGTTGCAGCAGCAGCAAGGCCTGCTTTTGCTGCAACTTTAACTCTTTCAGATGATAATAGTGTTGCTTCTGTCTCTGCCTTGTTCTCATCTGAATTTGGCCAATGCCACACATATTGAATAAATTTCAGAGTAATTGTTAAACATTAGTCAAGAAAGAGAACTGGCATGAGTAAAAGTCTCAAACCAAACCTTTTCGATCGGTTGAATTTGGAAGTTCTCCATAGGAGCTACCTTCTCTGGCTTGTTTGGCATCCACATTCATCCTTAATGTTGGAAAAGAAATGTCAATCTTCAAATAAATTATAATTTAAAATAAAACCCGTGTAACTGCATCATAATACATAATAGCATTCATAGGATTATCTCCAGGGAAGTGGGAAGTAGCCAGTAGGAACCTGTTTCATCCTCTAAAATGTCTCGCATATAACATTAGTTTAGATGCAGTATGTGCTATACTCTACCTCCCTGTTCCTCAGTAAAATACACATGCATGCACAACCTCCTTTATGTGCTCAGTAGGAAGAAAGACATCTCTTGAATAAATAAAACTTACCTATTACTATTAGTGATCCATCAACTTTTTTCTTTTTTTCTTTTTTTTTTCTTTTCCTTTTATTTATAAGAGACTATTTCATTGATGTTATGAAATATCAAAGGTGCACAGAACCCTACCGTATGAAATATCAAAGTGATATAACATTTATGATCAGTAAGAAAATGAAAGTTACCTATTAGCGTTGACAGAACCCTCCATATGAAAAATGCTCCCAGACGAAGCTACACTGTCCTCAGATAATGCAGCTAAGGATGCATGAGCACAAGATGCAGCAACTCTTGGTCCAATAGCAGATGCGAGAAAAGCAACCTTGCAAATATCCAATAGTTAAATCAATTACAACCCTATTTACAGAATGAAATTCTCATTTTTGTAAATGAAGAGTCCAATATCTCTATGGAAGTGACTTCTTAGCAGAATAATATGTCAATTGTAAATTAAAGAGCTTGGAATATAGGCAATGCTCTGAAGGCATATCAAGATAAGCCATCTACGGTGGAAAAAGAAGCATATGTCAAGATACTACCCAGTCTAGCATTTATTGAGATAGGTTGGACTCAACTGTAAAATTTATGGAAACCCTTCGCTTGCATTTGTATTTAAACATATGATTTTGCATTCATGTTGAAGGTAAGAATTAAGATAAGAAGATAGGAAAAGAGCTTGACATTTTCTGCCCTTCTTTTCAGTTCTTTCCAACAATAATAGTGAGAGTCAGGTCAATTCAAGAGCACCTTGCTCAACTAATCTTCTAGACATCCTCTGAACCTCCTAACCCAGTTCTGTATTGACTTGTGACGACAGACCACCATACTTTAAACTATGATATCAGAGAACCTGAACTTACCAACCACTGACCATTTGATTCTGGATTTTACCTATCTTGTGCACATTCTTATTACTCACAAGCCACCGATACTAGTACTACTACTAGCTCACTCCAGGTCTGAAACAGCTTCAAACACTCCTCACCACTCTTTTCCCTGCTAAATTGTGCTATGCTCATTGTTCCAAATCATCAACCAGTAATCCTTCTTCTGGTCTAATACTCACAAGTTATTCACTCACAACGTAATGATGGCACATCATCCACCCCCCCCCCCCCCCCAAAAAAAAAAAATGATGTAGATAGCAAAACTTTGACTTGATTGAAGAACTAGATGGCAGACGCTCAAGATATCAGCAAATATAGGAAATATTATAGCAATTGAATATTGTTCTGAAACAATTTAATTCTTCAATCTTACTTGATGAACTGAAAGATGTATAAAGCATCAAAGAAATGGGCACATACCAACGCCATGACTGGATTCCCAGAATTGGCAAAGGGAAGCCTATCGTGCATCTCCTTATTATCTTGAGAGGAAGATCCTAAGAAATAAAAATATATTTAGAAAGAATATGTCAAGAAGTCACGAAGAGGCTGTCAGTTAAAAGTTCAAAATACCTGCTATGTTTCCGTTCATATTTGAGCGTGACTTCTCACTATCTCCTCCATGTGAAGCACTTGATGAGAGAGAAACCCCAGGCACATCAACATTTTCTAGAAGGCCATCCTCCACTGATAAGCGGAGAAAATGTATAATGCACTGAGCTTTAGACTTGGACCCAACGTGTTCGGTAATTTCATTCCAATTCTCATTATACAATTCTATTGCTTCTAAAAGCAATAGAGTTTCTTGATCAGTCCAATTTTCACTATCTAGTTCACCATAATCTTTCGCCATGTCCACCCTCAGAAAATCAACGCTTGAATGGCCAGCAACGTATTTGCCTTCATGAAAGCAGTCAGAGCAAAGTAAAACATCAACCTGTAACAAGAATGCCAATAAGTCATTAAAGAATTAGGATCCAAAAGAATTCAAAAAATTTCTAAAAGTCCTGCATCAGAAGCAATATCTTGCACTATCAGAAGGTAAAAGATTTCATATGACTTCAAGATCCAATCTTTGATCGATGTTCCGCCTAATAGAAAGCAAAGGCCCCTTTCCCATGATTCCCAAAACAAAAATACTGTCTTTTACCTGACCATCGTTAATGTTCCTTCAAAGATGAAATACTATCTTTTGATTTCCCCAGTAAACACTTGAATTACAGAGCTTTTGTATGCAATCAAGCAGAATAAAAAAGACCATGGAAACCTAAAAGCCAGCAACGTTTGATTGGTCCAACGGTCTTCCCCAAAAAAACATGGTTCTAACTCAATATACCAGCCTTAGAAAAGGACAGAGGTCAGTGGGTAGGATTAGAAATTCTACTCTGAGATGAAAGTTTAAAAACTTCTAATTCAATTGCTAATCCCCATGACTTCTTTTGTGCACCATCAAACACAATAAATCCTGTAGATGCAAGTTCAGTTATGATGTAGTTTAAAGAGATTTCAGGTGGAAAAAATATGCAACAAAGTCTTACATGCTAGATCAAAAAATTATGAAAGAAAAATAGTTGGCAAAATCTTCAACAAGGTCAGAAGAAAGAAACAACTACAAAAATACAGACTTCGATATGCTTGAGGAAAAAACTGCCTAGTCATACAGACCTATACTATTTCCTCTCATTTTCTTCCCCTGCAAAATTGAATAGCCTAGACCCCAAGGTCTCTAGAATTTATCATTTACACGCTTCATAATTCTTTCAGGCCTATATACAAGGTTCATAATGCTGGTACCCTGAGTCAGAAAAACAATGGAGTACATATGGTGATGGAAACTAACCTCCTTCTGTGACTGGTAGTATGCAATGGGAACAGACCGAGAACAAGAGCTACAATGATTTTCAGCTAGACGCTCTCGAATTCTGTTATCCAAATCACACAAACCATCAATGTCATCACGGCATGGAAGTGCCGAATAGACATCAGCCGCCTTGAGCCTACATTTTGGTTTGTCAAATTTAACCAAGCTATCAATAGGCTTCAAAGCAGCTGATGGCACATGAATCTCACCGTTCATATCTTCTCTCAAGTATGAATTGCTATTCCATGGTTCACAGCTAGGTGTAGGAGCACAATAATTAATAATACCCCAATGATCAAGAAATCGAACAATTCGAGTTAAATCTTCATTACTGACACCATCAACCAACCCTTGACAATCTGAAACTGTGACCCTTTTCTCAGGATTCTCCATGTATTTGGCAACAACAAAATTTCGAATCTCCATATACTTTTCAGGAGTGCGGTCAGGCAATTTCCCAGAGAAAAAATGTGGAACAACTTGTCTCTCAAGTCGATGCACCGTGGCAGGTGAAAACCAATCTGTTTCCGAAAAATCAATTGTCACAAAGTAGAAATCTATTGTAGGCATGTAACATGTTAGATAATATTCCTCTCCCCCTTTTTTCCAATTAAGTGCAGTGCAAGTAATCCGGAGAAAGAAATTGACGGTAGATGCATTAAACTCTACCTGCATATACTAATACTAACACACAAAATCTACTATAATTTTCCTATGCACACAGATCTCGACTTAAATTTGATCACACTAACAACTACAAAATTTAATATAATTATCTATGAATTCAAGCTATTCCACTGAATTAAAATTCCCTAAATAGAACTCATCCCACAACAAATATAAGGTACGATGCTAATGCACATTGTTTTCCCCCAAAAGATTAGTTGAAGGGAACGAGAGGATCAGACCTGAGTGCATAGGGACAACATGTACCCTACTCCCAAACCTCTTAACCACGCCACGCCCTTCCATGATCGGTGGCGGAGTTATTACATAGGCAGCATTCCCAGCCTCCACCCTCTCCTGATCCAGCAAAGCCGGACTATCCGCCGGCATAGCAGACAGTGCCTGAAGCTGCCCGTAAGACACATTCTCCAAAATCAAGGAATTTCCAGGCACCCCTTTACTCTCGCCATACTGATTTGTCCTCTCCATTGCCACAACAGCCAAAACAGAAGAATGAGG
Source organism: Cucumis sativus (assembly GCF_000004075.3). Lineage (NCBI taxonomy): Eukaryota > Viridiplantae > Streptophyta > Magnoliopsida > Cucurbitales > Cucurbitaceae > Cucumis > Cucumis sativus. The sequence goes on from NC_026658.2 coordinate 17,491,291, forward strand.
CCGAGTAACAGCCCGTTTAACAACCTGAGGAAACTCAGAAACTCGAAATTTATCATCGGACAGTAGTTCAGGCTCCTGAATAGTGGAATTGGGCGTGGGGTGAAGCCCAATCTGAGGGTCCTCAGAGTCATCATTGTTATCACGTTCCATTTCGTCATTTTCAGCAGCAACAAGGTCTTCATCTTCATCATCATCATCATGCCGGTTAGTACCGTTGTTGAAAGTGTTGGAATAGTTGTTCCTACGGCCAATTTGGGAATCCCTCTTCTTTTTCCGCCATTTTCCACGAGACCCTGGGATGGGTTGTAGTAAAAAAAAAACAACAAAAATTAGCAAACTTTAAACAGAATTGAAGATGGGAAAGTTTGAAGAGAGAGAGAGAGAGAGAGAGAGAGAGTTAGGTTAAGAAGAAGTTACCAGATGGGAAGGAAGGGGAAGGTGGCATTGTTGAAGGAAAATCAGAAAGAGAAAATTGTGGGGTCTGTTGATTGTTGTTATGCTACGAAATTGAAAGCATGGGGGAAGAAGAGGAGAGAGAAATAGGGCTTTTTCGTTCTCTTTCTCTCACTAAAATTCCTCTCTCTCCATGGTTCTGTGACTCGGAGCTTTGGTTTTTCTTCTCTCTTCCTTCGAACCAATTTCTCAATACCATTTTTCTTTTTCTTCTTTTTTCTTCTTTTTTTCGTCTTCACAGAATACCGTCACGTGCGTTGCGCGTGTGTGCTCCCAATATTTCTAATGTCAAATTTACAAATCCCTAAATCAATTTTTAGTGTTGGGGATGAAATAAAAAAGAAAACTATTAATTTAATCTTCTAAATTTTGATGATAGATTAAATTATGAATTCTAAACTTAGTACTCATTTCACACAAAGATGCTGTCAAATTTATAATTGTATCCATTAACTCCTAAATTATATTTACAGACTTTTAGTTATAATTTTTTTTAAAATGGTCTATTTATCCTTTTAACATCAATATTCGAATATGTCTACCTAAGATAATTTGTAGAATTAATCCTAATAAGAATTCTAAATTGATTGACTTATGAAAATTTGATAATTTAACTTACTCAAATAAAAAATGAAGAGTAAAACAAATTCACCGGCTTGCAAAAAAAATTAAAAATTTAAACTAATACAACTTTTAATTTATAATTTAACGTATGGGTATATATATATATACTTTTACACCTTCATATGTTAATATAACATTAAATTAATTTATGTTAAATTTAATTAAGTAATTATTTAAATGGGCAAAAAAAAAAATTGTTGAAAACGTTTGAAGTTAATGATTATTTTGATCCTCGAAGTCCGCTAAGTGCTAAGGGAACCCTAATTATAATTGATGATTTATGATAGCTTGAATTAGTTGGGATTAAATTTTAAAATATACAAATATGTTCAAATTTTAATACCTTTATTGCATTTTGGTATTGATGAATAAATATGTCTCAATTCTTTGGGATCAGTAATTAACACGATGGCTTATGCAAATGTTCAAACATTTCTTTTTCTCATCTGGTTAATGTTTTAAAGTTATGCCAACATGAGTTTAGTTCAATTGACACATGTATGTTCGTGTGAACAAGGGATCCCAAGTTGATATCTAATAGATAGTATATCCACAAAACTTATGAACTCATTAAGTCTAATGGTTGTCAAGTAAACCACAAGTTGTATCCAAGAACCTTCATTCTACCATCGTTAAGTTTTGATGGCTCACACATATAATGTTTGTTTTGCAAACCCTCTTTACGTGGAAATATGTCTACTAACATAGATCACATCGTCTTAATAACTTATGACTAACATTGATTATTACATATTTCTTATAACACAATGAACATTATATGATTAATAAGTTTTTGTGAGTGTTTTTTTAGTATAAGTAGATATGAGAATTTGAAGTTTCAACCTCAAAAAAATATTGTACATATCTATTACGATTTATCTAAACAATCACTTTAACATAATTTATTAAATTGAATATTACACTACAAAAATATATTCCAATAAGAATACTTATATTGATATTAGATATAGAGGGAAATAGAAGACTATGTGCATTGCACTTACAACAATTTTTTTTTTATGGATTATTTTATACATGTTATATTTAAATTTACTTAATCAGTAAGAGTATATAAAAGTAAGTTAAAATCTTATTTTGTTTCAAATTTATTAGAACTCCATTGACTAAATCTTATTTTGGTCACTGAGCCTGCCAAAAAGAAATCCAAAACAATTGAAGTGGAGACCCTAGTTTAATATATACAAGAACTAACAAATATTTCATGGTGGTATTGCCTTCATCGATCATAGAATAAAAGATTTGAAAGAGCTCTCAATACGAGATGATCGAGCAGAAACTTGAGAGTGTGACCAGTAAAAAACTTTATCTCACAATTTCGCTCTAAAATTTCCATTAATTAAAAACTTTGGGCTTTTACGAACTCAATAACCAAATCAATTGGGCTTTATATTGCAAAAAACGGGCTTTCTATTGGGTCGCAAGTCCAAACCCTCCAAGTTTCTCTCAAACACTCCCAACTCCTTCCCTCTCTGCCCGACGGTTATCTCTCCACTGTGGATATGAAAACACCCGCCATTCTTCTTCCATCTCCCGTTCTTCAATTTCCGGTTCTCTTCAACATGCAATTCTTTCATTTCTGCTTACATTTTCAGTTCCTTTCTCTCGGTTTATGATTCTACTTGTTCTAATTTTCCGAACAACCTTCTTTGATTGCTGTGAAGTACAAATCTAGTAAAATACTCATGATCGATACACGATACTTCTCTTTAAATTCAACCATAACCCCTTTCTACGATCGCCTCTTCTAGTTAATTGATTCAATTTAGGATTTGGGGTTTCACTATTTCATCTTTTTTCGCAGGAGTGTTTTGATTATGTTGTAATTCATTAGTTTTTAGTGGAAGCTGAATCTATACGCGTAATGGGTAATGTAGCCAGTTCATTGGCCTCTGATGTTTTTTCGGCCATTGGCAAAATCTTTGGATCTCCACTTGATTTTCTCTCTGGAAGGTCCTGCAGGTTGGTATCTTTAATTTTCTTTTGATTTTCTCACCATGTGGCTTCCATCCGTAAACGTAATTATTTACCTGATTTTGTCATGTTCTGTGCCTTTTTTTTTTTCCTTTTTTAATTGAATGTTGATTGCCTGATTTTTTGTCGTATTTTTTTAAATTTTTGATTTGAGTATTGTTTACCTGATTTTGTCGTATTTTTGGCTTTTTTGATTGAGTATTCTTTACCTGATTTTGTCGCTGCTTGCACATGTTTGCAGTTCAGTATGTGGATCAACATGGGATTTCATATGCTACATAGAAAATTTCTGTGTTGCCAATTTGCTAAAGATGGGAATGGTTTTTATTCTCTCATACTTTGGTGAGTTAAACAATATAGTTATTTTGTGCGTCTCTGCCTTGGTATATCTAATATGCTGGAATTTCTCTGGTTTCCATGGTTGGAACTTGGAAAAAAGCAGCTAAATCCTTGCATATCGAGGTCTGAAGTTATTGACTAATACAACTTAGGTCAAGTTACAAGTTTAGTCCCTAACTTTGAAGTTTGTCTCGTTAGTATTAAAGTTTCGAAAATGTCTAATAAGTCTTTAAACTTTCGATTTGTGCTCTTTGACAGATTCAAAAATTTTAAAACTAGTTGATTTGTTAGAAATAAATTAATTTTTGATGTCAAACGACTCTAAACTTTCTATTTTGTATCTAGTAGATCGGTGATTTTGGAATCTTTGAATGTGATGGGTCTAAATGTGTGGTGACTAATTTATACCCTAACCTACAACTCAATATACAAGCACTTCTAGTTCTGTAAGCATGGCAAGGTTACCATCATATTTGATTACAAGTTACAACTAAAGATTCACTATTAATAAACTGGCTTCTCTTATTTATAGAAGACTTCTAGTTCAATAGTTTAAATTTGGTATGGTATGAAAACATGCAATTGTTTCTTCTTGTTTTGAAATGTATAATTCATATCTATCAACATTTTAGCCGTCAAATTAAAGTCACTAGCATCAGTAACTTTCTGTGTATAATGATAAAATGCCAACCAAGTTTTATATGGTATGGAAAAAACGTAGCTATTTTCCCTGTGTTTCGAAATGTGATAACTTTGAGTTATTGAATGAAGTCTAAGGTCACAAAGCTTTGGATTATATTATATAACCTTATCTATGCCTGGTATGACTCTAAATCATAGGCTCACAAGGTCAAAAGAAATTTTTCAGTAAAGGGACCTAAATCCTGTTTAGATGTTTTAGTTACAAACTTACAAGTAATAGTGATTACTTTTAGGGTCTTAGAATTTAGTACCAAAAAATATATGTGCATTTTTGTTTGTTGTTTATTACATAGAACACTAGTTTATTACTTGAATTTGCCTTTTCCTATGCAGTTCTTTTACTTCTCTATTTGCTACATAAAATTGGTATCTTTAGATGCATTGGTCGGGGACTCTGCAGAATGATATGGACTTGTTTAGCTTCTTATTTTTATGCGTGGGAGTACTGCTGCGGTTTCATGTGTATCAAGCTTGCCAGTGTCAAAAGAACAAGAAGACGACACGTTAGGAGAAGAGACATGGAAGAAGAGTTTGAAATCGAAGAAGGAAAATGCCGGCATGAGTCAACAAGCGACTCGACCAATGTCCTTGAACATGTCGAGTCGAAAAGTAGCAGAAGGGTGTCTCAAAGATGGAGAAGGAACCACAGAGATTCTCAAAGGAGAAAATCGTTGAGGCCGAAAGGTCATGGAGTTCGAGTAAGGAGTGGTAGAGTGTTGGTTTATGGTAAGCATAGAAGAAAATCTGTTGAAGTTGGGAATCATTTGAATGAGATAGACAGCTTTGGAATGTATGGATCATCCAAATATGTGCATAAAGAAAGAAAATATAGAAGAGGAAGGCCAAGATGACAGTAGCTGGTTGTGATTGGGATATGAACTGTATATTTGCACTTTGTGCTCAAAATTATTCTAAAAGTGTCTGAATCTATTTGTTTCTTTTTGTTTTTCTTTCTGTCATTGTAAAAACTCTCATTTTTGTTTCATTATTGCCTATTGTTTGTTTCTTTCATATCAATTATCAGGTTTTAAGTTTAGATATTTCTAATGGCTTTTTTGGGTCCCACATGATGATTGATAACGATTTTTGTTTTTGTTTTTCTGGAAATTTTCACCTTAATTCTTAATCTTTTTTATTTGTCAAACTTTAAAAATCAAACTGATTTAATTTACCTAACTACGATGGATAATAGTTTGAGTGATATTAAGTTGGTAGCAATATTTGAAAATTTCAGTGATAGAGTTTAATATAATTTGGATTCAACTTGGTAGTAACTTTATGTCTTTATGTAGTATGTAATAATTAAGATGATTATTACAATCAATTTTTCATAGTCTACATATATACCTCTCTATCAACAGTATTCTTTTTCTCTTCCAAATTTCTCACCTTAACTAAATTAGCAGCCACCCTTAATTTGGTCCAAACACTTGACTTTGAATTGTATATAAAGGAAATTTCCTAGTAGTTTTCATAACTATTTATGCAAACTTCTAACTTTATATTTGTCTCAAATTGATAAAATTAAATCATTATTCCATCCTAAAGCTTGGTGGGTTCAATGAACTTCCACAATTATTTATTAATTTATATGCCTACTTGATTATAAAAATAATTACATTTTCTTTGCTCATCCACTACTACTACCACTTATTATTATTATTAATATGAGTGGGCGGTTTCGAGTTTTTGACAAAAACACATGTATTTTTTATTAATATTAATAAAATATGTATGATATCAAATTTGTAGATTACATCATTCTTTTGAACCATATATTATATTCTATATAATAATCATATTTCACAAAATGTTAAATTACAAATAAAGGAATTCAAATCAACCCTTCATTAAACAAATTATTTCTATTTAATTATTAATAAAATGTTGAAGTTGAATATTCCTTTAGGTGAAAAGGGAAGAGTAATAATATGAGATTTTCATTTTATAAAGTGGCGAAAAATCATTAAAATTTTTTTAAAAGAGATTAAATTAATTAATATAATTAGGTGAGAGATTACATATTCTATGCTTATTTTTTATTTTATTTTTTAACAATCTTTTAAATTATTATTTGATCCACTGCAAAAAAATAATATGTACATGTGTTACAGAGTAGACTTAATTTAAATATGATTTATTACCTGCTTTTTTGTGCCACATTCATATGCATCTAATTATTAGTTTCTCTTTCTTACAAAAAGTCAAAAAAATTTGCATACTTAATTATACAATCCCTACTAGTGTCTAAGAGTTAGGTTTTTTCTTTGGGCACATTTGTTGAATTCCTCCATTTTTATTTTACATAAAACTATTATTAGTTGTGTAGAAAAACAATATATTGTAGAATTTTTACTTTTAAAATTTGCACAATTTGCCAATATTTGGAATATGAAGTTTACAACAATGCACAACAGCTTGCATTATAAAAGAAATTGGGAAATAGATAGAACAATTTTCTGATGCAAGTTGAATACAAAAATAATGCAAATATTCTTTATATAAAACATATATATTTTTACTAGTTGGGTTAGGTTGAAGCTACTAGCTCAAACATATCTTTATGAAAATATAATATATCTATCACATTGTCTATATAAAGTTCTCTCAATTATTTGATATTTAAGAAAATTTTATTTAAAGTTATAAACAAATATGTATATAATACAAACTTGGGTAAGTTAATTTTGAAAATTTTCATTAACTTAAGAGAATAAACAAAATGTACCTAACATAAAGTTCCTAACTAAACTTATGATTTATCACTAACTCTATTAAGAAAAATAATTGAGTATGGTTGGATCTCATGCTTATCGATTGGTTGATTAAAAATTATGAATATAAAAAAGAAATTATTTTTTAAAAAAAGTGAAATGATTATTTTATTGTGATGATGTATAGGTAAGAGTAATGAATTATGATTTTTCTAATATGGAAACCATAGTTTTGAAGGCACCATGTGTATCATGGTCAATATCTCATTGGTTCAAGATTTGACTTTTTTCTATTTATTTATCTTTTAACTTTGATTACATAATCTGATTTGATTGCCTTCAACCCATCACCCTCACCAATATATATATATAAATAATCAGGAATGACATCTTCTTTTTCTTTTTCTTTTTCTTTAAACTATTATATATTGTTTTTAATAATTGAGGTTGCAAGTTATTCGTTTAATTTTTAAGAATTACTATTAAACTTCATCACTCCAAATGGAACTAAACCATGCATTTTAATTAATTACCTAATTCAAGTTCTATATAGTCGATATACGTTTACTAACTTATTTCAACCTTGGAAAATGATAACTTAATTATGCCACACTAAAACCACGTTAATCACTAATTAATATTATGTATTATTGCTACCCTAAAACAACAAGAATACAATCAAATGGTAAAACATCAAAGATAAATATTGTAATCCATTCTTATATCAAATCCAATTAATTGAATTGAAAATATTTAATCGATTAAGAGAGGTCACAAACAGTTAGAAGAGAGATTGCCCTTCATCTATATCTCTATCTCAAACAAACTTAATCGAATTGAACAAATAATTAGAACTACTAAAATCAAATATATCTCACAGTTCTAAAAAGAAGGGGGTTTTATGCTACTGGTTTTTATTTCTTATAAGAAAACAAAAGTTAACTTTATATTTTGGGATCCAGCATATGTATAGATGTCATTGGTAACTTTTAATGTTGAATTTGCAACTTAATAAAAAAAAAAATGGAACCTAATAAAAAAGAATTGATGCCAAAATAAAAAATGGAGAATATTTTCAATGATTTATTACGTAGAAAAAGTTGGCTTGAGTTATTTCTTAAAGTTGAAGGCACGTCCAATTTCCCAATTGGCCTAGATCGAGACCTAACATTTTCTATATTATATTATTGTTTTGTGTCGTATTTTGTTTAGAAAAAAAAGGGATTAGTAAGATAATTGTTTTTTTATTGCTTGAGTTAATACAAAATCATGAAATTAACATAATCAAGAATCACATGGTCGGGTGAATCATGACTGAATTATAAAATAAATAATGTAATTTAATAAGATGGAAAACAATAAAGTGATATCAACATGCACCTATACAAACTGTGACAAGTCATTAGAAGTCGTACGGAAATTTAAACAATTTTCTTTGAACATGACAGACCAATGATATAAGGCCACGTAAAGGGAGAATTGGGAGCTCAAATAAGGACACGACAGAAGGGTTGTTCGTAGTGAATCACTGTCACGGCAGATTGTGGAGGTCACAGTCATCCCCGTCACTGACCACGTGTCCATCACGAGGAAGTTGAGAAAGAGATTCGCATTTATCTCGTGGGTGATATGGTGTTTGTGACCACCAAATGGTAATATTTTGTTTTATGAACTAAGGTAGGGTTATGTGGCGAGATTTTATTGGTCTGTTAAACCATAAGAATGATTTCCCGGGAAAGACAAAAAATAATGCATGTAACGGCCACCGAAAGCGAGATAGACCATGCCACGTAATCGGCTCTCAATTCCACGCGTTTATCTGTTTTCTTTATCTATTCTTAGTATTTAGGTCCAAAAGTTATTTGTCCTCTCTCATTTCTATCTTCAAAATTTCCTCTTACTTCCTATCTATTTGTTTTACTTTTAGAGAACCATACCATTTCATGTTGTAATTTTAATAATTATGATTATAATCTATCCTAAACAATATGAGACCAGGAGGTGGGTTATTATTATATAGTATATTTAAGTTATCTAGTTGCATTCTATTAGATTATATTTGGAATTTAGTTTATAATAGAATCTCTTTGATTTGTAAACTGTTTTTGTTTAATAAAAAAAATATAGCAAAAAAAATGAAGATAAAATAGTAAATTAAGTAACAAATTCAGATTTTGAAATATACTTAGTTGAACACTTTTAAATGATATTGATGGTAGCAAAAAGTGATTAATATAATCTTACAAAATCATTGTTCCAAAAGTTCTTGTAGTGTCTTGAGTACGATGAAAATTTAGAAAACTTTGAACAACATATATTTGTAGTTATTTATATATTTAAGTATAGTAAGAACAATTTTTGTAATGTAATTTTTAAGAATGATATTAAACTTCCATCCCAACCATATAACCCTTAGCAAGATGAAAGAGACAATCAAAGCAAACTGGAGTTGTAAGTGCAAGAGATAGATAATTTTAAACCTAAGTGGCAAGATCATGAGGCACCTTTATTTATGACAGGCTCTCAAGCTCAGATCATACAAAAGATTTGTAGATCTCAATCTTCTCAATAAAGATAGAACGACCCTAAGTATAAATGACCCCATATGAAGACAAAAGAGAAAGAGAGGGATTGAAGTTTTTTAACAATTCATTCGAAATCAAACTCGATACATATCACCTCAAAACTTAAAGTTCTCGACGAAACGTAAGCCTCACAATGGACCTGAAATCTCATCACCTTCAGCATCAAAGGAACGCAAGTGGAAAAGAGCACACGAGCAACATGTTTGGATTTCATGTCATAAAATTCGTGTTTTACGTAAATATTAGATTGTTCTATTATTCAATAAAATAGCTATTGGAGTATTGTTCGATGAGTTGTTATTTAATAAAAGTTTTACTTTTTATAAATTCAAAATCTAATATTCATGGAGCGTACTACTTGAACTTTACTTAGTCACATATCAATGAGGATCAAGTTTCGAGTAATGTTCTAAATGGTCTTTGGTACTAGAAATAAGGTTAAGCACGTCTTAGCTCGATTAGAAGAGTTTAACTAGTTAATCTTGAATCGTTGGAATTTATGATTTGTAGATCTATTAGGTCCATCAACTAGCTAATCGTGGAATTAAACTTAGAACATACTTAATTCAAATTGTTTGAGTTGATATAAAGATAGAATGGTTAATAATGTTTTTATAGTTAACGATTCTAAATTGAGAGAGAAATGATATTTAAATTCTGTTTAAATATCAAAATTTTGGATAAGGATTTGAATTAGGTCAATCAAATTCATAATAGATTAAGTAAAATTTAATTAATTTAATTATTCAGTTAATTCTTTCATTTAAATTAATTCACCAAGGCTAGAAACATAATTTTGTACTTTTAACCAAAAGTGAAGGAAGTCAAATATTAACTTTGACTTTGAGCTGTTGGTTGTGGTCAGGGTCAAACTTATTAAGGGGTCGGGCTAGTGGTGCCTTTCACATTATCGATTTTTGTAGTTTATTATTAATTTTAAAGTATCAAATTACAATATATATTAAATAATGCTTGATTTTAAACAAAGTATATAACTGTAGCATAGTGGTTTGTGACCCCACTTTATAACTATCGTATGATAAAACCTCAACTTATTTTTCATCATTTGTTAACTAATACAACAAAATCCGTGGGAGTATTGTTTTTTTATTTTTTATTATGCAATTTTTAAATTCACATTTACATTATTTATGTATATATTTATTTTATTTAATGTACTTTATATAAATTTTCTAAATTCACCACTGGTCGTGGTGTTATTATTTTTTATATAGAATAAGCTATGTGTTTGTGATTCATCCACCAAATTCACTTACTTTGTGATGGTTAATGTTAAGTGTCAAATTAATTAAAATACACATAGGATTTGGCATGTTTCTAGCTAAACTTAGTGAATTTTGTTGAATATTCACACGTGTTAGATAAGTTCTTCCTCACTCGAAATCTTACAAAATTGATCACTAATTTGGTCTACAACGAAGTTCTTTGAGCGCAAAGAATAGTAGGAGAAAACTTAGGTGGTCGTCCACTTGTCCTAGAAGGGTTCACGATCAGATTCATCATTAAACACGTGAAGATTTGTGCTACAAAGATACGAACACTTAAACTTTATTTTTGTTCATATTTAGAAGTATATGTTTAGTCGTCTGAATTAGTGTAATTAGTATGATATTTGATCTAATTGCTGTCGCGACATGATTTATACATCCTTCAAAGCAACTATCTTACCTCGAGCGTCACAAATCTCGACACACAACTCCACACCCTAGCTTTTGAATGACAAGCAACATTTGTATTGATTTTCAAACACTCATTCGTTGGAGGATTTCCATCGCATGCACCATCCTCTCAACCGAACTCAACACGTGCGGTAGATTAACGCCTATTCTGATAGCATTCGAATCACCAAGAGCGGCAACAAGTGACTACACCAATTATGGAATAAACTTTTAATTTAATGTTTACAAAAATTAAACTTGTTTTTAGTTAATTTTTAATTTATTAAAATATATTTTCTTAATTTGTTTCCATGTTTTGAATAGATAACACAGTTATAACTTTTCAAACTTTTGTTCATGTAATTACACTTTTAAAACATCACTACCAATTATATTCAATTGACATCCAAGTTAACCCTATTTCAAAATCTTATTTGTTACACTATTCACTATTTTATCTTTATCATTTATTTTATTATTTATTATACTGTTTATTATTTTCTTCTCAACTAGAATAGTTTAACACTAAATCCAAATCATAATAATTATTTTCAAATCAAAAATAATATTTTAACTCAACTATAATAACATAAAATTATAATAGCCACGTCGGTTTGTGTATTCTTTAATTTGTATTTTAGGAGCTTTTAAGTGTCACAATCTCAAATAATTGTGCATTATACCAGAGTTGTCAATTTGTAGTCCTATTACAAGAAAAGATGATAAAAATCGACCATTTTTAATCCTGAGCTCACAAAATTTATTTTGACTAAAACAAAGAGTGGGTCTGGTAATTCCCATTTCCTCAATTATTTGGAAAAAAAGAAGAAGAGTGAAGTCATACTAATTACTTTTTCTTCTTTGCAAAGTTTTGTTTTATAGTTTATTATTGTAAATAATTTAAAAAATGAAAAGTCTAAGAACAATAATGATAGAAGTCTTGGATTTGCATTATTAACAGTTGACTACCAATTATTCCCACCTTTCTTTGTTATACATAACAAAACAGTGTTCATTTAATAAAACATTGTTATAATTATTATATTGTCTTTCATTGGTGGATTTAAGAATAATATGATGCAGGTTTATATTTGAAAACCAATAGAAAATAAATTTTATATATGCAGGTTGATTCAAATATTATTTAGCTTACATTATCATTTTCATTTAATCATACTTCATTTTATTTTGGTCAATAAATTTTTCAATAACTACCAAAATTCAGTCATAGTGTTATTAATATTCCATGTGTTTAACTTATTGTTGGATTATTAAAGAAAAAAACTAACAAATAATTGTTACCTTAAACAATTATGAGAATTTTAATATATTTGTAAATAGTTTCAACATTTTTTTATGGATTAAAATGCTACTTCTATTTGATATATAGTATTGATTTCTCAAACCATCCAATCTAAAGTGTATATATTTATTATTATTATTTTAATTGAAGAGAAAGCGTAGTTGTGTAAATCATTTTTAGAGTTGGTAAATCTTTTCCGTCAATGGGGTTAATTCCACGTGAGTACCTATTGAACTATTGTTTTTGTCTATTTTTTTAAAAAATTAATTCTATAATATAATCCATCAATATCGAATTAATTTTATTAGAATTATAATAAGAAGGAGTAAACTTTTAAATTTTGAATTAAATAAATATTATAATAATAAACTAACCCATACTAAAATATTTATAAATTTAATTTGATTGAAATTAGCATGTGAACTTTAAGTTCTACCAATCTATTGACTCTTAAAAACGAAGGAAAAATGAGATATGAATAAAAAAGCTACATTTGGGCTCTATTACCAATCTAATTCTTTAGATACATGAGTATATTTGTAACAAAAATTTATAAATCCGTGTCACTGCTTCAATAACTTTTCTAAAAAATAAAATCTTTAAAAGTAGTTTGGTAATATATTTAGGTATATAATACAATTATTTAAAAGAAAAAAATGGAGACGTACCTACATGAATAATTTAAATGACTCCCATATCACTGTACAGGAAAGTTCTCATCCAACGAAACTGCAACACGTGGAAATCATGGATGACGTGTAACAAAAATCCACCGTTAAATCAACTGGCCGACTTCCCGCGTGATCTCATAATCGTAGCGCTCACTTAAGCGGTACCTAAAAGACCCGACCCGGATGACGTAACAAGCGCTACAGTCCAAACACACATTTCGTAAGTAATGACCAAATCATTTCCCCCAAACAGCACTGCCACGCACGCACCTCACTTTATTTTCCGCCACGTGTCCCACATAAGGGACCACTTGAAATTTTTACCGCCCACGTGTCTTCTAGAAACTGCGTCCTTAACTGTCCACGTGTCCCTTTTCTTTTATCTATAAAATCCTCCTCTTTCTCTTGCGTTCTAATTTTCAAGCCCAGCTCAAGAAATACCTTTCCAAAGAAAAAAAGAAGAAGAGAAAGTCATGGCCTCCGATTTGCAGTTACCGCCGGGATTTAGGTTTCATCCAACTGACGACGAGCTTGTGACGCATTATTTGTGTCGTAAATGTGCGTCGCAGCCGATTTCGGTGCCGATTATTGCTGAAATCGATCTTTACAAATATAATCCATGGGATTTGCCTGGTACGTACTTCTTTTAATTTTATTTTTTTCTTTACATACACGATCGGAATTAGCTTAGTATAATTATATTAAGATTGGAGTTTTATCTATTCGTTTACAGAAAGGGCTTTGTATGGAGAGAAAGAGTGGTATTTCTTTTCACCGAGAGACCGGAAGTATCCGAACGGTTCGAGGCCGAACCGGTCGGCTGGGAGTGGATATTGGAAGGCGACCGGAGCTGATAAACCGATAGGAAGGCCGAAGGCGGTTGGGATTAAGAAGGCTTTGGTTTTTTATTCTGGGAAAGCTCCTAAGGGTGAGAAAACCAATTGGATCATGCACGAGTACCGGCTCGCTGATGTGGACCGCTCGGCTCGAAAGAAGAATAGTCTAAGGGTATATTCTCTACTTCTCAAGCTATTCATAATTTTCGCACTTATCTTTTTTAAGAAAGAATTTTCAAAACCTTTTTGTATACGTAAATTAGAAGAAATAGCTAAATTCAAATTCGTTGTCCTAAAAAGAAGAAAATTACTAATTTCTAATTTCAATTGGATCCCTCAACTTTTCAAATTATAAATTTATTCCTGGAGTTCTGAATTTTGCAATTTAGACCCACCTTAGGGACTAACACTAACGCTTTTGATTTTGCAGCTAGACGATTGGGTACTTTGTCGCATATACAACAAAAAGGGGGCAATCGAGAAACAGAACCCGCCGGAGATGAACACGATTGGGTTCTTTGAAAATGAGGAACAAGAGGAAAAGCCCGAAATTCTGAATGACAGAGCAATTTCTGGGCGAATCCCGCCGGCATCACCTTTGCAAGGTCCGCCATCGTCCGGCGTAGTCAACGATTACGTATACTTTGACCCCTCAGATTCGATTCCTCGTCTTCACGCGGACTCGAGCTGCTCGGAGCACGTGGTGTCATCGGAGTTCACGAGCGAAGTACAGAGTGAGCCTAGACTGAAAGAAGAGTACTGTGGATTAGGATTTCAGTATAATTACACGGACAGTTCATTGGAAAGCGCATTCTGTGCTCAATTTCCGTCGTTACATCAGATGTCGCCATTGCAGGATATGTTCATGTACAAGCCATTTTGAATTTGAATTGGACATGGGTCAGGAATTGAACTGATGGATCGATTGTACGGTGGCTCGAGACGACGGTGGTCGATGACTGCGCCGTGGGATAATTTGCAATCGCGATAAGAAAGTTGGGTCTGCGGAGAGATTGAAACTTGTAGCGATGAGCGATTTTAGCACGTGTGTTGTCGATTGTACATATCGTGTCAAACGTGCCAGTTAATGGAAAAAAACGTTTTTAATATTGATAATATGCAATTTGCTTACTTCTTTGTTCATTAATTTAATCACTGATAATCGGTTTGTTTAATTCTAATTAAAACCATACGAAATTACTGCCTAATAAAATAGCAAACTAAATATGAATGATATAAGTCTGCGTTCTTTTTTTTTCTTCATTACGCTTACTATTTTTCTTAATTAAAGAAGAAGACGCTAGAATTTAGATATCCAGTGGAAGAGTATAGGATTGTTTTTGCAATTATCTCTATGTGTGCAGAACCCGAAATGAATTGTAATAATTGGATATTGTTTTTATGTTTTAAGTCTTAATATTATTACAACTTGAGAATTTTTCTGAGGAAAAAAAGAAAAAAAGCTGTGATGACTAAAAAAAGGCGTTTCTTTTGGTTGCATATAAAAGGGCCATTTCACGTGGATGGCACTGTCATAATATCAGTGTAGGATAAAGGCCCAAAAAGCCCAATAGAGGATATGTTTGCGTGGGCCTTCATTGTTATCATATTTCTACCTATATAGCCTTGAAGCTTAAACGTAGTTGTTTGTATTATGTGTCTTTTATATATATATATATATAGAGAGAGAGAGAGAGAGAGAGAGAAGAAAAAAGGAAAGATGTATGGTATAGGGGAAGTTGAAATGGGGATTGGGTGAAAGAGGGAATGTGTTAGATAGATCAGATGAAAGTGAAACGATGCCGTTTTGTATGAGGAAGGGGTCCCATGTGTGTTGAATAGGATGGAGAATTGAGAGACAATGGAGAGGACATCCCTTTCTGATAGTGAAAGGGGCCTTCTTCCTCTTTTCCTTTTTTCCTTTCTTCCCATCATCCCCCCATGTTTGGTTTCTTCTCATTATTTTTCTCCATTTTGCTTCATTCCCCCCCTTCCCTTTTGTTTCTTACCCTTCTCTTTATTATCACAATCATTAAATCATTCTTATAAATATAAATAAATAAACACACCATCTCTCTAAAAATTAATTAATTGTTTGAATCCTATTTTGATTTTGTTTAAAAGTAACTAATCATTCATCTAATCGTGCCTACTTCTTACTTACCTACAAACATCATACATTTATTTCATCATAATTTTTAGATATAAAATCTAAACTAGTTGATAACTTTTCATATCATAACTTTACGTCATAAATATTAAAAAAAATTGTAACTTAAAACTTTTTATTTCTTTTCTATTCTAACAGTTTGCATATCTAATTTTCACATTATTGATATCATCAACTATGCTCCTCCTAAATATGATCATCAAACACACGTACCTTAAACTGTTGACTTATTCATTCTAGAGTTCTCATTTATGATCGATGTTGGCATTAAATCAACTTTTTCTTTTGTTTTGTAGACCATATCATCTTCATATAACAAATTAACCAATTACCGTTGTCTGTTGTTACGTGAAGACCATATGTGTTTTCTCATGTCCCTAATAAATACATTTTTATAATTTCATAAGAGAAATCTTAAACTCAACGATACATTGTATTTTAGCCATGACTAAAATTAAACTTACGGCTTCTTCTCCATTTTAGTGTTTTCATATATGATTTTGATATTGAAGTACCTTTTTTCATGGTTTACAAATTATCTCTTCTCCAAATTAATAAATTTATCGTTCTTACCATGTGGAGTCGTCAAGTGTTTCAATCCATCCGAATTTTGGCATCGATAGGTTTGAATTCTCATTCATGAATTTGCTTAAGTTTTGGTGAGTGAGTGGTATGATAATTATATCGTCTTCAAATTTTGATTATTCATTCTAAAATTGGAAAGTAAATTAATTATATACTACATTCATAATTTTTCCTTTTAAAAAAACTTAACTAAAATAACTAAAAATAAAGTAAAAAGATTTTATTTTTTAAGTTTTAACAAACGGTGATAGTGAACAATCGAACAATCAACATTTAAAATAGTAATTAGTGTCTTATCCACTGAGCTATCTTTACATTTGATTAAAAAAAATGAAAAAAAACTACTTACATACTCTAACCAACTATAGTTATATGATATTAAAAAATACAATGTGATATCTATGGTAGGTTAGGATTCAAAAGAAATCGAAAAGTTGTATAAGAATGATAAAAAAGAAAGAAAAAAAAGTTGAAATAAAGACGATAGGTTCACTTATGGACCTCTCAAAATAAATATTAGTCTTGTAATTTCTTATATATATTATTTTGATACTCAAACTCGCCAGATTCTTACCCAATTCAAATCCATCCATTCATGAATACAAATCGTCAAAGCGAATATAGTTCAATTGAGAGTAAAGCGTGTTAGAAAATTACGAAATTCGTGGTTCAAATTTCAAATAATATTTGTGAGATTATATTTGAAGGGGGTGAAAAGGGGAAAATAATAAAAATGGAAGAAATAAATTGAGTAAGGGTGGATAGATGTCCAACATTGACATGTGGTGTGGGATTCTCAGAGATTCAAATTACCTGGTGATGGAACCCTTTACATTTATACTCTCACTATCTCTATTCTCTACCCTTTTTCCAATACAATTATACAAAACTGTTTCTTTTTCTTCTTATATCTATATTTATTGTACACTTATTATGCTGTCTAATTATAATTAGGGCCCTTAATTTAATTCAACTACCCTCATCAATTTAAACTTTTTCATTCTTAAAGTCTGCTCCCCCTTCATATTGCAAATTGTGTCTCTCTGTTTCTATGTACATAAACACACCATAACTAATTGCCTTTTATTTGTTGCTATCATCACATTTGAACAAAAATTATCTCAAGGTCATGAAAACACGATTAAGAAAGACTTAAACAAATTAAAAGTTGCTATCTATACTAATAAAATGTGCTTAACTTGGAGTAATAATATCATATGCTATAGGTAACCTTTAAAAAAATACTCTTGTTGGTATGTAAGAACAACTTTAGATGCACTTGTGAAAT
Source organism: Cucumis sativus (assembly GCF_000004075.3). NCBI lineage: Eukaryota > Viridiplantae > Streptophyta > Magnoliopsida > Cucurbitales > Cucurbitaceae > Cucumis > Cucumis sativus. The sequence goes on from NC_026658.2 coordinate 17,509,232, forward strand.
ATTCAGAACAATCAAGGATCCATGATGTAGCTAGGTCGCAAGGAGGCGTTAAGAACATGGGTGGTGGGAGATTAAGAGATAAATAAGAGTAAGTTTTAGAGGATTTTAAATGGAATAGTTTTGTGTTAGATAATGATAATGGTGGTATCTGTTTTAGGGTCCACTAAATCTTGACCACATGGGTGGTTCTTTATCAATGAATATTTTCTGCTCTCTTTTTTCTTTCCCCCTCTCTTCTTTCTTTATTTCATTGTCACAACTTATTAAGTTTATGTTTGGCCACAAAATAATATTGTCATTACTACAAATTACTATTTTTATTTTAATAATATCATCATTTATATTTTAGTTTAATGAAATATGTATTAAAAGCCCCTTTAATTTTTGTGATGATATGCTTTCATTTAATTTCAATCTGTTATTCTTATGAAAGATTTTCTACAAATCTCACTTTTTTTTCCCCTTCAAATTAACTACAATTTTCTTTTAAACTTATTATTGTATCTTCAAATTGTTTTTCTCCCTACATTATTTATCATATTCTAATGAATAACTAATAGATTATTTTGCTTTTTTTTTTTTTATAAAAGATATATTGGAAAATGTCACTATATATCATTATATAAATAGATAGTGATGGGGATTTGACGTATGTATCTATTTATTTATTTTTATTAAGAGACTTTTTATTTTGCTAAATAAAAATTATTTAAGAAATTTCTAATAATTATATGTTTCTTTTTTTTTTTTTTATAAAAAAGTAAGCTTATAAAATTCCACACAAATTCAATCAATTATGAACTCATTTTGGGATTCATCAATGATCAAATAAGTAGATTATAAAATATATAAAGGATAAAATTGAAATAACACTACACTACACTAGGCATTAAATATCATGAACTAAAACATACATATAGCCTTCAATGTATTATTTAGTTTTTCACCCTTTACTCTAAAAACATGAAAGGTCGTGTATAAATAATTAAAACATTGAATCACAAAATATAATTATAAAAATCCGAACATGTACTATGAGTGATCTGTCGAAGATAAGAAGGAACGATCTGTGTTGGTTTGAGAAAAGTCTAAATCCACTGACATTTTTTAAAATTTTCAAAGACTACTTAAACCTATCAATCGATTGACCAATCGATTTATACTCCTTCATGATCAGTGTTGATTTAAACTTTTACTAAATCGAGCATAGTCGATTTGGTGGTGATTAATTTGATCGAAAAACTGATACCGATCGACTAATGCTCACCTCTACAATTACATGTCGTTTACATGGTTAAAAGCCTCTGGGATACCATCAATAAAAATCAAATCATGATATATGATTTAATTTTAGACAAATATCATCATCATTATTTAAAAAATGAGAATAATAACATTATAGTATGTAAAATTAATTGGAAAGCAAAGTGTTATTTTAAGATTGGTCAAAGGAAAAATAATTGATATAAGTAAAATGTATAGTGAATTGGGCAATTAATATGATATTATTGGAAGATGGAAGTAATTGCCTATTTGAGACTTCATTTTACACATTTACACGCAAAGCTAATATTGCATAATGCATAGTGCTCCCTTCCTATTCCATCATCTCTTCATTGCTCTCTTATTAATTTAAATTTTAAAAGCAAAACAACAAATTAATTTACATCTCTAAATTTCAATTTTACAGTTTAATTATCCACTCAAATTTTAAACTAATAAACGTTACACTATTTTTTTTTCTATTTTAAAAATATTTTCCCCTTTAATTAACTTACAAGTTGAATTTGGCAAAGTTTCTTAAGGAAAAAAAAATTGAATTTGGTAACATTTAATTTTATATATATTCTTTTCGTTTCTAGTTTAGTTTTACACCAACTAACCAATACTTTTAGGGTCACTTTTTCATTTTTGTAAATAAAATGGAATAAAGCAACATTGGATCGTATAGTTAAGTGACATTAATTAATTAATTTGAGATATAAAGTTTCCTTTTCAAAAAGGAGATATAAAGTTTCCAATACAATTATTTTATATGTTGTAATAGTAATTTATAGAGTTTACATTTCACGTTTTATTAAAATTTAAACATTAAAACCATTTTAGGTGGGTGATAAAGTATAACGACAAAGATAATGATATTATTGGTGTCCAATTTATTTTTAATTCATATTTCTATCTATACTTCTAACGTAGCATAAAGTATAGATCAACTTCTACCCTCTTGAAATATTTATTTATAGTTTGTTCTATTGTCTATAGCTTTAACTAAATTTGTTGAAACAATAGTAAGTTTATAGACTTGGAGCTATTATTCTCATTCTATTGAAAGTTGATTCTTATTCCTTGTTTGTTTATGATTCCATTGTAATACTTAATTTAGTAAATAAAGTTGTTCATTCTTTAGTTGTTGAGATGATCTTTTTAATAAGAATCTTTCTTATAGTATCACAAACACATCAAGTATATTTGTTCTATATTTATGTAAGAAAAGAGAGAAAAATAGGCATTTGAAATAGTTGAATGAGTTAAGGTAAAAAATTCTGAAATTACTCCAATATAGTCAATAACTTGAGCATATAATAAAAATTTAATTGAATCTCTTTCTTTATTTTGTGATAGTTTATAATGAAGAACTCATTCTTCAAAATGCTTTAGGACCCATTTCAGGTTTGTCATCCTCTTTGAGGTATAGAGGAAGGATTGATGCGGAAAGTTATGAATGAATGAAAGGATATGTGAAGGGACTTTCACAGTAAAAATGAATGAAGGTGGGAATGCAATTTGGTCCAATTTGTTTGTGAATTGCATTATACATACGTACGTGTACCCTACTACCAATTTTGCTTCCTCTTATTAATATTTTATTTCGTTGGATGTGGTACTAAAAACAACAAGCATATTTTGAAATAAAATGAGAAAGGTTAAAAGTAGTTTTAGAAAAATAAAAGGAAATGTGGGTGTGGGGAGGAAAGAGGAAAGAGGTGGAAAGAGGTGGAAAGAGGTGGAGAGTGGAGGGGCAGTGGGCTTATTGCCATTCGCTTTTTTTCCTTCCAACCGAATCCCAATCACCCGCGCTTTTATGACTATTCTATTTATTCATTCTTTATTTCTTTCTTTCACAGTTTTAAAATTAAAATACAACAAATAAAGAAAAACACACACTGAGGGCTGAGGGCTGAGGGCTGAGGGCTGAGGGCTGAGGACTGAGGACTGAGGACTGAGGAGGAATATTAATAAAAACACAAGAAAATTAGGAAAAAAGAAAAAGAAAAAGAAAAAAAAGAAAAAAACTGCACACATCACACATGGAGGATGGAAGCGAAAAGACTGAGACTCTGAGACTGCTTCTATCTCTCTTCTTTTCCTCTCAAGCTCCCGTTTTTTCTTTTCTTTTTTTAAATTTCTTCATTTCACTTCTTTTCTAGTTCATACATACCCAATTCCCCAGTTTATCACCCCCAAATTCAGGTACATTTCCAATTTTCCACTCCCCAAATCATGTTTTTCTTGCCCTAGATTCTGTGACGCTACTTCTGATCCGATCTCCGTACTTTCTTTTTTTTTATTATTATTTTTTTCTATTTTTTTGGTTTTGTTTCTAAATCTGAATTACTTCTTCTTCTTCTTCTTCTGTTGTTTTAAGTAATTTGGGTTACTGGGTTTCAGAGATCTTTTACTGATTCAACTTTGATCTGCTTCTTCTGGTTGCTGTTTTGCAGTGGATTTGTTTTGATGTTGGTTTGTCGGTGAAAGATCACACTTAACTGAGGTTGCTTCTTTTTGGATTTTGGAGGAAATAGTTTTTTTGGAGTCTTTGGAGATGGAATTGAATTGGGTAGTGGGGTAGTTGGGGTTTTCATGCTTCTGAGTCGGAAGAAGCGGCCTCCGACTTGTGGTGGAAGGTGGAAGTTTTTGGGGTTCTGCTTCTTCTGCATTAGGGAGATCGAACGAAGGAAGTCTTTTAACATTTTCTGGATTTTGGATCTACAGAAGAGTAACAATTTGATCTTTAACCCTGTATGCATGTATGTCTTGTGGTATTTTGGAATTTGGATTTCGAGTTATTTCTGTTATATACTTGTAGTTTAAACTCGTTTATGAGTTTATCATTGCTATGTAACTGCAACTTAAAAGTGTACCTGAGGAGTTCTGAGGTTTTATACTTCATCTTGCAGGTGAGCCGGGTGAAAGCTGAGGAAGTGAATTCATGAAATGTCGAAGTCCCCTGCCACAGAAAAAATTGAGTCTCTGTCACCTTCTACTTCTAGCCCTCGGTAGGTTTTGTTTCTTTCTTCCTTCATCCTCTCTGCTTGGTGTGGCAGTTGGTTTTGTTAATGGAAAATATGACAATAGATCAACGTTATGGTATATAAATAATAAAATTTAAACCAGTTTATTTGTCTTCAACTACATGTCTACATGCAAGTGCCAATTATCAACTCTTGGTAAAATTAAAATATATTTCGTTATTGTTTAAACGAACCTCATGGTCGTAAGGTACTGAGCACGGATATTTCCAATTATCAGGGAAAATAATGGAGCAGCAATTATGGATGATCCAGAAACTACAATGGCTACTGTTGCTCAGCTTATTGAGCAACTTCATGCAAGTATGTCTTCGTCACAAGAGAAAGAACTTATTACAGCACGCCTACTGGGAATTGCTAAAACACAAAAGGATGCTAGAACACTTATTGGCTCCCATTCTCAAGCTATGCCTTTGTTTATCAACGTTCTCAGAACTGGGTCTGCGGTCGCAAAAGTTAATGTTGCAAGAACTCTAAGTGTTTTATGCAAAGATGACGAACTGCGGTTGAAAGTGCTTCTTGGTGGGTGCATCCCACCATTGCTCTCACTCTTGAAATCTGAATCAATTGAGGCTAGCAAGGCTGCAGCTGAGGCAATCTATGAAGTTTCTTCAAGCGGTCTTTTGAATGATCGTGTTGGTATGAAGATATTTGTCACAGAAGGTGTGATACCCACCTTATGGAACCAACTAAATCCAAACAATAGGCAGGACAAAGTTGTAGAGGGATTCGTTACTGGATCTTTGAGAAATCTTTGTGGAGACAAGGATGGTTACTGGAAAGCCACACTTGAGGCTGGGGGAGTGGATATCATTGTTGATCTTCTTTCTTCTGACAGTGCAACTGTTCAGTCAAATGCAGCTTCTCTTCTAGCACGCCTAATGTTGGCCTTCAGTGATAGCATAGCTAAGGTTATAGAATCTGGAGCTGTGAAAGCTTTGCTTGGGCTTGTAAGTAAGAAAAATGATATTTCTGTTCGTGCAAGTGCTGCTGACGCTCTGGAGGCTCTCTCATCAAAGTCAACTGGGGCCAAAAAAGCAATTGTGGACGAGGAAGGTATTCCCGTACTTATCAGGGCAGTAGTTGCCCCTTCTAAAGAGTGTATGCAGGGTAAACATGGCCAGTCTCTACAGGAGCATGCAACACGAGCACTGGCCAATCTTTGTGGTGGGATGTCTGCACTAATACTTTATCTAGGGGAACTTTCACAATCCCCTCGTCATTATGCACCGGTTGCTGATATAGTTGGAGCACTTGCATACACTCTAATGGTTTTTGAGAAGTCCATTGATGAGGACCCATTTAATGCTACCAAAATAGAAGATATTCTTGTAACACTTCTAAAGCCTCACGATAATAAGTTGGTTCAGGAGCGTGTCCTCGAAGCAATGGCTAGTCTATATGGTAATGTATATTTCTCAGAATGTTTAAACCATGCAGAAGCAAAAAAGGTGCTTATTGGACTTGTTACTACTGCTGCTACTGATGTGCAAGAGTACCTAATTCCATCTTTGACTAGTTTATGTTGCAATGGGGTTGGCATCTGGGAAGCCATTGGCAAGAGAGAAGGAGTTCAGTTACTTATATCATTACTGGGGTTATCAAGTGAGCAACATCAGGAGTATGCTGTTCAGTTGCTGGAAATCTTGACTGACCAGGTAGATGACAGCAAGTGGGCTATCACTGCTGCGGGTGGAATTCCTCCATTGGTTCAGTTATTAGAGACTGGTTCCCACAAGGCAAGGGAGGATGCAGCACATATTTTGTGGAATTTGTGCTGTCACAGTGAAGACATTCGAGCTTGTGTTGAAAGTGCAGGTGCCATCCCGGCATTTTTATGGCTTTTAAAAAGTGGTGGATCAAGGGGCCAGGAAGCGTCTGCTATGGCACTTTCAAAACTTGTTCAAACTGCTGATTCTGCTACTATAAACCAGCTATTAGCCATGCTCTTAGGAGATTCTCCAAAAGAAAAAGCTAACATAATTCAAGTTCTAGGTCACGTGCTTACTATGGCGTCATATGAAGATTTTGTGCATAGAGATTCTGCAGCTAATAAGGGTCTGAGAACTCTTGTTCAAGTTCTCAACTCATCAAATGAAGAAACGCAAGCCCATGCTGCTTCTGTTCTAGCAGACTTATTTAGCTCAAGGCCAGATATTTCTGATAGTCTTGCAACTGATGAGATTGTGCATCCTTGTATGAAGCTCTTGGCTAGCAATACTCAAGTTGCCACTCAATCTGCTCGAGCATTGGCTGCTCTCTCCCGACCCAGCAAGACAAAAGCAATGAATAAGATGCGCCATATTGCTGAAGGGGATGTCAAGCCCCTGATTAAGTTGGCTAAAACGTCTTCTGTTGATGCTGCTGAAACTGCAGTTGCTGCCCTGGCCAATCTTCTATCTGATTCTCAAATAGCTGCAGAAGCTCTAGCAGAAGATGTTGTCTCAGCTCTAACTAGAGTTTTGGGAGAAGGAACTCCAGTTGGTAAGAAGAGTGCAGCTCAAGCCCTTCATCAATTGTTGAACCATTTTCAACCTGGTGAAGTGTTTGCAAGTGAAGCTCAGTGTCGTTTCATTGTCCTTGCTCTAGTTGACTCCTTAAGGTCTATGGATTTGGATGGGAACAATGTTGTAGATGCTTTAGAAGTAATTTCACTCTTATTTATCACCAAGGTAGGAGCTAGCTTGACTTATGCACCATGGTCTGCCCTGGCTGAAGATCCTTCAAGCTTGGAACCACTTGTGTACTGTCTTGCTGAGGGACCATCTCCACTCCAGGACAGGGTCATTGAAATTTTGTCAAGACTATGTGGAGACCAACCTGTTGTTTTAGGTGATTTGTTAGTTGCAAGATCAAAATCACTTGATTCTCTTGCTAGTAAAATAATAAAATCTTCAAATCCAGAGGTAAAGTCAGGAGGGGCTGCATTACTCATCTGTGCTATGAAGGAGCACAAACAGCAGTCAGTGGGAGCGCTAGACTCATTTGGATGTCTTAAACTACTCATACATGCTTTAGTGGGTTTGATAAAACAAAATTCTACTTATTCCTCTCCAGATATTGAAGTTAGGACCCATAGAGGTTTTATTAAACGAAGTACTTTTCTAGACGGAGATAGGTTTGATGCTTCTGACTCAGCCACAGTCATGGGAGGTACCATTGCCCTCTGGTTGTTGTCAATAATTGCTTCTTTTAATGTGGAGAACAAGGTTGCTGTTCTGCAAGCTGGAGGACTTGAGGCCCTGTCTGACAAGCTTGTTAGCTATACTACAAATTCACAGGCAAGTCATTTGTTAACTTGAATGTTCAATCCCCGTAGAAATCATTATTTATTTCCAATTGTTTTCTCCCTTCTTTTGTTCTGCTGTTAGTGTGTCAGGTGAGCAGATTTTTTATATTTGTTGAGAACGGAAGTTATTACTTTTTGCTGCAACTGTGACCCAAAATTTGAGAAAATGTGCTATGTAGGGAATATTAATGTTCTTTCTTCTTTTTTGGAAGAATTGATTTTAACTATTGGTATGTATCCTGCCTGCAATTACATCAAATCTAAATGTCTTTGCTCTAAACCATAAGTATCATTTTTAAGGAAATGTCTTTCACATAAATAGTTTTTGCCACTTTCCCTTTCATCACCTCTTGTGGAGTAAGAACAACTTAAAAAGAACATTTTTTGGATATCATGATAAGGTATGCTAGGTCCTCCTGTTTGATGAGCTTGAATCATAAACAACACCAATGTTCTATTTATCAAGGCCTGAGTGGTGCACGTACTTAGCATGTGTGTCTAAGTGTATTGCTGCTATCTTTTCATTTATACTGGATTCTTTTAGGTTTGATATGTGATATCATTGTAACAGGCAGAATTGGAGGATGTGGATGGTATATGGATCAGTGCCCTGCTCCTAGCAATTTTGTTCCAAGATGCAAGTGTTGCCTCATCCCCTGCAACAATGAGTATTATTCCTTCACTTGCTTTTCTGGCAAGATCCGAGGAGGTGAATGATAAATTCTTTGCTGCACAGGCAATAGCAAGTCTTGTTTGTAATGGTAGCAAAGGAGTAAATCTTGCCATTGCAAATTCTGGTGCAATTGTTGGGTTAATTACACTAATTGGGTTTTTGGAGTCAGATATGCCAAACCTTGTTTCTTTGGCAGATGAGTTTTCTTTGACACAGAAACCAGATCAAGTTGTTCTTGAGCATCTATTTGAGATTGAAGAAATCAGAATTGGGTCAACTGCACGCAAAACTATACCTCTTCTAGTTGATCTTTTGAGACCATTACCAGATAGACCTGGTGCTCCTCCTGTTGCTGTAAAGCTCTTGACCCGTATTGCCGATGGAAATGATGCAAATAAATTAATGATGGCTGAGGCTGGAGCTGTGGATGCTTTGACAAAGTACCTCTCTTTGAGTCCGCAAGACTCAACAGAGGCCATAATATCTGATCTCCTGAGAATTTTATTTAGCAATCCTGATCTTATTCGTTATGAGGCATCGGCCAGTTCCTTGAATCAACTTATAGCCGTGCTGCGTCTAGGATCAAGAAGTGCAAGATTCAGTGCTGCAAGGGCTCTTTTTGAACTTTTTGATTGTGAGTACATTAGGGACTCTGAGCTAGCCAAGCAGGCTTTTTATCCATTAGTTGACATGCTCAATGCCACATCAGAAAGTGAACAAGGTGCCGCCCTTTCTGCATTAATTAGATTGACTTCAGGATATTCTTCAAAAACGGATCTACTGAATGACGTGGAAGGAACCCCTCTTGACAGTTTATGCAAAATTTTAATAACTTCGTCATCCTTGGAGCTAAAGACAAATGCTGCAGAACTATGTTTTGTGCTGTTTGGTAATATTAAGGTAAGAACAAATCCAATTGTCTCTGAATGCATACAGCCACTCATATTTCTGATGCAGTCAGATTCAAGTGCAGCAGTAGAGTCTGGGGTATGTGCACTTGAAAGATTGTTGGATGATGAACAACAAGTAGAGCTTACTTTACCCTATGACATTGTGAACCTCCTTGTTAGTTTGGTCTCTGGAACTAATTATAGATTGATTGAAGCTAGCATCTGCTCTCTCATAAAGTTGGGAAAAGATCGGACTCAACTCAAAATGGATATGGTTAAGGTTGGGGTCATTGACAATTGCCTCGAGTTACTGCCAGATGCTCCTAGTTCGTTATGCTCCTCAGTGGCGGAACTATTTCGCATTTTAACAAATAGTAATGCAATTGCCAGGAGTTCAGATGCTGCAAAAATAGTGGAACCTCTTTTTTTGGTTTTGCTTCGTCCAGATTTTAATTTGTGGGGGCAGCACAGTGCCTTGCAAGCCCTTGTAAATATTTTGGAGAAACCGCAAAGTCTTTTGACTCTAAATCTTACCCCTAGCCAGGTTATTGAGCCTCTGATTTCATTTCTTGAGTCCCCATCCCGAGCTGTCCAGCAGCTCGGCACAGAGTTATTATCTCATCTTCTTGCACAAGAACATTTTCAGCAAGATATTACAACTAAGAATGCAGTTGTGCCACTTGTTCAACTTGCTGGGATTGGAATATTGAATCTACAGCAAACAGCTATAAGGGCATTGGAAAAAATTTCCACTAGCTGGCCTAAGTCTGTTGCTGATGCTGGAGGTATCTTTGAGCTTTCTAAGGTTATTATACAAGAGGACCCTCAGCCTCCTCACACTCTGTGGGAATCAGCCGCCATGATTTTGTCTAATGTTTTGCGATTCAATGCTAAGTATTATTTTAAAGTTCCTGTGGTTGTTCTTGTGAAAATGTTGCATTCAACTGTGGAGAGCACTATCACGGTGGCTCTCAGTGCTTTAGTTAATCATGAAGGTAATGATACATCAAGTGCCGAGCAAATGGCAGAAGCTGGTGCTATAGATGCATTGGTGGACCTTCTAAGATCTCATCAGTGTGAAGAAGCGTCTGGAAGGTTACTTGAAACTTTATTTAATAATGTCAGAGTGCGAGAGATGAAGGTTTCCAAGTATGCAATAGCACCCTTATCACAGTATTTATTAGATCCACAGACTAGATCCCAGCCCGGTAAGCTTCTTGCAACTTTAGCACTGGGAGATCTGTCACAGCATGCGGGACATGCAAGAGCTAGCGACTCTGTATCTGCTTGTCGTGCATTGATAAGCTTGCTTGAAGATGAGGCAACAGAAGAAATGAAAATGGTGGCTATTTGTGCTCTGCAAAACTTTGTCATGCACAGCAGAACAAATAGGCGAGCAGTTGCTGAAGCGGGTGGAATACTGGTTGTTCAGGAGCTTCTCTTGTCTCCAAGTCCAGAAATTTCTGGTCAGGCAGCATTGCTGATAAAATTCTTGTTTTCTAATCACACATTACAAGAATATGTGTCAAATGAGCTCATCAGATCTTTGACAGGTAGTTTAAGCCTCGAACTGTTAAATCTCTTTGTTCTACAATATATTGGACTTTGGTTTACTCTATATTTAAGCATTAGTGCTTTAGAAATTATCTAATGAACATAAGCACTTTGTTTGTACGGAGGGATGGAACACCTTGTTTAGAGGTTAATTTACTTCAAGGCAGGAAAGATTTAGTATCATTTTCCTGAAGGGGATATTAATCTTTTTCTAATGCTTTTTTTAGAACATTTTTTTTTCTCAGTTTATTCCTTTCTCCCTTGGGTTTCTCAAATTGAAAATGACCGCATTGAATATTTTATTATGCAGCTGCACTAGAGAGGGAATTGTGGTCTACCGCAACCATCAATGAAGAGGTTTTAAGAACCTTGAATGTCATATTCACCAACTTTCCCAAACTCCATGTTTCTGAAGCAGCTACTCTTTCCATACCTCATCTGATTGGAGCTCTAAAATCTGGTAATGAGGCAGCACAAGAAACTGTTTTGGATACCTTATGTTTGCTAAAGCATTCGTGGTCATCCATGCCAATAGACATTGCAAAGTCTCAAGCTATGATTGCAGCTGAGGCCATTCCTATACTGCAAATGCTGATGAAAACTTGCCCTCCTAGTTTTCATGACAGAGCAGATAGCCTTTTACATTGCTTACCAGGTTGTCTGACTGTTATTATTAAGCGTGGAAACAACTTGAAACAGACGATGGGAAGTACAAATGCTTTCTGTCGATTGTCTATCGGGAACGGCCCTCCTCGACAAACAAAGGTAATTAAGCAATGCTATTGCTAGGACTTTCTTAAAATCATTTATTTTCTTGTTTCCATGTGATGCCTAAGCCAAATGCATTTTGGCAGAATTCTCAGTTCTAGTTATTAGGAAATAGAATTTGCATAAGCTTTTCTTTTTACTTGTGGGGTTTAGCTAAAGTTGATTTCTGGCTCATGGTCAGGTTGTTAGCCACAGTACATCTCCAGAATGGAAAGAAGGATTTACTTGGGCATTTGATGTGCCTCCAAAGGGGCAAAAGCTGCACATCATCTGCAAAAGCAAAAGCACTTTTGGGAAGGTAAGTAGTGTGCTCTCAATTATTTCTAACTGAAAGATGAATTGCCCATTTTATTCCTCTGGTCCTTCTTTTTAATCCTAAGACAAACTAGGGCCAGTACAATTACCCCTTTGACACTGATCGTTTTCCGTTATGATTTTTGGATCGATTTTTTCTTGATGCCAGTCCTGCCGATTATAAACCATTCTACAATTTTCACCTATTTGACGTATAGGAAGATTAGTTCGATGGCACCATCTTAAAGCAATAACACAACCTTTGATTTTGGTTACCTTAGTTCTAATATGATAACAATGATCCTTTACAGTCTACTCTCGGAAGAGTGACCATCCAGATCGACAAAGTTGTAACGGAAGGATTGTACAGTGGATTATTCAGCTTAAATCACGATGGAGACAAAGATGGCTCTTCACGAACACTCGAAATCGAAATTATATGGTCAAACAGAATATCAGATGAAGAACTGTGATGTTGGCATTAGTAAACATAAAAGCAATTAATGAGGCGGAAGAGGTAAGTTTGCTTGTAATTATTATTCATCATATCATTCATATATATGGAAGTTTCAATTTTGTAGCATGGGAAAAAGAGACTACATTAAAATGCAAAGTGTAAATTATATTTTGTTTAAATCTCCTGAGAAAATGTGTGGAGAAGGAAAAGGAAGGAAGGGGATTCCCACTAAAAGAAGGGTACTTAGAGTTTTGTTGTTGTTGTACAGGCTTTTGCTTTTAATTTTTTTTCTATAGAAAGAATGCTACAAATTACAAAGAAACTACATTATGTGAAAGAAAAAGTGGTTTCAGCTTTCGCACGAAGTGCTTTTTTTCAATGATACAACGACGGATATCATACATCTTACTCTATATTTTCTAATTCCCCTCTACTTTTCTTTTTCTTTCAAATTTTTGATTGAGTTCGGTTTCGATGGAGTAGGATCAAAATCGACCAATGATTAAGGAGAGGGAATTTTTTTGTTAATAACCCGAGATCATTTTTTATACGGAAACTACTCTTATTAATTATTGATTGAGATTGTTGTGTGGAGGAACAAGTACCAGTATCATTGTTTTATTTTTAAAATTTTTACTTTCTAATTTTAATAAGACTGAAAAGGAGAATATGGTAACTGGAGGTGTAAATTATCTCATCTCCTTTTATGGTGGTGGGTAATAAAATAGAAATGGGTTGAATTAAACTTAGACCAAGTTTGCTCATCCATACATAAAACATATGAAGCAGTAATAATATGAGAAGTTTATTTTAATTACATTTGTTGGTGTTTGGCAACATTCTGCTTTTAGGTATTTTAAAATCCTTATGAACATTGACCCCACAAGGAGAGAGTCTGTGGAATCCATTACTTTTGTGCGACCCATTGGTTATTTGATTGATTGTGTGGTCTTGGATGCGTTTGAAGTAAACATATTAGTAAATTAGTACTGGCAATCTATCTTTAACAATCTCGTGGATGTGAATGACCTCAATCAAGATCAAATTTCTGTTACAAACTGTTTATATTACACAAGCTCAAAACAATCCAATTTCCCTTGTAATTGAGATTTATTGATTGAATGTAAATCCATTATAATTGGGATCCGTTTTAATTTAGAATGAAAATCAATATCAATAATTTCAGTTTAGTGGATCTCGTCCAAGCTATTAATTCATCCATGTAAATCCAAAATTTTCTACATCCATATTATTGTCAAAGTTCAAATTCTCATCCCACACATTCAACTCAGTTCAAAATAAAAAAAGTTAAATTAAATTAAATTAAAGTTCAAACGTTCAAGAACCCTACAACCTGAATTCCCATCATATTTGATTATTCAATTACCTGTTTCTGTTTTGCTAATTGATAAGGAATATCCTGAAGTTAGAAGCAAACCTAAAATAAATCAGTTGAACAAGATTCTATCAAAATCATCATTTTATTATTTTTGTATAACCCCTTCAAATACAAGAGCTATAGTATTATATGCCTTTGGCTAGTAATTGATTGTTCTCTTGAGTAGAACACTTACAAAATGTAAACACATCACATACTTTCATTTCCTGGGAGGCTTACTACAGTTTGCAGGAGCCCAACCGATCTGCTGTCTCTCGTTGTCATAGACCATCATTTTATCAAGCATAGAGATATCTGTACATGAACAATGGGGTAAAATGAAGTTGAAATTATGGAGGAAAACTTGTTAAAGAAAGATCCAACTGTGTTTCTCAGTATCTTACCTCCAATCAGGTTAACATTTCCCAATCCTACTTGGGACCCATTCAAAATTCCCAAGCAAACATTGCCTAAATTCTGTAAAAGTGAAAAGGAGCTTGTTAAGATCAGTTAGTTTAAAATTCTAGTATTTGTGGTTTGGAAAAAGTTAGAATTTAGTTTCTATTTGTTATAACTAGATTTTAATCCCTATGGTTTGATAAAAACCTTTGTAAATTGTCCTTATGATGGGAGATTGTTTATGGGGATTTTGTCAAACTATATATTAATTATGAGATTTTATTAAACCATATAAACTAAATTCTAACGATGACTAAACTCTAACTTCTCCAAAGCAAAGGAACCAAATTCAAAATTTAACCGTTAATTGTGCAACAGATGAGAGTGATTTGAACCACCAACACTTATGCTCGTTTTGGTTCATAAGTATTATATTTTGTAGGTAACATATGGTTTCATTCAGTTAATTATGGATAAGCAAACTAGATATCTGGGTAACTTACACTGATGATCAGATAGGCTTCAGGTGGTATTTGGAACTGAACCTTGGAGTTTCCAAAGCTCAAGGCCAAGGGCTTAAAAAAGTTTCTCACATCAGCCACTGATTTGAAAGCTTTTGAGCCTTTCCAGCATATCGGAAGGGTCTTATCTTCAGGTGCATCTCTTAAAGGTTGTCCTTTTAAACCGTTCCTCAACTGGGATGTCATTTCAGATTATTAGTTTCTTTCTACAAACTCCTACTTCTGATGATATCTCATTCATCACATTTATAACTGTAAAAATAATTTCTTGTTACCTACTTACCAGATTCAGTACTGCTCCATAAACTTGAGAGTTGAAGTAAGTGTAAGAGCTTCCACTATCAAAAGTTAGTATAAGGCCTCTAATTCCAACAGGATTCCCACCAAAATAAACCTCTGCAGGTCCAGCCGAGTACTTCCTGCAATTGACATCAAGTTCAAGTTCAGTCACAACTACACAAAGCTTTATGAAGCACTAATCAATGTCAAAGTTATCAGAATTGCTCACTGACCCTCCTGGGGTGCGTAAAATCGGCATCCACGACATCCCCGAAGATGGAACAAGGTCTCCTCCAAAGAATAGAAATCCTCCCCCTTGTCCACTGAAACAGTGCCCCAGTACGTTGCGTACATGACTGAGAGCGCTTAGCTGAGTTGCCATGGTAGCTTTACTATTTCCAAGCCCAAGTACGCCAGCCGTCAACGGAGGCAATTGCGAACCGCCATTATGCTGATCATATCCACAACTGCAGACAAAAGCATCATATGCAAGAAAGATTGATACTTAGTTTCCTTCACTGTTGGCAAGCCAAACCAAACAATCAAAACTACCAAAAGAATAAGCAAATTCTATACAAACCCAAAGCCCAAATTGGGAGCTAAGATAGTTCCATTAGTGAGTCTCAAAGGAACAGGATCTTTGACCAATACACCAATGGATGATCCATGGTCAGCATACTCAACCTCATAGTCACATTGATCATTTGGGTTCTTACAAGGGGACTTGCTTGCGGAGAAAAGTGCCGAACACAATGGTTCTCCACAACGCACAACGTTATTATGCGGTTTATAGAGCCTATCATGAGGCTACAAAAGTACAGAAACAGCTACTAAAAATCAAAAGAAAAGAAAGAAATAGTCAAATAAAAACTAGAAGTAATTTAAATTCAACTAACCAGAGTGCAACCAGTACAAGGAGCATCACATTGAACCCAAGTTAGATCACTCCCAGTATCAATATCCAGTTCAAAAACCTTCGGCGGATTGCCAATAGTAACAGAAACCGTAAAATGCCTGCAGAATATTCCAACCCCATTATCGATAAAATTTCAACAGAAAAAAGAAGAAGAAGAAGAAGCAAGAAAGCAGTAGAAAGACAGACCCTAGAGGGTAAACATTCCCTTTGACGGGAAGCAAGATCGAGGAATCAAAAGGATTGACTGCCGATGACTTCCAGTCGGCGAGGCAAAAGGTGCCGCAGAAGGAAAGGGAGAAAATGAGAAAGAGAAGGGAGAGAGGGGAGAGATTGAAGGCATGCATTCCGAATGTTGGAAAGGGAAGCGAGAAATGGGGGTTGAGATGGTATGAACAGAAAAAGGTTAGAGGAAAGAGAAGTTTAATGGGGACTTTGGGTTGAGGAAGTGGACCATATATACATATATTAGTAGATGTGGGATCAGTGAGGAATGATGGGAGGGAAAAAATGGGGGATAAAGGGGTTAGAGATCAGGGGAAATGGAAATGAAGAGAAGAGTTGGAGGTGTTAAGGGAAGACGAAGAAGACGAAGAAGACGAAGAAGAAATGGTTTTAAGCGCGTTCAAAACGCGGGACGCTATTGGTAGGTGAAATGTCTAAATTACCCCTTTATAACAACTCTTTGCTTTTGATTTTGAAAATTCGATCGTCGTTTTATGTCTTTTGGGATTTTGGTTATTATTTGATTTCCATTTTAAATTTAAATTTGGACTTTGGTAGCTCAAGAGGTCAACCTTAGTGATGCAAACATAACTCATAATTTTATTTATATATCCACTCTTCTTTTTATATACACTACAAATCTCAAGGTTTTATTAAAAATATAAAACAAGTTTTTTTCAAACTAAACTTATAACTTTTTTTTCTTTTTTTATATTTATAAGCATATACCTGTCTATTGTTGCATACTTGAGAAAAAAATATTTTTCAATTAGCATAGTAGACTTTATATAGTGAATTAAATTTGTAGAATTAGCATAGTAAACTTTACAATTCTTTTTTATTTATTTTTAACATTGACAACTAGAAATGAACAGAAAATTGAATCATTGTTGGTTGGTGAAATTTATTTAACAAATTTTTTAATTTTTTAATGTTACACTTAGAATCACTTAAAATGAAAGGAGCAAAAGCGAAAATGATAGACATCGTTTTTTTTAGGTATAATGGTTGGAATCTTAGCCAAATTAAAAAAAAAATAAAACATTTTTTTTTAGTTTTAAAAATCTATCTTGGTTTTATGAAACTTACAATTTTTGAAAACTTTGGTAGAAGGTAGATAATAAAACAAGGTTGGAAGTGTATTTGTACGGTTAATTTTCAAAACAAAAACAGAAAATTGAGGGGTTCGTATATAAAGAGCCTTACAATAAGCCTATATTACATAAATGTTTTAAGTTTTCAACTTTTGATTGATGTTAGTGATCATTTAACAATTTTAACAACTTCAAAAATGGAAAAGTCCCACGGACCTTAAAATATAAAAAATGACCTAGTCAGCACGAGATTAATTGGCACACACACGTAATATAATTGGCTACATCTATTATTTCTTCTTCTTCCTCCTTTTTTATTTTTATTTTTTTTGTAAAAAAAAGGTAATGTGATTTAATTAGGGACGAGGGAATTTGAACCAATGATCTTTTATCCTCTGGAACATGAAGGTGGCAGCTGAGCTCATGTTTTTCTCCTTCTCGATAGGTGGTTGCAAACAAAAGGTGGGGTATAGGCGAAGCTCATGATGGGTTATAAGATGAAGATTTTAGAACCATTCTTTTATTAGTCATTCATCAGTTGACGACATGGATTCTAGACGAGATGAAAATGGGAAGAAGAAGAGATGAAGATAGAGAGATCTTGGACACACACCCTAAGGAATAAATGTACACATACAATATACATAATTATCATAAACGATGGTAGTTGTTGTCGTAAAACCAATTGTATTTGAGTATATATCAAATATACTTTCATTTGAATATTTCCAAAACACTCGAATATTTAAGTAAGGTCAAAAATTATATTAAATGTCATTTTCTCTATTCAAATGAAAATGAAAAAAATACCCCTCTTTAATTAAAAATGAGAAAATATCATATTAAATGTATAATGGAACACATCAAATATGCAAAAATATATGAAATATTTTAAAAAGTATACTATGTAATATAAAAAATCAACGTAAAAAAATGAATTAGAAAATAAAACTGTTCTAAATGTCATTTTCTCTCTTCAATTAAACAACAATAGAAAAGATTATATAAGAAATTTCCAAAATGAAAAATTATATATTAAAATATGTATTTCTCTTTCCATCAACGTGAAAATGATAAAACTATTCATAATTTTTTTCGAAAATTCTTCGTTGAAAAATTTCAAATTTAAGAACATTTTTTAAATATAGAATCGAAAGTGATTTTTCCTTTTTTTCTTGTAAAAATCTCAACCAAAAAAAAGTTTCCAAAGGGTTTTTAATTCTAAATTGATTTTCACTCTACTTTCACTTTCAATTTCTTTTTCTTGTTAACTACATTTTATGAAAATGGTTTGAAAAGAAAAACCAAAATTTAAAAACTAAAAATAAAAGCTTTTGAAAACTTGTATAAAATGAGAAGAAAATAAACTTAATTTTCAAAAATAAAAATCAATAAACAAAATAATTACCCAACATAATTAATTAATTAATACACTTAAAAAATAGAAAAGCTTATAAATATATAACAATTAGTTAAAAGATGAAAATATCCATTTCATTCCTACACTCCAAACTTTAAAAGGAAAAGTGTATATATATTTATCAATAAGCATTAATAAGTTTGATTTAGTAAAAAGAAGTACCATTTATTACCATTAATTACTATCATTATTATAACAAGTTTGATTTAGTCATCATTATTCATTACTATCTACTCCACCATATCTAAAAACAATATTAAGAATTGTCAAATGTATTGTCTAAATAAATTCATAAGTAACTTCCTCATAAAAATCCATCCAATTATTATCATTTTCTTTTCCTCAAAAGTATTGAAGATTGAGTAACAATTAGGTTTTTTTAAACATTACAACATTTTACAAGTAATCTTCAAATAGATATGTCTAGAAAAAGGAACAAATGCAACCTACACCAACGTTCTCTCTTTTATTGGTATATTGATCTTTTTTTTTTTTAATTAAGCTTGTAAATTACTTAATGAATTTTGTTTATTAATATTGTTTCTATAATTAAATTTCCTTTTTTCTAGCAATTGAATCACATATGTGTTGGAATGAAAATGTTGGTTTGACTTTGTATTATTTCAAGTTGATATGAATTAGAAATCTTTGCACATACAAAGTTGATATGAATTAGAAATCTTTGCACCAATGTGGTGTATAGTTCAACTAAACTTACGAAAAGTAAAACAAGAATTATCTTTTGTAGATTATTTGTAGAGTGTCATTGTGATTTTATCTTAGTTATTTTCCAATTTATATATTTATTGGTCGACTTAACCTTGGTGATCCTTTAGTAGGCTTTGAGTTTGTTTCGACAACTCTCAACACGATTGATAAACGATACATCGACTATTTTTTAAAAAGAGGCTTTATTACTTGTAAAAAACGAAAGGTCTAACCAAATTTGAAAACTAAAACAAAATAGTGGGTAAAATTTATTATTATTTTTAGAATGATTTTAAAATTCAAATGTTTGTTTTTGGGGAAGGTGAGAAAGTAAATATAGATTAAAGAGTGGGTTGCATGGTGATGAAATCAAATTGACTGATCTTCCTTAAACTTTATTAATTTTTTTTTTGATCATTTAATTATTTTTAATATTTTGTTCTTGTGACAATTAACAGAAAAAAAAATCTAATATATGAAAAATTGCTACAGTTATTAAGATTAATTTTTCTCTCCCCTAATTACAATAAAAAGAAATTTAATTAGGGTTGATATGTTAAAACTTAAAAGGCTTCTAATTGAAACATTTGTAAACAAAAAGAGTGAACTCATTTTATAAGATTGAAGTCACCTACCTTTTCTACAAATATAATCGATCGGTCAAACTATACACTATTAGGTCCTTAAACTTAGATTTTATGTCTAATAGATTCTTAAATTTTCATTTCGTATCAAATCCATATTCCATTTATTAAAAGAAACTTAATTGATAATTTCTTGTATTAGAGAGGTCATTTAATTTCATGTCTAAAGACCTCTAAAACTTAAAATTTATATTTACAAAATAGACGAATTAAAAAATATATATGTTAAATGAAAGGATACATTAGATACAAAATCAAACCATCTATGAATTTATTTGAAGTAAAAAATCAAAAGTTTGAAGGAACTATAACATAAAATTAAAAAGTTTAATAACCTGTTTAAACACTCTTTAAAAGAAAAATGAAATTGAAAGTCAGTTAGTAGACATTATTTATCCTCTTTGAGAAACCAAATTGTAGAATTGTTCTTGTTTTCATTACAAGTTTTGTAAAACCAAATTGTAGAATTGTTGTTGTTTTCATTACAAGTTTTGATGTTTACAAACTTAGTTATTTTGAATTTTTCATACTCGTTTTTGCTAATTAAATGAGTACTTAACTTGGCTAGACCAAATACATCAAACGGTGAATGTCATAAATGATCATTTTCAAGAGGGATGATTCAATCAGTCATTTACCATTGTTAAAATAAAAAAGAGAGAATAGATGTTATCATATATCTAACTTGTAACTCTTCAGTTCAAATACAAACACAAACTATTAGTCATTATTCATTAGTATATTATATAATTCCCCAACTCTTGATCTATCTATTGGGTTGAATGATAATAACTTTCTCCACTAAGCCGGTTAATGCTCACCTAAAATGTAAAAATTTCTTAATATAAGACGATGAAAAGTAAAGTTGATGTTCAAAAAGCACTTTGTATTTTTCAAATGAAAATCTCACGTACCAAGAAGCTTCATTTCTAGGAGATCTATTGCAATTAGAAGAGGCCCATCCAATCCTCTCTCGCTCATTGTCGTAGACTACAATCTTATTCAGCATAGAAATATCTGTCCATGAATTTAAGGAAGCAAAAACAGATAAAGAAAAAAAAAAGGTAAAAATGAGTTGAAATCCTATTGTTTGGATATTTAGTTTTGAAAATAAATCATCTTTGTAAAGAATTAAAATGTTTGATAACTACTTAACATAGTTTTTAAAACAAGTGTATTTTAAACTGTTTTATAAAAAAAATGTTTAAATAAAAATGACATTTTGAAGAACACATTTATCTAGTCAATCCCAATGGATACTTACCTCCGATTATGTTAACATTTCCCATTCCTTCTTTGCTTCCATCCAAAATCCCCAAGCACACATTACCAAATTCCTGTAAAAGAAAGAACTTCTTACAACCTAATCCACAAATCTTATTTTGTTCCTCAATATGTGGATGGTTTAATGAGATGTTTGAGAAACTTACACTGATTATGAGATAAGCTTCAGGAGGTATTTGAAATTGAACATTCTTGGAGTTTTTAAAGCTCATGGCCAGGGGCTTGAAGAAGTTTCTCACATCGACCACAGATTCAAAAGGTTTTGGACCTTTCCAGCACAGTTCAAGGGTTTTATCATCAGATGCAAGTTTCAGAGGATTTCCTTTCAAATCATTCTTCAACTGGGATGTCAATGTCATAACATATCATTATTTTCTTCCTACAAGATCCTACTTCAAATAATACCATTCAAGAAAATTCTTGTTAATTCTGTTCATATTCTCACCAGTTTCTCTATTGCTCGATAGACTTGGGAGTTGAAATAAGTGTAAGAGCTTCCACTATCAAAAGTCAGGGTGAGGCCTCCAATTCCAACAGCTCTCCCATTAAAGTAGACCTCTGCAGGTCCAGATGAGTACTTCCTGAGAATGAATGAGATCAAATAAAAAATACATGGCATGTCAACTACACAGATGTTTAAGAAGCAAATATCTGACTGCACATTGCCCACTTACCCTTCTGAATTGCGCAATATTGGTGTCCACGACATCCCTGAAGATGGGACAACGTCTCCACCAAAGAATAGAAATCCTCCTCCACGTCCGGTGAGGCAGTGTCCAACTACGTTGCTTACATGACCGAGGTCGCTTAGCTGTGATACAATTGTAGCTTTACTACTACTAAGGCCAAGGACACCAGCTATTGAAGGAGGCTGTTGCAAATCACCATTTTCCTGATCGTATCCGCAACTGCAGGGCAAGAGGAATCAGAGGAAAGAAAGATTGGTAACAAGTTTCAAAGAACAAGGGCACTGTGTAAGCCTAGCAGAACCGATTATTCAACCGCCAAAAATTTTAATCCCTCCTTATAACCATTAAAGTTCAGATATCCTTTTGTTTGTTGTTTTTGAAAATTAAGTCAATGAACACTAATCTCACCTCTAATATATTTTTTTATTCACTTCCTACTTATGTTTTAAAAAACCAACAGCTTTTATTTTAGAATTCAACTAGTGATTCTAAGTATTTCTTTAACAAAGTGAAAATAATATTAAAGACAAAATGGATAACAAATGAAGCCCAAGTTTGGTCTGTTTTCTTAAATTAAAGCTACTTGTACTTCCAATAAAGATTACTTTCGTTACCTACTTTTTAGAAACGATTTTACCATCTAAGGTATAAATCCAATTATGGTTTTAAGTAATCGAAAAATGCTATAAGAAATAGCGGGAAAGTAAGCATAGCTTTAAAAAACAAAATACGAAAAACGAAACCAGAGTTATAAAGCAGAATTGTCTCTGCAAAGGAGAGTGATATTTTGTACACACCCAAAGCCCAAATTGGGACTAATTCTTTTGCCATTAGTGAGTCTCATAGGAACAAGATCTTTGACCAATACACCAACGGATGATCCATGATCGGCATACTCAACCTCGTAGGCACATTGATCATTTGGGTTCTTGAAAATGAACTTACCCAGTGAAGAAAGCGCCGCACATAATGGGTCTTCACGACTCACAGCGTTATTATGTGGTCTATAGAGCATATCACGAGGCTAAAAAAATAACAGTTAATACCAAGTTACGCTACAAAAAAACATGGTAACAACGAATCAAAATCGATTAAGAAAAGGATCCAACATACCAAAGTGCAACCAATACATTCAACATCACATTGAACCCAAGTGAGATCACTCCCAGTGTCAATATCAAGCTCAAAAACCTTAGACGGATTACCAATATTGAGTAACACCGTAAAATGCCTGCAGATTCCAACAATCTATCAATCCAAACAGTACAACAAAATCAAAATGAAAACATCATAACACAAAACACATACCCTAGAGGGTAAACATTTCCTCTAACAGGAAACAAAACCGACGAACCAAACCGAAGGGTCTTAACTTGCTCCGAATCGGCGAAGAGAAACTTGTCGGACAAGGAAACGGCGAAACTCGCAAAGAGAATCGAGACAAGCAACAGAGTGGGCATCTGCGTTGTTTTACAGCGAAAAACAGAAGTGGGTCGCGAATCCTGGAATGGATACGAATCGGAAAGGAGAAAGAAGGGTATGGGGAGAGTGAAGAGATGAAGATCAGAACAATGGAGAGTGAAATTGAATGTCCATAAATAGAGAAGTGAGAATTCATAGTAAAAATGTATAGAGAAGAATGAAAATGAAAGGTGGAAGGTAAAGAAGTTAATGGCGAAGCGAAGAATTAGAGCGACGACTTGAGGTCGTTGTTGGAGAAGAGGACAAAGGAGGATGAAGATAAGAAAGGAAAGAAAATAATGACATGTTCAAGAAGAACAATGCCGCCATGGTTGTTGGTGGGTTCTTCACAATTTGTGCTGTTGCAATTCTCGAAACTGCCCCTCTCTTATTTCCAATTCCTACGTTTCTTACTTTGTATTTTTTTTTCATTAATAATGTTATTTTAAAATGTCATCATAATTTTATAAAATATTTGAACTTTTTTAAGAGAAAAAATGTTGTTTAAGTTTTACACAATTTCTTTGAGGTTAAATTATATATATAAAAAATGTCACTCCACTTTCTTAAATTTTTAAAAGTTTCAAACATATCTTTAAAATTAATTCTTCTTACAATACTCCTGTAGTAAAATGTATGATAAATAATTAAAAAAGTTTTAAAAAATACTCTTACTTATTCAAATTTTACACATATTTTTTAACCAACCTAAATTTTATATTAAAACCATAGTCTTCATTTTGTTTGTCTACTAACACACTTTTATATATCATGAACACAAGCAATCTCTATATTTATTGGTAATTAACATACATAAAATTAATTATTAAATAAAAAATGTATTTGACTATTAACTTACTGTAATACTCTGATATATTTATCGGTGCGTGGTTTTTTTTTTATTTGACTAATTATTGTTTTAATATGTTTTAAGAACAAATATTTATTTTGAAACATAGTGAGATATTGTGTAATTTTATGTTTTAAAAACAAAAACTTGGCTATCCAAATTTAAACAGCCAAATCTAAGCGACCATGGATATTTTTATATTTGGTACACAATTTTGAATCAAACAATACTCTAAAAAATTACAAAATTTATAATTGATTGAAAACAAATATCATGATTTTAAAAAGATACAAAAAATTGCCAAAAAAGAGAAGAGAGAAGAAAGACGAGGGAAAGAAAAAGAAAAATTGTAGAGGAATAAGAGAAGAAAGAAAATGGGAAGAAATGACAAACCTGGAATATTTTAAAAAGAATGGCTGACTTCATGTGTTTTAGATAGACGATAAATATTTTGGTGTTCTATTATATTTATAAAATTAATCTTTTTCTTTATTATTTCTTTTACTTTTGATATATTCAATAATATTAATTTAAAAAAATTATTTTAAACGATAAAATAAATGAAAACACCGACAAATATAACATAATACTCTATTTCGATAGAAATATACCATGGTCTATCATAAATAAATCATAATATTTTGGTACATTTTGTAAATATTTAAATTAATTTTGATATCTTTTAAAATAACTATTAATTAACTATTTTTATTACTTAAATTGAAAATGATTTTTGTTTTTTTAAAAAAAGCTTGGGATTCACTTTTGGTTGATTTAAAATTCACTTTGAAGGCATCCATGGTTTTCAGGCTGCAATTCTCGATCGACACAAAAGAAAAGTTACAGATAAGGAAAATTGGAATGGATAACCATTTCAGCAATAATAATTAAGAATATAGCAAAATTTTAAAAAAATTTGCAAATATAGCAAAACTATCACTAATAGACTTGTATCACTGATATACTTCGTTGATAGACTCATATCATTTATAGAATTTGACAAATTTTGCTATATTTACACATTTTTTAAAATGTTGCTATATACTTGATTATTTTGAATTTAATTGCTAAATTTACAACTATCCTTTTATCTTTTAACAATTTTTCTATAAAAATACATATCGCAAAATATACACATTAAAAGAGAAAGTTATTTTAAATGACAAACTTACTAAAAAAATATTCACAAATAATAGAAAAATAGTCCTATGATATTTTGCTACTATTTTTAAATATTTTGGTTTCTTTTTCTTTAATATAAAACATTCCTTTGAAAAATTTGAAAATAAAAAATAATATATAAATGAGACATTTTCAAAATAGCATTATATTGAAATTACCTATAAAATATAGCAAAATATATCCAATTTTCTCCGGTTTATTTGAGTTTTTTTTCTTTTTGCTATATTTTGTAAATAGTTTTTTTTTTCTTCTCTTCATAGCAACTTTTTTTTATATAAAATTAATATTTACAAATTCAAAATTCAAAATTCAAAATTAAATTAAGATATAGATATAAATAATTATATAAAAAAAAGAATAAAATATAAAAGAAAAAAGTGTGAGTTAGAATATATGATCTTAAAACCATGAAATTGAGGAGAGTACTATGAGTATGTTTACTCACCAACTATCCAATTTTACCCTTCGTTACATTTATGATCTATTTGGGAGAAGGAAACGAAACCAAACGGAAAATGACTAAAATAGTTCTTTTTTGGAAATGTATACAAATTTAATCCCTCTTCTCATTCCTTCTCATTCTTGAGTTTCCCTCTCAGCCCTCATTTTCCTTCCTTTATTTACTTTCATTATTTTGTTTGTTAAAATATCATAAACTAAACTTGATTCATTTTTTTTTACTATTTTGTTTGTTAAAACATTATTTTTTAATTTTTGAGATTTGAATTTTAGTTGTTATCCAATAAATTTCATAAGTTTACTCTTCCCCAAATTTAAGATTTAATCAAATTATAAGATTTCAAATAAATTGATATCTAATTGTATTATTAATTTGATATATGTTATATACAGATATATATACATACATATATGTGTGTATTCTTTAGTGTAATAAATATTAGTCGGCTGATGCCTTGCAAAGGCCCTTGCTACTAGACTGATGCCTCTTCTTCCATGCACAATCTTCAGCCAACAAATGGCTTTCATTAATGGCAGACAAATCACCTATGCAATCTTAGTTGCAAATGAAGCCGTTGATTATTGGAAGGCTAAGAAGATAAAAGACTTAATTTTCAAATTGGATATTGAAAAAGTCTTTGACAAGGTTAACTGGAATTTCATTGATTTCATCTTGATGAAGAAGCAATTCCCTGACAAATGGAGGAAATGGATACATTCTTGTATATCGTTTGTACAGTACTCCATTATGATCAATGACAAACCTAGAGGGAAAATCATTCCAAACAGTGGAATCAGACAAGGAGATCGTATATCTCCTTTCATTTTTGTGTTAGCCATGGATTATCTTAACAAAATTCTACAACATATCTTGAGCAGAAGAAGCAAATCAAAGGTATCTCAATAAAAGATATAAATCTAACTCATATTCTCTTTGCTGATGATATTTTGCTTTTTGTTGAAGATAATGACGAATATATTAGAAATCTCCAGTTTTCTATTCACCTCTTTGAAAAGGCTACTGATTTAAACATCAATCTCAGAAAGTCCACCATCTCTTCGGTCAATGTATCAAAAGAGAGATCAGAAAAGATTGCAGCTAGTTGGGGCATAATGACAGAATTTCTCCTAATCTCATACTTGGAAATGCCTCTTGGGGGCAATCCAAAATCAAAGCCTTTTTGGGACAATATTACAGAGAAGATTCAGAAAAAGTTGAACAACTGAAAATATTCTCTCATCTCAAAGGGAGGAAGAATTACTCTCATAAACTCTTCACTTGTCAGTCTTCCCATACATCAACTCTCCGTGTTTAAAGCTCCTACACATACATATAAAACCATTGAAAAATGCTGGAGGAATTTTCTTTGGAGAGGTAACTATGACAACATTTTCATATCAAGTACCCATAAAAACAACCTCAATTCTATCAAATGGTCTACGGTTACTAACTCTCTGGATTGTGGAGGACTGGGTATTACGTCTCTTTCTGCTACAAATTTTGCTCTGCTCACAAAATGGCTCTGGATATATCTAAATCAACCAAATGCTCTCTAGAAACCTCTGATTGATGCAAAATATGGTTATAGGGATATTTAATACTTTCCACCGTTGCAAAATACAATAGCTCCAATGCTCCCTGGAGATCCGTTTGTAAATTTGCGGATTGGTTCAATTCAAAAGTGGAGTGGAAAGTAAATAATGGAAGGTCTTTATCCTTTTCGCATAGCAAATGGTGCTCTAAGGGTCCTCTAAGTAGATCATATCCAAGACTATATGCTCTGTCCTCAAAGCAAAATAGTTATATCAGAGAGATGTAGAATGTGAACAATAAATCATGGGATCTACACAGTAGAAGACCTCTAAGAGATAGAGAAGCCTTACAGTGGAGAACTATACAGAGCAACCTTCCTTCCCTTCTAGACAACAATCACAGGGATCATCCTATCTGGAAGCCAAATAAAAATGGTTATTTATCTGTTAAATCTATCATCCTCACAAATGCCCCCTGCTATTAACTCAGAATTAATAGTCCCTCTCAAGAAACTGTGTAAATCTAAAGTTCCTAAGAAATGCAAATTCTTCCTATGGACAGTTGCATATAATGGTATCTTCACGATGGAAAATATACAAAGGAGACTAAAAAATCTGTCTTAATCTCAATTGGTGCATACTTTGTACGAAGAGCTTATACCAAAGACATATGGAGTATGGCAAAGAGTCAATTAGATTGGAATCTCATTGATGGTAATCTTTTCGCACTTATCAACACCATCTGCTCCAACAATATAAAGGCAAAAGAGGTGTGATTATTTTCAATCTGTTGGTTGCCATCACATGGACCATTTGGTTGGAAAGAAACTACAGGCTATTCAACAACATATCACACTCTCATGCCTATCTATGGAAGAACATATGCAATCTCACGTACCAATGGTCCACCAAAAACAAGCTTTTCAAAAATTACTCAGTTTCTATCATTACACAACACCTTAGTGCTTTTTGCTAGTATACTGTATGGTTTATAGTTTTGGCTTATCTCTAGCCTTCTTGTAAGCTTGAACTATTTTTCTTTATTCTATATTGAATATATTTATTGGCAATGACGAGGACACTAAGAGGATGCCCACCTAGTGGGGATGCTTGGGTGCGCCTACTACTTATCCAATATCTTTTTTTAAACATAAATATTAGTCGGCTAATATATGATTTCACATTAATTTTGTTTGGTTTAGTTTAATTGGGTGATTCTAGGGACGTTTGGTTTGACTATTCACGGTCAAAATTTTAGTCATTTGCTAATTTTTAGTTCATAAAAGTACCATAATTTTATTTGGAGAATTTAGCCTATAAAATATTGGTTTGTTGTTATATTAAAAATAGATAATTAGTTTGAAATAAATATAAATTAATGGAACGTAAATAATATAATGTAGATTAACTTAAGATTTGACGTTAAATTAATTAAAATTGCTAAATATATAAGCATGGTTGAGTTGTTAAGATATTTATTTTTATTTTAGATTTGAAATTCAAACTTCATTATTATTATGTTTGTTGTGCTAAAAATAATGAATAATTGTAGAGGTATAATTTACTGGCACGTAACTACCCGTAAATTTATTGGCACGAAACGCTTATGTGTTAACAATTGACATTATATTTAAGAAAACTAATGGAACTTGTTTTTAAAAAATATGACAATTCACTAAATTAAAAATACGAATAGCATATTAAATTTAGAATACAATTTTTTTAAAAAATAAAGAATACGAATTTTAAAAAAGATAATAAAAAATAATTATTATCATAATCACCTCGTTATCTTTTCCACCTCCAAACAATGATTATCATAACCCTTCCACCCATATTTATTTCTTTTCCTCACTTTAGAAACAACATTAAATAAAATAGAAGTTTCTCAATTTTGGCCTAACTTTTAAAATCGTTTCTCAAAATTTAGAAACAACAAATAATAACCATTATCAAATAAGTTGGTTTCTTAAGAAATAGAAGGAAAAAAAAAAAAAAAAAGAGAACATATGTTCTCACTTAAGTGTCAAGATGTTGCATTTTTTAGGTATAATTTTTTAGTTGGGTTTGCATTTAGTATAAGGTTTTATGATTTTACATTTTTACTTAAAGTTTTCACTTTTTGTCATTAGTATAAAAAATTACTTTTAAAATAACATTCTCATTATTGATATAATCTGCTTTTAAATTCGTTATTTTTGTAATTTCTACTTTTAAATTCGTTATTTTTGCAATTTTAAGAATGTAAGTAACATGAACTCTATTATCATAATTTTTTTTAGCGTACTTTTTAAAAACACAATATTTACTATATCTTATTTCAATTTAATAATTTTGAGTTTGTTTCAATTTAATTTTGTACTAATAATTAATAATAGGTTATTTTGTACATTTGACAAAAAAATAATGCACTATCAAATACTTACTAAATTGAAATTTTAAGGATCAATTTTAAACAAAATTGAAATTTTGTGACTTATTCAGACACAAAATCCAAATTTTAAATATTTGTCAGAAATAATTTTGAAAATTTAAAGACAAAACTTGTAATTTAATATTTATATAAATATACCATACCTTTTTGTAATATTGAGATTGATAACATTAATTAAAAGATTATAAATTATCAAAATACATTTGCAAAATAATGAGATGTAAAATATTTATTAAGGTTACTTAACATAAAATAGAGTTAAAAAGCATATCTAATTTCCCTAAAACAAATTTCTTAAAGATTAAACACTAATTGATTGCTTAGGTCTCATTTGAGATATAAAATCATAACATTTTTTAAACATTTGAAAGTCTATGGACATTTCTTACCCAAACTATATATATATATAGCTTGTTTTATTAAAGCAAAATGGGAAGACTACTTCAACTCCATGCAATTATTTTCTACAAATAAGTAGATTATAATTAATGAATAATCTTATTAATGATATTATTATACCACTTGTTTAAATAACGTTTTGAAATAAGATCTTTTTGGCATCCAAATCCTAATTATTTACATAATACTATATGCATGGGACCTAATTAAGATTAATTAGAAAATGGTGACTTGGTGTGTTATTGTTCAAATAAATTTTAATTAATTAAGATTAAGTCAAAGAATAACATTTAAAAAATATATATTTATATATATAAGTATTATTATAAAATATAATATGAATGAAAGAAAATGTCACCTCATTCCTCATCTTAACTAATCGAAAGTATAAATTTTCAACTAAAATCTAGAAATTTGAATCCTATACTTTAATTCGAGGCTACAAGTTTGAAAATTTACATAATTATATTTTATTTTAATAACAAATATATCTAAACTTATTTTAAAGTCCAACCACAAATCTTTTAAGTTTTAATTCGTTTGAAGTATATGTGAATGGAGTGTCTCTTTCCATCTACTTTCTTTTCCCTTTTTGCTTTTCACTGGGAATAAAGACTACCTTGAGGACCAAAAGAAGAAATCAAAGATATTAGATTACTACAGACAATTTTATTATCCTCTCTTTAGGTATTTAGAAAAGGAAGAAACATTTACAAAACCTATTTTGGAAAAAATCCTCAAAGAAATCAATGTTCATATGAGATTCAAGAGATTGATGACTTCCAAAAGAGTCATACTCGCTTTTAACTTCCAAGGCTAATTTTCTTCTCATTTTTCTATAATTGTTGCTGTTTTAATTTAATTAAAATTTTAACTCTCCAAATTAGATTTATCAAAGATTTGAAAATAGAGAAGAAGAAGAAAAACTATTGTTTTTATTGTTATTATTATTGAATAATATGATAATTTGACTTAGCCCTTGCAAATAACTTCAAATGTCGTTGTTAAAGTTGTAAAAAAAATGTGGTAGGTTAGAGAATCGGTCTTTACCTTTATATAAAAGGGTTATTTTCATTTAGTATCTTTATATCAGTCTCTTTCTCTCTTTAGAATATTTATCCAATCATACCAAACTCAAACTTCTTTACCTTAAACATATTAATTCTAACTCAATAATTCAATGCTCCAAACACTCTCAATGTTTATATTGTGAATTTTGAAGTCAGGTCATCAATTATCCCACCTCACATTTTCAATAACAATGATAATAAGGAAATTTATTATAAATGATAAAAGGATAAAATATGAAATTTTGCTATAATTTAAACATATTTGGATTCGTAATAATAATAATAATAAATAAATAAAGATAATTGAGAATATTTTATAGTAAAGAAGGATATGTTAGTAAATCCAGAAAGTATTGAAACTGAGCTGTTTATGGGTCTTTATTTATTTATTTTGGGAAATTGTTTAGGGGAATATAAGGAAAGCTACAATTTTCAGGTTAATTTTGATGTGATGATGTGTTGACCTAACCAATCCAAACTAACATTTCATTTTTCAGATAACTATTTTGGTGTATTTTTTTGTAAATAGAATATGAATACAGTTAACTAAAAGCATTGGCATTAGTGAATTAAAAGGTAAAATATAAAAACTAAAACCAAAACTTCTAATTTCAACACTTTACTCCCAAATTCAAGGTTATAAAAAATATATGAGAATGAGATATTTGTGTAGTAGAGGATGATTGATTGATTTGATAAAGATAGATAGAAAGAAATAGAATTTGGAAAGCCAAGTAGGATAGATTAAGGAGAGAGTTGGCAGTTAAATTAATGGTGAGATTAACAGAATCCCCCAAATAAAATGCGGTTTTATTTTTTAAAAAGAAAAAACATTAATTTGTTTTGTTTGGTTAAGCTTTCAATTTGTTTTGTTTTGTTTTGATTTTGTGGACAAAGTCAAAAGAAATCTATTTTCTTTTTCTCTCTTTCCCTCCCTTCTTCTCTCCCCCCTCTCTCTCATTCATGGTGGATCTTCCTCAAGCTCTTGGCATCTCCTTTCGAAATTTCTGCAAATCCTACAAATCCTTCTTCAAAAAATGGCATTCTAAGGTCAAGAATTCCAAGAAGGATACTGATAATGTCGTTGTTGATACTAAACACGACGACCCTACCTCCGACGCCATCCATAATTATGGCCCTTCCAAGGTATATATATATACATATATATGCTTTCAAAACGTTTTTATGATTTTATCACCTCATCGATCCCTTGTTATTTCTGTTCTTGTTTTTTTTATTAATTATCTTGGTCTCTACGCCTGATCAAAATTAGATGGAAAGGAGAGGAAGAGAAGCCTTAAATTTATTTATTAGGCCTTTAATCCAAAACAAATCGTTGATTTTCAGGATCACGAAGATATTAAGAAAAAGGAAGGACCGAGACCGACGAAAGGCGTTCATAGCTTTAGATATGGAGGCCGGAGTCTGAGAGAGAATGATACGACCAGTTTCAGGCCTCAAAGCTATGACAGTGGATATTCTACTCTTTCACGGAACGCGAGTCGGAGAGGTCAAAATGCAGGGTCGACGTCGTCGTCGCTGTTTCGGAGCATGAGTAGGAGGAGCAATGAGTCGATGACGTCAAGAGTGAGCAGCGGGAGAAGGAGTATCGATTCGATATCGTCTTCACCACTGTTGTCGAAGAGTGGTAGCAAGAGGAGCACGACGCCGATAATGTTCTCGAATTCGTCGGGGGTGCTAAAGGCTGCGGCGATAGAGAAACAGCTGGAATGCACACTGGAGGAGCTATGCTTTGGGTGCATAAAGAAAATTAAGGTCACAAGAGATCTCCTCTTGATCAACGGGTTTGTGCTCTTCTTCTTTTATAAAACCCCACAATGTTCTTTTCTTTCTTTCTTTGATAATAGTTGTTTAGTGCAAAATTTGGAGAGCAGGATAGGGTTGTTGAATCATGTACGTTTAAGGGTGAATATTTGAAAATAGGGTGTGTTTATTTTGATGTTGAGAAAGGAAAGATAATAGATTATTAAATGGATAGGCAAGCGATGGAGGAAGAAGAAACATTGACAATGAAAGTAAAGCCAGGGTGGAGGAAGGGGACAAAGATAACATTTGAAGGAGGAATGGGGAATGAGAGGGCAGGCAGTTATCCAGCGGACACGTCCTTTGTGATAGCTGAAAAACGACACTCATATTTCAAAAGAGAAGGTGATGACTTGGAGTTAATGGTGGAGATCCCTCTATTGAAAGCCCTAACTGGTTGCACCATTTCAGTTCCATTATTGGGAGGGGAAACAATGAGCTTGGACATCCACGAAGTGGTTTCACCTGGTTACGAGAAGCTCATTCAAGGTCAAGGTATGCCTAAACTTAAAGATCCTGACACCAGAGGCGACTTGATTCTTAAGTTTTTCGTGGACTTTCCAACTCAATTAACTCCCCAACAACGATCTGATGTTTGTCGAATTTTAGAGGGTTCTCACCATTCTTAGTTTAAACCAATTTGGCTTTATTTTATTAGGATTTCACTCTATAATTTTTTTATATATATATATATACATATATATTTCTTTTCTTTTCTTTCCTTTCTTTCCTTCTTTTGTTTGATTGATTGTAATTTGGCTTTTGGCTTTTGGCTTTCGGCTTTCGGCTTTGGCTTTTGGCTTTTAAGTGAAAAAAATGCATTCTTTATATGATGCCTGTTCATTCAACAAACTCACTAGAGAGGGCTAACTCTCTTTGGATTGTTGGGCTTTTTAGTCCTCATGCTGCTTTTTAGTCCCCAAATTATAAATGTTCATTAAGTTTTATACTCTATGGAAAACTTTGAAATATATACTCTATGAAGTAAACTCAATCAAAATCTATATTTAGAAAATAAATTTCAATTTTTATTTAGGAACGAGAAATAATAGTTATGACTGAAATTGATATTATATTAAAATAGGTTGGGGCACGGATGATATAGAGTAGGATTTAGTAATGACTCAAATACACTTATAGAAGAATTTTCTTTATCCCAAGTTTTTGTTTGGATTAAGAATAAAATTTGAGTAATGGTAGAACTTTTAAATCATTCCACCAATTCTATTATAACCAGATAAAATCACTAATAATCATCTAACAAAAGTAATGGCTCAATCTTCCACTCATAATTATTGAGGATTAAGGATAGAGTGAAAATGCATTCTGAATATGTGATTTTCCGATGGCACAATGGAAAATTCACAAATGTTTTCCTAGCAAATCTAATTATAAAATAAACAAAAAAAAAAAAAAAAAAACAAAAACAAATACACTAAGAGCTTAGATTCCAATCCCTAATGTCATAAGCAGTATGCTATATTCATTTTAATAATTTCTTTTCAAAATTACTTTTACAAGAATCAATTTATAGATTTTTTCTTTATTGAATATACTTCTGAATTCTCTTACGAGTTGTAAAATTACAAATCAAACACTATTGATTCATTAAATATGGCACAACTTTGAAAATGAAGAGAGAGAAAACACAAGTTCACAAAGCAGCACATACAAGTGAAGAAGACAAATGTAAACAAGAAGAGTGTTAGAAGATGCTTACGACCAACCAAGAATAGCACGAATGAGTTCCAAGATGCCACCTCCAAGAAGAGCTTTAAGAAATCTTAGCTTTCCGTCAGTGTAAGGCGGGTAACGCATTGGCACGTCACCCACGAAACTTCGATAAAGAACAGCCTTCTTATGGCTAAATGCATCAAATGAAAACTTCCCATGGTAAGCTCCCATTCCACTCTCCCCAACTCCTCCAAATGGTAGTGTGCTAACTGCTAGCTGCACATATTATCAAACAAAATTTGAGGAATTCTAGATCGATCGAGTGGCATGATATTAGACCAATGCGAGATGTTTTTTGGTTAACTAATCTATGAGGAATTTTTTGTTTTAGGCTAACATGAATAATCACCAAAGAATTCACTTGTGAAAACAAAAGCAATCTTAAAAAGTGACCGCTAGATATAAGGACTCGAAACTTCTAATAAAAACGGTGCCAATACCTAAAAGCAATATTGGGCCTTTTTTTATGCAACTGTTACTATATTAAAACATCAATTATATCCCGGATAATCAGGAAATTTAAGAAAGATTTCGTTTTTCTTTTCTTTTTTTTTATTGAAAACATCAACTTCCATTAAGAAGTTAAAGAATACACAGAAGTACAAAAAATCCAAGCCTAGACATGAACACAAACCAGGGATCAAAGCTCCCTAGGATCCCTCGTCACACCCTAAATACGCTACAGTTCCCACAAAACCCATAAAACTGCACAAACGCTAGCAAGCCAACTCCACAAAGGTTAGCTATTGTATTAAATCCCACGAGGGGAGATTTTACCCTACAAGTATATGAGAATGCTGATAATTTGATTTGACCAATCAAGTTCCATTGAGTATGGTAAGCGGAAAAAGAAATCTTACATGTATGGTGGTGTCGTTGATAACCACACCTCCTGCAGAGATACAAGCCACAAACTGTTCCTTGAGCTTTTTGTTGTTGGAAAATAAATATGCTGCTAGCGGCTTTGTGCCTGAATTCACTATTTCGAAGCTATCCTCCAATTTGTCTACCTGCTCCAGTCCAGCCAACAGAAAAGGAAAGAGAAGAATGAGGAAGAAAATGATCCCGATTGTATTATTTATTCACCATCCATTGTAGTTCTCCATGCAAAAAAGAACAACTTCCTTAACAGTTTCGTCATAATTCATATGCCTATAGTCAACTATTTGACAATTGAACACAAACAATTAGTTCTTTTTTTTCCAACGAGCAAAATTAATTCATTATGTCTTGGAAAGTTCCAAATATAGCAATCAAACTCAAAGTTTTAGCAGATATGAAGTAACATAAAGATATTGTAAATATGCCAAAAATGAGATCCATCTCTCGGAGTCTATTATAATAGACTATCTCTTTAGTAGAAGTCCAGCTCTATGTTTGTAATTGTTTTAAAATATTGTTATGCACCTAACAATTAGTCCTAAAATTGCTACCAATTTTAGTTACCCTTTTGGTCTTGGTTTCGGTTTTGTATTACTATTATTGATATTATATTATAAGTAGAATTCCGTGAGCTCAATGGTTAAAAAAATCAACGCTTCTTGTAAAAGAACAGATTTTAAACTTAAGAGGGGTAGTAGGATTCCCTTCGTCTTTTAATATGTTTGTTTTTTCAGGTAAAATAAGGAAAAGATAACAAAAAGATTCATGCTTATCTCATGATTTTTTTTTGCAAATGACTAACTGATTAATTCTACTAATTAAGTGTACTAGTTTTACCGTGATAATGGGAAGCAAGGGACCAAAAATCTCTTCCGTCATGATCAAAGAGTCTCGAGGGACATCCAATAAGATGGTGGGAGCAATCTGTCTGCATTATGGAAAAGGTGCCGTTACTCAACAGTCAATAGTTAACCGATGAACGTCAAAAGCGTAGGCCAGTGAATTAATTTAACATACAATTTGGATTTGTCCTTTTCGCCTCCATGAACAATCTTGCTAGAAACTTCATCATCATCTAAGAGCTTGGACACGCGATTAAAGTGGTTAGCATTCACAATGCGAGATATATCTTTAGATTCCAATGGATTCGTTCCATAAAATCTCTCCAGTTCTTGTTTCAAAGACTCCACCTACAAATATGAACATGAACTTGAAAATAACCAAATAGAGCAAGTACAACGAACCAAACGTATTTGAGTAAAAAAGGAACTTACCAATTTTGGAGCAAATTCTTTCGTAGTTATGATGTAATCAGGAGCAACGCATGCTTGTCCATTGTTACCACCCCACTTCCCGGATATAATCCGTCTACAGGCAACCTTTGAAAAACAGATATATTTGAATTTGTATAAGATGGTAGCAGCTAATTACATGGTTGAGAATGATTCTAAAATAGTTCAAATCAATTTCCAAAATCGCTTAGAAATTGCTTTTATTCATTCAAAATCAAATTTAATAGCATGAAAAATACGTTTAAAAGTGCAAAATTGAATAGTGAATCAATTTTGAGTGACTAAAAGTGTCTTTTAGATTGATTTTAAACACTGAATAAATTGATTTTAACCATTTCAAAATCACTTTCAAACATATACTAAGATATAAGGAGGGAAAGAAGTACTTGTAAATTGATTTTTGAATCAACTACTACTGGAGTTTTTCCTCCGAGCTCTAAAATAACTGGAGTAAGGTGCTTGGCAGCAGCTGCCATCACTATACGCCCCACTCTACCGTTGCCTGCAAGTTATGAAGCATCGTTTATTTGAAGAAAAGCCACCAGACACAACACTTCGTAATGGCCAGATTTTCATAAACACTGTCAAATAACACCATCACTGTCACCTTTCATGATTCCAAAGGAGTTTATTACTATAAATTTTTAAAGATAGATGTGAAAGGAAGATTAATATCACTTGGAAGCCACTCAATCCTACAATTATTCAAGTGTCATACTAGATGCTGACTTGCCTTTCGTTGAATTTATCATACCTTCCTTGGTTCAATATATATATGAGATGAAAACAGAGATATTTGCCTATAAAGTTAACAAACTTCCCCTTTTATTTTCAAGCTAAATGGCACAGACCTGTGTAAAATATCTTGTCCCACTTTTGCTCCAGCAAAGCATTAGTTTCGGGAATAGCACCCTCGACAACTTTTACAGCAGACGTATCCAAATACTTCTCAAAAAGTTTTGCAATTAAAGATGATGTTGCTGGAGAAATTTCTGAAGGCTTTAGAACCACGGTATTACCAGCTGCTATTGCTCCAATAACTGGATCAAGAGATAAAACTGGGAAATGTGGCCAATAATGGTTAGTATCCATGATATCGTTGTTAAGATAGTTTCAAGACTGCAAATGATTTTCAATAAGATGGGAAAACATTGACACTAACGTACAGAATGGATAATTCCAAGGAGAAATGATCAGCACAACACCCAAAGGTTCTGATACAATTGCAGCAGACGAAGGAAAACTGGTCATTGTAGTTTGAACCTTCGATAATAGAGCATATTGTTGTCCCCAGTCAGGAAATACAAATGGAATATATATATATATATATATATATATATATATTTATATATAAAATAGATGCTCAATCCACAGGGAGTTTGCAAAACCAAATACCTTCTCTGGTTTCATCCAATTTCCGATTTCTTTAATTGCCAATTTACACGAACCTTTTACCATACCTATCTGGTATGGTTTGAAAAATCATCAGTTGAAAGGGGAAAAAGAACTTCAAAGGATCAGTTGAAAGGGGAAAAAGAACTTCAAAGGATCCAAAAATATAGCTGAAAGAAACTTCATAAAATAATTGACTGTAACAGGAGAAGTAGGAGGATCTTCCTCTAGCCATAGTTTGAAAAATCAATAGTTTCTGATCATTAAAGTATTAAAAAAATTAAAGGCAACTGAAACTAGTGGTATTGACATATGAATCTATGATAGGAATGGACTAATTACACGATGTAAAAAACCAGTGGTGGTAGGCGTCTAGACAAACAACGATCGTATTATGGAAAAATCATTTCAATTATGATCATTCAGAATCAATGGGGGGGAGGGAATAGTTGATAGATAATCATTTAACTCTGGCATAGAAATACACTTCCTAAACAAACTTCTATGCTTTGTAGAAACTATCTTTGAAATCAATAACTCTCTTAGTTACGGATAATAAGTAAAACATATCCTTTTACTTTTCCAAGGCACTCAGACTCCCTCTTATTCATATATATAAAAGCTGCCATCAACCAACAATCCTTTATTGCTTCTAAAAGATACCAGAACAAGATTTCAAGATGAAGCTGTTTACCAAAAAAGAATAATTCTCATCTCCAAACGGCTAAATATGTAAACCTATAAATATTTATAGAAAACTCGCCATTTGACTGAATAATAATATTTAAAGAAAAACAAACAAACAACCCTTTCTATGATAAATAAAAACTTCGAGAGTTTACTCGGGCAAGAATATTTTCGGTTAATTTTGTAGTCAAACAAAAAATATTTCTCTCTTGTATTTCCTTTGCTCGACTATTTTGTTAGAAAAACATGAGCTTCATCTCAAAACCAATTATCAAAAACTAGAGCAATCCAAGTATTTTATAAGGATGGTATGAAGTCTCTTCATGTTTATAACTTGGGATCCTCAATAAATTACAGAGTACTTTCTGCCAAGGGAGCAAGCCAATAGAGAAGACAACAAAAAAGGAAGCAATATAAATGGATTACAAAATAAAAGAGAGTTCTACTTGAAAACTAACATAATGGGGCATTGAGCCTAATAAACGAGAAATTCTAAGTTTGAAACGTGGTTGATAGCATTAATAAATATCTTCCATTAATGGCACCAGTAAGTCATCTTCAATGATCACATGGTCCCACACAAACTGCAACTGCCAGGCACTACCTATATTTGGTGGATGAAATTGAAACTGAACAAGGAGAAAGACAAACAGAATTCGAAAGGATTGGACATTTAAACAAACAGAAACAGTGATAACAGATCATAGCATTAATGGAACAACATCCAGCAGAAGATATCACGAATCTGAACAGTCTCTAAACACAAAACAACGATTGAAAGAACAGTGAAGGAGTTGAGTGTAAAAAGAAAGACCTCATGAATAATGGATTCCAAGGCAGGCTTGGAGAGGTCAGAGCGAAGGGCATCGCAAATATCTTCCTCATGGTCAACGCAGAGCTTCAAGAGGCTCTCAAGCTGTGATACTCTCCACTCATAGCTCCGAGTGTTGCCGGAGTTAAAAATAGCTCTGAGTTCGTTCACCAAGTCCGTGGCGGCCGCAGCGTCGAACAACTTCGTTTGCGACATCGGGAATCGCGGCGGCGGGAGACAAGTATGAGTATATATAGAGAGAGAGAGGGAGAAGTTGAAGGAATGGAATGGAGAGAATGTTGGGAGTGATTTCAGGGAGAAGGAGGTGTGGTATTATCATTTGCTGTATTTTGACGAAATTCGGCGTCTGAGCTCAAAGCTCATCGATCACCATCACCATCATCATCCTCATCATCATACCTCGTTTCTTCATTGTCCATGACGCCAGAGAAAGCGCATGTACTCCACGCGCCTGGGTATTGCCTCGTTGGCAGATTCGGATTTATCAATATTACAAAAACAATTAAATATACTTGTTTATCTATTCACACCCTAAATTTCAAACTTAATCATACATCAATTTTAATCCACCATACTCTCATACTAAATCTGTCAAAATTCATAGTTGTTTAAGGTAATAACAATCAACCAATAGTAACTATAATTATAATTATAATCATAATCATAATCATAAACGGTTACAATAATAGTAGAGCATAATTTTTTTCGACTCAATTAGATTAATCACCTTGTTAATTGAATTGTAACGGTTTACAGATTTAGATGTGGGATTTATGTATCATTACAAATGCAAAACGCAAGTAAACAACATTAAACGTAATCACAAAATGACTACCTCTTAAAGTACCATCCATTCATTCACATTAGGTAAACATGGCCTAAATGTTATTTAGTAAAATATATATAATATATATGTATAGAATGAATGAATGAATCGGTTTTTTTTTTTTTTATGAATCTAAATCGTTCGAATCGATTTATAAATGGTTTGATATTGTTTAATTAAAGAATTCATAAAGTTATTATCATATTCATTTCAACTCACCAACACTTGTGAAAGTATGTAAGTACAAGCAAGAATCACAAATTAGACACATAATCACTTCACAAATTAATTTATGATGCAAGGGCCTAAATACGGGTGACATGTCAACAAAATTTAAGAAACCTGTTTAGTTTCAATTTGAAATGCGCTCGACTAAATTTGAAAGTGTAAGAAAATATTGATGTGTTTAGTAAATTTCTCTTCGAGGAAAAAACCAATTTAAGGATGAATTTGAGAATTTTATCATTAAGCCTAAGAATTGTAGACAGTAGAGATAGAGAGAAGAACTTTTATTTCTTAAAATACAAGTGTTAAAATTAATTGGAGTAAGAAATTCATTTACCATTAAGAAAAAGGGAAGATATGAGAAATTTGCAAGATGATTACTTATACAATGTTGTATCAATATCAAGTTAATGGTATGAGGATCTATGTGATATGTAACTTTGGTTTGTTTATATGGTTTTATTATAGTAAAATAAATTCATAAATTTTGGAATGGCCAACGGATCCACATAACCTAAAATCATAACATATACTATTATTTTATGTTAGAATACATGTTTTTCAAACAATGTAAACCTTATTTTAAAACCTTATTTTCGTAGTTTAGAAAACAAACAAAACGGTTCGTTGTTCTTTTAAAATAGATCATTTTCTATCGTTTTTTTAAAAAACATTTCTATCTAACATGAATGTACGTTTAGCTCTTCTTACATTAAAAATCATTACAATATAAACCTATTTCAAAAAATTCACTAAATGAAGTGTTAATTTTTTTTATGTGATGACTTAACCCTCAAAGTTATAAACTACCTTTTGTCATTTAGTAAGTTTGCTAATCTTAATTGTTACAAACTAAAATTGTACTTAATTTGTATGCTAAAAGTTCTTTTTGATTCATTAGAATGAAGAATCAAACTCTAGATCGATAATAGATATCTAGATCAATTACATAAACACATCTATTAGTTCTTTACTATTGAACAAAGGCATAGGGGTTCTTCTGAATTTTGGTAATTATAAAAAAAAATTAAAAAGAAAAAAAATTGCGAAATATTTTTAATTTTGGCAAACGAAAACAAAAGACATAGGAGTTCTTGTTTTATGAAAAAGTATTAGTTCTGATTAAAAATTTGTAGAATAACTCCTACCAACATAATTTTTATTGAATATACTTATGTTCTCTCATTAATTATACAATTTCAACCAAAGCACTACTGATTCTGTAAATATGACAAAAACTTGAATACAAAGGAGAGGGGGAAAAAACTTGAAAAGGCATCAAGGAAAGAACACATAAATAAAGAAGTTACAAAGTGCGATAAGGTGCAATGCTTATGACCAACCAAGTAAAGCACGAATGAGTGCCAATATGCCACCTCCAAGAAGAGCCTTAAGAATTCTCAGCTTTCCCTTCGTGTATGGCGGGTATCTCATTGGCGCATCACCGGCAAAACTTCGATAAAGAACAGCCTTCTTATGGCTAAATGCATCAAAGGAGAATTTCCCATGGTAAGCTCCCATTCCACTCTCCCCAACTCCTCCGAACGGTAGTGTGCTAATCGTCAGCTGCACATGTCATCAAACAAGTTTTCAATCTCTTCAGTGTTCGAATTTTAGATTGGATAAGATTAGAAACCATATTTATGATATATAGAAGCAATGGGTAAGATATAATATCAATTAACTCTGAAGATTTCATCTCAACAAGATGATAATAAAAAGAACTTCCTGAGGAGGAACTCAATACTCCAGTTTGACGTTGCAAAAGGGTTAATATAACTACAAACATAGAATATATATATATAGATAGATAGATAGATTTCATGTCTAATTTATCTTGTATTTTGGGACTATTAGAATCTGCTTCCTGAATTATAATAAACCAACAAGCCGGATTCACATTTTAGCTAATCTTTACTTTCTAGCCTGAAGCCAATAACCGAGAGAATTCTTAATACTATTTGCAAAAGTTCATGACCAAGATACACTAGATTCTCTTTTTGGGAGGCCTAAAAGGAGAAGAAAGTTTAGACTGCCAATAGGCATCAATTTTGTAATTTAACCGACCCGATTAGCTCATTCATGGGATGTCCAATACGAAAATTACGAAATTACTTCCCTGATCAGGATTCAAATTAAGAAACTGGAATAGTCTAATTTATTTCTAGATTCAAATACGGCAACTATCTCCTTTATAATCAGAAAATTTGAGATAGTTCTAATTCATTTCTTAGTATTATCAAGTAGCGGGATTTCCAAACGGGGATACTATTCTTCAGGCTTATGCCAGTATCCAAAGTTTCAACCAATCAAGTTCCAGCAAGCAGAAGGAAGAATTCTTACATGTAATGCGGTCTCATTGATGGCCACGCCCCCTGCAGAGATACAAGCCACGAATCGTTCCTTGAGCTTCTTGTTGTTGGTAAATAAATATGCTGCAAGTGGCTTTGTGCCCGAGTTCACTATGTCAAAGCTGTCCTCCACTTTGTCGACCTGCTCAAGCCAAAAAAGGGAAGAAGAAGAGGATTGGAGACAGTCACATGCCTATACTCAACCTTTAGTCTTAATACATATATAATTAATTCTTCCTTTTGTACTATAATTGATGTCAGTAGTAGTAGTTGGGAAATAAATCACCTGAGCTAGATGAAAAATAATTATTATCTTATGTTAAAATGACACGTTATTCACTTGAGAGAAGAATATGATCTATTTGCAAACGAGGTTTACGAGTCTATTTGTTAACGTTAAATCATCATTCATCCAATAGTTTTAAGTTGGTGGACGAAGACAAAGTTAATATTATGTCATCTATAGGTTATGTTTTACTTATATACTTCACCAAATCAGATAAATAAAAAGACTACATGTCTAGAATTATGTCATCTATTTTACCGTGAGAATAGGAAGTAAGGGACCAAATATCTCCTCCGTCATGATTAGTGAGTCTCGAGGAACATCCAATAAGAGGGTGGGAGCAATCTGCCTGTGTCATGAAAAAGGTAACACTCATCAGCAGTCAATATATAACTAATGATCGAACAAAATAACAGACTAGTGATGTGATTTAACATACAGCTTGGATTTGTCCTTTTCGCCTCCATGCACAATCTTGCCAGAAATTTTATCATCATCTAAGAGCCTTGTCAAGCGATCGAAGTGGTTAGCATTCACAATGCGAGATAAATCTTTAGTTTCCAAGGGATTCTTTCCGTAAAATTTCTCCAGTTCTTGTTTCATACACTCCACCTAGAAGCGTGAACAAGAATTTTAAGATAATCAAACTGAGCAAGTACAACTAACTGAACTTAATTATTTGTGTGAGAAAAAAGAGCTTACCAATTTTGGAGCAAATTCTTTGGTAGTTATGACATAATCTGGAGCAATGCATGCTTGTCCATTGTTACAACCCCACTTGCCAGCTATAATCCGCCTACTCGCAACCTTTGACAAATAGATATTATATTTGAATTTGGATAAGATGCAAGTAAGACATGATAGAATAAGTAGCTAATTGAACTGGAAACATAATGATTCTATGAGGAGGGAGAAAAACGTACTTGTAAATTGATTTTTGAATCTACTAC
Organism: Cucumis sativus; assembly: GCF_000004075.3. Classification (NCBI taxonomy): domain Eukaryota; kingdom Viridiplantae; phylum Streptophyta; class Magnoliopsida; order Cucurbitales; family Cucurbitaceae; genus Cucumis; species Cucumis sativus. The sequence continues at coordinate 17,553,690 of NC_026658.2, forward strand.
TACGGGAGATTTTCCTCCAAGCTCTAAAACAACAGGCGTAAGATGCTTGGCAGCAGCTGCCATCACGATGCGCCCCACTTTTCCATTGCCTGCATGTTAAGAAGCCACTAGTTTAAGGTAGATTTTATTTGACCAAAAGGAAATGGGAAAAAAGCAACCAGACACATGAAATAAACTGCAGACAATATGATTATTGCACCAGTTTAAAAATTTTCGTACTTTGACTTTCAAGCTAAAGGGAACAAACCTGTGTAAAATATTTTGTCCCACTTTTGCTCCAGCAAAGCCTGAGTTTCGGGAACAGCACCCTCAACAACTTTTACAGCAGAAGTATCCAAATATTTTTCTAAAAGTTTTGCCATCAAAGATGATGTTCTTGGGGAAATTTCTGATGGCTTTAGAACCACAGCATTGCCAGCTGCTATTGCTCCAACAACAGGATCGAGAGATAACACTGGGTAACGTGGACAAAAATGGTTAGTATTCATAGTATTGATTGTTGAAAAAGATTTAAGAATGCGAATGATTTTCAATAAGATAAAAGCAAAACATGAATCGATGCTGACGTACAGAATGGATAATTCCAAGCTGAAATGATTAGGACAACGCCAAAAGGTTCTGGTACAATTGCAGCAGACGAAGGAAATACGGTAATTGAAGATTTAACCTGTGATAATAAAGCATAATGTTATCCACAGTCAGGGAATTCAAAGGAAAAATATAGATTAGTCCCATCACACGAGGTTTGTAATACCGAATACCTTTTCTGGTGCCATCCAACGCCTGAGTTCCTTAATTGCCAATTTACACGAACCTTTTAATAGAGCTATCTGCATAACAAGTCCCACGTCAGTTTAAAGGAGAGAACAACTTCAACTGACATGAGAAAAATGTAGCTGAAAGAACCTTCATAAAATAATTAAGTGTAGTAGAGGAAGTACGTGGATCTTTCTATTGGCTTAGTTTCAACATTCAATAATTTATGACCATTAAAGTCCTCATAAGAATTAAAGGGAAACTGAAGCTACGGGAAGTGCCATGTGAATTGTCATGAATGAAAAAACAATACTAGTGAATCAATATAGGAAGACAACCATACGATAGCCTTAGATAACATATTCAAAGTATTTCAGCATAAATCATATACCAAGTAATGAATTCATTGTGTAAACTTCATTTCAATGTTGACATCAATATTTTGCAATTTCAACTAAAATGATTAGATCAAATTACTTCATTTTGTAGAGAGCCTACAAATCAAAGAAATAGAGGGTTTTATTTTTAACTTTTAACTAATCAGTATCTGGTCACTAAACCATCATGACCAAAATGAGAATACCCCAAACAACTACCAGAAGTGAAAGTGTTAATGTTGGAATAAATGGTATCCCTCGTGAATGGTTGCTTCACTTCCGTGAGAATAACCAGATTTTTAATATATGTGTAGTACGTGTTTTTTCTGCTTAGATATGGTTGTGATATTGATAACAATCTTTTTTAAATTTAGAAGATGCATTTATTCCAACAGTTAATTCAGAAGATGCATGATGATCATCATTTAGAACAGATCATTATTAAACGTTGGCATAGAAATACAGTACGCCCTCAATGAACCTCTCGTGGAATCTATCTTCGAATACAACACAACCCATCTTCATGGAAGTGCAGATTTTTCTTAATCATAGAACAGTCGTCATCTACAAACTCTCATAGCTTCTAAACAACGCAAAACAAGATCTCAAGACGAAGCTGTTTGCTAAATGAGAACGACTCTCATGCCCAAATTAGCTAAAAATGTAAAACTAAAAAGAATTGAAGTATTTCTCTGTTTCAATTCCTTTGCCCGACGATTTTGGAGTACTGGTACTTGGTTGGAAGTAGCGAAGGGAAATAGAGAAGACAAGGAAAAAGGAAGCAATGGAGAAGGAAGGAACAGGAAGAAATGCAGTATTAAATATAGAGAGTGTTCTACTTGAAAACAAACAAGGCTTAGATGGAAGCCTAATAAATGAGAAACTCTTACTTCGAAATATAGTTGAAGCATTAATAACTCTCTTCCATTAGTGGCACCAATAAGTTAGCTTCACTTATCACGTGGTCCTGCTCAGTATTTGGTGGATGTGAGAGTAAGAATGAGACTTTGAAGGATGGACATTTGAACAAACAGGTGCCGTTCGTTAATTCAACTACCGGAAAGCACCACTGAGCACTGATAACCGAACAGAAGATTTATGAACAACAACATCGAACACAAGATTTTATACTCCGATCAGAAAAATCATTGACGAACGACGATAACGACCAATTCTTGAAATGAAAAACGATAGAGAGAACCGAACAAAAGCACAGCATCAGAACAGCGAAGGAATTGAATTAATTAAGGACGAAGACCTCATGAACGATGGATTCCAACACAGGCTTGGAAAGGTCAGAGTGAAGAGCATCGCAGAGATCTTCCTCATGCTCCTGGCTGAGCTTTAGGAGACTCTCAAGCTGCGACACTCTCCACTCATAGCTCCGAGTCCTTCCTGTAGTAAAACTACGTCTCAGTGTGTTCACCAACTCCGTAGCCGCCGCAGCGTCGAACAGCTCGGACTCGGACTCGGACTCGGACATCCCCAATCGCCGTCGTTGGAGACGATGATCAGCATATACAGAGATAGAAAAGTTGTGTAGGAATTTATTGTAGTTGACACGATAATATTCCTTGGTTGAAGGAATTATGGGAGAGGATTTACAGGGAGTAGGCCGATCGTTAAAGTACAGGTGTCGTTCTCCTATTCGCAATTTCTCCATTTCCGATGCCACCAAGAAAATGGCGTTTCCTCAGGAATTGCCGTTCGGTTGGACGTTACTCCCTCGCGCTTTCCTTCATACTTTATAATATAATTCTTTCCTTTTGTTATTTTAATATTAATCTAGTGGCCATTCAACTTTTAGGATCCGAGTTTACGTCAACATTTCAAAATTATCATATACTAAATTCAGCTCACCACAATCTTAATTACCATACCATCTTTCACTCTGATTTGATATATCATCCTATAATTCTTTTACTAAATAAAACTTTTGAAATTATATCAATTTGAAACTGTAGTATACGTTTAAGATTTTTTTTATTTTAAAAAATAACCTTTTTTGAGAAATATTCTTATGATGGTTAGAATTACGGATAGAAAATCTTAATAAATTAATTTACTTAAAAAAATTACGAATTTAGTCTACAAAATTAGAATAGTTAACAGATTAAATGAATTGATATATACATATAGACATAGCTTAAACTCATGCAATTACTTGTTTAGAGTTTTAAATGGTATTTAAACTTCAAAAATTAAATGTATAAATAGATAATTTTCCTTTTTAAACAATTATCTTCAAATTTTCATACTCATTTTTAAAAAAAAATGAATGCCTCCAAAATTTGCTAGAAAAAAGATGGACCTACTTTTATATTTTTGAATTTTATGAATATATTGTATACAACATTAACATTTCAAATACGTTTTAATTGTAAAAATCTATTAAATAGAAGAAGAATAAAAAAAAATTGTAAATAAAATGTTGACAAAATATAATTAAATGATAAAACTATTTAAAATGGGGTTTTTCCAAAAACAATAAAAAGAATTATACGTAGAATAAAGTCATTAAAATATACAAATTTTATTATATCTGTTTTTTAAAAATTATTGAAAATATTTATAAATTAGAGTAAATATTTTAGTTTATTCCTTTATTCTAAATAAATATATAATTTAATTTTTAGTAACACTTTTAAAATAATATTTATTGCGTTTATTTTTCCAAAAAGTGGAAGTGGTTTGTATTTTTTTTATTACTTCTCGTTTATTTATCTATTTATTTGTTTGGGACATAGAATGTATAATTAAAAGTTGAGGTCGAAAAGCAGTCTAAATTAAATTTTAAGAAAATAAAAAACTAAATGAAAAAAAGTTGAGGTGGAAAAAGGAAAATACCTATAATATATTAAAAGATTATATTGCACACATCAAACCCTACATTATTCCTACCACGTATTATACTATAACTCATGTAATTTTAATACAATTAATAACCATTTAAAGAATTATTAATATTTTTATGTAGATTCAAGCTCTCACTCCTTCCAATTAATCGCTTCAATATGATAAAAAATAAAAAAATGTATTCTTAAAATCAATCAAATTTCTTGAAAATATTTAATTATATCCAAAAGTTTCCTATATTTTTTGTAGATATTTTAATTAATTTATTTCAATGTAAAGGTGAGTTTAAACGAGATAAAAATAATTGATCTACCTTCAAATATACGAAATTTCGCTCTATCATTGACCATTCATGCTAAAATTTTTATCATTTATGAAAAATCAAAGAAATTTTGATTTATAAAAAGTAAATATTTAAACAGATTTAACAAATAATTGGAGAGAGATGGAGAGAACGAAAAAAAAAAAAGAAAAAAAAAAAAAACAAACCTCATGAGCGAAGGCTTCGAATTCGGGTTTATGAAGATCGGAATTAACCGTTTGAACCATCACTTCTTCGTTTTCACAAACCAATTTCAACAGATTCTTCAGTTGATTCTCTCTCCATTCGTAGCTTCGGGTTTTGCCGGAATTATAGCTCTCTCTCAGCTCCGTCACCACTCTCTCCGCCGCTTCTCCGTCGAACACCGTTGTTTCCGCCATCGCCGTTACCGATAAAGATATCAAATACGCAGAGAGAGAAGGAGAGGGAAAGCAAAAGAAAAAGAAAAGAATGGGGAGTTCTGGTTTTCGCTGAATTCCACCGATGGGAGATTATATAAAGGGACGAAATAACCAATACAAAGTAGGAAAAGGACTAAAAATAAAGTTATCAACTTATCACTAACAAAATTTGGCCCATAATTTCCTTTTGTTTTTTTATGCAAGAAAAATATAATACAAAATAAATTAAAAGGTGTCCATTTTATTATTGCATCTTTCTGCATTCTGCCTAATGCCTATACCTTTATATTTATCATTTTATTCCCACTTTTAGCTTTTCTAAAAAAAAATTAAATACTTTATATGTTTATTTATTAATAAAAATATATATAAATATTTTAGTTCATTTTCCAATTTTTAAAATAAAAATTTTACTTCAATAAATTAATTGTCATTATTGTTAATTTTAAGTTATTCCTTAAAAAAAAAAAAAGAACCTTCTATAAAAGAATTGACAACATTCTCTAACTAAAGAAATTAAAATAACTCTTATAGTTGAATTGTAAGAAATTAAATTAAAAGAAATTTATTAAGTGTTATTTTTAAATATAACAAAATATTTATAAAATATCACAAATGATAGTATATTGTATTCACAAATAAACTAAATTGTGATATTTTTTTATATCCATAGAGATTAAAAAAAATTATCATCCAAAATAATTATTTTAATTTTAGTAATACATTTTGTATTTGAGGATATTATTACTACTATGATCATTACATAAGGAATCTTGAGCATTTGGATTTTATGAATGTATGAAATTCGGTGCTTGTCGCTTTTATTTGAAAATATTTTTTTACATAATTGTATAAGTAATTAAAATATATGTTTTTGGGGATGGTTCTTAAAATAATAAATTTATTAATGCTTTAAAGTAAAGAAGATTACCAAATAAATCTTCCTCCAAAAAAGATATTTATTTTCACCATCAGCCTATGTCAGTTTGTTCAACTAACTAATTACTACATAACTGTTTTATTACTATAATATTACTCACCAAACATTCATTTTCTTGATATTATTGTAATCATCTATTCAAATTCAATATTTCAAACTGGTTCAAATAGATTATAGAGATGTGTTATACATAATTTGAACAACGAGAGAATCAAAATAAAGTATAATAGAATTCGAGATGGAATAGAAAGTGATCGGATCATAGATAAAAGAGGGAATTAGGCCTTTTGGTCCAACCTCCAACTTCGCTCAAGGTCTAAGATGTCCAACAAGCATATCCACACTCCCGATCCATGAGGTTTGCATACCAACTCACACGACTCAACTCTTTTGTTAACCAAACTCTAATATAATTCAACAAAATATAGTTTAAGTTTTGGAGTATGTGTGAAGGCTTACTACCATTTGTAGGTATTCTTTATTTAGCATCTTGCAAGCCTTATCTCTTTCTACGAAAAATATAAATTAATTATTTTGAAGCACTTGAATTTGTTTATATATTAATATCAACAAAGTATATGTCTCAATTTGTTATAACTTTAGACGATAACTTCCAAATTTAATCCACGATCGAGCCTTTAATGTTTGTGTCAAATAATGTCACTCAATACAAATTGTCAACCCAAAAAGTGATAAATCTTTAGGTAGGTAGTAACGTGTCATCTAGACGTGAGAAACAAAAGAATGAGATGACATACTTTTAAATTGATTAAAATTAAAATTAATTATAAAAATTAAAATTAACAAACAAAATATTAAAATTAACAAAAACTTGGAAGTATAAAAATTATAAATGAGAAAAAAAATGGATTAAACATTATTTAAATTTAAATTGATTAATTATAAATAAGGAAAATTTGAGATGAGTTGAGAAAGGAACCAGGAAGGAATAAGAAAATTAAAGATCGAGAGAATTAGCGAATGGGTTATGATAACTCTTTCCCAAACAAGGATTCCCCTGTAATCCTTTTTCTCCCCCAAAACACACTGATTTAGGGGAATTAGGAAAATAATTATGACCCAAACACGATTTTCTTTTTTTAGAATTAGGGTTAAATAACCCTACAAACTATCGGACTTTATCTTTTCACAACTCTACAAATTTTTTAATTCACCTTTTCATAACCCTTCTCATAATCCTACAAAATTTCCTACTTCATCTTATCATAATACTAGACTCATAACTATTCCATCAAACACATGTTATAATAACACCACAATTATAATTCTTCCCCCAAACGCATATTATCATAATACTACAACAATAATATATCCCTGAAACACATATTATCACAACCTTACCAATAATAACCATAACCCCAAACACATATTATCATAACACTAGGACTATTATAATCTTACGTTTATCATAATCATTTTTCCAATAGCTCATTCCATCTTCCAAACGCAGGCTTAAGAAAAGTGTGGAATTTAAATCTTAGTAGGTACAAAATTAACAGGACTAGAATTCAAGGGGAAAAAAATTAGAGTTCAAATCTAACTAAGCTATTAATAATATTTGTAACGTGAAGTTAATGTAGATTGAAAAGTGCTTTTTTATGGCTCTTGAGATGAATTTGTTAGTTTTATTTATTCCATTTTTATTATGAACTTTTTAAAAATTATAACAAATCACTTAAATATTATTTCAAAAATGAAAAAAAAAAAAACGAAAAAGGTCTATACCCACGATAGGAAATACTATAAATAACCAAATCAACACGCAATTAATTGGTTATTTACACACATAATATATTTGTCAAGATCGTTTAGTGTTGGTATATTTTGATGTTTGATTATATTTATGAAAATTAAATTTTTTAATAATTGTAATAATATTTTGTTGGTGACTTCAGTTTAGGTTGTGAAGTCAAATTTTCTTTTAAAAAAATTATTGCTTTTGAAAATAATTGGTAACGTTAAATAATTAGGCATAAGTTTGGCATATTTTCAAATTTAGATACTCATTAAAAGAGGAGTATGTGGTCACATTTTTATGAAAACCAACTTCAAAATAAGCATAATCACTGTCTTGTTTAGTTGATACAAATGTTAAATTGGTATCTAAACAACTTTTGATTAACACTCTTAACAAATGTGATCAACGTATTACGGTTGTAATGTCATAACCTTTATATCTTATTTTATTTTGATTCTTAAATTTTTATAAGTGTCTATTTTGGTTTTCGAACTTTTGAAAAAAAAAGCTCATTTTATGTTCTTATAGTTAAAATTACATTAACTATTTAACAAATTAATGGTGTGACTTCTATATTTAGATTATTAGACTCTCTATTGATCAACTGTATTTATTTTATTAATCAACTCACTTAAATTCAAATTAAAAACTAATTATTCTTTTTTCTCCAAAAACTTAAATATCTTGCTCTCCACCCCTCTACATAAGTTTTTTCAAATTGGAATCTTTAAGTAAATTGGGGTAACGAATATTAGAAAAAAATAAAATAGAACTACCGTATCGATGTTAACATCTATAGATAAGTAAAATAAACTAGAAAAATAAAGTAATTACAATAAATGCATCAAATAAACTCCACGAAACTGCAGATAAATATTTTCACAATGTATCACAAACCTAATAAAACATTTGGAAGGAAGAAAAAAAATTTCAATGAATCATAAGATATCACAAACTTGAGACACTAAAAAATCAATTGTAGACCTATTGACGCAATAACTATGCCACCAATTTCGGGTGAAGTTAGCTCAATGGCTAGCCGTTCATCCCACCAAATTTTTCAATAAGAAAACATTTTGTTGGGTCCAATCATTACCAAATATTTTTAAAAAACTTCTTTTTTTTTTTTTTGTTGTGCAGTAGAGAAATGAGGAAGATTTATCATAGGTACATCGTAAATGTGTCCAATCCTTGCCTATCTTAATTTAAAAAGATTTTCTTTAAATCACTTTTTTGAATGGTCGACTTTATAATGATTATTTACAAATCGATTATAATGTTTCAAATATTATTTGTATTTGCTATACCCAATTTAACCATGCATTTACAATTTGAGTTCATTTCTTTTTAAGAAAACAGTATCTTGTACAGAAATATTAATCTTTTCCCTATGAATTAGTAATGACTTTGTCCATATTTAGTGAATATTTGTGGTTAAAAATATAAATTAAACTTCCAAATCTAAAAGCATACTTAAATAAAACTCTAATCTCATACTAAAATTAGTACACATTTCCAAATGCAGGGATTAAATTGAAATTAAATCTCAAATTAAAGAATGAGATGGAAAGATAAAATGAAAATTAAATAGAGTTTGTTGCTTTAAAAGTGTTTGCAATGAGATTGATTTTATTTTTTAAAAGTCATAATAACTCAATTATTAAATTAATTAAAAATATATTATTTAAAAGTTAATAAGTTTTAATTTATGTTAGGATCTTAACTATTTTATATAAGATTTTGTTATTAATTATGAAGATTCTAATTAATTCATATTTATATAATTGTTGTTGTTATTAAATAAGATAATTTAGACAATAGTTTGATTAAAAAAAATATGTATTTATTATTGATATTTCAAGTGACTAAATAATGAAATGTGATTATGACTAAAGTACATGTTCTCATTAATAAATTATGTAGTTTTGGTTTGCTTTCTATATAGAAAATTTTTGGACTTTAATAATGTGAATTAACATTTTAATTTGGAAACATTTAATATTGATAAGGAATCAAAATCAAAATAGTGGGAGTGCAATGATGAATGATTTTTGAAAAGAGTGGTACACAATTATTGGTTAGGTGATTGTGTGTGTGAATCAACAAAACAAAACAAATGGGAAAATGGGAAAATGGGAAAATGGGAAAATGGAAAGGTCAGTTATCGTATTCATTTTTTGCACGCAAAATAGAGTGAAACACTCAACGTCCTATGGGGCTTTTTAATTCTTTTTCTTGTGACTTACTTTTGTTTAATTAAACTATAATAGTTTACAAAAATACGTGACAAAAAACAAGTCTAATCAAAAATTGAAATTTGCATCCACATGTGGTTCCGACTTGAACACATCTTAATAGTCTAAGTTAGTGTTTAAAATATTTTGTTGGGTCAAACACTCAATATTCCTTATTCTGTGGAATGGTGGAATGGTGGAGTAAGAGTTTATACAATATCTCGTTTAACATTGACTTTAAAAACATTGCAATATCAATTGCGTCAATGTAGATGTAACTCTAGGCTTCGCTAGTAAGTTCGGCTTAATTATAATCTTTTAACAAAATCATATAGTCTAGCTCAACTAGGTTGACTCAACACTTCAAACGCATCCTCAAATTTGAACACTAAATAATATTAAAATTTAAGAACGTGACTTATGGTGTAGGTTAAGATGTAATCTCAAATAGTTGGAAATAAATGAACAAATAGAAAAAGCAATTTAAGGAGAAAAAAATCATATTTTATAAGTATATCAATTTAAACTCTTCTTTATGTTTTAGAAAGTTAAGTGTCTAAGTTGATATATGTATATCAAAGTTTATGGTTTTATAAATTGATACAACTCTCAATTATATATTAATGATACAAATGAATATATGTATAAGAATATGGAGAATATGAAAATTCATGTTTCAGGAGGATATTCAAAACTCTTACGATGTATTTTATCTAACATATCTAAAAATGTTTAGATATAGAAGCATGTTAGAATAGAGGGAGTGCATGTGAAAGAGAAAGACTTGTTGATTGAATTAGAAAAATGAAATGTGGACAAGAAAGAGGGTTTGAATGAAAAAAAAGGAAGATTAGGTTAGTAAGTTTGAAAAAGAAAAGTAATAGATGGAATTTAGGTATACACACAAAGGCTGGTGTAACAAACTTTACCTCTTATTGTTTATCAAAACCCCTCTCCAACCCTTTTTCATCAATCTCTATGTTTTTCTTATTATTTCTTCAAATCTCTCAACCCATATTGTTTATTATTCTTACCCACTTTTTCTTTTTCTTTTTTGTAATTACTACAATGTTTTCACATCATTAAATTAAAGTACAACAATGATAAGAATAAATTAAGTATTAAATTTGGCCCCTTTCTCCTTTGTTACAAGCACTTGACTTTCTTTGGATAAATATAATGTGATATTGGTCTCGTTTTATTAAGTAAGAGACAATAGCACAAAACCCAACCATTTTCAAATCTTCATTTCACTCATCTATATATATATATAATCTATACTACATTTATATAAAAGCTCGAGCAATTTTTTTAAATTCATTTTATCTTTTCTATTATAAGTATTTTGTTTCAAATATTTATTGTTCGTAGTAAAAGAGTTTTAAAAGGTGGGATAATAAATTTATAGAAATTTTTTTAAAATTTTATAACTTACCCTTCCTACCAATTTGTTTAATATAAATGTATGGTATTTACTCGCTTACTTGAAACAACAAGTCATTGTGGAGTTGAAAGGGAAGTGCAGGGAGGGAGGCAAGAAAGATGAGAAGATAAATCTAGAAAATTGCAACATCCATTAAGTGAAAATGAAAATGCAATAAAACAATATTTATTTGTTTGGTGTTGGAAACTTTTATATTTTACTTGTTTTATTAATTTATTTATTATTCTTTCCTTCCACTTCTTCTCATCTTTGCATCTAAAAAATCTCGTTTTTCTCTCTAATTAATTCTCTTATTAAAACTTCTCTTTTCTCGTCCTCTTTTCATCTTTCTATTAACCTTTTATCTTCAAACTATTCACGTTATCTTCTCTCTTAAACCCTAAAACCTTTTTTTTTTTTTGTATAAATATCTTATTCTTTTCTTTCAATCATGCTCATGTCACAAACAAAAAAGCTAAGATGTGAAGAAGAAATCAAATGATCATTCTCTTATATGTTCTCTTTTAATGTTTCATTTTCGTTGTATTTGTTCATTTCTATATCGTTGTATTTGTTCATTTCTATATATAAATATGTTTGTGTGTATTCCTTCGAGGATGTTTAAATCATGCAATAATTTTAGATATATATATTTTTTTGTTGTAATGTAAACTTAACATCTAAATATGTTTATGAGTGTATTTCATTGTCAGATGTTTAAATCATGTAAACATGAAAATCTTTTTTATTTTTTTTAGAATGTTACCATGGGCTAACTTTTATTTGTATATTTTCGATACGAAAATTAGGGAAAAAACTAACTTCTCCATGAAAGCACAGTTGATGTATGGTTCATTGGCCCAAACTAAGTCTGATTTTTGAGGCCCATAAATGTTAGGCCCAATGATGGAGTGGTAGCTTTTCTTCTTCTTCTCTTACTTCTTACTTTGGAGAGATTGGAAAGTGTTGTGCTTGATTAATAATGTATATCTAAACTAATTTAACTATATTTACTTGGCTCTATATGCCACGTTTTATTACACAATATATTCTACTTATTATTTAATATTAACTTCTAATTTAAGGTAGGATTGTATTTTCTAGTAATTAAATTAAAAAATAAATTGTTTTGAAAAAAAATTGATGCATTTGTCAACCACTTAAAATGAATTTTAAAGAAATGAATTTATAAAATACGTAGAAATCTAACTTTTAGAAAAATGAATTTTGAGTGTTTAATGGTTAATTGTGGTTTAGGAAATAATTGCTAGTCAACCTAATTTAACCATCATTTTCTAGCAATCTTCATCGACCACCTTCAACTACCGTCTCTAAAGGATGTTTCATATAACAATGACCAACTTCTAACAATTGTTTTTCAACTATCGTCATTGTAGCCAGAACTGAACAATGCTGCGATAAAAACCAATGACATAGACGCCTGACTTTTATACGCTTAGAACAAAAACACATGGGATTTGGTTGCTTGGTGTAATCAGTTTCGATAGCCTAGACGTACTAGTACGTCTAGGCAGAATGCTTAGACTAGTTTTCTAGATGGTGGTCACGGTGACAAAACGACTAGGAGATGGTTACCTAGATAGAACGTCTAGACTATACAATTAGAATTTGCAAGACAAAAACTTATTAGATATTGTCACACTGGTCCCAAAATAAAATAACCTAAAGCTCGATCACAACTGTATTGAAAATCTAAATACCTACACTAATGATTAAATATGCTCAAAAAAAAAAAAAAAGCGAAGAAGTAGTTTAGCGAGAATTTTTGGAAGACATATATTTTCTGATGTCCCAAATGAAAGTGAAAATGGGCTATATTGTTGGATTTTATGTCTTAAAACTTGTAAATAGTAAATGCAATTCGTTGATCGATATTAATAAAGTGTTATAAATTATTAGTCTTGTTTTAATAACCTAAATTCAATAAACTAACACCCTAAACTGTTTGATGAGTCTTGAACTCAATGTTCGAGATACAACTTAAAAAGCATAACATTGAGTATCTTATCTTGGTAACACTATAAATACGACACATTTTGTATTTAATACAAACACAGTAATCTAACACGTTCGTGTAAATCACATGCAAGTGAGGGAAACCTACACAATAAGTTTGAATAAGACCGGACCACGAAATAGTAACCACTAGATGTGTTAACTAGTTAATGGCTTGGTTGAAAAAAGGAAGGTTAGTAACTGAGGAGAGACGAAACAATTCGTATGAGCTGAACTATCTTTGCATCCCTCACCAAAAGAAAAATGAAAGAAAAAATATCTCTTAATTACCAATTCCAATTTTGACTCTCACAAGTCATTTACGTTAAACAATCAGAGAATCGGGAGGTTTCCAAGTGATTGTCACTTCAAACTTTGCGTTTTGTAGATACATAGTCAACAACGAAAGTAACATTTCAATTTATTTGTAACTCTAGTTTTTCTAAAAGCATGTTTAACCAATAAATTTAGTTTACACAGTAATTCTTTTTTCTATAAATTTTCAATGTATAGGTAGCTTTAGTTTTCAATTTAATTGAGAAAAAAAGTCGTGACAAAATGCCTAGATCGGTCACTTGAGTAGAACATCTAGGAGATGGTCACTTAGACAGAACGCCTAAAACTATTAGAATCTGCAATACGAAAACTTATCAGGTAAAAGGATGAGTTGTGAATCGTGCTATCTTTAAGACATTTATCGGCTATGCTCGAAGTGCAAACAATTCTTGGTATTGCAACGTCACCCTAGGATAAAACAACTTAAAACTGAATCGGAGTTGTATCAAAAATTGAAATACCAACACTAATGCATGAATAAGCTCGAAAACAAAAAGAAATGAAGACCTTTAAAGAGAATTTTGTAAGAGACATATTTTCGGATGTCCCAAATTAAGTGAAGAGAAGGAGTATATATAGTGAGAAATATCATAATGCGTAAACGGTCGGCGCCTGAGATCTGTAATGCCTAAAAGATCTGGTCATGCCAAATTGTAACACTTCAATTATAGTCAAAATCACCCACCTCTTAACATGTCCATGATCTAAACGCCTCGGCTCTCAACACGTTCAAAGATCTCAACACCTTAATGCCTAGAAAACTTTAAAAACAATTTTGTTAAGAAAAAATAACATAATGTTGTTAGTAAGATATGATTAAGTAGAATGAGTTTGAGGGTGTGATCCAAATAAACAATTTTTAAAGATTTGTTAGAATATAGCATTACAAACTTAGCGGTGGAGATACAAACGTTAAATTTAAAGAATAGAGTAATGATTATTTAAAAGTTTTGAGTATGTTCAAATAGATGAGTTTTGAATGGGTTTAGAATCTTTCTTTCCATTGACAAATACTTTGTGGGGTATCAAATCTTTGTAAGAATTCAATATGTATCTTTTATTTTTTTAGAAAAAGATGCACTTTTTTGAAAAATGGGAAAAGAAAAAAGGTGCACACATTTATGAAGCTAAGATATATAAATTTGAAAAATAAGATAATAGAGTTTGACTAACCAAACCTCATAGAGATGTTGAGTTGTGGGGGCACTTAGGCTTTGAATTCCAAATCAAAGTTGGCAATGCCTTTTTCAAGTTAGAAAATATCAATTTACTTTATTGCCCTTTCCAAATTCAAAAGTTTTGCTTCCATTTAGGAACCAACTCTCTCTCTTCACCTTCCATTCTCCTACTAGGGGCATAATTGAGATTTACCATCTAAATATTCATACCTATTATTTATGGAATGAAAATAACTAAACATTTTTTAATATTAATTTATATATACATACTACTAAAACAATAATAATATTGATCATATTATATCCAATCTGAAAATAACTTTGCCAAACTTGAGACTTTTGATTAATATTGTTAATATTTTCATTCATCAATCAATGTTTTTGCTTTCTTCTATATAAGAATGGAAATTATATGACATTATTTTAGTTGATATAAACATATTTACGATAGATGTATTATGCATATTATTCATACTATTAGAACGAGATCCATTATCGTCACCAATAAAATGAGATGGTATAGAGGACAATTGCAAACATACCTTATCAACTTTGGTTCCCTCTACTTTTGTATTTTGTTTGTAATTTTACTTTTCAATTTGTATTTTATTGTTGTCTTTCACGTTACCCAAATCTTATCGTAATCTTATTTTTTCAAAAAGAAAGATTTTAAAGAGATAAGATGTCATTCATGGGTCCTATCCCTCGGTCACTCTTGGTTTCTTTCAATTTTGTAAATTATTGTTGACATGTGTAATGAATTTTATGGATGAATAAGTCTTGATGGACGGACGATGGGAGATTGATTATGGTGTGATTAATTTAACATGAAAATTGAGAAAATGTGAGTTTTAAAAAATTTCTAGTTGAAGATGTAAGAATCAATTAAAGATATAAGTTTGTTGAGTTTGTTTTAAGATTTTTTTTCATTTGAGTTAAGAACATTTTTTTTTTCTTTCAGTTTAGAACCCCTAAATTTTAGAATTATTCATCACTAATAGATTCAAAAGTCGAAATTCATTAAAGAAAATGTATTTGTAATTATTGAACGTTGGAGAAAGTAAAACCATATTGATATTCCATAATAAGGTGAAGTGCAATTTGTGAATTTAGGTTGAAAACTTTGAACATGTTGTTTAAAAAATTAAAACCCAATGTAATGAAATAACAATGAAATAACAATCAATTAAAAAAGGTACATATTTGACAATCAAATGACATTGATTTTAGAATCGTAGTTTTTTCCTTCTCGTTAGAGTTAATAAAATCAATATTATTTTACATGTTTGATATATATTAAATTTTTATTATTTAATACTAATAGTAATAATTATTTGTCGTGAATGTTTGATATACTGAAAAATCATTTAAAATACGTTGTTGAAAAACAATTATTCTACATTTTTTATATGCTTTGTAGTTTATCGAGAAAATATTTTGAAAAATATCATGTAATTTTTTTAATGTGTAGTTGAATAAGATAATAAGTTATTAATTGAAAAATCATAAACATTAGTCGACTAAATAACAAACATTTGAAAAATATGAATGTTGGTAAATTTTTATAGTGGTGGATGAAAATTATGAATTTTGACGAACTGAAACAATCTTATTCATCGAAATGACTGTTGTGAATTTGATGATTGTAATCAAAGTTATAACCATAGCAAAATAAGAAATAATTGCTTTTTGTGGTTGATCGTTATAATCATCCAAATCTCAAAAAAACCACATAAGCTCCAAAAAAAAAAATGTGAAAGTAGATTTTGTATATCAAATTGATAATATATTTGACCCATCCAATATGACAAGTTTGGATTTAGTAAAGTTTTGAATCTCTTTGATAAACTAACAAGTGCTTTATTTATGAATTAATATAATAATTAATGTTTTATTTCTCATTTTAATATATATATTCTAAGTTTTTTTTAATTATAATTATTTTGTTTAACGAAAAGCATGGACAATTGTCTTAGGATGAATAACTTTAAAAAGTACATTGAATTTATATGTATAGCAGACCGTACAACTAAACACACAATACTGACAAATACAAAATATTTTTTCAAATGACAATGTTGGAAACAAAAATCACTATAATATCATGTTCTGCAAACCTAATTGAAGGATTTGGAAAAATAAATATTATTTTGCCTAGAGGAACAAAATTCACAATTGATAATGCATTATTCTCTAATCATTCAAAGAGAAATCTATTGAGTTTTAAAGATATACGTTGTAATGGTTATCATATTGAGTCTGATAGAAATAATGAAATAGAATATATTTATAAAACTTCTATTGTCTAAAATGAAAAACGTATACAAAAAAGGTTGCATGTTTTATCTTCTGGATTGTATTATACTCATATACGAATATAATAATGAGATTTCAATAAACTATGTCATGATAGAAAAATGATGGAATGTACGTAGTTGAACTAATGTAGTTGTTGACAACATTTGTGTATATAATATTGTTTTTGATATTATCTCCGAAAATGAGAATTTTGAAGTAAAATCTATTGAAGAACGTTGATAGAAAAAAAAAAATTGGTTTTTGTGGAAAGAAGCAATTGAGGCAAAATTAAATTCACTTTCACAACGTCAAGTTTTTAGACGAGTAGTTCAAACACCAGAATGTGTCAAACTTGTGGAATATAAATGAATATTTATATAAGAAAAATGAAGACAATGAGATCACAACAATCTTCTCAAATCATGCTGAAATTCTTGCAATGCATGAGGCAAGTCGAGAATGTGTATAGCTAAGATCAATTACTCAGCACATCCATAGAACACATGACTTATCTTCTATAGTAAAAATACTGAGGATAATGTATAAAGACAACATAGCAATATTTTATAAGATGCGGAAGTAAAAGTGATATTGTAAACAATATAATATAAAATTGAGAGTAAGAGAGGGAAAAGGAAAAAGGAAAAAGGAAAAGAGAAATAAGAAAGAAAACAAAAAGGTAGGAGAGTGTGAGTTGTGATGGCGTTTGAGAAATGGGGGGCATGCAGTGGGTGAGCGCATGTGCAGCCACGTCTCAACATGCAGGTCAAGGGTCCACCCTAATTAAACGCTCTTGTCTGCACGCCCTCAAGCCCTTCCCAAACCCTTCCCAATCCCTTCAAACCCTCATACCCATACCTCATACCACACCCCTCCGCTTCCGCTCCAACTTCCATTTCATTCACTCTTATGCTCATTCTATAGCTCACCTTTATAGTGACATCTCAAGTATATATGTCAATGTAAATATACATTACATACACCTTTTTTTTTTCTTTTTTTAGTTTTTTACAAATTGATGGAAGAAGAGAAAAGAAAAGATTAAAAATTGAAATAGTAGAATATGACTTTGGTTTGCTTATGTTTCACTCTTCCAAAAGAAAAGAGAGAAAGAAAGAAAGAAAGATTGGTTGAAAGGGGAAGCATTGGAACAGCCACATTCTGTCCAACCAAACAACCCTTTCTTTTTCAATGTCAATTTTCCAACCTCCCTCCAACACACTACATATTTTCAATCTTTCATCTATCATTTCTTTAATCCCATCTCACTTTCATTACATTTATTTCTTTATTTATATATAACATCCAACCTCCCTCTTTTACATTTCATTTATATATTTTTAACTTTCTTTCATTTTAGTCTACATTTGCTTACATCAAAATTATTATTATTATTATTATTATTTAACTTTCTTTCAAACTTATTAAGTTTTTTTGTCTTTTATATTTTTTTAAATATGTAAAGTAGAAAAAGATAAGTATACATGTTTAGTTAAAGAAAATAAAAGATAAAAACTAAAGAAGAGAATGGAATTATGATAAAACCATGATTTAATGATTATGTCTAATAATGTAAGAATAAAAAAGAAATGGAAAAATAAAAGCATGCTAGTGAATATTATAAGAAAAAAAAATAAGGAGTATATTTGAAGCAGTTTTTGGGAGGAACAAAAACACTTTTCCCTTCATCTTGAAAAAACAAAAAACAGCCCTTTCCCCTCAAAAGCAACATTTGTTTTGGAAACGTAAAAGTACTCCTCTAGAACAAAAAAAAATTGCAAATTACTTTGCAACAAAGTACATGCAGCATGCCTAAATCTCAATTAATATTTAACCCAAATAAATTCAAAATGAAAAGAAAAAACTCTATAATTCATGTCACTACGTTTTGTATAATGTAAAATTAACAAATTTAAAAATGGATAATCATCTAATAGTACTTTAATAGTCATCTCATAGTCATTCGACATATTTAATTAATTGTCATATTTGTAATATGCAAAAAAAAAAAAAAGAGGTGTTATAGATTGTTTTTTTAAAAAAATTATTTTGTCATCTTATGCAATTTTTCAATTCAAAAAATGAAAAAAATAAAAATCCAACTAAGGTTTAACTTGGGTGATGTTTGTATGAGTTGAGCAATAAAAAATGTGAAGTTGAATCTATTTTTTCTCTCGATTTGTACTAATAAAAAGGAGATTTATTAACCAAATCCACGTGTCTAACAAGTAAATTGAACCAAATAACAACAATTTTAGTGGTTTTATTTTTTAATGGACATAACACTACAAGAAATCGAGAGTTTTCCGACCCAGAAAAACTCGTCGGGAAACATGACGTTGGTAGAAGTCGGTGTTTCTCGACGTAGCTTGGTGCATGTCGGGAGAAGGTATTTCTCCCGACGCAGACACATTAGCGTCGGAACTGGCTGTAATGGATTTAGGGTTCCTCCAACGCGGTGCGAGGTACGTCGAAAAATGGATCACTATTCTCGACGTGAAAAGTGTAGCGTCGAAAGAGGGTGGACAATTAATTGTATCGTTTAGCCTTCCTCCCACGCGGTGCAATGTGCAAAGTTCCTTTAAATGGGCCACTTTCTCCTTTAAATTATGTAAATTGTAAGCTCAAACAATCTATCTTGGAGTGTTTTTAATTGAAGTATATTTTTTTTCTAAACCCCATGATCTAAACACTATCCAACATTATATTTTATTTAATTCTAAGTACAACACCATATATATATATATATGAATGTTTACAACACCATCCCATAAACAAATCAAACATACTACAAAATTGAAAGAAGGCAAGTGTATATATTAAATAAGTAAACAACATATATAGTAACAAATAAATTTTTTAAAAAGTAATTCTACATTTGTTAACTAAGATCAATTTTAACCTTAAAGTTTATACTTATGCATTCAAACCATTATAAAATATATTTATTACATAAATGTTATTATTAGTAAAAGAAAAGAAACAGCAGAGTTCATTTTTTAAAATTAAAATTTATGAATGTGAGACAAAGTTATATTACGACTGATGTTGGTGCTTGGATCTCGTTCATGTTAGATTTCGTTGCGAAAGCATGATGACAAACAACGATTCACTTGTCTCTTTGGTTTGATCTCAATGTGTTTGATTGGAACTAACCTACCTAAGAGATCCTTGATCGACATGAGACTCGGGCTTCTCTTTAATTTAATCTTGATGTTAACCTTACCTAACAAATCTTTGCATTGATATGGCCCTAAGCTAACTACACTTTAATGCCTAAATTAGTATATAATAAGTGACTAATTTAACTAAACATAAAAATAAGTAAGATTGAGTATCTTATTTGGAGACTATATATCTACCCTCCTCTTGTGGGATGATCAAATGAAACTATTTATAAGACAATAATTTGACATGCGTCTATGATTTATCAACTAAGTTAATTTTCTATTGACATATGTTCACTAGTTCGACAGACTCTGAGATTTTCCTTTTAGAATGTTCATTCCTCTACGCCTTCTTATCGCGCTAGCAAGCTTGTTGTAAGAACGTTTTTACATTAATATGTTAAATTTAGTTGATAAATTAACAAAAAAAAAAAAAAAAAATTGAAGGTGTTGGAGGGAGATTTATGAAGTTGGCTTTATATTTTTTTTAAAGACAATCATTAAATATTATTAAAGTTGTCACTCTTTAAGTCTTAACATCTTAGGATTTTATTGCAAATATCTTCCTTATTTGAAAATATGTGGTTGAATTATATTATTTGATATATTTTCGGCCGTTTTGGGAGTGCGACTTATCTTTTACTAACGAGTGTTATTTTCCTTTGTGCATTAGAACATTCAAAGTAAATTATGAAACTCATTTAGGGTTAGCCAAACATGAGTGCAAACGTATTGTGTTTTGTTTTTCATGCAAGTCGCATTTGTTAATTAAGCTTAAAACTTGTTTTGTTTTACGACAACTATGTTTTATGTGTGTTCTTGCTCGTTGCTCACTGTGATATGCTGCAAGTTCTTCATCGTTGATTGCAACATACTAAAGATATTTACCGTTTAGGAGAACCTAAACCATTCGTTGAGAAGAGAATGGATTCTCACTCTTAGGGGACCCTAAGACATAGCCACAATAATAGATTCTATATCTTAGGGGAGTTTAAGATCCATTAGCGAAGAGAGTTTGTTGATCCATATGAAAGATATAACCGTGAGAGGGAGTCTCACACTCATTGAAGGAAGCTGAAATGGATGCACTAACAATGCTACTCTTAAGGAGAGCCTAATAAGCACATGGAGAGTAAGGGGAGATCACACACTTTAGAAGAAGTCTAAGTTTACTTGAGAGGGAGTCTCACATCTAGAGGAATCCAAATGATCAATAAATTAAGCTCTACATTTGTGCCTGTAGTAGATAATAAGTATTATATTGTAAAATGTTTAACTTTTCAATAGTAGATTATCTTTCCTAAACACGCCGTCCTTGAAGTAGGCGGTATATCGTTGAATTGAGTTACCAACTTCCGCGACACTTTTACTTTTTCTTGTTGTCGATATTTGACTTGTTTCCGTTGTTTTTAGTGCTTTTCGTGAGACATACGTGAGTGCGTAAGAAGTCACCATTTCCTTTTTTAGAATGTAATAAATACAATATTTGATAAATTTACTTTAACATTAAATTGAAAGTTAAATTCTGAAAACAAACACATCACTTCAATTTAGTCAAATTTGAAGTAAGATTTTGAATCTTTTTTGTTTGAAAAACTTGCTTGATTTTTAAACACAAAAAGTGAATAATAATAATAAAACTAAAGAAAAGAAAATTATGAGTGAAGTATTTATTTATATGCTTAGTTTTTTTAAAAGCTTAATAAAAAAATATAATGGTAGAAAAAAACTAAAAAAAGGTAATTTTCTTTTTTAAAAAAGAAGTTTTTATTTAAAAAAGAGAAAAAAGAAAAAAGCGAAAGAGAAAAAAGGAAAAAAAAGGCTGAAAGCGGCAATTCAATAATGACAAAAACAAATCGGTTACCAATGGCGGGTTCCACGAGCCTCGTGTTCCTCTGTTTCTGCCCTTCTTCTTCTTCTCCTTCATCCTCTTCGTTTCGACTCTGAATTTCCAATTCAATTTCTCTGAAACACACAGACAAACAGCCAAGCGAGTAAACCAAGAAACAAAGAAGAATACCCACTGGACAAATTTTGCTCAGATCTCCACCTTCACGCATTCCCATGTCTGGCTTTCCTTTTCTCTTTCTAGTTTTTTCAATTTCTTCTTAATTTTTTTTTTTTATCACCCAAATCACTCCAATTTGTGATTTCCGCTTCCTGTTTTTTATTTTCTGAATTGGGGTTCCTCTAATTAATCCTCCCAAACTATTCATTCTATCTCTTTCTCTCTCTGTCTCTGATTCTGTGCTCCTCGCATGGACGGCTATTACGCACTCTCATCGATCTCAACGGTCAGTGCTTCTTCCTTCTTGACTTTTGTGAGATTTCCCTCTCTTTCTAATGGGGTTTCTTTCTTTTATCTTTTTGGCTCGCACTTGGAGGTTTGATGTAATGTGTGTGAATCGGAGCTTCGCATTCCTCTTTGGAGTTGATTTTTTGTATGATCTGATTCTGTGATTTGTGTTCGTTTCGTTTGATCTGTATCTTGGTTGTGGTAGGTTTGTTCTGAAATTTGCTTTTCTTGTCCAGTAGATTATTTCTGGATCTGGAGTGGTTGATGTTGTTGCTCATGATGCTTCTCCCTGTTTTTCATCTCCATCGATTTGGAATCGGGTGGATATGGCGGCCATGATTAGGAGGGGTATGCTGGTGTTCTGTGGTGGTGTTGGCCTAGGGTTTTGCTCTGGGGTTTTTCTGTGGTTTCTGTTACCATGGGCTGTGGAGGATCCAAGGTGGACGAGCTTCAATTGGTGACGCTTTGCAGAGAGAGGAAGGAGTTAATCAAAGCCGCGTCTCGACATCGTTATGCTCTTGCTGCAGCTCATGTTACGTATTTTCAGTCTCTCAAAGACATTGGTGAAGCTATACGAAAATTTGTTGATGAAGAGATTGTGATCTCTGGTGCTGAATCATCCTCCTCTCATGGTTCTCCCGTTCTTACTCTGCCATCCGACGAAGGGAAAGGAAAAAGGAAGAAACCGAAATCGGGAGAGAAACACATAAACTCATCTTCTTCTTCCTCGGTTTTGCATTCTGTTTCGATTTCACATGAACACTCTCCTCACGAGGACGAGATTGACGGTTCTCACTTGCATTTATCATCTGGATCGGAGTCCGAATATGAACACAATTCTTCTGGTCATATTCATATCGAGGATAGCCCAGTACATGATGAAGGTTACAGCCATCCTCCATATGCTTATCCGCCAAAGGATATCCCAGCACAAGATGAAGGTTATAGCCATCTTCCTTATGCTTATCCGCCTAGAGATGTCCCAATACAAGATGAAGGATATAGCCATCCCCCTTACGCTTATCCACCAAGAGATATCCCTGTACGCGACGAAGGATATAGCTATCCTCCTTTTGCTTTTCCGCCAAGGGATATCCCATTACAAGCTGAAGGTTATAGCCATCCTCCTCATGCTTATCCCCCAAGGGATTGGAGTTCGACGAATACCTATGCTTACTTTATGCAGAAGTCAACCACTCCAGCGACTACTGTAATGTATAATGGGCCAGAGACGCATACAGCTTCAGATGGGCAGTGGCCTGGTCCGTCGTACAGTTATCCGCCTTATGCACAGTATGGAAACGGAGGGTTCTATGGGTTTTCAATGGGTTCACCACCGGATTATAACATGCACAATCAGCAGCCAAAGCGCCCTGCTACTCCACCGCCTCCGCCTTCTCCGCCTAAGGTCTCTGCTTGGGATTTTATGAATGTATTTGATGGCTATGATAATGGTTACCAGGAATATAACTCAGCAAATAGATATGGGTATGGTTCCATTCAAAGCAGTCCTGATTCTAATGAAGTGAGGGAGAGAGAAGGGATACCTCAGTTGGAGGATGAAACAGAGCCTGAAGCTCTGAAAGAAATTAAAGAGAGGAAGAAGTTGAAGGTGGAAGGTATAAACAAGAATCTGAATTCAGGGGAGGGAACTTCAAAGTTTGTACCACCAGAGAGCGGTGAGGACATCTCAAAATCGGTGCCATTGCCAAATAGTGTTACCTCAACGGTTTTGAAGGAGAAGGGCATAAATAACAGTCCTGATACAATTGTGTCGAAAAAATCAGAACATGAGGAGCCAATGGAGAAGAAAGAGGTGAGTTTCGAGATTGAGGAGACTTCAACATTGGATATTGAATCTTCCAAGAAAAGTAATTTAGCCACATTCGCTGCCTTTGGGACAAGGGACCTCCAGGAAGTTGTGAGTGAAATTAAGAATGAATTTGAAGCTGCTTCTAGCTGTGGGAAGGAGGTTGCCATGCTGCTTGAAGTGGGGAGATTGCCTTATAGGTCTAAGATCACAGTACTTAAAGGTTGGTACCTAAGAGGCACTGGTGTTTAAATTTTTCTTCTTGTGATTATATCTTTAAAACATCTTTCTCCCTCTCTCTTTTAAACAAACAATTTTTTTTTTGGTAATTAATCTGCTAACTGCATTTTTTTGGCTTCTTGTCGTTGTATGTAAATAATGTATGTCCAGTATTTATGGGGCATCACGCACGGTGAGCTGGGTTGCACTAAGCTTTTAACAATTCCAATTGACACAATATATATGTATATGAAATGATAATTAATACTTTACTTACTATGGCAGCAAGTCTTGCTGTTTATGGCCTGTGGTTTTTTAATCTAGTCCATTGGGTTTACAAAGAAGTTAAAAGTTGTAAGGTAGAATCTCCTTGCTTTCTCTAGGTTTTATTGGAGCTTGAAAAGTTTGACCCAAAGTAACCTTGGGACTGAACTTCAAGAAGCTGCCACAGATGCATCCCCATATCTATATTTTCTAAATACTTTATTGTTTGGATCCTGATATTTCCTACTGCTTTTGTATCGGTGGATATTTGTTTCCCATGTGCTAGTGGTCTTAAAACATGTTATGTATAGAGGGAACAAATAGTTTGGAGCATTACAGAAATTCCTGTTATTTTGCAGTTATTCTTTCTCGGATCCAGTATTTGGTGGCCCCTTCCTCAGTATCTTCTCAGCCGCCATTGATTCGATTGGACCCTAAGACAGTGAAAATGGCTAAAGCATATGCTGGGTCTAGCAGTCCTGGCAATGACTTTGACATGAAATCTGGAAGCCTTTCCTCTACGCTGGAAAAGCTTTATGTATGGGAGAAGAAACTGTATAAAGAAGTTAAGGTACTGATGAATATAAGTTATATGCTAGTTTTTGCTTTTTGATTATGTAGTTGATTCGATTCCAGATGCGTTCCTTGATAAAATGCATCAAAATATGAATTTGTAAAGAGTCTAGATAAACTAATTGTTTGGATCCTGACATGCGCACTGTCCTTTCTTCTCCCTTATTCACACCCAACTCTTGCCGCATTCGTGATAGAGAACGTTTGGCATCCTTTCGAATGTGAACCCTGCCATATTTGGTGAATGTGTTTTAAGAGAACTCATGTGTACACAAACAATTCTACACTTTAATACAAAAGAAGGGAATTATTATTAAGGATACGCCTGCAAATTTTTATTAGTTTACTTTTGGTCTAAAACACAATTTCTTTCTCATTGCAACTTTCATATCATATCCTTAATAATAAAAATTGTAGTTGTAGTTCCAATCAAATAATTATAATATGCTAAATTCTATATCAGTTGTATTTGCAAATTTTTATTATCAAGGATATGATTGGAATTTGGAACGATATAGAGAAGATTGGCATTGTGCCAGCATAAAAATTGCTTGTAGATTCTTTTCTCTTATCTCTGTGAATCTAGCTTCCGAAGAATGTAAATGACCCTTAATGATGCTGCACATTATGAACTCGTGGGGTGAAGATAGCTGCAGTTTTTGTTTGGTAGGATAGGAAATGCTGAAATGGGTTGAATGATGTTGTGCAGTTGACATGAAAATGCTGTCCTTTTCATTAAAAATCTCTAATTTGATGTTTTAGGGCTGGTGCATGTTCGTTGCTTTTATTTAGGTGTTTGGATATAAATATCTTTTCTGACTACCGTTTTGTGTTTTTTGCTAGGATGAAGAAAGGTTACGTGTTATTTATGAAAAATTGTGCAAGAAGTTGAAAAGGTTAGATGAGCATGGAGCTGATTCCACTAAAATTGACGCGACTCATGCCTCTATTCGAAAATTATCCACCAAGATTGACGTCTGTATCAAAGCTGCTGATGCTATATCAAGCAGGATACATAAGTTGCGTGATGAAGAATTGCAGCCCCAATTAACAGATCTTATTCATGGGTATTCAAACACATCCGATCTTGATTATTTGATTCTTTAAAAGTCTATTGTTGCACTAATTTGTGAAAATAGATATCATAATCGTTGTTGAAAGTTTATGGAGGGGACTGTATGAATTTGTCTATTCTGCTAAAGATGAAATAGAGAGATGCAACGTGCACAAGTTGTTTTAAGAAAAGATTTCACATGATATTTTTTAAATGCTTGGATTAAATCTCACCACACACAACCTACTAGCTTTGGCAGTTGCTTGACACACACATCTTGACATATTTGGTCTTCATTATTAAAACCTCTTTGTTACATGCAGGTGGATAAAAATGTGGAAATCCATTCTCAAGTGTCACCAGAAACAATTTCAAGCAGTCATGGAGAGCAAGATTCGGTCACTAAAAGCTAGAACTGGCTCTCGTAGAGACGAGAGTTTGAAGGCTACTGTTGATCTTGAAATGGAACTTGTCAATTGGTGTAGCAGATTCAACAATTGGATTCGCACCCAAAAAGCTTATGTTGAATCTTTAAATGGATGGCTCCTACGATGCCTTAATAATGAGCCTGAAGAAACTGCTGACGGAGTTGCTCCTTTTTCACCAGGTCGGATGGGAGCTCCGCCAATTTTCATTATCTGCAATGATTGGCACCAAGCTATGGTTGAAATTTCAGAAGATAAAGTGGTTGGTGCCATTCATGGTTTTGCTTTAAACTTGCATGAGTTATGGGAAAGGCAAGATGAGGAACAACGTCAGAGAATCAAAGCCAATTTCCTTTACAAGGATTTTGAAGAACACCTTAGAACCTTGAAAATGGAGAAAGCAATGATAAAACCTGACCAAGATGAGGCATCAGTAAGAACTACACTCTCAAAAGTCCCCTCCGAAAATCGAGTTTCACCGCCAGATGATCTGAAAGCTAATTTAGATTCATTGAGGAAGAAGTTATATGATGAGAGGGCAAAACACAAAGATGCCATTAAACTGGTTCACAATGCTGCTTCGAATAGCATACAAGCAGGTTTGGTTCCAATTTTTGAGGCTTTGGAAAAATTCAGTTCTGAGGTCATGAAAGCTCACGAACAAGTCAGGCTTAAAAACTCTGAAGATGCAAATACCTGAAGAACAATACGGCTCCAACGCATTCCGTCGCTCAGGATTGTACTATAGCAGGTTGTGTATGATCAGGAGATGCCATACGACGTACAGGCACTTGCAAATCTTGGTAGCCATTCATTTAAAATCCTCTCCCTTTCATGTACATATAGAGGTGATTGAGATCACCTGGTGTATGTATAATATTAGGGTAGCAGAAAGGAAGCCATGGAAAAGGATTAGACAGACTGAGATAAGAAGAATGAATAAGAGAAGGTAGAAGTAGAAGCGATATTTTTGGAACAAAAACTTGGATTATAACTTTGAAGAGAGGGGTGTACTGTTATTAGGATCAAGGAGAACATAGATTATAGAAGTCAGTGGTGGTATTGGTTATTTTGATATGCCTTGGAGAGCTGTAAAATGGGGTGTAAGTTCTGAAAAAGAGTTGGTTTTGCTTTCATTTGGATGAATAGGAACAAGAATGTTGTATAGAAATTCATTTATTGGTGCATTTGTTGTAAGTTACATTAGGTTCTAGAATCTCCAAGATGAAAGAACTAACCCAAATTTTGATAATCTATGTTTTAGAGAGTAATAGCTGGTGTTTTATTTTTCTTTTCTTTTTGACGAGTTACTACTACTATTGGCCATTGGAGCAGGGGCTTAAACACCAAACCATAAATATCTTTGATACTGTCAGTTCAAGTACGGCAAATAGTTTATACAAGAAGTAATTTTCAGTGCTCAAGAAATACGTTCTTAATTACTCAAATTTAATTTAATATTTAAATTGATTTTTATAGCATTAAAACTATTAACTTTTTTAATGTTTAAAAATAGTGGTTTAGAAAGCTACAAAATTATTGATTTTCTTAAATTTAAGCTCAAGAACACTATTGCTTAGATTTAAATTTGTTATTCATCCTCTACAAACATTTTAAAAAACCACGTAAGTTTGAAACATTGAATAGAAAAAATAGTTTTAAATTTTGGAGTTTCACTATAAATTTAAACAGAATTTAAGGAAGGTGAAATGCACAACAAGGAAATGGAAAGGAAACTAAAACTATTAATTATTACAGAACAGAGCTTTGATTTTCTTCTAAGATGTATTTATACCATATGTTGATTATAAATTAAACAAAAACAGATAAATAGTGTTAATTCACATAACCTTTTGTCTTAAAAGATATCAAATTTCCCATCTTTACCGTTTTAGTAAATTTACTTGAAGAAAAAAAATTAGAAAATATGTGCAAAGGTTCATTTCAAATACCATACATCATATCATATCATGTGTGTTTCTTCTCACCGTTCACATAAAAAAATATTGAAATATTGTATAAAAGATAAAATAAAAAATAAAATTCACCATGTAACAAGTTTTGATCACACTCTAATGAAATAGACTAAGATAGGTGATATTCAAAATGTACATCGTTTTTTTTATAAAATGTATCAATTCAAAATGTTTGTTTATGTAGAATGGCTTATTGTTTGTTCATAAACAAAACAAACACAAGTTGTTGTTGTTGTTGGTATCATTATAATAAGTAAATATATATATTTGTGCACATATATTAAATTCGGTTCACTTTACTTTTTCTTAGATTTTTAAACTATCCAACAAACAATTCAGATTTCAATATACTCAACTACAAAACTCGCAAAATCTGAAATAATCAGAAACTAACCAATTTAGTTCGATTCAGTCTGATTTGTCAATTTGACCAAAAATTTGCATACCTATGCCAATTTGCATAACTTAACTTGAATTAAGACACATTACATACAAATTTAATTAAAAGAAAAGCGTGGAACAAAAGTTGAATTGCCTGCATAAGTCGTGAAACAACTGCAAGATATCCCTAAACTACCAAGCCAAGAAGATGGTAAAGCTTATGCAAATCATATTCCGTAGTGTGTGAATGACATAGAAGGATATTTTGTAGTATGGATGACATAGAAGGAATCTCGTTGATTCCAACAAAACTTAACTTGAAGTATTGCAATGTTCTCCTAAAAGATAATATGGAACTAATGGCCAATTTTATGACTTTCTACTTTTATTTTGTGAACTTGTTACTTTGGTTTGTGTTGTTCTTACTGTTTAATTACAAATGTTATAGAACTTCATATATTTATATAACTTCATATATTTATATTTCATTACGAAGAATTTAATTATGTGTTATTTTTTTTATCTTTTAAAATTCGTCCACGATTTATAGGTATCTTTAACATAATTTCAAACACAATCACCTAAATAAATGAAAAAAATTATTTTTAAGGAGATTATAGTTAAATTTATTAAATGAAGAGATTAAAAAAAACGTGTCTAAAAAAAATGAAAAAAAATAAGTTTGGATATAATATAGATTATAATAATTTGGCCCAAAATACTAAATCCATGTTGTAAACGTTGCACAGGAAAAGGACAAAAATAAATTATAGATTATAACGCAAAAGAGCTCAAAGTGATGGATGCGAACTGCCAAGTCTCGAAGTGAGGCACGGAAATACGTCACAAAAAGCATGCGAAGCACGTGATCTTATGTGCCACTATTCATTTTCTTCTTTTTCTCTTACTCTCACTCTCACCTCTGAGCTCTAATCAACGCCTATGGCTATGTCCTCCGCCATTTCTCTCTGCTTCGTTTTTCTCTTTGCCTTACATTCTTCTTTACTCCTGCTTACCGTCGCCGGAACCTCCGATTCTCAGGAGTTCGTCGTCGAGTTAGACCATTCTAACTTCACCCACTTCGTAACCAACCTCGATTTCCTTATCGTCTCCTTCTACTCTCCAGGGTATACTCATTCAACTACTTAATTTGTGCTTCTTTTGTCTTATTTACCGATTCTTTCTTCTTACTTTTGCTGCTTCTATTTCTACTTCCTTCCATCTCGAATTATAGTATGTGAACTACATGTTGCCGTTCGTTTTTACATTTCTTTCAATTTCATCGCTTCACCTTGTATTTTGGTCTATCTGTACGGTTGCTAAAGACCTGTTGATCATAATTATGTAATTCTCTCATTTCAGATGTGGACGTTGTAAGAAGTTGGCCCCGGAGGTGATAAATACTTCTGTTCCTAATATCAGTAATTTGTAATCTCATTTTCGGATTTTCTTTTGTTTGGACTGATTTTTACTCTCGAGGATTTAGGAGCTGAGCGATCACTTGTTAAAATGTTTTGTAGTACGAAAAAGCTGCCTATATCCTAAGTAAGCATAATCCTCATTTGGTTCTAGCAAAAGTTAACATTTCAAAACAAGCAAATGTGGGACTTGCTGGATCCGATGGAAGAATTTCTATTAAGATTGTGAGAGACGGAGGAAAGAATGTTCAAGAATACAAGGGTCCTTATGATGCAGATGGTATTGTTAAATACGTGAAGAGACAGTATGGGCCGGCTTCTATTGAAATAAATACTCTGGAGGATGCCCAAATATTCTTGTCTGACAATAAGATTGCTATTGTGAGTACTCTATTTTGGCTCCTCTGATTTCATTCATACTTGATGAAGCATCTAGAATTATAATATTGTTTTTACTTGCAGGTTGGAATATTCCCTCATTTTTCTGGGGAGGAGTTTGAAAACTATACCATCCTAGCCAAGAATTTACGTCCTACTGAGGAATTTTTTCATACTTCAGATGCCAAACTTCTTCCTCAGGGTGAATCATCTGTAGCCGGTCCCTTAATGAGGGTATTCAAGCCCTTCGATGAGCTCTTTGTTGATACTCAGGTAATTGAGAATTTTGTAAATCTAGTATCCTGTGACATATTATAATATGCTGTGAACTGGGATTCTTATGGAAGTACACTTTCAGGATTTTGACGTGAATGCTCTTGAGAAATTTGTTGAAGAATCAATTGTACCTACAGTAACTATTATGGATGGAGACCAGATAAATCAACGTCTAGTTGACAATTTCATGTATAATTCAAATTCAAAGGTTAGAAGGAAGCTAGGAACTATTTACTGGTTTTATGTAGATGATTTAGTACAAGCAGTAAGAGATGGAAATTTTGTGTGAACTAGTGAACATTCCATCATTCAAAATATGCTGAAATTATTCTATTCTCGAGGATTATTAATCCAAAGTCCATTTCCAAATTTGTAGGTCATGTTGTTTATAAATTTTAGCAGTGAGGTTGCTGCTTCCCTTAAGTACAAGTATCATGAACTTGCTGAGCTGTACAAAGGAGATAACCTCAGTTTTCTGATGGCAGATATTGGTGTTAGTTCTCATGCGATTAAGGTTCATAACTCAGCATCATTTATTGTTTGTGTTGGTTTCAGTTGTTTGGTTACTCCCACTTAACAAATATTTTCGATAACTTTAATGTTCTGTTAAATTTTTCTTGTAAATTACAGCAATATGGAATTAAGGATGATCAAATACCCTTTGTTATCCTACTAAGTGATGGAACAAAGTATCTGAAATCCAATGTGGAGCCTGATGAACTTTCTCCCTGGTTGAAAAAATATAAGGTGATGCCTCTCCCTCAGACCTGAGTTCAAGTGTTTCATTTTTCAAAATTTGCAAGGTGGTGTTTCCTTTCTCAACCTTAGTTTTGAAGGTTAATTAATTCATATGGAGTTGTCTAGAATTTTCTGGTGATCAAGTTGCTTTACTGCAGAATGGAGAATTAGAACCATACATAAAATCTGAACCTATACCAGAGCATAATGATGAACCTGTGAAAGTGGTGGTAGCGCACACATTTCAGGACACAGTTTTCAACTCGAGGAAGAATGGTATGTATAAGGACATTTATTGGCATGCATGAATTGAAAGACAATTTTTTTGTTTTATATTTTGTCTCATTATTTACATCACTCAAAAA
The DNA here is from genome assembly GCF_000004075.3 of Cucumis sativus. Classification (NCBI taxonomy): domain Eukaryota; kingdom Viridiplantae; phylum Streptophyta; class Magnoliopsida; order Cucurbitales; family Cucurbitaceae; genus Cucumis; species Cucumis sativus. The sequence continues at coordinate 17,585,926 of NC_026658.2, forward strand.
TTGGAAACTTGACTTCATTGGCATTGGAAATTGAATCTCACTTTTGGTTAGTGTTCTTGCATTGCAGCTTTGTTGACCAGTATCCAAATAAAGTTGTTAGTGGAGTGAAAATAAACATTATTGTGAATTAGTTTATGGTGTGCAACCATTGAAATTGACCGGGAAGATCTGAGATATTTAATATGGAAATTACGTACCTTATTTAAGCTTTGTTTGGTAACCTTTTGTTCAGCTTAATCTTAAAAAACAGAAAACCAAAAACAAAATGGTTATGAAATATAGCCTCTTTATTCAGTTTGCATTTATTAGCTGTATGACTACAATAGGATTGACACTTCACTGACATGTGATTCTCTGCAGTTCTGCTTGAGTTTTATGCTCCTTCACATAAAGTCTGCAAAGAACTGGCTTCAGTCTTTGAGGATCTTGCCATCTCATATCAAAGAGATCCTGATGTCATAATTGCTAAATTTGTAAGTTATATTATGTCTTCTCCTTTTCTCTTTTGTTCTTTAGAGTGTTTGGAGCACTACATTCTCAGTTTTATGAAGTTTGGAGTAAATATGTTTGAATTAAGAAGTTTGTATTTGGAATCCAAAACTGTAAGATAGAATTCATCGATAAATGTGCTAAATAAAGAACCGGGAAAACACATAGTTCCTCGATAAATATGCAAACTTTAGTAGATTTACTATTAAAGCTGAGCATTAAACACAGATTTGTGAAGTTGGCCAAACACCCCTTGATGTTTCTCAACTACGTTTTATTATCTTTTAAGTACTAGCTCCATACATTAAAAAATGGATCAACTTCAAAGTCACTGTTAGCATGTACAATAACAAATCCATTTTTTTAGCGTGCATGAATTAAAACAGTCTCAGTGACTACGCTAGAAATCTCATAATTTGTATCCGTGCTATTTTGTGTGATGATCTGATAATCTTTTTAATATATGTATTTCCTTGAAATTAACCAAAAAGAATATTCACCATGATGTCCTTTAAAGTAAGTCTTTGAAAAAAGTATTCTTCTGAGTCCACATGATTTGAACTTTAGTTTGCTAATAGTTTTGATAATATAAACAATCGCGTTCTTTTGTATCACTTTTTAAGTATATTTACTTTTTAATCGATATCTTTTTGGATGTTTATGATGATGCAATATGCAATATATTTCAATAACACGCTTTTCAGGATATCTTTGCAAATGACATACTACATGACTTTGAGATCTGGAAACTCCCTACTGTTTACTTCAAATCGGCTGATGGGAATATATCACAATACATAGGGTATGCAACGAAGGAAGACTTCAGAGAGTTCATCGAAAAGAATAGGTCTAAGCCTGCTGATGAACAATTGGATGTGAAGGATGAGCTCTAAAAGACCGTAAGCTTTGTGTTCTTATAAATTTTCGGCAGAGTATTTGTATTTATCTTTTGATGTCACAATAGTTGTTCACAGATCTCTTTGCTTTTGCTTTTGCTTTGCTGACGAAGTTAGGAAGGGAGAAGCACTTGAAGCAAGAAACTTTTATTGAGAAAATACAGAGATGGAGACTTCTGAGAGAGGAAAAGAGTCGGTAACCACTTTTGTTTCTTTCTTTTTTTCTTTTAACTTCCTTTAGCTTCTTCTTTCTTGACTTGCAAATGGAGATACTAACTCTTAGTACTTATGGCCATTACATCCTTGGCCTTATTAGTTATTTCTCTCTTTAAACTAAAAATAAAAATAATGGAAAGAAAAACCCCCAAAACCAAATTTAAAATGAATAGAACACTCATTAATTAAACCCTGTGAAGCAAATCATTGATTGCTATATGATAAGCGTCTTGGAAATTCTGAATCACATTATTAAAATGATCCATAAACCTAGCCTGGCTAAGTTCATAAACGATATAGCTTTTCATTTTTCTCAAAGAAAACCCTCCCAACTTTTTCACCACATGCTCACTTCTCTTCAACTCTGTTTTTATCAATCATCACTGAATATTTACCAGTGATACTACTAAATGGATCAAAGAAAAGTGGAATACAACCTAAAATCAACGAATCAAAAACTGATTTCCTAGTGGGACTGTCTCCAGGTGGCTGTAGGCAAGGTCAATAAAGGCAAAGACAGATACAGTGGAAACTGAGATCTAATTCATATTTCATAAACATAAATATTGAGAGTCACCATATTGGGACCAAATGGGTTTGTTAGAAAGAACACATCACTCAAAATAACCTTTTCTTTCTCACTAAAATGGAGAGAAATACATTATTTTACACGAGAACCTAAACTAGAGAGAAAAAACCAAACCATTCATCAAGAATCTATATATCATGAGAATGGAGAGGATCTGGATACAAAAGTTGCAAATGGATGAGCGCGTCTTATCCAGACTTATCCTTTAGAAGAAAAAAAGGTTAAAATTTTGACATATTTACGGTTATGATTACCGTTATTGTTATGTTTTAAACCCTATTGAGATAAAGGTACCGGTAAAAGTAAATTTGACAAAATTCATAATTTTAGGTATATGAGATCAAAAGCAATTTGATTATATTTGTGTTCGTGATCCATTATGATTGATTTATTAATGAAATTTATTACAATTACACCAATTTTCATTATGAATCGATAAACATGATCTAATTGTTTATTTAATACAATATAAGTTCAATAAAAAAAACCTATGCTTATTTCCACGCTAATGCAAATCAAAGATGAAAGAAACTTGTTGTGTTCCACGGGAAGCAACGAGCAAGAACACAATGTAGAGTAAAATGGCCAGAAGAACCTCTTGCTCAATAGACTGATGTGGCTTACATGAAGAACACAAAACACAGAGTAATAATGTTAAGCAACCCTAAATGGGTTTCATGATTCAATTTTGACAAATCAATTCTATAAAGGAAAATACCATCCATTAGAAAAAGATAAGTCCTCCCAAAATAGAAAAAATTATGGTGGACATTAATTAACACGTTGCCGCTCGCCGTTCCTGCACCATCACTGTTGCCGTCGTCCTTGTCGGTTGCTGTCTTGAGGTCGTTTTTTTGTATTTTTTTCTTTTATGTTTAGGGTTTAGGGTTTATGTATATGTTTATTGTTTATGTGTTGGTATATAATTTTATTTGTGTATGTGTTATGTGTATATTTAATGTGTATGTATACTTATAATTAGGTATATGTTTATTTTGTATGTGTTATGTGTATATGTTTAGGGTGTATGTATATGTATATATAGGTTTAATTTTATGTGTTATATGTATATTTAAAGTGTAATGTGTAAGGTATATGTATGTATAGTTTAGTGCATATGTATATGTATGTATATATATTTTTTATTGCAATTAGAAAATTAATAAAATTTTAAATAATGTATGAATTTATATGAAATTTGAATATATTTAGTGTTGTAAATATGAATTTGAATGTTGAATTAAATATTCAATATTTTATATTGAAATTGCATTTGAATTTCATATTGAATTTGATATTTAATATGAATTTCATATTGAAATTGCATTTGAATTTAAAAATTATTAATTAACGTAACTAAAATGGAGCATGTATAAAACTAATATAACATATTTATTTGTTAGACATTTTACCAAGATGGACAAAAGTTGGATGAAAATTAGGGATAAGTTTTCTGTTGAGTACAGAGAATGAGTTTTTCAGTTTAGAGGTCGCAAAACATCACACAAATAATTATGGAAAATTAAGGTGTCCATACAAGAAATGTATGAATTCAAACTAGGACTCCTTAGAGGGTGTGAAGCAACATCTATTAACCACCGGAATAGCCTCCTCCTATATCAACTGGGTGTATCATGGAGAGCCCTTGACCTTGAACATAGGTATACAAACATTTAATGAAGGAACAAGTAGTAGTTACCCGATAGTTGATGAAGGACGAGATATGCTTCTGTTGTGCAGAATCAGATGGTGGATCTTCAGTCTCAGCCCGTCCCAGAGGGTTCTGAACCACTAACTCAGGATGAGATATGCGAGGCAGTTTTGGGTAGACGACTGGGCTACTCAAAAGGCCTTGATTGGGGCCCAAAACCTAAGTCTAGGACTGCCGCTTCATCTTCTTCCTCCAATATGTATGACTACCAGACACACATAGCAGAGGTTAACGACCTCAAAATGAGACTTGACAACGCTAACCAAATTCTCGAAGAACAACGCCTGTGGGACGAGGAGCGAGATCAAGTAATTGCAGACCAAGCACGAAAAATGGAAGAGATGAAGAAGATGATCGGGGAGATGAGTCGTGCATAGAGAGACCCGCGATCACTTGGGTACGCACTTTTCAATATTTACTTTGTTTAACTTTCCATATGTGACATTCTAACAATATTTTCATGTTATTTGTAGGTTTGACGTCCACTGCACGAGAGCATTAAATATTAAGTTTTTATCAATTTTATGTAATATTTTGAATTATGTAATTAATTTCTTGTATCGAACATATTTAACTTATCATTTGATTTCATAATGAATAATTAATACTTTTATTTCTATCAATTTACTACAAATTTTGTATCGAGTAAACCAATCAATATATAATAATAATAATAAAATTATATATAAAAAAAAACCTTTTGCAACGCAGACGTCACAGAAAGCAGACGTCGCATAAGCCTTCTGCAATGTCTGCGTCGCAAGAGCCTATTGCGACGTCGACGTCGCATAAGCCTTCCATGACGTCTGCGTCGCTGAAGCCTTCCGCGACGTCTGCGCCGATGAAACGTTCGCAACGTTTGCGCCGCCGATGCTTTCCGCGACGTCGACGCCGCAAAAGCCGTTCGCGACGTATTGGGATTGTGCGCGGGGAAAATATTTTGCGGTGTGGCAGTAAGCGGCGTCGCGGAAAGTATCCCCGACAGACTTTTACCAACATGCCTGCCGATGTTGTTTGCGGCGTCGCGGTAGCTTTTCGTGACGTTGTTTGTGTTTTCAACGACGTGTCTGTGCGTCAGGGAAGAGCTGGTTTCTTGTAGTGTTACAATATTTGAACACAATGTGTGACCAAACCATGAAAAATATAGATCACAGTATTCAGCAGACCGGCGACTGAATGTTGCCAACATAGATCGTAGATGCATTCAACGTAGATAATTTTAATTATGATTTGAAAATGATATAGATGCATTCAAATTTTAATTTTAAATATATAAAATTATATTGAAAATGAATTTTTTATTTGCACCAAAATCATGGTCATATAATTCATTCCAAGTTTTAGGACACATCTTTCACCTATGCATTAAGTTATCATTATGGTTTCAAAATTTAGATCATAAAATTTTTTCTAATTAATTACTTTAAATTTTCATTATGATTTCAAAAGTAAGTAATGCAAGCAAATTAGATAGAGAGGAAATTTTAAATGTTTGTGTTGAAAAGGAAAGATATGTGAAAAAATTTCTAATGCATGCGCACTTAAGGATAGAAATTAAAGTTTGTTGTAAATAATCATAATAATTTTGGTTAGATTAGGACATAAATAAAAGATTGATTAATTAAGTTTTTAATAATTTAAACCATAATAATCATAAGGGTTTGATTTGTTAATTAATTAAATGTCTCTTTCTTAAAAAATATTATGGTAGCTTTTTTCTAAGAAACTAAAACATAATAATCATAATACAAGTTTGAATATTAAGTTTTTTCAATTATATATTTGATTAATTACATGTTTTTTAGAAATTAAGCCATAATATGATTAATTAATTTTTAATAAATTGAACCATAATAATTCTAATAAGAGCTTTATTAATCAATTAATTAAATGTCTAGGTTTTTAAAAAATATGGTAATTTTTTTCTAAAAAATTAAAACATAATAATCATAATAAAAGGTTTGAATATTAAGTTTTTTTTTTAATGAATTACCTTTTTAAGAAATTAAACAATAAATTTTCTTTTTATTTAAGGAAGTTGTGTATCGAGTCAAACTAGTCGATGTGGGCTCACGTGTATTAATGGAAGTCATGTAAAATACACGACTTCCTACAATTTCCAAAACTACTATATTTTTTACAATAGTTTGTCACTTCACCATGTTGTTGTCATTTTTTCCACAAACTATCCTACTTTTGTGGTTATTTTTAAAAAACACTATATTTTTTTAAATAACCCACTAATTCGTGAGGGAAATGTTGTTGAAAGAGAAAAACCGAGGAGAGATAGGGAGGGAGAGAGAAACAAAAAAATGTTACTCAATGTCTAAATACAATATGTATAATATTATCAATATATATTATATTCTAAAGTTAATTAATTTCAGTACCAACTCGGTCACTTTTTCGGTAGTTGACTAACGGTCAATTTAACACAGGAACCTAACAATTTAGAAATATTTTCCAAACTCCGAGAGTTAAGTGTCACTTCTAAAACCTTATAAACCAAATAAACATCAACTTCAAAACTCATGAACTAAAGTATATTATAAATCACATACTGAACAAAAACTAACACATCATTAGAACAAGAAAAATACATCATTCTAAAATATAAGATGATGTACGTAAGATATGTTATCAATATTATTATCACAACAAACAAAAACTCATGTATATATGCATTATAGATCTGAGCCCAACGAATTCCAACTATCTTCTTAAGACAAATTTACTTACTAGTGCTTGAGTTTTCAAAGCAATTGTCTTCCAAGATAAAACAGATCAACTTTCTTCTAAGAGTAGCACCCGGTCTAAAAGATCAATGAACGAAACTTTGTAGAACAACCGAACGTATGTCAAGATTGTGGATAAATGAAAAAGATGTGTTATTTTAACCAAATAGAAAGGGACCTTACTTATATATTTATTTGTGGTCATTCAAAAAGTCATATTTTTTTCTATAATTTAGTTATTAATTTTCATGAAGTGATGCATTCACTCATAATGCATCCATTCATGAAGAAACACAAACAATAACCATTTATTCCAACAATCCCCCATAAATGGTAAGTTGACAAATAGAAGAAATTAGGAGTTCGGCGTATTTTTTAAAAGAGAACCTACATAAGGATAAGTAGTATAAACTTTGAATTTTCCCTAGTGAGAACATCAATCGAGTTTACTTGGTTAATTAGTGGACATGATGCCTTGAACTGTCAACCGTTCTAGAGTAAACTAAAACAATAGATATCACACAACTTCTCATTAATTAGAACAAAGTTTGTTCTCATGATTGTGTTCGTTTTGGTCCTAAACACCGCATGGTCTCATGAGTGCTTTTAGAGAATTCGCCTTAAAATTCTCACAGAAGCAGCCCCTTCACACTCACATACGTGATTCTTGTACAAAAACATCACAAATGCTCTTTTTATTAATAATTACCACTTACAGAAATCATTAAAAGCATAATGCTTGCCCTAAAACCACACTAGCACTACCTCATCATTCGTAGAATGGGTGAAAGATTTTAATGCAGTGCTTATTATGTTATCTAGAGATCGACTTTCCCGTTGAACCTAGATCCTGGGATCTCTAGTCAACTATGTTGGGTTGCCTCTCTGAGTAACTTCATATTATAGGTTTTAATCCCATTCTTTTTTATGAACTTTTAACCAACTCCCTAGTTAGCTAGGTCTTTAGTAAGTGGATCCGCAATAGTATCTTTTGGACTCACAAAGTCAAATTGTGATAATTCCACTAAAGAGTAGTTGCCTAATTGTATTATGTCTCATTCGTATATGTTGAGACTTATCATTAATATTTCGTGCCCTTCCAATAGCTGCGTTGCTATCACTATGTATACATATTGCAGGCACCGGTTTAGATCAGTTGAAAATATATCTTCCAAAAAATTTTGAAGTCATTTTCTTCTTCTCTAGCCTTGTCTTGCTATAAATTTAAATTCCATTTTTCACAATAAATTTTCTATATTTTCATATGGGAAATCCTGATACAATATATAATGAACCTTCCAACATGGTGAGACATCATATCACAAATGCATCATATTACAAATTTGGAATCATTCATTGATTGTTATGGCATATTGTTTCGTGTGGGTGTATATATATATATACACATATATAAAAGACTAATTATTCCCATAATTTGTTTGCCAAATTTACCATTATAATAATTATATATAGTGTGTTATCTAGTCCACTCCAAGTGTGATTGTTGCATACATATTTTGTATATATTTATATGCTTCAAACTGCAAGCAACTTTGCTTTGTTCGCTTCTCAATGATGATTTTCCAATAGTCTTTCAAACCCAAAGAATAACATTTCTTTTGCCCATCAATAATGAAACTATTTTCATTAAATTTCTTATATAAACTTTCGTAATCTTCACCATGTTGTACAACATATTTAAATGGTTGATGACATTTGTGTGAAACTAATTACCAAAAATTTGTAAAACAAAGTAAATAACTTTATCGAACAAGTTCTCACAAAATAAAATCAAATAAATCAACAAATACAACCGATGTTTTACATTGTTGGTTTTAAAACAAAGAATTTGCAAAATCTCACGCACTCTTCTTGAAGAAAACAAAGATAAATACTTTGTAAGATATATTGCCAAGAGGGAGAGAAAATAAATAGAACTTCTTGCCTTTATTCAATTTAATGGACTAATATTTATAGTCTAAAAAGAAGCAAAAATCACTAACTCATTAACTTAGTGCTTACTAAAATTTTGGAGATAATTAAAAAATAAATAACAAAAACAATAAATAGAAAAATAACCTAATTTTTTCACTTACTTAGGAAGATCATGGCAGATATCACGTACATTTCAAGCCTAATGCAATGTAAAATGTAATGTCGAGAAATGTAAAATGTAAAATGTTTGTAAAACCATTAGGTTTAATATCTAATAAGCATACATAATGTACAAAAATAAGCCAATAATGACATAAATAATATAATACTCATAACTTATTATCAAATACACACTTATATTAATACAAAATTAGTGTAAATTTTCAGGAAGAAACACAAACAAGAAACCTTTATTCCATTTATTCCAACAAGATATGATTGGGAACAATTTGTCTATACATTGTGTAGATATTTCTCTTTCAAAATGATGAAAGCAAAATACCCAAAAGCAAAATTAAAACAAACTCCCATTATTTGAATTGATTACAACATGGAAACCCTTTGAAGCAAATTACTAATTGCTATATGATAAGCATCTTGGAATTTGTCAATCACATTATTTGAATCTCCATAAACCAACCCAGGCATGAGCTCATAAATTATATAGCTTCTCATTTCCTCTCTTTTCTCTAGAGAAATCCCCTCCAATTTTTTCACCACATTTTCACCACTTCTCTTCAACTCCTTTTTATCAATCATCACTGAATATTTACCATGATCCTCCGGTAAATGCCATGGATACTGATAATAAGCCGTAAACGGGTCGAAGAAAACTGGAATACAACCCGAAATCAACGAATCGAAAACTGATTTCCTTGTCGGGCTGTCTCCAGGAGGTTGCAAGCAAAATTCTGACTCCAAGAAAAGCTCAATTACTGCCTTCGGTCTGTCGCAGTCTCCTTTCTTGCAGTTTAAATGTCGACAAAGCCTTCCGCCCTCTGTCGTAGTGCAATGGTCGATTAATAACGACCGTATGTTTTCCGACGATTCGGGTCGTGCACCTCCAGCAAACCCGACGAGATATTTCCTGCGGGATCGTATGGCTTTCCACTGCCAGGCGAAAATATCATCGTCTGAGTGAGGGTGGAAGAATGTGGGATGAGGTATTCCAACGTCGTTTTGGTGCCAAGGCTGTCGTTCAATTAGGAGTTTGATGGGGTTTTGTAATTGGTGAAGTTCCAAAAATTTGGTGCCCCATGAAGGGTTATTACTGTTATAACCGTTAATGTTACCGTTGGCGTTTCTTCGAAAATCCCAAGAGATTTTTCCCAAAACGAAGACATGGTCCTTGCCTGAGTTTTTGGCCCATGGTTTTTGAGCCGACAGCCATTGAATGAGTTCTAACCCCAATGAATCCTTAAGTTCATAGGTAACATTGTTCTTGAAATGCCATCGGAGAATATCTAGTCCACCATAGTAGGGTACGTAGAAAAGCTTGGCTTCTTCTTGGTTGTATACCCTACACGGATGCTTTAAAACCCTACCATTGGAGCCAAAAAGTTGTGTACGTTAGAATTACAAAAAGAGATAGGTCGACAAATATCAAAATATATATATTTGAATTCATATTAAAAGTATTTTTCACACAATTTTGACAGAAGCACCTGTAGCTGTTTGCCCAAGGATTAGAGAGAAGTGTGGTGGACTATTTAGCCCCCTCCAATGTTTGCTCGTAGTATTATCGATTAAGGTTTTCTTAATTCCTAATTCTATACGGTATATAATATTTGTTCTCACTCTCCTTTTCCTCATACCTCTTCTCTCATTAAGCTCCAAATATTTACCAAGTAAAAGTAGAAGGTCAAACCAAAACGAAAATCCACATCACAAAAGGAAACAATGTCGAGAAAAGTTAAGATAATAGTATGCATCCCAAACACAGACTATTATACTATCATATTATCATAATCCTTAAACTATTTTAAGTCACTCGCTCCGCATCCGAGACTGATTTTAAGTTTTGTTGAAAATTCATGAACTAAATTATAATGTTTATAGCTCGAAGAAATCCAAAATTAATATGACTAAACATTAAAACGTTAGATGGAACGTATGACAAACAAATAAATTTTCTACTAAAAACAAGTCAATTATAAATATAATTAGCAATTAGATTCAAGGGATTAATAGGTATGTATAGCAAGAAAATAAAAAAAATAGTCAGGGTACCTTGAATGAAAAATGGGCTCAAGGGCATATTGATTAGTATTATACCATCCATCTCCAAGCTCCGGAATCTTCTCTCCCAAACCTTCATTATTAAAATACTTACAAAAGTTCATCCACGGAACCATTTCTCCACATTGCCCCACCAATTCTTTATTAAATTTCGCCGGCAATTCGTACACATAAATTCCTCTTCCTCCGCCGCACTTCCCCGCCGCCCCATTATTATTATTATTAATCCACGACCGCTGCTCACGTAATTGCTCTTCAATTGCCTTCATCGCAATAATCTCCTTCTCCTCTTCCTCCTCATCTCTACTTCCCATTTTAATTGCACCCCCAACCGCCACCTTCTCTCTGCTTTCCTTCTTTGAAGAATTATAATAATTATTCATACTCTTTTCTTCGTTCATGATGGACTCCTCTGAATTAGAATTGGACGAAGCTTCTGGAACTTCAATAATCTGTTTTATAATGTAGCTGTTGTTGTTGGAATTACTTGAATTATTTTTATCTTCCTTTCTTCCTAATGTTGTGCTCCCTCTTTCTGATTCCCTGCATGTGTTACCAAACGTACATATATAATTCAGGTGGAATTTTAAGTTTATGAAAGAGTAATAATAATAAAAGAAAATAATACGAAGCATTAATAAATTCTTTTGATGAAAATGTATTAACTAAAGAAAACAAAACTCAAGAACAAAAACAAAATTGCAAAATTTAAAATGTTTAATAGGATTAAGTGGATGAATTATTATTATTTTTTTAAAATAATAGTAAGTTGTTAGCTAATTTAGGAAATTAAGTAGAATTTTATATTTGAAAAGTTGCATGTAGTAGCACGCAAGAATTATGAGTTTTCAATTCCCTACGTCAAATGCAATTGCTTGATAACTTATCTTACCTTTTTATAAAATAATAATAATAATTTACATGTCTATTAAATAAAGAAACTTGAAAATGTTGGACCAATAATATTTTAGACCCAGAATTTAATTTTACGTACATTTCTACCATTATTATAAAATAATAAATATCAAATAATATAATAATGTTACGTCAATATAATATAGTACTAATTTTTTTATTATTTCACGTTCTCATGCATTGACCATAACTTTTTTTTTTTTTTTAACTTTAACTGGAAGATATTACTTTTAGTGTGAACCACGCTTAAATTGTTTAAATTCCCGAAGTAAAAATAAAAGATTGAAAACTATATTTTTTTACCTTTCAAAACTTGACTTTATTTTATAAAATATTTGTTAAAAATAGATAATAATTATAAAGTAAATAAATTTAAAAAAGAAAATCACATTTAAAGTTAATTTTTAAAAAACAAATACTATGTTTAGTAATTATTTTGTTCTTTGTTTTAAAAACTAAGGCACACAAATTCCACTTCTGAATTTTGTTGACTATATTTTAACAGGAATTTAAAACCTATATGCCAAAATTTGAAAACTAATAGAAGTACGTAGTTTTTGTTTTTGAAGTTTTGGCTAAAAGTAAGAACTCAAACTGTTTTATCTAAGAAAGATGAAAAAGTAAAAACAAGTGAGACAACATATAGTACAAAAATGAACTTTGAAAAACTAAAAAGAAAAACTGAAATGGGTTTTTGAGATAAACGAGGTTGGATGAAAAAGGAAAGCATTACCAAAGTTGGGAATCGGAGTGAGAGTGTTGGATGGGGATTGGAAAGTTGGAATGTGAGCCAGCAGAAAGGCAGTAAAGATCAGTAAGTTTTCTTGAAGAAAAACAAACATGAATGAATTTTCCAGAAAGAATGGTAGTTGAAGATGACCATAAAACCAGAATCACGATCAAGCAAATGGCAGTGGGAATTCTATATAGAAAAAACCTCAACAACGCGGTGCCGTATTCACTTCCACACACTTGATCTCTTCTTTCTTCCTTCACTTTCTTCCATGGCCTAATTCTAGAAATTCCTGCCATTTTCGCCATTATGAACTGATGAAGAAGAAGAAGAAGAGGATCAGGAAGAAGAAGGAACTTATTATACTGTTGTTATTATTGGTCAATATGGTTTTTCCTTTAAAGCCTTAAATATATGAGTTTGCATTATTTTAATTAATGATATCAAGAACGTGCATACCACATATATTTGTTATTATTACTCTATCTCTAGCTATAGTATATGTATTTATTAATATATATTATATCATATGGTTTGCCAAAATGCGATGGCACCTTGAAATGGAAAATATTGACTTTGGAGTGTATATATATGTGTGTGTGCACGCGATTAAAATATCATTTTAGGTTCATACATTTTGAAGAAATCTGTTTAAATATATGTATTGTTATGCTTTTAATAAGTCCTAGTGTGTTTGAGGGAAGGGAAATTGTAAGGGAAAGAGTTATGCTTGTTTGGGGAAGGATTATGATAAGGTTTATGTTTGGGAAAATATATTGGATTTAGAATATGAATTTAAAATAAATTGACAATTTAATCGCATGTAACGATTACGTAGAAAAAGTTAAAAATGGATATCGTATTTAAAGAAATTATTGTAAATTGTTTTATGAAAACTATAGGGATTTGCTCGTACATTGTGTTCTATGTAATTGACTTCAGTTTTATAACTTATTACCTATAAACAATTTATTTCTTCGTATATCGTTTCGTTTGAATGAAATTATGGTGTGAGTATTTGGTTTAAATCAATTGTTAAATATATGTAATTTGTGTATTGCATTTAAAATATCAATTAAAAAACAAAAATATAATATGAATTAAAAAAATTAACAATTTAATGGCACGTAACGATTACGTAAAAAATATTGAAAATAGACATTGTCTTTAAAGAAATTATTGGAAATTGTTTTACAAAAACTAGGATGATTTGGTAAATTAAATATAGGGGTAGTTGCAAATTTAGCAATTAAATTCAAACTAATTAAGGATATAGCACAATTTTAAAAAATTTGTAAATATAGCAAAATTTGTCAAATTCTATCAATGATATAAGTCTATCACTGATATACCATATGAAGTCTATCAGTGATACAAGTCTATCAGTGATAGTTTTGTTATATTTGCATTTTTTTTAAATGTTGCTATATCCTTTATTATTATTGCTAAAATAGTTATCCATTGCATTTTTCCTTAAATATATTTAATTTGTGTATTGTATTTAGAATACAAATTAATAATAATAATAATAATTTATTGGCACTAAACGCTTGCATAAAAAACATTGAAAATGCACATCGTATTTAAGAAAACTAATGTAACTTGTTTTACGAAAATATGACAATTTGGTAAACTAAATATACGAATATTTATGTATTGGATTTAAAATATGAATTTAAAAAATAATAAGAATAAATAATTTTATTAATCCTTCGAACATAATCATTCTTTCAAACAAATATTATCATAACACTATCTATTATAATTCTTCTCCCAAACACATTTATTATAACACTATGATTATCATAATCATTTTCTCCATAACTCTTTCTCTCCCCCAAACGCACATTTAGTCTTTAAATGCGTGTTTATTCTTTTTTTTTTAAAAAAAAAACATGTTTGTTATCTATAGAGAAATTGTCAAAAATAGCAAATTTAAGAAAATATTTATAACATATAGCAAAATTTTCAAATTCTATAAAAAAAAAATAGACACTGATATGCTTCTATTAGTAGCTACCATAGATAGAATCTAAAATTTTGCTATAACGTGTAAATATTTTAATTTAGTCCCTTATCTATACCACATTTTTACCGTAAATATTACAATTCGACAAAATATTTATGGTTCGTATAATAAAATGAAAGTCCATGAGGTTGGTCAGTTTTTTAAAAAATATTTCAGGTTTGCCCTTTTTTCATTGTCTTTCTTCTCTTTCTCTTCTACGGTTTTTTTCTTTCCATTGTCTTTTTCTTTTCTTCTTCTACAATTTTTTTAAAAATATTTTCGTTTGCCCTTCCTTTCCATCTTCTTTCTTCTATAATTTTTCTTTTTATTTTCATCGTCTATTGTTTTTTTCAAATTGTTATTTGGTTCAAATCGTGTACCGAATATAAAAGATCTATTTTTTAAAAAAAAATGTTATTTGATGGGTTAATATCATGTGCCAACTATAAATGATCGTGAAAAAAATAGTTTGGATTCTGAATAGCCAAATCTGTGTACCAAAAAATCTTGAAAAAAATTCGTTAAGATTTATCTACTGATCCAATCTAAATGATCATGCATCAAATATAAACGATTTGTACTAAATCTAAACGATTGTATACCAAAAAAAATCTTGAAAAAAAATCGTATCGAATATAAATGATTGTTTACCAAAAATTTTTAAAAAAAAATTGTTTAGATTTGGATACCCAAATTTAAACATCCAAATCTAAACAATCAAATCTAAATCACGTGTACCAAATCTAAATGACCAAAAAATAAAATCGTTTGGATTTGGTTACCCAAACTTAAATGATTAAATCTAATCAATTGTATATCAAAGAATAATCAAATCCAAACTAATAAAGAATCATGAAAAAATTAAACGATGGTGTAAGAAAGAATAGTCAAATCTAAACTATCGTTTACCAAATATATTATGCGTTAACTCCAATTAATTACGAGACATTTTTTGTATTTTTCATTGTGGACCTGTAGTTTTTTTTATTTTCGAAATTGTTCTGTACAGTATAAATATTTTGCCACTTTGTTGTATTTTTTAAGAGACTCCTCTTAAAAATATATTTACACGTTTTATTAAACAATTAAACATGAGCCATAGAGAAAAATTACGTTTCTTGGAGTCACAGGATAATAACCGAATTATCAGTAAAAAAATAAATCAACTTTGTCGATGATACCCTTCCCTGACCAAATGACGATCTCCTCCCTTCGTGGATCAGAAACAACAATATCGTCATCTCTTGCAATTCTTAAATAAGAATTTTCTCCAATTCTTAAACCCTCATGCAATCGAAACCCTCAACCCTCACACAATTCTGGCATCCACCCTCAAATTTCCAACCATCACATCCCGTTTCTGAACGCCGCCAAGGTGGCCGCTTTGGTGGTCGTGGAGGCAGAGGCTTCCACGATGAGGATCTTTCCATCTAAAGTTGTTGGTTCATATCTACCATTATTTTTCTTTCTTTTTTATTGAAACTGTCTATCCACAGAATTAGACTGTTTACCATACATACAATATTGTTTCTGAATTAGAATTAGATATACTACAGATAAGGATCCTTTTGTAAGTTTTTTTTTTTTTTTTTTCATGTTTTCTCGTTAATATATTGGGGTTTATCAGGTTTCTTTAATTAAAATAAAATTTTATCGAGTTTAGGTTTTTCTTTGATTTTAAAGGAAATTATGGTCATAGAGATTCTTTTAGCTAAAGGGTTTTTTTTAGAATTTTTATATGATCTTTTTTTCCTAAGAAGTTCCTGCTACTAATTAACGTTTAGGTTTAATGAATTTTTAGTAGGTCTTATTTTTCCTTTTGATGTTACTTGACTTCCCATTAGTATTGATAATAACATTAGTAGAATAAGAAGAATTATTAGTACGCTGATATTAGCCGTGTAGTTTAATAAGTTGACACGAACTTAATTAAGGTTCAACATGGATACATGTAGTTTCTCAAAAGTTCCTAAAAATGGTTATCTCGAGGATTCGGCAATCAATTACAAAATCTCTCCTCCAAATTCATATGGAGTTGTGGTTCTTGGTAGTACTTTTGCTTGATTACACGACGGTCACGGTCTTTTTCTTAAGGTATATCTCCTCTTCATTTTGAATGTTTTTCTTGTTATTTGTTGAGATATGGTAGATGGTGGAATTCAAAATGCAGCAAAGCTCGGAAAGGATCCGATTTGGATCGGAGTTTGTGATGGTCTATGCTAAGCAAAAAAAAAGGTCTCAACTTCATTTCAGTTGAATTTCTTGCTGCTTTATCTTTTTCAAGCGTTGGATGAACTTTCACTCAGTTCTAGATTACCTGATTTTAGTTTTAACAAATTTGTTCAGTATGTGTTTAACAAATCTTTAATGTCTTGTTTGTTAGTTTTACAACATATTATGTGTCTGTTCACGTGATCAGCACAAAGTTCGTCCTACAGAGAATTCTCTGATTGGTAACATAAATTTTTTTCTCTGATCGGTAAAAATAAAAAAGAGAGACAATCTGCAACCTATTACAAGTGCTTTAGATGGTTATTTCTTTGATATGATTTTTATCGAACAAATAATAGTAAATTATGTCTTTGTGCAGGCCCTATCACAAAAGAAAGAATAAATATTGATCCAACATGTGCACCATTTACTAAAGATCTAAGAGATCTTGAGGGACTTAGTGAAGGAGTGGTAAGCTTTCTCAAGCTCCCTTCATGACCAATAAACTAATATGTGCATATTTTTTGGCATTTGGTCACCCTTTTTGCTTCTATAGTCTTTTACTCCATTATTATTTATTTATTTTGGTGGGTTTGGGAAAGAAAATATTTTACAGCCGTTTTTTTATGGGAACTATTATTGGTCCTTTTCATTTTTATTCTCATGTTTAACTGGTTATAAACCTGAAATAGGAGAAGCTAAAACTAATGTTTGAAAAAAGGGTTCTGATACATATATTTATTAGAATTTATAAAACTAATGTTTGAAACATATTATTATTCTAATAAAAGATTCTTGGAGGATTACTCGTTGAGGCTCTTAGGTTACATCAATTTGGTTTTAGAGTGACCACCTGAACCGCCAATGTAAGACTGAAAATGATGGTTTTTAGTTTATTTAAGGCACCATCTAATAAGACCAGTTTTGACAAAGACTCAAGATAAGGTAACACATATCTATCAATAGGTTGACCCAATGGTTTCTCAAGGTGATATCAGTTCCATCATCAATCCAAAATTGAAAGAAGATTTTGAGGTGAACGCCATTTGGAAAGTGGTTGAAATAGCAATGTCGTATGCATATCTCACATTTACAAATAGGGTCAACCATGAGTCAAGTTGTGATTGATTTGAATGAATGTTGGAAAATGGAGTTAGCTCAGAGTAACAACAATATCATCAACCTAAATTCGTAGTTGAAGATCATGTTTCTTTGTTTGGTCCAAGATAGTAGACAACTAACCATCACCACATTGTCAGATAATTTCTTATGTATTATATTAGACTGAGATTCTTTAGATTTTGTACATGAAAAAAATCATCACCATAATACCATTTTTTTTATTAATCTCTCAACCAGCTAAAACTAGAACCAATCTTTTATGTGTATTTATTTGCTAGAAGGTCATTCATTAATTTTTTTTTTTTATTGATAAGATAGTTTATATACAACGTTGTATAAGGAAACTAAACATAGATGAATAATGTTCTGAATTTGTTATTTGAGTGGACATGTTACTGGATTTTGTCATCCCAAAATGTTTTGGATATGCTATGGTGGTCCCATATGCAAGTGAGAAACTTTCTATGGCTTACATGTTCGGTTCTCGGTCTTGTCATTTTCTACTTATCTTTTTCCAATCAATTTTCTGGAACCATCAAAGCAGTGGTCGTTTGTGTTTGAAGTAACCTCATATTTCTTTCGATGCAGCTTATAATAATGTCCAACTTCCCCTTTTGCACATTTTGCTCACGTCCCTATGATCATATTAGGCAATTATGTTGAGACAATGTTTTTAGTTTTTAGTTTTTATTATTATATAATTTCTAAACCTACAAACATTAGTATATTGTCGACGTTGGGGTAGAAGTCGGCATTAATATATTGCTGACATGTTGACCTTATCGACAAAACACCCGTCGACCGAAAGTCAACGTCGACGTCTTCATGTTCCTATGTTGGTAGTACCTCTTATGACACGTTATTTACGACGCTCTTGATGACATGCCCTTCTGCATCATGGTAGTCTTCACCGACGCACTATAGCTTTCTGGCGACGCGCGACTGCGTTGACAAAACCCCAAATTCTTGTTGTGGCAGAAGTTGAATATTCGGCTCTTGTCGTCACTACATGTGAAGTTGTATGGCTTCACAACCTTCTTAATGAACTACAAATTAAAGCTCCTTCTCCAGCCCTCTTGTTTGGTGACAATCAAGTTGTCATCTACATTGCAAACAATCCCACGTTCCATGAAATAACCAAACACATCGAGTTAGATTGCCATTTTGTTCGAGATAGAATAATAGATGGATCTATCAAACTATTACCAGTTAGGTCTTCTAATCAACTTGCAGAGATTTTTACAAAGCCTCCTCTAGGAAACGTCCTTTTTTCATTAATAAACAATATGGGTGTCCAAGACATATTTTCCGATCTTGAAGAGGAGTATTAAATGGTTAAACATTTTGTTTTATTTTGTTAGTCAGTTTGATAACTTTCCTCGTTGTAACTAATTATTTCTCTCTCTCATATGTGTATAAACATATTTGAGCACATCATAAATAAAACGAGAAAGTCAATTATATTTTCTTAGTCTTCTAATACATGTTTTATTTATTATTGCATGAAAATTATTATTATTGTCGTTATGTAATTAATTTTGGTCAAATCTAACTTTGAGTATCTAAATTTAAATTGTATTGAAAGTATAGAAATTAAGATTGAACAATTAAAAGTATAGAGACTAAAATGATAGTTTAATCTTATATGTATGGATTTATTCAAGGTGTAGAACATATCGTCGTCTTTTCTAAGTTAATTAAGTTGTTCAATCGTAGTTTTGTTACTATTACATTTATAAACAACATGGTCACTTCTATATGTATTTATCAATATTTTTAAAATTAGGTTTGATCAAATTTTAAAAACTAAAAAAATATATATACAAACCATTCTAAAGAAAATTGTTTTTTCAAGGGATTGCTATAAAATAACATTATTTATTCAACTCTAAATTCAATGGAAGAAAAATAGTGGGTAGTTGAACAAACTATCACATTTATAAATTCCTTTAAATGGTTGTCTTGTCTCTCTTTCTCTCCATGATTCTTTATATGTTAATACATTATATGTTTTGAGTTTTAATTTATCATTTTCTTTTTATACTCTCAATTTATATTTATATCCATATCCTAACTAAGTATACTTAGTATGTATACGTAGTTTAGACTAATTATTGGGTTTTAGTCTAACTACACACACATATATAATATTATTGGCCGGTTTTAATTATTATTAATCTACTCCCATATCAAAGTATACCTTCTCATATCAAGTATTATATGGTATACTTTGATTATTCTAAAAAAACATGTAACAACCCAAATGCATCACATTAAAAGTTACATGCCTAAAAAAAAATTAACTAAATGTCCATAGTTCAAATCATTTTACGATCATTTATTTCATACTAGAAAATAGTTAGGTCCAAGTTAAACATGCATCGTCTAAGTCATATATAGTTTCAACTCTCCGTGACATACTATTTTTAATCACAAGGCCATCATCCTATACCGCCACACAATAGGTAAACTTAGATTTTAAAACATGTTGAATGATAATTGAATTAGTGTGTCTGTTAAATCTCCAAACTTTTGATTTTGTGTTAATGTATAGAAATTTGGTTGCATTTTTTCAATATATATTTTTAAAAATACACAAACCTAGCTAATAATATTAGTTTCCATTCATTTTCTTTCGATCAATTTGATTTTTTGGTCGAGTGTTATTATGTTTTTGTTTTTTTTAACATCTTGTTTTTACAATATTAACAAGAAGTTGAACATCTATTTTTTATTTCATACTTTATAGTTTACTCACTAAATCATACTTCTATTGGTTGTAAGGCATGAGTATATGGAGAAAAAAACAATAGCTAAACTTAATGAATTGTTTAATAAAATAAATATAAGAACATTTGCAAAATTCACAAAAAAAAAATTAATTATGATAATAGTGTTTATGTCATAATATTTTCTAAGTTTACAAAAGTAGCAAATTTAAAAATGATAATCATCTGATAGTCCTATGATTACTATCTGATAGTCGTCTGATATCACTAATTTTGTCATATTCGTAATATGCAAAAAATTTGTGTCATGAGCTATTTTTTTCTAAATGTTTTGGTTATTTGATGCAATTTCTCATAAATAATACACCGACCAAAACTAAAATAAAATAACACGACAATGAGTTTGTTCGTGCTAATGCCAAACAAACAACCATTAATTGATAAAAATGTAAAATTTGACTCTATATTTCAATATATGTATGTGACTTTTTAAAAGTGACTTAATAACTTGAAAGTACGGAAATAAAAATAAAATAAACATATGGTTGTCATAGTCTAATGAAATTCAAACCTATAATAAACTACAAATTAAATTAAAATGATTTAACTTTATTTAATTATTTAATTTTTTTTCTTTTGTCCAAACAATGTATACAGCCAAGTGGAAGGAGACATATTTCATCCATGTATCTAAACATTTATTGTAAACTATTTTTAAGTATAAAGAAATTATTATAAGCATTTATAAAATAAATTCAAACAATTTGTTGAAATTATTTACATATTTTTTATTTTTTATTATATTTATTATGATTGTGCAGAATATAATTGGGAGCGTATATTTCTTCTTCTTCAACAAATGGTGTTGTTATTATTGTTGTTGTTGATACTTATTTGTTTCTTGGAGTTTAGATTTTAACCATAAGTAGGGTTGGCAGAAGTTTAAATTTCATATTAATTGAATTACATATTACATATACGAAATAACTCAAGTGAATAAATTTAATATTAGTAGTAATAATTGAAGCAAATAATAGTGTACAGTGAAGTTAAATGCAGTAAATAATTAGGGTTGATAGTTAATTCAGCCTCTATGTAGACCTAATTAGAAAACTATATATATGCCAGCTTTCTTTTAGTGTTAAAGTGCATTCCTAGGTTAAAAATCAAACAGTAAGTAATGATATAATATCCTCCAGTTGGAAGTTTTAATTTTCATTTTTCACATTTTTGTTGTACCAAAAGACATAATACTAATACTTCAATATTTTACATATATTCATTTCCATAGTATACTTTTAAAGGTGGATATATAGTCTATAATAGACATTTGTGTTGATTGTCTTCAAATGAATTAACATTGCATCATGATCGTGACTAATAACTTTTTGCATTAGTCAAGGTCGCTCTTTCTGGCCTTTTGCATATTTGATCTCTCGCACCAGAAAGATAACTAATTACTCTAGTGTTGTGTGAGTATAAATTCACTTTGATATCTAAGTTAATACAAAAGTGTTTAGTTTTAATTAAAAACTCAAGTGTATGTACCTCACCGAAGTGGTTGAATGAAGCTATATCAATAAATTACCGATCCATTATCATATACTTATTTTGAACATGTGCAATGTTGGTTGTGTCACCATTGGAGTTAAAAATATTGAGATATATTGCAAGGTAGATTGAAGCCGCGATGAGCTCAATTTGCTTATTTCCTCGTCAATGGAAGCAAAATCAACCTTAACTAACCCAAAACCCTTGCCCCCTACTTTATAGACAATCACAATGTTAGATACATAACTAAATTTAACGTCTATCTACCAACTTAAGTTTTTAGGTCAAATTATGTTCTTTAAGATGGTATTAGAGTGGATCATTTGAGGAGATTTTGTGTCGAAGCCTCCACATTGCTAATTTCCTTCTCAATTGATATTAAATTTTAGTTTTGGGTCTTTTTCATATTTCTAGCTCACGAGTGAGAGGAGTATTAGATACATGCATACTTAAATTAACTCTGTTTAGTTATGCTTAGTATCTATTGTCATGTGTCATTATGCTTAGTGTTCTTTGTGTCACTCTCATCTACATCCAACTCTTTTGTCATGTATCTTGAAGATATCAACACTTAATAATCATCTAATTCATCTCATGTTTGTCAAACTGCCTATAAATAGTGAGTTTTGTAATACACACGTATTGGTGAAATTTCCATACAAATGGAGATAGTAAATTTTGGAGAGAATTTTTTAACTTATTATTTTCTTAATTTAGTATTTATTTATTTATATATTATTTATTATTATTTGAATATTATATTTTTCTTTTCTTTTTTTCTCTATTATACCTCATTTTGTTAAACTTTTCTATATTTACCCTCCATGAAACAAAGTCATTAAAAACAAAACTTTCTACCAATGGTAAATATCTTTCTACTTTGTCAAAAATAGGAAAAATAAAATAATAATGGGCCGGTCCATGCACTAGGCCTTATATTGCTGGGCCCTTTTCTGAGATGAAGGTCGAGTCCGTTTTTCGCTCTTCTGCTTGAAGTTACAAGTGATTTTCCTTTAGGCGGCAACGGATCGTCGGCAAAATTCCGGATTGCGTTAAATCACTAACCGGAGGAACAAGTGCGTGTTTTTCTTCTCGGCGTCGAGTAATTTGGCTGCGCTATACACATTCTGATTCCTTGATCAACATCGTAAGTATTCCATCAAGTTATCATGCTTACGATCTTTAGTGTTGTGTATGGAAATTTAGGATGGATTGTTCTTGGATTCATCTTTTTGTTTATCGTTCGCTTCTCGTTATTGGACCATATTTAGGTTACATCACCGTTTTTAGTTCTTTCAATTATCTATCTAGGTTCGCTGTAAGATCAAGCAATGATGAATTGAAGCTTTAATATGTTGCCTTTTTGTTCTTGAGATGATATGTTTCTGGCTAGACTTATTGTTTAGTTTGTGCGAAAGGCAGTGTGTAACTGGATCTTGTAATTTCAGATTTGTTGTTTTTTGTATTTTTTTTAACAACGGTGGCTTTCTGGTACTGGTAGATTCTCATTGTCCATTGTTTAAAAAGATATAACATCCAGCTATTGAAACTGTTTGCATTTTGACATTGGTAAATGCTCTTGTTGTTTTCAGATGAAAACTGCTGATGCATCTTTATTCGGCATGTTCTTCAAACACAAAGATAAAAGTTCTCCATCCGATGATGATTCAGAGGACCTTGGTGATGTTTTTGATAGTGAGGTACCCGACTAATTTAATTGCATTAGCCTTTTGTTTCTTTTTATTTCTTCTGGTGTTTGTATGGTGTTTTAACCGTAGTTTTTCACAAATCATAGGTGAACTCTTACCTAAACAACAGGAAGGAGGCACATTATAAAAAGATTATTTGGGAGCAAATTAACAAAGACTATCTTCAGGTTAAAGGCTTCTTGCCCCTCTTAATATAACCCTTTGATTGCTTCAAAAAAATCTACGATTATACTTAACACTTGAACAAAGTGTTTTATGTTTCAATCATAATTTGGTTTCTAAAAAAGTGATATGCATGATTTTCAGGACCAAGCAGCTAAGAAACAAGGCCTTAATGTCGTTGGAGCTTCAGCTGTGGTTAAAAAATCAAAGAAGGTATTTAAGTAACTACAGTTCGTGACTTTGTGTTGAACAAGAAGTCCCTTATCCTGAAAAACATTGGATAGGAATTTTGCATCTTTACAATTTATAGTATGATTTATGTTTTCTCATTCTGTTGGAAAAAAGCAGAGGCAAAGGAAAACAGAAGCTCCAATAAACATGCCTGCTCAAGCCGATACAGGAACTACACGTGAAATGCAAATTAAAAAGGTATATCAGTGAGATAAACTAATTAATAGATTAATTGGATGGGATTGTGATCTCTAATTTTAGCCCAATGGATCTGTTCTAATCTCAATTTTAATCTCAATTTTCGTGGTACTTTCCAATTCTATGGGGCCAACTTCCACTCTTAATTATTAATTATTGTCTTATTGGTCCTCTATGGACTACATGGATGTTCTTTTATGAAATTTTTCATTCATATATCTTTTTCCAAATCATTTTCTTAAGAAACGCTTGAGTATAGGGTTCAAGAACCATCCACATTATTGTTCCGGGGTCATTTTCGTTTCGGTGTGGGGGAAGAGTATTTATTTTCATAATTCCATGGTTTTTGTGCAAGCTAACTTAGTTTGTTTGGTTGATTTACATCTATCCACTCATTTGCTTATTTCCCACATTCATTCTTCGCAGAGGCTCAGTTCAAAATTCAACTTTGACGTGTTGGACAAACTCTTCTCTGATACAGTATGTTTATCTATGTTTTCTTTTGAAAAAAACTCTTCATTTCTTCTTTAATGTTTTGTTATTTTCATGTTCGAATGCGACTGTAATTTTTTCATCAGTACAGGAAAATAATCCACTCTCAAACAAAGGATGGAAAGAAAGGAGTTTAACCTTCTTGATTATTTCGATTACTACACATGGTTAGTATAACTGCCTAATAATTCGTGCAGCCTGCACCTGATTCAAGCGAAAAGCAGGGAGCCTCAAGTTGTAAAGAGAATAGTTCATCTGGTCAAATCCATTGTAGGAACGAGCTGGAAGACGACTTCGAAGACAATCTGAATAGTTCATCTGGTCAAATCCATTGTAGGAACGAGCTGGAAGACAACTTCGAAGACAATCATACTGAGACGATGTTTGAAGAAAACTTCGACATTGAAGGTGAAGAAGATCCCACAGAAACTTATGGTAATGAGTATTATGATTTCCAAGATGAGGAAGAGTATGGCTACGGATACAATGACTATGGTGGTGAGGAGGAATATTAGTTGATCAGTTATTTACACAAAAGCTTCTTAATTTTGCCCGAGGTCATAAGATATTGATTCCAGATAACAACTAGAAGTTAATGAGAGAGCTTTAAATTAATTTCGGGTGTTTGGTGACAGATTTAGGAAAACAGCAAGAGTCAGTGTTTCTCTTTTTCCTTTCCTCTATTGGAAGGAGCAAGAAAATCATGAGGGTACATATAAAGCGAGGCTTTCATGAGTCATGGGATTGGGAGTGATAGTGAGTTATATGACAAAAGAAAAAAACTTGGGTGGAGCCTCGGTTGCACCCAGTGATACACATCACTGCGATTTGGGCAATTTTTTTCCTTTCAATTTTGTTTACTTTTGCTATGTATAAAAAAGGGGTGTGTTGGGATTAATCATCCCTCATGACAAAAAGAGGAGAAAGAAGCATAAATAGGATTACTTGAATGGGAGAAATAAAATCGTGCGTATATTTCAAGAAACGTGGCTGAACTTTGTCAGTTCCAATTACTGTCTTGTTATTTTTCAATTCAGCAAAACAACCAAATGCATTAATATGAGCATATATCAAGTAATATTATTTTGTAATCCAATGTATTTTTTGAAAAATTGTGATTTGTTGTATTTTTATGTGAGCATTATAATTGTGTTTGTTTTCTTAATCAAGTTCGATATGTGGAGTATGGTTTTTCATGAGTATTATATTAAAAAAGATAGTTTGTTTTCATATAACATAATGAACAAAAATTCTCAATATCAAATACTGACAGACACTATTGATGTATATTTTGCTGGTTATAATCATTTACCAAAAAGATTTATAATTAAAATAGTGTTGTAAAAATGATGCACAACCGAGACACGAATATCAAGAAAATATAATATTAAAATAAATAAATAAATTATAAAAACTCAAAATTTTCAAATTTCTACTTTTTTTTTTCAAATTTCATGGATTTTTTTCAACGTGTATTACAAATCCACCAAATGTCTCTATCTACGTGCATTTAGACAAGTAAGAGTTGGATTACATGGACACTAAAAGTGACAAGTAAGAGGTGGATTACATGGACACTAAAAGTGACTATCTTCAATGGATTACATGGACACTAAAAGTGACAAGTAAGAGGTGAATTACATGGACACTAAAAGTGACTATCTTCAAGACCACGTAGTGAACACTAAGCATAATAATGGACATTTCTATTAATAATTTGTGTAATACTTCTTATTAGATGCCCATTGGTTATAGAAAATATGCCTCATGGAAGAAAATTTGAGTGAAGGAAAAATAGTATAAGAAGGTTTTCTATTTATATATTTACAAAAACACAATTTACTCTCTCTCATTCAAACATCACTTGAGATCTCTAAGTTGCTGCAATATAATGTTGTGCATCAGTTTTTTCAAATCTTATGATATGTAATGATTTTGTAAATAAGTAGGTTAAGTTATCATTTGAACAAATTTGTTGTATGTGATGTCACCATTTCTTCAAGATTATTAGTGTATAAAAGCTTCCATGAAATGTGTTTTGTTTTATTGTCTTTGAACAAATAACAACAATATTATTCTATATATTTTCAAAGTCAAAAGAAACACTTATTATTCTATCAACTGTCAGTTTTCTCTTTAAAAGTTTTAATGAAATCTACCACTTCCAAATTAGTCAAATTTGATGGATAAAATATATCACTATCTTGATAGGCACAATTACTTCTACATTTCCTCCCTTTTTTTTTCTTTTGTAGGGGAAGCTTGATATAGATAAAAAAAATGTTTCCATATACGACAAACACATGAGCAATGTCTTCATACCATACTTCTTCATCACTTTTTTAATTATTATTTTGTAGAGTTTTTCTTTTATAATTTATGTTTCGTGTGGTTGTTTTGAAATTTGGATTATTAGAATGATCACCACAAAAGTAATAATAATTTCTTCCTATACCACGACCTCATTCATAATTAAAATTCACAACATTAGTTTTAGGGTTTTGTTTCAATTGGTCAAAATCTGTGGTTTTTCATAAATAACTCGTTACTTTGTTTGGCAACAGGAAGACGTGAGATAAGTTTGTAATGTTTTATAAACCTTTCTCTTAATATTGTTGCTGCTTGAGCATATTCGAGATATGAAAAGTAAAAAAAAATGTTTTTCCCAAACATGTATGCATAATTAATTTTTTCTTCACATAACATTAATTTAGAACTAATTCTAAATAATGCATAAACTGTAATAACTTTATAATTTAAAATCTTATAACCTTTAGTGTATACAATCATAACGAGTTTGGAGAAATTAACTAATTTTAAATAATCATACATTTATTTCAATTTACTTCATAACAGTTGATGATATTTTATTATTAAATACTATGACTTCAAATCCTAATGAAAGTAATGATAAAAGAAAATCACGACTTTCATTTTTCTATGACTTGCATTTTTTTTTTCTTTAATTGTATCTTAGAGATTCATGGCGTCGAGATGTATCTCGACGTCAAGAACCATATGTGAAAGATTGTAAATTATAGTTTTGCAAAGATTTCTTGGCAACACGAACTTAAAATATTATGATTATATTAAAATTTTAATATACAAAATAACATTTATTGACTATAATGAGTACAAAGAAAAAAAAAAGAGACCGACATACCTTTAGAACCTCCTTTTAGCATAGAAGACGTATGGAGCTCGTGCTGAAAACATAGGATAAAAATGAGGCAAAACTGAAACACAGTTATAGAAAAAGTATAATATTAAAATAAATACAATAAAATAATTATAAAAACTCAAAGTTCGTGTGTTACAAATCTATCAAATGCCTCTATCTTGTCAAGTCACAAGTTAGATGTGAATTACATGACTAGTCATCTACGAGACACCTCTAGTTCGATGTGAAGGAGAGTGATGCAGGATGAAGTAAGCATAGTGATGAACATGTATAAGAAATAGAAAGAAAGAACCAAATTAATTATAGTGGATAGAAAAAAGGAAAATTTTATATATTTATGAATGAAATGAGATTTAAATAATAGTAGATCAAATGAAATGAATAGTTGAACTAAAACAATGTCCCTCCACTCTTTTGGGAGAGGAGAAAGGAAAAGAAGGTTGGGGCTAAATTGGATACCGCATGATCAGAATCACAATGTCTGCAGTGGGCCTAATCCTAATTCCCAAAATCTCTGCAACTTCGTGTCTCATCGTTCATCTTAAATTCTTCCAATGAACATGGAATGAAGACGGAATACGCCATTTTCAGTTTAACCCTCCAACAAGTCTTCCCATCTCTCTCTCTCTCTCTCTCTCTCTCTCTGCTCTTCCTTCATTCTTTTTCCGAGAATTTTGAACAGTTTACTCAAAATCATCATTCTACAACCAAAATCATCATTCTCCGATTACTCATGTCTTCGGGTATGTTGTTTGTTTTCATTTTCTATAATCTGATCAAGTTCGTACTCGGTTCAATTTTATTATTTCATCTTGGATCTTGCTTCGTGTTCTTAATCATTTCTTGCATCATTTGTTTTGTTTTTTTTTTTTTTTTTTTTTTCTGTTTTTAGGGTTAAGGGGTGTCTTAATTTCTACAGATTGCTTCATTCTGGGCTACCTCATTCATTACCCCTCTCCTGATTGTTTTTCTCAGCAGTTAATAATTATTCCGTCTGCTACGATGTATGAACTCGAAATTGAAATTTTAGAAGTAACACCAATGTTTTCATTAATTTTTTACATGGTTTTGTTTCTGGGAATTTCTGGGTAAAGATTATCATGTTTACTTAATAGTTTTCTTTCCTGCACATATATATATACCTATGAACACGTACCAGAGAAATATAAAATTTGAAATTGGGATAAATTTTGTCTCGTGCGTTCATCTCCTTGTCTGTGTGTGCTTTTTTTTCTGGTATAATTTGTTTTCTCTTCTCTTCCAGATTATGCGTTGAAGGTCCCTGCTGAACTTGAATCAGCGTTGCGATTGAAGGCTGTTCAGTACTTCGTTACAAAAAGGCCGTGGCTTGGTACTTCTCCATGGCACTAGTTCTTGTTCGTCGAGATGTTCAACCCTTCTTTTCCTCCCACATACAACATAGTTTCTGCATTATGGTTTTTTATTTGTTCTTATTGTTTCAGGTGTTCTATTTCAGATCTCTATGGGGTTAATGTTAGACCTGTCGCACCATTCGGAAGTTCAAGTAGGCAGCCATTTGTTGATCCAGCATTAATACATCGCTGTTTACCTGATGAGTTACTTTTTGAGGTTAGGTTGTCGTGGTAGATCAATCCCTTTTTTCAAACCTTTTTGCTTTCTTCCAAAATTTCTTATAGACAGAGCTTCATTTTTCTTAAATAGGTCTTTGCCAGAATGACTCCTTATGACCTGGGACGGGCGTCGTGTGTGTGTCGAAAATGGAGATACACCATCCGGAATCCTGTATTCTGGCGTAATGCTTGTTTGAAGGCTTGGCAGGTAAGTTATCCTATGGTTAGCGACTGAATTTTCTTGACATATAGCATATAAATATTAACCAAGAATTCTCACACTACTTTTATTCTCTACAGCTCTCTGGTGTGGTTGAAAACTACAAGTTTTTGCAGTCTATGTATGATGGATCATGGAGAAAAATGTGGCTTTTACGGCCAAGGATCCGCACTGATGGTGAGAACTATAAGATCCTTCCATATGACTCTATTTTGAGCATACCATTACTTCTGTCGTATTCTTCTCTTCCAAAAATTAGGGTGCCATATACTTGCTTGTTTAGATTTAAGATGCCATATAAATAATGCCTAAAAAATGGGGATCCAACAATTTGCGATATTTTGCTATTTAATATGAAAATCAATCTTTGTTAATTAAGTTTAGAACTAGAAATCTTGTTGGCTTTGCAATATTTGTGTTTTTGAACCATTACATCCGAGGTTTTATTAAGTTTGAAATCGTCATTGCTATTTGACCTTGTAATGTTTTTTTATTTAGAATAGAGATAAGAGAGATAATGTCTTGGACAATTGAGTTCATGACCAAGTAATTGGATTTGACAGTGTTTGAACCACTTCATCTAATAGGATTGAGAATGGATTTAATTTTCATGAATCTTTACTGCCTAATGCATCTTCCCACCAAATGCTATTATTTGTTATTTGGTAAAAAAAACTGGAGAGTTGGGGAGGGTTTAGTCTGTTGAATGCTAATGAACGAGTGGTCTTTGTTGTTGCTTTGAAGTTCGCCGAGGGTGCTCAAGTGCATTACCTGACTATTTGACGTCTGAAATATGTTTTCTACTGCCTTCTTGTAGTCTGCGATTTGGACTGAAGGCATATAACTAATATTTATTATGAGCTTCAGGCCTTTATGTTAGCAGGAATACTTACATACGTGCTGGGATCGCAGAGTGGAAGATTACCAATCCAGTTCACTTGGTATGCTTTTTTTCTTTTGGGCGTGTTCCGTGTTGTGTGGATTGGAAGATCAATATTAGTTTGTTTTAAAGCTCAATCTAATTTGTAAGTTTTTAATAGAATAATTGTATTACCCAGACATCAGCAGGACTCGTTTTTTTTGTGGCTGGGTAATAACTTCTTAGAACAGGTTTTTATGGGGACATATATGTAATTAAGTTCCGATTTTCATTTCCCCCTATGGATTTTAAAACCTAACTAGCTCCTACAATGTTTGCTATTGCATTCATCCTTTGCTTCCATATAATTGGCATGGACCTACATATGGGGATTGTTACCCTGCATCCATCAAAATTCTAATTTGTCATGTGAACCTGTTGGCTTATAGTATAAGGGTATTTACGAGTATAATGGAGTTGGAGGCCTTTTATTATTGGGTTGAGGAAATAGAAAACTGAGATGATTTTAAGATTAATTACTGGTAGTTGTCAATTCTTCTGGAACATTGTAATAAGTCTAATGTTTTCTTTTCTCATTCTTTTTCCTATTAAATTGTGTCTCTTTTCCTTTTTGCCAACTTCTGCAGGTCTGCTATTTCCGTTACATAAGATTTTTTCCTTCTGGGCGATTTCTCTACAAGGTGGCTGAACTATCATCTAGTCTTTCCACAACAATGACTTCATTTCATATCTAATAGCTTTCATTTGCATTTTTAATTTGGTATTTCTAGAATTCTTCACAGAAGATTAAAGATGTGGCTAAGTGCATGAATTTTCGTGCTTCAAAAGCTGACTGTATTTTTGGTGGACATTATACCTTGTCAGATGATAAGGTAAATCTAAATTGCGTTCTTTTTGTATTGGTTTATTCTATTCTATAGACTATAAGAAACAACTTATTAATTACAATATGTTAAGATTTCCCTGGATGCTGATGGCCTACAACTAGGCACACTCATCAGCTAGAGGAGAAAAGAAGTGCTAAAATTATAGTCTCTTTGGGAGAGATATGCTATGTTCTCTTCTTTCTTTCTTTCAAGAACTTATGATTATACCACTGCAGGTTGAAGCAGCTGTTCTGTACTCAGGGGCACGTCCTACTGTGCTCAGAATTCGCATGAGGTTTGTTAGACTTATCTGATCTTTTAAGTTGTGTTGAGCATAATTCCGGTTTCCGGTCATCTATTCTTATGGATTTAGTAATATAAGACTCTTGAGGTGTTCACTGCTATATAAAAAAGAGTGTAGATACAAGTTGACTAACGATAAGCACTAGTTGTAAAGGGGACTCGAGCCTTTTTCAAAGTAATTTATGGTTCATTTCAATTAGCTCATTGTTGCTTGTCTGTTTTCTTCTTTTTGCTTTTCCATTTTCACAAATTACTAGTCATCATCTGCATCGTAATGAAATTGAAGATAAGATCATGTCACTGATGCCTTTTCTCTTTTAAAGGGATGTCAAATTTTTCGTTGAATAGATATTAATACTTCATAGTACAAAGAATTCAAATCAAAAGGAGCTGCTTAAAATAGTCACGAAAATTACAAAAGAAAATATAATGGTAACAAGAAGAGTAACTAGAAAAGAACTATAAAGCTCCTCCAACTCCTATTTATGTCTGAAATTTGAATCAAGACACTCAAATGCGAACAAGAACCCTAAAATGTACACTGATTCTGTTCCAGGCATAATTATTGACCTTTTATCATTCCATGTAGAAAAGTGATTTTCATAAATCTCTACACTTACTATTGGATTTTTGATTATCTCCCCTGGATTGCAAACCTGCTGCAATGAACTGTTCCATGTATATTCTGGATGTACTGTGATGTAATCGACTTCAAGTTTCAACTAATGAATATAGCATGTATTAATAATGAAACTTACTACAACTACCTGCTTACTACAGTTAGCTGAAGGTTTGTTTTACTTATCTGTCGTTCTATATAGGCTAAGAGGAACATCAACAGGGGCTAATAACCGAATGGATCTATTGACCCTTGTTACCAGCGGTATGAATAACAATGAGGTTGGTGATCCTGAAGAAGATATCCTTGGCATAGTGGAAAGATGGCGAGACGATGAAACACACAACCCAGATGTGCCTGCAGTTTCTCACAAGCGGGGTCTGACACCTTTTATATTTGTTCCTTTTGATCAGGTAATTACTTTTTCTTTAGAGCTCTATGACTACCATAATTTTGAGATATAAACAAGCATGTACGTGAGGAAATCACCAGGATCTTATGTTTTGTAGTGCACGATAGTGCAACTAGAATCTAGTAGGAAATAGGAGATACCAATGTGGACTTATAGTTACATTTTTTTTTCCATTTAGATTTAAGGTTCAAGGTATGCTGATATCCATTAGAGAATTAGAAAAAAGATGGTAGATAATATATTAACTCGAAATCAAAGTTAAAATGTCGTGTGCAGTGTTCAGAACTTTTGAGTTTGGGTGGATATGTTCATGTTAACAGTTCTTAAACTTATTTCTTTTACCATTTGAATTTCGTTGGTAATTGAAATTCACCATATAATTAGAAAAAAAAAATGGCATCAATAATATTTTCTTATAACTATTTATATGTTGCTATCCAAACATTAGTCTCTTTTCATTTCTATCAATGAAATGTTTTGTTTCTTGTAAAAAAAGAAAATATGTTAAATTAAGCCTTCGTCTTACTGACTTCTTACCTCGATATTTTTTGGACTCATCGGTTGACACAGGTGGAAACATCAGAACTAAACTTGCCTGTAGATAAGATGGACTATTTTGTACCCGGTTGATGCACCAACTTTACTGTATCTTTCTGTATATAATCTTCGGTCGGCCCTTGGAGATTTTTTAATTTGTTTTTTCATAGTCATACTGCTTGATGCCTGTATATAAATAACCAAGCGTGTGAATTTGCTCGAAAACGTGTCAATTTCTACATCTTCTCTTGTTCTTGTTGTATCGTTCCAGTATTGTATGATTGATTGTATTGCAGAAAGTGCAAAAATGATGTTTGTTTATAAATGGAAACCTGGGAAATTGAAGAATGTGAAAGTTTAGAATGTTTAAAATGGCTGTTAGGCTTGTTGAATTACATTTGTAGACCTAGATGATTTTTCCATTGTTGAACTTATCAGATGTAGTAATCACTCTGTTCTTGAAAGGATCAGCCCGTGAAAGAAAAGGAAGGAAAAAGACATGGAAGACAAGTTGAAGGGTGGACACACACCAATGTAATTGTCAATATAAACTAATTTTTTCTTTTCCTTTTTCCTTTTTCCTTTTTTTTCACAATGTTAAATTGTAACCCTCCCTATTTCCTTTGCTTAACTTCAGACGGTCAGGTACAATATCATTATTTAGACTGCCCATAATAACCGATCCTCAGTCTCTTTATAAACATTACTTTCTATAAAAAAAAATTTAAAAGTATAACAAACCGATAAAATATTTATATCGTATAGTATTTTGAAAATGAAAAAAGCTCATAGGTTTTCGATGAAAAAATAACAAAGATGCTTTGGTCAACATGCGATTAATAAGTTACACATGCGTGAGTAGTCTTATCGTGATTCGTTTACTACAATTTATACGAATTATCTAGTATTGTTCCTGTCATGATACACGATCATGTCGTTTTTTTTTTTTTAACCATAGAAAAAATTATTCAAATTTAATCGATTATGTGATCATGACAAACGATTGTGTTTTCATGAAAAATGATTGTGTTGATTATGGTAAATGTCGTTAAAAACTTCAAATCAAACAATCGTGTTGATCATGCTAAACGACGATCATGTTAACTATGGTAAGCTCGTTTAGACTAAACCAACAAGATCGTAGTGTACATTTAGATCATGCCAAAATGAAATTTAAACAATCCTAATATTTTCGTACACGAGGAAGATGAGTAGTTTATAAAAATCTTACCAAAAGTAGTGAGATACAATATGAAATTTAAATAGAATAATAAATTGTTTAAAAATATAATAAAGAAAAACTAAAAGAAGATAATGAAGAAATTTGAAAGATAAGATGAATAAATTGCAAATAAGAAAATGAAAAAGAAGTAACAATCGCCTCAATGTTTGAGAGCAAATCTATAAATAATGAAAAATATTTTACTGATTTCATGGGTTTTTGTTATACTATCGGTACATATTTTTTGATTTTGTTACGTTTGTGTAATTTTTTTTAAAATAACCATAATAAAATTGATAAAAGATTTGAGAGAAACCCACACTACAAAAAGATCAAAATCAAAATAGAATGGAAATGAATTTATAAATATAGTAAAATAACAGTAAATACGATCAGTCTTAAAATTCTTATTCATCTCAATTAGGTTATTGGTCTCATAATTCCTATTATCTTCTTTTTATTAACGACCTAATCAGTTGGTTTTTTACCTAAGAGGCTCGTAAAAATAGCAAAAAGAAATTGATAATAAAGATAAGTCACAACAATTTTTAAATTACAAAAGTAACAAATTTAAAAGTCACACATTTACCTATACGTAAAATTTGTGCATGTTATTCTCTCTCATATTTTTCAACCAAAACAAAATGATTTTCAAATATATATATATGCATCCATTTATTTGAAAATAAGTTGAGATATAATCTATTTTAGTTTCCATGAGAATATGCATATTTTAATTTAAAATATACACGTATATGTATGACAAAACATATGGTATATATATCAATAGGAATGAGATAAAAAGATTAAAGTATGAAGTTTATATTACATAACAGTCTTAAATCTATAATCATTATAAATAAATTTGGAAGTCATCTACATATTTGAAATAAAACATAAATGAAAGCAAATGTTTGTAACCATAATTATGCATTAAAAGCAATCAACCAAAATTAATGATTTTAAATTTTAAGAAAATTTGTTATGAAAAAAATTGAAAAGAAAAAGAAAGAGATAAAAAAGAGAGGAGGAATATGAAAGAATCTTTATCTTTCCCTTTTGCTCTTACAATTTTTTTACAGCTTCCATAATGCCTTATATTATGTTCCTTTACTTAAAATCCATCACACCTCATCAATCCAACTGATCTTTTACTAAAACAACTTTTTGCAAAAACACTTCATCCCTTCTACGATGACCACCCAATTTACTTTTCTAATTTAAGTCTTTCAAACATTTTATTTTTTTCTAAATTACCATGACCACTTGAGCATACCCATGCATGATTGAGTGAACTCCAAAAATGTTAATGACGGTTGAATTTTTATTTAGATTAAATGAACGACTTTTTTACTTACGCGGTAGGGTATTGAGAAACAACAATTATTTGGTGGTTGTTATTATTATTATTATTATTTATCCATTGTAACAAAATAGTTTTGATTTGATTATTGATAGAAAGACGGCATCCGCATGACTCTAAAATTTATGTCAAACATTAATATATGATCAAGTGACAGTTCTAAAATGTAAATTTTTCGTTCAATTTCAAAACGATAATCTCACACTAAATTTATATGTTTTTTTTTTTATTTAAATTACACTTTGGAGAAGATGTTAATGGTAGTTGAAATTGGATTAATTAGGAAACATTTTACAATATTGCAATATTTTAGAAAGAGTTGAAGTCACAAATTTGATTGATGTTTTTTAAAGATGCACATTCTTGTGTTATTGTTTATAAATTTTCACTTTATTATTATTTTTTATGAGTCATTTCTATTTTTATTTCCATTTGATTATTGGTGGAATGATATCAATATATTTAGATAGGATTTTATGTCATTCCCATGACATCGTGATAACAAGGTATTTGCATTGATTTCTTAAGATTCATATTTATTTATTTTTTACTATGGGAGGGTGAGAAGAAGATAATTTTTCTCTACTTTAGACCTTCTCTTTTCAATAAATCCTTATGTTACACTTTCTTGACACACTTTCTTGACAAAAATATATATTTTTCGAGGGTAGGTATTGTCTATTCAAAAGAAAGAAAATAAATGCAACTTTTATAATTTTTAATCACAAATTATATTTATATATATTACAATATAAATGTCACGTAGAATACATACAATCTGTCAGCGAAATGCAACCCTTCAAGAATATGTGTTTGATGAGCACTAGTTGATGCAAATGATTGGACAAAACGATCTTGAAAAACAAACAAACACTTACGTCTTAATCTTAAATATTTATAATTTTTCTTTTTATATATATAGCAAAGTGACCAATTTATTTCCCAATGTTATAATTAAAATATTATTTTTATTTATTACAAGCTAAAAAAATAATTATATTTTTAATAAAGAGTAAAAAAATTTCACGTGCACGCACGTGTTTTTTTCTTTTAACTAAATAAGTATAAATAAATAGTAAATTTGTAAAAAAAAAAAAAAGGGAAAAAAAAAAAAGGAAAACAAAATATCTTAAAACGAAAGCATAAGATAAGAAGTAAAATTGTAAAGTGAGGCCAAATTTAAAATCCCGCCTCACAAAAACCTTTTTAAAATAGATTACCCAAATAAAGCTTTCTATATAAATGGAGATTCGCCAAAATTGTTGTGATCTCTCACCAACAACGCCGGGTACTGATCTCACCAACACGAAGCCAGTTGCTGGGAAGGATTCTCAAGTTCTACTGGAGCGGATTGTTTCGACCAACAACCAGACTGTAGCCGCGGAGCTGTACCTACACAGCGCCACATGGATCACTCTTCACTGCAACTCATCCGCGACGTCGGAACTAAATTGAGCAAACACTCTCGCCCAACCAAGGACTACATAGTCAAATCCCTCCGAGTAATGTTTCTACATTGAATTTTCTTTTTCTATGCCGCTTCCAAACGTCTCTTCATTGACTCTTGTCGCACTGAATTAGTCGCTCCTTTTATTTCCTTGCTAATTGCAAGTTGGTCTACAATTTTTCTTTCTTTCTTTTCTCATTATGATTGAAGTGTTTCTCTAGGGTTTTACTCAATGTTTTAGGGGAATATTGTGAGTGTTTGTATCTTATTTAAAAAATTGTCTCCATTTTGGAATGTGACGATGAGACGATTCTGTTCTGCGGAGTTTATATATAGTTTGTTGCGGTTGATTGGACTCGGACCTTCGGACACACCTTGAGACGAAGCATTAAAACTTAGCTTCACAACAAATTCCATCCAACTGTTAAATAATTTACTAGTTAAAACTCCTAGACTCGTTTTGTTTGCGCCAGTTTATGAATGATCATGTCCTGTAGTTCATTTATTACAATTTATGTTGGTCAATAAATGGGGTTTTTTATTTATCGACTATTGTTTTCCGTGTTTACTTGATCTTTGATGTTTTTACTGCAGCAAGTTGTAGATGCTTTTGCACGTTTGGAACAGTCACACGTCTCAGATGCTAGAGCGAAGTCAGAACCAGCTAACAAATTGGAGAGTTGTACAAAGCCTCTAAGGCTTTCTATAGTTAATGGCCTTCTACGTAATAAAGATAAAGATGTGAGGCTTCTATTAGCTATATGTGTTAGTGAAATGTTCCGGGTCATGGCACCAGAACCACCTTTCGAAGACGAATATCTAAGGGTAACAATTCATTACTTGTGATGAAATTCATACTAGAGTCTTCTTGTTGCTAATTTGTGTTTCTGTTTACTACCCACTTTATACCATCTTTTTATTTATTTGGTTTATTTACTTTCTAAACTCGTTTTTAATTTTTATAGGATATTTTTACACTTGTTTTGAGTTCTTTTTCGGAGCTAGTGGATACTACAAGTCCACTTTTCTCTTGGAGAGTTAAAATACTAGAAACGGTGGCACGGTGTAAGTGTTGTGTGATTATGCTAGACATTGGATGCGAGGACTTGGTGTTGGGCATGTTCAATACATTTTTCTCTGCTGTTAGGTCAGGACGCTTTATCTTGCACGTCTCTAGTATTGGTACTCATTATTATTTTTTTTTTTTTTCAGAATGTTCAATAAATATTACAGATTTTGTGTTATGCCAATTTTTTTTTCAAGTTACTCCTTTTTGTCATTTCCTCCAACTATTTGACAACTTGAACATTTAAACTCCCCAAATATCGTCCTTGATACTTTCAACTTTCAGAGGTCAGTTTTGTTGTGTTCTAGACTACAACTTGTATTGTATATTAGGATATTTGTAGTTCATCGCTGTAAGAGCTTGAATTATATTGTGCCTTTTAAAGGATTTTTATCATAGAAGAATTTAAAAAGGTTCATTTTATGCTTTGTTATTAGACTAAGCAAGTTTCCTTCGAGGGCGTGGATTCATGTTGGGGATTATTTAATATATTTCCCTTTCTACCTTTCAACTAAAATGTATTATCGTGGCTTTTTGCTCCCTCGTTTTTTTTAATGCATGCAAGCTTTAAATAGGAAAAAAAGTATTACTTGTAGAAACTATGTAGTTTTGGGTCGTTTAACTTGTTTATATGTTCAGTGTTGGATCTCAAACTTCAACTTATGGATGCCTCTGTTGATACATGCTGTTCTATATTTTATTTATTTGGTTGCATTCACCGTAACAAGCTAACAATAGCTCTTTTTTTCTCTTTAGGGACTATCATGACCCTAGTTTGGTTAACAACATTTTGTCGATAATTACCCATATTCTAAGTGAGGATGCCTCTCCACCACTTGTAGATGCTGTTTTGCATAATCTTGTAAAGGAAGAAAAGGTAATGGTAATTGATTGATGTTTTTTCCCCTACCCTTTGGATTGATTCCTTACCAAGAATTTTATCGATGAGATAAAATTTACAGTTATTGTTATTATGATATTCTTGTACATAGAACATAAACGTTCATAAACAGCCCTCATTATGAGAAGGGTAATAGGTTGCTAGATCAGAAATGTTTGACTTAAGCAGACAAGATCTACTTTTATTATTTATTTTTGAAATTTTGTGTTTCTATTCTAGGCATTGATTAAACATAAAGAGATTGCTTTTCTAAACGTGTTTGGGCTACTTTGTGTTTCCCTGACAACTCTCCTTTTCGCATTTTTCAGGGTGAACCTACAGCTGCTTCTCGCCTTGCAGGTTCCATCATTGGAACTTGTGCTGAGACACTTGAACCATTAATTTGTGGATTATTAACATCTTGTATTTCAGAGAGAGATGTTGTGGGGAGTGAACTCAAAGAATTTTACCATGAAATAATTTTTAGAATTTTCCAATGCGTCCCTCAAATGCTTCTTCCTGTGATTCCAAACTTGACTCTGGAGCTTTTGGTATGTCCACTTTTTTTTTTTAATTAATTTTGTTGTCTCATTTTGTTAATTTGACTGTAGCATATGAATATTTGTCGTGCTCATTTTTTTAAACTAGTTAATGTGACTATAATGTAATGAAGTTAACAAAAGGCTGAAGATGACCAAGTGAATGAACTTAAAAATCTCCAATTGGTCTATCATGAGACGAAGAGTGGTTATGAAATTCTTTTGGTTTTAGACCTCAAGAAGTATAGACAACAATGTCCCAGATATAGTCCAAGCTTTTTTCCTCATTTAAGACTCTTTCTTTACGTTTAAGTGAAATTTCACTTCACAATGCCCAAAATTGACCCAAAGGTTTTTCTTCTGATCCTTGAAGTTGTGCCCACAAAATTACTGAACCACAAGGACTTTGACCAATCTTTGATGCCTTTGGACATTATTATTATTATTTGTGTGTATGTTCAAAGGCAACAACAATTTAGGTGGAGGTACCGATGGGGATTTCCTTTTGAATGCTATGCTGTTATCCCCAGAAAGAGTCCGGTAGACAACCTATTTTATCTTCCATGCTTTTTGCAAAATGCTGTCTCTGAAAACTGGAGACTGGAAAAAGATTTTACAGAAAATGCGTCACTCCTGTCCTCTCAAGAAACCACCCTTACTATGCTCCCCAATGTTTGCCTTAAACCATCTAAAAGCTGCTCCTTTTGATCTCTAGTAGTCACTCCTTAACTATTTCCAGGATGCTTACAATGTTTGTGTTTGATATTCAAACTCATTTACTTGCAAAGAGATACCGAACAGAACTAGCAAACCAAACCAAACCACCCTTACTATGCTCCCCAATGTTTGCCTTAAACCATCTAAAAGCTGCTCCTATTGATCTCTAGTAGTCACTCCTTAACTATTTCCAGGATGCTTACAATGTTTGTGTTTGATATTCAAGCTCATTTACTTGCAAAGAGATACCAAACAGAACTAGCAAACCAAACATCACAGTCAAGGAAGACCAACTTATGAGGACAACACTGTAATATTGGGAGTTCTTCAACATAGAATATGTTATGTATTCAAAGCAATGATGAGCGAACACTTGACAATTTAAAAAGTACCTGAAAGTTAAAAGAATACTCTCCCCCACCTCTTTGGCACCATTGTCTAATTTTTCTCCCCTTTCAGTCTTGCCTCAAAACAAGCCCTTGTAAAACTCTTCCCTAAGACAGACCCTACTCCATGCATGATACCCCAGCCAACTCAGAAAAACCATTTATCCCTGCCACTTACGGTTTTGCCCCTTCTAGAATACTTTTTTACAGTTGAAGGTTTCACAGTTTGTTCCCTCATTATATCTCTATCCTTTGCAGACAGATCAGGTTGATGTTAGAATAAAAGCAGTTAAAATCATTGGTAGACTTTTATCTCTACCTGGAAACTGTGTAGCACAGAAGTACCGAGGACTTTTTACAGAGTTCTTGAAAAGGTTTGCTGACAAGTCTGCAGAAGTTAGAATTCATGCAATCCAATGTGCTAAAGATTGTTATTTGGTTAATCCTAATTGTTCAGAATCTATGGAAATTCTTGGTCAGTGATTAAGTAGTCATTATATTATTACATTCTCAATCCATTATGTATAGTATATCTGATGAGTTGGTAGTCATGAACATATCAGCTGCAGTAGAAGAACGATTACTAGATGTGGATGATAGAGTGAGAACACAAGCCGTAATTGTTGTTTGTGATATTGCCCGATCAAATATCAAATTTATTCCAGTGACACTAATATCTCAAGCTACTGAAAGACTACGAGATAAAAGGGTATGGTATTTTATTGTATGTGATTTATGTTTTCACTGATCAATCAAAACTCACCTAATGTTTGGTTTGTTTTATTTATTTAATTTGTAGATATCAGTTAGGAAAAAAGCCCTCCAGAAGTTGTTGGAAGCATATCGAGATTACTGTGATATATGTTCTAAAGGCCAATCTACTATGAATGATGCCTTTGAACAGATCCCATGTAAAGTCTTGATGCTTTGCTATGATAAAGATTGTAAAGAGTTCAGGTTGGTTTATCATCTCTTGGATTAAAACTATTACATTATCTTTAAATATAATAATTATTACCACATTTTAGGTCCCAATGCATGGAACTTGTTCTTGTGGAAGATTTATTTCCAGCTGATCTCTCCATTGAGGAAAGAACTAAACACTGGATTCGTTTATTCTCTCTTTTCAATAACCATCATGAAAAAGCCCTGAGACATGTTTTGCTGCAAAAACAGAGGTATTCACTAGCAGGCTTTTCATGGTAAGATTTATTTATAACGTTTTACATTGCTCTTTCATTGTTTGCTTGTGTAGGCTACAAAATGTGTTGCGAACTTATTTGGGTCTACGAAAAGGGGACAAGGTCTATTGCCTAACTTCTCTTGAAAATTCTATTGTTTGATAAATTATTTGCTGGATTATAGATTTATTTGTTCATGATATCATGAGAACCCTAGTTAGTGAAGTAGTGGGATTATTGTAATAATTATTAGTAAGGGGCATATTGGTAATTGGACTAGTAACTATGAGTTTTTGGGTTATAAATAGAGTGTGAATTCATTCATCATTGGAGTGTGAGATTCTTGTGTAAAATGCATTTTAGATACACACCATACTCAGCTCCCTATACTTTTCCCTTAGTGGATTTGTGAAGCATACCTTCTATTGTTAACAATACAATCAAAGTCCCATATACTTTTCTTTTTCTTCTTGTCCAAGGTAAAATTCATAACTATTTATGATTAGAAAAAACTTCTCACAAGTCATAGATGCTTTCTAAACATATAATTTAATGGATTGTTTTTTCTAGTGAACATTTCGTTGTCTTGTTGCAACAGGAGAACCGATCAGAAGAAATAGAAAAGCAAATCGAAACTGCATTTGTCAAAATGGCAGCTTGCTTTCCAGATCCTACAAAAGCGAAGGAGTCCTTTCATAAATTAAATCAAATTAAAGATAATAATATTTTTAATTCTTTGGAGCTTTTGCTTGATCAGTTGACAATCGGTGAAGCAGAGGCCACTCGAGTGCGTCTTTGACCTTTTCCTATAATTTTTTTAAATCCTTCTGTAGCTTATTTTTTGCTTATGTTTTTGTTGAATTATATATTTCAACTTTTTGCTGCTGCTTTTTTTATTATTTGATTTTGAAAATAGTTCTTTACCTTTTGTCATGCAAGATTAGATTTAAGATAGATGGTTTACAAACTAGGGTTTTTTAGTTTTTGATAAAATTAGGGTTTTTAAAGTTTTACTGCTCTGATACTATGTGTAAAAAGGTGCTTTCTCTTATTTCTCTTAGAAAGAAGAGGGTTTTCTTTAATAGAAGAAATACCCAATACAAATTAGTAAAATACAGATAAGGAAAAAATAAATACACAAAAATACAATGAAAATATAAACAAAAA
The DNA here is from genome assembly GCF_000004075.3 of Cucumis sativus. NCBI lineage: Eukaryota > Viridiplantae > Streptophyta > Magnoliopsida > Cucurbitales > Cucurbitaceae > Cucumis > Cucumis sativus. The sequence goes on from NC_026658.2 coordinate 17,629,374, forward strand.
AGGAAGTAATCAACAGTACTTATTAGATCTATGGAGTTGATCTATAGAAGCCTAAGTCCATGAAAATTTGGACTGAAAGAAATTTGAAAAAAGTGGTCTGTCCCTTGAACAGTTTCTTTTTTACGTTTGTAAATATATATATATATTTGAAAATTATTACTTTTTCTTGAGACAAGCAATATAGACGGAGGTAAAAATTAAAATCCCCATTCACATGTTTTCTGTTGCCAATCCTATTTCTCTTGTACAATATGGAAGAAAATCTAGCAATACATTTCTTTTTTGAAAAAAGAAAGTTGTAATATCAAGTGTAAGTTGTGAAGGTATAACTGACCTTTTTGCAACAACCGAGGGAAGAGAGATATTTAGCATAACTGGATCGATCTAGTTACGTAAGTTTTCTGAAGTATTGAAGTTTTACGATGTATTAGAAGTACCAGTATTTTCAAGATACCAAAAATCAGCAAAATATTAAATTTATAGTAGATTGGGTTGTTCTTTTGTTTTTGTTGGCAATGAACATTAATGACCTTGATTCTGTTTTATTCACTGGTTCTACTAGTTCATTGTGTAAACTCTTATGATTTCATTAGTTGTTTTAAAATTTCATATTCATTCAACTAAAAAACATCATATTTATTAGAAGGGAAAAGAAATGGTTGGACTTTGACTGTAATATGTGGATTTATATTTGACAGATGAGCACTTAATTAGCTTACTCTCCTCTGTGGGATTTATCTCGAAAATTTTTTATGCATGTCATTTTGCCTGGATTGATAGAATTATTATTGTTTTTTTTTCTTGCCAGGACAAATTGTTGAGAATGGTAGGAAGTAAACAGCCCCATTTTGAGTTTTTGAAATCACTCTCCTTAAAGTGCTCGTATAATTTATTCAGCACAGAACATATACACTTTGCATTAGACTGCATTTTAAGTGACAGACTTGGAAACAAACATTTGGAGGGTCCTACTGGGAAGCTTCTACTGGTAAGTAGAAATGCAGCATGTTGATTCTACTTTGATGGGGCCTTATTTAAATAACATTGTTTATGCAACTTATTCACTTTCATTTCATTTAAATAATAACTCCAGTAATTTCAAAACACAATGATTATTTGGAGTAGGAATATCATGCACTAAATCATCCCTAAACGTAAACAGTTAGGTTGATAGGGTCTGCTAGATCTTTTAATATATTCTTAAGAATAGAATTCCCTAACACTCTAGCACTCGCAAATATTTGTAACTTCTTTATGAAGTTGAAACACAATGTGATGTTAGAAATTGTTAGGACTTCGGTTTCTTTTTTCTTCTCTTTATGGACTATCATTGATTTGATGCTATCAAAGTTTCTTGTTGATATTTTTGTCTGAACAAAATGTAGAAGTTTGTATAAACGAATAATTGATGACAATGAGATATTGGAGATTGGAGATTGGAGAAGGGAGGTTACTTAGCTTCTTTGTGGAGTTTTGTTTTGTTTAAAATAAAATACAAAAAAATAGTTGGTCAGTTCAGTGCTTATAAATTTTGGTTACTTAGCTTCATATCTGTAGTCCTATTTTTACTAAAGACAGCCATGCTAGCTGAAGAAAACTAGCTTAACCATGTTGATTAAATAGTTGGTCAGTTCCGTGCGTATAGATTTTGTTGGTTTCATTCAGCGTAATTTTAATTTATTCTTTCATAAAATAGTGTGATTTTTTGAAGTTGGTTTGGACAAACAACTGACTGACTTTTCTAATATATGGTAGTTGGAGAGCTTTGTTTTCTTTCTTAAAAGTTGGAATTGATAGGATGTAAAAAATTTCAAGGAATTCTTGTTATTTTCTTATTTCCAAAAATAAAAAAATTGCATTTCAATAAACTTATTAGAGTGGTGGTCCTCAGTACTTAGCAAGACAATTTTGATCTTAGGCTATTATCAGCATTTTCCCCTCGCTCATCAGAGCCTTGGAAGGCCGACTGCCGAGGTTGTTGGAAGAAACAAATTCAATTGATAGTAAGCTGATTGATGTATTGTCAAAAGCAGGCCCTTCTTTATCAATTGAACTCAGGTAATCGCCATTAGTGCAGCTTATGTATGTGTTCATTAGCATCATCTTACTTTTCAAGATATAAACAAATGGAAAATTTGAAGTTATTCTCCTTCACTTCTTCGTTTAATACTTCAGTTTGATCTAGTCTTCACTTGTGCTGAATGCTTGACCTTGGTAGTTATACATTAATACTATAGGTCGACCAACAATGATCTTTATGTTTACGTGAGTTGATTGGACCTTTCTTAACTTTTATTGCACTTTGGATTTTTTCTACTTAGATGAACATTAAAAATGATGGTGAGAAGGCATAAATGCCTTGCTTTATATAACTATTTTCTTTGCTTGGAGAAACTTAACCTTTTACCTTGAAGTTTCGGGTAGAACTATGGGCTGACCTATAGTATTACTTGCTCTGCATATTAAAAGAGGTAGACAATTGATGTAAGACATTTTTGTTTGGATAAAAAACTTGTACATGTGTTCCCTCCTCCTCAGATTGGTACATGTGTTCGATCTATACTAGCAAAATGGGGTGGAATTTTTGCTCTGATATAAGATGTATGCTTCAATAATGTCTATACTATAAAAATCTTCCTCTTGAATAATGTTAGAAGACGTATTTGGTTGATAACTCATATAGGAAAACGTTTTACAACTCTTTCTAATTTTGAATAGAATCAAATGTTTTTGTATTCCAGTGAATCAACCACATGATACAATTTACAAGCCTTCTTTTATAGAAGAAATAAAAAATGCAGGACCCACCTCAATACCATTCGTTGTGTTTACTTACTTTATAATTGGAATCAATGATGGGCACTACGCACTACTCTAAGAGTGTAGCCATATCATGTAATCTGGGTAGTTGAGGATGGAAAATATTCTAAAATTTCGTAGTACTTTCTGTTTCCCTTTCCCTAATAGAGATGTATACCCATTTCTGGAGAGGTTATGCTTGGAGGGTACTCGTGGCGAATCAAAGAGCGCTGTTTCTGCAATTGCAGCTTTAGCTAGTAATTCTGAGGATTTTTGGTTCTCCAAACTATGTAAGGTACGCAAAAATATCTTTTGGAGGTATTGTGATTCGTATATTCTTTTAGTTTTCATAAAAAAATTATCCTTTAGATTAACATTCAGAAAAATAACTTTTGAAATTCTTCTGTTTTTCCTTTTTTCTTTTTTGTTTCCAGGAACTTTCTAATTTGCTACGCAAGGGAATGAATCTCCCAACAGTACTGCAATCTTTAGGTTGTATTGCAAAATATTCTATTTCGACATTTGATGATCATGATCAGGATGAGGGGATCGTAGCTTCTATATATGAGAAAATCTTCCAAGTAATACCAGTGCCTTCTAGTCTAGTTTTATTAACCTTTTGCTTCCACAAGTTTTTTTTACCAGTTTATTAACCTTATATGAAGGTGGATTTATCAGACAATCTAAATAAATTAGACGGTGATGCCAGCAGCAATTCTTGTGATTTGAAGGTAAACATATAGAGACCCGGGTTTCATTTATTTTTTAGTTTGTGGTGTTGTGATTTTTACCTGTTTTGAACCTTAATCTAACTTGGCTTTTACTTGGGCAGTTTTCTCCCTTATTATTGTTTTCTGGAAATGTTTTCTTCTTCTTTTCCATTAAAAAAGGATGCACTGCAGAATGGAGGGGAAGATAAGATATAAACGCTTTGAAGGCAAGTGGGTATTATGAAAAGTTACTCCAAATACCCTGTAACAAAATAACGGAATAGGGTACTCTAATATGACACTCCAGTTCCATTCTCTTCAACCCATCAGTAGCCCCTAGAAAATTCTTGGACAAAGCAAAGTAATAAAATCTAGGAAACCTGCTGGATATCTGCACATTTATCCTTCTAATATTTGACTCTAGTTCCTTGTCTCAATTCAAAAGCAAGAAATTGAAATTGGCTAACTTGGTTTCAAGCTAGAAATAAGATGGCTATTTAGCACATACATGTGTTCAATTCAAAGATCTGAATTAGACTCGAACTCTTCAATTGTCACAAGACTCAAAACAAAGGAGACAATTTAATATGGCTGATAGACCCCGATAATCCATCAGTACAGCAGAAGAGGAAAGAAAGGAATTATCACGCACATGTGATAGGAGTTAGTTACATGTTAGTTACGATTTGTTAGTATAAATAAGTGAGGGGTTGTGAGAGGGAAAGACAGTGAAGATTTGGAGAGAGTTTGTTTTCTGTTCTTCTTTGAAAGAGAGGGAAACAGAAAGGGAGTTCTATATTGTACTAGGGTTACGTTCTATTCTATAATCAATAATATAGTTCTGATTTCATTACAAGTTGGGTTCCATCAATGGCTTAGTTTTTTTAGTAGCCTTCATTGTTCTTGAAACTCTCGAGTTGTGAGACTAGCCATATACATCTGAAATTAATCAATACAGGGCAGTACAGGAAAATTCCTCAAATTAGACTTGGTGAAATGTCTGTTACCTAATTCTTATTCCTCTTTATTAGGCTCATGTTGCCTATAAAACTCTTCCTCTTGTACGATGATTTACATAAGAAAATAATAAGAAATATAGGCATCATGGTTTTTCTCCCTATACTAGGGTTTCCACGTAAATTTGTGTTTGTTCTACGTTTCTACTTTAAATAGAAAGTTCTATCAAATTATGATGATGTTTTCTAGAAAGTGTACCGTTTAAGGATTTTTCCAGGGATCTCTCAATGACATTGAACAATTAAAAGAATTTCTATCCATATCAAACGTCTTTTTGAAGGATGGAAAAAAAAACTAAGCCATATTAATACAATATGTCAAAGAGCATTGCGTCTTTCCATTTTAAATTGTTTTTGTCATGGAAATAGTCCTACTTAGTAGACACTGAATTCATGTTACGGGAGATACGTTATATTCTAGAATCATTAGTGTGATAGGAATTGTATCAGAGGGATGCTAGAGTATATTAGTACATAGTTAAGTAGTTTGTTAGGGAAGTAGGAAAGAAGGGGGAGGCTATATTTAGAATATGAAGTAGGGCTTGAGAGTATCTCGAGACTGGAAGGGCTGAAATAGCTCGAACACTTGGTTTATCTTTTATTTTTGCAATCTTTTAATTTCAATATATCTAGGTTAGTGTTATGGATCATTTTTCTTTGTCTTGTAGTGTTATATATCCAACATTTTGCAGATTTATGGGTTGAAAGCCCTCGTTAAGAGTTTTTTGCCACATCGAGGGACTCCTAGAAGAAATGTTGATGAGTTTCTGAACTTTTTATCACGGATGCTGAGCATGTGTGAAGCTTCTGTTGATATCATCCCTACGTACGTATTAAATGCATTGATGGATAAAACTTTTTTTAGAAATTTTTTCTAAAGGACGGAATATTGCTATGGATTATAAGTTGTTTCTTGTTTTGCAAGTTTTATTTTACTCATCTATAATATTATATAGGTTTGAAGCTGCAATTTTGTCAACATTTTGAAAATTTATAGTTATTAAAATTTAGACTTCTTTTACTGTTGCAAATACCTAGTGGAATTCTTTCCTGAACATGAACATGTATCCCCCCTCCTACTTTTTAAAGAATACACAGTATTTTAATTTCTCAGTGTAGATTGATTGTTTTTTACTTCCACGAAGCTAGCTTATGAACCTTGGTTGCTAATAAAAAATAGTGTTGTTTTCTAATGTAGCAAAATGAACAAAAAATATTTTAAAATATAGTAAAATATCACTATAGACGTTGATAGACATTTATAGACTACTATAATTTATCACTGCTAGATGCTCTATCAGTGTTTATCATTTTCTATGTGATAGTTTGTGAAATTTTGCTATATTTAAAATATTTTCAACAATTTTGACATTTAAAACAATTTTCATAAAAAATATTTTAGGATTTATTATTACTATTATTACTCTTTTTTGCTTCTACGAAGCTTTTGAACTTCTTGAGATTTTATGATACAGTAGGGATGATGAGGCTCGAATCCAATTAGCGGCTGCAAAATCAGTTCTTCGTCTTTCCAAAAGATGGGATTCACAAATTGCACCAGAGATTTTCTGTTTGACAATCTTGATAGCAAAGGTACATTAGTTTTAGTCTTGTCCTCATAAATCTGCATACAGATAGATGAACATGATTTATAAGAAAACTCGAGCAGTGTGAATTCTTCATTAGTTATTCAAACTAACAAATGTTGATGGCAATGCGTCTGTTTTCTTTTTCTTTTTTTTTATTATTAACTTTTAACTTTTTATTGAGTTTAATGCTCATGATTCTAGTTGATTTTTTTACTCTAGGATTTAACATTCCTCATTTAATACTTTTGTTTGAATTGTTACTTAAATGCTCCAAATACAGCCCAGAAATTGCTACAACTGAAACTTTTTTAGTTCGTCTTGTTCTTGCTTGTAAAAGAAATAAAAATAGATCAATTCTTGAATGCATCCTAAGATGCACCTATCTTTGTGCATCACACAATAAAAGAACTATCTTAAAAAATAAGTAAGAAGAATTTACCATGAATTTACCATGTGACAATATTTGATTGGATAATTCCATAAATGTAAGCCTATTATGGAAAGCTTAATTGGTGTAGATGCTTATTAGTTTTGGCAGGTTTTTATGTACTTTTACTCTCTTATTTGTCAACTTTTTATTAGTTGGGATATTTGTGCTTGGGAAATATCAATTTGTTAGAAGTAATCCATGCTATGGTTGCAAGATTTATAGAGAATCTGTAAAATACTATCTTTTAATGAACTCAAATGTAGTTTCATGCCAACGAATGCACCAAAAGAGGTGTACAAGGTGTTTTCAGTCCAAAATAAATTTTGGACATTTTTGTACGAATTACTAGATTTTGGATGGTTATTGTTGCTTGCCCCAATTTTTAAATAATAATTAAGGATGACTCTTTGTCATTGTCAAAATGCATTAAGAGTATTAATTATCCAAACTACCACACATGATTTTAGTTAGTGGGAAACTATGGTCATCCATACAATAGGTCTCTTCCTCCCTCCCTTGCGTCCATGCTTGCACCCCTCCCCCTTTGTGCTCGTGTTCATTTAATCTAGTATAGTAGTGCTCTCACATGCTAGGGCTCCTTGTGCTTGTGCTCACACTCCTCATTGCTCTCGCACTCGAACTCCTCGCACTCTCATTTGTGTTCACACTCACTTTTTTGTTCGCACTCCTTCTAGCTCTCACTTTCACTAATGACGGTATGGATAATTAATGGTTCACAAGCACGATTGATAGTATGAATAATTATTATTGGAGTATTTAGAGTATTTTTAGGAGATATTATTATGATATTATTCTGTCGATTCTTTCCTTAAGTGTATTCCTCATTTACTATATTAATCTATTTGTGCTTAACGGGGCTTTTTTTGTTTTGCTATTTATAATCTGATGAATATTAATCTTCAAGCGATCACTTTATGACCAGCTGGTTATTTTATTTCCTTCTACATTCCAGAACTCCTCTTCGAAGTTTAGAAAGCAATTTATAGACAAAGTACACAAGTTACTGAAGGAGCAGGCTATACCTACTCGATATGCTTGTGCTTTTGCATTTTGCAACTCGGATAACTTGAAAGATCTTCAAGATGATGTATGTCTAATGTTGTTATGCTTAGGCACCTTTTCTTTTTGGTTTAATGATTTACTTCTGATGATACTCTTCATTTCATGTCAGTCACTTAAATATATGGCAGAATTTATTCAGCAATACAGTAAGATAGCACAGATTCATCAAACTTCTGTGGTTCAAGATGGGTCAATGACTTTCGTCCCAGCATATATAGTAGTATTCTTGATGTATATTCTAGCTCATGATTCCGGATTCCCAAATTTAGACTGTCAAGATGAAAATGTATTTGCTCAATTTTGCAGGTAAATGTGCCTTCTGTTTGAATATTTTTTCATATTTTAATGTTTTCCTGTCCACAAGATCAATAAGTGTCTCTGCTTGAAATATGCTCTTTTTGCAGGCCATTCCTATCTGTGTTGCAGATGTTGGTTAATGCAGATGTAAATGTTGCCAAAGATACTGTTTTGTATTTGCACAGTATCTTTCGTGCCATTAGGATGGTTGAGGATGCTGCCAATATCGAAATATCACCTGTGAGAGCTTGTAGTAACGATTTTTTTCTTATTCCTCTGGACTTTATTATCAAACAATTTTATCAACTGCAAGGGTGTTTTTTCCTTTTTCTTTTTCCAATTCTAGAAGTTGCACATATTGGCGGACATCGGACTCTCTTTTGTAACTTCTCCAAATTATTCTGGAGTTTCCTTGTCAGGTGCTCCAAAGCATATTTTGCTGCCAGTATCTTTATACAGAGTAAGTTTTCCAAAGAAAATTGACTTAGTGTGTGCTTGATAAATACGACCTCAAATGTATATATAGCATATGATAATTAATAATTACCCTTTTTCTTCCAGGTAAATTCTGGGCAGCTTTCTCAACATGGTTATGAAAAATGTTTTGTTGGAAGAGTTATTAAAGCATTTCATTCAGAAATCTGTAAGGTATTTCCTCCGATATATTGTTTACAATAACAAGCAAAAATACCCCAAGGCAATTACTAACATCCAGCCAATTCGAGAGGGCTGGTGACTCTCCCTTTCCCTGAGAACTTTCTACAAAGCCAAATCATAAAAGTACTACTACCTAACAATACACATATATACTGACCACACTCTCATACAGACATTCCGTGGTCTCCACCCTTTATTCACTAACTGATCCAACTTACTAACTAGCTTTCATGTTGAATATATGTTTTCTGATTTATCCCTTTGTTGCATGAATTATGTCTATGCCCATGAAAAGCCGACTAATATTTCTACAAGGAGCGATCAAAAGTTCCTGGAGGGTAATATGCAAACAAACATCAAACCTTGTTCCTCAAAGAGCACAAAAACCTGTAAGCAAGGTGAAGCCATTTCCTCCAGAGCAACCAAGATCAATAAAACTGTGAATCAGGAGACTAATCCATGTTCCTCAAAGAGCACGAAAGCCTGTAAGCAAGTTGAAACCATTTCCTCCAGAGCAACGAAGATCAATAAAACTGTGAATCATGAGAATATTGTTGGACGGAAGAGAAGACGGGCAGTCTCTCCGACGGCCTCCACATCAATCGAGTTGCGTGAATGTTCTCAAGTTATTTTCCTTCCTTCCTATTTAGATTTAACTCATCATAGCCTTTTACTCTATATTTTATTTTGTATTTAATTGGCAAATGTTGCAGGTCGCAAATATTAGTGGGCATGTTGAACTTCTAAGCTCGAATAGTGAGAGTTAAGATGCTATACCGTATGGTTTCCTGGTGGAAAGGGTCAGTGCAATTATTAATATCTCCGCTGTAGGATCTGAAATAAGATTTGTTTTTCTCTGTTCTCCAAAATTTAGAATTTTGGAGCTTGAATAAACCACCGTTCCATTGGATAGGCTATTGTTTCTTTCCGTTGTGGTGGTGTGGTTAATAAGCTCGTTCGATAACTATTTAGTTTTAGTTATGGTCTTTTTGTTGTTGTCCCACACTATATTTATTAGAGTTTTTATCTTTCTTGAGGTGGATCAGAATCTATAGTTGAATACAAGAAGCAAGTTTACTCTTTGTTTCTTGAATTTAGCTTGAAATTTGAAAACGCTTGCAAAAAGTATACAACAAAGCAAAATGGTTATGAAACAAGCTTTGTAATTTGACTTCTCAAACTAAGCTCTACCTTTTGGTTTTATTATCTTTCGTTATAAACAAAATATTCATGCTTCTGATAAGTCGTTTCTTCTCCAGATCTCGAAGATGAGCAATGTGTCAGAGACACATACCTTAGTGAGTCAATCCTCTCTCTCAGTGCCTTTAATATTGGTTTTAGTTTCCTGTATTTGAAATTTATGCTTGTTTTCACAATTTTTATCATGGTCTTCTTCTTTCCTAAGGATATATTTGAACTTTTAGTCAAATTATTTATAAAATGAAATTGGACAAGAAACAGTTTCGTTGATATACGAATATGAATATGTTTGTACCTAATAATTATTTCTCATTTTCAGGTTTATGGGAGTCGAGCAAACCACACAAATCAATTTCGATCATTTTCTCTCTTGAGGTGCTGGTTTTCTACCCTAAACATCTTTTTTTTTTGGGTTATCAAATGGTAGAGTGTTCTGTCCTTGCAGAAATTAACACTTCGGATTTTCCAAAAGGGAAAAAGTAAATAAAAAAAAAAAGAAGTTAAGATATAGATGAAATTAGATGTGTGCAAGCTGTAAGCTAAACTTCATTCAAGGCCATCCAATCGTTGGCTTATTTCAACCATTTCCATATGTATATAATATCCCCCAACATTGAAGAAAGTTCTCTTTGTATAGAAAAACATTATTTTAGACGATCATTTTGTTAATCTCAGCAGCAATTTTGGAGGGTTTTTAAGTAATGATTTTGATCCATTTATCACAAACTGAAATATCTGCCAATATAACTGTAAACTACAAGATTTGGCAACATTATCAAAGATTTGTTAATTATACATAAAACTTAACAAATCATCGTTTAGTAATTTCAATATATGAATACATATATAGATAATAAGATTGAAACTTAGTTTGAAAGTAAAAACAGCTAATAATTTTTATTCAATGATCATTTAACAAACCATTATTTATATTGTTAGATAAAACAATGATGTAGATTATAGATTAAGTAGGTGATCAACTTAATGTGTAAAAAGTAGTAATTAATTGAGAATGATGATTTATCGCAAGATGGATGTTTTTTTTTTGTTAGTTTATGAAATATTTATGAGCAAATCTAAAATGGTTAAATGACTTTTGTTGTATTTATAATTTAACATCTGTAATCTTTTAAATTCAATTTGATATTTCATTTCACTTTTATAATTAATGGTGGTTTTCATAAATTAAAATTGATTTTCAATTTATTAAAAAGAATTTCATAGTAACTCTAAATTTCACTAAAGCACTTTCAAACTTGTGTGTTGTATTCATTTTTAGAATGGAATCCCAATGATTTTAGTAGGAAATTGTGCTAATTTATTGTCAATTCATAGTCACCCTTTTTTACTCAACTGACTTAGAGTAAAAAAGAAAAGAAAAGAAAATGTTTAGTTGGTGTCAAATGTACTAATTTTTGTTAAAGTACTTCATTTCAAAACGTCGGAGTAAATTGATATATATATATATATATATAACTCGCCCGCCATAGTATGAAGAGTATTAGTCGAAGGACATCAAGCTTCACAAAATGATCGAACCACATCGCTATTACGATCATAGGTGTACAAAGAAGTTGTTACGGCGCCAAATAAATGAGCATTATAGAGAATTTGCGAATTTCGACCAATTACAAACTCTAGCCACTCCCAATAGCAATCACTAAAGCAAAACTCGATGCCCAAGAGTGAGAGCCCTTTCAGAAGTAGGTGCCTCATCATGGATAGAAGATTATGTTCTTCCCCAGACAAAGACATTTCTACAGACAAAGGCATTTCTACCGACAAACTGTTGTCTAAACGTGGCCAACGATCTGCAAAAGGGCCAGCCCACGACTTCTCCACAAGAAGACTAAGTCTATCTTCTCTTGAAGTAAACGATTGTTCTATTTTCATTCACGTTCTGTGAAGTAAACCATTATTCTACAAAAAAAAAAAAAATCACCCGTTTCTTTAATTTATGTGTAAGTAAACATAGACTGTTAATGGCTATATAACTCAGCTCGTGCAAGTCAAATTGTCTCGTAATTTGTGGAGGTGTAAGATGGACTCACGTTGGAGAGAGAAATACAGAGAAAGTGGAGAAATTAAAAAATTTGAGAATTTTCTAATTTTCTAATTTATTTATAGATTATATTTTTTTTCAATTTCCTGTGTTTGGATGGTGCCTCATTTTTAGGAGTTTTTTCTTTTTCTATTTTGCCAAAAGTGTATATATCGATTTAGCTGGCTGGTGTAAATATGGGAACATAAACTGATATCTTCTCCTTGAAAAAACAGCATTCCACGTAATTGGCTTCGTTCCTGTCTCTTCAGTGTTCAAGAAAAGCATATTTTGGGTTTCTATTGAAGCTTCGAATTGGAAGTTACTGTCATTGTTCCTTCTTTTTGATCTTCACTACAATCTCATCAAAAACCTTTCCAAATCTTCTTCGTCAACACTTCTAAAATTCTCCATCGCCTGCTTTTGCCTCGCACCTCCATTCTAGGTTTTTACTTTGCCGGACCCTCCTTCTTATCATGTGCTCTTCTCCATGGCGAACTTGAGGACCGACTCTCCAGTCGCTTGTCGCATCGTTCGTGCCTTTCTCGACTTTCTTAACTCCGGTATCTACTTTGATCTCTTTTCTTCTTCTCATTGATACAATTGGAACTGGAAACTTTTCATTTCACTGCACCTTTTATTCTTGTTATGTTTCTTGAAACTTTTAAAAATGCATGTTAGAACATGTCTTTGTTGGATTTGTGTAAATTATGCGGTTTTAGTGGAGTGAAGCGGTGTGTTGTCTTGTGTAATTACTCCATTACTGCTTTGATGGTCTTTTTTAGGGTTTCCACTAAGCAATTCCTTCTATGATTATGTTTTCTTCTTTTTGTGCGTAGTGGAACCTGGCCCAGGTGTTGATGTTGAAGGCCTCGAGGTCGCAAAACAATGCTTAGAACAAGTGTTTCAAGTCGAGTCCCCTGCTGCCGACGAGTTAACGGACTTTGATTCGCTAGTAGAAATTTTTGGTTCACCGGAATCTTTTCAGCGGTCTCGAACTAGTTCATTTGTTGATAATGGAGCTGTTCCATTGGATCATCGTAGTCATTTCAACGTGAATGATTCTGATGCCAATTTGTCACAGTCGAAACATCAGGTCGACTATTTTTTTTAATGCGAATTTCAGCACTATTAAGTCATTATTTCTCTGTGTTAATTTCCCTTTGTTTCTATATCCATTAGGTTCCACACCATTTGTATCTATAAAAATAATATGTGAAGCTGATCATCTGTTATCACTAGGATAACAGTGAAATATGAACACCTGTCTGTCCATATATAATACAGACAAATGTGGCCAGAATGAAATTCTACCATTTTACATTTTCCCCCCATCGTTGTTGTAAGCCGAAAGTAGAAGCCAAACAGACATCCCCCGGAATTTCAAAGTAGTGTTTAATAAGGCATTATTGTTTTGGAAATCAAGATAGAGCCTGTTGGTAGTTAACTGCCTCGAGTTTAAGATATTAGTTTAATCCCCTTTCTTAGTGATTGATCTAGTGTATTAATTTTCTTATTTATTGCTTTTTTTTCAGGGAGTAGTTTGTTTATTTATTATACTCTTATAAAATTGTTCTTGCTAAGTATTGTTTTTCTGCACTTCAGAGCATCCAGATTATGTAATTTTGTGAAGAGTCACAAATGTTTCTATTATTAGTCTTCATGTTCGTTCGAAAATATTTTGATTTCAATCAATTTTTATCTTTCTGATTGATTCATTTTGTAGATTTGATTTTTTGTTGAGTTTTGACTTACCCTGTCTCAATTAATCCAGGGCGGAGATAGCTCGAGAGAATCTCATCCCATGGGTAGGTCTTCTTCTCATCTTCTTTTATGTTCCCTGCTTACCTTTGTCTTCGTATATTTTTTTTTTTGCAATGTAAGTTTAGCTGTCCTCGTAGAAACAGGAACTGCACATCAGTATCCCGCCTATATTACCTCTTGTTCTTCAAGATTTTCTCTTAGATTTTGATGGTTATAAAAGAGGCTTTTAACTCTTATTGAAAGGAAGTTTAAGAAGTAGAAGGATCACACTTGAAATTGGTAGTTTGGAGCACTGTCCTTTCAGTCTAGATATATAGGTGAACTTTGTGTTTGGCATATGGAAAAGTAGATTTTGACTCTGCTCTAGAAGTGTCTCTGTTTATACATGGAAAATAGCTATCTTTTTCCTGCTGTAAAATAATTACTAAATGTTTAGGTACAATATGTGAAGTGAAATGTAGTAATTGTGGCTGTTGGAAACTTTATGTGGAAATTTTGATTCTCCTCTCTATCTTGCTAATTGTAACGCAGGGAACAATAATGATATTGTGTTCAGGGAGGACATTTAGAAAGGATGTTGGTAAAATTGCACTTAGATGTACAAGTTTTTCACATGTTTGGTCACCATCCATAAGTTAACCGCAATAGCCACTGGACCAGGTTCAGACTAAATTTGCAACTTCAAGTTTACATGAAAAATCAGAAGAATTAGACCACCGTCTATCTTTTCAACTCTAAAAGCTCTTTTTTTTTTTCTGAACAAGAAACAAAAGCTTCTCCAAAAGATGATTTGTAATTTGGAGTTATGACATGTTTTTGGCATCTTTGGATTTCCATCACACCAGAAAGGACTTCCTGCTCCATTATATATATATATATATATATATATTTTGTATCCTTTCTTTTATTGCCTCATTGTTTAGGTTTGTCTTAAAAAAATGATTTCTTTGAAATTTGGAGAAGCTAAGGCCCCACTTGATAATGATTTCATTTTTAGTTTGTTTTTTCCCCTTTGAGATTATTGTTTTTTTCTTCTTAATTTTTTGAAATATTTTCACTATTCATATAAATAAATTTGATTTTTTTTGCCAAATTTAAAGAATAAAAAAAACGTCCAGAATCTACTCTCTTTTTTTTTCAGTTTAATATTTTTAATTCAATTTCGAAAATGTTTTTGAAAAATAGATAACAAAGCACATAAACTTCTGCAAGCAATTTTTTTAGAAGCTAACCTTCTAATTTTCAAAATGAGTAAATAGAAGACAAAATGGTTTTCAAAGAGGATTTGTAACTTGTAGGAAAGAAAGGTCTTTTAGTCCTTGTTAGATCATGGATCAAGTCTACGGATTTAATTTATTTTATAATTTTTTGAAAAAATTATGATTCTTTGTTTTCGTGGTGATATTCTTGGAGGAGTTGCTAGTAGGAAGAAGGATGATTTGATAATGTTCACTTTCAGCACATTTTTGGATTAATTGGGTTGAAAGAATTGACCCCCTGGAAGATAAGGATAGTATAGAACACGAGGGGAAGAAAAAAGATTATTTGATACTGTTCACCTTTTTGGATTAACTGGGTTGAAAGAATCGGCCCCTTGGAAGATCAGGATAGTATAGAACACGAGGGGTAGGAATATAAATTATCTTCACTAACCTCGTATTCTTGATGAACAGTCCATATCATCTCCTCTTTCTTGAAAGAGGGATTACCTTTTCTTTTCAAATAGGAGACTTTAAAAGGAACTTCTTATCCTCTTTTCTTTTAATTATTATATATTTTTATGTAAAAGAATTTTATAGGATTGTATACCTTGATTCCTTGAATCAATTAAATTGGTTGTTTGGATTTTTTCCCCCACATTTTCCATGTTGGTCATCATTTTTTGCAGGAGTATTCCAAGATGAACTTTTTGGGCAATTTGTTCTTGCACTTGAAAAACTTCACTATTTTAGGACAACAGCAGATGGGAGGGATGATCCTGACCAACTTGAGCGAGCAACACGTTTGTTTCATGATGCTCTTGGTGTACGATTTTTTATTTTCTTTGTAGTTTTGCTGCTTCAAATGAATTTTATTTCTTTGTATCAACCATTTTCTTTCCTTTTAACGCATATCAGTTTCTGTTGCTTAGTATTCTTAATACAGTTAGTAACTTATCTTTTACTGACACATTGCCTCTTATACATGCTTTTAATTATGAAGAGTGCTACTCTGTCTCTCTCTCTCTACCCCTGCCTCCTTGCATAATCTTTAACCAAATTTCTTATTGTATCAGGAGATGGACAGATCCGGATGCGCTGAAATTAATCACAAAAATCTGGCCGAGTCCTTGAAATCCCTTGGTACCAATGACTTTACAAATCTCTACTCTAGTAATTATCTTCAGTTTTTTTGTCATTTTAACTTATATTCTTGTGTACTTCTGCATACATTTAATAAGGACAAATCTCTCTTATGTGCCCCACTTGCTGAGGGGTTCTAATATGTAAAGAAAATGTTTTGTTTTAGGTAACAGGGCTATGAAGTCAAAACTTTACTCTGACGCAATTGAGTTGTATAGCTGTGCAATTGCTCTATGTGAGAATAATGCCATTTACTACTGTAACAGGTAGAATGCTGTTAATTATACCGGTCATTATCGTGAAAATCTAAGAAATTTCTTTTTCTTTTGTGTGTCCAAGATAAGAAACAGCAAACAGATTGATGCATTCATTCATCTTTCTTAGTGATGGGACTTGATATTTATCAAATTTTCCTACGAAGATTTAGGGATGATTTAGATTCATGGACTTATTTAGGCTATCTCTTTCCTCATCAAGCAGTATGTTAGGCCCTCAATTACTATACAATATACTAGGAGGGGTAAGAAAGGATTTCGTTGTTGACCAGTTTGTTAGAGGAGTGAGGGAACCAAGAGGGAATGTGGGCAGTGTCGTTTGGGAATTATATATGTACTGTTCTTTCTTTCTATCTTATTGTCAATTAAGAAGTTGGAGGAGATTACCAACCCTCACTGATTGGCTGGTGAGCGTTATGCCTTGGAAAGAGAGAAAAAAAGGATTTATTAACACCACTTCCATAATTAATAGGCCTTGTGGATATTTTTCTCTTTTGTCTGTGATACTCTTTTGAAAATTCTTAATAGCCATTCTTCAGATTACTCCAAAGCTTTTAAATAGCGTTATCATCCTTCAATTTCTTGACATTAAACATTGTAGGATCAAACATGCAGATTATAGTTTCATGGTTTACTTTTTTCTTTTAATTTTAGTTTCAATGGACTTAACTGTATGGAGACAGACTTAATCGTTTTTGTTTCCTCACCCATAATTTCTATTAATTGCATTTTTTCCAATATGTCAAAAAAATCTAACTCCTTAGGGCAGCTGCTTACACCCAAATCCAGAAATACTCTGAAGCAACAAGAGACTGTTTGAAATCCATAGAAATTGACCCAAATTATAGCAAGGCATATAGTCGTCTGGGCTTGGCTTTATATGACCAGGGGAACTATCGTGATGCTATTGATAAAGGATTTATGAGAGGTTCGTGTAACTTTAAACATTACAACTCATGCACATTAAATTTAGTGAGAGAATCAGGACTTATTGTTTCTATTGTTGTTGGCATTGAACCGTTAAATTATGGAAGTACTTGTTACACAGAAGATGTCTCGTTACTTACATCAGCAAGCATTTTAAAATGTTAGCTTTAATATGCAGCATTGCAGTTGGATCCAAACAACGAAGCTGTCAGGGAAAATATTCGAGTTAATACACTGACTTTCACCACTACTACAACTGGTTTTTGTATTACTTTTAACACTAATAGTGTATGACAATGTTTTATTTCGAATTTTCATAGGTAGCTGAACAGAAGTTAAAGGAAGCACAGCGACAAACTCAACATGAGCAGGTACACAATGTGCTTTATTTTCTCATGAATTAAAGGGGTCTTTTGTGGAGAAGCGTTAAATTCACAGTTTTTTTAGAAATAGAAACATATCATTGATTGAATGAAATAAAGGACAAAGCCCAAAACACCCAGAGGTGATTACAGGAAAGAACGGCAATGAGTGATAAGATAAGAAATACTTAAAAGCTTAAAAGGGTGCTTATATTTGCATCAGTACAAAGTAGTAGAAATAACCACATTTATAAAAGCTCAAAACTGGAGCAAGTGTCCTGAAAGAGGTGCTTATTGCGTTCACCCCAAAGAGTCCAAATAAAAGTCCAAGTGATGGCCAGCCATAAAGTTCCCTTACGTCCATGGAAAGAGTGATCAACCAACAAAGTAGACAGGTTATCACACATATGAGAGAAAACTGTTGACCAACCAAAAAATTGAAGGATATAGTGGCAAATATGGGCTGCAAGAGTGCAATGAATAAACAGGTGAGCAGCAGAATCCGGGCTACTAAAATATATCTGCTGCCCGTGTTGCTAATATCATTTATGAAAATGAGCTTTTTGTTTGACCGGCATTTTTTAATGAAATAGGTGATGAGGTGGTATAAATTATATTTACCCTTTTCTTTTAGATTCTCATGGTCCTAATTCATCTAGCCCACTATATTTTTTGTTGCCTAATTATAATAGGTAGCAGTTTTAGGGAAAATAATCAAGTGTATAGCAATATTTTAAAAAAATTGCAAATATAGTAAAGTCTATCAGCAATAAGCTTCTATCACTGATGGACTCTTATGGTTTATTACTGATAGACTTCTATCATTCATAGACTTTGACAAACTTTGTTACATTTGCAATTTTTTAAAAATGTTGTTATATATGTTGTTATTTTGAATCTCATTGTTATATTTGCAATGTCCCATCCTTGTTTAGCTTCTTGTTGGCTTTTTATGTTTCTTAGGCCCTTAGATCCTTGCTCGAGTATTTTGGTCCTACACTACTTGCCATCCTTCCCCACCCTCCCACGCTCGTTCTTCCAAATTTGGAAAGGCGTTTATTGCCCATCTCTCTTAATTCTTCTTTTTTTTTTAAATGAGAAAAACTACTTTCATTGAGAAAAAATGAAAGAATACAAAGGTATACAAAAAAACCAGCCCACAAAATCACCCACTAAAAGAAGGGGGACCAACTGAGAAGAATTTCACCAATGGCATAATTATAGAAGGATTTTGAAACTGAAGCCCAAAGGGACACATGAAATCTAATCAAAGCTCACTACGATCCATTTCCCTACCACAGAACATTTTATTGTTCTTCCCCCCAAATGTCCCACAAAAATAGAACATGCCCTAACAATTCGTAAAATAGCCCCCCTCTCTCCGAAGGGCGGATCGAGGAGGAACTCTTCGATCGTCGCACGAACATCCCTATGACCAGCATGGCTAACGCCAAACTCCTAAATAAACAAACTCCATAAAGCACGCTTATACTGGCAATCCCAAAAAGGTGATGAAGGCCTTCCTTCGCCCTTCTACAAAGCAAGCAGCAAGGAGGCCCAACAAGAGTAGACCTCCTCACAAGCCTATCCATAGTGTTAACCCGACCCAACAAAACTTGCCAGATGAAGAACCTAACTTTCTTAGGAACCTTGGTCCTCCAAACCACGTTAAAAACAAACTCCCTAGAGGGGAGAGGTCCAACAACAAAATAAAAAGAGATTTACTCGCGAACCCCTGACTCGGATTGGGATTCCAAACACGTACATCTTTCCTTCCCTCCCTAAGACTACACCTCTCAACCAAAGAAAGATGACATGCAGCCTTTGTTGTTTCCCTATTGGTCAAGTTATCATGGAACTCAAAAGAGGACATAGAGTTATTGGACTTGACCAAAAGGTCTGATATCATCCAGTTTTTAGATGTTGATAAATGATAAAGATGCAAAAATAAGGAGCAAAGGGAAGACTCTCTCACCCATGGATCCTCCCAAAAATTTGTGTCCTTACCCTCCCTCACAAATCAACGGGTGAACTAGGAAAGAGTTGAAAGTTCAAGAGAGATATCTTTCCAAGGATTACGGTGTGTGCCTATAACCCCTTTACTCCTTTAGTCTTCCACTCAAAGGGATGGCTACCGTACTTACACTCCATGATGTTGTTATATATGTTGTTACTATGCCATAAAGAGTCGAACTTGAGGGAAAAGGCCAAAGCCACTTGGCTAACAAGGCTCTGTTGCGGAAACTTAGATTACCAATCTCTACCACCCCCCCCCCCCCCCCCCCCCCCCCCCCCCCGACTCACAAGGCGTTCTGCCCGCTTCCTAGTTAATCAAATGGAAACTGTGACCTTCCTCTACCCCTTCCATAAAAAATCTCTTGTGTATTTTTTCAAACTCTTGCATGCTGACCTTGGAGCCCTGGAGAGAGACAAATAATATACTAGAATCCCACTTAACACATACCTAATTAGGGTTAATCTGCCATCTTTTGAAAAGAACTCTTTCTTCCATATCGCATGTCTCTTACAATTCTTTTCACAAACAAAATCCTAAAAGGTCGAAGCTCTCAGATTTCCACCAAGGGGAAGCCCGAGAGACGACGAAGGGAAAGAGCCAACTTTACAATCAAACATCTCCGCCCACCTCGGCAACTAAGATTGATCCGTGTTAATACCAAAAATGGAACATTTGTTCCTATCAATTTTTAACCAGACAAATCTTCAAAGAAAGCCACCATATGGTTAAGAATGAGGAAGGATTCCTCTTTTCCAGAACAAAAAAGCATAGTAGCATCCACGAATTGAAGGTGCGATGATAAGGCAACTTCATTCCTTCCAGCCCGAAAAGAATCAATGATGTTTCCTTCCACCCTTTTATAATAATCCGACTTAAAACATCCACTACCTATAAGAACAGGAAAAGGAAAGGAGACAGAGGATCCCCTTGTCTTAAACCGTTGGTGACTTGAATCGACCCTCTGGGGGTTCCATTGATGAGGATAGAATACTTCACATTCCTCACACATCCCCACATCCACATCCTCCATTTATAGTCAAAACCTTTTTTCTATCCAAAAAATCCTAATCCACGTGATTGTACGCCTTTTAAAAATCAAGCTTAAGCAACACACCTCCTTTCCTCGATCTGTACTCCTTGATGGCTTCATTAGCAACAAGGGTTTGATTCAGAATCTGCCTACCCGCCTCAAAGGCACCTAATTTTAACAATGGAGTTATATATAAGGTATATTGAGCTCAAGAATAACATTGATTGGTGGTGTTCCTTTGGTGACATCCAATATAAAAGAATTTCATTCATTGGTTCAGCTATGAGTTTTGGCACAAAGATTTGGATTTTGAAGTTGGGCAGTTCGTACAAATACACCATTATTCAAGCATAACCCACATTATAGTTTATAATTAAGGACAGACAGAGAATGAATATGGTACCGATCTCTTTCTAATTCACAAGTCAGATGAGAAAATATGTTGCCAACTTTTTTTATTCATTGTGTTGCTCTCTTCTCAGAACTTTACTACTTTGCTAGTGTTCTAACTTAATATTCAACCTTATGCAGTCATTCTCTTTCACTAGTCAGAATTCTTGGAGCCATAGGCGTCATAAAGCGGAAAAAATATGCGTGGGTCGTTTTTTGTGAGATGCATTAGATATAAATATACAAAAAAGAAAGCATTGTTGAAGTGGGAATATGGAAAAAAATCCATCAACACAAAATTTTGCATTTAGGCTTAGTAAATTTGTTTTTTTAGTTAATAAATAAAGAAAAGCCCTAATTATTACTATTTTTAAAAATAATGAATGAGAGCTAAGGCTTAGGGTTTCAAAAAAGCCCCGTATATGAGTGAGCCTTGTCCTTACAAGGCTAGGTGCCAAACACGTGCTCATAGGGCTTTTTTAAAACACTAAACACAAGATTAGTTTCTTTACTTTTCTCCCTTTTTCTAAAGCGTTTTTAGAATGTAACAAGATGTTTATGTGGACATATAGTCTGTCAGGAAAGCTGACTTCATTGATGTGATATGAATGAAATGGTTTCAGCTACCAAAACATGCCACTGTTCACCCACTCTTGAAGTTAGCTGAAATGTTGCGAACTGGATCCAATTTCATTAAGTAACGAGCAGTAGTGTCCTTATAATTTTTGCTATGGTTTTGCGTGTTCATCCAATTGCCAAAACTCATCAAACCCCATTTATCTAGTTGTGATGCTGCACCTTCACGGTTTATCGTCAATGGATTTAGTTGTATGCAGGGTTCAGCAAGTAGAAATCAGGGTTCAACAAGTCGAAGTCAAGAATCAGAAAACCAAACTGGTGGTGGTGGTGGGTCAAGGAATGACAGCTCCCCATCTCCTCCTCCTCCTCCTCCTTTCCCTTCTATGCCATTTAATGTCACCATACCTTCTGAATTTTCGGACATGTTTATGAACATGGCTTCTAATGCTACAAACACATTCCACGGGCAACATTCCGAAGACAGTGGAGGAGAGAATCAAAGCAGAAATGGTTGGGGAGAGCCAAATACGGATGGGAATTTCAGTTTCAGCATTGGAGATGGAATGACACAGGATCTGAATGGTGCTTTGAGATCAATGATGCAAATGTTTACGGGATCAGCCCCTAGTGGAAACCCTCAAGATCATTTCGATGGAAGACCCCCACAAGGCTAAAGTCATTTGTTTCCTTTAATGCACAGAAGCCCCTCTGTTTTACTCCCTTTTTTTTTTTTTTTTTTTTTTTGGTTCTCTTATTTAATTATCCTTCCTCTCTTGTTTGGTATGAATCTTTGGGACAAAAATCTATGGCTTTGAACGGATTCAACCTTCAAATAAATGTATAAACTATCTGCCTTCTTATTTATTTACTATCCTAAAGTACAAAAAAGAAAAAAAAAAGCCTATGAACTGTTTAGTTTAGTTTGGGTGAAAAAATGCTCTAAACTTTAAAAAATGGTTAAAGAAAGTATAACGGTTTTGTTTAAAAAAATACTCGAACTACTCTTAAACTATTGAAAAGTTTCATAAATATCTTTAACCTTAAAAAGGTTAAAAATATTTCAATTATACACCAATATTCTCACTAATTGAAATAAAAGTAAAAAAATTTAATTTAAAGTCATAGTTTTAAACTTATTTTATTATTAACATACAATGATAGATCATGAACACAATCAATTTTAATAATTATTGTTGCAATTAACAAACAGTTAATTGTCAAATAAAAAAAATGTATGACGGTTAACGCACATTGATAGAATAGATCTATTTTTGTTTGATTAGTTATTATTTTAGTATGTTTTAAGGAAATTTTTCTTTAATGAGATTTTGTGAAATTTTATATTTGAACCAATGTTTAAAATATTGATGTTGATGGATATATCGAAATCTTAATTTTACCGAACATTTTATTTCAATGGATATTTGTAAAAAGATTATTATTACAAAATTTCAAAAAATAAATTTTAATTAGTAAATAAATATTTTATTATTGTTACATAAGTGGACAAGTCTATTATTTATATGATTTTGTATTAGTGTTATTTTGATGTTTATTTTGTATGATTTATAAATTTTTCTACGATGTAATATATCGATTCACTTCTTCGAAAATATCGAAAAAGAACAAAGAACCTTTTCTAAGTTAAGTGGTATTTTGAAACAAAAGCAATAAGATTATTTTAGAGGCTTTTGGGTTCAACTAAGTTCATGTTTTTAATAACTTTCCACTGTTTCTAACACTTGATGATTCTATTCTTGTTCTGCTTCAATTCTCCGCTAATTCCATTATGGTAAATGGTTGAAATTTTATATATTTTGTTTCTTAGAAGCTAAATTCGAGTTGTGTCCAAGTCGATTCTCAAACTTGGCCTCTTCGTTATGAGTTGAAATCGATTTAGGACTGTGAATATAAAATTTCCATTTAATGACATATGACTATCTGTCTATTGTTTACAGTTAAGATAATATTATATTCTTTACTTTTTATAACGCTTTAAATGTGTTATAATTGGTGTGTTAATTTTTAAGAATTTTGTACCAAGGTTGATTCATAATAGTCATCGTTTCTAGAACGCTTCTTATAAAAGGTCAAATATAAGAGTATATTTTATTTAAGAGATCAATGGTCATAATTTGAGGTAATTTTAGGGGTTTCTACCTATGTAGCCTAAATATATAAGCCGAACCTTTTATATACTGTTTTCTTTTAAGTAAAATATACAATAAGCTTCCTTTTTACGCAAAAGTCAGATCGAAATGACCATAATTTCCACATTCAACAAGTTACACATCATGTAATAAAATCAATTGTTAATGATTGTGATATATTCGTTTCATATATCAAGTTTTTCGTATACAAACGTATATTGTATGTGTAGTTTCATATTGACTTCAACGAATAATATAAAAAGTATAATGTGTTAACTAAGAAAAGAAGCTTTATATATAAAAATAATACTTTAATATATTTGTTATACATACTCTATCTATGGAATTTTTTTATAGTAACAACGTATATTGAATGCGTAGTTTTCGTTGAACTTATGAAAGATATAGATTTTTTATTTTTAATTAAGAGGAATAATATTGAGAAATAACCAAAAGAAATTAACAGATAAATTAGTAAAAGAAAAAAAAAAACAACATACTGATGTATGTAAAGGTGGAATATGAAAACGGCAGAATAAATAGAATGAAATGACAAAATAAACATTAAATCCAAGGAAGAAGAATCTGAAGGAGAAAATGATGGGATAGACAATGAAAACAAAAGAAATAAAAAAAGTAACATATGTTTTTATTGAAACCTAATTGTATGGGATATATTCCAATGGATATATATTAAATGAAATCAAACAAATAATATATTAAAATAATTAGTACTTCAAAAATAAGAAAAGATTAATAAATGCCAGTTCTCTTAATTATAATGAAAAAAATTAAACATAAGATCAAATTGGTTAAAAAAAAAGAGCAAAATCTTATTAACGGAAAAAAAGATATATATATAAAATTAAGAGAATTGTAAAATATTAGGTTATAGCTCTAAATTTTCCTAACTTAGAATCCAACCTATTCCTATAATAAATGATCTAAAGCACATATAAATGCTATTTTAGTTAATGTGAAAAGCTTGTTGGATCCAAAAGAATATCCTTCTTAGTTAGCAAGAGCACTCTCTTGAAGCAGTGACTTTTTGATCATTTTCTTAAATAACTTAATGCCTTTCGTTAAATTTGAGAAGTTGCATTTACTTCCATGTGAAATTTGTAGGTGAGCTAATAATAACCTATCCTTTTCTTTAACTTTTTGATCATAGGTTTATAAATAAATACAAAGTACACAGGAAGGTAGGGGTACTAATACTATGATCACATGATGCATTAAAATCCAAAACCAATTAGATGTAGCCATTTCATTTCTCTTCTACTATGAAAATAGGTATATTATGCATTAACACAAGAAGTGTGGTTAATACTTAACCAACTCATATTCTATTTTAGGAATGAATGTGTAGATTTTAAAACAATACTTTTATGTTTTATTGTATTCATATTTTGATTTTCATAATCTTAAATTCATTATATTAAATTAAATTTAAAAAAAAAAGCATTTATTTAAATAAGAATATAAAATCTGGAGAGTAAGAGAATTAAAGACACACACTTATGCTTTAAAATTTGAGGAAGCAATTTTTGTGTTATTATTTGAGTTAGATGTAAAAGTAAACAATATAATAGGAAAAATCAGGTAAAGAGTGAGTAAGTTTCCCAAAATTGGGCAATACAAAAAGTTGGCCAATTGAAATTATTATTGTATTCATATTTTCTCAAACGTGGCTATTTGATTTGATTTTGTTTTTAAGTATTCCCATGACCTCATTTCCAAATTTCATTTCTTTAACCAATTAATACACCCAACTACTCCATCTGTCAATTCTAAGATGTGGGAATAATACTATTTTAAAAACATCAACTAAAGACCACTCTCAACTTTACTTTTTTTTTTCTTCTTATATATATTCATTTAATAAAGAAAAATTCAATATTTCTTTTCATTTAAGTTTCATAATTTGCCCTTATTCTTGGTGTAAAAACAATCGAAGTCAATCTACGCATGCAACCTCCTCCTCTTCCTCCTTCTCCTCCTCTTACTTTATTCCAAATAATCTATTATAGACACACATATGTATATATACTATTGAGGTAAACACAAATGCCAAAAATTATAATAGACTTTCTAATTAGAACTAATTAATCATACCATTTGAACTTATAAATAATTAGAATAGTAAAACTAATTATATAGTTTATTTCGATTTAGTTTATAAAGTTGTAACGTTCAAATTTTGAAATGCAAAATATATTTCAAAATACAACCAATTTCGACATTTCATTTATGAATTACAATCTCGAAAATCCATGAACTATACATACTAAATCTTTCGACATATATTAAATATTTATCCAAAGTAAATAGACACAATTCTAAAAATTTTGAAAGTAAACTTGCTCATTAACTTTGGAAGTAAGTCAAATCTAAT
The DNA here is from genome assembly GCF_000004075.3 of Cucumis sativus. Lineage (NCBI taxonomy): Eukaryota > Viridiplantae > Streptophyta > Magnoliopsida > Cucurbitales > Cucurbitaceae > Cucumis > Cucumis sativus. The sequence goes on from NC_026658.2 coordinate 17,655,427, forward strand.
TTTGATCAATTTGATAATTACTTGTTATCCACTTTGAACTAATATTAAAAAGAAATTAGGCTAATTAATGTTAAACAGTGTCCATCGTTGACGTTGATAGAAGTAGATAGAATCTAAAATTTTGCTATATTTTGTAAACAATTTTAATTATTTTTTTTTCTATTCTAATCATTCTTTTTTAAAAATAGAACGGTTTGTTAGTGTAAATTGATAGATTAAAAAGATGAGGAAGGAAGCACTTTTTTGGTCCATACATTTGGGATGTATGGACATTTGCCCATACATTCCAACAATAGCCTAGAAGGATTAAAAACACAGGAAGAATTTGACCATAAGCACGACTTTTAAACTTGAGGGTAGAAGAAAAGCTTTTTTATTTTCATTTTTCATGGATGGTTCCTCTTAAAATTTTTGAAATTTGGCTTGATGAAATCTTAACATCTTTGAGTGCTTTTTCTTCCAATCCATTATATCAAAGAAAAACTGTATTTTTTAAAAAAGAAAAAATCACGTAGATATGAAAAAATAAAATTAAAAAGAAGAGAAAACAAAACATATGTAGAATGAGTCAGATGAATGAGATGAAGGGTGAGGATTTAAATAAAAGAATATATAGAAATAATCAACACTTGAGGTTCCGCATCCCTCAATTCCCATTTTTCCCTTTCCACTGCCACCAGTCAGTGTCTTCCAGTTCCCAACCCAAACTCCCATTCCTATCTTCCTTAACGCTAAACCCATACCTCAAACCCAACCCCAACCCCAACCCCATTACTTCTTCTTTCTTCCACCAATCGCCATCATTCATTCAAAATTATTATTCAAACTCAATCTCATTCGTTCTCTTTGGCTGAAACTTCCATCTCTTCCTGCATTGACGCCTCCGCCTGATTCCCTTTTCAGTTTCACTCCTAATTTTGATCTCTTCCTTCCTCTTTACACCCATATTACTATCACCACTTACCTTCTCCTTTTTCCCACGCTTTCTCCTTTCTGGATCTTGATTCCTTTTCACTGCCCAATCTCTAGATTTTTTTCTCTTCTTCATTTCTTATTTGTTGCTTCGCCTGGAAGAAGCTCAAGGTTTGAATGTTTGATTCCCGAATGTTTTTCGTTTTCTATTTCTTGTTTTTGGTTTATTTTTCCTCTATGAATTTTTGTTTTTTTGGGTTCTTTTTGTTTTCTTCGTTTGTTATACTTCCTCGAGACTCTTCTGTTGGTGTTTTGGATGGAATTTGGGAAAGTGTATATGGAAATACTTAGTTTATGGAAGGAAAACTGTTAAACTTCTGCGTACGAGAGAATTAATGTTGGGCTTAGTCGATTTGCTTATTTTCGTTGTTATTACTTATTTGTCGACAATTACAGATCAAGTCTTCGTGCGGATTAATTAATGGTCTTGATGAATTAATTCAGCTGTTTTTTTTTTTTTTTTTTTTGTTCATTTTAGTAACACTTGGTGCCTCTGAAGTATTCAGGAAATGAGTGCATACATCGTTGGTGTTCTTGTACCTGTTGTAGTTACACTTTTCTTCCGGAATTCCAAAAAAGCAAAGAAAAGGGGATTGCCAGTTGATGCTGGTGGGGATCCTGGGTTTGCTGTTCGGAATAGTAAATGTCCTGAGCCTGTAGAGACAGCATGGGAAGGCATTTTTACTCTTGCAGAACTCTTTGAGTATTCATGCAAGCAGCACCAAGATAGACGCTTACTTGGAACCCGCAAATTGATTGAAAAAGAAACTGAAGTAACTGCTGATGGTAGATCCTTTGAGAAGTTTCATTTGGGTGACTACGAGTGGCTCACATATGGTCAAGCATTTGAAGCTGTGTGTAGCTTTGCTTCTGGTTTAGTGCAAATTGGGCATAATAAGGGAGAACGTGCAGCAATCTTTGCTGACACTAGAGAAGAATGGTTTATTGCTTTGCAGGTTTTTCTCTTTCATGTTTGATTTGTGTATAAGTTTTGACACTTGTTAATGTTGATATGTTTTAATTTACATTAATTTATTTGAGCTCTAACTTTTGCAATGCCAATTTTCTCGAAATAGTATTGCTAAACATTTTTTGTAATTCTATAATATGACCTGTGTGTTTTACATGTACCAGGGATGCTTTAGGCGCAATATCACCGTTGTAACTATATATGCATCTTTAGGGGAAGAAGCATTATGTCACTCGTTGAACGAGGTTCTCTCTCTCTTTATACACTAAAATATTAAATGAAGCTACATTTTGTAATTCTCCATGTTCAATACAACCACTATTCCTACCTATTTTTTTTTAAATTGGATCTGGAAACTAGCCAAGTGTTTATTTAAACATGTTTTTTCTCTCAAATTTGGTCCCCTGTTTCCTTCATGCTCAATTTGTTTTCTTGGTTATCTGCTTGCAGAATCCTAAATTTAAAACATCTTACCAAGCATTGAGCTCTTTTGATTATTTATACCTGATGTATGCTCTTCTTTTCATCTCCAGACAGAAGTCACAACTGTGATATGTGGCCAGAAAGAGTTAAGTAAGCTTTTAGGTATCAGTGGACAGCTTAAGACAGTGAAGAATGTGGTATGTATGGATGAAATTCCTCAAAGCATTATAAATTCTGAGCCGAATGGGAACTGGAAAATCACCTCATTTGCTAAAGTTCAATTGCTTGGCCAAGAGTGTAACGTGGGTGCTGAGTTACCCATGTCAGCTGACATTGCAGTAATAATGTATACGAGTGGAAGTACTGGATTGCCCAAGGTGGGAAACATCTATGTTTGTCTGTAGGTACTTTTACACACATGTCTGTACGTACACACACGTTTGGCTTGCCCATACCTCACTCAAGTTTCATTTCTTATTACCTCTCTAATTAAACTATCTTTCAGGCTTTATGACTGATCATTTTCCCAAAGCTTTGATATTGTGTTATATGCATTATATTTCCTATGCTTCTTCTGTGAGTATGCTGCTCTCTGTTATCTTTGATAACGTGAGTTTCTGTGTTGTTTTTTCACTTCATCTATGTGTTGTTTGCATCCACTCGTTTGGTACTTGACTATTTTGTTTTACATTTCTGTGATGTTTCGGAGCTGACTCTGATAATGTATTTATAATGGCCGTGTCACAGGGTGTGATGATGACACATGCAAATGTCTTGGCCACAGTTTCTGCTGTCATGACTATAGTTCCTGGTCTGGGGAAGAAGGATACCTATCTTGCATACTTACCCATGGCTCATATCCTTGAGTTAGCAGCAGAGGTGTGTATTCTTTTGGTTTCATAATTTTGGTAGCTTATGTTACTGTTTAGTTAAATGCAAATTTACATTTCTCTTTGCTGCTTTATGACTAATTCTATATTCTATATTTGTTTTTCCTGTAGAACGTAATGGCTGGTGTTGGATGTGCTATTGGATATGGGTCTCCTTTGACACTTACTGACACGTCTAACAAGGTTAAACGAGGGACGAAGGGTGATGCAACTGCTCTTGTGCCAACAGTAATGACTGCTGTCCCAGCAATTTTAGATCGTGTTCGAGAAGGGGTTCTTAAAAAGGTTTGTCAATTTTGCATGCACATTTTTATTCATATTGCATTTATTTGAACATTCGTGCATTCTTACCCATTTGTTGGACAATTATAAAAATAGTGAATTTTCTGCTTTCAGGTGAATGGGACAGGTGGATTAGCAAAGAAATTATTTGATTTGGCATATTCTCGTAGGTTATCTGCCATGAATGGTAGTTGGTTTGGGGCATGGGGTCTGGAAATGCTTTTATGGAACTTTCTTGTGTTTAGAAAGGTACAAGCAATTCTAGGAGGTCGCCTTCGCTTTCTGTTGTCTGGAGGGGCACCCCTTTCTGGGGATACCCAAAGATTCATCAACATCTGTCTCAGGTATGTATGACATGGAAATCTTATGCATGACGGACTTTTACTCTCAGAGTTGATGCGCCTATCATATAGACAATTATCTAAGAACAAATGAAGTTTTCCTGCTGGATTTCTAAATTTCAGATGCCTATGGGCTATTCGACATCCAATCTGGATATAACTTACACAACTGATACCAAATAATGTGCTTGCCTAAATGTATATTGGGTTTTAAACTATTTCATGAGGTTTGAGCCTCCTGTATATTTTTTTAATTGTCATTTAATTTTATTGATCCAATTATATCTGCTGTCAAAACTATCAAGGATTATTGACAATAAAGTGCTAATGAATGCTTTGCTACACGTCTCCAATATATTTTGGTTGTTGACTTGACTAGTTGGCCAATATGCTACAGTCCTACAACCAATAATAGATATTTAAACTAGGTTCATGGTCATGAATGCATGTCTGCGGGAATTAGTATTGCAGTTGCCATCTTGCATAAGTATCTCATGGCATCCTATTTTCAGTGCTCCAATAGGCCAGGGTTACGGTCTTACTGAAACTTGTGCTGGTGGAACATTCTCTGAGTTTGATGACTTGACTGTTGGTCGGGTAGGAGCTCCACTTCCTTGCTCATTTGTTAAGGTATATATCCATCCTTGTTGTTCACTGATTCAACGTTCAATTATTTGTTTACACGTGTAGGTATTTGAATGGGTTACAGGGTTACTTACAGACAAGCATGCTGTGCATCTATAGTACTAATACCTTATATTGAAAATAACATTCATTCTCAACGAGAACTACACAAGGCCAAGAAGGCCTTGGGAAAAAATAGTTAGCTGTTGTATTTGTGATTTGAAATTCACTTGTCTGATGAATCAATGAATCATGGATGTATTACGTCCAGCACTGGAGTCTTGGAAAAAGTGATTAAAAGAAATAATCAACCTTGAATAACAGCCTGCTAGCTTTGAGGTTACTGAGTAAACCAAGAGCCACTACTCTTTAGTTTTTGCATCTACCATTTTCTTTATACAATGATAATTTTATTAGATGTTTTTCTATGATTATTTTTTTTGTATTTATTCTCTAGTGATCAACTTTAAGTTATTTATTTACCTTCTCAGTTGATTGATTGGCCCGAAGGTGGATACTTAACTAGTGATTTGCCAAGGCCACGGGGAGAAATTGTAATTGGTGGTCCAAATGTTACACTTGGATATTTCAAAAATGAAGAAAAAACTAAAGAATCATACAAGGTAAAGTCTCCTTGTTGATTCCTGTAGTATTATTTCCTCAAATTTGCAAATGATGGAATGTCTTTTTGTTGCAAAGGTTGATGAGCGGGGAATGCGGTGGTTCTACACTGGCGACATAGGGCAATTTCATGCTGATGGTTGCCTTGAAATTATTGACCGTAAAAAGGATATAGTCAAACTTCAACATGGAGAATATGTTTCTTTGGGGAAGGCATGACATGCAAGATTACATTGTTTATTTTAATATCCAAGTTTTTTGCTTTCCAAAGTAATGTATATTATTTACCTACAGGTAGAAGCTGCACTGAGTGTGAGCCCGTATGTTGACAATATTATGCTACACGCCGATCCCTTTCATAGTTTCTGTGTTGCTCTTGTTGTGCCCTCTCAACATGCAGTAGAAGGATGGGCTTCTAAGCAAGGAATTGACACAAGTGACTTCGCTGAACTCTGTCATAAAGAAGAAGTAGTAAAGGAAGTCCAAGCATCACTCGTAAAGGTATCTGTTTTCTGCCATAAATTTGATTTTTTTTCTTCTTATCCCATCCCAACGTGCTTTTCATCTTTGGTTCTTCATTTACTAACCCATCTTCCTAAAACGACTAGAAACACCCCCTTGGCATAGTGTGGATGAGTGCAACAAAAAACCGGAAAACCAAACCAATCTACTCGTTTGGTTTGGTTTGGATTTTAGTATCAATTGGGCATCTTGGTTTATATTTGGAGAAAACCAAGTCTCGGTTCATATTGGTTTTTTTTATTGAAAAATCAATCAAAAGTGAGCCAAACTCTAACTTTAGGTATCATTTTAGTTTTTTAATTAGTAAGGTGTTTGTATTTTTGTTGTTTAGGAAAAAAAAAATCCCAACTGTTGTGGAGCATGTATGTTTAGAAAAGTGAGAAGAAAAAGAATAAAAATGTCCTAGACCAAATGTCAATTTGAAAATAGCTTAGAAGGCCAATTCAAAACAAATGTGAACATAAAATAAATAAATAAAAAAAATAATTAGAATAAAAATAAAACAAAATACCAAAAACTGAATCTACCATTAACCAAACCGATACATAATTGAACAAAATAAAAACCAATCCAATAGTTTAGTTTTTTTTTTTTATTGGACATCGGTTTAAAACCCTTATTTATAAAACCTACCGGTTTGGATAAGTTCTTGGTTTGCTCTGAAACTGATAAAACCAAACTGACTTTCCACTTTAGTGGCTAGAGTGCTAACCCATGGTGCAAGAGTTCAATCCTGCAAGTATGAAGTTTATTGTTAATTTATTACCATATCCTCCCAAAACAACAAACTTCCTAATCCTCACCTTCTTTTTGAACCAAAAATGGCAACATTTTGAAAATCTCCCATTTATGATACACTCAAAACACATGCGTTTCTTGAACCAAATTGATATGAAACTATATTTTTATACGTATTGACAGGAAGCAAAGAAGGCTCGGTTACAGAAGTTTGAGATCCCTGCAAAAATAAAATTGCTATCAAATCCATGGACACCTGAATCTGGACTTGTTACTGCAGCTCTCAAGCTTAAAAGAGATTTAATTAGAAAGGCTTTCTCTGAAGACCTCTCTAAATTATATGCCTGAAATGATGATGATGTTGATGTTCTCTGCACTACTTGGAGACTTAGGTTGGCTGGTTGTCCAACATCATTGATTCTCTTTATCTTATAATTATATGTCCATTACTTCCTCCCCACCTTAGCTTGTCTTGTGATTTTGTTGTTTCCTTTTTAAGTATTTTTCAAGCTACTGGAATTTAACTTCTAATAAGAAATGAGAAAGTCCCCAGTTTTGTTTACCTACTTATCTTATATTATATTTTGATTAAATTCTCTCTAAAGTATTTTGAACTTTGATTAAGTGACGTTCTTTGTCTCTAAATTAAAACTTAATAATTTACTCTTAGTATTTTTAAATTTGTAATAGTTTAGTCCTTTTGTTTAATTAAAGTGTGTAACTGTTTCTATGTCAGATTAGAAATGCAAATGGGTTAAAGAACCCTCAATTCTCACCAACAAAAGATATTTATAACTCAAAAAGAACCCTCAATTCTCGACCAACCAACAAAAGTATTTATAATTCAAACTATATATCAAGAAACTATTAAAAACGTAGTAAAGAATAAGTTTGGAGTTGAACTAAAGAGAATCCATAATTACGTATGCAAACCTTGAATTAAAAAAGGCAAGAATTCTAATGTATGGAATATGGGTTTTGTGAATCACGCAATAAATTTAAAGAGAGCAAAATTAAAGTGGGAACGGTTAATTCTAGCAATCTTTCCATCATAGAACAAACAAATTCATTGCAATCTAATTTAATCCACAACTAATTGGTTCAAGAAAAAGTAATAACCTTTTGTTAATGAATCAAGAATCAAATCTAATTCAGACTAAATGTAAAGAAATCATTTAGTATGATTAATTAGTTGAAATTTTAATTTAAAATTAGAGAAAAGACAAAAGGAAGACATGCTTAAAATCAAATCTAACAACTTTCAATCAATTTGCTTACAAAATCATGCTTAGAGCCATTAGAAATTAAAGTAAATTCAAGCACTCAAATAAGAATTAATTATAAAAGCAAAGTTGGAATTCAACTAAAGATTGAAATTAGAAAGCAAAGTAGACATGACTCACAAGCAAAAAATTGCTAGAATTTTCATTCTTACAGAAAAGTACCTTAGTTCTTCATGATTTCCAAAGTAGCAAAATTCAAACAAAATAGACATTCTTTTAGTGGAATGAGAAAGAAATTTTATTGGTGTTGAGAGAATTTAATAGACAAAAAGCACTCACCAAGCGTAGAAATGAATTATGGAGTGGAAGTTCTTACTAAAACTACATAGCTTAAATTTGCAAAAAGTTTTTATTTCTTCTTAATTTCTTAGTCGAGTTCTTATATAAAAATACATTTGAGTTTTACTTATCTTCGATTTTTAGAACATCAAGGTTTTTGTTTTTTTTTTAAAAATATTTTAGTGCATATCGACTTGTATTTCACATAAGTGTCTTTATCACGATATGTTATATGATCAAATTCTCATTTTCTTTTAAAAAGAATCTTTAAGACTTTGAAATTGAAAAAAATGAATAAGTGTTTATAATTTTGTAATTATTATTTGTATGTGTAAGGAGGAAGAGATGCATCTCCCAATTTTATTTGAAGATCAAATTATCAACTGTACTTAATAATATACTTTATTTTCATGCATTGGATAACATACATCAATGTAGAGCTAGCTTATTCTATTAATACTAAGGGACTTATAGGAGTATATAGAAGAGATTTCATTGAAATTGTAATTGGAAAAGAAAGTAGGAAGAAGATAAATTGGGCATTAAATTTCCTTTGATTTCTACACATTGCATTTATGGCAGCCAATGGGCTTCTTTTATATACAAAATTATCCCATGTTTTGGGAACAGTAATCAATTAAAGAATGAAATAAATATTGCACACATTTGTTGTGCAATTAGATGTGGCAGTAGCCGATAGGCTTAAAAAGATAACAAACACTTAACAAATTCATTTCTTAGAAATAATATTGCACCCTCCTATTACCTTCATCATTTAGCGTCCTCCTATTACCTTCATCATTTGGCTTGAGGACGCTGATAACTGTTGTGTTTGCAAGGTCTTCTCTAACACCCCCTCAAATGAGTGGATAAGTTAACTACCCAAAGTTTGGTTCCTAGATGATGAAACTAATTGTGAGTGATTGATTTGGTTAGACAATCTGCTGACTGATCTGTTGAAGGAACATAACGAACATCTAGAAAATACTCTTAAGAACCTGATTTTGAACGTAATGGACATCAATTTCTATATGCTTTGTTCGGATATGAAAGACCGAATTGGTGGCAAGGGCTATCGCACTTAATTTGTCACACCAAATAATAGGTTTGAAAGGGAAATAAACTTTAAGTTCAGTCAAAAATTGCTTTAACCAGCAACTTCAGAAGTTGCTAGCGCAAGAGCACGATACTTAGATTCAGTATTGGATTGGGCCACCGCCGTCTGTTTCTTGAAGGACCAGAAAACCAAGTTATTTCCAACGAACACATAATAAGCTGCAACAGACTTCCTATCATCAATATTTGACGCCCAGTCAACATAAAAAAAAGGCACAGATAGAAAAATCAGGATTAAGCTGGCGAATGATAAGAATTGATTGCGGCTCACCATAGGAGAAAAGTTTATGTTGCTTTCACTTTATGTTTACTATATTTTGACTTATAGTATTTTACTTAAATCTATAGAACTTATGAATTACTTTTATGTTATTTTTCTTTAAAAATTAAATAGGCCCGAACTAGGTTATTTTCTACTTTTATTTATATATACTTTATTTACGATTTATGAATGAGTATTTGAGGTTTTCGTGGTAAGATTTAGTGTCTCAATTTATTTTTGATTAAAAAAATCTTTATTTATTTTAGTAGTAATGACCTCAGCTTAGTATAAGAAGTTTGGTCGTTTTAGAACCTTTGAGTCATATACATACTAGGACTTTGCACCACATTTTCAGTGTTTCTTTGACTACTTTATTGCTCTAGACGTTTTAAAAAAAATAAGTAGCTTAGATTGCATATCTAGCCATGAAATTTCAGGCTTACCTTGAATCCATAATAATAACCGAGTTATATACTTCATCTAAACCCAACAACACCTATGAGATAAGAGCACTTCTTGAAACCAAACTCCTAGGTCAAGGTTATAAGCATTAGTTTTCATTAATCGTAAATAATCCTCCATTTTAAAGTTACATTTCCTTGTAGTTTGACATATTTGACGAAGAAAATCTTATTCGTTTCTAGATTGAACACCAAATAAATCTTATGTAGCTTTCCACAAATCTTTATTGTTTGTGAATCTCATGAGTTGGATAGCCATATCGGAGTCATTGAGTTGTAAAGCCAACTGAACAACAATAGATCGATAGTGACCCAATGTTTAAAAGTAGGATTGACGATGACTATAGCAGACAAGCTTGATGACACACCTGGATTTGTGTCGTCTTTGTCTTCAGTCACTGTGTGGTGCTGGCTTCTTGGCCGATCGTCAAAATTTTGAGGGGCCTGATCTTTTGCCGATCAAATGTCCTTCATGTCACACCCCAAACCATACTGTGACCAAAATGCTGAAGTAGTAGAAATAAGATATGAGTTAGTTACAACCTTGAAATTTTCTTATCGCAAATCTTATTCTCAACTTTTTTTAAACGATTAACAACATTCAAAAGGCAACAGTGGTCAATGTAACGCCAAGAAAAATAAATACAAACCAAAATGTATACTTTATTAATAACATGTGTTTCATACATTATTACAATACTTTGACCAAATAACCAATGGTTAACTAGATCCAAAACGTCTTGAATCACCATCCAAAACGTCTTGAATCACCTCGCCGCAAATCCTTCAACCTTCTTCTCTACTTGGCCTAAACGCCTGATCCTAGAAGATAAAATTTTAAAACGTAAGTATAAAAGACTTAATGAGCTTTTATGAAAACTTTTCGCAATACATTTTCATAATCATTTGGAAAAAATAATATCAAATCATTTAAACATAACGAAAAATCATTTTACTTCGCATAAACTTAACAAATCATTTCATTTCGCCAAGGATCCCAAATCGTTATCTACACTTGGTCTCATTACCTCGCATTTAGACTACTGTATCAACAGCATCCGAGAACATACTAATTCATTATTGTTACTCAGACCGCTATGCTTTATAAGTTTCTTTCAACGCATAAGCTAGTTTCTTATCACCATGTAGCCTGTGCACCCCATTGTGGCCTTAACTCTTTATGCGTACATAAAAATTAGCATCATCTCAAAGAAACAACTAATGGTTTGAAAACCATTTTATAGATTGAAATCATAATCATCAAATCGAAAGCTTTAACATTATAAATCATGTTTGAAAACATAACTTTTCATAGAAATCTCTTTGAAACACTCTCATTCGAATTCCTCTTTCAAATCAGTAAAGAGAAATCATAATAAAGTTTTTAACATAAATTCATTTTAGAGAAAAGTACTCACCAAAATTTACTAAAGAAGTCATCCTTCTTCTCGCAAGCATCTTCTCGCATGACTAAAGCAACAACACTTCAACATTTCAACAAAACTCTCATCATTTCCTCTTTAGTTACCTAAATTCTCTTATTTATAGAGCTCTTAAACTAACTTAGTCATACATAAACTTTTCTCAGTTCACTAGCTTCTGCTTAAAACTTTACACGTGTAAATTAATATTCAACTTAACCATGCTTAAATTCTTAATCTTACATGTTAACTCCTGTCAAATCAGATTTGACCTTTTTTTCGCCAGACCTTGCTTCCACTTAACCCAAACCCCGAATAACTTTAATCATTTCTCGCGTGGTTATATTTTTACTATAAGAAACCTTCCATGCGAACTAACCAACTTTTACTCGCATAGAACTCTTATCGTAAACTTAAACTCCAAGGCTTCCTCGCAAACTTCTTCTCCGAGAAACACTTGGTTCTTCTAGCGAAGACCACTCAAAACGCCTAGTCTAGCACTGTCAACTTTCACTTTTTAACTTACGCAAAGACTTTTTCTCTTCTTATCACACAATTTTTTTTTGCGAACTACCCACTTAATCGCAAAAACGTATACTTAAGTATAAAAGATTTTATCGTTTAATTCTTTTTGTGGATTTATTCAAACGCGAACTTCTTAATACTTAGCCGAGTTTTACTTCCTTACTCAAATTAAAAATGGGTCTCACACTTCAAGCTTGTACCCTCCGAGAACAGGGAGGGCGAGAGTTTTTGATAGGAGATACTTGTTCTTCATTGTGCTAAGTTGATTCAAGACTTGGTTCAAAGGTGCGTGGGTTAGTAAAGGAAGGTGTAAAAGAGGCAGAAAGAGCAACAATATTTTGGGAGGCGTTTGCCATCAGGCTGTGATACCAGCAAGAAGTTCCATCGAAATGATAATTGGAAAAGAAAGTAGAGGGAAGATAAATTGGGTATTAAATTCCTTTGGATTTCTAAGCATTGCATTTATGGCAGCCAATGAGCTTCTTTTATAACAAAATTATCCCATTTTTTTAACAATAATCAATTAAAGAATGAAATAAATAGTGCACACATTGGTTGTGCAATTACATGTGGCTGATAGGCTTAGAGATAACAAACAATTAACAAATTCATTTATTAGAAATAATATTACACTCTCTTATTATTTGGCTCCAACCGGCTGATATTTGCTGACTGGTTTGCTGTTTCAGCATGGTCTTCTCTAACATATACAACCGTATTTTTGTTTAATATATATACATATATATATATAGGCTCAATGAATTATATAGATATTATATAAACTATTTTTTATAAAGTTTATTTTATTTTATAAACCCTTCCTTAATATTTTTTATGTATGTGTATTATCGTATTGAATACATATGAGATATCATACATAGAGTTTGTATTAACTATTTAAGTGAAGCGATAAAATACCTTTTTAACTAATAACAATTTAGTCCATCTATATTTTTTGGCTTTATATTTTAATTAATAACAGTTTAATTTCTATCATAATATATATATATATATATATATATATATTAAAAATGAATGTCACCTTATCTTCATAAAAAACAAAAATTTTGATATCGTCAAATTTGATATCAATTTTTAATGATGAAATGCTTCGAAATCGTGTTGTAAAGAAGATGAATTATTATTAAATAAAGTTCAAAAACTAAATTGTTACGATATCTCACCAAATTATTTATTAAGCAAATCGAAAACAAAGAAAAACAAACTAAAAACATCAGTATCATTGAAACAACTCACTCGTATAAATCATACTTCATAACTGTGAATCCTTTCAATTACACTTCTGTTCCATTTGAAACCCGATTCTATTCACAACTTAAACACAACAAACATATCGATAATCCCTGCATCTGTTGCTACTAGGCAATTCAACTCTTTTAGCTCCAAAGAACCATTCGACACCAACATTGTTCTTGTCCTTGTTTAAATAATTGATGGCTCAAATTCGTTGGAAGATGAAGGCTGTAAAGCACGAATTTTTACTTCATATTTCATGCACCTTGAGACTTCATTGGGCAAGGATGATGAATCTGATCCATCTGAAACAAGTGGTGAGGAGGCAGTATGGTTACTATGAGCATTTCCAATATAGTTTCCACACTTTCGACACAGTAGTTTGATTCTTCGCCGAAACAGACCCCAAGAGTTTTTTGAGAAATGAGGCACACATTGAAGTTCATCGACCTGCGTAAATCTGCTTTCATCGATGTTTAGAAATGATATGATCCCTCGCTTTATCGATTTACCATATTTAGAGCCAATGGTCGATGTGTTGCGGTTAATAGAGCTCAAGTTCAGTTCGTATCCACAAGCCCCACAGCTGTATGAAATAAAACAGCGTCATTACAAGTTGACCAGAAGCAAATAGGACATGCATAGAATACATAGAGGTGGCTTAGTTAATGCTAGGGATAGCCATGGGAATGAAATGGTACTAGAACTCCAACTTTCTCGGCCTCATCAAAATTTATGCTTAACAAAACTTATATTGGGCATATCTATTTCAGGATGATTTTAAGATATATAATTGTCATCTACCGTTTCACACAAAATTACAGTAATAAAGCATTTTCAAATGTCAAGCTACTTGAATCCCCACAATCAAATGTTAAGGGTTCCAATTTCATGAGAGTACTCTGAACTCAAAGGCTGGAAAAAGGACTTGAAGTGACAGTTCTTAACAGCCGCTAATTATTTATTTTTTTAAATTGTCCTTAGCTTTTTCTTAACATAAAGATTAAGGTTTAGGACATAAAATCGTCTCTATGTTCCATAGAGTCAATTTGACTAAGTTTTAGGACAAGAGTTACCAACTTCATCTCCCCTAGAAACAGGATTTGAAAACAGGGATTTTGATTAATTGATTTGCTGTCTGAATTAGTCTCACGCCTTTTCTTCAATGGAAGTACGTGATCCTTCTCTTGATTTCTCATCTTCTAGTGAAATCCATGAGTCTAGGATCAAATATACGTTTACATTTGTTTTGAATTGAATATGACAAACTTTCTAACATCTACAGAAAGGTTCTATTAGTTAAAATCTTTTTCATAAAAGGCCCACTGGGTTGTTGTCCGTCTTTTATTCTTCATGAAACGTGAGAAAAATTAATGGAATCTACCAGAGAAAGCAGAGGGGAGATTTTCAAATATGAAAATAAAGAGAATTGAATATATATACTACAAATCAACCACATGGCAGAATTCATTATGATTATGATGGAAGTTTACAAATAGAGGTGAAGTTTCAATCTTAACCAACAAACTCCAATCACAGTTCATTGTTAAACTGTCTACCCCAACAGTTGGTTTAAATAAGTGCATCAAAGTCGAGAAAGATTATAGCCATCTCCATCATGCTAATTACTACCAGAATTTCTTAAACAGGTCAGACCAATCAGTGGAGTACCCTACAGTTTAGCTCTATTACATCTATTGACAGTTCTCCAATCCCAATATAAACACAAAAAACTATTATTTTTTTCTCTTTTCAACACAAAAATCTGTTGAATTCCAACGTAACCGAACCCAAACAATCTTTCACCGAAAGCAGTCGGGATCAAATCGTACTGAAGAAGAATTCATGATTTTCCCAATACTAATCAGTTCAAAACCGATTCAAGTAATGTACAAACAAAGGAATAGTCCCAAACCCGTTACTTAAATCAGGCAATTCACCCAACCCTTCAATCAGAACAAAACACAAAAAGAGAATCAGAAACCGGAACAGTATATACAAACAGATATCTGTAAAACTAAAAGTTGAGTCACAGTGAGAGATAGGAGGCAAAGATTAGATTGAACCTGTAATAAACATCTCTGCGAGAAGAAGAAGGGAAGAGCGAAGCTGAGGAGAAGGACTGGACGTGAGTTCCATGGGCGTAATCGTCTCCGAAGACCGGCGACTGCCTCATTCTACTGGTTGAGAATACAACGGCCGTCTCCGATGGTGGGGGCAACGGTTGACGAGGATATCGAGGTGGTAAATGGGGAATCGCAGTCGGTAGAAACGATGATCCAATTTAGAGAGTATCGATCAAATTACGAGTTAAATATAAACGAGCTCAAGAATAAAAAAAACAGATGCAATGATCTCAAAACAGAAAAAGGAAATTGAAGCTTGTACGAGAGGAAGTGAGATGAAAGAGAGAATTGGAAGAAGAATTATGATGAAGAAGCAAAGGTTGAAGATGAGAATTTGAAGAAATCGATGGGAACATCAAAAATAAAAAAAAAGGAAAAAAGGAAAAAAGGAAAAAGGAAAAAGATTTTTTTAAAGTTAATAATTTCTATGAAGCTGACGTGGCATTTTAACGGGAAAATAAGATTTAATTAGATTGTGACAATTTTGTTTTCCTTTTGAAAATATTAGATTGAGACATTTCAATTGGTTAACCTTTTTTTTTTCTTTTTTTAAAACTTTAAAGATGGTAAAAAAGAAAAAAGCAAATAGGAATTATTTTAAATTAAAATATTATAGAAAATATTTACGAATATAGAAAAAATAAATTTTGGTTACCTTTGTAAATGTTAGGTTTAAAATAACACTGAGAAAATTGGTAGCTAATTTCTGCAGGTAGGTGAGTGATTTTATTTTCTATTTTTGTGACCTCTTGTGTCTGTTTCCCTTAGATTTTGGGATTTTTTTAAAATTTTTATTATTTTTTAAGAAATCTTTGTACAATTATTAAAGAAATTCACTTAAGTACACTGTTTTTTCCTTAATCTTTCCTAATTAACAAATTAGGTAGTTAATTATTATAACAATTTAGTTCTAAATAATAATTTAGTCTTTTGTATTTTAAATTTGTAATGATTTATAATAAAAAATTATTCAAAATTAGAGGTCAATCTTTCATTACAACTTAATTTTATAGTTAAAAGTAATATATATATATATATTATTTTTTTGTGTAAATAGACTAAATAAATAAAATAATAAACGGTATAGACTAAATTTTGTTGCTTGTTAAAGACTTTAACGCTAAATTATTACCAAATTTAAATCTTCCAAGTATCTAAATTATTATTTTCATACAAAATTTGAATGACCAAAAGATTTTTAAGACTTTTGTCTTTCTCAGGGTTATGTTAATATCTTAAAGTTTTTATTTTAATTTTGTACATTTATAATATACCATTTTATTTTGTGATATTAATATTACCGTTAATATACTTAAAAATAAACATTTAAAATTTAGGTGTCAATTATCATTAAACTAAACGAGTAATTTCATAAATAAATCATTATTTTATAGATGATTAATATAAATATTCATAAAAAAGAGAAATCATTATTTTATAGATGATATAAAAATATTCATAAAAAAAATGTTCATCCATCACTAAAGAAAAATTTATAAATAAAAAATTCTAATTTTTGTAAGAGTGAATTTTTTTTAGTACGGCATGGAACGAAAGATTTAGTGTGCCATCAAAAGTAAAAATAGCTCATTTCGATTCAACTGGTAGTCAAATCGAATCGAACTGAACCGAACCTTATTTTTGAGGTTTGGTTTGATTTCAAATTAGATTTTGTTATTTCTAAAGAACTGAAAATAAATAAATAATTTGGTTGGCTTCCGCTATATTTTAAATTTGATTTTATTCTTTAAATTGAAAGGAGTTTAGTTTTACTCTTTTTTAAAATATATAAATATAAATATATAGTAATTAAAAATTGTTTGGTTCGGTTCAATTTGCTTTTAAATTTCCTTAAACTGAGTTAAATGGCACTTTTCGGTTTTATTGAGTTTTTAGATTGGTTCGATTTTAACAAAGAATTTGATTTTTGCCGTTTGAATGACGGCCTTTAGAATAAAAGGACAAGCTAACTAATGTTCACCTTCACATGCACACACAAATGTTAAACTTGAGGGTATATGCTTCGGTAAAGAATAATGATTATATTTGAACAAAAAAAAAACCCACACAAAAATGTGATAATGTACATATCTATGTGTGATTGTAGGTAACATTCTAGAAAATGGAATGAAAATAGTCCCAGTTTTAACTTTCATAGATGCGTTGAATTTCTAAATCGGTCCTAAAAATTTAATTTAGTAGGATAGATAATAGTATTTAATACTTTAAAAATATTAAAACAAAATTGGTTCTATGGTGTAGTGGTTAGCACTCTGGACTTTGAATCCAGCGACCTGGGTTCGACTCCCGGTAGGACCTTTTTGGAAAAATAGTGTCATTTGAAAACTATCTATTTAATTCTTCTTCTTTATTTTCTTAATTAAATTCAAATGTCTTACTACCTCGTTTAATTAGTTTAACAAAAATTTAATGTGCCATAGTTTTCTCTTTAACAAAATAAAAAAAGTTCATGGAACTAATCAATATTTAAAAATATTTCGATGTTAATTTTCATAAATATAAGACAAAATATTTATGGCTGGTATAACAAAATGAAAAAGTCTAGCTAACTAATTTTTAAAATATTCTTTTCCTTCCTTTTAATTGTCTTTCTTCTTTATTTCTCTCTGCAGTTTTTTTTTCATCGTCTTCTTTTGAATTTTTTTCAATATTTTTGTTTACACTTTCTTTCCATCTTCGGCCATTTTTCTTTTCTATCGTCTTATCTAAATCTTACCAAAAAATATTTGGATGTAGATAGCCAAATGTACAAAATAGACCCTAAATAAACCAAAGAATAGAAAGAATAACCAAATCTAAACAACCATATACCAAAAAATCTTTTAAAAAATCGTTTCTATTTGGTTATTCAAGTGTAAATGATTAAATAAACGATTGTGTACCAAATAATAGCCAAATCGATAATATAAAAAATAATAATCAAATCTAAACAATTTTTATCAAAAAAATGTATTATGCACACTAGTGCCATTTAATCATCGGACATTTTTTGTATTTTCCATTGTGATCCCTTAGGTTTTTCTCATTTTTTAAATTGAATATTTTGGTGTTTGGTTATATTTTTTAAAAAACCACCTTTCTTCCCTGTAGTTTAGATTTTTTAAAAAAATTTAATTAAAATGTGAGGAAAAAGTTTTAATTTAGGAATTAGTGAAAGTTAAAATGTGTTAAATTAATAATTTGATATTTAAAATGTCATGGTTGTCGTTTTATTAAGAATTATTTTAACTAATTTAATCTTTTATCACATATTAAATATATTAATTTATTTTTTCCGCTCTAATGAAGAAACCTAAAATCACTCACGTTATTGTATAGAAAAGTTGGTTCAATTTTATTGTTATTCAAACCTATTTAAAAAGTGGGTTCTTTGTATTTTCAAACTGACAAAATTTCTATCAACTTTTTTTTTTCAATTTATTTTTAGGTTAATTTGTCAATATAATTTTATATTTGTTACTTGACACGATAGATTTGTAACAATTAACCATTAATAAAAAATTCATCACTCGAGTACTCCATTTTATGTTAGTAATTCATTCGGTTTATATCATTCTCTATGGATTACAATTTACTATTGTAATCCATTCGTCTTGTATTAATTGAATGGTGTAAATTTTTAATATTTGCTTGTGTTTGGAAAATAATTAAATATAAAGTAGAATGTCTAATACAATAATTTAACAATTTTTATTTAATAAAAGAATTAGTGTGTTTCACAATCTGGACGACGACAATATCAAGTTAGTTGTCATCGTCGACTCTGCACTCTTTGTTGCTCATCTGGTTGTTCGAGTAACGCTACAGGCGCTTCATAGTTCAAATATTCATTATCTTCTCCATGTCCGTGCCCGTGACAATGCATATATAAAGATGATGAATCAGTCCTTCAATCATAGTATCCTTGTCCAAAGTTTGATGATGATGGGCCTAACTCTGAATTGTAATATCGTGTTTTAAAGTTTGGCGATTGACCAATAACCCATTCCAAATGTTCGCATCATCATCACTAGACTAATGTAACCGGTCTCACTTTGTGTTTATGTCACGAAAGACATTTCTTCCAATTCATTAGGCTCTTGCACTGGAGCATGTATCCTTGGAACTGGAGTAAGTACAATGGTACATTGTAATGTTCTCCATGTATTGCTCATTATCGTTGCATATATTTAAGACTTGGTTGTAGATCATCTGCAACATCCCGAAGTCTATTGTTGTATATATTAAAATGAATTAGAAAATATTCAAAATAAAATTATACTAAAATAATTAGACAATATTTAAATGTATACCAAATGACCCATAACAGCTTTCTGTCGGGTGATATATAGCCTAGTAATATTTTCGTACCAATGGATGTATTCTTGAGTTACATCTACATCAAATTGTCCAATTGAAGGTTTCATGGCAATAAATCTTTTGCGATTTACTCATCACATCACCAAATGGGCAACTATCTAACCAATCAGAAGTTCTCAAGTCAACATTGTGCAAAAGTAGTTTTTACTATTGGAGATAGTCTTGGCCGGGTGAGAACAACATGTCAAATTTGGAAGGAAAAAGTTTGAATAACAAATTTTAGTGACAAGAGACATTTACCAAGCAGAAAACACGTATAACATAAGAAAATAAGTACTTTATCTTATAACTCAAAGGAATCTTGATCCAATCTCGATCAAGAACAACATAAATTCACCATGTACTTGGGTTATTTACATCGTGATGTCACGATATTAGTGTTTTATATGCATTCTATAATGTATCCTCGTTAATCTCGGGTGAAATCTACCCCGATAACCAACACATAATGCATATGAACACAAACCTAGAACAATGTTGAGACTCGTTCAACAAATCTCAGTCCAATTTCAACAATCTCAGGCGAGATTCCTAATGTAAATGAGCCTAGGTTGATGAATTTATGACATTCATTAGATAACCACCTGCAAAAGTTTAAAAAATTAGATATGCACACATCCAACTACTTATATTCCAGCCACCTCATATTTTAGAAAAAAAACCTATAACAAACTATTAAAAATGCTCTAAACTATCAAATCATTGAAAGCAGAATACATGTAAAGATTTAAAAGTATGAGAATACGTAGAACAATTTTGTAGAGTAATGAAGTTCAAACTCAACCTGGATGATTTCTTCTTTCAACAAAAGTTAAATCATTTGCTGGAAAATATTTTGATAATTACATAATAGCATTTATTTTAAATTTTAAACAGAGAATAAGAAATCTGGAAATCTAATTCGGCTAAAGCTCTAAGAAAAACAATGAATATTAAAAAAAAATGTATGGTAGATTTTTAAATGGCAGACCCAAAAGGCCGTATTGGACCATTTTCCATATTAACGATTTTTTTATATGTTTTTATAAATTTTCATTTTAATTCATTTTAACATTATCCACACACAGTATGCATCAACAAAATATAATAGGGTTCGAATTCTCCGGCGCCCGCTTCACAGAGGTTGCGTCCTCATGAACTCCACCGTCTTCCTCCTCTCCTCGCCGTTGCCGCCCCCCACAATCAACCGTCTCCGAGTCTCCTCCATCTCTTCCGCAGCCTCTCTTCCCCACCTCCCAAGCCTGCCCTACTGGAAAACCACTCCCTGTGCATCTCCTCTCTTCCTCCCTAGAAGAAACCCTTTTCGAGTCTTCTCCGACGATGGCGACGGTGATAGCGGTGGTCCCGATGACTACGACATGGACGACGAGGAAATGGAGGAAGTCGACAACAAGAAAGATTTCGACATCGAGTACGATCCTCTAGCCGCCGCGGCAGCTGCAGCAGCGGGTTCCGACGGCGTCGGCGATGAGAATATCTCGATTGTGCAGAGCAAAAGCTTCGTGTCCACACAGGGATGGGATTCGGAGATGATTGTGGATTATAGGATAAACGAGGAGGAATTTCATAAGATTAGTTTGTTGCACTGTGATTTCTTCATTAGGAAGCCGCCGGATCCCGACAGTGATGTTTATGATTTCAGAGAGGTTACTGGCAAAATTTGCTTAGTTTCATTTCAAACTTTGCTTTTATCAGATTCATTTGATAGTTAAAAAAAGTTTTCGTTGATGTGTTTCTTGGTTGTAGATGTATGTTACTCCTCCGGACACTGATGTTTATGCCATCCCCAAAGTTCTTGCTCCAATGCCTCAGAAGGTATTATTGTCCTTTATTTGCATTTATATACATGATTAAATGGTGTAAGTTATTCTGTTTGTCTTGAACTCTGGATTTAAAACCTGTTTCAACCATTTTCATTAGTTTTTAACTAACAATTCAACAGAAACTTAGCCTGTTCGTTTAGCCATTTTCATTAACTTTACATTAACGATATCCAGTGCAATTGTGGCATTTATCAAGCCTCTCTAAGCTTTTATTTACTTTTTAAAGTCTTATTACTTCAGTCTTACCGCATTTGTCTTTAATCCCTTGTGGTTAGTTGTTTACGTTATGCTATGTTTTTGTTGTATCCTTTTGTATCTGGAAGCACTAGTCTCTGTTCATCTCCTTTATGAAAAGTTTCAATCATTTTCTATAAACAGATTTCAATTTTGGATCGATAATGCCGACTGGTATGTTAAAACTGAATTTTTTTTTCAGTATATTATCATGAAGGAACAATTTTTCAATGATATAAATCTGTTATGCCTTCCAAAATTTAGCATGTTCATTTAGCCAGTCGGCAAATGTTTACAGGCGGTCATTTTTAAGTTTTTGTGGAAGAACTGGTCGTGAGTTAACAATTAATTTGATGAAGAAATCTGAGACTAAAACTGACGTATTGAAGGTTAAGGTACTTAAACACAATAATTAAAAGTTCATAGAACAATATGGAACAAACATCATAGTTCAAGGACCAAAATAAGATTTTTAAGGAATTTTGTTTATATCATAGTTCAAGGACCAAAATAGGATTTTAAGGAATTTCAGCAGTGTATGATCTTACTTTTCTTCACAACTGCAGTATATTAGATGTGCTCAGAGTGATTATGGATGCTACAATGTCACAGAACCACCTATTGATTCACCTAGAGATCCATTATACAAGTCAGAAAAGGAGGTTCTTAAGGTAAGGTTGGACTCAAGAATTTGATGATTGTTCACTCTGTTTTTCTATTTCTAGTGAAAGTGATGATTATTTTATGGACTCTTCCATTTCTTTGTAAATTCGAGTATGGGTTTCGCTGTGATACGTTAGAATAGAAGTAGCTGGCATAGACATACGAAGTGATGTTCATTGACTCAACAGCGTTTGAAATTTAAGAATATTATGCATGTGATGGTCCTTGTCTTCAGGATGGGAATGTGGACAAAAGATATAAGAACGTGCAAAAAATTCATTTATCTTTTGCAGGTTTTCTTGACGAAGCACTTCAGAAACCGAAGGCTGCGGGACCCAGAATTTGTCCTAGACTTTGAGGAAATATATGTAATTGATTCAAAAACCAAGTCAATCACCAGGGCAAAAGTCCTGGTAAGACTTTTTTTTCTTGGCTTTTGCTCTGTTTCAGTAATAAGTTGAAGTTCTAAACTTCAAGTCCAATTAAAGATTTCAAGCTGCTTCTTCTCTGTTAAAAGGGTTTAAACTACTTCCTTTTGCTCTAACACAGGTCACAGTTCCAGGAGGAAGAGATAGGGACAGGAGAAGCGACTTGCTCGTAGTTCGAGACAATGGGAACTCTTTCAAGATCATCCATTCGGTATCCGTTTCTTATCTACCAGATTTCATTAGCATTTTATGCTCTGTTTATTGCTTAATCCCCTATACTCTCAATGCAATCTAGAGTGAACGAGATGACCCGACCACGGTAATCGAGAAAGAAGAGTGGACCAAAACTAGACAAGATATGGAGAGACATCTTAGGAAGTTAAGGGACTTCAGCATTTCAAATTGGTTTTAAACAACACCATTCAACCTGCAAAAGTCGTCTCAGCATCCTCATCTATTTAGAAGTGAGGACAAGAAATGTGATTTCAAAGTTTTGAGTATGATTTGGATGACTGACTTACCTGTCATGATGATTCTCTCGTGCGAGTTCTCGACATATCTCCTGCCTGTGCTCTTGGGATCGGTATTGAGTTCCATTCTGGCTAGTTTGCACTTGCAATGATTGTTCTTGATTCAAATTCTACTCGCTTTCAATTCTCGTCACCAGATAACAGTCAATTAATCTAAGAGAGGTAGCTTTCTGTAGATTTGTAATGCTGAGAGAATTCACAAAAGCTATTGACGTGCAAAGGAAAAACAAAACTGTACAATGGCTTCTAGCTAGCTTCCAAATGAGAGTATTTTCTATTGTAAGTAGCAAAAACTTTTTAGCGTCAAGTAGTTCATGTATTAAGCTGCTTTTATTAGTTTTTAATAATGAAAAGAGTACAAGAGGAGAGTATATGTAGGCCATAAGCCCTCGCCACAAAATCAAATAAAACTAGGGTACAATAAATTACTCAATAACCCTTGAACTCTACTAACCTTTAATTAGGTTCAACTTACTTACTAGGAGTAACCCTATGGCGATGATATAAGTTATTTGTTGACTAGGAGTGTATGAGATACAGATGGTGCTATTGTCAAGATTCTTCTTTATAAAACGTATGTCTATCTCTACATGTTTTGTTATGTTTTGTTGAATTGGTTTATTGGTTATGCTTATAAAAATAAATCAAATTTGATATTATGAGATTTGTCTAAAATGAATTGATTTGTCTTTTTCTCTAAATTGTTAGATATGCTCGTTAAACCTTTTATTTTCTCTGTTTTATAAAAGAGAAAAAAAATGATTATTTATAAGATTTTAAATTACAGAAATTTTTACTTTTTCTTAAATAACAATCAAACCCATTATTACTATTATTATTTTTAATAAAAAATATATATGATAAAAATATGTGGCTATAGTTCCCTTCAAATTGCTAACACTGACCTTGGTTGTTCTAAGATTTATTGAGCTCTTTATTTATTTAGTACTCTAATTGAATAGAATAACTTTAGCTTAAATTTACATTCAAATCTAATTTTACTTTAATTAGAGGTATATATGTATATGTGTAAACAATATCTTATAATACTGTGTTATCTTATTAACCAAGTTGTGAAGTTTGTGTAACATTTTACTAGATTTTATTTTTTTATATTTTTAAAAAAAGAACTTTGTTCCATTGTTTTATGAAATATAAAAAAAGAACTTTGTTCCATTGTTTTATGACTAATTCCTAAATCTTAATTCAACCACACTCTTTGAAGGGATGAATCTTAATTTGGATGAGATACATATATATTATAAGTTGCATGTTTTGAAGAATTTAATAGGAAATTAAGCTATTTAAAAAGAAGCAGAAAGCTCAATTTCAACTAAATTTAGCTTATAAAGGAGTGGGAGGAGATAATCTAAATTTGGCTGATTTTTTGGTATCATTATTTTGTAAATTCTTTTGACAAAGTTGTGAAAAGTTGGATAAAAATTGTTATAATTGATTATTTATAATTCATCATTTTCGTGGAAGCAATATTTGGTCAAGTATTAGCAGTTGATTTATAGAGTTAATCTTGTCATAGTTTTTCAAAAACAATTAATATCTATTCAGACTCCTTGTACTTGGAGTATATTCTTTTCTGAATTTAAATATTTAAATTTGTCTACAACACATATTAATAACTAAAATTTCATAAAACTACAAAATCAAACATATCTATAGGTTAAAAAAATATATGTAATAATATTAAAGAATTTAGGATTAGTAGTCTGAGTTGTTCGTGTTGTCAGTGTTAAAATATCCCTAGTGGTTTGTGTAAAAAATGTATCTTAACTTCTAAAAGTTAAAAGATGCCCTCAAATTTTCTAAACGGTTAAAAATATCCTTGTCATTAGTTTTGGATAAAAATTGTTAAAGTTTTGTTTAAAAAATACTCAAGAATTATTTAAAAGTTTCATAAATATCCTTTAAGCTTAAAAAAAAAGAGTCAAAAAGATTTAAATGATGAATTATAACACTCTCATACTTTTCAAGAGTTAAATGGAGCTTCTTCAAGATTTAAATGGAGCTTCGTTAATTAAAGCCTCAAGAGTCAAATACAGAAAAGTATTTCCTAAAATTGTAACTATAAACTTGATTTTCAAGAACTAAACACACACATATAAACTAGATCTTTGTGATTGTCTCTAATAATTTGTATAGGGTGAAGAGAAAAACGATTATGGCATTTTTTATCATACTAATAACAATGCTATCACAGTGTTATCAATTAATTCGTATAGGATGAAGAGAAAAACGATTATGGCATCTGTTATCACGGTGTTACCAATGTAGCTTCACAACTTGAGTCCCATGAAGATGGAGACAGACTAACTAAGTAGGGAAGTTTTGATGATAACTTATGAACATGGAAGATATTAACGACTGAAAAAAAAAACTACATACCTATCGTTTGCGTCATCGACCGGAGGGAGCGCCAACATCGAAGGAGCCCGAAGGTAGCGTTTGTGTTGTCGGAGCAAGAGGGAGATTGCGATTGCCTTTTCAATTTTCATATTTTCATCTGGACGTCTGCCCTTGCTGTACCAACTTCCAAATTTTGGCATTTAGTATTAGTAGTTACATTGTACCCTAATTAACTTATATATATATATATATATATATATATATATATATATAAAATTTTAAAAATAAAGTGGTTCGGATTGAGAATCGATTCTTAACATCTTAAACCGAACCAAACCAAATTTTATGTGGTTTATTTGAAATAGAAATCAAATCAAATTGTATGCATTCGATTTCGGTTCGGTTAGTGATTTGGTTCTGTTTTCAACTTTATTTTGAACACTCCTACAAATAGTAATCATAAGGCTATCAAAGAGTCATCACTTTTAAATTTGCTACTTTTGCAAATTTAAAAAATGTTGTGACGCTTTATTATCATAATTTTTTTTTGTTATTTTTGCAAAAGCCCTTGCATTTTTTTTAATGTTACTATACATATCAATACTTTAAATCTAAGGAAAATTGTTTGGCACACCAACATGAGATGAGTTGAGTCGGTATTGTTTGGCCCACCAACTTTACATGTCGGTGGAGTTAAGTTGGTATACACCTTAACTCTCCCATCTCCCCAATGTTTCCAATGGGTTCACCCATCAACCACCATTGGCGATTACCATTTTCACACATCCAACTTTGACGACCAATTTTTGGCTCCAACAACCACCTTTGCATAGCCAACTCTGACGTTCAATTTTGGGCTCCAATAATAAACTCCAATGAAAATCAACTTCGATGGCCACCTTCACGCGATGAATTTCAAGCTTCAACAACACTTTAGCAACCATTTCGAAGATCAATTTTGTGCAACTAACATCTATCTTCGACAACCACCTACAAATACAAACTTTGGCAAAAACATATTTGATAATCAACTACATAATGACAAGTGCTTTTAAGTATTAGAAAAATAACTTAGTTGGCAAAAATGCTTTTAAGTACAACATTGAAATTACTACTTAATAGTCATCTTTTATAGTAATTTGATATTGAGAAGTTGTTTAAAGGTAGTTGGGTCATTCTTATGTCACAGGCATTGAGAAGACCGATAGCTCTTAACAACATCACCACAATCAATGAAGATGTATTGTTTGTATTTACCGTGACAATTTAACTATTTTAAAGAACAATATTTGTTTGTATGCAGGAAATATTTTATTCCTATTCTGTTTTACATTTTATTTATTTAGGTTGATGCAGAAAAATATTGTGGATTAATTGTTGTTCATTAGCAAAAGAAAGAAAAAGAAAATAGATATAAGGAAGTACATACTCCTATCTCAAACACATACATGTAAAAGACAGACACAAGAACTCTAGACATCCCATCACAATTCAGTTTAATCGATCTAAAAGAGCAGGTAAATGTTATATTTGCAACCGTCTAGTTCTAAGAACTTTGTTGTGGAAGGATCCAATCCTAAAATATAATGAATGTTAACATTTTATCAACGCTTCCAGAATTGAATCTCGTGGATTTTAGGCGAGTTTAGTTTTTCGATTTTCTGGGTCTAATACGATGAAATTGGCAATCTATGAACTATGAACTTTCTTTTTCATGAAAATAAAAGGAATAAATAAATAAATAACAGAAGAAGAAAATAAGCGTATTTGCGGTTATAAACTTGCATCCCACTTCTTGTCCTCCAATTTCTCAATATCTTTCTTCAACTTCAAACCCCATCCGGATCAACGGAGTTGAGTTGCTGAGGATTCCAAAGGTTTGAACATGGCGAGTACAAACCCTGCAGCAGGTTCTGGAACCGACGCCCCAAAAATTATATGGAATCAAGCTCAACGGAGGTTCGAAACAGAGGACAAGAAGGCATATCTTCAGTACCTGATAAAAAATGGTGGTAAAGTTATGGATATGATTCACACTTTCGTTCCTTCTTCCAAAAGGGGTTTGGGATTGGCTTCCCATCTCTGCCTCGCCGCTTTCAATCACGCTGACGCTCATTCCTTATCCGTCATTCCCTCCTGTTCTTACATTTCCGTGAGTTCTCTTCTCTCCAATTTCTAGGGTTTCTTTTTATTTTGATCGTCGGCTTCGATTTGTTCTCATTAACTTGTTCCCGTCTTCATTCCTTACTGCGAATTTGTTTAGATTTGGTTTATTTTGCTCAATCCTGCGTTCTTCTGTGCTTGTTTTCTCATTTTGAAATTTAATGCTATTGTTTCCTTTGCGATTGTATATGGATATGGAACTAGACTAATAGGTTTGGATGTCTTTCGTAAGTAACTCTTAAATATATAGGAGATGTTTGGGGTTCGATTTTAATAGTGACTTCTGTTCTTTCTTCCTATTTGGTAACTTCCAATTTTAGTGGCCACCACCCTTGATTTCAACTTTGTGAACTAGTGGTATAAAGGAGAAATAGTATAAACAAGTACTGAATTCATGGACACCAGGAGAAAGCTGGCTTGGACACTCATGGATATAAAAAAGAAAAAGACTTTGTGGAATGGTTCTTAAAAAGCAGCTTCCAAACTATTAAAAATATGATTAGACATGGGCCTTTAGTAAATATGCACACCCCATTGTATGAAGAAAGAAGTAATCGAAAGAGAATGTGAATGATCAAGCCTAACATCGTGGAACACTCTAAATAGAAGTTACTATCTGCCAGATTGAATCTGCAAAAGTAGTGTAAATGTCATCCCATTTCCCTTTGAATGCTGTTTCATTCTACTTCAATAGTTTACCTATATGTTTAGAATGTATCGTGTGAAACTGCACTCTTGCTATATATCTCAAATGAAGAAAGGGCAGGTTAAGTGAAAAGAGTTCTTATGAAGAATGGATAGGAGAAGAAAGTACATAGAATAACTCACAGAAACCACTCCTGTAATTTTTACTTTTACCCATTTGCTTACTTTTCAATGGCTGACGATACTGTGGTGCATATATATCAGGGATGTTCCAAATAGAAATCTATCTTGCCATTTTTTCTTGAGTGGATCAGGGTTGTTCCAAATAGGTTTCTCTTGCCTTATCTCTCCATTTTCCTCATTAGACGATTACTTCTCTCAGATACAACATGGTGTAGTTCATGAAGTTAAAAGATATATTCTATGGATGGTTCATCTGTACAGTTACTCTCAAATTGGCGTAAATGGTTGCTGGAAATAAAAGATATATTTCATGTACAAAGTAAAAAGAAGAAAATCTTAGAATAAATTTCAGTCAGTTCAAAGGAATGCTACCGAAACATCATTTGATAGTTTCACTTTCCTTGGAACAGCCATATGCTTTTCTTGAACCAAAAGCACAACAAAACAATATAGAAATCTGCCTTCCACAATACAACCTACTTGAGAGATAGAGAGAGATCTTGACTTTCCAGAACTTTGCAAGTTGGGGGAAAGGGAGGTTGAGAAGAAGACGAATGAGAATAGAAGACATGGAAGAGAAAACCCCAGAGAAATCTGTAATTTCAACTTGCTGATTCCTAGTACAGAGATGAAACCAAAAGGCACGAGGGAAGCCAAAATCACCCTGCTTTAGTATAGAAGAAGAACACAGTGGACTGTATTCAAGCCAAAGGTCTTTCCCAAAACCGAACTCGACTACCATGACTGGTTCTAGCCTCTAGGGCAAATAAAACACAACTTGGGTAGACAACAAGGAATGACTTTCCAAGAATCCTGAATGTAGATTTCTATAGAATTTAACCGTACTTGCTTGGGTTATGTGAAACACAAGCCTCTGAACTGCCTGTCTAGCTAATAAATCTGTTTTGTATGAGAAAAGGACCACGTGGCTAGACACTCAAGGACAATTCAAGAATTCTTCGGGTTAAATGGGCTAACATACGAATTTAGATTGAAACTGAAAGAAACAATGAATTTTTTTTACTGGATTCCATGAATCTTCTGGGTATCCAGAGATTGTTGTTTGAAGGATCTTGAAGGTACTCTTGCTGAAAAATTATAATTGTTCTTTCTTTTGAATTTTGATTATTACAAACAACAGAGTCATTAAGTTTCTACTCTATATTTTGGCATTTTTAATATTTCAACTTTCATTTTTCTTTCTTCGAGGCATTTTATTTGAAATCTAAAATTAGGGAATACTCAATAGACAAATGTTGCTTCAGTCGCCCAGTCTTTGTTTGTCATCTCAACCCCTTGCCTTTAGGTTTTTCTCTTTTGTTCCTTTGTGGAATATACAAGTTTGAACTTACCAGCATGTTCCGTTTCTTCTTCTTTTTCTTTTGTCGTGTAAGTGAGATGGGAGGGACATTAGGATTTGGGTTTTTGAAGAGTTGTGGTACTCAAATGAAATGCAACTCTGTAATCTTTTAATTTATCTGTTCTATATTTAAACCCTATTTTTCAGGTATTATATCTAGGATGACATCTTTGTTTAAATTTAAGTGAATCATTTTCATCTTTCAGGACACTTTTCTCCCCAGGAATCCAACTTGGAACTATCTTCTGTACTCTGAAGAAAAGAAATCAAACCTGTAAGCAACTTCTTCTTATGTTATGTTTATGATTTTGTTCCTACTAATCATTAGTCACAGATGCTCCTTATGTGCGTGTTCTTTGAGAAAGGTGACTTGCTTTGTAGGGTTTGAATCAACATTTTGTACAGCTTGTATAACTACATTTAGGAATGAGCTGATCTGCTTTCTCCACCAGCAAGTGAATATACTATCCTGTCTAAGACTAAATATTAAAATTGGTTTCATGGAGAAATGTTGTTCTTTGTTAGTCTATCAAATAAATCTACAACATAAATGTATTGTCTCAATACATATTAAATGGAAATGGAACTGTACTTTCCCAAATTGACTTTCAGAGTAATACTGTAAGACTTGAATAAAAAGGTCTAGTGTATATGATGTTCGAGCATTGCTTAACTAATTAAAGCATATATGGAGATAAGCTATTCCAAGTGCTTGCTATGCGCCTATGTGGTAGTGAAAACTAGAATGTGCATTCGAAGGAATGTGTGATGTTATAATATAATGTACTCAGTAAATTGTCAAATAGCGTTAACACTGTATGCATATCATTTTAAATTTGACTAGAGGTATCTATTTTAACCTTAAATTTTCAATTTTCATTCTTCATTCTGTTGAACTTTAGATTTAAGTGTTCAATTTTCCTAAAATTTCACCTTCGATACCACTCTTGCTTACATTTATGTAAAAGAGAATGTAGAACACTTTTAATTCTTAATTTTAATGTTAGCTGAGCCCTTCAATTTTATTTATTTATTTTTGTCAAAATTGATAAAAAGAAAAAAGTAATTGAGATTGTGTCGTATTTCTAAGAAATTTCATCAATATTACTATTTACTAAATGCTCAAAGTTTTGCCCATTCATTGTGCATTGTGTTTCATGTTCAAATATGCTTAGCAATAGGATCAATTCTAACGAGTTACACACTCCTGTTTTGGAAATATATAAAAGTAAACACTTCACCACCGAACTATAAAAGAAGAGTGGTCTGAAAAGCAGAATCTTACATACTTTAGACTTTTTCTTTTATTGAATGTTATTGATATAAAAAAATGGTCTAGGATAGATTAATATAGATTATTAAAATTTATCATGAAAAGATTATAATATTTTATTATATTCGTAAATATTTTTTAGAAGTTTTTTAATTTAAAAAAATGTAAAGTTTAATTTGTGCCAATTCCACCTTGGCAAAAAGCCCTCGCCTAAGTGGGTTAATTTTATCAATTTGAGAGTACAAGGTTAGTGAGTTCTTTTAAAATAATATATGAATTCTAGCCGTCCTAAAACTAAAGTATTTTACTTTAAATTTGTGTAGTTTAAAATTTGGAAAATTGGAATGAATGACTATTTTAGCAATAATAATTAAGGATATAACAACATTTTAAAAAAAATGCAAATATAGCAAAATTATTATTGATAGACTTGTATGATGGAGTTCCTATGGCATAGTGATAGACTAATATTTGCAACATTGTCTATCAGCGATAGATAGACTTATATCATTGATAAAATTTGACAAATTTTGTTATATTTATAAATTTTTTAAAATTATACTATATACTTAATTAATTTGAATTTAATTACTAAATTTGCAACTATCCCCTCAAATTTTACCATTATGATGCGACAAAATTTCATAAACAGCCCCTCGTGTTTGATTGATCAAATTCTCCTAAAATGTGCCTCTGGCTATGGACTAAAATAAGTGGGCCGTGGGCTATGTTACAACCCAAATTCGTTTCAAGTCCAAGCCAGAAAAAGGCCCAAAAAGATCTGTCTTCCTCTTCCTCCTCAAGAAAAACGACGAACCTGAAAAACCTCCTCAGCTTCAAGGTTCCCGGAGCTTCATTGCAGAATGGATTCGGCCTCCAAATTCCTTCGTAGTTTAGCTAATGCCACCAACAAAAACACCGTTATCAACGTCTGTTTAGTCGTTTCCTTCGCCGCACTGACCGCAAGGTCAATCAAGCAGGAGAGACAAATTGAAGCTCTGGAAACCGAGAAAAATTCACTTCTCAATTCCAATAAAGCGTTGAAGAAAACCATGTGGGATTGGAAGCAACAGCTATTCGCCGAAGCCTCAACCGAATCTGCTTTAGTCCCTCTTGCCAGGATCAAAGCTATCTATGGCGAAGCTCCCATTTCCCCTTCCGGTAATATACGCCATGCTTCTCTCTGTTCTGTTCTTTATGTTTTTTTACTTTCTGTTGTTGGAAAAGTTAGTGTTTAGTTGAATGTGTCGAAATGTTAGTGATTCGTGTTAGAAATTGAGTGTCTGAAAATGATGGGTCGTTCCAAGCATTTCAAATTCCTTATTCGTACTTTACAAATTGTTGGGTTTCGTTGCTACTTCAACTATATCATCATTGACCTGATTTTTCTTATCATCCATTTCTGAACTTCAATGTTGTTATGATTAAGTACCATGTTCTTGGTTTTCATGGATTCTAATCTCTCAGAACTATTAGCCAGAACCCAGGAAACAAATAAGGTATGAGATTATGAATCTAAAAAGAATAGTTTTCATCGCACCATTATATGAAAAAAAGTGTGTTTGAGAAGTGAATGTTCTATTATGGGATGCTGGAATTGAAGACTAAAGTTAAGATTGATAAGGTCAACAGAACCTCCACCTATCTTCTACCTTGGCTATAAACTCGAACTACCCAAATGGTCTCGTACTAATTAAGATAATTGTTCTCACTCATGTACTAATGATTGTACTCATGTTTGCCCTAAAGATAATCGATAAAGAAGGAACCATACCCAGCCAAGCCTAAAGCCACTGAGCAATTCTCTACCTTCATCCTTTCCTACATTTCAATTTACGAATCACCTTGACAACTTTCACCCTGATAGACCATGCTGATCATTCCTGTTCTCTGCCTATTAAGTTAACGTTCCTGCCCAGCTGATGCTAAGGTTTTCATTATGGGGATAGTATATGCTGTATTAAACTTTACCGGGAAAGCACTGCTATAGTACTACGATTTTATATGAGAAAGAGACGCTTGAAAAGCTTATATGCGAAAGGAAGCAATTTCTCTTATTGGAAGCTTAAGAAAGGCACTCCAATTGAAGTTGATTGTGAAGGCAGAATAGTCATAGATGATAGGAGGAGTTGGAAGGGGAAGCTAAAAGACCATTGAACTTTTCCAATTCTTGAACGTCTTCCCCATATCTCTCCCTATTATTAGAAATCTGTTAATTTCTTTCTTTCTAGCCACCAGCCACTATACCTAATCCTGGACTGCATTTTGCTATAGGATCTCTCTCCTTTCGTAGTTGGTTCAGCACAGAAGCTGCATCTAACTATCCTTGGTCCGTAAATAAAAAACCGAGAAAATGATGATGTAGAGGAAAACTAGTAAAAGGCTTTGTGTCTTCTTTGGATTCCTACATAGTATGCACCAACTTAACTTGGTTGCAAGATCAGCAATTGTCATCTTCAAATTGGATTTTTGTATCTCCATTGTGTTTAGGTCAAGACACACAAACCAACAATATCTCTCGATTTTTATAAATTGGTTACCTTTCCAATTTGATAGTGATAAGTTTCTAGGTAGTGAGGAAACCAGTCTGCTATCTAGCTGTCATTGATCAACAGAAATGCGTTGCTTTCGTCAACCTTATGATAATATTACCCTGTTGACGATGACTCTAGTATGTATTTCGTAACTTTTGGGGAGTTATGAAGATCTTTGCTCAAGAATTGGTACTAAAATGTCTGCTTTTAGTACAAACGGATTGTAATTTCAGATAGATTGGAAGATAAACAGCACGAGTAGATTTTTTGAAAAAAAAGATTCAAATGCATGTTTGATGCAAAACTTTTACCCTTTTTCCTGGCAGAGTTCTTGCATAACAATGTTGGGAATCTATTAAACGATTGCCTATAAATTAATAATCGTAATGTAATGTGAGAGTTTTAAGTCTCGATTCAGATTATGTCAAATCCTATCCATATTATTTCATTCTCCCATGCATATTATTTAGTTATTGAACACATGAATCAAATACTCTTGTGGATAGTATTTTTTCAAGTTTGATTACAAAAAGAAGTGTTTGTTTAGAAAGAGTTTTAAGTGTCTAAAAAGTCATTTTGAATATGTTCAAGTCTATTATTGTACAGGCTAGCTTTTACAGATTTATCCATTGATCCCTTTTTTATGGACCATACAGGAGCAGTAAATGCCACAACCGAAGATGCAACTTCACGAAGCTCCAAACTTATGGTTTAATGTTAGCTTCACTCAAGTTTTCCAGGTTTTGTTTCCTTTGTTCACAAATTGGCTGAAGAATCGAACTCCATTAAGATTTGCATATTTCTATGCTCAATGCTAAAAAAAGTAGTGCAGAATATAAGGAATTAGATTTTTCCTTCTTCAGGCACGTATTATCAACTTCAAAGTTAGATATCATATTCCCTACACTCACATTTTCAGAAGGAAAAAAGAAAAAAAAATCTTTTAGTTTGCCATTAAATGCTCTAGAATAAAACAGCTGATGTAGTCAAAAGCTCCATGATGACAAAGCATCATTATACAACCTTTTGCAACTACTTTAAAATAGGTTAAAGTGTGGTTTTAGTCTCGCACCTTGAAGATTGTTTAGGTTTAGTTTCTTTTTAATCTTCGCGCTTTTTATAAATTTTAAAGTTAATTTGTTATTGTTGATAAATACTTGTTATTATCTATTAGCATTTTTACTATAGTTTTGAAAACGCATAAGCATTTTATATTTATTTGCATGAAAATTATTATTATTGTTTAGCTTATTTTGGTAAAAAATAATTTTGAAAAACAAAATTTAAGGTTAGTTGAAAATACAAAAGCTAAAATTGAACAAAAAGAATGGTAGTTTTTTATGTTTTGGCATTTATTTTATTTTTGTTTTTGTATTTTAATAATTCAAAATTAGTTGTTATACTTATGATAGTAGTTGAGTCATTCTTAGTAATTAATAAAATAGAATATTAAATTTCAGGTAGAAAATACACTATGTGGATATACTTTTAAATTTTATAAAGAGTGTTTATCGAAACTAGCCTGCTTTTTAAATAGGATTCAGCAAAAAAAAAAAAAAAAAAAAATGAAACTCAAGCTTTTGTATTTTTAAGCTATAAAAGATAATATTGTTTTGAGCTAACTTATTTATAAATCAGCATTTTTCATTAGAAGGCAATGTTGGATCATGTTATGTAATCTAATTTAAGATTTACATTTGAATTGAGTGTTTTAGTCGAATTGCAAATGACTTTTTTTTTTTTATAATTTTCAATGAATTTCTATCGTTTTATACTTTATAATCTCAATTTTGTAAAGTTGTCAATTTTCACATATTTCAACACCTCCTTTGATCACCAATAATATAGCTCTTCAAATAACGTATTATGATAGTTACATTCTACCCAAAACAATTTCACTTTAAGAAAATATTTTCCATAAATACGACAGACATATCACAATCTGCTTGGTTATTGGAACGAATTATTTTGGAAAAGCATATTTTCAATTACTGTGGATTAATTTCATTTTCTTTTTCTTCATATTAAAAATAAACAAGAAAGAAAGAAAGAAAAAGAGAACCTATTTCTTCCTGTTGACGTGGCAATCAACCGACATTCCATTTGAAGTTTTGAAATTGTGCAATTTCATTTAAATCTTCAACTGTTTTCTATTTTAGGCAAACTATCTTTAAATTTCTCTCCTAAATGTAATACTGTTTTTATATAATATAAAGTAACCCCACATTTTTAATAATTTTACTATTGTCAATTCTTTTTGTTTTTTTTTGTTTTTTTTTTTTTTTTATCAGAAAGTGAATTTAAAGTTAACCTTAATTTAAAGAAAAAGAATGAATAAATAAATAAGGTGTTAATGAGGGAGTTGTGTACGTTTCGTTTGAAATAAATAATTGAATTACGTGTTACAAAGTGATGCAATGGTATCAGGAAATTGTCCCCTCTTTAAGAATCCTCCTGTAAAAAGTACTTCTAAATTTTGAACACCGACTTTTCTCCCAAAGGAAAAAAAAGTTTTTAATTACATTAACCTTTAACCGATATTTTAGGTGTGACGGTAACTTATACTTCAAATTCTCCAACAATTTTTTTATTTTAATTTTTATAAAATATTCTATTTTAGAATCTAAAATTTGTCTATATTTTATAAAAAAAATTGTTCATTTTTCTCATTTTAAAAATGTACCTTTTCAGGAGCTATCTCTCCTCTTTGCAAATGCTATTGTTATCATAATAAATTGTTAATTTAAAAATCTAATTGATTTAGTGCATGCATTTTATATCAATGTCGTAAAAGAATGATCAAATGATTTTAAAAACTAGGATGAATCTACTTTGTTTCTGACTTTGTGATAGAAGTAGTTTATATAAAGAACTCAACTAATACTTTATCTTTTTACTTAATGGATTTAGTAGAATAATAGGTTCAAAAGATAAGCCAACCGAAAATGACTATATTAATAATATTATAAAAAGATTGTCATCCAAAATCGAAACATGATATATATGTATATATATATAGTAGTTTTGTTAAGAGAGTTTTTTTTTCTTTTTTTTTTCTCTCTTTGTAATTGAGGTTGGTTAGAGGTTTTTATGTGTTTGTAATAATTTGTCACGGTTGTGTAATTTGTTTTAGGTTTAAAGTTTCTGTCTAGTTTTAAGTTGAAAAGAAGGTTAGTTCTTGTTGATTGATTTTTTTGTTTTTAATTTTCTGCTTATTCTTAAAATCAATGAGTTGTGATGGGTTCATATGAAATGATTTGTTTTGTTTTGGAAAAAAATCAAATGATTAGTCAGAAAGAAAAAGAAGATGGAAAAAGAAAGATATAAATAGAAAAGAAAGAAAATGGGGAAGTGAGGATGGAATTTGATTTCTTATTAAGAGCATTCCCACTTTGGAACAATTGCATTTTTGCCAAACACTTTGATTGTGCTATCTTAACGCACACACTTCCTTCTCAAATTAAATCACATTACATCAAATATGTATATATATATATATATTTTTTTTCCTTTTTTTCTTAGAAAAGATATATTTATTAACATTTTTTGTGTTTTTTATGAAGAAGAGAAATAATATTTTTAGAAAAATAAAATAAAAACCACTTTTTGCTTCCTAAGTAATTGACCAAATAATTTGGCCGACTCTCTTATCCTTCTCCTCATCTCTAATTTCATGGCACATTCTAAGATCTTCCCCACGTGTGCCCTTTATTTGCTTTTACAAATTCATCCGAAAAATAATTCAATTGAATTACTAATTATTCTATAAATTTTAGACCATGTTTGAGCCTATTCTTTTTCAAACCATTGAAATTAGTTCGGTAGTTTTCAAATTATTCTAAATTATATTTTAAAGGATTTTTTTTAAAATATAAAAAATTGGTAAAATATTTACACCGTATAAAACAATTCTGAAAACAAAAAAAGTTCACATCTCCACTATGAGAAATACACAAAATGTCACAGTCAACACGCTATTAATCGACCACACGCTCACATGAGTAATACACGACCATGTAGTTCTTTTTTAACGATAGAAAAAAAATGCTTCAAATTTAATGATCACGTTGATCATGAAAAACGATCGTGTTAATTTTGATAAGTGATCGTGTAGCCCAATGTAAATGATAATTAAAAACTTCCAATCTAACAATTGTGTTGACCATTGGTAAAGAATCGTGTTAACTATGGTAAGCAATCGTTTAGACCATATCAACTCGACCGTATAGTTCATTTTGAACGATGGAAAAAGGACTTCAAATTTAAACAATATTATTGACCATGATAAACAATCACGTTGACAACGGTAAATGTTCGTTTGTACTATATCAAAATCGTTTAAATATCATTTTAATGATAGGATTTATAAAAGGGAAAGAAATGAGGTAGAATAAAATGATATTTAAACGATTTTGATATTCTTGAATATGAGAAAAATGAAGTAGCTTCAGAAAATCTTACCGAAAATGGTAAAAATGAAATAGAAGAATAAATTGTTTTAAAATATAAGAAAGAAAGTCTAAGAGAGGAAAAAAAATGGAAGAGAAGATATAAGTGGCAAATGAGAAGAAAAAAAAAGAAATGATGAATGGTCAGTAATATTCAAACGTAAATTCGAAAATATTTTATCGACTTCAAGGACTTTTACTTTTTTGTTACTTGTACGGTAAATATTTTTTAATTTTATTATATTTATGTAAATTAACCTATTTTTAATCGTATAAATTAATTTTAATGATATAAAATAATCGTTAAAAATATATTTACAAATACGTAAATAAACTTCTACAAATATCTATTTATTAGTTTTTGGTTTTAAATGGTATACAATTCTATAGTTTGGAGGTAAAAATTAGTATTTATCGTCCTACAAAAGTATATGCATTGAAATCTTTTTTTTTTTCAATTAAATTGGAGGGTTAACCGATTGAAAGATTATTATAAACATACAAAAACGGTACATTTATAACACTGAGATTTACAACCATCAAAAACTCATTTATTGCCAACATGAGCTTAGCTCACTTGTATCTTCAGATCCTGGGTTTAAATCCCCCACTCTCATTTATTACAATACCTTTGAGAAAAAAACTTAATTATTTATTCAAGGGTCAGAGGTTTAAAAATTAAAATAATTTTTTTTTTAAATTGAAATATTGGTGAACTATTTAAAACAAAATAAAAGACAAAATTCATGATTAAATACGTTCGGTTCTATTCTTTTTTTTTTTTACAATTAAAAAAAAAATTTAACAAAAGTTGAGGACGGGTATTTTTATTTATTTTATTTCATTGTGTTTTAGTAAGGATGGGTAGAATTTAACTATAAACAAATACAATGGACCAAACTAATGGTAATAGGAATATCTCCCCACCCTACTTTTACCTTTTCTTTTTTTTTTTTTCTTCTTCTTATTTTTCATTAAAAGAGAGTTATAAATTCAAAGTTAAATTTAAAAATAATACATTAAAAAGTGGACAGAAGAAGACAAGCTAAGCGTGGTATGATTGAGTTGGCAAATTTTGATATTCAAAATCCAATTGCTTACTTTATGTTTCCACCAAAATAATAAATATGATATTTCTACCTCAACTCCAAATCCAATTTCTAAGTTTGCTATCAAATTTTATACAACTTTTTTATTCATTATTTTTTACTCTCTATTTCTGTAGCACTAACTAGAAGTACTTTTATATTATATTCTCTCGCTCCTAACAAAATTAAAGAATTCTTCATTTTTTAATTTCGAGATTAAAAATTTAAATATTTTCACTGCGATAAAAAAGAAATAACAATTTACAAAAAATTAAAGAATAAAAAATAGTAAAACATATATTTAAAAGAAATGGCAAAAAAAAAAAAAAAAAAAAAAAAAGAAGAAGAAGTTTCTTTTTAAGGAAAAAAGTTGTGGTTCATAAATGATAGGATTTATAAAAGGGAAAGAAATGAGGTGTGGGGCGCATTGAATTAGGTGAGCGTGGGCTGAATTATTGAATTTTGTCGCATCGTTGAGTTCCCCTACGATGGTTTTAACATTTTGGCCGCTCTTTTTACTCTTTCCTCTATTTCTAAAAACAATGTGTATCAAATTACGATTCCGCAATTGCCATATGTGATGTTTCAAAGGTGTTTATTCTCTACTAACCTAGTTCAATGATACGTGTGACTGTGAGGTGAGAGATTTGAGTATCTAGCTTATATCTCAAAAAGTAATTTTTTCTATAATTGTTTAACACTTAAATTTTATTTTTTACTTTGGACAAATAGTTAAACCACCCTCAAACTTTCATTAAAAAATTGAGCCCCTAAATTTATCAAGTTCTAAAATTCATCGTTTAAATTTTCGATAGCTATGGAAATTGGGTCCATATCTATACCATTGTTTAAAATTGATCCTTAAACTTATGTATTTTAGTAGAATAAGAGTGAGTTTGAATTTCGAATCACTAACAAAGAACACTAACACATTATTTGGAATTTTTGTACGAATAGCCTTCAAATAGAGATCCAAATGAAATCTAGCCCACAAATCAAATTCTAATGAGTAATGACCTTATAATGACGTCAATCGACTGCCAATTTACCAAAATAACTTCATATGCGCTCAACCAAAGTTTACTACAAATTTCTTCTCATTTCTATTTTTCGTTTCGTGTCATTTTAGTAAATGATAAGTGAGTGGAAAATTTAGTTTTCATTTTCAACTTAGTGTACACATATCAAATAATAAAAAATAAAAATGTAAAGAGTTGAGCTTGAACATAGGTGGAAAATAATTTTACAACTAAACTAACTTTTAAAATTGATACTAATTTAATTTTTTATATATGTAATATAAAGAGCATAAAATTGAGGAGCTTTCCCTAATCTATGTTAAATTCGTCCATGGATAAAAATAGTTTTTAATTTTTTTTTTTTTTTTTTTTTTTTTTTTTGTCTTTGTAAGGTTATATTACAAATTTATTTCTAAGGATTTTGAGAACATTATAAATTAATTTATAACGGTTGAACGTTTAGAATTTAATTCCTATAAATAATTATAAACAGACCATAATGACATCCTTTAAGGTTGCATGATTATTTGGCTTTTAGCCTAAAAATCACATTGATTAATTTTTCATAAATAATCTATCAATGTTGGTTGAAGTTATGTTCATTTTTAACTTACCTTTTAGAAAAAATTTAAATATAATTAATATTTTTCCACCAAATAAAATATAAATAAATAAAAATAAAAAATAATTAAGAGAAATTGTCAAAAATAGTAAATTTGACAAAAATATAGTAAAAGTTTCAGATTCTAACAACAATAGACATTGATATTGATAGATACTAATAAAGTTCTATCAATGTTATTGATAGTTAGTAATAAAAGTGTATCATTAATAAAATTTAAAATTTTACTAAAAAGATATACGTACAAAAAATTAGGCTAATAACATACTGTTTCGTATAAAGAATATAATAAATATCCATATGAAAATGAAATATAGTATTTACTTTTTTGGAGAGAGATTATTTAAAATTAATAAATGCAATTAAAGGCAAAATTGACTTAAAGAGAAATAAGTTTATCTTGAGACTAACGCATACGCATGTATTTAATTCAAACTCACTCCAATCAACTAAAGTATAAATTAAGAAATAATCAATAGGAGATGAGATATTAAAAATCATATATTAAAAGAAAAAGGTATAAATTATTGGTTAATGAAAAGACAAATAATAGCCTTGTTTTTCCGGTCCATTAATTTCATAATAATGCTTCATTAATCCTCTTTTATTCTCAAACCAAACTATTCACCTATATATATATATAATTAATTAATTAATTAACATAGGTGGATGGTTGAAATTCATCTCTTAATTGTTAAAATCAACTTAGCTTAAATAACATATAAGTGTGTTTAGGATTTATATTAGTGTGTAATTCGAATCTTTCCATTTTAAAACTTTTGAAAAATCATTTTAGTTTCTGTATGAATAATTTTTATTTAATTTAAAGAACATGATAGTGGAAGAATATTCCACCATATTCACTCAAGCATTTGATAACTATTGGCGGAATGCACATGTTTTAATACTCGTTCAAATATGATGAAATGTTGGTTTCAATCTAAATCTTTAATTTAATCAGTTTTTTAATCAACTAAACTTTGAGATTGTTGTTTTCATTTTAATTCTCTTCTTAAACCTTTTTTAAATTAAACTTTAAAATACTTTAAAAATAATTATTTTAGTTCTCATTATTTGAAGTCAATAATTTAATAGATGGATGTTTATGACATAATTTAGGTTGGAGGTTCAAATTTACATTCTAAAATTTTTGTAGAGCAATTATTACATTCATAAATAATAATTTTTTTTTTGCTTAAAAACAGTGAATCAATAAATTTTTGTTCAAATTATTACATACCATACCAACCTTAGTTGTATTTAGAAAAATTTATTTTTAATTTGCCAAATGATAATTTTAAAATAGAGTTACAGTAAGAGTACAAAATAGTTGGATGCAACTCCACCAATATATTCTACATAGTTGTGCTAAAAAGATTATTTAAAAGTTGTATGTATGTATTATTTGTTTCAAGGGGAGACATGCATGTGTGTTAATATATATATATATAAAACATATGGAACATCTTATTAGAAAAAGATGATGAACTCAATAAAATTGTTGGTCTTATATACATGTATTGACCATCATCAACATATGATGAGTTTGAGATAAGGCACATTCATATGGTAAAAAATAAATCAAACTTGAGAGAAACTACTCTAAGAATAATGTTGAATTTACGTTGTCATTCAGCATATTATTAAAAAAAAAAATCTTTTTCTTTCTTTTAGTTTTTTCAAACCAAAAAAGAAGGTTATTCGTAGTCTCACAAGAGAATAAAATAAATACTAATGGCAATATTAGCTCAATTGATATAAATTAAAGTATGGGCTATCAATCCCATACGGTAAAAGATTTGAATTTCTTTTAGAAAAAAATATATATATATATATATATATATAATTATTAAAAGAAACCATAAAAAATAATTTAGGTTTGAATCATTGTTTATTTAAAAGTTGAAGGTTCAATCTTTCATCACGATTTTGTTATACTAAAAGATAAAAATTGTATTTTAGTTTCCAAATTTTAAGAAATGGGTGTATTTAGTCATTCAATTTTCAAAGTATATCATCCTCACATATTGAAAAAATTGAAAGTATAGTTTTTAGTTTAACGTAGTTATTAACACACTAGCTAATGATTTAATTTTAGGGGTTGTTTGGAATGTTTGCAAAAGTGTTTAATTCAAATCTATCCTTATATTGAGAACATATTGGTGATTGAGGAGATTCGTGCTTTAGGCTTTGTCCATAGGAAGTGGAATTCAGCAACTCATTCTCTAGCCCACACAAGATTTTCTCTCGGGTTCAACATCATTGGTCAACGTTTTTTTCTAATTGATTATTGAATCATTGTAAACATGATATTTCTCTGTTTTAACTAAGTATGATGGTGATTGGTTTTGTTCAAAAAGAAAAAATGTTGAATTTAAAAGAAGTTATTTTGAAAAAAAAAATAAAAAAGTAGTGTTTAACAATCCTTTATATTAACTTTTTCAAGGATAATTTAAATGAATTTTATTTTTTAAAAATCTAATATAATAATGAGTTTTTTTTTTTTTAAATATATTTTTCAATGAAAACCGACCGATAATTAATTACATGAAAATTTGAAAGGTCAATTTTGTGTTGTTTAGAAGTCCTTTAGTTCTAAAAATTGTCAAACATATTATAAATCATGAGAAAATGAATACTACCATTGAACACCGTATTGAAATTAAATTGTGTGAGGCTCCCTTTCTTTTTTCTTTTAGACTTAACAAATTATTTAGGTTGGTTTTTTTCTTTTAGTTGACAATAATATAAATACAATTTTTTTTTAATATGTTCATAATTCAATTAACGTGAACTTACTATTTGTATTTAAAAAATTAAATAAAAATTGGAAAACCAACCATATTGGTTCCGCTTCAGACATATTATCACTGAAAAGAAAAACAATACTTATATAGGAAATAATAAATTAAGTTAGGTGTAGAGAAAATAAAATAAGGAAGAAAATAGAAAGAAAAAAAAGGAAATAATTATAATTATGGGTTTTAAATGGGAATTAAAAATCACAGTCAAGTCTAGCCGTTACCAGTGAGACCGATCCCTGAGTAATCACATTCCGCCGTTACCGGTGCCACCCCTATGTATTTTAGTATATAAAATTATGTTCTTTTTTTCTTTTTTAGAAAATGTGTAGTTTTGAAAATTTATTATTAATATAATATCTTTAATTATTAATATATCATGATTCTTAAATTTATTACTTTTTTCTTCAATTTGTAGACATCCTGGTCCCTAAGAATCTTAATCCTTAATATATATATATATATATACACATATA
Source organism: Cucumis sativus (assembly GCF_000004075.3). Classification (NCBI taxonomy): domain Eukaryota; kingdom Viridiplantae; phylum Streptophyta; class Magnoliopsida; order Cucurbitales; family Cucurbitaceae; genus Cucumis; species Cucumis sativus. Next base: position 17,699,568 of record NC_026658.2, read on the forward strand.
TGTGTGATAATTAAATAATAAAATATTTTTTAATACAATATAGAGGAAGAGGTCGAGTTATAGATTCGTCAAAGTAGTATTGAACCAAACTCTCAAACTTAATATCATATTATTAATAATATTTTGTTATGAATAAACCTACATTGCGTAATTAACTATTATTAAGATAATTTAAAAAATTGTTATAAATATAGAAAAATATATTGTGAATTTTAGTTGATATAATATTTTAATTTATTTTTCTATAATTAAAATCTACGATTATTATTATTTATTGTTTTTGAAAGTGTTAGAGGCTACCATAGTTTGGAAATATAGTTTTCTTATTAATTGTTTTATTATTTATTAAATTTTAGTAAATCTATTAATGTTAATTTTTATTAAAATTAGTTAAATAATGACAAGAATTTTATAAGAAAACATTGATTTAATATATTTAAAAAATGGATGGTAAAAATGGTAATAAAAAATAAAAAGCAAAGGGAACCAAAAATGAGTTAAAAAGATGAAAAAAGAAAAGAAATAAAAAAGAGAAGAGACAAGAAATGGGATGGTAGAGAGATGGGTAAAATGATGTAATCTGTGGAAAACAAGAAAGGAAGGGGTGAGATTATCCGGCGTGCCGGTGATGTTTTGATACCCTTAAGTAATGGACACGTGGCATATTGGGACCCGCCATCCCAAGCCTTTTGGGGCTGATTTTGTTTTCTAAAATTTTTTTAAATAAAATGTTCGAACTTTAGCTTTGTAATACTTTTAATTTTTTCTTTTTTTTTTTTTTTAATTTTTTGAAAAAGGGTAAAAAAGAATAGAATAAAATATAAAACCCAAAAGAAGGAAGCAATTAGCCAAATCCAAATTCTGAATCAATCGCCATGGCCATCCCCTTCTTCTTCTTCCTTTTCAGCACAGACCCTAAGTTAAACAAATAAGCGTTTTTTTTTTCCTTTCTTTTGAGGATTTCAATTTCAATGAATTAGAGAGAGAATTTCAAGTACGATCCTCGGCACAGATGCATGCCTTCTGCGTTTTTTCTACCCCAAATTCATCCGTTTCATATACTCTAACTTCTTCCTGCTAAACCATTCCCTCACCTCTCAACTACGCTGAATTGGACCCTTCCTTCCTTTTCTTTTTCCTTTTCCTTTTCCTTTTCCTTTTCCATTTCCAAATTCAGGTTTTGTTTTCTCTTTATTCTATTGGGATTTTGCTGTTTCTTATTTCGTGATCTGGGGGTCTTACACTAGAGAGATGGAGGAAGCTCGGTTGTGCCAGTGGACTACCATTAGATCTCTCTTTGCAATTCTTCAATGGTGGGGTTTCAATGTCACCGTCATTATCATGAACAAGTGGATCTTTCAGGTATTGCTGAATTTTTTTTTCTTCATTTCTCGATTAGGTTGATTTGGTTGTGTAAATTGATCTGTCTTTTGTTTTTTTTCTCCTGCAGAAATTGGATTTTAAATTCCCTTTAACAGTATCTTGCATTCACTTCGTCTGCTCTGCCATTGGAGCGTATATGGCGATTAAAGTGTTGAAAGTTAAACCGCTGATTTCTGTTGACCCTGAAGATCGGTGGAGAAGGATATTCCCGATGTCATTTGTGTTTTGTATTAACATAGTTTTAGGGAATGTCAGCTTGCGTTATATTCCGGTTTCTTTTATGCAGACAATAAAGTCTTTTACCCCTGCAACAACAGGTGTGGTTTTTGAATTTTAATTGTTAATTCATAATTCTGTTGTGTTTGTAATTGTTCTATTTTTTTTTTTCAATTTTAAAATTGTGTTGTTGATTTTCTTTATCTTTTAACAGTTGTTTTACAATGGCTTGTATGGAGAAAGTACTTTGACTGGAGAATATGGGCATCTTTAATACCCATTGTTGGAGGAATTCTTCTTACTTCTGTGACTGAAATGAGCTTTAACATGCTTGGGTTTTGTGCTGCCTTATTTGGTTGTTTGGCTACCTCCACAAAGACCATCCTTGCCGAATCCTTATTGCATGGATACAAGTTCGATAGGTACCGCCTTTTTGCCTACCTAATTCTTTTTGGATGCAATGTTTCTTTTATAACCAAGTTTCATCCTGAATTCCTGGTTGTTACATTTTTTTTTCTGGGTTGAGTTAGATTGTTGTTGCTTGAAAACCCTTATTTCGAGATACGGGTACCATTGAAGTACAAACATTTGATATGTTCAGTAACGTTCATGCAGTCGGTAGGATCATAGTCATTGAAAAGCCAATTCCCTTCTTGGCATTTAGTTCCTCTGTCTTCTTATTGACATGTATCAAATATGGATCAAAAATCTGAAAATACTTCCAAAGGGAATTTGTTTACATTTATGCATCAGTGGTTAGTTTTGGTTGGATGAATTGGAAAAGATCTTGAAAGTTTTTCCTAGTCGACAATGAACGATTAATGTATCTCTTCATTATTCTTCAGTCTTCACCACTTTCTAATTCTTGCTGCCTTTTTCTCTGTTTTTTGTTCTTCTTTGGATCTGTAAAGAAAACATTGCTATCTCTGAAGATCGATTTCCCATTACTAGTATTTTTTTAGTTTTTTGGCTGCAGACCGTTTTATCACTCTTTAGCAACTCAAGGTTTTTCATTTTTTATCAATTCCTGCCAATGTTGTCAAAATATCGTGCTGTCAGTTACCTTTCTCGCACCCTTTGGTGGTGAATTCAAGTACATTAGTTTTGGTAGTTTGTTACTGTCCACCTTCACCAGACACCAGCGTTGACATTCTGATACAAATAAGTCACTCAAATTATAATATGATTAATTACAATTTTTTTCTTCTCAGTTACATAAGACGTGTTCTTGAGGCTGTTTTGGCCCTCCTCAACAAAACACAACGAAAACTAGACAAGTGATGGATAATGGAATATAAATTATTAAGATTACATAATTGTACGAATACATATGTTTTTGAATATTCTATATCTTTTTATATAGAAGTTGAATCATTAAACATTTACTAATTTGATTTTTTTTTTTGCTAGTACTTGTCATCAGGTGTTGTATTATTTGGATGCAATTTGTGTATAGTGCCTTCATAATATTAAGTTTTCTTGATTATAATCTTGATTTTATACTTGTAGTCCTTATATAAATTAATTTTTTAATGACTCGAGTATATGTATGTGAGATCCATGCATCATTCTCCTTTTCATGGCCATGTTTTTGTTGTTTAATAGTACAAACTCATGTTTCATGTTGTATCCTTCGTCAATTGTACATGTATGTATTATCACTGGCATGGATGGTTAAATGGAATGGATTTTTCCTTCCTCATCTAAATTTGAAATGGTTCGATCCAACATTAATTGGCCTTTAAAGGTAGTTGAACCCTCTTGTTCCCCCTCCCTTGCTGATTCTCATTTTCCTTTAATTTTATACCATCCAGGGAACATGCATTTTGTGCTAATGGTTCGTTTTGCTATTCTCTATATGTTCCTAATAATGTTTGATCTTTGGTGTTTGCTTTTTCTTTAACATCAGCATTAATACAGTCTATTACATGGCGCCTTTCGCGACGATGATCTTGGCTGTACCTGCTATGCTCCTTGAAGGTAACGGGGTTCTTGATTGGCTTCACACGCACCAATCTATTTGCTCGTCACTCATCATCATTTTCAGTTCTGGGGTTATGGCTTTCTGTCTTAACTTCTCCATATTTTATGTAATTCATTCCACCACTGCCGTCACATTCAATGTTGCTGGAAACCTTAAGGTAGGACCTCCTTGATACCATTGGCATTGGATTAAAGTCTTATAAACCATTATAATTTCCTTTTCTTTATTCAAATTTCCTTTCTTAATACTCTGGTGAGTTACGTGTGAATTTCATTATGCCCAGGTAGCTGTTGCTGTCCTGGTTTCATGGTTGATATTCCGAAACCCAATTTCAATGCTAAATGCAGTTGGGTGTGCGATTACACTTTTGGGTTGTACATTCTACGGGTATGTAAGACATCTTATCTCACAGCAGCCACCTGGAACCCCTCGAACTCCAAGAACACCTAGGACACCTCGGAGTCGGATGGAGCTGCTTCCCCTTGTAAATGACAAATTAGATGATAAGGTCTAATTGGCTGCAATGCGGTTGATGTGTTCTTAGTAGTTGGCACACCAATAGTAGAGAAAGGAGAGTACAAAAGATGAAAAGAATACAAAAGCAGAATACTTGGGCTTGTTCGTTCTGTCCACTTGCTTTAGGCGATTTCAATTTTTCTTATTCATAATGCTTTCTTTTTATCTCCCCGCCCACATATTTTGTTATTTGCAGCTTTAGCATATCAACGAGCGACTGATATTACCTTTTTTTACTAGTTATCTCATGCCTCTGATTAAAGAGGCAATTATATTATTAGAGTTCCAATCATTTTTCTTCTTAATCTTGCTTTCTCTATTCAATTTCTAAAACCTAAACAGAAAAAAAATTCCCAGGTTTCTGACGTGGCTTTGCTTGGAAACTATCTTAGTTCCAAATTCATCTGAATGATCAATTATTATATCCCGTTGGAATGAAAGATGTGAATTTCTGATTATGAAAATGCTTAGGGAAGAGGAATACATTGAACTACGATGAAGAGTTCTACAATCTAAAGAGCATCTAGCTCATTCCTTTTAGTTACAGGGTTAAGATTAAGATTAGAGCTAACATGATGGACAATGCATTGGTGATATTTTTTTGTCTGTTAAATGTAGAAGAAGACAACTAAGCAAGAAGCCAGAAGTTCTTCTGCCATCTGGTGTTGATAAGGTAACCTCCCATGCCATTGGTCTGTCTTCTAACCCCAATTGTACAGCAATCTGCATGGTTGATGCACTGTTCAACAAGCTGCTCTGAGCTGTTGGTCCCACAGAAGCTGCAAGAGAAATAAATTGCCATGTCCACCAGGTTAGTAATCATAACCATTCAAACTTTTTACTGTTTTTTCTTTGGTTGAAAAAAAGGCTTCTATATAAGATGATGGGAGTGTTGGGACCCACCAACCAAAAAGTGAAGGCTTTTTCTGGGGTACCACCAAAACAGATGCCTCAAGCTTCTTCACTTGGCTCAAAACTGTCTCTAGTTTTGGGCCTTGAATCACCAGTGCTTCAACTTCTACCTGAAATTTTGCACCAAAAATTAGGTCACTCACTGAACCCAACACTGCACTGATGCAATACTTAAAAGTTAAAAAGCTAAAATTTTATTTTAGCCACCAAAATTTTAAATCTTAGTTCGTATATTTTATCTTTTAAAAATATTTTTGTTATCTATAACATTTTGACTATAAATCTTGAAAATATATGCTCAGTTGTATTTTCTTGCATGTTAATTGTTATTAGTATTTAATCAATATCTGTAAATTTTAACTTTGAGGAACTAAATTAAGATTTAATAAAAGTATTAAAGACTAAAATAGGGACTAAGATTCGAGAAACATCAAAATATGAGAGCCAAAATGGTATTTTAAGCTACTTTAAAAGTTGGTTCCACCTCATTTAACTCCTTTCTACGTCATTTACAAAGATGGCACTCTAATCTGAAAAATGGGGGAGCACTAGGAAACGGCTAAGCTACTAGCCAATAGCTTAGTGCAACTCGAGATTTTTCTCCTCACTATTTTTTTTTTTTGCGACCGTTTCTCTCCTTGCTATATATGTTTTGTTTTTTACCTTTATTTTATTTATTAACACATGCATTGGTCGGAAAACCCGAGGGATTAAATTAGAAAAAACCCAATATGAAGTTCCCCATATGGCCCATATCCCACACATACTCTTCAAGTCAGATAGAGAAGTAGAAATTGAATTTGATGTATGTATCGTATAACAAAAGTATTAATATGTATATCTCAAGCAGAGCTTAAGAATTAAGTTCATTGTTGTTTACAAACAACTGAGATAGGATAGAAGATTCAAGTAAAAACGATGAAGGACAGGGACTAGCTGGAAGTATAATAATCCATCCAACATCTTTACACTAGATAAATCCAACCCAAAGGTTAAAAATCCAAATTGAAGAATACTACACTAAAGAATCAAAACAGAAGTTAATACCTCAGGTCTAGAAGCTTTGCAGAGATAGCCAAGAGAATTAGCAAGAAATGAGGAGGAAGAAGAAGAATCAGAAGGCATTTCAGAGAGCCTGTTTGTTGAGTGAGAAACAATATGAAGAAGAGTGACCAAATCACCCTTATTAGCCACATGAGTCAGAGCCCACAACATAGCATGCTTAGAATTTGATGTATGATCCACCACGACCATCACCCTCTTCTTACCATACCTCTCGAACCCTTCCATTGACACCCAGTTTAAAAGCTTCTTTTTGCTGCACACCAAACTTTCTTGTAGGGTAAAAATCAAACCCCACTTCACCCCACCCTCTTAGATTTTTGAAGTCTTCAACCCTCTCTTTCACTAACCCTCTCTTTCAATGCCTTAAAAAATGAACCCCTTTTCCTCTAGGAAGTTGGTTATATAGAAACTTTAAGTTTTTTTTTTTTAGGAGAGAGAGAGAGAGAGAAAGTTTGAAAGGAGGGGGGTTAAGATGGGACCGAGTGATAAATACAAAGCCGTGATATGAGTCACGGGAGGGACTGAGTTGATGTTACCTTTACAGATTACTTATAACATTGATGCAAATAAAAACAGTACCGCTACTGCCTATTTTGATGATGATAGGGAAGACTCTCTGTACTATTATGGCTTGCATCTGTTTCAGAATTTTTTTTTCTTTTTTAATTGTTTGATTTGAAAAAATCTATCATTACCAAGATATATGGTTTGTGAAATAAAATAAAAGAAAGCTTTTTTTAGGAGTAGGAAAGATTATTTTGGAAGAGTGAGAAATGGGCCATTCTTATTGAAAGGACTGCTTCGTGAGTTCCTTCACGATTTGGTTTATTTGTTGACCCTTTCTGGAACGTAGTTTTGTCACCACTTGGCGTTTTTGTTTAAATACCATCTTTTATTATTATTATTATTATTATTATTATTATTATTTTGTATGAAATTATCTAAGACTTCAAAAAAAAATAAAGAACGTTTCTCCCATTCTTATCTATCTAGCTTTCGTTTTTATTATGTAACTATATTTGATTTCTGTTTTTAGTTTTTGAAAATTAATTGTAATACATTTCTTTTTATCTTTAAATTTCTTGTTTTTTTTTTTTATCAATCCAACATCGAACAAAATGAAATTGGTTTAAAATTCAACTTTCTTATAAAAGGAGGATGAAAATTCGTGATGAAATAAGCTTAATTTTTTAAAATCAAAATAAGAAAATTTACAAAGTGGTCTTGGTAGTTTGAACTTTGAATTAAGTTAGTATATACTTTTCCTCTAATTCTGAACTTTTAGAAATCTGGTAAATATTTATGTGCCGACAGACATAAATACAAGAGGAAGGAGTTATTTGTTTATTTAACGAACTTTTCAAATGAAGATTCATATGACCTTTGAAGTGGATGTACATAATTTCATCTTTTCATTGATTGAACATTGAATACATTTGACCGACTTTATAAAAGTATATTTAGTATCCTATTTCATAGGTTTTTGAATTTGTGCCTACTTAATCTTCTAACTTTATAACTGCCTATGCCCTCTCATTTATATGTTCAATTAATATCAAGATCTTCATCTTTTTGGCATGTTTTAATTAGTTAATAATTATTATTATTTTGGTTTATATATTTTGAAGTTGGTCTAATTTTAGTCCATAATCAAAATACACTTCAACTCTAACATATCAATTTTAGTATTTATATTGACCTCAATGCAAGTTTGTGGGTTTGATTTTAAAAAACTTTTTGTTATCAATTAGTATTAATTGCATATTATATTCCTATACACAAAAATTGCTATTATCAATCAATTTTAGTAAAGTAAAAAAATTAACTTTTGAGAGTTAAAGTTAAGGTAGTTTATTGCGATTAAAATTGAACATGTTTTAAATTACCTGCCTACATTTTAACCATTAAATTTGGGGACCTACTTAATACAAAATTTTAAGTCAATTGAAAATCGAGAGATTTAATGGACATAAGATTTGATTTTACATTTAATATATAAATGGTGAATTTTTATGATTTTTTTAGATTGAAATGTTTCAAGAATCTCAAAATTCAAAGTGAAGATATATCAGAATTTTTCAAATAACTTTATCAAATGTTCTTTAAAATTGACAGAATTGTAGATGTTATATAATTATTCATGTTTATCCATGAAGAGATCAAAATTCAAAGTTAAAAAGCAAGGATTTTTTACATAAAATTACACAAGGATACGTTACTAAGAATTAGGGGTGCATCAAAACCCAATTATCCACATTTACAAAGTTTTATATAATATGTACCAATGATTACCAATTTGTTCAGGTTTGAAAATGTCATTACTCATTAGTGTGAACAAATCTGGAATCAATGGTGCACAAGTTTCATAATGAGAACGAGGCTATACTACAAATCCAATACTAACAGCAAAATCCTAGATGTCCAATCAATGAAAACTTAACAAATAGGAAATTATCTTGATGGAAGATTCAAAATACAAATGCCACTCTGGAAAATTGATTGCCTTCCACTTTTAGAGATCCATTTCTCAAAAAGCAGTTCCTTTTAATTAAATTGAGAAAATAAAGGCTGAAGTCCTATTATTGATGCCAATTTTACCGAATGATTCAAAAGAAAGGTTGAATTACAAAATTAGTTTGCAGTAACACTTCCAAACCAACAAATTTGTTCTTTAAAAATTCGCCAACCCATTAGAGAATTAAAATTTTCAAATTCCATTGACAATTTGAATTTAAATCCAACAAATCAACTTTTTTTTAAAAAAAAAATAGTCAGACCTAGTTGACATAAAAGTGATATTTAAGAAACCTACCGGACCATTTAAAATGTACGAGAAAAAAATGGATACAGATTTAAATACTTTTTTAAAAAAATATTTAGAAAGTCAATCCAAACATGAAATAAAAAAAGAAAAGTGACGTCACCGCTTATTTAAACCTTAGAACCTAACTTCACATGTATACACTCCAAATCACGAGTAGTGGTCAATATGGAAGTAACTTTCAAAACTACAAAACGTTAGTGTGAAGAACGACGCATTCAAGTTCATGGAAATATGCGAATGCTCCTATCATGTCAAGGAAGGGTTTTTTAGGCTTTCAAAACAAAGCAAAAAAGTGAAAATCTAGACAGTTTTGTTGATAAATAAGGATTTTCTATTAATTACTGCTATAAGTTACAAAATCAATCAGTGTAAGCAAGCTTGATAAAAACGGGAGGCAATCTAATCACAAACATAAACGACCTAAAAACCTAATCTAAATGCAATTAAGACCTCCCTCTCAACAGCTTTATTGAGCTATTCCCTACAGCTATTCAATTATATCATAGTAACATAAAGGTGTTAGTGAACTCTACCTTGTTAGCATCATTCCTTGGGAATGAATTGCTGAAAATAGTATCAACACCCTTGAATATCTTTGTATGGAAGGTTAGATTGTCCCAGCAATGTTATGTCTTCGGGGGAGAACAGATGAGAACCAGTACTCAAGTAATGTCGTGCAACCCGTCCCCTACATTGCAAATCAATCAAGAATGATTAAGGAGTGAAAAAAGATAGAGCGTAACGAGTGACTATTAGAGATGTGAAAGGAAGCCTGTACTTAACTCTCGTTATAGCTACATACCTTCGTCTTTTCGTCTTATCAGGGCCTCTTGATATACGTAAAGTTTCTGATCTTGAAATACAACGCAATGAAGAAAGATATTCAAAGAATTGAACACCTTTCAGTGACAAATACAATCTGTTTGGAGCCACCTTCTGAATTACGTCGAAGAGGTGTGATTTCATATCTCTGCATAGAAGACATTCAGAACCGTGAGAAAAAGAACAAACATGTGAAACTGAATCTGTAAACAATATGGTCAGTCTTTAGGAAATCTTAAAATTTTGTTTTTGGAAAATTTGAAATTTATTTCTTATATTTAATTTTAATTTTCGTCTCTTACCTGTCTAGCATATGACAATATCCTGGAAGGCTCGGTTTCAAAATCTTCGTAGTGGAAGAATGCCTCAATAATTTACCCAATGCTGCTGTATTAGTTGTGGAGGCAAGCATTTCTGATACAATATCCACACTGCTATCACAGCCGACATGAGAACCCGTGGTAGCAATATCGTTTGCAATGAGGCTAAATCCATGCTGAGCAATTGTAGATGCCATCTGCAATTGCTCACCTCCCCAGGAGAATGAGTCTGATTCCTCAAATTCAAATGTTGGTGTTTCCAAAATATCCTAGAAAGAAATACAGTTAATATTATGGGAGTGTTTGTGATATACACAGTCTAAAGGACTTACTTGTGGTTGGCACGAAGAAAGCAGGTCTGAATCTGAAATTAGATGGCTCATTCTGTGAACTAAATCGATGATCTGAATGGTTTCTTTCTTTTCTGGCGTGACATGATCTCCTAGAAGATCTAAGCGACCGAAACGAAGTTGTTTCCACAATTCTTGCACTGAATCACCTGACACTTCCAATTCAGGTTTCTCTACAAATTTGGACTTGTTAAAGTCTATACGGCTGCACTCATCCATCACAGGATACCCTCTGACATTGTTTTCCATATGTCCATTACAAGAAAATCCTTTCCCCTCTGGGCAAGATAAATTAAATACATTGCAAGAATCTTCCAAAACATCTGTAGTTTCTTGAACAGTATGTGAAGGTGAACTAAAACCATTGGCTTCAACTGCTAACACATTATCAAAAAGCTCATCCATAGAAATTTCTGGACTGGCACCAGCATCACCATGAGATACCATTTTGGGAAACAGCTCCATATCGTGGATTTCAGTCTCAGGAACAAAAATTGATTCTGGCACATATGACGTAGCAGCAGACATGGACATCTCATTCACATGTACACCTGCAGTTTCTAAACTTGGATAATAATCTTCCACAGGATTATCTGACATATGATAAAGCAACCCATTTAATGGGCTTGGGTAATTTGGAGATATTTGATGGTGAGATGATAATAAACCGTCATCTGTATTTGATACTAGAGAGCATTCCTTGTTGATAGGAATATCTTCAGAGTCAGAAGACACCACCATATCTAGCCTTCTTCGATGCTTCTTCCTGGGTAAAGGAATGGGGGCTCCTGAAATATCAGAACACTCGTGTGCAGTATCAAAATCAACTACAAATTCATTGTGATCTTCAATTGAGCCATTCCTACTCAACATTGCTGCTTTCTTGGCCTCTAAAAGACAGCTGGCTTCATAATTTTGGTAGTTCAGACCATTTTGCATTTCCACTTCATTAAATTCACCTCCATCTGTCTCCATCAAGCAAATTGTTTCCATTTCTATTAACGTCTTTGTGATCACTTTGTCAACTAGCTCTGATAACTGAGATGGGAAACTCCATGGCATTATCACCGGCAGTATTTGATGGCCAGCATCAATATCAAATAAAAGCGACCCATACTTTTTCTGAACTTTATCTGCAAGATAAAATACATCAGTGAGATAAATGATCAACATAATTAAAAATCATTTCAAATATTTCTTTTGAAAAAACACCAGGACCTGCATTTATCGAGCAATAAACTTGTTAAAATTAAAGCATCACATAGCCCAATAATAGTAAGACGAACTTAGGAATGGTAGAAGAAGAGGGCTTGGTGTGTGTGAGAGAGAGAGGGGGGGGGGGGGGGGGGGGGGGGGGAGGGGAAGAGTGGGTTGGAAGGGGATGTTGATTAGTTATACGTTTAAATTGCATTGTATATGTACTTGGATAGCAATACTGACCTCTAAATCTTGTACCCTGGCTCCAGAACTGGAGATGCATAATGGTTTTCCGTATATCTCTGTGGCAACAATGAATAATGCGCTCAAGTAAGCATGGTTGGATGCTGACTCCTTCAGAAGCACAAATCTGAAAGGATAGCAATAAGAAATCGAAAGAATGGAAGTTCAAGTAATATGCCACTAATAGATGAGCCAGAAGCACATACCTTATATAAATGACCGAGTAGTTCCGTTGATGATGGTCGTATAAAAGAGATCTGTAGCCTATCCAAATTAACAGGGAGAACAGGATCGCTATCTATAGTTCAAGAATAAAACATGAGTGAATTCATCATTGTAAACTGTAAAATCACTTCAACAAGTAAGCACTCTTACTATTGCTGGTCAAAATTATGGGTCCCTTTCCTGTCTCAGCGATCTCTTGAATTGCAGAAATAAAACCACGATCCTCGAGAAAAATGATATCCACATCCTCTAAAAGAATTAAAGGCTTAGCTTCAACTTGATTGTTGAGGCTTTCAGATGCCATGTATTCAAACTCCCCAACACCTTTGAGGTAATCTTTAGAATCATCGTCTGATAAAGGGATGAGTTCAGTCACCTCACTAGCTAAACATGTAGCTGCTGTACTCTCTTGAAGAGAGGAGCATTTCTCAATAAAATTGTTCCTCGGTCCCTGGGATTTTTTTACTGACCTATACGATACCATCTTTCAGTCATTCATGAAAAGGTTTATGGCCAGCAAAAAAAATAAATTGACAGAAAAATTGATTGTTGGTCGAACAATATCAAAATGGCCAGCCAGGCATAGTTGAATGGTCTCTTTTAGAAGAAATCAGTGATAAATATGCACTAGACATTGAAATTATAAAAAATGTTCCTCAACTTTGTGGTTTGTGTCAAAAATACCTATAAACTTACTTTGTGGTTTGTGTCAAAAATACCTATAAACTTTCAAAAGTTTCAAAAATGCCCTTAAACTTTTGAAAGGAGTTCAAAAATACTCTTTATCGTTAGTTTTACATGGAAACCGTTAAAGTTTTGTTTCAAAAATACCCCCGAACTATTTAAAAGTTTCATAAATACCCTTGAGCTTAAAAAAAAGTTAAAAAATACTCTCATTAATCCAACTTTTACACCAAATTTCTTAACACCCAAAATAAGAACCAAAATTTTAAGTTAAAACTAAAGTTAATTTACATCGACATGTTGATATTTCCTATTAATATAATTAGATTATTCTTAGGAGATATTATTATGGAGATATTATTTGATATTATTTCCTTAAGTGTATTTCTCTATGGTTATATATAGGCTTGTATCTCTACGAAATAATGAATGAAATATAGATTAATTCCATAAAATCAACATGGTATCAAAGCTCTAGGGTTTTTGCCTTCTAGCCTCCACATCCCGTTTGATCTCTGCCTCCGTTGATGAATGATCAACGGAGGCAGAATCATCTCCCATTAGCCGAAGTCGCCCCTTAGATCTGCAAATCCGCCATTGTCGTTGCACCTTCCCTTTGCCACTCATTGCTGTTCAAATCTGCAACTATCCAAACCCCAGAAACCCCATTCGTTTTTCACTAGCGTCCGCGGCGGCCATCTCCTTCATAGTTCTTCGTCCGACCTCTTGTTTTTCCGTTAGCCAAGCAGCCGATTGAACCTCTGTCAATTGAAGCCGAACGCCCAGCCGAAGAGTTTCGGTTTTGTCCGTCGTCCAAGAAGCTCCGCTCACCGCTGCGTTTTGTTGTCGTTGCTCCATCTTCTTATGTTGTCCCGACAGAACCCATGAAACCCCATGTCCTCAGATCCTCGCGTCCGCCCCCAATATGTTCCAGACCTGTCTGATTTCGTTCAGACCCATTCTTCATGTCTGCCTTTGAAGTTTAGATCGAAGCCCAGATCCAACGACGCCTCCATTCTGTTTTTGTTCAGATCCGCTAAGCCTCTCTGCTCCATTCAGTTCAGTTTCCGTTCTGTTCGCCCCAGATTTCCCATTTAATCTGATTCTGACTTGCTCTAGTTTAGTTGGTTCGGTTCCATTCCGATCCGACAAAACACTTTTGTCCAATCCCGACCCTGTTTTCGTCCAGCTTTGATTCTACTTTGCTTCAGTTTTGCTCTTTCATTTTGCCCCTCGAAGTTCTTGTTTTGTTCTTCCTAGGTTCTGTTATAGATCTCTATACGAGGATCTATGTTTCTATCCCAGAAGTTTTTCGTGAGTTTGTTCTAACCTAGAAGTTCTTTGTGTTTGTTCTTCGGGTTTTTTATTCTATTCTAGATATATTGTTTCTTTTCTTAGTTCTTAGCAAACTCAAGTTTGTGATTTCAACCTAGAGTTTGAGGGAGGGTATTAATATAATTAGATTATTCTTAGGAGATATTATTCTGGAGATATTATTTGATATTATTTCCTTAAGTGTATTTCTCTATGGTTATATATAGGCTTGTATCTCTACTAAATAATGAATGAAATATAGATTAATTCCATAAAATCAACATTTCCGACGATATTTTCACATTTCCATGAGTTCGATATCAATATAACAGGTGAATCGATATTTTCATTATATTGTAAAAAAGACACGAATCACAAAAACACAAATCATGAAAAATAAACATCAAAATGACACTGTTATAAATAATAGTCATCTTTACTTATTTGAAAAATAATAAAACATTTATTTACTTAAATTTATTTTTTAAAATATAATTTTTCCAAAAATATCCATCGAAATCGTAATTTTTATCAAATTAAGATTTCAATATATCCATCAACATCGATATTTTAAACCTTAGTTAAAACATAAAATTCCACAAAATCTCACAAATTTTCAAAATAAAAATTTCTTACAATTAAAACACTAATTAGTCAAATAAAAAAGTATCACATTCATAGATCTATGATCTATTAGACTAGCACAGTAGGTTAATAGTCAAATACAATTTTTTATTTGACAATTAACTATATTAATTACAACAATAAATATTGACATTGGTTGTGTTCGTGATCTATGTTAATAGTTAATAAATTTAAGTAATTTTTAACTTATTTCGACCTCAAAGGCATTTATTAAACTTTTCAATAGTTCAAGAGTATTTTAAAACAAAACTTTAACGATTTCCATCTGTTTTTTTTAAGGGCAATTTTTAAACAGTTGAAAATTTAGGAGTATTTTTTACACAAACCCTAAAGTTCAGGGGCATTTTTGTAATTTAACCTATATTTTCCTTTCAGATACCAACTACATGCAGAATGAGCAATATTATATTAGTTAAGGAAGAAATTATAACATGGAGAAATCTAAGCCAAATTTTAAATAGAACGCACCATTTTAGCTGATGAGATTGTAAAGCCTCTCCAATCATCTGCTTGAGAACAGCTCCTGAACGAATGACAGATGCACTGAACTGAAGGACAATGTATTAGACACAGTAAAGTTCATATTTTTAATAAGAAACAATATTTGTATCTATAATCCATCAGTCAAAAAAGGAGTTACTACAGACGATGGGGTAGTGGAAACCACCACCATAAGGAATACATTGCAGAAAAATGCAAATTAGCATTACCTCAAAAACCCTGAAACCATGCTCTTCAGCACAGGCATGAACGGCTGCAGATTTCCCACTCTGCAACCATATAGAAACATTAGAACCAAAGAGGGAAAAAAAATCATAAACAACTAAGAGAATCGGTTCCCATATTCATAACCTTCAATCTTAAGAGAGATGTGGGATCTACAGCATCAAAAGTAATAAGCCTATATTGCACAGTTTAAATTGAGAATAACAATGAGTTCTTCTAAAAATTACTTCCCCAAAGGTAAGAGAATATCAGGATCCCAATTAAGGAGGCAAGCAAAAATAGACAATGTAACTGGAAACTATACCATATAAACCACCAATTTGAAACTCAAAGAAATCTACGAAGTTGCTGGAGGAAAACCTAAATCAAAGACTTACATTTTCCATTAAACTTCTTGACTATTTGCATCTCTAATTTTTTTCAGTTCCTAATCAATTTTGGTCCCCATTTATTTGTAGAAAAGGAATTAAAAAGAGACAAAAGTAATTTCTGCACACCCCAGGTTAAACTGTTTCAATGAAAACTACAAATTACAAGGAAAAAACGTAAATGATCAGGTGATGATAGTGAGTTTCTGCATACCCCAGATGATCCCGTGACAAGAAGAACGTTTTTCAGGCCATCCTCTTCATCTGGACTCTCATAGTCAGAATCACTTTGGGAACAGTAACCATTGTTATCTTGCTTCTGAAATTTCTTCCCTCCAGCAAAATCTTTTTTCTTCTGTGAATTTCTTTCATACCAGAGGTGTAGCCACTCACTCAAGAACTTGACTGATTCGAGATTACCACATACCTGCAAAACCATGTGTCAAAAAATGGATGATAAAAGAAAACAGAAACTAGAAAGCTTAGTTGCTAAAACGGATTGGGTACCAACCTCCATGGCCGTCCTTGGCTGATACTTATATGTCCATAAACAATTTTTGGAATGGCTTTGACAACGAAGATAGTAGGACTGCATTCTATTATTATAAAACAACTTTTAAAATTCCAGGATGAATAATAGGAGAGAAGCAAGAAGAAAATTAACCATATATGATTCAAGGAAGATCATAATCATCTCTCCAGAGAGAAAAAAGATACCTATTGAAAACTACCAATCAAATGTTGAAACATTTAGAAATGCAAAGAGCATTCATAAGGATGAATGATGCATTAATTGAACAACGATAATATAATCCAAGAAACTATAAAGATAGAAAACTACAAGTTTCCTTATATAAAGTATGAAACGACCTGACTTCAAGTTTGCTTGTCAATAATACTAACACTAACATTTGCAGGCAGCGTCATACACTGAAGCCATAAATCTTGGCAGCACTCAAATTATGGCTCAAACTCAACAGTTCTACATGACATGCTTCTTCCACATCTCAGTTCAATCAATTGCCACAGTAATATAAAAAGACCCTATAAAAAGAAGCATGAGAGCTGGCCAAATATGCTAAAATTCAACCCACAACCCACTACATGCAAAATTTTAAACTGAGTTGTAGAACTTTCAACTTTCGATTCAGAATGTTTATTGTTTGTGGAGGGTAAACTTATAGTGTGGAACTGGTAGCGTTTGAGAGCATAGTTAGAGCAGGCAGAGTTGGGGTGGGGGGTGGCGGAGATGTTAATCAAAACTCATGGTTCTCTAAAGAGAGATCAAAGAACTTAATTATTCATAACAATAATAACCTGTCCTGAAGAAATCTACTTTGATGCTCGGGAATTGGCCTTGCTTCAAAATCACTAATCCCGCGTGTTTTATTCAGGTTATCATCCTGGCAATAATTCACAAGAAAGAGATGATAAGGTCAAAAGGAGACATTGGCAGCTACAAGTAAGAGAAGAAAGAAAGGAAACACTTGAATGCAGGATGAAATATACCATTTTTGAACTACTTAGGAGGTGATGGAGCATTGTCTCCTGGTCAACATCCACACTGTATACACTTGACGTTAACTCTTTAAGGCATTCTTGTTTGATGGAATTATGATCCACGGGCTCCTCAATTGCACCATTAGCAGAATCGGAGGGTGCCAACACAATTGGAAGATCGTCTAAACTTAAAGACTTTATTGAGCTTTCACATACTGATGAACAAGTTTTTTGTAACGTATGAACATTATGTATAATATTTCTGTCAGTGAATGTCCAGTTTTTCCAGTCTAGAGATAGTTCATCATCCTGCATGGTATTATCAATATTATCACCCTGGAGGAAAAATAAAAGATCTACCCTTCAACATTTTGAGGAGAGTGCTTAGCAAGAGCAGTGGGCTACCAAAGTGTTAAATATATATTATTAGATAGTACTATCTCACAAACATATTTACAAAAAAAAATTGCATGCGCAAAACTTCACAAATTGTCTGTGGCAGAATTTCATATTTTTTGCAGCTTGACGAAGTTATGACAAGAAAAACCATACCCCAGTTTCTTCAAAAACGTGGATTGGATTACAATCAGTTCCAGTTTCCTTTTTCTCAACAGTGTACCCTCTCTCTGCCGATTGAGTTGCCTCCTGACCTTTCTTCCCTGCTTTCAGGGATGAAAAGAAGGGATGCATTTGCCTTCCTGCAAACATCCGTGAATTTTCCTGGTGATACGAATACAGTTTAGGGATGGAGATTTAATTGTTCAATATCACGACATTAAACAAATATATAAGCAATAATCATTCCGTAGAATGACTCCTAATTTACGGGTGGGCATTCCAAAATTGAGATATAAACTCAGATCTCTACGGGTAACACGTTGTGAGAACACAAAATAGCATCTATTAGAACACAAGTTCACGGTTGACAGGCGGAACTAGAAATTGTGAGAGTTCAACAACAAACTATGTAACTGACCTCTCTGGTCATTTTGGCCTCCAGACGCAAGTCGGGAATTGTTGGAGTTGTCTCTTCAAAATTCAAAATTTTCTTTGGCGTCAAGTTTACTGCTCGCTTTTCCTTCGCCTGTTGAATGTAGAACATAATTATGTCACCTTAGAGATTATTATAGTTTGATGTCGAGGTGCAGAACTATTCTAATTTGAATTTCCCAGAAAACAAAAAATAATAGAAGGCACATCATATATCGTATTCCAGTGCCTAATTGCAACAGTATCCCAGTTCCCAGCACAAACATCAAGTAATTTAGTCTAAATGGACTAATCCCAGGCCTATTAACAAGTATTATGAAATTAAAGTAGTAATTTATCTAATTAAATCCAATTCACCTTCTTTGAGCTTCGCGATTGAGGCGTCGTCTTCCCCTTCGACTTCCTTTTCTTCTTGCCCTGACTACCGCATAATTCCTCCTCCTCGCGGCAATTGTTCACCTCCTCCCGATCGACTCCATTCTCCTCCTGATCTTGAGGCTTGTGAGGAAGCAGCGTAGACTGAACCAGTTTACGTGGAACAGTTCGGAGCTCCCGTTTGGCGGTCTCAGTGGCACCAACTTCCGTCGCATTCACGGATTGCAGAGGCGGAGTGTCCATGAATTGACCCCAAATTGTGAATGTTCCGATGAGTGAAAATTAGGAACTAGGGTTTTGAGAAAATTGAAGAATCTGTGAGAGTGAGGTTAAGCATTGTTGGAAAGGAAACGTGATCCGAAGTAGAGCAAGAACCCCGGAGGGGAAAAGGGAACAAAAATTGGAGGGAATCACTTCGTTTGTTCCCGCGCTCACGATCTACCGTATCTTTTTAACTCCTTATTAATTAAATCTATAGTTCTTAATACTAATACTATGATCTACCAGATTTTCATATTATTTTATTTATTTATTTTAACGAACTAGAGATATTTATGGAACAAAGTAAATCAATCACATTTCTTTCAATTTTGTTTTATAGATACTCTATTTTTTTTTGTTTGTTAGGAAAAAAATATAGATATATGATCCCGGTGACATTTTGCTACATTTGTAAATATTTTAACGAGTTTTGTCATTTAAAATAACTATTTCTTCGTGCACAAGGAACCACAACTTCATCTCATAATAGGGAGATTAAAAAATCCAAACAAAAAATGAATTTAATATAGCAAAATGCATCAATTTATGGGTCACTTATAAAGTCTCTAGGAACAAAATAAATATCTTTAGGGGTCATGAATTGAGAGAATTGGGATGAAAACAACGTTATTGAAAATTATTGATGCCCAAGGATAATAAGTATAGGAACAAGATTGCTGAAAATTAAGAATGTTTGAGTTTTGGTGGCGGATGAGAATGTATGAAATTAATGTTTTTGTATTTCATTTGTAAAATTAATCATCAAAACTTTATAAATTTTTATTAATTGATAAACAATTGACCTAATTCAAATTTATGAGAAATTTTAATTATTTAGCTATCAAATAATAGTATTAATTAAATATGAGTTTTTAAAAAGTATAAAAATAAATTAAAATATTTATTAGCTATATCAAAAAAAATTTAATTTTATTTAGTGATATTCTTCTTGTTTCTTATTAATAGAATCTGAAATTTAGCTATAACTAACCGGTAAATATTTAGTCAAATTTACTATTTTTTACCATTTTTCAATTAAATAATTAATTGACAACTATTTATAAAATGAGTAATTTGATGAATTTATATAATCGTCAAATGAAATAATTAATTGATGATAAACTAATTATAAAATTACTAAGAAATGAATTCATATTATATTAATCATAATCATGGTGAGTACAAATATAATTAATCAGTAGTGTCGGCTATTTACCATTTATTTAAAATTAAATATGAGTATATATGTATATACATAAACTAATTTATTAAATTAAAATAAAAAAGTAAGTACATATTAAATTGTTTATTCTCGAACAAGCACCAAACTCAACCTCTAAAAGTTTCATCCTGCCCGACAAGCACGGAGATTAGCCTTGGGAATAAGCTTTTAACTTCTCTGCTTTCTATTTCGGCCAAACAAGCATCGAAATTAGCTCGAGAACTCAATCTCTAAAGTTTTCTATTCTTCAGCTCAACTGGAAAACACCGAGATTAGACTCGAGATTTTGTGTGCCGAATATGCTGTCGAGTATAGAGAAAAAATTGTTATGGGATGTAAATATTTTGCCTAATATAAAAAATATCCAATGTATATATATATTAATTTATTAAATTAGGGTAATTAAATGCTACCGTAATTTTATAAACCACACATTTTAATTTTTATGTAATTAATTTTAATAATATATAAAATAAAAAATTATTAAATTAGGGTAATTAAATGCTAACGTAATTTTATAAACCACAAATTTAATTTTCATATAATTAATGTAAAACAATTAATTTTAATATATATAAAATTAAAAAAATGTATTAGAAGAAAAAGAGAGTGAAAAGAAAAAACTCATAATTTTGAATCGATATATTAATATACACAAATGATGGATGTGAATATATAAACTACTAAATTTTGTAGCAAAAAGGGAAATGAGACTCATTTTCACTTTTATTCTCATTCCAATTTCCTCACTCCAAACAGCCCTTCAAGAGCGTTCGGAGAAGGAAATGAAAAAGGGGGAAATGATTATGAAAATTGGAGGATTGTGAAAAGTAAAAGACTATGATAATTCAGGTTTAGTGAAAGAATTACGAGGGGAATACGATGAACTTTGTTTGGGAAGGATTGCGACAAAGAAAATGTATTATTTTTTTAAAAAAATCGTAGCCTTGTATTTCTTTTAAAAAATATGAGTCTACTATTTTTTTTAATTCGTCTTGTAAATCCAATACATGAATATTTGTTTCTTTTGTAATTTATCGAAATCACATTTTTATTGAAAAACATGTTCCATTAGTTTTCATAAATATAATGTCAATTTTGAACATTTTGTACGTAAGCGTTTTGTGTCAATAAATTAATTGATGTGTTAGGTGCGAAAACAATTATACCTCTTTTTTCAAATTGATGTTGTACATGTAATATCAAAAAAGCGCGAAATGTTAATGATCAATGTAAACAAACGACGAACAACATAATTGCATTGAAACGAAATGAAATATGGAAAAAAAAATATTCGGAATGCAATTAAACGGTGATGAATTAAATAAGTAATATCTTCCCTGTAATTTGTTTATAAATAGTATTGAAACAATTTTCAAATAAAATAAAATAAAACATTTTATAACAAAAATTTTAACTAGTCATATAATTTGAACTTTTACTATTTTAAATTGTTTTATGTCATTGGATTTTTTCTAAAATTTGTTCTTTTTGGTGTGAAAATTGCTTGAAAGTTTAATATTCCAAAGTCTTCAATCTTTCAAAAGATTTTGATCTCGAGGTTGACATGGAGAGCCTGTAGAAGTTTGAATATTTAATTATTCAGAGCTTGAGTACTTCGAGCTTCAATTCTTCATTTAATCCAATATTCTTTAAATGGATGACAAATGTCTCTATTTATAGATAAATTTCATTGACTTTAGATGGGTTTGGGCTCATTTTCTTGTTGGGCTTGGACTTGGGACGTGAGTCAATTTATTTATTGAACCTGAATTGGATTTAGTTGAATGAACTTAATTATCCAAAATCCAATAAAAAATAATAATTATCACAATATTTGTTGTGATGATATGGTAAAATTTAATTAACCAAAATTTCATACTCGACATAATGTTCTTTTCTTCTGCTGAAAGAACAAAACTTTGGAGCATAATGCTTCAGGTAACATTATTAGTTTCTACTATATTTGTCATTTTCTCATGGGAATTGAATTTGGATGGTTTGGGTTGTTTTTGTTTTTGTTTATTTTCGGTTTCCTTGTTTAGACCATGTTTACTGGGAGCTTATGTTCGGGAGAGTTTAAAAAATTAATTTTATGCCTATCAGATCTCTGTTTTTATAATGTTAATTGCCATAATTCAATTTTCACACAATATTAAAAAAAATTTTCAATTGGTTAGGTTATTCCACGACATTAGTGAAATACAAACTAACTACACTCTATAACATAAAATTAAACGACGAAAAATCATTATACTTGATTTTGCCTCATTTGGTTGCTGGACAAGTTGTTTTAGTTTTGCCATGTCCTAAAAGAAAAAAAAAAACGATTTTGCTATATTTTAAAACGAGAACTTTAAAATTTATATTTTTCTAGTTGAACCCTTTTTATATTTAGTTTTAAAACGGAAGGCGGATGATTTGGACCCAAATCCAAAAAGGCCCAAGCCCAAATAGTCTACGGAGTTGACAAAGGCGAATCTCACACAATACCCAACAGAAGCTCTATACAAGTGGAAGAACGTTCCCCCATTTTCACTGTTGGGACATTTTAGAACTTGAATGATTCAATGAGACCCCCAAAATTTGAGAACTCTCTGCAAACCTTATGGACCAAAATAATTAAAATCACAATACTTCCAACAATTGAAGATCTCAACATACTAATAACTAGACCTTTCCAAGAAGTTGAAGCTATGGATGCACGAGGGGAACAAACTGTCTTTCCATTTGTTAGATGTGTTTCTTTTTATGCAAAATAACCACAAAAAAAAAAGCACTATTAAATATTATTGTTGTCGAGTTGATTGCAAATTTCTTTTAAGGTGGTTGACACAAAAGTTGATTGTCAAAATTGATGGTAGAGTTTGATGCGGTAGTTGTTGAGGTGAGTTGGATGCGATGATTGTCAAAGTTGGTTGTCAGTTGTGTTTACCTTAGAACGATCATCGACAACAACCATATAGTGATACCATATTAATATTTAATATTGTATTCACTGTCTTTTAAAAAAAAGAAAGTAGTATTTCACTAGACAATTAATTACTATAAATGAAGTCCACAAAAATAACCAAATTAGATTATATTGTTAAGAGATTAACAAAAGAAGTAATTCAAATGAATATATTGATACTAAAGTATTGTTCACATTTATATAAATAAAATACAAAAGTCAAGATAATATTACCAAAGACTTTAGGTTTGTTGTTCGAATTCTACTTTAATAAAACGTTTATTTATTATGTATATAGCAGATTTGGTAATGGAGTTCATTAAAACAAGCCCTACCTCAAACATACAATACCTCTCTCTCTCCTCGGCTCATCGTTTTGAAACTTTTGAATCAAACTTTTATTGTACCAATAAAATAAAATAAAGATATATTAAATTACTATATTTTGATACTGTATCCTATTTCTTTGGATGTATTTGTTGGAAATGGTGTTTT
The DNA here is from genome assembly GCF_000004075.3 of Cucumis sativus. Lineage (NCBI taxonomy): Eukaryota > Viridiplantae > Streptophyta > Magnoliopsida > Cucurbitales > Cucurbitaceae > Cucumis > Cucumis sativus. Next base: position 17,723,158 of record NC_026658.2, read on the forward strand.
TTAATTGACACGTCACAACTTTGATCAACAATTCTTTTTGCAACAAAAAAAAATGGGAGGCTATTAGAAAAGGAATGATGCTTCATCTACATGGTGAGATATACTTCTAATGTTGGATGCTGATGGAGCAACCAAAATTACCGACCTAGAAAAACTTGAAAACCAAATTCATGCAGTACTTAAGTAGGAAACTTCAAAAGATTCAAGCATTAAAGTGTATGATATTTTTATCACTGCATTTGGTTCTCATGCTCGTATTGAGGAAAACAGCTTTGGCTATAAGAAAGTTGTTTATTAACGTTCGTTTGAAGAGGTGGCTTACCAGCATATGGATATCTCTTAGGCCATACAATTCGTGTGACTGCTAGCTATTCATTTCAATTTTAATCTATCGTGGTAGCTTATTTTGTTTGATGGCAGCTTATTTCTATTGATGAATAAATGGTTTATTAGAAAATAATCTAAAAGAAATAGATGAACCTGTCTATTTTTTAAGAGTTATGTTAATAATTTATTTTGATTGATATAAAATTTGGAGAGATAATTATTGGTCTTAACATAACATATTAAGCTAAAATCTTTGTTCGATGGTTATGAAAATTTGAGTTTCTCAATCCAAATTGAATTGTAAAGTTAAGAAAGATGGAAAGTCGTTAATGCATGTCGTGGACCAAATAGTTTTGTGTTTGATAATTCGTAAAAGACTTTCCACTCTCATTCTCTTTATTTTCAATATTGTCTTCGATTTGACTTGAAATCTTTATAATGGATGTGCTTTATTTATATTTCAATGGTTGGTGTGAACTAATCTTATTCTGAATTTATTTTAGAATGATTTGTTGAATCAGACTGAGGGCATGATTTATGAGACTTGGAATGAAAACTCAAATGAGTAGATTGATGAACTAATTTATGTTGATTGTCATTTATGTTTGTGCTAGAGAGTCTAAATCCTGTCAATTTACATTATTGTGATAATATGTATTTTAGTTTTGGTGGGTTTATTACATAAATGGTTCCAACGTAGACAATCATGATTTAATTGGTGGTTTATTCCATAAATTTAAATTTTTACATATGGTATATAAGAATTTAGATAGTTTATTTCTATGCTATATTTTAGGATGATATTCTGTATGTATATTTGATGAGCATATACTAATATTTCGTGTAGTGTTTGATAAATTTATGTTATAGTAATGAGATGCTATTGTGATAGAGTTATGCGTCACTTACTTCATGAATTGTCACATAATTTGGATAATTTTATTTCATGTCTATATTTGAGCATCATATGCAATATCGTTTGATAAGTACATATTGAATATTTCTTTGGCAAGCATATTGGTTCATAGTTATTGTATTGCTATTAATACCATAATTGAAATGTTATTACGATGAGTTTGAGTTAATCAACAAAATGGTACCATGAAACTTTGGATATGTTATGCACCTAAATATTTGGAATTGTAGGAGTGTCAAACTAAGGTATCATATCTAGTATTCAAGAAATCTATGGTATGATTGAAAACGTTCGACTATGTTTATTGATTATGCTCATAATAGTGTTGCATACATATTTATATATTTAAATGATAAATCAATTTGTGAATATTGAGACACTATTGCGATCTCTTGAACATGTCTATTAGCATGTTAGTATGAGTAAAAATATTTATCATGTATGTTATATTTGATAAAGTTATGTATAACTCGCATCATGAATTGTTAAGTTTTGTCGTACAACATCATTTGCATATTACTAAAGTTTAATTTGCTAGTAGTATGAAAATATGCCAATTCGTTGTTTATGAAGCTCATAAAATTTTATGGAAGTTATGATATTCTCTAAGCTATCAAATATATGTGATATCTTATAAGGCATGATGACTTATACCCTAAGTTACCCCTAAAAGTGGTATCATAGTCACGTCGTCCTTGATTTAGCCTTGTTAATATAATCCTCAGGTCGAACAAAGGTATAGTGGAACCTTAAAAGTAGTAATGTTGTTATCCATGGTTGAGCTCTATTGAATAAGCAATATGCTCTAGAGATGAGTTAGCCTAACTAAATAAGAGTTAAATAGATATGAGTGTCTATTTTAGGGGAGGATCGTTGGGAATGCAACCAAAGTCCCATATTAGATAAGGAAATTGATCATAAGTACATAGGTGCAACTTTAGACTTATGAAAAATATTTTGAATCAAACGTGAAATTTAGAATGTTTTGATTCTTGTTCTCATATGACTAAATTAGCCACCGTAGAGCGCCTTAAAAGCGTTTGTATTTCGTATGTGATCTTCTAATACATCAAGTATATTTGTAAAGAAGATATTCAACAATGAGAGCTTGGAAGAATCAAATTTCTTTATTATGGCCTTCAACTAGTTCTTGAAAGTTTGATAAGGAAAGTTTTTAACAACACTTTAGTAAATATTGTGTTGAGAAGTGAATTGTAGATATATGTGTTTACTAAAAGTTGCTTGGAGTGTTGATTGTGTGACTATATGTTTGTATGTTGGTGTAATTTATGTGATACAAACATAAATGTTAGTAATGTTTTAAAGTTATCACATTTTGAAGTGAAAGATTCATGTGAGACTAAATGTGATGCACTTAGTAATATTGTGAAAGTTTTGATTTATGTCAATCACACATTGAATGCTATTAAAGAGATATGATATTTTAATAATACTCTTGTAAGAACATCTTATGATGCTAGTATGAGCCTCGAGAAAAATAAATGAGATAGTGTTTCTCAATGTGAATATGCAAAAATTATAGAAAGTACTATGTTTTGATAAACTGTACAAGATGTGTTATTGCATATGTTGTAAGAAGATTGAGTACATGTATACACATTAAGATTATTTTACTGTTTTTCGTCATTTATTAAGACATCTTAAGGTTACAATAGATTTTGGTTTGCATTTTAATTATTGTTTACCATACCTAGAGAGGTAATGTATGCAAACTAGGTAACTTAGAATGACAAAGTAAACCTTACCAGCGGATACGTGTTCTTAATGAAAAATGTACCATTTTATGGGGACATGAGTATGAATGATATAGAAGCGTAATGAGAGATGTCTCATTGTGGGGGGCTCTATACCAGTATAATTTTATTGAGATTCATACCCTGTTATAGAGATTGCCAATAATAGTATGTGATGGCAATAGAAGGCATATTCCCTTGAATATGAAGTTGTGAAAGGATAGTTGAATGAAAGAAGTATCTTCTCGAAGTCTGTAAGGTCTGAGGAACTTTGTAAATCATCTCTCCAAAGGCCTAACAAGGAGAGTAATTCTAGGATTTTCAACAAGCATGAAATTCAAACATTTATGGTCCATAGCCCTTTATTTGGGTGGTCTACTGCGATAGGCTTGATGGTCCATAGCCCTTTTCTCGGTGGTCTACTGCGGTAGGTTTGATGGTCCATAGCCCTTTTTTTGGATGGTCTATGTTGTAGGCTTGATGGTCCATAGCCAAGTGTGGGCAATCCTTAAATGGATTTAATGGATGAAAAAAACCTTTGAAAAATTCCATAGCCCTTCTTTGGGTGGTCCTGGTATGGACTTGATGGATAATTGGAAAATCTTCATAGCTCAATTTTGAGTGGTTTGTCTTTGACAAACTTAATGAAGTTGGTCTTGATATGGACTAAGATCTGAAGCCTTCATAGCTCAGTTTTGAATGGTCTATTGTGATAGACTTGATGGAGCAATAAATGTGATTGTGAGAGTGTGACCGCCTTATATGAAAAAGTTTAAGGATCTTTTTCTCAAGCTTTCACGTTGACTTGAGGTTCTATGTGCATGACTTTAAATAGCACAATTTTGAGTGGTCTATTGTGACAGACTTTATTGCAGAATCAATGGAAATTTAAGAAGTAAAACATGTTGTGAGGGTCTCAACCGTTGTTATCGAAAGTTCAAAAGGCAATTAACTTACTTTTGATGATTTGGATTGTTGCCCCACCTCACTACGCATCAATTCAAATCACGCATCAATTCAAATCGAAGGATATTGATGTTTAAGTTTATACTACTTTTTTCTTTGCTCAGAAAAAATTCTTCCTTACTATTTTAACTATAATGCAATGATAGTCATTTGTGGGGGATTGTTGGGAATGCATCATTGTAGTGTTTTCTAATTGATATTTCAATTGAAAATTGAAAAATATTATTATTTATTTTATTTTATAATTCTAATAATTATTCTTTATATATATATATATTACGTAAAGAAAGTTTTTTTGAGGAGTAAATTATTCTTCTTGCCAAAAACCCTAGTTTTTTCCTCTGATTCCTTTGAACAATCCTTTTCTTTTTTATTATATTCTTAATTACGGCGAGTGCACGCATGAGTTAAGAAAGTTGTGTTAACCTTGGGGATCAACCGACATAAGCAATTTAGCATCAAGGTCGCGCTGAATTTTGCTTTCAAGATAGTGTTTCGACACGGCACAACTATGATCAACAATTGTTTTTCCAAGCGTATTTATAATTAAAGATTAGAAGGTTCTCTTAGAATAAAATCTAATTAAAATACTACAATTTCTTACTAAAAAGTGTTACATACCTAAATTATTGCACTTTTCTAAATAGAGATGACTAAATTATTATAAATAAAAGTTAAGAAATTAAATACTTGTTTCTATTAAAGTTCAAGGACAAAAAAAAAAGACTGAAATTTTAATATCTATTTATCATCGTTCGACACACATTATTAATAGTCACATAACCATGAGAGTGACTATTGCTATTTTTTTCATCCTGATGGCTTTTTTTAAAAAAAAATTCAAACCAAAAAGCCGATCTTGTATTAATAGTGATAATTATCCTCACTTATTTATCAAAGATCACTATTTGCCTAATCTAACGAGATCGTGGTGTTTTATATTATGAAATACAAAAAGAGAATTTTGATTTAAGTATTTTATTATGTTTGCGATCTATTTTAAACATGGAAAACTATAGTGTTGAAAATGAGTATCATCACATCGCATCATGTCGTGGGAAAAGAAATTGGAAAGTTTCTTTAATCCCATATTGTGAAGATACTTTTTATTAAAGCCAAAGTGAATGTTCTATCATTTCCACGTTCGATCTCTTTTCTTTCTGAATCTCATCATTTCCATCGTTGAACTTTGAAATGATTCCTTCCCTTTTATTTATTTACTATTTTCAGGATTCCTTCCTTTTCTAAAATTCGTTCCTACACTTTTACTTTGCCAACTGATCCATACTTATCTTTCTAAACATATTTAATTTTAGTTTGCATATTAAATATATTGTTATTTATCTATTTACACTCATTTTAATTTTCTTCTCAGCAATTATCCCACATGATAAACTTGACGCACATAGATTAAAAACAAAAGATATATATAGAAAATGATGAGTCGTCGGCTCGAACTTGCTTTCTTTCTTCTCCCACACATGATAAACAACTTCATAATATGTGAGTTCTTACCAAATTTATTTTTGCTTCTCCTTACAATAGACCTATGATTTCCGCCTGCTAAACCTATTGACAGTCATGGGTTTCTATAGAATTGAAAACACAGATTATTGTGAGAAAAGGGCAATCAATTTATTTGGTCATTTTTTTAGTATCTAACAGTTGGAGGTAGGAAAATTGGAACTACAAACTTTGGAATATTACTAATAGATTCGAAGGCCAGCTAAATTAAGCTACTGTTGGCATCAACTTTGTTAACTATGAGAGATAAGTAATAGACCAAAATTAGAAGTATATAATAAAAGTTATTGGTTTTGATAAAGACACAGCAAAATATATATAGAATTACATGATCTTTATAAACATCATCATCATCATAATTATATGAACTCGAAGCCCCATATTTTTCTACATATGACAAAGAGTGAAATTATACGAGCCTAAACTCGTATGATTTATATACTTAAACCCACCTCTAAAAAGAAAAGAAAAAGACACACCAACATTTAAATATATATTTTTCTGCAGAAAAAGATGGTTGATGAGAAAATTAAAGTTAAAGGAAAATTAAATGGGGAAAGTCGTTGGCAAAATGAAAATGGGCCTCCTCTTTCACAACCCATCATCAAGCCGGTGGAGCTTTTGAAGAACAACGCTCGGCGGCGGTAGTTTCCGGCTCGTTGGTGATCGGTAATTCGGTGGCGGCGTTGCTTTTTTGATTCGTCAATTTATTTATGTGGTCTTTGGCTTTTCCCCACACCACTAAGTATAGCCCCATCACTATGAAAATTGCTCCTATTATGCTGCAAATTAAACAACACCGAAAGGAAATTTTAATTTTTGAATTTTTAAACATTTGGAAAATTATTATTTTTCTTAATAATTGATTTTTACATTAGGATATCGCATTTTGTCTTCCAATTTTGACCTCACAATTTTATATGAGTGACTCACATTTCAAAACTGAAATATTAATTAGCTTAACCATTATATTACTGTAATTTGTGTGGTATTAACTTTTGACTTTGATCGATTTTGACTACCTTTTTAACTTTATTTCATTTAGTTTGTTAATGGTTAAAAAGTAGTTATTTTGGTCATTTTAAAAAATAAATAAAATAAGAATGAAAATGATTTGATCAAAGTGATCATTTTTATGAAATATCCTTCCTTTAAATAATTTCATATTTTCCAAAGAAAATTTTAATTGGGCAACAATTTCCAAGATGAATTTTCTCAAATACTTCATAAAAAAGTAGTTATGGAAGTGTTGTGAATAATAAAGAGTAAAAAGAAAATGGAAATCTTTCAGAAAAAAGAAAAGATGGAAAAGGAAAAGGAAAAGGAAAATGAAGAAAAAGTAAAATAGTAATTACCTTCCAAGGTGAATTTGCTCAGCCAAAACAATGGAACCAAGAATGGCGGTAATAATCATGCAGAGAGGTGTAAAAGAGGTAACAAAAACTGGGCCACGTTCCCGAATTACCACACCTTGTATGTAATATGCAAGTCCAGAGCATATCACACCCTATAATAATATCATATATATATTATTTATTTGTTAAAATAAAAAATAATTAAAAGAAATTTTATTTTATTTTTCCTTTTTGGCCCTTACAGTATAAACAGCGGCAAGAAGACGAGAGTCCCAGCCGATGACCCACACGGTAAAGTCACGCTCCATAATAAGCGTCACGATGGAGCCCTCCACTGCACCGGCTACGCATATCAGGGCCGTTAAGGACAGCTCCGCCGGATATTTTCTCAGCGTGAACGACTGTAATCAGTGGTAGTGGAGTCAGACTTTTTGTTTCTAAATTATATTTTAATATGATTGTTCTAGTATAAAGTCTCAAGTGTTTTTGAGAAAAAAGAGAGTGACTATTACTTGTAAGATGAAGAAGCCCGACCAACCCACAATGCTGCCGAGGAGCATGAGGGTGCCGAGGACCCAGTGCTGGTCAGCAGATTCGCTGCTGCTGCTGTTGTGGGCGGCATGTCGTCCATGACCGTGAAATATGTCGACGATTGGTCCTTTGTATAGAGTCATCACCATTGCTCCGCCGATTGTTACCAATGTTCCTGCCACCTTCGCAATGCTACGGATCTTCTTGAAGTTCACACTTTCTAGCCTGATTAATCGTTTAAGAAATGTTTTAAATCTCGTAATTTTGAAGTGTCGTTCCAAAATTGTTAAACAAAAGATTAATAAATCCCATTTCATAGTTTTTTAACATCAAACTTCCATCTTCGATATCCTTTCAATATTTACTATCTTTTAAACTAAGTTTTAAAATTTTAAAACTTCATTTAGAAAAGAAAATAGCTAGCAAACTCATTGCCATTCTTTCTTCGACAAAGGTGATAATAAATAACTCGCGGAAAAAAAACAAACACAATCTTAAATGTTAGGTTTAAAGTTGTTATGGAAAACAAAAGCACTAATTACTAATTTAGATTCCTTTTATTTTGATACATAAAAAAATTGAATATATAGAATAAGTTAAATTAGGAATAATATCTAATTAGCTTTTTTTTAAATGGGGATTATATCTAATGAAAAAATTAAGAAAAAGGATTAAATTAGGAGGCAGTTATTTAAATTAAATTAATTGAATTAGCGGCGATTTTAATTAAATCTTACTAAGTAAAAATTAAATCTTAAGCTACTAAATTAAAGTATTAAATATGTAATGGATGCATATCAATAATTAAAATAGGGGACAGTTGTTGAGTTTCGAAAGGCACAGTGAATAATAATTAAATATAATATTGTCCAAAGTATATGGGATGCGGAAAATAGACAAGAAAATAAAAATATGTTTGGAAAAAACTAAATTAGAATAGCCATAATTTTGGAAATATAGTGGAAAATGAACACTAAATTATATATTAAAAATAAAAATACCTGAAAATGAGAGCCATAATGAACGTCACTGCAGGTAGAATATTGATGGTGACAGAGGTAAACGTTGCTGAGGTAAGTTTCAAACCCACATAGTATAGATTTTGATCCAACACAGGCCTGTTTTGATTCAAAATCATAATTTATATTAAAACAAAACCCACCTTAATTAATCAAATCGAGTATGTGTAAGTAATAATTACTCGAGAAATCCAAGGAGCAAGACTCGTGCAAAGATTCCTAATGTCATCTTCGGCCTTATCTTTCTGCAAAATAGTAATAATCCAGAGTTGAGTTAGACACTAACAAATAACTATTAGATACAAACTTAAAAAACATGTTAACATCCATCATATTTTAAATTTGTTTTTGTATATCTCTAATGGTATATAATTGATGCATGCCACACATTTTTCTCCAACATGCATGAGGTCAAATTTTGTAAGATAGAAAGCAAACCTTTCGAGGACGATAGCAAAGGGGGTGATGACAATGGTGGCAACGACGTGTCGATAGACGGCGAGAACGTAATGGTTCATCCCTTTCTTAAGACAAAGCATGGTGATAATATACATCCCTGCATATCCAAATTGCAAGGAAACCATAGCCAGGTAGGGTTTTATTTTTTGAATCATTCCACAAAACATTGCAAGCCCTGTTTCAGCACCCATTTTTTTTCCTCTCCTTCAATCTAGATTTCTCTCTCTAGATGTTTGTAAAGAGAAGAAGATTTAATGGTTTCAAGCTGGTGAAAAAAAGGTGAGAGCTTATGGGCTTCTTATAGCTCATTAAAGCAATAGAAAAGGGGAGGGAAAAAAATAAAGCAGAAGCACTAATAATGTAAGATTTTGGCCTTTACTTTGTTTAAAATAATAATATATAAAATAAGTATATGTATTATCCATACGTAAATCACATCATGAAAATAGAAATCCAACTACGTACGAATATGAAATTTATTCAAATTGTTCCAAACAAAATTCAAAATTCACAACCAGACTCAAGTTCAAGTGAAATTGAGAGACGACGTAAAAAACACACATATAAAACTTTCTTTTAAAATAATTGAGCTAATAAGCTTGGTCTAGCAAGCTACAATATAATCTCACAAGGGTCGTCATAAACTCTCTCATGAAGTGTAGATTGACGAATATAGATGGAAGAATATTATATTATAAATATTTTCATTTGATAATCAGCTTCCATGCGAAGAAGTAAACTCTAAAAGAAAATTTTAACCTTTCTCATCTTTGTGTTTAGGAAAACTATATACTTCATGTACTAATTTACAAAGATTAAAACATGATTTTAGCTCAACGCCACATACTGATACAAGCAACTCTAACGCAGGTTAACCGGGAGGAGTATAAGATTAACTAGATCATAAAAGCAAGTTGGTAGACAACTTACAGACACAAAAGACTTGAACGATAACAAACGTGTGTGAGTTTCTGATGTCAACAAAATTCATTATGGTTGTTGTTGTTATTGTTATAATTACTACTTATCATTATTAGTGAGTAGGATGAATGGAAAGGTAAGAAAGATGAGATACATAGAGCTATTATTAGGATATACATGAAGACATTTATATGAACATTTTTTCATATATTTATTGTTTTTTAACTTAAAATATTTTTGGTGTTTTTTTTGTTAATAATAATAATGTGTTTTTGGGAGTGGAGTTTTGATTCATTGACCATCAAACATGTAAGAAGATATAGCTGGTTGGGATAGTGCTTTTCTAGCGATGACCCAATAAGACATTGGTTGTGTGGAGTTTATTCTATTTTATTTCATTCTTTATTATTATCATTTTGGTAATTACTCAATGTTTTTTAAGAGTGGACACTACTTTTTTAAAGATTTAATCCTAATTAAATAGACAACAAGGTAGAATTCACTAATCCACATTAATTAACAATTATTACTATATAAAAGGGGTCTGCTTTTTTTTTTTCACCAATTGTGGATAAATTTTAGGATTTTGTCATCTACCCTATCATATTTAATTAGTTATGGTTAACTTAATCCTCTTCCTATCGAATGATAAATAATTACGTAAATTTAATATTAATTCCTTGTAACGGGTGATGCAACCTACCAACCATTGAATTTAATTTAATTGATACGTAGATCAATAATTAACTTTTATTATATTAGTTTTAGGTTATTTACGCTATTATATTGTCCATTTCAAACATCTAATTTAAACGCTTATAAAGAAAGATCTTTTAGCATTTGAATATATATATATATATATACTCTATTTGTTGATCATGAATAATAAATACTGAATTGAATATATATTGTGAAGTTTAATTTTCTTACTTTAATTTTTATATTGTACTTAATAATTTCTGGTTAAATAAAATGAATAGATAAAGATAAAAAAATTTAAATCATACATTTATATAAATATTACATACGTGGTGTACATGATTTATAGAACTTCATGCAAACATAAGATATATATTATTCTAATAATACATATTAGATAATTATGAGTTATTGATTTTGATAGTATGTATAGATTGAACAAAATCTATTCCATGAAAAATAGGTTATGTTATTTAAGAAGTAATTAAACAATTGATACAGTTACTTGAAAGCATGCTTTTTTTTTCAAGGGAATAACCATATTGTACATTTTGAATAAAATTATAGGTTGGAATTGATTATTTTAATTGTTCTCTTGCGAGCAAATAAATTGTATTTACGGTGATCTTTTACTAATTATACTTCATCGTTTATGAGTTTCCTTGACATCTAGATATTGTAAAATAAAATTAGTTTTTCCATGACATTTGTTGATGTCAATATATTGATCAATAGTAATTTGTATTATTGGAGAAAACAATCCAATTTTGTCTAAAGAAAAGGTAATGGTGAGGTATCAATTCACACCTACTTTGATGCTCGAATCAGAAATGACAAGTTTTTGTGAGTAACTTAAGAGTGGAAAATAGTAGGGAACTTTTTTACATACATTTGACCAATGATTTTTGGAGTTTATTTAGGACAATATTGTGTAATTTGATGTTTAGACTCGATAATTGTCCACCTTTAATTTTTTGAAGGGCTGAGTTAATACTTTAACTAGTGGATACTCTACCACCACTTGAAGTTATAGTTTAGTCATATGCTTAAGGATGTACGTTTGACCAATGTGTAGGAAGTTAGGAGTTGTGAAGTATGGTTTTGTAAAATTCTACTTTTTGTTTGGTTCAAAGAGTTCGTGGATTCCTTCACTAAAAAACATTAATTTTTAACCTTATGATCTACATCGTCTTACACTGTAGGTCTCAAAAGTTCACAACTCTGCATAATTCATAACTCTTTTACTCACTATTTCACTCCTCACGCCAAACACCCTCTAAGTGCATTACCCAGTCAATCAACTCCAAAGTCTTCAATAGATCTTTCAATGGTACTATTAAGCTCCCCACGAGTCTTTTGAGTTCCCACGAAGACTCCCACATGAATCCTCTTAACTATTTTTTAAGCTTCCTCATGAATATTGCTCTAAGTCTCATATGTCCTATATCACTAGAGTCCCTCATGGATCCTCTAAGTTATCACTTCACTTCCTAACAAATCTTCTAAGCTATTATTAGACTATCATAAGGTTCATTTGAGCTCACTCTAGGCTCTCATATAAGTCTTTTGAACTTACTCTAAGTCACCTCGAAGGTCCTTTGAGCTAGTTCTAGGATCTTTCAAGCTCTCCCAAGATTAACTTGTTATTTCTCTTAGCTCACTTTGTATATAGTTAGGTCTCCTAGTATCTTTTCAGACTATCGATCTCATTCAATCTTAATAATCGATCTACTTGGTAGCAAAATTATTTTAGATGTATGCAAGTTGGTCTAAACATACCCCACAATTAATATTACAAAAAAAAAAAAAAAAAGAACGACATCAGCAATATACACAAACAATTAAAAATCTGTTTAGCATCCCAATCGCCAATCATTAACGTGTATCAACATGAATTGTTTAAGGAGTTGTCAATTAATAAATGGGCTTCAATCAACTCATTAAAATAACCCACTTCAAAGTTGAAATAATTAGATAATTAGTGGCCAACCTTTGCTCTTGTGGCTGTAATTAATAAAGTGAATCCAAATTATATAAAGTTCAAACTCCCAAATTGAATGTATTTGTTAATATAATTTGTTGCCCAAAGGGTAATTCCGACATATTACACACACACACGAAAAGCTATTCCACGTTGAATTTTTGATTAAACGTACACTTCCATATAATTAATATATTTTGCTTACTTTATTTAGCCCTTAAGTATTCATTTATTATTGATTCATCTGTACTTAATTCATTCATTAAACAACTCCATTTATATATTTTATCAAATAAAAACAAAAACATGTTAACGAGTGTACTACCAGATTTTTTCTTCTTTAGTATTATTTATCAATTAAAAAATATATAGTTAAGGTTTTTAATTAAAAATTAATATTTTATTTATCTATTAATATTATTCTCAACCAAAGTATCTTTTGACTAATCGTAAAATATTTTATGAAAAAATATTCCATGTTTCATGGCATGGCATCCTTTTAGCGTTTAAAAAGAATAAACTAATTTGGAAGTATCCTGGAAATTTTAGCCTACACAATAGAACCTATGAGATAGCCTAAGCAAGCATAGAGAAAGCTTAGTGGACCCATGAGATGAGCTCAAAAAAACAGCTCTAAGAACCTATACCCATTGATGGGTCTGCATAACTCTATACCCATTGATTTCAGCTCAACGGTTCTTGAAGTTTAAAAGTTGGCACAATTATGACTCGATCATCAGTTATGAATCATCATATTATATAAACGACCAAGGTCATAATTCGGCTGAAGTTTCTACTATCTTCTCTATTGTCTAGCTACTGAAAAGCACTAGATTGAAATAAGCATTGGAGTACGTGTAGTTAGACTCCACACCCATGTTTACCTTCTTTTATCTTGTAGACACTCGAACAAATCTCTCCGTTTAAACAAAGTTTACAATTAATTCATTTTTTTTTTTTTTACATCAAAATACTTAAACTAAAAACTAAATAATACAGTATGATTTTGGATACAAATATTATTCAACAGATTACACCATCATGATTATAAAAGAAAATGGAAGGATTAAAGAGTTAATGAGAAAGAAAAATGAGGAAAATGAAAAAAAGAGAAGAAATGAAAAAAGAAAGCAATGAAATAAGGTTTGAAAAACAAAGGAAAGGAAGAGAGTGTGTGGTTTCATTTTAGGATTCCAATTAGAAACCATGTGGTGGATATTTTATTTTATTCTATTTCTAACACAACAACACCATAATTGATAGACAGTGGAGACCTCACTAAATCATTTCCTAAAATTTAAAAATAAAAATGTGGTTGGAATTTTTATTTTTTAGGTATGAAAAATGATTGGGGACAATACCTTTTTCTCTACCCAATATTCATTTCTTAAAAACAATAAATAAATCAAGGATATATTAAAGAAAACTAAGGTTCCACAATTTTTCTTTCCTCTTGCAATATATATCTTCTTCTACTTTTCCTTCTTTTGGTCATTCTAGTGCTCAACAAATACATTTCGATTGTCCACAAATTACTTATGTCAAATCACATCCAATTTCTCATTCTATCTTATCATATTTACTTAATAATCATATCCGTTTCTATTCTCAACTTTTATAATTGAATCAATCTCAATCCAATTATATATTATTTAAATATATATATAAAAGTTTAAATAGATAAATTTATGAAAGTTTGAATTGGTATAACTATTATTTTGAAGTTTAAATCGATACAATTATTAATAAAATATTTTCCATTACGAATGAAAAGTGTCAAATCATAATGGTCATACATTTGTATGTTATATAATTCTGGAATATAATCATTTCTTATACTTATACTCATCAATAAATGTTTATTTATTTTAAGGCTGTAGATTTTTAATAACTTTGACTTGGAAGCTTTTCAAAAAATATATATATATATATAAAAAGCAATACTGAACAAAGTTACAGAGAATCTTGTGTTTGACATACTTAATTTCAAATTTTATTTTACAATATGTTTAATAAAATAGCATATTTTAAATGATAAAATATTTAAAATATTTATAAAATTTTAAATTTTTAGCTTAATGTCACTTGTAAGTAGTTCAATATCTATAAATTTCAGTTTTAAATGTTTGTCATTGTTTGTATTTAGAAAAAAAAATTAAAAAATACGAGCAAAATTCATGAACAATTGTTTGCGTAATATACTCTGATCTTCTCACTCAATCTGGTATTACTGATTTTGCCACATCCTCAACGCCACTAAATCCAGATATGCAACTAACTCCTTTTGATGGTGTGTTCCTCTTGATGATCTCACTTTGTATCGACAACTCATTGGTAGCCTGATTTACTTAACTATGACTCGTCCAACTGTTGTGTATATCGTTCATATTGTTAGTCAATTCATGGCTGCTCTTTGTTTTATTCACTTCACTGTTATCATTCGTATTCTACACTATATTAAAGGCACTTTGGGTCATCGTCTACAGTTCTCCTCACAGTCATCTCTAGTTCTCTCTGAATTAATTGATGTTGATTGAACGGGTGATCCTACTGATAGAAGGTCCACTAGTGACTACTGCTTCTATTTAGGCGATGCTCTCATCCTGACACATCAAGAAACAAACTATTGTTTTTCGTTTCAGCACAAAGTCTGAATATTATCATGCTTTGGCTGATGCCACTTCGGAATTACACTATGACTTCGGAATTATACTATGGATTCGTTGGTCTTACTTACATGGGAGCCCTACAAACTCCCACTATTCTTCATTGTAATAAGTGTGGTGCCATTCAAATTGTACACAATGATGTATTTCATGAAGGAACAAAGCACATTGAGAATGATTGTCACTTCATGCGCCGTCATCTTCAGAACAACACTCTCCATCTCCAATCCATCTCCACCATCGACCAACCAACAAATATTTTCACCAAACCTCTCCATTCTCCCCATTTTACTCAATTAATTCACAAATTCGCTACGATCATGAGTTTCAATTTTAGTAATTGTATGTAATAATGATCCTATATTTAATTTGTAAATTTTTCCCTTATTTTACTACAGTATTGTGTATTATAAGTTATAAGCACTGTATTAGTCTAGAAATAGATAAGGAATATACAAAATATTCAATAAAAATCTCTATCATTTTTCTCTTTCTATTATAAAGCAAAAGTAGCAAGCCAAAGCTATCAGATAATATAAAAGAATTGGGTTTTATGTTTTGATCAAGATTTCAAAAATGAATGAAGAAACTCTCAAATAATTAAGTGCGTTCCTTTGATTTATTCTTTCAAACACTTTAAATTTTTTTTTTTTTAGTTTAATTATTTCGAAAATGAGGTTATTGCATCACAATTGATTCTAATAAAGCTTCCATATCTTCCTTTTCCATCAAGGGTTTATTTTTATTCCTCTATAAATTTTTTTTTAAAAAAAACCATACTTTTCTTTTGAAAAATGACTTCTTTTTCTCAATTGTCAATCTTCTCTGGGTTTCCTCCTGTCATAAAAGAATCCTAAAAGTATACTTTGTTTATTTTTATTAGATTATGATAAACTATAACTTTGGTTCTCAAGCTTCATTTATATATATACATGCAAATTGAAGTTTGTTTTACTTGGTAAGTTGTTACTTGAGTTAAATTCCAGAGTGATAGTTAAAACTTAAGAGAATAGGATGCAAAATAATACTCATTCCCTATATTTTTACAATGAGTAATAATTAGTGTACACACTTTATTAATCTAAAACATTCCCTAGATTAGAATTCTTTTTAGTATTTTCTATTTACTAAAATAATTTGGCTTCTCTAGACTGTAGTTTGAATCTTTTGAAGATAGTCAAAACTTTTTCTGAATTTCTAATTCAACGTATTCAATTAACTATATATCTTTTTAAAATTTTATTCTTATATAACTCGAGTCATTTACGAAGAAGCCAAATAACCTTCATGATTCAAGAAGGTAAAGACTTACCTTCATAAAAATTCTTAGTAAGATTATTACTTGAATGCGTCTTGATTAGATGCCTTGAACAAGAATAGATAGAGAAAGAAGAACTTCAAACCGGAGGAGGAAAAAAAATCTTTCAAAGATTTTCAATTAAAGATTGATCTTTAACAATTCTTGATTAAAAACTTGTTTAATGAAGTTATAAATATTTTTCTAAAAATATCTTCTTGTGAGAGAAAGTGTCACACTCCGAACAACAATAAATATCCTTACAAACTTGAAAGATTATTTTTATATTAAATAATTAAAAAGGAACTTTTCTATTTTTTTTTAAATCGTAACATACATAAATGTGGCAATACAATATATGTATATAAATAATCATTAATTCTTAAACACAGTGAATAAACGTCTCTATATGTTCTTAAGTTCACACTTTGTATTTGAAATTTGAGAAGTTTAAATTGAACAAACCAAATATATATCTCTATGATTTGTACGGTAAATTCACTATGGAACTAATATTTGACTTAATTATACCATTTTTATATACCAATCCATTTAATTTCCATTACTTTTGACATACAAATGTTTCGTTTGTTTAAATATTGTGAAGTCCATTTCAATTTTTTTTTTAAAAAAGGAAGAAGATGACGATGGCGTCATGAATGGAAATTTAGGTCCCAATCCCGATGCACCCTTTATTTATTATTATCATTATTATTATAAGAAGAAGAAGAAGAAAAAGAAGGAGAAAGGGACGGATGATAAGTTGATTAACATTAAAATGCTATTGAAATAAAATATAAGAATAATAGAGAAAGAAGGGATAAAAAGTTACGAAAAAATGAGGCAAAATAATTTCTACAAATTACTTTCCATTGTTTTTGCTTGTTTGTTCAAACATTTTAACCATGCTTTGTTGATTTTTCTTTTATAGTTTTTCAATTTATGTTTATTTTCTCACTTGTTTGTGGCTTTACATGTTTGTTAGAGAAATACTTAAATTCTTAATCTATTGGGAAAAAAAGTTCTGAATATTGTTTTCTTTTCAAAACTTTTGAAAACATTAAAAGGAAATTAATATATATATAATAGAAACACCTTCAGATACAAGTGATTTTTATAATTTTACTTTTCATAAATAAAAAATGGTTATCATAAGTACCTAAGCTTATCATCTAAAGAATTTTCATATAAATTTTTAGAGTAATTATTATTAAAAAAAAAAGGTATTTTTAATTAGAAAAATCATACAAGTTGATTGGCTTAGTTATTGATCAGATCATTGCAATGATCCATTGGTGAATATTTTACTTTTTTGAGAAAATTATTAAAAACGAAAAAAATATTTTATAAAATATATTAAAATTTTAGATTCGGTCAAATTTGAATACATTTGGTAAATATTTCAGTTTGTTATTATAATTGAAAATATCCCTATCTTTTATTATATCTAATTGCAATTATCTTTATAAAGTTGTAGCCTCGTTGATTGAAGCAACATTTCTGATCCAAATTGTTACTGCTTCCCTCGTCATTTCTTATTCTAATAACTCCTCTCTCATTAGAGGGGAGATTTTATTTTTCTTCTTTTGGCAAGTTGAAAAGAAGAACAACTCATAAAATAGGTTGACAGTTGTTGCACTGCAATTATACCAAATTTAATTGTAAAAATTGAGTAATAATATTTATTATTTAAGAAAAGAGTTATTATTAGACTCTCAAGCTTACATTGCAGAAATTGTAAGTTTGGTTCATTTAGAGATCTAATTTTAACTTAGAATACCCAATTTTTACAATTAAAAAATTTGTAGGTGTGGATATTGGAATTCAAATTCACTTTTATCATCTGTTGGACGAATAAAACAAAGCTTTAGCTAAACAAGATAAGCTGGGTAGTAATTGAGTTCCACAACTTTCAATCACTCAACCACATAATTGTTGTAACAAAGGAAAATAAAATTTTAGAAATTATGGCAGGGGACATGTCTTCAGAATCAGAAAATCAGAAGACTGATATCCCCAAGTACAATTTGAAGATGCCCCCTCACATTTTCCAAATTCCAATTAGTTAAAAAGTGCTAAAGTCCAAAAATATTATTCACAACTTTAAACCATTCGTCCATTGACTCGGTTGTCATGCATGAATGAATAATATAAGCAGCTGTTTTTTGTGAATAACACATCAAATACCCAAAAAAAAAAATTAAAAAAAGAGGACAAGAAACTTTATGAAAGTTCTGCCAAACAAGGCATAAATAACAATACCATAGACAATTTATATTTGAGTGCTAATAATTCAAGAAAGCAGGATTGCTATAAAGTGAGGATTAAAAGAGAAAGTAACGAAAATAAGTTGCCATTAAATTACAAATCCCAAGTGCTAAAGGAATCTAATGTTAAATTATTGGGCAAACTTTGATTGAGTAAAACAAGAAGTAACAACTCCAAAAGCAAGAGACCCAATTTATATAAAGTTTTTGACACAAAGTTTGGTTATCCTTTTCTTAAAAGGAAGAGAGAGAGAGAGAGAAAAGAATTGAAGTCTAATTTCTGTAGTGATCAAAGAAATGAAATAAAATGAAACCTTGTCATTGCAAGATACACAGAAAAGAAGGCAAAAGCGCCTTTGTTTTGGCAGCAAGTGTTTTCATGGATTGATTGATAGTAAAGCTAGTGAGAGATGCAACAAAGGAGGAAAGCAAAGCAAGACACCCTAAAAAGCTTGAGTGGCAAGGCAAATCTTGGATGTGATTTCAAAAACAGTACACAAATTCCTTTGTCATGGGGAGATGGAGAATCAAGCAATGGTAAAGAACAAACAGAATCTAACAGTAAGATTTGAAGATCAGTAAAACAGATCACGCCAGCGGGGAAGCGGGCAAAGGAAATTCTTCATGACAAGAACTATTAGTTACTATCATTGTTTTTTATTTAACTTTAAAGAGATGAAAGAACTTAGAAGGTCAAATCAAATAGCTAAAGCCTTTTCTTTTTTGAGTTGTCACAATATTAAGAAGAGATCAATTATAAGTTTACAACAAAAATGAAAAGAGAGGTTTTTGCAATGAACCCACGAAAGGTTGAGTAAACTTACGAGTTTGGAACTCTGGTAATCATGTGGAGATAAGAAACCTACAAAACTTTCAAATGAGTGTTGGGTTTGCTCAAGTTTGCAACTTTTGACCAGGTCAAAATCTCTGCTTTTCTGCACTTTTTCCCCTCCCTGACCTCCACCCTTCTTTGCAAACCCTTTCTGAAGCATAAATGAATGATTTGTCACTTTCAGGGAAAAAAAATGAAAGAAAGAAAGTAATTAATTAATAAAAGAATGCAAGAGTGGGAATCGATGGCGTAATTGAACAGATTATGATAATTGGTGGTCAATAATTTTATGCAAAGAGAAACATAGTCAAATATGGTATAGTAGAAAGTGAAAACGACATTATTTTCTTTTTTTTTGGTGAAGAAAAAGAAGCCACACGATGTATCAATGGGTCCTTGTCTTTTATCACAAGTTATGGAATAAAATATTATAATTTGTTTTATTACACCACAGCTTGTGGAGATAAGAATTTTAATAAGAACAATAACGCTTGCCTCCTATTGTAGGGCAGCTGCCAGTTTCTTCTGAACAAACTCCACTCCCAAACGAGGAGATAGCCGAGGAAGCACTTCCTGCCATACATGTTCATTTTTTTAATTAGTAAGGTAAATCGAAGTGAATAGTCAAAAGAACATGTTCTAAAGTGTATAAAGTTTCTATGTGAACTTCAGAGTCAGGAATAATTTAATTGCATATGAAAAAGGGAATCAATGTGTCTAGCATTACCAAAAAATATTCAGCCAAGCAAAAGCACCCAAACGAGGGAGGAAAAGATCAAAGGACAGAAATCTCTAGAGTCTAAGAAGATTTTTTTAACACAAATATTACATCAATTTGGCTCATTCAAACACGTGGCACTGGTGTTAAAGAGAATTCCATCAATTAAAGCAGGTTTCCTTCGATGAAAATTGGGTCAAAAGATGAACAATAATACAAAAAGGGAATCTACATCCATCAGTGAGCAATGAGTCAGGATCAGTAAGTACTTGTCTGTGATTACTTTTGTGTTTCAAGTGTATGTTAGTAGTTCATAACATAAGGAAATCTCCCGGGACCAGAATTTGAGAACAGTGCACAAAAATAACAGTGCCTAGCTTAATACGCTAACTTGCCGTCTGCGTAACTAAGTATTATCTGAAAAGGACTACTCGAGATAGATGTATAAGGCAAAACAAAAAAAAAGTAACAGATATTGTTAAAACTCTGCATGCCTCTGGATATCTCAAGTAACCCAAATAGAATAACAGAGAATATTAGTACCTAACAAAATGATACATATCCTTTTTACATATAAAAAACAAACATCCGTTTGTCATGATCTTTGAGGAGGACAATAGAAGGCCAAATTTCTATCCTTGAGCTGAGCTCCATTGGATACTAAAACCAGACTATAATACAACATTCTGGATGTGATTTTGAAATGAAATGGTCAAAATCAGTTGTCATTTTCAAAATCACTTCTTAACATCCTTTTAGACATTTAGAATTAAACTCGACGATGAAAATTATATTCAAAAGTATAAAATAAAATATAGGATTAATTTTAAGTGATTGTAGACATATTTCAAAATGATTTTCAACATGACAAAAGTGGTTTTTAACAATTCCAAAATCACTCAAAAACATGCACAGTACAATTGATACACTAGACCTAGATTTCTCACCCTGCATATCCCTTACGAGATACTAGAAATGCAGTAATACGTGAAGTGTAACTGCTTTAGTAAATTACAGAAAGAAAAACAGACGTAAATCTGCTGCAATCACACGTGGGACATGAGCATGCACAAGAATTCTAGCTACTTTTGGGGGTTAGAGGTCAAACATCAAAGGAACGATAATCTCGAATGCTTTCATTTAAAAGAGAACCTTTTGTAGATAATAACGTGTGAAGCTAATCACATGATTACTTTAAGTACTTGGGTTATCATAAATTTTAAAATATTACAGGCTACATAACAAAAATAAAATAGCGACAATTAATGGCAAATAATACAGGAACTCCAAGAAAAGACAATATATCCACAGAATAATCTTCACGTTGAAAATGTTCATAAAGTTTGGAATGACATTAAGATGGAGAAAGAAAATTAAAGAAACACAAACTCAAATTGTACAAGGCAAGGCATCATAAAAAGAGAATCTGAAAGTAGGCGGAAAAAGACGAAGACATCGGACCTAAGTAAACAGAAGGACGGCATAAAGAATATCCACGAAGACATAAAACCTAAAGGAAAAATTGAACAAAGATACAATGTCTTATAATCAACACATCCCAAAGGAACGTGCAGCTTTCCTTTCCAGCGTAAAAGGAGCAGGAAAGATATGAACATGGTAAAGTAAGTGACATTCAATATACAATTTGGAGAAGGAAGAACAAGGTTATAAATGTATCAATTATTCCATATCCCCAAAAAGCATGCTACCTCATTAGGAAAGATGCCCAATTGGAAATAAGTACTCTGATATAGTGATATTTCCCACTTATAGTAAATCTATTGGCCATATTATTACACACAGGGTGGAGACTTGAACCTATAAATTCAAGGAAGTAGAGATTTGAGATTTCTTAACCATTGAGCTATCTTCATGACGACACAGCGTAAATGAACTGGTCATATACTCTAAAAAATTGCAGAGTTATGCCATATTATTTCCATATATTTTTGTGATTACATCCTTTTCCTTTGATTCTTGCCAGCTGAGATACATATTTGTACGTTGGCTTATAAGATCTCTCGTCTCCTTTTGTAACTGATTTTTGTGATTATAGCCCTCTCCTCTAAATCAGGCCAATCAAAAGGCAACCCTCTTAGTAACGCCTATTTAGCAACAATTACCACTCAGCCATACTAGAAAAGAGTTGTGTGAGAATAATTGAACACAAGTAATGCAACTCCTCAGAAGGAAACTCCCAAAGTCCAAAGAGAAGGGTTATAGAGTTTTCGCATTGCAGCAAAAACCAGAAAGGAATAGTTCGACATTTTGTGTTGATTGTCTTTGCTTCATTATTCTTACAGTTGCCACTTAAGTGCAAACTTGATCTCGTCCATAGACCTCCATTGGTTGAGGGGTGATTAATAGCAAGTTACATTCACTACTTAGAACTTTCCAAATGGTAACTTTCTGTACTAACAGAATGACGAAACCAATATGAGAAAATATTTAGAATGTATGGAGCTCTAAATTACCTGCATTTCATATACATTGCTTTTTTCTTCACCATATGGTCACCTTGTTTGTGATTTTGTTTTTGACAGTTCACAGTAAAACCCTTCCAGTAGCTTGTTTCATATTTTCATTTCTAACAAAGAAATTTCACAAACAATTTGTCTCATACTAAGAGTTCCAGGAAGGTATGTAGTTCTAGCAAACTGAGTTTACAGAAAATTTAAGCACAGAAAATGGAAATAGAAGTAGCAATGTGCAACTTTGATAGAATGAGAGGCTTCTCTGTCAGGACCTATCTTTTCCACATGGAAGTTACAATTGGAATGGGCCTCTGCATGTTTAACAACAGGTAATATTAATGTTATCAACCCAATTCTTTAGTTTAAGATGTCAGGTAATTCAGAAAATTTACAAGATTTACATATAAGTGCAAAGTTTTTGAGTCCATTCAAACGTTATCATCCTTTCCACGAGCCATCATCGGTAAAGCCCCTTTGATTCACTGGTATTCAAGTCATGTTCATCAGTAATGTTGACCCAAATGGGCTTTTATGAAACCCATTCACCAAAGACTTCTTCCGTCGCTTATCAAATTGAATAGTTAGGTTTCTCTAATAAAACAGGACAACAAGATTTAAACACTTTTTGGTCCCATAATGATTCCTACAATGAAGCACAAACAACTGCCAACAACGACCGTCTCAGTTCAGACACCAAAGAAACGTATTTTTATAGGAAAACTTCAATGTAGAGGTCAGGATACATTACATGTCAAATCTTCATTAAAGACATTAACTATTCAGTGGTTCAGGATGCTATATTGAAGTATTTTTCTTTTCTTTTTTAGTTATAATTTTTTTAATCTTTCTACACTTAAATGACTTTCGGCACTCTACAGCTGGCTTAATTTCAACGTTATACCGCTAGACGGAATGGGGAGAGACAAACCTAAGAAACAAAATACTCAAAACAGTTGGTAAACAAAATTATATAAAAAAAAAAGGACGAGAAATGCTTGAATCGAGCCAATTGAAAACAATTACCAGTATGTTGATAAAAATCTTATTGGATTGATCACAGACCCAATTGGATCCATAATAAATTCAGTGAGAACAGAAAGA
Organism: Cucumis sativus; assembly: GCF_000004075.3. Lineage (NCBI taxonomy): Eukaryota > Viridiplantae > Streptophyta > Magnoliopsida > Cucurbitales > Cucurbitaceae > Cucumis > Cucumis sativus. The sequence goes on from NC_026658.2 coordinate 17,746,965, forward strand.
TGAGGTGACCAACTCATTGGAACCTCAAAATCGAATGTTACAAGCAAGAACAAGAGGCTACTGACGTGGTACCACAGAAGTTTGGAAAAAAAGAATTCAGTACAACTCAACCAAGGATTTCAAAACAAGTAATGCACAAGAAATTGATCATTTTATAAATCCATAAGCACAATTCTAGATAAGAAGCGCAAAGAAGAGCTCCGTAAATCCGAAATAGAGACAGACCCTTTCCGAATAAGCTATAACCGCCAAAAAAAAAATATCGGGTGGTGCTAATCAGAATTGACAAGAATGAATGAATAGAACCAACCTCCGAGCCATCAGAGCGGACTTTGGCAAGCACAGGAATCTCATACTGGTAAGCTCTCTCCCATTCAGGGTTAGTAGTGATATCCCTCACCTACTTGAAACGAAACAGAAGAAATGAAATTGAAGAGGTTTCAGTAAGAAAAAGAAATGGGAAGGGAGTGAATTGAGTACCTGTAAATGGACGTCGTGAAGAGAATCGGGGCCGGAGAGGAGAAAGGCAGCGTGTAGTTTCTCTTTGAGGCCATCGCACAAACAGCATCCGGGTTTGGAGTAGAGAATGAGTTTGCGAGAGGGAAGAGAGGAGGAAAACGAAGCGGAGGGAGTAAGAATCCGGCGAGAAGTTTGAGGTTTAAGGAGAAGTGATAATGGCGAAGAAGAAGGTCGCCCTATTTTGGCAGCAGTTGAAGATATCATTGTTGCTTCCAATTTCGTAGTTTGGTAGTTGGGACAGCAAATTCCCCGTAAAAGGTAAATAAATCAATCAATCAACCACATTAAATTTAAATTTTTATACTTCATACTTGCTCAGTTAAACAAAATTATGGATTATTTTAAAAAATATAGTGCTTTTTTTAAAATTAACGTTAAAATAGGGTAGTGTACTGCACATTTTATTACACTTATGAATACATATAAACAACAGTGTAAAACTGATGGCTATTTTGGCTATTTTTAAAAAATGTGATGAGTCTCACTACTACTTTTGCATAGGTGACTGATTGAGAAGTGTCTTTTGTGATGGATGATTCATCTCTCACAAAAATATGAAATCTAACATTTTGATTACGTCAAATCTCACTACTATTTTTTATATCTTATCTCATTAGAAATGACCATATTTATGGTAGCCTTAACGTGATCACAATTGAGTTTTTCCAAGGATCGAGATGGTTTAAGGCGACACATGAATGTCCATAATAGTTTGAAAACTAAAGTACCATTATACTTAGAAAAATAAACATAACAACAATAAAAATGAGATGTGGGTGAAGTAAATAGAAAAGTTCACGGGAAGAAGTTTACAAGTTCGCCTGAAGACAACTGGAGAAGGTGAAGAACGTCACCAATATTTGATGTTGATCTAATATCTGTAAATTGTATGTTTATAGAGACAAGGGGAGCTTGGATCCGTCCTCAAAAAGATTATTTTGCTCACTTTTAGGTTTATTCTTTAATTACGTCTTGCGCAAGTCGGCGAAGCCCCCTATCGGCAAAAGTTTTTGCCAATGTCATTGGGTTTGCACGTCGGTTTTGCCAATCCCAACATCGTGATGTGATGTTCTCCCGGACATGGATTTTGGCATTGGGATGGTACTCTCTACGGGTTTTGGTAAATTTGCGGACATATGTGTACGTCAGGCGAACCCTTCTGGTAGTGTAACAATTTTATTAAATACGTATATTAAACTTTGTGGCTATGCAAATTTGTCTGTAACTCTTAATTGTATTAAAGACCATCAATCGTCAAATGGTAGAAACACCGGGGTGAGCCCAAATTGTTTTAATCAGAAGTAGAGTGTGGACTTTGACGAAATGGGCTGGGGTGGGGTGGGCTTTAGTGTGTGAACATTGGGCTTTGTATTTGCTGTGAGCCCAAATTGATTTCTATTTGAAATAGGAATAAATAAAATGAAAAAGGAATGAGATGAGGATTAGGTAGAGGTAGAGGTAGAGGTAGAGGTAGAACCCTTACTTCATTGCCTACGTATTTGGATTTGCCTTCTTTCCTACAAGTTTCTTCCCACTAAATAAAATAACAATTTTATTTATATTCTCATAATATATTCATTTAAACCATCCATCCTTCAAATAATAATCAAGTATTTATTTATTCAACAATGTTCCAATTGTCAATCATCTAGTTACCAATATCAATTGCCTCAAATATATACTTTAAAATACTGACACTCAATAATATTTGAAAAGTATGATATCAATAGATGGATACACATATTAACTTGAATATAATTAGATATGAGAAAAATGTGTAAAGAGAGGATATTAATAAATAATGTATTAAAAGTAGTTATATGATAAGAGTGGGGAGGAGGTGTGTGTGTGAGGAATTTGTAAACAAAAGTAAGGTTGAATAGAGGGGGGGTTGGGGGAATGTAGAAAGCGTCATGTGAATAGAGATATTAATGAATGGAGAGTACGGAGGGCAGGTACGGTGGCAGACTGCCAGTTAACACATTAAATTAAATATATGTATATGTATATGTATATAATTGAATTTTAATTATTATTATAAAATGAGAAGAAGAAAATAAAGAAAAGAAAAGCCCCACAAACACAACACAAGTGGTGTAGTTAAGCAGTCAATTCCTTCACCTGCCCATCTAATATTAACCTACAACGAAATTTGTACTTCCAGTCAAAAATATCTTTAAGCTTTTCAAAATCTTCAAAATATTTATAAACTTTTAAAAAATGGTTCAAAATTATCATTTACATTCGTCTTTTTTCATGAAAACCATTCATGTTTGCTTAAAATGTATAATTTAAAAAGTTTCATAAATATTTTTTACCTTAAACAAAATAAAAAAACACTCCATAATTGAACTTTCTCATCATTTAAAATAAAAATAAAAAATTTAAGTTAAAATGATAATTTTAAATTTATTTAACTGTTACTATACAATAATAGAGTTAAAAAATGAATTTGACTATTGACATATAGTCTAATACATCTATTCTAATTTTGTTGATTTGACTCATTATTGTTTTAGTATGTAATTTTATGAGATTTTGTTAAATTTTATATTTTTAAAAGTATAAATATGTTGATGGGGATAGATATATGGAATTTTAATATTTAAAAAGAAATTTAATTTTGATAGATAATCGTGGAAAAATTATAATTCAAAGTAGAAATTTAACTTAATAAGTAAATATTTTATTATTTTCAAATAAGGGAATATGTTTATTATTTATATTAGTGTTACTTCTTTTTTTTTATATAATTTATGAATTTTTCTACGATGTAATGAATATATCGATTCACCATTTCTTATTGATATTAAACACATGAAAATGTAAAATTATGGATAGAAATATCATATTGATGAAAATTTAAAATTATAATTCTAACTTAAATATTGTGTTTTTATTTTGGATTTACTAACAACTTTTTGGGTAAAAATTGGATTAATAAATTTTTATTTTTTATCTTTTAAAATTTAAGAGTATATATAGAACTTTTCAAAAGTTTAATTAAGTGTATTTTTTAAACGAAACATTAAAAGTTTTCATCCAAAATCAACATTGAGGATGTCTTTTAACTATTAACTTTTAAAAATTTAGAGGTATTTTTTACAAAAATCACATTATTTATAATACTAGTTTGATATTTGTGTTTCATTTTTATTTTATTGCATAACTTCATTTTTTTTCTTCCCAACAAGTGATTTTTTTTTGTTAAGTATCTCTATTTTTAATTGATTAATTTTCCTTCCAATTGTTGTTTAAAATTAAACTCATAAACAGTTCTTAAAATGCTATATGATTGCTAGAAAATTATACTTTATAACGGTTAGAAAAATAAATTAACTATACTACTTTAGTTTATCATATTAAATTACATAAACTTTTAGAGAAGATAGTTGATGAATGAATAAAAATTACAAATTAAGAGAAGATGGCAAACTAACTCAAAGTTATATATATATATATATATTTAGATATTCTTGAAGATGTCAATTGATAACATATTTTTTTATAAAAAAAAACACTAACTTCATAAATCACACACTATCAATTAAGGACATATCTTTATAATTTCTATATTGTTGTTTGTATTGGTATTCAAATATTCTTTTATTTTTATCAATCTTTATGGATTTCTTGAATCAAAGCCAACAACTTCTCGATTTGATCAGTCTGACCCCTAGGTGGATAGATCGATTGAACAGTCAACGTCTAACGAATATGTTCTAAAGTGCATATTTTATGTATAAATTAAAATATCAATAAAATGTAAAAGATTTTAAAATGATATATTTTTTAAATAAACACATCCAGAAAAGCATAAAAAACCAAAAAAGAAAAAAAAAATAGAAAGAAAACGAACATCTCAAGAAAAACATGCAATGAAACTGATATATTCCTTCTTATTTGTAAGACTATCTAAATTGTGTGTAAATTGATGTAGGAAAAGAGCTTTTATAAGCATTCATATTTATGAATTCTTAAAGGTCCATTCATTGTATTTTGGATAAAAATTAATAATGAAATGAATTATTAATTATTTTCATTCGTAAAAGGAACTTTTCGACTTCCTTATCTATGGAAGTCTTATGGAATTCTTTATTAGTTATAACTTTTAATTTTCTCGAGCTATTAGAAGTTGAAAAGACTTTTAATTTTATTAAGTTATTAGTTATTGATAAGTTACAATTAACCTAATCAATTTATAAAATATCTCTTTTTTTTCAATTAGCATAAAAATAGGAAAGGACAACATTGCCATCTATAACGAGCTCCTTGTAAAGAAAGGTAAAAAAAGATTAACTTTATTAATAATCCCCAATTTCCTTCCCTCTACCTCACATTTATTTTATTCTTTAATTTATTTACTTAACGTGCAGTTTTAGGACAAAATATGACAAAATATTTTTAATATAATAAAATAAATAAAATTATTTACAAAATATGACCAATTTTCTAAATATTTTCACTAGGTTTTTTATTTACAATAATTACTTTTCGGTCACTAATTAATTTTTTTTAAAGACCAATAGATTGTTTCAATGGTTTGTTTTTCTCTGCTCATATAATGAATTACATTATAATTTGAGGTTTTTTAAGTAATACAAATAGTAAATTATTTATATCACTACAAAAATATATTATACTCGTTTTTTAGGAAGAGTAAATGTTTTGTTCATTTTACCATTTTTGAAACTTTTTATGGTAAATTTTTGAGTTGTTTCATTCTGTTATATTAGAAGAACGTTTTTAAGAATAGTTTTTAGATGATTATAAATAATTCTAATTTAAATTAACTACAAGTTAATTACAAAGGATAAATTGACAAAACTATACAAATTAAGGTTTAAATTTGTAAAACTTGATAGCTTAATTAATACCATCTAAACAAAGAAAATCAAAGCATCATACAAAAATTAGACATATTCTTAACTATATATTAATACAATATAACACAATCGAGTTGTTAATTGGCTAAGTTATAAAAAATGTCTCTAAACTTTATAGCATGTATAAAAAATATCCATAAACATTTCAAAGGTGAAAAAACGTTCATAAACTTTAAAAAATGGTCCAAAAATCGTTAGTTTTAGATGAAAATCATTAGAGTTTTATTCCTAAAAATATGGATGAAGTATTGAAAAGTTTCATAATTAAATATCCCTAAATTTGATTTCTATCTGAACCTCCTTCAACATATAATTTTTTGAAACAAAGCTAATTAACAGTAAATGTATTATTTATAATCATTTTAAAAAGATTTAAAGACATTTTAAAGGTAATTTTTAGAGAAGTTTTTAATATTATGTAGGAAAGAAAATATAAAAAAAATAAAGGAAGAAAAAGTTCACATAATGGGAAAGGAAACTTCCTCCCAACTCCTCGCAGCAACAAAAAAGAAAAAAGTCGTATTTTTTATTCTCCGCGTAAGAAAAATAAATTAGAAGGAAAAATAGGACACGAAGAAAAGAATAAAAAATAACATTCCAAGATTCAATTGATTATTTTAAAGAAACAACAAATAATTTCAAATTTGGAGGTAAGAACACAAAGTTGTGAGATTAAAAACGGTGTATTATTCCATAATTAGGATTTATTTTTTTAAATTTTAAAAACACTAAATTTGCTATTCATGGTTTATCAAAAACATGATCTCTAACTGTTTAGTGTAAAATTTGCTAATGCTGTTGGAGAGATGTGATTAAAAGAATTAGAGTTATAAAGGTATTTTTGAAATAGAAATAAAAGAGTTAGAGAGGTGAGAATGATTTATATTTAAAAAAAAAAAAGGAAGTAAGTGTTGATGGTTAATTTGGAGGAGTTGGGTAGGGAGGGAGATTGAGAATAGGAATACTAATGCTGTTGGTTTCACTTGGTGTAGTGTTTTGGGGGGAAAAGAAAGGGAGAGTACAATATTGTACTTAAAAATAAAAGATGTGTAAAATGGAATATCCCTTTGATAAGGACATCACAGCTGGCAAGGGATTTGATTGACGCCAACACACTTTCGGGACATCAAAAAGGTCATAACTGTACCCTCCCCCTCCCCACCTTTTACATTAACTGCTGCCACCATCCAATATGTTTACTACTAATCCTTTTCTTTTTATTCTTTTTTTTCTTTATCTCATTCAATTCTTTTTTAAGTTCCTAAGGTAAGTATTTTCATCCTTCAACTATTCTAAAAAATCATCTCCTCATTCTGTGTATATATATTAATTATTATAACTCATCCTATCATTTTTTTAAAAAAAATTTAACGATATTCTAACGAATGAGATAAGTAATTTTTATCCTTACATTCTACCGCTAAAGTAATATGTAATTTGATACTTTTTTATTTTTTTTTATATTCGTTCAAGTTTAAGAATTAAATGGTTACAAATTTAGAATTACAAAATTACTAGAGTAAATTGTAATAAAAGTTTATTAGACTAAAAATGTTTTTAATGCTAATTTTGTGTTATCTTTTTCCTTTTGAAATATTTATATGCAAAATTATGTTTTGTTTGTCCTATACTAAAGGATGTTTGTATTTAGGTCAAATACTGTAAAAGAGTATTAATTAAACATCATGAACTAATTTTATAAAGAAATACACATTTTGAATCTTTTCTTTCATAAATATATTTTATAATTAATCGTATTTTATCTTGAAATTATTAACTTTTCAGTTACTTAAAACTAAAAATTAATTACATTATTTTGTTGGACAATAAAACTTTGGAAGCACAAATATTTTAAAAGGTTTTACATAATCATAAAAAAAGTTATTGATTTTCAACGACAAAATATAGATAAGATAAAAAAAAATTTCAAGACAATATAATATCAACTAGACAAAAAGATGTGCAATTCGGTCACGTTCTTCATTCATCTACATTTCATAAATCAAACGATCGCGTTATTCTTTGACGTCATTTCGCATTAAAATTAAAAGAAAATGGGAAAATAAAAAATCATTATCATCCACATTTGGCAAAAACCTAACATTTTCTTAATTAATAGTATTTAATTCATTAATTATTTCATGAGTTTTTTTTAGAAAAACGATCATATAACTATGTCTTTCAATTCACATTATAAACTAATAAGAACAATTTTAAGTTGAAAATTAAAATTTAATAACGAGAAAAAAACTTTTTTTTACATTATTTTACACGTATAAATTGGAGGTATTATTTGTAGAGTGAATTGGAACAACCATATTTAAAATAAAAGATTCATATTAGACAGAATTTAGTTATATTAATTGTCAAATTATATAAATAAAAGTACATGGTACTTGAATTTATTATTTTTTTAATGGTATAAATATGAAAAAAAAAAAAAAGGAAGTTATTAATTAGCGTCAAATCAATTATTATTATAGAAGCTGTAAGTTTGAAAAGGAAAAATGTCCGATTAGAGAGACTGGAGAAGCCTCGTGTGTGATTCCGTGCAATTATGCCGTGGGAATATGAAAGTGAATTGTAAACTAATAGTAACACCATTTTTATTTTAATCTATATTCATTTTGTTAATAATGGTTTCTATAAATTAGCAATGGCACTAATTAAAAGCAAGAATATTAATTAATTATAATGTTATTATAAAGTTGGTAATTGATTATTGTTTTCGTATTCCATGGGTTGGAGTTGAACCAATCCTAAAGTATTGTGTGAACACACGACCTAAACCTAAGGCAGCGGTTACAAAAGTGTTCTTCACAAAAGCCACCAAGAATTTAGTTTGAAATCAATTTTCAAAAACATTTATTGGAAATTGTGTAACTTCTAAAATATTTTATAAGGATAATACTTTGATACATTACCTATTTCTACGCATTCTTTTTTCATCACTTTCCTCAAAAAGATATTAAAATATTTGGAGATAAAACATTCAAATTTTTAAGTACATAAATATAAATCACACAATTGTTCATTAATATCATTTTCATAAATGTTTCTTTTTCTAGTCAAACAAAATATACAATTTTTATGTCAATATGATTCAAATCTTTTATCCCAATTAGTAAAAAAAGCACTTTGCATTGTTTTGTGTGTTTTATTATTATTTAAAAACATTCAAGAAAATATTATATCATTAATTCACCTAAATTCAAAATAATTTAATATATTTGCAATTTTCAATATATTCTGCTTCAATATGTCTACACATTACATATAAGTTAATAAGTTTAGAATGAAATAATAAGAACGATCAGACCAAATGTTTGTTTTGAAAGTTATGATTTCAACTATACAAATATCATATAATTTGTTTGTATTATTTATAAAAGATGAATAAATTTCTATGTATATAAATATTAGCCTATCATATATTAAATTTGAGAAGGGTCTCAAGTGTTCGATGACAAAATATTAGTTTACTCTCATCATAGTCATGGATGTACACTTTATAAAACAATAAACAAAATTATAAATATCAATACAAGTGTGTATATATTATGTTAAGGGTATATTTACTGATATATAGATTTAGATTGAGTGATGTAATCTAAGTAACCTCAAGGAGAAATCCTCAAAGAACTAAGATTATGGATTTTTTTATTAGAATGAATCATTTCCGATACAAGAGGAGAAAACTCCTATTTATAGATTTCTATTGCAATTTGGAGTAAAAAGGAAATTAACCTAAAATATTACCTAATTACCCAATTAACCCTTAGTCTTCTTACATCGTTAAGAGTCTACAAGAAGCTCAGATGATAAGATATCCTAAATATAACTAAGAGGATCCATGCAGGGAGTTTCAAATAAAAGGGCTCATACTCGTAGGAGCTAACATAGAGATAGTTACATATGTAATTAGCTTAAAGAACTTAAGGGTGTATGTGAGGAAACTTAGAAAACCTACAACAGAGCCTACATGTAAACTTAGATGATTCATGAGGAGAGCCTCAAGGTACATAGTTCACATGACATAGGAAGAGCTTATAGGTAGCTTGAAGCACCCATGTATAACTATTGAAGACCGTGGAGGACGTAAAAGTCACATGAAGCACCAAACACTATAAGAAAATATGTATTTTCTGATGCACAACACATACGTCAGGATAAAAGATATCGGAAAAGGTTGACAATCCCGATGCGACATAAGGTGACGTCAGTATAAGGTAATGTAATAAAAAAATTTAAACTTTTCCCGATGATGTTATGCATGACGTTGGGAAAAGTTTAATTTTTTAAAAAAAATTTACTTCTCTAGACGATATGCATAGCAGTGGAAGAAGTTTGTAATTTTTAAAAATATATTTAACTTTTTTTTATGTTTCTCTTTACGACATCGAGAATAATGGGATCTTCCAACGTCTTTAAGGTGTGTCGGAAGATCCACTATCTATTTTGTTCTTTGTTCACAGAACAAGGAACTTAAAGATCTCCGATCCTTTTTTTTTTTAAATTTTCCTCTCTCCATCTCATTATTGTCTCTTCTCTTCTTCAAACCCTCTTCATCTTTGATCTTCATCTCCACGAAATCCACTCAAACGGTTGCTTTGACCATGGTCGTCTCTTTGGAGATTTGTGAGGTATGTTCTTGGATTGGTTTGACTTTTTACTTTTCTTCCGTTTCTAGTAAATACTAATCACCGCTTCATTGAAATCTCATCCTCGGTCATGCCCTGATTTTGTCTAATTTTGTTTTCTGTTATTTTAATTTGTGAAATATTTTTCTTATGATCTTTACATTAAAGATATGAACAAATATCATGCTCCAAATATTGAAGGAAGCTCCAAGTAAGCGCTTATAGTTCAGTTTAATACTTTCTACTTTTATGACTGAGATTCCATTTTTCTATAATTTTCTTTAGATTAAAATGTTATTGCATTTACAAGTCTTCTAATTTGATGTAGTTACCTATTTATCCTGCTGCAATGTTCGGATGGAAAGAAAATGAGTATTGTTTTGAATTTAGGTGTACTCTTTATTTTAGTTAATAAATTTTTAATTAGTAGTTAGGATTTAATTCGAATTAATTTTTTTAAAGGCTACATAATAAAAATGTACGAGGGTGATATTAGGAACTTAAGGGTGCAGGGAACTCCCGACGTCGTTTATAAAGGCGTCGGAAATTTCTCTCCCGACATCGGTCTCGACAAGTATTTATGCTTTGAGGGATCTTTTTCTGACGCACTCTCATATATCTTTCGACGCTTCTGTGCGTCGAAAGATCCCTCTTTTCTTGTAGTGCAAGAGTGACTTTTGCAATACCTATAAATGATGCCAAAGTGATTTAAGTTTACATAAATGTCCAGATTCTCAATGGACGTTCTAGAAATGAACAGTTGTGAAGTTGAGTGGGTAATGCACTTATTAGGCACCAACGACAACTTCGAGAAAACGGTAGTGTAAGTGACTTATAAATAGTGTCTCGATGTGTGAACCCCAAAATTTCTTAAACTCTTTGAAATTATAAAGTTGGTCAAGGATAAGAGAAATGAAGTTTATAGCAAAAAAAATAAAATACTTGGAAGCTTAAGAATTCAATGTCTAAGTTTAAGAGGAAGAGAAAAGTTGGAAGAAGGAAAATTTTGGCTAAGGACATAGTGTAGACATTTTGGTCTTGGTAGGCAGCCAAATGAAGAAGAATAACCTCTAAAGAAGTTATTTAGATGAAGAGAAGAGTATGCTAGGTGACAAGTGTGATGATGTGTGGTCGAGAGGGTTGAAATAACCCATAAGTAGTGTTGGCATTTTGGTTGTGGCTAGGAGAGAAGAATGCTTGAGAAGTTTGCTAGGCGTTTAGGCTTGGCGAGGAGTTTGTCCACAAGAGGTTGTTCATGCGAGGAAGCCTAGATGAGGAAGAAAACGAGGTGAGCAAGTTTACCGTCAAAGGACTTTATATTGAAAGGTTGCCACGCAAGGAAGACTTGCTAAGCGATTAAGAGGTTAGCCACGCGAGGAAGGCTTGACTATGCGAGGAAGCTAGGCAGCCAAGGGCTTTGCGGCAAGACCATGGAGGTTACCATGCGTTTAAGATATCAATGTGACATGATTAGGGCAAATGGTTAAAAATAAGTCTAGGTGTGTTAACCATGTCATCATGCATTTTGTGACCAAAGGGGACATGGAGTAGTTGTTGAGGTGTAAGTGCACCCTTAAGGGATGAGTCTAATCAAGAATTAAGTGTCATCTTAATCTCATGCAAGGGACTCTATAAATAGGCCAACTTCAGTATTGAATTTCTCACAACTTACTTGTGAAAAATTACTTAAATTGGTCTTGAAAGTTCAGAAACTTAGTTTATTGGTGAGAGAGGGTGCTGTGCATTTTAGATTCAAGAAAGTTTATGTTTTGATCAAGAGAAGGCGAGAATGTCATTTCTCGGGTGAATCTAAGCAAGGTGCACTTCCAGAGGGCTATGTGACTCATTACTTGGAATTTTAATTCATAAATTTGAGGTAAGAAAGTTAAGACAATTTAGAGAAACTTTGTATAAGGAAGTTTTATAAAAAAATTTATGGATTTTAAGTTATGATTTTTCAAAGTGGGTCATGATTCTAGAAGTAAATCCATGTTCTGGGTAGTGGCTGTGAGTCATGCATGTGTGGCGAGATGAGCGTGCATTTTGGGTTTAGAGGTTATTTTGAGTTAGATTGCATGCACATAACAAGGTCATGACATAGTCAAGCGACAAGACATACACTCAGGTTGCAGGGATGATCTTGCCTTAAAGGTGAGCGCGGCGTATGGTGTGTGGAGAGCATCAACGTGCGCAAGCATGCGATGGGCGCACGAGGTAAACGACAAGGACGCGCGTGGCAACCCCCCTATGAGGTTAGCACGCGGCAAGCCCCATGCCATGCGTGCCCTTGGGATGTTTTTGAGCTGTCTTGGGTTGTCTTGATATTTTTGAAAATTTTAAGGGAACTTTTGGATATTTTCATATTCAAGGAATTAATTAAGGACAAAATATGTGAGGACAATGAGAATTAGGAGGAATTCCTGAGACCAAGACTATATTCAAGTGATTGTGAGTAACACCATGAATTTCAAAGTATTTATTGAACATAATTTCAGGCTCTACAAGCAATAGTTTGTGAGTAACACATTGATTTCTAAATGATATTGTTAAATATGTTTTCAAGCTTTACAAGCAATAGCTTGTAAAATGATTTGCTAAACATAATATCAAGTTCTTAGACAAATTATGTTATTGATAAATGTTTGCTGAAATGATATTTCTAAGCTACGTTATGATTTCATGATTTCAAATACTTTCAAGGAAATATTTCATGTTTTCAAATGTTTTTATCCATGCTCGAAATATATTCCATGAGACCTATTGTATACGTGTGATTAACTTCATACTGATGGTACGATTGACTAACCTATTTTTATCTATGAGCCATCAAGAAGGGTATATTTTTATGCCTTAAAGGAAGAGGGTTAGCTATCCATCGACTATCCCGTCTTCCATTATTGACTATCCTGTCTTCAGACGAAGGGGTAAATACTGTTAGTGGCTAGCTTCAAAAAGCTATGCAATTGTTTTAAGTTTTATGTTATGATTTTTTACTGATAAATACATTTAAGCTTCGGTTTTATACTAAAATGTTTATAAAAACTTGTTTTATAAAATCGTTGTTCACTAAGTCTTTCGTCTTACCCTTTCAAAAACGTTTTTCCACTTTCCAGGTACAGATCTTGTGGGTCTCCGTATGCTGAACTTACTGCGGCCAGGCTAACTTAGTTTTCATTATGCAAGGAGATTGTTTTGTTTTAAATTAATAATGTGATTGTTCAAATACTTATGTATTCATGTTTTGTTTGATATCCATAATACATTTTATAAAGATTTCAAGTGGGTCGCACTACGGTTTAAAGTATTTCAAATTAAAAGACTTCCATTGTTGATTTGTTTCACGTTTACATGTCATGTGTAAGTTGAGGTTGTTCAAAAGACGAATGACTTCGACTGACATCACACTACGTCTCATAACGAGCAAACAGGTGCACGAGACAAGTGTGACACGATGAGTTGTATAGATTTAAGATAGACACAATTATGAGTTAGAGTGTTATTCACACATTGGTAGTGTATATAAACGACCCAAGTCATTACTTAAAATCCTCTAATACTTCACACCCTAAAGTTACTTACAAACAAGAAATAGATCACTTAGGCAATGAAAGGTCTTCTACAAATGGTGACACCACACCAATATTCAACTTCTCTTGTCTTTTATAAACCGTTTTCTTTTAAAATATAATTTTGGAGAATGGATAAAGGATCAAACTCTCAACCGTAACTATAGAAATAATATTCAAATTGATTTAAGAAAGAAAGAGAGAGAGAGAGAGAGATTAAATGAAGAATTTGTGGTGGAGTGGAACGTAGAGAGTTGAGAGTGTAAAGGAAAGGAAGCAGCTTCCGTTGTCAATTTATCGACCCACTGTCCCAGCTTGGATAACCATGTCATTTTCCATAAAAAGCTTCTCCCTTTTTACTTTTTCTCCCCCTCACAATTTCGTTTATTTTCACTCTTTTTTTCTTCCGGAAAAGCCCCCTCCAAATAATCTAATAACATTAAATAAATAGGGGTTTTTCTTTTCTTTTCTTTTTTTGTTTTGATCATTTAATAATTTTGATTGGCCGTACGTACCCATCGGAATCTCAAATTCAGAAATTGGGCACACACCATTTATTATCAAATATGCATTGGTAAATAAGTCAATTCATTCAACTCACTGCTGCAAACCAGATTTCTTTGTTTCTTTATTAATTGTGTTTTTATAAGACATAAATAAATAAATAAATAAAACGGTTGAGACGTCATTCTTCTAATCCTTTCTCTCTCTCTCTCTCTCTTATATTTATTTTAGGATTTAAAAAATATCAAATCAAATTGAAAGGAAAACAGAAAAAGAAAAATTAGTAAAAGAGAAGTGATGTTGTAAAACGCGTTTTTGAGCTGCATGCATGCCAGTGCAGCAACAGCTGTTGTACCTCCATGCTCCATCACAATCCCGCGTCTTCACTTTCATTTATCCCTTCCCTCCTTCCCTCCTTCCCTTTTCTTTTCTTTTCTTTTCTTTTTATTATCTTCCCTTTAATATCAAATTACGATTTACCCTTTAACTTCACCACCTTTTAATTTAATTGAACTTCTTTCTTTAAATTAATTCCTTAATTATGTCATTGCCAATCCACGCTTCTAATTATTACAACTTTTTCTATTCTTTTGATATACAATGAGTTTCTCTCTTCTTCATTTTAGGGATGTATTTATCAAAAATAAACTAAACCCACATTTAAATTTACTTTTATAAATGATTCTTAAATAGAATATAGTAATCTACAAGTTGATATATCATATAACATAAAATGTCAAGGTGGTAAAAGTATAGCTAGTTTGCCAACAAATAATATATATATCTCATACATACGTTAAACACACATCACTTTGAAATGACATAATTAAAAAAAAAATTATTCAAATTAAAGTGATTAAACATATATGTTGGCCTCGATATGTTTCTAGAGAGCATAGGAACAACAAAAAAATAATAAAAATTAGGTTAGAAAGATTTTGCATTGATGAAGATCCGTTGAAGCAAAATCTCGGAAGCTGCCTATTTGGTACTATTATCCTATGATTTTGTCTCTCTTTCTTTATTTCTCATGTACGTACATCCATCCTTTGTTTAGTTATTCAAACAAAACAATGTACGCCTACCCATCTTTCCATATTTATAATGAAATTACATTTTTGCTCTTCTATAACTCTTACTTTCAAGCAAACACTCTTATCAAACTACAATAAATATTATTATGTAATTCTCACTTACCTTTAGTCACATACATTATTTCAAAATCTACATTTTCTATCATCATACCGTTTTACATTTATCTTTTTTTAAAATTATTAATTACTATGTTTATTATTAATTTTTCAAATAAAAATAGTTTAATTTACATCTCAAACAAACACTATTATAACTAAAATTAAAATAATCTACACCACAAATATAAACTATTATAAACTAACTAGTAAAATATTTACTCCAAATGCTTCTATAGTTTTCTGATTAAAACTTTATTAAAGAGTTTGGTTTATGAACAGGGTCAATAATGAATGGCTCTGTAAAAAGAAGGTTTGGTGGGAAGATGGTTAGGTTGGGGAAAGGTTATGTGTGTGTTATGGTTAAATGGAGAAGAATATAATGAATTAAGTCTCAAGGGATAGAATTATAAGAATAATAATAATCATCCTAGAATTCTACAATATGCATTTAATATGAAAGAAACATTTTCTTAGTCGTCTAACTGAAAGTTGCAGTTTTTAAAACATTTATTACTTATATGTATTTATTTTTGTAGAAACACATGGTTTTCACTTCTTCATAGTACATAGAACTCGTTGAAGGAGGAAAAAAGAAATTAAAAACAAACTGGGTGTTAAAAGTAATTAAACAGGGTGTTACGTTATTTTGATATGGCAAAAAGTGAGATTAGTTGAATGGTGGTGATGTGTAGTACAAATAAATTTAAGTATAAATTTGTTTATTTTGAACTATATTATGTGTAGCATGAAAATGAAAAAATTGGAGGTGAGAAAAGAAATAAAGTTGGAAAAGTGGATATATTGTTTGGGGGTATTATGAAAATGATGGACAATTTAAGAGTAGAATAATGTGACAAAAAGAGATATATATACATAAAAAAGAAAAGAAAAGAATATATAACACATATTTGACGAATTCAATACGAGTTGAAGGAGGAGGTAGCTAGGTAGGTTTCTTTTTTCTTCCCCAATCCCATCCTTACAAACCAAGGTAGATTTCACATCCCATGTGGATAAATAGAAAGGGCAAAACAGTAATTGTAGTGCAGCCATATTAATATTAAATACAAGAAAAACATCTGTCCCCCATTCTTGCATGTGTTGAGTGACATGCTTTGATTGACTAACAGATAAGCCATTTAGATCCATACTCCAAATTTTCAATTTTCAATCATCTATATAAATCTCATTCACTTCCTATCACATTCCATTATTTCACTTCACACCTAAATCAAAAACACCACCCAAAAAAGAAAAAGAAAAAAACCATTCTTTCAATTTCAATTCTTATTTCCTACCTATTTCTGTTCTTCCAAATTTGGGGATTTCATAAATGGTGAAGAAAGTCGAGAAGACGGCGGTCGAATCATCTCTGGCGCCACCGCCTCCGCCGTTTAAGAAGAAGTATAAGGGTGTTAGAATGAGGAGCTGGGGTTCATGGGTATCTGAAATTCGAGCGCCGAATCAGAAGACCAGGATTTGGTTAGGGTCTTATTCAACGCCGGAAGCAGCCGCGCGTGCTTACGACGCTGCACTTTTGTGTCTTAAAGGCGCTTCCGCCAGCCTCAACTTCCCGGAAATTGCTAACTCCATTCAAATTTTCGACAACAACAGTCACTTCCGCCGCCACCACCACCACATTCATACCTCCGACGATGCCATTATGTCTCCCAAATCCATCCAACGTTTCGCCGCCGCCGCCGCCAATGGCTTCCCAGATAATGTCGGCACGGTCGTCACTCCTCCGTCCTCCGCCGTATCTTCGCCGTCGACGTCGACATCTTCCACACCGTCTGATCAGCCTGAAGATGAGATGTCGGTCATTGTGACATCCGATGGTTTTTACAATGAATTCGATCAACCGACGGCAGAAATGGAATCTTGGTGCAATTACTTTGATGCCCTTCAGTCACCGAAGTACATTGACCAAATATTTACCGACGGTTGGCTTGATTTTGATTCCATGGCTGAGGGTAAAATGGATCATTTTGAGGAAGAAGAAAGTGACATCAGATTGTGGAGCTTCTGCTGAAGAAAGGGTATACCAGAAAAAGTAAAAATTATCTTTACTTCATTTCTACATTATATTATATTTCTTTTAAAAATCTTCGTAAATTTCTTGAAGATATTACTGACCGTGACCAAAAATATGATGTTTTTCTTTTCAATTAACCAACGAACTCACATGAGATTTGGACTTTTTTTTTTTCTTCCAAACTAATCTCTGTACACGTTGGTTTTATGATGAAAAACGTTAATGTAATTTTTGTAATGAGTAATCATTGTTATTAATTGTTAATTATATTATAATTATTATATTAATGGAAATGTTAATTCATAATTGTTCTTCTATTGAGTGATTAATTATGTTCATCGCCGTCGGTGTCTATATAATATATGAGAAGCGGCGTAATGTAAAACATATAGGTGGAGATCTTAAAAGAGGCCTAATTTTTTTAAAAACTTCTATTAAATTCCTCAGGTAAGTTTTTTCGGGTTATATTTTTTTCCTAAATAGTTTTAATTTTATTTTCCATCTATAATCTATAAAAGAAAATTATTATATTTTCTATAAGTAAATGTTTAAAATAAAAAAGAAAACAATAAGGAAAACCAAAAATGTATTTATAATAAAGAGAAATGTACTTGGTCAAAGCTTCACATCAGTTTTCTCAAGAAATGAAAAAAAACAATAACAATTACATATAAAAAAAAACTCACCACTGTTAGTAATTGTACTTGGATATATTACATTAAATTGCTCTTCCTCTCAATTTAAGCTTTTGGAATGGTATTAAGAGAAGATATTGTACCAAAATTGCCCACCCGAATAAATTAAGTTACATTTTTTATAATACCAAAATAAATTAAAATATTTACAAGTTATAGAAAAATTTTGGATTCTATCACTAAAAGATTTTTCTATTACTATAATATATCAATAACTATCGGTGATAGAATTTACTATAGGTTATCAATATTTTGTAAAATCTACTACTTTTAAAAATTTCTTAGCAACTTAGCCTCAAAATTTAAGTTAATTGATAATGATAAATTTAATATAACATTTACTATACTTGGTAAATAAACAAACATACTCAAATTAACTTTATTTACCATCCACAAAGATTTTATATTTTTATGAGAGATACACCTAACAACTTTTTTGTAATTCGAGTACATTGAACGTTATTTTGAAAAATATATTCCTCTTCCATTACAGATCTTTTATATAGGAACATCCAACACTATATAATAAATACATTAAAATGTTTAAAAAATATCTCGACGTTTTACTGATTCTCCAATAACATTCAATAAATTTGTAGCAATAAATAAAGATCGAAAATTTCCATAGGTTTCGAATATAAAAATTATTTTTTGATTGATCCAATCCATAACCTGACCTAGATCAATATTATAAACTCAGTACTGTAAATTAAAGTATCGTTCTCGTCTCTATTCTTCGTCACATTGTTGGAACATATATTAAATATGTATCAATATGAAAATATTTGGCAATAATGTAAATATGTAAATTTTAAATTTACATAAAAAGTAAAAGAAAAAAAAGAATAATACATTTTTATGGAATATTGTTAAGAGAGTGAAAGTTTGGATTCATTCAATTTGTTGCATTTTAATTTAATTTTTTTTGTTAAATATCAAATGGGAACTAGAAAATAAGTTAAAGTTTTATCTTAGTTTTTTCCTCTTTTTTAAAATTTTTGTTTAGAAAATCAAATTGTCTTCCCTTTGAAAAATCATTGAAATTTAGGGAAAAATTTGATATTTGAAAAAAAAAGTTGCTTATATTTGTGGAAAGAAAATTATTGATGTTTGAAATAAAATCTATTACGTGATAATTAATAAAAAAAATTGATACGTAAGGAAAACAAATTATTGATATTTAGAATAAAAATTATTTTGTAAAAATAATTGTAGAGATTTTAACTGGTTGTGCAATTACCCAATCACTACAGCTACCACTCCCTAATAAATCCACCTTTATTTTTTTTCTTCTCGTTTTTTATTTTTTCTTAAAAAAGAACACATAAATTAAAGTCAGTCTATTAAAATATATATATATTTATAGAATAATGGGTGAATATTAAATTTGTGATAGGTAATAAAATTGGTTAAATTATAAGTTTAGTAGTGAAATTTGGAGTGGGTTTATTTTGTCTAAGACTTTCAAGATCACAGATTTAAGTTTTGAGTGGTTTGAAATTGATCTATTTGATGAAAAATTAAAAGTTTTAAATTTTTACCTTATAAAATTTAGGGTAGACTGATTAACTTTTAAAATTCCAAATTTTGCAAGAAACTATTTAGACATTTTTAAAGAATGTAATAATATATCAAAAATATATTTTAAAAAATTACAAATATAATAAAATTTAATATACTTTTAAATGGGTTTATCACTCAACTCTATCAACTATATCTAAATTTTGCTATATTTATAAATTTTTGTACATTATTTTATATTAATAAATGCTTTTCAAATCTGAGGCTATATTTACAGATGCTCATTTATTTTATTACATGTTGCTAGAAAATCTTTATATAAAATTGTTTGTCCAGTTGGTTTGTCTTGGTTTTATTATCTACAAATGTAAGAAACATATTTTGAAGAAACAAATTGGGAAAATAGAGAGGGGAAAAATATTTTACCATAAATAGGAATTAAATTATGATTGGGTGTTTTATAGGGCAGGGGTCGTTATAGTATGATTGAATATTGATGGGGTTTATTGTTTCCAGTTTTTGGAGGTCAATTCTTTAGATTAGATTAGAGTTTGACATATAAATAATTTTATATCTGATTGATTGATACCCTTCATATCCTTTGCATAAACTCTCCTAAATTCCGGAAATTAGCCAATTATATGGATTACCTATTATTCAAATTATATTTTCAAACACAATACACAATACTCTATTTGAATGACATTATTATTTTAATTACTTCAAATATAGTAAAATAAACCAAAGTATTTACATGTATATTAAAATTTTATGTGTTGGTAGGGTATGGTGTATATGATAAAATTTAGTTTCTTTTTAATTGCATTTAAAAAAAATAAAAAAAATGTGAATATATATGAAATGATTTTGATATGATTAGGTGAGTACCGAAGATTTTTGGTTTTGGGATTGCAATGTCCATCAAATAAATAATTGATTAAGATGGGTTGAAATTTTATTTTCATGGTGAAATAAAACATGACGATACTACAATTCATCCAATCAAAACCATCCATTTCAAAGTGCTTGACAACTTTTCGTTTTTTGTTTTCTTCCTTCAAATTTAAATAAATTATATTACCTATATATATGTATATATATATAATTACATTCATAAATTTACGTCTAATATTTATTTAACTTTGTATTAACGGGATTATATAAACACAAAATTAAATGTTCAAAGTCCAGAGCATTTACTAGACATGTGATTTAAATTATTAAATAATTTTAAAAGTATTAGAACATAAATTGAAGATTAAAGAACTTATAAGACAAATATTGAAAATAGGTCACATTGAATACTTAGGATCTATTTTGTACAACCCAACTTAATAATAATAAAACAAAAGTAGTATTTAAAAATATATTTTTACTAGGAATTTAAGTATTTTAAAAATTGGTAAATCATATAAAAGAAAAAAAATATATAGTTAATTTTTTTTTATTTAAGAAAATGAGATTATTAGTTACTAAAGTGGGGTTTAAGGTGAGGTCAAACCGTGAGCAGTGTGACCATCCAAAATGGAAATCTTTTTGTTAGTTTTTATAGACAAAATCAATCATATATTAAATACAAAGCAAAGGGTCGCTCTCTTTGTTTAATTAAGTTCACCTTATTTGTTGCCAAAGCCGTGCCTTTAATTCCATTTTGTTCTATTTTCTCACTATTCATTTCTTTTATTTATTCTCATTTGTCTTCTGAAGAGAAAAGAAAAGAAAAAAAAAAATACTTATGTCATTTGCCAATACAAAAATAAATTTGTTTCCCAAAAATATGGCCTAATTTTTGGTGTGTGTGTGTGTATATATATATATATATATATATATAGCTATTTTGTCAACTAAATTAGATATAAAATAAGTTTGTTAGAAGGTAATATTGTGCTTAATTGTGCATACTTGGATTGGATGCTTCATGATCATTTAGGTTGTGCTCTTTCGACTGGCCTTAAGTTCAAGTGGTGATGAATTCTTTGAAGCATGAAGCTATGAGGATTTGCTTTGGGTTTTGAAGCTAAGACGATTTGGTGGCAAATTGTACTTGAATTTGTGATATGAGTGTACAATTTGTTTGGGTTTTTTTTACCCCATTCCTAAAAGAAGAAACCGACTAATTTTCTTTTTTCTTTTTAAAATGGAGAAATGAATGGATGAAACGTGAAGATGTTAAGTGAGCAAAATGATGGGGTCCCATCCTGAATTGTTGTTGATGAGATGTTAGACGTTGTATTTGGACGGTGCTGGGTAACCTCAAAGGACCACGGTGCTTCTTCCTCAACAAAACTAAACTATTTTTCTAAATCTTTTTGGACCCCATTTGTCCTTACACATATTTAAACCCCCACTCCCCCAATTCACCTTTTCATAATACTTTATAATACACAATCATCTCAAACAAAATAAAAACATATTTTTATTACTTTCTATTCAATATATTTTTACAAAAATTACTTTTCTTTAAGTCTTAGACTTATCTCTGCTTTGTCCTTCAGTTTAAAAAATGTTTCTTTTTAGTTTTTAATTTTAAAAAATATACCCATTTGATGATGTTTTCAAAATATATCACTTTAGTTTTTAGATTTTTAAAAAGAAAATTATTATGAATAGTACAAATCGAAACAATTTACAAAATATAGCAAAAAATTTTAATATGAGCTATAACAATTTTAATAAATTTTTATATACTTTTGTAAAAAGTTTCAATATCTTGCTATTTTTTAAAATGAAAATAGGTTTAAAAGGTCCTAGAAACAGGATATATTTTTTATTTTAAAAAACAATTATATGATATTTAAAATTTGAAAAGTAGTTTGTAAGAAGATATGGTTTTTAGAAATTGTTTTTCTAATTTAAAATATTATATAACTAGTTAAAATAAAAATATAAAGTTACTTGAGACACTTCATGGCCTAAAAAAGTACACATTGAAAACTCGAAGAAAAGACAAATCTATTCTTATAGATATGGAGACTAAAATGTTACATGTCTAAAACTTAGACGCCAAACATACATAACCTTTAAAG
This sequence comes from Cucumis sativus, assembly GCF_000004075.3. Classification (NCBI taxonomy): domain Eukaryota; kingdom Viridiplantae; phylum Streptophyta; class Magnoliopsida; order Cucurbitales; family Cucurbitaceae; genus Cucumis; species Cucumis sativus. Next base: position 17,769,550 of record NC_026658.2, read on the forward strand.
GCCAAAGACTAACTTTATATCATACCCCAGCATCAATAACTACCTAGGCGAAAACTTGTAGAAATACACGTTGTTATCACGACCTTTTATGTAAAATAATGGAGTCAAAATGCAAAGTAAAAGACCAATAATAATCATATGTATTACAAATAATTTATTTTATATGTTACCGACAATTTATATTTTTTAAGTTATGGAATTTGGAAAACCAAACCTATTTTGTTTGGGTGCAAAATTGTTACAAATAATATTAAATATTTTAAATGATTTTTTAAAAATCATTATTCATAATAATTGTTTACTTGACCATATGTGTGGATTACTTACTTCGTTCTCTATTTATTATAAACTTTATATTTGTTCCAAAGAGTAAGTTAAAATGATTATTTATTACAAACCAAATAAGAAATTAAAATGATTATTTATTACTATCAACATATGTAGTGGTGGAGTTTTCATTTGTTTATTTTCCTTTCGAATGATGTGGTCCATTATAAATTTCATTACACCTTCAAATTGCTTAGCTTCTCTCAAAATTCAATCCATTAAGCTTGTTGCTGGTATGATTTAGGGATGGGGGAATGGGGTTTCCTCTTTGTGTATCTTAACTTCTACAAAATGTATAAAACAATTAACCATGAAATAGAGAAATGAAATGATCTTTTTTTCTTTCTTTTTCATAACTGCAACTTAACGAGGAAGTTTTGAGAAAAATTCAAACTAAGCTTCGCAAATATTGGTTGCAAATCTTATAACTCTTTAGATTTTCTTAGAATAGTGAAACATAAAATTGAAAAAAACAGATTAAGCAACAGAAATATTGGTTGCTAAACCATTTTTTTTTTTTTTTTTTTATCTATAATCTCTATTTACATAGCTTTTATTTTCTTTAAGTAGGATGACATGACTTCATCTCACAACTCCGTTTGCAAGTTAACAGAAATTATAACAAAGGAAGTACCAATTAGAAAGTTTTGGCAATTGATAACAAGCTAACGACGACCACTTGAAAATTTGATGTTGAAGTCCAATGGGCCGCAACGAGAAGCCCAAATCAGCGACGCCGTCATGAATTTTTACCAATCTGGGGGCCCTTCACCACCCGGCAATCGATTCTCTTGGATTTCCATAGGCGTTCCTTCTTCGTCTAAACCTTCGTCCTACTCTGTACTCTCCTCTCTCCGGCGCGCTTCTTTGCTCTCAATTCCATCTCTCTGCTTCAGTATGGCGAAGGAGGTTTATACCAGGGAACACTTACTTTCCCTCTTGCAGGTACTTACATTTTTCACTCTTTCTCTATCAATTTACATGCTACTTGATATCTCCTTCTCAGTACGAGGGCGTAGGTTTCTTTCTCCTCATCCAATGCTAGACAACTCTCGTAGAGTTTATGTAGAGCTCCGATAATTCTTATTCTTTTGAGATTCGCGTTATAATTCACTTGCTTTGAGTAGCCTCAGAACGGAATGACATACGAATGGTTCGGTTTCTGTCAGATTTTGTAGTTTGTACGACGCTTCAGATTGATTTCCCCTAGATTGGGGACGGAGCTTGTTAGCATAATTGCTCACTGTTTCCAGATTGATATCCGATGACTAATTTAATTTTAATAACTCTGTAGGATCTTCAAGTTGATTTTTCCAGGTACGAACATCCTGCTGTATTGACAGTTGAAGCTCAGGTAATTTTAATTCTGTATGGAAAAAAAAGGAGCGAATAAACTATAAATCCACACTTCTCATTTTAATTTTAATTTATATACAAACTAACGGGATTAAGTATGGCCTAATCCACATTCAGGCAAAATATGTTGGAAATTTGGGGGGTGGCCTCAGTAAGAATCTGTTTTTGAAGGTAGACATCTGAACAAACTGTTTCTGCTTCATAATTGTAGTTATTAGAACATGCATTCTATGTTGCAATGTATGTTTTTAACACCTGCGATACTTTCCGCTAATATGCAGGACAAAAAGAATAGATACTATATTGTTTCTGCATTGGCAGACACCAAAGTGGATCTAAAAGGTCTGTACACTTTACACGCCATTGATTTCTGTTAATTTTTCTTCTTTATATTTAGGGTCTATAAGTCAGAGACGCAGTCACATGTGCTTGGTATTTAAGGAGAAACTCTATGATCTTATATTTATAGTGTGATATGATTAATGGTGCATTTTAGTCATGCAGTTCTATCTGTGAGACTTGGTTTGGGTAAAGGTGGTCTGAGAATGGCTCCCGAGGAAGCATTGGGTGAGAAACTTAAGGTCAGGGAAATTCAGGCTGATATAATTCTTTCACTTCATTTTGTTAGATCTTGCACGTGCTCATCTTTTGAACAAATTGATAGGTGTCCCTGGGCTGTGTTACTCCATTTGCACTCATCAATAAAACAGCACGGTATGCATTCTTTAGTTGTCGAGATTTATTTCACGACATCTATCAACAGTTCAGCAAAATTTTATTCTTGATATGTTTCATTTTCATTATCAGTAGCTTTCTTTGCTTTGTTGTTATGTGTATTGTTGCAGGAAATCTTTAAGATATATGCAGTTATCACTTGAACAGTGTGAACGTTTAGAAATATACAATCTATAAATAGTTATAAGAAGAGCTAACTTTTCCGACATTCATATCCGGGATTATGTGATAATCCATGGGACAACATAGTGTTTTTGCCTTTTATTTTGTGCACATTAATATCGGCAGAACTAACCATCTATTTATTGTATTTTATTCTAGTTATTATGTGCCATTGTAACCCTTTCCTCGTGCAGGGATGTCGCCTTGTTGTTAGACCAGGGATTTAAAGGCCAGGAGTTTTGCTTCTTTCATCCTCTGTCAAACGAAACATCAATATGTAAGGGCGGTGTATTTTCATTTATATTTTTTTTCCTTTGTTCACCTCTCTGAAAAATAGATTGCTTAAACTTCGTCTTTTAGATGCCCAATTCTGAATTTTTGTGTTGCTATATATTTTCCACTTGCTAGATAATGTTATTCCGGGTTCCGCTCTTCAATTTGATGGTCGCTTTCTTTTGTGTATTTGGGTGTGTTTGACAATATCGTTCCGTTCCATGTTTATCTTGGTCGATCTACTTTTTTAGTGATTTTTCTCCCCTTCTATATGTATAGAACGTAGAAAATTTCTTCCATGTTAATCTTTCATGATATAGCATTCTTTGTTCTTGCATAAGTGTGATATATAAATAGACCATTGCCTGCTCTTTTATAACTTAAATTAATCCACTTTATATATTGATGTTTTCAGCCATTAATACCAGTAATCTCGACAAGTTCCTTCAATCGATTGGGAGAGACCCTTCATATGTTGACTTGGAGGTGAATACATGTCTGCTGATTATTAACTTCATTTAAAAAGTACATTACTTGGTTGATTTTGATTCCCTATCTGCAGGCTAATCCTTCTGTAGGAAAGGATCAACCCCCAGATCTTGCCGGACTTGTTCCCTCTGTTTCTTCCCTTGTGCCTGATACACCAGAGAAAGTATCTTCTCACCCGGATTCTAATGAAAATCACGGTGTTACTGACAAGAAGTCTAAAGCAGTTGCAGGTAGAATATGAACCTTATGCTTATAAGCTATATAGTACAAAAAAATAGGGGAAATAAATTAGTGTAGGGGATTAAATTTTATGTAGGTTTTGTTTCTTCAGGACTGATGAATGGGGCATCTGAATGTTAGGTTTGGTAAGGTTATGTAATTTTTGCCTTTACGCTTTTTTCTGTTTTACACATGTAGGTAAGTACATAGAGTTTATTTTCCCACTGCTTTCTAGTCTTTTTCGAACCACTGGCTAAATAATAATTGAAGGTTCACTAATTGCATAACTGCTGTATAGCCCAACCCGACTATAACATCAAGAAAATATCTTATGCCTTATTACATTTCTGTTAATTAATGCTATAATTATTTCGAATAATGCCAATTGGGTGGATGGGCTGTCTTCCTCCCTCATTTAGGAACTAGCAATGTCACAGTGGCCGTACTAAATGATCTTCTTTTGGCTAAAGTAACGAGTTTCTCCCTTTAAAACAGCGAACACAGTCAAACCATCTACCACTGTGAAAGTTGGAAAGGACAAACCTACACCCAAGGTTCAACCAACCTATGCAAATGTGGAAAAATTTGTGGAAGAGATCCTTGATAAGACGTCAGCAATAGTGCTCTCACAGGTATACTGTTCTTTCCATTACTATCCACTTAGTTGTCATTGTTCTGGAACTGACAAAATCAAGTTTGACAGCTGACAGAGGAGACAGTTAATAAACATGGAGAGCATTTGGGAGCCGCGGTGTCAAACAGCATTAAGAGACATCTCAGCTCGGAATTGAACAATCTTTCTGTGAGTATTTTACTTAAAATGATGACTTATTTTCTTCTTCTGGAGCAACGTAAAACAGCTTTAAAAGCTTTGCACTTGCTATTTCTAATTTCTAAATACTTGAATTGCTTACAGCTTTATCAATTTTAAGTCCAGCAGTTTTTCTTTGTTCTCAGTTTATACGTTATTTCACATGAATAAAAGCTGAAGTGTGTGATTTATGATGCATTTATTACTGCAGATGATATTTAAGAACACAGCATACACAGAAGGGTTCCATGCTGGGTCTTCTCATAAAGTGAAACATCCATGCTGATATCTGCCTGTGGTTCCAAGCAACTGGAGAAGAGAACTCGGACAGAAGGCGAGTAAGGGAGTTGTGGTCAAGATTCTTTTAAATTGATATATGGTGGCGTAACCTAACATTTGACAAAAAATTTCATAACAACCGATTGTTATAAGAACTGGTTCTGTGGTAAAGCATCTTTAGCACTACCGCTAAAAGTTATTTTTATTTTCATTGAGTTCTCTGATCTCATTTGCCTGTGATCAAGTTCTGCCATTTCCCTTTGTTTTGTAAAAATGATGACCACCAGCTTAATATTGCCGATGGGGCCTCACACACAGTTCAGGTAATATATTTAGGTTTAATGATCAGAGTGAAAATTGCAAGTTAATATATGATTATGAATTTTGGTCTTGGATTAACACTTGTTTTTCCTCCCTTAAAAGAAAAATACAAATGCATTTATGGTAGTGAAAATAACGCTTACCTTGTATCATTTACATAGGAATTCTTTGGTAATTTTGGTATTCATTGTTTGTGTTGCACTTGCATGTTTTTTTGTGCTTATTGTAGATTATTTAGATATTATAAATTGGGTAGAAATGAGAGCATCCTGCCAGTGTAATGGGCATGGGTTTCAGAAAGATGTTTTAGTTTAGAACATGAAAGATGCTTCAAACTAACACAATCGAAATGATATACGTTGGAGACTGATCTCTTAGGACAATCTCAATCCTGCAAATCAAAGAGTTGAATCATCTGATTAGTGCTTTTGTTGAGACCGTAGAATAATTAGAAGATATTTGAAAGAAGGCAATGGAGTGGCATGCCATACCAAATGTGTACCATGGTAATGAATCTAATGAATACGTTTTTCCTTAACAGTGTCTTCGTACACGCCCACATGTATTTTACATTCCTAGCGAAAAGTTTCAAGTATAATCCAAGTTAATTGCAGCATAAACATCGACATTAGAAGGGCTGAGGAAGAGAGGTAGGATGAACCACCCCTTGAATTAATTTCTGGGAAATGAAATAAAATATCTGGGTTAGAATCCGTGATGGGATTATAGAACTGTTTTTATTTGTTTACTTTTTATGCTTTTATTTTCAATTTAGTAGAATTCGTGAAACTTCTTAATATGTATATATACTTATTTATTTATTAGTTTTAAATTTTATGCATTAGCTTTTTAAATGATTTTTTAATTCGTAAAATTGTTTCTCCGCCCGTAGAAAGTATGCGAATTGATTTCTTTGGCCGAAGATTTTGAATAATGGGATGAAGAGGAAAATAATTTTAGGCATGATTTTATCTCCCATTAGAGACATAACAAATGTAAGATCATCAGCAATAGATCCCTAATTATTGTATGTGCATCTTTAGTTATGGTCATACAAATTTTATTTATTCGTATATCAATATCCCTATTCTGGAGACATTCCATTATTTTGAAGAGTAGAAAGAACAAATTATGCATCACCTCGAGAAGAAGCATCGAAGCGGTTCCGTGGAAATGGACTAATCTGCCTATACCTATTCCGAAATGGCCAAGGCACCAGGTGACTCCACCATCTGGCACATCTTCTCCCCATCCCTTCCTCTTCAGAACTACTCGACGCTTCATTCTCCGGTGTAAATGACGGCATCTCTTGCCTACAAACCGGGCAACTGTTATGAAGCCGAAGCCATGGTACTATGCACTCCGAATGGTATATATGCTTACAACTTAACTCCCTTGCTTCTCCCCCCACTTCAAACTCCTCCTTACAAACTGGGCAGTGCGACTCGTTCTTCAGATGCTCTGCTTCTATTTTCACCGTTGGAATTCTCTCGATTGCCTCCTCGCTTGCCGGTGCCGGTCCTGGTCGGTCGTTCTGCGTCAGCTCTTCAATTAACTCATCTAGTTGTGGTCCAGTGAAGTAGTCTCTTGGACTGATCCTCCGTGGTAATATCGGCTGGATTGGCTGAAGTTGGTCAGGGGGACCAAAAACGATAACAGTACGAGACCGATTTGGATTTGGAGGTTGTTGGCCAAAGTTGTCCCTCTCGTCCAGACTTCGACTACGCCATCGTCTTCGCCATTGAGGCAATTCATCTCCTTCAGGATCACTAAACGATCTCCGATCAAATTCCTCGAACCTGTGCCATGGTGGATGGTGGCGGTTCCCATTTGGGGTTCTGTTATTGAAGATACGAATCGGCTGGTTGAGCATTAGTGAGAGGGCTTCAAATAAACGACCCTCTGGCGAGGGATTAAATTCAGGGAGTGTGAGTTGCACCTCTTCAATGAACTGCCCAAAACAGCGTGGGCAGGTGAGCTCCGAAGGGTGTGCTGAGGCGAGGGTAACGGTGCGGTGGCATTGGTGGCACCAGTAGAGCTGGAAGGTTGTGGTATGGCGGTTGTTGGTTGTAGATTGGGGTGGGGTCAAAGACATGGGAAAGACGAACAAATGTTTGGAAATGGTGGAAGTTGGTGATTAGTTTTGTTAGTTAGAGAAATGATTTGGGAAAGGGAATCAGAATGTGGGAAGAATTTATATAATGGGGAAAAAGGATGGGAGAGGGAGTGGAGAAAGGAATGGCTTTATGGATATGCAGAAGCAATTCTGACATTGCCATCCTCATATGACATCTATCTATATCCTGATGGATTTGGTTAGTTTCATATTGTTTCGTAGAGATGAAGAAAAGGATGAGTGAAATGTGGTAACAACAGTTGTCTTTGTTTATGGGCTTAATTTCCTGCTGATTGTGTTTCTGGGTTTCCCAATGGAAGGAACATTATTTACGCTTCCTAGATTTCCTGTTTTTTAAAGTTAAATTCGTCGTTTCAAAGTGGAGATGAGGCTGCTACCTCCTAGGCCCGAATCATTTTCTGGATAGTCCACTGTTCGGGCTTAATGTTGTTTTGTTCGGCTCAAGACCTTTGTTTGACACACCAATGTAGCCTATCTCTTTACGGCAATTGAACAAATGGTCTAAAACAAAATGATGTTTTTTGAATTTTTTTACCAACCACCTCTTTTCTTGTAAAGTAGCTAAATTCTGATACTATTAAACTAAAAAGATCTACAAAAAAATTGATTATATATTTTAAGTTCAAAAAAAGCTTGAGATGTCAAATCTAATGACCAAATTCTCAAGCAATGCCACTGTTGGAGGGAAAATCTGGATTATTGATATTTTTCCAATTGGGATTATTTCAAACGTACAAAATTTAAATTATTGGAGCTATATTTTTACATATTAAAGTGACAATTTTATTTTTGTAACAATTTGCATTGTTTTCTTCTTTAGCACAAAGACCTACACTTTTTTTTTGAAACTTTAGGGCAAGCAAATGTTCTTAAAAATAATTAATCCATTCACAGCTAATTCCAGGATCATAACTCAATGTTAAGTACACTTTTGACCATGGGATCATAGATGCAAATCTTCACTTTCAAATGTAGGAGATCTTCATTTATTTATTGACAAATACGTTACTTAAATTATAATATTTAATAGGGTTGTTAACATTTATATTATTATATCTAATTCTTGTAACACCTTTTTTTCCCTCTCATTTTAGTTTGATTGTTTTCCATTGTATTTCTATATTAATATTTTTTTTAAGTCTAACAAAATGTAATTTGTGGGACAAATGTTGACTTTATAATCAAATATTTATAAAGAGAAAAAATAGAGAGCTGTTTTGGTGTGAGTTTTTAGGGAGAGAATTGGGGTTTCTTCACCAAATCCTAACATGATGATGACTAAAGTGTCACACAACAATGGCTTTTGGTGGTTCACCTACATCTTCCCTTGTGTTCCTCTCCTTTTATTTGCATTTCCTCTATATAAATTCACTTTTTTTTTTTTTAAGGGTATCATTCCCAAAAAGCCATTTCTGTAGAAGTTAGTGTGACATGTTTGACCAAGTAAACTTATTTTAATCAACCAACAAACACTAATGACGAAGTCAAGTATTTAAGAGATATATATTGCACTTCCAACAAATCCTTAGCCCATCATGTTACGATATACACTTCATTAAAATGTCGATATTTGCTTTGAGAATACAAAAATTGAATGAAATAAAGCCAATTTGAATGTTGAGTCTCGTTTTCTATCATATTCAAATAGTCTACTTTATGGTTGAACTAAAAACTAATTAGGTGAAAACACTTATATGTATCATTATAGATTTTGAAAAAAAGAGAATATATTTGACTGAAAATGATCCAACTCTTTATATAAATGAATGCTTATGAAAGCAATTTGAACTCTCTCTCTCTATGGTCGGTTTTGAACATTTACAAAGTCAAAAATACAAGTCCAATTGGTCATTTAATTCAATTAAAAGGAAAAATATACCATTGAATTCTTCTTCTGTTGAGGGCAGGCCAATTCTTGCTCTCCTCCCCCATTAAAGAAGAAACCAAAGGAGAAATCAAAAACCCAATCAGCCACTCCAAGAATACAATTCATAACAGTCAGCAAATAGGAGGAAGCAATCCATAACCTTCCATTGGATAACAATTATGTTATAGAAAATATTCTCTCCTCCTATTAAACTCTGCCAAGTGTAAAAATATTGGGTTATTGTTTATTCCTTTTTGTTATTGTTGTGCCCTAATTCTTTAGGCTCTCGTGTATAAATTGGGTATGCTACCCCTTGAATTAAGGATCAATACTCCCTCTCTTAATCAACTCCTGAATCAAGTCACTGTGATCAAGCTTGACAGAGGAAATTACTTGTGATGGAAGACTGTAGCCCTACCAATTCTTCGGAGCCACAAACTTGAAGGATACATTCTAGGTGAAATCACCTGCCCACCAAAGTTTCTGGGACAAACCTCCATTGCAACCAATGACGATGAAGGATCAAGCTCTTAGACCGTTGTCTCAAGTAGCACTGCGAGTCAAATGACTGGAGAAGTGATAAACCCACTCATATGTTTGTAGCTGTGGATACATTAATTTTACATAAGGGCATAACACATTGTATAATAAACAAACTAAAATATGTTTTAAAAATATCTCTTTCACTACTGCTCAATAATGTTTACTATGGTTTGTAACAACAAACAAACTCTGACAATTTAAATATGTAAATTTAAAATTTATCTAAAAAAAGAAAAGAAAAGAAAAATACATTTTTCATGAAATATTGGTGAGGGTGTGGAAGTTTCGATCACCGATTTTGTTGCATTTTTTTAAAAATATTTTGTTAGATAACATATGTGGCCTAGAAAATAAGTTAGAGTTTTATCTTAGATGAGTTTTTCTTTTTTTAAAAAATCATATTCCTCCTAAGAAATCAAATTATTTCTTTTTAGGAAATCATTGAAATTTATAAAGAAATTTGATATTTAAGAAAAGAAAAATATTGATATTTGAGAAAAGAAAAAATCTTTTTTGAAAATTATTGATATTTGAGTAAGGAAAATTATTTATGTTTGGAACAAAATCTATTTTGTGACAATTTATGAATAAAGTTGATATTTGAAGAAAGAAAATTATTGATATTTGGAATAAAAACTATTTCATAAAATTAATCGTAATAAACAAGATTTGAACTTAAACAAAATTTAGGCAAAATGAAGCTAAATTTAATATATAAAGTAATCTAACACTTCAAAATTAATATTAAAATACAAAAACTGATAATGTGAGAGAGCACGTGTCCCTTGGCCCCTTAATAAATCTGCCTTTGTTTGTAGTAGATCAACTACATCTCTGACTGTATAACTCAATGACACCGGAAGTTGCTATACAACTAATGTGATATGATCAACATTCACTAGATCTGTGGACAAGAGTATAAAAATTGTTTGGAGTACAATCCATAACAGAAGAAGATTATCTCCGTCAATCCTTTCAAGAAAGAGGAAAAGATAATAACATGTCTAAATATTTACGACTCATAAAATTAATAACTTCAGAATGAATGGAAGTCCGGTGGTGTTTAGAAGAAAGCTCTTGTATCACAAGTTCTTTTTGGACTTGATGAAGATTATAATATAGTGGTTGTAACGATTGAAGCAAGGCCAAACTTCTCATGGTTAGATATGCAATCTAAATTATTTTCGTACGAATAGAGGTTGAACTTCAAAAACTCGGAAAGAGTCGTGAATAGAACTAATGCACCGTTTTTCACTATAGTTAATGGAAGAGGAAACACCATTATATTGGTCCCCTCCACAACCAACAACACAAAGGGGAAATCACAATGCAACCGATAACAATGGTAAAAATTCCTTCGCTATTATGGGTATTCAAAATAGCAATCCCTTCCTGAGTAACACTCAGACCAAAATACCAACTTAAGATGGTATGCCAACAGTGGGGCCTCCAATCATGTGATTGTTGATTACAATAATATCCACAATCCAGTCGAATGATCAAGTAATGCATATTTTACGGTAGATAATGGAGATAAATTAACTATCAATTCTATTGGAAATTCAACATTAACTTATGAAAAAGTCTTATTAAAATTGTACTTGAGATCGTGAAAAATCTGATTAGTAGCACAAGATAATAGAGTTTTTGTTGAGTTTTATGACGATTACTGTCTTATATAATGGACAAGGGTATGGGTCGAGTACTTTTGAAGTGGGTTATCATGAAGGCCTCTACAAATTTGAGGATGTTGCAGGGACGTCTAAATGTGTTTCTGATGCTATGGATATTAGTAAATCTCCTCAATAGTGTTGTTTCTAGACTAGTCAGACATCAATGATTAGGACACCCCTTGAAGGATGTAATCTGAACTTCAAAAGAAATGAAAATATTTATTTCTGTCATTCATATCAACTTAACTTGGTAAATCACATGCTCTGCCATTTTCTGAATTTGAGTCTTGTGCTCTGAATTTGTTTAATCTTATTCATTCTTTTTTCTTGATATGATCATACCAGGTTTGTTTGGCTCTATCCTTTACAACTCAAGGGTGACGTTGTAAAGGCTTTTGAACATTTCGTCACAATGATTTAAGTTACAATACAAAGCTGACATTAAAATGCTACAATATGATAATGTAGAGGAGTACAAGAAAATTTGTTCTATAAGCTACCAACTGAGTATTTTCACACATATGTTCTGTCCTTACACACATCCAATACAAGAAATAGGGTCTTTTTCGGTGGAGCCCCATGTCGGCCAAAACTCTAAACAACATTGGAGAAGGTTTATCGACATCGACAACTATGTCGGAGATACTTTTTTCGACGCAGATCACGTCAACGACGGAAAAAATTTCACAGACGCACTTTGTCAGCACGTCGAGGAAGACTTTTCCCGACGTGACATTGCAAAAAGGCTTCTCCGATGTGACAAACGTGCGTCAGGGAAGCTTTTAATATTATGTTTTTGTTTAGTTAATTTATTATTTATTTTATTTTATTTCTTTTGTTTTTGTGTAATTATTGTTTTAGTTAATTTACTTCAACCCAAAGTTGGCAAAATTTGCCGTAAATGATGAAAATCAAAATATTTTAGTTAATTATAAACAATATACACGAAATATGTTCAATACAAAAACAATTACATTAACAAAAAAAAAAAACCCGAAAACTATATTATACTCTAGTGCTCTAGTTACGGACGCCAAACCTATAAATCACATAAAAGTAGAGTTAGAATATCACATATGCAAATTTAAACAAATTAAATATTGACAAGTACTTACCTCAAGTGATCACGATCCTCTCTATGCTCGACTCATCTCCTCGATCATCTTTTTCATCTCCTCCATTTGTTGTGCATGGTCCGCCATTTGTTGATCTCACTTCTCTTCTCTCAAGGGTTGTTCTAAAATTATGTTGGAGTTAGCATGTTCAAGACTCTCCTTTAGTTCACTAACCTCTGCCATGTGTGTCTGGTGGTCATACAAGATGAAGCGAAACTCATCCTAGACTTGGATTTTGGACTCAACCAAAACCTTTTGTGTAGCCCTGTCGTCTACCTAAAACTCTCTCGCATGTCTCCTCCTCAATTAGTGGTTAAGAACCCTCTAGGACGGGTTGAGACTGAAGTTACACCATTTAATTATGCACGATAGAAACTTATAAGTTTGCGAGATGATCAGACTTAAAAACAGAATTGAAAGTATAACAAAATATAAAGTTTTCTTAAACTTACAAAAGCATCCTCTATTGCTGGTGAAACGAACTCACCAGTACTACTAGAGTGTGTTTCTATGAATAACTCGACACGGTCCACCAGATGATCATGTAGTTCAGTGAGCTTTGTTTGTCTTTGAAGGAATGACTTTGTGCCGCTTATGTGGTTGTAAGCTGTTGCGCCCTAACAGCCTTGCACATATTTGATTGCTCCTACGTTAAAAAAACGACGATGATCAAACAATACAATTCACATGCTTCCTTAAGTACGTAAGTTATAATATAAAACTTAATGGCTTAGTTCAACTTTAACATTTGGTAGCTTTCCTTTCTTAGCCCAACTTTGCCTTAAAGCTTGGTGACCTAGGAGAGGAGAGAGAAATCTTAAAACACAAGTAAAAACTTGGTGAGTGATAGCTTTTGAAAAGCTTTTTGGGCATACATTGAAATTGTTTTCATAAACATGGCTTTCATCGCCTTATTTCACAAATCAGAAATCACATATTAGCCGCCTTTTATATTCCCTCACCAAGAACATGAACTATTCTCACGCATAGACTATTGTGATGTTCTTTTCATCAACTGCATCCCTCGAAGAATTTTCTGGATCATTTTTTGTTGTTTCAAGCACAATACACTCCTTTCATGCATTGGCCAACTTCACTACACCATATAATCCTTTTAATTTATATATAGTTGGCTTTAAGGAATAAAACTAATAGTTTACAAACAATCATTTCACACATTTACCACGCATAAGACTTAACATAGCATAAAAGCTTTGGTTTGAAAATTATTCCTTTCATAAACATTAACGCATAGAAACAACATTACAATAAACAAGAAATTCAAAAGAAAGCTTCGAAAATTAACATTAAACATTTTTTTAAATTACTCATTGACAAAATTTCCTTCTTCAAAACGCCTAGTTCCCTCCAAAAGTCTTCTTCTCGGTTAGTGAGTCTTCCTTTAAGTATTTAGCATAATCTTCCTTTACTACTTACCCTTCCTCCCAATTTATACTAATCCCAAATTGGGTTAGTCATCATCCTTGATTTTCCTTAAGCTTGTCAGCTCTTACTTAAAGTAATACACATATAAGTCTAATAAATTTTTAAACCATGCTTAGCTTAAAACCTTTAAACGTGACCCATTAAATAAAATTTAGAAATTTTTCATAAAATTCCTAACTCCTCAACGCCTAATCTCATCTCGCGTTTAACCCTCAAAACGCCTATTGTATCTTGCTCGCAGATTCTTTTCTCGTGTCACAGTCTCCAGAACGCCAAGCATCAAAACACCTAAATCCTCAAAAACTTCTTTCTTCTAAATTCTTTACTTAGCTTCTTATTGTTCGAAATGACCATTATTTTTTTTTCAGGCACAAGTCTCACACTACCTTAGAACCAAACTTTGTGTCGTTGAACTCCCCTTTCGTTAACCAAAAACAAGTAAAAAACTCATGCATCCAAGTTAGTAGTACAGTAGCACACTCCAAGAATACACTAATTCATAACGGTCAGAAAATATGAGGAAACAATCCAAAACCTTTCATTGGCTAACAATTATGTTATAGAAAATATTCTCTCCTCGCCAATATGAGCTTAGCTCAACTGACACCCGTATGTTTTTGTAGACTAGAGGTCTCGGGTTCAAATTTCCACCCCAGCATTTATTACAATACCTTTGCAAAAAAAAAAAAAAAAAATCATATATTCTCTCATCATATTAGGAGAAACTTTCCTCGGTGATCCAAAATATGAATGTTGCTTTTCTTATGTTTCACTAGGTAAAATTACTATCTAAATGGTTGTTTGGGATGCAAAGTAAGTTATTATAGTTTATGGATCATAATAATTTGTGTGTTATTATAGTTGTGTTTGAGTTGCAGAGTATTATAATCTGTTTGGGGTCAAGATTATAGCAGTTTGTAAAATAAATATTTCTTATTTTAGAGAGATGTTTATTTTCTTGCACTATTACTTTTTTCATACATATTTAGGTACATGAAATAGAGACGCTTGCAAAAATAACAATTTTTTTAATTATAATAGTGTTCATGTCACTACATTTTCTAAATTGCAAAAGTAGCAAATTTAAAAGTCGATAGCTCTCTGATAGCCATCCGATAGTCTGATAGTCATATGATATCACTAATTTTGCTAAATTCGCAACATGCAAAAAAATAGGTGACATAGGCTGTTTTTTTCTAAATGTTTTTGTTATTTGATGCAATTTTTCCATGAAATATCATTTTTGAAAAACATAGTTCAGACTATACCTTCTACAATTTATACAAACTAGTTTCTTTCACGTGCAACACACGTGGATGCCATGTTATTTTTAAAAATATAAAATTAATAATATATGTTATAGTAGCATTTTACTAATGATTATATTTTCATATTTACCTAATTGAGAGTTATATCTCATCATTTTTTACTATTTAAAGTTAATATTTTATTTTTAATGATAATTAATGATATAGATGTTTCAAAATTAATTTTTATAAAAGGGTGGGTACAAACTTTTAT
Source organism: Cucumis sativus (assembly GCF_000004075.3). Taxonomy (NCBI): domain Eukaryota; kingdom Viridiplantae; phylum Streptophyta; class Magnoliopsida; order Cucurbitales; family Cucurbitaceae; genus Cucumis; species Cucumis sativus. The sequence goes on from NC_026658.2 coordinate 17,784,824, forward strand.
TTTTTTAGTTATTCCCTTTATTTCAAGTTTAGTTATATATCAAAATGTGATAATATTTAATTTATTTTTTTAAAAAAATTATATTATATTTTTAAAGATTATTGAAACAAGAAGTTATAAGTTATAAAGAAGAAAAAATAAAAATAGATTTAAGTAATATATAGAAACATGATAGGAATTACTATTGGATAATTGACGTAGAAAATATCCGTATATATAAAATGTTAAGATTTTTATGAGATTAAGTAGTTAATTTGTCGTCTTTTACTATTTTAGAATTTGAATGTTTGTAACAAATATTCATAAGTCGTCCATAGTTGATACATAATATAAAAGTCATATAATATTTCTAAGCTAAGAATTTAAAAATTGGTAACTATAATCATTGATTTGAATTTAGTTTCACCGTATTTCAGTTTCCTAACTCTTTTGGTTTTGTTGTTATGTCTAAATATTAAATTTTTATCATCTAAAATAATACTAATTTTTAAATTTAAAAATGCACTTTCCAAAAAAATGTCAGAAATTTTAGAGTATTGATGTAGAAAAGCATAACAAAGAGATATACTAATTTAAGATAAAAGACATACAAATTTAAGATAGAAGACATAATGAAATGAAAAATAAGGTTTGTCATTTTAATTTTTCATTTTAGCTAAAAATAAACAAAAAGAAAATATAATAGAAAAGAATATGGAAGAAAATTTTTCATTCTAACTCATTTATATAACTAAAAAAAAATAACAAAAAGAAAAATAGTTCCAACCAACTAAAAAAAGTAGATAATATTTACAAAGAAATGCAAGAAAATATTTAAATATTTGTATAAATCTCTAGCACGGAAGAAATAAATATTGTCTTCTTGCATTTTTCTCTTCTCTTAATTGATGATGCGATTTTCTAGATTCACTATTGATCTTTATCTTTTCATCTTGATTGTCTCCTTGCACTTCCATATTCACTTAACAATGATTTGTTGCTTAGGCAAACAAGGGATATCATACATTTATATCGAATAAATTGGTAGAAAGATGGGTTAGAGAATTTTAAAAGGTTTCCTTGAATTTATTATCATGCCTATAAAAATTTCTCCACAATCCATGAAGTTAATTAGAGTAATAAATATTTTTGAATCAAATATTGAATGGTTAGAAAAGTGAAGAGAAAAAGTTAACATTCACCATATACATTGAACTTGAATGACAAAATTGTCACCAAATAAATAGTAAAAATACTCATAATTAAAGGGGTAAAATTGACTAAGAAAATTTCTCAATATAAAAGCTTTTATATGTAGTATAGATTAGTTTATTACTACACAATGCACATGCTATAAAACTTTATAATATAACCTCATTTATGAAAATTGATATGTAATTTTATCAAATCTTGATAAATTTAATATTATCTATCTATTTATTTATACATATATAATATTTAAATTTTACTAGGTTTCGAAATAAAATTTAAATTTCATACACTTCTAGATTTAACTAATTTGAAAAAGAGAATGATTTTTTTTAAATATCAGAATATGCTAATTTCAAATTCAAATTGAAATAAACTAGTATTTCCGTCTATTGAAAAATTATAATTTTTTTATCAAATTATATTTGAGAAATAAAAAAATTATAATTTTTTTATCAAATTATATTTGAGAAATAAAAAAATTATAAAGCATTGTAATTTTTAAGTTCAAAAGATAATTCTAGGTCTTAAAAAATAAATAAAAAATGTTATTAATTTAAAATAGGGATTTCTACACATTAGCCTAAGTAAATATACAAATAGCCTAAATATATACATACATATATACACACAAAAGGAAGCCTGTATGTGAAGTTTATTTGATATATATACACAACACTATATATATATGTGCTAGCATTATCTCTAAAATGAAAGAAACATTAATTTTAAATAAAAAAAATACTTTTTAAAAAGATAACCTAATAATAATAATTTAGAAAACCGTTCTAAAAGAAAAAAAGAGAGAAAATGTATTTTAAAAGTATTCTTATAATTAAACTAAGAGTCTATTTGGAATGTTTTCTAATTTTTTTTCTTTTCAAAATTTTCATTTTTATTTAAACACTTTTCTAGTAAAAACTAAATTTCTTAAAATAAAAACAAAAATATGTTTTAATTTTTTTATTAGAAAGTATTTACAAATACAAGTTTCTTGTTTGTTATATATGCTAAAAATGCTTTTTTCTTTTAAATTCAAAATTGATTGGTGATAATTACTAGAAGTTGGTTGGCGACAACACCGGAGTTGGTTTTTAAAAGTTCGTCAATGGAGTTACCAAAGGTGGTGGTCGAAGATTGGCTAGAGATGATCTATCCAAAAGTTGGGTCGACAAACTTTCCAACCCTTGAAACAAATACCCCTTGCGGTTGAAGAATAGTAAGTGCATGTTAGCTATTTTAAATCCAAATCATAATCCTAATTCCTAACTAAAAGTACTAAACATTGCCTAAACAAGGAAAAAACTATTATAACTCGCTCTACTCTTAGATCCAATCAAGCTCTAAATGCTTCTATTTTCTTTGTTTTACAACTATTTTTTTCTCGATTGTCTTCATTTTTTTTTCTTATTATTTTTTTAAATTTCTTCTTCCGTTTTTTTCACTTTTATCCTTTTGTGTCTTTTTTCTAGATTTATTTTTCTTTATTTTTTCATTCTACTATTTTTTTTTATGTATATTTATTTTAAGTATCAAGGATGGAGAAGCAAACATATAGCATAAATAAAAGGCAGAGCATTAAGTATTGAGTATCAAGAATTGAGTTTCAATACATAACATAGAGCATAGAGCATTGTGTAGAGACAATGAAATAAAATTGTAGTCAATAATGAGCATTGTGTATCAAGTGGTGTTCTCAATTCACACAAGTGGTTTTGAAGAAGGAATTGGTAAATTTAGAAGATGATGACGCAAAACGACACCTTTTGATTGATTTTTTAAAAGAGTGTCCATCTTTAATTATAGCCCTAGGGCCATCTGTACAAAATTAGGCGATTACTTCCATCTATTTTAATGGCATTTTGATTTATATGGAAGTGTAGAGACATGAGATAAAACTAAGAAAAGAAAAACCAGCAATAAGAGGTCAAAAAAGGATATTAGCTTTAATTTCAATTAATATATCAAAATGTGGAGAATGTTTTTAGTAATTTCTATATGTTCATTCTATTTAAAAGTGGTGAAAATTAAAAGGCATCAATATTTTAAACCATATGCTAATAGTGAATCTTATTTGTGAGAGAGAGAAACTATAGAGAGTAAGATTCCTACATTTACACAACAACAACCAAACACCATTTATTATAATAACCATCATATACGTAATTATTTTGTAAAATACTAGCTAGCTTCTCGCTAAAACGAGTATAGTTTAACTAATATGATAATTAGTGACGGTCAAAAAATTTATGATTCGAATGTTCTCTTTTTTTAATTATGGGTATTTAAAATATATTAATATCTCATTTTTAACGATGGTAGATTAGAACAACTTAATTATAATGGAAAAGAAAACACATTTTATGTAATTTAGGATATGCTAACTAAATTACGCTTTAAGATTTTTTTTTAAACGTATAATTAGGTAAGTTTATCAAACTATAAGATTTTTGTCTATTTACTTGATAAACTTGCCTATATATCTAAAAAATCTGTAAATTAAAGTTTAAAATGGTATAATTGGTCATAACATAACACAGTATTTGAAGTTTGAATTTGTGAATTTTGATTAAAAAGAAATATAAAAACACGTTAGATTCAGAAAATTGAGAAAATTAATTAAACCCTAAAATAAATGATTCCAATCCAACAGTAATATGACATAGCAAAAGCACTAAAAAAGAAAAGGGAAAAAAGAAAAGAGGAAGGGTTTGGCAGATTTCCTTTTCAAATAGAGGGCCAAGCTTCTTTCAATCCCACTCCTAAGTTGCTATTTTCTATTGTCATAAAATGAAAAGGTAAGTGTAAATAAATTCCCAAAAACCCAAAACTCCCAAATTAAAGAACCTTTCTTACACCACTTTGCAAATGTACTCTTCATAATAATAATATTATTATTATTATTGTTATTGTTATTGTTATTTCTTTATGCCTAAATGAAAATGGAAGTATGAATAAAGAGAGAATGGTTGCATTATTGAGTTCTTATTGGAATCTATAAGCAAAAGAAAGTGACAAAGCTACAAAAGTAGATTTTATATAGAGAGAAAAATATGAAAGGGTCATTATATAGATAGTGTTGTGGGTTATTATTGTTATTATTATTTTCAATTTATATACATAGCCACTAAATTGGTACATGAAAGGGTTTTTGTTTTTGAGTTCAATGATGGAAATGTAGGGTTTTGTGTGTGTGATAAATACATAATTCCTTTTCTTTTTTCTAATTTAAATTTTGCACATCAAAAGTTGTTTCTTTTTTGTTTGGTGGGTAACAGTTATATATGCAATATCTTGCATTTAATTTGTTTTTTTTTATTGCCTTTCCTAACCAAAACTTTAACAAATATTGTTAATGTTCAAATGCATAAAACAAAACCCTATAGCCCTATCAATATACATATATATATTTTGTTATATAGTTATTGTTGTTATTATTGTTATTATTTTCTACCATGATGACTTAGCTCTAATTGATAATTGAAATGTTTTTTCTTTTTTAAGTTGAAGGTTTTAAAATCTCAACCTCTTTATTTGATAGGGGTGTTAAAAAAAATCGGTAACTCGATCAACTCAAATTATCCAAACCAAATCATAAGGGTTTGGTTGGGTTAGGAAAATTGGAGAAAAAAAAAGTTGAGCTGCGTAGTCGAGTTGTGCAAGTAAGGGGTCAACTTGACCCGACCCAACCCGATTATATATATATATATACATACCTAAATGTGAACCCACTTTTAAATGAATATTGTAGACTTGAAATTTGAATGTATAACATATATGTCACCTTGCACCCTGCACCTTGAATGAAAATTTGTCTAAATTATGGATACATGAAAGAAAGAAAAAAAACCCGCCAACTCAACCCAACCCAAGCTGCATTTTCTATGTTGGGTTGAGTTGGGTTAATCTTTGCATATTGAAGCGATAGGGGTTCATCTTTTGCTAATCGGATATTTTGGGTTGGTCCATAATTTTCTTCAAACTCAATCAAACTCAACTTGTGTACACTCATATGTAATGATTTTTTTATACACTTTCAATTATCCAATTTTAGTTTTTTTTACTGAAATTAATTAAATAATAATAATAATTTTTAGAGTTATTTTCTAATAAACTCAAATATTTATAAAATATACCAAAATACCACAAATTATAAATGGATCGTGATATATTTCTATTTGTATCATGATAGACACAAAGAGTAATTTATCTTGGTCTATCGTGGTCTATCACATATAGATTGTGATATCTTGCTATATTTGTAAATATTTTATCATTTAAAATAATTTTCTAATTTTTACGCAAGAAAACAATAAATTATAATTATATTTTTTAATTTTATACTAAAAATGTTCTAGATACTAACTTTTAAAAGACAAATAATTACAAATTAGCATTTGGAAGTTGATTTAAAATTTGTTAAAAGTAGATGAAGTTAGAGACCAAAATTTGACTAGTTATAAATTCAACTTGAATAAATTTCAAATTATAAGACCAAAACAACATTTAGAAAAGAAAACTTGATGTTTTATCGTATTAATAAAGAAAAATTATCGGGAATAATAAAATATTAAAACTATTAACAAAATATAGTAAAAATAATTTTAATAATTTACTTTTTCTTTTAATATTCGATTAATAAAAGGTTATTTCTTCCTTTTAAGATGTTAAATGAGAAAACAAAAGTAATGAGAATTGGTTAGAAACTGCTTCATGTTTTGCCCAAAGAGGGGTTAAAATTTATTAAAGTAATTTTATTTCTAAGAAGAGATAAAAGAATTCCAACATTCAAACATGTTACTAATACTTTGCTTAACTAAATCAGTATAGTTAAATTTCTCTTAGTTGGAATCTACCTATGTTTTAAAGTCTAACAATTATGAAAGTAGGTAACCAACCAAGCCATTAGCTTTTACAATACATATAAAAATATAACTATTGTTGTTATTTTACTATGCATGGAGTATAGAATTTAATTTAGAGATGGATAGTACAAATATTACAGACCATTTTGTTTGAAATTGATGACATCCCAATGAATAAACTAAGTTGATCAAGGCAATTGTTTAAGAAAAGAAAAGATGGAAGAAGAAGAAGAAGAAGAAGAAGAAGAGAGATGGGAAAAAGAAAGAGATTGAAGAAAGGGACAGACCAAAATAATGCATAAACACAAAACACACTCACACATAGTGCCTGTCTTCCTCCATGTTTTTATGTTTGGTGTCAGAGACAGAGTGTTGATTGAGATTAAGCTTTCCAAAAACCTCATGCATTTTCTTTCTTTCTTTCTTTCTTTCTCTCTCTCTTTCTTTTCCCATTTTCTCATTATAATAACCAAACTAAACCATTGTTTTTCATAAACAAAATGGCTTTTAGAACCAACCATCATTTCATCAACCACTAAAATCCAATTCTAAACCATTCTCTCTTTTTAACAAATTTTGGACTTGTCTTCTTCCTTCCTCTTCTTTTTCTTTTTCTCCCACATCCTTTTGTTTCTTTGTTTGCCTCTCCATCTTATTCAAAATTCAACTTCCAAAAGGTTTTAACTTTTCAATTTCTAATCACTGCACTTCCACTTACCTTCAAAATGCTTTCAACTTAAATTACAAACTTTACATGTTTTTTCGGACAACAACTTACGCTCTACATACGCTTAGTTATAATAGTTTGAGTTTTAGATGTAGATAATTTTTGTTTGAGACGTTATAACGTTATTGTAATGTGTTTGAGGTGAAAATTATAACTATTTTAGCTAGTTTTAGAATAAAATAGTAAGCATTGTAATCAATAGCTAAAACTTATTCAAGGTAAAATAGTAAATTATGCAGCAAACAATAAAAATAGTAGTAAATGAAAAGTTTTGAAATAATGTTTGCTATATCTAAGTGAGAATTTTTAAATAGTATTTATTGTAGCAAGACAGTTTTTATTATAGTTTTTTATAGTCCTTGCCCAAAACAATCTTTTTACTCTTTAAACTTTTTTTTATTTATGTATGATTTAAGAAATATAAAAAATGTATAATAGAACTCTAAACTTACATTCATATTCACTTTCTAAATTTAATAATGTGTCTAATATGTCTCGGTACACTTGGTGTGAGATATGTTGAAATTGAAAAAAAATATATGTATACATGCTTTGAACTTTATCATTTTTTTCTTATTTTGTCTAATAGCTAGATGCATATATAAATGATATTAAAAGGTTTAGCTCCCATATAATAACTATTTGTTTTTTGTTTTTTTTAAGTATTCATTACACCTCTAAAGTTCTTAACTTGCTCTTCATACATAGTTGGAAAGCTAAATAATTTAATTTTTGTTTTTAGTTTTTGAAATTTGATTAACAATCGAGAAAATAATCTTAATTTTTAAAATTCAAAAGTAAAAAAACCAAAAAGCAAATCATTCAAACTTGGCATCTTAAATTTCTAAATAAAATTAAATTTTATATCTAATAAATTCATTCGTGGTTTGAATAGGTTAAGTATCAAACAACACAAAATTTAAAAATTTAAAAATCTTTTAGACATAGATATTTATTTAGACACTTTTCAAAGTCTATAGATCAAATAAACATAAATATTAATGTAGCCTAACGTTACTATCACATCTGACTTAAAAAAAAAAAAAAAAGTTGGTAGATCTATCCTCCAAATCTGATTAAAAAGAGTTCAAAACTAAAAGAAGTTGTTAACTTTATATTTCTTTTGAAATTGATTCCATGGATTATTTAAACAAAAGAAAAAAAGATTTGAATTGTCAAAGAGATATTTAAATAAAATAGGGAGGTATAGCATTTAATTACACTAATGAGGACTAGTAAGCAAAAAGCAGTTGGAAAGTAAAATAAATATGATTAAAAAAGTCAAAATGAAGGTAAAGAGCTGAGAAAGAAAAGAAAAGGTTTTTAAAGTGATGATGAGTTAGAGGAAGAGAGAGTTTTGAACATAATTTTATTGGTAGAAACTAAAAGAAGTAATGTCTTCATTCACAAATATATATATATTATAGATATAGAGACACATGATGGAGGCATGTGCTATGTGTAGAGATAATGACCAAGTGATCCCTCAAAAACTCATACCATTATCCTATGGGACAGAATCATGGCACATGTCTTCTTTTCTATTGCCATCATAAACTATCCTATTTTCTTCCATTTTCTCCCTAAACACTCCACAAAATTAAAATCAAGAAAATTCTTTCTAATTCTCCTTGGATATATGTTCCAACCTCTTCCTTTCAAAACATATAAATTCAACTTATATCACATTCTTTCATACTTTAATGAAACCTAATCTTCTACCCAATCCAATCAACACCGTGCCTCCCCTCCCACCATGATCTAAGAGTGGAGCTCTATTTTCATTTTGAAAAAAAAAAAGTTGTTCTTTATAGAGTTGATGTTAAAAAATTCAAATTAATTTTAGACTGAATTTAACCGGATACTCGTGAGATAATTTTTAACTAATAATGAATGAACCAACAATAACCAAATATTTATTTTGTACAAAAAGAATTGGTAGTTGTGGAAACTTGAAATAAATGATATAGTTGAAATTAGAAGTATTTTCAAAGTCAAAAGGTTGAAGCTATATGGCCTACAAATTTCCCCTTTTTGCGTCCACCTACCCAAAAAAAATAATGCTAATATTGTTTCTGGATTTGAAATTGAGGCTACACAACCATTTAAATGATCCTTTGCTATAAAAAATTATATAATTGAATAATTAAGTCATAAATTATAAATAATAATAAGGAAAAATTCTACGGATAGAGATGGCTTGATTGTATATATATACATATATATGTATATGAGTGGAAATTATGCTTATTTATTGAGACAACGTATGGCTTAGCTCCATTCTTATGCTTCAGAAATTAATTAATCCAATAAATAAAGAGACAAATACTTATAGAATCAAATAAACCTCAAATAAATTATTTAAAAAAATATTGAACTTTGTCATCATTTATTTAAAAGATACTCTTAATTTTTTCTAAAAATTGTCGTATTACCTTGGTTCCTAGAAGTGTTTTATACTTGAAAAAAATTTAAACATGAAGCGGTGTGATCGTGACTTGGTTAAAGAAGAGGCCATAACACTAATACAGATTATCACTAAGCCCATTATTTTTAAAGTAATTTTCAAACATTTATAAAATAGAAACGGAGAATGATATCGTTTAGTGATTATGGAGTGTGGGGGAAGAGATTTAAAATCTAAAGGTGAGATAGAAAAGTGCTTTCTATTTCATTAATGTACATGGTTATATATACAGGTTGAAGTGTGAATGATAGAAACTTAAAAACACCTCCGGTGAGTTTTTAGCCACCAGGGTTTTTCTTTTCTTTTTTTTTTTTTTTTTTTGCCTGCCTTGTAAAATTAGCAACAAGCAAAGCAAAAGCCTTAAACATCAGAATCGCAAAATTTACCATCCATTCGATTTTGAACGGCTTTGATGGCAGCGACTCTCGCCGCAGTGGCCGCTCTATTAGCTGCAACCACGGCTTTATTCACTTCTTCATCTAGCCTGGGAAGATTTATAGCATTCCTTGCTGCCTTTCTTGATGCCTGGATTATGTACAAACATCATCAGAATTCATTTCAATACTCAGCTATAGCTAACACTCTCACAGTTTTGGTGGCTAGAGATCAATGGATGAATTGAAACTAGGTACCTGAACAGCTTGGAGAACGGTATCGTTTAGTGGTGAGAGAGGATGCTTGAAGCTCCCACCATCCCATTCGCCACATTTCGCCTCACTGTTTCGGAAAGTATATGTGCCATATCCTTGCCTTTGTCCTTCATGCCATGATCCTTCGTAACAATGGCCATTCGCGAAATGGTAGATTCCAAAACCGTGTACTTTATCACCAAAGTATTCACCAGCATATCTATCTCCATTTCTACAGATGCAATTTGGGATCTTGGTTAAAATTTATGTACTCCAAACAGAAAACCAGATAGCTAGTTTCTCAATAAACAAAAGATATTTCAATGCTAGAAGCGTAAAGAACAAGATAATTTATGAGATGGGTCATCAAGATGCAGCCCTTATTGTAGCTTAAAGTCAAATTGAACTCACACATTTTATCGGATATTCTATCTCTTGCTAGATTTGACAATATCATGAGAGGAAGTGAACTCCAAATAGAGACATTTCTTTGTTTCAAGTAAATAACCAAATCGATTCAGAACCAGATGTTCATAATACTAAAACAAATTGGGAAACAGCCTGGAAGCAGATGATCACATAGTTACCAATTCTAGCGGGATTACGTTTATACAAAAAGAGACTTAATACCCAATAACATCAACCAGGTGCCTACCAGAAATGCTGCAAAATTGAACTAAGACGCTCGCCTAAGATATCTTATAAACAGATTTGTGGGCTCAAATACTTCACTGTTGTCTTAACTATAAGCAATAAATATCCAAAAGAAGAGTAATTCGATGAAATTCAAGTACACGCAAGCTTAAGGGAAATCGTTTAGATCCCAAAAACAAGAAGAAACAAATCAAAACGATTGAAATGCCTGATTTAGTTTTACCTGAAGTAATAGCATCCAAGGCCATGTTTAACGCCACGCTTGAACTCGCCAACATAGCAGCTACCGTCAGCGCAAGTCTGAAACCCAACGCCATGGCTTTGGCCATTGCACCACTCACCGGCATAGGAATCCCCTGTGAAGAACTTATAGACTCCAAATCCATGTCTAAGACCCTGTCGATATTGGCCTCTGTAACGACTTCCCTTCGCCCAGCTCTCAACCCCATAGCCATCGTACCTCCCATCGACCCAATCACCTTCGTATCTACCACTTAGGAAATAGTTATAAACCCCACTTCCATTACTACTGCCGTTGTGAAACTCTCCCTCGTAGAAATCGCCATTGCTATAGAACTCTACGCCTTCTCTAATAATTTTCCTCTGCTTTTCGGCGTCGTCTTCGGTCTCGTTCGAATCCCCAATGTACCACTGGACCGGAGTCGAATCTGTCCTGGAGAAACAAAATCTGGTCGTGTTCCGATGCCAGGAATGCTTGATAAACGAATGAATATGTAAAATTAACCCCTTATTCTTGCTCACAAATACAAGCGTAATAGCAATAAAAATCAAGGCCAACAACAAGTTTTCCGACGGAAGTAACCCATCCTTCCTCAAAAAGAAGAACGCAAAGAGCAAGGAGAAGAAGGTAAAGCAAAGGAACAAAGCAGTAGCAAGAACACGGTTCGCAAATCGGTTCACTCCGGTTCTCGGCGATGAACCGGACCTACGTGGCCTTTTAGGCCTCTGCTTCTCTTCATCATCATCCTCCTGATGGACGGCGATGAGCTCCCCCTCTGTGATGGACGATAAACTATGAATAGACGATCGGAAAGTCGGAGAAGAACGGAGTAAGGACGAGTGAGTTCTTGTAAGCTTCAACGGACTTTTCTGACCATCCATAAGGAGTCCGATTAAGAGAAAACCCGAATGTTCGAGTATCTTCAATCCGTATTTTCTCGTTCAAAAGCCAGTCCTATACCTGGAAATTCTAATGAGAAAAGTAGTTGTACGCATCGCCGGCAACATTACAGAGCGACGGCGCAGGATAAGTAGTGCGCAAATTAGCAAAAAAAGAAAGAAACCCTAAAGGAGAAAAATGAAGAAGATGAAGAAGAAAATGGGGTTTGGTTGGATCTGTGTAGATTGAAATGTAATTTAGAGAAAATGAGAATCGAAAAAACAAAAAGGATAGAAATGGTGCGAATCGGAGACGAAGGACCAGGTTTATATATTTATAGTGAGAATCCTTTGGTGGGACCCGGTGAGGGGATGGGATTGTAATCAGAGCCGTTGATATGTTTGACGGTGAGATTGGAGTGTGGGACGTCCCGGTGTGAGCGGGATGTTTAGGGTCGTCGGATTTAGATTCGGAGATCAGTCCCGGTCATTGACAAATGGGTGTGATTAATAATGATTCCATGTTGGTGATGTTTAGTTTAAGTAAGGTACGTCGTAGTCTAATCACCGTTGAATGTATTCAAATCATGGTTTGATCGGACGATCGGGACCACTCTAACCGTAAGTTGGGTGAATTCTTTTTGGGCCTACCTTCTCTTTGGTTTGTTGAATAGAATAGGTAAGCCTAAACATTTTGGTAGAATTTGATATATACATAAATCAATTTCCTCTTTCTTCATATTTTCTTTTTCCCTTTTTCATAACTATTTCCATTACATAAAAATCATAAATACACACCACAATTAATTACAATAATAGAACAGAATATTGTTAAATGTGTCCTCATGTTTTTCCCCATTCTTCATTACTTTTTCTCCTCTAATATCTTCATTCAATTTTCAATTTTCAATTTCTCACATTAACCCTTTCAAAATCAAATATAATATAATATAATGTTGACTCTATAACCAAAGAAAGGGGCATATGGTTGGACAATAATTCCAACTTATTTAAGTTTAGTCAATTTCACAATCCTCAAATATGTCTCCAAAATCTAATCTATATACATATAGTTCAACTAAAACATATCAAACACTTGGGTACACATACAACGCTTTCAAAATTACTAGAGATTTAAAATTATAGGTAAAAAATAAAAATGATAGTCACGCGAAAGAAGGGCAGTAAGGCGTGAAAAAGTAACCAAAGGCAAAAAAAAAAAAAAAGAAAAAACTTGTATGGGGAAACGTGAAGGTGCAACCACCTTTTTCCTTTGGTTGTTTCTAAAAATAAAAATTGAAATTATTAATTTAATCTTGTTGGTAATTAATTAGAGTTGTGAGGGCAGTTAGTTAAATACCCTTTTTCTAAACTTTTAATTTCTTCTGGAAACCCTATTTTCAGAAATGTACTCCCTCCCTCCCTCCATCTCCACTGCCCCCTTCTTATATTGCGTGATCTACAAGACATTTGATTTCCCCCTTTTTTTCCATCAAATTATTATGCTCATTCATTTTCTTTCTTCATAATAATTAAAATCTTTTTGTTTCCCTTTCTTTTCAAATATTCATTTTAATCATTCAATGGTTTTGAAATCTTTATAAACTTTTTTTGTTTTTTTTTTTTTTTTGTTTTTTTAGAAGTAGTTATTTCAAAGCTGTGATTTCATTCATATGATGTGTTGAAAATCAAATGGAGAGATGTTAGAAATAATTGGAATGTAATTATGAATTATGAAGTGGTTATTGATATAATAATTTATGACTGATTAATTGAAATTTATACATCATAAATCAGTGTTTATCAATTTTTAGAAGCATTAATTAACAACTATCGTGGTTTTTTAAATTGAAAAATAAATAAAATAACATATTTCTCTTCCCCATGGTTAAACGTTTTTGTTTAAAGGAATTATTGTCTAAACGTTTATAAATTATAACTAACTAATTCATTCAAATCAAATGATATTTTTATTGATAACTGATTGAATATGTAATGGGCTTTTAATAAGGTTTGGTGTGTGTTTTTTCAGTACAATAAGGCTCAATATCTATGTTATATAATATAGAGTCACTATCTTTACTATATATATACTTAATTTATTTTTTCTTGGACATTTTTTCTAAAGAAAGAATTGACATTAAATATAAATTTATTTGTTTATTGAAAAAGTAAAAATATTCTAAATTCTGAGTGACAAATTTTTTTTTTTTTTAATTATTGGATTATAAAAGAAAAAGATGGAGTAAAAGTTACATGATATGAAAAATGAAATATTTGGTATTTTATTACACTTAATATTAATTGATGGTATATTAATTAAAACCGTTAGAAAGATTAAATCTACCACAATTGTATATTATGCTTAAATTGGCATTTGTGTCAGGTCAGAATTTAAGATGAAAGAGATGTTGTTTCAACTATAAATATGCTCAGTCGTACATAATATCCTCAAAACAAAATTTTCTAAAAAACGTATAAATGAAGACAAAACATACTATAAGAACCTCAAAATCCAAATTAACTTTATGATTTGAATTTCATTGTAGCTTTTAAAATAATTATTAGTAACAGTGTTTCTTACTCGCTACAAACAAACAGAGCAGGAATTATTCCACTAGAATTTTCTATTCATCGATGCAATAAATTGAACTCCAAAGTACCAGGGGAAAGAGATAATGGAAGCATGGGTCTTTGAAGAAACTACGCTCTCACCAATCATGACTTCCTTGTTAGCTTCTCCTTCATCCTCTCCACAGCGGCCCTTAGAGTGTTCTCATCTTTGCAGAATGTAAATCTAACAAGATCTTTCCCATCTTCTGGGTTAAGGTAGAATACACTGGTTGGAATAGCAACCACCCCAACTTCTTTGATCAGATACTCGCAAAAGTCGACGTCATTCTTCAACCCAAAAGGGGTGTGATCGACAATAATAAAGTAGGTTCCGCTTGATGGAAAGACCTTGAAACCAACTGCCTTCAGACCCTCTTCCAAAATGGCTTTCTTTGATAGGTAATCTTTCTTCAGCTCCTCATAGTAAGATTCGGGTGCTCGGAGAGCTGTCGCAGCAGCTGACTGCATTGGTGTGGAAGTAGCAAATGTAAGGAAAGCGTGTGCTTGTCGCACCCCCCACGTCAAATGAGGCGGGGCGATTGCCCAGCCTATCTTCCAACCAGTGAGGGAGAATGTTTTTCCTAATGAATTCATGGTGACGGTGCGCTCAAACATTCCTGGAAGAGAAGCAATGGAAATATGGTCCATTTCAAAAGATAACTTGTCATAAACTTCATCAGCAAAAACGAGCACATCGTTCTCAATGCAGAGAGAGGCAATCTCATTAAGTTCATCCCTTGTGAACATTTTTCCGGTTGGGTTATGTGGTGTGTTAATAAGAACAGCACGAGTATCCTTTGAGATTGCTGACCTGAACTCATTTATAGGGAGAGAAAAATCTGGTGGGCGTAGTGTGATGCACTTGATTTTTGCACCAGCCATTGATAGAGTGGCTTCATAAGAATCATAAAAAGGAGCAAAAAGGATCACCTCGTCGCCAGGATTTATTAAGCCAAGCATAGTTGCGGCAATTGCTTCGGTGCACCCAGAGGTAACTGTAATTTCCTTCTCAGGGTCGACAACAAGTCCAGTATCTTTCTTGAATCTCTCAGAAATGGCCAAGTTCAAATCTGGCACTCCATATCCACGAGCATATTGATTTTTACCATCTTTGATGGCTTGAATTGCTGCTTCCTTTACAAATTCAGGACCGTCGAAGTTTGGGAAGCCTTGGCCAAGGTTTATTCCCCCATATTGAATTGCCAAGTTACTCATTCTAGTGAAAATGGTTGTTTTGAACTTTTCCAGCCGGTTTGAAACCTACCAAACAGAGCAGTTTATGTTCAAAGGCAATATTCGTGAGGCTAACAACAAAGATTATCCTAATTTTGAAGTTCTGATGAAAAACTTTTCTTCCATTCAAGCATATAGTCCTTACAAATCTCTTCTTTACTATAAGAAAACACATATAAATTCCAGTTATTTTATATACATATATGAAATATAAAGCTTCTTCAGCCAATACAGAATCAAAATCTAGGAATCAGACCATGCTTCAAAGCATTACAATTATCCTTGATGCTAAAAGAACAACATAATAGCAGCCATTTAAGTTCAAAAGATAGGATTGGAAATGGAAGAAGGAAAGTGTGTGACTTATTGAACTGAGCCATGATCCAACGAAAACATAATGCTGCATCAGTATATATGCAACTGTACAGCTTATACTAGGCACCATTGCTTCACCAGGAAATTCAGTAAAAGGCTAGTGAAGTAGATTCATACTTCTGATTTACTCGTCTAAATATTAGTAATACCAACAACGTGTAACGCAATAAAAGAGGATCATTCTGGAACATGCAAATCTAATGGCATGGCTGAATGATGAGAGGGAGAAAGTAAACCAACAGCTTTTTTGTTTGATAGGAAACGTACTTATATTGAGAACAAAAGTATAAAGAAGAAGAGTTGGAGTACTTCAAAAAAGGGTGAACCACCATGGGTAGAAATTCTTTTGGGTAACTGTGTACAATTGGTTGGGTAAAATTCATATAAGACCAATGTAAAAGCTCGTATTGTAGTTAGTAAAAAGGAATAGGATCTCAACTTTCAGATTTCTGTGAAAGCTGACAAAAAAAAAAGGGATGAGATGTGTATTATGCCCATTCAAAAACATTTTTCAACATTTCTATAGTGTTTGATTAGAGAATTAAAAGTAATATTGAAAATTCTCAAAGCACTAAAGCATTGTTTAAAAACTCATTCCAAATGCACACTTCACCACTATGTAAAATTGATAAGTAGATCCATGAACATAAAAGAACTTGAAGCAGCACAGAGGTCTCACCCCCAAACAAGAACAAGCAACAAAACAGAACGTTTTCACAATAACCAGATATTAATCCATTTCCAAACACCAAAAAATTATAGAATTCAAAGGCTTGAGATCAATCAAAACCATAACTCTAGTCCTTGTATTAAGCAACTGAAAATCCATTTCAGAGCTGACCCAACAAATCAAAATTTCTCAATTTGCAGAAACTGTATCACGCGATAACCAATCATAAGTGAATGCGAAAGGAAAACAAAACCGACAGTCTAAGCATGACCCAGAAAAGAAATGGGAAATATAATCAAGAACATGAATATGCCAAACCCAATTCCACAAAAAGGCGACGAGAAAGCAAAAACATCGAATTGAACAGAAACCCAGAATAGAAATCATTCAAGTGAAAAGGAAAAATATGATTAGGGATGAAGGGGTTACCTGCAATGGCTTCTGAGCGTCGTTGGTCGATCCATTCTGGTCGGAAGCGACGGCGCTTTCAGTGGAAACAGTGGACATGGTGGCCAGAATAGATGAGCGAATAGAGCTTGGTTTTGGGTGAATATTAGTACATCTAAACAAAACGGAAGGTTTGAATTGAAAGCGGTTGAGGGAACAGGTGCAATGCATCCGCATCAGAAATTCTGAATAAAGGAATAGGAATTTGCGTGTTTAAGCTGCACAAAAGATAAAAAGTAGGATCATAGAAGGGAAGTAAGAAATTTTACTTGGAATTTCCTTTCGCAAGAGCTGCTGAGTTCAACGCTCGCCAGGGGCTGCGTCAATCGTTGGCCAGGAAAATGAACTCCCTTTGATTTAGCCAGACATGTGTGGTTCCATGCCTCATTTGACTCGTTTCACTTTTATATTACTACTAAATTAGCTAATTTCGTGTCAAAGCAAGCGTGGCTTTACTCGCCCGTTGGTAAGTATAGAGGTTAAATTCTTTAATAAGTTCATTTGTTTGTTCCAAGAACACAAAGTGGTAGCCACACCACACCATAATTATTTTTACAAGCCAATACCTATAACTTTTTTGTTTTCTATTTCTCCTCTTTTTATGTTTGTTTTTTTAGAACATGAACTATTTTCCTTTTTGTGTAGTTTCTTCATTTTTGTTTAAATTCCTAAAAACGTTTTTTAAATTTTAAAAACAAAAAATAGAAACAGTTATCAAACACATCTGTTTAAAAAAAACAAAAAACATGAACATTATAGTAAACCTTTCATAGGCTAAAATATTTGTAGTTTCAATCTTCAATCCTTATTTATTTAAAATTTATATGTTCAATTGATGCTCGGGTATGAATTTGGGGAGGAAACTTCTTTTGAAAAAGATTATTTTAATAAATAAAAGGATAAGCACAGCTTTGGAATTACTTTAACAATCAATATTGAATAATAGCACTGTTTTATGTACCATTTTCAGCTAGAAAAAGATTGTTTATGGGGCAAACTTCTTTTAATAAAGAAAAGGATAAGCATCAATTTCTAGAAATGTTTCTTCAGTTTTGAAAACGAGAGGGAGGAAAGTGGTCATCAAACAAATATGTTTATAAAAAGAGAGAAATAAAAATAGGAAGAAAAAAACATGAACATTATCGCGGCTCTTAGTGACTAAAATGTATGTAGTTTGAATCTCTAGCCTTTATTATATTTAAAATTTATACATTCAATTGATGTTAAAAGGTTTAAATTTATGGAGCAAATTTCTTTTAGAAAAGATTATTTGAATAAAGAAAAGGATAAGCATCACTTTGGAATTACTTTAATAACGGATGTTGAAATATAGTAGTGTAATAAGTATCATTTTTAGCTAGAACGAGCGGTCAACTAACATAATAATTGTACTATCAATCTCAAAATCAAAGTTTTGACTCTCCCATTTGTCCCATGAAGATCTTAGGAATGATAGGGGAGTCTAGGAGAGCTCAAAAGACCCATGGATTTATGAAAAGAGCCTGGTGGAGCTTTAGAGGATCCATGGAGAGAGCCTAGGAGAGCTTAAAGGGTCCACGAGGAGCTAATGGAACTTAAGGACCCATTTGATAACGTTTTTGTTTCATGTTTTTTGTTTTTGTTTCTCATTTTTTAAGAAACAGACGTATTTGATAACTTTTCTCGTTTTTCATTCCTAAATTTTAAAGAACATTTTTCAAAATTGGGCAAAAATAGTTTCTCCTAGTTTCGTTCCCTATTTTATTTGATTCCATTTCCTATATATCTTAGAATCTCTAATTGGCTCATTAGTAGAAAAACATGACCAATACGGGTGTAAAGGGTTGGGTTGGGAGACATTTTCAACCCAACCCATATTTTCAGGTTGGTTGGATTGGGTTTAGTTGTCAGATTGTACTTTTTTCTTTCTTTCATAATGTTTGTAAAGTTTAAATTGTTGTAACTACTCAATAGTTAACATTTATAATTATGTTTGGTTATGCAAAAAGTGTTATCACTATCGTTTACCCTACAACCTCCTACATGATCCTTTAGCTCTCTATACAATTGTTCAACCTCTTACACGATCGTTTAGCTTTCTAAATGATCGTTTACTCTCTTACGCAATTGTTTCCTTTCTTCTTTCAAACAATCAGTTACTTTTTACATACTCGTTTAACAAAATACTCCTACTTTTATTAAATAAATAATATTTATATATTATTAATTAGGGTTGGGTTGGGTTGGGTTGAATCGAATTTTTCAACCCCCAACACGAGATTCAACCCAATTCGAAAAAAAATACAAAATTTGTAATCCAACTCAACCCACATTTTAAATCAACCCAACCCACAATTTAAACTAACTCAAACCCTACCCATATAATATGAGTTAGATAATCTAAGTTATTAGGTTATTTGGGTTATTCTTACTCCTATTGTCATGTGGTTATTTTGATCACAAAACCAACGTGCGACACAAAGGTGTTGGGGTTGCACCAATGTAAGCCTAAGAGTAATTGGACTTGTTGGAACAAACTAAGGAAGAAGGAAATTCGTAGGTAAGAAGTAGGCAAAGAGTTGTAGACAATGTGTTTGATAAAATGCTTAAGAGAGCTTTGTTGATGAAATCCCAAGGATTCTGTGCTGTCTGTACAAATGGACCCCTTTGGGGTATTTATAGAAGTATACAACCGACTTACAAGCCCTAAACCGCCTTACAATGTCGGCAAAAGCAATCTAGAAAATTCCCGAGCGCTCATGACATTGTCCAGAAGCTTCTGGAGGCGTTTAGGGCCGTCTGGCGCGAGCCTTCGCGCGTGTTCGCGAGCCTTCTCGGTCGCTCACGATTCTTCTGGAAACTTCGAGAGGTTCCCGAATGCTTCTCCGCGCGCTCCGTGTGCTCCGTGTCCGCTTCCCGCGCGCGCGTCCATGCCGCGCGCTCCCATCTGCCGTGTGCGTCCGCTTGTCTGCCTGCCACCCTTACGCGCGCGCGCCCATGTCATGACAGGGCCGCACGCGCCAGTCTCCTGCACATTGGCGTGTCATAGGCTTGGCGTGAACTGGTTCCTCTTCCTTGGGTCTTTGGACTGCTTGGGACTTGGTTGGCTCCTCTTGGGCAATGCTAAGGAGCCTTAATTTGCGAAAAATTTGTTGGGTCATTTTTGGGGCGTGACACCTATAATGACTAAAACAACTTTTATCATCGGTCATGAGTTCAATTCTCAACATTAATGATTTTGTATTCTTTTTATTAATTCTTTTAAATTTATTTTTTATATTTTGTATGTTCAATATTTCTTTATTTCTTTTTTTCCCTTTCTTTATTATTTTTTCATATTTATATGTTTAATTTAATTTTAAAATTTTGAATATTTAGATGCGTGTATTATTTGATTTTCAAATTTCATATTTGATTTTAAATTTTATTTTCTATTTAGTTGGAAAACTATCACAATAAAAAATAAAATCAAAATATTTACACATGATAGCAAAAAAAAAAGAGATTCACAACAAATGGATTTATATACTTTTTTAAATTCCCAACCGACCCCTGTAACATTTTGAACTTCGTCTGTGTATTGGTCATCGATCTTTTCTTTTTCATCAACTCTCATCGATTTTATTCTTTTCTTGCTTTCTAGCTATTTCACTTTACTTCTATTTTGTGATGTTGATTAAAAATGGGCCAGTGACAGAGGAAAAATAATAGCAATTGACGTTGTTTCGGTAATCAGAGGCTTCAGAGAAGTGCATGAAAATGATGAATCCAACAAGTGTAATACAAAGTACAAATGGAGAAGGAGAAAGAGACGAGAAGGAGAATAGAGATGGCAAAAAGGGATAGTCGTGAAGTGATAAAAGCTCTAGGTAGCGGAAGATTTTACATAACCATTTTCAATTTAATTTGTGAATCCCAAATACCAATATATTGACACTATTTAGAAACAAAATTCTAAAATGCTAAGCATGCTTTTAAATTAAAAGATACAGAGGATGAAAAACTCATGTAGTTTGACAACGTAGTTTGACGCCTCTTAATCTACTAAAACTCAAAATTGAAAACATTACCCGTCGGAGACCTTCCTATCATCTAGGATGAGATTGGTCTGTGAGAACCAATTGAAATAGGAAAAGGTTTAGAGAAAAACTATTTTGCAGAAAACAAAAGCATAGGTTGAAGAGTTTTCTTTGCATATTTATTACTCTCTTCCCTTAGGGAGTAGAATAGAATCATGTGATTCTATTAATTTAAAAATATTAAATTAATAAAAATTTTAAACCAACTAATTAATCAAATTATATTTAATTAATATTTCATTTAAATTATATTTAATGAATATCTCTAAAATGTTTTATAGTTTAAAATTAAATTTATAATAAAGTTTGTTTAAAATATGAACTTTATATTATAATGTATCACCATACATTATACTAATTTTCAAATTAAATTTGAAAATTTCAAATTACAACTAATATAAATAAATCTCATTACCCTTTACGAGCCAGGAAGGGGACCTAATAGACCTACCAGATCAAAAGTTACAACGATATGAGATTAATGGGCTAAACTCATTAACCACATTAATCAATATTCGTTAACTGTGTGTACACTCCACTAAAGACTCACAACTGAACTCTTCTCACTGTAGATATATTTATGTGTTTATATATATAGACCA
Organism: Cucumis sativus; assembly: GCF_000004075.3. NCBI lineage: Eukaryota > Viridiplantae > Streptophyta > Magnoliopsida > Cucurbitales > Cucurbitaceae > Cucumis > Cucumis sativus. The sequence goes on from NC_026658.2 coordinate 17,806,471, forward strand.
ATAACAGTAAGTTATTCATTCATAAGTGTTCGTAATACCAGTTGAAGCAAATTACCATTTTACCCCTAGCTTACTTCTAGTTCTTAAATATCAATACTCCTCTAATAAACAATCTGTTTATGGTCCAACCAATAAACAAAATCCTCTTTCATGTCATAGAGAAAGAAAGCCCTTTGTTAAAGTCCGAGAGACACCATTTAATGAAACATTCATCTACTTACCATAAAGTTGCAAAAAAGTGAATTTCATTTTGTGTAATTATGTTTCCAGCTTCCCACTCAGTCTTATCCTCAAAATTATAAGCATATTGAGTTGGTGATCTGGCCACTTTCACCTGTACAAATTAAAGGATAATTCATCGCGAATAGAAGTTCATAATACACTAAGGATTAAGACTAACTTACCTAGGTCATCCTAATCAAATAGAAACATAACTGGTTAACGAAGTTACATCTCGTGGTTACTACTTCGTGGTCTGGAACTCATTGCATATGATACCCTTACTCACATGTCACCTACACGAACAAGTGAGATCATTGAGTTTATATCAAATACAAAGGAAATCGTATCCATAGTGTTACCAGGATAAGGTACCTAGTCTTATTTCTATACTATAGACTGAGCTGATCTCGAACATTGATCCATGTATGTCTCTACATATTATTCAAAACTTATCAAACAACTTATGATGTTAGTTTATTGGATTTGAGTTATTAAGACAAAACTAAGAATATAATTAATAACAATTATTGAAATTAGAGGTGAAATTGGGTTGGGAGACATTCTAAACCCAACCCATATTTTCGGGTTATTTAGGTTGGCAACCCGAATAACCCGAATTTAGTTTCTAACCCAACCCAACTTAACCCGTAAAATATGGGTTGGATTATCGGGTTGTATAGTTTTTTTTTTTTTTTCGTTTCTAGTTTTTAATGGTTATAAAAGTTTAAAATTGTTACATTTCAATTTCAAACATACATAATTCAAAATTTCATATAATAAATTCAAAGTTTATATACCTAATTTATTTTCTTATTAAATAATATATATATATATATATATATATATATATATATATATATAATTCGGGTTGGGTTGGGTTGGGTTGAACCGAATTTTTCAACCCTCCAATCCGAGATCCAACCTAACCCAAAAAAATCAAAAAATTTTAACTCAACCCAACTCTTATAATATGAGTTGGGTAGTCTGGGTTATTTGAGTTTAACCCATATTCTTACACCTCTATTTAAAATTATAATAATAACATTTTATTAATAACAATCAATGAATTATATTTACAATCTACACATTTTAGGACATAAATTCCAACAATCTCTACATACTAGTGTTTAAAACTTATCAAACAACTTAGGATGTTAGTTTATTAGGTTTGGCTTATTAAGACAAAACTAATAATATAATCAATAACATTTATTGAAATTGTAATAATAACACTTTATTAATTAATATCGTTCAATAAATTATTTTACTATCTACGAGTTTTCAGACATAAATTCCAATAAATCGAAAGGGAAAATAAAGAATCTGAAGTGCCATTTTTAAATGTTTGTACAAAGAGCCTTGAAGGCTTGAATTAATATTGAATTTTGATAGCAATTTTATATGAGATAAACTTGTTTGCATTTAAACTCAAAATAAAACAAATATCAGAACATCATACTAACATCAAAACATTAAACTAACCAACCTTGTACGTAATGAAATAACTAGTCTCAAGCCAAACATATCATTTGATAGATAAGTATTTATTTGTCATTGTCTATCTATCACTTATAGATAATGATAGATTAATATGATTGTATATATATGTGATTGATATTAATTGAATGCTATCAGTGTCTACCTTTGATTTAGTGTGATATAGTGCTATCAATGTGGTAATGGCTTATTATATTGTCTATTAGTGATAGACACTGATAAAACACTATCACCGTTTATCATAAGTTTGTTTTTACATGTTGGAATTTATGTGCTAAAACTTGTAACTTGTAGTTTAAATTATATTATATTCACTTAAGTAGTTATTGAGGACTTATTAGTGAAAATAGAATACTATAATCTTAAATCCAATAAACTAAAGTCTCAAGGCTATTTAGTGTAAACTTGAACATTATGTTAAGACACAAGTGTGGATCAAGTTCGAGTATATAACTCAAATGGTCTATAGTGTATGAAAAGGATGGACGTCTTATTCTGGGAACACTATGTATGCAACCTGCTTTGAAATTAGTATAAACGATGTGATCCTGAATCGTTCATGCAGAAACATAGAAGTTGGGACATCCTATGTGAAGAGTTTACATAAAGATTAGAACCAATGAAATAGTCACTTTTAAGTTATAACATTGTTGACTATATAAAATAGACTATTTCAATTATGATGACTTAGGTAACTTAATTTTAATTCTGAGCTAATTATGAACTTTTGCTCAAATGGAATTATCCTTAAATCTGCATAGGTGAGGGCAATTCAACAACATTGGCCCAATAAGCCTTCCATTTTAGAGGTAAGATTGGGTAGATGGCTAGAAATATAGGGTGTAAGATTAGAATTCACTCCTACCCACTTTAAGGTTAGTCGATAGGTTATTCCCTTAAGGACTAAATCCAAGTTTTGAACAAGGGGCCACACCTTCTCTTTGGCCCAAGAGGGATTCGATTTATAGGTTGGAACTTAAACCAATTGTTCGATAGTAGATCAGTGTGACTTAAGGAACAAGATGTAGTGTCGGGGTAAAACGGTATTTTGACCCAATCGAGGTTACGAACAACTTGTCAAGGATTAACTTACTGATCGTGGTTATATCAAATGGACACAAATATATCTATAGTGAGGGGAGTGCAACTACAAGATTTTAATGGAATGACCCGTTAGTTAACAAATGTTGATTAACTTATTGTTTCTGTGGGGATGAAGATCACTCTCCTAAAAAAACGAGAGATATTAACTACTAAAAAAACGACCCTCGGACATCGGTTTTTTTAATATGGAATGACCCGTTAGTTAACAAATGTGGATTTTTTAATCTATTCAATCTCTTCAACCTCTTCAATCAATTTTTTCAGCTTATTGTTTAATTCTTCATTGTTTGCGATCATCATTGCCTGAAATTTTAGGAAATACTCAGGAACCTGAGTATTAATACCCTCAAGTTCTTTGAAGCATTCTCCTTTTTTGAAATGTCTTGTTTTAGTATCATAGAACTTACTTTCTTCCATGAAATCTTCATCAGGAAACAAACCCTTGAATACAAACTGTTGCAGAAATTTAAAACGTATTAGACTCAAGTATATTTTGGTATATTGGATATATATAGAGTTAATTTAATTTTTTTACAATTTACATAATCTTAATGCATTACCCGATCATTGTCAAATACTCTTTCAACTAATTCCTTCCACTCTGGATGACTGTCCACAACCCAATTTAGCATGCACAAATTCCTATCATCAACTCTTTTAGCACAGAACATGGAAGGTCCAGTCAAGAGTGGTATACATTCATACACTCAAACCAAAAGTGCATAGGCAAATATAGAAATTCTAACTGCTAGTGCTGAAGGGTTTTTGATTGAATCTATCAGAACATGTATGAAAAATAAACTTTAGGAAATCACAAATAAATATTCTCATAATGAATTTACTGTAATAAAAAAGAAATAAAAAGTATAAAAAGAAATGTTTGGAAGGAAGATAAAAAGAAATACATCTTCATTAACGAGGACAAAAATAAAACAATGGAATCAAAATATATTTAAATTTTGATTTATTATTATTTATCAAAACATACTTTTAATCTCTAAATTTAAATTTAGGTTAGGATTATTTGGTAATATTTTGGAGAGGCAATTTAAAAATATATTGGCGTTCCAAAAGGCCGGCCGAGACCCCTCCAAGCTCCTTCCTTATCGGAAACCTGCCGGCTGCACCCGCCACTCTCATTTCGGACTTGTTTTAGTTTCCTCATCGCCATGCTTCGCCTCTGATTTTTCTCCAATTTCTTCCCTCCAGATTTCTCTCTAAACTCATCAATTTTATTCGCTACAAGTCATTGATCCTTTCGAGGTTTGCACCAATTCGATCGACTCACTGGAACGTGGTCAAACCATACTCATTTTCGGCCACGGGCGGTGACAGCAACGCTCACGCTCCAGCTGAACGCATGCATTTCATTCTTTTCCTCAATTGAAGGTCAGTATGATTTACACTTACACTTACAACCTAGAATTGGAAAATGTTATTTCTCGATTTTTGATTGGGTGTTTGTTAATCTACGCTGGAATTTTGGGTAATATCTTATTTCATTTTGATTGAACCAAGTAGACTTCGACCTATAAGCATTGCACATCTCAAAGAAGGGATGATCGGTCAAATTTACCTAAATGATTTAAATATTTGTGTGACGTGAGTTGTAACCTTTAATGAATTTTTCTAATCTTGCTCTTCCTACCGATGGAGGGAGGCACTAACTAAATGATTGCCTACCTTAGCCCATCAATTAAGAGAGATAGAGATAGGAATATAGATAGAGTTTCAGAAGCAAACTTGCTACGAACCAAGTTTTTCAATGAAGACAAATTAAAGCTACTTAGTTTCAATCAGACCATTGAATAATCTCATGTTCTGTGTCTGTCTTCTCTAATTTTCTTGATGGGATCCCCATTGTACATCCCTGTAATATTCTTTCTTCTGCCTCTTGTCTCTAGTATTTCCTACACTGAATTTATATACCCAAATTTTTTGGCTACCAATATCAACTCTGCTGACAATGGTGGTGCCTTCTTGTACTCTCTCAATAAAACTTTCAAGGCTGCTATTTTCAACCCTTTGGTTCAAGAAAGCAGCTTCTACTTTTGTGTTATTCATGTGACTTCCAACACAATCATCTGGTCTGCTAACCGCAATGATCCCATATCAAGCACTGGTAATGTTAATCTTACCATTAAGGGAATTTCCATAACAGATGAGGATGGTAATCTCAGATGGTCAACTCCACAATTGCAGTCAGTGGTTTATGCATTGAGGCTAACTGATATAGGTAATCTTGTCTTACTTGATCGATCAAATGTCTCCCTTTGGGAGAGTTTCCGTTATCCAACTGACACCATTGTAGTTGGGCAATCTTTGTCTGTTGGTACTGTGCTGCTTAGCTCTATCTCAAGTTCAAACTTGTCAAGCAGTAATTATAGTTTTTCAGTTTCGTCATCTGATGCTCTGCTGCAATGGTATGGACAAATCTATTGGAGATTGTCCATGGATCCAAATGCTTTTATAAACTCAAATGCTGTAGTGGAGCAAATGATTATAAATTCAACTGGTCTCTACCTGTTGGCTCGCAATAGTTCTGTTGTTGTAATTCAAGTTATCTTACCTCGTTCCAACTTTCGAATTGCTAAATTGGAGTCTACAGGCCAATTTATTGTCAAGAGCTTTTCTAGTGGCGGTTGGACACAAGAATTCATAGGGCCAGTTGACAGTTGTCGAATTCCATTCTTTTGTGGTCAAGTTGGTCTTTGCAGTGAGGACGGCGTAACCAACAGCCCTAGTTGTTCCTGCTCATCAAGTTTTCACCCAGTTTCATCAAGCTTGGGTAGCTGGGGCTGTAAACCAATTGATCATTCCATCGTTTTGGCTTCTCCTTGCAACTCCTCTAGCAGTGGAAACGAGATGAAAACCCCAGTCTTTTCCTATTTGGGTTTAGGATATGGTATAGGATATTTTGCCAATTTCCGGGTTTCTCCTATTGTTATTTTTCACTCTATATTTTTTTTGGTGGAGGAGACGGTTAATCTAAAAAAGAATACAGACAAAACTAGGCAGTGTTAGCTCACGTGCTTCGGTTGAATTGGATGCCTTTTTTCTTCCAGGTTTGCCTAGAAGGTTTTCTTTGGAAGCGCTTGAGGTTGCAACGGACAATTTCAAAGTTTTTTATATTTTCTCCATTTTCCTTCTCCTTCTCAGCTTCACTTCCCCTCTGTCTGCGATAAATTTAATCTTGACATCTTCGGCCTTTCTGCAAATAGGAGTGATGACCAGCATGGTGTTGCGAGCTGAGAAATGAGTGCAAATAGAAATGTAGGTTTTTGGGTGGGTTTTAGAACCTTCGTTCCTGATAATTTTTTGAGAGGATGAAAGTTTGACCTACAACTGCTAATTTTCTTCATTTAATGAAAAGATGGAACTGCGTTTTTACTGTATCTGCATTCTGCACCATTGATGCATTCTTTGGAGAGCCCATTTTCTTGAAAACCCTTGAATTATTTGAGGTTAGGATTGTTTCGATTGTTCTTTCCATGGACTGCTCTTTCTTTAAGTGTACTTTTGATATTCAGATTGTTGAATGTTGTACGCTAACACATAATTTTCTTTCTCAGCTAATATTGGAGTTGAATTTTGCTTCTGTTTCTCATTAGTAATTGAGTTCATTTTATTGAGGAAGAGATATGGGAAGCCAAGAAAATGTTAAACATATTGAGGATTGCTCAGTTTCAAAGTAAGCTCTCTTCTCCTTCCTTTTCTATTTCACGTTTCACTTTCGTTCTATCTCTGATGCCTTTTCTCCTTTACCAATTGTTGAAAGCTGGACTGTATACTTCCAAATGAAAATTCCTCTAGAATCTTATCTTATAACACCATCTTGTTGTGCCTGCAAATCTGAAATTGCTTAGCAAAAATAAATTTGGTAGTTTTTTTCCAAAACCGAGTGATATGTTTATGTTGTTGTTTTGTTTCTAAATTTTAAGGCTAGCTTTAACTTCTGCCAAGTAGGGTATTTACTCCAAAAACCAATACGTTTACCTTATTCATCCTTGAATCCCATTGCTTATTTAAATACTAGCTTGGTCATGTAATTTACTTCATTTTACTTCATACTTTTAAAATGTTTTGAACTAGTACTTTTTCTGTTGATTTTTATTGACGATTGGACATTCACAGTGCGTTGGGTACTTGGGTATTCTCAGTAGCAGGAGCGTTGCTAGCAATTCCAGTGGGAATAAAGAGGAAGTCACTTGCACCCCTTGTCTTTTTTGGCACAACTGGTACTATGCTTGACATTATAATGGGAATTAGTGCTTGTGAAAGAGAACATGCTGAGCGTCAAATGAAGCTATTAGAGGAAGCTCAAAACTCTGCAACTGAAGCTTTTCTTAACGATTCCAATTCCGATTCTTGATTTTGTGCCTACACGGGTGATACAACCGTTCATGTCGTGCCTAATGACCTTTTCTTCCCTCAACTGTGTGTTATTAAATGATGAACACCAACACCCTTGTGGCATGCCCTTTGGCTGGGTTTGTTCAGCCTTCTTTCAAATCACAGTGACATTGCATCAGTTATAACCGTCTGCCTTGGCTTTATTGATTTGCAATAAAATTATATTTTAGTTACCAAAATACAAATTTTCATTTGCATTAAGATTTTATAAACTACTTTGAGTTTTTAGTTCCATTGTTCCCTTGAAGAACTCAGTGTTTCTGATGGAAATCCAATTGGTATGAAATATGTATATCATTGATAGAAATGTAGGAATGAATTCCTGAATACAGAAACGCTCGAATCCCACTGTTAACCTGTCTTCTCTTAAGGTAGAGCAGAGTAGTCTCTCTCCTTAACCAAAATGCTAACTAACTTTCTAACTTTCCCGCCCCTACTCAATTATTTATACTACTTCTAATTCTCTTCCCACTACTTTCACGTGCTATTTCATACACGTGCAGTTACTAATGATATTTAATATGTGTGGTGCTACTTCTTATTCATCTTCTTCCTCCTACTGTATTTATGTATTATAGGAGGTCGGTTTCAGAGGTAAATAGGTTCAAAATTCAATTAAATCTTTATGCATAACGTTTCTTCACTTGCCTATCCTTCACTTCAATATTTTCTCTAAATATTTGAATACATAAAATACAATTTTGCTTTTCTTCGATTTTTCAAATGTTTGTCCATAATTTCATCGTGAATTCTTACATTACGATAGAGCATTGGATGTGATCAGTCCGAAGACCGGTTGATCAATAAGGAGCATGGAAATGACGAAGAAACCATCTCAAATCTCCCATTCTCTTTATCCATGCTCGTATTAACCATTACTTCAAATTTAAGAGGGCTGTTTTTTCCTTGTTCTAACAACATTTTCAGAAAAATCAACCAGATTAGATATATATTTTTAGAAGGCCTCTCTCCTTTCCCGAATGCTCCACTTGATTCAGCAACAACATTTGAGTTAGGATGGAAATTGGATTTTTGGCAACTATAGTTAGAATAAATCTTTTCAGCTTTGATGTTACCGAACAAGATTTCTGCAGCTTGATTCTTAACAAGCAGAGGAATGCATTCTGATTCATCCCATACGTATAACTGCAGTAGAAAAATATAGCAAATTCAAAACACATAACACAAACTATCTATTATCTATGTAGGCGAGACAAAACAAACATATAACATTACTGTTCGTCGTGATGAAACAAAATGATGATGGATTTCATTATTGAACTTGAACATGAATACTAAATCTAGCATATATGTCGGAAATGTTCAGATTGGTGATTTTGGATCCAATGGGAGCAAAATGGAAATGGAAGCAGACTCTTCAGCATTTGAAGCTTCTGGGATATCATACAAGGGATTGATATAAGGTGGTCTAAAGAAAGGAAAGACATGAACTCCCAAAGCGCAACTAAAAAAGACAACGTTAAATCGAGTGATAATGCAAGGCCACCAATCATCCATAGGTATAGACGGAGGGGCAAGAAAGGAATTTCAGGATAGAGAACATGGTAGTTAGGGGTGTCAGTAGTCCTAGCTCCACGTGGCATTAGTAGGAGGGAGCTATATAGGCAGGTATTTTGTGCTAGAGTTGGGCATTCTGAATATTGGGTGTATTTTGGGATGAACTGTGTTTCATTGGGAGAGGAACAACCCTCTTATTTGGTTGGAACCCTATTTTGACGACTGGATGTTTTTGTGTTAACTGTTATAAATCATATAACTATTCCTCATGATATTGTGTGTTGAGTTACTGTGTAGAATATTGGTGTGTTGGTGCCTATTGCTGGTTTAACTCTCTACAGGTTCGATAAACCCTACCAGATAACAATATATAGTACTGGTCAGTCAATGCAGGGTATATAAGTTCAAAACAGCAGGATGGTTAGTTGATGCGTTCTGTTTATTAGGGATTCTAAATTGAAACTAGCAGGCTCATAACACTCATTCAAAGCAGTTGAAATCAGGTTTTGGTGAAGGAGTTCAAAGGCGGGTAAGCTAGCAACACTCCAATCACTAAATAATGGATTATTTAATGCCCATCATGACCAGACTAATGGTATTTTCGATTTTTAGGTGAAATAGAGTCTAGAACATAAAGAAAGTGCAAGAATAGTTCATACCATGAAAGGCCTATATATCATGCTTACTACATGAAGCCGGTTCAAGCTTTTTGAACAACAAAGTGGAACGGAAATCTGATTATCCACAGACCTGAAGACAATAGAAGGACAATCAGTGTTCAGAAATCAGAATTAAAATAATCTTCAGTTAAATAATACAAACTGCTGCAACCTTTCGTACCCATTTTCCAGACCTAAAGGCGAACCACACAACTGGCAACCAGTGCAAATGAGATCTTCTGCCAAACCAAAATCTTTTTCGTTAGACAATCGCCTGCTGACAAACAACTTCTCTTTTTGAAGTTCATCGATATTCATCCAGGGGGATAATAAAAATATTTCCCCAATTGATGCATCAAATATAACCTTGCATGATTCAGTAAGACATGATACTTCGGATAGCGAGAGACAGTCTCTGGACATCTCCTTTGCAGGCAACTTCCAGTTCCGGAAGAACTGGTTAGTTTTCTGACCAGGCACAACATGATGAATACAATAAATGATTTAGGAATTGGATTTGAAATGGATTTAGCTAGTCACTAAGTAATGGATATACCATGCATATAAAAATTTCAAATCCAAACCATTGTTCAGTTCGTTCAAAATGTTTAATCTACAATGTCAATCTGCTTTCATAATAATCAACAGACTACATTTCTATGCAATCATATCATGTGTAGAAAACTGTAGTAAAACTATTGTATCTTAGGATGGGAAAAACCTCAGTCAATGGTACTAGATTACATTTTCAGATCTCCACTGACGCTCAAAAAATTTGTATCTGAGTCGAACATGAAAACAGTGGTTTGGAATGAGTGAATCCTATCATACCATATTTACAAAATTGCATTCAACAGTTTTAGTAAGGTATTTTCAGTTGTGATTTTCATTAAAAAAAAGTAGCAAATTGTAGGTTCTCCACCTCTCTATCGCCATGCCTCCACCCTATGAAGGGAAGTTCCTTCTAATGTCTTCTGACGTGTCCATAGAGTTCATAATACAAATCAACCTCACAAGTCAAATGAATCCCAGTTGCCAACTACCGGCAAATTTGATAATCACTATTAGTTATAAGAAGCTTATAAGAAGCCGTTCAGGGCGTCAAAAGAGAAAAATCAACAAAACATCTGTACGAGCAACTCCTCAGAAAAATACGTGATCATACAATAACTTGAAAAAGACCGACTTCAAGAATCAGAAAAGAAATTTGATCACAAATATTATTTTCCAGCTACCAAAAGAAGGATAATGCCATGTCACAAAAATATTTAAAGTAGATTGTGACTGTGTCTACCTTCCACAAATTAAACCAGTCAGACAATATAATATAAATAGTTAGATCTCATGCTTTAATGTGCAATATATCACACAAGTAGAAAAGTATGGAGAGACTGCATGGTTATGAAAAAGATAGCAAATATAAGTACTTGGTCTCTAGGCAATCTTATGTTCTGGAAGGTAGAACCAGCCCCCTTCGCCCATTCTACAACCTTCCTCAGCTTTTCTTTAGCTGCTAAACCAACTCGACAATTGGCCGTTAATTCGTCTACACCTATATACACAAGGAATGATCAGATTTCATTTCCTTCCTCAGTCTATCCAAAAAACGGTCGTTTATTAAGAACTTGAAGAAGAAAGCTTTCTGTAACTCATTAGGACATACAAATTTCATTAAAGCAATGCGTTAAAAAAAAACTGCAATTTAACTATCAATTACAATCCAATCATAATACTAAGAATATAATGCTAAGCTGGAAATCATGAACTCAAAGAGCCACAAAATAAAAATGTTGCACCAGTTCTTCATCTATTAGAGAAATATGCAGCAAATTGCAGAAATTACCTCACAAATAAAAACAACGGTAGACATAAATTAACGGAGTATTATACCTTCAGAGACAAGTGTTTCATAAGGATGGATTATACTGGCTAGGGAAGAACAATGAACAGTTGTTGCCTCAGTTGAATCTCCGAATTTCCTTAGTTTTACATCTGAAACGTCCCGAACGAAAGGGAAAAAAAAGATAAAATAAATGCTTTTAGAAATCATAACCTAAAACTAGAGATGAAATTTATCACTAGCGAAAGTCGACTCCGTCATTCCATTAATTGAGTAAAATTTATACGTCGGAGCTTACTCTGCAACAATACAACATCGCCTGGAATTGCAGCGGCTGCCATTTTCTTCTGCCATAATGATACAGAGAAAAACGACCGTGTATCATCAGCTACCTTAATGTCAGTCCTTATGAGGTCTCCGCCATTGGTCAATTTGTACTGTATACAGAGAAATAAGAGTTGCTCCGAAAGTAAAATGGGAAAGATTTGAATGTAAACAGAAATAGAGAGAGAGGAACCTCAACAGGAGTGGATCGATGAATGAAGACGAGGAGTTGAACAAAATCGCCAACGTGAAGAGCAACTTCGGAAAGATCAATTAGAGGTCCATACCATCCGATTACAGACATTACCGGCGGTTACCCGCTGCAGTCGCTTTGTACTATGAAGTCCGCCCCGATGAAGAAAATGATTTGTTTTGGCGCCTTCTATTTTTCGCTCCATAAGTATATGGATTTATTTAAATCAAAAGGTCGCCGTATCTGCTTAAAGGCCTCGGCCCAATAAGCCCAATTTTGGGCTTACATCCTCAAATAGCGGCCCAACTAATATCAATACTGGGTGGCATTAATTGTCTAAAGATAACATTTTTAATCTTATTTTCTCAATTTATTCTCTAATCCAATTACACCAAATTTGAATAATCACAACACAAAGTCATTATAAACTTGCATTAAACAAAGCTTTACCTACCACATTTTTTTGGATGCAACTCTAGCATTAGGAATAATCATAAAGATTTATTCTAACCTATGAATGATTTTTTTTATTAGTAAAATTAGGGAAATTACCAAAACAAAGCTAAACAAAGCACCAATTTTATGTAGGAGATTTTAGGACAATTTCTAGAATCAACAATCTATTTAATCAGTTCATCTAACAAATTCTTAAAACAAAGGAATTTTATGGCAAAATTAATGATTTAGCTAAATAATTGCACACGGAAAGAGATAGGGTAGGCGGTAGGGACGACGACACAATAGGACGAACAAATGCGACAAATATGATGGCGGTGGCACAAGCAATGGTGTTCTCCTCGGCCTTCTTCTCTCAAGTTTTCTTCTTCCCCTTCTCATATTTATGAAACACAGATCTGAGAAGGTTTTTAAAGGGTAACTCCCAACGCATCTCGATAGGATCGAGAGTTCTCATAACTTCCAACGCCTCCAGTAAAACGCTCAGGACTTCCCCTCTATCTCCCACCACGTCACGACTTGATTTTATCTCTTGACGCTTACATGACAAGGCATCAGAAGATGCTAACTAACGGTCGACACCATAACTGGAGTGTTAGAAGATACTCTATCTCCCGACATCTGTTTTTTTTTTTATATATATTTTAAACCTACGTCGAGAGATCCATAATTTCTAATAGGATCGATCCCTAACATAATTACGGGAGTTTGAAAGAAAAAAAAAAAGTAAAAATATAAGCGAGTTTTTGAAATAACTAAATTAACAAGCTACAATTTATTTATTTATCCTAAATGGTAGTTTATATTTTCAAACCATTTAATTTGGGAGGTCTTCGATAAAGGGTTCTTGTTTCTCACTTGTGGGAACATCCTTCTCCTCCTCTTGCGTGTGGACAAACCATTTTATTCTCGTGGTTTTTAATTTATTGAAACAATCGTTGTTAGAATATTATATGTTCTATATGTTTGTTTTGAGACTAAATCAACATTTTCCTCACTAACATATACAAAATTAAAAATGCATTATGTAACCATCAAAATAGTAAATAAGTCGGTCACATTTGTAATTGATAAAAAATTATACAAAAACTTGAATGGTTAACGAGAGAGAAATATGTAAATATAATTTAATTTATGTTTATCATTCGTGAAATATTGGATTCCAAATAGATTATAACTCTCAATCTTGCTTGGTATCTTATTTTGGTTCTATATACCTTATAAATTCATTAATTTTAAATAAAAAATTATTGTAAATAACAAAATTCATCAAAATATTTACAAAATACGATAATAGACATCAATATACTTCTAAATCAATAAAATATTATTTTAAAATTTTGTACGTCCAATCTTAGAAACGAAACGTTCACTTTAGTATGACATTTTTAATCCTCTGCATAAACTTGAAAATGCTACTTATGGAGCAAATGTGAACAAAGGTTGAAAACTAAAGATAGACAAAAGAAAAAATATATATACTTTCCACCATAAAATATAATATCACGTGTTAATAAAAAATATTATTAGTAGTAGAAAAGTAGAAGAAGAAAAAAATTGGTAGAGACCAATAACTAGAGAGAGATGGAAAGCAACATTTTGTTATAATAAATATATATTACCTTATAAAATAATGATGTTAATTTCTTTAACAAGTAAATAATTAGTCAATTTTTAAAATTAAATAAATGCTCTCGTGGTGATGTTCGTCATAGTATGTTTCACTTTCACTTTCATTTTCATCATATTATATATTTCTATGACATTTGTTGAATTGTTAAACAAGAAATTTTGGTCAATTAAATTATGTTACGTCAACACATGAAAACTTTGAGATAATTATAATTTGATTAAGTTTGAGTAATTAATTTTTCTTATATCGAACTCAGTTCAAGCTCATATATAAAAATTGGACCAAAGAAGATTATAGGTCCAAGCCCAAACCTAACAAGCAAATGGGTCTAAGCCCACCTAGCACATGAAAATTCTCTATTAATAGATATCTTGCATTCATTTGAGAGATCTTTTTGTTAAAGAAAGAATTGAAACTCCGAAGAATTGGAAATTCAAACTTCTAAAAAGCTCTTGAAACGTGAAAGTTTTTATAAACTTTGAGATTACCATCTTCTTAAATATTGAAAACTTGGAAGATTAAACTTTTCTTGAATTTCAGAAGATTGAAAACTCAAATTGATTTGCAAGCACAACTCCTGAAGATCGAAGAACATGAAATTCTATATTTTAATTTGTATTCGAGAGAAAATATCAAATGAGTAAATATTAGAGATTGTATCCACTTACATTATAAATTGATATACAAAGTTCAATTGAAAAAAAACAATTTGGCACGCCTAGTGGAACTGTCTCTACCTTTCATCTCTTTTTTTTTTTTTTTGTAGAGAACGTCTCAAGAAATCATGAGTTTAAAAGCAATACTTCCAAAGCTCTAAGCGACATTAGCAAGAGGTTAAATATTCGCAGCCGCTCAAAGGAGACTCAATCATTTGAGAATATACCACTATTTGAGGTTGCAAAGAACATTGGGAACAACTATCAAAGCCACCAAAAGGTGGAAACATAATCAAATAAATATGGTAGTCAACGAACACATTTCGTCCTCTGAATGCTCGAGTGAGGAGATGCCTCACCGAAATCTAATGTCAATTATGGTGACTAACGTGGATACAAATGAAGATAGAATGACAGAGCTTGAAAAGAAGGTTAACATGCACATGAAGGCAATTGAAGAAAGTTATTATGAGGCTGCATCTTTCAAGAATCACATTGAGAGTCATGACGCTACTAAATCAAGTCATACACATACCGTCAAGAATATTGACAAAGGGAAGACATGCAAGAAAGTCAACCACAATTTTTGACCTAAATTGCATCACTATTTGTTTAGTAGTTGTGGGAGATAATAGCAAGTCCCATCAAAACTTGATATAGTGGACCTATTCAAACTTTCTCTTTGTATTCAAAGTCATATGAAAAAAATTGACAATTTGAGAGTGTCAAATAAATATCAGCCATCAAAATTCCAACAATTTGATGAAAAAGGCAATAAAAAACAACATGTTGCTCATTTTATTGAAACATGTGAAATTGCCGGTATGCAAGGGAGAATTATTGGTCAAATAGTTTGTCCAAACTCTTAAAAGAAACATCTTTAACTGGTACACCAACCTTGAACTTGAAACCATTGATAGTTGGGAGTAGCTTGAAAGAGACTTTATCAACCACTTCTACAACACTCGGCGTATTGTTTGCATAATAGAGTTAATTGCTACCAAGCAGCGTAAGGGTGAGTTGGTCATTGACTATATTAATTGTTGGAGAACATTAAACTTTGACTGCAAAGATAGATCAACTGAACTGTCAATAGTGGAAATATGTACTCAAGGAATGCATTAGGGGTTTCTGTACATCTTGCAAAGAATAAAGTCTTGCATCTTTGAAGAGTTAGCAACTAAACCTCGTGATATGGAGCTAAGTATTTCTAATAGAGGGAACAATGATCTACTGGTCCCAAAAGTTAAAAAAGAAAAGAAAGAAGTGAAGAGCATCCAAAAAGTATGGAAGGGTGCTACCAAGGAGGCTATGGTCGTCAACACGACCATTTTAATGTTTGTCTCCAAGGAAAAGAAAGTTGAAAAACGCCAAGATGAAGGTGAAAAAAGATGTTTGATATTGAAGGAGAGATAAGAAAAAGTTTATCGTTTTCTAGACTCTGTCTTACTCAATATGTTTGAGTACTAGAAAACAACTCATTCAACGTTCTGAACGTAAACGAATTGCATAAATAAGGAGGGTAAATTATCTCAATTATTGTAAATATCATCGAGTCGTCAGCCATCTAGCAAAAAAATGTTTTGTATTGAAAGAGTTGATTTTGAAATTAGCTCTAGACAAACAAATTGAGCTAGATCTAGATGATGTGACACAAACAAACCATGTCACAGTAATGATTCATATTGATTGTCGATTACCTGCTACAGGGAGTTTGATCCAATTTGGATCTCTAGAGTCTGTTGTTATATATTCTTTACCGGAGGCCGTAGAAAATAATGATCTAAAGATTGTTTACTTCAAAGAAGAAGAAAAGTGGGTGGAAGGATGCTGATGAGGGATGGACGTTAGTAACGCGTCGAAATAAGCATAAACAAAATTTTCTAAAAAAGAATCTCGTTTGTATCAAGAGTATAAGAGAAAGGTCAATGGTGAACTATTCCTTAACACAAAGGATTTGTTACCATCACTGTTTTCACAGGCTAACTTGACGACATTCTCTGTGATGCTCTTTCAGCTTCTTCGTGTTGGTCATGGAAGTAGTTGTGTTGCTCAGCATCGAAACGAATTTTGAGGGACAAGGTTTTTCACTGATAAGGTGACCTTCAAGCTTAGAGCGAGTGTTTTCCACAATAGGTAGTTTCTTCGATCTAGTTTAGTTGTAGTTAGTTGGTTGAGGACTTGGTTTAAATGAGGGTTAGAGAATCCAGTTGAAGAAAGGCTGAAAGCTGTAGTAGAGGAGGAGGAGTCATTAGCCATTGTAGACTTTGATACCAAATATGGTTGTAAAGTATTTGGGAATTTAGGATATTTCCTCCGTATTAATTTTCTAACTATTGGTCAATTTATACAACTAATATCCCTTAATTTTGGAATAGAAATAATAGAAAAATAAAATAAAGATTATACACTCAAATTTTGTGAAATGATAAATGGCCTCATTTGATAGGCAAGATAAATATTCTTTATAACAAACAATTAACCATTCATGAGTTTCCAGAAGATGATTAAGCATCCTTGGTGGCTTGATGAATCATTTCCAACGTGGCACACTTAACTGGTTTGGTGTCCATATGTCATTTTGGTGATTTACTCTAACAAGGACGAGGTCGAAATGGAAATTATAGAGGTAATGTTGTCCAACCAACCTACCAATTATGTGGAAAGTACAATCATGTAGCAACATTTTGCTTCAAAAGGTTTTAAACGTGAATTTGTTGATCTTTATAGTAGAGCCTCTTCATCAAATGATCAAGAACATGAGAGTCGAAGTGCTTCCTGTGTTGCAACTCCAGAAATTGTGGTTTATTCTACTTGGCTTGCTGATAGTCAGTCTAATGGAATAGAATTCAAGTACTATTGTCCTTATACAAACCAACAAAATGGGCTAGTGAAGAGACACAAACATATAGTAGAAATGAGACTAACTTTTACTTGCCATAACTTTAATGCCTTTACGATATTCATGGGTTGTATTTGTCTTTGTTGACTATTATAAATAAATTGTCTTCCTACATTAGATTTAGAACTTTCTCACCTTGAGAAAAAGCTTTTGGGAGAAAACCATACTATACCTTCTTTAAAAGGTTTGGAAGTGCATGCTTTCATTGTCTTAGACCTTACCAAACACACAAGTTTCAATTCCATAGTACTAAATATGTTTTTCTTGGATATAGTGAAGCTCACAAAGGTTAAGTGTTAGCTCAAATGAAAAAATATATTTATATCTAAATATGTTGTCTTCAATGAGAAAGAATTCCCATTCAAAAGTGGAATTTTAACTAGTTCAATTGCACAAGAACAATATTACATCACCATATTATCCTGTGTTGGTTTCCTATTCAAGAGTCAATGTCACCTACACAAAATTATGTTATACCCATACCCATAGATCAATCGGTACAATCACAAGATGCAATTGATATTTTCTACCCCCTTTCAAAATTTTGATGCAGTCGAGAGTCCTTTTAAAGCAGCACCCGAATTTGGATTTTCCTCTCAACCAATTACTGATGTTGAGGCATGTTCCCCTACTTTTAAACCATCCATTCTTACACTTGATTATCAACCTTCACAACATCTGATGCAAACTCGTACCTAAAGTAATATTTTCAAACCAAAAACCTATGGTTATATTTTATACCACGTAGACAACATTGATAAATAGGAACCTAGATCAGCACATGAGGCTTTGCAATCAGCAAAATGGAAGAATGCTTTACATTCAGAAATTAAGGCCTTAAAATAAAAACAATACATGGACCTTGGTTCCTTACAACTTAAAGTTCAGGGCGCGTTTGGATTGAATTAAAAAAAAGTGTTTTTCAAGAAAATCAATTTTGTTTAAACTCTTTTTCCTAAAAATTGTTTAAAATACACTTAAAAATCTATTTTGAGTGGCTTTCAAACACTTAAGTTTTTTTTCAAAATAACTAATTTTCTAAATTAAACACTTGAAATGTAATTCAAACACACCATTAATCTTGCGAGATGCAAATGGGTATTCAAGTTCAAAAGGAACATCGATGCTACAACACAAAATACAAGGCTCGATTGGTGTGGCTAAAGGCTTTCATCCAACTCCAGGTATTGGCTTTAAAGAAGCCTTTAGTCCTATTGTGAAACCATCCACTATTCGAATTATATTGATCACGTTGTCTGTTAATTATAATTGGATTGTAAGGCAGTTAAACATTAACTAACAATGCATTTTTGAATGGATGTTTAGAAGAGTGTGTTTATGGCACAACCTGAGGGTTATTTTGAAGAATAAACCACAACATGTTTGTATACTGAATCGAGCTTTGTACGACTCCTAAATCTTGGTATAAGAGGCTTAAAAATGTGTTAATTGGTTAGGGATTTAAAAACTCAAGAGCTGATAACTCATTATTTTATTTTCTCTAGTCTGAAATCAAGGTTTTGTGTTAATTTATGCGGGTGACTAGCAACAATCAAACCTTAATCAACTTAATTACCAATTTGAACAAGAAATTTTCTCTCAAGGTCTTGGTGAACTCTAATTTTGTTGGAATCGAAGTTCGTAGAGATAGCTCTGATGTTTACTAGTCAGCGAAAGTATGTTTTAGATTTGTTGGAGCAATTGGAGTTGATTCACATAAAAAACCATGCCCAACACCTAATGTAACTGGAAAAGTTTTGTTAGCAAATGAAGGAAACCTTGTTGAATCCTACTATCCATCAAAGTGTGATTAAGACGTTATGATATCTAACAAATACAAAGGTCATACATTTCCTATATTGTGAACAAATTTAGCCAATTTCTTCAATCTCCAACAAGTATTAATTGGCAAGCTGTTAAAAGATTATTACGTTATTTCAAAGGAACTATGTCTCATGGTTTATATTTTTTCTAAGTTAAATTGATCTTTTGAAATGTAGTATTTACAAATGTTGATTGGGCTTGTAGTGTTGATGACAAAAGATCGATCGAAGCTTATTGTGTATTTATTGGTAATTGTCTTGTTTCTTTGTCCTCAAAGAAGCACAATGTGGTTGCAAAGTCAAGCACACAGGTCAGACACAAAATTAGAGCATCGGTCATTATCCTATACTACTATAAAAATTAGTTGGATTCAATCATTTTTGTCTGAAATCAATTAGTCGTGTAATAGTACACTCATTATATGGTGTGACAACATGAGTGCTTTATCCTTACCTACTAACTCAATTTTTCATTCACTCAGTAAGCATGTTGAACTAGATGTTCGTTTTGTTCATGACAAAATGTTGGCCAAAGAGATTGATACATGATATGCTCCTTCCTCAGATCAACTCACAAATGGAATAACAAAGCCTCTTAATGAACACAAGTTTCTACCACTCAAACACAAACTCGGTATAATTTCATCACCCTCTAGTTTGAGGGGTGTTAAAATATCTCTCTAATTCCCTGCCGTTTATGGTATTCAACAATATAATTTGGTTTTTTTTATTGAGAAGAATAATGGAAAAGAAAAATGAAGTTTTGATCCTAGAATATTAGGTTTGGATATGTTTTATTTGAATCTAGAAATTTCATCTCTTTAGTTTTTAAGATAATTTAAAAACTTGGTTGGTGTTGTTATTTATTTATTAATAGTTTGTATTGTTTAGTGATAGAATATTATTGAGTTGAGGTCCATGTCTCATGCTCATGGTAATGTGAATATGTTGTATCTTATGGACAAAAATCCCATCTTATTTATGTTATCTTCAATTTTTTATGTTTGATTTAAGTAGTGCTAATATTAAAAATGATTTCTTCCACGTTGCTATTATGAAATGACAACTTTTTTATTGTTACAAAACCTATAGTTTTTTTTTTCTTTTTTTTTAATTATTATTATTAGTTTCTTATTATGGTTTCCAATACTATTTTTATTATATTTACTAAACTAAAATGACATGCATCTACATTAACTACTACCAATTACTACTGTAATCATCCACAAAGTACAATAATTATAAACTATAATCAATTAAATGTTCAATTTTTTTTTTTTATTCTTTTTGTTTAAATCTTATTTTGATTTTTCAACTCAATGTTTGAGTTCTTTACATTTTGAAAAAGTTTATTTTAGACTCTAATTTTTAAAAATAAGATTTGGTTATTTTTTAACAAAATAATAAGATGACTTCTATATGTAGATAATTAGACTTTTTATATCATATTAATTAAATTGTTAAATAACAAATAAAAATTTCTTAATTTGTCAACCCAAAACACAATCTATCTTCTTCAAAAATAAACTCAAAAACTAATTTTGTCTTTTTTTTTCCCTTTCAAAACTCAGTTAGCTTTTCTATGTTTTCTCTCTAACTCCCAAGCTCCTTACTTTTACGGAAATTGTCAAATACAACAAAGTTCACAAAATATTTATAGGTTATAGCAAAATTTCAGATTCTATCAACAACCAATATTTGATAATAAGTGATAGAATAATTTAGTATAGCATAAAAATATTTTAATTTATTTAGTTATTTTTAAAAATGTCTAGTATTTGTTTTTGAAATTGAAGAAATCTTAAAGAAAAACTAGAAGAAGATTAAATATAATAAAAATATATAAAATTGACAAATTGGTGTAAGATCATAAAAAGTTGAGCGTGTATGAAAAATAATTTTTAGGAAATTATAAATAAATATTCTCATAAAGAAATTACAATAATAAAAAAGAAAAATGAATAAAAAGAAATGTTTGGAAGGAAGATTAAAAAAAAAAAAAACCTTCTCGATAACGAGGACCAAAATAAAAGAAGGGGATCAAACCATAATTTAAATTTTGATTTATTATTATTTATGGAAACACACTTTTAATCTCTAAATTTGTTAATATTTTATATCTGAAATTCTTACCATTCCCCTGCTTTTATTGAAAAAGAAAAACCGAAATAAAACTAATACTAACTCCAAATTTGTAGAACATATTGGCGTTCCAAAAGGCCGGCGAAGGTTTCCCTTCAAGCTCCTTCCTTATCGGAAACCTGCCGGCTGCAGCCACCACTCTCGTTTCACATTTGTTTTAGTTTCCTCCATCGCCATGCTTCACCTCTGAGTTTTCTCCAACCTCCTCCCTCTAGATTTCTCTCTAAACTCTCCAATCTTCTCCACTCTCGTTTCACATAGATTTCTCTCTATTCGCTACAAGTCATTGATGCTTTCGAGGTTTGCACCAATGCGATTGACTCACTGGAACTGGTCAAACAATACTCATTTTCGGCCACGGGCGGTGACAGCAGCATTCACGCACCAGCTGAGCGCATGCATTTCATTCTGTTCCTCAATTGAAGGTCAGTATGATTTACCATTACACTTACAACCTAGAATTGGAAAATGTTATTTCTCGATTTTTGATTGTGTGTTTGTTAATCTACGCTGAAATTTTGGGTAATATCATATTTCACTTTGATTGAACCAAGTAGACTTTTATATGCCAAATTTTTGCATATTTTATTAGAAGAAAAGGGAGTTGTGTTTGTCGGCCTATAAGCATTGCACATCTCAAAGAAGGGATGTTTGGTCAAATTTACCTAAATAATTTAAATATTTGTGTGACGTGAGTTGTGACCTTTAATGAATTTTTCTAATCTTGCTCCTCCTACCGATGGAGGGAGGCACTAACTAAATGATTGCCTACCTTAGCCCATCAATTAAGAGAGATAGAGATAGGGATATAGATAGAGTTTCAAAAGTCAACTTGCTATGAAACAAGTTTTTTAATGGAGACAAATTAAAGCTACTTAGTTTCAATCAGACCATTGAATAATCTTCTGTTCTGTGTCTGTCTTCTCTAATTTTCTTGATGGGATCCCCATTGTTCATCCCTGTAGTATTCTTTCTTCTGCCTCTTGTCTCTAGTATTTCCTACACTGAATTTATATACCCAAATTTTTTGGCTTCCAATATCAACTTTGCTGACAATGGTGGTGCCTTCTTGTACTCGCTCAATAAAACTTTCAAGGCCGCTATTTTCAACCCTTTGGCTCAAGAAAGCAGCTTCTACTTTTGTGTTATTCATGTGGCTTCCAACACAATCATCTGGTCTGCTAACCGCAATGATCCCATATCAAGCACTGGTAATGTTAATCTTACCATTAAGGGAATTTCCATAACAGATGAGGATGGTAATCTCAGATGGTCAACTCCACAATTGCAGTCAGTGGTTTATGCATTGAGGCTAACTGATATAGGTAATCTTGTCTTACTTGATCGATCAAATGTCTCCCTTTGGGAGAGTTTCCGTTATCCAACTGACACCATTGTAGTTGGGCAATCTTTGTCTGTTGGTACTGTGCTGCTTAGCTCTATCTCAAGTTCAAACTTGTCAAGCAGTAATTATAGTTTTTCAGTTTCGTCATCTGATGCTCTGCTGCAATGGTATGGACAAATCTATTGGAGATTGTCCATGGATCCAAATGCTTTTATAAACTCAAATGCTGTAGTGGAGCAAATGATTATAAATTCAACTGGTCTCTACCTGTTGGCTCGCAATAGTTCTGTTGTTGTAATTCAAGTTATCTTACCTCGTTCCAACTTTCGAATTGCTAAATTGGAGTCTACAGGCCAATTTATTGTCAAGAGCTTTTCTAGTGGCGGTTGGACACAAGAATTCATAGGGCCAGTTGACAGTTGTCGAATTCCATTCTTTTGTGGTCAAGTTGGTCTTTGCAATGAGGACGGCGTAACCAACAGCCCTAGTTGTTCCTGCTCATCAAGTTTTCACCCAGTTTCATCAAGCTTGGGTAGCTGGGGCTGTAAACCAATTGATCATTCCATCGTTTTGGCTTCTCCTTGCAACTCCTCTAGCAGTGGAAACGAGATGAAAACCCCAGTCTTTTCCTATTTGGGTTTAGGATATGGTATAGGATATTTTGCAATTGATTTCTCTGCTCCCGCTAGATATGGAGTGAATATCTCATCCTGTCAAGCTCTCTGTTCAAGCAAATGCTCGTGTTTGGGTATATTCTATGGAAATACATCAGGTTCTTGCTACACGATCGAAGACAGGTTAGGGTCAATCAGACAGAGTAGTTCATTTGTAAACGATCTGCTGGGCTACATTAAAGTTCAAGTTGGATCTACTCCACCAAGCTTCAATGCTGAAGATAAACAGGACTTTCCAGTAGCCGCTCTTATTCTCTTGCCAATTTCCGGGTTTCTCCTATTGTTATTTTTCACTCTATATTTCCTTTGGTGGAGGAGACGGTTAATTTCAAAAAGAATACAGAAAAAACTAGGCAGTGTTAGCTCACGTGCTTCGGTTGAATTGGATGCCTTTTTTCTTCCAGGTTTGCCTAGAAGGTTTTCTTTGGAAGAGCTTGAGGTTGCAACGGACAATTTTAAAGACCAGATAGGTTCTGGGGGTTTTGGTTCGGTTTTCAAAGGTGTACTTCATGACAAATCTGTGGTGGCAGTGAAGAAAATAACAAATTTAGGCATTGAAGGAAAAAAAGAATTCTGCACTGAGATTGCAGTTATTGGGAACATACACCATACGAATTTGGTCAAGTTGAAAGGATTTTGTGCCCAAGGAAGAGAACGCCTTCTTGTATACGAGTATATGAATCGCGGTTCATTAGACCGTACCCTTTTTGGCAGTGGACCAGTTCTGGAATGGCAAGAGAGATATGATATAGCACTTGGGACTGCACGCGGGCTTTCATACTTACATAGAGGTTGTGAGCATAAAATCATCCATTGTGATGTCAAACCAGAAAATATTTTATTGCACGACTCCTTTCAGGCAAAAATATCTGATTTTGGTCTTTCAAAACTTCTTGCGCCTGAACAGTCAGGTCTATTTACAATGATGAGAGGCACTCGTGGTTATCTTGCACCTGAATGGCTCACTAATTCAGCAATTTCAGAAAAAACTGATGTTTATAGCTATGGCATGGTGCTATTAGAAGTTGTAAGTGGGAGGAAAAATTGCACAACAAGATCCCATGACCATAGCTTGGATGGCAGTGATAGTTCAGGTTGCCAATCATCATCTTCAGCAGGATTAGGACTGGTTTATTTTCCTTTATTTGCATTGGAGATGCATGAGCAAGGAAAGTACTTGGAGCTTGCCGATCCACGGCTAGAGGGGCGAGTGACATATGAAGAAGTGAAGAAATTAGTTTGCATTGCTTTGTGTTGTGTTCAAGAGGAACCTGCAATAAGGCCTAGTATGGATGCAGTAGTCAGCATGTTGGAAGGTGGGATTCCTCTAAGTCAGCCGAGAAATGAGTCATTGAATTTCTTGCGCTTTTATGGCCGTAGGTTCACTGAGGCTTCAACAATAGAGGAGGAAGGGTACCAAAATGGATCAGTTATATATTCACCAGCAAATGCTCTCCCAAGTTGTATGAGTGACTCAAACTACCTCTTTTCTTACATGTCTTCGCAGCAGGTCTCAGGCCCAAGATAGCTCGGCTCATCATGTTTATTTGCACTTTCCATAAACAACCATTAGAGTTGTGTAATGTAAGACTTCCTTCTGTTGTGGCTAAAGATGCTTTGTAATTTTACATCTTGCACAGTGGAAGTAATTGGTTTTCACTCAACAGCTCGTGTAAAGGCTTCTAATTTTTTTCAAGTAAATAATACACATATTTCTGCCGAAGGTCATCATTGAGCTTCTTTATATGTATGATGTACCATACTCCGCATATTCTGCAAAATTTGAGAGGCTGTTCTATGAGCCTGTTTTGTTACTCATTAAACAGGTTGATTTCCATTGTAATCATGTGAGAACCCAATTTAACATTTCTTTGCCTAAATTGTTTAGCTGTTGTCTCCAATTCCATCATTGGTTTCATTGTTAGCGAGATGTTCTCCTAGTCCTTGTTTACTTTTAAGAAGACAAAAGCCATTTGTAATGTCAATATTTGAATTGGCTGCACATATCATTTCATTATTTGGATTAACATAGCAACTATTTAGAATGTTGCCTACAACCTAAGGGTTAAAAAGTGAGACGACATATGTAACGCCCCAAGCCCAAGATTCGGACCAGGATTTGGAATTCGGATCCCCGACATTTTCCTATATCCCTTGCAACCTGGCAACATCATCCTTACTATCCTTTTATTAAAGTGAAAGTTCTCCTCACAAACCAACACGAGTCATTTCAGCATGTTTTATCCTAACTCATATGCATCTTAGGAAAATTTTCAAGAGGTCTCCCAACATAGAATTGCTCCAAGCTAAGTACGTTTAACTTTGGAGTTCCTATGATCGAGCCACAAAAATGAAAGATGCACCTTGTTGGTATAGGTATTAACTTTAAATTCTTTTTTAGTGTTTCTTAACATTACTTCCATGTCCTCAGGATCCCTCTCATTTAGATGTGATGCTGGTTCATTCATATCTTCCTCCTAATCCAACGTCGGTGATGCAGCCAAGAAGACTCGCATCTGGATAATCTTAGTGTAGTTGAAGTGATATCCATTGTTGAATCTTCTCAATTTAAGAGCTTTAAAAGACTTCGAACTTATGACTTGAAATATTGCATGCTAATTATTGAAAGCAATAAACACGAAACCAAGGCTTACGTGGAAACCTGAGAACCGGGAGAAAAACCACGATGTTTTTAGTTTTGTTATTTTCCTTATAATTACAATGGTACAAATGAGGGAACTTAAATAGGATGTAAAGAGCAAAGAAGAAAAGTAAAATAAATATTTATGGTAAGATTTCCATAAATATTTTTTTGATAGATACAAATTCTAACACTAATTAATTGTTTCTAGGTGGACGACTACTTTCCAACTGAAGGATGATGGAAGCCGGTTTTCTTCATTTCGTGAAGGCACCTTTTAGTTTTTTGAATGAATAGCTAGGAATCATAATCTGCCAAGTGGCTCTCTGTATAATGGCAGGTGAAATTTGTAATCCTTCAATGCGCTGTTTTCTTGAGTTTAAGTAACGGAGAAGGCGTACCATCTTAATTTCTCTCAGGAACTGTTAATCCAAGCAAGTTGAGAAACTCTACTGCCTGTTCAATCTTTAACTCCGGTAAAATGATTGAATTTAGGTAATGTGACAAAATGTCTTCTCATGAGTTTCACTTCATGAAAACCAACTAGTATAACATTTCATGATTTTTTTTATTCCAATAAAACGGTATGCGAGATTGAGATTTGAATCCTCAAGTTTTTGTCAAATGTGTATACTTTATATCTATTGCTCATGTTGACCTTTTTGGTTGTTGAATCATGAATGGTTGTTTTACCCATTTTAACTGATTGTGCGGGAAGCATAGCCTTGCCTTGAGTTTTCTTACCACCCAAACCTTCGAACATGGAGGGACAGTTACATCCAACAATAAGTATTTATCCATCACAATTGTATTTTTGTCACCTTGATTCTCTCTCTTCTATAACATTTTTTCATATAACTTATCATCCAAACGAAGTCCACCGGTTTCATTTTTTACACTTGTAAAATATGCCTCATATTATGCTCTTTTAATTTCACTCGTGTTCTTTTCTTATCAGCACGGCAATTGGAATTGAAACACTCCAAATCGTTGCTTTGATGACGCTCTCCCAAGAGAACATAGCCATGTTCCTGAGTTACCTATCATTTGATTACAGCACCCAGACGAGGAAAGCATGCAGGGCTGCGAAGGATTTGTCAGGTATCTTCGAGAATTTTATTTATGAACCATAGAGAAAGTAATATGTTTGTCAGAACAGTAGGATTTAAGCATAATGTGGAGTCTATGAAATAAGTTAATATGTCATTTGATGATGGTCAAAATATAAATAGGTGCACATATATTATGATAGTATTAGAAATTTCTATTTGACGTGGATAAGAGAGAATGGCAGCATACGAGCTCTAGATCTCTAGGCTCCAACCAATAGTAGAGGATTTTCTCTCCCAAAATCTTTGCATGATTCCTAGTACAAAAGATGCCTCTCCCTAGTAGTGTAAGTGGGTCGGGTCAGTTAGATTTCCTTTAAAACCAACCCAACTTGACCCTGGTTAACTTTGTACGGAGAAAACCTGACCCATTGTTCATGTGGGTCAGGTTGGGTAAACTTTGATTTTCTTCTCCATCGATTCTGAGATTTGGGTATGATAAATTAGCACATCCCACCCTTAACTCATTTTGGTGATGTGATTTGATGAATAACAAAATAGAGAAGGAAGTTGGATACTTGTTAGTCGTTATATTTTCTTGTCATTCCATACTGGTTCAAGTTAATTTTAAATAGTAATAAAAAAAAGTTCAACTCTGTTTCAAAGGGATTTGAGTTTTTTTATGACATTTTAACTTTTACTGGAGCTCTGTTTTTTTTTTTTTTTTTTTTGCCATTTTCTGAAAATTCATCACTATTGTTCTGCCAAATTTCAAGCATTTATGGTTACTGCAAATTTCACGTGCTAAATCTCTAGACGAGAAAATTATATTAATAATGTTTTTCAAGCAAATTACAAAAATAATGCCCTCTTCAAACAAATTACTGAATCAGTGTTTTATTTTTTTTCTCTTTAATTGGGTGAGTCTGAGACTTGTCCATTTTATTTTATCTTTTCTCTTTCCTTTTATTCAAGACTCGCCCCAACTCTTATTTTTATTTTTTTTCTTTTTTCACACAATTTTATTTTCATTTTTAAATCATTTTCATTTTATAAAAATAAAATAAATTTTAATTACTTAATCAATTTAAACTCATGTTTTTTTAATTTAATACCTATTTATTTTTTTAAAAAATTATTTGTTTTATGAAAATCAATTTTATTATTTTTGAAACATTTTTTTTATTTTTAAATTTATGTTTACGCTAATTTTCTAATTTATGGATATTTACCATTGTAATCCATTAGTTTTGTATTAATTGAAAGTTGAGTGTTTTTTTATTGAAAAATAGTTAAATATGAAACAAAATGTCTAATACAAGTTGAATGAAAAAAAATCAATATGTTTCAAAATCTAGATGTTGAAGATTTCTAGGTGGTTGTTGTCGTCGACTTTGAACTCTTTGTAGTTGTATTTCTGTCTGATTCTCTTGTTGTTGTTGCTCATTTGGGTGCTCGAGTACCGTTTCATGTGCTTTGTAGTACAAATATTCGATATGCGCTTCCTGACAACACCTGTGATCATGCATGTATGAAAATGATAGATTGCTCTTTAAATCATAATATTGTTGCCCAAAGTTTGATGATGATGGATCTGCCTTTGATTTGTAATATTTGTTCCAAAGTCCGATGATTGACCAACTCATGAATCATAATATGTAGTTCCAAATATTGGCATCATCATTACTGAACTAACTATGCTCACCTTGTGTTTGTGTCACGGGAGGCACTTTTTCCATATGTTGGTTGTCTTCTTCCAATTTTTTTTTTTTTGGGTTGGTCGTCTTCTTGCAATTGATTAGGCTCTTGCACTCGAACACGTTTTTTTTAACTGGAGCAGGTACAACAGGGACGTCATACATATAGTGAATGTTCTCCATGTACTGCTTGTTATCGTTGCATATATTTAGGACTTGTTGTGGATCATCTACAACATCCCGAAGTCTACTATTGCTCTATCTCGAAATATTAAAATGAATTAGAAAATATTGAAAATAAATTTGTACTAAAATAATTTGATAATATTTAAATGTGTAGTAGATAACTTATAACAGCTTTTGGACGGGTGATATAGAGTTTGTAATATTTTTATACGAATGAATTTATTCTTGAATTACATCCTATCAAATTGATTTGTTTTATATGTTTTATGAAATAAAATTTATTTTTAAAAAGATATTGTTTCAGAATAAAAATAAAATTGTGTAAAAAATGAAAAAAAAAACTAAAATAAAAAAATTGGGAGAAAAAATAAAATAAAATGGGAAGACTCGCCCAATAAATGAAAGAGAGAAAAGTAAAATTGTTTCGATAATTTGTTTGAAAAAGTATCATTTTCGTAATTTGTTTGAAAAAACATTATTAAAATAATTTTCTCTCTCTAGACATCACACTCGTAATGATTTCGAGTGATTAAAAGAACGTTTGTATAACAACTTTCATGGTAAAAGTGGTTTTTGATTGTTTGAGACTAAATCTGAAATGATTAAAATAGTTTTTGACATTCTCAAAAATCATTTTAAAACATTTTTTTTAATCATTCAATATCAATTTCAATAAATATGAAAATGTGTTTTTAAGTTATTTTGAATACGATCAAAGTATTACTTTGAATCAATCGTAAACTTGTTGTAAAATTATTTATTATGATAGAATAGTTGTATAGTGGGTGTCGTTGCTTTTCAAGTCTTGAATTAAATACGTATTTGTAAGAGTCTAAGATGTTGGTGCAGTTTAGAATAGAAGCATCTTCAAGTTTGTTACTTTTATTGTATCTTTTTCTCTTTTAAACAAAAACATCTTCAAATAGCTCTTTTCTTTTTTAAAAGAAGTTGATAGAATAACAAATGTTTTGGTTTGAACTCTTTACTGCAATTTTTTGGCCACTTGTTTCCTACTTATTTTTTTCTATAACTTCTCTCTACATCTGTGTGGATTTTAACAACCAGTTGGAAGGGTTGATTTAGTGGACAATTTATGTTAGAGTTTAGGGTTTATGCCAAGGTTGGTTACATCATGGTTTATAACTTCTCTCTACATCTTTCCGCAAGTACTCTCAAAAACAACAAACCCGTCCTTCAATTTTATTGTGCTTAACTTAATTATTCACTTGTTATGCTTAGACAATGAGTGTCGTAGACACGTTACCACACCGATGAGAGGATCTCTAACACAAGTCATATCAAATAAAAGATCATAACCAAATTAAAAAGAGACAGGTAGAAAATAAATGAGATTAATTAGAAGAAACGAGATTCAAGTGCCAAAAACGATTAAAAATAGGATTACATAATTTTAGGCAATATTTGGATCCCATCTAACATTAATCAGAAGAATATGTGTTTTTATTTATTTTGCCAATTGACAAAAATGAGAACTTGAATTTGGAATTTGAGGCAAAGTGATATTAAATTTTTTTTTGGCAAGTTTCATCTCTAAGGTTTGACCCCATCTTATTTATTGGTTTGCCTCCTCTTATGATGACCACTTTTTCGTGCCCCCCACCACTCTCTTTACATTTAAATTTCTTTAATTCAAACTCAGAACTTTCATTTAAGGCTATTTTCAGAACATTTTCTTATTTAAACTTCTTTTTAGAACACTTATTTTCAACTTCCACAGGAAAAATATGATTTCCATTTCTTTACATTTGTTGAAAACGAGTTTGGTTGGTTTTTTTTTTTTTTAAATGCGAGCTTGCTTGTTTTTCAAAGTTAAAATATCACGTTGGTGTCTATAGCATAGAATTTGTTCAATTTTAATTTTTTGTACTTTGAAATGTCGAATTTTAAGATTTACTAAAAATAAAGATACCAAAATTGAACGAACTTTAAAATATAAGTACAGCCATAAAACTATATACTTAACATCAATAATAGGAATGAGAGATATTTAACACTAAATCTTTGCAGCTTATCCAATCATAGTAAGCTAAATTTTCTGTTATATTTTTAATATTTTAAAACTTTTTTATATTTTATGCATAGTCTTCTATATATATGTATTGGTAGTATTGGCATAACCATCAAGGTGGATAGTTGGGGCAATTAGAAACACAAAAAAAACCTTTAATT
Organism: Cucumis sativus; assembly: GCF_000004075.3. Lineage (NCBI taxonomy): Eukaryota > Viridiplantae > Streptophyta > Magnoliopsida > Cucurbitales > Cucurbitaceae > Cucumis > Cucumis sativus. The sequence continues at coordinate 17,837,635 of NC_026658.2, forward strand.
TAAGTGCTCATATCGATATCAAGATGTGCCTAAGATTCCTTTGACACAAAGAACACACACAACTTTGTTGAAAGCTATGTTCAGTTGAAAATATATGCTTTCTTTTTTGCTTTACTGTTTACAACCATGCAAATTCATATTTTAAACATGGAGGCTATTCTCATTTTGGTCCCTCTACCTCGACTTTAGTTTCCATTCAATATCAAATTATTACACTCTTATTTTTAGATTTGAGTTTAGTTTTTATTTGGAGTTTAGAGAAAAACTCAGCCAAAGCAAGAAGGGTGAATTTCAACATAAACCAAAAGAGAAGGAGGAAAACAAAAACATAGGGGAGATAGATCACATCATCAAAAGAAAACTTGAAGGATGGATGAGGAGAGAAAGACTAGAGAAGTATTCCAATTCAAAGTAATAGTAAAAGCTTAGATTTTGAATAATGAATACTACGAAGCTATTTTCATCTTTGAAGTTTCTGCTATTATACTATTCCAATCAAATGTATCAAAGATTCACATAGTTGACATTTCTTCTAATAATATTTTTTTATGAAACTTGTGGACCCTTATCAAGTTGTTTTGAAATTTCTAAAGAGGGTTTAAAAAAGATGGGTGTTTGCAAATTTTCACCCTTTCTTACCAACATAGTTGCCACCATTTTAGCTTTCAGAGTCGAAGTGTGAATTTCATTCCATTTTAGTTTACATACTATTTATTGCTTAAATTATGTTCACATCAACACTACAAATATATATATATGTATAAATAAAAAAGGAAAAACATTGTGTTTATGTGCAGCATGATGGATCAAGAAACAGAAGTTGGACTTTGATTATAAGACTTGCACGTTGTTATTAATTTAAATTAACAGTGCTTAAATACATTCTCTTGGGTTGATTATGGAGTTGCTTAAACTTTAATTAATCTGTCAAGTAGGATTAAAAAAATTAAGGCAAAATAAAGCATGTTTTGGATGTCAACTGTTTGCTTATTATTAATTAATTACTTTAATCTTAGTTTGTCTTTGTACACAAAGAATGTTAAGATGGGGAATCTATGTAATCTCTCCCATTTAAATGGTGTTCCACACTCTAATTAAACTCCATTTTTACATTTTTCTATTGCTTTGATTTACTAACATTTTCATTCTCTTTGCTGAATTTTATTCGTATTAGAAAGATTTAATATGTCAAATATGAGGATGAATTAGGTTAGAGCATGTTTGAGAGTTAACTAAATTTAAAAGTGGTTAAAACCACATTTTTCATGTTTAAATCACTCTTAACCATGTTTATATATCACCAACATTAGTTTTGAATTATTAAAAATAATCTTTTCACTCTCAAACTCTTGACAATTATATAGATATTATTATAATTAATTAGTCAACTGTAATGGCAACTTATTAGTTTCTTTAAGTTAACTTAATAGGTGTTTTCCATTGTTTTAGAGGTTGATAGATAGTGATATTAACCTTCATAAACATTCCTATCACATTCAATATCTTTAGATAAAATAATATTATATATTATATATCATTTCCTTATTAATAATATATGTGTGTATCTACATATAATTCAAGATTGTGGTAGGTACACTTTTGTATTTTAGTATTAAATGTGATGAGGACAAACAACTAATTTAATTTTCAAAAATATGGTTTTACAATAATGTTGTCAAACTACTTTTGAGATCTCTCTCTTAATGCCCATAAGGAGAAATTTCCTAAAAGTGAGTTGTTCTTAATATAACACTTAGATTTAGTTACAAAATTTATGTCCCTCTCAATACATATTTGAGCTATGGTTTTAAATCTTTTCACGAATAATTCATATACGACTTTTTCTTTTTCATAAACGACTTCATGTTCTAAATCATTTCCATATTTGTTAACACATGTTATATGTTAGTTGAGATTTCTTTGATTTCGCAATTAATATAAATTTATTAGTTTTGTCCGTTTTAGTTGAGAAAATTATCGTGGTGAATTTTATTCTCCATATATGCTAATTAAGTTTTTATTAGTACAACTTTAGGAATAAAAATCAAATGTTTGACATTTGAGAACGAAAGTTACTGTGGAGGTATTAAATATGTTTCTATAAAGTATAAGGAGGAGTTTAGTGCTTCGTAAATGTGAAAGACATTGTAATGTAGTCCATAATCCATTTTTGAATTGAGCGTTTTGAGTCCAATTTATAATATAATATTAACTCATTCTGACAATTTTTAGTTCAACCGTTTTTTCATTGTTTTTACGTTTTGCAATTTTCATTATTTTTTATATTGAATTACTCGTGCTTTCCAACAATTTCTTTATCCAAACAATCCTTAAGAGAATATTTGGTGGATTATAATAAGATGAGACTATATTGTAACATAATCAAAAACTCATGTTTGGATTAAACATTTTAGACTAAAATTTTTAGGAAAGTTTACGCATTTTGCTTTCTCTTTTTTGTACCCTGGTGGAATGTTTAATTAGTTAATTTTGTTTGTGATCAATTTTTGAAACTTCAATTCACATAATCTTGTTGATCATAAGAAAGAAGAAAAAGATGTTAGTATAAAGTTGTATTAAATACAAAATTCAATTTATTCCATTAATTTTGAGTTTGAAACTTTTAGTAGATTCAATAATTAAAATAATAATAATAATAATAATAGACATGTTCAAATCTATTATAATTCATACATGACATTTAAAAAGTCAATAATATTTTTTCCATTTTAAAGTTCATTAGCAAAAAAGTTAAATTAAATTGGGAAAAAAAAAAAGGAAAAGATAAAATTAGTAATATAATGTTAGAAAATGGAAGGGAGGAGAAAGTTGAGTTAAGGATGCGCATATTTGGGGAGGTGTCTTAAGAAACAAACCGTCAAATATAATAATAAAGAAGAGGTGGATTTGTTGATCATGTGATACCCCTTTTGCTAATCACCTTTTAAAGATGACAGAGCACAACACAGACCGTTGGATGGATCCGGATCCCATCCTTTTTCCTTCAAGTTGACCAACTTAGCCCCTCCCTCCTATTTCGGACACCCAGCTGGCAATCACGCACCACACGCCCCTTCCCTTTCCTCTTTTTCTTCTTCTTCTTCTTATGATTAAGCATTTAAGCTGCTGCTTAACACAGAATGTTTAGGCACTAATTTAATAATCCCCACGCCCCTCCCCTCTCTATATGGGACTATTATTATTTCATTCATATTTGACCATGTGCTCCCCTAGAGCCATAGTTAATGCTACCTACCTACATCTAGCTTTTAACAATAATACTCTCTAAATAATTTACTCTATCCACCATTATCATTTATGCACATACAGAACTAAATTGAAGTGCCAAATTATATTGTCTTCTATTACATATATATATTTTCTATAATTCACATATTTTGTTGCCTTCTATCATATATCACACCTTTTGGGAAAAAAAGTATACAAATTCTTTCATTTATAATAGAATCTACAATTATGTAACCAATATTATTACGTACGTACAAGGAATTAAGTGACATGTATTTAATTTTCAAAAAATTGAGCATGTATAAATTCGTTAAATTCATATTAATTAATAGCAAGATCGTAAAAGTATAATGATTTTTCTATCACTTTTGTCCAATTTTGTTGCAATAATCAGTTTAACAAAATAGGAAAAGCAAAGTATAAAGCATGTTGTAAAACCTAAATTTAACAAAACCTAGATTTAACACACAATTCTCTCATAACTTCTAGATTCTGTCTTTCTTTTTTCTATTAGAATAAAAATGAAAGGTATTAGTTGATGAGTTTGAGATTTGAGATTAAAAAAATGCATTGTTTGATTAGTTGAGGTATAGAGGAATAAATAAAAAAATAAGCTGGATAGTTGACAAAATTAAATGACTCACATGAGCAAAAGCAATCATAAAACTAAAATAGCTTGAAATAGTTAAAGAATAGGAAGGTAGAGGTGGTGGAAATAGAGGGAGTGATTAGAGAGTGTGAGGATTGAGCCACGAAGCACAACGTGTGGTAGAAGAAGAAGATCTCACATCCATTTCCCCTTTTACATACTTTTATTACGTGTCGACCCACCCACTACCTAATTAATTCCTTTCATTTATTTTAACTCCATTTCTTTTTTTATCAAGAAAATAAAACCTCAAATTAACAAACTACAATTTCATTACTTTCTTTGTTTCAATTTCTTTCTATATTGCATAGTTAAATTTTATCTTATTATACCAATCATTTTTTGTATAGCCTTATCTTACCATTTTACCTTAAATCCAATTACCCCAAATTCCATATTTAACTTATTTACTTTACACTTATGTTCCTATTAATATAGGTGCACATATGAATTTATATGTCTATGCATTTGCATTAGAGTATAACCACAGCACTTTATTAACACAATTGTAGTTTACCTAAGTAAAATTTATATTTATATCCTGGTGTAATTAAATCATAGGTTGTCAAAATAATAGTGCTTTTTAGCAGCATCCCTAATCCATATCAATTGGTAAATAGAGAGAGGTTATCTATAATGATATTTTTGATGTATCACGATGAGTTTATAATAATATATTTTTACCATGCATGAAAAACACAATAGCAGTTATTGCTTCTTCTTTCTTAATTGTGAAAGTTAAAAAGAAAAAGGAAAAAAATGGAATAAGGAGAAATAAAAGCGAAAAAGGTATTTAGTTTACTTTTCTGAAAAAACATTTATTCCATTCATTCCTTTATAATTTTTTTAAAAAATGTGTGTGTTATTTAAATAAATATAAGTGAGTAAAATTTAAAAGTAAGGAGTAAATTAGTATGTGAGGCTTTTGGGTTGTACAAATAATATAGAACAACTGGGGGTATTATATAATAATAATGAATGCATTTAAATAAGTATATAGTTTTATATTTAAAAATGATTTATTGTAATTAAATAAATAATTGAGCAGCTATGGGGAGAGATTTGGGAAGGAGAAAAGTGGAAATACAAATCTGACTTTTGTGAGAAAGCGATATTAATAAATTATTATTTTTTTATAGAAAAGAAAAATGGAAAATAGAGAAGGAAAGAAAGAGAGACACCAATTATTATTATTATTTATTTATTTAAAATAGAAAAAAGTTTGAAAAAAATGAAAATTGAAGTAAAGTAAGTTTGTATTATATTTTTGTGGAGGATGTAATAGGAAAGTATAGGTTAGAAAAGTGAGTGTGTTGAGTATTAAAATGAAAATATATAAAATCGTAATTGAGGAATGGATAGTTATGAAATTCAGAATAAAAATGGTTAATTAGTTAATGAAAAGAAAGATATGATATAGATATATTTGGGGTAAAGGGGAGGGAAGAAAGTGAAGGGTATGGTTATGATTGGAAAAATAAAAGAAAAAGAATTGATGGTTTTGAGAGGAAACGTACGTAAATACCAAAAAAGCCCTTTCTTATTTTAAATTGATTCCTTCGTCAAACAACAGAAATGGAATGATGAAATTACTAAAATGCTAACGAACAAAATACATAATAAATAAGAGAAATAATATAATGGGTCAAACTCAGTACCCACTGGATATCATATAAAACGTACCTCTAACTTCTAACTTTTTATTGCTTTCTCTCCACTAATCTCACTTTTTTTCTCTTCAAATCTCACTATTCTTTCTCTCTCTAAACAATTTTCCCGAAATCAGGGACACCCATTAGCCCACCATTGATGAACTTCACTCCACTTCCTCACATCGCATTATTCATTTCTCCTTCTCTCTCTTTTCTGTGTTTTTCAAACAAACCAACCACCAAAATCTTACTCTATACCTTTTATGGCCGCTTTTTCTTTCTACCTTTCTTGCATTTTCTCTTTCTGAACCGATTCTGAGGTGAAACATTTTGTGTTCTCTTGCATTTCTTAATCGCATTGCCATGAAACCCAAGAACCTTCATTATCATGCCTATGATGCTAATGGTTACCAGTGTGATGGGTCTCAGAGCAGTGGGAGTAGCTCTCCTAGTCCTCCTCACTCGCCTCCGCGTTATGCTTCCTCTAAGTGCCGACGAAAGCCACGCTCCAAACCCCATTATTACCAACCACTGCGGGAACTATTTGTCGGTGCCTTCACTTTCAGGTTTAGCTTTAGACAAATGGTGCTTCTTCCTCTGCTTTATATCTCTGGTTTGATCATGTGCGTTGGCCCTTTCTCTTCTTTCGTCGGTCAGCCTCCTCCCCCTGGCTCGCTCTATCGTAGCCATCAAATGTATCACCGGCTCCAGCGCCATATTCAATCTGATAATTCCTCTGCAGCAATTCAGGTTTAGTTCTCTTCCTTCTTGACGTTTTTTTTCTGGGTTTCTGCTGAAATGCGTGATTCGCATGGTGAGTTGGGGAGTTTGGAGCCCTTGTTAAATTCATTCGCGCCATTTCTTTTGTTATGATTGCTTTTGGTGCTTAAACAAGTGGGGTTGGAGGGGCGGGGGATCGTAGTTTTCCAATATTAAACATTTGTAATGGGAACTGTGAATGTGATGATGCATCGTTGTTGGAAGATGTGGGATTTCAATGGTTTCTTTGATTGTTTTGGAGGAGGTTTTGAGTGGGACTTTGTGAGAGTGGATGTGCTCAGATGCTATATTTGTTTGGATGAAGTTCGTCTGTTTCTTTCTCATGGATCTGACAGATAAATTATTTTTAGTTTATCAACTTCTTTAACGGCTTGATTCCAGCATGCATTTATTTCTGATTTTCGAAACAGAGGAGAGTAATAGTTCATGTACTTGTGAAGGAGAATTGTTTATCACTGCAAACAGTTTCCAATAATTGTTTTTGTAAATCTGTGTTCATGGATATGGTAGTTTGTAAATGCCAAGTTTATTCATACAGTTGAAAGTTATTGTTTGAACAATCTGAAAAGCAAACAAATACATAAAACAAACAAAGAGTAAAATAAACCATTGAAAAACAGTTGGTCAAACTCAAACATGTTTTTATTGGATTTTCATCTTTTCAAGCTATAATGAGCTGAGAATTATTTTCTCAACACTGATGCTACATGGGGCATTTCAATGGAAATTTTATCTCATTTGGACTTCTGGATATAGTTGTAAACATTACAAGATCCGATAATGTTGTGGTCTAGATTAGTCCACTTCTTTTAATGATTTTTTTCTGGAGTGGCATTGCTCTAACTCTGTTACAATATGTAATTTCTCTTGCAGTTGTCATCAGTTTGGAAATACAAAAGGCTGAAGGAGAGAAAGCCATGTTCAAATTCAACAACTTCCCGATTGCATTCAGGTATGCGAACTGCTGAGTTGACCAAGGGTTTAGTGCTAGAGGCTTTGAATTTTCTTCAGTTATTGATTTTAAACATAACATTCCAGAAGCATGCTTATTCTGCTTTTATCTTCTAGTTCATGTCAATAACTGTGCCAACTTACTCTCCAAATTAACTATTCTTTCCTTTCAATTTCAGAATCCAATGACCCTACTACTTACCTGATTGTTGATGCTAATGGTGGACTCAACCAACAACGATCTGCAGTATGTACTTTTCCATATTTCTAACTGAAGGCATACTATTTTGCTAACTCGTTATTTTTCCTCTCATTTTTTTGGCAATTATTGCACCGAAGTCTGCAATTTCAGTTATTTGATTCGCACCTTTGTATGTTAATCTTTTTTCTTCCGTTGGCAGATCTGCAATGCAGTGGCTGTGGCAGGGCTTCTAAATGCCATTCTAGTTATTCCCCGCTTTGAGTTCCACAATGTCTGGAAGGATTCAAGGTATATGCTTATGGAATTCTTGTTTAATAGTGTTAATAACTTTTTTTTGGCTTTGATTAGACCTTTATTTTCAATTCTGTGGTATGATCCTGTCCAATCTCGACAATCGACCTTTAGAAAACTGGAAATGAGTCAAGTAAAAGTTAGGGAGCTTTTAAATTATTGTGTAGGCCTACCTGATCAGCATACGGAGAATATTATGTTTATGATATGGATGCTCTGTTTGCATCTTGTCGGAGGTCAAACTACTGACCTCGTACCTGTTGATTCTCATATGTGAATGATATAGTTTTAGCCTTTAGGAGAATCAAACATACATGATGAATGCCGTTTGGTGCAACTGGCAGGGGAAGAACATGAAAGGAAGTAAGGGTGGCAATGGCATTTGTTATAATAGAAGTAGATTATGTATAGAAAGAATACAAAATTTTTCCCTGGTAAACAACTTGTTACAAGGTTATCTCTGTGTGTATTCCTGAAATTCTTGTTAGATATTTAAATTTCAGTTCATTTCTGAAAATGTCCCAAAAACTCTAAAATAGAAGTGAAAAATCTGTGTTAGGATATAGCTAAAAACACTTACAAGTATGAATATATGATGAATATAGTTTACCTGCTTTCTCTATATCCACTAATTTCTCAGAACATAATGAACTCTTTTTTCTTTTCCCTTTTTAATTGCTTTCAGTAAGTTCGGTGATATTTATGATGAGGATCACTTCATAGCTGCCCTTGATGGTCATGTTAAAGTTGTTAAAGAGCTACCTGAGGCTTTAATGCAAAGATATGATTACAACATTTCTAATATACCAAACTTTCACGTTCAAGCTTGGTCTACTGCTAATTATTATTTGGCAGAAGTTCTACCTGTCTTGCGAAGGGAAGGGTACGTATCAATGGCATATTGCTTCAGCTCAAGCCTTTTATGTTATTTACACTTTCATTTGTGCACTGAAAACTAAAGGAAACTCTACGTACGTTTCTACTGTATTCTGATGCAGGGTAATTCGAGTGTCCCCTTTTGCCAACAGATTGGCCATGAATATTCCACCTGAAATTCAATTCTTAAGATGCTTGGCTAATTATGAAGCACTGAGGTTCTCTTCTCCTATTCTGACTTTTGCACATAAGCTAGTTAGCCGGATGATTAAAAAGAGTTCGGGAGATGATGGGAAGTATGTTTCCATCCACCTACGATTTGAGGAGGTACTAATGCTTCTTCATCATCTTCTGCCAAATTATTTGTTTAATCTTTGCGATTGCGTATTTTTGTTACCTTGACATCTTATATCTGAACTCTAGGACATGGTAGCTTTCTCCTGTTGTGTATATGATGGAGGTGAAGCTGAAAAGGTTGAAATGGATTCAATTCGAGAAAAAGGATGGAAGCAGAAGTTCAAACTCAAAACCCATCTCATTTCGCCTAGTCTTAACCGAATTAATGGAAAATGCCCTTTAACCCCCTTGGAGGTACCTAAATTCTCTTTTTGCTAAAAGTTTTGAGCGAACAAGAAATCACACTTCATAAAATGTGTCTTTTAACAGTCATGTTTTTAGTAATAATTTCTTTCGTAAAAGCTTAAGGTACAGTAGGTAAATTATTCAACCAATTTCCTATGTTTTACTTTTTGAACTTTGTTTTTCATGTTAGGTTGGAATGATGTTGCGCGGTATGGGATTTGATAACCACACTTCAATTTATTTGGCTTCGGGTAAGTTATACCAGGCAGAGAGATATTTAGCTCCACTGCAGGAAATGTTTCCTCTTTTGCATACAAAGGAATCACTTGCTACGCCAGATGAACTTGCTCCGTTTATGGTAATTTCATTATTTCAACCCTAGTGGTCTGTAAATTTTATTGAAATTGTGACTACCTGATAAAACTTCCATTAATTTTCATGGCTGCTACTGAAAGATAGTGCCGTACCTCACAGTTTTTCATTCAATAGTAAGGAGAACGTTTAGAAAAACTGAGAAAAGTCTCTATCATGAAAATGAAACACCACATACTGTGCTTTTGCTTAATCCACCATTTTTTTTTCAGTTCAACTAAATAACTCTTACAAGTTCAAAACTAATTTATACTCATTGAAACAAGTTGTTTTTTCTCAAAGCTAAGTGTGACAACCATTTTTGTATATATGGTCTGTTAGGCACCATTCCCACCTTGGCCAAGTTAAGAAATACCCTAGGTAATGAAATGAATGATACTTAGAAGACATGTATCGATGATCTTTATTTTATCAAGTACTAATAGTTGGCATAATTCTATTGACAGGAATATTCTTCAAGATTGGCTGCTTTGGATTATATGGTATCCTTGTTAAGTGAGGTCTTTGTAACCACTCAGGGAGGTAATTTTCCACACTTCCTAATGGGGCACAGACGGTTCCTTTACGATGGACATGCCAAGACAATCAAGCCTGATAAACGAAAGCTTGCTATTTTAATGGATGATAGAATAAAATTGAGGTATTCACACGAGCTTTTAAATTACTTCTTTAACTTGTTTACTGTAAGAACTTAAGTAGTCAGTGACTGTTGGTTTATGATGATCTCGAGAAGTTAAGAATAGACAAATGTTGAGGTGAACTGCATAGCATTCTGCCCTAAATCAGTTGAGTTGCCTTCTTGATAACTTTATATATCATGTTGATTTTACAGCTGGAAAGAATTCAAGGAACAAATGGGCGTAATGCTTTCGGAAAGCGACCGAAAGGGGCTAATGGTACCTCGAATCAGACGATTCAACAGAAAAACGTCTGTCTATACTTACCCTTTACCCGAATGCAGATGTTTGCAAAAGTCCCACAATATCAACTCCACAGACGACAATTATATACTCGATCAGCTCTTCGGATCCATGAGATAGCAATTGAATTTCCCATCAAAATGGTAATGATTTGCATCTATGATTCCGAAGCAAAGAGATCCTCTAAGGTGGGGGATTCTGCAGTCACATGGCTCGAAATGGGAAAATCCCATTGCTCTAAATTTTGCTCGGTGTAGATAGTCGCTGTCTTGGGTAGCTCGGATGAAAATGCAAGCAAGTTAACATCGTAAACGAAATGTAATGATTTTCTTATATTGATCTTAAATGAGTGAAATTAAATCTTCCCCCTCTGTGTTTGTTGAAGTGTTAGTGATGATGATAACTGTAAAATATGTACATTTTGAAGCTAAAGCATCAGGTTTTTACATAATGGAGTTTTATGAACAATATGAATATGGTTGAACAAAGAACGTTTTGAGGAGTTGAAATGAAACATTTTCAGCGACATCTTAATGCAAAATATTGGAAGCTGCTGGAAATAATGAGATTGAATTTTGTTGATATGATTAGATTTTGGTTTGAGGTTGTCTTTTATTAGCCACGAATTGTTGAGTGCTTTCTCATGCGCACACTTGAAAATTCACAGTACCAAATCATTTTGGCACTTGAAAAGAAGCAATAGAAGACAATTCATGTTATCAATCACATGAATACTTGAGCATTTTACTATACAATCACACTATCAAATATTTATATATTCATAAAACATCTGCTTTAGTCTTTGTACATTGGTTCATTTTGTTCTCTTCACTTTTTTTTAACAGGTGGATATATTAATTGAACTATGTTTGAATCTAAAAGTAAGGATAAGGATGACCCCAAAAACAAAAAAAAATTGGTCCAAAGAGTTAGAATTGAGAGAGTTAGTTAATCTGTTCTTGAGTTGGTGATTTTCGATCGGATAAACATCAATTTTATCATACCAAATTGCATTCATAATGTAGCCCATTGTATTGTTTCGTTTTTCTTATCGTACCCATCCATTGTAAACCTTTTGGAGGATTGGCTTTTCAGTTTTCTATAGGGTGGAATCTGAGAAGGCTGGAAATGTGGCTTGTTAGTGTTCTTCTATAAACACTATTAAAGAAAGAAATAGAGTTATGAATTTTTAATCAAGGATTTCATACATCACTACCATAGTTGCCAACTTTACATGTGTTAAGACTTTTTATCTCTATTAAAATTGAATGAATTAAAAAAAATAAAAGGAAGATTTGCGAGATCCAAGACGTGAACTTAAGGTTACACCCATCTATTAAGTTATGAACTAAACTTATAATATAAGAGTAAATACAAATTTCCTTATTTAAAGTATGATTATTGTATTAAGTAGTATCAAGTCGTTGCATACAATTACCACATGTAACTAGTGATTTTAAAACAAATAATGACTCAAAAAAATCCAATCAATCCAACTCGTACATTTTGAGTTGAGTTATTATCTTATTTGGACTGGGTTAGATTCAAAAGAAATGAAAATTTTAGAAGTTTGGTTGATTTGTTGGTTCATCTTGAGGTATTTGAACTTGTTATTAATTAATATATATATATATACTTTCTAGTTATTATATTATTATAAAAAACAAAGAATTGTCATAAATTGGTAAAATATTGAAACTATATATAAAAAGAAAAAAAAAAACTCAAATGAATTATAGATAATAGGATGATTTTTCTGAAAAAATTGGATCATGAAATTACGAAACATAATTTTATTGAATTGGATCAATACTTCCAATTGAAGGAATAAGAGATCCATGGATAAAGGTGGAATTTTTTCTAATCGTAACTAAATCTTCAATTTTTTCTTTGTATAAAGGAGATTGAAGCAAAACAAAATAGCTATTAAACAATTTCTTTGGTTTACTAGAGACGTCGACATCGTTTTTTAGCTCGGCGGAAACAAACTACTTTTCCTAAGGATTATATTAAATAGAAATAAATTTTTTTATAATCTATTCTACAACAACTCCAAAAGTCAGTTTTTGAGCAAAATAAACTTTTTCTAATAGTGTGGTTAATATGAATTAAATAAATGAAAATAGGTACATAAAAATTTTAGATGCCAAAGGTTTGCTTAATTTTAGGAATAGAATTTAAATGTAATCCAAACCAACTTTGAGATTGAATTGGATTTATTATTGAATAGACTTTGTTGGAAGAAATGTATAAAGGGAAGAATTGAATCGGATTTAAAAAGAGTTATGACCCAATCCCACTTCAATGCACAAACGCCTTTGACAAAAAATTCATTCAACGGTGGAGAGATAATTGAAGAAAAGTAAATAGAAACAAAATATTTATTTGATTAAGAAATAGAAATAGAAATAAAGGGAGAGTTTTTGAATACATTGTTGAATGAATGTGAATACAAGTGTGGGGGGGTGGGGGGCTTCATAGTTCATAGGATGACGCAAGTGGTAGATTTGTAGTTTGTGACACCACCGCTACCACTAGATGCCCTTCCCTGTGATTTCTCATTTTTCGGTGATGGATAGGATACATCATAATTCATACAATATTGATGCATAAATAAATCTCCAGACTCCAAATATATATATATATATATAAAAGAAACAAAAAAGAAAACAGAGTTTGATGATGTAAATGAATCTTGACTGTCCAACAGTGAGCGTTTGAAAGCAAGAAGGAATAGAAGAGTGGGGAGGGAGAGGGAGAGGGGTGAGACAGACAGACAAGAGGGAGAGAGAGGAAAGTTGGTGCCCATTGGGTTGTCTTCTCAGGCTCCCATCACCGTACGTCATTATAGCTTCTTCTCCTTCCTTCCTTCCTTGCTTAGCTTCCTCTGTTGTTCTGCCACCAAATTCCGAGGGCGGCGGAGCATTGGGCAGTGGGCTCACTTTTTCAAACCTTTTCTTATTCATTTTCATTACTTATCTAATTTACCTATTAAACCTAAATATTATCAACCATATCCTCTTTCTTTTCTATACTTACCTCATCTTCTTCTTTGCTTTCCCCTAATATTCATTCTCCTTCCATCATTGATGATACAACCCCTTCCTTTCTTTTGCTATTAAATTCTGTTACACCACACCATTAATGGTGCTTATGTACTTCACATCACAATAAATCCATATAATTAAGTTACAATGTTAGCTTCACCAATGTTAAATAATCGTATAAAATGTCTGACAATTAATCAAATTTTAATATCAACCTTATATAAAACAACATTTTTTCTTTTACATATATATTTATATATATATATAAGTAATTAATCCAACAAAATATTAAATTTAAATATAAAAGAAAAACAATTAGTTTAAACACATATATAAATAACAATAATAATTAATCCCACTGAAGAGGATTATATTCTCTGCCATATCAGAGGAAGATATTCATGGTGGCTACCAATTTGTTGAATTAGTATAAACGATCCAATTTCAACGTCAAACATCAATGAAGTTTGCAAAATTGTGGAACAACTTGACCGTTTTTATCTTATCTTTATTTTTACATTTATCAGAAAAGGAAAATCATGATATCCTCTAAATCTACTTTTAATCATCCAAATTAAATTGATAGATGGTTTAGGATAGGATAGGAAGACTGAAGAGAAAGATAATTTAAATATCAGGTAGGAATAGGAAAAAAAAGTGTAGTAAAGTGATAGGCATAGGATGAAAAGAAGTGGAATAGTATAATAGGAGATAGAGCAAGAAGTCAACCTTTTTTTCCCCTGTAAGGTAACAAAGTTCAATGGCTACAACATCCAAAAAAAAAAAAAGAAGAAGAAATGTACATTTAAATGAATTTTGATGAGTGAAGAGTGAGTTAGAGATTAAGAATTTGAATCCAGTTGTTCAAAATGAAAGAAAAAAAAAAAAAGAGAGAGAGAGAGGGAAAAGAAAAGTGAAAAACGTTCTTTTAATAAAGTCCCCAGGTGAGGCCTGTGAACATATAATGGTTTGAAATATGAAGATGATTCGGATACAACTACAGCGCTGGGTTCCACAAGCGTGCTCCCCAAAATATCCCATCCATTACTTTCTTTTCTTTTTCTTTACTATTTCATTTTTACTTATCCTAAATTTCTTATAATCAATTTTTGTGATTTCCTATGGAAAAACATCTCAAATAATTCCTTTTCTTTTTTCTTTTTTTTTTTATATAAATTAATGGGACTTAATTAGAAGGAGTTTTTTGGCTTTTAAATTCAATTATTTTTGGTATCAAAATTAAGTTAAAAATCATTGTTGGTCCTTAGTTTTGTACTTTAATGCCAAACTCTAAAAAGGAAAGCATTTTGTACCAAATAGAGAGAGAAAAAAAGAAAGTAATTAGCATTTTTTTTAATTTTGAGTTTTGAGTTTATTTTTGTAGAGCAATATTACAAAGACCAAAACAGATTATCTTTTGTATTCAAATTTTTAAATATTAGTTTAGGCATTAAAATTTATGTCTTATCTCACTCCCCTCCACTTATCTATTTGTTTAGCTCTTATGATAACATATATACACATATAAGTAATATTTATTGTTTCAAAATTACATATTTCTTAATTTTCAAAATATGTCTAATAATATAATATTGGATTTTCACGTTATATTTTATCGGAAAATTAATTAATCAAGGACATATTTATTAAGGGGTTTGGGGACACGTACCTCTCACATTATCGGTTTTTGTATTCTAATATTAATTTTAAAGTGTTAGATTACAATGTATAGTAAATTTAGCTTCATTTTGCATAAATTATGCTTAAATTATGCTTCTATTGCAGTGGTTGTGCCCTCTGCACAATCTTTTAGTTGTGAGTTCAATTCTTGTCGGCTAATCCAAACTTTCACCCTCTCAACAATATTCATGAAGAATATATTATTATTTCTTTTCTTTTTTATACAAATTTTAAATTCACGTATTTACATTATAAAAAATCATGGAAAAATTGTTGGCATTTCTTTATTGCTACAAATGTAGTGAATCTTATTGAAGCATTAGTTGAATGTCGATATATTTTTTAAAATATTTTTTAATGTGTTTATTATATAGTGTCTGGTGTCCCCCTACATAAATTTTTTTGGATCCGCCACTGCAATTAATCGAAAAATTTTAAGTTGGTTGTCAAAAGTAAATTTATCTACCGATGAATAAAAAAATTTAGACCAATAACAAATTGTCACGTCATTTACTAAATTAATGAAAAAAATATATAAATAATTGATTTGGAATTCATTAAAAGTTGACATAGGTCTGAATTTGAAATTAAAAACAGAAATTGAACAATTTTGATGACTTGGCATGTTTTTATGGCAGTTGGATTAAGTTAATTATTTTTGTATAATTAAATATTGTTTATTTAGGTTAAAGTTTAATTGAACAAAAAATAAGCTTAATTTAACTCAAATGCTAAATAAGATCCAAACCTATGTTGTTAAGCTATTGGGTCTAATCAATGGGATCAACAAAGCTTAAGTCCTAAAAGCCGAATAAAGAGCTCTACAAATATGGGATCAGTTCTCTTCATTTGAAGGGGGACAAAAAAATTTTACAATAGAATTCTCACAAGGACTAGAAGACTCCCTAACTCCCAACTACCTTCGAAAATTGAAGTTCATTTGAAAATAGAAACTTGTTTTTCTAAAAATTCAACTCTAAGAAGATTGCGTGTTCTGCTCCCTCAAATAAATTATAGATATTCAATCGAAAAAATCTGAAGATCAAATACTAGAGAACAAACCACATTGCATCATAATTAACACCGACACAAGTTCAATATCACGAATTAAATTTGTAAAAAAATATTATGTGAACAACTACATACTTACCATCCAACGTGTTTAGTAGATTTTTTATTATTTGATATCAAATTATAATATTGTTGGTTTACTATGCACAAATGTTAACTTAAAAAAAAAATGGAGCATATGATTAATTTGTTAGACATGAAATTGAAATTAAGGGATATGTTTAGCTTTCATAATATTATATAAAATTGAAACTAGGACGTTTAGAAAAAAAAAAAAAAACATTTTAACATTAATGTTTAAAAAAATAAATAGGAAAAATTTGAAAAATATAAGGAATAATACTTTAATTTGAATTAAAAAGAAAAGGGCAGGTAAATTTAAAAAGACATCCACATCATTTACACTATTATAAATCTTTTGAAAATTGAATAATTAGGTATGCTGCTTTTATATTTCAAGGTTTTCATATATTTCTTATTGACACATTTTGTGTAAGAAAATTTAAGAAACATATTGTCTTTATAATAATGTTTAATATTCTAGAAAATTGTGAGAGAATTCATTAAAAGTATATGTAAAAAAGAACAGATTAATAAAATAAAAGGTAAAGAGTTGTGGTGTAATCTATTTAATTGTTTGTATGTAGTGAAGATAAATTTAATAAATGCAAAAAATAACAATAAGAAAAGAGTTAAAAGGGTTACATGTTTGGTGAATAGGGAGCATTTGCCCCCACTTTTTTTCCTTCTCTTTTTCCCCTTTTCTACCTAATTATTTTAATTCCTCTCTCTTTTTTCAACCCTATTTTGGTACACAAACACATATATGTATAAAGAAACTAGAAAAGAACTTTAACAAATCTATTGTAAACAAGTTTGGGTGCTCTTCAGGTTGGTTGCTTGCATCTCTCCAATCAATTGTTTTGAGTTCATTTGACAAATATTTTTAAGAAGAGAGAAGAGACTGCATGTGATTGGGTGTATATTCATTCTCCAATGTATAATATATTTTTCAACCTTCTTCACTTTCTTGTGCTGCAAGTTATCAAATTTTTCATCCTTCCTTTTCTAATAACTCATTAATTTTCTATATATATTTCTTCCATTTTAAATATTTATTACAAACTAAATGAGATGTTTATTTGGTACAGAATCTAAAACTAAAAATTTGAAAGGATTATATTTTAATTTCAAGTAAACCATTATTCTTTTATTTATGAATATAATTTATAGTTAAATTTTTTTGTTTAAATTACAAATTTAGATTTGATGGTTATGAAAAAAGTGTATAGTCTTGACAAAGTCTCATAGACTATGATTTTATTAAACTAAATAATTTTATAAGTTTCATATATATTTAATATAATGAAAAATAAAATTCAAATTATCGATAGAATGAAAACATAACTAGAATTATTTCCAAAATTTACTTTGTTTGGATCACACGATTTGAAAACAATTTGAGTTATCTGTCAAACATAAAACTAGAGCATGATTTAGATCGTCTACCAAATAGATACTTATAAATTTAATAATATATAGTTTAATATGTACCATATAGATTGAAAATGAGATGTTAATTCCAGTACGTGAGTCAAATAATAATAGTAATTGGTTTGTTATGTAATTGTATAATTAAGTATATAACACCCTTAAAAGAGAAAAGAAAAAGGGAAAGATATATAAAAATGTATGATTTGAAAGGGTATAGATGTTAAAATTTGGTCTATCTTTAGTAACAATGAAATGAAACAAAAAGAAGTGTGTGTAATTGGGCAATCCACTATAGTTATAGAAATGGGCCACAGAGTAGGGCAGCACCGCATCTGTTTGTCTCTGCCTTCGATCATCATTCACATTCCACAATCCATTGCACTACTTCCTTTCCCTTTTCCTTCATTCCCACACACACACACACAAACCTACCAACAAAATCCTTTCTCTTTTTTCTTTAAAACAACCTACCAATATAAATAAATAAATAGCATGATTCCAAACATACCATCTTAAGTATTTGTGTCATTTAAATATTGTAAAATTATTTTTATTGGGTTTGATATGTCACTTTTGAATATACCGACTCTCAAACTTTCTTTTTTAATTATATGGAAGATGAACTTGAGTTATTTGAAAGAAATAACAATTTAAAAAAGAGAGGGGGAGGATGGTGGAGATGATCATCAATTGGAAGTGATTTGTGAAAAGTGTTTGCATGGCTTTCTTCTATATAATAAAATCCCCAACGTTGTTCCATTAAATTAATATCTTAAAAACACCAAACTCCAGTTGTAAGATTTTGGCTACCACCCCATTATTAATCAAACACACATACAAAATTCAAATACAGATCAGATCTCCTATTAATATTCTTATTCTCAATATATGTATATTAATTTGTAGTTTGATTTGATTTGATTTGTTATTAAAAAATAATATTGATCCTCGTGGATTAAGAATTAAATATGGGTGTAGTTTTTGTCACATAGTTACTATAATTAATTAAAGAAGATTGGTATTTGGTATACTACGAGTTAACAAAATGACTTTGTTTACAAACGGACATTCTTCAAAACCTTCTCTTCCTAATCATCTTCTCTTCTCTTGATTTTCTCTTTTTTTTTAAAAAAAAAAAAATTGAACTTTTTTATATATATAAATAACATAGTTGATAGATTTCAAAACCATCCTTTTTCATATATTTTAAAAAGAAAATTTTAATTTCTTATTTAAAAGAAAACACTAGCAACTGCATTTCTTAATGTTTGACCGAACAAAGCGTGAGAATATTTACATTGTATATAACAATTTTGAAAAAGAAAAAAATCTCACAAGTCCATCACGTCAAATAACAAAAATATCTCTAAATTAATTAGTGAAAAACAATTTTGTACCCCGTCTGAACGATCTTGTACTAAATCTAACGATCATGTACCATTGTATTCAGTCTAAATGAACTTGTATCCTTGTACCCCTAGTCTACACAATCTTATACCCTTATGTTTAGTCTAAACGATCTATTAATGATAGTGGTATATCTCTGTCTATCTGAGATAGACAACTGATCGTTTCGATATTGGTACACGATTATTTAGATCTTGTACTAAGAAGAAAAAAAAAAGATGGGATATGGAGAAAGAAGAAAAACTGGAAGAGAAAATGAAAAAATCACGAAGAATAAGAAGTGAGAATATGAAAAATAAGAAGTAACAATGTGAAAAAATTAATAATACGAAGATGAGAAGAATAAATTGTAAAAATGAAGAAGAATAAGTGAAGTGAAAAATAATTGGGCAATATGAAAAAAATAACAGTGGCTCGCTCAATTTTTTGTTACATTATTAGAGGACGAAAGCTAAATATTTTTTGGTTTTGTTAAATGTAAATTGAAAGAAGAAGAAAAAGACCGTAGGCAGTAGGCAATAAAACAAAAGAAAAAAACACATGGAACAAAAGATTCACCTTACACATTGCCGAAAAAGAAACAAACCCAACAAAATTGGTAGCTAGAAATGTGATTTTAGGAAAAAAAAAAAGAGATACCACATGCAAAATTGGTGGATAAAAACACATGAAAAAATGAAAGGAGAGAAAGAGATGGACTAACTTGTAGAATGCAGCGCGACGAAGAAGGAAGAAAGAAAGAGGAGAATGAGGTTCGTGAGACAGATGACTGGAAAAGTGGGAAGAAGAAGGAAAAAGTGAGATAGTTTAAGAGAATGGGGTTCCAATTTCGACATGCATAGCCATTGAAGAAGAAGGGAAAAGTGAGGATTGTGTTGGGTGGGATGAATTCGGAACGTGAATGTGACGTATTGCGAATGCAAAGGGAAAGGGGTTGAGTGTAAGCCGTGATGTCTGAAGGGGAAGGGGTTGAGTGAGAACCATGAGGTGGGGAAGAAAAATTATGGTGTTATCTAGGGTTTATATACATATCTAAACCGGGTTGTGTTGGGTCAACCCAACAACCCAAACCATTTTTCCCTCAATATTTCTTTAACCCAACCAAATCCAAAACATAATTTAACCCAATCTAATTCTTACTATTTGAGTTGGGTAGTTCGAGTTTGTCGAGTTGCCTCGTTTTTTTAACGCCCTTAGAAACAACACAAATTAAAAAAAGATCAACAAACCAAACTACACAGTCCTAAAAAGCTTCATCTTCGATGCACAATGAGATAAGACAACCATGGAAGAAACTTCCATGTTTCAGATGTCGACAAGGATGACATGAGTGTATTATGAAAAACCTCTAATTCTATAATTGCAAATTAAGTAAGCACAAAATTAATATACAAATATGTAATTATAATTACAATTACAAAATCACTTTTATGTCACTAATACCTTTTTTTTTTTTTCATAGAATAATTTCATTACAATTAAAATAACCCTAAAACTTAAAAGTGATTTTATGTAAGAAAATTGAAAATCAAAGTTATTAGCTTCTTTCATGGCTGATGAGTTTTATAAACGTTTTAGGTAGAAAAGGTTCATAACTTTTTAAAACATTTTCTTTGTATGTTGGACAACTGCATTTTTAATATCTAGTAAAAAATTCAACAATGTGTGAGTGGTTAGACATAGTATGAGCTACTGAGTGTGGCATGACATTTTTTGGACAAAACTAAGTCCAACAAATCTAAATGTATCAATGAAACGAAGACATTCAACATAAATATGATACCGAAGGAAGAAGATGCAAAACACATAGAATGAAATCGTTTCACAATGGCCTCAGCATCCATGCATTTCCAAACTCACATTTTGGAGATACCGACCAATTCAATGAACGGAAGCCCTTCCACCAACGCCACAAGTTCCCCAGCTTCAGCCAACATGGATCCGGACTTGCATGTAGCATGAGCAGCAACGTGATGACCCTTGAACATCATGAACAACATTGTCCATACCAAACTACAAGCAACAACAAAGTTCAATTTATCAGTCAACTCTAATTAAACAGAAGGGCTCCACCTCGCCTGTGTCACACCACCGCTGACGTTAATACTCCGAGTTGCACCTTCGTTCATTGAAAAATAAGAGAGAAGTGATTCACCACTCTTCCTCGTAGACAACCAACAAATCAGAGTCAGAGACATATGCTAAAATCCATTCGGCTTTTGCATACACAGGAACCAAGGGGCTACCAACACGACACTTGGCTTATTGAAACTCAAATGGATTTAAGTTATCATGGCCGATGCAATCAGTGTTTCTTAATTTTTTTAAAACTCAAACTCAAACTCAAATTCAAATGTCGCCTTAATTTTTATTTATGCATATTTAAATGTTTATTTATGTTAGGTATATTTTGAATTTTCAGTCCACTCACAAAAGAAGAAGAAGAAAAAGAAAACGAGAGAGAAATTATTTCAAAATTAAATTTTATTGTCTGTATGTTACTTTTTTCCCTTTTAATATTCAATTATTTCCATTACTTTATTGGTAATTATAAGTCATTCTTTTTATAATATTATAAAATAGAAAAACTACCAAACTTATTTTTAGTTTTTATTTAAAAGAAAAACAACTTAAACTCTGTAATTTTCATTTAAGAAAAATCTTTTATGGATGCATCAACGCTAATTCTCCGTAGGCCATAGGATTTTATACTTTTGGTTTAAAACCTATTTCACTATTTCTCCACCTTCTTCAATTTCCAAGATTTGATTATGAGCAATAATACTCACCTTCACCTTGTACTTGTTGCCCCTAGTTGATTAGGTTTAAGCTGATCAATAGAAATTTGAGAGTAAAATTAAAAAGAATAAAGTTTTAAAATGAAATCTCCACAATTTTCACCATTTTGATTTCAAAAATATTTTTGGAAAAAATTAGTTTTGAAATCTGTTATGATTTTAAATTTGATTTTCGTTTAGCTTTTAATTTTCAATATATCTAATAATTAAGTTTTGAGTCTATTTTAATGTGTTATAAGTTTACTCAAGACATGGGTTTTTATTTCAATCTAATCTATACATTTTCAAGATTTATCCTTTTTTTTTTTTAATACTAAATGCTGATTTTTCAAATTGCCAATGCCAATGTTTGTTAATTAATTAATTAAGCCTTACTAGTTCATAGCTATTAAAATAAAATTTTAAAGTTCACTTCATAACCATTTTAAACTAAAAAAAAAAAAAAAAAAAACTTAATACGTGGCATTTTGAAACTCAAGTATAAATCAACGTCATACTGAAACTCGAAAAACAACAAATAAGTAATAGAATTGAAGTGTGGGAAAGAGAACTTTGAAGCCATAGAAGTGCAAGGTTTGAACTTTGAAGAATGGAAAAAGGTAAATCATATAAATTTAATTAATTATCTTTTTGATACAAAATTTAGAGATTAATAAATAAAATAACAGACAGGAATACCATATTTTTCTGAAAGGGATCTCCATATTCAACGCAGTCCAAAGAATAAAGTTTGTGAAAACTAACCTTTAATTCACTACATTCCAATGTGATTTATAAAGTCACCTCTAAAAACAACCTAACATTTTCACACACAACAATACACAACCAAATTTCACTAATTTAAGAAAGACGGAGATGTAAAAACTAATTGGTACCGTATACCATTAAAACCCATTTATTCTAATACTATAGTCACCATGATGTATATACGGTCTCCATAACCTAGGAGATTTTTCTTTTCCTTTTATCTTTTTGAAATTTGGGATCTTCTTAAATATCCCATATTTAAAATTATCAACCTTCAATAGGTGTCCACACTTTGGGTCAAAATTAAAATTGTCAGTGTCTACTTCAGGATGGCAAGTGTTGAAGGTGGCTCCTCCCATGGGGTCGCTGGACTTGTGACTCACAAAGCTCAAGGGTGGAGTAGAGACGTGAACCGAGTATTTCCACAGTAGGATTTGTTGAAATAATAGGGGGTGTGAGGGACAGAATTATTAAAATGAACACTGTTGTTTGAAATGAATGATTGAAGGGTGTGTTTAAGATTGGTAATATGGAGGTGTGGTAGTGTTATTTGAATGAAGATATGTAGATGAAAAAGAGAGAGGTGAATGCGAGAGAAAGAGAGAAAAAGAGAAAAAGGGATAGAATAGGTAAATAAGGAAAAGGGAGGAGGAGAAAAAGGTAAATAGAGAAAAGAAAGAAAGAAAGACTGAATTGGGGCGCGGTGAAGCTGATCCTAGGTGATTCCGTCACGTCACGATGAGAGGAGAGCTTAGGAAGAAGGGAATAAAAATTAGAGATGCTATTAATTATTTTTTTTAAAAAAAAAATTTAATTTTGATTTAAAAAATTAGCTGAGTTGGTAACTCGGGATTGGATAGTTAACAATGTTCCCTAGACAAAGCCGTCTAATTATTTTTTTCTTTTTTTCTCTTTTTTTTTTTTTTAAAAAAAGAAATTCTCCCTATCTCTCTGTTTTTCTCTACTTTTTCTTCTTCTCTACAGTTTTTCTATTGCTTTCTATTTCGGCTATGAGGTTGAAGCTTGTGTGACAGTGTTGGATTCCTTCATATTTCTCTCTAAACTACTGCAACACCAACAGTGACCAATTTTTCAGAGAGAAAACAAAAGGGATAAAGGGTGCTTTAAAAGTGAAAAAAAAAAAAACAAAACAAAACAGGGAAAGAGAGAGAGAGATATAGAGATATACGCCGGAGATGCTCTTGCAGCGTCTGGAATACGACCAAGTATCTTCAGGCGGGACGAAACCGGATTACCCAGGTGAAGAAATGCAGTGCTGAACCTTGGTCACAGTGAGGGGTAAAGGGAAAAAATGCGAGAGGGGCTGTTATGCGATGAGACTAATGACGTTATCTCCGGCATTAACAAGAAGAAGAAATCGGAGGACGACAAGGATGACAATCACGCCGGGAAGTTGACTCGACATCCTCAGGTGATTGTTGCTCCACCTGTTGTTATCGTCGCCCGGAATCGGTCTCAAGCTGGGAATAGAAGGGTTACTCCCACCACCATTATAACTACGCAATCTACAGAGACGACTGCTATCACTGACACAGCTGGAGCTCCGGTGGCTGCTTCGACTACTGGGTCGGCAACTTCCGTGGAGAAGCATCTACCCAACGGAGATCTTTACACGGGGAGTTTCTCTGGGGGTGTGCCTCACGGATTGGGCAAGTATTTGTGGACCGACGGGTGTATGTACGAGGGTGAGTGGAGGAGAGGAAAAGCCTCGGGGAAAGGGAAATTCTCTTGGCCTTCTGGAGCTACCTACGAGGGCGAATTCAAATCGGGTCGGATGGAAGGAGTGGGTACGTTTATTGGATCTGACGGAGATTCGTATCGTGGATCATGGAGTTCAGATCGGAAACATGGGCTCGGCCAGAAACGGTATGCCAACGGCGATTTCTACGAAGGGACTTGGAAGAGGAATCTCCAGGATGGGCATGGTCGGTACGTTTGGAAGAACGGGAACGAGTACGTTGGCGAGTGGAAAAACGGCGTGATTTCTGGTCGGGGTGTCTTGATTTGGGCCAACGGGAACCGGTACGATGGGCAATGGGAAAACGGGGTTTCCAAAGGGAACGGGACATTCTCTTGTGCCGACAGTAGTTGGAATAAGAACATGAAAATCCATCATCTGAATGGAACTTTCTATACGAGAAACGGAAGTGATCATAGCTTTAAGAGTAATGGGTTACTTGAGAATGAGAACTTAACCATCACATTACGGAAGAGATCATCGGTGGATATTGCAAGAGGGAGTGTGACAGAGAGGAATTTCCCGAGGATTTGCATTTGGGAATCCGATGGTGAAGCTGGAGATATCACCTGTGATATAATTGATAATGTAGAGGCGTCGATGTTGTATAAAGATGGGTTTGGTTTAGATCGAGACATTTTTAGGCAATTTAAGAAGAATCCCTGCTGCTTCACCGGAGAGGCGAAGAAACCGGGCCAGACGATATCAAAAGGGCACAAGAATTACGAACTGATGCTCAATCTCCAGTTGGGTATCAGGTAAGTTCATGATTAACGAAATTTCTCTTAGTTTTCTTTTTTGGGGTTGAGTTTGGATTCTGATTTCACCTTGTTGCAATGTTATCCAGACATTCCGTTGGAAAGCATTCATCAGTGGTGCGGGGGCTCAAGTCCAGTGATTTTGATCCAAGGGAGAAATTCTGGACGAGGTTCCCGACTGAAGGGTCCAAGACTACGCCGCCCCACACATCAGTTGAATTTCGTTGGAAGGATTATTGTCCTGTGGTGTTCAGGTACCAATTACGGACTATAATTTCTCGTTTTATGGGAAGGGGAAGATTTATGCGTTTGAATCCTGAACTATGCTTGAGTAATTGATTGAAATAATGCCTACATCTTTGACGTATATGGTAACCCAATTTGTAATTGACCTTTACAGATGTTTGCGGGAGCTGTTCCAAGTTGATCCAGCTGACTATATGCTAGCAATTTGTGGGAATGATGCTCTTAGGGAGTTTTCTTCTCCAGGCAAGAGTGGAAGTTTCTTTTATCTCACCCAGGATGATAGATTCATGATAAAAACAGTGAAGAAGTCTGAAGCAAAGGTTAGTTGCTTGCTTCCCTTTTAGTCTTAATGATGCTAAATTGTTCATCAATTAGCTACTTGTGTCGTGGATTACTCTCTAAGTTTGGGAAAAGTGTATGGAAAGGCAATCGGGTTTTGAAGTTTTCTAGTGCCTTCTCAGGTGCTTATCAGGATGCTTGCAAGCTATTATCAACATGTTTCCCGCTATGAGGATTCACTTGTGACTAAATTCTTTGGTGTACATTGTATCAAGCCAATTGGTGGGCAAAAGGTAACCGTCATGGAGAGTGTAATGTAGATTTATTTCATGTCCTTTTTGTTACCCCATTGCAAGAATTTTCAATGGTATCTAATAGAAGTATTTTATTATTGTGGGAATTAGACTCGGTTCATTGTGATGGGCAACTTATTCTGCTCTGAATACCGAATCCATAGACGATTTGACTTGAAGGGATCCTCCCATGGCCGGACAACAGATACTCCTGAGGGGGAGATTGATGAAACCACAACATTGAAGGATCTAGATCTCAATTTTGTGTTTCGCCTTCAACGCAACTGGTTTAGTGACTTTATGAAGTAAGTGGTATAAATGGATAGTCAATCTTATTTCCCCCTGTTTCATTCTTTTGTTTATGGAACCTTATTATTATTATCAAACTTTTGGTTAGACAAATAGATCGAGACTGCAAATTCTTGGAATCTGAAGGAATAATGGATTACAGTCTTTTGGTTGGTCTTCATTTCCGCGACGACAACACGTATAACAAAATGGGTTTATCTCCGTTTCTTTTGCGAACTGGTATGGGATCCTTGTCCTTTTATCATGATCCTTGGGTTGGTCATCCAAAAAGATTGTATACGCATTGGAATGCTGATTTAGAATACTACCTGTGCTCTTTGCAGGGAATAAAGATTCATATCGAAACGAGAAATTTATGCGTGGCCGTCGATTTCTTGAAGCAGAGTTACAAGACATGGATCGAGTGTTATCTGGACGGTACGTTTCTACTCCTTATTTTTGTTTATCCCATCAAATTCAAACTCATCTCAGATTGAATATTCAAGCAGAGTTGTGATGATTTTTCTTTTTCTTGAAGTGGTTGAATTCCTTTGTCAACTTTTGAAAATTTTGGGGAGATTAAAGTGCATGTGGTGATTAAAGTTGGCCATAAATTTGGGACTATAGAGTATTCAATTATTTCTGCAATGAATTATATCGATTTTCTTTAGTTAATGGGTGACATGGGTTGTCTGTACAACTTCGTGGGGCTATTCAGTAGGTAACAGTTTTTTGTAGGACATATACAGGTTATGGTCCTAGTTTTCCTTTTTCTCCATAATTACGAGTTATTTCTTCATTCATCTTATCAATTAGTTATATATATATATATTATACTTGCTCAATCCAATTGGTTTTTGGTGGTTGAGGAAACTTATGACACTTCTTTTTCAACGATTATCCAACCTAGTGGCCTTCTGTTTATTGTTAGTTACAGAAGTTAGAAAAGGATTTGAAGACTAATTCCATAGCATACTGCATACATATGCCAAGTATAATTTAGCATTACTCTCTGTTATGTAGTAGTAAACTGCATTCATAACCTGATCTAGTTTTTCATTTCTTGTTATCAGAAAGTCATTGATCAGATTAGGAGCTAATATGCCTGCAAGAGCTGAGCGATTAACTAGACGGAGCGACTTTGATCAGTACACCCCAGGTGGAATGAATCATTTAACCCCTTCCCGCAGTGGTGAGATATATGAAGTAGTCCTGTACTTCGGGATAATTGACATCTTACAAGATTACGACATAAGCAAGAAATTGGAACACGCATACAAGTCTTTACAAGTTGACCCCAGTTCAATCTCAGCTGTTGATCCTAAACTCTATTCCAAGCGGTTCAGAGATTTTATTGGGAGAATATTTATTGAAGACAGGTAGTGCATTGAAAGAGGGTTAGTTCAATATTGAAGATTTTAATGCCTGTCTGGTTGGATTGAGATTGTGAAATATCAATGGACTTAGGACCAGACCTCCCTCCAAGCAACAGCTCAGATAAAATACTAGGAAGTAAGCTGCTGCACGGATGGGTGTAGCAAATGCTTCAATGTGGTCCAAAACTTCCATATCGTCATCCAGAGACGGTACGAGGCAGTTACGTGCAATCTTGAAGACATGTTGAGTTTTGGTGGGAGAAGGGAAGGTGGGAATGGTCGGGGAGATATTTGTACATTGTTTGTTGCATTTCTGCTGCAGGGCTGGAGGAAATTTGGTTTTCTAGTTTTTCTTGTTTAGATTTTGAAGATCCCATTTTGAATATTTTGAAATTTTTGGGTGTGGAGAGACTTTTGTGACAATAGTGGTAGTAGTATAGTTGTAGAGATGGGGAAGAATGAAATGGAAATGAAGGGAAGAAGGAAGAAGTGGAAAGAAAGATTGAAAGATTGTTATATGGAATAAAAGTTAAGTGTACAGAGAGAGAGAGAGAGAGTGGAGGTAATATTATAGTGAAAAGAAATGGATAAGAGTTTGAATGGGATTGTTTTATTGTTGAGATTGAGAATTATATGATGATATTTGAATCCAAAGAATTTGTGTTAGAATTGAGAGAAAGAACAGAAAGGAGAGGACCCATATCACATATGAGAATTGGGATGTTTCTCTCTTTTCTTTTTTTTTTTCTTTAAATCTTTTGTCTCATCTCTACACTTTTATGTGTTGATGAATCAGAATACTCTTGAGATGGATAGATAGATTGATTGGGGTTCTCTTTCAAACACATAGCAGGGTCAATGGACATATTAATCCCTTCCCCTTCCCTTTCAAAACACTCTTTTTTCCATGTGGACATTTGGCTTTTTCAGGTTTAGTGTGGCCAGCCCCCAACAAATAAAAACACCATAGAAAGCAGAGAAAGCCAGAGAGAGAGAGAGAAAGAAGAAAGATGCGCTGGCTAGGGTTACCCATTTTCTTCTTCTTCCGTCTTCTCCACTTACATTTTTCCTTCTGTTCTTGTACTACTGTATCACTGTAAATTTTGAATGAAATTCTTTATTTTGGTTTATTAGTTGCAGCCAGTTCCAGTCTTGTTTCTCTGTATCTGTCTTCGTTGAAATGAAATTTAAATTTAAAAATGAGGGATGAAAGAAATGTATTGGTTTGGTAGATGTTAAGAAACAAATAGTTTTAAAAGCATTGAGATCCAGATTAAAGCATGGATTTTTATAATAGTAAACATATGAATCCGTTGAGGATTACATCTGGTGCTCTGTGATCAAGAAAGATCATTATTCTTTTATTTATTTAATTAAATAAGAAGAAGACAGAATTAGCAGTAAAAGAAATTGATAGATTAGAGTTAAAAGAAGTGAAAATGACGATGATAGCCCTTCAGGGAACGAATTCCAGATAGATTGGAAGGGTAAAGATGTGATTTTAAGAATGGAAAAAAGGATTGGGAATGGAGCTAAGTTGGTTTGTTTTTGACTGCAGAGGTCAAAGAGTAATAATCCATAAAGAGAGAAGAAGAAGAGACAAGGGCCCCCACCAATTGGGGACTCTGCGGGACCCACTACAATACTGCATAAATATTGGTTTCTCTTTTTTGACCCTCCCCATAGTTATTCTCTCCTACCCCCGTTCTCACATGTTTCTTCCTTTCCTCTGGGGCCACGCCCCCTTCATCTAAAACCTTCATTAATTAATGTGGTAACCGTTTCAATAATTAATGATGTAGAAGGCAGTGAGGGTAAGGGAAGGGAAAGGGGCCATTTTCCATTATTTTCCACAATCAATACATTTTTGGACCTCCCCAACTTCCCTATTTTCTTTTCTTTACACCTTCCTCTATTATTGCTAAACTATTTCTCTTATTTCTATTTTCCCTCACCATAATATACAAAATATTTACAATAATACTTATAATCTCTTATTCAAACCCAAATCAAAAAATGTGCCAAAATGCTATCTTATTTTCTTCAAAATGGAAAATCTCTTCCCCTTTCCATTTCCATATTTCCTTTCCTTTATGATGTGATGCATCGACTGACAATTTCACAATTATATTTAAATCTTCTTTTTTTTTTTTTTTGGCTTTAATAACTTTTGAAGAAGAAAAATAAAGACTTCAAATGTATTATGATTGCCATATTGAAACATGAAGCACTTTCTAAACTTACATCTCCTTTAATTTTCTTTTCCTTCCCACCTCTTTTTCTTTCTTTTATTTTAAACAATTTTTCCAGTTAAGTTTCTTATAACACTCTGTATATATAAACACATCTTTTTCTACAATCACATATTCTTACAGAAAATACATATGATTTTACTATTTCTTTTTTCCAATTTACGTACTTTTAAGTTTTTCATTTTCATTTTAATCCTTACCATTTTTAATTATCTTATTTTAGTCTATTTATATTCATAAATCTTCAATTAATCACTACAATTATGAATGGTGAATTAGGAAGGGTTAAAATGGTATTTAAACCGTAAGCAATGATGTAAATAAATAAAAGAAGAAAAGTGGTAAAAGGAGAGTTGTTATATTAGAATAAATAATATAAGGAAGAGGATTAATATAAAAGTAATTAGAGAGAGGAGTCCCACCATTTTGACCAGGGAAAAAGTTGAGTGGAAATAAGTGAGGCATTGAGTTAAGAGCCTATAAGATTTAGTTGATGAGTGGATGAATATATTTAAATGTGTATATATTTATAAGTTATTAATATTTGAATATGATCCATATGGTTATTGGAAATGGTTGCAGACCAAAGTCAAGGATTATGCATTAAAAGTCTCTCTTGCCTAACTGCCATTTCAAGCTATGGGCTAATAATTGTATTTTAATAATCAATTTTTTTTTCTTGTTCTTGTTCTTTTTCTTTTCCTTTTTAAAAATAAAAATGATTGATTCTTAAATAATTAATATTACAATAATAATAATGTATATATATATATATATATATATATATATATATATATATATAATATGTATGTATGTATTAAGTGTTTTGTTTGGTTGGGTTAGCAAAGCATGGGCTGTCACTCAAAGGTGGCCATTAAATTATAATAATAATGGGATGATGACATAAATGCCCATTTGCAATAACATTACAAACACCATTTTGGTTGAGTTGTATGTTCCTTCCCTTTCAAGTTTCCACATTTCCAATTATATTCTCTTTCTATTAATCCTTTTCATTTTTAGTCTAATACTTCAATTTATGGTCAAACTTGGCTTTTCCTTTCATCACTTCCACATTCAAACTATAACATGGAACTTCCAAATTATTTGACTATTACATGTGTATTTGTATCCCTGTCAATTCACCTAATAGTAAATACAAGTTACAACATCTTTAACTGGATAGATTCTGTTGGAGTTGATAAAGTCTCGTACAGTTTATATTTGACTAAAGGGACTTCTTTGATGGCTCATGTCCACTTGGTTTATCGTCTTGCTATAAAGAATTCTGGGATCGATAAGTCTACAAGACTAGGGTGTGACTAGTAGCCACTACTTACTAAATGATTAAACATCCTTAGCTCTTGTTGATAGGCTCGCTGGTACGTTGTTTCTAAGTCTGGTCATCTACTTATAACTTTGAAAGAGCTAAAAGATCATAAGTTTAATTCATAGTAACCATCTATACCTAGAATTAATTCTAGACTAGTTTTTATTAAAACTAAAACATATAAGGTCAAAAAGATTATCCAATAAGAATATGAAATTAGTCTTAGTACATGAAAGTTGTTTTTGAATCTTGGTGGATATAAAAATATAAAATAAATGATATAAATTGATGTATAAATAGGACAAATATTTTAATAGGTAATATGTATACATTAAAAATGTAAGGAAACAATTGAAAATGCTAATCAAAGTAAAAAGAAATATTTTTATAAGACTTTTAACCCTTTTTGTTGAGACAATAAATGTAAGCAATTAATTATTACATAGAACACAAACTTAGGTAGGGTGAATGGGCCAATGGGCTTTGCCATGCCATGCCATGCGTAATACGGAGCCGATGAGTTTGTAAGGAGATTTTATAAAGAAAGAGTGAACTAAATCTACTCACAAATTTCACTATTAAATTATGATAATATGATCATGTTA
Source organism: Cucumis sativus (assembly GCF_000004075.3). Lineage (NCBI taxonomy): Eukaryota > Viridiplantae > Streptophyta > Magnoliopsida > Cucurbitales > Cucurbitaceae > Cucumis > Cucumis sativus. Next base: position 17,869,589 of record NC_026658.2, read on the forward strand.
TAATTTAGTACATTTTGTAAATTTTTTAAAGTAGATTTAGGTATTTTGTCTCTTTTTTTCATAAATGTATTTTAGAACAATATTCTCGACACTATGTTTTACTGCACAATACTTTTTATTCCCACAAAGAACGAAGGATAATTTACACAAATGTAATAAAATAAAAAATATATTTACTGTTCGTGTAAACAATAAAACAAAAGTCTAGATAAAATATTATCGTATTTTCCAAATTTGCTATTGAATATTGCAGACGATTCATCATTTTTTTTTAATGGTTTATTCATCTTTTCTTTCATATTTCTTCATTTTGTCTTTCAAATTTTCTTTTTTCTTTTTTTAAATGATTTATTCTTCTATTTAAATCTCATATTTCATTTTTACTATTTTTGAAGATTACGTGAAGTTACTCCATCTTCCTCATATTCGAGAATATCAAGATTGTGTTTAAGTATCATTTTGACATGATGTAAATGATTGTTTACCATTGTCAACATGATAGTTAACCATGATCAACACAATCATTTAAATTTGAAGTTTTTTTTCTATGGTTTAAAATGAACTACAGGTTCGTATTGACACGATCTAAACGATCACTTACCATAGTTAACATGATCATTTAGTATGATCAACCCGATCGTTTGATTTGAAGTTTTTAACGATCATTTACATTGGACTACACGATCGCTTAACATATTTAGTTTCTTTTTTTTTCATCGTTAAAAAGAACTGTACAGTTGTATATCAAGACCTAAATGGTTGTAGATCATTTATTTAGATTGTAGTACACAATTGTATAGAAGAAGATTACTCGTGTGCGTGTGACTAATTAATTACATGTTAACCGAGACATTTTAGTATTTTTCATTGTGGGTCTGTGAGTTTTTTCTGTTTTCAAAATTGTTTTATACATAGTAAATATTTTACCTGTTTGTTATATTTTTGAAAAAACTCAAAAAATGAATCACATTTCAATTATGCCATACTAAATGATTTTTTTTAAAAAAAATAACAGAAGAAAAAATATAATCGAATTAAATATGGATATGAAGAATGAATTGAGATTTTGATCATATATAAAAATGTTTTAAAGATAACAAATATGATTAAAATAGTAGTAGGATAAATAGAATATAATTTATAAAGCATGGAGATGTTTGATTATTTGAAAAGAATAAAATGTTTATATTTAGTATTAAAAATTGTGTCCAAATGCTTTAAAATTTGAAACATAAACATAATGAAAGCAGTTGATGTTTGATTGTAAAAAGGAAAAAATGATTCCGATTTTAGAATGATGGTAGTAAAAAGAAAGGAATTGAAAGAGGGTATTTAGAAAAAGGAATAGTGAGAGTATTTGTGGAAGGAAGAAAGGGAAAAGTAAAATGATTTTGTTTGTCATTGTTGGGGTAATTAGAGTGAATTGAGAAGAAGGATTGGTGTGTACTTGTTGTCTTGTTTGTAGTAGAAAAGGAAAGAAAAGGGAGTATGGGATGTAGTGGTGAAAGAAGGGAGAAGAGAGATGGGAAGCATATAAGCGACCAGATAGAAGCAGCCTCATAATCTCATTTTCTTTTCTTACATTTCCACCCTCCACCCTCCTCCATCCATCCATTCACTATTTACATTTTTGTTTTTAACACCAAACAATATTATGAAAAGCTGGTTTCATTATATCACTTTTTTATCTTTTCTATATATTTTTCAAATTTTAAAAACATTATTCAACCTATACAATAATGTCATACCTTTTAATTATAACTTAGATGTTGATTTAATAATATTCCTCTTTTTTAAATTTTAAAATCTATTCCAAGTATATGTGTAATTAAGTTTGTCATCATCTACGACTTAAGATATATATATATTTTTTTGTCAATTCATAATTTATCATGACATATATTATGATTTTTTACACTAAAAAATTAAGTAGAAAATATAGATAATAGTGAATTAATATATAAATTTATCCGGTTTATTAACATGATGATATTAGTCATCAGTTGATGCCTAGCCTTGATCGGGGTCCAATCTTTCAAAGACTAACTACGCCTTTCTACCTCTATCGTGCTTAGTCTTTTGAATACTAGGATGCGTGAAATATAGCAGTCTAATTCAATCGAACATTGAGGTTCTCTACCTATCGCTTCCCTTTTTCTTCCACATCATCGACCTCCTCTACAATTATGTGATTGTTGTCAACCACTCTTTTCTTCCCCTTTCTAGTTATATGCATCAACTCTGGCAAATTGTATTCGTGTCCTTTTCTTGACACATGTATGACGTACATGTCCTTCCCGTAAAAACTTCTTTTGAACAAAGGAAAGATCGTGTTGTTCATAAATTTTCAAGCTTTTGAACTCGATGTGAGTTGTGAAGTCATAACCTGCTTTCACCATCAATTTGTAAGCCTTTGGGTCAAATTCGTCTTTCATCCGTCTTTAGGGCAAGTTTGCTTTTGTTAAGTCTAACTTGATCTCTTGCTTCGTTATCTTAGTGAGAGGTGTAGTGAAGCTTTCTTTTAAGATTTCGACATCACCAACCTTCAAGCCTTTTGGGCACTCCACGAATGGCAACTCGTCCTTTCTGTGTCTCAACTGAGGGACATAGTGCAAGACTGGAGATTTTGAAGCCTTTTCATCTTTTAAGATCGTAGTCTTTGTGGTGCCAACAAATGCCTTACCCTTTTCAGAGTTAAAGGTACATGCTCCTTCATGTGAGTTTTTTCTTGTGCTTGTAAGTGACTTTAGATGTGGAATATTTTCTCTTTTTATCAGGAAAATTTCTGCATGCATAACTTTTGAGATATTATCGTTCTTTAAATAACACTTTGGATATGCGAAGTGAGACTCAACCTTTGAGAATGAGCTAGAGTCAGCTTCAACATTCTTGATAAAATTCAAAGCACTGATGGAGTGTCAAAGTTACTATTCCATTCTTATGAATCCAAAGATGACCTAGTAACAACTTGTAAGTGTTTCTTGAGGCCATGCCATGAAATTATTGGTGAGTTCTAAGTGTATCATACCTATTGCTCTTTGGATGTCCTAGTTGAAACCTTGAATTACTAACTTGCTATTCGAGAGTTTATCCATCAAGATGCCTAATTGCTTTATAGGCGACTTCGACATTATGTTGACAATTGATCCATTATCGAATCTGGTCAACTTTCTGTTTCCGAATGTATCCAGAAACATAAAAGGGTCTATTATGAAGTTTGGATTCCAACAACAAATTCTCATATGAGAAGTCAATAGTCATATAATAAGAAGCACTCTTGTGTGTCGCAGAGGCTAGAGCACTCGAACTTGATGCTCCTAAATTTTACAATGCATCAATATGGATGGTCTTGATTTTTTAAGGAAGTGATAACAGATCATCCACATTGAACATCGTCAGGTCTTTTAACACTCCCTCCTCCTTTGATGATCTTGGAGGGATGCTTACTTCCTTTAACACGTTGATAACATGACATACAACGACTTTCGAGACTTCATTATGATGATCATAGAGAAAGTTTATTATAAGGAAGTCTGTCAAGGTTACTGGACACCGAGGTCGAGGGGAATCCTTGTCCTCCTCCTGCACGAGCTTAGACTTCCAAGTCTTCGTCTTCTTCTTATTCTTTTGGGCTCTATTCCCATTTCTATAATTTTGATAGGAGTGAGACTCATTTTGGGCTAGAGTTGATTGTCTTTTTCTTTTGACAGGTCACAACTATCTATCCTTCATCGTCTTCTTTGATCGGTCTTTCTTTTCCTTGAGGATCTTTTTGGTGCGACTTCCTGATGGAACTAGACAACTATAGGCTTAAAATTAGCTCCTTCATTATAAAACATTTCTAGACTGAGTGACTAATGCCATGATGATAATTGTAGCAGTTGGAATTATCTAACTTTCCTGCTTGCTGTTGTTTACATTCCCACAACTGGATCCGTTGTTTCTCCAGAAGTTGCTTTAACATGTCTACAATATCTGAATCAGAAAATAAGCAAACTTCTTCCTGCTATCCTTCAAAGTTTAGTAGTGTCTCTCGCCTTCATTATCTTTTTTTTCTCAACTCTCACTTTCTTTCTTTTGGAGAACTTTAGCGGAGTCGTGTTTATGACCATAGATTCCTCTACTGCGCTTCTTCACTATCTTTTCGGGGCCCTTCATCTCTTTCTTGCCCCCTTTCTTACTTCAGGAACAAGAAAATTCTTAGTGCCTCTACTAATGATGCTTAACTCCATATCATGAGCGCGAGTCGCCAACTCTTCAAACATGCAAGACTTTATTTCTTGCAAAATTCAGAAAAGTCCCCTAGTGCATACCTTAGGTGCACATATCTACGATAGACAGTTCGGTGAGTCGATTCTTGCAGCCAAAACTTAAAGCTCTCCATCGGTTGATGTAGTCGATGACCGACTCTTTTTTTCATTGTTTTGTGTTTGTATGCTCCATCATGCTTACAATGCACTTGGTGTTGTAGAAGTGGTTTATGAACTCTCTTTTTAGTTGTTCTCAGCTATCAATCACTTCAGGCTCCAAATTTGTATACCACTTGAAATGATTCCCTTTTGAGCTTCGAACGAACTGTCTAACCAGTTGGTCTCTTCTTGATCATGCATTCTTGCATGTTTTAACAAAGTGGATGATGTGTTACTTCGAGTGGTACACAAATTTGGAGGCTGGTACTCAACCAGTATTCTAGAGTTGTTGACTTTTTTGGTGTATGGCTTAGAGTAAATGGAAGAAGTCTGGGGGGCCTCCATACTGAGTTGTGATGGAGTTCGACATCATATCCTGTAGCTGCTGAATTGAGAGGGAAGCGATAGAAGCTGATTGTTGTTGTGGTTGATTTTTTCTTGCACCATATCCTTCCCTTTGTCACCGACTTTGACAATAAAAATTTGACTCAACTTTATAGTTTTATGAGTCTGAATTTTCTCCCTTAAAGCTATGATTTCGTGGTCTCGTTCTTAAAAAACTTTCATTAAGAGATTAATTTTTCTCTTCATCTTTACCATGACAGCCTCGACCGCTACATCATCCATCATTACAGACATCACTTATAGGGTGTGCTTCCCTCTTTGACTTAGTAGAAGCAAAATTAGAGTTATTATATAAGGGATTTTCCTTAGTGACAATCCCGTCTTTAAGGGCTCCATCAATTGCTTAAGGATACTCTACGTTGTGACAAAACCTTGATCCTGCTCCTGGATGATCCACTTTGAACAATTGCACGTAACAGATCCCATGTAAGCATCACATGCAATAAAAGATTTGAATGCAACTTTCTTTGGTGCCATTAGTTTGCTTGTAGATTTGAATGATGAGAGAGAGATGAGAGGTAGAGATGTCCTATTGGACGTGTCAATTTGTTCGCGTGAGGTTTCTGGAGAAACGTGCTTCATGGAGTTGAACTTGTGTTGATGTTGATTATGATGCGACGTGATTCGTCTTCTAGTGTTTGATTATTTGATTTTCTCTCGGTTGAATGTCTACGCTTGATTTGAGGAAGCACATCATGTCTTCTTGAAATTGAAGTCTTGGAAAAAAGCTTGTATCTTTAAAGAAAATTCAAACTCCGAGGGTGGTCGATTTTAGGATTTAGGGAACCTTCTGGTTCTTGGGAGATTTATCTCTTGATCTTTCGGAGTAAAAATTTATGTCCATTTCAAATGAAGAGAACTCCTGTATTTATAGAGTCATTTGGTAGACTTTATAGGTTTGGGCTTTGTTAGTCTAATATAGTCATATTTGGCAATTAGGCTAAATTAAACTTATTTTTGAGCTCAATTGAAATTTAGGTCGAATAAATAATATTTAATTAGACCGACATAGTCAATTTGATCCAACGGTCATGATGAAAACACGAAATCATACAATTTCTATTTAATACTAATTCACATGTATGAAGGGTTCTACAAATATCTAAGTGGACGAGTAAGAAAATGTTTTAAAAGTATGGAAGAAAATGTTTTAAAAGTATGGATGATAGGGTGAAAAAGAAATAAGCAAGGGAGAGAGATGTATTAAAAGATATTGGGATGAAATAAAATAAAGATAGTTTCTAAAATATTTTTGATTTGAAAGAAAAGATGATAAGAATTGGAATGATGAGAGGGTATGTGTAGAAATATAGAGAAAGATTTGATCTGATGTTTGGATTAGGTACAAAAGAGAGAGCATGAAAGAAGAGAAATAATATATGTGTAGAGATTAAATTAAAATGTGTAGTAATGAATGAAAAATGTGTATAGGGAAGCAAAGAGATGAATTATTATTATGGGTACGAACACAGAAACAAAAAACACACACAAACATTATTAGCAGATCAGTTTTTGTTTTGGCAGTAAAAAGCATGAATGGGTGCCGCCCTTTTACGTGCATGACTTCATTTCCAATTTAATATCCCCACACTTTTCATTATTATCTCTCTTTTGTCTCTTTAAATCCAATTAACCCACCTCTCTCCTCCACACTTTACCTCTCCTTAAATCACTATGTCGGCTCTTCTCCATCACCCCCCACGTATTCTTATCATAACTCATCCAAACCCCCCACCCTCTTCCTTTTTCTTTCTTTTTATATCATCACTCATATGGAAAATAATTCTATTCACCTATCAACAAAACTTCAAAACAATATATATAATTTCTTCCAAATTTTTAATTACATTTCCTACTTTCATCTATTCATCCTTCATCTTTTAGTTTATTAACTGTTTTGTAATTACTCCTTTAAACTACAAAACAAAACAAAAGGGATTAAGTGAAAATGATATAATGAATGAATAAAGTAAGGTGAGGCCGTGAGGGTTTAGGGAATGGAAGTTGAAGATGTAGAATTAGAGCCATTGGTAAAGGAGAGTTTAGTTGCGGGTGGCCGCTTGTCGGGGCAGAAGCCGCTTTCATGCCCTAAACCTAACCTCTGGGTTGGTTGTTTTGGGGACATTTCCTTTCACATTTATTACTTCTCCCCATTTATTCATTTTCATCATTATTCATTTTATTCATTCAACTTCCCTAAACCAAAAAAAGAAGAAAAAAAACAAACAAACAACTCTCTATTTTCCAACCATTAATTATGCTGTCTTTCTCATTTTCCATACCCCAACTTATATCATATCATCCTAATTACTCCCCTCTTTACACACACACACATATATATCACATTTCCAAATATCTACTATAATCTTTTGGTCGTCTAAATAATTTATATTATTTGATTTTTCTCATAATTTCTATTATATATCATTCTTAGAAACTCACGGTTTCTATTAGTGATTTATATTTCTATTAGTGACTTCAAATGGTGTGACACATTTTCACAGTCCAATTAAGGATAAGCACAGACTTCTCCATGTGAAAAGTGAATAAATTAGAGGAATTGAATTGATCAAGTCTATACATCCAGTCCATAAAACTTGACTATATAACATTGCAATGCCCTGTTGGCTAGGATGTCTAACATTGAAAAAGAAAAGTCTCACATGAGCCCAACATGAGGTTGCATCTGAGGGAACAAACTTACCCAATTAATGTCTTTTAACTCTCTTCTCTCCCTGTTTCAATATATACGTATACATTATACTTTCGAAACATTAATTAATTCTCAAACAAAATCACTTCCCTTCAAACTAAAAACACCACTACAAACTTGCAACTACCAAACAAACATAGGGTTAATGATTTTGTCTGATTTCACCTACAACTAATATCCAATAATCTATGTTTTTATTTTTCAACAATAGAACACACTAACACATTTACCCAAAAAGGTTTTCACCTGAAAGTTGCATAATTACAACTTGGTATATCCTTTCTTCTTCTTATTATTATTATTGTTGTTGTTGCTGTTTTTCTTTGAAAGCCTCAAAATGATATCCATTTAGAATCCATTTGAAACTTACTTTTTATGTGTGTTTCAACTGTCCATTAGATTATTGTTAGGCTTTTGAGGGCATTTCATTGTGTTGTTTTGGGAACATCACAACCATTGGTTGACATTTGTACTCGGAAATCAAAATCATGTTAATGAGATTTATTTTAGGAAGAAAAAAAGAATGTGAGATTTCATAGAAAGAAGAGAAAGTAAGGTTGGCTTCTTTTTTCCTCCCCTCCACTTACAAATGCTACAGTGAAATATTTAACTCACTATATAATTCTATATCATTTTAAAAATCTTATTTTATAATAAACTAAAATATTGACACTTTTCTCAAATACAAGTACAACCAACCAACCGTAATGAGCTAATAACTTTGGGCTTTATTTGAGCCTATTAACATTCCCAACTCTATTGCGGTAGGCCCAAGCCCACCTGATTGGAAAATTGCTGGGTAGTCTAATTTGGTGTCATCAGTGTGGGTATGTATGAATTATATGATGTAATAGGAGAGAGAACCAAAAAAAGAAATAAAAGAAAAAACTTGGCTTAGCTTAAAAGCAGGCCTCTTGTACAAAGTTTGATATTTGATTAAGACTTTGATTTACTTTGTGGAAGACTAAGGGTATCTCTTGATTCTAATTCTTTGTTTCCTCTTTCATTCTAACATTTTTTATACTTATGTTTCAGTTTTTGTTCTTTTTTAACTTTTCCAAATAAATGATTAAGGGGACTACATTTTTCTAACTAAACTTTACTATAATTCTTACTCTTTTATATATATATATATATATATATATATATATATATAAATATTTGTGTTTTATTCAAAATTTCAAAGTTGTTGAATTTTTGTAGGGTAAAGGGTAGTTTGAAGAGTTTATAAAATTTGTACCATCTTTGACTTAAAACTCCTCACACCCCAACATTTAAATTACAATTACAGTCTCTCACTATATTTTATATCCAATTGTTCTACCACACATTTTGAAGAGCACAAAATAAAAAATAAAATAAAATATCTCAATTTTTAACTTTATGTCTTTCACTTCTCCAAACCTTTATTCTAATCCTTCACGTTTCAAAATAGTTGACTCTAGCTAAAGTTGGGATTAAGTTGATCCAACTAATTTTAAAATTATAATAAGAGTTTAAATCATATCAAATATCATTGTTTCATTAAAGGAAAAGTACTTCTACTTAAGTATGGTATTAAGCATGTCAAAGTGAAAATTCACAATTATGATCTTTTTTAGAAGGGTGATTGGATATAAATATACATTTACCACTAAAATAGATTAAGACAATATAAACAAAGAAAACTTTATATGTATATGTATTTTTATTTTTGAGTATATAACAACTCCAACACATTGAAAATGTTACTAACATAAAACGAAAATTTTGATTAATAATGCATAGATTAATGTTTATTTTCGGTAAATATTAAACTTAGTTATTATTGAATAATTTTGAATAGAGGAATGGAAAAGAGGGGAAATTGGGTTATCCATACATCAAATTGTAAAATATATCCAACCCTTGAGCCAACAAATTTGACAAAATGGGCTAAGCTAGAATTACTTGTACCAGGCCCAACAAGCTACGAGCCCAGACCCACAAGAGGGATCAAAGGGAGTTCTTTTTTTGAGAAAGCATTTAGATAAATCTCGTGTTTATCTCGTTAATAGATTTACAATTTGGACTCATTTAACCTTTTATTTATTAATAAGTATAATTATTTATCATTAATAATCGATCAAATTTGATATTAGTGATTAGAGAGGTAAACAGGTTGGAGTAAGAGACATTCTCAATCCAACTCATATTTTCGAGTTGGTTGAGTTGGTAACCAAAATAACCCGAATTAAATTTTCAACTCAACCCAACCCATATTTTATGGATTGGGTTGAGTTGTCAAGTTGTATTTTGTGCACTTCATTTCTACCCGATCGTTTAGTTTTCTATACAATCGTTTATCTTCTTATGAATCGTTTAACTTTCTACCTTCAAATGATCGTTTACTTCTTACACGATCGACTAATTTTCATACGATCGTTTAACAAAAAACTTCTAACTTTACTTTTATTAAATAAATAATAAAAATATAATATAACTATATACAAATAAATAAATAATATATATATATAATATAAATATAAATAAATATACGAGTTCTTTAAAAAATATAACAAAGCACTAAAATATTTAGATTCTATAGAACAATTTCAAAAACGGAAAAAATCCAGACCCACAATGGAAAATACAAAAAATGTTATATGATTAATTGACATCCAACGTAATACAATTGGAAAACGATTGTCTACATTTGACTATTATTTCCTACATGATTGTTTAGATTTGTCTATTATTTTCTACACGATCGTTTAGATTTACGAATTTTTAAAGATTATTTGGCATACGATCGATTATATTTGAGAGTCAAATCTAAACAATGTTGTTTTTTTCAAGATCCTTAATATTTGGTAGATGATCTTGAACAACCGACCAATTGAAAAACAAATAGATCTTTTATATTTGGTACACGATCTTGTACCAACTAATAGTTTGAAAAAAATAAAAGAAAAATGACAAAAGAAGAGAAGAAAAACTAGAAAAAAAATTGCAAGAGAGAAAGAGAAGAAAGACGATGAAATGAAAAACAAATATGAAATATTTTAATAAAATGACCATCTTAATGAAATTTTTCATTTTGTTACTCGACTATTTGTTATACTTATGATAATTAACCTAAATATGTCCCTCTGGGCACATCCGATAATTAACCTTTATATATATATATATATATATTATTAATTCGAGTTAGGTTGGGATGAATCGAATTTTTCAACCCCAAATTCAAAAAATATAAAAAATTTCAATTCAATTCAACCCAACCCACATTTTAAACTAACCCAACAAAACTCATATAATATGAGTTGGATAGTCGAGTTATTGGGTTATTCGGGTTGGATAGTCCTATTGGTGATGTTTATTAGAGAAATTTTGTATTTTGCATTAATAGTACATTTTCAATCTTACTATATAATCTGATTTTTTAAAATTATTTTTGATATTATGCATTAACTATAACATTTCATTTGTAACCAATATTCCAATTCTTTTATTCTTTTGCAAAGCTTATAGCAACTAATATGGGATATATCCCATAAAATTGGGATGTTTTAGCTATTGATCAATGTTTGTACTTTCCAATTTTTTTTTTTCAATTTTCATTTATTCCGTTAATTTTTTATCTCGATGGTTTTCTTTCTCTATTTTCTGTTCGATGTTTTAAACATCTCTTTTCGTCCTTACGTTCGACCATTTTTTGTTTCAATCGAAAAAGATGAGTCATTTATTTTTATGTTTTATTGGACTTTGTGCACACTTTATTTATTAATGTATTTTTTCGATATTATTATATATTTTTTCCGTACGTTGTATGGATGATGACTTTACCTTCAACACTTAGCATGTATGCCGACTCCACCTTCAACTCTTAGAATGAATACTAAGTAGCGGGTCGCCTTCAATAATCTTTATGGCTCCAATTCTATTGTTAGTTCACACTTTGACTTCACCACATACCAAATTTATATACGAAGTTTATTTCTTCATTTTTCTAAATTTCAAATATGTACGAGTTTATTTTGAATAATTTGAGGACATTAACTTTCTTATTTCATACTCCAACTTATCATATGTTAGGATTGTTATTATATAATATTGCGTACATATTTGCAAAATAACTAAATATATATGTGTGCATATATTAAAAAATACGTGGCATAAAACTTGTCAATTGTTTTAAGAGGAGCACTGTCAACGTTGTGGCTGTCAATCAACATCCTTTTTAGAAGAGCACCGCTTTTCTTCTTGCAAACGAGGTTATTATTCGTTTTAATGTTATTGGCTTGTCATTGATCGTGATCTCTATATTCTTGTATTGGAATTCCCTGGTTTGATCTGTCCTTGTCTATTTCCATGGAATTTTTGTATGTTATAACTCATAATGTTAAATTTAGGACATGATATGGGTGGCATTATAGATCTCCTACTTCATGTCTCCCTCATGCTTTCAACATTGAGATTAAGTCAGTGGCATGGTCATTTGTTGACTGGACCGAACTGGATCATCAATTGGAAATTATTTTGTGTGTGTGAAGAAAGTATAAAGAAATCAGTCCTCCACGTGTTAGAAGAATTGGTTGAGTTTCTTCACAAATATGGTTTAGAAAATTATCTTCACCCATAGCCTCATAAATCCACACTTTCCTATGACATAATTCTCATTCTTTATCAGTTTAAACTGATAAAGAATGAGAATTATGTCATAGGAAAGTGTCTTGAGTTGCAAGTCATTTACATACAATATGTCTTCTATTTTTATTTTTCATGCTTGATAATTTGACTCGTTAAGGATAACCCTCCCAGTTGAACTTAAGGGTGTAAGAATTAATATAGGTTGAACCCGAATAACCCGGACTACCCAACCCATATTATAAAGGTTGGGTTGGGTTAATTTTTTTTTTTTTTTTTTGGGTTGGGTTGGGTTGGGTCTCGAGTTGGAGGGTTGAAAATTTTGGTTCAACCCAACCCAACCCGAATTAATATAATATAATATATATATTATTTAATAAAAAAAAACAAATTAGGTATATAAACTTTGAATTTATTTTATGAAATTTTGAAGTATGTATGTTTGAAATTTAAATGTAACAATTTTGAACTTTTATAACATTAGAAACTAGAAAAAAAAAAACTATGCAAAACCCGACAATTTTGCGTGAGCATGATATAATACTAATCAACAATTATAACAATAATTGTCCAAGTAAAACCCCCAACATAATAAGTAAAAAACCACGGACCGAAGTCAAAATCTCCACTCTAATCTTTAATGGGTACAACAAAGTTCTTCCTAGTCACAAATAGAGGCAAATATTTGGAGAATAATAATTTTGGCAATAAACAACAATAACAATGAAGAAAAATAGAAATATCTCACAATATATGATAGCCAACTATCCGCTAGAATTTGACTGTAGATATCTCCAAATGAAATCTCCACTGTTCAAAATAAAGACTCTCGTGCCAAGAATATAATGTCAAAATTTCAGCTCAATTGGACCACAGATCCATCTCCATATGGTTGAAATACGAACTACATGGAATTTGTTTTTTTTTTTTTCACACTGTGTTGCCGTCACACTTTCACACGGTCAAAATTAGACAATTGCATAATAAAACAAAGAAAGATTTAGAGAAATCACCATTTTTCCCACGATATTTCACAAATGTCCTAAATTTTCAATTATTATACAAGGTAAGAAATCGTGGCATTTTAGGACAATTTTAACATTCATATAATTATTTAATAATTATGATTATCAAATATCTTAAACAATATTTTCATTAACAATCAAAAATCATATTTATTATATCAATTGTGATTTCTTTCTTAATTATTAGTACATATATATTTGTCCTTAATTATTACATATATATTTGTATTTATTAATAAAATATTTATTACATTTGCAATAATTTGAATATGGTATAAATTATTATCTTATATGATAATAATATTTTTAATTATTCCACAAAATAATTATTTTCAATTCAATGCCCAAACCAGGAGCTTTTTTCTCACAATCATCAATTCAGGCGTCGACTTTCTTCTTCGATTTGTATTTCAAAAAAAAAAAAAAAATCTTGTTTCCTACCGAACATACGGTTAATTTTTTTTTTTTTCATTCATTTCTCGCTTCATATATTCTTTCTTCTTTCATTTCGTAGTATATAGATTTTTTTTCTTAAAAAATTTGTTCTTTCTTCTTCTGTTTCAACATATATTTAGGTCATGTTCCTCAAACTTTGTTTCATTTTTTATTGTACAGTTCATCTTTCTGTCGTTTGTCGTGTTCGACATACATTTTTTATTCAATGTCTCATCATTCGTATATACTATGATATACCACAAAATAATAAATTTATGTAATGTGATTTTTCACATATATACTGCTGCATATATTCAATAATACATACACATATTCGTTTTCATGTCCTGTGATTTTTTCTTATTGCGTATGTATACCAATATATAAACATATTATATATCCTTTCAATTTTTTTTTCTTAATATATGCTACTGAAGAATTCATTTATATTTCGTGATTTGTTACATATATACTGCTACATATATTTAATAATACATACACTTTTTTTTTTTCATGTTCTGTGATTTTTTTTTACTACATTTATATACCACTTATACGCAAATTATGTATCCGATCAATATTATTTTTAATTCCTATATATATACTCTACATAATACATTCATGTTCTATGATTTGTTACATATATACTACTGCATCTATTCAATAATACATAAATTGAAGTTTGCATCTTTCCACCGAATGTAAAATGTTCAGTTGGTCGATCAAAGAATATTAGAATTTTTTCTAAAATAGAATTTTAAATGTGGCCGTTGTGGATGTGTTGGCCATAACCAAAAGAGATGCAAGTTTTTCGTAATGAACTAGTTTTTTCTTCTTATTATTAGACTTTTAGTATGTAAATTCAGACTTTTATTTGAAATATTCATATTTTAGATTTTAATTTAGTTATTTTATTTTCATATTTTTCCATTATTGTATTAATAAAAAAAATCAACTTATTATATTTAATATACTACCCTTCATACATAATCATTATTATTGTTTCAAACATAACTTATTATTTATTACATATAATATGAATATTTGAAAAAAAAAATACATAAACCAGTTTGGCAAATTGATAGCATAACATTTTATTTATAAAATATACAATGTATTATTTTATATATACTATTCATAAACCAATTTAACACTCAACCAATTTTTCATACAATCTCTTGAATTTTCAATTCTTTCATCAAAGTCTCTAGATCGCAAACATATTCATTTTTTCTCAACATTACATATACCAGAACTAGAGAAGAACTAATGTTTTAATGACATATATTACATATACTAATCATAATTTTTTCTCGTTAATGTTTCTGTAAACATAAACAACTTTCATACATAATTACTATTGTTTCAAACATAACATATTATTTACTACGTAAGATATGAATATTTAAATAATAAAAATTAATATAAGAACATTTCATTCATAAAATATACACCATATTATTTAATATATACTAGAATTAGGTGAAATATATGAAAAACAATGCAAAACGAAAGAAACCATGAGAGAAAGATTGGAAATTTAGAGAGAGATCAAGATGGAAGAATTTTTGAACAAAACCATCAAACGAAGGAATAATTTTTATTATAATATTAACATAATATAATTAATTACTTATCATATTTATATAGGATATTTAATAAATGCAAATATTAATCCTAATCCACTTTTTTTTTTCATTTTTTATTTTTTAAATATATTATTAATAATAAAGTTGAGTAAATTGGTCGTTTGAACTTTATATTTGTATAAAATATTAATTCATTTATGATATTTATGAAAAATTTAGAAAATTATACCATTTTACTCCATCTGAAATAAAGATCCTAAAACAACTTAACCTAAATAAATTGTGGAAAAGGCTTCAAAGTGAAGCATAATATCAAGGGGGCGTACCCCAATGAGTTGCAAACAACCCAACGAACTCTCTAACCTCACACGGTTATTCACCCAAGAATAAGTTTTAATTTTTGCATGAAAATATCATTACTTTTGCATTGAAAACGACATTTTCTTTTTACATTCTTCCATTTTAAGCTAGGACTTGTAGATTCTATGCATGTACTCAACGACTCCCAAATTTATTGAATACGTATCAACTTACATGTATTTAATTTATGTGTATATATAATGTATATGTCATTAAAGTCATTTCTTGAACAAGTTTTGAGTCATCTAGTGTTGGGATCTATTTGTTTTTTTTGTTTATGTAGGATATGGATAGATAACCTTAAGAGGAGGCAAAAACTACAATATCATAAACACATTTGATTTTTATCCTCTTTAAGCATATGACAAAACTTGACAACAATTTACCTTGATTTCCAAATAAAATAATATCTTCAACCAAGAACCCAATATCATACCAAGAAAAGTCGTCTCCAATCAAAAGTTTGCTGATATGTTCTAGAATAATACATTTTATTGATAAAGTTTAGAGTGAGTTTGAATTAACTTAAAAAAAGTTTGCTGATATGTTCTAGAATAATACATTTTATTGATAAAGTTTAGAGTGAGTTTGAATTAACTTAAAAAATTTATTAAAATTTTTAAAAATAACAAATATTATCAAATATTTATAACTTATAACAAATTCTATCACTTATAGTCATTGATATACTACATTGATAGAAGACTATCGGTAATAGAATCTAAAATTTTTATATAGCTTATAAATAGTTTAACCTATTATGTTATTTTTAAAAATTTCCTAAATTTATTTTTGTGAAAATGGTTTAAAATATATTAAAAATATTATTTTAAATAAGTTTCAAACAAATTAAAAACTTGAAAAATGTAATCTAGTGCACTAGATTGTTAGTTTTCATTTTAATTATTAGATTTTACATTTTTGCGCACAAATGACTAGTGCTTGCTTTCATGTTGGTGTCAACTATCAATTAATTAATTTCAAATATTTATGAAGTCATTTTTTAGAAAATTAAATTTAATGATAAGATGAAAAAAAATGAAATGAAAAAAATGAAATGAAAAAAATGAAATGAAAAAAATGAAAACTCATCTGACATTGTAAAATTGGAAAACCTACTCAACATCCTTCATCAAATTATTTCTTACACAAATTTAATCACATCAATTTACACAAAATGCATTGTAAAATGCTATACATACCACGGTTCAATTTTTATACATAAACTTCACGTCAAATTTCTTTAACATCCCATTTTTTGTGAATAAATTTTAAATAAAATTCTTTAAATTTATTTATGTAACCATTTGATTAAGCTACCATTTGATTTGTAAGCTACCATTTAAAAATTTTACTCTATATGATAAATATTTTATTAAATTTATTTATTTTTTTTACCCTTTTTAAAAACAAATTTTTATATAGTAAAATTAAAAAGAAAGAGAGTAAAAGTAAATTTGAAGCTGTCTAATTTTAGGGGAAAGAAAATGGAAAGAGGAGGTAGAAAGATTTGAGTTGGATAGGAAGTAGAAAAGACAATTATTTTAGCTTGATTAGAGAGGGGTTCAATTGTTGAAAAGATTGATCAGAAATGGCAATGATAACCCGTTTTTTAAGTGTGGGTTTGCTCGAGACTCCTATTTTCGAAGCAAACAAAACAGAAGAAGATATCATTGCATTTTTCTGTGTTTTGGATTTCCTTTTTGAATTTGGCACCCAAACCAAACGACAAACAAACGTTCTCAATAGCTTTGCTGTAAATAATAATAATAAAATAAGTTGACAAAATTGGTAATTTTTTTTTCTATAGGGTTTCGATTTTCAGCCAACAATAATCCCTTAAAACATGGAAACAGTAAATCTCAGTCATTTGCTTCGTCTCCAATTGCCACCATGTTAGTTTATGAGTCACTTGTAATGTTATGTTTCAAACACTTGTACATAGCTAACATTTATATATCCTAAGGATCTAGTATGAATACTTTTTATAATTTGATAAAATTTGTGGGAACTATTTACAAAATTGATAGATGTCACCTCAACTATAATTTCAACAAGAAAAAGGATTAGAACCACGATTAAGCACAATTTTCGACAAACTATTCATTAAGATATAACAATAATTAATTTAAAAACAAAATTATTTAATACATGATAAATTTAAATTGGACAATGCTTAGGAGCAATTAATTGAGTTTAACCCAAAAATGATGTTTGGGACATTGAATCAAATTATGAAGTGTTTGGTGGAAAGAAGTTATAATTAAAAAAAATATAGAATGTTAAAGATAAGAAATTTTATAAATAAACATACAAACTTTAATATAAAATATAAACGAGAAATGAGGAAGGAGAGAGTAGGGGGCAATGGGAATTAGGGTGAGTTACAGAGTGATGATTGACACAAAAAAGAAAAACAAAAAACTCGCCGCCAAAGCGATGGAAGGACACCGCATGCATTAATTGATCGAATTAATCGTCTCTTCGTTTTCAAATATAAAATATATATTTTTGAAATTTTATAATCATCATATAATATTACTTCCAAGTTCACACCCAAACGCCAAATTTCCTTCACCGTCCCTTCATCTTCATAGTAATACTAATACTAATAATGGGTTTTTCTCTAAACCCAAACGCCGATCCCTTTTTTTATACGGCGCCCTTCTCATCACCGCCGATGAAGCTACAGTGTAGCCCTATCCCCAGGCTCATCTTGGGCCCGGTACCGTTGCATGCTAATTACTTGGTCCCCTACCTACACCAACACCATCACCCCATGTTCTCTGGATTCTTCAACGGCATCGTTCCCCCGCAGGTTGCTTTGTGTTCGCCCCGTTCCGATGGTTTTTGCGGCGGCGGCGGCGGCGGCGGCTCTATTTCTTATTCTCAGCCACAACGCTGTGAGGGTGACAGAAAGATGAAATGGGTTCCGACCAAACTTCATTTTGACGTTGCTGATGATAATAATAATAGCGATCAAGTCTTGCCTTTTCGAACTCAAACTACCACTCTCATGATCAAGAATATTCCCAATCAATTTAGGTCTACCCTTCTCTCTTCATTTTTTTGTCCTTTATATTTTCATTCTATATTATTAACCTTTTTCCTTTTCTTTTTTTGTTGTATCGGTTTATGAAAACACTCTTTAAATGACACAAAAAAAAAAAAAACAGAAAAAAAGGAAAATAATCTAGAAGCTATTATATATTGGTAAATTATTAAATTTATGAACCCTAAAGTTGTATTTTTGTTAGTTTTTTTAAGTTTCTTTTTTGGAAATCCTAAATAGCTATTTAGTTCTGGGTTCTTAGTTTTAGTAATTGTGCATATTTTCTCTTAGTTTCTCATTTTGGTTTTGTTTTTTTAATTTTTATACAAGAGTTCAATTCTTTGCCAATATTAAGAAAGGAACTACTTTTTAGAAACAATTTCCTCCATTTAACTTAGTTTTTGAATACATCAATAAAAGGTAAACAACAAAGCATAAAACTAGAATTAGTGTCTAGATTTAATTTTAAAAAACCAAAAACTAGAATGATTTTCATTATTTTTTTTGTTGAAAATTATGCATATAAACCCTCGTACCACATCTAGGTCTATTAATTTGTTATCTATTTTGTTAATTTTTTTATTGATAATTGTTGGTGCTTTTGTAATTTCGCTGAGAAATGAACTTCTGTGCTTGAATATGCAAATCATCAGTAATAGTTTACTAAATTAGGTCGCCTAATATTTGTTTATCATATAGAGCTATTTAGTGTTCAATTTCAATTTTTTTGGTAGGCAAAATCATTTATTGAATATTCTGGACAAGCATTGCAAGTGGAAGAACGCAAGTTATGAAAAGAAGCATAGTTTGGACAGCTGCCGTCGGTCGGAATACGACTTTGTTTACTTGCCAATGGACTTCCGGTGATCACTCTTGTCAAAATTTCATTACCAATTCATTCCTATTTTATGTTCGTTTGGGTTGTTGTAAGTTTTGATGAATAACTTATTTGTGGGCAATATAATGCAAATAATAGGAAATATTGGTACGATGGGCAAATATCAAATCTTGGATATGCTTTTGTAAATTTCACAAACCCTACAGCAGCTTCCGAGTTTCGTGAAGCCTTTCATCGCCGACGATGGGATGTTGCAGTCAGCAAAAAAGTCTGCGAAATTAAAATTGCAAAACTTCAGGTCCACTTAAACGCCGTCGTTTTACCTTTCTTTTTCTTTATATTTCCTTTAATTATATATGGTGTTCGTGTTGTGTATGTACTGTAGGGTTTGAAGGCTCTGAATAACGCTTTGAAGGACAAAATCTTTTGGTGCCATGCCGATAGCTATCTTCCAGTTATGTTGGAGCCATCAAGCGATGGTTATCGGAGATATCGAGCCATGCCGGTCGGCAAGCGTATGGATCGACCACCACCTGGTTCAAAGAAGAAATGAGGTCGAATTAATCAAGTGAAATTACTACGTGTGGCAGATGATGATGAGTAATCAATCGTATATGGTTTTCTTAGGGTTCATTTTGATTACTCAATGTGGTGTAGTAGTGTGTAGTATAAGAATTACCTACCAAGTAAGTTTGTGAACGTAGTTCATGGCTCTTTCTGTTATGATGAAACTTGTCCATATTTCTATCATATATCCGGAAAGAACTTGGGATATCGATTTTAATATTTGCGGATTTTTCAACGTATTTTATAAATGCTCCCAATGCATAAACATGCCATCTACTTGTCCTGAATATGACCACTAATAACAATGGACTAAATTATAAAAATTGTTTTCTGAATTTTGTATTTTGTACGTTATCCCTAGCTTTTTGAAACTTTCAAACCAGTTAAAAAAATACCTTTACCATTTCTTTTAGAGAAATGCTACTATTGTTTTATTTAAAAATTACACTTGATATAACTTAAATAAATTGTAAAAAACAATTACAATCTCGTTTGAGAAACAACTTGGAATGAAATATCTTATTGTGATTCATGTATTAAATATCTAATATCTATCCCACGATAGCAATACAGCATCTAAGCCTATCAACGATTATAATCAAATTTTGTATTTTTTTCATCTCTTGGTATGACCTATCTTTTTTTTATCTACTAGTAAACATGTGCCATTCACGAGAAAATCAACGAAAAATCATTTTTATTATAACTTTTAATGTTTGTTTTAGTGAAAATGATTTTTTAACTTTTCATCATCTTATTTTAACTTTTTTCAAAATTTAAAAAGTCTCTCCAATTAATTATATCATTTAAATTTATCCAAATTCATTCACATTTCTCTTTCTCCTTTAATTTGATATCTCCCAACTAATTGCATTTCATTCTCTCGTATTAACTCATTTTGTATATCTTTCAACCTTTCAAATTCTCTCTTCAAATCTATGAATATAAATATCCCACTTTTTCTGTTTTTCATGAATGTGCACAACAAAATACTAATACTAAGGGTAAAATAAGATATTTTCAAATCAATGCTTTTCTATTATCTTCTATTTTTTAAAAAAATTCATAATTAATTATATTAAAAAAATAAAATAAAAAATAAAATTACCATAAAATCAAAAAGTGAACCGAAACACACAAAAATTGAAACCATCATTATAATATTTTCATATTTATATTCACATCGCAATGAGTGAAAAATGAATTTATTTAGTAAAAAAAAATGTTGTCATCTTTCGAATGTATCTTTGAATTTGATTTGTTTGTACAATTCAAACTCCATTTCTTAACATCTTGAGCTTACATGTTGCAAACTTAACCATCTAATCTATATATATCCAAATAAAATAGAAGATAAAAATGTTCTTAGTTGTGTAATAACATATAACATTATGTAATATCTGTTATGAAAGATGGAAAAGTTACATTATGACTCTAATAACATAGAGCATTAACTATGAGATCAAAATTTTTCTTTTTTCAAATAAGGAGATGAAAAGTTAACAAAGTGTAACTTCTATTTTGTTGAATGTGAAAATGATCACAAACATTAAATCTATCTGAACAATAAAATTACCACTAAAGCAACATTAAAAAAAATTATAATGAAAGGATAAAACATCCACCAAAATCATATTTCTTTTGAAATTATGAAATTATAAATGTGAAATCATAATTTTTTAAAATAATTTTATAGGTAAAAAATTAAAGAAAAGACTTTAATATTTCTTGTTTTACACATTTTATTACTTTTATTTATCCTTAATAAATTTAAACAATATTTACATTGTTTTAACAAAATCAAAGTATAAGCCATCCAACTATTTCATTAATAAAATAGCTTTAATAAAAAAATTAAATGAAGAAAAAAACATGAGCAAGATTTTCATGGTTACATTAGAAAAGGATTCTCAATACTACATGATTTAAACATAAAGAGCATAGACATATGTACATGTCAATCATGATATCGGTGGTTCAAGTTTCCCCAATCTATGTTGGACACTAAAAGAAACCTATAGATGAAGAAATAAACACAAGTATACTTCTATATATAAAAAATAGACAACAAAATAAAAAAAAGAATAGAAGAGAATAGAAAAACATGATTTGATTTTTTCTTCCATAACATTTTGTTTGATTTGTGAATATGAATGAAAAAAAATAGTAAGATTTTTATAAGAAAATAAAAAGGAAGAATTTGAAAGGTTGAAAGAGATAGAGAATATGAATAGTTGAGAGATAGAAGATTAAGGGAGAGATGAGAATATGAATGGATTTGGATAAATTTAAATAGTTATAATTAATTGGAGTGATTTTTTTTTTAATTTAAAGAAAAGTTATAATAAGGAGATGAAAAGTTAAAAAAATAATTTCCTCTACCATTAAAATGTATAATAAAAATAATACAAACATTAAATCTATATGAATGACAAAATTGCCACTAAAGCAAAACTAAAATAAAAAGTGATATAATAAAATGGTAAAATGGGGTAAAAAAAGATTTCACCACTTCCATCCTTTTATATATACAGTATTGATGTTTTTAAATGCTTTCTTACGTGAATTATCATTGTGGGTATGGTAGTAAAATAATAATTTATACTTATCTCTGGATGAAAGCAGAAATTTTGCCTATTGTTTGTCTAATCGAGGAAAAGGGTAACATCCCATGGTGATTTATACTTCACATTTGAAACTAACGTTCTCCCTTTGAATGTGATCAGTCCAAGTGTAGCAATGTAACAGAGGCTAGTCCAATTTTGTTTTCACCAACCAAAATGCAACTGGAGAACAAAATAATTTATTCAATAATAACAATAATTATGGAAAAATAAATAAGTTAAATTTAATAATATGGAGTTCCATCTCAAAATCAATTGACAATGAAAAGAGTAGCTAATCTATATTATATGAAGTGTGAAGTTCCATTGTTTTTTCAACGTGGGACTCTTAACATCTCCAACAAACATTAGTAGAGTAGGAAATGAAAGACGAAGATACTCACCCTAATAGAGGCCCATCATCCAAGGCTACTTGGCAACTGTGTCACAAGCATGGACGTTCATGCTGAAGTATGTTATTATAGGTATGGCATGATTTTCTGGAGGACAATGACAGACTAGTTAATTACAAAGTTCAAACCGAAATTCAGCCTACATAGCAACCCTTAAAGTTGCGACAAATCCTAGTTGGCTTGCAGATAATGGGGCTACTACGCACTCATATATTACCACAGATCTTTGGTAACTTAACATCAAATCTGAATATCATGCTAAAGATACTCTAACTGTTGGTTTATGCAAAAAACTCAAAGTTCATCATATCATGTCATGTCATGCTCTGCCCCCACCACACCTTCATGTGACAAGAAGGAGGCGTACCATCTAGACATTTCACACAAGTTTCTCTGGAAGCAACGTGCCAAACACTTAGTAAGCAGAATTTCTCAACCAATCCTCACCATAGAGCCCCAATTTGAACTCGAAGGATCATTTCAACTCATAACAACGGAACACTAAAACAATCAATCTTAACTTAATCGCCTAGCCTTTAACACCTAAACCAAAACTACTAAGCGATAAGCAATAAAGACACTACAAGAATTTTGGTCTTTGTCAACGCAAAAAAACGTGGGCAGAGCTTATGCCAACTTATTTTTTTTTTTTGCGCAGGCATGTTGCATGTCCAATAAACCTCGTCGTCTTTTCCTTTTCTCACGTTTTTTGATGTTACGTCGGCAGAACTGCAAATGCAAATTAAAATCGTGGGCAAAGAAAAAATTTCTGTCCACAAAAAAATGTCGGTAAAAAATATTTTTACCCACGTTCATCATCATGGCGCCAAAAATAGACTTTTTAGCCTAAAAAAAACCGTTGGCGAAAGACCTTTTTACCCACGATCATCATTACGTAAGTAGAAATAAACTTTCTACCTTCTGCCTACGTGTGTTTCGTGGACAAAAACTATTTCTGTCAATAAAAATATTTTTGTCAGCAAAAATAAAATTTCTCCTTGTGAACAGATAATATTTGTTTCTTTTTTGCCCACACACAAAACGTCGCTAGAGACTGCCAACATATTTCTAGCTATACAAAAAACGTGGAAAAAATGATTTTAATTTTTTTTACATTTATTATTAATGTTGTATGTTTCTAGATTAATTTTCAAATATAGAATGACTTTCTTGACTATAACAAAACATATTGAACATTGCAACAAAAAATTTAAAAATGAAAATACTTCCAACAATTAATACTTTGTCAAAATATGACAAATAATAATTCTTTGGTGTGTCAAGGTACATGAGCCATAATAAATTTTATTTGGATGTACCAAAATGAACTAGAAAATATTAAATACACAAAAAATGGTTAATTAAGTAAGAAAGTCTTAAAAAGAATAGTCATTTTCCGCTCCTTCAAGCTATATAGACCTAAAAAAATGTATATTAAAATGAATAAAAACATGCTAAATCTTAACGTCTTGTTTCAAATGAATAAATATCAAAATAAATAAAGTAAAATTAAATACTAAATGACCCATAAAGTATAAAAACATAAAAAAGAAAACAAAAAACCAAATGATATATGTATAAGACAAAAAAATCTTCATATAGGATTCCAACCATCCAAAACCCGAAAAGAATGTTATGCAAATGTTAAAAGAAGATGCAAATGGTTTAGTGTAACTTTCAAACCTAAAATCAACCAAAAAAGACTAAAAAGTGTCTCTAGGTGACATTTTAACTCTAAAAAAAACATTTACATGCCCAAGTGTGACTTTGGAACTAAAATCCAACTAAAAATGTGCTAAAAATATTATCTTTAACTCTCAAAGCCGATTTACAAAACAAGTTTCAAATGCCTAACTGTGATCATAAAACACAAAACCAACTACAATAAATAAAAAAAGTGTCTGAGTGATACTTCTACAAACCATAAAAAAACTGTCATATACTTTTAAATGCCACGTATGTTTCTAAACATTCAAGAACCTAAAAATGTCATTGTTTTCAATCAAAACCACAAGTTTAAAGTCTAAAAAAAAGTGAAGGTTAAAAAAAGATGGAAAATAGCCCAAGTGTCTAAGTGTCTTAGTGATACTTCTACAAACCATCCAAAAACCTAACTATGAAATGTCACTATATGCATGAGTGGCTACCATAATTGTAGAATAACCACAAAATATGGGGAATTGAATCAGATGACAAAAAAATTTAGAAAAAAACAGTTCATATCACACTTTTTTTTTTTTTTGCATATTGCGAATAAGACAAATATGACAAGTAATTAATGATACGAGACATTTATCAAACGACTATAAGACAATTATCGAAGAATTATCAGATGGTTATCTGCTCTTAAATTTGCTATTTTTGCAATTTTAAAAAAATGTAGTGACATAGACCATTTTATCATAACTTTTTTTGCTATTTGTGCAAATGCTCCACAAAATATTTCCACTCAAGTAAAAAAATAAATGTGAAATATATGCATGATTGATCATTGTAACTTTATGATAGCCTCACACAATATTGAAACACATGCTTTAACAATATTTTTTCAAAAAAAATATTTTAGTTTAGGAAAATACCTAATTGAAGGTGCATCTTGAGATCCAACTTTATTATTCTCCAAGTTCAAAATCATTATATAAATCTCTTTACAAAATCTTACCCACAATGCAGTTTAATCAAAGATAAATTCATCACATAAAACCATTCCCCATTCTCTTTAGCAAAACTCACTCAATAATTAATTAAATAACATACACTAAGATGCACACCTGATACTCAAGTGATTTACGCCTCCTCCCTCTTTCATTTTGCAATTTTTCATGATCAACTTCCTTTCTCTTTAATCTACAAAAGGGATAGACATGAAGCATTAGATTCTGTGGCGTAGACAATGCTCAATTTACTGTAACCAGAAGAATAACACTTAAATGCCCCAATTGAGTCCAACTAAAAATTCAAAAAAATATCAAATAACAAACGTTTAGAGGAATTGTCTTTGCCACATCACCTCTTAACATAATAAGAACAAAAAAGCAAAACACTTTACACTTTAACAGAACAAGCGAACAAATAGCACAAACGCATGAGAACAAAAAGAAGACTAAATGTAGTAAAGGACATTTACCTTCTTGTGTATCCATGCCAATTTCTTCAATTTACAGTAGTAATCAAAGGTCAAACAAAACTCAAAAGCCCAATTGAGCTATCACAAATTCTAAAGTAAGAAGCACACATCCTTTGTAGTATAAAACAAATAAGAAATTCAAGTGGAATTTTCATTTGAAAAAATCAATGTAAATCTCAATTTCATATAGAAACCCAAATTTAGCAATTACATTATCAACGAACTTACTTGCATCCACATTGAGTAATAGAACAATTAGAGAGCTTATGACGAACAAAATAGTGATAAACCAAAGAACAACAATACTCCATAAAGTTTTTTTTTGCATAAATTGAGGGAACCTTTATTAAATCAATGATTTTGCATATTTGACATTGTAACATATTGAACATCAATTCATTCAAATCCTTGAACACTAATTTACTAACCTAGTATAAATTATCTCCAAGTAATGGTTGTAAAGAAACGTAAAAACCACCATCTATACAAGAGGAAAAAATCTGATGTTTCCCTACAAAAACAGAACAAGCTATGAAAAGCTTACTTTGTACATCTGTTAACAATCAGATTGACAAATGAAGAAAGTTCAAATATTCAATTTCTTTTAGTAGAAGGAGACCTTTCCATTTCTTCAAGTTCTTCATATAAAAAGGTTCGCTTTCCTAACAACTATTTCAATTAACTATCTCTAACAATCCCCTTAAGCGTACTTTTGGTTCAGTTGAGTGCAATCACATTGTTCAAACTCTTTCAATATTATTGAGCTGAAAGATATCCATACCCAATTAAACAACCTGCCAATTGCAACTCCCAGAATTAGAGCTTCTATAGATTCAATAATAAAAGTCTCTTTAAATATATATGGAAAAAAATATTGTACTAATATTATTTGTTCAAAATCACTTTAAATATATATAGAAAAAATTATTGTGCAAATATTATTTTTTAAAAAGCCCTAGCCCCTTTCTACTCTAAACACGCGTGTTCCCCTTTCCCTCTCCAGCCGAAATCCTTCCCATTCGAAAAAAGTGTGTTCAGCGGTCGTCGTTCGCTTTCAACGCCTGTCCGTTCGCCTTCAACATCTGTCCGTTCGATTTCACCGTCGAGTTCCACCTCTTCGAATCCCTCACGTCCGTCATTTCAAAGTCCTCCGTCCGCTGCATTCCATCTTTCCAAAATCCCTCAGTGCCTCACGTTGCTGCACGCCCGTCATTTCGACTTCACCAACGAGTGCCTCACGTTCGTCGCTTCAAAATCCATCATCCACTAAGTTGAGGTTAGGCTTTTATTTCCCTAAAACATATAACAATTTCATTATTCTTCATTATATAAACTCAGATGGCATGATTGGCAATAATAGATAGGAAGGATGGAGGTGTAAACTTCGAATTGATTGAAATTAGTATACTTTTATTCAATCTTTAAAGTATTGTAGTTTTTCTTCACCATCAAATTTTATTAGGATTTAAAGAAAACAAATGAATGTATGAACAAATTTTTGGGAGTGCAAGCCATATAATCAACTTCCCTCTTTCAGTAATTTTGAAGATATCATATAACAATACTACTAATTGAGAGCTTTGGAGGATAAGTCAATTATTCTCCCTTCGTGAAGAGAAAAAGAAAAAAAGATCATGTATTCTCTTTGTTTGTTACCTTAGGCTGTTCAAGATTTTGCCTTCTTCCTGAATAATTTGGAGGTGTTTTAACTAATTTCTTCATTCACCCTCTTTTTGCCATTGTTGCTTTTGTGTGCAGCTTGAGATTTACTGTGAAGATAAGGATAGCGCAAGGAAATATGAGATTGAGGCACTTGGAGGACAAACAACTTCATAAACCACGTTTTTAGTGCATTTTATGATAGATTGAAAGAGGTCAGTGACAATATTTCATTAGACTATTGTCTATGCACATTAGAATTAATGTACATCTTCCATATGAAAGTTGGCAAATGAATTTAGAAGTGAAAATAGAGAAAAAGAGGTGGAGTTTAAGCACAACATTATGTTATTATTAATTCATATAAATTAGAAAACTATTGTACTATAGCAAAAGTTTGAGGTTTATTAAAACAATTACAAAGTAAGCTTGTAATTTTTACACCAAATGTTCACTATTAAATAGGTTCAGGAATTAGATAAGAATAATTCAATTGTGTGTTTTTACTTTTTTCTATTGGGTGAATTCTGTTTTGATTTTTTTTAAGCTAAATATAATTAATTGTTTCCTATGGAACCATAACCTTGATCTTGGTTATTGATTTCATTTTAAGGTAAAAGTAAAACCACTCTTATTTGAATGATTATGTTGTATTATCCATTGAAAGACTTGGTGTTGTAATTGCCTTGTCTTCCTCAGGTATTCTGTTGTATGGTTGATTACGATCTTCATGACTGGAATCTTTGTTTAGTGATGCTCATTTTTTTTGACTTACCCAGCCATGCAATAACTTTCTTTCTTATGATCACTTTAAAAAAGAAATGAGTTTAGTTAGTTCTTTTAATTTTCTTAAGTTTCATTTATAATGCATGAAAATCTCTTAGCAGTAGAAACTGAAGACCATAATTGTAGAAGATTTGAATAGATTGGATTCACATTCTCAACATTGGTTATACAGGGCATTACTTATCATTGTCCTTCCACTTTAATTATCAATAGTGACAATAACTTTATTTCTCATTAGATTTACAATGATGGATAAATCTTGGATGCACAAGAGTAGATTGTCTAAAGATTATGAGTTGGGTGTGGAAAACTTCATCAAATTTGGATTTTCTAATACAACTAGCTCCTATATTCGTTGTCCTTGTTTGAAATGTGGGAATTGTGAAAAACATAGTAGAAAGGGTGTTAGAGATCACTTGTATGTTAATGGTATTGATGAAAGTTATAAAATTTGGTTTTGGCATGGGGAAGAACTTCCTAACTCATCCTTCTATGATGAATCTTCAAAGTTTGACATCCATACATGTGAAGATCAGTATGTTGGAAGTGTAAAAGAAATGATTGAAGTTACTCATGAGGAGTATTCAAAAAACCCAACTGGATTTGAGAAGTTGCTTATTGATGCTGAAAAACCATTGTACGAAGGATGCAAAAAGTACACAAAGTTGTCTACTCTAGTCAAATTGTATAATTTAAAAGTTAGGTATGGATGGAGTGATCATACTAGTTTTTTAGAATTACTTGAAACTTTGAAGGAAATTCTGCCTACTACCAATGAGCTCCCGAATTCATTGTATGAAGCAAAGAAGACATTAGGTGCATTAGGAATGGAATACGAAAAGATTCATGCATGCCCGAATAATTGTTGTCTCTATAGAAAAGAATTTTCTAATGCAATTGAATGTCCTGAATGTGGTCAATCAAGGTGGAAAAACGTCAAGGATACAAATGAAAGGAGAAAGCAAATTCCCTCTAAAGTGATATGGTACTTTCCAATCATTCCACGATTTAAAAGGCTATTCAGAAGCATTGAATGTGCTGAAAACTTGACTTGGCATTCTACTGAAAGAATTAATGATTGTAAGTTACGACATCCAGCATGGAAGTTAGTAGACATGAAATGGCCAGACTTCGGTTTTGAACCCAGAAATCTTCGTTTAGCATTGTCAGCCGATGGAGTAAATCCTCATGGTGACATGAGTTCTAAATACAGTTGTTGGCCGGTAGTGATGGTTATTTACAATCTTCCGCCATGGTTGTGTATGAAAAGAAAGTACATGATGCTATCAATGCTAATTACAGGACCAAAACAACCAGAGGATGACATAGGCATATACTTAGCACCACTAATTGAAGATTTAAAACTTTTATGGGAAAGTGGTGTTGAATGTTATGATGCTTATCAAGAAGAACCATTCAACTTAAGGTCAGTTTTGTTGTGGACAATCAATGATTTTTCTGCATATGGTAACCTTAGTGGATGTTGTGTGAAAGGGTATAAAGCATGCCCAATTTGTGGAGATAATACAAATTCTATAAGGTTAAAGTATGGGAAGAAAATGACATACCTTGGACATCGTAGATTTTTGGCGCGAAATCATCCGTATCGACGACAAAAGAAGTCATTCCACTTAACATAGAATTGCTTCAAGCTAAGCACACTTAACTTTGGAGTTCCTATCATTGAGCCACCGAAAAGGAAGGTGTAGCTTGTTGGTATAGATATTAACTTTTATTTCTTTTAAGTCTTTCTTAACATTACTTTCCTGTCCTCAAGATCCCTCTCATTAGAACGTGATATCGGTTCATTCATGCCTCTCTCCTACTCTCAAATGTTATATTGTTAAAGTGGAGTGAAGTTACAATTACATCTAAATAATTCAGAGGTCATGCATTTTCTTTTTTCTTTTTAAGAAAACTATAATATTTAATTATTTAAAAGAAGTGAAGAAATGGACCAAAACCGACTGATCGCTAGAATCGGTTGAAAGTCGGTTTTGTTGACCAGAATGGCAACCGAAATTAGTTCTGCCATTCCCATACCGACTTGTGGTCGGTCAGAGTCGGTTTGGCTAGAAAACCGACTCCGACCGATCCTTGATCACCCCTAGTTTCTTTATAATTCTTTTTAAAAACTTTGTTACGTTTGTAATTGTTTTAGCACGACATAATTTTATTGTCACATAATCTATATTTCCAACTTGAATCTATATTTCCAACTTTCCAACTTTTATATTGTCAATATATTACATATATTCTGATAGTTTCCTTAAATCTTGTCAATACACATAATTTTCACCAACTAATTCTCTTTTAACACAAAATTGGTATGCATGTAAATAAGAAGTTTCATATTTAACAATAATATAGATAGAATTTTTATAAAGAAACTAAGTTCAATAAATCTATTGAATATTTCCAAATGGACAAATATAAGCAAATTAGTAACAAAAACCTTGGTAACGTTTTTACGAAGAAACTAAATACAACAAGATATTGTCGGGAATATTATACTTTGTTGTATTTAGTTTCTTTGTAAAAATATTACAAAGATTTTAGTTACTAACCAAATGTCAATCAATTGTTTGGTAACTTCATCAGCATAGTTTATCATATTCGTGCAAGACCTAATAAAAACATAAAACGAAACCTTAAATCAACAATATGTGAATCCGCCGTTAACTACAATAGAAAGTTTTCAAGAGTTAAAATGACCTAAGTGAAACTTGAGAACCAAAAACTAACAAAACAATCTTAAACTTTAAGGCAAAAATTTAACAAAACGTACCACGACAAAGATGTGAGTAAAACACTTTAACAGAATTCTAGTGTAATCCATTTAATCACAACAAAATAAGATATCTATGAGCTGGTAATACATTCTCAATGTTGCATTTTCATAAAAATCTAACAAGAACCCTACTTAATAGTTTCTTATATTTACACAGTATAGAATAATTTTGAAAAAGAAAAAAGCTCATATCGTACGAAATACCTAAAATACCCCACGATTAATTAGTCACACACGCTCACAAAAAATTTGGTACATGATAATTTAAATATTTGTACACGATCGTGTACCAAATCTAAACAATCTTGGTACATGATCTTGTAACAATTCTAAACGAACTTGGTAAACAGTCTTCGAATATGATCATGAACATGGATCGTTTAGATATTGGTACACGATCACTTACTAAGATCTAAATGATCGATCGTGTACAAATTTGAAAATGATCTTGGTTCACGATGTACGAAGACCATTTATATTTAGTACATAATCGTGTACCAATATCGTTAAGATTTAGTATACGATTGTTTAGTTCTATCAAAGAAAATATATGTGAGATGACGAAGAAAAAGAAATCCTGGAGGAGGAAATGAATTAATCACGAACAAGAACAAATGAAAGAATGAAACATAAGAAGTAATAATATGAAAAAATTAATATTATGAAAAGGAGATGAATAGACCACAAAGAAGTGAAAAATCGTTCGCACTGTCAAAGACAATGCTGAAATTTATGAAAATATTTTATCGGCTTCATTGGCTTTTTGATTTTTTACACTAGCCGTAAATATTTTGATGTTTTATATATTTATGAAAATTAAAAAATTAAAACTAATTTTAATTTGAGAGAAGTTTATTTGGTTTTTGAAAATATAGATAACAAACCAATAGATTTATTAGTGGTTATAAAGCTCTTAAATAGATTTTAAAAAACTAAACAACTTTTTACAATTTTTGGAATAAGATAAAAACTCCTTGAGAGCGGATAAAAAAGAAACAACTAATAAATGTCTCGTCTTTGAAAGATAAAAACATCAATCATAATACAATTTATTTTTCCAACATCGTCAAATAAATTAATAAAAATTTATATCAAATTACAAAAACTTTCGAAGAAAAAAACAACTCATGACACTTATTTTTTTGCATATTGCGAATATGACAAAATTAATAATATCAGACGACTATCAAACGGTAATTCATTAGAATATCGAAAGGCTATCAGACGATAACTATAAAGTTATCGACTTTTAATTTTGCTACTTCTGCAATTTAGAAAATGTAGTGTTATAAAACCTTATTATCGTTATTTTTTTACTATTTTTACAAGGCCCCTAAATTAATTTGCAAAATCGAATGTAAAATAAATTAAAATAACATTACTTTGAGAAAAAGAAATCAAACACTTTTCTTGATCTAACTTAATAACTGCTTTCGTGATCTAATTTCCAAGTTCATGGTATTTTTGTCATTTAGTTCTTGTGAACTAATTCTTCATGACAACAATTAAACAAAAATTTGTTGTTTTCAATATCATACCAATGGCGGCCAGAACACATCGACCATCATCAACAAAATTATCCCAAACCGAAGCTCCAACCTATTTAAACATATCACGAGGCCTTTCAATGTATCTCATCTCTTCATAACAAAAACTTCAAATCATCTTATCAAAGGGAAAAAAAATGGCTACTTCAAGGTTCTTGATCATGTGCCTTTACGGCTACTTTGGCTCTCTCAAGCATCAATTTCGGCCATGCTGCTCGCCATCTTTCGCAAACCACTCCGCCCTTGGTGCCAAATCTTCCAGCAATTCCAACTCTGATACCGCCATTGCCTGGCTTGCCAAACCCTACTCTTCTCAAAGTTACCACAACCGACATTACCGAAGATTAATTTTCCTCCACTTCCAATCGGGCTAGCGTTGCCACCGCTTCCGACAATGACACTTCCAAAGTTTCCACCAATCCCTACCATTCCAATTTCATTTCCTTCCATCCCATTTTTGTCCCCTCCTCCTGCGACATCTTCTTCTCCATAAACTTGGTTTGGTTATTATTTAACTTATGCAGCCCCAATTGTTGTTGGTTAATTAGTGTAAGGGTGAAGTTGTAATGTTTTATCTATAACTTATAACTGTGTGTTTTAATTTCAATATTTATGTCTTTTGTAAGATTGAGGTTCAAACCTCCATGGACTATCATATTACTGTTCTATTTGATCAAGTCTATTCTTGTACTACCAATACGACAAACGGTTCTTAATTTTGATTTTTAATAAATTTTGTCTCGACCTCTCGTTTCCATCGAGATCACCACCACGTAGTGGTGGATCTAGTAAATGCAAGAAGTGGACCTTGAAAGTAGGTACAACGAGCGTTAAAATTTTTTTTACCACCGGCCTAACTTCTAAAATTGTTAGAGTTCATTTTTTTTTATACGTATATGTAATATAAAAATAATATAAAGTAGAGAGGTCCCTCTAGATCTATACTAAATCCTAAAGACGTCTATGGGACGGGGTGGGGCTGGGATGACACTCTCTATCCCCACCCCTCGTCCCGTTGTTGATCCCCCCAAATTTGTGTGCAAGGAATGGGGCAAGGATTCCCCACAGGGATCGGGTTCTTCACGTGGAAATAGTGTCGGGGAATATCCCTGTCTTCCAATTTTCATCAAGAAAAAAATACTCCCCACTCCCTCCACATTTCTCATGAATTCAAAGTTTTCCGACTCGTTTGAGGTGGATCCCCACCTAGCCTTGACCCTTGGCTTAAATGGACACCTCTAGGCTTAAATGGACACCTCTAGTTGGTGCCATCCATGTTTCAATATTTATGCAAGAATAAAGTTTTAAAATGTTGATATCGTTAGAAATGTGTCGAGGTCTCAACTGTACGAAATTATCGATAGATATATAACTATGATATTGACATTGATGGATTTTTCCTAAATATATAGAAAAAGATTAAAGAAATAATATTTGTTGTAAAGTGATCGCGACATAGAGCGGTCGATGTCCTTGTTTATTTAATCTTAAAAAATAAATAGGTTCGGAGTTGCCACCAAGCATATTAAGGTGTGATTGGTCACCTAAAGATTTAATAAAATGGCTTACATGAATTCTTGTTTAGGTTCGAGAGTCAGTTATGTGTAGGAGGTGTTAGCACCTTACAACACCCATCAAAATGGAAAATATGATCTAATAAATAAATTATGTCACATCATCACAGTAAATATGATCCAATAAATAAATGGGCTCAAGCCCAAGTTCAAGAAGTGGATGGGCCCAAGTCCAAGCCCAATTTGCAAATAGGCTCAAGTCCAAGCCCAACAAGCAAATGGGCTAGAGTCTAAGCCCACCAAGCAAATGAGCTCAAGCCCACCTAAAGCCCATAAAATTTCTCTATAAATAGAGACCCTTGCCATTCATTTTAGAGGGTCTTTAGTTGAATGAATAATTAAAGCTCTGAAGTACTGAAACTCTGAAGAATTGAAGATTAAAACTTCTATAAAGCTCTCAAGACGTGTAAGTTCTTATCAACTTCGAGATCATCATCTTCTGAAAGTTTGAAGACTTGGAAGATCAAACTTTTCTTGAATTCCAGAAGACTGAAGCTCAAATAGACTTGCAACTACAACATCCTAAAGACCGAAGATCAAGAAGTTCTAAGTTTTTAACTTGTATTCGAGGGAAAGCATCCAAGGAGTAAATACTAGAGATTGTATTCACAATATTCATCAATATAACAAAGTTCAATTTTACGAAATACGTTTCTTCGAAATCTCGTGTGAACACTTATTATTGCGAAAGTCCTCTCCACAAACTAACACGAGTCATTTCTGTATGTTTTGTCTTCACTCATATGCATTATAGGAATGTTTCCAGAATGCCACCCAACTATAATTGCTCTAAGCTAAGCACACTTAACTTTTAACTTCCTATGATTGAGCCACCGAAAAGGAAGGTGCAGCTTGTTGGTATAGAAATTAACTTTTATTTCTTTTAAGTCTTTCTTAAACATTACTTTCATGTCCTCAAGATATATCCCTCTCATTAGAATGTGATATCGTTTCATTCATGTCTCTCTCCTAATCTCGGACGTTACACTGTTAAAGTGGAGTGAAGTTACAATTACATCCAAATAATTCAGAGGTCATGCATTTTCATTTTTTTTTTTAAAAAACACTATAATATTTAATTATTTAAAAGAAGTGAAGAAATCGAAAAAACCGACTGATCGCCAAAATCGGTTCAAAGTCGGTTTTGTTGGTCAGAATCGTAGTCGAAATCAGTTCTGCCATTCCCATACCAACTTGTGGTCGGTTGGAGTCGATTTGGCTAGAAACCGACTCCGAACGATATCGTTCATCACCTCTAGTTTCTTTATAATTCTTTAAAAAAATTCGATAAACTTTGTTATGTTTGTAATTGTTCTATCACGACATAATTTTATTGTCACATAATCCATATTTCCAACTTTTATATTGTCAATATATTTCATATATTATGATAGTTTCTTTAAATCTTGTCATTACACATAGTTTTCACCATCAACTAATTCTCTTTTAACATAAAATTCATATGCATGTAAATAAGAAGTTTCATATATATCAATAACATAGATAGCATTTTTATAAAGAAACTAAGCTCAATGAATCTATCGAATATCCCCAAACGGACAAATATAAGCAAGTTAGTAACTAAAACCTTGGTAACCTTTTTTAAAAGAAACTAAATACAACAAGATATTATCGAGAATATTATACCGATCGTGTACCAAGCCTAAACAATCTTGGTACATGATCTTGTAACAATTCTAAACGAAGTTGGTAAACAATCTTCGTACATGATCATGAACATGGATCGTTTAGATATTGGTACACGATCGCTTACTAAGATCTAAATAATCGATCGTGTACCAATTTGTAAATGATCTTGGTTCACGATGTACGAAGATCATTTATATTTAGTACATAATCGTGTACCAATATCGTTTAGATTTGGTACACGATCGTTTAGTTTTATTAGAGAAAATATATGAGAGATGACGAAGAAAAGGAAATTCTGGAGGAGGAAATGAAGAAATCACGAACAAGAACAAATGGAAATATGGACATAAGAAGTAATAATATGAAGAAATTAATATTATGAAAAGGAGATGAAAAAAACACAAAGAAGTGAAAAATCATCCGCAATGTCAAAGACAATGCTGAAATTTATGAAAATATTTTATCGACTTTTTAATTTTTTACACTAGCCATAAATATTTTGGTGTTTTATATATTTATGAAAATTAACCAAAATGAAAACTACTTATTCTAATTTGAAAGAATTTGATTTGGTTTTTTAAAACCTAGATAACAAACCAATAGATTTATTAGTGGGTATAAAGCTCTTAAATAGATTTTAAAAAACTAAACAACTTTTTACAATTTTTGGAATAAGATAAAAACTCCTTGAGAGCGGATAAAAAAAGAAACAACTAATAAATGTCTCGTCTTTGAAAGATAAAAACATCAATCATAATACAATTTATTTTTCCAACATCGTCAAATAAATTAATAAAAATTTATATCAAATTACAAAAACTTTCGAAGAAAAAAACAACTCATGACACTTATTTTTTGCATATTGCGAATATGACAAAATTAATAATATCAGACGACTATCAAACGGTAATCATTAGAATATCGAAAGGCTATCAGACGATAACTATAAAGTTATCGACTTTTAATTTTGCTACTTCTGAAATTTAGAAAATGTAGTGTTATAAACCTTATTATCGTTATTTTTTTACTATTTTTACAAGGCCCCTAAATTAATTTGCAAAATCGAATGTAAAATAAATTAAAATAACATTACTTTGAGAAAAAGAAATCAAACACTTTTCTTGATCTAACTTAATAACTGCTTTCGTGATCTAATTTCCAAGTTCATGGTATTTTTGTCATTTAGTTCTTGTGAACTAATTCTTCATGACAACAATTAAACAAAAATTTGTTGTTTTCAATATCATACCAATGGCGGCCAGAACACATCGACCATCATCAACAAAATTATCCCAAACCGAAGCTCCAACCTATTTAAACATATCACGAGGCCTTTCAATGTATCTCATCTCTTCATAACAAAAACTTCAAATCATCTTATCAATGGGAAAAAAAATGGCTACTTCAAGGTTCTTGATCATTGCCTTTACGGCTACTTTGGCTCTCTCAAGCATCAATTTCGGCCATGCTGCTCGCCATCTTTCGCAAACCACTCCGCCCTTGGTGCCAAATCTTCCAGCAATTCCAACTCTGATACCGCCATTGCCTGGCTTGCCAAACCCTACTCTTCCAAAGTTACCACAACCGACATTACCGAAGATTAATTTTCCTCCACTTCCAATCGGGCTAGCGTTGCCACCGCTTCCGACAATGACACTTCCAAAGTTTCCACCAATCCCTACCATTCCAATTTCATTTCCTTCCATCCCATTTTTGTCCCCTCCTCCTGCGACATCTTCTTCTCCATAAACTTGGTTTGGTTATTATTTAACTTATGCAGCCCCAATTGTTGTTGGTTAATTAGTGTAAGGGTGAAGTTGTAATGTTTTATCTATAATTTATCTATAACTTATAACTGTGTGTTTTAATTTCAATATTTATGTCTTTTGTAAGATTGAGGTTCAAACCTCCATGGACTATCATATTACTGTTCTATTTGATCAAGTCTATCTTGTACTACCAATACGACAAACGGTTCTTAATTTTGATTTTTAATAAATTTTGTCTCGACCTCTCGTTTCCATCGAGATCACCACCACGTAGTGGTGGATCTAGTAAATGCAAGAAGTGGACCTTGAAAGTAGGTACAACGAGCGTTAAAATTTTTTTTACCACCGGCCTAACTTCTAAAATTGTTAGAGTTCATTTTTTTTTATACATATATGTAATATAAAAATAATATAAAGTAGAGAGGTCCCTCTAGATCTATACTAAATCCTAAAGACGTCTATGGGACGGGGTGGGGCTGGGATGACACTCTCTATCCCCACCCTCGTCCCGTTGTTGATCCCCCCAAATTTGTGTGCAAGGAATGGGGCAAGGATTCCCCACAGGGATCGGGTTCTTCACGTGGAAATAGTGTCGGGGAATATCCCTGTCTTCCAATTTTCATCAAGAAAAAAATACTCCCCACTCCCTCCACATTTCTCATGAATTCAAAGTTTTCCGACTCGTTTGAGGTGGATCCCCACCTAGCCTTGACCCTTGGCTTAAATGGACACCTCTAGGCTTAAATGGACACCTCTAGTTGGTGCCATCCATGTTTCAATATTTATGCAAGAATAAAGTTTTAAAATGTTGATATCGTTAGAAATGTGTCGAGGTCTCAACTGTACGAAATTATCGATAGATATATAACTATGATATTGACATTGATGGATTTTTCCTAAATATATAGAAAAAGATTAAAGAAATAATATTTGTTGTAAAGTGATCGCGACATAGAGCGGTCGATGTCCTTGTTTATTTAATCTTAAAAAATAAATAGGTTCGGAGTTGCCACCAAGCATATTAAGGTGTGATTGGTCACCTAAAGATTTAATAAAATGGCTTACATGAATTCTTGTTTAGGTTCGAGAGTCAGTTATGTGTAGGAGGTGTTAGCACCTTACAACACCCATCAAAATGGAAAATATGATCTAATAAATAAATTATGTCACATCATCACAGTAAATATGATCCAATAAATAAATGGGCTCAAGCCCAAGTTCAAGAAGTGGATGGGCCCAAGTCCAAGCCCAATTTGCAAATAGGCTCAAGTCCAAGCCCAACAAGCAAATGGGCTAGAGTCTAAGCCCACCAAGCAAATGAGCTCAAGCCCACCTAAAGCCCATAAAATTTCTCTATAAATAGAGACCCTTGCCATTCATTTTAGAGGGTCTTTAGTTGAATGAATAATTAAAGCTCTGAAGTACTGAAACTCTGAAGAATTGAAGATTAAAACTTCTATAAAGCTCTCAAGACGTGTAAGTTCTTATCAACTTCGAGATCATCATCTTCTGAAAGTTTGAAGACTTGGAAGATCAAACTTTTCTTGAATTCCAGAAGACTGAAGCTCAAATAGACTTGCAACTACAACATCCTAAAGACCGAAGATCAAGAAGTTCTAAGTTTTTAACTTGTATTCGAGGGAAAGCATCCAAGGAGTAAATACTAGAGATTGTATTCACAATATTCATCAATATAACAAAGTTCAATTTTACGAAATACGTTTCTTCGAAATCTCGTGTGAACACTTATTATTGCGAAAGTCCTCTCCACAAACTAACACGAGTCATTTCTGTATGTTTTGTCTTCACTCATATGCATTATAGGAATGTTTCCAGAATGCCACCCAACTATAATTGCTCTAAGCTAAGCACACTTAACTTTTAACTTCCTATGATTGAGCCACCGAAAAGGAAGGTGCAGCTTGTTGGTATAGAAATTAACTTTTATTTCTTTTAAGTCTTTCTTAACATTACTTTCATGTCCTCAAGATATATCCCTCTCATTAGAATGTGATATCGTTTCATTCATGTCTCTCTCCTAATCTCGGACGTTACACTGTTAAAGTGGAGTGAAGTTACAATTACATCCAAATAATTCAGAGGTCATGCATTTTCATTTTTTTTTTTAAAAAACACTATAATATTTAATTATTTAAAAGAAGTGAAGAAATCGAAAAAACCGACTGATCGCCAAAATCGGTTCAAAGTCGGTTTTGTTGGTCAGAATCATAGTCGAAATCAGTTCTGCCATTCCCATACCAACTTGTGGTCGGTTGGAGTCGATTTGGCTAGAAACCGACTCCGAACGATATCGTTCATCACCTCTAGTTTCTTTATAATTCTTTAAAAAAATTCGATAAACTTTGTTATGTTTATAATTGTTCTATCACGACATAATTTTATTGTCACATAATCCATATTTCCAACTTTTATATTGTCAATATATTTCATATATTATGATAGTTTCTTTAAATCTTGTCATTACACATAGTTTTCACCATCAACTAATTCTCTTTTAACATAAAATTCATATGCATGTAAATAAGAAGTTTCATATATATCAATAACATAGATAGCATTTTTATAAAGAAACTAAGCTCAATGAATCTATCGAATATCCCCAAACGGACAAATATAAGCAAGTTAGTAACTAAAACCTTGGTAACCTTTTTTAAAAGAAACTAAATACAACAAGATATTATCGAGAATATTATACCGATCGTGTACCAAGCCTAAACAATCTTGGTACATGATCTTGTAACAATTCTAAACGAAGTTGGTAAACAATCTTCGTACATGATCATGAACATGGATCGTTTAGATATTGGTACACGATCGCTTACTAAGATCTAAATAATCGATCGTGTACCAATTTGTAAATGATCTTGGTTCACGATGTACGAAGATCATTTATATTTAGTACATAATCGTGTACCAATATCGTTTAGATTTGGTACACGATCGTTTAGTTTTATTAGAGAAAATATATGAGAGATGACGAAGAAAAGGAAATTCTGGAGGAGGAAATGAAGAAATCACGAACAAGAACAAATGGAAATATGGACATAAGAAGTAATAATATGAAGAAATTAATATTATGAAAAGGAGATGAAAAAAACACAAAGAAGTGAAAAATCATCCGCAATGTCAAAGACAATGCTGAAATTTATGAAAATATTTTATCGACTTTTTAATTTTTTACACTAGCCATAAATATTTTGGTGTTTTATATATTTATGAAAATTAACCAAAATGAAAACTACTTATTCTAATTTGAAAGAATTTGATTTGGTTTTTTAAAACCTAGATAACAAACCAATAGATTTATTAGTGGGTATAAAGCTCTTAAATAGATTTTAAAAAACTAAACAACTTTTTACAATTTTTGGAATAAGATAAAAACTCCTTGAGAGCGGATAAAAAAGAAACAACTAATAAATGTCTCGTCTTTGAAAGATAAAAACATCAATCATAATACAATTTATTTTTCCAACATCGTCAAATAAATTAATAAAAATTTATATCAAATTACAAAAACTTTCGAAGAAAAAAACAACTCATGACACTTATTTTTTTGCATATTGCGAATATGACAAAATTAATAATATCAGACGACTATCAAACGGTAATCATTAGAATATCGAAAGGCTATCAGACGATAACTATAAAGTTATCGACTTTTAATTTTGCTACTTCTGCAATTTAGAAAATGTAGTGTTATAAACCTTATTATCGTTATTTTTTTACTATTTTTACAAGGCCCCTAAATTAATTTGCAAAATCGAATGTAAAATAAATTAAAATAACATTACTTTGAGAAAAAGAAATCAAACACTTTTCTTGATCTAACTTAATAACTGCTTTCGTGATCTAATTTCCAAGTTCATGGTATTTTTGTCATTTAGTTCTTGTGAACTAATTCTTCATGACAACAATTAAACAAAATTTTTTTGTTTTCAATATCATACCAATGGCGGCCAGAACACATCGACCATCATCAACAAAATTATCCCAGACCGAAGCTCCAACCTATTTAAACATATCACGAGGCCTTTCAATGTATCTCATCTCTTCATAACAAAAACTTCAAATCATCTTATCAAAGGGAAAAAAAATGGCTACTTCAAGGTTCTTGATCATTGCCTTTACGGCTACTTTGGCTCTCTCAAGCATCAATTTCGGCCATGCTGCTCGCCATCTTTCGCAAACCACTCCGCCCTTGGTGCCAAATCTTCCAGCAATTCCAACTCTGATACCGCCATTGCCTGGCTTGCCAAACCCTACTCTTCCAAAGTTACCACAACCGACATTACCGAAGATTAATTTTCCTCCACTTCCAATCGGGCTAGCGTTGCCACCGCTTCCGACAATGACACTTCCAAAGTTTCCACCAATCCCTACCATTCCAATTTCATTTCCTTCCATCCCATTTTTGTCCCCTCCTCCTGCGACATCTTCTTCCCCATAAACTTGGTTTGGTTATTATTTAACTTATGCAGCCCCAAATGTTGTTGGTTAATTAGTTTAAAGGTGGAGTTGTAAAGTTTTATTTATAACTCATAACTGTGTGTTTTAATTTCAATATTTATGTTTTTTGTAAGATTGAGGTTCAAACCTCCATGGACTATCATATTACTGTTCTATTTGATCAAGTCTATCTTGTACTACCTATACGACAAACTGTTCTTAATTTTGATTT
The DNA here is from genome assembly GCF_000004075.3 of Cucumis sativus. Lineage (NCBI taxonomy): Eukaryota > Viridiplantae > Streptophyta > Magnoliopsida > Cucurbitales > Cucurbitaceae > Cucumis > Cucumis sativus. The sequence continues at coordinate 17,912,208 of NC_026658.2, forward strand.
TTAATAAATTTTGTCTCAACCTCTCGTTTCCATCGAGATCACCACCTGTAGTGGTGGATCGAGTAAATGCAAGAAGTGGACCTTGAAATTAGGTACAACGAGAGTTAAATTTTTTTTTACCACCAGGCTAACTTCTAAAATTGTTAGAGTTCATTTTTTTATACATATATGTAATATAAAAATAATATAAAGTAGAGAGGTCCCTCTAGATCTATACGAAAACCTAAAGAAGTCTACCGTTGTCGATCCCCCCAAATTGGGGCAAGGATTCCCCACAGGGATCGAGTTCTTCACGTGGAAATAGGGTCGGTGAATATCCCTGTCTTTGAACTTTCATCGAGAAAAAAATACTCCCCACTCCCTCCACATTTCTCATGAATTCGAAGTTTCCCAACTCGTTTGAGGTGGATCCCCACCTAGCCTTGACCCTTGGCTTAAATGGACATCTCTAGTTGGTGTCATCATGTTTCAATATTTATGCGAGAATAAAGTTTTAAAATGTTGATATCATTAGAAATGTGCCGAGGTCTCAACTGTACGAAATTATCGATAGATATATAACTATGATATTGACGTTGATGGATTTTTCTTAAACAAATAGACAAAAATTAAAGAAATAATATTTGTTGTAAAGTGATCGCGACGTAGAGCGATCGATGTCCTTGTTTATTTAATCTTAAAAAATAAAAAGATTTATGATTATAGGGTCTATGCCACTACATTTTCTAAATTGCAAAAGTAACAAATTTAAAAGCTAATAACCCTCTAATACCTCTTTGATAGTCGTCTGATAGTCGTTTGATAACTCTCTAATATCATTAATTACTTATCATATTTGTCATATTTGCAATATGGAAAAAAGAGGTGAAAATAACATTTTTCAGACGAGCAACCACGTCATCAAGCGAGGAGGGCTCACTAGATGACAAGAATGGTAGTTGGAGTTGATATGACTTCACAAGGCTACAAGCGACACTAACAATCTCAAAAGAACAAACGTTTTCGACCAAAAGTTGCTGATAAAAATACTTCATCCCCACTCAGAGAAGCAAGTCTGAGTGGAACCAAAATAGGCCTGTACAGAGCTAGTGGATGACTGTTGCAGATAAAGGTATGAGAATGCAATCCATAGAGAGAGAGAACGGCAGAAAAGAATAGCCTTTCCGCCGTGTGTAAAGCCTTCTTCTTTTTTTCGATTATTTGTAAAAAAAAAATAAGACCCTCCCCCTTCTCTCCTTTCTTCTTCTGGATTTTCTTTGACCTAGGGAATGAAGGTGCAAACTTTGTTCTAGAGGATGAACTCTTGTGAAACCTCCTAGAATGGGCAACATTTGTCTCTCATTCTTTTTGTCCCTTATTTTTCATAAGAGACTGAAAAGTCTGCAATTCATTTGGAAGGGTAGTCATTTTGCACTCTATCTTGTTCATTACCGCATTGCTACAAAATTAAAGAAAGCTCTTCTGAAGAGAATCCAAGATAAAGAACACTTGATTTTGCTAATCAATGGCCGTCCAGTTCATTTCGTCCACATTGAACTAGACCATCAAGTCGAGAACATGTTCTCTAACAAATTGGTCCTCTTTTATTTTAATATCTTTCCTAATTAAACATAAATAAATTCAAAAAATTACAGGAGATTTTTAAAAAACACAACAAACTGACTAAATATTTACACAATATAGAATAATTTTGAAAAAGAAAAAAACTTCTACAGTACGAAATATCAAAAATACTCCGCTATTAATTTAGTCACACACGCGCACAAAAAAATTGGTACATGATCATTTAATTATTTGTACACGATCGTGTATCAAATCTAAACAATCTTGGTACATGATCTTGTAACAATTCTAAACGAACTTGGTAAACAATCTTGGTACATGATCATGAACATGGATTATTTAGATATTGGTACACGATCGCTTACTAATATCTAAATGATCGATCGTGTACCAATTTGTAAACAATCTTGGTTCACGTTGTATGAAAATCATTTATATTTAGTACATAATCGTGTACCAATATCGTTTAGATTTGGTACACGATCATTTAGTTCTAGAAGAGAAAATATATGGGAAATGACGAAGAAAAAAAAATTCTAGAGAAGGAAATGAAAAATCATGAACAAGAACAAGTGGAAATATGCAACATAAAAAGTAATAATATGAAGAAATTAATATTAAGAAAAGGAGATGAATAAACCACAAATAAGTGAAAAATCGTCCGCAATGTCAAATACAATGGTGAAATTTATGAAAATATTTTATCGGTTTCATAGGCTTTGTGATCTTTTACACTAGTAGTAAATATTTTGGTGTTTTATATATTTATGAAAATTAACTAAAATTAAAACTACTGATTTTAATTTGAAAGAATTTGATTTGGATTTTCAAAACATAGATAACAAACCAATAGATTTATCAGTGGTTATAAAGCTCTTAAATAGATTTACAAAAACTAAACAACTTTTTACCTTTTTGGAATAAGATAAAAACTCTTTGAGAGCGGATAAAAAAGAAACAACTCATAAAAGTCTCGTCTTTGAAAGATAAAAACATCAATCATAATACAATTTATTTTTCCAACATCGTCAAATAAATTAATAAAAAATTATATCAAATTACAAAAACATTAAGGGAAAAAACAGTTCATGACACTTATTTTTTGTATATTGCCAATATGAAAAAATTAATGATATCAAACGGCTATCAAACAGTAATAATAGGAATATCGAAGGGCTATCAGACGGTAATTATATGGTTATCGGCTTTTAAATTTGCTACTTCTGCAATTTAGAAAATGTAGTGACATAGACCGTATCATCATTTTTTTTTACTATTTTTGCAAGGCCCCTAAATTAATTTGCAAAATCGAATGTAAAATAAATTAAAATAACATTACTTTGAGAAAAACAAATCAAACACTTCTCTTGATCTAACTTAATAACTAATTTGGTGATCTAATTTCCAAGTTCATGGTATTTTTGTCATTTAGTTCTTGTGAACTAATTCTTCAAGACAACAATTAAACAAAAATTTGTTGTTTTCAATATCATACCAATGGTGGCCAGAACACATCGACCATCATCAACAAAATTATCCCAAACTGAAGCTCCAACCTATATAAACATATCATGATGTTAATCAATGTCTCTCATCTCATCTTAACAAAAACTTCAAATCATCTTGTTAAAGGGAAAAAATATGGCTTATTCAAAGTTCTTGATCATTGCCTTTACGGCTACTTTGGCTCTTTCGAGCATCAACTTCGGCCAAGCTACTCGCCATCTTTGGCAAACCACTCCACCCTTGGTGCCAAATCTTCCAGCAATTCCAACCCTGATACCGCCATTGCCTGGCTTGCCAAACCCTACTCTTCCAAATTTACCACAACCTACATTACCGAAGGTTAATTTTCCTCCACTTTCAATCGGGCTACCGTTGCCACCGCTCCCGACAATGACACTTCCAAACTTTCCGTCAATCCCTACCATTCCAATTTCATTTCCTTCCATCCCATTTTTGTCCCCTCCTCCTGCGACATCTTCTTCCCCCTAAACTTGGTTCGGTTATTATTTAACTTATGCAGCCCCAATTGTTGTTGGTTAATTAGTTTAAGGGTGGAGTTCTAAAGTTTTATTTATAACTCATAATTGTGTGTTTTAATTTCAATATTTATGTCTTTTGTAAGATTGAGGTTTAGACCTCCATGGGCTATCATATTACTGTTTTATTTGATCAAGCCTATCTTGTACTACCAATACGACAAACTGTTCTTAATTTTGATTTTTAATAAATTTCATCTCAACCTCTCGTTTCCATCGAGATCACCATCACGTAGTGGTGGATCGAGAAATTTAAATGCAAGAAGTGGAGCTTGAAACTAGGTACAACGAGAGTTAAATTTTTTTTACCACCAGGCTAATTTCTAAAATTGTTAGAGTTCATTTTTTTTATACATATATGTAATATAAAAATAATATAAAGTAGAGAGGTCCCTCTACATCTATACTAAATTCTAAAGATGTCTAAGTGACGGGGTAGGCTGGAGATGACACTCTCGATCCCCATCCCAATCCAGTTGTTGATCCCTTCAAATTTTTGTGCAAGGAACGGGCAAGGATTCTCCACAGGGATCGGGTTCTTCGCGTAGAAATATTCTTCACTTTTATTTCTTTTTTGTTATGATAAATTAATGGCCTTTAGTGTCGGTTGACAACCGACATCTATGCTAGCGTTATTAAAGGCCTCTAATGTCGTTTTTGCTTTGATGTCGGTTTAAAAACGACATTCAGTGCCTCATTAATGTCGGCGTAAAAACGTAATGTCGTTTTTAAACCGACATTTTTATGGTGTTATTGAAGGTCTTTAATGTCGATTGACCTTTGATGTCAGTTTAAAACTGACATTAAATAGCTCAACAATGTCGATTTAAGTCTTGTTTCAAGGTCTATTTCTACAAATTTATTTTTATTAAATTGTTGCATTATTGTCCATTTTTTTATTTCGCAAAATAGTTAAAAACCAACATCATGGATCGATAAATATTTTTTCTTATGACAACAAATAAATAAAATTAATATTATTTTATAAACTATAATAATTCTCTTTTACATATGTATGTACATAATGAAATCTTAATATTGTGTTTATATATACATTCTTCAACAATTACATGAAACAAGATCTTAATACAAGACTTAAATAAGAAAATCCTAAACGCCTTCTCAATCTTCAATCTTCAACGACCGTTTGGCTATCTACACAATCGCTTAGCTTTCAATCTGATATGACTTCAATCATTGTACAAACAATATCTAATAAACCATTTAATCTTTAGAATTTTAACAAGGCAAATTTGAAAAAAAATGTGGAATAAAAACGTTTCTAAACACTATCATGTAATTCAAGTAAAAGATAAAAACGTTTGAAACTAAATCGATGAGCCAAGTATATGTAACAAAAGGTTTTTTCATGGAGTTCACTGAATATACGTTTAGACTCGAGCAATATCTTTCAGAAAAATAAACAATAGAATATGAGTCAAATCAACTCAAACATTCCAAAATCAGTCAAATATTATAAACTCAATGCTTATTTGTACCAAACAATCCAAATATTTCTATCAAAACTATGATTTCAACTTGCTCTTATTTTTTAGTTCAACGATATACACCAAACAAAAAAAAAAAAGATAATCAAGAAATGAAACCTATCTGCTGATCCCGCACTAGAAGAAATCTAGGCTTTAATGTCAGGTGAAAAATGTGAAAATTTGGCTTTAATGTTGGTTTTGAAAAGGCAGATAATAAATGTTGGTTTTAAATTGACATTAATGATAAGAGTTTAATGTCATTTTTAAACCAATATTAATGATCCGTCCATTTTTAATTTTAATTTTAATTTTTTTTATTTTGTAAAAACCGACATTATAGATATTTTCATTTTTAATATTTTTTATTTTGTGAAAATTGACATTAATGATCCTCCCAATTTTTAATTTTTTTTACTGTGAGACATTAATTATTATAGTTTTACTGTGGAGACCAAAATTTGATGTCTTGACTAAATATAAAACGATTCTCATTTCTTATTCATGGTACTTACCGTCTAGGAATGGAATAAGAAAAAGAGAATTCGAGTTTCTATTTTAAGGATATAATTCTTTTCTTGTTTTTTCACTTTTAAGATGTTTAGTCAATTTCAATTGACAGAAAAGATAGAAGGTGAATTTCCTTTCTTAGTGTGGGATTTATACTAAACTCTTCCTCTACCTCTCCCTTTGGACTGCTATGTGTCTCAAACTAACCTTTCTATTTTATGATTATACTAAGTACTGGCAAGTAAAGGAGATACTGGTTAATTAGCTAGTTGAGCTTATTTCAATAGTTATCAATTTAGAAATATGGTTGTTGTTGAAAAATTAGTCTTTTAACTGTATGAAACTATATTTTCTTCCTATGACTAATATAGTTTGAAACATTTTGAATAATTGATTGAATTGAGGATTAGCATAAAGTTCTCTTACTTCAAGGACATTGTCGTTATTTCTTCAAGTAAGTAGTTTCTACCTCCCTACCAAAATACATATTCAACTATTGTGGTTTAAAATATATTTTGTGTCATTCTAGTCTCGTTGAAAGTGTTTTAGTCTAATTAGTATGGTATATTAGTAGTATATCAACGTTTGCTTGAATTAATATCATCCAAAATCTCCATAGTAGTTCTTTCCTTACTCTAAAAGATCTGGTAGAATTTCGATTTGGATATGGATCGACAAAAAAAAGTTTTAGTGTATGATTTATGAAAAAGTAGAGATTTATGAAAGTTAAAATTAGCTAAAAAGTCATACTAGTTCTTTATCTTTCTCATAATATTCCATTGGAAACTGATTTTGCAGGTATAATTAATGTCTATCTTTTCAATCTGCTTGATGAAAATGCTAAAAGTATAGAACCAGATAGCTTTGAGAGGCATTGGAGAATATATTTTTAGTTTGATTGGTAAAAATGCTAAAAGCATAATTAATGTATATCTATACTTGTGGTTTATTAATTTTATTTCTTCACTACTAATTGAAAACATCGTTTTGTTACATAACTTAGATTCAATCGAGAGAGCTTAATATCAAGCTGGTGGATGGATACTTGTCGAAAGGAGAATTAAAGGTATTGTTCAAAGGTTTTTTTTTTCTCTTTTGCATTTTCTTTCCTTTTCAGCTTTCTCGTCAATCAATGAGTTTATGTTGATGGGGTTAATTCTCTTTCTTCAAGATTATTTATAGATATTGTGTTTAAAGGGATAAAAGCCCTATGGCAGCGGAATAATTTAAAGAACTGTTTCTCAAATTAATTTGAGAATCTTAAAATACCGGTACATTGGCAAAATTTTATAATCAAAATTATAAATAAATTCTAAGCATGCTATTAAAGAATAAGATACAAGAACTTACTTTCGATGACGTCTCTGAATTTACAAATCAATTTTCAAATTGGGACACCACCCGTCGAAGACCTTCCTATCCTCTGGGATGAGATTGGTTTGTGGGAACCAATTGAGATGGGAAAAGACTTGGAGATATTTGAGAGAAACTCTTTTTGCAGAGAGAAAAAAACTTTGTTTTTTTCTTAATGAATTTGGCTAAAAAAATATGTTTTCTTCTAGATATTTATAGTTCTTTCCTTCTCGGAATAAGAAAAGGAGTAGGAGAGAATCATGAGATTCTATTATCAAATCTACTAATTAATTAACAATTAATCAATCTTTCCAATATCTTATATATTTATATTAATATAATTAATTAAATCATATTTAATTAATATCTCTACAATCTCTTATAAATTTAATTAAATCAAACTTAATTAAATGAACTAAATTAGCTAAACTCATTAACCACATCAATCAATATTTGTTAACTGTGTGTGCACTCTACTAAAGACTCACAGCTGAACTCTTCTCACTGTAGATATATTTCTGTGTCCATGGATATATACCAATAACAGTAAGTTAGTCCTTCACGAGTGTTCGTAACACCAACTGGGTCAATTTATCGTTTTACCCCTGGGTTACCTCTAATCTTTAAATATCAGTGCTCCTCTAATGAACAACCTGTTTATGGTCCTACCAATTAACATAAACCCCTCTCGTGCCATGGAGAGGGTATGAGCCTTTGTTCAAGACTTGGAGACACCATTTAAGGGAACACTCATCTATTTATCCTAAAGTAGGGAATAAGTGAATTCCATCTTATGTAATTATGTTCCCAGCTCCCCACTCGGTCTTGTCCCCAAAATAATAAGCTTATTGAGTTGGCAATCTGGCCACTCTCACCTGTACAAATCAAAGGACAATCCCTTGCGAACAGGATTTCATAACACACTCAGGATTAAGACTAAGTTACCTAGGTCTTCTTAGTGAAATAGAAAACCTAACTAGTTAACGAAGTTACATCTAGTGGTTACAAATTCGCGGTTCGGTCTTATGCAAACTCATTATATAGGATACCCTCACTCGCATGTCAACTACACGAATGTGTTGGATCATTGCGTTTGTATCAAATACAAAGTGAGTCGTATCAAATAGTGTTATCAGGATGAGGTATCCAGTCTTATCCTTATACTATAGACCTTTTAAACTGATTTTGAACATCGATCCCTATATGTCTATACATATTGTTCAAGACTCATTAAACAGCTTAGGATTTTAGTTTATTGGATTTGGGTTATTAAGACAATACTAATAATTTAATCAATAACAATTATTACAATAATAACACTTTATTGATAACGGTCAATGAATTATATTTATAATCTACGAGTTTTAGGACATAAATCCCAATAGTGTTGGTAAAAGCTAAGATTGTCGAGCTACTTTTAGCCACTGTAGTTATCAATCTAGCTGGAACAAAAGATTTGGATATTGATCTTCAAAACTCATTTCACTTCAGGTTTTTTATTGTTTATTTGTCATGAGATTATTGGTGTTATGTTCTTCAATGTTTCTCTGTTTTGTAGGTTTAATCATGCTCTAAGGTCAATTGCCAATATTATACAAACTTCACATATATGGCTCATGTTTAACTGATTTTAGGCAAAATATTATTTTCTTTTTTCTTTATTTCTTGGTGAGAGGTGTTTGCTATCATTTGTGATTGTCTATTCTACCTTTCATTGGTATGTTTACGGACCACTTTACTATTCTTTGGCGTGTTGGTCTCATGTCATGATCATAAATGTTTGTTTACTGAAATCAAGTATCATAAATGATGAACAAATATTTTAACATTTCAGAATTATGTTGTCTTTCTTTTAACATTTTAAAACAAGTTTTATCTATAGTGTAGTAGACATATTTCCTGTCCCTGGGTTTAATTTTGAGGGCATTGCATCCATGGTGGTGACTTCTGAAAAATATCTTTAGTTTGACTCCATAGTAAGCAACTATAATTTTGTTGGCACATGATGCCAAATATTTTCATTCATGCATCCAGTTTTCTTTGAGATTTTTAGATTGATTTATAACATTTGTATAATGTGAAACAATTTATCTTGTAGGAAACAATTAAACTTTTGCTAAACACAAAAAAAGTTTGGGGATATTGCATTTTGGGACAAGGATTATAAAAATGGTCATTGAGTACTACTCAAAGGCAATTTCTACGCTCTTGACTTCATAGCTTTGATATATTGTTACGATATGGATAACATAACAGCTAGTTCTCAAAGCCGTTGAAGTTCAAGACTTCGTTCTTTGTTCATGTCAATGGTTAACATTATGACCATTTTTGAAATTGCAGCTAGTATCAATAATGTTAGTTCCTTCTGGTAACTTCTACCAACTAGTATCAAGCTACAAAATTGGGTTTATGTATTTAATTGTTATAAGCTAGTATTTATCTTTTACCTCCCACTTGTTCTTACTGTGAAATCATGCTCATAAAAGTTAGTCATTTGTTTACTTTCTTAGGGGTATCGCTATCAAAATTTTTCGTGCCCCTAAAGGAAGAGGATGGAAGTGATAGTCTTGTAGTTCAACTTGCGAATGAGAAGCACTAGAATGATCCTGTAATTATCATTGTTGTGGTATTTACACTGGTTTTGAATAAGGGTTGTAATTCCATACTTATAAATTATTCAAACTTGATTGGAAATGTACAAATATTACAAAGTGTATTATAACGTATATATATTAAAGTGTCGACCATTTGTTTCTATATGGGTGTTATATATTATAACATTTTTGTCATCCAAATGGTTCGTGTCATGGCGGAGCGACAAAGAGAACAGTGAAAAACAGTAGTAATTGAAGAATTTGCAACAGGAAATAAATGTCATAATATATGAATTCGTAACACTCTATAATTTTCGTCAATATTAAAACAATAACATTTTTGTTATAAAAAAAACTGTCATGATTGTCTTATATTTGACAGGAATTTTTTTTTGTCAATAGCAAAACAATGACGTTTATTTTTTAAAAAACTGTCACGATTGACATATCCTTGACATTTAAAAAATGTTATAATAAACGAATTTGCAACATTTTTTTAATTGTCGTTAATATGCAAATGATGACAGTTATTTGTTGTCATAAAATAGTAATTAACGACATTTATTTTCTGTCATGAAAAAACTTATTGCGACAGTTTTCGAAAACTGTCATGGAAGAACTTTCCATGACTTCCGATACTATGACTGTAAATAACTGTCACAGATTTTATTCGTGACAGAAAATAACTGTCGTCTTATACCATTTTTGTTGTAGTGCTTTTTCGCATTTTGTAAACAATATTCTCAAGAACGCGAAGGAAGGTTCCATTGTACGCTAAGTTTGTCCATGACTTTTGAATTTTGATCGGTTGACTTATTCATCGAGTTTGAACAAGTGTACGCAAAGAAAGACTACGATTATGACACTCGATAACCTCGAATTCTGAAGTGACTTAAACTGGATTTATGTCCTCTCCATAACTCAAAAGATGTTTCAAAAACACTTTTCGAGGGAACATTGTTCAAGGTATGAACTATAGTCTGTACTACATGCCCCCAAAATAAGCTAAGCAATTAAGCATAACTCATCATTGAACGAACAATGTCTAACAAGACTCTATATCTCATTTGTGATACACCATTTTGTTGAGGTGTACCAGGTGCCAATAGTTGGGATTGGATTCCATGTTTTATCATATAGTCTTGGAATCTCAAATCCATGTACTAATCTCCACCTCAATCAAATAAAAGTATTTTAATAATTTTACTTAATAGATTTTCGACTTCAGCCTTATACTCCTTGAACTTTTCAAGAGCTTCATACTTATGCCCCATTAAGTATAAATAACCATACCTTGAATAACCATCTATAAAAAAGATGAAATATTTAAAACCTCCTCTAGTTTTTACATTCATCGGACTACAGAGGTCTGAATGTATAAGTTTTATGGACTCTTTGGCTCTATAACTTTTTTCCAGTAAAAAGTATTTTAGTCATCTTTCCTTCAAGACAAGATTCACATGGAGACAATGAGTCATCTTCTAACTCATTTAGAAGTCTATTCTTTACCAATCTCTCAATCCTATAGAGATTAATGTGACCTAATTTTAAATGCCAAAGATAGATATTGTTATTAGAAAAAACTCTTTGCCTTTTATTTTGCATATTAACAGTTTTAACCATCTTAAGATTTAAAATTACTTTCGCTTCGGTAGGTCTTAATATATACAAGTTGCTCCAAGTTTAGCTGAACAAATATGTACACCCTTCTTAAAAATGAATGATTTATTTAAAGAAAAGGTTACATTATATGATTGTCCAATAAGACAAAAAATAGATACAAAATTCCTTTTAATATTTAGGAACTATGTACAAGTTTTCTAAAAATAAGAATCTATTTTTTAAAGACAACTTAACATCTCCCACTGCACGAGCTGAAATGACATCTCCATTCCAACCTTGAGTGTCATCTCACCCTCCTCGAGCTGCTTAAAGAAACTAGTTTCTTGTAAAGAAGAGCAAACATAACTAGTGGCTTTTGAGTCAAGTGTCCAGGCAATTTGGTTATTTTTCACTAAACATATTTCTAAGACAAGTAAATTATACTTACCTTCTTTTTTTATTTTTCTTAAACATCTTTTGGAGGGAGTCATTGATCTGATGTGCAATGACCATGGTTTCCTGTTTCTTGTTTAGTATGTCAGACATACTAGACAAGAGATAGACGCGGGCCTTGTCATTGGCCTTTGTCCAATGGTTATATGCATCTTTGACATTATGAGATGCATTTCAAGAAGGGAAAAGAGGACATTCTCACATTAAAACAAAATATAGATCATCATTAACCCGAATCATATTCAGGTTTGACTTCCACATCGCATAATTCTCACAGGATTAAATTTTTTGTTTTTAAGTAGTTGATTAAATGAAGATGATATGATGAAATATCAAATAATTGGTCGTATTAGTTATATTTGTCTTAACCCATTACACAAATAATCCAATCAATTCAGCAAAAAATGGCATTCAAAGAACCCTAATCAAACAAATGATTCATTAACTAACTTAATTCATCCCATAAGTGTGACCCTACCATCTTCATATCCCAGAGGTACGCTTCAATAGGCTACGAAAAGGAAAGACAACTGTTGAAGATTAACCTAAGAAACCCTATCCATTTATGGAGTCTGCGTTGTTTTGACTTCTATAATCAAGCCTTCTGAAGGGATGTTCACTCTAGGACGACACACAGGCAAATCATATAAATTTTACCATGCAACCTAATAGAGGAGACTATAGGATATGTTGACACATGTTATTCTCCCACTTACTATGAACATTTCCCCTATTCACCTTGTTCTTGCCCTATACAAACATGTTCCAAAGGGAGGTCGCTCCCAGGTGCCATGAAGCCAAGTATAAATCTCACATGGAAACTCTTAGAGACTTGAGAGCTAAGAATTGATATATCCTATATACCATTTTTCTTCCACTAAAATGTTCTATTAATTTAGGGTTTGTTGTACTTAGCTAAATTCTGGCTAAATGAATCTACATAAGTCTATTCTTATTATAACTCTTATAATAAAACTTACTCTAAAGTTTTTACGTGTATTAAACCATTTAATTTACCTAGTGGTATCTTATGCTAATAGAAATAAGATTAATTCAATATCGGTTTCGGGTCAGTTCCTAAGTATGAGGTATCCCGTAAACCGTCAATTTAAGTAAGACGGATAAAACGTCGAGTATTGTTTTAGAAAATTAAAAGTTAAGTTTTTACAGAATTTTTGGGCTATTTTACATTAGTTTTTACTTGACATTTTTTTTCGCGTCAAGTATAGTGAACATTTACTTGACGAGAAAAAATGTGAAGTACTGTTTTTAAAAAAATAAAATTTTCACAGAATTTTTCGAATTATTTTACGTTATCTTTTACTTGACGTTTTTTTCGTGGAGACTTTACTTGATGGTTTTTTTTGCATCAAGTATAGTGGATATTTTACTTTATATTTTTTTTGCATCAAGTGTAGTTAACATTGACTTGAGGTGAAAAGAACATAAAATATAGTTAACATTTTTATTTTAGACTTTTAAAATGTGAGGTATAAAAAATATAAAAACATAAAAAAAAAAAATTATTTCCCTTTCTTTCGTTAAATAAATTTATTAAAATTTATTTCTCTTCTTTCATCTCCCCCGTTTAACCCTCCATCTCCGTGCGTTTCGGCCTTCATTCTCTCCATCTCCACCGACAGGTCACACAAAGCTTGTGTATTCTCATTGGGGCAATAAACGGGGCTATCCAGGGTTTAGGGTAGCAGAGCATCATCGTTTAGGGTTTTACAGAAAGCTTCACTCAACTTCAACCAATATTCTCTATGAAATGGGTTTATGGGGTATGTTTCATTTTCAGTTCCATCTTTATTATCTCATTTCCTTGTGCCTTCGAACCTATAAATGAAGTTCAATGGTTTAACATCACCGCTTTCTCAAGTACCGCCATTAAGTTCTTTTTCATCCGTGTTCTTTCTGCCATTTCTTAGAATCGAATAGCCGAGAGAGTACTTTATTAATTATTTGTTGTGATTAGGTAGATTTCACTTCTTCAAAGAGGAATTATGAATTTAGAGAATGCATAATCTCAAATTTTCTATTGTGTTCTTTCTCATTTTTTGCTTGCATGTCTTTTTGTTTTAATTTTCAGTACTTACTCATGTCTATATCTTCTATTATTTTCATTTTCCAAGGCATTGAAGTGAAACCAAGCAAACTTTACCCTTGCCATTCTGATAATGTCATGGGAAAGCTTCGGAGAACTCAGGTTTGTTTGGGCGCTAGCATCTCTCTCGAGATGAAAAATTATTAGGATTGATGTTTTCGATTTCAAAAAATCATATTTGTGTAGTCAACATATCATGATGACATTTTACTGTTTATTTGAAATTTATTGTTTCATTGTTCAAGTTGATGGGTTTTTTTTTTTATTTGAGCTTAGTGCTGTGATTTTGGGTATTCTAGCTCCAGTTTGCATTTTTCTAAATCTGATTATATTACGGCGGTGTTATACGGTGAGCCAGTGAGTTAGATTGGATTTTAATTTGTGTTTCTTTTTAGTATGATTACAATGGAATTTTTTTACTAATTTGTCACTTTTTGATAAGTCAGGCAACTTTGGGACTTGGCTCATCGAAAGAAAGAAGCATCGTTTAGTGTTTTATGTCGAATTAATTGAACTCAAGGCATCACTTACGATAGGGATTGTTGTTTTTGTTTGCCTTAGTCTATTTATTGGATCGATCATGACCACACAAGAATCGCAGGATATACAAGGCCTTTCAAGTTTTTGGATGGTGCATCTATCTTTTTTTTTTTTTAATAGAAAAGGTTGATTTATAGTTGAGAAAAAATGAAAGCATAAAAGAAAAAGACCCTGTGAAACCCCTCTAAAGAAAGATTTTCTAACTACGTAACATACTAACTCCAAGATAATTACAAAAATGTCTTCAAAACTGCAGCTACACATTGTTACTAAATTTAAATTGTTACTAAAAATGAGGTAATTTTCAAAAGTGAAAATTTGACAAAATATTTACAAGCTACACGTTCTATGAATAACAAACATGTGATAGGCCAATGATATTCTATCATTGACATTGGATAGTCAGTGATAGAAGTATCTCACTGGCAATCATGGATAAAATCCATAATTTTTGTTATAGCTTGTAAATATTTTAATTTATTTTGCTATTTTAAAAAATGTCCCTTAAAAATATGTATTATGTATTATTTAATAAATTTTTGATAAATAGTTCAAAATATAAAAAATGTGAAACTATTGAATTTATCTTTGTTATTATTTTAGGGGTAGGATCTAAAATTTGAATTCAAAACGTTGTTAAACATATTTATTATAAATTATATAATAAATTGTTAATTAATTGATTTAAATAGCAATAATCGAAAATATGCTAGAGAGTACAATCATATTTTTAGGAGATGTTGGTATCATCTTCTCTTGCATGAAAATATGATATTTAGTTAAGATTTTAACAAACCTTGATGTTTTCAAATATAATGTATTCGTGAATCTGTGATATTCTGCTTCATTTTTTTAACTTAATGTGAATATGTACTCTTTCAAACCTAACTTCAATAAACTAACGTCCAAAATTTTAAAATATTAATAAAATAAGATGACTATATTAAAGAAAAATACCTAAATTTTAGGATGTCACAGTGTACGCAGTGTTTTCAACTTGTAAATCGATAAAAATACACTGTATTTGTATAATAAGATTTAAACTGTAGTGAGTGGCATATTCAAACTTATTCAGATAATGAGGATGTATTTAACCGTGTTAAATTTCAACAAATCTAATACATTTGTTTCATGGGGTGAATTTTGAGATTTGGGTACGTTCAAATACAATGTATTTCTAGCAGTACTAACAAATACAGAGTCAACAACCAATATATATTTTCTATTTGTTTTTGTCTCGTGTGAACTAGGGATGACTAATCAAGAGAAAAAGTCTTTGCGAGAAAAGTTGGTAGTTTGTGAAAGAAGTTATGCGATAAGACTTTGGAAAGCTGTTAAGTGGTAGGAATTATTCGCATAATGGTATTAGGCGAGAAGAAAAGTTTGGGGAGAAGATGTCAAATCTGATTTGACAAGGGCTAACGTGTAGGAATAAGGTTTTAAGCATGACTACAATAAATAGAAATTTTACAAGTTTAAGGTTGAAGTAGGAGCTAACAATCGGATAAAGAACTAGGGATGACTAATCCAGATTAAAATAGTAGTATAATAGAGGATTTGGGTAACTAAGTAGAGGATGATGAAAGTTTTGTTGAAATGCTAAAATGTTGTCACTTGGTCTCCATGAGAAGATTTTGCGTGAAGAGGAAAGTTGAAGGGTCAGTGTTTTTCTTTCAAAGTTTTGTGAGTGTTATCCTTAATATTCTATATCAAATATTTTCTTATAAATCTTTACTAATTTGAGTTAATGATTTTGATTCAAAATGATTTCTAAAAGAGATTTATATGAAAAAGTGTTATAATGTTCAAAGCATGATTTGATCTTAATGTTTACGATATAGTTTGCAAATCATTAGTTACTTCTTTTGAATAAGCTAACTTTTATGTTCACACAAAGAGTTAAATGTCACCATGAGTGTATGGAACTGCGTGGTGAAGAAGCTAGCTTATGCGTTGAAAGAAGCGTATAATGTTTAGTGGTCGAGCAACAAGGACTAATCATGACACTCTCAGATGTTGATAAAAGAAGCGTATAATGTTTAGCGGTCGAGCAACAAGGACTAATCATGATACTCTCAGATGTTGATGATTCAATAGTCTAAACGCGAAGTTATGTGATCTAGCATAGAGAGTGATTTGGGATCCTTGACAAAATGATTTGTTAAGCGTCGAGAGTTATTTTATGTATATTTTTTATTTATTGAATTTTTCCTTTTTTCAATCATGCACTATTTTGTTCGATTCCAATTCAATTTAAATTAAATAAAATTGTTAAAAGCTAAACAACCAAATTACTAAATAATTATATAGAATGCCAAATTAAAATTAAATATATTATAATTAAATGTTACATTGTCTAACAATTTCGAACGCTTGAAAAAAATTACATAGAAATAAATACACATTTATCTCAATATGGCCATGGACGCCGTAATACTATAGGTCCACTCCTACAATGACACAAAATTAAATTTAGATATAACCGAATGATACAGAGTAAACAACGGTAAAATTAAAAAATATGTATCACACCCTCTAATGAGTCTCAATTTGTGTTCATACATCTATTGTATGGACACCTTATTCGTCTATAAGCATCAACATGAAACTTGACAATCTTTAAAAAATGGGACACTCCCTCTCTATACTCAACCAAAAACTTATTTCTAACTTTTATCCAACTATTATCCATCGTTAAAGACCTAAGACATAAATATGTTTGATTAGTGGCATATTCCTTCTCTCAAACCCTAATCTTAAGTTATTACTCCATGAAGAAACTTTGTCTAATCCCCAAAATTTTCACTCAAGCTAAGTTTAAACTACAAATGATCAAACATAACTGCATGATAACCAAAACAAATTAACCCCAAAAAACTACTAATAAATTCAAAACTAAGTTTAATTTGCACCAAAGAGGCTACCATAACTACAATATAGTCATACGAAATCAACAACAAACTATTTCAATCTTTACAAGCTACCCAACAAACAAAACAACTAAGAAATAAACAATCCCCCCCCCCCCCCCCCCCCCAATACAATCCCCTCAAATTTTCAATTCAATCTTTCCCCTCTCAAATTTTCAATTCAATCCCAAATTCAAATTCAATCTAAAATTAATTTTTAAAACCAAAAAATACTTAAAATTCAAAATCCACACCAAAACTAAATCAAAAAACTATTTCAAAATCTAAATCAAAAAACTATTTCAAAATCTAAATCAAAATATACACCAAAATCTAACATAAAACTAAACTACCTACTAGAATTAGTAGATGTGGTGGCACACGACGAAAGAATGATGGCAGGGACGGCAACATGACAGACATGACAAACTCTCTTCTTCTTGGTCTCTCTCATTTTCCAAAGGGAAACTCCCAACATATAATGAAAACATCGGGATAACCCCATTCTCGACATCATTCGTCCAACGTCGATGGTAAATCTCCAATATACCAATGCATTACTAATGACGTTGAGAATTCGAATCTAGATTCTCAATGCCATACAGGACATGTCAGAGGAAAGTTAATATATATTTAATTCTTTCACCTATGTTGACGTCAGACGTTTATGTTAGTCACGTCAGGGATGGGCCACATTTGTCCGACGTCAGAAGAACGATGTCGGAATAAAGAATTTCTTATTTCCAAGGAAGATCTCTCTTCAATCTTCATTTTTTGAATAACATAAGTTTGCCTTTTTTTTATCCATGTGAATATGAATATAATTAAAAATTGATTTAACTGAAATGGTTGATTGCAGATAATAAACTTGAGCGGTAATAGGTTAAATTGATAGTTTAAGCCTCAAGGTGTTATATTGCAACAAAAACCACATAATTTAACGGTGGTTTGTGCAATTTTCCAAAAATCTAATGTTCTTGACAAATATTTTGAATTGAATTTCATAGGTTGAATGAAGCTTTTGAATTCTTTCAAATTAAGAATTCGATCCTTCCGAAAAAGGAGAGAATCCTCGAAAAAGTTATTGTTGAAAAAAATAATATTATTATCCCAAATTAAATGAGAACTTTAAATCTTCTTAAAGAGATCAAATCATCAAACATCAAGAATCATATCTCATCACAAAAAGTAGGTAAAAAAAGTTTGTTCAATTTCAAATAAGTCAAATTGAAAATGTTTATATGAAACAATTTACTGTTAATTCCCTAGTTTAGTTTTATTTAGCTGCACAATTTACCTTTAGGTTTTAACTAGAAGAAATTTTAATATATTTCACCATACAAGAAAATTCTTACAATTATAAAATCTCTATAATATAAAAAAGATTTATAAAATCTATAACTCAGACTTGTTACTTTTACAAAATAGTGCAAAATAAGCTAAGTTCATCGAATGTCAAAAATATACAATACATCTAATATATAAGATACACAACTGATATACATTCAAAAAACTTTATATACTACAAAATGTCATAGATTATCTCTGTAACAAATGAAAAAAAAAAAAAATGTATGCCACAGCTTGAATATCCTATTCTTTGTTATTTGTCAACCACCACAAATTTTCATAAAAGAATATTGGATCGTCCACTGAAAAGAATAAATAACCATAGTGCTAGCTGAAATTTGTAAAGTCTTCAAATAAGTCAATAAAACACACATGGGGTTTGTATGTGTAATTAATGAGAAAGTAGAACAACTTATTGATACATATAGAAGTAAAAGCCAAATACATAACTAATGAAAGGCAAGATAAAATAAAAGGGCAAATTGAAAGTAAAGTATTTAGTGAAGGGAATTAACAATAAGTTTGAAATCATGAAGAAACATAGCTCCATCTCCATCCCCATCAATCGAAGCCACAATAGCCATGGAATCCTCAAGTGAAACATCCAACCCTAAATTCACAAACACATCATAAAGCTCTTCCCCACTCACAAGATCATCCTCATCTGCCTTTAGAGCCTCAAGAGCAATCTTCAAGTAGCTACCCAACTCCCCAACATCCATATTCTTTGCATTCATCTCTAAGAACTCCCCCATGCTTAGCAGCCCGTCTTTGTCGGCGTCACCTTCCTCCATCATCATGTTCACGTCTTCCTCACTCAGGTTGTACCCGAGCGAGCCCATGATCCCCCCAACCTCAGCTGACGAGATCAACCCGTCGTTGTCTGCATCAAATGCCCTAAACGCTTCTATTAGATTGAAGATGTGGCTAAGAGCCTCGGTGTCGACCAAGAGAGATCCGGCTTGTGCCATGGTTTGTATGAGTGTTAGGATATGAGTGTACTGCAAGATAGGCTTAGGAATGTATTTATCTATCTATATATATATACAAGTAGGTCAAGAGTGTTAGTGTTTGCGTGCATAAAGAATAATGTGAAAGGAGAAGAAAAGTAAGTTGTGAAATCTTATGCGGTTCAATTATTCATCCACTTTAAGGAATGAGATTCCTCCCCAAATTAACTTCAAACTGTTCACATCTCTATTTATTCATTAAAGTTAGCATATGATTCCCACGCAGAGCATTTGAGGTAGATGCCCAAATTGTAAATCTTTATCTTTGATAGTTTTGTATTATAATTTGAACGGTTGCAATTTGATATTGTTTCATGCTATTGAATGTTTGATTTTCTTTAATTACTTTTGATACAATACAGAGAATGTGAATTATTGATTATTATAGCTCAATAATAGGGAAAACAATATATAATATTACATCATTTCATTTTTTTTACATCATTTCATTTTTTTTTTTTTTGGAATATTGAGGTAAATAAACCCTCAATCTTATTATTCAATTGAAAGGAAAAATCTCATATAAATTATTACAAGTACTAAACGAATCGAAAGCTAAAGGATCTAAGTAGCATATTATGTGCATATAACTACAAGATCTAAGTAGCATGCATACTTAAAACAGAGAGTTGGTAGCTATACCTTTGTAGCTCAAATACTGTACCGGTTTGATGTCAAATCTAATCTCGAGCACAAGTCTGAATTACTAAAAAGTCTTTTTTATTATTCTCAAGACTTAGAACAAGTGAGTGATTAATTAGCTAAGTTTTTTTTTGGAGATGACAAGGATGTTAAAAGAAATATCTATTTAATGGAAAGATGTTGAATGTACCTATTAAATTATTGTATTTTATTTTTTTAAAAAAATTAGCTTAGTTTTGAGTGAGGAAAGAATATTGAAAGTGAAAATATTTAACAGAAAACACCAAGATAACTAAATCATAACAAAGTTCCATGTTCGCATGCATCTGATGCATGGATTGCTTCATCAAGGTGATAACACTTCATATTCCACTATCCTTATAGTGAAATCTCACTATAATCCACTTAAACTTGGAAAGAAAATACCACTAATGTGAGATTTTTCCACTTAAAATAAAATAATATAAATATATTGAATAATTAATCTATTTTATAATAATTAATCTTTAATTATTTTTATAAAATATAACTATATAATATAATACTTAATTAAACAATTTAACTATAATTTAATATCTAATATTAAATTATTATTTTATTTGAAAATCCCGATCAATTATGTTGTTCTTATTTGAATTTTTTATATTTAAATAATAATCATCTCCCAATATCAAATTGATAATTATATAGAATATTATTAATGACTCAATCTCAATTTCAAACAATTCCAATTTTATTTTACATATATTGTTCTAAGGATTTGTTACGAGCTAGGAGAGGGACATGTGTGTAGAACCTACCGATCATGAGTTTCAATAATTTGAGACTAATTGTCTAAACATTTTTTAACTAAGTTAATCGACATTCTTAGACTAATCAGGATTGTCCACCTATAACATATAGTTGCATTCTACTCGGTGTAGATATATTTGCGTCTATCTTATATGATCATAATTTGTAAGTCAACCATTTACACTATAAGAAAATGGGAATCTCCCAACGCACAAACGCGTCGAAAGATATACGAAAATGTGTTGAAAATGATCTCTCGACACATCAGGGAAAACTCCTGATGACATTTATACAACGTCGGAATTTACAACTCTCAATGTCGTATGGACGGTGTCAGGAGTTCTCCATGATCTTCCGACGTATCACATTGTGGATATATATATATCGCTCACCCTGCATCACGTTTTTTACTGCTACAATTTTATTTGTTTCCAAATACTTAGTCTTTAATATTGTATATGTGAAATAAAATACATAACTGTTGTTAATCAACAAAAATGTGTATGCTCATTAAATAATCTACAGAAGAAAGAGAAGCTGTTTAAAATATTTTTAGCCAACATCAAGTGTGAATGAAAACAACAAATTAATCTCTAACATGGAATTTACGAAGTTTTAAAATTAAATATTAATGGTGTAGAAATAAGTGGTTTTTTTAGAATAATAAAAAAAAGAAACTACTTATATTTCATGAAAAAAAAATATAAAAACTACTAAAGAACAAGAGCTTGATAATTTATATTATGTATACAACTATATTATTATACAGATGAGCCACTGGATTGTGCAAACAAATTGGAAGAAGAGAAAGAGGCAATGCTATTGCTTAATTACACTGATAAATAAATGAATATTTCACCTTAATACACCAAATTCCATTCTTAACAAATATTTCCACTCTCTTCGTATCCCTTGCTTCTTCATCATCTCTTATCAACTTCTCCATTTTCTTTTCATTCATAAAATCATAAACCCAATATATCACTCAGTATCATTTCATCTTCATGTTCTATTTCCATTTCAAAATTCTTTCTACAACCGATCATCTTCATTAATAAAAGAATCCCAAAGCTATAAACATCAACCTTCACTGTGATGGGCAAGCTTCTAAACCATTCACGAGCCACATACCCTTTTGTTCCTCTAATTGCTGTCATGGTTTGAGTTTGGTGTTTCTTCAGAAGTTTAGACAATCCAAAATCTGCAATTTTTGCACCATAACTATCATCAAGAAGAATGTTTTGCGGCTTTATATCACAATGAATGATCTGAGTACTGCACTCTTCATGTAAGTAACTTAACCCTCTTGCAATTCCTAAAACAAGCTGAATTCTTGTATACCAAGTTGGTTTTGAAGTCTGTAAAAGAAAATCTGCAAGAGACCCATTTTCCATGAACTTTAACCAACATTCTGTGTTCTCCTTCCATAAAAATTTAAGAAAAATCATATTCCCAAAGTCTTTATTTCTTTTCTGAGAATGTACGAATGCTAGCTGCCAAGTTGGTAACCTATTTCTTCAGGGATTTCAATGGATTTTCCATCGCTATCAGTAAAACCCACGTGAAAAAAATGGATAATACAAGCACTTTTGAAAAACATCAAAGGGTGCTGAAAGAAAAGTTTGATATTTTCACACAGTATGAAATTTGTCCGGTTCAGATCCTAAACACAAATTAATTTTCTAAACCAAAGATTAAAAACCGAGATTCAAATGTCAAAAGCGAAACTCATTAATTCCAACAATTCAATTCAACAAAGAGGTATGGCAAAAATCCATCAAATAATCCGAAGCAAAACAAAAGAATTAGAACATTGCATGGATTCAATTCAACAACATAAAACCCTATCCCTATGGAATGGTACTGGTGGAACTCCTCTTTGAATTCAAGTAAAGAAAACTTTATTGCTTCAAACGTAAGAACGAATTACAAGGAAAGAAGAATCAAATTGAGTAGATCTCAGTTGGAAGAACAATCTCTCTCTCTGCTATCCTATCTCTCAAGAAAGAGCATGAGCCAATCCACTCAACTGACTAACTAACTAACTTTCCCTCTTCCTCTCTAGCTTTATTTATTCTAATCCATGCCTAATGACCTTCTTAGTCTACTCCGTTTCGTGTCACAATCGTAGCGTTTCAACCTCGAGACGGACGATTGTGCCGCACTTGTTCTAACTCGACGAACAAGTCAGCCAATCAAAATACAAGAGTTGTGGGTAACGTCGACGTATGTCGTAATCTTCCCTTTGCGTTTTAAGAAAATTTTATTTATAAAACGCGAGAAAGAAAGAAATACATTGAAATATACGTTACGATAAGCATTAAAGACTGTCAATTGAAAGGAAAGAGGGTTGCTTGCAAAGAGTACAACTAATGCTTGGGCAGGGATTCAACTCGTATGTCTCTCCTATAGTACATTTTGAACATTTTCAACTCTGGCAGACTTGCATATGAAAATGCCGAAACGTCACACAAGTTTTATGACCTAGAATG
Source organism: Cucumis sativus (assembly GCF_000004075.3). Classification (NCBI taxonomy): domain Eukaryota; kingdom Viridiplantae; phylum Streptophyta; class Magnoliopsida; order Cucurbitales; family Cucurbitaceae; genus Cucumis; species Cucumis sativus. The sequence continues at coordinate 17,935,654 of NC_026658.2, forward strand.
AAAAGCAAACACCTAAACTAGTTATGGAAACTAAAGATGAGATAAACTGGGGGTAATTGGAGCATATAACCAAAGGTAAACACACTTTGAAAAAATATGTATGTGACACTTCGCACATGCATTCCATGTGGTCTCCTTCTCTTTCTTTTTCCTTCTACTATATTGATGTATGATAGGGGGTCTATCAAGTACCTCACAAATCTTTGGAGAGATGGTCGTTGAGAACGATGAGAATGAGATGGTAGAGTGAGTTAAGTGGTTGTCGAAGCTGTGGTTGTGGTTGATGTTTGTTGTTAAGTGTCATCATCGTCGTCGATATTTGCCATCGGTAGGTCTTCATCATCAAAGGAGAAATTTCCATGGTCATTGTGGGTTCGCGTAAATGTTCAAGTGGGCTTCGTGGAGATGAAAGAGTTTGAAGATAAAGAGAAAGTAGTGAGATGGAGAGAGAAAATAGAAAAAATGTAAGGAACTCACTACGCATTGGTGGCAGCTTCCGGGAGTTCACAATTCCTGATGCCACAAATTAAACCATGTGTTGGGGAGCTTTCCACAATCTCTCCAACGCATATGGTAAAGCCTCGAGAGATACTCAATCTCCCGATGCTCCAATTTTACGTTGGGAGATACCATATCTCCCAACAATGTGAATCGACTTTGGGAGATTTGGAATTTCTTATAGTGGTAGGTTGTTCGTAATCTTGGTTTAATCAATTTACCATTTTACCTCTAAGATTATATCTTATTTCTTAAGCCTTAGTTGATCCTCTAATGAACAATTGGTTTAAGATCCAACCTATTAACCGAATCCATCTTAGGCCAATGAGAGGGTGAACTCTTTTGTTCAAGATCATGGAATCAACACTTAAAGGAACAACCTATTTACTAACCTTAAAAGCGAGCATGAGTGAATTTCGTCTTGAACAAAAGGATAATCTCGAGTGACAAGAGTTCATATTTAGTCCAAGATTAATGTTGAGTTGCCTAAGCCATCAGTAGTCGAAATAGTCAGTAATTAATTAGTTAAGGTGTTATAAAGCAAAAGTGAATATTTCATATGTATACAATCTTATTGCATAAGACGCCCTCGCTCACATGAATCTACATAAACATCTCGAGATCACTTCGCTTGTACTAAATACAAAGTGGTTTGCATTCAGAGCGTCCCTATAATTAGTGTCTAACCTTAGATTGTTTAAACCTATTACTTGAACTCAATCTACATTTATGTCACTACATAAATTAGTTCAAATGCTCATAGACCGTTTAGACCTATTACTTCAACTCAATCTACATTTATGTCACTACATAAATTAGTTCAAGTGCTCATGCTATAGTCAAGGAGTCTTGTTTATTGGATTTAGACTTACGTTTATAATGATCAAATCTCTTATTCAACAACAATTTATTGAATAATACTTAAACATATATTTTATTGAATAGTAGAATAGTTTAACATTCATAAATGACAAGTTTTAGTACATAAAATCAAATAATAAATACAACTTTAGTCAATAACAGAAAACCTTATCCCAATTTTACAAGTGTACTTCACTAAAATAGATTTAGCAATATATGTTATATCCTAGTATTCTCTGCTCTAGATGGACTATACAAATTCAAAATATCCATCTTTGACCATAAAACTTTTCGTAAGAGAGATAGAATTTTGTGAACATGTCAGATGATGATCGCACAGGCAAAAGCTTGATGAAACCTTGAACAATCAAATCTCGAACAAAGTAATAATCTATTTTTATGTTCTTTGTGCGTTGGTGATAAGTGGTGTTAGATGAAATGACAATAACAGCTTCATTATCATAGTAGATTAAAGTTGGTGCCAATAAATTGTAATAAACAAATAAGCTAATAGATGAGAAATCTAATTTGTTAAAACCATCAACCTAACCTAACCTTACTTGAGAATTCCTAAGTTTTAAAGAAAATGTAAGCTTAGTGAAAATTGAAGTGAAGTTATTGAAGTGAAGTTCTTCTTTTGTTGCCTAGTTGAAAGAAAAGTTGGAAAAAGTCCTAAGTTTTAAAGAAAATGTAAGCTTAGTGAAAATTGAAGTGAAGTTCTTCTTTTGTTGCCTAGTTGAAAGAAAAGTTGGAAAAAGTCGTAAGTGTTGAGGGTTTGAGAGGTTGGCAGCCAAAAAAGAAGTGAGAGTCAATTTGAAATTGGCTAAGTACGGGTGAGTAGGCGTTTGGCATGTCCTAGGCGTTTTGAACATAGCTAGAAAATCGAAGGAGTCATGTGAACCTCTAAGGACATTTTTTAGGCGTTTTGGAAGGCAAGATAAACAAGGCTAAGTGTTTTGCAAGAAGATGAAGAGGAATATCTTGTAGCATCAGAGATCAATATTCAAACATTTTCAATCAAAGAAGATGAATCAAAAGGTAACAAGCAAATACCTATTACATGAGCGACAATAAGAGTTTGTTATTGTCTTAGTCTTTGTAGCATTAAGGTGGATAGATAGCGTCGAATCAATTGAAAATACTAACTGGTAGACAAAGTACTAAATAAATTTAGCTAAGACACGGTATTTGCAGCATTTGTTGCATCAACATTTTTGGCAACATAAACATTGTTAACAGAAGGTGAGGAAGATTGGTAAGCAGGTTGTGTTATGTTCTTTGGCATGCACAACCATAGTATTTACTTCCTTATATTCATGTTGTTTTTGTAGGCTCTAATGGAGCTGACAAAGTTCATGAAATTTCCTTCAAAGAAGATAATTAGGGTCATCAAATTAATACAGCGGCTGTTTTTAGAAATGAAGGATTTGACAATGGTTCAAGCAACAAAGAACATTTTTAGAGGTGAAGGATTACCAGTTAGTTGTTTATGCTTGTACAGAAAATCATGTTATATATATTATGATGGTATTTACACTAGTTTTAATTAAGGGCTGTAATTCCATACTCGTAAATTATTCAAACTTGATTGAAAATATACGAATATTACAAATTGTATTATAGCGTATATTATATTAAAAGTGTCGACCATTTGTTTCTATATGGGTGTTATGTATTATAACATTATTGTCATTCAAATGGTTCGAATAATGGTGGAGCGACATGGAGAACAAGGAAAAACGATAGTAATTAAGGAATTGGCAACCGAAAATAAATGTCATAATATATGAATTCGTTACACTTCATAATTGTCGTCAATATTAAAACAGTGACATTTTTTTATAAGAAAAATTGTCACGATTGCCCTATATTTGACAGGAAAAAAATGTCGTCAATAGAAAAACAATGATATTTAATTTCTAAAAAGCTGTCACGATTGACATATCCTTGACATTTAAAAAATGTCATAATAAACGAATTTTCGATATTTTTAAACGGTCGTTAATACGAAAATGATGACAGTTATTTGTTGTCATAATATAAAATATGACAGTTATTTGTTGTCATAAAATAGTAATTAACGACATTTATTTTTTATCATAAAAAAACTTATTGTGACAGTTTTCGAAAACTGTCATAGAATGACTTTTCATGACTCCCGCTTCTATGACTGTAAATAACTGTCACAGATTTTATTCGCGACAGAAAATAACTGTCGTCGTAGACCACTTTTCTTGTAGTTATTTATTTTTTACAAATTACAAATTAACAGTGAATAACGAATATTACAAATTAACAGGCGTGCTTTATTATTATTATTATTATTATTATTATTTTAGATCACCATCATCGCACTGCTCCATAAATTATAGTTACATGCCTCGAGTAAGGACTGAGTAAGAAAAAGTGAGGTAGGTGCAAAAGAATGATGGAGAAGATAGGAGCTCAGCTGGGCGTCCATGAAATTCTCCGGTTGAGAACTACCGCTGAAGTGTTGCCTCTATTCGATCCTTGTGATTCCTCGTTGTTTACGATGAGAGAGAGAAAGAAACGATTGTATAATTATCAAGAATTTTGTTTAAGATTCAAGAAGTATCTTGAAGTCAATTTTCGGATCTCACAGTATTGTCCAAAGATTAATTTATGAACATTCGATCTTTGACATCTCTAGAACATTTAAAGCCATTGAATTTACTTGATGGCCAAATATCTTCTGACTATAAATAAGTGAGGCCCATGGTTGTCAAACCATTCTCAAATCTCCAACATTTGTAACTCCCTATTTTATACAGTGAATTCTTCTATCCTTAAAATTTGTGACTCCTATTTTATTTATTGATCATCTTCTATCCTTGGCCGTAGGTTTTACTTCTATCCCACATAAAATTCTCATGCTCTATATAGCTCCCTTTCATTGTTATTATTCTCAATTCACTTTAGTTGCAATCTTACTCTATTTCATTGCTCCTTTTCATTATTATTATTCTTCAATCTACTTTAGTTGCAATCTTACTTTATTCGATTACTATCCGTATTCACAATAGAAACAAAAAAGAAGAATCGAGAAAATAGAAGAGGATTGGCGTGCTAAAGGAAAATTCACTACTCTCATACCATTTTTGGATATCGAGCTAAATAAACTCTCAATCTTGTTATTCAATTGAGAAAGAGAAAATCACATCTAAATATACCTTTACACAATAACTGAACCTCTACTTCAATCAAATAGATTTAACAATATCTTATATATCTAATATTTACTTTTCAATTTTAGAACTAATAGAAACCAAAGTTTATCATTAACTTAACTAAACTAGTTTAATTAGGCATGATTAACTTTTCAAATCTCAAATAAATGGGAAAAAAAAAGGTTAAATATGTGTCACAGATTAGAGTTAGATTTATTTATACTACTTTTGCTAGCATAAAAGCACAATTTAACGTTGCAGATATAGCATAATTAGTTTTAGAAATTAAGCCCATAACACACTATTTTTGAATTTGCAAAAATGACAAAATTCAAGTCCAATCCATATTTGAAAAATGCAAAATTACAAATCTATTCTCTAGAATTATAAACATTTTCACGCATGATTTGATATGTTGTTGATACACTTGATGTGTACGTTTTTTAAACACTTGTTATTCTTGCTGATACACTCGATGAATTAAATAACACTTGATACACATAATTGGTTTGATGCACCTGATATGTTGTTGATACATTTGTTAAACTTTGCAAATACACTCAATCAATTAAATACATTGATGCACTAAGCATAATACGTTTGTTGCATTGTCGATAACATTTGTTACGATTTTTTCATACACTTGATGATCAGTTTAATACACTCTCTATAAGTTTGATACACCAAATACACTATTGATAAACATTTTATATTTCACCGATACACTCAATAGATCTTGAATTAGATCTCAATGTCTTAAACTCAAAATTAGTCTTGACAATGGAATTACTTCAACAAAATTTCTTTACTACGTACAAAACAAATCCTTCTCCTTAAAAGCCAACTCATTCTTAATAGTGGTAACATCAACATTTTTAAAAAATGTTAATTCACCTCCCAAATTAGACTTACTATGGAAGAAGAAGCTGAAGAATCAATTAAACATCTAAAAACTGTATATATAAAATGAGCATAAGCAAAGGACATTGCGTAGATTGATGTTTAATTAATGTAAAAAACTAAGTCACATCTTTATCTTCAATAATCTTAAGAACGTGATGAGCACCATAACTACCTATAGGCAATAAAGCTGAAAGTTTTATACAATGATTGAACTTGAATTTCGGTACGTATCAAGTTCACACAGAAAAGAATCAAATGATGATATCACATTATCAACCAAAACGCAATTTGTTTTGTAATACAAATAGCATTGTTGCTCATCCATTGACCACATGAAAAACAATATTACTGTAAGTTTAACCATAAATACGATGAACTGCAACAATTTTGAAAAAATGAAAAATATGTAGTAAGTGTATTAGTCAACTAATACATATAATATAAGTACACCATATCACTAATATAAAAAACTGATACAAATTTATATAAAAAAAAGAACCAAACATAAATAAATAAAACAAAGTTATGCAAAGCCCTTTTCGATAAAAGAGATGAGAAACAAATAAAAATAATAATAATAAAAATGAGAAAGAACAAATCGTAGCCTTAATTTCGGATAGATGATGATCGATTCACAGAAGAAGAAAGAAAAAAGATGACGATCAAAGTTCCTTACCAATTTCGGACACCAAAATATAGGAAAGAATATTATGGCTTTAAAAAAGAATATAGAAAGAAATACATACTTGAAGAAGAACGGTGGGGAAGAGAGAGAAAAAGACGAGAAGAAGATACGTAGTGAAAAGGAAAAACTAAGAACAATGGAGATTGAAGAGTGACGGAGAAGACCACGAAGAGGAGAGAAAGTGACAATAACATGAACGATAAAAAAAGAATGATAAAAAAAGTGATAGGAAACGATTAAAATAAAAAAAGAATGAAGGAGAAGAGAAAATAATGGACATTTAGAGACGAACATTTTTAGAATAAAGAAAAGATTAAAATATAAAATATCAACAAAAATTAGAAAGTTGCTATATTTGTAAAATTGAAAAGTTTAATGCTAATATTGCTCAATCATATTTGTATTGTGCTACTCAATTCAACTTTTCTTTAATTAAGTTATCAACGAAAATAATAGAAAAAAGAAAAGTGGTCTTAGTTTATGTATCCCTATTTATAATAAGACAATCTTACAACATCACAAATTTAGTATGTTAAAACCTAAGTTAGAAAGGTCAGTGTAAATCAACCCTGAGATATATGAACGTCAGCTGCATTAAAATATTTTGAATTAAGTTGCAAACAAAAGTTCAACTAATAATGATACAAAATTAAATATGGGTTCGGCCTGTTCAAACTCAATAGCCAAAAAAATGTCTAACCTCAGCTCTAGAATACTAAACTAATCTTTGAAGCTTCCAATCAAAGTCAAGCCATGTAATATCTACAAAAATAGCCCTATCAAATTCAAATATTCAATGTCCTTTCTTAAAAGAAAAAAACAAGCATGGAACAAAACAAAACGTTCAAGCATAAAACACCCGAATCTTGTTTTATTTTATTTTTTAGTTCCTATAGTAAAAGAATCTTAAAACTCTGAATCTTCAATTACATACCATATATGTTAACCTATCAAACTACATTTAAATTAACGAACATTTGAACTTTTCCTAGTTTGAAAAAATATCAAAAGAAATTAAGTAAAAATAATATTTTTTAAATAACAATTTTTTTCTAGCCTATTGGAACACACCCTATTATTCGGATACTCTAATTAGAAGTCAATTGAGAAAAAGAAGCTAATCTAGCTAGTTGGTATGAATTTCACCACTATTATTACCACTATCTAAAAATTAAAATAATTGTCAAAAGAGTTTAACGATTAAGGCAATGATCGATTATTTTTTGCAAATCAAAGTTTGTAGTTTTGAATTCTAAGTCTTATTATTTCATATGGGCTAATATGTTTAAAATTTAAATCAAGTGTTTGGAAAAAAATCTAAAGCAATGTTTGGAATTGGAAAAATTGTTTTTAAAATGTAAAATTGTAAAATAAAGTTTTGTCAATATACCTGCAAAATAAAATCCAAAGTGGATGAGTCAAACACCAGTTTGAGTGTTGTTTTAACAACGACAAAGTGAAAATGATGATAAAAAGTTTGAGAGAGTAGAGAAACAAATGGTAAGGAAATAAAGAAAATATATGTGTGTAGAAAACATTATTTTATAGGTCATCATAATTCATAGGTTCCAAATGAGTTATAATAATATACATGCCTTACATTACATAATGGAGAATTGGACGTGGCCTACACTTGGCTTGCAGAGGGCAGGCCTTAGGCATAGTCAACCCCGTTCCTTCACCCATATCCACCATTTCTTCCCCAATTCTTTCCCACTCAAAACACTGAATCAACGACCCCAACACCAAGCCCACCACTCTCATGGCCAACCCTTCCCCAGGGCACCCCCTCCTACCCGCCCCAAACACCATATACTTCAACCCTATTCCATCTCCTTCCGCCCCCGCTCCTAAAAATCTCTCCGGCTTGAACACCGCCGCCTCTTCCCACAATCCGGCATCATTGTGAATTGCCCACGCGTTCACCATTAACATCGTTCCACCTGGGATGTGATACCCACCCACCGTACAATCGGCGGACGATTCGTGAGGCACTAGTAACGGCCCTACCGGATACATCCTCATCGTCTCCTTTATCACACACTGTAGATACGGCAACTTCTCCAGATCTGATTCTTCGATGTGTCGTTTTTTCCCAATTATTTCGTCCATCTCTTCTTTGGCTTTTCCCAGTACGTCGGGATGGTTCAGTAATAACGACATGGCCCACTCCATCGTCCCCACCGACGTGTCGGTCCCTGCTGATAACATAACCATCATTTGCCCGATGATGATTTCGTCCGTGTAGTAATCTGGATCTGATTCTTGAAGAGATAGCATCATTTCAATCATTGTGGTCTTCTTCAATGGAGGTTTGTTCTTACTCATTGCCTTCTGTTTCTCCTTTCTGTGTTCTTCTATTAGATTCTGAATCAACTTATCTCTTTTCTTCCGTAGATTAATGTATCTCTTCTCGATTTTTCTGCTAATTCCAGTCCATTTCAGTATGGGTAAGTAATCCACCAGATTATTTGCCCCAGCAAGTTTAAACGTTTCCGTAACGATTTCCTGGAAATTTAGAGATTCCTCGGTGTGGGTTCTGTTATCGTCAAAGTAACGCTTCCCGCCGATCATTCTCATCATCACATTAAGCATGAATTCGAAGAGAAGGGTTCTAACATTGACGACTTGATTTGGGTTTTTACGGAGACGGAGGATTAGGGAATGGACTTCATCGGCGCGAACAGAGGAGAGAGACTGGAGATTAGAAGAGGAGAGGAGATGGAGAGATGAGATTCGACGGAGATTGCGCCAGTGGTCGCCATAAGAAGCCCAGACGACGACGGAGAAGTCGTAGCCGAGATATTTGCCGGCGAGGAGGCGAGGGCGGTTGGCGAAAACGATGTCATTTTGGGAGAAGCATTGGAGGGCGGCGGAAGGGGAAGAGATGAGGAGGACTGGACGAGATCCGAAGCGGAGAAGGAGAATGGGGCCGTATTTGTGGGAAATTTTGGCTAAACTCCGGTGAAGTGGGGGCTTGAGGAGGTGCAGATGACCGAGAAAGGGGAGGGTAGGGAAAGGGGAAGGTGGGCGGTTCTGAATCTTGCAGAGAAGATGGTGAATTAAGAGGTGAAGAGTGTAGAAGAAGAAGAGGAAGTAGAGAAGGATTGTTACCATTTTTGTTTATGGTCTGATTTCTGGAGGTTGAAGAAGAAGCTTAATGTGTACATATACAAGAAAAAGCCACTCCTCATTTTTTTTATCAAGTATGTTACAACTATTTTATACTATCAATTCAATTTCTAATTAAAGAGTTTTCAAATTTTTTATTAAAAAAACTTATAAAATAAATAAAAATTTTCAAAATTAGTAAATTTTATACAATATTTACTGTAAAATTTTTAAATCTCTAAATCTAAATCATCACCTGACATACTACCATAGCCTGTTACTCTATTATCTATTAATCATATATTCTAAAATTTTGTAAATATTTAATTTTATTTTAATTAATTATTAGTTATAGAACTTTTTTCTAAAGGAACGTGAATGTAGAAACTTCCATCAAATACAGATCGATAAAAATAGGAATATTATTTTGAACTCCACGTATTATTTTTTAATTATTTATATATATATATATTACATGTGGCCCACACTTTTTCCTTTTTCATTATCTATATATATTAATCTTGTATCCCACACTTTTTCTCTTTTTATTACTTTTATGTAACTTTTGTTTTTCATATATATTAAATATTTTAATTATAAAAATATCTTTCTTTATTAAAATTGTTATAATTTTTCACTTTTAGTTTTTTTTCTTTTCTTCTTTCTTTTATATATATATATATATATATATAATATATATATATATATATATATAACATTTTAATTTCTTTCTTTCTTTATATATATATATATATTCAATTTTCAATTTTTCTTATCAAAGTCACTTCTTAAAATTTTCTTATTAAAGTCACTTTTCTTGCTTTGTGTCCACATCAAAAAACCATAATTTACTAGTAATTTACTCCATGTATGTATATATATTTATTTGTATTACCTAGAAATAATAATTTGCTCATTTTCAAATAAAAGTAATTTCTTAAAAAAAATTATCTAAACAAATGAATAATTTTGCTATATATCAAAATATTCAATAAATAAATAAATAAATAAATAAATAAATATATATATATATATATATATATATATATATATATATTCATCAAGTATTATGATTAAATTAATAAGATACAACAATAAATTCCTCATACTAATAACTATATAGAACTGCTATTCAATTACAAACATGTGCACTTGAGGTTTCAATTATTATTATTATTATAATAATTTGTTTAATAACTTATTTTGTTAATATACGTGTGTTCACACGATATTTCGAAGAAATGTATTTTGCGGAATTGAAATTTGTATATTGATGAATATTGTGAATACAATCTCTAGTATTTACTCCTTTGATGGTTTCTCTCGAATACAAATTAAAAAACTTATAATTTCTTGATCTTCGGTCTTTAGGATGTTGTAGTTGCAAGTCTATTTGAGCTTCACTCTTATGAAATTCAAGGAAAGTTTGATCTTTCAAGTCTTCAATCTTTTAGAAGATGATGATCTCGAAGTTGATAAGAACTTGCACGTCTTGAGAGCTTTATAGAAGTTTGAATCTTCAATTCTTCAGTATTTCATAGCTTCAATTCTTCCTTAAACAAAAGACCCTCTCAAATGAATGACAATTTTTCCTTAAACAAAAGATCCTCTATTCAAAGGTCTCTATTATATAGAGAAATTTTGTGGGCTTTAAGTGGGCTTTGGCCCATTTGCTTGTTGGGCAAGCCCACTTGCTTGTTGGGCTTGGTTTTTGACCAATTTACCTGTTATGCTTAGGCTTGGGCCCATTTGCTTTATTGGGTTTGGACTTGGGCTTGGGATCATTTGCTTTTATTCAGCTTGGATCCATTTGCTTATTGAGTTTGAATTTGGCTAATCTGCTTATTGGACTTGAATTGAGTTGGATTAAGTAAACTTAATTATTAAAATCTAATAAAATATAATTATCGAATATTTGTTCGGATGATGTGACAGAATTTAATTGGCCAAAATTTCTTGGTGAACAATGTGTTTTTTTTTAAATTTAAAAACTAGAAAATGAATATATATGTATAATTGTGATTACTAAATAATTAAATTAAATTAGAAAAAATGAATTTAATAAAAAGAAGTTGAAAATTGAAAATTTGATATTAATTTTAATAAAGAAATATATTTTTAGAGCATTAAAATATTTAATATATATATATATATATATAATAAAAATAATAATAATAAAAGTTGTGGGTCCACAATTAATACATGTAGAAAATAATAAAAAAGAGAAATTATGAAAAAATGTGATAGAAAAAAAGTTCGTTAGTGTACATCTTTTGCAAATACGTCTAAACTAATATAGAAACCCTTTCATTCCCACTTCCCAGATCTCAGATCCCATATCCTATCTCGAATATCTCAATCTTTGACTGCACTCTATTATGTGTTCATGTGTAAATCTAAAAGTAGACGAAGATAACAACTCTCTTCTTCTTACTTTATGGTACTGGAAATTGGAATACTTATACATACATCAAATTAGTTTGAAATTGGAAGAAATTGACTTCCTAACTTGGCCTATGCTACTACTATTAACTAACCACAACTACAAATTGTCATTTTCATAGTGTTTGTCCATCAACTAAGCATATGTTAAGAAAGTTGTGGACACTTAAATTAAAATTATTTGTTTAAAGTGAAATAGAAAAATAGTAAAACACATAATAATTTTTTACGTGATACCAAATAATGATATAGGGGTGGAGACGAAGTTGCACTTCCTCAAACACCATGTCATAATTAATCAAATATATACACTGTATTCATCTACAATGGTTCAATGATATCTATATAACAAATATATATGAAACAATAATACTCGTTTTCTAACTTATCTGTAATTAATTAAATGGACATATCAATATAGTTTATTATTATTTTATCGATATCAATCTATTGCATAATTATCGAGCTCTATGTTTGCTGTTATCTAAACCACTTGAAATTTGTCCACGATCCATGAATGCATACTCCTCTATAATACTTGGGTTCCATTTGAGGTAACTTACAAATAAAAGAAAGTGAAATAAAATGTGTAGAACCCTTGGCTTACACTAAACGTGTATTTAAGTGACTATCATAACTGTACAATAGTCATTCAATACATCATCCAAGTAAGCATCACGATACACTTAAACTACTCTAAACAAATAAAACAATGAGACGAAGCGTTTTCGAAGTAAATAAAACAATGAGACGAAACATATTATAATAACAAGACAATTTATAAATAAAAGTGAAATATGAAATGTTTTTATCTAAACCAGAAACTATAGAAGCAGAGGTGGAATTTGTTTTTATCGCAATCTCATTATGGTTTTGACTTTCAAGGGTATATTAGTAATTAGCTAAGGAAGTTAGGGTGAGGGGAAAGTGTGTTTATTTTTCAAATCATTTGAGAAGGGCAAAGTAATAATTTTTCAATTGTTTTTCACCATTAGTTGAACGACGACGTCCCTCAAGTAATATAGTATTTTTTTATATGTATTGTTCATCGAGGATACTTTTTTACCGTCAACCAAACACCAAATAAAAAACTCACATGTTTTTAGGGACTTTTGTAAAAGTAGCAAAAAGAAAAAAAAATTATGATAATAGAGTCCGTGTCACAACATCTAAATTTGTAAAAGTAACAAATTTGAAAGTGATTTTCTTTTGATAATCCTATGATTATCGTTTGATTGCTATTTTGTCATACTCGCACTATGCAAAAAAAATGATGTCATGAACTGTTTTTTCTAAAAATTGGTCTTCGTCAAGGTCATCACAATGGTTAAATTTATAGTATTATATGTATGTGTGAGTATATTTTATTGCATGTATACCCTAAAACGTCTTGGGGATGGGCAGTAGCATTGTGGCCATCACAGGTGCACAACTTACTTGTCCAAAAACACAAAAAAAGTTAGATAAATTATTAAATTTCATCATGCATCTAATTTTATAACCTTTGTGGTTAGGATACGTACGTTGTTCTCCTAATATATATTACAGATTTGGATATAGATTATCAATTTCAATTTGAGTTTCTCTTTTTTGTTTTCTTATTTGAGTATTCAGAACTATCTTTCTACTATCTTTTTCATTACGTCGTTTTTGTAAACCTAAATTCATGGTATCCATAATTAATTTTCAAACTTCCCCTTTTTCCTTCCAAGTTCTCATTGATAATTTTGAAACCAAATATGAAAATTAAGCAACAGCCAATACTACCTTATTTCAAAATGATTAGACGATCTGTTTAACCTTATTTTTTTCTAGATTATAAAAGCTTTTTACTTGATTTAATTCAGGAGTTACGTTTTAGTATGAATCAGCAACCATTTCTTCTTCCAAATATAAAAAAAAAGTCCTTGTTTATTTCGGTCAGTCCTTATCCAATTAAAGAGTATTTTACTAGATTAATTGTAAAATAAACTAAATTTGACTGACCAATTAGTAAAGGAGATATGTTACATGTGGAATGAACTATTAGAATAATAATGCAAATGTGAATTTTGAAATGAAGAACTATTGTGATATATATTATATACACCACACAATTGGATTACAATTAAAAACATTGATATTCAATGCAAAAATAGGTATAATAGAATTTAGGGTGTGTAAATATATAAAAGATGTATTCTAAGTACACGTAATTGACTAGTATTAACTATTAACATCAAATAACATAATTAAGAGGATAGAAAGTAAAACACGTACATTATATTGTTTAGTTTTTTCTTATTTTGTCACGTATCACTTAGTCAATATTTTAGGAAAGCATGGTACGCACCTTGACGTGGGCAGAATATGTGTCTTAAAACCCTTTGAAAAAAAAAGAGAGAATGTTTCGTGGGTTTGATTGATTTGTAAGGGTCATCTACAAAGTGGATTATCAAACTGGTTACATCATTTGAACTCACATTATCAACTGTTATCGTAGCCACCTATTTTTATCTTACCAATATTTTTCTTTAAAAATAATATTAGTAATAATGGCTAAACTTTTATTTATTTGTTTTTGAAAAAAAGGTAAAAAAATTAGTAATAAATGAATTAATTTTAAATAAAATCTTCTAATATCAATTTTGACTTACTTCAATTTTAGAAAAAAAGAAAATCAATTTTAAATAAAAGTATTTTAATATCCATTTGATGTATTAATTTATTTTTCACAAAATCACACAATATCTCATTTAATTTATTTTAGGAAAATGAAAATTTGTTTTATTACCATAATATCAAATTTTGATTTTATTCTTATTACTTTTTCCTAATTTGTGGTACACTCAAGCTATATAAATAAGGATCCTTGTCATTTGAAAAAAAAAAAAGAAGAGTTTTTTGAAACAAAGAATTCTTTGGAGAAAAAAAGTTCTTACAAAAAAAATCTTTAGAGAAAAGTTGTTAGAGAAATTTTTTTTGGGAGAATCTCTGCGAATTAGAAGAAAAGTTTCTCCAAAAGATAGGTTTTTTTTTATTCATTTCATTACGTTAGTATCGTTACCTTTTTTTTTTGTACTTTTTTTTTTATTTCTCTTCACCAAATCAAATCTCGTGTTGAAATAGATTTTGTTAGAGGTTGCATGTGGTAGGGTTTTACTCCTACGGATCCGCACCTGATCGACGAGTAATTTTCTTTGGGATTTGATCTTTTTTTTCTCTTCTATTTTTTCTTTAAAGATAGAGAGAAAGAAAAAATTGTATAAGATTTTTTTAAATATGGCTTTCTTTTACTTTTATTGTTACTTTTATATTAAAAAAACTTTACTTTTTTTTCTTCTCCCTCGATAAAAGAGAAAAAGAAAAAGAAAAAGGCATAACTTTTTTTTTTAACTCTTGATCTTTATTTTCTTGTCTATAAAAATATAGAGAGAAGGAATGAGCAATAGACTATTATGTCATTGTTATTAAAATATATATATATATATATGCACTTTTAAATGGATCTTCCTATTGTATCTCCTTTATGATTAGCTATTTGACAAAAGTTTAAAATTCTTTTGTTAAGGTTCCAATCATCATCAATGAAATCAGCCGTTATAACCATATAATTAATATTTTGCACAGAAGTTCATGTATCTGTTGTTAAACAAACTCTTTAACCACTTCGAGTTAATATGTTTTTTAACTTTTTTTTCTCCTTCATATACATCTGAAAACAATCATTTGCAACAGTCACTCTTTATGGAATCACAAACTTTGGATTTAAGGTCTGACAAAATTGATCAAATCCTTCACTTTCTACAAACTTAAATGACCATTCATCCAAGATAATCATACTAGCTAGCAAGCATTGTTCTACAATGTTATTGAGTGAATGATGTAGCCATTAAACTACTTTCAAAATCTCTCTCTCCTTCAACATTATTTTCTAATGGATCTACATACTTCTTACATTTCTCTAAATGTCTTTTTAAATTAGTTGTACGATTTCTTTTAGAATCACAAGCATACGAAGTCTCACAATATTTACAAGCAACCCTAGGATATTTAGGATCACATATGTACAATTTTGCATCTTTCTACTTTTGTAAAATGTTTCCATACCCATGATGGTGGTTCAACCAATTTTCTTTTTCCTAACACTAGACTAGAACAACTTTGTTTTGAAGTTTCATCTACAGAGAATGAAGCCATCCTAATAATCATCAAACAAAACACACAAAAAAATCCATAAATTTCAAAATCTCATTTGGATGAAACATTCAAAAGTAAAAGGAGAAAGAGAGGATTGAACCCAGTAATAACTAAAGCCTTCTAATTTCTATTATTTTTTTTAAATGACAGAGAATGAGAAGTCACAGCAAAAAAAAAAAAAAAACAAAGTTTCATAAATTAAAGTGAGAGAGAAGATTGAACCCATGAGATTGAAACCAATTTCATAAAATAAAATCTTAAAAAAAATCCTTGTAAGTATCAAACATGTTTGAAAAAGAGAAATTATAGCCACTGAAGAAAAAAAAAAAAAAAGTTAAGAAAACCCCTTGAGTTCTCAAAGTAATAAAACTCCAAAAAAAAACTTCAACAAAAACAGAGCTCCATTAATCATAACAAACTTAGAAGAGAGGGTGGAAATAGAAACCAATTCTTAAAAATGTAATAATATAAAATAATAATAATAATAATAATAATAGCAACATAAACAAAGCTCCATTAGTCAAATTAAATATGAGAGCAAAGTTAATCAGAGGAACTCCAAAAACTTTGTAAAAAAAAACAAAGCTCCATTAATCAATTCAAAATTAGTGATTAAATGCCCTTTTTGGTGCATCTTTACAATGTCAATCAAATGACCTTTTAAAGAGAAATGCCAATAAAATTGTATAATCATCGAACTCAAACACCATAGAACGAAATAAACTTTTTTTTTAAAAAAAAAAACAGATGTGTTCTCCTATTATCCTAAACCCGAACGAAGATAACAAAAAAATTGAGGCAATGTGTTTTCCTTCCCTGTTTTCTTAACAAAAGTTTGATTTCTTCCTATTATCCTAAACAAAGAAATAAACTAATCCTAAAATTTACATAAAAAAGGCTTGATTAATCATAATATTTATATAAGAAATACTATAAAATCATCAAATACCTTGAAAGCTTCGAGGAGAAGAGGCTGATGGAGAATGAGAGACAAAGAACCCACCAAGATGCTAAATAAGGATAATCATGAAAAAGACCCCAAACCGACGAAGACCCACGTGGGAGGCTACCATGGAGAAGAGACTAATGGAAACCCGCGCAAGAGGTTACCCACAAATGGCAGAAAACGAACAATGAAGGAGATCATGAAATAAGAATGACAAAGAACAAACACGAATGAAGAGAAAGATGGACGACTTCTAATATTTTCTTTAATTTTAACGTAATCGGGTTAACCACACCCGAACCAAACTGAACCAAACCGTACCGGTTCAATGCAACACGATTGCTCTTTTAAACTGATCCAACTCGAATCGAAGTCAGTTCGGTTCCATTTTTTGCACCCTACTAATAATCTTAACTACTCAACAAAAAATCACAAAAAAAAAAAAACTAAAACTAAATTTAAGATATATATGTTGTTAAAACAAGGCACAACCAGAATACAAAAGTCAAGAAAATATAGTATTAAAATAAGAAAATTAAGAAAATAAGAAAATCTCAAAATTTTTCCCTTCTTCCAAGTAATTTGGAAAATCCTTGAATGTTTTTACAAATCCATCCAAACATTTTATTTATAGAAAAAGTGGCAAGCATGAGGTAGGTTACATGACTACTAACAGTCCATGTTTAATTTGATAAATGACACAAGTGTTGGATGATTAATGGATTGACATGTGGCTATGACCATTAAGCACACTATTGGTATCTATTATTAATAGTATTTATAATAATATACTAATTTAGGATTTTTTTTTCAAAAATAGAATTAAGTGCGAACATATTTACCGTGTATAAAAAAAATATAAAAAAGAAAAAAAAATCCATAAGCTCACAATGATTTTGTATCATGTCTAAATGATCTCTTAGCAAGTCCCTAAACGATCTTGTATCATTGTACCAAGTCTAAACAATTTTGTACCCTTGTATCTAACTTAAACGATCTTGTACCTAGTCCTAAATGATTTTGTACCTACTATAAATGATCTTGTACCCACACTAAACAAGCTTGTAGCAAATTTAAACAAACTTGTATCAAATTTAAACGATCTAGTTCTAAGGCTAAATGATCATGTACCCTTGTACCAAATGCAAATAATTTATGTGTGATAATGATTTATCTCTATCTATTTAGGATAAACAACTGATTGTTTAAATATTGATACACAATCATTTAGATCCTGTATCAAGAAGAAAAAAAGAAGATGAGATATTTAGAGATGAAGAAGAAGAAATTCTAGAAGAGAATGGGAAACGCGAATATGAAAAATGAAAAGTAATAACACGAAGAAATTAATAATATGGAGAGAATAAGAATAAATCACAAAAGAAAGAAAAGGAAAAGGAGTGAAGTGAAGAATCAATATTGAAAACCAACAACAAGCAAATATGAAATTTATGAAAAATGAATAGTGAGTTGGTTGGGCTAATATTTTTTTAGTTTGGTTAACCTAACAAAACTAAAAAAAAGAAAAAAAAATAGTTAGGACAATCAATCCACACTCATCAAAATCATAATTAAACAAACTCTGAAAAGAAAATATAACTAAACAATAATAATTGATGAAGTAAGTTAGATTTGTAGAAAACTTAAGGCGTTGCCTAAACAAATACATGTCATCCAGAATGACTCTAGATTAAATCTCCACCACAAATACAATTTAATGGTGTCAATTTTGCTACCTACTATTAATAAAACAAGAGCTTACAATGGGTCACACCAATACTTTGTGTGTTAAAGAAGATTTCAATAGATCTGAAAAAACATTTGAAATTGGGTTTACTTGATTGAATATCTTCCTATTACAATGTGGGACTCATATTATATAATAAGTCTCCAAAGATTTTCTAACCACTCCAAATGATATATCTGGCTAGCATACAACACAAACTAATTACAATAAATTGTATTGAATAGCAGAATTCAATGCAAAATATACCAAACACAAATAGTAAAATAAAATTGTGTTTCGATTGGCAATGTCCCAACCACCTTCATACCTCTTTTAAGTAAGATGAAAGCACCAATTTCTTCAGCCTAAATCGAGAGAAAATATGTGGCAAATCAAGGTGATCACAAAGTGATATTCAAGCAACTCATATTAAACTTTCATCGCTCCAAGCCATACTTTGATTGATCAGTCAAAATCACTAAACTTAGCTATTGTAAGGGTGTCAACAAAGCCATCAAATTTACACAAACAAACTAAACTTAAACTGTGAACAAAGACATTGACTGTCAATCTTAATATTTAGTATTCTCTTATCAATTTAGCACCAGTATACTAGACAGAAATGGTAGGTAAAAAAAAAAAATGCTTCTCGACACCAAACAAACTGAGGATACCTGACTACATCTCCTAATTGAACAAGGCAAAACTGAGGATTCAAGTTTAATATCTTCTCCTACTCAAATAACGAGTCTAAACAAACAAATGATGTTCAGGAAGCACTAAAACATTAACCACGTGATATATAGCAAAACAGTTATTCCCTTTCATATTGACATATATTTCCACAATTACTTTGATGGTTCAGCTTCAGCCAACATTAGCATGTACCACCAACCACAAACAATATTTCGTGGTAAACATCCATCGATGGATACCTTAGATGGTATGTTGCGATCAATTGAATCTCCAAGACCAAGCTGCTTGCCAAAAAAAGTGAAAGATATAGATACAAATGCAGCAAGACATCATAACTGACTTTTTAAGTTGAAAGAACTAATACCTGGCCATATTTATTCCAGCCCCAGGAAAATAACTGACAATCATCTTTGAGAACAATCAGCAAAGGACGAGATTAGAACAAGAAATAACACATAAGAGGTGAATAGAAATGTCTGGTAGGGTTTCTGTATTTTTTGTCAATAGATTGGTATTTCCATTTTTCCAAATTAAATTTGAGTTTGGTCACCATGATGCTCCCCCTCCACAAGGGTTTTTGAGCTTGATTGTGACCTCACTCCAGACAAAGTTGCAATCAGTTTGTTCACATTCTCGGTTAGTTTTGATGTGTTCACAAACCCATTAGTTGCCCCTTCTTATTTTCGTACATTGTCCAAGTTTGTGAATTATTAATTTGTATTGTCCAAGTTGAGGGGATATTAGAAATAACAAAAGTTAGATATTTTGTTAATCTAGCATTGATATATGACTATTAAAGATGTATAAATATCCATGAAGGGAATTTAATAAAGTAAGCTCAATCATCTCCAAAAACTCAGTTTCTAATATATAATTTTGGATGAGCAATAATCAGGAAAGAAAAAGTCTTCCACCATTATTTTTATCTTCCTACAAAACCCCTCGGACCAGGGGAACTTTGAATTTAGAATTACTTAATTATACACTAATAATAATAATTTGATTATTCAGGAAAAAAAATATATGTACACGATGTCAGCAGCAAGATATTATAGTTTAATTTTTTAATTAACATATTCATAAAGCAACACTTTAAAATTTTAAAAACCTCAAGTCAAGGGTTAGAGAGAGATATGCTTTTCCAATTTCAAATAGTTTTATGGTTATTGTTGCAATGTAATTAACAATCGTCCCTTGTTTAATAAATTTTTCTTTTTGCTTTCCCACTATTTATTTATTTGTTTTTCCATAAATAAAAACAATTGCCTCTTGCTTTCCTACTTGATGTGTCGTTTTCCAAATTAGTTCTCCAATTTGAAATTCACTCTAAAAATATTATGTCTTAGCTGTTGATTAAGCAAAAATTATATGACTTATATGACTTTTTTTTTCTTATAAAATAATTGGTTTGTTTTATACGAAATAATAGTGTTTAGTAAACTTTATAAATATTTAAATATATGGAAGAGAATTGTCTCTATGTCTATTTTGGCCATGACAATTTGTACGGTATACTCCGTTCAATAATTATTATTCATGAAAATTAAATAATTAGTTAAATAATTCTATTTTTTTAAGTTCAAGAGGGTCAAAGTCAATTAAATTAAGTTCTAAATTCCAATACCATATGCGACTCTTACATTGTAGAAAATTATTTACTTTTTAATACAAATCAAATATGGACAGCTTAGGTGAGGAGATAGTGTTGAAACAAAAATTTAAGATCATCATATAACTATACAATTTTTTTCTTAGGTTGTATTTCTTTTTTCTAAAAAATCTTGGTTGGTATTTCAAATTTCCTATTTCATTCAAGTTGGAAAAACCAAGAGAAAATACACAAGTAAGTTATGTTACATAAATATAATTGTTACAAACTAAAATTTATTAATAGTTTCACACGCATTATTTACAACATTAAATAATTGAAAAAAAATTAAAAAAATTAAATATAAATTAGCATATAAGATGAAACTTATTCATTACAAACACAAGCTATGTTATTTTCAATACCCATTGTGATTAATTTGAAGGGAAATGGTTAAAGTGAACATATGTCACAGCAGAAACTAAAAGGAAGAAAACCCCAAAAGAACTATTGTCATAAACAATTAGGGTATGTTTGGAGAAGGGTTGGATTATGAAAATGTTAGGGTTATGATAAAACTAGTTTTATGATGAGAGGTATTTGAGGGAAGAGTTATGTAGATAGGTTTATGTTACTCTTATGATAAGATGTGTTTAGGAAAATGGTTATGTAGTTGGTATTATGATAGTGTTATGACAAAATGTATTTGGGTATAGATTATGATAGTAATGTTATAATATATTTGTTTTCTAAAATATATAACGTAGATCCAAATAAACAAATTTCATAAATTTATTTTATTAAATTATCTCATACTTTTCTTAAAATCATTTGGTCTTAATTTTCTTAATTAGGACGTAAATTTGGTCATTCCGTAGACGTTTTCGACTAGTCATTCACATATTCCATTTCCTTACTTTTTAGGCTGTAATAGCTTATGTTAATTGTTATTTATTATTTTAATATCAAATTAAATTGTACGTAATAATAAAAACATATTATTTAGTTTTTAAAAACTAACTAAATTCATTATTATTGTTAAATGAAAAATTAAGAAAAAAAAGTTCAAAAGCAGATTAACAAAAAAGAAATCAAAACAAGATGTATTCATTAATTACAACAAATAAAACCTGGGTGCATCTTGTTTAGTTCAAAATCAAAATTTGAAATCAAATCATTTCAAGATGGAGATCATCCCAAATCTAGTAGGGTAAAATATTATAAAAAGAGAAATGAAACCTTTGGCATATTTGACATGATCCTTAATAGTAATGATACAATTTATGGAGGACATGAAACAATAGTGGAACATCTCCCTAAATAAAGAAAACAAATCTCCTTGTGCAACAAAAAAGAAACTAAAACCTATTTCTGTCCAATATCACCATTATTATCTGAATTCCACAAAAGATATACAAGAAATTTAGGACTTCTTTAGGAGCTAGTCCAATTAACCATCATAATTTAATTATATTTCTCATAATTTAATTTCAACAAAAAAAAAGAAGAAATGGATCATAACCTAATTTCCATTTAAAAAATAGTATGTAATTTTAATTGTTTCAATCAGTACAATTACAAGTTATACAATCTTATAACATGTAAATCCACCTCAAATTCAAGAGAAATTCCAAATCTCCTTACATATTTTCAATTTCAGTGCATTACTCGTGATAAAACAACTTTCACCGCTTGATTCTTTAGCAAATTCACTACTTTTCCCCTTTCACCTTCAAATCCTTCAATGCAAGTATCTTCATCTGAGAGTGCAGGGCTGACCCACATCGTTAGATCCCCATTTGTGCGTCAAAATTTCTCCTACTCAATCTTCTAAGAACCCGAAACGACCTGTGAAGCTCATCAATGGCGGCTTCAAACACCTCCACACAGCTTGAACTGCCCTGTTTCTCCCCTTCATCCACTTGTTGTTCGTCAACCTCCCCAAACGATCTTGGTGTCGTGTTGCTTTGGCAGAGTGGGTTAGCCATGGGAGAAGAAAGGAGACAGGGTTACGGAAAGGAGTATGGAGACGACTACGACGGGGATGCGTTGAAGAAGAAACTGTGGGGGTGGTGTTATGTGGTAAGAGGGGAATTATGGAATAACATGAGGCCCAAACAGCCCATCACAGTTTGGCTAAAACACCAACAACGAGTTAGTAGTGTCGTAATTCATCTTCTCCAAACTGGGTTTCACAGCAAACTTAATCATTGGCGGTGGTCCACAAGCCAACGCCATTGTTTCCGGCGAAGCTTCTGGAAGATGCTCCCTCATAATGCTCTCCCTCACCACTCCCACACTATATTCCCACCCTTCCCTTACACTCTCATTCACAACGTACCACACTTTAAACCTCTTATCCCTTTTACTCCATTCATCCAACTCATCCTTCAACAGAATATCATTTTCCGTTCTGTTCGCATACACCAAAAACATCTCTGTTTCATCCTCAGGATCCTTCAGCACCGCCTGCGCCACTTGATATATCGGCGTTATTCCCGTTCCGCCGGCCAACATTGCTAGCTTCTTTGCCTTCTTTACTCTACCGTCCACCACGAAATTTCCGTTTCCGGTGTATTCGATGTGGCCTAACGGACCTTTGATTTCTAGTTCGGAACCAAGTGGGAGAGACTCCAAATGCTGAGACATGAGTCCGCCGTTTGGAAATTTTGGGTTCACGTTTTTGAAATAGATTTTGACCACTAAGTCGAAATAGCCGACTTGATTGATGCAGGTGGTTGGTGTGTAGGCCCTCATACAGAGCTTACCGTCTATATTTGCACATAGGAATATGTGTTTCCCTACAGGTAATCCCAGGATTTGATCGTCTAAAGGCAAGCCGATTCTGAACCGTCTGACGTCGTGTGAGATTGACGTTTTGGAAACTAATTTGCAGCGAATTTTTTCACGCGGGATTAAAGCCACGCGCCTCGTTTCTGTTATTGGAGCCAAGTGAGGATTAGAACTAAAAGAATCCCCATGGATGGAGTTGTTAGGCGATGAATCCGATATGTAGCCGGTGGTGATCAACTCGCCGATTCTGTATTCCTCTAGCATTTTTTTGGCTTTGTCCGAGTGAATGGCGTCGAATTCCTCCGTACAATCGGTACCGGCATTGATGAGAATGCTGTCCATACCCCCAGGGTGGTCTTTGAGGAAACGGGTGCAGTCGTAAACATGGCCGTGTACGACGATCCAGGCGGATTGGTCTGAGTTGTGCTTTTGAACGTCAGAGATGGAGTAAGTCTTTGAGGTTGTGTTGATGAAGGGAGACGAAATACTCTTCTTCATGGTTTGATTGGATTCGGTGGATATTTCGAGATGTCTTTCTTTACCCATCCATCCGCCGGATTGGTTGCCGGGTACAGTTGGGTGTTCAAAAACGATTCCGATCTCTCCTTTATGCGGTTTACACATGTTGGTTTTCACTTGAAACCAACAATTGTTCATCATTCCCATGAGATTCCAAATGAGCTTTTCAGGTTGAGTGTTGAAAGTTTCATCCCAAGCGCGTACTGCAATTTCTTTAGCAGCAAGTAAGTCAAGAACTTCAACTTCCAGTGACCAAAAACACCAACACCAATATTTGCCGTATTTTGTAGCTTTCTCAGGACAGTCCAAATCGCAAACATGCCACGACTCACCACCATCTAAAGTCACCTCCACCCGTGTCACTTTCTTTCCTCCTCCTAATTAATTATTCATAAAGTTACTTATTCAATTCCCCTCGTTAATAAAATACTCACCTACCTCAATATATATCACCAAAATAAATGACTTACTCACCAGAATATGCATATCCCCTCAACGTGTATGGCCGTTGTGTCGTCCATGAATTTATCGGCAAGATTTCCTCATGACATGGGGTCGTTATCACCGAGTTTATGTTCAACTCAGTAATAATACACTCCGGCTTATACCACCAAGCTACAAGTTAATCCACAATACATTATTAATTAGATTATGATCTTATTGGGTTGAAATTAAAATGGGTTGTTTTGTATTAGATTTATGGGGATTTATTTTAATTATTTATACCTTCTGCGTTTGCTAATTCTTCATCGACATGGGAAGGGAGGACTTTGTTGTCTCTATAATGGTAATAGCTATCGGATTCTTGTGTTGTTACGATAATGCGTTTTACCCATTTCACCATCCTTCCACCGATGAAACCGGGGATGATAACCCGCACCGGAAAACCATGGTCCGGTGACAGTACGTCCCCGTTTTGCATATAGGCTAAAATTATATCTCTAGCTGGGTCCATGGCTATTTCCTTTCTGATACTAGTACCGTACTTGGACCCACCGCCGCCGGGCAGACATTCAGCTCCTTCAAAGCAGACATTGAGTGCTCCTTTTTTACGACTGAAGATACCACACCGTTTCAGAACGTCTCGTAGTGGAACCCCTCGCCAGACCGAGGTGGAAGTCCCGCCTGCACCCCAGTTAAAGCCAATGGTTTTTTTAACCATATTGTGCTCCCTACGGCGGTTTCCGGCGCAGACGAGTGTGACAGGAAACTCACGGCTGCTGAAATCGCTTACGAGTTGATTCATAGTGAACCGGGTTGGTTTTTTTACTAAACCGCAAACCTCAACGGTCCAATCCTCCCACTTAGCCTTGGGTACCGGACCGTGGTTACGAACGTAATGGAGAGGGACGGGAGTGATGAACCCATGGTGCATCAAACGAGATAACGGCGGCTCGGAATTGAAGGGATGTTTACCGGTAAGACGAACCAATGATTCATTTCGGTGGATCCAACAATCAGCCGTTCCGAAATCTCTGGGGTCCAAAATGGAGGGTTCCAATTCTTGAATCCCTTTACGAATCAAATGGGTAAAATCAGAGTCATTGTCGTTGTCATCGTCACTAGAGAAATCTTCATTGTCGTCGTGGTTGTTGATTAGGAGATGATTGGTGGGAATGGAAGGGAAATTGCAACAACGAAGTGATGAGTCGGAGCGGAGGTTAGAGAAAGAATCCAAATGAGAGAATTGGGGATTGTTGATTGAGGTAGCCATGGGAAGAGATGGAAGGATTTGTGGCCTCCAGTTTAATGTAAGAAACAGAAGTGTAAGGTTTCTGAGCAAGACAAATTGAGGGAGAGAAGCTTTATATACGAAACTGACTTGGAAAGGACAAAACATAAATTAATTTTTTATTTTATAGAAGGCCAAAAAGAAGTTGCCCATTAGGACTTCTAAAACAATTTATTCTTATTATTTTATATTCACCTTAATTTGTTGAGAGGGAGGGAGGGAGGGAGGGAGGGAGTCGGTTAGTGTGAGAGATAGATATGGGTTGATAGAGGCATAGAGCACATATTTAAGCCGGTGGCTTCTGGGGTTTTATCCTCCTTTCTGAAGTTTCATTTTATTACGTACTGCATTTGTACACACTTTCCTTCCATATCCAAAAGCCTTAATATTCTATCTTATAGTGTTACACAATAAGTTTCTACTTTCACTCCATCACTCATTTATATATATATTGAAGGTGTTTGAAAGGCTCAAATGCATTTAGAAAATTTGAGAGATATTAGAATATATTTGGAGCATCAAGAGCAAAAGCATAAAGGTAATCTTAAAACATCAAAATAGTAGAAATGAGAGTTGGATTGGAAACTCAGTAATATTATGTGAAATTTCTATTGGCTAGCTATTTGTTTCCCTTTTTTGCTATTTAATTACTATTTACTTTTTGGAGTAAAATATGTTTATATTAGAAAAAGTGAGTGAAAAAGAAGTGGCCAACGAAGGCTTTGAATAGTCAAATTAGAAAAAGAGAGAAAAAAAAAAAAACAAGGAAAGGGAAGAAGGTGAGTTCAAATATAGTAGGCAAGGAAAAGAAATGGAAAGAGGCATGTGTAAGTAATGATCATAAATACAGAGGAAAACGAAATAATCTAGAAAGGGGGAGGAGGGGCAATGGGCATAGATAGCCTCTAACCGGGGGCGGGGCTATTGGGAAGAAGGAAGCCAAAGATCAAAGGGATAAAAATGACCCTTGGAGAAACTTAAGGTCAAGTTTCAATTTCAAATTCAATTCAATTCTTCTTTCCTTTGTATTATATATATATTTCCCTATCTAAATTAGAATTTATAATTGTTTGTAAGTAATCCAAATACCATGGACCAAGGGTGAAGCAGAAACATAATATAACAAAAAGGGCTCTGGATTCGGTGGGGCATGATATTATGGTGAGGCCCTCTGTTCATTGCTGCTTTCAAGACGCATGCATTGCCATTTCGTATAAATTACTTTTCATATATTATTTGATTTTACCAAATACATTATAAACATTTACCACGTTTGACCATTACATTTTTGCTCCACTACAGATACTTCACGTCCTTTCTCCTTTTACTGTTTGCCTTTCCATTCTCTCTCCCTTCAAGTCTTTTCTTTCTTTTCTTCAATTTCGAGCAAGTATCATTTAAATGTTGGTTTTCTGTTTATTTTCATCTTGTTTTATCTTTTATTATTCTTGTGAACCGCACGACAATTCCATAATTGTTTGCATATTAAACAAAGTCATGAAACGTTTTAGAGAAATCAAGATCTGTGACTCAACCATACAACTAACTAGTTTCTTATTTTGTAGATTTATCTTTTCGATATATAGCTTCATTAAAGTGAAACAACAATTTGAAGATATTTTGATTCTGCCACAATGGCAGATTCAATCTAGAGTGATATAATGACTTCATATCTCAACTAATCATTTCGCTTCAAAGGAGCTCAATTCAAGCGTTATTAGAAGCAGAACATGTTGTGTTCTTCCTAACCATATGAAGAAGTTGGTTGACGTTGTCACATGCACTATCGAAAAACCAATGATTCCAAAAGAAAAACCAATTGAGGAGGAGATTTGAAATCTCAACGCATGGACAGAGTCAAATTTCATATATAAGAATTTAATTATGAATGAACTTACTGACGAATTATATGACTACTACAATACTATGTCCAACTACAAAGGAAGTTTGGGATGCATATTACACAAGAAGAGTATGATACTAAAGAGATCAGATCTAACACTACAAGTAATTTGTCATTTAGTGACACAAATAATTTTTGTCAGTAAATGATTAGATTTAGCAAGACAAAAAAAATTTGTCACAAAATATTATTATTAGCAACGTATTTTTAATTCGCGTCACTAAAAAAATTAGCAACAAAGAAAATAATGTTACTAAAAGTTAAATAGTTTTAGCAACAAAATATTTTTAGGTCTCTCGATTGGATTCTTAAGTCGGTGATGGATGTGGAACATCGGTTGTGTGAAAATACTTGTCGCAGGTGATGGATATGGAGAAATATTGCCTCTGTGATTATCAAGTAGAGACCAGGTCACTGAAAAAAATAAACGAAGAAGAACAAAAGAAAAATAAAGGAAGAAGACAATGAAGTTGCCGAAAAAAATAAAGGAAGAGGACGATTGGTTGTGAGAATATTGAAGTGTGCTAAGGGATATTTCTGAAATAATACAAAGTAATATATGTCCTCCATTTTTTTTTTCCGTAAATAATTTATATTTTCTTATACAGATGTAAATTACCCTATTAATATTATTCATATTTTAAGAAAACAACTGTGGAAATGTATTTTCTTAAAAGCAAATTTCAAAATAAGGGAATAAATTAAAAAGAAAACTTTTTAGTAAAAAATACCAATAAAATCTAGTCATAAGTTAAGGTGGGATTTTGTATAAATTATCCAAAATTTTTAAAACTCAGTAGTAGAAGTTCCTTCATATATATCTGCATTCATAATTCCTATAATGTCATTTTTTGTTTATTAATAATTAATTTCTCCTCGTGAGACTTGCTACTTTTCTACTATATTTGTATATGAACATTTATTATGTTACTTATGTAAATACATCCATATGAAACGGTATCAAAATACATCATTTCTTCTTATTTTCATAACATAATATTTATATTTAAGAAACAAGTGGAAAAGGATTGAAAGAAGAAAAGAAGAAAGTCGGCTACAAAAGCTATGCTTTGAATCCATCACACTCATTATAATTTCAAATAATAGTAATAAAACTAAGCAAAGGAAATTTAGTTGTCTCATGGGATTTGGTCTCCATTGGTTATTAAAAATTAGACCTCCAATTATAAGGTAGAATTTTTTAAATTGATATGCTCCAATATGATCATCATTGGTGCACCTTTTCTTCAATCCATTGCATTAATGTAAATTAAAGTGAATTAAGTATTCCCCACTAAAGAAGAGGCCATATAATTAAAGCACATTTTATCATTTTTTTCAAGAAAAATAAAATCTTAACAATACATTAATTCAAAAAACAAAAACAAAAACTCTCCAAACATGCTGTCAATGGCAGTGGAGAAGGCTGCACCAAGGTCAGAAAAAAACGAACATCTAAACTAAAGTATAAAGTAATAATAAACACGTACAATTATTTAAGATACTTAGCCCATAAAGAAGCTGATTGTGGGAAATTAATGAGGAGTTATAGTAGAGATCTTACCTGGAAAGAAATATCACAGGCCATATTGGTTTTCTTTAATTTTCTCCTAATAATTAGTTATGGCTCTTTCAAAACTAATAATAAAGTGTATATAAACATTTCTCAACTAGGATATTAGCACTAATTAAACTTCCATCTGAGAATTTAGCAAAACACACGAACTTATGTTTTTGCATTTTAGCAAAACTACTCCTCTTCAAACACTTTAAACCCTTAATAGTATCTTGATTTACTTTATTTGCTTAGGAGCAAATGAAT
This sequence comes from Cucumis sativus, assembly GCF_000004075.3. Classification (NCBI taxonomy): domain Eukaryota; kingdom Viridiplantae; phylum Streptophyta; class Magnoliopsida; order Cucurbitales; family Cucurbitaceae; genus Cucumis; species Cucumis sativus. The sequence goes on from NC_026658.2 coordinate 17,965,246, forward strand.
TTATTTTCTTGATGTGCAATCAGGATGATACATTTTCATATTCACAGTTCTTTGTAACAAACTATTTTCTAAACATTAAAAATAAAATCTCGATGGTGAGAAGTACTTGTTCTACTTGTGCAAATTAATCATAATTAATTAGAATTACAGTTCTGATTCTTCGTCACATGGATGTTGTGTCACGCTTTAAACTCATCATCTCAACAATGAATATATTTAAGAGTGTTGATTTTCTATAAAATGAATCTCTGTTTCATTGATAATTTAGTAGAGGTACAAACCTAGATATAATCAAAGAGAAATACACTTAAGAAAATAATATCATAATAATATGTACGGAATAATATCACCTAAAAATAATCTAATTACGTTAATAAAGGAGAAGAAACATACCTTTCAAGAAGAGCTTACCAATGGAACAGAATGCGAACAAGATGGTATATTCTTGCTCATTCTTTTGCTGTTGATCTTCCGTTTTTTCTTTTTTGGCCATTCTTTTGTTGTTGATCTTCATTTTTTTTTCTTTTTTTCTGAACAACAGATGAAAAATTACAATGTAATTAATTAATGAACATCACATAAATGGTAAAAATCATTAATTAAGGTGCAACACTTTTCTAGTAAGGGTCTATCGTAGAAAATAGAAATTGGACTATACATGAATCATTTTTTATTCATGTGTGACTTTGATATAAATAATTTTGAAGATTTTGAGCAACCCACGTGGTTTTGAATCTTAAATCTTTTAAAACTTCATATCAAAAATCAAAATCCACACCTTTTTACCTTTAAGAAACACTCATATCTTCCATTTGTTCTATTTTGTCCTTTATTATCTTTTTTCTTTGATATAAAGGACTTCGGCTTGAGTTGGGTTGAGTTGAGTAAACTTAATTATCAAAATCTAACAAAAATATAATTACCACAATATTTATTGTAGTTTATTTATTAAATAAATATATGAATGATATAACTCAGTGTATCATTACAAAAAATATCAACAATATATTATTAAAGTATATTAGTATATTAGTAAAGTGAATCATTATTAGGTATATCAATCAAGTTTACAAGTGTATATTAGTAATGTATCAAGTGTATAAGTAAGATTTCAAGCATATCAAGTGTATCTGATCAATTGAGTGTATCGGCGAAGAATACTAAGTGTATCTACAGTACATCATGTGTATCAAGCATATCACGTGTATCAAACGTATGAAATTTGTTGAGTGTACCAAGCATAACAAGTTTATTAACAGGGCATCAAGTGTATTAAACTTATTAATGAAGCATTTAAGAGTATCAAGGCCGAAAGGGTATCAAGTGTAACAAAGAGTATTAGGTGTATTAAGATGTTTCGGTATATCAAAGGGTATTGAGTATATCAAATAATATTAAAATGGTTCATCAAGTGTATCAAGGTTCAAAAGTTATGATAAAAAAGTATCAAATGTATAAGTATATCAAAGAGTATCAAATGTATCAAGAAGTATCAGGTGTATCAGATGTATCAAGAGATATTAGGTGTATCAGGTATATTAGTAGCAAGGGCATTTATGACATTTTACATCTTGTATATGTGAGTTGAACTTTGATTTTACTATTTTTGCAAATAATAAATGTGTGTTATAGACTTAATTATTATGACTTGTTTTACTTTTCTTGCAGGTGGCCTTACGTTTTCTTCCTTTATTATTTTTAGTATTTATATGTTTAATATTTCTTAACTTAGTTTTTTCTTTATTTTATTATTATTTCACATATATGTTTATTGTCTGTTTTTATTTTCTTATTATTTTCTACGACGAGCTATTAGCTCAATGGTAGAGCGTGTCCCTAATAGTTGTGTCGTTGTGTCTGGACGGTAAGGGCTCTCAGCCACAAGATAGTTCAATGTTCTCATGAACCCTAACCGTGAGATGTGGATCATACATAGCACGGCGCACTTCTCCTATTTGAACTGAAGTTTGAAACCAAACTTCTCCTCGGGAGGATAGATGGGGTGATTTAGGTGATATCCAATGTAGATCCAACTTTCTATTCACCCGTAGGATCCGGTCTTATTATTTTTCTTCTCTTAATTTTTCATAATTATATGCTAATTTAATTTTAAAATTTAAATTTTCAATATTTAGATTAATTTAACATTTGATTTTCAAAAATTGGATCTAAATTTTAAATTTTCTTTTCAGTAGCTATATTTATTTTAGATTTATATGTCTAATTTAACTTTTAATTTTAAATAGTTCAACATTTATGTTGGATAATTTTTAAAAATAGTAAATTTTACAAAATATTTACAATTATAGCAAATTCTATCAGTGATAATTACAGAATGATAGGAGACTAACAGTGATCAAATTCAAAATTTTGCTATAGCTGATAAATATTTTAATTTATTTTTCTATTTTTAAAAATGTTCCTATATTATTTCCAGCTTTCAAATTTAAATTTTAAATATATTTATTTAATTTTTTTTAATTTTAAATTTTACAATTTGTTGTTTGCATATTATTTTAAATTTTAAGTTTATTGATTTTATATGATCAAAATTGGTTAGAATTTCACATTATATAACTTTTTTCATATTTTAATAAATTTTATATATTTTTTACTTTTTTACATAACTATCATCTCAGACAAAGCAATTATCATCGCTGTGCTCCATGATTCATAGTTGCTCGCTCGAAGTAGTGTTTGAGTAACAAGAACCATCGTCAGACTACAGGAATGATGAAGATGAAAAGGATTGAATTGAGCATCAATGAATGAAGATTCACAAGTAGTTTTTCTCAAGGCAAAAAGAGGGAAGAAATATAAGAACGGGAGAAAAAAAAATGCGCCAATACCATACTGCTGGTTGGAAATGACTTTTGAGCCTAAGCCCATGAGTAAAGTTTAAGGGAATTTTGATCCTCTGTCATCTCCATCACCATCGACTTCATGGTTTGATCCTCGTTTGAATCGTCAAATCTCGAATAATCAAAATCACCATCATCGTTATCTGCAAAATCTTGTTGAAGAACATTAAGTGCACAAAATGTTTTGTACTTCTTCTCTAGCAAAGAAATGGCACTTTTCTGCCTAATAATCGAACAAAAAGTTTTGTTCTCTTGGATTGAACAGATTATCAAAAATCCATCCCACTCCTTCTGCTTCACTTCAATACGTGGTTCCATTGGCTCAACAGATGAGTCCACCTTAGGAAGAGGACAAAAGTTGTTCTTCCCAACTTTGAGGAGGTGTGACACTCAGAGCTAGGGGTTGGGTGTTAACAGTTAAACGACAATGAATTTTGTCACCAGGTTGACCTGAATCGCCCCATCTATGGAACATTATAATGGCGCTTGGAAAAGAAGGTTGATGATTTAGCAATTTGAATGTTAGAGGAGATGATATCTGATAAGGAATATTTGCTACACATATATCCAAATAAGGAAGCTCAGTCTTGTACATCTCCTTGAATAAACTGAGCACATCAAGTTGAAGAACTAGTCAATTATTATTCAAGTTCAACAAACTCAAATTCATAATTAAACAAGCACAACCACACATCTGATGAGAAATAACCAATTAATGAATCTGCCTTAATTAAAGCGAGAAGAGTAAGATGTTCTTAAACTGCCTCTACAACTCAAGAACCGTCTGAAGATCGATTCGGACAGCAATAACCATCTTGCCACATTCTAAAAGCTTTTTTGTGAGATTACCAGTACCGAGACCGATCTCGAGCATCACATCGGTGCTCTTAGTTCCAGACATTTGAAATGTAGTCAACAAGCAAGGGATTCTTGAGAATATGCTCGCCTTTGGATTTATGGAATGAAATCCCTCCTTGAAATGGTGTTGCATTCTTCGCCCCTGCATTTGCCTTCTCCTTTTCCATTTTGCCTCCTGCCATTGTTGTTGAAACATAGATCTTAAACTTGTAAAGATTTAGTCTCCATACTAGAAGATCAACTCATTTATTTAATATAATTTGACACTATTTTCGTAAAACTGATCATCACGAACTTAATGTCATAAATAATCTATGGTTAGGGTAGACATTCAAAAGTAAAGATAAAAATCCTTGAAAACTATCATCAAAATCCTTTACTTGCTGCTGAACAGCAGCTCACGATCCTCCTAAACTAAATTAAAAATACCAAATGTCATACTCAATCGATATTCAAGAAAAACCCATAGGAATCCAATAGCAATTGTATTATGGGATTAACTGAACATTCGACTCAACTGACAATAATTTAATGTTTGTTGGGGCCATTCAAATAGTAAATGACGTCAAAGTACTCTTATATTGACGGGATGGAATTAATTAATACCTTCCAAACCAGAACTGCTACTTGAAACATATCATCCCCAGTTAATTTTGTTTTGAAGATCTTATTGATTACTAATAACAAAATCATATATAAGGGATTTCACGTTGGAGAAGTAACCTCATAATCAACTCATACTCATAATTTATCTCATTAATTCTATAATTTTTTTCTAAAAACTCCTCAAATTTATATTAGCGTCCACATTTAACCCTTTCATTTGACCTGTGGCGTATTCTTTTTCAATTTCTTTCCATTCTCCACCAAAACAAACAAATACACGAGACATTCTGCAAATACGTAAAAAAAAATTAAAAAGACAACCAGAATTTCGAGGTGAAATCATTAAAACTCAGTCGAGATTTGAAACCCTATACTAATCTCAGGGCAAATATAAAACAACACGACTGAGATCCTTAAATAAGAACCGATCGAGATTATGTACGAAAATACCTAAAAGAAATTATTGCTAGCCTAATCATTAGGTAAATGTCAATAAAAACATAATTTGTAAACAATAGTAAGTCATATTCACCTTATATTCTTTGATGGCTTTGAAAGATATGAATGTAGGAGGAAGAAAATGAGAGAGTCGAAACAATTGTAAAGCATTTCTTGAAAGTTGATAGAGAAACTTCCGAGCAAGTCATTCCATTTTTTAATATAATAATAATATTTTCAGTTATGAGGGTATTTTCGTCACAATCGAAAAATTAGTTCCATGATGCATTTTACTATATGTTCACAAAAATTTAGGTCAAATCTCCGATACACGAAATTACATTATATCTTACGGTCGATTCCAACCTTGATTGTCTGAGAAAAACAAAAATGTAAGTTTTTAAAATGTGCTACTTTCGATTTTTGTCATTTTAGTTCAAATAATCCTTTTCCAAACACGATTTCATAAATGTTTAGAAATTTGAACATTTTAAAATTTTAGTGAAATTTCCAATTTATTGTGTCAATTTAAATTTCAAGTAACTTATCAAATGTCTTCTTTTTCAGGTTTAGTTTGAAAAAATTGTGCAAAACCTCTAAATTATTACAGATGGATATAATTTCAATCACATAGGGACGCTTCTTCAAATGTCGATTTAATAAAATGATTCATTCATAAATGTTTTAGATTTTATAATTGGTTAATCATACAAATATCTTTCAACTTTATAGTTTCAATCAAAAAAAAATACTCTTAAATTTTCAAAAATATTTTAAGCTTTAAAAAAATATTCAAAAGTACACTTGAATTTAGTTTTAGATGAAAATCATAAAACTTTCTAATATCTGCCTAAACTATGGAAATGTTTCATAAGTATAATTAAAATCATTCAAAAGTACTGTTGTTAATCCAAATTTTACACTAATTTTCTCATCAACCAAAATGTGTAAGTTAAAACATAACATTTGACGAGATCTCAAAAAATTCTAAAATAAAATTTTCTCCTTAAAACACACTAAAACAATAACTAATCAAATAAATAAATATATCACACTTTAGTATAGCACAAATTACTTCAACCCTATTTTTCTTCTATTTTCCTCCCTTCTTTTCTTCTATACAAATAAATAAATAAATTTTCACATTTAGTAAAGGTATATTGGCTCTAAAGAGAATAAAGAAAATAATTAAAACACCAAATAATTATAGGATTTAAATATTTTAATGAAGTTGTACATTAATAATTTAGTTTGTGTTTAATAGCCATATAATTTTTTTATTTGATTAATCAATGTTTTAGTAAGGAGAAATTTTAGTTTAGAAATGGGTGATATTTAATGGAATTTTATGTTTTAAATAAAAGTTTAGAATATCAACGTGGAACGTGGATAGATATATTAAAGCATTAATTTTACATAAACTTTGATAAAAATATCAATCCAATTTTGAAAATTTTGAAAATTTTCTATGGATATGTTTCGATGGATACTTTTTAAAAAGTTACAAAATCAAAATTTTGAAAAAATTAAATTAAATTACTAAATGAATTATGTAACATGTCTATTATTTATATTAATATTATTTTGGTATTTACTTTTTGTGATTAAGTGATTTGTCTATTATTTATATTAATATTATTTTGATATTTATTCGTTGTGATTCAATGATTTTTCTACGATGTGATGGAGATGTTGATTCACCTCTCATATCGGTATCAAATCCATGAAAATGTAAAAATATCAATAGAAATATTGACATGATGAAAATTTGATATTATAGTTTCAACTTAAAATTTTTTATTTTATTTTGGGTGTAAATATTTGATTAATGAAAGTATATTTTAACTTATTTTTATATTTATGTTTTTACATGACAAAGTTAATGAACATTTATTTTTTATAATTTAGGCTTTCATAATTAACTAGTCAAGAAAGGTGCAATGCACATAAAATGTTGTAGTTTTGATTAGTTTTTTGAAATGGTAATTATTTTAGCATATAATAAATAATATTATATATATTTATTGTAAAATCAGACAAAATAATGCATTAATTACTCATTTTGTTGAATTAAATCATTTTTTTTCTCTCTCAACTTTGGATCTTATAATATTATTCTTTAAGAATGTAAATGCACATGCATGTTGGAAGAATTGATGGAGCATTTGATGTGTGTTTTGTGAACCACGGAGTGGGGAGCGTAAACACCTCCGGATGGAGCGTGCATCCTCTACAACATTCAACTGCGTAGTGGGGTTCTCGCAACTTCGCTTCCTCGACTTCAAAGGGCAACCCCCAAAACAACTCATTCAGGTGGGGAGGGTATCACATCGAGTCTAACCAAAGCAGTGTACTAACATTCAACTATTTTCTTTTTTTCTTATTTTCAAAAATAGACTCTTACACCATATAATATTTTATAATATTTTGTTTATTTGCATAAGCATATATCTATTTTCTCTCTTTCTTTTTTTATCTAATATTTCCAAAAGCTATATACATGGATATATGTATATAGGTTTCAAAATGCGTAATTTAATGTTTACATTATAGCTAAACTATATACAAGAGATATGATTTTACAATAATAATAATTTTTTTAAAAGGAAAAAAGCAACATACATTTGCATTACGTCTCAAGCACAATATATATTCAAGAACTTGGTAAATTTCTTAAACAATTAACTCTCAAGTGTAATTTCCCTATTTATTTAGGTCTCAGCTTTTATTTATCATTATTACTATATTAATCTTTTTAGGCCAATCAATGTTGAGGTTTTAGAGAAAAATGTCTCTATATTAATGTTTTTAGGCCAAGGACGAAGAAAAAGTAGGAATATAGAAGAGCGAAAATAGGAAAATGAAGAAAAGCCATGTAATAATAAGAATGCTTATTAAGAACAAAGTAATTTTAAACAAACAGAAAAGGAGAACCATGGATGAAGACTAACTGTTAAAATTAAAATTTTCTTTTCCCTATTTAAACTCATTAAAAGTAAATCAGGCCTTTTCAAGGATCAATCTGTAAAGAGTAACACAAAAGGGCCCAATACTGGAAATATGCAAATTGCAGTGCCATCTTCAGCTGCAATTCCAAACAAAAAAAAAAATAAAGTACATCACCTATCTGATCCCTTCCTAACTGTGTTCTTCAGACAAAAAAAAATTGAAAAGAAAGAAAAACAAAAAAATCAAGATGTAAACTTGTATGCAAGCAGAGACCCCTATTAACTTATTGCACTTCGTTAAACCAAACACTCACTCTCTGCTTCCTGCCCAACATTGTCAACTTTTTCTTTCTTTTACTCCCTAAAAGAAAATATTGTAAGAAACCCGAGACAACTTACCCCAAAAACAAGTTGATATTCTTTGGGATTGCCAAGTCAGATGAGTTTAAACTGACAAAGATCCCACATGAAAGATGATTATATTCAGACAGCACTGGAGGATTCTGGTAACTTACATCTAATCGGCTTCAAAGATGGCTTCAGGTTCATGTACTGCAACAAAATAATTGAGTGAATATCAAGTACTGGAAAAATGTTGAATAATCACAATTGAGTTCTTACATTTATCTTTACTGTAGCAATTCGCGCCTAATGTCAAATTTCATTGCACTACTACATATTGTTGATTCAATCATTAATATTCTCATGAACAAATATCAAAGCAGTATACCCTTGTCCCCTTCAGAATGAAAGGAGAAAAAGAAAAGGACGAGGCAATGATGTCTCATGCATAATTTGTAGGTCAAGGTTACAAACTAATGATTTATTTTCCATTTCGAGTATCACACTGATCAATACCTAAGGTGATTTATAAGTTATAAGTACCTTAACTAGTCGCTTCAAACAGCTAAATAGAAGCATATACAGTTACAATATTTTAACATTGAAATCGAAGATAATTAATTTCTTGAGCTATTGAACATAGGAATTCATGACATGACTTCCAGGGAATATAAGCTTATATCTTGTCCTGATGACGACTGATCACGCTTATGGTTATTCAGGCTTCCAAATCAAATAATATGGAAGAAGAGGCATAATTTAATTCAAGACCATGCGTATTGTTGACCAGAAAGCTCTCAACACAGTTAAGCATTAAAGAACAGGAAATCTATAAATAAATAAAAAAAATCAAACAATGATAAACAAGTAATGCAGAATGCAAAAATATTAATGAACAGATGGGAAGCAAGCACCAAACCTGCTGATAAAAAGCATTAATCTCCTCCTCCGTTAGTCCTTCATCCTCTCCTGAATTTTCTTCCCATCCAAGAGAACGAAGAAATGCAGCCTCTTCCTCGTCTGTACATAATGCTTTGTTAGGGCTCAAACTCTTATTCACAACCTCAGAAAACCTCTGAACCTCTTCAGAGGTATCGCCATTGCTAGCTACCTCATCATCAGTAACAGCAGAAGGATGCACTGCAGCACTAACCACTTCCCCATTCGCTATACCAGATTTTTCCTTGATAGGAGATGTACAGATACCCGAATCTTGTAAACAAGTAGAACCATTCACCAAAGTCTTTTTTTTTATGAGATTGAAGAAATCACTCCTGCTTTGTGATTGAGCAGAAGGGGGTCTCCTTTCCAAAGTGGATCCTGATTTCAGATCCAATGCAGCTACCTTTCGCTCCAGAGAGGAGGAAGGAGTCAGGTTGTTTTGGTTCCTTGAAGTGTTAGATGTTGCTGAAGAGGCAACAGAAGAAGGCTGGGAATTTGCAGTTCTACTGTTAACGTTATTAATAGGATTTGAGCCATCCTTTAACACGCCATTCTCCCATACCGGTTTGAGAACCAGAAATTTTCCATGAGTGGTCTTTGGAGAATCGGACTTGACTTGTCCACCTCGAAGAGGCTGACTATTATGTTGCATCATAGAGAGCTGTTGTTGACCGCCCTTGCCAGGCACATTCATTTCAGCAGTTCTGGATGCTCCTTTGGACTTAGATTTTTCAAAAGTACTAAGAACCTGAGAAGAAAATGAGACATCAAATTTGAGATAATGTATAGTACATTTGCAGTCAACACATTCAATTATTCGTTACAATTGTCTTCATGTACAAGGTTGCAGAGAACATTATTTCACCAGAAAATATTTTCCGTATGGAATAAAAAAAAAATCACCACTAAAAGTTTCCAATAAATACCTTTTCCTCTAAGATTCAATTGTTTTCGCTTGCCATCATTAGCATTTATATTTTGATAAGAAACAAGAGTTTGTATTAATCACAAAGAAAACAGCCTAAGGGCAGAGTGGAAGAAGCCCCTCCCCTCAAAGAACAATAGCACCAAGGCAGGCCACCCAATTATGGAGGATTTGAGCAAGACAGTAATTACAAAAACAATAACCATGAAAGATTCTCTGCAACCAAAATGTTTAAACGTCAACCGTTCCCCCTTCAAGTCTTGAAAAAAAAAAGCCACACAGAATTTGAAACAAAAATTATCAGATTATACAAAACAGTGCAATCAGCATTGCCCAAAATGGGATTGAGTCGACAGACACAAAAATAATAGAACATGGTGAAGGTTGGCTTGGTAATCAAAGGAGAATAGGATCAACAAACGAGCACCAGGGAAACCATTCATTTGTAGGGTATGGTAGGATCCTCTGGACCTTAGGTCCCTATCTAGCTGCTGTACTGGCCAATGGGTTGCAGTGGAACAGGAAGTTAGAACAAGGGAGTCTGTTTAGTGCGATTATGGCTAAATTCCATTGATCTGTTTTACAAGAGATTTGCATTTAAGAAATAGAAAAAATTCTAGACCCCTACAAAGAACCTTCATATCTTTGAGAAAATGTTTCTTATGTGGCTTCATTATGGAGCTCCAATTCTGAAAAATATACAATACTTGGTCCCATATATAAATATCTTTTGCAGTAGCTTACATGTGAGTAAACTGTTCACTCAGCTTAGGCTATGAATCTACAATTGTTGTGCTGAACTTGGAGACAACAAATTTAATTATTGTTTTTAAAAAGAAATGTTCATATAAGAAGTGCCACACGGTCACAATTAGAGATCTTCCACATTCAGCTATAAAATAAAACCATAAATGATTGTGCTCAAAAACGAGAATGAACTAGTTTCATTCACTTTATTACTGAAATTTCCCAATTCACAACACTCACTAGAAGAACAACATCACACTGCAAGTTTGCAACCAACACATTCTCATGACCATGAATGTTCAATTATGTAAATGCAATGGTGAACAGATAAGAACAACTTGTCTCAAGGGACTATGCCATCAGAATATCCAAATTTGAACAACTTATTTGATAACACCATACCATCATGTTTTAGCTAACCACATTTTATCTATTTTTATTTTACCCATATTTTGTTTCCAAAACCTGTCTGGGCCCTGAGGTTAGCATGAGAAGAAGTATACATGCAAACAATTTGTTAAAAAGCTTCTGCCCATGGATTAACAACTTTTACATCACTAAAGCAAATTCTTCACCAATACAATTGGCCAGAAAATACGAAACAAAATTTTATTAGACACAGAAGACAAACATAATAATATAGAAAAAAATATAGATTTTGGTTGCCTGAACTATTTTAAACAAAAACTAAAAATAAAAGAATACGTGCAGATATCAAAAAATAAATAAATAAATGTCAATCGATGGACAATACTTACAGAAACTTTGGGCATTGATGGCGTTACTGGGATTAACTGCCTGGACTGCTTAATGGCCAATTCCTCAAGCCTCTGTGTCTTGACAGATAACTAAAAACAAAGAATTACATTATATCAACTGCATTAATGTTTCCTACAAATGGTTTAGAGGAAAGTGACTACCTCTGTTGACTGAGAAGTAACACGACCTCTTGTTGGTGCCTGTGTTAAAGCTTCAGCCATCTTACGTGGAGTTGTAGCATTTGGAGATCCCAATCCAGAATTGGCAGTCTGTTGAATAGATGATGGAGCAGCCGGACTGCCCGTGACTGTAGTTGGCACCTCAGCCAAAGCTGATGTCCATCCTTCCCTACCAATCAAAGTTGAACTTCCAATGGGCAAGCTCTGAACACATGTGGTCAAGCCAGGAGACGATACTCTTCCTACGTCTGGTCCTCCTTGCCTTTCTTCTGATCCAAGTGATGGAAAATCCTTGTCGAAAACAGCCTTATCAGTGATACCATTAATGGTACTTCCTAAATGAAAGCCATTACTGTTAGCCTTGTGATTATAGCCTCCACTTTTCAAGTCGACAGCAACTCTTTGAGGAAATAAATCACCTTGCTTCCTAGACACCATTGAATGAGAACGTCGCAGGGTTTCCTTCTCTGCTCTACTGGAAAATACATTTACCAGAGGACTAGAAAAGTCGTAACCCCAGGAGTCCCCATGATTTGACATATCTTTCTCCTTCTCCCGGTCTCTATCACGATGATTCCTATTAAAATTACTATAAGCATTCTTTCCAGAGCCATTACTAGAACTCCTCCTCGTGCTTGATGAAGATGACCAATCCAAGAAATCAAAATGAGGTTTATCTATATCACTAATGCTCTTTGATGTTCTACTCCTCGAGTAATGACCTTGAGAAGAAATATCTAGTAAACAATGAGTAATACCAAATTACTGAATGTAATAAAATAGCGATGGGCAGTAAGCACCACAAAGGAAGAAAAACAACTAAACCATATAATCCTTAAAATCAAAATAAGATAGTATTGAAAACGAATAGATTGGTCCCCAACATACAATAAATTATAAAATACCTGAGTGAGAAGAAGACGATGCAAATTGTTGAGCAATCCCACTCCCAGAAAGACTTCCAGAGCTTCTCAACCACTCTGGAACTAATGTAGGTTCACTTCTTTCCATAATGAGTATTAAACATGATCAAACATAACTGCATAACACTTCTTGCATCCTTTACCACATTCTTTGAATAAATATTAAGTCAAAACACCACCAGAAGTACTAGTCCTACCAAATGCCCACCAAAGAGCACGAAAGTTCTATTAAGGTTTATAAATGCATCAATGAAATAAAAGAGTCGGAGCCAATATTACAATTTTCTTTGAAAGATGGAAAGGAAAGATTTAACTTGACCTAAATAAAAGCTCGCAAACTCCACCCTTACGTTGCAGATTTATTCTCTACCGACAACAAAATCCACCCTGTAAATCACAATCACTGAGCATATCCATGCAAGACAAGGAAATCATTACTGAGCTCCAACTCACAATAATAATATTGCTTGAAACCTCCTTCACTATGACAATCGGCCTGGCCGCAGAAGAACGCAATGGCAATGATATAAAGACTATTTGAAAGAAAATGCAAGGGAAGGAAGAAGAGTAACTCTCTTTCCCTCATTCATCATCACCCAAATAACGGATTAGATGCAAGTGTGAATGACTCAGAAGCCCCACATATCAGCGTAAAATGGCGGTAGAGATTGGAATGAAGATTATTATCAACGTGGACAGATGAGAAGACTCGGAATTTCGTAGCAACACTTGAAACCCCGCAGAAAATTCAATGAGAAGACCCCTAAAGTGGAGTAAAACATCAGGAAAAAAATAACAACAACTAACAGAAGTGTAAATAATAAAACCCTAGAGCATGGTGCATAATATAAACTTGGATTCCAAAAGCAATAATCAAAAACAAAAAAATCTAAAAAACGAAATAAACCAAAGTAAATCCTAAAAAATAAGCAATATGAAAGGAAGGAAGAAGGAAGAATACTGACCTTGAGAGTAGCAATTGAAAATGGAAGGAAGGGAAGAGAAAAGGAGTCTGGGTGAGTGATGAAAGCAATGCGGGTGAGAAGAATGCAATAAGAATAAGGTTGGGAGTAGGAGAAGAATGAGAAATCGGGGGTGGGTAGAAGTTTAGGGGAAAATGGGGATTGAATTATGGTTTGATAGAGAATGGGAATTGAGTTTGTGATTATTGGTCCGCCATGCGAGAGACGACGAGAACGAAGAGGGAATTGGAAGATGAAGAAGAGAAGATTGATACTGGAAATTTTGTAACATGCGAAGAACGGCACTCTTCTTCACACGAGAAAATAATATCCTTTTTCCATTAAATATTAAAAACCGGATGGATACTCAAACCTTCCCTACCTTTTTTTTATTTATATATGCTCTCAATTTCCATTATTTTTCTTAATTCCCAATTAACACATCGTTTTTTTTTTTTTTAATTTTCTTTTTCTTTCTTTTTCAGAATTAAATTCTATATTACCTTCTTTTTCTTATTTTTAAATAAACAAAGTGTTGTTAACTCTTTACAAAATATTGCTTCAAACTTCATCACATAAATACCTACATACATGATCCATGATCACCCCTTTTTTAACAACAATTAACTTTAATTTATGATTTCAAAACATTTGTCCAATATTATTTGTTTCCAAACAGAAAATTATTAATATCTGTGGGGTATTTAAATGCTTAAGTAAAAAATAAAAAATAAATAAAATGCTACATATTGCTTAAAAAAAATGCCAAAATAATCATTATGAACCCCCGCCCTATGGTACATATTGCTTTCCTTTTTTTTGTTCCATTTGTTTTTGTTGTTTAAATACTAATTTAATTCTCTACTTTTCAATTTTAATTCTTTCAAAACCTTTGTTTAATAGGTCTATACTATTTGTTTTGATTAATTTATTTTCTTTTTTTTAAAAAATCAACTTATAAATAAAGTAATGTAAATGTGGTTATTATTATTGTTTGCATTTGGTTACGTTATTAAATTTCAAGTAGGGTAAACAAAATGTTGGATGAAATTACCATACACTAAACCACATTGAAATTAGTAAATAAACTAACGCTTCAAATTTTTAAGGGATATAATCTTTTATATATTTTTTTATTTTTAATAATATTTCATCATAAATGAAGAACAAACACAAACTTTATTTGCCAACATTCTATCTAAAACTTAAATTTGTATGGTCAACATTGCTTATATCATAATCAAATGAACATAGTTTAGATACCGATCCTTCTAGATATATTGCATATCTAACTCTCCATTTACCTTATCTATCTTTTTTTTCTTTTTTGTTGGTTGAGGTACAATTTCTCTCTTTTATGTTAATATTTCAATTTTTTTTTTATTGCACTTTGGTGTTTGTATTGTATTTCATATAATTGTCATTAATTTGACTTTTTTTCTTTTGGGTATAGTGAATTACATTTAGCATGTATTCTAGCTTTTTCTAAGAAAAAAAAAAGCTATTTTTACGTAATATTAGTTTTTTAGAAATTAACGTATCATCGTATTCTATTGGATTCATATCATACATTGCTTCATAGATGAGAAACAATTCAAATGATATAAAAATCAAATGATAGCGTAGCGATCTTAAAAGACAAATATTTAAATACTACATTTGTTCAAGGTACACTTAAATACTAATTTTATTTTAAATTTAAAAGTAATTGTTGAGTGAGAAATTTTGGATCAATTACATATTGTCACGTCATTTACTAAATTAATGAAAAAATTACAAATAATTGAATTTGTGACCAATTGAAAATTATTGACATATATCTTAAATTGATTTTGAAAACAATATCGATAATGTCACGTGTTTTCATCAAAAGATTAATTCGATTTTATCGGAGTTAAAAGTACCCAAAAATATTTTAATTTGACCCAAATGTTAAATGGGTCTCAAATTCAGCTCAAACCCATAATGCATAGGCATTTGATGTTCAACAAATTTTAAGTTAAAAGTTTTGTTTGATATTGGGTGTATAATTGAATAGAGACTATGGTTATTAAAAGTCGTTTCTATTGTGAGAAATATATGCAAGGGCCCAATTTGTTCCCCGGGCCCAAATGAAGATCTCCCCAAGTTGGTTCATTCAGCCATTGTACGGTCTATTCTTTTGATATTTGAATTGATGTTTTACATTATATTTTATCTATTTTAATCACTTTTCCAAAATATTTGATTTAGCCACTTTTTAAAAACATATATTTTTTTTATTTAACCATCTTTCTCATCTTTTTTTTTATTTAATTTATAATAGATCTTTCGATTTTATATTGATATATTTTGATCTATTTATCACTTTTATCTCAAAATATATCATTATATCAATTTATCTCAACAAAAGTGTAATTAAAATAGGAAGTCATGAGATTTATCCATCATTTTATGTGGTTTAGATTTTTGTTATATTTTGTAAATAGTACTTTAACCTTTTACTACATCCTACATATACAAGGAGAGTGGGTAATAAATATAGAATTTTGTGTGAGAAAAATATAATAGCACACGTAAAAGTAACTATTTTTATTTGTACTATACTTTGTTTTTATCTTAATCGTCTCTATTTTCTAATTTTTTTTTATATATAAAATATACCACATATGATCATTTTTATGACACCCATGTATGAATTTGATAAGTATATTAAAGATTGTCCATGTTTCCTTTTAAATATTGGTATATTACAATCTCTAAAATCTTTGATATTTGTTTCCGTTTCTAAAATTTAATTATTTATTTTTTAGTTAGATTTTTTTTAGATAATGAAAGAGAGAAAAAACATATTGCTTTTACACGTAGTTTAGTGAAAAAAAGAAAAGAAATGGAAACAAATTAGTTAAAAAAAAATGGAGTGGAGAGCTTCAAAACTCTCAAATAGGTTGGGTGTTAATAAGATTTGATTAACCTTTTGCTTTCTATCCAATAATCTATCTATGGCATTGGTTTGTTTAATAGAGAAATTGAATAGTTTTGTGTTTTACTTATGAATTATAATAAAAAGCAATAAGTGATTTTGCTATTTCTTTTAAGATTTTTTTCAACAAAATTAGTAACAATTGTACACAAGTCTAGGCATGATCATTATAATTCACTTTGAAGTATATATATGAAATGTTTAGCATTTACACTTATCCAAGAGTCCATGCAAAAATGGATTAAACTAATATTTGAATTTATTCAAATGTTTTATCGTAAACTTTATATTATAATGTATCACTATACATTAAACTTTATATGAATCCAGTTCACGTTAAATTAATATTTGAACTTATTCAAATGTTTTATCGTAAACTTTATATTATAATGTATCACTATACATTAAACTAATTCCTAAAGTAATTTTGAACCTTTCAAATTATAACAAATATAAATAAATCTCATTACCCTTTACAAGCTACGAAGAGGACCTAATAGACCTACATATCAGAAGCTACAATAATCTGAGATTAATTGGCTAAATTCATTAATTACATTAATTAATATTCGTTAACTGTGAGTACACTCCACTAAAGACTCATAGCTGAACTCTTCTCACTGTAGATATATTTCTATGTCCACGGATATAGACCAATAACAATAAGTTAGTCTTTCATGAGTGTTTGTAACATTAGTTAGGTCAATTTACCATTTTACCCCTAGGTTACCTCTAATCCTTAAATATCAGCACTCCTCTAATGAACAACCTATTTATGATCCTACCAATAAATAGAAACCCCTCATACCATAGAGAGAGTAGAGCCCTTTATTCAAAAACTGAAGATACCATTTAAGAGAACACTCATCTACTTACCATAAAGTAGTGAATGAGTGAATTTCATCTTATGTAATTATGTTTCTAGCTCCCCACATGGTCTTGTCCCCAAAATGATAAGCTTATTGAGTCGACGATCTAGTCACTCTCACTCGTACAAATCAAAGGACAATCCCTCACGAACAGGAGTTCATAACGCACTCAGGATTAAGACTAAGTTACCTAGGTCATCCTAGTGAAATAAAATCCTAACTAGTTAACGGAGTTACATCTAGTGGTTACTATTTTGCGGTCCGATCTTATGCAAACTCATTGCATAAGATACCCTCACTCGCATGTCAACTACACGAACACGTTGAATCATTGCATTTATATCAAATACAAAGTGAATCGTATCAATAATGTACCATGATAAAGTATCCAACCTTATCCCCATGCTATAGATCATTTAAACTGATCTTGAACATTGATCCTTGTATGTCTTTACATACTGTTCAAGACTTGTAACGACCCAACTTTTCTAAGTAAGTCGAAGTCGTTAATTACAAACAAAGACCTGAGTTTACACAAAAATCTCAAATTCAAATAAATTCAAAGTCTCAAAGAAAACAATTTTTTATTTGGGTCCTGTTTAAAATAACCAAAACTTTTAAAGAAAAGCTTCAAATCACTCGTTCATGAATTCAGTTAAACCACAAAATTTTCTAAACAGTCTCAAGTACTAAAACAAAACATTAAGCGGAAGCAAATTAAAATATCCCCTACGGCAATCACGCTTCCTTCGTGCCCCTCGCCGATCTGCCTCCCTTGTTACATTTGCTTGAAAAAATTAAACATAAAATGGGTGAGTATTACTGGTCCCGTTAGAGGAAAAATAATTTGTTGACTTCCTATTGGGGTACCATGCACAGTCACAGTCTGTGATCCCGTAGGATACACATTATCAGTCACAGTCTTGTGATCCCGTAGGATACACATAATCAGTCTAATGCCCCGAGGGACGTACATATCAATCTAGTGTTTTGCAGAAACACATATCAGTTTAATGCTCCCGAAGGATGCATAATAAGGAGGTGTGAGGACTCATATTCAATGTGAACACCACATAGGCAGCAACTTTAGCCCAAAACTTTTCTTATAGAATGACATATTATAATAGACACCTTACTCTTTCCATTATAGTTCTATTTAGTCTTTCTGCCACTTTATTTTGTTGAGGTGTAGTCACAGTTTTGTGTCTTGTTATTCCACTTTTCCTGCAGACATTATTAAACTCCTCTCCACAAAACTCCAAACCATTATCAGTTCTAAGGTATTTAACCTCTTTATCAGTTTATTTTTCTATCATTAGTTTCCATTCTTTAAAATTTTCAAAAGCTTGATCCTTCGTTTTTAAAAAATAAATCCAACTTTTTTTTGAAAAATCATTTGTAAAGGATAGAAAATAACTTGAGCCACTTAGTCTTGGAGTGGATACTAGACCCCACAGATCTGAATAGATGTAGTCTAGAATTCCTTTAGTTATGTGTTGTGCTTTGGTGAAGCTTTGTTTCCTTGTTTTGCCTAGCACACAATGTTCACAAAAGGACAGTTTGTTGCATATTTCTTAAGGCAGAATCCCTTGCTTAAATAGGGCCTCAAGTCCCTTCTTACTTATATGAGACAATCTTTTATGCCAAAGGTCGGCCTCTGTTAAGTTTAGGGATGTCACATTGTTTGCCTCCTCTATCATTTCAACTCCTTTTATTATGAACAGATCATTTACCTTTTTCCCAACCAAGACTTCTTTAGATCCCATAAAGACTTGGAAAACTCCACCTTTCCCTTTATATTCACATCCTAGAGAGTCTAGCATTCCTAAGAAGATTCAGTTTCTTTTAAGGTGGGGAACATGTCTTACATTTCTAAGGAGTTTCACAGTCTCGTCCTTCAGTTTCATGGTAACTGATTCAATTCCAGCAATGCTTCAGGCATTATTATTCCCCATGAACACATATTCTCCACTGATTTCCTTATATGTATAGAACCATTTCTAAAAGGTGTCATATGGTAGGTACATCTAGAGTCTAGAACCAAATCATGTTTTCCTAGGGGACTTACATGGTTGACTTGGTCTAAGGTTGATGCTAATGCATCAGTGTAGGTAAAAGAGCTTTCTACTATGGAAGCTTCTGGTTGTTTCACTTTATTGTCTTTTTCTTTTTATTGATTCTTTCTCTTAAGAAAGAAACATTCTTGTATTAGGTGTCCCTTCTTTTTACAATATTTACACTTCTTTTTCTGTTTAGCTTTCGTTTCTTCACTAGAAAAAGGTTTGTTACTGTTTTTACCTTGGTTGTTTTGGGATTTACCTCTGACAAACAATCCATCTCCACTCTGATTTTCTTTATGTGATGACTGTATTTCCAATTCTCTAGTTTTGAGGGCTGATATTATGACATTTGTTTTGACTGATTCTCTTCCATATTTTAGTGCATTTTTCACTTCTTTGTAGCCTTGGGTAGGAAATTTAGTAGTACAAATGCCTCATTTTCATCATCGAGTTTATCTTCAAGGCTTTTAAAGTTAGAAACTATTTTCTTGAACTCATCTAAGTTTTCTGTTAGGGTTTTTGAAGAATCCATTTTATATGTGAAAATTTTTTCCCTTAGACATATCTTGTTTGGAAGATCTTTGGTGGCATAGAGACTTTCTAACTTTTTCCAGACTTTGTGAGCTGTCTCTTCTTCTAGTACTTGCCTAATTATATTGTCGCTTATGTTTAGTATTAGTGTTCCATAGGCAATTAATTTTATTTCTTCTTTTTGTGTTGCTGTGAGGATTGTTGGAAGTTCTAAAGGATCTAAAAGGGCTTTGTGAGCCTTTTGCTGTCCTAGCAAGGCTTTGATCTTTGCTTTCCATAAGGCAAAGTCTCCCTTTCCATCGAACTTCTTGATTTCTACTCTTGCTATAGCCATTTTCAGGCCTGTCTTTCTCTTATTTTCTCCAAGATTCAATTTCTTGAAATCAAGAACCTTACTCTGATACCAATTTGTTGGACCTGATTTGTTTTCTTTTAACTTTGGGCCTCAATTGTGCAGGATTTTAAGAATACTTGGAGGAAAGAAGGCCATATTGAAAGATGAGGGAATTAACCCTGCATGTTAGAGAGAGGAAAACTACGCAAAGAAAGGAAAAAGGGGTTCATTTTACCTTTTCTTTTCTTCTTCTCCTTTGATATTCTCTCTTGTAAACAAACCCTAGACGCTTTGATTCTTTGTGAATTTAATTGAGTAGTAGTGATTCACAGTAAAGTAGAGATGAAGGAAAGGGGGGAAGAATGCTCAAGTGTTTTTACATGGTTCCGCCAAAATTATGCCTACGTCCACGGGGAATGAACATTTCTTATTTATGAAGAGGAGTATACAAAATCTCTCTTTTTCTCTCTTCCTTTTCTTGTAGATGAAGAAGGATATGAATGTTTGAATGCAACTATACATATTTATAGGTGGTTACATATCATGAGTAGTTAAAAAAAATATGTAATACTTATGCTCTTCGGTTGGAATTCATTCTGTTTGTCTATTTTTGTTTTTGTTTATTTGTTTGTTTGGTTTGGTTGGTGGTTGGCAGGTATGTGCTTGATGGGTTTGCTTGGTTAGATAAATAAAAGAAATTGGAGCACAACATAACATAACAAAGTGAAAATAATAATTTTCATAATAGGATAAGAAAATAAAAAAACACACTGAAAGTGTTGTTACAAACTTCAACAATTCCAGAAGGGATAAACTGGGTTCATATTAGGGGAAAAAAAGCCAAAATTTTGCTCAACTCCAGGTGCTTTAAGATCCTCATTGAACATTTCGAACAAAACGACATCATATTTGAGATTGGGCCTTTTGGGGGTTCCAACTCCACTTGTGACATGTTTCACAAGGTTTTTGTTATAAGTCAATGCATTCTCAACGCTCGTGAATGGTTCGTTTCCATTGGTGGGCCACCCAGTCTCTGATATCCCAATTCTTATTTCTCCAGCGTCAATCTTCTCCAGAGCTGCATAGAATGAATCCACCATAGCGTCGAACAGATTGAAGTACTGTAAATTTCCATCAACCACAACAGGGGTAGAGGATGTGAAGAGTGCGTAATTGAGTGAGATTTGTTGTGGGTTTGATGCGTAGGCAAAATATGGGTACACATTCACCAATATTGGTGCCCCCGAAGATCCTAACACATTTGCGATGTCTTTCATTATTCCAGCAGCACTGCCTGTGAACGCTCCCGCTGAAGGGGGGTATGACACTCCCAATGCTGTCATGGCTACTACTGTTGTCACCTGCACATTTTTAATTTACTCAAAATCATACTATATACTTCTACCTATTTGATTTCTAAGATCTTAATTAATTAATACATGTTTCTTTGTGAATAATTTTAAAATTTTAAATTAAAATAACTTCTCTCAGCTTTAAAATCATTATAATCATACACCCTTTTTATCACTCAAAATTAATTTAACATTTAATTTTATACTTTTAGATCTAACTTGTATGTCATTAAGATTGAATTTTCAATAATTAACGTCTATAGTAAACATTTTATTTTTTTTTATTTTTTAAAATCAAACCTATAACCTCGTTCTCAGCCATGTTGACAAAAAAATCTGAAAATAGAAAGCTAATGGAAAATTTTAAGACAATAAAGGTTAAAAGACTATACATATACATATATAGTTACTTTTAAGTAAAAATGGTCTATGTATGGAAAAACTAACTTAGATATATATTTACAAACTACAACTCTAAATTTTTAGGGGACAAAATGAAACCAAAACTTGTCTCTCTTTTTTTTTAATTTATGAAAAAGTTGAAAATTATAAAATTCTTCAAATAATATACCAATAAAAAAAAAAATCATATAGAAACTAAATTTGTAATTTAACCCCAATAGATTGTCACACCTTAATGTCGCTTTTAATGCCGACGTCGACAAGGGCCTGCATTATATTTTTAATGCCATTGGCAACAAAAGGTGCAGCTGCATCACCAGGAACAACTTCATTGCCAATAGTGATATAAGCAATGTTGACATTCTTGTAATAAGGAACCACATTAGCATTAACCCAAGCATTTGCGGCTAATTGGTTTGTAGCAAACCCCTGTATGTCTTCATTTCTCGTCCCTAGCCACAACACTAAATCTTTCTTACCTTGCAAAGCATCAAGAACCCCATGGTTGGGCTCAAATAACCGTAGAATATTAATCCCACATCGTCCGTATAGGTTTATGACATCACTCGGTGTTGGAAGATTATCGCCATTCAACCCATAGTTGACTCCAAGGGTGCCGAAGCCACCTAGAACACAAAGTTGAACACATCAAAACAAAGAAGGTAAAGAAGAAAGGAATAGAGAAAGAAAACAAAGTTACAACATGTAGAAGTACTTATAGGAGGGATTTGATGAGAAAAGAGAGAGAGCAACAGAAGAAAGGAAGTAGGAAAGAAGAAGTCCATGGGGTGTGAATGATGGTATTTCTTTTTCTGTGATAAGCAATGGGAAAATGAAGAAAATTTATAGGGAATTGAATATGGGAATTTGGTAATTCCGTTTAAGGAAACAGAAAGGTAAAATAGGAGGTGGGCATTCTATATAATATTTGAGTGTACTTAACAAACATTCACGCATGTCGGCACGTGTCGGTTAATGACTCCGGACTAGCTAATGATAATGTGGCCATTTTGATTTGTCATTTTTTGGACAATTAGATTCTTTTTTTTTCTTCTTTTAAATATATTTAGGTATTCTTTGTTATTAACGAATATTAGATGAGTTTTATGGGATGTTTTTTTTGTCTTTTATATTTTCTGTTTTGAACAGAAAACGATTGTGAGGTAATCAATTGGAAATGTACATATATATATATATATATATATATATATATATATATATATATTATGTTACCAAATGGAGACAGAGGAAAAAGAACAGAAACAAATAAAAGAATTATTCTACTCTTTTCTCTTCATTATTGTGCATAACACTCTCATCCCCTCTACAATCTAAAACACTCATCAACCAACTCTTATTACGTTACTTAATATTTTCTCTTATTATTACTATTATCATCATGGATAAGATACACCACTTTTTGAATTGGTTAATTTGTTAAGTTATTTGTAAAAATAATTTTTCTTAGAGTAAATAAGTTAGTAATTAAAACGGGTGAGAGAATGAGTAAAATAGTTGTTAAAGATTTGATCAAAGAATTTTTTATGTTTTGAAGTAGTTTAAATATGTGCTAAATATAAGCAAGATACCGTAGATTGAGTAGTTATCTTGTTAAGTATAAATACAACTCTTGTAAATGAAAAAATATATTTTTTTCTCAGAATTTAGGATTTATAAGCTCACAAAAACAAAAGTAAGAATAAAATATCACTGTGGTTCACATTCTTTTCGATTTGAGTTCCTATAGTTTGAATACACATTCTTTTCGATTTGAGTTCATATAGTTTGAATAGATCTTAAATTTAGAATCTAAAAAGAATTTGAAGGACCTCAACATCATTTTAATAGATCTTAAATTTAGTTTCTAAAAATAATTTGAATAATTTGAAGGACCTGACAAGGATGGAAGATAGTTATAATATTTTATAAATAGTTTCAATTATTTTAAAAAATGAATATTCTTTTTAATGAACATATATATATATATATAGTAATAAAACATATTTGGTAAGTATTTTAGTAAATAATGGTACATATATGGAGTATAAACAAGGAATGAAACAGCAATATATCCCTCATATTTTTAAAACGTGACCAACATTGATGAAATATTAGTTAAATGGGAAGTACATTTATAAAGTTAAAAAAGAACCGTAACCATTAAAGGTGAAGGTAGTAGGTAATATACAATGGAAAATGAAGATTTTGGTAGGGAGGGGAGATGGGTTATTCAACAATTCCAAAAAGAATAAACTGGATTCATACTGGGATCAAAGAAGCCAAAATTCTGCTCAACTCCAGGCGACTTAAGATCCTCATTGAACATTTCAAACAAAACAACGTCATATTGGAGATTGGGCATTCTGGGGGTTCCAACTCCACTGCTCACATGTTCCACAATATTTTTGTTATAAGTCAGTGCATTTTCAACGCTCGTGAATGGCTCGTTTCCTTTGGTGGGCCACCCAGTCTCTGATATCCCGATTCTCACTCCCTCAACGCCAATCTTCTCCAGCGCTGCATAGAATGAATCCACCATGGCATCCAACAAATTGAAGTACTGCAAATCTCCATCTACTACTACCGGGCTTGTGGATGTGAACAATGCGTAACTCATTGATATTTGTTGTGGGTTTGATGCGTAAGCGAAATATGGGTACACATTCACCAATATTGGTGCACATGAAGATTCTAACACATTTCCGATGTCTTTCATTGTTCTAGCGGCGATTGCTGAGAATGCCCCGGCCGAAGGTGGGGATGACACTTCCAATACTGTCATGGCTACCACTGTTGTCACCTGTAAATGTTTAATTTACTAAAAACTAAATTCTTTTGTGTACTTGGACTTGGAATTAATAGATCATATAAGTTACGCATTATTCCTTTTGAAAAATGGCGTTCACACCAAGTCCAAATATAGAATACGAATCCAAAATTTTAAAATTATAAAGATTAGACTATATATAGAAAACCTAACTCAAATATTATTCACATTACAAGTGATTTATAAGGGATAAAATGAATCTAAATCCAAATCTCATTAATCAAATTAAATCTGCTACCACTCAAAATTACTTTATTATTATTATTATTATTATTAATTTATAAAAACTTTGAAACATACCTCAGTACAAAAAATCATTTTTATTTAATCTCTTATGAAATCCTAACCCTTTTAAGTGTATTCCAAAGTCAAAATAATAGTAACGAAGAAATCAAAACAATATCCAATCAAATGAAAAATGTAACAAAACCAAATTCATAATTTAATTCAATAAAGCATTCATTACCTTAATGTCGCTTTGGACGCCCGCATTATCAAGCGCTTGCATCATATTTTTAATGGCATTAGCAACAAATGGTGAAGCTGCATCGCCAGGGACAACTTCATTGCCAACAGTGATATAAGCAATATTGACATCCTTGTAATAACGAACCACATTAGCATTAACCCAAGCATTAGCCACTTCTTGATTTGTAGCAAACCCCTCAATGTCTTCATTCCTTGTACCTAGCCACAACACTAAATTTTCCTTGCCACACAAAGCATGAAGAATCTCATGGTTGGGCTCGAATATCCGAACAATATTTATCCCACATCGTTCGTATAAGTTTATCACTTCATTTGGTTTTGGAAGATTGTCGCTATTCAACCCATAGTTCACTCCAACTGCGCCAAACACACCTGTAACACAAAATTCCAACGTATTAAAAAGGAACAAATTAACAAAATTTGTGGATATAAAACTTTAGGATTTGTTAATTACTTCTATGAAGGAATTGATGGGAAAATATGAAGATGAACAAAAGGGAAGTTGTAGGGAAGAATAAGGGCATGGTGAGTTTTTTAGTGAAGAAGAAGAAGGGAAATAAGGTGTTGTTATGGTGAGAATAATGAGAAAATTTAAGGGAATTATTTAAAGGGACTTTGGGAGATCAGAGTAATATTGAAATTTATTTTGGGAGCTCAATTTAAGGCATTAAAAAGGAAAGATATGAAATGTATATTCTATATAATGATTCCGCATGTAATATATATGGAAATTAATTTTTCATTTTTTTTGCTTAAGTTTGGTTAATTATATTTTTTTCTCTCCATATTTTAATCTATTTAATTGAAATTTTACTAAGTTTTTTCAAGAATAATAAAAAAAACACAACCATTTTCATTTTATATATAAAAAATACTAAATGACAAAAACTGATTGCAGTTTATTTGTTATAAAATATAGTTTGATATGTGTTGAGCTTTTTTTAAAAAATTGGAAAGTTAGACTAAGCAGCTCCATATTTTTCTAATATTTTTTGAAATACAATAATTTTTTAATACACAATGCATATAGAGGATTTTATTTTCTAATTAATGCTCATTTTTGGCTAATCCCTCTAATTAGATTTTTTGATTTTGTCTTTTTTTTATTGTTAATTATCTATTATATATGGTAATTATTGGTATCTTTTTATTTATTGAGCTATCATTAGAATGAAATTTATTTAGGTGCACATCTATCTAAGATTGTACTTCTTTTTGTGTATCTTACTTAACTTTCGATTATACTTATTGCATAATAAACTATTCTTGATATAAATTCTTCTAAATTCTTTTAGTTTTTAAATTATTATAAAATTGTTAAAATAACTTTTATATAAAAAAATATATATGAAATAGAAGTTAAACTAATTCAATGTTTAATTTTATACTTTTAAATACGAAATTTGCATTATTAAAATTGACTTTTGATGATTAAAAGCCTTTCTTAAAACTATTTTAATTTTTTTTAAAAAAAAAGTGCTGAACCACGATTTTTTGTAACGTTCTTTGCAAAGATACGTGTAATTCTAATATAAAAAACAAAAAATGATCTATCATTTTCAACACCATTGTTGTGACTTTACGAGTTATTTGGAATGAGAGGAACAACAAAATATTTAAGGAGACAGAAAAAAGTAACATTGAGATTTGGGATGACATCCAAGCTACATCGGGCTTTTGGTCTAGTAGATCAAAGCTATTTACAAACTATAGCGTTAGTTCTATTGCTTTATATATCAACATTTTTGTGTAACTTTATATGGCCTTATCTCTAGTCCTTTTTTTATTGGCTTCCTTAACTTTAATGAACCGGGAGTGATGAAAGTGCAATGAGGTCAGGGGCAAATTTATTAAGGGGCCAGAGGCACATGCCTCCTCACATTTTCGGTTTTTATATTTTAATATTAATTTTGAAGTGTTAGATTATAACATATATATTAAATTTAGCTTCATTTAAACTAAATACTGGTTTTGGTGTTGATTTTCTAAAAGGAAAATAGCTTTTTTTAAAAGGAAAAAAACGTATCTAAGATAAAACCTTAACCAATCTAACAAATATTTTTAAAAAATGCAACAAAATGAGTGATCCAAATTTTCACTTTTTCAACAATATTTTGTAAAAAATATATTATCTTTTTACGATGAATTCCCATATTTACATTACAAAAAATCATGTGAATATTATTAGTCTTTTTTTACTGCAACAAATGTAATGAATGTTATTGAAGTATTAGTAAAACGTTAAGATATTTTTTTAATATTTTTTTAATGTATTATTATATAGTGTTTGATGTCCCTACATAAAATTTATAGATCAGCCGTATGGGGTGTCCACCTAGTGAAGGTGCACCCCAATTTTAGTTACTATAATTTCATTTATTCTTTTAAAGATTCTTAAAAAAAAAGTAAGCGAAAGAGACTAAGAAAATACTAATATTTTTACGTAAGAAAATACAATTTGTTTTCAAATTGTAGAGTGAAAATGGCAATATATTATTGAAAAAATATTTGAAAAATTAACATAGACCAGCAATATGCATGGGCTAAATATGAGGTTTATTTAAAGTATATGATCAAAATGGCCTTAGAATTTAATATGATCTATTAGGAAAAGAAATTGTAATGTATTAGAAAGAGAGATGTTTAAAACTAAAGGAGCTTCTGAATTGTGCCCTTTGCTCTAATTTATGCTATTAGAAGCATGAAACTTATATTAATTATAAAATCATAAATTTAGCATTTATTTCTAAATTAAAAGCCTCTACTTAATAAACTAATTATTAAAATTAACACAATTAATTAACTTTTGCTATTTTATAATTAATTATCAGATGCTATTTTTCTACTCAAATCAAAATAGATTTTAGTTGTTTTTTTTTTTTTTTTTTTTTGCACAAAAGGATGTTTAAAATTTTGCTACTTTTACGTAAAGTTTCTTAAAAAAATTATTGAATGTTTTGATTAGCCTCTTAATTTTGAATATAAATATTTGTGTAAATTTTGTTGGACTAAATGATTTGATTATTTGGTGCATGTTGAAATATAGTAAAAAATTGAAACATAGCAAAATTTATATCAAATTTTATGTTTTTTTTTTCTATATTTTACAAATAATTTCAAACTTTTTTTCTATCCATAAGAGTTTTCTTTTGTTGAATATGTGAGACGTATATTAAAAAAAACCCTACAAAAAGATTTAAAAATGAACATTAAGGAAGCATTTTGGGTAACAACTTTAATTTAAAAATGTAACATATTTTGATCACCACAAAATACCATACAATTTGAATTGACTCAAATCTGCTAGACGTATTATCCCTTCTAGAGAAAATCCCACAACGCATTCAGAAATAATTTGCTATGTTATTCTTGAGAATGCAATGATCCCAAATGAATGTATTAGATAGATTTAAAGTAATTAGGGTAACAAGTAGTATAAGAGCCCTAATTTGATGCTGAATTGTTGTTTTTCATTGATATTTTGATTCGATTTTCGGTAATTATGATTGAAGAATTAAAGGAATTCGATTATTACTCTTTCAGTTCTTAATTGGATGAATTTGACAGAATTAAGTATAATTTGATGAAATCATGGCTTATTTGATGAACTCAGTTATTGTCTAAAGAAATGAAAGAATCTTGAATTCTTTATCTTGGTTTCACCGGCAGGATAAAGTACTTTTGGTTCAAAGAAACTAAAGATTTAAAGATAGATTTTGAGTCGCCGGCGTGAAGGAGTTTGGTACTTCGCCATTTGAAGGATTGCAGTCGGTGTTTGGTTTGTTTGTTCCTTTTTTCCGACTAGGTGCTTTTGCGGCCATATGTGTTCTTCTGGCAATATGGATTGTTGTTTCCTTTTTGTTTTTGTTAATAGTTTAATTAGTCCATTTGATTTTGCCGGCCTTACTTGTTTAATCTAGTCCGTGTTTTTTTTTTTTTTTTTTTAATTTTGATGGTTAATAATCCGTATAATTCTAACGACGGCCCGTGGGAGTCACGTGGTTATGCGTGACGCATGTTCAATTGTGTGGACGACTGTTGAACTGACATAAATTTATTTTCAGACGTTTTCTGTAGGCGGTTGAACCATTCATTTATAGCAGCACTATCCGAGCATTGATGGCGGCAGCGGCAGCGACACTAAAACTGGTGGTTATCTCTTCTGTTTGATTTCCATCATCAGTTATGTTTTCTGGAGTTTCTAGCATGTGTTCATTGTCCCACTCTGATACCCTATTGAAATGAGAGATAAAGAGCACACATCGATTTACGTTAAAACTCAAGTACCGAGAGAAAAACCATGATTGTTTGTTGTTATTATTTTCTAATGAATAGTATAATATGTACTAGGGAGAATAAATAGAATATACAAGAAAATAAAAAAGGAAAATATTTAGGAATTAAGGAAAATATTCTCCATAATCTTTCTATAAATACTTTAAGATTCTAACAATTTTGATTTGAACATAGTGGAAGATTGAGTATATCACAATTTCAATAGAATAAATCTATCTTTCAATGTTATATGTTGATGACGTACTCATAGAAAGTAGTGATGCTTTTTTTGTATTGAAATATTGTGGGATCATTCTCAAGGAATTTTGACGTTGTCACAAAAGAATTGTATCAAAAAGATTTTAAGTAGTGACATAAAAGATTATCCAACAAAACATATCTAATTTGTCGCTAATGGTGATAAATTTCATTTACGTCAATGTCCCAAGATCATGATGGAGACTAAGGAAATGCAAAAGATTCCCTATGCATCGGCGGTTGAAAGTCTAAATGTATGCTCAAGGATGTACGCGTACATATATTGCATTTATAAGGGGTGTTAGGCAAATATTTCATCTCGACACGGTGATGGATCATTGCAAAGCAACCAACCAGGTTATAAGGTATTTATAGAGAACGAAAGATTATATGCTCACCTATCTAAGATCAGAAGTTTTATAGATCAATTGGTATTCTGATTCCGTTTATGCTATATCTTTATGTTGGTTGAAGGAGTTGTATTTTGGAAAAGTGTTAAACAAATACTTGTGACTTCTTCTACCATAAACTTGAGTTTATAACATGTTAGGTATCCAATCACTAAGTTGCTGATAGTGGTTGGCAAAGACCACAAAAATTATTTTGTGACAATAATTCAATAATTATGTATTTCAATGACAACAAAAGTAATACAAAGTCAAAGCATACAGACACAAAAAGCTTCTAGTTCTAATAAAGAGTTCATAATGGTTAAATTTTGATTAAACACATAGGAATAAACTCTATGGTGACAAATCCAATGACTCCTGCATCCACTAAAAAAATTTATGAGCATGTTTCTCGTATAGGTGTTAGTCAATTTTTCGATTCCACAGTTTAGTTGGAGATTGTTATTGAGTATGTTCTTTGACCTTAATTTATTTATTTTTTTATAGAAAAATAAAGTTCATATTTTCTGTTTTATTATATGAACTTGTCTATCGGGCATGTGGTTTAGCATAGAGTTTTTAAGAATGATTTCATTAAGGACTTTGGACCAGTTGGAAACAGGCATGATCTAGATCACTTTGCATGAAGTTTTCATACTATTCATCCATATTTATCTATGTCATTTAATGTCGGAACTGGTGATCAAGGAATGTTTAATACAGAATATGGATTGGATTGAATTAAAATGGAACTCTATTACTAAAATAACATGTTTTATGTGTTCTTAAAGTTTATGCGATTTAATTATATCAAGTACAATAGACATAACCCTAGTGGAAAACTGTTAGACATATTAATTAAATAATAATACGTATAATTAAGGTATGGGTTATGTACGTGGACTAATAATTTATCACATTGGATTGTTTATTAGATTGTGCCCTATTATGTGATCTATTTAATTAAGACCTTAGATTCCTAATTGAGTACGAATTAATTGGATAGAAGCCTATTCTTAGGTTGATTAGGGCTTAATGAGAACCTCAAACTAGTATGTATAAAGAGACTTTATGGTCCCAATCCACCAAAACAATAAGCATTAAACTTTCTTGAATCTCATCTGTAGTGAATAATGTCACCCAGGGCATTTGGAGTTTTTGGTTGAAGAAGACAATAGTCATCTTATGGCCATCATTGACAATACACCATGCATGGTCTTAGCTAGGGTTAATTTATTTTAGGGTTTTAACTACAATAGCCTAAATAGGGTGCCTTATTATAAGTTTGACCTATTTTCATAAATGCCCTAATGATCTTCAATTTTACACAAATGTAGAGCTTAAAAGTCCAAACTATTCATCTTTATTATTAATAATATATTAAAAAATAGAAAAATGAAATAAGGAAAATGGACCATGATTTGCATATATTAGATATCTTATGTAAATACAATATGTGATTAATTCTATTATGGTAATATGTTATAATCAAAATTAACTCATAATTATTTTTCTTTTGGTGATTTTATTCAAAAATTCTTTCCTCCATACGATCTCCTTCCCAGTTCATTCTTTCTTATTTTGTTCATCTCCAACAAATTCTTCTGGTGAGTAAGGGTTTATGGTTATATACAAAATTTGTTAGAGTATATGAAGAATATATAGCATATTATGTAGTTCATGCTTCGAAATTTTATTAGGATATATGAAAAATATATAGCGTATTATGTAGTTTTCAGTCAACAAATTAGGGTATATGAAAAAATATATAGTATATTAAGTACCGTATATGAAAAATATAAAACGTGGAAACGGAAATGTGAAAATTAGTTAGAGGAGATTTCTCTAATTGTGTTACTAATGAAATTGAATAAACAACAAAATTGATAAGTGAAAATATGGTCGGCGTCGAAAAGGTGGAAGGTGATTTCTGTTATTGTGTTACAGATGAAATTGAATGGAGTCAATTCGTATAAATTATTTAATATAATGTTACCACATATTAGGTTCAACTTTAAACCATATTAAAATTATTTCTCCACTAAATGATATCCTAATATTAAATGCAAATATAAATTTGTATTATTGTATTAATAATGGAAGTTATAAAATAAATCATAAATGTTGTATAATATGATTATGGTATTATAATTTTTGAAAATCAATTTTATTTTATAATTGATGTGAAGCTTAAAATGGTTATAAAAAACACCAAATCTTAATTTAAAAAATAAATGAAATTTTGAGACATTTGTGAAAAATCATGTTTAAAGTAGATGGTTTATCTAAATATTTATTTATTCTATAGATCTCAAGTAATTATGCTCATAAACTCAAATTGCCAAGCACCCCTAAAGGAAAAAAATATAAGAAGAAGAAAAGAAGCATTAAAAGGATTTGCTATTAACAAAATATATATGTATGTATGACTTTCAAAGTATAGCTTCAATTATCTAAAAAAATTGAAAAAAAAAATTCTAATGAATTATTAGTGATATTATTTAAAACTTTGTGCAAATAATTCATTAATTTTGTGATATTAATTTATAAACAAAATTGATATTATTTATTATTTAAGGTGAATTATTTAAAAATTAAATGTTTAAACCAAATTTAAAATATATTTAGTTCCAACAAAATCTATTAAAGGTGAATTTATAAAAAATTCAATATTTAATCCAAATTCAAAGTTGTTTATAAAAATATATTATAAATATTGTTTAAATCTTTGTTCCAATAATTGAAAAATCAACATTTAAACCAAGTTGACAATATATTATTTGTTTTAGGCACATTTAAAAAAAAAAAAAATTGTTCTTTTGTGTATATATGTATAATTCATTGATCTTTCTTTTTAATTTTAATGTAAAATTACATTATATAACCCTACAACAAATCAAAATGGAGAAACATTCCCTGAACCCCTTCTTTTAGATAGTATGAATTTGTTATATTTGTAAATAAGTTTAAAAGTTTGACAAAAATGGTTGTTAATAAGCAGGCTTTACCAAAAGTGAGATTGATTATGTAACAAAACATTCCTTTCTTTTTAGTGAGGGTAAAAAACAAAAAGAAAGATCCCCAGTTAAAGGTTCTGAGTATTTCAAATAACATATATGCAGACATTACTATACAAAATAAATGAAGATAATTGGCATAAAAAAAAATTATAAAAGAAAAAAAAACTCATGTGACTTTGGCTTCCATTACATTTCATCAGAATATACACACCTCTATTGTGATGCCATGTTGAAGGGGGTCCTCACTTTCAAGAACCACACTTCATTTCAGTATTTGGGAAGATCTCTCCGAGGACTCTCTAAAAACTGGATTTTCTGCTGATCAAAGACAAAAATAAATGGTTGAATCAGAACCTTTTTTATCATTCTCTTTTATCCTCTTCCCTGTCATCCTCTTCATCCAACTCCATGCTGTTTCCGCTATCCTTCTCATTCCGCTCTTGCTTCACAGAACTAAGTTCACTCTCTGGTTTTCCACGGTTGAGGAATTGAGACTCTTCGTCGTCAGATTGAGCTCCAATTTCATCGGAGTAAGCATATCTTGGTTCATGATGTGATGGTTAAGTTAGTTAGGATAAATCTGACAGTAAAGAGAGGTAATAAGAAGAAACAAGAGAACTCTGTGAAATACCGTTGAGAACTTTGTGAGGGAGCCCAGAGGTAGCAGATAACGCACAGTAAAGCAAACGCAAGAATGTTCCAAAAGGCAGTTATGATCCAAGCACTCTGCCACCTTTCATTGAAAGGATCAGTCGCCTTGAAGTAGACCTATAATATGCAAAAGCCTATCATGAGAAGACAGCACTAAAAACAAACGGAAAGAACCTTCTAACTTTCTAATCAATAGATAATAATAACAGTAACAATCTGAAAAGAAGATCAAAGACATAAAACTGAAGAAATTGAAAGCAGAGTAAGTCAATTGCCTAATTAAATTCAGTTGTCATCTCGAGAGAGTTAATAGGTACACACAGACAGAGTTAAAAACACCAAGAGAAATCCTTCCAGTCTCATTCAGAATCAAGAGTCAGATGAGAATAATTCTCTACTTCCCAGAAATGTCCACTTCCCAGTTCCTACGAAAAGAACTACAGAACGTGCTAGATCTTGCACACACACAACAACAAGAAGACACGCTGACAGGTCCCTAAAGGCTAAAGAAATCAATACTAGTACCCCTGAAGAACAATTCCCTACTCACAATCTTACACTAATGACGGCACACGGCATGTACTAGTGAGAAGATGACAAATTAACTTAGACATCCAGTTTTTTGTATTTTAGTTTCAATATGGTAAAGCATTTAGTTGGACTAAAAGTGTTAACTGCCAACATGAGCTTAGCTCAATTGGCACCTGTATGTTCCTGTGAACAAAAAGTCTCGGGTTCAAATCCCCACCCCAGTATTTATTACAATATCTTTGCAAAAAAAAAATGTGTTAACTGCTGAGAGCTGAATCTATAGGCCTACATGGATAAAGGAATGTATAGAGATTGAAGCCATACCTCATACACTATCCAACCAACAGAAGCAATAACAGTGACTACCAATGCATTTGAGAACTTCCTGTATATTTCCAACTTAACAGAGCTCCTCTTCATCTGGAAAAGAAAAATAAAAGCTTATCGTATAGGATGAGTATCCAGATAAAGAGGTAAGGGCAAATATGGCAGATTCCAAGAATACCTGTAACTGCTCTAGCGTCCTTGAAAGGGAAGTAAAAATCCATAATATCAAAAAGGCATCTAGGAATGCATTAGGGAGGACTAGGAACAGTCTTGCTCTTCCAGAAACATCATTTATAGTCCCAACATACTCTGTAATATCCAATAACTCAGATGCCAAAAAGTAAGTTAACCCTAGAAGAAGAACCTTTGAGGTAAGACCACCAAGAGTAGGCCGCACAACACCATAACCCATGGAAATTGACAGTATAAGAAGTCGTGTAACTGTTTTCCTTACAGCTCCCACAGTCACCACCCATGTTGTGATTACCACTGGCCTAATTCCTGTATCATTAAAGTTTACGTATTCAAAGTACCAAAGGACCATCTCAAATAATCCAAGGGCAATGACGATTGTGATGCAATGCTGAAGTTGTAGAATATCTCTCCAGAACCTCACATATTGGGATAACCATATGACAGTAAGTAATAAATATGCAGCGGACATGAATACATAAAATCTCATTAAAGAGAACATCCGTCCAGGTAAATAACCATAGGGATTTTTCCACTTTGTCCTCCCACTCATCACTAAACCTTTGAGGTTTGGATCGCATGTTACGAAGAACAAGTTATACATTCCAGTTTTCGTTATGGGAACTTCCATATCTTCCATATGAGTGTACAAATAATTACCACTGAATTGCACATTTAAAACCACTGGCCACTTAGTATCCGATGAAGAAGGCCTTCTAATGACTTCTCCTTGCTTACATCCTTCAAGCTTAGCTAGATCTGGGGTGCAACATATAGCTCTCTGTCCACCATATGCAGAGCCACCAATGTTATCACGATCAGCAGCCTCAAAGATGATAACTTGTATCAGCCCAGTGCTATGTTCCATATCTGTATGTTGGTCAGCAGCAGCCTTGCTCCTCCAAAAGGTGATATTATAAAATCTGTCCCATTTGTAAAAGTCGTGAATATCCAGAATTACTGAGGGAAAAATATAAAGGAAGATCTTTTTGTTTTAATGCAGAGCATGAACATACGGTAAACGACTACAACTGGGCATAAATTTTTTGAAAAACCAGTTTTGTAATTAAAACGCAAGGATGCATATAGATAGGGCAATATCTTTATAAACAAAAAAATTAAATACTGGCGAAGTTGTTCAAAACAAATTTGTTCGGTCAACTAGTAGAGTAGTCCTAAATATGATCTTCAAGCAAACTGAAATTTTTCAGAGCAAGGATATTGTTCATATCTAAGCTCATCTACACATTAATAACCCATAACCGAACCGAGCCTCCACTTATACGAAGTATTAGAGCACCATGGTGGCAAAGCCATAAATAAATCAAGGCAGAACTAAATTAAGTGCCACATCACTGAAACTGCAGTAGTACTCTAGTCACTTTTTAAGCAATAAAGAAAATCTAGTCTCTAATCTCCCAAAATGATAAGAAACCAACCAGTAAAATGGAAAAAACCCCAAGGTTGGAATTCATTAATTAACATAGTTATCTTAAACGTTCATTGAATGGATAACAGGTCAATCTACCAAACTAAAATCAGTACTTAAATCAATAAATAGAAATCTTATTCATTAGTCATTGAAAACAAAACATTAAGCGATCGAACAGGAGAATCTTTCGCCTTTCCCAACCAAATTCGAAAAGCAGGAAGGCAGCGTTCAAAATACAAAATATATGAGCATATCCGTATGAACATCAGATCTGTTAAAAGATAGAGTCCTCCCACAGTCCCACTTAATGCATTAGTAGAGTTAACAAACAAAAGAAAAACAAGAGGCCAAATATGCAACTTCATTTTCCGAGTCACCAAGAAAGCAGCTTTTAAACCCAAATGTTAACCCTATTATGATATCAAAATGAAGGAACACACAGATCTAGCTCAAGAACAACGAAATTAAAATCCAATTACATTTGAAGTAGAACGATACAGTCAATAAAAACTATCCAACACTAACTCGGAAAAAAAGCACATGAATGAAAATGAGTTTAGAAAGAGTACTGGATGGAAGATTGGCCATTGCGGAGAGAAGGCGTGTTGGAATCGGCGGAGAGAGAAGCGGCAAGACCTTCACTGCCGCCGGAAAGAAGGAAAGCATTACCGACATCAATGAAAACTTGTTTGTGGTAGAAATGGATGGAGGCATTGCTGAGATTCACTGTGAGTGAGAGTAAGAGTAGGAAAGAAGCATAGAAAGTGAATAAAGGATTTGAAAGAAGAACAGATCTTTGTTTTGCGATATTCATGGCGAGAGATGAAACGGCAAAACGAGAAGTAGAGAGAGAGAGAGAGAAGGAGGGATGGGCGTTAGGATGGAAATCGGCAGATGAGATCGGAGTCCGATTGTAAGAGAAGCATTTGTGTCTGGGTGGGTACACGAAAGGGAATTCTACCACACGCGCGGGACGCGCTTACCTTTAAAGCGATCGAGACAACTCATGTGTAATATTCTATTATTTCTTCTTTTTTTTTTTTTTTTCACCCAACTAATTCTAAAATTTTACATAATTTTCAAAGCTTAGAAAAACGAATTCCATCAATTTATAATACTTGAATTAGATAGAATAATTGCTAATTATAGTATGCTTAGTACGTCTTATAGAACAACTTTACCTAATACTATTTCTATTTTCTCATTTCAATTCCAACCGATAAAACGGGTTAGACTTTGAGATGTAAATCTTAAAGGAACAAGGATGGTGATAGAGACGTGAGATATTCATCCTACTACTAAACACTTCTACTAACCTATGCCTACGTTGCAGCAATGAGTATAATATTTGCAGATTTTTTATGGCATATGCTAAATGGTTTTTTTATGTGTAACCACGTTCTTGTGAAAGGAAAGAAAGTGAAAAGCAGAGTGGTAATATTAGAATGATTTTTAAGCCTTAGAATTTCCATCTTTTATATCCCACAAAATTAGCAAGGATATCAGGTTTTGCTGTTGGACTGAATAAACTGCTCTCTTTTTCTCTCTCTAAAATATAGGATCCCCTTCAACAAATCATCATCTGCCAGATCCTTTCCTATCTGATTTATGAGTTTCTCCTCAAAACTTCCCACCAATTTCCCTTCTTTCACTTCTTTCATCATTTTTCTCACTCTGCAGATTTTGAAGTAGCTGATAGGAACATTAAACACAAGTGGTACGGTGCAGGGGAAGAAGAAACCAGTATTAGGATAGGAAATGAATTTAGATGAATTAGTTTTGAGGAATGTGATGTCTGTGGAAGAGGCAGAGCTAGTACATAACTCTTCTTCTTCACCTCCTGCAGCAGCCACAGTTTCGTTGTTTCTCGGAAAAAGGAACAAGGACATTAAACCGCAGCCTGATCCAATGGCTGAGGCTTCGGCCTCCGCAGAAGGGATGGATTGGATTCATTACCAACGAGCATTGTTGATTGATTCCAAGTTGCCAGTTTCTCAAGGTGTTTACAATCATGGGAGTGTAGCAGGTATTGGTGTTTACAATATGGAAGCCATGTCAATGACAACGTCAGCCTCGTCGAACTCAGATTTCCAAGAAGGTAATAATTGTGGACGGAAACGAAGACAGGTGGATGATATGAAGGAGAAGACCATTGAAAGAAGGCAAAGGAGGATGATCAAGAATCGTGAGTCTGCTGCAAGGTCCAGAGCCAGAAAACAGGTAAATTCATGAAATTTGTTCTTGGTAGCATGCATTTATTTTTTAAATTTCCATAAACTTTAGAACAAATGACAACATTTTTTTGTGTATACCGTCATATTTTTGTTTGTTTTAACACTCTAGGCTTATACGAATCAGCTGGAGCACGAAGTATCTTGCTTGAAGAAAACAAATAGTTGGCTGAGAAAGCAAGAGGCAAGTACATCCACTACAGCTTATAGTTCTACCAGACAGTTATATTTTGTTTACATACTAAAAAACTATAGTTTCCTTTTCTTTTTCAGGAAGCAGAAGGACTATTTTCTTCAAATCCAATCCCAATGCCAAGACACCAACTGCGGCGCACCAGCTCGGCCTTCTTCTAGCTCCTGATCTTCACAAGCAGACCTGACTCTGTTCTCTCTCTCAAGTTTTTTCTAGTTAGATTATTTTGAAACACATAGAACTTTACTTTCCTTCTGTTTCATGTAGAAAAAAATACTCTGATGGAAAATATCTTTGCTTGTGAATGCAGTTCCTATTCTTCCCCTTTTGCCTTCTCATAGTTCATGACACTGTAACATTCTAGGTACTTCTCATTTTCATCAAGAAATTTATTCTCACGATATCAGATCCAGATTATCGAGGATAATGACTACTTCTGATATGAAGCTGAGATTAATGGAGGAAAAGGTGGAGTCCTTCAACACAAACAATTTCACTTTATTTATTTTGACTATACAAAGAAATGTTTACATAAACAGAATCTGAAACAATGACTGGTAACTCAACCTTGTAGGGGAAATACAAATGATGCCTAAAATACATAATACACTGGCTGTAATACATAAATTCTATAATCAAAGGGGAAAACTAACAGAGGTACCCAATGAATTTAACTCACACGAACAAAATTGGAAGCTTTGAAGAAGAAACTACTTTTTTCTTTTTTCTTTTTTCTTTTCTGAAAATATGAAGATTTTCCACACAATCTTACAAATCCATTTAATCCCCACACGCTTTTATATAGCTTCTTTCAAGGTTCTACTTGCATTGTTTTGATAATGTTTAATCTCCAGTTCAACTCCCAAACAATCTCCAGCTTTGTCTGACCACAGGTAAAGATCAAGAGAAGCTTTAACACTAGATTAAGGCACTCCAGACGGCCCCATTCCCTTCACCACACTTCTCGTGGACACTCTTGATCCTCTCCACAGATTTGCATATTCCACTGCAACTCCAGTCAAATGATGCAACACATACATTTCCTGCTTGTGCCTTCCACTCACAATCTGCAAATTTTTATTGTCTTAAGATAAAACTACTTAACAAAATAAAAAAGATGCTTTGCAATAAGGGATAAAGAATTTGGATAACTAAGGTTTGGGAAAACTTTTGTTCTTTACTTTATGTATGCTGTGTAAATATAACATCATTCATATCTAATGAAAACATTACCTGGCGGCGTCCCACAGCACATATTGCGGTCATCAATATGCTCAACTTCAAGGCCTATTAACCAAGCACCAAGAGACACATCTTCATTGGCATATTTGTGCAAAATTGGCCTGCATCACAAGTTTCAACTCTTTGAATTGAAAATTACACGAACAAAAGGCGGGTACAAGTGTCTATAGATAAAAGAACCACTGGCCCACATACAGATTTCTTCCCAACAAAGAGATGGAAGATATATATAAGTTGCTCAAATTCATAAACGTCTCATTTTAACACAAGGCTAGTGCTCATTTGCCATTTCATTAGTAACAAACAATTAAAAATCTACCATCCATAATCTGTAAGTTTTTTTGATAAGGTAAATCCCTAACTGTAAAATATAACATAATATAAAATGTCAAAGAGCTGCAAGATCAAGTGAGAAAAGCTTCCGATATCCATTGAAGTCAATCGCATATTCTTTTAGCTCAGTAAACATTAGACACATTTAAAAAACTTTATGCGAAAAAAGTTGAATGTACTAAAAAACTTGACATCTCATGTTGATGCATTAATGGATTTAATTAAAGAGCTGTGATTAAGATGATGT
Source organism: Cucumis sativus (assembly GCF_000004075.3). Classification (NCBI taxonomy): domain Eukaryota; kingdom Viridiplantae; phylum Streptophyta; class Magnoliopsida; order Cucurbitales; family Cucurbitaceae; genus Cucumis; species Cucumis sativus. Next base: position 18,005,883 of record NC_026658.2, read on the forward strand.
ATTTTACTTTATGTACTCTAGATGCACATGGAAAAATTATATCCTTACTGATTGACTGCAACGTATGTGGCTAGATCCTTTGAGATTGCGTAAATCTGTCCAGTTGCATGTCTGAAATACTTATTTCCCTCCTCTCCAAATTTCCAGTATTCAGGCTCATGGTATTTGACACTCCTGGGATATGAAAGAAAATGAAAAAAAAATATTATTGACAAATCCCTTTTAAAAATACACAAACAGAAACAAACAAAAGAATGATATCATTGTTCCAAGATGAAACAAAATAATAGAGATGATTGATCTCGCCATCTTCGATTAACATGATAGATAGTCCATGATAATTACTTTGAAGAAAGAACAGGTCCAGATTTCATGCACCCAATATACACTCTGGGCTTCGAACGGTGGTGAGCAAGAGTAGTAGCTAGCATCCCTATATGAGAAAGAATTTTAAAAAAAGCTCAATCTTAATAAATGTATATTTGGTTATCATAAAATTAGAAAGAATAACAATGGTCCACGTGAAACACACCTAAATTTACATGGACATCGTCATCTATCTTGACATAGAAGTCAGCATCCCATTTAGTAACGGCAGTGGAAAAGAAGGATTTTGTTTTTGCAGATAATTCATGATACCCTTCAATATGTTCCTGCACATGATAATCCAGTTTACAAGCTGAATGTCTAATCATTCTTTTATATGAGAATTACTCCATGTAAATTCTCTTACCAGCCTAAGGAAATCTTTATGCAGCGCATCTTCTGAATCAATTGCACGATCTAAAATGCTGTTGGAAGTTGCGCTAATCAAGCAAAAATCAATGAGATTAGTTCCATCATAAACAAAGAAGCGATATCAAACCAGTCATATAATGCATCGAGATAAAACTGCACAAACATAAAAGGATGATGGAAGATTAACGTGGGATTATGCATTTCAGGGAGAAAACTGCTATAACAATTACATAACAAAACTACTTTCTGTATATGAGAAGAATACAAAACGTATGATAATCAGTCAGAAAGTCCGGTCTAAATTTACTTCCTATTTACATAGAAAACAATCTAGAAAATCTCTGTATCATTATGATTGTAAAACAGAGAACCTTAAACTCGTATAACTTATTTTCAAGAATTTAAACAACATAATATAACTTGCAGCTTTACCAATCGAGTCTTACATTGAACCATCTTAAAATGTGAACAGACCATACATCACTTTTTAGTTTCCACAACTTTCCTTTACGTGGAGAAGAAAAGTTTCTATTGTTGTATATAAGTTAACATTCCCATCTCATATGCTATGAAAATGACCATGCAATTTAGTTTCTACAGCCTCTCTCTACCCTTTTCTAAAAGAAGAAGAATTTTAAAGCATACTTCAATATTTCATATTTTTGGTTAAATAGTCAAAGAGTAAGTTTGAAAATACTAAATACATTAAGATGCCTTTAAAAACACTTAATTTGTGCTTCTCTCACAAGTATTTATAGAAAAAAGGCTTCACCTCAAAAAGTCATCACAAACCCACGTCTGTTATTGTCATATCTTAAGACAATCCAGCGCATGATTATAAGAGGAACTCACAGAGAGAAATTTAGCCAACAAAAGCCCTAATAGCCTATCATTTAAATGCCCTATTACATTCGTTAATACCGTTTGGATGGAAAAAAAAGAATAAACCATAAAGGAAAATAAGTTAGTTTGCCTATTTTCAACAGAATCTAATTTCAAAAAAGTAGCTAGAACCAAATACCCCACAAGAAACGCAATTCTACCTATGGCCAATCATAAACCGGACAACAATCCCCTTCTCTCGCTCCAACTGGAACAGCTTTTCCCCTGACCAAAACAACATAAACCATGTTTTAGCAGGAAAAATAACGTCAAATGATCAATACGAAACATAAGAACAGTGGGTAGGAGCTAAATACCTCGTGGCATCCACGTCTCTCTAACTGAATCTCGACGCCTTCTGCTACTAAAGGCGGTGTTTATCCCAATCACCATTAACATTTTCTTCTTCGGAAGATTACTTTTACCACTGGATTCAATGGAGGGGGTGTGGCTATCAGAGGAGTGCATCTCCCTAGAATTCCTAGCCTCCACTAAATCCATGTTAAGCATTGTAATTTTCTTGTCTAAAGATCTGTATCCCAAATGAGGAAAACAGTTTGTTAAGCCAAAACTGGAAGAATTAGGAAGCGAAAAATTAGAAAGAAATATAAGTTGAACTAAACTGGATTGCTTCGTGAGTTCTATAAACTTCGGTCATCATATCCGTTTTCTCCGCTGGCTTAAAAATTTCCAAGAAAAAAGAGAAATCAGACTAAACAAGCAAAATAGAATCAGTCGTAAAAATGTTGGGAAATCAGATGCATACACACTCACAATCTTAATTGAGCTATCTTCAGAGACGATTTGAAGTTCTTGTTCATGTCGACGACGGGAGATGACCTGACCATTGGATTCAGACGCCGACCATATTCTGCTACATAACCCAAAAATCCAAAATCCAAAAACCCAAGAAATCACCAATCAAAAGGCCATGAGGAAAAAAGAGAGAATTACATCAAATAGAAAAGAGAAAATGGTGGAAGAGGAGTAGAAACCTGTTCGTGATGAGCATACCGAAAAAGAAGAAAGAGAAACAAAAGAAAGGAAGCCATATAATAGAAATCTTTCTAGTGCCACGGGTCTTCATTTTCTTAACGGTTTGATGTTTGTTTTGCTGCAAAAGGGGGGAGAGAGAGAGACGACCCGAGTAGGGAAAAGTGGAGAAATGAAGAAAGAGTTTTTATGGGGGTAATGGAATGAAGAAAGTTGAATGAAATTGGGGTTTGTGTAACGTCATCCAAGAAGAATTAGGCGCGTTTTTGGAGGTCAAAAGTGTCAAAGTTTAGGCTGCGAAAGGAAGAATTTGCGAATGCTTGGATTACGCTAATCACGCTATAACTCGGGTTTGGCTTTCAATAGTACTTGTTGATGTTCTTCGTTGCTTTCCCTTTCTCTAATTGGAAAAGATTAAGCTTGAGTTTATGACTTAACTAATCTGAATTAATGAGATCATTACCCAATCGTCTTCCCATTTTCGTGGATTTCAGATTCTTAAACCACCTCCTATTTTCACTAATTTCCTTCCTTTCTTATTTATTTCACTAATCCAGTAGTACTTCAAAAGTTATCATCTTTTGTATTATATTTTCTTTGAATGTCTTCAATTTTTTACGCTCATCTTTCTATATTTCCATTGCTTTAATACTTATAACTGTTGAAACAATTCAACAAATATTGATTCCGCACATCTTCGTTGTTCCTAACAACAAATGAAATCAAACAAAAAAAATTGCTAACACCAAAATCTTTAAAAATTGGTGTATTCCAAAAAAAAATGACTTCTAATAGGACTAATTATAAACACTACACAATTGTTTTCTATCAGGTTTACCTAAAACCATGAATATGTCACATTTTTATTATGATCATCATCGTTTATGTTATTGTTCAATCCTAAAAGTAACGATAGCAATAAACGTAGTAAATACATAATTTTCATATTGTTACGGTAACAAATATATGTAACGATATTATTAAAGATAGTAGATCCAGTGTAATTTTTCAAGTGCACGTAAATTGAACATTTTTCATTTCTCAAGTATTATTAGATTTGATTGCAAATTTCAAAAACAAAAGTAATTAACTAGAGCACATTTTTTACCTTACCATTGATAGATTATTTTTTTAGTGTAAAAGAGGGCTTACATAAAAAAAAGGTTAAAAAATACTTTTGGTTCTTAAGCTTTCATAAAAATAACAACTTAGTTCCTAAACTTTGGTTTGTAACGATTTAGACCCTGCAAATTTAATTTTGTATCAATTTAGTCCATGAACTTTTATATGTAACAATTTAGTCATGCACTTTCAAATTTGTAATAATTTATCTCCAACACAAATAAAATTTATCAAAATTTGATGTCAACATTTAGTATTTTATGATGTAAATATTGTATGTTATAAAATTATCAAGTATCTAAAGTAGACCATTGACTTATTTATGAAAAAAAAAAAAGCTTCTTATCGAATTTTTTACACTCAATAGGGATTAAATTGTTACAAATTTTAGTAAAATTGCCAAATTTTTATATAGTAAAGTTTAGAAACTAAGCTATTAAAAACTATTACAAAATTGAAAAGTTTGAGAGCTTACTAATATTGATTTTTAACCTCAAATATGATTTAATTTTTTTTATAGAAATAATGATTTAGTTCATAAAAATTGATAAATAACAATTTAGTATCCCAATTTAAAATATAACAACTAAGAAAAATCAAATTATATTCCCCTACTTTTTAAATTGTGTTTGTAGCAAATCTGAAAATTGAACCTTCTTGGAAAGTATGGTTTAAAATATAATTGTAGATTTAAAGATTTGAAATCTGAATTTTGGAAACAAAAACAATATTATCTAGATTATGATTTTGAGTAGATGCCATTTTCTAATCCCTTTGAATATGATATTGGAAATTTTGTTTTATACAATAACATGCACGTTTTAAAACATAAAACATTGTTCTTGCTTTTTCCCTTTCATTTTCTTTATGTTTAACCAAACAAATTATAGTTTGAATTTTCATCCAAAGCTTTTCTTTTTCAAACTTGGTAAGCCAAAATGAATCCAATTTCTCTGACCCAAGAAAAAAGAAGAATACAGTAAACTAGCTAGAAAATAATTTTGTTTTTGATTTTACATCTGTAAGCAATTGATTTTAAATATTGCTGTTGTTTTTCTTTTTTAAATAACCTGAAAAATTATTTTTAGTCGCTCAAGATCTATTTGAGTATTTTTTAGCATCTAAGTATAATAGTCTAACCAAATGAAGAGGTGAAGTCTTATCATATAATGGTACTTAGAACTATGTTCAAGTTGGCTATGAACAACGACACAATCAAATATTTTTTAAAAGAATATAAATTTTATATGTTCATGTTATTTTTTTGTTAAGAGATACAAAACCTAATCAACATTCTTACCACTCCACAAAAGATTACCTATCTTACAAAATGAGCTCGATGGGTCAACCATTTTCCCCGTTTATTGGAGTCAATCATCATAAGCAATAAATGGTGTTTGGTGCAACTTTACCACTTTTACTCCAAGATGAAACTATATAATCATTAAAATGATTGTTTGAAACATTTGTTGGGGGCAATGACAATTCTTACATATCAATTCTCGAGCAATGGGTAAGTGACTAAAGCTCAACATTGACTTGACTATGTGTTTGCTATATTTTTCAAAATGCTACTAAAATTTTAAGTTATGTGTTCCACCAATCAAATCAATAATTCATTCATGATTTTAATCGTTGTGTGTATGATTATGATTATGATGATAAAGATGATTGGTTGTTAGCATGACAACAAATGTTGGAGATTTATAATTTTAAAGATGATAAGTGGTTGATAAATTTGTTTGAGTTGCAAGAAAAATGGACAACAAAAATTTTAAAATACATAGTTTATTGAAGAAATATTTAAAGTCATACCATGATATTTTGCATTTCCTTTGTCAAATTTTAAAATGAACCAAAGGACGTATAAACCTTACTAATACATACAAAGATGTTATAACATGTATAAAGAAATATGTGCACCAAAGGTATTTTAAATTGTTTGAAAGAGAGTATATTAGACACTCTTGAACGTAACCTCTACAAGAATAGTGAGTTGAATGATACATTGAATTAGTTTAATGTGTGCAACTTTGGAAAGATGAATATGAAAAGTAAGCTGAAATGGAAGGTATGGAGGTAGATGTTGGGGGGAGAAAATGAGAGAGAGAAGAGTTGAGAAGTTTTCAAGAAGGTAAAAAATGTGGGAGAAAAGATGGAAGGAAAAGGGTAGTAGGAAGGGTATGTTGGTAGTTTCAATATAAGATTAAAAGAAAAGAAAAAAAGTGAATTTGGTGGAAAATAATATATGATGGAAGAAGGAAGGTAGAAAATTGAAGTTTGATTGAAGATGAGGTAGTGGGAGGACGAGGAATGAAGAGAAAGCCTACAAATTACAATTGCTGGTCTTCGTAACTGATTGAAAGATGTACTTGAAAGGAGAAGACATACAAAAATAACCCTCACACTCACACATGTATCAAAACAATACATCTCATTCTTCACATTACTTTTCTATCCAAAATATATTTATTTGCACTTATACAGATTGTATATTAATGGTTGGAGACAAAAGTTGAAGTAATTGAAGATGTATTGGATATAATTATGTGTATGTTATAAAAAATATTCATATTATATGTAATAAATAATAAGTTTATCATATATAGTTGGATGGACTAGTATCATATAAATAAGAGAGAGAGAGAGAGAGAAACCAGGAGGGTATTTCATATCCATTGACCCAAAACTATTTGCAATTTGAAATGACAAAATAAAATGAAATGAAATGACCAAAAACTATTTAATAACAATTTCGTGTCTGCTTCCATTCCCACCAACCTCTCACCATCTTCAACTTTCCTCATTCTTCTGCAAACAATAATAAAATAATTATTTAAACTATTATATCAATATTCTACATTAAACTTCAATATTATTCAATCTTAATAACTTCTTTCATTACAAATTCATCTCATAACCTATCCACTCCTACAAAAATTTATCATTTAAAAATTATAAGTTTACTGAGTATAAAATTATCTGAATTTAAAAGAAGGTTTAAATTTACTCTAGATTTTTTAAAAAAAACTTCTAGATTTTACATTTTATGCAAATTGAAGATTCGAAAACATTTTTAAAAGAGTTTAAAAAAATACAATTACTATTTGTTTTGGATGCAAACAATTAAAGTTTTATTTTAAAGATATCTATAAACTTTTTAAAAACACCATGAACTCAATAAAAGTTTAAAAATACATCCACCATTAAAATGAACATAACCATTAATTCCTCGTACCAAAAATATTTGGACAAAACTATTGTTTCATTGTCACAAAAATAATTTTATGAAGTAAAAATAAATGCTCCTACCATTAATATGGGCTACCAATTTTTTTTTGAAGTTTTCTTAAGTTTAGAAAGAACAAATTCTAAAACAAATTACAGACGTCTATCACTTTTTATATAGGAAAATTGCATCGGATGACAAAAAAAAAAAAAAAAACAGCCTATAGCACTTCTTTTTTGCATATTGAAAATATAATAAATATGGCAAGTAATTAAATATACCATTTGGTTATTAACACACACTCACCTACTAACATACAATTTTATTAAAATATTTAAATCTTAAAATCATTTGGTGTTTTATTTATTATCGTTCTTCTTATAATTATAGTTCATATGCCTTAATTAAATGTTAATTTTTTTTGTGTGAAGATAAACCAGTTTCAAATAGTTAACAAAAAGAAGAGTACTAGGGAATTGATGTAATTCAAGGTAGGATTATTTTCTCAAATAAATTTTCTCTGCCTTCAAAGGCTAAGAGATGTGGTATTTATTATGAATTAATCTTGAGACTTTGTTTCAAAGGTAGTAATATAGTGACATGAGTCTTATTATCATAATTTTTTTTTTTTTGCTATTTTTGCAAACGCTCCTAAAATAAATGACCGTTTAAACAACAAATTCATTGAAAACAAAAATTTGTTAAAACGAAAAAGAAGAAAAAGAAAAACACAACTACCAAGGGGAGTAAGTCCAACCCGAATAATCCGACAATCTGAACTACTCAACTCATATTATATGAGTTGAGTTGGATTAAGAGTTTAAAAATTTGATCCGATTCAATCCAACTCAACTCGAATTAATAAAAGTAAAATTAAGAGTATTTTGTTAAACGATTATGTAGGAAGTTAAACGATCGTATGGAAAGTTAGTCAATCGTGTAAAAAGTAAACGATTGTTTGAAGGTAGAAAGCTAAACAATCGCGTATGAGAGTAAACGATATTTTAGAAAGCTAAATGATCGTGTAAGAAGTGAACGATCGTTTGATCGTTTGAAGGTAGAAAGTTAAACGTTCGCGTAAGAAGGTAAATGATCGTATAGAAAACTAAACGATCACGTAAGAGAGTAAACAATCGTTTAGAAGTTGGGAATGAAAATAAATAATACAACTCGAAAACCTAACCAAACTCAACCATATTTAACTGGCCGTTAGGTTGGGTTGGGTTGAAAATTCGAGTTATCAAGTTGTGAATTCAATCAACCCGAAAATATGGGTTTGGTTGAAAATGTTTCTTAACCCAACCCATGTTTACACTCCTATTGCATATAGTAAGAAAATAACAACTAAACCAAAAAAGAAATGAAATAACATACGCACAACGATACAATTTTGATTTAAATATCAAATCCACGAAGTTTTCCAAATTTCGAATAGGAATACCGATCAATCAAATGGGAAACTTGGAATCTAACATCAACGTCCCAAATTACATTGTATTAAAAAAATCCCTCTTTTATCTTTTAATTCCTTTAGATTAAAGTCTCAAAACCAACGTTTTGAATTACTTTCAAGCAAGAATTAATAGATGGTATATGATTGTATTGTATCTCAAAAATGAAAAGTTTATGTCATGTGCATGACAAAAACTAAAATGGCATCCCAAAAATTTTTATTTCCACCAATTTCTCTCTTTTTTTCCCCACAAAATCCTTTGATTTCATTGTTAATATTTTTCAATTCTTCCATTTGATTAATTATTGGAGATAGCAAAATTGGGAATGGTAATTTGACAAAAATCCAAGAAATGGCAAAATTATATTGTCAAAAAAGTTATTGTATTTGCAAACCACTGATGATAACCTACAATTATTCCATTTGATTATTGACTATCAACTTGCTATCATATTCATCTTGTAGTCTAAGAACTTTCCCACAATATTTTCTTAGTATCAACATCTTCCACCTTGTACTTCTTCTTATCTAGTGTGCTTCCACAGTTGTTTTGATGTATTATATGCATATTTAATTACTTAGTCATTTCTTTTACAGGAGTTATGACCTGTGGTGGAGTAATTGGACAATATTTCTTCAAAAGATGAGCAAAGATTTAGTGACATGAGAAGAGATTTGGTTGTTTTGTAAATACAATTCCTCTATTTAAAACAAATGGTAAATATTCCATTCATCCAAACATACATTATAATAAACACATCTATAACAATTGTTTTGTACCTAAACACAAACCATTATAATCCTGTGATTGAATTTTTTTTGGTTGGGTTGATTTGTTTTTTTCTTCTAAAAATTAATAATTAATTAGTGATTTTATGTGTACTTTTAGCTTTGATTTATTTGGTGGGATATATGGGGAATTTGTTTTGCTTTGTTTAATTTTAGGTGGAAATTTATTTATTAAATTGAACAATCTTGAATAAAATTGAATGAAATTTGGGAAGAAAAAATAAAGTTGTTTTAGTTTATTAATTTAAAAGTAAAATAAAAAATAGAAAGAAAGAGTATTTGGAATTGGAACTTCTTCATGGCTTACCCTTCCCGCTTCCCCCACGAACCGACGAAAACCGCTGTACCGGTTTTGGAAGACCGACCGAATAAAAACCCCAAGATATCTTTCTCTAATTCTCTCCTCATGTTTCGTTGGGGAAGCCACGTGGCATCAATGAAACACACATGCTCCCAGATGGACCCCATTTATACATTTATGAACCTAGACGTCATTCGGTCCATGTGAAACTTCTAGACTCTACAATGAGACACCTCATCATTCACCTTACTTGTATTCTCCACGCTACCGGCTATTCCCCTCATCCGGTTAACACCACCTCCCTCTTCCTTCCTCTTCCTTCCCCCTCCCCCTCCCATCTTTGCATCCACATTCATCGCCCTTCCTTCACTGCCATTTCTTTCTTATTCTCTTCTCCATTTTAAACTGCATTTCCTTCATTTTTATTATAAATTCCATTTTCATTCTCCTTTTCCATCTTCCAGTCCTTACATGGAACTTTCTTCTTCCTCTACAACCCCTCGCCGCTCCTTCTTCCGTTACTGTCACTGTACTTTCTTCCGCCCTTGTTGTCGCTGTTTCTGTTGCTTCTACTCCTATCCCTAATTTCCCATCCCATTCCTTTTCTTCTTCTTCTTTTTCGTCTTCTTCTTCGTCGTCTTCTTCTTCTTCGTCTTCTTCATCTTCTTCATTATTATATTCTGCGTTGTTAGGGTTTATGGATTTTCGCCACGCCCCCTCGGATCTTTCCTTCCGCTTAAGTTCTCATACCACATCTTCCATATCTAGAAGTTCAACTGGGGACAATTCCAGCTATTTGTGTTCCACGGGTTCCAATTCCTCGTACCCGTCGGATTTCCCTCAGCATAAGGATGAGAAATTCGATTTGGTGAAGGGGGTTGCGGATGATGATAGCGACGACGAGAAGTTTAGTCTTCTAGGGCAACCCTTGCGTGTGAAGAGACAGAGGGACGCTCATTCATTTCTTAATCAGGATTCTGCGAAACGGGCTGCAGTCACAGATGAATCGAGCCTTGACATGAGACGAGTTTTGGTAAAGGCATGGGGGAATCAGTCGCTTCGAATTGCTGACCCGGAAATTCATAATATTATGGTGAAGGAGAAGGAGAGACAATATAAGGGTATTGAATTAGTTGCTTCGGAAAATTTTGTTTGTAGGGCTGTGATGGAAGCCTTAGGCAGCCATTTAACGAATAAGTATTCTGAGGGAATGCCTGGCGCTAGATACTATACGGGTAATCAGTATATAGATGAGATTGAATTGCTCTGTTGTTCGAGAGCCTTGGCTGCTTTTGACCTCGATTCTGAGAAATGGGGTGTGAATGTCCAACCTTACTCTTGTACATCAGCAAATTTTGCTGTGTATACAGGTCTTTTGTCTCCGAAGGATCGAATTATGGGTTTAGATTCAGCATCCGGAGGGCATCTTAGTCATGGGTATTATTCTCCTGTTGGGAAAAAAATTTCAGCGACTTCTATTTTCTTTGAGAGTCTTCCTTATAGAGTGAACCCCCTAACTGGATATGTTGATTATGATAAGCTTGAAGAAAAGGCGCTCGATTATCGTCCGAAAATACTCATCTGTGGAGGAAGTTCGTATCCACGCGAGTGGGATTATGCTAGGTGTAGACAGATCGCGGACAAATGCGGGGCGGTTTTGATGTGTGATATGGCCCATATAAGCGGTTTGGTGGCAGCCAAGGTGTGTAAATTTATTTGACGTTACAGTCCTTGGGACTTGTGATTGAATTCTTTTAGTCAGATATATGATTCATGATTCATGATTTATGATAAAGCTTGATTAAGGTAATATGCGCTTGTCCCGGGGTGTAATCATTTTAGTCTGTGAGATTGCAATTTGAACTTCCGTCCCATTCTTGATAATTCATGTATCATCATATCATATTAGCGATCTAAAAGTTAGTCCCACGTATGCCACTCGTTTATTTATGACTTTGTATTTACTGTAGGAATGTGCTAGTCCGTTTGAATATTGTGATATAGTTACTTCAACAACACACAAAAGTCTTCGAGGGCCCAGAGGAGGAATCATATTTTTCAGGAGGGGTCTAAAATCAAGGAAGCAAGGCGTGCTTCTAACTCGTGGAGATGACACTGGTACTGCTACTTATGATTTTGAGGACAGGATAAACTTTTCTGTTTTCCCGTCGTTACAAGGGGGTCCCCATAATAATCATATTGCTGCCCTGGCCATAGCGTTAAAGCAAGTAGCTTCTCCCGAGTATAGAGTATATATTCGACAGGTGAAGAAAAATGCGCAGGCTTTAGCATCAGCTTTACTAAGAAGAAGTTGCAGATTGGTAACTAATGGTACTGACAATCATTTGGTGCTGTGGGATCTTACTCCTTTGGGACTAACAGGTACTATACTTGGATATTTGCCTCCTCACGGAGACACACTGTTCAATTGCACTGTAGGTTTGGTTTGAATGCTTCAAATTTTGTTGTTAGCTCTTCTAGTACTATTGTGATTTGATTTTGTATATGCTGATATGGTTTTCTTATGCGATAAGACCCTTGAGCAAATATCATTAGGTACTAACTTTTGGTGCTTAGTTTTGCGCTTTCCATTAATCATTTTTGCTGGACTATCAAGTTAACTTGTTCGGTTTGTCTCTGGTTTTGATTTGATTGTCTTATCCTGTCACTATTAGATAAGATTGAAGGAATTAAATCATAGTTCCCCCTTTCCCTGTTGTGTAACTTGGCTTCTCATGCTAAAGTCATAGGTTGATTGCATCCATCTGTGAGCATGTTGTTGAAAAAGAAGTTTCTAGACTTGTTTTCTCTTTAATATTCAGATTCTTTAAACACTTATTTCAATGTTTACATAAGTTTGTACAATATGGAGGAAAGTAACAACAGTGTCAAGACAACACCAAATTCATGTGAATGTTATTGGGTAAAGTTGTCCCTTGTGGGTTGTCAAGAAAAGAGCATCTAAGGTTGTAATGACAACTAATTTCTGATACTTTGATGTTTAATCTTATGCTGCAGCCAAGAATTATGAGATGATCTGTGAGGCATGTCATATTACAGTCAACAAGAGTGCCATTTATGGTGACAATGGAGCCATCTCCCCTAGAGGAGTAAGAATAGGTATGCAACTTTGTCTTATTTAGTACTTACTCAGCTTTGTAATCCTCATAATTCTGATTAGTGATTGCTGAGAGAGAATTTATAATGAAGTTGCGACTTATAGGAAACCAACTTGTTTCCTTGTTCAGGCACTCCTGCAATGACGACTAGAGGCTGTCTAGAGGCTGATTTTGAGACGATAGCTGAGATTCTTCTTAAAGCAGCTCATATCACAAAAATAGTCGTTCGTAGAGGAAAGCTTGGAAAATTACATAAAGGTATCATGAAGAATCTACAAAACAACAAAGATATTGTGGAGCTTCGGAACCAGGTCGAGGCCTTTGCTGCTTCATTTGCAATGCCAGGATTTGATATATGAATATATGAGCTTCTTGCTTGCTGCTATATACAACCACTTCATTTGGTAACACTAAACATGAATTCGTGTGCTTGTAAATTATAGGAAACTACTTAGTACGTAATACTGCACAAAAAGGTCCAAGTTTGACATGTATCATTCCTATACTTGTAACAAGTGAAATCTCAGTTTATGACAGAGAAATTTTCAAGTCAAATATCTTCCATTTAGACGGTGGTTTTGTGTTGTGGGGTGTGTGTCTGTGGATAATTCACAACCTCACATGAACTGATTATTCTGTCGTTTGTTTGCTGCAATATATACAATAGACTGTTTTGTCGCTGATTCTTATTCTTGATTGAGAGTAAATTCTATCCTATCAATTCCTATGTAAAATGTTTGTTCGATTGTAAATGTCATATATATTCGTTTAAAGCAACAAATTAATTGAAAGAGGCATGACAATTGGAACATCCGTCCACAGTGGAGTGGGAACTCAACTTGCTATGAACATAAAAGTTCTTTCTCTCTTTTCTTATTATTTGTTTTTCATTTAATAAATATAAGTACTGGAAGTGAAAAAGTTGCAAGCTTTCTAATGCATCAAAGTAATAAGCTGCCAGCAGGGATGTTAAAAAAACCGTTTACCCAATACACTTGATCAACCTATACGATTTAGGGAGGATTATTAACTCATAAAATAAAAAACGTATTGGGTTGAAGGTACATGAGTTAACCTACTATTAATAATTTAATAAAAAAATATATATTCTTTCTACTATCATACATATACGTGAATTGAGATTGAGTTAGTTAATTAAGCAATCCAACTCAATTGGATTCAGTAAGAGTTATAGATTAAAATGTGATCTCAATAATTGAGTTGGTTTTAAAGAAACCCAAGTCATTGTTTTAAGTGTGCAGTGCAGTGAGCAGTGACCGCGATGTCAAGTTTGTAGTTTGGGATCCGCTCTTTTGTGTTACCGTACCCAAGGGACCAAATATAAAAATGACTAAAACCAATGTCTTCAACTTCACTTCTTCATAATTTGATTAGACAGGTCGAAAGCAAACACGTTTTTTTCTTTTTCTTCTTAATTATAAGAAAAACGGAAAAGATACAAATAAGATTAAGAAATAAAACCCTTTTGCATAATTACATTTCATCATTCTCTATCCAACACTCGAGATTAACAACCCAACATTCCATTTGACCTCAACCTTATCTCATACATGAACATTACAATAAAATCCTCTCCAACAAAATTATAAATTCTGTACAACAATCAACCAAAACAAATAATACTAACAAATTCATACTCAATAATTTTGAAAAATATTCGAATCATGAAAAAATTTTAAAAACATAATGAAGGTGAAATTCATGTCTTCCTTAACCTGTGATCATCAAACTTTCCAACTTTGACTCCTTGTAAACTCTTTTGCATTATCCGATATCATTCTGCAGAAATCAGTCCCCATTTCCATAACCACTCTCTCTCTGTTCTCTTCCTCCATTAGCCATTTCAAGCTTTTCTTCACCTTCACCTTTTCCTTCTCCTTCTCCTTTTCCTTTTCATCATCTTCTTCTTCAGATTCTTCTTCCATCCATCTTCTTGCCGGAGCAGACTTACAACGCATGAGCAAAAGGGCGTTTCTGGGTGGCGCCATTGTTGCCTCAATCGATTCATCATCCTCATAACAGCGACTATTGCTATCTCTCTTCAACTCATTACTCCCATTTTCCTGTAAAACCATAAACCATTTAGAAAATGCAGTTCTCGAGCTTTCATTTTCTTCAATACCCACTTGGTTCTTCTCTTCTTCTTCTTCTTCTTCTTCTTCCTCTTCTTCTTCCTCTTCAGTGGTGAAATCTGTTTCTGGAAAAGCTCTAAAACACCTAAAATCAAACCGCATAGTTCGTAGACACGTTAAGAATTGCATAATATCTTTCTTGAAACCAAAAGATTCAATCCAATTAAACCTCCTTCTTCGTAATTTTCTCCTGTTATGAATTCTCTCTATCTCCTCCATCACCGATTGCCAGCTCTTGCTATTCTTGGGCCTGATCTTTATCTGCCCTGCACAAGTCACTTTGGGTGACGACGGTTCCGAAATCTCGGATCCCATCGTCTTGGCTTTCGCCCATACCACGGGACTCTCGGCGGATTTCCTCCGCCGGTGATATCGGCGGTAATCAAGACGAAACTTACTGGAATCAGACCCTCTGGCTGGACTACAAAGTGGGTTTGGCATTAAAGCCAAATGCGATCGGGAAGGAAAACAAACCAACAAATCCGATGAAGGGATACCTTTAGATTTTTCTCTATTCAATTTCATGGTGAAAAAGGGAGGGGGGGTTTCTAGCATTTAGTGGGGGGTTTGGGATGTGGGGTTTTTAAAAGACAATCCTTACAGAGAGTCAGAAGAGAAGAAGAAGAAGAAGAAGAAGAAGAAAAAGGAGAAGTGTCAGTAGTTGTTGTTATGGTTTTGGCCCCCTACTACTTTTTGTTTACTTTATTATCTGTTAAAACATGAAAACAAACTTCCTTTTTGCCTGCCTTTGAAATGGAAATTAAAAAGAAGAGAACAGAGGAGGCTCAGGGTGTGCTTTCCTTGGCCTTTACTTTTGGTTCTTCAGATGGGTTAGAGATTAAAAAAAAAAGGAGGAGTTTTTAGATGTAAAATTTATGGTTAAAAGTTGGAAAAGGGGCACGAGCTTTGTTTCATTGTCCAATCATATTCTCAACTAGGCTGCTTCTTCTTCCCATGAATGCAATCCATTCTTATTTGAAGCCCAAAAATGTCTTTTATATTTATATTATAGTGGTTTTTATTTGATGAGAGCATAAGCATAAGCATAAGCATATGCATAAACATGCTTATAAGCATATGCATAAGCAGCACCCAAGTATTGTGTCCCACAAATATTATTCAAACGACAACAAGATATTCTCCCTTCTTTTTATCCTTTCTTTTCTCATAATCTTACAATACTCTCTCTCCCCCACTCTCTTCCCTTTCCTTTCCGCCTAATAATTTCATCTCTCTACCAATTATACCATTCTTTGCTTCTCTTTTTTTAATTCCTCTTTCTCCACTCCTCTCAATTTTAGTTTTAACATCCCTTCCACTCTTTAATATTAACCAATTATCTTTCTTTCATATATATTGTCTCTCAATGTATGTGGATTCGTTCATTCTTTACTATCTTCTTAACATTTGTGTGATTGACAAGTCATTTCATGCTTTTTTCTCTCTATTTTATTAATTGATTTCAAATGATATTTTGAATAGGTACACCCTCCCCAAAGTTTCAAGAAATAAATATATAATTATATTGCACTTTTACAAAAAAAAATACACATGCTTACTTTTTTTAAAACAAGAAAAGAAAAATCCCATCTATCTTTTTGCCTTCTCCCTCTCTTATCTTTAAAAAGTTTAGTGGTTGGTGACATGCAAATATTATTATTATTATTATTATCGGTCTCCTCTTACCAAAATATTATCATTTTCAAGTAAGTACATTTTGTTTAACAAATTATGATTCTTATACCTTTTGAATCTTAGATGATCATAAATAAATTATCATGAACTCACCAAATTAAAAATATGGATTAATGGAATTTCTAATCGAATAAACATTGAGATTCGTCCTCTCCAAAAGTCAGAAATTGACAAAAAAAATATACTTTTCTCCTAAATTTTTATCAATACATCAAGTAGATCTACCCTTTTAACCTTATCATAAGCTAATTTTTAGTATCAACTAATAAAAAAAGTATAATTGAAAAATATTAAATTCATAAAACTTACTAAAAATAAGAACTAAAATAAATATATTGGGTATATATATGGAACTTGGATTTGATCTACTCTCTCATGTCAAATTAGTGTTAAATTTTCATATGATGATGAGTGTGATATGATTTTGGTAGCAATATAGTACCTTTGAAATGATGTAATGCTACTTTATTATTCCTTTACCTATGATTGATTGATTTTGAAAATTTTCTAAGCAAAGAAACTGATTGATTTGAATAAAGTGGAAAATAGTTACAAGTTGAAAAGAGCATAGTTGTTTAAATTAAATTAAAGTGAAAGTGCAATTATGGGGAGTTGAAAAGCAATTGAGATTTTTATATATATATAGAGAGAGAATTATTATTATTAGTTTTGGTGATGAGCAAAATTGGGACCTCTCGTGAGTCATAGAGACTTGCAGTTTGGATTATATTTAGGTGACTTTGGTATGCCTTTTACCTTTAGAGTTTGGCCAATTATTATCCAACCCCACGCTTCCCTAACATTATTTTCAATCTAAAACCATTCAAAGGTGTTTACTTTAGTTTAACAAATTATCTATCGATCCATTTAATGACATGACCACTCCCACCATAGCTTGGTCGGTAAGATACCATCTACATTACATTAGTTTGAAATGACTTAAAAGATGTTTTTCAATCAAATTATTTTCATTTTAAACATTTTTGGACAAAAGCTCCTTCAAACGAAAATGAGTAGTTGAAGATTCACCCTAGTGGAGGTCATCTCAAATTTGGTGGTTAGAGTTAGCTGACGATGGTTGTCGAAAGTTGTGGTCGGATCATTTTCTCATATAAATTAATGAGGAAAGATTAATGATTAAACACTCGAGATTCATTTACAATAGACTAAACAAGCTTTAATAGTGAAGATATAAACGTACGAGAAGTCATGAATTTGTACCTAAGAAAATACAAAAGACCAAATTGTGAGGGGTTTAAGTGAATATATTATAGTCATGTTGGTTTTGTTGGGTATACAGGGGAGATTAATGCATTTGCTCATGATACTTTCTCTAATAAAATGAGAACGTAAACCAATGGTTCAACCAGTTTCTAATTGCCTATCAAGTTGATCTCTAATCCAACTTCGTTTTAAAGGTCAACAGTTAAATCCACTACTTCTTAATTCTTGAGCTAAAAATTGTATATTTTAGTAAATTATGTACTCGAATTATATAACCTAATTATGAAGTACATACTATATTGGTTTTCGATTTCAACAATCTGTATAATACATTTTGAGAACCTTCACATTTTTGTTTCTCTAGTTGAGAGCATGAATCTCATTAAAACATACAATATTGACTTTTCTTTGATGAAATATATCATATCAATGTCGCGTAGGCTTAAACAAGTATGATTTTTTTTTTCCGCTTTTTGCATGTGAATGTAATTTTGATGTGTGGTGTGTGGGGGTGTGACCACAAAAGCATAAACTTTTTGTTACCTATCATCCTTGCTTCTTAATTTTAAATTTCTTTCATCATTTTCCATAAACTACACATACTTTGGTATATATCACTGTGTTTGGTATAAGCTTTTATATTGTTATACATTTTTCTTTGCATTAATTCTCTTTTGTGTGGGTGTGTGTGGTCTCTCTCCATGGCTATAATAATGTGATGACCCTCAGAATAATAAAATCCAAGTTATATTTCATCGGTTTTTTAATAGAAATTAATTAATAAATGTTAGGGTCAGAATCACATAAGTCGTTATTAATTATGGAATTAGAAAGTAATACTATAAATGATTGCTTCGTGGCTAGCAGCGGCAATTGATAAATAAAAATAATGAGAAAAAGAATCGTACATCATCATTGAGTACTCACATCTTAATTAGCATATTTATTTATTCTTAGCGTTACACATTATTTGTAGAATTTGTGCATTTGTTCTTGAAGTTTCAAATTGGTCATTTTTAGGCTTTGAATTATTAGAAACAGGTTTAAGTAATGATCCAAGCAATGAACTGAATTGAATGATCTGAGCAGATTTCAAACCTTTGAATTTTTTATTAACCACAATTCCTTCCTCTTGTTTCTTCGACTCTTTCTCCACCTAATCGGACTCACCGCAGCTCTTCTGCCATGGTAAAACACCGAAACTTAAATTGAATCAATCCAATAGATCAAATAAATAAAATAAAAAAAGGGAGGGGGGAATGCAGACTTGGGGCTTGCCTTCTTGAGGAAGATTCTGTCAGAATAATTAGAGGAGTTCTGGAAGGGAGAGAAGAGGATTTACAAGGAAAAGAAAAGTGGCAGTGCGTTTGGCTGATCGGCACTGAGTCGCAGTAGTCGCCGACGTTGGCGGGGGAGAGATAGAGAGAGAGAGAGAGAGATTGGGGCGTGAGGAAGAGGTCGACAAGAGAAATTTCGAGAAGAGGGGCTGCTAGGCTTTCACGAGACTCAAGTTCCCTCTTTTTTTTTTTTCTTTCTTTTTCATTTAATTTAAAATAAATATTTATAATTTTATTATTTATATTTAATGACAATTAAACACGGTCATTTATATATATATATATATATATGACATTAAAAAAACTATCATAAATTCTTAAAATTAAAAAAATTTCGTCTTTCCTCGTCAAAATGTAGTTTTTGACCTTTTGTGATAATTTTATTTCCTCATTTTAATTTTGGAATGTATACAACTGTTGTAATAGATACTTTTTATTGTAGTGGAAGCACTCTGCTCGAATATGCAAACTGATATCAAGTGCCTCATCGTCCTCAAGATAAAACAGCCTCTAAATTATCGGTAAAAACTGCATTAAAACCAACAGGAATATACCAACACTCTATATATACTTGTTTACGGGGAAAACTAAAGGAAAACATAATTTGGTATAGTAAACAGAAAAGGAAAAGCCGAGAGAGATGAGAGAGCTTGAAATGTTTGTGTGGTATATGAAATGAAAAGAGAGGTGGGTGCATATATAGAGGATGGGGGAGGCTACCAAAGGTCGGGTAACAATGATGGTAACTGTCCAATATTATGACGGTCAAAGAAAACGGTCTAACGTATTTTATGATAGTCAAATTGAAACTGTTCAATGGTTCAATAAAATTAATGACAGTCAAATTGAGCGGTCCATTGATTCAACGAAATTAATATGTAATTAAATCCAAAACGGCTTTGAAAAATTCAAAATAAACTTTAGCAGAAATATTGTTTTATTCCTGGCCTCACACACACACATGAAGATGTTGGAGTTTCACTAAGGAGGAGCCTAAATATTGAGACAAAGGGTGAATATCGTTCAACAAATGGCTTAGGGAAGCCTAAATCAAATCTCTTGTTGGTACGTCAAGTGGTTTAGAGGGATTCTAAACTTTTATCTTGTGGAAGTTGTGTAATAGGAGACAGTTTATCTTCCATAAATTATGTACTTGTGAACCTCTTGAATTTCAGTAAATCATATTCTCATTCGGGCATGTGGTCTCGCAGATGCAGGTGTGATTACACCAAACTGGATTGCCAACTTGGTTGTGTTCTTTTTTTTCTTACGTTTACTTTGTGGATAAGCTTTTGTGTGAGCTTATTCTTTCTAGTTAACACAATGTTTCTTCGGTAACAATTTAGTACTTGAACTTTACAATACAACACTTTTAGCTGTTACTTAAAGTCGGTAACAATTTAATGGCTATTGCAAATTTAATGAGACTTATTTTTGCATAAATAAACTAATAAAGTACTTAAAGATTTACAAACTAGATAGTGTAGCTGGTGAAATAATAAAATTAGTAATTGAAAAGTACAAATGACAGTGTTACATAGAAAATAGGAGATAAAATTGAAAGAAGAAGAAGAAAAAAAAAAGGTTCTAATTAAAATGCTAAGTTGAGTTTAGTTGTGGGTATTTTGTACGTAACAACACCGTTTCTCCTTTGCAATCCATTTTCTTCCTCTCTATGGAGCGTCGCTTAAAGATTTGAAACTCAAACTTTCTAGGTTTCAATTTATTACTTCATCACATTGTCTCATAACAAATGTTCAAGTAATTCAATTTATTACAAACATATTTCTTTTCTTCATCACGAATCCAGATCTCACTCTTTCGTAAACTATGGAAAGCTTGATGAACAAGATTCGAAAATTGGACGCCTATCCCAAAATCAGCGAAGATTTTTACAACCGTACACTCTCCGGTGGATTCATCACTATCGCTTCCTCCATTATAATGTTTCTCCTCTTCTTCTCCGAGCTTCGTACGTTCTTCGCTTTCCACATCTTTTCTCATTTCCATCTCTTCCATGCAGCATCCTACATTATTTCTTTTGGTATTCATAAGTTGTTAGTTTCTTTTTAATTAACAAAATAACTGAGTTGATTATTAGTGAAACTGTTTTCAGGTGTTTGTTTGGATGAGTTTCTGTAACGGGTAATTAAATTATATATATTATATAACATATGGTGAGACTTTGCTCTTCTAATTCCAGGTTTGTATGTCCATACTGCAACAGAAACAAAGCTTATAGTTGATACTTCAAGAGGAGAACACTTACGCATCAATGTAATTTACCTGTCAAATGGAAACTTTTAATTGATATATTGATTATTAGTTTATGTAGTATATTTCGAGGGAAGTTCTAATTTTGGTCAATTAGGATTGCTTGATATAACCCTGTGGTTTATACTCTGCTCAACAAATTTTTTTATCACTTGATTTTATTCTTATTTACTATTATTTGCCTTGGAAATGCTCCTGGACTTACACTTGAATGTGCATCTACGTAATATTCCAATTCCTTGTGCAGTTTGATGTAACATTTCCTGCACTTCCATGTTCTGTTCTCAGTCTTCATGCTATGGACATTAGTGGAGAGCAACACCTTGATGTGGTATGCCATCCCTAAATTCGAAATGTAAATGATTGTTGTTTCATATCATTTGCTTCTCCGTGCAAGAAAACTCACATATAACCAGTCCTTGGCACTTAGGATCCTTTGGTTAAATTTCATTTTAATGTCTTTTAATTATGCAGAAACATGATATTGTCAAGAAAAGAATAGATTACCAGGGCAATGTAATAGATTCAAGACCAGATGGTATTGGGTCCACTGAGGTATATAAATCTGTTTTTTTTTTTTTTTTTTTTTTGCATTGTCTTTTCAGTTACCGTTTACCTTTCTGTATAGTTTCAGAAAAGCTTATCACTTACCTTTATTTCTATGAACAATAATTGGAAAGAATCAAGGCCAGATGGTGTTGCTAATGAGCATATGATTTTTTTATGATTACTGATTTTGGTATATTATACTAATAACTTTAGAATCATTGAATAACGAGTTGCTTTGTTCATAGATTCTGTTTCTACTTCATGCAGATTGAAAGGCCTTTACAGAAGCATGGTGGCAGACTCAAGCAAAATGAGACGTATTGTGGTTCCTGCTATGGGGCTGTAAGTGCAGACTTCATGTTTTGGATTTTTGTTTTGGAATTTGAACAATGTTTAGTTGCATTTTCAAGTTCTTTGAGAGAAATCTAGTATTACTTTACTTCATAGGTTTTAATGAGTACATTGGTTGTTTACTCGTTCTTGATTGGACTAGCCTGCCAATTCAAAATTTGATAATACAGCCAATTAAGACTACCCTTGCTATACCTGCGTTTCCCAAATATTTTGAAGTTTGTTTGATTTAGATCAGTAAAGCTTTGAAACTGTATAATTGAATTAATTGCTAATAGTATTACTTTTATCCTTTTATCCCTTTGTTCTATTTTTCAGTCAGGTGAGGATTGTTGTAACTCTTGTCAAGATGTGCGTGAAGCTTATCATAGGAAAGGTTGGGCTCTGTCTCATCCAGATCTTATTGACCAGGTTAGATTATTTTCTGCATAAAAGCATATGATATGTTTTTTTGAGATGCAAATTTCGTTTTAAATTTCAAGGTCATTTGACTGTTTGAAATCTATTTGAAAATAAAATAAATAGTTTTCTGACTCACGTTGACTTTTGATAGTTCTGACGCATTGTTTCTTCTATTGTAAATTGGTAGAACCCAAATGTATTGAATTATAAAAGATAATGAAATTACTATATAACTCTTCCAAGTATTCAAGCCAAGGTACTTGAAATCTCCCTTTCTTGAGATGCCACCAAGCCTAAACCAAAAAATGACCTAACTTCACTCTTTCACCCTCATTCTATTTATAAAAAATCACCATACCCTAGCTAAATTATTAATGTACCCGCAGTATCCTTAAAATATTCATAATTCTATCCTAATAGCATTCCCATCACACTTACAGATGATTGAAGGTGCATCATTGGATATGGTTTACACACGAATCATAGTGAATAGTAATAGTCCAAAGTTAAATTGCTCAAAACAAAGATCCCTTCAACTTGTCAATTTTGATTGAATAGCTCAAACTGTGGCAATTGCGGTTTATTTACTAAAGAATTTAGTGAATCTCTTCTCGGTGGTCTATTTTCAATTTAGGGAAATTTAGTATTCAGTCGATTTCAACCTAATTTTCTTGGACATTGCAGTATTATATCATTTCTTGTTCTTAGAACTTGTGAGCTGTGAGATTGTATTACACTTTGGCAGTGAAATGGAATCTCTTGTATCTCAACTTATTTGTACTTTCAGTGCAAACGAGAAGGTTTTTTTCAAAGGGTGAAAAATGAAGAGGGTGAAGGATGCAACATATATGGGTTCTTGGAAGTTAATAAGGTGGCTGGAAATTTTCACTTTGCACCCGGAAGAGGTTTTCAACTATCGTACTTCCAGATTCATAATCCATTAGCATCATTTCAGTGGGATGCTTTTAATGTAAGCAACTAGTTTGTAATGAGAAATTTGCTGTATTTCTTTTCAGGATACCATCTCATTTATTTATAATATTCTTCAGATAAGCCACAGAATTAACAGATTAACTTTTGGAGATGATTTTCCAGGTGTTGTAAATCCTCTTGATGGGTAGGCTCCTTTTTGTTTGTTCGAAGTTTAGTAAATCGTCGTTTTACCTTAAACTAATTGTGGTATTTCCCTCACATTCTTTCCCTTTTGTTTTTTGTTTTTTGTTTTTTTCCCTTCTACATCTGCTTCAAGTGTGCAATGGAATCAAGGAACGCTCAGTGGCATGTTCCAATATTTTATCAAGGTTGTTTTAAGTGTGATGTCCTCGTCCTTTTTCTTTTTCCCCTATTCTTCTGGTTCTCTGAAATTGACATTTCCATCAATTTGTATCTATTGTTCTACAGTTTAGAGATCAGTTTGTTGGGTTTTCTTACTTGAGAGATACCTTTCTGAAATTTCTTTGCAGGTTGTGCCTACGGTTTACAAGGCTGTGAATGGAAAGGCTATTAAGTCAAATCAGGTTGAGTTGAACTTGGATATTTCTTGTCTCTAGTTTCTAATTTTCGGATGGTTATCTCTATTGAACTTTCGGATGGTTGTTTAAGTGTGAATATTTCTTGTCACTAGTTCTCTGTAACTCAACACTTGAGGGGCATAGATGGAGAAAGCTTCCAGGCTCTTCATGGAGTTTTTTTCTTCTATGATCTGTCTCCCATAAAGGTGGGATCTCTACTTTTATTCTTAAGTTTGTTGCAAAGACCACTATTTCTAATCTTTATGCAAGGCTTTCTTTCAAGCTCCTTATTGGCTTTTGGCATGTGATATACTTTGCAGTTGTCAGGTGTCTTAAATAGCCAATCATATTGTATTTTTCAGGTGACATTCACAGAGGAGCACATCTCCTTCTTTCACTTTTTAACAAATGTATGCGCTATAGTTGGAGGTAACTTACAAGAGTTATTTGAAACTCAATCAGTTCATAAAATTTACCTAAGCTTGTAGCAGTGGTTTAACCAGACACAATACACAACAAGACATCGACCATTTTTCCTTTTCACTCAATTCAACTTTTCACATAACAATTACTTTGTTTTTTTAATAATGGAAGCATTCATCCTCATATAATCTGCTCACAGTTTTAAATGGTTTCTTTTGTTTCTTCATGCTCTTTGTCCTCCTGCCAAGTTTCATCTGCTCACAGTTACATTGTTTCAATTTTACATGGCCTCAAATTTTGTGGACTTTCTGCAGGAGTTTTTACTATTTCGGGGATACTAGACTCCATTATATATCATGGTCAAAAGGCAATAAAAAAGAAGATGGCACTTGGCAAATTTACTTGAGCATCAGTACAGTTGAAGAGAATCAAATCGTGAGAAAAATATGCGGAATGACTCTTCTCTTCCCGTTATTGGTATGCTGCTGCTTTTGATCTAAACTTTCCTGATGATTCCCTTCCAACAATAGTAGTTCATCTTCGCTCATATTGCATATTAAATGCTTCTTTTTATTTTTTTTCTAGCTTTCCAGATATTCATTTTCTTAGTGGTGCTCAAAATAGTGTGAGAATTTTTCCGTAGAGGTAAATAGGTTAGAGGGGCCATTAATTTTTCCCTGATACTTTGCATGAGCTTGGATCAATTGGAAGTATTCAGGAGAAAGGGCAGGGCATTCACCTCGAAAAGTGTGCCACCACACTAATTTTAAAAGCAACTCTTTTATCTAAATTTTTATAGAAACTACACTAATTTTCGAATTGGTCCCCCAAGGAAGTGAACATATTAAATTTTGGGGTGTTTTTTCCCTTTTCCTTCTGGAAAGCATACAGTTTTAGTAGAATAAAGAATTTTGTAGGGTCTGAAAGCCGGCTAAACCCGAGATCGCTGAATTTTCTTTTCAAAATTTTCCCGTGTTATGGATGGAGTTCTCTCAATGTCGATTCTATACTTTAGTTATTCAAGCATTGCTTATTGTTTTTGCTTCCCTACTTATAAAGTTATGCATTGTCAATGTTAATATTGATATTACAAAGTGTTGAACTAACCGTTTGTTTAACCACAGATAATAGACAATTGTAACATACCAATAAAAAAATGATTACAGTTACTACAAATGAAAAAGAAAACCAAAACTAAATCGTTCATGGTCTAGCAAGAAAAAAAACCAGCTGACCATGGACATTTACATGATATTGACACAATGCCCATTTAAAAGAACTTGAGCCTTGAGCCTCGGCCTGCAACCTTCAATAAAACTCTGTTGCAGGTGCCGATGAAGATTTCGAACGAATTATTAAGGTAAGATCGATGCCCAATCGATCTCAGATGGATATTTTTCTAGCATTGAATTCTCCCAAGGTTGACTCTGATCCCATAGCATCTCTGTGAAGTCAGGAAATGTAAGATCTGATAAAGGTGAAGACGCTTCCGACCCGTCGCTCTCTGTGACAGCCCGCGACGAGGAGTTCTCCACCTTCACAGCTGCTGTTTCCTCAGCCATTGAGCAAGATTGGGACTTTGACTTTTTAGCTGCAGTAACAGGCTTCTTTGAGTTGCCTTGTTTCTGCGGCTTGGCCAAGTTATCACAAATTGCTTGGAGCTTTGCAGCTACTGAGGAATGTAGAGGTCTGTACTCGCCGAATTCGCCTTCAACACAGGAACCTTGGTGCTTGAGGTTGGGGAAATTAAGTCTGGCAGAGTCCCCTCGGAGCTTGAAGGCTGCCTTGTCATATGCCAAGGCAGCTTCTTCAGCAGTGTCAAAGGTACCAAGCCAGAGCCGAGTTCGGTTTCTTGGGAGTCGGATCTCGGCCACCCATTTTCCCCAGTGCCGTTGCCTGACCCCTCTGTAAAGCTTGGTGGGTTTTGAAGACGAACCCACTTGCTTCATTGGGATCGGCTTGGGGGCGAGGAAGCTGGGCGGTTGTTCAGAGGAGGATGGTGGTTGATGGTTTTGTTGGCCCCAAGCAAAGGCTAGTGGGGTTTGGTTTTGAAGAAGGTTGTTTTGAGGTTGGGAATGAGGGATTTGAGATGATGATAACTGATGGGGTCCAATTGTGACTGGCTGTTCGAAACCAATGAGGTTTTGGGTCGAGAACCCATCTGAAAATACTGGGTTCATCGAAGTGGAGCAGCCATTAGGGTACAAATTGGACTGTTGAGAAGCAGAGTGAGAGAAGTTGAGGTGAGTGTTGAAGGAAGAAGAATAATGAGGAGAGAGATAAGGTGTTGGTGAAGAAGAAGAAGGGAAAGTAGAGAGAGAGGAAGAAGAGGAGGAAGCAACTTTAATAAAAGGTACAATTGCTTCCATTAGTTCGCCACCGAAGTGGTCTGTTTGCGATCCTTCATTATAGAAATCCATGGCAGCTGCCATTACTTTCAATGGTTCACCAAAATGAAAGAATCCAAAACGAAAAAAAAAAAAAAACAATCCCTACAGATGGACCTGATTCTTGTTAAAATAGAAAGAACAGGCTGCGACTAAAAATATCAAAGAGGTCTGTAAATAGACAACCCCTTCAACTTCCAAAAAAGAGAGAAAAAAAAAAAAGAAACAGAAAGAAGATAAGAAACCAACCTTCAGGGACTAAAATTCACCCTCCATGCAGATTGATCGTTAGAAAAAAAAAATGAAAAAAGAGAGCAACAAAAACAAAGTAATTAAACTACAGAAAAACAAAAGTAAAAACACAAATACTGGATCTCGATTCTGAAAATACCTGGCTTTACACAATCCAAAGTTTGGTTATTGTTCATTCCTTTAAAAACAAACCCAAAAACCAGAACCTGAAAGACAGATAATTAACAGAAAGGGATTCAGAGAAGCGGGGAGTACAGAAGGGGGGAAGAAGAAGAAGATGACGAAGAAACTTCAAATTTATATTTCTCTTACACACAGTCTTTTTTTTTTTCTTTGCTTATTCTAAAGTCTCGCTGTCTCTCCGCCTACAATGCTTATTCCCCAGGAGCTTCCACCCTTTTATAAGCCTCCAAAAGCCTAAAATCACAGCGTTTAATTATCCACGGTAATTTTAGGAGCTTCATAGTCACGTTCATCATCTCTGATTCTCCTTAAAGTTCCGTTGACCAAAAAACTTCTCGTGTTCACACTTTACTAACTGATGACTTTAATCTTTCTTTTGCTTTGCAGGTAATCAATTCATCCCCTCTTCTGACAATTCTTGTCCGTTGGATGTCGTCGGCATGAAGCTGAATGTATGGCTCCGATTGAATTACTCAACCTGGGAGCCCCACACGGTTTCCTAAGCTTTGTGTCAGTTTATTGGATTGCTTCACATCCTGAATTTATAGCAAGTGGGCCAATAGGTAACTGCAAATTTTGGATTCTCTCTTTTTATTGTGTAATTATGACTCTTAATTCTTTCACTAATCATCCTAGTCTAAAAGACTTTTCCCTTCACACATCATTTTAACGTGTATTAGAAAAAACGAAGCCTCCAAGAATTTGATATATATATATTTTATGGTTGCTTTACTTTCCACCTTAATCGCCCCCACAATCACCCACCAGTTGTGATATCGTAATAAAAGGTATGATGCTAATTACTTTACCTCAAATGAAATGATTTTATGTATGGTATGGTAAAACTGCTTTGGCTGCTGCTATATTGATATCTTTACCATGTTTTTTTTTTTCTCTTAAAATAACAAAATAAATTAAAATATCTATCAGCCATAACAAAATCTTAGATTTGATTAATGATAGAACATATCAATGTCTATTATTAATAAACTATGAAATTTTGTTATACGATCGTAAATATTTTCAACAAATTTTTATGATCCATCGTAGGGAATGATAATAATTAGTTCTCCCCAGTTGACTCGATGAAATTGATTATTGATATACAATGTTTAGAGGTCAGAACGTGCATTTATTGTGCATTAAACAAAATAATTGGAATAAAATAAAGGTTGGTCAATGGAACTGTTTAAATGTCTCTACAAATCACGATGGAGGAATTTTTGGAGGGAGCTGGAGTATAGTTGGCTATTTTATATAGAATTTAAAATGCAATTTGGAAGGAGCCATTATTTGAGGTAAAAACAATCTCACCTACGTTGTTGTGGTTGTTGTTTATTAGATAGATAGAAGACAGTTAAGTAGCTTTTTGAGTAATTGTGAGTTTAATGGCTTTGCGAATTAGATGGGGAGATTTTGATATGTCAAAGCGTCAAAGGTGTTTAGATAATGATTGAATGGTGATGGTAATTTTTAGTATTGGAGTATGGAGGGGGGAAGTGAACCATGGTTAATTGGAAGTGAGAAGTGTAGTTAAAAAAGTGAGGTTGAGGTTAGGGTTAGGGTTAGAGTGGGGAAGAATAAAAGAGTGGAACAGGGGGGGCACGTGGGATAGAGGAGGAAGGTGGGCGTGCGTGGGACAAGGTCTTGGGTTACGGCGCATCATCCTGGACACTCGAATTCACCACCCGCATCTCATCTCTCCATTTGAATTGTTAGTATTGGTTGTAACATGATTGTGGTATGATGTGTAGAGAACGCGAAGGTAATCGCGTGAGTCAAAAGAGAGGGGAAGATACGTAAAAACAATGGGGGATGTTGGAGCCATGTTGGAGGGGGAGAGGGAGGGGGAGGAGGAGAAGGAGAAGGAGAAGGATAAGGAGATTGCAATTTTGGAATTTTGAAATAAGGAAGAGACCCAAAGGGTATTATTTACTTACTATTTGTTCAGACTGTCAGTCACGTGCCTCCTAGTCTGCTCTATCAAAATGTCAGAACCCCTCTCTCTCTCTCACTTCAATTTATAAAAAATGAATATTCCAATTTCGGCTCCCAACGCTGTTTCATTTTGAAAATAATTTCTTTTTTAAACACAAATTAATATACATATATATATAATTGAATGTTTTATTAATTAACCTCTCAAAATGTTTAAATACTTTTTTTAAAAAAATTGTTATTCTGAATAAATATTCAATTATTTATGGCTCTGTTGGTAAAGAATCTAAAAACAGAAATTTGAAAGTTGGGTATTTTTGTTTTCATATATATGTCTGGTAGCAATTTAAAATTTGGATTTGAAATTTTTAAAAGGGGAATTTTAAAAAAATGGTTAAATATATTTCAAACTAGCATATCTACTGGAACTAAATTTTTGTTGACAATAAATTATTTTATTAATTTATTTATTTACGAATAAAAATTATGTTTAAAAATTGATAAAAATTATGTTTAAAAATTTGATTAAATTATAATATTAGTTCATATTATTTAGATAAAGTTAAAGTTTAACTTTGATAGACACCATATACATTATAATTAAGTCTATGAACGAGATTAGTTACAATCTAGACTACCAACTTTACAATTTAACTTAAAAATTTATATGATTGTTATTTTTAGTTATTATATAATTTATAATATCTTACGTAATGTAAGTTATAAAATTGAATTGAGTTTATAATATGACATTGTATTTCTAAATATTTTTGTATGTATTTAATCAATTCTACATTTTAAAATATAAAATTCAAATTCTTGATGCATTAAAAACGTTAATAAGAAATTGTTTTCGCTATTTGAATCATAGAATCTGAAAACAGTTTTCAGAAATAGAATTGGAATGGTTTGTCAAGCGCATGCTAAGTTTAGTGAATCTAAAATCATAAAACAAAATCTGAATATAAAAAATAGTTTATGAATATAAAAAAAAAAAAGTAAGGGTGTGTTTTAAAGAATAGTAAAATTCACTACAAGAAACAAATATCTCTCAACATGTGAAAGGGTTGTTGAGAGATCATAGTGCTTTCCGAGTTACCTATTAGCTTTCAACATTGTACAAGGGCGTTGACTAACTCCCCATTAGTTATGTGTTGGGAAATGGTTCATAACTTCCAACGTTTTTATTAAGGTCGGGAGCTTTCTAATAAAACTCTAACGCCATATAAGTCGTTGGAAGTTTTCTTTTAAAACTCCCTCATATATGTGAAAAATATAGATCTCTTTCAAACTCTCCCCCTCAAATCAGCTAAACCCTTTCGCACCCAAACCTTAGCTCTGCTTTGCTACCACTTCCCGCCATCTGACGCCACCTCTCCTATGGATACATTTGTTCCACCCATTGCCTTTCTTCTCCATTTCCCTTATTTGTTCTATAGATTTTCAATTTCAAAACCTATTCATTTATTGATCAATTTTTTTTTTTTGTATGTTTTAAGGTTAGCAAAACACCTCAGATTCTTGTTTTAATTTTATCTTTTTTGTTTGGTTTAGTTGAATCTAGTGTTTTTTTCTTTTTTACAAATTATGTTGGATTTGAGTCCTTCATTTCATGTTTTGTTTCGAATTTCTATCTCCAAACAAAAAAATTGAGACAAGATTTGAACCCGAAACCTTGGAATTTGAAGGGACACAAATCACTGTAAGAATATAATGAAAAAGTGTATTATTTAAGATATATTGTAATTTGATACTTCAAAAACTAATATTAAAATACAAAAATCAGAAATGTGAGGGGCACGTGTCCCTTCTTGCCCCTTAATAGATCCGTCCATAAACTCCACAATGGCCACTTCTAGTGCATGGAGACTGACAGCGAAATTCTCACAAAGGAAGGATCTTCTACTCTTGGACTGACATGCACTAAATGTCATCTCACCATCATCAACTTCACTGTGTCTCATTAAAAAGTTCATCTCAGCAAGATCTCTCTCTTCGAGTACTCTAAACTTTCTTCTTTTGATTACTCTTCTCTATCTTTGTATGCTCGATAATTGTTTGTAGTGTTGAAAGTTTGTAAGGATTATACTTTGCAACGTTTCCTATATTTGGTTTAGTAGTTTGATGTTGGAAAACTAAAAAATTAAGATGAAAATGAAGTTCATAGACTGAGTACTATTTATTTACTTATTGTTGTTCTTTTCCGTAGCTAATATGAGAATTTGATTAACGTTGGAAGTTGGTTTTCTATATTGTTTTCAAGAATAGTGGCATTCATTTTGTAGTATATATATTTGAGATTGGTTTTAGAATATATGTACTCATGAATTTGAATATGAACACTTTTGGGGGGAAATGCTTGATAAGAAAGTGTATTGATGATTGGTTATACAAATGGTTTGATTGCTTTTCAATTGAGCTAGAAACACTCTACAAGTCGACACTTGGGTAAAATGTTAATGATTTGAGCTTGTTCGATGTCTTAGAATCATTTGTAGGTAAATTTGATGCCTTAGAAGTGTCTTTTGAATTCACCAACTACGTGTAAATCGAACACTTCTATTGTACTCTAGGATGTAAACATTATTATATATGTAACAACATTAATAACAATTTTGGTTACTTTTGTAATGTATATGAAAAAATTTCTTTTACTCAATTATTATTGATTTGGGTTATATAAATCTTAGGTTATGAAAATATCAAAATTAAAAAAAATTAAGTTAATAATGAATATTTCAAAAATAAATTAAAAATCTCCCGACAGATAAACACCTCGTCAGGAATTTAATGAGTAAGCTTTGGACAATGAACTCTCGACGTTGATTGATAACCCGTTGGAAGTTCAAAATATCTCCTGACACCCTATATATGGCATCAGAAGCGTTATTTTAAACTCGCGACGGGATATCAACCGACATCGAAAAATCCTCTCTCGACGATACCAATGATGTCAGGATAGGATATTTCGATGATTGTAGGTGATAGGAGATCACCTTTTTTTGTATAGTGATCGTTGAAAACATTTATAAAATATAGCAAAATTATTTTAAATTATATATATGTTATTGATAGACACTAACAAACATTCAGTACAATGTTTATCAAGAACAGAGGCAGAATTTGAAATATTGCTATATATTGTAAATGTTTTTAACCGTTTTTTTTATTCACAATAATTTTTCAAAAATTAAATAAAAATGATTTTTTTAAAATAATATTTTTTTCTTTAATCAATGGAGACAAACTACAAATTTTGTGTTATTAATTTCAATATTGGTTAATTTGTTAAACATAATATAAGCAAAAGTATTTTAATCGACAAACTGTATAAAGAGGTTAGAAGAAAATTTGGAAATGGAGCACAAGGCCGTGACCCTTTGTGAGAAAGAAGAAAAGAGTGTGTGCTCACACTATACCCTCTTTTTTCCTTTTTCCTTCCCCACACAAATCACTAATTGGATTCAATGGTTTCTCCTATTCTTTATTTCTTCAATTCAAATACTTCTTTCCCTTCCCTTTATTTTGTAGAGAGATCTGTAAGGTTCTTTCCAATTTCCCTCATGGTACAATTTGTACGAACAAGATTGATTGTAGTCGCAGTTCTTAAACCAAACAACCTCGTTCATTTCGATCGTTTGGATCAGTTTTTTTGGATATCAATACTCACCTCTAGACTCTAACATGTGAAGTGGGAATTTAAAATATAATTTAGTATATTCCACTTTTTATCGGTTTATTTCTTCATCCACGTTTTTACAAAGGAAAAAACAGTGGAAGAGAGGGAATAATGAGAAGAGTCAACAAAAAGAGAAAAAGGAAATATGGGGAGATAAGTGAAAATGAGAATATTTAAGAGATATATACGTGTAGAAAGATAAAGATAATTAATTAGTATGAAATAAGTGAGCATCTAAATTATACCACAATTTCATGGGTCAAAACACGAAAAGCTTCGTCTTAAAATTTAGAGGATATTTCCATCTCCACGAACAAAAACAAAGTCAAGTTCAATCCAACGTGATATTCTAAAGTTTATGTTATACTCCTATACTTTTTTTTATATATATATTTTATTTGTAGTCTTACTAACCAAATATTAATTCAAATTTAACTAAATTATCTTATACTTTTGATCGTCATATATATAGTTTCAACATACAGCTTATGATCTTCATATACTTCTACTTGTTATATATATATAATTAAATAAGAATATTAAGAGAAATTGTGAAGAAGAAAAAGAATAGGAAGAAAGATCCAAGAGGAATGTATAATTGATCCAAAGCACAACTCATTTTTCTTTTTTACTTTTTACTTTTTGGGTATCAAAATTGGATCGTAAGAAAAAGAGTTATAGTGTTTGTATTTTTGATTTGTAGTAGAATTGGTATATAGAAGAAGTATTGAGTGAACTTTTGCAAACGTAAATACAATATTTATAAAAGAAAAAATATTCTCAATGTTATCGTATCACATTATTTGACCCATCCCTACATTTATATATTCTCTGTCTTTAAGCCTTTCCTTTAATTCCTACATATCAATTTAAATTGTAACCTTGTTTTGTTTGGATAAATTTAAACTAATTATAATAGATGATAAAATGTTAAATGTGATGCATGATTTAAATATTGATAACTAACCTGATATTTAAAAAACTCCCTATTAATTTTTCATACGGCATTTTAAAAAAAAATTGAGTTGGAAATAAAGCTCATATGGGATTCCACACAATTTGGTAGAAATCTTTTTTTTACTGTGAAAGACTTTTCTGGCATACGGTTTTTGTTAGGTTTGGGGTCATATAAATCTCATCTATTACCCTACTTTCTATTCACAAATTGTTCGTCTAATAAAACAAAAAGTATTTTATTTGATATTTGGTCTACATTATTTCAATTCAATAAGCTAAGATCTAAGATTATATGATGTTGATATACAAGTGATTCATGTTCAAGTTATAACCTAAAATACCTCCAAGAAATCAAATAAAGGTTGCGTGTCTTGTCCGGTAGCTCACTTTGTAATAACAATAAGAACCATATTTTTCATGTGGAGGTATGTGAGATTGAGGTATCATGTATAAAGGAGTAAAGTGACAATACTATTAATTGGTTTCTTTTTTTAACACCATAATTACTTGAATAAAACTGATATTTCACTAGAATGATCACAAGAGACTTGACCTTAATCTTGAGTGGATGGTAAGCTTCTATTATAATGACAATCATTATTTATTCTGTATAGGGGTAAGAGTAGGCATGATAGATGACTAAACAAGTCTACCATTTTGAAGATTTTTTCGAGTACGAAGTTGTGAACACACAGATACACAGGATGAAATCCACCCCTTCCAGTTTCTTGAAAAACTAGATAAATTGATCTCCTAATAGTTGATTTCGGGTGTTGAACAATAAAGTCTCAACCAATGTACTGTCCCAAAAATTAAGGTAATACTAAATTTAATTATCTTAATTTTATTTAATTATGTTAGAACTATTGAACGTTAATTCGAAATATTTAATTTAAAATTGATTGTTTTATGAAATTAGAATTAATCAAATATTTGTTGGTTGATATTTAATTAATTAGTATAATTGGATCTTTTGTGGTGTTGAGATTAAATTTAATTAAATAATTTAAGTGTTTATTTAAATAAATTGAAAGGTGGAAATTTTTGGTAGAGATTTTATAATTATATGTATACGCGGTTATATATATATATAATTATTAGAAAAATTGTCAAAAATAGCAAATTTGACAAAATATTTATAAGTTATAGCAAAATTTCAAATTCTATCAATAACAAACATTTGATAGACACTTATATCCTTCTATCAGTGGCCTTGTAGGCAATGATAGAAGTCTTAGGGTTAAGGGTTTAGGTGTTTGGTTTGTTATTGATAAAATAAATTAAAAATTTTACCAGCTATAGCATGAAGGAATATGATTTAGGAAGAATAATAATTGTATTCAAATTCATTTTTTTAGTTAGGTTGTAATCCAATCGTTCACAAAAAAAAATTGTATTGATTTTCTTTAGCTGATTTTGTATAAATATTTTTTTTACTTACAACGTAGTCCTAATATATTTTCAAACGTAGAGTATTTTTTCACATTTGTACATTAGTTTTTTCTTTGTGTTCAATTTGTAGTCCAATTTGATCCGTAAATTCAATATATTAAAAAAATATGCTATTTTTTTAAATTTATGACAAATATTTGTTTTTTTACCGCAACCTCATATGAGAAAGAAATTGAATTACATTTTTTTTCAAAGTGTAAGAAATGCTTATGGAATGTTTTCTGTAAACCAAATACAAACAAAAATTGTATTTTTTTTTTTTTGTTTGTCTAAACTTATTTATTTTGTTCGTACTGTTTTCCAAAACAACGAAAAATTGTATTAAAATAATGTTTATATTGTAACCCCAACACACATAAAATATGTATTAATTTTTAAATTTATTTTGTATAAAAAAAATTTGGATCGTACACACAATACATAATACAAACAATTTTTTTTTCATTTATGTAAAATATGTTTATTCAAATTTTACCGTAAATAGAATACAAAAATAAATTTTGTATTTTAAATTTGAATCATCAATCCTATACAATAAAAAATTGCATTATGTTGTTTTTATTTTTTCTTTCTTTTTTAATATTTTTCTTTCGTTTTTAATTTTTTTTTTCATGAGAACGATAAGCAACATACGAGAAAATGACTAATTCGTTTTACACAAAGATAATGAAGAAGAAGAAATGTGAATTAATTTGGAGAGAATAATAAATAAATGAGTAAAGAGAAGAAGGAGAAGAAAGAGAAGGATTATATTGGAAAATGAAATGATTAAGGGAGAAAAGTGGGGTAATAAATGATGGAAGAGAAGGAATAAAGGGGATTAAGGGTATTCATTTACCTGCCCTTAATTCATGGGTCAAACAAGGAAAGAAAGTCTTTTCCTTTCCTTACCTTACCTTTCCTTCTCCAAATGGCCCCTTAAGATTTTGTGCATTTAAGGAATTGAACGAGGAAAAAAATGGAAATAAAATTATATGTATATATTGGTATTATATATATCATAAAAGAAAATAATAATGATAAATATTATTATTATTACTATTTTGGTTT
Organism: Cucumis sativus; assembly: GCF_000004075.3. NCBI lineage: Eukaryota > Viridiplantae > Streptophyta > Magnoliopsida > Cucurbitales > Cucurbitaceae > Cucumis > Cucumis sativus. Next base: position 18,042,326 of record NC_026658.2, read on the forward strand.
ATAAATAGGATTGGAATGCTTATATGGAAAAGGAAAAAAAAAAAAAAAAACTCATTCATCTTCTTCACCTAGATAATCTTTTGTCTCCGCTTCACCAGTTTGGTTAAGATCGATGACTTGGATGAGTGTTTTGTATCTTTAGTGTGGAATTTTAGTACTCATTAAAGGTTAATTAATTAAAGGCTCTAAATTAAGTTATTATTGGAATTGATTTTGGTTGCATGCCTTTTGGAAAGTTTCTTTGGTAAATCTTGAAAACTTAGATTACAGTTTTTTTCCATTAAGGTTGAATTGGTTTCAACCTCAATTTTGGGATTAATTTAATTGGAGAATTTTAAGCTAGAGAGTATTTTGTTTGGTTAATCTCTCTAGTAAGAGATTCTACTACTAGACCTTCGAACATGAATTTAAAGGCTTGCATGTATTTACATTACAAGAAATTGACATTTTGCCAATGACAAAAATTGTCAACCTATTTTTAAAAACTCGTCAGCTTATCTTATGTCGACGAAATTTAGTCGTCGACACAAACCGTCGTCTTAGGTCCGTTGAAAGAGCCTTTGCTAATGACGAAAAAGAGACTATCAGCGTATAATAGAACTACTGACAAAAGTGAACAAATGGATCTAATGCTAACGCTAGAAATTAACCGTCGACAAAAGGGTTTATTCACCGATGACAAAAAGTGTTTCATGGCCATTTATTATGTTGGCATTTAGGGTTGGCCATTTATTATTCACCGATGACAGTGTAAGAATTTCGTTGGCATATTCACGCATTGCCAACAACATTTATTGCCGACGGTATGGTATAGATCAACTACGCCAACAGTTGTAGTTCTTGTTGGTATATCCATGAAAAGTCAACGCCTTAAATTTGTGGCGTGGGCATAAGCTTGATTTATTTTTTAATATATTTTCAAATACATGTGCTAATTAATTAAAATGATGCAAATAATTAAACTATGTCAAATGGGTGTTAAATGATTAACGCAGCTAATTAATGAGTGATGTAAATGAATAATTAAGACAGCACCCAAATGGGTGCCAAATAATTAACCCATATCATCAAGCATGAATAAAAAAAGAACTTACCAACCAGTCTGCCTTAAATGCAAAAAGGTTCTTTGTTGATCCTCTTGAGCTCTTCCCAAAAAAAATTTCTTTTATGTGTTCCCAGCAAAAAATCCTCCCCTCATTGAATCTTCTCCTTCTCTTTTTATAGGGCAAAGTCCAATTTTTTAGGTAATAAAGTGGAGTAGTTTTAGATAGTGAAGTGGAGTGAAGGAGAAGAAAGTGGAAGAGTGGGAGAAGGTGGGAGCTTGGGGACGAAGGAAAACGAAAATAGGGATGATTGATAAAAAAAAATAGGGATGAGAAAAACTTTTATTTTTAATTTTAATTTTAAATATGTTTTTGTTTTTATTTTTGTTTTAAAACATAAATTTAAAATTTTAGAATTAAGACTTAAAATTTCAAATTTAAATTTAAATTCAAATTCAAATTCAAATTCTTTTAAAAAAATAATAAAAAAATTAAAAAGACATGACAAAATACGGTATCTACACAGGGTACCTTAGTTAGCTCGCAAGCATGATGGCATGTAAGAGCCCCGTAATATCCCGGCAATAATTATCGATAGCCACCTAAAATTGCTTAAGAAAACGTTCCACACTATAGCGGAGATGCGTGGCCCAATAGTACTAACATTATTTTTTGTATTTAAATAGAGTCATTTGATTGAGAATGGCCTCTTGCAGAGATAGTTTTCCCACTACGCAAACTTTCCTACTTCTTTGGCAAACATCATTCAACGGGCGACTGGACAAAGACCTTTGTAGTCGTTGGCTCAAATGTGCCTAGATGTTACGAGGGATTTTTCGTTGTCGATGTCAATGTGATATGGAGTTTCGTACAACGTATAGTCAGGGATTAAATATGTCGCCTGACGAAGTAATGAGCACATGAACTGCTCGCGGAAGTGACAGTAGGAATGTTTCTAGCAGGTTTAAGCGAAAACGGGAAGGAGAGTCCGTAGAAACTGGGGATGTAGTTCACAATGCAATTCAGTACGACAATGAACAACTAAACCGCATTGCAGACTAGCTCATCCTCAAGTTACAAGATGCAAGTGTAACACGACAAGAGGTCGTTCGCCAATTACAGACCATATCGAAGCTGACTATGATCGATAGGTGTCGCTTATTGCGTATATTGATGCACAACGTCGAAGACATGAAAGGATTCCTCGGTATACCCGACGAAATGAAGTTCTCATTCTACACCGTCATTCTTAAAGAAAACCCTTAACTTTGTTTGTGTTATATTTCATTCTCTTATTTGTCTGTTGTTTTAATCTGCGTGCTAGATGCTTTTTTGTATTTTTATTTATGTTTTATGGCTATTGGACTAATGTTAACCTTAGTATGTATTAAACTTGTTTTTTCCAATTTCATTCATCGTTTTTATTTTAATGCTCTAACTAATTTACTTGTTGCTTGTGTACGATGGGAAAAAATTTAATTTTAAACGCCTCTCACTCTTTATACAAATGTTTCATTAATTCCTCTGTAACAAAAAATTGCAAATAGTGTTGAAAAAAATAATATGTTTTATTATAATTACATATATTAATATTTTTTATTTTAAAAAAATAATATGATTTGTTATAAATACATATATTAATTTCTTTATTTTTTTAAAAAATATCTAAAAATTTCATCATCCTCCCCCAAACGAATATTATCATAAGACTACACTCATAACTTTTCCCCCAAACATATATTATAATAATACTACAATAATAATCTTTCCCCCAAATACATATTATTATAACACTACTATCATAATTCATCCCCCAAAACACATACTATCATAACACTACCATTCATATTTCTTTCCCCAAACACGTATTACCATAACACTACCAATAACAATCCCCTGACCCCAAACACATATTATCATAAAACTAGGATTATCATAATCATTTTCCCTCGTAACTCTTTCCCTCCCCCAAACACACCCTTAAGGTTGTACCTATATGGGTGTCCCTCGGGATCACCACCTTTCACAAATTTATGATTATGTGCGTAAACCACCAGTTTGTGATGTTATGTTTATGAGTTGTCCGACGAGATCACTATAATCCAATATCATAGGTGTTCCTTCGAGTTCACCGACAGATGAGAGTGTTCCTTTGGGATCACTAGATTGTGTGTATTCCATTGGGCACACGATAGTTTTGAGTACCTCCTCACAAGATCCTAATGGGAAGTTAACAGACACCTAGCGAGACTAGTTGTGGGTCACTTATTGAGTATATGTTTATTCAAGCAAAGGTAAAGGAAAGTTGGCGAGCGACAGAAAATTCTTGTGACGTCATATGGGAACTCAGTTTTGCTTCTGCTTTTCAATGTTCGTTTTCAAAGTTTTGATCTTAAACATTTTGATCTATCTATTTTATTATCTTTAAAATTTGTAAAACCACTGCAGTAAGTTTTCATGGTATTTTTAATAAAAATTTAGCTTTCTTACTTTTAAGAAATTGTCAAAATTGTTATTTATTTTAAGGTAATGACTACATCTTAGTATAAAGAGTTAAGCTATTACAACCTCCCACTAGCTGATAACTTGTAGAAATACAAGTTATTGTAGCTTTTTATGTAAAAAAAAATAGAACATAATTATGATATAAAGAGCAATAACATGTAGCAAAATTGACTGACATAAGTTAAACATGATATACGAGTCACAAAAGATAAGACGTTTGTTTATCATGGTTTTTATTGTCTAAAAGCAGCAGAGAAATCGAAATGAATGAGCCATTTTAGGCTGCCATTGCTTGCATCAACCAACTTGGCGCCCAACGAAAAGACGTCAAGCAATACGAATAACTAGAATATAATAAGAGTTGATGAGATTGTTAGCGAAAGGACGAAATAACGTCTTTATCGCCACATGGCAATGTTGCGAAGTCAGGAAATTAATAGCACATAAAACCATGTGGCATCCCATCATTTAAATGCCTATAAATAAAAGTGTAATTTCTTCATTTCGGATGTGTGTGAAAATCCAGTGAAAGAATTCAGCTTCATCTCTAACCTTTCCTCTTTGTACTTTACATGAGCTTAGAGCGATAGTTGTAAATAATAATTCATTTCTCATTTCCCCCCTCAATTCTATAATAAGCATAAAATGGAGTCAAAGAACATGAGAGACTGTGTTCCACAGCTTGACGCACTTCATTTTCTTTCCATTTCTATTGTTTATTTCTGTTGTATTTATAGTTTAAACTCTATGGCCAAAAGGCCTAAAGCTTTTGCTACGAATACAATCAATTTTTACTTTCGTTTTGTCATTTCTTTACTTTGCATGCTTCTATGTTTTATGCTTTCAAACGACATAAAGAAATAGTAGTTCTTAGAAAATATGAATGCTTGTATTACTTAGCTTGTTTAGTTAGAGTTTTATTCAATGCCTCAATCCATTTAAAAGAAGGAATAAGGTATTTGGTGTTAACTACTCGAGAGAGCTGGTGACATAGATCTCACTGAACAGGCGATGAAATGATTGTAGCAATAAAATTACTTCAATGAATTCCTCAATATATATATAAAAAAATGCGAGTGTGTGCGGCAACAAGACGCCAAGAGGCTACTTGCCTTAATATAGAATGGATCATAACTAATGCGACTGAACATATTACATATAAATTGCATAATAATTTTAAGTATTTGTATCCTGAATGGCGAGCAAGAGTAAGGCAAAGGCTCCGAGAGGATGATCGCCTTAATTTGAAATTAGTTAGGTGATTTATTTCGCCTAAAAGAATTACTTATTTCATTTGTATAGCATCATGTTATACTGAACTTTCTTTCCTTATTCTTGCCAAAAACAAATTGAGTTCAATTTTGACATACTTAGTCAAAAGATGCCAAATTTACCTATGTTCGACCTTGACTTACCCAGGAAACCTCTTCTTTCGCTACATTTGGACATAAGAGAGAAAAAACGTGTGTACAAAAATCAAGCAATGCATAAGATTAAATCACATTTTATCATATGATCTTAACTTAGCCGTCTCGCTTAGTCGCATACTTAGAACCATAATGTAATATTCATTATAGCACTAAATGCATATACATTAACAAAGAAGCACTAGACCAAGAGGTGTTAGTTCATAGTTGGACTAAACTATTTAATTTGTTTATTAAAGGAATTTGTGGTACTTAGGATTTTGGGCTTAGTATATTGATTTTTAGTGAAGTGACCGGTAGTTAATACATATTGATTAACTAAATTAAAAGAGTTTAATTAATTAATAATTACATCATGAACCGATATGTAGATCCATTATGTTCGCATGTTAGCTCGGTACAAATAACTATAAGATATCTTGTATGAGAAAGAGAGATTAAAACCATTTAGGGTTGTATGCATTCATTGCATAAGCAATTACTAAGGGTTTTATGCATTCATTGCAAAAACAATTATTGAGTGAAAAACATTTCCCTCTAGCCCTCACCTCTACTCTAGATTCATCTCTACTTTCAACATTTTCTTACCCTCACTTTATATTCCAAGGAGTTAATAGCTCACACTTATGACTTCTCTGAAATTCAAGAGAATAGCAAGAAAGATCACATAGTATAAGACTTTTGATTTTTTTTTTTTCGTGACTATTTCTTTCTCCTCTTTGTTTCTTATTCTCTATTTTTTTTTTTTTGTTCTTTGATTTCATTCATGTTTTTCTTCTTCTTTTGGGATTTTTAATAATTTTTCATGACTATTAAGATTGGTTTAAAATATCAACATCATAATTATTTTTTATTTGCTTAATTGAACACTATTAAATATGTTTAAGTATACATTAGCAAAAACTTGAAAGTAAAGTTTTTACGAAGATGACAAAAATACTAAAGGAAGATCGACACAAATATAGCATGGTTCATGAACAGTGTGCTAGCTAGTCTATAAGCGAGCCCCCGTACTTGGTTGTTCATAGGGTCAAATAACAGATTAAGACATTTTAACAAAACAACGATACACATTTGACAACTATTCATATTGGATTTGTTAACAAATGAAGAAGTTGAAAGATACAATGCTTGAAAGTTGAAGAGTTATTTTGGCAACCCAAAAGTCATATTATTAAATGTGTTTTCATTTATTAAGGTAGTTGAAAGGCCATAAAATTAAATATTGTGACCTTTCATTTAATCTTTTAATTAGTATAAATAGGTTTGTAATAGCCATATTTTAAAAAATTAAGATTTTAGGATGAATGAAATTTGAAAATTCTAGAATGTATAATTTTGTTCTTGTATGTTTTTGTGATAGAATGCATGAATATTTGGAGTATTCAAGTGAGGATTTATTTGTCAGTTTTGTGTAGTGCTTTAAAGATCGAGGGTTGATGGAAGTTTCTAATTTTATCTGATCCTTGGTTTCTTAGATCATCTAAGCAATCTGCATCTAGCTAGCATATCTTAGGGGTTGAAATCAAATTAGTTTTGTGGCTGCTGGGGTTGTGTTCTTTGAGTCTTGTTTAACATGGTTCTTAGATTCAATATCCAAGGGTTTCATATCATTTAGAATCTCTTAATCTTTTGGTTTTCTTAAAAGTTTAATACTTTGATGTTGATTATATCTTCTAAAAAAAATAGTAATCTAATTTTTTTTCTTAGAATAATTCCATTACACGTAGAAGTTTTTAATTCACCAACAATAACTCTCACCACATTTTTATCTTGTGTTTTTATGTGTTGAAACTGTGTGTTTGTGATATTCTGAATGAACTATTTTAATTCTATATAATAGATATATTGTGTCTTATGTGTTTTTTTAAAATAAATAAATAAATAAAGCATAGAATGGATTTTGGGAAGAAGAAAATAATTGAGTTCGAACAAGAAACAGAGTAATTTATTTTGTTCGTTCGTCTAAACGAAAACAAAGCCTTCTTCGTAGAGAAGAATTAATTGAAAATATTAACGTTTGAAAAAAATGCATGTAAATATATTTGTATATACATATACATATATAGATACAATATGCATATACAATATATAAAATATAGTGTATAAAACAGATACAAAATGTATATATAATGTATATATATATTGTGTGAAATACAAATTATTTTTCATCTAGGATGTGAACTTTTGCTTTTCTAAATTTAATAGGAGTATTAGGTTGGAAATTATTTTTAATAAACATGAGTTTCTCACATTTTAGTAAAATTCATTAAAAAAAATAATCATTGTTATTAAAAAAATATTTGTTTATTTTAAAATCTAGTTATATAAAAAAAAATATTTAATTTTCATACAAGAAACTACTTATTTTGTGTTTCTTAAGAAAAAACATTTTGTAACAATATTTTAAAAAATATATTTTTGATATATAATTTTATAATATTTATGAAATAGTTTAAAAAATATAATAAAAAAAACAATAATGGAGTTAAGTTCGAACGAGATATAAAGTTGTGAATCTATTCAAGGTTGTTCAAAATCCTGAAATTCATAATGAGAGAAAAGTCAGAAAAACTGAGGAAAAAATTAGTGGTGGTGGACGGTGCGAAATGACAAACTGACGATTAACGTCCGACGAGTGTGATACTAAGCATAGACAACACAGTGAAGAAACTAATAAAACACATAATCAAAGGAAATATTTGAAAATAAAATAATAATAAAAAAAGAGGAGAAGTTAAGAAAATTTGTGTAAGTATAATTTTTGGGTTTAGAGATAAAAACTTTTAATATTCTATAAGGAAGTTAAGAATTTGAAAACATAATATAGCTTTATTCTTTATATTAAATAAATAATAAATCAATTAAAAAATAATTAATTTCTTTTTAAAAACTCATTCACTATAAATGACTTTTGTTCCTTGTTTTTTAATTTAAATAACAACAAAACGAAAAAGTCCACAAACTTACCATTCTTTTTTTAAAAAAATCTTGATTTGTCTTTCCTCATCCTCCTTTTTCTTTCTGCTACCATTTTTTTCTTATCATTCTCATTTTCTCTTTTCCAATTTTTTTCTTTTCATCGTCACTTCTTTATTTTCAATTGTTTGCTCTTCCTTTTCATATTCTTTTTTATGCAACTTCTCTTTCTTTTTTCTTTTCATCCTCTTTTCTCTTCTTCTACAATTTTTTCTCCTCTTCTGCAAAATATAAAATATCTTTTAAAACATCATTCAAAGGCATTGAATGACCAGATGTAAACGAATTCAAAGACATTGAATGGCTAGATGTAAACGATCGTGTACAAAAAGATAATCAAGTTTAAATATTGTTTCCCAAATATAAACGATTTGTAGAAAAAATAATTGTTGAGATTTGGCTATCCAAATTTAAATGACCGCTTGTCAAATCTAAACGATCGTGTATCAAAAAAATAATGAAAAAAATAGTTAAAATTTGGTTATCTAAATTTAAACAATCAAATCTCGATCAAATCAAAATGACAAATCTAAACGGTCATTTCCCAAATATATTAGCCCGCTAAATGCGTACGTTTTCCAAATATATTAGGCATACATAGTGCCAATTATTGTTCATATCAATTAATCACGAGACATTTTTAGTATTTTTCATTAAGAGTATGTGAACTTTTTCTATTTTCAAAATTGTTCTAGTATAAATGTTTGGTCGCTTTGATATATTTTTTAAAAGACACCTCATAATTTGGTATAATATTTATTATATATTTTTAAAAATTAATTATATTTAATATTGATGTGAGGGTTAAAATGTGGTTACAAAACAGAAAAATCTTAATTAAGATAATAAATGAAATCTTAGTTATAACATTATGTGATTTTTCTTAATCTTTCTAAAATATATATAAAACTTATAACCCAAACCATATTATTAAAGAGGTATATATATATTTGATTGAGATTCAAATATTAAATTCATATATAAGTTTGATTTGTATAAAATTATAATATAGAGAGGTGTAAACCTATAATGATATGATATTTACATGTATCAATTAGTTTTATACTAAATATGATTTAATATATAATTAATTAATAATTAATTGAGGGACAAATTTGAGAAAGAATGAAGCTTTAGGGTTTGGGGAGATAATGGTCCATCCTCTCCATCCTCTCCATCCATATTATTCATCACTATAACACCTTAGGATTAAGGCTATCATTTGAGACAAAAACTGCCTACCCTCCATTCTAATATTTTTCTCGCCCACACACATGCCCATGCGGTGCTATCTAGGAGTGTGCACGTATTCACATATTTTTATAAATCAAGAAGCACAAACAAAACCTATTATTTTCATCTTCCCTCAAGAAATTCAAATACAAAACCAATACCCTACAAACAAACAAATCTAGTTTGTTAAATTATTCGGCCCGATTCTTGAAAATTAAGCCTAAGCCTATGAGTTAGCTCAGCTGATAGTTGAATGGGAGAAAGGATATATAATTAAAGAATATGCCTTTTGCCTCAACAGATATATGATCATCCAATTCATTAATCTCAACGCAAATCACATGGCCTATTAAAATAAATAACTGATTCTTCAACAACCAAATTGCATGGCCAACAGACTTTCATCATATATAGGCAACACAAAAACATTACAAATAAATAAATCAATACATTAAGACTCCCAAGAGAAAGGGGCAAAAAGAGAAATGCACTGAATTGGGGAATAAAAGTGCCACTGGGAGGGGAGGGATATATACCTGAGGACCCACTACTACTTGTAAGGGGGATATATTATAAAGAGAATATTTTGGGGATTAGCATTTTTTAGATTTTACTGGGAGAGGTTTCTAGCCTTCTCAAAGGAGAAGGTTGCTTTCATTTCCCTATATCAATATATGGCACAGAGATTCGCTTGTTTAAAACAATAAAGAACCAACCAACCATTTTAAATAAATATCATCAGATATTAATTCATGTGTGCTACTTTGAAGATCAAAAAGGAGAACTTTGAATATTTCGTTGAAATCAAGGAAGCTTGAGCACTGAACTTGAAATCCAAACAGGCAGCCTCTCTTTTTTCTCTCAACTTCTATATACAAACCTTTTTCTCCTTTCCCTTTACATAATAATCCACACACATACGAATCCTTGGAAAGTTATTTACACGTACGTACATTCACATCACTAAAAGAATGATTGCACTAAATGATGGAGTCCAGATACCTATTCTCACGCCTCCTGTTGAATTCTAATAAGCTACCATAGGTTCGATCCGACACACCAACAAAAAGAGATTCAGCATCAGGGCTGAAGGATATGCCTGCTATTTCTCCAAACATATCAATCTCTTGGCCTTCAACGTACCCAGATTGGGTATCAAAGATATGGACGAAGTCTGCTGGCTCAGCCATAGCCAAAAATCTACCATCCGATGTGAATTTTAAAGCTCTTATAGCTCCCATCCTTCCTTTTAGAACACCCATGGACTCCGACATTTTCCTCACATCCCATAGCCTACAGGTTGTATCTTGGTTTCCTGTGGCCAGAATATGGCCATTTGGGTGCCATGCTGAGCTAAATGAATAGTCTAAGTGCCCTTGAAGGCATCCAATAGCCTGTTCAAAACCCCTTCCATTTTAGTATTCAACCAATAATTCTATTGCCCATCCTATTCCTAAAACCAAGTACAATAAACATGCAAATGAAAAGGTAAGAAGTACTCACTCGGCCAGAATTTGCATCAGTGATCAAGCAATCTGGACTGTCCCCAAGAACAGCAAGCATTTTACCATCTGGACTGACGGATGTGTTCTGTGAGAGAACCGTGTTAGGGGTGCCTTCAAATTATCAAAACAGTGATAAAGAAAAACCAAGTGGATGGCACTCACATTTACAGACCAGTCGAATGAGAAGCAACCAAGGGAAGAAAAACACTCAGCATCGTAAATCCTGATTTTGCAATCGTTATTTGCCGTCATGATCCTTATTCCACTCCTGCATTAAAGAGAAGATTATCAACGGTCTTTTTTTTTTTTTTTTAATGCTAGTGTACATACATTGGAAACATAATAGTTTACTCGGACAATTTTGCTCATTAATAATTCCTAATGGTGCTTACACTGAATCTCGGTAAATATCCACAGCATTAGTGATAGCATTCTCATTTGCTGTAATCTTTGTACAGAATGCAACCTCTGGATGATTTAGGTACTGAATGAAGAATAAGAAAAACAAAAATCAGATGTTCAGTAATACAAGGAAACTGAGTAGGAAGTTATCAAGTGTGTGCTACATATGTTTTAACTCCCAACTTGCACACCTTGCAAATAAGTTCCCCTTGAAAACCACCAGCAACAACCAGATTTTCTTTAACCGCCATGGTGCTTATCTGAACTCTAGAAAGTGACTGAGACATCAATCCAGGAAGTTTCTGCACAAGCCAACAAAACTATGATCAATAAAAGCATTCAATGATCTGGAAAGGATAACTTTAAGAGCCAGGCATTAGTGTGGAAAAACATTTTCCAACAAAGCACTGCATACCAGAGTGGGAACAACTGGTTTAGCTACATTTAGTACTTCTTTGCTCCTTCGAAGCAATGAAGACCAGTGCAATACTGAATAGTTCTGCATTAGATATACATCATGCTTGGAAGTTGCCCATAACAGATTTCTCAGCTGCAAAGATTGAAAAACAGAAGTTGGTGGATACGTCAATGAATATATTAAGAATGTTTAGGAGTTATTAAATCACCAAAATGATGAAAACAAAACAAGTAAGAAATAATCAATCAAAAAGATACTCCGGTTTGTTTGTTTCAACAAACTCCAGAAAGCAAAATACTTGACTAGCTTGTCAGCTGGGACTCTATAGAAGCCTAAAATGCCAGCCTCCGTGACTAATTTACTTCACTCAACTTTAGAATCCAACATGTCAGAAACTGTGTGAATAATTGACTTCACTGAACCAGTGAAACTTACACATGGACAAGGACAACACAACCTTGAATATTTCAATAAATAATTCACAAAATGCCACACAGCATGTGAAATAGACGAAGGTGGTGAAACCAAGTACTGGTACAAAAACCAACAAAATATTATAACTATCATGGACACAGAAAAGCTGAATGAAAGAATGTACGACTTAACATTGGAAAGAAAAAGCATGCAAAATAAGGTAAATTAGAGAGCACAGATATGTTTCTAGGCCTTGCAAAGAAACTACGGACTAAACAGCCACCAGACAATCTTGAAACAGAAACAGAGAGCCAAAAGGCATGTGTTAAATATGATAAGAAAGATGAGGACCCATTTGGCAGATACTGCCTCCCTTCCACCCCACCCAAGGACTCTGAGCCCTTGTTTCAGAGCATGACACACTCAATTTTCTACTGTTATGAGATGATCTTCGCAAGATGCAACACTTCAGAGTAGCGATATTATAATCTCACCAAGAGAAATAAAGAAATAACAAGATCTAAATAAATCTTTGATTAGCATGTGGTAAAAGTGAAAAATCAGTCTCCAGAACTGAGAAACCGAAATAATGTATAATAATATAACCATGTATCTGTTAAAAACCACAAAATTGAATCAAAGAAATTAAGGCCGTGGCCGTGCATGGGATACCTCAACAAAAATTGTAGTTGAAGTGTGCAAATAGGACATTTTTTTTTAACAAAAAACTAAAACTAAAACTAAAAGCTAAAACTAAAAGCTAAAACTAAAACTAAAACTAACATAGAACAAAAATAATCTCCAAGAAATTAAATCAACCATTCACCATGGCACTTCGAACCCTTACGTTATCAGATAGCAAAGGCCAAATAAAAGGAACTCTATCCAAATAAAACCACCACAAAAAACTATTCCAGTCGAAGCATCATAAAGAAATTGCATTTAAATGTGTCATCGTGTGCATAAAGGAGAAATTAACTATTTCAATGACAAACTCCTAATATTAGGGAATAGACAACATTTAACTAAAGCAATTTTCATACGGCCTCTTATGGCTTAAATGCTCAGACGGTTTCCTGTCATACCATTTCAAGGTTGCGCCAGCTGCTCAGTTATAACTCCCACCTGCTTTACATGCTGAAATAAAGTGAAATAGCAGTCCTAAATAGCAAAGAGAGGTTAATTTCATATATCATGGTTAACAGCCAATAAGCAACGCATTTACAACTTCGTCATAAAAAAATTTGAAACAAAATATAAGGATACACGAACAACAGACACATTACATCTACAGGGAAAAACAAAATGATTCTAAAAGAAGAAAAATAGAGGTTGACTGTACAGTTATTTATCAGAATTGCTCCACAGAATTAGTTCAGACACTTGGGAGAATCAATAGCAAAACAGTGTTAAGTACTATAAGGAATAGTACATACCACAAGCATAAAAGTAAATCTCTAACTCAATGATCTGAACGACCACAACTGATAAAAGATTAATCCTATTGCGCTTGAATCCATGACAGAGGAGGAGATGTTCAGGTAAAATATGACTAATAATGGCTGTGGGGGTAACTGTTTGCATCTTGAACAGGAAACTGTTTCTTGATAGGACACATATTTATAAATCAAAAAGAAATATCTACCTGACCAGGCGTGTATTAAGATTAGATCTATTTGAAATCACTACGAAACCCATCTGCTCCACTAAATTTAATTATATCTTCTAACGCCAAATTTGTAAAAGGCCCAACAAATCAAAATCAACCACGGCAGACTACTACTTTTTCCCAAACTGAGCATGCTCTGTGGATAAAAGGACAACCGAACACGAAAATAGGCAGAAAAGAAAAAATATATGTTTTTTATTATTAAAAAAAAATACAAAGACGATACAGGGACTGTGTAGTCAACCTCACGAAGGAAAAATAAAAACAATTCCAAACTAAACAGCCATAAATAAGAATATCTAAAACGGAAATAAGTATCCAGTACGACAGAGAAGGAAAACAAACACTATGAATAAGAATCTCAACCTGGAAATGCACAATTGTTGACTTGACAAGTCTGGTATTGAACTGAAAGTCATAGAAAGCATGTCCCATCTCTACTTGCAAGCATTCCTGTTTAACAAGAAACGGCAAGAAAACCAACTGATTTTTTAAAATAAATAAATAAACGTAACATAGTTTAAAAGTTTATTCTTCAATCATGAAAGTGTTTGTTCTCAATTTCTGAAACGGGATAAAGGAAAGTATGCAAGGGGCTTCCGAAAAAGTGAATGAATAATATCTCCTTATCTTATATTATTTAAAAATCAGGAAAGTAAATTAGGAATTACACGAGAGAGTAAGATTACTTGAATCAAACGCAACTTGCCAAACAAAATCGACATATCCCATTTTCAAATTTTTTGGTTCCCAAAAGGACGTAAGAAGATCGATTCTCTCGTGGTTATAAAAGAGAAAGAATTAAGCAATGGCCGAAATAAAAGTGAGATAACGACAGAGCCACTGACCTTTTCGAGGTCTTGGCGAGGGCGTGAGAGGTTCTCATAGTTTTTGTACTGTTTCAAACGTGTCTCACGGCACTTTTCCCTTGTAAAATGAAGCCTCTCCCAAGGTATACCTTGTATATCTTTCCCATTTCTAGCTTCCAATGCAGACGTATCAGTTCTTGACTTGCTCTGTTGAAGCCAAACGTCATTTTCAGTAATTGTTTTTTCCCCTAACCAAAACTAACGTAAAGAGGACAAGAAATAGAAAGCCACACAGACAATATACCATCTCAAAATCATCTTCGAAATCAGAGTCCAGAGAATCTACATCGCTACTCCTCTGCGTTTCGTCATCACCAAAAGAGGAGTCGTCATCGAAATTAGCCACGTCGTAATAATCGTCATCAACAAGATAATCAAGGAAGTCGTTTCCAAAATTTTCCATGGATCTACAAAATGAGAAACGTGCTTTCTAAAATTTATCCAGCAAACGAAAACATAAACCAAGACCGCAAAACAAACAGCTAGGAATGAGAAACCAAAGAAGAACAGAAGAAAAACATATCCAAACTCAGGAAAAATTCATGACTACGCTCCACGAAAAGTCATCTAAAAAATCATACACATTATAACTGAAAAATAGGATTGGACGATTGTTTGAAGTTCCATGAATAATCACGAAACCGACCTCGCAGAAGCAGGGGTCATAGTAGAAAAGAACTGAATATAAAATACATAAAAGAGAAAAGGAATAATACCTAACAAGCGAGTAGAGAATTAAAATGGGAGTGAAGGAAGAAGAAGGAGAAGACAGAAACGGTTGTGAATAAATGAACTGAGAATGGGTAGCGGTCGTAAAAAGCAAATAGAGGAGATGGAACAAAAAGATTGAGAGAGAATTGATGATTTGAGAAGGATTGGATTGGATTGGATTGAATTGAATGGGAGAAAGAGAGGAAGAAGAATGGATGATTAGAGAGAAAGGTGTAGAGAAAGGTGTAGAGAAGTTGGGATGAAAAGAGCGAGGGAAAGCGGAGAGTGAAGGCAGTTATATATAATGAATAAAGAGGAAAAAGGATATATGAATCGGATTCGGGGTGAAAGGGTGAATGGGCCGGGGCAGGAGCAAAGTGGGACCGGACCAACCGCCCATTTTACCGGCAGGGGCGTTTCCAATTGTTAATTTGGGCCCACACGGGGTACTATTACTATTGGCACGCTCGGTGTCTTGGTACACGTGTGAGGAAAAACGGAAGGGAGGGTTTTCCTCCGCTCTTGTGAAGGGGAAATAACTTATAAGCCCTTGTCCAAAATTGAAGATGTGTCACGTGGGCACATAAGGATACCTAGAATTGGTATTTTGAATGGAAAGTTAGGGGCTTCCTCGTAAATTCAATTCAATTCAATTTTCCTTTTCTTTTTTTTCTTGACTTTATAAAACTAAAGCAGCAACATTTGTGGCTTTATTCTTTTAAAAATTGACCCACCAATTTGACCCTACATTTTTTTTTCTTATGCTTTGTATTCAATTCCATGGCTTTGTTTCTAAATTTATTCCAATACTGTTGTGAAAATGAGCCAGATTCAAAATACACAAATAAAAATAAATAATACAATATTAAAATAAATAATGAAATAAGAAATTACAAAAAATCCTTTAAATTCATCTCCTCTTCATTTGGAAAGTTCGTATCCTACCCCCAAAATTAATCAAAGATAATTTGACAAACAACAAGTCAAACACGTA
The DNA here is from genome assembly GCF_000004075.3 of Cucumis sativus. Classification (NCBI taxonomy): domain Eukaryota; kingdom Viridiplantae; phylum Streptophyta; class Magnoliopsida; order Cucurbitales; family Cucurbitaceae; genus Cucumis; species Cucumis sativus. Next base: position 18,058,495 of record NC_026658.2, read on the forward strand.
CACATGTGAGGTGGAATATGGTCACCATAGCTTAATGATAATTCTATTTATCTAATATTTATAATAATTAATAAATACTTCATTTTTCTTTTTATTTAACATTAACCTTATTTTTGTTAAATTTTCTACAATAATTTTCATTCTTTTTAAGTAAAATAATTTGGAACATTAAGCAAATACCAAAATCAAACAAGTTTTAAAAAGTACAGCTATTTTTAATGACTGTTTAGTATTTTTTTTTTTATTATTATTATTATTCTTATTAAAAGTAAAAGAATAGATTCTCTTCTCACCCCTAAAATTTTACTTTGTTATTTATTTTTTGTAATCATGTTAGGAATAGTTGGAGCAAAGATCATTTTAGGTTAAAGTAATTGGGTTAGAATAGTTTTTGTTTTTAAACGGTATATTATTTTAGTTTTTTTATTATAATAGTATATGTTTGAGGTATAAACTATTTTAATTTAACAAAAAAAATAGTAAACACGGTAACAAATAATAAAAAATGATGAATGTAAAATAGTAAATATTGAATCAAGTTAGAAATTTGTAATGGTGTTAATTGTGACACTCTTCTTCATTGTGACAATCACGATGCTATTCAAATTTCTCACGATGATGTTTTTCAGGAGCATAAAATACATCGAGAATGATTGTCACTTTATACGCCACCATCTCCAAGGCTTCGTCATCCTTCAATCTATATCTATGAACAACTAGCAGACATGAGACCAAGGAGCTCTCCACTGCTTGCTTCCATCAGTTACATGGCATACTCAAGCGGGTCTTTACTCTACCATTTAAGCTTGAGGGGGATGTTAATGTAAATCTAATTTGTTATTATATTTAAGGTATTTGTTCATTTCTTGTCATATTTTGTTAGATTGTTAGACGGTTAGGATCTTTGTTTATGGTTGTGTATAAGTACCTCCTATTGTATTTTCACTATAATAAAATATTTATTTTCCACGCACAACATGACTTTTGGATAAGTAACGTTGAATTTTTTTTTATTATATTAAACTTCTCCTTGCTCGGGAGTTTCCCTTTAAAACTCATTTTTCATAACACCATGCTATATTTTGTACGTCGGGAGATCCTCTCCTGACTTATTTTTTTCAACTTGATCTCGACACAAATTTATGCGTCAGAAAATCCTTTCTCTACGTTTTTTCATATTTCTTCTAACGCTTTTGTGCGTCGAAAGATCCTCATTTTCTTGTAGTATTAATTACTCGTGGAATCAAGAGATATACACTAAAAATACCATATGTGTTAACTATAGCTATTTGAGGCTTCTAAAGAATGTTTAATATACCAAGAGGAGCTTATTCTAATATTATGATAGTTTATTCCTCAAATGTCTTCTAATTTCTATCGAACAAATAGTTATTAAACAAACTACTTTCTTTTTTTTGTATGCTGGTACAAACAAAATAAAATTAAGATGAAATGAGTGTTTATATTGATGAGATTTTTTAAAAATCAAATAATTACTAAACACATACTTAAAATATAACATTAAATATATATAAAAAAAAAAATGTCTCAAATTTTGTGGATTGTGTCAAAAGTACCTCCAAATTTTTAAATGTTTCAAAATGACATCAAACATTTGAAAATAATTTTAAAATATTCTTACTAAAATTAAAATATTTATTTACTAATTAATTTTTTAAACTTTTTGTTCTTATAAATTTTCTAAAATATCCATCAAAATCAAAATATTTGTCAAATTAAGACTTCACCCATATTTTAAATATTTGTTAAAACATAAAATCGGACGAAATCTCACAAAATTCTAAAAAACATAGTCTTTAAACCATACAAAAACAATAATTAATAGAATACAAAAAAAACACACTAATAAATTTATCATATTATTATTAAATATTAATATTCAAATATATATTTTTATTTGATCATTAGGGGTAATTATTACAACAATAATTATTAGAATTGGTTATGTTCTTGATATGGCACCATGTGTTAATAGAAATTTAAAATTATAATTTTAATTTTGATCGTTGAGAAAATTGATGTAAGTTTTAGATTAATAAAAAAAACTTTTTAAAAAAATTTAAGTTCACTTTTCAATACTTCATAATATCTTTTAATTATTTTTATCTAAAACTAAGGGTGAACGTAATTTTTAACTTTTTTACCCTAAACTTAAAAAGTTAATTTAATAAAATATAATAATGAGTTAATTATGAACTATAAACTAATACTATTAATTTATATCTATATTTGCTCGCACGATTAGAGGTCTCGAAATCTCTTATTATATTGAAAAAAAATACATTTATATATTTAAAAAATAGAAGTATTTAGTAAAATGATGGGTAGAAAGGTGATAGAAGTAGAGAAAGTTAAGTTGATATAATCGATAATATATAATAAGGTAGAGATTGGACTTGACCTTCATATCATCTTTCATATCACCAGCTCCAACGGCTAACCGCTAATTAAGAAGGACAAGTGTCGATTTCCTCTCTTTCCACAATAAACATTCATTTTTTATATATAAAAAAAAAAGAAAAAAAACTTAATTATCAAAATAGGAATAGGAAGTGGAAGAGTAGCCACGTGTTTGACTCCTCAGCAATTTTTAAATGGGCATGGCAGATTCTGATGCATCCACCTGGCTATGTTTCTATTTCCCACTGCCACCTAATTCCCCTTTCCATTTTGGTTTAGGTAGGTAACTCCAACCATCTCCTTCTCTCTTTTCTTCCTTCACCTTTCACCCTTTTAAAATCCTTCAATTTTTAGGGGAAAATATTCATTTCTTTATGTCCATCACAATCGCTCATATCATATATCATATATATATATATATATATATATATATTATAAATTTTTCATTTCAAATATTACTAAGTCTATTAAAAACACTTTTTTATCCTAAATTTATATCCTATTAACATCTCAAGATTTTCAACTTTGCTTTGTAGTTATTATCTTTTTAAATCTCTATCCATTTGTTTTTTAAAATTTGATAGGTCTATAAATCTTAATATATATCAATTTAATTTCTTGCCTTCAAAAATATAGTCACTGTTAGGTATAAATTTCTATTTGTGACCACTTAGATTGCATTTTAGATTACTTTTTATGACATTAAATGTGATAGGTAGTAATCTAACCTATTTTGAATGCTTTACAAGATTCATTAGGGATGAAGTTCAATTCTATATTAAATTGTCCTGTGACTTTTTTAAATGAAAATGGTTCAAATCGATAAAATATTTTGCACTTTATTGTAAAATTGGTTATACTTTTTAGAATGGGTAATTAGTTTTTTTTTTTTTCTTTTAAAAGTAAATTCTTGTGAAACAAACCATTATTCTAAAAATTTATCTTTTCATTTTTAGTTTATTCTCTATAAAATAAAATTACTTATATATTTAGTATATTCCCCCTTTGAAAACCAATTTATAACTATTTCTCGAGGTTGATTAGTTCAATCCCATCATTTTTTTCTTTCTAAATATTGTAATTTAGAAAAAAGAGGAAAAGAAAAAACATGCATCTATTCCTCCTATACTTAACAACCACTCCAACAAAAGCAAAATATAAATTTAATTTGAAATTCCGACAAAAAATAAAATAAAAAAGTTAAGAAAGAAGTTCAAAATTTGATAGCATGTTTGTTTATTCATTTTTACCAATTCCAACAATTTAGCATTATTTACTTTATATATCTACTCTTTTTAGGTTTCAAGCTAAAGTTTATATCTAACATTAATTTAATTGTTTTAAAAAATTATCTGAAGAACTAAAGGTATTGAAAAAGATAAGAATTTAAATATTAATCAATTAATCAAATAATAATTACTTATCTAAAAATAATAATAAATTCATTATAAAATCTTATATATGATTTAATTTAGGAATTTCAGTGGAGGGTTTATGTTTGTCAGTGATTTTGGATATGTCCGAATTTGGGTGTAATGTAATTTAGATGAAGATAAATATTTAGAATAGTTAGACTAAAATTGTCAATTTATTAGGAGAAGAGTGCGTAAAGAACACGATTATAGCAGTTCCCCAAATACTTGCTTCTATTATGTTCTAGCTAGGGGAGATGTGGACAATTTTGCTCACGTCACTTAATTAAATAATAATAATAATAATAATTTAAATTAAGTAAATGAATATGTATTAATTAGATGATTTAATTAATGAATGAATTAATAAGAATAAGTTGGAAAATAGTGTGGAGTGGGGAAAAGTTAGGGAAGGTGAGAAAAAATGACTTTGATTACATGAAGGGCTGAAAATAAGTGTGGGTAGGAATTTATGATAAACGTGGGGTATTGGATGAAAATCAGTGGTTTATCACATCTCCACCTCAATCCACTATCTCACTCTACTTTTATTCACATTTTCTTTTTCTATTTTCTATTTTCTATTTTTCATTTTAACTTTATTGATATATAGTGTGTGTTATCCCTCATCCTTTAAATAATCAATATACAACACAAATCAAGGTCATAAAATATTGTTCATTTATTCACCAATGTCTCCTACATTAGATGTTTGAAATATAACTTATTCACTCATTTCCAATAGTAATAGATTGTAAATTAAATAAGAACAAAATTCTTGCACGTTATCATTTAATATACCTTAGTCCTTCAAATTTTATTTATGTGAAAATGATCTATTAAACACGGTTAAAAAGTAGGTTATAGACTTATTTCCAAAGGTTTTTACAAACCAAATCGAATTTTGAAGAAAAAAATAATGTAGTTTGTAATTTCTTTTTTGTTTTTCTTTTTTTCGAATTTAACTGAAAATTCACATATTTATTTAAAAGAGATGAATTAGGGAAAAGCAAGCACACTTCTAGAAACAAAAAGAGGTCTAAACAGTAACCATACAATTCAAATTATATCTCCAAAGTTTGGAAGTTTCACTTTTACCCTTAAATTTAAATTTTAGGTCTAAGAAAATCAGTTCATAAAAACTAGGGTTTTTTTTTTTTTTAATTAACGAAAAAAATACTTTATATAGGAAATTTTAAGCAAATTTATTAATGATTTGGTTTTTTATTTTATGTTTTTAAAATTAAAGTTCATTTTTTCAAGAAAAAAATTGGTATATTTCAAATTTTTGGCCAAGTTTTAAAAATAAAATAATGTTTTTACAACATTTTTTATAGAAAATTTTCAAATTTTGGTTTCAGATTTAAAAAACAGAATTGATGAAAAGTAGATTATAAAGCAAAAAAGTTTAGAAGTGAAGCATGTAATCTAAAAAATTAGATGAGAAAAAAGAAAAGCAAAAGCAAAAGCAAAAGTAGATGTTGATATTAGGGAAGCGGGAGATTGAGTTTCCTACTTTACCCTTCCAATTAACACCAATTGTGCCTTCGCTTCCTAAGGAATTCGATATTATTATTACTCCTCCACTCATTTTCATTTTTTTCCTACTTTACTTTTCCCTTTTTATTATAATAATAGTTTAGTTAAACAGAATTTGTTTGCTTCAACTCTTTTACTCTTTACATTTATATTTTATTACATATCAAGCAAACAAATCACTTGTATATAAAATATATAACCAAATATCACTATTTCACATTATGAATTATTTTTAAATTATAAAATGTTATCTCGCTGTATATAGCAGATATAGTCAACACACTTGTTAATGTAATTTTGTTTTCTTTATAATTTGTTCATTATATAACAACTATGTTTTTTTAGTATACAACAAATAAAGTAGCTAAGCTAAGCTAGACATAGATTTGAATATGTGTTTGTACATGTTAATTACGTTATTATCATTAAACTACTTTTAGTATATGTTAATTTAGCTTACCTCCTTATGTGATCTTATTGTTAACTTTAGATTACTTTTTAGTTAACAATGGGTAGAAGAAGATATGCGGGTGAAAGAGAAGAAAAGGAATTTAAATGAAAGTTTAAAATTTTTCATAGTAAATAATAAATATACAAAAGAACAAATAATAAATAGGGGGTAGGAATCATACGTGTAAAGAACTTAGGAATATAATTGAAATATTCATCTAAAAGCTTACCACTTGAATACCAATACATATCCCAACAAAATATTCTATATAATAAAACACACAATACCATCTGATATAATCTTATATATCTTTATTTATTATTTTCTTCGAATATGCCAATTCTTATTTAATAAAGCAAACTATGTCATTATTCTTTCAATTTCTACTTCCTTTATTCCTTTTTCACCCTTTTTCTTTTTCCAATTCTCCTTTCTATTTGCCTTTTTTTTTTTTTTTTTTTTTTTTGTAAACATTATGTGTATAGAGAAAAGAAAACATATAATAAAAAGATATTCTTAGTCCCCTAAATTGTAATGGGTCTCTTTGGATTATTTTCTAGTTCTTTTATAGAGAAAGCATATCTTAAATTGAATGTTACGATTTGTACTAACTACTTATGAATATATAATCCTAATACTTTTTGGATTTGCTTTATATGTTCTAAGGATTAAGTGCCTTTTAGAATTCTATTAGAGATTTTTTTTTCTAGTTTGATATTTTACACGTTTCTTTTTAGGTTTAAATATCATTTCAATATTTATATACTTTAAACTTTGGTTCATTTTGATCTATGTACTTTCGACTTTTGTTCATTTTAGTTCTTATACTTCAATTTGGTTTCTTAAATTTTATTTTTAAGTTATCAAAATTATCGCTTTTTTGAAGTTTAAGTACTAAAATAGTTTGTGTACTTTTCAATTTTTCATTTTAGACATATACTTTTAACTTTGGTTTATTTTGATTCTCATCCTTTTGAAATATTCATTTTAGTCTACGTACTTTCAAAAGTGATCATTTTGGTAACTAGATTTCTAAACTTTTACTTTATATTGAAATTATCACTATTTTAAAGTTTAAATATTAAAATAAATCAAGATTGAAAGTGCGGTAACCAATATAAACATTTTAAAAGTACATGAAACAAATTGAACAAAAACATCTAAAAGAAACCGAAATGAACATCTTGGAAGTAGGTATGAACTAAACTTGAAAGTACACAAATCAAAATAATATTTTATTTTATTATATTTTTAATTAGTGATATAGTTAAAGTGTAATAAATAGAATAAGAAAAATAAGTGTGTGTGATTTGTAATTAATTTAGATGGGGACCTCTAATTAATAATGTAATGAAGAAATGCAGAGAATCGAAATCCGGGAAGGAGGAATGGATTCTTGGAATTGAATAATCATATTTTTACGGGGTCGGTTTGCTAAGACACGTGTCATGTAAATATTCAATTTGGTTTAGAAAATTATAAGTTTCAATTCATTTGCATATGAATTATCAAAACTCCATATTTTGAACATCTTATTCCATTCTCTGCTGGACTCATTAAAATTCTTTAATTTAATTATATATATATAATATTTGTTTCCAATTCAATTCCATTAATCTATCAACTTTTTCAAATTTTTTAAAATTGACACATTTAATACAAAAATAAATGGTAAGAATAATATAAAACTAAGATGGTTATCTTATTGTATATATTTAAAAAGTTAAGGCGTACGTCAGTAGGAGTAAAGCTCAACTCACATAGTAAAGTACATGTAAACGAAAGATTTTGGATTTAAATCCGGCAGTTCAGATGAACAATTCAATTTTTCTGAAAAATAATTTGTATTTGTCATATTTTCTCTAAAAGAACAAAAGAAAAAAAAAAGATTATTTTTCATTATACTTAAATAAATAAATAAAAATATTTGTGGAAGAAGAAGTGTTGTATAGTTTATTGTTTGAGCCCATTTAGGTCTGAAAGGAAAAGTAGAAGCCATGTTGCAAAGTACGAAAAGCCCATTATTTTAGGCCCATGGGCCATTAATGTAAGTTAACTTTTGCTACGGATTCAAACCGAGTCCCACGAAATTTAATTAAAAGAAAGAAAAATGTTGAATTGAAAAGAATAAAGATAGAGATAACCATTTTTTGAATGGTATGATAATTTTTTTAAAAAATAATTATGGATTAGAAGGTGATATTTGATAGTTATTTGAATATAAGGTGAGATATTGTCATTAAGATTTCAGTTGCTTTTATAGTATGTGTTGACATATGATCAAGTTTAAATTGGTATACATAAGACTTAAGTATGAGGAAGAGTTAATCAATATTTTTGTATTTGTGTTTATTCTTCTTGGCAAATTTTGAGTCATTATTTATAATTAAACATTTTGTAAACTACCCATATAACTTTCTTATAACTAAATTAGATCGGATTTATTACTTGATTTAAATAGTTATTTATTTACATATATTCAAAATTTAAATTATTGAGATTAGATCATGTTTAGTGTTTTACGATTGAAATACACCATAATTACAAGGATTTAGTGGTATGAGTAGTTTTGTGTACTATTAAATTTTAAATAGTATAAGAGTTAGTTGTTTGACAAATTTTCACAAAATAAAAATAAAACACAAAAACAAAATGGGTTTGAGCAAATTTCTAAAACTCCATTTCATTTTGGTGATTTGTCCAACCATCCCTCCAATTAAAGTAGAACGTAGTTTAGTATACGAATAGAGTGTGGGTAACAAAACATTTTTAAGAAGAAGTGTTTATAAGCAAAACTTTTAAAAAATCTAAAACCCAAAATCAAATAATTACCATATTTCAATATTACAGCAATATAATATTGTCAACAATTGATTTATTAATTTGTTTATTTTTTTAGAATAGTCAACAATTTAAAGAGAGTAAAATTTAGGGGAATTTTAAGTTACATTTGAGTTGGGATATTACGGATTTATTTTGCATTTTTTTTTATTACACTGTATAATATCTTATTTTATTTCAAACTTTGAAATTGTGCGTTCAACTTCACATATTTTTAAATATTCAAAACTCAATGTAGTCTCAAAATATTCATTTTTTTTTCTTTTAGAAATCGTTTGGTTCAGTATATAAGATGATTGGAGTATAATGATCTCTAGAAATCAAATATAACTGTATCTTTGATTTGACATCCTAATGAATTTTATGAAAAAGAATTATTTTGTATTTAATTTAGAAAATAGAGAGAAGTTTGCATGGGAAACATGGTAAGAAATTCACCATTTTGCAAGGCAATCCAAATCCAATCCAATGGGAGGAAAGTAGTAAAGTAGTAAAGATGTATGAGAAAGTGATATTAGTAGAAAAATGGATAAAACTCACAAACAAACATGAGCTTCAAATGACCAAAAGCATTCCCACCTAAAAAAACCTCCAATCAAAGTGGCCTTCATGCATGGAATTGAGGTTCTTATCAATGTTGTGGTTCAAGTCACTCTGCTTTCAATTCTCAAGTAGCTTATGTAAGATTTTGGTTTTTTAATTTACACTCTTCAAAATATTATAGGTAAGAATTAAGAGCGTCTTTATCAAACTTTCCAAACAGTTGTTACTAATGAAATTAAGACAATTTCTATTAAACATTCTTACAAATGTCAAATTAACGAAATAGTTCATTGGTATTAGTTCATCGTCTATTTTTAATAATAATCTTAATCAAAGCTCAAAATTAATTTACTTATGAAAATGCATGTTTGAGAGTGGTGTTTTGGAGAATAAGAGTGATATTGTCATCCTTATAAAATCATTCACGTCTAAAATTGGGATGTTTGAGCAATTATGAGAGGAAGTGTTTTTGAAAAATCCAAAAATTACCCTAATAGGTAAATTTGAGACTTTGAGAGGATTGAAACACTCAACTTATTGATAGATGACACATGTAATAAATTGTAATACAAAAAAAATTTAAGGTAATTTTGTTACTTAGTTGGTGTTATTAATTAGCATCGAAGATGAAGGAAATTATTTGATGTAATATGTTGTATTAATTAAGTATATATAGGTGGGTTATATTTAATTAAAAATTTTGGAACTTGAATGAGAATGTTATTAATATTATATAGTTTTGGTTATATAATTAATAAGTGAAAAATTAAAAATTATACGCTCAAATATAGTTACTGAGGAAGATGATGAAAGGAATTAATTAGAGAAAAGGAGGGAGATTTAGATAAAAATTAAGAGAATCGTAAAAAACATCAAATTTAACAAAATATTTATAACATATGACAAGAAATTTTCAGATTTTATCAATAATAGACATTAATATGTTTTAATCGATGACATTGATAAAGTCTATCAATTTCTTTCCTCGATAGAATCTCAAATTTTGTAAATATTTTAATTTAATTTGTTACTTTTAAAAATGTCCCTAAAGTTATATATAACTATTATATATGTTTATTTAAAGAATAAAAACATATTATTAATTTTTATTATTATTTAGTTACAAATTAAGGTTTGTGCCTTGATTGTGTAGGAAAGGAAAAAAACATATTCATTTTCTTTTCCAAGGTATCCCGTTGTTGACTCTCTCTCCCCGACTTCTTTTCCATTGTCCTTCCTATGCCTTCAGTTTGTGTCACTTTGTCCAGCCTCGTTCGAATAAGTTGTGTTTGTTGCCCTCTGCCATCGTCGTTCACTGGTTTTAATTAAGATTAGTGAGTTAGATGAGTGTGTTCACACGAGATTTCGAAAAAAATGTATTTCGTGAAATTGAACTTTGATATATTGATGAATATTGTGAATACAATCTCTAATATTTACTCCTTTGATGCTTTCTCTCAAATACAAGTTAAAAACTTAGAATTTCTTGATCTTCGGTCTTTAGAATGTTGTAGTTGCAAGTCTATTTGAGTTTCAGTCCTATGGAATTTAAGAAAAAATTGATCTTCCAAGTCTTCAATATTTCAGAAGATAATGATCTCGAAGTTGATAAGAACTTGCACGTATTGAGAGTTTTATATAAGTTTGAATCTTACAATTCTTTAGAGCTTCAGTATTTCAGAGATTCAATTCTTTCTTCAATCAAAAACCTCCAAAATGAATGACAATTATCTCTATTTATTGAGAAATTTCATGGACTGGTGGGCTTGGCCCTCATTTATTTGTTGGGTTTGAGTTCATTTGCTTATTGAATTTAGACTTGAGCCTATTTGTTTGTTGGGTGTGGGTCGGGCCCATTTGCTTATTGAAGTTAAGCTTGGGCTTGGGCCTATTTGCTTATTGTACTCAAGCTTGAGCGCATTTGTTTGTTAGACCACAATATTTGCTGTGATGATGCGGTGAAATTTAATTGGCCAAAATTCCATACTCAACAGAGTGTTTTGAATTTTTATTGTGAAAGTTTAGTTCTCACTAAAGGTTAATTGAGACTATAAATTAAGTTTAGTATTGGAATCGATTTTGGTTGCATGCCTTTGGAAGGTTCTTTTGGCAAAGCTTGAGAATTTAAGTGGTGAATTTTTCCATCGTTGGGGTGATTTTTCAATTTTTCAACCTCCATTTCGTTAAGTTTGGTAAGCTAAGGTAATTAAATTAGTAATTTGTTGACAGAAAATTGTTAATTTAATTTTGGTTATGCATAGGTGGAATTGTGGTTTCGTTTGCAGTAAGGAACTTAGCATAAGCTAAGCTAAGAGATTTCTACTACCAAACATTCGATTTAAGATTAAAATTGTACTGTATGGATGTATAATTTGACTAACGATTATGCACATAATTGAAATGCATTGATAGGCTCATATGAGAGTTTGGCTCAAATTGTGTTATTTATTTATGTAATTGAATATGTAACTATTATGTGATTGAATATGTAATTATGAAGCTATTGGTTGATGCTTGCATTTTATGCCTATTGTTGGACTAAGCTCGACTGTTACATTCTATTTGAACTGATGATAGCTACTAGTTTTAGCTATTAGGCTAGTCACCACATTTTTTTTTTTACTGATATTGATGTTTGATTGAGTGTTAAGTGTACCTTTAGGTTCACTTTATGACTAATGTGTGTTCCTACGAAATCACCAAACTGAGATATGACTGATGTGTGTTCCTACAAAAGCACAAGACTGATATGACTAAATGTACCTTCTAATAGGAAGTTAACCGTTCATCTAGCGGGATGAGTAGTAGTGGATTTCTTATTGAATATATTGTTTATACCCTTTCTTTCCATGTTTAACCTTTCTGACAAAAGTAAGAGGAAAGGCAAGCTAGCGAGCGAAAAGAAGGAGTACATGTGATTGGCCATATAAGAACTGTTTGGTTTATGCTTCCACTATTGTCTTTTAGAAAGATAAGATAATTAGATCAATAATATGACCCCAACTTGACTATGCAAAATTGTGATAGTTACATGAATATTAATCTAAAAATTTATCTTGTAATTAAAAAATAGGAATATTTATTGTTTTTTCATCAAGTGGCGTAATTGATGATATACTTTAATTTATATTTTAAATATAAGTAGAAAAATATACAAAAATGAATTTAAATTAATGGTAATGAACATAATCCTCCTCTAACAAAATTTGAAGGTTTGATTTTCTAATATGCTACTAAAGAAAATATATCTAATAAAATGTATTTGGTTAAATATAGTTTTGTGTGTAGGCTACTTAATTAATCGATCACCCGTTAAACTAAACAAAATAAGAAATATAAAATCACGAGCTAATGACTCATTTGAATTGATTTTAAAAAAATGTTCTCTTTTTATAATACACTTCAAAAACTATTTTGAAGGCCGGTAAAAACAATAACTTTTTAAAAAAACTTATATTTTAAACTAAACATTTGAAAATGTAGCAAACAAAAGTTTGTATATATAGTGTTGAATTAAAGAAAAATAAAGAACTAAATAAGCATGGCAGAAACAAAGTTGGAAAATTGTTGTAAATGAAAAACTAGTCAGTAAACTTTTAATATGAAATTTTGATATATTTGTAAATACTCATATATATATATATATATATATATTTATTTGTGTTTGCAGGTTGATATTGGAAATTCCTTTCTCTTCCTTTCTTTTTTTTTTTTGAAAAATTGGAAATTTCTTTAAACCCTTTTTATCATCATTATTATTCATAAAAAGTATTGAATAAAATGAGAAGATAGGAGTTGAGAAAAACAATGGATTAAGGTGGAACTAAAAGAGGAAAAAAAAAATGTATTTATAAAAAGTTATCCTAATTATGAATTAATTAGGCTAACTACTACAATTATTATTATTGGAGTTAATATTCAAATTTATACATACACACATATATAGGATAAGTTGAGGAAGAAGGGCTCCAACTCTTTAAACTCAATGCTATATCTGTCGGGCTTAGGAGTGCAGTATACCTTAGCTTCACAAACATATTCATTTCTATCTACATTAATTAATTAACTCTCATTTAATAATTAATTCAAAGATGGATGTTGGTACTTATTAATCACATATTTTCTCAATATATGAATCTACTTTCTTTTAGTAATAATATGTCTAAAGAGTTAACTTTCCCATTAAGAAACTGTAAATGTTATATATGTTATGAATGTTTGATTGGGGGTAGTTAAAAAAGAATTGAATGTGTGAATTATATTATATAAATAAGAAGTGTTTGAATGGATAGTATGATTTAGAATAATTGATGAATAATATTAGGAAATTATTGAAACTTTGTATTTAGATAAAGGAAATGAGGTAGGAATGGAGGGTGATCCACTCGTAAAACGAAGCACACACACACACTCCGACTCTACCAACTACATTTCAACTACATCCCCCTTCTTATTGTTTATTTTTTATAAACATATAAATAAAAAAAAGGTTTTCTTTCTATAATTATGTATTTTATGTTATATTCCATTAAAATTTTCAAATTTGTCTCTCCTGATAAAATTTGGACTTGGGAGAACAAATTATGTAAGAGTTCAAAAAGTATAGTGTTCATTAGCTACTAGACATAAGTGTTACATACCATCTCATTTTCAAATTTACCTAATACATTTTCTAATTCTTCAAATTATAAAATTAATGCCTAATAAACCAACTTTCAATTTTCAATTTTGGATTTTTTATATTATATATATATATATATAAATAAATCCAAACGTGACATTAAACATAAAATTTTGCTTTATATTGGACAATTTCTTTTTAATACAAAAATTGATGTGTATTTTTGGAGACAAATTAAATCTAATATTCTCTCAGTTCGCCCATTCACATTATTTACTATATACGTTCATAGACATAATGTGCAAAATTAAACTTCATAACATATCATGTCAAGTCAAAGAAACTACTAAAGAATCATGACGGTCATACATCATTCCATTAACATACTCCATTTCATGTATCATTGAAATAGTTTTTCTATTAACATGATCTATAATAAAGATAATCAATAATGATTCAACAATAAGTGTCTTTATCAAAGATGATGTCCTGTTTAACATAACTCATTTATATATATACTAATCATAAGAACATAACCATTATATAAAATAAAAAACAATAAATAAATTAGCTCAAAGTATCAAATAACATAATCTTGATTTCAATAATGATATCTACTAATGCTCATGTGTTTAACATGATCATTGAATGTTTTTTTTTTTTTTTTGTGGCAATCCCTTAGTTAGTTGATATGCAATCATAAGTTTAGTGCTAATATGTTTGATTGACACTCTTTGTTTCTGAACTTCCTTCTTTAACAACAAAGTGTTTTAATTTTATAAGTTTAGCACCTTTAGAATACTTGTCGTTTTTTTTAGAAGAAAACTAAATTCTCAATGGCTTGACAATACTGTAAAAAATTCTAAGTCTTGAGATAAAGTTTTGCAGCCATAAACCATGAACTATAGCTCAAAACATACTACAAATTCAGCTTCCACAATGGATGCAGTAATAATACACAACTTCAAACTTTTTCATGAAATTGTTCCTTCAACTAACAGGAACAAATAGCCAAATGTACTAAATTTTCGTGTATCCACCTACCTGGCAAAATCTGAATTTGAATATCCAATCAACTCAAGATGATCAGATCTCTTGTAAATAATCATATAGAACAAGGTATATACATCGATCATCGATGTTTTCTTTAAAACCAAAAGATGTGATGGTATCATTGCACTTAAGATACAATTTTCTGAAAGCTTGTTTAAGTCCATGGTCCTACGGATAAATCCTCCGGACTCCGGATAAATCCTGCAGACGTAGGACCCTGGACCTTCCTTTCTTTGATGGATAGTCCTACGGATAAATCCTCCGGACTGCGGACGTAGGACAGAGGATATTGACATCTTTAATTTATACACTATATGTTCCTTTCTTTCAACCATAAAACCTTCAGTTGATCCATGAACACTTTTTCACCTAAATTTTCATTTAGAAAGGTAGTTTCAAATCCATTTGATGAAGTTCTAAATCTTAATGAGGTACTAAAGCCATAATAATTCTTAATGAGTCTTTTCTCGAGACAAGAGAAAAACTTTCTTTGTAGTCAATGTCATCTTTCTCAGTATAACATTTGGCAATAAGTCTAGCCTTGTGTCGTTCGATATTGTCATTTGAGTCAAGTTTGGTCTTAAAGATCCATTTACAACAAACTCTTTTACTTCGTTTAGGCAATTCTACAAGGTCCTAGACTTCATTATTATTAATTGATTTTAACTCTTCTTTCATGACATTTAACCATTTGGCATAACTATCTTCTTTAATGGTTTGTAAAAACAAAACTAGATCATTATTAATACTTAAGTCAAATTCTGACTCATGCAAATAAACCACATATTCATAAGAAATAGTTGATCTTCTTTGTCTTACAGATCTTCTTAACTCTATTTCTTGTAGTCCCTCAGGTATAGGTTCATTTGTTATACCATCATTATGTGGTGTTTAACCATTAATTTTTTCTTCCTGTGGATTGTTAACAGAGTCAACAACTACATGAACAACAACTTGATAAGAAGTTATAGATGAAGGATTTTTCACTCTAACTTCTTGAATTTTTACTTTGTGTGGTTACAAACTTCCACTAATTATTACGCTATTCTCAATTAACCTTACATTTCTAGTTTCAACTATTCTCATATTGTGGTTAGAACAATAAAATCTATACCATTTTGTTTTTTTCTAGATAACCAATGAAAAAACCACTAGTTGTTCTTCAATAGTTTCTTTTAGTGTGAATTATAAATTCTTACTTCCGCTTGACGACCCCAAACATGCAAGTGCCTTAAACTAGGTTTCCTTCCTGTCTACAGTTCAAAAGGTTTCTTTGGAACTAACTTACTAGGAACCTTGTTTAATAAATATTGAATGGTTCTTAATGCACATATCCACAAGGACACAAGTAGACGAATTAATTAACATGTTTCTAACAATATTCATTAATGTACGATTATATATTTTTGCAACACTATTTTGTTATGGTGTTTCTAGTATTATGTATTGAGCACATATACCGTGACTTCCTAGGAATTTAACAAATGAGTCAATATAATGTTCTTTCTCTTCATACTTCCCATAAAATTTATAAAATTCTTGGCACTTTTAATATTGTAATTGTGGACTTGATATTGTTTGCTACAGTAATTCACATAATATTAGGCTCAATTTATTTTATCTTCTCAAGCTTTATAAAAAGATCTATCCTCATCACTGCTAGCAAAAGTAAGTGCAGTAGGTTTCTCACTTAAGAGTGTCAAATCAAGATCCAAAACTTCAAGATGTGATCAAATTTGTTCACACACCAGCAATCAGAGAAGTT
The DNA here is from genome assembly GCF_000004075.3 of Cucumis sativus. Taxonomy (NCBI): domain Eukaryota; kingdom Viridiplantae; phylum Streptophyta; class Magnoliopsida; order Cucurbitales; family Cucurbitaceae; genus Cucumis; species Cucumis sativus. The sequence continues at coordinate 18,075,141 of NC_026658.2, forward strand.
GAGTACATTAAACTTGACTATAGATGTAGCATGCAAATAAATAGAAATGGGAGAAAATGTTATAATTACAAAATAAATATGTTTATATATTCTTGCTTTAAGAAATAAACTTGGTGTGTTTGGGGAAGGGAAAAAGTTACGAAGGAAAAAAATCATGATAGTCTGATAATCTGATAATCCTATGTTATGTTAATATGCGTTTGGGGGAAGGTTTATTATTGATAGTATTATGATAATGTGTTTGGGGAAAAGATTATGAATGATAGTACGTGTTTGGGGGAGAGAATATAATAGAAAGTATTATGATAATATTTGTGTGGGAAGGATTGTGAAAGTTATTATTAATTATTATTAAGGTATGATTGAGATAGAGTTGAAGTAGGGTTGAGGGGGTTTGATAACCCTTCCCCCAAACAATAACCCTTTTCCCCAAACAATAACCCTTTTCCCTCCGCCAAACACACCTAAAGATACAACAAAATTTGAGATAATATTAAATAATCATTAACTTATACATTGAAGTTTTTCTTTGGAATATACAATATTTATACTTAGCTGATGCTATATTTAATTTCACTTAATTGGTAATTTAAATGCTTAAATTAGATACATTAGTTATCTTTGGATATACCAACAATATCTAACCAAACACCTCAATTAACCACAATGAGATTCAAAATTATAAAACTACTAATTACTTTTGGACAATTTAATTAAATATTTTATAATAATGAAAATCAATATACTCATGATAATATCTTGATGTTTCATAATATCATATCATTCATTAGCATCACATAAATATTAGTAATTGAGTTAACTTTAATTTGATATCTATTGAACTTGCTAATTTGGTCACTTTTGTCACTAACAAATTATTCATAATATAGATATCATATTAAAGTAATAAAAAAGAATTATTTCCTTAATTTGCAAAACAATATCAATGGAATATATATCTATAAGATTTACTAATTTGACCACTTTGGTGACTAACAAATTATTCATAACGTACATATATATTGCAACAAAACAATCGAAAATATTGATAATTGAACTAACCCAACTTTAATTTGATATTTATAGAACACTTAATAATTTGACCACTTTGGTGTCTAACAAATTATTTATACTATAGATATCAAATAATCACCAACAAATACATACTTTAAATTATTTGTGATTTAAACATAATGCAAAAGGACAATAAAACATAATTTATTGTACCAAACTTTATGGAATTTAAACATGCATAATTTATTATATTTTAAATTTAAGCAACTCAATGATGAGTAAAATAGTAACATTAATGGAGTAATTAAGAATCTAATTAATCTTCAATAACTTTAAAAGGAATAAATATATAAGTTTTGAAAACTCTAACGAACTTGATATTGTGATTATGTTGATGATCTTTATCTTCTTCTTTATTTTTTTTTCTTTATCATAATAAGAAGATAAAAGATTTTTCTTTATCATAAGAATATAAAAAATAAAATTTCTTCAATTTCTAAAACTTATTTGTCTTCCACGATTTAAGTTTCATTTGATATTTATATAACTTACTAATTTGGTCAGTTTGATAACTAACAAATTATTTATATAATATATAGATATCAAATAATATAATTTTCAAGTGGTTTTAATAACAAAATTTGCAAAAGTATTAATATTGCAAATAATTTTATCAAAACTCTCATTCAATCTAAATGACGTAATTTAAAGTATAAGTGGATACTTATATTATTATCATTATATATCAATATAACACATAAAATAATAATAATTGATACATAATTGATGTGATTATCATATTTGCATCTTTATAAGTAGTTGCACATATTTTCAAAATCTAATGACAATAGATTTAAGCAAATCGATCAATTTTGAAATTCATCTAAATTCTTTATTGTAAAAAAATAATAATAAATTAATAAATAAAAACAATTACATCGGAATACTTAATCCATGAAAAATCAACCAAACAAAACTTGAGTTTTTAGTGATTTTTTAAATACCATTTATTTATTTACTATTATTATTTTCTTAATCATTTTTCATCCAATAGAGTTATTTTCATATACCAAAGAAAAATCAAGCAAAATTATTTTTTACACATTAGTATCAAAAATCATAAATTCACCATGAAAGCTTTGGTACCACGTGTAGGTTTTATTTTCATGATTACACAATCAAACCATAACATTATATAAAACAATAAATATCAAAATCTTTGAACTACATGAATTTCATAAATTAAACTTAGTCAGAGAATTACATACCTTAATCCATGAATGACTTTTAGGAGATTGTGAGTTTCTCTCACTTGACCTCCCATAACTTAATTAACTTTCTTAATGGAGAATAGTGAACTACTTAAATGAGATACTGAGAGGATTAATTCCCGAGGTTCTATTTATAGGCACCACCCATCATGATGTTTAATTAGGACACTATCTTTTACCTAATAAAATAATCACGTGAAAGACATAAAATAACGTATAAATAAATATTATATTTAAACTAAATCTAACACAGATTTGAACAAAAAAAAAAATCTTAATATTTAGTTGACAACATTGGAGGCAACAATTTTGTTCCTATTACTTAACCTTTTGAAGTTGAGAAGAGAAGAAAAAGCTAAAAAAAAGTTGTTTTTGAGTCTAAATTAATTAAATATTGTGGGTTTGGTTCTAAGCAATTAATTAAAATCAAATAAGACCTGCATATACTGCATGCCATTAACAAAATAAAATATAAATATGGTAAGTGCTTTCCTTCTAAAAAAGATTAATAATATAACGATATCTTTTGTTGGTGAAAATTGAAATATATATTGAAATTGTTTAAATAAGTAATAAATTGCATTGTCAAAATAATAATAATAATAATAATAATAATAATAATAATAATAATAATAATAATAATCAACAAAAGACAATACACATGAGAAGGTATTTATGATATTTAATATATTAGGGAGTGATAGAGTCATATGTATTGTTTAATTTAGTCAAACTGTGATTCAATTATATGTTAATTCATGAAAAAATAAACAATATTACATTAAGTATTAAAATTCTTCTAATATTCTAATACCATTTTTGATTTAGGGATGTTTTTCTCTCGTGATTGCTAAGTGATAAGATAATATGTTTCAAATTAATTAATTAATGGTTGATTTAATAAATATGTATATTTGTGAGTGGGACAATCATTTGCTTCATATCCCAAATTAATTGAACTCTTTCAAACTTTCAGTCACACCAACTCTCTCATCTCCTCCTTCACCACAACTATCACTTTTATCTCTCTACTATCCTTATATATATCATTCATAATCTCCACATTTCTTCTCTTCATCATTTTGGTTCACTTTTTTCCTTTTTCTTTTCTTTTCTTTTCTCAAAAAACATTACTTATTACATATTGAGTTTTAAGTCGTTTAAATTATTATTATTCGAAATTAAACAAAATAAAAAAAAAACATTGATAATACATATTCTCACGTCACATATAAGCAAAAATATGAAAAATCTATTTCTTTATTGCAATGATTATTTTTTTAGAATTTATGAGTTTAAAAGGTTCTCTAACTTCTACTTTTCTCATATATATACACACATAAAGATTCTCTTAAACCATTTTTCTTACAAACGTTTATGCTTAGATTTGCTTTTTATTTTTTTAATCACTCCTTGCCTTATAATTTTAATTAGATTCTTTTTATTTAACATCATTTTAACTTTAGTTTTATGCTTGTGTAAATCTTGTGTAATATTGCAAAAGATTCGAAGATGTGCATGCATGAAAGAAAAAAGAATGATGTAATGTCAATTTTGTGGAACAAAGAACTATAGTATTTTTAATTTTCTTTTAATTTGTATTACATTATATAGAGTAATAAAATCATATAGTACACATTATATAGATTGTAATAATTTGTATTACATTACTATTTTAAAAAATGTCCCATAAACTTAGCTATTTTTTTTTTCACATTCTTACCTCCATTTGAAGTGTTTATATAAAAAGTTGTATATAATGAGATTAGTTCTTTAATTTTTTTTTTTTGGGAAAGATAGTGTAGTACAATATAACATATATTTAAACTCGACAACTTTTGTACTTGTACAAACAAATCGTGCCAGTTGAGTTGAATATAGGTGGTCTAATTAAGATTAATTTTTCGACTTTTCATTCATTTCATTTTAAAATTAAATTATTTACATTGAACCAAATTAAGAAGAGTTGTTTTTATTTCCTTTTAAGACCACAACGCTTAATTGATTATAAATAAAAATACATGGTAACAATCTCATAATATAATTATCATTATTTAAGGATGAATTATATTTAATACAACTTAGAAAATAAAGTTATATTATAATATCCACATGTATCACACATTAGTGTCATCTAGTACTATCTAAGAGAGGTTACAAGTAAATAAACATTTGGTTCTTTTTTTGTCCATTTTAAAAGATGATTATAGAGTTATACGATGTAATTGTATATTTAAATTATTAAAAAAATCATGTAAATTTAATTGGTTGTCTCAAATATTTAATTATAGAATAAAAAATTATCACGTTAAAATATAATTATAAACTTACATAATTCTTACCCTAAAGTTTTCATAATGTTACATTCAGAAGTTTTGTTAATTTTGTATAATATTAGTTTCATGTGGTACACTCAAATGTCGTTGGTGAAACTATATATCCTTCCCAAAATTATGTGTTTATATATATATATATATATTGATTGATGTGCTTTTACTATATTTTAGAATTGTATTTTACTTCTCTTACTTTGCTCATTTTATGTTATATAGTTTTTGTTTTAATTTTGGTAGCCTACTCCTACTCTCATTCATGTGTTTTTTTCTTTAATTAAAAGAAACAAGGAAGCATTATTTCCACACTTTTAGTGTTTGTTTATTCTTTCATTCCAAGTCTTTTTATCCAAATAATATGCATAATATTCGTTATCTTCTTTTTTCAACATTTTTTCCTTTTTCTTTTTGCTTTTTTTAAAAATAATTAGCTATATAAACTTTGTTAAGTTTTTTCTTAAATGTTTGTGTGAGATTAGATTTTAGATGGAATAGGTTTTTCAAATAAAAAAATAGAATTACTTTTAAAGAAGTTAAAAGAGTAGTTATCATCGCCAGCTTCCTCAACTAAATTTACATGATTTTTTTTAATAATTTAAATATACAATTAATTTAAATAATTTTTTTGTTGGGATCAAATCTTGGACTCCAAATATGCGATATCTCACAAGAATTTTAGGAAACCATACTCCTAAATTTCCTACATTCATTCGTACGATTTTGTTTAGAAAAATTGTATAAGTTATTAGAAAATATTGATTGAGAACCTTATGAAATCATACATTAAATTTTGAACAAAAATAACATAACATAACTTTAAACATAAATTTGCTAAATAATTAAAAAAAGAGTTTTTTGAAAGATTTTAAAAATATGAGAAATTTAAATTAAAAGGATTTTTAAATATTGAAAATTTTTATTTATTTACTTTCTCAAAAATTTAAATTTAGTAGTCTTGCTAAATTCATATTATATGTTTAAAAAATATGTCACATATGATCGAGGAGCTTTTACAAAAATAGCAAAAAAAATATTTATGATAATAGAGCCTATGTCACAACATTTTTTAAATTTGTTGCGATAACTCTCTGATAGTCCTTTAATACGCTTTCGATAACCGCCTAATATCCGCATGATATCATTAATCATTTGTCATAATTGTCATATTTGCAATAGGTAAAAAAGAGGTGTTGCAGACTGATTTTTTCTAAATTTATTTGTTATATGGTGCAAATTTTCTATTATTTATCTACTACCAAAATTTAATGGGAATGATTTTATTTTGACGGTATATTTACAGCCTAATTTTTATGCTTTTATTAATTAACTAGCAAAAAGTGGGAGATCGAAAAAAGAAAAAGAGTAGAAAGTAAACTAAAAATAAATAAATAAGAAATTGACCGACATGTCAACAATTTCCATACCAACTTGTGGTCGGTTGGAGTCAGTTTGATTGAGAAATCGACTCCGATCGACCGTTGATTACTTGTTATATCAAATATTTAAACAAATACACTAGAAAATCAATTTTAAAATTAAAATTAAAAAAGAATTTTTTAAAAGAATATATTAATTCAAAATTGTTTCAATTTATGTATATACGTTTCATATTCAATATTAGAACATAGTTCAAAATAATAATAATAATAAATAGACACAATCAAACGCTTAGAATTTTGTTAGAAGGCTGAAGAAAACAGCATGAAATAAACAAACACACTTATGAAATGGTAATAATTAAACATGTCACTTTTTTTATTTTTAATTTTAATTTCCAAATTAATAGGGTAACCATAGTTTTATGAAGCAATTATGTGTCACCTTTTTTTGTTCATACTTATATATATTACTAAGGCTAGTGATGATTTGAATATTTTGGTGTATTTTTCTTTCATTTTGGTACACTTACTTACAAATGTTTTTATTTAGTCCATTCACTCTCAATTAATGTTTGTTGTTCATTTAATTTTGTTTTACAATAGTCTTTAGTGAGAAAACAAAAAAAAGGCAAACCAAACATTTCTTATAAGATAGTATTTGGTTCACTTATATGAGTTGAATTGAGTTGGTACAATATACTAAATTAACTCGATAGTGTTTGGGCAAGAATTATTCAAAATTACAATTAAAGGAATGAAATTTCCATAGCCGAAACATATGAACATCATGCAAATGAAATTCAACTTAAAAAACTATAAAATTTAGAGAAAACAAAAATTAAAATTCAACCTGGTTTTCTAAGGAGGGAATGAAAAAAGAAATCTAACGTTTGTGGAATTCTACCCAGAACACTGCAACCTTTGCAGATTCCATCCAAAAATACCACAAAATCTTCCTTATTTGTGTGAAGGTGAAAAAATTGTGGGGTTTTGAGATATTGATTTGATAAAAGAGAAAACCTGAAAAGATTTTGGAGAGAAGAAAGATGGCGAAAACAGAGGAGATAAAGTGAAAATTAATTCATAAAAAAACAAATTCTTTGTATCATAAGCATAACCATTTGTGAGGGATGGACGGAGTTATTCTACTAATTAAAATAAAATTTATATATATTTAACTTATATATATATAACATAAATAAATTTGATTCTCATCTATTCTTATCGAGCTAGCAAGATACTCTATCGAGTTAGCAAGGGACTTTATGGATAGATTGAATAGATTGAAGCTCCAATAATACTAGATTAATTGATTAAACTATTTAATTAAATTAAATTCTTTAATTAAATTAATCACTCTCTGATTAAACCAATTATATTTCACTAAATTAATTAATTAATCTTCATTCATTAACTACAAGTTATTCCACCAAAATCTAACAGTTGTACTCTTCTTACTGTAGATATATTTCAATGCTCATTAGATATAACTAATTGACAGTGCAATGACCTTTCACAAATTGCTCGTAAGTACAACTATGCCAAAATTATCATTTTGTCCATGTAGTTACATCTAACTCCTTAAGTACCACTAATCCCTCTAACGAACAATAAGTTATAGTCTCATTATAACTGAACTTCTCTCAGGCCAAGAGAGGGTGTGACGCCACATTATTCAAGTTCTGGAATTAGCTTGTAAGAGAGCAAATTTTCTACTTACTCTATCTATAAAGGAGTGAATTCCATCTTGTGTAATCATGTTTCTAGCTCCCCTATCAAACAAATCTCCAAAATGGTAGGCATATTGAGTTAGTGACATAAGTCACTCTCACCCATGCAGATCCAAGGACCGCCTTTATAGGCAAGAGTTCACGACATAGTCACTCTCACCTAGTGAAATGTGGTCTCAACTTGTAACAGTGTTAATAAGAGAGACTATTTATTTTATGGTCCGGTCTTATTTATACAAACTCTTTATATAGAATACCTCCACTCTAATGTCTCGACATTAATGATTGTGATCAAATCATTTGTAGCACTTTAAAACAATTGTAACAACTACAAAGGACGTCGTATTCGTAGTGTCACCAAAATAAGATAATGTATCTAATCTTATTCATCTACTCACTATAGACCATTTAGGCTATCACTTAAACATAACTCACTTGTATGTCTCCACATACATGTTTAGGTTATAGAAGATAACATTGTATGCTAGTTTATTGGTTTTATGAGTTAATAATGAACTGAATGTCAAATAAAATAAAATATTTTATTTTATTAGATAAATAAAATGATTGAATAATACAATTATAAACCACAAGACCACAAGATTTAGGGCATCAACCCCAATGATAATAACCATTACTTGCTACAGTAAATACTACTAAGTACTTCTCAATTAGCTACAAGATCCCCATTTACTAATACTACTAAGTACTTCTCAATTAGCTACAAGATCCCCATTTACTACTATATTTACTATTCGTTACAGTTTTTACTATTTTCCATTCATCAATTTTTATTCTGTGCTATAGTGCTTACTATTTTCTTTTCAAACTAGAATAGTTTACATTTTAGACACATGCTATTATAATCCAAACTAAAATAATCTAAACCCCGAACACAAACTATATTATAACTCAACATATAATAACCTAAGATTATAGTAACCAACTCACTGTTCCAAACGCTCATTTGTTGTTTGGCCCACCAACTTAAAATGTTGGTGGAGTTGACGTGGTATATTTTACTATCACCTCAACTTTTCCATTATTTCAATATTTTCAATGTTCTATTCATTGGCCCCCATCGACGAGTATTGTTGGCACACTATGGGAACCAAATCTAGCAACCAATATCACACGCCCAACTCCGACGACTAATTTTTGGCTTCGACAATCACTCAAGTGATAACTTCGATGACCAAAACGAGCTTTGGCAATCACTTCGATGACTACTCTAACAACCAATTCTAGGCTTCGTCAATCACTCTAACAACAACTTTAGCGACTACCTTTGTGCAATCAACTTTTTCGATGATCATCTTCGCACAACAACTACGATGATCAATTATTGGTGTTGACATCCATCTTCGATGATAACTCCAATGATTAGTTATTGAAGTTGACATCCATCTTCGACGCAACTCTGCTAACCATTTTCAGGTTTCGATAATCATCTCTGCTCAATAACCTTCGATTGCCAATTTTGGTCTCTACTTTTTGTGCACATTCAATTCATACGTTCTATGATTGCTGAAATGTGTTGTAGGGTTGTTCATTATATAAATAATTGTATTTTGTCTACTTTAAGTGCAATAGTTATGTGTAAAATGAATTCATCGTATCAAAGATGGTTAGGAATTTGAAAAAGTATGTGTGTATTAGAATGGTGAAACAAAAAGTTAGGAAGAAACAAAAACTCAAAACAAAAATAACAAATAACAAAAAAAAAAATACATTAAAGAGGTTTGTTTTCTAAAGCATTTTCTAGCCAAAAAAAAAAAGTGAAAAATGGATATTTGTTCTTTAACGATCCCTCAAATTTGGAGGAATTGTGAAGCGGTAGAAAAAAGTAGTGATATTTAACTATATGTATTTTTAAAACAAAAATGTAGTTCAATTAATTGTTATTCGTGTACTGTATAATAATAATAATAAAAAAAACTATATTTTATTCAAACAAATATTACTAGAATTATTGATTTTTTGAAGAGTAGTAATCATAAGAATTCAAATTAGATGCATCGGACGCAGGAATTCAACTCCACACTCCAAACACATATATGAACTCAACTCTACACTCCAAACACATATATGAACTCAAACAAAACAATTTTAATTTGAACATTACAAACATAAACATATAAACACATGAGATCTCCATGTATAAAACCTTTCTTAGATATCTAAAATAAACATTAAGAAGGATTTGAACTAATTTATCATAAGATTGGAGTTTCATCTCCAACTTCCACCCCTTTTTATATTAGAATAAACCAAAACAATTTTAGTTATCAAAATGGCTATTCAAGGCAGTGGTAGGATATTTCAACCTAACCTTCTCTCAATAAAGTGCAAGTTGGAATCCTTTTGCACACAATTCCTTTAAATTCAATTTATATTATTTTATAAAAATCATATATATTAAAAACATTTTAGACACTTAAAACTCTATTATCTAAACGAAAATTGCACTAACGACTAATGTGAAACATCTGATTATTTATTTTGTTTATTACGATATAAGTTCGTTTCAACTATTCAACAATGTTAACCAACGCAACATTCAATTGATCAATTCACTGTCTTCTTAATTAAAAGTAGGTGCATCTGAATTTTCACTTTCACTTGCTACTAAACTTACTAAAAATATAATAATAAACTATTTTGATATGTTTGAATGAATACAGATAGTGACATGGCTCATGGACAAGCGTGATTTAAACGATGGATGTATAACGACGTAGATAGGCATAGAAATTGAGTTTTGAATGTTGATAAATTTTTAGTTTGGGTTAAATATGTTGAAATTGTTAGAAGTATTCCAACAAAACATAGTAAAAAATCCTAAATGATATAATAATATCAAAATGTGAATGTAGTAAAATAAAGTATAAATTATAGAAACATGGCAGGTGTTAAGAGAAGGAAATCATATCCGTGTAGTTCACTTCACTATGTTGTAATTAACCAAAATTAGTTCGCATATTTATTTGAGTTTTATTAAAATAGAGTATACATGAGAATTTAGCGGCTATTTATATGTTTTCTTTAATCTCAGTGTTTCATTTTCTTTAAATAGAAAACTACACCCAGCTTATAACACCATCCTTCACCAATTCAACTTTTTTCTTTCTTTCTTTTCTTTCTTCTTTTTTCTTTTTTCTTTTTTTCTTTTTAATTTACAATTTTTTTATATATAAAATCTTTTTCATTTTATAAGTTTATTTCGAGTAAACGAGTCATTAATGAATATTCTAAAAAGAAGGTGTCATTAATGAATTACACATTTAGATGAATGAAAAGTCAAAAGTTGGGGGATTCTATAACTATTTGATTTTTCTTTTCTTTTTTTTTTAAACTTAAGGTTAAAAATACAACTGCTTTTTTTTTTTTTTAATCAATATTTGCCTACCAATATTTTACATCTTTAAACCAAAATTTGAAAGAAAAAAAAAAGGTGATGATTTTTGTTTTTATTCGAAAGTTTCCTCATCGTAAAAGAATAGTGAAAAAAAGGTAATAAAGTCCGCTAAATACAAAAAGAAATGGTAAATTTAAAAGAGTATCCAGCCATATTATGAAGGTTGATTTAAGAAATAAAAAAAGTTATGTACCAAAGACTTAATTTTAGTTTATGTTTTCTCAAAAAATTAAATCTTAAAAGTAATTCATGGAGTTGGTTTATGGTTAGTGTCTTTTTTAAAAGTATACTCTATTATTTAACTAATTTTAACGTAATTAATCGATGTGAGAGTTAAGAGAAAATGAAATTGAAAAGTACAGAATAAAAAAAAAACTAAATTTCTCACATCATTTGAATTATTTTCCATCTCCATCATAAAAAATGAAATATAGTAATGCTTGTGAGGGAGGAATTCAAATATATTGAATTAAATGAAAAGTGAGTTAGGGGAAGATGAAAAAATATTGGATAAAAACTATGAAAAAGAGGAAGAAGAAAGTTGAGTAAATAAGAATGGAGAATGAAATAGGATGGAAAAAGAAAAGAAAGGAAAGAAAAAAGAAAAAGAAGAATGAAATTTAGAAGTTTAGATGTTGAAAAATAGTATTCATAGAGAGTTGAACTAAAAAAGAGAGAAGAGGGTGAATTAAATCATTAAGAGTGGAGGGTATTACCGAATATAGGCTTGAATTTGGGAAGTGAAAGAGGCATCCAAGAGGGGGATGCAATAGTGAATTCACAATAAAACGGGGAGGGTGTAAAATGTAATTATGTAAAGAGAGGGAGCACTTTTTGGGGGTTTTGGAAATGAAGTATTGAAAGGATAATTAATATTACAAAATAATTTTAGTTATATAAAAAAAAAAGGGGGGAAAAACCGGGAGAAAATTTAACGGTGAACGGAGAAAATGGGAAGCGGGGAAGGAGTCTCGATATTTCCTATATAAACCCCCATGACACATTGCCTTCCCTCATATTTGCATTCTCTTTCTTCCTCGCTCTTGCTTGCTCTGACTCTTAAATCAAAGAGCTTCCTTTTCCTCTCTCTCTCTCTCTCTCTCTCTCTCTCTCTCTCTCAATTTTGTCTCTCTCTCTCCACTTATGCATTCAAGGATTCAAGGACTACCCATAAGGTAAAATTCTCCTACCACAAATACCCACCAATTTTCTTTTCTCCCTTTTCTTTCAGCCTATAAATTTGTGGGCGTTCCTAAGATCAGTCTTCTTCCAGTAATGAGATTCAAATTGCTTAATTCTTGCCTTTGACTATTGGTTGGTTACATTACTTTTGAATCTGTACTGCCTATTATTTATTAGATTTATATTCGTCGGTTCGATCTCTAAGTTAGGTTGTTCTTGATTGGAATTGTAATGAGAGATTGGACTCTGGGATTCAACTGCTTTCGGTTACTTCTTGCTGCTTTGTTAATTTTGACGACTGAGGAAGAGGAATTGATTGAAGGCGTGTGCATGATTTATTTGTTTTTCTCTATTTCCCCCTTTTTGCCCTAGAAAGATGCTTGTTGGTCGTGATTAAATATTGGGTTTATTTGGTTCAATGGCGGCTCCCTTGATCTGGTGCGATTTACTGGATTTTCACTCGAACTTTCTTGCACTGTTTTCTGGTGCCTTGAATACCTAATTGGTTTGACACGCGGACGTTGTTGTTCTGTTTTTGCCAATTAAGCGTCGTGGTTGAGTTAAAACCTGCTCCATACTTTGCTCCATCTTTACTTGGTGTTCTTTGTCGTGGCTAGTTTGGTAACGTTACTGGTTCTCGTTTGGAACCATTTTTGGACTTCTGAATCACGTGCAATTTAATAATCTGGATGGTGTTGTATGTAGTTTCGTAAGTTGAGGATTCTACCGAAGGTTATACATTTTACTTCAACAAATTTTGTCGTGCACACATGACTGATATTTTAATATCACTTCTCATATAAGTTTGTTCCCTATTGAAGACTTGATTTGTTTACATTGGAGCCCATAGGATCCCTACAACGTTGAACCATGATGATTAAACCTTTATGAATTAAAACTTGGATCTTTCCTTCTTTTTTTTTTGCCTCATTTACTGTTCTTGTCTTTTAATTTCTTGCACTTATTTTCCTTTTTCATCTTATAATGTGGTGATGATTCTTTCTTTTCTATGTATGGTATATGACTGTATTTCATTCATGTATCGACTTGCAGTTGAGGTTCAAGGTTTATTGGTCTCACATCCTTTTCAAGTTCGTCATTGGAATATCAATAGGGACTGTTAGCAATTTAGTTTTTATGCATTTTTGTATGACATGGGTTCTCGAGGAAGATTACTATTTGATCTTAATGAACCCCCTGTCGAGGATAATGAAGATAGTGATGGTCTTGTCTTCCAGCCTCAGAAGGCTCAACCACCTTCAAATTCCCATGCGTCCGACTTGTTTCCAGCATCAGGAGGTTCCCAAAGACTATTAAACAATCATGCGTTTTCTCATGCATCTTCTGTCTCAGGTTTTCAGCCTTTTGTTCGGAGTAAACTTGGTTCTAATACTGAAATAGGAGAAGAACAAAAGAAAATATTAGATCAAAATTCAAGGACTACGTTATCATCTAAATTAAGTAATGTTGAGACTGCAGCCCCTGCATTGGTTTCTGGTCCTAGAGACACTCAATCAGTGGAAAGGGAAGAAGGAGAATGGTCAGATGCGGAGGGTTCTGCTGATATAAATGGGGGCAGTGTTTTGCATAAACAGTTAAAAACTTCACAAGAGAAGGGCCTACTTTCTCCTTCCCGTGATTTTTCTGAGAATAATTTATGCAACCTCAAAATTTCGGATAGCACATTAGACAAAAGTAATAATCATGTTCCTTCAACATCAGATCCGGAACCAAATGATAGGAAAAGTAACAGTATCCTAAATACAGAAAGCAATGTAAAACTCGATACATCTACGGATACTGTGCAGGAAGAAACTGGGTTGCTTCCAAAACAAAGAGAAGTAAAGGGTATTGAAGCAAGTCATGCTCTAAAATGTGCTAATAACCTGGGAAAGAGGAAGATAGATCAACATTTAGAAGCCAAGCTTGGGAAGAAGCGTACTAGGCAGACAATGTTTCTTAATTTAGAAGATGTGAAGATGGCTGGGCCTATGAAAACTTCAACTCCTCGAAGGCAAACATTTCCACCTCCTATAACCACTCGCATTGTGAAGGAAGTTCATAATAATGCAACCCAAGTTAATGAACGTATTGGGGAAAAACAAACTAATAAAGACCAGAAACAAGGTGATGTTTCAAGTCAGGAAGGAGGTATTTCCTTGGAATCTGGTGAATCTAAATTGGACAACAATGGTGATATGAGTTCGGGATTACTTGCTCGGCCAAACAGGCCAAACAATGATGGAGATATCCCACCAGAGGCATCCTTACCTCCAATTCCTAGACAAGGTTCATGGAAGATACCAACAGATTCAAGGTTGCAGAGAAACATGCAGGCCTCCAATCGAAAACCAATTATATCTAATCAAAGTTCTGACCACAAGCAGATAAATAAGAAGCATCTTCCTTCCAAGAAGCAGAATTCTGTTAGTACTTATCAAGACTCATCAGTTGAACGACTTATACGGGAGGTGACAAATGAAAAGTTTTGGCATCACCCAGGTACAATTATTATTTTATTTGTTATTTCTGAAGGGGTGTTGATTTCTTTCTAGGTTATCTCATTATGCAGTTGTGTCCAAAGGTTTCCATCAAATTCAATATTGGTTGGGCTGCTTTAACTTTCAACCGTTTTAAATTTTGCATTTGTATCCCATGGATCTGAATTTTGCTTTCTAGTTCTCATTATCAAGTACACCCTATAGTATGTGTACATTAGGATGAAATTGGATTGTGAAACAATGGTGTTACTAGTATGCAGTCAATCATTTACCTGCTCATTTTGATTCTATCTCTTATTCTTACTGAAATTGTGGGTTAAGTTGGATCCCTCTAGTCGTGGCTATAAAGTGTGATGTTTATCTTGCTCAGGCCCACACATAACAGACGGGATCCTTCAGCGATATGAGGTGGGTTTTCCTCTAGGGATCCTGCTGGATAGAAGGACA
Organism: Cucumis sativus; assembly: GCF_000004075.3. NCBI lineage: Eukaryota > Viridiplantae > Streptophyta > Magnoliopsida > Cucurbitales > Cucurbitaceae > Cucumis > Cucumis sativus. Next base: position 18,090,416 of record NC_026658.2, read on the forward strand.
TCCTTTCATGTTGAATATTAAACCACAAATTTCTTCTATGCTTTAGCTAAATCGCCCTTTATAAAAAAGAAGCAGTTTACTTGGTTTTTGAATTAACTATTACTAGCTGTTTGTTTTTCCACGTTTCTTTCCACTCAAATATTTTTTGCATTTTAAGCTTGTGGTGTAGTTAAAGTCTTAACTTTCTAGGTATAAACAATGAAATATATTGAATAATACTAGTGTTACTATTTCTATGACAGTAAAATGACAAAAACAACTTCCATTACATGCAGCTATTGCCTTATTTTCCTTTTCTTTCTCAAAATTTTATTGTTTGGACCACTGCCAATTTGTTGTAAATTGTAATTTGGTGGTTGGACGGTCGTTCTCTGGCAATCAGTTTATTTATTTATTTAATTTTGTTCTCTATCATTTAACTGAATGCATTTTCATGTAACAGAGGAAACTGAACTCCAATGTGTTCCTGGTCGGTTTGAGTCTGTGGAAGAATACATCAAAGTGTTTGAACCTTTGTTATTTGAGGAATGCCGGGCTCAACTTTACAGTACGTGGGAGGAACTATCTGAAACATTCTCGAGAGATACACATGCGATGGTCCGTGTCAAGAATATTGATAGGAGGGAAAGAGGTACTTGCAGTTTTATTTGCAGCCTTTATGTTTGCATTATAATATTTTTAAAAAAATCAATTTCAATTAGTTTCATTTCAAGCTATTCAGTGAGTTGAAAGTTTATGTTTATGTTTTGGTTAGCTTCATAATTAGAACAAGAGAAAATAGGCTTGAAATTATTTTAGTATATTGATATGTTGCAGCTTATTAAGTTGGGTTAATTTATAAACGGTGCTTTCGACCAGCAAGATTAGGATTTATGTGATGTGCTATAATATTTTGCAGCATATTAAAGTTTTTTTTATAAAATATATCTTTAATTTTGTTGTTATCACTATCTTCATTTGTGTTTTGTAAAAGTCTTCCCCTTTGTGGAAAAGGGCAATCTGTTTCTTTTCTTGTTTACTAGATCTGGTAAACTATAAAATTATTGCATACAATGCCAAAAACAAAGCTATCTTCTTACTATGCACACTGAAATGTAGTTGCTAAACCTGCCTTATTTTCTTAGGATGGTATGATGTAATAGTTCTTCCTGTGAACGAGTGTAAATGGTCATTCAAGGAGGGTGATGTGGCAGTTCTTTCGAGTCTTAGGCCTGGATCAGGTTTGATATAATATTTCTTCCAAGCTTGTAATAACTGTGATGTGGCTGCTTTTCCGTTTCTTGCTAAAACTATCCTTATATATGCTGAGCAGTTAGATCAAAGAGGAACAACAGTATGTCTGTTGAGGATGATGAAGACCAGGAATCTGGTGGACGTGTGGCTGGAACTGTTCGAAGACACATTCCCCTTGACACCCGTGATCCTCCAGGGGCTATTCTTCATTTTTATGTTGGGGACTCGTATGATCCTAGTAGGTAGGTTCATATTCAATTTCTTCAACGTGATGATGGTTGTTTCCATGCCATTTTATGTGGGGAGTGCATCAGTGCACAAAATGTCCATAACTCCTCTTGTAGAAGAATTTTGAAGATAAACAATTTTCATTTTTATGGATCCTACTTGTGAGTTTCTAATTAGTAGCTTATTTCAGTGTATAGTCTTAGCGATATTTTTGTTATCCTTTAAATGATGCGTGTCTATAATGCTGCTCTGCTTGAAGGCACTTGTCAAGTATCTTCTCAATGTAGTTCTGAGTGGTGCCATGTGAATTCTACTCGGAAGTATCTTCCAAGTACTATAGTCTATGTGTACTGCAAAGAAATTAGCACTGCTTGCAGATATCTTCAAGTCCCATTTTTTATACAACGGTAGTACTTTTGAGTTCCAGTTATAGAGATTACTGAAAAATTAAACAGCTTATTTACTCAGCCAATTGTTTGTTTTGGGTCTTGAATGTGAATTTGGTTTGCATGTGACTTTGACATTTTTTAATGGATCTGAACGGTGGAGGATAAATTGGTCTTTACTTTGCTTGCTCTAACTTCTATTTAAGGATGTATTTTTGGCAATTCAACTTTTATCACTTTTATTTCTATCCGTAATTAGTATGAAGAATTGTTGTGTATAGTTGGAAATTGGGACTACTTTGAAGTAACGTAGATTTAATGATGTCGATTTCTTATCATTAGTGCCATTATTGTTTTTCGACCAGAAAAAGAGGCTATTTAATTTATTTTTCAAAATTCCTGTGGGTTACTCTAAAATTCACCTTGTTTCCTATATGATTTTCTTAAATATGTATAGATTTCTATGATTTTTCATATCATTACTTTTTCTTGAGTCGCAGGATTGAAGAAGATCATATACTCAGAAAACTTCAGACAAAGAATGTTTGGTTTTTAACAGTGCTTGGTTCTCTTGCAACAACCCAGCGAGAGTATGTTGCCCTGCATGCATTTCGTCGGCTCAATATGCAGGTAATGGTGTTGGCATATCTTTGGATTAAAGGCTGCCTTATATATTCCCCTTCTAATTATTATCATTCTGCCAATTGTTTACTATATGTATCAGATGCAATCTTCGATCCTTCAGCCTAGCCCTGAGCAATTTCCAAAGTATGAGCAACAATCGCCTGCTATGCCCGAGTGTTTCACGCAAAATTTTGTTGATTATCTGCATAGGACCTTCAATGGACCCCAGCTATCTGCAATCCAATGGGCAGCAACACATACAGCTGCTGGTACGAGCAGTGGGACAGTCAAGAGGCAAGAGCCATGGCCTTTTACACTCGTACAAGGGCCTCCTGGAACAGGTAAGACACATACAGTTTGGGGAATGCTGAATGTTATACATCTGGTTCAATATCAGCACTACTATACTTCGTTGCTCAAGAAACTAGCACCAGAAAGCTATAAACAAGCTCATGAGAGCAGCTCAGATCATGTCAATACTGGATCCATTGATGAGGTACTCCAAAGCATGGACCAAAATCTTTTACGCACTCTTCCCACATTGTGCCCTAAACCTAGAATGCTAGTTTGTGCACCTTCAAATGCTGCAACAGATGAACTTCTTGCTCGTGTTCTTGATCGGGGGTTCATTGATGGAGAAATGAAGGTGTATCGACCTGATGTGGCTCGAGTTGGTGTTGATTCACAAACTCGTGCTGCCCAAGCAGTTTCTGTTGAGCGTAGAACAGAACAACTTTTGGTAAAAAATCGAGACGAAGTTTTAAGATGGATGCACCAGCTAAAAGTTCGTGAAACTCAATTAGGTCAGCAAATGAATAGTCTTCAGAGAGAACTTAATGTTGCTGCAGCTGCTGTTCGCTCTCAAGGTTCTGTTGGTGTTGACCCCGATGTTCTGGTTGCTCGTGACCAAAACAGAGATGCGTTGTTGCAGAACCTTGCTGCTGTGATAGAAGGTAGGGATAAAATTCTAGTTGAGATGTCACGCCTCCTTATTTTAGAAAGTAGATATCGTCCTAACAGCAATTTCAATATGGAGGATGCACGAGCTAGTCTTGAGGCTAGTTTTGCCAACGAGGCTGAGATAGTTTTCACTACAGTATCAAGCAGTGGTCGCAAATTGTTTTCTCGACTTTCTCATGGTTTTGACATGGTAGTCATTGACGAGGCAGCCCAAGCAAGTGAGGTAGCTGTTCTTCCCCCCCTTTCACTTGGTGCAGCAAGGTGTGTGCTCGTTGGAGATCCACAGCAGCTCCCAGCCACGGTTATCAGTAAAGCAGCAGGAACATTGTTGTACAGTAGAAGTCTCTTTGAAAGATTCCAGCAAGCGGGATGTCCCACTATGTTGTTATCGGTGCAATACAGAATGCATCCTCAGATACGTGATTTCCCTTCAAGGTACTTCTACCAAGGACGCCTTACTGACAGTGAAAGTGTAGCTAATTTACCTGATGAGACATACTACAAGGACCCTTTACTTAGACCTTACACTTTCTTTGATATTACACATGGGCGGGAATCTCATAGAGGGGGTTCCGTTTCATATCAAAATATTCATGAAGCGCAATTTTGTCTTCGAATGTATGAACATCTACAAAAAACCGTGAAGTCATCAGGCATAGGTAAAGTTTCAGTTGGTATTATAACACCTTACAAGCTCCAATTGAAATGTCTCCAACGTGAGTTTGAGGAGGTTCTGAACTCTGAAGAAGGGAAGGATCTGTACATTAATACTGTTGATGCTTTCCAAGGGCAAGAAAGGGATGTGATTATCATGTCTTGTGTGCGTGCCTCCAACCATGGCGTTGGCTTTGTTGCAGATATTCGTCGAATGAATGTAGCATTGACTCGTGCAAGGAGGGCTCTTTGGGTATGTTTCTATTTTTTCTCTCCACTAAGCTTTTGTAGTCACTCTCACTTCTACATAGATACTTTTACTATTATCTGACAATTTGAATACTCTGATATTGATCTTCTTTCAAACCAGGTAATGGGTAATGCTAATGCTTTGATTCAGTCTGATGATTGGGCTGCGTTGATCACTGATGCTAAGGCAAGGAACTGTTACATGGATATGGAATCTCTCCCCAAGGACTTCCTTGGACAGAAGGGGTCTACTCAATCTACTTTGCCTGGTAAGAACTCTTCCAACACTAGGGGTTTGAGATCTGCTCTTCCAAGACATAGGACTCTGGATATACACGTGGAGTCAAGGTCTGGAACACCATCAGAAGATGACGAGAAATCGAATTCTGCTGTAATCACTAGGAATGGGAATTACCGGCCTTCTAAGGCTGCTGTAGAGAATTCCTCAGAAGACTTAGATCAGTCAGGTGACAAATTGAGAGATACTTGGCAGTATGGTATGCAGAAAAGGCAGGGTTCTACTGGGACTGTTGGGAAAAGAGATATTTAATCATGGCTTTTGAATTGGATTAAATGATTTAGAGGAGGAAGCCTCTTGATAATTTTATGTATGCATCCTCATGATGCTCAGCTTTTGAAGCCTACCTTTCATGCTGATCCCAAGCAGTGTTCAAGTACGATATTGTTGTGACAAACTTAAACCTAATCAATTGAAGATAAGAGCAAAACCATACAGTAAGGACTTAGGTTGCACAGCATCTGCAGACATCTGTTGTGGGGTGAGAGGGACCCATATTTTTGGTTTAATGGATCCTTTTGGGTTACTAGCATAGCGAGAAAGGTGAGCTTATTGTTTGAGACTTATCATGAAGTTCGGCCATTCGATTCCTTTGCCTCACAGTATAACATATGCGTGTTTAGGAACCATATCATGGCGCCTGAATGTTCCATCACAAGTTACAGGCTATAATGGAATTGAATTGGGTCTTGTGGTCAGTGGAATTACTGTCCTCAATTACCTTGACTCGCTCGACGGTGAAACCTAAAAGCACTCATGGGAGATGGAGATCCAACTCCCAGGGGAGCTGGCCGAGGTAGGTAAAAATTCACAGGTAAAAGATGCTCAAAACATTATTTTGGACAATAAATGCATAAAAGATGCCAGTTCAAGTCCTCACAGGCAATTAAGAAGGTGAGGGGTTGGAATAGTGTGTTTTCTCGGCCTTTTTTGAGGAAACATTATCTTCAGCCCTTGCTTATTTTGCATATATGGTTAAAGGGAGCTAAAATTATATATGGGCAGCAACAGCTGGGAATAGAAACCAATTTGTACAGAAACTAATGGGGAGCAGGGGTTGTGTCTGAAGGCATCAAAATTTTAAATGGGCGTTAATACCAAATTGATTTGTGCATATACCCCCCTTCATTTGAAATTATAGTAATTCTTTTGTTGAAGTTCCTCTCTTTTTCTACCACAATTTAAACTGCTTACCACGTTTAATATTTATTTATATATGAATTGAAATTGTTCTTGTGGCGTCCATATTTGTTGGTTATTTGGACAGGAAAAGCATTACACGTTGGAGTTAGGTTATTAATGCCAATTCATGGGGGTGCGTCTTTCTGTTTAGAAGCTTTGAATTGATAATTCCTCTTTGTTTTCGCTTGTTTATGCTGTCTTGTCTGGAAATGAAAGGAAACCAATATCCTTACTTCAAATAGAAAGATAGCAATAAAAGAAAAAGTAGTGGAAGGTGTTGAAAATGGATTTTGAAACCATCAATGGTAAAAGAGGAGACATTTCTACAAATGAGTAAGAGGTCATGTGTTCAACATTACATAATGATCATTTAGTTCGAAATTAACGTTTACCAGTTTTTTTACCCTCAAATGTTGCATTTCAATCCTTTGTATATAAGCATTGTTAGTCTGTTTTGGACGTCTTCACTTGAATTTTCTCTGTATTTTCCTTCTCCCAGTTTTATTTGTTGCATTTATTTCAATATTGTATGCCTCATCTTAGATTGTAAGCCTCATCTTAGGTTGGTGTTGTGCTTTCTAGTTTCGGATAGGATTGAAAGTGATTATGTTTGGTTGGAGGATTTGGTTTTAAAGTTCTTTAATGCTTATTTGTTGATATTTCTCCGTTCTCGGATGTGTTGAGTATAAAAAAAGATAATTGTTCTGAGTTTGATATCAGCAGTTTACAAAAAGGCACTACAGGATCTTTCTTTCACGTGCTCCTACCACCTTTTGAGACAATTGATGCTTCACTTTCTGTTTTTGTTAATTTAGGTGCAAACATTTTTACAATAATAATAATAATTATTTTGACCTATCCTTTCCTTCAATTTTTGTTTCTTGCTATTTTGTACTTAAAAACAGAACTATTTTGTTTTCATTTGATAATCATACAACGTACAGGAACCCTTCTTTTTTCTTTTCTTTTTTTTTCCATTGAAGGCCATTTCATTCAAAGGATCCAACCATGATTACAGGACTCACTTAAAAAGAAGAGATGAGAGCTAATTCATAATAATACGATGAGCCGGAGTCGCTTTTTCAAAGCTAGAAAAAGAATGGGCTAATCGGTGCGTGGCCCATTTGCATTACGGGCCAATCAAAAGAAACAACATTGGCTGACTCAGCTAACTTTACAGTATCATCAACAAACCCGGTTAACTCCAACCAAACAAGAGCCTTAAGCTTAACATCGTTGATAAGGATAACACAATCCCACTCCACAAAAACGTGGTGGAAAGAGTCGTGGACAAAAGAACCAACATCTGGAGGACCTCAATGGGCCTTTTGTGGCCAACTCTTTCACAGCCAGCTAGGATGAGAGAGTCAAAAAGAGTCACGAACCACCTAACTGATCTTGTCCATCCTCTTAGAATCCACCAGTCATGATACCAACCAACTCCTCCAGATGCAGGTTGATCTTGCCACTCAAAAACCAAAACTTCTGCTAAAAACCAAGTAAGGAGTGGAAGAAAGAGATCCAAATGCTTCTAGAGAACTTGAAACCCCATAAGATGTGGTTCACCGATTCTTCATGAGTCCTGCAAAATAAGCAAAGAGGGTTAGTAACAGTTAATGATATTCCCAAGTGTAAGCAGAGCATTAACCACTGATTTTCCCACCGTTATCTGCACCCTCGGGGGCACTTTGGTTGGTTTTGCTTCATTTTTTTGTTCTCATACTATTGATGTTCTTTTTTTTTTTTCTTTGATCTCAACCATCTATTTTTCACTCTCTTACATGATCACATCTGCAATGCATTGAAATCTATTCCAATAAAATTTATCTTTTTATATAACTTCATTGTAAGGGAATATGGCATGCTTTATTATGAATTACCTCTTACATGTTTATTATTCCATTCAATTTTCTTATTCACATTAAATAAAATAAAAAATTTCAAGTAAGGATCGGATGCAACAAAGAATCTTAATTTTGAAGTGAGTGTAAAACTAATCACAAATAAACTCCATACGTAAAGATGAAATACAATACAAGGATAGCAGTGTAATAGGAGAGCTGGACCTCTTACCTTAATGAAAGAAATAGAATTATGGTTGAACTTCGGGGAGTATATCCTTTTTTTTTTTTCAGCAGATAAAGTGCACCAATAATTATTTTTAGGTATTAACATGAGCAAATCTTTTTTAATTTAGGGTTAGTTTTTTAACACTCTAAGCTTAGTTTTCAATTATTGTACCCTCTACAATTTTTCAAAAAACCATCTATAATATGATTTGAAGTAAATTAGTATTCAACCAAAATTTAAAATTTTTAAAAGTTGAAAGAGATACAAGGCTTTTTTATGGTCGCTAGATTTTGCAAACGGACATAAATGCAACAATTATTATTATTATTTAAGTATAAGAGTTGTAAAAGATTTATGAGATTTTGTTTAGAATATCTATAAAGTGGGGGAACAAAGATTATGTGAATCAATGGTTGAATTTTTGCCATCAACTAGAATTTAGGATATATGAAAACATTTTTCTGGATGAAAGTGGAGATGTCACATCAATTTTGAATTAAATTATTGATCCAACCTGGTCATTCTTTTTAATATATATATTCTTCATATTCTCCGGCCAACACACAAAGTACAAAAGTTCACTTAGATTTACTTAAGAAAAACGGATTTCATTCTCGTGCTCAGGAAGATTTTGAAGGTTTTCAAGTCATAATAAATTTTTAAATAAATTTTATTGTTTGTTATTGTAACCAAGGAAATGCTTTGGGAAATAGATTTCAAGGGCCATAAAAGAAAATCTGCTACATAAAGTTGTTTTTGTTTTTGAAAGAGTTCAATTTTAAAAGATATTCATATCATTGTAAAACAAGAAAAGTGCTTCTTTTCAAAACAAAAAATAAAATATTTACCAAATAAGATCTAAATTAGTTGGATTGGATTTATTAGGTTCTACAAAATTTGAAGATAATTTAGAGTGTTTTTGGAAGTGATAGTTGGATAGTTGAATATGTTTATAATTGATTTTTAGTTACTGTGGTAAATATCTATTTTTATTTATTTTATTGTTAAATTATAATAGATCTTTTTTGTTTTATTAACAATTTAATAATATACGACTTCATTTAATCCAATCACAACCTACGTGGTCAAAGATTGGGTCAAATGATGTGACTGGACTCGATTAAAGGAAGTTGTGTACTTTCTTAAAAAATTAATTCTCAAAATTAGTCCATTGTTTAAATTATAAATGATAGTTATTTGAACTTTGGACACAAAGAGAAAGAATGCAAGAGGAAGCACCGTACTTGAACTACGTTGGAGAAGTATTCTGACTTGTCACATACATTCACGAAACCTCAACAATGACATTTTTAATTTTTTTTCATTTAAAATTTTTGTTTTGATGCAATACATTTGGTTGTACATTTTCAGTTATGTCAGTTAAACAAATTTTGAAAAAAAAATATGCACATTTTTAGGTAACTTTTTTCTTTAAGTTTTCAAGTTTATTTTTGCCCCTTAAGTTTCTAATATGACCATAGTTTTGGTGTAAATAAGAATGTAGTTTCGCATAATTCTACATTCAAAATTGAAATTCCTATGAATTAAAATTTACAATTACGAACTAAACATGTTCTTGATCTCTCTCTACAACATCTTCGTCTTGTCATCATCTACATCGAATAGGTCTTTGATCCGTGTTTACAACATTGAGTCATCTTGTCTTCTGAATAATATATATTTTTCAAGGTTTGATCACACATCAAACTCAAATCCTTGTAAATCATGTTCCACCGAGTAATTATGTATGTCTTGAACAAAATTATTATGAACGATTATAAATAATATAATTAAATAATGTATATGTTATAAAATTATAAAACAAATTATATTAAATTTCTTACCATACAATAATAATAAGCATCATAGAGTGTGATAAGTCATCTTGTAATTGACATGTATCAGGAAAAATAGTCATATGATACGGTTGGCTTGTGTGTTGCTTCTTCTTGTACACAACAATCATAACGTGTATGCCACATTGTGATATATTCATCATGAATCTTACTTCATTCTTTATTATATTTACCTCTTAAATCAATTTGGTGTAGTGTCAGGTCTATAAAGCACAATAATATGGTACGATTTGCAACATACCAAACTGTCGCAACATAGGATTTGTAAATGACACTCTGCGATATGGAAGCATATTAGATTGCCCAAGTATGTCTACACCTATTTACCATTATGACATCAATCAGAAGGCCCAAGTTGGTCAAATATTTGTCGATATATGAACAATATATTTGCTAATTGTTTCAATGCAAGTAGGACATTACTCCATCTAATGTGTAAAAAAAAAAAACAAACAATAAGTTATAAATAATGTAAATATCTAATTACTGGATATTATAAAAAACAAATTTATAAATAAAATAATATATGGAACACAATGGTCGAGCAATTGAGACTGTAATGCAACTTGTGGTGCTATAATAGAAAATCTATCATATGCCCATATTTGCTGTAGCATTAGTGACGTAGATATTTCCAAGGATTGTGCATTCCTGGCTCGACACACTATAAAGCTATGCAAGACATGCAACGTCCCAAAAGTACGTACAAGTGATAACTCGTAGAATTACAAGTTATTAGTCTCTTTTATAGAATAACGAGGCCAAAATGTAGAAGAAGCATATCAAAACGCGGACATTTAGTTAAAAACGCATAAGTACTTAGAAATATACTTTACATAAGTGTTATGTCTATTTTATGCAGTTTTCAGTGTCTAAACGCAGGTCTATGAACAAAAGAAGAAATTAGCAAATCATAGAGTCTCTCGCGAGAAGAATAGGCAAGAAGACCAAATCACAACATGAGAAGCAGTTTACTAGACTACAAAAATATTAGTTGGAGATGATATGACATGTCATAGACAGTTTTCAGCGTACAACACTGAAATGTTCAGAAGAACAGAAGTTTTCCCACCAAAAGCTGCTTATAAAAAGTCTCTTTCACCAAAGAGAGGGGGCCTATATGGGCCATGGTAGAGGCTTGCATGGGCCATATAGAGAGAGATTGGAAGGAATAGTCTTTCCTCCGTTTGTAAAGCCATTCTCTTCTTCTTTGGTTAGTTTATAGAGTGAGAGCTTAATCTTCAAGTGGAGAAGATCCCATATTTCCCATTTTTCTCTAAATTGTAATATTCTCCATCTTCTTTATCTTCCACTTTTGTATTTCTCTGTAATATATGTGTTCATATTGTACAATGGCCGAAGGTCTACATTCTTTAATATATTGCATCATTATACCTTTTCAATCCATCATGTCTTTACTCTCCATCAATCAATGTGTTATTTTTGTAGTTTAGGTTAGTGATAAATTCTTGATAAGAAGTTTTGCTTATAAATTTTATTGCGTTTAATTGAAATATTCTCATGTTTGGCTAGCGTAAGTCGTCAACTACCTAAGAGGGTAAGTAGCAAGGACATGATTAACAGGCGCAAGGAAGAATTTTATCTTCCTTTGCGTGATCACTTTCAACTTTTGTATCCTGAAAGTCGAACAAGTTTGGACATTAGGCGCTGAGAGATTGCTGTTCTTAATCACGAAGTCCTATACTATTTACAAGTGATGTCTTCTAGATATACCCCACCTACTCATACTTAGTCAAATGGATCCCGAGAGGTGACCATGTGGCATATAATGGCTTTGAGAGAAGCACACCTTAATCATGAGCATGGTTGAGTATGTTATACCAAATCAAGGTTGTCACATTACTTAATCTTATATGATAATGCATAGACATTCCTTCACTCACTTCTCATACACAAGTTAGTTTGTATTGTCATTTCATCATCTTAATCCCTCTTTACAGACTCTCTAGGCTTAGTTTAGCAGTTTAGTTTAGTCTTACATTCTTCACATTTGTTATTCTTTAATTCATTTATACCGCCTAGACGAGAAGTAGTTTCTAGAACTAATATCTTGAATCAATTTCCTGTGTTCGACTCTAAATCATCCAAGTAAACGTACTCTTTCGTCGCTTGCACTTGGACAAGCAGTAGGAAAACTTGTACTGAATGAGGACTTTGTATTTGATATAAACACAATGATCCTACGCGTTCGTGTAATTGACATACGAGTGAGGGTATCCTATACAATGAGTTTGCATAAGACCAAACCACAAAATAGTTACCACTAGATGTATCTCTGTTAACTAGTTAGGTTTATATTTCATTAGAATGACCTAGGTAACTTAGTCTTAATCCTGAGTATATTATGAACTTCTGTTCGTGAGGGATTGTCCTTTGATTTATACGAGTGAGAGTGACTAGATTTTCGACTCAATATGATTATCATTTTGGGGACAAGATCGAGTGAGGAGCTAAGAACATAATCACACAAGATGAAAATTCACTCTACTTCCCAACATTAGGGTAAGTTGTAAGGCCCTGATCGCGTACCACCAACATGATAAAGACCTTGCGGCAAGAGTGCTTAACGAAGAAATTTCTGATGGTAGAATATATTCTGCACAAGGAGTATGTGTGAGGCCCTGACCTGAAGAAAGGTCATTCGGATCAAAAGGATCTTTGATGAGGCTATTTTAGATAAGAGTATAGGACATCCTGAGAGGATATACACAAAAAGGGGAAAATGTGACGCAAAGAAGAATACATGTCTAAGTTATATGACGCGAATAAGTTGTGAGGAAGAAGCCTGGTGTTGGTTGCCAAGAGTTAAGCATTTAATTTAGTAATATGAGAAGAAGTACTTATGCTTAAGGGAGTTGGGCGAGAAGTTGGTGTCTTGTTGACAAGACTAGACGACTCTATGATGGAAGTAAATGTTTGTTGCTTCACAAGAAGATAAAGAGAGTTAGACATTTTAAAAAGTTTGATTTTCCAAGAAGATAAGGTTGGTGTCTCAAGGGAACGTCCAATCGCTGCTGGCATTTTAGCCTACATGTTAAGTTCGGATTGGATGCACGGCGTGACAAATCGGCAAGGAGACACATGTAAAGTATTAAAGTGACCATTGGATGAGGAAAGTTGCTATAAAAGGATTGAAGGGCGAACATAAAAGGAAGTTTTTTTCTTTTACTTGAAAAAGCTAGTTTTTTAGATGAAAATAAAAATGAGAGATGAAATTCTAAATGGCTGGTCGAGGGAATCGCTGGGCAAGACGAGGAATCCAAAAGCAGAGAAAGAAGGAGTTGAGGCTAAGTATATGTGTGAGTTACACAACAAGATTCAACGTGTTTTCTGAGTTGTGGTTTACTTTTAATTCTTTTATGTGTTTGTTTATGAATTATGAATGAATGTTGCGTGTGATTTTTCCTAAACCCAAACGAGTATCTTTGTACTGAATAATGTTTATTTCTGTGTATTCTTTATAGGTAGAATATTTGTGAATCATTCATCAATAGAAGAAATGTTTTACAGATGACTTACATATATAGTTAATGTGGTGTTTGTAAACTTGATGAGCGAAAAATGTATTATGTTAATGATTATCTTAAAGTATTCCTTTGTTAATGCTTAGTATATGATATATTGTACTACTGCATTATTATGTAAGGAAAATAAGTTGGAAAGACTAACCTTTCTGTTTACTATTTGTAATTGTTGCATATCGAGAGAAGATAAGACCTATCTCATGACACTGATTGGGTATGAGTCCCAGGTAAGTTGGGGGAGATTCCCAGATCCCAGAATGAGCTTGTTGTGAAATGACTCCAATGTATGAAAATTGTAGAGCTCGTTGAGAGAAAGATGTTGATGAGATGCTGGTGTAGTATAACTCCCGAGCGTAAGAATTTAAATGTGGTGAGATGCTGCTGAACATCTTAGGTAACTTAAGTGATCTTGGCAAGGAAGAATCCCAGGTCAACGAGGGGAGATTCTCATGTCAATATGAGCTTGCAATTATGATTGTTGTACTAGTTGGTAACTTATTATGTGGTTATTGATTGGTGGTGGTTATGGGGTGTGCTCTAACCGTTCGATGTGATGAACTTTATCTATTGTGGCATATTGTTTATTAATATGTGGTTATTGATTTCTTGTGATTTCTCAAAAAGTTTTTCTTAAAACCATCGCTCACTAAGTCTATTTGACTTATGTTTTAAGTTTTCCCCTCCTCAGGTTGTCAGATGTTGAAGTTGTAAGCCCTTATTCCATTCTCTTTTTATTTTCATTAATATTTTCTAAGCGGTGAAAAACAAGTTTAAATCAAATTGGAAATTCTTTAAGGTTGAAATGTTTTAATAAGTTATTTGGAAAAAATTAGTTGGAATAAGACTTGTGAATATAAGTATTTAAAAAGAATGAAGATAAGGGTAAATAAGTAGTTAAAATTGAAGTGAGGACAACATGGTAATTTCATTTTATATTTTTATATATTTATTTATTTCAAAAATAAAAATAAAAGGAGAAAGTTGTTTTCTTCTTCTTGATTCTTGTTCTTCACTCACCATATTCTCCCATTCTCTAGAAATTTCTCACGTCGACGCTCTTCCATCTTCCTCGCACATGGGTTGCGAGACAAGTCGACAACGATGTAACTCGTCGATGTCGACGAAGCTCCTTTGACGTTGGATGATGACCAGCACAGTGCGTCGCCACTATTCATACCGTTTTGAAGCTGACGACCTTGATCGATGTTGCTCTGTTCGGTTCCTCCGTGGGTTTCGTCATCTTCGAAGTCGTTCAACACCTAACTAACTTTTGTCATCATTTAAGAAGCTGAATCGCTACTAACCTTGTTCCTTCCAACTTCCTCTCGTCGGATGTAAAATTCGGGGTAATTTTTCCTTATTTTAGTTGGGTTTGTTGAAGATTTTCCAATACCCATTAAGTTTTGACTTTGATTTTGTAATACCCATTACATTTCGTTATCGGATTTTGAGTATTGGAAGATTTTAGTCACTATCCAGTTGCAAGGAGAATCAAAATTGGGTGTTGACACAAATTTGGGCCAAATTGAAGTGGAAAAAATGTATATTCGTGGGGATCTAGTCATTTATTGTGAGTGGTTTATTTTCAAGTATATGTTTTTATTATAAATTATATATGCTACTATAGTACGCTATGATTGTTTTATAATCTATGTGTTAGAAATGTTTTGAATATGATTTTCAATTTTCCATGAACTCTTGTTTCGAGACTGTGGTTGAACTTAAACATACTAAGCAAGTTTTAGATGACAACTGGTTTATAAAATATTCATTGATTTATAACTAGACTTGAAGGAGTTCTAAAAGAATGTGTTGATGGCTGCAAATTGAAAATGATTTAAAAATGTGTTTTAAACCATGATTGGTTTTAAACTTGAAATATATGATGTTTATGAAATAATATTAGTGATTTTCCTAAAGGCTATGTGAATGTGTTTTGGTAGCGCCACCTACGATTGTCAGGGGGTTTCGAGGCTAAAAGAGGTCATGATTGAAGATCCGAGAACCTAAGCCTAGGTGAGGAAATGGATGGAGGATTGAGATATGACTTTGGGCCTTGTTTAACCTATAGTGAGTGGTTTTATGTGCACGTAGGAGTGGATATGGAGGTTGTTACTGTGGTAGGTGCTAAGTATGCATGGGCTTCGTTTGACTGCTTGTTTCTTTGTGAATATGGATGACGTGTGAGCTATTCCGAGTCGTGTATTTAGTATGCTATCATAGTTGAATTTGATGGAGGTTGTTACCATGATAGGTGCTAAGTATGCATGAGCTCCGTTTGGCCGTGTGTTTCCTTGGGGATAGGGATCACGTGTGAGCTATTCCAGACCGTGTATTTAGTATGCTATCATGGTCGGATTGGATGAAAGTGGCTATCATGGTGGGTATTAAATATGCGTGAGCTATGTTTGGCCGCATGATTCCTTGATCATGTGCCAACTATTCTTGGTCGTATATTTAGGCGTCTTGCCATGGTTGAATTGGGTACAAATTTGTTGGCTTGACTTGCAATGTATGGTAATTTATGATTTTAACGTTTTAATTATTACTTCATTATTGACGTTATATTTTAAACAGTTTGAGAATATGTTTTGCAAGCTCTTATTTTTTAAAACTTGTCACTCACTTAGATTTAGCTCATGTTTTCAATGTTTTGTTCCCTCCCCCAGGTAGCGGTCAAGGACCAAGCTTCTGTTGAGTTCCCCGTCATTAATTGTGGACTCTGATTCTCTTTGAATGTATATAGTAAATTTTGTATTCCTTCATGGGGTAGTTGGAAGTAGCCAGAGTTACACTGTTATGTGTGTTTTGAGAGATTCTTATTTGTACTGTAACTATGTTATAAATAATATCTAGTTCGGATATGAACCTTGCTTGAAATTCTGAAATAGTTTGGATGAGTGTGTGGTGAGACACACTTGATATGATTTTTGTGTCTAAAGACTGCATATATGTATAGAAGTGTAATTTAATCTCTTTTCAGGTTTGGCTAACCCATATTTTAGGGGAGATGCTCTCGAAAATTTTATAGAATTTCTTAAAAAGTATTTTAGCAATCTTACGTTTGCAAAAGAATGTTTTAAAGAGCCGATTCACACCATGATCCAGATTAAAATTTAATATGTATATGATACACATTAAAATTATATGTTATATAAGAGAAATTTATATTTGAATATAATTTAAATTTGGATTAAATTAAATTTAACAAATAATTAATTGAAAAATAAATTAATAGTTTAGTTTAGTTTTATTTAATTAAATTTGGTTTAATTTAATTAATTAAATTTCAACCTTATATTTAATTTAACAAATAATTAATAGTTTAATTTAATTTGATTTAATTAAATTAATTAAATCAAAATATGTTATATGAGATATATTCATTTAAATATGATTTAAATGAAATATTAATGAAATATGATTTAATTAATTAATTTTAAATTATATTAAATAAAATGGAAACGTGGGTGGTTCTCCATGTAACTCATAAATCTCTCTAACTCCCTTCTCTTTATCGTAAAGAAGAGGTTGGTAGGTGTACAATAATGAAGAGTTTTTCTCTAAAAGCTGATGCTCTACGATTCTACGAAAATCTACTTTTTGTAAAATTTCCTTTTTCCATTCTTTGGTTCCACAAATCAAGATCTCTAGCTCAAAGAATATAAATGTTTTCAAGTGGCGGTGCCCTAATTGGATGAGTAGCATATACAAAGTTGACAATGAAAGTAAGTGTACTTTTTTCCTTCTCTCGATTTTTTTAAAGCATGCTTAGCAATTGAAATTAGTTTATATAATTGTTTTTCCAATGCACTGGTATTTTTTAAAATTCAAATTAAATTTGAGTCAAGGTTTTGTTTAATTATTCTGTCGCGTAGGGCTCTTATCCCTTCAATTGATACGAGAGTTATGCCTCTAACTTAACCATGCTATATGATCCTTAGGTGTTGAACAAAGATGAGTGGAACCTTGAAAGCCTTAAAAGTAGTTCATAATGAGATCCATGGTTAAACTCTATTTGAGGGGCAGTGTGCTCCGAGAAGAGGAGTTAGCTTAGATAGAGCTTGGCTGATGGATGACTATTTGAGCGGATGATTGTGATCATTTGTTCGAGCAGAGAGGATTATTAATGCTACCAAAGTCCAACATCAGTTAGATACGGGGATGATCTTAGGTATATTAACTTAGGAAACATATCTCTATACCATGCTATGAATTTAAGCCCATTTACACTATATGAACAAAAATCATAAACTTACTTTTTTACAATAGTTTCAATCTCAACCTTATTTTTGTGTTATCTTTTCTAAGTGTGTACAAACCAAAATATATGAAAATAATAATAATAATAATAATAATAATAATCATACCTTAGAACTCCTAAGCAATGAATGATTAATGGTGTGACGATGACGGTGACGAAGATGGGGAAGACGATGACAACGGAAATCCAAAATAAGGCTTCTGCGGAAAGAGATATAGGATTTTTGAAGTTGGAAAAGTCGTATACCCAATACACTACTCCCTTTTGGAGGCGTGGACTGGGTACACGACTTGACATTGAAGTTGTGTACCCTGTTCATAACTTCGTGTATGCCAGACAACATGGTAGCGTTAACTGTCAAACAAGACAGACATCTAAGCGATGTCATGTATCGGGTACATGACTTCAATGCTGAATCGTGGGCTTGGTTCACGACTTCAAAATCGAGTCATGTACTGGGTACACGATTTAACCTAGTCATAGACCGAGTACACAACTTCACTACCCTATTTTTGACAATATTTCTCCACCAACCTTATTTTTTACAATATTTTCAAAGATAACATTATAAAAAAAATTTCAAAGCATTGATAAAACCTTCTATAATCAAACTTTCTAGTTACCCTAAAAAAAGTTGAAATACATTCATTTGAAAACTTTGTATTAAAAACGTTCCTAAACTTTCAAGAGTTTAAAAAGTGCTCTAAATTTTCAAAAAGAGTTAAACAATACTCTTATTGTTAGTTTTGAATAAAAACCATTAAAGTTTTGTTTAAAAAACACTCTAAACTATTGATAAGTTTCATACCCTTTCATACATAACCTTAAACTTAAAAAAAGTTTTTTAAAGAAAATAATCTCATTAATTCAAAATTTACAAATATTTTTATCAACCAAAATTTTTAAAACATAAAATTTCACCAAATTTTAAATAATTTTTTTCTTAAAATATACTAAAACAATAACAAGTCAATAAAAATAGAAATTTGTGAAAAATAGAAAAAATAATGAAATATTTACAAAAAAGAAAAAACTTAATGAATTTTATGTTTTCTTTTTTTTTGTATGAATACAAATAGTTTATTTTTTGTTTCATTTTTTAAAATTATCATAAAGACACACTAAACTTTTTAAAAATAAACAAACTTTTTTAAAATACTCTTACGCCAAAATATAAAAGTTAAAAAGTAGCACTGGCGTTGTACAAAACAAGCGGTTAATATCGTCTTCACCAATTTGCTTCTTTTTTTCTCCATTTCTTCTTCAATACAGATAAATAAATAAACAAAATTGCACACTTTGTTAGCATCCACACATTTTAAGTCTTAAACGTTTTTAAAAGGAAAATTACATAAGATAACAATTTTTTTAAAAAAGAAAAAAACAGCTCACATCAACTTTTTTTTTTTTTTTTTGCATATTACAAATATGACAAGTAATTAATGATATCAGATAGCTATCAGATAGTTATAAAAGGACTATCATAGAGTTATATGCTTTTAAATTTGCTACTAAACCTTATTATCGTAACATTTTTTTGCTATTTTTGCAAATGTCCTTTTTTAAAAAGTTGTATGTTAATTAGAGATGTCCATGGACTAGAGATGAGAATACCACTTCTTGTCCCTGTCCCCATCATCACGAATTTTACCTCTAGGTACGAGGCGGGGGTTCCTCACGGGTTTTTGATAAATAAATATGAATGACATATGCATACATATCTTTTTATTTTGGAATTATAGGAGATTTTGTGTAAATAATTTTTTTTTCAAATTTCAAATATAATTTAAAATAAAATCTGGAATTGAAACAAGTTTTTGAACTTCAAAATGAGAAGAGATTTGAAAATGAAATCTTATTAACCTTTTAACTTTGGCCAACAATTGCAGAAGTCCGATCTTGAAACCTTATGACTGATTGATACGGAAATAACATTTGTTTTTTTGCCTTCAAGAACTTCCATTTCAGCAAAATTCTGGATACCCAAGAATACGATGACAAGTTGAGCTGTTGAATTTACTGACTTTTGAAAGGAAAGGAATCCAAATCACTCGAAAAGGAAAATCCATAAAAAGAAAATAAGAAATAAATTAATGGCATTTTCCAATTTCCCCGCTTTGAACTTTCAAGTGTTGAATTACCCAAATCACCAAACAGTACCGACAAGAACTCGAACCCCCTACACGGTGTCATCAAAATCACTCTTTTTCAAAGCAATTGAATCTGGATTTCAAAGGGTCTCCCCCAACTCCAATCCTTCAACCCTCTCTTCGCTAATTCCTCTCAGCTGATAATTCATTTTATCCATTTTCTTCACACTTACTTACTCTACGCTCTTCACTGATGATACCCTTTTTCTCTCTTCAACTACTTTTGTATGGTTTGAACTTCCAAGAATTCGCCCATCCAACCAATACCCACTTCCATTGATTTGGTATATTTTTTTGTTTTAATTGTTAACCTTTGATTTATCATACTTTTGCCTAGCTTTATGAAGTTGTATGGGTTTCTATGTCTACCTTTCTGAAGTTTCCTTCGTCATTTTTCGATGCTAGATCAAATATCTGAAGGAAGATTGTTTTTTTTTTTTTCATGTATGGTTTAGCTTTACATCCCATGTACTTTGAATGGAGAATTAACTATGTCATTTTGAGGTTGATGGTGGAAAACAGACAACATAGGGCACCCATTTCTCCGTTTAACGACTGAAAGAAAACCTCTTCATGTTGTGGATTGTGAAGACATTATTAGTCAGTTTAATGGGAGTACTAGAGGTGGCACTTTGTCTATATCTAAGTTTAATTTTCTAAGAAAAGGTGGAATTGATGAATTTTCCAACTGTTTAGTGCAATATTGGATATCAGTAGTTGAAAGTATTTGAGTCCTTATGATTTATAATCTTGATCATGATAATAAGTTGCAAGGACTGTTCAAATTGTGATAGTTAACATTTTGTTACTTCATTGATAGTGAAGCTTAAAAAACTAGAAATCAACAGTGTTGTAGTTAACATTTTATTAATTCTTATTATGTGTATAGATCCTTTCATCAGATCTTTCAAGCTTTATAGTTTGTGGGTGAGATCTCTCTTCTTGTGCGTGCCTTTTAGATGCTTCTTTTGTTATCGTTAGTTCATGCATCATCTTTTGCCATATTGGTAAGTGTTCTTGAGATACAGCATATATGCTCTCTTCTCTATCTGAAATAATGAAATTCTCTTTGTTGGGTAGTTTGAATTATAAAAAAATGTGGTACAAACAGGTATTGAGTCTTGGAATTCTGGAGGCTGCTTAAATCTGAAATTTGTTTTTTGGCCAGGTGCACAATTCAAAAACCATGTCTTTAAATTTAGAGGTACCTCCTTCAAATGGTTGTGAGAAAGTTATATTATCTGAAGAACAGCATATGAAGGTATTTTTGACAGTTACAGCATTTTTTAGCCTCTTCATACCAGTGCTAACTGTCGATTGCTGCTAATCTTCTTGTGCGTGACTAAGAAGGTTGAAATGCTGCATTTTTCTAGTTGCTTAACTCTTACAGTTTTCCTTTATTTCATCCTACACAGATTTGTGAGGTGCGAAGGCTTTTAGGACCCTTGTCGGGTACGTCATCAATTTACTGTTCGGATCTATCCATTTTGAGATATCTAAGAGCAAGAAACTGGAATGTGAAGAAGGCAACTAAAATGCTGAAAGCAACTTTGAAGTGGAGGTCAGAATACAAACCCGAAGAGATTCAATGGGTACATTACTGCTTACTTTTGCCAAATCTTTCTGAAGTCATGCCCATAAGCTCAAAACGACTCGGTCTTATTCTTTCTTGTTAGCTACCTGGCTTTTTTTGTTTCAATACGAAGAGGAAGCTATTACTTAATTCAATTTCTGTTGTTTTCTGCTTTTTTATCCTTCTTTTGCCACATTTTTTTTTCAATTCAAAGGGTTCTATATGTTGTAATAGTTCTTGTTTGACAAGGTTTTAATTCTCTACAAGCTATGGTGTTATATGCATTCAATAGTTAGATCTTTATTGCAGGATGAGGTTGCTCATGAAGCTGAAACTGGGAAAGTTTATTGTGCGGACTGTAAGGACCGACATGGAAGAACAGTGATAGTCATGAGACCTTGTCGCCAGGTTTCATTTGCATTATGCAGTCCTAACAGAAATCTACTGGACATTTCTGAATTTTGGAAGTTCTTGTTGCTTGTAGCTATTTTAGAAATAAGTGCTGGGGATGGGGTAGTGAGATTGTCTGGCACATTGACTCTTATTAATGAAGATGTTTTTCATTAAGTGAATGAAATGTTTTGACTTATATATTTTAAATGGGATCTCTAATGAATAAGCAAACTTGGAATCCTTTATATTTAGCTTCCAAACAGCTAGCTTAACAAGTTCGTGTTTTCCGTCTCAACCACAGAACTCGAAGACTGTAAAAGGACAGATTAGATACTTGGTGTATTGCATGGAGAATGCTATTTTGAATCTTCCATCAAACCAGGAGAGTATGATCTGGCTGGTTGATTTCAAGGATTTTGACATGTCAAATATCTCATTAAAAGCAACAAAGGAGACTGCACATATTTTACAAGAACATTATCCCGAACGCCTCGGATTGGCAATTCTGTATAACGCGCCCAAGTTTTTTGAACCCTTCTGGATGGTATAATTTATTTGAAGAACTAACTTTATGGTTTCTTGTCATTCAAATATCTGAATTTACTGTACATCTCACTATGATTTGTGGCCCATAGGTGGGAGTAGTAGTAGTACACTGCCATTTCTGTTTTACTTGCTGCAATTATTTGTTGTTTACACTACTGGACAAACGTACTGTTCCATTTACAGGTTGCAAAGCCTTTCCTGGAGACAAAAACTGCCAACAAAGTGAAATTTGTTTACTCTGACGACGTAAACTCAAAGAGGATAATAGAGGATCTGTTCGATATGGACCAGCTGGAGTCTGCGTTTGGTGGAAACAATAATGTTGGTTTCAATATAACCAAATATGCTGAGATGATGAAAGAAGACGATAAACAGATGCGTTGTTCCTGGTCCGCGGTAAATCCTAATAGCCTAGCCTCGGAAAAAGCTCAGAGTAGCGGTCTAGTCGGTTCTCAAATCACTAACCGTTCTGAATCCTCAGAGAATGAGAGGACAGATGGTGATATTCATATAACTAGAAAAGCAGATGGCAACTGAGGCAGAATTCAAGTTAACTCATATAAGTTTGAGTCTGATTTTTTTTTCTTGGTGTTTGGCATTCTTGCTATGAACAAAACAAAGCGTTTTGTATTTCTTTTATTTAACAATTCCTTGTCCAATTTCTTGTGGACATGATTAGAGCAGGGGTGGGTTCTTGAAATTTGTCCATTATTATCTGTGTGAGTTGACAATGACATGAAGACTACCACCATACAATAATCTAAACATATTTGGTTCTGTTAATATTTTGTTAAAGTCAATAGTTTATTTCAGAAAAAGAAAATGAGATGATTATGAATTGAAAATGAAAAGAAATGACAAAAGTGTAATGATTTGTGGAAAAAGAGAAATGTTCAACTAGTGTTGTGCATTCAAGCCATCCTTCCAAAATACCTTTCTTTTAACAAATAATGAAAAAGGTTCAGTCCACTTCTATCAAACCATTCCCCCCACTAAAAATTTTCAGCTCAAATTTCTCTTTTATTTTCTTTACCCACAAGTAGAGCAAGAGATTCAAACAATATACGTTACATTTTCTTCAGGGATCGAGACGTGTAGGTTCAAATTCTACGTTCCTATGTTCAACTACTATTTCTATGTTAGTATGATAGGGGTGAGAATTCAAATAATAGACCTTTTTGAGTCGTTGGATGCAATAAAAAACTCACATTAG
Organism: Cucumis sativus; assembly: GCF_000004075.3. Lineage (NCBI taxonomy): Eukaryota > Viridiplantae > Streptophyta > Magnoliopsida > Cucurbitales > Cucurbitaceae > Cucumis > Cucumis sativus. The sequence continues at coordinate 18,113,840 of NC_026658.2, forward strand.
CTAGGTAAGGATAAAATTCATAATACATATGCAAGAATAATTATATTCAACCGTATGAGATTTTCTTGAGTGAAATAAAAAGGAAAATCACGAGGGTCATGTTTAAAGTTGACAATATCATATTATTACGGTGGGTGTGCATCAACTATCGATCACAATGCCCTAAATTGACCAACCATAACCAATTTGGTCGAATTGGTTATCGTACTTCCTTAACATATTCCTATCACTTACGTTGCACTTGCTTTTATGAGATGTTGAGTATGATGAATTGTCTATATTTTTTTACAAAACAAAGAAAATCATAGAAGTGTTTCTTTTCTTCTGTGGAGAAACTTTATTCTAATAGGGAGTATCTAAATCAATCACATTTTTTTGTTATAAATGATATAGATATACAATGAGATATAACTTATTTGCCAAATAGGGAAATATTTAGAACAGACTTTACCCAGTTGTTATCATTCTTTTTTTTTTAAAATAAAAAATAAATGCAAATAAATAACAAGGTAATTATATAGATAAGATAGAGATTAAATGAGATTGATAATTAGTTAAATTCTGTGTGTGTTAATGATTGTGATTAGGACAAAGGAAAAAAAAGGCAGTTGCAATATTCTTAGGTACAAAGCAAACAAGTTTGCTTAAGAATTTCATATTAATCAATTTTACAAGATTATGCAGAAGGAGAGAGAGAGAGAGAGAGAGAGAGAGAGAGAGAGGAAAAAAAGAACAATAATTGGAATCTGAAATCTCAACTTCAAGTGAGCTGTTTCCACATGTGTGGATTTCAAAGTGTATTTAAGTATATAAATGGACCACTTAATATAGTGGACCTTATATTCTTTCCTCCTTAATTCCATGAAAATTATGTACATATTTACATTTGATTAACAAAGTGATTAAAGTTATAATATTGTAGTTAATCTAGAAATTAGATGGAGATTTAAGAATAATTAAACAGCGCATAATTGTAATTGTTGGTTTCCTTAGAGTAAAATAATTATAATATTTGAAGAAATTTTATCGGGACCTGGGGTCGGGCTTCGAATATACTGAAGTTTTTATTGGTGGGCCGATGCCGATTCCTCGGATTCCCAGTAATTAATTTTTTTGTTGCACTATTCTTTTTTTTTTCTTTTTTTCTTTTTTACTTTCCTTTTCAATTTACTTTTCTCACTCACTCTTCCACTTTCGTAAATTTGGTATCTTAGTTTTAAATTGTATTCCCCTATTCTTTTATATATTTAAATAATGATATCACTTTTTTAATTAAAAAAAGTTTAAATACTATTTCATCTTTTTTATTGTTTGAGTTTTATTTAATACTATTTATACTTTATAAAATGTCCAATTTTAATGTGATATGAAAATATATTTACAATATTTATATCAAATATACTAAATAAATACCCAAAAACATCTTTTTTTTTTAAAAAAAAAAATTTACCGATTAAACTCAACATTTGAAAAGACAATTAAACATTAAACAAATTTAAAAAATACATGACCTATTTTACCCTTTGAAAAATGATCTCTTTCTTAGCTCTTTTTATTTGGTTCCCGACTCCTCTTAATTATTGAAACTTAATTTTAAAAAGAGATAATAATTAAGAATGACATAGCTATTATATTATTGGAAATTAATGAATTTAATTTACTAAAAGAATTTTAAGAAAACTTTTGCGGCCATAATTGAGTGGGATGAGAGGAGAGATGAGTTTAGTTTGAAAATTGGAAACCCTTAATTTGGAAATTCAATTTTTAGGTTTTGAAAAATTTGGAGTAAATATTTGAGTACATTAGAATTTAAAACAATGTTTATTTATTTATAAAATTGGAAAAAAAGAAATGGGGTTATTTTAGGATAGCGAGAAGGTAATAGAAGAGAGGGGGAGTGTGTGGGAAATTAGAAGGGTAAGCCTTTTGAGAGCTCAATAATTTAAAAGGGAAATGTAATAAATGATTTTAGAAGTAAAACACTACAAATAATTTGATATCTGAAATGGACAGGCTGACGTGGATCCCCCTTATTTTTATTTTTATTCATTACATGAGATGAGTCACCATCAGATTATAATGAACGGACCAGATTCGTTCCTCAGTTGCTGCTTCTCTTTTATCTTCTCCCTCTCCTTCTCCTCCACTTCCCCTTCCCTTCCCCTCCCCTCCCCTCCACTTCCTTCAATTCTTCTTCTCCAAAAACCAGAACCCTTCTTCTTCTTCTTCTTTTTATTTATTTTATTTATTTTATTTTTTATTTTTTTAAATTCTGCTTTCTTTCTTATAAATTACAAGTATGTCTTTGGGGAAGAGGTCACGTGCTCCCATCAGAAAAACGCCGAGCATGACTGAGATCACCTTCGATCTGGGTGGTACTGGTTCCGCCGCCGAACAATTCCCCCCATCTCTCGGTTATCCAACTAACACCCAAATATCAGGATACCAACAAATGGTTTCCCCAAGAAATTTCAGAAGGCATTCAGTTGATCTACAAGAAAATGCTAATTTCCTCAGAGCTTGTTCTCTTTGCTCTCGCCCTCTTGTTCCTGGTCGAGATATTTACATGTACAGGTAAATCAATTTCGATTCATTCTAATCCAATAAACCTAAATTTGATATTCTATTTATGTGTTTTAGGTTTTAAAAGGGACTCTGTTGTATTTTCAGGGGAGACAGGGGATTCTGTAGCGATGAATGTAGGCAAAAGCAAATGAAGCAAGATGAGAGAATGGAGAAGTGCAGTTTAGCAACAAAGAAAGCGGCAGCAGTGGGTGTAGCGGTGGTATCTACATCGGCTGGTGTTCCACCTCAGATCTCCGGGAAGGGTGAAACCGTAGCTGCTTCATAGTGTTGTTGTATTGTACCTCTCTATCTATGTTCTTCCAAGTGATATTATTCCCTGAAAAAATTCATCCCTATTTTCCAAAAGTATTTTATTTTTCTTTCTTTTATTATTGGGAATGGAAATGGGATTAATTCCTTTCAACAAATTAAAAAAAAAAAAAGAAAAAGAAAAAGAAAAAAAAAGGATCGATTTTTGATAGCTTGTTCTTATTCTCCTATATTATTTATTTGTATATGTTATTAGATTGATTTTTCCAAGTTGATCAAACATGCATACCCAGAAAAATGAGTGAGGGGTTTAATAAAAAAGAAGGAAGAAGAAAGGTTAATCCAGAATGGGTAAACTAATAAGATCAACTTCGTTAGAATTGAATGATTAAAGAAGGCAAGTGCAAAATTTCGTAAATGAATAAGAAATGGAAAAATACAATCGTATATTTTTTTGTTTGTGTTTCAAAGAAACAAAGAAGTTAATTGGAGGGGAAGGGAAGGGAATCTGAGGCCTTGTCAGCATGGCATGGAATGGGGCCCATAAGGCATAACAAAAGAATATATATTTCACAAATGGGAGGGAAGATATTCACATCAAAAGCAATTTTGCTTTTTTAATTTATTTCTCAAATATCTCACCACCACATAATATTATATTAAATTAAATTAAAAAAGAAATAAAAAGAAAAAGGGTTTGGAGCAAATTTAGAGATGTATTCTTCTGTTCTACTCCGATTCCAAATAAGAGTGTGTTTTCCTAGCAGCTGCTTCCACGTGAATTCATAACTTCCTCACAATACAATACTCTAATCAATCATTTTATATTCACTTTCAATTACTCTAATTCTTTCATAATATATTTTTACACAACACCTTCCCAACTAATTACATTCTTAATTAATAAATACATTGCAAAAACCATACACGAACAACTAGTACTATAGGAAATTCATTGGGTTTATTTATTATTATTCTTCTTTTTTCCTTTTTTCTATTATGGTCTTTCTTATGATTTAATTGACATCATTTAATTCTCTTTATTTTAAATTAAAAATGAAAAAGAAACATGATAGAGTCTGAGACTATAAATATATGGCTTAAAAATTTATCAACATTGTCAGTGAACTATTATTTTTCACATCTCACAAAGATCTCTCCCCTTCTTTTTCTTATATTATCAAAACACAATTCTTATTATTTTATATTCCTATGATGATTTCCTAGCAAATCAAATATTTTTTTATCTATACCATTTGCTTTAGTTTCCATTCATTTAAAATTGTTCAAAAACTACCGTGAGTAAAATTATAACCAACAATAACATTTCATTTTTTGTTGTGTAGATTTAAAATTTACTGTAAAGATTATAATTCAACTCACCTTTATAAGTACCAAATGATTAAGAGATCAATTCCAAATTTTCTAAGTTTTTCATAGTTCGTACAGATCATGTTATTTTTCATAGTCCCCACGAATCATGTCGTACATTCTCTCTCTTTTTTTTTTTAAATATTAAATTTTTAATAAGAAGAATCTAACTTTTTTTTTTTACCATGCAAACAAATATATATTTGTTGATATGTGCAATTTTCATATATATTTCTACATTTTTATGGTTTTAACATTCACGTATTAATCAACATTGTGTATATTTCATAAAAGATCTATATGTATAACAGATAATGAATAAAATGTTTTTATTATAAATGTATCCATTGTGTTAATTTATCGATCTAATTTTATAAATTTTGTTTTAATAACTTTTCTTAAAAACGGTTACCCACACATAATTGATGTTTATGTAAAATTGAGATATCAACATTTTCATCACATGGCTATTTTAATTTTTGTGATTCGAAAAGGAAAGGTGTCGAAGTTTGGTGTGAAACTTTTATAAGACAATATGAATTTAACAACTTGGACCATAATAATTGTAAAGTAAGAGTTTATGAATTAAAAAGTTTGACTAAAATAATGATAAATATTTTAAGCCAAAAAGAGGCTTCAGAATAGCTCTATTCCTTGAGTTGGAATTTGCTTCATCCATACTAATTCAATCATAATAAGCAAAACAATTAAGAAATTGAATATTGATCAAAAGGCAACAATAATTTAAAATAGTTACTTAAACTTGTAATGAAAGTAATTGTTACCTTTTCTTTTCTTCTTGCATCTAAGTTATGATGCTTGATGGACATGTCATGACAAGTTGTAGAAGTAGGGCCATTATATTCAAGACTATGATATAAAATATTCAAGAAAAAAATTTGAATATTTTTCAAATAATAATTTATATTGTTATTAGAAAGGTTGGCTCGTTAATTATTGCATTGATAATAGTCTACTTCTTCCTTTTCAACTTGACATTGATAATGATATCAATAGATAGTGAAATTGATATATATATATATATATATATATATATATATATATATATACTTCAATGAAGATCAAAGAGGGTTTGTCTAAGTAAATTAGATTATCAAATAATAATATATGATAATATTTAGGAATTAAGGAAACCAATTTTTTTTAATATTATAATTTTTTTTTTTTTTTTTTTGGAATTCAACTCAAGCTAGAATACCTTAATGGTGTATGTTTACTTCTAAAATATGTTTTGCAATATATATATGGACATGCTTCTTAATATAAGTATTATTAAATTATGCTTCAATAATTATTGAAACTTATTCAATATAATAAATGAATAACGAACATATAAATATAACATCGAGTATCTTGTCTGGTTAATATGAAGTATGAGTTAATTATTAAATATAAAGGTTTATATATTAATGAATCAATCAGAAGGATAATACAAACCACAATGACGATAATACACACAATGCATGAGATGATATATGGAAGAGTAAAAAAGAAGATGACGATGGTACAAACAATATATGAGATGATATGTGTTAAAATTAATTAGGGTTTATTGAGTTTATTCATATTCAGTATTTTCTTTTCTTTTATCTTTCTGTTCACATGAGATTTTTGGAGAAATTTGCTTCGTGGAGTTGAACTTGAGTTGATCTTGTATTTTTGTTGATTTGATGTGATGTGGTTCGATCTCTAGAATTTGATCATCTGATTCTCACTCGATTGGATACTTACGCTTGATGTGAGGATGCAGAGCACTTGATGTTCTTGAAGTTGGAGTCTTCGAAGAAAGCTTTGTATCTTCAAAGAAGCTTCAATCTTCGAGGAAAGTTGGAGTCTTGGAAGAAACCTTGTATCTTTAAACGAGCTTCAATCTTCGAGAATGGTCGACTTCAGAAGTTAGGGAATCTTCTAAGTCTTTGAAGAATTCTCTCTACACCTTTTGGAGTAAAAAAATTTCCAACCTTTACCAATGTGGAGAACTCCTAGAGCTCTTTGGTGGGTTTTATAGACTTGAGGCTGATTGATCCATGGACCAGACCGATGGGCTCAACCACATGGATTTGGGTTATATTTAGCCTTTGAGCTCAATCGGACTTAGTCCAAGTAAATAATATTTAATTGAACCAAAATAATTAACTTGATCCAATGGTTATAATGAAAACATGTGACAGCCAACTTTATGTTTTCAATATTAATTTGGGACATATGTTAATTTTAATTAGTCCCAAATTCAATTATATACATTTTTCATCATTAATTTAGTAAATGAACTGACAATTTGTGATTAGTCTAAAAATTTCATATTCAACAAGTTCTTTTCTTATTTTTTTGAGTACGTTCAACTTTACATATTTATTTATTGAAACATACACAAAAACATTACACCACAAAGGTTTTTATCGGCCCCAATACAGTCAAAACAAATTTGACACATAAAGTGTACTGACTATATATATAAATTAATAATTTATTACATTGAGTTATTTTATTAAATTAGACATATTATTTGATATATTTAATTAAGGCGCCTAAAGATTTATAATTGACTATGGACTAAATGGGTATTCCTATTTCTAGATTGATAATTAGAATTTGTGAACTAGTATATAAAGTGACTTAGAGTTATAATCTCCAACATACCAAAACAATAAGCACCCAGTCTTTCTTATATCTCATCAAGGAAAAGATCTATTGAAGACATTTAGGCAATAGTCATGTTATAACCATCACCAATTCTCAAGATAGAATCTGGTATGTAACTTATTTTAGATATTTTGACATAAATGACCTTGAGTTAATGTATTTATATCTAGATATAAAGTACATAAGCTAACAAGTGGTATCATAGCATAAATTTTATATTCGCATAAATTTTATATTAAATTATTAGAATATGTTTGTTTTTTTATTGGTTTCTTAATTAAATTATTGGTAATTAACTAAAAGTGTTAAAGAAATCCAAATTCAAAATATGCTTTGTCACTAACGATGGGGTTTCAATTGAATCCAATTGTTGGAGGTGAATTTGAACCTATTTTTGATAATGCCCAATTCGGTATGTAACTCAAGCTACAATGTCCAATTAGGTAATATTAAATTTGTAAATCTTTGAATTAATTGTTGATTGATTTTATTAATATGGTGTTTTTAAACTTTCTTTGTTAATATTTGTGAAGTTGTTACGGCCACTATCTTTTACCTCTTAGCCATGAAAACAGTAAATTAGTGTGTGTACGTTTTTTTTTCTTTTTTTTTTTTTGGTATTTCAACGTAATGATTTTAGTGAATTCATTTAAAATTGATCAAGATAATTTAGGTCTATATTTATTCAATTATTTCTTATGTAATTAATATTTTCATGAACTTGAATCTAAAGTTTGATCATTGGAAGCTTTAAGTTTAAAATTTGATTATTTTTGGTGATATTCACGTGTTTATGTTGCATTAATTATATTTTTATGTATTGGATTCTTCCGTGAATTTTGGTAAAGATTTTTTTGGGTGTTCTTCTTCCATTATTTTTACCATAACAAAATTATTATTATTGTGTCTTATATTTTAGATTGAAATGGGTCAAAATAACACGTTACCAAAGTAGCCTTTGTTAGCTAGATTTGTTTAATTCTAAAATACAGGATGTGCATATTAATTGATTTATGCAAATAATTATTGGTCCAAAGAAAGATAATCATTTAGCTAAATTATGAGTATGCATGTGGTAATTAGTAAGGATTGCTCATGTGAAAAATAGTTTGTCCAAAGAAAGACTAATTTTTTGATAAAGTTTACTTTCAGTACTTTGGTTACTATGGTGAGAGTACTATTTAGGGTTGATGATGTTTTAGGCATCTTGTAAAAGGGACCCACCATATACGTGAAATTATTTTATCATATTTTATATTGTGATATCATGTATGTATTAATTGTGAATATATCATTTATTTGTTTGTTTTTTTTGTTTAGTTGGTCTTACTCAAATATCTGAAAGTCCGAGTTCAATCCCTAAGTTGAATGGATCAAATTTCAAAATTTGGAAGAAAAGCCTAGAGATACTTCTCAAGTGTATAGATTTGGACCTTGCATTGAGGATTGATAAACCTACTTCTACTAAGGAACGAACAAATACGACTAATATTCAAAAGTGAGAACAGTCAAATTGCATGTGTCTGATTATCATTAGGCACTTCATTTCAGAGCCTTTTCGGGGTTTTATAATGGAAAGTGAAAATGCCAATAAGTTCCTTGTCAAAATTAAGAAATATTTTGCTAAAAATGAAAAAGATGAAACAAATAGTCTTTTAACTTCTTTAACTTCGATGAGGTACGAGGGCAATGGAAACACAAGGGAGTACATTATGAAAATGTCCAATCTTGCTAGTAAATTAAAGGCACTTGATATCGAAATACATGAAAAGTTACTCATACACTTGGTACTTATCTCTTTTCTTGAACAATTCATTTAGTTTAAGATAAGTTATAACATTAAGAAGAATAAGTGAAATATTAACGAGCTTATCACATAATGTATGCAAGAAGAAAATAGAATTAAGAGAGAAATGACAAAAAGTGCTCACATAAAAACTTAACTTTCGTGGTAAGAAGAAAAGGAAGTCTACGAATGCCGCAAAAAGAACATCACAACATAATATTACAAGCTCTAGAGAATTCTTATTTCTTCTTCTGTAAACAGAAAGGTCACCTCAAGAAAGATTGTCCCAATTACGCCAAATGATGTGTAAAGAAGGATAAATTTCTTACTTTGGTTTGTTCTGAATTTAATTTAGCTTTTGTACCTACAAATACTTGATGGATAGATTTTGATGCTACTACTTACATAAGTGTACCTATGCAGATATGTGGAGTCGAGTGCCAAATGATGCTAAAAGATTCATCAATGTGAGATAGGACAAAGCAATTCCAATCGAAGCTATTGGGATTTTTAGATTACTCTTAAAAACTAGTTGTTCTTTGAATTTGAACGAGAATTTTATTGTATATTCTTTTAGATGGAACTTAGTTTCTATTTTCTGTTTGGACAAATTTGGTTTTTGTTGTTCTTTTGGAAATAATAATGTTAGTTTTTTTCAAAACTCCAAGCTTATTGGTTCAGGTTCTTTAATTGATAAATTATACATGCTTGACTCTTATGCTTCATCTAACAAGGTCATGTTATTTAAATCAAGTGGTATAAAGTGTAAATTAAATGCAAATTTTGCTATGTTGTGGCACAAGTGTTTAGGTCACATCTCTAAACAGAGAATTAAGCGACTTGTGTAAGATGGAATTCTTGATTCCCTTGATTTAAGGAAATTTGAAGTGTATGTGAAATGTATTATGGAAAAACATACAAACAAAAGAAAATTAGATGCCAATAAATGTCTAGTCGTCTTAGAACTAATACATACAGACACTTGTATTCCATTCCCGACTTCTTGGGATGGACAACAATACTTTATTATGTTCATAGATGACTGTTCAAGATATGTGTATTTATATTTAATTCATGAGAAGTATCAAATTTTGGACGTTTTCTAGTCTTTTAAAGTTGAAGTTGAACTTGGAAATAAAATTAAGGTTGTCAAGTTTGATCGTGGTGGTGAATAATATAATAGATGTGATGGATCATGTCAATAACATCCAAGATCCTTTGCCAAATACCTAGAGGAATGTGGAATCGTCCCACAATACACTATGCTAAGGAAACCTAGCATGAATGGTGTGGCAGAAAGACGAAATAGAACACTTAAGGATATATGGTAAGAAACATGATTAGTTATTCTTCTTTACCAGAATCCCTTTGGGGTGAGTCACTAAAGCAGTAACTAAAACCCCTTATGAGTTGTGGACAAGAGCGAAACCTAGTATTTGATATCTTCACGTCCGGTATTGTCTAGTTTAGGCTAGGCCTTACAGATCTAACGAATGAAGATTGGACCCAAGCATTTTAGATGCTATTTTGTTGGGTATTTTGAACATTCTCGAGGTTTCAAGTTTTATGATCCCACTTTGAGATCTTTTTTTTAGACTGAAAATACCATATTGCTTGAGTTAATGGGGGAAGATAACATAAAGAAAGTTGTCTTTGAAGAAGAAATAATTTCTCTTCCTAATGTGGGCATACATGATGTTCATGCTCCAATTCCTGACTTCACTACTGAACCAATTATAGAACAAGACAACAATGAAGTCCCCATTGAATTTGAAGTTCAAATTCAACAACCTTAAGAAGTGCCATTAAGGTGGTCCATTAAAGAAAAAAGAAGTGCAATTTTAGATGATTATATTATGTTTCTTCAAGAACATCAAGATGATATGGGCATAATGGAAGATGATCCAATTGACTTCCAACAAGCTCTATAAAGTTGTAACTCTCAAAAGTGGATAAATGTTATAGAAAGGAAAAAAAATCCATGAAAGACAATGACGTTTGGAAGTCGGAAACATGGATCTGAAAACTGTGTTTCTCAATGGAAACATTGATGAGATGAATTAATATGGTAGAATCGGAAAACTTTGTACCTAATAAGTCAAAATCTATGGTATGCAATTTGAAGAAATCCATCTAAGGTCTCAAACAACCCTCTCGTCAATGATATCACAAATTTCATGAAGTAATTACCTCTTTTGTTTTTTAAGTAAATATAATGGAAGATTGTGTATATCATAAGTTTATTGGGAGTAAATCTATTTTTCTGGTGTTATATATTGATGACACACTCATAACATGTAATTATGGAAGTTTATTGTATGACACTAAGAGGTCTCTCAAAAAGAATTTTGAGATGAATGATCTTGGTGATGCTCATTTTGTATTAGAAACTTAAATACTACAAGATTGCTCTCAAGGTATTTTGAGATTGTCACAAAAGAACTAGATTGAATTTTTTTCTAGTAGATTCGACATGAAAGATTGTGCATTAGGAGATACCTTTGTTGCTAAAGGTGATAAATTTCATTTAGGTCAATGTCCCATGACAATACTTAAAATTAAGGAGATGCATAAAGTTCCGCATCAACTATTGAAAACCTAATGTATGCTCAAATTTGCACGAGTCCAGATATTACGTTCATAGTTGGATAGTTAAGTAGATATTTGAGCAACACGAGAATGGATCATTGAAAATTAGCCAAACAGGTTATGAGGTATTTACGGAGAATAAAAGATTATATGCACACTTATTAGAAATATGAAGTTTTAGAGATCATTGGGTATTTTGATTTTGATTATGCTGGATGCAAAGACACTTTACAGTCCACTTCAAGCTATATCTTCAAGTTAGCTAGAGGAGCCGTGTTCTGAAAAAGTGTTTAAAAATACTTATAGCTTCTTCTACCATGGTTGCATAGTTCATAATATGTTATGGGGTGTCCAATCTTGGAATATGGTTATGAAACTTTGTTATTGGGATATAAATAGTAGTTGGCATAAAAAGACCACTAAAATTATTTAGTGACAAATAAGTTAGCAATAATGTATTCCAATAATAACAAAAGAAATACAAAGTTAAAGCATGTAGACTTAAAGTTTTTAGTTGTAAAAGAAATAGTTTAGAATTGTCAAATTTTGATAGAATATAGGAGAACAAATTCCATGGTCGTAGATCCATTAACTAAAGGTTTATCGCCTAAAGTTTTTCATAAGCATGTTGCTCACATGGGTGTTAGTCAATTTTATAATTCCATGGTTTAGTAGGAGTTTGTTATTAAGGAGGTTCTTTGACCTTAATTTTTTTATTTTCTATATAAAATAAAGTTGATGGTTTATGTTTCATTATTTAAACTTATTTATCATGCATGCAGTTTTTAAATGCGGTTTAGCATTAATTTTTTTAAAGAATAATCTCACTAAAAATTTGAACCAATTGGAAATATGCATGATCTTGACAACTTTGCATGTAATTTCCATGCTATCCATTCATACTTGATCATTAACTTAGTTACCGAGAGAGCCTATTATGTGATCTATTTAATTAAGGCCTAAGATTCCTAATTGAGTATTGACTAAATAGGTAGAAGCCTATTCCACGATTGATTAGGATTTAATGGAAACCCTATTTGAACTAGTATATAAAAAGACTCAAGGTTATAGCCCCCAACATACCAAAACAATAAGCATTCAGTCTTTCTTGTATTCCATCAAGAGAAGGATTCTGTGAAACCCCAAACTTTCTAAGACCATTGGAATTTGTTAAGACTTAGTAAAAATAAGAAAATGTGTTTAAGATTAAAAAAAAAAAATTTGAAATTTGGTTAAGTATGCAAGTTAACATTTTGGCCATAGAATAGACGTTTAGAGGTTTGTTGTTGGCAATCAAAATATATTAAGAGTTTATTTCAAGGTTGGTTAGGCGTTTGGAGGTGGCCTAGGCAAGAAGAGTTGTGTGAGAACCTCTAAAGAGGTTACCTTGCATTTTGATGCGTGACTGAGAAGATCAAGTAAAACTTCTAAGCATGGTCATTTGGCTGAAGGCTAGGCGAGAAAGATGCCTCGAGAGGTTATCTAGTAGAGATGTCCATTTAACCCACGCGGTCGGGGCTCACGAGGACCTGCCCCAAACGAGGCGGGGAATCCCCGAATATACAAGGAATAAGGGAGGGCGTGGGAAACTTTTTTTCCCTATTTGCAACACGGGGTTGGGGATGGGGAATACCGCCCCGATTAATAATATATTTAATTATATATAGATATATTAAATATAAATATAAGTAGTTATTTATTTAATAATATGTAAATGATTAAAAAAAACATATTTTGGTATTCTTCATTTCCTTCTTTTCTCTATTCAATTTTTAAATTTTTTTTTCCTAATTTCAATGTTTATGTTGTATATGTACATATTATTGTGCTTTGACTTGTGATTTGTAAATTTTTCTTAAAAAATATATATTGTTGTGTCTTAAGATGTAATTGAAGGCTTGGTTAGAATACTTATCGATTGATCTTTGAATTTTTTTTATGAATTTTTTAATTTTATGGATGAATTTTTAAGAGTGTCTTCTAATAAATGAATATTTATTTTTATAAACAAAAGCTAGAATTTAACATTTTAATGATTTTACATAAGAAAATTGATAATATTCTATCGAAAATAAAAAAAATATTGGAAATGTATATACATTTAAGTAAATGCGGATTGGAAAATGAGGTTAATCTTAAAAAAAAAAAAACAGGAAATATTTCCCCATAAGGAACCCGATCCCTGTGCAATCCCCGCGGGGAATCTCCGCCCCGTTCCCCGTGGGAAAATTGACGGGATGAAGAATGGGATACGGGGTGGGGAGTGGCATCCCTGGCCCCGCTCCGCCCCGTGATCATCTCTAGCGATGAGAGGCTAGGCGAGGAAGGCATAACAATGCGTTTGGAGGTTTACGATAAGGCAAGAGAGGTTAGTTTCACTTGACGTTTTAGCTTGTCTATAAACATTAGGAGTTTTTGTTAGGTGAGAAGATGAATAGATGGGCTTGGTCAAGTTGATTCCAGGTGCCATGTGCATGCATGGGTTAAATTTCAGTTAAAGGAGGTGTCAATAAAGTTTCATGCAGACTTCAATATAAATAGGTCACTTTGGATTAATATTTCTCACAATTCACCTGTATGTCTTGGCTTTAACTAGTCTCAAAAGATAAAAAACTGAGTCTATTTTCTATTTTGGTGCTTTTGGTTTATGTTAATGGAAGGACAATTGAGCTTCAAATGAAACAAGTGAGAAAAGTCAGAATTTGGATGATTTTGAGTAAGGTGCACTTCCAGAGAGCTGTAGAGTTCATCCGTTGGAATTTGAAGCTAAAATTTTGAGGTAAGAAATTTAAGCTAATTTAAAACAACTTCATAAAGGGAAGTAGTTTCATTTGAGTAATGTATCTAAAGATATGAAGCTCTAAAGTAGAAGTAAGATTCTGGTCGAATTTGAGTTTCTGGAAAGATGAGGTTATTGGCCGAGTATCAAGGGTTTGTTAGGCGATTTGAACGTGAGGGTCGGATTAAAAGAGGTTAGCATGACATTTTGGACTGTTGTTAAACGCATAAGATGTGCAAGGACGCATGCGACTAAAGGAACACGCGACAAGCCTGTGCATGTGAAGGTTATGCGAGATGCGTTGTGCGCGTGGGATGATCAAGCGAGATGCATGAGGCATGCGAGGGCAAGGCCTCTTCCAAGGTTAGCATGCGACTGGCCTGCCAGGCTATGTGCTCGTGGGCAGCCTTTGTCCCCACCCTTTGTGCACCAACCTTACTTATTGGGTGTTTATGGGTTGTTTTTGATATTTTGAAAAAAATTAAGTAAAGTTTTGATGTTTTTGGGATAAAAGGGAACTATTTCGAATTAATTTCCATTATTTCAGGACAAGAAGAAATCACACAAGTCTACAGATCACGAGTTTGATCTACAAATCATTGAGTGAAAAATGAATTTATTAAGGGATGAAAACTCATGACAACGAAAGATTTTATAGAACAATTTCTCAACTTAATTTGAGAATCCCAAAATACCAGTACATTTGTAATATTTAGAATCAAAATTCTAAATAAAAAAACTAAGCATGCATTTAAATTAAAATATACAGAGAACTTACTCTTGTTGATGTCTCTGAATCTATAATCTATCGAATTGGAGACACCACCCATCAGAGACCTTATCCTCCGGGATGAGATTGGATTGTGGGAGCTAATTGAAATGGAAAAAGGTTTCGAGAGAAACTATTTTACATAAAAGCAAAATCATTAGTTTTATTTTGGTTGAGAAAAACAGTTTTTCTTATGCATATTTATAATTTTTTTTCGTTCATGAAGTATGAAAGAGAGAAGGAAAGAATCATGATTTAATTAATTTTAAAAATATAAAATTAATATAAATTTTAAATCAACTAATTAATTAACAATTATTCAATTAAATAAAATTAATATTTAATTTAATTTAATTTTATTTTATTTAATGAATATCTCTACAATATCTTATAATTTTATATTAATTTAATTAATTAAAATTTAATTAAATAATATTAAACTAAACTATTAATTAATTCTCCAGTTGATTAATAACTAAATTAAATATCTTATACTTAACTTCATTTAAATTTGAATAAATATCTTATACTTAACTTCATTTAAATTTGAATCATATTCAAATGTAAATTTCTCTCATAACCAATAATTTTAATATGAACCCAATTCACATTAAATTAATACTTGAACTCATTCAAATATTTTATCTCATAAATTAATTTTGAATCGTATCCAAAATTAAGTTTATACAATAAAGTTTGATTAACATATAAACTTTATATTTTTAATGTATTACCATACATTATACTAATTTCCAAAGTAAATTTAAACATTTTAAATTACAACTAATATAAATAAATCTAATTACCTTTTATGAGCTAAGAAGATAACCTAATAGACTTAAAGATCAGAAGCTACAATGATATGTGACTAAACTCATTAACCACATTAATCAATATTCATTAACTATGTATAGAATCCACTAAAGACTCGCAACTGAACTCTTTTCACAGTAGATATATGTCTGTGTCCACAGAGATAGACCAATATCAATAAGTTAGTCTTTCACAAGTGTTTGTAACACCAGCTGGATCAAATTACCGTTTTACCTCTAGGTTACCTCTAGTCCTTAAATATCATTGCTCATCTAATGAAAAACCTATTTATGGTCCAACCAATAAACAGAAGCTCCTCTCGTGCCATAGAGAGAGTAGGGTCCGTTGTTCATGTTCCGGAGACACTATTTGAGGAAACATTCATCTACTTACCCTAAAGTAGGAAATGAGTGAATTTCATCTTATGTAATTATGCTTCTAGTTCTCTATTTGATCTTGTCCCCAAAATTATATGCATATTGAGTCGGTGATCTGACCACTCTCACCCGTTCAAATCAAAGAACAATCCCTCGCGAACAAAAGTTCATAATACACTCAAAATTAAAACTAAGTTACCTAGGTCATCCTAATGAAATAGAAACCTAACTAGTTAACAGAGTTACATCTAGTGGTTTCTATTTTGTGGTCCAGTCTTATGCAAGCTCATTACATAGGATACCCTCACTCGCATGTCAATAACACGAACGAGTTGAATCATTGTGTTTGTATCAAATACAAAATGAGTCGTATCCATAGTGTTACCAAGATAAGGTACCCAACCTTATTCCTATACTATGACCCTTTAAGTTGATATCGAACATTGATTATCAAGCAACTTAGGATGTTAGTTTATTGGATTTGGGTTATTAAGATAGAACTAATAATATAATCAATAACATTTATTGAAATTATAATAATAACATTTTATTAATAACGGTCAGTGGATTATATTTACAATCTATGAGTTTTAGGACATAAATCCCAACATGAATGAGTTTGAAGTTGATTTATAAATTTCATTATTTATCAAATGTTTTAAGCATATCTTGATGATTAAATGTTGAGTTTACTCTACAGATCTATAAGTATGTTATTTAGAGATCATTTCAAAGTATGTAATGTATTTGTGCGAAAGCTTATTAATTTACAAAGCCATGTTTACAAGTATGTTAAGTTCTGAAATAGAAATGTTATTGAGATAGAAAGTTGTTAAAAATTACGAGTTTAAATAGAATGATTTTAAAGAGAAAACCATGGTACTCTATATATCGAGTTCTCGATGGCCAATGTGCACATTCAGGGGTATAAGGCTACGCTGAACACTTAACCACTACCAACGAGTCCAAGTAGGATAGTGAGACCAAAGGTGCCCTGCTATCTTGATCAAGTTTATAATGCAATAGCATGACCAAAGGTGCTCCGCTAGATTGATCGAGGTTTGGTAGGATAATAAGACCGAAGGTGCTTGTTATCTTAATTGAGTTTTCCTGGGTATAGAGTATACAAAGATAAATGAGTTTATTTAAAGAATTTATAAAGATGTTATGTTTATGTAAGTTTATGAAAAGGATTTAAGTATGTTTATTTTACAAAATCATCACTCACTGGCTTTTTAGCTCATCCTTTCCAAATGTTTTATTCTCTTTCTAGGTACAAATTTTGGATCTCTTCGTGCTGAACATACTGCTGTCAAGCCAACTTAGTTCTCATGCAAGGACATTTTCTTGTTTTAAGTTGTTTTTATAATTGTTCAAATATTCATATCTTCAAGTTAATTCAATTTTCATGTTAAGTTTTATAAAGATATTCATACGGACTACACTACGGTTTAAGTATTTCAAGTTTAAAAGCTTACACTGTTAAAATGTTTCATGTATTTATGTCAAGGGTCAATTGAGGTTGTTTTAGAGGTATTCGACTTTGACTAGCTTCATGCCACGTCTCGGGATGAGTAAGTAGGTGCTCGGAACGGGGTGTGACAGATCCCATTAAGGCCATTCAGAGTTTTGATTAAGGAAGACAATAATCATTTTATAGTCATCGTCAATTCTTGAGATAGAATCCATTATATAACTTATTCTTGACAATTTGACATGAGTGATCTAGGGTTAATCTATTATATAGATTTAAAGTATTTAGCTAACATCATAATTTCAAGTAAGAAGAAACTTGACTAAAAAGAGTAGATTTGGTCAACAAATGTGCGACAATATTACAAGTTTTGGGAACAAAATGTAAACTCAAACTTCCCCGTTTGATTCAATAAATCATAGGCTTCTGCATACACAACCTCAAAAGAAGATAAAGAGAAATCATATGTACAAAGGGTATTAAGAATTAACTTGACATCAGACTGCACAAGGAACACACTCCACCCATACTCCAAGCCAGTTTGGAGCCCCAAAAGAAAGGCAAAAATCTCATAAGCTTCTATTGCAAAGAAACATCTCTGTAAATTACATGGGCAATAACAATATTGCTACCCTTATTTTGCATAATTACCCTAACCCAATACTCTTCTTGATTGGATGACACGCAACGGTCGACGTTAATTTTTAAAACACCATACATTGAAGCACACCATCTACACGAAGGAAAAGCTCCCAAATGCATGCTACTGCCAGGATTAGAAACACCAAGCACCTAAAAATCTTCAACCTACACACTATCAAAAGAATTCAACTCATCTTGGCAGAGTCTAACTATTTTGTTATCGTTTTGGGTTCTATGTTCTAAAACTCATTATTTGTGAATGTTAAACTATTCTATTATTCAATAAAGCTGTTATTAAGGTATTATTCAATAAATTGCTATTGAATAAATGATTTACTTGTTATAAACTTTGAGTCCAATAAACTAAGGTTCTTTGACTTTAGGATGTTAGTATGAATGATAGAACTTTATGTATTGACATAAAAGTGGGTGAAGTTTGAATTGATAGTCAAAATGGTATATAGTACAAGAATAAGGTTGAACAGTTTATTGTAAGGACACTATATATGCATCCTGCTTTTATATTTAGTAAGTGATATGATCCTAAATAGTTCACGTGGAGAAATCTGAGTGAGCACATTCTATACAAAGAGTTTGCATAAGATCAAACCATGTGATAGTTTCTTTAACATAATTTACTTTTTAAAATTGATTATTTTGACTTTGATGACCTAGGTAACTTGACCTTAATCTTAGGGTAACTATGAACTTTTGTTTACTCAAAATTAATCTTAGACCGCATAGGTGATAACTTGTAGAAATATAAGTTATTGTAGCCTTTTAGGTAGAATAATGAAGCCTTAACGCATAAAATAGAAAGAAAGTACGTAGTAAAATAGATAAAATGATTAGGTTAAGCGTTATGGATTACAAAAGAGTTGTATGCCAATCTCGCATTTTTCTTCTAATTATACAAGTTTTCAAGAGAAAAAATATAGAAGAGTTGCTAGGTGATAAAACGTCAGATGAGAAGATAATGGGACCAACAATGCGATCATAAGAATGAAGCTAAGCGTTCTAAAGTACTAGAATCAATCAAAAATCGAGAAAAACTTGAACTCTAAATATTAGATTGTGTAATAGCAGCTTAATCCTTCAAATTGACATACAACTTAATAATAATTACCATCGAGTAACTTAAGAGTATGCGCTACAATTTTTCCAACTTTCAATTATTTAAAAAAACTATTACATTTTGAAGAAGCCTATATTCACGTTATTCTTTTAGCTTTCACGTGACATTGTTTTCTTTTCTTTTTTTAGTTTTAAAACATTATATTTTTTAATTTTTAATTTTGAATTTAATTCAACTTTGAACGATCACCTTTTGAATTTTGATTACCAAGAGATAGTATAAAAAACATTAATTATGAAAGATAGAACACTAAATCAAGATTAAAAAAGTTAAAATCTGCAGACCAAGATGAAAATAAATTCAAAGTTGAAAGTAAAATTACTAAATTTGTAAACGTATGAATTAAATTAAAATTAAAACTTAAAAAATAGAAGTATATACAGAAATATATCTAAAATTTAGGAAGTGTTGGAAGGTTTATTGTTTCTTTTATATATATTATCGAGATTGACCAAAAACTAAAAACTAAAACTAGTCCATCGACCATCTTACTTTTTATAATTGGGAAGACAAATTTATTAAGCTCGAAAGCAAAGCATGAGTCGACAAGCGTCTCGAAAATGTGAGGAGAGTGGATTCGGGAATGGAGAAATGGGGAGACCCAAATGTTCATACTGTCCTTATATGCTCTCCACCGACGTTCACCACCTTTGTCCATTTCTTTTGATCGCACAGTTGGATTTTAGGTTCGTACTTGTTATTTTTTTGTGTGTTTCTATGTGCTTCACAGCTTTCTTTTTTCTTTTCTTTTCTTTTCTTTTCTGCTCATTTCGTACCATGTGATGTCCCTTTTAGTTTTTACTACATTCAAATGAAGTCCACATCTACTTCTAACAAATTTTCATTCTATAACTTTTTACTTCCTTAATTATCAAATGTTGATCCCCTCTATGCATATTTAACTTTTGTTAATGCTATTCACTTTTTCTTTCTAGTGATTTTTGCCATTACCGTAACCTTGGAAGTAAAACTTGGAAAATCAGTACCGTAACCTTCTCTTGTGCACTCGAACAGAGTAATCAATAAAAATAACATAGAGTAATCAATAGAACAACAATAAAAGTTAGAGGTGGATGAATAAATTGACAACTCATACTACCAATTCCATAATATATGAATTGAGTTGGATTACTTTGATAGCTGATCAGAAAAATAGTAAACTTAGCAAAATTAAATTTAAATCGTTGAAATAGCAAAATCGTAAGAAATGAAAAAAAAATACTGCTACAAATATGTGTCCTCAACGAACTAATATCTAAAATACAACTATTCCAAAATCTCAAATATAATGCTCCATAATGGACTCAATCTCTCCAAAAATAACCATTACATTATCCCCTAATTTTTTCTCTTTCAAAACAATAAAATCAATTAAAAGCCATCAAAATCTTAATTTCCCCCAAAAAGCACAATTTCACCTCCATCAAAATAATCTCTAAATAAAAGTTGAGGCAATTAGGTGTCTCTTACTCGTGCTTCAAAACCCATATAGCATCACAGATTTTTAAACGGACGGCGAACATCAGCAAAAGGTTCAAATCCTTTACGGAATCAACAACATTGGCAAGCATTCTTCAAACGTATGATGAGCATCAACAGATTTTTAAACGGACAACGAGTATTGGCGAGCATTCTTCAAACGTACAACAGAACTCTTCAAACGTACAGCAAAATAGTCGTCTTCTTCAGGTTTTTGCATCAACGGTTTGAACGTACGATGAAATGTACATCGTGCTTCAAATCATTTGAAACCTTCTTCAAACCCTTCAGACATTCAGTGAGCACTGACAGTGACTGCAAATAAACGTTCCTTCAAACAAACGTTCAGAGAGCATTAGTGAAAGAGCATCTTCTTCTTCTTTTCAAACAAACGTTCGACGAAAGATTATTAACAATCGTCCTTTTCTTTCCTTAAAACAAACGTTCGACGAGCATCAACGGTGACTGCAATATATTAATGGAAGGAAAGTTGCATTAGATAACAAAAATATTTAGCAAAAAATAGCCCATGACACATCTTTTTTGCATATTGCGAATATGACAAATATGATAAGTAATTAGTGATATCATAAGATTATCATATGGCTATTGGAGGGTTATTAGAGAGTTATAACTTTTAAATTTGCTACTTTTGCAATTTAGAAAATGTAATGACGTGTGTCCTATTATCATAATTTTTTTTGCTATTTTTGCAAGCACCCCTTAATGGAATATATTAAAAGGAAAATTGTCAAAAATGGCAAATTTGACAAAATATTTACAAAGTATAACAAAATTTCATATTATATTAATAATAAATACTGATATTTTTCTATTAGTGACAGTGATAGACAATTATAGAAGTTTTTCAATTTCTATCGTTGATAAAATCCAAAATTTTGTTATATTTTGTAAATATTTTAGTTCATTTTACTAGATTTGAAAATTCCTCTATATTAAATTTAGATTATGAACGTATAAAAATACAAAACAATAAAAATAAAAAATATAAATAAACGTATTTTCAACACTTATTAAAATTACATGTTTTCTGCATATCACATTTGCCTTGTATTTGGAATCTATAGGTCATAAATATTTTGTAAATTTTGTTATTTTTGAAAATTTCTCTATATATTATGTATTATTTAACTATATACTACTGAAATCGTTAGTAAATGATTTATATTATAATGATGTAATTAACTAAGCATCTAAAAGATATATATATCCCGTTATTATAAGGAAGAATGTTGCAATCTCGTCCAGCAACAAAATCTCCAGATTTAGTTAGGATTTAATAATGTTGAAACATGGTTTGTAAAATACATTGGATTTCCCCAATTCGTCCAAGCTTACCTTAGGATGGATCCATTAAAAGACATTGTATTTTGAATCTACGAACTATCCTAGAATTAGGGGCAGAGTTGGGATTAACAAAATTCATAAATACATGCGTCCCCCAGGTGCTAAAAATATTATTTCCACTAGCTTTTGCTATATTTCCATATTATCTTCAAATATAACCCATATTTTAAGAGTTGAGAATACAATTCAGATTATTCTAGTAGCCAACTCAACCAATTCGAAAATATGAATTGGATTCTCAACTCGTTTACACCCCTGATAAAAATAACAAAGAGTAAACAATAGAACAATATTAAAAATAACAAAGAGTAAACAGTAGAACACATGGAGATTAAGACAATCATAGAACAAATCAAGAATAAATACTAGAGATCTTAAGAGTTGTGGAAACTCTTTATTAAAATAGCTTATCTTTTATTTTGTAAAAGAAATATAGCTAAAATTTGTTAGTTATAACTTCTTGTTTGTCTAAAGATTTAACTAAAGTCTTACGGTATAATATATACCTTATATCATTTAATTTGAAACTACATACATACTAAAATACAACTAGTTTGTTTCCAAAAACACAATAAACGTAGGTATCTTACTGAACCACTTTAAAAATCATGTGTGATCTTCTCCTTCTTCCTCTCTGCATTTTCATCATCTTACCAGCGAAACCCATAAAAGAATCAGAGAAAAGAAAGTAAGTAAGAAGAAAGCTTGGAGAGGTTTTTTAATCTTCTGTAATCAACATAATCACAGGTAAAGTGATAAAATAGGGAAAGGTAAAAACAGTAGAAAGACAACTTACTTTTACATGCAAAGACGTGGATGTGGACTCTATATCACCATACACCTGGTTGTCCCTTCAAAAATATATTAAACTAATTAATATGAAAGGCATTGACACCTTAATCACTTCCAAAATTACCTATTTATCTAAAAAATGTTAGAGACCTTACGCTCCAACAAATTTTCTCTCCCTTTGAATTTTATTTTATTTCTTTCTGTCTTCCTCCCTCCTCTACTTTTGTTTCTTTTTTTTCTTTTTCTTTTCTTTATGCCTTCTTGTTCCTAAGGATCGAAACTAAGAAGAAAAAAGCTAAGAGGTAGAGGGAGAATTCAAACAAAGGAAAAAAATTAAGAGAAAAGTTGTGTCCAAAGAAAGAAGGGAAAATAGGTAGAGGAAGGAGGAAGAAGAATTTAAAAGGAAGGGAAAAATAAAGAAAAAAAATGTGGAAACTGATTAGGAACAAGAGGAAGAGAAGCGAGAGAAAGGAATGAGGAATGAGGAATGAGGAACAAGAAGAAGAAACGAGAATTGGATTTTACAGTTCAGCATCAAACTGGATTCAATGTCAAAACAAAAGAGTTTAAGAAAATTTAATGAGGAGTAGTTAATTCTATAACTTGAGTGGGGTTAGATTTGATTTGGACATGGTCAAAATAGGTTTCAGTACAATTAAGTCCTGGATGGTGGTGTTGTGTTTGTGTACTCACTGGTTTTATCCCCATTTTCCATTCCCCACTTCACAACTAATCTCACCTGCAATTTAAACCCCAACCCTACTTTGTACCTTTTCTTGTTGGACTCCATGACCAAGTGGGTATTGATTAAAATTATTTTTCATTAGGGCCACATTCTCAGTGGTGGGCTTCCCTTAGTTTTCATGCTACTGCCTTCCGCCAGTTGCTTTCTTAAAGAAGTTATTTAATCAACAAATTTGCTTCTTTTTTTTTTTTTTGTGGGGAGAGGGGTGTCAAATCCTAAAAACAATTTCGAAGTCTCTGATGAAATCTGTGTCAATTCCATTTTCTAATTTTCGGTATATTAACATCATTCTGTGAAAAGAACAAAATAATTGAGTAATGAACGATGAATGTAATTCTATCTTCCACCTTCTTGTTTGACTCAAGAACACAATACAATCCAACTTTCCCATTTACACCTTTCTTTTATCCTTATCGTTTTCTTTTCTCTTTTTTTTCCTTTTTTTTGGAATATGGAAATGACCCCACCTCCTTAAGCATCCCACTACTTATAAACACTGTATGCGTTGAGCTATACACGTCTCAATTTGGTGAGTGCCTCTTATCTTGTCTCATGTTAAACAACCAAGTCCCTAACTTTTTGTTCTTTTGCTTTGTCAAACGTCGTTCATTATCTTTGGATTACAAGATGAGACCGCATCTGCAACTGTGAGAAAGATATTGTCTTGGCCTATCAAATCTACAAACTCCGACGCGTGTAGTTTGTCCATCACCACGGGCCCTGGATTTGCTAGAATGAGCTGTTTCCATTTACCAACATAACTTCAGGTTAGGAGTTTTGATTTCAAAAAGTTCATTGATCATCATATTGATTGTTGTCCGAAATTATATGAATTGGTTGTATATTAAACTAGTTGTGCTGATTCTGTAAAAAGGTGAAGATTTTACCTGAATTTCTCGTTTCTTCAGACTCCCATTTAGCTCTTCCAAAGCATGTATGCCACTGGTGTCTATGTCAGTAACAGCTTCAGCATAAAACACAAACAGTATTTAGTTTCATTCCCAACAGTGTCTCAAATGTTAGGTTCAAAGTGCTTTAAATAGATACTCACGTGACATTTCAACTATTAGAAACTGGATTTTGTTCTGGTATAACTTTTTCGTTTGTTCTTCCTCATCAACCAGCCATCTCAATATCCTGTAAAGACAATGAACCTCAGCATCATTTCTCAATATTTACAAAAACATGTTGCTTATCAAGTTGTATTCTCTTAGATCTCAAATTTAGGAACAGCAAGATAGATTAAAATAAGTGAAAAACAGAATGTTGGGGTGCTTGAGGTGACTTTCATCTATCTGTTACCTTTCTTTGATGTAATTGGAGTTGGAAAAGTAAATTGCCGAATCAACTCTCACAATCAAAAGGCCAGGAACCTTGGTTGCTTCAGGATATTGTAGTATGTTTCGGTAAACAGTCGTCCTCGGGATCTTTCCGAGAATTGCAGTCCTTGGCCTGGTAACTTGTAGAAGGATTTTGGCGAAGGAAATGCATACCTACAAAATGTAAGAGAAAAAGGAAATAACTAAAGAAGTTAGTATAAATAAGAAATCTGTTTCGACATTCAGGAGCTTAAGATGAAGCTAGGCAAGTATTATTTACCGCAACAAGAAGGCCTATCTCAACAGAGAAAAAGATGACACCGAAGAAGGCTCCCATACAAGCAACAAAATCAAATTTATCAATCTTCCAAATCAGTTTCACTGCATACAAGTCGATCAGGTTGATCACAGCGGATATGATGATAGCAGACAGAATCGCGTTAGGAGTATATTTGAAAAGTGGGGTGAGGAATGCCAAGGTTAGTAGTACTACAATGGACATCACAATGTTAGAGACTGCAGTTTGGCAGCCAGCCATGTAATTTACAGCCGATCGAGAGAATGATCCTGCAGGAAATGATATGGACACAGACAAGGTAGTTAGGATAATTGTCAGTCATACGAGACTTTATTCTGATACATTTACTTTTCTCTTTTCTCACCTGTTGCTACATAGCAGGAAGACATTGAACCAACAACATTCATGACTCCCATTGCTACCATTTCCTTGTTTCCATCTATTTGATAGTCTTTCATTGAAGCAAATGTTCTTCCAATCGCAACGGCTTCCTAAAGATCAAATAAAAGATTCAGAACATGGACACAAAGAACTACTAAACTTTCTTCCAACAGTAGAGTGGGATTTAGAGTTGGCTCACCGTCAGTGCCACCATTCCTGCCACGACACCAATCTTAAACCCTTTTAGAAGGTATTGGCCTGATAAAAATAAGTCTTTTACAGATGGGGGATTGATTCCTTTCTCTATGTGTTTCACCTTTACAAGTTAGAAAATGATACATATTAATAAAAGGAGATGTAAAATGGTCAATCTTAGCAGACATAGTACTAATTTGTATACTTACAATTGCAACTCCTTCCTTATCTGCATGAGTTATGAAGACGAGAAAGGTAGAAAGTACAACAGATATAAGTGGAGCAATTGCAGGCACCCAGAAGAGCCTCTTGTTCTTCTTTCCCTGCTCCATTTCATTGAGAACAATTATAAGAAGAGGGGCAGGAGAGAAATAGATGAATTCTTTCTTATATTATTGGTGATGGAAGTAAGGAACTTCACCATGTATTTTGCAAATAGAAGGAATCCAAGGAAGGTTGTAGCAATCACTATTGTTTGCCAGTTCCACTGTGACAAAGTATACAAGGTATTCAGTGAGAAAGGAACTCAAATGAGCTGAAGCTGATAAATTTTCATTTTACAATCAGCAGAACTCACTCCGTGTCTCATTGAGCCAAATACGGACTGCATAACAGAGATAATATCTGTTTTCTTTGTGAACTTCTTTATGCCAAGAAAGCCTTTGAGTTGTTGGAGAGCAATGGTGATGGCAGCTCCTCCCATGAAGCCAACAATGGCAGCATGGGACAAGAAGTCAATAAGGAATCCCAACCTGTTCCCAGAGTTTAAATTTACACTTGATGAAGTGGAACTTGAGCGGACAATTTCATAGGAACATATCAAGACATATGAAACTAACGAGTGTATAAAGAAAGTTCTGAATCACCTCAGAATTCCAAGGGTGGCTTGTGTGATCCCTGCAAAAAATGTAGCTGTAAATGCTAGCCGAAGGTAGTCTTTTGGATTTGTAGCAGAATCGATTTCCTCTTGAAGCAGTGTCCCCAACAAGAGAGAAACAACAGCAACTGGACCAATGGCTATATCTCTTGAGCTACCCATAATTGCGTAGATTAATGGTGGAACAAAACTGGAGTCTACAAGAGTTTGACAAAGAATGAGATTAGGCTCACAAGAAAATCTTTAATAAGCAGCATGGTCAGGCGTTAATAGACAACATAAAAACTTACACAAACCATACTCTGGAGACAAATTTGCAAGCTTGGCATACCCAATATCCTGATAATGCAAGATATCAGTCATTAGCTAGTGGTATAATCAATAATGTTTTAAATGTTAAAATTGTGACAATTCCCTATGAAAGTGTAGAACTTATACCTGTGGGATGCAAAGACTAGCAATTGTTAATCCAGAAATAACATCTCCTCTAAACTTAGTCAAATTATAATTTCTTCCCCAATCAAGTATCGGGAAAACCGCTTGGATGCCGAGTATAAATTTCCGCTTCTTAGTTTGATCCTTGAATGAACGGAGAGGATCATCTGGGAAAAACGTTTCTTTCACTGCAGACTTGATTTCTTTGTAGAGTTTTTGCTTTGGAGGAACTCCAACTTTGTGAATGTATCGCTCATCCTGTGCTTGATCATCTGGAATCAAACTTCTGTTATCCATCTCCTTTGTTTCAAGTTTTTCATCAACTGAATTCTCTCTCTCGTCACTCATTTGTACTGTCAATTTATCACCTGAATTTGTGGAACACTTGTTAAAAACGCAAGAATCCAAATGAAACCGATGGACACGGATACACAAACAGAGATTGCCTTTGTATATACATTCAATTCAAACTATATCTAATACAATTGAAAAACTGTAGTTTAAATAATATAGGCAAGGAGGAAAAGACTGACCCCTAGTGAAAATGCGGAGAAAAAGTTTGGATGTGGAAACTAGTAGCCGAGTTCTTTCTTATACACGCATGCACACATACAAAGATAGAAAGAAGGACTAGACAAATTCTTTCACTTATATATATTGTTTTTTATTTCCTGAGAACCACAAAAGAGCCTTAACGTAAGCAAAGTCATTCCAAACGTACCATTAACATTAATCCCAATAATAATCATACTGCTTTTTTGATTGAAGTACAAGCACTAAATTGTACTTGAGACCGACACTAGAGGCTTACAATGCACCTTTCAAAAATGTTTAATTTCCATCAATTCCCTCAAACAGAAAACAAAAGACATATATTCTCCAAAAGGGTACTAAAATTCAAGAACATTGATCAAACTCATAATATATTAAAGAATACCCATCCTGGAAATGGGCATATATGATTTTGATTGTCATCATCCCTCACAATGTAACTGAAAAAGAATTAGAAGAATAATAAGTGAGGTTATACTTTCTTTTTACAAAGTACCTTTTTTCTTGTGTCCCCTGTTGTGCCTCTCATAAAAAAAAGAAGATGCCTTTTTCCTTTATTCAAAGCTGTTTAAGATTTGATTATCTGTTGATTAAGAAGAGATTCTTTTTAACATTAAAAAAACAAAAGGAAGAAGAGTTTTGTTTTGGAATGGAATGGAAAAGTTAGTAGATTTATGTGGCAAACCTTTTTGGTTGCTGCTGTTGTTGATCTTTCCTTGTTCTTCCCCACAGTTGAAGGTCAGAAATGTTTCTGTCTTTGAAAGATCATTGTTGTATGACTGAGGAATTTAAGTTATAAAATAATTTCATGGATATTTATGTGTGTGTGTATATATATAAATGTAAAGGGAAATAAAAATGACGAAAGGATGACCACATACAATGAACCCACAAAATTTCCTATTTTTGGGATGAAACAAAAACTGCCGTGGAGATTGCAGCCACGCATGAATGTGAGTTTATTTTTATATATATTTAGTAAAAAGGGAATAAGTCCTTTATTGTTTCCCTTTAATGGATGAATATTACTTGGTAGATAAATTTATTTTTTGAAAAATCTTAGATATAAAATGTTGATGTGAGTTAATATTATAGTTAAGCCACGTGGAAAATAAGGAAAAGGAACAAAAAGATATAGAAAGAGAGGCTATTAGTTATCGTTGGGAGGTTCTTTTTACTTTTATGAGCCCACAGCCGACACGTCGGATGATGTTGAACATGGTCCGCTTTTAGTCCTTTGTTCAATATCTGACCTACCCACCCTTTCAAACCCCTAAATTTGATACCAATTTAGCACCACATTTGACTATTCAACACCCTTCCCTAACTTTTATTCCTCTTCTTCTTTTTTTCTATAAATATCTCTAAATAATTTTAACTATTTGTAATTCCTTTTTTCTTTCAAACAATAAATAAATGCTTTTAAAATTTTGTGTTTTCATAACTAAATTTAATTTTAATTTATTATTTCAAAATTAAAATATGAAAAGTTAATTTATTTTTAAATATAAATCCACTCTTATTACTTTAGTTACAAAAATTTGTTGTACAGAAACAATTTAAAACAGGGAGATAATATAATAACTTCAACAAATATGTGTTTTTGACTAACCGTTTAGATTATATTCTCTTTTTTTTTTTTTTTTTTTTTTTTTTTTTGAAATTTTAAGATCGAAACTAAACCAATCAAACATTTTTATGAACAAATTCTAATAAATTTGCCAACTCACTTTTGAAAATGTATCATTTATGGTCCTTCCATATCTATATTAGCCATCATATTCTTTCTCTTCAATCTTTTTCTTCTTAAATTAAATCCATTGCTTCTGTCTCTCAATCTTTATGTAGGTATGTGTATATATGCATGTATATATCTATATGTATATGTATGTATTACATAAAATCTTTCCTTGTGTCATATAAATGATATAAAATTTAAATTGTCATCTTATAGAAAAATTTGAAAAGCATCTATATCACTAATTTTGCAATAGTATAAAAATAAATATGTATTTAAACAGTCCCAACTTAACTTTATTCTTCCTACTTTAATCAGAAAAAAGTACTTTACTTTCATTTTTATCACATTCTAAAATAGTATTTATGCACTATAAATAAAATCTTAAAAGTATCTCATTGGAATGGAGTAAAGTTATTCAAATTTTCATCACTACTCCTCTAGTAATATTGTGTTATATACCCTTCAAATAAGAACTTTGAAGAGTAGTAAACAAAAGATAAAGAATCTATACTTTTAATCGGTCTTCTTTGACTAGTAAAAGTTCAAAATTCTCATAATCTTGAGTTATATGCTCAAGTTAACTTACAAGTTACATTATATT
Source organism: Cucumis sativus (assembly GCF_000004075.3). NCBI lineage: Eukaryota > Viridiplantae > Streptophyta > Magnoliopsida > Cucurbitales > Cucurbitaceae > Cucumis > Cucumis sativus. The sequence goes on from NC_026658.2 coordinate 18,143,857, forward strand.
TTAACTTTAATTAAAATAAATACACATCAAATGATTGAGAAAATAGTAGGAGATGATGAAAACAAGAAATTACAGGGGGAAAAAGAGGCGAAGATGTGGATCGATTGGTAGACCGATTTCTTCAAATGTTATATCATAAAGAGAGCTTGTAAGCCTGAGAAAATAATGACATTTTTATTATATATAAGTAGAAAATTGAAGCTATCAATTAGCTTAATTGAATTAGTTACTGTAGAAATTAAAATTACAGTTCTTTGAATTTCTTTTGAAAAATTAAAATAAATCAAAAGAAAAAGTACTAAACATACATATGAGAGATTAATAAAAAATATTAATAAAGGAATAAAGAAGTAAATTAAATAATATTAAACATATAAATATAAAAATATTAATAAAGGAAAGAAATAAAATAAAATCATGAAAGTTGAGATTTGAGATATTTTAAGTCAAAAGTAAAAATATAAACGTTTCTCCCCGAAAATCAAATAAAATGGGGACTGAACTCAAATAGTTTCTTTACTTTTGTTTAATTTTTAGAAACCTTTATTAAATTTTGAGAACCACAAATAGAAATGATTATTAAATTTATATGTTTCTTAAATTTCGAGAACTAGAAATAGAAATAAATATTAATCACGTATGTTTGTTAGAAAATGAGAAACAAAAATAGAAAACATGAACATTATCAAACGGGTTCTAAAACCTAAATATTTTCATGGTTTATATTGTGAGATTAAAAAGATAATTTTCTTCAATTACTATTTTATTAGAAAATAACCCGTCATCAAAAGGATTTTTCTTTTTAGCAATTGTAGGCAAAATATGAGTGGATTGATTCTTCCTTCTTCCATCATTTCCAGTTTCACCCTACAATTTGTGTGTCATAAGTTATTTTTAAATATAGTAAAATAAATCAAAATATTTATAAAAATATAACAAAACATCACAGTCTATTTGTGATACATCGAGATAGATCAAGATAAAATTAATGTTTATATCTATGATATAAATATTAGTTTATGGTGGTTTATCATAGATATGTTGTAATGTTTTGTTATATTTATAAACATTTTTAGAATTTTTGTTATTTAAGATGATTTTGTTAAAAGTTAGTGCTAATTTTTTTTGTTTGTAAATACAAAATTTTATAAATTATGTTACCGGGATGTGTATAGAAGGTTCCAGTGATGAATACTCTCTAACAATGCAATGTGTTGGAGTACCATCTCGAGCTCTCTAACAAAACTTAAAAAGTAAATATGATCAACTTAAACATAAGTTAATTGATTACTCAATAATATGCATATATATTAGCTAAAGGAAGGGTTAGATGTTTGACCTTTCTGTTGAATTCTTGTTCATGATGAGGGCAAATTTGTTGGTGGGAACAGCAGCCTAAAAAATTATGTGTAATATTAACAAATTAAAATTTAATTACTTAATTAATTAAAGAGGCAATTATAATCTAGGAAATGTAACCAAACCAAAAATATTTAGGATAACAAAAAAAAAAAAAAAAACATATAAAGTCAGTGAATGATTTAAAAATATTTTTTTGTAATAAATGTTCGGGTGGAGATTTGAACCCGAAACCTTTTGATTACAAGAATAGGTGTCAATTGAGTTAAACTCATGTTGGCCTTTAGTTTAAATCTTCTATTTCATCTTTATCATTTTCATCAAAATTCTTTGAAACTACTTTATCTTTCTTATATTTAAGAATATCAAGATCGTTTAAATATCATTTTACTTAACATGAACTAAACGATTGTTTATCATGGTTAACGTTATCATTTAAATTTGAAGACATTTTCCATCGTTTAAAATGAACTATACAATCATGTGTTAACATGACTTAAACAATCACTTACCATAGTTTACATGATCGTTTAGATTTGAAGTTTTTAACGATAGTTTACACTGAACTACACGATCATTTACCATAATCAACACAATCGTTTTTCATGATCACATGATCGTTTTTCACAATCAACACGATCGTTTAACATTGTCAACACGATAGTTAGATTTGAAGTTTTTAACGATCATTTACATTGGACTACACGCTCGCTTACCATAGTTAAAGCGATCATTTATCATGGTCAACACGATCGTTAAATTTGAAGTCTTTTTCTCCATCGTTAAAAAAGAACTACACGATTGAGTATCATAATTGTAATACACGATTGTTTAGAAAAAGATTAACCGTCCACGTGTGGTCGATTAATCAAGTGTTGACGGAAGCCTTTTTGATATTTTTCATTGTGGACCTGTGGGCTTTTCCATTTTTAGAATTGTTCTATACGTTGTAAATATTTTATCGATTTATTATATTTTTGAAAAAAAGCCCCAATTTTAATGTGATACTAAAATAAAATTTTATATAACTCAATTATAGGATTAAGGGAAACCGAGAACTTTCATTTTCATATGCACATAAATTTTTTTAAATGGAAAATTGTAGAAGTGATATGTTAAGAAGGAAATTATTGTAATAGACAAAACGGCTAAAATATTTATATTAAAATTTTAGATTTTATAAATAATAGAAATTAATAAACACTGATAGACTTATGATAAAAGTTTATTAGGTATCAATGTCTACCATTTTATTGTAAATATTTTATTTCATTTTTCTATTTATAGTTATACTTACTATTCAAAAGAAGCTATATTTTGATCCATTTAGGCTATTTATACCATCTAAATGAAGCTATAAGGAGAAACATTTGTTTTTCATTTGTCTCTCACTCATTAACTATATAGTTTCAAAAATAGCAAAATATTAGAACTATTTATAAAATATAGTAAACGTCTATTAAACTTTATGTAACATATTTTATTTTATTGTTTTCTTTTGTAAATAGTTTTAATACTTTCCTTCATGACAATTATATGTAATTTTGTATTAGTAATAATAATAATAACTCTCATTTTTTCCTATTATTTAGTGTCCAAGGGAAAAAAAAATAGATTTTGATATAGAGGAATTGTTATGAATAGCAAAGAAATTGAAACTATTTATAAAGTATAACAAAAAATTTCTAAAGAGCTATAGAAAATTTGATGATTTTGTTATAGTTTGTAAATAATTTTAATTTTTTTTATATTATATTTGAAAATGTCCCTTTTGATATATTCGTGTTTAAACTGGTTTTAGGTTAATTTTCATAAATATAACAAACTGACAAAATATGTACAACTCAGATAACAAAATTAAAAAGCCATTAAACTTACCATTTAAAAGAAAAAATTAGGTTTGTCCTTCCTTATCATTGTCTTTTTTCTCTTCTGTTAGCTTTTTTCTTTTTCTGTTGTGCGATATTTTTTTTTCCACCGTCTTTTTCTTTCTCCGGCAATTTTTTTAAACATTTCCATTTGCGCTTCCTTTTCATATTAATTCTTTTGCAATTTTTCTTTTCCTTCTCAGTCTTTTTCTCTTCTTTTTTAATTTTTTAAAAAAATTTCAAACTGTTATTTGGTTCAACATCGTGCTATTTGTTTCAAACTGTTATTTTGTTTTTTAAGATCGTATACCAAATATAAAATATTGTAAAAATTGTTGGATAATTGCCAAATGTAAACGACCATGTAAAAAAAAGTCAAATGATCTAAATGATCGTGTTCCAAATATAAAGGTTCGTGTATCAAATCTAAATGATCAAAGTATCTTTGAGATTTGACTACCCTAATTTAAACGATCCTGTGTCAAATCTAAATGATTGCATACCAAATAATCGTTTAGATTTGGATACCCAAATTTAAACAATTAAATTAAATAATCGTGTGTTAAATCTAAACAGTCTTGTAACAAAAATAATCTTAAAATAATCTTTTAGATAATAGTCAAATCTAAACTATCGTTTCTCAAATATATTACATGCTGCATGCAAATTAATACGAGACATTTTTGTATTTTCGAGTATGTGCTTGTGGTTTTTTCCATTTTCGAAATTATTCTAATATAAATATTTTGGTTTGTTGTATTTTTTAAAAGACCTCTTGTTTTTATTTTAAATATAATTTGATATATTCACTAACTTTTTTAAAAAATAATTTTTTTTTAAAAAAAATACTTTGATATATACACATAGAAAACAAAAGAATTTTAAAAATAGATTTGTTATATTTACATCTAATTTTAAAATAACTAATTTTGATAAAATTAGGATATTTCTTTTTATTATTTTTGAAAAAAAATAATTTAAAATATTGACGTTGGGAACCATTATTTTTTTTATTAAAAAAACAATATATTTTTAAATAAGTAATTTTCATAAATATATTTGCAATCGTGTAATAAAATGAAAATGCCTATTAAGCTACCATTTTTAAAATATTTTAGATTTGTTCTTCATTTTCATCGTCTTTCTTTTATTTATTTTTTAAACTGTTATTTGGTTCAAGATCGCGTACCAAATATAAAATATCTATTTTTTTAAAAAAATCACATTGGTTGTTCAAGATAGTCTACCAAATATAAAGGATTTTGAAAAAACATCGTTTAGATTTGGTATAAAAAATAACCAAATCTAAATGTATACCAAATAATCTTTAAAAAAATCGTTTAGATTTGGAATATAAACTATTGGCCCTAGTATTATCATAATAATAGGATTAGGATTTTCTAGTCCAATATTATCATAATACATGTTCTCACTTCCTTTTCTCATCTTCTCCTCTTCTTACCTTTTCTCTCACTAAGCTCAAAATATTTGCCATGTAAAGTAGTAGAAGGTCAAACCAAAGCAAAAATTCTGATAGCAACCACCATAAAAGGAAGCAATATCGACAAAAGCTGAAACAATGTTGTGCACTCAAACGTAGATTATTATAATAAATTCTCATACTATTAGAAGTCACTTCTTATCCCAAGCGCTCTCTTAATTTTTCTTCATCTTTTAGATGATGATCGTTACGTTAAATTTGAGGTTTAAATAACTAAATAAACTATTTTAGTCATTCTTTATAGCATCACACACTAAAGATACTAAAAAAATCATGAGAGGTTAACATCTAAGATCTCCTCCACTGTCATCACACCACCTTAAATCAATGTATTTCTTTTTATTCCTATCTTTTTACATTACCAATTAAGATATTAACATAATTATATTATTTTTAGGTGATATTATTATGTAGATATTATTTTAATATTATTTCCTAAAGTATATTTCTTTTTGGTTATATGTAGGCTTGTACCTCTACTAAATTATTAATGAAAGAGATTTATTTCAAATCAACGTGGTATCCAAGTCTTATCTCTTTCAATTATAGCTGTCACTTTGATTTGAATTCCACATCCTGTTCCCTGCCTCCGTTGATCATTGGTCGACGGAGGCAGAACCATCCTCAATGTTTCAAATCTGATCATCCCTCCTCTTGTGCAAACCGTCGGTCTTCTTCAACATTTCCTCACCAGTCGGTTCTCCTGTTCGTTCTTGACCCAAGATTCCGTTTGTTCGAGCATTCACCAGTCTGTCGCAAATCTAACTCCGCCTTCCACTCTGTCGGCGTTTCTCCGTTCGTCTTCGTCTAAATCGGTCATTCATGCATGGTTTTCAACTTGTCTTTGTTCAGATCTAACGCTCAATCTATCTTACAAATCCCTCAAATTTTGACGCTCAATTCTTAGATCTGTCTTACATGACGAGATCCATTGCTTGATGAGGAGATCCAACAAAATCCAGCTGAAGAAGCCCTTGCCCCAGATCCGATGAAGTCCTCGCTCAGAAATTCAACCTTTTTCGACGCCACCTTCTCCGGCGCCAAACTTCCTCTGACCTTTGTTGGAATTTTTTGTCCTAAAACTCGTAGTTTGTAAATCATATTCTGTTCAATAAAGTTGTTATTGAGAAATTAAATATTATAATCTTAAATCCAATAAATCAAGTTCCAAGGCTATTTTTGAATAAACTTGAACTTTATGTGTAAACATAAACGTGGATCAAGTTCGAGTATATAGCCTAAATAGTCTATAGTATATGAAATAAAGGTTGGGCGCCTTATTTAGAGAAACTATGGATGCGGCCCACTTTGTAGTACAAACGAGGTGATCCTAATCGTTCATGTAGAGACATGAAAGTGGGGGCATCCTATGTAAAATGTTTACATAAGACTGAACCATGAATTAGTCATTTTTACGTTATAACACCGTTTACTGTTTAAAACTGACTATCTCAATTATTGATGACCTAGGTAACTTAGTCTTAATCCTGAGTTAACTATGAACTCCTGTTCACACGAGATTATCCTTAGATCTGCATAGGTGAGGGCAGCTCATCAGCGTTGGCCCAATAAGCCTCCCATTTCAGGGGTAAGATCGGGTGGATAGCTGGGAACATAGGGTACAAGATGGAATTCACTCCTACCCGCTTTAGGGTTAGTAGATAGGTTGTTCTCTTAAGCACTGAATCCAAGTCTTGAACAAGGGGCCCACCCTCTCATTGGCCCGAGAGGGATTAAGTTTATAGGTTGAACCTTAAACCAATTGTTCAATAGTGGATTAGTGGGACTTAAGGAGCAAGATGTAATCTTGGGGGTAAAACGGTATTTTGACCCAGCCAAGGTTACGAGCAACCTGTGAAGGATTAACTTACTGATTATGGTTTTATCAAATGGACACAAATATATCTATAGTGAGGGGAGTGCAACTACGGGACTTTAGTGGAATGACCCGTTAGTTAACGAATGTTGATTAACTCGGTTTAAAAGAGTTTAGCTAGTTAATCTTGAATCGTTGGAGCCCATGATCTATAGGTCCATTAGGTTCCTCTGCTAGCTCATATGGATTAAACTTAGAACAGTGTGATGAAATAAGTCGAATTGTTCGAATTGGGAGAAGAAAGGGAAACCGACAAATATAGTGATATAGTCGTCGGTCTTCTAATTAGAAATAGAGCTTTTATGTTTTACATACTATAAGTATGAATGCGGATTCATACTAAGAAGCTCGGAATTGATGGAATTGGTCAAAAATAGTAAAAAGTCAAAATGTTGACTTTTGACTTTGAAAAGTCAAACTTTGACCGGCCTTATATTCAAATGTGATTTGAATTTTGGAAAAATGAATGCGGATTCATGCTCGGGAGGTTGGAATTAGTCAAGACGGACAAAATGGTAAAAAGTCAAAATATTGACTTTTGACTAAGAAAAGTCAAAGTTTGACTTTTGACTAGAAATATCTAATGACCATTTTACCCTTGGACTAAGTTAGTGGGAAAATCCAACATTTTGTTGGATAATCCCACTAACTCTTAGTGGGATATGTGGCTATATGAGATATAGACACCTAGCCCACTAAGTTCCACTAATTGTTAGTGGAACATTAGGTGTTGAGATTTGGCAAATGAATTGCATGCATTTTTGCATGTAATTAGGTTATAAATAGAGGTGTTTTCAAATGTTGAAGAACTTTTGCCTCTTTTATCATTTTCATCATCTCAACAAAAGAAAAAAGAAACCTTCCAATCCCATTTTATCTCCATTACTTTCTACACCAAAATTGGGTCCCACAACCCGGTTCTTTGTCTAGAGGATAGCAGTTGAGTACTAGCGGTGGTCTCGGTTAGAATTGGTAAGAAGATATCAAACCTTTTGAAAGCTTCAAAGGTAATATTTCTTAAAACCCTAATTTGATTAGTTTATGGTTACATGTTAATTGTGGCAATTAGGGTAGAAATTCGATTCTTTTTCCGCTATGCATGACTTAGTTCTATCAACCTTGACTTCGTCTCCCGCGGTAAACAGTGTCTCCAAGCCAGTCTCACAACTCGCGTTCCATGGCGGCTCATGTTTGATTTCCACTTCTTCACGTCCTTCTCTTCTCAGATTTGCCGTAGCTACCTCTGTTGTAAAACCCACCGACAACGAAGTCCTCCGTTTGTTGTTCTCAGTTCAGGCATCACTCAAATCCATTTACGCATCTTCTTCTCTGTTCATCGTCGACCTCTAATCCACACAGATTTGTAGTACCTCCACCCACATTTGATTTATACCAGATTCGCAAATGAATCCTCTCACAAATGTGCATCTCCGCTCTTCTCACCTTTGAAACCACCGCCCACCGATGAACGACGTCGTCATTCCATCTGTTCATCTGCCTCTCATCAATCTCTTCCAGTTTCGCCGCCTCCATGTTCGCTCTCTATTTGTGAAGCTCGCTACCATGAAACTCAGCTCCTCGGATTTCCTCTATTAATCCGCTGCTGCTATAACTCGTTGTCCCTCTCCAGTTGTCACGAGTAGCAGATCTCTGTCAATCTCTTACTGACGCACGAACTAAACCACCTTTGTTCTAGATCTCCGACGAGGTCTCTGAAGCAAACCTAACCGGTTCCATATCTATTAGTTTTTGTTCAGATCCACGTTTTGATGCTCCGTCAGCTTTGCTCCGATCGAATTCGACTCCGTTTGCTCGCCACCACGAATCTTTGGTTGTGTTTGTTCATCTGTCTATTGTGAAAAGCTATGCTTATCTTCACCTACTATGGTTTAGTTCGTTCCATTCCAGTGCGATCAGATGACAGCTTTCGTCCTGCTCCGACTCTGCTTCCATTCGATCCCGACGAAAGGCATAATTCAGATCTCGCTTTTGTCTTATTCCAATTCTACTCCATTTTCCTTTGCTTTGCTTAAAGTTTGTTTTAGCTTGTTTGTGTTTGTTTTTCGTGCGTTTCTAATTCTATTCTAGATTTCTTAGTTTTTAGCAAACTCAAGTTTGTGATTTCAACCTTAAGATTGAGGGAGGGTAATAACGTGATAAGATTATTTTTAGGTCATATTATTGTGTAGATATTGTTTTGATATTATTTGCTTAAGTGTATTTCTATTTAGTTATATAGAGGCTTGTATCTCTACTAAATTATGAATGAAATAAAGATTTATTTCATAAATTTAAGAGAAATTTTTAAAAATCAATTTATATCCGGACTGACTAATGTATCTAAAATAAACGAAAGAAAATCACATTTTGTCTTCTACAAATATTTGGCGTTTAATAAAAGAAAAAATTTCTAACAATATTTTATATTTTATCTCTAACTAATATTACTTCATGAAGTTAAACTTACGTTCTTGTTATTGTAATTTTCTCCGCTTCCTTTTCTTTCTTTCTTTAATTTTAGTTTTAGTTTTGTTAACTCACTCTCTAATTTATATATATTACTTTTCATTTTTAATCCACTATTTTTAATATGTTATCCCCATCCTTCCTTTTTCTATACCATTTGCTTAAATCATATCACACTTGACATTACTGTAAAAGATATCCAACAATATAGTGTAAAATACAAATTTAAAATTTATGGAATTGTATCCCAATCTAAATTTATAATTAATAATTATATTATAATTTTTGTTTCTTTTCATTTTAAAAATAAGAAACGAGACTAAACGATAACTGTTATTGTTTATTGTTTCTTGGAAAATTGAAACACTAATAGAAACTCCTTTCATAATCCTTTCTTCTTTTTCATTTTCTATGTTAAAGTCCTGTGTTATTTTTTAGTTTAGATATAATTTAACTATGTAAATTAAAATAAAAATATATACAGAATTCATTAAAATATAAAAAATTAATTATGGAACATGAGCATGATGAAATATACAAAAATCTCATTCCAAAATTACTAAAAAGTATCAAAAGATTTTATTAATAATATGTTGTTAAAATTACAATAGATTTTATTAATAATATGTTGTTAAATTTTGATTTAAAATATTATTTCTGATCGAATTCATTTATCTAATTCAACTCAATTTCACGTAAATAATATTATATTAGTAAAAGAATTTATATAAGGTAAAAATCTAGCTAAGTTTTGATGAAACTAGAAATAATAAATTTAAAAATTTAAAATAACATATAAACATGTTTATAAGAATGCCTCCCTCCCAACCAGCCAACTACCAATTATAAAAGTAAATAAGCATTGGAATCAAATAAAATGGAAACAAAAATAAAAAGAAACTACCTTTCAAGGCGTGTTTGATCCCGTTTTTTATTTTTTGTTCTTTTGTTTCTAATTTATCATTTTTTAACAAACAAATGTGTTTGATAATTGTTTTTGTTTCTCATTATCATATTTTAAGACACGTTTCTAAAAATTAGACAAAAAATGAGAAATTATGAAAATCGGGGTTATGTTTCCCTTTTATTTCACTTCATTTTCTTTTTATTATAATTGTTGGTTGGCTCATTGGTAGGAAAAGCACGTTAAAACCATTTTTGTCTTCCAAGTTTTAGTTCAATTTCCAACATGGATCATTTTGTATATTTTTCTTCTTTTATTAAATTTTCATATATGTTTAATATTTTTTTCTCTCTTTATTATTTTTCATATCTATATGTTTAATTTAATTTTAAATTTTGATTTTTTTAATCTTTAGATTTATGTATTATTTGATTTTCAATTTCATATTTAATTTTAAATTATCCTTTCTATTTAGCTACATTTTTTTTGTTTGTTTTTTCGTGCTTACATCTTTAATTTAATTTTGGATTTTAAACTGGATTTTAAATCCTTCGTTATTTAAATTTATATATTATTTTAATCTTTTAAATTTAAATATTTAAAATTTTATATAGATATGGTTATATGTTATTTTATATTATGGTTATATGTTATTTTATATTTAAATTGAAGAAATTTGTAAAAAATAGAAGATTTGACAAAATATTTATATTTCATAGAAAAATTAAGTGTAATGAATTTTTTAAAATACGGACAATTGACAAACTATTTACACACCATAGAACAAAATCACTAAAAGAAAATTTTGGAAAGGTAAATTAAACGACAATTTGGAAACGAAATTAGAAATGATTATTTAGTTTTTTTTTTTTCACTAAAAGATGATATCGGGAGTAAGCTATAATTTGCATGTTTTCAACCAATTTAAAGCTTCACAAGAGACCTAGAAAACAGTATACTTAGAAAAATGTGAAGAGACTAATAAAATGGAACTCGATAAAAGATGGGAACTAAACAGAAAAAGAGATAATAAGATTAGGGAGTAAAACACAAATGAACATAATATCAGAATTTATATATACCTGAAATGCATGGGATTGGGAGACTGTGATTGCTGCTGCCATCTTCTAATTAGGGTTGATCTACCACCCTGCCACACCCTTTTCATTGGTAAGACTAAAATCATATATTCAAATCTATTTTACTACATTAACCTTTCTAAAACTACCACTTTACTTTGTAACAATTGTTTCTGAGTATTAAGATTGAATGGCATTTTTTTTCTTTCTTTTAATAAACTAATGAGAGCTGTTTAATATTTTTAATAAAATACAAAGTTTATATTAAAATTGAGATATAATTTTTGATGAGTTTTTTAAAGACTAAATTACTATCCATGAAAGTAGACCAAATAAATTGAAACAAATTTTTTTAATCTATTAAACAATTAAAAGAAAAGTGAAAAATAGTAATAATAAAAGTGGGGGTGTGATGCATGAAGAATTAATTACGAAGCTGTGATAAGGAAACAAAGAGGGATGATGAGTAATGTTGATGGGATGTGGGTTGGCGAAACGCATGCTAAGTGATCTACAAAATTCATTCTATTAATTAATACACACAACACTGACCAAAATTTTTAAAATCAACAAAAACTTTTTTATTTCATTTTATTTTTTTAAAGAAAACCCTTCAACAAGAAGAAAAGTATATTGAATAGGTCTAAATTTTTAAAAAAATGTCACATGTTTTCTTAATCAACATGTTGGATAACTATTGATTTAGTTTCAGAAATTAAATTTTATAGAAACTACTTCTTTGCTCAAAGTAGAAAAAACAATCCAAAATTTGAAATCCAAAGAAAATACTTTTTTTTATAGAAGTTATCATAATATTTAACTTATATGAATTTGACCGTTTCTTTAACCAACGTAAGAACCATAAATCGAAATTTTAGGATGAAACATCTCTAAAATTTCAAACTTTTAATTATTACTTTTAGTTTTGGGGAATATTAAACTGAATAAAAAGGTGGGATACCAAGTTAATTTCCAAAATCTGGTAAATAACTATTATTGTTAACTCTTGAAATTTAAAACTTACATTAGAGGAATTGGCAGAAGTAGTTTCATGGTGATTTTGAATGTTGTTGAGGTTGAGGTGAGAATCCATACAAGGCCCAGAGGAAATAGATTCATCACTACCAAGGTTTTGATCATCCTCCATTTCTTTTAGACAACAAACAAACTTTGTTCTTAATTTGAATAAAAATTTGGCGAATGTATATATACTTGAGAAAGTTGAAGATATGAGAGAAATTCTAAGTAAGATTATCCCAAATAAGAGAAAAACAAAATGACAGCTTGTAAACATCAACTATAGATCTTTCAAGTATATAACATCTAAGTACCCAAAAACAAATCCTGTGGGTCTTTCCACCCTCAGATTTGCCAAACTCCGTTTAGAAGATCATCAAATTAGTCTTTGCTCAGGTCTTTCTTATTCACTTTCTCTACTGATATTCTAGAAAATCAAGGGAAATTTTTTAAAATATATATTTAAAAAAAGAATATTAGAATTGTTTATCAAAGAAAAAGAAAAAGAACTTACCAAAACTGGAGAAGAATCAATTCATCTTTATTCGTTCATATAAAGTAATAAGGTCAAATTCTGTTTAGGTTTGTTTTTCTCTAATCAACAAAATGACAAGAAAAAAGAAAAAAGAGAATTAGTATATTCAAAATTTATAGCAGTAAGAGGCAATAGTAGTGGAAGGGAGTGTTTTATGGTGTTTTGACTTCCTATTTTCTTTACTTTTTATCTGCTGTTCAAGTTTAATCTTATGGTAATTGGGCTGATCTTCACTATGTCGAGAGATTTAAGGAGATTCTTGGAGTGTATGTTGTACTTTAGGTTGCTGACTTAGAAGTGCACGAGAGTGGAGATCATGACTGTTAGAGGGAGGCTAACAAGATGAGTAAATTCAGTAGCATCATACTCCGGGAGCCTGTCCTGTTGGTGCAGGTTTCAGTCACGAAGTGGTTGTCAATCTAGAAAGAATTTCCATAATAGACCTGGATTGCTCAATTAGACTATTGCCAAGAATATTTTGAGAATATTATTTATGATAGAACTCTGTATCTTGAATTTTAATATATGATTTTCTCACTCGGCAGAAGGTTCTCCATACGAAGATATTGTACCTAACCGGATTACCAACGTGTGTTATTTTTTCCATATCTTTTATTGTGTTTACTTAGTTATTAGCTAGCTTGGGTGACCGCTACACATTTCCTTATTAACTTTGTGTTTGTTTTCCGAGGGAGGAAAATGTTTTAGCACAAAGAGGTAACGCCCTATGCATACTGAAATTAATATGGAATTTTTGTCATTGAAACTTATTAGTAAAATATTGTACTTTTTGTTTTTTTATATAATTAAACTCGTCTATTTTTTTTTCAAATTAATTAAGGATGAGTTTTGAAAACTCACCCATATTAATTTTCTTTTTAATTTCATTTCTAATTTGTTTCTACTTTGTAAGTCGTTTCATGTTTTTTTTTTCTTCTTTGTAATTCGTTTATAATATGGAATTTTGTAATCCATTTTTTTTCCAATTTTCAATTAATTATTCGTTAGGTGAAAATTTAACTTCACACTCCGTCCAGGATTTTAAATACTATAAGATGGTATATCATGTTACAATTTAGACTCAAATTTTTTAGAAATATCGTAAATGGACTAATACTTTATATAAATATATGTTCAAAATAACCAATTTACCTACTTTTATTATTATTGATAAATTAAAAAAGAAAAAAAAAAGAAAAAAGACTATGATTAAAGATTTGCATTTATTAGATATCCTATGTAAATATGATAAGTGATTCATTCTGTTATGGTAATATTATAATCAAAATTACCCCTTAATTATTTTTTAGTGATTTTGTTAACAAATTATTCTCTCCCAATCTCTCTCATTTTCCAATCTCTCGCTTCGTCCATTTTTCTTTTGTTTTGTACTTTTTTCATATATTCCATGTAATTATAGTATATATTGAATAATACGGTGTATATTTTATGATTGAAAGATTTTGATATCAATTTATTTATGTATTTTATTTAAAATGTCCATATCTTACGTAGTAAATAATACTATGTTTGAAACAAGTGATTATGTATAAAAATTGTTTACGTTTATTGGAACATTGATGAGAAAAAGTTACGATGAATATATGTAATATATGCAATTAAGACATTAATTGTTCTATGGTATATGTAAAGTTTATAAGAACTTAATATGTTTACGATGTATAGGGACTTTGATAAAAGAATTAAAGATCCAATGAATTGTATGAAAACGTGATTGAATGTGGATGATGTGTTAAATTGGTTTATGAATAGTATATATGAAATAATACATTGTATATTTTATGAACTAAAGATTATGTTATCATTTTGTTAAATTGGTTTGTGTATTTTATTTTAAATAATAAGTTATGTTTGAAAGAACAGTGAATATGTATGAAAATGATAGTATACCAAGTATAATAAATTGAGAAACTTTCACTAGTATAATAGATGAAAATTTATGAAAAAATATGAAAATAAAATAATTGAAATAAAAACCGGAATATGAATACAAATAAAAGTTTGAAACAATATACTAAAAGTCTAATAAGAATTAAGGAAAAAATTTCATCTTTTTTTTGTTATGACCAACACGTTCACAACAACCACATTTAACGTGTTGAACTCCATTTTAGAAGAAATTTTAATCTTCTTTAGTCGACCAACTAAACGTTTTACATTCGATAGAGGATGACAACTTCAATTTATATATTATTGAATATATGTAGTAGTATATTTGTGTAACAAATCATATAACATAAATGTATTGTGTAGTAGTATATACGTAAGAGATTAAAGAAAATACTTAACCATTACATAGTATGTGTATGCAGTGGTAAGTGTTAAAAATTACAAAACTAGAGAAAAAAAATGGTCAATATATTATCCAATATATGCGGGAATACATATTAATTGAATACAAAAATTTACTTCAAAGGATACAATATCATATGTGTAAAAAATATATATATATACAAAACGCATATTCAATAATATGTGTATACTGAACATGACAATAAGATAAATTAAAGAAGAAATAACAAATTTCTTGAGAAAAAAACTATACGTTAGAATACGAAAATTAAATATTATACCAAAAGAAAAGAAAACTCACCAATTTAAAATCGCCAAATTGGAAGGAATGAAGAAAGAACAAGTTTATTTTTCTATAGAAATCGAAAAAAAGGCAACGCCTTGATGATGGAATGAAAAAATAATTTTGGTTTATGAATTAAATTGAAATTAATAATTACCCTATAAAGATATATAAGTTATATCATATTTAAATCATAAACAAGTAATGAATGTTACATTAATAAATATAAATATATATGATATAATATTTATGGAAGTTACAATTCATACAATAAATTAGGTGATTGATAATTATGAAAAAGATTCTTTAAAATTTTTGAAAATATTAAAAAAATATTTAAGATTTACAAATATAATTTATTTATAAATAATTAAATGAAGGTTAAAATTGTCGGTTATCAATTTGGGATAGAACATTATGTTTAAATGTGATTTAAATATTAAAAATATGAATGTGGATTCATATTCGAAAGCTCGAAATTGATGAAAAATTTTTAATTTATAAAATGTTAAAATGTTGATTAGCTTTATATTCAAATGTGATTTGAATTTTGAAAAAATGAACGTGAATTCATATTCGAAAGGTCGAAATTAGTCAAGACAGAGAAAATAGTCAAAAGTCAAAATGTTGACTTTTGACTCTGACTTAGATGATCAAATGACTAGATTGTATGTGGACTAAAGTTAGTGAAAAAATCTAACATTTTTTTTTTTTGGATAGTTGCAAATTTAGCGTGTCAAATTATATTAATGTCAAATTTTAAATATAACATGAACTCAATACACTATCAAATTGATTACAGTTCAATTAGAAACAAATACACTTAGCCATATGATAACAAATACACTTAGCCATATGATATAATAAGGCTTCACACAATCGATAGAACCTCAAAACAAAACAATTACACGTGTGTATATATATATCAAACACCAAACTCAGAATTCAAGACTCATAAGAGGGAATTGAGTTTTGCTAACTCATTCAAGTAGAATGGGGGATATTGATCCCATGTGTTTACATGTACATTCGCCATTGGCTAGATCTCAATCTTTGTGATAGATTAAATTTCTTAATTATTGATGAGTGAGACTCTAGTCTAAGCAACTACAAATAACATCCCTTAACAGTGAGAGTCTTAGTCTAGATGTTTCAACCATACTTGACATGAACATATTGTTCAAGTTTTGTGAATAATAGAATCTCTTATGCAATCACAACTTATTCTAGTCAACAATACTCAAATTAGTTGGGGATTTGTATGTGTCAAAGAAAACTATTTAATTTCTTTCACCCTACAAAATATAGATAATTAATCAAATTTAACATTTTGCTTTTGGTAGTACAAACTTTAGTGGGTCGGTATTGACCATTTTGGTCTTCCGTTTGGCCCACCGCCGTGTTCTGTGTCGCAGTTCCCCTACTCACCGGCATACCTTACCAAACTCAATAATATCATCTTTCTTTGTTATTGAATTATTCTCATTATATATATATATATATATATATATTAGAGGTTGAACTTCAAGATCAACAATACAAAATTTTAGAAAAATTCAATGGTTAATTTAATACAATCAATTCCTTGATATCTTCAAGGAGAATATCACACTACTCAAACCACTCAGACAAATAAAATTACCAATGATGGTAAAAATGCCCAACATAATATTCACTAAAGAAGAAGAAGCAAAAAAATTAAGATCAAATCACACTCCTACCTCCAATTTCATCATTCATATGTACATATGAACAAAAGAAAGAAGCAAAAAAAAATCAATAAAGGGTCTATAGGTTGTGTAAAGCCCAATGGAGAATGAACAAGCGTAGCCCAGTCTCCAATTTAACTGCTGTACAACTTCACTAAACTTTCTAAAGAATGGGGTTTAGAAGCTGGAATCTCCTTCACTATTGTTCCATTTCTATATATTTTAAAACTTGGAATTGAGCTCACATTCTCCAACTTTGCCAAATAAGGATGGTCTTCTATCTCCACCTGAATGTTCCCCAACTTTAGCAACAAACTAGAAACTAAACTAAATGCGTTGTTTGTTTATCATTTGCCATTTTTTTTCAAATTAAGCCTGTTTCTCTTTAGTATCACACCATGGTTTTCATCATCTTCTTTTTCTTTTTAAATAAAAACAATTGAATAATTCGAAAAATATCTGTACAACGTTGATAACAAACTTAGAGATAAAAAGATGTTTGTAGACTTAATTTTGGAAACTCGTGCCAAGGTTAAGAAGATAAAGCAAGTGTTTTACCTTGAGAAAGTTGACCGATGGAAACCTCTTGTAAACCTGCTCAAACACTTCAATCCCCTGTTTTTTGTTGCCTTTGTTGAAGAACAGAACCACAGACATCCCTGCCAATTCAAATCTCTACTTCTGTTAGAAACAAATTGTTAAACTTTTTATATGGGTACATCAGTTTCCTTCTTAATTTTTAAAGTAACTTACCAGGAGAAGTAACAAGGTGTCTAAAATGCTCATAGCTAGAAATTGACACCAAATTAGACCCAAATTTCAAGTCTTTTACATCTTCACCATGTTGCTTTCTGAGTTGAATCTGTGCTTCAAACAAAGCCCTCCCTACTTCTTCATTTCCTGGTGTTTCTCTTATCAAGACCTCATAATCTTGAATTGAAGCCTCCCATCTTTCCATCTAAACACAAAATTGTGCCAAATCTTTTACAAAGATGTACAAAAAAGGAGACCTTTTGAGGCAATTTTTTTTTACTTACTTTAGCATTGCAATCAGCCCTGCGCAGTCTAGCTTTGCTGTAAGATGGTTGTGCATGAAGTGCAGCAGTACAATCTTCAACGGCTTTCTCATACTGACCGAGCTTCGATCGGCAAGCGGCTCGATTGCATAACAAAATCGAGTTATACGGGTCGTTTTCTAGTCCTTCACTATATGCAATACAAGCTTCAGAGAATTTTGATTCCTTGAAAAGTAAATTGCCGCTCAATCGAGCTGATGAAACAAGTTTAGCCCATTTTGCAACTCTAATTCCTTCCTTGTTGGTTGGATCAAGCTGTGTTGATTGTTCTGCTGCTGCTACTGCTTCCTCAAATCTATAACAACAAAAATTCAACACTTTACTCCTCAATGAAATAAAGTTCCATAAGCTTTATTTTGAAACATCAAATTTGTTCCTTTCTTCTAACCTGCCAATCGTCATGTAAACTTGTGCCTCGATGGATAAAAGAAGAGCACTATCAGATAAACTAAAGGATTTAATTAGAGAGTTAGTTCTTAGGGTTCGACCCTTTTGGTAAATACAATATGCCTCTTGATGTCTATGGAGTTTCAATAAGGCCTCAGCTTGAAAGGCATAGAGTTTATAAGCTGAATTAGAAACAGATGAAATTGCATATTGGGTTTCCTTCAACAGAATCTCCCATTCTTGTAACTTTCTTGCTTCATTACACTTATTCAGGCAATTCCGAAGAATTCGAGCTTTGTTAATGTCATTTATATCGCTGTAAGGACCAGATTTTTCCATGTGATCCAAAGCTTTCTCAGGCTCTCCAATTCTACAATCAACAAAATACAAGTTTTTTGGTGAATGAAGTTTAAAAATGGCTTAACAAAGGTCATAAAAATTTAATGGGATTTTATTGTATTACCTGAGATAGGTAGTGGCTAAACGATGATGAGCTCTTTGATAAGAAGGTTGAAACTTTAATGCTTTTGTGCATTCTTCAATGCCTTCCATCAAACGATCTAAGGCAATCAGAGCAGCAGCTTTGTTGCTATAATAAACAGCATTCTCTGAATCCAAATCTATTGCTCTGTCATAAAAAGTCAATGCCTCTTCATAGTTTCCCTTTTTATAAGCTTCATTTCCCATGGATTTCAAAACATCTGGCTCTAATCTATCTCGAATTTGTCGAAATTCAGATGAATTTCTCCGAATAATGTTCCCCATGTTGTTACTACCTGTACTATTTCTACTTCCTCCAAGTTTTGGACTCGAGTTCATTTCTTTAATAAGCCTTGGACTGTTGTTTGCCGACAAATTGCCACTTCCAATTTGCTTCAAATTACCCAAAACCACACCATTGCTTAAAGAAATTCGAATGTGGGGTTTGGGTTCGTTCATGGGTCTGCTCAAAGCAGAGCCATTGGAAGATGATGTGGAGCTTCTTGCAGCGTCAGAAGGCCTTCTACTTTGAATCTTTTGTTGAGAAATTGAAGGTCTTGGCTGGTCAGATAAAGTGAGTTTCTTGAAGTTCTTTTGATCTTGTTCTGCAGAATTTCTGGCTGTTGGTGCTTCAGAGATCCGATATTGCGTTGTTGGGTTATCAAATTTAGGTTGTTTTAAGTTGAGATTTTCGGTTGTGTTTGTGGGTAATGAATGTACAGAGGATTTCTTCAACCATTTACACCGTCGCTGGAAAACCCCTCTCATGAAACCACAACGAGACAAATCGGCTGTTTTTTCCATAATTCTCACTTCAATTTGCTTCTGTACAACAATTTCAAAAAAGGGTCAAAATCGATTTAAACGGAGTTTGGAGCAGAGGAGTGAAGAACAGAAGACAAATTAATACAAAACAGAGTGAGGTCAGCTGATGCAGAGGCAATGTTCATTATTTATAGTAAAACAAATATTTGAAAAGCTTCCATTTTTCTACATGTTACATGATACTGAATGAGAATCTAGCAATTTTTGGGTTCATTAATGATCTTTCTACTGTCATCAACAACATTAAACTAAAGAAGCTTCAAGAAAGACAAACAATGAAATGAATGCATAAAAAGATGTTAAGAAAAAAGAAAAGAAAATAAAAGAAAAAGGGTTAAGAAAAATAGAATCATACCTTTTCTTGCAGTGTAAGATTGAAGAGGAGAAAATGAAGAAGCAAAAAATGAGGAGTTGAGGTGGAAATGGAGGAGAGATTTTTTGTTATATATATACTGAGTAGAAGAGAAGAGAAGAGAAGAGAGGGGGTTTCTTCAATTATTTTTTTCTGCTCCACTAATCTTACGAAACAAGGACCAAACCCATTTACTTGTTACTACTCTTCTCTTCTTTAAACCCTATCAAATTATAATCAATTCATTTCTAATAATATATAAATATTTGAAACTTTTGATTAGTCAATCTAAGCGTAGTTAGTGGATAAAAACACATTAATTACTATCTTAACTTCATTGGTTCAACTTTTATTGAAAAAAGAAAGAAATAAATAAATAAAAGATTGGCTTGAATGTGAAGAGTTTGTTGTAATGCAATCACCACTATTGGATAAACAGTGTATTTCAATTATTATATATATTTTTTTTTGTTAAAAATAAAAATTGGGTTAGACTCTAATATCATATTAAGTATTATGTACTTAGTTTATAGAAGTATTATGTAAAAAGTGAAATTGTTTAATCAATATTTTGTAATATTAAACAATTTAAAATATAGTACATGTAATTTTTAAAAAAATAATAAAGTCAATAGCACAATGTATTTTAAAACAAACCATTTTTATTTATAAACATAGATACAGTAAAACAGAAACTAAATAGTTTTTAGAATGTGTACTAGTTGTTTCACAAAATTTTAAAATAATCCTAAAAAGATAATTTAAATTTAAATTGTGTACCAAACACATATTTTGAAAATTCAATAAATATAAATTTGTCAACCAAAGAAACCAAATTTTATAATGATTGAAATATTAAGTTATTTGTATATAGAAAAGAAAAAACAAAAATGAATGGGCTAGTTTTAGAGTGGGTTTGAAGTTACCAACTTTATCTTTCCTTCGGTTTGGTATATGGGATAAGAAAATGGGATACATAATTGTTTAAATTTATAAAAAAATATTGCATCCCTACCCATTTTTATTTTATTTTCTTCTATATATATATATAATTTTACAGCATAAAGGAAAAAAAGAGTTTTATTGTTATTATTATAATTGGAATGAATTACATATGTTTATTAATTAAAAGAGACCCATATCTTACCACCAAATTTGGGTGGCCCCATTTCACATAAAAACAAAGCATCTGAATTTCTTTTTTAAAAGAGATATGAATGATTAAGTTGTTCTTGTCTGGTGCACTTTAGATTGATTATTCGTTAATTAATTCAACAAAACTTTAATCTCTGTATATTTTAAAAGTGCTTCTTCTATGAAACTACAAAACCCCAACAACATTTATCCTCAATTTTGGAGATAATACTATATATTTTATTTTTAATCTTATTTTGATTTGTTCAAAATTTGTATGCAAACGTGTATTAGTTGGGGGAAGATATAATTAAATGTGAGAAATTCTTCTGTCTTTCTTTCATGGCCCAACCTTAATTTTTGTTAGGTGGAGATTAGACTACTAATCAAAGGCTCAATGTATTCGACTTTTATTTTCTCTCTTTTTTTAAAAAAGAAAAAATGTGGCTTTCCTCCAATATAATACTTATTATCATTTGTTTATTAATTTAATGACGAATGTTTACTAATGTTTTTTTTTTTTTTTTTATGATTATTTTTCTTCTTGCCTTTAATCATATTTTCACTTAATTATTTAGCTAATTAAGTCTTTCCGGGAAGATGAGCTTTCCTGTAATGGAGAACAATTTTATGGTCAAACTTCAAATAAATAACAATAAATGTAAATGAAAATCGTTTATTTTTTAAATTAACGTATTGGGTAATTAATTAATAAATTTCTGAATTAGATGGAAGTTTCTGACTATAATTATGTAAAACTTCTTTAACCATTGAAAGTCTTACACAGTTTGAAAAGTTGTCATTAACAAAGTTATCATCTCTAGTGTTTTTCAACTTTGTACTTTGAATTAGATGACTATTTTCTACTTAAAAGAATTGTATTCTTGAAGTAATCATCAAGAGTAGGTAAAAAAAAACTTGTTACATTAATTATGATACTTATTTAATAAAAACAAAACTATATATATATGTGTGGTAGTGCAATTATGATAAATATTTATCAATCTAATCTAATTAGGTCTAAGTTAAGATGTCTCTCAAACATATATCATTAATTCGCTATTAATTACTATTAATTATGAAAATGAAGTTTTTTTTAACAATAATTGGGCAAGAATTGAACCATGGATTTTTGAAGTAGTACTTAATTGTTATTTATATTTACTAAGTTAGTATTTGGACCGACATGGGAATGATAGATAGCTATTTAAGTTTTATTTTTGTTACTTTTAATTCCTTTGTTATTTTCTAATCTACTTTAATTTTAATTTTACATCATCAATAATTTGAATTAAAATTATGTTGATGAAATTAGAGTTAACTTTAGTAATTAAAAGGTAATATATTCATTGGTTGATGAGAACATTCCTCCTTTTCATTCTCATCATCTTTATTGAAAATAATTGTCATATAATAACTGAGGTAATCAATTACATGAACAGAAAAAACACACACAAATATATTATTGCTAAAAAAATGATAGCTAGGATTGGGACATTAAGAGATGGAGAATTAACTTTGAAAATTATTCAATATACATACATCAAACTTAACTAGTGGAGAGAGGGACCATTTATGTACTTATTTTTAAAAAATAATAACAATAATTATTGTTTAATTTTTTGTGATTTATTTAATTTACAAATTTATTATTTAGTCATTTTCACTCTTATAACTAAACTCTTTAAAAGTGATATCACTATCATCTTGTTCTTCTTCTATCACTTGCAGGTGATATCACTGTATTATCTTAATTAGACCAACTTCAATTAAAAAAATGTGTTTAAAATTTGATATTGAAGAGATGTTTTTCTTTTTATGAATATTATATGATCAAGTTTCTATATAATAATATTGAAGTGATAATTATAACGTCTTCTTCACATTTATACACACGAAGATGATGAAAACTGCTCTACTCTACTAATTTGTTGTTTAGGAGAAAATATTGATGATGACAAGGGGTTGTCCTTTCTATGCAAAAGTTTTTGGGTGCACAAAGTAGCTACAAATTATCTTGAAAAAAATGACCAAACTACAGATTTAGTGGTTAAAAATAATTTAATAGTTTAAAGAGTTAAAATTTAGTTTTCATCCTTTGATAAAATGACCTGATAAAATCATTAAATAAACTATTGTGTGTAATAAAAATAAATTTTAACTCTTAAAAAAATAAAAGAAACAAGTTTGAAAAAGTAAGAAAGTTTAATTTGAACCAAAACAAGCAATAAGTTGAAGAAAATAAGAAAGTTTGAGGGGAGAGTATTAGATCGATAAAAAAACTTGTTCTTACCCTTGACCTCGACGATTAAGTCTAAGGCCAATCCTTGTAACATGGCCAATCCTTGTAACAAAATTGCTAATGTATCAGGCATGTTCTTATAATCCAAAGCATCACCCTAAATGTTGGACTTCGTCCAAGGTCAATGCTGATCTTGACTAGTTAATCATGAAACTAGACACACCCCTCGACTTAGTAGGTTTTATAATTATACGAAATTGACGATGTATGGAACCATAATTGTATGATCAAAATGAATCATTTTTATAAATATATTATGATGACTTCTTATAAAATGTAAGTTTAATTATACTTTGAAATTCTGTAGTTGCCACATTTTCACTAACGTGTGATCACAAACATCATACAAATTTACAAGTTTTCTCTGTTTTGCAAACTATGTTTTTTCATCCCATCAAATAAAAATTCATTGTTAGTCTATAAAATAATGTATTTGGACGTCTATTATGAACCGGACTAAAATTATAATATTGTTCAAAGTATAGAGACTGGTTTGCAATTTAACCATTAAATAATTGGAAAAGAAACATATAGATTAAAAAATAGAAATGAGGACAAGTGAAGAAAACTTTGTTTCTTCTGTTGGAGTAAATTAATGAATTTGTGCAATTGTCCTAATGATAACTTCCACTTTTCATAAGTAGGGGAAAATAATAGCAAAAAAAAAAGAAAAAAAAAAGAAAGTCGGTTGGTTTAAACTGCATTACAGCTTCATTCCCCAACATCCCAAAAAAATAAACAAAATAAAGTAAAGAAAAGAAAACCCAAATGGGTTTTTCATATTTAAGCTTGTGAGTTTGTTGCCATTTGAAAAATTTGATGATTAAGATCAAAAAGGGACCCCCAATAAGATTTAAGGGATCCATTAATTTTGTTTCTGAGGTTGTTTTTTTGGTGGCGTTATTATAGAGAAGTCTAATATTTGAAATTAGGATATGTCCCAATAATTAAATTATGTAATACATAGTTAGAGGAATTATAATTTAGGGGTTTTGGATATATATATGTGTGTGTTTAGGAGAGGAGAGGAGAGAAGAGGTGCATAATATTATAAAAACATTGCAACAAAAATGTGGACTTTCTGTCTCCTATAAAGCTGTCGGTGTCGTGTGGGTCGGCAATTTCTTCTAACTCTTCTAATTACTCCAATATTAATTGCAATAATAATCATCCACTATTTTTCTAAATTTCTCTCCCTAACAAAATTAATGTTAATTGAATCTCATCTAAGGTTGGAGTACTTGTAAAGAAAAAATGTAATGTCAAACTAGGATTAAGATAAAACTCATTTTGGGAACAAATTATTAAAATTCAATGGGGGAAAGAATGATTAAGATTCGGGAACAAATAGATACATAAAAATGTAATCTAAAATTTGAAGGGAGGAAAATATATTTACTCTTTTTTAAAACTTATAAAGTAAAAATTGAAATGAGATTGGTTTGCCACTTTTCACGGGATTTTTTCATTTGTATAAAACTACGAGACCTTCTCACTCCTTATTTTCACTTTAAATTTAGCTCTCTCATAATTCTATCAAATATTTCCTATAAAAATGAAAGCAAGGTAATTTGATAATTTTTTTTATTATAATAATTACAACTTCAAGAATTGAATTTATTCAAGAGATGGAGAGTTATTAAGCTAAACTCATTATTTTAACGTTGAACGGGGAAAGATAAGAAGGAAAGATTATTTTTTTTTTTTATAAAATAGTTTAGAATTTGAAAGGGTGTGATATTAAAAATTATCCTTTTTAAGAGTGGTGTAAGGTGAGGCAAAAATATATTCCTAAAAATCTGATAAAGTAAAGTAAAGAGTGGAATACCAACCACCGGACATCCATCTTACAATAAACACTATTACATTTATTTATGACATCAAATATACAAAATTCCTTAATACAATTTCATCTTTTTAATTCCCACACGAGACCTCACCTAAGCTTCTAAATTGACTTTCAAAAATTCCTAATTTCATCACATATATTCTCTTCCTTTTCCCTATTTAATAACAAAATTCAACCCCTCTTCATATCTCAAAATTCCCTCTACATATACATTACTTTCGGCTCATTTATATACTATCATTTCTTTTTCTAAAGCAATGCTTTTTTTTATTTTATTATTATTATAAATTATTTATTTGGAGTATAGACAAAAAAAAAAAAAAGGTTAGAGTTGATTGATTTTCTAACCAAACCGCCGCTAAATCGACTAAATCGATTGAATCGATTTAAGCCTTTAAAATATTCTTAAATGTGATCGATTTGAATTTTTTTCAAACTAACACTCGTCGAGTTTTTTTATCGATTTTCAATCGATCACCCTCAATTTGATTGATTCAGTTTTTCTTTTCCATTCCATTTCCAAACGACTTTCATACTCACTTTTAAGTAGAGAATAAACAAGGGTAAGACAGTGAGCGGTTGATTTAATTTGCCGACACATAGAAAAGCAAAATATATTTTGAGTGGTTTATTTATATATTAATTAAAGCATAAATAAATCGGTTTTTTTCTTTTTTTTTTTTCCCTTTTTTTAATATATTGCAAAAAGATGGAAATGCATGCAGTCAAAGTTTTCAACTTATATAAACAGTTTCGAATCTAAAGTTGGATTTTTGCCTTTTTCTTTTTAGAATAATAAAAAGGCTAAATTTTAGACAAGAAACAAGAATTAAATTGGGATCCATTATTTTGTATTTAGAAGTACGGGTACATGTATGGAACCTACAAACAACAATAAAACTTCATTTTATTTTTGGCATCTCACAAAATCCTTACCTTTAATTTGATATTTCCTAACACTTTCCTTTTCTTCTAAATTCCAATTTTTATTTTTTTATACAATATAAATTCTTTTAAAAGTTGTTATGGAGAATGAATTGAAACCCATGCTTTTGATTTATGGATTAATTAATGAATGATTGCTGTTTTGATGTATCTTCATATGATGAATATATATGTATATACACTTATGTTGACAAAAAGTTCTATATGGAAATACATATCTTTTAAAGATGTTTGTTGTTTTCTTTTTGCTAATATTAAAAATTATAAAAATAAGGTATAGAATTTTAAGCAAATTTATCCTCATATACAATTTCATAATAGAGTGAATTATATAGATATAAAGTGTCAAATTTAGGGTTTCATTTATTCAAACTTAAAAGGGTATATTTTAGTGTTTCTTTTTACTCCGTATATTTATCTATTATCATGGTCAATTTTTGTGACTAACTAATTAATACTCAAAATCTTAATATATAGTTAATTGGTAAGGTATAATGTAAAATAAAATGATGGTTGTAACAAAATTCAAAGATTAAAATAAAACAGTTATTTAAAAATTTGGACTAGTTTGTACTTGGTCTATACATTTACAAAAGTTACATTTTCAGCTCTTAAATTTTTAAATTACATATTTTAATTTAATCTTCAAATTTTAAGAGGATTACAATTTCACTTTTAAGATTTGAGTATTGTTATAAATAATTATTTCAAGATTTTATACTAACACTATTTTCAATTATGAAAGGTTAAATGTTTAAGAATACATACGTAAAAAGTTTAAAACTAATTTTAACAGTGATGGATAATAAAATAAAAAAATAATTAAAAAATTTCTAATAATAAAATGATAATTTATTTTTAATAGCAATTTAAAAAATAATAATGAAGTACATAATAAATATTTTTTAAAAATTGTAAAATTAGTCTGAACAAACTATTATTTATAATATAATTTAATAATATGATAAACTTCTTTTATCACTTATAGATCTTATTATATTTATAGATTTTATAAATATTGTAATATATACTAATATTATTTTAAGTGTAATAGTTATATAGACGTAGAGATTTATTAATAAAATGGAAAAAGTGAAAAGGATGAAGGTACGTGGGCCGTGAGGAAAAGCTAAGTTTGGTGTGCGGTTGTATATATCAAGAAGAGTACGTTACGCAAAGTTGAAGATGGATGAATTTTGGATTTTAATTATATTACTCATCCCATTCCTTTTCCTATTCCTATTCCCATTCCCATTTCCATGCACATATAAAGAAGCATGAAGTGTTTTCTTAGATTCATCAATCCTAATTCTATATAAATTCCATTCTATTGAACTAAATACCCATTTTAATTTTATAAATTATGATAGTATGAAATTTCTTTCAAAATCAATTCACACCTCATAATCTATCTTATAAAATGTGTGAATTCTATTTGTTTAATTTAGAGGGAAATTCTCAACGTCCATTTGATCTATATGTTTGTGATTTGAGTGGTATTAAAACTAAAAAAGAAAAAAGAAAAGATATGGGGATCTTAAAATAAAAGCTAAGGGTTTTAAAAATTCAAAGGTTATAGGAACACGAAAAGGGGCTTCCAATTCCAAATTTAGAGATTATATTGTGTGTATGCGTCACATGGGGATTGGAGAGATTTGGTTTGTTGGGGGGAATTAATAAAGGCTTGTGATTTAAGGCTTTGAGATGTAAAAAAAAGGTACGTGAAGAATAAGGGATTGGATACATTGGACACATGATCCAATTTCTATTCATTTCCCTCATTTATTCATACTTATATTTTAATTTAATTTACTTCCTTTCATTCATACATTGGGATTCATATTTGCAAGACATTCTCATATGCTTTATTCATTTCATTCCTCTTTCCTAATCCTCTTATCTCATCTCAATCTACCAATTTAGTTTAACCTTTATTTTCATCATTTACACAATAACACAACGACATCATTTTCACAAATTAAACTTAGTTAGAGAATCACATATCATAATGGTCTTCTAAGGATTTGTGTTTCTCTCACTTGACCTCCCTTAATTAATTTTTTTTATAAGGAGGAGTGAACTACTTGAATGAGATAGTGGAATGTCAATCCCTAGAGTTCTATTTATATATATCACCTATTATAATGTTTAATTAAAGCATTATCTTTTTACTTAATGAATCTAATAAAATAATAGACTCGAAAGAGATAAAATAGTGTATAATGCACATCGACCACATTAATAATAATACTATATTTAAAATAAATTTAACATTTAGGACATTAAATTTTAGTATGTAATAATTTGCTCTTGGATACTTTCAATTTTTTAATAAATGTAAAAGAATAATAATAAAAAATAGATGCCAATTTTATTATTTATGTACACTATGTATTTTTGTAAAAATATGGAGACTTTAATTTAATTAGTTTGTTAAAAATATTGAGTCTCTAATTAGTTTATTGGTTTATTTAGGTAAAAAGATCTTATTAAATTTTAACACTAATTTCTATAGTATGGATTAAATCGTTATAAATTTTAAAGTATAACGATCAAACTACTACATTAAAGTTCATACACTAATGTTACGAAATAGAAATTAAAATACATGGTTTAGGTCGTGACTAAATTGTTACATTTATAATTATGAAACTTTAGTGACTAATTTTATTTATTTATTATTACTATTTGGTTTGTGAGATTTACTTGAAAACAAGAAAAAATCAACTTTAATTCTATCCCTAAAGTTATTCTTAATACTAAACTACTCTTATCAAATTGAACCTAATTAGCTGACTTAAATAAATGTTGCTATCATAATCCTAATTTTAAACACCCTAATAAGTTTTCACTTCAAATAAATTAGAACACAATTTATTTGAGCTTAATATTGGATCATATATATAGAATATAACGTATGATATATGTATGAAACCGATAAAATTTTAGGGAGAATTTATTTGAGAACTAAATTTGTGGGTAATAAAATTTTGAAAAGTTATTTAAGGGGCTGATTAAACCCTTAAGATTTCTTGCAATATTTAACCATTTTGATCTTTAGATTTTGAAGATATTTATGTTATTGTTGTTGCAATTTGTCCTTTATCTCGCTTAATCTATCGTTCTCTGTGTAGTCAAATCGCGTAATGATTATCTCGCCAAGTTGTCAAAACGCCTAGTGGTCAGAACGCAAAGCTTCAAACCGAAAATTAGTTAGAAGATGGTTGAATTGTGATTGTGTTCCTTTGTGCAAACAAAATTATAACGCGTCGTCCCCATGATAAAACAATCTTTGTTCTTCAATTGAGTTTGCACATAAATCAATTGAAATCTCAACACTCAGATAAACACTCACAATTTGCTCGGTAAACTCAAAAGAGAAGTTTTACATAGAGTTTTTTTTCTTGCTTATGAAAATTTCTCGCGCGCATTATAAAAAGATTAAGAGAGTGTATATATAGTGTGAGGAAATCAATAGACCGTTGAAAATTAATTTTGAGAAATCAACAATCCCCTACTTGAAATTTTTTTACTATCAATCCCCCACTTGAAAATTTTGAAAACATTTTCATCTAGCAATGTCTATTTATATAATGTTATGCTTAAGTAGAGGTGTCTATTGACTTGAACCTTTACATAGTGACAATTGTTTAGATTATTGTAAAGTAACATGTAGTTTTGAACTTTACTTCTAACAATTTCACATAGCATTATCCGTGTGAAGTTTTAAAATAGCCCACGCTTTATGGCCTTGCACGTGTATCCCAGTTTAGTGAATGCTTTAGAAATTTGACTAAGATTCCATAGGAAGTGATCCTCACTTCCACATTCACAAAGGTGAATCTATCAAGAGTACTCCTCTAGCTAGATACCCTACTTGATATCAAGTACAAATTTCATTAAGAATAAAGTTCAACCTTCTCATACACTTCAGGATGTCATGCTAGTCACTGAATCATAAGAATGAAACTTCTAATAATTTAGCATGATTATTGTCATATTACTTGTGATCAGTTATTACCCATTGAACTTGTTTCTTGGAATCTCTAGTCTTTCAAGTTGAGTTTACCTCATAGTAATTCAATTTTCAATAGGCTCGAGTCTCATTAAATTTTCAAAAGCCTTCTATCTTGCTAGTCTTTTCGTCAAAAGATCAACTAAGTTGTCATCAAACCGTACATAATCCACTCTCACTGCATCAGTAGTGAGAAATTCTCTAATGGTACTATGCTTACAACGTATCTGTCGTCTTTTACCGTTATAATAACGATTCTGAATTTTTGTGATAGCTGCAGTACTATCACAATGGATTAGTATGGCTGGTACCGATCTTTCCCAGGTGGAAATCTTTGATAGCAAGCTTCGAAGCCAACTTGCTACTTCACTAGTAATAGCTAGTTTTATCATTTCTGACTCCATCGTTACTGTCCTAAAATTGTTTGTTTCTTTGATTTCCAAGTAACAACTCCTCCTGCTATATTGAAAATATAGCTACTTGTAGCCTTTGAGTCATTTGAGAGGGAGTTCCAATCAACATCGATGTAACCTTCAAGTACAACAGAAAACTTTTGATAATGTAATCCTAGATTTTGTGTCTTCTTAAGATATCTAATTACTTGTTCTATTACATTCCAGTGTTCTAGATTAGGTCTGCTGGTAAACCTACATAGTAATCGTAAGGTTATATCTAGTCTAGTGCAATCAGCAACATATATCAAACTACCTATGATACTAGCATACACAGACTGGTTAACAATGTCATTGGTGTTTTTGAATAATTTAACACTAGAGTCATTAGGTGTACAAGTTGGTTTACTACTAAAGTAGTTATACTTCTTTAGAATCTTTCCAATGTAATGAGATTGATCTAATGAAATTCGATTTTCAGTTCTTGTAATCTTGATACCTAGGATTACATTAGCTTCTCCCAAGTCTTTCATGTCAAAGTTTGCACTCAACATATATTTTACATCATTTATGACATGCAAGTTTGATCCAAAGATTAACATGTCATCTACATATAAGCATATGATAGTACATAAACTATCTTTAGTCTTATAGTAGATACATTTGTCACTCTCATTTACTTTGAATTCTTTGGACATGATTAAGTTGTCAAACCTTTCGTGTCATTGCTTAGGAGCTCGTTTTAGGCCATAAAGGGATTTATCTAGTTTACAGACTTTTGTTTCTTGACCATGAACAATGAAACCTTCAGGTTGTTCCATATAAATTTCTTCTTCTAAATCGCCATTTAGGAAAGCTATTTTGACGTTCATTTGATAGATTAAGAGATTGTTCAGGACAACTATAGGTATCAACACTTTAATTGAGGTGATTCTAGTGACCAGGAAAAAGTATCAAAGATATCTATGTTTTTCCTCTGCCTAAATCCTTTAGCTACTAATCTAGTCTCATACTTATCTACTGATCCATCACGTTTGGGTTTCTTCCTTAAAACCCATTTACAACCTATTGCTTTGCCGCCGAGAGGGTGGGGGGTAAATCAACTAGGTGTCAAGTTCTATTGGATTCAAGACAGTCCATTTCGTCATTGATGGCTTCTTGCCATAAGTTGGCATCTACTGAGGATAAGACTTCTGTTAGATCTTTCAGATCTTCTACATTATACATTTTGAAGTCTTCTCCAAAGTCCTTTATGGTTCTAGTTCTCTTGCTTCTTCTAGGTTCAGGATCTACTTCTTTTTTTTCGGTTTGGATCCTAATTGAAGGTAGACTACTTGAACTTGAGCCCCCACTAGTTTGAATATTTGAGCCCCACTATTTCTAGATTTAAAAGAAAATTTATCCTTGAAAAAATCTACGTCATTTGATTCTATTATTACTTTGTTTTCTAAGTCATAGAATCTATAGGCTTTACTGTTTTTAGCATATCCTATGAAAACACATTTATTAATGTGACAAAGTCTAGCAATGTCAAACATTAAAAGAAGACAACATGTAAGCGAAAGATAAATTCTTATTCATTTCTCAATTTAGTTTAAACATGTCTTCTATAGCGTAGCCCTTTCCCACAAAAACATTATTCTTAGTTAAAGTAACAAATTTGATCTATAGTTTGTGAGAAGCCAACTTTGTTGGAGACATCTAGACACCAAATTCTTTCGAATTTCAGGCGTGTGAAGAACTTCCTTCAACACAAGCGTTTTGCCAAATGTGAACTTCAATTCTACTTCTCCAACACCTGCCACCTTTGTCGTGAGATGGTCTCCTAGAAGGATATTCTTATCCTTTATCTCATTATACTTTCTAAATAAACTAAGGTTGTGACAGACATGGCGAGATGCACCTGTATCTAGCCACCAACCTTCAGACCCCCCAATTACATTAACTTTAGATATCATGGCTACATATTCATCTTCTATCAGGTTCGCCTGCGCAGTAGAGTGATTCCTGTTTCTATAATTCCTAACCAAGTGATCAGGCTTATTACAATTGTAGAAAACAATTTGTACCATACTTCCAGACTGGGTCTTTGCGAGTTGCTTTGCTTCTTGGATCCGCATTTCATTTTATTTTCTTTAGGCTTCAGATCCGGTTTCAGCACTTCGTTTGACTTCTTTTTAGGAATTGCGTTCACCTCTTCCTTTTGGTCATGTATTCTCGCCTCTTCCTTAATTCTTAATCATGTGATCAGACTTTCCAGCGAGAATTCCTTGGTTTTGTGCCTTTGAATATTTTTGAAATTCTTCCACGAATGAGGTAATTTATCAATAATATCCGCAACTTGAGATTGATTGTCAAGCGACATACCTTCGTTTATGATCTCATGTGCTATCTTCTGAATCTCATGCGATTAGGCCTCAACTGATCTGTCATTAGTAATTTGATAACAAAAGCATCGGCTTACATCATATTTCTTAGATCCAGCTTCCTATGTGTCATACTTCTTTTGTAACGCACCCCAAACTTCTTTCGCGGTAGACATTGTGCTGTAATAATCATATAGCTCATCAGTAAGACCATTAAGCCTTAAATTCTTACATATGAACTTAGTCCCTGTCTACGCAGTTTGAGTTATGATTTGCTCCTCAATTGGATTGGACATTGAGATTTTTTACTCTTCAGACATGCAGTAGCCACCTTCTTCAAAGTAAGAAAAATAACATCTTTTGTTTCCACCTCATGAAGTTTGCTTCTTCAAAGTGAAAAGGACGGTTGAGGTCATATGAACTCAAATTGCCTTGGAATAATCCAACCATCACAACAGATATAACTGTCTTAAAATTGTTGTTGTACTTCGTCCTTTATCTTGTTTAATGTATCATTTCTCGCGTAGTCAAATCATGTACTGATTATCTCGCCAAGTTGTCAAAACGCCTAGTAGTCAGAACGCAAAGCTTCAAAATGAAAATTAGTTAGAAGATGGCTGATTCGCAGATCACACTCTCTTTAAGACATTTTGTGACTTTGCTCTTTTGTTCAAATAGAATTATAGCCCTGTTGACCCCAAGATAAAACAACATTTGTTCTTCAATTGATTTTGCAGAAAAATCAATTGAAATCTCAAAACTTAGATAAACACTTACAATTTGCTCGGTAAACTCACAAGAGAAGTTT
Organism: Cucumis sativus; assembly: GCF_000004075.3. Taxonomy (NCBI): domain Eukaryota; kingdom Viridiplantae; phylum Streptophyta; class Magnoliopsida; order Cucurbitales; family Cucurbitaceae; genus Cucumis; species Cucumis sativus. Next base: position 18,177,698 of record NC_026658.2, read on the forward strand.
TAGAGGGAGTTTTTTTCTTGCTTTATGAAAATTCCTCACACGTATTATGAAAAGATTAAGAGAGTGTATATATAGTGTGAGAAAATCAATAGACCGTTGAAAACTAATTTGTAACTTTTTTAATTTATGGAGGGGTTATGTTGACTTATTAAATACCAAATAGTAATAAATTTTTTGATTCTTTTTAATCGTGTGATAAAGATCACGACTTTAATATTTCTCATCATATTTGACCATCTCATTTAGGATGTCAACACATGCGATGAGATGTTATAACCTTTCACATAGCTATCTCACGTAGCTCTGTTATCACATAGTCATGATCAATATTACATAGTTGAAAAACTAAAATACAAAAAACTCTCAAGTTTTCATTTGCATAACATTGAACACATAGCTATCGCATAGCTTAGTTTTCTCGCATCGCATAAAGAATTAGCGTTTTAGAAACGTGTTTAAATAACAGCTATATCGCGTAGCTTTGTTTTCTTATGAAAAGTATTTTTCGTTCAACAGTTATATATTTTGAATGTATTAGTAACAACAAATTCAATAACAAATAATCCAAACTTATTAACATGTATTGCCAGCTATATCAAAGCAATCAATAATCTTGTTCATAATCTATATTAAATTAAAGGAAAATAAAATTACCATCATAATCAAGCTGTGTATGGAACCTACATACTTTACATTCAATTATATGCGCACTGCCCAATATTTGGAGTTATAGTCACGTCTAGTTTAACGTGCACTAATCCATATATTAAGGAGTTTTAAGTGGACGTAGTCTCATGATTTGTTTTTTTTTTTTTTCTTGTGGAACTATAGTATATACAAAATGAAACAAATAGTTATTTAAAGCTACATATCATCTATCTAATTTTAATTTTTAATGATAATAATTAAATTATTCAGAAATCCATCAAAATCTACAAAACTATTAATTTGATGTGATTTAATTTTTAGACTTGTAGCATGATGCGACTCATTTTGTGGTAAGGCTTTTTACGAAATGTCACACCCATGTGTGAATATTTGGACCCTCTTTATCTTAATCCTTTTCTTTGCTCTAATTAAGTTTGACTTTTTTTTTTCTTTTTTGATTAATTATTGTCATTTAGCTTAGATTATTGAAGCTAAAGCAAATTATGTGAAGCCCATTTGTATCATTAATTTCATGATGTATGATGGTACATAATAAAAGAAAAGAGAAAAAACACAGGGTGACGGATATAACGGGATTTTCAAATGACCAATTATTCTATTTCTTTTCTTCAATCATTTGATTCTTTCACTGTGATTTGATATTGATTTTGCTTCAATTTTATTGTAATTTTTTTTCTTAATACCCTTTTACCATGTACCAAATCTCTTATTATTCAAACTAATATAGCAAGATTTAAAGTTAAAAAGTTTCTGTTGGGATGAAAGTTAAGAGGTTTTAATCTTTCTCCTTACATGTTTGAAAAATACACTAGTTCAGTTGTGTCACCATCGTGCCTTATAACCTCTAATATTATTAAAAATATTGTGAAACCTAGGTGGTAAATTGACCGGATTAATAGAAAATGTTTATTAGCCAGAAAATTAAATATTGCAATTTATAATATTAAGAGTTATTTGAGGTAAAGTCGAAAGCTTATGGAAGGACTGAATCTCATATGGTAGGGGAACACATGTTTCAGTAAAGGAAATGCTGGTATCTTGAGGCGTTTGCACGAACTAGTTGAATCGATGGACATATACCAATCAAAAAATAATTAGCTTTACGGGTTTGGCACATTGTAACCTAAAGCATAAAAAAATAGTTTGACATAACATAATTGGAGACAGGTATTAAAGAAAGAACATGTAAATAACTCTATTAGAGGACCTCAAGAAAAGAGGAAGTAATCTCTAAAATAGATTCAAAACCTCATTTCTCGTATCCTTAATTTAGTTAAACTATATATATACACTAAGTTAATTAAGCGCTAGGTGTGATGGATTTGCTATCATATTGAGTTGAGGATCCCTTGCGCACACATGTCAATTGAAGATTTGGTATGCGAGCCTAAGCCCATAAGTCTTCCAAGCCATTACATTTGTGACAAAAGCGAAAGAGGGGCCTAAGAAAATAGTCCACCAACTACACCAATGATGGTCAATTACAATTGTGTGGTTTGGAAAAGCTAAAAAATGCTTAATAAAATAAAAATAACCCATTGATGCCCTTTTTTCGGAAATATATCAATGGAAGGACCTCAAAATTCAATAAAAAGAAGAGTTCTACCTATGTAGCCTATGTGTATAGGTGTTTACATGAAGTGCCTATTTCATATTAGAGAAATTGTAATTGATGACAATTTTAAGAATAATAATTAAGGATATAACAACATTTTTAAAAATTGCAAATATAGCAAAACTATCACTGATAGACTTGTATCGCTGATAGATTTCGTATGGTCTATCAGTGATAGACCAATATTTGCAACATAATCTATCATTGATAAAATTTGACATATTTTCCTATATTTGCATTTTTTTTAAAATGTTGCTATATACTTAATTATTTTGAATCTAATTGCTAAATTTGCAACTATCCCTTCATATTAAATAAAAGTTGGACCCAAATGACTAAATGACCAAATAACCCTTATTTTAGAAAAATAAGTAGTGAAAAACGAAACAACTTGTCGAAGAAACTAGCACTAAAGAAAACTACACTACTTGAAATAAAGAAAGTTTTACTAAGACAATTTACAAATAGACATTTTTAGACGGAACACTCACACTCACTTCCACTCAAAATTTCTTACAAACTCTTTTTCTCTCTTCCTCTCTTTGCTCACTTGCTTTTAATTTTCTTGGTTATCAAATGAGGATCACATCCCTATTTATTGGCATGAATTTCTTGGAAGCTCAAGCCAAAAGATTTCTCTAGAATTCTACCTATTCTAGATAATTATAGATATTTCTCTTATCCTTGTCTAAAAGAATTCCCTAGATTTTTTTTTAAATTTACATAATTCTAAAATTTTAATCTAAGCATTTAATATCTCCAGAAGATTCTAGTTATTTCTAGTTATTTCTGTTGCTATATATATTTTAACACAACTTATATGATAAACAAAAAAGAAAGGGGCATTGGTTTTTTCTTCAAATATAGTGGCTCATATTCTTCCTAAAGCTAACTGGTAAAGATAATTCTTAGAAATTTTTTAGGTTTAACGAAGGAAGATGATCGAAAAATGCCATAGGAAGTCCGTAAGTCGAAAACTATAAAATTGGTAAATTTTTTCCTCAAATACACAACTCAATTTGGTTAAAAAAAATGTTTCTAGAATTCAATTTATTGTTTATCTTCTTAACTTATATGACTTCCATTGGGGTTTATATCTGCTTCGTCGTCGATTACAGACCATGATCCTGAAGTTATTATTATATAGATTATCAAATATTTCAAAAGCTAAACAAAACATATTCTTAATCACAGTCCAAGAAAAAAAAGATGCTCAACAAATTTCTAACACAACAAATTTCTAACACATGTTACAAGTCACATCAACAAGCTAAGCCTTTCATCTTCGCACGCACCTTCTGAAGATGGACTTTGCTTAACTTCCCTGCCCTCGTTTCTTCAAAATATACTTAGTTTCGAGCTCTATCGTAGCTAAATAGGGAGGTAAGAATATGAGTTAAACCCGAATAACCGGAACTATCCAACCCATATTATAAAGGTTGAGTTGAATTAAAAAAATTGAACTTTTTCGGATTGGGTTGGGTCTTGGGATGGAGGGTTAAAAATTTCGGTTCAACCCAACCCAACTCAAATTAACATAATATATTATTTATTTAATAAGAAAAGGAAATTAGGTTTTCTCATTTTCCCCTTCTCACGGCAAGTGGAAATCATCTTCTCAATTCTCACATCATCAAGTGACACTTCACCTTCGACTCTCCCTCGTGCGCCGCAGCATCTCCGACATCTCCTCCATTTCAACTCCGTCTCTCCCCCGACATCTCCTCCTTCGTCTCCTCTGTTAGGCCAATCTCCGATCTTAGTTCCTCCAATCTCAAATCATCTCCGTCTCCTTCGACATCTCTGATCTTCCCCAGATCTCAAATCTCCTCAGTCTTAGTCAAGCATTAAAAAAAAAAAAAAGAACCTGACAACCAATCCAACCCATATTTTACTGGTTGAGTTGGAACTAAATTCAGCTTATCCAGGTTGCCAACCCATGTAACTTGAAAATATGGGTTGGGTTGAGAATGTCTCCCAACCCAACTCGATTATATCCCTAGTAGCCAAGGACGAACGTAGAACCTCTTACAAACATGATGACTTACTTCTTCTACAATCCATTGTGGGACTACTAGAAACGTCATGCACTAAACAAATTATTCTATCGAACCCCACTTCATAGTAACAATTGGATGTGGCTGTGAAAACATGCACATCCCTTAATAACCTAGCTACTACATATAAATTCACAAACATAGTACCTAGAGACTTCACCGAATAATTTCTCCAACCACTACATCATACCAACCATGTCTGTTCTAAGGCATCCAGTCAAATTGAAACAACAGGATGCAATACCAATCACGCTAGAAAGTATGGAAAATTACAAGAAAAGTAATGTGCCTTTCTCTTCCAGAGTCTTTCTAGATGCTAATGCCCATCCCCTGTCGCAATCTCCTCCTAAACGTAACAAGTAGCATTTCTCTCCTTTTCAGAATACTTCTCCAATTGCTCTAACCCTTTAGAAAGCAAAAACATTTAGGGTCCCCTTTGGATTGACTTTGAAGTGTTCTATGAACACTTTTTTTTTCTTCATATTTTTACATTTATTTAAACATTTAAAAAATGAATAGAACGCTAAAGAGCTAGCTCAACTGACACCGGTACGTAACTAATAATAAGTGGTCTCATCTTCAAATCATCCCATCTCCTATTTCCTATCTGTAGTAGAAAATCAATATAAACACACTCATCATGGTTGTGACAGACCAGAAGGCCTGTAATTAAACCCAAATATCTCTCATTTCAACCCACCTAATCAAACTAATTTATCCATGTGCACATACCAACAGGCAATTCAAAGCAGTCATCTCATCACATATATCAGCATGCCTAAGAAAACATAGTAAGGAGATACCTACTCCCTTGCACAAGAAATGAAGTTCTTACCCACTCCTAAGTCCTAATTTGTCTTTGAATCTAATAAATTCATTTCGGAAAAGCAAAAATTAACTTCTGTACTTGAGTACTTTCAGAAATATTAAGCCAAAAGTGGAAATAGAATGGCCACCATCCAAAGCAGTATTTTGGAGCTGGAATATAAATAACACCAACTCTTAGTGAGAGGGTAACCTGGCTGGAAGCCCTTGTTCAAGATATCGTAAAGATAGTCACCCTCCTTTACTTCCCCTGTAAAAGAGAACAGTGTCATCTGGAAAAGGTAATGTTGGAATTGAAAATTTCAAGCCTAATTTGCCACTTAATCCCACGAGGCATGGAGTGATTTAGTATAGTTATAATCAATTTTACCATGTTTTATTACAACAATTAGGTAAAAAGATTAAACAACCGTTGAGTCAATCTCATTTGGAGAATCACTCTAAAACACATCTTAATTTTAACCCAGAAAATGAATATTAAAAGCAGTTTTCAAGTGATTTGGACATTTTTATCATTTCTTTTCAATTAACGAACCCTACATGAAATTCGAGAAATCATCGTTCGAAGTGAAATGTGAATCATGAAAGACCAATCCAAGAAGAGGGAAAAGAAAAGGCATAGCTTAAACTCAAATATTAGGATTTCCCGAGTATCTAACCAACAACAACAACTATCAACCACCTGATCGAACTAAATAGAAAAACAGAACCACAAAAGCGAAAACTAGTTTTGTATCAATCAAAATTCAAGAATGCTTCGTGAGGTTAGTAACAGAACTCCAAATATTGGTGAGAGCCCTAAAAACATGGGGCATCACAGTCCCAAACCCATTCAAAACAGACCCAGAAGCCAAACCTAGGGCAAAAGTCTCGGCATAACCTGGCTTGGAATCCAACTTCAGGTCGAGAACGGCAAGACGACTATTGGTAGCATCGAGTTTCCTGGAGGTCTCGAGCAGACGCTTGTCCTTGTTGCCTCTGCCGGAGGAGATGATTCTGAAGAGAGCGTTCTGAAGGTCATCAATTACCTTGATTGAAGCATCATGAGAAGTAAGGCCTTGGGATTCGTAGTGGGATATGAGTTCCTGTGGGGAAGGAGGCTTTCTCACACTTCTTACTGTTGGAGAAATGTTGTCTTGACCTTTTGGGAGAGAATTTGGAGACGCTGGTGAACCTGAATCTTCCATTGCTGCACCCAAATTTTGAGATAATGGCTAATGGGGGAAAAAAGGTAGGACAACAGATAAACGAGGAAACATCCCCGACGAAAACTAAACCTACAGTACACGTCTACAATATTCAATATTTAGTCTTCGGTAAATTTTTTTTAATTCATAAGGGTAATTACAACCGGAAGTAATTTTACTCATAACAATTAACTATATAACAACACATCAAATTCAATACTCATAAAATGGGTATTGTCTATCCGTGATAGAAAATATTGGGAAATTGTTAAAAATAGGCCAAAAATGGACTAGAAAAAGAGTTTTAGGATTGATTTTAAAATGTAGAGATTTATGACAAATTTAGAGTAAAATGTCCAAAATACCCTTATTTAATTTTACTTTTGTTCAACGCAGAATACGTAAAGGAAAGAAAAATAAAAGAAAAACCCATTTGCAGTTCTTCTCCTCTCAAAAGTTTGTCAACTTTCCACTTTCACTTCGGTGTCGTTCATCCTCTACTCCGGTGAACATCTCACGTACTGTGGTTTTTTTTTTTTTTTAATTCGAATCGTGTTGTGTTATATGTGTATATATTTGCATCCTAAATGTATAAATCAAATATAATTTTTAATTGTTTCAAGTTGATTTAGGGTTGTTTTAGAGTTGTTTCAAAGAATGTTAGCAAGTGATTATTTTTTTTTTTTTATCTCGCAAACATCTCGCACGCATCTCACAGGTTCTTAAATTCAAATGTTTAATTTCAAATGAATTGATTTAGGGTGACTTTTAACTATTGTTTTTTGTATCACACAATATCGTAAACATCTCGTAGCGGTCAAACTTTAAATGTCCAAGACTGAATTAGTCATATACTTATTTATTGTGTGACTATGCATGTTTTATTTAGTATTTAGCTACTGTTTTTTAATTTCGCAAAATAAGTCAAACTTTTTTTATGTGATATGCCAAATTCTAACTTCAAATCAGTTTTTGCAGCAATTAAAAAGTATAAGGTGGTTTAAGGATGTCACGTGTTCGGATGTTAGTGCGTTACGCTGGTATATGGGATGATGGACGAAAAAAATATGAATGAGGCATGTTAAAAGACATCGTTGTCAGTAAAGAAATAACACATAAAGATTTACAGACAATATTATATGACCTTGCAAAAGTTGACCGTACAAAGTTCAACATAATGATAAGATGCATATATGAGATAAAAGTGGAACACGAAGCTCCTCCATTTGAGTTAAGCAATGACCGTGATTTGAAGTTTTATCTTCTTAGTGAAAATCCATTAGAGGTTCCTTTATACATCTCATTTGAGCCTAAAAGCAATCAAAACAAGAAAATGTTAAGCAAAGATTACAATTCAGTATCTGGGAGCAATCAAGCTCATAACTTAAACCAAAATTCAGCTAAATTAACTTCAATCTCCTGCAATGCAATATCAAAAGCTAAATTAATTATCAAACAACGCCTAAAAAGAACAAACAAAAGCTCTAAAGCTAAATTAGTTATGGTTGGTTCCATTTCTTTCTCTAACCAAACCCATAACCTCTAAAGCTTTGCTTCTAGAATCCATAACAGTAGCCCCTATAAAAAACAAATCACCTGTGTAGTCTTCATATTATCAAAATGCAAGATAACCACATCTCAAATTATGTTTATGGGATTGTACATACTGCATACTTGACATTTTTTCCAAAAGAATAAAATAAAAATTCCAGACCATAAAATAACAATGATATTCATTCCATTACATCAATCTATTTATGTACATAGTTCGCAACATATTTGATATACATAGTCAACCAACCGATACTCCTCCTTCCAGTGAAACGACTGATTCTCTTTAATACATTCTTGGTATTCAGGCCACTTCGCAACTAATAGTCGCTGCAGAGAAAAAAAATACACATGTATATGTATTTATGTCAGACCGAAATACAATAAGACAATAAGACAAATATCAAAAGCAAATTCATAACATAAAATATGATTGCAAATACAAACCATGAAGAGTGTGTCTACAGTTGTGAAGTTTTGAGCAGAAGGTATCATGGCTGTCCTAATCTTGAAGCGAATGAGAAGAAAGAGACATCCAAATGATAATAGAAAAAAAAAAACATTATAATAATAGGTTTGATTTTAAAAAACAAACATGGTTTTACTAAGTACTCTAGACGTGTAAAGAAAACATTATAATAACAGAAATAATAAGAAAAACCATTATCTCATCCTCCAACCACCGATGACACATGAACAAATCTCTGAAAAATTCTTTCGATTTTTTTCCGTGAAAAGTTTCACGCACCTCATCTTTTATATGCTTGTTTGTAATCCAAGCTTTGAGTCGATCTAAATCAGCGTCAGGTATTTTGTACAGAGGATCATATAAGGATGGTTGAGACTGAGAGGTGGTGGTGGTTGATTTCGTCGACCGTTTAATTAAAGTTGTGAAGGGGGTTGGCAAGTAAACACTTGCACGCTTGCTACGTGCGGGCCGAACGTGTGGTCGTTGAGTGGATAAGGGTTCTATTACCATGACGTCTGAATCAAAATGGGTAAGACTTTTTTCTCCAGTTTCCTCGTTGAAATTGTTAACGACGTCTATTGGCTCCTCTAAACCAATATGAACCTTCTTCTCCAACAGTCGATTGTGTCATCCTCCTTGAGGTCTCCTTCAACACCCTATGGAAGGTTAAAATGCATTAGTAAGGATAATGATATAAACTAAGCATCAAGATTAGCTATGTCAAAATAAAGTATTAGTAAGGATAATTTACACCCTATTACACAACTTTGATTCCTAACCTTTTTTTTAAAGTTCAACGTGTTTCATCCTATTACTTGTGTCATCCTCCTTTGGCATCCTCAACCAAGAAGGGGTACTGGGTGTGTCAACATCTTGTGTCATGACCTTCAAATCCCGTGCAGTCTCCTTCTTCACCCTTTGGAAATGTCAAAATGTATTAGTAAGGATAACTTTGAAAATGTTAAACAACAACTTTACTTCCTGACCTTTCTTTGAAGTTCAAGGTGTTTCAATATAGTCAACAACATTGATTTTAGGCTTCCACATTCATTCTTGAGAACCGCTACTCGATATTTGAGCTTCCGAACAACTTCTTTCATCTTAGACTTCCACTTCTTTTTCTTACTCATTTTACTCTTTTTGCCGTCATGGTCATCATTACTAACTTCTCTTGCTCGTTTTGAACCACCATTCTTTTCAGAAATGATGTTAGATGGATGGGGTTTGTCAAAAAGTTCTCCTGAAGATATTGTTAAATGCTCCTCTTTAGTCATCATCTCAATTACCTCATTAATTATGAACTACAAAGTGGAAAAGCAAATGTAGTTAGGCCAAACAAAAAGGAACAAAATCATGCATTCGATAAGTTAGTTACTATTGGTTGCTACTTACCATTGGTGAGTCAAACACCTGGCTCTGTAGGACATGAGACTTCGACGATAGTTCGCATACCCACCTTAGCATTCGTGGTATGACATCGTTGTTTACTTTATGTAGACCACATTCAGTGATGGTTGATATAGACTCATATGCCCAAACCTATTCCAAATTCGACAAAACAAGTTTAGCAAGTGTCCTGAGATATATGTATATATAAATATGTGCATAAGTTTGAAGTAGGAAGTAACATATTTGTAACACATGCGGAAATCTCATGATAGTATATTTTGTCTTAGTTGACTTATTCTTTCCCTTGGTATGTTTCATGTCCAAGGCTCGTTTTAAGGCAGAAATTGTGCATCCAAAAACCAACCCTCCCCAATCATAATTGTTAAATGTGGTCCAATCATCTACAATCCTAAACAAAGTTCGGTCCACTTTGGTTTGTCTATATTTTCCTAACAATGACAGTTCTATAAAGTACACTAAAGCTAATTTAACTATGTCATCGTCATCCCCCTCGTATTCCACAAATGTGTCCTCTAAGTCACTTACATAAATAGACTTTTTTTCTTCGAAGAACTTGTCCAACAACCTATTATTTCCAACCAATTAAATAGGCTCTGTTGGAGAACTCCATAGACCCGTCATGATGTTAAACTCTATTCTACCAAAAGTACACACAACTCCCGCTATCATGAAACTGATGTGATCATTCCCTTCATCTTCCACCTCCCTTAAAAATAAGTAGTGGATGAGTGGCCCATTAAAGACGATATTAAGATCCAAAAAGTGGCCAAACTTTGTATTTCTAAATAAGGTTAATTGATCTGGTTTCAATTTAGCCTTTATATTATGTGTATTATTTTCTAAATGAGATAAATTGCTTACTAAAGCCTGAAAATGATGAGAAAGATCAATCTTGTACATTGGTCTGTCAGTTGATGTCGAAGTCATACTGAAGTCTAAACAAAAAATAAACAAATAAAATATAATTGAATAAGAGACTTACTAAACACAGATGCATTGAAATTTGGATAAGTGCGAGAGAGGTGCGAGATAAAAAAATTAAAGGCTAATAAACTTGCTAAGTCTAATAAACTTACTAACCCTAAACCCTTAAACTAGCTAAACATGCATTCTAAACAGTTTAGGAAGGGTAACAATCTCATTTTGAAACTCCTAGTGAAATTTTGGTAGGTGTGTGATACATGCAAGATAGGTGCGAGATAAAATATTATGGCTCAATAAACATACATAGGACCATTCTAAATGGTTTAGGAAGAGTCGCAATCTCATTTTGAAACTTCTACTCAAATTTTGGTGCGTGCGAGATAGATGTGAGATAAAAAAATTAAAGGCCAATAAACATATATTGTAACACCTTTACTAAAATGAGATTGCTAGTGAGGGGTTGACAAATTCATAAGAGAGGGGTTGACAAGTTCATAAGAGGCTTACTAAATCAAATTGCTTGCACTCCTAAACATATATTGTAACACCTTTACTAAAATGATTAATAGTAGGAGGAAAGCCTACAATTCTTATGTTTAGGAACAAAACTCATTGAATCATTTGTCTTCAAATTCTCTCTAACAAATGAATCCTAAATAAATTGGTTTGACATAGAACAAATTAATATGGGGAGCTACTTGGTTATACAAGGCAACAAAGATTGTATTTTATTGGAACTACATCACTAAAAACATCAACAAAGTAGAGAACAACAATGCAACTTTTGATTATAATAATGTGATTAACTCTAAAAATAATAATGTCTTTCAATATTGTTCTACTGGTAGCTTTGCTGAGTTTAGATGGGATACCAAATATGTTGGAATTCATGTTCTAAACTCCAAGGTATGTATATATATATATTTGTAGCATGCACATATATAATAGATTATTAACCCAATTATCTATTATTATAGTACATTGCAAAGGAAATGGTTTTTCGTCCAATATGTTTATTCTTTCTAAAAACAGAATTCATGTTCCCACAGCTCTCTATGTGTGTGTGCCTATAGGACATATGCATTTCTTCTCTACAAATTTAATGGTATATCTAAAATGTGATAAACAAAAATCTCATATATCTCAAAAGACAACTTAAACAAGAATGATTTATATAAAAAAAACTCAGATTTTATTACTCACTTGACTTCAAAGAGGATGGATATGACACTGCCAACGGAGAGAAGTGGAGAAGAAATGGAGAGGTCCGGTGAAAACAAAGCTGAAATCGAAAAGGAGTGGAGAAGCGTTCACCGGAGTTGAAGTCGAAACTAAAACAGAGAGCCGTAGAGAAGAAATGGAGAGGTTCCGTGAAAACGAAGTTGAAATTGGAAAAGAGTGGAGAAGCGTTCACCGGCGTTGAAGTCGAAACTAGAAAAAGAGAGCCGTGGAGAAGAAATGGATGGAAGAGACGTTCATCAGAGGCACCAAAGTTGAAGGAAGTGTAGAAGTGGGAGAGTTCAAAAGAGGGAGAGTTGAAGTTTACGTTTTTTTTTTTTAATGTTGTTTTGTTTTTAGGTTGAAGAGAAGAAAAGGAAAAAGGAAAGAGTTAAGATGGAAATTAAATAAGAATATTTTGGTCATTTCACTCCAAATTTGTCATAAATCTCAACTTTTTAAAAATCAATCCTTAAACTCATTTTCTACTCCATTTTGGCCTATTTTTGGCAATTTCCCAACAATATTTACAACATGATCTATAGACTCCTATCATTGATAGACTTTAACAGATTATGCTACATTTGCAATATTTTAAAATTGTTGCTGTATCCTTAAATATTTTGAATATAATTGTGATGTTTTCAACTATCTATTTACCTAACAAGCACTAAGGGAAGGCTTTCGAGCCCAAAGGGGGGGTTAGCTTAAAAGGGTTAGCTTTGGCGTTCAACGCATGCTTCCTCCTCACCAACTGTTCTTATCGCGTCACTCACCTTAATGCAATAAAACCTTTGACTTATGTTTTTTTCTTTCCATCTCCTATTCTCCGTTCATATCCTTCTCACAAAGCAAGGCCTCACATTGGATTCAGGGAGTTCTTCTCTCAGAGTTAATGTGGCTTTTTTAGTGATCATTCTTGTTAATTATTCATGTATCATTATATCAATATGACTATATACAACATGTTGAGTATTTGTGATGATACTAAAACTATAGGCATTATTATGTAATCATGAATTATTCCCGAATATATGATCTTTTATCATAGGTCAATGACCCCCCAAAATGTAGATGTTGTGTTATTGAACTAGGATTACTAATAATTCTTGGTGTTTTGATTGTTGTTTTTACTATTTGTTAATTAAGTTATTCTTAAGTTATTAACTCAAGTGTTAACTAAGGATGTCAAGTTAATTGAGTCTTCGTTTTTCATGATCTTTTATAGACTTCTAATATGAAACTGTTTAATTTTGTTGATGAATCTATCTTAGTAAAATTAACTACATCGATAGAAATGCAAAAAAAGATATAAACAATTCAGCATATTTAATATGTTCATAAAAGGTATACGTGACAATAATAATATGTCAAGATCGCATTAAGTAATGTGTTCATTCTTTCATGTCAAGTATCCATATATTTGATAAAAGTAAAATGTCAAGAGTAACCAAATATGATACAGTATCAATGTTAAGAATCCACCAACCTGACATGTAAAAATAGTTAAAAAGTATTACCTTACTTTAATTACATGTATACTATCTTATGTACTTGACTTGACCTTTTTTTCATGTCAAAAAATATATAGATATTGATGTTTTTTCTATATCAAACGAATCAATCAAAGTATACTTGATAATCAAGCACTTGACGTAACTTGTCTTTTTTTAAAATGTGAAGTATCAATTTTTTGTATTCAATACATTTTTTTTTTCATTTTGGTTTATCAAAATAAAATTTAATAGCTCATATAACTAGACACTAAAGAATTCTGGTTTGGCATTGAAAATTGTTTCTTTCTTAAATTTAATTAAAAAAAACAGTTTCCACCCAAAAAAAGGCACAGACAAAAATGACAAAATAAGTTATAATAATTAAGTCCATAACACACACTTTATTATTTGCGAACATGATAAAAATGAAGCCCAACCCACACATCAAAAGGTAAAATGTCACAAATGCTCTCGTTACTAATATACGTTTGTCACACCTTATATACGTCTGATAAACCTAATACAGCCCTTGATACACCTGATACTTCTTGATATACCCCATATATTTAATTCATATACATCTCATATATTTGATTCATACACTTGATGCACCTGATACTCTTTGATATACTCGATACTCGATATGTTTCGATACACACCTGAAACATTAGTAATATATGTTTGATACACCTGATACACTGCATATACATTTAGTATTCTCCACTTATATAGTTGATTGATTAAATGGACTTGATATGCTTGAAGTCCTACTTATACACTTGATATACTATTGATATAGACTCATAAACTTGATTCATATATTTGATAATGATTCACTTTAATGATATGCTTTAACAATATATCGTTGATATATATACTTAATAAGGATGTAACATAAAATTTGAAAAAACGAAAATTATGTAGTAAGTATATTAACCAACTAATATGTATAATATAAGTATATCACAAAATATGTTATAGGCAAATTAATTATAATTACTATATCATATTCTCAAAATATATCATAGGCAATGTGAGGAGTAGTTCATTTATTGTCCATTTATCCTATATGAAGTATGTCTCTTAGTTTTTCCAACGTGGGATTCTAAATTTCTCCAATATCATCTATCTTACATGGAGACATATGTCTACTGGAAAATCCAACGTGGAACTCTCAACTTCTCTCATATACTCCAATATACCTCTCAAGACTCGTTTACTTGTACGTAGATTTCTCCCTACTCTTGGTTTTTCCAATGAGAGTCGATACTCGTTTACTTGTATGGGAGAAAGTTTACTTGTACGGAGATTTCTCCCTACTCTTGGTTTTTCCAATGAGAGTCGAGACTCGTTTATAATCTCCTACTCTTGGTTTTTCCAATGAGAGTCGAGACTCGTTTACTTGTATACTTGTATGGAGATTTCTCCCAACTACTTGACAACAAACGTAGACAAAGAAGCAGACATACAAAATTTTAACCACTATGACTTTCCCTTGTCAAGATGAGGACAGACGTGATAAAGTTAGATGAGGACAGACGTGATAAAGTTTTCTATCGTATTTGATACCCCCTTAGGACACCTGATCATTTCTAACACAACAGATCATAGAATGCGTACGTAGCTTAGTACCTTGTTATCTCTAACATAATAGATTATAAAATGCGTAGCTTTGCGGTCTCTATCCCAACATAATAGATTATAAAATGCATGTAGTGCTTTGCCACGTTTTTCTCATTCTGAGTTTACATGCGATAGATTATAAAATATATGTTATAGGATAATGCACGGTACTGATAAAAAATGAGTCTTAGAGAGGAAAAGACCTCTTAAGAGGTTCAAACTTTTCATTTGCAATGAAAGTGAACTATTTGGTTAACTAGAAATCTCTATCCTCCTTGGAGGCATTCTCCACCCCTTCTTCTCTTTACAACTCGAATGAAGGAAAATCACAAAATACTTATATACTTGATATAAGAAGTTATTTTCTATATCGACTCCTACAACTACTGATCTAGAAACTCTAATAATTTCTTCCGAATATTGACTTCAACAGTAAGAACACATCTACTTAAAACATTAGTAGTTGAACATACAAAATACTGAATCTAATTAACCAAGTACAAGAAGCCACTCCATTACCCCATGTCTCTAAACCACACACTACACCCAAGTACCTTCGAAAAGAGGCTTCGTGGAAACAGCATCTCCAAAAGTCTTCACTAAATCACATTCTTCTCCTTCAGTAATCAACTCCAACCCCAATTCCTGTTCTATATCATCAGAAGCCGATATCAACAAGAACTCACACCCTTCAAAATTCAAGAACTCAGGCGGGTCGGCCGGGTAATACCGTTTATGCCCAAATTGACCTTGCAAATGCGCTGGAAACTGAGCCCTGCGTTTGTGCTGAGAAGACGAACCACCTGCGCCTCCTTGCTCTGGGTTCTTTATTTGTATCACAAATGACCCTTCCCTTTCAATATTAAAGGATTTCTGAGGCTCGTTTTTCTCGTCTGCCGCTGGAAACTGTAGCTTGTAGATCAAATGAGTGTGGTGATTATTGTTTTTGTTCCTTGGATTATGCCTTAGAATACGGTAAATGCCTTCCCCCAATGCTCTTGCCGCAGAAATATGGCGATGTCCTCGAGTTGAAGTGTCGTATTCCTCTGCTTTTGCCATATTAGAAACTCATTTTATTTTGCACCTGACTATAAAAACTACATGGGGTATGTAGATTCAGTGGGATGTACCTCCTTGAAGCGCAGTCTTGATATCTTGAACGTTGGTTGTTACCATATCTACAAATCCCCAGTAAGGTCGAGACCTGTGGGATGGGTGTGGAAGGCTTTTTCGACCCATAATAATGAACCGTAAAAGGGGTTGCTCTTCGATGTTAACTTCCTGTGTTCAAATATTGTATGAGAGCCAAAATGAGGGTTTATGGTCATGTTTAACTCATCTACTACTTCTAATTTAGACAAAAATAAGTTGGACATGTCTTATTAAATAAAATGGTCAAAACAAAAGTAAATGTAGGTATTTGGTAGAATTAATTAATTAACCTGGGTGTGGGTACTCTGTCCACCATAGCTACATTGTTTCTCCTCGACCGTCTTCTCACCGGACTGTGGCCGAAGAATAATGTACAAGCGTTGCACCTCATCAGGGCCATGCACTTCTTGTTTTCCGACTTTAGGCCTATACAAGAAGAATATTTCTCCTCTCTCCTGATAATTAATTCCCATAACTCAAAACTAATTATTATAAATTTACATAACTATTAATTATATCAACTTAATTATCATTGTTAACTTATAACAACAAAACACACACACACACCTGAATTTCAACTTCATGATTTTCAGCTTTCGTCTTCAGTTCTTCTTCCCCCTCTCCCATCTTTCTCAATTCGGTTCAGTCCAGATTCTTGTTCTTGTGCTAATTGAGAGCTGCCGGCGCGGTGGATTATATTATATCTATTTTTAACCTCTTTTAATTTATTCCCAAAAGGTTCAACGGAACGACACGTAGGCTGCCACCGCACCATCTTCTTTATTTTCTTTTGCCACATTTATACTCCCTACCCCTGCCAACTGGAACGTCAAGATATAGAATCATTCAATTTTGTACTTTATTTTTTAAAACTTCTAACTAAAAGCAACTACGTCCTAAAAATTTATGAACTAAATTGGCATATTGTTAAAACTCAGGCAAGGCACAACACACATGTTCGTTACAATTTGAGAACTAAACAAATAATTTTATTAGAAAAATTAATGATAATTAAAGAAAGGGTTAACTTTTATAAATATAATAAATATATTAAAATATTTACCTATGGTATAACAAAATCAAAAAGTCCACCAAACCCATATAATTTTTTTATAAATTTCTGATAGCACTCCTTTGTCGAACGCCCTTCCTTGAATGGCTTGCCGCACCCCAAACACCCAGATTTTCTTCGCTCACGTCAAACACCCAGCTCCCATTTCACTCCTCATCTCCACTCCTCTTCGCTAAATGGCTCACCACACTCCCTGCTGATTTCACTTCTGTTTGAATGAACAGCTCCCCTACTCGTCAAAATTCTCATCAACTCGCAAACCCTCGTCGTTGTAAGTTATTTGATCTAACGGTTGATAATTATTCTGAATGTTGATAACTCTCATGGATATAAATAATGTTAGATTTAGAAATATGCTTTAATATATACACTAATGGATAAACTCTTATAACTAAATGTTACGTTGGTAATCATTCTGACTGAATGTTAATAACTCAAATGTTGATAACTGTTATGAATGTTGATAACTCTTAGATAATTGAAATTTAATGTCATAATCGAGATAGAGTTCTTGTAAAATGTATAAACCAATTTATATTGAAATATATAATTTACCCTTCCTTCTAAAATATCTATAGAAGAAACATCATAATGGATGTGTTGTTATATAGTGTGATGAGTCAAACATATTAGCCTTTGAATTAACAATGGATGTGTTATAATGTTGTAATTGATATTTGCTAAGATTGACGGTTCATTGCCAACATTTGTTTGCGTCTCTCTTAGGGGAGTTTAACATTATTAGCAAGTCCAATGGTTTGGAGGAACAAAATGAGGTACCAACCAAAGTTAATTTGCCGCCATTCAAGACCAAATTTAGCTGAATATTCGAAGTTATTGTGCCAGCCTTCTCCAAATAATAGCAAACTCGGCCACCTATGAATGGAACAAAAAACATCTATAAGAAACAAATAAATTGTAATACTTTATTTTGAATGAGAAAAAAATTATCTATTGAATAGAACATTTTTAAATATATTAGTAATTTAGAAATGTTATGTTGATAACTCTGTTGAATAGAACATTAATTAAATATATTAGTAATTTGAAGTGTTACATGTACATTTTTTAACTTGTTTTATTTTAATAAGAAACTTTTTCAATAGACATTAATATTACACAATAGCAAATCATCATGCACACATTTCATATTTATTGTACACTTGAATTATTAATACGCTGTGGCTATCCTGTAACTACAGTAGTCAATTGAGAGATGATAATACTTTACTTTGATTGCTTCACTTCAATGCCATGATAATATGACATCAACCTTATATATGTCATTTCAAATTCTTGGGTCATCTCCTTCTTGAGATCTTGAAACATACTTGCACGATTTCTTGTAAAAGTTAAGTCATCCACGTACAAACAAACCACCAAAATATCTCCATGATCATTAGTCTTAATATAAAGGAAATGTTCATAAGGGCACCTCAAATACTCATTATCAAGGAAATATTTGTTGATTATGTTATTCCACATTCTTGGTGCTTGTTTCCGTATAATGCCTTCTTCAATTTTAGAACTTTATCCTCTTGACCTTTCACATAATAACCAAGAAGTTGTTCTAAGTAGACTTCTTCTTCTAGATATCCATTCAAAAATGTTGATTTGACATCCATATGAGAGATCTTCCAATTATTTTGAGTAGCAAGCGCAATTAACAATCTTATGGTTTTCAAACGAGCAACTGGAGCAAACACTTCATCGTCATCAATGGCTTTTCTTTGAGAATATCCTTTTGCAACTAATCTAGCTTTGTATCTCTCCACTTCTCCTTTTTCATTTTTTTTTATCTTGAACACCCATTTGACACCTATTGCTTTCTTTCCATTTGGAAGAGTAGAAAGTTTCCACTTATCATTCTTTTTTATGGCTTTTATCTCTTCATCCATAGCAATCTTCCATTTGTCATTTTGCAAAGCTTCTTCAAAATTCAAAGGTTCAGTGTCACCAAATAAACAAAAGAGGGTACGGTTATTAGTACTTTGACTTAACTCTTCAGTTTCATCATATATGTCTCATAAACTTCTCATGCCACGAGGCCCTTCACTTGAACTTGTAGATGATGAAGGTGTGTTTTGTTGTGGAGTGATTGGCAATGTTGGTGGTGTTGATGAAGAAGCAATGTCACTAGGTTCATCATGATCATCGAAAAAAACTAAAAATTTGTAGTCTTCTGGTTCATCATTCCAATTCCATGATGCTTCTTCATCAAACATAACATCTCTACTTACCATCGTCTTCTTTGTCGCAGGATTATACAACTTGTAGCCTTTTGAGCTTGCATCATAGCCAACAAAAATATGTTTCTCACTTTTATCATCAAGCTTACTACGCTTTTGATCTGGTATATGCGCATAAGCCATACATCCAAATACTCTCAAATGAGCAATGGATCGTTTTCTTCCGGTCCATGCTTGTTGAGGAGTTGTGTTCCACAAGCTTCTAGTAGGGGAATAATTTGACAATGGATGGTTTTCTTCCTATCAATACTTTTCGTCCCTCATTCCTGTTGGAAGCGTACGATGAACACCCCAAATAGATAATTACCAAATAGAATATTTAAGAGGAAAAAATAAATTTTATTGGAAGACTTTAACTTTTTTATGTGTATTTTACTCACACTTGGATAATTTAGATTACAACATTTCAATCCTATTTATAGGATTGTCATGAGCATAACTCATACACAAATTAAACACAACAATTTAAAACCTACACTTAATTAATATGAAAACTCATACTAAATTAACTCTAAACATTTTAACTCACATCTTTTAACTTTTTCTAACTCTCATGAGTCAATTCACATATAACTTATTTATTAAAAGCAGGTTTAATTTTCAACATATCCTTCTCCTTCTTTAGCCAGCATTGTCAATAAAGATAAATCACAAATAAATCCAACTGACTCAACTACATAACACAAAGCACAAAATGTTGATTCAAAGTCCATATTGCTCAATCATAAGACAATAAAAGCTACAGAGACTGCTCTCATATTGACCAAACTTGAACTTCTCTTTCTCTCCTTAGATGAAGGAAGAACAAAAGATTTACCTTCTTTCATACTCAACAAAACCACTTCAGAGATTAAGATCTTGTGGTTAAACATACGTGTTTTCTTCTCTAGGATAAACAACATTTAAAAATGATCTTTAACTAAACTAAGCAAACACGTATTAGAAAGTAATAATTATGAACTTTGGTCTGAACACCCTTAGTGGAATTTATCCAAATGTATAAATTAGAAAGACCCTTTTAATATATTTAGAGTTTTCTTTATCGATGTTTGAAGTGAAGATAGATTAATCTTCTCACAAGTTGTTTCAGGTCAATCCTTAAAAGTGGTATGAAGAACCCACTAGCTAACGTGCTTAGTTATCACTTCGAAGTCCCTGACTTCAAAGTGACACTCCATGTTGAGCCAAAGTTCTCAATTCCAATATCCAATAGTGTAAGTGCATTCGTGCTTGTGGGAAGCAAGTAGTCCAACAAAGTTCCAAGGATAGTGAATAAATCATTATTTTATTATATTGATAGAACGTCGTACAGTGCATTGGATTTTGACTACCTCGATTTCTCAATGGGGTAGCTACAAAAATAGCAAAAATATTTATAATAATAAAACCCATGTTACTACATTTTCTAAATTGCAAAAGTAGCAAATTTAAAACAGATATCCCTTTGATAGCCCCATGGTAACTCATCGTTAGTCGTCTAATAATTGTCTAATATCACTAATTACTTGTCATATTTGTCATATTCACAATATGCAGAAAAGAGGTATCATTGACTGTTTTTTCTAAATGTTTTTGTCGTATGATGCAATTTTCCTTTTTCAATTGTCCATCTATTTGTCTTCGGAATTCGTGCATGGATCTCATTGCTTTTCATGGACGATGGGAATGGTGGTGAAATTGATGTTTTTGGAATAGTAATGGATTTCTAGGACGCTGCAAACACAAAGGATGAGGTATTATGGCCCTTGGACTTGCTTGATTGGAAATGAAGGAGTTGCCAACAACTTTTAAAAGCTCTAATTAATTTCTGGTAAATTAAACCCATCCCTAACTTGTACTCAACTTTCCATTCCATTTTATATAATTTCAATAGATATGGACAAAGTTCTTTCATAGAAGAAAATCCTATGATAAACATAGTCTATAAGTGTTGCAAATGTAGGTTTCAATTCAATCTTAATGGACCTGTATTTATTTTGACCTAAAAACTACACTTAAATTTCATAAAAAGCTTCATGAATATGAACTTCCCAATTTAGCTAATGTAATGGTCGGTCGGTGCAAATCTCTACTAAGAAAGAGTGCATTCAATCCTCACGTGCTCTTCAACATACAACAGTACAAAAAAAGGGGAAATCCCAAAGGATGTAGTCAAGTACTTGTTACTCTCCTCAAATGCATCTAGTGATTCTATCCACACTTACCATCACAGTCGTAAACATCACCAATCTTAATCTTCGCTATTGCTGGTCCCTACTATAATGAATTGCAAGAGCATATCAAAACAAATGAGAATTACATTATCACTACTTATGAAAATTTTCAACTCACTGGATCAGAGTTCCGACATAGGAAAATAATTTGATTTTAAATACGTTGTTATATATATATATATATATATATAATGAATATATAAAGTGTCTAATGCTCAAAATGTGATGAAACAAAATAAAACAATTACAATCAATACAACCAACAATAGCACTTAAAAAGAAATAAAAAAAGAGCCTTTAAAATCAACAAAGCAAAGAGTTCATAAGACGACTAGCAAAGAGAGGGAGTGAAACTAATCCATAAACCCAAACAAACAACTTAGAGAAATCTCCAGAAACTTCAGGATGAAATCTAAATTTTCAAATAGCTAGATGCTCTTGAGCTCTTCCTGAAGGAACTCATAGAAACAATTGCATCTCTTAACGCAACTTTTGATCTGCAGAAAACTCAACCTTGAGAACTACGTCCGCTAGATATAAATTTGTTTTCACATTTCTTTCAAATAATATATATCTTACAGTTTAGGAGGCTTCTTTCACCATTACATATAAAACATATGGAACAAACATTACCTCTAAATAACCAATAGACTTTTATACTTCTTGACACTTAATTTCATGATTAACCTGAACACTCCCTGATGAAACTTAACACCATACTTTACATCTTTTACTTTGAATTTGATTCTAATTTGTTTGTCAAGTTTACTTTGTTTTCAAAATCATTCAAAAAATAGATTTTACTTTCTTAGCTAAAATCAATTTGGTTCTATAATGGCTACATAATACATATAAATTGCTGACATGATTTCTAAAGATGATCCTCGACGTGGTCTTAAGTAGTTTTACTAATTATAACTTGATGGTGTGCCCTATCATGTTTGCACACATCACTCATAATTGTATCCTCGTAGGTTTTTGAAAGAGATATATGGGCCTAAATGAAGGGTAGAGCGGTATTAGTGATAGAGCTTTGAGCTCAACTTTCTAGTGCAACGGGTGATTTGAGCTCGTAACGTTTAAGTTCGATTGTTATATCTGGGAGGAAACATACTAAAGAATATTGGCTACACGGATGGATGATATATCTAGAGGCCTCAACCTAATTGTTATATTTTTTTTTCCTAGTATTTACTCCCATTTCTTTGTTATTTGTAATTCCCTAACAATGTCGTCGGTGGATGCATGGTAGCAATGAGAAAGATAACGAGGATGATACCAACAAAAGGGAAAAAAGGGGTGATTTCTAATTTTACAAAACTTATACCAAGTTCCTGCCTTACATATTAATCAACAACCTGACTTGAAAAAGAAAATATTTATAAAGAGAGATGGTAAAAAAATAAGAAAAAAAAAGTAAATTTAATTTTTGTTCTTTTTGTTGGTCCTTGAAAAAAAAAAAAAAAAGAAGAAAGTTTAGGGTGGTAATGGCGCAACGGCGGTAGGGATCAGGATTGGAAGAAAAAAACAAAGGTGGGTTTATGATATGCACGAAAATCAAAGTGATTGATCAAACAGCAATATGAATATGGCGAGAAGTAGGGGAGAAATTATGTCCATCATCATCATCATCATCATCATCATCATCATCACTCAAATCTTCATCATTTAAATCTTCAATCTCTGCAGCTACTTGATTCAAATCCAATCGTCTATCCACATCTTCCTCACAGCAACTCAACGCAATCTTAAGCATCTTCAGCAACTCCCCTTTACTACTCTCCCTGGCTCGCCCCAGCTCGGGGTCAAACACTAGCGGCGTCTTCTTTTCCTTGATCATGTTGTTAACCCAAGCCGCAAGGTCGGCTTTCGGGTCGTGGTTTCGTGTCAGGTAGTTCTCTGGGAATCTACCAGTTAACATTTCAAGAATGACTATTCCGAAACTCCAGACGTCTGTCTTCTTGGTTATGCGACCCATTTGAGCATACTCAGGGGATTTGTAGGCCATCATTAGACTCTGCCCTTGCTCTAGATTGGCTACTGGGCTTAGACCGTAGTCCGTCAGCAATGGCTCCATGGACTCGTCTAGCAACACATTTGAAGATTTGAGATGTCCATGTGCTGCTAATACGTTTGGGAGCGAGGTGTACAGGTAAGAAAGGCCCCTTGCTATGCCTCTTATGATCTTCAATCTTGTTGCCCAATCTAGTCCTGCCTCTTCCAGGTTGTGGTTCCCTGAAAATATTCATATCATTAAATTCTATTCTATGTATCTATGTATCTATATATATATATATATATATATATATTATAGTTAATTACCATGCAAATGGCTGGCCAAACTCCCATTATCCACAAAGTCTGAAATCAACAGCTTCTCTTCCTTCCTATAATAGTAAGCAACCAAAGGAAGTAAATTGGGATGCGTCAACCTCCCTAACCTTCTCATATGCTCATGAAACTCTTCTCTTCCCACATTATTCATATGCTTATAACGCTTCACCACCACTGCATTACTAAGTATTGTTGCTTTATACGACGAACCAAATGACCCACTCCCCAAAATTTCCGCCGACGCTCTTAACAAGTCTTGTAAATCGAACCTCTCCCTGTCGTCCCTCACAAACAACAGTTTTCCATGCTCGGCCCCTCCTCGCCTCGTTGCCTGAGCCACCGACGATGATGATGACTCTATTGATCTATATCCGTCCCCTACCCCTGCTGTTACCTGCTTAGCGTTCACGTATTTGTTCTGATCCTGATCTTCCATGTTTATCATCCCTGCATTCTCCTTCCCTAGTTGTAATGCTGCTGGCTGGTTTCTTAAATTCAATATGATGAAAATTGCAGCTAGTACTGCTAATGTTAGCCCCACAATTATGACTATCACTGCGATCTTTAGTAGCCCCGAGGATGACATTGGGGCTTTTCCGCATTCTGGTAGTGGATCCCCGCATAGATCAATGTTGCCTACAATATACAAACATTCATCATAGTATCATACTACTTTACTGCAAAGCACTTCCAAACTTATGCTCTAATGTCTAATTTATTATAATATTGTTAAAGTTGGGTTAATAACATTTGGTTTATTATTTTCGAAAATTAAATTGGGAGACACTACTTATTTATTTATTATAGTTAATGATTATTATACTCTCACTTCCTTATATATAATATATAATAGTTGGTATTGTTTGGAGTGTGAAAAATGAGAAGATAAGAAATAGTAAACAAACGTAAGAAAATGAATTTTGAAACAGTAATAATATTATTATTATAGTTAATTATATAAATACAAAATACTAATTATTATAATTAAACTTCCAAAAACAAGTGGGATCAAGAGTTTAGGATATGTTTATGATAACGTTCATATTTCTCGTTCTTTGCTTCTCGTATTTTGTTTCTTATTGTTTGAGAATAAAAAACATGACTATTTTCTAAAATATAATAATAAAGTTGTATTATATTTTTTATATATTGTCTAAATTAAATCAACCTTGTCATCTTTAACTCAAGTCATTTGTCATGAATGATTCGAATCAAATCTAACCTAAGTGAAACCCAAACATAAGTTTTTATGTGTGTTTGATTATTAATTTTCTTCAAAAAAAAATTTAAAACCCCCGTTAAAGTTTAGAAACTAAATATAGGTTATTTTTTAAAATAGAATTATTTAGTTTATTTTTATAATTTGATTAGGAACTCTTAACTATTTTATTTGAGAAAGTATTTAGAAGGAAACAAATATAAGTTTTGAGGGGAAAAAAAATTATTTCTTACCTGAAAAGCATGAAGGATCCATATGGCTTAAACTAGTGGGAATAGGGCCGTCCAATTCGTTATTGGAAACATTAAGTTTGGTCAAAGTATGTATTTGAAGTGGAGGGACTTGGCCTTTGAATTTGTTACCATCGAGTCTCAACTCCATAAGCCTAGACAGTGAAGCGAGAGATGAGGGAATTGGGCCCTTGAATTCATTATTGGTCAAAAATACTTTCTTCAAAAATTTCATACCCGTAAAGGCATCATCTGGGATTTCTCCTGAAAAATGGTTATAGGAAAGATAAACAGACCGCAAACTTCCTAATTTGCTTATAACAGGAGGCCAAGACCCAACCAATGTGTTGTTCATGAAGCTAAGTGTACGCAAACGAGTCAATGAAACCAGGGAATTCATATCAACTTCTCCCTTAAGTCCCATATTTTCAAGCCTTAGACCTCTAACGTGCCCATTCAAACAAAGCACTCCAGCCCAATTCGACTTGTGGTGCTCGCAAGGCGGAACCGAAGGTTTCCAATTGTTAAGAGCCGTGGCCGATGTCAAAGATCGCTTGAATTGGAGCAAAGTTTCGGCATCAGAAACCGAGAAGACCACAATTATGCATGATGATGAGAGTAAGAAAAAGAGGAAGAAGAAGGAAGAAGCGGCGCTGATCAATGGGGCCGGTGCGCGCATAAGCCCTGCCACGCGCACGCCCGTTGGCATTGGCCCTTCAAAGCTAAGCCACCGATAATAATGTGGCTCCCAATTAACATATAACCTCAACTAGGCGTTGGTGGAAAATGCATGGGAAGCCTAGGAATACCCCCTTAAAAAAATATGGAGTTTCCTTTTTGTTTTAGTTAAAATTTCTGCTATTTAATTAGTTGAGTTGAGAAAAGGTATGGAAAAGGATTTGGAGTTGAAACTAAAGAAGGTTGGAGGGAATTGAAAGGGTATGCCTAAATTGCAACCCATCATCCCTTTCCATGACCACTTACGATGGGGAGATATCCAAGGCCAGCCTTTAAATTTTTTAGGATCTACCCAATTTCTGTTGCCCCCTTAACTATTTTGTTATTAATCCTATTTTATTTGTTTTAATCTTTTTTTATAAATTATTATTATTAGGGTTATGTATTAGTATTTTTTTTTTCCTTGTATGGATACTTGGTCAATTTGGTGGTCAACCTATTTGTTTTTATTTGTTCTAACTACATTCGGTTTGTTCATCTTTTTAATTAAGCATTTTTTTTTGACAAATTATTCAATCAGTTTACCACACCCATCCTAATAATAATATTAAAGTATTTTATGTTTGTGTGTTGGATTTGTGTGGTTTACATAATATAATTAGTTGATTGTAGAAATTATGTGTCAAATGAGAGGGTTTAGAGAAATATTGCTACAAGAAAAACTACCTATTATGACAGTTGTATACATTCCAAATTGAGAGGAGAAAAGAAAACACTGTCACAAAAGCTAAAAAACCGCGTTTTTTGTGGAAAAAGATGGAATTTTTCGGATTTTACTTTTCGCGACAGTTATTTGGTGTCATAAAAGATATAAAAAAATAATTTATTTAATTTATTAAAATAAAATTTATTTTAAATAAAAATTTTATTAAAATCAGATTTTTTCCTGATTCTAAAAATATTAAATAATTTATTTATTAAAATAAAACATCTCCAAATTAAAACTCTTTCTCTACCTCCTCCTCCTCCTCTTCTTCTTCTCTTCTTCTTCTCTTCTTCTTCTCTTTTTCTTCTTCTTTGTAGAAGATCCACACATCGCCCCTCCTCGATTTTTCCTCCATTCCGCTAATCATCTCTCTCCCTCTCTCACGCACACCAAAAAAGACTAGACTTTTGGTCAAAAACGAGCGAAATCTCTGTCTTTCTCTCCTTCAGCCGACGTAACCACCCAACACCCCTTGCACCGCTGAACTCACTGGTGAATCTCAACCATTATTTCTATTGTTTGTATTTATACATGATATTAACTTCAAATGCTTTCATTTTACCCACAATGTGATATATTGATGGTTCTTTTTATGAAAAACATCTCTCATAGCTTTGCTTTTATAGGAGATATGTGTTTGTTTTGTCTATCATCCTATTCAATATTGTTGTTTACAATCATTCTTCTAATTTGAATCTACATTTTTTCTTTATGGTTGGCTATGTGATGAAACATTTTGGTAGCTTACAATCTGTTTGATGAAATGCCTCAATGAAGCATTTGGTTGATTTTTTATTGATTGTTGTTCGTTCGAATTAGGAAATCAAGGCCAAGGGAGATGTCATGGCTATGGGCTGAAGCTTTGAGAAAAAGAGAATGAAAAATGAAATGTGAGATTTTAAACTTTGATGGTGTGTAGGGTCTTTTTGTTTATCTATGCATTTCCCAAGTGAATTTGAGTACTTTTGATTTTTCTATTGATATTTTGTTTAGGGTTGCTATTGAGTTGTATCGTAATTGCATGATAGTTATAGCATAAACAAACTATATATATAAACTTGAACACAAGTAATTGTTATCTAACTCATTACTAAATTGTTGTAATTTACTAATGATTGAAGATTAAAAAAAGTTATGAACGTTTTCACTATGAGAAATAAATAAACTCTTTATGTTGCTAATGAACTTATCTTGATTTATAGGAAGCTCTGATAAACCATCAATTTAAGCAATTGTTTTAGCCTTGTTATAGTTGTGAATTCTATTTCTTTTTGTTGGTGTTGGAAGTCAGTATGCAATAATGGTCCTACTCCTCTTTGACAGAGAGAAGTATGATATTTGTGAGGTAAGACATTTGCTATTAAACCTAAATGTATCATTGAATTCCATTTTCCATTGTCATTATCTTTGAAAAAGAAGTCTAACCTTCACTCTCTTTTTCTTTTTGTCTATATTATGATCTTGCAATCTTGGAAGCATTACAGTTTCTTTTGTAACATAAAATTCTTTTATTTTATTTGGATTAAAATTATGTCTTGCTTTGATTGAAGGATAGAGGGAAGTGATTATTGATAATTATAGGTATGTTCTCTCTCCCTTTCTTACAATAAGGATAGTAGCAACAAAAAATACTACATGTTCTATATTGAAAGGAAAGACAAAAAATGATGTGAATTAAGATTTATTTTGTATGGTAGAATTTTATTTGCCACTTACCATGCTAGATCTTTCCAAGAGGAGTAAATTTGAAAATGTCGAAATACACCATCTGCTTGAAACATAAACCGGGATGTATGTTATACACATTGGAAAGGTATGAATGTATATGTTGAAACTTAAGCCTATACACTTTTCAAGAGAATTTCTGTATGTTATCTATTTGGTTTTTGGCTTTAAGTTTTTGAAACTTAAGCCTATACACTTTTTTTACCTCTACTTTTTATCAACATTTTTAATCTATATTTTCTTCCTATGACTACCTTATGACATTTTGAATAACTGATTGAATTGAGGATTAGCATAAAGTTCTCTTACTTCAAGGGCGTTGTCGTTATTTGTTCAAGTAAGTAGTGTCTACCTCCCTACCAAAATAAATATTCAACTACATGGTTTAAAGTATATTTTGTATAATTCTAGTCTCGTTGAAAGTGTTTTAGTCTAATTAGTATGGTATATTAGTAGTATATCAACGTTTGTTTGAATTAATATCATCCAAAATCTCCATAGTAGTTATTTCCTTACTTTGAAAGATCTTGTTGTTCCTTTCCAACAATAGTGTTGGAAATTGGGGGGAGGAGAATTAAGGGCTTTATGAGAGTTATCAACTCAACTTTGTCAAATTGTCATGTAAATGGAGTACGATTTAATCATTGAACATTTTTTCATATTTAGGGCTTGAAGAATCCTCGAGAGAGTGACAATGCTTGTTGAATTTTTATGAAAATGCAACATTGAAAATGTATTACTTATGAGTATTTATGTTCACAATCTTATTTTGTTGTGATAAATTGAGATGCATAATATGCACTAGAAATTTGTTAAAGTGTTAGACTTATATGTTTTTTTGATAGGGTTGGAAGGACTCCAAGGTACGTTTTTAACTATTGAATTACAATGAAAATTGTTTGGACTTGTTAGTTCAAAGTTTAAATTGAGTTTAACTTGTGAAACACAAAGATTTCATTTGTATACTGATTATATATGTTGGTGTGGAATAGTTTATCTTGCATGTACCTAACAAAATGATTATGTTTGCTTGATTATATTTCTATTTGTCCATTTTCTTTTGCTTTTCTTAAAGGTTTTGAGTGAACTCAAGTTTATGGTAGATTGGGGTACATTAAAGTTTATTGAACTTATTCTTCATTGTCCCATTGCATAATGTCCTATATAAGGTGTGTATATATATATCTTGTTATATTTTTTTAATCTTTCTTAAAGTTTATAAACCATGGAAAGTAAGTTGAACAGTAGTTTCTCGTTAGCTTTTGTTTCTAGAGACATGTCTTTTATGTACATAGTTCTCTTTAGGGTTTGTTGAAATTGGGTTTGTTGTGAATATCTATGGATTTTATGAGAGTCACCAAAAAAAAAAACACACAATGGTTTTTTTGTCTTTGAATATCTTTGAAATTTTTATTTCAGTGTTTAATTTGTTTGTTTATTATTGATTTTAAGTATATGTTAATTTTTCTTTGACTTATTATGCCTAGCTAATTATGAAGATCAGTTTAAGTTAGGAACTTATTGGATGCGCTTAAGGTTATATTTAAGTATCTACGACCTTTAAACCATAATTTAATGTTTATGATTCAAGTATATGTTAAAGGTTGGAATGAGGCTTAAGTATCCAAAATCTTAAAAAATGGCTTACGTTAATTTTGACTACAAATTAAAAGCCTTCAAACCATAAGTTTGAACCTCTGGGTATGTATTGTTTGATGTTTATCTTTTAAGGACTAGAACTATGAATCAATACAACTTTTACACCGTTACCAACACATTTGTTTTGTTAAGTCTTCTCTCTAGCTAATTTAATTTTGTAGGTGATACAAGTTATAATGGTTGAAATTTTTTGGTAAAATATTAAAAGTGCAGTTATCCCACATTGTTCTTGTAGTGTACCCTTTTGATCAATTATGTTAATAACATGTTTTGAAATTGGAGCTTCTGCGTTTTGTTGTGTCGTTTGTTTATTGATTAATGGTAATTTGTAGTATCAAGTCTGTCCTAATCTATTGGCATATTTGAGGATATTGTTGATTTTTCTTCCCCTGTATTTTATTTCTTCAATTTAAACTAAGTGAATAATGAATCCCATTTCATTCATTTTTGCTATTTGGTATCTCATCGTATTTTTTTTTATTATTATTAAAATGAAGTTTGTTTAATGATCAACAGTAGATTAAGATATTACGAACTCTTTGTATTAGTAAAGAAGAGTGAAGGGAAGGGATTTGAAAAGATTCAGAATTAGCCCCCATTATAACCATATCGTTTTTAGTTTGGGGCATTTAATTTAGGTTAGGTTCATCATCATTTCTTTAGTATTGTCTTCACCTTCCAGAATAAAGGGTTGAATTAACAAGTTTTTACAAAGGTAAGCATATAAATTCTAACCACCAAGTTTTTGTCTTATCATTCTTTCATTGTCCAGCTGCGTTTTTCTTGTGTTTTATTTTTCTAAGTCAAAATGTGCACCACTTATGTGTATCTTAACTTCTGCCTTCTCCTCAATTTGGTGGTTCAGTTATGTGTTGGGAGCTATTGAAACATTTTTTAATGTTGTACCAGCTGCAGGGATATTCAGAGGTAATGATGAGTCTTTGCTGTTTTAGAGTTAGACTACAGACAGAACTTATTTGTATCTAGTTAAGCCTTTTTATATTGTTATTAGTTGTGGATTTCATTAGTTTTCATTTATAACTTGGATTTAAACAACATTTTTTAGTTTCTAATTTCTATTTCTATCAAGGACATATTTGTTTGGTATGTGAGGTTTTGATATAATTTTACATGAGGCACTGTTACTCTAGTTTATTCTCATGAAGACACCATGTCCTTTTGTTTACAACATAGTAATGTCATTTGATTTTGAAGTAATAAACATGAGTTTTCTAGGTGGAATTGTAAGGAAGGATTGGATAACATTCCAATTTAAAGCAATTGGTCTATAACATAAGCGTATATAGTTGTATAATATTAGTTTAGACAGTATTGATACCTAAAATTTATTATCAGAATCTCACCACCATCTCCTTTACATTAAAAACTTTTCACATGTAGTTTGTGCCATTGTCCATTACATAAGCATTTATTTGTCCATTAAAATTTGGTGTTGTATGCTATGGGATTCTAGATATTTTCCATATTTAGTATTACTGTATTAGCAAGACATGCTTAATTAAATTATATCAGAGATACTTGCTGCACTATGTTGATCATTTTGCTATTGCTATTGCAATGCAGAGACTATAGTTTTCGTGTTTTAAATTTAGCTACAAATTCGAATCTTATTTAGCTATCTGTTCTACTAAACTTTCTGGATAAGTATTGGTGGTAGAATTTATATGCTCACCTTTATAAGTTTTATGAAAATGCAATATTGAAAAGGTATTGCTTATGGGTATTTATGTTCAATCTTATTTTGTTGTGATCAATTGAGATGCATAATATGCACTAGAACTTTGTTAAAGTGTTAGACTTATCTTTTTTTTTTTTTTAATCGGGTTGGAAGGACTTCAACGTACGTTTTGTTAAAGCAAATTTGATCTTTATATGGCTAGGTTGATGAGTTTCCAATTTCAAAAGTCAACATAAAGCTCTATTGTTTGTTTAACTCAAAGGTAAAAAAGAGTAAAGTATGTGGACTTGCACCAAATAGAGCCATGGTAAGTTTCCGATTTCAAAAGCTTACCTAAAGCTCTATTGTTTATTAATGAGTTTCCATAGAATTTTGAAGGTTTGAGAAGAGTTGTGGAAACTTGGGACAATATCACCCTCCTTACTTGTATTTATTCTCATCCTTATTAAGTTTTTCTAACTTCGTTTCTTTGAAATTACCAACTAGTGTAACTATGTTTTTTTAGCATGTGGTCATATGTCGATTTCTCAATGTCAATGATATTTGGTTGTTATCCAAGAAGAAAAAAACTCAAACCTTTTATTTGATTATTTTGTTTGGTTTCTAGCATTTAGTACTACTTTACTTTTTGGTTGATGGTTGTGATTTTTTTATGTCAGTTTGTCATAGTATGAAGGATTTGACCATGGTTCAAGCAACAAAGAATATTTTCAGAGGTGAAGGTTTACCGATTTGGTTGTTTATGCTTGTACAGAAAATCATGTTATATGTATTATGATGGTACTACACTAGTTTTGATTAAAGACTGTAATTTCATACTTGTAAATTGTTCAAACTTGATTGAAAATGTACAAACATTACAAAGTGTATTATAGTGTGTATATATTAAAGTGTCGACCATTTGTTTCTATGTGGGTGTTATGTATTTTAACATTATTGTCATTCAAATGGTTCGTGTAATGGCGGAGCGACAAGGAGAACAAGGAAAAACAGTAGTAATTGAAGAATTTGCAACAAAAAATAAATGTCATAATATATGGATTCGTTACACTTTATAATTATTGTCAATATTAAAACAATGACATTTAATTTCTAAAAAAACTGTCACGATTGACATATCCTTGACATTTAAAAAATGTCATAATAAACGAATTTACGACATTTTTAAATTGTCGTTAATACGCAAATGATGACAGTTATTTGTTGTCATGATATAAAATATGACAGTTATTTGTTGTCATAAAATAGTAATTAACGACATTTATTTTCTATCATGAAAAAACTTATTGCGACAATTTTAAAAAACTGTCATGGAATGACTTTCCATGACTCCCGCTTCTATGACTGTATATAATCTTTCCACTAGCAAATACTTTTCCTTTATTTTCTTCATAAAATCTCTTTTTACACTTGAAAGTTTTCGTTTATCAATCTTGTTTTATTCTTTAATTTCAACCTATCAGTTCTTTATTATATCATTAAGCTATATCAAAATTGTAGAGTGTGTGAGCAATCTATCCAACATCTCGATAAGGAAACCCATTTAAATTTTGGACAAAGTATAATCATTTATCCATTAACCGTGTTTGGATTGATGTTTGAAGTGTTTAATTTTTAAAATAATTTATTTTAAGATAAATTAAGGTATTTAGCATTTATCTAAAATAAATTTTAGAAAAATGAGATTATGAAATAAATCATTTTAGAGAAAATACATCAACCAGATTTTAGAATAAATGTTTATTTGGTTTTAATGAGAAATTCATTCCAAATATGTATTTTCTCTCTCTATTTTTTATATTCCTTTTTACTAACTATATATTTTTCACTCGATCATTTTTTTTTTCTTTTTTTTAAAAGTACTTTGAATATTTTTTCAATGTGTTCATATACATTTAAATATAGAGATTTGCAAATGTTTCTTTCAACCCAAATCTACTTCGTCTTAACATCTGTGAAAGAAATTATGACAACGTCAATGAAGAACATGATCATTCGGTTCATGAAATGAAAATGAATTAAGAACGTTATTTATCTTATTTATATTTTGTTGTTGGAAATCAATTAAATTTATTATATAGTTATATATTTACATTTTAAGATATTTGTGGTTTTAAAATTGAATTGTCCATAATAATAATGATAATGATAATAATAATAATAATAATAATAATAATAAAATTAATATTTAGTTTCAAGTATTTAAAAAATTAATAATTTCAAGATAATGTACAATTAATTTTAAAATATATTTTGAAAAAAAGATTTAAAATGTGTGTATTTTGTTATGAAATTAATTCAAAATGTTTAATAGTCTTTTATGGTAATTTAACCTACGTATAAAACATTATTAGTATAGGACAAACCAAACACATTTTTACATATAAACGTTTATATATAGGTCAAACCAAACACGTAAGTGTTTAGATTTTAAACTCATTTTACAAAAAAAATTATTTTAAAAAATATATTCTTAAAAAAACATCTTTTTTTCAAAAACAATCCAAACGGACTCTAAATCTTCACTAAATATCAATGAGCGATAATATTAAATATTTGAGGTATATAAGTAGTACATCAAATATAAAACATGAATATATTAGTCATCAATTTAATCAACAAATAGTTGAAATAAAAATAAATGTATCAACAATGTATATATATATGTTTGTTAAGTATATCAATTATGTATAAACACTAAATAATTACTAATTATAGACGATATATATATATATATATATGTATACTTTGTAGTTTTTCAATCCAATTAAATGCTTTCAATTTTATGGTTTGTATTATATCCAACTAATAATACATCCAATATGTTAAAAATGTGTGTAAATTAAAATGAGAATTAATTAAAAGCACAGTTGGTTTGTTTAAGCACAGACAATCAAATATGATTTAATTGATATCTTACTATAAGAATTAAGGTCTTTTCCAATGCACCAACACGTTGCCAAAAATCCTTATAAACGTCACGGAAGGTTACAGCGACGTCGTGCATGACGTCGGCAGATATGTCGCAAAAAGCCCATCAGGGATACTTTTCACGATGGATCTTGTGCCAACAACGACAAAACTTTTTCCAGTGCACCATTCAGTATGTTGCATAAGGCTTTCACGACATCTGCGTCAGAAAAGGTTTTTTATTATTTTTTATTATATTCAGTCTTTTTTATTTTATTATTATATTTTTATTATTTATTTTAGTAAGGCTCAACGTAATAAAATTTTTAGTAAAATGATTAAAATGAAAATATTATTCATTATAAAATGATAAATGAAATAATATGTTCAATACAAAAAAACAATTACATAATTCAAAACATTACATTAAAAAAAAATTGAAATCTAATGCTCTAGTACATTGTAGGTACAGATGTCAAACCTACAAATGACATAAAAGTATAGTTAGAATATCACATATGGAAAGTTAAACAAATTAAATATTAAAAAAGTGCGTACCCAAGTGATCACGAGCCTCTTTGTGCTTGACTCATCTCCTCGAGCATCTTCTTCATCTCTTCCATTTTTCATGCATGATCTGCTATTTGTCGATCTCAATCCTCCTCCCCCAGGTGTTATTCTTGGAGCATTCGGTTAGCGTTTTCAAGGCTCACTCTTAGTTTGCTAACCTCTGTTATGTGTGTCTGGTAGCCATACATACTAAAAGAAGAAGATGAAGCAACAATCCTATACTAGGGTTTTGGGCCCCAACCAAGACCTTTTGACTAGCCCAATCATCTACCCAAAACTGTCTCGCATATCTTGTCCTCAGTTAGTGGTTCAGAACCCTCTTGGATGAGTTGTGACTAAAGTTCCACCATTGATTATGCGCAATAGAAGCTTGTAAGTTTGAGAGATGATCAGACTTAAAAACATAGAATTAAAAGTATACCCAAACATAAAGTTTTCTAAAACTTACAAAAGCGTCTTTTGTTGCTGGTGAAATGAACTCGCCATTACTACTGGCGTTTGTTTCTCTGAATAACTCGACACGATCCACCGAACGATCATGTAGTTCAATGAGCTCTGTTTGTCTATAAAGAAACGACTTTGTGTCGTTCCTGTGGTTGTAAGGTTGTCGAGCCCTAACAGCCTTACACATATTGATTCTCCTACATTCCAAAAATGACGATGATCAAGACTGTATACTAGTTATATGATTGATATTTGATTGTCATGTAGTTGGAATTTATGTCCTAAAACTCGTAGTTTGTAGTTAAAATTAATATTCCTATTCAATAAAATGGTTGTTGAGGACTTATTAGTAAAAATTGAATACTATAATCTTAAATCCAATAAACTAAGGTATCGACGCTATCTAGTGTAGACTTGAACTTTGTGTAGAGACATAAAAATAATGTGGATCAAGTTTGACTATATAGCCTAAACGGTTTATAGTATATGAATAAGGTTGGACGCCTTATTCTGAGGACACTATAGATGCAACCCGCTTTGTAGTTAGTACAAACAATGTGATCCTGAATCGTTCATGTGAAGACATGAAAGTGGGGGCATCCTATGTAAAGAGTTTACATAAGATTGGAACCATGAAATAATCACTTTTAAGTTATAACAACATTGATTGTATAAAACTTATTATTTTGATTATTGATGACCTATGTAATTTAATTTTAGTCCTAAGCTAACTATGAACTTCTATTCAAATGAAATTATCCCTAGATCTCCATAGGTGAGTGCAACTCAACAGCGCTGGT
Organism: Cucumis sativus; assembly: GCF_000004075.3. Lineage (NCBI taxonomy): Eukaryota > Viridiplantae > Streptophyta > Magnoliopsida > Cucurbitales > Cucurbitaceae > Cucumis > Cucumis sativus. The sequence continues at coordinate 18,214,462 of NC_026658.2, forward strand.
CCAATATAAGCCTCCCATTTTAGGGGTAAGACCGAGTCGATGGCTAGGGATACATAGGGTGCAAGATGAAATTCACTCCTACACTCTTTAGGGTTAGTAGATAGATTGTTTCCTTAAGGACTGAATCAAAGTCTTGAACAAGGAGGCTCACCCTCTCATTAGCACGAGAGGGATCCAGTTTATAGGTTAGGCCTAAAACCAATTATTCAATATAGGATCGATGGTACTTAAGGAGCAAGATGTAGTCTCAAGGGTAAAATTGTATTTTGACCTAGTTAAGGTTATGAACAACCTGTAAAAGATTAACTTATTGATAATGGTTATATCAGATGAACACAAATATAACTATAGTGAGAGGAGTGCAACTACGGAACTTCATTGGAATCAATTAATCAATGAATGTTGATTAGCTCGATCTAAAAGGGTTTAGCCAGTTAATCTCATATCATTGAATCTCATGATCTATAAGTCCATTAGGTTCCCCTGCTAGCTCATATGGAATTAACTTAGAATAATATGTTGGATTACTTCGAAAAGTTCAAATTAAGCAAGGAGAGAGAAACTGGCATGTATATGTGATATAGTGATTGGTTATGAAATAGGGCTTTATATTTAAATGTGATTAATATTAAAAATATTAATATGAATTCATATTCTTAAGTTAAAAACTGATGGAAATGGTCAAAGTTGTAAAAAGTCAAAATGTTGACATTTGACATTTGACTTTGAAAAATCAAATTTTGATTAGCTTTATATTCAAATGAGATTTGAATTTCAGAGAATGAAAAGCAGATTCATGTGCAGGAGGTTAAAATTAGTCCAGAAAAAAGAAATGGTAAAAAGTTAAAGTTTGACTTTGACTTGTATGGTCAAATGACCTTATTGTCCTTGGACTAAAGTTAATGGAAAAATCCAACATTTAGTTTGATAATCCCAGTAAAACTTAATGGGATAAGTGTGTACGTAGAATGTAAACACCTAACCCTTTAAGTTCTACTAATGGTTAGTGAAATGTTAGATGTTGAGATTTGGTAAACTAATTACAATTTTTGCATGTAATTAAGTTATAAATAGGTATTTTTTTCATTTAAGCAAAGCGTTTTTTTCTTTTTTTGTAATGTTTTATAATGTTGACTTACAAAATTTAAAATTAAAAAAAAAAAAAACCTTTTTACTCTACCAAATTTCAACCCTAAGTCTCACCTTCAATTTTCAACTACTATAAGAAAAATGGTCTACGACAACAGTTATTTATAGTCATAGAATTGCCTGTTGTCGAAATACCATTGAATACAGTTTTTAAAAGTGGTCATAATAAGTGTTTTCATGACAGAAAATAAATGTCATTAATTAATATTTCATCACAACAATAACTGTCATCTTTTGCATATTAACGACAGTTATAAAATGTTACAAATTCATATAATATAACATATTTTCCTGTCAAGTATATGCCAATTGTGACAGGTTTTATAAAATCAAATGTTATTGTTTCGATATTGATGTCAGTAACAATGTCACGAATTCGTATATTAGGACATTTTTTTTCCGTTAAGTATATGTCAATCGTGACAACTTTTATAAAACTAAATGTCATTTTTTCGATATTAACGATAGTTACAAAATGTCACGAATTCGTATATTATGACATTTTATCCCTGTTAAGGATATGTCAATCATGATAGTTTTTATAAAATTAAATGTCATTGTTTCGATATTGACGACAGTTGTAAAATGTCACGAATTTGTATATCATGATATTTTTTTATGTATATTCCTCAATTACTGCATTTTTTTACAATAAAATACATGTCTTGTTCTTCTTGTCGCTCTGCCATTACACTAATCAGTTCAATCACAAAATTTTTCTAATACATCGCACTCATATGAAATCAAAAAGTAAACACTTTAATATATATATATATATATATATATATATATATATGTTATGATACACTTTGTAATATTTGTACACTAAGATTGACTAACAACCATTTTTTTGGTAAAAGGTAGTTTATATACATTTTTAGCTACCAAGAAGCCTAAAATAAGTACATTGACTACCTCTTCGTAAGGGTTATTCTAAACCTTTGAAATATTGTTGTGAAACAAAATGATGATGGGTACATTATTAATATTTGCTAAATTAATTGGTTCTTAAAGAATTATAGTTTTTCACTAAACATAATATGTTTCATTTTTCAGCATAAATAGCTCAATAGTACAACTCTTAGCTTTCAAGAAACTTAACGACGACAATTATGCGACTTAAAAATCAAACTAAAATACAACACTACTAGTCGTAGATGATTTAAGATTTGTCTTAACTAAAGAAAGTCCTCAAGTCCCAACCTCAAATGCTAATCGAAATGTTCGGAAAGCATATGATCAATGGGTTAACGCCACTGAAATGGTTTGTGTCTATATTTTTGTCAGCATATTTGATGTTTCAGCAAAGAAACATAAATCCTTAACCACGAAAAAAGAGATTATGGATTCATTGAGGGATATGTTTGGTTGGCCTTCATGGTCTCTCAAACATAAACCAATTAAGCACATTTATACCAAGAAAATGAAGGAAATGACCTCTATTAGAGAACGTGTTCTGGACATAATGATGCATTTCAATATTGCTGAAGTAAATTATGATTGTCTCATCGATGAGGCAAATCAGGTGAGCTTTATTTTACAATCTCTTTTGAAGAGTTTTGTACCATGCATTTAAAATGAATGCATCTTTAAATAAGATAGAGTTTACTCTTACCACCCTTTTGAATGAGCTCCAACGATTCCAAAACATTAGCATAGGAAAGGAGAAGGAAGTAGAAGCAAATGTTGTTACCACAAAGAAAGAGTTTATATAAGGATTGTCCTCTAAAACTAAAGTTGGGCCTTTACAAATGAAGAAAAAAGAAAAGGAGAAGACTCTCAAGAATAGTAAGGGAAATAAAGTTCTGAAACGTAAAATGTTATCACTATAACAAAGAAAGTTTTGAAAGGTAAAATGTTATCACTATAACCAAAAAGAGCATTGGTTTAGAAATTGCCTGAAGTGCCTTGCTGAGAAGAAAGCTAAAAAGGAAGTATAAGGTAAATATGATTTATTAAACTATTGAAACGTGCTTAGTGGAATATGTAACTTCAACCTAAATACTAGATTTATGAGCCCCTAATCATATTTACTTCTCATTTTAGGGAACTAATTGTTGAAAAGCTTGTAGATCAGAAGGACAGATCATCCTCAAATTTTGGAACAAGAGAGATTGTCTCAATTGAAGCAGCGGGAGATTTGAAGTTATTTGGATAGACATATCATACTTAAAAATGTTTTATATGTTTCTCAAAAGTTGAGGAATTTAATATATATTTCTTTTACATTTGAAACAAATGTGCAGAATATATTTTGAAATCAATGAAGTGTTCATTTTTTTTCTAGAAAATTTATTCACTTTTGTTCTGCTATACTTAGTAACAACTTATATAAGTTAAGAACCATTGAAACAGAATTTCTCTTTAATACTAAAATGTTTAGCATGTAAAGGAAAAAAAGGAAAATGAAAGATCAAAAATTAATTGGGGGAACCGAAAAACTAATGAAAAAATTCATATAGAAAACAAGTAATCTTGAGGAAATTAAAAGTTCTAAGTTTCATATTTATACACAAAGATGTGGAAGAAGAAGACGACATCAAAATTTTCCAAAAAAAGTTGGGAGAATGAGGAGTTTCCAAATTGATGATAGAAAAAAATGGATGAGATCTGATTTTGTCTGATATGATAGAGGGAGCTCCGGCGGCGACTGATGGGCGACCAATAAGCGTAGAAGGGAATGAGAGAATGTGAGGCAAAGGAGATAGATTTTCGAAAGAGAAGAAAATTAAAAGGAAATTAAACATAAGGAGGGGGTAGAGAACTCACCTGCGGCGTCAAGCGACTGGAAATCGACAGTGGAAGGGAGAAGGAAGTGTCGGTACCCTTATTGCGAGTGAGAAGGGACGTGAATGAAAACGTTAAATTAACCCTAATTTTCCCTTTGAGCCAAACTCTCTTCAATTCAGTAACAAGAGACAAATTCCAATTAACAAGCCTATTAATAACTGAAGTTGGAAAATGATGTAGAAGAAAAGAAGAAGAAGACTAACCTTGAATCGTTAGCTTCAAGTGTCTAATACTAGCAGAGAGAGGAGGAGCTGGTAGACGAAAAGCCCTAAGTGAAACCCTTGCAAACGACGGTGGGTTTCCTTGTAGACAATGACAGACAGAGAAACAACAGACAGAAATGAAAGCTTCATCGTCATTATTTAAACGAAACTCGTGTGAGAGTGGGTATCACAGTAAAAGAGATGAAATTGTGTCGTCTTTTCGACGTGGATGGTTTGCTTGAGCAAAAGAAGATGAAATCGATGAAAGCCTCCAAAGGTGGGAAATATTTAGGGAAATATTTGGGCGGGATAATTTTTTCTAATTATATTTTCTATTTTCCACTTCTTTTTTTCTACATTTCAATAGCTCAATTTAAAATGGGCTATCCTGAAGGGCTATTAAAAGACCTATTTCTTGTAGTGATAAGTCATGAGAATTGGATCAAATTGCCATATATCTGGGTTGGTCTTGCTACCCTGACCTTGTACAAATGGTTGAGAAGAGTTTGAGTTAAAGGTTTTGGGGTTCCAGAGAAAGAGTGAGCTAGTACATAGTTGTTATAAAGGATATGAGAAACATTGCTTATATATGAAGGAAAATTTAGGTCATTTTTTATTTGGCCAAAAATCGATTTGTGGTTCCCTGAATTAGGAAAACCAATTGCATGAACCTCACCTTCTTTCTTCTTAGATGTTGTTCATTTCTTTAATCCCTCATACTCAGTTGAAGCCTCTGCTGACCTCCCGTGCTTTATCCCATATTCAATTCTTTCACCAATAACAATAATGTCAAAAAAATTGGTTGTAGCATTACCAATCATTCGATCATAAAATGAAATCAGTAAAGTATTCATAAACAAAGATGTCATTTCTTTGTCTGTTAACGGTGGTTGAACCTCTGCGGCAATATCTCTCCATCGTTGAGCATATTCTTTAAAGCTTTCTAAACTCTTCTTCTTCATCCATTGCAAGTCTAAATTATATGGAGTCATATCAATATTATGTTTGTATTGCTTTAGAAATGCATCAACTAAGTCCTTCCAAACATGAATGTGTGCATTATCTAATTGAATATACCATCGAGTAGCTGGACCAGTCAAACTGTCCTGAAAGCAATGGATTAACAATTTATCTTTACCGATATCCGCTGCCATCTTTCTACAATGCATTATAAGATGACTCATTGGACACAATGATCATCATATTTGTTAAATTCAGGAACTTTAAACTTTGTTGGAATGATCAAGCCTGACACTGAGCACAATTGTATTGCATCTATATTTCCATAAATGTCAGTCCCTTCAATTGCTCGCATCCTTTTTTCCAAAACATCTAGTTTTTGCTTAGCCGGAATATTCTCATTTTGTCTCATGTTTTGAATTTTAGTCTAAGCTTCCAATTGTTATATATCTGGAACAGAAGATGGAACAACAAAACGCAGATTCATAGCAACATAGCAACTTATCTTGATTTCTTAAGAAACTCTTGGTTTTTTCGAGCTCTTTCTGCAAAAAAGTCGCATGATCCATCGATTGGCTTGCCTCCTTACGAAGTTTCTCATTCTCTTGATCCAACAGTCGACTTTTCTCTTTTAATTTAATGCTCTTCTCAACCCACTGGTTTGGTTGTTCAAAGCTTGTCTCTTTTACCCTTTCAACTACCTCCCGTAAGGTATCTATTACATTCTTCCTTCTATTTGCCTGCCATGCCTCGTATTGGTAACTTCTCCATAGTGTCCTTTGTCTTTTATCTTCCTCACAGATTTCCATGCACATAATGCTCGATGTTTTTTCCTTGACAGTCTCCAAGATCGTATAAAAATTCAGAGTTGTGTAGATTATAAGTTGGTGATATAAACTGTTTGAGCCACACTTGACGCAAACGAACAATGGTGTATAGTTAACACCTCCCCATGGTGCCAACAAAGGCACATTATAAAAATCTCTACATTTAGAAATCACATGTTTAGAACTCATTGTTGAAAAGAAAGACACTCAAGTCTCCTTCCTTGGATATGTTGGGTCCCAAACTGCCGTACCAAACTCACTAACTGTGTTTCACATTAAGTTCCATGGGTTACTGAAATCTAACCTTGGACACCTAAACTCTACCAAAAATTTGATATGGTTGTGTATCCAAATATATAATAAAGGAACACAAGAATTCAATTTTCCCGCCCCTTTATTTCTACAATAGTTAAGGGATCGAAAAGTTTCACCAAATATAGGTGTAGTAGGATAAACTTCTTGTTCTATTTCAAGAAATAATCTAATCACTTTCCATCAACATAACCTTCTGCTTTAGGAAAAATCACTGTAAGTTTGTGTCATCTTTATTAGATAGTCAAATGACACATTCTCTTCCCAACCCTTGACTTTTATATGGTTTTGAATTTCTATGGTATGGACGGTTTCTAAAAATTTTGACAAAAGCATTTTTGTTGTTTATTTAGGGTTAAAGAAATAAATAATTTCTCTTTCTTTTTTCAGGCATGCTAAACATAGCTTGATATTCTTCAATGGTGGTAGTAAATCACATGACCCATATGTTGGATCCCAAAAATTAATTATGGCTCTTAAAACAAAATAATGCATCGGTACGTACATCAACTCTACTATATGTCCATACTTCTTCGAAAACATGAATCTTCATTGAGGTGTCAATGCCTCCCAGATCATCTTTAGTTTTGCTAAATCATTTTGTGTAAAAGAGAGCTGACACCTGGATAGTACTGATACTTGAGAAGAACGATTTATGTTATCCCAAATTTTTGTTGCATCTCTTTAGCCCATTTAAGAACATCGCTTGGCTCATCAAACTTGGAATCAAAAGATGAATGCATCGACATATTGAACATCTTGGTATTTCAACACTGTTTCTTTTTTGCACAATTATGACAAAGAGAAAGACAAAAAGAAAAAGATATAGTCAAATCACTTTGCACAAAAAAAAATTAAATTAAAGGGAAACTTTTTTAAATTTGTAGATTTTACAAAATATTTACAAACTATAGCAAATTATATCATTGATAGTTATTGATATATTAGAGTGATAGAAGACTATCAGTGGTAAAATCCAAAATTTTGTTATAGCTCGTAAATATTTTAATTTATTTTGATACTTTTAAAAATGCCCCTAGATTAAATTAAATTAATTGAATAAACATATGAATAAAAATAAAAAATGAAAATGAAAAAAAAAATAAGGTTTTCATGTGCAAGCACTACTCTCACTATTTTTCTAAACATAAATATTTTATTTTAAAGAATGTTAAAGGTTTTCATACACTTGTATGCACTACTCTTCTACTTTTTTATTATCATTTTAGTAAATCAAAAGTTTTTCATGCAACTCTGTAAGGTAGACACTATTCTCCTTATTTTTATGGTTGAAGTCAAAGACCCAACTTCAAAGAAACTAACATAAATAATAACTTAAATCAAAATTTTATTTTAAAATAATAATAATATTGTAGAAAATGCTATGATTAAATCCCTTTAAGAAAACAAAGAAAATACGTATGATTTCAAATTTTACTAAAATGTGAAACTTTGTTTTTTTTAAAAAAAAAATTGTACACTACTTTTGGATGAAATATGTCAAAAAGAAAATGACATGGCGTTTGTATCATCTAAACTTTTAGAAGAGAAAGACTCTCAAACTTATTCTAATGTTATTTAAGAAATAATAAACGAATTAATCTGAGCGAGGTTTTTTCATGTGCCAGCACATGAGTCGAAACTCCTTGCAGGTCAACACTACTCCACCCTCAATTCTAGTCCTATAAGGTTGTAGCTCGGGTGAAGGGCTTGTGAGTGTGTGTAAAATACATGATGATATTTAAAAAAGGTACCAATAACATAGTACAAAATATTCCATATGAATCAAATAAAAAAAAACAAATAATTAAGTGAACCAACAAATCATAATAGAATAAGAATAAAAGATAAAAATGTAACACTTTTATTATTTGTTTTCAATGTCCCAAGTGGAGTTGCCAAGTTGTTGCGACATAATCGCAACGCAGAGCGGCCTACGTTCTCATTTATTTAATTTTAATAAATAAATAGGTTTGAAGTCGCCACCAACCATATTAAGGTGTGATTGGTCACCCAAAAATAATAAAGATGGTCTAGGTAAATTCATGAGATTTAAATTCGAGAGTCAATTGTGGATAGGGAAGATGTTAGCACCCTTACAACACCCATAAAATGGTTACCAAATTTTATCTTTTAAACTAAATTAAAGAAGGTTCACATTTTTTTTTTTTTTTAATGTCCCATGGTTCTCAATTCATATCGAAGAAACTAAAACCTAAGCATGAATTAATAATTATAGGTGACATAAGTGCCACTAGAAAAATGAAGCTTATTTTTTGTTTCAAAATATAAATTTTTTAATTTATTCACCTCAAGAATATTAAAATATCAAACTTTGATATTTTAATCTCCATCATAGGTGTCTAATGAGAAATTTCATGTATTTAAGAATTAATAAATTCATAGAAAACACTACTCATTCCCATTTAAAATATGAAATTGTTTATAATTTTAAAGACAAATTATTGATTGAATTTCTAAGGAAGAAATTTCATGTATTCATGGAATTTAAATTATAAAATCTTAAAAAATAATAAATTTTTATACTCAAATTAGAAAATAAACAATAATATAAAACAAAATATTGTGAAATTTGAGAAATATAAGTTGTGGAATAAATAAAGTAATATGGTGAGATAAAATAATATGATAAAAATAATAAGAGAGATACAATAATAGTGCCGAGATAAAATAAATAAAGCAGGATGCCAAATAAATAAAACAGAATGTCAAATGTCAATTAATAATGCAGATGCCATGCAATGCCAAACAAATAAAGTAAATACCAAATAAATAAAGTAGATGTCATTCCAAACAAATAATGCATATGTCATGTCGAACAAATAATGCATATGTCATTCCAAACAAATAATGCAGATGTCATGTCGAACAAATAACTGCAGATGTCATGCCAAACAAATAACGCAGAATGTTAAATATATAATGCAAGATGCCAAACATTTACAGGATACAAAATAAATAAAGCAACATGTCAAATGGGTGCCAAACCATTCAACCCAGTGAACCATGAATTTGAAAACACAATAAATTTGAAATCAAAATAGTTAAATTGGCTTAAATCTAAAAAAGGAAGCATGGTAAATCAACCTGACATAATCCAATAAAATTGAAACCACACTGGAAAAAACTTAATTCAAATAAAATCAACTTGACAAAATATGCAATCACCAAATCAATTGACATCCAATTGAGAAAACAAAGAGAAAATACCTTTGAACACTTTGATTTGGATAAAATGTTCTTTCTGTTTTCTCAACCCTCCCAGATGACAATGAGTGAGTAGATGAAAAGATTTTTTTTTACAATAAAAAGCGTACATTTCCAAAAAAAAATCTTCATAAAAATGTTTCCGTAAAATGAAAAAAATCCCCCTTATGTTTTTACATGACAATGTTGATCATTTCTTAAAATGAAAAAAATCCCCCTTATGTTTTTACATGACAATGTTGATCATTTCTTTAGATCAGTGGAGTAAAGACAGAGTATCGGACAAAAAGCAAAAGAGTGAGAGAGTGGCGACGAGGAAAAAGAAGAAAACAAAAAATAGGGGAGATTGGTTGAGAAAAATAGGGAGGTAAAACGTTTTTCTTTTTATTTATTTTTTATTTTCTAAACAAAGTTAAATTTAAATTTATTTTATAAAATAAACGTATGAATATAAAAAATGAAAAATAAAGCACAAAATCGGTATTTACAAATGATATTTGATTTTTATGTGATTATTACATAAGTTTAGCCTAACGTGTGACAACATTATTATTTATATTACTATAAGTAAGAAAACATATAATTTGACGTCAAGATGTACAAAATTTCTAAAAAAAAAGTATGTCATTTAAATATTAGATGAGATGACAAAATAAATATGACAGAACACATTATAATTATTAGGTATTAATATGATAACAATGGGTATAATTGATAATCTAGAAAACATTTTATATCAAAAAGCAAAAAACAAAAATTAAATAACAAATAAATATACGACAACAACTGGATAACAATCTATATCAAATACCAATTAAACATGTCAAAGAATAGAAGCTAACCCAATGACAATTAGAAAACAATCAAACAATATAAAAAATTATCTTAGACAAAAGAAAAAAAACGTAATCAGATGACAATTGAAAGGTTACAATAAAAAATGACTATTCGAAGACAAACTAAAATTGAAAATAATCGAAAGGTAATTCACATGGCAATCAATCTAATTTCATGCGCAAGTTCATAAATCAAAGAAGGTATTTTGAATTTTTTCAATTTAAATTTCTCTTTTAATCGAGGTTGGACAACCAGTTTTGCTATTTTTGCAAAAAATTTAACCTTCGGACTATATGGCTATTTTTTTTCAAATACTTTTGACAATCTTGCAATTGCCCATGTGTTAAAAGAGTAAAAAACATGAAAATTCATTGGTGTAATTAAATCATCAAACATTGAAATTCTTAACAAAAGTGTATCAACCAACAATTAATAAATATTATCACCACGTATCCGAGATGACATAGAGCGATCGATGTCCTTAAAAATGGTTATTTTTAAAACAAAAAAGAGAGTCGTCACCAATCTTTTTATGGTGTGATTGGACACTGAAATAAAGTAAATAGTTTAATTCAATAAAAAAATTTGTTTGCAAAGAAACTAGAGTTGGGTTCGAGAATAATTTATGTATGAGAAAGAGTTTAGCACCCCATAACATCAGTTTAGAAAACGGTGGTCAAATTCGATGTCTTGAATTGAGAAATCATTATTTAAATAAAATTCATATAGAAAAAAATAATTATTTTGTTTAATATGTCTTATTTCATTGCTCATTACTCTAATATTTGAAGCAATAGTCTCATAAAATAAGTGTAATACATTTTATCAATTAGACTATATCGAGGAAAAACTCCTAAAAATCAATAGACTCCAGTGTCGCGACGTGGTCGCGACGCGGAGCGACCGACCTTCCCGTTTATTTTATTTTAATAAATAATTTTGGAGTCGCCACCAATCATATTAAAGTGTGATTGGTCACCCAAAAAAAGAAGAAAAAAAAATGGTCTACATAAATTTAGAGATTTAAATTCAGGAGTCAATTGTATGTAGGGAAGGTGTTAGCACCCTACAACATCCACAAAATGGTTACCCAATTTTATCTTTTAAATTAAATATAGGGATTCACATGACAAAGTTTTTATTTAGGTTTTGTTTAAATGTCTCATGTTTATCAAATCATATCGAAGAAAGTAAAACCTAAGCATGAATTGATAATTATGGGTGGCATAGGAGCCATTAGAAAAATGAAGTTTATTTTTGTTTTAAAATATTTTTATTCACTTTAAGAATATTAAGATACCAAAACTTGATATTTTAATCACTATCATAGATGTTTAATGAGAAATTTCATGTATCTAAAACTAATAAATTCATAGAAAACATTACTGAGTCTCATTTAAAATATGAAATGTGTTTATTTAAAAACAATCTATTAATTAAATTTCAAACGAAAAATTTCATGTATTCATGGATTTTAAATTATAAAATCCATAAAAAACAATACTTTTTCTCCAATTTACATTTTTATATTTAAATTGTCAATGAATAATAACAATAACAAAACATGATAAAATTTGAAAAACACTTAAGCGTAATATGCTGAGATAAAATAAATACATTGATAATATAAGCAATATGCAAAATGTAAAAGATGATTAATGTAGGATGCAAGATAATTAATTAATAAAACAAATGCAAGATAATTAATGAATTCAAAATTATGCAAAATAATTGATTAATGCATAATTAAACGAGGATGCCAAATGGATATCAAATAATAATTAACAGTTGAATATCAAAGTAGGTTTAACCCAATATGCAAATAAATAATATTGCAAATAAATAATCACACTAAAATGAATATCAAATAATTATAGACAGATGCAATTAATTAATACATCATGCAAATAATTAGAATGAGTGAGTGAAAAACGTCACATACAAGTTGCTAATTAATTAATAGGCCAAATGAAAAATGGGTGTTGCCAAATACAGAATATTAATTATATCATGGATAATTATTAACATGGATAATTATTAACATTGGCAAAAAAGTCGCATGATCTAACAATCGATTTTTCTCTTCTAATTTAGTGATCTTCTCAACCCACTGGTCTGGTTGTTCAGATCTTGTCTCCTCTACCCTTTCAACCACCTCCCTTAAGGTATATATTACATTCTTCCTTCTATTTGTATGCCACGCCTCATATCCACTAGTAACCCCTTCATAGTGTCCTTTGTCTTTTATCTTCCTCACAGACTTTCATGCACATACTGCTCGATGTTTTTTTCTTTGACAGTCTTCATGATCGTATGAAAAGTCAGAGTCTTGTAAATTATGAGTTGGTGGTATAAACTGTTTGAGCCAAAATTGACGCAAAACTAACAATGGTGTGTAGTTAACACCTCCCCACGGTCCCAACAAAGACACACTATGGAAATCTCCACATCTGTAAATTACTCCTTTCAAAGGCATCCATTGGGCTTTCCATATGACATTTTCCGAACTCAACGTTGAAAAGAAAGACACCCAAGTCTCCTTCTTTGGATATGTTGGGTCCCAAACTGCTATACCAAACTCACTAATTGTGTTTCGCATTAAGTTCCATGGGCTACTGAATTCTAATTTTGGACACCTAAACTCTGCCGGAAATTTGATATGGTTGTGTATCCAAGTATATAATAAAGGAACACAACAATTCAATTTTCCTGCACCTTTATTTCTATAGAAGTTAAGGGATCGAAAAGTTTCAGCCAATATAGGTATAATAGGATCGACTCCTCGTTCTATTTCAAAGAATAATCTGATCACTTTTCCATCAACATAACCTTCTGCTTTAGGAAAAATCACCGCTCCATAAATGCATAATGCCAAGAGAGCAAGACCTTTGTCTTCATCAATGTAAGTTTGTGTCATCATTAATAGATAGTCAAATGACACATTCTCTTCCCCACCCTTAACTTTTATATGTTTCTGAATTTCAGTGGCATGGACGGTTTCTAAAAGTTTTGACAAAGTCCTTTTTATAGTTTGCTTAGGGTTAAAGAAATAAACAATTTCCCTTTCCTTTCCAGGCATGCTAAGCATAGCTTGATATTCTTCTATGGTTGACAGTAAATCACATGACCCAAGTGTAAAACGATTATATGCTGGATCTCAAAAATTAATTATAGCTCTTAAAGCAAAATGATTCACTGGTATGTACATCAACTTTGCTATATGTCCATATTTCTTCGAAAAAATGAATCTCCGTTGAGGTGTCAATGCCTCCCAACTCATTTTTAGTTTTGCTAAATCATTTTGTGTAAAAGAGAGCTTACACTTGGATAGTACTGATATTTGAGAAGAATTATTTATGTTATCCCCAAATTTTTGTTGTGTCTCTTCAGCCCATTTAAGAACATCACTTGGCTCATCAAACTTGGATGCAGAAGATGAATGCATTGACATATTGGACATCATGGTATCTTAACAACTGTTTATTTTTTTTCACAATTATGACACCAAAAAATATTGGCAACATCCATTGGGCTTTCCATAATCACACCAAAATGAATATCAAATAATTATAGCCAAATGCAATTAATTAATACATCATGCAAATAATTAGAATGAGTGAGTGAAAAACGTCACATACAAGTTGCTAAGTAATTAATAGGCCAAATGAAAAATGGGTGTTGCCAAATACAAAATGTTAATTATATCATGGATAATTATTAACATGGATACTATATGGATACGCAGTATGCCATGTGGATAAAGTAATTAACAAAGACGATAAAATGATGCCAATGAAGAATGAGTATTACTAAATACAAGATGCTAATTGATTAATTATGCATAATTATTAAGGCATGTCATATGGATATAAGTAATTAACACAGACCGTAAAATGAATGCCAATGAAGAATGAGTATTACCAAATACAGGATGCTAATTGATTAATTATGCATAATTATTAAAGCATGCTTAACACAGACTGTAAAATGGATGCCAATGAAGAATGAATATTAGGATGCTAATTAATTAATTATGCATAGGATGTCATAGGGATATAAATAATCAACACAGACGGTAAAATGGGTGTCAATGAAGAATGAGTATCCAAATACAAATACAAGATGCTAATTAATTAAAAAGAAATTAACACAGAATGAATGTCTAATAATAAAAAAGAAATTAACACATAATGGATGCCTAATAAAAGGAAATTAACACATAATGGATGCCCAATAAAAGGAAATTAACACATAATGGATGCCCAATAATAAAAGGAAATTAACACAGAATGGATGCCAGTAATTAAAAAGAAATTAACACAGAATTAATGTCCAGTAATTAAAAAGAAATTAACACTGGATGAACAATAATTAAAAGTAAATCAATACAGAATGGTTGCCCAGTAAATTAACATAGAATGTATGCCCAATAATTAAAAAGAAATTAACACAGAATAGATGCTCAATATTTTTTTTAAAAAAAAATAATACAGAATGGAAGATAGAATGCTTAGTATTAAAAAAAATACAAATAATTAAATTAACATGTCAAATGACTGTAAAATGATGAACACAACCGTTCAGCAGTATCATCAAGCATGAATAAAAAGAGAGAAAAAAAAAACTTACCAGCAAGTCGGCCCTTAAATGCCAAAGGTTATTCCTTTTGATCTTCTTTCACTCTTCACCTCTTCCTAAATCCCCAAATAATAAAAAAGATTCTCTCCCTTTCTTTTTCTTTTCTTCCATTGTTTTTTTAGATAATGAGATGGAGTGCAGACTACACAGAAACAGAAAGAAAGTGGAAGAGTGGGAGAAAGTGGGAGAGTGATGACGAAGAAAAATAGATGGTTGAGAAAAAATAGAAAGGGAAACAACCCTTTTATTTTTATTATTTATTTTTAAATGTATTTATTATTATTATTTTTGTTTTTAAAATCTAATTTTAAAATTCAAATTCGAATTTAAATTCTTTTTTTTCTTTTTCTTTTATAATAAATAAATATATGACAAAATACGGTATCTACATCCAGCATACGTTTTTTTTTAGTATAATCGATGTGGGTTATTAAAACCAGTTGATTATGAAACCTTATGAAATATAGATTTAATTTGAACTTCGAAAAAAAAAACACAAAAATATAACTTTGAAAGTTTTTTAAATGATTTAAAAAGAAAATTTAAGAAAATATTTCAAAATTAGGTGAGTTTTAAGTTAAAATATTTTAAAAGTTTGAAATTTTGAAAAATAGGTCAAATAGAAAATGATACACAATATAACAAACAAAATCAAATATTTCACCCAACAAATTAAGCAAATAATGTCCCTTTCTTTCTTTTTAGGGAAGAAAAATGCTAAAGTTTTTTAAAAAAGAATAATAAAATAATAAAATAATAAAAAATATTTTCCTTATACATTTCTTTTTTCTTTCTCTTTACTTAAAAAAAAATCAGATCACTAAATAAATTGTTGTTGTATGAGGTGCAAATCCTTGTAAGAAAATGTCTACGAAATGTAACCCAAATTAGGCTGTTTACGATAAAAAAAAACATAAAGAAAATAAAGTAATAAAACGAATAAGTAAAAACTCACATTTTGTAGAGATTTTCTTCAAAGAATTTTTTTCGCATTCTCTATAAACCATGTTGTACTATAAATTACATTTTTCTTCCCCTTTTCCTATTTGTAGATGCATGGTGTACTATAAATTAGAAAAATTCAATAAGTATAAAATCAAATTAGATATTATGTAACTTTATGTAAAATAAATGAAAAATTGCAATGTATGACTATTTTAGTAATAATAATTAAAGATATAGCAACATTTTAAAAAAATTGCAAATATAGTAAAACTATCACTGATAGACTTGTATTGCTGATAGACTTCATATGGTATATTAGTGATAGACCAATATTTGCAACAAAGTCTATCAGTGATAGACTTATATCATTGATAGAATTTGACAAATTTTGCTATATATGCAAATATTTTAAAATTCTGCTATATACTTAATTAATTTAAATTTAATTGCTAAATTTCCAACTATCCCAAAATAAATTAATTTTATTTCTTTCTAAAATAATAGAAGTGCGATCTGATGAGATTTCGTCTAAATCATTTAAAAATTTATTAAAAAAATATAAAAATGAAATAAGGACAGTGTTGCATTTATTAGATATCCTAGGTAAATATGATATTTGATTAATTCTATTATGGTAATATTATAATCAAAATTACTACACAATTTTTCTTCTTTTTTTTTTTTTGTAAAAGAAATTTCCCTTAGTTCCGTCTTTCTCTTCGTTCATTCTTTCTTATTCCATTCATCTCTTTCAAATTTTTTCAGTGAGTAAGAGTTTATGGATATATACAAAATTTGTTAGAGTATATGAAAAATATATAGTATATTATGTAGTTCATGCTTCCAACAGTTTTTTACGATATATGAAAACTATACCGTATATTATGTAGTTCATGCTTTGAGACTTTTTTAAGATATATGAAAAATATATAGTATATTATGTAGGTACATGAAAAATATAACACGTAGAAACGAAAATGCGAAAAATTAGTTGAAGGAGATTTATCTAATTGTGTTGCTGATGAAATTGAATAAACGACAAAATTGATTTGTGAAAACGTAAACAAGGCTAGAAAGGAGGAAGGTGATTTCTCTAATGTGTTGCAGATGAAATTAAATAAGGTCAATTTGTAGAAATTGTCGCGACGTGATCGCTACGCGGAGCAGTCGACCTCCACTGTTTATTTAAGTTCATAAAATAAATACTTTTGGAGTCGACACCAACCATATTAGGGTGTGATTGGTCACCCATAAAAGAAAAAAAAAACGGTTTGCGTAAACTTATGATATTTAAGTTTGGGAGTGGGTAGGGAATGAGGTGTTAGCCAATTTTATCTTTTAAATTCAATTATAGAGGTTCACAAAACAAAGATTTTTATTTAGGTTTTGTCTAAATGTTCCATGTTTATCAATTCATATCGAAGAAAGTAAAACCTAAACATGAATATAATGTGAAATTTCATGTATATAAGAATTAATAAATTCATAGAAAACACTACTCAGTCTCATTTAAAATATGAAATGTGTTTATAATTGTAAAGACAATTTATTAATTAAATTTCAAATGGAGATATTTCATGTAGTCATGAAATTTAAATTATAAAATCCATAAAAAACAAAATTTTTCTTTTATTTAGATTTTTATATTTAAATTGGAAAATAAATAATAATGACAAAACATTGTGAATTTTAAGAAATACTTGTGAAATAAATAAAGTAATATGTTGAGAGAGATAAAATAAAATAACAATATGCAAAAATATGCAAGATGATTAATTAATGCAAAAAGATGCAAAATAATTAATTAATGCACGAGGATACAAAATAATTAATTAATGCAGAATGATGCAAAATAATTAATCATGCAAATGATGCAAAATAAAATAATTAATTAATGTAGAATGATGCAAAATAATTAATCAGCGCAAGCCAACCTAGGTAGTTATGGCATGATTTCAATTAACGGTCGAATGAAGGAGGCCAAATAATGCAAATAATTAAAAAGATACTAATTAAGTAATGCAAATGCAAATAATTAACGACAAAATGCCAAATGGGTGCCCAATAATTAAAGTAGGCAACATAAAGTAGGCAATATGCTAATGTTGGATGCAAACAAATAACACAGGAGCCAAATGGATGCCAAATAATGATCGCACCATGCTTATTAATTAATTAATAAACATGAGACCAAATGGGTGTCAAATAATTAACGCATGCAAGGCCAAATGGGCAAATAAGTGTCAAATAATTAACGAGATGCAAATAAATAACACAGTAAGCAAATTGATGCCAAATAATGATAGCACGATGTTTATTAATTAATAAATAAACATGAGGCTAAACGGGTGTTAAATAATTAATTCTGAATGTCAAATGGGTGTCAAGTAATTAGAGTAGACAACATGTAATTAATAGGATTCCAGATGAAGAATTAACACATTAATACATGCAAATAATTAACCCACGATGCAAGACACTAATTTAATTAACACAACTTCAAATCAATAGTTAATGCAACATCCAAAATGAGTGCCAAAATAATCATCAACGAAAAGAAAAAAAATTCAAATCGTAGTAATCAAAGGGAATTAAATTAGGAAAAAAAAACTTACTAACACATCTGCCTTTAAGTTCAACTAAAATGATTCTTTCTTGATCCTCTCAATCTCTTCCCCAAATCACACAGATGAAAAGATTTTCTTTTTTACATGTCCTTTTTCTGTAAAAATCTCGAAGGTGGGAAAGTATGAGCGTGGTCACGAAGAAAAACAAAAATAGGTGATGGTTGAGAAAAAATACGGAGCGAAAACAACCATTTTGTTTTTATTTTTATTTTTAAATATGTTTTTATTTTTTGTTAAAACATAAATTTAAGATTTAAAATTTAAATTCAAATTCTTTAAAAAAACAAATAAATAAATGAGAAAATAAAAAATATAGGACAAAATACATTATCTACATAAATTATTTAATATAATATAAATATATTATATTTAACTTCATATTATATTAAAATTATTTTCCCAATAAATGATATCTTGATATTAAATACAAATATAAATTTATATTATTTAGGAACACTTGCAAAAATGGTAAAATAAGTTATAATAATTAAGTCCATAACACGCATATTATTATTTGCAAAATGGCAAAAACAAATCCCAAGCCACACATCAAGAGGTAAAATGTCACAAATGCTCTAGTTACTAATATATGTTTGATACACCTTATACATGTCTGATACACCTAATACCCTTTGATACACCTGATACTTATTGATACATCTGATACATTTGATTAATACACTTGATGCACCTGATACTTTTTGATACACTCAATATATTTTGATAGACACCTGATACTTTTTGATACACTCAATATCTTTTGATAGACACCTGATACTTTTTTATACACTCAATATCTTTTGATAGACACCTGATACTTTTTGATACACTCAATATCTTTTGATAGACACCTGGAACATTACTAATATATGTTTGATACATCTGATGCACTGCAGATACATTTAGTATTCTTTACTTATACAATTGATTGATTAAATGCACTTGATATGCTTGAAGTCTTACTTATACACTTGATATACTATTGATATACACTTGTAAACTTGGTTTATATACTTGATAATGATACATTGGGTTGCATTATTCATATACTTAATAATAATCTAATGAACTGCATAAGATTTGAAAAAAAATGAAAAAATCATGTAGTAAGTATATTAATGAACTAATACATATAGTATAGGTATATCACAATACTCATATACAAAACTAAGACAAAGTAAAACCAAAACAAAATTAAGGTAAAAGAATAAAACAAAATAATTTAGAATAAGATTAAACTCAAAATACACATCGAAAAAAGTAAAAAGAAAAAATCATAAATGAAGTTAAATTACTCCGATCAACAACTATTATATTTCATATTGCAATTATTGTACTATTGATATTCTAAAAGTAAGATTAAGACAAAAAGAATAAATAATTTTTCTAGTATAAGAATAAATAAATAATTAGGGTCTTAAAAAGTGGGAGAATAAATAAATAATGAGTAGCACATTAAAAATAAAAAGAAAAATAAGTTATTGAATGGTAGTTTAGGAATAATAACAAATTTAAGATGAAAAAGTGAGAATTTTGCCATATTTGCAAAATTCCAAAACATTGTGCTATAATTTTCATATCATATTCTCAAAATGTTATCCTATACAATTTTCCTACTATTTATTACATAATTATAGAAGTTATAAAATAGATAATAAATGTGGTACACTATAATTATGATATTATATTATATATTTTTAAAAATAAATTTCATTTATAATTGTTGTGAAGGTTAAAATTGTGCTGCAAAATTTAGGGTCATTTAAACAATGTGTTAGGAATATGGATAATAAGAAATATAACAACTTTTTTAGGACTTTTTCTTTTGAATTTTAACAAATAACATTTTTTTTTTTTTTGCACGTGCATGGTATTTTATAAAATACCAAAATACTCACATTCTCCAATTATAATTATTTCGTTTCTACATTTTAATAAATTTTTTCCTGCATTTAACAACTCATACCATAACTTTTTTCTTAATATCTCAAGAGTCAAATAACATTTATTGGTTGAATCACAACAAATAATATTTATTGGTTGAATCACAAAAATAACCATATTATTATTTTGAATTAAAATTTTCTTATGCTCTTTTTGTTTAAGTGAGACATTGGAAACAAACATGTTCAATACCTTTAATTCATACAATGGTGGAATGAATTAAAATTAGAAAACAATTACATTAACGGTGTAGAATAACTTTTAAACTAAAACATGTTCATTTGACTAAATAATATTAATTAAATTAAAATTTAAATCAATATTAGTTTAAAAGTGTAATTAATGTAATTATTTTTATCTATTGAGTGTAATTAATTTGTGATATACAATTATGAGTTTATCAAAAGTCTTTCTAATATAATTAATTTGTGATGTTTAATTATGAGTATGTAATTAACTTCGATGAGTTAATAATGTAGAGAACCCTATCATAACCTCTTCCTATTATCTTGGGATTTAAAAGATATCAACAAGTTTATTCATTTTTTTAATTTCACTATTGTGTTAAGATTTTAACAGATTAATTCATTCTTTATTTCAAAATAATAATATTATTAATTTTTATTGGCTAAACCTCTAACTTTTTTATTTCAAAATATACTAACCTTTTTGTTATCCTTTTTAATTTCAAAATAACCTATTAAATCTTAATTTATTTTGAGATTTTGAAAATTTGAAATTGAAAATTAAAATTAGTTTTCCTATTAAGATCTCAACCTTTTCTATTTTAAAATAAGTTAGAATCTTTAAACCCTTTTCTATTTCAAAATAAGTTAGAATCTTTAAACCCTTAATAATTTAGAAATTAAGATTACTCTTCGTATTAGATCTCAATTTATTTTTTAAAATTTATTTTTTTCAATAAAATAGAGTAAGATAGTGTGTTTTTAGATAAAATGTCCTAAATTTCATATACAATTTATTAAATAAATAGTATTAATTTTAAAAGAATCAACTAAAATTCCACTAAGAGACCAGAAAGATACCTTTTGTATTTTTTTGTGTTGAATGAATGTTTTTGTTCTTCCACCCAAATTTTCACGGGTTGTAGACTTGAAAATCAAGGATGGAAGATGAAAAATGAAGATAGTGTTTGTGTGTTTCAAATGTTTATATTCTTCTTGATGAAAATGCTTGATAAAGTTGAAGATAAAATTTAAACTTCAAATGGAAGAGGGTGGAGATTGGGGTTTGCCGACTCGAAGAGGATGAGTTCAAAAAAGCAAAATGGAAAGTGGAGTTGAAGGAAGGATTTCAAAATGAAGATAAGAAACGAAAAACAAAAATGAAAAATGAAGCCTGAAGATCGTTGCAAAGAGCCTGGAAAAGTAAGATAAAGGGTTTTAACTTTAATTGGACAAGTGTGTATTTATTCTATTTTAGAAAGTAACTTACCTTGAGAGGATTTTGGGTTTTTTCAAATTCTTATTTATAGTATATTTTTTTAATTTTGCCATTTTTGCTATTCTTTTGGTGACCCTTAGGAATATCCATTGGGCTTTAATTCGTGCCATTTTGTTTTGGATGTTTGGTGGTATGGGCTTAGTTATTGTAAGCTAATTTGAGGCACCTTTTTTCAAAACCACAGAATTTATTTGAAATATCTCAAAGTGGTGAACAAAAGCAAAAGAAGTGAGAAAGTACCATTTTGTCCGCAAAGCCGGGAGAAATAAATGAATTAAAATATTGAAAGTGAAGTTATTTAAAAGTTTGTAATTATGATTTAATGTACATGCTTACATTATAGCCATACAAATAGAATAGTCAGAGGCATTATTGGTGGAGAAGGCATGCATTTGACAGCCATTTCCATGACAGTATAGATTAAAGAAGAGGAAAATGAAAGAAAGCTTTTAATTATTGTGTTGCCTCATAAATTATCCAAAAAACCCCTTTTTGGAAAATGAAAAAAGGAAGTGGTAATGTCCTTTTCTTGCCCTTTGTAGCCATTGAATAAAATATAATATCAATCTATCATTATATTTCCAACTTCTGTACCCAATCTGCTGTATTATGGGTCAAATCCATTAAATAAATATAGCATTCATAACTTTCAACTTTTTTAAATTAAAAATGAATACAATATTCTCTTCTTTCCCTTTAAGATTAGTAAATAAATATATTATTTTATTCCTCTCTACACCCTACCTTTTATCCAAAGGTTCACATAATTTCTTTCTTTCTTTATTTTTTTACCACAAACAATTTGTTTTGGTCCTAATAATAATGAATTATTTTAAACGTTATTGTAACATTTTTCAATTCAGAATTTTGACTAAAATATAAAACTGAAGAACTCATTAATGTCTCATGTAGATTTTTTTTCTTAGCTTCATTTATAGTTTTTCTTTTGTTTCAAAATTTAATTCCATCAATAGTTGTTGGAACTGCTACCGTAACTCAACACCTAAAATAGTCTCGTCCCACTCTCTTCCCTTTCACCTTGAAGGATGATGCGAAGAAGTGGGTGAGCACATGATGGAGATAGGTGAAATAACTTCATGGGATCAACTGATTGAAAAATTCATGAAGAAGTTCTACCCGCCTTAGGAGAAAACCAGAAGAATGAGAGCTATTATGAATTTTGAGTCGAAAGATAGGGAAACCTTGTCTTACACGTGGGAAGTTTGAGTAGAAATAACTTTCATGGGATCATCTGATTGAAAAATTTGTGAAGTTCTACCCGCCTTAGGAGAACACCAGAAGGAGAGCTATTATTAATTTTGAGTAGAAAGATAAGGAAACCTTGTATGACACGTGGAATAGATACAAAAGATTGATCAGGGCATGCCCACATAATGGATCCTAGAGTGTATTTTGATAGAGGTGTTTTATGATTGATTGAATAGAGCAACACAACAAACTGCTGATGCATGCCGCTTTTGCATGAGGAATGTTGAACAAACTTATACAAAAATTAAGGATACATTGGACACGATGTTTATAAATCACGAAGAATGGGAGGACGATATGTCACGTCCGACCCCAAATGCCACTTCATGTGACCAGATGTGGCATGCCGTCTAGACACTCATTGCGTATCTCACCGTGAGAGGACACGATGAATGCCTAGTAAGTAGAACAACTAACTTCAACTTGTCTCATCACGAAGCCTTCGCCTCAAACCTTAGAGACCTATCACAAAAAAAAAAAAAAAAAAATGTAACCTTTATATTTTATTCCATCGCTTAATACTCTTGCCATAATAAAGAAATTCATTTACTAAGCGGTAAGTACGATTAATAAGCAACGGAATAAACATAACTTCTTCTTTTATTAACTTAATACTTTACACAATGTTTAGACTTAACAGTTACATTCATTATTTGACTTCAACACCTAATAATCTGCGGAGGGAAAACTTAAAACGTAAGTCAAATGCTTAGTGAGTGATGAGTTTAAAAAATACATTTTTTAGGGGAAATACCTTTTTGGGAAATACAATAGGTTTATAATAATAATTTAATCTCAAGACAATTTAGAAACACAACGAGTGCAAAAGTTCCATACGTTTTAGTTTATAAAAAAATCACCATTCACCTCTAAGACTTGGGATTCTCCATCCAAATCTATTAGCTTAGTCCTGAGATCCACTTTACTAGCGTCATGCGTTAAACTTGGGAATTCCACCAGCGTCTTACAATAGACTTGGGATTTCTACTAACGTCTCATAACAATCTCAATCTCAGACATGTGATTCGCTTTCACTAGCATCTTATCACCTAGAATTGAGATTCACTTCACCAGCATCACCCAATAGACCTGGGATTCATCTTCAAGAGCATCTCACATTTCATTCCTCGCTTAGATATGAGATTCACACTTACCAGCATCTAGCATCAAGAACACAACTTAGACTTGTGGTTCACTTCCACTAGCATATACTCGCATAGATTTAGGATTCACTTCCACTAGGGTCTCACGTTAAACCATGGATTTCCACCAACGTCATGCAATAGATCAGTCACCATTATTCGTTACACAACAATATCAACATCAAAGAGAGACATTAGCTCAACATATCACATTTAACACATAATACCAATATGATATGACAAGCATCAAAGAAAGGATTACAAAAAATACTTTTCATACAAATATTCATAAAATACTTTTTTTAGTTTGAAAAGATAATAAATTAGAACGATTGGCCTCCACTCTTCTTCCCTAAACCCGGGTGATAAAAAACATGCATTCTTTTAGAAAGATCGCTTATGAAATCATTCACAAATAAACAACCGTTTATAAGGATCACTCACAACAACACTTGGCCTCCACTCTTCTTCCCTTTGGCTTTCGACTTCCTCTACTTGCCTAGTGGTTTCCCTCAACTAGCTTCTCAACATACCATAATCTCCTTTCAACAACTCAATAAAAATTTAGCATTTTCCCACCCTTTTCTTCCGGTCTTTGGTCCTATTCATAGTGACCTTTCACATCTAAGAGTCATTTTCCTACTTTAAACGTGTCACCTTTCCATTTTTCTATGTTATGTAGCCAACCCAACCTCAACACTAGGCCAAATGTCAGTTATGATCAATAGACCTTCCCTTGAGACGCCAACCTTATCTCCTTAAAAAGCTAAATTTCTTTAAATCGCCTAAGTCTCTACTTGGGAAGCAATAGACATTTGCTTCCTCTAGAGGGTTGTCTAGTCACCTCAACCAAACAGCTAGCTCATCGTCGCATTCTTAGGGGTAGGTACCACCCCTCCCTCCTGCATTACTACCTTATATGCCTAATCCTTAGCGTTAAACGAAAGCTTCTTCTTCGTTAGCAACCTCAACGCTTACCTACTTCCATGCAATGACTCTTAGACTCAAATAATTCTCTTTGCATCACCCTTTCTTCAATCACATCCTTCTTTGTAGAATACCTCTTTCTATACTTGGTCAAAATAACTTATCTCAGTGAAGTTCCTCTTCAACAGAACTTCCTTTTGGAACAAATTCTCACATAATAACTTTGGTTTGCACTATGGAAGAAGGGGAGAAAATGAAGAAGGATTGAATAAGAAGGTAGTGACTCTTTTAAAAGGGAAAATGATCTCAATGAACAACCCGCTACAATCATTGCCCTTAATGCAAGTCAAACAAGGTTTACATGGCCAAACAAATAGAGTAATTGGATTACATTCGATGTGGTGGACCTTATACCCCGGACGCATGTCTGCAAAACACTGAGATTGTCGCGTACATTAAGAACTACCCTTACTCAAACACCTACGATTTAAGATGGAGAAACCACCCTAACTTTGGGTGGGGATCAGAGGAATCAGTTAACAACAAGGACAATAAATCAACCAATATGATGGAGGATGCGCTGAAGTATCTGGTAATCACCAAGGACACCATAACACCATGTTGCATAGTCCACACCTTCTTCATCATCAAAACAACACTCTTCTTCATCCTCTTCTATGGAAAACCTTCTAAAAGAGTACATGTGGAAGAATGATGTCGTTTTACATAGCCAAGTTACACTTCAAGAAATTGAAGGATTTTTATGTCGAAAAAGACGTCTAGAAACACAATGTTGACATAACATACCAATAACCAACACATGTAAAGTGGAGTTGGTTTAGTGGAGCAAGCTCAACGTCTTAATTCAAAACATTGAGCCAACTCCATCATTCAGGTTTTTTATATTTACTACCAAGCTTTCCTTGACGCTAAGGAAAAAAATGTCGGGAAATCATAAAATAATAATTTTATTGTTAAACATTCCCCGATGTTGAGGACAAAAACATTGGGAAACAATGAAATATATTATTCAATTGTTGAACTTTCTTAATGCCAATGGAAAAACACGTCGGAGAAGGTTGAAATAAATATATAATCGTTGAATTTTTTCGATGCAATAAAGGAATACGTCGGGAAAAATTTAAATAAGTATTTAAATGTTAAACTTACTTGACGTAACTGTACAAACGTTGCCATTGGGTTACACTATTGCTAATGTACACATTGATTGCTTCACGGAGATTGAATAATAAATTTTAATGATTAATTTTCCTCGATGCCATTGGTGAAACGTCGACATTAGTGTAACCCAATGCCAACGTTTGACTTTATGGCATCGGGGAACGTCTTATTGCACAACATTTTCGAACTGTGTTGACAATTCTTAACACTATTTGTTTTGTGTTCACAGAACACAGAACACATGCAGAAAGCGAAAGAGAGAAAGAGAAAGAGAGATTGAGAGTACATCCATCGTCCGCTGTATCATCCATCGTTCATCTCGTCACCTTTAGAGTTCTCTGTCGCCCACCACCCACCGTCCTCCCTCCCCGCCCACTGCCACTGTCGTTCGTCTCATGGTGAGTTCCTTTTGTTTTTGAAATTAGAAAAATGAATGTATCTATTATATAATGTATATTTTTAGTATTTAGATTAATATGTTATGTTTTAGAAAAATGTATGTATGTAAAGTGTATTGATATTATGTGTTGATATTATCTATTGATATAATGTATGTATTCCAATTTAATCTCAAAATTTGAATTATTTATAGATTTTACTGTTGAATTTGAATTTTTTTCACGATTTAGATTTCAGTATTGAATTTGAATGTGTTGAGATTTATACGAGTTATATTGAATTGGAGGGGGGGTATATTGAATTTGGGTGTGTTTATTGAATTCAAGATTTCTATTTAATTTAAATTTTAGATTGAATTTGATATTTAATTTAAATTGGAATTTGAATATGAACTTCAATTTCAATTTCAATATTTGAAAATGTTAGATAGCTTGTAATTAAAAAGGTTGACGTAATCTGTGGTTGATTTATTTTATGGTTATCCTGCAGTTATGGTAGTTTAGTTTTTTTATATCAAAATTAGTTTCTAATCGGTTAGTAGTGTTGGAGATTCTTAGGTAGCTTTTAATTAAGTTTGATGGAAGTGTTAGATAAATTTAAACTTAGTTTAGATTTAAACTTAACTTTAGTGTAAGTTGAGAGATCATGCATTGCTTATTCATGGAGTAAGTTGGAGTATTTGAGAGGAGGGATATAAAACTAATCCAACCTATTTCTGTTTTAGGGCTTTTAACGAGATGGACAAGTGTTGGATGAAACTTAAGAATAAGTTTTCAATTGGGTACAAAGAAGGAGTTTCCCAACTTTTAGAGGTTGCAAAGTATCACGTCAAT
The DNA here is from genome assembly GCF_000004075.3 of Cucumis sativus. Taxonomy (NCBI): domain Eukaryota; kingdom Viridiplantae; phylum Streptophyta; class Magnoliopsida; order Cucurbitales; family Cucurbitaceae; genus Cucumis; species Cucumis sativus. The sequence continues at coordinate 18,242,138 of NC_026658.2, forward strand.
AATAACGAACGAATAAGGTGTCCATAAAAGAAATGTATGAATTCAAATTGGTCCATTAGAGGGTGTAGAGCGACATCTATTAACCACTAGAATAGCCCCTCCTATAGATTAGGTATATCATGGAGAGCCGTGAACTTACACAGAGGTATGAAGAAACGAGTAGTAGTAATCCTTTTGATGAAGGAATTAGCAGTAACTCATTTCCTAAAGAAAATGAAATGTTGAGTATGCTGCATGATTTACAAGCTCTATTTTATCTATAATGAGTTGGAGCCCATTTATCAAAAGTTTAAGTCCACTGAAAAAAAATAAAGCCCAAGATTTTAGGGTTTATTCCTCTTGCCCTAACCTTCTCTCCTATCACTTTCTGTCATGTTGTTGACATTCCTTTGTGTGCAACTCCATCTTCTTCACGCAGTTTTCCTATTTTCCCGATCACCTCCTCGGGCCACCGTGGACCGCCATTTTTTGCGTTTTCTTTCTCCTTCGTATTCAGACAATTGCCGCTATTTTTTTTTCCATCCATTTATCGTTGTTTTCTTCTTCATTCGCATCCATACGACTACCAGCTTCTGCTGCTTCTTTTCCCATCGCGATCAAACCACTTCTACCTTCTTTATTCTCCATCGCAACCAACAAGTTTCTGTTTCCTTAAGCAATAATTTTTTTTCACTCGAATCTTGATTTCGTATCTCACCATTAATTCTTGCTGACCTTCTATGCTTGTTTCCCATTTGATGGCGGAATTCATCGAAGAAAAGTTCTTCGCTCACCTTATTTGATCGAAACCAATGTAATGGAGTTTCCTCCAACCTTATTGCTGCATCAATTAATTTCCCAAAATCACTCAATTTATACTTTTGTAACTTCCGTTCGGTACCTAAAACAAATGAATTGAAGTCCTTGTCGCTAAACACTGGTAATTCTACCTTCTTGAATTCGTTTGGATCACTCATATCTTGTAACGACCCAACTTTTCTAACTAAGTCGAAGTCATTAATTTTGACGAAGAGACCTTGATTGACACAAAATATAATAAATTCATTTGAAGTCATACGATCAAAGAACTTAAGTTTGGGGCCCTATTTCAAATAAACAAAACCTTAAAAGTACTGTTTACAAATCAACAGTTCGTAAACTCAGTTCAATCACAAAATATTTTAAACAACCTCATGTACTAAGAAAAAAGGAAAAACATAAAGTGGAAGCAAATTAAAATATCCCCTATGACAATCACACTTCCTTCCTACCGCTCGCCGGTTTGCCACCCTTGTTACCTTTTCCTGAAAAAGTTAAACATAAAAGGGGTGAGTATAACCATACTCAGTAAGAGACCCGCTACTGGTCCCGTTAGGAAAAAAATAAACTATTAGCTCCCTATGGAGTACCCTACACAGTCACAGTCTTGTGATCCCGTAGGATACACGTAATCAGTCTAACGCCCCAAAGGACGCATAATCAGTCTAGTGTTCTGCAGAAACACATATCAGTCTAATGCTCTCGAATGATGCACATATCAGTCTTGTGATCCCGAAGAATGCACATATCAGTCTAATGCTCCTGAATGGTGCACAAAAGGGTGGTGATCCCGTAGGACACCAGCAAGGTAACTACCCAATAAGAAATTAATAATTTTCACTTCAGTCCATTCTAAACATCTTAACAGTCATTCACAGTTCAGTTAAAGATCCTCATCACATAAACTTTTCATTTAACCCCAAACAGTTGTCTTACTTTAATTTAGCCTAAGGTCAGTAAAAAACATAACGGTACATCAGTCATCAAACTAAATATTCATAATATTCTCCTCAGTCTACAAGGGCACAACCATGACGTCTCCTCAGTTCACAAGTACACAACCATAACAATATCATACATTTAGTCTAAACCACAACCCACCAGTTCAAAACAACCCCTATATAGGAAACATTTATGAGTTTCAGTCATTCCACATCCACATCAATCCATACATATATATAAATTTCTCCTAGTCAAACACAGTAGACATTACACATTAAGTTCACATCCAAACATACATCATAACCATCATTCCAATTAAGTTTAGATATAACATTACAATACATACCGTCGATACATCTTAATTTTTATTGTTGAGTCCAGTAGAAAGTCCCTTACCTCAAATTTATGCAAGTTCTTCAATCGAACTAAAACCAATAAATCAAGTCCTAAACATAAACAAACATAGAATCAACGTCCTAAATAATTTCATCCATCCAATTCAACCTATAAGTAAATTCCACAACTTACCCAAAAAAAATGGAAAATTAATTCCACCTCAACCCTTTTGGAAAAAAATTAAAGAGTCGCTCACTTTCAAAGTGTACCTTCAAAATTAAGCATTTCGCCAACAATTAAAATCCAATGATAGCAGACAAAGACAAAATTGCCCACGGTTAAGTTGCAAAGGAAAGTCAATTTCAGATCGGGTTCCAACTTACAACGAATCGATAAATGTTGGCTTGACGAACTTCGACGCGCGTATTGGAAGAGGACGAAGTCGGATCTTCGCACGTGACATAAACAGAATGGGGTAGATACGAACAGACGGTGATAAAAATATGTGGCAGTCGGCGGTTGGGCTTTGCGGACGGAGGCATGCGCAAACAGACTATCGGGCTAAGCAAGTAGGTGCTCGTGGTGGGATTTGAAAGCTTAGATTATGTTAGCCACATCTATTCATGATCAAGAAGGTTTTCCTACATGCATGGTGTTGTGGAGGTTGCATCACTTGGGACAAAGAGTTAAGGCGAACTATAGAGACAAATATCACATCAAAGTCTCCATGGAACTTAACACCAATTTTCTTGCTTTAACATGTTGATGCATTTGTAATGTATTTCTATGAACAAATATTTAATTTACAACACATCTTACATCGCTTAATTTATTGCTTTCATTTACTGCTTTCATGTTAGAATATGTTTGTGCCTAAGCTGAAGAATGTGTAAAGAAAATTTGAGTAAATGCTTAAAGTGCTAACATGTGTTTAATGTAGGATGAACACACGATGAGTTGCTAGGCATTGAGATGCTCTACCGCAAGATAATCTAAGGCATCTTGTGTTTGGATCAGATCATCGAGAGGAAAAAGTTCAACGATTTCTACCCGTTAGGGAATCTAAAACATGCACCACCAATCGTTACATCTCAATTAATGAAGAGAGAGATGCAATGACTAGTGCACTCGTTCTTCACTTACAAATATCCTTATCTTCAGCACATTCAACTCATTCACTTTCTTTGAATTTTTAGAGCATTCACCACTTCTTTGCTTCTAACCATTTTCCTACAAGTATCTGAGCTATTTTTTGTTTTCGATGAACAATTAAATGGTTGAATTTAAGAAAAATGTCCTCTTTGATGCCCATTCTACCCTCATTACAAGGAAGAGGCCTTGAGCCTTCACTTCTTCTAGCCAATATCCCAAGCCTAAACTTGATTTCGACCTCCGAGTTCAACGATCATTCATTTGAATTTCCATCAACACCATAATACTTATGAAGCAAGGGGCCAAACCCTCCCTTTTGAAGAAGGAACCAAGCCCAATCATAAAAAATCTTCTATAAACCTACAAATACGGTGCCATCTAATTACCATGAATATGGAGTGCGCAACGCCTATTAGGCAAGTTGAGAGCCAAGCAACCTCCCCTAGCGAGTTGCATAGGTGAGATGAAAAGGAGGTGTTTGAAGAATTGAGTGACTTAGACCATGTTAAGATGTGAGGAGTAGAAGAAGGCATTGTGAACTAACCCACAACGTAGCAAGTGGTTATAAAACACTATAAAGGCAAGGTTTTGTTGTTAGAAGAGGAGGATATAGATGGTGGTATAAGAAGTTGTTCATATAAGATTAAAATGGAAATAACTTATGACAATGACTCTATTGTTGTTCTTGCCTTGCTCGAAAGAAGGTGAGCAAAGAAGAAAATGAGAGAAGACGAAGAGAGGAAAAAGAGGGAGGCGATTCATGATCTTATTCTTGAATAAGATTTTGAGAAAACTACGAAGATAGCCAAGGAAAAGAGTGGCCAAAGTTCAATGCAAATTGTTGGACATAAAAATCAAAGTGCAAGGAACAATGATAAGTTAGAGTAGAAAAGAGAGCTCCATAAGAAGGAAAGGGAGGAGCAATGCAAGGACATTAAAGCAGTGTTAATCCCTGAGGACTAGGATAAAGCCAAGCGTGTTTTAAGTGTTGAGCATACAAAAGAGCTCAAAAGGAAAATGAAGGCGATGAGTTGTTTGGAGGAGGAATCTAGATTGTCACAGCTAAAGAAAAAGAAAACAAGCACTGGAACTGGGACTTCAAGACCTAGAAGAGCCCAACCTGAAAGAAAAAAGAAGGATACGTTGTAGGAAAGAATTGTAAACCCTAAGTTCAACGTTTCTAAAGAATTTTTAAGTTAAAAGAAAGCTAAGTTAGGTGATTGTTGTGTGTTTGTTGTTGCTGAGGGTGCTTTGTTGAAGAAAAGTTAAAATGAAGTTTTGTTTAAGTTAAGGCTTAAGATTGGACTAACTGCTTGAAGACTAGACATTGTTCTTGTTTCTAGAGGGAAAAAGGTTGTTAATAACCTCTAAGGGTATGTCTTAGGCGACTAAGATACAACTAGACGAGGAAGCCATAGGAGACCAAATGCCTAGACGCCAAGGCAATGTAATGTAAGCAAGTGTTGTAGCCATACAAGGTGTTTAAGGGCCACATGAGATGATAGCCTCTATGTACGGAAGCTAGGCGTCATGGCAAGCCAAGGAAACCCCATGAAAGTTGACCATGCGACTAGGCCAAGTGATGTTATGAGATGAGTTAGCGGCATGAGTAGCAAGGTATGCGACATTGCCTTGTTGAAGGGTTATGTGAGTTGAGTTAGGAAGCCATGTGACTAAGATGACTTTTAAGAATTGTAGGACAATCGATGAAGTGGAAAAAAAGTATCTTTAGAATGCAAAGGCCCAGAACTCAGCATGCATAAGGTGTCACTCCCTTTTGCTTCGAGCCACAAATCCCCTCTAGTCACTGAAGCTCTTGGCTATTCTACTGAATAGGACTCAACCCTCTGGTCGCTCTACATCTCTGCCCTCAATTGTGGGCAATCTCTCTTAAAATGACTTGCATGCTTGTAGTGATAGCACATATCAGACCCAACAAGACACGAACTCCGATGAAGTCTACCACAATATCAACATAAGTGCCATATGCCCTATGTTTGCTGTAGACTCTTGTCTCGCTTGGGACGCTTGTGACTCTACCATTGACTTGATCGGCTAACTAGAAGTCCTCTGGCTCTGCCTCTGAAAGGTACTCCTTTAACTCTATTGCCTAGAGGGTAGACCATCAGAATGACCTTTAAAATCTCACTTACTTGATACACCAGATGTGTTCTCGGCTTTTGAAGCCACTCAATGAAGTATAGCCCCTTTACTAGTTTTTACCACAATTCTAGGACCCTCTAAGTTTTGGTCCACTTGCAAAGTTTTCTTTACTAACTGGGAGAAATAGTTGTAACTGGGGTACAGATCTCCTATCACAGACCCTTCTCAAACCTCCTGCATCTATCACTCTTATATGCTACTATAACCCAACATACCAAGAGAGCTGTAGTTGGTATACTTCCTGTCATACTTGGCAACTGATAGTGACCCGTTGGACTAAACTAAAAATTTCATCTCTTTTCACTTCACAGTACATACTCAGATAATACTTGTCCCTAAATATACAACAAAAGTTTTGAAAATCTAGTGACCTAGCATCACTATGTCTCACTAGGATGAACTTCTACCATCCTTCTGCCTCTTTTTGAAGTTGGAAAGTTGCTAACCTAACTTTCCACTATTCAAGACAATCCATCCCTCGCATCTATCGAACCTTTGGGGCCCCTAGAAACTTAAGTCGCTCTATGTCGAACATCCTTTCTAGATCAGTAGGCACTAAACCCACTAATTGAAACAAGTCGGATAAATCTAGTAAACTGGTCACTTTCTAGCTTAACTTGAGCCTTATGGATATTGGTTTTCCCTTCAAACTGACCTTGGGTAGTATTCTTCGTTTTGTCTTACTCCTGCCTACGTCGTCTGGTAGTACGGCTAGATAAACTCCGCAAGATGATTTTGATGCTTACCCGTTTTTATTATAATTTCTATTTCACCTAGTGGTCTTATTGTGTAAACCCTATTTTCTTTTCGCCTAACTTCCATGTATAAAAGCGCAAAGACCTTTCCCCAACTTGGTCAAAAACTACTACACACACCACCCGTTTCCAGCCTGGAATGTTAAACAAGAAAAACATAATCTCCACTCCTTTATCCATTTCCTTCGGGAATTTTCTGTCTCGTTCGGGGCGGGTCCCCACAGGCCCCTGACTCCATCGGTTAAATGGACATTTCTATGCTTACCTATATCTTTACATTTGAGTTTTATAATGAGTTTGAAATCTGTGTATGGATAAATGCATTGAAATTGGAATTGATACGTATGTGATATATACTGAGTGAGTTTAAAGTGTGGTGGGAAAGAGCATTTTAAATTTTCTTAGGTTGAGCATTGATGGACGAATATGCTTAAGTTTGTTGAGTTGCAATTTAAAATTCATATAAAGTTAATTATCTAGTATAGCGTTAAAACTATTTAAATTTTTATTTTTTAGATAATTTAAAGGACTAACTTCAAGATGCATATGTACGCGATCAAACCTAAATTTGTAATTTAATGTTAATATTTTGTGGATATTATGTAATCTACAAAATGAAGAAAATATGTCATGTTGAAGATAATCTATAATGTTATTTTTGTGTCAATGTCTTAATTATGTAGGGTTGAAGATAATATGTTATATTATTGTGGTGTTAATGTTATGGAATAAAGTTAATTAAAGGTTCAAGTTTTTAGTTTATTTGTCCACGTGTAAGATTTAAACAAATTTGATATTTAGTAAATTATAAAAATTGCATTTGAAAAGAAAAGCCTATCCCTCTGTCAAATAAAAAAATTAATTTGAGACTTCTTTTGACGACATGTGTGAAGGTCACGATATCTAGCATATTCCAACGAAAAGAGGATTTTATCGTTTCGATGAACCTCATCCATGCAATTCGTATTTCTCCTAACGCCTATTTAGTCTTGCTTCGAGAGAAGTCACATCCTCTATGTCAAACTCTCATTCCTGCCACTGGGCGATAGTAGTTTTCCCAATGTCCAAAGTTCGCATTGTTGGAAAAGGTCATTTTTCTCGATGCGTAAAATTGAGTTTTTGGCGTTGGTAGAAGTGAGTTTCCTTGACACGCTATGAGCAACAAAATTTGCCCCAACACTTACTAAGGGTGTCAGAAGAAAGCCTCTCCACTTCTTCTGTTGGAAAATCTTTTGTTCCCGATGAACTAACGTTTATTCGTGGATATGGTTTTCAAAAAATGCTATCTCAACGATCCTACAGATGGTGAAAAATGTGTCAAGAAAACTGTCATTGAGAAAAATGACAAATTTCTTGTAATGTAACAACAATATGGCTCATCTTGTTGTTTCTCCAGTTACGTAGATTTAGGATGCTAGATTTAAATCAGTTCACTTTTCTTTTCTGAAAAATTGCACCAAATAGCACACATTAAAAAATAAATATAATTTATAGCACGATAGAACAATATTTGCAATAGTGACAATTTTTTACTAACCATATGCTATTAGTGATGACTTCTTCTATCACTAATATCATGCTATTAGTGATTACTTCTATCAATGACATGATGACATGCCTAATATGTCAATGTGTTTTTCATGAATTTTTTTACTGATAACTTGGACTTTGAATTTCTATATGATATAAATATTGATAATATAACTTGAAATCAATAATTTATTTCAACAAAAGTGGTAACTATATCATTTTTATTTATGCTATTACTAATAGCAGCTATCATATATATAATATGTTATTAGTGATTCAAAACTATTACTGATAGCATGTTAATCTGATCTCTTTTCTTTATCCATTTATGCTAAAAACAAACAACCATAATATCACTTTATAGTAGCATCACCTAATTGATATCGTTGATATATATTAGTCTATTGAGGATATTACTTATAAATGTTATATATTCTTCTATTGATATCATTCATAGATATTATTAGTGATCGTAGTAGAAGAATATCATTAATAGTAGCAATAAAAAACATCAATTGGTAGCCTAATTAATTAAACCTCATCAATTCAAAATTGATATATATGTACTTTACCAAGGAGATATCACTTATAAAAAATATTCTTCGAACGATATCGCTTACACTTGCTATCAGCGGTATTCTTCTAATGTAATCATTGATAGATAATGTTAGTGATATCATTTTACGTTGATAGCAATACAAAAAAAAAAAAATACTTATAGTAGCTATAAAGAATATCAATTGACATAAACATTTTTTTTAAAGGTATCAGTGATAGCAATTGATACCACATTTCTAAAATTGAAAGCTATTACTAATACCAATTATTAACGATAACAGCTAACTATAGCAAGTGATACCATATTTCTCAAATTGAAAGTTACTCTACTCTTTAGTTTCTATCATTGATAAAAGTTACCGTTGATAACTGTTATCAATTATATCAACCGATAAACATATTTCTCAAATTAAAAGCTATCATTGACAACATTCATCAGTGATAGCAATGTATAGCAGCTATCAATTGCGATCGATGATAGTTTTCAATTTAATAAAATAGAAAAAAAAAACTTGTAATGGTAACAAGTTATCGCTAATAGTAGTTATCAGTGATAACAACATATAACAACTATTAAAGATATTCACTAATTGTAGTTATTAATGATAACTTTCCATGTGAAAAATCACGGTGTAAAATAATCATTTCTCTAATTGAAAGCTATTAGTGATAGCATATATCACTAATAGCAATTAGCCGTGGTAGATGTTATCAGTGGTAGCTGTTACCATTGATAGATGATATCAATGATAGTTTTTAATTTGATAAATTCAACAAGAAATGGCCCAAATGATAGTTTTGCGTGACTATCTGTCTTTTACTATTTTTGGTGCTATATATGCAATTATTTTATTCTTGTGGTATATATAATATTATTTTAGGCTATTTTTACCATTTATTCAACTAATCTTTTTTAAGGACTCTTTTAAAACATATAACAAAGAGAAAAAATATTTACACGGTATAGAACAATACTGAAAACGAACAAAACCCATAGACCCATAATGAGAAATACAAAAAATGCCCCCAAGATTAATTGACATCTAACGTGCGTAATATATTTAGAAAACGATCATTTAGATCCAATGGTTTAAATTTCGGTAGCCAAATCTAAACGATATTTTTCAAGAATTTTTGGTACACAATCATTTAAATTTTGGTAGCCAAATGGAAACCTTTTTTTTCAATATTTTTTGGTACAAGGTTGTTTAGATTCGATATACAAGATCATTTATATTTGAAACACGATCATTTATATTTGATCGTTTAAATTTGGCTACCCAAATCTAAAACTATTTTTTTAGATTCTTTAGTACACGTTCATTTAGATTTGACTATTTTTGGTGCATGATCGTTTAGATTTGACAATCCAACATCCAAACTATTTTTTTTCACGATCTTTAATATTTGACCCACAATCTTAAACGCCAAATATGAAAAAAAATAAAAGAAAATTTAAAGAAGAAGAGGAAAAAATGATGGAAAGACAAAAAAATCGCAGAAGAAGAAAAGAAGAAAGACAAAAAAATCGCAGAAAAGGAAGAGAAGAAACACGATGAAAAGAAAGAAGAAACCTAGAATATTAAAAAAAAATTGTTAGTTTGCTGAATTTTTTCATTTTGTTACTCGGACTTGTAGATATTTTGTCGGTTTATTATATTCGTAAAAATTAACATTTTGTTAGAAGGTTTATTTAATTTATTGAGAGCTCTCTATAAATATAAAGTGACGTTGTTATTGGTACTAAATCAAACTCGTAAACCAATCTTAAGGATGGCAAACTTGACATTCAATACAACTTCGTCAGTAGATGATGAGAATATATTTACTGAAAAGTGTTCGTTAGTTAAATGATTCATAATAAAATGTCAATAATGAATAAAATAGTTTCTACCTTGTACAAATATTAAGTTTAAATCTCCACTTTTTTTTATTCTTGTTATAATATATTTTTATTTTATAACCTAAAGTTTCAATTTTTTACTTTATTTTTCAGTTTTTTAAATTTTTGTTTATTAAAAACAAAAACTATATACCTTCCGTAGCAACTGATTTTTGTTTTCTATTTGTGAAAAATAAAATGTTTTTTTTTTAAGTTTCTTTTATTCATTTTTTAATTTTCCTTTCAATTAAATTTCTTGTTAAAAAATAAGTTAATTTGTTATTTAAAAAACAAAAACAAAAAATAAATAGATTATCAAGTCGTAAGTTATTAAATTAAAATACTTGTAAGATGGGAGGATTAAAGATGTCTAACATTTTTCAAGACAAAAATTTTAAAATAATAACTTCTTTTTGGGTGGAGATTGTTTACTGCTCGGCATGATCAATGATCAATGTGATTCAAAGGATTGTGGATCCAATAATAGTTGTATTTTCGACCAAACACAAACAAGCTGGCTTAAGACCTTTTTCCTTGTTGCCACCTAAGTTATTAATTAAAATTTTATGACCTTTCATTTCATCATTTCATCTTTGAGAATAAGATGATAAAAGAAAAAAGAAACAATCATCTGTTTTCTATGCCCCTATCCCTCCTCCCAAACCAAATTAACTCATCACAATATTAATTTCAATCTTTTTCAAGTTCTTCTCAACAAAGTATCCCAAATTGTTCCTATGAGGTATCAAATTACAAAGGACTTTGTGAACCTATACATTATTTAATTTAATTACTTAACTAATCAATTTTAATTATTTAGCTATAGATCATTAGTCTATAAACCTATGGTTGTACTCGTACTGTAGAACAAGTTATGCTCATGCACATAATTGTAATAAACAAGTCAATCATTCATGAGTTCATAGTTACAGCTGATTCAAATGTTCATTTTATCCCTTCCATTGCATCTTGCAGCTTAAGTATTATCAATCAAGTCTCTCTTGAGCAAGTGGAGATTATGTTGGTAAGTCCTAAATTAGTAGTTGAGAGGAATACTCATTTACATACTGTATGTGAGAATGAGAAAATTCTATAGGCTAGCTCATCTCATTCTCACCCTATAAATTATCATAGTATTAGTCATTCCACGATGATTCAACTTTTCAAACTAAGCTAATATCATTACTTTAATTTAAAATAAATAATATTTGTTAATTGATTGAGAAGAGGCAAAATCTAATTCTTTGTTAAATAAATGCAAAACAAACGTTGAGGAACCAAAGTTTGGCAAAACAGTAAATATATTATGAAAGTATAACCTAGTTTTGGTCCTATCTAATTTTAAAGAAAATAATCATCAAGTTTGAAAGAACCGTCTAACAATTAAATCATAAAAAACATGTAAAGAAAAGCGGAAGCAAAAACTGTATAGTCCCTATATAGCAAGTCAAGAACCCTTCTTGTCACTCGCAGCTTGTCATTACTTTTACCTTTATCTGAAAAATTAAACATGGAAAAGAGTAAGTATAAGAATACCTAGTAGGAGACCCACTACTGGTCCCGCTAGGTAATATGTTAGTTTCCCATTAAGAGGTACCTACAGTCATATCAGTCTTGTGGTTCCGAAGAAACACACATCAATCTAGTGATCTCGTAGGATCACTCATCAATTCTAGTGGTCCCATAGGAACACACCAGTCCTGGTTAATCTGGTGATCCCATCGGACTATACATCAGTCATAGTAGTCTAGTAATCTTGTAGGAACATATCAGTCATATCAGTTGAAAGGTAGTGATCCTGAGGGACAGTGTACATATAGGATACACATCCTAATAGCCAAAACTAATAGACACAAACACTCCATAAAGCATGAAACAATCAATTCAGTCTAGTAATAGGCATCACATATAGGATCGATTAATAATCTGTAATCATATAGTCAATCTTGCATATACGTCACACAAGTTTAGTCAAGAACTCCTATAAACACATTTATGCATTTTAGCTACCATCAATGCATAATCTATCAATAAATGCAAAGCTTTTAAAGTTTATTCGAAGGTTCAATAGTAGAATCTCTTACTAGACATTAGCTAAAATTCTTTGGTTGACAGCCCGTTACTAAATTAGTCCTAAACATAAAGGAAACAATTTTAATAACCTTTAACAAAATTAATACTAGCCAACATGTAAATTTTCTCAATTTATAATCTTACCTAAATTTGAGGTTGAAACCAATTCAATCCTTGATGGCAATGTTCACAATTGCTCCAAAATTTTTCAATTAATCCTTCAAAGAAAACCGAGAATTAGATCCAAAATTAGTTTATTTCAAATTTAACTTTAATGGGTCAAAACTCACGTTAAAATCCACATAAAAAACAACCTCTCTCGCTAAAATAATGACAGGCAAAAGCGACTCAACTAGGCGTGAAACACAATCAATGACGTGACATAGACGAACACAAAACGAAAGAAGACAAACCAGAGCGCATGGACTTTGACAGAGATGGAGTTGACTAGGAGACACGACTTGACGTGGAGTTCAAAGGGAGATGCTCGACTTGGCATGGAGTTCCTGAGGCTTAGATCGACGGGCGCAGAGGTGGTGCACTTGGAAGTTCAATGGGTAGCAGGGAGTGCACGAGAATGAGTTTACATGCGGTGGTGGCAGTCACGAAGAAGAAGAAACAAAAACCATTTCTCTTTTTTTCTTTAACAACACCCTTCTCGAGGCTTTAAATAATAATATTGTTCTTATTATTAATACTATTATTCTTATATATATATTATGAACGTAGATATCCATAACTCACATAGGTTAGCAATTGTTATATAACTACCATTCAATTTCAGGTTGTAACATCCAACCTATTGAATTCGATATTGTAATCTATACGATCACATGTGCTATAAAAAGAGGTGTATGGTGTCTTTGTAAGACACACCATCATCGAGTTAAATTGTTATTCTTTCATTTTTCTCTTCTACTTCATTCTCTTGTTTTGCTTCATTGTTCTTATTGTTCTTTATTTTATAAATTATTCTTATTATTATTCCTATTATTATTATATTATTTCTATAATTCTTTTTCCTTCTCCAACCAATCAAAATCAAATCTCCCTCTTCATTAATTATTTCCCAAATATCCTTATTATATATATTTAATCATTCTCTCGCCTCTCCTTTAATTCTATGAGAAATTGCATCATATACCAAAAACATTTTAGAAAAACAGTTCATGATACCTACTTTTTGCATATTGCAAATATGACAAAATTTGTGATATTAGACGGTTATCAGATGGTTATTGGAGGGCTATCAGAGAACTATGAGAGGATTATCAACTTTTAAATTTGTTACTATTGTAATTTAGAAAATATAGTGACATGAGTTCTATTTTCATATGGATGAAAAATACATATGAATTTCTAGATACATGTAATTATTCAAGTATATGAATGGTATGTATATATGTACTTTATTTATTTTGTGTCTTTTAGGAAGTGTCTCTTAAATACTATTTATAGAGATCATTTCCTTCATTTGTATGCAAGAGAAAAGAATTAAATCAATAGAAGCAAATTGAAGTTTAGAAAGTAAGTGAGTTTTAAGAGAACAATATTCTTCTCTGGTGTGTTATAGAGTTTTCTAAGAAAACAAGTTTCTTCTCTTAAAAGTTCGTGAGATTTAGAGCAAATTTAGGGTGGGTTCGTCATCGCCTCCAACAGTTTCGCAGGGGTTTCACAAAGAAGCCAATGGCCCTTATCAAGAAGCTCCACAAAGCGGTAAGCTAGTATTTTTTAATTCCTTTTCTGCCAATTCAACGTGGGAATGATTTTGCCACTTAGTTATATTGGTTTTTGATTGAGACTGATGTTGATGTTTTCTTAATCTTGGCATGGTTTAGATTAAGTTTTTCTTCAATGTTCTTGATGAGTAGTTAGGTGCAAAGAAAATTTATTTAGTTAGGGCATGATATATTCGGTATATAGTTCTATTTTGTGAGATTTCCAAAGAATAAGTTTCGTCCAAAAATTCAATCCTATTACTTGATAAGCCGCATTGCATTTTGCTAGTCTTTTAGTGAATATCGATGAACTAAAATTTGCAGAATTTCCATTGTTCAGTGAGTTTTGCCCTATATCTTCTAATGTGTTGTTTTCTATGGAATAAATCTCTATTTCATTGATAATTTAGTAGAGTACAAACCTATATATAACCAAAGAGAAATACAGTTAAGGAAATAATATCATAATAATATCATAATAATATCTACCTAAAAATAATCTAATTACTTTAATATAATGGATGAAAGCACTCAAGAGGAATCGATGTAATAGGTTTACTTGGTATCTAGAGAAACAATAATGTGAGATAAAATAAGAAAAAGGAATGCATATTGGATATCAATGCTATCATCTAATTAGACATGTACTTTCCGGATTCATAACCAATGGATGAAAGCTCTCGAGAGGAGTTGATGTAAATAAATCAAAGTCAATAAATCTAGAAATAATTATGCACTTCCATTTGAAATGAGACTATTCAACATACTGAGTTAGAACTTTGGTTTGAAATTTTATACTTTTTGATCTTCAAGTGTGCAAGTGTAATGGATTTTGTGATCCTTGATCATCAAATACAATAGTTTCTTTTCTCTAAGGGGTGAAATTTTGATGATTTGTTCATATTTGAATATCAAACAATGATTATCCGGATGTAATCATGATAGAAATCGACGTTTAGATTTTAAGCCTATTGATAATATTTTGGCTAGTAATTTGTTCCACAAATATAACTTTAAAATTTTGAAATTTCTCTAACTGATTTTAATATTTGATATATGATATATACTTTATGAATAAATATTTGGATATGTCATAAGTATCAAATTATCTCACTATACATGTGATATAGAGTAGAGTTAATTATTGTAAATTTGAATAATGATGTAAAGTTTCAAATCTGAGATAATTTTTGGAGTTAATTATCTTAATTATGTTTAAATTGATTGAGCATTTATTTTGAAAATTATTTGATTTTGTGGACATTAATTAATTAGATATTTGTTGGATGAATAGTTAGTTAATTAGATGATTTGAATTTGTGGTATTTGTTGAGAATTTGATGTAATTGTATGTTATGAGGTTTAAGTAAAACTATGAAAATTATTTGGTTTTATGAAAATTGAATTTTATTAAATAATTTGGATGTTATTTAATTAAATCGAAGAGCGGAAATTTTGTCGAAAATTTGATAATTATATATATAATTATTATGGAAAAGGAAAATATTTATGTTTGTTAAAATATAATTATTTAAGAGAAAATTATTGTATTTCGTAGAAAATACATATAAATTATCTGTGGGAGGATAATTATTTGGAGAAAAAAATTTTGTTTAGAAAGAAAAAGAAAATAATTATATTTTTATAAAAATATAATTATTTCTAAGGGCAAAATAGCAAAATAAATTGAAAAATTTACAAATATAGCAAAATTTTGGATTCTATCAGTATAGTATATCATTGACTATTAGTGTTAGAATTTGCTATAAATGGTAAATATTTTGTAAAATTTGCTGTTTTTGAAAATTCCAATTTGTAAGAGTATAACTATTTTGGTAAAAAAAATAATGTTGATTGGATTTGATGAAAATAAGGAAATCACCAACAACACAGATTTCATGTTTAAAAACCAAACATGGCTAGAAACACATTTCATAAAGTCATTTTAAATCCTTAGCAATCAATGCATGTTTTAAGATTAACTTTTCATTCAAACCATTCATGTTAAATAATAGATCGAGTATTCTTTAAACTTGTTGTCATATAAGTCGTGATTAATCAGTTTCGGTTCAACCCTCTTTCAAAATATTGGAGTTCAATGATACCAAAAATCATATTTAAAAATATTTCAAACATAGTTTATAAAACGCTCATGGAATACTGTAGTAGCATATATAAATTTATAATAAAAATGCTTGAAAATAAACCACTCACAGTCAATAACTCAATCGTGAACCATTTCCATTTGGCCTGAAATAACTATCAATGTCCTCCATTTATCTTCACATATCAAGATGTCACACTATCTCTAAAACACTTTATTATGACAACTCAAGCTATTTATGGTTCAATCGGTCGAATTCCCACTTTCCTTATTAAATTTGTGTCATTCCCCATATGCTTTAATTTAAGTTAGAAATCCACTTTTAGACCCTTAACTTCAAACTTAACTCTAGCACCTTAAGCATCTAACTTAAGTCAATTTTATTAGGTTTTTTTTTAATCTCATACACTTTTATTTCAACTATTGAAGGTTTTTTTAGATTTAGATTCTTTAGATCAACATGGGTCAATTAACTTTGAATACTTAATAAGATCCCCTAAATCATTTATATTTCAAACATGTAAAAACAACACCCAATTAACAACCAGCAAAGCCGGAGGAAGGTCCCTTCTTGACCTTTAACATTCTTCTTTAGGACTTGAGTCTCCTACATATAATTCAATTTTAACTTTTAAACTTAATAGATATTCAAGAGCTTTAGAAAACTCAACAAAATTACACAAAAAGTTATCAATAAAGTACTCTTAATTTCAATGGACAACATCATAATTACCTTCTAAGTTTGAAATCAAGCATCCATCATCATGAGTTACTCAACGATATCACTAAGATTAGATGGGTACTAAAGATCGACTCCATAAAGCTTAGCATCTTATCAAAGTTGTGTCAAAATGTCTAATTTCAACCTCCCAAATGGTTAGACAGCGGCTCAAACTCCTTTAATATTCAAACCTAGCATCAAAATAGAATGGGTATTGTGAAAACCAAGTTGAAACTTAATGGATTATCGTACTGTTCAAAAAATACAACTAAACAAAGAAAATTTACGCCAAATCTTAAATCCAATAAGGGACGATTGGAATAGAATGAAACTTGGAATAGAATGAAACTAACGCCAAATTGGCTTGCTAAAGAACGACGAGAGATGGTTGTCGTTGTCGACAAGCTTTTGAAATTCCAATGAGACCCCAAATGACGGTGAACTCCAACGACTAGGGGAGATGTGGCTGCAAGGGTGCAACCAATTGAAACCGTAGCCAAGAGCGGTCGTTGAAGACAGGCCAGACAATGACATTTTGTACTATGGGGTGTAGTTGGTGGAGAGGAGATAGAGAGACGATGCGCGGAAGATAAGTCGAGAAGGTGGGAAACTTCCAAAAGAATGATGGGAGGCTGCGTGAACTTAAGGAATTAAGAAGAAAACCTTCTTCTCTTTCCTTTCTTTTTCTTTTTAAATCTTATTTATTTTTAAAAGAAACTAATACTAAATAAAATGACCATAATGCCCTTCACTTCAACTAAAACTAAATTTGTCATTTCCATAATTTTCGGCAATACTTATAAAAATATTAATATAAATAAAAAGTGAATGAAATGGGAGCTTACAAATATTCACCAACCAAATCACTTTAGTTTTCTTATCATCCTAGTACAATTGAATAAACGACCGTCAACAACAATAGCAAATTATTAGTTTTACTTTAGAAAAATAGCAAAAATAATTTTAAATTCTTAGAATAGCAAAACATAAAAATTTAAAAATAAATTAATTAATTAATCTCTTAAATGCTCATACCCAATCTGAAAAATACAATTGTTTACCTAAGTTTTAAATACACTGTAATTACAATAACATATGCTACATAAAAAATTTCTCCAAAAAACACAAAGATTAGAAAATTTGT
Source organism: Cucumis sativus (assembly GCF_000004075.3). Lineage (NCBI taxonomy): Eukaryota > Viridiplantae > Streptophyta > Magnoliopsida > Cucurbitales > Cucurbitaceae > Cucumis > Cucumis sativus. The sequence continues at coordinate 18,260,014 of NC_026658.2, forward strand.
CATTACGCCTGCAAAAATTAAAGAAATTTCGAAAATCCATATGTTCATCTTTTTACTAGTTTTCTCCCGAATCACATTTGTGCAACTCCGAAAACGACAATGCACAAATCAAGCCAAAAGATGGTGTGCAAAGAAGAACTGAATGTGGCTCGATGACTCAAGCCTACCTTGGACTTAGGCAAAGCGGCTCATATCTGGACGTGCAAAATGGATGGGCTTGTGGAGAACAAAACGGAGAAGCTACGAGATCGAACTGAGCTAGGGATGACTTGATGGTCATACTCTGATACCTTATCCCTTTGGCTTAACTCTACTTCTCATCCTCACCTCATTGATTTTATTTGTTTGTTCCCTACCGGAAACACCCTATTTCCTCTTCCTCTTTTCTCTACGAAGAACTTCTTAAAATCATGAATATCGATACGCCTTCCGCAACAATCGCCATTGTCATCATCATCGCTAGAAATCACATGCCCACTTTCTTCACTACCGCTACTAATACACCACCAGCTTAATCTAATTTCTCTCCATCGAAAATCCATCTTCTTCATTTTTGCTCTTGTAAATCCATGGAAATCGAGTAAAAAAATATTAGATATTAACCCCAGATTTCATCATAAAATCAAGTCTCTCTTTATCTCAATTTAGCTTTTTTTTACTATATCATTACTCCATATAATCATATTAAATTAGATAAAAAGAAATTCTATGAAAGAAGTATGTATTAATAAATATTTGATATTATGTATTATTTAATAAAATTTTCATAAATAGTTTGAAATATAAAGATTGTGAAAGATTGAATTTATCTTTGTCATTATTTTAGATTATGATCTAAAATTTGAATCCAAATTGTTATTAAAAATATCCATTATGAATTATACAAATAAATTGTTAATTAATTGATTTCAATAGCAATAATCCAAAAATCTAGTAGAAATTATAGCCATACTTTTAGAAGATGTTTGTGCAACCTTCCCAACATGAAAATAACATATTTAGTTAAGATTTAACAAAGTTGAATATTGTTTCCAAATTCTATATTCATGAATACGTGATATAATTTTATCTCATTTTTTTTAACTTCATGTGAATCTTTATCCTTATTAATATGATAATTATGTTAAGAAAAACACCTAAGTTTTGGAGCGTCAAAGTGTGTCCGGTATTCTTGTAAATCAATTAAAATACATTGTATTTGTATAATTATATTTATATTGTAGTTAGTTGCACATTCCAACTTATTCATATAACGAGGATTGTATTTAACTGTGTTAAATTTCAACAAATCTTATACATCCATTTCATGATGTGAATCTTGAGATTTGAGTTCACTATTCAAATACGATGCATTTCCTGCGTAACGATGTTTATGGATGATAATTTTTTTTTAAAATAATCATATGGACGTTAAATGCATCGTAATTATAAGGAGAAATAAAATCATTTTATGGAATGATCGTTAAATGAACCATTTTATGGAAGTTTTAATTTCAATTTATTATTATGTTAAATGAACAATTTTATGAAAAGGATCGTTAAATGCATAATTATAGGAGAAATAACACATTTAATATGAAGTTGTTATATCAAATGCACGATTTTAGGGAAGATATCATTCTAAATTCACATTTTGGATATTTTCAACTAAACATTCAAATTCGAATAATAAATAAATGTTTATAAACATTGAATTATAAATATGAAAAAGGTGTATTATGTATGATATAATATAATGCTACTAAATATTAACCAAACCATATGAAACGTACCATGAAGAAATTATATTATCAATCATTTTATTGGCAAGAAAAAAAAAAAGAATTAAATAGTTACTAGTATATGTATTATGAATTATATAAATAAATTTAATTAATTGATTTGAAGCCTACAAATTCAAAAATCTAGTATGAATTGGGCGTAAATCTAGTGAAGGTTGATTCAATTAGATTCATCTTGAAAATAAATATTTATTTAATATTTTTATAAAATTGATTGTTTTCAAATACAGTATATCTGTGATTCTTGATTATATTATATCATTTTTATCTATTCAAATATACCGTATCTGCGATAAAAGAATTTTTTTCTATAGGGATAAAATCGGCTAAAAAATATTAAAAAATGACTACATCAAACGGTTTTACTATAAATCAATTTTTTTAAAAAAATTGCTATTTTTTAATTTATTATCAATTATTTTGTCATTTTCACAGTTGTCACTCAAATAAACATCTTAAACTTGTCGCTTAAAATCCAAAAAAATATATACACTAGTTAAAATAAGAGATAGTTGCAAATTTAGCAATTAAATTCAAATTAATTAAGTATGTAGCACAATTTTTAAAAATTTGCAAATATAGCAAAATTTGTCAAATTCTATCAATGATATAAGTCTATCACTAATAGACCATGTTGCAAATATTGGTCTATCACTGATATACCATATGAAGTCTATCAGCAATACAAGTCTATCAAAGATAGTTTTGCTATATTTACAATTTTTTTAAAAATGTTGCTATATCCGTAATTATTATTGCTAAAATAGTCATCCATTGCAATTTCCCAACCTTTTGGTTTTACAAAAATAAAAAGAAAAAAAAATCCCAACTAGCGATTTAAAACAAGAAATGTAAAAAATCTATGGATACACACCATCTAATATACTTAATATATACTTTGATATACAAGACTTAATACATCTGATACATTATCTATTGATACACTTGATATCGTTTGAGTATATTTGATACATTTGATTGATGTATAATATACACACGCCTAGCTTAGCTATGATATATACTTTCTAATAATTAAACATAGAAAATCATACTTATAAATTAAAACATTTAAACTAAGTATATAGCAAAAAGTAAATGTATATACTTACATATATTAGTATATTAGAGGTATAATTGGTATGCAAAATATTAAGTACATCAAATTTACTAATATGTAATTTTTAACCTTTAGATAAGTTTCACCGATATACCATTACTTCGATAAAATTTAGTATATCACATGAGGATATTTGTTGAATACTATTTTTTTGTCATGTTGATTTTTTGTTTATCAGTGGTTCTCGATTTTAAAATATCAATTTATACAATTGATATATCATTAGACAAAGTATGATTTAAAAATAGAAAACAGAACAATTTTTCAAAGCCTAAGTTAAAAAAAAAACCGATAAATTCCAAAAGAACATAAAAGGGAAACACAATGAATCCTTATAATCGAACAAAAACAGAAAACGAAAGCGAATTGAACAACATAAATTATGAAAAATTGATCGTATGTCATAGACTTTTCTTATTTTGTTACATGGGCCGTAAAAACTTTTGAGTTTTGTTACATTTATAAAAATTAATCTAGTTACAAATATTAGCATAAATAGCAACATTTTTAAAAAAATTGCAAATATATAGCAAAATCTATAAAAAATTATGAATAATAAAAGTCTATTAGTGATAGACATTATTGAAAATATTGATCTACCACTAATAATTTTGTTATATTTGTAATTTTTTAAAATATTAGTGTGTACGAAATCACATAAAAACCCTTGATTTTTACTTTCCTATCTGTAATAATTACCCTTAAAAAATGTTTCCATTCATGTATATTACTTAATTAAAATGTAGATATTTAGATAGGTTAATATACCAAAAATTGTAGATGTATAATTGACTGGCACATGTCGACCCATTAATATATTGACACAAAACTCTTGCATGTTGAAAATTGACATTGTAATTTAAGAAGGCTAATGGAACTTCTTTTTTGAAAATATGATAATTTGGTAAATTAAAAATACGAATATTTGTGTATTGAATTTAGAATACATTTTTTAAAAAAAATACAAGAATATAAAATTTGAAAAATAAATAATAAAAAATAATTTTCATAATCTTTCCCACAAAAAAAGATTATCATAATTCCTTCGTAATCCTTTCCTCTCATAATCCTTTCATTTCCCCACCTCTTAGGATCTCTCTCATTCAGATGTGATATTGAATAATTCATGTTCCTCTCATAAACTTAGGGTTTATGTCCATCAGCTTCCGCTTAGTTCGTCCTAAAACCACATTTTACTAAGAGAGGCTCTTCTCTCACACCATCTGAATGAGACAGATTCTAAGGACAAGAAAGTAAGGTTAATAAAAACTTAAGAGATTTAAAAGTTAATATCTATACCTAGGGGTAAAAAACTCGAAACGAACCAAAGAATCGACCCAAACCGATTCGGTTCGATTCGAGTTGGATTGGACTTCAACAATTGTATAAGTGAAGAATACTAAATGTATCTTCAGTGCATCATGTGTATCAAACTTATATTAGTAATGTTTCAAGTGTGTATCAAAAGATATCAAGTGTATAAAAAAAATATCAGGTGCATCAAGTGTATCAATCAAATGTATCGGGTAGGTGTATCAGATGTGTATAAGGTGTATCAAACGTATTTTAGTAACGAGGTAATTTGTAATATTTTACCTCTTAATGTGTGGGTTGGGCTTCGTTTTTGCTATTTTCTCAAATAATAAAATGTGTGTGCTATGGACTTAATTATTATAACTTATTTTGCAATTTTTGCAAGTGCCCCTTAATAAAAGTATGTGTTTGTGTAGTATGCTTTACTATGTTTTTGTATATATTTCTTGACTGTCTTGAGTGGATATGTACATAAGAGGTTGCGATTGTGGTTGCTATTGAATGCGTTTAGAGACCATAAATAGATTTTGTAGTTCTGTTGAGGTTAAACTAATTTCAAAAGGTGTTATGATATGCTTTACTTATTGTTTTCTTTTATGATTATTACTTAAAAATTGTGTGCTTTTTTGTTTGTTTTGTTTGATGATTATTAGGATGACTTCATTCTCTATAGACAAAACTTCAAAATGAAGTTGTTCTAGTCTAGTGTTAGGAAAAAGAAAACCGGTTAAACCACCACCATCAGTATGGGAACATTTTATAAAAGTAGAATGATGTGATCCTAAATATCCAGGGCTGCTTGTAAACATTGTGGGACTTCATATGCTTGTGATTCCAAATGAAATAATACAACTAATTTTAAAAGACATTTAGAGAAATGTAAGAAGTATGTATATCCATTGGAAGACAATGTTGAAGGAGAGAGATTCTGAAATTAGTTTAATGGCGACATCTTTCACCCAAGAAAATTATAGAACAATGCTTGCTAGTATGGTTATATTGGATGAATTGCCATTTAAATTTGTAGAAAGTGAAGGATTTCATTAATTTTGTCGGGCATTAAATCCAAAGTTTGTGATTCCATCAAGAGTAACTGTTGCAAATGATTGTTTTCAGATGTATATGAAGGAGAAAAAAAAGTTAAAAAGTGTATCAACTCGAAGTGGCCAAAGGGTTTGTTTAATAGCGGATACATGGTCTTTTATGCAAAATATTAATTATATGGTTATAACGGCTCATTTCATTGATGATGATTGGAACCTTCACAAAAGAATTTTGAACTTTTGTCAAATAGCTAATCATAAGATATAATAGGAAGAGCCACTTCATACTTGGTTAAAAAGTTTAGATGTTGTGCCCATATTCTTAATTTGATTGTTAGTGATGTCTTAAAAGATTTTCATGTGTCTATCATTCGAATCAGAAATGTTGTGAAGTATGTTAGGTCATCTCATGCTAGACTGCAAATATTTAAAGATTTTGCCAATGAAGATAAAATGTCAACAAAAAATTGTCTAACGATGGATGTTCCAACACGATGGAATTTTACTTTTACTATGTTGGATGGAGCAATTAAGTGTCAAAAGACATTTGAAAGATTAGAGTACGACTCTAGTTATTTGCCCAAGGATGATATTCCTACTATTGAAGATTGGGATAATGCAAAAGTATTTGTAAAGTTCCTAAAAACTTTTTCAGAGGTAACAATGAAGTTTTCTGCATCTATGTTTGTGATTTTAAATATATTTTTTCACGAACTTTGTTTGATCCAAGAAATAATTCATGAATACTCGTTGTATGAGAATGCATTATTGAGTCAGATGACATTAAGCATGCAGACAAAATTTAACAAGTATTGAGGTATAACTACAAGTGAGAAAACCAATTTATTATTATATGTTTATGTACTTCTTGACCCTAGGTACAAGCTAGCTTATGTGAATTATTGTTTTAATGAATTTTTAGAGGAAGATAGTGCAAGAAAAATGGACAAATAAAGTTGAAGAAGCATTTCGTTGATTGTGTGATAATTATTATATGAGAATGTCAATGTCAAAAGAAAAATATTCACAAACACAATCATGTACTCCTATCGAAGGATTTAGCTTTCAAAGTCAAAATGAAATGCTTTTTATCTCATCTAGTGGATCTTATAAGGCACGAGCTGCTGTTCATGACAGATTTAAACAAACCAACAAAACATGTCTAGATGATGCTAAAACACAGAAGGCTCGTTATCTAGATGAGGCTGGTATAGAAGATGGATATTTAAACTTGCTAAATTGATGGAAGGTGAATTCCTCTCGATTTAAAATCATTGGCCAAGTAATCAGAGATATCTACATTATTCCTATATCAACTCTGCCTTCTGAGTTAGCCTTTAGCACTGGAGAACAAGTGTTAGATTCTTTTCGAAGTTCATTAACTCCTCAAACTACAGACGCACTCATTTGTGCTCAAAATTGGATTCAATCTAAACTTTTGGATGAAATGACTAAAGAAATTTATGGGGCTAAAGAAAATGACGAAGGTAATATTCTTTTCGAAGTAAGCATTTAAATTTTAAAATTGTCTCATTAAGCTAACAGTTTGTTATTTTGATCTAGAATTCATAAACATAGGAAAGAAGATGAAAGTTGCATTTGAGAATCTGAATCATGACTCTATGGACTAAATCCCTACTCTCAAATCTTTATTTACATCTTTTTGTTTTAAATTGTTAACTTGTTAAATATTGAATCTTGTTTTTTTAGAATCTTAAAGCACAATGATGTATAAACTTTATACTCCTCTAGTCTTATCATAGTAAGTTACTTGCTTAACTTATAAATTATTCTTTTTCTAGATAGTTCACTAGATTAGTAAATCCCTTCCCTATGCAACAAGGGAGAAGGTGGAAAGCAACTTGACTAGATTTGTGGCAATAGACTAATAGGTGGAAAGCTATGAGAAGTTATGGTGATTTAGTTAAAATTAGGATGTGGTGATTGTGATAACATATATAATGAGACCAACGGTCAATTCGTTAATATTCATTCTTTATGCACCAATTGCACTATTATGATGAATGTGAATGAGAGTCAAATTTATTAAAATTAGTTATCTTGCAATCACCATCTGAAAGAAAAAGAAAAGGCGAGAGAGAGAAATGAGGAAAAAAAACAACTCGACCCGATTCATTTGGACCCGACCCGAATCACACTCCTATCTATACCAACAAGATGTACCTTTCTTTTTTGTGGCTCAATCATATGAACTTTAAAAATAGGCGTGCTTAGCTTGATCAAAAAATTCAATGTTTTTTTTTGCAAAGGTATTGTAGATTTGAATCCGAGACCTCTTGTCCACAGGAACATACAGGTGCCAGTTGAGCTAAGCTCATGTTGGCCAAAAAATTATATGTTGGATGACTCATATGAGTAATGACACAAAATATGCTGAAAGGGCCCATGTTGATCATAATTTATGGGGATAACTTTCACCCTAACAAGTCAATTATTTTGTTAGGTACATTCTAAAAAATAGTTATTTTCTTTCAATTTTCTAGGAAAATTATGATATAATACACGTACTTTATTAAACTAGAAAATAGTGATGTGTGTTGCATGTGTGATAATGTTATTATAAGTTTCTTAGTATAATAATTTCGAGGATGAGAATAAAACTTTTGACTTTTAGAAAGAAATTTTGTTTTATCCTTTTAACCTAAACACACCAAAATTATCAAAGATTTCAAGTATTTCAAATAAATATATTTTGTAAAAAGATAAATGTTGTAAATTATCAAATATATTTATCATGAAATTTATTGTATCTTCAAGTAAAAAAATTCATTCATTCCAGAAAATTGAAATTTTTTTTTGACGATACGAGGATGTGGGGATTGAACACTTCTCACTCTTCAAAATCATCGTACATACTTGATATTATTGATTATGCGTGCTAGAAAAAAAAATCATTTTTGAGAGGTAGGAAATGAAACAACTAATAAATTATAATTCTTATTGTTTAAAAAATTTGATAATTAGAGACTTGGATGTCTCTCTTCGTCCTTTAAAGAGTTCTTACATTGGGAAAACTTTAATTATTTTTAAAAAGTTAATCCAAAACATTTATAAGCATATTTCTAATATGTTTGAGGTTTTTTTATCAATGTATTGCCAATAACCTAAAAGTGATTTAAATCGAAACTTCAAATAATTATAAATCTTAACTTATAGTCTAGAAAAAATATTCAAAACACATTTTCTCAAAATAAAATGTTAGGGAAAAATAAAGGTAAAAAATAAAACAATGAGATTGAGATTTATCAGGTTGACACAAAAGAAAAATAATAATCTTTTCCTTGAAAATATTTTTATAAATCCATTAATAATGGACAATACTATTTATAAGAAAGATTAAGTGGGATATTTGAATAGTTTCTTATGGAATTTGAAAAGATTAATAAAGATATATCAAAATAATATAAACAATTATTTTTTTATATCTTTTGATATATCCAAATTCAGTCGGTTACACAAATTTGAAACCACCGTTTTTGTTATTATGAAAATTAAGAGTATATAATTTAAAACCAACTTAAAAATAATAAATCAATCAATATAACATTAAGCCTAAGTTGAATATTGTGGAGGAGTTATGAAATTTGAAATAGACACATAATTATAGATTCTCTATAGATTTCTTTTTTTTTTTACAAGTTAAACTTTTTTAAAATACTAACAAAGTAAAAATTAAATGAGAGATATATTTAGAATTAAGAATAAATAGGACGAAATATAGTTTAAAAATGATTCTCTAAGTTTAGAAATTTTTTTCTTTAAATAACAATGAATAATATTGACTATGGTATGTAATAAGATTTTTCTTTGAAAAAAAACAAAGTCTTCGATACCTATGTGGGTTGTTAAAAAAAGAAGAAAATAAAAGAGAAATAACAGAGTGTGTATTTTGTTTTCTAATTATCAACCTAATAAATTAACGGTAAAAAGTGTAAAAAGAGTTCGATGAATTTTGCTATATATTTTATAAATAGTTTTTGCTATTTTTGAAAATGTTTCATACTAAAACAGTATAAAAAAAACAATTTAAGATAGAAAGTAAAATGATAACATTGTACATTTAAAATTTGGTAAGGGATAGAAGGGTCTACAAATTATTCTTTCCCTAACCCACCTTTAATATAGTAAGGATATAATATAAATATACATCTATTATTGGTTTAAGCTTGGGTCGAGTTAGATATCAAATCAAATTAATTATATATCAATGTTGAGATAATGCATATCATTTATGCTGATTAAATTTCTGTAAATGCATGAAAGCTTGAAATTAAAATAAAAGGAAAAATCGATTTAGACTCCATTAAGATTCAAATTGCCAAACAATGGCCACTTTTCTTCAAAAGTATTAAATGATTTATTCAATCAAGCATTAATCTTTCGAGACTAATTATCTTTAGACTAAGCTCAATAAATGTAAATATTTCAACATTCAAGTTAGTCTTCACACATAAATTGTTTAGCTAACTTGCAAGTTTTTTTTTTTTAAAAAAGGTAAATAGAAGCCAAACTTTACTTTTCCATTTTTAGTGCATGGAAGGGCGTACATGTTATCTCAATATATAGACTACCAAACACTAAACCCTAATCTACTATTTTACTTTGGTTGATTTTGGATGACATTTGGATGACATTTTTATTCAAAGTATTAAGTAAAATTATGGGCAGGTTGAAACAGCATTGATCTACTTCTCAAAATGATATTTCATATTTATTTGAATTTAGTTTTTAAGTTTTTATTTAATAAAATAAGTCATTTTAATTAAAAAAAAAATAGTTTTTGACATCCACTCACATGAAACATCCAACATCAGATACAATTCCAAGACCAAAACAACAACTCTTTTAAAAAATGAATTTGAGATAATATTTCTTGGAAAAGAAATGTTAGAAATCAACCTCTTTCCAAACGAAAACAAAAAGGAAAGTTTTGAAGTTTTTATTTGGAAATCATCCCAAATTTCATCATATATGAAAATAATCAGAATACTTCGACGCTATCTACTCCCGAATTCATCTACTTTTCAATTTCATCATAGTTGTTGTCAATAGAGAGTATAACCCACAACATCAGCCTCCAGTGCCACTGCCCATCTCCGTTATGGATATGCTGTATGCACTATTGGCGCGACTACCATTTTCGACTCTACCAACAATCATAATACTGCTACCACCACCTCCATCTTTGATTACCACTTCACCTCCAATGATTGAGATCGGTGGCTAGTGACTGTCGATTGTGACCAGACATCGTTGGTCAGCTAAGTTTTTAAATATAGTTTAACCATTAGTATGTGGCCGATAAAAAAATGTTTATCAATGTCTCATCATCTTATTTTATATTCTCTCTTCTTTTGGTTAGAGTAATTCACCCAGGAGTAATGCACAAAGAAGAACTAACCCCTAGACAACCTGCGTGCTAATCTGCTTTGTTTTTCGTCTACTCAAAATTCTTGAGTCAACTCACAAAAACTTGTCACGTATTAGTCAATTCGCCTAATGGTTAGCTCGTTTAGTCAAAACACCTACTATAAAATAGAAATTGGTTAAGAAAGAAAGAAAGATGTTGAGTTGCGGATCTTGCTTTCTGTAAGACATTTTGCATCTCTACTCTTTTGTGCAAACAAAGTTTTATTGTTCTGTCGTTCCTCAAGATAAAACAACCTCGTTTTTCAATCAGAATTGAACAAATGATTGTAATACCAACACTGAAACAGACACTTTGATTTGCTCGAAAACCTCACAGAAAGATATATGTTTTTTTATCGTTTTTCTCATATCTCAAAATGAAGAAGTAGAAGTGTTTATATAGGGGAGGAGACTAAAAAAGACGTTATTGGTAATTAAATAGGGAAATTTAATTACGGAAATGTTTGTAATTTCGTAATTAAGAAAGGATAATGTTGAAAATTAAATATAAAAGGGAATTAAAATGTTTCTCTTTTACGACGCGAGATAGTCATAAAGATTTTGTATTAAAGAGTCAACGATAATATCATTATTACATTTCATCTCGCCTAGCCATTTCGTCTAGGATGGCAGCATGTGCATGGAGATCTAAGCAAAACTTCTAGCCATCTTGCCTAAGATGGTAGCTTGCGCGGGGAGATTAGCTAATCTAATCGCCTAGCCATTTCACCTTGGATGGCACCACACAACTTATTTACTTATCTTCTCTTCTTTCCAAACTCACAAATGGATGTATTTTGTAATAATGACATTTTCAAAAATTTTCATCAACAATCTCCTACTTGAAAATTTTTTACTCTAGTCCCCCATTTGAAAAAATTTAAAACATTTTCATTGAGCATTGTCTATCTTATTAATATGGTGTTTAAGAAAAGATGTAGAAGGAATTAAACCTTTACGAAGTAACAATAGTTTATAGTATTATTTTTAAAGTAACTCCTGGTTTTGAACTTTACTTCTAACAAGATTGCACACACAACATTATTCGAGTGAAGTTCTAAAATTTTCCTATGCTTTAAGGTCTTGCAAGTGTTGAGATTTATGTCCTAGAACTCATAGATTGTAAATATAATCCATTGATCGTTATTAATAAAGAGTTATTACTATAATTTCAATAAATCTTATTGATGATATTATTAGTTTTTTCTTAATAACCCAAATCCAAGAAACTAACATCTTAAGTTATTTGATGAATCTTGAATAGTACGTAGATTCATATAAGGATCAATGTTTGAGATCAGCTTAAAGGGTTTATAGTATAGGGATAAGTCTGAGTACCTTATCTTGGTAATATTATGGATACGACTCACTTTGTATTTGATACAAAAGCAATGATCCAACGCGTTCGTGCTGGTGAGATACGAGTGAGGGTATCCTAGACAATGAGTTTGCATAAGACCGGATCACAAGATTGTAACCACTAGGTGTAACTCCGTTAACTAGTTATGTTTCTATTTCATTAGGATGACCTGGTAACTTAATCTTAATCCTGAGTGTGTTATGAAATTTTGTTCGCGAGGGATTGTCATTTGATTTGTATGAGTGAGAGTGACCAAATTGTCAACTCAATATGTTTATCATTTTAGGAACAAGATCGAGTGGGGACCTAGGAACATAATTACACAAAATGAAATTCACTTCTTCTCTACTTTAAAGTAAGTAGATGAGTGTTCCCTTAAATGGTGTCTTCAAACTTGAACAAAGGGTCTTACTCTCTCTATGGCACGAGAGGGGTTTATGTTTATTGGTTGGACCATAAACAGGTTGTTCATTAGAGGAACACTAGTATTTAACGACTAGAAGTAACCTAAGGATAAAACAGTCATTTGACTCAGCTAGAGTTACGAACACACGTGAAGGACTAACTTACTGCTATTGGTCTATATCTGTGGACACAGAAATATATCTATAGTGAGAAGAGTTCAATTGTGAGTCTTTAATGGAGTGTACACACAATTAATGAATATTGATTAATGTAGTTAATGAGTTTAGCCAATTAATCTCATATCGTTGTAGATTCTGATCTACATGTCCATTAGGTCTTCTTTCAAACTCGTAAACGGTAAAGATATTTATTTATATTGGTTGTAATTTGAAATGTTTAAATATATTTTCGGAATTAGTATAATGTATGGTGATACGTTATAATGTAAAATTTAATTTTAATTAAACTTTATTATAAATTTAACTTTGGATATGATTCAAAATTAATTTATGAGAGATAAAATATTTGAATGGGTTCAAATATTAATTTAACGTGAATTGAATTCATATTAAAATTATTGATTACGAAAGAAATTTATATATGAATATGATTCAAATTTGAATTAAGTTAAATATAAGATATTTAATTTAACTATTAATTAATAGATTAGTTTTCCTTTATTTTATTTTATTCAATTAATTTAAAACTATAAAATATTGAAAAGATATACATTACATATGATTTAAATGAAATATTATTTAATTGTTAATTAATGGATTGATTTGAAATTTCTGTTAATTTAATATTTTTAAATTAATAGAACTTCATAATTCTCTCGTACTTCCTCAAAGAAAGGGAGTTATAAATATGCTGAAGAAAATAGTTTTTCTTCTACCTATGGTTTTCCTCTCTTAAAAAGTGATTTCTCCCTAAATCTTTTTTCCATCCCAACTGGTTCCCACAAATCAATCTCATCCTAGAGGATCGAAAGATCTTCGACGAGTGGTGTCCTAATTTGGAGTTTTTGTAGATTCAGAGGCTTCAAGCTTTGTATCTTTTAATTTAAAAGCATGCTTAGCTTTTAGAATTTTGTTTCTAAATATTACCAATGTATTGGCATTTTGGGATTCCCAAATTAAATTGAGGAATGGTTTTGTAAAATCTTTTGTTGCCTAGAGATTTTATCCTTTCAGCACATATACCCTAGTTTAGTTGATGCTTTAGAGAATTTGCCTAGAATTTCATAGGAAGCTGCTCTCACTTTCACATCCACAAAAGTGAATCTATCGAGAGTACTTCTAATATCAAGTATAGAGAATTCATTAAGAACTAAGTTCACCCTTTTCATATGCTTCAGGATGTCATGCTAATTACTCAATCATAAGAATGAAACTTCTATGTATTTTAGCATGACTCTCTTCAAATCATTTGTGATAAACTATTACCTATTGAACTTGTTTCTTGGGGTCTCCACTCTTTCAAATTGAGTTTACCTCACAAGTAATTCAATTTTCTATAGGCTTGAGTCCCATTCTTTTAGAGGTTTTAAAATCTTCTCTCTAACTAGTCCTTCCCTCAAAGGATCAACCAAATTGTCATCAGACCGTACATAATCCATTATCATTGCACCAGTAGTGATAAATTCTCTAGTGGTATTATGTTTACGACATATCTATCGTCTTTTACCGTTGTAATAATGATTTTAAACATTTGTGATAGTTGTAGTACTATCACAATGGATTAGTATGGTCGGTACCAGTCTTTCCTAAGTGGAAACCTCTTATAGCAATTTTCGAAGCGAGCTAGTGCTATCATTTCTGACTCCATCGTTAACTAGCTAAGATGATCTATTTCTTGGATTTCCAAGCAATAGCTCCTCGTGCTATATTAAAAATATAGCCACTTGTAGCCTTTGAGTCATATGAGAGGAAGTTTCAATCAACATCATTGTAACCTTCTAATACAACGAGAAGCTTTTGATAATCTAATCCTAGGTTTTGTGTTTTCTTAAGATATCTCATTACTCTTTGTACAACATTCCAATGTTCTAGTCTAGATGATAACTTGTAGAAATATAAGTTATTATGACCTTTTAGGTAGAACAATGGAACCAAAACACATGATTATGTGTCAAAACACGTAGCTTCTATCACAAACTCATAGATATAAGAGAATACAACTTGCACAATACTACACGCCTGTTTTACCATGATTTTCAGTGCTTTATCGTATGATTATAGAAAAACAAAGATATAGTGAATTGTAGAGGAGCACGTGTAAAGGCTACACGATAGGAACCCTGTCTCTAAAATAAAATCCCTAGGCGAGGAACCACATCATCACACGATGAAGATTCACTAACAGACAAAAATGATAGTTGGAATTCATGTGACTTGACAAAATCTGCAATTAGTGTTGATGATAACGTGCAATGATGATCGTTATTATAGTCATTTTTATTAGAATAACGAGGTTTAAATGCATAAGAAGATGATCAGAATGCATGACTTATGTTGTAAACGCATAAGTATTTAGAAATACAACTTGCATAAATGTTATTCCTATTTTACGCAAGTATCATGTTTAAACGTAGGACAACTGGAAAAAGAAGAAAGGAGCATATCATAGAGGACATCTCGCGCAAAGGTTATGCGGTAGGATCTAGCCTTTCAATTCAAAAACCTGGGCAAAGAACCAAGACATCATGTGAGAAAAGCTTACAAAAAGACAAGGATGGTAGTTGGGACGATGTGACCTCATAGGACTAGATGACAGCGCTGACAGACACAAGAAATAGATGTTTACGGCCAAAAGTAGCCTATACAAGCACTTCATCTTCACCAAGAGAGAGGCCCAAATAGGCCAAATAAGGTCTGGATAGACCTTGAGACAGCTTGAGTGAGCTACTTGGAGAGTATGTAGCTTTGATGAAGAAGAAGACTATCTATGCTGATTTCCTAACTTGTAACAGTGATCCATTTTCCTTGCCTTCCATTTTATTGTTTCATTTATTTTATACACTTTTTATTGTACATATTGTTATTAGGTTTATTGACCTACGTTCTTTGATTATTTTATGTAAACATAACCATTTAGTCTGTCATTTCTCCTCTTCTGCAAGTCAATGTGTTATCAATAGCTTGAGTAGATGGTAGTTTGTGATAAAAAGAGTCGCTTATAAGTTTTAAGGTGTTAATTGTAGTTTTGTTATTGCTTAACCAACATCAGTTGCTAACTACCCGAGAGGAAAAGTAGCTAGAACCTAATTAGCACACATGAAGAGGAACTTTGTCTCTTCGCGAAAGTATTTCTAACATTTAGATCTCGAAAGGAGGACAAGTGTGGACAGTGGATACTGAGAGGTAGTAGTCCTTAATCATAAAATACTATAAGATGCATAAGTGGCTTCTCCTAGATACAACTCACCTAGTCATAGTTGGTCATATAAATCTCTGAAAAGTAGTCATGTGTGGCATATATGGCTTCTAGAGAAGCATGCCTTAATCACAAATAATGTCTTAGCAAGTTAGATCGCATCAAGGTTATCTCTCTACTTATTTGAATGATAACATGCAGACATTTATGCCTTCATTACCTTAGTACAAGTTAAATGTGTTATTATTATCTCTGTTCACGTCGCCTTACAGACTCTTGCTATGTAATTATTCAATTATTACATTTGTTATTGTTTAATTCTTTCAATCTGCCTCAATGTAGAGTGGAATCTAGAACTAACGTCTAAAACCACTTCCCTGTGTTCGATCCTGGACCACCCAGGTAAACCTATTGCTTCGCTTGCACTTGGTCAAGAAGTAGGAAAACTTGTACTCAATGAGGACTTAAGAATTACGTGGTGAAGAGGTACATTGTGAGCATTTCACATGTTATGATCATGCCCTATGACTCATCGCATAGAATGGAAACATGCAATACAAAGAGTCAAGGTGAGCGCAATACGCGCAATGACTTGACTATGTGACGTGTTACAATTGTATTATACCCTAATGAAATTATTAAGTCCTAACCAATCAACAACCAGCTGACATGTTCAGAAGAATATAAGTTTTTCACCAAAAGTTGCCTATATAAAGCTTGCTTCTACACCAAGTGAATTGTTTGGCCTGAACGGGCCTAAACCTAGAGAATTAGTGGAAAGGAATAGCCTTTTCGTTGTTTGTAAAAGTCATCTTCTTCTTCTTGGTCAATCTTGTAAGTAGAGAGATTAGAGAAAGATTCGACCACTTCTTTCCACCTAACTTGTAATATTTTTCATTCCCTTTACTTTCCATTTTTGTATTTCATTCTAATGTACAATGGCCTAAAGCCTGCATTCTTCAATACATTGCACATTTATACCTTTTCAATCTATCATTCCTTTACTATTCATTTGTCGAAGTTTTATAAGTAGTTTAGACTTGTGATAAGTTCTTGATAAGAAGTCTAGCTTATAAGGTTCATCACATTGGTTGAGCTTCACACATAGTTTGGCCAGTGTCTATCGCCAACTACTCAAGAGAGTAAGTAGCAAAGATATAACCAATACACGTAAAGAGAAGTTTAGAGACAGACTCCTCCTTGCGATTAAACCTCCATTACTTGTGTCCCAAAAAGAGAACAATTGTGGTGACTTGGCACCGAGAGGTTGTCACCCTTAAAAGAGAGGTAATATAAGTTCTTATAAGTAACAACTTTTAAATAGCAATCACTTAATAAAACTTTAGCATTTACATTCTGAGAGGCAAGCAAGTGTAGCATTTAAGACACTGAGAAATTTTCGCCTTAATTAGAAGCTAGTTAATTGAACTCTATCGCATAAAGGCTTGCCCGTGGCTTAATCATCTAGCAATGCGGAGACATTCCTTCATTTTTTCCCAAATACAAGTTAGTTCGCATTTCCATCTTCTCACCATTGTTACCACCTCTTACAGATTCTCTAGTGTAGATATTAGATTAGCTTAAACACATTTATTTTATACCGCCTAGATGAAGAAGTAGACTTTATAACTAAGCTTTGATATCAATTCCCTGTATTCGACCATAGCTTATCCAGAAAACCTATTGTTAGCAATAGAAAAACTTATACTCAATGAGGATTTAGTAACTAAAAGAGTTAAGTCAAACTAGGCAATAAAGCTAAGGTTTAAGTTGAGTTGAGATTGGTTGTTGAAGTAATTTCGCTTATTAAGCGTTCAGCGTGCCATCTGGTGGGAGATATACATTGAGTGTCTAGGCGATCACGTCTCCACTTGGTCACATAAATTGACATTTGAGGTTGACTTGACAACCATGATAATTGATTGGATAACTATTGACTAAGTTATAAATTATTGTGATGGATAATTATAGGCTCAGCTATGATTATGTCATAATTATGATGTACCCAATCTCTTAGCCTGAAGGGTACTATGAAATTTATGGTGAACACATCATTGCATAGCTTATGGATTATTGTGACAATTATGTTTGATGGATAGTTATTTGCATAACATATGATTTATTGTGGAGTTATGATGATGGTTGTTTACTAAAATTGTTTGTATGAACATGCTTTGGACTGATGGTGATTATTAGCTTTACCTATTAGGATAGTGTACCCTTACGGTTTCCTGCGGGTTCTCACTTTGTGTGGTTATCACACGTGTTTCTGTAGGTTCATTCTGTGTGATTGTTATGTGTTCCTATAGGTTTACTATGTGTGTGGTTATTACATGTTTTTTTGTAGGTCCACTCTTTATGACTATTATGTGTTTTTCTAGGTTCACAAGCTTGTTATGGCTTGGGGAATACAACTAAAAGGAAGTGAACTTTCACCTAGTTAGCTTAGTGGTGAGTCCCTTACTAAATATGTCGTATATACTCGCCATTTTCATGTTTAACTTTTCATGCAAAAGCAAAAGAAAAGACAAGTTGGAGAGTGACAAGAAGGATCCGTGACCGGCCATATGAGAACTTTTTGGTTTATGCTTCCACTATTGTTTTTAGAAAGTTAAGATAATTAGATTAGTAATAACCTCAACTTTGTTTCAAAAAATTCGGGTTGTTACAATTTACTCTATGGAGATAAAATAATAAGGGATATTTTCAAAAATATCAAAATATTAAAACTGTTTATAAAATATAGAAAAATCCATCCAACTCTTTATAATTTCTTTAATTTTTTTTGCTATATTTGTAAATAGTTTCAATTTTTTGATCCGTAGTAATTTTCAAAAGAATAACTTAATTTTTTTTGAAAAAAAAAATCAAACTTTTTATTTTTGCCACGACATGTTTTTAAGTAGGTTTTATGAAGATGGGAAATTTTCGCAAAATTACCTCATAGTAAAAGAATTTTATACAAGTGACCCATTCCTAAACACTTTATTGTTATTGACTTTTTTGTCATGTGAAATACCATATTTACCCCCAATTTTGAAAAGAGATCGTTTTCTTCATATTTTAGTCAATCTATTTCTTCCCATTATCTCTTAGTGATCGTATTGCTTCCTCTCTCACCATCTCTTTACCTTTGTTCTATCATTCTTATGTTCTAAAAGATATGTTGCTCTTATCTTTCTGATGCATAATGAATTTCTGTACTAATGAGCATGAGTTTAGGGTTCGTCTAATTCGTCGAAATGCATCACCTAATTTATTTCTAAACAATAACTTAATTGTTATTAAACAATCACTCATATTTTATTAATTGATCTCCCTCATTTTACTATGTGATCTCCTATAGTTTACTGACCAATCTTCTAGTTTTTTCGGTACATATCATGTAACCCATATGGACATGTGCTAGGTGTCATCACTATCTGCCTGCAACATAATTTTTAGCTTTCAAATGGTCTTCAACATAATTGCTTTTGAACTGGCTCAATTTTCCACTAAATCGTACAAAGATGCATACTAAGGATTTCTTCAAAAAATTGGACGACTATGGAAAGTCACTTAGTAAAACAGTGGGAGCTCATGTCCTTAGAATATGGGAGATTGCTTTGGAAGATTGTGTAGTAAAACGTGGGAGATCACCTAGTAAAATGTGGCCATTGTTTAATAACAGTTGGGTTTGTTCATAAAAAAGTTAGATTACGCTTCGATGAAGTAAACAAACTCTAGTCCATACTCAGTGAAATGGAAAAATCAACATGCATTAGAGAATAAGAGCAACATACCTTTTGGACCACGATAATGATGAAAAATGTGTGCAGAAACAACAAAATGAAATGGTGGCGAAAAGTTGGGACAAAGGCCAAAAAAGAGAGATGGGGAAGGAGAAAAGATATGATCACACAAGATAGAGATATATAATGAGAAAAAAAGGAAACAATCTCTTTACAAAATCGGAGGTAAATATGGTATTTCACATACGAAAAAAATAAATGACAATAAAGTTTTAAGGAATGAGTCAGTCATGCAATTCTCTTTTATTATTAAGTCATTTTGTGAAAATTTTCATGGAGATGGGGGCAGCCTTAGCTACACCAATATTTTTCTTAAAAACTTAGGGTCATGATTTTAAGAACACATAATAAGTGTAAAGGAAGAAAAGATGAGCATATTACAAATTTGTATGGATGAAGATTTTGTTATTCCTAGCTTTCTTTCTTAATTATTATTATTTTTTTTTTGGAATTATAAAGGTTTCTCATGGTTAAAGATGACGTTATTTCTACTTTTTTTTTTACCCTCCTTGTATTTACAGATTCTTTGTTTTACTGATTTTTTTTTATGAGAGACTTTTTCTTTTTTTGAACACCATACAATTTTGGGGTTTATACTTTTTAACTTAAAATGTTGTTCATAAATCACTATGTATATATATAAAGCTAATAGGTAAAATGATAAATTTAATATTATATTAGTGTTTTAATACTTGCATCTATCTATGAGTTAAAAATCAGTAAATTATTGTAGGTGACAATTTGAGTTTAAGGATTTGGAAGCTTATCACACGAGTCTTTTATTTTGCAAATAAGATAAAAAGAAAAGAAAAATCAAGTCCAACACAAGTGATACGTCGCATATACACCTGATACCCATGAGATACATATGATATACCTGATACACATTTTTATCATTTTTATATACATAAATGCTGAAAATGAAAAAGTATTAAAGATTTTTCATTTAGTGAAAATTAAGTAAAGATGTCTAATGGCATTGGGTAAATAAAGGTATGTGACGGTTTTATAACTAAGTTGAATTTTATCGACTTTAGGGTAAAAAATGTGAAATACTTTTTTTGGAGGTGATTGGGGCAAAGAGTGAATTATTATAGTCCTAGGTTATTATAATTCGATTATAATAGTTTGTATTATATATCATTTTAGTTTGAGTTATAATAACATATGTTGTTTGTGATTTGTATTTATACAACAAATATACATTTTTGTTTTCTCAATCCTTTACCAAAAATTCAAATTTTTTTATCATCAATCAAAATATTTGGTATTTCAAGTGTGTACCAAGTGTATATTACGGGGATCAATTGTATATCAAATATATACCTAGTGCCTATCAGAAGGATATCAAGTGTATATTGCAAGTGTATCGAAGTAGATCATTAGTATATTTAGTAGTGTATTGAGTGTGTATCAATGATATATCAAATGTATCGTGTGAATGAACATTTTTTCATTTTTGTAAAAGTAAAGAAACTTAGTTGAGTAAACTTATTTTCGCTAGACATACCAGAAAACTTGAAAAATTGTAAATGCTCTAATAATAGAAAATGTATATTAAATGGAAAGTAAATTACATTAACTATCTTGCTCTAATTAGTAAAGGAAATTTATTATTGTACTAAAACTCTAGCAATTCTGTATCTTGTTTAGTTTCGTCTAAACTTGATGTAAGAATTGAATAATCAGAAAATTTGAAATAAAGTATTAATAGTTCACGTCTATATATTGAGCATTTTTATTATTTTTGTTTATGTAGAGTTGAAGTGCATTTTTTAAACAAACTATTAACCTTTATATCCCAATAATTGTAAGTGCATATTCTTTATTTATTTGAAAAAAAATACAATTTTGGTTTTAGGCTTTTTAGTCAAATTTTAGTTTGTTTATTAATTTAATTTTTAGATTTCAAAATATTACACTCTTATATTTGAGATTTTAATTTTATTTCAATTTGGTTCATATGTTTGGAGATTTGTACTTTCAACCTCGTTTTCAATCAATATACATTTTCAATTGGTTTAAATAATTATGAAGTGATTTTCTAGGGTGATGAAAATATTAAAACTTAATTAATTTTTTTTAATTCTTTAAAATTAATAAATAAACATTAACATTAAAAACATAAAATGAGTATTCGATATATATCGAGATTAAAACTATAAATTTTAATAGTTGAAAATCAAATTGAAACAAAACTCAAATCTCAACCGTAAAACTGTAACATTTTGAAATTTAGATAGTAAAATAGATTCAAACTAAAAAAACTAGTCGACAAAAAGTAAACAAAATTCTAGGATAATAGTTTTAAATGGAAAAGAGCTGAGAATGCCTCGAAATATATTAAAATATATTTTTTTTATAGACAATGATAGATATTTATTAGTATTGACTTTTGTCTTCTATACATACATAGCCACTGGGGTGTAAATAAGTTGAGTTAGGAAATGTTCTCAACCCAACCCATATTCTAAGGTTGGTTGGGTTGACGACCCGAATAACCTATATTAACTTTCCAACCAAACTCGTAAACTATATACTGGGTTGAGTTAGTTGGATTGTCGAGTTGTATGTTTTTTTTTTTTCCATTCCTAACCCAACCATTGTTTAGCTTTCTAAACCAATGTTTACCCTGTGCTTTCTACCTTCAATTTAACGAAATACTCATAATTTTACTTTGATTAAATAAATAATAAAATATATATAATATAAATATAAATAATGTATAATATATAATATAAATATAAATAAATGGTTAAAAATCCGTATTTTAAACTAATCCATTATGAGTTGGATAATTCGGATTGTCGAGTTATTCAGATTGAAATTTCACTTGTAATAAAAATGTTTAGTTCAAATCCCACCGCTTTATTTGTATAAAGCTTGACTCGCTTTATGTGTTTGGAGAACACAAACAAAAAGATCTATAGAGAAAAAGGGAAGTAATTTAAAACTAGGCGAGTTTAACTATTTTATTTTAAAAGATTATAAACATGATTATTTATAAAATATAAGACAGATTTAGGGTAGATACGAGGAAGATTTAGAAAGTTTGATGAGTATTTATTAATGTAAGTAATATATTTATATAAAAATTTTACTATATTTTATTTTATTTTACTATATTTAAAAATAATTTTGTAAGGAGAAGCATTGTTATTTTGACTGAAAGATACTAATAACAAGTTGGCAAACAAAAGTGTGGTATTTTGTGTAATTTGAAATATTTCTTTATTCGTTGTTCTCTTGTCATCGAAAATGACAGACTTTGTGTTTGGGATTTTTTTTCCTTTTCTCCCCCTAAATTTCTGTCTTTGTCATATTCATTTATGCGAGGATTTGACGTTAACATGTGGACTTTCTAACCCTCAACTTCAAACTTCAAAGTGCTTATTTTTTTATTCTTGTTTCGATGTTTGACTAAAACCTCCCTAAAAACAAAACTACCCATCCACAAACATAAAACAAAATCAACCTTTTTTTCCTGTTCATCTGAGATAAGAACAAATAAAAATAACTCACAAAAACGCTTGAATTATCACTCAATTGTGAATCCCACATCCCCATTTCGTGTAATAATTGCTAATAGCTTAGACCATGGCTGGCAGGCAGTGCCCACAGAGTGTGCTACAGCAGAAAAAGGAAAAAAAAAAAAAAAGAAAGAAAAACTCGAGCCCCAGAAAAGGAAAACACCCAATTACCATTTTTAAAAGAATGAAAAAATGATCCAAAAAAGTTGAAGTAGTGAGTGAATTTTGATTTAAATTGAAATGGAGGGTCGGCTCTGGTCTGGTCTGGTCTGGTCTGGTCCGGTCCTACCAATTGGCAGAGTGCTGAAGTAGTGATCTTTCTCATCAATGGAGTTAGCACACAGCACAGCACTTTTTGGGTTATAAATTCTCACAACTCATTTCAATTCCAACTCAGACTCTCTTTGTTTTTCCCTTTTTGCTCTTCTTCACTTCCTCTGGTTCTGATTTGACTGTTTCTTTTCTGTTTTCCGGTGGCTATTTTCGACAGCCATGGGCGGTGGGCCGCCGTATTTGGAACTCTTTGTTGAGGAGACTAGTTTCTACAACCGCATTGTTTTGGGAACCATTTTTCCAAACTTTAGTTTAGACCCATTTCCTCATATTCTTCAAACTTGGCTTCGAAACTGCGTTGGTGGATTCTTAATTTACTTCTTTTCTGGCTTTCTTTGGTGCTTTTACATCTATTACTGGAAGCGCAATGTCTATGTTCCCAAAGGTGTTGGCCTTTTTCTTCTTTCTTTTTCAGTTTGCTCTCTTTTGTGTTTTTTGCTGTTATTATCTCAACTGCTCCATCAATGAGTTCTAATTCTGGTTATTTGGGTTTTGTTATTTCCCTTACTTCTTTGTTGCCTCACTTTTTGATCTCTTAGTATTTCACTGATTATCCAACAGATTTGCGTGTCATTCCGGAGAATCTGGATTTGGTTTTCTTTCTACTAATTTCAGCCACTACTTCATGTTTGATTTAGCTATTATTCTTCAACTTATTCTTTTTTCTTTTGCTTATACGTGTGCTTACTGCATGCTATATCGGATTCATTTTGGTTCAATTGATTCATTTTGTTTTTGAATGTTGAGGTATTTTTTTTTTATTCTTCATTGATACTCTCTTCTTATGACACCATGGGATGTGCAAAAATAGTTTGTCTGGAAAGCTCTGTTTGAGATAAACTTAACATGACTTTGATGAGCCTTTTTACTTTTGAGATGCTGGTGATTTTTGGCTTTCCAGGATGGACGATTATAACGGATTACTAATCTATAGTAGTTTGAATCATCTACATGTTCTTGACAGATAGATTTCCTAAAAGACATGTTTTGATTTGTGCAAGCTGATGATTCTTCTTTCTTGTTTTTCATAAACAGATGAATTGTTCTGAAAAGAACTGTATATCCAACACTTAACCATAATAATTTAGAGCTAATAGATAGTATAGGATGTTGGGGCCTCTCAGTTAGGCTACTTAAAGAAGAGGATATTTCATTTGTTGCTCAAATGAAAGATTCTTCTATGCATGAACATAAATATTCAGGGAGAGGACATTGTATTTCCTTTAGTTTACATTTGTTACTTTTGGCTTAGAATATCAGTCACACCTATGATATTTGTGATTTAGATACTATTTATATAATGTGGTCTTTGAGAAACCTTGACTAATTTCAAGAAACAACTGCCTATTTTTATACACTTAGCGTTAATCAACTTGTGGGATGTTTTTGTAGATGGCTATTTTGAACTAAATATCATATGAGATGAATATTGAATATAGAGTCGGGCACACTATTCAATTGAAAGTTTTCTCAAGAGTAGCCTGTTTTTCTAATTTGATAGTTTTGTATGTATATTATATACCAATTTTTCATTTCAGGATAATTTGGTTTAGTATCATTGAATAGAATAAGCTTTTAAACTTAGAAATTATGTCGATCATCTGCCTCCGATCTGTTGTTTGATGAGTTGAGTACTTTTTCCCCCCAAAATTCACCAGCAGTTGAAGACGCGAGCTTTTGAAAATATACCTTGAACATTTATATGCATTATAATGTATAATAGTTTTCATTCATAGAGTATATTTAGGATTTGGACGAGGCTGTATGTAAGAATTCAAGTAACTCTTTTTAGACCTGCAATATCCTTCATGTAAAAAAAAATTCATATAATATGTATTGTATGGGTCAATGCTTGTATAATTGTTTGACCTGCTTGACACTTTCTTGCAGATTCTATTCCATCTAATAAATCGATGCTCTTGCAAATCCTTGTAACAATCAAGGCCATGCCATTGTACTGCGTCCTTCCAACTTTTGCTGAATATGTGGTTGAACATGATTGGACAAAATGCTATCCAAGGGTACTCGATGTCGGATGGCCTGCTTATGCCTTTCATATAATTACTTATCTTACCTTTATAGAGTTTTGTATCTATTGGATGCATAGGGGACTGCATGATATAAAGCCTCTTTACAAGTATCTTCATGCTAAACATCATATCTACAACAAGAAAATTACTCTCTCCCCCTTTGCTGGTAAGTTCTTAATCTGCTTTCTTAAATTTTGCAGCCACTTGCGATTCATCTTGCCATTCATGCCAAAAGATACTTGTTTGAAAAGATTGTATCTCATATCTGATTCTCGTTTGATTTGCTCAAGATCAGTTTGACTTTGTATCAAAACCCAAAATACGAACCAATCTCAATAAATCTCTTTCACTAATTGTCTTTTACAGGAAACAAACAAATGATTATCAAATGAAAAAAAGTGTCATGCTTTTCAATTCCATTGTGACGAATAGGAATACAGTTGACATATGACTATAGTTTGATTAGGAAGTTTACAATCCGAAAATAAACTGATGCTAAGGAAACTTCACTGGATTTTGAAGTAGTTGGGACAATGATCTGTTAAATTGCTTCATTTCCTGTTTGCTGCTTCTGACTTAGTACTAAAGTTCTTTGGATGTTTCTTGAAAGATTCTCTAGTGAATGGTCTTTTTGAATGGGCAGGTTTAGCATTTCACCCTATGGACGGGATATTGCAGGCAATACCTCATTTGTTTGCTTTATTTCTCATTCCAACCCATTTTAGAACACACATTGTGCTGCTATTCTTCGAGGTTGTATGGACAGCAAACATTCACGACGGCATCCACTCACGAATGTGGCCAGTTATGGGTGCTGGCTACCACACAATTCATCATACAAGATACCGCTACAATTATGGCCATTACTCCATATGGATGGATTGGATGTTTGGGACGCTCCTTGATCCAATGGATATAGAAGCCAAGGGGTCGTGATTGGTCATTGCTTTGACATCAACTGCTTAATTGTTATGGCGCTTGATGATTCTTTGTGTTCAATGTAAATCAAGTTAGTTAACGATTAGATCAGGTCTTCTAGTATGTTACAGAATAAGTTGTCATTCCAGGGTAATTTGTGAAGCCATACATACCATCACATCACACATTCATTCTCAGTGTCCAGGAATCCACAAGGCCTGTGTGCTGCTATTGATAATGGTAAATGGTAAGTAAAACTTGTGGAGGCATTAGTTATATCTTTGTATATCATATTGAAATGAAAACTTATGTGAAAAAAATAGCCAATGATCATGTATGGGGAATGGACTTCATGATTTCCCATTTTAATATCTGCAAGTCTCCAAATGTAATTGAATGAAAGCAGAAAAAGAAAAGCTAGTCATATAACTCTCAACTCAACCACTCCCAAATTCCTCTCTTAGCTACAAATACTTGAGAGGTTTATCCCTTTGTATATTCTGAATTGATGAAGTCTTTTCAATGGTAAGAAAAGATATATCATGAGGGTAATACAAGGGGTTGGGGGTGTGCATCATCGGTTGGAGTCGGTTTTATGACAAAACCACTGCCAAATTGAGCATAGTCAGTTTAATAAATGTTCAAACTGATCCTCATCGTCAATGAGTAAAAGTCGGTCGGTTTTATATTTGATTTTTTAAATTTACTGATTTTGAATTTTTCAAATTGACACCAATTGAGATCTTTTTTTATGTCTATCTTGCTCACCCCAACAATAGGTGAACCCTTTCGTTCCATTTTTTATAAATAAAAGAAAATTGAAAATGAGAAAAGCAGCCGTAATCTTTTACTGCTTTTGAAGTGTAAAGTACAAAAGTCTCTTCCCACTGCAAGCTTTTGCCCTAGCAAGAGGGAAAATGAAGCACAACCAAAAGCAAGTAGAATGCAAGTAATATATCAGAGACATTGACTACTTGCTTTTTATATTTTATTCTTTCCAAGGCAGTACACATTATTCAAAACAGTAAAAGACCTCCCACCTTTCAATAACAAAAAGTATTTACTCACTTTGGTTTCACCAAAATAACGAGTGGTGCATGCAATCCTGACATTAAAAAAAGGTAGCGACCCCACCTCCCAAAACATCCAACTACCAAAGGAAATGCTTTAGTTAGATACAGGGAATTGAATTTCCCATCATGGTACATCAACATTTTAGCTTGAATCCTACAATGAGAAAGGAAATTCATCTAATCAATAATTGATGTGCAAAAACAGCAAAGTTTTTGCTCTAATCTTGGAGGATATAAATGAAAAGTTTCTCAATCAGTGAAAATAAGATGAAAAGTTAGAAGAAAAACAAAAAAGGAACCACACTCAATTGGTTCGCTGTTGGTGGAAATGGATGCATCATTATAGAAGGGGTCAGAGTTGAGATTAGTGCATAGCTTATTATGAAAGCAATTAATATTATTCGTTAGCAGAATAAGCTCTTTCTTTTCCTAAACCTATCAATACGATCAGTGCTTATACGAGATTTCTCAGGCTCGTTTGCTTTTCACTTTGCCCTTTTCTCTTTTAATTCTCAAGCAAACTATCTAAACTGTTTCGGGAAGATGGGCAGCCAATTTGAATGAATCTGAATGCTAGTTTCAGATGGTTTGTTCTGATAGTCAATTTCTACTCAGCTTTGTCAGAACCATTAGTTGATGCTTTTGATTTTCCACGTGACTGTACAAATTTCTATAAATGTTTGATGAACTCAGAGTGGAGCTCTAGATTGCAGTGCCCGCTACCACTGAGTCATATAGGTTCGTACTTTTCCTTGCAAAGCTCCCAAAGCTGCTTTCCAAAGGATCAATCAACAACTTCTTCAGCTGTCCCCTGCAAGACAAACACATTAGGTCAGTAGTCTATTTTTCCTACCTATTATTTGAATCCATTAAGTGCAGTGGATATGTAGGGATGAAATGATTGGATGGTAATAAAATGGTTGACAAGAAAAGATCTCATTGCACAGTCAAGAATAAGAGGTGTATGTAAAAGCTATGCCTACTCTTGTAAAAGAAGACTAAAAGGAACAAGTAAAGTTTTGGCAACCTTAATTGAGGTTAAAGGAAAAGAAAGATTACATTCTTAAAAGAAGTTTATAGAAACTAAGATGTAGTTCTCCCAGACAAAAAACTGCCATGTCAAGGAATAAGCTCCTCAGTTCTCAAGTCCCATGCCTCAATGAAAAAGAACCAGAGGCTGTTTTAGGATTAGGGGTTAGTTGATTTTATGTTTCAGTTCTGTGTTTTGACTTAGCTAATATGGACATATATATATAGTGGCTAGCTTACTTTCTACTCAGCGCCCTTCAAGGCATCAGATTTTTTATTTTTCATAAAGATAACTTAAGCTCGCCCGGTTTTAAATCCATTCCAATTACCATGTAATGTTGTAGCTCCTCTTTATTATCCAATGCGACAACTCCAACAGGTTGTCTAGTATTGTCCAGTTATTTCGTATGTCGTGCGTGTCTACACTATAAGTTTGAGGGCACACATACGATATTGTACATTTTAAGTTTGTGGGTAAGAGCGCTTAAATACAAGGGTACATTTTCCTTTGCATGAATGTGTTGAATGAGTATGACTATGCCTAGGCAAACTTATTGGGTGCAGTGCTCGTAGTTAGATTTTTATAAAACGAAGGCTCTGCACCGGGAGCTTTCTATTTCTTTTAAAAAAATTGATATGTTGATGCAGCTGACAAGTGGATAAGTAAGTAAAAAAGGGAGGATGAACGCTCTGCGCTTAGAAAGCTTATAAGGTATAAGGGAAAAAAAAGAAGGAAGAACTTGGACCTGAGCAGTTAAGGACACGCAAAAAGGTTCAGAGAGGGACGCGAAATCAGTGAGATTAGTGTAGAAAAGATGTTGCCGAAGCATAGACTTTTGGCGCATTTGGGAGAACAGTGCAAGTCAACTTCATTTTAGAGAGAGATCATAATTTGTAGCACTTCTTGGTGACAAAGCAAATGTTTAAATTTGTGGGGTTTGATACTTGGACTAACGAGTTCTTCAACACTTGATTTGTAGCATTTCGGTGGCCTCGAGAGCATATCCCTAGATACATTGGATATGATTAATGTGTCTAAAGCTAAAGATTAAGGTGAAGGAAAATCTATGTGGTTTTTCATATCGGCAACAATCAAATTGAAGAATGATTTTCATGGAAAAGTTTATCTTTGGAGTTATTGAAATTATTGAAGAGCCCTCATCCGTTCAAAATGCATGCCCTCCTTATTAAGGATTTCTCAAATCTGATAAATTTAGCAAGAATTGATTGTCTTAAAAGATGAAGAGCTAGATTTGAATGTTTCTAACTAGGAATGAGATTTTCTCAATTCGTCTCTTTCAAAGCCAGGCTTCTCAAGAAGCCCATGCATTGACTTCAATAGTAATTCTGGCCAAGCTTTATTGGGCCAAGGCTCCTTATGCTCATCTTGCTTGAATAATCATCCTCCCACAGCACTAAATTTGGTTAATCATGTTATTAACTCAAAATTGCAAATTAGTTTTGCGTTGGTCTAGTCAATTCCTACGTTCTAGGAAATAGTTAAAGTTATTCTTACTCTTAGTCAAGTCTAATTTCCTATTCTTATGGAGTCAATGGGATTTATTTGCTCTAGTCTAATTTCCTATTCTTATGGACTCAATGGGATTTAGTTGCTCTCTAATCTATTTTTAGACTTAAGATCGTATATTTATTTTGAGCATTTTTTTAGTGAAATAAATACTTCTCATTTTCTCATTTCTCTATATATATTAAATATTCAACATTGGTATCAAAGCCTAATTCTTAAGGAATCTGTGAGTGAGAATCTCTAAGAGAAATTGAGTGATAATTTGTGAGAGTTATTAGAGATCAAGTTAGGATCAAACAGTTTTACTTCATTGGCTTGATGGTGAAAACTACAGGCTTGGGCTATCAGAATGCAAGCCTACATGGAGGGTTGTGATTATTGGGAAACAATTGAGCAAGACTATGAGATTGCTCCACTTCCTGATAATCCAACGTTAAACTATGAGATTGCTCCACTTCCTGATAATCCAACGTTAAATCAGATCAAGACTCACAAGGAAAGGGTCATCAGGAAGGCAATGGCAAGAGCTTGCCTATATGCAGCCGTGTCTCCCGCTATATTCAACAAACTTATGGCCTTGGATTTAGCAAAGGAGATTTGGGAGTTTCTTAAAAGTGAGTATGAAGGTGATGAAAGGATTAAAGGCATGGAGGTGTTGAACTTGGTGTGAGAATTCGAGCAAATGCAAATGAAGGATTTTGATCCATCACAGAATATACTCTAATAAGTTGATTGGGATTGCTAATAAAGCAAGAACATTAGGAACCGATTTAACTGACAATAGATCATTTCAGAAGATTCTGGTTTCAGTAGCTGAGCGATATGAAACAATTATTGCTTCCTTAGAAAATACTAAAGACCTCTCAAACCTCAAGGTGATAGAAGTAGTTAGTGCTTTGAAGCACAAGAGCAAAGGAGGTTGATGAGGCAAGAAGGAAACATTGAGGGGGCACTGAAAGCTAGAATGCAGCAAGGAGAAGGTGGATTAGATCAGAAGAAGTGGAAAGGAAAGAAGGGAAGTGGAAAAGGTAGCATATAGTATCTTGCACAGGATGTAGGTAGTGCATGCAAGCACTGTGGGAAGCAAAATAATCCACAGTTTAGATGCTGAAGAAGGCCAAATGTGAAGTGTAGAAGGTGTCATTTATTGGGGCACATTGAACAATTCCACAAGGAAGTAAAAACTCAACAGAAAGGAGGAGCACATACTACACATACTACAGTACAACAACAAGGAGATCAACTCTTTGTGGCTACTTGTTTCTCATCAACCACTCAATGTGATGGTTGGTTGGTTGATAGTGGGTGTACCAATCACATGACAAGTGACAAAAAGTTGTTCAAGGACCTTGACATGTCATTCGAGTCAAGGGTGAAATAGAAAACGGTGCATATTTAGAAGTAAAGGGGAAGAGCACAGTGTCAACAGAGAGTTGTGATGGAACCAAGTTGATTACTGAAGTGTTGTTTGTCCTTGAGATTGATCAAAACTTATTAAGCGTTAGTCAACTAGTAGAGAAGAGATTCAAAGTGTTGTTTTAAGAAGGAAAATGTCTAATTTATGATTCCAATAGGAACGAGCTCTTCAAAATAAAGATGCAACACAAGAGCTTTTCGTTGGATCCACTTGAAGAAAAGCAGGTAGCTTTCAAGTGTCAAGTGAATGACACTTAGTTATGGCACAAGAGGTTGGGGCATTTTCATTAGAAAATGTTGTAGTATTTGCAGAAAAATGAGAGGGCAGTAGGAATACCAGTTCTTGGGAAAACTGAAAAATAAACTGTAGAGCTTGTGGAAAGAAAACAAGGCTACCATTCAAGAAGTCACAATGGAAAGCAACTAAGAAGCTACAGCTCATCCAACTCTGACTTGTGTGAACCTCAACCAACTCCATCACTAAATGGTAACAAGTATTTTATTATCTTTATTGATGATTATACCAAAATGTGTTGGATATATTTCATGAAGCACAAGTCTGAAGTAGCTAAAGTGCTTTTGAAGTTTAAAAGTTGGATTGAGAATCAAAGCGACTGTAAGGTTCAGGTGGTGATAATTGATAATGGGATTGAATATATGTCGCAAAATTTCAATTCCATCTGTGAAGGAGCTGGGATAGAGCATCAACTCATTACTCCATATTCTCCACAACAAAGTGGAGTCAGTGAGGGGAAGAACAAGAGTATTATAGAGATGACAAGTTGTTTATTGCATGAGAAGGGCTTGCCAAAGAAATTTTGGGCTGAAGCAACATTCACAACAATCTTTCTATTAAATAGACTACCTACAAGGGTATTGGAGAAGAAGACACCTTATGAAGTTTGGTTTGATATTAAACCAAAACTGACAAATTTGAAGGTCAGTTGTTTGTGTTTTTTTCATGTTCCACAGGCGAAGAGAGACAAGTTGAGTGAGAAGGCTGAACCATTAATTTTTGTAAGCTATAGCAGGTTATCCAAAGCCTCCAAGATCTATCAACCTCATACAGAGAAGATGGTGATTAGTAGAGATGTCCAGTTTTTGGCGGATGAGGAGTGGGACTAGACAACAGAAGCAGAGAAAAAACAACAAAAAAAAAGTCTCTCTAAACCCTGATGATGTACCAATTAGAGGAACTAGACTATTGAGTGAAGTGTATGAAAGAAGTAATGTAGATGTATTAGAGCCTGCATGATATGAAGAAACTAAAAGAGATATGAAGTGGATAAAGGCAATGAATGAGGAATTGGGTATGATAGAGAAGAACAATACATGAGAGTTCGTGGAGAAGCCTGTAGACAAAAAGGTGATTGAAGTCAAATGGGTTTTCAAAACCAAATTAAACCCAGATGACTCTATGAACAAGCTTAAGGCCAGGCTAGTGGTGAAAGGGTATGCACAAGTATGTGGAATTTATTTTTCTAGGACTATTGCACCAGTTGCAAGAAGAACACAATCGGGTTGTTATTGGTTGCATCAGCCCAGTATGAATGGAAGGTGTATCAGTTAGATGTGAAGTCAACATTCCTAAATGGAGTGTTAAAAGAAGAGATCTTTGTTGAGTAACCTGACGGATTCATCATACCAGGACAAGAGTAGAATTTTTATTTGTTGAAGAAGACTCTTTATGGTTTAAAGCAAGCTCCTAGAGTATGGTACAGCAAGATAGATGATCACTTACTAAACCTAGATTTTATAAAGAATGCACGCTCTATGTGAAGAACTCAAGAATTGTTATTGTTATTGTATCTCTCTACATAGATGATTTACTAGTGATAGGAAGTGATGATATTCAGATAGAGATGTTGAAACAAGAAATGATGAAGGTGTTTGAGATGAGATGACTGATCTAGGTTTGATGTTTTACTTTCTAGGAATGGAGATTCAATAAAGGCAGAATGAAATATTCCTCTGTCAGAAGAAGTATGTAAGAGAGATATTGAGGAGATTTAATATGGAGGAGTGTAAAAGTGTGAACACTCCAATGATTTAGAAAAAGAAGTTGAAAAAAATGATGGGGAGGAACCTATTGATGAAAATGTGTATAGAAGTCTAGTTGGATGTTCACGTATCTCACATCCACTATACCTGACATTATGTACAATGTAAATGTCTTATCTAGATTTCTTCACTTTTCAAGCAAGAATCATATGGTTGCTGGAAAAAGGGTTCTGAGATATTAGAAAGACACACTGTCGTTTGGGATTAAATTTAAAATAGTTAAAAATTTTGAGTTGAAAGGCTACTCAGATAGTAGGCTGGGTCATTGGCTGATATGAAGAGCACCTATGGTTATTGTTTCACCTTTGGCTCAAGATGTTTCTCATGGTGTTCAAAAAAATCAAGACATAGTGGCTCAGTCAACTGTAGAAGCCAAGTTCATTGCAGCAACAGTAGCAGTCAACCAAGTTGTTTGGTTGAAGAAATTGATGCATGTCTTGTATTTGAAGCAGGAAGAGAGTGTGAAGGTGTTCGTAGAGAATCAAGTCACTCTAGCCATTTAGTTGAATCCAGTTTTTCATGGAATGACCAAACATTTTAAGATCAAGTATTACGTTCTAAGAGAGATGCAAAAGGAAGGAGAAGTGTAGTTGATGCATTGTAGCTCAGAAGAGCAAGTAGTACATATCTTCACTATGTCTTTTTGTGTAGGTCGTTTTCAAGCTCTTAGAAGAAAGTTAGGTGTTTGCAGTATTTGAGTTAGGTGGAGAATGTTAGTAACTCAAAATTGCAACTTAGTTTTGAGTTGGTCTAGTCAATTTCTACATTCTAGGAAATAGTTGAGGTTATTATTATTAGTTGTATTCAAGTCTAATTTTCTATTCTTATATTTTTTAGAGAGAAGAAAAAGACTAAGGTTTTTTTTTTTTTTTAAATAACAATAAAAGTACGAGAAAGCAAAAGAAAAAAATCTTATACATCTCTTTTTCTTTCTCTCTATCTTTAAAGAAAAGAAAAAAGAAAAAAATATCAAATCTCGAAGAAAATTACTTGTCGATGAGGTGCGGATCCTTGGGATAGTAAATCTCTACCACATGCAACCTCTAACAAAGTTTATTTAACGTGAGATTTGATTTGAAAAAAAAAAATAAAGATAATAACGTAATGAAATGAAATAATAAAAAACTACCTTTTGCCGAAACTTTTCTTCCAATTCGCAGAGATTTTCTAAAAAACTTTTCTCAAACAACTTTCTCTAAATATTTTTTTGTAAGAATTTTTTCTCCTCCAAAGAATTGTTTGTTTAAAAAACTCTCTTCCCCTTTCCAAATGACAAGGGTCCCTATTTATAGACCCGTGATGTAACATAAATTAGGAAAAAATAATAAGAAAAAAAATCAACTCAATAAAATTAAAGGTGATATCTTGAGGTTTTGTGAAAAATTAATTAATAAATTAAATGGATATTTAAAGTTTTTTTTAAAAAAAAATTCTTTAATAAATTAAATGGATATTTAAAGATTTTTTTTTTAAAAAAAAAATTCCTATAATGATATTAAATAAGTCAAAAATTTTATTAATTTATTTAGGGAGAAGACGAAGTCGTTGAGGAGAAGGCCTGGTCGGGAGAAGACGAATTCGAAGATGAAGAAGAAGAAAAGGGAGAATAGTGTACTGTGTCGGGGAGACGAAGAAGAAAAGATGAAAATTAAATCAATTAGAGAACTTAATTTAAGAGGAAAAGAAGAAATTAAAAGTAAAAAAAACAAAAAAGTAAAAACGTACAGATAAATTTATTTAGACAAAGGGGAAACTTTTTTTTGACATTTTTAAAATGTCAAGTACATTAAACTAGACTTGACGATTTTAATGTGTTAAGTATTGAATTTTTTTAAAAAAATTATGCATATTTTCAATTTTGTTATTCTTGACGTTTTATCATTTTATTTAACAGTTTTTATTAAAACGGTCAAGTATAACAAAACTGCAGGGGTCTTAGTAATGTATAGGTTGAAATTTAATGTGTATACGATACACATTAAAACTATAAGTTATAAGATATATATATATATATATATATATATTGTACACCCCTCCTAAATCACCTCCTCTTTGCTTCTTTTTTAAGTAGGAATGTGGCCAAATTATCCTTACGCTCTTCAGGACATCTCATGACCTTGAAATATTTTTTCATCATAAACCATAACTCAATATCTGCTAGATCCATTGAACCCTCAAACACATAACCATAAACTCTTGAGTCACTCAATGCCATACTTTTTCTAAGGATCATCAAGTGTTGATCCCATTGATTGCATAAACTTTTGGGCAAATCTAAAGTACTGCTCATCCTTGGCCTCAACCTGTGCATGCTAGGTACTAGATTCCCCCTTGAACTATCCTTGGGTAGAATCTCGAGTCCCTTCCTGATCCTATCTATGTGTCTGCTAGGTCGTCGTGGCATGACTCCTATAACACATTAACGCGTTAGACATATATCACATGTGCCACTAACTCAAATGCATGATACTAAACTTTCTAATTCAAACTCTAACTCTAGCTAACTCTTATCTTTCCTTCTTAACTCTTTTGGGTAAATCCTACGACTCATACTTTACTTCAATTAACTCTAGTACACAAAATTAACCTTTCCCCTTAGTTCTTCATATACTTACTGTATCCTCAAGTATCCCCAAAAAACTTCAAATCTCTCACTGCTCCAATCGAGATAACCTCATCAGTCGCAACTTTAAGGGTGATCTCGCTTTCTTTCCAGGAGCTAGTTCTCTGAATTGAGAAGCAAATATGATTAGTGGATCCTACCTAGTATTGAAATTGAAATATCATATTCCACTAAGCATGTATCAACAACTAGTAAATCATATTTACTTTGTATTTCCTTCTCAGCAAGGTACTTCGGTCAGTTTCTCAACTAATGTATGGTTTGGTTGCATTGGTAACATTCACCTTTTGCAGCTTTCTTTCACTTGCTCAGATGGACAGTCTTTCTCTTTCCTTTTAATTTCAAGGGTTCAACTTTAGCTTTAAAGGACAATCATCTTAGAAACTTTTTCTCAATGTTAGCAACATTTGCTCCTACTTCCTTCCCTTTATATATGGTAAGGTTTAGAAATTGTTGGAACTCACAAGCTTCCTAACTTGTTCGATTAGCTTTTGAGAAAGGGACATGAAGACATTCCTCTGTTAAGACAAATTTCAAATCAACTGCTAGTATTGAATATCGTGTCAAATAATTGTCTCCGTTAAGATTTTTGGAAGCCAAAAAAGTTTTCTATTGATTTGTTCATGTTAAAAAATAAAACATATTCTATTTAGTGAAATACTATAATCTTTTAAAAATCAATCTTGTTTAGAAAATTTTAATAATTGACATATCATTATTATGTTTTGCAACGATATTTCAAAGGTTTAGAATAACCTCTACCGAGGGGTAGTCGATTACTCCAACTTCAACCTAAAACAATCTTGATCAGATGCTAACTTCTGAATATCTCATATTCCTATAGCACTTAGTTATCACTACTTTGGTCGAGAATTTACTAACTCCTTAGTAATTTCTTTAAGTGTAACCCGTCATTTTCAGATCTCAGAGATAAGAATCATTATGCTCCCAAAAGTGAAAAGTCAATATATGAAAATTGATTAAAGAGACCCTACCTATATATAAAGTTCGCGGTATTCTGAATTCTATAATACATCCCTCTGATTAGTAAGGCCGCTCTAGCACAGACATGCAGGGGCATTATAGGAACCTCAAGTCCCTTTCTCACATATCCCTCATTCGCTTACTATGAACTATTTCTCATATTCACCTTGTCAAAGCTCCATGCAAACACTCTCCAACTGAAGCTCGCTCCTACACACTGCCCAAAACCCTACATGAAACTCACGGTGTGAACTCTTAGGAATGCTAAAGCTAAAAGTACGCTACTTTATTCTAGCTGAAGTGTTCTATGACGATTTTTTAAAGGGTAATCGTAATATTAGGATTATATTTAGGCTAACTTAAACATATCCTAAGTATAGGTGAAACATCCAAGTGTAAACATTATACCAAAATTTAACATATGATGTTCAGATGGTAAACCAGTTTTATTACCCCACATCTCTCATGCATGCCCATGAAACTAGGTTAGCTAGGCTCAAGAACTAATAACGATCTCCAAGTATCTGGTGTTTCGTAAACGGTCAACTTATGAACCTCGAACCTTAGTCATCGATCTTATCTGACTTGTTGACAAGATCGAATCAGGTGAACCTCTAGTAACCAATTTTACAAGATATCGACCTAATTTTATGAAAAAAATTAATTGATATGTTGAACCTAGGTGAGCATGCAACTTATCTTCGTTAAAGATTTTAAATATCTAATTGATTTTATAACTTTTATAAAAGAACTAGACAAATACTATTATAACCATTATATAAAGAAATCAATTAATATGGGTTTTAATTTATTTAACTTTTAATCAAATCATATTAAATTTTTTTAATTAATTAATTTCATTAGATCATATTTAATCAAAATTAATTTAATTAATTATCATATTAATTAATTTTAATAGTGCATACTATACATTATAATCATTATAACATACTTTCAATGTATGAACATGTTAACTTTATAATAGAATTTCGAGTTGAGTTGGGTCGAAAGGACACAGATTGAATCATGTGGAGCGCGCGGATGTAGGGCTAGCGTTTAGTCAAATAGGCCGAATACAGGCGCTATAAACTGGGTCGATCGGTCACGTGCTGGAGTGAGGTGGGCGCGAATCAGGTCAGGTTTTTGGGTCTCAAGGTTTCATTTCCGGTTTGTCCAATCAAATTTTTTTCATTTTTCGCTTCTGATTGATGCAATTACACCATATTTTCAACCATAATGACTCTTAAAAAATTACATACCCTAAATAAAATTAATTAGACCACAAAACTCAAACCTATTGCAATAATTATTATAAATTACACTTTATTTAGGATCAAAACCATAATCAATTCAAACCACAGTTTATCTAATAAATTAAAACACCCACCGTATACAATTGAGTAAAATTAGCATGCTCTAAACCATAATTTATCTTAATTTATCTAAAAAATTAAGGGAAGATTAACCATTAAAAAAAAGTTAGATGTAATTTTTGTAAAAATTGATTTCACCATTTTACCGAAATATTGTATAGTCTTAGTCAATGCAACACATAGCTCGTATGCATTGCTTCATTTAGGCAAGAACTCCAGGATGTGTTAATCAACTGGATTAGTAATCCAAGAAATACGTCCAAATGTTCTCTTAAAAAAATTGTCATGCTTTTCAATTCCATTTATGATGAATAGAAATAATGTAATTAGGAGTAAGCGATTGATATGTTAAAATAAAATTGTTTGGTTGTTTCTTATTATTAGAAAATCCTGAGGTAAACAAATGGTGTTTTTGAATCGACAGGTTTAGCACTGCATCCTATTGACGGGATATTGCAACCAACACCTCATTTGTTTGTTTTCTTTCTCATTCCAACCCATTTTACAACATTTATTGTGTTGCTATTCCAAAATTCACAAAGTATCACATTTTTTGTTTTTGTTTTCAAAATTTGTTTACACTTTTTTTTTTAAATTCGTAAAACTGTTTTTCTCAGTCAATTTCGATCAAAATCGACCACCGAGATTTCTCCAAATTATTAAAATTTTCCAAGTTATCGATCGTTTTGGTAGATTTTTGTTTTCCGGGTGTATCTCGGTAGACTCTAGACAGAGA
The DNA here is from genome assembly GCF_000004075.3 of Cucumis sativus. Taxonomy (NCBI): domain Eukaryota; kingdom Viridiplantae; phylum Streptophyta; class Magnoliopsida; order Cucurbitales; family Cucurbitaceae; genus Cucumis; species Cucumis sativus. The sequence goes on from NC_026658.2 coordinate 18,299,264, forward strand.
TTCTATCATTTTTCAAATATTTTCATTTAATTTTTTTTATCTTTTCAAACAAGTTTTTCAAAATTTTCCAAATCTTACGCCAAACCTTAACTAATTTTTTTATCTTTTCAAAAAAAAAATTATGGACCTTAGTTCATCCCGGACAAAATTGTCACGAGAAAGCCTAAAAACTTTATAATATCGGTTCATCTCGAGCAAAACTGTGTCAAGAAAGCCTAAAACTTGATAATTTTGGACTTTCTCGACACAAATTTTCTAGGATGAACCGAGATCAACCAAATCTTTTTAGTTAACTCTCGTCAAATTTTCTATTATAAACTTGCCAAATTTTATATAAAATTATAGTTGTAAATAAGATTTTATGATGATGTTGTTAACATAATTAGGGAACACATAAATTAGAATAAATGATTTGAAAAATTATATAAAAAAGATTAGATCTAGAGAAAATTAGTTAAAGATTCAGATAAGGTTGAGAAAGCTTATAAAATAAATTAGCAATTTTCAAATTTTAAAAAATTCGAATAATATTTTTAAATTTGACAAATAAAAAAAGTTAGTTGGAAACTAACGGTATAAAGAGTTTTGGGATGGATTTTCAAAAAGTTGAATTTTAGGGCAAATTGGCTAGGAAAAGTCTATATTGTCACTAAGTTAAAAAAAACCCTTAAAATCAACTTTTTACTATTCTTTTCCTTTTCCTTCCTCATTTTCGGCTTTCTTCTTCTCCCTTACTCTCTTCTACGGAGCAAAATGCAGCAACTTCAACTGTTCTCCTTTTTTAGTTGTCGTCGTCGTCTCCTTCACTGTCACTGACTGTTTAAACCTCCATGTGTGACATGCAAGATTCTGCGTCGAAGATGCATAGAGAAATGTGTATTGACCCCCTATTTTTCTCCCTCTGAGCCTCTCAAGTTCACCATTGCTCACCGTATCTTCGGCACTAGCAACATCATCAAATTGCTTCTGGTACTTCCTTAATCCCTAATTTTCTATTTCTCAGGTTTTATCTTTGTCGCCACGTGCCCGAGACGACGCGGAGCGGTCGACGTCCTCAAAAGAGTTATTTTTAAAAGAAAATAGGAGTCACCACCAATCTTTTTTACGATGTGATTAGACACCAAAATAAAGAAAAAAGTTTAAAAATGGTCTGCGAAAAATAGAGTTGAGTTCGGGAGTCATTTGTGTGTGGGGAAGGTATTAGCACCCACAACACCCATTTAAAAAAACGGTCAAATTTCAAATCTCGAATTGAAAATATTTTTTAATTTATTTTAAAATTAATGTCTTATTTTACCCTTTATTACTCCAATATTTGAAGCAATGATCTCATAAAATAAGTGGACTAATATTCCATTAATTACTCAAGAAGTCTTCGAGTCCATCTCCCAAATTAAATGGTTCAAGTTCTACCAAAAAGTTGTGATCATCTTTATATATGAATGAATATATTTACTAGTCCTACATTTTTTCCAAGTTTTTGGTTTTCTATCTTTTTTTTTTTTGGAACCATAATGGTTTACAAATTTAGAGGTTCCATTATGGTTTCTATCACCATAGTTTCCTTGTTATTGATGTTATAATGTATTGATGTTCTTGGAACGGGTTTTACATTATATCATAATTTCATCATCATCATTATTATTGACTAATTCTTCATGAAACTGTTTTATGATGCAATGTCACCCCAAAATGACATTGCTACCCTTCATAAGTCATTTATAGTGATTTTATGTATGTTTAGTAAGTTTATTAGACCCTAATGTTTTATCTCAAACCTATCTCGTACGTATCTTGCACCTATCCCACACGTATCTCGCACATTTCAAAATTTCACTAGGAGTTTCAAAATGAAATTTCTACTCTTCCTCAATGATTTAGAGTGATTTTATGCATGTTTAGTAAGTTTATTAGGCCCTAATGTTTTCTCTAGCATCTATCTTGCACATTCAGATTTTCACGGCCACTATTTCGCAGCATTTCGCACGTTTCAAACTTTCACCATGAGTTTCACAATCAAACTGCTGCCCCTCCTAAGTCATTAAGTGTGATTTTGTACACGTTTAGTAAGTATATTAGGCTCTTATATTTTATCTTGCACGCATCTCGCAACTGTATCGCAACATCTTGCACCTATCTTGCACGTTTCAAACTTTCACTATGAGTTTTACAATCAAATTTGTACCCATCCTAAGTCATTTAGAGTGATTTTATACACATTTAGTAAGTTTATTAGGCTCTTATATTTTATCTCGCAACTAGCTCGCAGCATCTCACACCTATCTCGCGTTTCAAATTTTCACTATAAGTTTCACAATAAAATTGTTATCCCTTCTAAGTCATTTAGAGTGATTTTGTACATGTTTATTAAGCCCTTATGTTTTATCTCGCAACTATCTCGCACCTATCTCATACGTTTTAAACTTTCACTATGAGTTTCACAATCAAATTGCTACTCCTTAAGTTTATTGAGCCCTTATGTTTTATCTCGCAGCATCTCATAATCAAATTGCTACCCCTCCTAAGCCATTTAGAGTGATTATGTGCATGTTTATTAAGTTTATTAGGCCCTTATGTTTTATCTCGCACCTATCTCGTAGCATCTCGCACCTATCTTGCACATTCCAACCTTCATCTTGAACATTCCAAAATTTTAATATGTTTTCCAAAATCAAATTTCTAACTCTCAAAAGTCTCTTTGACCCTTAAGTTTTAGGCAACTTAGAGTGATTTTTAACATGTTTTAGCAAATCTCTAGTTACAATTTTTTTTTTTTTTAATTTTACCATCTCGCAATCATCTTGCACCTTTCTCGCAACTTGCAAAATTAAATTAAAATTTTATAGTGATTTATATGTTTAGGAGTGCGAGCAATTTGGTTTAGTAAACCTCTTATGCACTTAGGTTTAGTAAGCCTCTTATGCACTTATCTCGCACAAATCTCTGATGATCCGAACAAGGTCAAAAGGAAATATATAAGTGCTACAGTTGACTCGGACAAGGTGAAAAAGAAGGCATTGTTGATGGTTCTGCATAATGATCATTCCTGAGTACTATCATACGAACACTTGTTGAAGAGAAAGAAGAAATCACAAAGAAACAGTGGAATAATGTGCCTTATAATTTTATTCCATTGAAAGTATAAAAGAAAAACTAAAAATTATTTAGTGCTATGGATTATTAGAAACTACTGGTGGAAGATGGTTATATGTACACCTAATGTAGATATATTGTAATATTAAATATTAAAGCTTACAATTCCTTTCCCCACTAATATGTTACTCAATCGAATAGTAAAACTACAATGACCATTTTCATGTGGTAAAACAACATAACGAGCCACTGAATTCATCAATCCACCAATTGTTGTGCAAATTACTTTTCTAGTTCATGGAATATGGATAAAATGTAGTCAACCCAAAGGTTGTGTTTCTATGATATGGAAATAATGCAGATGGCTAAAACACCGATTGATGCTTGTGGATCCATGTAAGACTTCTTCTGACCACCAAACTCCATCACTAGCTTCCTTGATTCATGCCAACCACGGCCATTATAATCGGGTAATGACCTTTGCTTTCGATTGTCACTCTTAAAAGGCCCATCTAGGCTTGTCGAAGTAGAGTTCTTCCCTGATTGTCTCCTCATCAAGAAATGTAATATCAGAAAATCACAAACAACAACAATAGAAGCACATATACCATAATGACAAAAAAAATAAAAAAATCAGGCTGGATTAATTGATAAGCCTCAATTCTCACAACTGTTATGCAGATACTGTCATCACAAATAAGAGGCAAACAACAACTAATCCAATAGAAAAAGTCACATGTTTTAAGAAGTTGGGCTTGTAGACATGGATCCCAAGAGAAACCAGCCAGTTTCCAGCAAATGACATAAAATAGAAAACACTACAAGATTATGTCTCAAGTGCAATTAATAGAACTTTGTTAAATGGTTAAGAAGCTTTGTGCATTGTTTTTAATTGGCAATACTTTTCCATTTATCCTTTACCTTAGAAGCTGGATTAGACTGATTATATGTAGAGAATTTGTGAATAAGGAAGGCTAGTGAACACATTATTCACCCGTTGAAAGATGGAGTTAGACTAAAAAAGAAAATGAAGAAAAAGCCTACTTGTACAAAATTTAACGGATTGCTACCAAGAACGCATGCAACGGAGTTCAGGTTTAGCCTTTGGTTCAACAAATGTACTAGTTGCATCATCTTGCTCATCACAATGCCCAAGAAGATGGGCTAACTCTTGTGAGAATGATCCAAGACTACACTACTGATTGAATGTTTACAGACATTTAGATTACACAAAAGTGATGGAAGACAAAACCATCCTTGGCAAAGGGGAAAGAAAGTTGAAAAAAAAAACTTACGACAAATGAAGATGCAGGTGAAGGTTCATTAAGCTCAACATTCCACTCCCTGAGCATATGATGGACTCGCTCCTCCAAGATAGTAATGTCAGTAGTACGACTCTCCTTCCTTGCATTTTGAAGATTAGTGAATATCCCTTTAAGGTCATTAACACAATTCTTTGCTCTTTCCTTCAAAAGCTGATGAGAAGTAGATTGACATTTACTCTTCAAACCCTTCGACATCCATTCGTCTCTTTCCTTCCACCAAAATTATTTTAGCAGCAACTGAAGAAAAAGAAATCACAATGAAGCACCGACCCTTTATATAAAGTCCGTTCAGATTGCAAAACAGAACCTACCCAAAAGGAAAAAAAATCATATGGGCTATCGAAACAAATACATTTGTAATGCTACTGTTGAATATTCATCCACTTCCTCTAACTCAGTTCAGAAAATAGGAGACTGAATTGGAAACAAGTAAAATTGTAACCATTGTACCAATCATAAGATGATCACAAAGTTTCACCTAAGCTAATTCATCCTTACCTAGCTCTCTACTTAAAATTTTGGCAAAATCTTAAACGTGTTTTTCTATCATGTACTAATTCATCGTGATCTCTACGTGCCATCATCAAAGATTCGACTAAGTAAGCGGTCGCTTAATTCAACCCTAATTCACGTATTTAAAGAAAAGAAAAGAACTGGAATAAACAAAGAACAGTTAACCGCCAAATTGCATACTATTTGGGTCGAAAATCATGGGAAAACTTGGAGGAAGAAGATTAGGGGGTAGTTTTTTCCTTAGAGAAGTAATCAGTGTAGCTTTGGCTCTTAGTTCAGATCTTTTAGGTCACCCACGAACGGCATCAGACGACCGATGATATGCACCAGAGTAGAAGGAGAAGAACATGAATGGTTTTTTTTTTTTTTTTTTGCTTGCATTTTGTTTTTACGTTGAGGAGAAGGAATGGAAGGTAAAATGAATTAAGGGTAATTTAGACAATTCATACATAATTTGTCCTAAAAATTAACTTTTTAAAAATCAATCTCAAAAATCCTTTATTCCTTTTCCTTTTTTTTTTCTTTTTTTTTGTGCCTATTTTTGGCAATTTGAAGTTAGTTAATATTTGAATAAAGATTTGAAATTAATAATTTTTCATCTTTCCAAATATTAACTATAAATTTGTTTCTTAAGGAAATTTTGCTTGACATGAACATAGATTATCAAGTTTTTAGACTTTCTGAGTATAATTTTGTCGAGATTAACCGAATCCATAACTTTTTTAAAAGAAAAAAATTAAATAAGATTTGTGAAGATTTGAAAAAGGGTAGAATCTTCGTCCACGAAAAATAAAAAAAACAATCTTTAAGTTGGAAAATTTTAATATTTTAGAAAAAACTTGGTGGTCTCAGTACTAAGAAAAACAATCTTATGAGTTTTAAAAAATGTGTTACTTTTAAAAACCAAAACCAAAAGTGTGCTACTTTTTACTAATTTTATGTTGCTATTCTTGGACCTAATATGGACAACCAATATTCATGATTGCATCCACACACAAATGGAGTTAGTCATGGACATTGTTGGATTTACGTAGGTGCCAACAAGAACACGTGTCCACCTTACGTTATCGATTTTTGTTTAATATTAGTTTTGAAGTGTCAGATTATAATATATATTAAATAATGTTTTATTTTAAACAAAATATGGTTATCAAGTTGTACGCTGGTCATAGGTGATGGCTACCACACCATTCATCATATAAGAAATCACTACAATTATGGCCATTACTTCATATGGATGGATTAGATGTTTTGGACACTTCTTCATCCAACGGATTCAGAAGCCAAGGCATCGTGATTGGTCGTTGCTTCGATATCAAGTTATTGTTGAGGTCAGGTCTTCTAGCCTTCTCAAGGTTATTCATGAAGTCATTTATACCATTCAATAAAACATTCAATCTAAGAGAGTTCAAAAATCCATAGGAATTGTGGTCTTCTAGGATGTTAAAGAATAAATTGTTGTTTCCTTTGACGGTTATTCAAGGCATTACTTGTATCTTTGAGCATCATAACATATTTAATTGTTGTTTATCATCATAATAATAAAAGCAATTTGTGCAAGTTTTCAAATGCAATTGTCACATTACTCTCAACTCAACACTCCCAAATTCCACTTGGCTTCATTCACTCAATCTAATATGTATTTAACCATTCCATTTCTAGTTCATTCAGAGTGAAAAGTACAAAAGGTCTTTCCTTTTTTTCTGAAAAAATTGTGGCATCGTCTCCGTTTAGAAAACCTATTGTATTAAAAGATGAGGTGAGTCCTCCAAAATCTATGACTAGCTAAAAATTTCCGCAACCGGGAAAGCTTAGAAAATTATCAGTTCACAAGTGTTAAACTATTAAAAGCAAGTAGAATGCAAGTAATGTAACAGAGACGTTGAATACAGTGAAGGCCTCCCACCTTTCAATAAATAAAAAGTATTCACTCACTTTGGTTTCAAACAAAACAGGGAGTGGTGCGTGCAAACCTGACTCTGAAAAAGGTACTGACCCCACCTCCTAAAACATCCCACCACCAAATGAAATGCTTAAAGTTAGATACAGGGAATTGAATTGACCAACTTGGTACATCAACATTTCAACCTGTTAAACCTACAATGAGAGTAAATTCATCTAACCAATAATTGATCTGCAAGAATTGCAAAGGTTTTGCTCTTATCTTGTTGCTGTTTGTACAAAAGGGATATATAAATGAGAAGTTCCTTCATCTGTGAACATACGGAAAGATGAAAAGTGGAAAAGTGGAAAAGAAAAAAAGAAAAGAAAAGAGGGAATCACACAATTGGTACACTGCTGGTAGAAATCGATGCATCATTGTAGGAAGGGGTCATGGTTGAGATTAGTGCATAGCTTATTTTGAGATGAATTGATATACTCGGTTACCACACTAAGCCCTTTCTTTTCCTAAACCTATCGACGCGATCAGTGCTCATACGAGATTTCTCAGGCTTGTTTGCTTTTTTTGACTTCTCAAGCCGACTATCTAAACTGTTTCGGGAAACTTCAGGAAGATCAGCAGCCAATTCGAACGTATCAGAAGGCCCAGTTTCAGATGGTTTGTTCTGATTGTCAATTTCTACTTTAGCCTTCTCAGAACCATTAGTTGATGCTTTTGATTTTCCAAGTGACTGTACAAATTTCTTTAAATGTCTAATGAACTCAGGGTATAGCTCAAGATTGCAATGTCCACCTCCACTTAGCCATAGAGGTTCATACTTTTGCTTGCAAAGCTCCCAAAGTTGTTTTCCATGGGACCAATCAACAACTTCATCAGCTGTTCCCTGCAAGACAAACACATTAGGTTAGTAGTAGTCTATTTTTCTTTCCATCATTTTAAACTATTAAGTCAGTGACCAAGCAGTAGATCAGAAGGGATGAAATGATTGGATAGTTAATATTGAAAGGAGAGACAAGGAACACTGATTTACGTGGAAATCCGAGTACCAGGAGAAAAACCACGATTCTTTGTTGTTATTATTTTCTAATAAATAATAGAATAGGTATAAGGGAGAATAAATAGAATATACAAGTGAACAAAAAAAGGAAAAGATTTAGGAATTAAGGAAAATATTTTCATAACCTTTCCATAAATATTCTAAGATTCTAAAAGGAAAAGATTTATGAATTAAGAAAAATATCCTCGTCATCTTTCCATCAATATTCTAAACTTCTAACACTCACCCTCAAGTTGGGACAAAAATATCAATGAGGCCCAACTTGCCAACACAATAGTTGAAGTTTGGTCTGAAAAGCCCCTTGATAAGAACATCAGCAACTTGTTGACTCGAAGGGATGTACGAAATGCATATGCTCCCACTGTCAAGTCTTTCTTTGATGAAATGTCGATCAATCTCAACATGTTTAGTTCTATCATGTTGAACAGGGTTGTTAGCAATACTAATAGCGGCTTTATTATCACATAAAAGCTTCAATGGTGTCTCACATTCCTAATAAAGATCTTTACTGTTGATCAATATGGACCAAAGAATAGGGTCCTCTACCTTCCAGTATCATTCATGTGGGTCGCCCAGTGGAGGATAAGGTATTTTCCTTGTCAGAAAGCTAAATTTATGTCATCCTTCAAGAACCATCTTCACTGACTGAGACCATAAGAAATAGTTATTGACATTCAACTTTTCCCTTGAAAGATGATACGCCGAAGATTGGGTCATTGTATTGGTCACATAAGAAGAGGATAAATTAGAGAACAAGTTTACCGAACTCTCATAATACATCGGTACAGAAATATTGGATGTCGTCCCTAAGGTAGCCTCAAGTGCTACTATCTGTTGTTGAAGCTCTTCCAGTTGCTATTGAGCTATTTCCGAGGAAGCTTGCACGTTAGGGTTGGAATGTGTCGAAGATTCACCAACCTCAAATGTTGAGTGAATTTAAGAATTCTTAACAACGGGATGATAACTAGGGTGGCAAGGCATATAGATTTGACGACAGAAGCGGTGGTGGCCGGTCGAAATTGGGTGGCAATACATAAATCGAGGCGTGAGGAGCAATATAGACCGCAGATGAAGAAAAGGGTTACACAAATGGGATGACCAGCACTGTCTGAGGAGGAAAAACCAGCACGTGCAGCTCCGGCAGCGGCACGTGGAGGTCCAACGGCTGTGTGTGGGAGGCGCGTGAGGCATGCTTGGTTGTGCGAACGACTGCAGAAATGACGAGAATTTATTTTTAAACGTTTTCTGTAGGCAGATGAACCATTGGTCCATGACAGCACTAAAACTGGTGTTTGTCTCTTCTGTTTGATTTCCATCATCAGTTGTGTTTTCTAGGGTTTCTAGGGTGTGTTCATTGTTCTGCCCTTATACCATATTGAAAGGAGAAACAAAGAGCACACACCGATTTACGTGGAAACTCGAGTACCAGAAGAAAAACCACGATTCTTTGTTGAGGAAGAATAAATAGAATATACAAGGGAACAAAAAAGGAAAAGATTTAGGAATTAAGGAAAATATTTCCATAAGCTTTCCATCAATATTCTAAGATTCTAACCGTTAACAAAATTGCTTAACAAGAAAATACATCATTGCACAATCAAGAATACTAAAAATATTTAATTTTTTGCTTGCATCCCATGAAGTTTATTTATGAGTGGCTATGAAGCCTGGACAGTTCGACTTGTATAATGTGGCAATAGACATAAGTCAAACACTTGTTATACTAGTTAAATCTGAATCTAACACTAGTTTGCACATATCGAACACTTGTTACACATAACAAATAGAAATACTGTGTAACAAATAGAAATAAAAAGTAATATGGAACAAATGTTAAAATTCAAGAGATAAATAAATACTTCAAACTTGTTTCTTTCAACATATAAATGCACATATAGGCTTTTTATTGACTTCAACTTTTATATACTTTAATAAACATGTCTTTCCGGTGTTTGTGTCATTGCATCCATCAATCCATTTAGTGTCTCGTATTCTTGTATCCTTCTTCAGTGTGAGAAATCATTCACATGACAGTAGTATAAATTTAATTTACGTGATTGCTTCCGATCTCTGGTACGGATCTGAAAGCTTTAGTGTTTGTCAGACCTGTGCACTGGTGTAAAAGAGGATTCCCCTCGTGGCAAAGTGTACGTGGATTTAATATTCCTAATCATGCTCATTTCTATAGGTATGACTGCGACCGAGAGAATGAGATATTTAGAAAAGAGAGACTTACATGTATGATTAAAACTGGACAGTTCACCAAACCAATTTTGTCGAGGTTCTGAACAAGGAAACAGAACAATAAGACGCTAATTTCTAAATTAAACCAGCAATAACAAAGTAGCAATATGCACCTTGTAGATATCAAACCAATAAGTCCGTTTGACAGGGTACAATACCCTCAGTCCAGATAAGATTGGACTATGTAGAACCACACCTCTCAAGTTCGATACTCGTGAAGCCAGATCAAGCGTAGGGCCGCTACCAACCGATTGACCATATAGTATTAGATGTTCATCATTTACCCCATACTTCTCCTTGAGGCATTTATATGCAGCATCAATGTCTGCATATGTGTTATATTCAGTTGGCTGTTCCAAAAGAAAATATTATAAAATGTTACTAAGCATTATTGAGGTTCAAAACTCAACAGTCATCAAAACAATGGCAATGACAATCTCAGCAGATGATATTCAGATCACGTATTGGACCTCTTAACTGTTCCAATCAACCAATCCCTGAATCGCTGGTTCAGGAAGTAATTGGAAGCCTTCCCAAAGGAAAAGGGAAGTTTCAATTTCAAGTTTAAATTTATAATCTTTCCAGATAAATTTTTTCCCCATTTAAGAAACAATTATCATCGAGAAGAATGAAACAATACAATGGCGTACAAAAACTAAGCCAAAAAAAAAGGGAATGCCCTCTCAAAAAACAGGCTCTAGCGATCTAAAATATTGCATCTAAATGCAACTAACACAAAATATCATTGAGATTCAAACTACAAAAAAAACTCTATGCTTGCATTAAATGCAATATAAGAGCAAAATATATTATTTGGCAAATAGCGTGAAAAACTAATTGTCTGCGATTGCACTGGTAAAATGGAGAGTGGAGACCATATACAACTCACATGACTACATAAAATTTCAACATTGACGATATAGTGATCATTCTTATTCAAATAACAAGAAATATGTACCATGATAACTCTTACTTTTATACAAGAAACAAGTCAACCATGATACAATTTAACAACTAAAGGTGTTGTGCTTACAAGTCTTAAACTCAGCATACTTTTATTTAGAGAAACTAAAATATCTATTGCAGTCATTTACTAATCATGAGCTAGTTTAGGTTGTTTCTTCTATTACCATAATTAAGTTCAACCCTGTTCCTATTGAAGCTATAAGATCTAGAAAATGAACAAGCACTTTCCCTTCCTTTTTCTTTAAATGCCCATGGAATTATGCCTCATTTTGCGAATCCATGAGGAGTCTTTAAGTTGTATATTGAACCATCAATTCATCCAAAAGCTTAAGCTAGTGGTTGAAGGCAAATTTAATTATATATCACTAACAGTATTGATGACTGGGCTTGCTGATATGGAAGCTTATATAAAACTTGGAAAAAATTAAACCACCCCGAACTATGTGGTTGGTTACAATTACACCCTTCAACTTTCAATTTGGTCAATTATGGCCTTAAAGTTTGTTAATGGTTGCAATTAGCCCCTTATTTATAAATTAATAATTAAAAGTGGGTAGTTTAAAATTAAAAATAATAAAAATAAATATTATCACCGACAATCTCAAACCATAACTTCCCATAAAATATCTTTGAAGGGGACTTAAAGAGACGATTCTTGTACTTATGAAACTCCTTAAAAAGGTAAGTACGCTCCTCCTTCCTCTTCTTTGTATAAAACTCCTTAATACCATGTCCATGTCTGAATCAAATGTAAAACATATCAATGGAATCTGATTCGCAAGCTTCCCCATGTCACTAATAATCTCAAACCCAAATCATAACTTCCCATTCTTTCAAGGGAACTTAAAGAGGCGATTCTTGTACATATTTTGAAGTAGAAAAATTAGAAACAAACCATCAATTAGGAGTATCCATGATAAGGTTTCACCACGAATTTCAAAGGGTTGATCGAGACATGCTCGGATTTTGAGCTCCAATGACTTAAGCTGATCTGGAGGTTATGGATTTTGGGACCCTATTTTAGATTTTTGGCTTTGCCAAGTTCAAACAACTCCATCTTGTAAAGCTTTGTTGGAAATAGTGGTAGGTTTGAACAGAAAGGGCATGGCCAACTTCATCATCTTCACACGCAATGTCACTATCATTTACCCTTCTTCAAATCAAGTTGTGCAAGGCTATTGTCTTATTCCTCCAGTTCGGCATCTTCATATTCTCCTTCTCCAACTTCATTCCCCACTACTGTACCTTTTTGCATAAAAATGACTGCTTTCATGGAGAAAAAATGAAAGAATAAGACATACAAAATGAACCAAGCCCGTAGGAAAAAACCCTACTGAAGAAAGCTTTATTTAGGAGTTAGGTCCTCATCTACTATTCTAAAACCTTCTCACGATTTTGATTTTGTGTTGATAATACAAGCTTTTGTCTTCACCTCTCGACATGGGTTTGATTGCATTTGCTTGAATTTTCATCTTCAACTTTTTGTGGTTTCAACAAGAACCATCGTTGTGCTGGTTTTCTTTTTTTCTTGACTGAAATCCCTTGTGGGATTTCTGCCAAATTCATTCTCTCGAGTGAGTTATAGATTTACTTGAATTACTTCTGCATTGTACAAAGACTATTCCTTAACGAATTCTGGTTTTTTTAAAAGAAAAACTTGATCAAAATTCTGAGTCATTTTCCTAAGATATGTTGGCCGTTGGTCACTTCTTCCATCATTTCCTCCGACACTCTAGGCTGATATAGAAATTGGGTGTTCTTGAATAGGTTTCTGCCATTCAAGTTCATTTTTCATAACCAGGATAGTAGTTTCTGTCTCTAAACATATATGTTTTGATGTAAAGTTCCACTTCTTGAACATTCTTTGTATTTCTTCTACCTTAAAAGGGCTCCCCCCTCTTATTAGGTGTGCATGGTTTGACAACAAGCACAACTCACGCAACCTAAAACCAAATTGATGTAGCCTAAAAATGACTAGGGAGCAAGTTCTCCCATAATCAAAAACCACAAGAACTTTATTATCAATCAAAGTGTATTCAAATACATGAGAGGATCCCTCTTTATATGAGATTTAATACAAACTTGCACCAAAACTTGAAAAATGCACATGCATAAATTTTGAAACACGATTATATCAAAGCATTAATTCATTCTTAGCTACATTTCTTGGAAGAGACAACCCAAATAAATGAAAATTTAGACAGGCAATACACGTACAAATTTACAAGATAGAAAGAAAAAGGAAAATACATCCTACCTTTCCAGTTGATTGTCCATAGCCAGAATAATCATACCTGCATACGATAGGAAATAAAGGATCGTGAACCAATTTGGCAAGTAGATACAGACAAAACTACTTTAAGAAATTTGAGGTACAATGAATGCACGCTTCAGCAGTTACAGGTAGTAAAGAGGTTGTAATCACTGCATTCATGAGTAATTAGCAGAAAAGTACTCCGAAGTGAAGTAACTTCCTAACCATATTGTTTTTCAAAATAAAAAACCAACTTTTATGAAAATGAATGAGACTTCAAAACCAGATGGTCATACATGCAAGAGAAAACTCAACTATGAATTACAAAAAAGGCTCCAAATGTAGAGAGACACAGATGATGATCATTAATTTCTTTTCCAGAAAACAAAAGTCACAGAAAAGTTCTTTTGCTCGATGTATAATTCTCTTGTACTTTGAACTTTTGTCTTATATTTATTATTAATAAAAGAGACGTGTTTCCCTTTTAAAAGTCACAGAAAAGTTCAAAAAGAAGCACTATGCATCCTGAGTTACAGATCTCCTCCCATGACCCATTTACAAATTACACCCATTAACCCTTTTGATTGTCTCTATAGTGAATTATCTGCCAAAGGATCCTTTTCTTTTAACATTAAAAAATAAATTCCAAAGAACCTTATGCAAATCCAAGTAGAGTCGAATATAATTCCCGAAGCCCCAAAAGATTTATAGCAAATCTAGATTGCAGATCACTGCCTCACAGCATTCAATTTCCTCCACCATTCACTTATCTTGTCTTATAATGATCAACAAATCAAACGGATAGAAATGAGTCGCAGTCCATCATCATTACCCTGCATATGACCTAGCACAAGGAAACAAACACTCCCACTAGCTTCCCACCCAGTTTCCTTAAAACCAATCAATAAGAAAGTGAGAAAATAGGAAATACTACTCTGCAAAGTAAGTTCAAGCACCTTGCTTAGTAATATCATCGTGTGATTGAAAGAGTGTTTCCTACAGTTAAAAAATTAAAGTAGACCTAATTTTAAACAATAAAGTGGATGCATAAATATTCCTTTCTCATGACTTTGCTCTGAAGTACAGTTTGAGAAAAATCCACTCTTCTGTGCTTCCATGTCCTCCCTTTTACTGCTTTTCTCCCATCCCTTTTCCCCCACTTCTATGGAGAAAACAAATCTGAAAATAAAGCATTCATTTCATTTCTAAGAGGATATCATCTAAAATTAGAACCTTGGATATAACTACTTTTACACAAGAGTTCTCTAAAAGGAATGATGACAGCTTTACACGCAAAACAATCGAATTGGAAGTCAAGAAAACGCGAACAGTTGTCATAAAAATACTCCAAAAGGCCTCAACAGAAGGAAATTTGCAAAAATGTTCTTCCTGAGGATTAATTCCTAATAATTTAAACTGAAGGTAAACGTCCTATCGAAAAACCCAGAACTATTTGGCTATAATTTGAACTGAAATTGAACTCCTATTCAACTCCCCACTATAAATGAACTACACCGCTTCCAAATAAAGAAGGAGAGAGAAATCCCGAACGCAATAACAAAAACATACTAAATTAAGCATCACCCACATTAGAACAAACAAAATTAAAGAAGGAGGAAATGGCGTAGGTGCTACTAATATGAACAAAGAAGCATAAAAAGAAAAAGAAGAAGAAAAATTACCCCATAAGATTAACACGAAGCCGAACACTCAATTCGACAAAAAGCTCGAACATCTGGCCCAAATCAGCAGCATTCCCATGGGAGTAGAGGAGAGTGCCGGAAGGTTTAGGGTGTTTAACATGAAGGGCGACAATATCATTCCCCCGACGCGTCCGAAGACGAAGAACATCAACATCGTCACGTCTGGGAATCTCGGGAATGTAGAGACGGCCATGGCGGGATTCATCGGCGATTACAGTGTAAGAAGGCGGAGTGGGTGGGAAGAAGGCGAATTTAGCAGCGATTGAAGAAGTGACTCCCCCCATTTTGGTCTTCTTCTCATCAGAGGCGTGGGATTCATAAAGGCCCCGAAAAGACCCGTTACTTGAGAATTGGGAGCGAAAAGCAAAAACCCAGCTCAGATCCTTAAGCTTTAGGTGTGAAGAATCATAGAAAGAGAAAGAGGAGTTGGAGTAGAAGGGGGGAAGTTGGAAATCGCTCTCCACTAATCCAAAAAAAGAGGAACAGTGGAGCGAAAGTGGACAGCAAAGAAAGGGAGTTGAAAAGTAAGAGGACAAAAAAAAGAGAAAGGGGAGTAGAAGAGGGCGCGTGGGAGGAGGAGGAGGCGGCGCGTGAGAAATGAAGAAACTGAAGTTGGAAACTTCGTCAAAATGAAATCTCCGAGTTGCTTAAAGGAGAAAGGACGAGAAGAGAGTGATTATGTACTACACTACGTCGCATCTCTATTAAGATTCAAGGTATCTCGTTATCTTAATGGAATGAATGTGGCTCCCACCTGCCCTCCATTATTATTATTATTATTATTATTATTATTTCTCCTGTGGGCCCTCCCCTTTCTTTTACCCAATTACCAACAACTCCTTTTTTTGCCTTTCTTTTCATTCAAATTCATTTTTCTATCCATCTTTTCCCTTCATTTTGGGTACCTATCCTCATCTTTTTTCATTTACATACTCTTTTTTCTTTCTTAATCTTCATACTATCTTCCAACATCTTTTATATATTTCAACTCTTTTACATTCATCTTTTATTTTAATCTTTTTTACATTCCCTTCTATTTAGACTCCACTCCCTCCAATTCCACACCTAAAACCAATACCTTAGGTTTCATATACAAATATTTCATTAATTACCTTTTTTTTCTCAATCATTTCTTTCATTAATTTTTTATACTAAATTTCTCATTATATTATTTTTTGTTTGTATAGTTACGTTGGATTGGATTAACTTTTTTACATGTCATATTGTCCACAACTTCAATCAAAAGGTTTAGGTATTTGAATGAGTTCAAATATTAATCTAATGTGAAATAGATTCATATTTAAATTATTGGTTATTAGATAAATTTATATTTCAATATGATTCAAATTTAATTTAATTTAACTATTAATTAATTGGAGAATTAATTAATAGTTTAGTTTTATTTAATTTAATTTAATATAATTTAATTAAATATAATTTAATTAAATGAATATAAAACTATAAGATATTGAAAAAATATTTATTAAATAAAATATTTAATTAAATAAGATTTAATTAATTATTAACTAATTGATTAAAGGATAACTAATTAGTTGACGTGAAATTTCTATTAATTTAATATTTTTAAAATTAATAGAATCACGATTCTCTTCTACTCTCTTTTCTAGCTCAAGAAGAAAAGAGAGTTATAAATATCTAGAAGGAAACAATTTTGTTTAAACGATTCAATCAACAAAAAAAAAAAACTACTAATTTTGTTTGTGTGCAAAAGAGTTTCTCTAAAATATCTCTAAGTTTTTTTTCATCCTAATTGGTTCCCACGAACCAATCTCATCTTAGAGAATATGAAGGTTTCTAAAGGATGGTGTCCCAATCTCGAGATTTATTTTGTAGATTCAGAGATGTCAAACAAGTAGTTTTTCTTTCTCTAATCTATAATTAGAAATCATGCTTACCCTTTAAGTCTTGATAAGGAAACTAGTAATTTCTTAATTATTTTTGCCAATGTACTGGTATTTTGAGATTACCAAATTAAATATGAGTAATTGTTCTGTAAAATCTTTTGCTGTCATAGGGTTTTTATCCCTTCACCATCTGCCACTTTTGTCTTCTAGCAAGTCTTTTCTCTTGTGGTGATTTGGTCTTTGTGCCTTGTGTTTGAGCGAGTTCATCTGCGATTTGCTAGCTTATTCTTTTGTTAATAATCCTGCATTTAGATACTAAAAATGGGGTAAAGCAGTCATCTAAATAATTTTGTATTTACAACATAAACTATGCGTTCTGACATACTTATCACACGTTTTGGTCTTATTATTCTACCTAAAAGGCCATAATAACTTGTATTCCTACAAGCTATCATGCTCTGATCGTGATCTTCCTTTACGCGATAAGACACCATGCAGCGAAGATAGCCAATGCGATAAGAACTACTATACGATGAAAAAAGACTACGCGGGAATCCTTATTGTGATATAAGCTTCATCGAAAAGTGATGATCTCATGTAAGGAAGTTGGCAATTGATTTGACCTTGTGGTCCAATCCAAATCCAAGATAAGGATATGACAGAGGCACGTGACATCTTAACACTGGACCAATTCCCATCACCGGCAGAAGTAATCATTCTGACATAAAAAATTTCATCGAAAAAGTCAATAAATAGACGAATTCTAATCATTTTAAAGCTATTTTTACCCTTAGTCTACTTAAGAGAAGATTGAGAGAAATTCCAAGGTTTTTAAAGATTCTAAATGAGCTTGACTTCGATCGAAAAGTGCAAGGAAGCTTGAGGTCTAAAAGATAACCGATTGTGACTATGAGTGGCTCTTCTTATAAAATGTTTTCCAAAATGAAAAGGTTTCTCAAATGTGAGTTTAAATCCTTACTATATTTCTACTGAAACTATAAACGACATGATTTCTCTTATGCTTTCCAAATCTTAAAATGTGAATCAGACCTACATATGAACTAGAATGACGGGATAAGATGATGTGTAGTTGAGAAATACATAAGATTTGATATAAACGTGCAATGATGAATTGGGATGATCTTCTGTACGTTATGCGATGAGAATACCTCATACTTGTTGTGTGATTTGGTATGAGATGTCTTACCCTTGTTATGTGATATGGCATGGAAAGAGGCGTACTGCATAGTGGAATTTATGAAACTTTCTAAATACGTTGAGATTACTCTGCATAGCTGTAACTTGGCAAAATAGTATGGTAAACGCTTGAGCTAAGGAAATGGTATAAAGATGTAATTGAATAAGCAGAATGACATTGCAGAAAAGACTATTATGCGAAACGCATACTCTTCGATATGATGAATAATGAAAGAATTGATTCTTCCCTTTGATTTATGAATTGTTGATAAAAATTGAGATTTTGAAAAACGTCCAACGCCTTGAATAATTGCTTTAAACTGAAAGATATAGTGATTGACTTGCTTATTATTTATATCGCTTGATTTGGCAAAGTGTTTATATTGTATTAAGGCAAACTTGGTTTATCGAAGTTGTTGATAAAAGATCTCACTCACTAGACATTTTCGTCTAACCTTTCGAATGTTTTGTTTTATTTTCCATTTCCCTAGGTAGCGAAGGACATCTTGCGTTAAACTTGCAGCATTGATTGCCTACCGTGTCTTTTGAGAACACATCATTTTAGTAGTCACTGTTGTCAACTCGCATAAGCATATAGTAGCTAGGCGAGGAGAGTCCAAGTGTTATTTAAGTTGTGTTTAGTGATTTTGTAAAGAATGTTGTATAAAGTACTGAATGTACTCTGTTACTTGAAATATCAATGAGGTTTTCACATTTCAGCTAAGTCCACATTCCTCCTTAAATATTTTTATGGTTGTCTTTATTTTCGTTTACTAGGCGTTCTGTGCGTTATTTTGCAAAGAATGTCTACGCGATCACGTCTCCACTTCATCGCATAGTGTTTTTGGAGCGGGGCGTGACAATTATAATTGGCTCATGATAAGAATAAAGCTAATGGTTTACTTACATACAAGCATCATATAATTAAATACTTTAACTTGGAATACTTCAACTTGAAAGACATTCTTAAAATAGTCATGTTTTTCATATATAAATCATAAGATTACATCATATACTATACACAACACGACATAACTTGAAAGAAACTTAGGAAAACTTTATCCTTTTCTTTGAAGAGTCACTCACACAAACTAGAATTTCTTTACTTTCTTTTTCCTAACACCTTGACCTTCCCTTTTATACACTCGTCGCCTCGATCTTTTTTGGCAAAGCTTCAATACTTAATATTTCCTTAACACTTACTTCGAAACCTTAAGTCCTATTTATATTAATTTTAAACTGGAATAGTCATCGCTAAACTCATCTTATCTTGTTAGCTTCTTCTTAGTGCTTTACACGTGTAGGTTTAACACCTTCTTTAACCATGCTACCCTAAACCAATACGTAAGACGACACCTAGTAATGTGGATTAGTAGCTTTACGTAAATTTCCCAACTTTCTTTCCTCGCTTCACCCTTGCCTAACTCAAAACACAACTCTTCTCACATTTAGCTAACTGAAACGCATACTCTTCTTCGTGTTGCTTAGCTAGGACACATACATACCTCAAAACGACATACCCTTAAAATTCTTCAAAACGCCTAAGCTTTAAACTCAACTCTTGTTCTCAAAGTGCAAGTTTCACGGTCATTGCAAATATTATGGGAGGGAGGGTATGAGAAAAATAAAGAGAAAAGGATTTCTAATGAACGTGGGTTGTAATAAGTTGAATTATTTAACGCGAACTCACTCACAACTCAGCTTGAAAATACCTCAAAGATGGAAGGCTTTATTTGTTCATTAAATGATAGCAATTAAAGGAATTTTCAATTTAACATTTTGTACTTAGGTGGAGGCAAATCATTTCTAAATCCTTCTAATAATTCCAAGTTAAAATTAGCAAATTAGTTTTGGTTTGGTTAATTTCATAAATACAACAAATCGACAAAATATTTACCGTCCGTGTAACAAAATGAAAATGTACTAAAACTGAGATCTTTTTTAAAATTTCAGGTTTGTCTTTCCTTTTCATTGTCCTTTTTTCTTCTTCTGTAATTTTTTTAAAAATATTTCCACTTGTCCTTCATTTTCATATTCTTTCTTCTACAAATTTTCTTTCATCCTCATCGTCTTTTTTCTCTTCTCCTATAATTTTTTTCTTTTCCTTTCCATCGTCTTTTTTTCTTCTTCTGTAATTTTTTTATTTTTTTTCAAATTGTTATTTGGTTCAAGATCGTGCTATTTTTTTTCAAACTCTTATTTGATTTTTTTAAGATCGTGCGTCAAATATAAAAGCTTCTAAAAAAATAGTTGGATATTGGACTACCAAATGTAAATGATCGTGTACAAAAAAAATAGTCAAATCTAAACTATCGTGTTCTAAATATAAATGATTGTGTACTAAATCTAAACGATAGTGTACCAAAAAAATCTTGAAAAAAAATCATTGAGATTTGAGTACCCTAATTTAAATAATAAAATCTAAACATGTTCCAAATTTAAACAATCTCATACTAAAAAAATCGTTTAGGTTTGACTACCCAAATTTAAACGATTAAATTAAATCATCATGTACAATCCTAAACGATATTATACAAAAAAAAAGTCTTGAAAAAAATTGTTTAGATTTAGTTAATCTAAAAGACGGGGTCGTGTGATTTATTTTTTTTTTTGAAATTATTCTATACCATATAAATATTTTACCTTGGTTATATTTTTGAAAAGTCCCATGTCCATTTGATTTTGATTAACAAAATAATATGTATTTTTCAATACTCATTTTTGAAAAGTCGCGTAACCACATAATATAGCCTACCAGATTACCAAATCATTATACTTAACAGTGAACACACAAAATTTCTCAAACCTAATTCCAAGCGTCTTTAAAGAAAATAAATCTTTGTTTAAAATACCAATTTGAGTATTATTCTTCTATTTATTAATCTTTACACTTACAAATGTCCAAATTTGTTCTCTAAATTATCAACATATAGGAATACGAATCAAAACAATATTATAACGATAATTCTTTTATTTACATGAAAATTTACAGAGAAAGTTCAGAACAACATTGAGCTAATGGATGATACAGCTTCAAATGCTTTTGTAGTCTATATGGGTATCGAAACAAACTAAATGCATAACGTTTACATCTCTAATTTCTATCCCTTAATGTTCAAATCAGCTAAGTTAAACTATCTCATCATCTACATGTATATAAAAAATGAAAACAAGTTAATTACAATCACCAGTATAGTATCTCTCAATTGACATATAACATGTGCTATCCAACTATGAGGTTTGTCATGTATTCCAATCAAATTACAAAACCTTCCACTATTTCCAATCTGTTCTTTGTGTTTCAATAGTTACAAAGAGTAAACAGAACGCTGCTGTGAGGCCATTTTCTGGAGCTGTCTGCTATTGATGGCATTAAGTTGTTCTGTTCAAGACCTTCATCTGTTTAATCAAAGAAAATGTGAGCTTAAGAACTGTATTAATGATTTATTGTCACTGGATAATAAAAAATTAGGCACGGTTCTTTTATATCCACGAGTATTCGACCAATTTATGTGAAGCTCCAATAACTTCATGGGAGAACACTTGACCCTATGGTTATCGTTATATCAAAATCAAGGTAGATTTTGATTATGTAACGACTTTGTCTTTCTAGTTTTAAGGTCTCTAACCAACTTATAATCAACCATGGTAAAAACGTAGCCACAGAAAAAACATATCATATCAAAGAAAAAATTCAGCTTTAAAAGGGAAGAGAAAAGAAAAGGGATAAACTTCAATATGAAGGTAGGATAGAGTTTCTAACCCATTTATCTGTCACTGGTCCAGATTCTGGTGATTGCGGAGATGATGTATTTCTTAAAAGCCTCACATTATCAGAACCTAAATCTACTAGCACTTCTGCTTTACGAGCAGCCACTTCTTCATTCTCTAATTCTCTAAGAGCTTCCACCACTTCATCCATTGAAGGTCGCGCATCTCTCGTTTGTTGAAGACATCGATAAGCCAACTCGGCCACTGACTTTATCATCGACCTTACTGCATAATCCCTCTCAAACCCAAGATCTGGATCAACTAAATCAGCCAATGCTTGATTGTGAATTCTATTGATAGCCATATTAGACAAATTGATATCGTCTCTGTTCCTGTTGACGTCAACTGCCTGCAGTGACGATATAAGCTCGACCAAAACCACTCCAAAGCTATAAACATCGCTCTTGTCGGTAAGTTGGTAGCACTGATAGTACTCAGGATCAACATAGCCTGGTGTTCCTTGTGGAGCAGTTGAAACGTGAGTAACGTTGATGGGAAATAACCGTGAGAGGCCGAAATCAGCCACTTTTACTTTGAAGTTGTTGTCTAGAAGAATGTTATTGGTTTTGACATCGCGATGAATGATATCTTTTCGATGGAGGTATGCCAGTGCATTAGCTGTTTCTATGGCAATCTTGAGCCTAACAGACCAAGTGAGGAGACCTGAATTTGCTTGTTTTCCATGAAGATGGTCAGCCACTGTTCCATTAGAAATGTACTCGTATACAAGGAGGAGTCCCTGGCTTTGTCTCGATGTGCATCCGTAAAGCTTCACGAGATTAGGATGTTGCAATTTTGAGAGAATCTCAACTTCATTTGTGAACTGCTGAACACGTTTGTAATTATTCTCGTATAGCCGCTTTACTGCGACTGTCCTTCCATCCTTGAGAGTTCCTGATTAACAGTCAAGACAAATCATTCAAGTAACACTGCCATGGAACATCCAATCATGACCTCCTTACAACATACCCAACCAAAATAGTTTAAATAGTACATCGTCCTTATACTCTCATCGTAGGTCTTCTATTTCTAAAATGCTTATTTTGGACTCTGAGTTTTAAATTTGTCCATTTTAATTTTAGTCCACGTACTTTTGGAATTTTTTTATCTCTATTGTCCAAGTTCTATATTCAACTAAAACTTTTCAATACAAAACTAGAAATACATTTTAAGTTGTGTTGAGTAAAATGTCTTGATATGTGTACATGTATAACTAAGAGATTGGAAGATTCACATTTTAGAAGTAGAACTAACAACAAACATTTCAAAAGTATGGGGACTCAAAATCAATGAAAATTAAAAATTTGAGGATCAAACCAGACGTTTTCAAAGTACAAAAATCAAAACTAAAAGTACAAACACATGTTCTTACCAAAGTAGACAGTACCATAACCTCCATCTCCAAGCTCTCTTGAACGGTCAAAATTATGAGTTGCTTCCTCAAGTTCGGCATAAGTAAAGACTTGAGCTCCAAAGTAAGAGCTTCCGTTCTCTATATTAGATCTTGAATAAGGATAGGAAGGAATACTACTAGAGCGAAAAGTTGAGGGAGTCGGAATGCCTCCACTTGAAGGAGGTGAAGGAAGATCTTTGCTTTTCAACTTCATAACACGTTTTTTATTGCGTTGTGTAGTGCAGAAAACAAAGCATCCTAAGCATAGGCCTAATACAGTTGCCCCTCCAATAGAAAGGCCTGAAGACAAAAAAATGTGTATATATATATATATTACTTTCAATTCTCAACCATTTAACTGATGTATATAAAACACAAGTAATTCATACCTACTATCAGGCTTGTTTTATTAGATCGATTCTCACCTAAGGCACAAGATCAGAACTTGTCAGATGAAACTTATATAAGCATTATAAGGAGAAAATGGTATGATAAAGTAACAAAAGTGAAGGGAAGAAGAAATTGAGAGAAATGAATGGCTGAAATGTCAAACGTAACAGAGCAGAAAATCTTATTGATAGAAAGATGATATGAAATAAAGAGCCTAAACAAAATTAAACCGTCTTGAGGTTTGCAACATCGTACACCAACCGAACCACCATGAGCTGGCCTAAGAGTTAGGAAGAATGACTTTAAGTCACATGATGGATAGTTAGTCAAGTGCGTTTGGGCCAATTTAGACTTGGTTCATAGGACTATAATAGCTCAGTTGCCATTTGGAGCGTGTATTGTTAAGAAATGAGGATAAAAGTTTTTATAATCCCTGTTTTGCTACAATTTATCAATTCTTCCTCCCTTCAAATTTTGGATGACTTCAGCTGTCAACAGCCAACTCTAGAGACAATCATGGTCGACATTTTTATTGTCTAATGCCAACTCTAGTCATTGCCTATAACATGGTCTGGTGATTAACTCGCACAACACCTCCACCAACCACTCTCACAACCAAATTCAATGAAGACCACCTTAGAAGATAAACTACAAGAACCACTTTCTGACACCCAACTCCTAGTGATGAACATTTGGCGTCTAGCTCCCACAACAATCTCCAATTACCAACTGCACATCACCACTAACACACATCTCCCAACTAACTTCATTGATAATCTCTAACCACTAACTCAAACAACGAACTCAGTCCCATTATATACTAAAAAAAAAGATTGGCTGTTGAAAGCTTTTATTAATACAAAATTGAAATAATTAGCTCAAGTGTTTAATAGTTTTATTTCATGGTAATTTGAGATTAATTTAATTAACTTCATGTTAAATTTAATTTCAAATTTCATACATTGTTTTTGCACCTTAATCTTATTTGATCTAACAATTTTTCTTAATTTGAGATTAATTTTATATTGCTTGAATTTGGATTTTACATTATTTTAAAAAAATTTAACATAAAATTGGGAAGATGAATTAATTCAAGATAAATAATAGAATCTAACCAAAATTTTGTTTAGATTTGGCACAGAGTTGCAAGATAGACTCTTTAGAATTGGAATTTGATTTGGGACGAATTGTGGATTATAATATGAATCAAAATTCACATTTTTACAGACTCCAAATTTGTAATTTTGAATTTTTTAATGAATTTTTTGAAGTTATTTTTTAAAATATTGATATTTATGTAGGCTAGTGTTGTTGAAACATTGGAGGGAGAAAAAGAAAAAGAAATTAAAGGAAGAAAGAAAGATTAAACTATTTAATACATATTTAAATTCGAATAGTGAACACAGTGGAAGTTGGTGGATGAAATTACTCAACACTTGTGAAGTATTGGACAGATACTCCAACCAATGCAAGTTAAACAGATTTACTACATAAGTATACCTTTACATCTAGTTGTAAAATGTAATTGTTTTAAAATAACAAAATTGTTGAAAATATTTACAAAAACATTATAAGTTGTAGTGATGAGTGACGTAGTCTATCGAGGTATGTTCGACAAAGGAGTTGGAAAGTAAGAGTTTTGAGCACCACTCCTTACTTGGCCCAAAAGAGGTTGGTGGTTCTTATTATTAAAAAATATTATTTCTATATCTTATTAACGGCATGATTGAGACCAAAAGGACACAATTACCAAAATTTGGTAACTTTTTACTGTTCACTATTTCATTCATCTACTCCAAGCATCCTCTAGTGTTTATAATTGATAGATATTGATATTATTCTATATTTATAAATATTTTAATTTTTTTTTGCTATATTTGAAAATGTTAGTAATAGAGTAATTAATAATTTATTTTAAAATAATTAATACTAATATATGAATTTTTTAAAAAAAATTCTCTAATCAACAAGACATGGAGGAGCATAAGCACCAGGCTTCTTTTACTCCGCTAGAAATAGAATAATTTATAATCAAAATAAAAATCAACGGAAAGTAATATGAAAATAATAATAAATGAAGACATAATAGGTTCACTAATAAGAAATGAAAACCAAATTTGATGAACTTTAAGATATAGAAATAGATGGTGATTCTCACTAATTCATTCTATTCAGTATTTCATTTTAAACCAACTATCAAACCCAGGAGTAGTTCAATAAAAATAAATAAATAAATGAATGAATATGATATATTATTTATTACTGTATATATGTATATTTGAAGAAACTATTATATACATTAAAACTTAAAAAATCATTAACTATCAACTACCATTATTGGTAGACCCATGCCTAAAATATAACAAGGTAAAGATCAATTAAGAATCTTAGAAGACCAATTTCAAAAATATCAATTCTCCTATTTTAGAACAACATCCTCACCAAAAAAAATTATATATCTATCTATATGTATTTGTTCATTTTAAAAGTTCAACAAATTTTCTTTTATTTTTTATTTTTAATTTTAAATTTTTGGACTGATCAAGTATTTATTCAATGGAAGTTGAAAAGTTAAACGAACCATAATCTACGGAAGATCAGGACTAGAGAGGTTTATTTAACCAGCAGAAACCAGCTTCAGATGAGACAGGAAAGGGAGTGAAATTTTTTTTTTTTTACCCGTCGGCAACACGAGACCAAGGACCGGAAATACATTTTCTTGACTCTGTCCCGATTAAAAATATAATTAATTAAATATATATTATATAAACTAAAAATAAATATAATATTTATTTATTTAACAATATATAAAATAGTAAAAAAAACATATTTTGATATTTTTATTTCCTTATTTTCTTTACTTGTAAACTTTTGAGAAAAAAATATATGGTTGTGTTTAAGATGGAATTAAAGGTTTTGTTAAAATATTGATTTTTTTATTGTTTTTATAAAATTTTAAGTTTTATAGATAAATTTTGAAATTTTTATTTTCACCCAATGAATGTGAGGTTTTAATGATTTTAAATAAGAAAATTGATAAACAACCTTCAAAATTTATAAACGTTCAAAGATGACATTTAAGTTAAAAAAAAAAAAGAATATTTCCCCGTGGACATCTCTAATCGGGACGAAGATCAGGTCAAAATATCCGAATTAGGGCTACATACCCGGAGGAGATGACGGAGCTCCACCGGCCTGAAGATTCCTACAAGCTCCGTTGTCAATAGAATCGCCCACTCGACAATAGCAAGTCGTCCGATTCGAACTCAAATCGTAGCCGCAAACCCCCTGCGACTGCTCACAAATTCTACATCTACCGCCGTCCTCCTTCAATCTCACCTCAAATCCCTCGTTAAAGGCCTTCAATACCTCAGTTGAGTTCACAACATCGCTCACCGGCGGGAAGAAATTCATAGAAACCGGCACGATCACGTTCACATTGCAGGGAATAAATTCCATGGGGCTCACCTGAATGAAGCCGGCGTTATATCCAGGACAGCTAAATTGCCCGGCGACGGTAGAAGAGGAGCAGTAGAGCAAAGTAATATTGCGATAAGTAGGAATTTCATTGAAGAGATTGTAATCGATTGTGGTGTTGATGAATTTCTTAGGGCAGAGCGTACCCATATAATCGGTTCTGGCGATGGTGAGCGTTTGGAAGTTATTTTGGAAGCTGTATTTGAGAATCTGATATTTAATTTCCATAATAACGATCGTCGTATTACTACCTTCGCAGGCCAATTGGAGTGCCGGATAGCCGCAGTCGGGAGGCCTTCCGACGCCCCAGAAGGGGAAGCCGACGTTGGTGATATTGCCGCAGTTGAAGAGGTTGCTGCAGGAGCTGTATAAATCTAAGGGGTTTCCAAAGACGAAGGGAAGGGAAAAGGCAAATAAAAGAAGGAATGAGGAAATTGGGGAATCCATTGAAGAACAGAGAAAGGGAATTTTGATCAGATGGGTGGTTGTTCCATTGGAGAAGAGAAGGGGATGAGGTATTGCCTATTGGTATTGGACTCTATGAAAGTTGACTTGGTATGGCATTTGGGTCTTTGAATGGGTTTATGTTTTGTGGAAATTTAAAGTTTAATCATATTTGGAGGACATTGAAATTGGTGTGGTTTGGGGAAATTTGTATTTTAATGAAAAAATAAAAATGTGGGAATGTTGACTTGTGTTTTGGTGGTGTTGTGTTAAGGGAAGAAGAGATGGAAAGTTTTTATTGCAATTTGTAACCTATTAAGGGAAGAAGAGATGGAAAGTTTTTATTGCAATTTGTAACCTATTAAGAGTGAAGGATTCAACGGCTTGATTGTGGCATCACTTTTGAGTTCAGGAGAGAAAAGTGAGTTGGTGGATAGAGAAAACGGTGTATGGAGAGGCACTAGTAAGTTGCTGAAGAAATTTTGTCATCCAAGAGATATGAAAGATAAGTAAATCAAAACGAGAAGAACGAACCCAAAAATGTTCTCATATTGAGGGCGAATTGGTAATTAAAACTGATTGAAAACATGAGTATAAAACAAAAGAAAAAAAGTGAATATTATAGTTGTTTAAAGATAAGTGATTATGCCTCTGTTACATTCCAGGTTTATAGCATCAAGGAAGAAAAGTGGGATGTAAGAGCTTTGTTTTACATCGACCTATTCGAACTCTTGATAGACATCTAATCCAGTCGAAAAGAAAATATAAAATTTTGGTTATTCATCTGAAACAACCAATTGAAGCATTTCACATGAGAATGTTAACTCAAGTAACATTAAGGGAGTACCTAATTCAGATGTGATAGAAGAGAGAAAAAAAGAGAAGAAGAAAGAGGAATAAGAAAGACAAGGAATGGTAGAGAAAGGATTGGAAGTGAGGGAGTTGGTCACTCCAACATTCTATTTAACAAGTTAGCAAAAAGTGTGTATTTTGAAATATTAAATTTTACAAGGACATTTATCTAAGTGTCTCAAAGACAAAAGAAGGTAAGTAGAGGTGTGGTATCTAGCTACACATACTCTGACGCTCAATACAATATTGTGTTTCTAAATAACTAGACGTAAGATAAAATAGTAGGCTTTTCAAGCCTACATTCGACTAATGACTTGGTTGTTTATATAGTCAGGCTCATAATGCCTTTTAAATTCTCAAAATTGTCAAATTAATTCTAGATGAAAATTAAATCATTATTATTACAATGGATGAGACACTTAACGATGTGCACTTTTCCAAAATTTCATAATTCCCTTCATGGTTCTCATTTCGTTCAAATTCAAATTGTTCTGTATTCAATTTGCTTAGAGGTATTTCTCCATGAGTCCTTAGCTCCTTCTAAACTCTGCCTGAGGGTACTCTCCCTTGTAGATCCTCTTCCTCTTGTGAGTCCCTCTTAGGAGGCTAGACATTTCCATTTCGATCCTTCTTTTGTGAGCTACTCTTAGGTGGCTAGACTTTCTTATGAGTTTTCTCTTTTTTGATCTTCCTCCTCTGGGAGCTCCTCTTAGGAGGGCTAGGTTTTCCCTTGTGAGTCATCCAACTCCTAGAAGTCCCTCTTATGAGGGTATAGGCTCTTCTCCTTTTGTCAGTCCCTCTTAGGAGGTCAAGATTTTATTCTTTGTGGGTCCTTCTCCTCCTATGAACTCTTCTTAGAAGATTAATTAGGCTCTCCCACGTGGGTCTTCTTTTCATGAGCTTTTTTAATAGGCTAGGTTAACCTTCACGGTTTTCTTTCGCCTATGAGTTCCTTTTAGGAAAAGCTAAGCTCCTTTAAGTTTACTCCTCTTGAGCTTACTTCATGGACCTCAATAAGTTATTTAAGCTCCTTTCTCTATGATGCAACTATTCCCTTGAGCTCTCTTCAAGATTCATATGCGATTACTCCTCTTAAGTTATAACCTCTTGGGTCCTATTGAGCTATTTAAGCTCTCCCCATGGATGTTCTTTTTTTAGCTCTCTTTTAGACTCCTATGAGCTTACTCCTCTTGAGTGTCTATCTTAGAGATCCAACTAAGTTATTTAAGCACACTTCCATGGGTGCTCTTCTTGAATTCCCTCATAAGAACTCCTCTTGAACCTTCTTCATAAAGTCCCATCAAGCTAGTTCTAAGCTTTCCTCGTGGGTACTCTTAAGCACCCAATCTCTCAATAGATTATGAGCTTTTTTTTTTTGCTAAGCTCTTCTCATAGATTTACCAAACTCTCTTGGAACTTGACTTATGCTCTTGAGTAGGCTAAAATTCACCCACACATAATTCTACATCAGACTTCAAGGATAAAAAAGATATTTTGTTCCAAATTTAATACTATATATTTAAATATAATTGAGTCAGTCTCGTAAAAGGTGATGAATGTTACTCAATTTATTTATAAAAAACGTCCATGTATTTAGTTTTTAATTGTTATATTTGACTATGATTATATATTGTATTGTGCACCATAAGCTTCATTCATACCAATAGTTTCTTGTCTGGATGTCAGCATTGAAGAAAAAAAAAGGCCTAAGTTTTGACTATTTGACACGACTTGTGTGTGTATTTTTTTCCTTTTCTCTCTCACAAAACTGGCAGACTTGGGAAACAGACTAACAAACAAAAATTGTGTATATATATCACAAAGGACTTTGGAACTAATCAAAGTACCTTATTTTGGTTGTTGATAGTGATGCTATAAGATAACCATGAATTTTTTTTAAAAAAATCGTCCGTATATAGGTAATTTCATGACCTGATACAAGATCAAATAATATTTTCTTTCTTGGAAAATCTTAAATTGCCACACACCAATAATATATATATATATATATTAAAAAGATGTTAATAATTCTTTTTTTATCTTTAGAATAAAAAGGAGTACGCATTACTAATTTTCAAGTATTACTTCCAAAATCAAACTTCTGAAATATGTTAATTATGATTTTTAAGTCTATAAGTTATATTTTGTTCTCATTTTGTTTTCTTATATTTTATTGTATTGTTTTATAATAGATAAATGGTATCATATCACAAAAAAAAATTTGAAAAAAAAAAGTAGTTTATAGCATTTTTTTTTTTTTTGCATACGGAAGATATGACAAATAACTAGATTCATGTTTTTTGTTTTTGTTATTCGTTTTGTGTTTGACAATATTTACGTTTTCTGTTTTTGTTTCTCAATTTGTATTTAATGACTGTTTCTATTTCTCGTTCCCAAATTTTGAGGAACATTTTTCAAAATTGGGTTAAAGTTGAGACCTTCCTAGTTTTGTTTCTATTTATTTTATTTAACGTTCCATTCTTAAAATTGTTAGTGGCTTATTGGTAACTCTTTTTTTTATTAATTTTTCATAATTATCTTTTCTATTTATATGTTTTTTATTTCTTAATTTGTTTTTTTTCCTTCTATTATTAATTTTTCATATGTTTAATACTTTTTTGCCTCCCTTTATTAGTTTTCATATTTATATGTTTAATTTAATTTTGGATTTTAAATCTTTTAATATTTAGATCTATGTATTATTTGGTTTTCAAATTCAAATTTCATATTTCATATTTAATTTTAATTTTTTTTATTTAGCTACATTTATTTATTTTTATTTAGAAATAATTTTGAATTTTAAACTCTTCCAAATTTAAATATGTAATATGTTTATTTTTCGTTTTCTTTTTCGTTTTTGATTTGTTTTTTAAATTTCTTATCCAACTATTCCATTTGATATAAAAAAATCCAATTCTAAATGTCATAATAGAATTTAATATTGATGTTTAAAAAAATGAGTAACCTACCTTAATGTCATCTTGTCATTGAAATTATGAAATAAATACTTGTTTACCCAAATTGATATACTTAAATTATTCAAGTTCATGACTATTGTACACATTATAATACTACCTATTATTATACCAAGCCATTTGTTTGGAGGCTTATTCTGGATATTTTTGTCAGTCATATAAACTTGTTTAAGTCTTATAAGATTACAATATTTTCATAAGTATGTTTTCCTTAGATTCATGATTTGTTTCCAAAATATGTTGACAGCATACATCAAACTAACAAGGAAAAGTTTTATCTTGAGAAAGTTGCAATGTGTAGCAACAAAATATATTGCAAATTGTCTAAATGAAAATTTATATCTACTTATTGTTAAAAGGGGTAGCCAAAGGTTTTTAATTCATATCCCACAATTATCACGAGATACTTGCATATGGACAATCACATATAATAAAATTTTTGATCGAAAAGACATTTATGTTCTTTTGAGCAATAGTAGAAAAATACTCGCCAAGTCATATTAAAAGTTATATAATGTAATAGACTTTTCTTTCTTAAAAATATATTTTAAAGTATGTTCTATAAGTGAATGCATGAAGATGAATGCAACACACTATCACTTTGTGCAATTATGTCAATTTTTCAAACAAACGGTAAACAAAAAATAGATTTAAAAGTGATTTTAGATGTTTAGAATGATTTTTGTGGAGGTTAAAAATCACTTTGAAACATCATATTAGAGTGTGTTTGGCAGTGGTTTTGGCATAACTTTTCATTGGCCAAAATCACTTTTGTAGAAAAATTTTGGTGTTTAACGGCCTAAAGAAAATGATTTTAGAAAAATAAGAAAGGACTCAAAATTGATTTTTTGAAACATTATATCATCACCATCACCACCGTCTTATTTTATATAGTTTTTGAAATATATCTAAAATACCATTACTAAAATCAAACTCCCACTATCACTTCCACACACCCTAATTTATTTAATGGGGAACTTTAAAGTTTTAAATTCAATTTTCTTAGCATGAAGATTGATTTTTAATGATTTAAACATGTTTTTGCAGTATCTTAAAAATGAAAAAAAAAAAAGAAGAAAAAAAAGAAGAGATTTTATCCATTTATTGTTCATTTACAAACGTGCCGTAGAAGAAAGCAAAGGTAGAACCAAACCTGAGTTGGCCGCAAAAGCAGACGAATCGTGGGTGGCGACGCCACCATCCCTTCGGCAAACTTCTACTGGAGAAGAAGAGAAACCACTCTCGCACAAACATACCCCACGGCGGAGCTTCAAATCATAACCACAAAAGCCACCGGAATCCGTACAGTCACTACCACAACCACCATCGTCCACCTTCCATTTTAGCTCAAACCCTTCTCTAATGGCTTCTTCCATCTTCAAAACTCCAACCAAAATCCCCTCATCGCCACGAACAGGAACAACCACGCTGGCCTTGCAGCCCCACAGCCCCATTTCTTCCCCAAGCTTCACGAACCCATCTCCATGGATGGGACACCCAAATCTCAAGTGTGAAGGAACCACCAAAAGAGATGAATGACACCCATAAAGCAGTGTTAGATTCACGTAGCCATTACTGATTTCAAAGAGATTTGGATCTAGGGTCGTGTTCTTCAAATGGTCTTCGGGGCAGATTCCTTCGAAATAATCGTCTCGTGCGATCCGGAGGGTTTTGGTTCTCTCATCCACCTGTTAATTATAATATTGAATGAAAGAATGTTTAAAATATTCTTTTTACAAAATGTTTAAAACAATTATGTATTCAATATTTTTTTTCGAGTACCATAGATGTATTTAATTCAAATCACAAACTCTGTGGACACATTAACATTCTCCTTTCCTCCTCTGATTACAGTAAAATAGTATTTTTATTCTAAATTATATTATACCAAAGAACAATATTTAGGTATAGGCTAGGTCATGTTCTCTTTTTATACAAACTCAACGAAAAAATATTTCTTAAATATCAATTTCGATTTACATATATCAAATTTTAATTGAGTTGCGGTAGAATTTCAAAAAACACCATTTACATTTTTTTTTTAATATTATTTTTAAAAGCACTTTTTGACATGGGTTTTCTAAACTACAGGTAAAATATAGATAACAAAATATAAAAGTTAGAGGTAAAAATAGTAACATTTAACTATTAAAAACAAAATGATCACCAAACAGTACTTATTCCATCATAGTATAGATCAAGGAGGTCACCTGCAAAACCCTATATTTCACTTGCATTATATCGATCCTGACAACGTTATTATCGCAGGTGAGCTTCAAATCAGGAACTCCGCAGCTTGGCGGACGATCTTTGCCCCAAAAAGGGAAGCCAACGTCAACAATCTCCCCGCAGTTGAACACGGCGGAGCAATAATCTTTGTATGTGCAGAAAGATGGAGAGATATTTAAGATTATGAGAAAGAGTGAGGAAGAGAAGAAGGTCAAGAAGTTATTCTTCATTGGTGACTTGAAGA
Organism: Cucumis sativus; assembly: GCF_000004075.3. NCBI lineage: Eukaryota > Viridiplantae > Streptophyta > Magnoliopsida > Cucurbitales > Cucurbitaceae > Cucumis > Cucumis sativus. The sequence goes on from NC_026658.2 coordinate 18,333,159, forward strand.
AGGAGAAGTTTGAGAGCAATAATTCAATGGAAGGTTGCAAAAAGGGAGTCCCCCAAGGACTTTAACAAGACGGAAATTAGGATTATTATTATCTGGAAAGCTTGTTGGACATTAATGATATGATTTCATTTTTAACTTTAATGCTCCAACCGTTTTTCTCGTCTTTGAATTCATATATTCATTTTTTAATTGCCTCTTCGTGAGTTTTATGTTTGGTGACAAAAGTGGATTACGTCTGATAGTATAAGAGGTACAGTTTGGAATCTTGTTTACTACTTACTCGAATTAATTACTTACTTTAAAAGTATTAAATGGGAGATTGGAATCATAGGACGGTGGAAATAAAAATAAAATAAGGGTTTTGTTTTTAAACATGCTAAAATGAACTAAAATATTGATACAATGTAGCAAAACAAGACTGTTTTTGTGATAGATCGTAATATAGTTCATTACATGTATCATCAAATAGATCGAATAGTCAACAAAACGTAATATCTTGCTATATTTGTTAATATTATTTTCAACCGTTCATATTTATTTAAGAGATTTTAGGTTATAAATCCCACCATATGTCTAGTATTGGAAGACAACTTTACAACCTACAAATTCTATATACTAATGAAGTAGACTGTACATGGACGTTGGTAGAAGTTGCTTTAAAGAGGGTTCTAAGGAGGGTAATATGGTTGAGAGGGTTAGATGATATTGATTTACATCATAATTAGGCTAGTTTTGGGTGCAATATAAACATATAAGAAGTGTTTGGGGGAGGAAAAGGAAAAGGAAAAGGAAATGACTTCGTTTCTTTTTTTAAAATATAAATATATCTTTTAAAATATAATTATCTTTTCATCTTTTGATAATAGTTATATATGTATATATCTAACATATACCTATAATTATCAAATTTCTAACAAAATTTCTCTCTTTAATTTAATTAAACAAATACCTAAAAATATTTAATTAAATTCAAATTCAACACCATTATTAAAAAGCCAAGTTCAATGACTAATTAAATATTCGACCCAACAAATATTTAATTAATTTTAATTTTACAAAACCACAAATATTCAATCCAATGATCATCTGTCCGCTTGAACTACATGATTCGTTTTTATTTTGGTTTCTATTGGTTTTTTATTATTTTGTTTTGCATTATCCTGATGTATGACGTAATTGACATCACCGTTTAATTGCATTCTAAATAAAAAAAAATTCATATTTCATTTAGTTTCAATGTTATTATGTTCCTTCTTATTTGTTTAAATCGATTGCTAACAATATGCAATTTTCCAATATTGTACTTACAACATCAATTTTAAAAATAAATATAATTTCTTTCGCACATAACACATCAATTAATTTATTGGCACGGAAAGCTTGTGTACAAAACGTTCAAAATTGACATTGTATTTACAAAAAACTAATGGAACATGTTTTCCAATAAAAAATCTAAATTTCGGTAAATTAAAAATACCAATATTTGTGTATTGGATTTACTATACAATTTTTTAAAAAAACAATATTTCTTCTCCAAACATTTGAAAATGCAACGAAAAGAAAGAAAAAAAGAGCATATTTTTTAATGTATTGGATTTACCTATCAAATTGAACTACAGATTAAAGAAAAATGAAAAAAATAAATAATACAATTTTTTTGTTAATTGGATTTTTCAAAACCATATTTTACAGGAAGCAAAACAGAGACTAATACAATTTTTTTTGTGTATTGGATTAAATGAAAAAAAAAAACTTCACTTTTGAAAATGCATTGAGTCTACGTTACAAGTAAAAAAATATTTATACAAAATAAAAAAAATATTAATACAAATTTGTTGTGTATTTGGATTACAGTACATGAGCTAAAAAATGAATTTGAATACAATTTTAGTTTTATGGTACGAACAACAGACAACGATTAATACAAATGTAAAAAATATTAGCACATTTTTCATTTTATATTTGATTTATGAAAAAAAACAAGAATTTTATACTCATGAAAAAAAAAGTTTTTTTCATACAATTTTTTTTACAAAGATATTATTATAATACTGAGTGGAAATGTGAATACAGGACCTCTTGTCTACAGAAACGTACAGGTGTTAATTGAGCTAAACTCATGTTGCCAAAAATACAATTAATTATCCTAATCCTTTCCCGAAACAAATACTATAAATAATCCGCGTAATCCTCCTATTTTTTCCTTTCACTAAACAAGGATTATAAATAATCTCTCATAATTCTCCCACATTACCCTTCCCCAAACAATGATTATAAATAATTATTTTCTTTTCATAATCTTTTTCCATATAATTCCTTTCCCCGTCTTTTCCTTTCCTTCCCCCAAACATCCCATAGACATAGATATCACTTCTTGAGAAGTGAGCAAATAGTTAAAGTGATGAAAATTGGTATTGTGCTAATTTAATTTGTTCAACCAAACCGACCCCACCTGACAAGTTTTAGCATTGTTTTGACTTGCTCAATGCTTTGAATTGTTGATTGTTCCTTATATGGGACGTTCAAAGGCACGAGGGTGAAGTCTAGGTACATTTGGTAGTGTCTTGCCATTGCGTCTAGCACACATAAGTTATAAGTTATTTGTGAGAGAGTTCAATTCAAGGTTGGGGTTTTATTGGAACACTTTGAATTTGTTGTATATCGCTTCGAATGACCCAAATATAAGGATGTTTGTGATATTTATGTTTTATGACCCAAAGAGAAGTTTGCTATATAAATTTTCTAGGATTATGAAATTCTATAATATTTTCTTTAATAAAATTGTCGGTTTTCCTCTATCTCGTAGACATGTATAACTAAACATATTGCTAGTATATAAGGTAAATTTGTAGGTCGATTCTCTACTTTTATGTTTTTTTTGTTCTTTCTTTGTTCATTTCAAAACATGAACATTCATTGACTTTTGGATGACGTCTCCATTCCTTTAGTTTTCTAAATTTTTGAGGTAATTCGATCTCATCACTTTCTTTGGTTTAGTTATTAGGTTTCACATTTCTTGGTTGATTTCTTTAGATAAAATTTAATCCTAGTAGTTATTCCAGAAAGATAACTCTCAATTCTAGTATGTCTTCTGTAATCAAGAACGTAACTAGAACAAAGACATAAGGACAAAACTCATTCTAATCACTATACTAAAACCATACAACTCATTCTAATCACTATACTAAAACCATACAACATACTGTTACAATTTTGTATTGCAAATCACATAACCAATTGTTGTTTCACAAAGTTAGTTTAGTGCAAAGGTATACATATAATAGCATGACGAGACACATGCCGTGTCAATATGGAAGCATGCATGTATATATATATGTAGAATACATTTATAGAAACTACCTGTAAAGAAAACTAATATAATATTGTTACTGTGATGGCTTAAGTATAAATTCAAAGCTAACATTTTGAGAACTATATAACACACTCAATACAATGTTAGCTCCATAATGAAATATAATAGTTATCAAAATCAATATTAAGTGAATATAATCACAACAATCCTTAACAACCTCATATATATGATAGCGATTCAGAAGTAGATTGTTGGGTTGCCATATTAGGAGCAACCAATAAAGGTCTTGGAGGCATTTGCAAGGAGTGAATGCTGCCTTCTAACATCTCCAAAACTCTACTCATTGTAGGCCTATCTATGGGAGATGTTTGAATGCACCATAAACCTATCATAGTCATTTTCTTTTCCATTTCTTCTTCTTCTTCCTCCATCAAACTTTGTCTCATTCTTATACTCTTACTCATTTCAATATTCTTGAATACCCAATTTGGAAAGTACATTTCACTATCATCATCGGATAACAATCTTGAACGGTTAGGATTATTTCTTATTCCTCCCAATACAAGATCAAGAACTAACATCCCATAACTATACACATCAGATTTGTACGACACGATTCCAAATGCAGGACTAAAAACTTCTGGTGCGATAAATCCAGCTGTTCCTCGAGTTCCTAACATTGAAATTGCACTCACTTTTCTTTTGCAAAGCTTTGCAAGGCCAAAATCAGAGATTTTAGGGTTTGAATCTTCATCCAAGAGAATGTTTTGTGGCTTTATATCAAAATGCACTATCCTTGTACTACAACCACAATGTAAATACTCTAATCCTCTTGCCACACCTGTCACAATTCTATGAAGCATTTTCATCTCATGATTGTGACTTCTTGACATGAATCTATCAAGTGATCCATTGGCCATAAATTCATAAATTAGAGCTGCTTTCCTTGAGGTATAACAGAACCCTAAAAGACCAACTATATTGACATGTGAAGTTCTACTAATACTCATAACTTCATTTATGAAATCTTCACCATTGGCTTTCGATAACTTTAAAACTTTTATGGCTACAAGAGTACCATCAAGAAGTTTGCCTTGATAGACAATGCCATATCCACCTTCACCTATTTTTGTTGAGAAAGAGTTTGTCATTTTCTTTATCTCTGAGTAATGGTATCTCTTTGGTCCATAGTTTATTATGGAATCTATACCATACTTTTTTCTATTGGATATTGATGAACTTTTGGTTGATAGCCTTTTTCTTCTACGAATGTATATGATCATAATGCAAAATAATATTGCAATAGCCGAACCCAAACCAACACAAACACCTGTGTAAAAAAAGTGCTTGTTAAGTCTAAATCATCCATGCTTTAGCCTTGAAAGTGCTCCAATTAATTGTAAATGCAATAATTTATCATTTCATCATACCAATGACAACCTTCAAGTTTCGATTTCCATCTCGATCTCCTGCATTTCAAGAAAATTCATTGTTAAGTATACTGAGATGCCATATCGATCATTTTTATTTCTATTGTTAATAAACAATTTTTATGTCTGTGTGGTTGATAGCCCATAATTAGTATGCTTGTAAGCAATACTTTGTTTTTTCATTATTATTACTATTCAAAAACTATTTTTAATGTGATCTATTAGCAATCATTTTTTTATGTGTGTTGATAGACTATTTTTAGATGTCAAACATTGATTAACATCTAACTGCTTATATTATTGCATATGTCAATGGTATATTAGTTAGTGATACAATGTTATAATTAATATTTTTTGGGGCTATTTTAAAGAATAATATGAACATGCAAACAATATAATCACCATAAAGGAAAAAAGAAAGGGTAAAATATTATTGATATGCTATTTCTTAAAACTATACATATGGTGTATCTTAGTGATAAAATAAACAAATAAGCATGCTACTCTCTCATCTAATATATAAACCGAAAGAGAAATTTAAATGACACCCATATATATATATATCTCTTTTTGAGTAATAAACTTAATTTAAAGAAAGTGGTATAAAATTAAGGGGTTTTTTCTTTTAAAAAATATAACAAAACGACAAAATATTTAATCAACAATTTCGAAAACAGAAATGCCTACAATAGAAAATACCAAAAATGCCCCACAATTAATTGACATCCAACTAGCTTAATATATTTAGTAAATGATCGTTTAGATTTTACTATTCTTTCCACGATCGTTTAGATTTGATTGTAAACAATTTTTTTCAAGATTCTTTGTACACAATCTTTAAATTTGACTATTCTTTGATACACGATCGTTTAGATTAATAGTTTAAATTTAAGTAGTCCAATCTAAACATTTTTTTTAAAGATTTTTTGGTAGATGACCGTTTGATTTGATACACGATCATTTAAGATTTTTTTCAAAAAACATATAGTACATGATCGTTTAGATTTAATTATTTAAATTTGAGTAGCCAAAGCTCAACGGTTTTTCTACGATCGTTTATATTTGGTACATGATATTCCAACAATCTTTTTTCATAATCTTTTATATTTGACACACGATCTTAAACAACCAAATATCGGTTTGAAAAAAAGATTAAAAAAAAATAGATCATTTACATTTGGTACACGAACTTGAACCAAATAACAGTTTGAAAAAAACTAAAAGAAAAATTGCAGATGAAGAGAAAAAGACGATGGAAAAGAAAAATTGCAAAAGAAGGAGATGGAAAAAGAACGGCAAAAATCAATATTTAGTAAAATTGCAGAAGAAGAGAAAAAGATGATGAAAACAAACAAAAAAAATGGCAGAAGAGGAAGATAAAGAAAGACGATAAAGAGCAAATCTAAAATATTTTTTTAAAAAATGACCAGTATCATGGTTTTTTTATTTTGTTACACAAATAGTAAATATTTCACAAATTTGTTATATTTATGAAAACTAGCCAAAAACTAATTGAAATATTATGTATATTCATATTTTCTTCTATTCATATATACACTTAATAATTTGAAAAATTGCATTGACAAAAAACATTTAGAAAAAACATTATCTTTTTTGCATAGTACGAATGACAATTATGACAAACATTTAGAAAAAAACGGTCAATGATATCTCTTTTTTGCATAGTGCGAATATGATACATATGACAAATAATTAATGATATTAGACGACTATCAAACAACTATCATAGGGTTATCGACTTTTAAATTTACTAATTTTATAATTTAGAAAATGTAGTAACATGAGCCTTATTAACATAAAATTCTTGCTATTTTTACCATCGCTCCTAATAATTTATTAACATGTAAATGATTATTCATAGATGTCAATTTCAAATTCTATACAAATATACCTTTTCTTTTTCACTACAAAATATTTGGGCTTTGATCTCAATGAAAGAACTAAAAACGAAGGTAAAATGTCCTTTTCCTAAGATAAAGTAAAAAAAAAGTTAATTTTCATATATATAAAACATGTAACAAAATAAAAAAAATTATAATATTTTTATAAATTACAAGTTTTCTTTTGATTATTGTGGATGAATTTTTGTACTTTTTCTTCTCCTTTTTTAGGTTGTTTTAGAATTTCTCTTTTTCGTCCTCTCTCATCTTTTCTTTCTTTTTTCAGTCATTTAAATTTTCACTCGTTAAACGATTGTATATCGGTCTAAACATCTTGAACGAAGATGGGTATACGATCATTTAGACTTTTATCGTATTTTTTGAAAGAAAAAAACGCTGGTCTTTAATGTGGTTTTTAGGTGGATTCTATCCTTTATTCTACCCACACCCCCAAGCTTCCTTCAAGGTTTATTTCCATTTCCTTTTCTTCAATATGTTCTGTTCTTTTTGTTGCTCTTCCTGGATCTTCACATTCATTTTTATTTTACTTAATGGGTCGTCTCAGGAATTGATAACGGGCTTCTTTATATTACACATAGTATTCGCTTTATTGCTCTTGTTTGTTGTCACTGCAACTTCTTTATGTGGTTAGTTGATGCTGTGAGTTTTTTTCTTGACTGTTATGCTATTGATGTTTAGTTCCTTTATGTGAATAACTTTACTAATTATGCTGCATTCGAGGTTTTATTCTGTTCTTGAATTTCAAAGATTATATTTCTCAGCTTCTAGCTTCCATATGATGTTCTTCACTTTTTCCCTGCCTCCTTTCATGGAACTCTTGTGCAAATTTTTTTCAAGTTTCAACTATTTCCTTCTTTATTCAGGGTAGTAATTGAAGAATGCTTAAGGGAGGTTGTAGAGGAAATAAAAAATTGATAATAAAACAACATTCAAATTTAAGTTGTGGACTAAAAATAAAATTTAACTTAAAAAGAAATGGAGAATACTTCCCCGCGGACATCTCTAATTAGGACGAAGATCAGGTCAAAGTTTCCGAATTAGGGCTACATACCCGGAGGAGATGACGGAGCTCCACCGGCCTGAAGATTCCTACAAGCTCCGTTGTCAATAGAATCGCCCACTCGACAATAGCAAGTTGGTGATATCGCCGCAGTTGAAGAGGTTGCCTGCAGGAGCTGTATAAATCTAAGGAAGTTCCAAAGACGAAGGGAAGGGAAAAGGCAAAGAAAAGAAGGAATGAGGAAATTGGGGAATCCATGGAAGAAGAGAGAAGAGATGGGTGGGTGTTCCATTGGAGTAAGAGAAGAGAAGTCATTGGTATTGGACTGTGTGAAAGTTGACCTACAAAAGATGAGAAAATTAAGAAATATGAAAACTAATAAGAAAATGAGATTTTGAATAGACATGTTTTGATGTTTAATCATATTTTGTGGAATGTTGACTTGAGTTTTGTTGTTGCCTGTAGAGGGGAGAACATATTTTTTTTCTCTTTTTTAGATTTGAAACCATTTTTTCATGGTTTAAAAATAAATACACAATCGTGTGCATATGATTTAAACTATCACTTATCATAGTCAATATGATCGTTTATCATGATCAACGCGATCGTTTAGATTTCAAGTCATTTTTCGATCATTTAAAAAGAACTACATGATCATATGAATTTGATCTACACAATCGCTTATCATAGTCAACTTGATAATTTAGCATGGTAAGCATAATCATTTAAAATTGAAGCATTTTTTCCATCGTTATAAGGAAATACACGATCGTGTATCATGACCTAAATGATCAAAACCAAAATTTGAAAAAATTTATTTACGTAGACACTTGTAAAAAGATCTAAACCAAACACCTAAATATTTAAATTTTAAACTCATTTTAAAAAAAAGTGTATTATATTCTTGAAAAGCATTATTTCCATAGATATCCAAACTCACTCTTAATCTTTTAGAAAATAGTAATCTTCATATTGATAAGATTAACTGTCACGTGCCTTAAGAGCTTTAGAAGTTTGACTCTTCAATTTTTTCAGATTTTCAATTCTTTCTTCAATTAAGAATCCTTCAAATGAATAGCAAGATCTCTATTTATGGAGATTTTTCATGGGTTTTAGGTAGGTTTAGGCCCATTTGCTTGTTGGGCTTCGATTGGGTCATATGCTGGTTGAACTTGGCATTGAGCCTATTTTCTTCTTTGGTCCAATTTTTCTATATAGAGCTTGAATTGGGTTGGACATTAGAAAATTCAATTAGTCAAATCCAATCAAATTATAATTATCACAAGTTTTGCTATCATGACATGACATGATTTAATTAGCCAAAATTTCTTGTTCAACAAATGCCTATTTTCTAGATTTGTGTACGTGTATGAGTGTGTGAATCTCGAAAACGATAAGCTGAACAAAATATATAAGTGATTTGTTTTTAGCTTTGGCTCTAGTTAATATGGAAAATTATCACACTATGCGGACATAAGTTTGATTAAAATGTTATATGAAGTTTGGAATACAACCAAATGTTAATTTACAATAAACTTTGAATTTAATTCACAATTTTTTTTGAATGAATTTAATTAGAGGATTGAGACTTAAAATTGATAAAAAAAAAAAAAAGAATATTATCCATATTTGTTTATTTATTTACTTTTACTTACTTTGAAATGGATTTATGATTTGGATAAAATTAAAAATTTATCCAACTAAGAAGAAAAAAAAAAGTTGAGGAGAACTTTTCTCTACAATTTAAAAAGAAATGAATTGTTTTTTTAATTTGAGGAGAATTTGCTTCATTACTTTTTCAACGGTTAATATTTATAAATGTAACAAAACCCAAAATTATTTAGGGCTCATGTAACAAAAAGCAAAAGTTCACGAAGTCGGTACAATATTTTCATAATTTTCAAATCTGCCCTTGAAATTGAAGATAATTCATCACTTTTCTTTCTTCTTCTTTTTTTTGATTTATTCATCTTCTCTTCCCAGATTTGTTCATCTTTTCTTCCAAATTAAACAATTTATTCTTCTGTTTAAATCTATTATTTCATTTTCACTGTTTTCGACAAGATTCTTTGAAGCTACTTCATCTTCCTCATATTCGAGAATATCAAGATCTTTTAAATATCATTTTGAAACGATCGTTTACCATGATCAACATGATCGTTTAAATTTGAAATCTTTTTTCATCGTTTAAAAAGAAATACACGGTCGTGTTGATATGATCTTCACTTACTATAGTCAACACAATTGTTTATGAAGCCATTTTCCCATCATTTAAGAAAAAAACTTCACCATCGTGTAGATAGGATCTAAACAATCGCTTACCATAGTCAACATGATCATTTAGAATTGAAGTTTTCTTCCCATCATTTAAAAGAACTACACGATCATGTATCATGACCCAAATGATCATAGATCATTTGCTTAAACTATAGTACACGATTGTTTAGAAGAAGATTACCCACACGTTCGTTTGGTTGATTAATCACGTGTTGATAAGAGTATTTTTTATATTTTCCGTTATAGGTCTGCAAGCTTTTTCTGTTTTCAAAATTGTTCTATAGTGTGTAAATGTAAAACCCACACCAAAGTTAAGAACTAAGAGGTTCAAATTTAGCCAAGTGTTCTTAACTAGGCGGTTGGGACAAAAGGAGGCGTTTTGAAGTAAAGAGTTGGCAATCAAGTTATTTTGCTAGAAAGGTTAGACAACAAGATTTGAGAAGCTTGTGTTGACATGTGATAACTTGTAGACATACAAGTTATTATGGCCTTTTAGGTAGAATAATGTGACTAAAATGTATAAGAAATGTATCAAAACACGTCACTTATATTGTAAATTTACAAATATTTAGAATAATACACTTTACATAAGCATTCTTACCCTTTTCACTCTGTTTTTAGTGTCTTAACGCTGGCTAAAGCACACAGAGACTAGGCAAGAAGACCACATCAAAACAGGAGAAGAGATTCGCTAGAAGACAATAGTGGTGGATGAAGTTGATGTGACTTGACAACAGAGGCATCTTTCGCCCTGACATGCTCAGAAGACTAGACTTTTTGCCTAAATCTGCATATAAAAAGGAACTCCATCCTTACAAAAAAAAAAAAAAAAAAGCGCGACTTCTAAATGGACCACCATCCGTACACCTGAAGAGGTAGGTAAAGTCCTAGAGAGTTGGTGGCTAGGAACAACCTTTCCACCATCTGTAAAGCATTTCTTCATCTTCTCCGGTCAGTCTATAGAGTGGAAGCTTGTAGTCTGAGTGAAGAAGATCCCATTTCACATCTTCCCTGAACTTGTGATGCCATCTCTATTATTTTCATTTTTGTATTTCTTTACATTGTAGATGTTTATATTGTACACTATGACCAAAGACTTACATTCTTTAATACAATGTATATTTATACCATTTTCAATCGATTCATGTCTCTAATGTTCATATGTGTTTGTGTTATTCGTAGTTTAGGTTTGTGATAAGTTTTAATAAGAAGCTTTGCCTACAATAATTATTTATCGCGTTAGTTGAGCTGTTACCATCACTTAGCTAGTGTATATTGCCAACTATAGAGAGAGAAAGTAGCAAGGATATAGCTAACAGGCGCAAGGAGGAGTTTGGAGACAAACTCCACCTTGGCGAGATGACTTCCATAATTAGTGTCTCGATAGACAGAATAAGTGTGGGTGTTAGGCACCAAGAGGTTGTCACCCTTAAACACGAAGCTTTATATGTCTTGTAAGTGAATTCTTCTAAATACACCATTTTTAGCTAAAGCATAGTCACTTGGATTTCAAAAGGAGAGCAAGTGTTGCATTTAAAGAATTTGAAGAGGAGCTCGTCTTAATCATAAGCTAGTTAAGTAAGTTGTATTGCATCAAGCATCTCATATAGCTTAATCACTTGATAGCACTATGATATTCCTTCACCCCGTCTTTAATACAAGTTAGTTGACGAATGCATTTCTGTCACACTCCCACCCCGAGCACCTGCTTGCTCGGCTCGAGATGTGGCATGAAGCTAACCAACATTGCTCCCTTCCTGAACAACATTAGCTGACTCTAACTACTGATCTTTTATAAAGATAAACAACTTGAGTAATTTAACACTTATGCAATGGAAACTAAGAGAAACAAACTTAAACAAACTTCTTATATTTTAAAAAGTAATCGATGCTAGATGCCATTGATTAAAAACTATACTTACAGACCAAACAAAAATTAAACAATTACATTTAACCTTATGCAAAACCATGTACATGATGATGTTTAACTAAACTAGACCCTCAGTAGCTAAACTATTCACAACTTTTGTACAGCAGACTTGGAGACAACGACCAGGCTTGTGGATCACGACATCTACTTAGAAAATGGAAAAAAACATTTGGAAATCGTGAGCTAAAATAGCCCAGTGAGTGATGCTTTTACTAAAACATACTTTCTAAAACAATTTAGTTTTAAACTTTGTCTTTAGCATAATTAAATCAATTTACTTGCTATACCATATGAAATACAAAGTGGACCCTTTAACGACCCTCATCTTGTTTACAAGGTAGACTCTCTGACGACCCTCATCTCGTTATATGCTATTTATGAGGCAGAATCCACACATTAGTAGTGCTCCATCTCGTTATAGCAACAATGAGGTAGGTAACCTACATATATCATATTTGCAGAACCATCTTCTCATAAATTTGTCCAAGTGATAGCATACATAGGTATCTACTGAATACCTCTATCATAGAAACCTTTGTGCACATGTTATATCCCCCGAAGGGTTGCTATATATATACATCTTACAGTATAGTCTAAAACATTCTAAAATCATTCTTTACTTAAATACTTATCATAAAATATACTTAACAAACATTTCAAATCTCATGCATTGGAAACATTTTGTTAAATCATTAAACTCAAATAATTCATATATCAAAGAGCATGCTTCAAACAATATCATATGTAGAAATCAATTTCAAACTCATTTTATCACTCATAGATAGTACCTTAGACCCTTGGTCTATAAATTTGTTCGACCTCCTCTTGACATGAAATAACGAGAAATAATTTCATTTAATTTCCTTTTATCATTAAAAAAATCTAAACTTTACTTAAAATTTCTCAAAATATCAAAAACATCCTAAAGACACCCATTTAGCATGGCTAGCGCACAGGGATGGGCGACAAAGCCTTAACCGTGCGCGCTGGGTTGCCATCGTGATAACCTCACACACAAGCATGTCGCGCACCTCACCTGACCACGTGTCTGGAGTCTCGCACAGCCCATTATGCACATATCGTGTCTCCAACACCAGCCTAAATACAATGCTAACCGTCTTAAACCTTAAACACCTGCCCATCTCTCCTAGCAACCCCTGACATTCGGTCAACAATCTCTATTGCCCAAAAACTCATAATTCGATTAGAACCTTACTTCTAATTTAGAGCTTCATATCTTCAAATCCATAACTCAAATAAAAATATTTTCTTTTACACACTTGCTCTAAATTGTCTTAACTTTCTTACCTCAAATTTTCATAGAAAATTTCTAAGAAAAAAGTTTTGTAGCCCTCTAGATGTTCACCTTGCTCAAAATCACATGATTTATGATCTTTCTCACTTTCTTCAACTCAAACTCAACCCACTCTTATTGATATGAAACCAATAGCCCTAATATAGAAAATATGCTCAACTTGTAATCTTTTGAAACTAATTTGAGCCAAAACGCATGAGTGGATTGTGAGAAATCTTCATCTGATGTGACCTACGACTTATATTGAAGTCTGCATGAATCTTTATTGATACCTCCTCTGACTGAAATTTAAGTTAAGCATGTAAGGACATCTAGAATCCACTCGATCGATTCCACCTATTCATCTTCTTGGCTAACCAAAATGACTAATGACCAAAGACATGCCCAAACACCAAGCCAAACCACCAACTATCCACTCTAGCCTTGTCGCAAAACTCCTAATGCATTGTCATGCTTTCCTCAGCTGGCCTCTCATCGCCAACCTAACCTCTTTGCCAGCTTCCTCACTAAGCCTAAACACCTAGCAAACCTTTCAAGCATTCTTCTGGCCTAGCCACAACCAAAACGCCAACACTACTTTGGGGTTATTTCAACCCTCTCGACCACATATCATCAAACTTGTCGCCTAGCACACCCTTCTCCTCACCTAAATAACCTCTTTAGAGGTTATTCTTCTTCATTTGGCCGCCTACCAAGACCAAAACACCTATACAATGGCCTTAGCCAAAATTTTCCTTCTCCCAACTTAATTTCTCTTTAGCTTTTAAACCATAGCCATTGAAACTTCCTTCCTTTTACCCATCATAGCATACTTATCATGACACTTCCGCAGTCCACTTCCTTGTCTCAACTTCACTTAAACCTATTCCATTTTAACTTTTGAAAGGGTTTAAGTTCAATAATGTTCCAGGGTTTACAATTTCATTCTCGTAACCATCTTCATTACTTCCACCTTTACAGAATTCTCTGCATATATAAGTAGTTATAGTTTTAACTTACATTTGTCATACTATATAATTATTCTTTTATACCGTGCCCAATTGATAAGTAGACTCTAGAACTATGATTTGATATTAATTTCCTGTGTTCGACCCTGGATTATTCTGAAAAGCCTATTGTTTCACTTATGCTTGTACTAGTATCTTTGGGAGTCCCAAATTAAATTGAGAAATGGTTCTGTTAAATTTTCCGCTGTCATGGGGTTTTATCCCTTCACTACATGCTATGATGGGTGTTCTATTAACTTTGTCTATTAGGGTCGTACCTATATGGGTGTTTTCGAGATCACCACCTTTTTATGATTGATGTGAGTTTGACGAGACCACTATTATGTTATGTTATTTTTTTTTTATTACTGATGTGAGTTCGACGGAACCACTAGCCTATCATGATATGTTTCTTTTTATGACTGATGTGAGTTCGACAGGACCACTAACCTATCATGTTATGTTTTATGAGTGGTTCAATGGGGTCACTTACAACCCCATTCTCTTAGATGTTTCCTTTGAGTGTCCCTACGGGATCACTGGATAACATGTATTCGGGAGCACGATAGTTTTGGGGTACTTCCTTATGAAATCCTAATAGAAAGTTAACAGAAACCTACCAGGACTAGTAGTGAGTCCCTTACTGAATATACGTTTATACTCATCATTTTTTATGTTTAACATTTCAGGCAAAGGTAAAAATATAGAAAAGGTGGCGAGCGACAGGAAGGATCCGTGACATGTCAAATGGAGACACAGTTTTGCTTTCGCTTTTCATTGTTTGTTTTCAGTCTTTTGAGCTTAAACATTTTTATCTATTTATTTTTATTCTTTAAAATTGTAAAACCAACTGCGCAACATGTTTTCATGGTCTTTTTAATGAAAATTTAGTTTTTCTGTTTTCAAAAAATTGTCAAAATTGTTATTTCTCTTTAAGATAATGACCTCAGCTTAGTATAAAAAGTTGGGTCGTTACACATCCCATCTAAGAGCACATAGCATGGATGGAGCATTCCTTTCTAGATCACTCAGAAAGAATGAAGTATCATAACAAGTAGGATACAAAGTTATTCTATTTTAGTTTTAGTAGGTTTTTGTATTCCTTAGAACTCAATCATTTCTCCCATTTAAGCAAACATAAGAGGACCAAAAGACGTGCACACACATATTTATATACGTATACACAACCCCTAGTGCTTCTTTAGATCATAGTAAACTATCGTTTAGATCTATCACTTATCTGTCTCTGTTTTTATGAGATAGACGAATGATCGCTTAGGTTTTTTGTACACGATCTTGTAATGAAAAAAGAAGATGAGAGATGAAGAAGAAGGAAGAAATTCTAGAAGAGGAGATAGAAGAAATCACGAATAAGAAGTGGTAATAATATGAAGAAGATGCATATGAATTATGAAAAAACAATGAGAAATTAAAGACCAACAATGGCAAATGGCTTCAAAAAAAAAAAAAAATTGTTATACGGGTCGAAAACATGTAAAATTATTATTTTACTCAAATCTCGATTTCTAACTTTAACAATAAAAAACAAATCTCTAATTTTTATTTCTTTAGATATAGAATTTGAAAATGGTAGATTGAAGTGCCAATTCAATAGCCAAACTAGTTTTAGTTGTCAAAGGGTTAAAACAAGCCGTAGCAGCAAGCAACAAGCAGCAAAGCAGTAAAATCAGCTTCCCTTCTTTTCTCCAATACCATTCAATTTTACAGCCTAAACTTTCCTTCCTTCTAACACTTGTACGATTACATCCCCTTATTATAGCGGATCTTTATGTTCACGACTAAAATAAAAAAGAAAGAAAAGTCTTCTCTGTTTTGTATGTTTGTTTTCCTCTCTTATCCAACACTTGGTTCTCGGTACCTATAAATGCAACCAAAACCTCCAAACATGGAGGGAGAAAGCTAGCATTTCTTTACTTTTCTTCATACCTTCAATAGAATTTAAATGGGCTTAGCCATGGTGATTGTTGGTCTGTTTTTACTCCTCTGTTTTTGCGCTGCTTTACTCCGACGGAATGAAGTTCGATACATAAAAAATGGATTGCCTCCTGGTACAATGGGTTGGCCTGTTTTTGGTGAAACCTCTGAGTTTCTTAAACAAGGTCCGAATTTTATGAATTCTAAAAGAGCAAGGTACTGATTAAAAATTTACTCTGTCTTTCCTTTTTCTTTTTTATTTTCTTTTGCCTTTAGATTTCTTCGTAATCTCTGGTTTTAACGTTTGCTGTCTTTTGTGAAGGTATGGGAGCTTTTTCAAATCACATATTTTGGGATCTCCTACGGTTGTTTCTATGGATCCAGAGGTTAATAGATATATTTTAATGAATGAATCTAAAGGACTCGTCGCTGGTTATCCTCAATCTATGCTTGATATACTTGGAAAATGCAATATCGCTGCCGTACACGGCGACGCTCATAAGCTTATGAGAGGTGCTCTACTTGCTATTGTTAGTCCCACCATGATTAAAGATCGTCTTCTTCTTCAAGTTGATGAGTTTATGAGATCCCATTTGCGTAATTGGGATAGCCAAATCATTGATATTCAAGAAAAAACTAAACAGGTGTATTTTAGTTTTTTAAAATACTGCAAAAATTTTCTCTGTTTTCACTCATTTTTAACGTTGTCCTCCCTCCCCCTCTCTTCAGATGGCTTTCTGGACATCTTTGAAGCAGACTACCAGTATCGAATCCGGTCCATTATGGGAATCTTTCACCATAGAATTCTTTAAGCTCGTCCTGGGCACTTTCTCGCTCCCAATCGATCTTCCAGGCACGAATTACCGTATAGGAGTTCAGGCAAGGAATAACATAGTAAAGCTATTGAGGCAGCTGATTAATGAGAGAGGAAATTCAAAGATTCAAAAAGATGACATGCTTGGATATTTATTGAGTGAAGAGAACAAATATAAACTAAATGAGGAACAGATTATTGATCAAGTCATTACTGTTTTCTATTCTGGTTATGAAACTGTTTCAACAACTTCAATGATGGCTGTAAAGTTCCTTCATGATCATCCCAAAGTTCTTCAGCAACTCAGAGTGAGTATTAAAATAAGAAAAAAAAAATTATAACTCATTGAGTTGGAAATTTGAAAAAGCTGTTGGTTCTTTTTAAAAAAATTCATTTCGAAGTTAAGAGATTTGAAATTTGCAGGAAGAACATTTAGCATTAAGAGAGAAGAAAAATCCCAAGGACCCGATCGATTGGGATGATTTTAAAGCAATGGAGTTCACTCGTGCGGTATGATTTTTTTATGTTTCTACTGTCATTTTTTAACAGTTCTTTGATGGGTTTCTTTAAAAAAAATTATCAAGATTCTAACTTTACACTGTTTTGTTTTGGAATTGTTTAGGTAATTTTTGAAACATCAAGGCTAGCTACTGTTGTTAATGGAGTTTTGAGGAAAACTACAAAGGATTTGGAAGTAAATGGTGAGTTTATTAGTACTTTTTCTTCAAAAGTATTTTGGTAACAAATTTAAACATTGAAAGGATAATGGTTCAAGGGTTTTGGTATATGTATATAAAAGTAATTTTAAAAGTATCAGTCAGTTTTAAAACAAGCTGCAAAGTTGCATGGTAGGCAAGTTTTACTTTAGAGTTATTTGCAGTAACCAATATTCATCTCCCCAAATCACTTCAAGCCTCGTTCCTGTTTTTGCAGTTACCAATTAACTTTGGGCCACTTTTTCTTTCTTTCTCTCTCTTCTCTGTTTTTTCTTTTAAGTCAGCCTTAGGCTCATAAATAATGACGGAACTTCTTCACTCCATTGGTTACAAGTGTTTTTTTCTATAAAATGAATCCAAACCTATATATAACCAAAGAAATATACAGTTTTGAAATAATATCATAATAATATCTAAAAATAATCTAATTACGTAAACAACAACAATGTGGTGAGATCAAACAAAAAAGTTTCAATCTTTAACTGTTTTATAAAATAAAATTATTTTACTTTTTACAGGGTTTCTAATTCCCAAGGGATGGAGGATTTATGTGTATAATCGAGAGATAAACTATGACCCTTTTCTCTATTCCGAACCATACACTTTCAACCCTTGGAGATGGCTGGTGGATCTCTCTCTCTCTAACTTTCTCTCTCTCTCTCTTACCTTTGTTGAAAAATGACCATTTTGCTCTTGTTTAACATTTTTCAGGACAAAAGCTTAGAGTCCCATAATTATTTTTTCCTCTTTGGCGGTGGAATTAGGCTTTGTCCTGGCAAAGAATTGGGAATTGCAGAGGTTTCTACATTTTTACATTACTTTGTAACTAAATACAGGTACGTAGCTTTCTTTTCCATATTTTATGTATTCTTTTTACTTTTAACTGCTATTTTGATATGCACATTTTTGTCAGTCTCAAATTCCGATTGTATATTTTGTTGGATACGTAAAGATAGGTATGATCCCACATGCACTAAATCCAAAATAAAAACAGAAATTGTGGTAAAGAATTTTTGTTTTGTTTTCTGTTGTAGGTGGGAAGAAGTTGGAGAATGTAAGCTCTTGAAATTTCCAAGAGTTAAAGCTCGGAATGGGTTTCACATTAGGGTTTCATCCTACTGACTCAATAAACTAATAATATATATTTAAAAAAGTAAGAGTTAGTGTGGAGACTTTGATATACAGTTGGAGATATGATGCACTACAGCTACTGCCAATGTTCTCAATATAATGCATGGGAGAGGATGTACGTACACATTCTAACATCTTGACGTTAGGGACAAAAGGAATATTTAAATTAAACTTTCAAACTCTCTTTTTCCTCTTTAAAGTATACTTTACTTTCCAACCTTTTCAATTTCAGCTTATTTAGCTCGACAAATCCAGTCTACAAACTTACAACCCTACTTACCATTGTTCTCTATTATAATAAGCTATAAGAACCAACTTAAGCATTCACAGGTCGGTTGTATATAAGGTTCTAAATATCATTGCCAATATAAATATTGAGGGCTTGATTTTATGGAAATATGAATATCCATGAAAATTTCAAATTTTTTTTATGGAAGTCGATGGAAATGGATGAAAATTGTTATAATTCATTCATGAAATTTTGATTGTCGTAGCTTATACTTACCACTACTACAAAAACGGAGTCTCTTGACATTTTTCAACTATTAAGAATTATTAGTCTTAATGGTTTTAAAACCGTCATTGAAGCCAATGTCCAGAAAGCCGAAGTTCTTGCCAATTAATAAAACGTCAAGAATAGTGACCGTTGAAGTTTTATAAACGTCAAGTATACAAATGTTCATTGACAGTTAAAAACCGTTGAGACTGTGAGTGTTCATGACAGTTAAAAACTATTAAGATTATGAGTGTTCATGATAATTAATTAAAAATCGTTAAAAGTATGAGTGTTCATAACATTTAATAACCGTCAAGAAATGTTTTTTACTTGATACGAAAAAATTGTCAAGCAACGGCTTGTTTATGACATTGAAAAACTGTCAAGAATTTACTTGTTTATGATATTTTAAAATCATCAATAATGTACTTTTGTAATGACATTTAAAAACTGTCAAGCATTTGATTTTTTTTAAAAAAAAGTTGTAATTCAATTATTGTGCTCCATAGTACCGATATAGTGGTCCAACAATAGTTTCGTAAATATATATGAACAACGATATTTATCAAATACAGTTTCAAAACTTGAACATAAATAAAATCTATCACCATACATATATAATCATTTCCAAAACTTTACATATATACGAATATTTCATATCATTTACAAAAATAATATATATAACTCCATCATATAGCCACAAATTCAACTTAACATCCTAATTAACTAACTTATTCCAAAACTATCTAGCTATAATAAATATAATCTTAAAAGTATACCAAAACAACAATGTGGTAGTGTTCTGAAGTGTTCGAATCAATTCCACCCTCCCTCCCTCTCCCCTCCTCCCCCAAATGAACAATTCTAAAAAATCCACCTGTATTATGTATACATAAAGTTTCAGAATGGGCAGCCACAAAAAAAAAAAAAAAAAAAAATCTACTTCAGAATGATAAAAAAAAAGTACTCAACAATCACATGTACGAGTCTAGAAAGTCATTAGCCAACTTAACTTGCACCTCATCTAACTCGGCTTGTGAGTATGATCTTCGTGTATCAATCTATACACATGCAAAATAAATGAATTAACTCACAAACCAAACAAACCAATTAACTCAAGTCTCAACAAATTAGATTCTCCCAGAAAAGAAAGTTATTGTTCCCTAAGTTTTAGTGTTCATGAAAGTTATTGTTCCCACAAAAGAAATAATTTGATAACATACCAAATCCGATATGACAATGCTTCCCTAGTCACAATTTTTCTCTTAAACCTCATGACGAAGTATCCACACTCAGTGCTTCCGACTTGTAGAGGACACTATATAAAAACAAAAAATTAGAATAATGAAGTATTCCTAATTGCTAGTAGTCTACAAAATACAATGAATATGTAATAAATGTATGTACTTGACTTTAATGTTCACCATAAAGTTTGTTTCGAACTTTTCTGAATGTTCTTTTATGACTGAAAGATTGCTATTGCTTTGTTTAGCCAATATTGCACAAATTTTAAAATATTGTACACACGTTAGAATCAACGTACTATATACAGATACTCAAGCAAGCCAAGAACAATGAAAACTAATATTCCTTTCCCAATGAATGAGAAATTATACAAGGAGACCACCTTTGACAATCACATTATATTTTTTCGATCTGATGCATGTAATAGGGAAAAAACATTTTGAAAGGCTGAGCTAAAAAGCCCAGTGATTGATGGTTTTATAAAACAACCATACTTTAAACATTTCATAAACATGCCATAAAATCTTTAAGAAGTCTCTTTAAACTAAACACTTTCTAACATTTAAATACTCATTTAGCTCTATATACTCTATACCTTGGAAAACATAAAACAAGATAGCAAAGTGCCTTTTGTCATATTATCCCGCTAAACCTTGATTAAATACTCGGTCTGGATAGCATAGCACATTTGGTCATACTATTCCTGTTTGAACTCAGTCAAGATAGTAGAGCACTGATCATACTATTCTTGCCTGAACTCGGTGGCAGTAGCTAAGTGGTCAACATAGTCCTATACCTTTGACTGTGCACATTGACCATCGAGAACTCGATATGTAGAGTACCATGATTTTCTCTTTAAAAACATTCTATTAAACTCATGTTTTTTTATAAATTAGTGCTTGTAAATTTTATAAATACATGCTTGCTAAAAAAGTTTCTAAACTTATGCTTTAGAATACTTTTCTAAACAACATGCTTTAACACATTTCATAAACATATTGATAAATAGAATAAGGTTCATTTAGAAGTATACTTAAATAATAGCTTGTAAAACATATTAGAAATCATTTTATTACTCATAAATCATAGGTTAAAATGATTTCAGTAAACTCATTTTTCACTCACTGATTGCAGATCAAACTCTTGGTCGATAAGCTTGCTCGATTTCCTCTTGTCTTGAAATGATGAAAAACAACTCTAATTAATTCCCTTATTCTAAGACATCAAACACAGCCCCAAAACGCTTAGAAACCTTTTTAAAATCAAAACGCATGCCCAACACGCCTTTTTTAATTTCTTAAACTCGGCCACTGCCCAAAACCTCATTCTCAGCCAGAACTCAACTTCTTCTTTAGTGTTTTATAACTTAAAATACAGAACTCAAATACAAATATTTTCTTTTACAAAGTATTTGCAAAACATCTTAATAATATTACCTCAAACTTTCAGCAAAATATTCAACTGAATGTGTCTTGTAACCTCCTTGTATAAAGAGTATTCTGTTTTTATTTGAGAATGACCTTCCTCTCTTCTTTTAACTGAAACTCATCTTTCCCTTTCCCAAACTAAACCAGCAGCCCCGATATAGAAAGTAGACTCAAAATGGAAACTTTTGAGAGTAAAACCACTCACAACGCTCAAGTGGACTGTGAGAAACTCAATATTGAAGCTAGCCTATTTATAGAGTTATTCCTTGCATGAGTACAAGTTGACACCTCATCCTTGCTTAAATCCACCGTAAACCTTGTTAAGGCATCTCCTGCTTACTTTACACCTTAAAATGCATGCTAACAAGGTTTTACACCTCACTAAAACTTTAAACCGCTTGCCCTTATCATGCCACATAGTTGTCCAAAACGCTTAGCTAACTTCCAAGGTCATCTTGCCTAGTTTCTCGCCCAGACTACATAACTCGACTTAGAAAATGTATAACTTAAAATACATAACTCTTTTGATGAGACTTCCTTCTACAAAGTTTATCTAAAATCCATTAACTTTCTTCCTTCCAAATTTCATATCAAAACACCAAAGTCTAGCCTTCTGGGAGTGCATCTTACTAAGATTCACTCAAAAATTAACCTTCTCGCATTCTTTTGTCCAAAACGCTAATTTTCTCATATCCAAAATGCTCAGCATCCTTCTTCAACATACTAGACTAAATTTTAAACTTTCAATATCAATTTTAGTTCAAACACCTAAGTGAGTTGTGAGAAACTCCTTTTTGAAGTTAGGTAAAACGCCCAACCTCTACATTCCTTCTTTCTCGCTAGCCTTAAACACTCCAAACCGTTTCTAACCTCTAAAACCATTTAGCCAAGTAAACCTAAAATTTGTAAAAAATACTATTCTTTGATACTTAACCAAAAAAAATTTACTTCTTTCAAACCTCTTAAACTCTTTGGAAAAACGACACTACCCAAAGTCTGAGTCTTATCACTTGCATGTCAAAGTAAAATTTTACTTCTTTCAAACTTTGAATTTGATTAAATGTTAAATTACCATATTGTCCTAAGACTAATTTAAATAATAACACTTGTTGAGATTTGGCAAACTTATCACTTGCATGTGATATGCAAGTGACTTATTGCATGCAAGACATCTACCCCACTGATAGTTAGTGGAATGCCAAGTGGTGAGATAAGGAAGCTTTTGCATGTAGTTTGCTTGTAAAGAGGTTTTTTTTGTAAAGGTGAGAGGTCTCTTAGTTTTGAAAATGGTGAGAATTAATTTTGTAATTAAGAATTACAAAAATAAAACCAAGAACTCTTTGATTTTTACTCTCAACAAAGATCTAAAAGTTAGGTTCCTCCAAAAAAAAGTACAATCTCTCTCTATTTCCCCCCACCATTTGAATCCCATAACTCGATTCCAAGTCTGGAGAATAGCGGGTCAACACTAGTGGTAGTCCCGACTTTGAGTTTGTGAGAAGATTGTGAAGAGTTCGTGAGGACATTACAATAAGAGAAAAGCATCAAATGTGAGTTTTTCTTTTAACCCTATCTTTGTTTCAGTTAGGGTTGATATGCATGCTTATTACTAAATTTGTTTAGTTGCGAGTAAAGTTTGTTCCTTTTTTCACTGTACATGTCTATCGTTTTCATCACCAAATCTAAATGACTTTTTCAAGATTCTTGGTACACGATCATTTACATTTGGTCATATGGTTGTTTAGATTTGACTTCATGATCGTTTACATTTGGCTACCCAAATCTAAACAATTTTTTTTCACAAATCTTTGTTGGTACACGATCGTTTAGATTTGACTACCTAAATGTAAACGATTTTTTTTCAATATATTTTATATTTGGTAGACGATTTTGAACCAAATAACACACCGAAAAAAAATATAAGATTTATGATTGATTTAAAACAAAGATCATGATTTCATAAAAATATAAAAGAAAAATTACAGAAAAAGAGAAGAAAGACGATGGAAATGAAAATAAAAATTGGAGTAGAAGAAGAGAAGAAAGAAGATGGAAAGGAAGGGCAAACCTAGAATATTTAAAAAATGGTCGGTTTCATGGACTTTTTGATTTTTTACCTATATCGTAAATATTTTGGTGTTTTGTTATATTTATGAATAATTAACTTAAATTATTTATTTAGATAGAAAAAAACATATAAAGGTGCGTTACACGTGTTAAAATTGTTAAAAATAGAATCAATTATATTTAGTCTATTGTTGCTAGTCGTTAGGGTTGTTATTCTTTGTGTTAATCTTGTGCTATTTGTTTTTTATGGTGTACTTTGACCCTATATAAGGCCTAATTGGAAAGAATTTCATGCACTTTAGTTTTGCATCACTTCCTCTCTTTTGCTAGTTCTCTCCATTCTTATCTTGAATGAAGTCAGCCTTTCTGCATGGCAACTTGAATGAAGAAGTTTACATAGATCAACCCTCGAACATGTTAAACAAAGTAATGCAAGAAAGGTATATTGCTTGAAGAAGGCTTTGTATGGGTTGAAGCAAACTCCTAGGGTTTGATATAGTCGAATTGAGGCCTACTTTATTAAAGTTGGATTTGAAAAATGTCCATATGGACATACTCTCTTTATTAAATTCCAACCTCCAAACAAGATTTTGATAGCATGTTTGTATGTAGATGATTTGATTTACAAGGAAATAACTCGATTATGTTTGAAGAATTCAAGCAGTCCATGATGGTAGAGTTTGAAATGACAGATCTCGGGATGATGCATTATTTTCTCGACATTGAGGTAATACAATAAGTAGCGGGAATTTCAGTCAATCAAAAGAAATTAAATATGCACTAGAGATCATGGACATGTTTCAAATGGAGAATTACAACTCAACCACGACTCCAATTGAACCCAATTTGAAGCTCACAAAGGATCACGAAGGAGAGAAGATCAACAATACTCTCTATAAGCAAATGATTGAAAACTTGATGTACTTAATAGCTACAAGGCCTGTTATTATGTATGTGTCAGTTTAATTAGTAGGCTTATGGAATCTCCAACTGAGCTTCATCTCCTTTCTGTCAAAATAATCTTATGTTACTTAAAAGAAACTCCTCATCTTGGCATACTTTATCAAAAAAGAGAAAAACTAAAACTTGTTGGTTTTTAGTAATAGTGATTATGCAGAAGATTTATATGATAGAAAGATTAATTCAGGGTATTTTTCATGCTTGGTTCAGGAGCTATCTCATGATCTTCCAAGAAGCAGCCAATTGTCACATTATCTACCATTGAAGTTGAACTTGTAGCAGCAACACCATGTGAATGTCAAGCCATTTGGTTGAGGAACATTCTTGAGAATTTTGCATTATAAGCAAGAAGCATCTATCATTCATTATGATAACACATGAACAATCAAACTCTCAAGGAACCCTGTCTTGCATGGATGAAGCAACACACATTGACGTAAGATACCATTACTTGAGGGATCTTACACATGTTGGAATTATCAATCTAAGCTACCGTCAAAGCGAAGATCAAGTAGTATATATTTTAACTAAGCCTTTCCATTTAGCAACATTTGTGAAGCTTCCAAGCTTACTTGGGGTGGATTTCTATACTACTTTAAACTAAAAGGGTGCATAGTTGGAATGAAATTAATGCATTTTAGTTTTACCTCACTTTCTCTCTTTTACTAGTTCTCTCCATTCTTATCTAAGAAAAATAGTTTAATGCTACTAAAAGCAAACCTCAGTATAAAGTTATTAAGTTTAAAAACTTAAAAGAACTAAATACAACTTAAATCAAACCAGTATTATGTTCTACTTATGTAGACTTCATATAAAATTCCAAATTTTCAGGTAAATTTAAGATATTATCTTTAATATATTTATGTATTTTGGAGTTTTGAGGCTAAAATTAAATTATAATGAAAAGAAGGATCCGTGATCGTATTTGTGCCAATGAAACTAGTCAAATGTTTCCACATATGTTTTTCTTGTTACAGTTAGTCGAAAGTCGGGTCATTACACTTCATTTCTCATCTTTGATATACCAAAAATTGTTCATTTACAGGCCAAGAGTTAAAAGGAAAAGGCAATAAAATCACTGCTCAAATTGAATACAATAGCTGTATCAAATTACATGCAAAATAACAACAGTCTATTATATCAATATAAACTGTGGTGACTGTGGACAATTGATTGTAGTAAGGCTCTACCTCTATGATCCTCTGATCCCGCGGTTGAAGAAGAAGGGCTGAAAACAAAACCCGAACACAAACCCAAACCCAAGTCTGTTACATACCAAAATGACGAGAGAGTTCGTCATTTGCTAATAGTGCATCCCCTTCCAACTCTACTTGACTACAGGTTGTGTCAGTGCTCGCACCTTCAACCGATCGTTTCCTTTTTCGTTGACCATCCAATGACAACCTAATGAAAATTTTGGATTTTGTTACTTAACTCAGATCACATTGGTCCGTTAGTCATACTTAAATGAATTGAGCAAGGGCAAAACAAAAAAAAAAAGATGTCATAGCTCATTTATGAGGTCACACGGTTTCATATTTTGATGAAAAAGTTTTATCATGGAAGAAAACAATTTAGTCCTTAAATATTAGTATCAAAAATACATCTTTATAATTTTAAATTTAGTCCATGAACTTTAGTAACTAATTTAAATTTTGAGACAATTTAGTGCAACTAAGAAAAATTTCATAAAGGTGAAGCATAGTAAAATTTACTATGTAATGCATTATTCTTTAATGTGTTGATCCCTAACTAGTTCGGTTTATTTAACTACACAAGTTCAAACCTCCATCAAAATATTAATGTACTACCTAGTAAGCACTAAATCAATCATGCATAAGTTAATTTTTCTTATCTTTTCTGAGTATACATAAGTTAAGTCAGGACTAAATCATTGCTTTTTAAACCTTATTTTCTTTATGTGAAGGATACTCTCAAGAGTGTTACAAGGAATCATTAATCAATTTCAAATGAAAGCCTAATTTTTGTTTTCTTAAATTTGAAAAAGATTGCAACGTTTTTTAAGAAAGCAAATCATTACCAAAGTGAGTTGGAATCAGCGGAATCATAATGACTTCCATCCCTAGAGATAGAAAGTTCAATCTTCCAACCCACAATCAAAATTGTACTAGTAAAAAAAATTCTAGAGACTTGACTAAGAAATTTAAAGTTTACCCCAGATGCAAGGAAATTTCTGAGCGGTCATTTTCCTCTACCTCCGTCTTGACCTCGGTCTCATTGGTAGAAGCAGTTTTCGAATCCGAAAAGTAGGATCTCTGAAGGGGACTAGACTCCTGAAGTGTTATATTATTTCTGTGCTGAAACTCCTCGAGCTATAAATTATTAAAAGGAAGAAAAGTATAAAAATTTTTACGGTCAATTCTTTCAATATCAGAAGTCTAAGTTGAACCACTCATGAAGCCGAAAACTTGCCTGTTTTCGCAGGGTTTCATTCTCTGAAATGACTACTTCCCCCTAAAAGTAAACAGAAATCAGATGGGAAATAATCAATAATCAACCACTAAGATCAAGAGTGGAAGTTGGTTTCATGAGATTATGTTTATACAAGTTCATGATTCCTGCCTCCACATAAACTAATAAAAGACCTATTTTGAAGTGTAATGAAACAAGCATTTCTGTTCATCCATCAGTCTATAAACTTACAAATTTTTCCACTACCATTTCATCCATCGCATTATCTACTTACTTTCCATCGTACCATGCATCAAACTTGGTTACATAACAATTGTCTTCTCATTTTGTTGCATTTAAAATGATACACAACCAGAATCAATTTTGGTCAAATCAAACAAAATCTAACTAGACTCAAGACCTATGGCTGAAGATGAAAATAGGATGACAAGATGAATAGAACGTAGTATAAAGTTTGAAAGGAAAATGAAATTATAAGAAAATTTAACAAAGAATCGAGGAACATTTCTTCAATATGTATCACTAACATAGTTCTTATTTTCTCAGAGTGACTGTAAGGGGGTGTTTTGGTGATCCGTGATGGAATGAATTTGTAATGTAATATAATCTAAAATTCATGTTTGGATTGAGCGTTCTAGGTCCAATTTGTTATAAAACTCATTTCATTCTAATAGTTTTCAATCCAACCATCTTTCTGAGTGGTTTCACTTCACAATCTTATTTTTGTTTAATTTTTTATTACTCACATTTTTCAACTCTCATCTGATTTCCAGTAATTCTAATTACATTTCGGCTTTCCAAACAGCCCCTAATATAGTTCCTTACGCCATTTTCAAAATTGTTATAAATAATAAGTCACCAACTCAACATCCAAACCTAAATCTTAAGTGAGATTGTAACTTCTTTGAATTTTAAAAAACATATGAATAAATAATAACATTAAAAGAAAGGGATAACCAAGTTACCTGTGACCTACACCTTTGGAGCTGCTCCAAAAGTAGTGTCTCCTACAAAAACAAAAACAATGTCTCAGCCAACGCAAGCATACAAGTACTAAAATGAACATGTAGATTCTATTTCTCAAGGCACCTTCTTGTCTTTGATAGATATGATCCCTTCCCGCAACTGGTTTTCTAAGTTCTGTAGGTCTATAAAGCTCAAACTATCCAGTTCCTGGCCTCTCATCTGCCTATAAAATCCAGATTACACAAAGAAAAAAGAAACTAAGAGTTATTAACCATATAACAGGATTTCTAAGTCATGTTCTAGAATAATTGGTAAAATGAACACAGAACTTCTACTCAACTCTTCTATTTCAGTGTATCAACTAATTACTCGCAATTAATTACTCGTTCTTTTAATGACTTGAGATCACTTCCTTTTATTGCAAATATGAATAGAACAAGAAACTTATGTGAGGTGTCTCAAGAAGAACAGCTGACAAGCAAATATGAAAACTTTTGACTTACGTATATGCTAACTTTAGCTTTCCAATCTCCTCCTCGGACGACTTTGCATCAGAATCAGATGGTGGCAGCTATTTTCCAGAAGAAAAATTCAACAGAATTTTGAGCAGAAAATAAATAAAAAAAATAAGAGAAAGAAACTTAGACCATAAATGTACTGCATTTACTTGTGCTGGGTGGTCCAAAGTCTCTTTAGGAAAATCTAATTCCATGCCCTGTCCTCTATACCTTGAAAGTGTATGTTCCATGCTTCAAAACAGAGAGAAAAACAGAGTTAATAAATTAAGCACCTTTCCAAATGAAAGTTTGGCGTACATTTTAATTTCAGTGACTAATTATTGAAAACTAACTTTGAATGATCTAACAATTTTTCTTGTCAAAGAGAAGTATATATTGACAATTATTCTATTCTTTACTATTTTCAAATGAAGAACACCAAACTTGATTCATATAGATAAAAAAAACAAACATTCTTATAGAAAAAATGAAATTACACTTCTCATTCTAATAGAAAAAAAAAGCAAGAAAACATGATTAGAGAGAGAGAGAGAGAGGAAGAAGACAACCCCACATTTTAAAAAGTGTTTCCACTAGTAAAATGCCAAATATTACCTTTGGTGTGGGTTCACTGAGAAAATAACACTCAATAAAGACCAGAAAAAAAGGGACAAAAACCCTTCCATTGCAAAAAGCTTCCTCCAAAGAAAAGTTTGTACTATTACCGAAACCCCCCATTTCATTTGACAACGAAGCAGAGAGCAAAAGAAGAAAAACCAAGAAATATAAAACAAAAAGTAAGTGTAAGAATGTAATAAATTACCTAGTGCTGGAGAATTCATAAAGCCTTCCAGTACTGGAGAAGACAACAATGGCGACCTCAGCATCACAAAGAACAGACAATTCTTTGGCCTTTTTCATCAACCCATTACGGCGTTTAGAGAAAGTAACTTGTCTGCTGTTGATATTTTCAATCTTCTTGATCTCAACTCTGCCTCTACCCATGGTGGATTTTGGAGTTGGAGGAAGAGGGTTTTGTTCTTTGGGGCCAAACATGAATGAATCAAAAAGAATTTGAAAACAAAGAAATAAGGAGAAAGAGAGAGAGAGAGAGAGAGAGAGAGAGAGAGTCAAGAGGAGAAATTGATATGGGGAAATTAGGGAATGAAATGCTTAAAAAAGAAAGGCATTGCTGTGTTGTTGAAGCTTGAAAATGGATTTGGGAATTTTGGGGTTTTTTGCTTTTTGGGAGTCTATTGATATGAAAGGTAAGTTCGACTAAAATTAGTATGCAAGCATAAAGGGGGTGACCATTCCTATTTCTATACGTAGAATTTATCCAATATTGGCATCAACTCGCTGGTTTCAACCCCGCCTTTCGTGGGATTTTCTTTTCGAACTTTTACAATTTTTTTCCTTTATAACTTGCACATTTCCAACTATCATCATTTCTCACTAATTCTCATGTAATGTCTTTAACTTTCACCTATAATCATTTTCCTCACAACAAAATTCACATAAAACAAACCACTGCATCACTAACAAAAAATCACTTCTTCAAATTTCTAAAATTTAAAACTATAACTGATAACTACTCTAGGTTAGTATCACTAATCACTTATCCATGCCAGCTATTTGTGCTAATTTTCAATTTAAGAAACGTGCTATCAAATGCTATCATTTGAAAAGCTATTGACAACTTTATTATTATGGTGCTATATTTTGTACTTTATTTTATATATTTGTGTTATTTGCTATAATTTTTCATTGTTCTTTTACCCTACTTGGTTGGTTGGGTCACGTTTAATCGTAATCTTTAATTTGTTATATCAATTTAAAATCTCAAACTAGTAAGTTGTATCAATTTTAACATTAAACTTTCAATTTCAACTCAAGGTTCAAAGTGATACAATCCACGTCAAAGTGTGAGGTTCCAATTGATGAAGTTGAAATTTTAGGGTTAAATTTATAACATGTAAGTTAGTTTAGAGTTAGAAAATGAAATTTTCCTTTTTTTCTTTTTAAGTCTTCCTGAAGAGCCAGGTATAGTCAAATTAGAAACTAAAAAGAATATTGTGTTTTTCCTTATGTATCTTTGAAGTGTGTTAACACAATTGAAGAGACAAATATAAACTTTAGAAAGTTATTCCTCTCCAAAAACCCCCCAGAAGAAAAGAAGATGAACAAATCATCCATTAATTAAAATGAAAGGTTTTGGAAGTAGTTGATGTTAGGTCATAGAGTGCATTTAGAAGGGAATAAAATCTCAGAAGGGAAAGGAGTGAACCAAAAATAGGGTTGCCAGATTGATGTGAGTCAAATTGCCAATAATGGCCAACAATTCCTAGTATAGAAGGTTTCAAAAGTTCATTTTTTCCCCCTTAGATTCCTTTATTTGGTTCACTTTCCTTTTATGATTCTTTTGAAATTTTTATGTTTTTTCATTTTTATTTTTAAAATGCAAGTTATTATTTGTTTTTAGTTTTCTTTTTAAATGCAATTTGTCTAAAATGTTATTAGATTTTTTTAATTCACAAAATGCAATTTGTTTAGGGGTTTTTTTTGTTAACACATTTTTTAAAATAGCAAAAAAAAAAAAAAAACACTTAAATAGGCTATAAGCAATTTTATGAATTTTGCTACATTGTCTAATAAAGTTATCCATAAAAAAATTGTTTCTTTAAACAAAAAAAAAAAAAAAAAAACTTGTAAACAGTGTCTACGTTATGATAAGACTCCTCGAAACACTTAGATGAAGTTTGGGACAAGCAGTGACTTATAATAGTCATAGTATTATAATAGTTTGAGAGTTACAATAGTACGTGGATTATATTAGTATGTGTTAGAGGTGCAAACTATTATAGACAGTATTATGATAGTCTGCATTTGGAGTGCACTATTCTATTATAGTTTTTGTTTAGGGTGCAGACTATTATAGTCTATGTTATTATAAGCAATGTTTGAGATGAAGATTATTATAAGCTATGTTTAGGGTGATGACTATTATATTATGAGTTTCTCACTACTCTATCTTTTTTTCTACATATACCTTGTACATAAAATACACATTTTTCTTAAATTGATTTTATTAAATCTTGTTAATTATGATAATCATTTAATAGATTTAGTTTCAAACTTGGTTTTTCACTGCTTCTTTTTGCCATGCATATATATGGTACATGAAATACAATTTTTTCTGCAAATGATTTTATTAAATATTGTTAAGTATGATGTTTATGTAATAAAAATTTAGCTTCAAACTTGATTTTTCACTACTTGGTTTTGACATGCATATATATGGTACATGAATTACAATTTTTTCTTCAACTGATTTGATGAAATCTTGTTAAGTATAATGTTCAGGTAATAAATTTAGCTTCAAACTTGGTTTTTCACTACTCGTTTTTGTCAAGCATATATATGGTACATAAAATACTCATTTTTTGTGAGACCCTAAAATGTGTTTTGCCTTATGCGGCAAGATCCAGACAGAAAGAATAGTAAGTGCAAGAAGGCTATTCAATAAAGGATGTTTAGTGCAAGAAGGCTAAAATGTGTTTTGCCTAAACCCAAGTGCAAGCTAACAGTAGGTTTACCTAGGTGATCCAAGGTCTAACACAAGGAATTGTTATAGATGTTAGTTCTAGATTCCACTTATCATTTAGGCTTTATAGTAATCACATTGAAAGAATGTACGTTAACTACAACTACTTATTTACAACTTGAGACTCATGGACATAGAGTAATTTGAGCTAAGAGAGAATGTGTTGAAATAACTTGTATGCAGATGACGAGTGAAGGAAATTTTACGTACTATTAGATGATTAGGCGTTGTGATAACCTTAACGCGCTATAATTGCATAATGGGCACTTGATTAAGGCGACCTTCTCCCAAAGTGTTTAAACGCCACACTTGTTCGTCTTTTGGGATACAATTGACTACGCTTGCTTAGGAAAATTAGATCTAGAGATCGTGACTCATAATACTTATAAAACTTCTCGTTTAAGAATGAAAAAATGAACTTATAGAACTGCTCGATACCTATTGTCTGCACTTGTTCACCTTTTGGGATACAAATGTTGGAAGCTACTTCGCTAAGGTGAAGTTTCTCACCAAACTCCTCCCTGCACACATTAGTTTTATTCTTGTTATTTATTCTTCAGGGCAGTTGGCGATTTACACTGGTCAAGTGACGAACATAGCTCAACTAATGCGATAAGCTTTATCAGTAAAGCTCCTTATCAAGAACTTATCACAACTCTTCTCTTTTAATAACACGAAGATAGATGAGTTGCTAAGAGATGGTGGATTGAAAAGGTATAAACATGAAGTTTATTTATAAAGAATGTAGGTCTTTGGCCACTGTACAATATAAACAGTACATACACTACAATAAAATAAAAATGGAAAGATAGAATAATGGAAAATGTTACTACAAGTTCAAAGATAAATAACAAATATTCTTTTCTTTTATCACAGCTGTATAATCTCCAGGTAATTTGTTCGAGCTCTCTCTCTCTCTCTGTATTTTTCTCTAACCATTTGAGTCACTCTTTCCCTTTGGCTTATTCAGGCTCTGGGCCTATTCGGGCCCTCTTCTCTCGATGGGGTGAAGTGTTTGTATAGGCTGCTTTTTCGGTGGAAAAACTTTGTTCCTTTGAGTGTGTCAGCATTGTCATCTATCCCTGTAAAGTCACATCATTTCAACTACCATTCTTGTCTTTTTGTGAGCTTTTCTTGCATGATGTTTAGGTTCATCGCTTGAGGTTGTTAATCGTCAAGTGTGATCCATCGCTTTGCCTTTGCACGAAATGTCAAGTGTGAGTTGCTTCTTTCTCCTTTTCCCATTTGTCATGTGTTTAAACTATGGGCTATTAATCTGCCATGATCTTCCTAAATAGGTGGAAGAATTAAGTTATTTTTCTATTTATTGTTTTGGTTATTTATTTTTTTAATTATCTCCAAAGTTTTAGCAAGCACTAAGTTAGTGGGTTACTAATTTTTGCTTCCTTTTTAGACTATAAATATTAGTCCATTAAATTGAATAAAAGCAAGAACTTCCATTTAATTTTCTCTCTCTCTTGGCAATATATCTTACAAAGTATTTATCTTTTGTTTTCTTCAAGAAGAGTGCGTGAGATTTTACAGATCCTTTGTTGTAAAACCAACATTTGGTATTAGAGCAGGTTGTCTTCTCATTGCATATTCCAACGAAGATGGCAAGCATCTCGCAACAAACAAAGGAGAATGGTGGAATGTCGATTCTCTACCCGATGTTTACTCCACACAACTACACGGTGTGGACGATAGAGGCAGAAGCAATCCTCCATGCCCAAGGAGTTTGGAAAGCAATAGAGCCAGCGAGAGGAGTCGAAGTGGATGTGAAGAAAGACAAGAAGGCGCGTGCATACATTCTCCAATGCATCCTGAAAGATGTGCTTCTACAAATCGCAAAGAAGAAGACCGCAAGGGAAATATGGGATAGTCTCAAGACAAGGTACTTGGGCAGTGAACGGGTGAAGATGGCAAGAGTTCAAACCTTGAAGAGTGAGTTTAATGTTCTTCAGATGAAGGAAACCGAGACGATCGATGAGTTAGTAAAAACGATGTAATCCTAATTCGTTCGCGTATAGACATGAAAGTGCTGACATCTTATGTAAAGAGTTTACATAAGACTGAACCATGTAATAGTCATTTTTACGTTATAGCGTCGTTTACGTTTTAAAACAAACTATTTCAATTATTAATAACCTACGTAACTTAATCTTAATCCTAAGTTAACTATGAACTCTTGTCCACACGAGATTATCCTTAGGTCTGCATAGGTGAGGGCAGCTCATCAACGCTGGTCCAATAAACCTCTCATTTCAATGGTAAGACTAGATGGATAGATGGGGACATAGGGTGGAAGACGGAATTTACTCCTACCCGTTTTAGGGTTAGTAGATAGGTTGTTCCCTTAAGAACTAAATTCAAGTCTTAAATAAGAGGCCTCACCCTCTCATTGGCCTGAGAGGGATTCAGTTTAGTGGTTGAACCATTAATCAATTGTCTAATAGTAATTTGACCCAGTCGAGCTTACAAACAACATTTGAAGGATTAACTTACTAATCATGGTTATATTAAAAGGACAAATATATATATACTAAGAGAGAGTGCAACTTTAGTGGAATGACTTGTTAGTTAACGAATGTTGATTAGCTCGATCTAAAAGAGTTTAGCTAGTTAATCTTGAATCGTTAGAGCCCATGATCTATAAGTCATTAGATTCCCCTACCAGCTCATATTGATCATAAACCTTTAGGCATTGGATCTAAAAACCATGTTAAACAACAAGGCTCAAAGAACACAACCCCAACAGCCCCAAAACCAATTAGATTTCAACCCTTAAGATAGACTAGATACAAATTGCTTAGATGATCTAAGAAACCAAGGATCAGACAAAGTTTTGAAACTCTCAACCCTCGATCTTCGAAACACTCTACAAGCAAAATAGATCAATCCTCCCTTGAATGTTGCAAATATTCGTGCATCCTATCACAAGAACTCACAAGAACAAAATTCTACATTCTAGAATTTTTAGATTTCATTCATCCCAAAATCTTCTTTTTTTAAAAAAAAAATGTAGAAATTACAACTGTATTTATACTAATTAATATATGAAATGAAAGATCACAACATTTAATTTTATGTCCTTTCAATTACCATAATAAATGAAATAAAATTATAATAGTACAATGGAATGAGTAGAATAGTTCAAGATTTATTACGCTGGTTCAAGGTTTTTGGACCCGGTTTGAAGATTTTTTAAGGTTTTGAGACTGGTTTAGGATATTTGTAAATCTTAATTATTGTAATTTTTGGTTTGTTTATTTTAGGGACCAATTTTACAGGTCCAATTGTTATTTAAATGCTTTATGGATGTCATTTAGATAAATCTCACCTTAGATTAAGCATGTTTGTGTATTTTTATATATTATAGGTGATATAATGTATGGTATTAATGTATGGTATTAATGCATGATATGAATTTCATGAATAAACTAAAGTATGTTGATATTTTAAATATATGAAATTGAATAAGAATGATGCATGATATTACTTAGTTAAATATAATTTCTTATATTTAAATTAATGTCATGTGCTTTTTTTTTAATACAAGTGTTATATTAAATAAAATGAAAATCAATTTACATTGAACATATTACATCCATAGTTTAATATAGTTGTTATATTAATGTAATGTTTTGCATGTAACATGGTTTTATCTAATTATAATTTGACTTTAACTAATTAAACCATAGCATGCATGTTTACAAGGCTAATTAACTAATTATATAATAGTTATAAAATTTGATAATTAGAAACCATCAACCTAAAATAAAGAGCTACATGCAAATATAGGATCTAAGGATAAATTTGATTTAATTTTAAATTGTTTAAAATTAAATAGACCTAAGATCACATTATCTCTAATAGGATTAGACTTATTTCTTATTTTAGTTTAATGAAACTAAGTAGGACAAGTATTTAAGGTTATAAGGGAACTCTATCGGTAAAGTTTTGTCTAAGGCTGGAGGTACTTAAGTTGACAGCTTACAAAATACCTCCTACCTAGGAACCGACCTGAAACCGACGTTGTATTAACATTATTCCTATTAGCATAAGATGTCACTAGGTAAATTAAATGGTTTAATACACATATAAACTCTAAAGTAAAGTTTTATTATAAAGTTTATAATAAAAATAGACTTAGTTAGATTCGTTTAGCCAAAATTTAGTAAGTACAACAAACCCTAAATTAATATAACATTTTAGTGGAAGAAAAATGGTATATATGATACATCAAATTTTAGCTCTCACGTCCCTAAGAGTTCACACGTGAGATCCATACTAAGCTTTGTGTCGCCCTGGATGTGACTTTCCTTCATAAAGTGTTTGTATGGGTCAATAACAAGGTGCATAGGAAAAATGTTCATAGTAAGTGGGAGAAAAACACGTGTCAATGCATCCTACGGTATATGTTATGCTTGTGTGTCATTTTGGAGCGACCATCCCTTAGGAGGGCCTGATCATAAAAGTCAGAACAACACAAACTCCAAAAATGGATAGTGTTTCTTCGATTAATGTTCAACAATTGTCTTTTCTAATGGTAGTCTGTTGAATCGTACCTCTAGGATCTGAAAATGATAGGGTCACACTTACGAGATTTAAAAAATGTAGGGTTACACGAACATTGGTAGTTAAGAACTATAGTAATAAGAGTTATTCTAGTATTAGTAATTAGCTGAGATTGTCTCAATTTAGGAGATGAGTTGTTGATCACCCTTCGGTGATTGTTGGTATAAACTTTTGAAGTATCGTTGCAAAAACTGAATCATTGTTTGATTGTTTGTTACTGTTGAATTGATTATATATATATATTTGTAATGGGTTAAGACAAAGATAACTAATACAGTCAATTGTTTGTTATTTCAAAATGTCATCCTCAATAATCGCACTACTTAACAACGAAAAATTAACCAACAAACATTATGCATCATGGAATTCGAAACTGAATATAATTATAGTTATCAATGATCTATGCTTCGTCTTAATGGAGGAATATCCTCTTTTCCTTACTCAAAATGCATTCTAGATTGTCAGGGAAATGGAGGAATATCCTCTTTTTCTTACTCAAAATGCATTCTAGACTGTCAGGGATGCATATGACCACTGGATAAAGCCCAATGACAAGGCTCGCGTCTACATCTTGTGTCACACCCCCTCCTGAATCACCTACTTTGACTCTGAGAGGTGGCAGGATATCAACTAAAATCATTCACCTTTGAAACAATTTGTTAACCTAACAAAGGGGCATGTCGCACATGCCTCATGTGTCTAGCATGGCTCTTTACGTGCGCATGGCATCTCATACACTTAGCTTGCTTTGCGCGTCTTACGCGCGGGCTGTGCGTACAGTACAAGTCCAACGCACACGTTAACCACTTTCAAGCCAAAATAAACGCTAATCACGCCTAGTGATGCGATGAAGAGGTACATAGTGAGCATTATGCATGTTATGATCATGACCAATGACTTCTCGCCTAGAATTAAATGCGCAACATAGAAAGACATGGTGAGCACATCACGTGCAATAACCTTAGTGACGTATTGCATCTGCGTTGTACACACACGAAATTATTAAGTTCAAACAAACAAGCAATCACATAGTGTGCCATACTTAATACACATCATCTTAGTAGGGCCACTCTCAACTTGTATAGTATGTAGAAGCTAGACGAGAAAAGTCAAACTATTGTATTTTAGATTATGTATATTGTTAGTTGAAGGAACTTTGTACTTGTGTTAAATGTACTCTTTTATCCATTATCAATGAAGTATTTGTGTTTTCAACTGAGTTCTCATTTTGCGTTAAGCTTGTTGGTAGTGCTATCTCGAGAAGAGATTCGCATATAATATCTAGGTAATCATGTTTCCACTTGGTCCCATAGCCTCACTTTTAGGGCGGGGCATGACAAATTTCTAGTGCATTTTCCCAAAAATCTCTCGAAACACAACTACTCCAATTTTGTATTTTCTACACCCGATACTTCTCCCCTTAAATTAAACTATTTCAAATCATATTTGGCTCATGAGTACTTCCTAAAAGTTATAGTAAAGCAGTTATAGTAAAGCTAATAAGTTTTCCAACCATATAAAATAGATCCTCTAAGCCAACTTGTACACACCAAGATTTTCGAAAAATCAGACTCTTCGGATCTGCATGAAAATTTGGTCCCCTATCTTCTCCTTCAAAAACCATCCATTTAATATTAGAATTAGCTCAAGCTTTCTTCATGAAATTTGTTAGAAAATGAGTAAAATTTCGATATTGATAGGTCTTACCTTCTAATTTTATTTGTGTAGCTTGAACTTAACCAAAAACCAAAGGTGTGTAGGGTACATTAAGCTTCTAACATAACTGCCACTTTCTTTGAGTTTTTCCTTGCTTTCTTCAATCTTAAAACTCACCACGTTTTATCTTCTTATTTTTCATATTCTCCACCTTCAATACTCTTAAAATTTAAATGAGAATTGAGGGGGAGTGGCTCTTGGTAGTGGAGAAATTTACATATGAACTTGCATCGAATGCTATCTTTTTTAATTTCCTTTTCCTCTTTTCTTTTCTTTTATTCTTTTTTAATTACTTAAATATATATATATATGTTAAATATTTGAAAACAAAATTATTATCCAAATTTCTTTTTCCTTTTAATTACCATTATGGTGTATCTTTCCTTTGGTTCATTTCTTTTTTAAAACAAAAATATTTGGAAACAAAAATTATTATCCAAATTTCCGTTTTCATTTAATTACCAAATTTCTTTTTTAATTTCCACTTTCTTTTTCTTTTCCTTTTTTTTTCTTTTTGCATTCAATTACCTATACTTGAAAACAAAAAATGTTATCCAAATTTTCATTCTTTACGTTTCTCTTGGTTCATTTCTTCATTCCCATTTATTTTGACATAAATTTCCTAAACAACAATAAGAACCAAAAAAAAAAAAAAAAACTTGAAACCTATGTTGATCAACCTACTTCCAAATTATTTTAAACAAATCAAAGTAGGTAGGAAGGTTCCATGTTTACACGTATGATCTATAGGTCCATTAGGTTCTTTTGCTAGCTCATATGGAACAAACTTCAAATACTGTGTTGGATTAGTTCAAATAGTTTCAATTAGAAAATTAAAGAAAAACCGACAAGTATATATGATATA
Organism: Cucumis sativus; assembly: GCF_000004075.3. NCBI lineage: Eukaryota > Viridiplantae > Streptophyta > Magnoliopsida > Cucurbitales > Cucurbitaceae > Cucumis > Cucumis sativus. The sequence goes on from NC_026658.2 coordinate 18,372,782, forward strand.
TCTTTCGGTTATCATTAAAGAAATAGAGCTTTATGTTTAAATATGATCTGAATTTAAGAATATGAATGTGATTCATATTCAGAAGCTCAAAAATGATAGAAATGGTCAAAGTTGTAAAGAATTAAAGAATTGACTTTTGATTTTGAAATGTCAAACTTTGATCGAATTTATGTTAATGCAATTTTGAATTTCAGAAAAATGAATGCTCAAAAGGTCAAAATTAGTTATAGAGGAAAAAATGGTAAAAAGTTAAAATTGTGCACGGTTCAATTGAAAGAAAAAATTGGTTTCAGATTGGGCTCCAACTTACAACGAATGGACGAACGCTGGCTTGACAAATTGTGGTGCATGGAGCGGAAGGTGACAAATTCTGATCTTCAATCGGCTTCATGCGCGACAGAGGAAAAATGGGACAAGACCGGCGACAATCGACGGCTGGTTAAGGAAGACTCGACGACAGCTACCGAAGACGAAGAAGGAGGCAGTGGTTCGGAAACGAAGAAAGGTATGGTCAAATCGGCGGCTAGGTTTTGTTTTCGTCGATGAAAAGAGGTAGTCGGCAGTGAGGGCGTGGCTAATGTCGTCGAACACAGCTAGAGGATGGCCATGAAGTTGGTCGGAAGAGGAAGAAGGGTGGCAGCTAGGGTGAGAGGAAGAAGAAGAATGAGGAGGGGGGGGGGAGGCGTACACAAAAGAGAAAATGGAGAATATATATACCAGTGCTCCTCTAAGGAACAACATGTTTATGGTCCAACCAATAAATAAAAACTTCTTTCGTTCCATAGAGAGGGTAGGACTCTTTGTTCAAGTCTCGAACACACCATTTAAGGGAACACTCATCTACTTATCTTAAAGTCAAAAAAAAGAGTGAACTTCATGTGATGTGATTATGTTTCCAGCTCCCCTTTCGGACTTGTTCCAAAAATGATAAGCATATTGAATCTGCAATCTGGCCACTCTCGCTCAAACAAATCAAAGGACAATTCCTCTCAAACAGGAGTTCATAATACACTCAAGATCAAGACTAAGTTACCTAGGTCATCCTAATGAAATAGAAACTCAACTAGTTAACGAATTTATATTTAGTGGTTACTATTTCTTGGTCTGGTTTTATGCAAACTCATTGCATAGGATACCCTCAGTCACATGTCACCTACAAGAATGCGTTGGATTATTGTGTTTGTATCAAATACAAAGTGAGTCGTATCCATAGTGTTACCAAGGTAAGGTACCTAGTTTTATCCTTTTACTATAAACCCTTTAAGTTGATCTCGAACATTGATCTTTATATGTCGTTACATATAATTCAAGCCTCATCAAACAACTTAGGATATTAGTTTATTGAATTTATATTATTAAGACAAAGTAATAATGTAATCAATAACGCTTATTGAAATAATAATAATAATTTATTAATAAATAATTGTCAATGAATTATACTTATTATCTACGAGTTTTATGACATAAATCCCAACAGATAATGATCTCTTTAAACCCTAATTTAATTAATTAGGTTCATGCATAAGTTCTAAATTGTTAGATGCAACTAGAGTGACTTTAGATCCTTAGTTTCCTTGTGCATGTCTACGTTTCCATCACGAAGAGCAAAACATTTCATTTTGGGAACAAGATCCAATGTTTTGAAAACTCTATTATCTAAAACAACATTTTCTAGAAAAACATTTCAAAACATATTTACAAGCAATTTACTCAAATACATTTTAACACATATTGAATATGTTGAAAATGGTGTTCTAAATCTCATGGTTTGTAGTTTTATCAAACATAAATTATCTATCTAATAAAAATGAGAGATACTTTATTTGACATTTATACAAGATCAATTCAATCTGATAAACTAAGATCAAAGGTTATATGATGTTACTTAAACAATATGTGATTGACATACAAGTGCTCCATGTTAAAGTTATAACATAAAAGGTTGGTAGTAAATGAATAGAAGTTGGGCGTTTTATTCTAGAGATATTACAGATACAACCCACTTTGTAATTGTTATATGAGATGCAAATGTTACAAAGAATATGAATTATATTGTTAATGAAGGTGTGTCATCTAGACACTCAACGCCTAGTAAGTGAAAATAAATACAACCAACAATTTTAAACGTGGAATGCAAACATGAATAGAATGAGACGCTTCATTGATTTTTCAAAATAAGTGAGTACTTCAGAAGCTTCTACATGTTATGTCAGCTGACAGTCGCCACTAACAAAATGATGCAATCACAAGACAATATGAGATATTCATTCAATGAAATATTAATTAAATATGATTTAATTAATTAGTAGATTTGATAATAGAATCTCATGATTCTCTCATACTCCTTGTCATATTCCAAGAAGGAAAGAAAGATATAAATATCTAGAAGAAAACTTTTTTTAAGGAATTTTTCAAGTAAGGAAAGCCAAGGCTTTTGCTCTGCAAAAAAAATAGAGTTTCTCTCAACTACCTCTAAACTTTTTCCATCCCAATTGGTTCCCACAAACCAATCTCATCCCAGAGGATAAGAAGGTCTCTGACGAGTGGTGTCCCAATTTGATAGTTTGCAGATTCAGAGACGTCAAGAAAAGTAAGTTCCATGTATCTTTTATTTAGAATTTTGATTCTAAATTTTTGCCAATGTACTGGTATTTTAAGATTTTCCAAATTAATTTGAGGAATGGTTCTGTAAAATCTTCTGCTGTCATAGAGCTTTTATCCCTTCACTAAGATCATTCAGATTTGATACAAGATCGTAAGCAAGGTTGGGCCGAGTTGGAGGAAAATTATGAACCAATCCAAAGTATCCAGATTGACAAAAATGAACCTTATCGGTTCAATATGCAAGGGTCAATCCAACCCAACCCAAAAAATTAGAGTTGGGCCAGGTTAGGTTAGAGAGTCGGTTTTTTTTTTCATTTGTCCATAATTTAGAGAACCTACTTTTAGGTTATAGGTTATATATATATATATACACACATGAATAATTGTGTTGGGTTGGGTCAATTAGACCCTTTAGTTGCACAATTCGGCTACCCGACTTAAATTTTTTCTCCTATAATTTTCTAACCCAACCCAATCCAACACAAAATTTAACCTAACCCAAACCGTGGGTTGGGTAATCTAGGTTGGTTGGGTTATCGATTTTTTTAAACAACCCCAAAGATCAATTAGATTTTGTACAAGATCATTTAGATTTAGTACAAGATCATGTATCAAGAATGTTTAGATATTGGTACATGATCGTGAACCAATATCTAAACAATAAATGTCACGCCCTGCATCAAAAGTTACGCTATCAACTAAGTGAAGATGTGACCGCCTAGACATTCTATATGAGTCTCTCTGTGAGATAACATGTAGAACGCCTAGTAAGTGAAATTAAAGACAATCACTAAGCTTAAGCACGAAATTAAGTCATCTAATGAACTCAATGCAAAATGAGAACTTAATTAAGTAAGAAAACTTCATTCATACTGATCCAAGGAGGTACATTTAACAAAGTACATGTGTCGTTTCTGTACCAGGTCCTTTAAAAGAAACTAAATACAAACTCAAAATAACTTGACTCTTCTCGACCTAGATTCTACATACTAAGCGAGATGTGTGAGGCCCAGATCACGAACTATTGTATGCAATAAGACTACGTGGGATGAAGGTGGTCCAAGTGGGAAGAAGCATTAGGCGGTAATAGGCTAAGCAAAGAACCTCAACCGCAAGATAGGCTCACTTCTCTCGAAACTAATGACATCATTGTTCACGTAAGGAAGTCAGTGAATGATTTGACCTTGCCGCCCAATTCGAATCCAAGATAAGGATATGGTAGAGACATGTGTCGTTTTAATATTATTGGACCTCTTCCTGCCACCGACAATAGTAATCATTATGGCATGGGCAGACTCCACCTGAAAAAGGGCTATAAATAATGGAATTTCAGTCATTTTGGATTTGTTTTTCCAACCATAAGTTTCCTCAGTAGAAAATTTTGAAGAATCCTAAAGCTTTAGGAAATAAAAATCAAGTGGAATCTGACGAGGGCCTGAAAGCGAGTGCAAAACGAAAAACTTGAGATGTAGGCCAGATACAGAAGATAGTCGTTTGTGATTGTGAGTAGTTATTTTGGCTTGAATAAATTTGTAAATGTGCTTCTTTAAGAGATTAAGATTATATGCCTTCTCCCTTATGTTTGCTAATCCCAAAATGCACCATCTTATGTACGAACTGAACTTAGTTGTGTAGAAATGAAATGATCATATCATGATGAGAAGTGACAACTAATAATTTAAGAATGCATATGGTGGTAACCCTTACAAAAATAAGAATGTCATAAAACGATCTTCCTGACGAAAATATATTTGGAGATATCTCTTGAATATGTGATTATGCTTAAAGCATTGTGTATACATATATAAATATGTGTGTGCACATCTTTTGGTACTCTTATATTTGCTTAAATGGGAGAAATGATTGAGTCCTAAGGAATACAAAAACCTACTAAAACCAAAATAGAATAACTTTGTACCCTACTCCTTATGATACTTCATTCTTTCTGTGTGATCTAGAATGGAATGCCTCATCCATGCTGTGTGATCTTGGATGGGATGTGTAACGACCAAACTCTTTATACTAAGCTAAGGTCATTATCTTAAAGATAAATAACAATTTTGATAATTTTTTGAAAAGAGAAAAACTAAATTTTTCATTAAAAAGACCATGAAAACATGTTGCGCAGCTAGTTTTACAATTTTAAAGATAATAAAAATAAATAGATAAAAATGTTTAAACTCAAAAGATTGAAAACAAACAATGAAAAGCAAAAGCAAAACCGTGTCCCCATATGGCATGTCACGGATCCTTCCTGTCGCTCACCAGCTTTTCTCTATTTTTACCTTTGCCTGAAATGTTAAACATAAAAAATGATGAGTATAAACATATATTCAGTAAGGGACCCACTACTAGTCCTGATAGGTGTCTATTAACTTTCTATTAGGGTTCCATAAGGAAGTACCCCAAAACTATCATGTTCCCGAATACACGCTATCCAAAAATCTCGTAGGGACACATCTGGGCTCTTGGTGAACTCGAAGGAAACACCTAGTGTAAGGTTTCAAGTCCTTATGGTTTGGGTATTGAGCATCCGTTTAATTTTAGTGCTATTTTCGAATGAACCATGATCGTGGATGCTTGTTTTCGAAGTAGAAAATCGTTAGGGCGTTGTTCGTTAAGATTAAGGCTACCTTTATAAGTGTTGTTAGTAAGATACTAGGTAATTTTAGTAAGTTTCGTGATTACCCGATTAGTTTCGATATGGAATTTCCATTACCATGTTATTGATTGGAATAATTTAGACTCTAGAGAACTATGGAATATTGTTCACCACACTTAAGATCGTTAGTACAAGTGTGGGTAGGTTCTTAAGTGTTAACCCATTAGTTGTTGATGGGTTTGTTAAATGATCTAAATCTCGCAAGTTATTGGGGTTTCTAGGAAGATTAGCTAATGCTTCTTTGTTTGAAAGACATCCTATTCAAATTTGTTGATTTTCTTACCTTGTATTTGAATTTCAGTTTTTTTTTTTTTTTCTTTTTTGCCCCAATTTAACTAGCTGATTAAGTAGAGTGTCTCGTAGATTGAATTATTGTGTCAATGTCCATTTTTGTTTAAATGTGTATAGACATTAAAGCTGAAATTTAGTTGCTGACATGCTTTTCATGAAGTGTATGGTTTCTTAATTTTTTTGTTCTATGTGAAGGATGTATGAGAAAAGATGGTGAGAGTTAGATATATTACATCCGAGCTTTCCTAGAGAAGTATTATAACCTATTTCCGAGCTTTTATAAAAATATGCAGCATTGAAAAGGTATGTCATAGGTATTTGTTCAATCTTATTTTGTTGTGATCAATTAAGAGACATATTATGCACTAAAAATTTGTTAAAGTGTTGGACTTATCTGTTTTTTTAATAGTGTTGAAAGAATCTCAAGGTACGTTTTGTTAAAGCATAGTTTTATTTTGATAAATTTGAAGTTGTCAAGTCTATAATAATGATAATGTTAATATGAGTAAATTTATAGCTTTGTATGACTATATGCATATTTAAGCTAATGATATTATGTACGGAAGACAGCTTGCACTAAAAAGCTTAGTAAATAGGCACGAGACACCTTTTGAATTCATTATAGCTCAATCTTAAATCTCTCACTCTTTGATTTAAACCTAAGAGCATGTATAGTGTAAACCAATATGCAGGTTTTCTCTTCCTTTGGAATGTCACATTTTCTCCCGTTTAAACATATGTGCAACACACATGTGCTTGTGCATATTAATAAAATATGAACTTGTGTTAATTAATTAAAAATTTTGATCATTTTAATCAAATACATTGGAGCTCAAATTTAAAGTTTTAAACTGCTTACCAAAGGATAGATTATTTATTTTAAAAAAAAAAAAAAAAACTTGGTTTCAATGTTCTAGAAAACAAATATGCTATACACTTTTTTTCTATATAGTTGGTAAGAAATTAAACTATCAAATTTAAAAAAGATAATAAATATCATCAACTATGAAATAATATATTTATAGAACACTTCAAAATGGCTTTCAAAAGGCTGATTAGGTAAGGCTCTGATTGAAGAGTTGTGGTGATAATGCATTTAGTTAGGCATGGCCTAGAAGATTTGGTATGAAAATTCCAAGAGCTACCTTTCCCTACATTATTATTATTATTATTTCAATTTAATTCATTTTGATTTCATCAATAATTTTACTTTTATTCATATTTTTAATTTGAATTAACTCTTTCAATTAAGGCACCCATAATATCATCTTCATCTTTGATGGTTACATCTTTTACTATAATCCATGAACCAAAAACTGAAGAAATAGACTATACATTTACCTTATTTTGGTTGGTCTTATCTCTTCAATTAAATATCTTAATCTGTTCAAGTTAGCTATTTTAATTTCAGTAATAACATTTCTGTGTGTACCAAATTCTTTTCAAAATTAGTTTCTATGGGGTTTGAGAAGTTAACATTGGAGTTATACTTTTAGGCATTGCTTTATTTGTAAGGCAAATTTAGGGTAAGTCTAATTATATTTTGGTTACATCTAGCAATGTTCCCTCGGTTTCTATTACACATTTTTAGAATATGGTTACAGATAACTTTATTAAAATTTATGTTGTTCCTTAAGAACGTTTGAATCGCATGTATTATTTTATAGGTATAGATATTAAATATTTGTAATTTGAATGTTTGGATTTTAATTGTCTCGGATAGTTAATGACTGTATCAATTTTTTTCCTGAAATCTCGTGAAAAAACCTATGAAACAAACGGAGCCTTAGGGATATGAACTTTTGTGAAGTATCAATTTAGTCTAAAAAGTTAAAATGAGTTTGGTTCAATAGTATCGACGTAACCTTTCTTTCTAGAGGTCGGAGGTTTAATTTTTTTATCTCGAAATTGTTGCGCTAAAAAATGAGTCAACGGAACTTAAAACTTAAGTAACTATTTTGTATGGATTGCATTTTCAAGTTATTAAATTAAAAAATGGCAACTACCTAGAATAAATTTTGAAAAAAATGAATTTATAAAATAATATGATTTAGGATAAACATCTAAAACCAACTTTGAGAAAAATAAATTTTGTGTGTTTAATTGTTAATCTCTTAATTTGTAGGAGACAATCTAGGCAACACCTTCAGCTATCCTTTCCAACCAATCTTCTGGCTAACTTTCTTTCACCATTTTTTCGTGGTCATTGCCTATCAACTTTTGTTGGTCATTTTTTTGTGACCGTTAGCTTATTTTTATCAATTTTTTTTATGATAATTGTTACCGATCAACTTTTGTCAATTGTTTTTCTATGTTTGTTATTGGTCAACGGCCAACAACTATTTTTTTATTGTCAACATTTAACTTCCGGTAACTATTGTCACCAACCTCTGATTATCATTTTAGTGTGACTTTCCTTGACCACCTCAGACCATCATCCTCGATATCATTGTCGAACTTCTATCAAAATCTCCATAGATAAATTATATATATATATACACACATACATACATACACACACACACACACACACACACATATATATATATATATATATATATATATGCTACTTTTTCTTTTCTTCTTTTTTTTTTTTTTGAAGTTGAAGAACCAAAAGTTATTTTGTAGGCATTAAAAATGTGAAAAATATAAAAAATTACAAAGAATTTTAAAAATAAAAAGGACAAAATGAAAATATTTAAAAATAGTAGTTTTATTCCATTAAAGATAAGGATTGAATCTCACATAAGTATACCCAAGAATGAAAATAAAAAATAAAAAAACAATCCTAACCTAAAAGGAAGAAGGAAGGAAGAATTTACAGTGTTTTGATCTCCTTTGTAAATTATTGAGTGGGGAAGTGAAGTTGGTGATTTTTATGTGCAAAATAAAGAGAGAAGAATAATGGGATGTTTATCCACATAATTAAGAACAAAATCAGTGGGATCGACCATCCCGAGCTCGGGCGATGCAATAGTAATAAGCACGCTCTAATCGCTTCTCAAACCGTCCAAGATTCAATCTCACATTTTGGCCATCCAGATATATTTTCTTCGTGTATTCCCACCCTTTTTTCGTAATGCTATCCGGATTCACTAGAACAGGATCATCTTTGTTGTGATTACTATATAACGAACTCTCCTTCGCCCCAATTTCGTACCCAATGTACTTCAAACCCAGCTTCTTCGCAGGCTCCCCGTAGTATGTTTCCGCTGCCCAAACAGTCCCCAGTGGAATTATTTGGATGAAAACCGCATTAGGCCTCATGAATAGAGAGTGTGTCATTGCTGCTCCATGAACTCCTACCAATACATTACTTTCATTCACCTCTCTATAAATCTTGGCCAACTCTGTGGTTTTATCTGGCCTCAAAACTTTCACCTCGAACCCCATTCTCTCCGCCATCTTCACCATCAACTTCTCATTCGTTATCACTCTTGACGACCCCTTCCGTGACAAAACCACCAATTTCGGTCGCTTTGATCTATGCAAAGAAATCTTCGCTTCTAACTCCTCTTGTCGAATCAACTCACGGATTCGAGGTTGGTACGCCTTGTCCAAGAGGTTCCGAAAATCAACTATGCTCTTCCCCCCTTCCATCAATGAAGGGTCCACAGTTAACTCATCGTGGATTCTCAAACCAGCAATAACTTGTGGGAAGCAATGAGTTTTATTGTTTTTTCTCAGGTCAATTACAGGGTAATTGGAGAGTTGGGAAAGAATATCAGCATATTTTGTTAGCCACCACTTGTGATACTCAAGGATCACAAAAACAACCTCCTTATTCATACTATGAGAAGTTATATAAAGTGGCAAAATCCCGTCGTTGAATTCGTGATAAACATTGCCCGTATAGCCTCCCGTCGAGAAGAACACGGCGGGGACGTTATGTCTTACATCGCACCGGTGCTTTTGATCAATATCATTGCTCTTTCGTTTCACAATAAGCTCCAATTCATCGATTGTATCCATGGTGTTTTTCTCCCATTTTCTAGTGTATGGTTTAATTTTTTCGACTTGGATCACTCCGTGATCATCGTCAAACTCAATCGGGGAATCAGGAGAGGTGTAGAGGAAGATTGAGGAGGAAGAAGAATCCGTTCTTATATCTCCTTTCATAATGCAGATATCAGAGCGAATGCTACTTCTGTCGCAACATATGGTTCCTAACAAAGAAAACAGAAACAATCCCATAAGAATTTACAAACAAATTCACATGAATCAATTAAAAAACTTAAAGAGATTTGGTTAGAACTCAAAAACAATTTTGAGAAGAAAAAAGAAAAAGAGAAAATCCCATTGGAAAGATTATGAAGTAAAACAGGGGATTTCTATATTTTAATGAAATATTTTGTTATTTTCTCCCTTGGTTTCATTAGGCTGTGAAAACTAAAGTTGAACATTTTTTATTCAAATAAATGATAAGTTGAAACAGATCAGATTCTAGTGGGAAATTTCCCCTTTTACCCCAATATCTGAAAACATATATATGTTTACATTAAACCCAACACGAAACTTGGGATGAATGACAAGTTGAAAACACAGAAACTAATTTCCATTTGTAGAGAAAATTTGGAAACAGCTGATTTCTTCTTCTTACTATTCTTTTTTTTTTTTTTTTTTTTTTTTTTGCTTTGTTTCTTTCATTTTCTTTGCGTAAAAAAGAGAGCTGGTTCCATTAGGGAAAATTATTTTTTAAAGAAAAAAAAAAAGCAGGGGGAAAGAAGAACACCATGGAATACTTCGAAAGACAGAGAGAAAAGGGGGGGAAAGTGATTCTCATTTGAGAAATTTTTTTGATGAAGTATAGAAGGTAAGAGATAGATTTAATAAGCATGAAGAAAATTTCAATAAACAGAGAGAGACAGAGACAAAGAATCATGTAATTAAAGTTAAAGCATAGAAAAAGAGAGAGAAGGGAAAATACCATTAGGGATAGAAGAACAGAGAGGAGCGAAAACCTCCTTATCAACAGAGAGATCATCATTTTGAACACCAAAAGAATCTGAAAAACAAAAAAAAAACAAAAACAAAAACATTAAAAAAAGAGAGAAAAGCAAAAGAAAAGCCGAAAAGAGAGAGAGAGAGAGAGAAGAAAGGACTTACAGAAAGGAGAGAAAGAAGAAGAGAAGAAATGGGGAGCAAAAATGATGGAACAAGAGAGAAAAGAAAGAAAAAGAAGAAACAAAAACTTGGGTTTATTAGCTTTCTTGTAAGCAGAGGCAGAGTAATAAAACTCTTCACATCCCATCATACCCACTTCTCCTCCTTCTTCATCTTCTACACGATGAAAATGAGTTTTTCCCGAACTCACCCCTTTTTTCCATGGCTGATAACGCATGTATTGATGAATCATATTCCAAAACCAAAGCTGTAAGAAAAAGCCTTTTTCTTTTTTTTTTTCTTGGAATTCGGCAGCTTTATTTTTAAAAGAAAAAACAAAGGAGAGAGAAAGAAAAAAGAGTACAGAAATTGAAATGGGGTTTGTCTGTGTTTATATAGGAAGGAGAGAGAAACAAAGAGAGGTGATTTCTGGGGTTTGCTGCTGCAGGGAATGAGTAAGGAAGAAAAAGGCAAAAATGGAGGCGTCAAATATGGCTGTATATTGCCTGTTCAGGAAGATTAGGGAACTACAGAACCTTTTCTTTTATATATATATATATATATTTATATTTATATTTAGGGCTTTTTGAACAAGAAATTTGGGAACTTCATCTTCTTAATCTATATGTATCTTTTTTTTTATTTATTTCACCATATAAAATTTTTCTTAATTTCTCAAACTTAAATTTATATTTTATTTAACAAAACTCTCATTTTGAACATAAAATTCTTAAAACAAAAGCAAAAAACAACCCATCATTTTAATTAATTATCAATATTTTTAGTCCAAATTTCAACTACATAGCTCAAACACATCAAATTATCAAAACCATTGACCAATAAAACTTGAGTGCGGACTTTGATTTTTCCGGGGGACTTAGTCTTTTATCTAAGTTTATAAATGTTTTCTTTTTCTTTTGTAAAATTTTTTGTAAAATTTCTCGAGGTAAAATAAACATCTTCTAATTTATTCTCACTTACAAACAGGAGTTACATTTTTAGTGGATGGTTTTTCAAATTTATAATATTATTTTTTATTGTTATTGGAGTCGGAGAATTCGAACCAAAATTTTCTTAATCTTTGGTGTACACTAATATTAGTTGAGCTAAGATCTTGTTTACATTGAATGAAGGACGAATGAGAAAATTAGTATTCCATCTAAATCCTCGTTTAGCATGTGGGAGAGTTTTTTCTTCTCAATTTTTCGTTCAATTGTTAAGAAATTGAGTATCCTTACTCTTGTTAGGCACGATTTAGTAGTAAACTTTCACATTTAATGTTTAACTTCATCAATTTAATTTAAAGTCTTTATAATTAATATCATTAATTACTTATTAGTTACAATTTCCTTAACTCTTATAATTTGAAACTTAATTCTGTTTTAGTCCTTGTGGTTTAAAATATTGTTAGTTTTAGTCTGTATAATTTAATTACTTGAATATAGATTGATCAAGTTGATAAGTGAAGAAGCACTGAGGTGACTCCATCATAAACAAGCATAAATGTCAAAGACAAGCACATAAGTAACTATAATAAGAAAATACCAACAAGTAAACAAAGAAAGAGACACATAAATTAATAACTTAGTTCGACAATAAACCACCTACGTCTGAAAAGTGGTGTGTTCAAAAAAGATAATCCACTTATATTAAAATATTATGGATTACAATGTATTTGTCTGAAATATTCTACTACGATAGTAGTAACTCAAACATAGTATTAAACTCACTAATCACCTAGGGCTCTTCCGAGATGCAAGACTTGTTTGTAAATGAACTTAGACTCCCTTTAAGTGTCAAATCCCCTCACATTCTACGTGCTTAGGCTTCCTTTAAATGTGATGATTTTAGTGGTGTACACGTCAACTTTCAACGGTGTGTTTGTGCATGAAACTCCTCTCATTGTTATCTTTTCTTCACATTTGACAATTTCCTCCACGGATGAATTTTAATCTTCTCCTAAGATAGAAAATTCTTTATTTAAAGTTGAACCTTATGCTCCATCCCCCAAGACCGAGAGTCCCTTCTCAACACACAATGGCTTAAACTCTCCTACGTCCATGATAAACTTAACATATATATTATATTCAACTCAATGGATGAAAAAATTGCACATAATTCCACAATGATAACAATTGGTTCGTAGAACAGAAAGAAATGACAAATTGCAAAGGTCAATATATATAAGATGAAAGAAAACCAAAATTGAGAGGGAATAAAAAGAGAGTGAAAGAAATAATTTTGTTGTCCATTTTAGAGTTCCAAAAGCGTGTGAGAAAAGAGCAAAGAAAGGCGTGTAAATTCTTCATTACATTTCCAATGAATTTTGTTAACTACTCCACGCGCCCTTCTTCTTACTTCTTTTAGTATCAAACTTTAGGGCTCTTTTTTCTTTCTTTTCTTCAATAATGAGATTAAAATCTCATCTTACTACCTAAAGTTTAGGACAATTACTTGGTCATATAATTCATTTTGTAGCTTCTTGTATTTGCCTCTTCCTTAGTTATAATAATATCTATTTAAGATATAAATTCTTTTTGTTTGCAAAAAAAAGAATAATAAATATTATAACAAATAATAAAAAATGATAAATATAAAATAGTAAAAACGATAGTAAATGAGGTTTTGAAATAGTACATATATTTCAATTTTTGTAACGATTTAATCTCTATCGTTAAAAAATTATCAAAATTAAGTGTCAATTTTTTATTATGTAACGTCTTTGTATTAATAATTTATAAATAAATTTGATTCTCGATCAATTTATCAATCAAGATGTGAAAGAAGTTTCATTAAATCGTACTGGAAAATAAGATACTTATAAACAGTTACAACTTGTAAAATCGTTGTATTAAATTGTTACTTATTAGATAATGGAGATTACATTTTTACAAACTTAAAAGTATACAGAGAAATTATTCATTAATAACTAAAATTTAAGGATCAAATTGTTATTTTTACGAAAGTTTGGAACTAATTTTTTTTTTAATTTTGAAAAAAAAAAGTTATTTTTGAAAGATTATGATTTAATTTTGAAGGTTGGATTTTTTTTCTTTCATTTTAGTCCTATTATTTAAGAAAATTTCAATTTAGTTCTCTAGTAAATTGATGAAAGTTTTTTAGGGGAAATTCAAACCTACTGAATTTGTATTAACATATTAAAGATGTGTAGATTTGATTGACTTTTTTTTGTAAGGTTAAATATGTCTTTTGCTTCTTCTCTTTTTTTTTTTTTGCCTTTTCAAAATCCAGAGTATTTTGTCTTTTTTTCTTATTTTTTTAAAAAAAGTGTTTAGATTAAAAGATATGTTATAAATTCTAAATAATTTATTTGAAAAATATTTAAAGGAAAAATATGCTTTAAAAAGGTATTTAAAGTAGAAGATAGTTTAAACTCACCTTTGACTTTGGAGTTTATCATCAATTAATTATTACATTTACTAATAGTGAAAAGAACAACTTTTCAAAATTGTTTAAACGTGATATACTTAAATTCCTTTGAAAAGAAAAAATGCCAAACTTAAATTGAAAACTTTGCTATTTGATATATATATAAATATGACACAATATTAAATTTTATATCTTCCATCACGGGAATAAATGAAAACACATAACATGAACATACATACATAATTCCTTAAAGATGTGAATGAATCTGAACTATTATTTCTGGGAGTCAAAAATAACTTTTGAAGTTTCAAGTGTTGCAATTTTTTAACGTCGTTTGATTCAATTTTAATTTTTTGGTTTGTATCATTACTAGAGCTTCTAACTTTGTACGATCCTTGATTTATTTGATCACCTAAGTAACTAGAATCTAACTTATCTTAGAGTTGAAATCAAATTGATTTTGGGTTGCTGGGTTGAGTTGTTTAGGTCTTGTTGTTTAACATGGTTCTTAGATTCAATGACCAAAGGTTTCATATCATTAGTGGTAGACAAGTCCATTAATATCTATTAACATCGTCTATATATAGGTGACAAATAACGATAGTCTATTAGTGTCTATCAGTAACATTTGCAAATATTTTTTTATTTATTTTGTTATATTTTAAAACAATCAAACAATTTGTCTCAATGAGATTTTTGAGATTTTTATATTTTTAACGAAGTCTTTCAACTATGTCTAGTTGAGATATTTACCTTTTCTTAAATTAATCCTATATATTGAACCTAAAATTAGTTTATACCCTAAAAGTTTATAGAATTTAGAATTAAAATATTCATTAAACATTTTTTTTAAAAATAGTAAGGTTTAAATAATATTTTAACCTACATCATTTTTGTTCGAGTGTATTTTAGTTTCTACTAGTTCATTTGGCCCTATGATTTTAATTTTGTTTTATTTAGTTCATGTTATTTTAAAATGTCTATTTTGATCCATATATTTTTTTAACTTTTTATTCATTTTGAATCAAATCAACCGGTAGAAGAAAAAGTATAAGAACCAAAATGAACCAGTTTTTAAAGAAATAAAGAATATAATAAATAAAATCTATAAATACACCAATCAAAATAATGATTAGAGGATAAATATAAATATAGGGTATAGAGAGTAAATAAAAAAGTATGTATTGAAATAAGGTTTAATTTAAAGTTTAAAGAAGAAGAAGAAGAAGAAAAAAAAATGATGAATATTTAAAAAGGTTAATGAGAAAGAAATATGCATGGGAGGAAGAGATGAGAAGGCAAGAAGGTGGCGGATGAATAAAAGTGGATTACGGCATTCCATTGGAAGATTACATGGCGTATAGCTCAAGCTTTGTTCACGCCCTCCCCACACCAAAGCGCGTGCCTTCTTCTCACATTCTTCATACTATTTTTCTATTCTCTCTCCCTTTCTTCTTTTATCAATTCCCTTTTTCTTTTACTTTCAAATATATAATTTTGTAGTCGATTTTAAATGTAGTTTTTCAGAAATGGTTTTGACTCATATACCTCTAAATAACTAAATCATTTCGTGTCCATATATATTACATATACTACTTAAGTTTAGCCGGTCTAAGCTTACACTTTATAGTAAAAGTATTAATAAAATGAAATAAAAATAAACAGTAAACAAACACCCTCAAGATAAAGAACGTAAAATTGAGAAGAAGTCGAAAGTATATAATCTTCTAGATCTCCGATTAAAATCTTATATCTTAGATTAAGATAGCTCAAATTGGAGTTATGATCGATGATATATATTTATAATTGAAGATGAGGTGAAGTTAAGATACTTTTTCAATCTTAATATGTTTAGATTTAGTAGCACGTTTTTTTCCAGTTTTTTTTTTTTTTTTGTTATTGTAAGCTAATGGAAGCTGTAGTATGACAATTTTATTTTTATCAAGAAATTTAGAGAAAAAAAATAGGAATTTTGTTTAATTCTTTTTCTCCCTTCCTCCTAAATTTAGTATGAAATAATAATATAGAAAGAAAAACTTGGAAGCCCTCATCCCAAAATCCTTTCTTTTGCATCTTTGAATGATCTCCTTGTCAATATATATATATATATATATATATTAATGTTAGATATGGGAAAAGCAGGAGAAAGGAGGGAGCAGAGAAGAAGAAAGGAACAAAATGAAAGTTGAAGAAGAAGAAAAACAAAAGGAGATCAATAGAAACAACGTGGTTCGACGCTACAATAGACTTTTCCTTATATACATAAACTTCTTTATTAGCTAAAGTTAACTTAGATTTTGGATATGCAGAGGGCATGCAGTTTTGAGAGATGAAGAACAAGTGTTTTAAAGGTGGTAATGGCCATGTGGTGTGGCATCTCACATTATTCAAATAAATGTCGTTATATATTTATAGCGTTTTTTGTAGCTTGAACTTCGTTTTATATTATAATTAACAATCATTTATGTTTTCGTATTTTTCCATAATGCTTTGGATTAATGAACTTTTTCTTTCTTTTATTATTATTTATTTAGTTCAATTTTAGTTGTGAGGTCGAATTTAGACTATACAGAACGCACCAACTAATTAGTGTAAACCCTTCTCTATGTAAAACCTTCACAACAATATCAACAATTCCTCTCTGTTCTATAAGTCTCAATTTTTAACATTATTTGTATAAGGTTTCATCCCTCCTAATTTTGTGATTAAAAATCTAAAGGTGTAATTACATTACAACCACATGATACTTCAAAAGTTATTTTTTGTAATTTATGTTTTTGTTTTTTCTCTTAAACTACCGCTACACCTTCAAACTTTCAATAATTAACAATTGAGGCTCTAAACTTAACTGTTAAAATTGGATCTTCAAGTTTACAATAATTGTAAAAATTTGACCAACAAATGATAAAAAAATTGAATTCTTAAACTTAAATAATTAGTAAAATTTATACAATTATATAAGTTTTGAGGGTCAAATATTTTATGTTAGTTAAATTATGCGTTCTTTGTTGACAAATATTGATGGAGGTTTAAACACTTTGTTGGAAATGCTAACTCAAAATCTTTCATTAGCTAGACAAGGAGATGATATGATCATAAGTATATAGGTGAAGCCAACTTTTCTTCATCTGTATGAGGTTTTTAAGGATGAAATTACCTCGTAAAATCTATGAAAATTATATATGCTCAAAGTGAATAATATCATTTCATTGTGAAAATATTCTAGAAGGTTGTTGTTCCTAGCTAGATGGTATTAGAGTCATGCCTCTAACTTTAGCCATTCTAGTAGAATCTTTATTTACCAAACAAATAATATAGTGGAGCTTTAAAGCCATCATGAGATTCGTGGATGAGTCGAATAGATGGTATGCTCCGGCGAAGAGTGAAGGTGTTAGCTTTGAGTAAGAGTTGGATGATAGAAAAGACTTAAAGATTTTTTTGTTCGAAAAGAGATCAATTATTAGGAATGAACCAGTGTCTCACATTGATTAGATAAGAAAATGACCATATGATTGTATATATATATATATATATATGATGAAAACTAACTCTATCGGTGTGAGATTTTTTGAGGAGAGACCAAAAGCAAAACAATATAGTTAATACTCAAACTATATAATAAAATATTATAATTGAGACATTATTGACTCTAAAGAAAAATTTCGCACAATGAGTTGAGAGACTTTTTTTTGTTTGTTTAGATATCGATTAACATCGCTTCTATACGTTTCAACAGCTTAGTTAGGTGTCAAATTTATTGCTAGTTCACTAATTTTTTTAGTACTCAACAAAGTTGTGAAAAGGGTTAGGTCAGATAAATAATTGAAAAACAATCCATATATATAGGAAACTATACCCAATATTTAATTGTGACCCTTTTATTTACAATAACGAATTTCTACTTTCAAAATAATAAATTTAATTTTAAAATTTATGTATTTTATATATTAGTGTATCTTACCAAATTCTGGATATGGAAAAAAGATGTCCAAATTGGGATGATGTGTTGTGAAAGTAGCTAGAAATAGTAATGTATTAACTTGAATGTCATGTGACGTGGGAAAGAAGGTTTTGGATCTAAATATTTTCATGAAAGATCATCATAATTTTTATGTAGTGTGTGCTTTGCTTGAGGTACATGTGCATGCCCTGTTCAAATACGTCTTATACAAAAAAGAAAGGTGAGGTATCATAAGTGAGGGTTTTGAATAAGATATTTTAATATCAATCACAAATTGTCACATTATTTACTAAATTAGAGATGAAAATACAAATAATTGAGTTTTTGACTAATTAAAGAAATGAATATTTGTTCCAAGTTAAAATTGAAGACATTAAATTGACCAATTTTGATGATGTCACATGTTTCAATTATGATCGTTAGATCAAGTTAATTGTTTTAGTTCAATTAAATATTAGAAATAGTTACAAATTTAGCAATTAGATTCAAAATAACTAAGCATACGACAACATTTTAAAGTTTTTGCAAATATAGCAAAATTTATCAAATTCTATCAATTATCACTGATTGATTATATTACAAATATTGATTTATCATTGATAGACTATATGAATCTGTAAGTGATACAAGTCTATCAGTGGTAGTTTTGCTATATTTACAGTTTTTTTTTTAAATGTTGCTATATCTTAAATTATTGTTCCTAAAATGGCTATCAATTATAATTACCCTAAATATTATTCACTTGAGCTAAAAAATGAGTTTAATTTAATCTAAAGGCTAAATATGATCCAAATTCATGTGACCGAGCTCATGGATTTGGTCCATGGACCAACTATGCTTAAGTCCATAAAAGGCTATTGGAGAACTCTATAAATAGAGAAGTTTTTCTCATTTGTAAGTGAAAAGTTTTTGGACTCCAAGAAGGTCTAGAAAGAATCCTCCCAAGAGCTAGAAGACGAATAGATATCAACTTTCTTCCAAGACTCCAACTCCAAAAACACCACGTGTCCCACTGACTTAAATCAAACGTACGTGTTCAACCAACTTCACAAGAACATTACGTGCTTTGTTTCCTCAAATCAAACTTAGGTGTTCAACCAACTTCAAGAACATCATGTGGTCCGCTTCCTCCAAATCAAACATAGACGTTTAACCAAGAGAAAGTCAGAGTATCCAATTCTAGAGATCGAACCACATTGCATCAAATCAACAAAACTACAATATCAACACTAGTTCAACTCTACAAACCAATTTTTTTTGGAAATCTCGTGCGAATAGATCATGGATATCTAGAAGTTTTGGGTTTTGAGATTTGTGTCCAAAATTACAAGAGGAAGTAAAAAGATTTGATTCTTGTGTTGTTACAAGTAAGGTTACTCTTAACTACTCACTTTCAATGAAGAGCTTATATAGCTTAGAATGATAAATAAAATTTTAAGTTGAACTTAGATAATATAAGCTAGTCACTCCCAGATCTTAACACACAATTCATTTTAGAATTAGATTGATCAAAGTAAATCTATTGAATCCATTTAAACATCACATATAAGAACAATTTGAAAACTACAACACCAAAAAGGGTTAATGAAAAACACAATGTTATTTTGAATATCATTATTTGCGTTTTCGAAGACTTGAAGTCAATGAACATTCAAAGGTTCAATAACCCCAAAGTCATTAAGAAAACCATTAAATGATGGTTAAATATACAAAACATAAAAATGTAGAGTATTATACCAAATAGTATTAAATAATATCTCCTTTAGAAGGCAACAAACCTAATTTGCACCTTTGACAATGTTCAACCTCACAAATTCCAACGTAATACACAATTGACAATATTTTCTTCACAATTTTTTTCGTCCTGATCTATACATAAATTGTCTACATATATACTCTCATAAAACTTTTGTTTTCTTGTAATTACATAATTCTACATTTTTTTAGTGTAAAAAATAATTCAATTACGGATTGTCATGAGACGCGTTTTTCCAGTCATTTCTCATACAATTTAAAGAACTGAATACCAATATATCTATAAATTGATTATGTAGATAATGAAAAGTTAAATTACATCGTCAAAGCAATATTTGATAATGGTTTTACAAGAATCCATTGCATATAAAAGTATTACAATGAAATATGACACCTATCATTAACAAAAAAACGAATTCCTTGAAAACCTGCCAAATCATAAAAATTAAATGTTAAGTACGTACAAATATTGAAGATCTCTTGCAATGCTAAGTAAGGTCGTTTTTTTTTTTACCTATATTCGTACCTCATTGCAACATTTAAGCCTTTTAACATCAATAGTCCCCAACTAAGGGTACAACAAACTAACAACTGAGACTCCATCTATACACATAAAAAACTTAGTAAAAAGCATAAAACAAGAACCATCAGTGTCCAAATAACTCAAAATTAGTCTCACTAGCTCCTTAATTTTCAGCATCTTTGAGGGGAGTTAATCCATGGTGTCTTTTAGGCTTTTCCTTCTTAAGAAATACGTTTGTATAAGATTGCTTACAAAGACAATATAATCGCTAACTTACTCCATGAATAAGCAAGTAAAACTCACGTACGAGAATTAAAAAATTGAAATTCCAAAGTATTTGAAAATATATTTATATTCTTGGCTACCCAAACAAATTTGAATGAACATTCATTATCGTTGTTGTGAAAAGTAAATTAGAAGGAATAGAATTATATTCAATTTTGAACGTTAACTGTTTGTTGGATGATCTTAAAATGGAAACCAATGGTATTATAAAGATAATTGACTTTACAAGTGAGAGAAAACACACGTACGTTGGAAGGGAAGTGATTTCAAAGAGGAAATGGGAGAATGATTCAAAACTATGCTAGAAAATAATTACTGCTATATAATCATTTTTAAAAAGACATTATTTTAAGAGACGGAAGAAAGCACACAAATATTAATACAGTATAAAACAATTTTTTAAAAAAAAAAAGCTCGCAAGTCCACAACGTAGAGTAACAAAAATACCCTTGCAATTAATCAGTCACACACACGTGAAAAAAAAAGATTTTGTACCCCGTCTAAACGATCTCGTAGCAATGATCTCTTAGCAACAACAATATCGTAGCAAGTCTGAACAATCTTGTACCAAATCAAAACGATTTATTAGTGATAGTGGTCTATCTCTGTCTATCTAGAATAAACAACTGATCATTTAAATATTGCTACATGATCGTTTAGATCTTGTACCATTATCATCTAGATCTTATGCCAAGAAGAAAAAAAAAATAGAAATGAAAAAGAAGAAAGAAATTATGAAAGAGGAAAAGTAGAAATTAGTAAATATTTACATAAATAATCGTAATATTGTAAAATAAAGAATAAATATTAATATGAAGAAATTAATAATACGGGGAGGAGATTAATAAATCACAGACAAGAAGAAAAAAATTGAAAAAATGTGAGTATTACTCCGGGACAAACCTGAAATTAGTGAAAATATCATGAAAATCAATCTTATTTTAAATAACAAAAGAGTTTAAAATACATTTATAATTTATAAATATAACACAACTTTACTAGTAATAAACGATAATAATAGAGTTAGATAAAGAATTAAATGTAACATATGGTTTATAATTTTTCTTTTGTAAGAATTGGAATAGGAATTGAAGTACTTGTTTTTGAAAATAAATAGAAGAAAGAGGTTGGGAAGAAACACACATAAATTTTAAAAACAAATATCTAAAATTTAAAAAGAGAAAAAAGATATGTAAAAGTTTAGTTTATAAAATATAAATAAAATTGGAAGGAAAGTGTTACGGAGGAGAATGTGAAGGCGCGTAGTTAAGGGTTACCTCAGGGTTTGGATTGAGACAGTTGTTTTATGAGTCAAAGTAGAGAGTTGATTTTTTACGCAATAAGTTTCCAATCTTTTATTTTGATTCCTCTCTTCCGCCAATCCATTATTATTTTCACTTAAATCAATAATCCTCCAATTTCCCTTTTCAATTACTTCCAAACATACATTCAAATAATATTCTTATTTATTCATTTCTGTTTCTCTAAATTTCTAAATTTCCTCAACTTATTTAAAGCAAAAAAAAAAAAAAAAAAAACTTATTAGTCTCTATGCCTAATTTCTATTTGCTTCTTTATTTATTCTTAAATATTAAAATTCAAATTTCGGATATCTTTTCGCAAACATTCAAATTCAAGTAATAAATAAATATTTATAAACATTGAATTATAAATATGAAAAATGTGTATTATGTATGATATATAATGCTACTAAATATTAACCAAACCATATGAAACATACCATAAAGAAGTTATATTATCAATCATTTTATTGACAAAAAAAGAGAGAATTAAACCGCTACTAGTATATATATTATGAATTATATAAATAAATTGTTAATTAGTTGATTTGAAGCCTACAAAATTGAAAATCTAGTATGAATTGCAGACATAAATCTGAAAATGTTGATTCAATTAGATTTATCGTGAAAATAAATATTTATTTAATATTTTTATAAAATTGATCTGTGATTCTGAATTATATTATATCATTTTTTTATCTATACAAATACACTGTATTTGCGATAAAAGATTTTCTATATATATAAAAGTAAAATCGGCTAAAAAAAATTGACCACATCAGACAATTTTACTATAAATCATTTTTAAATTTGTTTTTGCTATTTTCCAATTTGTATCAATTAATTTGTCATTTTCATGGTTTTCTTTGAATGGATTAGGTCCAATGTTGAAGAGAATACAAAATAGCAATATTAATATAAATAGTTTTGAAAACAAAATTATTTATATAATTTTTTTCCGATGAAAATGATATTTTAGATACAACTTAATGGTTTTGAATTTTTTGCTATTAAAATTGTTTATTTTCTCTGCAACTTACCTTTTCATGAAAGAAACTATATATTATAATTTTAACAAAAGTAGGAATCAGAAATATTTCTATTTTCATCAATAATAAATAAAAAATAAAAGATTACAAGTAAACTTTTCTTGCCCTTTTTATTTTTTTCCGTTTGGAATAGCAAGAAGTATGAAATATTAAATTAATGTTATGCAACGAAACTAGTTCTGTCCCTTTATACTAATCATGACTTTTTGTTCAATCAAACATAATTCTTTTATTCTCCGAGAATAAACTAATAACCGTTAAAATCCACTTATACGACACTATTTGATGTTTTTAAACTCAATAGCCAATAGAAGGTTAATTCATTGGTAAAATAGCAAATGCGACATGTTTAGTACTTAAATTACTTTAAAATAATTATGGGAGGATAATAAGATAAATTCTTTGATAGGACGAGTTGATCGGTTGAAAATTGTATCCAAACAAACTGGAGATGATCGATTAAAACTGAATAGAGAAAGTTAGAAGAAACATTGGAAGGTTTAAAAGATTGAAAAAGTGAAATGGAATAAGTTGAAAAAAAAAAGTAAAGAAAATTTGTAAGAGTTTTATGAACCCTAGAAAGTAAAAGGTGGTTAAGGGAAGTTGTTTTTAAAAGTAAAAAATTGACAACTAAGGATGTTGGTGGGAATCAACGTCGTAATTAGTAAAGAATAATAAAGTTCATTTTGTTTTACCAATGCATCCAAATTAATACACAACTTATTTCCTAATAATAACACCAACATATTTTGTTATGCCCAAACAATATTTTAACTCATTCAACTCATTCAACAATCAACATAAACCCTAATTTTATAAATTATATCTTCTATTTTAAATCCTAGATTAACATTGATTTTTTTTAAAAAGAATAAGGATTTATTTGAGGGTGTTGGATTGCAGTTTAGGTAATTGTAAAAATGAGAGAAATATGTAAATTTGGAGTTATTGAATGAATGTGGGAGATAGGGTAGAGATAAAAAAAATGGTTGGATAAATTTCCAAATATGAATAGTATTTAATACTTGAAATTGTACACAAATTTGAATAATCCTTACAATTTGATAATGAGTGGTGAAGTTGATTAATTGTACTTTAGGAAATGTTTATTTATTTGTTTATAGTTTTAAGAAGAAACTTGGTAAGTAGTGGCTATATATGAACAAAAGGAAGCTTCCCCTTCGATAACGAGAAAAATAGCGGCTCAACCAATTCCCAAAATCACTCTCCTTCTTCTTCCATTAAATACACGAGAGTCTTTTAAAAAAACTCCTCCAATATTTATATTCTCTATCTAACCATTTTTAAAATACAAAAAATATTTTAATTATAATTAATCGACATCTAATGGCGTATAAAATACTTCGAAAATGATCGTTTATATTTGATAATTCTTCTTATACGATTTGACTATAATTTTTTATTAAGATTTTTTAGTACATGATCGTTTAGATTTGACAATTTTTTTTTTACTCGTTTAGATTTAATCATTTAAATTTGAACATCCAAATCTAAACGATTTTTCTTCAATTATATTTGTTACACCATTGTTTATATTTAATAGAAAATCATTTATATTTGGTACACAATTGTTTAGATCTGATCAAGTACCTAAATCTCAATGATTTTTTTTTGTACGAGAATGTTTAGATTTGATCCTTTAAATTTGGCTACCCAAATTTAAACTATTTTTTAAAGACTGTTTGGTACAAGATCGTTTAAATTTGACTATTTTTTTTTATACAATCATTTTGATTTGAGAGCTAAATCTAAAAGACGTTTTTTTTCAAGATCCTTATATTGGGTAGACAATCTCGAAGAACCAATAATTTAAAGAAAAAAAAATAAATCTTTTATATTTGGTACACGACCTTAAACCAAATAACTGTTTGAAAAAAAAATTGAAGAATAAGAAAGTAAAATGATAGGAGAAGAGAAGAAGAAAAACGATGAAAAAGAATGATAAATTGGAATATTTTAAAAAAATGACCAGCTTAACAGACTTTTTCATTTTATTAGCCGTAAATATTCTGACTCATTTCTAGGCACATTGCCTCCTAGACGTAGGTGGTTTATCACATAAATAGGTTACCAACTTATGTGTTTCTTTCTTTGTTTACTTGTTGGTATTTTTCTTATTACAATACATAGTTGTCTACACTTTCTATTTGACATTCGTGATTATGCGATGAATCACCTATGTTCTTTTTTTTTTAATCAAAATGAACGTATAGCTAACTTGACAATAAAATATGATATAAATCTTAACGTTAAAAAGTTGAATTTCCTACTCAAAACAAATGCAAACTTGATATTAGTTATCCCTTTGTTGTTAAGTTGAAACTTAAAATTGTTTTTGATACTTAGAAAAACAGTTTAGTTTACTAATTCAAAGTGATTTTTGCTTTATAATATAATAATGATTAGATATTGAGTACATAAATTCTAGTCATTGTCAACCAATAGTCCAATTCAAATTAAACACGCCATTGTTTTAGAAATGTATGCATAAAATGACTTTCCCCTTTGCCTACACATTTCTTCTTCAATTATAATAATGACTTCAATAAGTATGAACTTTGTATTGCTTTCAAGTTTATGTAACCAAAGTTGAATCTTATAATGGAATTTATATCTCATTTAAATTTAGTACTTGGGAGCTAGCTTGGGAAGGCTTTTTTTTGGTCAACTATTGAATTAGATCATAATGTATTCATTTTTGTTCTTGTCTATACACTCTATACTCTCTAACACAAGTAACTTATTTTACTTTATAAATTATATCGTGATATATCATTCTCATATGTATACCAATATTTACAATCCAGTTGAATCATACTTAAACCTCATTTCAACTATTATATGCCTTCTGATTTTCTGATATCATTGTTAATCATCGTCAACAAATTTGAAAGATATAAAATAAAAGAGTGATGAAATGCCTATTAATATTATTGAAGATGTTTACGTAGTTGTTAAGTATTTATTTATTAGAAAAATATAATGTGAACATCATTGTCTTGCTAATTGATAAGATGAATTTTTAATTATCCGTCAACAAAAGAGTTGATTATGATTTGAATATTTCCAAGCTGAGAGTTGCAAGTTATATTATAATTACAATAATATTGATATAATTTTATTTGAGTTTTGAGTGTGATTCTGTGAAACAGATAATTGTTGAATATTTATTTTTTGATAGCTTTCAATTAATCCCATTATTTATAAAGATTTAAACATTGGCTGACTGATTGCTACTCCACGTTCCAAAAATTTGTTAGCCATTTTTTTTTAGAAAAATTGTATCAAATGAAAAAAAAAAAAAAGAACAACTTATGGCACCAATTTTTTTTTTACATATTGCGAATACGACAAAATTAGTGATATCATAGACTATTAAACGATAATTATAGAACAGTAATCATAAAACTATCAGAGGGTCATCAATTTTAAATTTGTTACTTATACAAATTTAGAAAATGTTGCGATATGGTCTCTATTATCATAATTTTTTTTGCTATTTTTGCAAAAGTTCCATAAATTTTGCTATATCTTATAAATATTTTAATTTATTTTGCAATTTTAAAAATGCCTCTAAATGAAAGAATTTTAAAATAACAAAACTGCTCTGAAAATATTTACAAAATATCATATTCTATTAATATCATTAATAGAATTTGGAATTTTGCTATATTTTATAAATATTTTAATTTATTACGCAATATTTGAAAAACGCTCCTAAAATAAACATAAGACAAGAAAAAAAACTAAGTTGAGAAAGTATTAAAGTTTAGGAAAAAAAAAAAAAAAAAAAAAAGCACTCTAAGCCCAAAGTGGGACTAGAGGAAAGGGCTAATTCGTGTCAAAACCTAAATTTATGTGGTCGACCTTGACCTCGGTGACCCTAGCTAAATAACTAAATAGGCCATGTCTCAAACATACCTTGGTCCAAAGCATCGCCCTAGAACCAAAATGGGCCTACAAAGGAGATACTTGGCCTTTACCAAGCTAAAGGGAAATCTTAGAAAATAATTGGAATCGAGCGTGGGCTTTGGCCTGATAGATTATATAATATCTTAAAGTGTAACACCTTGAGTTTAGAAGGTGGATATGAATGAACCGATATCACATTTAAATGAGAGATTTCGAGGACATAAAAATAAGGTTAAGAAAGACTTAAATGAATTGAAAGTTACTAACTATACCAACAATGTGCACATTCCATTTTGGTGGCTTAATCATACACTACTACAGAAATTGGTTTACTTGACGTTAATACACTGTCAAGTAAACATATGCATGACGTTTTTAAAAACATCAATTAATCGACTGTCAAGTATAGTTACATTACTTGACACTAAAACACCACCAAATATATGTTTACTTGACACTGTATTACTGTCAAATAACTATCGCACTTGACGCTTATTATGTGTCAAGTAAGATCGTATACATGACGCCTTTTACATGTCAAGTAAATTCGTATACTTGACAGTTTTTGCATGTCAAGTAAGATCGTATATTTGACACTATTTACACGTCAAGTAAGATTATATACTTGACAATATTTGCTCATCAAGTAAGATAATATATTTAACACTATTTATCTGTCAAGTAAAATTGTATATTTGATTCAAGTAAGATAGTATACTTAACATGTATTTAACGTCATGTATACAATTTATTGATATATTAAATATACAAAATTTTCCATTTCATGTTTCTTGCATTACATACATTCGTTTCAATAAAAACATATCTAATAATAAAATAAACTCTCCAACAAGTAGTTACACAACAAAAAATGACAAATGAAATTTAGTATAATAAGTAAACCAACAATAATTTCATTGATCTCAACAATGTTATCAACCATTACACAATTTCAATCCAATGTAGTCAGTTAAAATTTTCTATGTGTGGCCTATTCCAAAATCAACAGTAATAATAGCTATCTTATATAACCAAAAACATGTGTGGTATACCAAAACTAAGGAAGAAATTGCTTGCAAATGAACAACTGGTACACTAAAGATGTTGACCTCTGTGACATTTGGATATCTTCCACATTCATCCTCAATTGCAGTCAGAATTTACAATCAATTGGCTAAATAGATCCAAAATAGGATAGTATTACAAAGTAAGCAACATAGAATAATATACCAAATGAACATGAGACTATAAATGTTACCTTCTAAGAAAAGATTCATAATTTTGGAGTCCCATCCTCTTGGTCACCAAAGAGGTCTAAAGTCTTAAAACTTGAATTATTTTTTGCTTAAACTTTCAGCTCATAACTGAAACGAGTAATGAACACTTTTATCAACAATCTACACGAGCTATATGATCCATATACTTTGAGATAATGATAAATTTGAAGTGTTTGATGGAATATGAAGGCCCAAACTTATAGATTTGAAACAATTGAAGTGTTAGATTTGAGTTTGAAGTTAAAGACAACTAACCAGGAATAACTTTAAATCCTATTCAAATACTCCCTAAACGATATGAAACTACGAACAAAAAACCTACAAAAAGAAATTTAAAATACTTAAACCAAGTCCTTTCCTCAACTATCAATTTGATATCCAACTTTGGAACATTCTTCATTGCATCTACCATTTTTTTTTAAAAAAAGTAGGAAAACGTAAATTAAAATCAAAATGACCATCTATCATCCAAAAGCAACTATAATCATTGTTTTGTCACATGACAAGTAAAGAAAGAACTGGCAAAAAACTTCAATTTGCTTTAACTACATTAGTTTGGAGCATTGAAGGTCACAAATAGGACAATCAAGAGAGATTGTATGGTTTTAAATAACAAAGGAAAAGGAACACATTAATTTTCTTTTGATACCAGCATCTCCGAACAGATCCATATCATGTGTAGAATATAAGACACACTAAAGAGAATACTAAAAATATATTAGTGAAGAAAGACATAAAAGGAGAAAAATAATTGTTAAAAGTTACAAGTCATTAATGATAACAAGCATATATCATTGGTCGCAACAAATATATACAAGTTGCCGATGATAATAAAAAAAAAATTTCCTATCGTTAGAGTATTTTATAGTTCTATAAATTTATAAACAATTTATTAGAAATTAAAGTAAAAGTTGAGACCTATCAAAAGTATAAACCTCAAAGTTTTGAATATTTTAATAAGCCCAATTGAAAGTTTATTTAGAAACCCTAGAAAGTCTATAAACAAGACCTTAGGCGTCTTATGCTATTCTATATACAAGCAAAACACATAAATTCGTTCTGCACGGAGAGAATTTAGAAAGTCAATAATAAAATTAATACAAAATGAAATTAACACTATTTTAAAATAGTATTTCTAAAAAAGATTAAAAATGTGTGTATTTTGTTTATAACCTTTAATAACTTTTTATGATAATTTAAGTATAAACATTGTTAGTACACGACAAAACCAACGTAAATTTAAATATAAGCATTTATAATAGGAAGAATCCCAACACAAACATTGTTTAATATTTTAAATTTTCCATTTGGTTATTGTAAAAAAATAAATAAATTTAATTGGGTGATGAATAATGTACTTATAGAATAGTATGGAGTCTTATGTGTAGAAAGAAAAAAAAGAAAGGAAGTTACCATGTTTTAACGTTGAATCACGTGTCTCAACACATTGACTTATACTTACCATATGCCACCAATCTTTACAACACTTTATCTTTGTTTTGTAGTGCCATTATTTAGTTGTCATCACTAACTATCATGCATACGCATACATACCATTTTACTTTTTCTTTTTCTCTTTTCCTAATTACTATAGGTTAAAAGCACCTTTTCAAAACATGTACACACAAAAAATATAGTTTTCATCCTACTCCTCTTCCATCAACATTTGAACAAAAATCGTTGGATATTGATTTAGTTTTGGTGTAGCCAATTTTAAACGATCGTATACCAAAAATCTTGAAAAAAATTGTTTAGATTTAGGTAGCCAAATATATTACGCTCGCGAGTTGGCTAGAGGAATTTTGATATTTTTTTTATTATGGATTTGTAGGTTTTTTTCATTTTCAAAATTGGTCTGTTGTCAATATTTTATGGTTTTGTTATAATTTTGAAAAAACCCCTATGATAATAATAATAGTAATATTAATTTTCAAGTAGAAAAAAAAAAAAGTCTACCATGTAAACATATTAATGTTAACAATGACTTTGTTTTCTTATAAGAAAGTTAATAATAAAGTAAATGATAAGGACTGTTTTTAAGATTTATTAAAAGGAAAGGACTAAAATTGTAAATTTAAAATGAAGGATGAAAAATTGAACAAAAGTGAGAGAAATGAAAATGGTATTTAATGAGTGTTTTAAAAAGAATTAGAAAGGCCAAAATAAGCACAAAAATTTTAAAGAAATTCCTATTTAATAGAGATGCAACTTATGACTTACTCATTCCTTTGCCTCAATTTCATATCTCTACTTAATGATTCGTTGACTGAAATTAATGGCGTGAAGTTTGACAACTAACCACTCCTTTTATGCATTCTACTTATCAAACATACCAATACACTTTTTTAACTCCTAATACAACTTTATTATTATCTCATCATTTTCAAATGTGAATAAACCCATGAAATAGTAACAAATAACACAAGCTAAGAAATAAAATAAAAATGTAGCACTAACATCAAATATTTGTAAAAATAGATAATCGGTAAAGTTGGTTAAAAGGTCATGTCGGCATTTTATTGACAATCACTAATAGTAGTTATCACTAGACAGCCTCTGTCACTCATAGCAAGTTATAACAATCATTAATTCATGTCGCTGATCATTGGTATCAATGATAATTTTCAAATAAAAAGTTATCATTATAGTAACTATTAGTGATAGAAAGTGATAAAAATTAATAGCAGTTATCAGTGATATTCATTAATAGCAGCTATAAGTAAATAAGTGATACTCACACATACCAGCTACAAACGATATTCACTCATAGTAACTATAGGTGATATTCACTCACAACAACTACCAATGGTAGCTTTCGACATAAGAAATTTAAGGATAAGTTGCAAAACAATCATTTCTCGTATTGAAAGCTACTAGTGATAGCTTGTAATTCAATAATTTTCGAAAGAAGCGCCTAAAATAATGGTGGTTGTACGTGAATTTTTTAGGTATAGCTATCAATGATAACAACTAATAGTAGCTATCGGTGATAACAATTACTAATGGTAACTATAGGTCGTAACAATCAACTGTATTCTTTTTATATAAAATGTATTTAACGTGATTTTTTTTAGTATAATAAATGGGTATAAAGATTTGAAGGTCGATCTCATATTCCTTTGACATATCCAACATGAAACTACCGATAAAAAAATATAACTATAATGTATAAATTTTAGAAATAATATTCAAGTGAATAATAACATTTTAAAAAAAATAACAAATATAACAAACTCTATCAACTTTTTAAATTAAGTGCATATCAAACAATAGAATTCTATCACTAATATAATCTTATGATCTATAAGTGATAGACTAATATTTGCAATATGTTATATTCGTGATAGATTTCTTTCATCGATAAATTCGAACTAATTTTGCTATATTTTTAATTTTTTTAAAAATTGTTGATATTTATGCTAATACTTTGCTAATTGCTATATTTGTTATTGTTCCTATAAAAAAATTATTTTTGAACTTAAATATTCTTTTAAACCAATAAATATGGCTATGAAATTAAAATAATTTTAAATAATATGAACATTTACATATATAGCAAAATGAAGTAAAATATTTATAAAATATAATAAAATTTCAGATACGATAGAATTTAAAATTTTGATATAGTTTATAAATATTTTCGAGACTTCTTTCATTTACTTCGATTTCAATTAACTATGCTATGTTTTTGATGCAACAACATGAATTTTAAAAATTTTGATTGTACGATTGAACCTATTAAATCTAATATTTTATTACATTTGGGTTTGGATTTCATTTTATTATGTGTTTGATAATTTACTTGTTAATAAAAAATTTCAAATATAATACGAATTTTGCTTATAAATTAAGAACTAAAAAATGATAGCAAATATCTCAATTTTAAAATTGAAGTAAAAAAAAAAAAAAAAACAATTGTACAACCATAAAATATTCGTAAAAATAGTAAATTTCATCGAGGGGTATTTTTTAAAATATTTTAAAAATAGCAAAATAAATTAAAATATTTACAAGTTATAACAATATTTTGAATTCTATCCATGATAGTCACTAATAAACTTCTATTACTATTTATTAATATCAGTGATAGAAACATATTAGTGACTATCAATGTTTATTATTGATAGAATCTGAAATTTTTTTATATATGTTGTAAATATTTTGTTAAATTTGATATTTTTGACAATTTTCCTTTCGTAGAGTCAATTGTTTTTTTTTTTAAACACCAAGTTTGTTTTTCAATGACTATCATTGATATATGTTATCACTCTTAGCCAATATCAAATTATAGAAGTTGATAGCGCTTCTTAAATTGAACACCACAGTGATAACAACTTATAGTAATAACAGTTATCGATGATAACTTTCAATCTGAAAAAACCCAAAAGGAGTACTCATAATAGTGACAAATAGAAAGTTATCACCGATAGTATTAGTGATAACAATTGGTAGCAACTATCAAGGATGAAATCTAAGCCGCTATTAGATAGCTTTTAATTTGAGAAATTGGAGAAGGAGTATCCAAAATGATGGTTGGAAATAAGTTTTTTTTATAGTCGTTTATTAACTTTTTGTGCTATATATAAATATAAATATATATATATATATATATATATATATATATATATATATATATATATATATATTACTTAAGTTTGATTTATGCAAGTTAACAATTGTTAATCAAAACTATTTGTCCAAATATAACTATTGTTTATCCCACCAAGAAACCAAACATCCTCACAAATTTTGGGGCTTTTGGGCCGAAATGTATAGATCTTCTCAAAAGAAGGAAGAAAATTAGTTGATTTTAGGGTTTATTATTATTGGCATCGTTCAATCGTTCACTAGCTGCCATACAATTTATTCTTGTTTTTATTTCTACATTTTAGTTTAACACACAAATTTATAGAAAATTAAATGGCAACAAGTTAATTAGAGCTAAATTATTTATCACTTGCTTCAAAGCTAAGTTTTCAAGTCCTAGTGAAGAGTTGCAAATTTTGATGCATCCAAAGACGAGAGTCATTATGAATATGAAACCCAAATTTATTCACATCTTTGATGAAACATATACCAATTTATTTCATAGTGAAAACATTTGAAGGGGTGTTAGATGAATCTAGACTACATGGATGAACGGTTGTATCCAACACACTACTAACATTTTTTCCCCATATTATCATCCCACTCTGATGGGCACTTTCTTCACTTCTGGATTCATACTCCCAAATCTTTTCTTTGGCAAGGATGATCTTCGAGGTTTAATACGTTGTCCTATTGATCCGGCATTGTTAATTGTCTCTTAGTACATCTTTTCTGTTCACCTTGTTAAGTTCCAAGTACCACATTGGGGTTGTTATTTTCATGTTTGGTGTGATTGAATTTTTCTGTAATTTTATGATTTTTTTTTTTTGTTGATTCTCCCAGATCTTTAGTTGACTAATAATAGGTGCTTAGATTCTTGCATAGGGTAGCATTGTCACACCTTGCCTTGTAACACACGTCCCTAATCTCGTGTTGCAGCACACGACAAGACTGAGCCGCTCTGACGCCTCAAGTGAAATGTCATGACGCTCAACTTAAGATCTTGGACGTTAGCTTAATAGCCTAGTTCCAACTTCACTTCTTAACTAGGCTACTAAGGGATAAGAACATGTTCCAAATGTACATATTACATGGGTGCTTTACAATAACACTTAAAACAAAAGTTAATTAAGGCCTTCAAATGCCTAGTGTAGCTTCTTCAACTTTAAATGCCCGACTAACATCTCATTGCATAGCAACTTTCCTTACTCTTCTTAGTTTGGTCTTAACGCTTGGTAACCTGGGGAAGGAAAACTTAACACATAAGCCAAATACCTGGTGAGTGATGATTTCATAAATTCTTTTTGGGACATACAATGCATAAATTCATTCTCATAGAACAGACTTGAACGCCTCATTTATAAAACATAATTCACACATTAGCCTTTCATATATTCCTTTCACTAAGAACATGAACCACCCACGCATAGACTATTGTGATGACCTTTTCACTAACAAGCTCCTTTGAAGAGTTTCTTGGTTCATTTCTCGTTGCTTAGGCTTAGCATGCTAACTCTATATGCTCAATTTACGCATTGGCTAGCTTCATATCACCATATTGTCCTTTTTCACATGGTTGCCTAAACTTCGCTAATGTACACATAATAGTTAGCTCATGATAAAAATAAGACTAATGGTTTACTTACAATACAACATACAATCATTTAACATGAAACTTTAGCTTGAAACAAGACATAAAAGCTTTCTTACAAATATTAACATGAAATACAACATTAAAAAACATTAAGAACTTTCGAGAAAGCTTTAAAATCTTTAGGCGACTTTGAAAAATCACTCACTACCCTAAGTTCCATTCTTTTTTTCTGAACGCCTAACTCAACCTTCTTCTCGCTTAATAGCTTCTCAACAACACAACACTTAACTCTTTATTTAAGCAAAATCTCAAAATAACCTCCTTCTTTTTTGTCATCTTCTCTTATTTATACTACTCCTAAATTGGATTATTCACTCTTTAAGCTCCCTTAATTCACCAACTCTTACTTGAAGTGCTACACGCGTCGGTTTAATATTTCTCATGACCATAGTTAAGCTTAAGCTTGAGACGTAGCCCATCAATTAAGCTCAATTAGGAAATTTCCTTGAAAATTCCTCTCTCTCCTAGCTTGGCTTCATGTATCGACCCAAAATTTTAACTAAGCTAAGGTCATTTGTCACACCTCCTCCCAGATCACTTGATTATGATCTGAAAGGTGGCGTGATGTCAACTGAAATCATTCACCTTTGAAACAATTAAAACTGACCTTCAACTTGAAAACATAAAACATTTGCAAGCGGAAGACTTTAAGCTTAGAAATAACTTAAAACTGTAGTGTAACCCAATTAGAAATGACCTTTATAATTACCAAGTAAATTATATAACACGTGGACATATAAATTTTAATAAATCATTTTCTTTCATTATTGAAAACTGATTTGGTTTGGTAGCAGTAAGTTTAACACATTTCATTATTGAGAGCCCTTCTCGCTGCCTTTGATTGGCATAACTTTTTTTTCTTTCTTTATTTTTGATGGTTCCCATCCTCTGGTTGATGTCTACTTTCTATTTTCGAATAACGTACTGGATAACCTCCCTACGTGTCTACTTTATGTCTTTCCTTATCTTATTCACAATCTGTACCTAGAAAGAGGAAAAACACATTTTGAAAGAGTATGTCAAAGACTTAGTGAGCAACTATGAGACTTGTTTCTGATTTCAGTATAAGAAGAATAATCTAGCTAACTGTTTTGAAAATTGCGTTCTAGATAAGAGGACGCGTGTTAAAATAATACTTCGCAATAAGAAGTTGACGTTTGAAACAATCCGTGGAAATGATTAAATGATAAAATCTTATATGGTTAAGTATAAGTTTTGCAATTAAGAAGTAATTAGTCAGTGAGGAAGTTTTGAAAAAAAGAGGATTTGCGGTAGAACCTATAAATCTAAAACATTCACAAGAGAAAGAATCTTTCTGAGAAAGTTGGGTAGTCTACAAGAAGGGTTACACGTTAAGACCTATGAAAGTTATGTTAAGTGGTTGAAGTTATTCGCAAAATGGTTAGGCGAGAAAGTGTCAAATCTGATTTGAAAGGGGTTAACGTGTAAGATTACGAATTTAAGCATGATTAAGATAAATCTTGATTTTACACGTGTAAAGTTTTAAGCAAGAGCTGGCAATTGAACAAGGAATTGAGAATGACTAATCCAGGTTAAAGAATAGTATAAATACATTGTGAGTATTTATATGGGTTTGGAACATTAAGTAAGGGGGAGTTTTGGAAAATTTTGAAGGGTTAAAGTGCTGCCATTTTGGTTTCGAGAGAAGGCTAAGTATTTGTGAGTATTTCTTTCCAAGTGATCTTTTCTCTTAAAGTATTTATATGATTTTAAACTTGTTTTTAAATGTTTAAAGCATGATTATGATTATTGCAATTTAAATGATTATAAAATGGTTTCCAAACCATTAGTTGCTTCATTTGAATGAGCTAACTATTTTGTGCACATAAGGTTAAAGACAGCCACGTAGAAAAGGTCTGCATGGTAGAGTGAAGCCGACCAATGTAGAAATTAAAATGACTGTATTGTGTTAGATGGTTTAAGCAACAAAGACGAATATGTATGTTCTCGGATGTTGTTGAAACAATAGTCTAAATGCGAGATAATGAGACCAAGCGTAGAGAACGATTCAGGATCCTTGGCGAAAGGAATGATTGTGACTAATGTGTGTTTATTTTACGAAATGATTAATGAAAAGGTATTGCGAAAAGGATTTCATAAAACCTCATTAAGTGTTATAGATTTACGTTTTTAGATTTTATCTTCAAGGATTTGGCGGTAAGGCCAAATAGAGAAGAAGGAAAGTTTTCAAGGCGAGAAGCTACATGCGTTTAAAGTTTTAGTTTAAATTGTAAACTTTTGGTTAAACGTTGCATTGTATTCTATGTATAAAATGCTTATGTATAAAATGCTTGTTGTTAATGAAGTTTAATTTTGATTTATGATTTAACATCTAAAACATGTTTTAATGTAATTGTCGTTCAAGTTGACTTTTGTTGCGTTTTGATTTTCGCTTGGTAGTGTAAACAGGAGTTGAGGTTGAACTAAGTGATAAGACCAATTCCAAAGTTTTAAGCTAAATCGTATCATATTCACATTATTTCCTACGTTTTGGTTGTTTTGTAGATTGTGGTGTGACAACAACAATTTTATAAAATAAGTTTTCATAAACAGTTTAACATAAAAGTGACGCTTAAATAACATTTATCAATAAACAGTCATTTCATAACATGATACTTGAAACAATGAACTTTTTG
The DNA here is from genome assembly GCF_000004075.3 of Cucumis sativus. Taxonomy (NCBI): domain Eukaryota; kingdom Viridiplantae; phylum Streptophyta; class Magnoliopsida; order Cucurbitales; family Cucurbitaceae; genus Cucumis; species Cucumis sativus. The sequence continues at coordinate 18,409,814 of NC_026658.2, forward strand.
CATAGCTTTTGGAAGACATGATCCATAACCACAAGCAGTTAAAACTCTTCATTCTAGGACAAAACTGTCGATAGGAAACAACTTTTACTGTAATCCTCCTCTTTTAAGACTTGCTATAGCCTTTCTGATAGCCCATGAACTATAGGCTCATCAACCCTACCATTAGTATAGAGTTAACCACATGTATACAATAGGTCTCGCATATTCCAGCTAGGATAAAAAAAATTGAAAATCTTGAAACATTTCTTTTGCTTTCATAGTTCATCAATAAATCATTCAAACATAGCATAGCTTGAGAAATCAGTTCAATAATCATTTATCATAAAACATAACTTTGAACAATAACTTGAAAATCATGTTTTATAAATAAATTTTAAATCAATATATCACTCACTGTACTTGAGTTGATCTTTAGTCGAGAATATCCTTCAGAGTCTCATTCATCTGAAAAATCCAAATTAAATTCTTAATTAATCTCTTGATAAAAAAAAAAATTCCAAAATTTCCTTAAAATTCCAAAAAATAGCAAAACAGCTCAAAACAGTCCAAAATGGACTTCTGACACTCAATGGCATAGTGGTTAAGCTTGGCATGGCCTGGGGGGTCTTGGTGTGTGCTAACCTCATTGAGGGATGTAGTGCTGACTAGACATAAATGATATGTGTGAAAGAATGTATTGGTAAGGTCGTCAAAATCAAGCAATAATATGTTAACAAATGAAATGAAACTTGCTAAGGGTAGGATGCTTACCAAAATTTACCTTGACAAAAAGTATTTTAAAATTTATCCTTACATTTTACTGTACCTCGATAGTAAGTAGGGAGTCGAACTCAAGGGAATGGTCGCAATTTTTTTTTTCTTGAAATCACACCTTGAAAGAAAAGTTCAGTAGAAAAAGAAAAACATAAAAGAAATTATCGAGAATATGAATTTGTGACCTAAAATTAAGAAAATATGCAAATTCAATCCACATCAAATGGTAGAAAGTAAGTTCTATGAGAAAAATGAGGTGATGAACAATGGGCGCTATTCAATTCTTGTCATCAAATTAAAAGAAATATGAATGACTTTTGGTTTAAAAGGAGATTGTTGGTCAATCAACTTGGTTGATTGTTGCAAGAGCAAGAGATAATCACACACAAACATTTATTGTATATTCTTGCAACAACAACTCATGCCCAATTGTTGTTCTTTTAAAGAAATCAAAGTATCTTTCATACCTTTTAAAAGTAAATTGGAATTATGATTTAATTGAATGTAATTGTGCACATAAAATTGGTAGAATTAAATTCATAATTTGTGGAGAACAAGGATGATTTACGGAAGCATTAAGAAAATGAATGTTCAAGATTTGACATGTTTGATTAGAAGCAAGAAACAGTTTGAGAATTGTTGTAGATAAAGATATATAGAGGGAATTAGGGTTTTATATAGAGAAGAAATCCAATAACCTCTCACAAGGTTCCAACTTGTAACCTTTGGGACGCGTACGCAAAGAGATTGACAGAAAAGTTGGTGAAGTTATTGACTATTTTGAAATAATCTAAAAATTGTTGCATCTCGTGTAGTTCGAAATAGTGACTTGGAGGTTGATTGGGCGATTGGCAGGCTGACGCGTGTCGAGGTCTTCTTCATTTTATTACCAAAACGCCCTTGATATTTAATTTATAACGGGCTTAAGTTATTGTAATTAGAAATAATATTTAATCTTACTTTAAAATTATTCCAGTTCACCTTATTTTGTCAACTTTATCAATTAAGAAACTGTAAAGATTGTTTTATGTGTGTTTTGTCACAAACACTCCATAATTTCGAAATAGTTTGTAGAACAATTATCCTATATAAATGTATAAAGTGGGGAAAAATAACCAAACCTGAACGTTTATAATATACAACTTTTAATCTGAGACGTGATCTTCGAGATAAAATAAAGATTACGCCCGAAAAGAAAATTCTAACACTTTTCTTCACCACTCACTACATGCCAAAGTATGCATACATCATCAATAGATTAAGTAGTTTTAATTGAACAACATATAACTTTGTTATTGCCAACATGAATTGATTAATATTTACCAAATCCTGGAAGGATATGAACAATGCAGACGTAAGCCAATTACAATTAAAGTTAATGATAAATTAACTTCATTCCCTTGGAGTACTATATGCTATAAAACCAATCAAAACACAAAACATCATCTCTCTCTTCACCACCACCTCCATTATTATTGATACAAACTTCTCTCAACCCTTTTTACCATACCAAGTCATAACCATGACCCAAGACGGCCAAGTGGTGGTCGTCATGGTGCCACTGGCGGCACAGGGTCATCTCAATCAGCTCCTCCACCTCTCCCGCCTCATCTCGGCTCGCAACATCCCCGTCCACTACATCGGTGCCACCAACCACAACCGCCAAGCCAAGCTCCGCATCCATGGATGGGATCCATCGGCACTCGCCAACCTCCATTTCCACGACTTCTCCATCCCTCCTATTCCATGTCCTCCGCCCGACCCCGCGGCAGAGACCAAGTTCCCTGCCCACCTCATCCCTTCATTTCAAACCGCAGCGATCCACCTTCGGGGCCCTCTCGAAAATCTCTTACACTCCCTCTCTCCCCATGCAAGAAGAATCGTTGTGATTCATGATTCCCTAATGGCCTCAACCGTTGAAGATATTGACTCCATACCAAATGCTGAGTCTTACAATTTCCATAGTGTGTCAGCCTTTGCAATGGCAATTTATGAACTTGAACAAGAAGATCAACAAACAAAAGGCATGGAAACGTCCATAATAAAGGATCTTGATATTCCATCTCTTGATGGGTGTTTCACTCAAGAGTTTTGGGAGTTTGTGGAATTGCAATTTGGAGTTCCAAGAAAGTTCTCTGGGAATCTCTACAACACTTGCAAGACTATTGAAGAGCCATATTTAGAGATTCTTCAAAGAATCAACCATGAGACTAAGCATTGGGCTATTGGTCCATTTAATCCTTTGGAATTGAGCTCATCAAGCCACAATATTCACCCTTGCTTGGAGTGGTTGGATCAACAAGAGGCTAACTCTGTGGTCTATGTTTCCTTTGGGACTACCACCGCCTTGGAAGACGAGCAAATCGCTGAAATAGCACGTAAGGATGTACTTGAGAAATTAAACTACATTTTTAGTTGTATATATACTTCTGTTTTAATATAAATGTTGTTATTAATACAATTGCATTTTATTCTTTTCTTAACATCTAGATTTAGAGTTAAAAGATACTTGTATGGTATAACTATTTTTATTTGTGATCATAGATTTGAAATTTCATGTTTGTTTGGAAACCATTTGTTTTTTTATTTTTATTTTTAGCATGTATGTAAACAACCAAGTGAAAAAAATTGAAGACAGAAGTAGTATCGGTAAGGTTAATTTTGAATCGAAAACAAAAACAAAATAATTTCTAAGCCGGGCTTAATTATTTTGGTAGGTTTGTTATTAAACTAGAGTTGGTATTATGTATTCCTCGATCTTATCAAACCTTTATTTATGTTGATTAATTCTGTATGTAGAAGTACCTTCGTTCCTATCAATTTAGAATGTTGAATTTGTATTCTTATTTTTTGAATTCGGTTATTTCAATAATTTAGTTTTGGAGGTTTTAAAATATTACAACGTTTACTCTTCATATTTAAGTTATATTTAATCTTGAGGTTTCACAATATGACAACTTCACTCCTCCTATTTAAGTTATGCTTCAATGAAGTTGAGAGGTTTTAAGATTAATTTTTACCTCCCATTTGTCACTTAAATATTACCTTTTCGATTTTTTGTGTTAATCTCTATTAACTATTTAGAAAAATAATTTAAATTTAACGTGGTGAAACGACTTAATTAATTATAATTATTTTAAAATAACGTGAAGAGATCATATATTACAATTATGAACAAAACGGGAAAATCATGACAACCTCTTATCTCTCTTCTCCCTTTCCTTTATATTTTCATTATTATTACTGTTGTAGGTGGATTGGAAAGAAGTGAGCAGAAGTTCATATGGGTGTTAAGAGATGCAGACAAAGGAGATATCTTCAATGGAGAAGTTAGAAAATCTGAGCTACCAGAAGGCTTTGAAAAACGAGTGAAAACGGAAGGGAAAGGGCTGGTGGTCCGAGACTGGGCACCACAGTTAGCCATTCTAAGCCATGGTTCGACAGGAGGGTTCGTGAGTCATTGCGGGTGGAACTCGTGCATGGAGGCCATAACCATGGGGGTTCCAATGGTAGCGTGGCCGATGCACTCTGACCAGCCGAGAAATTCTGTGCTGATGACGGAGGTGCTCCGAGTCGGTTTGCTGATAAGGGAATGGAGTCAGCGAGATAAGCTTGTAATGGCAACAACAATTGAAAACGCAGTGAGAAAGCTTATGGCATCAGAGGAAGGTCATGGGATGAGGAAGACGGTGGAGGAGCTCGCCGTTGTCATGCGACAATCGGTGGAAGAGAATGGAGTGTCTCGAGAGGAGTTTGATTCTTTCATTTCTCATATTACAAGAGACGTTTAATAAAGGAAAATAGTTAAACTGACCTGTTTCAGACCTTTTCCTAGCAGTACTACAAAACTTCTATTACATGCTTTTAAATTTTATTGTTTTAAAATATAGCATTTTTAAACTTTTAAACTTTTTCTTTTCATAATAATTTTAAAATATATGTCATCATACATCTTTCACCATATAACTCTTTACTATTCTAGGTTGGAATCCAAATTTCTAGGTAAAACTATTACAGGTTGGAATCCATGATGTCATTTATTAAGACGCTGTTTTTTTTATAATTGATTTATATTTAATAAATTTAAAAAATAATTAAAAATTTAAAAAAAAAATCTCAACCCTACAAACTCCACCAAAGAGTGCTGAGTACTAAGCACAACTCAATTAGCATATAAATATATTAGTTACCACGAAACCTATTGTTTGAATCCTTTTATCCTCAATTCTACTTAGAAAAACTCTACAATAGAAATAAGATAAACAAATTAAAGAACCTAAGAGAAGAAGAGATATAATTTGGAGAATGGCAAAACAACAAAAAGTATGAGAATATCACCAAACAAACTATAAACCCTAAACAAAGAAGAAATGGCATAAAAGAGCATAAGAAACAACACAAAAACCAAAAACAACCCACTGAAAACTAGACTGAGGCCAACTAAAACATTCAAAAGGGGTACCAAAAGAATTGAAAAACCAAACACTAAATAACAAGCTTTCATGAGTTCCCAACATTGTTTTCAACTGAATTTGTGGAAACAATTTTCCAAAAACTCGAGACCACATGTTTTGATAAAAGGTGCAAATTTGTTGGGCAATGAGTAAGGAGGACGAGGAATCTCATTTGTCACGTTCTTGAAATAGCGAAAGTAGATCTAGATTCTTCAACCACTAAACTTTTACCAAACGGTGAACGTCGAGACTAGATATACACGATACTTTCCCATTTACCATAAGAAATGAAATTTGAGGCTAAAGAAAACTAATTTGTTATTCCAAAAATATATTAATTATCAAACATGATACTTGTAAAGCAATACGATAATTTTTCTTTACTAGGATGATTTTTTTCTTTCTAGGAATGCTGAATGAAAACAAATCGAGCTGCACATAAAAAGAAAAATTGCAGTCAGTTTGCAAAACGGGAAAGCTTTTATAATGTAATAATACAAAACCCTCAAAGACACCCAATGCTCAAGATCACTACATATTCTCATGATAAAACAAATAAATCATATCGCATTGAACATTTAGGACAGAGGTAGGTAAGAAGCTATTATCTATTTCTTTTTCCTTCCTTTCTTTTTGTCTCTTTTACTTCGAAGTTTTGGCCTTCCCCTCTGTTTTGCAACTTTCTTGAATAGCTTCTTTTTGGTAATTGGCAGGTTATGCTTCTTATCCTTTCCAAGCAACTGAGCTGTTACTGTTGCTGTCTGTGGCTTGTCAATTGGATCGATTTCGTCTTCCCGAGATACCTCACTTGTTGTCACAGTGACTTTGACATTTCCATTGTCATACGTTGTTGCCTCTACAAAGAATCAAAGGCATGTTTGGATCAAATATGATACTCACGTTTCTAGTCTAAGAAGCACATACACTTTAACTTAGCTAGCATGTCAAGACATTTGGACACTCTAATATCCATGAGATATGTATTGGACACTTGTTCATAAAATAGACGTGTTTTCAAACACTAGTTGCACAAAGTAAAAAATAGGACCAACTCGTTAGACACACATCAAACACTTGTTAAGTACAATAAATAGACACATTGACAAAAATAATCAAATGTGGTCCCTACGTTTTGAAAAATAAGTGCATCTACTCCCTCATGTTTTAAATTGACAATTTTATTTATAATCGGGAGTGTCCAGGCAAACTTGCACGTACCTCGACTAATCTCATAAAACCCTACAACATTTTGTTGTCAGGAAAATCTATAGGAAATTAGTTTCCAGGTAGGTAGCCACCATGGATTGAACCTTTGACTTCTTAGACATTTATCAATATTTTCCGAACAGTGGGAACTGGCCAAGACAGTGGCTTCAAGTTCTTACAACAACTCTTGAACAACAATCAAAGTCAATTAGAATTTAATCTAGTGTCCAATGAGAGAAACTTTTTCGAACACTATAGCCCCAATTTGTACCAATTATCTCCTACAGAGATGGTATACAGGTGGTTCAGATTCTGTAGATGGTAATTTAGAGTGGGAATGTGAAAATCGTATTCATATGCCCCGTTCTTTGAAAATGAATTATCTTGGTCAAGGGATTCCAAGGAGGATAATTTAAACGGTATTGATCTCCAAAAAAAATGTTCCTTAGACGGAGGTGCAGGCTTGTGAGAGAGGATAGGTTATGAGAGAAGAAACACACAAAAAATGTGTTTCTTTTCCTCAGTTTTGTTCTAGGAGATAGGCTATGGGGGTAGGAGAGAGAATAAAAGAGATGAAGATTAGGGAGAGAGAAAGCGGGAGGATGAAAATAGAGGAGAGAGAAAATAAAAAATAAGCTTTTGTTCCAACTTATCGGACCATTTCAGCATCTAATCAATTTTTCGTTTAAATTTAATTACAATGGCCAATTTAAAACATGGGTGCCGATTGTAACGAGCATGCATGCCCAAGACGTTGTTTGCCTATGACCGCATGCCCAAATACTCCAATTTACCTTGTCTTTATGTATTGTATTTAGTTTAGCTTGTTTGTTTCTTTTTTACGTAATAAACCTAAGGTGTGACGTTTCAGCTTTTTCATATGCAAGCCTACCAAAGCTGGAAATGTTCAAAATGTACTTTATGAGAGACATAGTAGTTGAATCCCCGACCAAGCCTTGTCGTGCTCTTTGCAATTAAAGTCTTCTTTTTGCAATTGACAGTCTTCAATGTTTTCTTATACGATGATTTCAATGAATTTTTTTCTCACACGTTTTATAGAACAATTTTCTCAAGAACGTGAAGGAAGGCATCATCATACCGCGAGTTTGACCACGATTTTCGGATTTTGACCGATTGACTTGTTGACCAAGTGCTGCACAATCGACTGTCTAGTGTTTGAAAAGATGCAATTGTGAAAATTGGTATCATAGCCAAGTTGGCTTATTGACGGTTAAGACACAAACACGTCCACGACGAAACAACCGGGCAAGGCCTATGCAGACCGACTAGTAGAGCTTGAAGAGCAGATACTCTACCTAGTTGAAGTTTCTGACTCCATTTGTTTCTTGGAGTCTCGACTTGAAGAAATTTCAGAGAAAGTCGATGTTATTGACGCGATGACCAATCGCCTCAACGGATTATCCATACAAAAGTTGTTGGCAACAGTCAACACTCTGGAGACAAAAGTGGTAAGAACTGGTAGCCATGAGCATGGGAACAGTTTGACGTGCTTTGTTACCCATACAGAAGAACGTGTTATTGAGCTAGATAGCTCTCAAAAGACGATGTTGGAAATGATACATGGCATGTCAGAGGACTTTCGAGCTACCCTCGATGTAGTTAGGAATGAAATCACAGAGGTAAACACGAAGGTGAACCTCACAGTGCGAGTAATGGAAAACCAAGCTCCAACTGGAGGAGCAATCCCAACTGGCAAAATAAAGATTCCCGAACCCAAGCCCTTCTGTGAGGCAAGGGATGTGAATGCCTTAAAGAATTTCATCTTTGATCTTGAGCAGTATTTCAAGGCTACAAGTACAGTTATAGAAGAGGCCAAAATGACGTTGGTGACCATGCATCTGTCTAAAGATGCAAAGTTATGGTCGAGGTCCTGATATGTTGACATTCAAGAAGAACGTTGCACAATAGACACCTGGGACACTCTAAGAAAGAACTCGACTCGCAGTTTTTTCTCGACAAGTTGAAATTATGGCTCGGCGAAAACTGCTTGAATTAAAACTTATTGCCAATATTAGGGAGTATGTGAAGCAATTTGTGGGACTGATGTTAGACATAAGTGATATGTCAGAAAAAAAACAGTCCTCTGTTTTGTCAAAGGACTGAAACAATGGGCAAAGACTAAGTTATACAAATAGAGGGTTCAAGACCTCACATCGACCTATGCAGTGGCCGAAGGTGAAATAAATAACTGTGAAATAACTCCTGGTATAACCAACATCTAACCACCCGAAACTACCCAAGATGATTATCCTATCCATTGATGACTTACCCTACTCATTAGTAACCATTTCCTTGCCTTTTTTTCCTCTACGAACATAATGATGTAAACTAGGGGGTCTATAAGTCACCTAAGAACCACAGACACATATACAACACAACACGGACATAGCAACACGTCATTCTTAAAAAATCTAGGACACAACATGACAAGGACACGTTTATTAAAATATTCATTTTTAAAAATATATCATTTTTAACAATATATCATTTTTATAGTAGAAGAAAATTCTTAGTAAATGAATTGATACATTTATATGCTTAAAAGACTTAGCTTGATGTATTCCACACTCAAAAGTTATTATTGTTGTCATATAAGTCTCTTTACAGGCTGCTCAACAAGTGTTCTATGCATGTCTAATGCATTTGTTACAATAATAAGTGTTCGATAGGTGTCCACCAAGTGCTGGAATGTCCAAGTGTCCGACACAAACACGTTAGCCAAACTAAAGTGTCCTTGCTTCTTAGCATGTCGTTGTATCCATATCGCATATTCATGACTCATATTTGTATCCATGTTTCTTAGCATCCAGAGGTTAATTATTGAAACATGTTTCAAGCTAATACAAATGAAGATTACTGTTTTTCTGAAAGAATGCATATCATTGTCAATGTAATCAACTTGCATACTTAATTTTTCATATATAACTGACTTTTAGCTTCTCTGTGAGCATAAATAATATCTGATTAGGTTCTTAAAGATGAATACTTCGTTTTTCCACTTGTACAAGAGAAAAAACTTGTAACTAACCATTGTGTGCCATTTTTATTAATTGAACATACTTGTATTTTAACCAAAGCTAGTAAGATGGCTAATCACATGCACTAAATATTTTAATGTGCAATGCAATCGTTAATAAAATTACCAGAAAGTGGTGCTAATGGTTCCTCTTCCTCATTCCCTTGATCATCATTCTGGTCATCAACCGCCCGGTCAGCTGGAAGAACACCACCATGCAGCACCAGATCCTTTTCTAATTTTCTCTGCAAGATTACGCGAAACTTTCAGAGAATGTGTCCCAGATGTTATGGAAAAAAAAGATAGATGCACCAAAGGTGGTTCCCTTCCTTGTTTCCTCTAATCAATAATATTTGACACAACTTATGCTATAAAAGTCTTCATAAAATACAACACATACAAGATGACTAATTTGTAGCATTTTATTTGAAGGATACATGATTTGTTTTAATGGAAACAAAAACTTACATTCAGAAAGAAAATGAAAGAATGCGCAAAGTGGCTTGAGTGAGATGGTAGGCGACATGGAGGTGTTGAGAGATAAAAGGGAGAGTTGTGGCAGGTTATTTGGTTCAGTGCTTAGTAATGAGCCTCAATGGCTAAGGCCTTTTGTAATTATCAGATAGGTAAGTGCAAATCTTCCAAATACAATGTGACCCCTGCAACTAAGGATTGAACAACTCACATAACCTTGGACAAACACAAGGTGGAAGAACAAATTGGCATCTGTAGGGCGAAATTTTCTATTCTATGGGAGAATGAACACAGGTTTTTAAGAATAGAGGGAGACCCACTAACTTGGTCTATAGGATTGGTTTTGGGGGTTATTAGGGTATTAAGGGCATAATAGTAATCAGTTAGAAAGTGGGTTATATTTATTAGCTATAATAATAATCAGTTAGGGAGTGAGTTTTATATTTGTTGGTTACAAACCCAGCTTCCCTGTAAGGCCATCTCCCTCATTGTTATCTCATCTGCAAAGTTTGCCCCAGCTCATCTAACCATTTTCTTTAGACTGTCACTTTTCCGAGAGGGTTTGGAAGGAAATATTCCTTTCCTTAGGATGGTACACAGCCCTCCCAAATGACACCATTGCCGCTCTCTCATATGCTCTCCCAAGACACCCCTTGACTAAACAAAAGCAACACATGTGGATGCATATGATTTGTGATTTCTTATGGACCACTTGGAAGGACAGAAACAACCGCCTCTTCAACGATAAGAGAAGCTCTTTTGATAGCTACTTTGACGTCATTATCTATCAGGCTGTAAGGTGGTGTAAAAGCACATCTTTCTCTAAATCATACACCTTTTCTTCCCTATTGACAAATTGGAGAGCTATTATGTTACTCAATTGGCTTCAACCTTGACCGTTTTTACAAAATTCATACATTGATGAAGTTTGTTTCTTATAAAAAAAATAGAGGGAGACGGGAATGGAGAAGATAGACAATACTTGGTATATGAGCTGTGGCTTAAGAGTTATCTCAATATAGGCTTGAGTGTGATCTCAAGAAAGGAGGGTCCAAGTACCTCGAATCACATGGTTTACCGTGTATTTCTATTATTTTTATATTCAATATATCCGGGTACTATCATAGTATTTATAAGGTAAATTTATAGTGTGTGTGAACAAAGGGAGTATAGTACTTCCATACTACTAGAAAAATTCCCGCACCTTTAGTTTACAGACAGCCTCATCTCCATAGCCCGAAGAAAATTAACGTTTCAAAAAATTAATAATGTGCTTGGCTCAGCAGTTCTGCTGGGAAATCAACAATCTACAGAGGGGAATTCTCTCATGCTCTATCCTAAGCTCATCGAATGCTAGTGGTATTATTCAAAGAAAACAACTCTCTTTTGTAGATTCCTCTTCCTATATAAACTCTAAATAGCTGTCTTCCAAAGGATAAAAGAGCTATCTATTTTTTCAGCAGTTGGTTCTCAAAATTAGAAAAGTTCTCCAAACCTTTTTTCGTGCTTCGATGCGCATCCGCCGCATAGCTTCCTCTTTTTGCTTCTCTGCTTCCTTCCTCCTTTTCTTCTTCCTCTTGTGAAATCCAGTTACATAGTCCCTAAGAAAACAGCAATTAACCACAGAAGGAAAATCGATAGTAATCGAAATCAAACAGAAGTCCAAATTAACCCATTAATGAAGAAAAACCTCAAGTCCTTCTCATTGAAAGAGACAGAAAGAGCTTTGTTCCTGAGAGCTCTCTTCTTTATATGTCGAGCATGAGGCTGTGCAAGCTCGCCTCCTTCTTCTCCGTCGTTCTTCACCATGGGAATAAACTCTCTTGAAAGAGAATAAACTCTCTTGAAAGAGAATAAACAAACTCGACTTCTACGACGCCGTTGAACAGAGAGCAAAAGACCCCGCCGCTCTAACCTCCAAAACTGAGACACAACGCCGTGAGTTCCGCACTCTACAAAGAAGACCCTCGCCTTGCGTTTTTAGCTCCAAATTCGGGCGCTACAAGGCTTGTTTAGGTCTTTTTTTCTTTTCTTTTTTTTTTGGTTTTGATGAAATAAATGTGAATCCTCTTTTAACGCTGAAAAAATTGGGGATCGTGAAAATAAACCAATTTTGAAGTGTTTATTTAAGACAAAATGATATACGAAGAAGTGAAAATTCTTTTATAAGAAAAATTGCTCAAGGAAAAATATAAAAAAGAAGATGGAAATGAAATACAAATATAAAATATTTTTTTAAAAATGACTTGTTTGTTGTTTTTATTTTGTTATAAAGTTCCACGAAAATATTTAAATATTTTGTTATATTTGCACGGTTACGTTTATTTTTGTAATTTAAAAAATATAATCAAAATTCATCGGCGTAATATTTAAAACTTTCACTTTACTTAGTAAATTGTTCATCATTTTACTGTCCATCACAGTTTTCTGGAATAATCTAGATAAGATACTATTCATTATATTTATTCTAAAATTTAATAAAGATTAATGGAAATATTGTTTTTGATGCATTTAAATTCAATGATTATTTTAAATTATATTTTTTAAAAATTAAACATAATATTATAGTCTCTGGTCATGAAAAATTATATAGGATGTGTGTGGATTAGAATTGAGTTACATTTTAATTTCAAATTAAATGAAAATAGAGGAATTATTTAAATTAAATACAATTTCGTAACATCAAATAAATTGGTATAATGGAAATGTCATATGAAATACATATTGTTTGTGTATAATACAATCGTAAATAGTTAGGATGTGAGAGAATATAGTAGCTAAATTAACATTTTTGTTAAAAGTAATTAATGTAATTTTAAATGAATTACGAGTAGAACTTTATATATATACTTCTAAGCTTTGATTAATAATTTAAGTGGATTATTTTACCCTTCAAATGAAAACCCTACCTCCTACTTTCAAACGCACGTTGCCTCCTCCCTCTAGTCTCCACGCTCACTGTTATGTTCACCAATCTCCGGCTTCCAGCTGACGCCACGGCGACGTTGAGTTTACGAAGACGGCGAGTACCCAGCTCTGACAATGAAAGCAGTTCGCGACAAAGGCCTTTCATCTCTGCATCTACTGTTTAAAAAAGAAATTCCAGAACGCCGTTTCACCTCTCCTTACAGCTACAATTTTCCGTTCTCAAACTGAACCACAACATTGATCGTTTTTTTGTCAGCATTACCGATTTCTGTTTGAGTTTTGGTGAGAAGTTTTCTTCCACTCTTAGTTCTTTGTTACATTTTTTGTTTAAGGAACAAATATTGTGTTGTTTGCTGAGTTTTACCAGTTAGAAACTTTCTTCCACTCTTTTGACTATCAATTATTGGTCGTTTGCTTGTTTTTGCTAGTGCAAAGCATTGCGAGATTATGCATCGTTTTAGCACTTGTACTTAATCGGGTTCAATTTTTTGTTTAGTTCTTCTTTTATTGATATTTGAAATATTTATTATAAGTTCTTGTTAGTTGCTTGATTGTTCCATTTCTTGCATTGTTTTCTCGCAATGTAATTTGAGAAGCAAGGGAATTAACTTTAAAAAACAGAGCATGAAAATAGAGTAGAATGAAAACAAGGTAATTTTGCCCCTCAGAAAGTCCTATGTATTTATAGAACTAGAATCCATCTTAAATTTCTATAGTCCTAATTATGTTGTCCTATTTTTGGCAATGCCCCTTCTTTAAAAATGCTTTCATAAGGTGAAAAATGGCTGCAAAGCTAAAGGAAGTATTTTGCTTGCTATAAAAAGTGGTTGAGTTTCATCCTTCCATTTTTGTTCCTATTTTATTTGTTCAATAGAATCGTTTGGATTATCGATGGTTTGGGTTATATTTATTTATTTATTTATGCCACTGTTAAATTGACCATGCTTTGAAACCTGAAATTTGTGGATTGTTTGCAGAGTTAGTGCTGGGTGGGACACAAACTTCAATTTTTTTCACAACATTTTGAGTTTTCCTGTTTGTTAGTCCGTTTCTTTTTAACTCATAAATCTTTGTATTAAATTCAGATCAAGATTATAGAAATGCTTTGTACACGAAAAACTGAAAGAGAGGCAATGAGTTGAAGGTTGAGTGATGTGTTTTCTTGGAGTTCGGACTCTTGTAGATTCACAAAATTACTGTAAAAAGGAAAAGGCTTTAATGAAAATTTTCTTTTTTGAAGTGACTGTTCTCATTTGTATGTTGCCAGTTGATTTTATTTATTTATTTAGTTGGTGTGTTGTCGTTGTAGGTGATGATGTCAAATGTGTTAAAACCTAGCAAAGTTTTTGACAACGTTCTTGATAGTTTAGCTTGGTGCTTAACAAACAGAAAGTTTATCTTCTCCAAAATTGTCTCCAAGAAGCACTACTTTTTTTCTTCTTCCTTTCTTAGTTTCTCTACTTCACCACCTTCCATGCTTTCAGCAATTCAAATGCTGAATAATGTAACCAAATGCGTTGCTTTTCTACAATCGTGTGCTGACCACCAGAATCTTAACAAAGGAAAACAGCTTCACTCCCTAATGATCACCTATGGTTTTTCTCCCTCACCTCCATCCATCACTAGCTTAATCAACATGTACTCCAAATGTGGTCAAATGGGGGAGGCCATTTTGGTTTTCTATGATCCGTGCCATGAGCGTAATGTGTTCGCATATAATGCTATAATTTCTGGGTTTGTCTCCAACGGTTTGGCTTCAAAAGGGTTTCAATTTTATAAGAAAATGAGGTTAGAGGGTGTAATGCCTGATAAATACACTTTTCCATGTGTAGTTAGAACTTGTTGTGAGGTTATGGAGGTGAAGAAGATTCATGGATGTTTGCTTAAAATGGGGTTGGAGTTGGATGTGTTTGTTGGTAGTGCTTTGGTTAATACTTATTTGAAGAATGGCTCGATGGAGGATGCACAAAAAGTGTTTGGAGAACTATCAATAAGAGATGTTGTACTTTGGAATGCAATGATCAACGGGTATGCCAAAATTGGTTGCCTTGACGAGGCACTGGAGGTTTTCAGAAGAATGCATGTAAAAGGGGTTGCACCTAGTAGGTTTACAATTACTGGCATTTTATCTGTTTTTGCTTCAAGGGGAGACTTAGACAATGGGAAAACAGTTCATGGGATTGTCATGAAAATGGGTTATGATTCAGGAGTTTCAGTTTCAAATGCATTAATTGATATGTATGGGAAATGCAAACATATTGGAGATGCGTTAATAATTTTTGAGATGATAAATGAGAAGGATATTTTCTCGTGGAACTCGATTATATCAGTTCATGAACAATGTGGTGATCATGATGGTACCTTGAGGCTTTTTGATAAGATGTTAGGTTCTGGGATTCTACCAGATTTGGTAACCATCACAACTGTGCTTCCAGCTTGCTCTCATTTGGCTGCGCTCATGCACGGTAGAGAAATTCATGGATACATGATCATTAATGGACTTGGAAAGGATGATGAAAATGGAGCTGTAGATAATTTACTTGTAAGTAATGCTGTTATGGATATGTATGCAAAATGCGGTAGTATGAACAATGCCCTCAAGATTTTTGATTCAATGAGCAAAAAGGACGTGGCATCATGGAATATCATGATTATGGGTTATGGTATGCATGGTTATGCTTTGGAGGCATTGGGTATGTTTTCTCAAATGTGTGAGGCTGAATTTAAGCCAAATGAAGTTACGCTTGTTGGAGTTCTATCAGCATGCAATCATGCAGGCTTTGTGTCTCATGGGCGTTTGTTTTTAGCTCAGATGGAATCTACATTTGGTGTTATTCCAACTATTGAGCATTATACGTGTGTAATTGATATGCTTGGTCGAGCTGGGCATTTAGAGGACGCGTATGAGATCGTGCAGAAAATGCCTATTCAAGCCAATCCCGTTGTTTGGAGGGCTTTATTGGGAGCATGTCGACTTCATGGGAATGCAGAGTTGGCAGAAATTGCAGCACGACAAGTACTGCAACTAGAACCAGAGCATTGTGGGAGTTATGTATTGATGTCCAATGTTTATGGAGTTATAGGTCGATACGAAGAGGTGTTGGAGGTTAGAAAAACGATGAAGGAACAAAATGTCAAGAAGACACCTGGTTGTAGTTGGATTGAACTCAAGGATGGGGTGCATGTTTTCCGTACTGGAGATAGGACACATTCAGAATTGAATGCATTGACTAATCAACTATGTGATATTGGATTCATTTTAGATGAAGTTTTGAATTTATATTGAGATATGGTAACATGTACGATTGCATTAACCTCTCTTTTTCCAAAGATTGACGAGTAACAAGCATCAAAACTTGTACATTGATGAACTTACTTCGTCTTTTTGACAAGAGCGATTGGTAATCAAGCGGCAAAACTGGGTAATTGTAATAACCTTTTTCTTTGAAATGTGAGTCATTGATTAATTGATGCCTTCAGACAAATATCTTTGATTGCCTATCTCCTTGGTATTCATTTTACAAAAGAATGGGAGAGAAGAAAAGGAAAAAAACCCTCTCTCATTTACTTACGTGTTATAATTTCTCTCGCTCCTTGCTTGGTCACTTCTACATTTTTCTTCAAAGTGCAAGTACGTTCTTTTCCATCTCCCTGACTCAATGAGATCTCTCCAGTGCAAAGTTTCTTAGTTGAGTACAGTTTATCTTCAAGGATATGAATGAGTCACTGACAGAACTGATGGTCAGAGGTGGTGCCTTTTTGTGGCTATTTGCATTCATCCTCTCTCAACTATGGCCTTGTTCATATTGCTACACTCTTGCTTTTCTTTAAAGTTCTTTTCTTGAATCTCTTGGAATTACGAGGAGATTTTATTTGCATTATGATTGAGATATGCAAAGAGCCATTGTCATTGCCATTGCTTAATGCCGATCTCAAGAAGCTTTAGGAGGTATCTAATCGATCATTGGATCTTTTTAGCAGAAGATCTGTTGTAAGCTTTCCTTCCTTCCATTCACTTCACTTTCCGAAGTACATGGCCTCAGTGGTTACATCTCTCTACAATTTCGTTTCTCATTGTTAATCCTGGCAACACTCCCATTACTCCACTAATGATTATGAAAAACAAATTCGTTGTTTTATTGACAATTAAAATCCTTATATGCACTAGTTTGGGTGATTGCTCTTTAGATCTTGTTTATTATAATTTGCGATATAAAATCTTTTTGCTAGGGTCTATTACAGTTCTTGACAAACATATGCATTAGTTTTTGTGAAGTACATGGCGCCACTTGAATACTCCAACTTTGTAGATAAGTGGTTGCATCACTGAAATAAGAG
This sequence comes from Cucumis sativus, assembly GCF_000004075.3. Classification (NCBI taxonomy): domain Eukaryota; kingdom Viridiplantae; phylum Streptophyta; class Magnoliopsida; order Cucurbitales; family Cucurbitaceae; genus Cucumis; species Cucumis sativus. The sequence continues at coordinate 18,427,004 of NC_026658.2, forward strand.
AATAATTGGTACTAACGTTTCTCTCCTCTGCAATTGTAGGCTTGAAATGGTTTTATGAGATTTGAACAGGCATCAAGAATACAGGCAAGAAGTGGGAGTTGATAAAGGTTATTATCCTATTAGTATTTCTGATATATTTAATGATGATGTTCAATGTTTAAGTAATCAAAATGTTTTGATGCTCAATTAATTTATCAAGAAAGCATTGGGGAGAGTTGGGGATGTTGTAGGATTATTATTATTTGGTGTTTGTTGCAACTGTTCGTCTGTTCCTTTTAAATTATATCATTTTACGAATTTGTTATTATTACTTGTCTGTGTGAATTGAATTCTTTTTTCCTGGAATACTAAAAAATGTTATAGACCACTATAGCGGGGTCTTGTGGTCATTGAGACTAAGAGAAAAAAGAAAAAAAATAAAGGGCTTATAGCTTAGTAGAATTGCAAGTTTACTCGAGATTTCTATCACAAATTCCCTTAGTAACCAAATGCATTAGGATCAAGCGGATGTCCCATAAGATTACTGGAGGTATACATTGTTACATAATATTAAATTCAGATGGTTGGTTGTAATAATGAAAAGGTATTAGACGTTTGTACAGCTCATTTATCTCAGTTGCTTATAAAAAAATTTAAAATAAAATTGTTACGACTTTGTTCTGTAGTTCTTGTAGATTCGTTACGTGATGAAGGCCCTTGGACATGTAATATTCATTTGATTGTTCAATGAATAGAAATCTATGGAGAACATGTTTATGTTACTTTGATTATTATTTTGAATCTTTCTAAAGCTAGTCTATAAACAAGAGTTATATATATGCGACTGTGACCATCTTTTCAGATCAGATTCCAGTGACAATTTGTTACGCATTGTACCCTGCGATCTTCGAGTCTTTAGTCCTTGATCGTCTTTAGCCTTCACAAGCTCCTTGTAGCTTAAATACATCATTTTTCTATCATCATGGAGCTCTCTTTTCAAACATCTCGAAGAGGGCACTATTACAGTTTAAGAAGGTATGTTTCCACTCATTCTTATGTCGAAACCTGTTAATCACATGATTATTACAATAATTATTTTATAGTCTTATTGTCACATATTTGTATCATTCATCCATCAAAACTGTTTGTTGTTTCTTTTTTTTTTTTTTGAAGGATAGAGTCTCGCTATTATTAATATTGAATAATAGGGAGACAAATCTTAATGTACATGAGGGTTATACAAAAAGTAATAAAGGGGAGGGGGATTAGCAGGCACACCCGAGCATCTCAATTAGGTTGATACCCCCCCTCACTACATCCAAAAAACGAAAATAAAACCCTTATACGAGGTTTATAATCTCATTACAAGGTAAAACTGTCTGTCCATTGTTTCTTTTAATAGATTTTGTTTCTTTGCAATTGTATTCATGAGAGATTTGTTTTCGATTATGAGATTTCTATTAGCAGATGAAGCAAATTGTTAAGGAAGGATTTTCATTTTATTCCGGTGCTTGTGTTGTTTTGTTTATTTGATCTTGTTTTTTTTAGTCACTTTTATGGTTCTTCAATCTTGTTCATTCTTCTTCAACCTCAATTGATTATATTTTCTGACATTAGAAGTAATTATAACAGAATTTATAATTGTTTCCAACTTTTTTTTTCAGTACATGGAGGTGGAAAAGTTCTAACTTCATACCTCTTTGTTGCTAAAAACATATTATATGCTAGTTGAGTTATGTTTTTTAAACCGTTCTTAACTATTAAAAAAATTAATTTATTCTCAACTTTATAGGATGTATTATTTTAAACAAAAATAATCTTTTTTGAATTTTTTTATAACTACAACTTAAAAGTGGAGAGATTTTAACGCAAGACCTCTTATTCTCGGAAACATACCGATGCCAGCTTAAGCTAAGTTGTGTTGGCAAATCAAACAATTTTCTAAAGTATCAAATCTTCATCTTTCATTAGATTTTGCTGAAAAGACATCAATGCATTAAATATAGCACAATTATTTTGTAAATAGCAAAATTAATAAATAAAAAAACAATTCTAAAATATGTAAAAATATAAAAGGGAAAAAATAAAAACAAAAGATTTCAAGGGAGTTGAAATTTGAAATATAAAGAAATTAATATACATATTAGAGATTTAAAATAATATATAATTTAAATATTAAAAAATAAAATTTCAAAATTAAAATCAAATATAAATATTGGAAAAATTATATATGTAAATAAAAAATTAATAAAAAAATATTACAAATATAGAAAATGAAACAAATTCTTCAAGAAAAAATTACTTTTGGTTGTTTTTCAAATTTGGTGTATTTTTTAGGAATGTTTCTATAATTTTAGAAGCAAGAAAGAAAAACATTTATCAAACAAGCTTGCTTCTTATAAAAAGAAAAATAATAACTGGAAACAAAAAAAAATCATAAACGTTATCAAATAAACTTGTTTTCTAAACGGCTGCATGGTGTCTAAGAGATATACCACTCTAAATTACATGTTTGTAATACCATATTTAGATATTAAAAAAACGAAAAAAACCCCAAATTAATGAATTAGTGCATTTGACCCTATTTCTTTCTGATGAACTGATGTGAGTATTCATATTTTGATGGAGAAGCTCGTGAGATCAATGTTTATAGGAAGGAGCAGATTCAAGCAAGATTATAGGTATTGAGTTTGAATTTTTTTTAGAAAAGAATACAAGTTTTGCTATTATTAATATTAAAGCTTGAAGTACATGAGAGATATACAAAAAAGCAATAGGGAAGGAAGGATCAGCAGAAGTTAGAATTAGGATTGTTGATGGCAAATCAAGGAAAGGATATTCATTTGTTTCACAATGCTTCGATGTAAGATTTGTAATTTTAGGGAAAGAGATAACTCACCAAAGAACGTAGAGCTTGTACATTGGTGTGGTATTTGCCACAAATAATTTAATGTTTAACTTAGTGAAATAGTGCTGCTAAGAACTTTGAAGTAGGGAAGGAATTCATGAGAAGTATTTATTGTAGAGTTGACTTAGGGCTCTGGACCTGGATTGGGATGATCCTTGGTTCCTCTCAGATTAGAAATGCATTTGGCATGTCTTGTTTGGCAAAAAGCTAACCTTGACCTCGACAAATGTCAAGCAATTTGCACGTAGCTTGAATCCCACTATTTCATAGTGTCACACCCTGCATCGGGTGTCACAATCGTAGTCTTTCAAGTTTCGGACAGACGATTGTGCGGCACTTGTTCGAACTCGAGCAACAAGTCAGTCGTCAGAATTCGAAAGTCACGGACATACTCAGTGTATGATGTAATCTTTTTTCGCGTTCTTAAGAAAATTGTGTATAAAACATGAGAAAGAAAGAAATACATTGAAATTGACATTATAATATATAATGAAGACTGTCAGTTACAAAAAAAAAAATTGCTTGCAAAGAGTGCGACAATGCTTGAGCGGGGATTCAACTACTCTACCTCTTTTATAATACATTTTGAACATTTTCAGCTCTGGTACGCTTGCATATGAAAATGTCGAAACATCGCACCCAAGCTTTATGACTTAAAAAGGAAAGCAGCTAGCTAAACTAAATACATGACATAAAGATAAGATAAATTTGGGGTATTTGGGCAAACAACATCTTGGACAAGTATGATCGTGACATTCTCCCTCAATTAAACAGTTGACGTCCCCGTCGACTGGCAAAACTGGAATTCTTTGATCTTTTGCTTCCACGCTTCAAGGCTTCGATACGTCTCCAACTTGTTTCTTCCATGGAGAGGTTCTTCCACTTTCACTAGGAATTTATGTATCCTCATCGTGGGTCTTATACCTTTCCTCACTATCTCAACAAGGACTTCTTCCACTCCTGCTAGTCCCTCGTATCTTCTCACAAGGTGATGGTCTTTCTATCTTTGGAACCGAGTATGTTCAGGTCACAGTTTAACAAGTACTTGATCTCCCACATGAAAGTCTAGGGGGTGACACTTCTTATCTGCCCATTTTTCAGCTGCTTCGAGGTTTTCTCTAGATCAATCTGAGCGATGTCTTCTTGGTAATGTTGCGAGCCTGAAGACTCTTTATGGTACGTAAATGAATGTTCTCTGAAATAGTGTCTTTAGGACTTGAACAAACCATTTTTCAGCTGCTTCGAGGTTTTCTCTAGATTGATCTTAGCGATGTCTTCTTGGTAATGTTGCGAGCCTGAAGACTTTTTATGGTACGTAAATGAATGTTCTCTGAAATAGTGCCTATGGGACTTGAACAAAGGGCCTAACCCTTTTTATGACATGAGAGAGGTTTCTGTTTATTGGTAGGACCATAAAAAGGTTGTCTATTAGAGGAGCACTGATATTTAAGGATTAGAGGTAATTTAGAGGTAAAACGGTAATTTGATCCAGCTTGTGTTACGAACACTCGTGAAGGACTAACTATTATTGGTCTTTATTCGTGGACACATAAATACATCTATAGTGAGAAAAGTTCAGTTGTGAGTCTTTAGTGGAGTGTAGTCACAGTCAACGAATATTGATCAATGTGGTTAATGAATTTGGTCAATTAATCTCATATCGTTGTAGCTTCTGATTTGTAGGTCTATTAGGTCTCATTGCTAGCTTGTAAAGGGTAATGAGATTTATTTATATTAGTTGTAATTTAATGTTCAAAATTACTACGAGAATTAGTTTAAGTGATATATTATAATATAAAGTTTATCAAAATTTATTTTATAAGTTGTATATGATTCAAGATTAATTTATGAGAGATAAAATATTTGAATGAGTTAAAATGTTAATTTAAGGGGAGTTTGCAAACAAAAAAAAAATGATAATAGAATTCATGTCACTTACATTTTTAAAATTGCAAATAGCAAATTTAAAAGCAGATTACCGTTATATTTGCCAAATTTACAACATGCAAAAAATAGATGTTGTAGCTATTTTTTTTATTATCTAAATGCAATTTCTCATAATTTAATGTGAATTTGATTCATATTAAAATTATTGATTACGAGAGAAACTTATAATTGAATTTTATTCGAATTTAATTGATTGATTAATAGATTAATAGTTAATTAATTAGTTGATTTGAAATTTTTATTAATTTAATATTTTTAAAATTAATAGAATTTCATGATTCTCTCATACTCCCTTTTCTATTTGAAGAAGAAAATATAGTTATAAATATCTAGAAGAAAACAATTTTCTTTAATTAATTAATCAAGAAAAAAAATGTTTTTACTTTTTGTAAAAAAAAATAGTTTCTCTCTAAACATTTTTTTTATCCCACTTACTTTCTCCAAATTAATCTCAATTTGGAGATTTACTTTGTAAATTGAGAAACATAAACAAATAAGTTTTTCTTTCTCTAATCTATAATTAGAAAGTATGCTTAGTTTTTAAGTTTTAATAAGAAAATTAGTTTCTTAATTATTTTTGTCGAACTAGTATTTTAGCATTCTCAAATTAATTTGAGGAATGATTCTATAAAATATTCCTCTACTAGCTCATATGGAATAAACTTAGAATAAAATGTTGAAATGAGTTGAATTGTTCCTTTTAGATAAGGAGAGAGAAACCGATAAGTATGTGTGATATAGCAATTGATTATCGAATTAAAAATAGAGCTTTATGTTTAAATGGGATTTAAATATTAAAGATATGAATACAAATTCATACTCAAAAGCTCGAAAATGATGGATATAGTCAAAGTTGTAAAAAATCAAATAGTTGACTTTTGACTTTGAAAAGTCAAACTTTGACCGACAATATATTCAAATATGATTTAAATTTTGAGAAAATGAATGTGGATTTATGCTCGAAAAGATAGACAAATAGTAAAAAGTCAAAATGTTGATTAAGGCTAAACTTTGACTTTTGACCAAATGACTATTTTGCCCTTTGACCAAAGTTAGTGGGAAAATCCAACATTTTGTTGGATAATTCTACTAACTCTAGTGGCTAAGTGTTGTGTTTTGATGAAGATAGAAAATCTACTAGATACTTTGAGTTGTTGGTCTTTAGTATTGCATAGACATGCAATTTTGCATGAAAAATCCTTATAAATAGGACCTTTGAACTCATTTGATGGGTTGGCTATTGAATTTGAACTCACACCAAATTGATTTTTTTTCTTATTTACTTTTTTAAAAAAAAGAAAGGAAATTTACCAAGTCCATTTCTTTTTCCATCTATTTCTCTCTCTGTTCTTTCATCCGACGGGTCCCACAACCCAGTTCTGAGTCTAGAGGATAATAAGTCAACCTTAGTGGTTGTTCGAAAAAAAAACGAAGCTTCAAATGTAAGTATTCTAAAACTTTATTTTTTCGGTTTATGGTTTACTAGTTAATTAAGAGTAATTAGGGTGGAATTTTGATTCAATTGTTCCCATGGAACCTTATCCTCTACCTCGACCGGGGATTGACTGTTGATACACGATCCAAGCCATTAATTTTTTTTCTATTCGTTATTATCTTATTACCAAATCAACGCGGCTAGTTAACAGGATGACTCCACTTTTATGAATCATTAAATCCTAGAAATTCTTGTTCTGATGTATCATGTAAATTCGTTGAAATGAAAAAATCAAATAATTCTTTGTGGTGGAACAAAATATCTCTCATTTCCCCCTCGAAAATTTTTTTTGGGGGGGTTTCTAAAGGAATATTGTTATGTTGCCTCGAACGGTGCGCTAATTCTCTGAATCCCGTACCAACGGGTATCATGCCTCCTAGAACAACGTTCTCTTTCAAACCTCTCAACCAATCGATACGACCTCGGAGGGCGGCTTTTGCTAAAACTCGAGCAGTTTCTTGAAAACTTGCTTCCGATATGAAACTTTGAGTATTTAGAGATGCTTTCGTTATTCCCAATAATACGGCTCGGTAACAGATCGCTTCTTCCAAAGCACGCCCTGTTTGTTCCGCTCTTTTTTCGTTGTGCTTGACTTAGTTTCATCATAATGAAGGATATAGTGAAAGAATAAAAATAATAATAAAGAAGTATTATTATTATATATGGTTATAAATGGCCAAGATTTTGTGCAAATAAGGAACTTATTGAGAAAAGATAATGAGAATAAAAATATGTGTATATATTGTTATTGTGTATATATATATAATACCGATATATACATATAACCTACAAGAAAAATTAAAAATGAAGGTGAAAAGAAAATAATAATGATAAATATTAAGTAGCATTGAAATTCTTAAATTGAAGAGAAAAACTGAAAAAGAAAGGGTTATTCATATTTAAATTGATTTTGGTTGCATGCGTTTGAAAAGTCCTTTTGTTGAAGATTTAAATGACAGATTTTTTCCATTAATGTTAAATTGTTCTCGACCTCAATTTTGGGTAAAGTTAATTTGGAAGAATTTTTGGATGAAAGCCAACTTTTAATTTTATTGATTAAAATATTGAATTTTTCTTTTATGATTAAGATTGAATTAATTGGAGATTTTTTACTGTGAGCAAATGAATATATTTAGTTAATATCTCACGTAAGAGATTCTACTACTAGACATTTGAAAATAGATTAAAGAGCTTGCATGTATTTTTCATTATACATTGATGTAGCAAAGTGCATAATTGATATAGATAGCTACCATACATGACTGATATGTTATGACTGATATGTTATGACAGATATGTTATGACTGATATATTATGACTGATATGATTGAGATATGTTATGATTAAGATGACTATATTATGATGCATGTTATATTAATCACGTGATAGAGATGTTATGGTTGATATTCATGTCATGTTATGATGTTATGTTATTTTACATGTTATAGATTGTGATTCTCTGTTAACTTTGTCTATTAGGGTCGTACCCATATGGGTGTCCCTCGAGATGATTTAGTGATCCGACGGGGTTACTTACAATCTGATTCTCTTAGGTGTTCCTTTAGGTCGTTGAAGACCAGTTTCTCTTAGGTGTTCCTTCGAGTCACCGTAGACCAGTTTCTCGTTGGTGTTCCATTGAGTCGTCGAAGTCCAGTTTCTCTTTGGTGTTCCTTCAAATTCATTGAAGACTAGATGTGTTCCTACGGGTTCACTAGATAACGTGTGTTCGAGTGGACGATAGTTATAGGGTACTTCATCACGAAACCCTAATGAAAAATTAACAGACACCTAGTGGGACAAGTAGTGGGTCCCTTATTGAGTATGTGTTTATACTCTATTATCTATTTCAGGCAAAGGTAAAGATAGAGGAAAAATGAGCGACAAAAATTCAGGCAAAGGTAAAGATAGAGAAAATGAGTGACAGAAAGGATCCTTGACATGCCATATGGGAACATAGTTTTGCTTCAACTTTTCATTATTTATTTTCATGGTTTTGAATTTAAATATTTTTATTATCTTTAAAATTGTAGAACTATCTGCGCAATATGTTTTCATGCTATTTTTAATGAAAATTTAGTTTTTCTCTTTTCTTGAAATTGTCAAAATTATCATTTATCTTTTAAGGTAATAACCTATCTTAGTATAAAGAGTTGAGTCATTACAATGTCCAAGAAAGAGTACTCTTTCAGAATTAGGAGCCTTATCATGCCTTATCATGGGCAGAGAATTGCAAGGCCCATGTGTTCTTTCTTTTAGAGAAATGTATCTCGATTTTTATTAAGATGTCTATTTCCATCCAAGAAGCTAGGACGTCGAGCAAACCAAGATGCTTATATAGGGCCTTCAAAGAAATAGCTAAAAAAAAATATTGTTAATAATAATAAAGAGTTAACATTTTGGTAAAGGATCTTGGGTGAAAAAAAAAATAGTAAGTTGGAAAAAAATTAGTTTAGAATAAATAAAACAAAAAGGAAAAATATAACATTTTTGTAAAAAAAAAAAACAAATGATCTAGCTATCTAAACAAAAAAGAAAAGTTAATAATTATTGAATTAAAAAAATATTTGGCTTTTCTTTTTTTATAAAAAATAATAAATAAAGAAAAAAATCTTGGATACATATGTTATTTGGTTTTTAAAAAAACAAAAGAAAAAATAAATAATTAAAAGAAATGGACATTTTTAAAAATAGCAAAATAAATCAAAATATTTACAAGGTATAGCAAAATTTTAGATTCTATCACTATAGTATACCAATGACTATCAGTGATAGAATTTGCTATAAGTTGTAAATATTTTGTAAAATCTACTTGTTTTAAAAATTCTCCTACCAAATAAATATAGCTAAATAGAAAAGAAATATTTAAAAATCAAACAAAAACTTTTAAAATTTAAACTTAAATTAAGAAATAGTTATGGAAAAGTGAGAGAAGAAAAAAAACAAATAACACATTTTCAAATATAGTAAAATAAACTAAAATATTTATAAATACAAAATTTTGGATCATATCCAAGGTAGAAACTGATAAATTTTTATCACTACTTAACTGATAGAAACATATCAATGTTTATCGATGTCTATTTTTAATAGAATATAAATTTTTGTTATATTTTGTCAAAAAAAATTTGACCATTCTCTAAAATAAAAACAATTAAAAAAAATATTTAACATATATATATATGAACTATTAATAAATAAAAGAAAAAATAAATTAAGAAATATGAAAAATTAATAAAGGTGGTAAAAGAATAAAATAAGCTAATATGTACATAATAAAAATCATAAAAGTTGGGAATTGAATTTATGCCCTTCACCTTTAGGCTATAAGTGATGATAAGGATGTTACCTCACCAAATGAGCCAAATAAAGATTTTAGGATAAAAGAAAGGAAATAGAATTAAATAAAATGGGAACATAACTAACAGAAACTATCTTTCATAATTTCTTCATTTTTGTCTAATTTTTAGAAACGTTTTTAAAATTTTGAAAAAGAGAAACGAAAATAGTTATTAAACACATCTAATTCTTAAAAAATAAAAAACCGAAAATAGGAACATTGTCAAACCTGAAATAGACCCTCGATGACACATAGTTCTATATAAATTAGAATTCTTCTCATCTAAAATTGATTAAAAAGTAAACATAAATAAACAATTTATTTTTTAATGACAAAATTACCATTAACCAAATAGTATGAACCTTTTTCAAGGGACGTAAGTACGTATAGTAGTATAGTTAGATAAAGAAAACACATAGACATCATCTAGGGTAAAAAAAAATCATCACATTCCATTCGTTTATTGTTGACTCCCATACAATTTATTCCTATATATCTTTAATTCTCAAACATTTAGACCTTTAACAAAATGACCCTCTAAATGTTACATACTTATAATGAAACTTTTGAAATGAATAAGGACATATTAGAATTTATTCTAAATTCTATGAGCATAATTGAAACTTGTCAACAGTCACATGTATCACTATTTTATTCATTTATGCTATGTCATTTCACCATTTTTTTACTTTAACAAAAAAGTCGAAAAAAGTTTAGAGTTATAATTAAAATCTACTACTATATAGTTTTAGTTGATAGATTTAGTTTACTTCGACTATTTTAATAAATAATATTTTTAGGCTCTCAACTTTTAAGAATGTCTAAACATCGTTAACATATTCAAATCTTATAACAATTAATTTGCCTATCAATTTTTTTTAACTTTCAACTTTGTTAGGGTTGTTTGTAAATTTTAGGGTTAAGGGGAAAGAAATTACTACCCTTAATCCCTTTATTCCTCTTTCCTTATTTATTACCGCACTTAATCCTTTCATTTTTCAATATAATTCTCTTTCTTCTCCTTGTTCTCTTTCCTCATTTATTTTTTCCTCTTTTCTAATTTATTTATTATTTTCTTCAAATTAATCATCTTATTTCTTCTCTTTTCGAAACAAATTAATTTTCTCTTTTGTTCTTCTTCGTGTGTCAAACGAATTAGTCATCTCTCTAGTATGTTGCTTATCACTCTCATCAAGAAAAAAAATTAATAAATGAAAGAAAAAATATTAAAAATAAAAGAAAAAATAAAAACAAGAGAATACATTTTTTTTATTGTATATGATTGATGATACAAACTTAGAATACAAATTTTTCTTTTTTTTTTTGTATTCTACTTACGGTACAATTTAAAGAAACATATTTTACATAAATGAAAAAGAACAATACAATTTGTTGGATTTTTTCTAAAAATAATGTAAAATTTGAAACATATTTCAAAAATAGGGTGGATGCAAAACTATTTTCAAAAATAGGTGTTTTGAGGTGAAGTCGTGTACGGGGTACACGACTTCCATGCAGTGGACCCCACATATTCTATTTTTTCCTTATTTTTATATTTATACTACACTGGGCCCCACATTTTTTAATTTTCTCATTATTTATATACGTGGGTCCCACACACTTCACTTTTTCTCATTATTTATATATACATACTCACATATAATATAATATATATATTATACATTCAAATTCTAAAAATATCTTTCTTTATTAAATTAATTTATTTTTTTTATTTTTTTTCTTTATATATTTTTAAATATCACAATCTTCAATCTTCAATTTTTCTTATTAAATTCATTTTTCTAATTTAATTTAATTCTTTCTTAATCAAAATTATACATATATTTTTTTTCCAATTTTCAATTTTTTTAAAAAAATCTCATATATTAACAAAACATGTTATTAAAAATATATTAAACAAATTAAAAGAGTAATAATAATAATTGAGATAAGTTAAAATTACTAAAAAAAATAATAATAATAACACTTGAAGCCACACATATTGATAATTGAATAAAAAGAAATTCATGTTTATGGTAAAAGGAAAAAAACAAGAATTGGTTCGATTACAAATTAAATTTAAAAACTTAATGGATAATTTTGAATTGCAAATTTATTGTTATTATTATTTTTAGAGTACGTTTCAACTTCTTTCAATTACTATTATTATTTTTATTTGTTTAATGTATTTTTTAATAACATATTTGGTTAATATATGTGTTTTTTTAAACAGAAAATTAGAAAAAGATATATATAATTTTGGTTAAGAAATAATTAAATTAAATTAGAAAAGATGAATTAATAAGAAAATTTGAAGATTGAGATATTAAATAAATATATATATATATATAAATTATTATTATTATTTCTATTTTTATTTGTTTAATATATTTTTAATAACATATTTGTTAATATATGAGTTTTTTTAAAAAAATTAAAAATTGGAAAAGAAGATATGTGTAATTTTGATTAAGAAAAATTTAAATTCAAGTAGAAAATGAATTTAATAAGAAAAATTGAAGATTGAAGATTGTGATATTTAAATATATATAAAGAAAAAATAAAAAAATAATTAATTTAATAAAGAAAGATATTTTTAGAATTTGAATGTATAATATATATATTATATTATATGTGAGTATGTATATATAAATAATGAGAAAAAGTGAAGTGTGTGTGACCCACGTATATAAATAATGAGAAAATTAAAAAATGTGGGGCCCAGTGTAGTATAAATATAAAAATAAGGAAAAAATAGAATATGTGGGGTCCACTACGTGGAAGACTTCACCTCAAAACACCTATTTTTTAAAATAGTTTTGCATCCACCCTATTTTTGAAATATGTTTCAAATTTTACATTATTTTTAGAAAAAATCCCAATTTGTTTGTATTGTGTGTACCGTCCAAATTATTTTTTATCCAAAATCAATTTAAAAATTAATACATATTTGTTGTGTGTTGGGGTTACGATATAAATGAAATATAAGCATTGTTTTAATACAATTTTTCGTTGTCTTGGAAAACAGTACGAACAAAATAAATAAGTTTAGACAATCACAAAAAAAAAAAAAAAATTAATACAATTTTTATTTGTATTTGGTTTATGAAAAATATTCCATAAGCATTTCTTAGGCATTGAAAAAAATGTAATTTAATTTCTTTCTCATATGGATTGCGATAGAAAAAACAAATATTTTTCATAAATTAAAAAACAAAGAGGATATTTTTTTAATGTATTGAATTAACAGATCAAATTTAACTACAAATTGAAGATAAATGAAAAATTAAATAATACAATTTCTGTGTGAATTGAGTTTACGGTATAAATTTCATAAACATATTTTACACAACCAAAAAAAAATTAATACACTTTATTTTGTAAGAAAGAAAAAATTACTATACAAATGAAAAAAAAAAATCTTTATTTTTGAAAGTATATTAGGTGATTGTTACAAGTAAAAAAAAAAATTTATACAAAATCAACAAAAAAAAAATTAATACAATTTTTTTTTGTTTTAGAGGTTGTACAGTACGAAAAATATACAAAAATGCAAAAAATATTAGCATATTTTTCATTTTGTATTGGGTTCGCGAAAAAAAAAAAACAATAGTTTCATTCCCACTCAAAAAATAATTATGTATTTTTTTCTCATATTGAGATTAACGTACAAATAAAAAAAAAATACACAAATGAAAAAAATACAAGATTTTTGTCGTAATTCTTATCCCAAATAATGCTTCTCCCAAACAAGGATTATAAATAATCCTCTATATTCTTTTCACTTAATCATTTCTCCAAACAAGCATTATAATAATCATTTCCTCCACTTAATCTGTCACTTTTCTTATTTCTTTTCCCCTTTATTCCTTTCCTTCCCCAAACGACTCCTTAAATATCTACTAAATACAAACTTAAGAGTTTGGATTTTGTTTCATAACTATTTTATTTTTTGCTTTTGCTTTTGCTTTTTGAAAATTAAACTCGTTTTCTCTCGTATTTTTACATGTCAATGCATCATTTTTAAGTAAAGAAGTTGAAATCTTAGCCAAATTTCAAAAATAAAAATATGTTTTCAAAATGTATAGACCTATTTGATAATAATTTCGTTTTTAGTATTTGGTGTTTGAAAACTAAACCTGTTTTCTCTTACAATCTTATATTCCGTAATTTATAAGTACAAAAGTTGGCATCTTAACCAAATTTCAAAAGCAAAAACAACTTTTTACAAGTGTTATTTTCTTTTAGTTTTCAAATTTTGGTTTGGTTCTAAAAACACTCATAAAATGTAGTCCAACAAAACTTGTAAATCAGTGAATGAAAGTGAAATTTGTAAGCTTAATTTTCACAAAATAAAAAACAAAAATCAAATGGTTATAAAAAACACAAACTTTTTTAGTTTTCAAAATTTGATTTGCCTTTTGAAAACATAGGAAAAGAAAGTAGATGATAAAACAATAAATTTAGAGGTAGAAGAAATGTTAAACGATTTATTCTTCAGAAACAAAAAAACTAAATGGTTGTCAAATTTCTTCAAAGACATTTTCAAAGTTTAAGGAACTAAATAGAAACGAATTTAAAAGATGAGGGACTAACTAATAATTATTATGTTTTTTTTTTACACCTACGTGTTGGAAGAGTTTTGATTGGAACAAAATGTCGAAAAATGCCAAAGTTGTCCTATTGAATAAATAAAAGAGTGAAAAGTTTAATGACATACCAAACAGAGACCACCGAAAAGTTTAAAAATTTGTTAGACATTTCTTAAGTTTAAAGGTCTAAATAGACGAGAAGTCGAAAATAGAAGGACTAACTTGCAAATATAATAATTAGGTAAATTGCAAGAGCTTTGATTGGAAGGAAAAGTAGGGGAAGGCCAAACCCTATATTGAAACACATTCTATTGGTCCAACTAAGCTTTCTCATCCACGAAACTTCCATGAGTTTCCTAATTCCCCAAATTCCCCAAAATCATCTCTCTATAAATACCCTCTTCTTCTTCCCTTTCAACTCTCCCCTTTCAATTTCCCTCCCTCATCGTCGAAAAATCTATTACCGACGCCTCACCTGAGCAGCCAATCCCAATTTCTCCCCGGAACCAACATTCATCTCTCTTCTGCTCCCCAATTCCCCGCTTGCTCAAGCTTTTTTAGGGTTTAGAAGAGCCCAGGAGGAGGAGGAGGAGGAGGAGGAGCTGGTTGTGAACAATGTCTGATGCGTTCTGCTCTGACTGCAAGCGTCAGACTGAGGTTGTTTTCGACCATTCCGCCGGAGATACCGTGTGTTCCGAGTGTGGTCTTGTCCTTGAATCCCACTCCATCGATGAGACCTCCGAGTGGAGGACTTTTGCCAATGAGTCTGGGGATAACGACCCGGTTCGTGTTGGTGGACCCACAAATCCTCTTTTGGCTGATGGTGGACTTTCCACGGTGATTGCGAAGCCTAATGGTACCACTGGGGAGTTCTTGTCCTCGTCGTTGGGTCGGTGGCAGAATCGTGGCTCCAATCCAGATCGAGGGTTGATTCTTGCTTTCAAGACCATTGCTACTATGTCTGATAGGTAAGGGGGTTTGATGTTTTGGATGCTGCTGAGGAAGATTGGAATTTGTTGGATTTCTCTTTATTGAGCTGCATCTTGATTTCCTTTCCTAACCCATATAGGCTTAAACAGATCGAATTGGGACTGTGGAGGGGTGGGAATTGGGAAATCGTAGTAAATTAAGGTTTTCTTGTATTCGTGGGGGAACTTCTGATCATGGATACAAATTTTGTGAACTGATTGTTGGCTCGGTGGTTGCTTAGGATTCGGGTCCTGCAGCTGGGGCTATTGGAAAAACTTTAGTCCTTTAAAGAAACGTTTTTTTTATGCTTGGTAGAGAAATTGATTAAAATCTTTGGATTAGTGATCTTATCTTATTTGTGGAATTGACTAATCGGAATTTAGAAACTTGGAGTTGAGCTAAGAAGTCATGTAAATGAAAAGCCAATCTGGGTAGATCTTTTGGAGGAGAATATCGACTTGAAACATATACCCATGCTGTAGATGTGCACTTATGTGGTTGAGCTGAATTTAATGAAATGGTTCTTCAGGTCTGGAATGCCCAGGAACAAAACGTTTTGAGTTGAATTTTCTTGTAGCTTTTGCTTTATTTCTTCAATATTCTGGCAAGCAACTTTGTTGGTGGAATGGGAATGGTATATCTTAAGTTCACACAATTAGGTTGATTTACCTTGTCACTTTGGAGTTCCGAATTTTTTTTTATTCATACTGGGGGAAGCCACTTCTCTAATTGGAATTAAGTAGTGAATAAACTTTTCTGTTATCGTCCTTGCCACTGGTCATGGATCGTTCTTTGGGGTTTTCATATTTTAGTTCATTTTATGGTCTTCTTGTAATGTAATTATAATTTTTGGGCTGCTTAGTATAAGTACCCCAACTTTGAGTTATGATAAGATGAAACTGATTTATAATGTTTAATAAATATATGAGTTTGCCACATTTAGAAAGGACTAATACAGCTAGCTTTATTGTGTTTCAGGTTGGGCCTTGTTGCAACCATAAAGGTATGCAGTTTTCGACCCATTATGACATAATTCCACGAGTTTCCATTTCATGTATTTTCTCAAAGCATTCAGGTTAGTTGTCAGTATAGAATGATCATGCAGTATTCTCAAGGTTTGAGATAATGTATGTTTCATAGTTTTTGATAACATTTATCTGGAAGTGATGCACAATGAATGAATGACCAAAGGAATCGTCAGATATATACGGTTCAAGTTCACATACCCACACACACACATATAGATAAGGAACAACACTCACTATGAAAAAGGAGGTTATAAAGGATGGGAGATGTGTTTCCCTGCCTAGCTATGTGGATTACAAAATGCTTTTCAGTTGGTTTAAATTTGAAGAGAAAGTAAAGAAAAACATTATTAAAGATTAAACACCAGCATAAAGTGTGAGCCCTGAACGTGGGATTGAAGACCATGCGAATTGTGTGATGTAAGCCTAGAATAGAAAATAACCAAAATTTTCAGAGAGACAGAAAATTCTATAATTTCTAGATTATGCATGCCTCAATAGTTGAGTCACTTCACGCACTGGCTTATTGGTATTAGCCTCAGGACTAACAAGTGTGTTATGGCTTCATTTTGTTGTTTGTGGTCACAAAACACATCTTGAAGGTAGAATGCTGTTGATCAAGGGTTGAAAGCAGCAAAAGGGAGAGGAATTTATGGAAAATTAACAACACAAATATTGAGGAGACTGAATAAGGAGGTTGAAACTTCAAAGCCACAACCATTTAGCTAAAAGGAGGGCTTTGTTACTCATCCTAAAGTTTCCAATTTCCAAACCTCCGAAAGATACTGGTCTCTCAATAACCTTGCACCTAATCAAACCTTTTCCTCTTCTTTCACAAATCCCTTCCTAGAGGAAGTCACACATCAACCTCTCCAAACATTTCATACCTCACACAGAGCCCTAAAAAGAGAGAAGAATACATGGACATTAAGTTCTGCCTACGGGAAAAAATATTCTGTATACTTTCATTAATTCCCGTCTTTATTCATCTACAACAGACTGTTGATTTATCACAAGTACAGTGTGTTTTTAAAGAAACTTGGTAGAATTTTTAAAAACACATTGTAGCTGTTGTGATAAATCAGTGTATGTTATAGATTGAGTAAAGACAGGACTTAATTGTGTTTAAACACGACTAATGAATTTATACCACGTAGATATTTTAATAAAATATTTAGTTTATATAAGAAAAAGTCTTTATGAGGACAAATGCGTAAGGAAGTTAAGGAAGAGGCTTGTGGCATCTGGAAGAATGAATATTGGTGATTGAGTGAGGAAGTTGAGCATTATCAGAAGAAAACGTAGGAGACAGTAAATTACACTGGTTAATGGGTGAAAGAAAAAGAAATTGTCTATAATATTGGAGAATTCTCTAGAAGCAGCCAATTAGATAATACTTGTAGCCAATTAGATAATACCTGTATAAAGAATTTTCTGTTATTCGTTCTACCTTTTGGGTAGATGAGACACTGAGTTTAACATCATCAACAGATTAATAATGAGAGTGTTAGAATTTTTTGCCTGGGGGTGGAGAGTTTGACTGCTTCTTCTTGGGTGTCTACTAAATTTTAACTTTTGTTATCTGTGGCAATTGTACTTTTGTCTTTCCTATAAAGATGTATTTGTAGAAGGGCTTTTTTTTTCGTTTCTTTTTTTCCATGGTGTTTTTTGCATTCTCTCTGCGAATAAATAGTTTTTCATTAAAAAATAGATTTGCTTCCTATCAAAAGAGGTGATTCAATGTTTTACATTTGATTTTGATTGACTAAGAGGTCATGGGTTTAATCCATGGTTAGCCACCAATTTTCTCTGAGTTTCTTTGACATCCAAATGTCGTAGAGTCAGGTAGGTGACGTGAGATTAGTTGGGATGCGAGTATATCTAGGTCGAACACTCACACACAAAAAAATAATAATTACATCCGATCTGTTATTGGATCCAAATGCAATATTTAAGAAAAAAATATTCAAGTTTGGAATTATGTTTATTCAGTTTGTTAAATGTTTATGAATTTATTCTTCGCAGTTGCTACATGCTGTGGTACAGTTCTAATGTGATTGTAGTTGCAACCATTGATAGGATAACTTGTGAAGATTACAATCTGAAGTCTTTGAATTTCTGGCCAAGTTACTTTATAATGAAATTGTTCCTCCAAACTGTAAAGTGCCGTAGACTAATTATTCAAACAAGGAAAATTCCTCTGGTCCAGAATAGGTTTACATGAAATTATATACCGGTATTATATGATTTGGATATCAGCTTAGTTTTAGATTGCTTTTCTCTATATCATTCATTTCTCTAGCAAGTGATCTTTGAAGATGTTTAATTTTCTTAAACGATTTTCTCATTTATTAATTACATACAGGATCGGGCCAATGAGATATATAAAAGAGTAGAAGATCAAAAATCTAGTAGAGGAAGAAATCAAGATGCTTTATTGGCTGCTTGCTTATACATTGCTTGTCGACAAGAAGATAAACCCCGCACGGTCAAGGGTATTGCTCCTTTGATATCCGGAGCATTTGTGGTTTAATTTCTATACTTAACTAACCATGCTGATTTTGATTAGAAATTTGCTCTGTTGCCAATGGGGCAACAAAGAAGGAGATTGGGCGAGCAAAAGAATACATTGTGAAACAGTTGGGGTTGGAGACAGGTCAGTCTGTAGAGATGGGGACAATACACGCTGGAGACTTTATGGTGAGGCTTTTGGTGAAAAAAATTCACTTCGAGTTTTTGACCTTGATCATGGACAATATGTCGTTTGTTTCTTCTTATGTCATTTTTTTCTTAAATGAATATAGAGGCGTTTTTGTTCAAATCTTGGGATGAATAATCAAGCTGTTAAAGCTGCCCAAGAAGCTGTACAGAAATCTGAAGAGTTTGATATTCGGTAACGTTTGTTTTCTTTGGTTGTTGTGAGATTATGAATTTATTGTTTTAGCTTTCTTCTTTATGGTCATTTGTTTGGTTGGTTAGTTAAGTATTCTCTGAACTCTGAGAAGTTACTTCTGTGTTTATGTTTGACAAAATTCACCCTGTGAACAACTACAGATCCCTCTTCTGGTCTGGCAGTAGTAGCCAAAGCTTTTTCCCATTCCAAAACAAAAAAAGAAAAAAAAAAAAGAGGGTAAAAGGGAAAAAAATATTTATAATTGGTTTCCATGAAGTCAGTCTCTTATCGACTATGGGCAGACCTAAGGTTGAATGTTACAGTTAAATAGGTGCTTGCTTTGCTCACTGCCTCATGTTGATCTCTTTGATCTCTAACTTAGAATTGAAATATTTTTATCTCTGAGCAGAGCTTTAGAATATACTTTCATATTTTCATCATTCACGATTATTAGCTTTGCCTATTCTCGGAATATTGAACTTGATATGCTTATTAGAAAATGTAGAAGTTTAAGTATGGTTTTTAAGCTTAGGCACCCATCCCTATGTAGAAGTTCTTAAGTTAAGGCTCCCATTTCAAATCAAAATCCAAACTTGATATACTTCCTTCTCTTGAGGCTGAGGGCTCCACCCCATAGCATGGTTTCACAGAGAAAGAAGCCTAAAAACAACTACAAGTGGTGCAAGTGCAGGGAAAGAACCAAAAACCGAGCAAACTGCTAGCTGCTGGTGGTTTGGTTTGTAACCAGTTTAGGTTGGTCGTTTCGGTTTGTGTAGAGAAAACTGGTCAAATTTGTTTGGTTCCAAGTTTTGCATGAATCAGAACGAATAAACTTGAAACTGACCGATAATATGTATTGTGATAATCATAGTACACTCTGAAAGGGCACATCAATGCAGATGGTTGCAAGCCCCCTTAGGAACTGCGTAGGGTACCACCAGTTCTTTTCCCATTAGTTAATCACCTACAGCGGGCTGCTCTGAAAAAATTCCAAATCTTTATTTGACTGGTCCACAGTTTTGCAGGCTCACCTCCAGCCAAGCCCATGGAATGATGAACAAGTCAGAAAATTCAATAAATGGTGAACCGTCTGTTAGGTACCTAGATTTAGATAGAGTTAAGGGTAGTTAGTTACATAAGGCAATTCGATGGTTATAAATAGGAAGTTGGGGAGGGAAGAAAGACATGGAGAATTTGGTGAAGTTAATGGGCTGCAACATTCCTTGAAAGAAAGGAAGGGCAGAGGGTTAGGGTTCTTTTACTTGTTTGTTCTTTAGTATTGTAATTTTCTGTTTGAGATATCAGTAAAATAGAAACACTATATCAGTGTTCTATTACTGTCAAACCAAACCGATTGAACCGTCAATTTACCGGTTGAGCGGTTAGGTTGGTTTAATGTGTTTGTTTGGTTCTGCCTTAACATTTCTTTGATATTCTAATCGGTTTTACTTGAGCACCCAAACTGAGCTGAACCAACTAGAATACACCACACCCCCAACAACTTCTGCAAGTCTTCAATTTTACCCCTTCAATTTTACCCTTTTCTTGGGTGGGGTTATGAATTTTTGGCATTTGAGGGTCTAACTGTGATCCTTCCGAGGCTTACTATTCAGTATATTTCCAAATTGTAGAATATACTATTGGTGCTAAATGTTTTGCTAGGACTGGAATTTATTTTTGTTGACTTCTTGCTTAAGAGTATTTTCTTTCCTCTTTCCAGGAGAAGCCCAATTTCCATTGCAGCAGCAGTTATTTATATTATTACTCAGCTTTCAGATGATAAGAAGCCTCTGAAAGGTAAATATTAACTGCCAAAATGTTTGATACTGATTCTACCGATTGTTTCTAGAATCTTTGGTTTTCCACTCGAAACAAAATTTGACCCCTATATTCCTTAGCATAGTTGTCATCAGCCTTGATATGAAATTTGATAGAATTTTATGCATTAAATGTGTGGCTCTGATTTGAGTGCAGATATATCGGTAGCTACCGGTGTTGCGGAAGGAACAATCAGAAATTCATATAAAGATCTCTATCCACACGTGTCGAAGATATTACCGGGTTGGTATGCTAAAGAGGAGGATCTTAAGAACCTCTGCAGTCCTTAAAATGTAGAGCAAAGCGACAACGACGTATGACGGGAATTTAATCAAAATTGAAGTTACTCTTTTTCTTTAGCCTTCTTGTACTTAAAACTCTTTGAGATTTGCTAGAAAGAAAATCTCCACCTTCTGCTTCTCCTTTTTCTAAATAGATTTATTGCCATTATGAAATTCTAAATGACCCTCCCCCCTCCCCCCCAAACTTGCCCCATAGTTTTCACCTCATTCACAATGAAAAGTTGTCCAAAATTTTGTGATGCTCTCATGACTTTATCAATATCAACATTTAGCATTTGCCTCAAGTTTACACCCATTTTTAGCGGTTCTTATGGCTCCCTAAGGGTTTAAAGATTGGTTGGTATTTCGACTTTGCTTTCCGTTTGTTCATCTTATTCTTCTTTTTAATTATATTTCTTTTTCTTCTTTATTTTTGTATATTTCATGTTTTTGTTTTCTTTTCAAAGCTTTCAGCAATATATTTTGCTATTATCACTACAGGATTAAAAAGCTTGGCCACCCAACATTAATCTTTTCAACGGTTTAATTTACAATGATCTGTTAATATTTATCAGAAAATTTACATACGATAATAGCGTTTGAGCATTTGATCTTTTGTCTTTATACCACGGTGAATTAATTTAGAACTTCAGTGTTTTGTTAAATATCTAGTCTCTTAATCTTCTTAATAGTTAATGTAAAGTGTTTTTTGCTCTCGTCGAATGAGAAATTTCCGATTAATCCTAAATTGTCTAAAACCATCTATTTTGGTTCAATTAAGAAAAAAAAGTTATTTTAACCAAAATGCTAAATAAGACCCAAGTCCATATAGTTGGATGCAAGGGCTTGTGTTCGCCAACCAAATCCACACCTGCAAAGCCCATATGAGAATCATATAAATAGATAAGTTTTCTTCATTTCAAGTTCAAAAGATTTTACTCTTAAATAGTCTAGAGAATTCTCCCAACAAATAGAAGATTTCATAGTTCCTGAAGTGAACTACATCAAGTAAGCATTCAACCGAGAGAGAATCAGAGGTCTAAGTACTAGAGATCGAACCACACTCGCATCAAACCTGAATCTACACGAGTTTAACTCCATGAAACATGTTTCTTCGTAAACCTTGTGTGTGAATAAATTAGCATGTCAATTGGGACATTTCTACCTGCAATCTCTCTTTCAAAATCCAAATAAAAGAATCAATCAATGACAATAAAGAAAGTTGTATCCAAAGAAACTGTTGCAAGTGACTTCTGCATGAGACTTGATATCCAGAGTTATTCAAAGAGGATAATGCAAGAACAAGGTTCTATTCTCACAAAGAAAAGTTGGAAATAACTAGTCTACTAAAGAAGAGATTGTCGTAAGAAAGAATCCTTTATTTGACAATTCTGTTTTTGCTTCTGATCTACCAGAGAAAGAATCACACCTTGAAATAGTGTCTGTCATGATGACATTAGTAATATTTGAGGCAGTCATGGCAAAGATAGAGAGAAAAATAGATCTCCTAATGAAAGCTATATGAAGGAGCGAGATCATGAAATCGTTGTCTTGAGAGATCAAATAAAGGCTTGTGAAATTGTTGAGTCGAGTCAAACTTCTCCTATCAAAGCTAATGATAGAGGAAATGTTGTGTTGCAAGAAAACCAAGTGCAACAATACATCTTTATCGCCTCCTTATCAGTTCAACAACTATATAATATGATTACAAGCTCCATATGGGCTTAGTATGGAGAACCACTTTTATGTATTCCAAACCACATACTAGGAGAATCGATGACTTGAAAATGCTTGTTGGAAACCAACATCCACAGTTCCAACAATTCAATGGAAAGGGCACTCCAAAAGAACGCATTGCTCATTTTGTTGAAACATGCAAAAATGCAGGGAGCAGAGGAGACCAACTGGTCAGACAGTTTGTTTGAAGCTTAACAGAAAATGCTTTCGAGTGGTATATCAATCTAGAGTCGAAAGTGATTGATAGTTGGGAGCAACTAGAAAAAGAGTTCCTCAACCACTTTTATAGCAATAGACCCATCGCCAGCATGATGAAGCTAACAAACACCAAACAACATAAGGGAGAGCCAGCCATTGACTACATAAACCGATAAATAGCTTTGAGTTTGAATTGCAAAGATAAATTGGTCGAAACTCTTTGTAGTGGAGACGTGGACCTAAGGCATGCATTGAGAGCTTATCTACATCTTGTAGGGAATAAGGCCCCACATGTTTGAAGAGTTGGCAACTTCCGCCGATGATATAGAGCTAAGCATTGCCAATAGGGGAACGAAAGTTTTCCTAATCTCTTAAGGAAAAAAAAGGAAAGAAGGAAATCAAAGGAATTGGAGGGATTGGAGACAGCGCCATAAAATAATCTATGGTCGTCCATACGACCCTACTAAAATTTTCCTCCAAAAAAAGAGATCAAAGCTAAAAGGAGAAATGACAGAGAGAAGCATCATCCAATTCTTTAAGAAAGGTAGAAAAAGATTTAACCATTT
Source organism: Cucumis sativus (assembly GCF_000004075.3). Lineage (NCBI taxonomy): Eukaryota > Viridiplantae > Streptophyta > Magnoliopsida > Cucurbitales > Cucurbitaceae > Cucumis > Cucumis sativus. Next base: position 18,450,749 of record NC_026658.2, read on the forward strand.
CTTGGTTCAAATATTGCAGACATGTTAGAACATATACTAGAGAAGCAACTTATTCAACAACTAGAATATAAACCATTGGAGCAAGAAGGAAAAGTAGATAATTCCAACTACTACAAATATCATCAAATCATCAATCACACAATAGAGAAATGTTTTGTGCTGAAATAGCTAATTCTATGGTTGGCTCATGCTTGTTTTAATATGTGCATACAATTGTTCATGGATATGTTCTATTAAGTTCTAAGTGAATGACTTATGAGGAAACTAGACTAGGATGAGATGTGGTAAAAGAAACAAATTCTATATATGTGTTGCTAAACTTCTCATAATTTACGTGTAATACAAGTTTTTCTCTCTATCGTCTAAGTGTAAGCGAAGAGCGGTTTCCTGGAAAGTCCAAGGTCAAGCACAGAAAATTAAAGTTCCTATTAAACCTATCGCGCAACTAAACCTATGTTGTATATTCTATATAGTCTGAATATGAACAATATACTTCTACCTTAACTATATACACTAAGATGTATTTGGCGGTGCAAGGTAATCATAGCAATAGATAATGAGGTCAAGTTGCAGGCACAAGATGAAGGAATATTTAATTAACTGATCGTAACGTATTGTGTATTAATATTTTGAGGTGATACAAAGCATCTATTAACTTCAGAATTAAGGCAAGCATCCTTTCAACACCTTACCATACTTGCTCGCTTCTTGGGATTCAAATATTTAAAGTTAAGGTATGATTTGCATCTGATTAGTTTGTTTACATTTCAAGTAATTTATCCTAATTTAAGGTGAGTAACCTTTCGGTGCTTTCACCACACATGTTAACGTTTTTGCAATGTCACACCTCGCCTCACATGCGTTCTTACTTGCCATGCGAGACGCTGTATAACTTGAGTATTCGGACACATTTAAACATCAAAACACTCAACTTGAGGTCCTTTAGCTTTACTTAATCGCCTAGTTTCTTAAACTTAACTAAAATGATATACTTTAGGCTATAAGAATAATTAACATGAAGGGGATAATGAATAACTCATTTATTAAACTTTACTAAGCGTTTTACAAAAGCTTTACAAGATTACATAAACACAACTCTTAAGACTTAGAAAGTAAAACGCCTAATAGTTCTTTTCGCCTAGCAAGCCCTTCATCCTTTTCCTTACTTGGTCTTAACACATGAAACCTGGAAGGTAATCTTTAAAACGTAAGTCTAAAAGACTCCATGCGCTAGGTTTTATGAAAACCTTTTCGCAAACTGCCTTTCGTAAACATTATTTTGCCAAACATATCATTTTGCATAAATACATCTTTTCATATTAATATAATAAATCAGATAAATAATTTCACAATAACACACATTAGTCAACAATCATTCCTTTTGCCAATGACCTAAATCATTATTCTATGCAAAGACTCATCATCTCAAGTTTAAACTACTGAGATGGCCTTCTCATTATCAACATCCAATAATATCCTGATTCATTTCTTGTTGCTCGGGCCGAGATACAATGTACATCTTTTATGATGGAAAATGTAGACATGCGCAACAAAATTATGATCAAATTTTTACTCTGATTGCAACTTAAACACTTTAGTGATTAACATGCATTACAATCCTTAAATGAAACCAAATAGGGTTAATAGAAAAACTCACTTTTGATGTTTTTCTTTTCTTGTAATCTCCTCACGTGCTTTTAACGATCTCCTCACGAAATTGAAGCCGGAACTACCACTAGCGTTGACTAGCTATTCTCCAAATTTAGAATAGAGTTGTGAGACTAAAAAATGGTGGAGGAAATAGAGATATCTGATATCCTTTGGAGGAACCTAACCTTTAGGTTTCTTTTTTCGTTTTAATTTTGTTTTAATTTTTTTGATGTTCCAAACTTCAAATGAAAAGAGTTCTTGGTTTTATTTTGTAATTCTCAATTACAAAATTAATTTTCAATTTTTAAATCTAAGAGTCATTTCACCTTTGCTTAAAACTTGTTTACAAGCAAACTTATGAGCTAGCGGTTTCTCTCTCTTAAATCACATTTAAATCACATTTAAACATGAAACTCTATCTTAAGTTATAACTGATGACTATGTCAGATATATTTGTCGGTTTCTCTCTCTTTACCTAATTCGAACAATTCGAATTATTCCATCATAATATTCTAAGTTGATTTCTTATGAGCTAGCGGAGGATCCTTATGGACCTATAGATCATGGGCTCCAACGATCCGAGATTAACTGGCTAAACTCTTTAGACCGAGTTAATAAACCTTCGTTAACTAACGGGTCATTCCACTAAAGTCCTGTAGTTGCACTCCTCTCATTATAGATATATTTGTGTTCATGTGATATGACCATGATAAGTAAGTTAATCATTCACAGGTTGTTTATAATCTCAGTTGGGTCAAAGTACCGTTTTACCGTCGAGATTATATCTTTTCTCCTTAAGTCCCACCGATCCACTATTGAACAATTAGTTTAAGGTCCAACGTTTAAACCGAATCCTTCTTAGGCCAATGAGAGGGTGGGACCCCTTGTTCAAGACTTGGATTCAGTCCTTAAGGGAACAATCTATCTACTAACCCTAGAGTGGGTAGGAGTGAATTTCGTCTTGCACCCTATGTCCCTAGCTATCCACCCAATCTTACCCCAAAATGAGAGGCTTATTGGGCCAGTGCCATTGAGCTGCCCTCACCTATGCATATATAAGAATAAGTTCGTGTGAACAGAAGTTCATAGTTAGCTCAAGATTAAGATTAAGTTATATTGGATATCTATAAACAAAATAGTCAGTTTTATTAAAGTCAACGGTGTTATAACCTAAAAGCGACTATTTCTATGGTTCCAGTCTTATGTAAACTCTTTACATAGGATGCCCCCATTTTCATGACTTTACATGAACGATTCATGATCACATCGTTTATACTAACTATAAAGCGGGTCATATCCATAGTGTCCATAGACTCCCCAGAACAAGGTGTCCAACTATATTCCTATACTATAGACTATTTAGGCTATATACTCGAACTTGATCCACATTTATGTCTCTACATACAGTTCAAGTTTACTCAATAATAGACTTGGGACATTTTTTTATTGTCTTTAAGATTATAATATCAATAACGATTTTATTGAATAAAATATTATTATAAACTGTGAGTTTTAGGACATAAATTCCAACATTTTATACAATTTCTTGCCTCATGTCACAATGCACATCTTTTATGCATGGCTACCTTTATTCTTTATGTGCATATAACAATTAGCTCATTTATAGGAAGTAGACTAATGGTTTGAACAACATTTCATAAACATTGATACATGTAAAACATACTTCAAAACATAGCATAAGCTTTCCATAGTAATCTCTTGAAAACATTCGTATTGAAATAAGTATTTCAAACCAATAAACACTTTATTAAGAAGGCTTGAAATCATGTAAATCACTTTGAAGAAACATTCCAAAACATTCCCAAAACATTCCCAAAACATAGCTACGGTTTTTTGTTATACGACTGACGCTGAAGCGTGGTTAAATCTGTTAGAGAAGTGTTTAAAAGTGATGGACTGTCCCGAAGAGAAGAAAGTCAAGTTAGCAACTTTCCTACTGTAAAAGGAAGCAAAAGGATGGCAAATTTCAATTAAAGCTAGAAGAAGAGATACAAATACCATGAGTTTGATAGTTCGAGGACTATTTGAAGATAAATATTATTCCAAGGTCTATTGTGAAACAAAGAGGGATGAATTCCTAAGATTAAGATAAAATTCACTGTCAGTGGCTGAGTACAAAAGAAGGTTATAACAAAACTCTCTTGATATGTTGAACCAATTGTGGCATCCGAAAGTGATAGATGCCAACAATTCGAGAAAGGACATAGGCAAGAAATTCAGACTCCAGTAACAACAACATCAAAGTGGGAGGATTTTTCACAGTTTGTTGAAACTACTTTAAGAGTGGAACAAAGTTTATCATCAAGAAAGTTTGATGGTACGGATTACCAAACTGATTAGAAAATAAGCTATCAAGAAAGGAATCAAGAAACTAAAAAGAGCTTTAGACTTGAAATATCGAAAGGAAATAATTTTAAGAATGGATTCAAGAAAGGAAACTCGTTCCAGTCTCTAAACTTATAAAACAGTTATCAGAGGTCGATTGCAAGCAACAATAATAAACATGTTTGTGGAGAATGTAATTAGTACCATCTTGGACAATGTCTCAAAGGAGGAGACATTTGCTTTCGATGTAAGCAATCAGAACATTTTGCGAAAAATTTTCCTTTGATGAATAGAAGTCAACCAAGTGATCAAGGTACTATCTCTTTATCTGTAAATCAACCAAAAATAACTCCGAGAGGAGAAGGAACTAGCAAATATGAAATAAAAAGGAGTTATGAGAAATTAAGAACTATTGTGTTATAAGTATGTAACAAGTTCTATGTTATGTAAATAAAAGTATCATTTTATGTTTATTGCTTGATATTTAAAATTTTGAGGACAAAATTTCTTAAGGGGATAAGAATTGTGAAACTCAAAATTTCTTTAACCTTTGGAATTTGTTAAGCTTAGTCAAGGTCAAGAGAAAATGAAATTTATGGAAAAAAAGGTAAAAAATACTTGAAATTTAGATTTTAAGTTGAGGAAAAGAGCAAAGTTGAAAATTTTGACAAGTGTCAAAATTAAGTCATTAGTCGTTTGGAGGTTGTATGATGACAAAGGAAGGCTAAGAAAAACCTCCAAAAAAGCGTCATTTGGTGACAAAAGGAGGCTTGAGAACCTCCAAGCATAGACGCTTGAAATGGTTTGGGCGGCCAAAAGAAGGAAAACAATCTCTAAAGGGGTTAACTATTCCATCTTCGAAAGAAGGGGTTAAATACTGCCAGTGGTTGTGGAGATCTGTCTTCGAAAAGTTATGCAAATGTTATAAGTTTCATGTTGTGATCGTTTACTGATAAATGTCTTCAAGCTTCGATTTTATACTAAAATACTTATAAGACTTGTTTTATAAAATCGTACGTTGTTCACCAAGTCTTTCGACTTGTGCTTTCAAAAATGTTTGACCTCTTTCCAGGTATAGATTGTGGGTCTCTGTATGCTGAACTTACTGCTGGCAGGCCAACTTAGTTTTCATTATGCAAGGACATTGTTTTGTTTCAAGATAGTAATGTGATTGTTCAAATATTTTGTATCTTCATGTTATGTTCATTTTCCATGATACATTTTATAAAAGATTTTAAATGGGTCACACTACAGTTTAAAGTATTTCAAGTGAAAAGACTTCTGCTATTGATTGTTTCACGTTTCCATGTCATGTGTTAGTTTAGGTTGCTCTGGAGGCGCATGGCTTCAGCTGACATCAGGTCACATCACGAGACAAGCAAACAGGTGGCTGAGATGGGGTGTGACACACATGATACACTCAATATACATTTGGTACACATGATACACATATATACATATTTATACACTTGATACATATGTTATCATAAAATATAAATGATGAAAATAGCCAAATATTGTAGACTTTTACTTTAGTGGCAATTAAGTGAATATGCGTAATGACATTTGGGTAAATAAAACAATTTGACAGTTTTGGGAAGTTGATCTTTATAAATTGTAGGGTAAAAAAATTAAAAGTGAAATACTTTTTTAAGGGGTGTGTGCATTTTAAGTCAGGAGTGAGTTATTATAGTCCTAGATTATTATAGTTGAGTTATAATAATTTGTGTTTAGAGTGTAGATTATTTTAGTTGGTTTATAATAGTATTTTTTTTGTGGTTTCTATATATTTTTATAATATATATAAATATTTTAACAAAAATTCAAAATCCTTTATCATAAATCCTAAGATATGGTATATCTATGGTATATCAAGTATATAAAGTATATAAAGTGTGTCTCGAATGTGTATACCAAATATATATCAAATCTGTCAAGTGTATTAGAATGGTGTCAAGTGTATCAAGTATATATCAAATTTCTATTGTGTGTATGAAAGTGAATATCAGTAATGTATCAAGTGTATATTAGTAATATATCAAGTCGTGTCGAAAGCATCAAGTGTATATCAAACGGTAAAGTGTATATTAGGTGTATCACATGGGTTCGACTAATTAAGTCTGTCTTATGGCAAAAAAAAAAAAAAAAAAAAATCGATGGGTATTTATGTGTTAAAAGATCTTTTTCTGACACTTTTTGGTATATATCCCGACGATTTTGGGCGTCGGGAGATCCCCTATTTCTTGTGTAGTGCTTGTGTTTTGCCATCTTCGTAAAAAAATTAGTCGTTCTTATGAGCTTAATTTTTAAAACTTATTTTGCTTGACATGTAAGAAGACCATTAAACTTTGCACATACTCTCGAACAAATCCCACGTATAATAATAAATCTCCTACGTAGCTCATAGAGATAATATCCAAAGTAGAAATGGTCATAAATAGCAAATTTTACAAAAAATTTACAACATATAGCAAAATTTTCAGATTCTGTCAATAATAGACATTGATAGACACAAATTTGCTTCTATTAGTGACATTTACAAACAGTGATAGAACTCTATTGATTTCTATCCTTGATAGAATCCAAAATTTTGCTATAACTGATAAATATTTTAATTTATTTAGCTATTTTTAAGAATGACCATAAAACTAATATATTTCTTAACTTAATATTCTAATTTTATCTAAACTTTTAAAATTTTCTTCATTTTATTTGTAAACCCACAAAATCTCTCCTTTATTTCTAAATTTTTAAATTTATTTTATCTTGATCTTTAAATTTGAAATTTCTATTTTGATTAATGCTGGCAAACACAAGAAAGAATTAAGCTCGTGACCTATTTTGAAAGCTTAGAAAAAATTATCTCATGACAAATGCTTCTAACTTTATATATATATATATATATATATTATTATTTCAATAATTGCAGGGACGTTTTCAAAAATAGCAAAATAAATTAAAATATTTACAAGCTATAATTCTATTAATGATAGTCTTCTATCACTATAGAATATCAATAACTATTAGGAATATAATTTGCTATAGGTTGTAAATATTTTCTAAAATTTGTTATTTTTGAAAATTCCTCCAAATTTTATTTGACCTCTAAACTAAGGAAGATGCTCAAAGCATTTTTTTTTCTCTAAAATAAAAAGAATAAGGTATTATTGGGTTAATAAAGAAGAGTACCACCTATTTAATAAAGGAAAATATGTACGCATATTGATAATGTCAATCCTATTATTATGGACATGTGAAACATGATAGAAAATTATGTGGGAAAAAAAAAAAGGAATAAAAAACTTTTCTCTGTCAATATATAAGAATATGGTGTACATTCAAGCAATCATCTAACTTAATCCTTCTAAAATATTGATAGCAATCTTTCCCATTTTTTCTTTTCTGATGAGTAACTCAAACTATGTAATCTCCGAGAATGTCGGAAAAAATACTCATCATCTTCCTGTTATGGTTGTCATGGTTCCTTTACCGTTGCAGGGCCATCTAAACCAGCTCCTCCACCTCTCTCGCCTACTCTCTGCCTTCAACATCCCTGTTCACTTCGTTAGCACCGCCACACACAACCGCCAAGCGCAACATCGCATTAGTGCCAAAATTAAAAACCATCTGATCCAATTTCATGACTTTGACTTACCAATATTCCCTTCTCCAAACCCCAATGCAACCCACAAATTCCCCTCCCATCTCGTCCCCATGGTAAATGAAGTGTTGGTCCACTTTCCTCGCCCTTTCGCTGCCTTTCTTTCTTCACTTTCCCAAAAAGCAAAACGACTCATTGTCATCCATGATTCCCTAATGTCATCTGTGGTTCAAGTCGTAGACTCCATTGTCAATGTCGAATCATACCTTTTCCATAGTGTTTCAGCTTTCGTTACCACTCTCCATAACTTGGAGCGTAAAGGGATTGTAGTTGGCGATGGCGACGACGACGAGGAAGAGTGTGAAAGTAGAACATTTTACAGAGAGTATGTTTTGAAGGAATTGAACACTGCTCGTTCATGGGAAAGCTGGTTTTCGGTGGAGTTTTGGGATTTAATTAAGTCACAGTTTGGTCAGCTACCAAAAAAGACATGTGGACAAATATATAACACTTGTAGAGTTATTGAAGGCTCGTCTTTGAAGTTGATTGAAAGAATTGAAAGTAAGCTTAATAACTGGGCATTAGGTCCTTTCAACCCTGTCAAAAAGTTGAAGGTACTACACACATTTCACTAATATGGTTTTTATAGATTTTCTCTATCTCTGTATACATTTCACGAATATATAATCAACCTAATAGGCTTAGGTGATCGGTTAATTATATTAAATTTATTTATATTGATACTTTCACTTTTCCTTACAAGTGGGTTTGAAGATTTATAGGATAAGTAAAAATTAGTAATAACAAGAGTGACATTATAATAGTTGACAACAAAACATGGCGGAATCTCTCTCTCGAGCAAGGTAATGAGAAGGATCCGGGTCGGACAGGGAAGAAGCCTTATGATTTACTCGACTATTCAAAAACTTATTATACTTTAATATCATATTAAATCAAAAATTAACCTAAAAGGGTTAAAAGGTTGTAATTGATTATGGTAATATTTTAATAGTTGTATTTGGTTATTTTAGAATGGGGAGAGGTCATCGTCTAAGCACAGTTGCATGTCATGGCTAGATCAACAAGAACCAAGATCAGTGATATACATCTCGTTCGGGACAACAACAACAATGGAAGACAAACAGATTAATGAAATAGCGATTGGGTTAGCAAGAAGCCACCAAAAGTTCATATGGGTCATTCGAGATGCTGATAAAGTCGATATCTTTCACGAAGATAATAATAAAAGGTCCAAGCTCCCAGAAGGTTACAATGACTTAATTGGTGATCGAGGGTTGATAATAAGAGAGTGGGCACCACAGTTGGAGATACTAAGCCACTGGGCGACTGGAGGGTTTATGACGCATTGTGGATGGAATTCGTGCTTGGAGAGCATAACAATGGGAGTGCCAATGGCAGCATGGCCAATGCACTCGGACCAGCCAAGGAACATGGTGCTTGTGACGGAGATATTGCGAGTAGGGTTGGTGGTGAAAGACTGGGAGCTAAAGGAGGAGGTGGTGTCGGCATTGACCGTGGAGGAAACGGTGAGAAGATTGATGGTGTCGGAGGATGGGGCAGAGATAAGAATGAATGCAATGAGGGTGGGGGAAGCTGTGCGACGGTCGATAGAAGATGGTGGAGATTCTCGCAAAGAGTTGGAGGCTTTTGTTAATCATATTACACGGTAGATGAAAAAGTTTTTGTTTTCATATTATTTGTTTATGATCGTTATAAAATATATCGTGTTAACTACTTAATTCAACTATCCTTCTCTCATGAAGGAGTATGCAATTTTAAAATTTTGAAGTACCCATTTCACAAATACTAAATTCTAACATCAAAGTTAACTACTTAATTCAACTATCCTTTTCCCATCAAAGATTTAGTTGATATTCTGACACAGGCAAAAGGGTATTCATTCTGTATAAATAAATAGGTAATAAAATGTCACTTATATGAGAATATAACATAAATAATAAATATTTTGACTTTGTTTAAAAATGTTTGCTTATTATTTGATCTCTCTTAGAAAACATTCATCAATCAAATACTTATATTTTCATTCACATTTCAATAAAATGATTTCAAAAGTTTACTTGGTTCAAGCACCCATTCAAACTAATTTAACTACATTGACAATGAGTTTTTAATTCCATATGTATATTATTCCTTGCTGTCATTTGCTTTCTTTTAATATCTATCTCTTGTTACTTTTCTAGTACAAAGAAGATGAGAAATATGAAACTCTTTGGTCGATAAATTGACGTGCATGTGAAAGGAAGATTAACTTTTCAAACTTCCATTATTTTTTCCTACGTATTTAAAATTTTCATAATGCTTTCTATATATTTAGTTTCTATACTTTTGAAATATTAAATTATTCCTTAAGAGATTTAGGGATCTTTTTAAAAAATATAATAAAAAGACAAAATATTTACGAGAACAAATTCGAAAGCAGAAAAAGCCAACAACCTCACAATGGAAAATACAAAAAATGCCTCATACAACCTCATGGAAAATACAAAAAATGTCTCATAATTAATTATCATTCCACACGTAATATATTTGAAAAACGATCGTTTAGATTTGATCGTTTAAATTTAGGTAGCCAAATCTAAACGATTTTTTTTCCATTTATTTTTTTTGTAGATTTGGTATATAATAGTTTATATTTGAAACACGATTGTTTAGATTTGATAATTTAAATTTGGCTGTTCAAATCTAAACAAATTTTTAAAGATTATTGGGTACACGATATTACTTAGATTTAACTATTTTTAGTACACATCGTTTAGATTTGGCAATCCAATATTCCAATGATTTTTCTTTTCAGTATCTTAAATAATCAAATTGTTACACGATCTTGTTTGTAAAAAAATTGCAAAAATGAAAAAGACATTGCAAAAGAAAGAAGATGGAAAGGAAGACAGACAAAAATATTTTTAAAAAATTGTAGAAGAAGAGGAAGAAAGACCATGAAAATAAATAAAAAAATATCGCAGAAGAAGAGGAAGAAAGACCATGAAAAAAGGATAAACATGGAATATTTAAAAAATGATCAATTGCATGAGTTTTTTTTTTTCATTTTATTACACGAGTCATAAATATTTTGTTAGTTGGTTGTATTTATGAAAATTAACCATAGATTTATTTAAATATTTTAGGAAGGTGCACAATATATTGACAAATGAAATAATATAATGGACATTTTAAAAAATAGTAAAATAAATTAAAATATTTACAAGTTATAGCAAAATTTTGGATTTTATCAATGATAGTCTTCTATCACTATATATCAATGACTATCAGTGATAGAATTTGCTATAGGTTGTAAATATTTTGTAAAATTTGCTATATTTGAAAATTTCTCTAATATAAAGTTGACCTAAATTGAAAATGTAATTTTTTTCTATCATGTTTTTTTTACTACTTTAAACAGCTGTAGGTTCTTTTCTTTATGTACCATTTTCTTCTTGTTGGAACCAAACCTTTCAATTTTAAAAAAAATAACAAAGAAATTAAAGAAAACAATAAAAGCTAAAAACACAAAAATTTACTTGTAAAACTCCCAATTTGGAAAAAAAACCACATCAAGAAAAGATATCTACTATGTGAAAAATTGTTATGACAAAGAATATAATTTTCTCTCTTCCTGTCCTAATTAGATGAACGATCTTGCAAAACGTTTAGCCACTCACACCCTTTACCCATTCTTCTAGAAAACAAAAAGAATTTAGTCAGAATTAGCACACTAAATATTAAAATGCTACTAAATGGAACTTTTGTAAAAAAAAGAGGTGGACTCTTTTCATAGACTTTGGAGTCACCCACCTTTCTACAAACTAACTGATGTGAGACAACTACACTTTTAATATTGTGATCCATAATTTCTTTCATAAAAGTATAGAGCACAGAAGCATCTCAAGATGTTTGAACATATTAAGATGCTCAAGAGGGAAGCATCGTAAGAGCTAAAATTTTGGTGTCCTTTACAACCAAGTTTCCAAATATTCTCATATTGTGGGCATCTTGCGTTTACCTTTATGTTTTCCTTATATGATGTATATGTAAGCGTGGATATGCCTACACTCATACAAATCAACCTTATTTGTTTTTTTAGGTTACAGTTACCTAAAATGACCATGAACTTTGTAATAATTTACGTAAAAAATGTCAAAATTTCATAAAGAGTTAAAAAGTACTCTACTATTAGTTTTGGATGGAAACTATGAAATTTTTCTTTAAAAAGTATCCTTGAACTATTAAAAATTTCACAAATACTCTGAGCTTAGAAAAAAGTTCAAAGGTACTCTCATTTATCCAAAATTTACACCGTTTTCTAACCAATTAAAATTTTGAGTCAAATCCACAACTTTAAACATATTTGACTAGTAACACAAAATAATAGATCACAATCACAACCAATCTCAATAGTTATTGTTAAAATTAACGAACAATTATTTGTCAAATAAAAAATTTGTTTGACTATTAATACATAGTGATATTATTATAGATCTATCAGTGTGAGATGTTTTTATTTGACTATTATTGTTTTACTATATGTTTTGAGGATAATTTATTTATTTTGAAATTTTATCATATTTTGTGCAATTTTATGTTTTAACCAAGATGCATTATGTGAAGCATTGTGAAGCCTGTCAATTCCATGCAAATTTTATACATAAACCATCAAAGTCTCTTCATCCAACAATAGCTTCATGGTCTTTTGAAGTCTAGTGACACGATCTTGTTTGACCTATCATGCTTAAGTCATTGGTTGGTCATTTTTACATCCTTACAGAGTGATTATTTTTCTAGATGGGTTGAAGTTGTACCATTAAGAGAAACAAAAAATGAAAACATCGTAGTAAATTTTGTTCGAACATACATCATTTATCGATATGGTATTTCTCATCGCATCGTGACTAGTAATGGAAGATAATTTACTAACACTTTCATGGACAAGTTGTGTGAGAAGTTTAACTTCAAATAGTATAAGTCTTCCATGTGCAATGTTGCATCAAATGGGTTGGTAGAGGCATTCAACAAAACTCAGTGCAATCTTCTAAAAACGGAGGTCTCGAAGACAAAAAGATATTTGTGAAAAAAAACTGGAGAAGAATTGTGGGCCTATTGAACTACCCATCGTACTTCTACAAGTGTTACACCCTATTCTTTGGTTTACGGAGTAGAAGCAGTTCTTCCACTAGAGAGAGAAATTTCATCCTTGAGAATGGCAATTCAAGAGGTGCTAACTACTGAGGACAATGCTAAATTACGCCTTTAAGAGTTAGAAGCACTTGATGAAAAGAGAACAAGAAGCTCAACATGCACTAAAATGTTATCAAGCATGAATGTCTAAGGCTTTTGACAAACATGTAAAGCTTGGTTATTTTAGGTTGATGATTTAGTGCTTGTAGTAAGAAAACCTATCATCATGACAAGACATGGAGAATAAGTTCACACCTAAATGGGACGGACCTATATCATCAAAGAAGTTTTAAAAAATGGGGCATACAAAATCATTGATCAAGATGGATTAAGAATTGGTCAAATTGTTTGTTGGACTGTGTTTCAACTACCTTGGAGTTAATCGCTTGTGTATATTAGTGCCTGGACTTAATAGTTTCTATTTATGTTTGATATAATCGCAATACGTCACCAAGTCAAGTCCTTGCGTGTAACACACTCATTATGACTCTTTGTACCACATGTTTTATTCTAAGTGATGCTTCATCGGTCATGAGCATAGTTATGTGAAAGGCTCACAATGTACCTCTTCACCATGTAATTCTTAAGTTCTCGTTGAGCACAACTTTTTCTACTACTTGTCCAAGTGTAAGCGAAACAATAGGTTTAACTAGGTGATCTATGGTATTATTATTATTATTATTATTATTATTATTATTATTATTATTGTTATTATTACATAAATTAATACATCAAATGGATATTAAAATACTTTTATTTTAAATTGATTTTCTTTTTTTCTAAAATGATTTTAGTAAGTTAAAATTAATATTAGAAGATTTTATTTAAAACAAATTCATTTATTTTTTCCTAAAATAGTACAAATAAGATAAATGTGATATTAAATATTTTATTTAAAATAAATTGATTTATTTTTATTTCTTAAAATAATAAAAATGAGATATTATAAGATATTATGTTATTACTAATTTCTTTTTACCTTTTCTTTAAAAATAAATAAATAAAAGTTTAGTCATTATTACTAATATTAATTTTAAAGAAAAATATTGGTAGGATAAAAATAGATGGCTACAATGTTGATGTTATCAATGGAAATTATGCTTATGGTGTTTGGTCATGGAGTATTTCATGTGTTTGGATTTCAATTAAAAACGAGTACTTGTAAAATTTATGAAAATCTAATTAATTTAAAAATTGTTATAAAGAAATTACCTATTTTATAGCCATGAGCAAACGTTATAGGAACTTTTGTAAAAAAAAAAAAAAAAACTATCAAAAGGTTAATACAATAATAATAATAGGGATTATAATGGATTAAATATCATTGTTATAACATATAATTATAGCTAGAAATAATATATTATAACCTTAAAAAAATGTCATTATATGTCAAAGATAACATTTGATTTTAGATACGTAAATATATTATAGCTTTACTATAAAAACTATCAAATGGGTTTATAGCATCATATTTAAGCTATATATGTATACTCTATTATAGCGTCCATCATAGCTGTACGAGAAGGCTATAAAAAGTTTCAGACATTTAATAACATGAACTGTCAGGACTTTCGAAAAAGGCTATGAAAGATCTTATATAATATTTTTCGTTAACTATTGTAAGTATTATTTCGTGTAGTGATTAAAACTAAAGGTTAGAAAAATTTATATTTGAATATGATTCAAATTTGAATTAAATTAAATATAAGATATTTAGTTTAGTAATTAATTAATAATATAGTTTTATTTAATTAAATTAAAACTATAAGATATGAGATCGATATTCATTAAAAATGATTTGAATGGTATATTAATTAAATATGATTTAATTAATTAATTAATTAAATATTTTTTAAATTAATAAAATCACATCAATCATTCTCTCCCACTTCTTCAAGAAGAGGGAGTTATAAATACACGGAACAAAACAAGTTTTTCAACCTCAGCTATTTTGCCTCTTTGCAAATTCTCTTAAGATTCTCTCAAAAGATTTTCTTCCAATTGGATCTTACAAATAATCAATCTCATCCTAGAGGATAGGAAGATCTTTGATCGGTGGTATCACAAATTTATAGTTTTAGTAGATTAAGAGGCGTAAAACTATGTGAGTTTTTCTTTCTCTAATTTATAATTTTAAAGCATGTTTAGCCTCCTTTAGAAAATTGTTTTTGTAGCTATTGTCAATGTACGATATTTTTAAGTTTCCAATTAAATTGATCTAAGGTCTCTATAAAATCTATAAAATCTTCCACTAAATCTTCCACTGCCAAACGCTTTAACTCATTCGACAACCCTACTAACTCCCAACCCTAGAATTCAGTCGTCCGAAGAACCCTGCTGATTTTTTTGAATGCTTTGAAATCTACCGACGCATGACTTGAAGCGTCGGGAGTGCGACCACATCTCCTGAAGTGGGCAACAAAACATTGGGTGTGCTCCAATATTTTCTTACGTTTTCTTCGTTGCATCAGGAATGCCGGTATATCTTTTGACACATGAAGTTATACATCGGGAGTTGGTGGGTACCCCAATGCTCCGTGTATGGCGTCGGGATATACTATATCTTCCGACAATCTAATCCGAAGTCGGAAGAGCCAAAATTTCTTGTAGTGTGAGTAGGATACTGCTCAGCCTCACGAATATTGTACTGAATGTGAGCCATGTTCTACAAATAATACACAGATTACAAGTCAGTTCCTTGTTGACCCATCTCGTTACCGATTGTTAACGTTGCACTACCCATGGAACCATTGCAAATAACACACAGATTATAATCATGTATGCAAACGAAAAGCAACCCTAGCGGAGAAGTTTCATATAAAAATCAGACGTCTTCATGGTGAAACAAAAGAAAGGAACATATTAACCAAAAACGGTGTACTACTGATGGTCAAACGACCAGTTGGTAAACCCTACAGACGTGGCCGAATGATCCAGCACGAAGAAGGAGAAGAAACGATGAGATTCAATTGTGTTTCTTAAAAAATAATTAATGCGAAGATGGGAGAACCTCCCACTTCAGCAAAAATTTGAACTATAATGGAGGTATTCCGTAATATTGCTTTCTTATTTCAACTACAAATCATGTGTGAAAACCGTGAATTAGTATTAAATTAACCTTGTAAACTATGTAGGTAAACTTAATCAATTATGATAACATAAAAAATTGTCAAGTTCATTTTCATTATCCATCAATTAAAACTTTCATTATCGTTCTATAAACATGATTCTAAATTCCTAAAACTATCTCTCATTCAATCTTTCATTCAACTTACAAATATGTTTACAAGGTATACGCAACCTGTTTACATTCTCATGTCTAAGATGAATTTTTTAATCATACACACACCCCTATCTTCAGATGGAGCTTTAGTGATTGTTGTCAATTTCAGTTTATAACCTAGTCAATTTTGTTACCTTATTTATTAGTTACAAATCTAGATATAATTAGTTAGTCTATTCCCTTTTATGTTCTCCTGATAAACAAAAGACTTCAATTCAATCTCTTATTCTCTAAAAGCATATTGAAAGCTCATTTGGATAACTATTTCATTTTTCTAGGAAAATTAAACCTTTTTTTGTATGCTTACGATTGTATCCACCCAACCAAATTCCAAAAACAAAAATAAGTTTTTTATTAAAAAGTTATTTTTTTCAAAATTTGACTTAACTATTCTAAAACACAAGTTAGAAGTAATATTATTAAAAAAATCATAATATTTATAAGCTTAAATTTCCTAAACTGTCTAAGAACAACAAAAAAAAGAAGACTTAAAATAGGAACAATTTCTTAAAATGGATTATGAATAAGAAGAGGACAAGAAAATGAAGTCCTGTGTTTTGGGAAGCATAGTAGTAGCGCTGCCGACTTATAATTATGAAATAGAGAACAATGTAGAGCCGAAATTAATAAAATCAATCACATCACTTTCCTCAAACTATTCTTGTGATGTGTTGTGTTTTGTGAACTCTTGAGATTTTTGTTTATAGTTAAAACTTCCTTCCACAAAAGAGAAAAAAAAAAGTCGGCTTCGTCGCTTTTCTTCGTTTTTTTCTCTATTCCTTTTGATTCGAAAAAGAAAATAACATTTCTTTAGATTTTGATATTCTTCATTTATTTGTAACTTGTTATGTGTTTGTACTTTGTTTTCTTTAGATTTCATTTTTCTTTCTTTATCGTCTAGTATTTTAAAAGAATCAATATCATTTTGCAAGTATTCATTGGTGTCGGCCTATTTTATACATATATAAAAAAAAAATTGAACAAAAACGTTTTGTTCCTTCATTTGAAGTATTTCATTCCAATTTTGACGAGTTCAATCTCACCTCTTCTTTTTCGGAGTTTAGTGCAAAATATCGAAGTATTTTATCAAATTCAAGTAGGTTAAAATTGTTGTTCTACTAACATGAGATGTTTTATCTTGTTAAGTCTGTGGATTATTGTACTTTGCTTGTAATATGTGTTGGTGAATTATTGTGTATTGGGTGAATTATTGTGATTTGGACAACACTTATTAATTAAAGCATATCTCAATAACCTATTGGCTTTTTTTTAGAAAGATCTTATTTTTGTCGTTATTTTCTAAAACCCTTAGTATTGGTGTCGTTGAGCCAAAATAAAATTTAATTGAATCTCACTCATTAATATTGGTTTTATTTATGGGAGAAAACTTCAAATTTGATTTGTGAAGCTAACATAATATCCAAATAACGCAGAGTATATCTTAACTGTATATCAAAATAATTGTGAGTTGAACTTTTTGCCGTTTATACAATATTAAAAGAAAAGAAAACTTTCATTTCAACTTGAGAGTAAATAGAGTTGTGGATTAATCCAATTTAGGGAGATAAGAATAAAGATTGAGGATAATAAATGTATGATTTGTAGAACAAACCGAAGTTTTGTGGTGGGGAGATCCATTGTAAGAAAAAGATTTGGATAAGTATCCTTAATAGGAAGAAATAATTTCTTTCTTTCTTCTTCTTCTTCTTTTTTTTCTTTGTTTTGGAACGCTTAGGAGATCTCTACAATTTAATTTAGTTTTCTTTAGTTTTGTTTGTTGTAGAAAACTGCTCTAGTGTGGGTCCCATTTAAAGTTTAATATTTATTTGTCTTCTTTTTGCTACTAATAATGAATTATTCATTCGGGATCTAATAGTCTATTTTGTGAAATTAACATATGAATAGATCGCAAATAATGAATTGAAATTGATTCAAATAATTATATGAGAAAAATAAGAATTTAACCAATGCAAAAATGATAAGTTTCACACAATATTTGTTGTAGAATAAACCCCAGTAAAAGAAGTTATGTAAAGTAGAGTGTGTAAGTGGATACACTTACGAAAGCTGGTGCAATAAACAAACAACTTTGATATCCTCACATATAATTTTGAACTAAAATCTATCTAGTAATATGAGCTATAAAAGCCTCAAATTCCTGACGAGACTCACCGCCTTCTTCCAGCGATTGTCGCACAACATTCCCTAATCTCTCTGCATTCCTCCTCACCTCCGCCCCTTCCTCCGACGCCATCAACTTCCTAACCACCTCCTCTACAGCATCTGCTATCACCAGTTCTTGTTGCCACTCTTTGAGTGCCACCCCGACACACAAGACCATAGTCATAAGCACTGTGTTCCTCGGCTGATCAGAGTGCATTGGCCAAGCAATTACTGGGACCCCCGTCGTTATGCTCTCCATGCATGAGTTCCAACCGCAATGCGTCATGAACCCTCCTGTCGCCCAATGACTCAGAATCTCTAATTGGGGTGCCCAATCTCTTATTACCAACCCTTGATTGCCAATTAAGTTGCTATAACCCTCTGGCAGATTTGATTTTCGAATCTCATTGACATCGAACACGTCGCCCTTGTCCGCATCTCGAAGGACCCAAATGAATTTTTGATCACTTCTTGCTAACCCAATTGCTATTTCTTTTATTTGTTCGTCTGTCATTGCTGTAGTTGTCCCAAATGAGATGTAGATCACTGATCTTGGCTCTTGTTGGTCCAGCCATGCCATGCAGCTATGGCTACAAGATGACTGTTTGTTGTTGCCCCCATTCTTGGAATAAAGGAAAAATTAAATCAATTAACAAACAAACCATCTAACAAAAAAAAAAAAAAAAACTAAATTAAATTATTCCATGTATATTTATCCTTGTCTCATTGATAATCTTTTATTAAAATGATATTTTCACAAAATCAAATTTTAATTGAGATAACCTGCTTAAGCTTTGTTCACATTTAGATTGTGTTTAATAAACATTTCATTATTTGTATTTTGTTTTTTAAAGTTAAATCTGATTTCTTATCCTGATTTGAAGATTATTAAGTACAATAATTAAAATTTTAAATATATTTAAAAGGAACAAAAATAAATAAAAACATTTTTAGTTGAAAGTTTAAGTTGAGATTAGTAAAGGATAAAAGATAAATAAGAAAATAAGAAATTGAGAGTTAGAATAAATACGTAAAGGTTTAATTTTTAAAATAATAAAATTATTTATTTTAAGTTGGGTTCAGCTATTTTTGCAATTCGAGCCAGGCACACACCCAAAAAGGCCAAAATGTGAAATATATAAAATTTTCATGGGAAACTTCGGTTGGGCCACCTAGTTTGACGGGAAAATATGGATATACACGAGGAGGAAAAAAACACTTATTTATTCACATACTCAATATTTGGATCCACCGAATATATGATTTGTATACACACACTCCCGCATTTGATCTCAAAATTAATAAGGAAAATGAGTTATTTTGAATTAGGTGTTGAAAAACCAAAACAAAACGAACCTTGGAGATTTTGAGAGGGTTGAAAGGACCCAAAGCCCAATGACGAAACTCAGGTTCAATCCTTTGAATCACCTCTAAAAACTCTCCTTCAATAACTCTACAAGTGTTATAAATTTTTCCAGCTCCCATTTTTGGGAGATGACGAAACTGAGATCCAATGAACTCCAAAAATTCTGGTGGAAAACATTGTTCCATCGATACTACATTCAGTTCTTTAGGAAAATATTGTTGGTAAGTGGGTGTTGTTATTTCACCATCTTTGTATCCGTCGTTTACAAACAGCTCTTTACGCTCCAAGCTATGAGCAACGGTGAAGGCGGATACAGAGTGAAAGCAATAGGATTCAGTGTTGGGAATGGCGTTGACATCTTGTAGGGCAGACGACATTAGTGAGTCGTGGATGACGACAAGTCGTCTCACTTTAGATGAGAGAGTGCGTAGGAAGGCAGCGAGGGGGCGTTGGAGATGGAGAGCAGCAGCAATGAATGAGGGGATGAGATGGGAAGGAAATCTATGTGATGCAGTAGGATTGGGAGGAGGAGAGGGAAATGGAGGGATATCAAAGTCGTGGAATTGAATTAATG
The DNA here is from genome assembly GCF_000004075.3 of Cucumis sativus. Taxonomy (NCBI): domain Eukaryota; kingdom Viridiplantae; phylum Streptophyta; class Magnoliopsida; order Cucurbitales; family Cucurbitaceae; genus Cucumis; species Cucumis sativus. The sequence goes on from NC_026658.2 coordinate 18,470,946, forward strand.
GGTGGCTATTGTTGTCATGAACACGACGAAGTTGGACTTGGCGATTGTGGGTGGGAGTGCCAAGGAAGTGGACTGGGATGTGGAAGGTGGAGATGAGGTGGGAGAGGTGGAGTAGTTGGTTCAAGTGACCTTGTGCAGGTAAAGGAACCATAACAACCACTATAGGAAGGTCGTTTGAATTTTTAACCACTTTGTTGGACAGCATGACATGGTTTTCACTATTCATTGTATAACAAAAAGATGAGAGATAGGCTTCGCGTTTTACTCTTTTCTAAGTGTTTCAGTGTGATGATAGCAAGGAATCCAAGAACAAGTTTGTATATTTATATATATTTGCCCCCACATCAAAATTTCATTGTGTTTTCTTATGGTCCACCATGTATATTTAAATATTGAATAACTAAAATTGGCCGCGCTTCTTTTTTTTTTTTTTACTTATTATTATTATTATTTAAATTATCAATAATTCCTCGGGTAGTATCTGTTAAGAATTTTGTACAAATTTCAATTTGGGAGTCTTCTAACTCTATCAATTTATGCTCTTCATGATATTATATTTCATATTTCGTCAAACAAAAATTGTATGACACATATAATTTTATATATTAGACTATAGGGAACAATTTGGACTCTTAGATATAATTTTATTTTTAAAATCATTCTAGTAATAGTTTATTTCCTTAATTTAACAGCTGAAGAGACGTACACGTTAGAATTGAAGCATTAATGGGTTTTAATTAAGATCATCTAATTTAAACTATATAAAAGGAGCTAAGGCAAAAAACATATTCATTTCTCTTTTGCTCCTATTACTATTTTGTTATAAGGTTGTTTGATGTAATTTTATATCTAAATTATTAAATAAAATTAAACAAAAAAAAGTTACCAAACTTGTTAATTTTTTTAAAATATTTTAAATTTGTCATTTATTTTCATCATCTTTTTTCTACTTCTTTTGTAAATTTTTTTTCATCATTTGTTTCTCCTCCATTTTTTTTTAAAAATATTTTGGTTTGCCTTACTTTTTATATTCTTTCTTATATAGTTTTTCTTTTACTTTTCATTTTTAAGATAGTTTGTTTGGTGAAAAAATAGGTGAAATATTAAATAGTTAAATCTAAACGATCAAATCTACTAAATATAAACTATTCTTATCAAAAAAAATTGAAAAAATATATGTAATTTCTTTTTAAAAAATAGCAATATATTTACTCTTTTTTCTTCTTTATGTATTCACTTGAATTTTTTTTAAAGATGTGAAACTATATCTATTAGTATATATATATCTAATCTAAACTAAACTATATAAAAGAGTGTTAAGTGAAAAACACATCCGGGTGAAATATTCGTTATAAGACTATTTGGAGTAATTTTATATTTTAATTATTAAATTAATTTTTTTTAAAAAAACATCACGTAAAAGAATAAAAAAATCTTCACGAAAGAAACAAAAAAAAAAATATATATATATATATACTATTTATATCTACAAAAAATTATCTTAAAAAATCACATAGTATCCTATAATTCTACCATTATATAAATTGAAGGGGTACGAAAACAAAAAGATTCTTGATGTAAAAGTAAAAGAAAAAACTATTTTCTAAAAAAAGAACTGTACCATTGAAAATCAAACAGAGTTTTGAAAAAAAAATGACTTACTATATATCTAAATCTAAAATAGTTTATAATTGTTTCTATATTTTAGTTATCATATAACACCTACAAATTAAGTAATTTAAAAATTAAACATATGGAGGTTATAATTTGCATACATATATCTCATTAGAAAAATCTTCTCTATCATAACCAATACAAAAAAGTTAGCATTTAATTATTAACTAATTAATATAAAATAGCCTAATTTTTCAAAAATATAACCGAACACCAAAATATTTATGACATCTGTAACAAAATAAAAAAGTTCGTGGTGTTTTCATCAATTTCAGGCTCTCAAATATTGCAAGACGATTTTTTATTCTTTTTTCTTTTCTTTGTAATTTATTCATATCATCTTCATATTATACTACTTCTTCTTCCTTTTTTATTTGTTATTGTTCGTGATTTCTTCATTTTCTCTTCTAAAATTTATTCCTTATTTGATTTTTCACTTATTCAAATTTCCACTTAGTAAAAGATCTTCATCATCTCTCATATATTTTCTCTTCCAGACCTAAACGATCATCTATCAAGATCTAAATGATATTAGTATAAGATCTTGTACCAAATATAAAATATCATGGTACATGATCGTGAACCAAAATCGTTTAGATTTTGTCCACGATATCATTTATCTCTTGGTACACGATTGTGTACAAATTCTAAATGATATTGGTACAAGATCTTGTACGAAACATAAAAGATTTTTGGTACACCAATTGTGAACCAAGATTGTTTAGATTTTATACATGATCGTGTACCAATAGTTAAACAATCTTAGTTCACAATCGTTTAGAAGAAGAATGACGCGCCTATGGTCGGTGTGTTGGTACTACTTCCACGATCATATATCATTTTCTATACGATCGTGTGTTATTTCCTATACAATTGTGTATCATGATCATTTAGAAGAAGAATTACACACATGTGTGTGGTCGATTAATCGCTTGTTGACTATGACATTTTTTTGTATTTCACATCGTAGGTATGAAAACTTATTTCGTTTTCGAAATTATTTTTAAATATTTTGCCAATTTATTATATTTTTTTTTAAAAATTCCTAGAAACTATATTAGTACACAATAATATTTGAAATTAATTAGGTAAATAAAAACCAATATTATTTTAGCCATTACACCATTATTAAAATTTTATTTTGGAGACAAATATTTTGAATTAAAGATTATTAGTTTTCTCAGGACAATTAAGTTATTAGTTATATAACTATATTCACAAATTTAAATAAAAAAATTAAATAATTATACATTTTTTCAATCTATAATACCATACTTAACTTATACACATATTTTTAAAAAATTTGTTATGGTTTTATGGATATCCACGCTAACTTTATTATCATTGGAAAGATTAAATTTATTTTTCTTTCGAAAATATTGATTATTATTTTATTCTTTAATTTTTAAGATATTGGTTTTTATGGTTTTTTAATTATTTTTAAATTTTCACTTTATATTAGAGGTGTATTATTAAAATTTTATATTTAATTATTTTTTAAAACTTTACCAAACAGGTTCAACGCATTATATTAATCCATTTATGACTTGGTTTGGAACAATTACCAGGCTTGGAATTTAGAGAAGGGCGTAATTGATAATGTTACAATTAAGATTTAAATTGATATTAGTTTAAGGTTAATTTTAATTAACGTCCAACTCAGTAACATAACCTTCCGATTTCTGACTTTCATCTTAGAGTGAAAGGTTTGATCCTCATCTTCACAATCTTTGTACTATTTTAAATACACTTCGTAAATATTTTAGAAACTATAACACTTCAATCTCTTTTTAAATATGCCATAGTTTGAAAATTAACATTTAAAAATTTAAACCAAACCTACTATATTTAATAAATATTTTATTTTATTGTAATATATATAGTTCTTGGTATGAATTGAATTTACTTTTTAATAGACAAACATAAAGTTTAAAAAGTTGTTTTTAAATGGTAAAACTATGTAAAATATTTATAAATATAACAAATTTTATAGTTTATTATATTTATAAATATTTTAATTTATTTTACTATATTTAAAAAATCTCTAAAATTTTTCAAATAGGCCAATTTAAAAATATAAGTATTAAAAGTGAGATGATATTTAAAATTTTGAGGTTTAAAAAAACAAGATGAAATCAATTTGAAACTTTATGGGAGAAAGTGTGACATTTAAAAAGTCTATGGATTAAAATATTATTGTTAGTTTAAAAATAGGTTGGTTTATTGAATCTATGATTCTTAGATATATTATTACAAAATGAGACACCTCTTAGATGGTGGATGGAATGTTTAATCTTTTTCTTTTTTTTTTAGTTTAAGATTTACCTACTTCTACTAATGCAAATAAAACGGATTATTATTTTGTAAAATATTTAATTAATTCAGCCAGAATTTACTTCAACAATTTGATGGGTTTGATGTAGACTTCATAATATCGTCCCTGAAATAAATATTAGGTTAAAATATTTTTAATTACTTAATTTAGTCTTGATAATACTTTCAATAAATGAAAATTATTATAAACGAAAATGAAGGAAAAATATCAAACTTTAATTTTTTTATATATTTTATAAATAGTTTCAATATTTTACTATTCCATAAATCTTAAATTTAGTTGGATAATGTTTGGAATGATATGGAAAAATATAGAGATTGAAAAATGAGGAAATTGCTTATTTAAAAATGTGGTAAAATAAATATTATATATGAATGATTAACAATTACCACACGGAACATCCGTAAAAATGATTAATAATGTTGAAGAAGAATAAATGTTAGATAAATTAATAAATATTTAAATTTAGCCAACACAGTCCAAATCAATGTGGCATTAGTATGTTAAACAATTTTTGATATTGAAAAGATTAAACAAAATTTTAAAATTGACTATGATTATTAAATGAATGAATTTATTTATGGTTCACCATTTTTAGAGTTACATTTGCATACGATTGTAAGATGGAGGATATGGCAATTACATATGAATTATTTACATTTTCTTTCTCATCTTATGAAGGTCACCTTGTTAATTATCATTTTTGTTTTTCTTTCAAATCTTATCCATTGGCAACGTCATTTCTAACAATATATAACACTCAATCAAGATGAACAAAACTATAATATTTTGAATAGTAAGTTCTAAAAGAATGGTATATTTTTTTGTAATAATTATTATAGAAACCAAAATAATTGATTTATTTTTTTGGGGGTGCAAGATAAATGGAAACCCATATTGGTTGGATGGAAAGGGTAAATTTGAAGGTTGTGCTTTGAAAAAAGCAACATGTTATCCAGCCGTAATATTTGGGGAATAACGAAAGCTCTCTTGTGGAATACGCCGACCCTCACCTTTTCACTTCTATGATGTCACCCATATCAATCTTTTATACATGTATACAAAACATTTTTTTTTCAAATACTAAAATAAATTAAATTATTTAGAGGGCGTTTGGATTGATTTTGAAAAATAAAAGTTTGTTTAATAATACATTTTTTAAAAATACTTTTCACTAAAATGAGTTTAAAATCTAAACACATACATATTTGATTAAATGTGTTTAGTTTGTTATATACTAATAATGTTTTATTTGTACATTAAATTACCATAAAATGCTATTAACCATTATTAATTAATTTCATAACAAAATACACACATTTCAAAAATACTTTTTAAAATTAATTGCACGTTATTTTGAATTGTTAATTTTTTAAATACTTGAAACTAAATATTAATTTCATTATTATTATTATTTTAGACAATTCAATTTTAAAAGCACAAATATTTTGAAATGTAAATACATACCTACATAAAAAATTAATTGATTTCCAACAACAAAATATAAATAAGATAAGTAATGTTCTTAATTCATTTTAATTTCATGAACCGAACCATCATGTTCTTCATTGACGTTCTCATGATTTCTTTCACAGATGTTAAGGCGAAGTAGATTTGGTTGAAAGAGAAACATTTGGAAATTAAATCTCTATATTTAAATGTATATAAACACAAATTGAATAAATATTCAAAGTATTTAAAGAAAAAAGCGACCAAGTGAAAAATAGATAGTAAAAAAGAATAAAAAAATAGGGAGAAAAAATACATATTTGGAAGAAATTTCTCATTAAACACCACATAAACATTTATTCTAAAATCTAGATGATTGTATTTTTTCTAAAATGATTTATTTCATCATTTGTATTTTGGATAAAGAATACCTTAAATTTTCAAAAGTTTAAAAATTATTTTTAATTTTTTTTTAAAGTTTTAAAAAATATCTTATCTTTAGTTTTTTATGGAAATTTTTGTTTCAAAAATGTCCTTAAACTATTGAAAAGTTTCATAAATACATTGAGCTTAGAAAAAGTTAAAAAACACTCTATCCAAATTTTACACTAATTTTCTCACCAACAAAAATTTTAAGTTAAAACCATAGTTTTAAATTTATTTGACTATCAACACTTATGATAGGTCACGAACACAACCAATCTCAATAGTTATTGTTGTAATTAACGCGCAGTTAATTATCAAACAAAAAATGTATTTGATTATTACACAAAGTGGTAGTCTGATAGATCTAACAATGTTAGCACCAACAGATTTAGCATAGATCCAACTCCTCGACTCTTTGCTCCTTTTATTACAAATATAAAAAAAACAAAAATAGTACTAATTTCAAAAGTTAGTCTAATCGTAAAACTATCTTTCCGTCCATTTGGTCCAATTCAAACCCTAATTTTAATTATAATGGATATTTCTTGAAAAATTATAAGAACGGAAAATTATAAAAATAAATTTGCAATAGTAAATGAATATTTTATTGTTTTTAAATAATTAAACATGTGTATTATTTATATTATATTTATATTAATGTTATTTTGAAGTTTATTTTTTATTAATAAATTTTGGGTAATTACAACAAGTAGCAATTGTTAGATTAATTATTAAATATGTAGCAATATTTTAAAAAAGTTATAACTATAGCAAAGTTTATTGGTGATAAACTTCTATTGTTGATAAAAACTTATGATTTATGAGTGATAGACCAATATTTGCTAATGGTCTATCAGTGATAGATTCTTATCATGGATATATTTTAACAAATCTTGCTATATTTACAACTTTTTAAAAATGATGCTATATAATTAATTATTTTGAATTTAATTACTATATTTACAACTATCCTGTGTTTTTCTACGATGTAATGAAATTATCAATTCACCTCTTTTATCGATATCTAACCCGTGAAAATGTGAAAATATTAATAGATATATTGACATATCGATGTAAATTTAAACTATAGTTTTAATTTAAAATTTTGGTTTTTATTTTCGATCTTAATAAATTTGGTGTAAAAATTGAATTAATGAGACTAATTTTTAATTAATTTTTTTTAGTTTAAAGGTATTTATAGAATTTTTCGATACTTAGGCGTATTTTTTAAATGAAACATTAGCAGTTTCTATTCAAAACTAACTGTAAAGATGTTTTTGAACCATTTTCGAAAGTTTAAAGATATTTTCGAAACTTTTGAAAGTTTAAAGATACTTTGATACAAACCATAAAGTTAAAGAAGCGTTTTTGTATGTGTGTAATTTAGCCATTTTGTTATTTTGCACATGAAAACTATTGTCTTAAAATTACGTCGGTTGCAGTTAACTCAACATTCATCTTGTTAAAAGTGGGTGTGGAATGGAATGAATAGAGAAGCAAACTCACAATCAAAACGAAACCACGTGAACCAGCGGAGGTTACTCTTTTATGAAAAGAGGAAGATGAAAAATGTCTAGATATGATAAATTCAATGCAATTACTTTTCACATCTCCAGGAACAATGACATATGCTTTTAAATTAAGTTAGCAACATTGAAATAAAAAGTAGAAAAAAGAGATGGAAGAACTATTTCTTTTCTTCATGTGAGCACAGTTATTTGAAGTTGTGTCTAGTTAGATGTGCAACATCATGTTTGCAACGAGAGACATGGTTACCACTCGATATACTAATGATGTATTTAGATTTTGTTTAATTTTTTAAAAAAAACTAAATTGTTTAGAAGTCACTTAAAATATATTTTTAATTTTATTTTAAACAATTTTTATAATTTAAACAAAAATAAATTTCTTAGAAAACATTTTTTTTTAAAAAACTCAATCGAGGACCCTTTTGAAGTCGACCCACCTCCTAACTATTGTTCTTCTAATTTTAGAACAAAAGGAATCCTATCCCATGTGAAAGACTTACTATGAGCAATGAGTTGAAGTTGTTGTGAGGACTTGCTATGGGCAATAAGCCAAAGTAGTTGTGAGTCATTCTTTAGCATGTGCATTGCACCTGAAAATGTCGAAATCTTAATTTAAAATTTTAATATAATATTTAACTGTCTTGAAATACTCAAATACAAATATATGAAAAAAAAATATAATGAATAAATAATATCAATGACTCATCTTGAAAAATGGTATCATATTGATATCAGTAGTACCTATTAGACTCGAGAAACACTTATACATGAAGAGTTGTGACCTTGTCTATTAATAATAAATTAAGAATTTATAAATAAGACAGAGACAAAAGATGACAAAAGATTATCTTACTCTATACACACACATACCAGTAAACACACATTTGTGTTGCCAATGATTTAAAACTATAAAGTTTGAAGGTGTGCAACTTTTATAGGGAATGAAATGCTCTTGTTATTAGCTTAAAATAACAATATTTATTATAAATAAGTAATATGGTATAGATGTCCATGTGACATGTGTCTTATTATAATTGTAGACACTCTTAGTGTCTAACAAGGTGACCTCCTTTATGCATGTGTCAAGTAACCATGCACCGTTGGTGGTCAAGTGATGTCACATACTACTTGTCAAATTGCCTATAAATAGTGACATTTGGTGGATTGGTAAGATATACATATATTGGAGGATTTTCCAAAGAATTTGGAGGAAGTGGTAGAAAGTGAAAAATAATGAGATTTCTTTTGAATTATCATAAATAGCAAATTTGACAAAATATTTACAGCATATAGCAAAATTTTAAGATTTTATCAACAATAGACATTGATAGACACTAGTTTTCTTCTATTAGTGACATTGATAGACAATGATAAAAGTCTATTAGTTTATGTCATTAATAGAAAATTAAATTTTGCTATAACTTTAAATATTTTGATTATTTTGCTATTTCTAAAGATACCCCTTGCGTTTTCTTAATTTTCAGATTATTTTCTTATTTATTTATTTATTTTATTTATATATTTTATTTTATTATTTTAATATCATATTTTTTTTATTTCCATATTTAGCTTGTTTCTTGATTTTACAACAATAATCATTATTATTTTTAAAAGTAAAAAATAAAAAAATGGATATAATTATTAAAAGGTTAATTTATATATAAAACACAAAACTAGCAAGTTATATTACGTCAAGACTATTTTTCTACTTATTCAAATGATACCAAGTGGACATTCCTGCCTTCGTTTTCTTAATACGAGTTAGATACACTATTTTATCTTTCTCTTCACATCGCCTTACAGAATTTCTTTGTGTAATTAGCCAATTCTTACATTTGTTATTTTTTAATTTTTCCAACTTGCCTAAATGAAGAGTAGACCCCAGAACTAACATCTAAAAATAATTCCTGTGCTCAACCCTAGATCACCTAGGTAAACCTACTGTTTCACTTGCACTTAGACAAATAGTAGAAAAACTTGTACTCAACGAGGACTTAAGAATCACGCGATGAAGAGGTACATTGTGAGCACCTCATATGCTATGATCATACCCTATGACCCATCGCTGCAAATGAAGCACGCTCTACAGAGAGTTATGGTAAGGGCAATACACGCAATGACCTGACTCAGTGATGTATTGCAAGTGCATTAATTACAATTGAAACTCTCAAGTCCTAGCACTGAATTTACTTAACCACTTGGCAAGAAGGCTTGTTTAGAGATTAGTTATGTGTTTGGAGGTTAACGTTAAGGCTAGAGAGTTTAGTTTGGCATTTTGGCATATCCTAGATACTTTTGCTTTTTGGTTTGGCAAGATGAGGAAGAGGTAGAGTTGGTCATATGGATTCGAGGTGTCCTTGCATGCTTAATTTAAATTTTAGTTGAAGGAGGTGGCAATAAAGTTTCATTTAGATCTCAATATAAATAGGTCACTTGGGATGAACATTTCTTCCAAACCACCCGTACATTTTGGCTGCAATTAGTCTTAAAAAAAAAAAAAAAAAACAAAGTCTATTTTCTAAGTTGGGGCTACTAAACAAATTTGAGAAAGGGAAGTGTGAGTTTGAGTTCATTTGACTTATGTATTTTATGTTATAAAGCTTTAAAGTGGAGTAAGGTTCTGGCCGAATTATGAGTTTTTGAGCACTAGAGGTTGTTGGTCGAGTGTCAGTGGTTTCTTCAAATGCTGGGGGTGAATTTTGGACTCCAAGAGGTTTTTGAGGCGTTTTGGGCCTGTGTTGGACATATAGGAAGCGTGAGATTCTGCGCACGCTGGTAAGGTCTCTTATGAGGTTAGCATGCGATCGACCTGCCAAGGCATGAGCACATGTGCAACCTCTGTTGCTCACCCTTGTGCGCCGCCATGTCAAGTTGGTGTTTATGGGCTGTTTTTATCTTTAAAAAAATTTAAGTAAAGTTTGGATGTTTTTAGGGTAAAAGAGAATTAATTGGAATTATTTTTCATTATTCCAGGACAAGAAGGAATCAAATAAGTTTATCGACCAAGGGTTTGAATTACTATTTGTGAGTGATAAAATGAGATTAAGTTGATTTCTAAATTTGATTATGTGTCAAATGTTCATAGAAAATTTGATGATTTAATGTTGAGTTTACCTTACTAATTTATAAGAATATTTCAGAAAGTATTAAAGTATGCTATTTAGAGATGATTCCAAAGCATATAATGTATTTATTCTAAAGTTTATTGATGTTTGCAAAGCCATGATTTACGCGCATCATTTCAGTTCTGAAATTGAAATGTTATTGCAATAGAAAGTTGTTTAAAAGCATGAGTTAAAAAAGAATGATTTTAAAGAGAAAATCATAGTACTCTATATACCAAGTTCTCGATTGTCAATGTGCACAATTAGGGGTATAGGGTTACGCTGACCACTTAGCCATTACCACTGAGTTTAGGCAGGATAGTAAGACTAAAGGTGCCCTGATATCTTAACCGATTTTATTATAAATAGCATGACCAAAGGTGCTCTGCTAGTTTGATCAAGTTTTGACAGGATAATAAGACTGAATGTGCTTTACTATTTTGACTAAGTTTTGTCTAGGTATAGAGTATACACAGATAAAAGAGTTTTAAGTATGTTTTTTAAAATGTATTTTATAAAACCATCACTTACTGGGCTATTTAGCTCACCATTTCCAAATTTTTTTCCACTTTCCAAGAAGAAACCGTGATCTAAAAATCTGACTGCTGTCTTCAAATATGTTGTGTGAAGTTATAGATAAAGTTACTTATTTTGTGTACATAGGTTTTGTTAAGGGTATAAGTTCAGTTATAGTTTTTGTTTGGTTCTAAAAAAGAATAGTCTGTATGTAATGACATTTAGCCTAAAATTGTTTTGTTCTAATGTTAAAAGTTATGTTAGTTTTGTACTTGTATTTTCCCGTTGAGTAATTCTTAAATTACTTAAGATGTTTAGCATTGAAAAAAATAAGTAGTCAAGGTCAACTGGTGTTGTTTAGAGAAGGAAAACGACGTAGGTCGGTTTCATGCCACATCTCAAACCGAACAAGTAGGTACTCGAGGTGGGATGTGAGACTTTTACTCTAATAAGGGATATGTCGAAACCATCAATTAACGAATTCAGATATGAAATCGTGACCAAATTCCTTGACATGACATGGGTCATTACATTAATACTCACATAACTATTGAGATGAGAGTTTTATTTATTTGTTTGTTGTACATCAATTAATGTGAGTGGGGTCTAACAAGATTTCTTTCCATCTCAAATGAAAATTATGGGATTCTATTGCCAATTAATAATAGAAGAAAAGTATATTATTGTCTAAAAAAGAAATCAGGGAAGAAAATGAGTGCTTGTTCTTGTATGAACCAAATAGGATCTAATTTACAATAATTGGTCTTCATTTCCTCTTTTATCACATTAACAACAAATTAAAGTTGTTATGATAGTGTATGTTTGTATAATTTTATGAAAAGGGAATAAAGTATATTATTAAATAATAGAAAATTATTATGTGATTGCTGAGAACATTGCCCATGTGATATTTGGGATCTTTCTCAATTTCCTCCTACTCTTTCAACTTCTTTCTAAACTTACATATCTTCCATATTACCAATTTTTGTTTGGAAATGTCTATAAGGTAAAAAAGTGAAGGCACAATTATTTAACTTTACTTTTCAACACATATACTATTAAAGTATTAATAATAATAAAAAAAAAAGGCAACATTAAGTTTAGTTATGCTTTTGCCGAACCAATCATGGATATAACTAATCGATTTAGTTAACTTAACTACCCATGTAGTTAGGGGGTGATTTCGAAAAAAGAAAAGAATATATATATATATATATATATATATATAATCTACCAATAGTCAAGGGTTTAAAGTGAAAGATTTAAATTAGGGTATTTGAAGAAATAGTAAAAAAAAAATTATGATAAAAAGGTATATGTCACTCCATTTTCTAAATTGGAAAAGTAGAAAATTTAAAAATCAATAATTCTCTGATAGTCCTTTAATAACCGTCTGATATTCGATGTCAGTAATTACTTGTTATATTTGTCATGTTCTCAATATGCAAAAAAGAGGTATCATAGACTTTTTTTTTCTAAATGTTTTTGTCATATATTGCAATTTTTCTTTAAATAATTTGGTTAACTTGACTACAAATATAGAAGGACGTAAAATTGAGTATAACCAAAATTTTAAATCTTGTTTTTTTTTTGTCTAACGACTTACATCATTAATTGCTATGTATCATTAATTGCTATGTATCTACATATTAACATGGGTCTTTTAAAATATATAACAAACCGACAAAATATTTATATCCTACGGAACAACTTCAAAAACTGAAAAAGCCTAACATGAAAAATACCAAAAATGTCATACAATTAATGGACATCCAACGCGTAATATATTTGGGAAACCATTGTTTAGATTTGACTATTCTTTTCTAGACGAGCCAAATCTAAATGATTTATTTTTTTTCAAGATTCTTTGTACAGGATCACTTAATTTAGATTTGACAAACGATCGTTTAGATTTGACACAATTGTTTAGATTTGATCGTTTAAATTTGATATCCAAATCTCAATGATTTTTTTAAAAATTCTTTGCTACACGATCGTTTAGATTTGACACATGGTCGTTTAAATTTATATAGCCAAATCTCAACGATTTTTTTTCAAAAGTGTTTGGTACACGATCGTTTAGATCATTATCATTTATATTCTGCCAACGATCGTTTAGATTTGGCTATTTTTTATACGTGATCGTTTACATTTGACAATCCAATATTTCAACGATTTTTTTTCACGATCTTTTATATTTAACAACCAAATAACAATTTGAAAAGAAAATTGCAGAAGAAGAGAAAAAGACAATGGAAAAGAAAAGAAAAATTCCAAAAAAAAGAATGTGAAAGGAATGACAAAAAAATATATTTTTAAAAAAATGTAGAAGAAGAGAAAAAGAGGATTGAAAGAAAAAAATTGGAGAAGAAAAGAAAAGCACGACGGAAAGAAGAGAAAAGCTCGATGGAAAAAATTTCAAAGGAAGAAAAGAAAAAAAATCGTAATAGAGAAGAGAAAAAATACGAGGATAAGTAAGAACAAACTTAAATTTTATTAAACAAATGATCAGTTTTATTAACATTTTCATTTTGTTACCAGAGCCATAAATATTTTTTTGGATTTGTTAGAGTTAAAATTTCCATATTAACCTTGCCAGCTAAATTCTTGTATACTAGACAAATTCTTTACATAATATTTTCATTTATTTATATAACAATTTTGCGAGTGAATTTATTGATTTAATCACCTCCTAACAATCATGTTAATCATCTTTTAAAAAACATAATAAATAATAAATAATTTACCAAAATATTTACCAAAATGTCAAAACAAAACATTTGTTATTTAAAATAATTTTCATAATGTACATATTTAAATTATAGAAAATTATTTTTGTAGTTGTTCATAATTTTGGCTACGTGACTTAAACTTTAAGTCGTATTCCTATTTAGTTTTTAAATTTTAAAAATGTTTAAATTCCTTCGACTTTTAAAGATACTTTAGTTCCTACCATTACAAAATTAATTGAGAACTCAAAAATCGCTTTGTATTTAAGATTTTGAACTTTTATTATTTTTATTCATTGGTTGTTGTTGGTTGTTGGTATTTTACTTTTGTTCCCTCGAGTTAAGTGTGATGTATATTTTTTTTCTTTTTGATGAACTAACTTCCATATTCATTGAACTCATATGTTACGTTATTCATTCTTTTAGAGTTTATTTTTTATATGATCTACTGAAAATTGATTTGATTGGCTTGAATGTTTCAATTTTTTTAATTTCTTTACGAAAAAAATATGTGAAAATAACGGAGGAGAATGAAGGAAATAAGTAATACTTAAAACGTATATATGTATGTGTGAATTAAAATACATAGCTTTTTCTGATGTTGATTAAGTTGGTTTGCTTCACATATAGTATATATAGTTAACATGATTATTTGCATTTTAAATTTAGAAAGGAAAGCAAATGTATTTAAAAGTGTAAGAATAAAAAATAACTTAAAAAACAACGTACACTCGTATTTAGCAATATTTGTTAAAAATGCATAGAAAAGATGCAACTTTTTGTATCTAAATGAGAGAGACACACACACACATATATATAAAGAAGGCCATGGTTAGGTGTCGACAACAGAACGTTACAAGAACGGCCCAGAAAAGAATCATGAGGGCTCACAAAAGACAACACGTCCAAAATAGGTCGAGGTGAATGATGTGATTGATTTCACTAATTTCGGCCATTCTTTATTTCATGTGTTTTGTAATTCATTAGAAGTCGGCAGAAGTATGCTTTCAGAACCACATTACAAGGACGGCCTCAAAAGATATAAAATCAAAAGAGAATTGGAGAATCCCATGTTTTCTCTTCTTCTTCCTTCTTTTTGTTTTATCATCTATTTTGTTTTATCATCTATTTTGTTTTCGTCTTAGTTATAACCCATTTAAGGAAATTTTTATTTTCAACTTTTTTTTCTTAATTTAATTTTTGCAACCAATTAACTCATATTTACTCCTTTTTTACTAAAAAATGTTCTACTCTGTCATTTTCCTTTTTTACTGCTCTATAAATCGTAATGATTTTTAATAACAGGTAAATTTATTTTGTAACTATTGACTGTGACAGATTAATTACAATCATATTCATATTGGTACTAATATATCTAACATCTCATGTAATTGTTTCAAATACAATCAAATTTCTCATTGCGTTTTTTATTACCACTTTCATTTTAGGTTATATATTTTGTTTCGTTGTAATTATAGAACATAGAACACAGTAATTAATTAAGAAGTATGTTAATGAAGTGAGTATTGATTTTTAAGTGCGTTATAAAACGACTATTACTTCAATTTTAAATCCTCATATATTTAAAACACCTTCACTTGAGCTTTGATGTGGTAAATTTAGTTAAGTTCCTTTATTGTTGAGAATGAAAAAAGAGCAAGAGTGGGAATCACACCTATAGAAATTTGTATAACAATTACAATCTTTCACTTGACATAAATTTGTTTTAACTGAAATTGATCTCTGTCATTTCTACCTTTACGTGTTTTCTTATAACTGTCATTCATTTTCTTCTTATTCTTACCAAAGACATGGCAAGCAATTTCGAATAAGTAATTGTTATCACTCTATTAAAGCTTAACTTGGTTCAATAAAGCTTAACTTGGTTCAATAATTTAGAGGAATAATTTAGGAGAGGATGTTGAAGTGTAATACACTTATGGAATGATATTGCTTATTTATTCCTTTTTAAATATGAGTATAAATATTTTTTTCATAGAAAATTAGAGCTTATATATATATATAGTGACCAAAAATTATAAATTTACTTATATCTCATCAAACATTTATTTGTTTGTTTTTTTATTCAAACTCTCGTACACCAACTATACCAAATTTACTAGAATAACTTTCAATGCAACTAATATAATAACATGAACTCTTAATTACCATGTTTAAGAATCAATACAATATCTTCTAACCACCTCCCCAAATGGAGATGTCTTTTTAGTAAAATCAAATCACTTGCAAGTGAAAAGAAAAATCATAATTGATTCAACTTGAATCAAATAGTTTGGTTTACAGAGTGGGCCAAACCAAACCTCTTCCAACTCAAGCCATATACTTTTATAGCCCTAGCTAGTCTCATTTTGGTGAACAAATTCCTTTTGAATTCCTTTAGTTTTTTGTTTGAATATCACATGTTCATTTCTTAGTTCAATGGTATTAAAATCACTATCAAATGATGTCGACATTGACATTGAAGCTAGAGTTAGCAAGCTAAGATGATCTCTCTTCCAATAGCTTTGGCATGCCTGCTACTCCTTTTAGAAACAACATCTTGGCTGCAAGTTGAAGAAATCTCTCTTGAGATATGGTTACAAATATGGATGGTATCTATGATATTTCTTGTGTATTTATCCAAAAATATGAGTTGATCAAGATAGGGATGATCAATATATAACAACTTATACTCTATCTTCTTTTCCTTAATACCTTTTGTTCTTATCACATATCAATCAAATTTTATTTTTATTATTACATATATTTATGATAAATAGTTCATAGCACACTTTTTCAAGGTAGAACACAAATCATCGACTTTAAGATTATTGTTATAATAGTTTATTTATTTATGTGAACTATGTTCAAATTCATCGTTTCAATAATATATATTTTGGTGAAGTGGAGGTCTATTGATGCATTTGTTCAATATATTTGTTGTTATCCGATATTATTATTGGACTGCCAATATCTTAAAAAGAAAGAAGAAGAAAATACTTACTATCATTTTTAACCTAATTCTAATGACTAAATTTAACATTAACAACAAAAAAAAGGTAGTTTAAGGAAGCTAAGAAAAATATCCACCAAGCTAAAAAAAAATAATCCACGAGAATTCAATCTGTAGATGCAAACTTGAAGACGTCGGCACACAAGTTTGGAATTACGACTTCATACCATTTGGAGCTTATTTTGGTTTTTGAAATTTCAAAATATCACAAACGTTTTTAATATAATTGAATTATATATATACGAAGGATTGGTTATGAAAAACAAGTGGATCTAATACAGAACATAATATTAGACACGATGTTGGGGAGAATATGTAGGATAGGTGAACAATCATGAAAGCAAACATAAATATAAAGATACAAATATTGATAACTCAATTCGATGATGTCTCATCCCTTCCCCGATCATTGTTTTAACTTAGAAAGAGGCATGAAAATTACTCAATTATTACTTTTTTTCATCCTTTAATTCTCTAACATTTCCCTGCCTAACCTGAACCACATCTAAGTAACAATAAAACATCTACTCATTCGTACATTCACAGTAAAATTACAGCAGCATAATTTTGAACTTTCATCCACAACTCAAAACTTACACTAGAAACCCTAAAACCAACTTATAATATTTCTCACATACAACACTTCAATCAACACAAGCACCACCCCCCGTATGAGTTCTTTAAATTAAGTTACATGCAACATAAAGTTCCTATCATACCTGAGTTCTCACTACAAAAACATTAGCTTTTAGTGTTATATATAAATATAAAGTTGCTAAAGAAAAGCCACTAAAATCAGTTATTGTGTCACTAAAACTTGATAACGAAAGACTAATTTTATTAATAGTGTCTCAAATAATGTCCAACTTCAAGTATGTAGGCAGATTAAGATCTCAGTAGGAACCTGGAACTATTCTTCTGCCGTTGGAGGGAAAAGAAAATATTTTAAATAAAGAGTGAACTGGGAAGGATACTAAATTTTAAAGTTCCAAATCAGATAAACATTTATAAAAAGTTTTGGAAATAAATCTTCAAAATAATTTAGGAAAACAAATATTATAAACGGAAATTGCATATAATAGCATTTTGTGAATATGATATAACAAATATAGTAAATTGTTTTAGAATTTTGCAAATACGGCAAATTTGTCACTTACAAAAACACTGTTATTATTTCTAAACTACCCTTCAATAAATTATTTCTTCTCCTCTTTTAATGTTCATACTCATTATTTATTTATTCTCCCACCTTTTAAGACCCTAATTATTTGTTTATCCTTATACTAAAAAAAATATTTAGGGTAGTTGTAATTGATAGTCATTTGTGGAATAATAATTAAGGATATAGTAATATTTAAAAAAATTGCAAATATAGCAAAACTATCGTTGATAGACTTGTATAGTTGATAGATTCGTATGATCTATCAGTGATAGACCAATATAGCCTATTGGTGATAGACTTGTATCATTGATAGAATTTGACAAATTATGTTATATTTACAAAAAATTTAAAATGTTGATATATGTTTAACAATTTTGAATCTAATTGTTAAATTTGCAACTATCCCAAATATCTATTCTTAATTTCTGTCTTAATCTTGATTTTAGAATATGAATAGTACAATAATGCAATATGAAATTTAATGGTTGTTGATAAGAGATTTAACTTCATTTGTTTTTTTTTTTTTTTACTTTCTTCGAAGTGTATTTTGAGTTGAATATCTGATTCGAAATGATTTTATTTTATTTTTTTACATTGATTTTGTTTTGGTTTTACGCTTTGTCTCAGTTTTGTATATTAGTGTTGTGATATACTTATATTATATGTATTTATTAGTTAATATATTTACTACGTGATTTTTGTTTTTTCAAAATTTATGCAGTTCATTAGTGTATTATTAAGTATGTGAATTAACTTAGTGTATCATTATCAAGTATATCAACAATATATTGTTAAATCATATCAGTAAATTGAATCATTATCAAGTATATGAATCAAGTTTACAAATGTATATCAATAGTATATCAAGTGTATAAGTAGGACTCAAGCATATCAAGTGTATTTAATCAATCAAATGTATAAGTGAAGAATACTAAGTGTATTTGTAGTGAATCAGGTGTATCAAACATATCATGTACATCAAATGTATATCAAATTTGTTGAGTTTACCAATGAAGCATAACAAATTTATTAGCGGTGTATCAAACTTATAAGTGAAGTCTTTAAGTGTATCAAATTATCAAAACCTAAGGGGTATCAAGTGTATCAAGAAGAATCAAGTGTAACGCATTATAATGTGTATCAAGATGTTTCAAGTGTGTATAAAAATGTATCGAGTGTATCAAAGAGTATTAGATGAATCAATTGTATCAATCAAATGTATCAGGTGTGTTAATCAAATATATCAGGTGTATCATACGTGTATAAGGTGTATCAAGCGTATATTAGTAACAAGGACATTTGTGATATTTTACCTATTGATGTGTGAGTTGAGCTTTGTTTTTGCCATTTTCGAAAATAATAAAGTATGTGTGCTATGGACTTAATTATTTTAACTTATTTTGCCATTTTTTTGCAAATGTCCCTATTATAAACATCATAGTAGTTTCTCATAACAAATTTGTAAGTGTTCAAATCATTTAGCTTGTAGCCATACCTAACTTACCACGTAAAAATACTAACACCATGACCAAGCCCAACACACCCACATTCACGTAGTTAAGAACACACGGTCGACTCAGCTTACACAAATTTCACAACCAAGTAGCGGAAAAAACTAGGATAATTACTATTATGATAAAATAGTGAAAGAAACAACAACAATGGATGGAAGGAACCAATAGTTAACAATAAAGGATATAACACACAAAACAATAAGTAGAGAGAGAATTGAAACACAGAACATTAGTAACCCAATTCGATGACACAACATCTACGTTTGGGAGATCCTTGACTCGAGATCAAAGATTTTAATTCTTTGATATATAAACCATAATCAACTTATTATGAGTCTGGGTACAGAGTCTCACACTAAACTTCTTCACTCAGTACTATCAGTGATACAATATTACAACAAGTAACACTATCACTAAACTATTTCAAAGATAGATTTGGCTAACCAAAATCTCCCCCTTAATCAAGTTTATCGTCAACCAATAGATTCAGGTAGTAAATAGAGGAACTCTCCCTGAATCATGTCCTTCATCAAGACATAAACAAAAAGATCTTTTAAATCATCCTACTACATAAGCTTGAACTTCGGATATTGTAATCTTAGCCTAAACGATAACTGATACAAGTATCAACAACAAATCACAACATTGAGAGAGGACTTACACGCTTTGGATTTCATGAAACTGGATGTTCAATGGCAAAGTCGTTCCTCACAAAAACTATCTTCTTACACAGCAACAGCGTCTCTCTCAATCTTGCAAAATGAACATACAGAATAATGTCCACACGCGTATAACAATCCCAACGAAAAATCTTCAATAAATAAGGAAATAATCTTTTAAAAAAAGAAACCAAACAAAATCTCTTTTCCATCATAATATTCTTCACAATATTTCCTTAAACAAATGCTTTTTGCCACAACAACCAAGAAGACAAAACTGAGCAAATAAAATATTCACGAGTCCACAAATATTCTAACAAACTATCCCATGGGACTATCTTTCTCAATTTGTTTAGACATGCATATCAAAGAGCCAATAAACAACCGAAGCACCATGAAACAAGGAACTCAAATGATTTCATAAAAGAAGTGTGACAATTTCGTAACAACCTTGACAAATCCCCACTACAACAAAAACTCTCTACTCTGATAGTTATTTATATCACAAAATAGAGGAAGAAAAAAAATTGTCATAAAAGAAGAAAAAACGTGTTTTGACGGGAAAATGCGAAATTTTTCAGATAATACTTTTCATAGAAAAAACCCTCATTACTTTTGTGCCCGTCTCTTCACTCTATTGGTCGGTTAGTTCTCATCTCTGGACAATGCCCAGTTCTGTCACTGCCATCGTCCCCTCATGCTCGTCTCTTCACTTCAGCGCCGTCGGAACCTCCTCTACTGAACGACAAAACGTCCTCTTCCTAATTTGTTCAATTCGTGCCCGTAATCTCCAATTTGTCACAATCTCTTCAACATTTAATCAGCAGTCGTCACCTCCTCTACTGGCAAGTCGCCTATTCCTTTTCTATTTCTCTCTCTCTCTCTATGAAGTTGTTCTCTGTTAGTTTTTCCCTCAACTCCATGGGTCATCTGTAAGGTGTGCAATTTTCAATTTTGTCTGAATTTCATCTTTTAGGCAAACATTCGTACATGATGTATGGGATTTCTCAGGTTTTTCTTATCTTGTTCTTGCCTATTATGATAATGGGTGAAATGAGTTTTTCTTATTTGTTTGCTTTCTTTATAATTTTGTTATAGTTGTGGATTTCATTTTCTCGGTTGCTTATGGAGTTGTGTTCAGTGATGAATTTGGTTTGTTTTCCCGTGTATTTGAAGTGGAATTTTATATATATGAAACACAAGATCTTGATGCTTTGTTTATTCATTTTGTGGATACTGTGTTAATCTTTTATTTTATTTGTTTATTTGTTATAAATTGGAATGAGAATTATAAGTTATAGAAACTTTTGGTTCTATAATTTTTACAATTTAGTTGGTTTAATTAATGAGAGATGGGGTAGGATAAGGTTTCTTCTCCAATGTTTTTTAGAATAAACTTTATATATATATATATATATATAATGATAAAAGTCATTATTCTATTGATCAAATGAAAAAATATAATATTTGAAGTCATAACAAAAAAATAGAGGCAAAGTTGATATACCAAAAAGGGGTTACAGTTGAGAATGAGAAACAAATGATTTTTTTTTTTTCAATTTGTTAAATGTGGAGGTGGATTGTTTTTCTACTTTTCTTCCAATTCTCAACTTGATGAACTTCGAGGACGGTGAGAAATTTTGAGTGGATTGAAAACCTGAAAAATATTGCTAGAGTAGTTGGTATTGAAATTTAGAGGATCATTGGAATTATGAAGTATTGTTTAGGATACTTTTGAGATTAAGCTGAAAACCAACGGTTAAGACTAAGATTGATGTTGATTAAAATACTTTCTCGGTAGAGTAGTTGATGACAATATTGTGAAGTCTAATATGTTTCATGTCATATAGTTTCCTACCGAGTAGCGACCCCGGCCCTAGTTTCCTACCGAGTAGCGACCCCGGCCCTCTCTTAATAATGTTTTAGAAATTTCAATATTGAGTTGTGACCTCTCTCTTAAAACACGCTAATTTCAGTGATCCCCTCTCTTAAAACATGATAATTTCAATGTCGAAGTTTCTGCAAAAACTAATAAATTAAAAGCGCGAACTATTATTGTGTAGGCATGCTTTGGTAGGTATGCTATGGACATTAGCTCTCAACTCTCAACTCTCATGCTTGTTTTTGTTTTTTTTTTTTTTTTTTTTATGAGTTGATTAGCTATTTTGGAGATATACTTTTGTGTGTGTTTGTGTGTGTGGTGGTTTTTCTTGCCACAATTTAATCAAACTTAGCTCTCTATATAGTACTACTTTGTATTATGCATATCAAATAAATTATTTCGGGACAATAATACTCTTCAACGTGCTGTAAATTTGATTGACATTTAAGCTTTTTAAGGGTGGTATATTTAAGGATTATGTACCATTTTGAAAGTTTAAATTTTAAAAGTTGTTCAAAATCTCTTTGTAATCAAGTTTATTTAGAAGTCAATTTAGAAGATTGGATTTTTATACATTTACACGATGAATAAGTGATGGATGACGGAAAACAGTATGTGAAGAGAATACAATTTAAAAATTGAAAGGTTCATTCAATTTAGTTTGAGTGATGCTAGATGTTCTTTAAATTAATAATATAGTTTATGAATTAATAATATAGTTGTCTTTCTTTGAATTAATACACTCTGCCTCATAGTTAAACTATATAATGGTGGGTTCTACACGTAATAGGACTGTCAATCACATAATTTATCAAAACTGTACTTTACAATTTCGATAGTTTATAAATATCTACTACGAAAATTTTAAAATTACTAAGTGGCTGTTCAACCTTCAAATTTTTTATATCAAACTAAACTAAATGATTAGAAAGAAAGAAAAAACAAATTTCTAACATATCTAAAACAATTAAAGTAAAATATAATAAAATAAATCAAAATATTTATTAATATAATAATTTTATATTAATTATAAATATTGATAGACTTCCTAATATCTTTCATTTTTTAATTAAGGTCTCCAGAGACTACTACTACAAACAAAGCTTTAACAGAGGTAAATAATATTAGTTTTATCATGAGACTAGAATCGAAATAAAAATACGTTCGGCTGCATGGAAACCATAAATGAACTAAGTTTCTAGAGTCAGAACAGCATAATTCTTTAGTAGTAGTGGAAAGTTAATGTGGATATATATATATATATATATATATATATCTAAATAAATTGTATATAAAGAAGAAGGAAAAGAAAAGCAAATAGGTAGAGCTAGAAACGAAGTCTTCTCCTACATGCTTCAAATGGAGGGATAGAAGAAGAATGAAAGGAGGAAAAAGTTGAAGAAAAATGCATAATATCAGTGAGCATCTCATCAATCAAGTCTCCGTAAATGTGATGTTGTAAAGCCATACCTATTTTTGCCATCTCATGTTTGAGTCCCCATGATATTTCCTTTGAGATTTCTTCCAAGCTCTCACCCATCGCCTTACTTCTCCATGTTAATGGTTGATCTTCATCTTTTTCCTGCTGCTTCTTTTTTTTCTTCATATTGATCTCCATTATTATTCTTGATGACGCCTTGGCTTCTAAGTGATCAATGCTACTCATTTGCTGCAACTTCATGATCCGCTCCTGTAATCTGGTAATTGGGTTTATGGAAGATATGGAGATTATTCTGTCCTCTTCAATTATTGCTGCTGGATTCTTCTTCTTTGGCTCTTGCTTTGTTTCTTCTCCACCTGCCAAAGAACAAGTCATCATTCCAAACCCACCTTGCATTAGTTTTTTACATTATCGGGTTTTTTTTTTTTTTTTTACTTTACATGACATCGAAACTTTTTATAGAAAGGACATCATAAAAAAAGAAAACCAAAGAAGTATATTAGGAGAGACAAAAATGAAAGGGAACTTCTATCGTCCAAAAAATGAATTTTCCAAGAGCGTGCTCCAAAGCCTTGTGAGATTGATGGATATGGGAAAAGGAAATATCTCCAAAATCTGCACCATATCACACTAATCTCCACACGATAACAAAATAATAATAATAATAATAATAATTCAGAAATATTGACTCACATTTCCATTTATGAGTTTAATCGCCTCAAAACAATCAGATTCAACCAAAATTAGGTTGTAAATTAATTTTCAGTGCCTCAGCAAGTTGAACGGAAAGAGCTTTCACCTTAAAAACTTTGACATCTCTAGCTACAATTAAAAATGTGTCGCATTTATATAGAATAGTATCCCAAATCATCAACTCGAATCACCCATGCATCATTCTAGGTCCCAAAAAACTACTTAAACAGAGGTGTGTTCTCCACCCCTTGTAGGTTAGAAAAAGTTCTAATTGAGCAAAGTGCCAAAGCATTCTATCGAACAAATTTCTCCATATACTCTCTTCTCTATTCCAGATTCTAGTCTTATTTTCCTTTTTGTGGCTTCATCCATGGATAATGAAAGTTATAGTCCAAATTTTTTTTATATCCAAAAGTGACTGAAGTTTGTGGGTACACTCACCATAAGTGGGCATGTTGACTATATTTGCAATTTAGTAAATATAATAACATAGATTCTATTATCATAAATATTTTTGTTATTTTTGCAATCGCCGTTATATATATTATCTATAAATGAGAGAGGCCACGAAACCAATCAAGAGTACATGTGTTTTGTTGAGAAAAATCATAATCTCATGTAAGTGAGAAGAAGAAAAGAATAATCTTAGTCCAAAAGCAAGGACCATAGTTTAATTAATGTGAGAATTTTGAGGAATCAAAATAAAACAAGACCGTTGGAAATATAGCTAGATCTACTTTAACTTTTTGGTCTCAAATAAGTTGAAAATCTGATCAATGAATTGAGGTTTAAATACCTAAATAAGTCCTCAGCCTTTTTTTTTTTTTTTCATTTTCTCCATGTACTTTCAAATCAATTCATTTTATTCCCTACATGCTTACTTTCAATTTTAGTTTTTCAACTAAAATCACATTCGAAAATGAGAGATATCCTAAGGATAATGAAAATACATATGGTTAAGATAAAGAAAGACTTGGCTTAAAAGAATTTTATATTAGGGAAAGGCCTCAAAAGTTTACTGAAAAGTATGTGCATCATAATAAAACATGCTAAAATAACATGA
This sequence comes from Cucumis sativus, assembly GCF_000004075.3. Lineage (NCBI taxonomy): Eukaryota > Viridiplantae > Streptophyta > Magnoliopsida > Cucurbitales > Cucurbitaceae > Cucumis > Cucumis sativus. The sequence goes on from NC_026658.2 coordinate 18,496,135, forward strand.
TAGAGGAACTAAAAAAAAGTGACAACTAATAATATGTAAGCTATAAGCACACCAAAAGATAAAGGGTTGAAGAGGGACTAAGAAACTTCAATGCAGAAAGAAAAAAGAAAAAGAACAAAAATAAAACAAAAAACAAAAAGCAGTTCAAATTCTCATGGTAATATAGATTAGAGATATGGGTGGTGGGGATAGGATAATTGGCTGACAGATATTGGCCAGTGGGAGTAGGAAGAGAAGCTTGTAAACAATGGCTTTAGAAAAAGCCTGTGGTTGTGTTTACTGAGCAAGAAAAAGAATTAAAGCCATATATATATCTACTGCTTTCTTATTTCTGAAAAAGTGAAAGAGCCTGTGGCTGTATGTTCCCCCTAGACCTTTTTAAAACAATATATGACTGGCTGAATCATTACAAGTCGTTGCTAGCTATTTGTTTGTTCTAGGCTTGTGCGGAACAGTGGTCCACTTCATCCATTATCACATTTATACTAAGGATCCTTTGGTATAAACGATACTAAAGTGGAAATGAGAAGAAAAGGAAGAAGAAATTGGGGATAAAATATTAACAAAATATATAGTGGTGGAAGAGGAATAAAAGTGACATTTCGTAAAGAATTCAACGACTATCCTAAATAATTTCATGTTGGACCTCGAAATTCGAAAAGCATTCTATGTGAATTGAGAATAGAGGAGAAGTGATCCTCAGTCTCTATACTAAGCTCAAAAAAGTTATCTGCATGTTTGAAATGATTTTTCTTTCTTAGTGTTTAGAATATATTTCTTTAAAGTAAATATTTTTCAGTACTTAAAAATAGTTCCAAACAATAATCATTCTAAAATCTAATCTATCATATATTCATATAAATACATCTACACAACGTGAGTATATACATAAATTTAATTAATGTTGAGTTTCTTTTTTATTATTATATTATTTAAATATATTTTACACTTTTAAGAAGCATTACATAGTTAATCACTCAGCAACATCAGTTTGTTGCCTCAAACTAACTCAATACTATCCTTTAGAATTTTGGATAATCCTTTTAAGCAAGAGAAAATATGACTTATAATAATTTGTATTTAAAGTGGAAAGTAGTTGGGAGTTAATGAAGGTAAGAGATAGAAATAGAATATAGATAAATACTGTTAAAAGAGAAAATTGAAATAGTAATAATATAATTAACTGGAGTTTATAATATAATAGTTGTTAAAGACCTTAAGAGTGAGCAAATGATAATGTCTCACTCTCCTCAATTGAAGTTGGACCAATGAGACCTAAGAAACTTAGGTCTCAATTTTGATAAAGTCAGTCAATGGTAGATGGCACTATGGTTATTTGGCCATACATGTAATAATTGCATATGGAACTAAAAAGTATTCTACTATGTCCCCTCATGCCAACACAGCAGTAAAAGCACTGAACCTAACAAATGCTATGAAGGTTGATGTTGGGAATCCTACATTTTGGCATGCTATGCCCCTTCTACTTTTCCTTCAAGAACCATTTCTCTTGTCTTTTTCTTGTACCTATTAGACTAATAATATGGACACCACCCTCAAGCTCAAGCATATTTTATACAATCTGTACAGATATTAAATAAAGACTAAATTATAAGTTTTGAAAAAAGAAATCCTAAATTTTGTTCTTTTGGAATATTATTATGGAACGTTTATAAGGTTCTAAAACCACTAGGGATGAAAAACCAATTGAGACTTTGGCGGTGACTTAAAATAATTGGCTTAATTCGTAATTTTGTTTTTAATTATTATTGGCTTAGATTAATTAAAACGTAGTTTCTTTTCCTTTTCTTCTAAAATTTTCTAACCCCCTCCAGATGTAGTGTTTCATCCAATCAGTAATTAAGCATTTGGATTCTTAAAAATTACTCCAAGAATAACTCAAGGGGAAAGAAAAGTTGAGAAAACAACTGCATTCGTGTGAATTATGAGGTGAAATAAAGCTGTCCTTGTTTGATCTTTTTCTTTGCCTGCATGAGATTCCTATATAGTTTTTCTTTTCTTTTCTTTTTCACTTTAGCTACTTTTCCTGTAATTTTGTGGAGGTGGTGTAACACAGTTTTATAGGTTATAGAGACAACAAATGATATGCTCTTAAAGCATAGTACTTTGGGTGGGTTGAATGCACCCAGGATCCTGGATCATATTTTTTAATAATTAAACGAATAATTAAGATCTTATTTGATAACCATTTTATTTTTGAAAATTAACTCATAAACACTACTTTCACCTTCAACTTCTTTTTATTGTTAGCAACATTCTATCCGTAGTTTAAAAAACCAAGTCAAATCTTGAAAAATAAAAAAGTTGTTTTTGAAAAATTGTTTTGATTTTCGAAATTTGTCTAACAATTCAACCATTTGTACTTCAGAAAAATGTATCATGTTAAGTCATAAGAAAGAGATAGGTTTAAATTTTTAAAACAAAAAAATATATAGTTAACAAATGAAGCATAAAATATTTCATAAAAGAAAAAAAAAATTATCACATGAATTTTTTTAACTGAATAATTTAGTAGAAAACACAAAGTTGAAATGTTGGAAATGGATCTAGTACATATTTTTCATTTTAAGAAACTCAAGTTCAATGTTCAATTACGAGCTGGTATTATTGTTATTATTATTGAGAAAATATATATCCCAAGGGATTAAAATCCAAAGCTTGATGTTAACCATTCAAAATTTCAAATTTCAAATGTTAACTATATAGTAATGGTGGTATATTATTGTGTTTTTTAAGTTTTAAAGTGAATCTTTTGTACTCACGAACATTGTAAAAAGATGAATAGTTTAAATGGCTATTAATCATCCCTGGTTGAGAGACTTGAGAGAACTTAATCCAAGTTTTTTTATATATATTTATAAATTAAGTACAATTAAATAATGTGTAGTTCTCAATTTATATTTAATAATGTTAAGAATTTTCAATCGAGTAATACTATTAAAAGATCATTGTACAAAAAGTTAATTAATAGTTTTATTATGGAATTTAATGTTTGATTAAACATATTTGTGTTTTGATATTAGAAATTTCAACAACAAAAATTAAGCTAAATATAATAAATCCTAATCCCTATGATTTGTCCTTATAAAGTATTTAGAAAGATAACGTTTATTAGATCATAAAAGGACCAAATTGACAGTTTAATCAAATTTTTATCAGCTGAAAATTTTAAAATATAATTATTGGGAACAGAATGGAGAGCTGTAGACACTTAAAATTTCAATTGAGTTTTAGGGTTTAGAAAAAGAAAATTAAAGTTAAAGTTAAAGAACTGAAAGGAACGTACCATTTTCACGCTGTTTGGCTGCACGGTTGATTCTGTTCAGATGATGCAATCGACTGCAAGGCTTCTTCTCCTCATCGCTACAGCTAAAGTCTCTACACTTCCGCACTGAAATCCTTCCTACTTTATCTCCATTCACCCCGTTCCCCGCAATTTCCATCGACGGTAGATGATCAATCTCCGGTGACCGAAACGCCATGATTATCTTCTTCAGAGCCTTCAAATCATTATCACATTTCTCCAACGCTCCCAAAAGCTTCCTCCTCTTCTCTCTTGACGTTTCTTCCGCCGCCGGCACAGCTTCTAGTCCCATCAATCGTGCTACAAGTGCGGGAGATTTTCCGATCTTCGTCGGCGGGTTCACTGAACTCGATCGCCTTATCTCCACCGAAAGGGTCGGACTCCTCGTCGGCAAATCGAAGGAGATTCTTTTCCGACTGAAATCAACAACCTCCGTTCCTTTTCCTTCTCTGTTTTTGTCACTTCGTGACCTTCGTTGTCTCTGTGGCGGTGGAGTAGCCGGGGAAATACTGACGGCAGAAACTGAGGTATGATCGGAATTTTGTGAAGTAGAAGAAAACACGATAATATCCTTCTCTTGTTTACTCTTTCCTGAAAACATCGAGAAATTCATTGTAGTCAACATACGAATTGTTGGATCAAAATGAAAGAAATTAGAGAGTAATTAGTAATTGACGAACCGAATGTGAGGGATTTCTTGTGGCGGTTCTGGTACTTGGAGAGAAGATGAATAATGCCGGACATGCAACCGATGCTTTTAGCTCGAAGACTCTCCGGTGGAGGATCTCGGCGGGAAGTGGACGATAACTGACTGTTCTGCCTCTTCATTGATTCCAAGACTCTCCCTCTCTAACAGCCTCCTTCTGTTTCTATGATGAAGCTCAACGGCAACGGAGAGAGAGTTTGTTAAAGCAACTGCCTCTCTCTCTCTCTCTATATATATATATCATGAATTCTTTATTATTTATTTTCCAATAAAGTTTTCTGTATTTGTTTATTGGATTTCAAATATGGAAATTTTTTGTCGTGATAGCCACATATAAAAATATTATTACCCTTTATTGTAAATAAATTGGGATATTTGGTTATATTTGTATATATTTTTAAGGGTTATTGCACATGTCACAAAATTAGTTCGATAAATTTAGATACATAAATATGCAAAATTACAAATCCACCATATAGAATTATAAACATTTTCACGGGTCGTCATTTAATATGTTGTTGATACACCTATGTGTTTTTTATACATTTGTTATGCTTTACTGATACACTATGAATTAAATAACATCTTATACACATCATTTGGTTTGATACATGACTTGAAGTGTTGTTGAATACATTAGTTAAACTTTGCAAGTACACTCATTCAATTATATATACTTGATGGACTAAGCATAATATGTTGTATTGTTGTGATGTAAATCAAATAAACCTAAATCTACTACTTTCCAGTTATTTGTTATATTTAAATCTCCTGCTTTCTAATTTTTCTATTACATTTTAGTTCTTTTGTTAGTTAAGATTTATTATTAATAGGTTGTTTGTTACTATCTATTTTTTCTATAAATAGAATACAACATCTCACATTCAAAGATATATTCATACAAAATAAAAAAGACTTTTTGGTTTCACACCAATTGGTATCAGAGCACCAAAAGTTAGTTTTTGATGCTCAAAATCAAGATGCAAAGGACAACCCCATCCTCTCTCCAAGATCTACCTCGACCCCATCCTCTCTTCAAGATCTACCTCGAGACACTTGCTGTTCGTGGAAGCTTCTGTGGAAAGAATCGAAAATACACTTCAAGAAGTCTTGCAAAGACTAGAGGCATTGGTACCCCCTCAAGATGTTCATCAACAAGATCAAGAACTTGTTCGTGACTGGGGGCAGTGTGGCATCCGTGGTGCTAGAATTCATAGGGCTGAAAGAAATCATCAAGAAAGGAGATATGATGCCCAAGAATGAAGTAGGCCATTTCAAAACTATCAAAATCTTTTTCTAAGAAACTAAGAAATGTATCAAGAAACTAAGAAATGTATCAAGAACCTCAAGATTGGAGTTCCTTTGATGATGAGTTGCAAGAAAGGCCATTTTTCAATCTGAACAGAAGATTTCGACCTCAGTTTGATGAAAGAAGGAGAGAACCAACAGAATACAAGATGAAAGTTGATCTTCCAAAGCTACGATGGCAAACGTAATATTGAGATTTTTCTTGATTGGTTGAAGAATACTGAAATTCTTTCAGTTATATGAATACTCCAGAGGTAAAGAAAGTCCATTTAGTAGCATTAAAACTGAAGGTTTGAGCATCGGCTTGGTGGGAACAACTTGAGGTTAATGGGCAAAAAAATGGGAACAAACCTATTGCCTCATGGGAGAAAATGAAAAAATAATGAAGACACGTTTCCTTCCTTCCAATTATGAGCAAACTCTTTACAATCAGTACCATAATTGCTGGCAAGGAGCAAGAATAGTTGCTGATTATATAGAGGAATTTCACCAGTTGGGCGCAAGAACCAATCTAATGGAGAATGAGCAGCACCTTATTCAGTTGGGCGCAAGAACCAATCTAATGGAGAATGAGCAGCACCTTATTGCACGGTTTGTACGAGGATTAAGGTTTGACATCAAAGAAAAGGTAAAATTACAACCTTTTTTAAATCTTGCTGATGTTATTACCTATACAGAATCCGTTGAAGAAATTATTGAATTGAATTTGAAGAAAAATACAAGAAGGGGACCATGGAACATTACTTCCAAATAAGTTGCAAATCAATCCTCTATGACTTGTTATAACAAAGATCAAGAGAAGGATAAAACTAATGAGACAAATGGAAAGAAGCAAGCAGAAAATGCCTATCAAAGATCGAATTTAAGCAAGTGTTTCCACAGTGGTCAAACTGGTCATCTCTCAAATGCTTTCCCTAAAAGAAAGACGGTGGCTATTCTTGAAGAAGATGAAGATTATGTTGAAGAACAAGAAGAGGATCTCTCTCAAGAAGAAGTATTAGAACCCGATGATGGAGAGAGACTATCGTGTGCGCTGCAAAGAGTCTTAATTACTCCAAAAAGTGACACCTCTGACCAGCAAAGGCATAGCCTTTTCAAGACCCAATGTATTATCCAAGGCAAAGTGTGCAGCATGATATCATTAACAGCAGCAACAGTAAAAATTTTGTCTCCAAGAAGCTTGTGGCTGCACTTAAGATGAAAATGAAGCCTCATTCAAGTCCTTACAAGATTCGGTGGATCAAGAAAGGTGGTGATGCCCAAATAAATGAGGTTTGTTCAGTCCCTTTATCAATTAGAGGGACCTATAAGGATCTGATTGTGTGTGACGTCTTGGATATGGATGTTTGCCATATTTTTGGAAGACCATGACAATACGATATTCAAGCTATTCATAAGGGGAGAGAGAACACCTATGAGTTTCAATGGATGAACAAGAAGATTGTGTTGATGCCCCTAAGCAGGAAGAATGAGGAAGTAGTCAATCAAAAGAAGGCTAAAAGTCATCTTTTCATCCCTGTAAGTGGAAAGAAATTTCTAGAAACCAGAGAATCTGATATTTTGGGACTTGTTATTGCAGGCCCTCATACTACAGAAATTTCCAGCTTGATTCCAGCAAAGGTGCAAGACCTATTGAGCCAATTTCAACCTATAATGGAGGAGCCTTCTAAATTGCCTTCCCTTTAGACATCCAACACGTTAGTGATTTGATACCTGGCTCATCTCTTCCCAACCTTGCTCATTACAGAATGAATCCTAAGGAGTATGAGTTCTTACACCAGCACATTGAAGATTTGTTGACAAAAGGGCATATTCAGACAGCACCAACCCTTGTGTCGTACCAGCTCTATTAACTCCAAAGGATGGCAGCTGGAGGATGTGTGTAGGTAGTCGAGCCATCGACAAAATTATGGTCAAGTATCGTTTTCCTATTCCAAGAATTAATGATCTCCTTGATCAATTTGGATGAGCTCTTATTTTTTCAAAGGTAGACCTAAGAAGCGGATATCATCAAATTAAAATAAGGTCGGAAGATGAGTGGAAGAAGACCTTCAAGACTAATGAGGGGTTATTCGAATGGTTAGTGATGTCTTTTGACTTATCAAATGCCCCAAGTACCTTTATGCGGTTGATGCACCAAATGCTACATTTATTCTTAAACAAATTCATAGTAGTCTACTTTGATGATATCATAATCTATAGCAAGAATGACCAAGATCATATGCAGCATCTGAAGTTAGTTTTTGAAGCCCTTCAAAAGAGTAAGTTGTTCATTAATTTGAAGAAATGTATTTTTTGCACGGAAGAAATATCTTTCTTAGGTTTTATTATATCTGAAAATCAAGTGAAGATGGATGAAAACAAGGTGGAAGCTGTAACTAATTGGTTGATTCCTAAATCATAAAGGAGATTCAAGCTTTTATGGGGTTAGCATATTTTTACAGGAAGTTTATTAAGAACTTTAGTTCTATAACAGCTCCTATGACTGATTGTTTGAAGAAGGGAGCCTTTTATTGGGGAGAAAAACAGCAGCACAATTTTGACTCCCTTAAAAGAAAGTTTGCCAGCCAACTAATCCTCAATTTACCAGAGTTTGACAACCCTTTCGAAGTGGCAATAGACGCCAGTGGTGTGGAAATTGGTGTTGTCCTTTCCCAAGGAGGTCATCTGGTAGAATTCTTTAGTGAAAAATTGAGTCATTCTAGACAAAACTGGAGAACATATGAGCATAAACTTTATTCACTTGTTAGGGCCTTAAAACAGTGGGAGCACTACTTATTATCTAAGGATTTTGTTTTGCTCACTGATCATTTCTCCTTGAAGCATCTCCAGGCACAAAAAAACATTAACAAAATGCATGCTAGATGGGTATCTTATATCCAAAGATTTTATTTCTTAATCAAGCATCAAGCGAGCAAAGAAAACAGAGTTGTAGATGCCTTAAGCATAAAAGAGACTCTCCTCATTGTGCTCTCAACTGAAATTACAACCTTTAACCATCTTCCAACACTATATGAGACTGATGAAGACTTTGGTGAGACTTGGAGTCATTGTACTCATTTCCATGATCGAGATTATCATTTGGTGGAAGGTTTTCTCTTTAAAGGAGACCAACTATGCATTCCACATACTTCCTTAAGGGAAGCCCTAATAAAAGATGCTCATTCGGGAAGCCTAGCTGGACACTTTGGCCAAGGAAAGACTTTTCAAATTATCATCAAGAGGTTTTATTGGCCTCAGGCTAGAAGAGACATTAATAACTTTGTGAAAAAATGTCCTATTTTTCAAAGAGCAAAAGGATCTTCATCTAATGTTGGTCTCTACACTCCTCTACCGATTCCTAAAAACGTATGGGAGGATTTGTCAATTGATTTCGTAGTGGGTCTACCTAAGATTCAAAGGGGATTTAACTCAGTTATGGTTGTGGTGGACAGATTCAGCAAGATGTCTCACTTCTTCCCTTGTAAAAAAATCACAGACACAGTGCACATTGCCACTCTCTTCTTTAGGGAGATTGTTAGACTACACATGGCATCCCAAAAACAATAGTTTCGGACCAAGATACTAAATTTCTTAGCCATTTTTGGAAGACATTGTGGAAGAAGTTTGACACCACCTTGAAGTTTAGTACCACTGCTCATCCACAAATGGATGGACAAACTGAGGTAACTAACCGGTCCTTGGAAAATTTAATTCGCTACCTTAGTGGAAACCATCCTAGACAATGGGACATAGTTCTCTCATAGGCAGAATTTTCTTTAACAAAATGATGAATAGAACCACGAGCAAATGCCCCTTTGAGATCGTGTACACCAAGGCACCAAGGTTGACATTCGACCTAACTAGCCTTCCTAAGGAAATGGAAATCCAAGAGGAAGCTGAACAGTTAGCTGAAAGAATACAGAAACTTCACACAGAAGTCATTGACCATATCACTAAAACTATTGAGTCTTACAAAGAAGAGAAGAATAAGAAGCGAAAGGAAGTACATTTCCAAGTTGGAGATCTTGTAATGGCACATTTGAAGAAGAAGAGGTTCCCCATTGGAACCTATGGAAAGATAAAGGACAAGCATATTGACCTATGTAGAATACTTGCTAAATATGAGCCAAATGCTTAAAAAATTGAACTACCGCACAGATTTAACATCAGCCCAATCTTCAATGTAGCAGACCTTAGAAGCTACTATGCACCAGATGAATTTCAGCTTTCATAGCAAACTCGGGGCAAGTTTGATGTTCGGGGAGTAGAATGGTGTAAATCAAATAAGCCTAAATCTACTCAATGATCTATGCTTTCTAGTTTTCTATTATATTTAAATCTACTACTTTCTAATTTTTATATTTTAATTTTAAGATTTATTATTAATAGATTGTTAGTTACTATCTATTTTTCCTACAAATAAAGTACATCCTCTCACATTGAGAGTAGGATATTCATACAAAATATAAAAAAAAAAACTCTTTGGTTTCACACCATGTTGATACACTTGTTATCATTTGCTTATACACTTATTGTGTTTTGTTCATACACTTGGTGGATTTAATGCACTCAATAAGTTTGATACACTTAATACACTAGTGATAAACATTCTATACTTCATCAATACACTCAACAAATTGCCAACATAAGTTTAGCTCAATTGGCATTTGTATGTTCCTGTAATTTGATGTCTTGGATGTATTTTGGTACAATATTTTGGTACAATCCCTACCCCAGCATTTATTACAATAGCTTTGCAAAAAAAAAAAAATACACTCAACAAATTTAATACACTTTATACAATTCATATACACTCAACAAATTTAATACACTTTATACAATTCATATAATTTGATACCTTGGATGTATTTTGGTACAATTTTCTGTACATGTTCATAATATTTTAAAACCGTTTTCAAATGTATTGTGTGTTGATCTAATAGTCTTGTACAGTTGTCCAACAACAGTTTCATAAATATATATATGATCAACAATATTCATCAAATATAGTTTCAAAGCTCTATGTATTGTGTGCTGATCTAATAGTCTTATATAGTTGTCCAGCAAATTTAATACACTTTATACAATTCATATAATTTGATGCCTTGGATGTATTTTGGTACAATTTTCTGTACATGTTCATAATATTTTAAAACCGTTTTCAAATGTATTGTGTGTTGATCTAATAGTCTTGTACAGTTGTCCAGCAACAGTTTCATAAATATATATATGATCAACAATATTCATCAAATATAGTTTCAAAGCTCTATGTATTGTGTGCTGATCTAATAGTCTTATATAGTTGTCCAGCAACAGTTTCATAAGTATATATATGATCAACAATATTCATCAAATATAGTTTCAAAGCTTTATACAATCAATTCCAAGACTTTACATAGATATGAATATTCCATTAGATTGCCATGAATCTAACTCAACTTAAAAAGTCAGAAAACAGACTAGCTATAATAAATCTAATCAAAAGTATACCAATCAACCCCTCCCCCCTTCCTCCATATGAACAATTCAAAAGAATTATCAAATTATTGGTCACAATCATATGTACGAACCCAGGAAGTGAGCTAACTCAACCGCAAAATAAATTAAATGATTTAACTCACACTATACAAATAAACCAATTAACTCACAAAAGAAATAGTTTGATATATAACATACTGCATCAGATATGACTACTTCCCCTCGTCACAATTTCTCTCATATACCTACAGTAGATCGATCGGATATTGGTTCATGACCTAATAAAAACACAATAGTTTTTAAGAGTTTGTACGAGTTTGATATCAAACTAAGGCAACAAATATAACCTTTCTAGATGCAAAAAACTTTAAATACAACACATGATATCTTTTAAAAGAGCTAAAGGTAATTCACATCATAAAGTAACCTTGTTTATTTGCTTCTCAGTCTAGCTCAAAGTATTTGTATGAGTTTGCTATCAAACCAAGGCAACAAATATAACCGTTCTAAATGCAAGAACTTTAAATACAACACATAATACTTTTAAAAAAAACTAAAGGCAATTCACATCATAAAGTAACCTATAGTTTAGTTGAGAAAATGACTTTACCTAGAGATCAGCTACGTAGCACATATCCAAAGGAATTTTCCTATCTTATTTGCATTGTTCTAACCTATTAGGTTATAGTCGTGCAAGTTTCCTTGTATGTTTTCTTGATGTGTTAGATAAACAAAGGACACCCAAGAGCACACAAGAGATCAAATTTCACAAATGAGAAAATGTGAGAGATTAATTTTACTACTTCTAAATGACAAAAAAGTCAGAAATCACATGAAAGAACCAAAAGGTCAACCAGCTCAACTTGCACCCCGTCCAACTCGATCGATAAGTATGATCTTCGTGTGTCAATCTATATACCAATAAACATGCAAAATAAATGAATTAACTTATAATCCAAAAAGATCAATTAACTCAAGTCTCAACGAATTAAATGATTCATACCTTTTATGGGTTATACCATTACAAATCCTTTAAAAGAGATACTTCAAGAGTTTTATGGGTTATATATGAGAAAAAAAGAGAAAAAAAAAAAGAAAAAAAAACAGAAACAAAAGGAAGAAAGGTAGATAAAATTGACCTTGAGTAGTAGTTGATGGACCGGTAAACTTAGGCCAAGAACATGTGTATTAGCTAGGCAAAGAAAGTTAACTAATAATAAAATAAGAAAAACAAAGCACGCAGTCAATTATAACGTTTTCATACAACATTTAACTAATAATAATTCACTCTTATGTTTGTTCATACTCAAGTCAATATCACATTTAATTAAGCAAAAGAAGTACCTAAAATTGCTCTACCCATCAAACTATATTTAGCTTTATCAACCTCTTCCCTTGTCTTTCACCCTCATCATTAAAATGTGTTATGTGATAATTTAAAAGTAAATTGACTAATTAATTAACTATCAATGTATTAAGATTATATATAATTATTATAACTACACGATAATCATAACACTTCAACACTTGATCTAATAATCCAAGCCTTTAAAACTAGAGTTTAAGAAAGAATGTATTACCTTCCACTATATAAAATATTGTAATAAAGCACATCGAAGATTTGTATTTAGGAGTAGTTAATCAAATTCACAAAAATAAAAAAATAAAATATCTAAACTTAATCTAATACATGAAAATAGGAACTGAATATCAAAAGAAAACAAATCTACAATTTATTACATGGTAGACAGATTTTTAAACTAAACCCATTCAATTTCTAAATATAGTCAAAACAACTGGTTTTATAGAGAAATAGTAGAAAAATCAAGCAACAATAAAAGGAGACTGATGATGACTTGGCTCTACAAGCTGACGTCCAAATGGAAATATTTCCATCAAAACTTTTCAAACTTAAACCAAATCCAAACTTTTGCTCGACCATAGCTTTCTCCCTCTTTTCATTTTCAAAGTTTATTTCTAACATTTTTGCAAAATTTTGATCAAATAATGTGAAGTAGCACCCTAAATTCCACAACCCGTGTTTTGGATAAATGCCCGATATCACATATGATGAAATTGTTTTATACAATGTAATCTAAAATAGTCATAGCATTTAGTCAACTTATACCTCAACGCTTGTGGTGTAAAGACTGCCAACAAATTAAACTTCTCCATCTTACTCTTCTTGCCCTTGATAACAAGAACCGTCAGGTATTCTTCATATATCTGTATATACAATTCCAATATCTCAAGAACTTGAAACAAAAGTAACCTTTAAATATATTTACCAAATTTCACAAGAGATCAAATTTCACAATTTGAATTAGTTCTGAATCTAAAGCAACTGAAGAAAAACAGGATTGATGAGGGCTTGAAGGAGGAAAAACAAAGAGGGGAAGTAGGGTTATACCTTGAAGGACAATCTTGCAACATAGCCAAGGCATTGAGCCTCTTTGTAGAAGAAATCGAGTGCTCCTACTCTACTCATTGAGAGAGGAAAATTACATTTTTATAAAGGGATTCAACAGGATGAGATCTGACAAGATCGCTTTTCACGCCTTGAAGTCCTAATCGACAGACGAAGAGTGAGATTTTCGGAGTGCTGGCTTGCCACAGCTGGGCGTTAGAGCATAAGACCAAAGAAGGGAAAAATCGTTGGAGGCGATCTGTTCTTGCAATGGTGGATTTGTGGGTCGTCGTCAGTTGTAGAAGGGAGAACCACTGGGAACTCGTATTCGTCATCGTGGTCGATGTTCGCTGTCAGTCATGGAGCTTCATCATTAAAGGAGAAATTGTAATGGTCATCGGAAGTGTTAGGGACAGCGGATTAGAGGCTACGTTTTCAAAGGACGGAAGTGAAGGGATTTCGAATGGAAGGATTTCGTTTTTGAAGGATACTGCTGAAGCGTCTTAGGGCCTTTTAGAAAACCAATATTCCATGCGTTTTCTTTTTTCTTTTTTAATTATATTATTTAATAAAACTTGATATTTTTAAAATGTGAAGAAAAATTATCTCACTTGATGTTTAAAAAATGCCAAGAAATTCAAAAAATGACCTCTATTACGAATTTTCATAAAAATCTTGACATCTGATAATACTTGACATCTGATAATACTTGACGTTTTAAAAACATAAAGAAAAGTACCTATCACTTGACGTTTAAAAAACGTCAAGAATGTCGAATTTATAAATATTTTTTACGTTTTAAAACCGTCAAGAATTTAATAGGTATTATTTGACGTTTTTAAAACGTCAAGAAAAAATGCATATTACTTGACGTTTAAAAAACGTCAAGAAAGTTTAAAATTGGCCTACCTCCGCCTTTTCATAACAATTCTTGACGTTTTATCTTTGGAATAACCCATTTCTTGACGTTTTTTTTCCAAAAAACGTCAAGTAATTAAAACAACAAACATCAAGAAAGCCCATTTTTATGAAAATCATGTAGCAAGTATATCAATCAACTAATACATATAATATAAGTACATTGATATACAAAAATAATATATATAATGTGGGGCTCTAACAAACAAAATACATTCATCTTCATTACATCTTGTGGGTCAAATTATCGTTTTACCCTAGGTTACTTCTAGTCCTTAAATACCAGTGCTGTTTATGGTCCAACCACTAAACAGAAACCTCTCTCGTGCCATAGAAAGGGTAGGGCTCTTTGTTCAAGTCCCAGAGACACCATTTAAGGGAACGCTCATCTACTCACTATAAAATCGGAAATGAGCGAATTACATCTTGTGTGTTTATGTTTCCAGCTCCTCACTCGGTATTGTCTCCAAAATTAAAAACATATTGAGTCCGCAATCTAGCCACTCACACCCGTACAAATCAAAAGACAATCCCTCATGAACAGAAGTTCATAATACAGTCAAGATTAAAACTAGTTACCTAGGTCATCTTAATAAAATAGAAACACAACTAGTCAACGTACTTACATCTAGTAGTTACAATTTTGTGGTCTGATCTTATGCAAACTCATTGCATAGGATACTTTCACTCGTATGTCACCTACACAAACACGCTGGATCATTGTGTTTGTATCAAATACAAAGTAAGTCGTATCCATAGTGTTACCAAGATAAGTTATCCAGCCTTATCCCTATACTATAGACCCTTTAAGTTGATCTCGAACATTGATCCATGTATATTTCTACACACTATTCAAGACTCATCAAACAACTTAGGATGTTAGTTTATTAGATTTAGGTTATTAAGACAAAGCTAATAATACCAGTAACGCTTATTGAAATAATAATTAGAACATTTTATTAAATAATAACAGTCAATGAATTGTATTTTACTATGTACGAGTTCTAAGACATAAAATCCAACAACGTTGTGATTTCATAATTCAAGGAAATGTTTCAATACTTTCAAGAAAATATTTCATGTTTTCAAATGTTTTTATCCATGCCCGAATATTTCATGAGACCTATTGTATACATGTGGTTAAGTCCGTACTGATTGTAGGGTTGACGAGCCTATAATTTATGGGCCATCAGGAAGAGTATATTTTTTATGCCTGAAAGGAGGAGGGTTAGCTACCTATTGACTATTCCGTTTTCGGGCTAAGAGGTAAATACTGCTCGTGGCTATGAAGGACTGTATTCGAAAAACTATGCAAATATTTCAAGTTTCATGTTATGACTGTTTACTGATAAACGTATTTAAGCTTCGATTTTACACTAAAATATTTATCAAAATTTGTTTTATAAAATCATTGTTCACTAAGTTTTTTGACTTACCCTTTCAAAAATGTTTTCCATCTTTCCAGGTGAAGATTGTGGATCTCCGTATTCTGAACTTACTACTGCAAGGTGAGCTTAGTTTTTATGATGCAAGGACATTGTTTTGTTTCCAAATAGTAATGTGATTGTTCAAATACTTATATCTTCATGTTTTGTTCATTTCCCATGATACATTTTATAAAGATTTCATTTCGGCTGCACTACGAATTTCAAAGTATAATTTAAATGTTTATTTTATTGAAAGACTTTTGCTGTTTAAAAGTTTTGCAAGTGTTCATGTCATGTATCAGTTTAAGTTGTTTCGAAGGTAGACGACTTTAGATGATATCACACCACATCTTGAGCCAAGCAAGCAGGTGCTCGGATGGGGTGTGACATCAATGAAATACTGTCAAATCACTTGAACAACGATGAATTATATGTTGGATGTGTTTATGACTTGTGTAACTCACTTAATTAACATGTTTATGTTTATTTACTAGTATGGCAAGATCTTTCTGGACCCCTAAACACATCTAGATGAAAGAGGAAGAGTCCATCCTAGTTGGGTGCTTGGTGGAGTTGGTCTCTATCGGTTGCTGGAAGTCAGACAACGGGATCTTTAGACTTGGTTACCTAACATAGTTACAAAGAATGGTGGCATAGAAGCTGCCAGGATGCAACATCCAGGGTTCCCCAACTATTGACTATCGAATAAAGACCCTCAAGAGAATGTTCCAAGTCATACCAGAAATGTAAGATCCATCGTGCAGTAGGTTTGGTTGGAATAATGGACTCAAGTGCATTGTCGCTAAGAAAGAATTGTTCGACAATTGGATGAAGGTAGGTTATTCACTATGTCAACCGCTATGCGTTTATAATTGGAAAAAACTGACAATTTATTTAAACATTTGCATAGAGTCATCCTACCGCCAAGGGCCTCCTAAACAAATTATTTTCCTATTACAACGATATGTGTTACGTTTTTTGGTAAAGATCGTGCTACAGGAGCAGGCACAAAGACATTTGCCAATGTGAGATCGAATGTGTCTGGAGGGTACGAGGGATTTACCACTGATGATGGAAACGATCCAGAGATCTCTATGTGTACGACAAAAAATAGCGGTGAAAAAGTGGTGAAAACTAATTTTAATAATAGCGGTTTGTGTTTACATGTTTTCCATCACATGTGTACGACAAAAAAAAAAAGTGGTGAAAACTAACGATTTAAGAACAAATTTATGAAATGGAAAATTAAGGAAAATGAAATTTAAGAAAAATATTACATTACATGACAAATATATATATGCATCGAAAAAAGATTAGTGGAAAACTCAAGAGGTAGTTATGATATGAAAGGCTAGCTATTTAAAATTATTAAATTATTAATTGGAATGTCTATATATCATATATTGATGGCAATTTTAGTTGGTCAAATGTTAAAAATTGCTCTTTAATTTTCTTAATACTTGTTCGATAACAAAAAAAAGTAACTTATGAAAACACTTAAAAAAAAAAAAAAAAAACACTTCCTTTTAGCAAAAGTCATTCAAATTCTGTCCATTAAATCAATAACTTAACCAAAATTATGAATGAAGTTAATTTTAAAGTCAATCATTAGAAATTGGTCTTTTAACAGACCCTAAGCTTACACGTAATAATTGACAAGCTTAACTTCTGGATTTTCAATATTTCGTATCTATTTGTTTCCTATATTTAAAAAAGTACCTATAAAATTCTTGAACATTCAATGTTGTATCTATTAAAATTAAGTTCAATTAGCACCATAGAATTTTAAGTGTAGAGTTTCATTAGAATATATCACTTGTATCAATTAATTTTTAGAAAATTTGAATACAATAAAAACTACACTAATTGAAAAGTTTAATAAAATATTAGACATTTTAAAGTTTTATAACCTATTAAAAGCAAAAGTAATTGAGAGTTTAGAAGTTTATGAACAACGTTTAACATTACCAATTAAGTACAAACTTGATCGTATTTAGCTTCCTCAATTGTTTATATTCTTAAAAACTATGTGACCATAACATTAGAATTTAGTCAGTTTAGAAGCTTCCAATAATTTAAACTTCATATATATAGATATATATCAAAATAAGAACTGCTACACCAGATTACAATGAAATACTTTTTGTTAATAAAAATCTTAGAACATTATGTATAGTTTCCCTTTTATTGAATAAACCAATCAAGTTTAAAAATTAGTAAAAGTAATCATAGTTCATTTGATTTCATTTATTTTATCACAAGTCTGTTATGATGGGTTGAGTTGAGCCTAGCTCAAGGGTGCTGGCGCAAGAACACTGCCTCAGCATTCTCATCGCTGCAATACAAGCAAGGATGCTGCTGCCCCAAGCCTTGCTGCTTCAACCTCTCTCTGGCCATCACCACCACCTGCTTGTTCGAAAGCGCAGTAGGGTTCTTCTCGAGCACGTTCTCGATCGCATTGCTAAATGCACCATATGCTTTCCCACCTGCACTATCCGGGTTCATGTCTGCTGAACTCTCATTTGCTTGGCATCCACTCAATAGAATCCCTGCATCAGGCTTCAGCAAGTCCACCGTGTCGAGTTCACGTGGGTGCAGCTGAAACTTGAGACTGGCATCTTCTCCGAAGGATTCGAGCAAGTGGGTGCCGATGTCTGTTGTGTTGATGTTCGTAAGTGATGATAGATGATGTAGAACTGATTGGAAGGGGATGGTTTTTTCCTTTGCAGTGTTTGGCATAGATGGGAGTGAGAGCTTTTCACCGTTGACGATGGTAGACGGTCCAATCTGCTCCTTCTCTTTGTCGATCAGACCTCCGCTATGGCACGAGTCTGAAATCATGGTGAAGCTTGCTCCCTTAGGAATGCGGTTTACAAGATGACGAAAATCGATATCTGCAAACACAACAAAGATTTCAGCTAAAATTACTGCAACTTCAAGAATTATGTTTCCTAATCTAAAATTTTAAATAATCAACAGATAAACAAATTACCTGTAATGAGATTGAAGTCACAAGGCACAATGGCCTCATCTTGCCCAAGGAAGTTTCCATGTTTCATAGATGGAACTCTGGTTCCATGTCCACTGTAGTGAAAGAACAGCACGTCTCCTGACTCTGCCTTACCGACCATTCGCCCCAGCGCACGTTTGATGTTGGCACCAGTTGGCATCAGCAACGAGCCTGGCTCATCAGTCAGCACCTGAATATTGCTCTCTTTGAAACCGAACCTGCTCATTAGCTTCTCTCGCATGGCCATCACGTCATTTATGCAGCCATGTAACTCATACTTGGTATTACGGTAATTGCACCCCACCAAAACTGCCATTCTCTTCTTTACCTCCATTGCTGCACCAATATCTCTCTCTCCTCTCTCTTTCTCACACTAGTTTGATATGATGTGCTTCAGAATCTAGCTTTATTTTATACACATGCAAAAACAACTATATCTTAATGTCTAACTTGCATTCTCATACAAGCAATCTTTTTGCTTGCTCCCTTGCTTTAGTTAGCTTTCAAGCTTAACCATCAGCACATTTCACATACGTACAAGTAAAGTCCCAATGAAACAGGTGTTCTAAACTTAAGCCACTTTACTTTCAAGCCGGGCGTTGACTTATAAAAGGTTTGAAAGTTCACCACTAATGGAAAGCTTTGAAGACGACAATTAGATAAAAGGTTCTATTAGTTCCATGCATAATAGAACCTTCCCAATCTACAGTTCTACACAGCTAATCTTGGTAAAACATTCATTCATGCTTGTGCCTGCTAAAACCTTTTCACTACTCGAGTATTTTCATCAAACAAGAAACTAAAAAAGCATTTTCAATAGACTTTTTTTTCTCATAGAAAAGTTGGAAGCAATAGAGGACGAGAGGAAGACACTCTGTAGATAAAGGTCCTAAGCAAAAGGATTACATAAAACCTTTCCACGTAGCTGATAAATAAGAAGATACGTGATTAAAATTTATATGAATAATTTAAATTTCACGAGGAAGAAGCAACAAAGAACTGTAAGATTCCAGATGCCTTCCCACTGTCTGTCTTATGACATTCTGCAAATTTCTTCTATTCTTTTTTCAACCAAATTTCCGCAAAAGATCAATGCTTCTCCAGGTAATTGTGAGCCAACTTACTGGAAAATCCTTCCAAGGGGCACCAATGTCTCACAAGATGGCAATTTTAACATCCTTAGAGAAACTTGATCGCACTTCAAACCCTGAACAGTTTCAACCAAGGTCGCTTTTGAGTAAAAATATAATCCCAAAAAAGATAGCTGGCTGATTCAACATTTCTACAACAGAAAGAATTCTGAAAACACTAACAATAAAATTTCAGAACATGAGCACTTCCGTGTGCCAGAAGAAAGATGGAGAACTACATTGAGGTGTTAAAAATATGAATATGACATGGGAATGTGAGAAATTGCAAGATTTTTGTACAACATTGTGATGCTAAAACGAAAAGAACTTGCAAGAAATATGCCACAAATTCAGTTCAGTGACCAGAAACTCAGATGTCAAACTCTCCTTTACTCTGTTCAATTTATGAAAGAAGATGCTTGTATAAAAAAAGAAGAAGAGAGAATTAGAGAAGTTTGATCTTCAACTGCACTAATTGTACAAGCTTTGTAAAGTTTACAACTGAAACCTTATGTACATATACTGTTTTAAAAACCTTAAAATGTATACACCTAGGCTCCAACAAGCATTGCTTGAACATGACCGCTCCAGGGCAAATTTTTCAAAAAGTACAATAGCAGCTACAGGTAATAAATAAATGAATGAATGAAAAGCTTAAACAAGAACTGCTGATTCATCTTCTCCATCTGACATTCTCTCTCTCGAATCTCTCTCCCTCCCTCCAATAATTGTGGAGGCACATAAAAATTGTACTAGAAGAAGAGAATGTGAAGGGGATAAGTCTAATGATGGGAGGAAGCAGAGATAAAGTCCTGTAATGTTATGAAAACTTCTAATTTTTTTAAATATTTGCCAAGTAATTTGGTAAGGTACTTTTAGGATTTTGTAGAGGTTGAAAGTTTAGCAATACTTAAACTTTCATTTCTCAATCTCATGATTGATACTGGTTACTAATATTATGTATAATTATGCATTTATATTTTATTTATTATACACTTAGTCTAATTGAAGGTCTCACTATTTTTCCACTTCACAATAAAGATTCAGATTGCGATTGTGCTTTAGACTTCAGTGAGTTTCACACTGTATAAAAAGAATACTGTATACGAAGAGTTTATCGCATCTCATCACCACTTGGCTCACAAATTCCCTAGATTTGAAAGTACAATGATATCCCCTCAACCTAGCAAAAATCCCACAGGTTAGGAAAAGGGAAATAGAAGGGAAGAAGAAAAGCCAAATAACATTCTTGTCAAGACCTTTAGTTGCTGAGTTAAGAGAGGCTATTTATTGTATTGCAACTAAAGATCTTTCCAAACTTTAAAATCTGAAGTTGAACTGTTATAGTTTATGCTACCATCTTGACACCCCAGAAATAATGTAGTCCGTACGGGATCCATGTTTATCAATGCATGGGCTGTTCCTCTTGGACTTGCTGCAATAGCAACCTCATCCGCACCAATTATCACCTCAGCATATCCTTTATCACCTACGTTGTTGTTCTCCAACTACATAGGGTACATAAGGAGACACATAATCCAAATTAGCAACAGCCAACAGGGTAAGACAACGAATCAACTTAGGCATATTTAATTCTGAAACCTAGCATTTTTTATTCAAGGAAAGAGTTCCCAACTTTATGCCACATCCACAAAATGCGTGAAACAAAAGAGATAAAATAAGCAAATGATTTCCAATCTTGTAGTCCTTAGCTTACCCTGAATTTTGTTCTAGCCCCCCAAAGGACAAATGTCTCGTTACATGTATGATGCCTGTGGTTTCCCCTCATAGCACCAGGTTGAATTTCTCCAATATGAACAGAAGCACAGGTCACTGCTCCACCTACAAGAATAACGAAATGATCACTGTAATGAACGTGGGCTTCACTTGGAAATCACAATGCCGTAAAACAAGAAATTGGAATTCGATAACTGATTGAGTATGAAGCACTTATAGGATTAATAAACAACTGGGTTTGAGATTTAGTAGCAGCGGGTAGAATTGCATGCGGTTTCAAGCTCAAAGAAATGAACAGAGGCGTATAATTTAAAACTCAGATAAGTCATAATAGCCGAATTCAGCGCAAACTAAATGAAATATTTATGAACTAAAATCATAAGCAAGGACGATGGAAGTACCAGTAATGCCAGAACCAAGAGCGAGAGAAATAGGGTCGAGTAGCCAGCCCCTGTTGTCCTTGGCAATCGGGGAAGGAAATCCAGAATTGAAACGAACGAGGTTGGCCTTGAGATCATCGTCCCTGCTCCAGGAATCAGTAGCCTGGTGATACCGAGAGGAGAATTGAGAAGAAGAGTGCTGAATTCTAAGAAAAATCCAAGTGAGTAAGAGGAAAACAGAGAGAAGGAAAGGGAAGGCGTGAGGCTTCTTCAGAAAGTTCTTCAGATGCGAGAATGATAAGGCTAACGAGAGCGAAAGGCTTCGGGCTTGGGATTGGCTGTGAAATGGACTCTCTAAGCTTTGAGGATTGGTGGAAGATGAGAATGAAATGGAGTTCCTTCTAGGGTTCGCCATTGTCGTCTTCTCTGACAAAGCTTCGCATAGTAACCACTGCCCAAGTGACCCCTATCAAATTCTCTCTCTTCCTATTCTTTTCGCGACAACGATTCTATGTCTTCATAAGATTATCAATTTATTTTTCCTTATTCTTCTTCATCCTTATCTTTCTTCCACTTAATCTCCCTCTTTTTTCCTCTCAATCCTTCTTATTAATAATAATTGACCTTCACACTTTAACTCCATTTCCAATAACTTTTTTTTCTCCCTATTTTAATTTGTTTCAATGTTATTATCTTCAATATTATACTTACAATATCAACTTTAAAAAATTGATATAATTTCTTTCACATGTAACACATTAATAAATTCATTGACACGAAAAGCTTGCATATAAACCTTTCAAAATTAACATCGTATTTACGAAAACTAGAGGTGTAAGAATATGGGTTGAACTCGTATAATCCGGACTACCAAGCTATATTATAAGGGTTGGGTTAAAAAAAATTGAATTTTTTCTGTTGGATTGCAAGGTTGAAAAATTCTGTTCAACCCAACTCAATCTGAATTATATAATATAATATAATATTTATTTAATAAAATAAAATAAAAAATTAGGTCCACCTTTCCTTCTTGATTTTTCTCTTCCATCTCACTCTCACCTCATTCCCCCATCTTCTCACTCACAATTTCCATTTACGACTCCTCTTCGGTCTTCTTCAGTCTTCTTCATCATTAGATTTTATCTTCGTCGTTTCCTCTCTCCCTCTTCAATCTTCTTTGATCATCTTCGTCGTCTCCGTCAAATCTCATCTTTCCCGTTAGAAAGCATAAACGAAAAAAAAAATAACAATTCAACCTAATCCAACCCATATTTTATGGGTTGGGTTGGAAACTAAATTCTGGTTATTCAAGTTGCCAACCCAAATAGCCCAAAAATATAGGTTGGGTTGAAAATGTCCTCCAACCCAACGCAACCTGATTACACCCCAAACGAAAACTAATGAAACATGTTTTTTGATAAAAAATTTAAATTTCAGTAAATTAAAAATATGAATATTTGTGTATTGGATCTACAATACGAATTTAGAAAAAAAAAAATCCAAAAGTACGAATTTAAATAATAATAATTTTTGATATTGGACTTACAACATCAATTTTAAAAAAATTGATATAATTTCTTTCGCACGTAATGCATCAATTAATTTATTGGAATAGAAAGCTTGCCTACAAAACGATCAAAATTGACCTCGTATTTAAGAAAACTAATGAAACATGTTTTTCGATAAAAATTTTAAATTTTGATAAATTAAAAATACGAATATTTGTGTATTGGATCTACAATACAATTTTTTAAAAACAAATACAAGAGTACGAATTTAAAAAAAAAAAAAAATCTCGATATTGCACTTACAACATCAATTTTTAAAACAATAGATATAATTTCTTTCACACGTAAAGCATCAATTAATTTACTGGCACAGGAAGTTTGCATACAAAACGTTCAAAATTGACATCGTATTTACGAAAACTAATTGAACATGTTTTCCTATAAATTAAAAAAAAAAACGATACAAATTTGAGAAATATATTTTAAACAAATAATAAAAATAATAATAATAATAGAATTTATTTGTGTATTGGATTTAATAAAAACAAAAAACAAAAAAAAAAACTTATGTACAAATGACAAAAAAAATAATATTTCACTTTTATTATAGATTAGGCTCACAGTACAAATAAAAAAAATATTTATACAAAATCAACAAAAAAAAATTAATACATATTTTTTTTTTGTGTGTATTAGGGTTACGGTACAAATTAAATAAAAATGTGATTTTATTACCGTTTTTATTATATTGGCTTTCCTATACAAACAAAAGAAAGAAGTTTACACAAATACAAAAAATATTATCACATTTTCTAGTTTGTATTGGGTTTACATAGTAAAAAAAAACAAACAACAATTTCATATCCATGAAAAAAAATTAATTCAATTTTTTTCTCAATTGGAGTTAGGTGCAAAAAAAGTTTACACAAATGAAAAAAAAACAATAAAATCTTTTGGTCATAATCACGCGTACATAATCCTTCCACCAAACAAGTATTATAATAATATAATCTTCTCGTAATCATTTCCCAAACAAAGATTATAATAATCTTTTCCTCCACTTAATCTTTTCTTCTTTCTATATTCTTTTTCTCATTTATTTCTTTGCTTCCCCCAAACGGCTTATAAGGTTTCAAAACATACACTTTAGTTCCATATTTATAAAATGATTATAAATAGTCTCTGACCTAACTTTCACCTAACAGAATGTTATCGTCCCCGAGTTTATAAAATGATTGTAAATGGTCCATACAATAATATGTCCAATTCATTTAATTACATGAAAAAAAATGTATGGGTTAGAAAATGTATTAAAATTTTATCCTATTAAAAACATAATAATAAGCAAAATCAAAATTATTTACCTTATATTAAAAAAATTTAAACTAGATTTTCTCTAACCACATTTTCTATCTCTCTGTATTCTCTTTGCCAAAATAGTTCCAGTCGTCTACTCCACTTTGCATAAATATTTTCATCTCCCGTCCTAATATGGTACACAAATTGAAACTGTTAATATCTTGTAGATAAATTTAGGCTCTCCAAGTTTAGAGAATTCATTCTCAATAAATCACAATGCACAATAATAAAAAGAATGGACTATGTCTCCAATACATGTAATGTTCCCTTCTTCTAATACAAGTGAAAATAGCAAGGCAACATACAAATATTGCTATTAAGACAAATTGAACGGCAAAAACCCTAACCAGAGGACTAAGAGTTTGAAAGTTTTAAAAAATGTTGTTGGTTTATATTTTCTCCAAGCTGACACCACTCAAACTCTTTCTTATCTCTGTCCGACTATCAATTCGATTTTTCTGTGTTATCATGTTCACTTTCAATCATTTTAATCTCACTGAATTAAACTCATAAATACTCTAAACATGTTAATTAGGGTTTGTTTGGATTACTTTAGAAAAAAAAATATTTTTAATTGGAATGCTTTGGATAAAAAAATGGTTTAAAATAAAATTCTTTTTAGTGTTTGGCAAATCTTTTAGCGATGGTGTTTTTATTACAAGTTTATTTGATTTGTTATACAGTAAATGTACTTTTATTAATATCTAATTACAAAAATAAGTTGCAATGAATTAAAAGTTTAAAACAAATGGTTGTTGTGATTGGCTACTAGTGGTGGTATGAGAGCGTGCAACCATACAATGGCCGTCAAAGGTTCTTATAATTGGAAAAATGTGATTGTAAGAATAGTTTGTACTTGAGGTGTAAATTATTTTAGTTTAGTTTGATTAGAATAGTTTGTATTTGAAGTGTAAATTATTTTAGTTTAGGTTATAGTAATATACTATTTTTGGTTTGATAAGAAAATAGTAAAGACGGTAACAAAGAATAAAAGAATGATGAATGTCAAATAGTAAAAACTATAATAAATGGTAAACATTGTAGCAAATTGAGTGCTTTGAAATAGTGTTTAGCTAAGATTTATAAATAGTATTTACTATAACAAATGACAAAAGGTAGTTATTATAGTCCTAGATAATTAATATTTGCCCTAAACGGTGTTTAATATTATATTTTAATCAATTCCAACTCTAATCTCATACAAGCGGTTTAATTTGTATTGATTGGACAATTTTGAGGCCAAATATTGCTCCATTAGAATGTGTATGATTGCATCTTTGTGATAAACACTTCTATGTCAAATACTTGATCTATCTATGTGATGCTTATTCCCTAGACATTCTAACACCTAAGTCAATATTGGATCAAAGTAGTATTTTGTAGGCCAAATTAGAAAAGTTGTGTACTAAGACATTGTGGTTTCTACTTAAATATTTATATAATAATTCACTTCTTAAACATAAACTATTACCGTTCAACCATAATAATCTAAGATTATTATTAGAATAACCAACACTTTATTCCAAACATCCTCGTAATGGTTATTCAAGGAAGCAAAATACATATTGAAACGAAAACATGAGACTAATAAAGTCAATTTCTTACTAAATGAAAAATAAGAAATGAAGAAATCGACAAACAAAAATAATTGTTCAAAAGATCTATTTTAAAGGCCTAAAATGACAAATGACTCACTTTTTTTTACAGAAAAAAAAGCGATTCCTCTTATTTGTGCATGCATGTCTTTCTTCCTATGCTCTTTTTTTCTTCCTTTGTGTCTTCTTCTACTCCAGCACGACCAGCTCACATGAGCAACTTCAATGAGACCAACTCTAGTGAAGTGTGAGAGAGGTAGAGAGAGCAAAAGAGAACGAGAGATAATAGAGTGAAATAAGTGAGAGCGAGAGTATGCTTCTTTTTTCGTGTACACGTACATTTTGATAATTTTACTCAAGTTTGATGTTAACAAAAGATTGTTGACATTTTTCTACAAAACATAATCATTTATTTTTTTTCTTTTTAATTTTTGGGTCATCATCTGTCTGACTCAATAATTTGGTTGTGATTCACTGATAACACTCCTTTTAACTTATCGAAATGAAGTACCAAACGAGGGAGAATTGTAAGAAATAAGACATAAGTTTTTATCTTAAAAAACTTGCACCATTTTTTCAACTTGTAATAATAGTTGTTCTCAATACATCTCACTCCAGATCAACCACCAAAATTTAGTGAAAATTTTGACATTTTCAATTTATTAATTGGTTTGGTTGAAATTTCGTCAAGTATTAGCAAGATTCTATAACTTTTCTAAAATTTTACATGATTATTCCAAATAATATATAACATATATATCTTAACTAATTTTTCAAATCCTCTAAAAATTTTTTATTTGACTATCTCTATCAAATATTATATCAAAATTTTATAAATTTTCTAAATCTTTATTCTAATTTAAAAGTTTTTAAATTCCAAATTTCAAATCCTAAATTATGAACTTCCACGTATCCAAACTATAAGACATCTAAGTCGCTACAATTGATTTTAAAAGAATTATGTGAATCTCGACGTTTAGATGAACATAATTAACACCAAAATTCAATATGTTTGAATTTTTGTAGTGAAAATTTCTTATAAGATTACCATCTCCATTCTTTCCAAATCTTATCTATTTCTTTGCAAAATTTGATTTCCCCAAAATATTTAAAATGTTAATCCATTTTATATATATATTTTTTTTGTCAATTGAAACAAAAGATTAGGTAGGATTTAAAATTTGGATCATTTCCGTAAATGTAACAGAAACTAAAATATTTATGGGATGTGGGTAAAAAAAGAGAAAGCCGGAAAAGTAGGTAAAATATTTTTATAGGTAAATTATTTTTATAATTTTCAGATTTACCGTTGAATATTAGAGACGAATTGTCACTTCTTTCTCTTTCTTCTTCTTCACTTTTTGTGATTTCTTCTCTTCCATATTTCTTTATCACCTCTGCCATATTTTCTTTCTATTACTTTTAAACGAATTATTCTTCTGTTAAGAGATCAGATCTCTTATTTCATCTTATCATTTTTGTTGAGATTCGTTGAAGCTATTTTATGAGTGTTTCAATATTCTTCTTTCATATTTGAGAATATCAAAATCGTTTAAATATCATTTTAAATGGTCATTACGATCATTTAAATTTGAAATATTTATCCCATCGTTTAAAACGAATTACACAATTGTGTTGACATGATCAACACAATTGTTTACCATTGTCAAACATAATCGTTTAAATTTGAAGTCTTTTTTTCATCGTTTAAAACGAACTACACAATTGTGTTGATCATATAAACACAATTGTTTACCATGGTCAAACACAATCGTTTAAATTTGAAGTATTTTTTTCATCGCTTTATGTTGACATGATCTAAATGATCTCATACCATAGTCAACATGATCGTTTATGGTCAACACGATTCATTAGATATGAAGTTTCTAACAATCATTTACATTGAACTACACTATCGCTTACTATATTTACCACAATAATAGGATCGTTTAACACAATCATTAGTTAGATTTGAAGTGTTTTACTATCATTTACATTAGACTATACGATCACTTACCATAATCAACACGATTGTTTTTCATTATTAAAACGATTGTTTGCGATGATCAACATTATCGTTTAAATTTGAAACATTTTTCTCTATCGTTAAAAAATAAACTACACGAGTGTGTATCGTGATCTAAACAATCCTAGATCATTCGTTTAGACAGTACACGATCAATTAGAAGAAGATTACTAGCATGTGGTCGATTAATTGTATGTTCATTAAGGTATTTTTGGTATTTTTTTGATTTTTTATTTTCAAAATTGTTTCATAGAGGTTAAATATTTTAGCAAATTATTATATTTTTTAAAAAACCACTTGTTTGTTATAATGTTTACCGAGAAGAGCTCTAAGCACAATCCAATCCTAAGACAGAGGAGTTTGAAGTGGTGAAAACGGGAGAAGAAGAAGATGATGCTGAATCTTACTGTTCAAAGTTTACGGGGTAGAACGGGAATCATGGTCAGGCAGATGTCATCAATGGCCAACGGTACTGCCAAAGAGAAAGTGGACTGCCTCGTGATCGGAGCGGGTTTGGTCGGAATTGCAGTGGCCAGGGAGCTTTCTCTCAGAGGCAGAGATGTTTTGGTGCTGGATTCTGCTCCCACCTTCGGTACCGGAACCAGTTCTCGCAACAGTGAAGTCATCCATGCCGGCATTTACTATCCTCGCGATTCTCTCAAGGTGAGCTCAATCTTCCAGTTCCTCTCCTTCTTGAATTTCTTCTGCTAGCATTTCGTTCATTTCAACTTCAATTACTGATCAGGCCGAGCTGTTTTCGATTGAAAATTAGGTTATGGTAGTTGATCGATGGATTGTTTAGTCTGTACAACGTGGGAATGCTATTGCTGAAATTTCCGTAGAAAGTACATTTGTTGTGTACTTATTGAATAAATTTATTATCTGATTCCTCTATCACATAAAGTTACTTGAATAAAAAACGAATGCTGCAGTAGAAGGAAGAGGAAGTGATAGTCATAGATGTATAAATAAAAGAGGGAGTTTCAATAGTGAAGTGAAATTGTTGGGGCAACCTTCTAATCCTTTTCTGAAATCTCTTCTTAAAAGTTTATAGTTTGAGAGTGTGATGGTTGTGAATTTACGAGCTGAATTAATTTTTGCAGGCAATTCTTTGCGTAAGAGGTAGAGATTTACTCTACCGGTATTGTTCCGAATACCAGATACCTCATAAACAAATTGGGAAGCTTATAGTTGCTACTAGAACATCAGAGCTTCCAAAATTGAATGAGTTATTGATTCGGGGAGTTCAGAATGGGGTTGAAGGGTTGAGGATGGTTGATGGTAATGAGGCAATGAGAATGGAACCTGAATTACAGTGTGTAAAAGCCTTGCTCTCGCCTTTGTCTGGAATTGTTGATTCTCATTCTTTGATGTTATCTTTAGTGGTAAGTCTTAAAGCATGTTTGAGAATAATTTTGAACTTGTTAAAAATTTAAAATTACTTCATGTTCATAACCACACATAAACACGCTTTAATTATTCAAAATTAGTTCAAAGTTTGATTTTACAATTTTTAAATGTGATTTTCATACATGAAAATTGATTACAAATGATTTCAGAATACATTTTAAATATGACAAAAATGATTACTCCAAATGTCATTACTAGGCATGCCCTAAGTTAGATATGTATACATGGATAACTTCATCCACAAAATATTTATTCATTATCTATGCTTGCAGCGATGTTATATATTTGATCACTTTAATTTACTTGCATATTGACAGAAATATCACTCGCTTGTGGGTCCAGGGGGAGGCTGAAAATCATGGGGCTAAATTTTCCTATAATTCTGCTGTTATTGGTGGTCATGTCCAAGAAAATCAAATTCATCTCCACATATCTGATTCTAGAAATCTTGAAAATTTGAACGGGGTGCATCTCCCAGTGCCAGAGCTCACGTTGGTCCCTAAACTTGTAGTGAATTCCACAGGGTTATCTGCGGTTCCCCTTGCAAGGAGATTCAATGGTCTACATGGTGGAGTCATTCCTCCCTCTTATTATGCCCGTGGATGCTACTTTACTCTGTCAAATGTGGGAGTCCCGCCATTTCAACGTTTGATTTATCCTCTTCCAGAGGATGGTGGAATTGGTGTGCATGTTACGTTGGATTTGGATGGTCAAGTCAAGTTTGGTCCTGATGTTGAATGGATTGGTGAGGTCGATCAAATCTCAAGCTTCTTGAACAAGTAGACATTCTATGCCATTTGTCTTGTTAATTTTATTTTCTCATTGAGTGTTTCATTGTTGGATTTTTATTTAAATTCTTGGCTCCTGGTAGTGATGGATTTATACTGCCTAGCTGAATAGAGACTCCATTTCTCTGGTTTTAAAATTTAAATTCTGGTACGATATGATGATATGGATCAAAGAAACATCTCTTTTCTGATTTCATCTTTCCATATGTTATGAGATAAGTAGTTGGCAAATTATTCAAATTCAGTCGATGTTTCAATTGCTTATTTAGTTTTATCTTCCTTTGCTCAAACAATAGCCTGAACATTAGTCTCATATCTTAGTTTTTTCTTCTTATTTTCCTTTCTTTTTCAATTGTTCTTGTTGAAATCCGTATGGAAAGCTTGCTATGATTTGGGCATTTGCCAGAACTCCTTCAATAAATTGTATGAACTATGGACTCATCTGCTGTCCCCTGTGTGGCTTTTTACTGTTACCTTTCTTGTTTTTACACACTTCTCTTTGTTTATAATACATGAATTTATGTAGAATGTTGAAATCCTATGAGTTTTATGAAAATAAAATGTTATAAGTTAAAAATGATTTGTCTCGGAAGATTCGTCGAGTTGAAATGCATATAAGTAAGCCTTGAAACTCAAAGATGTAAAAGAAGAACGATGTTCATCAATTTAATGATATTTTTTTGTCTAGGTTTGACTATTCTGTGCGTGGTAGTCGTGCTGAGCGGTTTTATGAGGAAATAAGAAAGTACTACCCCAGTCTGAAGAATGGATCTCTACAATCAGGATATGCAGGAATTCGGCCAAAACTCTCAGGGCCCCGGCAAACTCCAGCTGACTTTGTTATACAGGTCATTTCTAAGATCTTTATCTTGAATTATGCATATCCAATGCACTACCATCCAACAATCTTTGACTTGTGATTGGTACGCATAGACAATAAGTAGTTTTCTCTGCTGCTAGATTTTAAACTAACTCATCTGTTTACTGTTAGAAGTTTGTTCTTAAATACAAATTTAAAATTTGGATAATGTTGATGGATTTGTTCTTTCAACAAACTGATGATATTGTGGCAAGACTTCCTTTGATGATAAGGTGTTTTTTACCGTGTAGAAAATTGAATAATACTATAAATCTGGAGATAGGAGAAAGTGGAAAATAGAAGGAACAGGAAAAAAAATAGTTGCGTTTCAAATTTCAAGTTGCTAGGCCACCCATGAAGCAAGTATATAAGAGAAGGGGCAAAAGGGAGATTACACCCCAACAAAGGGGTAGTTGGCTGTGGTCCTAAGGGCTGATGTGGCAAAAGAATGTTGGTATTTATATTGTAGTTTTGTGCTAGGGTTAGTTATCTTGGTTTATGTGTTTTGGAGTTGAACTTCACTGTGGAGAGAGCAACCCTCTTGTTTGGCTGAGTGTTACTTGGTTCTTATCAATATAGTACTGCAAATCTTTGGTTGTTCCCAGTTCTTGTGTTGTTTTTTGTTGTAGATTCTTCAAGTGTTTTTGGTCCTTGCAAGTGGTATCAATCTGGGGAGGTAGAGCAATATGACACAAAAACAATTCGAGGAGAGACTTAATGCGACGGAAGCAGACACTGGAGCCATCAAGCAAGACATACAGAGGATATCAACATTTGAGAAAACAATGGAGAAAATGCACGTCATGTTGTCTGCTATGTATGAGGACCAGCAACGACTACAAACAACCTAAAAAATAACGGAGGTGAGTACGGGAAAGAGGGAGATGCAAATCGAGGACAAAGATGAGGAATGGAGAAGCTAGCGGAGGGGGAATCATCCCAACTCTGAGAAGGGGCAGCAGGGCAGGACCTGATCAAGTTCAAGAAGTTGGAGATGCTGGTGTTTAATGGAGATAACCTGGATGGGTGGTTCTATAGGGTGGAACACTATTTTCAGTTGCATTTTTTGAATGAGAAGGAGAAGTTGCAGATTGTGATTGTGAGCCTTGAGGGGAGGGTTTTGAACTGGTTTCGATGGGTGGAAAATCAGAGGAGGTTTAGATTGTGGAGGGAGTTGAAACAGAGGATCTAATGAAAGCATATGTGGGGGGAGACAACTGGTGATAGGAAACAAAAAAAGAAACGGGGTAATGGGAAGATCAACATGTTAGACCCCTATCATACACACCTACAAACGCAAGGGTAAAAAGGTGATTGTTCAAGAAGGCAGCTCAGCCAATCGAATTAAATGAAAGGAATAATTGGGTGTGGGGCCCTCCTAGGGATAGAGGTATTTAAGGAATGTTTTTAGGGATTGGTGA
The DNA here is from genome assembly GCF_000004075.3 of Cucumis sativus. Classification (NCBI taxonomy): domain Eukaryota; kingdom Viridiplantae; phylum Streptophyta; class Magnoliopsida; order Cucurbitales; family Cucurbitaceae; genus Cucumis; species Cucumis sativus. The sequence goes on from NC_026658.2 coordinate 18,528,909, forward strand.
GGTAGGTTTTATTTTTGTAAAAAGCTGCTGTGAGAGCTTTTAGGGAGAAAACCAGCTTCTCGAATTGCTGGGGGTGTTATTCTACTGTTTTCTTATTGTTGCCTTACTATATTTACCTTCTCTGTTTGAACTATCGTAGTGAACTGTTCTTGCTGGTTTATATCTATATACAAAGACCCACAGAATATCATTTCTGTATCTGTATTGCATTGAGTTTTTCTGAGTGCAGGGAATTGTCTTAACACATCACTTGGCCCCAGATTGCTTGATGAAGGAGGCATTGATTGAGGATATGAGTCTGAAGGTTGTGGTGGAGGTCGTCAGGAGTAGGCTCGAGAAATCAATGGGTAGTAAGGAGACGCATCAGTGGAAGAGGATGGTGTGGGAGAGGTAACCTCATATATAATAAGATTGTCATCCTCCCTTTGCCACGAACTCGATGGTGATGAAGTAAATGGTGTATCCTAAAAAAATGCAACACCAGGCGAAACAAGATACCTTTTAAGGGTAGGACAATACCAATCATATCCCTTTTGAACACACGAATAACCGAAGAAGATACACTTCAAGGATTTGGGATCTAACTTAGTATGATGAGGACGAATGTCGCGAACAAAACAGACACAACCAAATATCTTAGGAGCAATAAGAAACAAATTCTTGGTAGGAAAAAAAACACGGTAGCAGTGTTTTAAAAAGCGCCCTAAGGCGCCCACTTAAGGCTTATTTGTGAGGAAGCGCAGCGAATTCTAAAAAGCCCAGATTAGGCGCGCGCTTCCCTTGAGGCGCGCCTAGGAGCAAGTCGAATTAGGTGTGGGCTTTTTGTATAACGTACGGGGTGGGCTTTAATTCTAAAAAACTATTATTATCTAGGTTTTTTAAACCTATTACATGAAAGTGAAGAAACAACCCTTCTCCTCCCGCACGCGAATTTTCTTCAACACGACTCTTCATCTACTTTTTCGGTTCTTCCGTTCTGCTTCTACTTCAAAACTTTTTGCTTCCTTTTCCACCCTTCTGTTCTGGCCACCCTTCTTCACACAAAACGTCAACAAATCGTTTTGGTGCTGCGGCTGCCATTACTCTGTTTTTTGGTGCAAAAACAAAGGAAAAGAGAAGACAATAATATTCTGTGCTTCAGTTTTCGCCTCCTCCATTTCAGCTTTATCACGGGTGAGTATCTCAATCATACGTTGTAAACTTTTTGCCTCCTCTTGGATTAGATTTAAATTCACATCAAGTGAATCTCTTTGTTCAGTTAACATCTGCATTGCTTTCTCCTTCTTCTGTAACTCTTTGACAAGAACATCAAACTCCATCAGCATCCCACTTTCTTTCACCACAGCTTCTTCAATTCTCATTTGAAGCTCAGAAATTCTCTTCCCGTTCTCTTCCTTTTCCTGTTTGAAACAGAATGTACTCTGTTTTAATTGAGCAACTTCCTTCTCTAACTTCTCAAATTGCAACCTCCGTTTCCAGCCCATTTTTTTCCTTTTCAATCTCACATTTCTCCTTCATTTTCACATCCACTTTCCTCTCTAAATCTTCAATTACCCTGCCTGATTCCTCCAACAACTTCTTAATCAATTCATTGTCTTTCGTCAAATTCACATTCAAAATTTCACAATTCTTTTTCTCACTCAACAACTTCTTCCATTTCGTACATACTTTTCAAAGAATTATTAGTTTTTATCCTTTTACTTTCATTTAACATATTGATTGCTCAGAATGGTGAAAAGAACAAATATGGATAAATGAACTTGAAATGTTTTCTATCTCTTGCATCTTTTGGCTCTATTGTCATTTGCTCTAATTTGGTTACAATTCCAATGAAACTCGAGAGGAATGAGATGAAATATAGCAGAGGATTGAGAAAACTACAATCAAGTTTTGACCAAAAGTCTATACTTCATGCTAAGCATAGTGGACTATTTTTATAGATGTCGAATTCTGAGTATCTCTCCTTTGTTGATTTGACATCTTGCATTAAATTTCATACTCTACTGTGACACTTTGTTGTGTCACAGATTCATTTGGTTCTAGTGTGCAAGTTTTGGACATCTTCTTCTTCTTATACTTCTCGACTACAACTTCCTTCAATAACCCATCAAACTCAACCTTCATCCCATCCCTCTCACAACACACTCCCTTCCAGTCCTCCATTTATAACAGCTTCATCCCATCCATAGATAGCTTCTGTTTTTTTTTTTCTTTTTATAACAGCTGCTGTTTTAAATAGTTTCTGTTTTTTTTTTTCCGATAACTTAGATCATAGATGACTGATTAAAGTTCGAGAAAAGATCTGGCATGGAAATATGGTCAATTGCAAAATGACCAAGATATAAATACATTTTTCTGTGGATTTTGTTCAAAAGTAACAAAAGGAGGGGTATGTAGAATGAAACAACACCTCGTTGATGGTTATAGAAATGTCACTGACTGTACAAAATGTCCGAATCACGTGAAGGAAGAAATTAAAGTGTACATGTCCAAGAAAAAAGAGATTAAAGAACAAAGAAATCTGATTGTGGACATTGATGTAGAAGATTACGGTATCAAGGATGAAGATGAAGGGAATGTTAGTGTAAATTTGTTGATTCACTGACAACGAAACTTTCTAATTTTTGGATGCAAGCGTAATTGGAGTGTGTTTGAACAGGTTACCTTTCCTCTCCTTAAGTACATTGAGAATGAGAATCAAAATTTGTTGATTCACTGACAATGAAACTTTCTAATTTTTCAGCTTCATAGCAAGAAACGAAATAGGCTTGCTCAAAGTCATTTGAATGATCTAGTGTTCATCAAATACAACAAAGCATTAAAACGTCGATACAACCTACGAGATATTGTCGACCCCATCTCCTTGAAAGATATTGATGATAGTAACAAATGGTTGATTGGAAGATTGGATGACGATTTTGAGGAGGATGATGAGTTGGTATTTAACGATGATTCTTTAACGTGGGGTGATATTTCTAGAGTGGCCGGAGCAAAAGAACCATCATTCTATTCTAGAGCTAGTACCTCTAGAGCAAAGACTATTATTTCATGTTCATCCTCGTCTACCACGCAACGCAAACAAGTAAATTTAGATGACTTCAATTTGAAAAGAAGAAGATACTGATGGCTATAAGTCTAACGAAGGAGTGAATGAAGACGAGGATCAATTTAGTGATGATGAGTTTAATCTTTAGGGATGAACTTTTATTTTGATTGTTGACTTGTTGAATACTTGGTAGTTTTCTGTTGTGTTTTGTTGTTTAGGCTACTTATATTGGGTACTTATATTTTATACATTGTTGCTTTGCTATGTGTGTGTGTATATATATATTTTCTTTTCTTTTTATATATAGTGCGCCTTATGAAAAAAAACTCGCGACCTTTTTTGCGCCTTGCGCCTAGGCTCCAGAGGACCAATGCGCCTTAGTGCGCCTTGAGCCTTTAAAAACACTTGGCGATAGGGAATCTCACCATTAAGAATAGAGGAAGACGTTCTATTAATCAAAAAATATTTTACATGGTATTAGAGCAGTTAGGGTTTGAATGGTTGTTAGCTTCCTCCTCCATTAGGCTTAGGTTTAGGTTACCTTTCACTGATCGTTTGTCGACACCGCCCATACCATAAGAAGCGCCACTTCCATCCAAGTCTGCCTTTGTCGATCGTCGGTAAACACCACGCATGATCTTCACGCGTCGCCAGAATCTCCCTGTACTTCATCCACGCGTCGGCGCGTGAGGACTCCGATTTGACCTCTGTCTTCTGGGCTTGTCTCGAACCTTTGTTTTCGGTCCGTCTGTACCGTTGGGTCTATCAAATAGTATTCGGGTTTGACGAAAACGTAAGGTTATGCCATTTTTTTAGGGCCTTCTTCTAATTTTGCAGATGTTTGGATTGATTTTTTTCTTTGTTTATGTGGACTACAATCAATGTGTGACTTCAATATGACCGACATAAAAAATTTGGTAGTCTCCAACGTTATTCCCTTGGCCTCTAAGATCACAAAACATAAGTTAAATGGATCTAATTATTACGTTGACGTCAGACAATTTTGTTTGATTTGAAAAGTACTGATATGGATAGCCATATGACTGAAGATTCACCAGAAGATGCAAAGCAGAAGAAGGATTGGCTTCGTGATGATGCCCATTTATATCTTCATATCAAAAACTCAATTGAGAGTGGTGGAGACCTTGTGGAGGAAGTCTGCATGAGCCCCCCGCTTGGATTTGAAGCCCAGTTTGGTCAGCAGGTGTGTAAACTCCAGAAATCTCTATATGGTATGAAACAGTCTCCAAGAGCATGGTTTAACAGATTCACTACCTTTGTCAAGTTCCAAGGATACAGTTAGGGGCACTCTAATTATACTTTATTTACAAAGGTTTCCAAGACAAGGAAGATTGTTGTTCTAATAGTTTATGTGGATGACATTGTTTTAACTGGAGATGATCAGACAGAAATCAGTCAACTAAAGCAGAGAATGGGTGATGAATTGAAATCAAGGATTTGGGAAATCTGAAATATTTCCTTGGAATGGAGGTGGCCAGATCTAAAGAAGGTATCTTCGTGTCTCAGAGAAAATACACCCTTGATTTGCTAACCGAGATAGGTATGTTGGGATGTCGTCCTGCTGATACTCCTATTGAATCCAATTGTAAACTTGGAAACTCTGATCATCAAGTTCCAGTTGATAAAAAACAATATTAGCGCCTTGTGGGCAAATTGATTTACTTATCCCATACTCGTCCTGATATTTCCTTTGCTGTGAGTGTTGTCAGCCAGTTTATGCAAGCTCCTTATGAGAAACACATGGAATCTGTCAACAGAATTCTGAGATACATATAAACAACACCTGGTAAAGGATTGATGTTTAGAAAAACAAACAGAAAGACCATTGAGGCATATACCGACTCGGATTGGGCAGGACCTACTGTTGACAGAAAGTCTACCTCTGGTTATTGTACCTTTGTTTGGGGTAATCTTTAACTTGGAGGAGTAAGAAGCAAAGTGTTGTGGTCATGAGCAATGATGTGGCCGAATACAGAGCTATGAGTTTAGGAATATGTGAGGAAATTTGGCTCTAGAAAGTCCTATTTGATCTTCATCAGGAATGTGAGACTCCATTAAAGTTCTTTTGTGATAATAAAGCCGCTATTAGTATTGCTAAGAACCTAGTTCAACATGATAGAACTAAACATGTTGAGATTGATTGACATTTCATCAAAGAAAGACTTGACAGTGGGAGCATATGCATTCCATACATCCCTTCTAGCCAACAGGTTGCTGATATTCTCACCAACGAGCTTTTTAGGCCAAATTTTGATTTTTGTGTTAGCAAGTTGGGCTTCATTGATATTTACATCCTAACTTGAGGGGGAGTGTTAGAATTTGTATATATGGAAAAAATATTTATGTAAAACTTACCATAAATATTTCTTTTCCTTTTCTTCTTTGCTCTTTACATTCTATTTAAGTCCCTCATTTGTATCATTGTATTTATCAGAAAAATAATAAATCTAAAAACATCGTGGTTTTTCTCTCAGTTCTCGGGTTTCCACGTAAGCCTTGGTTTCATGTTTATTGTTTTCAATACTTTGTATGCCAACAAAAAGAAGTGTCAGTTCACACTTAACACGGGAGAGGATTGAATATTTGGGACACTGATTTTCAGAAAAGGGGGTCGAAGCGGATCAAGAACAATTGAACAATAGTTGGGCAAGTGTGTTTTGGAGTTGAACAATAGTTCACTATAGATAGAGCAGCTCTCTTATTTGGCTGAGTGTTACTTGGTTATTATCAATATAGTACTGCGAATTTTTGGCTGTTCTCTGCTCTTGTGTTGTTTTCCTGTTGTTATCTTCTTCAGGTGTTTTCGGTCCTTGCACAAGTTTACGAATTTGTCAGATTTAACCACTTTGTTATTAAACAATCACGAACTTGATTGGTGTAGCTTCTGCTTTTGTCCCTAATTTTTTTATCCTCCCCTTCATGGACAAATTCAAATTTTCCATATGCTTGTGTTTCTTTGGGCTTCCTTGGACTCACTTAAGAAAAAAATGCTTACAAAAAATTCATTCTTGTTTAAACTATTTTGATGAAAAATGTTCAAAATACACTTCAAAAGTTATTTTAAGTGGTTGCTAACACTCTATTTCCTTTCTTTCCAAAATGACATTTTTTAAAACAAACACTTGAATCAAACACACCTTTGTGTATCGTGGTTTCATCTTGAGACAGAAACAATTGCCGGATTGAACAATTTTAGACTACATTTTGCTCATTGTAATGTTATCTTGCTTTCAAGAAAATCTCACTTTATGTAATGTCATTCGATATCAAGCATGGAATCACTATGATATTTTGCAGGGGGAGGAGATTCATAAGGTTTCTGGTCTCATCAACCTTTTTGGAATTGAATCACCTGGGCTGACTTCAAGCCTGGCAATTGCAGAGCATATAGCCGCAAGATATATGTAAAGGTAAGACTCCGTTTGATATTGGTTTTGATTTTAGCTTTCTGGTTCTTTAAATTGAAATGACTTGACTGGCTATTTCTTTGTTTGACAATTTTTTTTAAAGAAGTTTTGACTAAATTTCAAAAGCAAAAGAATATGGTTTGTAGAGCTATTTTCCTTAGTTTTAAAATTTTGGTTAGAATTTGAAAGACGTTCTAAATTCATATATTATGAAACAAAAAAAAATCTTTGGTAAACTAACTTTGGAAATCAAAAAGTTCAAAACAAAAACATTATTGGATGAAATTTAATCTTGAATAAGTTTGCATTTGGTAACCATGAGGTTTAGTGATGCTTCTATTTTGTATTAAGAGAAAATCAAGTCAAGCTTTTCAATGTATTGAAATAGGGAGCTATCTATGGAAAACCAAACCAAATTGTAATAGAAAACAAAATAATTGCATGAGAAGTCAAATGATAATTTATGGGACGCGTTAAGTCTCCAGGAATTGGAAGAAAAAACATTCCCTTTGATAGTGTTTACCAAAAGGACCCAAACCAAAAATGAGAATCAAACGTGAGGGTGAGACCCACTCCAAATTTGGCAATCTCATTCCATTAAACGTCTCGTTTAAAGTGAGAATGCTATTCATTTGATGTTGTTAGCTAATAGTTGTCTTGAATCAGTGTGAAATATAGATGATTACCCGAACGTTCTTTTAAAATAAAACTAATAATTACTACAAGTTTGTGTTTTACTGTACAATGAGCTTAGTTATTAAACAAAAGAACCTGTCTCCCTTAATTCGTTTCCTTTCTCTCCTTGTATCCTTTTTGCATTCTGTGTTTTTTGCTGTTCAGTGTGCATTTTGTCTTTGTGATTCGCATCTGAATACTCCCTTGGTGAAGTTTCACCAAAGTAACGTATCACTCCTCTTTCCCTTCCATTTTCGTTTCTATTGTTTTTTTAAAATCGTTTTGATTCAATCTATTTGATGTACTTCCCATCTCTTGATTTCTGAGGGTTGAAAGTTTTGGAGAGAGTGGGTATGTTATGTTGTATGATGTTTGTGTGGTGTCATTTGGTTAATCACAAAAGTTAGGGTAAGCGTTTAGTTGTTTCGATTTTGTATGTAGCTGAAGCTTCATGGGGTGATGGAGAAATTGTTAAGCTAAGCTTAGAGGGGGGAATTTGCAAAGTAGCAATAATCAGAGGGCGTTTCGGACCCAGAGTGAATTATTATAATCTGTGAGTTATAATATTTTGTGGGTCATTATAGTTTGTGTTTAGAGTGCAGAATATTGTACTCTGGGTTATTATTATGTGTTTGGGGATGTAGATTATTATAAAGTTAGTTTACCAATAGAGAATAAAACTAAAAAATGTTTACGGTCCGTGTAACAAAAAATAAAAGATCATGAAGCTACCATTGTATTTTCATAAATTCTAAATATGCTCTCGTTGATTTTGAATTTGTATCTTCATATTATTACTTCTCTTTTTTCATATTCTCAATTCTTCTTGTTCGCGATTTCTTCGTCTCATCTTTCAGAATTTCTTCATTCATCTCTTTATTCTTTTTTCATTATAGAATTTCTTCATTAATCTCTTTATTCTTTTTTCATTATCAGATAATGTGTTATTCTTCTGAGCTGTGTGTAGTGAAAAAAGAGTGAAAAAAACAAAATACTAAAAATCTAATGAAAATCACATGATAATAAGATAGTAATCTAATATAAATTAGATAAGATAGTAATCTAATATAAATTAGATAGGAATCAATAACAATTAGACAAAAATTAGATATCAATTTAATAGATATCATGTTGGCATACTTTTTGCCTTTGAAATAATAGTGGGTTAAGCTTATGTCAAAATTTGGTATAGTGAGTCATTAAAGTCTAAACAGTTCTGATTTAGTCGGAATCGTTTATTGCATGGAGTTTAAAAGTCATTCTATTTGATTGTTATAATAAGGTATAACTCATAGGTATCACTTACTAATATAATGAAATACGAAAAAAGAAAACATAGCAAGAAAACAACAAAATGTCACTCATGGATCTCTGCAATCGACACAAAAGCCAATGATTACTGAGTTCTAGCCATTTATGAATGCAATTTTGATGATAAACATGCAAACAAGGCGTTTGAATTGGATCAACATTTCATCCCCAGTCAAATAAATCCCATTCATATGAATGTTCTTTGCCATTGATCTCCACCTTCTTCAATTATCTTCTCCTGGAAATTTGAATAATAAAAAAAAAAGGAAAAAAATCAAAACCTAAATAATTGAAACCTTAAATTAATGTGTTGATCACCAAAGGAAGAACAAACTTGAAGCAAAAAAAAATTGATTTAAAAACATCTAGCGAAAGAAACTTGGAATCCACAGTGAAGAGAGTGTAATAACCGAATCTTTATACTAAGCTGAGGATATTACCATCTAAAAATCAACAAATATTTTTTATTTAAAATAAAAGAAAATACTAAATTTAAAGAAAATGTTTTAAATATTCAATTAAAATCAATAATACAAAATATAAAGAAATAATAAAATAAATAAACAAAATAATAAATAAAATACTAATTCGGGCCCTAATTAAAATAAAAGGAAATATTTAAAAGTACTCAAATTTACGAAAATAAAGTACCGAAACTTAAGTACTAAAACATAAACTGCAAAAGAAAACTTAAACGATTCCCTATAGCGAACCACAATCACTTTTATCATTTGCTAGTTTGCTCTTATCTCTACCTTTCTATGGAAAAATTAAACATAGAAAAGAGTGAGTATAAATTTATACTCAATAAATGATCATTATTAGTCCTGCTACGTGTCTGTTAACTTTTCATTAGAGTCCTGTAAGAAGTACCATATAACTATTGTGCTTTCGAATGCACACTATCTAGTGATCCCGTAGGGACACATCTGGACTCTCGATGAACCAGAAGGAATCACCCTAAAGGAGAGTCGGGCTGTTAGTGACCCCGTCGAATCACACATATAAAAGTCACACACAACGATATGAGATTAATTGGCTAAACTCATTAACCACATTAATCAATATTCGTTAACTGTGTGTACACTCTACTAAAGTCACAGTTGAACTTTTCTCACTGTAGATCTATTTTTGTGTCCATGGATATAGACCAATAACAGTAAGTTAGTCTTTCACAAATATTTGTAACATCAATTGTGTCAAATTATCGGTTTACCCCTAGGTTACTTCTAGTCCTTAAATACTAGTGCTCCTCTAATAAACAACATGTTTATGGTTCAACCACTAAACAGAAATCTTTCTCGTGCCATAGAGAAGACAGAACCCTTTTTTCAAGTCTCAGAGACACCATTTATGGGAACACTCATCTACTTATCCTAAAATCGAAAATGAGTGAACTACATCTTGTGTGATTATATTCTCAGCTCCTCACACTATCTTGTCCTCAAAATGATAAGCATATTGAGTCGATAATCTGACCACTCTCACCCGTACAAATCAAAGGACAATCTGTTGCGAATAGGAGTTCATAATGCACTCAAAATTCAGACTAAATTGCCTAGGTCATTCTAATGAAATAGAAACACAACTAGGTTAATGAAGTTGCGTTACTATCTTGTGGTCCAATCTTATGCAAACTCATTGTATATGATATCCCCACTCACATTTCACCAACACGAATGCGTTTGATAATTGTGTTTGTATCAAATACAAAGTGAGTCATATTCATAGCGTTACCAGAATAAGATACTCATCATTATCTCTATACTATAGATCCTTTAAGCAGATCTTGAACATTGATCATTGTATGTCTCTAAATACTATTCAAGACTCATCAAATAATTTAGGTTGTTAGTTTATTGGATTTAAGTTTTTAAGACAAAACTAATAATGTAATCAATAACACTTATTGAAATAATAACAATTTATTAATCATGGTCAATGAATTATATTTACATAAAATTCAACAATTCAAGTGTGGATGGTTTTGGGAGATGTTTAGTCTTGTGTGAGACACTGGACTTACCTCATCTCATGGCTATCAAACAAAACCAAAATAAATGGTGAAGTTGAGAATTTTGAAGGAATGCAAAGAAAACTTGTTTAGTGGTAGAATCATTATATTCAAACTTAATTGTATTCGGGACGATTGAGGGTAGTTTTGTAATTAAAAATATGTTAAAAATAATTGAAATGTGTATTTTTGATATTGAAAATGAGGATGATATAGACAATCTAAGTACTTCACATAAACTCCAAAACTAAAAACATACCTTTCTTTTTAAAGAAAATTATCAAAGTGTATAGGTTGGGCATGTTTCACGTTTGAAGAAGGGGAAAAAAGAGCATGTATCACGTGGCCCTCATTCATTTAATTTTACATATAATCACAATTTTAAATACATTAATTTTTCCTTTCTTTCCTTTTTAACTTCTTAAAATATATTTTTTATAGGTTAATTTTCATAAATATAACAAAACTCCAAACTATTTATGGTCCGTGTAACAAAATGAAAAAGCTCGTGAAACCAACAAGTTTTCTTAAATATTTCAGATTTACTTTTGCTACTTTTAAATCTCCTTCCTTTCCATCTTCTTTTTTCTGTCTTTTCATCTTCTGCAATTTTTCTTTTATATTTTTTTGAAATCATGGTCTTTATTTTCAATTAATTAGATTTGTGTTCTTGGTATATAATGGTTTAGATTTGTGTTTTAGATTTGGTATACGATCATGTACCAAATATAAAAGATTTTGAATAAAAATTGTTGGAATATTGGTATACAATCGTGTACCAAATCTACAAAATTGTGTAAAAGAATCTATAAGTTTTATACTTGGTATATGATTTTGAAAAAAAAATCGTTGGATATTGGTACACGATCGCGTACTAAATATAAATGGTACAAGATCGTGATCTTAAACCAAAATCGTTTAGATTTGGTACGCGATTGTATATCATTTTCTACACGATCACGTATTAGAAGAAGAATTACACGCACACATATGGTCAATTAATTACGTGTGACCAATTGATAGAAATAATGTTTTTACTATTTATTTGTTAATTTATTAACAAATAAATAAATAAAAGAAAAAAATTATAAGTTAATAAGTGGTATTTGATAGAAATACTATGGGCTGCATACGTTTTCTTACCATCAACATATACAAACAAAAAAGTGGAAAATGTATAAAATAATTCATCATTTCAACTTAGTACTTTTTAGGTCATATTTAAAATATCAATGGGATGGAAATCAAATATTGTTTAATTACAAAAATATTCCTAAATTTTGAAAAGTTTAAAATTGTCTTCATACTTTTTAAAAGGTTAATCTTACACAAATTATTGAAAAACTTCATAAATACTATTAAGATTAGAAGAAGTTAAAAAATACTCTTAATAATCCAAAATTTACACTCATTTTTTAGAAACCGAAATTTTAATTTAAAATTTATTGATTATTAACACATAGTGATATATTACGTACATAATCAATTTCAATAGTTATAAAAATATATATTTGATGATTAACATACGATGATAATTTGGTAGATCTATGAATGTGAGATTTTTTATTTGTCTAATTATTGTTATAGTATGTTTTAAAGATGAATTTTTATTTTTTAATTGTGTGAGAATTTGTTGAAATTTATGTTTTAATGAACGTTTAAAATATGAAAGTTATTGATGGATATATCATAGTTTTAATTTTATAGAATTTTTTATTTTGATGGATACTTGTGGAGAAATTATAAAAAAAATAAAAAAATACATTTTAAGTTAGTAAATAAATATTTTATTATTTTCAAAAACAACAAATTTTACAAAACACTTACAACCGATAGCAAATTCTATCACTAATAGTTATTAATATACTATAGTGATAGAAGACTATCATTGATAGAATTCAAAATTTTGCTATAGCTTGTTAATATTTTAATTTATTTCGCTATTTTTAAAAATATCTTTTTCAAATAAGTAAACATGTCTATTATTTATATTAATGTCATTTTGACGTTTATTTTTTGTGATTTCTGGATTTTTCTATAGTGTAATAAAAATATCGATTCACCCTTTCTATCTAATTTAACTCATGAAAATAAGGTTATGTCGAGGGTGGAGGACTGTCTGCCGGATAGCTTGGCCAGGAAACTTGTGGGACCTCGCCTAATTTCGGGGGAAATCCTAGCTAACACTTTATCTATAGATGTTAAACTGGGTAAGAGTATTTTCTTATTCAAGTTTTGGTTTGTTGCCGATCAAAATCAAATTGATCAATTTGGAGCATTATCATGTCATCACAACAGAGGTTGTTTTTACCCTCTCACTTAGTATCATATTACTATCAGGGTAACAATAAACTTATGAACACCATAATCCTAATTCAAACCTTCATAATTAACAAAATTTAAAGAGAGCCATTATAAATAAAAAAAAAGTTATAAAGCCCGAACAAGTTTTTTTGGTGCCCTCCATTCATCTTCTCTGTACATTGGCTATAGTATCATAACATTCCAGAATACTTCTGCTAAGGAACTTGAGAACAAAACACAACGTGTGCCCAAGAAAAGAAAACACCATAATGAACAACATCTGAACTTGTTTATATTAGATTTTGAGACAAATCGAAAAGAATAATACTAACAAAAGGTTCAAAAGTAAAAAATAATCCAAAAAAAAAAAAACTTAAATTTCCAAATAAAAAGAAAAAACAAAGTAAGACTATCAAACAACCCCATACTCTTGAATTAACTTGTGTTGCAACATTTCAAAATTTTATGAACCTTAAACTTTCAAATAAAATAGAAAAGAGTAAGATAACATTAAATTACTAAATTAAATGAAAATATGAAAAAAAAATTTCACCTTTGGAACAAGCAAAACGATTCAAACAACTCACACTAGTATTGTGAATCAAGCTTTAGGGATTTGACCCGAGCTTGAGCTGGACAACAAATTTGAGTTGTGTCACACCTCCTCCTGGATCACCTACTCTCGACTTGAGAGACAATGTGAAGTCAATTGATACCATTTTTTTGAAACGACATCAAGTGATCTTTACCCTCTTTATATGAAACACATGTGGAAGCAAATAACACAACTTATAACAAACTGTAGTGCAACCCATCCATTTACAAACTTCAACATAAGTCTTATACAAACATATAACACAACCTATATTTACATGAAACAAACTCCATCCACAACTGACTCCTAGCTTAAGTTTATCATAATTATATGACTAAAGTACATAACTTCAAAAGACTAGACACAATAACTTGGCAACAATTTAGAAAAACAGTTCCTCAAATCCTGGTTGTTCCTCATCTAGAACCTAAGAATCTACACCTCAGGAGATGAGCATCCCCAATCCCTGTTCTTTAGAAATAAGCGTCGCTAACTCTTAGCCTCAACACTGAAGTCCTAGAAGATAAATTTTAAAGAATAAGTCTAAAAGACTTAGTGATGTTTTATGAAATCTTTTTCGCAATACCTTTTTATAAATGGAACAAGATAACATATCAAATCATATAAATATATCATTTCGCATAAGCACCATTTTGCATAACACATCTTTTCTCATAACTGAATCATCTCAAATAAACACACATTAGTTAACAGTTATTCCTTTCACCAAGAATCCTGAATTACTCTCTATGCTAGGTCATGTAACTTCACGTTTAGACTACTAAGTTCTTCAGCATCTAAGAGTATACAGATTTGTCCTTGTTGCTCAGGCCACTAAGCATTATACGCTCTTTTCAACGCATAAGCCAACTTCTTATGTACATCCCATGGTGACATTGACTCTTTATGTGCACATAAAAGTTAGTATCATTTCAAGGAAACAACTAATGGTTTGAAAACCTTTCATAATATTGAAATTATGCTTGAAAACATATAAGCTTTCTTAGAAATTCCTTTTGAAACACTTTCTTATTTGGAATCATTTTTCAAAATAGTAAAGAGAATCACAAGGAAGATTTTAACTTGAAAGCATTTAAAAAAATCACTCACAGAACTTAAAAAAAAAAACACTCACAAACTTTACTAAAGAAGTCATTCTTCTTCTTCTTGCGAAGTTAAATCAACAACACTTCAACACTTTAATTTTCTCTTTAATAATCCCAAACAAATTACTGTGGTCCTCTAGTTATTGAGCTCTTAAACCAGCTTAGTCATGCTTAAACTCTTCTCAGATTGCCAGCTCCTACTTTTTAATGGAGCACATGTAAACTTAAGATGTGTCCTTAATCATGCTTAGCTTGAACTCCACACGTGGCCCATTAATCACACGTAGGAAATTCCTCCGAACTTTCCTTACTTCTTCTCGCCAAACTTCATTTCGTGAAGAACCTAACTCGTCCAACCTTTCTCGCGAAAATCCTTATCGTGTAGCTATACTTTTACTTCAAGAAATCTTCCTCGCAAACTAACCAACCTTTCCTCGTAGACTTCTTAAGACAACTTCTTAGCTCACAACCTTAAATTTCCTATTTTCCTTGTGAAATCCTTCTTTGCGAAATACTTGATTCTTCCTGCGAAGACCATTCTAAAACACTAATTCTGAACACTTAGCCAAACCTTCCAC
The DNA here is from genome assembly GCF_000004075.3 of Cucumis sativus. Taxonomy (NCBI): domain Eukaryota; kingdom Viridiplantae; phylum Streptophyta; class Magnoliopsida; order Cucurbitales; family Cucurbitaceae; genus Cucumis; species Cucumis sativus. The sequence goes on from NC_026658.2 coordinate 18,543,966, forward strand.
TTCTTAACTTAAATTTTAGCTACGGGTCTTACATGTGGTGTGTGGAGTGTTGGGTGTTATGGAATTATCAGAATTCTTGTAGGAAGGGTGGGTGTTACATCAACCCATTGCTTCCTTTTTTATGTGGATTCCAAGGTTTTTGGGTGTCGAGTTTGTTGACCAGTATCATGTTTTTGTTTATGTTGTTTGTTTGGAGTGTCATCAAGTGTCAGGTGTTGGCAACATGATTATTGATGGATATGCTTCATTGGTGGTTGCGATTGCTCTCCAAGTTCCTATTCTTTATACTCCGTTACTTGCAGAAGCCTGTGCTTTATGTGAAAAGGAATGCATTTTGCTCACCAACTTCTATTTCCCTTGGTCACTTTTGGTTTGGATTGTCTTGTTTTCCTTCATCTTGTTCAACGACTATCCTATTCTAATGGGGAAGTGAGCATTTGGGTTGATGAGATTTGCAAGGCCTGGATGATTGCTCACTTCTAAAGTTGTCCATGTTCCTCATGTTGGAGATTCTACTACTCATTGCTTGGCTAAGTAGGGTTCTTCCTTGCCACCTATTTCTTGGTTTTCATCTTTTTCTTCTTAGCTTTTGAAAGTAGTTCGATTAAAGAGGCATTTTAAAAAATAGCGAAATTTTAGAAATATTTATAAAATATCGCAAAATCTATCCAACTCTCTATACCTCATTCAAGTTTTTTTTGATATGTTTTAAATATAGTTTCATTTTTTTTCTATTCACAACAATTCCTCTATATTAAAGTTGTACAAGTTTCAAATTAAAATAAATTTAAAAGTTCCAAAATAAGATTTAAACCAAGATAGGCTTTGATAAAAGTGTATCACTATCTATCAATGATAGATTATTAAATCTTGGTATATTTTATAAATATTTTGGTCCAACTTGCTATATTTGAAGACTAAGTTTTAACTTAAAATTAAATTTAACCAAACTTTGACTTTGCTTTGAACTGAAATCTCTTATTCACAAGAATATATAGGTGCCAGTTGAGCCAAGCTCATATTAGTTTTTGCTTTGTTTTTCTATTGTTTAGAAATCAAAATTTATTTTCTAAAAACAAAATTAGCTCTTTAAAAAAAATTTAATTTAGCCACCATATAACTAACTCTTGTTTATTTATTTATTTATTATTTATCATAATATTATTATTTTGAGGTTAACACATCTTCCCATTGTGAAAAATTGAAATAAACTACTTATAATTCACCTTTTTCATTTTTGGAGATTTTTTTAATCCCAACTTTAGAGTATATAAAATTTGACTCCAAACGTTCAAAGTCGCCACAAAGTGAACTTTAGAGTACAACTCATCCACTCATTTTAAGAAGATAAAACAAATCTATAACAGTTTCCAAAATTAAATAAAAAAAAAGCTATAATTCCTAGTTCAATGATATGATAAAACTTTCACTAATAAGTCATGAAAACTATTTAAAAAGCTCAATTATATCATACATTTTTCTTATAAAATTTTATCAAACCAAAATTGATAATTGAAACTTATTATTTGGTAAACTATTTAGATTTAAAATAATTAAGTATATAATAACATTTTAAAATTTTTACAAATATAACAAAATTTGTCCAAATATATTACTTATAAAATGGAGATCTATCGGTAAGAGTATTTAACAATAAAAGTTTATTATAGATAGATTTTGCTATATTTATAATTTTTTAAATATTGATATATACTTAATTATTATTTTTAAAATTGTCATCAATTAAAATCTATTCTTCCAAAATAATTTTTCAATATTTTTTCGAATAAATTTCCTATTTCTTATCCGTTTGTATGCAATAAATTTCCTATATTTTGAAGGTTATGGTTAGAACTTAGAACTTGTATTAAAAATTGATACAGTAATACATATAAATTTATTATTTAGGAATAAAAGTAGCAATTAAAAAAAAAGTATGGTGTCATTATCAATCAATTTGAAGTTCATCCATTTGTTTTTGATTGCTTAAAGATTTCCAAAATACCGGACTCAGGTTCACCTAACTCTGTGGGCACTCCATATTTCTCCGGTGGTTGTAGCTGCCGGAACCGGAAAAAGTTTGGTGAATCAAAACCCATTATAAAATTCTTCATTTTCCACTCAAAGCTCGAAACCCCATTTGATTTTTTTTTGGGAATAAGAATCGTGTGATGGACTTCTTACAGTCTTTGGATCCTCAAATCCTCCTGGGTGTCGCTGTGGCTGTTTTAGCCCTTGCCGTTGGTGCTCTCTATGTATTATCCTCCTCCAAAAAAAGCAAATCTAGAGGTTACCCACCCCTTGTATTCAAGTTTTCTTTTTAATAATTTATTTATTACCCCATTGTTTGGATTTCCTTGTTGGGTGTTTCGGATTCATGTTTAGAGGTTGAAATTTCTTGTACTTGATTTCTGTTACCAGTTTCTGGGATCTGTTGTGTGTTAATGCAGCGTGAAGTTCTTTCATGTTATTTTGTGAATATGTGGATTTTGTGTTTGATCCATGCAAACTGCTTATATGTATATTTTTGTTGTTGTTTCTATATTATCTTCTCTATTTTTAGAATATTATGTTACAGATAATAAAAAGTAATTTCAGCATACAAGAAGTGAGTTGTTATGCTGACCACTTGAGTTTAATCTGTGTGCTTAAGTTTCCTTATGTTAGTTTTACACTTTCTTGAAGTAAGCAAGTAATATTTTGACCCTCTCTAGATAGTCCCTGGAGTCTGGGTATTACTACAGTTTCATTTTCTTCTTCTGGAACCTGTTTTGTTTTTAAATAAGAGAATCTAATTAATTAACCTTCCCTTTTTATTTGGGGAATATTACAAATAAAGGGAAGAGAGATGATCTTTCTTACAACTCATGAATAGAGTTATATTATATGCTGACTGAGGTTGAGCTTTTATTTTTAGTAGCTTACACTTTGTTGAAGTTGTTGAAGCTAATTACATTTTGACCCTCTAGATAGTTTCTGGAGTCTGAACGTTACTATGGTTCCATTTTCTCTGCTACATTTCAGTATGAACTAAACCAACAATCTGTTTCAAATTGCTCTATTGGTTAAGGAGATTTGATGGGAAATATCACATGAATAGGGATTCACATTTGAGTTACCTGTGAAAATATTTATATGATTTGATAATAAGAAGATTAATTCAGAAAAGTGTGGACCAAGGTTGTGTTTGGTTTATATTTTCAAGTATTTAATTTTGAAAATAAGTCATTTTGGAAAAAATTGAAGTGCTTGGCAATCACTTAAAATAGCTTTTGAAACACCTTTAAAGTTTACTTTGCATAGTTTTTATCAAAAGAGTTAAAATGAAATAATATATTTTTCGAAAACACTTTTTTCCATAGTCAGAGGAAATGGGACCCAAATTTAGTATTCATTCAACCTTTTGCAGGATTCTTGTGCTATGGATGGTTTTGTTGTGATGATACGTGAAAACACAGCCTGTTATTGCTACTTTTTTTCTTCTTCATTTTCTTCATTTTTTTTATCCTTATCATATGATTCAAACATTCAGGTTGCTTGGATCCAGAGATTTTCAAGGAGTTTAAACTTATCAAGCGACTGCAACTGAGCCATAATGTGGCAAAGTTTACATTTACACTCCCTAGTCCTACTTCAGTTCTAGGTCTTCCCATTGGACAACATATAAGTTGCAGGTCTGGCGGTTTGATCCTTATTTATTGTTCATAGGATTAGTTGGATTTCCACATGTCATGCCTATGGGTATGTAGCTGAACAAAAACCTAGATGTTCTGAATATGTTGGTTCTTACACTATATGGTGTGAGAATCTCAATACTATTCTCTTCTGTGTTAACTCTGTTAAAATTAAAGGAAACCTAGAAATACAGCAATTTTCCTTTAAAGATACCTGTTAAACTATCAATCCTGCCACTTCCTCATAATAGATTTTCTGATTTAGCTCATTGGCATTCACAACTTTTATTGGAATAAGGTCATTTAACTTAACGGTTGTTACTTCTTTTGGTCGTTTCGCTTGAGAGAGGTTGTAGGACTTTAGAGGAAACTTTTACGAACTTTGTCGAGGTGTAGTATCTTTTTTTTCTTTGAGCTGATCTATTATGTTGTTCGTTCAAAGACTATTCTAATAATTTGCATCTTCTGAAGTAAACCAACTGGAAATGGTTTTCGGAATCTCCCTTGGGTTTGAGTGGGGATGAATGCCTTATTGCCCCTTTTCTTGGTGTTTTTGAAGATGATTCGCTTCATATGAGAAAAGGATTTATTTCCCTGAGGAAACTTATAATTCATTTATCCTACAGTGGAAAGGATGGCCAAGGTGAAGAGGTTATCAAACCGTACACGCCTATTACTTTGGATTCTGATGTTGGATATTTTGAATTGGTCATAAAGGTTCGTATTTTGGGATTCTCAGTTTGTGAGGAGTATTTTAATGGCATGTATGCATGTTAATCCTAACTCTGGATTGTGTTTTACCAGATGTATCCCCAAGGAAGGATGTCACACCATTTCCGACAGATGCGTGTAGGAGATTTTCTTGCTGTAAAGGGTCCCAAGGTACGTGTAAATCAGTAACTTTTTTTTGGTAAAAGAAACATTTCATTAATGAATGAAATCAGGGGAGAACTCCAAATGCCTAAAGATGATTACAAAAAGAGTGTCAATTAAAAAGAGAGAAAGGGTGCTTTGTTTTACACCATGAAAAAGCCTTGGACAAAACGAACCATAAAACAATCAAAAGAAAAAGAGTTGCTGAAAAGCCTTTTAGTTGTTTTGCCCCATAAACTCCAAAGGAGATTATGCATTAGAGCCAATCAGATCGTCTTCTTTGTACCACCAAAAGGATGACACACCAACAATGATCCAAAGATGTTGTAGATGGAATTTTGTATTAGTAATGGCAGCAATTTAAGTAATGAATTTTTATGCTTTTAAGTAGTGTTTTGTACAAGTTTAAACAGGCACAGCCTTTTAGATATTATACACCATTTTATAGATTATAGTCTATCTTCTTTGATCTAATTGGAGATTTTTTTTGTAATTCACCTCTTGGTGTTACCCAAGCTCCTGATGAAATTTATTTTTCTTGAAAAAAATAACGTTTTCGTTCATTAACAAATGGGGTAATTACTACTTTGTCCAAATTTGCCCTTTACATGTTACATTGCATAAATATGAACTCAGATTTCAGGTTCTGCGAGTTCAAATCCATTCATGTTTAACAAGTTAATTGGAACATTAATACATTTGAGCTAAATGGAAGGATTCTCCCTTTTTATAGTTTATCTTTTTTAATTATTTTTTTCAAAATATCTTATGAATAAATTGTTGACTCAATATGTTTGCAGCCTTTTCTTGATCAGTGATTTCTACAACAGTTCTAACAGTTCTTATAAAAAAATAACAGTTTGAACAGTAAATTAAAAACAAAGAAAGATTTTAGTGAATATGTGTAATTTTAAACAGAGAACTGAAAGATTAGTCATATTGAAGTTGATATGGAAATTAGTTTCCCATGCCAGCTGCCTTAATTTTTGTTATAAGTTCTGTCTACCATTGAGCTTCCTTTTGGGTTAGCCACAGACTTCTCCCCCACGTTCTATTTCGAGAATTTATTGACAATGTTTTGTTTGTCACACACACAAAAAACAAATCCCATTTTCTCTCTGAGATAGAGAGATGAATAAAAAACTTCACAGTACCTTTAAAGACACCGAGAATATTCAAAATCTACAATGAAAACATTCATGCAGGGACGTTTCAGATATCAACCTGGCCAGGTCAGAGCATTTGGTATGCTTGCTGGAGGCTCTGGCATTACTCCTATGTATCAAGTACAGATTTCCTTTTCTTTTGTCTCCATCATTTTAGTTCATCAATTTACCATCATTTGGACTTCTTGATTGTTGTTATAGATATTTGGCTTTTGTTTCTGCTCCTTAGGTTGCTCGGGCAATTTTAGAAAATCCAAACGACAAGACAAAGGTACATCTCATTTATGCCAACGTCACCTATGAGGACATTCTCTTAAAGGTATTTTCGTTGTCTTTCTTCAATAAAATTCCCTCTCGCCCTCATGTTGATCAATTCATAAATTTGGATACTAGGCTATCTTTTTATTTTATAACATGTTGATAGCTAGTTTTTCATAACATGTCTGAGTGATATTGTAATCAGTCTACCCCTTTCTCAGTGCTGTGAATTTTAACGGTTGAATGTTTGAACTCATTAGTCGAACACTTGACTAGAATTACATTTGTCAACTCAAGCATAGTGTAACTAGTTAAAGACATATTTTCAACCATAAAGGTTTTGTCATTTTTACCTGGATAAGAAAGGCATGCAAATTTGTGCTATTTTGGGTATTAAAAGGTGATTTGATTGAAAGGAAACAGAAGACAACAACTTCTTGGGCAAAATTGTAGGATCTTAATACTCTTGTAGCCTATTCTTAGACTTCCACTTTTGCATTCATTATAATAATTCAATTTCTATGATTTCTCTCTCTCTAATTTCGTCAAGTGTTCCTTACCAAAAGAAACTCGTGTGTTTATAGGAGGAGTTGGACCTTCTTGCCAAAAGGTACCCCGATAGCTTCAAGCTCTACTATGTCTTAAACCAGGTCAGTCTTCTTCCTCAGCCACAGCGACAGCCACAAATTTAAACTGTTCTCTATGGCTAAACTTTATAGCATTACAAGATCTCCATGTCATCGTATTATGGTTGTGCTGTTTTGCTTTACTGACAGATATTACGTGATATATGCGAACTTTGACAAATCTAGTGAATTAAATTGGATTTCTAGTTCTTCAAGTCTGGGGTTGTTTGATAACCGCTCTTAATAGTTGTTTTCGATTTCTTAAAACAAAAAGGTAAATGAAAATCCTTTTAGTTAACTGTTTTCTAAAAGCTGTTTATTTTTGTGGGCGATGTATCTCTCAAGAGCCACCCCAATTACAATTCTTAAAAACAGTTTCGCGAAAGAAGGTACCAAGCACCTGCAGAGTTGTAAAGCTGTGTGTTATGGATGGAATTAGCTTCTCTTAGGCCATGATCGATCTTCTCTTGAGCTTCATTTAAGCTTGCTTACACATTTACTTTTGTTGAATGATTTGCGATGTCATATCTTTTTTATCTCGTGTTCCAATTGCTTAATCAGCCTCCTGAAGCGTGGGATGGCGGCGTTGGATTTGTATCGAAGGAGATGATTCAAACCCACTGTCCTGCTCCTGCTTCTGATATTCAGGTATATTTGATTATTAACTCAAACCATATTTCTTGTTTTCTTGTAACTAATAAACCAAAAGGCTCTCTCTTGTTTTCTTGTAATTTGGAAAAAGCAACTGAAGTTTTTTTTTCTTTGTAAACAAGCCCTTTTCACTCATATTATCAAAAAGACTAATTAAGAAAAAAAAACATATAATTACAACTAATATAGTACATAATTAAACTGGAAAAATAAAAGCGGTCGTGATGTTGGATCAGAATATATTTTTTAAAATTGTGATTGTTTAATCTAAAAAACTCATAAGTAAAAGCAATGCTTATTAGCTCATTTTAGGGACCTAACTCAATTATAGTAGTTTTCTATCTAACCTTTTATTTAGGAAGAACCCGTACTTCAACTTCATCAAACTTGGAAAATATTGTCTCATATGAAAACTTATTTTGTAAGCAGATTTTAAGATGTGGGCCACCACCAATGAACAAGGCCATGGCTGCTCATCTTGAAGAACTTGGATATGCACCTGAGATGCTGTTCATGTTCTGATCCTTCCTCAAGTTCTTCAGAAGAGCTAAGCGGAATTTTCCCCCTTCTAAATTTTGAAGATTTCAAAATTCTGTCTTATTTTTTTAACTAAAAATTTATGCACTGAAGAGGTTTTCCTTTTAGTCACTTTTCATTTAACAATGTTGTGGAATTATGATGCCATCAAATACAGTTACTTCCAACAGTTAGAGCTAGCGAGAATTTAAACTAGTTTTTCTTGAATTGTTTCTTCAGCAAATAACTATGGAATGGTCTCACACTTTGCTGTGCCTATCGAGGAAAGATAACAATAAACATGGTCATCATGTTAGACTATGATAGATATGAATGATAATCTCTAAAGCTCTACTTTATTAAAAGTTGTATCTTGTTTTGGTTTAAGTAGGAAGTTAGATTTCATTAGTTTAGGAGGGCGGATCACTAATCACTTAGAGGGGTGGGACTAAATCATTTGTACAAAAATCTTTGAAGAACTTAGAGGTATCAATAATTAATGGATAATATATACAATTTTTTACTCAATTGAATCTTTGATTTTGAGCTTAATAATATCAGCACCATTGTAGCTCAAGCTATGCTTGATATGGCATTTAGAATAACTATTTGATTTTTGACACTGATCAGTGACTATCACATTTTTTATTTTTGGTTTAAAAATATTATTTTTATCAATATGATTATGGACCTTTTGATTGATATTTCGTGCCATGTTGTAATGTTTGCTACATGCCTTGGATTGTGGTATCCCTGTTTAACTTTGTCAATTAGGATTTGTACCTACATGTACGGTGTCTTTTGGGGTCACCACCTTCCACAGATTTATGAATGTGTTCGTTCGACGAAACCACCAGTATGTCATGCCGTGTTTATGAGTGGTCCAACAGGATCGCTTATAACCCGATATCATGTGTGTTCCTTCAAGTTCGCAAATTGATGAAAGTGTTTTTACAAGATCACTAGATTGTGTGTGTTCCATTGGACACAATAATTTTTTGGTCTCCTATGAGATCACTAGATTGTGTCCCATTAGGAGGTATAAAAAACTATCATGTGTCCAATGGAACACACACAATCTAGTGATTCCGTAGAAACACTCTCATCAGTCGGTGAACCGAAAGGAAAACACATGATATTGAGATGTGAAATAATCCCGTCGGACCACTCATAAAACACGACATGACAAACTAGTGGTCTCATCGAATGCACCAATCATAGATTTGTGAACGATGGTGATTCTAAGGGACACTGTACATGTAGGTACACATTCTAATAGCCAAAGTTAAAAGACACCACAATCCAAAACATGTAACCAACATCATAAAATATCAATCATAACAGTCTACAATCCTATAATTCATATAACATGCATAATCATCATGCTACATTAGTCATCAACTACAACAACTCATTATGCATTTTAGCTACCATCAATGCCTAATGAGTAGTAAAATCTTTGGAGATTAACTAAAACAATTAAACTAACAGCTAATTTGTCCAACTAATTCGATCCTACATTAACTTTATTTAATAAAAATTACAATAGGCTATCATTAAAAAAGTTACAATTGGCTATCATTAAAAAAAAATCTTTCATATTAACTTACCAAAAATTAGGGTTGAAATTATTGAGACAAATTTCAATACTAAATCTAAAAAAATTAGCCAATTGAACCTTCAAGTGAAACTCCAAATTAGATCTAAAATAAGTTTATTGAAGGAAGGGTGTGCGCGACTAAGCAGCTCGAAATGGAGACAATTTAGCTCGATCGAAAGTAGGCGAACGACAACGCTAAGGGTTTTTTTTTTTTTTTTTTTGTAAAGATATTGTAATAAATGCAAGGGTGGAGATTTGAATCTAGGAACTCTTGTCTATAGATGTCAATTGAGTTAAGTTTATGTTGGCCTAAAGGTTCTTTTTGTATAGAAGAAGTTTATTTTTTAGACTTGACATGGTGTCTGAGACGATATATTTATAAATATAAATAATAATAATATACTACTACTACTGGTACTATTTAATTAAATCCAAAATTATTATAATTGTTGAGGCGTTATATTAAAAATGTTTGGGATGTAAATTAACCAACATTATCAAATTGAATACTTTTTATTGTATAATCAAGAAACTTTATTTGATTATCTGAACAAGTAATCTTGTAAATACGAGGTTTTGACCTGATAATAAATACACATGTAACCATGTATTAGATGCGTCAATTACTACTATGAAGTATCTAAATGGTCTACTTGGTGGATTAATGAGTCCACATGTGTCGTTATGAATTCGTTCAAAAAATTTATGTGACTCAATTGCCACTTTGGTTGGTGATGGCTTAAAAGTCAATTTTCTTTGAGAGCAAGCAAAACATAGTAATTCATTAGATTAAATAATCTTCAAGTTCTTAAGTGGTCGTTCATGAAATTTTTTAATAATTCTTCTCATCATTATTGACCTAGAATGACCTAATCAATCATGCCAAACAGTGAACATATAGAAATTTATGAACTTCGGATTCATGGTTGCATATGTTTAAATTACCCGTATATGAGTATAATAGAATACAAAAGAGAACGCGGTCAGTGTTTCAATATATTCTTTTTATGTGAAACAATAAATGAAATATAAAGTTATTTTGATGTATATCTTTAAAATTAAACAAAAAACATTTGACTTATTAGAGAACAAAACATTGTTAGTTGTGAATTTTGTTCTTCTAGATAAAATAAGGTTTGCTTTACCAAAACCTTCAATCAAGTTTACAGAACCTATTGACATTTGTTTCAAACATTGTCAATGAACTTTTTTTTTTCTTACTTTTAACTAATTGTGTGCATAATTACACTATCTACCAAACATAAGTCTTCATTATTCATCTTTGAGTTAGCCAAAATATGAAAAATGTCCATGGCTCTTTATTAAAAGAAACGGAGACAATAAGTGTCCGGGTATAAAAAAACAAACAAAAACAAAACTTGAAATATAAATAATTAAAATAAACTTGTAAATGTTGAAAGAGAAAAAAATAACTAAAACATAAATCACATATTAATTTTAGACATTATTATAGTGAAAGTTTGCTACTCCTTCAATAACATCAGTTTTCTCTTTAAAAGACTTAAAGGAGTTAGTAACATCCAAATGTATTATGTTGGATGGATCAAATACATCATTTTGATAGGAAAAGTTTGCTTCCACATTCTTTTCTTTTTTGTTCAACGAAGCTTGATAGAGATCAACCAAATACTTGGATGTATGACAAGTACAAATTGAAGAATAAAAGAGGATATATCGTGCAACAAAATTAGGGATCTAACAACATTATAAATTGCAAGCAAAACAAAGGATTATGCATGCATTTACTTTAGCATACAAACAATAATAAAATTTGTACGTTTGTAGTTCAAATGATAACACCATATTAATACTAATTATGATCTCAAATACTACTTTTGACTTTTGACTAGAGATGTAATTGGGCTAGGTCGGGTCCATTTTCATCCAAACCCGATCCAACCCGATGTGCATGGTTTCCACAATGTTAAGATCCGACCCGACCTGAATTTAGGTCGGGTCAAAATGGTTCGGGTCGGGTCGAGTTGGGTCATTTTTCTTTATTTTTATTATTTTTTTCCTTTCTTTCTTTCTTTTTCCGTCTTTCCTTCTTTCTTCCTTTTTCCTTCCCTCCCCTTCCCTTCGTGTCATGCCCAATCAATATCATCACCACAATTGATTTATCATAAACATCATACTAGGATTTGAACAATTGGAGTTTCACAAGTCTAGGGTTCGAACAAAATTTCGGCATTTCAATATGCCAGCTACCCAGATTCTATCTTTTTTAAAAAAACTCATGAAACATAATTATGAATAGAGAATCGTCGAAATCGAACTCAGATCCACGTGAATAGAAGAATGAAGAAGGAAAAAAGATGGTTGAAAATTGGGCTTGAAAGGTACGATTTGGTGAAGACTTTTCTTTCTTTTTCCAGACCCACGTGAACAGAGGAAGGAAGACGGAACGAATGGAGAACGGCGTAGATGGAGGTGAAAATCAAAATCAATTTTAACCCATTTTACATTTGAACCGACCCGATCCGACTCAGTTCAATTTAGTTCGGTTCGGTGATATTGTTGTTGAAGCCCAATCCAACTCGAACGGAATGGTTCGATCCTTCAATTCAGTTCAGATTTTTTCACCCCTACTTCTGACTACCACAAAATCTTCTATACTATTTTCAAATCTTAGAACTAGTTTGTAAGAACTAAATAGTGATTAGTTTGACTAAGTTCTTTGAGAGAAGGACATCTAACGAGAATTTATGAACAAAGTTTCAAAATGACATTTAGAACGAAATCTTATCAAGTATTATATATTTATAAGCAAATCACATGCAACTAACATGCAACTATGGCATGGATTGCTACATCAAGGTGGAAAGTCACCAAATTCCACTTCATGTTGGAAAGTTCACTACAAATAAAATAACATTTATATATATTATATAATTAATTTATTTTATAATACTTAGTCTTTCTCACGGAAAATTTTTAAAAAGACTAGATTTTACAAAATAATTACAACCTATAGCAAATTCTATCATCGATAGTCATTGATATGCTATAGTGATAGAATACTATCAGGTAATAGAATTCAAAAATTTGCTATACCTTGTAAATATTTTGATTTATTTTGTTATTTTTAAAAATGTTCCCTTTGTTAATTATTATTATAAAATATAATAATTAATTAAACTATATAAAAAATAACAAATTTGATAAAATATTTACAAAATATAGCAAAAGTTTCCATTTCTATCAATAATCATAAGAAGCATTGATAGTCAATGATAAAAGTTTATCAGTTTTTATTATTGATAGAATCCAAAATTTTGCTATAGCTGGTAAATATTTTAATTTATTTTGTTATTTTTAAATGTCTCCGTTTAAATCATTATAATTTAATATATAATATTAAATTATTATTTGATTTGAAAATCCTGATCAATCCTATTGGCCTTATTTGAAGTCCTATTCGAATTTATGATATTTTAAGTCCTATTTAAAATATCAGTCATCCCTCGATGATAGAACTGATAATTATACACCGTCATTTTACTAAGGATACAAACATGATAATAATTTGAACAATTTGAATTTCTTAATCACAATATTTTTTAAACATAATTTCATTATTAATTAGTAAAACGACCTAATAGACCTATAGATCATGAGCTCTAATGATTCGAGACTAACTTGCTAAATTCTTTTAACCTAGTTAATCAACATTTTTTAACTAACCGGAACTCTCCACTATAGGCTGTAGCTGCACTCTCCTCACTATAGATATATTTGTGTTCATCTTATATAACTATGATTAGTAAGTCAATCTTTCATAGGTTGTTCATAATCTTGACTAGATGAATTTACCATTTTTCCATCGAGATTACTAAAATATTTTACCATTCACAAATCACGGGCTTTAGGGCATAAAACCCAACACGAGTTCAATAGTCCTTCATACCACAATGAAAGCATTGATTTTCACCACTTTTAAAGCTCTTATTTTGTGGAGTTTTTCTTCTTAGACCATCATTTGTGGTTTTCTTGAAATCTGAATGATTATTTCCAAGAAAAGTATAATTATTTCTTGCTTAACCACGACTTTGATCTCGACTATGATTGTTTGAAAACACAACATTCACTTTAGAGAATGATGTTGTTTTAGTTGATTGAGACTCATGATTTTTCATTAATAGCTCATTATTTTGTTCAACCACAACTAGACATGATATAAGTTTAGAATACTTTTTAAAACTTCTTTCTCGATGATATTGCTGCTGTAGAGCATATTTGAGAAATGAAATGTGAAAAATGTCTTTCTAACATATTTTCATCCATAATTTTTTCTTCGCATAATAATAATTTTGAACAAGTTTGAAATAATGCAGAATTATAATCAGTTACTAATTTAAAATCTTGCAACCTTATGTGCATCCAATCATTTCGTGCTTTATGAAGAATTATGATTTGTCAAAGTTCATAGGAATTTTTTACCATAAAATATTCAATCTTTAGTCCCTCGTATATTTGAAAAAGGTGAAAGCCATGATTTTTCTGTCAAAGAAAAATGATGGCTTTCACCTTTTTTTTTTACTTGAAGCGCGTTTTCTTCTTTATCATTTCTCTAAAATTCATGTATCCAAATGAATTTCAGCATCAACCATTCATATGAATAATTATTACTTTTGGTACGAATTATAATAATTTGTCAATTGTTTAATTTTCTTAAGTTTAGTTCAATGTAAGTTGCTAGTTAAAGTAAAGTAAACTTTATAAGACAATTAGTTTTATTGTATTATATAATAATTAAATAGATAATTAGTTTATTATTTAATAAAAGTTATTATTCTCATTATTATTCAATTGCATGTTATTGTATAATAATATTCATGAATAAGTAATTATATTTTAAACGTCTCTAATCGATTGTTATTGTAGGTACAATAATAAATTAAGATTAGCACGAATTATAATTGAAAATCATATGATAATTATATATATGTAGAGACATAAATTATAATCATATTTTCTTATTAGAGAATAAGAATTGGACTGACCGTTTGAGATTATTATATGAAAATGTGTCATAAATAATCTCAAATAATTTATTGTTTTGATCCTTAGACCTAAAAATATCGTAGTGTCAAACATAAGAATTAATCTATTTTAATGCAATCAAATATTATCTTTAACTGGATAATTATAAAGGTTATACTCGAATACGTTATGAATTATGTAGTTGGCAATAATTCATTAAGATGGAATTTATCCCTCTTGTTAGAGAGATATCTTTTGAGCTCCCGATTAAGCGTGACAGTGAAAATTCATGGTTGTGCTATAAAGAATTTACAAGAGTATTAATGTCATTTATTATTTTAGTATGCTTATTAATTGATAAAACAATTGAACATGCATTATATTCAATTATAGATATTGCATGACAAAAGGATTAAAGAAAACTCACATCTAGCTACTGGGTGGCCTCGCTTTGAGTGATATTAAAGTTTTTTGCTCATAAAAGTAAAAAAAAATATGTCCGAGAGTCAGTTTTTATTTTCGTCCCAAAACGTTGAAAAAAGGGCCAATGTCATAGCCTACGAAGAAAGGACTCAGTTTAGAACGATGCCAAAGGTCTTGAAAACTCACGTCTAACTATTGGGGGGCCTCGTTTTAAGTGATATTAAAGTTTTTTGTCCATAAAAGCCAAAAAATATGCCTGAGAGTCAGTTTTTATTTTTGTCCCAAAATGTTGAAAAAAGGACCAATGTCATAGCCGACGAAGAAATGACCCAATTTAGAACGATGCCAAAGGTCTCGAAAACTCACATCTAACTACTGGGTGACCTCGTTTTGAGTGATATTAAAGTTTTTTGCCCATAAAAGCCAAAAAAAATATGCCTGAGAGTCGGTTTTTATTTTCGTCCCAGAACGTTGAAAAGGGTGCCAATGCCATAGCATACGAAGAAAGGCCCAATTTAGAATGATGTCAAAGGTCTCGAAAACTCACATCTAACTACTGGGTGGCCTCGTTTCGAATGATATTGAAGTTTTTTTCCATAAAAACAAAAAAAAAATATGCCCTAGAGTCAATTTTTATTTTCGTTCCAAAACGTTGAGAAAATTGTCGATGTCATAGTCTACGAAGAAAGAACCCAGTTTAGAACGATGTCAAAGGTCTTGAAAACTCGCATCTAACTACTTGGTGGCCTCGTTTTAAGTGATATTAAAGATTTGTGCCCATAAAAGCCAAAAAAAATATGCGCGAGAGTCAGTTTTTATTTTCGTCCCAAAACGTTGAAAAAATGGTCAATGTCATAGCCGACAAAGAAAGAACCCAGTTTAGAACGATGCTAAAGGTCTTGAAAACTCATGTTTAACTACTAGGTGGCCTTACTATTTCTTTCAAATTTTACTTAATTAAACTCTTCAATTTTCTTAACCTACTTAATTTTCACATTTCATTACAATTAGATTAACAAATTATTCATACATTTGAATTTCTTCTAATTATCCATTAGTAGTAAAAATTATCTAACAAATATATGTTCAAAATATCTAAAACAGAAATATGCAAGATTGATTCCTTAATCATACACCCAATTCGTAAATTTCAAACCAAAACATAATTCAAAATCCAATTCCTAAAACAAAAACTAATTCAAAACCTTAATTTCTAATCAAAATCATAATTTGTATTGTAAATAAAACAAAAATCACATCAAACTAATATAAATGAACCCTATTCCCAACGTTTGTGACACCACGTCGGCGGAAGGCAAAACGTACAATTAATGATATGTCCTTCCTCTAATGCAGCACAGTAGACGTTGGGAATAGTTACCCTTTTCCCGACGTGCCTAACACTACGTTGGAGGAAAGCCAGACGACACAATTTGTTATCTGCCCCTCCTTCGATGCGACACTTTTGATGTCGGTAGAACGGGGCTATTTCCGACGTTTCTTTTAGGATGTCGAAGGAACCCTAACGGTGTATTTAATTCTTACGAGTAGTTTCAACATTCATGTGTATGTGTCGGGGAAAATACCTTCCCCAGATGTGCGTCGAGATGCATCGGAAAACACGAGCTTATACCGATGTTCGTTTTTCCGACGATTTGTCATGCGTCGGCAAAGTCCCAATTTCTTGTAGTGCCCTCCCAAGTAGCAAAGGACATCCGATGATCAAATTGTCGAATTAAATGCCTATCATGCCATAATTGTGTCACATCAACTTGTTAGTATTCCCAGTCTATTCGCATAACAGTCCCTAGGCGAGATTTTCAAAACTTTATGGTTTTTGAAACTTGTATATTTTTTAGTTTTAAAGAAACTCTTGTACTTGTTAAATATGTTCTCTTTATTAGAAATCGATGAAGTATTTTGTTATTTCAAACTAGTTCTCATCTCGCTTTAAGTGTGATGTTTGTATTTCCGCGTACTAGGCGTTCTACGTGCTATCTCACTAGAGATTTGCGTTGAATGTCTAGACGATCATGCCCCCACATGGTCTCATAAGAAGTGATCTTGGGTCGAGTCGTGACAAAAAATGTTATTGGATCATTGAAAAGGTTAGTGGGCCACTCTACGAGAAAGATCTTATTACCTTTTGTACATACAATGTAGGACAACAACGACATGTTGCCTCTTACATAACTTGATCATAAAGAAATGGGTTAAGAGCCAATATTTGAGGAAGCACATCTTAGTGAATGTAATTCAAGCGAGATGAACACCAAGAATATAAACTTTCGTGGAAACAACGACTAATGTTTGGATTGAATGGAGGGATATTCTTGCAAATCAAATGTTTGAGGATTGGAGCAATGTATGACTAGTATATGTAGTTTAGTTTTCTATATAATTTTGTTGTTTTATCACATGAATTTTGTACTTGAACCATTTTTTGTGTGTATAATTGGAGTAAGAAATACATGGGGTTCCCTTTAAATTATGAAAACTAAACCATGTATATTTCAATCTATAAATTTTTATACATTAACTTTACTAAAATTCATGTGCTAATTCAGATGACATTTTCAAATTGAAAAGCCACTAAGCATAGGTGCACAACCATATTGAGGATGAAGCATTAGTTGAGTGCTTACTACTACAAGTGAAGGAAGGTGGTTGGAGGGTTGATAATGAAACATTCAGACCTGGATATTTGGTACAAGTACAAAAATTAATTAAAAAAAAATTCATGGAAGCAAAACATACAAGTAAAGAAAAGTAAAATATAATATACAACAAGTATACAGTCTAGGTGTGTTTTTCTTCACGATAGTGAAACAAGTATAGAAATGTTTAACTTTTAAATTTATGAACGTATCAATGGATACATAGTAAAAGATAATCCACAAATAATGTAAAAATCATTAATGGGATATTTGGGCCCAATCTAAATCTCGAGAGCAGGCAATAGCTCATGTTTAGAGAGTCCGGAAGTGTTTATGACTATTTGTAATTAGCTTGCAATAAACTAAAATAATACAATTTGAAATCTCTTTTTGTTACGATATTTGCTATTTGTCGGTGATTTTTCTCTTTACTATAATATTTATTGTTTCACACTTGGACTAAAAGAGTTTGCACATCAAACACACTAAGACTAAGACAAATATGCACTTCAAACACATACTACTATAAGTCATCAACTATAAATAACAAACTCAGCAGATTAAACACTATCTAAAATTAAAGGAATTAAGCTTTATCATTTGGGGCTTAAAGAACCTTAATTATGCTGAAAGGAGAAGAGACGGACCATATGGATTCAAAACCATAAAACATATCAAAGATGCTGGTAGTGGTGGATAAATCCTTCTAATAAGAACAATTTTGTATGGGAGATGACAAAAACAAGATTAAAATTAAACATTGTTCACATTGGAAATGAATTTATGAGACAAAAGAATGATCAAATCCAATAGTTTTATTCCTAACCGAGAAAACCGAGAAAACTAAGCACCCACTTAACCCAAGGAATCCTTTGTTTAAAAAGAAGAGAAAAGAAAAACAACTACTAGGGGATCGTTTTAGTCTTAGTAATTCTCACTTGTAGTCATTGTTGACACTCTGGTAAGCCAATTAAAGTATGGTAGCTTTGGCGATTGTGGAAGAGTCATTACTATTGAAATTGATATTTGGTAAACAAAATCTTGATTTTATCGACTCTGATGAACTTTGAGGCCTTTGAGCAAGATGGTTTTTGCTTCTTTTTTTTTTTTTTTTTTTCTTCTTCTTCTTCTGAAAATGGGTCCAGATAATTGTCCTAATTTGAAGGCTATAAATAAGGTTATATAAATGCTGTAGACTTGCGGTAAGCAATTACCTTTCTTTTAATTGTCAATGTACATAGATATTGATGATTTAGAGAGAGAGAGATAAACAGAGAGTTTTAAAAGCTGTTTTATGAATTGGACAGGATTCAATTGCATTCAAAGCTGTGGGATCAGCTCATCCGTGGACAATAAGTGGGTCATTTATGGAATAATCATGTAAGTTTTTTCTTTTGTTTTCCTTTTCTTTTTTACAAATTTCTTCTCCCTTTAATTAATATTAAGTAAATGATAATTGCAGAAGTTTTAGTAGGAGAATAATTTCTTGGAGATCCAGTCATGTGATAAGCCTTTATTTGTCTCAACTTACGTGTTATTTGGTTCACAAATATAATTATTATTGTGACAATTATTAAAAATGGTTAGAGTATTACTTTGGTTCTATACTTTGTCTTATTCTATTTTAGTATTGGTCCTTATAAGATTAAAAAGTAATGTAGTTTGTCTAAAGTTTTAGGGATTTTAATCAAACTCTTCTTGTTTTAGTATCAAAATATTGAATACAAGGACAAATCCTGCAAGAAATTTAACAATAATTAAGACAGGAATATTTTATATATAAAAAAAAAGAAACAAAGAAATATAAGTGTAATTGGGTATTCAAATTTATTCTTTTACTTTTGATTCTTTTCATTTCCATCACTGAACTATACTATTCTCAAAACCAAGTTGAATGGTTGAAAATCAAACTAGTAAATTACCTTGAAGTCAGCCTAGCTAAGTATACTCAGAATCCAAAAAAAAAAAAAAAAAACTCTGAAACCCAGTTGTAAAAATTTTAAATTTAGCTAAATATACTAAAAAAATATATAAAAAATCTAGTCATGAAATCAAACAATGAAGAAGTTATGTATACCCAATCAGCACAAATGCCTAACACAATCTCAAAGAAGTAAGAAAAGATATAATAATGTAACTCAACCTGGAGAGTAATTTCAGTTGGCCATAAATCTTAAAAAACTACAGGATCAGCGAAAAGTGTATAAGAAAGTCTTCCAATGTTGAGTTAAATGTGAAGGTAAAAAAAAGAAGTTTATGTTTGTGTACACATAGACAATTACATAATTGACATGTAAATTATAGAATAAGTGTGGGATGAGGAGGTAGATAAATGATAAAGTTAGGAGGGTGAGACACACACATACACACAGTTGACAGCATAATCTTGACACAGAGGAGTCACATAGTACCAGCTAATCCTAGGTGGAAGTTAAATTAGTGTAGTGAGAGAGTAGATTTTAAAATCAATGCTGGCTGTGGTCCCTTAACAAAAACACTATTTTGTATTGAAGAAGAAAGAAGAAGAAAAGGGCTGGCTGTTTAATGCTCAATAACCTATAGGAGGCTCTTATTTCACTCTCATCATGCATTCCTATTTTTGATAGGTGGGGTTTCAAATTTAAGTGTCCAAGAACAACTGATGTGATTGCTTTCTCTCTCTCTCTCTCTCGCTACAAATGGTTAACTAAAATAAGAGATAGACAAAGAGAGAAATGGAGGTTTGTGTTGGATATAACTAGAAAAATACTCTGCTATGACAGAGGACAAAGTAAGTTTTCTCTAGTCTTTATAGAAAAGGTTGTATGTCTTTGGTTTTTCTTTATTTTTTATCAATGAAATACGCAGATGAAATTGTTTGTGTCATAATGGTACTCAGAGGAGCTGCACTAGAAGCAGCAATTAGATCATCATTCAAACTTGCTAATGCCCTGCTTTAATTTAGATCTTGATGTGGACAAAGATATTGATATCTGTTTTTTTCTTCTTTGTTTTTTAAATATGGATATGGATAAAAATATAGATGAGATTTCGATGCTGACTTATATTTACAAAATTTGTTTAGATTGAATAATGAATATATCTAATAACTTCTTTTAACTTATTTGAATAAGTCATTAAAATGATTTGTAACAGATAGGGATGAGTATGCATGATAGACAGAAAAACCAAGTAGATCAACTGAATAGAAGTTGGTGAATAGAGGCCTGTGTTTGGAAGAATTCCAAACTGACAAATTTCAAAAAAAATATTTTAAAAATAAAATCTACCAACATTTACTCGATGGAGATCAAGGTCGGTTTGAACATTTATTAAATCGATCATAATTGATTTTGTAGCAGTTTCATCGAAAGATCGACTTCGACCAACCGATACTCACTCTTTGTAATATGCTTCTAAAGTTTCACTTCTATGATTAACAGGTTAGTGACATGTTTGGAATTTTTAAGATTAATTGATTCTTAAAATTTTGGATTTTTGTAGATTTATGGATTTTAAAAAATGTGGTGAAGAATCTATTAAAGAATAGATTAAAAGTTAAAGAGTTTTCTTGGAGCATAATAAAAATATGGGAGTTAAATTTTGGGAATGAAATTGACACGTTTGGAAATGAATATTTTATACTTTAAAAAAGGGAATAGTTATAAATATAGTGATTAGATTCAAAATAATTAAGTATATAGCAAATTCTCAGTTTATCACTACTAGATCTTGTTGCAAATATTAGTCTATCACTAATAAATCATAAAAGTTTATTAGACTAATAAATTTTATTATATTTACAACTTTTAAAATATTGCTATATACTAATTGTTGTTCTTAGAATTGCTACCCATCGTAATTAGTTCGCCAAAAACTTAAAGTCATTTGTGATGGAGAGGTAGGAAGAAATATCAAACTTTATCCTTTAGTATTTGTTTATTTTAATGTTCATATTGGCTATTCTTCTTCTTTTTTTTTTTTTACACAAATCAAAATTTTGATATATATTTATTTTGTGATGTGATAGGCTTGTTTTGTATTATGAAACCTTTACTAAAATGAGGAAATTGGATTGAAGTTATTGTTCCTTTAAGCTTGAATTTAGGTATGTTGACAAATTCTTTTTTATAACTCAATAATCAAATAATTTTTTTATTATAGTTTCATTTTCAATTCAATATACTCGAATCAACTATTAAATATTTAAATTAATAATCCTTTAATTTTAAAATAAAAAAATAAAAAAAATAGTTTGTTAAAACATACCAACGTTCTAACGTCCTAAGTTGAGAGGATGAGAAGTTCATGTTAGGAATTATTTGAACTTACATATAACGAACTATAGCAAACTGACCAATATCGATAACTATTGTCAAAGTGAGTCTAGTTCAGTGGTAATTTAATTGATATTTTGTCTTAGTGACGATAATTAATGTGACATTTCGTGTTAGAGGGGAAAGAGGCTTGATTTCTTTTTCTTTTTTTTTTTTTTAATTTTCAAAGTACTATATCTAACCAAAGAAAAAAAAATGGTTAACCATGTCTCTAACTTTTAATAATAATAACAATTTAGGAGGTGAAATCCCCCGATAAAAGGTATAAAGTAGAAGAGAAGAAGAACTACTTCTTTTTTCCTTTTTTGGGTGGGTTTAGTACAACAATGGTAAGAATATGAAACTTAAAGAAAAAGTGAAAAATAAACTCCACAGCATTTAACTTTCACAATTAACCTTTCTGTTAATTCATTGAAATAGTTTTCTCTGTTTATTGGCCGATAGAAATAAAGGTTCGAATTTATTCGACTTCTATTTCTCATACATTCAAAGAGTTTTGTTGTGAAATCTTGACCGTATATATGAGTATGAGATTGAAAAAGGTTGACTATTTTTCAAATTTCATGTAATATCCCATTTTCTTCAATTTGAAAGTGATTTGTGGTTTTTAATGATTGATTTTAATATTTATGAGGAATCAAATGTTCATAGTTCTTTTTAAAAAAATTAAATTTTGTAAGATTTTCAAAATTAAGAATACAAAAAATTAATTACATGATACGAAAAAAATATATGCATCAAATTCTACGAAAGATAATGTGAATTGAAAAAAATAGAACAATCTTTATCTTAGCTTGAGCGAGATGATTCTATATAGAAAACCCAAAACAAACTATAGTTTTGGATATGGGAAAAAGTTCAAAATTTTATTTGAACATGGATCCATCTTAGTTGAAAGAATCAAGAAAAAGTATTTTTAAAATTTTGCTATATTTATAAATATTTTTAACACTTTTGTCATTTACAATAAGTTTTTTTAAAGACTTATTTATGTTTCTAAAATTTGATTAAGAATTCAACTTTTATTTTATTTATGAAAGATGTAAACTATAGTAAAAAGTTGACGAAAAAATAAGCTATAAATTTTTTAAATAAAAAAATGATTATTAAATTGGACTTTAGCTATTTCAACGACTAGATGTTTTTTTTAAATAAATAAGTTAATTAAAAAATATGCCTATGAACTTTGTGGTTTGTGTCAAAGTACACTCAAAATTTTAAAAGCTTGAAAAATATCTTAAACTTTTGAAAATGGTTGAAAAAATACCTTAGTTTTGGATGAAAACCGATAAAACTTTTCAAAAGTACCCATGAACTATTGAAAATTTTCATAAATACATTTTAACTTATTAACAGTTTAAAAATACTTCTGTTGGTCCAATTTTTTCACCAAATTTCTTAATCCCAAAATAAAAAACAAAATTTTAAGTTAAAACCTTTGTTTAAATTTTCATCGATACGTGGATATTTCTATCGATATTTTCACATTTCCATCTATTTGATATTGATAAGACGGGTAAATCGATATTTCCGTTACATTGTAGAAAAATCCACAAGTTATAAAAAATAAACATGCAAATAACACTAATATAAATATAATATAAATAATAGACATGTTTACTTATTTGAAATTAATAAAATATTTATTTTTTTAAAAAAAAATTTATTTTTATAAATTATCCAAAAGTATTCATCGAAATCAAAATTTATGTAAAATTACGACTTCATATATCAATCAATATATTTTAAACATTGATTAAAATATAAAATTACACGTAATCTCACTAAGTTTGAAAACAAATTTCTTCTTACAACATACTAAAACAATAACTAGTCAAATAAAAAAAATCTCACACGAATAGATCTATCGACCATCATGGTGTGTTAATAGTAAAATATATTTTTTTATTTGACAATTAATTGTATGTTAATTACAACAATAACTATTATGTTGGTTGTGTTCGAGATCAATCGATCATTGTGTGTTAATAATAGTCAAATAAATTTAAAATTATGATTTTAACATAAAATTTCCATTTTGATTTTTGTTGGTGCGAAATTTAGTGTAAAATTTGATCCAATGAGTTTTTTTTTTTTTTTCACTATTTCTAAGCTCAAGAGTATTTTTGAATTTTTAAACAATTGAAGGGTATTTTTAAAACAAAACTTTATCAATTTTCACAAAAATAAATAAATAAATAAAACTAATGAAAAAAAATAATTTTGAACCCTTTCAAAAGTTTAAGGATATTTTTTTAACTTTTTAAAGTTTAAGAATATTTTTTAGACTTTTGAAAGTTTAGGGATATAGTTTACTCAGACCACAAAGTTGAGCGACATTTTGTTGTAATTTAGCCTAAGTAAAATAATGTCAAGAGTAAAGAATGTCTCACTTATAAATTTAAGTTTACGGTAGAGTTTTGAACTACATTTTATTGAATTGTGAACTATAATAAGAGCGTATATGGCTTATTCATCAACGTTAACTTAACTTTGTATTAATTAATATAACTTTTTATTTTAGAGAGGAAAGTTTTTATCAACTATCTACCAATGTTGTTGTACTAGAAAAAATGTAAATAACTTAATCAGTGGACAAATTTTAATCGATTTCGTGTAAAAAGTTATAATACGACTAAACAATTTTTTTTATTAAAAAGTTATGATAATTGCAGCATATAGTATGTATATCTTTTTTTTATCAATACTCAATCATAAGTGTTATATATAAATGTATGTATGTATTATTATTTTTGAAATTAAGGAAAAAAACTTTGTACATTCATCTTAAATCAATCTCAAACTTACTTTTATATGTGTTTCCTTATTCCTTTCTTTTCAAGCTTTCATTTAATTTACACCTAATTGATGATCTCTCTCTTGCTTGCTTGTGCATTTTAATGACCAAATGAATAATGGCATCTTTTCAATAGTAACTTATTAATTATTTTGAGTTCTACTTTAAAAACTTTATTATTTTGAATTAATTTTAAGTAATTATAGCATTTTTTTTTTATTGAGGTCTAGCATTTCCTTATTAAATGTGTTTAAATGAAATATGTCTTTGCTTTATTTTATGTATTATTCATTGTTTTTCTTATGTTCATTGATCTAGTTCGATATGTAATTGTTCATTATTTATCATAATTGGTGAATTAATGTACCCTATTGATACTTGATGAATAATATTGCATTATTTCCTCTTATTCAAAGAACCTTTATTTTTCAAATAATTTTAATTTATATCATATCAATTTTAATAGTTTTTTTTTTTAAATTTTATGAGTGATATATTTTCTCATAAAAATAAACTAAGAATCAAGTGCATAATAATCTATTTTAAAAAATTAAGCATAGTTGTCAATTCTGGTTGAATGGATTAAACATCAATTACATGATTTTAAGGCTTTATTGTTCTGTCACCATTGGACGATTGCTAAAATCAGTAAAAAGAAAATATATAGTTCACAATAGGTTAAGAGTAGACAACTAGGTCTTCACAATACATTCTTGGACTAAAAAAAGCATACGATGTCAACATGGGATATTTATTTAATAAAAAATGCATAAACTTATTTGTTGTATTTATATGATTTATCAAATAAACGTGATGATCAATAATATCATCTAGCTGTATCGAGAAATTAACTGAATTAATAGCTAAAGAAACTAAAGGAGCAAATAACACATAAAACTTTGTTAACCCAATTCGGCGAATATCACCTATGTCTAGAAAGCTTTCTACTCATATAAGAAATATTATTAAGATTCAAATGAGCAGACGACAACATTCTTTAAGTTATAAAAAAAACTTAATCAAATACCGACTCCTTCTGAATTTGTGTTTGAAACTCAAGCAATTCGCTGAATTCATTAACCACAGTTAACCCTTCTAGTGTTCATTCATATTTCTTATCAACTGGTACATAATGAAACCACGTGTAGATCTTCATAATTTATTATAATAAAGAAGGTAATTTGAATATTTTCGAGAACAATATTTCCTCAAGAGATTAAGTAAATTTGCCGTTTACATTAACACAAAATCAAGCTAATAGCTTCGTTATTTAAGACTCATGATAGTTTTCAGGATCTTCTTAATAAAAAGATATAGATAAAAGATTTGTATAAACGAGAAAAATCTTTTATCTTTAACGAAAAAATATTCCTTATTTAAATAACGAAACGTTATTAAATAATAAAAAGAATTTTTATTAATTTTTTTATAAAAAAAAATCCCAACAATTTACATGCTGTATTTATATATGATTTAATCAAATAAATTTATTTGTTGTATTTATAGGATTTAATCAAATATCACATTGTAACAAATATGATTTACATGTTGTATTTATATTATTAAAGAAATGTGCTTTTAACTTTGTACTTTTGATTAAATAAATATCTTAAAACTTTAAAATGTTTTACCAACATCCTTCCAACATAAAAACAATAAAAGTAAAAAAATAAAATACCTACCCTTATCATCAAATTTTTTATTTTAATTTTAAAAAATACTTTTGAATTTTTAAAGTTTCATTATTACTACCTTGAACTTAATAGTTTTAAAAATACCTTTATGCTCTATTTAACATTGGGATTTAAAATTTAAAAGTATGAAATGATTGTATTTCTTGTTTGAATACCCACGACAAAGGAAAATAAAACCATACTATATTGAAAATAAATAATCATCACTGAAAATGATTTGAAGGATTTTATGTAGGAGGAAGAAAGTTTGGTAGAAAGGAGAGAGATTTGAGTAGGATGTTTAGGAAGAAATTTATAAAATAAATTAAAATGTTTGAAATTCTAAACGAATTCAAATGTTTGAAATTATTTTAAAACCCAAGCATCGGAACTGATTTCAAATCAATCGTTCCAATTTCCACTTACCAAGCAAAGGATTTTATAGAAGAAAAATGTTAGCAACTTAGCATATCGATTAAAGAGAGAAACCCTTTGAGATGAAATAAAGTTGTCAAAGAAAAATTCTAATATATATAATATGTGATGAAATAAGAAGGGACGATTAAAGAAGGATATGGCCGGCGGAAATGAAAGACGGTTAAGTAGTAGACATATAAGCAATTTATTTGCACGTCAATTTTTAAAGGAAAAAGAAAGTTAGAAAGAGTATAAACCCTAATTTTGAAACGCAGTACTAATAGTTTGGATGGGATGTTTCATGTTTGTATACTAATAATAATTATAAATATGAAAATGGGTAAAAGTAAAAAGGGAATAAGCAATGGGGGCAAGGGGCAAAGGGCAAAATTGGGGAAGAGAAGAGATGGGTTTTGAGTATTGAGAGACACCGAAAGTTGAAGAAAAAGATCACAAGTTTCTTCCTTTCTTCCTTTTTTTCTTCTCATAGGTTTACCAAAACAAGAACGATTTGTGGGCAACCCATTTTTCCTTTGCAAGATTTTCGTGACATTTTCTACTTTTTTTTTTTTTTTTTCACTTCATCTATACCTATTAAGTAATAATAATTAATAATATTCTCTCTACTTTTGTTTTCAAATACAACTAAATTATTTACAAATGGATTAATATCATCTATCACTTATAATTGCTAATAAACGTAGATATATATGTTTTCATCATTGTTTTTTATATTTGAAAATATTTTCAACAATTTCGTCACTTAAAACAATTTATTCTATCATTTTAGTTTACGTAAACAAAAATTGATATTGATTAACATTTGAAAGTGTAATTTAATTGGTGATATGAAAACTATAACTTCCTAAATAACCTTAAACGAAAATTGAATAAAAGAAACTAAAATATATGGTATGAATTATGAGAGAGAATGGTTTAATTTAATTTTGTTACTCTATCTCTCTCTTAGTTGTATGCATAAAGGAGAGAAAAGAAGAGGTGCCAAATGCATGTTATTGTAATAAATAGACTTCAATGTTTTCAATACTCTTTTAGTTCAATTAAAACTTTAGTAACTTTTAATTTTGTGTCCTATCACAATCATAAATAAATAAAATATTTAATCTACTAGACATATATTAAATTTTATGTTCAATAACATAATTCTAAAAGTTTCTCAACTTTTCAAAATATCCAATAAATTATATAATTTATTTAACACGCAATTTTTAAAAATAAACACAAACATAACATTTGATAAAATATCTACGTTTGAAATTTAATTTGATTTTTTAGTGATAAAATATATTTTTTTTCTATTTTTAAAAATAAATGTCTAATAATCATATATATAATTATCTTTTGTGTTTTAATTTTTTATTTTTGAAAATTAAAATGATTAATTCCCTTACATTTATAATATTACATAAATAATATTTTTTGAACTTTTGTTGAACAATAAAAACTAGTATGTTTAGGTTTAAGAGTATATATTTTTTAAAAGTATATATGGTCCTATTTTTCCCCAATAAAGTAGAAAGTAATAAAATCAAAAGGAAAAATCTAAGAACATAGTAAAATTGAGAAAATAAACAAAAAAGAACGACCAAAGAACAAAATAATTAACCAAGTAGGTCCCTCGGGTTGTTGGTATTTTCAATTGATTCATTTCATTTCAATATGGTTTGAGAGGAAAAAAAGAGGTTAATTTTATAAACACATGTGTTCAAAAGATTGATTTATTGTTTTTTTTATAAGTCTAATTTATATCTATTATAATCACAATACATTCTTATTTTCTTTAATGATTTGATAATAAGAATATAATTTTCATATGTTAAATTGAAAGGCTATGAAATTATTCTTTTTTTGTTAAAAAAAATCCAACATTATTGTGATGCATTAATCATTTCCTTTGACAATTTGGCATGCACAATTAATTAGGGAACATATTTATTTTAATTTTAAGATTGATCTTCTTTTTTTTTTCAATTAACTCATAGATATAAAGATTTTCCCTAATAAATTTTAATAATTAAAGGTTTTTAATTGTACGTTAAAGTTGGATGTCAAAATTATTTTGTATAACTAATGTATAAAAATATGTTGCATGGGATTAGATGCAAATAGTGCGTGTATACGTGAAATATAATTATAGGTCGACTACTAATTAAAATTAGTAATAATACTTTTGATTATATTATACAAACTCAATCCTTTTAGTCAAATACCTAAGCTATACATATTTGCCAATTCTAATTAAATTAATCATTTCAATTCCTTCTGAGTCCCAAGTAGAGACAATCTCAATTCAAATATAAGAATGGAAGAAAGAAACCTTATAATATATGATCATCAAAGTAATTAATTGCTTATATACAATTAATTATTATATAAAGGGTTGAGAATTTTCATTCAACGTAACACTAATTAAGCTTAAGAAATTTGAGAAATCTAAAAAATATTACATTTTAGTGAGAGAAAAAGAACCTCTCTCTATCTCTTTCTCTCTACATTTGATCTCTCATTGAAGTCAAACCCTAAAATTAAGAAGAAAAAAAGTTTCAATTTAAAAAAAAAAAAGAAAAAAAAAAAGGAAGAAACGAAGTTGTTAGAACATTGGTGATAATGACATCATCTCCTCTACTTGAACAACAGTGTCATCAAGCAGCCATTTCTCAAGAAATGACAATGGAGGATTATTGTTATTATTGTTGTTGTTGTTGTTAATATTATTTTCACTTCTATTTTGCTTAATTATATTATCATTTTCGCAATCTTCAAAACTATTCTTCTTGATCTTCATCATCTTACCAACATCAAAATTACTAGACTTCTCCCAACAAACTCCCACATTGTGATCATCATTGTTCAAGTTCTCTGGCGATACTACCATGGACGACTCGATCTCCTTCCCGAGCACTAACCTGTCACCGCCATCTTCCTCGGTTTTCGGTTCTAACCCTTGAATGGAAACCATGGAAGAATCTCCATTGTCATGATTTTGTTTCTCATGGAAATGGATTAATATATTCTCATTGTCATCGGTTTTCTTTGGAGAAGATCTCATCCATCCTTCGAGTAGGCGTGAGATGTTCTCGGCACTCGAGTAATAAGTTGAGGAGGAGGAGGAGGAGGCAGTGGAGGACCGATTCGGGCCGAAACAGGAGGCAGCTGAAGAGGAGGAGGCGGAATCGAAATCGAAAGTCCTCTTGGAAGAATCAATATTGTTGAAGAAACCCTTTGAGAAAAATTCAGAGGTTGGTGAGTGATTTGAAGACTTGGAAGTATGAGGAGAATTATTGTTATCTTCAAATGCAGATTTGAGCTTCTTCTTCAAGTGAGTGTTCCAATAATTTTTTATATCATTATCCGTCCTTTGTGGAAGATACGAAGCTATTGCAGCCCATCTGTAATGAATTTGCCACAAAAATTCGTCCAACAATATGAAATAATTTATTATTCAATTAAATTCATCCTCATAGCATATAATACTTTAAATCATCTTTTGAATTGAAATGGAAACATTTAACATCATATCAAAACAACCAATCTAAATTAACTTGTATTTTTCAACCTCTCAAATATTATTTGCTCCAAAAATTAGAAATAAAAAATCAGGGAGAAACTATTTGGTTTTTGAAAATTAAACCTATCAAGTACGGAATATCTGTATTTTATTTATTTAATTATTTGTTTTTTTTTATTATTTGTTATTTATTCTTTTTTTAAAATTAGTTTAAGAAAAACTAAAAGTTTAAGTTTTTAAAACATTAAAAAATAACTTTTAAAAAACTCAACTCTCATACTTAAGATAGATAATAATACAATTCACAGTAAAGAAAAGGAAAAGAAAAACAAATTTAATTTTAAAAAACTAAAGGATTATCTTAAATTTTTCCTAACACAAATATGGAAAGAACAATTTCTTCTTCTTCTTCTTCTTTCTTTGGTAAGAAGTGAGTGAGAGAGAGAGAGAGAGAGAGAGAGAGATGAAGATAATTACTTGTTACCCAATAAAGCTTGCAAATGGATGATCATTCCTTCCTCATGAGGAGTAAAGTTACCTCTCTTGATTCCAGGTCTAAGATAATTTGTCCATCTGAGCCTACAACTTTTGCTGCATCTAAGGAGACCTAGGACCAACATATAATAATAAAAGAAAAATTAAAATAATTTACCATAAACCATCAAGAAATTACCAAACAAGACGGTAGATACGTAGATCGTGAAAAAGGGATAAGAGAGAGAAAAGAAATACCAGTGTTGGTAGGAACAGATCTCCAATTACCAGGGCCATGTTGTTGAATGTAAGAGACAAGAAGGATGTCCTCTTCTGGAGTCCATGGCCCTTTCTTTATCCCCACTTTATCACAGCATGGAGGTCTTCCCATGCTCTTTT
Organism: Cucumis sativus; assembly: GCF_000004075.3. NCBI lineage: Eukaryota > Viridiplantae > Streptophyta > Magnoliopsida > Cucurbitales > Cucurbitaceae > Cucumis > Cucumis sativus. The sequence goes on from NC_026658.2 coordinate 18,575,019, forward strand.
CTCTCTCTCTCTCTCTCTCTCTCTCTCTCTCTTTAAAACTTGTAAATTGAGACTCAAAAACTCATATTATTGTTGTTGTTTGTTTTGTTATATAAAGACTAGAGAGAGACTTTTCTCTTTCTTTCTTTCTCTCTCTCTCTCTCCAAATAGTGTTGTCACCATGTGATTGCTTAAATACAGATCATGACTTAACTCAGATGTGTGCCAAACCCTTTTTCATTTCTTTTTAATGTTAAATTACAAGTTTAGCACGCACCGGAGAAGAAACCGTGTTTCCATTTTTAACTATTATGGATTAGTCCGGTAATAAATATGAGACATGATCTTAATCAAAAGTTAAGAGGTTATAAACTCAATCTTTATATGTAATTGTGATCGTCTACCTAAGATTTAATATTTTACAGGTTTCATTGACATCTAAATGCATGTTGTAGGGTTAGAAAAGCTGTCCAGTTGAATGGTGAGTAAGTTTGCCAAAATGCTCTCGAATGTAAAAAAAATTAGGTTTTGATTTGTATGTTTCTTACATCTTGAACTTTAAAAATGTCTAATTAAATACACATAAATTTTAGTTCATACCATGTTTGGTAACCCTCAGTTGTTCTTCCTACCACTTTAGTTCATAGACATTGCTTTTTCACTCATAAATTTTAATGTTTTATCACCTGCTAAACTCATGTTTTAAAAAGTCACCAAAACCAAGTTTTGAAAAACAAAAAAGAAAAAAACTTTTTTAAAAAAATTTAACTATAAATTTTAGTATTTCTTTAAAGATATGGGTGAAAACCATACATTTCAAAAATAAAAAGCTAAAAAGGAAATTGTTATCTAATAGATGAATTTTGGAATATATAGGGAATATCATGTAATTGGTTTTGGCATAGGGTTCATATTTTTTTCGTATGAATTATATATCTTATGTATTTATATTTATATATATATATATATATGTTATTGTATTGAATACATGTATATATTATTTTTACTCATATTAAGTATCATCTCACCAAATTTTCAATTAAAATTTTCGACGTTGAAAAATCTTCTTATTTTTTCTTGCGAAATATTTTAATTATTTATTTAATATAAGTGACGAGAAGAATATGCACAAAATGCATGAATACATTCGGGATGCATCTAAGTACTACCCAAAAAGATTTTAACATTTGAAAGGGTAAAAAATGGTACTTTTTATATGAAAGGGTTAGTTTTCTTTAAGAAAACAGTTTAGCTAATAATTTTACATGTAACATTAATTAATTTTAATATTAGGATAAAATATTTAAGGCTAACAACATAGTTGGAAAAAATGTATGTTTTTTTAGTAAGAAACAAATGTTGGATTAAAAAAAGAAAAGAAAAGAAATAATGATAATTGAACATAATAGAAAGATCCCAATACAATGCATATATAAATGATGGAATACATAAAAATTTGTACAATATACATATTGGATCCTCATTTAATTTCCCCCCCTTTTTTAGTAACATTTAGAGATGAAAGATTCAAATTTTTAGAACTTTTAAGTTGGGAGTTAATCTTAATAATATGGTTATAGCTAGTCGAATTATATGCTCATGTTAAGTCGTGATTTAGTTAATAAGGTAAAAAGAATTGAGAGGTGATAATGAAGTTGTGATACTAAAGGATTTTATAATATCACAATCCTTTCCCTTTCTTAAATTGATTTCTCTTTCCATGGGGACCTCATATTTAATTGAGCCTCACTGAGATGTCAAACTGCAAAATGGGATTAAGACTTTTCAATTTAATTAGAAAAATAAAAAAGATCAATATCTAAATATTAAAATTTATGGCTATTTAAGAGATTGGATTGATTATGAGTTATAATAGTTAATAGTTTATGTTTGGAGTGTCAACAATTTCAACCAAAGTTATAATACAATGAGTTATAATAATTGAGAACTTCAATTATTATAATAAGCTCCACTTCATCAATCTGATTCTTTTTACCATAGTAAGAAGAAATTGAAACAGAATAAAATTAGAAACAAAATATGTAACCCATTTGTGTGTGTGCATTATCACATCATCCTTTTTATTAATATTTGGGTGATATTTTGGTTTTTGTAAGAGTGGATTTTGCTTTGTACTATTTTTACATTCTATTAAACAGCCTGAAATGAATAAAGGCGAGAAATAAAATAGTTTTTGAAACAAACCCTAAATCTATTACTCAATCCTTTAGCTTAGTTTTAAATTTAGATTACCTATTTTCAATAAATCTTAAATCATTCTCAAGGGTTAGCTTTTACTTTTGAGTTTTTGTTACAAAATAAAATCACCCTGTAAATAGCATTCATTTCACTAAATTTTAGATGGAAATATGTGACATCTTTTCTCTTATTTGTAGTCTAAAATTAGACAATTAAAAAGTAAGCTGTAATCAGTTCGATTCGACTTGATTTAAGACCACCAAAAAGTATACAGAATCCAATTTGAATAGGAACTGAAGTATAATACAAACAAAAAGGTGATTTTGACCTAATATTTAAAGAATAAAATTGGTTAAGAAAAATTTACAAGGAAATAGGCGTAGTACATAGAATTCGCAGTAAATACACAACACAATAACTTCACATCTATGTTAACCGGTAAGAAAATATAGATAAAAGAACGTGCAATAATAATACTGACACTAGTGTACGCTAAGAATCAACAAGTCTGTGGTTCAAACTTAAAAGAAAAAAAACAAGTAAACACAGTTTTAATATGAAAAAAAAAAAGGATCAAATTGAGTTGATTTAAAAAATTTGTTCTTTTCCAAACCAAGCAAATTGATTTTGTTGCAAGACAGGCTATTTATTCACCTTTACCCAAGAGTGCATTCAACAAGTACTTTTCAGCTTGATTGGAATAGGCAAGGAATTTTTTTGCTCCATCTACATTCGTGAATATGATATCCATTAGTTTGACCTTAACCCGTTGGAACAACTCTAACAATTGAGGGAATCTCTCTCCACCACTTCCTTTCGTTGCCTGGACTCCACCATAGCATGCTTTGATTTAAACCAAGATGCAATCCTCTCAAGCTGTTGCCTTGTTTGCATGTTTATTGTAATCATCCATACCACGTTTAACATATCTTGAGTGATATGTTGTTCATTTCTTCTTACTACCTCACCAATTTTAGTCCCTATTGGAGTCAGACCTACAACAGTCTTTGTATACAGTGGCTGTTGTGCCAAACATCAGAGGGAACTGAAATATAATGTTCTTGAGATCCTTCCACATGCGCATCTGCCTCAAGTGCTCATTGTCATTCGATGCTATATCCCGTGGAGTCTCTAGACCAATCCTCTTTCCAAACACGAATGACAACTCATCCTAATGAAGGAAGGAATTCTTTCCTAGTCTATTTGCGATCACACATGTTCAAACAGATATACTAGTATCAATTATAGTTTAATATAATTTTATATGAATTTGTAATCTTGGCCTACTCTCGCACATGCACCAAATACATCCTCAGTTCATAATGATATTCCAACATGAAACATTCATGCAACCCATAACTGATTTTCTTTCATACAAATGAAACTTATGAAACTAAATCGGGAAAAAAACAGATCCAATCAAACAAACGAAGACAAAAATAGAATAAAAAAGGAGTGAAAACAAAGACAGAAACATATCAGAGAAAATTTTCTCAAGGAAGGAATGAAGAAATTCATGCAGCAAAAATACAGATTGAACATGTATGTCCTATCATCGACTAATATTGAAAGGATAGAACAAAGCTTAAGCAGTTGCCTCCCGCCCACCAAGATTCAAGCACTAGCTGTCCCCTACCAAGCTATTCCTTTGTTATTTTAACTCAAATACAAAAAACACAAGAACCAACGGCAAGGAAGCTACAGTAGATGAGGGAATAAGAAAGATAGCACCAAGAGGCTGATTTGAGTACAAGTGTGGGTGGGAGATATGAACCACGAACCTCTTGATCATTTGATCATTAGACATAACTAAGCTCTTTCTTGCGAGAAGAGTGATTTTTTTTTAGTTTTCCTTGAGGCAGCTGAGGAGGTTAGGGTCTCGGATCTAAAAAGTGTAGAGCATTTAGAGCTATGAATCTGGAAAACACACACATACAAACAGATCTGGAAGGAAAAAACTTGCAATGGTGAAGAAAAAATGACCAATTTGAACACAATAGACGAGATAATCTGCCAAAGAGAGGGAAAGGAGAGAAATGAAGAGTGAAGGGGAGTACCTGGATGAACGTGGGAACTGCAACAGTTAATTAGTGTTGTTGTCCTGACTTGGATTTAATTTGCCATGAGTTTCTTTATCTGTAGGCCAAATTGGGAGTTGACATATATTTTCTTGGGTCAAAGAAGCGCTTATTGATGATCTTCCAACTGATTTATAAAATTCCCCATTTGAATAAAATGTAAAACTCCATATGATGTTTGATATAACAGTTCGATCTTATCATTACTTTGCACCTAGTGCAGAACACTTTGGTGGTTACGTTCATCTCAACCGGAATTCATAACTGTTTTTATTAGTTCCACTGCCTATATGTTGAGGACAGGCTCATTCTTCAACAGGCAATGCTCCCCCAATCATGTACTGCGTAGCTGTTTTACCTTGCTCTAGAAAATTTGGTAATCAAGTATATTTATCATATCAGTTTGAGTTCTCACTTGGATTTTAAGCAAACATGCAACATATTCAGTACATATAAGGGGTGAGTACCATTTGTACCAATATAGGCAAGAAAGGAGAATATATTATCTAAGTAGGGCTGGTGAAAGTTGAGGAATAAACAATACTGTGGTCATGAAGGTTGAAGAAATTTTAACCAGAAAATAAAATAACCACAGGAAAACAAGCCAGTTGATGTGCCAACATTTGGTTATCATTATGTATCTAATGAAAAAAGAGGTAAGCCACAATTTCCACAGTGAAGTAATAAAAAAGTAAGCTAATTTTCTCTTCCAATTTATTTGTGGGAAAAAAAGGTAAAGTATATACGTGTCTACAACTTAATCAATCAAGTATATAATATAAAATATAGATCAATCCAAGATTCCAACCTAATTACAAATCATTCACAATAAGAAAACCTCCCCTCCCTTCAACCCACCCCCACCCTCTATGTGAATGTTATTTATGGAGGTCAAAGTTAAAAAAAGACATTAAGTTCAAGACATCAGATAATCTACCAACGAACGCGAGCATCAATCCATGGCCAGACTAGGAAAATACCTTCATAAGAAATATGTAGTATCCTAATGAGTTTATTTAGTAAAACTGGGAGAAGCGGTAACATCATGAGAAAACAATAATGATGGTTTGAAGAAGAAAAATGCTAATAGAGCACAGTGCACATGCACACATTAGAATTCATTAATTCACGGGAAAGTTAGATTTCATAGCAACCAAACCATCAGCAACACGAAGAAATTATCAAAATTCACAATAAAAAAAAAAATTGAAGCATAATCAACAAGCAAGAACCTTACATTTATTGCATCCTTGGACCTCCTCTTGATGTGAGTGTCATTATTACTGCTATTCATATATTTATGATCCTTAAGAGGGTGATACTTCAATGAAGTTAACTCTTCTTTGGCTAATTCCAATCTCTTTTTTTCATCTTTCTGTGGCAAGCAGTATAAGAAATTAAAATTATAGTTCTTAACAGATAGAAAAATAATGTTTCCACATTCAAAACTTACAAGTGCTTTTTGAAAAATAGCAATTTGTTGCTTACAAAGCTTGAGCTCCATATCAAGAGTCCGCAAACGAGAATCAACAGATACACTGCATTGTTCAACAATTTGCTTCTGCCTTGCCCTAATGACCTCAGGCTGCCAGACATTCAAAGCTACCGTTGCTTCCCTGAAACGATAAAACACAATTATCATATCTAAAAATTCTGACTTCAAACCGAAATCAACATATTAGCATTCACGTGAAGAGGTAAAAAGGTTCCAAATGAATCCATTGGGCTTTGTTATCAACAAATAACTGAAGTACCACTCGACCTAGTAAAATGATCTTGCCAACCTAAGCATAGTTCAAACTGGCTTAGGCATATCCCTCGATCCAAAAGGTTAGAGATTCATGCGCCTCGACCCCAGATGTTGTTGAACTCAAGATTTAAGTAAGAGGATTCTATTGAATTTACATACAATGACAATAATCAGCTATTGTAGTCTCCCCCTTTTAAAAACTCAACGAAAACACAATTCCAATAAAAAAACTTTACAGATTGCAAGCAACCAAGTTGCACAAGCACACATGACATATCACTAAAACACCAAGCGAGAAAAGAAACAGAAAATATTACTGAAGGATTTTGAATCAATTGCCGAACCCTACCTGACTGTGCGTAGATTAGAGAATTCAGTGAAGGACGTTGTCCATTTGCCGGTCTCCTCGATCAACCGTTCCTCTAATTGACTAACCCTCCTATAATGCTCAGCTATTTGACTTTCCTTTCTAAGAACAGCTCTCGTATGCGCCGCTTTCTTCCTATATCTATCTCTCTCCAACCTAACCGAAACAGAAGATGAACAAAAGAAAAGAATAATGAATTGAGAGAGATTGGAAGAGAGAAATTAAGAGATATGGTTCAGGTTCATGAATCCTTTCTTGTACCTGATTTTGTAAAGGGACTTTGAGGAGGAAGCGGAAGATGGAAAAGAAGAAGAGGATGAAGGGTAATCGGAGAAGAGAAGATGAGACCAGAGAGAGTCATGGTCGGAGAGGCGGCGAAGTCGAGGAGAAGAGATGGAGACGCAACAAAGATCTTTGTAAGTCAAAGCATAGGTCTTGACACCAATTTGGAGAATTTGGTTCCATAGCTCATCCGGCAATTCAGACATTTTGGGGTTTGCAAAGTTGGAAATGAAGAATGTGAAAGAGCCCTACACATTAGAATCCAATTCCAAACATCATCCAACACAATACTATAACTATCCTCCTTTTTTCTTTTCTTCTCATTTATTTACATCTTTATATTCCACTAAATAATTAAAAATTCCCAAAATACTTCTATACTTCCATATTCCTTCAAAGACATCCCTACCCTTAGTTCTCAAAAAAAAAAAAAATCACTCACACAATCACTATATCAACTAAAATCCTTAACATCCTATTACTTTACATATCGAAAATATCGTTGCATTAATATTATTTTGGAAAGGAATAGTTTCTCACCACAAATGTTCATTTTGCAAGATACTTTTCTTATTAGTGGTTACCTTTTTTTTTTGTCTCTTACTAAAATCTTCCTCTATTAAGTGTGCGGTTAGTTGTTATGGAAGTTAGAATTGTTGATCATTGTGATTCCATTCCGTATATTTAAAGGACACTTGGTCCTTTGGCTAGGGTTGGTCGTTTAGTTTGTCTTAAGAGCAACATTTTGTATTATTTTGGTGTAGATATTTCGTCTTGTGTTAGAAGAAGGAAATGTTACGTTGTGCATTATGATTCATTGAAAAATAGTTTCTCTAAACATAGAAGGAGCTAAGTCATTCTAACAAACAAGAGTTTATTCAAACAAGAAATATACAACAATGTGAGATAGTCTCACAAACTTTAGAGGAGCTCATCGAAGAGGAAGTCTCTGTCTCGCAGGGGAGTCTAAGACCATTTTCATTAAAAAAACAAACAACAAATAAAGAAAATGGAGGTGAAAATAGTGTCTACAAACTCAATTTTTTTAAAAAAAATGTTAATATATATCTTTTTTAAATTGGTTATTTTCAAACTCAAGAAAACTTTATGTTAATTTTTAATGTTATTTTTGCAACTAGATGTTAACGGTTTTAATTTATATACCAATTGTGAAAGTAATTTTTTTTAATGTTTTTTAGTTCATGTGTATCTTTAAAACCTTTCAATAGCTGAGTATTTTTAGAACAAAACTTTAACGGTTTCCATCCAAAACTAAGAGTATTTTTAATATTTTTTTTAAGTTTTATGATATCTTTCAAACTTTTGAAAATTTAGATTGTTTTTACACAGAATAAAGAGTTGATGGGTATTTTTTTTATATAATTTCACTTATTTATTATTATTGTTACGAAAAAAATTATAAAAAATGCTCTAAACTTTACATGTCAAAAATGCACCTAGAGCTAAGTTTCAAATTACCCTTAAAGATCTAAAATGAGTAACATGTGCATTTTGTGTTAATTGTACTTCTAAACCTTTAAATGTTTTAAAAATACACTTAAACATTAAACAAACAATAAATAATAATAATAGACATGTCGTTGGTTATATGAACAAAAATCACTTAAACGTTAAAAGTTATTATTATTTTAAACTTTTCACTTATATGAACAAAAATCGTAAAAAACGTATTACCTCTGTTTTCCATTTTTCTTTCTCATCCCTTCTTCAATACTTTCTTGCTTCCCTTTTTGTTAACTATTTGTGACGTTTATATAAAAATAAAGAAATAAATAAAGTTGCACACTTTTCATTTTATTTATACTGATGTTTCTTAAATTGTAAAATTTAGGGGAGTTTGGCCCTAGAACTATAGGGCAGTCGAGTGACCCCTTCCACGTGTAACGACCCAACTTTACTATTAAGTTGAGGTCATTACCATTTAAAATAAGATAGACTTTTTATTTTTAAAAAAATACTAAATTTAAAAAAAAACGTTTCAAATATTTTTTTAAAATAAATAATAAAGTAAATAAAAGAAACATAAATAATTAAGATACTAGTTTGGGTCCTATAGAAATAATAAATAAATAAAATAAAACATAATAATGTGTTCTAAAATAAATTTATGAAAATATAATTACTGAAACCTAAACGGGGAAGAAAACTAAAACTATCCCCTATGAAACCTAAACACGGAAGAAAACTCTATCCCCTATGGCGAACCACAGTAAAATTAAACGGAGAAAATAATGGGTATAAATTTATATTAAGTAAGGGACTATTGTTACCCCGCTATGTGTCTATTAAATTTTTGTTAGAGTCCTGTAAGAAGTACCACCTAACTATTTTTAACTATTGTGCTCCCAAAGGCACGCTATCCAGTGATCCTTTATGGACACAGATTTGGACTCTCGATGATCTTGAACAAATAACTATTGTTAACTATTGTGCTCCCAAATGCACGTTATCTAGTGATCCCTTAGGGACACATTTGGGCTCTCGGTGATCCCGTCGAATCACACATAAAACTGGCCACACAGGCATAAATAGGTGGTGATCTTGACATAAATAGGTGGATACATCATAGCCTATATGGATATATCATATCATAAATATCATAGCTCAGTCAAATATAACTCAACCATAGCAAGCCTCAATCATATTATGTCGTAGTCATAACGTCTCTATCATACATGTCTCTCTTAACTAAAAGAACACATAATACAAAACATGCATGCAACTTTAACGTGGGGGTCCGATGGGAGAATCTCTTATCTTGAGATTAGCTACACTAACAATTCCTTGGTTGTAGTCACCTCCCAATTCTCAATCCTAAACATGAAGAGAATTAACATTAACAATTTTGTCAACTAACACGCAATTGTTTAATTAAGCAAACTTACCCCAAGACTAAGGTTGAATCCAACACAACCTTGAATGGGAAAATCACAGCCTCAATTCCTCAATTTAACACTTGAACCTTCAAGCAACGTAATTCAACCTATTCCAAATGCAACTCATTTAAGATCCAAAACAATTATTTATTAGGTAATTGTAATAGATGACCATTTGAGGAATAATAATTAAGGATATAGCAACATTTAAAAAAAATTGTAAATATAGCAAAACTATCACTGATAGACTTGTATCACTGATAGACTCGTATGATCTATCGGATGGTCTATCAGTGATAAACTCTATCATTGATAGAATTTTACAAATTTTGCTATATTTGCAATTTTTTAAAAATGTTGCTATATACTTAATTATTTTGAATTTAATTGCTAAATTTGCAACTATCCCTTATTTATTTGGGTGTACCAAACCCAACGAAAACTAAGCAAAACTCACCAAGAAGTGGCTCAAAACAGGGAATTGCTCGACAGGGGTAATTGGCTCGGACGCGCGGCTTGTGACAAGGGATGACTCGAATGGGACAGCTTTAGCTGGAACACATGGCTCACCAACAAAGGGAATGACTCCACTACGTGGGTTATGCACAGCTGCCCATCGACGTCGTGAACTTTCATACAAAGAGAGATGACCGACGGACGGAGGAGAAGCGCACGAAGGAAGACAAAAGTCGTTCGACGGTCTGAACGCGAACAACAAGTTGACGCACTTGAAGGAATCAAACGGCTGGGCTGCACGACTAAGACGCTTCGACCTCGAGACAAATGGAGAGAGAAGATGTGACGATAGACTTTTTCTGTGCTTAGATGGTGGCGACTGGTGTATTGGAGATATTAAGAGTCCTACATTAGAAGACTCATACTCTATATAACATAGATGGGCTACTCTTTACATAGTCAAATTGTTTTGAGATGGAACCCCATACTATCAAATTTAACATGGTATCAGAGCCTAGTAAACCCAAACGGATATTCGGTTCAAGATAGGTAAACCCAAAAAAGGCAAAGATACCATCTTGAGGGGGCAGGTTGGAAGAACTACTCCTAGGGTTTCTCAAGAGGAAGAAGATGAATAATGGCATGTCTTTCAAGATCCCCTCTAAATAAAATAATAGCAGCAAATATTATTATTAATTTTATTTCCTTTTCCTTTTTGAAATAACCCAATTATCTCTTTCCTCCTTTAATTATCCATTCATCAACTTTCTTTTTATCTTCCCAATACCTTACTTAATAATTATACATTTCCTTTTTTTTCTTTTTCATAAATGAAGTTGTTCACACAAGATTTTGAAGAATTGTAACTCGTGGAGTTGAACTTTGTATATTGATTGATATAGTAAATATAATCTTTAACATTTACTCATTTGATGTTTTCTCTCAAATACAATATAAAAACTTTAGAACTTCTTAGTCTTCGATTTTTAGGATATTGCAGCTCAAGTCGATCTAAACTTCGATCTTCTAGAATTCAAGGAAAATTTAATCTTCCAAGTCTTCAATCTTTCAGAAGATGTTGATTTCGAGGTTGATACAGACTTGCACATCTTGAGAGCTTGTAGAGGTGTTAATATCCAATTCTTCAAAGCTTCAATTCTTCCTTCAATCCAATATCTATTAAGGAATGACAAGAGTCTCTATTTATAGAGAAACTTCATGGGCTTTAGACAGGCTTGGACTTGGACCCATTTGTTTTGTGGACTTGGTCTTGGATCTATTTTCCTGTTGATCTGGACTTGGGCCTGAGCCTATTTGCTCAGGGGGCTTGGGCCCATTCCCATTGTTTATTTAGCCTAGTTTTTTTTAGATTGAGAGTTTGAATTGGTTGAATATGAGAAAACTTGACTATCCACACCCATTTAAATTATGACTATCACAATTTTGCTATGATGAAATGGTAGAATTCAATTGGTCGAAATTTCATGCTCAAGTTATTAAAAAAAATCTTCCATAACCTACTAAAATACTCAAAATAAATTACCAATAACTTTAATCTTACCAAAGTCACACAATCTTTAACAAAACCAAAATAATAAAACCAAACTTTCCAAATCTCAAAATTAATTAAATATCCTCCCAAAATTATTTAATTTCCACAAATTCAAAAAATCTCACAAATAACACCCAAAATTCAACGTAATAACAGATAAAACATTAACTTAGTAGCTTAGGGGTGTTACACCACGTTTGGAGGAAGGATTATGGAAAACCTAGGTTAGATTAGGTTTTCCATAATCCATAATCCTTCATTTCTCTCTTTTTCACCACTCATTCCTCTCCTTCTTACTCATTCTCCAGTTCTATCTCAAACACATACTATCATAACTACTATCATAGTTCCCCCAAACACATACTATCATAACACTACTATCATAATCTATCCCTCAAACGCATACTATCATAACATTGCTTATGATAATCATTCCCCTAAACACATACTATCATAACACTACCTACTATAATCATTCCTCCAAACGCATACTATCATAATACTAAAACTATTATAATACTAAGATTATCATAACACTAATTCCTCCATAAATCACTCATTTCCTCAAACGCTTCCTAAAGGTTAAAATATTTGGATGAGAAATTGGAGAATCTAATTTTGTTTGGCTAAAGACTTTGATATTTTGAAAGTGTGTGAAAAGAATGGAGTGAGGGGGCAATATAGTCATTTGCTCTTTATTAATTATGATTATTATTATTACTAATTAAAATGATAGTAGAATTAGAAAAAAAAGAAGAAAAAAGAAAAAGAAAACCTCTTCTCCTTCTTTGAGAGGTGTAACCCCCATCTCGAAACTTCTCTTAAGCAGCCATTTCTCCCTCTGTTTCTTTCTTTTATGCCAACCCCTTCCGACGTTGGACGACGACCAGCCGTTGCGCCATACGCCGTCTACGCCAGATCTGGAAACATCGTGCCACTGCTGTCCGAGTCTGTCTGAGTCGCGCCATTACTCCCTCGCTCCGGTATCAATTCACGCCGCTGCAGTTGTGTGTTGTCGGGCATCGAGTCCCCGTCCCCACAGGTTATCTCTCTCTTGTAGATTTGGGTAAGGATTTGATGATTTTAGTGTAAATTGGTTAGGTTTCTTGAAGTTTTTGAAACACCTATTAACCTTGGACTTAAATATAACAATACTCATCATGTTTAGGTGTTAGATTTGAATTCTTGGGAGAATTTAGCCGCTTTCCAGTCGTGAGGAAACCCGAAATTGGGTGGTTGGCACAAATTTAGGTAAGATTCTAAGATTTATCGAGTGGAGTGTTCAATTTTTTTTTATATCATAAATTGTTCTTAGTGCTGTCAATTAATATTACACTGCCGTGTGAGTTTTGTATTGTCCTACATATGTGGTTGAGTTCTGAGTTTACAATGAAGTCCATGAGTAGTATTAGTGCTAGTATGTCTTATGGGTTTTGAATTTGTGGAAGTACATTTGGACTTGTTTGGTTTTCATAAAGTTCATGTCAATCACTTGTTTGGTTTCATTTTTTTATCTATAAAAATTGGTTCTTGATGGATACTGAATTTATGGGACTAAGTTTGATGTGGTTCCAATTTGTAATTTAGCATTGAATTTATTGTTGGTAAGTAAAAGAGAACCTATTTGAGTTAACTTTGGATATTATCGCGTGGATGTTTGAGTAAATCTGCGTTTTTTATAACTAATTTGGGTGTTCGCACTTTCTGAGATTAATGTGAATGCTTTTCCCTCGTTTTTTGTATTAACTATTTGTCTGTTGTAGTTTTCATCTTATTGTTTTTAACTTTTAAGACTATTTCACTTTCTATGTGATCCTTGTGTTGCAGAAAATAGATGTTCAATGTTATTACTAGACTATGTGTTAGATGGGATCAACTCATGTTTGATGGTTATTGATTGCTAGATAACTTTTTTCCATTTAGCAGGTTAATTGGTGCAATGGGACGGAAGAAAACTGAAGAAGGTGGTGGAAACACCAAAGTCAAGCCTGGTAAAGATGTTTCTGGGAAGAGAGAGAAGCTTTCAGTGTCAGAAATGCTTGCCAGTATGGATCAGAAATCAGATAAACCGAGAAAAGGATCTTCATCGTTGAGTGGTGGTGCTAAACCTCAAGCAAAGGCTCCAAAGAAAGTTGTAGCTTACACTGATGGCATTGATCTCCCTCCCTCGGATGATGAGGAAGAAGAAATTGTGTCTGATGGGGAGCAACAGAGCACCAGTTCCCAGAAACGGCTACCCTGGCAAGACAGGGCTGAGTTGAAGCCTTTGGAGGTGGCTGTAAGTGATAAAGAGTTGAAGAAACGAGAGAGGAAAGATATGTTTGCTGCCCATGCTGCAGAACAGGCCAGACAAGAAGCTCTAAAAGATGACCATGATGCTTTCACTGTTGTAATTGGCAGTCGAGCTTCGGTTCTTGATGGTAATGATGAAGCTGATGCAAATGTCAAAGACATTACAATCGATAATTTCTCTGTCTCAGCTAGAGGGAAAGAGCTTTTAAAAAATGCATCAGTGAAGATATCTCATGGGAAGAGGTATGGTTTAGTTGGACCTAATGGTATGGGAAAATCCACATTATTAAAACTCCTTGCTTGGAGGAAGATACCCGTCCCTAAAAATATTGATGTGCTTCTGGTTGAACAAGAGGTGGTTGGTGATGATAGAAGTGCACTTCAAGCAGTTGTTTCTGCTAATGAGGAGCTGGTCAAGCTTCGGCAAGAAGTTGCTGATTTGCAGAATTCTGATGGTGGCCAGGATGAAAATGATGATGATGATGCTGGAGAGAGGCTTGCTGAGTTATATGAAAAGCTGCAGCTCTTGGGATCAGATGCAGCTGAGTCTCAAGCTTCCAAAATTCTTGCTGGACTGGGTTTTACCAAGGATATGCAAGCACGACCCACCCGTTCATTTAGTGGTGGATGGAGGATGAGGATTTCATTGGCCCGGGCTCTTTTTGTTCAGCCAACACTTCTGTTACTAGATGAACCCACAAATCATCTAGACCTTAGGGCTGTTCTCTGGTTGGAGGAGTACCTTTGTCGGTGGAAGAAAACTCTTGTTGTTGTGTCTCATGATCGAGATTTCCTCAATAGTGTATGCAATGAAATTATTCATCTTCATGATTTTAGGCTTCATTTTTATCGTGGAAATTTTGATGATTTTGAAAGTGGGTACGAGCAGCGTCGGAAAGAAATGAACAAAAAGTTTGAGATATATGATAAGCAGGTTAAAGCAGCTAAGAGATCTGGAAGCAGGGCGCAACAAGAGAAGGTGAAAGATCGAGCAAAATTCGCTGCTGCTAAGGAAGCATCAAAGAATAAGTCCAAGGGAAAGGTTGATGAGGATGGGCCCCTGCCAGAGGCCCCTAGGAAGTGGAGAGATTACAGTGTAGAATTCCATTTCCCTGAACCCACTGAACTCACCCCACCGTTGTTGCAGTTGATTGAAGTAAGCTTTAGCTATCCGAATAGGGAAGATTTTAGACTTTCTGATGTTGATGTGGGTATTGATATGGGAACGCGGGTTGCTATAGTTGGGCCCAATGGAGCGGGGAAATCTACTCTTCTGAACCTGCTAGCAGGTGATTTAATACCAACAGAAGGTGAAGTACGTAGGAGTCAGAAGTTAAGGATTGGGAGGTACTCGCAACATTTTGTAGACCTTCTGACAATGGAGGAAACACCAGTTCAATATCTTCTTCGTCTTCATCCCGACCAAGAGGGTCTAAGCAAGCAGGAGGCTGTTCGTGCTAAGTTGGGGAAGTTTGGACTTCCAAGCCACAATCACCTCACGCCAATTGCTAAATTATCTGGGGGCCAAAAATCCAGGGTTGTTTTTACCTCAATTTCCATGTCAAAGCCACACATATTACTGTTGGATGAACCAACGAATCACTTGGACATGCAGAGTATTGATGCACTTGCAGATGCCTTAGATGAATTCACTGGCGGAGTTGTTCTGGTTAGTCATGATTCACGACTCATTTCACGTGTCTGCGACGATGAAGAAAAAAGTGAAATTTGGGTTGTCGAAAATGGCACTGTGGAGTTTTTCCCTGGCACTTTCGAGGAATACAAGGAAGAATTGCAAAAGCAGATTAAAGCTGAGGTTGATGATTAGCCAGTTATCTCGAGAAAGATGTTGGATTTTCAAGTAGCACGTTCTACTTCATCCTTTTCTGAGTTTCAAAGGTTGATTTTACAATTCAAGTATTATGATTAATGAAGTCTAACATATACGCAATTAGTTGAGTAATGAGATAAAGTTGATGGTAACTTTACTTTTGCTCTATCAAATATGGAATATGAGCTATGATCTTCATATCGAATATGGAATGAGACCTAAATGCAATTTGAGTTTGTTTGATGCTTTAAAATGAGAACAAAGATTAATGTCGATGAAATGAACTATGAAGTAAGATTTTTGTAAGATAGTGGAAATAATGCGTACTTTCTACCATTATATTGCTTTGATGAATGTCGGTTAAAAGTTGCCCTTGCATAGCTGTTGATGTGATAGAAATTCTTTACTACGCCATTCTTCTCTTCTTGCAAAGTACTTAAATTGCAACTCAATTTTCTGAATTTTGAATTAGTTTCAATTTCAATATTGTGTTCTCTTTTATAGTTGAATTGATCTTACAAATGGCTAAATGTTGAATAAAAGTAGAATATAACTAATGGTATGTTTTGAGTTTAGTTTGATTAGTTGTTCGGGATTAGTTTGAGGGATATAAGACTGCAAGTTTAGCCCATGCCCATTCCTACTCCTATTTCCATCACAATTCCTTCAATTAAAATGGATCCTTAAGGTTTTTCATTTTGCACTTATTGGATTTGTGGCTTTTTGTATAGTTTTTCCAACACTGTATCTAATAAAAGTGTTTCTCTGAGTCCATTTTAACTTGACACATTGTTTGTTGTATTTTGGTTTAGGTTGTGAAATTCAAGTTCATATTTGAAGCAATCTGTATTGTATTTTAATTGTTAGGACCCTTTTTAGTTATAAAGCTTTTGTCTTTGTTGATCAATTGCTTGTTTTATGTTAAAGCATTTGTATTTCAAATAGAGTTGGAATTCTTTGTCACCGTTGTAATACTGTGGTTAGCGTATACATAAAAAGTCATTTGTTTATATGGTTGATAAGATTGGAAATGTGTGGGTTGTTTAGTTCATTGATAAATATCTGCAAAAGAAAAATGTCAACTAATGCTATTTTTGTAGTAGTGTTTGATGATCGTCTCTCCAATCACTACCTCTAGCGACTTCATCAATGAACTTTCGACAACCAATTCCAGCAATTGTCGCCACTGATCAACCTTTAATTTTTTTTAATGAAAACATGTTTACGGTTAGGCTAATCTCTAGTCACCGACGTATTTAATATAGGCCCAAGGAGGGCTCGAGGCCCCACTCAACTTTATTGTCTTTATATAATATGTATAAACAAAATCAATTAATGTTTAATATTCGTAGACAGTATAATGACAACTATGTTTATCATCCCCTTTCCAACTAGAGCTCAAGTTTTACTTAGTTTTTTATCCAGATTTTTATTTTGCCACCAACCAATCTTGAAAAATATTTAATAAAAACATTTTTAGTATATATAAAACAAACAAAACAAAC
The DNA here is from genome assembly GCF_000004075.3 of Cucumis sativus. Taxonomy (NCBI): domain Eukaryota; kingdom Viridiplantae; phylum Streptophyta; class Magnoliopsida; order Cucurbitales; family Cucurbitaceae; genus Cucumis; species Cucumis sativus. The sequence continues at coordinate 18,592,207 of NC_026658.2, forward strand.
TTGTATATACAAATATATTTTTAATTTAAAAAAAATATTTATGAAAGAAACTTTTATATGCACATTTGTGTTTTTATTTTAAGAAGTATTTTATGAAATGTGTTTAAATAAAAATGAATCTTACAAAAACTTTTATTTAAGTCATTCTAAATACGCATTTAGTTTAATTATAATTATACGTGTCTTTTCATACGTGTTATTATTTGTCTTTTAAACATTATACGTGTCTTTTAAACATTATTTTCATACGTCTTTTCATACGTGTCTTTTAAACATTATACGTGTCTCTTTTTTTTTCCCTTTTGAGGTTTTTTTTCTCTAAATTATTGTTATTATTTGGTTATCTTTTTAAATTATTTTTTTTCTTATTCGTTCAAAATTAATGTTTCATTCATTTTAGGGGATAATGCCTAGTATGTATATATAGTGTTGTATATATATCAAATAAACTTCCCATACACGTTTTTGTGTGACTTTTAAAAAATAAAATAAATCAATAAAATATTTACACTATATAGAATAATTTTGAAAAAGAAAAAAGTCCAAAAGTCTACAATGTAAAATACTAAAAATACCCCAATCAACACGTTACACATGCAACTAATCTTCTTCTAAACATACACGATTGTGTAGTTCATGATACATGATCATGCAGTTCATTTTAAACGGTAGGAAAGATGATTCAAATTTAAATGATTGGATATAATACTCTAAACGATGGCGATAAAGTAGTTCATGTTACATGACCGTGTAATTCAGTTTAAATGATGGGAAAAAGATTTCAAGTTTAAACGATCGGGTAATTAACTCTAGACGATGACGAGAAAATTTCAGACATAAATGATCATATAATATAATCTAAATTATAATGAGTGGGGATGCTATAGAGAAGATGATATGGTGAAAGCAAGACGTGTAAAGGAGTTAATGCTTGATGATGCAAGATAAGATAAGATTGATTATATCCTTTCTTTTACTACTCTTATTTATGATATGAGATTAGAGCTTGTGATACGAGCAAATCGTACCTTCATTTGGTATATGATATGTGGGTCACCATGATAGAAAAAGTGAAATTGGCAATCTATAAACATGAACGAAATCGTATCAAAGAATTTTTATCTTTTTATGATGCGGTGCATCAAATTTTGATTGATCGTGATAGAATAAAAAAAACCTCTCACCATTGTTTGGCACATTCTCTAAATCCAAGATACTCATCTTAGATCTTTATTTAATTATTTTTTTAATTCCTAAACAGGCCCTAAAGTTTGTTTTATTTTAAAATTTTATATAGGTATTAGCTCATAATGTCTTCAAGAAGACAAGTTTTGAGTCCCACCACATCAAGACGTAGAAGTAGCAAGAGAGAGGACAAAGTGTATTAAGAAATATTTTAGTTCAGAGGATGAGCACACAAAACTGAACATTGAATTTGCTAATTTCTCATTGAATTTGCTAATTTCTCTACAATGTCTGATCGATTTGCTGACCATGAATTCGTACGTAATAGATATGATATGCCTCCAAAGAGTTGGTGGGCCATTTGGTGTCTTTACGACAACTGTACAGTCACTAGCTATGAAGTTACTGGTTCAGTCTTCATCCTCCTCTTGTTGTGAGAGAAATTGGAGTACATATTCATTTGTGCACCCCATGAGAAGAAACAAGATAACGACACAATGTGCAAAAGACTTCGTGTACATTCATAGCAATCTATGTCTTTACCCAAAAACTCAATATCTCAGACAAAAATGTGGGACAATGCTCAAAATTCATTTGATTCATTTAAAGACGAGGGAATCTATGTTTCATAGGTAGGAACAACGTCATGTGAACTTGCTCGTTTATACATTAATGGGGTGTTTGACAACATTGAATAATAAGGGAGAGTTGGGTTGAGTGGTAAAATAAAAACCAATCTCCTATTTGATTCACCAATAATTAAATAGATTTACTACCTCATTATTCGCATCAATTCAAATTTCTCACCAAAATACTCACATTTCTCATATCTTTATTCGTGTTAACTCCCTCAATAACTTTCTTACGATTATTACCAACTCAACTTTTTGTTTTTATCGTTGTTACCCCAACTTCTAAATGTTGCCATGTTCAAGTTTACATCCATTAGGCATCGTATGAGAAAAGTTTTATATAACGTCTATCTTATAATCATGAAGGACATTAAAAAAAAAAAAAAATCATGTAATAATATGCATAGATTAAGTCGTAGATCATAATCTTCAACTTAGATAGCTATTCATAAGAAAACGTATCAAGTAATAATGCTTCCATAAGAAAAAAATGTAAAATATATGGATGTGTTTTAACCCAAAACTAATAAACTATTAGTACTCTTACTCCACCATTATATTGCGCTGATTTACTTACTCCAATAATCTGTAGGGACCTAGAAGAATTGGAAGTTTAAGTTTACAAGATGCAGCTAAGGTAAAAGAAACCTGATGCAGAGAATTTCTGAGAAGTAGAAGAATACTACAGTAACAAGAAGTTTCCCAAATGCGATTTCCTCAGCTGTAACATTTATTTATAAATTAACATGTATACCAGCAGTTCTAGAAGGAAACTGGCTGCGAATAGAAACAATACCAACAATGTCTAAACAATCCGGGAATGGCTTATCCTGCTGGTTGTAATTGAAGTATTTATATAATTAAATTTATCGTATCTCACTAATTTAAGTTGTTAGGTCAACCAATAATACGGTATCTATTTGATAGTATTGAGTTCCATCTCAAAACCAATTGAGTAGCCCATCTATATTATATGGAGGGATTTTTCCAACGTAGGACTCTTAATATCTCCAACATGCCCCTCAAGATGGTGTTTCTTTGGGTTCACCTATCTTAAACCGAATACCTGCTTGGATTTAATGGGTTCTGATATTATATTAAATCACTAATTCACCCAAAAGCTTAAGCTTGTGGTTGAAGGCAAATTTAATTATATATCACCAACATTCTCTCTCACTTGTGAGCTTGAAATATTTGAAAGGTCCAACAAGTAGAATCAATTTTACCTCACTTGTGGGCTTGAAATATCTGAAAGGCCCAACAAGTGAAAATCAATCAATGCAGGGCCTTGAACATAGGACCTCCCTAGAGCAGGACCTGCTCTGATACCATAGAAAGTTTTGTGAAACCCCAAAAATTTCTAAAGTCATTGGAACATGTTTGGAAAATAACCTCCAAGGACATGTCTAGATGTTTTGGATATCTTGGCAAGGTGGGGATTGCTAGACATTAAGAATGAATTAGAGGTTTTATGGCTCGGTAATCTTGGACATGCTAGGGGAGAAGAAGGGTTTAGAGGTTATGTGTTGGGCAAGCTAGCTTGTGAGATTAGCAGGGACATGTTGGGCGGCCAACGTTGAGAAATAACCTCTAAAGAGAAGACATGGGTGATTAAGGATGCATGTTGCTAGGCAAAATTGATGAACTAAGAAGTTAGTAGGCGAAAGGAGATGACATTGGGCATTTTGGTTAGGCGGCCAAAGTTATGTGAGAAGGACCATAGAGGTTAGCGAGGCATTTTGGACAATTATGTGTCATGCTTAGGACAAACGGTTTAAGACTAACACAAGTATCTTAATCATTTTACATGCATTTCATGGGCCAAGTAAGAGGTGGAGTAGAAGCAGGAGGTGTAACAAGGAGATTAAGGGGTAGAATTAAGCAAGTAGGAGGTGTCAATTAAGTTTCATGCAAGGATCCCTAAATAGGTAACTTCAGCCAAAGGTTTCTCACAACTCACTTGTGCAAATTACTTCAAATCACTTCCAAACGTTCCATAGTTGTGACTAGTTTATTGAGGAGGGCTGCTATGCAAATTGGATACAAGAAGATTGGTGTTTTGGTTAAGAAAAAGCGAAAAGGTCAGAATTCAAGTGAATATGAGCAAGTTGGACTGCCAGAGGGCTACAGAGTTCGTCTAATTGGAGTTTGGTTCTGAAATTTTGAGGTAAAAAAATTAAGACAATTTTTTAGCAACTTTGTAGAAGGAAGTTTTTTCAAAAAAAGTTATGACTTTTCAAAGTCGGGTCATGCTTTCGGGAAGAAAACAAGGTTCTAGACAGTAGGTAAGTGTCGGGCATGTTTAGGCGAGATGGGCACGCTTTTAGTCCATAGAGGTTATGTTGGATTGTTTTAACGCACATGGTTTGCACAAACGTGCGCAAAGCGTGCGGTAAGGGCACGATGGGCAGGCGACCATGATGCGCATGGCAACCCTCATTGTAAGGTTATCACACGGCAAGGCCCAAGGCCATGCGTGCGCGCCAAGCCCCTTTCCCGTGTCAGTGGACACTAAAGAGTTGTCTTTGGGCTGTTTTGATATTTTTGAAAATTTTAAAGGAAATTTTGGATATTTTCGTGATCAAAGAATTAATTAAGGATTTAATGTGAATTTTTCAGATCAGATCATTGAGGCTTAAGAGGAATTTCACGACGAAGGAATCATTTAAGTACAATGAGTAACACATTGATTTCTAAAGTATTTATTAAACATGGTTTCAAGCTACACAAGCAATAGTTTGTGAAATGATTTATAAACATGGTTTGCAAACTATTGTTCAAAGATATGGTTTATGATATATGTTTATTGAACTAATGTTTTAAGCTATGCTATGATTAGAATGATTTACTGATGAAAGCAAAGAAAATGTTTCAATATTTTCAAACGTTTTCTCCTAGCCCGAATATTCCATGAGACCTATTATATACATGTGGTTAACTTCATACTGATGATAGGGTTGATGAACCTATAGTTTATGGGTCATTAGAAAAGGTATATTTTTATGCCTTAAAGGAGGAGGATTACAGTTAAAACTATTTTCTATCGACTGTTCCGTCTTCGAACAGAGAGGTTTAATACTGCATGTGGCTATGGAACATTATCTTACAAAAGCTATGCAAATGTTTCAAGTATCATATTATGAAATGACTGTTTATTGATAAATGTATTCAAGCTTCCGTTTTATATTAAATTGTTTTATGAAAACTTGTTTTATAAAACCATTGCTCATTAAGTCTTTCTACTTACTCTTTCAAAATGTTTTCCATCTTTACAGGAACAGATTGTGACTCTCTTCATGTTGAACATACTGCTGCCAAGCAATCTAATTTTTAGTTATGAAAGGAATAAATTTGTTAAAAGTATTACAGTTTTTATTTAAAAGTTTATATCTTTATGTTTTATACATTTATAAAATGCATTTCAGAGGGTTACACTACGGTTTTAAAGTATTTTTTTAAGTTTAAAGACTTTCGCTGGCAAATGTTTCATGTTTTCATGTCAATGTCAGTTGAAGTTGTTTCAGAGGTAAACGGCTTTAGCTGACATCATGCCACATCTCGGGTCAAGCAAGCAGGTGCTCGAGGTGGGATGTGACAGGTTTTGTGTTGAAACCCCTGTAATATCATATATTATACCTTTAGACTTTGTGTTCAAATCCCACGAGTGAATGGGAGTGTTGAAGTATTTACATAATCAAATTTACCAAACCATCCGCTTAAGTTTTTCGTCAATCAATAATTTTACCTATAACTTCTTATAGAAGGATGTAAAACGCCGTGCAGCAAGAAAAAGGACTCAATAATAAAAAAGAAAAGAATCAGAGAAAAAGGCTATACCAACCTGAACATAAGCCCACGTTGCAAATATCTTCTTCCATCCTACAAGGATACAGGAGTGTCCCTAAGGTGGGAAGAGTTGACACTTTTTTGAAAGAACAAGATAAGGACATTCTCATTCGTGTTCGGTTTCTACTACAATCCATGATCAAGGAAGAAAACCTAGTTTTGCGCATTCAGTAGTTTATACATAGACCACTCTCCAAGAAAACTGCACAAAAATGAGTCATTAATAAAAAAAACTTCATGTTGTGCGATAGAAGATTTCACAGATAATGTAGTGACAAATAATCCTAAACTTTGGACAAGGTGGAATTCAAATCCTGTTACCCTACAAGGAAATCAACTCTAGCTGGAAGTTGATTATTTATGACTATATTAAACACAATTTCAACGGAAACAGGATACAATTTCCTACAAGCTGATTTTTTTCTCTTTTATCTATGGAAAATCATAGACTACAAATGTTGATTTCAAATGCATCTTTAGGCTTGAGAAAAAGAAAACCATTCTAGACACCAAGCTAAACTAAAAGGCAGCTCAATCCAGTAACTCTACCCTGCTGAGAAAAGAAAAATAACACAAAAGGAGGATATATCAACTCGTTGACAATAATAACTCGTAATCAGTAGGAAGAATTTACCTAATGGAACATCTTTTCACAAAGCTGCTCAACGTCTCCTCTCCTCAGAAGAAAGATGGACATCGCTTGATGAATTCATAAACAATTCTTCCTGTCAAATCCGTGATCAAGGAGTGCATAAAAGTACAGTATGCTGACCCTCATATTATTTTCATGATAGAAGGAGGAAAGACGAAGATTCCAGGAAAAAGAAAATTCATGTTGGCACTCAGCCAGACAAGCATTAATACTCTAGAAGCTATCTGAAGAAGGCAGCCTCACCTAACCATTTCTCACATCTGGTGTAAATGTGCAGTAAAGAAGCAGAAACACATGAACACTTGATTACCTCATGCAAGTTTGCTAGCAAATCTGGAGCCTTTCAGATGGAAAATTCCCATTCAAAGGGGCATTATTGGCCTTCTTCAAGAGTTATTGGCAGGGCATCCTTTCAAGAAGGAAAAGAAAATTCTCTGGCCCTACACATTAGAGCCTCCCTTTGGAGTATTTAGAACATGTTTTTCAACCACAAATTCCAGGCTTTCCACAAATTACTTGATGATGTTTGGTCATGGCCTAATCTTGGTGTAAATATTTTTTCAGGCCTTGTACAAATGATAGTCTACATGACCTTTGATGAGTTGGAGGGTTATTTTTTTTAACTCTCCCATTATGGAATCTCCCCTTTTGTATATTTCTTCGTCAAGGAAAAATTTATTTCTCATTGGCAAAATAAAAAGAAGAATAAAAAACAAAAGACAATTTCAAAAGACTGATCCCATTATTCTCTAATTTCTATTCTTCCCCTTATTGTTCAGTCAAACATAAAACTAGTATATGAATTTGAGATTAAGCAGCATCTCAGACTCTTAATTTTGAATGAACAGAGAACTAAACACAAATGTACAAAGAATAGAAGTGCCGAAGAAAGAGTAATTGAAATCTAACTGAGAACTTCAGAAATCACTATGATGACAATCGACATATAATAGTTTCTCTGAACAGTTTAGATATGGTGATCTATAAGCATTCCTGAGCTTAAAAACTACCATCAAAACATTTACAGGTGCACAAGGAGAAAAGGAACACCTATATGAATATATCCGTTTTCACTGTCAGTAAATTCAGTGCCTTGAAATCATCATCTTTCTCTAGAATGGGATCTAAACTCTGAGCAAAAGAAGTAGAATCAGAACATCATTAAATTTGTGGCAGTCCCAACAACAAACGGCTCCATAACTAACCGAGTCAAGAAGTAAAACATGACACCCAAAGCGATAGATATGGGTAGTGCAGGCAGAGCTCGATGACAAACTGATAACAAAATGAGAGTGCATCCAAGTCCAGAGATGATAGCGAGATAACAAGCATAAACTGTCATAAGATCATACATTGCAGCTCTACCCACGAGGACACTGTAGAACACAAAGTCCCCAAGACCAAGCCTAATACCTCTACTTGTAACCTCAGTTTGGGCGACCCTTTCCATTTCTATCTGGGTTTGAAAACTTGGCAGTTGAACCAGAGGAGACAATTCCCCATCTATATGGATTTCAGTTTCTCTGTTGCCATAGTGACGTCGCATTTCTGGAGTAAGAACTCCGGTTGAATAACCAGATGATCCACTATCTGATGAGTTTCTTTCTCGACTGTAACTTACTAATGGCGACCTTTCCCCTTCATCTACATTTCTTTCAACCTCCTCCCCCCGAAAATTATGATTGCCAGCAGCACGGCGATCAGAATTATGAAGGTTTTCATCCCCATTACGGTTGAAATTGTTATCTGAATGTGCCTGAAGCTCTATTGAACCAGAATCTGAGACCCCAGCAACCAAAAGTCCCAATCCCCCTCGATTCTCCGGACCCCTTGACACTGTAGGCCGAGCCTCATAAACCAGAGCTGGAAGCTCTTCGTCCCTGCTCGAGGCCAACTCTACCAACAGCTTAAGAGGTCCACCAGGAGCTAGAACAGCCACCAAATCATAAAGAGCCAAGGCTACAAGCAAACTCCAAGTAGTCCACTCAGGTAGCTTCGTGAACCAAGCAGCCACAATTATCCCCAAAAACACCATATAGGATTGCCTCATGATAATAGGGATTCCTCCTGAGAACACCGCCAGCACACCCACCACCGTAAAGTTGAACAATAAAATCAAGCAAGTAATGGAATCAACCGGTATAGAAAAATGCTGGATAATAGACAAGAAGATGGAGCCTCCCATGGAACCAAGGACGAAAAACGCAGAAAAACGCATGTAATTCTTCAAGAAATTGGTAAAGTTGTAGTAATAAAGAAGAAGGAGAAGAAAAGTAACAAGGGCGATGAGAACGACGAAGACCAAGGCATTGAGAAGAGCACCTTCGAGCTTCTGGCTGGCGGAATCAGAAGGGGTCTCAAGGTAGACGAGATTCGCGGCGGTGCGAATCGGGGCGGAGGCGAGAGGGTCGGCAGAGGAGAGGGAATAGACCAATAAAACGACGAGAAGCATACAGATTGAAACCGGAGACATGACGCCAATGATCTCCACGCCGATCGTCTCGAGTATGCTCGATTCCATGGCGGTGGATTCCGGCGACGGCGAGCAGTTGAGATAGAATTAGAGATTTTGAGATTCGAGAGCCATTTCAACGACTAGCGAGGAGGGAGGACGAAAGAGGAAAATCTATGTCTCTATTCTGTCTCCACTGTAGACTTGTTAAATTGCTTCTTCTTTTTTTCCCTTTAAACTACCTTCCAAAATGAAATCAGTCTTTGCTCCCATTATACTGCTATCCTTATTTTCTACCCTATGGTTGATGGTAAAGGAAAGGTTAACCATAAATGTGGCATCCTTCTTAAGTTTTTTACCCTAAAGTTGATAGTAAAGAAAATATAACAATAAATGTGGCACTTTTATAATACTCAACTCAACTCATGCTATAACAATATTTGTAATGACAACCAAAAAAATGTGGTGGATTCCTCCTCATTTTCAAGTGCAATTAGATTGAATACTCTCAATTCCTCAACTAGATTGCATGTTTGATTATAGATTTTAATGAGCCTCATAACTCACTACAATTACTAAGTAAACAACAACAAAAGTAATCAATTGGGTTCTAAATGTGACCTTAGTTCTATCAATATAATACTTATATTGTCAATCTTGAACTTGGACTTTTGATTCTCTCACTCTATATATTGTAAAAATATTACCTCACATACTATTTTTAATCTAATACAAGTAAAACATAATGGATAGACAAACTATAAGATTACATCACATGAAAACAAGTATAGAAGATCGCTTTAGATGTAAGAGAGTGCACTAGTGCATTTTTGCATTTTAGTCATTGAACATGACACAAAGCTCCCAAAACATAACCTCAAGTATTTGCCTCTCCGATAATGTAAGAGACGTCTTGATACCATCTATAGTGTTTTTTAGCAAGTTGATCACTTCTAAGCAATCAAATTCAACCAAAAGGTTTGAATGAAGAATTTGGTAAATGGTCTTCATCTTAAGACAAATCACCATCATTTCAAATGTCTTTACTTCATCGCATCTATGAATGAATTTTGAACCATAAGACAAATAGGATCTAGAAGGTCCTGAAGCACCTACCGTGGGTCTCCCACCTTAAATACAAGAATCCAAGCAACATGAGTGTTCAACTTCTAAAATGTCAACTTAGGTGGTTGCCATCAAGTAGTAGTGAATGGAGATGGACAGATCTCCATCGCATTTTTCTTATCACAACCCATCTCACTGATTCATCTTTCTTGTGCATTTAATTTCAAACCCAAAAAATAGTTTTTCAACATTAAAAACTGCATTCTTGTTGATGTTCTAAATGATCTCATTATGACAATGTCGTCTCAACAACTGGATTTGAAGAATTGTGTATGCATCATCCTGAAGAAAGATCTTTTGAATTATCTTCTTCTTTCATTAACCTATGTCTAAAACAAAATATCTCACTTACAACCTTGAAAACAATGGACACTAAAGTGGTTTTTAGTTACCCTCTCAGTCGAAGCTCTCTATTAAGTTGAATTAACTATCTATTAACAACTCTCCATCGAAAGTCATTCTCAAATAGAGATTGATGTCTCAGAATGTTCCACCAAGCATATAAAGGATTGTGACCAAAACTTTCGTTCAAAAAATCACTAGTTTTGAAATACTTTTACCACCAACCAATTTAATGATATTAATAATTCCAAACCAAACTAAAATTATAGTAACATTTGGTTAGATTGATCCACAAGAATGCTTGTGTTCTTTGATTATGTTTCAAATTCATTGAGTAACTACATGGGGTGGGGAGGGGCAGAATGTAACATTGCGTAGCAATAGAGAAAAACCTAGTTTAGGGAATTGGATTTCACCTATAAGATTGATCATCGTAGAATACAAAAGATAATTAGTTGCGAATATTATTTTTAGCCTACTCGTTCAGAAGCCAACATAAGTGCTTTGATTAATTATTATTTTTTTAAAATTAAACTAAAAGCTAAGTTTATTAGGTTTGATAGCATCCAAAAAAACCTAACAATCATATTAAGGCTAGAAAATTTCAATAAATTGATTCGTTTCTTGGTACTAAGTCATTAACCGAATTATTCTTGAAATAAGTCAATCTTCCAATTTGTTGCTAAAAGGCTTTTCTAAACAACTTATCTATTAGTACACAAGCATTCTCAACTTATGGATCACTTCTAGTATTGTGCTTTTACTAATTGAACATAAATTTGCTTAAGTTGATAGAGAGCCTCAAGCCTTCTTGTAAATCCCTAACATCTCCTTAATCACTATTAGTCACTTCTTTTATGCTCGAAAGAAAAAAGAATTGTCATTTGCAATTTTTTTTAAGAAAAGAGAAACAGAAAGACAATGAAGGTTAATTCACAAACGTAGAAAATAATCTAGAGCAACATAGAAAGACAGTTAGAGTAGATAAGAAAAAAAAAATACAATGACATACCAGGATCACTCTGACCTAATCCTCTAGAAGGTTAAAATTATCTATGATTATTTCCATTAAAAATGACCAAAAAGGTAACTAATTGTGCACAATTCATAATCAACTAGATCCAACGAGGACAAAACCCATCTTCCTCTTGACCAAATGCAAATATTGCTCTTCCACTCAATCATACACCTTGTGCAACTTTACAACAACCACCACATTCTTACCATTTCAGTGATTTGTTAGTGTACGTATGCATTTAGATCCAATAAATAACATTATGAGTAATGATATTCTTGAGGATGAACACAAATTGAGAGGGAAAAATGATTAGATCCAACACACCCTTTAAACGGTTATCTATAATCAAGATTTTATAGATGACGATGTACAGAGACCAATCGATCAAACTTCTGCCATTAGCAAGATTTGGTTTGTGTACACTTTTAAGATGAGAAAAATAAAGGTATAATTGAGCTGATCAATGTTTTGATTTCCATTCAAAGTGTTTTAAGAGAAATTTGAATTGATACTAGGTTTGAAGAATTAAAGCATTTAGCTAATCCCAACCAAAGGATTAAGCTAATCCTAAATGCTTTCATCATTCACCCAGGCTCTATCAAAATCTTGTAACCTACCAAATTTGTCACCCTATTTGTGTTTTGTAGCACAGTAGTGAAACAACTTAATATTCAATCCTCATCAGATCAGATTGTTATTTGTAGTAAATATCTTCTTAGTCAACAAATTTTCTAAACTCTTTTTCTCCTCAAATTATATTTGAACTCTAGTTTAGGTGTGTACTCCTTCAACAATACATATGTGAAATGACATAACTAAACCATTTTAACAACTCTCTCAAACAACTACTAAGTTTATGAATCATGATTCAGATTTCTCAAATCAATATATTTTCTTTTCTACATCCACCATTCCATATTCTATTATTCACAACAGTTGAATTCTTACCAAAATTCCAACAACAAAACACAAGTTTCTAAAAACTATTTTTTTCAAATTTTAAATTTTGACTTAGTTTTTTAAGCATTAGTAAAACTAAAAAAGTAGACAATAAACCAAGAAATTTATAGTTGGAATGAAAGTTCATAAAATTAATTTTCAAAATTAAAAAAAATCAAATGATTACCCCTTACCATCAAATTTAGGTCAACAATGAAAAATTTCCAATTTACTTTTTTTTGGATATAAACTTAAAAACATAAATGACTCGTATACACACACCTTAAACTTTAAAAATTAATTGTCAAAAGAAATATAATTCAACTAGCATATAAACGTGTTAGCGACTAAAAGGGATTCATCAAATTCTATTATCTTACAATACTACATTGATAATAATAATATAAATAAAATTTTTATTTGACCATTTATCACCTAAATAACAATTGTATTCTAAAAGTTTACAATGTTTATTGATGAAAATATAAAAATCATAATTTTAGCAAAATTAGGATGAAAATATCCATAAAATATGGATTAGAATCAATATTTATGAAAAACTATAAAAAAATAAAAAAAATGAAATTGATTAATAAATATTTTTATAAATTTTAAAAACATAACATATCGTAGTGAGATTTGGATCGAAAATATCTCTTAGGTTAGGTTTTGATATAAAATTTATGAAAACATGGAAATGAAATAATATATATATATATCTTTTAATCAAATTCCTCATTCTGATTTTAGTAAATATTTTTTGGAAAAATAATGATATTATAATTTATTCTCACCCAAAAAAACCCAACCTTTGTGGCGTCTTCCACTTCCTTCTTCTCTCTTCTCTACCCTTATCTCTCTCTCTCTTTTTGTAAATTCTCTCATGGCGACCCTTCTCAGAACTCCATTTTTTCAGGCAACTCCTCCCGCCAGCGTTTCCGCCTTTTCCTTATCCAAATCCACCCTAAAACCCTCTTCTTTATCCTTTACAACATCTCACTCCTTCATTTGTTGCTTCAACTCCTCCAAGTTTTCAACTCGTCCTCCTTCTCTCCGGTTCCCCAAGCGGCCTTTTGCTTCCTCCGGTGAAACGGAAATTAGCGAGCTTGAAGAGGAAGTTCGCGATTCTGAGGCGGAGGTACTCTTAATCCTTCTTCTTCTGGGAGTTGCTGTTTCTTTACCCTACTTTTGTAGTTTGACTCTTTAGTTGGTTAGGTTAGATAGTGTTGGTGGGTCTGGGTATTCCTTTATGCTGTGCAATTGGTTGGAATAGGATCTCATTGTTATTATCTAATGTTATCAATTGGGCGTTGGAGTGGAGGTGGTTGCTTCTTGCTTTGCTGTTTGAAAATGGAATCAGTTTAGTAAGTGGGAACGTGGCATTCTGGCATTAACTCAATTCGTTGTCTATTTCTCGGTTCTTAATTACTCAACCGAATGATGTCTAGAAAGAGATTTAAAGACAAATATGTTCAGAGTTTTAGACCCTTCTCAAATCTCACCTTTGGAATATCCACTTAATATCTCAATTTTTTGTGGTAACTAAACACAATGGAGTATCGAAGCAGTTTTGGTAGTTCTGGGCCCATGATTCGAGTTTGGTTTAATCATTCTTATTGACATTTTTGCCGTATTGCTCTCAGCAAGTTTATGTGAAAAATAAGATACCTATGCTTTTCTCCAAGTCTAATACTGAAAAGTTTCTGATTCCTCTATGTGCCCTATGCAACTTTGTGGATACTACAAAAATATAATCAAATGATGGGTCTATAAGCTCCATTCAATTCAAGACTAAAATTTAGATGTTGAAATAACATGGTCCATAAAACACAAATTGTGTTCTTTTAGACCTAAAAGTATAAATAATTGATTTGATTTTTGTTAAAATTGGAAGATTTTTGGATATTGGATGTTTAGAGAGTGTAATAACTTTTGGCTATGGAAAATTAATTCGAATGGCATGGATTTAGATTGTTTTAATTAAGTTTGTACAGAAATCGTGCCCTTGCACTTTCTTGTTGCTCATATATTTATGTAACAGGACTCTTCTGTTAGTTATACCGGTGTAGAAGATGCTACAAGTGATAATGACATAAGTGACGACTCAGAAGTTAATACTGAGGATTCCACTCAGTCAGTCATTATAGCAGCACTTCAGTCCTATAAGCAGGCGTTAGCTGATAACGATGGAGCTCAAATGGTTGAAATAGAGTCTTTTCTGAAGTCAATTGAAGATGAAAAGCTCGCAGTTGAAAGGAAGTTGAGTTCCTTAATTGAAGAACTTTCTGTAGAGAAGGATCGAGTTTTGAGAATCAGTGCTGACTTTGATAATTTTCGGAAGAGAACAGAGCGAGAACGTCTTTCATTAGTAAAAAATGCTCAAGGAGAAGTAGTAGAGACTCTATTAGGTGTCCTGGATAATTTTGAGAGGGCTAGGGCACAGATCAAGGTGGAGACAGAGGGGGAAGAGAAGATCAATCAGAGTTACCAGAGCATCTATAAGCAGTTCACCGAGATTTTGGGCTCCTTGGGTGTAGTTCCTGTTGAGACAATTGGGAAACCGTTTGACCCACTGGTGAGTTTTTTCTTCTTGTCAAGTAATCATTCTTGTGTCTCGTTTCCCCCTTATTCATCAAAGTTTGAGTCACTACTAATCAGTCAGTAGAGTCTAATAAGTGAACTTGTATTCCATGTGTGAACCTGTAGTCTCTTTTATTTAACATGACCATCCATTTTCCTTGACATTTCCCATATTGGTAACTTCCTAAAACTTAATAATTGGTGAACCTGTTTTCGTTAACAAACTGTTCTCTTCTTAAAGTATCTGCCCATGGTGGATTTATCCATCAACTTGATGAGTAAAATGGTGGTATATATTTAATACCATTTGTTCTAGTAAGACTGAGGTCAGACAATAGAAACTTATGGAACTGTTGGACCTTTCCTTCGAAAAGTTATGATCATGACTGGATGAACTTTTTCTGATATCTGATCTTGTAATCTCAAACATGAATATGGTTTAAAACCTAACCAACCCATGAAGGTTCCTTTATTTGTGTCTATTTTGACCATAGAAAAAACAAGAGTTGTGATCAGCTAATGCGAAGACCAAATGATTTCGGTAGCCATCACTTTTGTTTTGCATTTAAAATGATGAGAGTGTGAATCAAATTTTCCTTTATAATATTTTTCCCAAAAGTATGTGATGTAAATTATTGGTGGAGTTCCCTGGATCCATCCATAAGAAGTAATGCGTCTCATATGGGTTATTTTTCATGGAAAAGGATCAAAGAAGAGAAAGTTACTTTGGAAGTGTGCTATCTTGGATCCGTTATCGGTTTTATGGTTGGAGCTCAATAAAAGAATTATTGAAGATAAATTTGAAGATCTAGACCAGGTTCAGAGTGAATCTGATAGTGTCATTGTTGGAGCAAAAAGGTTGAAGACTTTACTAGTTCTGCCAATCAGTCTATTTCATTCAATAGGTGATTTTTCCTCGACAATTTTATCTTTCAAGGAGGCCTTCTCCTGAAATATTGTAACCTATTCAAATTGTTATTATCAATGACAAAGCTATTAGTTCTATCTGATATTGTGACTAATCTCTTGTATCTGTTTAAGTTTTCGACTATCTTCAATCCCATCAAATTTTAAGGTAATGTGTTTTTGTGTTTTCATTTTTGAATTCTATTTGATATGCATTCAAAACTAGCATGGCATGATCAAACATGGAACTAATCAGGGTCCTGTTTTTTTATCTCTCTTTCTGGGGACCAAGTTTGGTAAGTTGAAACTTGTTTAATCAATTTCTTCCTACAGCTTCATGAAGCAATCATGAGGGAGGACTCCACAGAATTTGAGGAAGGTATCATACTCGACGAGTTCCGTAAAGGATTCTTGCTTGGTGACAGACTCTTACGTCCATCAATGGTGAAAGTTTCAGCCGGTCCCGGGCCTGAAAAGTCAGATGAAACCGCACCAGCAGAAAAGCTTGATTCAAGTGAAGAATTTGCAAACTCGGAATCAGAGTCTTCTTAAAACTCCCAATCCTCTTGACCACAATCCAATTTTGATTATAGTCTGAATCTTTTTAATGCCTGATAAGAGACTGGAGATGGAATTTATTTGTGTTATTATTGGTGATCAAGGTTTTGCAGGCAGAGAATTTTGATATTTGATTTCAGGAAATAGCTTTGGATGATGAAAAAATGTTGTTACCGTGAAGATAATCACTTAGTGAAATGATGTATTTGATTTAGACAAACAATTCTCTTTTTAAAAACTTTTTCGCTATAACTTGTTGAGAGAACTTACCAAAGTTTCTATTGTAAACTTTGTAGAATTTGTTGAATGTGCCTTGATTTCTGAGTTAAAAATGGCATGGTAGACCTCTATTGTAGTGTTTATTTGAAGGAAATTAAAACCACTTTCTCAATTTTATTTCTGTTCATTGTTAATTTCAGGACAAATAAGCTCATTGATTTAAGCATACTTTAGTTAAATTTTGAAATTTTGTTACAGCAATTTAAATGTAGCTACTGTTGCAAAGATGAAATTTTACTCACGTGTTTATAGATTGGAGATACTTTAGACTTTAGAGTACAAGCATCAAAATGTAATTTCAACTTTTACGGATGTTAATTTGAATATAACTATATAGTCATTGTAAACATGTAGCAGCTCAAATTAATAACAAAGTTAGTCTTAGTTTAGAACCAACCTACAATCTTGTTTTTCATGTGTATCTATACGTGTGTGTGTATGAATATGCCTCCATGTTTATGTAGATATTAAGAACTTAAAACAATGGCTATGAATCACTTAGCCCTCAATTTAAAAATAGAAAGATCAAAATTAATCAAAACCAATAAACGATGTAGGAAGTTGTTCAGGATTTGGTTGAGAATACCTCTTATGAAAAAAATAAAATAAAATAAAAGAATAGATCAACTCGTTGTCAAAAGTGTTTTGTACAAAATTTTCACTTTAATTTTGAGGATAACATATTTCCTTCCTCTATAAATAGTAGTAGAAACTTGGAGGCTAAAAGAATGTCCAACAACATCCATAGCTTCTTGCACATATGGATTGTAGTAATGAATGTGAGTCTTAAGGAATTGAGAATTCAAAACCACCTCAAACCCAATAAACCAAATATGAGTTTGGAATCCAAACACACCCCAATCCTAAACAAACCCTTGGACTTGAGAATTCACGCTTAAGATGAAATTGGGATCAATGATGATGAAAAAATTCCCTAATCATTCGTCCCATTCTTCATCTTCTATTTAAAAACATAATAATAAATAGCTTTTTATATTAAAAGTGAAAAACATTAATTTAATTATTTTAAATGAGCAAACAATAGATTCATATCCGAAGTGTCCTAGCTAATTGTCATGTTTGATTTACCATTGAATTTTTTAAAATAAAAGTTTTTTTTTTATCTTTAAATTTTAGATTTAATTTTCAGTTGATTCCTAAATTTCAAGATACAATACATATAATCTTAAATTTTGAGTTCTTAAAATTTAACAATCTATCTACGAGAAACGAAAATTAACAACACAAAAGACTTCTATCAAAGAAGGTTTCGAGGAATAGGGAGAAAAAAGACTCAATAAATGTTCAGCTCTAAAAAGAAATGCCACATTCACTTGCTAAAACCATTAGAGCAGAGTGTAATTAATTTTCAAAACATAAAGGTTTCCAATGCGAGAGGAACATGTTGATAAGAGATATACTAACTAACCAGAGAGTTAGCTCAAATGGTAAAGACATGTACTCTAAATATCTTAACATAGTTTAAATGGTTAAGACATGTGCTTTGACGTCAAATCTTCGAACACCATACCACACCCTATACAAATATCTATATTAAGGAGAGAGAGAGAGAGAATGGGGACATCCAGTTGTTAACTTATAGCTCACAGCTTCTCCTTTCCATTAGAGATACAATGCTTTGGACTTAAAACCAGAGAGGAAATACATAACAATTTTACTCTATTTTCATGATTAAATGTGTGGTAGTTTTTATTTTTTCTTTGCTTTTTTTTTTTTTTTTTTTAACATTTTAAATTTTATTACAAATGCAATTTTTGGATAAGCAACATAGAAATTGGAAGATAAGGAAAGATCAATAGAGAGAACTATGACTGAATCAAGAAGTTAATGATGGGAGAAAGAAGATTATCTTCTCAAGAGATTGTAGGCTGGCAATTCTTTCACACTCGAGGTATCTTCAAGTTCAAGCTCACGTTCTAGCTGACTTCTGGTAGACTTCAAAACATCCTGAAAAGTAAGATTCAAAGTCAGATGATGATGATGATGATGATGATGATGATTCTTCATTTCAATGTTGTTTATGGACTTGAATGGTCAAATATTTCTAGAAATTATTTACATTGAAATCCATATAGGAAGCGCGCTTTGCGAGCCATTGAGCGTCCATCAATTGGAAGGCTACACAGAAGAGGTTATCAAATGCCATCTCGTCATGCTCTAAAAGTTCTAAGAAACGAATCCCTGCAAATGAACTTGGCTTCCCTGCAACAAAATATTACTTCAATCGTTTATTACGGATTCAAGATTCTCTCAAGAATGTTTGAATGACAGACAGCGTAAGCAGTTTTTATATTCGTAAATGTCCAAACTAGGTTACGCTCACTTCGACTAATCTCAAGGGGCAACCTACGTAATCCTATGAGTGTCGAGTAAAGATGACCACTATAAATTGAATCCATGATGTTGAACTCATACCCTTTTATCAAAGTTATGTTTGAGCATCAATTTTTTTTTTTTTTTTTTTTTGTTTGTTAGAAACAACTTTCTTTGGGGAAAAGATAAAAGGAAACAAGGTCATGAAAAACAAAAAACAAACTCACAGAAACTCACTAAAGAAAGGGGGTTCCGACATGGTAAATTGATATGCTAATAGAAAAATTAGAAAATGTCTTCGTGATCGGTGTCGAAAGAAAAACATGAAAACTCAAAAAGAAGCCAAACATCCATCTTACCTGATTGGAGATCTAACATTTGCACCAACATAAACGAAATGTTAATACCAGCAACAGCAAACGGATATTCCCACTCAGCTCTCTTACCATCCTTCTTATACAACAATCTGCGGAATGACTCCTGTAAAGGAATCCAACCAACTATTTACATTGAATAATCACCGACGATATATTATCAATGTAGCCAAAAAGGAAAGAGATAATATCACTTGGAGATCTAATTAGAACTATTCGCAAAGCTGGACCGACTTGCATGCTCACATCCAAAACAAGACAAAATTAGTGCATCTAGCAGTACACATTCAGCAAGTCCTGAATAATTTAAGCCAAGTAAAAGTAGCAGCAATCACAATAGGAGGGACGATAAATAGCATACTTTTCACTACTTTTAACTACTTTTTAACCCCAAAGCTTCATAAATCCTCACTGAAATGACTTAAGAAAACATAATGCTTCTCAATATCGCGCTTTTAACCACTAGTGAAGTAATTCAATTCCGTGGTTTTCAATCTGAATCTTATACGGCATTTGTGTTTCCATACAAACAAAGATAATTACATTTATTACTATATGTCAGATCAAAGAATCAGGTATAGAACATAAGAGAAAAGATAGAGCACCAAGCAAAAGAAGAGAAAATATTAAAACATAGGAAAAGGAAACAAACCGGATATGTCTGGGCAAAGAAGATAAGATTTTCCAGTGAAACAAATCCACCACCTCTACAAAAAAGTATAGAAGACTACTAAATATTAACAGAAGGGGATGAAACAAACGAAGCATCATTTCAAAAGATCAAAGATTGTACTCACCTAAAATCTGTTGAAGGATCAGTACCTTGCCAACCCATGTCCTTCCAGAGCTCAGATTTAGGAGGTGGAAGCTCTCTGTCTGGATATGCCAACCTCCATAACCTTTTCAGAGCATCCTACAACGCATGGATTCATTTATTTTTCCATCCCAGAAATGGAGTGAATAGCCAAATTCCTGTTACACATTCTTCATTGTATTTTTAATATTTTTTATATTCAAAGTGTCCAGACCACCTTACACGCACCTCAATTAATGTCACCGACTAATCTCACGGGATAACCAATTATATTAGTCGAGGTTTCTAATCATCCATTTGATCGTATAGAACACTGAAGGTACAGGGGGGTGTTATACAAATCAAGGAGATGTCTACACAAGTCACTAGGTCTAACATCCAGAAAGAAGGAAGAGTATGTTCTGAAGTACCTTTACGTCTTCAACAACTAGAAACACAATCCCTATTCCGAATCCTTATGTTTGCCTACAATTTTGAAGCAAATTTCGATAGATTTTTTCTTTAAAAAAAAACAAACTGTTAGGTGCTATATCAAAACTTTTGATATAAACACTTCACCCTTAATCTCTTGTAGAAAAATAGATTACATCACTAAATACTCTCTATTACCTTCAATTCACACAAATTCTCTTCTTAAGCTTCCATCACATAAATCCTCCCTCCAATTATTCTCTACACTTTCTCGTTAGCTTCTTGTTAAATTACAATCAACCCAAAAGTTAAAGTTCATAGGTTACGATAAATTTAATTAAATACACACTTCCACATTCCCCTCACTTGTGGGCTTGCAAATTATAGGAAGCTCAAACAAGCAGACAAACTAATTGGAAAGAAAATGATAATGACATTATAGGAATTTGAACAAAGAACCCTTCCGCCCTCATGATATCTAAAATATCAAGAGAATACTAATTTAATTTCTTGTTCACAAGGATGGACGAGTTTCTTAAGGAGAAGAAAATCCACAGAATTACAGATACGGAAACTCTGACAAATAAATACAAATTACTGCTATAATATAGTAAATATAAAAGATTTTGCCAACATGAACATTAGCTTAACTTGCACAAAATAGGCATCTTCGTCAATGAGGTTAGATGTTTGAATCACCCACCTTACATATTATGTTAAACTCAACAATATATATGCATGCATACATACATAGAAAATACATACAATTGTTAATTAACTCAACATTTTATGTTTTTCTAGTGTGCGTTTAGTATTTTATGTTAAACTTATATGTCCTAAAATAATGACAGAAAACATTGTATTTGTAAGGTGTCCATGTCCTAGTTTTCTATTGTTTATTTATCTATTATTTTTTTAAAAAAAATTGGTGTATTGCCGTTTTGTATCATATCCGTGTCCATGTCCCAGGTCTATGATCGCCGTCTTAGAGGAAAAATATATTGACACACACAAAAAAAGCACCCAAACGGCACTGGAGGATAAACCTTTGGAGCTGTTTGTTGAGAGAATTTGGAGTCTATGGATTTGGAATAGAGATGGCCTAGCTCAACTAGAAGAGGTACTTTCTCATTCTCCATTCACGGGTTACAGTTTTGTGGTAGAATAACTTCTTATGCAATTTTGTGGGGCATTTGGCTTGAGAATTTAAGATGGATAATATAATTTTAAAAGGGGTGGGGAGATCGGGCGAGGAAGTTAGGGAGGTGGTGGGTTTAACGCCTCTTGTGCGTATGGTCAATGGGCCTTTTTGTAATTATGATTACATTTGATCATATTCTTTTGGATTGGAGTCTTTTTCTGTAGTTAGGGTCAGGCTCCCTTTTTTGGTTGGAGCTTCATTTTTTCTTTTGTGCAACCCTGGTATATTCTTTTATTTTTCTCCAATAAAGCACTGTGGATTCTTACCAAAAACAAAAAGGGAAAAAAACCACAACAAAAGTGCCCAAGCTACCAAGTTCAATAGAATCTTAACTTCTTCCTCAAAGATAAACCATTTAGTACCTCAAGAAGTTCCTCTCCAACCATAATTCAATAAAATTTTCATAGAATTTCATTTTTTTTTTCATCTTAATTTTTTTTCGGTATTGGAAATATGTAAAAATTGATCCTTCAAAAATAAATTCTAACTCGATAAAACACTTCTAAATTATTGGAACCAAGCAACAAAATGTTTCAATAGCAATCATCTTTTATTGAATTGATACAAAGTGCTTATACAAGTGAGAAGTTAGAACTCAATTACAACATTAATCTGTATACGCTCATGTGATAAGTGGTCTGGGTCAAGAGAGAATAGAGCAAGGGAGTATACTTTTTTCTCTTGTATTTGCTTTGAGTGACGTAGAACGGGAGAAACATTGGCCTTATTGAATTATTTGGCTTTCTAAAATTATTTTCAATTGTTATAGAAGCAAAACCCATCAAACTTGAAGTAAACATAGCCCTAGTTCTCCTACCCTTACCAGTATATCCCCATTCTTTTCCTTAAAATGAACGTAATATGCGGTTTATTCTAAAATATAGCAAAAATAAACTAAAATATTTAAAAATATAGCAAAATGTCACTGTCTGTCAGTGATAGACACTGATAGATGATGATGTCTATCAGGTGTCAGTCTGTAACATAGATAGCCATTAAAGTTTTATTATATTTGTAAATAATTCAGTAGTTTTTCCATTTAAAACAATTACCTAGTAATATCATGAAATTCCATCTAACATTAGAACCTTATAACTACTACGGATCCATGATCAAATATATCTGATATCGGTACACATGGAATAGGTGATGTAGAACATCTCCCTTCTTTATGTAGAACATCTCCCTTCTTGATGTTTCTTGAATTTTATCCTAGAAGAGGGGTTTGAATTACCATTTTTATAGTTTTGGATTAATTACCAATTTTGTATCTTGAGTTAGTTATAACTAACTCAACTCCAAGTTAAACTAACTCAACCCCAAGTTAGTTTAACAACTCTTGTAATCTCCAGCCTATAAAAAGGCTTCTCATTTTCATTAATAAGACATAAAAAAAAGAGGCATTATACATACAGAATTCTAACTTTGCAGTCACTGCATCAATAGGCTTGCTAAGAATAACATACATTTACTGAAGACCCTTGTTCCCCACCTCTCCCAAACTCCAAGTCTAATTCTCCTCGAGACCATTTTTCCTTCTTGCATTACCTAAAGTGAACCAGTTGTTTGTCGGTCCAATGACCAACAGAAGTTATGTATGATACTGGAATGTACTTCTTTTAGGACCAGTGCATAACTTCAAGTCGGCAAGTAAGACTAACTTAGATATTGCTGGACAGCAAATTTTGGTAGGTAACTAGGAACAAACATACAAGCACAAACATCTTTCAATAAACATACAAGCACAAACATCTTTCAATAAACATACAAGCACAGACATAAAATATTGATATGAACAGAACATAATAAAGATGAACAGACATGTTTTCATGAGAATCATAGCTAAGTAAACTTGCACAAGAAGTGGGAATGTCCCAACTGGTTCATTCAATTATCAGCAAAAGAATTCCCTTTGTTATGAAATTTGAGAAGAATTCCATAAGTATAGCTTGCAGGAAATACTTACATTTTAAGACATCGAAAGAGAACGAGAGTAGTAACACATATATAACAAAATCCATAGAATTTGAGATCCCATATAAAAATGTTGAAGGACTCACTTGGTGCTCAATGCGAGATCCATCAAAGGGAACTTCCAGCCTTTGCTTTAAACTCCTGAGTCTTTCTTCCTAGGAAACAGAGGGGAGATTTTTACATTTGATAACAGATACTCTACCTTAAAAATTTTGCAATATAAAAAATGAGTGTAAATCCAAACCAATAAACACAACAAACTGACACAGCCAATGTTTGTGAGTTGATTCAATGGAAATTCCATAAGACTTTTGCAATATTAAAAAGGTTCTCTTTTTAAGCTTTCCAATTCCCAGATGTGAGCACAATCAAAACTTTATATAGAAATGGATTTATAAGACTTATTTGTAGAGGGGACCTATTGCATGGTTAAATTGAAAATTTAGTCCCATGGTTTATATCTGGAATCTAGTTCCTATGCTTTAATAAAAGACCTTCATAAATTGATGAGGATTTTATCAAACCATAGAGACTGCTTATGAAATTTTATCAAATCGTAAGGACTAAATTCTAACTTAAAAAATTACAGAAACTAAACTCTAATTTTCTCTGAATCACAGGGACCAAATTTATAATATATCCTTTTATTGATCTTGATTAACAGAACAAACTGAATTTGAACAAGAAACATGATTCAAATTAATAACAGGACATCATAGAAAACAAATATAACCATTTTAGTAAATCATACTCAGACCTCAGGCTAGTAAACTTCTAAACAAATAATTACTCTGATTTAATTACAATGACAATTCAGGAGAATAAGGCATCAAATCTTCATTTACCTGTAGAATACTAAGAGGTGGAGCCACCCTATGGTTTTGTCCATTGTGCATGGTCAAAGAAAATGGCAAAAGTCGACCAAAGAGTGCTCCAGAACCGAAGACAATGTTTGCTACAAAAGTTAAGATAGCGTTAGCAAACAGTTGTCAACATGCCTACCATGTACCGGACTTCATTTCTCTGAGCTCACTACATCGATTCACATTCATTTCTATCTATTAAACCTCCTAGTTGGGACAGACAACTTCCTCGGCAGAGACAGTACTTTACAACCACATTAAAGACATTCCTTTGAGCTCCTTTTCCTCCCTTGCTTCCAATCACACCTCTACCCACTTTTTAAGATCAATTATGTCATCCTTAATGTAGGAAATTATTTATGAACTTCTCTTTTAGCTATCTCATGGAGCAAGTTGTCTTCCCCTTTTCGTCATTATAGCTTAAACACTCTTACTAATCAATTAAGGTGTTTTTTGTAATTATCTCATGGTAGGATCATTTTTGTACCCCACTTCATCATACCAATGAATCATCACTCGTTACTTTTTCCTGTTTAAAAAAATAGTAGGTATCATCTCATTGCATCATTACTGAAAGAAATACCATGGACTAAAACCAACTAATATAGGAACTCAATGGAAAGCCGAACACTAGCAGAAATATTTTCCAAAATTTTTAAGCTTCCTACTCTACTTCACAATCAAGCATTTCCCAGAACTAAGAGAGAACTATTTTCAATGCTTCTTATCCCTAACTAAAAAGGACAATTAGCTCACAACCCACTCAAAACAGTTGTGCAACATAAAATTATCTGCGGAAGGAAGAAAGATCAAGCCAAGACATAGAGCCTTATTCTAGTAGTTGCTTGAACTAAAAGTGCCTAATAACAAAGAACAAGCTGTTGTAGTGTTGGCCCTCATAGACTTAAAGTAGTACATGAGCAACCACTATAACTTCGAATCTAAAATATCTAAAAACATAAATTTTACTTGATCTAGAAGATGATGTATCCATATCCTATTGTCTAACCATATAAATAATAATATATAGCTATATCTGGTGTTCTTTAAGAAGCAAGCATCATGAATAATGAGATAATGAAGAACTATAAAAATAAGAGCATTCGTAAGAGATTGTTTGAACATAAAGACCTCCTATTTAATAAAAATAATTGAAAGTAAAAAAAATACCTTAAAGTTCATTACAAAGCTTTCAGCCAAACTATTAGATTCCATGAGAAACTACAAATTAGTTCTACTAATCTGAATGCTCTATCTTGTATTAACAGAATCCATTCAAAGAAAATAACTGTACCTATCCACTGAGCCCATTGTGCAATCAACTGAGAAAACAGAAGTGTCCAGTGTAGCTGTTGCTTCTTCCGCTCATCGTCCCAAATCTCTTCAAGCGTGCGCACCTTTTATAAGAAAAACAACCAAGAAATCAACTGCCGAAGACTACTAAAGGAAAAAAAAATATACAGAACACAAAAACAAAAGCACCCAGGATACTTTATAAAGAACAGGATAAGAATAATTCGAAAGGGGGGAAAAAGTAAAAAGGCTATAAATTTAAAGGAATTAAGCTCTAACCTCCGAGCTCCTATCACTATACTCATGGCTGCCAAGCAGAGGCTCACTCAAACCTTCAAAGCCAGAAGTATCATATTTTTCGTTCCTTTTCCCATCAACATCACCATGGTGGAGCCTCCTCCTCAAAGTTTTTGAAGTCATTAAATAACTTCTTATAAGAACCCTGCTACCTATAAATCCAAAACACCTTCAATACCTCATCAAACAAAGATAAAAGAAAAAAAAACCCCAAATACCCATGATCAAGCACCAAGGTAGCATTCAAAGTCTAGTACAGAAAGAAGGAAACGAATTTCATGACTAGAACATACAATTGAAACAGAACAAAAAGGGGAGAACGTAGAGGTAAAGTTGATACAAAAATCAAGAAGTTAGAAATCAGGGAAAGAAAGAAAGTAATATTGCCTGAAAAGTCGGGATAGAAGGAGAAAAGGAACGAATCAATCAAAAAATGGGAAGAGAAACATAAAGCGGAGAATGTTGGATAGAAAGAAATCCTCCGAAACTGCCAAATTTATACCAAATTGCGTTGCTTAACATGGGAGTGTAAGACAATTGAATTCGAAATAAATAAAGAAATGGAGATAATTGCATCGGACTCGCGCCCCAACTTGTCCTCGAAGGAAACTGCTCTTCCTTTTGCTTCCAACTTTATTTATTTGTTTATTGTCATTACTATTATTATTTATTTTTGTTTTTTTTTACAGAAATTATTAACTTATTATTATTATTATTGATTATTAGTTACATTTGTTTTCTTGTTTTCTTGTTTCTTATTTTTTAATCATTAGTTAAATTTGTTTTTCCAATAGCTAATAGGCGGATTCTTTTTACTTTATTTATTTTTTCCTACAGAGGTTTTAATTGCAGCTTAGCTTGTCTTACGATCCATTTGATATTCATACTAAAGCTTAATTCAACTCTTTTTTTTTTTTTTTAATGTCAAATGGGCTCAATCTCATTAGTTTTTAATTATATAGATGGTGAAGAGAGAAGGGAAGTTTTCTAATTATGAATGTTCAAATTGTTTGAATTATTTGACTTTTTATCATTGGATGACGAATTTAGGTTTGATTGAAGTTTCCCAAAACTTTTGAGTTTAGACTTCATTTATTTTTCTTTAGAGATTGTTACTTCCTTTATTTAATAACGACAAAAATAGGGTATAAAGGAAATATTGACAATTTTTGATATCTGAAATAATCAAATTAAAATAGAAAAAGTGAATTTAATAAGAAAAAGTGAAAATTAGGATATTTAATATATATATGTATGTATGTATGTATAAAGGAAAAAGAATAAAAAATTGTTAATAAGAAACAATCAAATTAAAATTGGAAAAATGATGTTAATTTAATAAGGAAAGATACTTTTACGATTGAAATTTGGTGGTTGGAATATTTTATATATATATATATATATATATATATATAGAAAAACAAAAAAATATGAGTGAGAATTAACTACTCTATTTTTGTCGATTTTTTTAATATTATTTTTTAAAATAACATTATTAAAAAAAATTCCATAAATTTAGTAGATGTCTAAGTTTTAAATTTATTTCATTAAGGACTTAATTGTAGTCATCATAATCGAAATAACTAGTTTTTTACCGTCAACAATGTTCTTAAAAGTAACTATTTCATGGTTTCGATCATATGTAAACTCTTTAACATAGGATGTCTCCACTTCCATGTCTTTACATGAACATTCAGGATCACATCCTTTGTATTAACTATAAAACAGACCACATTTATAGTGTTTCTCAGAATAAAGCATCCAACCTTATTCATACTCTATAGACCGTTTGGGCTATATACTCGAACTTGATCCACGCTTATGTCTCTACATAAATTTTAAGTCTACACTAGATGGCCTTCAGACCTTAGTTTATTGGATTCAAGATTATAACATTTAATTTTCACTAATAAGTTCTCAATAATCACTTTATTGAATTGAATATAATTTAAACTATAAACTACGAGTTTCAAGACATAAACTCCAACACGTTTAAGTTCTATAATTTTTCTTTGCCCCATAATGATAACTTCAATGATATAAATAATTATGCAAGGTTAAGCTTTATTTGTTACTTAGGCGTCCAACTTGTTACAGAAACCTACTTAGGAAATATTTCTTAAAAAAATTATTTCAATAGGCGAGCAACCTTTAACTCAGACCTCTTTTGTAAGATTTTTCTAAGTAAAATCTTATCATTCACTTTTAAGCTATGAGGACCTTGTTGCATTTTAAATGTGGGGGTGTGTGAGGTCCAAGCTAAAACTTTAAAAAATTTTGAAATCCTATCAAGGCGTTTTAAATAAGGTGTTTTAACAAAAGTTAAAACGTTGTAAAAAATAAAGTAAATTGAAAAATTCTTTTTATTCCAATTCAATTGAATAAAACTCCAATGTTGTTGCCTCTCACCCAAAAATAAAGAAGCAAAGCTTCAAAAATCTTAGAGTAAAAGTTAAAAAGTGGCGACAAGAGTTGTAGTTATGGAGATGAATGTATTCATAGAATACCAATAATTTTCCACTCAATGCCCAACTCAAATTAATTAATAGTAAAATTTTCTTCGTGAAAAGGGAACCAATTTTTTTAAAAAATTTCAGCCATTTCTTAAAATTGAAAAGAAGATTTTTTGGAAATAATGTACAAGGT
Organism: Cucumis sativus; assembly: GCF_000004075.3. Taxonomy (NCBI): domain Eukaryota; kingdom Viridiplantae; phylum Streptophyta; class Magnoliopsida; order Cucurbitales; family Cucurbitaceae; genus Cucumis; species Cucumis sativus. The sequence goes on from NC_026658.2 coordinate 18,620,928, forward strand.
TATTTTGAGATTTAAGCTTGCATTGTTCTGAACCTGAAAATATTTTTATAGTGGAGAGTATGCGATAAAAGTGGAACCTAGTCGCAAATGAAACTAAATCACATCATGAGAAGTTTAGTGGATTCGAGTAGGAAGGTAGGGCTTAGGCATGGAGCCTTGCTTGAGGACAAAACATTGTTTTAAATTTGGGGGTGTGATAACTTGTAAAAACACAACTTATTATGGCCTTTTGCGTAAAATGGAGTTAAAACATGAGATAAAGTGTCCGAATGCATAACTTTTAGGGCAAAATCATAATATCAAAAGAATGCACCTTACATAAGTCTTAATGACATCTGATTAACTATGTTTTTATGTGTTTTCCACACAGGATGGCATAAAGAAGAAATGAAGTGAGGATCGCGCACTAACTCAGTGAGAAGAATACTGGAAATTTACGAGTCGTTGGGCAAGATGTCGACACATCATTATGCGATATGATTTGCTAAAAGACAAGAGTGGTAGTGGAGCTGATGTGACAAGAAATGATTACTTTCTGCATTGACATTATTTATAGACAAGGACAATTGTGCAAGGTAGGTAAGGACAGACGTACAACATGAGCATTTAATTTCTCACATAAAGTGAGCCTGTAAAAGAAGTCTAACTCCACTATGAAGAATCATCATACAAAGGAGGTCATCCCTACAGGAAGCCGACAAGGACAAGTTTTAGAGTTCTTCACCATTTATTGTAGTTTTTCTTCCTTCATTCTTTCTCTAGTTAGCATATGAGTGAGAGCTTATAGAGAGAAGTTCCCCTACCATTTTCCCTAACTTGTAAACGAGCCAAGGGATGCATGAGAGTTCATTTTGCGACTCGACTCGTATCTGTTCTTTCCATTTTTGTATTTTATGGTGTATTGTATGAATGTTCTTCATTTATGGTCGAAAGGCCGACATTTATAAATACAATGTATTTTTATCCATTGTCTCTCTTCCATTTCTTCTCTATTAATCTTGTTGATGAGTTTTAAGTAGTTTAAGTTTATGTTTTGTACTTGATAAGGATTCTTTTAGTTATAAGTCTCATCATGCCTAGTTGAGCTTAGCTCAATCGCTTGGCCAACATTGGTGGCCAACTGCTCGAGAGAGTAAGTATCAAGGACATAGCTAAACATGCACAAAAGGGAGCTTGGAAACAAACTTCATTTTGGCATTGTGACTCCAGCCATTTGTGTCCCAAAAGAAGAACAAGTGTGGTATTTAGGCGCTGAGAGGCTGCTTGTCTTAAATAGAGAGTCAAATGTGATGCTTCTAAGTGAGGGAGCTTAGATGTATATGCTTGGTTTCTCTTTACCATTTGTGTCTCGAAAGGAGAACAAGTGTAGTGTTTAGGCGTCAAAAAGTGGCTCGCCTTAAATATAAGATGGTCGAGTGATCTACATCGCATCAAGAACATGTCGCACAACATAGATCGCCTAGAATACTAAGATATTCCTTCATCCCTCTTAATGCAGATTAGTTCGCACATTTCGTAATCTTTCCCTTTCATCCCCTTTACAGAATCCTCTGTGTAAATAAATAAATTAGTATAGTTTTATACTTATACTACATAGAATTTGTATACCGCTTGGTTAAGAAGTAAGCATTATAATTAAGCTTTGATAGGAATTTGTTGTGTTCGACCCTGACTTACCCAAGAAACCTTTCGCTTCAAGCATGAGAAAAACTTGTATTAAACGTTAATCATGCATGAAGCAACACATAGGTAGGAGATGCACCTTTTATCTCATAATCGTAGCCTAGACGCTTATATTAGTCCATAAGTAGAGCCTTTCATGATAAATATTTACGAATTAATAACGAACAAGCAAGGAGATGTTCTGAAGAAGCGATGAATGAAGACAATTTATAATAAAGACAAAACTAAAAGCAACCTCACTCTAAAATTTCTCAGGACAAAAAGCAAAAAGAAGTTAGTGTTAAGACAATATTTGATTTACTTTTTATAGCTTAGCTCTCCTATTATTTCACAACTTATTCATTAAAATTATCATTTTATAAGAGATAATGATCTAGAAATTTCAACGACTCTAACGCAATGAAAATCGCTTAATTTGGCGCTAAAACGAGCGAAAACAGGCTAAAACATTATGAAGGACATTTGTAATTTTCTAGAAGTTAGGTGCCTCCCCTAGTGGTGCGATGTCGAAGCACGGGGTCAAAAAGGTAGTAGCTGTCAATGAAGCAACATCTTGGCACCCGAATCATTTATGGTCAAGCGTTGTAGCGTTATGAACTTTGATGAAAAAAATAATGCATACGCTTTTTGCCTGCCAGCCGACCTAAATAACTTACTTAAGCCCATTTTTGCCTTATAAACTTAGATTGGCATTTCATTTTTTTTTTAATTTGTACTAAAATTAGACTAAAATATCATTGTAAAATTCTCTCCACAAAATTATTAAAGTTATCTCAACTTTCTTCCAAGAAATATAAAGCCTTTTTTGTCAAATTCTTTGCGGCTACTTTGAAGACTAAGGGCAACTAAGGTAACTTTCTTGGGAATGGATGTTCTTTGTAATTTTCCTTGACAATGCATCTTTCATTGCTTTTTAATTTGATTTTTGGGTAAATTTCTTTCTTAATTTTGATAAATAATTCTTATTTTGTTGGTTTGGTCATCCAAGAATGCATGAATTAAAAATTAATTACTAGAGACGCTAAGCACACCTTTTGAAGTATTGTTTGAACATCGTTGAATAAATCTTTAACATGTCTATCCTATTGATTTCTCTTCAACTTTCAATGTGAATTTACCAAAATAATGTTTCTTGAGATAAAGAGATTCCTTGCTCTTAAGAGTCTCCACATTGATGCCTGTGATCTCTATGCAATTTTAAAAGAACTTGTGAAACCGCTAAGATGAAAACACACTACAAGAAAAATGGTCTACGACTACAGTTATTTACTGTCGCGAACAAAATCCATGACAATTATTTTCAGTCATAGAAGCGGGAGTCATGGAAAGTCCTTCTATGATAGTTTTCAAAAACTGTCGTAATAACTTATTTCATGACATAAAATAAATGTCGTTAGTTAGCATTCAACGACATCAAATAACTGTCACATTTTATTTGATGACAATAAACAACAATCATCATTTATGTATTAACGACAGTTGAATAAATGTCGTGAATTCGTTTATTGTGACATGTTTTAAATGTCACGAATATGTCAATCGCGAATGTTTTTTTTAAATGCCATTGTTTTGCTATTGACGACATTTTTTTTCTGTCAAAGATAGGGCAATCGTGACAATTAATTTTATAAGAAAAACTATCATTGTTTTCGTATTCACAACAATTAATAACTGTCACAAATTCATATATTACGACATGTTTTTCCTGTTGCAAATTACTCGATTACTACAGTTTTTTCTTGTTCTCCTTGCCACTTCGCTATTACACGAACCATTTGAATGACAATAATGTAGCCGACAATGACAATTTTGAATTTATAATATTGACACCCATATAGAAAAAAATAGCCGACATTGTAATATATATATATGCTATAATACAATTTATAATATTCGTACATTTCCAATCAAGTTCCAACAATTTACAAGTACGAAATCCCAGCTCTTAATCAAAAAATATTTTAAATAGCATCAGAATACATATAACAAGATTTTCTGCTAAAACATAAACGACCAACCGAGAATGTTCGTTCTGAAAATGTTCTTTGAAAGTAAACTCATGAAGTTGTCGACTCCAGTTGAACCTACAAAGACAACATGAATATAAGCATCCATCATAGAACAAGATAGTACAACTCTTATAGAAAATTTCAACATTGAGCATTACCTATCACTACATACGTCGATAAGAGAAACAACTACATAGCAGAGCACACATGTAGAATAACAACATCACCTTAACATCCACTTGGTCTACAATATTGGAACTTTTTACAAATTACAACTCTTGTATCATTACTCTTTAGAAAATTTAGCTGGATATAAATAAGTAATCATAAGTAATAATCGAGATGAATGAAACGTAAGAATCCATTAGTAGTTCACTGTCAATAAGGTTGGAAGAAACGTTATCCAACAAGAACCGAAAAGTTTCCATCTTAAGGAGTCAAACACTTTCAAATCTACAAATATCAGAAAGAAGACATTTTTCATGTGCAATCCACTTCAGTTAACGAAGCCAAGAAATATTAAGGTACTAGGAAAATGAAACTAGAACAACTTGTATCATTTATGGCTTGATAGAAATTAAAGATCTCCTAGTTTCTTATTAAAAAAAAGCCCTACCAATGAGTACAAACATGAAATCCATGACAATTTACACAAGTAGCAATTTAGCAATAGCAATAAGTACATACATAACACCCATGACAATTTACACAAGTAGCAATAGTCAACCGGTATAAGCATACTATCCATGATAAAAAAAGATTGTAGCATCTTGAGTTGCTAGCCTTCATAAGATATATACCTTTATTGCCTGGCGTGCTCCATTTCTATTGGATGATTCTCAATTCTCTATGATCATACATCTGAAGGTTGAATCACATTTTCATCATGTAATCAAACTTTAGTGATTGGATTTGGACGTTTAAGATCATGCAAAATAATAAGCACAAATGTAGATATGCAACGTAATATGTTTACAATAAGAAAACTAAAACTTCTAAATGAATTATGAATCTTTATACACCCCGAGTATGATGATATGTAGAAATTCTTCTCCTAGATTCAATGTATAGGGATGAATATTGTTGATGGATACCTTACTATGATTTACTTACAATGTACAATCTACTTGAAGGTAGTCGAGGTTCTAAAGTACCTAAATACCTCGTTCCTTCAAATTGGAACCGATAGCTCTGTGTTTGGCAGCAATTTCATCTGCCTCTGCCTTCAACTTTTCTTCTCCATGCTTTGCTTCAATAACAATCTTCTTTTCTTATGTTGTTTTGTGTATCAATGTTATTTTATTCTTCATTTTCTCAATATACTCTCCCTTCTTCTTCTCAAATTTTGCATGCTCTCGTTACAAAATCAATCCAAATGAAATCGACAAAAAAAAAAAAAAAAACATAGTTGTAAAGAGCAGTTCCGTCAATGAAGAGAAATATCGAATTACAGATTTTGGAATTTCCTCTGAGGTTGTGAGTTTATATTCAATGAATTTTTCTAAAATCTAGAACTAAAATCGTAAATAGCATCTACATACTATACAAATAAAACTTAAACACATTACATATATTTTGTTTTTTAATTACCTCAATTTGTTTTAGTTCAGCCTCAACAGCTGCTTTCTTGTTGTTCTCCCATGACCCAATGCTTTCCATTCAGAAAAACACATATGTAAAGCAAATAATAGCATCAAAGGGGTTGAATTCCATTGAGCTCTCTATTCAACTCTTCAGTCTCAATCAGAATTTTAGAATTATTAACCTAAGGGCTGAGAAATATAAAATAAATTTGGAAACAAAAGAAAATTCGATTGAGCTCTTTAAGGAGGAAGCAAAAGACTGTATTATTTTGAAATTAACTTTCTCACAAGAAGCAACAATCTCTTCTCACAAACCAGTAACATAGATTCCCCACTGCAAATATGGAGAAAAGAACTAACATCAACAAAGTAGATAGAATTTTGGACAGAGAGTAACATAACATGAAGTTAGGAACATGCAATAAACAAAATCTCATGAAGATTAAGCACATCAATACCCACAACTAGATCCTAAAAAAAAATAAGAATTTGCAACTAGATTCTGAATAATAGCATAGCTTATAATTCCAATGAACACCAATAATTATCCTACTGTGCAAACATGTTTGTAATGTAAATCTACTGTGCAAACATGGAAATTACTTACGTAGATTGGAACCCACAATTTTCATTGAAAATCTACTTCCTTGAACAAATGAAATCAATTAGTTCAAATGAGTAACAAACTACAAACAAGTTAGCTTTAATGAACCGTATCTACATTAAGATAATATAAATAAAAGACAAATTCACTCTCCCGTATCTACCTATGTACTTTGAAATTAGTATAAATTTTTATGTATTTCTTAGATTCATTATTATAGGACAATTGGTTCTTCAACCTTTAGGTTGATGGTTAAATTAATTAGCAATGCTTCATTATTGAGTGATAGGAAAATCAGAAGAACATTCCATTCCCATTTTTATCCTTTGAGAGAATTAATTTCTTGTTATTGCGTTAGTCACAATTCCAACAAATCTTCAAAAATATTTAATTTCCTTCTTTAATTTCTTGTTTGATTACCATGAAACCCCTTAGTTACATGAACTTCTTTCATTCTCAAATTCTTCTTTTGTATCTTGATTTGTATAGAACTTTTCACGAAGTCTTCTGGGTTCGACCTCATTCTTACTCTACATTACATTCTTTTTGTTATAAGATTGGGTTATATTTCTTCGAAGGGTTTAAGGTTGTTGTACTTTTACCACCTAATTGATAGCATATTATTGATTATTGATATTCTTTTTCTTGCTATTGCACAATTCTTGCATCTTTTCTTTTAATAAACGACCTCTACTTCAAAAAATCAATTAGTTAGGCACGAAAGTAGTCCAGAATGTGGCGATGTGTATGTTCTACTCGTCCATTTTGTTAATAGGTATGCAGGTTGTTTGGCTAGTTTGCAATTTAAACAACAAATGGAACAAACTTGGTAGTATTATTTGAATTTTTAAGAGAGTCAGTGACTAGAGTAGAGATAGACAAACACAGCGAAGTGAGCTCAAACAATCTTCTTGCTTTATACCAATCATTTGCTCCGTCTACGAATCTTGAACCTAACAATCATTAGGTGAAAAAAAATAGTTAGACAAATATCACACGATAATCCCACTAACGCAAGATTAAAGGTCAAGTTTGGAACATTATAGGTATTGGAAAGGCCCAAAGTGGAGTGTCAACTGTGCCAACATGAGATAGAGTCATACACTTACCATTTGTAGCATAAATAGAAGGAAATGATTTTGCAAGGGTAGATGCAATCATAAGAGAAAAGTCAAAAGTCATATGATTACAACATGCAAAATCAAGAACCCATCAATTACCTGATGAGATGAGAATAGTAGAAGAAATGGACGTAATTAATTGATTTATAAGCTTTAGAGATCACTTGTTTGAACCTGAGAAGAGGAGGGGTCAACAGGTGAGGTGACAACAGTAGTAAGGGAACTAGTTTTAGTAATATTCTAGGGCTTCGTAAAATAACTAAGGTTTTGGTGGTCTTGTGGGACAATTTTTTAGAATGACCATGCTTATGACAATACCTACACTCAATTTTAGGACAATAAAAAAAAAATTGTGGCCAGAGAGCTTACAAATTTTACAAAATGTAGTTTCATAATTATTGTGTGGTTGAATGCCGGCTAATGTTATGTTTGATTGTCCAGAAGAGATAATTGCATGTTATGTAATTACAACAAAAATTTGTGAATATGTTATGTTAGGCTCTAAGTTTGCGACTAGAGTTGACGCGTAGGTTAGGTTCATACGATAAAAGGGACACAATCCTACATAAGTGTTGCTAACTTCATTAATTCATCATTTTGAGAACAAGTTTTCTTCTTTCTTGCCCAAATGTAAGCAAAGAGGGAGGTTTTCTAGGTAAGTCAGGGTCGAACACATGAAATTAGCGATCCTATTAGGTTAATCTTGCGCTCCAAACTCATGGGGTATCTATACAGTATAATTTGATATGCACATTAGGATTTATCCTATATATTTACACTAAGTGCGATAGAGTAGCAAGATGGAAATGGTGGTGGAATGAAATGAAATATGTGTTTTGATTTATGTTCTAAAACTTGTAGATTGTAAATATAATTCATTGGCCGTTTTTAATTAAATGTTAATAATTATATGATCAGTTTTGTTTTAATAACCAAAGTCCAATAAACTAACATCCTGAGTTGTTTAATGAGTCTTGAACAGTATGTAGAGACATACAAAGATCAATATAATGTTCGAGATCAACTTAAAGGGTCTATAGTATAGGGATAAAGTTAGGTACCTTATCCTGGTAACAGTATGGATACAACTCCCTTTGTATTTGATACAAACGCAATGATCTAACGTGTTTGTGTATGTGACATACAAGTGAAGGTATCCTATGCAATTAGTTTGCATAAGACCGGATCATGAAATAGTAACCACTAGATGTAACTCTATTAACTAGTTAGGTTTCTATTTCATTAGGATGATTTAAGTAACTTAATCTTAATCCTGAGTGTATTATGAACTCTGGTACGCGAGAGATTGTCCTTTGATTTTTGTACGAATGAGAGTGGCCAGATTGCTGACTTAATATGCTTATCATTTTGGGGACAAGATCGAGTCGGGGGCTAGAAACATAATCACACAAGATGGAATTCACTCATTCCCGACTTTGTGGTAGTAGATGATATACATACACCCTAAACATATATACACATACGCATACGAATACATATACATACATTTTACACATAAATTCAAAAAAAAAAAAAAAAAAAAAACCTGAAGTCGACGGTGGTGGGCGGTAACGGCGGCAACAACGACAACGACAAGGGTAGTGGAATCTTCTTCTCTCTCTCTCCCTCTCGATTTTTCTTTTTCTTTCGTGGGTTTACAATTGTGAATAGGTTCTGTGCAAAAATAGGCTACACTTTCCCCGACGTATTCAAAACCATCGGAGAAAGGGACTTTTCGCGACGTCAACAACAGGCGCGTCGCGAAAAGTTAAAATATTGATTTATTATTGTCACTTTTTGTGACGTCATTCCCCATCACGTTGCAGATTATCTTCACTTTTCGCGACGTCAACTACCCAACGTTGCGAAAAGTGGAACATTGAATTTATTATTTCAACTTTCTGTGATGTGTGTCAAATAAACGTCATGGAAGGTTTAACGTGTCGTTTCAAATTCAACTTTCTGCGATGTTTATCTAACACACGTCGCAAAAAGTTGAAACGTGTCATTTCAAATTCAACATTCCAGAGTGTCTATCTGACACATGTCGCAAAAAGTTGAAATGTGTCGTTTAATATTCAACTTTTTGTGACGTCTCTCTGACATACATCGCGAAAATTTGAAATGTGTCATTTCGTAATTGACTTTCCATGACGTATTGCAGATGGCCATCATGGAAAGTTTGAAAATAAATCAAAGTTATTACTTTCCGCGACGTCGTCCTGCCACACATCACAAAAAGTTTACTTATTAAACTTAATTTTACACTTTTCGCGACGTGTCGTTGTGCACGTCGGCAAAAAGTGATCAACTCCAACGCACCTTTCGTCGACGTCGTTTTTGGCGTCGCGATTGGTCTGATTTCTTGTAGTGTGTTTACCGATCCAAGTGAGATTTGGGCGATTCTTAATGTCCCAATTTTTTAATTGTTCACCGAACTTATTATCATTCTCGGTGTACAATTGATTGTATTAGTAATATCATTAGTAACAATGCGCCATAATCTGCACCAATTAAAAAACTCTTCATTTAATGGGCCCACGTAAGATGAAGGTCCCGTCAAGAATAATATTAATAGGATGAAACATGTGTTCTTTTTTTCATCAAATAGAAGATATTTAAACGCTGCACTTGAAGCGTATGCACACTGCATTATGAACAGATTTGGTTTGAACACATGGTTTGAACACAACGAAACTGTATGAGAGACAATTTTGGCATGATGGACAAAATAGGGTCTCAGCAAGCAAAACATATTTGTGACATTATATCCCCAATTGAGTTGAACATATCTGTGACGATAGATCTTCTTTGCAACACTGACAAACGCAAAACGACGATCTGGGCCACAACGTGTAGAACAGATTTGTGCGAAGGAGGTAGCAACAAATCTTCCTTGAAGCTAGGCAAAACAACTAGTCTATGATACATATTTGTGGGTTATGAATCTGTGGTACTAGTTGAACATGGAACGACTAATCAGAGCTAAGCAAAACGTGGATCTAGGCAAAGCTAGAAACGAAAAATCTACATGACTTTTGACTAAGCTAGGCACTTGCACAGAGCTCAGTGGCTTCAATTTGGTGTCTTCTAACGGGTCAAAGCTTTGACAATTGGTCAAAGTTCGAGTCGAAGCTTTGACAATTGGTTAAAGTCGAAGGCAATGACTAGGTCGAAATATTTGATCTAATACCATGTGAATGCTTGAATATTTTATTAATATTGATATGTATTTGCGTAGGAGAATGATGCAAGAATAAATACAAAAGATATGTAGTCACATAAGTAAAGACTAAAAAATAGGATCTAGATTTGCCTAAACTACACCATTTATTTTAACATATAATAACATTACAAGAAACTGTACTTTGTATACATCATCTAAACTCTAAACCACATATGCACAAGTTATTTTCAAGACCAAGTAATTAAGATTTTGTATAAAGCCAAGGTGCTTGACATCTCCAGCCTACAGCAACCATTTCGTCGGGATTTACAGTCATATTTGGATCTTTCCCTGTAATTTTCTTGATGGGGCTCCTAAATTGCTGCAATACGAGTTGAGCCACCAACAAGAATGACTTCATTTATATCTTTGAACAACAACTGTGCATCCTTTAAAGCCGCTTCCACCAGTGATCACAACCTTAAAAGATAATATCGAGAGTCAAAAATGAATTTAAACTCATGCATGTAGGAGCAAAAGCACAAAATTAACAAATGGGAACACAACCGACCTATCTAGCAAGTCTGAACACAATTATTCAAACTTAACCCTAGTAAGTGTCGTATCAATATGTTTAGGGCCATCGCTGGTCACAGTGATAAATGGTAAACTGAAACAAAAGGTATAATCAGAAACAATAAATAAATTGGTCAATCAATCAAAAGGTGAAGGAAAAGATGTTGTCATACCTAATATTGGTTTGTGTTAGAGATGATAGCTCAATCTTTGCCTTCTCAGCAGTTTAGGTTAGACGTTGCAGCGCCTGTTTGTCTTTCAAAAGGTTTACTCCTTCATCCCTCTTAAAGCTCTCAGCAAGCCAACCGACAATTCTCTGAAAGTAATAAAGCAGAAATGTCATTTTCTGCAAATAAAGAAACACATGGAAGTTATAGGAAAAATGAGTGACTCAACCTTGTCAAAATCATTGCCACCCAAATGTGTATCGCCTGAAGTAGAAAGAACCTCAAATACACCATCTCCAACCTCAAGGACTAACGAGGGAAAAATTAGTCATTAAGAACAATCAAAGCAAATGCAAAAGATACAAGAGATGTAGGGCACATTGTTTTCTGCATACCTGAGACATCGAACATTCCACCGCCAAGATCGAAAATGAGAATGGTCTAGTTGGTTTTCTTGTCAGCCATAAGCAAGGGAAGCAGCAGTTGGTTCATTGATGATGCGAAGAATTTCAAGACAGCAATCCGACCAGTATCTTTCGTCGCCGTCCTTTGAGAGATTGAAATATGCTGGTACTGTTACAACAGATTTTCCTACTCGATCATTCAAGAACTTTTGCTCTGACATGCACAGAAGTGAGCTCATTAATGATTGACATGAATTACCTGGCTGATGATCAGTGTTTTGATTTCTTCTTAGATTTCAAGGATGTCCTGCCGTATGCCAGATTCCTAAAGTGAGATAATTTAAGCTCAGCTTGACGTTGTTTTCTCCTGGCTTTCCGAGATATATTGCCCTTGTCAGCATTATTTACTTTGTCATTCTCATTGTCATCCAAAATGTGCACGTTGGAGCAATTTTTCGCCCTTCTCTTCCCAATATCTTTCTGTTCACTAGATTGTTTGCCTCTAAGGAGCTCCCTAGACCTCATTTTCAGGCGCTGTCTAGTACTATTTGGCATCTTCCATTCTTCTTTATAAGGAGCCAACTTTTTCATAGAAACGAACTGATTCAACTCCTTGTCATCCATTGCCAGGATTTCATCAGTACTCAATCCATAACGATTAGGTTGTATTTTGGCGTACTTAAACCTCGTCTTCAAGTCTCCGACTGTATCCTCGTAATCTAATTTATAATACTCCTCCATCATGGCTTCCTTGGCTTTTTGGTACAGAGATAATTTACGCTTCCTCTTTCTTGAGCCCTTTTCATCCTCATTGCCTTTTTCTTCATCTTCTTCATTATCTTCATTGCTCATATCATTATCAATTTTATGGCTTAAACTCCTTTGCCTAGCTGCAAAGAAGCCATCACCTGACTCAGAGGAGGTCCACCCTTTTGGCAATCCAAGCAACTCATCCTCTTTGTCGAAATCAGGTTTCTCATGCTCACCATTGCCTTCATCATCCATATCACTTCCAAACCCAGCATCAATGTCTTCTTTCTCATAATATTCTTCACTAAAAGCCACTTTCATCATCCTGTCATACTCTTCAGGATCAAAATCTTCATCTAAATCTTTAATATCCAATAAGCAATTCTCGTCCTCCCCAAGTCCTGCTGTTTCTCTAATCTTCCTAAGCTTCTGCTTTACCTCCTCCTTCTTCAAATTTTTTAAATGCTTCAACTCCTCCTCTCTCTCTAATCTTGCAATCTCCATCCTCTCTTCCTTATTCTTTCTCTGCTCCTTCCTCGAATTCTTCTTTTTCCTAACTGACCCCTCAATGGTCCTACTATGCCCCAAAATAGTATCTTCTGCATTTTCTTGGAACCGGTATTCATATTCCTCTTGTTTTTCAATCTCTTCCTCGTCCTCGGATAGCATGTTCAACTCCTCTTCCTCAACCTTTGCATCTTCACCAATCCACAGTTTATTCTTAAAATACTGTTTCAAGAACTTTGAATTTTCATCCAATTGGTCATCCCCATCTCCAAAATACTCGTCCAACTTCCTCTCAAATTCTTCATTTTTTTCCTCTTCCACTGTACCTCTCTCCTTCACTTTTAACAATTCCTCCTCATCATTTTCATCTTGCAATTCGGCTGCCTCCAAAAATGCCTTGCGTATTTCCTCTTGCTCCGTATCGTAAATCTTCACATTTTTAGTATTCTCATCATTGAATTCAGGACCCTCTTCAATCAAATGCTTCGCTACCACATCTTTCAAATACATACTACTTTTCTTCTTTTCTGTTAAACTACCTTTGACGCCATCATTATCCTTGCCATGGCTGTCATCATCTGAATCAAAAAGCTTGGCCTCTTTCTGTTTGAGTGTCGGATCCTTCTTCTTTACCTTGATTAATGCATTGAAGAACTTCAAGTCCTTCCTAAAGTTTTGGCTATCTTCTTCCTCTGAAGAAGATGAATCAGATTCCGAGCTTTCTGATTCAGAGTCTTCAATTAGACCCTTCTTCTTTAGCTCCTCTAAGCGCTGAAGATCCTCTCGCTTCTTGTTATGCTCAAACCTTTTAGCATAATCCTGATTAATTTCTATCTTTGAGTTGTCATTGTCAGAATCACTTCCATCAAATAATCGTAGACCCATTGTTTCTGCAACAAGAAAATGCTTCAAATTAGGATTTTCACGAATACCATAAATATTGAGCACTACATGTATAAATTGGTAAGACCCTCAATCTTTCAATGTAGTGCAAATTTTATCCATAAGAAGCAACAAAATTGTATTCTAAAATTTATAAAGATTGTTAACTAATCAAATCAATTATTTAAATTACAAATAAAAACTAGACGTACCAAAGCAAACATGACCCCTATAGAGTAAATGGAAAAGGAAGTACAACAATGATTGTACATCAAAAAAAAATGAAAGGCAAAAACAATAGCTTTCACAGTACATAAAAACGCAGAAAAAAAGTTTAAGGAGGGATGAAACAGAAATTGTAAGGGAGAGAGAGAATGAACATGAGCGACAAAAGAAAATTTGAAAATTACCAAACCAAAATTTAATCGAAATTATTCAAATGCAAGCATAGCCAATTCCATACATTCGTTTAAATTCAGCATATATTCTAATTGTCTAGTTACACATGTGCAACATCCATAAAAGCAATTCTTCTTATACAACAAAATGTAGTATTATAACTTTGTAGATACTGAAGGGAGGATCTCATATGTTCCCTTAATTCTAATTGAAGTTCATTGTCTAATCAATATAGTCGTTTCTTTAGATAAAATCCTACCCATAGGTAAAATCCTACCCAAGCTTAGAAAGCAAATTGAAGAAGTGAGACAGAGTTTGACCATACTTTACTACTAGAGCAAATACAAAAAATAGCAGACAATTAAACAAAAAGAAGGCTCTACCAACAATACTAGATGGGAATATAACAAAATGGAATACACGAATTCTTCAAAGTCGCATAATGACTCATATGTATAGCAAATGGACATACTCATAAGCATAGGGTCACCTATCAACATGCTAGTTGTTACAATGCCATTATGTTTATATATCCAAAACACATATAATTCAAGAACATAATACTTTAAATCAAAAGAAATAGATATAGTACATATGCACACAGCCAGCGTTTCAAAGCAACATTCAAACTCAATCCAAAACACCAAAAGTCAAGACTAAACTACAAATAGAGTACCCAAAAAAGTTATAAATATTATAGACTAGGGGCGTAATTGGGCTGGGCCGGGTTGGGTCTTTTTTTTTTACTAAGAAATACACAGGCCACACCAATCTTTTTAACAATAAAGTAGGGAAATTTTTTAAGTAAAGCAATTTTTTTAAACAAAATCAGTTCCAAATCTATCAATTTGGAATCTTTTTAACTAAGAAATACACAGGTCATCTCCTACCGTTGGTGACAAAAATAAAGGTGATCACAAAAAGATTTAAATATTTATACTCTTTCTATATAAGATTTTCTACAATTACAACGGTATTTCAAAAATTTCTATATAACACAGTTTCAACAATTAATTTCATGAAGTTCTATATTTCAACGGTTTCTAAACCCTCTGTATACAAATGCATTTGTTAGATGCTTGGTTCTTAGATGCTTCGAAAACTTATGTTTCACTATTCTTGATGATACAACCGTCAAACAAATTCATTTTTCCTAGAACCGAGTATCTAAGGACGCAATAAACATTCAAAAATCAAAGAGAAAATCAAAACCATACCTATTAATCATTCTTTGAAATTCAAACCAAACAGAAAAGCAGCCCATTCACCTACTTAAGCATCTCAAATTAAACATTGACTTCAGCGAAACCAAATTTAACATTAAGCAACACAATTAATTGGGATTCAAATTGGAATTTAACTCAACAAGCATGTTAATTGAATAAATTTCACAAAGAAGAGGATGTTTGCACAAGAATCATGGAATTCAAAAGTAAAAATCCTAAACATATTTAAATCAAACACTGAAAGAAGAAAACTTCAGGCGTAGAAGTATCATCTGAAATTTTATCTGAAATAAAACTTGATGAAGAGTAATTTTATCTGAAATAAAACTTGATGAAGAGTATCTTTAACTCCACGCCTCACTACTACTCATTGGCTTTCTCTTAAAATTTCATTCCCCACTTCGATTAGATCACTCAGACAAAGACCCTTCTTCAGTTGTTTGAATTTGAACTAATAAAGAATGTGACATTACATTACTGAATCGTGAAATGCAGTATAATATATTAAACTAAATCGCGTGAAAATACCTCAAAAGCTTCAACAGACACCGGAGGCTACCGTAAAAACGAAACCCACACCGGACAAACGAAGGAGAATGAAGATGAAGGAAGGAGAGAGACCTACGAAGCACGAAGTACGAACGACGGCTTCAAACAAAAACGAAGGTATACCGGTTTCTTTAAATTTAACCTAATCGGGGTGAACCGTCAACCGAACCGACGGGTTCAGTTTGGTTTGGTTCGGTTCAATATTATTATTCTTGTAAACCAAACCAACCCAAGCCGAATCGAGTTTATCAGTTTTTGTAGTACCCAAAAATTAAGATAATTTTAATTATCTTAAATTTATTTAATTATGTTGAATTTTGGATGTTGGATGAGAATGGTATAAATTTGTTGAAATTAAAATTAATTAAGTATTTATTAGAATAATATATAATTAATTACTGAGATTGAAATTTTTGGTATTGTTATATTGGATGGTTAAAGATGGAATGATTTTGATGAAATTTAAGGTTATTGGTGACTTATGTGTGTTTTAAGTAGGTTATGGAAGATTTATGATAATTATATATATTGAAAAAGAAATATATAATTATTAAGTGTTGTTTTAGAAATATTAAAAAAAAAAAAAAAGTTGATTTGATGAACAATTAATGGAGAAAAGAGAAAAGACTTAGGTTAATTGGAAAAGGGAAAGGAATAATGCTAATAACAATAAATGTTCCCTGCCCGAGCCGATTGCTTCTCCCAGCCGAACCATAATCCCCTTCCCAAGCCAAGTTGCATTGTTTTTGGGTTACTCTCAAATATCAAGTTCATTACTTTGGAAGTAATTTAGTTTTGGATTTAAGTTGCATTTTATTTAATTTAGATTTATTTGTTTGAAGGTCATTGACATTTTGGAAAAAAAATGGTGTTGTTATGAAGTTGTTCCCATTCAAGGTTGTCTTTGCTTCAACCTTAGCCTTTGGGTAAGTTTGGATGCTTAAGTAAATATTTGATTGATGGGTTGACAAAAGTATTTATTTTAATTTTGTGTATGATTAAGACTCAATTAATTGGGAATTGACCGTTAGGAAATGACTATATTATTTTAGCTAGCCTCCAGGTAAGAGACTCTTCTATGTAAATTTCGACATTAAAGCTTGTATGTAAATTTCGTATTTGAGATGACCGTTATAAATGGCTACATAAGTGACCGTTATGTATGGCGGAGAGATGTATGACTGAGATATGTTATGACCAACATACATTATGAATGAGATATGCTATGAATGAGATATGCTATGATTGAGATATTTTTTACTGAGTTATGATTTTATGATATGCTATATATGTATAGACTATAGTGTTTTGTTAGCTTTGTCTGTTAGAGTTGTACCATATGGGTGTTCCTCGAGATCACCACATATTTATGCTTGTGTGGCTAGGTTTTATGAGTGATTCGATGGGATCACTTACAGCTTGACTCTCCTTTAGGGTGATTCCTTCGGGTTCACTGAGGGTCTAGATGTGTCCCTACGGGATCACTGGATAATGTGCATTCGGGAGCACATTAGTTATGCGGTACCTTCTTACAGGACTCTAACGAGAAGTTAACAGACACGTAGCGAACTAACAGTAAGTCCCTTACTAAGTATAAATTTATACCCTCTTTTCTATGTTTAATTTTTCAGGCAATGGTAGAGGTAAAGACAAGCTGGCGAATGACAAGAAGTGACTGTGGTTCGCCATAGGAGACAGTTTATGTTTTCTTTCGCATTTATGTTTTCAATATTTAGTTTTTCAGGAATTTATTTCATAACTCATGTTTACTTTTAGATATTTCTTTTTAAATAGGGCTCGAACTAATATTTTATTTATTATTTTCTTTACATACTTTATTTATATTTTATGATTAAATATTTGAAACGTTTTTTTTAAACTTAGTGTTTTCTTTGATTTAAATAAAAAAAATATGTATTTGTTTTAATGGTAATGACCTCAGCTTAGTATAAAATGTTGAATCGTTATAGGTTCAGCTCGTCGATTCGTAAGGATATAAATTCTACCACTTGAAATTAAAAAAAAAAAAACCCCACATAGAAATAGAATCATTCAAGTGAGTCATTCATGTGGCAAAAGAGAGACTCCAGATGTCATTGGAGTTATATCTTTGCATGCTTGTCTTGCTAAAATGTGGTTCGAATATCACATTTCATTTGAGGTTAGCTTTAGATGGATTCAATCTATTCGGTCATATGAGTACCTCGTACAGTATGTGGCATCTGGTGTTAATTCCGTATAATTTGCCACCATGGAAATGCATGAAAGTGTCAAAATTCTTTATGTCATTGCTCATTCTCGGTCCTAAATCCCCTGACAAAGAAATTGATGTGACCTACAACCATTACTTGAGGAACTAAAAAATCTATGGACGTCTGGTGTGTGTACGCATGATTGTCTGACGGATCAATATTTTCAGTTGTATGCAGCATTGTTGTGGACAATTAATGACTTTCTGACATATGGTGATCTATCCGGTTGGAATACAAACGGATATCAGGCATGTTCCATTTGCATGGGGGATAGATCATCGTTCAAAATATGCAAAAAGATAGCATTCATGGGGCATCGACGATATCTTCCAGACAACCATGTTTGGCGTAGAAGTAGACTCCATGATGGAAATGTAGAGCATAAACCACCTCCAGTTGTAATGAATGACCAAGAAATATTGGAACAACTAGATCTTGGAGTTTCTAGTAATGAGTAAGCATCATTCGTTAAAAGATAGAAAAGAAAAAGAGTTCTTAATTGGACTAAGAAAAGTATTTTTTTTTCGATCTTCCTTATTAGTCATGATTACTTATTGGTCAAAACTACTTATTCGTCACAAACTTGATGTAATGCACATTGAAAAGAATGTTTGTGACAACTTGGTCGGTACATTGTTGAATATTGAAGGAAAAACAAAAGATACCACGAATGCCCGATTAGATTTACAAGATTTGAAGATAAGAAAGAATAATTTACATTTGGTAGAAGTGGGTAACCGATTGGTGAAACCAAATGCGAGCTATACCTTGACTAGTAGCGAGCGGATTGAGTTCTTGAAAGTAGTTAAGTTTCCTGACGGATTCGTTTCTAATATTTCACGATGCGTGAATGCAAACGAGGGGAAAATATCAGGTCTCAAAAGGCACAACTGTCATGTACTGCTACGCCGACTTCTTCCAATCGGTGTTAGAGAATTTTTACCAAAAAATGTGTACACTGAAATTACTGAACTGTGTAGTTTTTTTCGTGATTTGTGCGTTAGGACAATAAGAATAAGTGATTTGAATAGATTGCAGTCATATATTATAACTATATTGTGCAAATTGGAAAGAATATTTCCACCTGCTTTTTTCAGCGTCATGGTATACCTTGCAGTTCACTTGCCATATGAGACGAAGGTTACTGGTCCGGTTTCTTACAATTGGATGTATCCTATTGAAAGAAGTCTCCACACACTAAAATAATACGTTCGTAACAAAGCACGTTCTAAGAGGTCTATTGCAGAAGAATATCTTAAGAACGAATTAAGTACTTTTTGTTCACGATATCTAAAGGGGATTGAGACACAATTCACTAGAGATGATTGAAATGGCGATAGCATTGAAAAGGATGAAGTCATTGGTGAGTTCGAAGTATTCATTCAGAAGGTACGACCATCGAGAGCATCACATTTATGAAGTATATCACAAGAAGAGAAACGACTCTTTCATTGGTACATCCTCAACAACGTGGATGAAATAGCTGAGTACTGAAAGTACGCATTTTCTATATCTTGATCAATTCACATATTCATTTGACAATATATATATTTTAGGGTTTTATACCTTGTCGACACGCAAACTCACAATTGGGTACTTTAGGAAACACCTGCTTTTGATACGTCATCAGGGTGAAAGCTTTTATGGACTGTTCAAAAGACACCAACGAGAATTTGTTGATTGGTTCAAAGCTCAGGTATTTCGAGTAAATGACTTTGAGCATTTCTACTTGATACATATTTTATACATTTAAGTACTTTTATGGTACACCAATTTCAGGTTATGACAGAAATGCGTGACAATTCAAACATTCCTCAAGATTTATTTTCACTCCCAATATAATGGGACTATCACTTGATGTCCACTCTTACAGTGAATGCA
Organism: Cucumis sativus; assembly: GCF_000004075.3. Lineage (NCBI taxonomy): Eukaryota > Viridiplantae > Streptophyta > Magnoliopsida > Cucurbitales > Cucurbitaceae > Cucumis > Cucumis sativus. The sequence goes on from NC_026658.2 coordinate 18,640,687, forward strand.
TTATAGGTCGTTGGAGTATGATTCTCGACGCACAACACAAAATAGTGAAGTCATGGTAATCTGGGTATTTTCACTCCCAATATTTTTTACGGTGTTTTGGACGAACTGTTGCACATTCAATATCCATTTGAAAAGCATGCTTGGCTATTTAAGGGTCGATGGTTTGACACAGAGAAAACAAAAATCATAGAACGCACGAGGAACTAGGCTACAAATCAATAAGCACGTCTTGTTTTTTGTTCGTTGAGGAACCCGTGATTCTCGCAACCCAGGCATATCAGGTGTTCTACATTGAGGATCCTAAAAATGGTATTAATTGGAAAATTGTTCAAGTGGTGCAAAATAAACATGTATGGAACGTGCCAAAAGTGAAAGATATTGAGAATGATCAACTTAATGTACTGGAAGTCGTCGTTAAACATCGTGTAGACGAACACGTCATTGAGGATGACACTCTATGTAAGACTGAAGTTGATCCTACAATAGTGGAAAGACCAAGTGTTCGTCATGTCATGAAAAATTTCATAAACGATGAAGATGATGAACAATCATCACATCAAAGCGGGTTAAGCGATGATGAATAACAATGTTTTTTTGACGTATACACACTTTTAGTCATTTTTCTATACATTAATTACGTTGTGACGATAATCACGTTTGTTTAATGTTTATTGATTTTTATGTCTGCAGAAATAATGCAATCTAACTTTCCGAGTAATATGCATGAGGAAGACTATTTCCTTTATCTAGACGCGTTGGATAACGCATGCGGTTCGTCGTCAGTAGACGACACTTCAGGTTCGTAATAACTAGCATACTTAACACAATTTCTCTCAACGAATCATGTTGTTAAGTTATGCTTATTGTATCTAATAAACAATCGTTTTCAGTAAATCCCTCTCATCCGACACCCACTCCCACTGTGAGGAGAGTACGACGATATTCTCGAAACATAGATGTCGAGCGGTACGTACAGCAGAATGAGAGCATTCCCATTTCCATCCTCCCTAAAGGGGATAGACCTGTCTTAGCACAAGCCCCTCGTTTCAGTTGCATGATCAGTGTGTTGACACAAGACAAGTTTCCTATTCAACCTCTGAAGTGGGCAGATGTACCACTAGAGTGCATCGAGGTCGTCAAGGAGGCCTAACGGTAAGTCTGTAAATTTATAAACTATAAAAGCTATACTGACTTGAAATCCATTTCTTTTGTAGGAATTTTCCGTGTTCGATCTAAACAATCCATCACTTAATCGATTTATTGAACATCAAATGCTCACCATGTGGAAGAAATTCAAGTAAGTAACCATCGTCATTTAAAGAAATTTAGCGACCCTGAACAAGCACGGGCAAACCCATCCCCGAGATTGGTCAATCGGGTGAAATGTTTCTGTGACCACTACATCACTCGACAATTTCATGTAATTTATATATTTTTATATTGAAATCAATTAACATTTATTTATTTGAAAGTATAATGTTTTGATCATCGTCATTTTTGGAATGTAGAAGCAATCAAATATGTGCAGTGCTGTTAGGGCGCAACAACCTTACAACCACAGGAGCGGCACAAAGTCGTTTCTTCAGAGACAAACAGAGCACACTAAACTACATGGTCGTCCAATGGATCGTGTTGAGTTATTTAGAGAAACGTGTGTCAGTACTAGTGGCGAGTTCATTTCACCAACCTAGTAGGTCGCCGCAAGGTCAAAACTTTTTCACTACTTCCACCTTTGTGCTGAGAAATGATATTCATCGAGATACACTAGGTCTTGATTATTAGATAACATGAATTCAATTAATGAAAAGAATACTTCAACCTTAACATATCTCTCTTTCTGCTCATCAATCATGGATCGAATCCTAATTTCTTTTATACTGAATGTTTGTATATGGAGTATGGTCCTTGATATCACATTAGATAACATGAATTTTTAACTCAAAACAAATTGACAATGAAAAGAGTAATTCATTTATGTTATACAAGTATTATAAGGCCCTTCGATTGTTTTCAATATGACATCTTCAGCAAGGCTCATGCACCCTTCTTTATCTAGTTTTGTTTATCTTAGCAATCACCTTTTTCAGGTCAATTTTGTAACAAACTAGTCCCTTTTCATGCTTGTTATGAAGTCACCCCATGGTCTTTTGGATAATACTACAGTATCTCTTGTGGCCATACAAGTTGACCTTATAAACCTCTCATGGTCCCATTGCAAACAAGGGATTCTCCAAAAAATGTAAGCAACCTTGATCCCTCTTCCTGACCTAAAAGCATGAAATTCGAAACCAACAAATAATTAAGCACACCCAAGAGATAATTAATACATACATAAGATGCGAAGAATGTAAAGATAAATTAGTTATGCTTGTATTGATTTTATAAGTGTATATTACTTTTTTTTTTTTTTTTAACTTTCAAACACCTTTCTAAACACTTATGAGTTATGAAGTTGTAGTATGAATATTTTGAAATATTCTTTCCAGAGAGAACTCAAAGCAATTACGGCATAAATTGTGCTAACATGAACAATTTGGGTGTCCAAGAGGAAGGATCTCTATAGCATATGTTTCAGTTTTTCTACCACATGGTTGATACAATTTCTTCCCCCATGCAATGGATCCAATTTCTGCTTTAACTATTGACCCATCTACTGAAATGGACTCGAAAAACCAGAACCCAAGAAGCACGGCTAAAAGAAGCGATCGAGTTGGAGTTCATATTTGCACAGAAAAAAAAAGTATCTATTGGGGGATTTCATTCAGATGGGCAAACACCATTTAAGTACAGAATGTCTCATAAAGAAGACACTTGAATTCCTGGATTATATGGAAAGAATGTGGAGAAGAATATAAAAGAATAATTCTTTACAACTAAGAGCCTCATAACTATGGGAGGTTTTAAGTAAGCCATGTTGATATGTATTGAAAGGGATTTCGTCTTGCTAATTAGTGGCGCCCTTAGGTTAAACTTTCTCTGTAAAGTCAAGTTCTTAAATTAGTTTAAAACAAGCAAGCCTTGTGACTAGGCTACTGCCTACTAGTCATAACAAATTTTCAACATTCCACAGTAGAGCTGATCGTCAAAATGCTGCACCGATAAAATATCCAATATCAACTTAGGTTGGTCTACTTCAGGCTTTATCAAACAAACATTTTTTATGCACAAAGAAGTAGATTGAAATTGAAATTTACTCACTTGGCTGATGGATCAGACAACTAGTAGTTCCAAAATGTTTGTAGATTTCCCTTTTTGCTCCAGCGTGATAGATTGCAGTTGCAAAATCAACTACATATATAGGGCCATAGGGGTGAATGCGATTAGCTATCACTCATTTGCCACAAGTGGGCAAATGTCGATATGCATTAATTCTAGCTCAATAGAATGAAACATATTGGAGATCACCAATAATCCCGACAAGAGCATGAGCCATCCTTAAAATGATGGAACCGATTAGCATCTCTCAAGATGATCTCTCTTCCTGTAACCTTCGCAATTAGTTTAATTGCAGCGTGGCAATCCCCACAGACACGGAGATTCTTCATTACACGAATCGGCATACCTATTGGTATTTTGAGAAGTCCGTATGCCACAGCCAGTTTCTCACTATGGTACTCCAAGCTTTGCACTTTCTCTTCTTCATCTACGTCATGTAGCACAAAACTTTGATCTGGGTAATATCCTGCCTCTCTTAGCAATCCAGACAACCACTCTAATATTCTATTGATCTCAGAATGCTCAGGGTGTCCCGAGCTATCACCTCCCGTGAACTTATGAACTTTCTTCTCGACAACAATCCAGCTACAGCCTGGGTACTTGCTCACACGCCTATCTCTCATATTTCTCCTCAACTCAGCAACATCATCCCATCTACCTTGAGATGCATAGATATTTGACAACAAAATGAAAGGCCCTGCATTTTTAGGCTCAAGCACTAGAAGCTTTTTGGCTGCAACTTCAGCCAAATCCAATTTCATGTGGGTTCTGCAAGCACCTAATAAAGCACCCCAAATAATAGCATCGGCTTCCATTGGCATTTTTTCTATTAGATCCATTGCCTCATTTAGTTTACCAGCTCGACCAAGCAAATCAACCATGCAGGCATAATGTTCAATTTTTTGTTCCACTTGATACTTCGTTTCCATGGAATTGAAAATTTCTAAGCCTTTTTTCACATTGCCAGTGTAACTACATGCCGAAAGAACTCCAACAAATGTGACATCATCTGGCATGATACCTGAAAAATGCATATCGTGGAAAACTCGTAATGCTTCCACCCCTAGACCATGTTGGGCATATCCTGTGATAATCGAGTTCCACATGACAACATCCTTAACTGCAAACCTATCAAATACTTGTTTTGCTTTCGCCAGATTGCCACACTTTATGTACATTGAGAGAAGAACGGAGGCAACATAGACATCAAGGTCAAATTGGGATCTCACAAGCTGGGCATGTATCTCTCTACCATGATCAAGATTAGCCAAGCCAGCACAAACGGAAAGAACGCTGATCAAAGAAGGAAAATTTGGCCTTATTCCTTCTCTTTGCATCATACGAAACAACTCAAGTGCATCTAACTCAAGGCCTTTCCGTTCATACACTTTAATCATAGCACTCCATGTTCCTTCATCCTTTTCTCTCATTTGATCAAACACTTGTCTTGCTTTTGGGACCTCCCCATTCTGGCCAAAACAAAGAATCATTGCATTACAAGCAACAACCGACTTAATTGGCATTGCATTAAAAAGTTCTGAAGCCTCATCAAGCCGCCCACAATTGGTGTAGCCTTTCAGCATAGCAGTCCATGAAACCTCATTTTTCTCTGGCATGACTTCAAACAGCTTTCTAGCAATATCCACTTGTTGGTTCTGCACATATCCTGTTATCATCGTAGTCCATGACACGACATTCCGACGAGGCATCTCATCGAAAAGCATACGAGCTTCCACTAAACGGCCTACTTGGCAATACCCTCCAATCATATTAGTTCGTGTCACCACATCCTTCTCAGGCATCATATCGAAAAGCCTACAAGCCTCATCAATCCGTCCTTCTTGAAGAAGGCCACCCAACATCACCGTCCAAGATACTACATTCTTTTCAGGCATTTGCCAAAAAAGTGTCTCTGCCTCAGAAATCATACCTTCCTTCACGTACCCTCTGACCATTGCAGTCCAGGAAACAACATTCCTCTCAGGCATTCTATCAAACACTTCCCTAGCTTCATTGATCATCCCATTGTTAATATACCCAGAAACTAAACCATTCCAAGATATAGTATTCCTCTCAGACATTTTATCAAACATGTTCTGGGCTTCCTGAGGCCGTTTGTTCTGAAAGTACCCAGCAACAATTGAGTTCCATGAAATGATGTTTTTGTCACGCATTTCATCGAACACAACCCGAGCCTTTTCGATTTGACCCAATCGAGAATACCGGGTAATAAGAGAATTACGTGAAATTATAAAATTAGAACAGTAGAAACGATTTAGCACCAACCGGAAGAACATTAATCCAGAGAACATTGAATACCCAGGTTGAGAAAAACACTACAAGTTCCAAAATTTTGAATAACAAGCTATAGAAGCAAACAGTTAAAAGAATACTAAATGAAGAGGCAGAGTGATGAAAGAACAGAACTTTACTTTTCTTCCACTTGCCTAAATGGAGAAAAGAGATTCAAAACGAAATAGTAAAATAATCCGCCAAGTCAGTGACATCTCTTAACAAATTATTTTCGTAAATGAATTGCCTCTTTCACCACGTAAACATTTTCCACACAAGTTTCATACCAAAATATAAACCAACTATTTCCTAGGATCATTCTACACAGTTAATTTTATTTGTGTGTACTCTTTACCACACTCTTTACCACACTCTTCTGTCAAGTTATAGTCATACCAAAAAAATTCTAAGGCATTAGTAAGTAAAATAAATTTTCTTAAATATAATCGGTCTTACCATGCCTCACACACCAAGTAGAGATATTAAAAAAAAAACCAGTAATCCGACTTATCCAACCCAAACCATAAGGGTTGAGTTGGGTTAGATTTTTATGTTGAGTTGGGTTGGATTAAAAAAATAGAAAAATAAGTTTTTGTGTCAGATTGTCAGGTTGAAGGGATCGAGTTGACCCAACCTGACCCGGTTGTACATAATATAATAATAATAATAATAAAATCTAAACTAAAGAGAAGCCCAAACCACCAAACATCTTCCTCTTCATTTCGCTTCACTTCACATATCTCTCCTTCAACCTCTTCTTCATTCGCACGCAACCGTCTCCTTCAACAAGATCTCTATCATTCGCCCCCTCGCTCTGCCTCATAGCCTCTCCGACGTTCGCCTCCCTCTCAATCTTCACCTCCACCTCACAGTCTCTCCATCGTTCGCTCCTCTCTTGAACATATCTAAGGTTTGATCTTGAATATTCTTCCTTAGTTTTCATTGAAGTATTTTTTTTTGTTTAGTTTTAATGAGGTATTAATTACACCACAAGATGGATTTGAGGGTTTGTTTAGAAGAAATTGAAAAAATGTTTGAGGTGGTTGAGGTGGACCGAAAAAAAATGTTTCAACAATTTTTCAAAAGTGTGCTAGTTTTACTAGACAAAACCTATTAAAACGATGTTTCTCACAATTTTCCATTCAACAAATTTTATTATTGCTGAGTTTAATCCAACAATAATCGACATGATGTCTATCGAACAATAATCGACATGATGTCTATCGATCAAATTTTGATTTTACATTCCTAGAACTGTTGTAATAAGAACTAAATAACGAAAAAATTTACTCGGTTGATATATTCACAAGTAACTTCAACAAAAAAAATTATGGAATAACTTTATTATTTTTGTGAGTATAAATGATAGCGTATAAAACACGATATCTTATAGTACTTAACTCAAGGTCATTCTTTCATTTTACATGTCTATTCCTTGATTTTTTAGGTATCGAGCATAATTCAGGTTATTCCATCCCATAATGTCAATTTCGGGACAAAGCGAGCTTAATTGAATGGGTAGAGTGTCAATGGGAGTGAGGAAATTTAATTGGAGCAAAGAAGGAAGGGTGCTACAAGACAGAGTGAACGATTTTCGTGCACAACCTTCAACACTGTGAAGTTATCCTTGTTAACTTTGTGGAGAATATATCCAAGTAAGACACATAATTCCAAATCTAGCTATTTAAAAAAAATTGCAAATATGGCGTTGAAAACTAAAAAAATGATATTTTATCTCGGAGTCTTTTAAAAAATACAACAAAGAGGTAAAATATTTACAAAGTATAGAACAATTTTGAAAGTGAAAAAAATCCACATGCCCACAATAAAAAATTCCAAAAATGCCACATTAATTGACATCCAATGTGCGTGATATATTAGGGAAATGATCATTTAGATTTGACTATTCTTTCTGAGATCCTTTAGATTTGGGTAGACAAATCTCAACGATTTTTTTTCAAGATTTTTTTTGTACACAATCGTTTATATTTGAAAAACGATCGTTTAGATTTGATCATTTAAATTTGGGTAGCCAAATTGCAACGATTTTTTTTCAAGAGTTTTTTAGTACACGATCATTTATATTTGAAAAATGATCATTTAGATTTGGTACACAATGTTTATATTCGTAACATGACCCACTACAAGAACGAGAGTTTCCCAACATCGTGACGGACGTCGGGAAACAAAACGTCAAGAAACAAAACTAATATTGACGCAGATAATGTGGCGTTGGTTTAATCTCGCAAGCCTGATGTCGTAATCCCAAACGTCAGACATCGTCCGTCATTTTCATTTTTTTTAATTTATCATTAAGCTTTCCCCACGCACTCAAAAATAACGTCAGGGAACCTTAAAATGTAAATTTTATTTCTAAACTTTTCCCCGACGTCAAGGACAAACACATCAGAAAAAAGTGAATATATTATTTAATTGTTGAGCATCCCCTAACGTCAACGTTCCTGGCGTCGGGAAAAGAATTATTATTATTTCATTTTTTAATTTTCCCCGACGCCATGCGAACATATGTAAAAAATGTGTAAATATTTTCTCGACGTTTCACTTTATGGCATCGGAAATAGGGAGATCTCCCGACGTCTTCGAAGTGCGTCAGAAGATCTCCTACATATTTGAGTTGTGCGTTCATAGAAAACAGAACTTAAATCGAAAGGAAAAGAGGAAGATCAGGCCTAAAGAGAGAGATCGTCGTGCCAAAGTCGTATGCCATCCTATTTGACTGCCGCTCGCCACCTATCCTGTCGTACCACCCCTGTCCAATGTTGTTGCCTACCCTATCTCTTTGTTCTTTGAACTTCAAAAAAGTAATTTTAAAAAAAAAAAAATCCCTAAAACTCTTTGATAATTTAGATTTATTTTGTGGTTGAATTAGATTTATATTTGATTTTGTAGGAGTGGATTAATGGATTATATTGTAATGAATTAGTGTGTACAATTTGTGGAATGTTGTGATTGTTGTTGTATTTGTGGAATAAATTCTTTGAACAGTAAAACAATAAAACATAATACGAAGAGAAAGAACATAGAGCTCTCATTTTTACAGTTGCTCTTGTTCTTCTTCTTTGAATCCATGGAAACTTTAACTAAAATAGAAGTAAGGTTTTACCATGTTGTTCTTGTTGTTACTGTTGGAATCCATGGATGAAGAGCTCTCGATTCTTCGAATATTGTTTGAGTGTTTACTGTAAAGAATGCAAGTTGAGGAACGTTTTGTGCATTAAAAGATTTTAAACTAATTTTAGTATTTAGATTTTTATTTAGTGGTTGGTTTTAGTATTGTAAGGATTTTGGATTTTTGATTTAAGATTGAAGTCAAAATTCAAGATTGAAGAATGCATAATGTTGGGAGGGACGTTATTCTTTGTTATTCAAAATTACATAAAACTATGTTGAAACTTTGTATTTATATTGTATGTATAGATTGTAGATCGTATGCACGTTTGATATTAAATTTGTGATATATTTCATACTTATAATATGTTATTGAAGCTGCAAATAAAGAAAATGAAGAGTATGAGAAGACTATAGAAGAGCTTAGATGCAATAATTTTCTTTGACTGCGTTTGAGAACCTTGAATCCAAGAATTAAAAAAGAGAAGAATGTGCAATGAGAGAAGTTTAACATTATTACGAGTTGTGTCAAAAGAAAAATGAGGTTGCTTCAAATAGAAACGACCCTTGCCCTGGTGGTTTCAGAAAACTGATTGAACAAGTGGAGCAGAAAATGATGAGACCGAGAACTGAACAGGTAAGCTATGGAAAGTTCCTTAGTTGCTTTGATGGCATCTATCTAAGCTTTTATATAGTGATCGTTTAGATTTTATCGTTTAGATTTGATAGTTGCCAAAACGAGCTTTTAACTCACAATAACAAACATAATCTTCCATCCTAGAGGCGTGAGGTTTGAATTTCTCAACATCTAATTGTTGTACTAAAAAATAATAATAAGAAAAGAATGAACAGATATTAGGAAAAAAAACTCTGAAGATGTTTGTTTTTCTATTATTTTTTTTTTCAACATGTAGTGAGTGTCATATATAGATGTCATGGAAACAAAAGTAAACAAAAGGAGAAAAATAATTATTAGGTAGATGTCACCTTGAATTGAATCCATGACCGAGTTAGCTAACTTTTAAGATATTTATTATAACATACTTTTAGTATTTTTTTAACTGTTTTAATTGTACTCGGGATAAAGAATATTCTTGAACTTCAAAAAAAATTCAAGCATGCAATTAAACTTTCAAACAACAAAATTTTTTTAAAAAAAACCCATACCATTGGTTCTATATGAAAACCGTGAGTGTTTTAAGAAAACTCGAAATTTGAAAAAAAAATTAAAAAACCTCCCAACTTAAAGATTGTTAAAAAGTATATTTGTACAAACAAAAACAACGAGTACCTCGTTGCAAAAATACTTCTTTCAAAAGTTGTATGAGTTTCCTTATATTTTAAAAAAAAAACAGGACTAACCCAAAGTAACTTCAAATAAACTCATAACTATACAAACTATTGAAACATTTTTAAACTTCTTTTTTAAAAGGTTTTTAATGGTAGAAACATTATTTTGAAGGTTCAAGATATCTTCTTAAATGGGTATTTTCAATTTATGCCCTTGTTACTAAAAATAAGGATATGTATAAAATTCTTTGAAGCTTAAGAGTATTACTATAATTTTCTTAAGTTCACATAGTCAGTTTTGAAACAGAGTATTAATAGCTTCCCTTCCATACTAACCATAAGAATACTTTTTAAAACATTTTGAAGTAGAAGGTTATATTAATGAAACTCTTAAAAGCTAAGAAACTTGGGGATTTTTCTCCTCACCATAATTCATATCTTTAAAGTTCAAATAAATGAAAAAAATGGCAAATTTAGAAAGAATTGCAGTGGTCCCACAGTGAACTGATATGAAATCACTTCTTCACAGAGCGAAGTAAAAAGATTCTTTTTAACTAAAAATATGACCATGCCTCAAATGGACAATTGGGAAAAAGCATCTATATATATATATATAATTAAAATAAAAACATGGCCATTTGGTTGGGAATGATGTAATCCAATATACTTCTAATTCTATTGGCCAAGATAGTGGAATCTGAATGTGTTTTTCTCAACATGGTATATTTAAAATAATAATAATGACAATAAAAGTAAAAAAAATATCACCTTCTTAGTTCTTTTAAGTTCTCATGAGCAGCCACTCTAAAATATGACTTGCCATTTGCATAATCTATACTCAAAAAGCATCTTTCAATATCTAAAAAGGCATAACTAATAGAAGTAACACTGAACAATATGATATGGGCTTAATATTGAGCAAGCAAATGGCTTCTTTGCCTTTATTTACTGAAATTGTTACTATCAACTAAGTAGTCTTCTTAGTAGCATATATAAGTTAGTAAGCTGTGCATCAAATTCTATTCACAGTATTCCCCACTAATCTGGCCTCCTAAGTAATCTCAAAACGAAAGAAAGAAGCTATCTACAATTTGGCCATTAAGGAAATTATTTCCTCTTTTCAAAGAGAGAGAAAAAAAGAAGAAAAGGCAAGGCCTCCCTTTCAACAAGGCTTTACCCTCCCATTGCCCTACCCGTCTCAATCTCAAATCAACATATGTTAAGAGATGATATACGTGACCTGTGTGTGGTTATGTTGTCAAAGATCTTGTCCCAGCCTCAAGAATGCTCCGACTTGATCAAAAGTTGAATCAGACCAAGGAATCACCTTGTCCGATGCTGAACTTGCAGAGAGGGCAGGTTGCGTTTATTCGAAGCCATTTGACAATGCATCGAGTATGGAAATGATGATTACAAGGAAGCATGCACAATTGAACTCCATGTACATACTGAGCAAGGCATATGCAGCATGCCTGCAAATATAATACCATAGAGTTAATCAAATAGCAAAGAGTCCTACAATGCTATGATAAAAGGCACTATGAAGGATAAAAAAAGATTCTTCTAAAACAAGGAATCATGATTCAGTTTGTGTCAGATAAAGCATTTTAAAAGAAGAAAACTCCATGGAGAAATATCTTGTAAAGGTAACCAGGATACCTTTGTTGATGGTATACATGTAAAAATAGGAAAATTTTGTCGAAGTAACAATACAAGATGTCTATTTTATGAGTATGATGATACGGGGTAAAAGTAGAAACTGTGCAGATAAATTATTGGTTAAATTATAACAAATATCCTTGAACTTTGGCATTTATTTTTAAAAAATTCTTATACTTTCAAAAGTTGTAATATTACCCTTGAACTTTTCATAAATGTTTCATAAATACTCTTGTGGTAGAAATTCTTTAGAATTTAGAAACAAACTGAGATAGAAAAATTTTCATTTATCCATGGTGGTATGAAAAGAGAATGAAAGTACAAATAAGATTGTTGCTCACCGAGTCCTCTGCATTTAGAGTGTGTTCAGTTGTATGACCATTGTAGCCAGGCTCCAATGTCATCCCAACTTCTTGTTTCTTGTCATTGTCGAACGACTCAAGTGGATTGTCTTGGTGAAACCTGTACTTGGGAAGTGCCCTAATTTCATCCTCAGAGGCACCTTCTAGGAAATTCATGGTATAACCATATGCTAAAAATGGTATTATGCAGCAAACAGCAAAGAAACCAACAAACGCCATCCCGGTGCAGAAGATAATAAAAAACACATCAAAGGCTAGGAAAACAACTGCCAACCTGCATTTGATATCATGAGTCCATCAGTGAAGCCTCATATTTGACTTCCATCAAGACAAACGAGAAGTTTTCATACAAATATGACAATGATATTGAAATGATAACGACAACGACAACAACAACAACAACAAAAAAGGTATCACCAAGAAACAATGTAGAACTCAAGGGAAATATAACCACAGGTCCAGAAGCAGAAACTCAAAGTAACTAGAAAATAATATGAAAACACGACCTGAGTGCTTCTTTCAGTGATGAACAGGAGTTAGTGAAAAGGAAAGCGCATTTATCACAAAATAACATATTTTAGACTCACACATTTACGGGAAGTTATATCGGAATCGAGATCACAAAATGAAGATGCATTATTTATTCTCACAAAGTAATTTGAGAAACTAGTAAATCTAATGGAATTTTAGAAGCTGCGATAGCTAGTGATGGAGAGCGAATACATTTCAAGCAAACTGGTATATTCCATATTACATCATTATTCTACTAATTTGCTGATAAACCACAGGCATGGTTAGGTAGAGAAAGAAAAGGGTTTCAAGACCCTAAGAGAGAGTATTAACCAGTACAGTCGGGGAGAACCTTCCAGAAGAGCTTGGCCACCCATGACAATCCAATAGAATCCAAATACCCACCAGATATATGCTACCATTGTGTTCAGTGCTTCCAACCTTTTCATAACTCTAGGGAAAAAACAGAGGGGGTAAAAAGAGAGTTGAACAAGACTGAAAATACAAAGATTGATGAAACATCTACATGTATTGTCACAAGAAGAAAAATAAGTAAACGTGCAAATATCTTGACTGGAAATAAATTCCTGCTAATAAGTGTAAAATCCTTCAGAGACATGGAAACCAAAAACCTAATCCAATAAATTTTTAAATGGAGAAACAAGATTTATTACCATAAATGAAATAAAGATACCTAAGCAAGTCCTTTACCAAGGGGAAACCCCAAAGTACCTAGGTGATACATAGTTTCTTAGCATACATAATCAAATTCATTACCATATATAATACGTGCTACATTCTTTACATGAGACGAAAAAACATCATTCCAAATATAAATTAAGTATACTGCACATAGTAACCACTTTAAAAGCAAAAAGTTCAAATAAACATGTCTTTTTTTCTACAAGAACCATAACAAAACTATCAAACTTGTCACTAAGTTCACCCTCATTAGTAATGGCTGAATTCAGTAACAATGTTGCATTAGACACCAAAACTTTCCTCCTACATTCTAAAAGTATCAATTTATGATTTGACATGGAAAAGAATACTCAATTCAACCGACTGTCAAAATATAGAATCCCTTCGAAATTAAACTAGTAGAACTCAATTCATCAAGTTAGCTCAACATCCAAAAGAACTCTATGCCAACGACTTGGGTAGTTTTCTTTCCCCCCTCCCAACACCATGAAGAAAATGAAAAAAAAAATAATATATGGGATGACACATGCATATAATCCGATAGTTAATTAAACTGATCGTAATCTATTCGATGAAAATCCCCACAAAGTAGCAGAAAATCTTCACATAACAATCATTCTAAGAACCCAATAAGTAAACTCATCGGAAAACCGAATACAGTCTAAAATTAGACATAAAAGAGAAACCAATTCAAACCAAAAACCCCACCCCGACAAAATTTTCCTCAAAACAGAAGTTACCTTATACGATTGTGAGAAAGGCGAAGTTCATCCTGAGCCCCACGATTCTCAAAACCAAGTCGATAGCGACTACTCCTTCTCAAGTAAGCAACGAACACAAAAAAGACATGGAAAAGGCACTGAACAGCATAACCCGAAAGCCAGAATCTCAAAGGAGCAGTAGGTTTCTCTTCTGCAGACAATACCAGCACTATGACAGATAAAAAGACGAAGAACAAATTCCAGAACAAGTCGAGTACCAAAATAGGCTTGATAAAGGAAGACCCATTCCGGAATAGAACACGACGCTCGTATTCATTATCATCTTCGTCATCGTCGACTCGAGGATCGGCACAGTCACCAAATATTACGCCGCGATGTTCCATGATCAAATTTGCAGCGTCTTGAATCAAGGGAAGCGCGAATCTGGAGCTCATGGTTCGCTGCCAGGACAAGAAACCAGAGTTGGATGGTCGAACGTCGTCCATGAAAAGAGAAGTTGGGCGAAGAGTGATGGGAGCGGGGAGAGGTGATCGGAGAGAAGGGAAAAGGCGCCGGTGAAGAAAGCGAGGAGTTGCAGTGAGAGTGGGAATAGAAGGAAGAGGAATAATAAAAATTAATTAATAAATGGAATTGCGTATATCCTTCAAAACGTCGTCGCTTCTTTAGTGGGTATGAATGAATTTAACGCCTTTGTTTGGATGGTGGTTGTTTATGTTCGGATAAGGGATAATGGGGGTGGGGGGGAATTTAATTCATTTTTGTTTAATTAATTTCATTTCATTATATCCTTTCTTATATATATATATATACACATATATTTACATTAAATTCATCATTAATTCATTAAGGAACTTCATAATTTATTAATCCACTTCGGTTTCAATTTTGATATTCACAATTATCCATTCATCCATTAAATCCATATTAAATAATTATATGCATACATATATAGATATTAACATTCAATATTTAAATACTTGAAGTGAGTATAAAGTAAAACAACAATGTTAAAGAGTATATATTTTGAAACTGAAGCAATGCTTCAATTTTTCAAGGATAACATTTTAATACCTGTCATGAATTTGAAATCAAACTTAAAAACAATATTAAAATTATATTATTTTAAATGTTAAGAACCAAACAAATAACTTTTTTTAAAAAAATTATATATGTTTGAAGCTCGCTGGAACAAAAAAGAAAATAAACTAAAATAAAAAAAAATCAATATTATCTTTCTAAAAAAACCACACTACAATTATCGAAATAGTCATAACTCAATTATAAACAATAATTAAAATTTATCATGTTTTTAATAATTAAAAATAAATCATAATTTTCGTCATGTTTTATAATAATTAAATAATAAACATAAACAAGAGACTTAGAAAACGAACTAAAAGTTATTATTTATCATAATTATTTAATAAATAAATAAATAGAAAATATAAAAAGAATAGAAAATAAAAGAAGTATTATAGAGTTGTTAAAGAGGTAGTTAGTATAATAATTGAATGAAATTAATATGGAACGAACTTATTAGAAAATAAAGAAAAATAAACAATAAAGTCTAGATTTGTATGGTTGAATTAGTTCACTAATACTTGGAAAGATAATTGAGAGGAATTAAATATAGAAGGAATTTATTAAAAACTATAAGTGATAAGAAAAAAGAAATTAAAAATAAATAAAAAAAGGATAAAATTAGAATATGCAATCTTCAAGTTAAAGGAATCTGCTTCAAATATTTATGGATCACAATGATATTCCTTTAATTTGAAGGACTTTTATTTTTTTTCATTTATAATCCAACTTTATCCAATAATACTATACATATTATTTCACATTTATCCCATTCATATTTAATGGTTTCACAAAAATTCAAGGGACCAACGGTACTTTCAGCTTTTTCAACTTTCTATAGGGCCATTTCACTCATTCACCACTTAGATTTATAAGTCTAAATTATTGAGTAGATGGTTGAGAGTCTGTGAGATCGAATTTGGAGAATATTGTGTTTAGTAGTATATGAGATGATGATGAAATTACACTACCAAAATTTGTCTTGTTTTAATAATAAAGTTAAGTTGTTTACACCGTGTCAGTAACTTAAGAAGTCGATGTACTGAATAATCCTTAAATGTGAAACATATATATTTGTTTCAACTTAAACTTCTAAATTGTTCTAACTCTATTAACCTTACATCTTAAATTAGTTAAAAAGAAAAAAGTTATATTTGAGAAATGTTTTGAATTTAATTTTTACACACGTGTCATATTTTCAAATGTATAGTTTGAGTTTATAATTTTAGTCATGGTACTGTTAAAATTATTAGTCACATCAACAAGTCCTAAATTTAAAATTATTCATACATTATATATTATTATGGTTAAAATTAATATTATTGTTATTATTTAACCAATTTTAATTAAATTTATAAAGGCCTAAAATTGAATACATCCACTGAAATTGAACAAACTCGTAGAAATAATATTTTAATCTAGATTTTATTTATAAAAAAAAAAACAATTCTTTTAAAATTTAAATTATCTATTTGCCAACCAAATTTACTTTCTTAATTACTTAGGCTAGGCATGTCACTTTTCATACCATAGTTTGTATCAAATTTAAGTAGTAGAGATGAATTCTAAATAAATTTCACAAACTATTTTTTAAAAAAGAAAAAAAAAAAACTACTTTATTTAACATTGACTTGGTTTTTTAAAACATCAAGAAAATTTTCCCATTAAAAGTTTTTAAAAAACGGTAAACATAGAAACGATGTTTATATTCTTAATTTTTAAAAACTAAAAAATCAAATGATTATCAAAAGTGGCCTTAATTCTTCGATCTTGTTTAAACTTTACCGAATTTTTCTGATTCTAATTAGTTTGGAGTTGTTAACCAAATTAACTGTTGTTTGTCACTTTTCGAACGAAACATGTGTTAAAAGTTAAAACACTTAATCCAACTATTGACTTTTTGGTAAAAAAAAAAAAAAACTTATGATGTTCAAAACTTAGACTAACACCATTATCACAATCATTATTAATGCCACATATATGTTCAATTTTAATGTTAATTCCACTTTGTTTTTCTTATTACAATTCTTCAAGTTTGACATTGATTAAGTGAATGATCTTATGTAGTATGTCAAGATTTTAATATACTTGTAAGTTGATAATCAATTACATTGCAATCAATTAATCAATTGGTGTTAGTCAATACTTTTTAGTGCTCTATGTTGACTAAAGAAGTTAAAGATTGAGAACCCAACAACTCTTTATTTGGTAAATAGAGGAAGTGCATTATTCCATTCAAATTTAGATCAAACTAATACTTGAATTGATATCATAGTCAATAGTGGAATGATAAGAGAGGTTGAAGGGTTGGATTGAGTTGGGTTTAACTACTTTTTAGATTCAGTTTAATTATTTAATAGGTAAAAATTGTATATTTAATTATTGTTGTATAATGATAAATTAAGATTAACAACTCAATTATCTCAATTTTAGATTATGAAAACTTCTTTCTAATGTTTAAAATTGTTTTTATGAGTTGTTGGCCGATAAATTATCAAAAAATATTATAAAAATAAAGAAAAATTGTAAAAAATAGAACATTTGACCAAATATTTACACTTCATAGAATGAACCAAGTGTAATGAATTTTATCTTTTAGTGATTTTGTTTAATGGAGTATAAGTTGTTTGTCAATTTTTTTATTTTTAAAAAAAATCTAAAATAAAACAATATAAATATAAATATATGTATATATAATAATATTATAAGTAGAAAAACCATATTTTTTTAAATAAAGGTTAGTTCGGGTTGTTATTTTTTGTGAACTCATGAAGACATGAAATAACCCAAGTCATAAGATTTTAATTTTTTTTTAACTTAACTCAACCTGTTGATAATGATAACCCAACCCAAACCATACGAGCTGGGTTGGCTTGGTCAGGTTTTTTAAGTCATTGGATTTTTTTAACACTCCTAAAATTTATAATGAATTCTTTTCCGATCTCTTGATTTTAGCTAGATTTAAATTGATAATTTTAAATGTAAATAAATTTTAAGTTAAATTACAAATTTAGTCTTTAAGAGCTGTTTTGGCCTATCGAGTAGAATTAATAATTTTGAAATTACTATATTGAAGTTAGTAAGTAGTGTTTGAAATGTAAAGTTGTAAGGTTAAATTTGAAAAAAAAAAAAGAATAGACGAAGTTACTCGTAAATAATTTATGAAAAAATCGAGATGGAGAGAAAAGTATGGTTTCTAAATGAATATGAAAAGTTAAAAAAAAAAATGGGCAAAAGTTACTTGTAAAATAGGTAAAGTTGAATAGTGTTTTTACTATTGTGTTGTTAATATCAACTTACCTTAAAAAGTAAGTTGGTGGGTCAAATGATCTTTAAAGGAACGTTTGAGATGTAGAGTGGTTATTATACTATGTGGTTTATAATAAACTGTGTTATTATAGTCTATATTTGGCGCACGAAGTATATAGTATGTGTTTTTGGTGTAGAGTATTATAGTCTATGTTTGGGCTACAAATTATTATAGTCAAAATTATAGCCGTCTGTAAAATAAATATCAGTTATCTTAGATTAAGTTTTCTTGTACTATTATTCTTGTCATACATTTATTTAGGTACATAGAATATTCTTTTTAGAAAACATAGTTCAAATTGTATCTTCCACTAATTTATACAAGCAAATTATTACTACGGGGATGCATTTGTTATAAAATTTTATAATGTAACTTCTTTTTATAAAAATTGATATGTAATTTTATTAAAACTTGTTAATTATGTTGTTCATTTAATAAATTAATATTACATATATAAGTTGATTTTTATAATTATAACAAAATATTTATGCACCGTGTAACAAAATGAAAAAGCACATTAAGCTGCCATTTTTTAAATATTCCAAGTTTGCCCTCTATTTTCATCGTATTTCTTCTCTTTTCTGCTATTTTTCTTCTTCTTTCCATTGTTTTTTTCTCTTGTTCTACATTTTTTTTAAAAACAAAGTTTCAAATAATTATTTGGTTGTTTAGATCGTGGTTGTAAGTATGCTTGTTGTATGGCACCGCAAGATTCATTAGACCTGCAAAAGCTCCATACGAAGCTTAAGTTTTTTTACGGGAAGAAGAGAATGGAAATTTAAGGTTGTGTGTCGACAACCATGTCTTGAAACAAGCCCTGAGGAAAGGGCCAACTCTTGAGTTTGTGGATGCTTACAAGCTCTTCGATTGTATCTGAAGTTTAGTTAACTCCGGCGATGCCATACGACAAGCATACTTCGTAGGCGATTTTGACTTGGGCAAACTACCAAGCACCCCACACACAATACTTCTTCTCTATGACACGCCTTGTGCCTTTTGGAACTATCTCCCCCTAACTATCTGAAGGCTCAGGTGGGATGACCCCTGAACGTAATTTCATCTTGAGTGAGGCCCTCTTTCAGTTGCATGGCTGAGATCATTCTCAATCTCTTAGGTTGGCGAAGGTCTATCTGAACAACGGTGGGGGCAGACCTAGTGATCACTAAATAGTTGGCTGAAGGCATTAGGATCACCTGATGTTCAAGGAGGAATTTCATTTCGAGTACTACCTCAAAGTCATCCATACCTACAACCACGAAGTCTACAAGACCACTCCATCCTCCCAATTGTATTATCGTTCCTTTCACTATTTCTACGACGAGTAAAACTGTAAAATTTACGGCCTTCATTTTTTCTATATCCTTCTTCCAATGAAGCTTCTGCCACCCTTATGAAATTGTGGGTTGCACCAGAGTCAACCATAGTGCTCATTGCGTGCTTCTAGTTGACCCAGGTGTCAACATATATTAGACCCCCTTTTGCACGTCTACTTGTCTCTCCCACTTTCTTTTGAAGAGGCAACAGGAATCTCATGACCCCCACTTTAGAATTCTCAACTTAGTTTGCTTGATTAACTTCCCTTTCTGATTGACTCAACTTGTCATCTAAGTCGGAGGATAGAGAGGCCTGAAAGATGTAAAAGACCGATTTATTCGGACATTTCTTAGCTCGATATGCCTGATTACATATGTACCAACTAAGAGGATGATTTGGTGTGTTTGGATTATTATGTCCTCGCCAGGTGTTCCCCATGTTGGATTGGAAAGGCTACGGTCACCACCAGGACATCTGTCTTCCCCGATAGCTTTAAGAGAACTCAATTATTTCTTTTTCTTCCAATGAAGAACTTTGGTGGCATCTCATATCTTGAGAGTCATTAAACATATCAAACAAACGTTCAGCTATTCCATAGGCTAACGTGAGGTCTTGAATCTTCTACTCATATAGCTTAATCCTTACCCACGACTTCAGCCTTCGATAAAACAGAAGATCTTGTCATTTTTTGACATGTCACATATGTCTAACATTGGCCCGTGAATTGTTTCACATACTTTCGAATGGTTTCAATGTGTTTATTCGCTCAATTTTCACCGAACCAAAATTTCGACATTCTCGAGAAAAAACTACGAACAAAGTTCTTTCTTTAAACTGTCTCATGTGTCTATTGTGCAACATCCTTCCTGAATATCAACATACCAGGACTTCCACCATAACTTCGCATTTTCAGACAGATGCATAGTTGTCAATGTCACTTTGACTTCTTCTGTAATGGTATTTGTGGCCTTGAAGTATTGTTCCATATCAAAGATGAAGTTTTCTAACGTCTTCGCATCTTTTGCCCCACAGAAGGGCTCAGGGATTTTTATTCTGCTAATTGAAATTGTGATTTGCTATTGCTCAATTTGTAAGGTTCACCTTCGTGTTCATCTCTACGATTTCGTTCCTCGCGACATATAGGGTAGCTCAAAAATCTCCTGTCATGCCGTTTATCATTTCCAACATATTCTTGTGGGAGTTATCTATCCTAATAACTCGTTCTATATAGACAGCAGCATGACGAACTATTCCCACGCTTGTAGGTGACATTTCCAGTTCTTACAATTTGTGACTCTATAGTGTCAACTCTTTCAAACTCAGAATGGACGATTGTGCGGTACTTGTTCAAACTCGATGAACAAGTCAGCGGATCAAAATTCGAAAGTCATGGTCAATCTTAGGGTATGATGTAACCTTCCTTCACGTTCTTGAGAAAATTATTTATAGAACATGAGAAAGAAACAAAGAGTGAGACACTGATCAAAAGAAATTTATAAAACTTCAACTTGTAAACAATTATTTCTACAAAAGGTCGGTAGTGAAAGTTGTAAGATCGAGTGTTGATCCACGCGGAATCTATGCAAAGTTTCTTAGAGTTGTAAAATGCAAAAGTAAAACAAGAATTACTTTTATTTTTTGATATCAGAACACAGACGGTTAAATATTCTCTCAGTCAAAAGACCTTATTAAACGAGTGAAGGAATGATTTTATAGATAAAATAAGTTCTACAGTTTGAACCTTGTCACAACATATCAGAAAATGCAAGTGCGAGTGTGTAGCATTTGGGTACCGAAAGGTTGTTTGTCTTAAATAAAGGTTGAAACATAATAATGTCATTTATATTTACTTAGATAAAAAATATGTATTCTAACCTCAACGTTTATATCACAAAAGGTGAATATATGTACAACAAAAGTCTTGAGAGGTTGCTTGCCTTAAATTGAAGTTAAAATATGAGATATGTATCGATTCAAATAAACTGTGAACCTTTTCAGTTCGCATCACTATATATGTATGTATGTATCCAAACTTTTATGTTGCTTAATTGTATGTTTGTTCTAAGTTAAAAGTTAGGTTCAACACCATTCACACTCATCCACTTTCATGTAATCCAAAGCATTCCACTCCTGATGTCACTTAAATCTAGATCAAATATTTTAACCGAATTATACATCAACAGCTGACTAGTCCTAGTCGAACTCAAGGAGCACGTAAATTTCTATAGCACATTAGTTTCAACCCAAGGTAACAGAAGGAGGGGGTCAATTGAATAATTAAAAATAAATTGTGAAAAAATAAATACTATAAAAATAAATTAAAAGTGTAAATCAATTTGAGAAAACTTACCATGGATTTTATCGATCTCCCTCATCATTATATTTGAATGTTGAATTCTCATTGTTGAATTTAACAATTGATACTCCTAACCAATTTGAATAGAACAACTAACCAAATTGTCCTATGCATCAAATTAATGCAAATTAAATCGATGAAATGTATACAACGTCCAATTTACAGTAATTGCATTACAAATAAGGGCTAAGTTAGGTTGAAAACCTAATTTTCATGCGGCTAATTAAACATTCATCAAGTTCAATATTGTAAGTCGATTAGAAAAATACAAGATCTAATAGATTTTTTCAAGCTAACCTAACTTATTTCTTCTAACTGAATCACATACAACTTACCAAAAAAATTGCACAGGATAAAAAGGCTTTCACCATAAAGCGTTCGTTCATCTGACAATATGAACATGATAATTAAAGACAAAATTTAATCTATTGGTGTATTAAACTCAATTCAAATCTCACAAATGTATGGATTAAAGGGAGATACTACAAACTAAACCTAAGAAAAGAGTACCTAGTTATTGGTTGATTATGGTATGTTGATCAATTTGTTTGTAGATCGTAAATTTGTTGGATAATATAAAACATAAAGTAAAAAAAAAAAAAATTCTAAACTCATTTAACCTCTCAATCTCTCTAATCTCTTTCAAAATCTCTCTCTCAATCTCTCTTGTCATTCCATAGAATATTTAGCTACTCTTGATCAAGTTATCACGCTACACAATAAGTTTAGTTTTTTGTTTTTTGTTATTTTTTTCTCCAAAGTGTGTTATATATAGGTTTTTCTTTTATCCTCCTCTCTTGGTGGAATATTTAAATCTTAAATGTATAAACCTAATTATCTAATTTTTAATTGTTCCAAGTTGATTTAGAGTTGTTTCAAACTTATGAACAAGTTTTTTCTTACTTTTTTTCATCTGGAAAACATCTCACAGGCATGCATCTCTCGCAACTTCTTAAGTTCAAATGTTTAATCTCAAATGAATTATATACTTGTGCTTATGTCATTTAGGATGCTTTTATACATGTGTAGGAAATTTTTAGTTACTGTTTAGAAAATGTTTTTTGCTTGCAAACATCTCGCAACCTCCAAACTTTAAATCACTACTACAAAAGTAGCCCTTACTTAAAGTCTTTTACCTATCAAGTATTTGTTTACTTGATGTTTTTAAATGCATCAAGTAATCTAGTACAAGAATAAGAGTCTTTTTCTTGAAAAATTTTAAGCGTCAAGATAAAATATGCTTGACACTATATGTCAAGAATATTTAATTCTTGACACGTTTTTTTTGCATGTTAAGTCTTTCCTTTTTCAAATGAAAAATTTACAATTTAAAATACTCATATAATTACTGCACCTGTTTTGAAACCATATTAATTATTGAACAATTGAATCAGCCCAAATTCTCCATCAAAGAACTAACTTGTTTTGAAGTCCATATAATTATTGCACATATTTTTAAGTCCATATTAGTTGGTCATTGTATACTGTTCAATATACATAAAGTTGGTCACTACGTACTTACAACATCCCAAACTTCTACTATATGAAGAAATTGTTCTACCTAGTTTTATGTCTAATCTGAACAAAATATATCAATCAATGACTGTACACACCTAGGCTTAGAGTCTGAGTTTCTCGATAAAAAAGTGGATCTGTTGGGTGAAGTACCACTTTTTGGACGTAGTAAAAGACCTCAACAATCTGCCAATGAAATAATACAATGTTGAGAACATGTGGTTGTGTTGCCTTAAGAGTGAACTAAGCAAAAATGAGACTACTCAACAATGAACTTAAGTGAACCAATAAACGAAATTTGATGTGTGAAACTAGAAAACAACCTAGAACAATCTGAGTGATATTAAATGAAAATAAATTAAAAAGACAAACTCTTCATCCATAAATTTTGTTAAGGATCCCGTACATATTTAAAATATCAACCAAATCTCACAAATTTTATACTTCTCCTATTACAAAAAGGAGAAGGGAAATTTTATTGTGGAAAAAATTGACTTTTCATATCTTCATTTTGTCCTAAAACTCGGTTTTTTTTTTACTCTATGTTTTATAGGGTTTGTTTTTTTTTTTCTTTTTTAAGTTATATTAATTTAGGGATGCTAAATAAAAATATATTTTGTTTTATACTTGACATTAAAAAAATATTAATTAAAAGTGAATATTACTCTTGATATTTTTAATGTGCAAGTAAATATTAACCACAATTGATATTTATGAAATATAATGTAATAATTAACATAAAAAAGTTTTAAAATGTCCGTGAAATCTCTACTTCTTTTAGTGAGTTTAGACATTTTTTTCTTTAAAATGTTAGTAAAATATGACCATTTTTTCTTTAAAATGTTAGTAAAATATGGCTTTGTACTTGGAAAATTTAGAACGAAATATCACGAAATTAGAAGTTTCATATTATTTAAGCCAAAATACGTACAAATACATGCATGTGTAAAACTGAGTTTAAAAAATCAACCAATAGTAAAACTTTCCAAACTAAACTTTGACATTTAATTCATAAAGTTGTTAAAATCATTACTATTTATTCTAAATGAAAACAAATTCGTGCATGGTGTGTAGTTTATAGAAATCTTTACTATTTTTACATATTAATGCATGGATGAGATTTAATGTAGCTTTTACAACCTTATTGAATAGGATCTGTTCTATAGGTTGTATATTGTGTCCTTGAGATTCAAGGGATTTAATGTAACTTTTAGTATTTAAACCATTGAAAATCGTAGAATTTCTATCATCCTAACTCTTAACAAAACAGTAGTTCGGAAATTTGTATATCTTAAGAATATGGCTTCTTCCCGTATCATCTACTTCGCTCTTATTTTTTCAGGTTCTTTTTCTTTAATTTCCTCCACAAATACTATATTATCATGCGTTGCAAAATCAAATAACCATTACAACACATATTAGATTGCTAATTTGTCTACCTATATATTTATCTTTTTATTTCTTTTATATAGTTGCATTGATGTTTGTGCCTCAAGACGTCTCAGCTGCCCAAAGATGTCAAGACATTTTATATAACACTGGGTGCGATCTCAATGACTGTGGAAAGAAATGTTGGGAGAAGCATCATACTGTTTCACATCAATGCATTCCAACTAATCCTTCTCAAACCATCTATGCTTGTTATTGTTTCTTTGATTGCGGTGGTCAAAAGAATCGATCTGCATACTCGCATCTTCCTTATTTAATGTAATGTACTTAATCACTTAAATTTCTAAATAACATCACACATCTTTTCTAATCTTTGACTGCGTTACAACAATTTGATGTCTTGAATACAAGATTCCATGAGCTAAATTCTTTGAAGTGGACTATTTGGGCAATATCCAATATCCAAACAAATACCCATATTCTTAGTTATTTAAAATAGTAATCATAACCTCAACTAAACCTAAACATTGCTCTATACAAAAAGTTGATTATTATAAGAAAAATTGCAATTGATAACCATTTCAACAATAATAATTAAGGATATAGTAAAAAAAAATTTAAAAAATTGTAAATATAGCAAAACTATCACTGATAGACTTGTATCGATAGACTCTGTATGGTCTATCAGTAATAGACTAATATTTGCAACATGGTTTATCGGTGATAGACTTATATGATTGATAGAATTTAATAAATTTTGCTATATTTGCAAATTTTTTAAAATGTTGTTATATATTTAATTATTTTGAATTTAATTGTTAATTTTGCAATTATCCCTTATTATAATCCACTCCCACTCTACTCCACTCCTAGCCCCAAACATGTACTAAATGTCTAAAAAGTATTTATAGTAAATAATATTTTTAGGAATAATAACTAAGTATATAGAAAAATTCGTGAAAGAATTTGTAATTTTTTTTCAAAGATTTATTTTATTGCTATTTACTATTTATTTTTAAAGTTTATTATGAATGAGGAGTAGGGATTTTGTTCTTATGGGACAAACTAATCAAGATTGGACTAATATATCAACATCATAGCTTAATTGATATAAGACCACATGTAAGTTTCAAGAATCCAAACTTATTGAAAACAACAACTTAATTGCTTTCTTCTTCTTTTTTAAAAAAATTCTATAATCTTTTCTATATTGAGCAAAGAATCCTCAATAATATTCTTTTTACCCATTTCAGTTTATTTGAATAAACAAATTCATTGATGAAATATCAAAGCATAAATATTATTGTTATTTATTTACTCCAATATAAATACAAATTCTCATAACGTTCCTTAGTTTTGGATTATAAAACTTAATTATTATTCAATATAACTTGTACATATTTCATATATATTAGGACAAAGAGATGCATGCTTATAGAAATATGTTTTAAGAACATTTGTATTCCAAACATGACATCGTTTACATTTTTACTCTCAAATCTTAATTTTACCTTCGCATAGACTTTCATTCAAAATCATCAACAAAAAAAAAAAAAAAAGAAGTCCATATTCATTGAATAATTATAATAGCAACGGTGCCTAAAGTATTACCAAATATAACATAATTTATAGTAAGGGTTTATCCATTGTGGATTTTATTACTAGTAAAAGTCTATGAACAATAAAATCTATCACTGATAGTTTAAGGAGGTTAGAATGTCATATGAATTAGAGTGTTGAAAGGAGTGAGGAATCAATGACAAAATAAAAATAAAATAGTGAAGTGTAAAAATAATGGTAAAAGAGTTTGAGTTGAAAACCAACGATGGAAACGAAATAAGTTCAAAATTACAAATTCGTCAAAAAAAACTCAATCCAAGCATCTCAAGGTTTAGATAATAATACCATTAAAATACAAGCTCATTCCATCATGAACCCTAAACAACCCTTATACTGGATGTAATTATCCACTTTAAAACATATGTTTAGAATTAGTGAGTGAATATAAAGTAGAAATTGAAGGTTAGGTTGAAATGACCATTAAGGCTTAAGAGGAGATTATAACACAACTATCATAAAACAAACATATAGTACTTATTGAAAAGAAAATAGAACTTGAATTACCTTATACATCAGGAGATAGTCAAAATATGTATATTATTTTATCACTTTGAACTCTCATGTATGCATAATGATATTTTTGAGTTGAAAACCAATGACAGGCTGGGACAAAAGAACAACTAGCACCATCCGTCTTAATCTGCTATTTTTGAGTTTCACAACTTCCCCCACAATAATTTATGCTTCAAAACCTACCTGATAGACTACAGTAATATTTTCACAGGATGACAAGTTGAAAACCAAATTAAGGGTTAATTTTAAGATAAATGTTTAAACTAGCGTTTTTTCAGAAAAGCACATTTTTTCCCTATAAATACTTTTGGAAAGAAGCAAGAGAAAAAAAAACAAATTTAGCTTAGCTCAACTAGTCAACACATTTGACCAAGATAATGAAGGTTCAAATCATCCATGTATCTTCTGTTGTTGTTAAAACAATGAGTAGTTCTAATGGGTTAAAGGTTACACTAAACTCTGAACCCTATCCATCTATTGAGGGGTTCACTCAAACGCATTGAAAGTACAAAGCTTATCTACAGTATAGCTGCAACTGAGGTCTAAATCCTAAAAAACAAGATATTCGAAAGCGTTTTGCTATCATGAGTGCCATACTTCCTACAAAGCATCTAATGCAGATACTTCCTGTCCCTACATACTATTCTAAGAGTGCAGAGAATAGAATCCACTCACTAGACAATCTGCATTAAAAGCCAGAACTCTTACCTTTCATCTTTATTCAACCACAGTCAGTACAAATTGAGACAGACGTCAAGCTCAAACTCCTCCCTGGGGGGGATTCATCTCGACGTGCAATTTCATCTTAGTCTAAGTTTCTAAGACAATGCCTTTGTGCAAGGGTTTTTTTAGCAAGATTACCAATAAAAATCTAAATCAAGTATTCAAGCTTGTTGAACTGTACAGTCATCTTTCAACTCACAATTTAGTCGTTCAAAACTAAGAAGAATTTGCACATTTCATTACTCACTGGATCCTTTCAGGTATATTAAGAAGCAAGTACATTTCCTTGAAAGTATAAAGAAATAAGACAGTAAATTGGAAGCGATAAGGAGAAATGGCACCTCTAGAACTGAAAACTGCAAGAATTGAATTCAAGGAGCTCAAGATTATCAAACGTTCTTCAACTTCTTCATCTTTGATGGAGGCCATCGTCCCTTCTTCCTCAAATGGCGTTTCTGAACAAGCCGCTTCCTCCGCAGCCTAATCTTTTTTGCTAACTTCATTCTTGCCTTCTGTTCCAGCCTCTCCTGTAACTTTGATTCTAATGGAAGTTTATCAACTGGAACATCCTCCTTTTTAGCTTCTGCAGCGGGCTGCACGTCACTACTGTCAGTTTCTCCCGTAGCATCAGTCTCAGATGCAGCTTTGACAACTAACGACGCTGTATTTTCAACAAAAGAGTGGTTTCGTAGCCGGACTCCATTAAAGTGTTTTGGCTGAAACCCAATAGGCTTCATGAGCAACATAGAACCTGAAATGGAAACCACAATAAAGGAATAGAAATTAGACTGGGATTCATAAAGTGCAAGGAAATAATCATTCCAATGAAAGCCAAGAATATGTATTATTTTGGTCTCTAAGCTTATCGAATTGTGTCTAAGAGATCCCTTAATTTAAAAGAGTGTTTAATAGATTGTAAACCTGATACATGAGATCTCTATACAAATTCAGAGCCAAATAAAGACAGTTAAAAGTTTAATACTAATATTTTAAAGACCTACTAGATATTGTTTAAAACTTAGAAATCTACGGTAAACAATATTAAAAGTTTAGAGACGTATTAAACACTTAATAGACCATTAGTTAGTAAAAAAACTTCAAAAGTTTCGCCAAGAAGCTTGTAATACTTTCTTTTATCAATATAAACCAAGTTTAAATAGCTTGTTTAGTTGTAATGTAACCAAAGAATAAATAGACTGTAATCTATTTAAAAGGCTTTTGATTGAGTTCGTTTTTTAATATGTAATCTATCACAGCGTGGGGGGCTAGGGATCCTGATAATGTTAATTTCTCCTATTTGATATTATATGAATCAAATTAATATTCATGAAATTCACTCAAAGCAATCTCTCTTCAAAGAAATTCAACCGTATTTCAAGACAAGGAAACTTGTAAAGTATATGTGAAATTGAGGACAATCAACAAGAAAGAGAGCAATCAGCCTATAAAACACAAGATACAGAACAAAAACACATTCAGGCAAGCGAGAGCGAGATCTAGTGCACATCAAAAGAGAAGCTTAAAAAATCGAGTCCAACTGTTTGACAAAATGCCTGACGGACAAATGAGTGGAAGCAAGAAAATTGTCTGAAGCACCACATAGTTTTCCGAGTTGGAGAAAAAAGGAATTACCCATTTGAATAAATCGTACAACAAACAATGAAGTAGAAAGAGAAATGTAGATAGGAATAAGAATTAGACAAAAAAGTTCATTCGATCCCGTCGAGCAGAGGAAGGGAAAGGAAAGTTGAGGAAGAGAGACATACTAGGGATGGCAGAAGTCGGAGGAAAACATGACGGCGACGGGGACGTAGAGAAATGGAAAGAGGTGGAGAGGGGATTGGAGCTGAGGAGAAAGGAAGCCATGGTGTGAACTGGGAGCCCCTCGCTTACCTTCGGATAAGCTTTTGTATAACATTTTGAATATACATTCAGAATTTAATTTTACTTTATTTCTTGTCCAAAAACACATTTTTATCCCTAAATTTAGTGAATAAGGTAAAAATATTTAGGAGTAAATTTCAAATTGACTGCCCACTCAAATTTCAATTTTTTGTCTAATCAATCATTCAATTTAATGAACCAATAAATCTCTAAATTTATACTTTCTTTTCATTGGGATAATAATAATATATGAAGATTAAACACTCAAGTTTAAAAGTCTGTATAAATTGTTTATGTTTAGAGACGTTATAGCCTTGTATGAAGCATGTAGTGGAGTGGTCTAATAGCCACCCCTTATATGCGACAAGGTTTAATTTTAGTCTAATTATGATTAGAATTTCAAATAAGTCATTTTACTATTTTTCAATCTAGGTGGATTTTTATTTGTTTCAAGAATCGTTCAATTCGTCGATCAACTTTCTTATTTTTGATGACTGTCGTTGTCCAATCTCTAACTAACTCTTATGGTGACTCAACCTGAGGTACTTTCGACCACAACTAGCCTCCAATCACCCTTGTTTACTAACTGTTCTAATATATATACAAGAAGAGTTGAAATGGTAAATTAGGCAACATTTTAGTGTAAAATAATAGTCCATTAGATTGCAACTAATTGTGTAAGTAAATTAGGCAAACTTTCTAATTTTTTATTCTTAGAAAAAGAATATAATTTTCCAATAATTGAATTTAAGATTAAAAATGCTAGTTTATTTCAATTTGAACATAGTAGAATTAAAAAAGAAAACTCCTATATTTTTTAAATTAATCAAGGTGACAAAAGTTAATGAAATTTTATTTCAAAATCTAATAAAAAATTAAAATATAGTATTTACAACTTTTAAAAAAAAAATGTAAATATCATTGCAATTTTTATCTCTAATAACAAAACAAACAAAATATTATTTTGTCCATAAATTCAAGATTTGTGCGGGTTAGTTTTGAATTCAAGGTTGAACTCTCTCTTCATATTCTCACAACAATATTGGTACATGATCGTTTCATTTAGATTCAGTACATATATGAAATCATTACTAAGTTAAATTATTTGTAAATATTTTTACGATTTGTTCTATTTTAAAAAAACTCGAAAATGTATTATTTGAAAAAATTTAAAGACATTCTTCAAATTAATTTATTCCAAATGTACTATTTTGAAACACAATTCAAAAAATAACAAGTAAAAGAAAGTATCTTATTTTTTAAAAAAGAAAATAGAAAAGGAAAGTAGATGGATATGCTTTATTTTTTTATTATTAGAAATAGATATCGTTACATTTTTACCTTTTCCATTATTAGAAGTTGAATTTCAAAAAAGGAAAATAACAAAAATCAAATATAATTTTACCTTTTCCTTTAAGGATATGAATTTATGTTTGAATACTTTTAGTTATATGCATTATGTAAACCTCATCACACACTCCATATCTTCTTCTTTCTACTCTTTAATAAAATCTCTTCTCCACTAGAGCTTTAGGAAACATCTCTCACCTCAAATGTAACTTTTCTTTCTCTAAAACCTTTAACTTTTCTTATTTTTGCACAAATTAATTGTTGTTCTTATTATATAGTTTTTATTAAAGTATGTCTAACATGTTTTTCTTTCATTCATTATGTTTAGTTTAGTTCCAATGTAATTAACTAGTGGTTAATTAATTCTTCCATAATACCATTTGTTTATTTGAATTGTGCTTTACGTGAATTTTGTTTTCTAATTCTTACCTGCTGCCATTCTTAAATAATCAAATAAATCTTAACAGAGTTTGTTCTTTCAAAATCTTAACAGAAAGTAGTTTAGTTCTATTTTACTTGAAGTTGTTAATTTTGTATATTATATTTTCCTATTAAAGTGTATTGTTGATGCAGTCATCGTTTCAATTCAAATTTCTAGTTGAAGCTTTGTTTGACACCTTCAATGGAATATCAAATCTCTCGATACTCAACTACGGCAGTGGAAGTAGATATAGATGTTCCGAAGTGGACAAAAATCCCGAAGCATCCATCACCAATCGAACTAATTGGCTTGCTCTTCACCCTACGTCGTCGTTGCAACCGCTTTCAGGTGCTGGAGAACGGTGAACGACAATTAGTAGAGGAACAAGAGATATCAAAAGTTCCTCTATGCGACCACCAATTCCCTGTTGAAATATTTAATGGAGACAGCAGTTCTCTATTCCAATACCTCTGTTGTAGCTTCGAAAACTACGAATCTAAAATTGATGCAGAGGTGGTAGCAAGTGTCCTAATCGAGCAGTGGATTGAAATAAGGAACCAAGTGAATTCGAGAAGCCGAGATAAAGTATTTTCAATGACGGTGAATTTGACAATCACAGATGTTGTGCTTCAATATGTTGTTGGCGAAGACGGCAGCACATTTGGTGGAGAAGATCATAGAGTGGTTCCAGCATGCGACAAAGCTCTTAAGAAGATGTTGAAGAGATTGGAAATGAGAGAGGAAGATGAAAGAGTTTGTGTGATATGTTTGGATGAAGTTGGGAAAAAGAAGAATGGAAGGATTGGTTTGGAAATGCCTTGTTTACATGTGTTTCATGGGAAATGCATTGAAAATTGGTTCAAAAATAGCCATTGTTGTCCAATTTGTAGATTTGAAATGCCAATCAGTTCAGACTTAGATGAAGATTCTTGAGAATTTTAGTGAAAGAACAGATATAATCTTGTTTTTCTGAAATTCTTTTGTTATTTTTTCCCCTCATTTATTAAATTAGGATTTTTGTTTCCTTCCCTTCACCCACTCCAATTTATATATATCTGTGTTGAACATTAATTATATATTTAAAAAAAAAACTTAATTTCTCACTCTACTGCTAATCGACTAATTGTAACACTATATTCTAAAAAAGCAGAATTAATCCTTAAAGTAATTACATAAAAGTTAATTTCTTTTTAAGGAAAACAATACAAGGAATGGTACTTCTCTCCTAAAATTTTCATTTTGAATAATCTTCAAAGCCATTCTCAACCAATAAACTGATCCTCAATGCATGGTAGTGTTTGTCTTTCCCATTCAAAGAATGAGAAGTTGTGTTAGTGTACATCATCCAAATGAACTCCATAAACATTCGCCTTGAACTCAAAAGTTCTTCAAGACCGAGAACTTCGGTATCTCGAATCAAAGAAAGCTAATCAAAGTCCAATGAGATAAAATTTGACCATTACCTAATAGTAATGTGCATCTAACAATATTCTCAATCATTGAAAAGCACAAGGCTCCATTTTCCAACCAATCTCTTCTAAAAGATCTTTACTTGAAGAGGTCTGGATTCAACCAATCCCTGCAAAATTTTGAAGTTTAAAACAAAGCTTTAACTTTTAAATTCATTCATGATTGAAAAAGGGAAGGGGGATTGTGTGTTGTACTTGCTAATGTCGTCAAGGTGATCATCGAAGTCCACCACATCTTGCCATTTTTCAGATGATATGAAATCCAACAGGACCACGTTTGCTGAAGGTTCCTTCATCATCAGCTGGCTGCTTCCATCTGATCCAGCCAACTTCCAGTTCTTGGAAGTTTCCTTTGTGTATAGCTGGTAGGAGACAAAACGAACAAAATGAATGAGAAGAGCATTAATGCGACCATCTCCTCATGCTTAGTCTCTACCATATTTCAAGATGAAACTAACAACGTAGACAAGGCCTATAGTTTACAAGTATTCCTAGATTAGAAGACATCCGGTTCAGTCAGGATGCATAAGTTGAATGCAGCACAAACAGCTATGATAATCAGATAGTGTTAATTGTAAACTGGAGTTATTCATAAAATGCAATCACATCTTGATTAAACTAAACGATTCCAAAGAAACCTTATACAGGTCATCTCGGAATCAATTTGAATATTAGAAAGAGTAAAATAGCTATGCTAAGGTGATAAAAGGCAATTGGAACGAGAAGCAATCGGAATCTAGAAATGCTAGCTCGCAGAAGACTCCCAATCTTAAAGTGAACTTCCAACGACACCAACCCCCAGTAACACTCACTCATAGGATTTTAAATCAGGCCACCATGAACTAAATCCAATCACTCTAAAGATGAAGGTCTGCTTGACGTCGCAATAGATAGGGACTAGGGACTTACAATTTTTTGTTTAATTTGTTCATAATTTATGCTTCTTTTGGGGTAGGACAATTATGGGCTAATGGGTGGGTTGCAATATTTAAAGGGAAAAAAAGAATCTAGCTTGTCCCCTTCAAGTATCTGGGAGAGGACATGCTAGCCAAAAAAACAATTTATATGGGATACCTGAATTCACATATTAGCCACATATCCAAAGCATACCTGAACAAACCAACATCCAATACAGATTCTTTTTCTCAAACGAAGTATCATAGATTCTATATAATAGTGTAGGAATCCATTTGGAAACAAATCTGATACCCATGATTCTCCCTTCCGACCCAAATTCTTTCACCAGATGACCACTCTGCTACATTTAAGTACCAAAGAGAAATTCAAAGAATTCTAATGAAGATGGCCGATCGCCATAACTTAAACTTGTCCTCTCTTTGGCCCTTAGTCACTAGTCCAACCCAAGGTAGCTGGTAAAACAAGAAACTCCAACAGGATAAAACCCATTTTTTCCTTTTTAGGAAAATGCAGAAGGGAATGATCAAATAAGGTTGATTCACGAAATCCAAAATTACTTGCGAAGTTAAATGAATAAAAGGAGAATATAAACATCCAGGTCTATCCCACTCCACAATATAGATGGTATGCATTCCTCCAACACCCAATCTCTCAATCTTTGTTTGTACACTGAACTTCGAACAATTAAATTTGTCTTGCACCAAAAACCCTAACAAGATTTACAATAGAAAAAACATATAGCTTCAAGCCACCACTTTTGGATAGCTGGGTTGAATTTTGAAAGTCCATAGAAGACCCCAAAAGGAAAGAGATAAAGAAATCCACTTCATTGCCTCCCCACCACGGAGAATCCACCTAAAACATAAGCCCTCTCCGTGGTGGGGGAAAACTAAATGAAGGAGTGGAATGACTCTCCACCTATAGGGTAAAAAAGATTCTATTGAAGTTTCTCCTAGACCCATCCACAGATTCCATGCTGAGCATCTGATGAAATCCTACAATACAATAACGCCGGAGCAGCTCCGACCAAAATTAGAGATCACACTCCCATTGCCTCTCTCAAACTTTCACATCCTAAAAGAAACCCCACAAGCTGTACCCAAATCCAATGCAGAATCAGTACAAGCCAACAAAATTTAGAGAACATTGAAACAGATTCAGAAAACCAAATAAATTTGAAGATCTAGTTACTACTTACTACCACTGGCTCTATTCTATGATAACGAGTAAGAAAGTCAGTAAAAATCTCCAGCATACTTTTTCCTATATTGCAATTGCAAAGAGCATCAGCAATAATAAATGATATTGCCATAACATTCAACTCTCCATGAATGGAAGAGAAGCAAGAAATTGTCTAAAGAAGACGATACTATAAAGCATTCTCGTGACCTTTTAGTTTAAGGTCAAATCCAGCATTTGGGAAACCTAAAAAGAATAT
Source organism: Cucumis sativus (assembly GCF_000004075.3). NCBI lineage: Eukaryota > Viridiplantae > Streptophyta > Magnoliopsida > Cucurbitales > Cucurbitaceae > Cucumis > Cucumis sativus. Next base: position 18,675,869 of record NC_026658.2, read on the forward strand.
CCCCTCAATTGTCGGATGAATTATGAATTCACAATGTTACAAAGCTACTTTACGATGTTCCACAGTCCTTGAATACCAACAATATTCAAATTCGGCATGTTCATGAGATAAAATTTTGCTCCTTCAAATGATTTTCAACCAAAAGTACAAGAGAAAATATGGTGGAAATTCATTGAGGCAATTCTAATGTAGCGTTCAAATAAATTTACAAAACCATGATAAGAATTCTATAGCGATAAACTCACCTCCATTACAGGGCTTCTATCCTTTCTCTTCGGCAAAGCTTCAAGTTTCCTGTGATCTAACTGCAGAGGAGCATAAGTCAAACAAAACGAAATATACAAAACAAAACAGCACAGATGAAGCACAATAGGACAATTCTTACCAAAAGAAGAGCAGCATGTGGAAAAAATCGAGAAATATGATCACCAATATTCTTGGCTACACCGCCGACCTCATAGTCATCAAATCGCTCATTGGCATGAAAGTACCCCACAATATTCAATCCCTTAGCCGCATAGTATTCTTCAATCTGATAGCAAATCAAGCATGTCCACGACCTCATCAATCACAGATCTCAAATAGGAAGTGAAAAGGAGTAAACATGGCATCAAACACAACAAATTCGCACACGAGCAACCAGTTTGCATAAACCTAAACATGAAATACCGATGTAAAATGGTTCAAAGGAGTACCAGAAGGAGAGATATCTCGAGCTGAGGAAGGAGACCGATGCTGGAGTGGAAGAGAGGGACGGAATCGGAAATTTCAATGACGTCATTGGGACCGGAGATGCGACCTAGAAGGACTCCATTGACGGCGGTGGTCCGGTGCTTTAGGGCATGGAGAACAAGTTTGATGTAAGCATTTTGAGAGATCTCGAAGCGTAGATCGCCGCCCATGAGTCGGAAATTGGGAAATCTCCCGTTAAGTGTGCCGGAAGAGACGGTTGAGAGAGGAGGCGGAGTTTACAGCCAAAGTGAAGCCGTATGGCTAAGTATGGCTAATTAGTAGAGAAGTGAGAAGAAATGACAAAATAAATAAATAAATAATGGGTTAATTTTATAATTTTCTTTTTAAAAAATACATTTTGAAATTTTATTAATAAAGAAAAATACATTTGATATAAAGTTTTAACAAATGTTATACTTACTACATTTAGGTTGAGTACCAAAAAATGATACATACGATATGACCATTCGAGTCATCATTTTGAGAAGAAATATTAGAGGACATAAAACCAAAGAAAAAAATGTTATCAAAATTATCATCACAACAAGCAAAGAATCTCTACATAAATTATAGATCTAAGCCCAACCAATTCACTTTTGTTTTCTTAAGAAAAATTTACTCACCCTGATGCTTGGGTATTAAGAGTAATTGTCTTTTAGAATATAACAAATCACCTTTCTTCTAAGTGTAGCACCATGCATAAAAGATCAACGAACGAAATCTCGTGGATCTACCGAACATCATGCATGAGAATAAGTAGTATAGACTTTGAATTTTCCATTGAGCGACTGCATGGTGTCATAGACATATTTTTCCAAATTATGTTTACCTTTGGTTATATACTTCGATTACCCCCAATTTATCTCATCTTTAGTTTGCATAACTAGTTTAGGTGTTTGCGTGTTTGCTTTTCATTCTAGGTCATAAAGCTTGGGTGTGACGTTTCGGCATTTTCAGGCTTGAAAATGTACTATAGGGGGAGGCATACTTGGGTGTGACGTTTCGGCATTTTCAGGCTTGAAAATGTTCAAAATGTACTATAGGGGGGGCCCAAGCCTTGTTGGTGTATTGCATACCTGTTGAATCCCCGCCCAAGCCTTGTTCACACAGTTGCATAACTATTTGGTGTATTGCATACCTGTTGAATCCCCGCCCAAGCCTTTGTTCACATAGTTGCCAAAGCCCACCCACCCATTTGGCCAAGTGGATGGAAAGCACACATGGTGACAAGGTCATACTATCATCATCAACATAATATATAATCTCTTAGTAGTACTTAGCTATTTATGCCCATTTGCTTCTTCCAATTTTATCAATGTGGGACAACAAGAGAGGTAAATTTGCATTGGGCAAAAGGTCCACAGTCTTTTCCAACATATGAAACTTGAGCGTTGCACAAGGAGGGAGAGAATACCTTTGAACTTCAATGGATAGACAAAAAGACATTGAACTAGAAGAACGATGAGGGAGTTAACTCAAAAAACAGTGGAAGCAACCATTTCTTTTCTACAATTAGTGATGGTAAATCATTAATGAAGTAAAGAGAGATTGATATCCAATAACTTGTTACAGTGGAAAAGTCCAAATAAACAAAAGATAGTGAAGTTCCTTTAGAGGTGCAAAAGTGGTTTGATGAATTACCACAACTTAGAGAAAAATCCAAGGGGTTACCACCCTTGAGAGATATTCAACATCATATGTCAACTTGGTTTGAGGTGCTACAATCCCTAGTCTTCCTCACTATAGGACAAATCTAAAGAAGTATGAGATCCACCACAACCATATTGAAGAATTATTAAGGAAAAGAAGCACATTCAATCAAGCCTTAGCTTATGTTGGAGGATGTCCATTGATAATAGAGTAATCAATTAGATCGCAACGGAGTATAACTTCTCAATTCCACGAATAAGTGACTTGATCAATTTGAAGGAGCCTTGATTTTTTTTAAAGTGGACCTCAAGGGTGAATACCACCCTACTTGAATAAGGTCGAGGGGTGAGTGGAAGAATGCATTTGCAAACCAATGGCCAAACCAAATTACCGCATCAAGTTGGCTTGTGACATATATACTAGTTTTGTTCTGGATGTTGCTAATTTGAAGGCTTATTCAACTTTCACTTAGCTACTTAACTCACTCGTGGAGGAGTTGATTTTAGGAGGGGTGGATTTGGTAAAGCCAAAAGGCTCTTTTCTTAAATATGCTTCTTTTAATTAGCTACCATTTTGTAACTACCACTTGACAACTAATTCTCACTATAAAAAAAAACATTTGATAAACCTCCAATTATATTTCAATATTATTGTAAGGGTAAAAAGGGGAATGTCTGTATATATGGAAAAGGTGAGTCATGTAATAGTAGTATGGATAAGGATACCTAGTGGTTAGGAGGAGTTAGGAGGTCTTGGAAGTTATCTACAATTATTTGAGTGGTTATTTAGTACAAGTTATATACATGTGTAATAATTGTAGTGTAAGGGGTGGTTCTGAATGTGTTTGGTTCTTTATCAGAGTGGCAGTAAGGATATGTGATCTATTTACATGTTAGTAATTCTTAAATAAAAGCTTATCTTTTAGTTCCTATCACCATCCCTCCCTCATTTTGAGAAGAGTTTTCATTTGAACAAATTCCTAGATTTTTGGTATTACACTACATAGATTGAAGTTGATTATGGAGATGGATAATGAATATACAAATATATACCCATTGATCAAACCAATTTTTTCAAACTTGTCTTTTTGAAAGGTCTGATTGTGTTTATATGATTTATATGTTTTATCAAACTATAACAATTGAATTCTAACTTGTAAAATGATAAAGACTAAAATATAATTTTCTCTTGACCATGGATATCAAATTTACTACTTAACCATACTTTTCTTCTATACTCCATTGCATTTTTCCCATCACAACCACTCAAATTTGATTTTTCTTTCATTGAGATCAAATTTCCAACTTTGAGAAAGATAGATTATATTATTAATTACCTATAGCTAAGCAAAAATAATATTTACACTTCTTTTTCTACACCAAGAACCACACATATAATTGAACCAAACAAAACAACAAGAAACCATACAAAGAATTGAACCAAACAAAACAACCATCTAGAGGCCGAGGGTAGAAGAAACCCCATCCAAAGACAACTATTACAACATCTCTGGTTTGATAATAAATAAAAATAATATATGTATATATATATGTAATTCTATACATACATATATATAAAAGCACTTCAGCGAGATGCAGCAAAATATTTTTCCCATTTTATACTAATAATTGATGTGTCATTTTTTTGACATGGAAGATGGAGAAAACATCAGCAGAAGCAATAAGCAGCTACAAAATAATTATAAGGTCATTTACATAGGAAAATTTGCACAAAAAATACAACAGCCTGTGTATCTTCTTCAAACAAAGCTGATCTTCAACCCTTTGTACTACAAACAAACAATCTCCAAACTTCAATTCATGGTGAACTAGTGTATCGATATCCTGAATACCCCATTTGGTGGTTCGACGGTTCACTGCTCCCTGCTCCGCCATGGTTGGAGTTAGAACTAGATGACCGAAACGGCCACAGATAAGAGAATGGATTGCGTCTACCTGGATTGACCCGGGAGCCACTCCCGTTGTTGTAGCTGTTGCTTCGGTTTTGATCGTTGGTGCTATGTCCCCCACCCCCACCTCCTATTCCTTGTGGTGGCAGTTCCTGGCGGCAGACAGGGCAAGAATTGTGCTGGATTAGCCATGGAACAATACAATCTGAGTGGTACATGTGATTACAAGCCATCTGCCTTGCTTCAGACCCCAGTTCAAATTTCTCTTTACAAACTGGACAATGTGAATCTGAGCGAAGATGTCGTTGCGTGATCTTAACTGTTGGCATTGCATCGATTGATGATCTAGATGCTGGTGGAGGGCCACGATGACCATTTTCTGAAAGCTGTTCAAATAGCTCCTCCAGTCCAGGGCCTATGAAGTAGTCACCACTATCGCCCCGTGTAATACCAATGCCAGGAGCCCCATTGAAGAGAGCTTCTAACCTGCTGTTTCTCAACGGTATTTGACCACCAAATATTAATAGAGGACCAAATCCCGGGCTATGCTCAAAAAGTGACTCTGATCTTCCCCTCATGTCATTTCTTTCGGCTAAACGTTGTCTCATAAAAGCAGAGAATGCACCCAGACCATGATCGCGATCTTCATCATGATCTAGACCAAAGAAATCAAATGGATTTCCAGGCACCATATCATCAAGTTCTTGGATAAATCCTCCATTGCAGTTGGGGCAAACTGCATCTCTACCACGGAGACGTACTGACCTTCTGCATCTATAACACCAATGGGTGTTCCGACCAGCTGACATCCTCTCTTTTCCTGCTCTCTACTAAAATATAAGCAAATAACATCGGAACTTATCCCTGGAACTCCTCAAGCACCAAAATATATTATCTCAGCATAATGTCTTACTTCGAAATATATAGTCACTAAATCAACTTCAACGAGTGGATTAAATAAATAAACAACCAATATGTCATAAAAAAGAAACAAAAACCAAACCATATATTATAAGCCAAGCTGAAATGAAACAAACCATCATTTTAGAATCCATACATACCACTAAGATCCAACCATCAACAAAATTTATCGTTTATGCATATATAACAATCAGAAAACCCAGAGATCAAACACTTCATATTTTTCATCTACCACACTGTTGACTACCATTTTGTAGTCCATTTTTTGGATTTTCAACAAAAACATACTTGTACAAACATAACCCTACATGATATCCATACTTCCATGTTATTTTTTAGATTTTAATTAAACATTAGAAGATTAGGCTAAATTTCAAGGCAATGAATGGAAAATTTACAAAAGGACTCCGGTCTGATGAAATTACATGGCTGCTAGCAAGCATACAGACTGTTAGGCCTACTCATCTTCAGTCTAACTATCCTTGTTTAACTATGGAAAGATGGGGACATACTCTTCAGACAAAAAGTGCCCAAAATCTCATGAAATATCTCAGTTCTTAGTATTGAACTCTGTCCACATAAAAATGAAGATAGATCAAAAGAACACAAAATGACTCAATCTTGTTCGTTTGTTTTTTGTTTAATTCTTAGTAAAACAAAAACAAGGGGGTTAATGATTCGAACCTATCTTTAGCCCTCTTAGTTGAGAGCATTGTCTTAACCACTTGGACTACACTAAAGTCGGGAAATTGTACACTATCGAAAAAAGGGTACAACTAATACTTCTAAAAACTCTATAAAAAAATACTCACGATTGAGTAAAGATTGAAATAAATCAATCATACCAAATTCATCCAACAGAACAACAAAAAATGTAAACACATAAATGTCCAAATCCCAACAACAGTCACAAAAACATTCTACTCCAGCCGCATAAATCACTATATAATTAGCCAAATTCTTAAAAGAAATAGAAAAATGAGAGCTTAACTTAGTCGAGGGCATTAATTTCTACCCAAGTTGAGACCAATTTCACCAAATACAGAGTAAGAAACGAAAAAAAAAATTGAAACTATATTCCATAGTCCAAACAAAGCATACAAGAACACAACTTCAAAAGTTCCCACTACAGACAGCGTAAAAGCCCAACCCAACTCAATACTTTCACTCCAAATAAGCCACAGAAACCAATGAAAGACACCCACCAACAAAGATCCAAACAGTACCCACCCATTTCAATAAATTCCCCAAAAATCTCAAAGCAACAAAGATTGAAAACAACAAAGACCCGCAAACTGAAAACGAGAAAAGAGACAGAAAAAGAGGGTTAAACTGTTAAGAGAGGCATTGAATTGCAGAAAAAGGTGGAGGAAAAGGTAACCCTAGAAAATGGTTAGCAGCAGAAATTCACCTTTAGGAAGACGAAAGAGAAAAGTGGATCAACCCAATTTCCTTTTTCTTGAACTGAACAAACAGAGAGAAGAGAGAGAGAGAGAGAGAAGAAGAAGAAGAAGACGACGACAGAGCGGATGGGTTAACCCAGGCTTTGGGCTACGAGGTCGAGAGATGAGCGACGTGACCTTTTGTTTTCATTTTCATTTTCTATTTTTATTTTCTCTCTCCCTCTTTTATTTATTTATTTATTTTTATTATTGTTTGTTTCTTTTATTTTAATTGATTGGACTTTATGCTTTCTAATTTGTGGTTTATATTATTTATAATCCTTTCAACTACAAAACATTCTTTTACTTTGCATTCTATGCCAATGCCATCCTCCTCTTCTTAGTATATGCAATACTAATGGTCTACTTTACATTGTATCATATCACTTTCTTCTTCTTACTATTTGTAATACTAACCGTAATAAATAATTCTCCTGCTATGACAGACTAAAATAAGTTTAGCTCAATTATAATTAGCATAATCTTCCTTCCAAGTGGTTGAAGGTTAGAAAATAGTATACGGTTTACTGATGCTCAAACCATATTGTGTTTTTTTTATTACAAATTTGGTAGTAAGTTTTGGATTTCACACTAAAACAACTAAACGACAGCAAATATTATCAAGTGTGGCTACGTTTCATATTATTATGGATGGATGGATAGCATTGTTAGAAAATAATCATGACTATGTGTTTCCAACATTCTCAAGAATTGCAATATAGAAAAATCTATCATGATAGATTTCATCACTGTTTGATTAAGTCCTATCGATGATAACGTTTATCACTTAAAATTCAACAGTTAGAGATTTAAAAAAAAAAAAAGTGAAACAGTGACTTATGTGAATATAATATACATTTTAATGTGTTTAAAAAACCTTAGGTATTTATCATTCAGTGTTGATATACACTGATAGACACTGCTAAAAGTTAATTACTAACGTATACCATCGATAAAATATGAAATTTTGATATATTTTATAAATATTAAAATAATTTTGTCCACCTATAATAATTTTACAAACATACATATATATGAATCCAAAGAACAGCTAAAGCAGGGAGAGAAGATATGGGGAGGTTTTGTAATAATTCAAAGGGATCACACCATATGGCTTCATCTCTAATCATTTTTCTCTCTTCCCCTTCTTTTTTATTCGATCTCTCTCATACTTATTCATAGGGAATAATAATGGAACACATAACTTTTTTTCTCCTTTTCCCTTTTTCATCTTTTTATTTATTATGGGATAGATAGATTCTCTGTCCTCATCTTTATTTCTCGAAACAAAAGATATGAAAAAAAATGAAGATTAGATACTTTTCATATGATATTAGATATAGAGACTAAGTTTTGAAATTTTTGTTTCACTCTAAACAGAAATGTAAAATTGATCACTATTATTGAAAAATATTGATAAGTGTTTGAGGAAGAAATTTTTGTCAATTAAATTTCATCACATCATCACATTAAACATTGTGATAATTATAATTTGATTGGATTTGGGTAATTAAGTTTTCTCATACCCAACCCAATTCAAACCCTAGATATAAAAGTTTGGTCAAACGAAGATAAGGGGTCCAAGTCCAAAAGACAAATGGGCCCAAGCGCAAGTTCATTCAACAAATTGGTCCAAATTCAAGCCCAACAGACAAATGAGGTCAAACCCAAGTCTAGCAGGCAAATGGATCTAAGCTCAAGTCTAACATGCAAATGGGTCCAAGTCGAAGTCCACTAAGCAAATTGGCCTAAAACCACCTAAAGCCCATGGAAATTATCTATAAATAGAGACATTATTCTCATTCATTTTAGAGATCTTTGGTTGAAAGAAGAATTGAAGCTTTGAAGAATTGAAGACTCAAACTTCTAAAATGTCTCAAGACGTGCAAACTTTTATCAACCTCGAAATCATCATCTTTTGAAAGATTGAAAACTTGGAAGATATTTAAAGTTTCCTTGAATTCTAGAAGAATGAAGCTCAAGTTGATCTGCAACTATAACTTCTTGAACACTGAAGATCAAGAAGTTCAAAATTTTAATTTGTATTTGAGAGAAAACATCAAATGAGTAAATATTAGAGATTATATCCCCTATATAAACCAATATACAAAGTTCAATTCCACGAATTCATTTCTCTGAAAATCTTGTGTGAACAGTTTGGCATGCCCAGTGGAACCGTCTCTACCTTTCATCTTTTTTTCTTTTTGAAGAACATCTAAAGAAATCATGACATCTCAAGGAAACACTTTCAAAGCTCTAAGCGACATCGGCAAGCGTCCAAATACTCGCAGCCGCTCACGAAAAACTCAATCATTTGAGGATATGTCATCCTTTAAGGACGTAAAGAATATTTGAAAACAAATGTCCAACCCATAAAAAGGTGGAATCGTAATCAAGGAAAATCTTGTGATTGACGAACACAACTCGCCCTCTGAACGTTCAAATGAGAAGATGCCACATTCAAATATAATGTCAGTTATAGTGACTGGCGTGGATACAAACGAAGACAGAATGACAAAGCTTGAAAAGAAGGTTAACATGCTCATGAACGTCGTTGATGAAAGGGATGACGAGATTGCATTGCTGAAGAATCATATCAAGAGTTGTGACGCTGCTAAATCAAGTCACACACATACCATCAAGAATACTGACAAAGAGAAGGAAGTTATGTAAGAAAGTCAACCACAAAATTCAACCTCAATTGCATCACTGTCTGTTCAGCAGTTAGAGGAGATGATTGCAAACTCCATCAAAGCTCAATATGGTGGATCTGCTCAAACTTTCTCTTTCTATTCCAAGCTATATAAAAAAAAAGATCGACAATCTGAGAATGCCAAACGAGTACCAGCCATCCAAGTTCTAACACAGTTTGATGGAAAAGGCAACCCAAAACAACATGTTGCTCATTTCATCGAAACATGCAAAACTGCTAGTACGCAAGGAGATTTCTTGGTACGTAAAACAGTTCGTTCAAACTCTCAAAGAAAATGCCTTCAACTTTAGAGGGACTTTCTCAAGCACTTCTACAGCACCCAACGTATCGTCAACATGATGGAGTTGACAAACACCAAACAACGAAACGGGGAGCCAGTCATCGACTACATAAATCGATGGAGAGCTCTAAGCCTGGATTGTAAAGATAAGCTCACAGAACTGCATGCAGTGCAGATGTGCACCCAAGGCATGTATTGGAAACTTCTCTATATTTTGCAGGAAATAAAACCACACATGTTTGAAGAGTTGGCAACTCTTGTCCATGATATGGGACTGAGTATCGTCAATAGAGGAACAAAAGATTTCTTAGTTTAAAAAATGAGGAGTGACAAAAATAAAATTGATGACACTAAAAAGATCGCATATAGTGTCATAAAAGAGTTTGTGGTTGTTCATTCAACTCCTTTGAAATCTTTCTCTAAAAGGAAAGAAATAAAATTAAAGAAAAGTATGGTGGCGATGAAAAGCAACGCCTAACTCTTAGAAAAAGACAAGAAAAAGTTTATTCATTTTCTGACTATAATGTTGCAGACATGTTAGAGCATCTGTTAGAGAAGCAACTCGTTCAACTACCAGAATGAAAACGATCAGAACAAGCAAGAAAAGTAGATGATCATAAATATTGTAAGTACCATCGGATCATTAGTTACCATATCGAAATTACAACTTCATGAGTTTACTTTTAAAAAACGTTTTCAGAGACGAACATTCTCGGTTGGTCGTTTATGCTTTAGCAGAAAATCTTGTTATATGTATTCTGATGCCATTTAAAATATTTTTTGATTAAGGGCTAGGATTCCGTACTTGTAAATTGTTGGAACTTGATTGGAAATGTACGAATATTATAAATTGTATTATAGCGTATATATATTAAAGTGTCGGCTATTTTTTTCTATATGGGTGTCAATATTATAAATTCAAAATTGTCATTGTCGGGTACATTATTGTCATTCAAATGGTTCGTGTAATGGCGGAGTGGCAAAGAGAACAGGAAAAATTTGTAGTAATCGAGTAATTTGCAACAGGAAAAACATGTCGTAATATATGAATTTGTGACAGTTATTAATTGTTGTGAATACCAAAACAATGACAGTTTTTTTTACAAAATTAATTGTCACGATTGCCCTATCTTTGACAGAAAGAAAATGTCGTCAATAGCAAAATAATGACATTTCTTTCAAAAAAAACTGTCGCGATTGATATATCCGTGACATTTAAAACATGTCACAATAAACGAATTCGCGACATTTATTTAACTTTTGCGACATTTATTTAACTGTCATTAATACATAAATGATGATAGTTATTTTTTGTCGTAAAATAAAATATTACAGTTATTTGATGTCGTAGAATGCTAACTAACGATATTTATTTTATGTCATGAAATAAGTTATTGTGACAGTTTTTGAAAACTGTCATGGAAGGACTTTCCATGACTCCCTCTTCTATGACTGAAAATAATTGTCATGGATTTTGTTCGTGACAGTAAATAACTATCGTCGTAGACCATTTTTCTTGTAGTGTCACTTGATTGTCTATTTAATTGAATATCTAAAATATACCTAATATACCCACTCTTTCATATGTGTTATTGAATATATACAATACTAAACTCGAAATTTCTAACTAGATTATGTTCGAGAATATTTGTATTTGTCGGCCGTTGAATGTCTTCTTCTTCACCTCCGAACTCTCTAAAATTTCAAAGTAAAAATTGTAATCCACGTTGGAATAAGTAGACGACCGTTTTCGTAAAAGGAAAGCATGAAAGGTTTTCCACTTCATTCCAAAACTGCATCTCATGATATTTTTTCATTTAGATATTTGTTATAAATCAATTAAATAATAGAAATTGGTATTAAATTAATTTGGGTCTCACTTCTTTCCATTCACGATTTTTTCAATTTAGATATTTGTTATAAATCAATTAAATAATAGAAATGGGTACATTTGTGTAATATACTGGCCCATTTAGGACTTTTGTGAAATTTATTGGTATATTGGATCCTTCGTGTAATATGATGTAGCAACTTAGGCTATATAAGTTAAAGACCCAAAAAATATTTACAATAAAATTTCAAGTAACATTATAATAAGGGGTGAGTGGAAATATAGCAAATTACTACAAATTAATTAAGGATATAACAAATTTTTAAAAGATGAAAATACCCCAAAATACACTTTACTTATTGTCTTCCATCTTCCACTTTCTTCTTTTTCTTCATATTCCTATTTTCTTTAAAGATTTTATTTTTCTCCACAATTTTCTCATTCTCCACAATTTTCTCAATTTTTCATCTTCACCGTTTTCTCCATTCTCCATCTTCACCGTCTTTTTCTCCCTTTTCCATCTTCACCATTGTTTCTTCTCCACCTTGTTTGTGATTTTCTCCTATTTTAAGATCATTTATTCTCTTCGTGATTTTCTTTCATCCCACTTTGATATTTTTTTTAATGTGATTCTTCCCAAAAATTTTACTTCATCCAATTTTTACAATTTGATTTAATTTCATCACTTTAGGTTGATTTTGTTCAATTCAATTGATTTTACTAGTATTTTTATATTTAAAAATGTGTGGGAATAGAGGTAGTATTACACTCATAACATTGATTAATCATAATTCTGAATCGTTGCAATATATATATATACAGTTTATCATCCTAGTGTTACACTCATAGCATTATAGAAGATAGAGTCTATCACTGATTGACTAATATTAGTAATGACCTAAGATACGAGTCTATTATTGATAGACTACTATTAGTGATGGACTAGGATACAGATCTATCATTGATAGACTACTGTCAATGATGGACTATGATACATATCTATTATTGATATACTACTATCAGAAGACAAGTTTGCAAGGAAGAAGTCTGCACTACAGATTTTGGTGATAAGATGCATCTGCCAAACAAAAAGCACACATAACAAAACAAAATCAATAATGTTCTAAAACTCAAGGTAATATCAAGCCAATCTTGGTCGAGAATATCGTGAATAACAATGAAACTCGAGCCACATTACATTAAAAGTCCATGAGATTCGAGTTTTACATGCATTCTGTGATGTATCTTGAGTTAATCTCAATCGAAATCGACACCAAGAACCTTACAGAATGCAATGGATCTCGTGACTGATTCAACAAATCTACATGAACCCAGATTGATGAAATTGCTGAAAATTTTCTAACGAAACCACTTGCATTAACTTAAAACCGTATACCAAACACAACTCCAACAGCCTCGGATGTCCACAAATAACCTATTCGCTACATATTTCACAAATAACCTTAAATTCTAAACTTAAAACAAAGCCCTAAATTATCAAATAATTCAAAGTAAATTACCTCTACAAATTAAAGCTTCGGATACATTTCGTAAGGTTTGCTACGCAAAAGCAGCCAATCTTAAGATCAAAACGTTAAAACTCAGGAGGAATGAGATGTTTATTTGATGAAAGTGAATATCAAACATTCGAAAAAACAAAGGTATTTTGGTAATTTAAACATATTCTTCATTTTGAATTTTAAAAACAAAATATCATATCTCATGATCGATTCCAATTGAGATGGTTCGAAAAAACAAAAAGTGTAAGCTTTTAAAAAGTGCGCTACTTTTGAAATGTCAAAAACCTAAACTGCTTCGTTTTTATCATTTTCTCAATATACATAAATTTTAAAAATATGATGACCGGTAGACCTTCATTTTTTCTCTAAAAGAAATTATTCAATAAAAAAAGGAAAGAAGCTCCTTTAACAAAATTCTAAATTCTTGAAAGTTATAAATCAATTAAAAAGAAGTTTCAGTGTAACCAAAACAACAAACCATTTTGCTATGTCTTGTGAGTAGCAAAAGAAAGAAAGAAAGAAATACAAAAAAAATGACTTAGGAACCACTCAACTTTTCAAGTCCAAATAAACAACCCAACTTCAATAGTGGATTTCGTTAGAAATTCAAATTTTTTTTCAAATAACTTCATCTTTTTGTCATATAATTTTTACATTTATGGAAAAAACTTCATCTTCCCTATACCAATTAACTTCACCTTCAAACCTATACACCACAAATACAAACTTCAACAAATTAAATGGAGAACTTTGTTTTACAAGCCTACGCTCCAAACACCCACCAAAAACCCTTCAATTTTTTCCATTAAGATAGAAGTTTTTTTACGAATACTTCAGGATACTCAAATTTTCATTTTTCATGTTAATGTAAAATGCTCCCATTCTCCAAAGTGGAGAAATCCCATGAAAGGAAACAGTAAATAGTGACCAGTGACCAATAATCAACGCAGGGTGATGATATAAAAACTAAGTTTACATAAACATTCAAATCTCTCAACTTTCAAATTCTGCAGGTGAAAAGGATGGGAAAAAGAGGAAGGAAAAAGAAAATTTCAGTACTCCACATAAAAGAGAGCTCAGCTCTTATTAATTTGTAAGTTCCATAATGGCAGACACAATATCACCCTCCGCTGCTTTGAGTGCTTTCACGGCTCTTGGTCTAGATACCCCAGCCTGAGTCATCACCAGTTCAATGTCCTTGGGTTCAACCCCGGTCTCATCAACAACTTCGTCATCTTGAGCTACGGTTGATGGCTCAGGCTTTGATGTCAAATTACTCAAATTAGGAGCCTTGAACTGCTCTGCAGCCTGGGTCTGTAGCTGGGAGCTCAAATCTTCAATCTTTGCTTCCCCGAAAACAATGTAGGTGTCTGAGGTGGGACTTTTGAAGACATCTGGTTTTGAAATGACAAAAAGAATCTGCAGAGAAAATGCCATAGATATTAGATAGAATCAATTAAGAAATATCACATTTGGGATGTTGAAAAAAACCAACATTTTTGCTCTTCTTCACTGTGACACGGCTCACACCAGGAATAGGCTTCATTCCAAGCTTTAACATTGCTTTACGACTCTTTTTCTCACTTCTACTTTGCTTAGACCTACCACTGGCCTCTCCATGTCCTGCCACAAGAAACTCCCATCTCACAACATATACCAACCAAGTAAGACATGTGCGACACACAAACACAAAACTGAGAAAGCTTGAGGCAACATTCCAAATTAAATGGAAACAAACACAAAGTATCTGCATTCACTAGATAGAATTTACTCAACATTTCTCTGCCAATAAAAACTTGAACTTATTTTTAAAAGTTATAATAAAAGTGCACACACACATACATATAATAATACCCTGCACCACAGCACATGGGGAATGAATAAGATAATAACATAATGAATCCAACAACTACAATCATTTGTCACTTAAGAAACCATCCCTGTGAACAAAATCCAGAAGCAAGCAAAAACTAAACTCTTGAATCTCCTTGCATTCTACTTATAGCAAAATTAACCAAATGAATTGACATGATTTGGAAAATCCTATAATGCATAACCATATGAACAATATAAGAAAAATTAAGAAACTTAACCAAAATAAGTAGAAACGAAAAAATCAATTTTTTAATTTATCACTTCAACTCTTTTTTCGGAGTCCGGCCACGAGGTCTGATAAGTATGAACCATAGTTCTAATATTTGTTCTAATATTTTGGAAGAGTTAATAAGGAAACCTTTACACAAGGTTTTGATAGAAATGTTTATTAGAGGGATATTACGGGTATTTAGTAAAAGGAAGTTTGGATATAGATGCATTGAGTAGGGGAAAAAGGAAGAAAGGAAGAAAGGAAGAAAGACGAATAGAATATTTTGGCGAGGATTAGGGCTTGAGAGTGATTTCAAGAGATTGGAAGAATCAATCATCTCAAGTATTTGTTACCGTTTATATTACAATATATTTGGGTTGTATCAAGTTTGTTGTTCAAATGTTCAGTTACCTTCAACATCATCCTCATCCTTGTCATCATCTTCGTCATCATCCTCATCGTCGTCATCATCCTCAATTACAGGTTCATCAGCCTGCAAAAACATTAGAAGAAAGTCGGCACAGAATTATTAAAATGTAGTTTTAGGGTGGAAAATACAGGGAGTTCTTATTTTATACCTAGGGAATGGACATAGAATATCTATAACTGAATGTTACACAAAATGCAATCTAAAACACTGAACCCCATATTCCATTTCTTAATTAATGACCGAACTTGCATTATTAATTCTAAAACGCTGAAATTTCAATTATTTTCAACTCCAAATGGCTTCAAACAACTAATTGGCAACAAAGGAATTAAACACCAAAAGAAAATCTCCTCCAAAAAAATAACTTAAAAGTTAAAATTAAGCTCACTAATTCAAGTAAAAGAATTTAGAAATAACAAAACATTTCAATCAAAGAAGTAAACAACCCAAGTGAGAAAATATGTAATTGCAGCTGATTTCAAACTCAAACTACCACGAGTGAGTATGAGTACCACGTCTTGTGTAAAGGAAAGAATCTAAAAGTGAGTCGGTTGTGAGAAATATTTGAGTTATAGGAAGGAAAAGATATGAAAGAGAGAGTGTGAGATTACATTAATCTTTTGCTCTTCAAGCTGAGCGGCGAGAAGCTCTTCCTTGGTCTGAGCAGTCATGGCGTTAGAGATGAGTAGAAGAAAACTCACAAAGATTATTCTAACGTTTGATGAAACCCTAAAAACCCGATTAGCTTCGCCTATTTATACCACCCCACTTCGGGTCTGGATCCCGGTTCCCTCTCCTTTTACTATTTTGGTTTTTATTTTTTACTTTTTTTTCTTCTAAAATGTAAATGGTAAATGTTAAAACTCTTTAAAATATTTTGAAAGTATATCAAAATTTAAAATTCAATTCAGGATAAGTATTGATCGATATTGATAGATTTCTATCGGTATCTAGTATTTATATATTTAAAAATGTACGTTATTTTTATAAAAAATTTTAGTAAAGTTAGAGTTAAAAAACATACCTTGAATTGAACTGAATTGAGGATGAAAAGATGTGATGATAAATTCTAATGTTAAATTTGAAAACGTATATAAAAAAGATTTTATTGGAATAATTTTTAATATTACATTTGCAAGAGGATTTAAGTTTCAAATGCAATTGGATGAAATTAAAAATTAAAGAAAAGAATTGATATGACCTGACAATTTACGAGTATGTAGATAATTTCTTGATTGATTTCAACATGCTCCACAGGGAGGCGGTGACTTGGAAAATGGAGATAAATGCACAGTGATATATAGTATTTAAGTTAGAGATAAGATAAAGTGCCTGATCCATGGTTTCTAGTTGTTCTTGACGAAAGCAACTAAACATGAACCATGTGATTTCTCGGTCTTGGTCGAGGTGACCAATTGAACAAGTGTTTGCTATCAACATCTTTACGAACATTTCATTTTTATTTTCAAATGACAAATTAGGGTTATTTCATAATACTCAAAATTTGGTATCATAAGGTAGATAAAAGAACAAGCCCAACCATACCCACACACGCCCACCCGCTACGAGCAAAGCCCAACTCCATCACAATTCCTGCTGCAACGCCCACAAAAACACCCCACTTACCTACTTGTTCATGCTGCCAAGAACAAGAACCACACCCCAGGTTTGCGCCTACGTGCACAACAAAATCCCTTATCAATTAACTACGGTTGACCCGACCAAAGATACTCACTGGATAGTCGCATTACGTACCATATTATCAATTTCCCTCGACGATAAAATAACAGGGAAAAGCCATCATCCTCAACAAAACAACTGATAAAGTCAAAACCATAATCTCATAAGACACATTAATATTAGAACCACCGCAAGCTTTAAAATTGTGGCTAATAATCAGCACAATGAAATATAAAAACTAATACGAAAGTTTACAAAAGAACCATTCAATCTCTCAACTTCAAATTCAGGTAAAAACATATGGGAAAGCAAGGCAAAAAGATTCCAACACTCCCTATTAAAAACATCCTCCTGATACTTCTTATTAATTTGTAAGTTCCATTATTGCCGATACGATATCGCCCTCAGTTGCTTTGAGTGCTTTCACCGCCTTTGGTCTTGATACACCAGCTTGAGTCATCACAAGTTCAATGTCCTTGGGTTCAACCCCGGTCTCATCGACTTCTTCATCATCTTGAACCACAGTAGATGGTTCAGGCTTTGATGTCAAGTTACTCAAATTAGGAGCCTTAAACTGCTCTGCAGCTTGGGTCTGTAGCTGGGAGCTCAAATCTTCAATCTTTGCTTCACCAAAAACGATGTAGGTATCGGAAGTGGGACTCTTGAAAACATCTGGTTTTGAAATGACAAAAAGAATCTGCAGAGAAAATGCCATAGATATTAGATAGAATCAATTTAGAAATATCAAACTTGGGATGTTGAAAAAACCAACATTTTTGCTCTTCTTTACTGTGACACGGCTCACACCAGGGATAGGCTTCATTCCAAGCTTCAGCATTGCTTTACGACTCTTTTTCTCACTTCTGCTTTGCTTAGACCTACCACTGGCCTCTCCATGTCCTGCCACAAAAAACTCCGTTCTCACAACATATACCAACCAAGTAAGGCATGAGCAACACACAAACACAAAACTAAGAAAGGTTGAGGCATCACTCCAAACTAAATGGAAACAAACACAAAATATCTGCATTCGGTAGATGGAATTTGCTGATTGTTCCTCTGTCAATAAAAACTTGAACTCGTTTTAAAAGTTATAATAAGAGTGCACGCACACACACACATACATATAACAATCCCCTGCACCACAGCACTTGGGAAATGAATAAGATAATAAAACAAAGAATATAATAACTTCAATCATTTGTCACTTATGAAACCATCCCTGTGAGGAAAACCCAGAAGGAAACAAAAACTAAACTCCTGAATTTCCTTCTTGCATTCCACTTATAGCAGAATTAACAAATGAAACGACAGAATTTGGAAATGCCTATAATGCATAATCATATGAACAATGTAAGAAAAATTAAGAAACTTAAGAGATTATGAGGAAATCTTAGCATGAGGATTTGATAGGGATGATATTAGAGGGATTTACAGGCATTTAGTAATTTCACTGAGTACGGAAGGAAGAAAGGGGAAGAGAATACTTTGACGAGCAGATCAGCACTTCAGAGTGATCTCAAGAGATTAGAAGCATCAATTAACTCAAATATTTGGTTTGTTTTGTGGCTTCGTTGCCATTTTAGTACAATACATTTGGGTTGTATGAAGTTTATTGTTCAAATATTCAGTTACCTTCAACATCATCATCATCCTTGTCATCATCTTCGTCATCATCATCATCGTCGTCATCATCTTCAATTACAGGTTCATCAGCCTGTAATATCATTAGCAGAGAGTCAGCACAGAATCATCGAAATTTAGTTTTACAGTGGAAAAACAAGTGATTCTTATTTTATCCCTAGGGAAATGGACATAAAATGAGTACAACTGATTGTTACACAATCTGCAATGTAAAACCCTAAACTCTATATGGTTTCAAACAACTAATTTAGCAAGAAAAGAAATAAACACCGATAGCAACCCTCCACCAAGATAAAACACGAAAATGACTTGAAAGTTAAAAACAAATCTAATTTCTTCAAGTAGAAGAATTTATAAATAACAAAACATGTCAATCGAATAACGAAAGAACCCAGGTGAGAAAATATATCATTGCAGCTGATATGAAACTCAAAATGAGTACCAACTGTTGAGTAAATGAAAGAATCTAAAAGTCCCCGAGTAATAGGAAAGAAAAGACATGAAAGAAAGAGAGTGAGAGTACATTAATCTTTTGCTCCTCAAGCTGAGCGGCGAGAAGCTCTTCCTTAGTCTGAGCAGTCATGGCGTTAGAGAAGAGTAGAAGAAAATTCACAAAGATTGATTCTGATGACACAAGTAACCCTAAAAACCCGATTAGCTTCGCTTATTTATACTACCTCCACTCGGGTCCGGGTCCGGGTTCCATTTCGATTAACCATTTTGCCAAGTTTTCTTTCTTAATCCTATTTTTAAAAAATGTCTTTTTATAAATCTCATATTTGGATTTCTATTATTAGGATTCTAACTCTTTCATAGAATGATAAGGTGAGTTGAGATAAAGTAAGGATCGTCTAGCGAACAAGTATTTAATTAAATTATTTTAGTGTTCTCTTCAATACTATAATGAATATGACAATCTAATCGTAGTGTTTAGAAAAATATCCATAGAGATTCTATAATTTTGAATTATATCAAAGATCAAACATTTAAAATCTCACTATTCAAAGGATTTAAACTATTTTCAACTTATTAAAAATTTGTTTTTACAAATCTAATATCAATCCAAACATAAAGGGAAATGATTAAATTCTTATAAAAAGTATTAAATAAGACTTGTACTATGTGTGTGCGGTAGATTTTGTAATTTCAAATTTGGTGAGAATGGATGTCAAGTTGTTCACCTTTCATTCACATTCATTCCAAATTTCTATATCTAACTTTGTGATATTAAAGAAAAAATGTACATTATATTCTAACTTAAACAACAATAATTTAGTATACAAATTATTTGTGGAGATAGCATGTAAAATTTACTAATAGGGCCAACCAAAAAAAAAAACATGATAATATTAACATTAATATGAATTATTTATTTATCCATTCCATCTTTAGTATACTGAAAGAAAGCATGTAAAACGAGAAGTTAGTTATTATAGATTTGATTGTTATAATTGCGTTGTAGTAGGTTGTTTTCGGAGTGTAAATTATTTCAATTTGAATTATAATAATGTGCTTGAAGTCAAATTTATTTTAGTTTGAGAAAAAAATAATAAATATATAAGTAACAAATAGAAAAATAAATAATGTAAAATAGTAAATAATAAATAGAATAATAAATGAGAAATTTTGAAATAATGTTAATTATAGTTAGAAACTTTTAAATAATATTTGTTGTAGCATAGTGTGGTTACTATAGTCATAAAATGTATTTGTCTCAAACAATTTCAAAGAATGAAATTTTGAATCTTCGACCGAAGATTCAACAAAATAAGCATATATTAGTAACCGCTAAACTATCGTACATGTTGATCTTATTATTATATTTGTTTTACTTTCAATCATAAAAAGAAAAAATCAATAATGAAACATAAAAACAACACGACTCAATATTTTCTTTCCCTTTTTATTTTTATCAATTTTATTGGGAAATTATCAAAAATGGGATAATTTTCAAAGTTATAAAGAGTTTTGGGATGGAATTTAAAGAAGATGGGTTTTAGGACAAATTAACTAGGAAAAGTGTATATTGCCCTTGTGTTAAAAAAAAACCTACAAACAAACTTTTTACTATTCTTCTCCTTTTCCTCCCTCATTTTTGGCATTCTCCTTCTCCCCCACTCTCTTCTACTGAGCAAAATGCAACGACTTCAGCTTTCTCCTTTCTTAGTGGCCGTTGTCGTCTCCTTCACCATTGTCGATTGTTCAAGCCTCCGTGGTGGTCAGTCCATGTGTGGCGTGCAAGATTATGCATCGAAGATGCGTAGAGAAATGCGTATTGCCCCCCTATTTTCCTCCCTATGAGCCTCTCAAGTTCACCATTGCTCACCGCATCTTCGGCACTAGCAACATCATCAAATTGCTTTTGGTACTTCCTTAATCCCTAATTTTCTACTTCTCTCCTCCAAATTTCGGGTGTTATCCTCTTGTTTTTAGGTTTAGAAATTATGGAAATTGAAAATTGACCAAATACCATCAAATTAGTTTGAAAAATCTGATTGAGCAATTGATGTCATCTCTAGCTGGAATGACATTAGTACTGAAATTGATCAAACGAAATCCTAATAGATTCAACTCATTGTGGTAATTATCCTCGTCATATTGCGATTGCTTCTAAAACATGTTATTGTTATAATTTGCTTTCTTTTTTCCTTTCCCATAAAACATCTCCTGAAGAAACTCGGGTAGGATTAGAACTGTAGCGGACAAAAGAAGAATGGGTTCCAATTAATCCTCTTCTGGTATGTAATGTTCTTTTACAAATAGTTGTTGCCCAGGGTACCATGATTCAATGAATTTGATGTTAAAATTGACAAAGTTCAATTGTTTTTTTTTTGGTTAATGTTCTTCATTTTTGTCAGCTCTACCTTTTTTTAAGCACTACCTTTTTTTTAAGCAGGTAATGAGTTGGTGACTTCTCTTTTGCTTCCTATGATCTAAATTTCTTATTACATCTCCATTTATTAATTTTTTTCTTCAATTTTTTTTAATCATTGTTGGCATGTGAACAAGTTGGATTTGGACACAATATTTGCATTTCCCTTAGACCAAAGTGTGGAAATTGTAGTGTTAGTGACCTATGCTCATTTGCATTCAAGGAGTCTTCAACACCATCTCCCAAATGAAATGGTTCAAGTTCTACCAAAAAGTTGTGATCATCTTTCTGTATAAATGAATACATTTACTTAGTCCTACATTTTCCCCAAGTTTTTGGTTTTCTATCTTTTTTATTTTGTTTTTGTTTTCTTTTTTGGCACTATAATGGTTTACTGATTTAGAGGGTTCATTATGATTTCTATCGCTAAGTGTTGAATAGATAGATAGGTGGATATTGAAGGATCTCAATTAGCCAATGTTGTGTAGAACGAACCTTGTTATTGATGTTATAATGTATTGATGTTCTTGGGGCGGATTTTACATTATACCATAATTTCATCATCGTCATTATTATTGACTAACTCTTCGTGAAACTGTTTCATCATCGTCATTTTATGATTTTGTGCATGTTTATTAAGTTTATTAAGCCTTTATGTTTTATCTTGCACGCATCTCGCAACTATCGCACAGCTATCTCGTACGTTTCAAACTTTCACTAAGAGTTTCACAATCAAATTACTACCCCTTCTAACTTATTTAGAGTGTTTTTGTGCATGTTTATTAAATTTATTAAGCCCTTATGTTTTATCTCGCACGCATCTTGCAACTATCTCGCACGTTTCAAATTTTCAATATGTTTTACAATCAAATTGCTACCCCTTCTAAGTTATTTAGAGTGATTTTGAGCATGTTTATAAGCCCTTATGTTTTATCTCGCACGTTTCAAACTTTCATTATGAGTTTCACAATCAAATTGCTACCCCATATAAGTCATTTAGAGAGATTTTGTGCATGTTTATTAAACCCTTATATTTTATCTCGCACGCATCTCGCAGTATCTTGCACCTATCTCATAACTTGCAAAATTAAAATCTTATAGTGATTTAAACATGTTTTAGCAAGTTTGCATTTCTGAGTACTATTATAGGAACACTTGTTGAAGAGAAAGAATCACAAGGATATAATGAAATAATGTGCCTTATAATTTTATGCCATTGAAAGTATGAAAGAAAAACTAAAAATTATTTAGTCATTTAGAGTGATTCTAGGCATATTTAGTAAGTTTAATAGACAATTATATTTTATCTCGCATCATCTCACACATTTCAAACTTTCACTATTACTTTCAAAATCAAATTATTAACCTTCCTAGGCCATCAAATTGTAAACCCTCCTAAGACATTATTAGAGTGATTCTATGCATATTTAGTAAGTTTATTAGGCTCTCATGTTTTATTTCGCACCAATCTCGCAAATGTTCTTATGTTGGAAGATAGAAAAAAAAAAGTAATAAATAAAATCTTAAAAAACACAAAAAAAATAACTATACGCTAAAATAAAAACATTAAAATCTAAGTCATTGGAACCCCTCATATGCAACCTATAATTAACTAAAAACAACTTTTAGCTTGAAATTTGCATTATCACAACTAGATATAATTAATAGTTTTCAACTTATTTTATACAACTAATATATAAATATTCAACAAACTAAAACTTGGTACACAAATGAACATATGCACAAAATGAAGTTAAACAATTTCATCATATAAACAAAACATGACCACAAACAAAACATCCTAATAGTGTATATCAAATCTAAGAGATTGCCTATTGGTATATTGGTATTGTGATCATTGTAATGACCCACCACGACTCTTTTGTAGCCACCAATCACTCCATTTTCTTGGGATCATGTTAAGTTACTACTCGCTGACGAATCTTCCGAGAAGTGAGAAGCTTTAGTACATTATTCGAGCATACTGCAAAACAAAAATGTGTGGAGTAAAACAAATAAACTTGGATCCAACTCAATGCATGCTTTAAAAAAAAAATTGCTAGCTACCTTACCACATTTTAGAACAAGAAGTTCATGTCACTATGGCTACCAAAAGCATCAAAAAATTGCTTAAATGACACTTTTTAAATCTCAACTACTGAAAAGGTTCTTAAGAAGTGCTACATTTCACTCCCAACCTTTTAAAAAGTGCTACATTCCAACTCTAAAAATGGTTGGAGTGTTTTCATTTTAATCTTCATTCTAATGAGAGACCATTTCAATTACTCAAACAGAATTTCCAAACTAATTAGATTATTTTGTAATAAATGCTCGGGTGAGGATTTGAACCTTGTCCACCGGAACATACGGGTGCTAGTTGAGCTAAGTTCATGTTGGCAAATTCATACTTTCTAAAACCAGAAACAAGAAGATAACATTAGGAATTTGAAGGAGAAAAACATAAAATTAGGGATTAAAGACGTATCATACGCAATTTGATGATGTTGCTAGCGCCGAAGATACAGTGAGTAATGGTGAACTTGAGAGGCTTAGAGGGAGGAAAATATGCGGCCAATACGCATTTCTTGTCGCATCTCCGACGGAGAATCTTGCACGTCGCATACAAATTGACCACCACAGATGCCTGAACGGTCGGCGACGGTGAAGGAGATGCGACGGCGACTGAGAAAGGAGAAGAGTTGAAGTTGGGTTGCACTTTGCCCTAGTAAAAGAGAAAGTGGGGGAGAAGGAAAAGGAGAAAATAACACAAAGTTAATTTTTAGGGTTTTCTTAATTAAAGGATAACATGGACTTTTCACAACTTATTTGTCCTAAAAGTACTCTTTTTTTTAAAAGTTCATCTCCAAACTCTATGTACCCATCAAAATAATCTCATTTTTTTGCAATTTCCCAACTTTTATTGATCGAAGAAAAAAAACTCAACTAATAACTCATCTTTCTAAAGAAGTTGACTTTAAACGCCACTTAAAAGTTGACCTTTTTAAAGTATATATAACCTAAATAGACCTTAAAATAGAGAGCTCGACGATTTTAGTGAAAATAAATATAGATAAAGGTATTTGTATTTTTTTAAAAAAATATATATTTTAAGGATTGTTTTGACCTAAGGAATCGTCAAAAATAACAAATTTGACAAAATTTCAGATTCTACCAACAATAAACATAGATATATATTCACATGCTCCTGACATTAATAGCCAAAAAAGTTATAAGTTTCTATCATTCATAAAATTCAAAATTTTACTATAAACATATAAATATTTAAGTTTATTTTACTATATTTAATATAGTTATAAAATATGCATAACTTAATGAATGAATGTATAATTTAACAACTCAAAGAAAATGGTTTGATTTTGTCTTTATTTAACAAACATATAAAGAAGCATATCAACCCACAAAATCTTGTTAATTCTAAAATATACGGTCCAAACAAAAAATAATAATAAAACAAAGATGCAAATTGAGAATGAAGTCAAATTAATTGCATCAACACAAATTGGCGTTGATATGTTGAAAATTTAAAAGAGAAGATTTGAAGTGTTACGGCATCTTCTCTCTAATCTCAAAATTGGATCATTCTCATCCACTATTAATTATACATACTTTCGTTTTTCTAACCATCACAATATTAAATTCTTCATTCTTTTAAAAAAAATTACTAAACTCCTCTCCTAAGCTTTTAATTTACTTTCTTTTTTTTCCAAAACATTTTATAAAATATATAGATGAAAGCAAGGCTCATTATTTTTCATTTTCTACTCCATCCATACTTGTAAATTAAAACGTTTGTATCAATATTTTACATTTATTTAAAAATTATAAGAAAATCAATGTGTTATACAATTCGAGAGTCGTCGATTATGACTTAGTTGCCCTCGTTGACTCCGAATGCTATGTTGCTATGACTCTTTTTTATTCTCTAGTTCTTGTTGACACTCTTGTAGATCAGATACATCTTTAGGTTCTTCATAGTGTAGACATTCGTTACATTATTTGTTAGTTACCTATTTTTATCTGACTTAATTTGATTACAAATCCACCAAATGCCATTATTTATCGACAATTTGGCAAACATGAGTTAAATTACATGGCCACTAAAAGTAAGTATCTTCAAGATATTTGTCAATAGTGTTGAATGATTAAGGAGGTGACACATGATCGACCTTATGTTACTTGCCAAGTAAGCCTCCAACCTTTAACTAAATTAAAATGATAAAAAGAAAAAAACAACTTCAAGTATTTTACTTATATGAAGTTGCAAACTCAAATCTCTTACTCAGGCAACTTGTAACATTAATAATCCTTAACAAAAAAAAAAATAATAAAAAGGAAAATAAAAGAACAGAAAGGAAACGCTAAATAAAGGGGGTTTTGTGAAAATAGCAAAAAAAACTGACGATAATAGGGTTTACATCACTTATTTTCTATTATATTTTAAAGTTCTAAGAGTTAGAATTCAATTCAAACATCAAGTATAAATTCATTTTTATTTTTCATGAATCACACACAAAATTGAAATCTAGACACAATCAAAAGTAAGGATATATAATTAAAAGTTTGAGAATCTATTACACTATTAAATTTTCAAAAATCTATTAGACAAAGAAGTGAAAGTTTAGGAATAAGCTGACAGGAAAAAAAAAAGGTAGCAATCCAACTTAATAAAAACATAAACTTTAAAGTAAAAAAGAACAATAACGAAAAACAACAACCATAAGTTCAAGCAACTCCATTCTTTCAAAATCAATCGGAATATTTTACTTTTAAAAGTTATTGGGTCTCTTTCAACCCCCCACAGCTTCATAAAGAAGTTATAATAAATGCCTGTCTGAACTTTCAGTTAGGAATCCCAAATTAACCACCAAACCGAAAATATAGACTTTTAGGGGACTATAGATTATATTGCTTCTTAGAGGTTGGAGGTACAAACTCCATACTATCCAAAATTCTTCCATCCTATTAAGAATCTAAAACAAATTCCATCAATTGATTATAATTTAAGTTGTTTTAAAACTAAGTTAAGGATTTCGTTTCTTATTTTTTAATTTTGAAATTTGTACTCGTTTACTCTAGATATTTTTTGGGTATGGTTTTCACTTTTTTCAGTGGAGAAACCTTGCCCACCCATTCTCAAGAGTAGTGGAGGAACCTTGTCCACTGAGTGACAGGAAGACATGATGACCTAAGTGAAAAAACCTTACACCCATTCACTGGCTGGAAGCCATTTTGATAATTGGAAAAACCTTGAAGAAGAAAGCTAGTTTCCAAGAAAAAAAAAAACCATGACCAGTCTCAAGATCAAGGGAGTGAACTCAAAAAATACTGAGGAGAAGCCGAAAAGTTCATGGCAAGTCCTTTGTAGGCCTTTGGCTCAGGCTTACCACATTTATGGTAATCCAAATGACATATTGTGATCATATTGTTTTTCTTTAAGGAGGTGGTGCTCGGCACTTAAGAAGCCACTTGGGCCTCTTGGCTTAAGGTGTGCGCATTTGGTCGCCTCAATAGAAAAGAAGAAGTTGGGTACTACCATCTACTATGCATCCCATACATCCCCAAATAGCAACGTGACATGTGGCAAAAAGTTTTAAAAAACAATCGATTTCTTTTCTAGTGATAAGAAGAATGGGATTAAATATAATCTAGGTTGCAACTAATCATTCGATAAGACTTTTTGTTTTTTCAAGGAAATATTTGAATTTTTTAATAAAATTTTCTAAAGAAAAAAAAGTTATTGAAAATTAAAGAAAACATAGCTTTTAAAAACTTTTTATTGTTTTCAAACTGTCTATAAGAATTCAAATATTTTCCAAAGATGTGAAATATGGTTAAATAAGAGAAGATAAATATAATTTTCAAAAAATAAAAGAACAAATGCCTGAATATTTAAGAATGCCCTTCAAGCTTCCCTTCAATTATTGGGGTTAAGTGACTCATATTGTAATTTCCTCCTATTGGCCCCACTTTGACCATCCATAATAAATAGGGAAATGTCCATCCTAACCCATTTGAACCAGTCAATGAAGTCCCTCCATTTTCAAGACTTGAGATTGAGAAAGAAACCACTTCTTCAATATATAGCACAAAATTTGGATAAAAGAATTTAGACACACAACTACAAGCAGAACAGGAGAGAGATGGGAGTAGTTGGTTGCAACAATGATGGGTACCTGAATGATGCCAAGTACAGCGAGCCTTTGCCATGGATTGGAATCTACATAGCTGCAGCCTCTTTGGTCTGCCTCTTAGCGATGGCTGCTGATCTCATCCACGGCATCGGCCACAGAAAATTCTGGTTTCCCTGTAAGTTCTTCACTCTTAACTCTACTTCCCTAACCCTGATAGCTGTGGCAATCAAGCTTTGTGTGGATCTCAATACCTCCATGCCTGGCAGAGAGGATCAGCTTGCAAAGCTAAGTAGTGCTGTGCTGATGTGCACCATCATGGCTAATTGTATGCCTTCTCTTGGGTCTATGGAAAATCAAGAAATCTTTATGAACGTTATGGCTCTAGGGATTCTTGTTATTACCCTCATCGTAAACGTCGGTATGGAGATTGGTACTGGAGTGATCTACGTTTATATGAAAGAGCACGTTTCTATTCTAATCTCGATGCTTGTTTTACTTGGTATCTTGAGTTTTTCTGCTTCAGTTGTTCCATCAACTAAGAGCTACCTGGAAATGAAGTATTGCGTAAGACATGAATTAGCATCAAAAGAGTGTGCAGCAAATGGAAAAGGAGACAAACCAGTCATCGAAAGACTCAAAGTGGATTTGATGAAATATTGGATGATGTCTCAAACAACCAGCCCCCAGTTTGTGATGGGCCGATCCGCCACATGTACTGCTTCTGGGGCAATCAGTCTTCTTAGCGCTGCAATTTTAGCAGAGGCTATTCTTACATCCTACTTGATGAAGAGATCATTGAAGTTCTGCAACGGCCAGTCTGATTATAAATGGTCAATCACTTTTATCCTCGTTATACAGTGCGTAGCAGTTGTAGTGGGGACTGTCGCCCCGGCAATCAGATGGTTTACAGCTATAAAATTCAGGTGTCCAAACCTGAGAAATGGAGGTTACAAGAAGGAATTCAAATTAGAATACTACTGGATTCGATATCTAGTAGAGATGAAAGAGTCTCCATTAACTATCAGAGTTAAAAATAGAAGATGCAGAAAGCTTGCTCATAATGCAAGAAACACATTTCTGGATGCATGTATCATCCTACAAACAGTAATAGTGTTCATAAGCAAAGTGATTCGACTTATTTCCATTTTCTTTTTCAGAGGAATCTTCTCATGCTGTGACCTTTTCAAGAGTTTGAAAAACAGGCTGTGGTTTAACAGCACCATTCCTCTCAGCAATTCAGGGTCAGAAGATGATGCTGATTCGAAGCTAGATCTAAGTCGTTTCGTTCTGTATCTTGAAGGTGAAGATGATCTGGTTCACGTGATGGTAACAAATAATTATCATGCCGTACATCATTGGATTCAGAAAGGGAAGAAGAAAAAACCTAAGATTCTCATTCACCTATTGGAAGGAACGATCATATCACGAGGTTTCAGGGGAGTGGCAGAGTTTGATAACCATCAAGTTCCATGTCTAGATTCCAAAGAGCCCCAAAATTGCTGGGCGCTTCCTGTGGTGACATTAACAGCCATAGCAATTTCTCTTCCAAATATAAGACGTCATTTAATCAAACATTTGGTGACCGCAGTAAATGAAGGCCTCCGATACATAAGACTCATCGAAGATTGCTTCGACATGGAAGGGAATTTCATAAACCTAAAAAAAGCAGCAGAAATGGTTTGGCTAGGAATTGATCTCCACAATCAATGGCTAGACATAGACCTCCACAAAATTTCACATCATAAAGAAACCCCAAACGAAGTTTTCCAACAGTTTTCAGATGAAGCAAAGAAAATGTACACAGAGGAGAAGACTACTAATCAACATCTATGCTTGAAACTAAGTACTTCAAAATGGCCAATCAAGATATTGGCTACGAACTGTATGTACAGAATAAGCGAATCGATGCTGCTGAAGTACGAAAAGAAATACAGGTATACAAACGAACAATTGTTCTTAGAAATGGAAGCAATGATTTCTGGCATAATGGGAGCGTGCATGACAAATTTGGAGAAAGTGATATCAACAAAATGTGCAAACTTTGTGATTGAAAAACGAGAGAGGAGCGTGAGAGAAGCCGCTTACATTCTGGGGAAAACAGGGAGGATTTTGGATCTCATAGAAAAGACGACGGTTCCACCACTTGATGAACATCAAATGAGGAGCATTGATGAATGGCGATTGGCTTACAAGCTGGAGATGTAGCATTCGTGGAAGGTGAAGGGGGCGGCATACGAAGGTGCTTTCTCTGAATTTGAGAGGAGTTGAAGCAATGGAGCATTGGGTGGATCAAAGGAGTACACAAATTCAGATGCAAGTAGAAACCGTAGAAGGATATTTAGGTTTGATGGTTAGTTCATAGTTACTCATGAAACGTTGTTGCAAAGTTTGAATTATTCCAGATGGGTTCGGTGAATGGGGTTTAGGGTGACACTGACACACCCTCTGCCCGTGCAACCGTGTCTACTTTTGTAAATTTCTCTTCTCCTTTCTCTCAAACTTAGTACGGAATCTTTCGCTATTTGCAAACTAATATCCCACATTTTCACAATTTTAGTATTTATATTAAATGAATTCACATTTATTCCTTTCATTTTAATTAATAAATCTTATTATATTTTTAATTCAAATATTATAACTAAACTAATGCAAACATACATAAATTAATAATAATAGAAAATATAAAATTTTACTGTGCCAAATATTTTGAATAATTATTTCTTCACATTCTCTTTTTCAATTTAAATTTAAAATTCTTATCATTGCTGCATTTAACATATAACAATTTGAATTTAATATGATGGTATAATAGCAGGTGCAATTAAAATGTATCCCGTTAACAACAAAAAATTATTCAAATTATTCTTCTCTTTTCGGTCTTCCAAAATAACAGAGATGACAACTATAACATTTCTATTAATGACAATATTCAAGTTTTTCAAAATACAAACCAAACCACGTTGTGCATGACAATATTCGAAGTAACGGAGCATAAAGAAGAATTTCAAAGCAACATGACAACTAAAAGAATTATAATGGCGTCAATAGTAAAGACTCAAAAAACCTTATTAAAATGGAAGAAACCAATAGTTCGTTTGAAAGTTTGGATGAGAAATAGACGACGGTGCGAAGGAACTTGATTACAAAGTAAATGGTTGTGAAACCGTGCGCTATGTCCAACTCTAAAAATTGAGGAAATTGGGAAACTTCTTCTTTGTACT
The DNA here is from genome assembly GCF_000004075.3 of Cucumis sativus. NCBI lineage: Eukaryota > Viridiplantae > Streptophyta > Magnoliopsida > Cucurbitales > Cucurbitaceae > Cucumis > Cucumis sativus. Next base: position 18,706,952 of record NC_026658.2, read on the forward strand.
CAATCGAAAACTTATCCCTAAGTTTCATCCAACTCTCGATTAAAATCCCTAAACATAAATATGTTGGATTAGTTTTATATCTCTTCTCTCAAATACTCCAACTTACTCCATCAATAAACTATGTTCAATCTCTCATCTTGCACTACTAACATATTAGAAACTGAGTTTAAATCTACCTAACGCTTCCAACATACGTAACACTTCCTACATACTTAATTAAAAGCTATCTAACTAATTTTAATATAAAAAACTAGGCTAGTATTATTATAGAATAGCCATAAAATAAATTAACCACATATTACGTCAACCTTTTTAATTACAAGCTATCTAACATTTTTCAAAAATTCAAATTTAAATTAAACATCAAATTCACGAAAGTTTAACATTTAAAACAATTATTTATATATTCTCTTGCATTTTCCTCCATTGCATCGGGGAAAGCGCAACAGTTACATATTTATTTCAACCTTCCCGATGTTTCTGTCCGACGTTGTTTTCCTGTGCGTCAAAGAAGTTGGATGATAAATTAAAAAAAAATAAAAATGACGGATCAAGGCTGACATTTTGAATTAAGATGTCGAGCTTGCTTGCCTAAACTGACGCCATAGTGCCTACATCGATATTGGTCATTTATGTCGACATTTGGTTTTTCGATGCCCGTCTCGACATCGGGAATTCCTCGGTTTCTTGTAGTGTAGTGTTGGTAAATTATAGTAGTGATCTATCACTACCTATGATTGATAAACAATAATGTTTTGTTAGATTTATAAATATTTTTTGTGTGTTCATCTTGGTATATTTAAAAAACAACCTAAATAAAAAAGATATTTCAAAAGTGAAAATGTCGTGTTTATTTTAATAGCTTAAATTACAAAAAATGTGCGTCGTAAACTTTGATGTTTGTGTCAAAAATAGTCATAAACTTTAAAAGTTTAAAAACTACTCTTAAATTTTAAAAAATAGAAAAAGAAAAAAAATATATCATTCACGTTAGTTTTGGATGGATACCATTAAAGTTTTGTTTCAAAAATACCCTAAAATTTAAGAAAGTTAAAAAATACTTTAATTAGTCCAAATTTTGTGCCAATTTTCTCACCAACTAAAATCAAAATCAAAATTTTAGGTTAAAAAACCATAGTTTTAAATTTATTTGATTATTAACACATAATGATATATCACAAATACAATCAATCTCAATAGTTATTGTTGTAATTAACATATAGTTAATTATCAAATAAAAAAAATGTATTTGTCTATTAACACCGTGATAGTCTGATAGATCTATCAGTGTGGTTTTTTTTTTAAAAAAAAATTATTGGTTATTATTTTATATATTTTAAGGAGATTTTCTTTGAAAAAATTTGCAAAATTTTGTGGAATTTAAAACAAACGTTTAAAATATCGATGTTTATTGATATATTGAATATTAATTTTACATAAAATTTGATTTCAATAGATATTTTTGAAAATTTATAAAATATTTTATTGTTTTAGTAAAAATATCTATTATTTATATTACAATTTAAATTATTGAAACAAAACTTTAATGTTCTCCCTCCAAAACTAAAACTAAGTGTAATAATATTTTTGAATCTTTTTCAAAAGTTTAACAACATTTTTTAAACTTTTGAAATTTTAGAAATATTTTTTTAAGAACAACATATAACATCTGTTTTATTCCGATTGTGAATATGACAAATATGGTAAGTAATTAGTGATAGCAAACAGGTATCAAAATATTTTTTATTTTTAAATTTACTACTTTTACAATTTAAAAAATATAATGACATGAGCTCTATTATCATAATTTTTTTTGCTATTTTTGCAAGCGCTCCTCTTTTTAATTAGACATCAGCTTTCATGTGTATTTTTTATAAGTTAACCAATATATTATGTGGGAGCAGTGATGCATGAAAGCATTGAAAAGGGATAAAATGAATAAGATAGGTACTTGTCAAATATTTGCAAAAGATGAAAACTATTTGCTAAGTGTAGATTTTTGGTCCGTTTCTATTTTTTTGCAAAAGACGCAACCATTAAAAACTTGTGGAGGAAGAGGATTGTTTTGCATTCAATGCTTAAATAAGTGTAGATTGAGTATCTAAAGTTTACAATTTTTCTGTTAATAAAAGGTATTTCTTGATGAGGTCTGAGGTTAAGGTTAATTAAACATAGCAACTTAATTATTTCATTTTTTGAGTAACTTAGAGTTGGTTATCCACAGTGAAGGTGGTCATTACTGTACTTGTTGATGGATCGCAGAAACACATAGATTTAAGAGAATAGAGAAATACTGTTGAAATGGGTAACATTTCAGCCATTTTCATGAGAGATTATTAATGATTTGATGCTATTGGTTATTTATGGTGGAACATGCCATATATCAAATTCAACATGTAACCTAACATTCATTATGCGCCAATCGGGAAGAGAATCAAGCACCATAACATTGAAAAAAACACAAATGTTCAACAACGTGTTTGTGAATAGGGGTGATCATCGGTCAGATAAGTCACTTTCTTAACCTGACCTAATCGGTTTATACTAAGAAAAATCCCAATCGTATTTTTAATAAAAGTGACCATCGGATGTTGGTTTGGTAGATTTCAGTTGTTCGGTGAGTCAGGGCATAGAACTTGGTCCTTGTGCCCTAATTAATTTGATATTGGCTTTATTTGACCTTTAGACCGAATTAATCCTATTCTTTTAGGTTTGGACTTTATTCCAAATCTTAATATTTATTCGTATAAAAATAATTAATTTAATCTAATAGTCAAGACAAAAAGCATATGATACATCATCAGAATCAATCCGTTATTGCCTTAAATTTTAATTCGGTCAATTTTGAAACTAGCCCCAAATTTGATGGTTTCTATTTTTGTCAATAATTTGAGAAAGGAAAATGACAATTGATTAGTGATCCAAAATTTCTTTTTGGAACAAAAAAAAAGTTTATTAATGACTTGAGTTTCATGTTGGAAATGAGTATCACTGAAATGATTTACGGTTGAAAATATGATACTAGGTTAAAATTTAAAAAATATCTCTCAACTTTACATTTTGTGTCAAAGATATCTTGAACTTTCAAAATTTTCAAAAATACCTTCAAACTTTCAAAATTACTCTCAAACTTTCAAATAGCGTTTTAAACTACTCTTACGGTTCATTAGTATAAATGGAAACCATTAAAGTTTTGTTTCAAAAATCCCCCTAAATTAAACTATTGAAAAATTTCAAAAATACACTTGAACTTAAAATTCGTTAAAAAAAAACTACTTTCACTATTAATATATGAACTAAAACCGTTAATATATTATTGCAAAAATAACATATAAGTTTATTTGAAGTTTTCTTAGTTCGAAAAGAATCAATTTTAAAAATTATATTGGCCTTGTTTGGTAACAATTTGGTTTTCAAGTTTTTTATTTTTTAGTTAAGAATATAAACATTATTTCTACCTCTAAATTTCTTCAACCTAACTTTCAAATTCAACCTTGTATATTTTTTAATTAAGAATATAAACATTACTTCTACCTCTAAATTTCTTTAACGTAACTTATATCACTCAACCGAATACCTAGACTACCTAAGTTTGAGACTCCATCTTGGTAACTTAGGGTCTCCTAAGTGACAAATTTAGTGGACTCCCTAAGTTTGAGACTCCATCTTGGTAACTTAGGGTCCCCTAAGTGGCAAATTTAGTGGAGATGGTCTTAGGCCCGCTCTAAGATAGAGACTCCTTCTCTTAAGAACTTGAACTCCCTTTAAGTTTGACAAAATCTCTTTTGTTTGAATGACTTAGGCTCCCCCTAAGCTTAGAGTATCACTTCTCAATGGATTACAATGCATAGTAGTAAGAAGAAGGAAGTATGTGTCTGCTTGTTTCATTATGTGCATATATAGTGGTTCATAGATATGTCATGTTAAGACTCTAATTGAGAGACTTATCAATAAAAAAAAAGGTGCAATTCCTATTCATGTGTTGCTAAATTTCTAATGATATGTGTAATACAAGTTTTCCTTTCTATCGCTTGAAGTGAAACAAACATATAAAAGTATTCATACAATACTTTAGCTTGAAAATCTCAATTTAGTATCGACCAAACAAATCTAATGGCTCAAAAATATTTGACGGTTAAATATGGGAGGCTAGAAATTTCCATTCATAAAAACTTATAAAATAAATAGAAGAATTTGAATGTCTAAATTGAAACAAATATTCACCAATAACAAGATAATATAATTTAGAACTACAAATTATTATGATTATTAAATACAACACATTGAAGAAAATATCACCATTCACAGTTTTGTGGTCCATTGTTCACGAAAAAAGAGTGGGTGGGTAAGTGATATTTTATTTTTCTTTTTTTTACTATTTTGCAATATATATCAATCTTCTTTATTTTTATCATATAATTAAAATAAATATCATCAATCATATGTATAATGATGTTATTATTTTGATATCAACGTATTTGTGTCTTAAGAAATGAAATTGGAAAATATTATTGCAAGCCACAAAGGCTTTAAGTTTCAATTTCAAACACATTTGAATTTTATTATAAAAAGAAAAGGATGAGTGGGTATTGGGTAAGTGAGTAGTCGACCATCCAAAAGGACCCGAAAAAGAGTAGAGTTGTCATCTGCAGTTCACTTACTGTTCAAGTTATTCATTTTCAATCCAAACCCTAACAGCCAAATTTTAAAAAAGAATGAGAAAAAATAAAAATGGCATAATGTCCTAATCTTTCTTTAATCTTCAACTTCAATTTGAATGACCCACTTCAAGAAATCAATCTAAGACAAAAACCCCCAAAAGTAAAGTAGAAATTTTCAATCCCCAAGCAATTCTATCACTATTTTTCACAATTAACTTCTTTCATATTACTACACACACCCACATTCAAATTTCACTCCCTACTTCCTCTTCTCTTCTCACTCCACCGCAATAATGGCCGCACCCAACTCCAACTTCACCCGGAATGGCCCTTGACCCACTTCTCCGGCATTGTTCCCGATGGGGAAAAACGACGGAGAACAGCCACTGCCCTCCGCCATCGACTCCAGGCCCTCCGGTCTGGTTGCCGATGGTCGATGCTGTTGTGGGTGTGTTTCGATTCGAAGACTCATTGGCTTCAGATGCATCTTCATTCTCCTATTATCCGTTGCCTTGTTCGTTTCTGCTGTTTTTTGGCTGCCCCCTTTTCTCCATTATGCAGATCAAAAGGATCTGGATCTCAATCCGTCGTATCGAGGTGGGATTCTTCATCGATTTCTGATATCTTTTGGGGGGTTTTTAAGGGTTCCTTCATTGTCTTTTCTTTTGTGGGGTAAATAGATCTGGGCATTGTTTTGAGAATCTGGCTTGGATTTTTTAGATTTTGTTGCTTGTATTTCTACTGATTGTGTGTGGTTCTGTGTTGGCTGAGGAAAATGAGGGCTATTAGAAGGATTCAGATTGGTTTCTTTGATGGATTTGGACTAATTTTGATCTGGAATTTGTTGAGTTTTTTATGGCGTTCTTCTCGGTGGGTTCCTAAAGGCTTGCCTGTAGAATCGTTTTGGTTTGCGGAAGTGAGAAGTAGAAAAAATCAGTAGTAGTTTTGAGTAACGGAAGGCCCTGATTTTCAGGCTTTGATTATCATATTTCCTAATTAAACACGGGGCAGCTCATTGGAGCTTGTACTAAGATTGTCTAAGAATCAGTTATGCTTGTTATCCTTTACATAATTAAATTAATTACTTATCTTCAACATTAGTGCAACATTAGTGAGAAATTTTACTCAGAGGACATCTATACCTTCCTTTATCCCCCCCTTCTAAAAAAAACAAGAAGGAAGAAGTATCGAGAGCGTGGATTGCTTGTTTCAACCAAAAAAATTGGCTTATTGGCTCAAGTAAGTAAATAGGGAAAAATGTAACGTTTAAAATTTGTACGTATGTATGTGTACGCAAATATGGGTGGAGATTTGAAACTCCGACCTCAAGGATGGGAAGTGGTACCTAAACCAGTGAACTCGTATGCTGGCTAAAACTTGTAGAATTGACCTTCGTCACGTCATTTGTCAAAACTTGGATATAGCATATAATTATTCAATAATCATTCCCTTCTGACTAATTGGATGTCAGTACTGTTACCCACTTCTTAGTTTTTATGTACTTGTGGAAATGCTAAGATTTTCTCTTTTGTTTTCTCTTTTAATATAATCATTTACTTCAGTCGACTAAGGAATATTGCTGTCGTATACCTCTTCCCTTCATAAGTGTTGCCTTAAATGTGAGAAGCCTCACCATTCAAATAAGAAATTGGAAGAACATAATTTCTCCAAACTGTCTGCACCATCCATCCATACGCAGCTGGAGTGCAATTTATATTGAGATCACGATTGGTTCGGCTTTTCTTTAGTGTAAAGTTAGATATTTGTATTTTAAATAGATCATCCATTTTGTGAAACAACTTTGCGGGTTGCCTGTGAATCTGTGACTTGCTCTTCTCCTTGGATATGGGTTAGATTGGTAGGGTCACAGGGTTAAAAGGTTGTTTTATAATGATGCATGGAGATTTTTCTTTGCCTTTGGTTTGAACTGATCTGTAGACTGTAGAAAGGGTTTTGAGTTCAAGGAGTTTGGATTTGGCTTGTCTCAGCTTTTTAGTACAACTCATTGTCCAAATACTTCGACAATTCAAGAGCCTTCTTGTGATCTTCTTTTCGGTTATGGTGGATTTCTTAGCTTCCCCTCCCCTTTTGTCAAAGGGATAAATTGTTTTGTGCATAATGATTCAGAACAGTGTTTTGGTTTTTTTTCCAAATGATCTATTTTGGCTGTTAAGTTGCATATATCAATTTGAAATCAAGCATGAGTTATATGGTTATTTCATTTTTTTAATCACAATACATTCAGTGGAACTATGATTACAAGTTTCAATCATCACATGACCAGTTATATGGCTAGTTCATAAACTAGTTTTAAGTTGATTTCAGTAGATCTATGTAAACCATGATGTTATTTGATATCCATCTGGGTAGACTGTTGCCTAGTATTCATGTGTTGAAGCAAGGTATTGATTCCACAATCCCAGATGATGGAAAATTGCAAGTTTTTTGAGGTCAGTAAACGTATTGTTGCGAAAGTTTCTTGACTTGTGGGTGGGAGGATGCATCATTTTTTTAGTTGCTCTTGTTTTTGTTGATGTCTTCAGCATTGTTTTTGTGACCATAATAGTAGCAAAAGTAGTATGTTGACTTCTTAAAATTGTTTGGCATCACAGAACCGTTTGATCTGGGTATAGTTAGAACAATTGTAATTGACATTGTAGTTTCTAAAGATTATCCTTCCATCTCGAAAACTTAACATACTATGTGTGTGCAGCAAGAACTTGTATTAATGATGAAAGTCAAGATGCATTCTTTAACAAGAATCGAATTGGCTTAATATACTATCGCTAACTAATTTCTGTTTCCAGGTCATGATATTGTTGCAACATTTAATGTTGAGAGATCGGTGTCTTTGCTGGAAGACAATTTTGATCAACTCCGAACCGACATTTTTGAAGAGTTCCCTATACCTTCTATCAAAGTATGTACTCTTTTTCATTCTCATTGATTGTGCACTCTATATGCTTAACACATATTGATTCAATGCTCTTTCAAATCAGGTGAATATACTGTCTCTAGAACCGTTGTCTGGATCAAACCGTACAAAAGTTGTTTTCAGCCTCGATCCAGATACTGATGATTCGGAAATCTCGTCAACGTATCTAAGTTTAATCAGGTCAATCATTACAAGTCTAGTAACAAATCAGTTCCTCAGCATTACCAAATCCACATTCGGGGAGGCCTATTCGTTTGAAGTGCTGAAATTCCCCGGAGGAATAACGATAATCCCGCCACAGAGTGCATTTCTTTTGCAAAAAGTGCAAATTCTTTTCAACTTTACATTGAACTTCTCTATTCATCAGATTCAAGTACATTTCAGCGAACTGACCAGCCAACTGGAGGCGGGATTAAGACTAGCTCCATATGAGGTTTTGTGTCTCTCTATCTGCTCATTTCATTTTTGATGCTTTGATTTGATTGGATGAATTTAGGTTTCCTATGAATAATGTTTTTGTTTTTCATTTTCTAACTTTAAAAATAAGATTGTTAGCAATCAAGACCTTAATTTGTCTCTCACGAGTATACTAGCTACCAAAATTGTTTTTATTGTTTTTTTCTGTAAAAAGAAGTTGTATTTCTTGAACTTATTATTATTACTTTCTGAGTTTCAATGGAGTTGTGCTTTGATATTTGAATTACTTTGCACTTATGTTGTAAAATCTAGCAAATGCTTGAGTTTGATCTTTGGTGGTTATTAGTTGTTTTGTGCTAAATGCAGATTTTATATATTAAACTTTGGAATGCGGAAGGTTCAACCGTGACAGATCCTACAATTGTCCAGACGTCTGTACTTCTTGAAGTTGGAAATACTCCGTCGATGCGACGGCTGAAGCAGCTAGCTCAAACAATCTCAGGTTCTAATTCTAGCAACCTCGGCCTGAATAATACGGAGTTTGGTAAGGTGAAACAAGTTCGCCTTTCTTCTATTCTTAAACACTCCCTCAATGGCAGTGATGGGAATGGCCCCGTAAGGTCACCTTCTCCTGCTCCTACACCCCAGCCCCATAACCAACATCATCCTCCAACTCACCACCACCACCACCATCACACCCCTCTAACCCCTGCAATTTCACCTGCTCCTGCAACCGAGAAGGGTGCACCAGAATATGGTTCGCCTGCCCCTGAAAGAAATGCAGCATCACCTAAGAGAAGTTATACGGCTAAGCCGCCTGGTTGTCAATATAGATACAAGAGGAAGTCTGGTAGGAAAGAAGGAAAGCAATCTCATTTAACCCCGCTTGCGTCACCCAATATATCTCCTGATCATTCTGCTGCATCGCCATCACCACAACATCAAATCAACCCACCAGCAGCACCCGTCTCACCAGCTCCGGCATTAACTCCATTGCCAAACGTCATTTACGCTCATGTTCAACCACCTTCCAAAAGCGACTCCAATCACCCCGCAAATCCATCAATTGCACCATCTCCATGTGAGTAACAAATTGATTCTGGTAGGAAACTAACTGAACAATCTTTTAACTACAAAAGTCCCATATATTTCATTGAACAATCCCAAACTCTCCATTGTAGAAAACCTTTTCGATTGACTCTTTGATTTTGCAGCTGGCGCAGATCGTTGTCATATGATCACTCAATGGGGATTCACACTGTTTCTTATTCTCGCATGCCATATGTAACATAAAAAAGAAGACTACCGGTTTTCTGATGAACATGTGTCGACGCGAGAAATGCGAAGGTTATTATAAAAATGATAAGTGGAGGAGTTTCTTTAAAAGTGTAAGCAGAGTAGAGGAAAGCAAAGCAAAAGAGGCATTGCTTGATGAAAGATGTTCTTTTTTAAGTGTGTAAATGTAAATATCATCTGATTAAGAAACTTGTTGCTGATGCAGTTTCAGGTCAAAGTTCACAGAGGTGGCAGGCCTTTAGAAACTTGCATATTTTCCCACTGTTTTTGTGTATTATTATGATCTTCTTCTCCATAAAATGTAAGGAGATAGAGAAGGAAGAAAAAGTGAAAAAAAAAAAAAAAAAAGGAAGGAAAACAGAGCCAAATGCATAACTTTTTTCTTTTACCATTGTGTCTTTTCCCATAACTTTTTGTTCTGAACTCTGTTCTAGGCTTTTTGTACTCAAAATGGCCTTACTCTTGTATTGCTCAAAACTGAAGCTTGTATGTATATATATGAACACATAACACTTAATCCCTCCACTTGAATTGAATGCAACAACTGTAGTAGTTTTCGGATTGAGATCATTGTATTTACATGGTTGTAGGATTTAGAATTTGTTGATCAATATCTGTAACACTGCATTAGGGATAAAAGATGGTCAAAATTGGTTTCAGATATGCTTTTCAATTTGATATTGTTTTGAAGAATATATTCTTTTGGTCAATTTACTTCACTTAAAATATATTTCCTTTAGATGTAAGAATGGTTACTGATAATTAAATTATTCCTTAATAAAATATCAATTTATATCCTAATCTAAATAACTCATGTGCAATCGATTTTATCAATTTATATCTCTAAATAAGTTAACTGTAATCAATATGTTCCTGATATTTCATGCCCACTGGCATCATCAGTTTTTATTTTGAACTTTTTTTCAATAAATTCAAACATAGTTTCTTTTTTGACACAAATATTAAATTGAAAGTTATTGTTATTATTCTTTTTATATAATTTGTCTTGTATTGGTCACTCTATTTCAAAATAAGCTTAATTTTACAGTAATTGATATGGTAGATTTGTATCCATATACATACCAAACACCATCCTTTTACGAAAAGCTTAAATAATAGAATATTAAAGATAATAAAAGGTTACAAGTCAAATCACAAAACTTTCTAACAAAAATAGAATCTAAACTCTATAAATGTTTAAACGTTGATTACATTGTTCTACACTCTTGTACACTACTTGTCATGTCAATTTACTTTTATTATATAAAAGTGAAATAGATTAAGACTATGGTATTTAGTCTACTGCATCGATGTAATAAACCTAGAGTAAGTAGATTGGAATTAGTAGGTAAAGTTATAAACTTCCGATATTGCAAAAAATACATTAAGAGAGAAAAATAAAGTTGCTCGATAAACTTTAATATTGTTTCGAGTTGAGTTGATGGACCTAACTATTCCTATTCCTAATTAAGTAACTATGTATATTAATTATAATCGTAGAAGTAGGTGGTTTAACATGTCACCCACACATTTGAAATTAACCAATCTAAGTTATCTTTTTTTTTTTCCTATCCATAAATCACCCAACAAGATAAGGTATGAGAATAAAGTAAATTTAATAGTAATGTTTTCATTTGATAAAATAAAGACAAAACAAGAGAAAGGGCAAGTTTTGTAATATAGCAAATTTGAGCATTGAGAAATGTGGTTTTTAAATGCAATCCCTAACTTTAAGCTACTTTATTTAATATGGGGAAAGCAAGTTGCACGTGAAAGTGATCACACAAAGTTTGGAGCCATTTTTAGCCTTTGACTTCCTCATGAAAATTGTGGGCAGAGGTGAAATTTCAATTAATCATATACGTCTATGTATGTCTATGTATCTCGGGTTTGAATTAAATTTTCATATTACAATGTTTTCGTTTAGATTTATTGAGATTTGAAATTTAAAATTGAAGTTCAACTTTGAGATTTGTGTTATTACTTAACAGAAGGTTCAAGTTTGTTAATTATTTCGAGTATAAGTTAGGTCATATTTGATAGAGATATCCTAACCAATATACATGCTATTCCATGTTACTTTCAACATGAACATAAATTAATAGGTTAATTTAACGTACATAGGCTCGTACTTGAATCTTTTATTTTATATAGATGAATTTGAAAAAAAAAAGACACATTTTATCGTCTATTTTATAATAAATTTAAAATAATAATATATTATTTTTTCTCTCTATTTGTGGTATGTTGGTGAGTTAGAAAGCAACCTAAGAGTATTATTAAATTTTAGGTTAGCTAAAACGAAAATAACTCAACTCACACATCTATAGATTTACGACTCAATCATCTATAGTTTGAAATTTGAATGTTTAGTTTCAATTTTGGCCAAACTAGAAAGAATAAGTGGGAGCTGGATGATTTTACCAACATCAGACGACATCAACTTTGAAACTTTTTCATAGAGTTCAAAATGAACCATAAGAATCGAAGATTCTTTATGATTAAAAGTTGACTCATATTGAATATTTTGTTCTTATTTTAGAAGAAATTTGTATAAATCCCCATGAAAATCATCAAAGGTAAGATATTTTACAACTTAGATCATTCCATGTGCTTTTAAATTTTGATGCTTTCGTTCTCCTCCACATGGGTCCGAAGATTTTCCGGGAAAATTTCGTGGGGAAAAGTTTCTCAGAACTGTCCAAATGAATTTGTATAACAAGAACAGAAAGATTTCAATTCTACGGTCACTATTCACTTTTTCATTGAACGCCAAAATACAACTCGTTCGAACCTCTCTCTACTACTACAAGACATTCATCACCAAAATATCAAGCAACCCCATCAATCCCTCTCTTACTTTATATCTTCGAGAACGTGGTGATTACTGATTTCCCACTTCCCTACTATATTCTACACCAGCAAGGGAGATTCTCCTTACTGCATTTTCCAACCGAACGAATTCATCTCTTCAATTTCGTTCTTCCTATTTGGTGAGTGAAATATTTTTTATGGGTGTAGCTTAATTTCTTTGAAATTCGATTGTGAAGTTGTATCTCGTTTGGTTTGCCTAGTTCATGTTTCCTTCTTGTTTTGAGTTTCAATCTGGAGAATTAAGCAATTTGCATCTAGCTGAAATGTGAGTGCATTTATTTGTGTTTTGCTGTGTAGAAAACTTGTTCTGGGTCTGTTTCAATTCTGAATAAGATGGTGAATTTGGGATTGTTTTCTGGAGCCAAACGTGCTAAGTCGGTGAATGTGAGATTCAAATTGCCATACTATACTCATTGGGGTCAAAGCTTGGTAGTTTGTGGCTCTGACTCCTTGGTTGGTTCGTGGAATGTGAAGAAGGGGTTGTTACTGAGTCCTGTTCACCAAGGAGATCAGCTTATATGGTGTGGAAGTATTGCGGTGTCTGATGGATTTGAATGTGAGTACAATTATTATGTTGTTGATGACAATAGAAACGTCTTGAGATGGGAGAAGGGAAACAGGAGAAAGGTGTTGTTACCTCAAGGATTACAGGGTGCGGAGGTCATCGAGCTCCGTGATCTTTGGCAGGTGCTCTCTTTTACATTATATTCACCAGTGCTTATTCTTCTTACTATCGTTTCAATTTCTTTGACGTTTCAGCTCGTTGAATTCTATAGGAGACTATTGTATGGCTTTGATTTAATTTGGTTATTGAACATTATGTAAGAATAAACTATGAGATAGTAAGAATAAATAAACTAAATAGAGGTCGGAACTTTTCACTCAAAGAAGCTTCTATCTTCCAAAAATTTTCCATTATTATTTCAATGAAGAAGGAAAACACCCCTGCCTGACACAAAATCATCTCCTTTGCGAATAAATTAACCGATGGCTCCACCTCCTAGCCTCTATTGAGTTGCAACCATGTGATACTGTGCTTCCTCTGATAATAGTGGTTAGGGGTTTCACCCTGTCAATGCTACATTACAAGTTAAGTATAAAACTTCATTTTCTTAGAAAAGTTCACCTTTCATATCCTCAACTAGGATGAATGGCACTTAGAGATGACGCAACAACAGTGGAGCTGTTATGTGGTGCTTGTATAAAAAAGAGTCATCAGGAATAGAGATTTCACATATTTCTATCTATTTGAGCAACGTCCTAAGCAGAACAAGAAAAGGGAAAAGACCAGTTGATTTTCTCTATCATTAAGGTTTCTTGTAAAAGTCAATTTCAAATTCCAAGAGATAAAAGAGCATGAGTCATGACATTGATGAAATGGAGGAAGTTTCTAATTATTGTAATGACAAGGGAATCTGAGAGTCAGAGTAGGCCCCAATCTTCTGCAAAAAATGGATATTTTTCTCACTAGCCGAAGCAAAGGAGAACTTAATGAAGAACTGATTGATGGCTGTTCGTGGACTACACTTTGAGGGTCAGAGGGAACCTAACAAGCATCCTAGTTGTTAAAGAAAACCTTGACCTACAAGCGAAAATCTTATACTGAAGGCAAAACACTCCCATGACTCTCTATCAACCACTTGTCTAGCAGGATCTGATTCTTATGGACCAAAGTATCTACACTGAACCCACCTTCGGTTGTTTATTGTAGCATGGTTTAGTACCAAATTTCCAATGAAGTTGATTTTAGGTAAGATGAGAGTCTGTTTGCCTTGGTGACTGAGAATTGTAACTTGGGGAATTGGGAATTGGAGTTACATTTCAACCTAGGCAGTTATTTATTTATTTATTTTTGGTAAAATTTCCATTTTTTATTAAAAAGATTCATTCATTTTGACTTGTCATTAACGTTCTATATAAAACTTGTTTCGGGAAATGTTTCATGCCAATGAGATGATTATTAATTATGCTTGGATTTGTGCATTTATTTTTTACATTTCAAAGACTTTGCAATACGTTGCCTTTCAGTTTTCTTCTGGTTACTCTTGTAATTTTTTTTCTGAAAATTTTGTACATATTGGTATTTAATAGATGAATTTTGGTCTCTGGAATCTACGAGCATTAGCCTGATTTTAAAGATCTCATCTATTCTTCTCTTTGATACATCAACTCAGACTGGTGGAGATGCGATTCCTTTCAAGAGTGCCTTTAAAGATGTCATCTTTGGAAGAAGTTCAACTTTGAGCATAGAAAGACCACTAGGAAATTTCGTTCATAGTTTGGATGAAGATGGTAAGTTTAATATTTTCTTTGTTATTTCGTGAATATCCTTCTTTAACATAATATGATTACTTCTGGGTAATCTTATCTTAACCAAGTTGTCGTTTTTTTTACTTGACTGAAGCAGACTCTGTTCTTGTCCATTTCAAAATTTGCTGTCCAAATATAGAAGAAGATACAACAGTAAATATATATTTCTCTACCCTGCTTTATTTCTTATCTGCAATTAGTTACTTCACACTGACTGGCGTTCAATTTCAATTCTAGTTATAATTTGTGAAATTTTACTAGTGCAGATCTATGTCATTGGTAGTTCTTCGAAATTAGGACAGTGGAAGGTACAGAATGGAATTAAACTTAGCCATGCGGGTGACTCAATCTGGCATGGAGACTGCATCTTACAATTCAGCGATTTCCCCTTAAAATATCCTTTTCTGTTGTTTTCTTTTACAATTGGAACAATTTCCTATGTTTATGTTTATTCCTTTCTTTCCCCTACCTATTCCTTAATAACAATTTCACGTACAAGTATTGTAAATATGGAAAAGCAGGAGTTATTTCTTCAGAATTTGGGCAAAACCGGGACCTTCTCCTTGATGCTTCAAATTTTCCACCAAGATATATTTTACTTTCAGATGGCATGTTGCGAGTAAGCTATTGTGAAGAAATTTCTTCTGAAGAATACTAGTTAGTTTTTTAGAAAATTAGTTCACAAATTTCTTGTACTCAGGATCTTCCTTGGCGTGGTTCTGGTGTTGCAATCCCCATGTTCTCTGTTAGATCAGACGATGATCTTGGAGTTGGCGAGTTTCTTGACTTGAAATTACTTGTTGACTGGGCTGTGGAGTCTGGTCTCCATTTAGTTCAACTTCTACCTGTTAATGATACATCCGTCCATGGAATGTGGTGGGACTCGTATCCTTACAGGTAGGATGCAGTTTAAATGCTGGATCTGAGGTGCACTCGTCCAATTTTCACTATTTTACTTGTGATAGTGAATAGATTGAAAAGCATATGTTGTTGCACTTCAGTTTTCATTTTCTTCACAGCATCTGGATTGTTTTTAACATTTACCGATAGAAATGTATGGTTTTTCAATTTTCTTAGAGACTGAAGAATGAGACTAGTTTTCCATTGTTACCCTCTGATAGACCCCTATCATATTACAATATAGTAGAAGGGGCAAGAAGAGTGTGGCACATGTGAAAGGAGATGGAAGTTCAGAGGTTGTTATTAGTTAGTTATTTTCATCATGTTGGGAGAATATAAATAGTATTTTCTGGAGAAATAGAGGTAGGTATTTTATGAGGAGTTAGTTCGGCTCTGTTTCATCCTTGCAAGATTGGATAACAGGAGTGAGTTACTTTCTTTACTTACATTGCACAGAGGAATTATTCCTAAGAGAGATCAATAAAGTTTTACATTGAAATCCAAATATCAGATCTCATCATATTGGTATTAGAGCACGTTCATTCTGGGAAGACGTCCGAAATGGTTTAGACGCGTATTGGGGAACGATTGGAGAACGACGAAGGGAGTAGTAAACGCAGTAAGTTCAAGAAGGTCGAGATGACTATCTTCAATGGAGAAGATCGGACTCATGGCTTTTTCGTGCGGACAAGTATTTTCAAATTCACAAACTCATTGACTCTAAAAAATTAATAGTATCGACTATTAGCTTTGAAGGCCCGGCGTTGAATTGGTACCACACTCAAGAGGAACGTGAGAAATTTGTCAATTGGTCGATTCTTAAAGAGAGGTCGTTAGTCCGGTTTCGATTGATCCGAGAGGGATCAATTTGCGCCCGATCTTTACGAATTAAACAAGAGACTACAGCGGACGAGTATCAAAATTTATTCGATAAGTTGGTGGCGCCGTTATCAGATTTACAGGAGAAAGTTGTCGAGGAAACATTTATGGGAGGTTTACTTCCATGGATCAAGGCCGAGGTGGAGTTTTGTGAGCCAGTCGGTTTAGTGCAAATGATGAGAATAGCACAAAAGGTGGAGAATCGGGATATTATAAGGGGAGAGGCCAAATTGCCCGGATATTCGGGAGGAAAATACCAATCCTACCCTGCTGTGACCAACAAATCTAATACATTGACGACCGCGAATGACAACAAGAGTAGTATGAATATTCCCTATGAGAACTATAACACTAAGGGGAGCAACGGCCGACGAAAATTGAAAGGAAGGAAATTCGAAGAGACTATCTGAAGTGAAATTCCAAGCAAGGAAGGAGAAAGGCTCGTGTTTCCAATGAGAAGTACTCAGGAGATCACAAATGTAAGGCGAAAGAGCAAAGGGAACTCAAAATGTTTGTGGTACATGCAGAGAATGAGGAATTTGAAATGATAAAAGAAGTTGAAGTTGAGAAGAAGGAATTGAATGTACCGGAGCTAATTGAAGAAGACGACCTGTGTATTGAACTGTCCTTGAATTCCATGGTAGGATTGACGAATCCAGGAACCATGAAGGTGAGGGGAAAAATACAAAGTAGAGACATGGTAGTGTTGATTGATTGCGGGGCCACTCATAACTTCATATCTGAGAAGTTAGTGAAGGAGTTGATGATTCCAATGACGGATACATCACATTATGAGTTGATCCTTGTATCCGGTTCGACCTTAAAGGGAAAAGGAATCTATGAAGCGTTAGAGGTCTTGTTGGGAGAGTCGACTGCGAAAGAAAATTTCTTACCTATTGAGTCCGGATGTTGTACTCGGAATGTAGTGGTTATACTCCTTAGGAGTAACCGAAGTAGATTAGAAAAATCTATCCATGACTTTTATGCATTAGAGCAAGAAGGTGAACGTTAAGGGAGATCCAAGCCTCACTAAGCTTGGGTGAGTTTGAAGAATATGATTAAATCCTGGAGAAGTAATGATCAGGGGTTCTTGGTTGAATGTAGAGCATTAATAGTGGGGATGACCATGGCTGAATTCTTGGGACTACTTGGGAGTTATATGAGGATATGAGGCAGCGTTTTCCAGATTTTCACCTTGAGGACAAGGTGAATTTGGAGAAGGAGAGTAATGATAGACCACCAATATTTTATCAGTACAGTAGGAGAGGAAATAAAAAATAACACGTGAGGGTGAGGCACGTGTGAGTGAAGGGAATGGTAGCAATATAAATAAGTTTGTAATGGGTGGGAGAGTTGGTGAGGTTTTGAGTTTCAGAATCTTTTCGGTTATTCCTTGAGAGAGAGGAAAACGGAGGATTGTGTTTATGTTATTTCTATCAATAATATCGAATTACTATTTCTTCCTACGTATTCCATCTAAGTCATCAACATTGATCCCAACGATATTCCATACGTATCATGACTCAGTTTTGAGGGGCATTCGGGGTTCTTACGAACCTATAAGAGGCTGACTGGTGAACTCTACTGGGAAGGCATGAAGTTGGATGTGAAGAAATATTTCGAGGAATGCATAGTATGTCAACGTAACTAGCTCCGGCAAGATTGTTAATTCCCCTTGAAATTCCTACTCAAGTGTGGGGTGATATTTCCATGGATTTCATAGAAGGGTTGCCGAAATCCAATGGGTATATGAAGCCATATTTGTTGTGGTAGACAGACTAAGTACGGGCATTTCCTTGCTCTGAAACATCCCTACACTGCTAAAGCCGTGGCTGAGTTGTTTATTAAGGAGATCGTTAGATTACATGGTTTCCCTAAGACCATTGTCTCTAACAGAGATAAGGTTTTCCTCAGCAATTTTTGGAGGGATGAAATTAAACAGGAGTACAACGTATCATCTACAGTCGGATGGGTAAACTGAAGTTGTGAACAGGGGAGTAGAAAACTATTTTGCGTTGTTTCTGCAGTGAGAGACCAAAAGAGTGGGTGAGGTGGCTGTCATGGGCAGAGTATTGGTATAACACCACTTGTCAACTAGCATTAGAGGTAACACCTTTTCAGGCAGTATATGGGAGGACACCACCTCCATTGATTTACTATGGGGATGGAGCAACCACAAACTCGGTGTTAGATGAACAATTAAAGGAGAGATTGATTTAGTACAATCATAACAATCAGTGATCAAGCTTTACATTGAATAATTGTTACCGCTACTTTATGTATTTGATTTTTCTCTATTTGGAATTATACTCTTAGCTGTTATTTTTTTAATTTTGTGTCTAAAGTATGTTAAATGTGCAACTGTCTTAGGTTTATATAATAAATTATTATTATTAAATAAAAACACAATTAGTGTTGCACATTTCTGTCTCTGTATTTTTATGACTTAGTTTGTTGGGTCTCAGCCATATTTCTTAAGTTTGGCCCTTCAAAGTATGCTAAATGTGCAACGGTTAAGTGCTTCATAATTTTCTTTATAACCTTTGTCAGTTTACTCCAAGTTCTATCACCAGAATTACTTACCAACCTTAAAAAGCTTTTATCTCGAGAATTTATGGTTCATTACATTAATTTATGCTGTAGTGATTATTTAATTGGTCCTTTGCAGTTCACTTTCCGTCTTTGCCCTGCATCCATTGTACTTGAGAGTCCAAGCACTATCAGATAATATTCCAGAGGATATCAAGGCATACATTTTTTCTTTTGTTGGAACTATTTCATGTTTTAATTAATCTATTATCTTTACCTATTAACTTATATATTTCTTGTTTTTTTACACCTTTTCTTTTCTTTGGGGTGTGTGGGGGTCTTTGCAGCTGGAGATTCAAAAGGCAAAAGTTGAACTGGATGGAAAGGTAGTTCTCATGCTTATTTTATATTGTTTTGTGCTTGCTTGTTACAGTACTAGGAAACAGAATAACATTCTAATTAGTGATTCATATCCTTGGTATTTTCATTATTTTTTGTTACAGAGTTATGAGAAAAAAGATTATAAAATCCTGATTTTTCATCTGCTCTCCTTTTGTGGATTGTTTGTTAAAGAAAGATTATGGCGAAATTAAAATGCTTGCTTGGTCTATAATTATGTTATCCTACAGTCAAGTTACACGTTCAATTCTGGGATATGTGCAGGATGTGGATTATGAGGCGACTATGGCTGCTAAGCTTACGCTTGCACAGAAAATTTTTGCTCGAGAGAAAGATTCAGTATTGAATTCCAGTTCCTTTCAGAAGTATCTTTCTGAAAACGAGGTTTTGAAGTTTGCTTTTCTCCTGAAAATTTTACGTAGTAGTGGTGAAACTGAAACCATAGTTTTGACACTTCCTCCTATTATAATTAATATATTGATACTGATGAATATTAGGTGGATATCACATCCATTG
Organism: Cucumis sativus; assembly: GCF_000004075.3. NCBI lineage: Eukaryota > Viridiplantae > Streptophyta > Magnoliopsida > Cucurbitales > Cucurbitaceae > Cucumis > Cucumis sativus. The sequence continues at coordinate 18,726,668 of NC_026658.2, forward strand.
AACGTCATATTTTATTAGTATATTCTGCCAAAAAGTTTATGATACTGTTCTCATCCCTATGTGATTTACTTAAAGGAATGGCTAAAACCCTATGCCGCGTTCTGTTTTCTGCGAGACTTCTTCGAAACATCAGATCACAGCCAATGGGGTCGTTTCTCTCAATTTTCGAAAGACAAGGTGATGTTTCTTAACATGTACAACCACCCAAGGAATTAAATTCATCTTACTTCTTAGCATGTATTCTAAGTAGATTACTGGCTGTTCTTTCACAGCTTGAGAAGCTTATCTCAAAGGACAGCTTGCATTATGAAGTCATCTGCTTCCACTATTATATTCAATATCATTTGCACCAACAGGTACTTAAAGTCATTAATTATAAGTTCCATTAATGGTTTCTGCTGTTAAATGAGATGGAAGAGGTCTTTTGCATCTTCATTGTTTGGTGACATTATTAATTGACAGTTGTCGGAGGCAGCAAATTATGGAAGAAAGAAAGGAGTGATATTGAAAGGCGATCTTCCGATTGGTGTCGATAAGAATAGTGTAGACACCTGGGTTTACCCTACTTTATTCCGTATGAACACGTCAACCGGAGCACCTCCAGATTACTTTGACAAAAATGGACAAAATTGGGGATTTCCAACATACAACTGGGAGGAGATGTCAAAAGATAACTATGCTTGGTGGCGCGCTCGTTTAACTCAGGTTTTGCTAAAGTTCAGGAACCTTTTATTGTCTGTCCTTAACCTTTGTTGGCCTTGCATTAATCTTATGCACATATAACTTTCATGCTTGAATTGTAGATGTCAAACTACTTCACAGCTTACAGAATTGATCATATATTGGGTTTCTTTCGAATTTGGGAGCTTCCAGAGCATGCTATGACCGGTTTAGTTGGAAAATTCCGCCCTTCTATTCCGTTAAGCCAGGTACGTTTGGTCATTTCAGAAGCAAACATTTCTATTTTTAATGTGAATGGTTGTGCAAAATTTTGTTTAAATAATTATTTTTCCACAGGAAGAGCTCGAAAGAGAGGGAATATGGGACTTTGATCGCTTGAGTCGTCCATATATCAAGGCTGAATTTTTACAGGTTGCTAAACTTTGAATCTACTTAGCAATCTTGAAAAGCATTATTCGATTCTAATGACCTGAAGTATGGTTTAACTTTTCTTTTTCCAGGATAAATTTGGAGCTGCATGGGGGTTTATTGCGTCTCACTTTCTGAATGAATATCAGAAGAACTTTTATGAGGTGATAATTATGATGTATGCTGCATAAAATTTGACTTTCAGTTATCCATGGTATATCCTATGAAAACAACATCACGTCCTTGCCGAATCCACCAATCTACTCAGTTAACTATTACTCTTGTGCAGTCCATTTTCTTCACATTGGGATAAAATTATGCATTTTTTTATACATTTTATAATTATTTTTTTTCAGAATGTAGAATTAAGAACTCTATTATTAGTGATACTGAAAGTTATATCATATCTAGTGGACACTGGAGAGTTTCCTGTTTTGAATCAGATTGACCTATAGAACAATTGTCAATTATAGTTATAAATGAGTGCACGAATCAGAGTAAAAAGTGGTTGGATTGAACTTGATAGTTTTAATACTAGCAAAGACGTGTGAACATTTATTTCTCCAATTGATTCCAAAACTTTGATATTATCTACTTCTGCTCCAACTAATATCTCTCAAGTCTTATCTGGGCATTTTCAGTCTTAATTGTGGTGAGCATTCGTTTCTCTTTTTCAGTTCAAGGAGGAATGTAACACAGAGAAAAAAATTGCCTCCAAACTGAAGTCACTTATTGAAGAGACACAGTTGCAAAACCCAGACCAGATACGACGCAGTCTTTTTGATCTTATACAGGCAAGAAGATGTTACATTAGAGAATGCCTGGTCTATGAAAACTTGTTCATGGAAAACATCAACCTTTTTCTCTCAAGCCCTCTAGATTTGATTGGACTTGCCATTTCTATACAGATCATGGCCTTCAGTTCCTTTTTTATTCTTTGCAGAACATAGTTCTTATGAGAGACCTAGAGAATCCAAGAAGTTTCTATCCACGCTTCAATCTTGAAGATACTTCTAGCTTTAATGATTTGGATGATCACAGGTTGCAGTTTTTCTTCCCTGTATTACTTTCACTGGAGACGTATTCCTAAAAACTCCTATCATATTTTATTTCAAAACGAAGTTTTAACAGTTATCCTTTGAGATGAACACTTTCTTTTATCCTTCATTATAAATTTCTTCTCTCTTTGATACGAAGTTGACATCTGTTGCAAGATCTTAATAGTTTTTCTTTTACGATGCAGTAAGGATGTTCTGAAAAGATTATACTATGACTACTACTTCCACCGGCAAGAGGATCTTTGGCGGAAAAATGCTTTAAAGACCTTGCCTGTTCTCCTTGACTCTTCTGACATGCTGGCCTGTGGAGAAGATCTTGGTCTCATTCCTTCATGTGTTCATCCTGTATGACTAAATTATAACTGATCCTCTTTTTGAAATGCACATACCCACTTTCATGGCATGAAGTAAACCATGCGGGTCAACTGGCAAAACTGTTTTTTTTTTTTGGAGAAAACGTACTTTTGAGTAAAAGCACTTCTCTTCTTCTACATGTACTTTTGGAAGAAGCACCAATTAAGTGCTTCTCATGAAATCGTTTATAGTTCTTTCAAAACAACATTTTATTATTAAACCAAACACTTCAATTTTTTAGAAAAAGATATATTTTTAGTGGGACAAAAGTACTTTTTATCCTTAAAAAGATCACTATAAACTCACATAATAGACCGTCAATCCTAAGTGGGAGGGCTTGTGGAGTCTTAACCTTATTCTTGTTTTTGATGCAGGTTATGGAGGAGTTGGGATTAATTGGTTTACGGATTCAACGTATGCCAAATGAACCTGATCTAGAGTTTGGGATCCCTTCTCAATATAGCTACATGACTGTAAGCCCTTGAATCTCATTTTTTTTTCCACTTTAAAATTGACAAAACTTTCTCCTATGATGAGGAAGGAATGCAAATATTTTATTTTGAAAAGGAAACAAACTCATGCATTAATAAAAATAAAAATAGAAGCCATAGCTCGTAGTACAAGAGAGTTATAATGAGCAAATGCTATGACAATAGAACAAGAAAGATCGGCAAGTGCACTCGAGCATCTCAACTAGGTTGACACCCCATAACACCCTCATCATATCCAAACAAAAGGAGTCCAACCTAAGTAATTAAAGATCAAAAGGCTAGGCGCAACCAATACAAACCAAGCAACTGTATGATCAATCCGGCCTAAACATAGCCACAAACCAAAAAAAATCTGAGAACAATACATCGATACAGAAAACTGGAATATAAAACTGGAAGAAGGAGAGCCATCATAAGGGTCATCTAAAGCCAGGGTCCAGAATTAGAGCTTCAGTCAACTGGGAAAGATGAAAACCTTCCAATTTAGCAAAATATCTTGTAGAGAGAAATCTTTGAATTGTTTACTGAGCAGGTGCCACGAGGAGGCATTCAGCTGAGCCAATTCAAACCTGTCCTTACAGAAAAGAAGTCTATTTCCTACTGAGCTTATATGCTACTAGTTCAAGGTTAATAAAGCGAACAAAGTATAATTATTTTCATTACCTTAAAAACAAGAATCTGTAACAGGACCAAAATAGGTTCATCTGCCTTTCATGACTAAGGAGGAAACTACCAAACCTCAGTAGAATGGAAAAGTATTGATTTCCTGACAAAATTTATGACGTATTTGTATACTTATTTTGAGAAAGTTGCACATTCCTTTCAAATTCCTTCTATCTGGCATACGTTATACATTTACCATCGATAAGTTTGAAAAATTCTTCCAAAATGATACCACTCCGGATTGGCTAACAATGGGAACATGTTTTAGGTGTGTGCTCCATCCTGCCATGACTGCTCGACTTTGCGTGCTTGGTGGGATGAAGACGAAGAAAGAAGACAACGGTTCATGAAGAACGTTATAGAATCTGATATATTGCCACCTAGCCAATGTATTCCAGAGATAGCACATTTCATCATAAAGCAGCATTTTGAAGCTCCATCTATGTGGGCTATCTTCCCACTTCAGGTGACAGGGTGGTCCTAACCTTTTTTTTGTTTGCAATATCAGGAGATTTACATCTCAAATTATTTGGATCGAGTTGAGTAACAAACAAATACATTTTTAAAAGTGTCTCTCCTTTCCTATGTCCATTGACACCCAAGTTATAGTTAATTACCATTTTCAGTTGATTCTCTCTGGTCTTCATGAAGTTCATCTTCGTCTTTTACATCAATGTCAGGACCTATTAGCACTGAAAGAGGAATACACAACACGACCTGCAAAAGAGGAGACGATCAATGACCCTACAAATCCAAAGCACTATTGGAGATTCCGTAAGCATGTCTTCATAATTCATGTTTGGTGGAAAAGGAAGAAAAAGAAAAAGAAAAATTTCAAAGCTATTGTATCGGTTTCACTGCAAAGTGCATATAATGTTTCTTGTCTCGAAAATCATCGTTTTTTATCTGTTATGTTTTTCAGGTAGTCATGTGACATTAGAATCTCTAATGAAGGATAAAGAACTCCAAGCAACCATCAAAGGTCTTTCCCTTGAGAGTGGGAGATCGGTTCCTCATGATGAAGCCAAACCAGCATCAAAACCAACATCTGTAGATGTTGAAGCTAACGAAGAAAAGATATCTCTAGCAACGAAGTCCAATGGAAAACCACAAAAGGAGACACTCGCAGTCACATGAATGCAAATAGCTTTTGAGGTAAGTTTTCTCAATTGTACAATAAAACAATTCGAGAGAGCGATGAAACAATAGCTTCTTCGAACGTTGTATGAACACTTGCTTCTTCTAAGCCTGCCTAATAAAAGGAAATCAAGTCTTCTCTTCTTGTGTTGGATCATTGCTGTTTATTGTAATTTAACCAATCATGAACAACCCTACAAAATGACTTCAACTCCAAGGTACTTTCATGTGCTCTTGATGAAAGCTGTACAATGTTTTCTAAAGTGGCTGAAGTGCACTAGAAAGCAAAACCCTTTGCAACTTAAGTTTGAATCCGGTGATTTTCTTAGAAATTTTATTTATTTAATTTTTAAGGTAGACACAATAAAACATGGAAATTAATTACTTAAGGATGGTGTAGAGCTTCTGAAAGAGACCCTTCAGAGAAACCAAGGCTTCTTTCTCAACTTTTTCACATGTTATTCATCCAAATCTTGATATTTTTATATATCCATACTTTCATTACAAAATATAACAAAAATATTAATCATGATAGACTATGTTACAAATAATAATCTATAAACATGGTAGACCATATTGTATCATAAGTGTCTATTAGTGATAAAAGTTAAATTTTGCTATATTTACTATTTTTTAAAAATATTGTTATATATTTAATCATTATTCCTAAAATTGCTATGATGATATTTGCGAGATCATTTTAGGTAAGCATCCAGACTACTCAATCTTCCTTAATTAATTATATTACAAAAAAAAATAAAAAATAAAAAATGAATTTATCACAAAACCAAAAAGTGAAATGAAACACAAAATTCTCCACATCCAAGCTTTTATATATACTATAGACATGTATTATCTCACACATTTCAAACTTTTACTATGAGTCACAAGACCGAATAAGAAGTCTTTTAGGTACATATGTATTAGGTAGCACATTCCAAATTTTTACTATGCGTTACAAAATTGAATTTCTACAACTCTTAATTAAGTCCTGTAGAGTGGTTTTAGTAAGCGTTTTAGATATATATATATATATATATATATATATATCATGTCACACACATCTTGCAGTTGTTCATAGGCTTTATGAGATTGGAGTTCTTGATTTTACCTACTAGTGGAAGTTCATTTACCAATCTTGTATACCCAAGAAACATCGTTCATCCAATACTTTAATTCAAGCCGTTGTCCAAACTATATAAAACACATCCAAAAGATTTATAAACTTCATTTCCTTTTTGTTCTTGACGTGGATGAACAAAAAACATACTTACATTCTCCTTTGAGTTCAAACCACTGTCCAAATACATAAAACATACTCGCACTCTATTTTCTCCCAAAATCTTAAAAAAGAAAATGCAAAGTATTCACTATCGCTGCCCGGTGGAAGTGTATGTTGAAGGATGGTGCAACAGCAGTTGGGCGCAAGGAAGGATTCAATCGTGAAGGAGCAATTTCAATTTGATCTTTTAGGGTTTTTTTTTTCTTTCTAAAGGACAATAAGGAACAAAGTATTGGTGATAGAGTAAGATGGTGAGGATGATTGTGGCTTGGTAAGAGGTTAGAGGAAGAGGGAAAGAAGAATTAATTACAAACCTGAGGTCCCAAGTTTGAGTTGTAGTTGCTGTTGGCCGTCGTAGGGTGTTGAGTCATGAGGGAGAACCTCAAGTCGTGCGGGAGATAAATGAAGAGAAAAATGGAACATTAGGGGTTTTTTTATGTGGGGGTAATTTTGACATTGCAACTCATTTTTATTACGATTTTTTTAAGGAAAAAAATTAACTTTATGAAGGTAAATTTAATAAATAATATAATATTCCAGTAAAAAAAAAGGAAAACGGAAAAGTTGGGTAAATGAAAGCAAAACAAAAACAGGGTTTTGTCTCTGAACAGCGGATGACGCGGCCATGGAAGTTAGTTATAGACAGTTTTAGTTTTAGCAAAAATAACCTGTCCCAATTCAGCCAAATTTGGAAAATGCCCAAAAAAAGAAACAGCGTGGGGAAATTTTGATTGATAAAGGGGTTGGGGTTGTAGGATTTTTGGGCACTGCATTGGGGTTGAGGAATTTCTTCTTCTTTTATACTGGTCAAAGGGGAGCGGGAGGGCTCTCTTTCTGAATTTTGCCGGTGACCCAACTGGTTTCTCTCGCGCTCCCATTCTCCTGTTTGTCTCCCTGAATGCCTTAACCAGTGTTCAGGGTAATTTCACTCTTTTACTTCCCACCATTTTCATTTCCTGCTCAATCTGCACCAATCCCATCAATGATTAATACTTCTCACTTTAATTTTCTCTTTTTCGTTTTTGTTTGCTTATTGGGTGGTTAGATCGGAGAAGGACTTGTTGTTCTGTTTACCATCAATCTCTTGAATGATTAATGTTTGGTTATTGGGTGCTTAGATTGAAGAAAGGTTTTTTGTTCTGTTTGGCATGAATCCCATGAATGGTTAATAGTTATGGTTTTGATTTTCTCTTTTTGATTTCTGTATGCTTATTCGGTTCTTAGATGGAAGAACAGTTTACTTTTTCTGTTTGGTTCTTTCTAGGGAAAATGAGTGTAATCGACGGTTGGATCGTTTGGAATAGTGAAATGTAGATTTTGGAAGTCATATGATGGTTTTTATTTTTTTGTGTATTCATTAGTGTATCTCTCTTTTGGGTTTGTAGGTAGATGGAAGTACAGTTTATTTTCTTTTTGTTTCCCGGAAAAATGTGTATGAGTCCGTTGTTTTTTTTTATTATTATTTTGGTTTCAGATCATTCTGGTGACTTAATTGCAAAGGGGCGTGGGATTAATAGGTTTGTTAATATCACTCAAGAGTGTTTTTCTTGATTTTCAGTACATGATATTTAGATTTTATGATTCTAACTTCTCTACAGGTTGTGATGGATTCCAGAAAAATGGGTGGAAGTCGGCATGCGTTTGTTGTAAATCATGCATGAAGTACAAAGCTGCATCTGATATTTTACAACTTAATCTGACCTTAATGGGTAAGAAAGATTAATAATTGGCCACCATATTGTTTCTTGCTGGCATGGTTTTTCAAATTTTCTTGTTTTAATCAAATAAATATTGTTTTATGATATTGAACTTTATGAAGTCGAGGCATTTTCTGTGGAAAATTACTTCTGCAAATGTCCATTTTCTGAGGACTAAGGATCTGCAAATGTTGTTCGATGTTTGAGCATCTTCTAATTAACAAATATGGAGATATATTTCATTAAATGTACATTGATATATACCTCGGTTATTTGATTGCATTGAAGCACTCATAAAAATTTGTTTGAAAATAGTATGAATTGGGAATTTGGAAAGCAGTAATTTATGACAAAAATAGATTCATTTAACATGTAGTTTCATTCAATGATTTCTGTAAGTCCATCAAATAGATATACTTACAAAATTATACTTTTCTGCACACACTTTTATTCTTTTATTGGATTCTTGTCACTAGTACTTCAATCTGAATGCACTTCTTGGAAATGAGAAATGAACTGATTCGAGATTGTCACTTTTGATTGGGCTGAGTGATGTTTCCAGGAAAGGCAGATCCTTAGGGAAAACCGCGAAATTTTTTTCTTTCATTGGCATACAATTGTCATTCAGCTGTATGAAATTGTACACGATGGCCGTTGTAGTTGATCAGCGTCGTGAATTTAAGGCATTTTGCCGGTCTCAGAGATGTAGACTTCAATCTTATACTCATCTTGACCTCAGCAATTGCGAAATTGATCAAAATAATTTCGTCAATTCCTTGAGAGAAGCATTTGAAGTTGCTTGTATACATCGAAGCTTTTCAACACCCTGCCTATCTTTGGTAGAAGAAGTTGACTACAAGCCAAGAATTAAAATCATGGTTGGCCAAGGTACAAGGCTACATGGTGTCATTGAAGAGGCTGTAAATGCTTTGGCATCCGGTGTTGATCCAGTACCGGTGTCAAGTGGTTTAGGTGGTGCGTATATCTTGCGTAATGAGAGTGGAGTAAACATTGCTGTGGTAAAGCCTATTGATGAAGAGCCATTTGCCTGTAATAATCCAAAAGGATTTGTTGGTAGGCTGATGGGTCAACCTGGTCTGAAACGCTCAGTTCGGATCGGTGAAACAGGTGTCCGTGAATTGGCAGCTTATTTGCTTGACTATGGTGGCTTTGTCGGTGTTCCTCCAACAGCTTTGGTAGAAATCTCTAATGTAGGATTCCATGTTAATAATTCATACGGGATTCCAGCTGCACCACGCAAGATTGCTTCACTCCAGAGTTACGTAGATCATGATTGTGACGCTGGAGAGCTTGGTCCCTCTAGTTTCTCTGTTGCTGCAGTTCATCGCATAGGGATTTTTGATATAAGGCTCTTAAATATTGATAGGCATGCAGGCAATTTACTTGTGAAGAAGAAACAAAGGCATGAAAATTGTGATGTTTGGGGGGTCGAGCTTGTGCCAATTGATCATGGACTTTGCCTTCCTGAGTGGCTTGATGATCCGTATTTCGAATGGCTTCACTGGCCTCAAGCCTCGATTCCTTTCTCTGAGACTGAGCTTGAGTACATTGCCAATCTTGATCCTTTCAAAGATGCAGAACTCTTAAGATCTGAGCTTCCTGCTATAAGGGAGGCCTCCATTAGAATCCTCATTCTGTGCACCATTTTTCTGAAAAAGGCTGCAGCTAGTGGGCTTTGTCTTGCTGATATTGGCGAAATGATGACCCGGGAATTTGGCAGTGGAGAAGAAAACTTAAGTGCATTAGAGAACCTTTGTGCTCGAGCTATGGCCATTGTACCAATTATCATTTCAGGCGAGCATGACAGTGAACAAGAAAACAGTGACCTAGAAATGTTTAAATTTGAAAGTGAAAGCAAATATGATGGTCTTAACAAAGAGGTTTCTGACCCTCAACTCCGAGAAACTTCTGAAATCCTCAAGCCTCCAAAAGCTCCTAAGCTCCAATGTCTTGATTATCTAACTGAATCAAAGACTACACCATTAACCAATATTGAAACCGATGAAAACATACACAAGGATGACATCGATTGTAACTACATTGTTTCAAAAAGTAGTAACCACAGTAGCTTGATCAAGAGCAAGAGTTTTTCGGTGCAAAATCTTCAGATCGAGAGCGGGGCAATCATGTTTGGAGAAATGAGTAGGGACGAGTGGGAGCTGTTCTTGGATAGTTTTGAGAAGATTTTACCCGAAGTACTCAACAAGACGAGGTGCGTGGGCTCAAAGCTTCAGAGGATGGGAACTTCTTGCAAATTCTGATTTGTTTTCTCTGGAGTGGATTGAATTCGTAGCGAAACAAGATGGAAGTGAAATGCAGTTTGCTCATCTTTGTAACTAGAGAAGGAACTGTACATTATATTATTATGGTAAAAGGAGACCTTTTCATAGAATAGATGGATGATGATGATGATGCTGATGGTGGTGGTGGTGGTGATGGATGATAACGATGATAGGGTCAGAAAAGGAAAAGTGAGTGGTGAGTTAGGCAGCCATCCTTTCCTTTGTGTAACTTTTTTTTATAAATTTTCCTCATGTTTTCTTTTGCTTGTAAACACAAATCAAATGCCTGGCCTGCATTGAAAATCTTTTTGTTGCAGGTCATGATGTGTTCTTTAGAAAATATTCTTCAGCTCTTTCCCTCTTTTGTAATCCCATATTTCATTTACTTATATATACATATGTATATGTATGTGTACATTTTGTATTCAGCACTCAAAACATTTTGTTCATCTTCTTTTTCTTCAACTATTCTTTTCGCTCTTTTATTATTGGGTTAGAATTTTAAAGCTCTGCTGCCAGATTTATTATAAAAGAAAAAAAACAAAAAGAAAAAAAGTTTGACATCGTTCCAAATGGTTTATCTTCTTTGTTTAACTTAGTTAAATTCGTAATTTGTGAAACATCTAATTTTGGAAGGTTACACATTTTATTTCTACACACCTGAATTGTTGTTGTGTATCAAAGTTTTTAACCTTCGCGCCATTTTGGTTTTGAGCTATTGACTTCATTATTGTTGAACATGTTTTTGCTGGTTCTAGTTTCTTGATTGAAGTTGAATTGTTTTTTTTACTCAATTTGATTTTGTAGTAAGAACTATGGAATTTGCTAATCTTTGATTATTTTGAACAATTCAAATGATTGTTGTACATACTTTATCGTCTAGCTAGTTGGACCCCTTATGAACTTTTATAGATTCATTCATTGGTGGAGGATTTGATTCACTCAAAGTGCTCGGCTTACTAACAACTTTTATTCAATTCTTCTTTTCATTCTGGGGAAGGATAAAGAAAATTTAGGTCATAATCTTTTGGTTTGAGAGAGAAGATCTTATGACTTGTAATTGTGTTTGGTGGGGAGGGAAATGGAAGAATTTTCAAGGATGTTTCCTAAACTTTTGTTAGATTTTGGTATTTGATTATGTTTTTACATATTTTATTGGAATAAATATAAACACCCTTTTATAAGTTAAAAGTTTTTTTTTGTTCCTTAGTTTACAATGGAAGATCTTTCTTGTAATCCACACAGGACATAGGATTTCTTTTCAAAACTCCCATTCAGTTTATTTATCAATGACTTGTTTTGACCCTTTGATTGTTTAAGTTTAATTTTCTTTTGCTCAGTCTATTTTATAGCTTGATTTTAAATGTTATATTGGCTGAGTTTCATATTTTACTGTATTCTAGTTTTGATTTCAATAAGTTATTATAATACCATTGTTCTTGATTTTTGGTTGTTTAACACTCACGTCTTCACTTGACTTAAATTGAATGTCATTGACACTTAATTTAATTGTTAAGGCAATAATTAAGTAGTGCAATCTTATCAATGAGACTTACTTTTTGTGTACAGTGAAAAGTGAAAATTATTACAGTGAATTGTAATTTGAATATGGTATTTTGTCCTAAACAATCCATTGATAGAGTGATAGAAAGAAAGATAGAGAAAATTGTGAAGCGACGATTGGTTGTGCCACGATTGACAAAGGTAAATGGCAAAAAGAGGTGGAGCCGTGACGTAAAACGGAGTAGTGATGGTTGGTGAAAGAGAGACATAGAGAGAGAAAAGTGGCGTGTGACGATTGGCGAAGGGACGTGTGGCAAGGAGATGGAGGGGTGGTTGCAACAAACGGTGAAATAGAGATGTGTTGAAGGTTTCCCAATTCAAACAAAATTGGTTTAGTTTTGGTTTGGGGGTATGTGAATGAGATCCAACTATGGGTTGAATCTCCTCAAAGAGTGTCTCTAAGCTTACTCATTCCTCGGGGACACAGTACTTTTGGTGCAAAATAAATCACGAGATGGACTGATTATCGCCTTGCCTACTACCCATCCCCAAGAAAGAGGGGGTAGTCCTATCCTGGCTTACCAATTCTCAACCTTTACTTACCTCAATTTTCTTATACATTTCTTTTACGAGACATGTTAAACAAATTTATTATCGAAGTTAATGGTGTGATACCCATTCCTCCAAAATCTTAAAAATTAGAGGAAAAAGAAAGAAAAATATTACCTCATCCTCAAGATCATGGAATTTTAATAATAATAAAAAAGAAAATATAGGAAATCTTGGAAAAACTCGTGGAAGCTAAAATCATTAACTAAAAAATAGATGCTTCCTAATATCATCCAATCCTAATTTTTCCAATTTCGTATCTAAAGAATGAATTAAAAAGAAAAAAGCAAATTAACATGGAAATACACAAAAATGGTAAAAAAGAAATAGCATAAAATCTAAGTATTCAAGTATTCAATTCTTTACAGATTTATATTAATTTATGTATAGTTTACTTTCCCTAAATATTTAGTTATTTATTTATTCAAGTATCACATACGAGTTTTTTCGATAATAGAAAAAAGTGACAAATTATTTATATTTCGGATAACAAAACTACTAAAATCACAAAATTAAATGTTAGGGTATAAACACAAAACTACTAGAAATAGGCATATCCTATCTTTTATTACTTTTATTTGTTAGTGTATAAATAAATTAAAATCTTCAATCACTTTTCTATAAAAATAATAATAAAAAAAGTGGACTTTTAATACTGTCAATGTTTATTGAATTACAAACCAAAGTTTATAAATGAAACCTAATAGACTGACTGATTGATATCATTTGATTTTAGAATTGGACATATAATCCTTTTATTATTAACTATCAAGTTTAGAAATAAAATCATAGATAAATATCTATTATTATTGTTTGTTAGAGTGATAAAAGTCTATCAATAACTGATCATGATGAATGTCTATTACTAATATATTTCTTCATTTTATCACTTCTATGGTTGATATATTGACTTTTATTTGGTACTCGAACTACATAGTGATAGTAGTGATAACGTTGAAATAACAAAAAGAAAAAATTATAAATATATATATAACTATTGTATGGATGCATGCATGATGGGATAGTGTGAAGTGTATTGAGAAAACATGAGGTGACAAAGAATAGAGAGATGTAAGCATGTGACATACTAACTTGTAATTAATAATAAAAAGGTGGCATATGTGAGGGATTTGCATGAATTGACACAAAAGGGTAACGTAGAAAGGATAATGTAGAGTCATGGAGAAGAGGGTGTGAAATAAATAGTGTTATGAAAAATAGGGTTTGAAATAAATAGTTAAATATTTGTTATGAAAAAGAGAAATATAGAATAATATTTTGTTATGAAAAAGAGGGTATGAAAATAATAATAACAAATGATATTCAATTATTAAGAAATTTGTAAAGTGGATGTTGGAAAATTAAACACTTACATCCAAATATGTAGAAGATTAGAACAACATAATATATACGGAGAATTTTAGAACTTTTATTCAAATATCACGGTACAAGCTCTTCCAAAGATGTTCTTCCTAATTCTGTTAGACTCCATTTTGTACACATGATAGGTGTTCGAAGTTGATTATGCACTTTATTTTACATGACACGTTTACACTTTTACAAGACACATCTCTATTTTACAGGACACGTAGGACACATACTTTGAAAACAAAATTACATGACACGTTTATTATTTTTGTACAAGACATGACACGTTTATTATTTTTGTACAAGATGTGACACGTTTATTATTTTTGTACAAGACATGACACATACTTTAACGTAAAATTATCTTTTCATAGGGATTTGAATTTTGTATTCAGATTTTGTCTTGATCGACTGGTTTTGTCTGTGTATGGATATGATTGAAGAAATTGGCAAATTCATCTTGATCTTCTTCTTGATCATGAACATTAGAAGTGATTTTTTCTTGACTCGTGGCAAATGGAAATGAAATATGTTGAATAATAATATTGAGTTCTTCTTCACTTGTAACTTGAGTCATGACATCAATTAACTTTGCTTTCTAGGCTAAAAATTGTTTTTTTTTCCTTCGAATTTGGCTTCATGTTATGAGTATATGTGGAAAACCATTTTTTGACTACATTCTTTGAGGTAACTACTGTGTTTAATTTTTTTTTCCACCATTTAATGCGATATGTGCATAAAAGGTGGGAGATACCATTGCTTTATGTGATGGAATAATTCCAACGGAAAATCCAAGCGACATGAAAATAGTTTAAAAAACATAGAGTTTGATCAAAAGCATTTGCAAAAATATTGTTGGAGAAGAACTTGAAACATTCTAAAATTGAATAGGGTAGAATAGCCTCATTTAGGCCAAAAATATCTCACCAATCATTAAATCATAATGGAAAATTTTGAATACAAGTTTTGTCAAACATAATGAACCAGAAATTATTAAAATTATTTAGCCAAAATACATTGTACCAAGCTTTTTGGTAATTTGGAATAGTTTTGAGGAAGAAATTGATGTGAAAATCTTTTTTCAATAAAAATACTTTGATTCAATTTGGTTTGTGTCAATACCTTGATTTTTGAAAAAGCTATTTTAGTATAGTCTTCTTTATTTTTGGTGTGAGTGATTTCAATGGAATCGGTTTCCACCAAAATATATTCATAAAATAGATGAATTTTTTTAGGATGATTTGGAATGAAGTGAAAATTCGATGAAAATATTTTTTGGACCGTTTTGAATATGAAATTTGCCAAATATTCACGTTCTAGGATTGTGATAAAAGAAGTTTAAGTTTTATCGCGATAAGATGGAGTTATTGTTGTTATTATTATTATTAGTATTATTGTGGTAAGATGAAGTTATTATTGTTGTTCTTCTTTTTCATTAGTACGACTACTTGTTAGGGAAACTATTTAGGAACATAGTGTCAGTTGCACACTAATTATTTATATAATATCTTTTCTCTTGTTGGTCGACTATTCCTTCCGAGGATTCACCTTATACCTTAGGGAGTAAAAAAAGAAATTCACCCTTGAAAATGAGGAAAAATTTCTCTATTTATAGGGTTTTTTGGTGGACTTGAGCCTGGTTGATCCATAAACTAAACCCATGGACTCAACCACATGAATTTGGATCATATTTAATTTTGAGTTAAATTAATCTCATTTTTTGGCTCAATTGAACTTAGCACAAGTGAATAATATTTAATTGGACCAAAACAATTAACTTGATCCAACGGTCATAATGAAAACATGTGACATTATCAAAATTGGCCCATTTATGTGTTTAATTTTAATTTGGAACACATATCAATTTTTTTAATTAGTCCTAAATTCAATTATTTGTGTTTTCATCATTAATTTAGTAAATGATGTGACAATTTGTGATTGACCTCATAATTTCCTTTTCAACAAATGCCCCCTTTTTGAGAGATTTATGCATGTATGTGGGTGAATGAATATCGAAAAAGATAAATTTGAATTCAAAGTACGAGCATTTTTTTTTATCAATTCAACATATAAAATTAATCAAATTATGAATTTAGTACGTGAGTTTGATTTAAATTTGAAATAAGGGTTGAAATATAACCAAACTTTATTTAATTTGAGAAAAGTTCAAGGTTTTATTCACAATTCAATTTGATTTGAGAATAAAAATTTAAATTTGATTTTTTTGAAATAAAATTTGGAACATAGCCAAATTTTAATTTGAAATAAGAATGAGGTTTCTGTCATACCTTAATTTGTCTTGAGGATGCATAAGAATTTAGAATGACCAATTTTTAATTTGAAACAATCTTGGGGTAAAGTTGGATTTATGGCTCCAATTTAAATTTGAGATTAAAAAGGAGGCCATATATACAAGTTAATATGACTTGGATTTTAGACCCAAATTTTAATTTTAAAATTGGTAATAAAATCTAAAATCTAAAATTTTGAAATATTATAATATTTTAATTATCTCAAAAATGAAATTCAGGATTTATTCCAAAAAATATTATTATTATTATTTTAGAAAATAATATAATTGAATGACCTTTTCTTTATTATTAAAAAAAATTAAATATCATTCATAATCCTTTTATTATTAAAAAAAATTAAATATCATTCATAATCCTGATAGAAATTGGATTTGTTATATAAAAATAGCTAAATATCATTTATAATCCTTTTAGGAATTAGATTTGTTGGTTTTATAAATAGATTCACAATTTGATCATTCATTCGTGATCAAGCAAAAGAAAGATATGGAAAAAAAACTAATATTCTCTCTTTCTCTCTCTTTTTGTCTTCTTGTTCTTCTTTTACTTTTTTTTTTTTTTAATTTTGTACCTTTTTCTTTATAGGAATTAAAGGTAAGATTTTTTTTTGCTTTTTCTAAATTGTTACAAGAGTGACTCTGCCCTGATCCAACTTCTACTAGGAGACGATCAGACATTTGTTGTCATATTCACTTTCCTAGTAGGGGTGATCGAGCATCTTGGTTCTTCTTTGCCATCAACAATCCAACTTCTACTAGAGGAAGATCGGGCATTTTCTGTCAAATCCACATTCCTAGTAGGAACAACTAAGCATCTTGATTATGCTTCGTTGCCACTGATCCAACTTCTACTAGGGATGATCAGACATTTGCCATTACATCCACCTCTCTAATAGGAACGATCAGGCAATCTTAGTTCTAATTCACCATTAGCGATCCAACTTCCACTAAAGGTAAAATCTTCTTCTTCTTTTATTTTTTGCAATCGTTTGCAAGGTTTTTCTGTCGTGAGCGATCCAACTTCTACTAGAGGACAATTGGGCATTTGCTGTCAGATCCACCTTCCTAATAGGAACGATCAGACATCTTGGTTTTGCTTCATCGTCATTATAAAGGGACAAAACTACAACATCTTCATCTTGGAGGGGCAAAAGTAAAGTTGCATCGTTCTCATCTTCTTGAAGAAGTAGAAGCAGAGCTGTATCTTCATCGATGAAGCCTTTGAGCTTGAATTTTTTTTTTTTTTTTGCATGCACTAAACTTGTATATAGCCTCACATAAAGTAGTGTACATCTTCTTGACCTGTATCCTTCTTGTTGTTGTCTTTCACAGTGACATTTCCTCGTATCTCATAAATATTCATCCAAGATCTGTACGGTTCGAAAGGATTCCAACTTGCATCCATATACAAACCTGACAACCTTGACAAATTGCTTTGTTCCAATAAGGTTTTGTACAATGTCTCATCATAGGTTATGTCCATGTCTGGTTGGCTATGGAGAATGACTTCCATGTTCAGGAGATCTATGATCACCTTCATGGAGGCAAAGCAGGCCATGCATTCCAGTAAACCTTGAATTGTACCACTGATTCATTGGTGTCTCATCTTGTACTCTTGGCTATAAACTTGAGAACACAGGTCTAATTTGGCAAGGTTGCTTTCGAGGGTGTCACTGAACTATTTTAAAAATTTTGAAACTTATATTTCTTTTGTACTTTTTGCAGTGTTGGATGTTGCTAATGGGGTTTGTCGATAGGAGAAGGATTTTTTTTTTTTTTTTTTTGGGAATTGATGGTGTTTTTGGGTGCGAATGGTGTACATCAGACTTCTCCCAATTCGACAAAGCCTTAGCCAGATTTGAGCATTATGCTTCAGTATAAGCTTTAGATGGTTGTGATTTTGGAGTGATCAAACTTGTTGGTTGGCCATGGCTATTGTATTTTAACCATCTCATCTCTTCAAGTGAAACAACACGGGTTTCAAGTACTTGAGATGAGATTTCATAACCGAGGTTACAATCTGCAATGGATGAGATTACCAACTTTATAGCATCACCTTATTACTAGGGATTAACATCTTGAATTTGGAGATTTGCTCTCAATTTGTTATAATTTTCTCATAGAGGTGAACATTCTTTCAAGAATAGGATCAAGTCATAAAGTAGTTCAACTTTTTTTTTTTTTTCTAAACTGGACTTTAGGTTTTTCTTAAGCTGTCTACATACCCTTTATAATATAGGAATCAAGTCATAATGTAGTTCAACCGATGATTTTTTTTTTTCATTCACATTTTAAGCTCTTGTGGGCTAGGAGAACCATGTAGTTTAGGCTTTTGGGATAAGGAGCTTTGAATATTTAACAACTCATATTTTCATTAGGAATTTGTTAACCTTTTTCATTTGTAGAATTGGTGAATATAATAAGTCTTGGCTTAACCATCAAAGAACCTTATATATTTATGTCAACATACAACTTTCTCTTCATGTGTGATGGACATGACTGTGAATCTTCTCGTCCTTGTTTTCTTCATGAAGTAGTTTTATCTTCAAAGTTTTCATCTTTTTTTTATGTTTTTAGTAGTAGATGTTGAAGCAGGCTGTCAAAGAATCAAAGTTTTCATCTCTTCATAAGCAGATGTTGAAGAAGGTAGATCTTTCTTCAATGTGAAGATACTTAGCATTTTGAAAGCTGAAGTTCGAGTGGTAGACATTGGACATTGATTTTCTTTTTTTTTTTTTCGTGACCATAACAATCTTTGAAAGATCGAGTAGTTGGAGGCTTGAAACGATCAAAGACAGAAGTCCTTTGCTTAATTTCATTTGGATTGTCAACTTCTTCATAATATGCATAATGGTTGTGGACTTCTGCTCTGCTGGTAGCATGACATGCAGTTACTTGCAATACTTCCTCTAGATGATCATCAAGGAAGTTTCTTGGGAGGAATTTTGTCAAAGTTATAGTCCGTCGAGGTCGAAAGAAGTCCTCGTCCTTTCCTCATCTTGTTTCTTTTCTCATTCTATTTATAAGAGTTGCTTCATTTTCCATGCTTCTGATGGAAGTGCAATTCGTTTGAATGGAGTTTGGTTATCTCCCTTTTTTACGAGTTACGATTGTTCATCCTTTGCCATAATCTTCAACATGCTTTTCTTTGTTTTGAGAGTTTGTCGTCATGGTCCTTTGTTGAAACTGAACAACTATAAGTTCAAAAGTCCCAAATCGAATCAAGCTTTTCCTTTGATCATAAAGTTATATGTTGATGGTGGAACACTTGAAGTCATCTCGATTGCAACATGATTCGTCTGAGCTACTTCATCCATATACAACTCGATCTTCTTTTCACAAGCCAACTTTAGAATCAGCTCCTTCAACAAGAAACGCTTTCCAACAGGATGACTAATGACTTGATGGTACTTATAGTAGTTAGGATCATCTACTTTTCTTGCTTTTTTTGGTCATTTGCATTCTGACAGTTGAATAAGTTGTTTGTCTCACAGCTGCTCTAACATGTCTGCAACATAAAAGTTTGAAAATGGATAGAAAAATTTCTATCTTTCTTTAAGAGTTGGATGATGCTTCACTTTGCCATCATGCTTTCTTTCAATTTGTTTCTTTTCTTCTGGAGAAAGACTTCAATGGAGACTCGTGAAATAAACTCATTAATGACACTATTTGCAATCTTTCTATTGTCATTGATTTCATTCTTTCCCTTTTTTACTTCATAGATTAAGAAAACTTTAGTTCCCTTATTAAAGATGCTCGACTCCATGTCATAGGCGCAAATCACTAATTCTTCAAATGTACGGAGTTTTTTTCCTATAAAATATAGAGAAGTTCCTAGTGCATGCCTTGGGTGCACATTCCACTATTGATAGTTCTGTGAGCTTGTTTTTGCAATCCAAGCTTAAAGCCCATCAGTTTATGTAGTCAATGACTAACTCTCCCTTTAGTTGTCTCGTGTTTGTAAGCTTTATCATGCTTACAGTGCGTTTGGTGCTATAGAAGTAGTTGAGGAACTCCTTTTCCAGTTATTTCCAGCGGTCAATGACTTCTGGCTCTAGATCATTATACCACTCAAAAGCATTTCCTTTCAACCTCCGAAAGAACTATATGACTAGTTGATCTCCTCTTGATCCTGCCTTCTTGCATGTTTCGACGAAAGGGATGATGTGTTGTTTTAGGTTGCCATTTTCATCGAATTATTGGAATTTTATATGCTTGTACCCAAGTGACATTCTCAAGTTGTCAATTCTTTTGGTGTACGGCTTAGAGTACATGAAAGAAATTTGGGATGACCTCCATACTGAGCTCTGATGGAGTTCGTAATCATATCTTATAATTGCTAAATTGAGAGAGAAATCACATAAGCTAATTGTTGTTGTGGTTGATTTTCTTGCACCACATTCTTCCCTTTGTCACCAACTTTGACAACAGGAGTTTGACTCAATTCAACGTTTCACGAGTGTGCATTTTCTCTCTTAAAGCTGCGATTTCGTGGTCTCGTTTATCAACAACCTTCATCAGAAGATTAATTTCTCTCTCCATCTCCATCATGACAACCTCGACCGTTACATCAGCCATCATGACAAACATCACATTAGGGTGTGCTTCTCTCTTTGACTTGCTAGAGGCAGAATCAGAGACATCATATTGAGGATTTTTCTTAATGACAATTCCATCCTTAAGAGACTCTATCAATTGCTTAAGGATGCTCTGCGCGATGACATAACCTTGATCCTGCTCTTGGATGATCCCCTTAGAAGGACGACTGATGATGGGTCCCTTGTAGGCATCACTTACAATAGAAGTTTTGGATGCAACTTTCTTTGGTGCCATTAGTTTACTTGTAGATTTAGATGACGAGAGAGAGATGAGAGGTAGAGATGTCCCACTGGATGTGTCAATTTGTTCACATGGGATTTTCGAAGAAATTTGATTTGTGGAGTTGAACTTGAGTTGATGTTGTATTTTTGTTGATTTGATTCGATGTGGTTCGATCTCTAGAATTTAATCATCTGATTCTCTCTCGGTTGAACATTTACTCTTGATTTGCAATTGAGTCTTCTAGCTCTTGGGAGAATTATCTCTAGACCTTCTAGAGTCAAAAAAAGAAAAAAAATTCACCCTTACAAATGAGTAGAACTTCTCTATTTATAGAGTTCTCTGGTGGGCTTGAGCCTGATTGGTCTATGGACCAAACCTATGAGCCCAACCATATGAATTTGGGTCATATATAGCTTTTGAGTTAAAATTAAGCTCATTTTTTTTTGCTCAATTGAACTTAGCCAAAATGAAAATATTTAATTGGACCAAAACAATTAATTTGATTCAACGATCATAATGAAAACATGTGACATCGTTAAAATTGACCAATTTATATCCTCAATTTTAATTTGGAACACATATCAAATTTTTTAATTAGTCATAAATTCAATTATTGCATTTTCATTATTAATTTAGTAAATGATATGCTAATTTGTGATTGGTCTTAATATTTCCTTTTCAACACTCATATATAAAATAAACTCTACAAAATTACATAGAAACAAAATTTAGAAATCACCTCATTGAGAAATTAATGAAATAGATTAGAGAGTAAAACAAAATATTTTATAGACAAAAATAGAAGAAGATGGAAAGTTTAGGAAAGAAATTAAGATTTAAAACAATATATTATTGTATTTGAGTAACTTATTAGATAATAAAAGTTTTACAAAAAAAATCACCAACTAAAATGTAACTTACGTTGATTAGAAAAAGTGGCTTTTAACCTTTGAATGATTGAGGGCTGAGGGTGAGGGTATAATAATAAAATAAAAAAAATAAATAAAACTAAAATGCAGTTGAGTGACACGTGGACAATTCCCGCTACTGCCAAAACAACGGGACCACTAAAGGTTAAGTTCACATGAAATATGAAGGTACAATTGAGGGCATCTCCGTAATTTCAATCCAAAGATGCTTAAATAGTCTTCTAAATCTAAAATTAAAAAAAGAAAAAGAAAAAGAAAAAAGGAATTTGCATCTCTGCACAGAGAAAAAATGGCAGAGCCTCAAACTCGCGAAAATTTAGCCCAAAATCTATCATATTGAGGATTTTTCTTAATGACAATTCCATCCTCAAGAGACTCTATCAATTGCTTAAAGATGCTCTGCGCGATGACATAACCTTGATCCTGCTCTTGGATGATCCCCTTAGAAGGACGGCTGATGATGGGTCCCTTGTAGGCATCACTTACAACAGAAGTTTTGGATGCAACTTTCTTTGGTGCCATTAGTTTACTTGTAGATTTAGATGACGAGAGAGAGATGAGAGGTAGAGATGTCCCACTAGATGTGTCAATTTGTTCACATGGGATTTTCGAAGAAATTTGATTTGTTGAGTTGAACTTGAGTTGATGTTGTATTTTTGTTGATTTAATTCGATGTGGTTCGATATCTAGAATTTGATCCCCTGATTCTCTCTCGGTTGAACGTTTACTCTTGATTTGAGGAAACAGAGCACGTAATGTTCTTGAAGTTGATTGAACGTCTACGCTTGATTTGAGGAAGCGAAGCGCGTGATGTTCTTGAAGTTGGTTGAACGCCTACACTTGATTTGAGAAAACGAAACACGTGATGTTATTGAAGTTGGAGTCTTGGAAGAAAGCTTGTATCTTTAAAGAAGCTTCAATCTTTGAGGGTAGTCTACTTCAGGAGTTATTGAGTCTTCTAGCTCTTGAGAGAATTATCTCTAGACCATCTAGAGTCAAAAAAAAATTTTAAGTAGAAATTCTCTATTTATAGAGTTCTCTGGTGGGCTTGAGCGTGGTTGGTCCATGGACCAAACCCATGAGCCCAACCATATGAATTTGGGTCATATATAGCTTTTGAGTTAAAATTAAGCTCATTTTTTTTTGGCTCAATTGAACTTAGCCAAAGTAAAAATATTCAATTGGACCAAAACAATTAACTTGATTCAATCGTAAAACATGTCGCATCATTAGAATTGACCAATTTATATCCTCAATTTTAATTTGGGACACATATCAATTTTTTAATTAGTCATAAATTCAATTATTTACATTTTCATTATTAATTTAGTAAATGATATGCTAATTTGTGATTAGTCTTAAAATTTCTTTTTCAATACTCATATATAAAATAAACTCTACAAAATTAGATATAAACAAAATTTAGAAATCACCCCATTGAGAAGTTAATGAAATAGATTAGAGAGTAAAACAAAATATTTTATAGACAAAAATAGAAGAAGATGGAAAGTTTAGGAAAGAAATTAAGATTTAAAACAATATATTATTGTATTTGAGTAACTTATTAGATAATAAAAGTTTTACAAAAAAAATCACCAACTAAAATGTAACTTACGTTGATTAGAAAAAGTGGCTTTTAACCTTTGAATGATTGAGGGCTGAGGGTGAGGGTATAATAATAAAATAAAAAATAAATAAAACTAAAATGCAGTTTAGTGACACGTGGACAATTCCCGCTACTGCCAAAACAACGGGACCACTAAAGGTTAAGTTCACATGAAATATGAAGGTACAATTGAGGGCATCTCCGTAATTTCAATCCAAAGATGCTTAAATAGTCTTCTAAATCTAAAATTAAAAAAAGAAAAAGAAAAAGAAAAAAGGAATTTGCATCTCTGCACAGAGAAAAAATGGCAGAGCCTCAAACTCGCGAAAATTTAGCCCAAAATCTATCATATTGAGGATTTTTCTTAATGACAATTCCATCCTCAAGAGACTCTATCAATTGCTTAAAGATGCTCTGCGCGATGACATAACCTTGATCCTGCTCTTGGATGATCCCCTTAGAAGGACGGCTGATGATGGGTCCCTTGTAGGCATCACTTACAACAGAAGTTTTGGATGCAACTTTCTTTGGTGCCATTAGTTTACTTGTAGATTTAGATGACGAGAGAGAGATGAGAGGTAGAGATGTCCCACTAGATGTGTCAATTTGTTCACATGGGATTTTCGAAGAAATTTGATTTGTTGAGTTGAACTTGAGTTGATGTTGTATTTTTGTTGATTTAATTCGATGTGGTTCGATATCTAGAATTTGATCCCCTGATTCTCTCTCGGTTGAACGTTTACTCTTGATTTGAGGAAACAGAGCACGTAATGTTCTTGAAGTTGATTGAACGTCTACGCTTGATTTGAGGAAGCGAAGCGCGTGATGTTCTTGAAGTTGGTTGAACGCCTACACTTGATTTGAGAAAACGAAACACGTGATGTTATTGAAGTTGGAGTCTTGGAAGAAAGCTTGTATCTTTAAAGAAGCTTCAATCTTTGAGGGTAGTCTACTTCAGGAGTTATTGAGTCTTCTAGCTCTTGAGAGAATTATCTCTAGACCATCTAGAGTCAAAAAAAAATTTTAAGTAGAAATTCTCTATTTATAGAGTTCTCTGGTGGGCTTGAGCGTGGTTGGTCCATGGACCAAACCCATGAGCCCAACCATATGAATTTGGGTCATATATAGCTTTTGAGTTAAAATTAAGCTCATTTTTTTTTGGCTCAATTGAACTTAGCCAAAGTAAAAATATTCAATTGGACCAAAACAATTAACTTGATTCAATCGTAAAACATGTCGCATCATTAGAATTGACCAATTTATATCCTCAATTTTAATTTGGGACACATATCAATTTTTTAATTAGTCATAAATTCAATTATTTACATTTTCATTATTAATTTAGTAAATGATATGCTAATTTGTGATTAGTCTTAAAATTTCTTTTTCAATACTCATATATAAAATAAACTCTACAAAATTAGATATAAACAAAATTTAGAAATCACCCCATTGAGAAGTTAATGAAATAGATTAGAGAGTAAAACAAAATATTTTATAGACAAAAATAGAAGAAGATGGAAAGTTTAGGAAAGAAATTAAGATTTAAAACAATATATTATTGTATTTGAGTAACTTATTAGATAATAAAAGTTTTACAAAAAAAATCACCAACTAAAATGCAATTGAGTGACACGTGGACAATTCCCGCTACTGCCAAAACAACGGGACCACTAAAGGTTAAGTTCACATGAAATATGAAGGTACAATTGAGGGCATCTCCGTAATTTCAATCCAAAGATGCTTAAATAGTCTTCTAAATCTAAAATTAAAAAAAGAAAAAGAAAAAGAAAAAAGGAATTTGCATCTCTGCACAGAGAAAAAATGGCAGAGCCTCAAACTCGCGAAAATTTAGCCCAAAATCTATCACTTTCACCACTCTCCCGCTCCTCTTTCTCCCCCGCCGCCGTCGATCCAGATCCTGTCGACCCTCCCCTATCACCACCAGCCGTTGCCGTCCTGGAGGATCCGGATTTGATTCGAGAACCTAAACGCCGAAAGCACTGTCCAACGGCTTTGGAGAATCTTGACGAATTGACGTCCGCCTCCAACTCCAGCTTTGCCTTCACCTTCGACACGAAATTCTGCGGATTCTCAGCAGAGATCACTCCGAAATTTGGATCGTTCAACTCAATCGCACCGGAAATGGAGAGGAATCAAAAGAAAGCAGAGAGGGAAGTGAGAGTAGAGGAAGAAGAAAGCGTACATAAAGTTGAAGAAGAAGAAGAAGAAGAAATTGGAATTGCAGATGCGTTGCTAGAAGCAATTAATGAAGAAGAAGAAAGAAATTGATTGTAATGTTGAAAATTTCTCTTCTCTATCTCTGTGTTTCTCTTTGCGATATGAAATTATTGATGTAGTTGAAAATTAGGGTTTGAATGAAAGGGGGGAAAGGGAATTGAATTGGAATATTGAAGAGGAATTATTGATGAAGATTATTAATGGAATGGATTGAATGAATGTTTTTTGATTGAGTTATTAAAATTAAAATGATGATGATGATGATGATGATTAATATTTAATTTAAGAGTGAATGAATTTGGAGAAAAGTGTTGTTTTAGCATTGGAAAGAGTCAGCCAACCACTAGCTTTTGCCCTTTCACAGCCACACGTGCATTGTTCATTTTTTTATCTTTTATTCTTCAAAATACTTTATGAATTTCTTCTTTACTGCAATCAATTTTACTTCTTTTTCTCCTTCACACTTCCTTTTTCTTCCATCTTTCTATTTTGGTTTAAATGTAGGCAAAACTACTTTTTCCTTTTTTCTAATTTTAGTTTTTTATTTGAGATTGTAACGATTTTCCTTTTCTGTTTGAGTTTCCTAAAATTGTATATGTATGTCAGAACATTTATACTTTTAACTTTAACTACTCACTTTACTTTAATATAACTATGAATTGATTTTTTTAAAATAGATTTCAACTACAATGGAAATAATACTAAAACTTAATTATTTGTGGTTGGTTTAGTTCTTTTAAACTGATTATTATACATTAATACTGAAGATTGAAAGTTAGTATTTAGTGAAAATTCTAAGTTCAAAGAATTCATCTTCAAACATAGGAACTAAATTGGAGTAAATATCAAATCTAAAAAACTTAAATATTTTGAACGCTAAAGAATGTTTGTGTCATTGATTTCGGAAGTCCGATATTGGTTATTATTAGGATTTGCACATTTCTTTAAACAGATTTGTTCGCACGAGATTTTCGAAAAAGTTTGATTTGTGGAGTTGAATTTAAGTTGATGTTGTAGTTTTGTTGATTTGATGCGTTGTGGTTCGATTTCTAGAATTTGATCATTCGATTCTCTCTCGGTTGAACGTCTACGCTTCATTTGGAGGAAGCAGAACACATGATGTTCTTGAAGTTGGAGTTTTGAAAGAAAGTTTGTATCTTAAAATGAGTTTGGGAGAATTCTTTTTAGACCTTCTAGAGTAAAAAAATTTCAACTCATACAAATGAGAACTCTATTTATAGAGTTTACTGATGGACTTTATAGGCTTAAGTCTGGTTGTTTTTTTTTTTTCTTCTCAATTGAACTTAGCCCAAGTAAATAATATTTAATTGAACCAAAATAATTAACTTGATCCAACGATTATGATGAAAACATGTGACATTATCAGAATTAACAAATTTATATTTTCAATTTAATTTGGAAAACATATCAATTTTTTAATTTATCCCAAATTCAATTATTTGTACTTTTCATCATTAATTTAATATATGATGTGATAATTTGTGATTGGTCTTAAAATTTTCTAGTCAACAAGATCCATTTTGCAACTATGTACAAAATGTAAGCACTTTCTAACATCAATATATTAACTCCATAGTTCATAACTAAATCTAATACCCCAAACATTCACTTCAAGACATTTGGGGTAAGGAGTAGAGTAGTGTACTTAGGTATTTACCACAAGGAATTAATAAGATTGATGTTTTTTTTAGTAATGAGACCAACTAACTTATTGGGTCATAGAAAGAGTGGAGTGGAGCTTGTCACCAAACTCCACCTTTGCGCGTCTTAGCCCTATCCTTGTTACTTGCCCTTTCAGGTGTGTGGCGACTGGTGTTGATTAAGCGATAAACATAGCTCAACTAATGCGATAGGGATTATAAGCTAGACTTCTTATAAAAAAAAAACTATCACTGACTTAAACTACTAATAACACTTTGACAAATGAAAAGTCAATAAATGATGGATTGAAAAGGTATAAAGGTGGAATATATATATAAAGAATATAGGCCTTAGGTGATTGTACAATATGAACAACATATATTACAAAGAAGTACAAAAATGAAGAGGAAGGAGAATGAAAGATATTACAAGTTAGAGGATAACAAGAATATTGATTCATCCCTCCTCAGCGGTCAAACTCATGCTTTTACAACTGATTAGAGAAGAAAGAAGAAAACATTTACAGATGGCAGAAAGGCTATTCCTTTTCGCCACCTTTAGGATTTTTGGCCTATTCAGACCTCCTTTCTAAATTGAAGGAGATGGCTTTATATAAGTAACAATTAGGAGGAAAGCTTCTATTCTTCTGAACTTGTCAGCGCCATCCGCCCAAAATTGTCTGTTTGCATGTCACATCAGCTCCAACTACCACTCTTTTTCTTCTAGTGACCCTTTCGAGTGTGATAACATTGTTCCTCGCCTAGAGACATTAATCGTTAGATGAGTTGCAGTCCTTCCACGAAATGTTTCCTGTGGTTCACTAGTTTCTTTTTTTCAACATCTTGCGTTTAGACATTAAAATCACATGAAACATGCATAATACTTATGTAAAGTATATTTCCAAGTGTTTATGCATTTAGAACACAAGTTATGCGTTCTGATCTTCTTCATGTGTGTTTTGACCTCATTATTCTTATAAAATGAGCTATCATAACATGTATTTATATATGCTATCACATATCATATTGCATAAATACATCTTTTTATATAAACATAACAAATCGCATAACCATTCAATTCACAACACTCATTAGAAATCTAGCTGAGGACTCCTATTTATAATACTTTCTAAACAAGCTTAGTCACCTTTAAACTCATGTTGTCTCGCCAACTCCTACTCTTAGTGGTGCACATGTAAGCTTAAGGTTTTACTTAATCATACTTAATTAAATCTCTACATATGGCCCATTAGAAAACACTTGAGAAATTTCTATTCATATCTTGATTCATTGTTTGCTTAAATATAAACTAAATCACCATGAGTGATAGAAGGTTATAGTGTTTTATCGTTTTCTGATAGTAGTGATAGAATACTATTAAATGTATATCAATAACGAATAATGTATATCATATATCTCTGATCAAAAAGTGTATATCACGTATAAACAAAAGTTATATGGTTTCTTCAAGGGTTAGTTTAACTTCTTTTATTTTTCCATAATTGGTTAGTTATTCCAATCACAAATTGATGTTATTTATTTTTGTTATTTTAGGATTCTGAATAGTAGAGGTAGTTTTCTAATTAAACTTAAATTGAGAAATTTATTAATGAGATTTGATTAAACCTTCTAACGATGAAACTTCAGTCATTTGCCTTATTTTAATGATTTTTTTGTGTTTTTTTTTTTTTTGCCTTTTATTTAAATGATAGCAACTATTGAAATTTTATTTTCTATAATTTATTGTTACCTCTTGTTTTAGTGATAACTTTATTTTTTAGATTGAAGATTGAGAATTAAAATATTTAATTTTATAAGTTGGGTTATATAATGGTCTTGAGGAAGTGTGTACTTATAAAAGATTCTATCAGTTATAAACAATGATTGATAGATAGTGATGAATTACTACTATCAATATCGATCAATAGATAATAATCTATCCAAAATGTACTAGCTAACATGTTTTAATCCTGTTAGCAGATAGGACATAAGTTATTCATGGAAGATGACAAAAATAATTGAACGAAAGTCTATTCGAAAAACAATCAAACAAGGAAAAACTCTAAAACAACATCACTAACGAACTGTGCTCCAACCTTTAGCTTAGGACTGACATCTCCAGCTGAAACCAATCCTTTCAAACCTTAATCTTGGAACTTGTATTCTGATTATGCTGACAATGAACTACATATAATATTTTGAAACTTGGTTTTAGACTTGTAAATTTTGTTTATGGTGAAAGGGTTATTGGAAAATATGTAAATTTTGAAAACCATACATGGTGATTATAAATGTGTTATTTCTTGTTTGTTTGTGTATGTGTAATTCATTTTGAGTTACCATGAATATATAATTTAGATTCTAACTATGTGACTAGACTAGGCAACTAAGTTAGAGTCATGTGATAAAAGGGATTGATGCTTATTTATGTGTTGCTCATATTATGATATGTCAATTGCATACAAGTTTTCCCCTCTCTTGTCTAAGTGTATGCGAAAAGAGAGATTTTCTGGATAAGTCAGGGTAACACAGGGAATCATTGTTACTTAAGGTTATGACATGTGAATTAAACTCATACAGTGACGGTACAGTATGGAAGTATTCACAGTATAAACTATTCTAAACCTAACTATACTACATGGGAAGGAAGACAAGATGAAGGTGAACGTTGTAGTTATATGTAATTGTGAACTTAGTTTTAATTAGGCGAGATAGGAGAAAGAAAGTCTATGTACTTACAAGGTAAATTAATTGATTGAGGTGACATAAATCATTTGTTAATTTCAAATTTAAGACAAGCCTCCTCTCGATGCCTTTACCATATTTGCTCACCTTTCAAGATGCAAATACTCGAAATTGCTAGATGATTTATACCTAATCTATTTAATATATCTGTAATCTATAATAGTTATATTACGTGATTTAGTATATATACCCCACATTATATACAATAATACTATATAGTGACATATAGTAAATCAACACAGAGTAAATTTTTGTTACATAGTTAAATGACAATGTAAGTTAAATATACTCAAAGTACATTTTCTTACGACCTAAAATGTATTATAATGTAAGAATTTTTTTAACTGTAAATCTAAATAAACCATAGAATGTATCACATTCAAAACTACATGTTCGTTTGTTTGACTATTTAATAAAATAATATCTAAAATATACCTAATATATATTAGTAACCTCCAAATTTCTACCCACATTTTATTTAAACAATTATGTCTTTACCGGTCGTTGAAAGTTTTCTTCTTCACTGCTGAAATCTCAATAAAACCAAAATGTATCAAATTCAAAACTACATTTTCGTTTGTTTGCTTATTTAATCAAATGTCTAAAATATACCTGATATATCTAATGTTTCATATGTTTTTCATACATACAATACTAACCTCGAAATTTCTATCCAGATTCTATTCGAGAAGTTTTGTATTTGCTGATCGTCGAATGTCTTCTTCTTCACCTCTGAACTCTCTAAAAAAGTTCTCTATAAAAATTGTAACCCACGTTGGAAGAAGTAGATGATCGTTTTCGTAGAAAGAAAGCATTAAATGGTTTTCCACTTCTTTTTAAAATTGTATCCCACGATTTTTTTTCTTTTAGATATTTGTTATATCAATTAAATAATTGAAGTAGGTATTATATCTCGGGGGAGACAAGTTAGATAAACATCTATTGCGTGTAATAGGTATAAAATGATACAACACAAACCGTACATGTCTTAAATTTCTTTAAAAAAAGAATGAGATATTTGCACCTCAATCTAATTGTTAACGTATTTGTTTTTTGAATACTAATTAACTTCATTTTCATTTGGATTACATATTCTCTGCTTTATATATATATATGCATGGGCAAACAAAAATGTTATTTGAATTTAAATGTTAGGTTAAACAAAATGATATATATAGTTAAACAAAATGATATATATAGAAAATTTTGGTTTGTCTTTATGGTTAATTGTGATTGGTGATTATGGGGTTAGGTTTTTTATTTTTCTTGATGATTATATATACACAATTGTCAAGATAGATAATGTATTGTTCGAGGTTGGAAATATTTTTGTTCTTTAATTCCGATTTTGTACATTAATGCCTATAGGCTATAGATTAGATTTTATGGCAACATTGGGAAGTTTTACCAAATGACGTTGTGAGAAGAGTCTACGTCATGTGGTTCTAGACTTTTTATGATGATGATTTGTGTGGTATCCAAACATAGATTTTATTGTAATTTGTAAAATTACTAATTATCAAGAACTCAAACTATTTTGACAGATCCTGTGTAATTAATTAATCTAATATTAAACAAGAAGCTCAAATTCTTTAAACTAATTCAATAACTCCGTTCTCGCCACATAAAAACTCTAATTCTTGTAAGTCATAAACTAATTAAATAGCTAGAGAAGTTGGTGATTCTAATTGTGTTTTGTAAATACTTAAACAAATTAAACCACACATTACTTAGTGATAAACTGATTCTGTGTGTGTGTGTGTGTGTCTATATATATTAAAATTAAAAAAAGTGACCACAACATGATATCCCCAATTTGTAGATCACCATTTACACTAGTAATGGAAATTTTTATAATCAAAATGGGTGGGAATTCCACTAAATCCCCATTACTTAGTGCACTAATTAAATTCTCACCATTAATATTAACTACATGACTAAAACCTCTATAAATACCAAAGAAATTAAGCATCAATTGTACATAATTAATCTGAATATCAGAGCTAGAGTCCAAACATATATCAAATTAAGTTTTGTTTTTTGTTAATTATAAAAATGAAGAAGTTGCAGCTTCTTGATCTCTTCTTTTTTGTTTCTATTGTTTCCATCGTCCTTTTGGTTTCTCAAGAAGTTGATGGAAGGAAGTCTTTACTCCAAAAAGAAGGTAGAGATGATTTTAATAAGCTTGTCAAACAAAGTACTACTTTAGATGCAGATTTTCATGGTGAAATGGTGGGTCGTAATCAAAAGAAAAAATTACCAACTGATTTGGAAGATAATCCTGAGGATCAAAAGGGCGAAAATTCTGAAGCTGATGAAAAAGGATCAGAGGAAGAAGACGTTCCTGGTGAGGAAGAAGGAGAATATGGAGATCTTGGGGATGTTGGAGACCTTGGAGATTGTGGAGGAGACGAATCTGGAGGTCCTGGAGGAGATTTTGTATATCCTAATAATTGTGGAGGAGAATTTGGAGATGATGATGGAGGAGCTTTGGAAGGAGATGATGGAGAAGGTCCTGGATCAGAAGAATCTGGGGAAGCACCTGAAGATCAGGATGGAGGAGAATCTGGAGAAGAGGTTAGTAGGGACAAGAATGGAGAAGAATATTCTAAAGAAAAGGCACCTGGAGACAATTAAGTGAACATTCTAAAGATTGTAAATGATATGATGGAGATAAATGAGTGATGACATGCATAAATATAATAACAATAATAGCTAGTGTACGTTGTAGAGTATAATAAAGAAGACAAGAATAAAAAGTATATTGTTGGATGAAAACAAAAACAAAAACAAATTCTAGTGTTTAAATTCATAGGAATATATGGTATCGAATTAAAATTATATGTATGCAATTAATAAAAGCTAGTAAGATAAATATATAAGAGGCATTATGATATAGTGTTTAAAGTTTGATTTTGAGTCATACATTTGATCTCCAAGCTAAGGAATATATGTGCATGTGTATTATACACAACTTACCTAAAATAAGGGCTTTTTAATTCTTTCTTTTTTTCTTCACACAATAAATTAGTTTTTTCTTTTTCTTTTTCTTTTTCTTTTTCCTTTTTAACTTAAATGAGCTTTAGATTTTTTTTCTTTATCAAATTGTATTAAATTATGGTTAATTATATTATAATAAATTCCTATATATCTTTTTTTTTTTTCATGTATTGGAGCTAAAACATATTAGAAAAATCAAACTTCTAAGGTTGAAATTAATAACACAAACACTATCTCAATTCAGTTATAATCATGTTTGGCTTCCATAAATAATTTTATATAAAATTTAATTGTCCATTTAAACTTTAATGATTTTATTAAACTATCTTTTTAAGTGTGAAGGTTTCTAAACCATCTCGAGTCTTTATAAAAAGAAATTATAATATGTATATGCCAATTAATGTGTAAGAAATTAGAAATTAAAAGTATGTATGAAAATAACTAACATATGGTGATAGATATGGTAGACATACTTACCTGAAAACATGATCAATTTTTTCTAATTGTATCTAATATTTCTATTAGAAATTAACATGCATTACTACCTAATTAAATAGGGTTAATGAAACTCACGCTTGAAGCTCCGATTCACTTGAAATCTCCAGTCGATCTCGAACTAGACCACCACTAGTGCTGACCCACTATTCTCCAGACTTAGAACCGGCTTGTGGGATCCAATAAAGGTGAAGAAATTAAGAGAGATATGAATAGAAATTGGATTAGGGTTGAGAGGATTTTAGATGAGTTTTATTTTTAATTTTAAAGAAAAATAAACTAACTTCTCAAATGTCTTTACATATTTGAAAAATCAATCTTTAAATAGACAAAATGCATGCAACTATTGTATGTCTAAACTCACCAAGGCCCAACATCTCATATTCTATTAACTTTTAGTGGGCTTGGTGTCATCATCATAAACTTCCCAGTTAGCCCATTAATGAGTTAATAGAATTATGCAAAAATGCACTTTCTTTTAGTGGGCTTGGTATCTCATTACCACGAGTTTTCACATAGCCTACTAAAAGTTAGTGAGATTATCCAACAAGTTATTGGATTTTCTCACTAACTTTAGTCAAATGGTAAAATGGTCATTTAACCATTCAAGATAAAGTCAAAAGTCAACATTTTGACTTTTTAATATTTAGCTGGTCTAGACTATTTCTAATTTCATGAGCATGAATTCACATTCATTTTTCCAAAATTCAAATCACATTTTAATATATTGTGAATCAAAAATTGACTTTTCAAATTTAAAAGTCAACTCTTTAACTTTTCTCCTATTTCCATTATATTTGAGCTTTTGAATATGATTCTACATTCGCAGTTTTTTATATTTAAATCATATTTAAATATAAAGCTCTCTATCTCTAAACTAATAACCAATTGTTAGATCACATATATTTGTCGGTTTCTCTCTCCTTTCATAATTCAAACTATACGAACTAATCCAACATATTGTTCTAAGTTAATTCCATATGAGCTAGCAGAGGAACCTAATTGACCTATAGATCATGGGCTCCAACGATCCGAAATTAACTGATTAAATACTTTTAGACCAAGTTAATCAACATTTGTTAACTATCGAGTCATTCCACTAAAATCTCGGAGTTGCACTCCCCTTACTATAGATATATGTTGTGTCCATCTGATATAACCACGATTGG
This sequence comes from Cucumis sativus, assembly GCF_000004075.3. Taxonomy (NCBI): domain Eukaryota; kingdom Viridiplantae; phylum Streptophyta; class Magnoliopsida; order Cucurbitales; family Cucurbitaceae; genus Cucumis; species Cucumis sativus. The sequence goes on from NC_026658.2 coordinate 18,761,200, forward strand.
TAAGTTAACCTTTCACACAGGTTGTTCGTAACATCGGTTAAGTCATAATACCGTTTTACCTTTGAGATTACATATTGCTCCTTAAGTCCCACTGATCCACTATTAAACAATGAGTTTAAGGTCCAACTTATAAACTGAATCTCTCTTGAGACCAATTAGAAGGTAGGGCCCCTTGTTCAAGACTTGGATTCAGTCTTCAAATAAACAACCTATCTACTAATCATATAGTTTATAGGAGTGAATTCCATCTTGGCACCTTGTGCCTCCAGCCATCCACCCGATCTTATCCCTTAAATGAGAGGCTTATTAGTTCAACGCTATTAAGATACCATCACCTATGCATATCTAAGGATAACCTCGTGTGGACAGAAGTCCATAGTTAGCTCAAGATTAAGATTAAGCTACCTAAGTCATCAATAATCAAAATAGTCAGTTTTTTACAATCAACGGTGTTATAATATAAAAGTGACTATTTCAGGGTTTTGGTCTTATATAAGCTTTTTACATAGAATCCCCACTTTCATATCTTCGCATGAACGATTTAGAATCACTTCGTTTGTACTAACTACAAAACGGGCTGCTTCCATAATGTCCCCAAAGGTGCCTAACCTTATTAATATACTATATATCGTTTAGGCTATATACTCAAACTTGATCCACATATATATGCTTTTACATAAAGTCGTTCAAGTTTACTCAAGAAAACCTTGAGACCTTAGTTTATTGAATTTAATATATAGTATTCAATTTCACTTTAGTTCCTCAAATATGATTTTAAATTATAAACTACAAGTTTTCTAACATAAATTCAACCTATGATATGGAGTGAAAATGATACATCTTTTTTATTTAAATAAACAGTAACATCAGTCTAAATATTATTATAAAAAATTGAATAAGATTGATGACATGTATACTTTCAAATTTTTACCACTAAACTATTGTATCAATTTTAATTGATCGCCAGAGAGATATAAAGAAGAAGAAGAAGAAAGAAAGAAAAACTCTCCAAAAGTCCTTAAGCAATACTTGATTTATAAGTGATACTGACTTCATTTTTTAAATTTTGAGTTGAGTGATGAGCATTGGAATAATAATCAATTTCTTTTTGTAGTTTACTTATGGTTGGATTCATTACAGTAAGACCTCATTCAGAATAAATGAAGGAAGGTGGGTAATTCTACAAATAATTAAGTATGTGTTTCGATGTTGAATGAGTTATTATAGTTTAAGAGTTTTATAATAAATTGTATATTATTATAGGTTATGTTTGATGCGCAAAGGATTAATAACATATGTTATTATAGTCTTATGTTTGAAGTGCATAGTATTACAGTTTAAGTTATTACCGTGTATGTTTGAAGTACAAATTATTATTAGTCCAAACTATAGCAATATAAATATAAAATAAATATTAATTAACTTAAATCATGTTTTGGTATTATCCATTAAAATTTATATAAACTAGTTTTTTACTACATGCACTTTTTATAATATAATATCTTTTATAAAAATTGATTTGTGATTTTACATACTATATATATAGTAATATTATCCATTAAAATCAAGGAAACATTAATTTTAAACAAAGAAGAAAAAAAGAGATAATTTTAAATTAAAGATAACCTAACGATAATAATAATAATTTAGAAAAAAAGCATCAAAAAGGAAAAAAAATGAGAAAATGTATTTTTAAAAAATAGTATTATAATTAAAGTAAAAGCGTATTTGGAATGGCTTAGAATTTTTTTTTCAATAATTCTTTTTTATTTAAACACGTTTGATACAAACTTCTTAAAATAAAAACACAAATGTGTTTGTTCACACGAGATTTCGAAGAAATGTATTTCGTGGAATTGAACATTGATATATTGATGAATATTGAATATTGTGAATACAATCTCTAGTATTTACTCTTTTGATATTTTTCCTCGAATACAAGTTAAAAACTTAAAACTTCTTGGTCTTCGGTCTTCAGAATGTTTTAGTTGCAAGTCGATTTGAACTTCGATCTTCTGGAATTTAAGTAATAATCATGTCATCAACATAGAGAAGAAGAAGAACGATACCATAGGGTGTGTGGCGAGTAAAGAGCGCAATATCATGAGGGCTAGAAGAAAATCCAAGTTGAGTAATGGTAGAGCTAAATATGGCAAACCAAGCTCGTGAAGCCTGTTTCAAACCATATAATGTCCGACGCAGGAGACACACCTTATGAGGAGGTGGAGACGTACCAGGAGGTGGCTTCATATAGACTTCTTTGGAAAGAGTTCCATTAAGAAATGCATTTTTTACATCCATTTGAAGGAGAAGTCATTTCTTGGCAGCAGCAACGACTAATAGACTTCGAATAGACGTCATGAGAGCCACATGAGCAAACATTTCTTCATAGTCAATACCATATTCTTGCGAGCATCTTTTTGCAACAAGTCGAGCCTTATAACGTTCAATGGTGCCATCAGAGTGAGTCTTGATTTTATAAATCCACTTGCAACCAATGGGTTTTACCAGGAGGTAAATCAACATAGTCCCAAAGTGTGCGTCTTTTCAAGAGCTTGTAATTCATCATTCATTGCTTGTTGCCATAAAGGGTCAGTAATAGCCTCTTGATAAGAGGTAGGTTCAACAAGAGAGAAAATAGTGGAAAAACAATGATAATCTTGAAGATGGATGAGAGATTCTCTTATCCGGGCATAACGATGAAGAGGGATATCTGGAGTAGGTTCAGGACTATCATCAAAGACGAATGACTGGTTCGAGTTTGCAGGAGTAGGTGCAGATTAAGTGAGCTCTGTATCAGAAGTGGACTCAGAGAGAAGAAAAAGATCAACTGATGTATCAGTGAAGAAAGAACGAGGACTAAAGAAGGAGGTGTGAAAGGAGGACAAGTGAGAGAACATAGTATGTTCCCAAAATGTGACATGGCGAGATATATGAAGTCTGTTAGAAATAAGGTCCCAACAACGAAAACCTTTTTGTTCTGTGCCACAACCAAGAAAGCAACAAAGGCGGACACGTGGTTTAAGTTTAATGTGTTCATGAGGATGGAGAAGAACAAAGCAAGCACAATCGAAAACTTTAAGGTTAGAGTAGTTAGGAGAAGTACCATAAAGTCTTTCGAATGGAGAGATGTTCTGAAGAACAGAGGAAGGAAGTCGGTTGATGGTTGCTTCACCCCAAAATTTTTTAGGAGAAGAGGTAGAGAGAAGGAGCGCACGTACTGAGTGAAGGATGTGACGATGTTTGCGCTAAACACACCCATTATGTTGAGAAGTGTGGGGACAGGAGCGCAGAACAAGAGTGCCCTACTAAGAGAGAAAAGAAAGGAGGGTGAAGTCTTTATACTCCAAGGCATTATCAGTGGAGAGGATTTTAATAGGACAAGAGAATTGAGTGTGAATCATGGTAGCAAACTCAATATAAGTGTGAGATAATTCAGAGCAATGTTTAAGAAAGTAAAACCATGTAAATCGAGAAAAACCATCAATAAAAATAACATAGCAGCGATAGTTTCATGGACAGTGGTAGTGGGGGCAGGATCCCAAATATCATAATGAATTAAATCAAAATGTTTATCGCATATAGAAGTGGAGTGAGAAAAAGACAAAGCAGGTTGCTTAGCAAGTTTGCAATTTAAATAATTAAAAGGAACAAACTTACTACGTTATTCAAATTGGTAGCAAAAATTAAATAACAAAGTTTTTCGGAAGAAGCATGACCAAGACGAAGGTGCCACTAATATGTATCAAAGTCAGTGACAGGAGCAGAGATGGATGAAGGAGGAGAAAGCTGGAGTAATAGGAGCTCAAATAATCTTCCCACTTTGTGACATATCCCAATCATCTGTCTCGTCTGCGGATCCTGAACCTGACAACCATTAGGAGAAAAAGACACGGTTAATCCAAGATCATACAGTTGGGACACAGTAAGTATGAGGAAGACTCAAACTAGGGGTATCAATGGTGTCAATATGGGAGATGTTCATACAATTGTCATCAGCATCATAAATTGGAGGTAAAGATTTAGCAGAGCGAGAAGTATTGATAAGATAAAAATAAGATGTTTTCTGGTTGCAACAAGCAGAGTCAAGAAGCCATCGATTACCTTGTGAGACGGCAAGTGCAGAGGAAGATAATGAAATTAACTGATTTAATAGGCTCTGAAGATCACTTATCTGAAAATGGGGAGAGGTGGAATCATTTGAGGCAGCTTCAACAACAGAGGAGGTGCCAAGTTTAGTAAAGTTCTTTGCTTTAGGAGAATAACCTGGAGGTCAAGGTAGTCTTGTGGGGCAACTATCCAGAATATGTCCATGTTTATGGTAGTACCTACACTCTATTTTAGAAAAATTAATGAATTTATGACCGGAGAGCCTACAGTTTTTACAAAAAGCATTTGATGCTCCATTGGATGGATAAGTAGTTCCAAGAACAACATCAAATTGTTTCCAGAGATTGATGCCAAGGCGTTTTTTCTCAAATAAAATCTCTTGGATAGTTGCATCCAACGAGGGCAAGGAATTGCGGTGTAGTAAAGCAACCCGATACTCAAATTCTAGACGTAAACCCATAAGGACCTTAATAAGGCGAAGGTGATGTTCACTGATTTTAGCTTGATCAAGTTGAGTCCAGATATGTTGAAGTACAACTAGATATTCGTTAACAAATTGACCGACATCTTGATTGAGATTGGCAAGACTATTCCCTAGCTGATAGTAGTGAGCTAATCCGACATATTTAAATCTTGTAGACAAAAAAATCTCATAGTTCTTTAGCATCCTTAAAGACATCAAATTCTGTATGAATAGCATAAATCGATGTATTACTAAGCCAGGTGATAGTCTGATGGTTTTCTACTGTTCCAATCTTCGAGGCGTTTCATAAATTTGTTGTCATCTTCATTTTCCTGTTCGATTGGTTTAGTAATATCACCGGTGACAATACGTCATAATTTTCGTCCAATGAGAAAGCTTTTCATTTGATTTGCCCAAGTGAGATAATTGCTACCCTCAATGATTGTACTAATAGGGCGAATAACATGGTCTTTTTCTATTAAAGTGAACTTTTGAAGACAAGTTTACTAAGTAATATGAATAAAATACTCAATCTATGAGAGATTCAGATACAGACAGTGACAAACAATGAAAACAAGAGATAGTTCGACAACTGATGCGAACGAAGAGGCAGAGCGTTAGAACGCAGGTGAGCAGTACGACAACCAGGTGACACTGATCTGGAACGAAGAGGCACGACATCATGGATTCGAACCACGTCAAATCGGAGATGAATCTGTAATGAAGAGGCAGGCATCGTGGATCTGAACTAAGCCGAATTGGAGATGAATAGTACGAAGAACAAAGAAACAACGTTAACATTGGTGCAGTCAAAGTCGAACGTAGGTGAATCGGTTGTGAAGAACATAGAAACATCGACGACAAGATCTACACAAAGAACAGAAAGAAACAAGGAGAGATTGGATTTCTTGGCAGGGAGGATTCGCCAGCAAGTTTCTTGGCAAGGAGGAGCGACGTCAATGGTGGTTACACAATATCTAGGTTAGATGACTCTGATACCATGTGCTTTAATTGTTTATTGATAAAAACATTGTGTGTACTTTACAAAGAGATAATTTGAAGATATAGACAACCTATACAACTAAATAACGTAAGAAATTATATTTTACCGAAATTATGTAATTTACATTAATAATAATGAAAAACTTCAAAGAAAACCCAAATCCACTACTCTTTACCTCTTAAAAGAGACTTATCCCTCCATGGATTCAAAAAAATGGAAGAAGAAATTTGAGTTCGGGATGAATTCAGAATGAAATTTGAGAGGGTTTTGGAAGGATATTTTGAGAGAGGTTTTTTTTAGAGATTTTAAGTTGGAGAATTCATAAATGAATGAATGACAGTGAGAGGAGGCTTTTATAGGGTTTTAGGATGTTTCGATAAAAAAAAAAAAATGGCGGAAAACCAACATAAATGATGAAGAAGACGAAGGGAATGGGGTTTTTCAGGTCAGATGGGAGTTTTCATGAAAAATAAAAAAGAAACGTCTGTAGGATTCGAACTTGTGACCAATAAGAGGCGATGCTGAAACGTGACATAGAATGAGAGGTGGAAAGAAATGAGCGTGAATGAGGGCAAAGGAAATCTTATGTAAATTGGTATTTAATTACGAAACTACCACTCAAAAAATAAAATCCTAAAGGAAAGATTCGAACTCGAAACGTGGGAGGCGCGCGACTTGGCCAAAACGATGTTGTTTTGGCATTTGAAAATCCGAAAATAAGTCAAGTCGAGTGAATTTGTAAACTGAGACATGAAATGACCCTCGCGGATCAGATGGCGACACGTGGCGGGCGGAGTTCGACTTATTTTTCCAAAATGCCATTGATCTTTAAATTGTCCGTTTTCTATTGTTCGGACTCCATTTGGGGTGATTTTCATTGTGTTAGATTTGTAATGGAGTCTACTGTCACATTAAGCATGAAAATATCAAAATAATGAATATATATACATTATGCATCATGAATAATCTACTAAATTATAGTCAAGAAATTCCCCAACAAACGACATTATCAATTTTAAATTATTGGTTAAGAAGGTGTCCTTTAGGCGGGAAGAGTTTGAAATTATTACGGGATTGAGGTATAGGATGAGACATGTTGTTGAGTTTGAATAAAATAAAGCCCTTAGATTGAGACGACTATATATTTTGGTGTTATGGCAAACATAAATGGGTCTAAGTTGGATAAAGATTACCTGAAGCTTCAGTTTGAGAGTGATGATGATACGATGGAGATATCCCTATTTTATTTCATCGAGTTAACAATGATGGAATAAAAAAAAAAGCAGCATATGGATTGGACCATGTTGGGCCTTACAAATAATTTGGAGGACTCCATCATCTACAACTGGGGTAACTTGATATAAGTTAAGATACTCGACAGCTTAAAAGGTGCACTATATGAGAAAGTTGCCATGCACAAGAAGACGCTTGTGAATAATAAGTTGTCGGAGTCATATAGCTTATAGAGATTCTCATTCGCTTTTCAAGTTATTAATTATAAATGTGTTTTAGGGTTTGTTTTTATACTTGTAATTGTGTGTTCTCTCCTTTTATTTAATATAATTGTTATATTTGTAGGTTTGGGCATATGAGATAGTATCGTCCATTAGTGATCGGATTTGTTGGTAGGATTTTCATTGATGCAGTACCATGCATCATGTGATGAAGTTGCTCGTACTCACCATTTTAAAAAAATGGAAATCTTCTTGATTACTAATAACAGAAGCATATATAAAAATGCTTCACATTATACAAACATTTTAGAACCAAATCGTACTCGGCTCAATTTACATCTCACTAATTATGTAAATTTCACTTAAAAAATCTTGAAAGTTTATACTAATATCCACGTTCAGCCATTTCATTTGACTTCCAACATCATTTTCATTCTCCTTCCATTCACCACCAAAACCAACAGATACACGAGACATCCTACAATACGTACATAAAATTATTTTAAAAAATCTCAAGGTGAAATCATTACAAATTTAGCCGATATTTGAAAAATAAATAAATAAAAGTGTCTTGAAAAAGTTGTATTTGAAATTTGGATGAGAGTTGATATAATTTTAGAATTATTAATTATTAATAACTTCATTAAAAATATATGAATGTCCAAAGGGTTATAACCGGAGATCTCATCAGATTTGAGAAAGCCACATGATTTGATTTATGCCTACCAACTAAACTATGATCAACTATACCCATACCCCTAGCTAAAAAACTATATATATATATATGTATTAAAAATAATCAAACCTTTTGACACTAACCTACAAATCAAAAAACCTATTGCCAAATTCATATCACAAGAACTAAAATGGTAATTAATTAGATTAGATGGACACAATTAGCACATCCCCTAACACATGCAGCAGTCAAACCTACAACCCCACAAGAATCCCCTCATTTTTCTCATGAATTACAAAGCAAAAAGAAAAAAAATCAAGGATTTTGGAAACTCACCATGATCGTCCTTCATCTTTACTAATTTTATATATGTATTTTTTAAATGTGCAACCCATCCTTGTTTTGGTTGTAAATCGTAAATAAACCTTCTGGACTCAGTTTTCCACCTCTCATTCCTTCCATAGTGAACGTCGTGGGAATTTAAACACAAACTACATGTGAAGTACAATTTTCTCAAACTTACTTATCTCATTCTGTAGAGTGGTGTCCCATTTGTTAGGACTCCGGAGGGTATCCGCAGTAAAAGTTAGGAAAACTTCTTGATCTTTTGGGAGAAATTTTCTATGGACGTACAGAATGGATTGAATTAGGGTTAATATGCTCCTTTTTGTACTGATTGAATCCCTCTAATTTTGGAAACGAAGAATAAGGAAAATTCTAAGTATTACATACGTTGTACATATGGCAACTATTGATTGGTTAATTGAAGAAACTTTTAAAGTTTTTTTTGGAAGATTTTTGAACTATGTGGGATGACATGATATGAAACTGTGCGATTTTAAAATTAGAAATCCTATTTGGTGAACCTTAATATCAAATTGTAAAATCCCGATCAATTTAAGATAATTCAAGAAAGGATTAGATTTGGATTACTAGTTTTTTACTCCAATTTTAAACACTCAACAATTAAGTTTGATTGCATACAACCTTGAATGAAGGAACTAAAACTCAAATAAACATATATGAGTCCAACAATGAAACAACAACCCAAAAGTAAGATATATTTTTGCAAAAATAAAAATGAATTACAAAGTTCAATTGGTTTCATCTTGTAGCATCAATTGAAACCAATTATATAGCTTCTAACCAATTGTTGTTGCTTGAATCTCCTAATTGAGTTCACCTCCTCTTTAACGTGAAAATTCAATGTTAACGGTAGCTTCTTGGCTCTTGAAATGTATGATTCATCTTAAAAGTAATGACATCCTTGGATTTCTGAGTTGGCACCCACCATGATGTCCATTGACGTGGATAAATTGTTCAACTGATATTTTTCTCCAACATTCTGTCTTAAATGAGTGGGTATAAAGTCAAGAACTCAGTGGTTGGAATGAAGACATTGAATCTGTGAGTGCGTAAGAGACTTGGTAAGACAATCGACTAGTTGATTGGCCATAGAAACGTACCAAACATCAAGAGTTCTCCGAGCAATTTGATCTCGAACAAAGTGCAGGCCTATCTTAATGTGCATGAAAAACAGAATTAATAACAAGAGCTCCTACGCTTTTATTGTCTCACCGTAGGATTGGTTTAGATGAAGAACGTCGGTCAAATTCATATAGAAGCTAGTAATTAATCCAAGTTATCTTAGAGGCAGCATGAGTTAAGGCCCGATATTAGGATTAAGTGCTTGAGCGTGCCACAAATACTAAAACTATGTTATCTTAAATAGTTAAGAAAATAATTAAATCAGAATATTGATAACTAATGATAATAATTTATCTTAACTTACGTCAGGGTTCTACAGTTTCGTGATAACAATATCCTAGGTTTAAAAATTGAAATTTTGTGAAGCGCATGAATATCAAATGTCTATATGGAAGTATGATGAAAAAACCCGTGAAGCAAGTAGGACAACCTAAAGGGCAAATTTTTATTATTTAACAACTCCATCTTCATAAGTTATAAGAGATGATTTTTGATTGGTTCATCCATTGAAAAATAATGAAAGAAGTTTCATTAAATTTTAATAACATCTTCTTTTCCCTTCAATTGTTACAAATGGTTAAATAGAGAGACTAAATTGTTAGTGGTTGAAGTTAAATAAAAAGAACTGAATTGCTTCAAAATTGAAAATAGAGAAATTAATTAATTGAGTAGCATAGGTGTTTTTAAGCTGTTTTAAACAAATATCTTACGTATGTGTTTTATGATGTGAAGGGTGTGCTTTAGGATTAAATAGTGGTTTTCGTTGATTAAAATGATTTTGAATATGAAAAGTAATTAATTGAGAGAGTGGAGTATGACAATGTTGATATATATGAGGGAATGTTTTGTTTTTTTCCTAGAAAATGCTAAGGAAGGTTGATTGTGGATTGAAAACATAGAGTATTGTGGAGAATAGACATTGCACAAATGTTTTGAAAATGTCATAATGCCTTAATAATAATGCTCTAGTGATTTCCATGTAGACTACCCATAACTTTGAGAGTTGGTGATGTAATGAAATAAATTATAATAATCCTTTACCTTTGCAATTATTTGTGATCTTTTGTTATTTAATGGAGCCATGTGGTTGTCACACTTCCATTTTGGGCATGTGGATAATGTATATGATAGGGAGGATACAAAAGATCTTGTTGAATTCCACCATATATTTTTATTTTTCCTACTCCATTTTATTCTTAAAGTAATATAAGACCCAAAATATGTAAGAAATTACGTTTTATGGGTGGAAAAAGAAAATTAAAAATATACATTCATACTATATGCATTCCACTCAACTAGTTAAGACTAGTTAGGTTATATGTCTTTGATCAAGATATTAGATATTAGATGTTCAATACATATTATGGAATTAAAGGAAAAAAAGAGATGGAGAGAATAATATTACCAAAACATAATTTTAAAGAGGCCAAAAACGATGGATCGATCGTACACGATTAACTTGCTTTTATACCAATGTCTTCTTGAAACGTGGAGAAGTATGTTGATTGAGATGTATTAAATATATTTACTTTTTAGTAGAGACGTGTTATATTTTATTTTGATTTTGTGAAGTCAAAAATTATATGCTATGATACATTCCTTTCATAATTCATTCTCATTTTAAAGTGGCCAAAAAGTTGTTATTTCTATATTGACTAACAAGTTCTTGAACAAAACATATATTCGAGAGAATCTTTTTGTTACAAACAACCAAGTTTTCAATTATAATATCGATCAAAATAAACATAGTCTAATGATAATTGATATGCACTCTTCTTTCAAAGTCTGTGATTCAAATTTTCATACTCTCTAAACATTAAACCCTAGATAATGTAATTCCATATCAAACTAACTAAACTCTTGACAGATAAAAAAATGACCGACAATTTTCACTACTTTATTGTATGTATATCTTTGGCATAGCTTTGTGCGATGTGGCGTATACAAAGTCAGCCCTATCCATAGTATTATACCAGGATAAGGTACCCAGCCTTATCCCTAATACTATAGACCCTTTAAGATGATCTCGAACATTGATCTCTGTATGTCTCTACATACTGTTCAAGACACATTAAACAACTTAGGATGTTAGTTTATTGGATTTGAGTTATTAAGACAAAACTAATAATATAATCAATAACAATTATTACAATAATAACATTTTATTAATAACAGTCCATGAATTATATTTACAATCTACAAGTATATTACATAAAATGTATATTATAAAAATATAATAAACTAGGGCATTCTTACACCCATTACACATCTCCCACTTTAGGTGTGAGAGTTTTTGTAAATGAATCAGCAATATGCTCTAATATTATCTCAATATAAAGTGATGGGAATGTTCATGTTTGGAACAACTTCTAAATCATGCAGGAACTTTCTAAGTAAAAATTGCTTCTTTTGTTGCTTCACAAGCAACGACATACTCAACCTCCATTAAAGTCTACAATGCATCATTGATTTGATGCTATGTCATACCACAACTCTCCTATTCAGGGTGAGTACTGATCCCGATGTGAATTTCCTAGAATCCTTATTGGTTTGAAAATAAGAGTTAGTGTATCCTGTAAGGATCAAATCCTTAGCTCCATACATAAGTATGCAGTCTCTCGTTCTCCTTAGATACTTGAGAATAATTTTAACTGTCGTCCAATGGGCTAACCCTTGGTTGGACTGATACCTATTGACTATTCCCATTACATAAAAAATGTATGGCCTAGTGTAGAGCATAACATACAATAAGTTGCCCACAACTGAGGCTTAGGAAATACGTCTCATATCCTCAACTTCTCGAGGTGTCTTAGGACAAGTGGACCTCGTGCCTAAAAGGTAATAAATCCTTCTTAGAGTTCTACATCGAATATCGAACCAACATTTTATCGATATAGGTTGCCTGAGACAATGCTAGCGTTTTGTTCTTACGATCCCTTATGATTTGGAACCCTAGAACATATTGTGCCTCTCCCAAAATCTTTCATTTGAAATTGGGCTGCTAGCCAAGTTTTAACGTCAGTTAGGTATCCTACATCATTTCCAATGAGAAGGATGTCGTCCACATATAGTACTAAGAAAACTACTTTACCTTTGTTGATTTTTTTGTATACACAAGATTCATCAACATTTTGGTCAAAACTGTAAGATTTGATCGCACTATCAAATCTAATGTTCCAAGATCTAGATGCTTGTTTCAACCCATAAATGGATCGTTTCAACTTGCAAACTTTTTGCTCCTGACCTAGGATAGAATGCAAAATTTTGCTATAGCTTGTAAATATTTTAATTTATTTTGTTATTTTTAAAAATGCTCCTTAAAACTATAAGATACATGAGAGGTATTCATTAAATATGATTTAAATAAATTATTAATTTAATATGATTTAATTAATTATAAATTTAATTGATTAATTAGTTAATTTTTTTTTTTAAAGTTAATAGAATCTCATGATTCTCTCCAACTTCCTAAAGAAGAGGGTGTTATAAACACGCAAAAGAAAACAAGTTTTTCAACCTGAGTCTTTGCCTCTTTGCGAATTCTCTGAGAGATTCTCTCAAAAGTTTTTTTTTTCATTCCAATTGGTTCTCACAAACCAATCTCATCCAAGAGAATAGGGAGGTCTCCGAGTGGTGGTGCCCCAAATTTGGTGTTTTAGTAGATTCAGAGGTGTTAAACTACGTGTGTTTTTCTTTCTCTAATCTATAATTTTAAAGCATGCTTAGCCTCAATTAGAAAATTGTTTCTCTAACTATTACCAATGTACAATATTTTTAAGTTTCCAATTGAATTGATCTAAGATATCTATAAAATTTGTCGCAGCAAAAGGTTTTCATCCCCTCAGTAAGAAAACATGGGCCAAAGAAGCTCACAAAAAAGGACACAAACCTATAAGAATGAGCTTTAGTAAGACCAAACGAATAGTTACAAAATAAAGTTTTATAACAATGGAAACATGGATGTAGCTACATATGGCTACCGTCACACATAATTTTTTATGTTCTTGTATTGTTACTACATATAAAAGAAAGAAGATACAACATCTAGAACGATAGAGGAACTTCAAGGTGGTAGTTCCAAACTTCAAAACAATGAGACTTTGAAGAAAAACATTGTGTAATCCAATTTGAAGGCCAAAACGGTGTATTTTGGGACAAAGGGTTGGACAAGCTACCTTTAGACAACGTCTCAAAATGTTATATGTAATAAAAAAAAATCTTGCAATTCAGACAACTATATTCTCAGAGTTATGGTCTTCTAAAGTTTCAACATAGTTTTATGTAACTTTGAAGGAAATTCGATGTCAAGATATGTTAATAGAATGCTTAATCTATGAAAATAGATGTAAAGATCGTGAAAAAATGCATCAAATCAAGTGTTCGTATGCGTAAAACGAGTTAGTATTGATTGAGATATAAGTTGTGTCAAGAGAATTCAACTTTCTTAAGGAAGAAAGGATACAAATGACCTAAACAAAAAAAAAAAAATGAAATAACATCAATAAGCAAAAAAAATACCTATTCTTATATAAAGCCGTAATGTTCATCTATCAACAACTATAAAATTTTAGAAACAAGCACCGAACGAGTTGCTACACAAATGAACAGATATCCATCTAACTAACAGTAACTAGAAGTTTAATTAGAAAAACTGAGTGCAAACTAGCTAATTAAGATTCTATAAAAATCAAACATAATCTATTACTCTAAATCACCAGATTCACATACATTCTAAAAATAATAACAAATCTTACAAAAGACATCGATCGCGCACTTGATTAGATTCAAAATACCATTATACATCTCGCAAAGAACAAGTGAAACGAGTAAAATACTACTCATTGAAAAAAAATTGAAAAATCTAAGAATTTAACAAACTTAAAAATCCTCTCAGCTTTAAAGTAAAACCTCTTTAAAATCCTAAAATCCTCTTTAAATTCACTCGTAGGAAATAACATTCACGATTTTAGGGAACAAAGAGATTTTTAGGGCAAAATACAATCTATCTTATTACATACCGAAAGAGAAAAGACAGAGGACGACGACGACGACACCGAAAGAGAGAAAGGGCAGAGGACCGCACAGTGGCGGCACCTAAAGAGAAAAGGCATAGAATTGCATGGCAGCACCGAAAGAGAAAGGGTAGTGGACGACGACACTATTTTCGTTTTTTGCAAAACCCTCTTTCTTCTCTCCATTATAGACTTGTGAATTACAAATGTGGGTGACTTTAGTAGCGTCGAAAGTTCTTCCATTTCTCTCGACGCGAGTTTGACTGTGTCAGAAGATAGAGTATGTTTTGTCACTTCACTTATTTCATCAAAAGATTTCATATCTCCCGACGCCCGTTTTTCTAACGATATAAGCCAACGTCGAAAGATCCAAAATTTCTTGTAGTGACTTTTAGTATTTTTTTATTGTGAGCTTGTGAGTTTTTCACGTTTTCAAAATTGTTCTATAGAGTATAAATATTTTGTCGGTTTGTTATATTTTTGAAAAAAAAAAAAATCACCACTTAAGAAATTAAATATAAAAAACAGTTAGAAAAAATGTATAATATCTTACAATGCTAAACAACCACGTTGTGTCGTAGTGTATAGTTGGCTACGAAGGTTTTCATTTTGAGTCTGAGCAATGCCATTTTCATTTTAAAGCAACCACTTAACTTTGATGATATTTTTCATACTATGAATGAGTTACAAATTTGAAAATAGAGGAGACTGAATTTTAACACAATTTTTAATTTACTCATTAATTTAACAACTAAATTATTATAACTTTGAAAATGAAACAAAGTAGATAAAAAATGTTATTTAACAAAAAGAATCAAATAAAACCAATTGAAGTTGGTTACATATCAAACATATAAAGATTAAAAAGAGAATGAACTCATCAACTATATTTACTCAAAATCTTATAAATTATTATATAAAATAACAAAACAGTCTGAGATTTACAGACTACATGGTTAATTGAATTCACATAATTATAATCAACATCTACAATCCTAATATTTGTCCAAGAGAAAAAAAAAAAGAAAAAGAAGAAGTAAAGGAGCAAAAGAAAAAAAGGAAAAGATAAAGGATTAGATTAGATGAAAGAAAAGTTAAACAAAAAAAAAAAAACTTCCTTTCCCTCCCACTCTCCAAAGGCCATTTCCAACTTTTTTTTTTAAATATTATTTCTCTCTTTTTTTTTTCCTTTCTTTTCAAAAGATTTGTAATTTTTAATGAAAAAATTTAATAAAAAACTTTTGGTGGTGCTTCATTCATAGCTATAACAACAACAATGGGTAGTGGAGAAGGACAACGCAATGTTGCAACATTATTATGATTATTGTCGTCGACATTTGATCTTGTGTCGTTCCTTTGCATTTCGATGTCGTTTAACGATGTCGATGTCGTCGTTTCTTCTTCTTCTTCAACTACTGTTGCTAATTTCTTCTTCTTATTTTTCTCCAATTTGTCTTCACTTATTAAAAGCTTCACTGGTTCAACTATGGTGGTGATCTCTTCTATTATTGCTTCCTTTTCTTTGTAATCTTTGTATTTTCCCCATAGCACTGAGTACAGCCCCACCACCATTACAATACCTCCAACAACACTGAAAAAATAAAAAAGAACATAAAGTTAAAAGAGTATAAAGATTCAATTTAAGGTATGTTAAGAGTATAAATTTTTAGGTTTGATATTTTTAATTACATTCAACGTAACATGGCATGAAAGTAAAACTTTCAGTGTATGAATGAATCGGGTAATTAAGAGTTTGGTAATAAATTCACTTTATTTTTCTAAAATGAAAAAAAAAAAAAACTAAATTATTATTATTACTATTTGTTTCAGGACAATAAATAATTTATAGTATTAGCTATTAATATTATTAACCCTAATCATTGCTCATAATTGAATAATTTAATCCATTATTATTAGACCGTACCTGAGATATTTCTTAAATTCAAAACTATGGATGATGGAGCGAAAAGATCATATTTCATGAAAAATGAGAATTACATATTAAAATGATTATAAAGATTAAAAAGGAAAAAACCTACTCTTCACTTATCTTTTAAATCTTTGGTTTAATTTAGATCCTATTTGTACTTTTATCTCTACTTTATTTTTGTCCTTTGAACTTTTAAAACATTCACTTTAGTCTATTTTTAATTATTTTACTCTAAAATATTAAAAATA
The DNA here is from genome assembly GCF_000004075.3 of Cucumis sativus. Classification (NCBI taxonomy): domain Eukaryota; kingdom Viridiplantae; phylum Streptophyta; class Magnoliopsida; order Cucurbitales; family Cucurbitaceae; genus Cucumis; species Cucumis sativus. The sequence continues at coordinate 18,777,584 of NC_026658.2, forward strand.
TCCATTTTAGTCTTGAAACATTTAGAAAAAGTTAGTTTCAATTCATACTTTTTTTTTTTAATTATTTTCCTACAACTGTGTAAAAAAAGAAAGAAAATACAAAATTCAACAACTATTTTTTTTTTTTTTTTGTGAATTTTCCATAACTTTATAAACTTAAATAATTGATTAACAATTTAAGCGTTTAGGTTAAGTGATGGTACTAACCGTCCGATATAGATCTTCTCTGCAAGCATGAAGGAGCCCATAATGGCAACAATGATCATGATCATAGGGGTAAAGGCTGTGACAAAAACAGGTCCTCTCTTTTGCATAATCATCCCTTGTACATAATAAGCTATGCTTGATGAAACTATTCCCTGAACAAAGTTTATAATTCAAATTAAATTAAATTATTATTTTCAATACATATATAAACATAAAGAGATGGAGAATCTTACAGCATAAACAGAAGCAAGAAGGTTCATATCCCATCCAATGTTCCAAACAGAAGCTTTGTGTTCCATTACAAATGTGACAGCCATGGATTGCAAAGTCCCAAAGAAACACACAAGGGTTGTAAGTGACAGATGGGCTGTGTAATTCCTTAATGTCATTGCCTGTGAAATAGTAAAACCATATACATGTAATATGAACTATATCAATTCGATCCGATTGACTACTGTTATATTGCAAAGGTAAAATTATAAGTTGTATAAGTCTTTACAAATGTTTGATTTTGCGTCTAATAGAATATGTTGTAAGCTTTCAATCTTGTATTTAATGGATGACGTATTAAATATTTTTTTTCAAAAAACTTAAGTGACCTAGGTATATAATTGAATAATTTTTGTTTAAGAGAACCTTTTTCTTTTGTCTATTAGGTCTATGCATTAAAAAGAAAATATTGCATAAAAGACAAATGACATATATTTTATTCACTCTCAATTCTCTCTTCAATTAGATATTCAATTAGATATAAAATGGAAAGTTTGGTTCCATTATTAAACATAAAATTGGAAGTTTAGGGATTAATTGAAAGTTGGGAATCCCATTAGACATTTTTTTAAAATTTCAAAACCAACTTAAAAATTTAATAACTAAACCACCTACAAATCATTTTGATTTTAAGTTGCTATAATTATTTGAAAAAACATATATCTTGATGTGACATCATATATATTTATGTTTAACCAAATTCCTATACTTCTGCGTTATCAACACCGAGATGAGAGGTACGATTTCTTCACTCTACATTATTAAAATACTATTTTTATCTCAAGCTTCATTCTACATTATTAAAAGAATACTATTTTTATCTCAAGAGTAAAATACTTAAAAGTAGAACAAACATGTTGAAGGCAGTTAAACCTAGTGTAAAAATATTAGTACCTGAACGATGAAGAACAAAGCCCAAGCAAGATTGGCAAAAAGGAGAAGAATGGAACCCTTGAGCCAATCTTGATAAGTGCTTTCAAAGGAATAGTAATTGGAAGAAGCAGAAGAGCTGTGAAGATAATTATTGTTATGGTGAGACCAAAAGAAGCTTATGACATTCCCTTTGTATAAAGTCATCAAAATGGCTCCACCCACTGTCACCAATGTTCCCACCACCTTGGCTTGGCATCTCACTTTCTTCATCTCCAATTTCTCCATCCTTTCAAGTTTCCATTTGTTTTTCATTTAAACAAACAAATTTAAATAAATAAATTTCAAAATAATAATCATATACTTTTATGTTCTCTCTCTTTTTGAAGTCTTTTATTATTAGCAACCAGAAAGTTTTGCTTTTTTATCTTCTGCTTTTTAAAAGGGTTTGATATGGTAGATGCATGTACATACTTTATTAAGAGTCGAATTCATAAGAGTTGATTTATAACGTAAATATACGTATGCAAGAGCAAGTTTGATTTCGTATACGGAACTTCAAAGTAGAGTTCAAAAATAAATAGTAGAATTTAGAGATCGCTAAAAGTAGATTAAAAGTGCAAATATATATATACACGGATGCAAAAAATTCGATTTCGTTAACAAAAATTTAAAGTAGAGTTCAAAAGCAATTTGAAAATGATTATCAAGAAATATTCGGAAGTGGTTATAAAAATGGATTAAAAGTGAAAATATAGATAGGAAACCTTAAAGTTTAAAAGTAAATTGATAATAAATTTTCGACTATGTTGGAAGTGATTTATAAAAGTTGAATAAAAGTGAAAAATATACATATACAAGAAGTTCAATTTTGCATACAAGGCTTTAAGGTGAAACTTAAAGGACAAATTTACAACGCAGAGCATGTCTGAAAAGTAAATTTGAAAGAGTTATAAAATAGCTCTGCCTAGGATGAAAACTACTTATAAACATGCATTTAATTGTTTTCATTAAATCAATTTAATATTTAATTTGACATTTTAAAACATGATTTTCATAAAATCGAAATTAAATTTAAAAGAAAAATCTAATCTTTTACGAGTTTTTATCTCAATGCAAAGCGGTAATATTGTATACCTACAAAGAAGAGCTAAGATGAATGTCATTGCAGGAAGCATATTGCTGGTGGCACATGAAAAGGTAGTTGAAGTGAGCTTCAATCCAGCATAATAAAAATTCTGATCAATCACCGGTCTGAAGAAGAAAAATAACAATTATTTTGTAACTAAAAAAAATGGTTAAAAACCACTTTTTAATTTTTTTTTTATACAAAAAGATCTAAAATTTGCACAAACCCTAACAAACCCAGAAGGAAAATCTGCATTAACATGGCAAAACTGATCTTGGGTCTCACTTTCCTGATAAGAAAGTTGATATTAGTATAAATAAAGTAGTTAAAAAAGAACTAAAATCGTTTATTTCAAACTCACTAAGAAATTTAGAGAAAAAGTCATAGAAAGAACAACCTTTCGAAGAAGAAGGCGAAGGGAGCAAGGACAATGGTGGCAAAGGCTTGCCGATAAGTGACAAGAACGTAATGGCTCATTCCGCGGTTGAGAGCTACCTTGGTGATGATATTCATCCCAGCATAGCCAAATTGGAGAGAGATCATAGCAATGTAAGGTTGTGCTCCCTCAACAAAATTGGCAATTCCACTTCCCTTTCCTTCCATTTTGTTTTATTTATTTTTATTTTGGAAGAGGCCGTTTGGGAAAGAGAGAAAAAGAAAAAGAAAAAAAGGAAGGAAGAATTGTGTATGGAGGAGGAAGAAGAACACTTCAAGAAGCTTAAGGCTAATTTGTTGTGTCTCTCCTAAATTAAAAAATGGGAACTTGGTTTCATATTTATAGCCTATTTTTGTGATGATCATATAATTGGGGTTTTTGGCTATGTTTTCTTTTTGTAATTTGAAAATGATGATGATATGATCTGCTATGTGGTTATCCATTCAACGTTTGATGTGGGTTCCACGTGGCAGTATCATGGTGGTGCTTTATTTATTTATTATTATTATCTTGGGATGATTCCTACTTTTTATTTTCTCTTTCTCTCCTTTCCCAATATCAATCATATATAATTGTGTAAAAGCTTTCATGATATTGTTTTAGTGCTTCGTGCTGCCAAATGGAACCATGATCAAAATTATTTCTATTTTCTAAAATTGTAATCTTCGTATATTTTTTTTCAAAATTCATGAATAGAAACTCTTTTTTTCCCTTTCTGTATGCTAATTGGAATTCTAAGTTAAACCACCATCTTTATTATATCTTGTACCGCTTCAATTTAAAAAGGTAGATAAATGAATCAGATTCGAATGAGATCCGAATGAGAGATCATAAGAAAATAGTATAAAAGAAAGAGCTTAAAAAATCTTAGAACGCTCGAAATCTGTTTATCTAGTCTTAGATAGCAAAAAAAAATAATTGTTGATTAATTTGATTCATAAAATTAGACATATTGGTCTATACTTAGAGAAAACCAAAACATATTGATTTAAATCCGTTCTTCATTGAAAATCGAATTGAACGTAAGAAAATATATACACATGTAACCTTAAAAACAAACTCTAACATTAGTGGTATCATTTAATCTTTTAATTTTATGATGCATATATATTTGAGTGTTAATTTAGAAAAAGATCCATTATTAATGTTTGCGTCTATCTTTCATTAAGAAAATCGCCAAAAGACAAGAAAAAAAAAATTATCCAATTTCAATCTAAAAATCTAATTCAGAATGAAAGTAAAAATAAAAACAAAAACTTGGAAGGAAGATAGAAAATGCCAAAAATCGAGAACAAAAAATGGATAATAAATCGAGCCAAATAAAAACAAATCCATTAGTTTTGTTATTTAATTATTGAATATCAATTAATTTTGTTTCATTCTTTATAAACTGATTGGTTTGGTGTCAATTTGAACTGACTATGCAAATCACCCTGACTTGATACTTTGAACAAATAAGTACAGTGTCTTCCTAACTACTTAGCGTGTAAGGGTCTAAGGACATTTACTTAGCGTGTAAGGGTCTAAGGACATTGCACCCTAGTCGGGTTCATGAGTAACCTCTTGAAAATCTAAGTTAAATTTTTAATTGACATGTTTATTGTTTAAGGTTTATATCCTAGGACATAGGAGAAGTGCACTATATAAACCCTTTAAGCCTGCTCAAATATTTATACTCCCTTTATCTGTGGCAGACCCCTAGTCACACTACAAGAAATCGAAAGTTTTCCGACGCAAGAAATATCGTCAAAAAACATGACGTCGGTAGAAGCTGGTGTTTTTCGACGCATCTTTGTGCACGTCGGGGGAAGGTATTTCTCCCGACGTAGGCACACGAGCGTCAAAACTGGCCAGAATGGTTTAGGGTTCCTCTGACATGGTGCCAGGTACGTCGGACAATGGGTCCCTATTCCTGACATGCACCGTGTCACGCTGGAAGAGGGTAGACAATTAATTGTACCGTTTAGCCTTCCTCTAACATGGTGACAGGTGCGTCGAGAAATGGGTACTTATTCTCGACATCTATAGTGTTGCGTCGGAGAAATGACAGATCATTAATTGTACGTTACACTTGTGATGTCAACAACATCGGGAATTCGTTGAGAATAGGTTTAGGGATTCTCGACGTGTCACTAATCACGTCAAGAATAGGGTGTGTCTCCCGATGTTTTCGATATACATCTGTAATTCACTGAAATGAAAAAGAGAAGGTCGAGAAAAGTTGAGAGAGAGGCCGAAAAGGAGAGAGATCCACGCCACTGTTCGTAGTCGTTCTCGTCGTCGTCCTTATCTGATCGTTTGTCGTTATCTCCGTTGCCACTCTTCATTCTAGTAAATGGTTTAATTTAGTTATTATTTTGTTTTAGTTAATTAGGTTTAGTATTTAGATTTTTAAAATGGAAGGGTTGAGACAAAAGAATGGTAAATAATGAGTAGGGTAGGTTTTAACAAAAGGGTATCTATGTTTTCGATTGTCCTATACAAGTTGAAATGGGTGTAAGGCACTTTGATTTTGAGTGTATGGCTACATTACAAAATAAGATATTCATATTTAATAAAGAGAATCTTTTCTAATCACATCGAATCCTTCCTACTTACTGCTGTCTTAGAAATTTTGGTTTTTATAAAAAGGGAAAAAAAACTTGGAATATTAAATTAATAAATAAGAAAAAGAATTAAGAAGTCAAAATTTAAAGTTGTGGGTCAAATGAAAAATAGTAATATTAATATATATATACATCAAATTTCTAAACATGTTTTTTGTTTTTTTGTTTAATTATTCATTGCGATAAAGTCATTCAAAAGTTTGAGTTGGCAAAGTTTTTGGAAATTGAATCTAAGATCTTCAAGCTAATCATGCTTAACAACTCATTCTTCAAAAAGTATTGGTAATCATATTGATGACAAGTTTTGTATGAATTCTCTCTATACTCCAAGTCTCACCTTATTCTTATCATTTAGGTAAGAGGAAAAATACCATCCATCCTAGAAATATTGACGTTGATAGGATATATTTGATTTAACACTATTGAGTATATTGATGTTAAAAAATTTGGATTGAGAAAATGCATCAACAATAAACAATCAACAATAAATTTGTTTGAGGACAAAAGTGTTGTGGTGATGCAATTTGGGTCCTAAAAATTTCATAATTAATGTTATTTAATAATATATAATTTAATTATTGGGACAATTACCCTAAACTAATACGAGGGAAGAATACGACCGTTCGATCTCTCTATTTTAAAAATGTATTTTTTTTAGTTTTCAAATATATAAGTATAGACTTCATTCCATTTTTTAGTTTTCAAAACACATATGTTTGGTATCTAAATCTTTAAAATATGTTTAAAAAAAGTCTATCAAATAATTTTATATTTTTATTTTAAATAATTATATGATATTTTAAAGAAAAAATATTGTAAATAACAAAATTATTGAAAATATTTATAAAATATTACAAAATTTTAGATCTTTCAACCATAGACGTTGATAAACACGAATAGAATGTCTATCATTGTTGATAGATTTAAAATTTTATTATATTTTGTTTTATTTAAAAATTATCCCATGAATAATTTCTAAAAATCATATTTCTTCTAAAACTATTTGTTTTCTAGTTTTAAATATTATAAGTTTCTACATGGATTGATTACGTTTAAAAAACAGTTTTAAAGAGACTAGTATATTGATAAATAAAATCTCGTTGTCTTATCTTTTGTGACACACTATGAGATAACCGACCACTTTGCAATTGTTACAAATAATTAATTTAATGCAAATCATTCTTGTAGAGACATGAAAGTGGAGGTAACATTATTGAATTTCTATAGGTTTGCTTTGTGAAATACTTAATTTAATCTCTAGAGGATAGTATTTCGTAAAGTGACTATATTTTTATGAAGACTCATTATTTGATTTGTAGGGACTAGAATGATCGTTAGTTGATTTAATAAAACAATCATTTTAAGGGCTTGACAGCGAGGGAAAACATAATTTTACGAAATGAAGAAATGGTTAGTTTTACTTATAAATATTGATTTTAAAACTTAAACTATAGGCTTTCACTGGAGTGAATGTCCGTTCATGAGGTTGAAAAACTGAGGTGAAATACAAATTTGTGGACCTAGCAACTAGAAAGCACGTAGAAATTAACTTTTAATTGCCTTTATTTTAGATAGGATTTTAATTAATTTGATTAGATTAGATGTGTTTTGTTTAGTGATTTTTAGGGTTTGAGAAACAAAACGGGTCAAAGTCGTCAAAGAATTGTGTATAATTGAAACAAACCAGTACCAAACATTGAAAGGAGAGAAGAAAAGAGAATAAAAAAAAGGAAACATGCCTAAAAATAGGGCAACACTGCCCTAATGCTAAAACACAAAAGCACTTGATTTGAAATTGTTGCATCCCATTGGCAGCCTAGTTGTTGAGGCATTAGCATTGTCACACCATAGCAGGGAGGGGCATAAGACGCATTGCATGAAGGTGGTGCCACGACAATCGCTAGGCAATATGTTAGGAAATCATCATCCACAATCATATATCAACAATAATCAATAGAGTTAATCATAGTGCTTGATAATTAATAATTTGTCTTAAACGCCTTGGGATTGTTCCTTTTTAGGAATCCAATTCCACTATTTGAAATTTGGATTTGTAATAAATGAGGAAAAAATACGTTTATGATCTTTTCCACCAACTTCAACTTGAAGACCTACCAAGAGCTTCTCTCTAGCTATGTGCTCCACAAGCATTTATCTCCAAATGATGTTGTTCCTTGTGATACATATGGAATGTATATATCATTGGTGCATTCCAGTACTCGACACACAAACTTGATATAACTCTCATCCAATTTCTATATTCACGACCTTATGTCTATAGATTCACTATCAAAGAAAATTCTCAAACTTCGAACATTGATGAAATAAAATTTGATGCACATTTCGTGCTTTGTGAAAAATATATATACTTTTTTTTGTCATCAAATAAACAAATGGCTATGGCTCAAACAAGTATTGAGTCTGAATAACGAGTCCTTACACCTGGGTATGCTGAAATTACATGGTACAACAACAATTATGCCATGCACTAGTTGTACGGTGCAATAATTAAACACTTGAATATGTGCATGCATTCAATAGATAAATCCTATTGAAATTGGTACTGTGCATTCTATTAAATTGAAATTGACTAACAATTTTTAAAAGCTATCATTAACAAGCTCTTAATGATTTTTGACATTGACACTAGGGTAGAGAATAATGGATCTGTCTTTGTATCTTGTTGTTGAGATCACAAACGACCTTCATAACTCCTCTACCCCTCAAATTCCCTTAGGTGTGGTGTTCTCCTTTTGCACTAATATTCCCCCGATCTTTGATCCCCTTTCATATGAAATGCACATGTAACTTCAAAGAGCTAGAAAGTGAAATGCATCAACCATGCACGTTAGGTTTGTAGTATCGAGAACAATATTGTCTTATCTTTTCCTTATACAGGTTCGTAGCGTTGCGATGCTAAGAAAATTAAACAGCGATCAGTGTCATCACTTGACCTGCTCTTAGGTTTTAGCATCGTGAATCACATTCGGCACCACCTTCTCTTGGTTCCTGGCCTCTCTTTTCTTCTTAATTAATTGCATCAATAACCCAAGAAGTTCTCATAGCTTAATTTTGACACCAAATTTGTCCAAATTGTGCAAAAACTTCACTCCAAACCAGTTTTTTTTTAAAAAAAATATAAGTACATTTTCAGGTGCTTTTCAATCATCTCAATGATAGAGCATATTAGTTGTTAACCGTGTCTTTCATCCTCAAATCAAACACATCAAGATCATATATTCCTTTTTCTTTTTCATGATTAGATTTCTCATGTGTTTTGTTTCATGTTGGATATGGGCCCACAACTGATCGATTAGTTGTTTGTCTCACCAAGCGATTGACTCACTAACATTTTTTCTCTAATCCAAACTTAGTATAGTTGAATTGTCCACCTGTTTGATGGGGTATTAGGGCGAAATAATTGAAGAATACCAATTGGACACACATTTTTACTACCATAATACCGTAATACCATACCTCCACTTGTTCACACTAAAAACTTTCCTTCATAATTTTTTGTTGGCCTCACATTATTGTCATTAGAGCACACAATTTTTACCCTATTTGTAAAAACAAGTTGACGTGACACACAATAATTGAAAGTAGTATGAACAATTGCATGAGAATCCAGTAGCGCAAGAAATTTTTCCCACGTAGTCAGCAGTCTAAAGAAAACCAACTCATAAAATTATGTTTCATCAAGCATGATTTTAATATAGGCTCAATTTATGACAATTAGTTGTTAACAAATAATTGATTGTTTTAATTGTGAGAGACCATGTGTATATCTATGAGTTTTTTTAATCATTTCCTTCCATTTGATGTAAAAATTTGGGTAATTGCTTATGAAATAAGAAAAAACCTTAGCGAGAATTTCTCTCCACTTTACTCCATTCTTCGAACCTTTTTATGAATAATCTTATCTAGAAAAAAGGAAAAATATAAGTTCATAAATAAATTTAAAAAAAACATAAACAATATCGTGAAACATAGAACCGATTTGAATTGACATTTTAAATGTTTCTAAACATGTGTTTCACTCGTAAACATTTATTTAAATACTCGATCAATCCAAATACAATCGTAATATTTTCTAAAAAGTTATTTGAAACAACTTGTATGAAAAAGACAATATAGCATGAGAAAATAAACTAGTGTATCCACTTGGCATCAATGCCTAACAAAGGCAATCAAAAGGCCTAATATGTAGGCCAATTTACACAACTTCCTAGAGCCTATAGAAATGGTATATCACACATTTTGATCCACTCAGCACTTACCTAGGTGTTATAAAGAATACCAAACAAAATTAATGGCTAGGCACCCACTTAGGAACTATCATCGGTCTTGTATATAGGGCTTGCTTTTTCTAAAAGGAACAAATGAGGGATAGCCACAAACAAGAATTGCAAAAAGAGGAAATTTATCTAGGGCTACGAATCTTGATTGTTTTATTGCATACAATTTAATGTTTCTTGTGCATCGTTTGTTTATCCAGTATTTTTTTGTTATTTTGTTTCTTAATTTCATTTTATGTTGCATCTTTTAATTATGAGGTATTGCAAAAGGTAACTCTCTCCTACTTTCCTTAGTTATTTTTGTTGTTTGTGTTGAATTTCTAGTTGTGAAATTTTTACAATAAGTTTTAACTTTGAAAGTTTGATTAGCTAATATATATCCTTTTTGTTACCTTCTTCTTCAATTTGTATTTATAATTACCTTCTTCTTCAATTTGTATTTATAATCTTTCGTGATTTCTTGTTGTAGGAGGGGACGAGAGTAGAGGTCCAAGTAAAAGGTAAATTTTGTTGGATATTATTACAAAATGTAAAGTAAAGATCACTGATACAAATTTGTGTTACTTGACACATGTAATTTGTACTTACTTGACGTTTTTTTTAATAAAATTGTCAAGTAATGATCATTTTAAGAAAAAAAGCGTTAAGTAACTTGTTAAAAAAGCGAATAATTTTTATGAACATTTTTTAACTTTTCCATACTGATCTTTACTTGAAGTTTTTTAAATGCCAAGTGTAGTTAATATTTTCTCACAACACGCGAAACAAATGTCAAGAGTAACGTTGAATTTTAATTGATATTTTTTAAACATCATGAAAACCGTAGCATTATTTCCTCCCAATTTCACCCCTAAATTTCATTTTTCCACCTACTTTACTAATAATAATAATTTAAAAAATAAAACTTTTCCTTTTCCTTTCCCTTTCTCATTCCCCTCGGCAAACTCCCCCCTCCAAACTGCTCCAAGCCCATCATCCGCCGCTCACTGATTTGGATGTCGAAATGTTGTAGGAACCTCGTCAAAACTGCAACTCTTTGAAATACCGTCAAAATTGCCACTCTTTTTTTTACCATGTTTGTAACGACTAAACTTTTTAGAACTAAGCTGAGGTTATTACTTAAAGAAAATAACATTTTTAAAACTTAAAACAATACAAAGTTCACTGTTTTTATTAAATAAATTAAAAAATAAAAAATCTAAAACAAATGTTTGGCAAACCAAATAAAATAAAATCTACTAAAGAAACCTAGTTCGAGCCTTATCTAACTTTAAAACCAAGAAAACTTCTATCAGTCATGACATAAAAGATCATCATTGTGAGACCCGTTTCTAGAATAGAAGGGGTCATTTTGAAAACAAGAGTGAGTAAATGATTTTGAAAAAGGCATTTTGAGAAGAAAGTATGTAAGGATTTAGGCATTCTGATTGATCGCGTTGAAGTTAGGCGACGTGAGGAAGGAGGAAGGTGTTTTGATGTAAGGCGAGAGAGGCCAGACAATGAGAGTTAAGAAATGTGATGTCCTGATCCGAAAAGGGAGTCCTATTGAAGAGGAGCCTCATTGGATGAGATTATTTGAGTAAGTATAAATGAGACATTTTGTGAAGAAGGGATGCGATGGGGGAAAATGTGATACAAAGAAAAATATTTGAGCCTAAGTGTTATCATGTTGGAGTAAGTGACACAATGAGAATAATTGGCAAAGAAGAAGTAAGCGCTTAATGCTAAAAATTTTTTAAGCGATGGGATGGTAAGGCAGGGAGAAGTACCTACACCTAAATATGTTGTAATGAAGTAGGTGTTCTGTTGACAAGACTAGACGGCCCTCTAAGGAAAAGTAAATGTCTGTCATTTTCTGAGAAGGGAGCTAGGGTGGTTGAGCACTCCAAAGAGGTAAGGTTGGAATCTAAAGAAAAATGTCTAATTGCAAGATGATGGCTGGTTTAAGTGTCGAGTTGAAGTTGACTGCATAGTGCGACAAAGCAATAAAGTGACACATGTAAAGCGTGAAAATGACCTATAGATGTGAAAAGTCACTATAAATAGGACCAAAGGCTAGAAGAATGGGCATGAGATGTTAGACACACTCTGGTAAGTTGTTAAGAGAAAGTTTTGAGTGTGTTGCAAAGGTCGATTGAAGGAACCACTAGTCGGGAAGAGAAAGCCGAAAGGAAAAAGGGAGAAAGAGTTGAGGCTAAGTATATTACAAATGATTGTATGAAAAACATTCTTTTGTAACCATGTGTTGTTGCTTATTGTATGATATTTGTTATTGTTGTGAGATCATGCGTTGAAAGTAAGCTATTGAGCTAACGTTTCTCATTTTCACAATATACCTGGGATTCACTTAACCAACATTTACTCGTCTAGACTTGAGATTCACTTCACCAACGCCTCGTGTTAAATCTGGGATTTCCACCAGCGTCACGCAACACTCTCTTTTTAGACCTGGGATTCACACACCACACATCACACAATCATTACCACTAACAAATAAAAACGTTAGTTCAATAGCTTACTTTCAACGCATGATCTCACAACAATAACAACATCATACAATAAGCAACAACATAAGGTTATGAAAGAATGCTCTTCACACAACAATTTGTAAAATACTTCTTTCATTTACAAGAATCTTAAATGCAAAGTTTCTATTCAAAATAATTATTCATTCATACTGAATCACCTATTTTACTTAATAAAACACTTACAAACGTTCAATCATTTAAAAGACCACTAACAGAAATACTTAGTCTAAACTCTTTCTCCCTTTTGCTTCCAACTTTCTCTTTTCACCTAGTGGTTCCTTCAACTGACCTTTTCCATACTAAAAACCTTTTCTTATCAATTTATCTGAGTGTCTAGTGCCTCATGCTCTTTTCTTCCAGTCTTTGGGTCCTATTTATAGTGACCTTTCACATCAATTGGTCATTTCCATGCTTTACATATGTTCTTTCACAGCTTTGCCGCACTATGCAGCTAACCCTAGCTCGACACGTAAGTCATTCATCACTCTGCGACTAGAAATTTTTCTTGAGACATCAACCTTATCTCTTTGGAATGTTGAGCTCGTCTAACACTCTTCTCGAGAAACGAAAGACATTTACTTTTCCTTAAAGGGTCATTTAGTCTTGTCACTTTATATTTTGATAACAGTGAGTCATAACATTACTGATCCATTTACCAAGACTCTCACGGTTAAAGTGTTCGAGGGTTATCTAAAAAGTTTAGGTATTCGAGATATGTACATTAGGCAATCTAGGGCAAGTGGAAGATGTGTAATGAGTATGAGGATGCCTTGGTTTATTACTTTTGTATATATACGTTTTATGTAATATACTTGTACATTTTACCATTTTCAATAATAAATGATTATTTTATTATGTACATCCAATAGATACTAGAGTTTTAGTCCAAGTGGGAGTTTATTGGAATTTATGTCCTAAAACTCGTAAATTCTAAATATAATTCATTGAACGTTATTAATAAAATGTTATTATTATAATTTCAATAAATGTTATTTCTTATATTATTAGTTTTGTCTTAATAACTCAAATCCAATAAACTAACCTCCTAAGCTGTTTGATGAGTCTTGAATAGTATGTAGAGACATATAGGGTTCAATGTTCGAGATCAACTTAAAAGAATTATAGTGTAGGAAGAAGGATAGGTACCTTATTTTGGTAACACTATAGATACAATTCACTTTGTATTTTATACAATGCAATGATCCAACATGTTTGTATAGGTGAAATACTAGTGAGGGTATCTTATGTAATCAGTTTGCATAAGATCGGACCACAAAATAGTAACCACTAGATGTAACTCCGTTAATTAGTTAGGTTTCTATTTCATATAAACTTTTGTTCGCGAAAGATTTTTCTTTGATTTCTATGGGTGAGAGTGACCAAATTTCCAATGCAATATGCTTATCATTTTGGAGATAAGATTGAGGGGGAGCTATTACACAAGATGAAATTCACTTCTTCCCGACTTTAGGGTAAGTAGATGAGTGTTCCCTTAAATAGTGTCTCTAGGACTTGAACAAAGAGGCCTACCCTCTCTATGGCACGAGATGGGTTTATGTTTATTGGTTGGACCATTGTTCATTAGAGAAGCACTGGTATTTAAGGACTAAAAGTAACATAGGGGTAAAATGGTAATTTCACCATTTTGGTGTTACGAACACTCGTGAAGGACTAACTTAGTGTTCTTGGTCTACATCCGTAAACACAAAAATATATTTGCAATGAGAAGAGTTCAGTTGTGAGTCTTTAGTGGAGTGTAACATAGTCTCGTATCGTTGTAGTTTCTGATTTGAAGGTCCATTAAGTCCCCTTCCTTGCTCGTAAAGGGTAATAGATTTATTTATATTGATTGTAATTTGAAATGTTCAAATTTAATTTGCGAATTAGTATAATGTATGGTGACACATTCTAATATAAAGTTTATATTTTATTCAAACTTTATTATATAAATTTAATTTTAGAAATGATTCAAAGTTAATTTATGAGAGACAAAATTTTTTAATGAGTTCAAATATTAATTTAATGTGAGTTGGATTCATGTTAAAATTATTGGTTACGAGAGAAATTTATATTTAAATATGATTCAAATTTAAATTAAGTTAAATATAAGATATTTAATTTAGTCATTAATTAATTGGAAAAATTAATCAATAGTTTAGTTTTATTTTAATTAATTAAATTAATTTAAAACTATAACTCTCTCTTAGCTTGTCGCGTACTACTTACACTTAACACATGTCAACCTACGTATAATTCATCCAGCCATGCAAACAACTTAAGCTTAACACGTAGCCAGCTATCAACACAAGATTAGACTTTTTCCTTGAAATTCTAACCTTATCTTCACTGAGTCTCTCTCATCTTATTACTCTAAAACACCTAACCTTTCTGCCATCAAAATGCCCTGCTTCTTTTGCCTTCAGTCTAAGCCAAACACACCCTCAAGATTGCTTGAAAATAGTTTACATTTCTCTCTTTTCTTCAAATCTCGATCAAACACGGCCAGAAGAATGCTCGAGTTTCCAAATTCTTAAGCATTCGGTTTATCTCAGCCAAACAAGCACTGAGATTGCCTTAGGATTACACTTCTGTTTTCATTTTTCCAGGAATGCTAGATGATTGCCCGAGATCCTTACACAAAAATCATTCTTTCTTTCCTCTCGATCAAGTAAGACTGAGTTTTGCCCCTTCTTTTGTGTCACGAGTCTCACACTTTGTAAATTAGTATACTGAAATAGTTAAACATCAAATCATGTTTTAAACATTTGATTGTATAAATCAAAGTTAAAAATTAACTTTAAACATGCATGTTTTGCCACTCACAAATGGTAGCTTAGATCCTTGACTTGTAAACTTACCAAATCTTCTCTTGGCCTGAAATAAATGGAAATAAATCCATTTAATTTCATTTGATCAAGAAAAACACCAAAATTTTACTTAAAATTTCCAAAAAATCACTAAAACCAAGATCACCCAACTGAAGCTTAGCGCCAAACTACCCTCTTACTTTGGCTTCAACTCTTGCATACAACTCAAATTCTCTCTAGCTTGCCCTTGGAGTAAAAATGATGAGAAATGAGTGAAATGAATAGATAGTGACAAAAGTTGTTGTTGTAGTATTGTATCACTTATAGTACTAACTGAAAAATAGATACTTTAAACTTTGTATTGCAAATCATAAAACTGTTATTATGATTTTTATATCAAAGAAATAAATTCTCTGAACTCAGATCAAGGACCTCCAAGATGTAAATGCTATTTCATCGAACTAGGTTAACAATATCTTGTATGTTGTATCCTCTATTGTTAACTGAATGATCTTCTCAAACACTATTGTTGACTTCTTCTTTGTTTTATTAATGCCAATTTTTTCTTTAGCCAATTCTTTCTTCAGGAGATTCCAACTCCAAATTTGTCATATTGGCTGGGCCAAATATATTATCAATTTGATATGCAAAGTCTTCTTCTACATTTTTCTCTTTTTCTTTGTGCACATTTTCTTTTATGATCATCATTTCATGTTGTTCTTTTGAGATTTGGATGATAATAACGACCAACCACAAAAAATAATTATTTCTTATTTTATTGTAGTTATAACCTTGATTACAATCGTCAAACTCACGACATTTACTTTAGGGAATGAGATTGTTCCATTTGGTCAAGATTCATTATTTTCATCCACCACCATTAAAAATTTAAAACATTTACTTAAGAAAAATTTTGGTTATATATTTAGTTGACTGATGTTTATGATTATTTAATCAATAACTCGTTGTCTCATTCAACCACGAGAAGACATTAAGATAAGTACATAATATTCTTCAAAATATTTCTCTCGATATTGCTAATGTATGGGCATATTCGAAATGTAAAATAATTGCTTTCTGATAATCATATTCTTAATGAAATTTAAGTGTATCAAACATTTACGATAAAGAACTATTGCTACAAATAATATAAATTTAATATATATCAAACATGCAAAATAATATATATTTAATTAATTAAAATGAGTATGGAAAAATTGACATACCGTTTGAACCTATGTTCTGCGAAGGAGACGGTTGGAGCTCGTATTGATAATATGTTTTAAAAACGAGGTACAACTGGAGCACAAAAAGCGATAAAAGATAATATTAAAATAACTAGAATATAATACATAAATAAAATAATAAAAAAGGTTAATTTTCATAAATATAGCAAACCGACAAAATATTTATGGTCCATGTAACAAAATGAAAAAGCCAACGAAGTTGAACATTTTTTTAAAAATATTCCAGGTTTGCCTTCATTTTCATCGTTTTTCTTCTCTTTCTCTTCTGTGATTTTTTTCTTCTTTTCATTGTCTTTTTCTATTTTCTTCTGCAATTTTTTTAAAATATTTATGCTTGCCCTTTCACTTCCATCTTTTTTGTTCTACAATTTTTTCCCCTTCCATAGTCTTTTTCTCTTCTTCTGCAATTATTCTTTTATTTTTTTCAAACTATTATTTGGTTTAAGATTGTGTACCAAATATAAAAGATCTGTTTTTTTTTTTCCAAACTGTTATTTGGTTGTTTAAGATTTTGTGCTAAATATAAACGCTCGTAGAAAAAAATATCGTTGAGATATTGGATAGCAAATTCTAAACGATCATGTAACAAAAAAGTGTTGAGATATTGGATAGCCAAATTTTAAAATTTGCTTATATTTTACTATCCAAATTTAAATGATTAAATCTAAACGATCATGTACTAAAAAATAGTCAAATCTAAAAGATCGTTTACCAAAGATTTGGTTCACCAAATCTAAACGATTGTTTATGAAAGAATAGTAAAATATAAACGATTGTTTTCCAAATATATTACATGTTGGATGTCAATTAATCACGATACATTTTTGGTATTTCTCATGTGAGCATGTAAGCTATTTTGGTTTTCGAAATTGTTCTATACAGTGTAAATGTCTTACCGCTTTGTTATATTTTTTAAAAGACCTTAATAAAGAAAGTAATAATATATAAACGAAATAAAGAAATAATAAAGAAACAAAGAAAATTAAATATTTAGAAAATTCTAAAAGAAATACACTACCTCCCTTCTATTTGGAAAATCCTCTCGTATAAGTATGGAAATGTAATCCACCAAAGTGCCACTATTCATAGGTAATTTGATAAGCATGAGGTGAGTTGCATGTTCATTAAAGAATGATATCTTTAAAACACATGTCAAAGGTATTGGATAAACAAGGAAATGCATGTGACTATAAACACTAAGCATATTAATGGACATCTATATACCGAAAATGTCATAAGCTGTTCAATGGACGACTATATACCAAATTAGTCTTTGAAAACAAAGATACACTTGTATTTTTTTGTGTTGTTATGTCTGTTTAGTTGTCTTTAACCTATTGACTATATGTACCATTTTAGTCTTTCACAAAAGACTGATTCAATAAAGATAAAAAATGTACACTATTTCAAAAAGTAGTTTGAAGACCATCTATTTTATGTACATAATTTCTTAAACACATCTCTATTTGTATGCTTAATTCGTTATTTTAAAGTGAACGTAGATCTCTATCGTGACCTATTTAGACCTATTTTAACTAGAAAGTAAAATTTTGTTACAATTGTAAATAAATTAGCTCATTTTAACATATTTGAAAACATCTCTTAATTTTTTTTCTCTACATTTTAACCCTAACAAACTATTTTACATTCTATTATCACATGAATTATTTTTCAAAAACAAAAAGGAATTTTTGAAATCTATTAGACCTAAATATTTGAAAAGTAGAAAAAAAGTAAATTAAGAGTAATAAAAGATATGAATATATATAAAAGTTTGCGTAAGAGAGAAATAAAAATTGGTTCAACTTTATAGAGATGTTTGAGTATGGTATCTTTCATATTGCCTCATCCTTATCCCTTGACTACACACCTAATACTTCAAACCTTCAAATATTAATATTGCTTTTCATTCATCAAATTTTAATATCTATATTTTCAATTTTTTTTTTTTTTTTGTTCCTTTTGTTCTTTCAAAATATCAATTTTTGATTAATTTCAATGTATAGTCTTAAATAAAGAGAAGTTTAGAGTGAATATAAAAACAAAGAAAAGTAGAAAAAGCAAAAGGAATTATATTAGAGCTAAATAAATATATATGTATAATTGATTGCAAATAATGGATCATGAGTTAAAAAGAAACTTTTATGTAATTAAACATTTATGAATGGATGATGAGTAGAGCAAAACTTTATGAATCCCATCATATGATACACTCAACCTTCTTCTTCACTTTAATCTCAATCATCAAAAAATGTATTGGAAAAGAAAAACAAAGCATCGTCCTTCCTTTTTATCATTAATATTTTTTTAAAAAAAAAAATCTTTTGACCACACATTAATATCTTAAACAAAATCTATTCATAAATTGGTAAAAAAGATGGAATTCACTTTATTACCCTAATTAAGTGCAATGGTATCTCTATCTTTCATTCTCTTTTTTGAATTTTTAGATAATACAAATAACCTAACTTACTTTATCCACTCAAATATAATAATAATAAAATCCGATGATTTCGCTTTTTTTTCTTTTTTTCTATACATTATATTTGATACACGATCGCTTAAAATTGGGTAGTCAAATCCTAATAATTTTTTTAATAAAAGATTTTTTTAGTACACAATCCTTAATTTTTTAATAAAAGATTTTTTTAGTACACGATCGTTTACATTTGATACCTAAATCTAAATAATTTTTTAAAGATTGTTTGGTATACAATTGTGACTATTTTTTTTATACGCTCCAAATCCAAACGATATTGTTTTTCAACATCTTTTATATTTGGTAGAGGATCTTGAACAACTAAAGATTTGAAAAAAATAAATATATATATTTTTTATTTAGCACACAATCTTCAACCAAATAACAATTTGAAAAAAAATGGAAAATATGAAATATTGTTAAATAATGGTAATAGGATTTTTATTTTGTTATTCATATCGTAAATATTTTAACTGTTTGTTATATTTACGAAAAATAGTTATGTATTAGTTTCATTCAATTGATACAGTAACATGATTATTTTTGATGTGGTAGTTCAAGTTTTGAAAATTATCAAGGTTTGTTGTGTCAAAGTATTCTAAAAACAGCAGGTTTATGTCCAATCCTTTAGAATAATGATTTATTCTTATGAATTTTTTGTGTCCAGAAAAGTAATAATTTTTCTTGAGTTTGAAGTGAGAAATTGAATTTTAATCGCAACATATATTGTACAAAAAAAAAATGTTTATTATTATTAATTAAATTTATGACAACATTTATATATTACAATTACATTTCTTTGAAAAATATATTTTGGTTGAACAAGCAGCTTCTTATTTGATTTACGGTAATTTCTAATCATTTTAAAATTAAATCCACGTGTCTTTTAGTGTTCTATATTATCTCGTCACACCTCACTTGTATTTTCATCCAAGTGTTCGTAAATCATAATTTTATTTTAGTAATCACGTTTGGTTTATAAATAGCATTGGAATGCTTAAATTAAAAATAAAAGGGAAAAGAAAGTTTCTTCGTTATCTTCACTAAGATAACCTTCGCCCGTCGCCTTACCAATTTTGGTTAAGATTGGTAAGTTATGTCAGTGTTTTGGGTTGGATTTTAATATCCATTAAAGGTTAATTGAGACTCCAAATTAAATTTATTATTAAAATTGATTTTGGTTGCATGTCTTTAGAAAGTCCTTTTGGTAAAACTCGAAGATTTAAGTGTTGAATTTTTCCCATCAAGGTTGAATTGGTTTCAACCTCAATTTTTGGATCAAATGAATTGGAGAATTTTTACTATCAACTAGAGAGCATTTTGTTTGGCTAATCTTAGGTTGATTCTACCATAGGACCTTCGAATTAAATTTTAAAAGCTACATGTAGTTTATGATTATCACTATTATTACTATTACTACTACTATTAATATTAGTATTATTATTATTACTATTATTATTATCATTGTGATTATCAAGATGATGATTATTCTGATCATTGTTATTATTATTAAAAATTTCCTTTCCTCGTCTTCTCTTTTCATCTCCCCTATCTCCCCAAACCCTCTCCATATTGGGCATAGGCTATTAAAAGTGAGCTACAAAACAAAAATTACTTGAAATTAAAAATAAAGAACAAAATATTATACCCAAAAACATACTCTCTCGGGCGAAGCCACCATTTTGGAAACTCATTCATTCAAAACCCTCACCCCATTCGAAACCCCCCACACACACCCAAACCCTCTGCCGCCGGCCGTCCACAACTTCGACCGTTTGCTTCCATTGTCGTCGACGACGTCTGCCCACCCCAAAGGAACCCCGCGCGCGAAGTCAATCTTTTGGAAACCCCGGCCCATCCGTTGTAAACGTTCACCTCCATTCAAAAAAACCCATTCGAAACCCCCCACACACCGAAACCCTCTGCCGCTGGCCGTTCACAACACCGACTGTTTGCTTCCATTGTTGTCGACAACGACTGCCCACCCCAAAGGACCCCCCGCGCGCGAAGTCAATCTTCTAGAAACCTCGGCCCATCCGTTAGCAACAGGAAGGGTCCGTGATATGTCATATGGGGAATTAGTTTCGCTTCCGCGTCTATGTATTAGTTTTCCAGTATTTTGGTTTTAGAAACCTTATTTAAAGTCGTGTCTCAATTTTTTATCTTTTTGTCTTCAAAGAATTTTTAGAACCTGTGGGTCACGTTTTCAAATTATTTTTATTAGTTTTGTCGATTTTATGTCTTCGACCATTTATTTGATAATTAATTTTATAAAAATTTTAGTTTTCCTATTTTTCAAGAAAGTGTAAATGTTAATTGTCTTTGAGTAATGATCTCAGCTTAGTTTGAAAGTTTGGATCGTTACAATAGAAGTAACCAAAAACCATTATAAGATATCAGTTGTTTGAGCTCTAAGTAAAACAATAAAAACATATGTTCTCAATAAAACCATCGCAGACATGCCATAGAAAACATAAGGAAATGATGAAAGATAGCGGAAGCAATATCGACGGTCGCTATATGGTCAGTCACTGGTCCTTCTTCTTGTTTCTTGCTAGCTTGCTTTTCCTCTTTCTTTTCCTAAAAAGTTAAACATAGAAAAAGTGACTATATAAAATTTACCCGAAAAGGAACCCACCATTGGGCCCACTAGGTGAAAGTTAACTTCATATTAGGTGTATACCCCATGTCATAACAAACTTGTGAACCAGCAGAAACACAAATGAATCTGATAAAGGTGAACCCACAGGAACACATAGTAATGACATATAGTGAGCCCACAGAAAAATATAATAATCACATAGAGTGAGCCTGTAGGTGTTGAGGTTGATGCTCTAAATCTCGTGGTCTTGTAGTCGATAAACTTTCTTATGATGATGGGTGGAAAATATGCAGAAAGTCATATAGTTCATAGTTTATAGTTTCAAAAAAAGCAGTAAGATATTAAATGAGATATTTGGAAACTATTTTCTTGCTAAAAATCTTTTGGTAATAAACCACTCACAGTTACAGTGGACCCGTTTAGCTTGTCCGACCGAGATCCCCTTGCTTGTTTTGGAATCCTAATCAGAATGAGATCGTTCCCGTCTTGGATCCTTAACACCTTTCAGTTTTCTTCTTGGAAAAATAGGGTAAGAGTAATCTCAGATGACTTGTACTCCCAATTTATAGATCTTTTCAAACAATTCTTTCTATACTGAAATGATTTCCCTAATCGGCAGCAGAGTGTGGCCCAATTTTGAAATACCACATGCATCTGTCAGACCTTATTCTGAACTTAGGTTAGGCGATCGGGTCCCATCAATTGTCAACTTAGTGACATTTACATCACACCATCGTCCCTAGGTGAAGTAGGCTAACTTGCCCATCTGATCACCACGTCTCCTATTCGCGTAAGAGTTCTTATCTCAAGACCATTATCACGTTGTCTATATACGATCAGGGCCTTACAGCTGAGCATCTCCCATTACGACAAAGATGATGGGAGTAGTAGGCATGCCCTATTACATCGTAGAGTTAAGGTTAGAAAGGAAGACATTGAGGGTATTGGGCATGCCCTACCATAACGCAGTAAAGTCAAACTAGTTGCTTCTAAGCCCTGAGTTGTTTTGTTATAAATATTTGCTAGAAAAGTACTTTATATGAATGTATTATGTGGTGTATACTTATTTTAGTAAATATGTTTTGTCTTAAGAGCTATCACTCACGAGGCTCTAGAGTTCATCATTTCAATGTTTATTTCTCTTACATGTAAAGATCATGGTTTCGGCGCCTATTAAAGTTCTGCCTACTCTGCTAAAATTTTTATTAGATTTTGTACGACACATTCCATACATGCATGATAGTTTGTAATAAGCTCAGAGAGGACTTAGTCCCTACTATGTAATAGACTAGTATAATAGTTTGATTTGAGTTTTGTAATAATGTAGTTTGGTTGGAAATATGAACTTCGTTTTGTCTAGATTGTTGTGCAGGTTGTCCATTGGTTAGGTAAACTTGAGAATATTTTGCAAAAAAATTAAATTATTGTTTTCAAGCTATACTTTTCTTTCCATATTTTATGTCTATGTTTAATTGAAAAGATATAGATAAGACTTACAGGTTAGGGAAGGTTGATAGGAAAAATTAGAAATATTTATGAGAGGATCCTGGTCTATAAAGATTTTCTGAACCACTCACTTATAAATTATTTTGACTTAGCTATAAAGCTAGCCCCTGTCAATAAATTTTATGGATCCACAACTGTATGGCACCTATGAGTTTGTTGTCATGTCCTTCGGTTTAATCAATTCTCCAGCAACATTTTGTACCCTAGTGAACAAGTTGTTCCTTCCATTTTAGATCAGTTCATGGTAGTGTACTTGTTGGAATTTATGTCTTAAAATTTATAGTTTGTAGTTTAAAATTATATTCTATTCAATAAAGTGGCTATTCAGGGCTTACTAGTGAAAATTGAAAACTACAATCTTGAATCTATTAAACTAAGGTTCTGAGGCTATTTAGTGTAGACTTGAACTTTTTGTAGAGAAATAAACATGGATCAAGTTCAAGTGTATAACCTAAATGGTCTATATAGTGTATGAATAAGGTTGGACGTTTTATTCTAGGGACACTATGGATGTGGTTTGCTTTGTAGTTTGTAGAAATGATGTGATCCTCAATCGTTCATGTGGAGACATGGAAGTAGAGGCGTCCCATGTAAAGAGTTTACATAAGACTAGAACAACGAAATAATCACTTTTACGTTTTAACATCGTTGATTATACAAAACTAACTATTTTGATTATTTATGACCTAGGTAATTTAATCTTAATCTTGAACTAACTATAAACTTTTGTTCGCACAGAATTATCCTTAGATCTGCATAGATAAGAGCAGCTCAACAGCGCTAGCTCAATAAGCCTCTCATTTCAGAGATAAGACCCGGTGGGTAGCTAGGGACATAGGGTCCAAGACAAAGTTCACTCATACCCACTTTAGGGTTACTAGATAGGTTGTTCCCTTAAGGACTGAATCCTTTCATTGGCTCGAGTGAGATTCGATTTACAAGTTGAACCTTAAACCAATTATTTAATAGTGGATTAGTGGGACTTAAGGAGCAAGATGTAGTCTCAAGGGTAAAACGATATTTTTATCTAGCCAAGGTTACAAATAACCTATGAAGAATTAGCGTACTAATCACGGTTATATAAGATGAACACAAATATATCTATTGTGAGGAGAGTGCAACTACGGGACTTTAGTGGAATGACCCGTTAGTTAATGACTGTTGATTAGTTCAGTTTATAAGAGTTTAACCAGTTAACCTAAGATCGTTGAAGTCCATGAAGTAGAGGTCTATTAGGTTCTTTTGTTAGCTCGTATGGATTAAACTTAGAATAGTATGATAAAATAATTCGAGTTGTTAGAATTTGGTAGGTAAAGAGAGAAACTGACAAATATATGTGATACAGTCGTTGATTATCAGTTTGAGATAGAGCTTTATGTTTTCATACAATTTAAATATAAAAAATATAAATGGAGATATATATTCGGAAGCTAAAATATGATGAACGTAGTCATACTTGAAAAAAAAGTCAAAATGTTGACTTTTAACTTGTTTAATTTTCAAATGTGATTTGAATTTTGAAAAAACTGAATGCGGATTCATGCTTGGGAGGTCAAAATTAGTTAAGTGAGATCAAATGTTAAAAAGTCAACATGTTGACTTTAGACTTAAAAAAGTGACCAATCAAATGACCATATTACGCTTGGACTAAAATTAGTAAGAAAATTCAACATTTTGTTGGATAATCCCACTTACACTTAATGGGATAAGTGGCTACATAGGATGTAAATATGTGGAAATGTTCGGTGTTGAGATTTGTGATAACGTGTAGAAATACACGTTACTATAGCTTCTTATATAGAATATTGAAGCCAAAACGCATAAGTAGAATGTCAAAACGGGTAGTTTGAACGGAGAAAAGTTCATCTTCCATTTCCCCTAACTTGTAATACTTTTCCATTTTATTTCTTTTCCATTTTTTTATTCTTTGTAATGCATACTATTCATATTGTACAACAATCAAAGGCCTATATTATTTGACATATATATTACATGTTTATACCTTTTTAATCCATCGTATCTTTAGTTTCCATCAATCAATGTGTTATTTGTAGTTTGGGTTGGCGATAAGTTCTTGATAAGAAATTTTGCTTATAAGTCTTATTGCATTACTTGAGCTATTCTCATTGCTTAACCAACATAAGTTGCCAACTACCTGAGAGAGTAAGTAGCAAGGACATGGCTAACACACACAAATAAACTAAAACTGACCCTTAGTAACTAAAACTTCTTCTACTTTTAAATATATACCACATGAATCACAAGGATGGAATCATGGACATTCTGGTGGGCCCTCATCCCGTGATGTGATATTTACGAGATGAAAATTAGGCGTCAGTAGTTTCCTATCTCGCTATAGCTACAATGAGATGGAAACTTGGTATTTGTACAGGCCCTCATCCTTTAAGATGGAAAACTAGGCATCTGTACACCCTCAACTCATTTATTTGTTCCAGTGATGGAAACTAGGGTATCTACTGATCAATCCCCTCATTAAAAGAACATTTGTGCACAAGCCATATCCCCCAACAATTTGCTATACATATTGAACAGTATAGTCTAAATCATTATGAAATCATTCTTTAACTTAAATACTTATCATAAAATATACTTGACAAATGTTTCAAATCTCATGCTTTGGAAACATTTTGCTAAATCAGTAAACTCAAGTAATTCATACATCAAACCATGCTTAAAACATTTAACAGATAATTTAGATTCAGAAATCAACATTAAATTAATTTTATCACTCATAAATTGTAGCTCAAAACCTTGGCTTATAAACTTGCCCGATCTCTTCTTGACCTAAAATAACGAGAAATAATTCCATTTAATTCCCTTTAATCATAAAAACCTCAAAACTTTGCTTAAGATTTTCCAAAATATCAAAAACACTCCAAAAACACCGAAATGGCATGTCTGGCCTGCAACGGGTGGATAGTAGAGCCCTAGCTACGTGCTCTAGGTTGCCCACGCTAACCCTTAATAGTAAGTTAAGGGTTAGATTCAAATAATAAAAAATAATAATTTGGTTATTTTGAAATTAGTAAAATAGAATAAAGTTGTTAAAATCTTCAACCAATTGGTTCAGTCCCGAGATATTATGAAGAGGTTATAATAGGGGTTATTATATCTCTAACATGTCCAAAACAATTATACTCATAAATGCATGACAATGATTAATTACACTAGAGATTAAATAATTACAGTTCAAGAATGTGAGTATTTTGGTATTTTATATAAAATACCATGTATGTATTATTGCTAAAAATCAAAAGAAAAAATAGTTTTACCATTTTTGAAAATGACTCATAAAAACCACACCTACACCAAACGTTTTCTTCTTCAAAAGAGATTCTCTTTCCTCTCAATTTGTTCAACAACTAGTCCTCATTATTGTTGAAATAAGTATATATATATATATATTTAAATATTGAATGGTGAATTAAATTTCAACTCCATCATCTTGGATTTCTTCTATGTTGATAAAAAAGACGAACACTTTCATGATTGAACTAAGCTAAGTGGGAATTTCATGTATTCGTTCCAAAAAGTGGGTGGTCAAAGATTCACTTCACTTTGCAATTTAAGCTGTCACTCCAAACCTTCTTTGTTTTTTTCTTCGTCTTTCTTTTTTGATGACAAAAATGACCAATCACATATTCAATATGATGATAAATGTGTGTTATTTGGTTTCCTTTCTTTATGCTATCTTTTTGTACATGCTTTGCATTCAAACCTTGCATAAAACTAATAAAGGACCAATCACACCACACTTTAATTATGTCTTCTATACTTTTTTTATTATTATTATTTTTAAGTTGATTATGCAAGGATTAAAATAAAGAAAATTTTCAAATGGTTAATTGCATCATGCTCATTAGGTCGATATATATAATTGCATCATGCTTATTTCAATAACTAATTTACTTGGATAAGTTGTTCGTTTAAACCATTCAATTTAATCAAATCGAGCAAATAAATTTGAGTATGTGATGATATCAATTAGTATGGTTTTTTATATTATTCATCATTTGGTTAAATTGAGTAAGTATACCAATGGAATGAAATGGTTTAAATAAAGAAATTACCGTAATAAATCATGGTTTAAAGTATATTAAAACTAATTTGCATATCACTATATAATTAAGTTACTCAATTAAAAAGGAATACTAAAAGGTGAAGTGTCAAATTTTTGTTCTTGGACTAATAATGTTCATTACTCTTTTAAAAAAAAGTAATATTCATTACTTAAATCAAGTTTCATACTTAAAAGATTAAAATTGAAGAAAATATATGGGTTTTTAATTTGAATTGTTGTTTGTCCTATGTGATCATTAAGAAAAGGATCCAAATAATTATACACTTTATTTAACATATATATCAAATGAAGTTAATAACTGCACACGAATGGTGTATGCCCTTTTTCTTTCTTGTTTTCTTTTTGATAATAACAAAGAAAAAGCTGAACTTTTCTTTGTTATAATTAATTTAGACCAAAATAGTGTAATGGGGTAGTTTTGTAGCTTTATGGGAAAAGATAAATTAGTAATTAATTAGTTTAGTATGTATTTGTTTGTTAAAGGCACAAAAGCTTGAGAGAGTGATATGATTGTTATATTAATTTAATCAAAATGTTAGGATCCAAAATTAAGAGTGAATATTCTTAGGGTTTTGACTAAGCTTTAATTTTAAAATAAAGTTGAACTCCATTTTGAAAAGAGGATACTTTTTGTATGTTTTGTTTTCTTAAACAATCTAATTACAATCCTCATTAGGTGGGCATTTGATATTGCTTCCTAGCTTTTAGGTTCTAAAAGTTTCAAAAAATGCTCTTCATCTTACCAAATATCCAAGTAAGAGTTATATATATATGGTTTTAATCCTAACTTTGTTTAGAACAATTATTATTAATTATGATGGGGTGCCATTATACTAACTTTATTGTATATTATAGATTATATTGAATTGAATTTCACATTGTAATAATAAATAGAAAACGTGCAGATTTTTGAAACCTTTTATGTAAAAGGAGTTTATATATAGCACATTATTGAGTGCATATAAGTCCAAGAAAAATAAACATTTTGCAATTCTATCATTTTCATTAAAATATATAACGTCTAACTCAAGGATATCACATTGCATCATATTAATTTTTCTAACAAATCGAAGTTAGGACTAAGAACTCCTAAAAATTTCTCTTTGTGGGGACTAAGAACTCCTAAAAATTTCTCTTTGTGGGCTCGTCTTTTTTCTCAATTTAATTTTTAAGTTTTTGATTTTGTACGGTGGTTATTAGGTTTTAAATGTGTGTAAAAACGTCAATAGAAACATTGTGAAACTATGTTAGTTTATGAAAATGTGTAAGATCATAATAAAAACACTAGAAGAAATATGACCTTTAATGTCAGAAAAAATGAAAACGAATATTTAATGTCAGTTTCTAAAAAGCAAATCTTTAATGTTAGTTTTTTTAGGTTATTTGCATGCTCTTCATGTCTTACTTAACAAAGACAATATATCCTTTCATTTCATACATTGCCCATCCCTCCTTCTGGCCCCTTTCTTTGACTTCATGCCTTGTCCCCTTTCTATGGCACTTCAATCCTATAACATGTGCTTTCTATGATTTTTGAAAATTAACACTCAGCTGCCCTTTTAACCAAGTATTGAAATATATTTCTTTTTTAGTCCAAAACATTATACATGCTCTTTAATTTGGTCATAAATACATAAAATCTTGGTATAAATTCCACTTCCACCAAGGTACACCCTTGAGCTTCTTAGAAATTTTGAAATTTAAAAAATATTGAAAATTTTCTAAAGACTTGGGAATCGGGGTTTACAAAAATAATGAAGTCTAATCGCATGAGAATAGAAGTAAACAAGGAAAAAAAGTAGGTGATTTGATTAATTTGTGAATAACAGTGTACAAAAGAACCTCATCCTTGTTTTATAGTGTTTTAGTGCTTTTATCACAGGATATTAGGAAAAACAAGTGAAGCTCGATGATATAATGTTTACACGAGGAGACGCGTCTAGCCAAGGCAGCGACAAGCAAATAAGCTAGGTGATTTGAGGCACTAGCAGCCAAATTTGGTTGGTAGGAAAGTCAAGAAAAGGATAAAAGAACGTTTGTGCAAGGCTGATACAACTTTTCAGAGCATTAGTGACATGTGAGATGTCTTGTCAACACCACTCTTTGCCTATAAATAGAGCTTCTTACTTCAGAACAAAGTGTGCACATATTGGTCAAAGAGCAAGTTCATACATCGTTCGTCTTCTCCCTTCCCTAAGTTTTAGGTGAGAGCTTAGAACAAAAGAGAGAGAGTTCATCCTCTTCATCTTCTCACTCACCAATAGGCAAAAATCAGAGCCAAAGAGTATGATAAATCATAGTTTGAGGCATAACACCTTCTCTTGTATTCCGTATCACAATTTTCTTATATTTTTTTGTAAGATGTATATCATGGCCGAAAGACCTAAAGTTATTTTTATGAAAGCAATACATTTCTTCTTCCATTCTCTCATTTATCTTTTATTTTTCATGTTCAATATGTTTGGTTAACTTGTGCACAATGAAATGTGTTTTCAGTACCTAGAGAATCATTGTGTTTGCACTATGAGTTTCTTTTAGTTAAACGCAGAGGTCAAAACATTATTTATTAGAGAGAAGAACAATGATATTGATTCTAATCACCTGACAAGTGAAGACACGCATTTAGCTAAGCAAGTGGCGAGAAGATTGTAGCAATACAATCTTGTTGCCAAGCTTATCCTTCGCATCCATTGCAAAAATGTCAATGTGTGTGAAAAAAGCACCGAGAACCACCCTAATCAAGGAGAAATGACTAATAATATATCCAAGATGATTAGATATAAATCATAGCTTAACTTTGTGTATTTAGATCCCCCGCAAGCGAGCAAGTATGGCAATGGCGACGAGAGGTAGCTTGCTCTAATTCCAAGTTAATATATGCTTTATATCACCTTGAATTATTAAAACACAATTCCATACTAAGAGATAATTAAACTATTCCCTTCTCACCATGCCTAGACATGAGTTCAATTTTTATTTTCATCATCTTGTCATGTTCACCCTACACCGCCAAGCACCTTAGTTTAGATAGTTAGGATAAAAGTACACTGTGCATAATTTTACTATATAGTTTATACCGCATAATTTAGTTGCACGATAAGAGATCTAGGAGCTTAAATTCTCTGTGTTTAACCCTGGACATTCCAGAAACCCTCTCTTCGCTTACATTTGATAATAGAGTGGAAAACTTGCACGACATGCATATCCTTAGAAAGTTAGCAATGCATGAATAGAAATGTAGCTTTTAATGCACAACCCTATTCAGTCACCTAATAGTCTCTCGCTTAGAGCTCACCATGATAGATCCATGATAGAAACTTAGGCATAGAATATTTCAAGCACCATTTCTCAACCAATGCCCATTCTGGTTGTAGTGGCAACATTTACCTTTCGCAACTTTCTTTCCCTTGCTACACTTGGGAGTCTTCCCCTTTCCCTTCTCCTTCATTTCTGAAGGTCCAACTATAGTTTTAATGGATGATAATACTCTCATAAACTCTTTCTCTATGGTAGCTGTTGGGATTTATGTCCTAAAACTCGTAGATTGTAAATATAACCAATTGACTGTTATTAATAAAGTGTTATTATTATATTAAATATTATTAATTATATTATTAGTTTTGTCTTAATAACCCAAATCCAATAAACTAACATCCTAACATGTTTGATGAGCCTTGAATAGTATGGATGCGACTCACTTTGTATTTGATAACACTATGGATACGACTCACTTTGTATTTGATACAAACGCAATGATCTAACGTGTTCATGTAGGTGTCATACGAGTGAGGGTATCCTATCTAATGAGTTTGCATAAGATTGGACCATGAAATACTAACCACTAGATGTACACTATTTAGGTTTCTATTTCATTAGAATGACCTATGTAACTTAGTCTTAATCCAAAGTGTATTATGAATTCTTGTTCGTGAGGGATTGTCCTTTGATTTGTACGGGTGAAATTGACTAGATTGTCGACTAAATATGCTTATCATTTTGGGGACAACATGAGTGGGGAGTTGAGAACATAATTACACAAAATGGAATTCACTCCTTCCCTACTTTACGGATAAGTAGATAAGTATTTCCTTAAATTGTGTCTTCAAGACTTGAATAAAGAGTCATATCCTTTCTATGGAATGAGAGGGGTTTCTGTTTATTAGTTGGACCATAAACAGGTTATTCATTAAATGAGTACTAGAACTTACAGACTATAGTAACCTAGGGATAGCTGGTGTAATGAACACTCGTGAAGGACTAACTTACTGTTATTAGTCTATATCCGTGGACACAAAAATATATCTACAATGAGAAGAGTTCAGTTGTCAGTCTTTAGTGGAGTGTACACACAGTTAATGAATATTGATTAATGTGGTTAATGAGTTTAGCCAATTAATCTCATATCGTTGTAGCTTTGATCTATAGTTTCATTGGGTCTCCTACCTAGCTCCTAAAGGATAATGAGATTTATTTATATTGGTTGTAAACTCAAATGTTCAAATTTACTTTGAGAAGTAGTATAATGTATGGTGATACATTATAATAAAATGTTTATATTTTAAGCAAACTTTATTTTATAAATTTAATTTTGGATATGAATCAAAATTAACTCATGAGGTATAAAATATTTTAATGAGTTCAAATATTAATTTAATGTGAATTGTATTCATATTAAAATTATCAGTTAGGAGATAAGTTTATATTTGAATATTATTCAAATTTAATTTAAGTTAAATATAAGATATTTGATTTAGCTATTAATTAATTGAAAAATTAATTAATAGTTTAGTTTTATTAAATTAAATTAATTTTAAAATATAAGATATTGGAGAGATATTAATTAAATATGATTTAAATGAAATATTAATTAAATGTGATTTAATTAATTATTCGTCGATTAATTAGTTGATTTGAAATTTATATTTTTGAAAATTTTTAATTAATAGAATCTAATGATTCTCTTCTACTCCAAGGAAATGAAGTTATAAATATGCATAAGAAAAACAGTTTTTCTAAGTCAAAATTAAGCTAATGTTTTTGCTCTCTGCAAAAATAGTTTCTCCCTAAAAACTTTTTTCCATCCCAGTTGGTCCTGACAAACCAATCTCATCCAAGAGAATAGAAAGGTTGTCGACTGGTGTTGTCTCAATTTAACTAGATTTAGAGGCGACAAACTAAGTTTTACTAAAGCATGTTCAAATAATTTACATTTTTATCTTTGAATTTCCACAAATACTCACTTTTTTCATGTAAAGACGAAGTGAATGTTACTTGCAAAGCCCTAGGGCCAGAATTTGGAATTCAGATTCGACATCTAGTAACTTCGACACTCCCACCTAGATATATCATTCTTGTTTGTCTGTAAATTTTTTTAAAGAGCAAAAGTTGTCCTTACAAGCATGCTTTGTTTTTTCTCAAGGTCCCACATACATTATAGAAAATTCCATATTGCTTCAAGCTAAATACGAGTTCTTATGATTGAGTCATCAAAAGGAATGTGTAATGTAGGTAGTAACTTTCAATTCTTTTAAACCTTTGTGTAACTATTCAGTTGTGATATCGATTGATTCGTACTATTTGTAAACTCGAGATGTGATAAGAATGAAGGGAGTTGTTAAGGCTTTTACTTTTTAGATACAATAGTTAATTACGTGGAGGTTATAAAAAGAAGTTTAAAGGAAGAAAGAGAAGAGCATATGATTAAATGTATAGTAGTAGTAGTCTATAGAGCATAATTTAAATCATAATTTAAATTCAAAGGTCTCCGACTGGTGGTGTCCCAATTTGGAAGTTTTATTGCAAGAAACAGAGGTGAGAGTGCTTTTCATTCTTATACTTGAAGCTTGGATAATCTCACTTCTTGCTTTTCTGCTTGTGGTGATAAACTTCAAGAGGGAGTCTCATCCTGTACATGTCTGAAGAAACTTCAACCCAAGTAACTAGGAAAAATTAGTTTGTGGGAATTACTTGTGAGAACAGGATTATCTATTTCATTTTCACATTTGGCTTTGTATGATTCAATTACATCAAAGTGATATGTAATTGGAAGATTGAATTGAAGACATTTGGATCCAAAGATACGTAATGGAGTTTGTATTTTGTAATCTGTGCATAGTCAGACTTGGTTAGGTAATAGGTGGACTTTTAGAATGCTACTCTTTTTTATTCTTAAACCCTAAGGCCTTATTGTTATATACTTTAAATGCACTAATTTTATTAGTTAGTTGATAAATGTTGGTGAAAATGATTTTTTTTCATCATCCTTTTTAAGAGTAGAGGCATCATGGTTGGTGTGGTTTTACTTCTAACATTCAATTAATTGGCATTTTGCACGTATAAATGAACACCATCATTTCTATTCATGAAAAATGCTCATCAATTAATGTGGGTTGAAAAAGAACATCAGGAGTAGTTGTATATTGGTTTGATGTGCCCTTGTTTATAATGTGTAGTTGCTAACCTATCTAGTGCTTTATGCACACATACATACACACGTATACTCTCTGTATTTTTCTCTTTTTGTCTCCATGAACAATGAGAAACCAATACAAACAGATGAATTCTTTGTTTGGTTCTCTTTCTCTATCTCAATGTTGGGAAAAACTAAATATTTGAGGCATTTGATTTCAGGAATTGTTACAAAGGTTTGATCAAAAGGTTGTTGTAGTTGTTGTGGCAAGATTAACCTTTTTTTAAAATTTTATATTTTTTTAATTTAGTTGAACCTTCATGAAACAATCTTTTTTTCTCCTTTTGGAGAGCCACACCAACCTACTTAAATGCTTATATCACAATATAACTTATATTTATTCGTTTAGGTCACCATCAGTTTGTCTTCAAACATTTTAAATTGCATCTTTTTTGGCTTGGGAAACTGAAAAAATAATTTGGGAGACGGCTCGAAGGTTTAGGGAAAGAAGAGAAAGGTTGAGTTTTTAATTGATATTCCATTTTTCAATAATGGTTTATTCATTCTTTTTCCTATTGTGCTTTTTTCATAATTTTACATCATCATGATTCCCTGATGTGTAGTTATTCCTAACGTTGTTGACACTACTATTCTTATTCATGAATTTCAAGTCATCCTAAACATTTATTTTGTTGTTTCTTTCAAATATGATATGTTCTTATTTGATATTTACTCTCATTAACATAGTTGGTTCAAATATGGTATATGCTCAATATATGAGGTTCTTTCTAATTTAGTTAAAATTTTGAAAGTAGTCTGTCTTTATATTGGAAAAGTTTTGTAGGGAAGGCACATGTATTCTTCTTTCTTTTTTACCATTGTTTTATCTTTTGAGTCCATTTGTTATGTTGAAGGGGAGAACTATGTTGAAGGGGAGGAAGTGTCCAATCGTGCAACTGTTGAAAGCAAACAGAAAGAAGTGCTCAAGGTTTGCAACTTGGATGTGGATATTTCTGAGTAACTTTTACTTCTTGTTGTTTGCGAACCTTTTCTATTGTCACACTCAGGTAATTGTCACCGAGGTTTTGGATGGTGACAAGTTTTATGTTCAGACAATTCCGGACCAAACAGCCACTTCTCTACAGCAGCAACTAGAGACTTTGAATCTTCAAGAAGTCCCTTTAATCTGTGGTTTTAGTCCTAAAAAAGGTGATATCGTCCTAGCTCAATTTAGTTCAGACAACTAGTAAGGGTAATTATGAGTACCCTTTTTTATTACGTCTTCTTTGATTGGAGCTCACTTAATCTATTTATGAAATT
Organism: Cucumis sativus; assembly: GCF_000004075.3. Classification (NCBI taxonomy): domain Eukaryota; kingdom Viridiplantae; phylum Streptophyta; class Magnoliopsida; order Cucurbitales; family Cucurbitaceae; genus Cucumis; species Cucumis sativus. Next base: position 18,812,400 of record NC_026658.2, read on the forward strand.
TTGCTACTGCAAAATGTTGTCTTTCTTTGTCTTGACTATTAGAAATTTTTCTTCTTTCCACTACTTTTTTGAAGTTCTAACAATCATTTTCTAATATTTTAAGTTGGAGTTTTGTTTAAGTTATCACTTGAATTCGAGCTTTTGTTTAAGTTATCATTGATAATAAATCATGAACATGTCTCATTATTATTTATGAGCATCAGTGTTACTTTTTGACTAAATCTCTGTATAATATGAAAATTATGGTTCCAAATTGGCTACTAGTTTGTTAAACTAGAACAAATATTTTATAGCTCTTGATTTGGTCATTGGAAGCCTGCAAGAATTATTGGAAGCATAATTTATTGTTTTCTTTTGGCAAGTATAATCTTTATCTAAGATGAAGAGTAATCCAATTTAAATGCTAGTTTTGGAAAAGTTTGGTAGTTCTTGACTTAGCTAGCTTACTGTTTAACTTCTCTCATATTTAGGTAGGCTATGCTACTATGGCTATTGGAGCGCCTTGGATTTTTCATTCTATAAAGCAATTGGTTGAACCATTACTCTTTAGTTGTCATGTCGTTCCATTGATGCTTACAGGTATTCTATTAAACTCCAGAGCTATGGTTATTAAGTTAAATAGAAATCAATTTTTCTTCTGGCCAGTAAGGTACTGGATAATTTTATTATCTGCTACATGCGTAGTCAGTCTACTTTTCATTATTGCATGGTTAGAACTTTTAATTTAGTTCATTCTTAGGATTTCAATCTCTTGAACTCAATCATTTAAGCACAACTTTACTCATCTTGACACATCAAAAGGCTTAGTTGAATAATTCTACCAAAGAGGTATGATTAGGAAATTATCTTTGCACTTGCTTAGAAATTAAACCACTCTCTGTTATCTCAGCAATATCTAGTATACCAAGTCAACAAAATTCATTTACAGGTACTTTATATTTAGTTAAACAAAGTTTTTAAATAGTTTTTATATGGAAGACCTTTTATTGGTTCCTCTTTCCATTTCAAGTTTGAAGAGATTGAATATGTTAGAAACTTAGATATCGAACTTGTAATATGAATTAAATGTATTGGTTGTTATATGGTGATGAAATAAAATGTTTTTATGAGCCATGACTCGTTGCTTTCTTTTGTTTGTACGTCTGCAATCTTCTTAGATTAGGTCTTTCCATCGCAATGGATTTTCTTGCAAGAAATGAGATTTACTTTGACAAGATTTGTTCTATAGCTTTTACAACTATCTCGTTTATTTTTAATGATTTTTCTTGAATGAATTATGTATTTAGATCAATCAGTTTCTTTTCAGTCTGGTGGTTGCATTTCATATTCATTAGTTTTTTATGCAATTAAATGAATTGTCTCTCTTTTTTATTTGTAAGGTTATTATAGCTTTAGCCAAAAGTTAAAAGCATACTGTTCGTCTATCTTTTCGTAGTTATTGCATACGGTATGTTAGATAGTTTTTTGTTGACCCAATCTTTATAGATCTTCACATTTAAGTCCTCATTGCTATATGCCAGTTGGAGTTAGAAGTTAAAGTTCTTAGTTTTAATGCTAATCTTATTTCGTTTGTAGATTTCAAGGAGTTGAGGATAACAATCGATGAGGCTTTGATCAGTTTGGAGTCATCTAAGAGTGTTGTGGTGCTTGGAGGAGGGTGATATCTCTTTTTCTTATTATTACATATACTTTCTGTTTTATGATTAAGAACAATGTTCATAACGGGTTTTGTAATATGAATGAGAACAATATGTTTCTATGTTGTAAGTATGTAATGACCAACTATATGTATATGTTTCAATGATATATATGCAATTTGTTAGTTATTTGATTGAAAATTTGGGTTGATTCAAGAAACGTAAATAGTTCAATTGATCATGTTGTATACCATTCTTGGACTTCAAAACAGGTGTAATATAATTATATGGATATTTCAAATTGTACAATTTTTCATTTAAAAGAAAAATAAAAGTCTTGGCATACAAAACGTGTCAAGAATAAACAAATTATTGACATTTATAAACTGTCAAGTATAATTTTACTTGACGTGTAAAAACTGTTAAACAAAAAACTCTCTTATTCTTGATATTGGATTACTTGATGTGTAAAAAGCGTAAAGTAATCTCGTATACTTAACGTTTTTTTATCAGTCAAGTATAATTGTATAACTTGTCGCTTAAACAGCAAGTAAATTTTCCTTTTCTTTCTTTACATTAGATTAGTTTGACGCATTAACAAGGATAAAGTAAACAAATACTTGACAGCTAAAAAGAGTGAAGTGTTGCCAGTTTTGGCTCATGGTGCATCCTCATGTATTAGTAATTGTAATGTGTGAAGTGGAAGATTGTGTCTCACTCTAATTTTGGCTATCCGTTAGTAGTTATCTTCTGGTCTAATTCGAAATATTCGGTGATAAACAAAGAGTTAGAAAATCATAGCGAAGTTTTGTCCCTTAGTAAATTCTTTTTGATCTTTGAATAGCGAGTCGGTGATTCCTTTCCCCTGCTGGCCATGAATTTCGATTCAAAATTCCAGCTGAAATACATGAAAAGAGCATAACCCTCGTTCTTCTATCCGTGAAAATAGTTAGTTCATTTTTTATTTTTTATTTTTTGTTATTATTAATCTTCTGATGTTCAAATGTTATTGTAAGATTATGTTGGTGGTAAATTTGCAATAAGATGCCAGATGTTATTAGATTCTGTCCTATCCCGATTCTTTTTGTGGGATTATTTATAATATGCCTAATGTGTTCTTGCATTTTTTTTTTTTAACTCTCTTCGAAAGTGCTGGTTTTCATCTAAAAATGAAAAAAAGAAAGAAAGGAAAACAGTATATAAAAAACATCACTCAAGTGTTGAAGTTCTTTTGTCTTCTGTCTTATATTCTTACATTTTCATCTCCATCCCTACCCATCTTCTCCAAAGTTTCCACTAAAGTTTCCTTATGTTTTGGTTTCATTTTTATCTTCCATCTCTCTCTCTCTCTCTCTCTCTCTCTTGACTTTTTTATTTTTCTTTTCATTTTTTTGGATGTTAGCCTTCCTTCCTACTGTTATGTGTTACCCTTGAGCCTCAAATTGACATTCCAAGAAATGAGATATTAAATTTTGCACCTAAGAAAAGTTACCTATGACCACAAACATTTACAACCCTGACCACAGAAAACAAAGGGAAAGTGGATTTGTAGTACTTTCCTTCAAACATTTCGTAGATGTATGAAAAGAAGAAAAAATATGTGGAGGTGTCCATCAAACATTTTACTTCGCCTCGCTTCCACACAATTTGAAGAGAAACATGGCAATCTTTGATGTCCTTCAGTTTTCTTTCATGAACCCAATCCATGTGTTATCCTGCGTATCTTCAAAAAATAATTGAAAACTAGCATATATAATTGCAAATCTCAGGTAACTACGTACTTGGAGCCAGATTTTCTCATAACATGGCCACCATTTCTCACGTAACTATGTACTTCCAATTGATGCCAGAAAACCTTAGCCAAACCACCCACTACGTAATTGCTTTGTTCATAACTGCAATTTTATCATTATTTTGTTCACAGAGAGGTTTTATCATCTTTGGAAAGGATGAGAGTCAGTATACTACTTGGGTCATGTGCACTTGATATCTCATTCTATTACCAGAGAAATAAAAATCATTTCCCATGGGACGTAGATGACTACCCTAAATTTGTCGTACCTATTAATGCTACTCAATTTCTTCGTTAGCTTTACCTTGACTTAACAGACTAAAATATAATGCAGAAACTTAAAGTATGCCAAGGAAGATACAGAATTCCATTGTCACTCTTATAACTTATCTTAATCTTAAGCAAGATCCTTGACTTACCATGGTTGCATATAACGTTTGTTAAACAAACGTTATATGCAACCATGGTAAGTCAAGGATCTTGGAGACTACTTGAAAGTACTTTGATGCACCTTGGATGGCACAACATTGGTTGTATTTGTGTGGTTCTACTTAGCCTAATTTCAATTGAATTTCGATACTGTAACAGTAATTATTTGTTTATTGTTTGGAGAGATACAAATGCATTGATGGACTATGACCAGCTTTCTTTCTTAACTCTCAAAACAACCGAGTAAACAAAATATCTAATTACTAGCGCATACCTTATGCTTGTTGGAGTAGGATAATGAATATCGATGAACGACCCATTATCTTATTTTAGAGTAATGGAATTCTGAAGGCAATGCTTTTTCCTTGTTTGGTATGTACAACCATTTCCAACCAACCTCTCATTTATATATATTTATGAGTTTCTTGATAATAAAGAAGAGGTCAGACTTCTAGATAAAGAATTAGTTGAGATATTTGAAGTTTTTAAGAAAAAATTCATGTTTTCGATCACCAATTTGATCGTACAATCGTATTCTAAAGTTAGAGAGTATTAGAGAAGACTCTTGTGGTTGTCTATGACTTAGAATCAACCAAAACAATCCAAAACTAAAGAAGAATTTTGAATTCAAAGGTTAGTGCTTTTTGTTTTTATGTTTTTCTATTTTTCAATTTCACGTGTTAAGTTAGATGAAATTAGAATGTTGTTTTGATATTGTGTTTGGTACCATGCTTAATTTTTCCATCATACTAATAATAAGATATGGGTTTTATGCCTATAAGTGATGTTGCATGCAAAATAGTGTGGCCTCATATAACAAACAATCTAACAATCAACCAATAGCTAAAACAAGTAACTAAGGATTTATTTACCAACTTTCCTTACCCTACATGTTCTTCATTGATATGCTAAACTTGGTAATCTTATTCCACCTGACGCATTTCATGCTCAAAATTTAATATTGTAAGCTCTTGCTGTTGTATGAATTAATACAATATTACTAATTTTCTTATATTGAAACTTTAGATTTCTTAACAAATGAACCGTGCACATGAAATGAAACACATTAGGAAATATTAACTCTACAAGTTTACAAATGGTTATGTGTCTCCTTTGACCAATTACTCTCTTCAGTTGAGTGTAAAGCCAAATTCATAAAGAATTGTTCTCAAAATCAACTAGGAAAATTTGGTTATTAGTAAAATGAAAATTATATTCCAAATTCGAATAGAGATTCCAATCAAAATTTGTCCAATTTTCAAAGATGGGGCATTATTTAAAGTATTGTCTCAAATCAAAATAAAGGCAAACTCCAAAAAAATTTCAAATCAAAGTTGGGGGTGAAATTCTACATCAAATTCGCATAAAAGAATTGAGTATATTACAAGGCAAAAAAAAAAAAAAAAGAGAAAAAAAGTTAGAATTCCATATACTACACAGATTTTATTTTGCAATTAACATGGACCATACAATCTACTTTGGTTGAAGTTAAAGTATATTCTCAAACAAATGAATAAATTCATCGTTTGTTTCCTTGGTGTCAAATGTGTGAGGCAAACAACATTTCAAATAAAAAAATTTAGAAAAATTTGACCTAAATTCTAATTTTTTTTGGATAATTGCAAATTTGACAATTAATTTTAAAATAATTAAGTATATAGCAACATTTTTAAAAAATTGCAAATATAGTAAAATTTGTCAAATTCTATCAATGATAGAGTCTATCACTAATAGACCATGTTATAAAAATTGGTCTATCACCGATAGATCATATGAATCTATCAGTGATACAAGTTTATCAGCGATAGTTTTGCTATATTTGCAATTTTTTAAAAGTGTTGTTATATCCTTAATTATTATTCCTCAAATGATCATCTATTACAATTACCCAATTATAAATGAATTAAGTTGAGTAATTAAAGTGGCTTGAATCTAACCCAATTTCAGCCCACTGGTGAAATTTTTTGTCAAAGATGACATTCGACTCGATTCCATCATACAATTGGGCCTAAACCCACCTTAAAACCCATGAAAATTCTCCATAAATAGAGGTATTACCCTTTCATTCGAGGAGGGAAGAAGCAAATGGAAGAATTCATGATGAAGATTTGAAGATTCCACTTCTAAAGCTCTAAAACATTAAGCATTAATCATCACACACATGATATATGCTTAAACAGCAGACACATAATATTTCATATGTGTTATAGTATATATTAAATATCATTAAGCATTAAGCACAATACATAATATATTATTAAACACCAGACACATAATGTAGAGACATTTTTTAAAATAGCAAAATAAATTAAAATATTTACAACATGTAGCAAAATTTTGAATTCTATCAATAATAGAAACTGATAGACTTTCTATCAATGCCAGTGATATAAGCATATCGGTGTCTATCAATGTCTATTATTAATAAAATCTTAAAAAATTTATATATATTGTAAATATTTTGTCAAATTTGTTATTTTTGATCATTCCCTCATAATATATTACATATTATACATTGTATAGAAAATATCATTAGCAATACATTTTACTAATTGTATTGATATAAATTTGTACTTTCACACAAAGTAAAACTTGTTACAAAATTAAAATATGTACACATACATTGTTATATAGTATTATGTTAAATATACAAAGGTATATAAAATCGAAAACAATTTTAGTCACATTAAGATTTTACAAATTAACTTTTAATATATGAAAATTAATTCAAATTAGATGAAATATAATAAATATATATCATAAATTATTAAATTGCATTAAATATATGCAAAACAAAGAAATGACATAGTATATATATTTGACTGATTGTAAATATGGTTATATATTATAAATTATGTGGCATATATACTCTATTCCCTGTAAATTTTCTTTATTGAAATATTTACCGACATATTATATTTCACAACTTCATACACATAATTAATACTATGAAACAAATATGTACTCACTGAAAAATTTTGAAGGAGATGAACTGAATAAGAAAGAATGAACGAAGAGAGGGATCAGACGAATGAAGAATTTTTTAACAAAGCCACCAAAAGAAAAATAATTAAGGAATAATTTTGATTCTAATATTACAATAACATAATTAATAACATACCATATTTACATAAGATATCTAATAAATACAAATCTTATTTATATGTTATAGTTCACTTTTTTTATTTTTTTAAATATATTATTAATAATAAAAATAGGTAATTTGGTCTTTTGGTCTCAACACTTGTGTAAAATTGAGGCTTATTAAGACATTTATGAAAAAATTGACAATTAGATTCAACTTGTTATCATCTATCATATTTAGGGTATAGTACTTAAAACTTCAAAAATTTAACTAAATTAGTTCTATGCTACCTTAATTTTTAAATTATACAACTGACAAATTCAATCACCCAAGCTCAAATTGATGGGCTTGAAGTAAAATGTCGAAAATGCCTCTAGTTTTTCAAATAATTATAGTCATTTGATAACCATATAATTGTGATGTGATCATCATGTGTCATCTGATTACAACTAATTGTTTTTAGTTTTCAATTCTAGTTAGTGGTGTAAGATACTTTTCTTGGATTACCTTTTCATTTTTATAAGATTATTATTTTATTTAGTTTGCCTTTTGTGATAGTCATTTAATTACTTTTTTTGTCATAGTAATTTTTTATATTACTTATGTGATTATCGTCTGATTACTATGTTATACTAATTATAAATGATATTGGTTTGTCATCTTATTGTTATTTAATTTAATACCAAATGATATCTAACTGTAAATGAAATCAATTGGTACATCTAATGACCTTGCCTTTGTTTTTTTTATAAGTATTAAGAATTTGTTATATAATCGGTAATAGTATGAATTTGGTACTATCGCTATATTAGGATTGTGTGCAATAGATATTATTGAGAAAAAATTAAAATAATAAAAAAGGAATATTGAAGAAAGTCCCACAAATGGTCTCTTCAGTGTTTTTGAAGTCAAACAACAATCCATCAGTCTCCTCATCTTCCATACGCAACCCGACAACCGAACCTCTAAACAACTTGGCTCTCTGTTCTTGTGGGTAAGTTTCAATTTCGGATAACCATTCTTAAGTTTTCTATTCTTTTGCGGGGATAAGAACATTTCTCCACATTTCTCTCTCTGTTTCTTCAAGAACAAGAACAACTACAAGTAGTGAGATCGAACCATGGATTCCTCTTCACCTTCTTCCATTGATGCCCTTCCAGATGGGCTCAAAGATAAAGTGTCAACGGTTGACCCCTTTTTGATCGAAGCCCTTCACAACCCTCGACACCGTCTAACCAGTCAGTATTTTCTTTTATTCTAATTTTGGGTTTTGTTCAGCTTCAAGTTTAACAATCTTGTTTCCTCTTATTCATTTCCCTCTTTCTTGTTGGATGACATCTTTTAGGGTTTTTATTTTTATGAACTTCCAACTGTGGTTGGTAATTGTGAATCTGTTATTGTATTTGTTTAATTCTCAACAAAGGGGTTGTAGCTTTTGTCTCAACTTTGATGCCACTTACATAGGTTTTGTCTTAGCTTTAATGGGCATTTGCTAGTTTTAGTTCAGATTAAGTAAGTTTTTGCCTCCATGGAACTAGAAGAGAACCCTGTTCGCTAACTATTTGGTTTTTAATTCTCAATTTTTGAAAATTAAGTCTATAAATACTCATCCAACCTTTCTTATTCTTTACCAATGGTTTAAAAACCATACCAGAATTTGAAAACTTGTTTTTGTTTTTCGAGTTCAACTCTTTTCAAATTTTGGCATGGTTTTTAAACCACCAGTAAAACAGTAACCTAAGAGTTCAACTCTTTTAAGAAATTGAAAGGATATAAGTTAATTTTCAAAATTAAAAAACACCACATGGTTATCAAGCGAGGTCTAAGTTTCTTTTTGTTGATATTATTCCCTTTTTTCAATATACTCTGCTCATTGTAGTTTATTTTTACCATAGTTCTGCGGATGGAACTTGATATTCAAAGGTTCTTGCAAAACCAAGATCAGCAGTTGTTTGAGTTCCAACACTTCCCTACTTCGTACCTTCGACTCGCAGCTCATCGTGTTGCTCAACACTATGGTCTGCAGACAATGGTTCAGGATAATGGTATAGATGGACAAGGGAGAATTTTGGTGAAGAAAACTGTCGAAGCTAGATTTCCAACCATTTGCTTATCCCAAATACCTGCAAAACAATTGGCTGATGATAAACCTGGGCACGTTAAAATTGCTATTAGGCCGAGGCCAAATAAGTTGTCTGATGAAGCAGGTAATTGTATGGCTAAGCAAAGTCATGCTAGGACTGTGGAGCAGAGGAAGGAAGAGTACGATAAGGCACGTGCTCGAATATTCAGCAGCCAAGGTAGTATTGGTCCAGTGGAGGTATTGCCCCATACTGTCATCGAGGGGCTTGGTATACCTCCAAACAGAGATAGGGTGGAAGATTGTCGAGTGAACGATGTTGAGAAGTATACAAGTGTTACAGATGCTGGGAATGGGGCTTCTTCTCGGGTTGCCATTTTAAGAGATAGGGAAAAGGATCTTAGTGACCCAGATTATGATCGGAGTTATGAAAGGTAATGGCTCCTTTGAAACAGACTACACCTATGCTGCTAGCTGATAGTGCCATTATTACATATGCTGTTATTGGTTTCTCCCTATATGATGAGACCATTTTAGCTGATAGTTTTTCAAAACCTCAATTCTTATCAAACTTATTATATTCATTATGCTATGTATTATCTGAATGGTTGGGTATCTAAATGCATATTAATCAACAACTTGTTCTTCATTTGTAGGTATGTTAAGAGCCTTCCAATTAATCTGACTCCGAGCTTGAATTTTGCTCCTTTCACCGTGCAAAACATCACACCTTCATTTACCGGTTACCATGTACCAAGGAACGAGGTTTCACTGGGCTATGTTTCTCCTTCACCAATCAAGACTGTAGGATTGAATCAGGTGTCTAGACCCTCGGCCAATGTGCCGTGGCCATGTGCAGGGATGCCATACCCACATACTGCTTTTCAGGTACATTTAAGATCTTTACAGTACACAGCCTCTGTTCTATCACTTGAATTGATTATTTGGTAAATCTAAAAAGTTACATCACACAACTTGGGTTCATACTAGTGTTTACAAAATTCACTTGGATCGATCTTGGTTAATCTAGAAACAATATGGAGTAGCTACGAAAGTAATTTGGCAATGCTACATAAAACTGCTTTTGCTAATTTTATCCGAAGATCTCCCCCTTCTTCGAATTTGACCATAAAATAGTTGGATGATGTTCTCCCTTTGCTATTGTACCCCAAAGGTTAGGACACTTGGAACTTACACTTGGAACTTGCTCCTTCTCATCAATCTTATTATAACAGTGATGGAGTAATAGATGATAGGTTTTTCTCTCAACTCACGACATAAAATGCACCTATTTGATCAAAAAGATGAATTCGGTACACTGATGAATTCATTGCTCCAAAAATCATTTTAAAAAATAACCCTTCTAAACACACAATACCTGTCTGAAAGTCTATCTTCCAACTGTCTTATCTTTCACAGTTGATTCAATAGTGTTACTGCCTTCTACTCGCTTGCTTGCTTTATTTCTTTAGTGGAGATACATAAACTGTTTTATTCCTTCTAATCTCTTCTAACTAAATTGTCTAAACGGAAGCTACGATCATTTCCGTCCAAACTTTTATTCTAAAAACCCGTATTAGAAACTTTCTAAACTTAACTCACAACTTCATTTCATCATTTACGGTTGATTCAGTAAGATCGTCACGTCCTACCCTCTCCTTGTTCGACCACTAGGACGTTTTAAAGAAAACTAGAATCATTGTCTATTCCAAACCTTGTTTGTACAAACGTCATTTGATTCTTACTTTTTCTTCAATTTTTGCAATTACTTTGTGTTGACTTATTTTTGGTGTTATTGCAGGCTCCATTGTATCAACAATCTTTGAGTTTTGATTATTTGCAATACAATTGAATACAGCAGTTAGGAAATAGTGTTAATTAAAAACTGATTTACTCAGCTAATTATATACTCATTTTGTTGGTTCCAAAACCTCCCGTTAGAATCAATTGTTTTAAATTAAACTCTTTTATTTATACTTACTGTCCTTTCTAATATTCATTATTGAGTGTCTTTCTGGGCACAGTGTTCAGGATTCTAAATTTCAGATTTTGGTTTTTTAAATGGACCAATAAAAGATATTTTTTTTTTTCTTTCGAGAACATTCCATTTTTATTTTGAATTCATTTTAAATTATATGGCTTTGTTGTTTAATAAAAATAAAATAATTCAACTGAAATCTAATATAGACAAACATCTCATGTTTTGACGTTTCTTTGCAAAGGATATTATATGTTGTTGGATTGGTTTTCTTTTAATGTTAAATGTAATTTTAGTAATAAAATTCAATAGGTTGGATGTTACTAACTTGAAACTGAATTGTAGTTATATAACTATTGATAATCAACGTAGGTTATGGATATCTATATCATATATATATATATAAGTATATTTTATAATACTCTTCCTTAAATATTCATTTTATATAAAATAAATACCTTGTTAAGATCTTCCTAGTTTTTAAAAAAAATGTTAGAGAAGGAAGAAGAGTACATTATTTTGTATAATTTAATAATTTTTTCATTAAAAACTTAAGAAATCCAATGGAAAAATACAATAGGCAAAGAAAAAGAGTAATATTTTTACTCCATGAGTGCAATTTCTATTCTCCTAATCCATACATTACTTGAGTTCTTCCTGTTGTCGCATTTTAATGTAGGATATCAGTTTTTCACATGTTGATATATGTAATGTCTTTGTGATTAAGTTTGACAAGTTGTCTTTTGAAGAAATTTGTTGAATATCGTTGTCACCATTTCTTCACCGTGTATAGAAGAGTTTTGGTGAGATATGCTTTGTTCTATTGCATTTTATATATACTCATTTGATTTGTGTCATACAAGCGGTATTGTCTTCAAATAATATTGTTGGTGAATTTTTACTAAAAGATAAACTACATGTTTCTCAAATATGATGGGTCATTGATCTCAACCATACACATTTTCGATTAGCTACATGAATTGCAAGAATTTCTGCATAATTTAATGAGGTAGTGGTAATGTTGTGCTTGTTTGATTTGTTGGAATAAAACAAAGGAATTCTTACAAAAATAGCAAAAAAAAATCGACTCATGTCACTACATTTTTTAAATTGCAAAGGTAGAAAATTTAAAAGTCAATAATATTATGATTACCATCTGATAGTCGTATGATTATGGTCTGTTAGTAGCCTGATATCACTAATTTTGTTATATTGAGAATATGCAAAAAAAATAGATGTTTTTAGATGTTTTTTTCTAAATATTTTTGTCATTTGTGCCATTTTTCTAAAATAAACATAATATCAATCGTCCCTTAAAGACAACAAAGTATCTACTTAACTCCATTTCAATGTCTTTTTTGTTGGATAAGGACTGTATTGCTAATAAATTTACTGAAAATGTTATATCTCGTCTCGTCTTAGTAGCGAGATATATTAGTGCATCTATTGCACTACAGTATGGTACTTCAGGACCAAGTAATTATTCATTATCTTCTTGAAATTGAAATATATCATTTTTCACATCTAGTGATCAAACTACCATTGAAATGTTCAATAGGCATGTTTTATCCATGAAGAATCTTTTTTAAAAAAAATTTATATATGTCGATTGATGAATAAAATTTTCATCAACTAAATACTCGATTTGCAAGCCAAGGAAAATTTTCATTTTGTCTAGGTCTTTCATCTCAAATTCTTTTTCAAGATATTCTATTGTCTTTGAAAGCTATTTCAGGGTTCCAATTATATTTAAATAATCAACATATAAAACTGTAATAGTAAATCCTGACTATTTACTTATAAGTGATTGTACCACATTCTATTTACTTATAATTGATTGTACCACATTTGTCCTGATTGCTTCAATCCATATAATTTGATTGAATATAATTATCTAGAGTTTGAATTATATGATTCAAGTATCTTAAATTTTTCAGGTCTTTCATATAGATTTCATTTTCCAAAGATCCATACATGTATATTGTAACTACATTTGGAAGATGCATATCAAGTTTTTCACATATAATTGGTTAACTAAATTTCTTAACGTAATAGCTAAAGGGATAAAAGCCGTAGGACAACAGAAGATTTTACCGAACCATTTTTCAATTTAATTTGAGAATCTCAAAATATAGTACATATATAGGCAAAATAATATAAAAACATATTTTCTTATTAAGACTTAAAAGCTAAACATGCTTTCTAATTATAGATTAGAGAAAGAATAACTTATTTGTTTATGTCTCTAATCTACAAAGTAAATCTCTAAATTGGAACACTATCCGTCGGATACCTTATCCTCTAGGATAAGATTGATTTGTGGGAATTAATTGGGATGAGAAAAATGTTTAGAGAGAAGTTTTCTTTTTTTTTTTTTGCAGAGAGCGAAAACATTAACTTTTTTTATTAATTGATTAAATAATTTTCTCTCTAGATATTTATAGCTATTTCCTTCGTGGAGTGGAAAGGGGAGTCGGAGAGAATCATTATATTATTTTAATTTAAAAAGTATTAAATTAATATAAATTTCAAATCTACTAATTAATTAACCATTAATCGATTAGTTAATAATTAATTAAAGAGGCTTTTGCAAAAATAACAAAAAAAATTATTATAGTAAAGCTCATGTCACAACATTTTCTAAATTTACAAAAGTATCAAATTTAAAAGTATTGACCCTTTGATAGCCCTATGATTACCGTCTAATAGCCGTATGATATCATTAGTTTTGTCATATTCACAATATGCAAAAAATTGGTGTCATAAACTGTTTTTCTTTAAATATGTTTTTGTCATTTGATGCAATTTTTCTTAATTAGATCATATTTAATTAATATTTCATTTAAATCTTACTTAATGAATATCTCTCCAATATCTTATAGTTTTATATTAATTTAATTTAATTAAATAAAACTAAACTACTCATTATTTTTTAATTAATTAATAGTTAAATTAAATATCTTATATTTAACTTAAATTAAATTTGAATCATAAATATAAGTTTCTCTCCTAACCAATAATTTTAACATGAATCTAATTCACATTAAATTAATACTTGAACTCATTCAAATATTTTATCTCTCATAAATTAATTTTGAATCATATCCAAAATTAAATTTATATAATAAAGTTTGATAAACTTTATATTACAATGTATCACGGTTTATTAAACTAATTCCCAAAATAGTTTTGAACATTTCAAATTATAACGAATATAAATAAATTTCATTATCCTTTACGAGCTAAAAAGGGGACTTAAGGGACCTATAGATCAGAAGTTACAACGATATGAGATTAATTAGCTAAACTCATTAACCACATTAATCAATATTCCTTAACTGTGTGTACACTCCATTATAGACTCATAGCTGAACTCTTCTCACTGTAGATATATTTTTGTGTCTACGAATATAAACCAATAACATTAAGTTAGTCCTTCACGAGTGTTCGTAACACAAATTGGGTTAAATTACCATTTTATCCATGGGTTACCTCTAATCCTTAAATATCAGTGCTCATTTAATGAACAACCTATTTATGATCCTACCAATAAACAGAAATCTCTCTTGTACCATAGAGAGAGTAGAGTCATTTGTTCAAGTCCTAGAGACATCAATTAAGGAAACACTCATTAATTAGACTATATCGAAAAAACTTTATTCCTTCTTTCCAAATGACAAAGGTCCCTATTTATAGACTCGAGAGTGTTCCACAAATTAGAAAAATTAATAAGAATCAAATCAAAATTGGATATTATACAAATAAAATAAAATTTTATTTGTTTAAAATAAATAAAGTAAATTAAATTAGACATTTTGAGATTTTGTGAAAAATTAATAAATCAAATTGGTATTAAAAGATTTTTTTTAATTGATTTTCTTTTTTTTCCCTAAAATGATATAAATAAGTCAAAAAGGATATTAGAAGATTTTATTTAAAACAAATAAATTCTTTTTTTCTAAAATAGTACAAATAAGATAAATGTGATATTAAAAGATTTTTTAAAATAAATTGATTTGTCCTTTTAAATGATAATTATGCTCATTAAAGAAAATTTTAAAAAAATGATTATTAGAAGAAAAAATAAAAATCTTAGCCATTATTATATTTTAAAAAAAGAATATAAAAAATGTAGGATAAAATTAGGTGGCTATAATAAATTTAGAAAATATATTTTTAGGGAATACAACATTTTTACTAATAACAATCTTAATCTTATGAACATAAATTCTCATCGCATCAAATTACAAACACAACAATCATAATGAATTCCACATGTTTCGTTCATCGAGATGTTCTTCGTTCACCAGAATCTCACGATAGACTTGGGATTTTGACCAGAGCCTTTCAAAATCACTCTTTTTTTTTTACCTGGGATTCACTTTCACCAGCGTCTCATGATACAACCTTACCTAGATCTAGGATTCACTTTCACCAACATTTACCTGTCTAGACCTAGGATGCACTTACACCAGCATCTCTCGTTAAACCTGAAATTTCCACCAGCGCCTTGTGATACATCATACCACACCACACATCATTCAATCATTACACTTAACAAGATAAGAAACGTTTTCTCCAAAAGCTTTACATGCAACACATCGCATCTCATTAGTATCATTCTCAAATGTTGAACATCAAACATAAGATTACAGTGTATAATCATTCACAGAGCATTTCTTTCATTTTATAAAAGAACATTCATTTAATTTATAAAGATCACTCACAACAATACTTAGCATCAACTTCTTCTTAGCTTATTTTTTCCTTTTTTGCTTTCAACTTTCTCTCCTCTCTTTGTAGTTCCCTCGATCGACCTTTCAACACTTGGCACTTTCTGTTAACAATTTATTAGAATGCTTAGCATTTTATGCCCTTTTCTTTCGACCTCTTGGTCTTATTTATAGTGACTATTTGGAATGATAGGTCATTTCTACACTTTACACATGTCAAGCTACCACTCAGCAGACCATACAACCAACACAATTTTGACACGTTGTCAATTGTTACTCGTGATTAGACATTTTTTTTTTTAACATTAACCTTATCTCTTTAGAATGCTCAGTTCTTTATCGAGTGACTCTCTTTTTGAGAAGCAACAAAACATTTACTTTCCCTCAGAGGGTCGTCTAGTCACCTCATGTGAATATCCATCCTTTCAACAAATGCCTACTTTGTCGCAATCTTACTTAGGTGTAGGGACTTCTCCTCATGTTACTACATAGAACACCTAGTTCTTTGCATTAAATACCTGCTTCTTCCTCGTCGACTAATTCTATCGTGTCGCCTTGCTTCGACACAAGCATTTCTCCTCACATCACCCTTCCTCACATGCATCATCCATCACATAATGCTTCTTGCTTACACTTAGTCAAATGACTCTTCTCAACAAGACTCCTCTTCAACTGGACTCCTTCTTAGATCAAGGTCTCACACTTTTCTTATTTTATTATATGGGTCATAAGTATTTAGATGTTTTGTTACAATGATTATACTAATGGACTTGCTTGAATATTTTTATGTAAGTTTCCATATGGCTATTTTATAAGACATGAATAACTTAGCACACTTATTTGGAACTTCTTTATGATCTTGTTTTATCTTTGCTCGAGACTAGCAAAATTCTAAGTTTGGGATGGGAAACTCACCTAAAATGTTCGTTATTTGACTCTTATTTAGAGTCATTTTATTGGATTTAATGTGTTTGCTAGTGGTTTTTAGAAATTATAAAGAAAACAAGTATTGGAAGCTAAAAAAACCAACTCAAGCAAAAACAAGAAAAAAAATGAAACAAAAAAAGCTAAAGGCAAGGTTTTTGTGCACAATAGGCAAGTTTGGTGACAATGTAGAAGAGCATTGTTGAACTGCTGCAGAAAGGTGTTACGTCGTTGATGAAAATTTTGTAAATTAGTATCATTATTACAAAAACACATTTTGGTTTGTCCCACATTGCTAAGTGAGCATTGTGGAAGTATGTTTGAAGCAAGATCTAATGATCTTGGTACACAATTGATTAGATCTAGAAGAGAAAATATTTGAGGAATGACGAAGATCGTTTACAAAGTGTGAATTTGTAAAAGTGAAATATATATATATATATATATATATATATATGAGAGACGACGAAGAAGGAAGAAAAAATGAAAAAATCACGTACGGGTGTAAATAGGTGTCTCTCAACCCAAGACATATTTTTGGGTTGGTTCAGTTGGCAACCCGAATAATCAAGATTAATTTTTCAACCTAACCCGTAAAATATGAGTTGAGTTTTTTTCTTTTCATTCCCAACCTAACGTTTGTGTAGCTTTCTAAAAGATCTTTTACCCTCTTTACACCATCGTTTAGTTTTCTACTTCAAACGATCATTTACATCTTACACAATCGAATAACTTTCCATTCGACCGTTTAACTTTCTACACAATCGGATAGCTTTTCATACTATTAACTTCCTACATAATCATTTAACAAAATACTCCTAACTTTGCTTTTATTAAATTATATATATATATATATATATATATATATATATATATATATATATATATATATTGGGTTAAGTTGGATTGAATTAAATTTTTTAACCCCAACCCGAAAAAAACTAAAATTTTTAATCCAACTCAACTCATATTTTAAACTAACCTAACCCAACCCATATAGGTTATTCAGATTGGACTTACACCCCTAATATGAAAAATAAGAAGTAATAATATGAAAAAGAGATAAATAAATCGCAAAAAAGAAAAAGAAATGAAACATCGTCCGAAATATGCAAAATATGCAAGAGCAAACTGGTTGTGAAAATATAATGGGTTTATTTATTTTGTTACACGAATCATAAATATTTGGGTGTTTTGTTATATCTATAAAAATTAACCAAAGATTTAACCATAGAAGTAAGTGTTTAAATTTTAAACTCATTTTAAACAAAATGTTAAAAAGAAAATATCCTTATTAAAAAATGTATATATCTCATAGATAATCCAAACCTATCCTAAATGCAAAATAAATAAGCTCATAAAATAATTTCAGACCCATTAAAAATAAAAAATAAAAAATAAAAAAATCAATGAAGTTCGTTCCTTTATCATCATATTGTAAAAAACCCAATATTTCAACTCATCAATTGTTTTTAATTTATTTAGATAATCTGCTCATCTTTAATTACGTCACTATATCGTGTCGAATCATAACTTATACATAAATTACGTCGACATTTATGAAAGAACAACGCTAATAAAAGAGACGTACGAGAATCAAAGTTCAAAATCGAAACTTTATAATAAAGTGGACTAAATAACACCGACATTAAATATAAGTTACTTAAACCACTAATTCAAACTAAAACTAAATATAGAAACTAAAAGGATATGTTAACCATAGAAAAAGTATATATGCCATTTGGGAGCTTTAAAAGAGGAAGAATCTTTCTCTCACACAAACAAGAAAGTAAATGTCATGTACAAAAAGAGAGAACTAGTTCATCTCCAAATGAAAGAAAAGAAAAAGGGAAAAAAAGAATAAAACCCAAAAAAAGATATTGAATTTGGTGTCCCCAATGGACCTACACTGCAATTTGATGTGCCATTAAAAGAGAATGAAAGAAAGCCAATCAACTTTCTTATCCAAATCAAAACCCTTACATTTTATTATATGTAATATATTTATGAAAATTATCCCATCTTTCTATTAATAATAATAATACTCTCACTTTGGTTTGAATCATCATCTTATATCTTAATTGTACGAGAATATTTGAAATTATAGGAACTAAAATTAACCATGGATACAAAATTTGTAATTCAATCTTCTTAAGCAAAACTAACTTCTATGATATATATACACACACTCATTTGAAACTTCAGGGAAAAGGAAACTGTTTTTGTTCCCAACTTATTGAGGCATGGATGTCATTGTCAGAATCTTGGTGAAAGAATGATGAAATAAATTAAATAGTGAAGAAACTTTGCCAACGTTGATACTTGGAAGTGATGGACCTAATAAACAGATAATAGTTTAAAATAATCCACCAACTAAAGAGTTAGAATAACACAATTCAAAAGTAAAGACCAAATAGAAGTATACCCTTTCTGTATTCCAATAGAAATAGCAATACGATCCGTTTCTTGGGCACAATTATGAGGCGCAAAACAAAACCTAGTAGTCAACTATGAAAAAAGTTCAATAAAGTAAAGATCATAAACAAGCATTATAAAGGACACTCCCAAAAGCTAAGGGCCCCCTAACCCCAACCAATCCAACTCCCTTCTCACCTTTTCACTTCTCTTACATTTCTTAAGAAGTCAGAAAAATGGAAAAGATTGCAGATAAGATCAACTTCCTTTGAATATGAAACCAATGCTTGAATCAGATTCAAGCTTTAGTGCTGAAACAGATCACTTAGAAGACCATTGATGAAGCAAGAAACTTACTTTTTCCACAAACTAAACATTTTCATCTATTCATTGCAGAGGGTGATGAATATGCATCATCAACTCTCACTTATCAAAGAACTGATATATCTACAAAATGCTCCACCATTTGATATCGCTGAGTGCAGCGTAGATTCAAGCAAAAAAAAAACCCTTCTTTGATTTTACCCAACAGTGATTCATAAAATACTTCATCAATTGGATAGCATATGGTTGCCATGGCCTAATAATAGCGTTGGTATGTACATGAACCCACCAGAACAGCTTGTTAAAGGTCAAAACTTATCTTATCCACTTTTCTTTCTTTTTATCTTTTGGAGTACTATATCATATTGGAGTTAGAAGGATCTGAACTTGCTGACCAACCTCTTAGGGGATTTAAAAATATTTAAGTACTATGTTCAAGTAATCGAGTTATCATAATAGTAAGTAATCAATGAAGAACAAAACGCAAGAGTCTGAACTGCAAGCATTGATCATCAACTCGACACGTTCACTCTAAACCAAAATCCTCAATGCTATCGATTTGTGATGCTATTCATATTAATCCATACAGACAGACATACACATGAAAAGATCATAAAGGAAGAAGGTCAAAGATATGGATTCATTTACTGAGATGTCAAAATGATCACATCAAAATGTTCATGTAACAGTGTCAATACACCAACATTCTAATGAACTCAGAATTGTTAAAATAGATGCTCAAATATTATGAGTTTTTCAACTTTTATAATATACAAGTGAGAGAAATACTATCTCTGCAGAAAACTGACCTAGGGATAGATATTAAGTGCCTGCGTCATCATCCTCTGTCCCTCGAGCTCTGAAAGCAAAAAAAATATAACTCAGCTGGCTGCTTCTTCATCCTAACAATATCAACATATGAATCTCTTCCACCCTGATTACACAAGAAGCAGTAGGTTCCGGGATTTTATGAACCTCACCTTGACATCTGAACTGCAAGCAGAAAATCTAATGGCATTATTATGTTGGAGCCACTCGTGGAGGAACTAGTTGTCGGATATGATAGACAGCAACCAATAAAGAACAGGACATGTGGGGAAACTTGACAGACTAAAGATAAACTCCCTATCTCCCTCTATGTACCACCATTAAAGGGATGGGTCTCTCTACTACCTATTTGTAAAAGGAGTAAGCTAGTGAACACTTTGGATTGGGTCATGAGTTTCATATTTTAATAACAGCCAAGCCAACTAAACAGATATCAGGGGACATTAGAAAGAACTATATAGAAACAACTAAGATAACATCAAGAGTTTCAGATCGGACCCATAAGACATTTATACCAATTTTCACAAGAATTAGAACAGAACATAAAAAGATCAGTGGAGAGGAACAAACAAGCTCAATCATCCCCAGTAGGAAATAAGGTGAGGACTTTTCGTCCTCCAGTGGCATTGGCTGATTCCAAATCTTCAATGTAATTAGGAACAGAATTATGCACTGGTGTTCCCATTCTATGGATAGGCTGGGACTGTCTAGCTAAAAATGGGTGCTCGAACTGACCATTTGGCGGCGACCCAAAATGTCCAACCTGCCGATGATACGGCGGCTGGAGCTGTGTATGGCCGGCGACAGCAGCAGCAGCAGCCATCTGCTGCTGGTGATGGTGGTGTTGCTGCAGAGTGGCCATGGGAACATAGGGCAAGAAATGGTCTGAACTGGTGCGAGCAGAGTGAAGCAAATGGGGTGGAACTGGTGAGCTAGCAAACAAATGGTCAGTAGCGGGATCGGATGAACCAACCAAGGCAGCACCTCCGCCGCCGCCGCCACCGGACAAGCCCTGCATTCGCTTGAGATAGAGGCGGTACTTCTGCAAATGGCTAGCTACGTTCTCTCTAGTCAACCCATCGACACTCATGAGCTGCATTATGGTCTTGGGGACAGCATTTTTTATACCCAAATGAGCAACAGCATCAACAAATCGCTTGTGAAGTTGAGGCGTCCAAACAAGGCGCGGCCGCTTGAGAGTCCGAGCCGGCTCGTCGCTGGCGGCTCCGGAGCCCAAATCGGCAGAATCGCCGAAATCCGCGGAGTTTGGCGGCACAATTCCGTTGCCGGAACCAGGGAGAGGATTTGAAAGCGGCGGAGACGGACAAGGCAACGGCGGACTGCTATTGCTGGGATTCTGAATATCAAAAGCCAAAGCTAGATCGGGGGTTATTAGGGTTTGAGAAAGAGGCATCAATTCATCTGGAGATGGGAGCTCGTCTTCCCATCTAGAAAACCAATTCGAGTGTTCTTCTCTCATTATTCCCCAAATAAAACTCCAACTCAATTCACTATTCTTCCTCCTGGTCAACAGTTCAAATACCCCTTTGAAGAAAAACCCAAGAAGAGGAAAGAAGTCCAGAAAGTAAAGAAAACCCAAATGAATCAAGAGGATTAGCAACAGTAAGAAAGAGAAATAAAGAAAAGGCAGATAGAGAAATCCGTCTGTGAATCCGAAGAAGGAAGAGAAACAGAAAAGAGGGAAGAGGGGTAAGGATGGTTGGGAAGATTAGATGAAGATGAAGATGAAGAGTGAAGAAGTGAAAGAAGAGATGATGGATGATGAAGTGGGGGGGGGGGGGGTCACAATTCACAGAAGGGTTGAAGGTGAAGAGAGGTTCGAGGTGGATCTTGTTTTCTTGTAGCTTTTCTTTTCTCCTCTTAGTTCTTTTCTCTCACTAGGGACCGGGGGCGTGGAGGAACTGTTGCTGATGCTCTCCTTGCCCTCATCTTTATTTTTCCCTTAATGTTTGTTTGTTTGTTATGATTTTTTGATAAAATTTTGTGATGAGAATTATTTTCCTGGATTTATGGGTCTCATTAATAATACCTGAAAGTGAGTGTTGTAAAGATCCATAAGATTTTGTTCCCCTATCATCATTTCCTCCACCGCGTGTCTTTCACGCGCAACTCATTTCTTCTATCATTTTTCAATTCAATCTATCCATCCATACCATCACCTATTTCTTCCTTCCTTTATATTCTCATTACAAAAGTTTCTTTTATATATATATATATATATGTATATATATATATGTAAGAAGTCACATGTTTGTTTCTTTATGACATACAAAACTAGAATCCTTACAAAATGCATAATACACCCTCTTATACTCAAATCAAACTTTATTTAATCACCAAATACTTTAATCTACTTCAAATGGTGCTTCACTTACTTTTAGATATAATGGTTGCAAAGCCATCCAATATGGACGAAAACAAATTATTTTGATTTTGTTGTACTTATTAAATATGTAGTCCTAAGGTTTAGGTCACTTGATGTGTTTTTGTTTTACAACTAAAACATGGATGATGGTGGTCATAAACTGTGAGAGTTGTAATTCTTTATGATTACACTTTCAAGCTTATAGAATGCAATGTAATTTGTTAAGAAGGTAGATAAGGTTAGAAATGTAGAAAAAAAGATCCTTTGTGCTTTGAATTAGTTGTGTACTATGTTTCTTTTGTAATTCTATGGCTTTTGGATTGCATGATGTGATGACACCCTGAAAATGTTGTATTTTCTATGTCAAAATATTCATGATCAGTGAAATTTATACATTAGTTTTCTTCTTTTTGTAGAAAATAATTATTTAGATTTAAGATAATTACAAAAATGCCACTGAAGCGTCGACCACAAGTGTTGAACTTGCAAAGCTTGGTATGCTCAAAAACATGAACGCAGTGGGTGAATAAGTGTCGCTATGCTACCTAGTTGCGCCACTATGCCTGCAGTTGATCACAATGCAAAAGCGTCGTAGTGCCACAAGAGTGCTGCCAACGCTTTGACGGGGTGCCAAGCCCCACCACACTATGATGAACTTTGACAAAATAAAAAATTATTGTAGCGCATGTAGGCCTTTTCGCTGCAAATTGAATTCAAATACCCAATTTCTCTCATTTTTGCTTCATACTGTATAATTTTCATTAGAACACTTATCTATTTATTGTGAATCTCTTTCAAAGATCATTAATATTTCTCTCTCAATTCATTTCAAGATTTGTTTGAAATTTTACTTGAGATGTTTGAAGCTTTCCCAAGGATGATGAAGAACTAAAGGGTAAATCTTTTTGGTAATAGGGGTTTATATTATCGAATTTTATCATGTGTTCTTGATGAATTTAATGCATTATTTGTTGAATAATTTTAATTGAATTCTTGTTGATTGAATTGACAACAACTCATGCAATTAAAGTTCTTGAATGCAAATTTCATATAAGCGCTAAGCATCATTGTATGAATTATTGCAAGATTAGTGTATTCATGTTAGGATTAGAGACATTTCCTTTGATCTTGCATAAATTGATCGAATTGGAAACAGCCAAGGATAAAAAAAAGGGTTTTGAAGAATGTAGTTCGGATGAAGAGTAATTTTTATAACTAATTGGTTTTGGTATGCATTAATTCTCAATTCTTGTTCCATGATAGAAGTTCAACTTAATATCTCTGTTCTCAAGAATCTTTAATAAAACTTGTGTTCTAACAACGCAAGAAACTAAAACAATCTTTTACTTGTGCAATTTTACAGATTACGTGTGTTTGAAATTTTGTTTGGTTTAAAGACCCGCTCCTTCAGGAGTTTTTGAGTTGAGTTTCTTCGTAAATATCCATCAAGAGAAATGATTAATACGAAGGGAAATGATAGGAGAAAGATTTCATCAAGATCAATATCCAGAAAAACCATCAAGAAGTTGTGAATGATGGAGAATAAGAGAAAGAGTTACAAAGAGATAACATGGGTGAAGTAAGAGAAAGAATACTTGGAAAGCTTGTCAACCGAACTTGACACAAAGACCATTGGGCATAATGTTTTCGAGACAACATATTGTTCGAGCTCAAACTGAGGCTCATGCATCTCTTCTTCATACTCAAAGGAATCTCTAGTGAAGTTCTGCCTAAGCATCTCAAGGCCTCATGGTATCTTTGAGGAACAACGCAACCTTAGAGCCTTTTCTTTTCCATCAATCGATCAAAGAGATGATTGTATTACTTCTCTTTCGAGTCTATCACTACATGAAATGGTTTGAAGAAATGCTACTCCTTTTTGCCACTCTCTAAGGTTTGGCCCATTGAGGCACACTTTGTCTTGGTAGAGATGAAGTTCTTTTATAGGCAACTTTCGATGGAAAAATTATATTCTTCTGAACATGTCAGCATCGATTGCAGCCTTGTCAAGTCACATCAACTCCAACTGTCATTCTTGTCTTCTAGTGAATCATCTCAAGTGATGGCGTAGATCCTCGCCTAGAGATTGTACTTATCAGATAATATCTTCTTGGTAGCTTTTGTGTCAGTTCCTCTACGATTTACTAGTTTCTTATTTTGTTCCTAATCTTGCATTAAGAACAATAAAAATAGGGTAAAATAGGCATGTAGACTTATGTAGAGTGTATTTCTGAATACTTATGAATTTACAATAAAAGTTATGCATTTTGACACATTTACTACACATTTTGGTCTCATTACTCTACCTAAACAGCTATAATAACTTGTATTTTTACAAGTTATCACATGATCCCGTCATAATTTTAGGCATCCACTGTCCCTTGATTAGTAGTTTAAAAGTCTCTGTATTTGAAAGACCATTAGATTCATAAGCAAGAGAACATGTTAACATATTGTTTAAAATATCATAAATTTGAAATAATGGGGTCCTATTGATATTGGAGACATATATGAAGGTGGAGGGTGGAATTTTATTGATCAGTTTTTTTTTTTTTTTTTTTCATTTACAAAGAGATTTTAAAAGTCTTCCGTAAATTGAGTTACTTCCTCTTCATTAAGAACGTTTATTGAACTCTCACCCTTTAGGCTGCTTAGACGATGATCAATTTCTTTAATAAGTCTTTATTTTTTAGTTCTGAACTTAACTTTTTCTTGAGGTTGGAAAATGTTAGGAGTTTCTTCGAGAGGAGGATTTATAATTTCCTCAAGCTTGAAGACTATGTTGCAATTGAAGAAAGTATTCCGTTAGAATAATTATTTTGAATTTGGATACTTTTTAATTCCTTATTTGTGCAAGCCTTGTTCTCTTTAGATTCTTCGATGATTTGAAAGGGTTTTGCTATAACGTTTTTGTTATAAAAGCTTTTGATCTCAACATCTTCGATTGGAGCATAATCAGCCTTAATTTCTCTATTTTGAGTTTTTCAAGATTCATTTTTCCTTAATGGTGGATGGTCAAATCCTTCTTTTGGTTGAACCATCTAAAAAATTTGATATGTTAAGTATCTTTCCTATTTCAAGATTCTTAAAAATAGTCTTATCTGAATACATTCGTGTCTGTCTCATAGCAGTTCTTGAAAAAAAAGGTAATTCTTGTGGTATGATTTGTTTTACACATAAATTATTTTTGGAGAGATTCTCAGTCATGTTCGAATTTTGAATAAAAAATAATTACATTTAACCGAAAACTTGTATTCATTTCGATTTAGATTGAAGGAATCTAGGAGATTCTCTTCATAATCAAGATGTTCAAATTATATGGAAAAGTTCAGTTTCTTTCTTTAGAGGGATAATAAAAAAGTGTTGTATAAACTCAACGTGGATTCTTGGTAACTCCTTTCTGGAAAAGAGCTTTGGAACATCTTGTTTCTTCAATCAAAATGAGACATCAATGTTTTTGTAAAACCATATTACACAGGTAAACAAGGGTTAAATTTTAAGCCTTCTTCAAAGTTTTCTTGGCCTACTACTCAAGGTTTTGAGAGTGCGTAAGTGTTGTTGATTAAATTTGATTCAATTAAAGAGTTTGAAAAGTCGCACAAAATTGCTAAGACTTAATCTTGAAAAGTATTCAGGCTATTAACACAATCTATCCAATCTTTTTCCAAGACCAACACCACAAAACTTTTAAAATTAAATTTTCTAGCAAAAATATGCAAATAGAAATTCATTGAAGGATCCAAAGGAGAAGAGAAAACACCCATTCATGATTTTCACACTTCATTTTCTTAGAGGATGTAAAGAAAGGTGTTAGGAGAGCCCCCCCTCCCCCCATTTTGTCACAACAGAGAGTGAGTCGTCAAAGTCAACATAAAACTTGTTGATGAGAGATTATACAAACAAAAAACCAGTCCCCCCATTTCTCCAAACCTCCCAAAATAAAAACAAAAAACAAAAAAATTGAATCATCAGTCATTTTTTAAGCATCAATGGACACCACCACCTAGAGCCAACAAAGCTTTGGCTGGCTGAATCAACGCTACCGCTCCTCGCTCTGAACTCGAGTATTTTCTGTATATTACTTGAAGTTTGTTCTTGTCTGCTCCCCCATGGAATCCCACCAAAAGCTTTGCACAATCACTATTATTATATCAAGGAAACAACAAACCACCAAACTTACAAAATCAGCTCTAATCATGTACACAAGTTATTTTAAACACAAACTCTATGTTGATTATTTACTTACATTAACTGCGGTTCCGAGAAACCCGTGTGCTTTTTTAGGGTTTCATCCCAAGCAGGTGTTTTCTTCAGCGTGCATCGAGCGGCGTAGACTGCTGAGGCAGCAATCATCGACGGGCAATATATCATTGCCGTATTGTAATGCATTATTCCAAGTTCAGCCAGAAAATAAACCAGATTTTCCATCTACAAAGTTCGGTGTCCAAATCAGTTTAATTAACTGTCAAGAAAGGAATCCCCTAAAAGAGTTGTACTGATTTCTTGTACCTCGTGGTTCGAGTCTTTGGATGCCTTGATAAATCGAGCAAGGAAAACATATGGTGTGGGAACAGTCAAGGTCCACTCCAACTTCCCAAGTATCTTCTTCTCCATCACTAGAATCTGTTGATGAGTGTAAGCTCTATCCGAAAGGCACACAAAGTCATTTACCTACAACAGAAAATGTGCTGTTAGCACATATCAAATTCATTCTAATCGATGCAGGAGAGATCTCATATTCTTAACACGTCTCGAGTTTTAAGTACCTCTGGAGCCCAAATTTCTTCATACTTGGAGGCTATAAGCATTGCTCCAATTCCCACCAATTGCAATTCCCTTCTTGGAACAATCTTTGTCGCAAGGAAACGATCGATTATATTGATCGTGAGGTAGAAAGTTTCGGGTGAAAGTTCAAATTTGTTGTGGACATCAACCAGCCAATCCACCAAAATAGCCCTCATTGAAGGGTTTATTTCAGGTTGTGAATCCATATAATCATGAGGTCTGCTCTCGTTCTATATACAAATCACACACGGTACAGATTCAGTGAATTTACTCAACAGACAGACGGCTTCCGAACCAAGAAAATATCAAATCAATACATACCTCAGCTTCTTTATAGAAGGTGTAAATATCCTCGACATATTCAACAGCTGCCAACTCGTTACCAACATCTGCAGCGTCAATATCAAAGATCTGTTCTTTAGGTTTCTTGGTTATACCACAGGCAGCCTGCACAAAAATGACCAAATTTTAGAGATCTGTCACAAATTTGAAAAAGAATCATCTTGGTTTCTCAGTTTAAGAAATGGAAAACTCTACCTTGCTTCTAGCAGTCAAGACTGAAGTAAGAGTCTGCGCTTTCTTCTTTGCGGGCCCTTCTCCTTCCTTTTTCTTCTTTGCACATTTGGCTTCCTTCTCTTCAACTTTTTCGACAGTGTCAGGACTTATATCAATAACCTCCGATGTTGGTTTTACAATGACTTTCTTAGTGGCTGGCTTAGGACCTGCTTTCTTTACAGCCACAACACCAGCATCGAGAATGGGAGCAGCCCCATCTATAGTAACAGGCACTTGTTTCTGCATTAGGGTCAAACATGTTAATCCTGAGACAAAGAAGACAACGGAAACTAAATGAATGAAATATATGTGAGAGGAAAACCTTATTGTTTTCAGCCTTTGCAGCAGCTTGAGCATTGGCAAGCAACTGAGCACAGAAACTCCTCGTAATAGGGCGATTTGCCTTTGCATCAATTCCTCGAACAGTTACCAAATTCCCGATATCACCCAGTGCACGGCGGTTCTTTGCCTCCGCTCCCGCTGCGCCCTTTGCTTGTTTTCCTCCGCCGTTCACTGCCTCACCTTCTCTCATTAAAGAAACCCAATTCAATACAAAAGCAAGAGAAAGAATACATAAATAATAATAATAAAAAAAGAATACAAGACTCCATGAAACAGCCAGTGATTTCCTCGTTCTGGAATTCAAATCAAATGCTCAAAACCCAACCCAACAATACCGATTTACAGATCTTCCAGAGAAAATACACAAAGAAATCAACACAGTACACGAAACACCATAGGAATTCGAATTACTACAGAACAGAGGAGGAATCTTAGAAAATATTCAGAAACGAAGATTCAGAAGAAACCCAGAAAAGATAAATGCGTAATTATGTAAAGGAGGAAGAACAATATGGTGTACCTCTGATTTGTTGGGGAACGATTGGTCTTGAAGCCATTTCTGATATTATCAAAAGACGGAGAAAGTTCTTCTTGAGGTCTCTCTCTTTCACTCTCTCTCTCACTCACACACTTTCTTTTTCAAATGAACATGAATTCATTCGGAAGCAATGAGGAAACAATGCCCTTTTTGAAGCTACAGACCGGACGCGTCTCTTACAACGGTCGAATAAGTTTGAAATTATGGCCGTTGGATCTGGAAAAGATCCAACGGCGTTGGGTCGGTCGGGAAAGATAGCCGTTGGAATTTAAAAAACTACCGTTTGTGGGGAAAAAAATGAAATAATAAATAAAAGCCAAAGCGATAAAGGCATAACGGGATCTTTGGATGGGCGTACGTGGCAATGTATTATTGGACACTGATGGAAATTAAATGCGACAGTGTGTAAATTATAATGTCTAAAATACATACATATATATATTAAAATTCTTCTCTCCTTCCTAATAATTCTTTTTTGTTTTCTTTAAAAGATTAAAAATAACATTTTGGAGCATAGGATCTTAATTTATGTTCCTGTCAAATTTAAATTTTAATCCCTTAAAATTTATTTTTTATTCAAAATTCATTAAATATTAATAATAAGTTCTAGTAAGAAAATAATCCAACCCAAAATACTATTAGATATAAAAAGAGTTAAAAAAATCACCAAACATTTAAATTAGGAATGGATAATAAAATATAGGAGCTAAATTATATTCAAACTTTTCTAATTATATTATAAATGGATTAGGAGATTTAAATTATATTCAAATTTTTTTAATTATATTATAAATGGATTAGGAGATTTAAACATTCAACTTTAAAGAAGGTAGTACGTTTCTAAAGTAACGTGAACACAGATCTTTTGTTAATGTATCTATTTGTTGAACTATTACACAGTTTTATAATCACTTTCATAATTTGCGTTTTTCTAGAGTAATTTAGGTACGATGTATTGTTTGAATGTGAAATAATATCAACTGCTGGTTAATATATTAAAGTTTAAATGTAATTTTTTTAATTTATGTCATTCTTGAGAGTCCTCAAGTTACTTTTGTTATTATTTTTGTTTTTGTGCCTATACAGTATTAGTTTATTTAAAGGTTGCATATATACAAATTCAATTACAAATTTGTACAATAATTTATATTTCAAAAAGTTATTTTCTTCTTCCCTTTCGATTTGCTACCAAATATACAGTTAATTTTTTTTCTTTCGTATTTCGAAAGTTGCACGATAATTATAATTTCATTTTATAGAATTAATTTTTAAAAAATAATTCTCTTAAAAGAAAAATTATTGAAAATGACAAAATGGTAAAAATATTTACCAAATATAGTAAAACTTTATGAATAATAAACATGGATAGAATTCAATCAATATTTATAATTACATTAATAAATACTAAATACTAATGAAAGTAGGTTAGTGTTGATTATTAATCTTATTTTGTTATATTTAAAAATGTTCAAAATATTAATTTAATACTTCTGTTGTGCTGCAGGTGTTATGTAAAGTTTTAAAAGAAAATTTAAATATAAAAGTTTAATAATATAAATCAAATAGAGTGAAAGGTTAAAAAATAAATCTATAAAGAATTATAAAAAACAATAAAAATCAAAATTAAAAAAAAAAGTTAAAAAAGTTAAAAGGCAAATGTTTTTAACATAATAGTAATAAAGATTTAAAATCAAAAATAAATTTAATCTTTATAACGAAAATAAACGCCTTTTGACCTTAAACTTCACATTAAACTCTTAACAAGATGAGCCATCCCAACTTAATGCAAACTCAATAGGTCTTTTATATTAATATGTTCTTACTCACAATATCAATAATGTGAGAGATTTAGATCATTAAACAAATCTTCACCGTCAAACTAAAGAGTCAATAACTTGAGAGATTATCCACACTTATCCTAAACAATCTTAAGTACGATGAACAATGCTTCATAGTTCTCTAAAGTCTCTAATCTTTCATTCAAACGACATGAATAATATCAAGTTCATGCTAATACAGTAGGACTATGTGACATCTCATTAAATTTACTTAAAGCCTTAATAATACCTTGTCCAAATCGCATTGATGGCACATTAACAGCTTTCTAAATTCAAAATTAGTACCTAAAACCATTTTATGTTTCGAAGCTTATAGAATTAACACACAAAAAAACTTCAAAGTTAAAAGGAAAGTTCATTTTCAACCCTTAACATTCAAATCTAGGAAAACTTAATGGGCATTAAAGAACTCTAGGAAAACTCAACCAAATTAATCCAAACTTTCCAAGAACTTAACAAAGTAATCTAAACTTCAATGGACAGTACCATAACTACCTTCAAACTTCGAAATCTAGCATCCAACATCATGGGTTATTTAATATTATCACTAAAATTAGGTGGCTACTCAAGACCCGCTCCACAAAGCTAAGAATCTTATCCAAGTTGTGTCAAAATGCCTAATTTCAAGCTTCTAAATGACTAGACAGCGGCTCAAACTCCTTCAAAATTTGAATCAAACATCAAAATGTAATGGATATTATGAAAATCAAATCGAAACTTAATAGGAAAACAAAAATCACCTTAAAACAACCCCAAACTGATCTTACGTTTAGCGACAAATCTGAATGGACAATGGATATGCGCCTGAATTAATTTTCAATGAGTTACCGCGCGCGGTGGTTGAAGGGGCAAGAGAGAAGCGGCTCGTGGCTAGTGCAAAAAGTTGGACACAAACGACAGGTGCAACGCGAGCTAAGCAATGACAAAATGGAAACTTCCACCTTCATATTTGCAAGGACAGGAAATGGTGGGGCTTGTTGGTCGTTGTTTGGTGAGTCAAGCAGCCCACAACGGTTGACAGTTGGTAGTGCCGAAGAATGGTGTGAGAGGTGAGAAATTTCAAGAGAAATGGGACATGAGTTCCTTAAAGAAGAAGATGTTTTCTTTTTTCTCTTTTTTTTCTTTTATTACTTTCTATTTGAATTTCAATGATGATCTCTCATAACCCCAACTTGTATTGTGTAGAATCAAATGTTGGAATTTCAGTCCCAACCCGTCCTAGAGGGTTCTCAACCACTATTCTGGAAACAAGATATGCAAGACTATTTTGGGTAGACAACCGGACTACTCAAAGGGTCTTGGTTGGAGCCTTAAACCCAAGTCTAGAAAGAGTGCTGCTTCCGCTTCTTCCTCCTCTTATGACTACCAGGCACACATGGCAGAGGTTCGCCAACTAAAGGATAGCCTTGAAAACACTAACCACATGATTAAAGATGAATAAAGACTAAGGGAGAAGGAGCGGGATCGGCTAGTGACAAACCTTGATAAAAAAAAATAGCAGACCATGATAGACAAATGGAAGAAATAGTTCGAAGAATGGAAGAAAACTATGCATGACAAATGGAAAGGATGAGGAAGATGATCAAGGATATGAGTCGAGCACATAAAGGGCCATGAACACATGGGTACGTACTTTTCAACATTTAATTTGGTTGATTCCGCATCTATGATATTCTAACCGTACTTTTATCTCATTTGAAGGTTTTGCGTTTTTTATGTGGCGTTAGCGACTACTGAATATCTAGAAGATAGCTAAGTGTAGGTTTTTTTTTTTTTTTTTTTTTTTTTAAACTTTAATGTAGTTGTTGTAAACATTTTGAACATATTATTTGTGCGTTTTGTTATATATATATCATACTTGATTTATTATAAATTACAATTTCTTAATTTTCACAATTTATTACGAATTTTATTTTTTGCCAAACGGAGCGAAATCGAGAACAATATTGAACAATAACAAAAACAAAATAATAATGATAATATCAAAAAACTAATAAATAGAAAGATTTTCCGACGCATGGTGACGTCAGGCTCAAAGACTTTTCCTAACGTTTTGTCCATGCGTTAGGCAAAAATTTTTCCCACACGACGTCAGAATACCTAACTACGTAGTCAATGTGTTTAGCTTGTTACCAACATTGTCAATACGTCGGATTTGTTTGCATCGAAGATATGTTGTTGCCGACGTGGGCCATCTGCACGTTAACCAATGTTTTTTCGACGTTGTGACTCGCGTCAAAAATACGTTGACCAACGCATGTGTTCACCCTTAGGGCATTCCCTAATTTCTTGTAGTGTCTGTTGTATTAAGTGTTTTATCGTCTTAAATGTGAATTTAAGTGTAAAGTCATCAAGCATTTAAATCAAAACTTAAAGACATAAGCTGAGATTTCTGCATTTAACGCGTCAGAAATGTTCAAGTCATACCGCGTAAGGCAATGCGTTGAGGAGCTTGTGAGATAGGGTGTGACATTTCATGTTCAATTACATCTTTGTACCATTTTCCTCAGCTCAAGCGTTTACTACACTCTTTTATCTAAGTTGTGGTTGTGTAGAGTAAACTCAACGCATTTAGCAAGTTCCATTAATTCCACTACGCATGATGTGTCTTCCAATGCCATATCACATAGCAAGCAAAGGACATCTTATATCAGATCACAAAGCAAGTATAAGGCATCCTACTCAAGATCACACATCATGAATAAAACATTCCATTTCAAAACATACAACAAAAATAGAGCATCTTATCCCAGAACACAACATGGATAAGGAATCCCATCACATTTCATCATTTCAACTTCTATAAGATCTTATGCATTTCTTAAATACACACTATCTCATCACATCATTCTTTTTCATAACAAATCTAATTCATTTATAAATCATATACATTTTATGAATTGGAAAACATGAGAGAAATCACATGGTCTTAACAGAATTATAGCAAGGATTTAAACATATTTTAAAAACTCTTTTCATTTTGGAAAATGATTTATAAGAACCACTCACGATCATAATGACACTCGGCTAGCTACTTAGCCACAAGCTCCCTTGCATTTCCTTACAATTCTTGTCTAATTCAATCTCATTTTGGATCTTTAAAACCTAGGAATTTCTCTCAATTCTTTCTCAAGTGAGATCAGGGTAAAAGTAGCTTCAAAATGACCAGATTTTCACCTATTTATAAACCTCTTCGGCGGATGTCGCTAACAAGTTTAGAAGATAGAAGTTTTCCTCCCAAATGTTACCTATATAAAGTCATCTCCGTCAACTTACCAAGGGGACGCCTGAATGGGCGTAAGAAGCCCGAATAGGCCAAATATCCTAAAGAGTGGCAGAAAGGAATAGCCTTTCCGTCGTCTATAAATGTTTCTTCTTCTGTTTCGATTAGTTATAAAAGCGAGAGTTTGATCGTTGAGAAGGAAAGAATCCATACTTTCGTTGTCCCTTAAATTGTTATACTTTCTCCACTCTCTTTTCTCCCATTTTTTCACTTCTTTGTAATATATGTTATTCATATTGTACAATGGCCTAAGGCCTACATTCTTTATATATATTACATGTTTATGCTTTTTCAATCCATCATTTCTTGATTTTTCACCTGCCAATGTGTTATTAGTAGTTAAGTTTGTAATAAGTTTTTGATAAGGAATCTACCTTATAATTCTTATTGCATTAGTTAAGCTATATTCATCTCTTGGCCAATGTCAATTGTCAACTATCCGAGAGGTCAAATAGCAAGGATAAGGCTAACGTGCACAAGGAGAAATTTGGCAACAAACTCTACCTTAGCGAGATAACTTCCAACATTTGTATTCCAAAAGGTGAACAAGTGTGGACATTAGGTGTCAAGAGGTTGTTGTCCTTAAACGCGAAGTTCTATAAGTTTTTTAAGTGAATACTTCCAGATATACCTCACCTAATTAGACTTAGTCATGTGGATCCCGAAAGGAGACTATGTGTGGCGTTTAATACTCTAGGAGAAGTACACCTTAATCATAAGCTGGTTGAGTAAGTTAAATTGCATCAAAACTCTTGCATTGCTTAATTGCCTAATGACGTGTAGACCTTCCTTCACTCTCTCTCGCATACAAGTTAGTTTGCATACAATTCCATTCCGCATTCTTTTACTCCCCTTTACAGATTTTCTAGGCGTACACAAGTAGTTTTAATTCTAGTTCTAGTTCTTTTATACCTTAGTAGTTAACTCTCATATTGTCCAATTAATGAGTAATTCTCTAGAACTAATGTCTATAAACAATTACCAGTGTTCAACCTTGGATCATCTAGGTAAACTCATTGTTTCGCTTGCACTTGGACAAGCAGTAGGAAAATCTGTACTCAACAAGGACTTAAGTATTATGCGATGAAGAGGTATATCGCAAGCATCGTACATAACCCATTACTCATCACCTAGAATCATAGCATGAGATACAGAGAGTTGCGTTGAGCGCATTACACGCAATGACCTAACTTAATGTCAAATCACATTAGCGTTACACACACAAAACTATTAAGTCCAAACAAACAAGTAATGACAGCACTACTTCCTGGTGAAGGAAGCTAAGAAAGCATAACATTCATCACATAGTCTCCTGGTGGTGTAAAGTCTTTGACGCATAATTAGTTCTTTTTCACAAGCATTCTTATCACTAAGGCAGAAAGCAATTAGGTCTCACTTTATTTTTGTGTAAATTTGAAGCTTAACTAGCCTTTTATGTAAAACAAATGATAATTTTAAGTTTTTAATGTAATTGAGCCTGTATATTAAAACCTCTAAAATAAATCCCATTTATTCCCATTTATCAATCATTTTACTTACCATTCCAAAAAAAAAATCAATTTCTTTCTTTCACTTTTAATTTTCCAAATAAAACTTTTTCATTAATCCAAAAACATTATTTGAAACAAAGACAAAAATAGTAAATCAATTGTTTTTAAAAGAATAAATGTATATTGAAAAACTAAAAATAAAATGGTTAGACTACTCAATGAAACTATAGATATTAAAAATAAAGAATGGTATAAAAAGTGGCAAAATCAATCACAAATGAACCAATTGATTATAAACTTATAAGCTTTGTTACAATGATTAGGCAAATAAAAAAGGATGCCTAAAACAACTCAACCTAATTAGTGAAAGAAGAAAATAAAATAAAAAAAATTACATTACAAAGAAGCCAAATTTTCTTCACTCACAAACCATATTACTTATCACACTCCTAAAAAAACCCTACTTTCAAATTCAAAATTAACCAAAAGAAAGGGTAAAAGAAGGAAAATCTCAAATTTCTAAGAGAAACATCAGTTGGTTAGTTTTCACTTTTATGCTTGATCGTCTGGACCAGCCAACATCACCTGTCACATTGTTTGTTTTACTACTTCAGAACTTGTATAAACACAAGAATTTATACACGAAAACGAGATGTGATAGATTACCAAACACGAAAAAAAATAGTCCACAGTTGAATGGATGGGAATGTGAATGTGATGGTTAATAATATGATTGATAGAAATTACTTACATTGCAGTCATTGGCATATTTCCGAGCAAGCATGATTGCAGCGTTTCTATCTCGCTCTGATTCGAACATCAACATGAAAGAAAGTCCCTTTCTTCCTTGCCAGAAGAGTGCCTTGGTTGCGGTACTTCTGTCGTCTCGAACTCCACATAGCTAGAGTCAAGGGGGGAGACGATGAGAATCATATTCATTGACAAAAAGGTCAAAACTAAGAAACGACACTTGGAAGACATTGAAGGAAAGTTGGAAACGGTTAGTGAATAAATATAACCTTCGTCAATCTATCAATGTTTTGAAGTACATAAGAAAGAAAATTAAGATAATACAACTTTCGAGTTGATCTTAAAAGTAGGTCTTCGTTCAAAACAAACTAACAGGAAAACGCTTATGACAACTGTTCTACAAAGCTTGTTTCCTCTAAACTCTTTCTAACAAGAACAATAAGCAAACTTAACTCCCAACTGTATAACCATTATACTTGTATATTCTATGTCAAAAATTCCTCTCTTTATTGTTCTGTCGTCTATTTCAATGATAAAATTATTGCACATTGTTATAATACCTGCATCGACGACGAGTAATTTTCCCGAGCTTTCGTAATCCAACCTCTGGATAGCTTCATTCTCATTTTCCCAACATGAAATACATGAACAGAATTTGATGCATAATCTTGTCCATTCATCTGGGATATTGTTACCTGCAGATTAAATCAAGCTTGAGAAATTGATGTTCGAAAAGTGTCCACCAAGATTGCGCTGCTAAGCTATTGGGAATACAATTTTGTGATCGTAGTTACGTTTACGGCATCGGTTTTTTCAAGGGTAGAACTCATTCACCAAGTAAAAATTTAGCACAATACAACTTTCTGACTTGCATGCTTTACAGACAAGGATGAAGTAGACACAAACCTACGTGTATGTATGTATTGGATGGAATTAAAGAGATGAATTACATACGTTGAATTCAGAGTTAGATTTTCGCAAGAGCATCTCAACATGGGTTCCGAGCCCTGCAGCTGTCAGAGGCAATTTTGTCTGTCAGTTTTCTTTTACCGGATGGCAATGGGTGGGGAGAGGGAGAGATACTGATTGGTAAAGGATGACTAAAGAATCACAATGAGAAAAACCAACCACTTTCAATAGGACCGGTTGTCATCAAGTTCACTTTTTGGCCATTAGACACTACTTCTACTTGTAAGGTTCGCCCAACATCGAGCGGCTCCAGGGCATAGATTGACTTGGTGGCACCTGATAAGAAGGTAAAAAACAGTTGAGGTGTAAAAACAAACAAAACTAATACTAAGAAGAATACATCATCTTAAAGGAAGAAATTGGGGAAATGATAAGCCAGGTAAAAACTAGATATCACTAAGGTCAGAAAAAAGATATCAAGAAGAAAAAAATGGTGAATAAAACAGAATAATGCAAAAATAAACAAGACAGTACTGCGAAAAAGTATACACTCTCGATCGGCAACCTTATCCATCGAGCCCATGACAAATGAAATCGTGCAAACTAACAAAACAACCTTGTACTATAGCATGTTATAAACTTTTACTTATTGACAGTTGTTCTAATTAAAACAATGGCGTTTACTATTCACCAAAAGTAGAAAAAGATGAACTAAATGTATCATCAAGGAACAAAATAAACTCATATGCATCATATCAATGTTATTTCATTAGTACAACATGTTCATGAACTTAAAACAAAATGTTTACCTGTAATTACTTGCTTCCAGCTGCAATCTGATGACATCCGATACCATTGAATCGAACATTTTGAAAGTGGGGGTGCCACATCTGAGGCACATTTGATTCTCAAAAATGAACCTAGAGTTTCAGAACCATCCAAAACATAGAAACAAGACTTGTTCTCTGCAGCCCTTTTGCACATTGTGAGCTGGATAAACAAATGATAGTGAGAAGAAAGGGTTTTGGATGGTTTTTTTACATCACACTCACTTTGTTTCTACAGTATTATGCCACATATATGCCTCCAATTATCCAAATTAAACATACCTCTCTTTGGAGCTTTGCTGAGATTATTGATTTCTCTCGAATTGTAGCTCTTAGCGCACGAAGCTCATGTTCCATGCCCATCACCTGTGCAAATAGAAACACAAGTAAGACTCATCAAGTGAATCCACTGAACGATTACTAGCTGCCCTTGTACTTGCACACTTGGTGATTATTAACTTCTAACTTGTATTATCATCAGCTAGGATATCGAAATTCAGAAAGTAGTTGTTGACAAAAGATTTCCTCATCATGGGGGTCAGGCAAATTTATATCCAGAATGAGTTTTTAGAATCCATGTCAGTAAGATAAAATACTCTTTTAGAAATTAAGCAGAACTGGAAGCTTTCATTTGAAAAAAAAAAACATAAGCTTGATATTTGGATCACATATACTATTGTTGAAAGCTTTCAATCAATGTTAAAATCGAAACAATTAAGCAAATAAGCAAGATGAAGTGAGCACCTTGCTTGGTTGATGCAATTGTTTAATTCTTCTAGCCTCTTGAACTTCCTCAACGAGTCCGTCGACGTCCTGTCCATAACACAAAATTTAAGAATTTCAATCATGTTAGAACCTAAAACCAGAACAAAAACAGTAAGAACCTTGAACCATAACAAACTTTAAATTAATGCTGAAAGTGAATGAAGATTACACGGATAAACACAAGGGTAAATAAACAAGGCTTCTATATACATGCGCCCAGTTGATGCAAGCACAGAATACCAGAAAAAGCACTCTACTAAATTTTCAAAATTGCCTCTAGTGTATCAAAGTTTCATTAAATTTAACGAACTGACCCTTGATTTAAAAGCTTTTGAGCAACCTGTGAAAACCTAAATATCTCACAAGTTTTTACTACAAAAGAATAGGTTTGAGCATTCCTTTTTAGCCCTCAGTTCTAAATCAAATCAACAAAGAAAAAACTGAAGAGGGAGATACTTAACACCCGATGGTCAAAATATTGTACTATAAGTGCTAGACAGTTATGTACTAACGAACAGTAACATGGATGAAATATGAAGTATTTTGTATTCCATGCTGTCTCTCTCACAAATGCCCACAAAGTAGGTCTCAACAAATTTTGACAGCTATGCTTACTTGAGGCAAGGCACATAATTAAAACACCATAATCAGAAGGCTTGGATGGAATTCAGAGCTATAGCTAGAGAGTTTCATCACATTTTTCTAACATATCACTCATTTCTAATTTTGTTCAATAAGTCGATCTTGCATTTATCTTCTTGAACATAGGAGAACTAAATTTTGAAATCATAATATAATATGAAATTGAAAACTGTAATTGACAGAAAATGGGAAGAGGAAGAAACTTGAACCTGTTTATTAGAGTCGTCAGAATTTTTTTCTTGTTCCTCAAGAGCTTCCCCAATTCGCTGCACAACTGCTCTTGCACTCTCAATTTCAGCACAAGCAAAAGACTTTTCCTGGTTAACCAACCTCTTAGCATCTTCAGAAGCCTAAAGTAAATAAAGTAAGAACAAAAAAAGGTATTAGTATGGCAATCCTACAAAGAAAAACAAAATGCACAAATAATAAATCACTTGACATGAGGAATATCATAGTTCACCCACAACATTCAACCACGTCTACAAATGTTTATAACTTCCGACAATCATTTAGTTAGATCATAATAATAATAGCATAATGAAGACATGCAAGTAGTAACAGAATGTGAATCTGATAACCTGTTTGAGAAAGGTTGCCAGCTTTTTCACTTCAAACTTTTCTTGAATCAGTTCTCCTTCTTTTTGAGTTAACTTAACAGCTAAAGCTTCCACCTAGATGATTTTGGATGGCAAGAATACAAAATATTAAGTGCACTTGCAACAAAGAAACGAACAACAAAACCTAATGTTGCAAAAACGGAGAGGATAAAAATGAAGAAGAAGATCTAGAACTCAAAATGAACAACAGATTATGGTGTGGGGAGAGAGATTGCTAATATTAGTCACGGTCTACAACTTTCACAAGTTTAACCGTCATCAAAGTGGTCAACAAACTCACTGGTACAAAATGCATGAAAATG
This sequence comes from Cucumis sativus, assembly GCF_000004075.3. Lineage (NCBI taxonomy): Eukaryota > Viridiplantae > Streptophyta > Magnoliopsida > Cucurbitales > Cucurbitaceae > Cucumis > Cucumis sativus. The sequence continues at coordinate 18,852,654 of NC_026658.2, forward strand.
GAACAGGTTTTATGTAACAATTTGAACAAATAAAAAATATTCATCAAGAGAAAATAAACTTCACCCCTGTGACAGAGGAAATGGTGTGAGTAATGCTTTCAATACTAATGTTCAACTTGATCTAAATCAACAGACTGACATGAGAAGGCGTGAGAAACGAACCATGGAGATAGCTTTCTCCACATCCTCCTTATTTCGCCCAGCCAAACGACCTTTCAGATATTCTAATGCATCTCGAAGCTTCTTCAAAAGAACATGTCCCTCCAGTGAAGGCACTTCCCTCAGCTTCGCCTGAATTGCAAGAGTGTCATTTACAATCCAGTTAGTTGAATTAGAAGTGAAAGATCTTCAAAGAAGAGAGTCTATAGTGATACAAAGCTAGATCAATATAAGTTTAATGACCAAAGTATTCTTTCACTAGAAAAGAAAGTAGTTTGAACCTCATCAGACAGCTTAGCGGCAGAAGACAAGTTCTTGTCGAATTTACAAGCAAGGTCGCGAACTGAGAGTCGCTTGTGCTGATCTGACAACTGGGCAGTTTCTTGTTCGATAACCTCTTTAAGAGAAGGGCCCTGGTCGTCATCCTGGGGCTCTTCTAAAATCTGATTGTCAGGTCCTAATTTATATTTTGGAAATTGATTGGAGGCAAAGCTAACATCAACTGAAACTGGCAAAATTCCCTCCATGTGCATAGTTTCTTCAAACTCAGGACTAATCTTCGTCATCGATCTGAATTTGATTCTCTGTTAAAACAACAAGATTGATTTTTCAATTTTCAAAAGGAAACCAAATGATGAAACACGAACAATCCCATGATCCATATGGGAAAAATGCATTGTTTTAGTTTATTTCATTAATCTGTCAGTACCCAAGAGCAGATCAATTGAAATGGTGAATCAATGGATCGATTAACATAGAAACAAAGTGTGAAGATTGGAAGCCTATTTATTTGTTGTTGTTGTTGTAATTATTTCATAGGATGGGGTAGGAGACCAGTAAGGTCTTACCTTTCCAGTTTAAAAAACTGGAAAATTTCTTCACCAATTTGTTCCAACTATTCACCAAAATTCAACTAAATTCCAACGGTTCCAACCAAAACTCTCTCTCCCCAGGGAAGAATGTTTTTGTCCAATCCACAAGGTCAAAAAACATACAGATTCCCAAAAGATTTTCACATCCAGAAGGAGAAATCCATACCGTAAAACCCCTTGTTCTTGAAATGTACTCTTCTTTCCAATAAAAGAACTGAAACTTTTCAGAACGAGAAAAAAAAAAAAAAAAAATAGAAACACAACATTCAGAGCAAAGAAAAAGAACTCTCAGCAACTACAATCCAAACCCTCCAATATTCTACATTACACAATCTCTTATACCAATTACAACAAACCAACAGAGGAAACAAACAACACACTCAATAAAAGAAAAAGGCACAGAAACCAAAAGGTACAACCAGGCAGAGAATTTATCTTCAACCATCAAACTGAACTTAAAAGTTGGAAAAAAAAAATAAGTGGCTCAAGGTCTCAAAGCAGTCAATGTAAGACAGAAACAGCAAAACCCCAGCTGACCAATATCAAAATGCAGTTCAAAAACACCCAAAAAAACATAAACTTACAGATTATAGGCAAAATATGGCGAAAAACATGGAACCAAGCCAAACCCAGATCACAAAAAAGAAGTTGTTCAAGAAAAAGGAGAGAGAAGAAAGGGAAAAACAAAGAGGTGGAGAAGAAAAAGAAGAAGAAGGAGAATAGAAAGAATCTAAAGGGAGGAGGTGGTTATGCCTTGCTTTTTGTAAAGTGAGAAAAAAAGAAAAGGAGGAGAGGGCTATGTGCAAAAAGAGTCTAAAAACCCAAAGACCTGGTTTGTGTGTCACTGACCTCCCTGTCTGGGTCTAGCTCCTCTGCTTTTGTCAGCAAAATTGAATAAAAGAATAAAATTTGCAAATTTGCTCTTCCTTCCTTCTTTCTTTATTTTCTTTCCCTAATTCAATCACATCTCTTTCTCTTTTTCTTGACCAGTCTCACGTGTTACAGTGGGCACAATTTTTATGGTGTTCAGAACAAAAACCCTCCAAAATCCAAACCCTAAAATCATGTCCTTTCTCAACTAATTCTCTTTCTTCACATTCACAGGGGATTTGTATTCTTTCTTCATTACAAAGAATCCATCTTTCATTTCCTACAACTTGCTTTTTCTGTTTTTCTTATTGATTTTTTTATTTTACTGAAACATTTTAATTTCTTATCAACTTGTGTGTTTCCTTTTATTAATATTACCTTCCCAAATTTAAATAATAGAAGTTTGAGTCTACCCTTCCAAAATATAATTCTGCTTTCATTGCTAAAGCTAATTTGGTTGTGTAGTTAAAAGAAGAAAAAGAAAAAGTTCTATAATTTTGAACTTTAAATTTGATTTTTATTACTCAATAAAAAACATTGGATGACAACAATGACTTATGTCATTATATTGATAAATAAATTGCTATATTTGAAAGCATACCCCAACAAAAGTTTAATAAATAATTCATATTCTTTAATAAATAAAAAATATAAATATTCTAATGTTTCAACTATTGGAAATAATAAAATTGTACAAAATATTTTAAATATATAGCAAAATTTTATATTATATCATCGATGATAGACATTGTTAGACTAAACAGGGATCTATCTATTATAATTTAAATTTTTACTATATTTTCAAAATGTTTGAGAAGTTATGATATATTTAATAATAAACTATCAGTTGCTTCAGATTGCTTCCAATTACTTGGCAATTAACCCAAAAAAAAGCATTAATTTCTTGAAAAAAAATATATTTAGATTATATTATATTAATTGGAACAATAAATAAAAGTAATATTGACAACTCAAAGGTGGAAAGGTCAACTGATTTGAAATATTATCCATTATGGAGTTTAGAGAATTGAAGTTAATTTAATGTGTTTATGCACTAATTTAGGTTTGAACTTTGAAATGTCATTTTCTTATTATTTAGAATTAAAATAGAAACAATGGATTGTATTTGTATTAGGTAAGTTGAGATAATAATAATAATAATAAAAAAGAAAAAAAAAAGCAATAAAATTAGGAGTAGGAAGAAAAGAAAAGAAAAGAAAGAAAGACTGTAAAGTTGTATATTATTATTAGTATTATTAAACTTAGAAAATAGTTTTGGAAGTTTCATGCTTCACCTTGACACCATCATTGCCTGGTTCCCTCTTTTGTAGGTTAAAAATAAGAAAATAAGGTGATTTTTTTCTTTTCATTTTAGTAAAAAATAAATAAAAAGGAAGGCTGGCTGCTGCAGAACACGCGCGAACGGTGGCGCGTGACATATAGTACGGTTACCGCTTCTGTCCAAACCAATACCTTATGTTCCCAATTTACGGTAATGCCACTAACTATTTTTTTAAAAATAAATAAATATATACACAAAAGATAAAATTCCTGAGGCCCACACAAGAATGACCCAAAAATTGGAAGAACAAAAATATGTGAATCACCCTTCATTAATAAAACGGCACTTGCATGCACAAGAAAAAGCAGTGTCCTCCCTCACTCAATCAAAAGAGCATGGGAGATGAGAAAAAACTTATGGACAAATATGAACAAACAATCATACATTAATATTCAGGGTAATGTTGCATTTCACATTTTAAAGAAAAAAATATTGCATAATTTGACCATTAAATCAAATCTCACTTTTTTTTTTTAAATATTCATTTCAGTAAACATAACCTTAATGTTGATTTAATTTTGGTGAGTCGGATTTCATATACCGTATTTTTTCTCACTGTGATCTAAAAAATGGATTCAAAATAGAATTTCTCTACATTTTTAAAAGGAGAATTGTAAAAAATAGCAAATTTAACAAAATATTTACAAGGTATAGCAAAATTTCAAATTCTATCGATAACAAATATTGGATAAGACACTGATATTCTTCTATGAGTGACATTCTAAATATTTGTTAGTTGTAATAGACAAGAATCAAGCTCTTAAATTAGTGGTTTTGCAGTGTGGACACAACCACTATACCAGAGCCATAATTTAATTAAAATAAGACATATTCAAATATAAAAATCGATAATGTGAGAGGGGCACATGCTCTCTTGGTCCCTTAAAAAATCTGTTTCGATATAAAATTATTTGATTTTTAATATTTGATGTTAATACTTTTTATATTATTATTAGAAAAAGAAAAAGAAAAACAATTAGCTCAATCTTGTTTGATGAGCAGTTGATCATACTTATTAAATTATTTTTCATTTTGAGTTAGTTTCACCTATAAAAATAGCAAAAAATATATATATATAATAAGATACATATCACCACATATTATAAATTGCAGAAGTAGCAAATTTAAAAATCGATAACCCTATAATTACCGTCTGATAACTCTCCAATAGCCTTATAATTATCGTGTGAAAGTCTAAAAAAAAAAAAAAAAATACCATAAGCTATCTTTTTTTTTCTAAATATTTTTGTCCCAATTTTCCTATCAAAATTGTGGTTAAGTAAATACTTTTAGAATTTTCAAGTTTATGTTATAAAAACATTCCAATTTGGAAGATATCAATGAATTTGTAGTGTGTATATGTATATGATTTATCCCCGTACAATAATTATTTTTCCAAATATTTTCTTTTAAACAATAGCATTCATAACTAATTCAATTACATATTTGAATTTTTTTTACTTTTATTATACTAAATGAATATTTTTATTACTAATGCGTTTTATTTAAACTTATAATAGGGTATTTAAAAAAAAAATTAATTCAACAATGTGTTTACAAAGTCTTATTATTATTATGAAAAATAAAAATGGGAATATGTAGTGTGGCATTGCATGATTGTGATGGTGCAAAGGGATCATAAGATGGTGATAGAGAAAGGAAGGAAGCCATCACTCTTATGCGAATATATTTGGTCAACCTTTTCTCTTTTCTTCCATTGACCAACAATTCCTTTCATTTTTTTCATTTGGGTTTTCTATTTCTTTATTTCTTTATTTCAAATTTAAGGTCTTTTTTTTTATAAATTTTTGGACGATTAAATTTGAGTAAAAACTAAATATATTTGGATACTTGTTTAAAGCTTTATCTCATTTTTAAATTTGACTTCATAGATTATATATATATATATATCTTTCTAGGGGACTACATTCATGAATTTGTAAATAATAATGATTTTAAACGTATAATAAATCATAAATTTTAAGAAATCACTCTTAAAATATAGTTTGAATTTTCTAAATAATTATTTCAAGTCGTGCAAATTTTTAGGAATAAAATTATGTTTCTTTTCTTTTAAAAATACGTGACTGCATTTTGTTAAAAAAGTATTCTGAATTGGTTCTCCAAAGTCTCTACCTTTTTAATATAAATAGTCAATAGTTAATTTGACTCTCATCATGTATTTAATTTTTTCTTCTTCTTCTTCTTCATTTTGTTTTCGTTATTTCGTTATTATAATTGGTTTTTGCCATGCAAATAATTAGCCCAAATTCGTAACAATTAGTAACAGTTTGATTAATGATATGAGAAGTTAATTAATGAAGAACGGTTATCAAATCATACTTCATAAAATCAAGAGGACTCTCTTCATTTTTTATGTACACTGAAAAAGAAAAACTCTAAATTTTCCATGTTCTCTAATATAATTTCATATTTCATTCTCCTTAAATCCTTCATTCATGAGCTGTAAATTTCAAAGAACAAAAAGTATTATCTGTATATTCATGCAAAAAAGTATAGAGAATTGGGAGAGACAAGAAGTAAACATTCTTGATCTAAAATTCAATGTACTATATGCCCATCTCAAATAATTATGAAGAAAAAGAAATAACTATTGTTTCCATTAGTGGGAGACCTACATTATACAGATAGCTCATTATACTGCCCTTCCCAAGTACTCATTATTCATATCCATATTTTATATAATATAGATATATAACTTCAATTATATGATATATTCTTTTTAAAGTTTAACATGCATGCGAGTGTAGAACCTCTTTGTATATTTCTAAACCCCTTAATTATTATTAGAATTCAATCATGATATTATATTACCCATTGAATTACTACTTTAATAAGGACGAATTTATATTTTTAATAATAATTTAGAAAGGATCAAAAAAATTATATTTATTAATAATAGCTTTAATATTTATAACATGGTATTTATTTTATTTTTTAAAATTAAAATGGGAGAGGTACAAATGTACACACATTAATTAAAAAGGGAAAGTAATTATTTGAATATATAAGTTATATATGTATATACCCAAAGGAAAGTGTGTGGGAGAAAGGTATGTTAGAGGATGAAATGATGGAAGTATACAGGATAAGAACTAATTGACAAAGGATGCTTTGGGGTTTTAAAGCTTTGTTTAAAAGAGATTGATTTATTTGATTAATTAATAAAGTATGGTTTTGGTTTAAATTAAATCTTAGTGGGGAAGAATTTTGAGACTTTTAGTTGGTGACAATTGGAACTACTTATTGTCCCTAATCATTAGTTATTTAACACTTGGGGTTCATTAATTTTTTCCTTTTGCTTTGTTTTTGGTTACACACACCATGATTCTAGCCAACAACCATATGCCCCACCAACCATATTATTAATCTGCCCACCAATGGTTTAGTAAATATATTGGATTACCGTTGATGTTAAACCTTTTTAGTTTCCCTTTTTAGGGTAATCGTGTCTTAAATGCTAAACTTTATTGAAAATCTCTTCAAATATACCAAAAATATTACTACTAAAAATTACACTGATAGATTAAAATTGAATTAGTGTTTAATTATCTGACAATAATATTTTCCTATATGTTTGAGTTTATTTTACTGTATTTAAAAAAGTCAAATTTTATTTTATTTATTGTTTACGTTAACTTTTTCACTGACTCAACCAATTTGATTTCTGATTTTAAAAGTGTTTTGAAAAGTCATGGCAAGCTTTACAGACTAAAACAATGTAATTAAACCTCTATTTTTTCTAATTTTTTTTCTATGATTTGCATATTTTTTTAAAGTCAAAATTGGAAACAAAACAAGCTTCAAAATAAATATCTTTTTAGTTTTTAGTTTTTTTTATAAAATAATATGATAAAATGAATGGTTTAATTTTAGATTTAATTTTTAAAAACCAAAAAATCAAATAGTTAGTAAATGGGTGATAGTTTTTAGAATTAGATATAAGCTCAACCAAAATTTTATAACAAATATATATCTATTTTGGAAACAAAATCAAAAAAATAAAATGATTATGAATTGAGCCTTAAACTAGTACTAGGTTAAAGATATGATAAAACCATATACATATATATATATATAATCATATATGCATATATATTATTAAACCACATTAGATTTTGAAGCCAATTTAAAAACAAATAGGTGTGTCATATGAAATTTGACTAATTAATCTCATTTAGAATATTTTAGAATTTGTCAAAATGAATGTAGCTTTAACTAACTTATAATACTTAATTCTTCTACTCACGTTTTAATTCAATGTATTTGGAAATATATATATATATATATATATGTCCACCTTTATCTCAACTTTATATTCTTCTAAAAGTTACATTTTCTTTTCTTTAAATTATTAGTCCTCTATGAACATATTATCAGTAATTTAATGGAATACTAGAAAATTAAAACTTGAAGATGTGTTGACATATATCTATGAGTATAATTGATATATACATAACATATATAATCCAAATGACAGCTCTATGAGCGCATGCAAAACTGTTCTACTCATCACTATTTTTCTACACTCACTTTGTTTTTTTTAGGGTTCCTCTCTCTCTCTCTCTCTCTCACTCATTTCATTGGTCTTCAAACCAATAATGGAAGAAGGTGAAGATATATTGCATTGTTTGTTGGGATTCCAATCTCTCTCTCTCTCTCTCCCCTATAAATCTCAAAACTTAAAAAATTCTATTTTAGATAAGTTTTTGGATTTAGTTTTGCCGTTTCATCTCCTATTTTAAATTATTATATTTCATTATGTTGGTTTGAATCGGATTTTAATTTACTCTCGACATTTCAAAATATACTTTCTTATTTCAAATTTCCATAAAATACTTGCGAAATGGTATATTGGATAATTGAAAATAGAATATTGGAAAATGGTATTTTTAACACTTTTCCCCCCCAATATCTTCTTCTTTTATATTATGTTTCAACAATTCTCACTCTTTCCATTTGATGGTCTTGAAAGCAATAATGGAAGTTGAAGAGATGCCATTGTTTTGTTGGGATTGGAAGGCTCTTTTATCTATTTATTTACTTAATTAATTCCCCTATATCTTTTGTCTATAGAGAGGAGAGAAATGACATTCTTTCTAAGCTTGTGGAAAAGACATGGGGAAATAGGGATCTTTCAACAATGTTCAAAGTAAGGCTATAGTAGCTAGCAATGGCACATGGTAGGGTCCCCTCAAATGGAAAGAAAATAAAAAAGACTTCCCCTTTAGGGCCCATCTGCTCTATCTCTTTTATACATGATATGTATTTGTGCAAACTCTCCTATGAAATGGTGAACACATTTTACCCCCATGATCCCTAGTTTTTCCTTTTACAATATATGCTTCATACATCTTTTATCTAGCCTTCAAATCACCAAATATGGAGTTTTATATTCAATATATTATATTCACCTATTATATAGGTTAGTTGTGATTGTAGAATTAGGGTTTAGAGAAAGGTGTCATATATAAATCCTCTAACGGATCTGTTCGTGTCATCTTTGTAATCAATATATAATTATTTGATATATATCATTTTTTTTCTAATAATAAAATTGCTCTTTCCCTTTGTTTCTAATACTACTGTTAATGAACTACGTAAAATCAAATCAAATTGGAGTGAACTTTTTTGTTTAACGCTTTCTTGTGTATCACACTCCCTTTTAAGGCCCCTCATGTGACCAAGTGACGGGTGATCTCCTAGACATTCAATGTCTATCTCACTGTGAGATAATATGTTGGGTGCCTAGTAAGCGGGATTCTACAACTCGTTTACTCTTTAATTAACACGTGGCATAGACTAAGCTAACTTAGTGGAAGACTTCATTCAAAGGAGCGCTTACTTTGTCTGAAGGCTATATATCCTAAGGGTCATACCACATGGACCAACTCCAACATAAGTCATGCGACGTCTTTAAATGACTAACTCATAACACATAAGGTGTTTAAACCAAAAAAAAACTTAAGAAAGAAAGTACTTCATTAATGTGTAGAAGAGTTTACAAATGTCAACGTCAAGGAAAAATGCAAGAACCAAAAGTTTAATTACAAAAATAACTAATTGTATTACAAAACATCTTTCCCTTTGCCTAACAAATCTACATGCTAAGCGACCCGACCCGACTGGTGGTTATTAACAAGAAAATGTGATGCAACAAGGTATAACAAGCGATCAGGAAAACAAGTTACATTGGATGTCCTTTGCTACCTGCGGTGGGGAGGGGGAAAGAAAAACAAACATTTGAAAAATTAGATAAAATGTCCGTGAATAAGGACTTCTTTAACACATTTCATTTTAATATATAAATGGTTTTCATAAAAACAATGCATAAATCATAACCTTGAAATTCATTTTTCAACTAGTTCAAAGCGCTTTTTCAAATTATGCGATTCAAAATATGAAAATTATTTCATTGCCTTAAGAAATTTCAAACACCAAAATCCACATCGCTTAGTTCACAAAGACTTTGGAAATTCATCTTTTCTTAGCTAAGCCCTTTCAACATAAATGGTAAAACATAAAATCACAATGAATCAACAATTGTACCCATCACTTCAACTGAGATGTACTCACTCATACATTTTCATTGTCAAGTTACAGTTGTGCATGGTAATCTCAATGCACTCAATGAACATCATCCATTCCATATACGCATAATGCATCTTTCAATGTCACATCACAAATCAAGCAAAGGACATCTTATATCCGATCACAAAACAAGTATAAAACATTTTATATCAGATCATAAAGCAAGTGTAAGGTTCATCGCATAGGGTACCAAAATATTTCATAAAGCATAAATCATGATTCATTTTCAAAACATACCCATTTATAAAATCGAATGGCAATATTAAATAAACATCAATGTTCAAGACTGCATATATGAGTTAAAAATCATTTTGGGCTTTTGATTCATAAAAAAAAAAAAAAAAAACCATTCACAATCGAGATGAGATTGATTCCCTTCTAGCCTAAGCAGTTGGCCAAACTCCTTATCAACATCATTGAATGTATTGTAATTCTTCAAACTCTTACTTAGGTCAAAATTTATATTAAGGTCTTAAAACTTACTCGAAACTCCCTATTTATATACTTTTTTGATGAGAATTTTCATGCGAACGATGAATTTCAACAAATCACATTCTACCACACAGCTCTTACAATCCAAATTCTGATCATTAATGAGCGGTGGCTAGGTTAGAACTGAACATCTTGTCCTTCATACGTAAAGAATGACTTCAACTACTTATTTATTAAGAAAGCTCTGGCCGCCAACTACCAGAACACATATAAATTTCCTCAACACTAAATCAAAACCCCTCATCACATCAAGCCGCAAGATACACTTCCACTCTTACAACATTGAGTCTTATCACATAGCTTATGAGGCGATCAGGGTCTCACATCGTATTTGTTGATTTCATCGGAATACCTTGTAGACGTTTGTTGCATGGTATGTTTTTATTTATATGTATAACATCCTTAACAATTAATTATCTATACTATATGGTAAATAATCAAATCATACATACATTAACTATTTACTAAATTCCACAAATCGACATAGCGTGGGATGTGTGTTTCCTTTTTAACTTGAAGATTGAACTAAAAAAGAAACAAACGGATCGTGTAATGACCCAACTCTTTATACTAAGCTGAAATCATTACCTTAAAGATAATTAACAATTTTGACACTTTCTTATAAAGAGGAAAACTAAGTTTTTATTTAAAATAATTTCAAACAATTGTTCATAAAACATATAATTCGACCGAATCACTAAAAATACCATGAAAACATGCCCCAATTGGGTCTAACTAAGTTTTTTAAAAAATAAAAATGTTTAAAATCAAGATACTAAAAATGAATAATGAAAAGTGAAAGAAAAATTGAGTCCCCATGTGACATGTCACAAGCCTTTCTTGGTCGCTTGGTCGCTTTTCATTTTCTTTACATATCATAAGACTTCAACCAATCACAAGTCGGTATGAGAGTGACCTAACTGATTTCGACTGTCATTTCCAACAAAACTAACTCTGAATGACCGTTGATCACCCTTATTACCATCAATAAATAATAGTAAATACATGCAAGCTCTTAAATTCATGTTCAAATGTCTAGTAGTGGAATCTCTTATATGAGAGATTAGCAAAAAAAAAAAAAAAACAAAAGAACAAAAAAACTCTACTAAAAATTCTCAAATTAATTCTATCATAATCATTAAGGAATATTTCAGTATTTTAATTAATAAAATTAACAATTGGCTATCATTCAACAAATTTCTCAAATTAACTTATCTAAAATTGAAGTTGAAACCAATTCAACATTTGATGGAAAAATTTCACAAATTAACTCTTCTAAAATTTGTCAATAAACCCTTCAAGAAAAACCACAATTAGATTGGAAAATAAATTTATTTTCAAACCAATAATTATTATGATTTTAATAAAAACTCCAAAACATATTTTATATTTATAAACATAAGAAATTGTTAATTAATTTCATTTGAAAAATATATTTTTGAAAATGAAAATATAATAATTAGCTTTTCGAAAATATGAATGAATATATTTTTCTTATGTTTTTGAATAAAAACTCGAGAACCCACAAATTAACCTAAGCATTAGAAAAACAATTAATATTTTTACTTAATAAAATTATCAATTATGTTCGAACAGTAACTCATTGTTAGGATAATCTTTATCATACTTTTTCCACAATAAGCCTATGTAAATAATTATTTACACTCAGTAGAATTCAATGACTACTCTTTACAATTTAACAGTAACCTTCTACTATACAGATAATTCACTATCACAAACATATCGCATGCTATGCATGTAGTTGTATTTTGGGATCCATTAATATAACTCATACCTTAGGTTACGCTAAGCTCCTTGCTGCAAACGAAATCAAAAGTACGCCTACGCATAACCAAATTTAAATTAACAAATTTTATCAACAAATTACTAATTTAATTATCTTAGCTTACCAAACTTGCCCAAATGGAGGTTGAAAATTATTTAACCTTGATGGAAAAATTCACTAGTTAAACCCTGAAGCTTTGACAAAGAGACATGCAACCAAAATCAATTTCAATAATAAACTTAATTTAAAGTCTCAACTAACCTTCAATGAGTATTAAAAAATTCCACAATAAAGATCCAAAACACTCATCCAAAATTTTGCTTAAGTATTTTAATTTATTTTGCTATTTTAAAAAATGTCCAATTAATTAACTATTATTCTATCAACACCCAAATGCACTAATTAATTAAATATTTATCCAAACAAATATTTAATTCTAATTTTAACAAAACCAAATAATTCTCATTTAAATCACTCAAAATAACACCCAATAAATTAAAAATTAATTAAATTAAATAAAAATGATTAATTTTCATAAATAGAACAAACGAACAAAAATATTTACTACCCGTGTCATAAATTGAAAAAGCTAATAAAATTTACTTTTTTTAAAAAAATTCATATTTGCCCTTCCATATCTCCGTCTTTCTTCTCTTTTGTGATCTTTTTCTTTTCCTCCTCTGTGATATTTTCTTTTCATCGTCTTTTTCTAATCTTCTTCTGCAATTTTTTTTAAAAATATTTCCATTCGCTCTTCCTTTTCATATTCTTTCTTCTTCAATTTTTCGTTGCTCTTTTTCTCTTCTTCTATAATTTTCTTCTTTTCCTTTCCATCATCTTTTTCTGTCTTTGATAATTTTTTTACATGTTTTCAAACTGTTATTTTGGTTCAAGATCGTGTGCCAAATATAAAAGACCGTGAAAAAAATCGTTGGGATATTGAATTACCAAATATAAACGATCATGTACAAAAATAGCTAAATCTAAACAATCGTATTCCAAATATAAACGATAATATACCAAATCTAATCAATCGTGTACCAAAAAATCTTGAAAAAATCGTTGAGATTTGGATACCCTAATTTAAACCATCAAATTTAAATGATTGTGTGATAAATGTAAATAATCGTGTGTCAAATCTAAACGATCGAGTACAAAAAATTCTTGAAAAAAATCATATAGATTTAGCTACCAAAATTTAAACGAATGTGCTAATTAATCGTGAAACATTTTTAAAATTTTTGATTGTAAGCCTGTGGGTTTTTTTCATCTTCGAAATTGTACTATCTGTATAAATATTTTGGTGTTTCTATTTTTGAAAAGATTCCAATAAAAACTTACCTTAATTTTTGTTTGGAATTAAACATAGTTATAGAAACTTGAAAGTAATAATATAATAAGAAAAATGTGATTGAAATTGATACATAAGTTTGCTTGGTGCACTGTTTTGTCAGTTTATGGCCTTAAAACTATCAATTGAAAGATTTAAGTTACTAATTTGTTTTGTATATCATGCATCAAATAGGATATTGGAATTTAAAAAATGATTCAACTCCTAATTTTAATTATGTATATAATGTTTATAATTAACTTTTAATTTTTTTTCCCAAATCAACTATCTTATAATTAAACAAAAATTGACACCTACCATTATCATAAACAAAATTAAAAGAAAGAAAATTATATTTGATTGTAATTTTAAGAATAATAATTAAGTATATAACAACGTTTTAAAAAATTTGTAAATATAACCAAAGTTTTTATTAGTAATAGACTATTAACGTTGATAGACTCTTATGATCTATGAGTGATAGACTTTTATTATTAATGGACTCTAACCAAATAATGTTATATTTGCCTTTTTTTAAATTGTTATATTTGCATTTCTTTATAAATTGTTGTTCTACATGTTAATACTTTAAATCTAATTGCTAAGTTAGCCTCCTTTGTCCTTCAAGATCAACAAGAGGTAGTACACGAATATTCACTTGTTGTCCATCAACTATGCTTTAATGCTTGATCTTAGACTCTGACTCACTTTTTGAAGTATGGGTCTAACTTATTGATACATTCTCTAGGAGCCTTCTCGAATACATTTGATTTCTTGTATACTGACAAAAACTCGTGCTATATTTACAATACCAATATATAAAATGTTATTTGATAAATTAGAACAATTGATAAATTTACTCCACAACATTGTTTCAAGTTCAATCATATATAGGAGGTGGAATTTGACTATCTGATTTTTTTCTTATTGATAATGCATGCTTTTAAAACTTATGCTTAAGTTAACAATTACATTTTTTTTTTTGTTATAAATCATCATTTTTAAAAATAGCAAAAAATTTTAAAATATTTATATTTACAAGATATAGCAAAATTTTGGATTCTATCACTAATAGTTTTCCATCACTATAACATATCAATGACTCTCGTGATAAAATTGGCTATAAATTGTAGATATTTTGTAAAATTTGCTACTTTTAAACATTTTCATTAATTTATTGTAATTAAATAAACGGGTTTTATTTTCTATGTGTTTGAGCCATTTAAACTAGAGAAAAGATAGTCAAAACAAGAATATATATAAATGTTTTGTTACAATATTTTTTTCAATAGAAATGATTAAGATTTCAAAGTTGTTTATATATATCTTGTTGACGACAACATGATATACCAAAATCTAACAAAAAGAGACGTATGACCGAATCGAATCAAGTTAATGAAACAGGAAGACAAATGTTTTTTTCCCAACATTAATATACCAAAATAAATGGGGAGAAAGAAAGAGAGAATCAACATAAAAATTATACACCAAGCACACAATGTGATGTATATTCCAAAGTTTTGCTGAAAAGTTCACCAACACATTGCATGCATGTTGTTGCATAGAATGTGACATTTTTGGTGCCAAACTTTGAAAGAGACATATTTTTGGAAGACTTATGAAGGAAAGAAACATAAAAGAATCTAATCATCTATCCCATTTGATTTATATAGCTTGCTTTTCAAGAAACCCCCTGCCCCCCTCATTTTTTTTTTTAAAAAAATAAATTTGTTAGTTTGTCAATATTGAACATTGATATCTGCAATTATTAAAATTGCATTATGTTGATGAATTATGATCAATCTTAACTAATATAGCTCTACTGCTTATTTTATTTGATGTTAAATCACCCCACCCCCAACTATAGTTTGTAGTAAATTTAATTTATTGGTGTGTGTATATATCTTAACACCTTTTGAGATGAAAAGATTTAATAAATGAAAATCATAATTATTGAATTTTAATGAATGGAATAATAATTGGAAGAGAAAATTTCAAATTTTAACAACTCTAAACTAATAATGTGAAAGAAAAACATCCATTTATTGGAGTGGTGTCAAATTAAACAATTGCACTTTCCTAAATACATCAATTTATACCATCTATTATATGTTGGGGTAAATATTGGATGAGACTTATAATTATTATTATTGTATATCAACTAAATTCTATAAGCTTAATAGATGAATGAATTTAGATCTCAATTAAGAATTTATTTTATCAATTTTAATTATATATTTTATTAAATTTGACACGTTTAAAGAAAAATTGACAAGGTAAAAATACAAGAAAATGTCAATTATTTTCAAATAACAATCTTAATGAATATCGAGGTTTAATAGGATTCTCCTAGGTTTATTTACAAATATAAAACAAAATATAAAACTATTTACGTTTCGTATGACAAAAAAAGGTTTATTGAGGACTATAGTTCTATTTTCATTAAGTACAGAAATATCCTTGATTTTTTAATTTTGAGAGGCGGAACGTCTTCTTCTTCACCTCATGCGACGGGTTTGATCGGGTTTGATCGGATGTCTTCTTCTTCACCTCAACTTTGGTCTCTTTTTTCATATTCCTTTTTTAATAATTATGTGTTTCCACTTGAATTTATTCTTCTTATTATTCTAGGGGATATCTTATTATTATTTATTTGTGATCATCTTCTTCAACCATCATCTTCCACATCTTCTTCAACTACAAAAATATATAAATAGACAAACATAAAGTGATATCTCTGTCTATCTGAGATCAACAATTATAACGCTCTATCTTTGTCTATCACATATAGTTACAGAGAGGATGTTATCTCTATGTATCACAAAGGTAGATGTTTATCTTTGTTTATCTCTTTGTTTTGAGATAGAGATAGATGCCTTTGTCTTAGTTTCTAAATTTATAGATTCAATTAATTCTCTCTTATAATAATTGAACGACACTCAACTTTTATCTTTGTTCTTAATTTAAAGAGCCAATATATTTTTGTGATAGAAAGATCTAGAAGTCTATCTTTTAACTATCACATATAGATAGAGACAGACGTTTATCTTGATAGACAAAGATAAAACTCTATCTCAAGTTATCACAAATAGATAAAGATAGTCACATATCTTTTTCTATCTCTTTATGCTTTGTGATGGATAGAGATAGAAGTCTATCTTTGTCTATTTGAGATACACATAGATAAAAATATATTTCTATCTATCACTATTGGGTAGTTAATTTCATCAAAACTCATTTATTGAACAAAAATTGTAAGCCCTCATTCCATTCCCCTTTTATTTTTATTAATATTCCCAAAGTGATAAAAAAACAAGTTTAAATTCAATTGTCAATTATTTAAGGTTGAAATGTTTTAGTAAGGTAATTGGAAAATTTTAGTTGGAATAGAACTTGGGAATTTAAGTATTTGAAAATAATGAAGATAAGAGCAAAATGGGTAGTTAAAATTGAAGTGAGGATAACATAAAATGATTTCAGGTACTAGATTCAAATTTAGAAAGTCGTTAATGTGTGCTGTCAAGGCAATTTTGACAAACTTTCAATAAGGTTTTAGGTAAATTTAGTGAGTTCGCTCATAGTTTTTGCACCCATTTAGTTTTAGCATGAACTTGATTTTACCCATATTGTTTTTATACGAGAGATTGAAAATTTGGAGAACTTGTAAACATGGATCAACACGTTTAAGGTTGTTTTAGACAAGTTTGGATAAGTTCCTAAGTATTTTGACTCGTTAGAATGGTATTGAGATTGTTAATAGATCTAAAACTCTAAGGTATGGATACTTGATATAAGGGCGAGTATGAATATTGGATATAAGAGCGCGTATGGATTTAAAAGATGACTTAAGTTTGAGTGTTTGTGGTGTTAAGAGCTTAAATTGAAGTTTAAGGGTCCAATAGTTAAATTTTAGCCTAAATTAAAGCACTTGAGGAATATTTCAATCTAAATATTAGGAAGTGCTTAAGGTTGTTGGTCTCTTATTGATATAATGGATACAAATCCCAAAATATCATCGATAATGCAGATAAAAGTGTATATACCCATTGAGCTTGATGTATCTACATAAAAGACCCGTTGAGCTTGAACTAAGTTTGATGTTCATGGGTTAAGTATTTAGCTTTCAAGTCTAAGGGTTCATAGGTGAAAAGTCTAGTCCAATCTAAGTCGAATTGAAAATCCAGGGACTTTAGAAACATAAATAGTTTTAGTTGGCCTTATGAATTGATTTAGAGATTGTTATGTCGTCTTGCTTTGTGAAGCTAACTGATAGACCTTAATCTTTGCTTTAAGCCAAATTGAATTGGGAAAAGCGTATAATATAATCCTAGAGGATCGAGTTATTGATAATGAGTGATTTATTTTCAAGTATTTCATTATAAATCTATATATGTTATTATAGTATGCCATAATTGTGAAAACTTTGAGCATGATTACTTTATGAACTATGTGTTGGAATTGTTTTTAAATATGATTTTCGGTCTCTATGAACTCTTATATTTTGAAAGCATGGTTGAACCTAACTTATTAATCACGATTTATCTGGCAACTGATTTAAAGAATACTCGATCTGTTATTAAACATGGATGATTTGAACGGAAGGTTATTCTTAAAACATGTATTGATCACTAAAAATATAAAATGACTTTATGAAATGTGTTTCTGATCATGTTTGGCTTTTAAACATGAAATATTTGATGTTTATGAAATAATGTTGGTGACTTTTTTAAAGGCTACGTGATTGTGTTTCTGTAGCACCACCTATGGTCGTCGGGGGATTCCAAGGTTGAAAGATGCCATGATCGAAGATCTGAGAACCCGAACCTAGGTGAGGACATGGATGGAGGATGTGATTTTGGCTTTGAGCCTAGTTTAACCCATGATGGATGGCTCTATGTGCACATAGGAGCGGGTATGAAGATTGTTATCGTGGTAGGTGCTAAGTATGCGTGAGCTCTGTTTGACTATGTGTTTCCTTGTGGATATGGATAACGTGTGAGCTATTTTTAGTTGTGTATTTAATATGCTATCATGGTGGGATTGGATGGAGGTTGTTACTGTGGTAGGTGCTAAGTATGTGTAAGCTCAGTTTGACCACGTATTCCTTGTTGTGGACATGGATCACATGTGAGCTATTCTCGATCGTGTATTTAGTATTCTACCATGGTTGGATTGGATGGAAGTTGTTATCGTGGTGGGTACTGAATATGTGTGAGCTAGTCTTGGCTACATGATTCCTTGATTACGTGCAGGCTATTCTTGGTGGTATATTTAAGCACCTTGCCATGGTTAGATTGGATATAGGTGTTTTGGCATTACTTGTGATTTACATAATATATGATGCATATTTATACATTTTTTAAAGCATATTTTACGAGTTCTTACTTCTAAATATTGGCAACTCACTGAGTGTTCGCTCACGTTTTCAATGTTTTCTTCCCTCAAGTAGCGGTCAAGGACGAAGCATTGGTTAAGTTCCCTGTTATTGATTGTAGACTTTCATTCTTTGTATGTATATACTCAAGTTTTTTATTGCAATATGAGGTGGTTAGAAGTAGCGAGAGTCATGCTATGGGCATTGTATTTTGAGAAATCCCTTATTAGACTATAATTATTTTGTAACTAATATCTAGTCTAGATATAAACTATGTTTGGAACTTTGAAATAGTTTGGATGAGTGTGTGGTGAGACACACTCGAAGAGATTTTGTGTATGAAGATGTGTAATTTTCACCTCTTTTCAGGTCTGACTAACCCATATTTTAAGGGAGATGCTCCCGAAATTTATGTAGAATTTTATAATAGTTTAGGTTGAAAAAAGTTGTTTTTAAAGAGTAGATTCACACCGCGATTTAGGGTAGAGGGAAAAACCTAGAATGATGTGAGACAAAAATAGAATTAAACAAGAAACATCAAACCAAGAGCTACAAACCAAGAACGACAGTCAAATCAATAAAATTCATTTACTGATGTCTATCTCAGATGTAACGACCTAACTCTTTATACTAAGTTGAGGTCATTACTACTAAAACAAATAAAGATTTTTTATTTAAAATAAAAGAAAATACTAAATTTTAAAGGAAACTTCAAATATTCATTAAAAAAAATAAGTAAAGTATGTAAAGAAAATAATAAATAAAATACTAGGTAGGGCCTTATTTAAACAAAAAGAAAATATCATAAGAATACTCAGGAGTTCTAAAATAAATATATGTAAATCAAATACTAAAAACATAAACGAGGAAGAAAACATAAATTGTCCTTATGGCGAACTATAATCACTTATTGTCATTCGACAACTTGCCATACCTCTACCTTTGCTTGAAAAAAATTAAATGCATAAAGAGTGTGTATAAATTTATACTTAATAAGGGACTGACTACTAGTCTCACTACGTGTCTGTTAACTTCTCGTTATAGTCCTGTAAGAAAGTACTACATAACTATTGTGCTTCCAAATGTACACTATCCAGTGATCTTGTAGGGACAAATCTGGGCTCTCAGTGAACCCGAAGGAATCACCTTAAAAGAGAGTTTGATTGTAAGTGATCCATCGAATCACGCGTAAAAGCTAGCCACATAGGCATAAATAGGTGGTGATCCCGATGGACACCCAAATAGTACGACTCTAACAGATAAAGCTAACAAAACACCACAACCTATACATATATCATAACATAAATATCATATCTGAATCATAATGTATCTCAACCATAATATATCTTATTCATAACATATCATGGTCATCACATATCTTAGTCATATATAACGGTTGTCTATGTAGCTATCAATATCAATCATCCCTAACAGTCAGATCATGCATAATAGCTACACTAATGCATAATAAGGAAAAACATAATGTTAAGGGTCTAATAGTAGAATCTCTTACCTGGAGATTAGCTAAATTTAATAATTCCCTGGTTGACAGTCAATTCCCCCCAATTTACTCAGTCTTAAACATAAACAAAATTAAAATTATTAATTTTGTCAACCATTACCCAACTATTTAATTAAGCATCTAAACTTACTCCAAGACTAAAGTTGAAACCAAAACAACCTTGAATGGGAAAATTTCACTGCCTCAAATCCTCAAATTAACACTTGAACCTTCAAGCAAAAATACATAATTCAGCTTAGTCCAACGCAATATCCCACTTCATTGTAACATATTGCCTCTACTCCAAGCATTTGGATTTTATGGGGTGGCTAGATTGGGTTTCATTTGGTGCCATTCATTAAGAGATGAAGATCGGAGGCGCACACGTTTCATATGTCCACTGGAGAGTGCACTATCACCTTATAGGATGTAGAAGTATTGTTAGGGATACTTGTCGATGGATAACCTGTTATTAGTCAAGTGCATGAAGACTGGATAAATTTATGTCAGATGTTACTTGGTGTGGTCCTACTTGCTAATAAAATAAAGAGATCAAGATTAAGTCTCACGTGGTTAGCGACACAATTTCCTGGACTTGATGATGATGCAAGGAAATCTTCATTAGATATGCAAGAGCATACATTTTACAATTAATGAGTGGAAGTCTATTTTTTGATAAATTGGGTGGTTTTGTGCATATGATGTTCCTATCATTATTGGGTGATTTACATGAAGTGAGTTGATACTCACGGGGTGGAGCGTGCTTGATATGGTTGTATAGATAACTATGCAAAGCATCGAAGCGAGATGCTCATGACATTACTGGTCTGTTGATACTTCTTCAAATATGGGCTTGGGAACGATTTACTACAATAGCTCCACAACTTAGGCATTCAAACAATCATCTACTACCTGGACGAGCACATAGTTCACAATATGGTATTTTATTTTAATTTATATCAAATAATAGTTTAATACTAGATAAGTGATATAATTAATTTAAAATCTAAAATATTACTTTATTAATACATATGGAGAGACCAATTTTGTGTAACCAGACCAGCTACTCATGTAGTTAGTTAGTATAGGTACATGTTCGACCTTCTTCAACGTGATTTGGTACGTCGATACTGAAATTTTAGTTTTTTTTTTTTATACATTAGTAAACATATATTTATATATTTTTAGTGCAATGTGTGATGTTTCAAATTATTTGGAAGCCTTATAAAAATGTGATTGATAATTTGTCAAATTTTTGTAAGAATGATCAAGATATATGGCGAACCATCAGTCCTCTCATATGTTTTCATATTGGTGAGTCGCATCATCTTGATAGGATGCTCAAACAGTTCGATCTTAAACAAAATATTCTATTAGAATATAATACTGAACCACTTCTACATAACATTGACATGAGAGTTACAGATTGGTTAGACAAGGTTGCACATTTGGTAGTGCGATGGAGGTCTTGTAGAAGATTTATGGCAATAGAAGTTTTGACTCAGCAATTTGATATGGATGTGCCTCAAGAAGGCATCTACTAGTATAATAATATAACAAGGCTCTACATCACTCGACCATAAGCATCTGTGGGTCATCTGGTACATATTTAAATATTCTATAATTACTTAAATTATTTACCCAATTAAATATTTCTAATTTTTTTTACAATTCATAGAGATCGAACAATGCAAAACTTTGTTATCTTGCAGATGATCCATAAAAAGCTATGCTATGTTGAAAAACTCATCATGACATTTCTCAAGCTATGCTATGTATGAATGACATGTGAAAGCAAAGGAAATGTTTCAAGGTTTTTATTATATTTTATCCTAGCCCAAATATTTTATGAGGCCTATTTCATGTTTTTAACACCATACTGATTGTAGGGTTGATGAGCCTATAGTTTATGGGCAAGTGCTTGTTATGAAGTTAACCTAACTCAATGGTTCCAACAACATGACTTGGTTGGTTAACTCCATGTACTTAGTGAGGTAAAATGTAGTGTTGTGCATGCATATCTAATCCTAAGCAACAAAGATTTAGAGATTTGTGAAATAGTGTTGTTGCTTATATTGATGTTTCATTTTATATGATGCATCATTGATCAGAATCATTGCATGCAAAATGCTCGATAAATATCTCCATTATGTAACTACTAAGTCCTCGTTGTGTACAAGTTTTTCTATTGCTTGCCCAATTGTAAGCGTAAACAATAGGTTTTCTTGGATGATCCAGTTTCGAACACAAAGAATTGATATGAAAGCTTAGTTCTAGAGTCTACTTGTCAATTAGGCGGTATAAAAGAATAAACTATACAGTATGAAAGAGTGTAAGTTTAAATTATATCTACTTATGTACACTAGAGAATTTTGTAAAGATAATTTAATGAAGGTGGTTGTGAGAATGGGGTGCAAGCATGAACTAACTTGTATTGAGGAATAGGGTGAAGGAATGTCTAGCGCTACCAGGCTATTAAACCATATGAAAGTCTTGATGCAATATAACTTGCTTAACTAGCTTATGATTAAGGCGAGCACCTTTCGATGTCTTTAAACGCCACACTAACTCACCTTTTGAGATCCAAATGACTAAACCTAGCTAAACCAGGTATATCTAGAAGTGTTCACTTATAAGATTTATATAGGTTTGCGTTTAAGGGTGACAACCTCTCGACGCCTAACGTCCACACTTGTTATCCTTTTGGAACACAAAATGATGAAAGTTATCTCGCCAATGTGGAGTTTGTCTTTAAACTACTTATTGCGTGTGTTAGCCATATCCTTGCTACTTGCCCTCTCGGGTAGTTGACGATATACACTAGCCAAGTGATGAAAATAGCTCAGCTAACATGATAAAAATTATAAGTAAAGCTTCTTATCTAGAATCTAACATAGATCCTAAACTACAAATAACACAATAACAAATGAATTGTAAAGACATAGATGAATTAAAAAGGCATAAATATCCATTGTATTAAAGAATGAAGGTCTTCAGCCATTGTACAATATGAACAAATACAACGTAAAGAAATACAAAAATGGAAAGAATAAAGACGACATTACAAGTTAGGAAAGATAGAAAATGAGATCTTCTTCACTCAGGCCTCAAGCTTTCACTTCATGAACTTACCAGAGAAGAGAAAGAAGTACTTTACAGACGGTGAAAATGATATTTCTTTCTACCAACTCTCTAGGGTTTTACCCATCTGAGCACTGCTTTGCCTCACTCAAGCATCTTGTGGCCTATTCGGGCCTCCTAGTGATTGGTTTATTCAGACGTCTAGCCTCTTCTCTTGGTAAGGATGGAGTTCCTTTTTATAGGAAGATTTAGGCAGGAAATTTATCCTTCTGAGCATGTTAGCGTTGAAAGCTGCCTCTATCGTCAAGTCACATCACTCCATCTACCACTTTTGTGTTTTAGCGAACCTCTTCTCGTGTTGTGATGTGGTCTTCTCGCCTAATCTTTGTGTGAGTTCCTCTGCGATTCGCTATCTTATTCTTGTATTCTTTAGCCTACGTTAAGAGACTAAAAACATGGTGAAACAAACATGGGTGCTTATGTAAAGTGTATTTATGAATATTTATGCATTTACAATATAAGCTACGCGTTTTGACACATTTAATATGTATTTTGGTTTCATTATTTTATCTAAAAGGCCATAACAACTTGTATTTCTACAAGTTATCAGTGACAAAGGGTATATCTTTATTCCTTAAAAAAGGAGGATTACAGTGAAAATTGTTTCCTATTGATTATTCCGTCTTAGGAAGAAGAGGTTTAATACTGCCTATGACTATGGATCATGTCTTCAAAAAGCTATGCAAAAAGTTCATTGTTTCAAGTATCATGTTATGGAATAAATGTTTATTGATTAATGTTATTTAAGCTTCAGTTTTATATTTAACTGATTATGAAAACTTGTTTTATAAATCTGTTGATCACTCAATACTCTTTTGACTTACTCTTTAATTCAAAATGATTTTTCTCTTTCCAGGTACAAATTGTGAATCTCTGTGTGTTGAACTTATAGTTTTCAGGCCAAATCAGTTTTCAATCATGAAAGGAAATAATTTATTAAAAGTATTTATCATGTTTTATGAAAATCTATACTTCCTAGTATTTATAAAAGTTATTTCCAAATGGGTTACACTACAATTTTAAGTTGTTTTTAAGTTTAAAGACTTCTGCTTGCAAATGCTTTATGTTTTCAAGTTAGTGGTCAACTAAAGTTATTTCAAAGGAGGATCATTTCAGTTGACATCAGGTCACTTTTCGGATCTAGAGCAGGTGATCTAGAAGGGGGTGTAACATTTAGAATGAAAAGATCAGTAGACATGAACCTAAAATCGTCTATCAAGCAACTACCAATTACTGATGAAGAAGCTTGCATGTGACAACTTTGGGTTGTGTTTAGTGAACAGTTATGGTCATAAAGGTATTTTCATAACATCCACAACTCACTTTTCTTATAACAGGATGCTCTAACATAACATTTGCACATTTCTTGCAAACATCTGAATCAAGAGAGCTCAAATTTGATATTGTAGTTTCAAACAAAAGTTGTTCTTCACTTTTTTTTTTTTTTTTTTTTTTTATGTAAAACACTTTGAAAGCACTTCCTTACTTTCAAATAATTTTTTTCCTTCAAATCACCATGATAAGAAATCTCTCTTACAACTTCATCATTTGAAACAGAAGAAAAAGAACTTACATTTAACGACATACCATCATTGTCTCGTACACTACTAACAGTAGAAGAAGACCCTTCTAAAATAATTAACACTTACATAAGCAAGTAATGAATGTCTAATAGTTGCATCTTTAGCAAAAGCCAAATACCAAGCAACATTTTTGTCTTTTTTTATTGGCACCACAATTTGAACATTGCTTTTACCAAAATCCAGTAAAACAAATAATTCTACCAACTCATCCAATTGAATCTCTTTGTATATTAAATCAACTGAACAAGTAAAGTCGATACAGACATCTACCAAAATTCTAATTCTCATAGACATTGTATCTATTCCATAAACCTCCACATAAAAAAACAACTATAGAAATAAACATTGTATTCTGTAAAATAAAAATATGATTATGTTATAAAGTAAATTAGGCATTTAGTAGTGATAGAAAGAAATAGACTTATATATCTTTGTCTATCTTTATACACATTTCGTTACATAGGAGAAATTCAAAGAAGCAGACCGAAATATACATCTATCTTGTCTATATGTGATAAACAAAGATAGAGTTCTATTTTTATCCATCACAAATAGACAAAGATAGATGTCTATATCTCTGTATATCTCATCCCACAATTCATTATAACAAACAAATAACAAGAGATAGATAGAGATGTACCTCTGTCATTGAATAAAAGAAAAAAAGTAAAAAATGATTATAATCACAATGCAAGGATAGACAATCGTGCAGCGAAATAATACATTTTAAACGATCGTGTTGACCATGATAAACAATCGAATTGATCATGGTAAATGATCATGTTGATTATGGTAAGTGATTGTGTATTCTAATGTAAATAATTGTGAAAAATTTCAAATCTAACAATCATACAATACCATATGTGATGGTTTAGATTTTGGTATACAATCATTTAGAAATGCAACATTTCATAGTTCTTTGTTCACATTTTTTTACTAATCTTCTAAATAATTTAGAATTCTTACCAAAAACGAAAATGAAAACGATCTTGATAATGAAATATAGAATTCTTATAGAAATCTAATCTTCTAAACAATTGAAGCGAAAACAAAATTTAAAATTCTTACTGAAAACAAACTCGCTACAATGATCTTGATACTGAAATATAAAGAATCTTGAAAAAGGTTCAAATGTTATTTAAACGATTTTGATATTCTTGAAGATGAGGAAGATGAAGAAGAATATTTAAACAATTGTGAAATAGCTTCAAAGCACATCTTGTCGAAGATGATGAAGATGAAATAGGAGATTTAAACGATCAGATCTTATACACTAAACATTGAAGAAAAAAACTGGAAGAGAAGATGAATAAATTGAAAAGAAGAAGAAGAAGAAGTGAAGAAGACGAGTAAATCGAAATAAGGGGCCTTTTTAAATATAGTCTAACGAAAAATGAGTGTCAAAATAAGGGGCATTTTTAAATATAGTCTAACGAACCAAAATATTTACAAAATGTAACAAACTTTCATATTCTATCAATGATAAATATCAACAAATTTTCTTTGCATGTTGTTGACACTGATAGACTTTTATCAAGTGTCTATTAGTGTGTATCGTTGATAGAATATGATATTTTCAATCATTTCCCTTAAAATAATTGTTACTTCTCATTTTTTTTACACATCTATTGTGTGATATTTTGATGAGTAAATAAATTTTATAGTTTTAATTTATCTATTAAGCATTACTTAAAAATACGGAGTTTTTTTAAAAAATATAACAAACCATATTTTCAATGTACATAACAATTTTGATAACAAAAAAAGCTGACAGACCCACAATAAAATACAATGTATACCCTAATTAACACGCAATTAATCGATCATGTGCGTTCGTAAGTAATCTTCTTCTAAACGATTGTGTACTACCATCTAAACGTTTATTTCATCTTCCAGATTTTATTTCTTCTAATTTTAAATGATTTATTTTTCTATTTAAATCTTCTATTTCATCTTCATCATTTTCAACAAGATTTTTTAAAGTTATTTCTTGATTATTTTAATATTCTTCTTCTTTGTATTTGAGAATATCAAGATCATTTACACATCGTTTTAAATGATTAACACGATTGTTTACCATGGTCAACACTATCTTTTAAATTTAAAGCATTTTTTTTCTCATCGTTTAAAAAGAACTACACGATCGTGTATGATTATCTAAGCGATCCCTTAGCATTGTCAACACAATCGTTAAATTTGAAGTTTTTAACGATCATTTACATTGAACCACACATGATTGCTTACCATAGTCAACATGATAGTTTTCCATGGTGAACACAATCGTTTAAATTTGAAGTCATTTCTCCCATTGTTTTTTTAAAAAAACTATATGATCGTGTATCATGATCTAAACAATCGTAGATCATTCATTTAGACTGTAGTACACAATCATTAAAAAAATATTACTCGCACGCATGTGGTCGATTTATCGCGTGTCGACTAGGGTATTTTTAGTATTTTTCACGATAATCTGGTGGGCTTTATTCGTTTTCAAAACTGTTCTATACAGTATAAACATTTTTTCAATTTGTTATATCTAATTATTTAACCAAAAATTCCACTAAATCCCACTAGTCCCTTAAACTTCAAAATTCAAATTACTTAACCTCCATTCAACTAAATAAACCAAACTTATACCTTAAATAATTCAAGATAATTAAACTAAAACTACCTTAAATTGGGGTGCTACACTTGACATATAGTTGAACGGATCTTTTTGGATCATGCATTACCAAGATTAAGATAAGAAGAATTGAAAATGTATTTCTTTTCATGAATACAATGAGCAAACTAGAGGTGTTTATGCTAGTTGTAGACGATGCAATTATAGTGCAAGGGTTGATGTTGCGGTCAATGCGGATGCTAGTTGTAGTGTTAGTTCGTGTGTATCAACTAATGATCTTTATCCTGGTGGTCGTAATTTTTCAAGGATTTTGGAAACCATTAGGGATGTGGATTTGAAAGATGAAATACAAATGGTAATGGAAAAAGATTGTGGCTACACATGTATTTAATGTAGCATCTAAGTCACATTTTAGTACTCAAGGGTCTGTGGTTATAAACTCAAATTGTTAAGCTCATTCGCACCAAAAATGCTGGAGACTCTTACATTACATGCACTCACAATTGGTTAAATTCAAACTCAATCAATATCTTAGACCATCAAAATCAAGACATGGAAGATGATCTAAGGTTTGAAGAATATATTCAATTTACTTTTTAATTATTTGATTTCAATTTTCAATCATTCTTTTTAATTTCTATTTTTATACTTAAACAAAAACTGACACCCAACATGCGACCGATTGTTCGGTTTAAGACAACATATTTTGAACTGCGGTTGGATTTTCTAAATCGAAGATGGTGGTTTCGACGATGATTTTCATTGAAAATTAACCTCACTTGACCAAAGCTCACCCATATATTTTTGTGTGGTCAAAAATCACGTTATGTGATCAAGTGAAGACGTGATTGCCTATGCAAAACACCTAGTAAGCTGAATTAAAGACATCATTAAGTTTAAACGTGGAATATGAACTCAAACGAAAGGGGAAGACTTCATTGATATTCATTTAACAGAGTGCATCCAGTACTTAATAAAAAAAAAAAATCTTTCAAAAGAACTATACAAAACTCAAAACAACATTAAGACTCTTCTCCCCTAATATTTACATGCTATGTGAGAGTTAATAGTGGCTACTACCAAAATGATGTGTTCACAAATGGCACAGTGGACGTTCAAAGTTGCAAGTTCAATTTTGGATGTCCTTTGCTACCTAAGGAAAATTAAAAAAAAAAAACATTTGAAAAATTAGACAAAAATGTCTGACGTGTGGGGTCTTTTATAAACACACTTAATAAATCAACTTTACATTATTGCTTTATAAATAATTTTAATTAACAAGACATGGAGTTTAAATTAAATCATTCAATGTATTGACAAAATTGCAACATTTCAATTTTACTTACTTTTATAAATAATGTGAATGGTTACTTTCAAATAATTTGTAGTAATTCATATGAAAATCATTTCTTTTCGAACTCTTTCAACACAAATCATATTGCATAGTATGCATCTCGCATACAACATCTCATAAATCATCTTGTTGAATCATTCTGCTTATTTAAATTACATTTTTGTATCCTTTTCTTAGCTTAAGTGTCTATCATTACTCTTTTGTTAAGTTGTGGCTACGTGGAGTAGATAATGCATTTAGCAAGTTTCATCAATTCTATTATACATAATGTGTCTTCCAATGTCAGATCACACAACAAGCAAAAGACATCCCATAAAAGATTACACGGCAAATATGAGACATTCTATTCCATATCACATAACAATAATAAAACATCTTATCCTAGGTCACACAACAAGGATAGACATCCAACACCAGAACACACAACAAATGTGAGGCATCGCATCGCATAGAGTACAAAAGATCATTTCAATTCATCATTTCAATTTATACAAAGTCTTGTGCATTTCTCAAATACTCATCATCTCATCTCATCAAGTCCAATTCATCTATATAACATATAAATGAATTGGACTTTAAAAGTTGGAAGACATGAGAAAAATTATGTCATCCATGGTCTCAATAGAAATATATTGAGGATGTAAACACAATTAGGAATCCTTCTTATTTTGGAAAACATTTTATAAGAAGAACTACTCATAATCACAATTAGTTAGCTTCTTCATCTAACTTCTCAACCAAGAGCTTCCTTGCAAATCTTTTCGGATTAAAGCTTGTTTTGGATCTCTAAAAACCTTGAAAATTCTCTTAATTATTTCTCATGTAAGCTCACAGTAAAAACAACTTCAATGTGACCAGATTTCCTCTATCTATAAGCCCATGCAGTGAAGTTTTCCATGCCGAAATGATTACTTTTTGTCTAGTAGTGAGAATTGGTCCAATGCCAGAACACCACGTGTCACTGTCATTCCCTTATCCTAAATTCTTGTTATTGGACGAAAAAGTCAAATCAATCACTGATTTTCTTACGCAAAGATGACGTCACTACTTCCTAGTCAAGAAGCTTAAAACGCATAACAGTCCTCTCGTAGTCACTTCTCGTTGCATAACAGTCTTATCGCATAAACCAATCTTGCCGCATGATGTCTTGTTGCATAAGGAAGAACGCATTCAGGGTCTCAAATTTTTTTTTCTAACGAGTGCATGTCATAGGTCGGATGTTATGATAACTTCGTAGATCAACTAGTTTCTTGTGATTTAAAATTGAGATTGTGTCGTTTTTTCTTTTTAAGGAAGTAGGTTTTTTCACGTCACAACGATTTGCATTTGGTTCTATCATAAGTTTTATGGAATGTTGTGTCGTTGATATATTTAAGTCTACAACTTTTTCTCTATAAAAACAATATTTTTTCATGCAAATTTAATTGATTACTTAACCTCTTGGAATCCAAGTTAGAAAGCAAGTCATGATCAACTTTTATTGCTAACCGAACTATATACTTTTCAATGGCAACTTAAAACAATGATACAATGTTATAGGTCTAATTGAATATTTACTCCAACATGTATTTATGGCTAACCAACATAGAAATAATAAGACAATAACATTGAAAAATAATAACCAAATCCAAAATATCCATGGAAAATGTAAACATTAACAACAAATACTTCTTCAATACCTTAGAACAAACACATTTAGCCTTATAAAGAGTGAGGATAAAGCACTATATATATCATAGTGATTCTGTCAATGAAGAACAAAGGAAACTTCTTAAATTGCTCCACGAAATGAACAAATGACCTGTAACCACTTTCTTCACTTTCTAACCTCGTGTCTGCATCTAAAACTCTCTCTAAGGCTAAAATGTTTGATCATGAAAAAGGTTGGAAACTCTAGATTTCCAAAATTCCACAAAATTTTCCTAAATGGATCAATGGCGTTGCTGTAGCATGTTTGCACCGTTGAGGTCCTCATGAATTAATGCAGCGTTGTGACGCCACTTCATAGCATTTAAGAGTTGTAGAAGAAATAAGATGAAGTAAGATATTTTTCACTTTAGTTCTCGACTAAAATGAAGTAAGACAATAAACACATTCTTGGAAGATAAAATGTGAAGGGATGCAAGGATAAAACGAAGAAGGAAAAAGAAAAGAAGAACTCATTAATGGAGTTATTATGTGACGAAGGAATTTGGATATCTGTCAAGAATGTGGATGATTTTAAATTTCACTTTATTAAATCTTTGTACTATTAAAACAATGAGGAAAGAAAAATGTAAGAGGCTCCATATAAGTAAAAGAAAAAAAAATTAAATAGAGTAAAGAAAAAGAAGTTGAAAATTTCTGTGTCCCCATGAAATGTGATTAAATTTTGGTTCAATCACACAAACATTATCTGTCATTAAAAGTCTACAATATAGGTCAAAAAGGGCACTCAATATACATAGACTTTATGGTAAAAACTTAGGCATTCCAAGTTGTAATATAGGATAAAATATATAAGGGAAATTAAGTTAGAGAGAGGCATGGGGTGGGGTTCATATGGATGGGTAGGCCTAGTGACCAATTAATAAATAACCTTAGCCTTTGGGTGGCTGTTTCTGTTCTGTTAGGTATTTGCTGACTTTATGGGTTATAAAATGATGATGATATTAATAATAAGGGGAAAGATTTGAAGTAGGCTTTCAAATTAATTGGTGAAAAAAGTTGTTTTCTAACCAATTAATAAGGGTGGTTGAATTTGGAAGCTTAAACTATATTTGACAACAAATATTTATTTTGCTTTCAAATTGCCTTCCAAATAATGTATCAAATGGAGTCTATAATCTTTATGCTAAGTTCATTCGTTATCATATATTGATTTTGAATTCAAAAGGGCATTCCTTTAATAATTATATTGTTGTGTTTCTTTTTTCAAAATTTGGTGCTTCCACAAAACATTATACTTTTAATATCCTCAATCTTCATTTTTTAGTTTAATATCAATTTTCATTCAAAAGAGTTTGCTTTTGTTTCAAAATATAATTAGTTTACACTTATAACCAATTGTGTTGGACACTCCATTCTTAATTTATATTAGTTAATTTTAAAAATTAAATTAAGTTAATACTATTCCTTTAAATTCATTAATTAATAATAATACATTTTACCTCATCTCACTCCAAATGGATATAAAAATAAATTCAAATCACATACTTTTGTTTTGATAATGAAAATGAATACATTTTATCTCATGTCACTCCAATGACCAAAATATTTGTTAAAACTATAGAATATTTCCCATAATTAGTTAACCTAAGTTAACGTTGATTAACTATACAAATAAACGAATTACCATGCTTATCGCTTATCTCATAATACTTTTACATCATCAATAAATTAGTATGGATAGTAGATTTTAGAAAATAAAATAAAACTCGTAAATGTTGCAACGGAACAAAGTTGATGAGTAAAGAATAAAGAACAAAAAAAAAAGGGACTTGAAGATTTACGTGGTTCATAATAATGTGTTAGCTATGTCGACAAATGAAAGGAGTAGTCTATGACACCTTTCTAAACTTTGAATTCATAGATATTTGAACATTTAAGTAGAAGAGAAGTACTACACGCTACCTTTTTCGCTTTCACAATATTAAATTGTTTGTTAAA
Organism: Cucumis sativus; assembly: GCF_000004075.3. Classification (NCBI taxonomy): domain Eukaryota; kingdom Viridiplantae; phylum Streptophyta; class Magnoliopsida; order Cucurbitales; family Cucurbitaceae; genus Cucumis; species Cucumis sativus. The sequence goes on from NC_026658.2 coordinate 18,885,341, forward strand.
ATGCATTGTTTCCTAAGCCCAAATAATTTTGAGAATTCACATGTTGAGAAGACTATACCATACACATGGTTTCTTAAGAACAAATGTCAAAAACCTACCACAAAATTAATATAATAACAAAGATAAAGAAGTCAAATATTCCAATTGGCCTTTTGATTTGTTTTTTCTTTTTCTTAAAGAAAAAAAAAAGAAATAGGATTAGGCAAAAGCAATAATTGTGATTCTCTCTTTACCAAGAACTTTAGTTTATATCTTCATCCATTCCATCCAAATTCATACTTTCTCCAATCCACAATATACATATATACATAACCTACTTAACCTAACTCCTTTTAAGAAGAGTTTAATATGTTTATTTATTTATTAAATAAACACAAAAACTTAATCAAACAATTTAGAAATTAAATTAAGTTTAAGGATAGAAAATTTTAATTTTAATGAATCTCCTCTTGTGCTAATAAAATTTTATAGCTTCTTTGGGATGAGTTTACAACTCATCATATCGAAGCACTTGTCTTATTTTATGTTTGGCTAGAGTCAACCTCAACGTGATTAAAGTTGAGCACCTTTCTCTACACTAATTTTGGTTATAGAGAGTAATGCTTTTAGATGGAACTTGCATGTCGTTATTTTGTTAAGTTGAGATCGAACACCTTGTGTGAAGCCAACCTTCTCCCTAAGCTCATTTTAATAATAGGGTGCTATTTTTGGCTTTGTATATATTCTCTCTTCACATAAGTATTGAGTTATATGTGAGCTTACGCACACTTGGATTAATCTTATAAACATCTTATCTGACCTTACAATATTTGACTGTCGAAGAAACTTATATAATGTTAAATCCTATAAACTAAGTAGTCATCATGAATTAAACCACGATCGTTTTAACCCTTTATTAAGGTCATGTCGTCCTATTACCATTTGGTCACTTCATTTTATTAAACTCACTTTATATATAACAAAATAATAACTTTTCATCCTCGTTAATAATAGTAAAAACTTTTAATTGAAAGAAAACCTTAATATGTAATGATAAAATCAAAAAACTTGAAGTGGATATGAATATAAGTGAGTGAATAAGACACGAATTATTATTAGATATGAATAGATTGAAAAGTAATATTTATTAGAGAATAGTTATATGTATATATTTAATGTCGTAAATAAAACGAATCATATTTTGTTTGTAGTATAATTTTGTAACAACAGTAATAGAAAAAGAGGAACTATGAAACAATCCATTTTAACTATTTGAAGATAAAGCATGTTATAATTTAGAAGTAGGCAATATAATTAAAAGCCTAGAACAACCAATACAATCATCAATCCTTTTCATGTTTAAGTGAATAAAAAAAGTGAAAAGATTCCAAATAAAACTTTTCAGATTCACTAAAGTGGCCTGTGTGTTGTGTTTAAAAGTAGCCCTAAATTAGTACATTTAAGTAAAGTTAAACATGCTCATTTAAAAAGCCTATAATATTAGGCTACGTATTTTATCATTCTATCATGGTACCATTTAATCTAAACTGATCTTACATCATTAGTTTTAATTAAGATGAGCAATAAGAACATGAATGAGTTTTTCTCAAATTTAAAAAAAGAAAAAAAGAAAAATTAAAAGTGATTTAAAGGATGTATTTTTTGTTCTAATTTTCCTTGAGTAGCTCAACTAATCCATCAATTAACAATCATTGATCATTTGAAGTGTGTTGTTTAAAGAGCTCAATTTGTTTTATTTTCTTAGGGCTTAGCCCATCCTCAAGGCTCAAACTACGAAATGGAAATGGAAATGGAAATTTGCCCACAAATAAAGGAATCATCAACGCTACTAACCATATTCATATCTAAATAGAAGTTCTTTAAAAAATATTCTCTGACCAAAGGCTATGTTTTATAATTAAAACCAATTTGGTATCAATATTTGTATGATTCAACCTAACATTCGTAATTAATCACTAGCTAAAGTAAGTTTAACTTTGCAAATAATTGTCATAACCCTCATCCAAGATCTAGGACGTTTGATTCCATACTCCACAATGATAATACCATAGGCCCAAGATATAGAAATCCAAGTTTGACTCCTAGACTTTCCGCCATACTTCCTTTTCTCCATTTGTCCGATACGTAGAGTTTGGTAGCTTTCTCAGATCTTCCCTTGAAAAGTTCTTTATTAAATCTCCGCAATCTTTTTAGTTCGTCCCCAAGATCCATACAATCTATAATGACCCGGCCCAAAATTCCAATCAAGTGTTCAATTCAAATTCAAAACTTGAAGAATTAGAATTGTTGTACCAAAACAAATAATAATAATAATTAAGAACAACTTTAATTTTGATGCCCCTCATGAGGAATCAATCAATTGTAATACAACAGCGCCAAATTGATCTTTTAGCCCATTAGCATCAACAAAATTACTTGAAAATTATTTCATTGATTCAATTTCAAAGTGCTCCCATATCTTTAAATCAAAAAACCATTTTGAACTAATTATCTCACACCCAAATCAATATATCTCTATAGTCAGACATGAGGTAAAGTAGAAATAGCACAACAATCGTACAAGATTCCTAAAAAATGTTTGAGTGAGAAATACCAAAAATTCATATAATATTTTGTCTTCTGACCGTAAATATATGTTATCAAAGTCTCACTCAAGTAAAAACAACAGAAAATAGCTCTCTAGATCTCGAAGCTTAAGACTTGGAAAAACATTCCAACTTTCACAAGATCAATCAATCATGAAGTGTTCCTAATAGATCTTCGTCGCGGAATAGATAGAACCTGAAATCAAACGACAAAATCATTCACCAGCAATTAAGTAGAGAGAAGAAACAGCCCTCCAAATAAAAGAAAAGTGGCCAATCCGAATTGTCAACACAAGGGACTTGTATTTGAATAAAAGACTAGATGTATGTTTCAGTGCTTCATGTTTGTTGCATATTATTTCAATTTGGTCCTCGTTTCAATTCAAATGTTTCCAATGTGGTCTTTATGTTTACCACTTTCGTTAGTAATTATGGTTAATTATCAGAATAGGTGCCATGACACTTGGTCAATTGGCAAAAATTTGGAGTGAAAACTGAGGGTTAAGGAGCGAAAATGATGTCTACTTAGAAAATTTCCTCTTATAGTCTTATATGACTTGAATCCTTTCATAAAATTCTACTAACCCAACAAGTACCATATCACATAAACTTACCATCAACTATATGTAATGAGATATAACATACACTTAACATAAAGGTTATAATTGAAAATTTTTAACATGTTAAGGATTAACTAGAAAAATCTTTAACCAAAACTGAGGGATAAAACATATATTTAACCTTTACACAAAGATCATTAAACGGCCTACCAAAGGGTGGAAGATAATTCAATAATAGTCTAAATTCGTAAGTAATTACAGTTACTGAGCTTATGTCTCCATATCCAGCATCAGCAGCCTCAAGTTAGCGTTGAATTTAAATCAGAATTTCAGAACAAAAAAAAATACATTATTGTAGATTTATGGTTTTGTTCTTTGTTCATGGAAAAGTTAACTGACACAATGCTTAGAGTTATTAAAACAAGGCAATCCCTATAGCTGACTATTCTAACTCAAAGCAATCGACAACAGTCTAGTCTAACCCAACCCAACTGCTGATGAGAACCATCAAAACTAGTTTTCAAGGTCTTAGCAAACAGCTGATAATGCAGTACCAAACAATAAAAAAAAATTTCTTGACACATCAAAGATAACCGTGAATTGACCAAGCCAGAGTAAACCGGTCAACAACAAAAAAATTTGACAACACCAGAATACAGCCAAAAGTTCAGCACAGCATGCAAGTTCAAGAGCAACAAAATCTTAAAAAACGATCAAAGACTAGGCCATATGGAGAAATTGAGGGCACTTCAACTTCCAGGTTAACTTTAAAACCAAATTCTTGATCAAATAACAGACAAAAACTAAATAAATAAAGCAATAGAACAGGTATACATACTGCTTTTCTCCAAGCTTGACTTCATTTCCTCCATATTCTGGTAGGAGAACCATGTCACCTTCCTTTACAGAGATAGGAATAATCTTTCCCTCTCTGTCACGAGCCCCAGGACCAACAGCGATAACTTTTCCAGAGTTGAGCTAGTTGAGGAACAAAAATAAGTAAAAAAGACACGATAAACATCCACAAATTGAGTAACAAAGCTGAGCTGAACTGTCACAACAACTTTTTTTCTTCTATAACAACTTTGATTGAGGAAAAAAATGAAAAGATATAGTAGCATAAAAAATTCAACCAAAAAATGGGAGCCCACTAGAGAAAGGGGACCCAACCATGCATGATAGTATCTAACCTTACAAAAACTCTTCAAAATGCAAAATGAAAACATAAGACTCATAACAACCACCTTCGACAACTCAGAAATACTATTCCAGGAAGAAAGGTTTTGCTAATTTAGTCCTTCTAATGCAGGGAGTTAAGTTATAAAACACAAGCCAGAATCCATGGACTACTTAAACTTATCATGAGCAAAATAGTCGAATCATTCTGAATCTAAAAAAATCCTGATGGAAGGAAGGGCCCCTAAATCAAAGTTATTCAGCAAAGCTCATCCACGGAAAAAAAAAATCCTTATGAACTAATATAGATTTCTGCTGAAAATAAATAAATAAATAAAAGATCGCATCGGATTAATCCCATGCACACAGTTCAGCAGCTACATCCACATCTACGTTAACTGTTAAGCAATCGTTCTTAAAAAAGAGAAAGTTTGTTACAAATCGCATCACTGAACATTCGCTAACACTGAAATCAGGAAGAAATGAAAACATTCACATTAAAAGTCTTCTTTAAATAGGTTAATATTGAAATGAATCAGAGAACCAATAAATGAGCTAAAAAACCCAAGTAACTATTAAACGAGAAAAGGCAAAAAAAGAAAATAGGCATAAACGGAAATGACACTAGAAGAATACCCATGAAAGAAAACGAGTGTAGTCGTCCCAGAGAATTCAGTGTCGCAAATTTCGAGAATCAGGGTAAGAAAACAACGAAAAGGAAAGGGGAAATGGAATTTCCGACGAATTCCATACAAAGTAACGAACATTTTGTTTGAAGGGAAATGGAAAAAGAAATGGGGGAGAGAGGGAAGGAAGATTCACCTTAGTGGACTTCTCAGGAAGCAAAATGCCGGAATTGGTCTTGGTAGGGGGAACGATCTTCTCGATCAGAACGCGATTCAGCAATGGAAGCAAACGTTTAGCCATCTGAAGCAATCAGAGAAAATGAATCTCAACTTCAAACCCTAAAACAAAGAATGGTCTAGGGTTTAGGAGGGGTTTTTGCAGCCTTCACCCTTCAATGTTTAAATTACGTAAATAGACATTGGTGGACCATGAAGTTTTGTGGGTACTTTCGTATTTAGCAAATCCCCTCCAGCGTTCTGGTAAGTTCTTAGATCGCATTTAGTTTTCCTAACTCTACTCGTTCCACGTTAATATAGATGGAGATATGTTCTTTCTTAGCACACAAAAATTACTCTCCATACTTAAAAATTAGGTGAGTAAATTTGCAACATGAATTCGTTGGGTTCAAATCTATAATACATATATTATTCTCTGTTTGTTGTGATTACAATATTGATAATAGATTTGACAAATAAGTTTAAAAGTTAGGCTCAAAACGCATACTTATTATTTATACAAAAATCACAAAAAAGAAAAGAAAAGAAAAGAAAAGCAAAAACCTTTGAAATGTAAAAAAAGACCAGTACACTCCACCGACGGATTTATGTAGGGGCTAGTGGTGGCACGTGCCCCTTAACATTATTGGTTTTTGTATTTTAATATTGATTTTTTGAAGCGTCAGATTACAATATATATTAAACAATGTTTTATTTTAAACAGAGTATGGTTGTAGTGCAGTGGTTGTGTTCTCACTATCAAGTCGGGTTTGAATCTATTCTAATTTTCAGTAATTTTATTTCTCCAAACACTCCGAAAATGAAGATAATTTTTTAAAAAGAGGGAAAAAAATTTAACTAAGATAAAATCCTAGCTTATTTCTAGTTGTCATTTGTTATCTAACAAATATTTAGAAAAAAAAACAAAGTGCATCAATTCAATGATTTAAACTTCCACTCTCACAACAATATTCCATGAATTTTATAAACTTTTGTAAAGGTGGACTACAATGGACTACAATTAACGAGAGATTCTGGTTTGGGATTCATTATTGGAAAGAGTTTCTAATTTCTGCAATAGTCATGAAGGTCACCAACTTCCTTGACCTTTCGGCACTAGATAGACGTCAGCCCCCATACATGGTCTTACGACTTTGCGGAGACCTGTGTTTTTGGTAAACAGTCACCCAAGCCTGGTCACTGCGACCCTTTTTGTGAGGAGGCACCCCTTCTTCCAAAGTTACGAGGCTATTTTGTCAAGTTCCTTAGAGAGAGTTGTTTCGTGTCCCTAGGTATTGAAGTTCTTAAAATGGATGCTATGTTTTTAGTTTGAGGACGACAAAGCCGAAATCTCAACCAATTACAAATTTGCATCATTATCGTATTGAAGTCTTCTATATTGTCATTGATATGCAACTTCTTCAAGAGTTGAATAATCATTGTACTAAAACAAGTATTGAACTGTTTCTCTGTGTGACCTATTTGAATCCGAGTAATCCATTTGCTGTTTTTTTATTGACAAAAACTTAGTTGATTTGCTCAGTTTATCTAAGAGATTTTTCAGCTATTGAACTCTCTATGCTTGAGGACCAACTTCAAAATTACATTATTTATATGTGTTCACAGTTTGTTGAACTAAAAAACATTGGTGATCTTTTAGTGTAAATGGTCATTACGAAAAGAGATAAGGTTCACCCATTAGTTTATCGGTTGCTCACATTGACATTAATTTTACCGATTGTAACAGTTACTCTAGAGAGAAAATTTTCTGCTATGAATATTGTGACGACTCAACTGCATGATCGAATGAGAGATCAATGGATGAATGATTGTCTTATAGCTGATATTGCAAAAATTTTATTGGATAAGTTAGATAATAAACTTATATGGATCGATTTCAACACATGAACACTCGTAGAGGACAATTGTAATACATATTAAATTAATTAATCTTTGAAGCTATTGATATGTTTTATAAATTTTTGTAGTGTGTTTTATATGTTTTATAAAGGTATCATGTATGTAAGATGGAAAAGGTTGTAGATGGCGAGCATGAAGATGGAAGATGGAGGCTTTGAGATCATATGCTTGAAGATGGAGTCGTGCATTGTTTAAATAGGACTTGGTTAGTGCGATTATGTTGATTGATTAGACTCTAATGTGTAATTATATATATATATACATATATATATATATATATATATATATATATATATTTGACAGACTATGTATTTAGGTGTATTATAGACTTTTGCCAATTTCTATTTATTTTATTTCAATTTGTTTCGTCATTCTTGCGATGTAAAATTAAGTTTGTCATTTATTAAAATGTAAAATGTTATTCTTTTAGTTGATTCTTCTAGATGGAGACTTCATCTTTATCCATACAAATTATGGATTACTCAAATATTTGAGTATCATCCATCAAGTTCATTTAAGAACTATCCATGCAATGGGCTATAGACCATCAAGTATATCACAATAGATCACCTAATATCAAATGTTATAGATCACTAAAGGACTTTAGGCCCAGAATCTGAACCACATTTCTAGTCAATCCTTTAGTTAAAGGATCAAACAAGTTTTTCTTAAACCAAACAAACTCTTAGAAAATAAATCATTCCTTCAGCAAATGTTTCACAACTCCATGTCTAAGACGTATATGTCCTCTTTTACCATTATAAACATGGCTCTTGGCAATACCTATGGCCGCTTATGAATCACAATGTATAGACACAGGTACAAATGCTCCCTACAATGGTACATCTCCTAGCAAGCTTTTAATCCACTCAGCTTCTTGTCCGGCCAATTCTAATGCAATAAACTCATATTCCATAATGGATCTAGCTATTGCAAGTAAGTTTTGCAGACTTCCAAGATATTGCTCTACATTTGAGCAAAAATACATAGCCACAAGCTAGTAGAGTTAACCACACCTTTGTCTGTAACCAAGTTTGCATCACAATATCCTTATAATACAATAGGAAATTTGTTAATAACTACAAGCAATGATTTTTTTTCCTTTAAGATATCTCAACATATGACGTAAAACATCTCAGCGATGTCTATCAGGATTATGTGTATATCTACTTAATCTACTGACAGTATATGCAATATCAGGTCTAGTATAGTTCATTAAATACATAAGACTACTTATGATATTTGCATATTCAGGTTGAGACACATTATCTCTCTTGTTCTTCTTAAGATGTTTACTTGCATCATAGGGAGTTCTCATTTGAGAAACATCAAAAGAATCAAATTTCTTTAGTATTTTCTCCACATAATGACATTGACACAAGGATAAACCATTTTCAGTTTTTCTGATTTTAACACCAAGAATTATGATTGTTTCTCCTATGTCTTTAATTTTAAAATGTGATGACAAGAACAACTCGGTATTATTTATTAATTCCATGTTTGTTGTAAAGATCAACATTTCATCAACATACAAACATATTATTACACAATTAGTTCCAAATAACTTTGAATAAACACATGTATCTGAAGAATTTACCTTAAACTCATTGTTTATTAATGTGTTACTAAAATTTTCATACCATTGTTTAGGAACTTGTTTAAGACCATAGAGAGATTTTTTTTAAAGTTTGCATACTTTATTTTCTTGGCCAGTAATTTTGAACCCTTCTAGTTGTGTCATATAGATTTCTTCTTCTAGATCACCATTTAGAAAAATAATTTTTATGTCCATTTGGTGAATAAGAAGACTACGTATGGCAGCTAGTGCAATTAATGCCCTGATTGTAGATATCTTGGTTACAAGGGAATACGTGTCAAAGTCGTCAATACCTTGTTTGTTAGTATACCCTACCACTACTAATCTAGCCTTATATCTTTCTATTGACACATCTAGTCTTGTTTCTTTTTTAAAGATCCACTTGCACTTAATTGGTTTACTTCATTTGGGAAGGTCTACTAATTCTCATGTTTGATTCATTATTAGAAAATCTAGTTCACTCTTAATAGCTTCCTTCCACATATTCGACTCTACAAAGTTTAAGGCTTCTTGGTAAGTTTTACGATCCTCATCTTTTAGATATAAACTTGTGAAATTATAGTCGATTTCACCGTGCCTTTCCACTAGAAAGGTGCTTATAAAATTTGGTCCAAAACTTTTCTCAATTCTTTGTCTTTTACTTCTTCTAGGTTCTAATTCACATATTACATTAGATGTATTAACAGTTTCAGATTCATATGTTTTACAAACTGCAGAGGGGTTTTCAAGATCATGCATACTGCTAGGCAGACAAGGAACAAACAGAGATTTAATTTTCTTTAAAGTAATTAAAAAATATGCTCAAAGAACTTTGCATCCCTAACTTCATTAATGATTTTATCATTTAAACACATAAACCTATATGCAATACTATTTTGAGCATAACTGATAAATATACAGTCAAAGATTTTAGACCTACCGTATACTTCTTCAATGCAAGAAATGGCACCTTAGCCAAGCATCCTCAGACCCTCAAGTAGGAAAGATTTGGTGCATATTCTTTTTGTGAGGAACCTTGTTAAGAACAAAACATGCAGACAACATGGCTTCCCTCCCACATATTATTAGATAATCCAGAGTTTAATAACATAACTTTATCATTTCTTTAAGGGTTGTCTTTTTTTGTTTTGCGATACCATTTTGTTGTGGTGAATAAAGGGCAGTAAATTCACGAACAATACCATTTGATTCACAAAATTCTTTAAGAGATTTATCACTATACTTACCACCTCTATCTGATCTTAATTTTTTTATCCTTCTACCTAACTAATTTTCAGTTTCTGCCCTAAATTTCAAAAACATGCTACCAATTTCATCTTTTGTTTTATAAGAAAAATCTTAGTAAATCTAAAAAAATCATCAATAAAAAATACATAATAATTTTTTCCACCTTTATTTGTAGTGTTTTTTAAGACATCTATATCAAAATGAATTATTTCTATCATCAGTACTTTTAGTCACAAATGGTTTGAAAGATTTCTTAAAATATTTACTTTCTACACAAACAGGGCATTTCCAGTTTCATGTGATTCTGATGCATTAATTAGTTTGAAATCCTTAAGCTTCCTAATTGATGAAATTTATATGACCTAGTCTAGCCATATATCAATAGATTCAACTACGTAAGTGGAACTAGAAGCATTTGCATTCATCGAAACAATATTGAGTACAAACAAATCATTAGACAGATACCCCTAATCGACAAATTCTTCATTTTTGGTGAGGACAACCTTTGTCACCTTCCAATACAATCTTAAAACCCACCTGATTCAACAAACTCTTAGACACCCATGTTCATACGTAGGGAGGAGACATACAAAACATTACTCAAAGATAAAGTTTTTCTAGAAGCTAATTTCAAAATAATCTTCCCTTTCTCGAGTACTCCTGCAGCAGCTGAGTTTCCATAAATACGTATTCTCCATCTGTAGTGTTCTCATAGTCATGGAGAAGTTATCGATTGGTGCAGAAATGTCTTAAAGCTCTAGTATTGAGAATCCAATTAGTTTTACTTTCAATTAGGTTGACCTTCATAATAGCTGCTATGACATTGTCATATTGTTCAACAATATTGGCTTGTGGTACAGGTTTCTAGTTTGGTCTCCTTTTCCTTTGATGACAATGATAAGATTTGTGTCCCTCCTTCCCACAGACATAACATATCAACTTCTTCTTATCGATATTTCTCCCCCTTAACTGTCCCCTCTTTTGTGAGGATTTCCCATTGAGCCTTTTAACCTACTTGGACCTATCTTTGTTAATAGTAGAAGATTCAACGAGGTTAGCATTAATAAAATTTAGATTTGTAAAAGTGAGCTTATCTTTCAATCTAATGGCTTCTTGCATGTGGCTAATGAACTCCTGAAGTTTCAAAACTAATCATCTCCTGAAGTTTCAAGTCCTTAATTCTTTTAGTGCTTCAGGTGATTTCGATAGTCGTTCCATAATGGAGAAAATTTCTCGAGCAGTACATTCGCTTGGAGTATTTCACACATCTTCATTCCTTCATATAGAACATTTGCCACTGGGTTTTCATATTTGTGAATTTGTTCCACAATAGACTTGTTGTCTTTCATCTGAAACTGCAGCCACTTTCCAACAATATACTTTTTCTGTCCTGCATCATCTGCATCATCTGCACCATACCAAGATTCCAAAATGCTTCAAATATCCTTGGAAGATTTTTAGCCACAACAAATCAAACATTGGATCTGACAAGTGGTTTAATAAATGCCAGCAAACTGTCTTGTTGATCTGTGAGTATTTCTCATAATCGACTGTGGATACTTGCTTCACTTGGTCAACAACAACGACAGGAGGACCTATGGATGATTCTGGATCAGAAGTAGGTGTTAGAATGATTTTACTAAGGATCAGACAGTGGATCGGTGGTAAGAACATAATCGACTTCCAGTTGCTCGAAGAAGATCAATAATTTTTTGGACCATTGGCTATAATTTGTTCCATCAAGCGGTTCGAGTTTAGATAGATCCGGTAGAACTTTGTTGGAGATCTTGATCAACATTGTGCTAATTGCTTTTAGAATGTTAAGAATGAATGTTGTAATGTTGAATAAAGTTCAATTATTGTGTCATGACGAACCATTGTCCTAAAAGTAATTAGAGCGGACCATGGTGCTAATCGTGTTATCGATTGCTCTGTAAGGTTAATATGACTTCCTTATTCTAACGTGCACTCACCGAAACAAGGAATAGAAACAAATAAATATTGCTAAAAAGAAATTCGAAACTTGTGAAAAATGAAGATGGACAGAAGAATGAAAGAGATGATTTGGAAGAGAGAATTTTTTTTTGTTACTAAGAAATGTTGTGAAGCCAAGTATTTATAGTGGAAAGCCCAAAGTGATAAGCCTAAAATGAAGACAGACACTCCTCCATGGCTCATATGTAGCCCAAACGAAGAAGTTGTTGATGTTGAAGAATAAACCAATGATCATGCTGAAAAATGGCCCCAAACTGTTGGCATGAAATAATGGGCTTAGGCTCACAATCATTTCCAACAGAAATTATTACTCATACTTTCCTCCATTGGATTCCCTATTAGTCGCCATCTTCTTCTTCACCTTAACACTAGATAATTGTATTGAAAGAATGGTTAAATGGTGGTGATTAGAGATTCTCCTCCTAATGATGAGTTCTCCATTTTTCTACCTTCAAAACACAAGAATCTACAACCTCCATCCATTGAAGATGACGAATGGAGAAGACCAATTTCATTTCAATTTAATTAGCCATTGTTGTTTAGGTCCTTCCCAATTATATTCATCCTTCTCATCTTTCTCATTTTCACATGACTAGACTTCACACCCACATTCACTAAACTCATCTATTTCTCAAATAATTTGAAAGTGACGTCACACAATCCATAGTGCCCAAGGTTTATTTAGAATATTGGTAAAGAAATTTTTAAATAGTATTTCCATAATAATATGCAAAATACATTTGAAAAAATATAATATCTAATTTGTAAACAAATCTAAAACAAGTTACGTAATATATTAGAAAATTGTCAGAAATAGTAATTTTGACAAAATATTTACCATAACAAAATTTCAGTTTCTATCAATAATAAACATTGATAGACACTGATATGCTTATGTCAGTAACATTGATAGACAGTGATAAAAGTCTATCGATTTCTATCATTGATAGAATCCAAAATTTTATGCTATAGGTTGTAAATATTTTAATTTATTTTGCTACTTTTAAAAATGCTCTGAATATATTTTCAATTTTTAAAGAAAGAATAAAGAAAATTTTAATATAATCCGAGACCGTAAATTTATTAAATTAGTTACAATGTATTTATAATTCTTAAGGGCATTTTAGAATTATAAAAAACAAAAATTAGGTCTAATCAAACTTTTGTTATAAATATTAATAACTTTTGGTTTTGTCAAATATTAAAAACAAACCTCAAATGTTTTATATATAGGGGTGGTTAAAAAGTATAACAATTTGACAAAATATTTATATTGTATATAATAATTTTAAAAATAGAAAAAAATTACAGGGCTTCAATGGAAAATACAAAAAATGCCCCAACCAACATGCGATTAGTTGACCACTCGCACGAGTAATTTTTCTTATACGATCATGATACGTGTGTATACACGATCGCGTACCAAACTTAAACGATCTTGGCTGTTTAATTCAAGATCGTTTAAGTTTGGTACACAATAGTATACCCAAATTTAAACAATCATGAACCAGTATCTCATCAATTATTTTTCAAGATCATGTACCAAATGAATATCCTAACGCTTTGTTTTCAAGATTGTGTACCAAATAATATCTTTTATATTTAGTACACGATCTTGTACATTTTTTTTATATTTCGTACACAAATGTTTAGATTTGGCTACACGATCGTGTACCCAAATCTAAACCATCGTGTACCAATATCCCAACAAATATTTTAAGATATTTTATATTTGATTCAAATCTTGTACCGAATGTTGTTTAGATTTAGCTACACAATTGTTTAGCTAAATCTAAACGACCGTGTACCAGTATCCCAACGATTTAAAATCGTGTAGCAAGATCTTTTATATTTGGTACACGATCTTAAACCAAATAGAAAAAAATAATACAAGATTTATGATCGATTGAAAACAAAAATCATGATTTCAAAAAAAATAAAAAATAAAAATTGTAGAAGAAGAAGAGAAGAAAGAAGATGAAAAGAAAAAAATAAAAACACCAAGATTTAATGGGCATATACACATGTTTGGTGATTAATATGCATAAACAACACCAAATAGAAAAACATTAAATCCAATTGTGTTACACGAACCGAGTCTAATGTAACGAAAACAATATTATTTGTGGAATACCAATTTCAAATAACCTAAACCACCAGCTCGTGAGTACAATGCCTTTGATTAAAACATTGGTAAATTTCTAATTTGATTAACAAAATGTAATCATGATTAGCCATTTTGTTTGAATGTGTAAAAATATCTTTCATATTGACGAGGCAAAAATTCTTGTCTCTCATCATCATCTGCTTTTCTTTTGAACAAATAAAGCTTATAATTGAAGTGGGAAATCAATGGGAGGTTATATTTTTAATCATGATTAGCAATTATTTATAAATGTATTCTTTTTATATATTTTCTATCTTTTCTATCAAAACTAACTTTCCAATATTAATCAAAGAGTTGGAATAAAAGCTCACAATTGTTTCATTCCATTTTTATCACATATACTTTGAAATAATTCATCCCTATTTTTTACTAAGAGACTCTATGTTTTACCCATTTGATCTTATATACTATTGGATCATATATGCATAATGTTATTAAGATAAGACACCAAACTTTATCCATATATATCTATATATATTATAGATCTTTTAAATTACTATTTAAACAAAATCTACGCATGTTGACAATATACTATTCAAGTTACATAAATTAGTATTAGAACTTTAGTTTATTGAAATAAATAAATAAATAACACTTTAATTATATACTATTTCCTTATAAAATTACATACTACGTGTTTATTGCCATAAATAGGGACCAAAATTTTCACCTCATACTACAAGAAAAATAAAATCTTCCGACGGACAAAAGCATTGTTAGAAGATAGTGCGTCCATAGATATTAGAACTCACAACATCTTTAAAACTTCCATGGATTTGCAAAATCGCAAATTTTTTTCTAACCCTAATATTTTCCCAAGTCGGTGAAACCCTTTCGAGCTCAAACTCTAGATTTGCTTTGTCATCGCTCCTCATCGTCTGACGTTGCCTCTCCATATTTTGTCGCCCCCTCACCATCTAATGTCACCTTTCCTACTGGTCATTCACCTCATCGTCTCTGTCATCGTTGTTCCACCCCACCATCTTTCTTCTCCATTCCTCATCATTTTCCCTCTTCATTCTATAGATCTTCACCTTCAAAACCTATTCATTTATTGTTCAACTTTAGTTTAAGGTTGTAAATGACTTTAAATTGTTGTTTGATTTTATTTATTTATTTTTTTATGTTGATAGAGTTGAATCTATTGTTTTTTTGTGGCAACTTATGTTGGATTTAAATTTAATGTTCTCACTATGAGTATTCTTGTTGTTGTTATTTACTTTTTGTCTGGGTAAAACATGAAGGTTCGGTGTTTAAGTTTATGTTGATAAGTATAGTATGCTTCTTTGTTATGCGTTAATATGTACAACACATGGCATTCGGAAAGTGAAACCCTTTTCTTGTTTTGTTTCTCTCTTTTTCTCTTGGTTTTTCCATTTAAGCAAGTGCTCAAAACTCATTTGATTCATATTGTTTACCGCAATTTCTTTGTAGCATATGATGATATTGCAATAAGAGGTGTGGTTTTGGAGTTTGTGAAGAAGCTGTATGGGGTGTGTGTTGTTCTTTTGTTACATACTTATTTATATGTAATCTCTAGTTTGGGATGTAATATTTCTAATACGTAAAATGCATCTCAAATGAAGATAACCTACAATTGATTTCTGCTATATTCTCTAACATTCTATGCCTTCAACGATTAACATAATTTTTGCTATTTCTTTCTAGCATAGGATGATTTTTGCTATTTTCTAACATTCAATCATCCACTTGATCATTTTATTACATCCTTCTTCATGACAAACACTGGAAACAAAAAAATAAAGAACAATAATTAAAAAAAAAGCATAAAGCTATAATGTATAAAATTAAACATTTGAAAACACTTGCATTCGTATATTCATATATATGTTTAAATTTCTTAATCCAAACATCCATCAAATTGATTAATAATAATGATGTGGTGACTCAAAATTCATTAGAGTTTTCTTATAAAAGAAATAAATTGAATGTGAAATTACATGGCATAAAATTAAAATTAAAATTAAAGAAAGATGTAAGAATGTGGGGATAAAAAAAACAAAAGAAGAATGATAGATATATGAAGTAGTTTGACCAACAAAAGAAAAAGTTAGAAATGAAAATTCTTTAGGCTAATGATGTTGTGTGTACTCATCAAGACAATGCCTCATCTAAAGGATTTTATCCTTTTTGCTTATTGCTTCTCCAACTTATTATATAAATTAAAAGGTTAATTTATCTCTATACAATCAAACAAAAAATATTTATGTCTTTATAACAAAAAAAAAAAGAAAAATGATGAATTTCGTATAACTTGAATTAATTTTTTCATAAATTTCACATTTGTCCTTCCATAATTTATCCATTTCCTCCTCTAGAATTTATTCATTTTTCGTTATCTCTCATCTTTTGGGTCGTGTTTTTCATAAAGTCAATGTTTTCTCTTTATTCCTTTTCTATTATCAAGTATTGTGTCCCTTTTATTTTATTATTCTTTTTTTATTATCAAGTATTATACCAAGATCGTTCATACTAGGTACAATGGTACAACATCGTTTAGGAGAAAAACATGATAATTTAGAAAAACTTGAAAGCGAATATTAAATTGAATTTTAAGTGTGTAGAGCGAATATTAAATTGAACTTTTAAGTGGGTAGATTTAGTTTTTCAACCTTTTTTAGAAACTAAACGTTTCAAAGGTTAAAGGTTTCAAACTTTTTTTTATCAATCATTATTAAATTGAAAATTTAATCTAATAGGTGTTAGACAAGTTTTTTTTTTTTTTTTTGTTATTTTGAATATAGTAGATCTGCAATAGAAAATTTAAAAAGTTGAGAGAAGCTCTTACAAAATTAAGGAAACGTTGGCGCGTAAATTTGGAATCAAATGTCTGAATAAATACATGTGGGCTTATTTGATGGAGTTCTGATACCTGAGTATTATAAATGTCTGTGTTTGGAGTGCATAATTTGAAAATCTGGATTTTCTTATACTTGTGTTTAGGATGCTGATTTTGAATTTCTGACTTTAGTTAATTTGTTTTCTTTTTTTTTTATTAATTGTACGTTCTAAATTTATTTTTGTATCAAAATTTTAATTGGTTTTTTTTTTCTTTTTAATATTTTGTACCTCTAATTCAATTTCTTTACTCTATTGATTTTAATGACAAGAATGTAAAATCGAAAATTTTTAATATCAGACAACAACAATTTTGATAACATTTGCATTAACATGAGTGGTATTAACATGAGTGATTTAAGTAGGAATATTAATAATTCACAAAATATAACAAATTATGTAATCGTGTGTAGTTTATGAAAGTTCTAGTTAAACAACGTTAAAAATTGTCTAATATGTTTCAAAATAAGTATAACCAAAAGGGTCATGCAAAAGTGAAAGTGAAATAGAGTTACATTTAGCCATAGTTATGGTTGTCTTTCTATGACACACATGCAAAATATTTTAAACCACTTTATTCAAAAGATGTCTAAATAAAATTGATTTTTTTTAAAAAAAATTATTAAGTCAATCCAAATAAGTTTTAAGTCTTCTAGATAAATTAACTAAAGAAAAAAATAAAAAATGTTATTAAACTAAAAATAAGCCACGGTATATATGTGATATATACTTACAATTTTCACTATAATACCAATATATTAATATTTGATTTATACTAGCAAATAGGTCATCAATTTTCACACAAAAATATAACAAATTAATAAACAAAATCTCCTAAAACGAATGAAAAATTAATTTTAAATAAAGAATAGAAAATATATCATTAAAAAAATGAAATAATAATAATATTATAAAACAAACTCCAAAAGAAAAGAAAATAGAATAATAAAAAAATGTGTATTTAAAAGAATATTATTGTGATTAAATCAAAGATATATATGGAATGACTCGGAAAAAAAAGTTTTTCAAAAATTCATTTTTATTAATTTTTTAATGTTTGCAACATTTTTATTAATTTTTCAAGGTTAGCAGCAGTTGCAAAAGTGATGGTCGAAAATTCGCCAATTGAGTTTGTCAGAAAGGACACCTAGTGGTCGATCGACAATGGTCACTAGGGTGGTTTTTGGAGTTGGTCGATAAATTTTCTAAATTGAATTAGAAAAAAAATGTAATCAATGAGTTTGAATAGTGTTTACTATTCAATCCCATGGAAAATAGTGTAGGAAGCCTTGGCGAAGGCAGTCGTTGATGAATGGTGAAGACGATCAACGGTCGCCAGTTTTAAGACTATTGTTTGGTCGCCAACCATCATGGCAATCAGCCGTCAAGGATTATGGCTATTGATTATTGACGATCACTATGATCGCTTGTTAATGGCATGAGATCGATAATTAATGATAACGATTAGTTGTAGTCGATTAAGATGTTCACTCTACGACAGTAACGTTCAAAGTTGTAGGTCACAAGCAATTAATATGACTGGTCACGGACCATCAAGACGATTGATAATCAATGGTCAAGACGATCTGAAACTAAAGATTAAAATGATCGATTGTAGTAACCATCGATTGATCATGATCGAACATCATGGTTGATCGTGAAGTTGGCTAACAATTGTTGCCAACGATCATTGATAAGATGTTAAAGTGAAAATTTTTCTAAAATATGAAATTCAATAATAATTTTTTTTAAAAAAAAAACATATTCCCAAACCCATGAAATTTTATTCCAAGGGGACAAACATGGGTTTGGCTTCAAATGCCAAACCAATGCCAAATCCCCTAATTCCAATCGCATGGGCCAAACACCCCCTAAAAGTTTAGAAAGTTTATTAGATATTTAATTAATAAATTGTACGAAAGAGAAAGAGAGAATATGGTTGAGATATTTTTTTTTTGACATGATTCATTTAAACATAAACCATCTAACTTTTTATATTTATAACGAATTATTTAAATATTTCAACTTATAAAGTACAATTATATTATTATTCTATTTGTACTCCAAGTGAGCTTAGTTTTGGAAATTAACATCAACTTAGCTTCCCTACTAAAAATGGGAGGCTCCATATGTGCCCATCCCTACAACATATTGTACTGAAAAACGATTATGCCATTTTATATTTGGTATCACACCTTAAAATAAGGTTAATTTTAGTTTAATAATTGTACATGGAAAGGGGGTTTTAGTATCCAACCATCAATCCTTAATTGCTTTTATCAACTAAACTAAACTATAATATTTAATGTTTAACATATAATTTGAAATTAGGTACATATAATTCAAGCTTCAATAAACAATTAAAGAAGTAACTAATGACAAAAAAAGTAAACACAATTTAGTGTTTAAGACAATTTTCACCTTCTTTGAAAGTTCTTTTTCTCTTTTCTAAAAAGAACAGTACGTTAGAGCATCAGACTAGAAGCAACATTCTACTCAACACAAATTAAATAAAAAGATGATAAAGAAATTAAACAAGGGTATTACCCCCACCCCACCAAAAGCACACCTCATTGTCACGCCCCAAAATTGGCCGCCAATTTTTTGAAGTTAGGCTCCTTAGCATAACTTAAGAGGAGCCTAAGAAGTCCTACACAGTCCAAAAGCCCAAGGGTAAAGCATAAGGCCACACCAAGGCCATGACACCTCAATGAGCATACAAATGCATGTTATATGCGTGAGGTCCTGACAACGCATGGATGCACGCATGAGAGAGACAGATAGGCACTTGATCGTATGGCATAGGTAGGCACGCACGACATTCACACACACACAAGGCTCAGATGGATGTGTGCTCATGGGCACGCCTAGAAGGACTGGGAGATCTCTGGAAATCTCTAGAAGACTCGAGATAGAAGCATGACGATGTGTCGATCACACGCGAGGGAGACAGAACCCACGAAAAGCTTTGTGCGCTCGACATATCCTTTCAGACATGTCCAAAAGCCTCTAGAACCTCTCAAAACACTCGAGAAGCTCTGTATGTCGGTAAAACAATGTCATGACAATCCGATAAGCCTCCAGAATGATGTTGCCGACCTTGTGAGACGGTTTAGGTGTATAATGTTGGTGTAGAACCTCTATAAATACCCCAAAGGGGTCTGATTAGTAATCATTATTGGAAATTCTCAATAAAGCTCTTCTATACTCATTCACTCAAACTCTTTTAGCACTTTGCCTACGTTTTCTTCCTTCTCTCAAGTCCCTTTTAATTCTAGCAAGTTTCAAAACCTCCAAAGCTTAACTTGGTGCTTCTCCACATCTTTGTAGAATGTTGGTTAGGTTCAAAGAATAATCATGTGACATCATGCTCTTCCAAGGAAAAGGAAGGCACATGGCTAGGAATCGAAAAAAGAAGACAATAATTTGACTAGTGCATTCATAGCTTTATTACACATCCTTGGGCGTTTAGAGTAACAGACAAAAAGAAACTCCAAAGAGTTAGCCAAAGACAACATTATCCATAACATTCAATCTTCAAAAGATCACAATCTAGATCCAACAAAAGCAACAATAAGTTTAGCAAAATCAAACTCCACAGTCAGCAAGGAAGGCATTGACACTTGGTATTAAGGCAGCCCATTGAACTATTACAATGTGTAAAATTGTCTTTTTTGTTATACAACTTTGTTAATTAGTTTTTCAATCAAAACAATTTCTTGATTCTCTTCCTATTATATAATGGAAAGCTCCTTTCATCAATACATCATAGAAAACCATTTGTATCATTTCTTTTCTTCTTCATCTTCCCTTCTTAAATTATCTTTTAGTTGCGTTTATATGGTATCACATACCACAGCCAGAAATGGATTTCACTACTGTATCACCTTTGTAGACACGTTTTCTCGTCATACCTGGATCTACTTCCTCCAATCCAAATCGGAAGCCATAAAAGCCTTTTTAGAATTCAAAAACCAAGCTGAAAACTAACTCAATACCAAAATCAAATCTCTACAAACTAATAGAGGAGGTGAATATCGTTCATTCACTCCTACTTTAAAAGCCAATGCCATAATTCACCAGTCACATGTTCATACACTTAGCTTTAGGTCCTTAAGCTTTGGTTAATTGGCTTATTTTCCTTAACTTAAACTATTGTCATACTTGTTGATTTTATGGAATTAATCTATATTTCATTCATTATTTAGTAGAGATACAAGCCTATATATAACCATAGAGAAATACACTTAAGGAAATAATATCAAATAATATCTCCATAATAATATCACCTAAGAATAATCTAATTATATTAATAATATTTTAGGCAATAAAACAACTTAACACAAGAGAAGTAACTAAAGCTTGAACTTTTATGGAATAAATCATGAGTTCTAAAATCAATTACAACATTTAACCAAATATAAAAACACTACACTTGAGCAATTAACTAAAATGCATGGTAGCTCTTCTCGTGCGTAGCAACTACTTAATCATTATCTACTTGGCCTTAATGCCTTGAACCTGAAAATGAAAACTTAAAAACATAAGGCAAAAGACTTAGTGAGGTTTTAAGCAATCCTTTTTGAGAAATATCTCTCATAAAAATTATTTTTCACATCAAATCACTTTAACATAACATTTCAAATCGCTGAAATATACTTTTCACATAACCACACATTAGTCAAGTCATTCCATTCGCCAAGAACCTTAATCATTCTCTACGCAAAGACTCATCATCCTATGTTTAAACTCTTGAGATGACCTTTTCATCATCAACATCCGAGAATATTCTAATCTATTCCTTGTTGCTCAAGTCGAGATCCAATGCACATCTTTTATACATCATCCTGACTCACATTTCACCATGCACATCTTTTATACATTACTGCCTTTACCGTGTATGTGCACATAAGATTTAGCTCAATAATAGGAAGAAGACCAATGATTTAATCACCATTTCACAATCATTTGCATCATTTTAAACGCGCTTTAAAACATAGCATAAGCTTTTCAAATAAATTTCTTTAGAAACATTTAAATTGAAATCATTATTCAATCAATAATGTGTTTAATGAAAACCTTTCAAACATATGTAATACTTTTGAAGAAAATACTCACACAACTTAGAAATCCAAAATCCAAATGCTTATCATCTTCTTTTTTTTGTTGTAGCTATTTTGGCAACACTTCAACTCTTTAATTTTTCTCTTCAAACTTTTAGAGTAACAATACTAAATAATCTGGCTTGTTCCCCTATTTATACAAGTCCTAAAAAGCTTAGTCATCATGTCACACCCTGTCGCAAAGGTCATTTCTTGCAACCAAGTGGAGGTGTGCCGCCTAAACCCTTATCGTGTACTTTTAGAGAGGTAATGAGTTAAACGTCTAGTAAGCCGAACAAATTATCTCTTTTCACGCAGCTTAAACACCTTACTTTCCTTTACACAAGGAAGCAAAAAACAACAACTGAAAATTGTTACTAATGTATCCTTGATACTGCATTCTCTTTTACTTTTATCCATTTATGCGAAAGACAAAGATAATACAGCAGAATGAATACAAAACTTCTCTTTATTAACTTAACACTTTTACATGAATAAAGATTAAATTTCTCCTAACAACGAGACCTATCATAAAGTTAGGACCTCATTGTGTATCATAGCTTTTTCAACTATGACGTCTAGCTTGCTCACCTCATCGTGTAACAATGCACCTTAGGCTTTCTCGCCACCCAATGCTGTGAAGGCTCCAGTTCTTCCATTACCTCGGATGTCCAATGACCCATCCCAAAGACAGCACTTAGGGCTTCCTTTTCCTGACTCAATCATTTGGCTCTCTCACCAACTCCTTTGCTGGATCTTACCAACTATGATGTTGTGCTCACCTTTCCTTGGAACTGAATCTTCTACGTTAAGGAGCAATCCGCTTACCAACCGGCTCCTTAGACTTAAGATAAGATGACATGAAGAACATGCCACATAAGACCACAAAACAACTCTGTTTTTCCTCCTTAACTTGGCTACATAGCCTCATGACTAACCTTCGCATGACCTTAATACCGAACAACCTGGGGAGGGAAAAACTTAAAACATAAGTCAAAGACTTAGTGAGTGAGAGTTCTAGAAATTCCTTTTTTTGGAAATACAAAGAAGTCACGTAAGGCACTTTCTAGTTTATAAACACAAGCTTTCAACGCTTCTTTTCGCACATCACAGAAGTCACACATCTTGAATCCTCCCTTTGCCAAAATTACTGGGATTCACTCTCACTAGCATCTTGCATTCAGGCTACTGTGATGTTCACTCCATCTACATCACTCAAGAATTTTTTGGATTCCTTTCCATTTACACCAGACGTCAACACAACACCAGCATATATTATGTGCACACCACCTAATAATAGCACGAAAATCAAGAATCAAACCAATGGTTTGCTTACACAAGCATCATGAATGTTTGATAAATTTTTGCATGCCCACCCCAATCACAAAACCAAAAGGGTGATGATCCAACCAATATCGCCCCACCCACTTTTCACACATTAGGAAGCATCCACATTTTATTTACATCCAAGACTAGGAGGCTCCCAAGAAGTGTGAATCGATCAACTTTTTTTTACTAAAAGTTGCAATATGGAAGAGCAAGAACTAGAAAATTCAAAGAGCGCTCTTCTATTAATGTTGCATGCTTACTCCATACAGATGCTCAAAGGTGGGATACTTTTTTACTCATTTACAGTCCATCGGTTTCTACTCAATTGAACTCCACACCAAATGATAATGACCTTCTCAATCTTCTCTGAGGTTAAGATTTCCACCATTGTCCAATTTCATAGAAATAGAGGGTTTCCCTTGTCCCTGCAAATAAAAGGTGGACATAAGTATGAAAAAAAATGAAGACCAAATCTTCCTAAAAAACTTACAATTCCACATAATATCCATAACAATCTCCTCAAAATTCCTACAAAAACAACAAAAAGAGTCAACTCATTAGTAATTTCTCTCTTCCATAAATTTAACTTAGAAGGGATTATGCCTTTTAACAATCTGCACATAGATTTTAGCTTTAGGAAGCGTCTTATTACTCTAAAACACCTTCCAACTCTCCCTTTGAAAATTTTCATTGGACGGGGAAGCTTCTTTGATGTCACTTGATTTAGAAGCAAGATGATAGACACTCTTCACCAAAAAAATTCCTTTCGAGTTCAGGCACTAGAAAATTTCGTCTTTAGAATTATGCAACCACGTGAAATATTGAGGATAGAGATCACAACCAATTCCACAAAGACGCACCGACGTAACATCTCTTCATTCCAACACCCATACATCAATATAGATAAGACACAAAAATCTCTTCCCCTCAAGATCATAGGCATACACGGACCGATTTGCCCAACCCTTCTTAAGAGATCCAATTATCTTCATCGATGATGATTTTTCTACCATCGATGATTTTTCATCATCTTGGGTTGAAAATCGGACCTTGAAGAGAGAAAATAAGAAGGAGAGAAGAGTATTTGAATGAAGAGAACCTTCTTACTCTCTCTCCTATGTCTTACATTGAACCCAAGATATAGAAGAGAGAATAAGAAGTCTTGGGTTTGAAGCTCTCCTAGAGTACAAATCAATAATATTTCAATAAATATTTTTGAAAGTAGATTATTTTGCGAAATATTTTGTAAACTAATAATATTTATTTACGGGTAACAAAAAAGGAAAGAGAAAAAGAGGTGGAAGGAGAGGGAAAGAAAAGGATGTTTTTATGTGAATGATAATTAAATTTTGGTTGAAATAAGTTAATGATATTATATGGCGCATTTGATGGCCTTCTTCTCCTTTCTATTCTCTTTATAAAAGGTAGTGCAAAAGACATCATTATTTCAATTAAGAACTCAAATTTATATATCTGACTTTCACCCTCTCTCTCTCTTTCTTTTCTTTAATTTAGTGGTCCAATAATCCTCTATATGTCTCTCTTTAAGAACGAAAGAAAATGGCAGAAATTTTCTTTTATTAGCTCCAAGAAAAATCCACAAGAATTCTTCTCTTTCTCCCAAAATCAGTATAATAATATACAGTTCTAAAAACTCCAAAGTTAATAATGACAAAGAGCCATTAATCATCAGCTGCCCACACATTCAAAATGGCTCTTCATCTCAGCAGAGATTGCAGGACTGCTACTGCCCCCAACAATAACTCTTTCCTTTATTTTTTTTTTTTAACTTCTTTGCCCTTTTAGTGCTTTTTTTCTTTCTTTTATATATATTGTTTCTATTACTTTTTCTATTTCTAAAAGAAATTGTCTTTACCAATTTAATTTAAATTATACAAGAAACGAAGAAAAAGTATAATATTATTCTTCAAATATACCTTAGAAACGTTTTGTTTCTTTTTCTTTTTTTGTTTTTTAATGATAAACTTGATGTATGCATGTAGTGTGTAGTTGATCATAGTATTCTTTCAATAACCTTTTAGGTTGAAAGTTGTTTGCTTAGTCAACAAGCTAGAGAAGTTGATTATGGCTAAACCTAAACCAAAAATCCAACACACTGTATGTGCAACTAAACCACAGAGTAAAGGTTTGTGATCTCCTTTTCCTTTAGGAAACTAAAAGTTT
Source organism: Cucumis sativus (assembly GCF_000004075.3). NCBI lineage: Eukaryota > Viridiplantae > Streptophyta > Magnoliopsida > Cucurbitales > Cucurbitaceae > Cucumis > Cucumis sativus. Next base: position 18,910,884 of record NC_026658.2, read on the forward strand.
TAAAGTTAATCCTTCAGAAAAGAAAACTTTTAACCATCTTTACTTGTGTATTTAAACATATTATTAAAAAAAACTGCGTTTTGAAAACTGGAACCACTAAATACACGTACCCTAGAAACTTTTGAGATTGAAAAAGGTTTTCACAAGATGGGATACATTTATTGAACAAAACTAAATGGAGTTTTATTTAGGTTGGACTTCATTGGTTTGGGCAAACCAAAGTTATGCTATAATTTGACATTAAATTAGAGAAATTTGAAAGTTTAGTAGAATAAAATTAAAAAAGAAAAGAAAAGAAAAGAAAAGAAAGAAACATAGTGAGAGATACAAAATCAAATCGTAAGATCTAAGAATACTCAATTAAACTCACCACATTCCCACACCCACCGACCATATAATTTTGCATTTCTAGGAAAAATAAAAATTAATAAAGCTTTCTAACTTTTTGCTTTTTTTTTTCCTTCCTCTTTGCCTTAGGGTCCACGAAAGTATATATTTAGACTACTTCTAAATTTTGTCCTAAAAAAGAAATAAAGACATATTTATTATATTTATTTTTCTAAACAGTAATTATCTTTTTCTTTCGTTTTCTTCTTTTAATCTGTCTTTGAGTTGTTTTAAGGGTTTTTCCAAAGTTAGGAACATAAAAGGGCTCTGAAATCAGTAACCAAAGAACTTTCCAACAACACACCCAGTAACCCATTTTTGTATTTTTTTTTTTCTCCTTCACCAAATCCTATGCATTTTGGACTCACTCTTCATTGATTTTACACAACAAGTGAAAAATAAATTCTTTTTTTTTTTTTTTTTTTTGAGTGAGAGAGAAAGAAAGATGCAAACGTTGGAGTGAAAACAGAAATCCCATTAACCCAAAAACTTCTTCTTTTTCTTTGTTGCAAAGAAAAAAAAAATGAAATTGAAGAACATTTCAGAGCTCATAAGTTTGTTTCTTCTTCTTATTCTTTTCCTTCTTCCCTTAAATATTGAAAGAATAATACCCACCTCCGCTATCGCTGCCGACGCGGATGCCGATTCCAATGTCCCCACCACTACCACCGTCTTCCGCCCCAAAGACCACCACCATGACGGTCGCGCCGCCGTGTTTGGTGCTCAGAAGAGAAGAGTCTACACTGGCCCAAATCCTCTTCATAACAGATAAGTAATTGAAGAAGAGGAAAAAAAAGAAAAATAATTAAAATTTCTTCCTTCTTCATATATTCTTTTTTTATTTTTCTAGCAATATATATATATTTTTTTGGGTTGAAAGTGAAATATTTTTCTTCTTCTTGTTCTTCTTGGTTGTATTCTCTGATAGAAAAGAGAAGGACTATTGTTAATTATTATATGTTGAAGTTATAATCCTCCCTATATATATATATGTAAATGAGATTTTGTTTAGCAAAAAGTATATATATATATATAGTTTTCTGTTTGTAAATAAAAAGATTGAAATCAATGAATTGGTTTGGTTTGGTTTTTTTTTCTTTATTTTATTTTTAAAATTGTTCCTCCTTTGGGGGTTTACATAGACAGATGAAATGTTGATTCTTCTTCTCTCATTAGGGTTTTAATTTTCCAAGAGAAATTCTCCTGGAAATTTAGATTTTTTTATTTATTTCTTTTTTTCCAACTGAGAAAATTTGATTAACTGAGTGCATTATAAATATGAATTTTTTCTTTTTTGGTTAGGGGATTAATTATAAAACAATGCTACACTTTTTTTTTTTTTTTTTGAAAATGTAAGAGTAGTTTAATTTTGAGAATTCCTAAAAGACCATTTTCCCCATCTTTGTTAATTTCTTTGTAAAGAATAATTGCTAAAGGACCCACTTCTTCTATCTTATAATATTTTTTCACCCTCCACCATCTCATGTCCACCTCTCTCAGAAAACAAAAACTAAACCACACACATATATATAGATATATTTAGTGATTTATGCAAAATCTCATAGTTATCAAATTAATTTCATTTATTTGTTTTCTTGTTTTTAAATAAAGTGAAATAAATCACAGTCTATTAGTATTAATAGATACTGAATAATAGTTCGAACAGGATTTTTCATTTAAAATAAAATTTCTTTCCAAATAAAAGTAAGTTTTTTTATGAATTTAATTATAACCAAATGATTTGAAATGAATATATAATTAACTTGTAATATAATAACACTCTTTATTAATCCTATGCCTAAATCTCTGTTCTTTCTTCTTTGGAGGGAAAATACAAATCAAGAGTAGAAATATTAGTACTATATCTATATTAGATCTATAGTTTAATTAGAGAAAATATTAGAAATGGAAAAATGTTTGAGAATATTTAAATATAGTAAAATTTTAGATTTTATCATTATTGAAACGGCGACCGATAAACTTGGATATTTTTTAAAATGATTAATTTAATTATTAGATATATAATTGTTCTCTTTTTATATGTATATAAATCATCATTGGATTGAAAATATTAAATTAACCCAAACAATAATTTTAGGGTAATATACCTAATAATACAAAATATTGAAAATGATATTAAAAAGAAGAAGAAAGAATAGAAAGTGTTTTTCATTGAAATGATTAATTGTGTACACAAAGAAAATAAGAAGGGTGCTCAAGGCATTGTGTGTTGGAGGTGGTGATTGAAATTTGAATGGGTTTTTCTTTTTCTTTTTTCTTATCTCTTTTACTATAATTATTTTTTATTTGAAATAAATGAGTAGGAAAAAACAATGATGATAAATTGGAAAGTTAGCTAAAGAGTGAGAATGGGAAATTACTTTGTTTTTGTTCTATTTTTTCATCTTTTTCAACTTTTCCTTTTGCTATTTGACCATTTGATGGGTTTTTTTCTCTTTTTTTTTTTTTGTCTCTTTCCTTTGCATATCTCACCATGCCTTCATCTTCAGGTTTCAGTATCACATTCTCACTGAGAACGAATTAAAATGAGACAATTTATGTTTAAATATGATTTGGGTCTCTAGCTATAAGGGTGTATTAAGAAATTGATTCGACTCAATTACCAATTGGTTTCCTTAAACGAAAATAAAGATTGAATTGTTTTTTCTTCTAAATGAATATCCCTGCCTTGAAAAAAAAGGTACCAAGATCGATTGAAAAAAGTCATCGTATCTAAATTAAATTAATCGAAATAAAGAGCAAAGTTTAATTTGAACAAAATTTACTTATATATATATAAGATGTTCAAACAACGTTAACATTGGTTGGGGTCACAGAACTAAGTATAAGCTAACCAATTGCTCAAGTTTCTTACAATGTACTAAAAAATAATGAAAATAATAACTTGTCGTGCAAATCAAAAGTATTTTTTGTTATCAACATGTTAGATAAAAATAATTTTTCGTAGAAACTAAAATATGTGAAGATCACTAGAAGTTTGAAAATCAAACTATTAAACCAATACCAAGCTCAAACTTTTATTGATAACAATAGGCAATATAAATACCCAAGGAGCTTACACATAAGTGGGGAAAAGTTCAGGAGAACTGTCAATCAGATGATAACAGTGTAAATGAGGAAGATGATAGTGCCTTACCAATTTCGAATGAGTGAGAATGGACATCAACTTGATATACGTTGCCTTTTGTTACATGATCCCTTACGAAAAAACATTCCAACTCTATGTGTTTCATTCTTTCGTGAAAGGTTGTATTAGAGGCAATATGAATGGCAACAGTACTATCACAAAGTACGAAAGAGGTCGATGGACAGTGATGTGTAAGTCTTTAAGCAATTGAATGAACCATAAAACTTCACCAACAGTGGCTGCTAACGCTCTATAATCGGCTTCAGCTGAGGATTTTAACATGATTGTTTGCTTCTTTGATTTCCATTAGACTAAGGAATCGCCAAGAAATATATAGAAACCAACAGTAGATTTGCGAGTGTCAAGGCAGAAAGCCCAATTTGCATCATTGAAAGCACGTAATTGAAAAGATTTAGAGGTCTTTAAGAAAAGATCTTGTTCCAGTGTTCCTTTAAGGTATTCGAGAAAGGTTTGGGCTGCTGTTAAATGTGATTGCCTTGAATAAGCTACATACTGGCTGAGTTTGTGGACAACAAACTTGATGTCTGGTCGACTAACAATTAGATATAGTAGTCTTCCAACAATTCTTTGATAAGCAAATGGATCATCAAGTAATTTCCATCTTCATATATTATCTTTAGTGAAGGATCCATGAGTAAAGTTGTTGGTTTATAGGCCAAAAAACCACTATCTTCAAGTAATTGAAGTGTGTAATAAAAAGTCCATCAGATGAACGAGCCAATTTTATAACTAAAAAGTATTTTAAACAGACAATATCTTTTAGTTTGAACAAAGAGTTCAAGTGTTGTTTTAGGTTGGAGATGACAATAGAAGAAGCACCGGTTATTACTATGTCATTAACATATACTAGTAGTGTTATTAGTTAAATTTGGACCATGAGAAACCAAGAGAAAAAAGAGCATGTAAAAACTTATTGAACCATTACCAATAAGCTTGTTTAAGTCTATATATTGACTTGTGAAATCAACAAACCAAACATTCTTCCTTATTAGCAACTTTTCCATGTTTGTATCTCAATATGGTAGATCCATACAAACTTCTTCAACAAGATCACCATGTAGGAATGCGTTGTTGACATCGAGTTGTATCGGCTCCCATTTCATTGATATAGCCAATGTTAGTAGGACTTTCATTGTCACAGATTTGGCTATAGGGAGAAAAGGTCTCTACATAATCAAGCCCTTCTTGTTGAGGGTATCCTTTGGCCACAAGTCTTGCTTTGTATCTTTCAATGGAACCATTAGCTTTGTGCTTGATTTTGTACACCCATTTGCACCCTATGGAATTTTGAGTAAGGGGAAAGGGAACAACAACCCAAGTCTCATTTGTTTGCAAGGCTTTAATTCATCTGTCACACATCGATCTCACCATTCTTTAAAGGGGACAACTTGATAACTGGTGATAATCGAAGGGAGGGTCTTACAAAGCATTTATCAGATGTAGAATTTCAATCTAGAAGAAAAAATGGACTATGTTTTCGACGTGAGGAGAAGTATTATGTTGGGCATAGATGTAAAGTAGAAGCGGAATGCGAAGAACAAATTATTGAAGTAGAAGCTGTGGAGAATCTGAATATTGAACTTTCCATCAATTCATTTGTAGGATTGACAAATCTAGGGACTATGAAGGTAAAAGGGAAAGTGAAGGAGGAAGACGTATTGGTATTGATAGATTATGGAGCTACTCAAAATTTTATTTCTGAGAAGTTGGTAACAGATTTGAATTTTCCCATAAAAGCAACTATTAATTATGTAGTTATTTTGAGATTTGGAATAGCTATTAAAGGAAAAGGTGTATGTGGGAAGATTGAAGTACTAATTGGGGAATGAAAGCTAGTTGATAGTTTCTTACCATTGGAACTTGGAGGTATGGTTGTTATCCTCATAATACAGTGGTTACATTCTCTAGGAGTAACTGAGGTGGATTGGAACAACTTGATTTTGACATTTCAGCATGAGGTTAAGAAAGTCATTATTAAAGGAGATCCAAGCCTCACAAAAACAAGAGCTAGTTTGAAGAGTATGATAATATCTTGAGGAGCAGATGAATAGGGATTTTTGGTAGAGTGTTGGCCCTTGGAGTGTGGTTTGACTATAGAAGAAATATATGATGATGAAGTTCAACTTATTATTGATAATTGCATTCCACCCTTGTTGGAAAGGTTCTCTGTTGTTTTCGAGTGCCAGAAACATTACCACAAAAAATAGGGATCATATCCATTTAAAGAAGGGAACAAATCCACTTAATGTATGACCTTACCATTATACACATCTACAGAAGGAGGAGATAGAACGTCTAGTTAATGAAATGTTAGGATTAGGAATTATTAGACCGAGTACCAGCTCTTATTTCAGTTTGATGTTATTGGTTAGAAAGAAGGATGAAAACTGGAGATTCTGTGTAGATTATCAAGCGCTGAATAATGTGAGTATTCATGATAAATTTCTCAAACCAGTAATTGAAAAGTTGAATGGAGCCAATGTTTTCACTAAGATAGATATCAAATCCAAATACCATCAGATTCAAATGTGGAAAAAATAGCTTTTCGAACTCATGAAGGATATTATGAGTTTTTAGTCATCCATTTGGGTTGACTAATGTCCCGTCTACTTTTCAGGCATTGATGAATAACATTTTCATACCTTATATAAGAAGATTTGTGCTTGTTTTCTTCAATGACATACTAGTTTACAGCAAAAGTCTTGAGGAACATTTACAACACTTGGAATTGGTGTTGAAAATTCTTAGAGAAAATGCATTGTATGTGAATTTGGGAAAATGCAACTTTGCTAAGGCAAGAATAGGCTATTTGAGACATATTATTTCAGACAAAGGTGTAGAAGTTGATCCAAAAAAGATAAGAACTATTAGAGAATGGCCAACTCCAACTTGTGTTCGAGAAGTAAGAGGGTTTTTGGGGTTAACGTGTTATTGTCGAAGGTTCGTGCAGGGATATGGGAGCATTTAGGACCTTTAACTCAGTTATTGAAAGCTGGAGGGTTTAGATGGAATGAAGGAAGCGCATGCATCTTTTGAGAAATTGAAACTATCAATGATGACTTTATCGGTACTTGTTATGCCTGATTTTAATTTGTCTTTTGAGATAGAGACAAATGCATATGGGTATGTGTGAGAGTAGTGCTAAATCAAGCTAAGAAACCAGTAGCTTATTTCAGTAGAACATTGTGTATGAGAGATCATGCATGACCAATTTATGAGAGGGAGTTAATAGTTTTTGTCTTTGTTGTCCAAAGATGACGCCTTGTATTTGTTGGGAAGGAAGTTCTTAGTGAAAACTGATCAAAGGTCCTTAAAAATTTTACTTGAACAATGGATCATACAGTCACAGTATCATAAATGGATAGCTAAACTTTTAGGGTATTCTTTCGATGTGGTATAAAAGCCAGGGTTGGAAAGTAAGACAGTTGATGCTCTATCTCTGCTACCTCCTATAGTTCACATTGCAACCATATTTCAGCACCAACATTGATTGATTTGATCGTTATACAAGAAGAGGTTGAGAAAAATCCTAAATTTAAGGAAATTAAAAAGATTGTTGAGTAGCATACAAATGAAATTCCCTATTTTATAATGCACCATGGTGTTTTGCAATTTAAAGGCAGGTTAGTAATTTCAAAGACTTTCTCTTTATTACCAACAATTTTGCACACTTATCATGATTTGGTTTTTGGAGGGTATTCTGGCTTCTTAAAGACCTATAAAAGAATCATAGAAGAATAATATTGGGATGGAATGAAGAATGATATAAAAAAGTATTGTGAAGAATGTTTGATTTGTCAAAACAAAAAAACTTTAGCCTTGTCCCCAGTAGGGCTGTTAATGCCTTTGGAAATACCTTATACAATATGGAATGATATATTTATGAACTTCATAGATATATTACCTAAAGCTGCCTGATATGATGTTATATTTGTAGTTGTGGATAGGTTGAGTAAATATGCTCATTTCTTAGCATCGAAGCATCCTTATACTGCCAAATCAGTAGTTGAAGTTTTTGTGAAGGAGGTGGTGAGACTACATGGATATCATAGATTGATTGTATCTAATCGAGATAGAGTCTTTGTTAGTAACTTCTGGAATGAGTTACTCAGATTGGCTTGCACCAAATTACTTCGAAGTTTTGCTTATCACCTGCAAACAAATGGCCAAATCGAAGTAGTAAATAGAAGGTTGGAAGCATATCTCAGGTGTTTTTGTGGAGAGCGGCCAAGGGAGTGGATTCACTGGTTGCATTAGGCAAAGTATTGGTATAACACCGTATACCACAGTTCGATTGGGGTGACACCATTCCAAGTTGTATATGAAAGGTTACCTCTCCCGTTGATTCATTATGGTGATATGGGCACATTGATTTCTACATTGAATCAACAACTTAAAGATGAATACATTGCTTTAGGGGCCTTGAAGGAACACCTTCGAATAGCACAAGAAAAGATGAAGACAGAAGCTGATTTGAAGCGAAGGGAAGTGGAGTTTCAAGTGGGTCAAATGGTTTTTCTAAAGCTTAAACCATACAGACAGAATTCTTTGAGGAAGAATCATAATGAAAAGCTTCCTCCAAAATATTTCGGGCCTTATAAAGTTCTTGAGAAAATTGGTTTTATCGCCTATAAGTTAGATTTACCAAGTATGGTTGTTATACATCTGGTTTTTCATGTTTCACAGTTGAAGAAGGTAGTAGGTGACCATATGCAAGTCCAACAGATTGCACCATTTATGAATGAAAACCATGAATGGTTGACGCAACCAGAAGAAGTGTTTGGTTATAGAAAGAATTTTGCAACCAAGGAATGGGTGGTATTGATCAGTTGGAAGGGTTTACCTCCGCACGAAACAACACGGGTGGATTACAATGATTTTCAGCATCAATTTCCAGTTTTTCATCTTAAGAACAAGGTGGATTTGGAGGAGAGTAGTGTCAGACCCCATTGCTATTTACTTATAATAAAAGAAAGAAGGATAATAGGCCACGTGAGATTGAAGACCAGAAGATAGAAAACATAAATGAGAGAGAGAAAAATCATTTGAGTGGGCCCAGCAAAAGTTATTTTGACAAGGAAAGTTAAAAGACATTTTGGAAGAGGAGAAAAGGGTGGTTAGTAAGAAAGAAAGTGGATTGCACTACTCCTTCAGAGAGAGTGGAAGTAGAGGGTCAGGTTCTATCATTCTTTGTTTTTCTTGTTTGTTTATATTTTCTTTGTTGTGAGTTTTTGGTTAGTTTCGGGGTTGTTTGAAGTTTATTTGAATTCGGATAGGTGTAGTTGTTTTGCATTTGTTTTTGAATTTCCAGTTTGGGTCGTATTGATTCTTATCTTGAGGGTCAATAGACTAGCTTTTATTATAATTTCTATTGCAAAATATTAATATATAGGAACACTATATCAGTGTTCTATCACATACCCAATTTGAAAGTGTTTCACAAGATCTTTGACTCCATCACGGGTACATTTTCCACAAGAGCAAGTGGGGCAATAGGATTCAAGTTCATTCCATAGAGCCTTGATTTTGGCATAGTAGGTAGTGACTTAATCATGATCTTGAACAACTGTGGTTAATTCTCGTTGAATCTGATAAACTCGTAGATGATTCTTACACTTGTAGTGTTCTTGTAAATCGAGCCAAATTTCTCTAGGAGAATCTAAGAAATTTACATACGTTGCAATTTCTTTCGAAAGTGTGTTTAAGATCCATGAGGTTATGACACCGTTGTAGATGATCTAGGAGTGGTGTAGTTCTCTGTAGGGTTGAGTGATTGTTTTGTCAACAAATCCAAGCTTATTCTTCATTGTGAGACCAATAATATTTGTTTGGCTCGGATATGTGTAATTTATCTTGGTGAAAGGATTCAACATAAGAATGAGGCTTGTGTTGTGAGAGTGGTGAAGAAAGTACGGATTTGTATAGTGTTCAATAGCATATCGAAGAGAAGACAATGAAGTTGATGGTGAGCTCATCAGTGGTTGAGGCGAAAGCAGTTGTTCGTCTTTGTTATAGGATTGAACGAAAGCAGTTGTTCGTCTTTGTTATGCATCGGAGAGGAAACAACTCTTAGTAGTTTTTAATGAACATCATTTGATATCATATTAAAATAATAGAGGTAAATGACTTTCTCAAACATTTATTGATAAGAATGGACAATATAAATACCTAATGAACTTACACGTATTTAGGAAAACTACCAATCAAAATAACAATAATATTTCTATAAATAATTCTTGTTATATCCTAAAATAAACCTTAAACAATTTAGTGCTTTGAATAAAAGAATTGATATTGAGGGAACAATTGCAAATATAACAATCAAATTCAAGAAAAGAATATATATATAGCAAAAGTTTAAAATTTATAAACATAACAAAGTGTATCAACCATAGACTTCTGCCATTGTTAATAGACTTTTATGGTCTAGTAGTGTTGGTCTGTCACTGATAGAACATACGACGCTATCACTTCTAACTTTGCTATCTTTGTAGTTTTTTTAAATGATGTTATACACTTGATTATTATTCCTAAAATTGTTACCTATTGTAATTACCTTTAAATTTGGATCGATAACTATATTTATATTATGACATTGGTCTATATCTAACACACTTTTCTTAACTTTTGTTTCTAGTTTGTATATATATATATATATATAATTGTAATCCCTAAATATACATAATGAGTTCAACTATATTATAAGATGGGAAATTAAATTATCAACTTTTCAATTTTAAAACAATGTATAATATAATGGGTAAATTGCAAAAAGCATGCTAAAATATGGTGATAGCTGCCATTATACCTTTAACCTTTCAAAATTGAAAAATTCAGTTCCCAAATTTGTCCAAAATTTTAAAATTGGATCATCAAACTTGTAATTGTATAAATAATATTGATTATATAAGTTTGAGAATTCAATTCTCTTTATCATATGTGGATTTAATTTTTACAATTATTGTAAACTCGAGGGTACAATTTTAACACTTTTAGAAGTTTTTTGGTCCAATTGTTGCTATTAGAACTTTAAGGATATAATTGCAAAAACCATATTTTAGGGATGGTTTTTGCAATTTAGCATTATATAATTCTATATTATTTAATTAAACTAGGTTTAATTTATCATACCTACAAATATTTTAACTCTTGATGTCAAATTTTCATAAACATTTGAAAGAGAAACAACACATAAATTTTTTTTTTCTTTATTTAATTACCTATTTAATATGTAACACTTGAGCATAGGAAAATTACACAAACTAACTAGATCACATCTGGATGAAAGTGATCATTAGTCATTAAGATTGAAAGAATTTCAAGAAGGGAATAGGTACTACCGATATTGACAATATAATATTTGTCTTTGTTCGACAACGAAACATACCAAAAACCTATGTACAAAATATAGATTTTGAACATTGAGTGTGGTTACATACTTGTGATTTAAAATTTTCATTTATTTTTAACATTTAGTATCTAAAACATACAAAATTAGATTCAAAATTCATCTTGAAAACAACAAGACGATGTGAAAGTTTTGAAAATGGGTAGAAAGAGACAAAATATAAATAACATTGACAAAAGAAATAGCATGGGAGCTTCATTCAAATATAGAAAAGAAGTCCAAAGTGGTGTTTGGATTGATAATCTTGGTATTTAAATAAGTATTTATAAGCAAATATTTTTATGTTTTTATAAAAAACGTTAATCCAAACTAGGTATGAAAAGGTACATACATGTTTCGTAATTCCCATAGATTGTGAGATTTGATGTTAAAAAAGGCACGTTAGTGTCAAACTTAACCCGATCGTGTAACACATCAATACAAAGAAAGATGTCTACTAAAAATGAATAATAAAAAGAGTAGGTTGGAAATTAAAAGATATCTCTAAAAAGGTAATAACGTGTTACTCATATATAAAAAAAATATAAACTAATAAAAACACATCCAATCTTCAAATAATTTAATTATAAATTTTTAAGTTTTGGAAGATATGAATTTGAAAAAAAAATATTTTTAATTCTTATCAATTTGTTTTCTCTATGTTAGGCTTAAGTTAAGTGAATTGAAAGAGTTGAAAATATATTTTATGAAGTAAGAAATTAGATACACAAAATTCAAATATGCTGAAGGTTGAAAGAATAAAAGAAAAAACAATAGTGTGATATTTGGTTTTCACATAATTGCTTCGTAAATAGGGATTGCAGGTGATGGTGACCACACCCTTGTCCTTTCCAATTCACAACTCTCTACACCCAATGCCATATTCACCTTTAAATCTCATTTTATTTTGCTTTTCTATTTTCATCTTCATTTTATTTTAACTCTTCAAATATTTTTGGTTTATTTCTTTCTCATTCTTCATTTCTTTTCATCTTTTATCCTATGAATGCATAATTGAATCATTTAAGTTTTATTTAATTTTTAGAGTTCATTAAAGGTTCTACTCAATTTCTACAACTTGATGGCCTCTACATTTTTTGTTTTTTCTTCGTTCAGAAAGAGAAGAAATTTTGGGATTTTGAGACAAATTTGGAGTTTTTCTCTCTTTTTCTTAAAAATTATCCACGCTTTCTTAGTTTATCAAATTCTCCATTCTTGTGGTTCTAATTCCAAACGATATCTAACCTGTTAATGGATTAAGCTTTTTCAACGTCTTACTCTTTCTAAATTTCACCATTCTTAATTTGAAAGTTTTATTCCTAAACAAACTGAATTTCAAAAACCCACAAAAAAGAATGTATATTTACTTTCAACCTCATTCCAACTTCTTTCATTCGGTTTCCACACATTTCACTTTAACCTTCAAGTGATTTGGGTCTTCTTTTCTTTAATCATCCAAAGTTCACATGCTATATTTTGGACATGCACACTCGAAACCAAATCTACATATATATATATTATCCTAATTGCTGTTAATTAACATCAAACTCTAAATCCTATCTTCATACTTCCATATACTCGAAATTCTGATTGACTCTTCAAACCAAAAGTAAACATTTTGACTCTTTACCATTATGACTGTCTTAACTAATTTCGACCTCCCAAACATGAATTCGCATTCATTTTCTAAAATAATTACATTTGAATATATTGTTGGTCAAAGTTTGACTTTTCAAAGACAAAATTCAACTCTTTGACTTTTTACAACTTTGACTATTTCCATCATTTTCGAGCTTTTAAGTATGAATCCACGTTCATATTTTTTATATTTAAATAACATTGAAACATTAAAGAGCTATCTCTAACTAATAACTAACGACTATATCATATATATTTATCGATTTCTCTTTCTTTACATAATCCAAACAATTTGAATTATTATTTTTCCATCAAACTATTCTAAGTTTATTCCATATGAGTTAGCAAGGGAACTTAATAGACCTGTAAATCATGAGCTTCAACAACAAGCTTTTCAGCTCTTGTCCTAATTTTACCCTACCAAAACAATAAAGCAATTAAAAGTCAAACCATCAAATCCCCAATTCCCCCAAACTTATTCATCTTCATCATCTCCATTGAAGTCAATTTCAAAATTTTCATTCGTTCGTCTCATTCATCTTCATCTCTATTGACGTAAAGTGTTATTATTGTAATAATTGTTATTGATTAAATTATTAGTTTTGTCTTAATAACCCAAATCCAATAAACTAACATCCTAAGCTGTTTAATGAGTCTTGAACAGTATGTAGAGACATACATGGATCAATGTTCAAGATCAGCTTAAAGGGTAAGGATAAGGTTGGGTACCTTCCCTCTCTTACATCGTCATTTTCTAAAAATTCAAACAATCCATTTCCAAGTCTTCACTCTAAAATCCACCCCTTTGCATTCTCGGACCGTGCAACAACCCTTGTCTTCTTCTTACTCTTGTCGAAACAACCATCATAATTTCGTCGCAATGCTTCCTAAGTCCAACCTTCGACATCTTCAACCATCTCATGTTCACCTGCACTTTTGTGTCCACCTTAATCTCCAACGCCAATCCAACTTTTCTCTTCACTATCGCCTTCAACGAATCGACCAACTCGTCGTCGACCTCTCCACCACTGCTTTCATCTGTCACCTTCATTGCCGTGGTGTTCCTCTTCTTGTGAAAAATACAAAAAGGTTTCAAAATAGTGAAAATAGCAAATTCAATTTTATAAATAGAAAACATTAATTCGCAAAAAAACGAAAATATCCTACAAGCCCTACAATACTAAGTAGTGAAAGACGAAAATGACCGTAAATCTAACTAATCTATAAATATAGGAACATAACTAATCCATAAATATGGGGAAAATAATTAAAAAATCAATAATAGAGTGTTCCAATTTAGTTCATTATTAACAAGTTTTGATTTAACTTTTTTCTCATTCTACTAAATCAAAGAGAGTTAGAGAAAATTAACTATACAAATATATATCTTCCGTCAACATGAGCTTAGCTCAACTGGCACATGTATGTTCCTGTGGACAAGAGGTCTCGAGTTCAAATTTTCACCCCAGCATTTATTATAATACCTTTGCAAAAAATATATATCTTCTTCTCCAATCTATTAAAAGCTACCTTCTTTACTAATCTACCAAATCAAATATAGTACAATTTTATTTACCTTATGCCACAAATCTACTAAATTCAATAATCTACCAAACTTGATACAACTACTCAAAAATATGTTAAAAATAGCACACGCAAAAGATCTAAGAAGTGATACTCGTGTAACTAATATAATGTAGTATTCGTGCTTTCCCCAAGATTACAATGACATTTTTTTATTTAAAACTTATAGGTTAAAAGAAGGTTGCAAATTGAGGATAAACTATCAATATTGATGAGAATAATCCCCCGACAAGAGTTATACTAAAATACGTTAAGCCTATCCCCATCCTTAAAAAGATTAATTATCGTATCTAAATGCTAAATATTAATGGTTCTTTACTTTTTGTTATTATTTGAACACAACCAAGGAATAGTTGATAAAGATGACCAAAGATACGAAAGATCGAATGACTTGACCAAAGGATAAAACCTATAGAGTGGAGAAACCTAACATAGAAGAGCCAGTGACATCTGGTATATGGATAGATGCAATAAGAGAAATATACGTCCACAAAACAAACCCAATGAAAATTCACCTTCGAACATGTCATTGTTTAACCCGCATCTGTGTCAAGCTTGTAACTGCTTTAACGGACTAGTTAGTTTACATTTTAACTTCTCTTATTTATACTTTTATAAACTTCTGTTTTGGGAGGTTAGTTTAGTTAAATGAAATTTATGAATTAGGTTCACACCTTATGTTTGGAACAATTATTTAAACTATGCATTTTTTTATGAATCATCGAAAAGACATGTGAAATTGACTTCTTAGTTATAATTCTTTTATTATCATCCAGTTGTATAATCATTACTACAAAACTGACAATACTTGACACTTTTTATGTGTCAAATATTTGTTTGCTTGACACTTTTGAATCAGTCAAGTAATCCAGTGTCAAGAATAAGGAAAGTTTACTTGGCAAATTTTAAGCGTCAAGTAAAATTATACTTAACAGGTAAAAGGTGTCAAATATATGAGATTATTTGACGTTTTTTACGTATCAAGCAAGAATAAGAGGGTATTTGTTTGACAATTTTTAAATGTCAAGAATTTGTTTATTTTTTGACACATTTTGCATGTCAAGACTTTTTTTTTTTCTTTCAAATGAAAAATTGTACAATTTGAAATACTCATATAGTTATATTGCACCTGTTTTGAACTCCAACAATGGTATACAACATGATCAATTGAACTATTTACATTTTTGGAATCAACCCAAACTTTCAATCAAATAATTAACAAATTACATATATATCATTGAACATATACATATAGTTGGTCATTACATACTTACAACATAAAAACATATTGTTCTTTTTCATATTACAACATAAAAACATATTGTTCTTTTTCATATTACAAAACGAGTTATGAACATCGTTCTTAATCTTAAAACACAAAGTATATGTAATAATAAGAAACAAAGACACCATCCTCCTCTAAACACCACAACACTCTTAGATAACTCCAAACTAATCAAAGTCTCACCGATTGTTATCCTCAACTCCTTGAAATCTACAAACGAAATAAGAATAACATTAAAGCTAAGGACTTTAACTTCTAATTCTAAGAACTTTGATAACAAAACCATGTCCATGCAATAAGAATAAAACGTAGGATCTCTATTTACTTACAATTTAATCGGATTAAAGGTATGGTTACTCCCTACTACGCCCATATCCATCTATTTCATTGATAAATATATAATCTGTGTAGTTTGTCTATAGTTTTCGTATTAAATAATATACTAAAATGTCTTGTAATAAATGAGTTGTACAAGTTCAATATCAAATGAAGTACAAACATACCAATAGAGTCTGAAGAATCAACTATGATTGCATTATATTTTTCTCTTGGTGCACGCCGTAGAAATTCAATAGCTGCAAAAGTCATAATACTAAGTATTAACAATAAAAGTAGTTAGACTGTTATTTTCTGTTGTATTAGTTGTATTAGTTAATCTGTTATTTTCTGTTGTATTAGTTGTATTAGTTAGTCTATTAGACAGTTATCAGTTGCTGCCAAGCATCTATAAATACCAAGCTTGGTTGATGTAAATATCCTTGACATACAGAAATAAAGAATTTACTGCAGTCAGTAAATCTTTTCTCCCATATTCTGCTTCTTCTGTTATGGTATCAGAGCGATTTCCACAAAGAAAAGTTGCAGAATAAAACCCGAACGTCCTTTACCCTCGTGCAGTCTACAGTAATGACGACACCTGAGAGTTCGACGTCCGGCAGCTCCAACTACTCAGTTCCGATTACCTCTTCTGATCTTGACGCCCAACTAAATCCCTTCATGCTTCATCATTCCATCACTCCAACCACCAACCTTGTTTCTACACCATTGGCAGGATCGAACAACTACTCATCATGGAGTAGAGCAATGATGCTGGCCTTATCTGGAAAGAACAAAGTTGGGTTCATCACCGGCCTGATCAAGAAACCTTCAGAAGGTAATCTATTATCCGCTTGGAAATGCAACAATGATGTGATAGCTTCTTGGATTATCAACTCTATTTCAAAAGAGATAGCAGCAAGCCTCGTTTATAATGGAAACGTAAAGGAAATATGGGATGAATTGAAAGAAAGGTACAAACAGTCCAATGGACCTCACATATACCAGTTACGAAAGGACCTAGTAACCACTACACAAGGAAGTTTATCAGTTGAAATATACTATGCAAAAATCACCACTATATGGCAGGAACTTGTGGAATATCGTCCCATGGATGAATGCACTTGTGAAGGATCAAAGAAAATGATCGATTTCTTGAATGCAGAATTCGTAATGATCTTTCTCATGGGATTAAATGAATCCTATTCGCAAATTAGAGCCCAAATTTTGTTGATTGATCCTTTACCTCCCATAAATAGAGTCTTTTCTCTAATCATCCAAGAAGAAAGACAAAGATCCATTGGATCTTCACCCTCCATTGAGAGCATCACATTGATGGCTAACTCTGAAAGAAGATTTTCTTCTGATAAATCCAAGAAGAAAGATACAAGACCTATATGCTCCAATTGTGGCTATAAAGGACACACTGCTGACAAATGCTACAAGTTACATGGCTACCCACCCGGACATAGACTTGCCAATAACAATAATTCTGTCCATCAAAGACAGGACAACACAATCCAAGATGGAAATGACAAAGTGACAGAAGTTTCTAAGAGGAATCAATCTGCCTTTTTTGCTAGTCTCAACAGTGATCAATATACACAGCTTCTGGGCATGCTTCAAACTCATCTCAACACACCTCAAAATGGTGAGAATTTCAAAAATGAGACTACACACATAGCAGGTACTTGCCTCTCTAACTCACTCAATGATCCCTTAACATGGATCATTGACTCTGGTGCTTCCTCACATATTTGCCATGACAAGTTTATGTTTACAAATCTCTATAGCGCCCAGAATATGTTTGTTATTTTGCCCACTAAGACTCGTCTAAAGGTTGAGCATATAGGAGATGTTTTCATATCAAATGATCTAGTCCTGAAAGATGTACTTTATATTCCTGACTTCAAGTATAACCTGCTGTCAGTAAGTACTCTCCTCAAGGATGACAAATTTGCCATATCATTTGCTGATTCTAATTGTCTTATTCAGGACAAGTGGCTTTTGAAAACGATTGGGAAGGCTGAATTAACTAATGGGCTCTACCTACTCAGAATGAAAAATGAAAAAGTTAATTGCATTCAGCACACTGCACTAATGTGTAAAGTCTCGGCCTCGATGTGGCATAAACGGATGGGACATCCCTCTATCAGCAGAATAAAGGAGTTAGCTAAGATGATAGAAATTTCTGACTTTCCAAATTGTAAAGAAGTCTGCCATATTTGTCCCTTAGCTAAACAAAGACGTCTCTCTTTTCCTATATTGAATAACATTGCTGAAAATATATTTGATCTTATACATTGTGACATATGGGGTCCTTTCAAAACCCCAACACATGCTGGTCATTCATATTTTGCCACCATTGTAGATGATAAATCTAGATACACTTGGGTATATCTTTTGAAACATAAGAGTGATATCCTACAAGTTATTCCTAGATTTTTCAAGTTAATTGAAACCCAATTTTCAAAAGTCATCAAGGTCTTTCGATCTGACAATGCTCCTGAGTTGAATTTCAGGGATCTTTTTGCCAAAACTGGAACAACTCATCAATTCTCGTGTGCTTACACTCCTCAACAAAATTCAGTAGTGGAAAGAAAACACCAACACCTTCTTAACGTAGCAAGAGCATTGATGTTCCAATCAAAGGTTCCTCTTATCTTTTGGGGAGAATGTGTTCTGAGTGCTGCATACTTGATCAACAGAACGCCTATGGTATTACTATCAAATAACACTCCCTTTGCTGCTCTATTCAAGAAGAAAGCAGATTACAACATCATTAAGACCTTCGGGTGTCTTGCCTATGCCTCTACCCCCTCAGTAAACAGATCTAAGTTTGATCCTAGAGCACAACCTTGTGTTTTTATGGGGTTCCCACCAGGCATCAAAGGATACAGATTATATGACATAGCCAAGAGAAAGTTCTTTATATCTAGGGATGTCCTATTCTTTGAAGAACTATTTCCCTTTCATTCTATCAAAGAAAAGGACATTCCGATCTCCCATGACTTCCTTGAGCAATTCGTCATACCATGCCCTCTATTTGATTGCCTAGAAAAGGAAGATAGTATTGATGCAAGACCTACGACAGAGGATAGCCCTGAAGACAGCCACGGTGTTGATGATCAAAATCCACATATCAGTAACTCAGAAGAAACCAGTAACACTGACCAAGAACCAATTCCCATCATGACCAGAAAATCCTCCCGACCACACCACCCACCATCTTACCTAAAAGACTTCTATTGCAACCTCACCTCCCAAAATTCAACTCCCTTTCCCCTTAACCAATACCTCTCCTATAATGCCTATTCCCAACACCATAAGAACTATATGTTCAATGTTACCTCCATCTATGAACCCACATATTATCACCAAGCCGTGAAACATCAGACTTGGAGAAAAGCTATGGCTGAGGAAATAGAAGCCATGGAAAGAACCAATACATGGACAATTGTATCCATTCCAAAGGATCATCACACCGTTGGCAGCAAATGGGTGTACAAAGTAAAGTGCAAACCGGATGGTACCATTGATAGATACAAGGCAAGACTTGTAGCAAAGGGCTATAACCAACAAGAGGGAATTGATTTTTTGGATACCTTTTCACCAGTGGCGAAAATAAGCACTGTGAAGATATTCTTAGCTCTTGCCACATCCTATAATTGGTCCATTAGCCAAATGGACATAAATAATGCCTTCCTCAATGGAGACTTATTTGAAGAAGTGCACATGACCCTACCATTGGGTTATCAAGTCTCTCAAGTACCAGACAAAGGAGAGAAATTGGCTTGTAAACTAAATAAGTCCATTTACGGTCTTAAACAAGCATCAAGGCAATGGTTCCTAAAATTTGCAGCAGCAATATCCTCACATGGTTTCATCCAATCCAAGGCTGATTACTCCTTATTTACTAAGGGGAATGGAAGCACCTTTGTAGCATTATTAGTATATGTTGATGACATATTACTAACAGGACCATCTCCTTCGAATATCAACTCAGTCAAAGATTCTTTGAAGGCACACTTCAAATTAAAGGACCTAGGACAAGCAAGATACTTCTTGGGTCTAGAATTATCAAGATCTGAACGAGGACTTATGCTCTCCCAAAGAAAATATTGTCTTCAAATCCTAGAAGATACTGGTTTTCTTGATTCTAAACCAGTTGTAGCACCTATGGATCCTAATCTGAAGCTATGTAAATCTGAAGGAGAACAACTGACTGAGGAAGACGCCACTTGCTATAGAAGATTAATTGGCAGACTGATATACTTACAAATATCCAGACCTGATATTTGCTTCTCTGTTCACCGCTTAAGCCAATTTCTGCATAAACCTACTAAACATCACCTAGATGCTGCTCATCACCTATTGAAGTACCTCAAAGGTTCCCCAGGACAAGGTGTTTTAATAAAACCTATTGATTCGTTTCACTTAAAAGCCTTCGTTGATGCTGATTGGGGATCGTGCCTTGACACTAGAAGATCGGTCACAGGGTTCTGCATCTTCCTAGGGGATTCCATTATCTCCTGGAAATCTAAGAAACAACCAACCGTCTCAAGGTCCTCTGCAGAAGCTGAATATAGAGCCTTAGCATCAGTCACCAGTGAGCTAGTATGGATCACACAGCTCCTTACTGACTTTAAAATAAAGACCTTGATGCCAACCACTGTTTTCTGTGATAACCAAGCAGCCATTGCTATTGCTTCGAATCCGACATTTCATGAACGGACAAAACACATAGAAATTGATTGTCATTTTGTTCGAGACAAAATAGTTGAAGGATTTCTAAAGGTTTTACCTATCAACACTAGCCTACAACTAGCTGATATGTTCACTAAAGCACTACCTTCATCTACCTTAAACAGACATATATCCAAGTTGGGAATGAAAGACATTCATCGTCCAACTTGAGGGGGAGTATTAACAATAAAAGTAGTTAGACTGTTATTTTCTGTTGTATTAGTTGTATTAGTTAATCTGTTATTTTCTGTTGTATTAGTTGTATTAGTTAGTCTGTTAGACAGTTATCAGTTGCTGCCAAGCATCTATAAATACCAAGCTTGGTTGATGTAAATATCCTTGACATACAGAAATAAAGAATTTACTGCAGTCAGTAAATCTTTTCTCCCATATTCTGCTTCTTCTGTTACTAAGAGATAACAAAGGGCATATACCACACTGATTTTCAATGTTGTGTGGTATATATAATAAAAATCACAATTAGTCAGAACGTTTCTTCCTTGAACATCTATCTTCAATTCTCAATCCAATTTTCCTGTACCCATGCTCTTCATCTTCTTGAAGATTAGATTCGCCTAAAGATACCTCTCAAACACTTTATGTTTAAGCCCTTTAGAAGTAATCTGTTGAAATAGTAATTATTATTAGTTACATTATAAAAGACAAACAAGAAATCACAGTACTAAATTGCAAAGAAAAATAATTGTCATATCAGTCTATAAGTAAAACCATATACATTCCAGAATCTTTCATCGATTTCCAAGGGTAAAAATTTACTCAACTTTCTATTATATGTAAAACCAAATCAATGTCTCAATACTAAATAGCAACTAAATAAACAATGTCATTTTTGCAATTAAGGTAGTCAATCAAGAACATGCCGAGCCATGAAAATATTAGGAAAACAGCTCATTGAGTCTAGTTAATATTTTTCCTTAACTATGTGCATATATTAACAATGTCAATGGCTTAGCTTTCTACCATTAAGAGCATATTTGAGAGGAACTTGAAATTGTTAGAATCAATTTTGTCGTTTCTAAAACCATTATAAATCATGTCTTTAATCATTTAAAATCAATTTTAATGAGATAAAAGTTTCAAATTCATCCATATTTGAATTCAAACTCGAACAAAAATAGTTGACAACCAAACCGCCCTAAGTCAACTTGATGGACCATGAAATTCAGGAGGACTGTTTCATGCAACTAAGTTACAATCGAAACAAACTCTGACAAGCTTATAGTTTTATAAATTACATTATTTCCTCAAGGATCATCCAAAGATTCAGAAGAACAGTAATGAATGATCTTCTTACTAAATTGAACTACAAGAGGCAACTTTACCAATTCTCCATTATTAGGTATTTAAAGAAAATCGGCATGCATACACAAAGTGACAGAGAAATAGGTTCTTAAATTAAGCACCTTAATATAATTTACGACATTTTGCATTCTTTCCTCAATGGGTTGTATAAGTTTTGGGAACTGCAAAACAGCAATTTAGATGAACATCTCAATCGCATGGTTCTATATAAACAAGGAAAATTTTAGCTTTTTTAAAAATCAGATCAAAGAAATAACAACCAGAGTATTGTGTGCAGGATGAACTTTGTGCTGATCACATGTAATGTTATGTCTTCAATTTGAATTTGGAAAATTTTAATACCTTTATTAATTTGACGATTTTTAATTTCTTTATTAATTTGAGAAATACTTATAATACTATTTTATCGAGAGAAAAGAAAACAATTACAGAGTACAATCTCCTCTTTCTCATCACTGTTCAGGTGCGTCTCATTTCCTTTTGTTCTCCATTTTTATTTCACTCTCTCAACTTTCCTCTCTACACCAAAATACATTACTCTTCCCGGTAGAATTAATACAGAGAAAATATCGATTTTTTTTCTTTTTTTGCTCGCTTTATTCTGACCTTTTACGAGAGACGTCCACGCAGATTCGTCTCTAATAACAACGTCCACAGCACAAAAGCAAAGCAAAAGAAAAAAAAAACCCAGACAACTAAAAATGGAGGAAATGGATCTAATGGATCTGAAAAACTGCTGTAAATTTAAAATTCTACCCTCTTCTGTTTTTGTAGCTGCCTTCTCATTATGATCTTGAAGACAGAGTTAGAAAAAGATAGAAAGGGCAATTTTATCGGATGTCCACGAAGAAGAAACACTCAAATTACTCTGAGCAAGGGAGAAAAAAAAATTTGGACCATTTCTCGATTTGTGCGTGTCATCCTTGCGCAGGGGCCATGCTAATCTTCTCTGTATCGTTCCAATTTTATCGGATGTCCCCGAAGGGACAATATCCTGGTTCTTCTGAGTTAGATATATAGGGTATTCCAGTGCTTTTCCTAAGCGATGTGGGAATTCTCTTCAAAGCCCCACATGAATATAAACTATTAAAATAAAGATACCGCCTACCTACTCACACAAGAAAGAAAGAGCAATAAAGTTATAAAAAAAATGGTCAAACAAAATCGTTCCAATAATAATTACACAAAACTCTCAAAACTTGAAGTTATGGAAAAAGGGGGTTTAGAAATCCGTCAAATAAACCTCTCCACTTGATTTATTTTGTAAGTATTATCAAAGGTGAATCAATTCAATGAGAGAGATGGAATGGGAATCGACTTGATGCAATGAACCAACACCTAGGACTCCAATCAACTTCCTAAGCGTTACCAAAACGTCCATACAAAAAGGAACATTCCGTTGGGTGTGATTGCAGCAAACAAAGTTTAGTTGAAGAAGAAAGGGATATGTATGTAATTAACAGGGCAGAAAGGGGAAGAAATTAAACGAGAGCAAATGAAGCAACTAATAACGAAATCCCCATGTGAGAGAAAAATAAACAAGAGTAAACATTGAGACAAAACTGGGAGTGGGCGACGTGGAGAAGACGACGGCCATGAGAGTGGCAGCTACGTGGCATCGCCATTACTCTCCAACACCAACAGAGAATACAGAGGTTAGAAACTTGGAATATTATTTTTGGGTT
Organism: Cucumis sativus; assembly: GCF_000004075.3. Lineage (NCBI taxonomy): Eukaryota > Viridiplantae > Streptophyta > Magnoliopsida > Cucurbitales > Cucurbitaceae > Cucumis > Cucumis sativus. Next base: position 18,934,403 of record NC_026658.2, read on the forward strand.
CTCAACTTTCTAACTTTTAACCATTGAATTTATAAAAGCAACATTGAATAGTTCAATATTGTTTTAAAAACTAACCATGCTGGGAGAAATGAATGATGTCCCGGATAAGTCTATAATAAGCTTCTTTTCTATTTGTTTGAGATTTTTTTTTTCCATAATCATTTTTCTAAAAAAGAATTTCTCATCATTTCAAAATTTTGAAAGAACGACATTTCGGGATGGCTGTCCAAGGCCCCCACGCCCACCCACCCGCCCACCTAGACAAACGACGTGTGTGGTGACTAGGGGTTCTCTAGATCATGCAAATTTCTCGATGGGCAGGGAACATACAGAGACCTCTTTAAAGGAAATACATGCTCAAAGAATTCTGCATCCCTAGATTCATTTATTCTCTTATCATTCAAACACATAAAGCTATATGTATCACTATTTTGAGCATAACCAATCAATACACCGTCAAAGGTTTTAGACCCTATTGTGGATTTTTTTAGTGTAGAAAATGGTACCTTAGCCAAGCATCCCCACACTTTCAAGTAGTTGAGATTCAGTCCATATCCTTTCTAGAGTTCGTAGGGATTTTTGTACAGTTTTCTGTGGAGAACCCTGTTAAGAACAAAACAGGCAGACAACACAGCTTCCCCCCACATATTGTTAGAATAGACCAAAACTTAATAACATAACATTCATTATTTCTTTAAGATTTCTATTTTTATGTTTTGCAATGCCATTTTGTTGTGGTGAGTAAGGGGTAGTGAGTTCATGAATAATATCATTTAATTCACAATGTTCTTTGAGAGTCCTATCAGAATACTCACCAGCTCTACTTAATCTTAATTTTTTTATCCTTTTGCCTAATTGATTTTCAGACTCTGCCTTAAATTTCAAAAACATGCTACTAGCTTCCTCCTTTGATTTTATCAAGTAAACCTTATAGTAAATCTAGAGAAATCATCAACAAAAGTTACAATAATTTTTTCCTTCTCTATTAGAGGTGTTTATGAAATCAGCTAGATCAGAGTGAATCAATTCTAATAATTCAATACTTCTCGTCATAACAGGTTTGTAAGGTTTCTTAAAGTACTTACTTTCTACGCATACAAGACATTTACCAGTTTCATGCGATTCACATGCATTAATTATCTTTACATCCTTAAGCTTCTTAATTGATGCAAAATTCACGTGTCCTAGTCTACCATGCCACATATCAATAGATTCAATTATGTAGGCGGAACTAGAAGTATTTGCATTCATAAAAACAGTATTAAGTACAAAAAAGTCATTATACATATACCCCTTACCAACAAATTCTCCGTTTTTGGTGAGGACTACTTTGTCACCTTCCAATATAACTTTAAGACCCGTCTGATTCAACAGACTCCCAGACACCAAGTTCCTACGTACGGAAGGGACATACAAAACATTACTAAGGGATAAAGTTTTTCTAGAAGTTAAGTTCAAAATAACCTTCCCTTTTCTGATGACTCCTACGGTGACTAAATTTTCCACGACACGTATTCTCCATCAACAACGTCCTCGTAGTCATGGAAAAGTTCTTGATTGGTGTAGAAGTGTCTAGAGGCTCTAGTATCCAGGATTCATTCCGTCTTGTTTTCAACTAGGTTCACTTCCACAACTGCAGCTGTGGCTTCATCATCTTGTTCAGCAAGGTTGACTTGAGGTGCTGGTTTTTGGTTGTTTGGTTTCTCTTTCCTTTGATTGATAGGATTTGTGTCCTTCCTCTCCACAGACGCAGCATATGAGTTTCCTTTTCTTGATTTTTCCTCTAAGAGCCTTAAACTGTATCTTTTCTGAGGTTTTCCCATTCTACCTTTTATTCTATTTTGACCTGTCTTTGTTTACAAAGGAAGACTCAACGAAGTTAGCATTAATTGAATTTACATTTTTGGAATCTAACTTATCTTTTAATCTGTTGGCTTCTTCTGTATGCATGTGGCTGATCAGATCTTGGAGTTTTAGATCTTTCTTCTTATGTTTCAGGTGATTTGGATAGTCGCTCCAAAAGGGAGGAATGTTTCCAGCAGAACCTTAGCTTGAAGTATCTCACACATCTTCATACCTTTCGATAGGACATTTGCCACCAGATTTTCATACTCATGTATTTGTTCCACAACTGGCTTATCATCTGTCATCTGGAATTGTAGTCATTTTCCCACCACGTACTTCTTCCGCCCAGCGTTGTCTCCACTGTAGCGAGACTGCATAATGCACCAGATGTCCTAGGCAGATTTTTGGGTTACAAACGAGTCAAACATCGGATACGGCATATGGTTCAATAGATGCCCATGAACTGTCTTGTTGTCCTTCTCGTACTTTCATGATCAATTGTAGACGCTTTCTTTACCTAGTTGGTAGTGACAGCAAGGGGTCCCATGAATGATTCTGGATCAGAAGGTGTTGGAGGATCGATTGGTGAGTTGACAGTGAGGATGTAGTCAACTTCGAGCTGTGAAAAGAAGATCAACAATTTTTAGGATCAGCGGCGGTAGTTCGTTCCGTCGAGTGGCTCCAATTTGGACAAGTTTGGTAGGACTTTTGTTGGTTTTAATCGACATTGTAATTTGCTTTCAGATTGTTGTAGAGTTAACGTAGATGACGATCAAAATAACTTATTGTGTCGTGACGGATCACTGCCCTGAAAGTAAATTCGGCCATACCGTGGTGCTAATCTTCATGTTAGTTGCTCCTCAAGGTTAACACATCTATCTACTTCTGACGTGCACTTGCAGGAAATAGGAATAGAAACGATGAAGGAACTGGCTCAGAACTATTTGTATTGGTAGAGAGAAAGGTAAAGAGGATGAGAGTTGATGAGGAATGAATGAAAATGAACTGGAGGAGGGCTCTATTTATAATGGAGTCCTACTGAACTACCATATGAAGTTTCGATAAGAGGAAGGAATGGAGGAAAGATCGGTAGCGGACGAACAGGGGCGTTGAACATAGAAGAAGGACAATTCGGGACGACTGGGAGAACTAACCTGAATTGTGACGCGTGGCAAAATGCAAGTGACTGCGTCACTAAGTGAGTGACGCATGGTGTCACAATCGTAACCCTTTAAACACGATGTGAACGATTGTGCGACACTTGTTCTAACTCGACGAACAAGTCAGCCGTTCAAAATCAGTAAGTTGCGGACAACTTTAACACACGCTTCAACCTCCCCTCACGTTCTTGGAAAAATATTTTTAGAAAACGTGAAAGAAGATTAATTTGATTGAAAACATTATTAAAACAAGCATTGAAGACTGTCAATTGCAATAAGAAAGCATAGATTGCAAAGAGTACGACAAGGCTTGGGCGGGGATTCAACATGTATGCCTCCCTTATAGTACATTTTGAACATTTTCCTCTTTGGCAGGCTTGCATATGAAAATGCCGAAACGTCACACCCAAGCATATCGACTTGAAATTGAAAGCAACTACCTAAACTACGTACAAGACATAAATATAAGATAAATTGGGGCTAATCGGAGCATACGACCATAGGTAAACACACCTTGGACAAGTATGTTCGTTACACATGGCGGGACACTTAGGGGAACCAAAGAAAAACTATTCGGACGAGTATAAAAAATTACATCATTATTCGCGCAAGTGCGGTTGCCCAAGCCCAAACGCCCACCTGATCAGACGGCAGCGCGCATGGTGACTGGGTCATACTATCACCATCAACACAATTTGTAATCCCCTAATGGCACTTAGCTATTTATGCCCATTTGCTTCCTCCACTTTTATCAACGTGAGACAGTAATAAAGGTAACTTTGCATGGACCAAAGGCCTACAGTCTTTTCCAACATTTGTATATGATAAATTTGTACTTTCTAAGATTGAGATGTATGTTGGAAAGGGTTATTTGAATGATGGTTTGTTTAAATTAAATGTACTCACGGTTGTATAAAAAAGTATTATTAATAATAAAGTATCTACTTTTGCTTATATTGTTGAGTCATTTGTTTGGCATGACAGACTATGACGTGTCAATTTCAATTCTTTGTGTAGGTTAATTAATATGCACTTGATACCAAAATTTACTTTTGACACAAATTATAAATGTGAGGTGTGTGGAATAAAAAAAATGACAAACATCTTTTCATTCAACTGAGAAACTTACCTGACCTTTTACAGTCAATCCACAATGATATTTGTGACTTGAAATTTGTGCAAACTAGAGGTGGGTAAAAGTATTTTATTACTTTTATAGATGATTGCAAAAAAGTATTTTGTTACTTTTATAGATGATTGCACAAGATATTGTTATGTTTATCTGCTGAAAATGGTTAATTGTTGCGTTTCTTCATGAATGGATGCGTCATGAGTGGATATACACTTCATGAAAATACTAATAACTAAATTATAGAAAAAAAAACATAATTTTTCGAATGACCACGAATAAGTTTATAAATAATGTCATTTTCTATTTGTTTGAGGAGAAAAAATCTTTTCCATAATCCTTTATCTTCTTCAAAAAGAATCTTTCCATTTCAAAATTTTGACATTTGGTAGATCCAAAAAGTTTTGTTCGTTGATCTTCTAAACATGGTGCTACTCTTAGAAGAAATGTGATATATTCTATCTTGGAAGATAATTATTCTCAAAACTCAAGCACTAATGTGAGTACATTTGTTTTAAGAAGATCACGTGAGTTTGTTGATCTCAGACCTATCATACGTATATGATTTTCTTCTTGTTGTGATGATAATATTGATTACAAATAGCTTATCATGAAAACTTCTAGTCAAGGTTTTTTTAAGATTGTTTTCAGTTTCAAATATAGTAAAAGAAAATCAAAATATTTACAAATATAACAAAATATCATTGTCTATTCATATGCAGATTTAATATAATTATATATATAACTAAAAGAATACCCTCCATTATAAAATAAAATTTTGCTATATTTACTACTTATATAGAATATTTATAACATATAAAAAGTCAAATTAAAATTGATGTTATTACTTATTATTATTGTAAAACTGATTTGAAAAAGGAACTAAGTTCCTTTAAAAGAAAAAGGTAATATGAAATATGTGAATAATTGGTTTAGTAATCAGTCATTACTACAAAGCTATATGACACTTCTCACACTGTGGGTCATTCCTAGTTCTATTATTTATAAAATATAAAAAAAATCATAAATGTAATAAAAGGTTTTGTTATATTCTTCTTACAAATATTTCAAAAATTTAAATATTTGTAAAATATAGAAAAACCATAAATATAACAAAAGAAAGGAAAAAAATTTGGACCATTTCTCGATTTGTGCGTGTCATCCTTGCGCAGGGGCCATGCTAATCTTCTCTGTATCGTTCCAATTTTATCGGATGTCCCCGAAGGGACGGTTTATAGATTGCGTTAAGTTGTATATATAGGATATCATAATGTTGATCCTTAACGGTGTGGGATTCGTTATAGTTTATAAGAGATTCCTATTTTGTATCCCAGGCCAAAGCCTTTACAGCTGGAACTGACTATAGAAAATAGAGTTAACAATAAACAAATTTTCACTTTATAATAATCTATAAGCTAAAGTCTATATAAAAAGTATCTGAGAACTAAAAAGAAAATAACACAACAGGCCATTCTAACCCTACCCAAATATTTTCATACCATTATTCTGACAACGATGACTTTATATGCTAATCTTTAACAAAATAATCATTTAGAAATATAAACAAAGCAAATTGTTGACGACCATAAATTGTATGGGTTTTCCATAAATTTCTTATTTCTATTTTGTTATAAAACATATGTGTGGTTGGAAAATCAATCCTATAACCTCGAGGTGTATAAACACTATATTATAGTTGAATTATGCATATTTTGTTCTCATAACCTTTAGATATACTCTATAGACTTTAGATTGAAGATGAGCTTGTTCATGGCCTATGATTTGAGCCTAATTGATAGATATACATATGGGAAGAGAGAGGCTTCATTGAGTTTTGCTTTGTAGATAATCTGCTTTCATCTCTTTAGTTACAGCCTTAGATGAAACCTATAGTAGGAAATGGAAATCCCAAATCGCTTGCAAAACTTGGTTGCCTGGTAGAGAAATGTCCCACTTTGCTTAGTAACAAGACTGGAATATCCTCTATATATATATATATATAACTTAATGGAACAAGGTGACTGTTCCTTCTGGGGATATTTGAACAATACAGAAAAGATTAGCATGGCACCTGCTCAAAGATGACATGCACAAATCTAAAAAGTGGTCTAAATTTTTCTCCCTTTAGCCCCAAAAACCACAACTCTCCCTTTCTATTGTTTCCTAACTGGGTCTTTAGACCTATTAGTTTTAAGAAAATTTATTTGTGTGTGGAAAGAACATGAGATAGATATATATTCTATGTAATCATCATCATCCATTACATAATATTACAAACTACTAAGAAAAACTAAAAAAGATCCAAAACCATAACTAAGTAGGGCAGAAAAGGACCTGGTAGCCAGTGGCAGCAGTGGAGGGACAGGTATATGTGCTGGTTGCGTCATCCGTTGGGTAACTATAAGCATGAGGACACCTATCTTTGAAAAACTTGGAATAATCTGTAGGCCCGCAATTGTCCCTATCAGCAAAGCAACAATACTTATCCGTTTTGAAGACTTGGCAGGGGTTGTTGCATCCACCGGCAGCCTTCAAGGCCTGCGGGCACTGCCCATTGATGTCAGCGGTGCAACCTACGACCTTGCTGCATCCCTTAGACATGGGTTTGAATTCCATTGCTATATTGAACCCGTCCACTAGAGATATGTCAAAGAGATCCAAGTTGTTGATTTGGTTTAACGAAAATTCAGCCAAAGTATTGGGTGGTGAGCCGTAGGTTTGGCATTCAAGTTTGCCGCCGCAATCGCCAGTTTCGCAAATTCCATGCCCTGAATTGTCAAACTTGCAATTGTTTCTGCCCCAGATTCTTCCTGTTGTGCGGGAGGGTAATTTTAAGAGCCAAGTGTGGTTTGTGTCAAGACGTCGTCCACCGCCGGGGTTAGCTGCAGCCCATACTGTGTAGGGGCAGTTATTGAGCACAGTGAAAGTTAAGAAACTGTCTTGTGGAATTGAACCACAGCTTTTGATGAAACCAACACCGGTATTCGCCACTGAGCCGAAGGGGAGAAGGGATTGGTCGAAATTAGGATCCATTTCCATTACTTGAGCTTCAATTAAGTTATTTCTTATCATAACAGAAATAGAAATGGAAATGGAAATGGAAATGGAAATGATAATGTGATGTTTGGAGCAAAACAAGAACATGGCTGGAATTTGGTGGATATCTTTATCTGAATTGACCCAATAATTACTAATAATTGGATTTGTGTTTTTAAACAACTTTAATTAAAAAAGAAAAATAGTATCTTTTACAACGAAAAAATAAAAATAATTCATTGGATGAATGTAACTATCTAATCATTACCTATTATACAATGAAAATCCTACTTTTTTTTTTTAATTTCTAATTCACTTCTATCTTATGCTATCTTTTGTTTTACACATTTTTATAACAAAAAAAGCTCATCATCTTTCTAGTTTATGCCAAAAATACTCCCAAACTTTAAAAAAAAAATTAAAATGTATATTGAAAAGTTTAGAGAGCTTAAAAAAAAAATTAAAAAATACTCACCAATTTACATTTATTTTCTCGTCAATTAAAATAAAATTCAATTTAAGTTTTAAATTAAAACAAAGTTAATTTTTATAAATATAATAAAACATTCAAATATTTATACCGGTTTAAAAAAATAAAAAACACGTAAAATTGATTTATTTTAAAGGTCTGTCATTTCTTTCTATATTATTTTTCTTCTTATGTAATTTTTTTGTCCTTTTCGTTATCTTCTATTTTTTTTTGCAATTTTTCTTATATACTTTTATAAAATCATGATCTTTGTTTTTAATCGATCCTAAATTTTGTATTACTTTTTTTAAATGTTATTTGGTTTAGAAACGTGCACTCATTATAAGAGATCTTGAAAAAAAACCGTTGGGATATTCATATTTAGGTATGGCCAAATCTAAACGATTGTGTATAAAAAAACTTTGACAAAAATATCGTTTAATTTGAATAGCTAAATTTAAACAATCGTCTACTAAAAAATATTGAAAAAAATCGTTTAGATATCTCATGTACTCAGTAATTTGAAAAAAAAATCGTTTAGATTTGAGTAATCAACGATCGTGTACTAAAGAATGATTTGGGTAGCCAAATCTACCGTAAAAAAAAATCATCTAGATTTGGGTAACCAAATCTATCGTCTAGCGATATCTAAAATCTTAAAAAAAAATCATCTAGATTTGGGTCCAAATCTAAAAACATTAAATCCAAACAATCGTGTACCAAAATTTTTTTAAAAAAACTTGCTGGATAAGATTTGGATAGCCAAATCTAAATAATCATAGACCAAATATATTACGCATGCGAATGACCAATTAATCGCATGTTGACTGGACATTTTTTGTATTTTTTATCGTGGGTCTACAGACTTTTTTCTGTTTTTGAAATTGTTCTATACATTATAAATATTTGATTGGTTTGTTATATTTTTGAAAAATCTCCTTAAAACAATCATTTTTAAATTATTTGACTATTAACCCACGATAATAGATCAAGAACACAGTTAATCTTAATAGTTATTGTTGTAATTAACATGTAATTAATTGTCATAAAAAATGTATTTGATTATTAACTCATAATGAAAGTTTGATAAATCCTTGGGTGTGAGATTTTTTTTATTTGACTAGTTATTGTTGTATCATGATTTAAGAAGATCTTTTTTAAACTTTATGAAAATTTCTGGATTTTTATGTTTTTACGAAGGTTTAATGGTAGAATCTCTTAATTTTGTTTCGAAAGTTTAGTAGTAGAATCTCTTATCTAAGAGATTAGCTAACAAGTCTTTACTAAGAGTCACGATCAATGTTTTCCAATGAGTAGGTCCTAAACATAAGTAAAATTTAAATTAATAGTTTAAAACCAACATCAAACCATTAATTACTTAGGCTTTCAAACCATTAATTACTTAGGCTTTCAAACTTACCAACGAAAGAGGTTGAAACCAATTCAAATATCTTCTCTCCAAATAATTCATTATCTATTGTATAATTAATTTTTCACATATAAAATTATCTTTACTATTTTTCATAATAATTATATATATATAATATACAACCACATATACGTATAATTATCAAATCTCTAACAAAAATTTTCACCCTTCAATTTAATTAAATCACATCCAAATTATTTAAATAAATTTCAATTTCCATAAAATCAAATTCTCACCCTTCAATTTAATATAGGGATAGTTGTAAATTTAGCAATTAGATTCAAAATAATTAAGTATATAACAACATTTTAAAAAATTTGCAAATATAACAAAACTTGTCAAATTCTATCAATGATATAATTCTATCACCGATAGACCATGTTGCAAATATTAAGTCTATAACTGATAGACCATACGAAGTCTATCAACGATACAGATCTATCAGTGATAGTTTTGCTATATTTGCAAATTTTTTAAAATTTTACTATATCATTAACTATTTTCGTTGAAATGGTTATCAATTGCAATTTCTCTTTAATTAAATAACATCCAAATTATTCAAATAAATTTTAATTAAATAACATCCAAATTATTCAAATAAATTTCAATTTCCATAAAAACAAATAATTTCTACAACTTTACTTAAATCTCATATCATAAAGTTAAATCAAATTCTCAACAAACACTATAGTTCAGATCTTCTAATTAATTAAATATCAACCAACAACTATCTAATTAATTCCAAGATTGACAAAATTGTCAGTCAAATCATTTTCAAGATAAAAGCTCGATAATTTGCCATAAATAAAGAAGCATAAATAAAGAAGAATAAGATAATGATGTCTAAAAGTTATCTTAATTTTTTGGACTACAATTTTATTGAGATGAAAAGTCTAAGATGGACATGGAGATGAGAAGATGTAAGTTTGGCCAAGAATTTAGGGAATTGAAGACCAGGAATTAGTAATTTGATCCAAAATAATAGTAGATTGACCACAGATATAACAAAATTTCAATCTCTAACTCTCAATAACAATTCATGCATGATTCATCATATTGTCCAAGTTTATCGAGACTATCACAAAACTGATGAAAATCTATTTGAAAGCCTTCGTTTTATTATATTTGTAATTCTTTAAATATACTACAATACATTTAATTATTATTCATATAAGTGATACTCAACTTTGAAATTTTTTAATTATGTTCATTCAACATGTAATAAATCTTAATTAAATAAGGTATGTCAGAAGACATACTTTATTCAAATTGGTTGTGTGATAGAGATAATTGTCATGCAACAAAAATATGTTAAATAAATTTCCAAAAACGATAGTAAAAATGCAAACAGATAATTAGAAATTTTGAAAAACTAAAAATAATAATAATAACAATATGCACTAAATTTAAGATTGTTTTAAAAAGTTAAATGAAAGTGAACAAATAACAAATCTCAGTGGCACTATCTTTAACAAAAGAGAAATATGTAGGAATGGCAAATTTGGATGCTAATAAATGGTCAATATCCCAATTAAAAATTGCAAACCCAACAACAAAATGAGAATCAAACCAACAATCATATTCAACTTTTGATTTATTTATTTTTAAAAGGTAATTGATAGCTAAAGAGAGAAATACCACCAAAGAGAATATAAACAAAGTTCACAGAGTTATGTTCTTATTGTTTTAAAATATTTTCTTTCTCTGTTTCTATGATTCTTCACATGGGATAAGTAAAAGAGTCCAAACAAAAAATTTGAGGGAAGAAAGACAATGAAATTTCAATTAAATAATGTCACCAACTTTTAAGATACCTAATTCATTCACCTAACAAACAACTTTGATTTATTTTTAATGAAGTGAACATTGTTCAAAGTAGCTGTAAAGTAATTGAGAATCCTGAGGGTGCAAAATTGGTGTAAGAAAAAATATAAGTTCAAAGAAATTACCTTTCAAATTTTCATGAAGTCGATGATCTGCAAATTCTAAGCAAATCATCAACTGCAGCATACATATTCAAAGAGATGAGAAAATTGGGAAACCAGGTAATGTAGCTCCAGTATCAACTATGTAAATGTTGCCCGAGACATATCGAGAAGAATCGTCAATCAGATATCGAATGAGTGTTGTTAATGCTGGATCTGAAGTACCAAATGTCCTTAAAGGGCTAGTTTTGTAGGCTACAGTATTTAGCCAATCTTTTTGCATCAGACCCTCTGTAATCTCAGATTTAAAAAGCCCAGGGGCTATGGAATTTGCTCTGATATTGTATGGCCCTAATTCAAGAGCCATAACCTGCATATTCAAACAAATTATATATAACATGAACTCTACAAGCAAGTACAATACAAAAACTCAAAATCAAACCAGCCATGATTCATACTAACTATGAACAGTGAAAATATCATTGTATTAAATCACCCATTGACGCAAAAGTACACATTATAACCTCCCTCCCCTGTGGGCTTAAACACATGACCTACTGTATACTGTGTTAATTTCAATTATATCAATCTGTTTTAGCTTGTAAGTTAGACTTGAATGGTATGAGATTTGTGAAACTGTGCTTATGTTTGGTACAAAGATTCTGTTAATCTTAATGCAGTTTGCTAATCCAATTTCGGAAACTCTCACCCTCATGAGCTCCATGGATCTACAAATTAAACACAAACTCATCTTCATCTTTATCCACACTGCATTAACACAAAATCCTTCAATACCCAGAGAGAAAACTAGTTCATACAAATAAACATATACCTTTGTCAAAATGTTTATGCCTGCCTTTGAAGCAGCATAGGCAAGACCACCAGGTAGTTGGCCTCTTTCAATACCAGAAATGGAAGAAATGCTGATAACAGAACCACCTCTTTTGGAGTCACGCATATGACTACACACATACTTTGATACCAACCAAGAACCTTTAAGATTTGTTCCCATAACTTGATCCCATTCCTCTTCAGACAATTCTAGACAAGTCTTCACATTACCTATAATTTCATAATCAAAACGTCATTGAAATACAGAGTTAATGAAACAGCCTTCTTCAACTTTTGTTCAATATAAAGTCATAGTACAGATTATGTTGCAATCAAAGTGAATGTCAACTACTAAAATCGAGGTCCGTAGGACATTAAAGTAGAGATTTCAATCAAAACCTACCGTAAATTTGGTTATCCGACCAAAACTTTTCCTCCAGAGAGAAAGAGAAATGAATTTCAAGTTGGAATGAAGATATTACCTCTAAAACCTGCATTATTCACTAAGGCATCGATGAAGCCGAAGGATTCCCAAGCATTTTTGACTGATTTCTCAATGCTTTTTCCATCGGCGCTAATATCGAGCTCTACAGCTATGGCTGTAGGAGTAGGGAGGGAGGAAGAAGAAGAGAGATTAAGGCGATTGATTTCGTCGCAAAGAGATTGGAGCCTATCGATTCGGCGAGCGGCGGCGATGACTTTACAACCGGCTTTAGCAAGATCGAGACAGAACTCACGGCCAAGGCCGGAGGAGGCTCCGGTGACCATGACCACCTTGCCGTGAAGGGAGTTCCAAGGCTCGAGATGAGTAGGTGAAGATTGGCGTTCCCCCATAACTTTTGGTGATGGAAACAGAGAGGAAGAAGAAGAAGAAATGAAGGATTGATTCCGCGGAAGAGTTTGCCGATTTCAGAGGTAATAAATAAGAATATTGAAATATTGAATATTGTCGTTTTTCCTTTAAATAAAAAAAGAAAAAAGATTTTTCCACATGTTCTTTAATATTCAAATAAAAATTGAACTCTTCATCGTTATTATTTTTCTTTGAGAAAGGCCAAACCTTGGCTGCTTTTTCAAAAATAAATAAATCATTTTTATTATTTAATAACGCACTAAACTCCATTAGTGGAAAATTATTTAATTTTAAAAATACAAATGAAAGATGAAGCTGAATCACACCAAACAAACACCTTATGCCTTACAAATCGTCATTGAAATACAGAGTTAATTGAAAAATACCAAATCTAAACAATTGTCTAGTAAGAATAACTAAATCTAAACGATCGTTTCCCATATATATTACATGCGCTGAATGTTAATTAATCACGAAACATTTTTAAAATTTTCTATTGCAGACATGTGAACTTTTTTCGTTTTCGAAATTGTTCTGTACAGTGTAAATATTTTGTCACTTTGCTTTACTTTTTAAAAGACCCACTTTATTAACTATCATTTTATCACGCTCATTTTAACAATATTGTTTGTGTAAAAAAAATTCAATTGAGTTTGAGTGTATGTATGATCGAGATTAAAATCAATGGAAAGTGTTTTTGTATGTGTATCAGCATTTAGTGAATTTAAATTCGTCTCTCAAAACTATCTACACTATTCCTTGAGAAAAAACTAGAAACACATAAAATTGGAGATCATGTGTGCAAATTTCTCCCTTTTTTTTTCATTTATTTTGTGGGGGTGAAATGTGAGGTTATTTTGTTTCCACATGTAGTCATACATGAAAAAGCAATTATTATTAAATGCTAATTTTTAAGATACACATACCATCATTTAACGATTCAATAAATATTGTTTGGTTAACCTAGATGAGTGGTCACCTATGACCCCATATGCCATATACCTAATACCCTCCCCCAAGTTCCCTTACCATACATTCAACATCAATATATTCATTCATTTTCTTCTATTGGGTTCACATAGGAAGTCTAAGGGGTTTTTGACACGCAGTTTCGAAATCAAATGACCGTGAGTTTATTTGATGGAATTCTGATGCCTAAAAAATACAAATGTCTGTGTTTGGAGTACAGAAATTGATAATTTTTTTTTCAATGGTACAATCTAAATTTATCATGTATAAAATATTTAAAAGATTAAGGGAGTAAGGAATAAATTTATTCTCTCCTTAATCCTTCTCTTTCTTTCTCTCAATCTCCCTCTTTCCTCCTCTTAATCATTCTCTTTCCTCGATAACAATCACATAAAACTTTTCTCTTTTTTCCAAAATATAAATATATTTTTCTTAATAAATACATTTTTTCGTAACAATTTTATATATATACACGTATACGTATAATTATCAAATTTCTAACAAAATTCCACTATTTAATTTAATTAAAAAAACACCTAAAAATATTTAATTAAATTCAAATTCAACCACACTACAAATCCAAATACAAAGATTAATTAAATATTCAACCCACAAATATTTAATTAATTTTCATTTCATAAAACCATAAATATTCAATCTAACGATGGTTTGTCCCACAAATATTTAATTAATTTTCATTTCATAAAACCATAAATATTCAATCTAACGATGGTTTGTCCGCTTAAACCATGACCCATTTTTATTTTGGTTTTCATTGTTTTTTATTTATTATTATTTTGTATTATATTGATGTATGACGTAATTGACATACCCGTTTAATTGCATTCCAATGTATGACGTAATTGACATCCCCATTTAATTATGTTCATTCTCGTTTGTTTAAATCGATTATTAATAATATGCAATTTCTCAATATTAGACTTACAACATCAATTTTAAAAAATAGATATAATTTCTTTCGCATGTAACACATAAATTAATTTATTAGCACATAAAGCTTGTGTACAAAACGTTCAAAATTGACAATACAAGAATTTTGACAACTTTCGAAGGTCAGAACCTTCGAAAAAAACATTTAATAGTCCTTCGATATATGTTTTTTCGAAGGTTATTTCAACCTTTGAAATGTGTCGAAATAGATCCCGTCGAAAAAGCTTAAAATTTTCAAAGGTTTACTAACCTTTGAAAATTAGTAATTCTCGAAGGTTTACTAACCTTTGAAAATTAGTAGTTATTGAAGATTTTACTAACCTTTGAAAATCAATAATTTTCAAAGGCCACGAGTACCTTCGATAACAGTTAAATTATTCATTGAAAAATGTCTATTATCAAATGATTTTTTTCGAAGGTTTTCATAAAATAACTTTTTCAACAAATGTATAAATCCTTCAAAAATTCTCTCACAAAACCTTTTAAAACATTTATACAAATCTCAAAATGTTTTTACTAATACATCCACCTAATGATGAAACATTGAATTACAATGTATATGAATGACAATCTACAACATCAAAATTATAATCTCAAAATGTTCTATAACATCAAACTACGACACTATGATACTTCATCAACTAGAGACATGTTTGGACATCTCTGCCATCATAGTTTGGAATTTATCCTCAAAACGGTTTTCTAATTCACTAATTCTATCCTGGAGTTTTTGTACCTCAGCTTTTTTTCGTCGTTCAGATTCATGAAAACATTTTTAGACTCGTTAAGGCAACGCTCAAGATAGTGTACCTTAGACGATGATCCAAACAACTCAGAAAGGGTAACACGTACCCCAATAACCACGAAGACGTTCATGGTTTCTCCGGTCCAAATATTTGTACAAAAATACCATCCTCGTTCATGTCAAGAGTGCCATCGATCACTTGAGAAGTATACGATTTAAGTTTCGACTACAAAACACAAATTCATATTTAATAATTATGTTAAAGAAAGGAATGGTTCAAATACTACAAAGAGAAGCCATGAAAACAAACTCAATTGAAAGTTGATTGATTTTCCTAAAGTCATAACAATTTTTCTAATTATATCTTTACCTTAACTAGTTTATGTAGGGAAGATGGACAAGTTTTTTTGTTTCATTTATACTAAAGAAACATACATTTGATTGTAGAGAAACCTTAATAGAAATTTGTGTAGAGAAACCTTAATAGAAACATAAACATAAATCAGAACAAACATTAATACAAACATAAACAAAAAGCAGAACCATCATGAGGCTTAGCTTGTAGAGAAACCTTTCAAAATACTCACCAAGCCAACCCAATGACTTCAAACAGTAATTCTAAAACAAAAGCCAACAACAAAAATGCCAAATCCCAAAATACAACCAATAATTAAAAAAATGAAACATATGCCTAAAAGGGACAGCATGCCTAAGTTTCATTCTCACAAACAATCAACAAAAATGCGTCTTAAACAAAGATAAGATAAAAAAAAACAAAATCCAACCCGAGAATAGCCCAAAAACAAAAGAAAAAAGTGAAAAACAATATGGTAATGTGATACATGTTCAAGAAGATCAACCTAAGACTCAAAAAGAAAAAGAGGTAAATAAACAAACACATACAAAATAAAAAAGAAGCTAGTAGTGATATGTTGCTGCAATTCACATAAAGTAGAATGTGGAATTAAATGCTTGAAAAAATTGGATCTAGAGTCACAATAAACCATTGATTCGAGAATAATGACAATCTACATCCAAGCATAACTTGAAAAGTAAACATAACACAACTTAGCTATATATATCATATATACCCATTATTGCTTCTCTTGCGTACTTACAAGTTTCTCTTGTGTAGCTTCGTTCAGGCAAGCCATTATTGCTCAAGTGAGTTAGCTCCCAAATTCTAATTCGACTAGGTTTTTTGTTAGTATCCTGAACCTAAGTAAAAATAATATATATTAGATAGTTTAACAAAATAGGGTATATATTTTTATTGACTAACAGAGATGGTATATATTTGGTAGGCTGTTTACCATTTTTTTTTACTTGAAAATTCTCGTTGACGACGACGACGATGACAACGACAACGACGACGACGACGACGACACCAACAACAACAACAACATTAGCAATTACTATAAAATTTGTTTATTTCGTCTTTTGCTCTTTTTTTTCTTTTGCTCTTTTGATCGAGACGATTTAGGGCACAACAATAGCAAAAGATGATTAAGTGCAAATTGCTTTTGCTCAAGATGATTAAGGGATTTTCAATTCTTGAGGTGCAAATTAGCAATTAGGTTTTTATTTCAAATCAACTTATTAATTAATTCAATAGGATTAACATAAATCAGTTTTTTCAAAACAAGTAGAAAATGAAACCAATTACCAGATCCGTTGAGACTGACGGAGGAGGAAGCGATGTGAATAACAACGAGCTTGAATAGAAAGTTAACCAGAGAGATTGGAACGAGGAGATGGTCTATAGGACTCGAAAGTGTGATTGAGCTTCGACTATTGTATGCAGCAAAGGACGTGGAGCAATTTGGGAAGGAGAAGGATAAGTTGGGGAATGTAACAATAGTCCTTCCATAAATGTATAGTTTTTTCAAAGGTTATTAATAGTCCTTAGATTAAAAAGAAAATAGATATTATCAAAGGTTTTTTCAACACCTTTGCTAAAATGTATATCTTTTTCAAAAGTTTTTATTATTTTTCAATAAAAATCATATATTTCTCAAAAGTTTATCATAAGCCTCATATAAATGTGTATCTTTCTCGAAGGTTTTTGATAGCCTTCGATAAAAGATGGTCGAAATAACACCATTTTCTTGTAGTGTGACATTGTATTTATGAAAATTAAGAAAACATGTTTTCTAATAAAAAATCTAAATTTTGGTAAATTAAAAATACAATACATGTATTGGATTTACTGTACAAATTTTTTATAAACAAAATATAAGAGTAAAAATTAAACCAAAAAAACAAAAAAATTTTTTTATCATAATCTTTCTCATATAATCCTTCTCACTTATTTCTTTCTCCAAACCTTTGAAACTGCAACAAAAAAGAAAGAAAAAATGGAGCACACTTTTTAATGTATTGAATTTACATATCAAATTGAACTACAAATTAAAAACAGTTGAAAATATAAATAATATAATTTCGGTGTGAATTGAATTTATGATAAAATTTTCAAAAACATATTTTACACAAAGCAACAAAAAAGAATTAATACAATTCTTTTTGTGTATTTGATTTAATGTAAAAAAATAAAAAAAGAACTACTCTACAAATGTAAAAAAACTTCACTTTTGAAGGTCTATTGAGTGTACCCTTTAAGTAAAAAAAATTATACAAAATCAACAAATAAAATAATTAATACAAATTTTTGGTGTATTTTAAGTTACAGACAAAAAAGTAAATTTAAATATAATTTTTTGTTACAAAGATTTATGGTACGAACAACAGACAAAAATTTATACAAATATAAACAACATTAACACACTTTTTATTTTGTATTGGATTCGTAAAAAAAACAAGAATTTGATACCTTTAAAAAAATAATTTAGTTTTTTTTCTCATAATGAGATTGACAGACAAATTTATTTTTTACATAAAAAAAAAATACAACTTTGAATGATTATAAATAACCCTTTCCTTTCATAATTCATCTTTTTGTTATTCGTCACCTCCATTTTCGTTTGGCTCTCCTAAAACACCCCCTTATTTGTAGAGATGGAGGAGAGACTATATTGGGGTGAAATCAAGTTGGGTTGGATTGGAAGACATTCTCAACCCAACCCATATTTTCGAGTTATTTGGGTTGGCAACCCGAATAACCCGAATTTAGTTTCTAACCCAACCCGTAAAATATGGGTTGGATTTGGTTGGGTTGTCGGGTTGTATATATAATTATTTTTTTAATTTTTCTTTTCCCGTTTCCTAATTTCTAATTTCTAATGATTATAAAAGTTTGAAATTGTTACATTTAAATTTCAAACATATATAATTCAAACTTTCATACAACAAATTCAAGATTTATATACCTTTAATTTGTTTTTTTATTAAAATAATTTATTTATTTATTTATATATTACATTAATTCAGGTTGGGTTGGGTTGAACTGAATTTTTCAACCCTCCAATCCGAGACTCAACCCAACCCGAAAAAATCAAATTTTTTTAACCAAACTCAACCCATATTTTTAACCTAACCCAACCCAACCCTTATAATATGGGTTGGGTAGTCCGGGTTATTCGGGTTCAACCCATATTTGTACACCCCTAAGACTATACATAGACAAGAGACCAATAGATGGGGAGAGAGATCAAATAATATATTTTTTTTCCATGCCATTTTGCCACGTCAATCTTCACAATTTTCTATATCTAATTTAGTGAAAGAAGTGACTAAATGCACCTATTCAATCAAAGTTTCATTTTGCATTATTATTTCATTATTAAAGGTCAAGGATATTACCGTTTCAGGTAAGTAGGGTCTTACACAAATTATCAACAACAAGCAAACATAAATTCATCAAAGGGATGAGAAGATTGGAACACCAGGTAATGTGCTGCCTGCATCAACTATAAAAATGTTACCCGAGACGTATTTAGAAGAATCGTGCACCAAGTATCGAACTATTGTCGTTAATGCTGGATTTGAAGTTCCAAATGTTCTTAAAGGCACCATTCTCCTTGCTACATTCTTAATCCAATCTTTTTTCATAAGATCTTTTGTAATTTCAGATTTAAATAGTCCAGGACATATACTATTCACTCTAATTTTGTGTGCTCCTAATTCCATCGCCATAACCTGTCACAGTAAATAATTTCAAGTTTCACATCATTACAATCTCATCATTATTTTCAATTAATTAATTAATACAGTTTAACCTTAACAATACAATGTGAGTTTTTGTTAATAAAACTATAAATCTGCACTAAATTGAAACTAAAACTATGGTATACTCAACAATTTTTTTTTTTTGTACTAAATAGAATTGAAAACTTTTGTTGTTCATTGCTTGCCATCATAGTATCCACAAAATAAATAAATAATTGTAAATTAATAAATCACTTAATGTCATCACAAATAATTAACGAAAGAAATTTAGAACTACATTTTTTCACGTGGTTCAATAACAATGTGTTAATTACATTCTCTAAAGAGCAACATTACCTTTAAGGTTAGAGTTTGTATAAAGCACGTTACTTCTTTAAATCATAGGGTCAAAGCTGTAAATAACATTAAATATGTCAAATACAAATTTATCTTAGGTTATTGTTTGGTTGCACTATATATGAGACAAGTTTGTTTGACATTCAAAAATCGTAGGGTTAGACAGATTGTCTCATAAGATTAGTGAAGATATACGGATAAGCTGGTGTAGATACTTAAGGATAATAACAAACTATCAATGATACATGCATACGCAGATATGTACAAAGTGAGATTGATCTCATAATTAATTAAAGTACAAACTAAAAATGAAAATCTACATTCGAACAGAGTTTATATATATGTGAAAATGAGCTTACCTTAGTGAAAGTGTTTAAGGCAGCCTTTGAAGTAATATAAGCAACTGCTCCCATTTCTAGTGGTCTATTGAGACCACTAATGGAAGAAATATTGATAATAGACCCACCTCTATTGGCTTTGTTCATGAGTATGCACACATATTTTGATACCAACCATTGTCCTTTAAGATTTGTGTCCATAGTATCATCCCATTCTTTCTCACTCAATTCAAGTGGAGACTTTACACTCCCTATAAGCAATAACATTATATAATAAAATTGTCAATTGAAAGAATATCATTTTATTTGTAGGGAAAATTGACTTTGATTTTCGACATGTCTTTGGTGTTAAATAGTTTGAGTTTTACATATTAGATGAGCGACAACTACCCGCGCACATGTGTGAAAGTATTATTTTAACACAAGTGTAACTACTTTTATGTTACCCTAACAAATGAGCGTAATACATAAATAGTAAACCAACTTTCAAATTCTCAATGTTGATTTTCTTTTTATCAAAGTGAGTTTAGCATAGCAATTTTTTAGCCATGTTTGTGGTTGAATGATTGATTTAAGATAATAATAAAGTTAGAGTTTTTCAAAAGATAAAAACCTCACATCAACTTATTCTAACAAATATATATATACATGTGTGTGATTTTTCATAAAATATTTTTCTTTTGTATTAAATCAAACACCAAGGTTGAAAAATCCAACAAGCTAATGAAATATGCCATACATTAAGAAGCTTTCCCTTTTATTGAAAATTCATCATCAATAATCCACACCAAACGTTTAGAGAAAAACAAATCCAAATAAATATATTATTACAAATTTTAAGTTGTTTTAATTTTAACCCTAATTAAACTTTTATAAATTCGACCCTTAATTTAATTAATGTTACAATTTTACTAACTAAATTTACTACAATGTATCTCTTCTTCTCTTACGTTCATTTTTAGGTCAATAAGTGATTTGACAAAAAAAAAAAATTGTAAACTCACAATTATTTCCTTCAATAAAATAATTTTTTCTTTTGCATAAAATAAGTTTGACTGATGCAGTACAAGTGGACAACTAAATAACTGTGCTCTCTAATGTCATTTTTTTCTTTAAAATTGTATTAATTGGTATCTTATATGCATATTTTATAAACTATTGAATGTGTAATTTAGAAACTTTTTTCAAAGATATTTGAAGTGGGAAATGCTTATTTAGGGTTAAAATTGCAACATATGTTTAGGAAGTTAAGATTTGACATACTTTTGAAGTGCTACTATGTCTTTGATTAAAGCCAATGTTAGATAATAAATTGATCATATAGCTTAACTACCAAACATTGTATATTAGTGGCCAAGAGTTGATTGAAAATTCCTAGCCAAGCAACCCAAGTAAGCTTAGCATAGTGATCATTACAAAATATCCCTAACAAAACGTGATTTTTTTTGTAATTAATATATCAAAAAATAAGATGAATCTTTAGATAGATTAACGGGGTTTGAGTTTCTTTTTGGTGTACTGCTTACCAGAAAACTAAGACACCTACACACTTCTTGTAATGTTATAATTTTAAAATCTAAAGATCAAAATTGGTACATTGTTTAAAAGGATGTTGTCAAATGTAACAAAAATTAATCAAAATATTTTTAAATATAGTACAAAAATTTATTTTTATAAATGGATTGATGTACATCTATCAATGACATATTTGCTATATTTAAAAAAAAGTTCAACTATTTTTTTCTATTCTTAAAATTTCATAATATATATATATATATGATTTCCCTTTATTTTTTACTTAGCGAGGAAGAGCTCAATTGAAAATAAAACGAGAAATAAAAACACAATTATTTTTATTTGGTTGATTTATGAAAGTTGAGAGAGTAAAGTATGATGTTTTAAGGATAAAATTGTTTACTCTTACCTTTCGAACCAAAAAAGTTGTTCAATTGAAAGCAACATAAATTGGCTTTTACAACAATAGACTCAAATCGTAACATATATATCTACCTCATAGCAATAATTTGTATTACTTGCCTCAAACTCAAATATTCAATTCTCACACCTAATTAAATATTATAATTAAACAAATAAAAAAAAAAAAAAAGGAAAGTTTGTAAGGTCCTCTTCTTCATCTCTAAATAAATGCACTTACCTCTTAAACCAGCATTGTTAACCAATGTGTCAATGAATCCAAAATAATCCCAAGCTTTTGTTACGCTCTCCTCAATACTCTTTCCATTGCCACAAACATCAAGCTCCACAGCCACCGCTGGACGGCTCTCGACTGCACCCGTAGGGGAGATAGGGGAGGCGAGTGCCGATGACGAGACTGAAAAGTCAAGTTCATTAATTTCGTCGCAAAGAGATTGGAGTCTACTGGTTCGGCGTGCTGCAGCAATGATTTTGCATCCAGCTCTAGCAAGATCGAGACAGAACTCACGACCAAGCCCCGAGGATGCTCCGGTGACCATCACCACTTTGCCATTCAAGTCATTCCATGGTTCCAGCTTAAGAGGCGAATGTTGCTGGATTGCCATACTATTTACTTGTTTTTGGGAACTTAAGTTGTGAACCTAAATATATATAGGAAGGGGAGAAAAAAGGAGATGGGAATTTTTTTAGTATTTTATGCACAACTAGTTATTTATTTATTATAACTATCGGTAAATTATGCATTAGTATTTATCTTGGGATATTTTCAAATGAAGAATATCGAACCAAACCAAAATATTTATAAAATATAGCAAAACTTCAAATTATATTCATGATAGACACTAATAGACATTTATTAATGTCCACTAGCTCGTACATTGATAAAAGTCTAGCAGATGTCTATAATCGATAAAATCTAAAATTACGTTGTTTTAAGTAATTTTATCAAATACAATTACAATTGTTTCTCTATTTATTATATTATTTGAAATATACGGGAAACGGCAAATTTTGAAATATGAATCTAAAATAATGTAAATAGTTGGTTGTTGTTGTAATAAATAATAATAATAACAAAGAAGGTAGAATTTTTCAAAAGATAAAAAACTCATATCAAGTCATTCTTAACAAATATAGTATAATATTTTATAAAATATATTTCTTTTTGATTTTAGCGATGATGAAAAGTATAAGGATGAAAATAAGAAAATATATTTCTTAACAAATATAGTATAAGGATGAAATGTCGAAGAAGCTAATGAAATATCCCATACGTTAAGAAGTTTTCCCTTCTATTGAAAACTCATCATCAATACTCCACCAAAGGTACCTTTAATATATTATTGGAAATTTTACTCAACATTGTTTTTGGAAGGTTATTTTAATTTTAACCCTAAACATTTTAATTCATCAAATTGGACCCTTAATTTAATTAATTATGTTACAATTTTACTAAGGTCGGGCTCTTTTAAAAAAAATATAATAAATTGACAAAATATTTACATTGTATATAACAATTTTGCGAAAAAAAGTGTGCGTTGAATGATCGTCGTATATGTATGCACAATCGTTTATGTGAGTATAAATGATCGTTTAGAAAAACTAAAGTTCAATCACCCATAATTATAAAAAAATATACCATCAAAATCAACACGCTATCAAAAGAAGGCCATTGTTCAAACTTTTCCTCTTCTTTACACTCCTTTGACTTTCATTGTACATGTTTTTCTTCAATCGTTCATTTCCACCTACCTTCTGCAACAAAATTTTTCGAAATTTTTCTTCATCTTGTTCTCCATCAATCTTCGAAAATTTGTTTAAGGCGTTCTCATCGTTGCTCAATATTTTGGTTCCACAACTCAATCTATCTCCATCATCTATCTCTATCTATCTCCCATACAAACAGGTTTGAATGTATATTAGTTTAATTTAATTTAATAACCCTAACTTTCTTTTTTTTTTCTTTATAAATAGATGGTGAGTAAGAATCAAACACATCAACTAGCCAGACAAAAAAATCTAAAGGAAAGGCATAAGAAAAACAAATTAAGAAAGAAAAAGAAGTGAAGGAACCAAATAAAACGACAATGTCTGATTGTATAGTCCTCTATCTTTGTTTATATTTGTCTTACTGTTCTATCTTTGTCAATATCAATATGAATAGTGTCGTATATTTACATATTTGTTAGCACTATATCCTTGGTTTACAACATACTGTTTTATTATATATTTTCCACACGTCAAACACCATCTAAATGACATAATTATGGAAGATGATTAGTATAAAAAGATTGAATCATATCAAATAAAAAATAGACTAAATAATTTTTTCTCCTTTTGCCTTATTTATTTTGATGAACAACCTTCCTAAAACAATGTTCGACTAAAATTTCCAATAATATATTTATTTGGAATTATTCTCTCTAAACTGTTGGTACATTATTTAGAAGGGAAAACTTCTTAACTATGGGATATTTCATTAGCTTCTTCGGATTTCTCATCTTGGTGATTGATTTAATACAAATATATATATATATATATATATATATATATATACTTTTTATAAAATATTATACTATATTTGGGATATTTTTTAAAAATAATGTAAAATTTGAAACATACGTCAAAATATAAATGAGTTTATGTATATACTACACTCGATCCCACATTTTTTTTATCTTCTCATTATTTATATACGTGGGTCTCACACATTTCACTTTTTTCTCATTATTGATATATATATATACCCACATATAATAATATATATATTAAACATTCAAATTCTAAAAATATATTTCTTTATTAAATTAATTTATTTTTTAATTCTTTCTTTATATATATTTAAATATCGCAATGTTCGATCTTCAACTTTTCTTATTAAATTCATTTTTCTAGTTTAATTTAATTATTTCTTAATCAAAATTATACATATCTTTCTTTTCCAATTTTCAATTTTTTTTAAAAAAACTCATATATTAACAAAATATGTTTTTAAAAATTTATTAAACAAATAAAAATAGTAATAATAATAATGGAGAGAAGTTGAAATTACTCAAAAATAATAATAATAATAATAACACTTGTAGCCACCAATGCATATTGGTAATTGAATAAAAAAAATCATGTTTATGGCAAAAGGTAAAAAACAAAAATTAGTTCGATTACAAATTAAATTTAAAAAACTTAACGGATAATTTTCGACTGCAAATTTGTTATTATTATTATTTTTAGAGTAAGCTTCAACTTCTTTCGATTACTATTATTATTTTGTTTTGTTTAATATATTTTTTAATAACATATTTTGTTAATATATGTGTTTCTTTAAACAGAAAATTAGAAAAATATATATATAATTTTTGTTAAGATATAACTAAATTAAATTAGAAAATATAAATTAATAAGAAAAATTGAAGATTGAGATATTTAATATATATATATATATATATATATATATATATATATATATATATTATTTTTTTAATCAATTAGTATTGTGGATTGATTTATTATTATTATTATTCTTGTGAGTAACTTCAACTTCTTTAATTATTATTATTACTATTTTTATTTGTTTAATATATTTTTTAATAACATATTTGGTTAATATTTGGATTTTTTTTTAAAATATTGAAAATTGAAATAAAAAATGTATAATTTAGACTAAATAATAATTAAATTAAATTAGAAAAAATGAATTTAATAAGAAAAGTTGAAGATTGAGATATTTAAATATATATAAAGAAAAAATAATAAATTAATTTAATAAAGAAAGAAAGATATTTGTAGATTTTGAATGTTTAATATATATATTATATTATATGTAGGTATGTATATATAAATAATGAGAAAAAGTGGAATGTGTGGGACCCATATATATGAATAATGAGAAAATAAAAAAATGTAGGCCCCAATGTAATATATATATATATAAATAAGGAAAAAATAGAAAATGTGGCGTCCACGGTATGGAAGTCGTGTATTTGTATTTTAAAAATAGCTTTGCACTCAACCTATTTTTGACATATGTTTCAAATTTTACATTATTTTTAAAAAAGATCTTTGTATTTGATAAGAATGGCTTGATATGAGTTTTTTATCTTTTGAAAAATTCTACCATTTATTATTATTATTTTAGTACAACAACCACACAAAGTATTTACACTATCTTTTAATAAAAAGATTTATTGGAAGAGAACCAAAATCAACTCAGTCCCTTCTCCCCCGAAAATGAAATTTGAAATAAATTGAAATGAATTTGAACGTTATTGAAGGTTGTGATAGCAATTGTTCAATGCTAACCGCAAAAAGAATTATGCTCGATGGTTTACAAGAGAAAAACAGTCGGAATATTAGGAGCTTATTGTTAATAGATGGATATATAATATATATTCTGCGACCCACCTTTGTATTACAACTTGGAAGTCTATTTATAGACCCTAAATTTCAAACACAATTGAATCAAATAGGATAGGACCCCTATTAGGAGTTTATTGTTAGTAGCTCGATAATATTGTGCGATGTGCCTTTGGATTACAACTTGAAAGTCTATTTATAAACCCCGAATTTCAAACACAATTGAAATAGCGAGAGAAAATTAAAAGATAAGATCAAATCAAACAGGACAGGATCCCTATCTGATAAGATTTTGAAAAAGTAGATAAGATCGAATTAGATAGGACAAGACCCCTTATTTAATAAGATTTTTGTTGATCTAGGAAACCTAATATTTAAAGTTTTTTTATACAAAACATAAAGTGGTAAAAATTGTACCTAAACATATCAAAGCAAAAATTGGTGAAAAATTCCACTACCTATATTTCATTATGTTACATAATGTTTATACCTAGAGACTATTACAACTATTAATATTATCATAAAATAATTTTGCAAACCTTATCTGTAAGACCCTGATCACGTACCACTAAAGCGATAAAGACTCTACAATAAGGATGTAGTGCAAAGAGATTTCTAGTAGTAGAATGCATTATGTGAAGAGATTAAGCAATGGAAGGCCTCTAGGCGAAGAGAGTTACTCGACGGGCAAATGGGGTTAAGCTACTTCACCTAGTAACAACGATGTGACCTCGATGTCAGTAGGTCAATGATTGATTGGACCCTGCTGCCCAATCCGAATTCAGAATAAGGGGAGACATATGACATTTTAAGATTGGACCACTTTAGCTATCTGCTGGCAAGAGTAATCATTCCAGCATGAAAAAAGTCATTGGAGAGATCTATAAATAGAGGAACTCAGGTCGTTTTAAATGTGCATTTAGCTTGAATTTGTTAAGAAAGAATTGGGGAAGTTTCCAAAGATTCAAGATGCAGAACGACCTCATTTTCAACAAGGATTCAGAGAAGTATAAGGAAAACTCTTGGCTGAGGAAGTTAGATTAAAAAACTAGTTTACTTTGAGTGGTTCTTCTTACAAATATTTTTCATAAATAAAAAGAATTTAAAAAATGTATTTGAATTCTTAAACGTATTTCTATTGAAACCATGATGATATAAATTTTCTCTTGCTTTTAAATCCTCAAATGCGTGTGACACACGTGAATGAATTGAAAGACCATAGTTAGGTAATAAACTACTTATGCATATGCAGTATGATGTGTGAACTTCCAAAAGAAACCTTAAACCCTAAACCAAATTCTTTAAACCTTATATGGTAAATATGTTGAAACGTGTGAGATGTGACATGTATTATTGATGGTGTTGGTCTGTATTATTCAGAAAATGAAAAAGGCTTGTGAGATGTTAAAAAGATAAAATGAGAATACTTTTGTACCCTAAGCAATATAATGCATTAATCTTACGGTGTGATCTGGAATAGAATGTCATATTCATATTGTGTGATCTTGAATGAGATGCTCTTTGCTTGCTATGTGATTTGTTATTAGAAGACGCATTATGCGTGAGAAAATTAATGGTATTTGTCAAATGCGTTGAGTTTTCTTCGCATGACCGTACCTTGGCAAAAGAGTGTGGTAAACGCTTGAGTCAAGCAGAGGGTACAAAGACGTAACTGAATATGCAAATTGAATCTACGAGAGGCGTGCAATGTAATAAATATTGTGATATTTGATTTACATTTTGCTATAACATCTGATTTGGCAAATGATTATGTTGCGATAAGGCAAACTCGATTTACTTAAGACAAGTGATAAAATATCTCACTCACTAGGCGTTTTCGTCCAACCTTTCAATTGTTTTGTTTTATTTCCCCCCTCCCCAAGTAGCAAAGGACATCCGACGTTGAACTTGCAATCTTGATCGTCGATCGTGCCCCTTAATCACATCGTTTTGGTAGTGGTCACTGCTACTAACATACCATATAGTAGCTGGACGAGGGAAGTCCAAGTCTTGTTGAGTTGTGTTTACTAGTTTTATGAAGAATATTGTAAAAGTATTGGATGTACCTATATTCGAATTATCAATGAAATTCTCGAAGTTCATCGAAGTTTACATTTCACGTTAAGTTTTCTTGCGATTGTCTTTTAAATTCTTCTTACTAGACGTTCGTCGCGTAACTTTGCGAAGAATCTCGCATAGGATGTCTAGGCGATCACATCTCCATTCCATCACATATAGTGAATTGGTCAGGTGGGGCGCCACATTATGATTGCAAATATTTTCTTTTCAAAATAAAACATAGAATTGTTGTCCAATGGAAAAAATGGAAGCAACCTCCTTCGTTCTTTAATAAAGTGGATTTATTAAAGAATCATTGATGTCCTTGTTTTGCAAGTATTAATTATGTATACCATTAATCGTATTCCTTACGATGGATTACAGACTGACCAATAGACTCACCAGGTTTTCAATTGCAACTTAGAGTAGGGACCATCAAATGTAGTCAAACACTACATGAAATATACACACAATTTCAGTTTGGTTCTTGGACTTTGACATAAATTGCGCTTGTTTTCATTTTTTACTTGGATTTCTGGATGACAGAAAAATATTTACAGAGTTTAATCATCGATCATACTAGATATTCGAATATATACATTATGTTTTTTCTCTCTCTCCTAATTAAAAGTAATAAACTATTATTATTATTGAATATAAATCTTCTTCGAGAAGACTCTATATTGATCCTATTTTCTTTATGAAACAAGTTCTTGGATTCGAAGCTCACATAAGTCGAGGAACGCAGGTCGTCTAGATCATACTCTGGCTCCTATATGGAAGAAGATGTTGATTTGATGACGATATATGATGCACTCTGTTGACAATAATCTTTGGAAATTTGTATCAGTTGTGGCCTGAGCTAGCAGAGCAAGAAGTTTTGATTTATCATTCAGGAACTCAATGTTCTTTCTTTGATCAATGTCTTGAAGATAATTGTTCTCTGCGAACCATTCTTTCATGTGTTTGATGGTGGCATGCTGAAAATTGTATTTTTCTCACCATTTGATCTTGAGATTTTTAATTAACATTTTGTACGGAGGATATGATGTTGTATTGAAACTCCAACAAAATATTCATGGAATTTGAAAGCAAAGACACAAAATCTCATTGAATTATGAAATGAATTTTTTTGAATTGTTTTTGAAAAATGAAAGTAGGATTCTTGAATTGGTATTAATAGAATATTGTCTACGTGAGACCAAAATTCTTCCACCATTGAATGAATCATAACGGAAAATTAATTTTGTAGACATTTTGACAAAAACAAATGAACCACAAAGGGTTCATACTTGAAAACTAGAATACTCTAAACCAAACTTTAATGTAATCTTGGTAAGAGTAAGATTGAGGAACAAAAAACTTTGAGAGAGATTTCTCTTTAAAATTTTCCTGATTTAAGTGGGTTGAATTGATTGCTTTAAAATTTAAAATTTTAAATAAACGATTTGTTTATGATTCGATCATTGATGCTTCGGTCAACATCACCTTTAAACAATTGATGCTCAAGTGACCATCACCTTTAAACAATTTATTTATGCCAATATGCAAATCAAGCAATGAAGCAAAATATTGCTTAAGATAATATTACGAAATGAAGGCGATAAGCAAATGGTTGTTTACAGGATGAAACCAAACATTGAACAAAGGAAGTTATTATAGCATTCCATGAACAAAACAATAAATAGACGGAACTTCAAAAAGTACATGGTTATAACCGTAGTACCTCTTTTATGAATTGTTTAACTGCTACAACCTGAAAATACGAAACCAAAGATTAGAAAACATATCTACGCTGGTCGTTATAGATTACATAATGGTAAGAGAAAGAAAAGTTGTGAGAACATACCTTAACCGAAATCGAACCTTTCAAATCCATAGAACCATGCAATAAAATACACAAGCATCATTACATAATGTAAGAGAACGAAAGTAGCCTCAGACTTAAGTAATTAACGTAAAGTCATTAAAAAAGAATTTATTTGTCGTAGAATTTTGTGTAGTGGACAAAATGACATCACAAGTAAATGCAAAGCAAAGTATAACAAGTAGCGTGTGAATAGAAAAAATTTTCTTTCACACCTGCACAACAAAGGGATGAACCATAGGACTACATAGACAGATAAAGTAATTGAAAAATAGTACTAATAATTGAAGTTAGCATGATAATGAAGCATGGTAAACATACACAACAATTTTAATAGAGGAATAAAATTAAAAGGGGAAGTAAACATAGTTCAAAATCCAAGATGAAGAAAGCAGAGAAGTCAGTGTGTGCTAAAGAATGAAAGCATAGAGTGGATAAACATACCAAAGAGGGAGAAGATAGTGAAAATATCTAACATAGGGATGTGCAATGGAACAAGGAACCAAGGGCCATATATATTGTAAAGGGAAAGATAGTAATAAATAAGATAGCAAGCATTAAACACCAACAAGTATCTCAGAAAATAGAAAATGTCAATTGAACGTAACAATGGAAAATGACAATCAATTAGGTATTAAGTATGCAAAAATTAGGCAATTAGGTATGAATAACTACAGCAACATAAGTACACAATAGGCATAATAATGTTGACATAAGTAGAGATGGGCAGTGGAATTGACATAGTTTTGATCGAATTGGAACAATAGCGAAAAAAAAAAGTGAAACCAACTGATTCCATCCCAAACCATATATCACATTAAAATATAAATAGCCGTTTGAGGGAGTGTTGTCACACTTCGATCCGCAAATCAACCAAAATACACGAAGTATTACGGATATGATGTGATTTAGCTTGAAACTTTACAATTGGTCTTATCGCTTAATTTATCTTCAACTTCTTTTGTTGTACCAAACGAAAATCAAAACACAACGGAAGTCAACTTTAAACGCCAAAGTACAATAAGTAACATAACCAAAACTTGTAGCCACCTATTTGTATGAGTAATAATGGCTAAACTTTTATTTATTTATTTTTAAAAAAATAAAAAAATAGTAATAACATAATATCTTATAATATCTCATTTCCATTATTTTAGGAAATAAAAATAAATCAATTTATTTTAAATAAAATATTTTAATACTATTTTACTAATAAATAAATTAATTTTTTTAAATAAAATCTTCTAACTTATTTTATATCATAATAGAAAAAAATTAATTTTAAACAAAAAAAAATCTTTTAATATCCATTTAATTTATTAATTTTTTTACAAAATCTCATTTAATTTAATTAATTTATTTTAGGAAAATAACATTTACTTTATTAATATAATATCGAATTTTGATTTTTTTCCCTAATTTATGGTACACCCGGTCTATAAATAGGGACCTTTGTCATTTGAAAAAAGGTAGAGTTTTTTTAAATAAAGAATTCTTTGGAGGAGTTTCTTAAACAAAAAATTCTTTGGGCTTAGAAAAAAAAATAGTTAGAGAAATTGAAGAAATTTTTTAGTGAGAATCTCTTACAAAGGTGAGTTTTCTAATTCATTTCATTATCTTTATTTTTTTTTTCTTTTTTGTTTCTCTTTAGGAAATCAAATTATAGGTTGAAATAGGCTTTGTTAGAAGTTGCATTTGGTAGGGACTTACTCTCATGGATCCGCATCTCATAAACGAATAATTTTATTTGAGATTTGAATTTTTTTTTTCTTCTTTTAAGGAAAAGAAATGTATATGAATTTTCCTATTATTTTTTGGTTTTCTTTTACTTTCTTTGTTATTTTTTTAAAAAACCTCTTTAGTCTTCTTTTCTTCTCTCCAAAAAATAGGAAAAAACAAAGAGACATAAGATTGTTTTTGTTATTTTTATCTTGATCTTTATTTTCTTCTTTCTAATAATATAAAGAGAATAAGATTATGTCATTACTTATATTTATATTTATTACTCTTCTTTATTATTATTACTATACTTTTATTAATATTTTTTTTATATTACTTGTTATTCTCTTTTAATTTCTTATTATTATTACTATTACTTATATATATAAAAATTATTATTGTTATATGTATTATTACTTTATTTATTTATTTATTTTTATTATTATGGGTGCCTCTATTTAAAAAAAAAAATCTTTTTCTTTTTTCTTTTATTTCTTCTTTCCTTTTTTATATTATTATTTATTTATATATTTTCGTTGTCTACTGTTTCTATTTTTTTTTAACTTATTTTCCTTGCTGCATAATAATTATTATCATGTAGTATTAAATTTATGAATATTTTTTTTACACTTTGCAATGTTACCATGGTACTTTATATCAACTTTTTTTATATCATATTTATCTTTACATTTTATCATTCTAAAAAAATTCGATGATGGAATTAGAAATCCATTTCGCAATGCCTTTCCAAAAATCATTTCATCAAATCATGCATTTTAACACAAATAAGTTTATTAATAACACGTCATTTTGTAAAACATCACACATTAGTTACAACCATTTCTTTTGTCAAGGATTCCAAATCATTCTCTACACTTAGTCTCATGACCTCGCATTTAAACTAATGTATCAACAACATATGAGAATATATAGATTCGTCCTTGTTACTCAGGTAGCTAGCCTAACACAATGCAGTCCTTTTCTACATTGGCCAACTTCACTCCACCATGCAGGTCTTTTCTATATGGCAGCCTTTAACTTTATATGCACATAACAGTTAGCTCATTTAAGGAAGCAGCTAATGGTTTAAAAACCATTTTTCTTAATCAATATCGTAGTCATCAAATCAAGCTTAAACATTGTAAAACATGTTTGAAATCATATAAATAGTTTAAAAGAACACTTTGAAAGAAAGCATTCTCACCAATCCTTACTAAAAAAATCTTCTCTCCTCCTTCTCACGTAGCCTTCTCGCGGAACAACCACAACACTTAACACCTAGTTTTTCTTCTTCTTTTTGCAAGATCAAAACGACAGCAATTTAGCTCATCTACAAAATCTTTGTGCTTACTTAATGACCAAATTCTGTATTTATATTTTTCCTTAACCCAAATTAGTCATTCTCAAATCCTTGTCCATTTTCCAGCTCCTACTTAAAACTTTACACGTGTAAAATTAATATTTAACTTTAGTTATGGTTAAATCCTTAATCTTTAATTTTACACGTTAACCTCTATCAAACCTCTGTCAAGTCAGATTTGATATTGTCTCGCCAAATCTTCTTTCTCACCTAACTCCATTTCACGAATAACTTTAACCACTTAACACAACTTTCAAAAGTCTTATTGCTAAAACTTCTTTTGCGGACTACCCAACCTTTTCCATTTCACGAATAACTTTAACCACTTAACACAACTTTCAAAAGTCTTAATACAAAATCTTCTTTTGCGGACTATCCAACCTTTTCTCGTGAAACGTTTAAACATATAGGTCCTACCGCAAATCCTTCTTTTCTCAAAATCCCATCGCGAACTAACTTCTTCGTCACACAACTTATACTAACCACATAATTTTTTATCACTCAATTCTTTCCGCGGATTGATTCAAACACCAACTTCTTATTCGAAGTCTTATTTCAAAACACCTCCTCTTATCCAAAACGCAAATTTCAAAACACTTAGCCAGATTTTACATCTTATACTCAAATTAGAAATAGGTATTGTCGCCTCATGCCCGAGACAACGTGGAGCGGTCGACGTCCTTAAAAGAGAAAGTTTTAAAATAAAATAAGAGTTGTCACCAATCATTTTTACGATATGATTGGATACCGAAATAAAATAAATAATTTTTAAAAAATGATCTGCGAAAAATAGAATTGAGTTCGGGAGTCATTTGTGTGTGGGGAAGGTATTAGCACCCCACAACACCCATTTAGAAAAACGGTGGCCAAATTTAAAATTTTGAAATGAAAATATTTTTAAATTTATATAAAACTATTGTTTTATTCCATCCCTCATTACTTCAATATTTGAAACAATGATCTCATAAAATAAGTGGAATTATATTCCATTAATTAGACTATATATTGAAGGAAAATTTCTCAACCTAAGAAAATGAGAAGTTATTACAATTTCTCAAAATCTATCATAGGCTAGTCTTTGAATAAAGATCTTTTTAAAAACATTGATTAAATTCATTTTTTCTTGGGATCAAATCTTAGACTTCCAAAGATGTGATCCTTCACCTTAAGATATCTAGGAAATCGGACTCCCAAATTTTCTAGATTCCATCATAAGAATATTTTTAGCGAAATAGAAGTGAGTTATTAAAAAGGTTGATTAAGGAAAACATATAAAATATAGATTTATATTTTAAATCTTTTTTTTAAAAAAAAAATAAAAGGGATAGTTGTAAAGTAAAAATTTCTAAACAGCTAAAAAAGAAAATTTAAGAAAGATCTTCAAAATTAGGTCAATAAGAAATAAGATAAGATTTTATTTTTTTAAAAAAATATTGGAAATCGAATCTTGGATTTCCAAAGAACCGATTCCCTGACGGACTCCCAGATATTTCTAATTCCATCGTTGGATTTGTTTT
This sequence comes from Cucumis sativus, assembly GCF_000004075.3. Lineage (NCBI taxonomy): Eukaryota > Viridiplantae > Streptophyta > Magnoliopsida > Cucurbitales > Cucurbitaceae > Cucumis > Cucumis sativus. The sequence continues at coordinate 18,969,353 of NC_026658.2, forward strand.
TAGAATGAAAAAAATGTAAAAATAAATATGATATAAGGAAAAAATAAGTTAAATAATTGATATGAAATACCATGGTAATATTGCAAAGTGTAAAAAATATTCATAAATTTAATATTACATGATAATAATTATTATGCATGCAAGAAAAGCAAGTTAAAAAAATAAATATAGAAAAGGAAAATACAAATGGTAGACAACCACGCTAAATAAATATATAAATAATAATAAAAAAAGAGATAAAAGGAAAAGAAAAGAAAGTTTTTTTTTTAAACCATTGCCGCCACCCATTTATATAATAAATAATAATAATAATGATGATGATGATGATAATAATAAAAATAATAATACACAAAAAAAATTAACCGTAATAAGTATATATATACAAGTAATATTAATAATGAGAAGAAATTAAAAGAGAAAAAAAAGTAATATAAAAAAGTATCAATAAATAAAAGTATAGTAATAATAATAAAAGAACACTAATAAATATAAATATAAGTAAAATAACAATAATATATATTGTTTAATAATAATGACATAATCTTCTCTATTGCTCGTTCTTTCCCTCCATATTTTTAGAGAGAAGAAAATAAAGATCCAGATTTGAAAAAAAATATTAATAATAATAAAAAAAATTGTATGTCTGTTTTCTTTTCCCTATTTTTTCAAGAAAAAATGACTAAATTTTTTTATAAAAAAACAGGAAAGTAAAATAAAAAAAAAATCATAATAGAAAAAATCATATATGTTTCTTTTTCTTAAAAGAAAAGAAAAAAATAGATTTTCAAATTCCAAATAAAATTTACTCGTCGAGGTGCGGATCCTTGGGAGTAAATCCCTACCACATGCAATCTCCAACAAAGTGTATTTTAAAATGGAATTTAATTTGCTAAGGAGGAACAAAAAAAAAAAAAAAAAAACACTAGCGTAATGAAATTAATAAGAAAACTTACATTTTTAAGAGATTCTCTCTAGAAAATTTTCTAACGTTTTCTCTAGAGACTTTTTGTAAGAAAATTTTATCCAAAGAATTTTTTGTTTCAAAAAACTCTTTTCCCACTTTTTCAAATGACAAAGGTTCATATTTATAGATCTGGAGTGCACCACAGATTAGGAAAGAGTAATAAGAATAAAATTAAATTTTGATATTATATTAATAAAACAAATTTTCATTTTCCTAAAATAAATTAAATGAGATATTTTGAGATTTTGTGAAAAATAAATTAATACATCAAATGAATATTAAAATATATTTATTTAAAATTGATTTTCTTTTTTTCTAAAATGATTTAAGTAAGTCAAAATTGATATTAGAAGATTTTATTTAAAACAAATTCATTTATTTTTTTCTCTTAAAATAGTACAAATATGATATTAAAAGACTTTTTAAAAAATAAATTGATTTATTTTTGTTTCCTAAAATGATAAAAATGAAATATTATAAGATATTATGTTATTATTAATTTTTTTAACTTTTTTAAAGTAAATAAATAAATAAATAATTTAGCAATTATTACTAATATTAGTATTTTAAAAAAATATATATGTGTGGGATAAAAATAGGTGGCTACAGGTATCATTGCAGAACCAAAGAACTTGATAAAAACATAATACAAACAGATCTTCAAACCATAATCAGGTAATGAAAAACGAATAAAGAAAAAAATAAATAGGCACTAAGACGATTGTATGGAATGTGATTGGAAAAAATTTAATGAAACCAATTGATACCAACATCGAAAACATACATGTGAAAAGAAAAAAGTTAAAGTGGTTGGGGGTTCAAACAAGAACGCAATATATTGAAACAAAAAAGGAAACCAAACTGAATAAGAGAGAGTGACCACCATACGACTCATCATCGACTACCCAAACCTTCGATGTTGACCGTCGGGCCCCTACTAATCTTTCGTTCAATTACGTGTATCATCTGTCACTTAAAAGGCCTTTCAGTAGAAATGAAAGTGTGACAAAGCTCAACTCGGAGTGGCAAGGGTTTGGGGGAGCGACAAAGGTATATCGACGCAGCGATTGTTACAACAAAGCCATGAATGTAAAGATTGAGAGAAAGGTGAGAAGTTTAAGATGTAACGCGTGTAAGCGACAACTGGTCAACAAAACCAATCGAGAAGAGGAAGAGATTCGTTTTGTAGGCAACGTTAAAACGCAACTCTCCTCAAAACGCAAAAGGGTTTAAATGGTGGGAAAAGTAAATCAGCAACGAAAAACATGTTGACAAAGGAAGACGAAAATAGTACAATATGGGTGTCCATTGAAGAGGAAAAAAACGAAAGAAAATTGAAGATGAGAAAGAAATAAGGAAGAAATCGAAGAATGGGGAAGGAATTCGAAGAATGAGGAAGAAAATCGATAGACAATAGAGGAGAAAAGGAAAATAGAACAGAAAATGAGGAGGAAATTGAAGAAAATGGAAGAAAATCGGACATATTACAAAGGAATATGGGAGGATTATGTTTGGATTTCTCTAGGGTTTATAATATTGATCTAGGTCAGGTTATGGATTGGATCAATCAAAAAATGATTTTTATATTCGAAACCCATTAGAAAGAAGGGACAGTAGAAATCATACAGAAATGCTAGATTTGAAGGCCCTGAAAATGCAATGAGGTGTTCGAAAATGGTTGAAGTTAGTTGAATAGGAGGATCACTATGACTATAGTCGTTGGTAAATTTACCAAAGACGAAAATGATTTATTCGATATTATGGATGACTGGTTACGGAGGGACCGTTTCGTTTTTGTAGGTTGGTCCGGTCTATTGCTCTTTCCTTGTGCCTATTTTGCCGAGTAGGATTGTACAAAGCGTTGTGCAGGCTGAAGATAGGAAAATGAGAAGGATTTTGGAGATTAGGATAACCCTAATCCCCACCTAGGCCCAAATAGGGTTTGTGGTTTAGTCTCAATCCTATCCCCAAACACATCATTGATAGACTAATATTTGTAACATAGTCTATCATTGGTAATCCTATACATTTGTTTAAACAATCATTTTTAATTTAGATGTGTGTATATATATATAGTTAATATGCAAAAAAGTTTACCAACCTTATATCTAGAAATTAAAAGTTAATAAATACTTAACTCTAGTTTGGTAACCATTTTGTTTTTTTTAAAAAAAAAAAAATTAAACATTTTTTCTCAACATGTCTTACCATGATTTCCATCTTTATTAGATACAACCTTTTTAAAAACTATTTTTTAAAATTTGGCAACTACCTAAAATGGATTTTGAGAAAAATTAATTTATAAATAATGTGTCGTAGGATTAAACACAACTTAGAACTAACTTCTAGAAAAATGAATTTTGAGTGTTTAGTGGTTAATCTCTTTAATTTGTATGAAACATTCGGGTCACCACCTTAAGCTATCTCTCACTAGCCAACTTCCGACAACCACCTCGACCGACATTCGACCATTACTTGGCTCCTATTTTCTCTCCAAAGTTTTCTAATTCATTCACCCACCCTCTCATTTTCTTCACTAACGAATTCCCTTACCTTACATTCAAGAATATATTATCTCATTAAATCTTCTAACGGAAGAGTACTGATTTTGTTCTATTGGGTTCGAATTGTTAATCTCATTTAATCTGTAGAGATGGGATGAGAGACAATACACAGAGAGAGAACCGATAGAGAGAGGACATATCAGAACTAAAATCACAGCTTGAAAACTTGTGTTTGGGGGGTGGGGATTTAGGGGATTTGGAAAAGGGTTGGCCAACAGTTTTCATTCTGGAGAATAATCCTAAAAACTATCATACTTCAACTTTTCATCGTCCTACAAATTTCCCTACTTCATCTTCTCATAATCCTATAAGTTTTTCTACTTCATCTTATCATAATACTACACTTATAACTCTTCCCCAAGCACATATTATCATAACACTATCAATAATAACTCTAACTCCAAACACATATTATCATAATTGAGGGACCAAAAAAATCATTGATACTCTTGTCTTCTTCCGTGGATTCAAAGGCTAAAAGATAAATAAAATAATAACAAAATCAAAGTTCCACTTTAGATTATGAAATTATTTAAAGGTCATTAAAATTATAATTTCAAGTAAGTATGGTCATACACAAATTATCAAACTGAAAGCAAAGATAAATTCATTAAAGGGATGAGAAGATTGGAACACCGAGTAATGAGTTGCCTGCATCGACTATAAAAATGTTACCCGAAACGTATTTAGAAGACTCGTGCACCAAGTATCGAACAGTTGTCGTTAATGCTGGATTTGAAGTTCCAAATGTTCTCAAAGGGATCATTCTCTTTGCTACATTCTTAATCCAATCTTTTTCCATAAGATCTTTTGTAATTTCAGATTTAAATAGTCCAGGACATATACTATTCACTCTAATTTTGTGTGCTCCTAATTCCATCGCCATAACCTGTCACAATATATATTATTTTAAATAATTATAATTATTTCAAGCTTAACATAATTACAATCAATCGTTATTTTTAATTAATTAATTAATAGAGTTTAACATTAACAACAATAGAAAATGAAAATGAGCATTTGTTATTAAAACTATAAATCTGGACTAAATTGCAAAGAATAAAATTGTGACATTTTAAAATATAAAAAATATACATTGAAATTAGACTAAATAATGATTAAAAGTATTAACATGTTTCAATATAAAACTAAATTGATCCAATTATCTTTTTTCAACTAAAAAAAATCTAAATCTTCGTCCTCAAATTTCAAACTGCATTTTTAATTCCTCTCAAGTTCTCGTGTGAAATTTTGTTTCTCTTTTTTTTCTTCTTCGTGTTTGTCTTTCCCTATCTCACAAACTTCTTGGGGTCGCATACTCGAGAAAATTCTAGTATCACAGAAGAATTGAAAACTTTCACACTCCTCTGTTTATTGCTTGTCACAATAGTAGCGATAAATAATTGTAAACTAATAAATCATTTAACAACACGACAAATAATAATCGAAAAAAGATTAGTACTACTATAATTGTAGAATTTTTTACATGGTTCAATAACACCGTGTTAATTACTTCCTTTAAAGAACAACATTATCTTTAAGGTTAAAGAGCTTGTATAGCACCGAACTTACTTAGATCATAGGGTTAGAGCAGTAAAGAACATAGGTCAAATATAATTTAACTTAGATCATCGTTTGATTGCATTATATATGAGATAAATTTGCTTGACACTCAAATATTGTAGGGTTAAATAGATTGTCCCGTAAGATTAGTTAGACATACGTAAATTGGCCTAGATACTTAAGCATTCAAAAAAAACCATAAATGATACATACACTTGCAGTCATTACCAAAAAAATAAAGAAGATAAATCTACATATGAAGAAAGTTCATATTTGTGAAAATGAGTTTACCTTAGTCAAAGTGTTTAAGGCAGCCTTGGAAGTAATATAAGCAAGTGCTCCCCTTTGTAGTGCTCTATTGAGACCACTAATGGAAGAAATATTGATAATAGACCCACCTCTATTGGCTTTGTTCATGAGTATGCATACATATTTTGATACCAACCATTGTCCTTTAAGATTTGTTCCCATGGTATAATCCCATTCTTCCTCACTCAATTCAACTGGAGACTTTACACTCCCTGCAACCAATAATGTTATATAACAAAATGGTCAACGGAATAATATAATTTTATTTGTCGAGAACGTGACTTTGACTTTGACTTTTGACATGTTCTCGAAGTTAAATAGTTTGAATTGTACCTACTAGATGGACAATGACTATCCACACAGATTATTTTAACACCAATGTAAATAATTCAATGTTACCCTAAGAAATAAGTGTAATACCTAAGTAGTAAGCCAACTTTCAAATGTTTCAATGTAGATTTTCTTTTTATCAGAGTGAGTTTAGTTTAAAAATATTTATCATTACCTTTCTCTTTGAAAATTAAATGATCGATTCCATTTTGGGGTGGTTCTACTAAAATAATAATAAAAATAGAATTAATTTTTCAAAAAGAAAAAAAACTCAGATCAAATCATTCCTAACAAATATAATATAAAATCAAACACCAAGATGGATGAAAAATCCAACAAGCTAATGAAATATGCCATACATTAAGAAGCTTTCCCTTCCATTGAAAACTCATGTCATCTATAATCCACCTAAGGTTTAGAGAAAATAAATCCAAATAAGTATATTATTCGATTATTGTTTTTGGAAGGTTGTTTTAATTTTAACCCTAAACTTTTATTCGTGAAATTGGACGCTTAATTTAATTAAGGTTGTAATTTTACTAATTTGTTCATTAATTTTGTCACAAATGATAAAAATTGTTGAAATATTTATATAACTAAATTTACTGCTATGTATCTATCTTATGTTTTGAGGTCAATAAGTGATTTAACTCAAATTTGTGTAAACTCACAATTATTTCCTTCAATAAAATAAGTTTGACCGATGCAGTACAAGTTAACAAGTGAATAATTGTGCATGTCATTTTCTTTTCCCTAAAATTTTATTAATCGTATATCTTATACGCATATTTTATATATTTTATAAATTCTTAAAGGTGTAATTTAGAAACGTTTTTCAAAGATATTTGAACTGAGAATGCTTATTTACGGTTAAAATTGCAGTGTTTGTCCCATGTTAAGATTGACATACTTATCTAATTAAGTTTAGAGTGTTGTTATGTTCTTGATTAAAATCAGAGAATAATCATAGATTAACTACTAAAACATTGCATGCATATTAGTGGCCAACAATTGGCTCAAAATTTCTAACAAAGCACCAAAGTAAGGTTAAACATAATGATCATTAGCATGATCTTCCATCCTAGTGAGTAGGTGGGAGGTTCGATCCCCACTCACAATTAGTGTACTAAAAATTATGTCGAACGAAATATCTAATTTTTTATATTAAATATCCTCGTGGATAGAGTCCTTTCTTGTTAGTGTGCTTACAAGAGAGGCACCCGTGTCTACCCACTTGTCGTAGGAGCAATGGGTGGGTTTGAGAGAAATATTACGATTTTAAAATTTAAAAACCAAATTGATACGTTGTTTAAAAGGTTGTTTTCAAATGTAACAAAAGGAACCAAAATATTTTTAAATATAGTAAAATATGATTGATATAATAGTAATACAAAAATTCATTTCTATCATTCTTGGACGACAACTATTAATGACATTTTTGCTATATATGAAATTTTAACAACTTTATCATTTAAAATTAGTATCTTTGTTCAAATTTCATAAAAAAAAATGATTTTCATTTATTTTTAAACGAGAAATTATAACAAAATTACTTTCCTTTGATTGATTTTAGACTTAAATAATTTGCGATTATCGACAATATTACTTTAAGTATAAATATTTATTACACTTTTTCAATACTTTACCTAAGAATACACTAGAGGTGTTTTTAAATAGACCAATATGAACTAAAATTTTGCAAATATAATAAGATGCTTCTCTATATATTGATAAATATGGAAAGCCTACTATCAAATATGTATCATTTGATATTCTATAATATTTTGATATATTTAAAAACATTTTCAATAATTTTACCCTTTAAAACATTTTTTTATTAAAATATTAATTTTATTTTATTTTATAAATACAAATAACTTGTTTACTTAACTAATTAATTAGTGAGCATATTATCAAATATTTTTAACTAGTTTCCTAATTTAGGGTATATATTTAATTAGTTAAATTGTTTACATTCTTTTCAAATAAAAAAATATTGTTTAACCCAAAAATGTGTTTAAAGCAAATTGGTTTTTTTAATAATAGACTCAAACCCGTAACATATGTGTCTAATAATTTGTATTACTCCCAGATATATTATAATTAAAAGGGAAAAGAAAAGTTCTAAGGTCCCCTTCTTCATCTCTAAATAAATGCATTAGAATTCAACATGGTAAAACAATAATTAACACACTTACCTCTGAAACCAGCATTGTTAACCAACGTGTCAATGAATCCAAAATAATCCCAAGCTTTTCTTACACTCTCCTCAATACTCTTTCCATTGCCACAAACATCAAGCTCCACAGCCACGGCTCGGCGGCTCTCTACTGCACCCGTAGGGGAGATCGGGGAGGCGAGTGCCGATGACAAGACTGAAAAGTCAAGTTCATTAATTTCATCGCAAAGAGATTGGAGTCTACTGGTTCGGCGTGCTGCAGCAATGATTTTGCATCCAGCTCTAGCGAGATCGAGACAGAACTCACGACCAAGCCCTGCGGATGCTCCGGTGACCATCACCACTTTGCCATTCAAGTCATTCCATGGTTCCAGCTTAAGAGGTGAATGTTCCTGGATTGCCATTTTCTTTACTTGTTTATGGGAAATTAAGTTTTGAACCTAAATTAGGGAGAGAAAAAGGAAATGGAAAATCTAAAATTTATCTATCGATCAATGTCCATAAATAGACGTTGATAAAAATTTATGGATATCTACTAATGTTGATAAAATCTAAAATTTTGTTATATTTTATAAATGTTTTTAGCAATTTTACACGTATATTATAATTTCTTTATTTATTTATTATGTTATTTGAAATATATGGCATTGACATCAGGTTATTTAAAGTTTTGGCAAATTTTCAAATATAAATCTACAATAATGGACTAATTATATAGCAACTGAATTATTGTTTGGTTAAGTTAAGTTGAGAATTTTTTCTTTTAAATATCATAATGGTGTTGATGAAAAAATGTATGAGTATTTTAGTCAAAATTACAAAACTTCCAAAATAAAAAAAAATAAAAAAAATAAAAAAAAAAAACTCATACTTTAAATACGTATTTCAAATTCAAATTTCAATACGTATTCCAAATTCGAAATGAAATTTTTTAAAGGTTAGATTACAATATTTGAAATCATAATTGATTTTAGAAAGATTTAGACAAACACGTTGATTAACTAAGAAATTTTGTAAATGTCTTGAACTAAAATTTATTTTTTTAAATAGAAATTCGGAATTTTTTTTTTTTGACAATTACAACGTTATCATCATTATTAATTATATATAATATTCTAAATTAAATTTAAATTATTTTCTTATTCACATTACATCCAATTTATTATGATTTTCTTTAACTTCTTTATTTACATGTGTACCTTTATTATATAAATAAATTAAAAGTATTTTTTTAATTAAGTATAAAGTAAGATTTTTTCTGGAATAATATACTAATTAATTATAATGGTATAATTGTATAAAATAAGATTTTTTATTTTTCATTCTTATAAACTACTAATTTCTTTCGAAATTGACTTTAAATATATGTTTATTTAGTAAATATCATTAAAACAGTAGTAAACTATAAAATTCTTACCTACTTATTATCACTTTATATATTTTTTAAATTAACAATATATAATTTAATATACCCATAAAATATAATAGGCTGCAGATGCGCATGTAAGTTCAACTTGATTTTGTCTTGTTTTGTACTTATACTTCTACATTCATAACTTAATTACATAAATTTTCATTTGCTATAGAGTCAAATGTTGGAACTTCAGTATCAACCTACTCTAGGGGGTTCTCAACCACTCTCTGAGGACAATATTTGCGAGATCATTTTTTGTAGATGTCCAGGCTACTCAAAAGATTTTGGTTGGGGACCCATGCTCAAGTCGCGCAAGAGTTGTGCTAGCACTTTTTTGACGACATGTTCGCATAGTACGACGGTCGAACAAGCTAATGTAGTCTTGATTAAGGAGCAAAGACTCGAGCTTAAAGAAGCTAAATGCATGATTAAAGAGCATGGAATGATATCCAAGCTACAGGCCAAGGAAATGGAAGAAATGAAGAAGTTGCTTAAAGAAGTGACTCGGGCACAAAGAGGATCGTGAATCGAGCACTTGTGGTACGTATTTTTAAACTTTACCGTCGTTTACTTTGCATTATTAGTGATATAATGCATTATATATATCTAAATTTAATTTTTTGTCATTGTAGGTATGGACCTGTGGAATTATGACGTTCGCGGCCAAATTATGTTAATTTTTTCTATGTAATTTTTTAAAAACAAGTTAGAAAGGGTTAAACAATGTAACATCTGTTTAATTATAATATAATTTTGATTTGGCATTTTATATAATTATTTACTAATTTGGTTTTTTAGTTTTTATAAATTTTATTAAATTTAAATTGAATTGAGATTCAGTAGAATAGTGCACGATTGAAAAGAAGAAATTTATAACAATAAAAATACTACCTTAAACAATTCTTAATGCAAATAAAGCATCATGAAATAAGCCTTCTTCGACAGAGACATAATGTCGTCGGAGAAATTTTTTGTGACATAAGGTCGAGAAAATTGTTCATCCGACGTAGCATTCAATATTAGACTAGTCATCTTTGTTTTTCGACACGATTACGTTGTCGGCACAATGAGGGTCAGGAGAACGGCAAACCCAACATGTGTTGTATGTTTCATTGGGAAAAGGGTCTTTCGACATGGGTTCCTCGACATTCATCTCGACGTGGGAAATGATGGTGGGAGACCATTTACCAACGTTGTTTGTAACCTTCCCCGATGCTATCATGCGTCGAAAAACCCCTGACTTGTTGTAGTGTAAGGTCTCGAAGCTATCTTATGTGGACTTGAATTTTATGTAGAGACATAAACATGAATCACTACACATCAATTTTGCGTCGGCTTTGAGGATGTTCCCCGACATGTCAAAAAATACACGTCGAGGAAAGTGGGAAAATTATTTTATTGGGCCACTTTCCCCTAGTGTATGAGAGGAATATCGAGAAAAGTGGGAAGCATTATTTTATTGGCCCACTTTTTCTGGCATGCAAGAGACACACGTCGAAGAAGATGGGGACAATTATTTAATACGACCACTTTTCCTACGTATGACAGAGAAACGTCGGGTAAAATGGAAACAATAAATAATTGTTTTGCTTTTTCCAGACGTGTACCTGACACACGTCGGGGAAAGTAGAACACAATTATTAAATACATTAACTTTTTTCGACATGTGGTAGAGGCACTTCGATATCCAAGCCCCTTTGACTAACGTTGTGTTGTCCATGTCAGAGAAGGGTTTAGGGTTCCTCGACATTTGCGTGTACGACGTTGGAGATGGTATGTTACCCCGACGTCTTCAAAAAAGTCAGAGAAGGTTAGGTCTATTTCTTTCTTCATCAACATAGAACCGAACACACAAAGAGAAAAGAAAAGAGGGTCGAAAATAGACTATAGAGAGAGCTTGTCATCCATCGTCGATGTCGTCGTTCCCTCTGTCTGTTGTCGCTGTCATCGTCATTTCCACTGTCCACCATCCTCCATTGTCATTCACCACCACTACCACTGCTCTAATCAAGGTTGTTACTTTTTAAAAATTAGAAAATTGAATGTATATAATATAATTTTGGTTTTTAAGATGTAGATTCAAATGTATGTTTGTTAAATATATTAGAAAAATGATTCAAATGTATATTTATTACATATTGGAAAAATGTATGTATGTATTGATATTATGTTTTGATATAATGTACGTATTTAAATTTTGAATATAATAAGCATTAATATAATGAATGTATATGATATAATTTTGTAGCAATTTAAGATTTTAGTATTAAATTTGAATTTACTTGAGGGTTTAAGATTGATGTTAAGTATTTTGGAATATTATTAAATTTATGGTTCTTGAAATTCATGAGGTTATATTGAATTTAGGGTGTTTGTTTATTGAACTTGAGATTGGGGGGAGAGCGATGTCGACAAAAATTTCTACGGTATTTTGGATGAAGTGTTACACGTTCGATATCCATTTGGACGACATGTTGAAAAGTCACATCGTCTTTATATTCAAACGTGATTGAATTTCGAGAAAAATAAATATGACTTCATGCTCAGGAGGTCGAAATTAGTCTAGGAGGACAAAATGTTGACTTTTGACAAGAGTCAGTGGAAAAAATCAAGAACACTGCTACAAATTTGGTCTTCTTTAATGTGCAGAACATCAAGATTTCTTGATGGTCAAAATAGGGGTGGGGATTTGAACCCGAGACCTCTTGTCCATAGGCCAGCTTCTATAGCTTCTACAAGTTTTAAAAATTCTAAATTACAAATTTTCAATTCAACTCGTTAAAGTTGAACACACTAACTAATTTAATTTTGATAAAGTCACTTATTTCAATGTAATTATAACTACAACAGTTAACTTTTAAAAAAGTAATATTATATTATTGATGAATAGAAAGTAAAAATTAAAAAAAAAATAGTATAGATTTAAGAATATTATTGATTAATAATCATTCTTTTAGCCCGTTAACGAGGGTCCAAATTTCATGTTTTGTGAAAAATAGTATTTTCTTGATGGGCATATCATTTTTCTTGATGAGTCTTGCCCATGATCTTAGCATAAACCCAAAATTGTAAATTTTTTTCTTGATGGACCTTGCTCATGATTTTTTTTTTATGTCTTTGTCCATCAAGAAACCCCGATCCATCAATGAAATTCTAAACCCATCAAGAAATAAAAAATAAATATATTAATTTTTTTCGATTATGCCCATTACAAATCAAGAAAATTCGTCCGTTGGTGAGTTTCATCCATCAAGAAAACCTAATTAACTTGATGAGCATTGTCAGTCTACTAATATATTATCATTGATGTTTATTGTCTATCGAGAAATAGTTTTGTTGATGGTCCACAAACGTCAAGATAAGGAGACTTTTCTTACGTACATGACCGTTAAGATAAACAGTGTATCAAGAAAAATATTTTTCTTGATGACCATCAAGAAATCAAAATTTGCGTGTATAAAAAAACCAAAATTGTAGTAGTAGATTTTGTTGGATAATCCCACTAACTCTAGTGAGCTATGTAGTTCCATGAGATGATGACCCCAGGCCCACTAGAGATAATGTTTTGTGAGGTGTCGAGCCATGGTGAAGCAAAGACACACTAAAATTATTATAAAATGCTTTTGATATTAATCATTAAAAAAAAAAAAAAAACTTTTTGGCAATTTAATTTTTTGGTAGATTTTTTCCAACCTGTTTAGAAGCTTCATAGTTCTCCATTTTTATATCTCTCTTTTCAATCCTACCTTCATCGAGTTTCACAACCCGATTTTGAGTCTAGAGAATAGCGGGTTAACACTAGTGGTTGTTCAATTCAAGTTCGTGTGAGGACTACTATGAGCAATCTAGAGCTTCGAAGGTATGATTCTATAAACCCTATTTTTTTTTATAAATTAGAGAGTTCAATCATGTAATTTCTAATTAGATTAGATGTGATTAGAGTAATTTTGATCCTTAATTCCATTGCGCATAGGAACCATATCTAATCACAAATTCTTGTATTTTCTTTTATAGATTTTGATTTTTATAGATGTTGAAGTTGAATTTGTTTATTGCATTCCTTCTTCAAACATTGAAGGAAGTAACCATAGAAAATGAAAATGCAACACAATCACAGGCTAGAATCACACACTTCCACTTTATTGGATGTGGGTTATATGTTTGTTGAGTTCAATTGTTAAATTATTCTCTTCTAACATATTTGAGATATGAAATAAAATAGAAGAAATAAGGAAGATAGAGATATGAACAAGATAATTAGGGGAACAATGAGATATGGGGGAGGATAAATGTTTTTTTTAATAATAAATAACCAGCTATTTTTTCCCCTCCAAAGTCATAACTTTGAAAATTGAAATACTATCAAACAATTACTAAATAATAATTAATATATGTTATTACGTCACTTTTAGATCAAATTTTATTTGCATCATATTTTAATTTTATTAATCCAAATATTTCCTTTAAAAATTGTGTAAAACATATCTCATGTCCATTGTAAATTAAGTACTTGAAATCAGAAATATATAGTTTTAATTCTTACACTATTTTAATACTTCATTTTATTTGAACTATTTCATAATTGAAGTCAATGAAATTTTAATCAAAAGGGTTTAAAAGAAAATATATAGGTGAAAAATAGTAATTACCAATAAAACTTAATTTCCTTTAACACCGCATATAACTCAATGTTGTGGGGCACATGTTCTCTATGGACAACATTCATTGGCCTGCTTTAATTTATGAGTGTAGGTTGGGTTGGAAAATGACATCATTCTATTGTTTTCTAATTGATATTTCAATTGGAAATTGACCATTATTATTATTTATTTTATTTTATAATTCTAATAATTATTCTTTATATATATCTATATTACGTAAAGAAAGTTTTTTGAAGGGTTCATTTTATTCTTCTAGTCAAAAATCGTAGTTATTTAATTTATTTTATAATTCTAATAATTAGCAAGTACACATATGAGTTGGAAAAGTTGCATTAACCGCATAAACGTATGCCGAGAATTTTGTTGCTTTTAGGATCATGGCACAACTATGATCAACATTTGTTTTTTTCAACAATTTGAAAGCAAAAAGTTGATCAAATCTGAAAAATTAGTTTAAAGAAAAACTCTAAATCTTCTCCATCACTGAATCCAATGGATACCCCGTCCCTCCCCAATTCTTCCGTTTCCACCTTCTTCGTTCAACGAAAATAACTCTTAAAACCCCTAATTCTCCATCTTTGATTCTCTTCAAATTCATGGAAAGCCGATCATCAAGAGCGATTTGTTCGACACTATTCGATCTGACCTTCAAAGCGAAAACGACTCTATTAACAAGAAAATTGATCGCGATGGTGATGGATTTCCGCGGTGGAATGAGAAGTTGGTTGTCGATCGTCCAATGCACGCTGCGTTTGTTGTTGTGGAGGTTTGTCGTAGTGCTTCTTCCGGATGGAAGGTTAAGATCGTTGGGAAGTCTAGGGTTTCGATGGCAGATTTTGTCGTTGGATACTTGCCGGAAAGTCATTTGCAGTTTTTGAGTTATAGGTTGAGAGATGAGAGAGGGGAGATGAATGGAATTATTAATTTTTCGGTGAGAGTGAAGTTGGCGCTCGGAGTTAAGAGGATTGGAGTTCCGGTTGGCATGGCGATGCCGAAAAGAAGATTCCACGGCGGCGATGGCGGCAGCGAAGTGTTGTGACAGGCGTTGAGGAAACTCGGATCCTCATTGCTTCTGGCTTCAAGACGACGAAAAGTGCAGTTGAGTAGGAGAGACTTCGGATCAAACCGAACAACAAAGAAAAGAAGAAGAAAAATGAAAAGGGAAATTTTACAAGTTGCATACGTGACCCTTTCTTAGTCGAGATTGTGGTATCCCAAATTTTGGGTAAGTTGCTAAATTTTAGGAGCCCTGCTTAAGGATTTTTTTAAAAAATAATGTGTTTTGTGTAAATATTTTGAAAAATATGGTTGTTTAATAAGAAATTGTAAGAATAAGGTTGTTTCGGGACGAAGTCTAATACGAGATACACGACTTCCTGAATGTACACGTCAGCACATTTGGTACACGACTTCCTAAATAATCCTAAATAATTTTTAAAATAAAAACATTTGTGAAACACAGATCTTTTTTAAAAATAATGTGTTTTTAAAAAGTATTCACAAAATTAGGGTAGTTGGAAATTTATGTTTTTATTTAAATGTCCAAGAAAATTTTAGTTTTTGTTTAAATGTCCAACTTTTTGGTAATTTATGTTTAATTAAGAATTGAGTTTTAAACAAATTAAAAAAAAATAAAAACAAAATTTTGATTATGGTAAGTGGTAAAACAAAAAACCAAAGGTAAAACACATCATTAAGGGATATCTTATAAGAATTTTTGTTAATTTATTAAAGAAATCTTGTGGCTTAAGATAGATAGAGAAAAAAAATATTTTGAACGTTTTTTTTCTCTATTTTTTAAAAAAAATATATTATATATTGATATTATTAAGAATACTTCTACATCTAAATCACATATTAGCAACTTCTAATTTACAATTAAATTTAAAAAGTCTAATTTTTTTATTTATACAACTTGAATAAGTTCTAGCAAAATTTAAAAACAACAACTTAAGAATCTTCCCCATCTCCCTCTACGACATCATCGCCTTGTCGTCGCCGTCGCCGTCGAATGCGTCTACGATCTGTGTCGGCAACATTTAAACGTCAGGTTTGCTGAACAAGGTGGTCTATATCTCCCATGACTTCGTCACACATTGATCTAAAAATTTCAAAATTGTTTTCCATGGAGACTCGACGTACGTCTTCAACAAAATTATTCTGAACGATTGTAAATAAGATAATTAAAAAATATTCATGCTTGTATTAAATTTATAAATCATATTAAAACTATTACCATACGATAACAGTAAGTGCCATCAGATGTCATAAAGCGTCTGGTAATCGACGTGTACCAAGAACTATAATTACTATAATTATTATAATTATTATAATAATTATTATTTTGATTATGATTATTCTTATTATTCTTATTATTTTATTATTATTATTGTTATTATTATTATCATTATCATTATTATAATTA
Source organism: Cucumis sativus (assembly GCF_000004075.3). NCBI lineage: Eukaryota > Viridiplantae > Streptophyta > Magnoliopsida > Cucurbitales > Cucurbitaceae > Cucumis > Cucumis sativus. The sequence goes on from NC_026658.2 coordinate 18,985,762, forward strand.
TTATTATAATTATTCTTATTTTATTATTATTATGATTATGATTATGATTATTCTTATTATTCTTATTATTATTATTATTATTTTATTGTTATTATTTTTATTATCATTATTAGTCAAATCATTGTTAAAATTAAAAAAAGAAAAAATGTACATTAAAGGTGCATTAAATAGGTTTCCTTTTAGATTTTTATTAATAATTATATTTTTTTTAAAATAATAATAATAATTTTTATTATTTTTATTTTTATTATTATTAATATTATTATTATTTTTATTATTATTATTATTATTATTAGTAGTAGTAGTAGTCAAATCATTGTTAAAATTAAAAAAAAGAAGAAAAAGTACGTCAAAGGTGCATTAGTTAGGTTTCCCTTTTAGATTTTTATTAATAATTATATTTTTAATAATAATTATTATTATTTTTATATTTATTTTTATTATTATTATTATTATTATTATTATTATTATTATTATTATTATTATTATTATTATTAAGGTTCAAACAATATAACTAAATTCAAACAATATAATTAAATTCAAACAATATAACTAAATTCAAACATTTTTTATTCATAAAATAAGAAAATGAAATAACAAATCTAAATAAAATTAGAGTTAGAATAAACAAAAATACCTTGTGAAGCGGAAGCAGACAATGGAGGATTTAAGAAGCCTACAACAAAAATTAAATTATTTTATCAACATAATAATAAAATAAAATAATTATAACAACAAAATCATGTACCCGATCCACGATTTTTAAAAAAATATAACTTTATGATGAAAATACTTAACTGAAAAAATGGATGAACAAAAGAGAAAATCTTCATAATTAAATACCATTACTGTATAGGTAGATCTCGTTGTGAAAGACTGATTACTAGATAATTCATGGGTAGAGCCGAAGAAGGTGACCTGTACAAGTTAACAATAACATTGATGAAATAAAAGAAGGAGCTCCGGTGTATAGAGAGGACCTCACCGTTTAAGAAGTAACCATAGAAACGAAGGAACCCACTATTTCTTTATCCATTTCTATTTTGATTTATTTACTCTATGTTTGTTTTTTATACCTAGTCAAAATACTATTTCGTATTTTGGGGTGGAGGAAATGTGAAGAGAGGAAGAGAGGAAGAGAAAATTTGAAATTGGGAGGGAGAATGAAATAGGAAGAGAAAAAATGAAGAGAGGAAGAGGAAAGATGAGGGGAGAAAGAGAAAATTTGAAATTGGGAGGGAGAATGAATTAGGAAGAGGAAAGATGAAGAGAGAGAAAAGAAATAAGAAATTTGAGATGAAGATAGGAAAGATGAAGGAAGGAGGGAGAAGGAAAGAGGAAGAGGAAAAATTAAGAGAGGAAGGAGAAAAAGGAAATTGAGAACGAATGAAGGCAGAATGAAGAATTTTTAGGGTTTTTAAAATGGTCGAAGTCGTGTACGGGGTGCACGACTTCTTGCATGTGCGACACGTGGCTACACCCGTGAAGCCTACGTCCACCCGTGAACCCTATGGTTGACTGGACTGTTGATCGTTGACTGATCGTATGGAAGTCGTGTACCCCGTACACGACTTCGACCACTACGCGGCAAAATGTGCTAGTTGTAGTACACGACTCCCGTCAAAAACGTGGGTCGGGTCCACGACTCGAGTCAGATATCGTAGGCCCGATCCACGACACCATTGAGATTTATTGAAGTCGTGTACCCTATACACGACTTCAGTCACCTATTTTTGAAATTTTTTTTCCAACTATCCTAATTTTGTAAATACTTTTTAAAAGCACATTATTTCAAAAAAAAAATCCCCCACCTAATTGATTAGTTAATACTGTTTTATTCATTATAGTTATTTCTAAAATTACAAAATCTCATTTAATAATGATTATGTAAAATGAAAGGTACAAATAATAATTTGTTATCCATTACATAATTGAAAAATATAATGTATTGATTCATTGGCATTATGTTATGTGACACATTTAATTGGTGAATATTTTGACATAAAAATTAATGACCTAAATAAATAAGTGAACAACTTAGCATGAGTTTTCAGTTTGTGATGGAAAGTTTTTGGCTTACAAGATATATATAATTTTTCCAAAAATATTGTTAATTTGGATGAGAATGGTATTAAGATTTTCTTCTTAAGATATTTTGATTGGTAATTTATCCTACTAATATGAATTAAAGCAATTGAGCTTTTTATGGTTAAGTTTAAATGAACTTTACATAGGTTTGTGTTTCACAAATTTAATTTGTACATATACTATAAGAATTTAGCTAATTTATTTCTATGTTATATGTTAGGATGTTATTCCATATATATATATATATTTGATGATCATGTACTATAACATTTTGTATAGTTTGACAAATTTATGTTATAGCGATGAATGAAATTATATATGCATTCTTGGATTAGAATAAGTTATGACATGAATCATGCATACAACTAGAAGCAGAAATTCAATTAAACAAGGTGGATCATACATACCTTAGAATAGATTTTTGTGAACTAAAAGGATTTGTTCATAAAATTCTTTCCCCTCAACAAAATAAGTATCGTTGAATTTTAAATATGTTATGTATCTAAATATTTAATAGTGTGAGGGTGTTTAACTAAGATAGCATATCTTGTGTGTTCAAGAAATCTATGATAGGATTCAAAACTTTTGACTATGTATATATATTGATTATGTCCGTAATAGTGTTGCACATAGATTTATATATTTAAATCAACTTGTGAGTTTTGAGATTCTGTTGTGATCTACTTGAGCATGTCTATTTAGCATGTTAGCATGAGTAGAAATGTATGTCATATTTGATAGAGTGATGCATGAATTATGTCATGAATTGTTGCATAATTTGGTTATTTATTTTCATGGAGTTGAAAGTATTGCTATTATTTTTAATCAAGTTTGGCCATACAACATTATTTGCTAGTAATATGAATATATGCAGATTCATTATTTATGAACCTTATAGGACCTTATGCAAGTTCAAGATATTGTCAAAACTATCTAATTATGTGATATTTTCTAAGACATGGGGACTTATACCCTAAGTTATCTCTAAAAGTGGTATTCATGTTGTCCTTGGTTTAGCCTTGTTGATATAATCCTAGGATCAAACAAAGGTGTAGTGGAACCTTAAAGAATAGTTACGATATTATCCATGGTTGAGCTCTATTGAATATGCAATATGCTCTAGATAAGAGTTAGCCTAGATAAGAGTTAAGTAGATGTTTATTTTAGGAGAGGTTCAATGGAACTTTGTTCGAGGGGAGGATCGCTGGAAATGCGACCAAAGTCCCACATTAGATAAGGAAATTGATCATAAGTACATAGGTGCAACTTTAGACTTATGAAAAATATATTTTGAATCAAACGTGGAACTTATAATGTTTTGATTCTTGTTCTCATATGACTAAATTAGCGACCGTAGAGCGCCTTAAAAGCTCGTGTAGCTGTATGTGGTCTTCTAATACATCAAGTGTATGTAAAGACGATATTCCTTAATGGTAACTTGGAAGTCTCAAATTTTTTTATGGTCTTTAACTAGTTTCTAAAAGTTGCTTGGAGTAAATTGTGTGACGATATATATGTTTGTACATTGGTGTAATTTATGTGATGCAAACATAAATGTTAGTAATGCTATAAAGTTATCACATTTTGAAGTGAAAGATTTATTGAGAATGTTTTGATTTATATCAATCACACACTGAATGCTATTAAAGAAATTTGATATTTTAATGATGCTCAAGTAAGAACATCTTATGATGCTAGTATGAGCCTTAAGGAAAATAAATGAGATAGTGTTTCTCAATCTGAATATGCAAGAATTATAGAAAGTATTATGTTTTGATAAATTGTACAAGATGTGTTATTGCATATGTTGTAACTAGATTGAGTACATGTATACACATAATCCTGATTAAGATTATTTTACTACTCTTCACCACATTAAGATATCTTAAGGTTACAATAGATTTTGGTTTGCATTTTAATTATTGTCTACCATACCTAGAGAGGTAATGTATGTAAACTAGGTAACTTATAATGACGAAGTAAGCCTTACCAGTGGATACATGTTCTTAATGAAGAATGTACCATTGTATGGGGACATGAGTATGAATGATATAGAAGCCTAATGAGAGATGGCCCATTGTGGGGGGCTCTATACCAGTATAATTTTATTGAGATTCATACCCTGTTATTGAGATTGCTAAAAATAGTATGTTATGAGAATAAAAGGCATATTTCCATGAATATGAAGTTGTGAAATAATAGTTGAATGAAAGAATTATCTTCTCAAAGTATGTAAGGTCGGAGAAACTTTGTAAATCATCTCTCCAAAGGCCTAACAAGAAGAGTAATTCTAGGATTTTCAACAAGTATGAGATTCAAACATTTGATGGTCCATAGCCCTTTATTTGGGTGGTCTACTACGGTAAGATTGATGGTTTGTAGCCCTTTTTTGGGTGGTCTATTGCAAGACATGATGGTTTGTAGCCCTTTTTTCGGTGGTCTACTATGGTAAGTTTGATGGTCCATAACCACGTGTGGGCAATCCTTAAATGGATTTGATGGATGAAATTAAAACCTTTTAAAAATTCCATAGCCCTTCTTTGGGTGGTCCTGATATGGACTTGATGGATAATTGGAAAATCTTCATAGCTCGGTTTTGAGTGGTTTGTCTTTCACAGACTTGATGAAGTTGGTCTTGATATGGACTAGATCTAAAGCCTTCATAGCTCAGTTTTGAGTGGTCTAATGTGATAGACTTGATGGAGCAATAAATGTGACTGTGAAGGTGTGATCGCCTTCTATGAAAAAGTTTAAGGATCTTTTTCTAGAGCTTTCATGTTGACCCGAGGTTCTATGTGCATAGTCTTAATTAGCACAATTTTGAGTGGTTTATTGTGACAGACTTTATTGCGGAATCAATGGAAATTTTAAGAAGTAAAATGTGTTGTGGGGGTCTCAACCGTTGTTATCAAAAGTTCAAAAGGCAATTAACTTACTTTCGATGATTTGGATTGTTGTCTCACCTCACTACGTATCAATTCAAATCGAAAGATATTGATGTTTAAGTTTATACCATTTCTTTCTTTGCTCGGAGAAAATTCTTCCTTACTATTTTAACTAGAATGCAATGATAGTCATTCGTGGGGGATTATTGGGAATGACCATCATTATAATGTTTTCTAATTCATATTTCAATTGGAAATTGATAATTATTATTATTTATTTTATTTTATAATTCTAATAATTATTCTTTCTATATATATATATATTGCGTAAAGAAAGTTTTTTGCGGGGTTATTTTATTCTTCTTGCCAAAAACCCTAGTTTTTTTTCCTCTGATTCCTCTAAGCAATCATTTTTCTTTTGATTCCATCATTAACTCAGAGCGAGTACACGCATGAGTTGGAAAAGTTGTGTTAACCTTGAGGAGCAATCGACATAGATTATTTAGCACCAAGGTCGTGACGAATTTTGCTTTTAGCACAACTATAATCAACATTTGTTTTTTCCAACAGGTTGTTCTAACAATCTTTTGTTATGTTGTTATATGTTAAATATTGTAAAAAGCACGCTTATTTTAGAATTTTTCATTCATCTAACTTTATTTTGAACATAAGAAGTATCAAACTTCATGTGATAAACACCCCACAAGAGCATGGGTTTTTGTCGGTTTTTTTTTATAGGGGTCTATTTTTCAATTAATTTGTGCATTAACAATTTAGTTTATCCTAAACTTGGGTTTGTAATGATTTGGTATTCTTTTTAGTTTTGTAACAATTTAGTTCATATACTTCAAATTGGGTAACAATATAGCTTCTATTCCAAAAATTAAAATTAATATTTGATAAGATTTTTGGTAAAAGTAAACCGACCAACTAATTAGATCTGCTTAATTAAAAAGTCTAAAAAGCAAAAGTGTTTTTCAACCCAAAAAAAAATTTCACATAGCATTAATGACTAAATAATATGTGGACAGTGTTGAATACAACACTCTTTTTCCTTTTTTTCTTTTTTCCATTTTTCAAATTGAATAAAACGTAAATTTAGTTTTTTTTTTCCCCCCAATTTGCAACGTATGGTGACTGGTGAGATAAGAAAAGAGAAAAAAGAAAAATACAAAAAGATTGAGCCGCTTTTGAATGGGCCAGAAAAGAAAAGGACCGATGTGATTGTTTGAGTCATGTCTTCATGGGCCTTTAAAATGGGAAAAGGCCCTAATTCGAGATCTATAGTGTATTTTACAAACCCAGTTATTTTGTTAAATTCTAATTAAATTTGGGATTTATTTGTCGCACCAAATTGCACCTCAAACTCTCCAATTAATAGAATATCTCACTTTTAGATTCTCAATTATCTCATTCTTCCATCTTTGGTATATTTAATAATTAAATAAGATTTTTTAATTAAATAATTAATTAATAATATTATTTTTAATTAGATTCTAAAAATATTCATTTTAAAATAATGTATTTCTAATAAGTTTCGGAAATATGTTTCTTTTATATTTTTCCTTTTTTTTTTTATATATTTTGACATATATCTTTATATTATATTAAAGATATATTTTCTACATGTTCATAATCTAGATTGAAGATATCCAATTAATATATATGGTAAATTTAAGATATTGCTATAAGTTAAATTTATATGTTTATTATTTTCTACAAATCAATAACTTATATTTAAGAAATTGTTGATAGATTTTTATAGTTAGCTTTTCATTCTATCTTTAAAAACTATTTGAAAATATGTATTTTATACAAGTTTTTGGAATTTTTTGTATGTTATTTGTTTTTATTATTTTAATGTTGTTCTAAACTAATTTGTATACTATATCTTATTTGTTTAACATTATTTGTATATTAATTACATTTTTTTTATACTACATCCTTGCAATATATTCTAAAAACTTGGGTATGTTATAAAACTCGAAGAAAATAATATAATTATAACATACAAGTTTTTGTTATGATTTTACAACAAATAGCTTTTTTGTAGTAGATGGATTGAATCTGCTCGATATCTTGATTATCGCCGTTGAGATATATTTTCCATTTTCATCTGCGTTTCAAGAATTTGTATAATGTATTCAAGGTAAAAATTTTCTGTCGTCCGATCTATCTGTGTCTATTTTCATGGTTGTTGACTCTATATCGGTTGGTGAGATTGAAAGTTTTTTTAAATGGTAATGATTTTTTTTTTCTTTTTGTTAAATGACAAGGTATTTGTGTGTTTTTTTAAATATAAAGTAAAATCATAGGCTGTTAAACTAAGATGAAAAATTATCTTACAAATTTAAATTTAAAGATGTTTGTTATTGAATTGAAGTTGTTGACATATTGTTATATTTTCTAAATTTAAGATTTTTCTTAATCAAATCATAATTTATTATTTATTTATATCATTGAATTATTGTTTATTTATTAATAATTTATATATTTAATTTGAAGTTGGTGGGATTTTTTTTTTTGTTTTTTCATATTAATAATAATTTGTTATTGTTGGTTATATAGTTGAGATTTTGTTAATTTATACTAACAATTTGTTGTTTTTTTTAAAAAAAAATTGAGCTTTTTCTTAATTAAATAAGTTTAGTTATTTGTTGTTATGTAATTTCATTTTTTAATAATTTAAATTTTTTTATCAAAAATATTTTATTGACATTTTAATTTTTTGAGGCATATGTTGCTATTTTTTAAGGAGGAGAAATTTGATGAATACAACCAATTCATGGTACTGTTTGCATTGCTACAAGTTTATGACCAAGTAAATGCTCTTCTTCGACATTGACAAATTCAACTACATGTTGTCGAAGAGCACCATAAAATCGGTTCTGGATTTGCATTCAAAGTACTCCCAATTTACAATTGAGCAAATGTTGATGGACAGCATGATGAAGTGCGACCAATTGAAGTAAGGTACTAATCCATTGGGGATGTTTTGTGAACGATGTTGTGGGACGTAGGTCTTGCGTAGAATCTGTTGCTTGTCGATGTATTTTATTGAGAGGGAAAGTTTGAGATGGGCATGGAGATGAAGAAAGTGAAGTTTGGCCAGGAAATTTGGGAATTGAGGGTGGGAAATTAGGGATGGTTAGTGTTTTGCTTGGGAATATTTGAAGAAAAGGTTGACTTGATTTGGGATGCGTGATTCAATTAGGGGTATTTTAGGTTCTAAAAATGATTGTATTTGGAAGGTGAGTTTTTCTACTGACTAGAGGCATTTAAGGCAATTTCGTACCAATATTTTTTTCCATTTTTCGATTTTGCAATATTAACAACTAAAATAAAACTTTTCCATTTATCCAAAACTAAACCTTCAAATTTACTATTTTGAAAACTCTTTCTTAAAATTTGGCAACCACCTAAAATGGACTTTTGGAAAAACTAAGTTTATAAAATAAGGTGTTATAGGATAAATCATTAGAACAAACTTTTAGAAAAATGAATTTGAAGTGTTTAGTACTTAATGTCCCTATTTTGTATGAAATGTTCCGGTCACCACCTTAAGCTATCCATACTAGCCAACTTCCAACAACTGCCTCGACCAACATCCATCCACTGTGTTCTAACGATCGTCGTCGACGAACTTTCAACCATCGTTTTTCACGAGATCATTGACATCCACTTTTTGTCTATTGTTTTCTTCACAACCACTTCCCGCCAAATTCCAAGGAATGTTTTCTGACAACCGTCACCGACCAAACTTCGGATGACCGTTTTTTGGCGACCATCGCAAGACAACTATTGACTGTCGTTTATAGTTGTCAAAAAACCTCTAATCACTGTTTTTTAGCTACTATTTTCCATTGACCAATGATAATAACCTTTCATTTATTGTTTTTTTTTACAATCATTGTCAACCAACCTCTGAAAACCTATAGATTTCCAAAACTCTTGCTCATAACTCTTAGATTTCCCACAATCATGCTCTAATACCAAATAATTGTCACACCTCGATCTAGGTTTTCTCCTCTAACATAGATTGTGGTGTGAATCTACTATTTAAAAGCATTCATTTTCCAATGTAAGATTAGTAAAACATTTTTCAATAAATTTTATAAAAATTTCGACAGCATCTCCCCTAAAATATGAGTTAGCCAAACCTGAAAGAGGAAGAAATTTTCACTTCTCTATATATAAGCAGTCTTCATACTCAAAATCACATAAGTGTGTGTCCCACCACATATCAATCAAGACTACTTCATTTCAAAGTCTCAAACAGAGTTTATAGCCAAATTAGATATTTAGTCACAAAAGAATTACAATCCACAAATAAATCTCTTAAAGCATGTATCCATAGCATGACTCTCGCTATTTCTAACTACTTCATGAAGTAATACAAAACTTAAGTATATACATACGAAAATGAGAATCTCCAAATGGTGATGGAAAGCTCAACAAATGCTTAAACCTTGACCGTTACCTTAGGGGTGGGGAGAAAACATTGAAAAACGTGCGCTAAAACTCAATTAGTGGCAAGTTTTAAAAGTAAAAGCTCATAAAACATGCTCTCGTACTGACGACAGTTTCTTGAGCCAAACAAAGATCATCCACTCATCAAAGTTCTTAACACGATTGGCTTATACTACAATTTCCTCAGTCTCACCCTTAAACTAACAAGAGCGTCACAAGTTTCCTGAGCAAGATGTATGGGACGTAGACCACAATGAGAATGCTTCCAAGTAACTTACTTATGTTGACTCTCTAATAAATAAACTCTAAAATTCCAAGGCTCTAGCTCATAACCCTTAGGTTTCCTCAAATCATGCTCTGATACCAAATTTGTCACACCCTGCTCTAGGTTTTTCTCTCTAACCTAGATCAGGGTGTGAATCTACTCCTTAAAATGTTTCTTTTTAATGTAAGATTGATAAAAAACTTTCAATAAAAATCTATAAAAAAATCGACAACATCTCCCCTAAAATATGGGGTAGTCAAACTTGGAAAGGAAGAATTTTTCACTTCTAAATGTATAAAACCAAACTTCAAATACTACAACACAACAAGTGTGTCTCACCATAAACATTCAGACGGGTCCAGAGTTTAAAGTAAAGTTACCTATAAAGGATTACAACTAATGCGGGATCCTTCAAAACTGGAGTTCTTAGCGTCTCTTTTGATACACCTAACCACCCCATCATGCAATACAAAAATATAATTTAACTATATAAATACAAAATAAAGGTCTACAAGAATAATAGGGGTCCAATCAACGCTTGGTTCTGGGTCACTACCTAGGGGAAAAGAAAAACATTGAAAACATAATCGGAAAGCTCAGTGAGTGGCAAGTAAGTAGATGTAAAAGCGCATAAAACATGCTAAATAAGATGTGTAAATATGCATCAATAATGAAATATTAATTTAAAAAGCGTTATCATCACATAATCCACAAGTCAACCAACAAACCTGCAATTGATCCAACCATGGCAAGGTACCTAGATATACGGTCAAGAATAGCTCACACATGATCAAGGAACCATGCGGCCACAACTACCTCATGCATATTTAGTACCCGACGATAGTATCCAATATGACCATGATAGAATACTAAATACATGGACTGAAATAGTTCACACGTGATCCATATCCACAAGGAAACATGTGGTCAAACAGAACTCGTGAATACTTAGCACCTATCGCAGTAACCACATCCATCCAATCCAACCATGATAGCATACTAAATACACGACCCAAAATAGCTCACACATGATCCATATCTACGCATAAACATGCAGCCAAACGGAGCTCACACATATTTAGCACCTATTATAGTAACCATCTCCATATACGCTCCTATATGCAAACAGAGGCATCCACCATGGGTCAAACTAGGTTTGAAGCCAAATCACATCCTACATCTATGTCCTCACTTAGGCTCAGGTTCCTGGATCTCCGATCACGGCCTCTTTCAGCCTCGGAACTTGCTAACAATAATAGGGGGACTACGAAAACACATTCGCGTAGTCTTTAGGGCAATCACCAATTTTGTTCCATAAAAATCACTTGTTTCATGCTTAGAAGCCAAACATAGTCATAAAACTCATTTTCATAAAGTGGTTTCCAATCCTTAGTCATCAACACTCATATTTAGAATAACATTTTTATAAAAATTTCAACCATGCACATTCTTACAATCATCGTGAGCAAACACATTATTTAACATAAATGAACGTTGTCATAAAAAGGTTAAGTCACGGTAGTTTTTCAAACAGTATTATAAAACATGTATAAATACAAAGAAAACTTGAAAATGAGCCACTCATAGTCAATAGCTCGATCCCCCGAGGTTATATGGGTCGAATACTCAAAATTTTATTCCTCCTCGTATAGACAGTAGCTAAAATCCTTCTAAAAACTCAAATCCCTAATCTGAGATTCAATGTGTAATGATTAGAAAAGAGCAAGGCGAATGTCGATGCGGCTTCGAAACAATGACAAACGGTGATTGGGTGTTGGAGCAACTCAACTGGCGAACAAAACCTTGAGAAACTTAGATAGAACGACATGATCGAGCCCATAACTTCAGACTTGAGTGATCCATGAATGGTGTGATGTGGGGTGGTCATCGTCCAGCGATCAAAGTGACGCAACAACGATCAAAGTTACTAGTGTCGGCTCAACCAACGACCAGGTGGGAAGCGCGTAGGTTCGATTGATCTGTGTGGCTCAAAGTAGCCGCAACTGAGCAATAGAGAGTGTGGTGACCGACGAATTGGTGATAGCTTGGTCTTCACAGTGTCGAAGAGTGATTGTTGGTGGCGGCGTGAAGGAGAGAAAGAGATGGGAGGTGTGATGAAGAGAAAATTCCAGGGGGGCGTTTGGGCTTTCACGAAGAAGAAGAAGATCCTTCTTTCTTTCTTTTTTTTCTTTTTTTTTTTTGCCCTTTTCTTCATTCCTTTCAAAAATTTAATAAAATTTCAAGTCTTCCCCGAACTAACTTTGTTCCAATTCCTTAAAAAACAAAATTAACCCTCACAAAGTATAGAATGTATTCCAATTTGTTCTTCACCATTTAAGAGATTATAAATAAATAAATAAAGGAGAGCGGAATAAGAGCTTACACATTCTCTCAAAAGAATTTCTCATTCCAAGAATTTCTCATTCCAATTGGTTCCCACAAACCAATTTCATTCCAGACCATCGAAAGATCTCTGATGGGAGGTGTTCCCAATGTGGAGTTTTATTAAATTCAGAGGCATCAAACTATGCGAGTTTATCATTCTCTAATCTATAATTTGAAAGCATGTTTAACCTCAATAAGAAAAATATTTCTGTAACTATTGCCAATGTACGGTATTTTTAAGTTTCCAATTAAATTGATAGTTTCCAATTAAATTGATCTAAGGTCTTTGTAAAACCTTTCGCTACCAAGGGCTCTCATCCTTTCATTTACACTGTATAAAACAATTTCAAAAATGGAAAAAGCTCAAAAGCGCATAATAGAAATACCAAAAGTGTTTCAGTCAATACGAGATTAATTGACCAATAGGGTGATTATATATTTGGTGCATAATTTTTTAGATTTGGCTACACGATCGTTTAAAAAGTGTTCCAGTCAAAATCTAAACAGTTTTTTTTTTTCAAAATTCTTTTGGTACATGATCGTTTAGATTTGGCTACATGGCCAAATCTAAATGATTTTTTTCAAGATTCTTAATCATTTAGATTTGGCTACTCAAATTGTGAAATCTAAACTAGCCAAATCTAAAGTATAGTGTACCAATATCACAATGATTTGTTTCAAGATCTTGTATATTTAGTGCACGATCTTGAACCAAATAACAGTTTTAAAAAAGATACAAGATTTATGATTAATTGAAAATAAAGATCATGATTTCAAAAAATATTTAAAAAAAATTACCGAAGAAGAGAAGAAAGATAATGGAAAGGAAGGGCAAACCTTGAATATTTAAAAAAATACGGTCGGCTCCATGGACATTTTTATTTTGTTACATGGCCTTTAAATATTTTGATGTTTTATTATATTGATGAAAATTAACCTATAAAAGAACATATATAAAACATTAACATTATAAAATACACATAAATCCTACATTAATTCTAGTACAAAATTAATAACTATAATACAATAGCTTTTATTAATCTTAAATTTTGATTTGAAATATTATTTCTTATTTAATCCATTTCTCTTAAATCATTTTCATTCAAACTCAACTTAGTTATATTATTACGTAAAAGTCGTAGTTGTAAAATACAAAAGGTAACATAAATAATTACCCTAGTAAAAAAAAACTTATATAATGTAAAATTCTAACTAATTTCGATGATACTAAAAATAATAATTTAAAATTTAAAATAACATATAAACATGCCTATAGCAAAAATTGAAATTTAAAATTTAAAAAAAAACATTTGAATAAACATATTCACAATTTAAATTTGAAAGATCAAAATTCAAAATTAAATTAAACATATAAATATAAAAAATTAATAAACATAAAATATAACATAACTATAGTTAAATAGAAAAGAACTTTTAAATTTTGGCCTAAGATTTAAAAATGAGATAATCATTAATCTAAATATTGAAATTTTAAAATTCAACATATAATTAAACAAAATAAGAGAAGAAAAAAATAAAAAATATTAAACATATATACGAAAGATTAACAAAAAATCAATTAAGACATACTAAACATATAAATATGAAAATTTAATAAAAGAAAGAGAATAAAACAAGTTAAGAAATAAAAAAATCTTCGAAGTTGGAAATTGAACCAAGACCTTTATGTCAAAAGTAGATATGAACAATAGAAATAGAAATAAAATTGGGAGAATTTCTCAAAGTTTCTATATTTTTGTCTTATTTTTAGAAACGTTCCTCAAAATTTGTGATTGAGAAACGAGAATGGTTATCAAACACATCTAGTTTTTAAAAAATGAAAAACATAAACAAAACAAAAAATAAGAACGTTATCAGATGGATCCGAACGTTCAATTCTATCGTTAAATGAAAAAAAAATCTAAAAAAGCTATAAACCATAAAGAAAGATATTGCTGCCCACTGAAAATAACTTTACAAGCAAAGGTAAAACAATACAAAAAATAAGGAGTAAGGCGAGTAAAGTGGCAAGCTGGCCAAAGTCTAAACTGACACGCTTGACCTTGGCCTCAACACAAACTATAGTCAAGACTAAGAAAGAGCCGATAGAGAGTGTTACAAAAACCTAAAATGAAAGGAAAATGAGACTTTGTAAATAAAGAGAAATGAAGAGAAAGTAAGTTGACTTTGTATAACACATTTTACTCTTGCCTTTAAAATTCCAAGTAACCGACTTAAGTTTCGAAGACAGTATGGTAGTGTGATAACACCACACCAGTGTGTAGTCTTCTTACTGAATTTGCAGGTTAATCTTTTTCCTGAAATATAAATTCATTATCATTGTCACATAAAAGTTAACTGCATTTTTTTTTACCATAATTTGACATCAACTGTTAGAGACATCTACGGGAAATACGATTTATTAATAAAATTGTATATCAAGAGAATACAAACAAAGAATGAGGCAAAGATGCTAAAACATGAATCTGCAAGGAACATAATCTGAGGAAGACCGATATCTACATCAATTTAAGGAGAAAAACTATCCTCAACCTCGGCCAGAGGAGGGACATATAGAAAAGAAGCTTGATGCACTTAGAGAAAAAGTAAGTGTGATAGATAAGTGTACATCAAATTATTATTCAGAGCACTCAATCAGAAAAACTAAGGTCAAAAGAATGAACACATTCGAGATCTCGTCAAGGGAAAAGCTATAAGATTATGTGCCTTAAATCTCATATATCTCGTGTTATACTTTGTTAATACAAATTGTTTATCTAATAACATAAAAAGTATTTCATTTGAAATTTAGATTACATTACTTCAATCGAATAAGCTAAAATCCATGGTTATATGATGCCACTTGAACAATATGTGGTAGACTTACAAGTGATTCATGTTCAAGTTATAACCTTAAAGATCTATAGTAATCAGATAAGGTTGGGTGTCTTATCTTAATAACACTGTAGATACGATTCATCTTGTAATTGTTATAGTATTTGTAAATGTTTATAGCAATATGATCCACATTTGTCATGTGAAGACATGTGAGTGTGGGTATCCTATATAAAGAGTTTATGCAAGATTGGACTATGAAAATTGGTTTTTCTTTATACTATCGTTACTTAAAGAAATCAATATTTCACTAAGATGACTATAGGTAACTTGATCTTAATCCTAATTGAGTTATGAACTCCTATTTACAAGAGCAGTCTTTTGATCAGTATGGTGAGAGTGATCATGTTAGCCGACTCAATAAGCCTACCATTTTAAAGATTTATCTAAGTAGGGAGCAGATAACATAACTACAAAAGAAGGAATTCACTCATTCTAAACCTTAAGAAAAGTAGATTAATTACTCCCTTAACACTTTATTTTGAGTCTAAAACAATGACCCATGAACCTCTCACTAGGCCGAGAGATGTAAAGTTCATAGTTAGTGTCGACACGTTTTCGAGACATCATAAAGCAGTCGACATCCTAAAAGTCAGTTAATTTTAAAATAAAGCAAATGATAGTCACCACCAATCATTTTTACACTGTAATTGGACACTAAAATAAAGTAAACAACTTTTTATAAAAAAAAAACAAATTAAAAAGGTATCAAAAAAAAACTAGAAGTTGAGTTCCTGAGTTATTTGTGTATTGGAAAGATGTTAAGCGTTTAGAAAATAATGGTCAAACATAATATTTTTAATTGAAAACATTGTTTAAATAAAATTCAATTGGGAAAATAAAATTTTTAAAACAATGTCTTATTTTTCTCCTCACTTCTTCGATATTTGAAGTAATGATTTTATAAAATAAGTGAAAAATTACTACAATCTTTCAAAATTTGTTGGAGGAATAGCCTTCCAATAAAGAGATTTTTTTTAAAACAACATTAATTAAATTCATTTTTCTTCTAACTAAATCGAGGACTCCTAAAGATGTGATGTCTCTCCTCAAGAATTCTAAGAACCCGTACTCTTCAATTCTCTTGATTTTATTAATTTTGATCTACATTCATTATGTTCTCAAGTTGATAAACATATTGTTATATTCTCCATATAACGTTGTGTTGGAATTCCTTTTTCAAAATTCATTCTTTAGTTTTAAAACATTCAACTATCGAATCTATATATATTTGAGAGTCTGTTGAGAATATCGATTCCTTGGGATTTCGAGGACAACTGTTTTCTTTTTATTAAAATCTTAATTTTTAATTAATTAACTTGTTATTATACATATTTAATGGTTATTTGCTTATTGTATTACTAAAGTGTTATTTTATATCATTTTACTTAAACATAGATAGAAAAATGAAAAAATGAAAAATGAAAAAAAAAAAAAAAGGAAAAGTGTAAATGATGGAGTGTCTCCCTTAGTCGTAACTCACCTCATGATTGCCAAATTACCTATAAATATTGACATTTGGTGGATTACATACACACACTCGTACTAGCCTACTTTGGGTCTATCCAATCCATTTCTTCAAAAAAAAAGTTAACTTCCTCTCTCTCGATTGAACAATTAGAGCCTAGAAGAAACTCTATTAACTCTAATAAAATTACAGACCCTTGAATATATTTCCTAAGTTGCAACGAAAACCCGATACACAACTTTTCTTTTAATTACTTCAACCGAATTTTGAAAACGAAATTCTTAAAAAGAGGTAGTAACTTGTAAGCTCTTACTCCATCCTCCTTTTATTTATATTAATATTTCATAAGTTGTGAAAAACGAGGTTAAATACATTTGTCAATTCCATAAGGTTAAATTGTTTTAATAAGAAAATTGGAACAATTTTAGTTCGGAATAATATTTGGAAATTTTATTAAGCTTTGGAAAAATTATGAACAAGGGTAAAAAAGTAAGTTTAAGTTGAAGCGAGGGGCATTTTAGTAATTTACATATATTATTAGTTTTTACTTCCTCACGTTTTGGTGAACACGTAAACTTTCTCCCTCTCTTGGCTTCTTCCCCGTTCACCTCTCCCTTACTCCTTCCTGTCGACAGCATGTCTGCGTCTCTCACTTTCTTTCCTCCAATCGACACAACCCCGACCGCCCCAACGCAACTCGAATCGCTAGACGACGACCACTCCACACCACGTTGCCGTTATCCATGGTGTTTTGAAGCCGTCAGACTTGATCGGCACAATCTGTTCGAGTTTTCTCCTTGTGTTTCGTTGTTAGTCAAGTTGTGCATCAGTTAACCATCTTCTGTCGTCATTCGACAAGTCAAACCACCACTAACCCTCGTCCTTTTCCAATTCCCTAACATCGGATACAAGTTTTGGAGTAAATCTTCTTTAGTTAAATTTTTTCATGTGTTTCGATTATCCATTATGTTTCGACTTTGTTTTCACAATACCCACTACATCTTAATGCTAGATTTGAATATTAGTGGAGTTTGAGTCGCTATCCAACCATTCGAAAGCTTGAAATCAAGTCTTTTGATACAACTGTGGTAAGATTCTAAACTTATTGGAGTCAATCTTGAGAACACATCTAATCATAGTGATATCTTTGAGTAACTCATGATGGTGGATGCTTGATTTTGAAGTTAGAAGGTCGTTAGGGTTGCCCACTAGAATTAAGGCTATTATGATAAGTGTTTGATAATATTTTATTGATAGTTGATTTTTTTTTCATGGAATTCTTCAACACACATTGACTTTTTGCTTCAAATTAGTGATAACCATTAAATGTTTGGGCCAAATCATTTTTACCGATAATTTTGGATGCTAGACTTGAGTTCAGAAAGTCATTAGAATGTTGTCCATCAAAGTTGAGATTAATTATAAGCCTTTGGTAATATTTTGGGAACA
This sequence comes from Cucumis sativus, assembly GCF_000004075.3. NCBI lineage: Eukaryota > Viridiplantae > Streptophyta > Magnoliopsida > Cucurbitales > Cucurbitaceae > Cucumis > Cucumis sativus. The sequence continues at coordinate 19,003,667 of NC_026658.2, forward strand.
TCTAGTAAGTTTTCTTGGAGTCTTTTGAATACTCATTTAGTTTTGGCATGAAATTTATGCTACCCATTTTGTTTTGTATGAAAGATAGATGATTTGGAGAACTTCAAAGCATAGACCAATTCATTTAAACTCGTTTTAGGTAAGTTTGGGTAAGTTCCTAAGTTATTGACTCATTAGTTTGACGTTGAGATTGTCAATGGATCTAAATTTCTTAATTTATTAATATTGGGTTTAAGGGGGTTTTTATTTGAAGGATCCATTAAGTTTGACCTTGGATACTCATTGGATTAAGAGTTTAAATTGGGAGTTTAAAGGTCCAAAGGTGAAACTTAAGCCTAAATCAAGACTTTCAGGGAATACTTCAATCCAAATCTTAGGAAGTGTTTAAGTTGTTTGACTCATGGTAGCTTAATGAGTATAAATCTCAAGTCATCAATAATGGGGATACAAGTGTATCTACATAAAAGACTCGTTGAGTTTGAACTAAGTTGGATGCTCATGGGGTTAAGTATCTAGATTCAAGTCTAAGGGTTCGTAGGTAGAAAGTCTAGTCTAATCTAAGGCGAATTGAGAATTCAAGGGCTTTAGAAACTAAAATAGTTTGAGTTGGCCTATGAAGTGTTTTAAAGATTGTTGTGTCGTCTCGCTTTGTGAAGGTAATTGATAGACCTTAATCTTTGCTTCAGGTCAAGTTGAAGTCTGGAAAATGTATAATCTCGAGGGATCGAGTCATTGATTGTGAGCGGTTTATTTTCAAGTATTTTCGTTATAAATTTATATATGTTATTATAGTAGACTACGATTATTATGATTACTCGTATGATTGTTTTATGATCCATGTGTTAGAAATGTTTTGAAATATGATTTTCGATTTTCGATGAACTCTTGTATTTCGAAACTGTGGTTGAACTCAAACTTATTAAGCAAGTTTTAGATGATAATTGATTTCTAAAATATTCATTTATTTATAACTAGACTTGAAGGAGTTCTAAAAGTATGTGTTGATGGCAAAAGATCGAAAATGATTTGAAAATGTGTTTTTAACCATGTTTGGTTTTAAACTTTAAGCATATGATATTTATGAAATAATGTAGGTGATTTTTCTAAAGGCTACGTGATTGTGTTTTCGTAGCGCCATCTACGGTTGTCTAAGAGTTTCGGGGCTGAAAGAGGTCATGATCGAAGATCCGAGAACCTGAGCCTAGGTAAGGATATGGATAGAGGATTGTGATATGGCTTCGAGTCTAACTTAACCCATGGTGGGTGGCTCTATGTGAACATAGAAGCGGATATGGAGATTGTTTTTGTGGTAGGTTCTAATGTCACACCCCCACCCCGAGCAGCTGTTTGCTCGGTCTGGACGTGGTGTGATGTTGATCGAAACCATTCACCTCTGGAACAACCTCAACTAACACATGACATGAACACTTGCAAAAAATTTAAACAGAAAAAGTCTTTAAACTTTGAAATGCTTTTTAAATCGTACTGTAACCCATCTTACATGCCTTTTTATAAATGTAATAAACATAAAAATATATAAATATAGTAATACTTTTAGAAAATCTATTCCTTTCATGATTAAAACTATTGTTGTCCTGGCAGCAATATGTTCAACATGCAAAGATCCACAATCTGTACCTAGAAAGTGGAAAAACGTTTTTGAAAGGGTAAGTTGAAAGACTTAGTGAGCAACAATTTCAAAAAACAAGTTTTCATAAACAAATTAATATAAAACTGAAGTTTAAATACATTTATCAGTAAATCATCATTTCATAACATAAAAATTGAAACATTAAGTTAACAAATACTTTCTAAATCTCACTTGCTATACCATATGAATCACAAGGTGAGCCCTCTAACGACCTCCATCTTGTTCACAAGGTGGATCCTTTGACGATCTCCATCTTGTTATATGATATTTACGAGGCAGAAATTAGACACCAGTAGTGTCTCATCTCGTTATAGCTACAATGAGGTGGAAAACCTACAAATAGCATATATGTAGAACCCTCTTCTCATGAATCTACCCCAATGATAAGAATCTAGGTATCTACTAAATACCTTCATCAAAGGAACCTCTGTGCACAAGTCATATCCCCCAAAGGATTGCTAAATATAATATATATATATATTCAACGGTATAGTCTAAAAAATTCCAAAATCATTCTTTAACTTAAAATACTTTGAAAACTTTATCAGAAATACGTACTTCTGAAAATATTTCTAAGCTCATGCTTTGGAAATACTTTATAAATCAGTATACTCAAATATTCATATACAACACATGCTTACAACATTTGATAATAATTCATATTAAAAATCATTTTGTCACTCATAAGCTATTGCTTGTGGATCTTGAAATCATGTTTTGTAAATAGCATTTAAAAACATTTTGTTACTCACAATACTTATATAGATCCTTGGCCGAAAATTCCTCCTAATCCTCCTTGTCGTGAAAAATTCATATTTTATCCTTAATTAATTCCTTGAACATGAAAATATCCTAAAAGTTCCCTTAAAATTCCCAAAAATATCACAATAACCCAAAAGTAGCTCAATGGTGCCCACTGACATAAGGGATGGGGTTGGCTCCGCGTGCATGGAATGGGACCTTGTCGCGTGTTAACCTTACAGTGAGGGGCGTACGCCACGTGCTAACCTCGCAATGAGGGGCAATGCACGCACAAGGCTGGACATCAGGGCCCATCGTGTGTCCTTGTCCGCGTGGTGTTGTGTGCCTAGCTTGCCGCCTACTAACCTCCTTTCACAAGTCATGCGTGCAGCTAGAGAATATGCCTTGCTGCTCAGTTGTGCTATGACCCTGCCACAAACCTTAAAACAACGCCAAGCTCATCTCACCTAGCATGCATAATACTAACCTACTGCCCACAACTTTAATTTTCATCTATAATACATGACCAGACTTTGAAAACTCATAACTTAAAATTCATAACTCTTTTGATGAAAATTTTTTCTACAAAGTTTTTCTAAAATAATTTAACTTTCTTACCTCCAAATTTAAGAATAAAATTCAAAAGATGAGTCATGTAGCTTACTTGGAATACACATTGCTCAGATTCACTTGATTAAAATGCAAACCTCCTTGAATCCAAAACACACAGCAGCCCTCACTCACAAACTAGACACAATTTTTGAACTTTCAAGACCAATTTAAGTGAAAATATCCTAGTGGTGTGAAAAACTCCTTATCGAAAGCCCCTTACTAACCTCTAAGTCTTCTCGCATAACACCTTTCTCGCCCAAAGATATCCATTTGGAGGTTCTTCTCGCCTAGCCACAAGCCAAAAATAACCTCCAAATGCATGATACATTACCTAAAACGCCCAACCTTAAACGCAAGCTAACCTCTTTGGAGGTTCTTTCTTTTTCCTTGGCCGCCCAACAAACATTATTTAGATGTTATATGGCCGCCCACACTAACCTCTAAACGCTCAATGTGCCATTCTTTGATACTTAGCCAATTTTTCCAAATTTCCTTAACTTTGACTTAAACCTAAATTTCAAACTTGTTTCTTTCTCTTAAACCTAAACCTTAAACTTTTCAAGTATTTTAACTTCCTTTTTACCCTAAATCTCATTTTCTCCTATCCTTGATAAATTCCAAGTATTTAACAATTTGGAGTTTCATAGCTAAATACGTGCGAGCTCAATTTGGCCGCGTGTTTCCTTGTGAATATGGATCACACGTGAGAAATTCCTGGTCATGTATTTAGTATGCTATCATGGAGGAATTGGATGAAGGTTGTTACTATGGTAGGTACTAAATATGTGTAAGCTCAATCTGGTCATGTGTTTCTATGTGGATATAGATCACATGTGAGCTATTATCAACCTTGTATTTAGTATTCTATCATGGTCGGATTGGATGGAGGTTGCCATCGTGGCGAGTACTAATTATGCAAGAGCTAGGTTTGGCCGCATGATTTCTTGATCATGTGTGAGCGATTCTTGGTCGTATATTTAGGTGCTTTTCCATAGTTGGATTTGGTATAGGTTTGTTGTCATTACTTGCAATTTATAGCATTTTGTGATGATAACATTTTAACTATTATTTCATTGTCTTGCCATATTTAAACATTTTTTAGCATGTTTTACAAGCTTTTACTTTCAAAACGTTTGCCACTCATTGAGTTTCTAGCTCACGTTTTCATTGTTTTCTCCCCCTTAGGTAGCGGTCAAGGACCAAGTATTGGTTGAACTTTTCATCATTCAATGTAAACTCTCATTATTTTGTTATGTATATACTTAACTTTTGTATTGCAACATAAGGTGGTTAGAAGTAGCAAGAGTTACACTAAAAACTTGTGTTTTGAAAGATCCCTTTATTGGATTGTAATTATTTCGTAACTAAAATCAAGTTTGGATATAAACTCTGTTTGAGTCTTTGGATTAGTGTGTGGTGAGACACACTTGATGTGTTTGAGTTTGAAGTTTGCATATATTTATAGAAGTGAAAATTATCTTCACTTATCATGTGTGGCTAACCAATATTTTAGATGAGATGCTGCCGAAAATTTTATAGAATTTCTTGAAAAGTGTTTTATCTACCTTACTTTTGAAAATGAATGTTTGTAAAGAGTAGATTCACACCACGATCTAAGTTAGAGGACAAAAACTAGAACAAGGTGTGACACCATAAGTCAAATATTTCTCGTTTGAGAATTTTTAGATGTGCAGTATATGTTCCAATTACTCCACCACAACGTACATATGGGTATTCAAAGGAGGCTAGAAATATATGTTAGATTTAATTCCTCATCAATTATTAAATATCTTGAACCCCTGATGGGTGATGTATTTATTGCACTATTTGCTAGTTGTTATTTTAATGAGACAAATTTTTCAACATTAGGGGAATGAATTAAGGAGTGGGAAAACAAATTACATGAAATGTATCTTTATTGTCTCACTTAGATCATCATACAGATCAATGTGAACTTGAAGTTTAGAAAGTAATGTATTTGCAAGAAAAAATAGCAAATAAGTTACCAGATGCATTTGTAGATGCAAAGAAAGTAATTAAATCACATATAACAAGCTGCAAATGTCCCATAAAAAATCTATTCCAACACAACAAGTTTTCATTAATGAATCTAGAACACGCTAAAAGCATGGTAGACCAGTGGGTTCCAAAGATAAAAAATCTCAGAAAAAATCGAGTCAATAACTCGATTAAGGATATGGATGTTCCAAAAGAAATCCAAATTTTGATTTTTGGCAAAAATATCAAAGAAGATAAAATAAATGAGGATAATAATGAGATATCGATAAATTATGTCATGACAGAAAAAAGATGGAAACGAACTAATGTAATTGTTAACAATATTTGTGCATATAATGTTGCTCTTGATTTTGTATATGAAAACGAGGATTCTAAACCAAAATCTGTTGTGGAATATCGATAGAGAAAATATTGGTCCTTGTAGAAAGAAGGAATTGGGGCACAATTTAATTCACTTTCAAAATGTCGAGTTTTAGGATTAGCAGTTCAAGCACCAGAAACTATCAAACCTGCGGTATATAAATGGATTTTTGTGAGAAAAAAATGAAGATAATACGATCATAAGATATAAAGCAAGATTAGTTGCACAAGAATTTTCACAAAGACCTAATATTGATTATGACGAGACATTTTTCGGTGGTGAATGCAATCACATTAAGATTTTTAATTGGCTTGATTGTGTGAAAACTTGGACTTGCATCTTATAGATGCAATCACAACATATGTATACGGATCTCTTGATAATGATATTTATATGAAAGTTCTAGAAGGATTTAAGATACTTAAAACATATAAATCAAGTTCTCGGTAACTATATTCAATAAAGTTACAGAGATCATTATATGGATTGAAACAATCAGGACGAATGTGGTACAATCGTCTGAGAAAATATTTATTGAAAAGAGGATATCAAATAATCCAATATTTCTGTGCGTTTTTATAAAGAAATCACAGTTGAGATTTGTTATTATAACTATATATGTTGATGATTTAAAAATAATTGAAACCTTATTGAAAAGCTTTCAAACACAATAGAGGATCTTAAGAAAGAATTCTTAATGCAATTGGTGCACTTATGTATCTTGCTAATAATACAATACCATATATTGCTTTTTTAGTAAATTTATTAGCTATATACAATTCTTCTCCAATAAATTAAAAGAGAATTATTAAGCATATACTTCGTTATCTCCTAATTGATATGAGATTATTTTATTCTAATAGATCAAAATTTAACTTAGTTGATTTTGCAGATTTTTGATATTTATCTGATCCACACAAAACTAGATCTCAAACAGGTTATCTATTAACGTATGGAGGAACTGCTATATCCTGGTGATCAGTGAAACATACCACATAACAGCCACCTCTTTAAATCATGTCGGAATTCTTGTAATTCATGAGGCTAGCTTAGGATGTATATGGTTAAGATCGATGACTCAACACATTCGGGAATCATGTGGTTTATCTTTTAGTGCGTAAACTTCTTCCAACAACATTATATGAAGATAGCACGACATGTATAACTCAAATCAAAGGAGATTATATTAAAAGTGATAGAACAAAACATATTTCACCAAAGTTTTTCTACACTCATAATCTTGAAGAAAATGGCGACATCACAATACAACAACAAATTTGTTCAAATGATAACCTAACAAATTTAATTACAAAATCATTACCAATTGTAACCCTTTGAAAACTTGGTGTACAACATTAAAATGTAGCAACTTGTAGATCTCAAATGATTGTCAATGAGGGGAGAAAAATGTATTTTTGGAAGTGTATAAATTATATGAAATATGTACCTTTTTTCATTGGTTTTTTTCCTAGTAAGGTTTTAACGAGACATATTTCATATAACTAATGGACATCTAAGGGGAAGTGCTATAAATATTATTAATATATACATGCCTATTAAGATGTTTAATGTCCATAGCCACATGTGTCACTCCCTTAATTATCCAACACCCTTGACATGTGTCTTGAAAACATCATCGCCATATAACCCACCTAATGCTTGCCAAATTACCTATAAATAGTGACACTTGGTGGATTACAAAAACACGACATTGGAGAGATCGGAAAATTTTGAAAATTTGAGTTTTTTTACAATTTCTTTATATTATTTATTTTAATATTATATTTTTTCAATACGTGTGTTTTAGTTGAACCTAATTTTTTACCACATGATTGATTTTCTTTAAATATGTGTTTGATTTTTCTAAGTAAATTTCATTAAATGGTCTCACCATTCAAAAATTGCTTTCCTTCCATAAAACACCTTATTCACCTTTTCTTTAAGCATATATTTAAAAATTGGTTAATAGAAGCTTTATTTAATTGTAATTATTGCTATGTTTTATTTTTGAAAACTATCCTCAAAGTAATAAAATAAGACCGAGCAAAACTAGGTGGCTACAGTTAGACTATAAGCAATTTGTTCATTAAAGAAATTAGTTGTACACTTAAAAAGTTAAATGTAACTACATGAGTAAATAAGTGATTTAATCCATCTATAGTTATAAGCAAGTTGTGAAGTGTTAAATTCATTGTTGATTGATTATATTCATGGACACAAAATTAAACCTACCATGAAGAGAGTGCATCTCTTAAATCTTTAGTAAAGTGAATTGTAGTTAATGAATTAATTCAATTAAAAAGTTTAATTAATTAGTTCAAGTTATTCAATGTTATTTTTATTTAGGTTATTCAGGTTATACCTCCTGATTCGTAAGTTGCCAATCCAACCAACCCTAAAATATATGTTGGAGTGAGAATGTCCCAAACTCAACGTGCATTTTGAAACATTGAAATTCTACTTAAACGAATGGTGCTTATTTTACTTATTATTGTTATTTTATGTAGACAATATGCATGCTCAATTTTAGGGTGGCATAAAAGGTTAATCAATGTTTTTTTATATTCTTTTTAAATCTTATTCATGTTCTTCTAACTTGCTTTAAGATATAAATATGTCTAGAAATTGGTAAAGGATTTATTTGATAAATGTGTGGATATGTTTTTATGTTGATATAAAAGATTTATAAAAAATTAGATTATTTTAATTTGGTTTATAATAACATGTGTTTGTGGTATAAATTAGATTATTTTAGTTTGATAAAGAAATGATAAACATGGTAGAAACTAATAAAAAAAATGATGAATGTAAAATAATAAAAACGGTAGCAAATTTTATATTTTGAAATAGTGTTTACCGTAGCTAATTAAAGATTTTTAAATAGTATTTATTTTAACTAGAGGGGGTTATTATAGTCTTGCTTAATATCCTCACCTCAAACCATCTTTAACTATTATGACTAGGAATGTTCAAAAAATAGTTGAAAATAATCTAATTGATTGATAAATCGAATCGAAATCAAATGCATCCGTTTTGATTTGATGTGTGTTAAATTGAGATCGCTTTTTATGTGGTTTGGTTCGGTTTAAGACATTAAACCGAATCTAAAACTAAATTGAACCACTTTATTTAAAAATAATTAAATATATAAGTATGCCTATAACTTAGGGTAGAGGTAGAGCCATAGAGGAGAGGTAGACGAAACCCTTCGACAACGGCAACGACATGACATGCAAACTTAGACGACCCGATGAAGATGAAGGCAAATCCTCCGACAACAACACGCAAATGCAGCACTTAGTACTTTACAAATGCAAAGAAAAATATCATTGGAAGACAAAGGCAAATCCTTGATACTCACGCAGATGAAGATAAATGATTAACGATTCAGTTTTGAATTGGTTTGACACAGATGAACGGTTCGATTCGGTTTCGGATGAAATGATTTTGTATTTTGCAGATTCAATCCGTTTTAGCTTCAACTCGAATCGAACGGTGAACACCTCTAACTATGCCAGTAGATTATAAGAGCTAACTATAATAATCAATTTAGTTTCAAAGGAGAAAAACTCACATATTTTGAGTGAGAAAGAAAACAGCATTTTTCATCTTGACAAAAAATGAAATCTAAAAAAAAGAAAAAAAAAAAGAAAGGGAAAGAGAAAAAGAGAGACAGCATAATGTCCTAAAGAATCTCATGAAGCTCCTGAACTCTCACTTTCCCAGTGGTCTCTCAGAATCACTTTTTCATCCCTTTCTCTCTTTCTTCTTCAATTTTCTTTTCCACTCTGATTACACATAAAGTTCTTCAGAACCCAAAAATAAAAAATAAAAAAAATCAGCTTTTCCTTCTCCTTTTTCCCTTCCTTCTGTCCACCATTACAATGCCTCCATAAATACACCTCCCCACCTCCCCTTTTCCTCTTACTTCTTCTTCTTTCTCCTCAATGGCTTAAACCCCATAAACAAAACACAGTGTACCCCCCCCAAAATTCCCAACATGATCTCTGTTTCTGATCTCTATCATGTCCTCACTGCCGTCGTCCCTCTCTACGTCGCCATGATCCTTGCCTACGGCTCCGTCAAATGGTGGAAAATCTTCTCTCCTGACCAATGCTCCGGCATCAACCGTTTCGTTGCTCTCTTTGCCGTCCCCCTTCTCTCCTTCCATTTCATTTCCTCCAACAACCCTTTCTCTATGAACTTACGTTTCATCGCCGCCGATACGCTTCAGAAACTTATCGTCCTCGTCGCCCTAGCTGTTTGGTCTCATCTCTCTTCTAAAGGCTCTTTAGAATGGTCGATCACTCTGTTTTCTCTGTCCACTCTGCCTAACACTCTGGTAATGGGAATTCCTCTGTTGAAGGGAATGTACGGCGACTCCACTGGTACTTTAATGGTTCAAATCGTTGTTCTTCAGTGCATCATTTGGTATACATTGATGTTGTTCTTGTTCGAGTACAGGGGGGCTAGATTGTTGATTGCAGAGCAGTTTCCGGATACTGCAGGGGAGATTGTTTCGTTTAGAGTTGATTCGGATATTCTGTCTTTAGATGGGAAAGAGCCGTTACAGACGGAGGCGGAGATTGGCGAAGATGGAAAGTTGAGAGTGGTGGTGAGGAAGTCTACGAGTTCTCGATCGGAGGTTTTTTCTCGGCGGTCACACGGTGGTGGAGGTGGGGTTTCATTAACGCCGCGGCCGTCGAATTTGACGAATGCCGAGATATATTCTTTGCAGTCCTCGAGGAATCCGACGCCGAGAGGATCGAGTTTTAATCATTCGGATTTCTTTTTGGGGAATGCGAGTCCGAGGCATTCGAATTTTGGGAATTTTGGGAATTTTGATGAAGAAAATGGGGGAATGAAAGGCAGAGGAATTAGTGGTAATGTCAATGGGATTTTTCCGAGCGCTAATGGGTATCCGGCGCCGGCGAGTGGGGGTCTTTTCTCGCCGGTGACCGGACCGGCAGCGACGAAGAAGAGGAATGGTGGTGATGGGGGAAAGGATTTGCATATGTTTGTTTGGAGTTCGAGTGCGTCGCCAGTTTCCGAGGGTGGAATCAACGTTTTCCGTAGTGGAGATTACGACGCCCCCGGCGCCGGTGGGATGAACCCGAAAGGTAAAGAGTTGAAAGTTTTATAATTTTTTTCCCTTTTTTGATTGTTTGGAAGATTTGGTTTTATGGGTGTTTTGTTGTTTGGTTGAATCTTACTTTTTTCCAAGTGGGTCAATAAAGAACATAAATTTCCTTGTTTTTTCCCAAGTTTGTCCCCATTTTGTCTAAAGGAGTTTACTTTATGGAGTTTTAGGTTATTATTCATATGTTTGAGGTGAATTGTTCTTTTGTTAGATTTCAACGAGTATGGTGGGGATGAGTTCAGCTTTGGGAACAAATCCGCCGTGAACGGCGGGGGACACGACGGAGGCCCTGTACTGTCCAAGCTTGGGTCAAGCTCCACTGCTGAACTCCACCCGAAACATGGCGATGACACAGCGGAGTCTAAGCCCACCTCAATGCCCCCGGCTAGTGTGATGACAAGGTTAATTTTAATCATGGTTTGGAGGAAGCTGATTAGAAATCCTAATACATATTCAAGCTTGATTGGCCTTGCTTGGTCTTTGATCTCTTTTAGGTACCCTATAAAGAACCCTAGTTTTGGTATTTTGAACCCAAGTTTCGTGTTCAACTAATCATGGCTGTGTGTTTTCTTGTAGGTGGAATATTGCGATGCCAGCAATCGTTGCTCGATCAATCGCTATTTTATCCGATGCCGGGCTTGGGATGGCGATGTTTAGTCTTGGTACCCACTCTTCTCTCGTTTGAAATCAGTTTATTTAGGTTGTTCATGTTAAATGGTTACATATTATGGAGATGTGTGTAGGGTTGTTCATGGCATTGCAACCTAAAATCATTGCTTGTGGAAATACCATTGCTTCATTTGCCATGGCGGTTCGGTTCATCACTGGACCGGCGGTGATGGCAGCTGCCTCCATCGCTGTTGGGCTCAGAGGAGTTCTCTTGCACATTGCTATAGTTCAGGTGATGAAAACTAAACACAAAAATTTAAATGACTATCATTATAATGTAAATGTAATTAATGTTTGTTTCATTTGTAGGCTGCCCTACCTCAAGGGATTGTCCCTTTTGTGTTTGCGAAAGAATACAATGTTCATCCTGACATTTTGAGCACTGGGTTTGATCTCTACTTCGACCTCTATTCTAGTAAAATCCCTAGCGTCAATTTATAACACTTACATGGTTTTTCTTTTTCTTTTTTATCTTTTGCAGTGTTATATTTGGGATGCTGATAGCTCTACCAATAACTTTGGTTTATTACATTTTGTTGGGACTTTGAAGATGCAAAACAGTGAAAGGTGCAACATTGGGAGGGACAAAGATTGGTCTTTTTCTCTCTCTAGAAACACAATTTTTATCTAACTAAAGAAGAAAAAGATTTGTTGATGGGGAAAAGAGGGAAAAAAGTGTTGTTAACTTTTCTTTTTTTGTTTGTTGTAATTTTTTGGCCTCTTTTTGTGCTCAATTTCTTTTGTTCTTTTGATGGGGGGAAGTAAGTAAATGAAAGCTTCTTAAGATTTGTCTCTCAACTTCAACTACCCTTTTCTCCCCCTAACAAAAACATAATAATAACTTGAAAATGGTATAAATAAGTAATAATTGGAATTTAAAATTTTAAAAAAAAAATGAAACGTCTTTTAATAAAACAAATTGAGTACAAAACAAATTATTAATTCAATAAATAGGGTTGCACTGATTCGTAAAAGTGAGTGTGTTTAATTTTCTTACCTTCTTAAGAATAATTTAAATACTTGATTAAATAGCAATACATTCTGTTTGTGGTCAAGTTAATTTAAAATATGTGTTAATTTAAGATTGGTGGTGATGATACTTGAGTAAGGTTCTCATGGCTTATTTTATCAACAATTATTGAAAATATATTTGATAAAAAATTAGTTTTGAAATCATTAAATGGACATAAATTAGAATGTTATGAGTAGTAGGAAGGGTTGGCTATTTAAAATAAAAGAATAGAAATTCCTAAATTATCATCAATTGATGGAATAGTTTATTTTGATTCCTATTTCATAACTAATATTTAGGTAATGATGACTAGATTTAAGCATAAAATGGAATTGGGTATGGTTTGAAATGTTGTATATTGAATGAATAATAAATTTGTCAAATAAAATAGAGGGTAATGATGAAATAAAGAAATCGTAAATATGATTGTAAGTAAAGAAGGGAAGATTAAGAATTTGTGAGGTAAGTGTTGATTGGAAAGGACCCCATTGGGGAGCACGCTGGTGTACGAAATTCATGATATGTATATATATGTAGAGAGGGTGAGTGAGGGAGGAAGGGAGCGGCTGCTATATCATATAAAATTAAGAATAATAATTCCTTCTTTTCTGCTTTGCATTTAATTCTGCCATCTTTTTTTACATTTATTTATAGGTATTTTATTATTATTATATATTCCCATATTCCAATATCTCAAATCATTATGACCTCTTTACCCTAAAAAACTAAATAATAATGCCCCATCCATCATTTCTATCTGTCAAAAATACCACCCCCCATTTCCCACTAACCCACCCTTTCTTTTCTTTTATTATTTTCTCACTACTTTTCTTATTTCTATTTTTTATATATATATATTCTCTTCTTTTAAATATCCATCCCTTTTTGTTACAAAACCTAAAATACATTTTCAACTAACTTCATCATATTTCATAAATTAATTCATCAATTTCTAATGTGTTTTAACCCCATATGTATTTGTAATTGCATCGTTTTTATCATATACATATATTTTTATTATATTTATTATTACGCGTTACCTCGCTTACTTCGTGGTTAAGCATAACAACAATAATAATAGTAACGATAATAACATTACGTAATTCTTAGGTATTTGAATTGAGCATTTGTGGTTTATACTTCATCACAAATTTAGAAGTAAATCTCATGTGTTAGTACAAATGCATAATATAAGAAAATAATTTCAAAATACAATCAAATCGGATTCACGTTTTTTTTGTATTTTTTGTATGGTTCTAACATGTTCATTCAAACTTCCTCAAATATGAATGTTTTCTTTTTAAAAACAATAACTAAGTAAATATTTTATGTTTTTTAAATAGAATATTTTTTTTAAATAATAAAAAATAAACTATTTATCTTTTATTGAAAAATTATTAAAAAAATAAAAATTCATTACAATTAGTTTTTTTATATGCTATATTTTGGGGATCTTTTATATGTCATAAAAAATATTAGTTTCTTTAAATATTTTAAAAAATAGTAAATTTTATAAAATATTTACATAGAATCGATAATTATTGATATTCTACAAGATAGAATTCAAAATTTTGCTATAACTTATAAATATTTTAATTTATTTTGCTATTATTAAAAATGTCTCTAAATTAATTTATTTAATTGCTTTCCTATAAAACAAAATTGTTTTTTTTAACAAATATAGTAAAATAGTGAAAAGTTTTCTCATATCATTATATATATATTTTTTCATGATTATTAGAAAAGTTTTTGTTTTCTAAAGTAAAAAATTTAAATATCATACCTGCTGTAACTTTCATTTATGTGATAAAAAGATTTTATAATTTAATAATCGGTGGGATGAAAAATGGGAGGTTGAATCTTCAACATTTTCAAATCAAATAAGTTATTACAAGTTCAAGTATTGGTGAAGCTCTTAAATGACATCTAAATGTAGTAATAATCACAACGTTTATAGTTCGAATCTCCTATCTTCGATTCTAAAAAGAATCAAAGCTTGAAAAATCTAAATAAAAAAGGTTCAATTTATCAAATTAGGGGTAGAGAATGTCTTTCAAACCACCAACGTGGTGAAAATCAATTTTGAAATCAAGGAGATTTATTATAAAAGTTGAATTCCTAAATATAAGATGGAATTGTTGTTATTATTAATTATAAGTTAGTGAGAGAGCAAGAGCATTGTGAAGGAAAGCAGAGAAGAGTACTCTGTTTTTGTTAATAAAAATGTTTTGAAGTGCTTCCTTTTATTATTATTATTTTGGTTGAGAAAGAAATAGATTAATAGTTATGAAAGGTTGATGGGGTCTATGATGATGATTGTGGCAATAGTGAGTAACCCATATTTGAAAATTTAATGTTTATATTATATCTAGTTATACATTTAAAAAGAATATGCACCACATGTGCCTTTAGAGCATTGGCCCCTTTTTAAGAAACTTTTTTGAGGGTTTTTAGCTGACCCTTTTTCAAGTTTCAATAGCATATGCCCCTTTCTTTTTTAGTGAAAGTACATTTAGGAAGTCATTTAGCATCATCTCATGCCTTGACTATATTACCAAAATCCAACCCCTTTTCATATATAATATCAAATCTCAACTTGTTTCTATATACATTTATATATTATTCCTTCACTTCATTTTTTTACTTCTTACAAACTGCTTTTATAAGAAATTGTTAGATCATACAAAACAACAAATTTAACCTAATAGGTTACCTTATCCTTCCTTCTATTATATGATTCTTTTTTTCAATTACTTTCTACCCTTTTGACCACTATTTTAGTTTATTCTCACCATTTTTTCAAAACTATGATATTATTAGAAAAACGACTATTAAAATTAAAAGATTAATGTTCATTTGAAATTAGGTCAAAGAATAGCAACTTCTTATGACTATTTTAAAAGTGTATTAATTAACTTTTAAATCCTAACGATTTTAGAATCTCTCCATTTGGCAATTTAATTGCTTCAACATTATTCTACTCCAGCACTAAAATGTGTCCTATTCATTTAACTTGTTTTTTTAGAAGTGAAAACTATCTTTACATATCATTATTAGTTTTTCTCAATATATTATTCTTTATCTTCATTGTATCCTCGAGTTGAATGAGAGGAATCCTAAAAAATAGAAAAGTAAGACTGAAAAGACTTAAAAGATGCACCTTCGTTTTTTTTCAATTGCTCAATCATTTGAATTCAAAAGTTAAGTATGTTTTGACTTGAAATAATTCTATTTCAAGTGAACTCTTAAGAAAATTTCTAAAAGACATGCGAGTTAGAGCAAAGTATGTTAAAATAAGTGAGAATGACGCTTTCAAATTGAATGGGATGCAATAAAATATTAGAATCATCCAAGATGAGGCTACATGGGACATGCGGAAGATTGGCATTCAAAAAATTTAAAGATGCTAAGTTTACCAATAAAGCAAAATGATTCCTCTCTCAATTTTACTGGAATATATGAACTATTTGTATATCTATGCATACATACATTTATAAAGTCAAGGAAGATGAGTGATTATTCCAAATGCAATTTGTTTTGAGTTGAAGGAAGAAAGAGTGGAATGATATGACTTGTAAAGGACCAATTAATAATTATTTACTTTACCTTATTGTATTCTCAAAATGAAGTTGTAATTTTGCATAAATCACTAAAATCTAATCCCATTTGATACACAAATCTCATTTTGAAGATGTGCATATCCTCCTCTTTTAACGCCACTATCTTCTATTATTCAATTATTACCCATTTAGGTAATTGTTACTAAGAATGTTTTAAGACATATTTGTATAACTATCTTATTCTTTCAAATATATATAAATAATAATTCATCACTTTTATCTTTTCAAAATCACTCTAAAATCGTTTCTATATTTTCAAAATTAATTTCGATGGTATAATAACATGTGAGTGTGATATCCAAATTTTATTTTATCTTTTAATTTTAAAAATTGTAAACTCACCAAAAAGTGATTTCAACTATTTCAAAATTATGTACAAATGATTATATTAATTTATTATATTAGTTTACAAAGAGATTCTCATATCTTACCTATACTATTCCCTTGAAAAAAACTGTTTGTTCATTCATTACTCGTTACTAGTTAATTCGTTACTAGTTAATTTATTATTAAATATATTATCAATATGAACAATAGTTTAGTGGATGTGTAATCAATTCGTTAGGGACAATAAGTCTCATTATAAGTATTTTTACGACATTATGATATTATCATAAACTTTGATAACTTTAGTTTGGGTTGTCTAAAGTGTCACCTGATAATTAAGATGGTTGTCCTCACCTTATATATACTCTTGATCATCTAGTCAACGTGGGACTGGACATGTTCCCAATACTCCTCCCCTCAAATGGAGAACCACTTAACCTCTCATTCAATAGTGACTAATCTATTTTACTTTTATATAGGCTAACTCCTTTTCGTCGGAGCACACCGTCTATCCAATAGAGTTCAACTACGAATCACACGTCATGATCTACTTTCAACCTTCCTCTACGTCTTTGTTCGAGGTTTGAAAATTCTTCTACTCTACATGACAAATCAAGGACACAATACTTCGACAATACTTGTTTTGGGACAACAACCCTCCCTCTAAATATCCTAAGACGTATGATACATGTTTACGACTTTACTTTTGATTTTATAAAAAAGATATTTATACCAATAGAGATAGTTATTCTCTCTTATAAATACTTATGATCATCCTCGTCTAACAACGATAAAGCTTTGGTCACATTTTGGACGCATGATCATAAATATTTGATATATAGTGTAATTTCCAAAAAAAAGAACAGTTATCAATTATGATTTTTCAACGAACCTCGGGTGGCCGGCATTTCATCTGATTCCGAGTAAAACACTCCGGCGAACAATTCAATAATGAGATATTGAAGTTGAGAGCGAAAATTGAACCCAAAACCAGATCTCGCCAGGCCCGATTATTTGAACAAAATCGCACATTCGAATCCAAAATTCGAAATATCGCAAGGGAGGACGACCGGCAAATCCCAAATGGATTCACTTCTTGCCAAAAACTTCCGAATCTTCGCTCCGGCGAGGTGCAGTCGAATTAGGTTCTCTTATGGAGAGTATGAATAAACGAACTGATAATGAAATGTCTAAATAATACAACATTTTGAGGAGTTGAAGTATTTATATTGGTAAGCTTTTTTCTTCTTTTATTTTTCGCAAATATTTGATTAAATTTCCCCCACACACTTTCGTGGATATTTTTTTTTTCACTTCACGTTATAAAAAAAACATTCATGAAAGGTAAAAAAGAACTAAACAATAAAATGTCATTATCAATAATAATAATGTGAATGAATTAATTTATTTTTAATTCTATTTTAGAAATAAAAGACATTTTATTGATAAATCTCAACACTTAAACTTACAAACGTCAATTTGAACTACTTTAATATTTTGGTAGATGAATTAAGTATCACCTTTATATCCTATTGAATACTATAAATTTAATCTTTAGAAAATTGTTGATAAAAATTATTGAGATAGTAAAGTAAGCACACAATTAATTATTAGAATGAAATTTATTTATGATTTTGGCATCAGAGATGGTTTTGCTAAGGTATGATTGGAAATTGTGTAACATGTTTTCAATAGTTGAATTAAAAGAAAACCAAAGTTAAAAGTGTAGGTATTGACCAATATGAGTCCAAACTAAAAGTGAAAGGACCAAAAATAGTATTTAAACCATTTAATTAAGTATTTAGGGAGTGAGTCTATTTTGTAAAGTTTATTTTAAGAACAAAAATTGTTGGATAGAGCACTTTTATATTCTTAAAAGTCTATTTAAACAATCTTAAAGCCCGAGGAATAAA
Organism: Cucumis sativus; assembly: GCF_000004075.3. Lineage (NCBI taxonomy): Eukaryota > Viridiplantae > Streptophyta > Magnoliopsida > Cucurbitales > Cucurbitaceae > Cucumis > Cucumis sativus. Next base: position 19,021,732 of record NC_026658.2, read on the forward strand.
ACTTAAAAATAAAAAAGAAAAGAAAAAACTAAAATATACCATTTGTCATATATACATATACACACATTGCTTAAAAGTAAGATATTACTCTTATCAGTTTTGAGTTGAACAACTCTTTAATAGTAAATATTAATAGTAATAACACTATCATATAACTTTATTTTCAATATTGACCATACACATATTTTGTTTATTTCTATATATAATTTTTTTTTGGAAGTTTTTGATATGTAAAATTATTCTATTTTCTTATGTTATGAACTCTAGTTTATACAACACTTGAATTTATATACTTGAGGATATAGGAAGCTGTAAGTTTGATTTTTGAAAATTATATGTAGAGTTTGATATCTGAAATTCAAATTTAAAAAAACTGTAATTTATGAGTCATATAGATCAAATACACATTAAAACTAATAGATATGATTTATATGATGTATAAACTATGAAAATTATAATACATAAAAATTTGAATCAGTTTAGAAAAAGTATATGTATGAAAAAGTATATATATATTAGGATGGAGGTCTTTTAAACAAAAGTTGTAACAAATATGAACACAGAAGACTCAAAAAAGCCACACCATGGTGCATCTTTTGATCCTAAAAGAGAGATGGTGTATAGGAAGGCGACAATAAAATAAAAGTGAGAAGAAAAGAAAGACTAAAATAAAGAATTTAATTTTCAAAATCCAAGAAAATAAAGAACTTAATCGTTGTGAAATTTTAAAATAAAAGTAGAAGAGATCCAGCAGACATCATACCCACCCCCCTGTAGAGAAAGAAGAAGAAACAAGGGACGAAACAACCCCAAGTCTCTCGTAGTAAAAGAAACAAAAAAAAGAAAAAAAAGGTAAATTGTGATCATTTTTCAGAGTAAAGTTTAGAGAGAGAGAATTGTTGGGGAGATCGGGGGACGGGGGGGAAGCGTGCGTAAAGGAAGCCGACATAGAAGGCCCCGCAGGCACTGCCAAATGCAATCATAGCGGCCGCTCTCTCTGCTCCCGCCGCCTGCTCCCTTTATTAACAACTCTCTCTCTCTCTCTCTCTATTCCATCTTTTCATCACTTTTTTTCCCTTTTCTTCTTATTCTATCTTTAACACTCTCCCCTCCTCTCCGGTCTCCTCTACTCTTTTATGACCTCAAATAAATAACCATAATAATAATAATACCATTTTTTGCAAAATATTTTCATTTTTCTTCCTTCATTTTATTTATCTAAATCTTTTGTTTTTGTCCTAATAAATTCATCTTTACTAAAACTGTTTCAATAATAATGAGTACACAACTTCTTTTTTTTCTCTTTTTACTTTTATGAATATGCCTAGTTGGTTGTTGAGTTTTATAACTATATATTTTTATTTTTATTGTTTAAATAGTTTGTTTGGTATAAAATTTGAAAAACTACAACAAATTCAATCAAAAAAACTTGTATTTTACGTTTTCACATGTGTTTAGTGGTAGCGTAACAAATTGGAATTTAAAAAAAATGTAAAAACAAGGCACAACGAAAACACATATATAAAGAAAATTGCATTGTTATAATAAAAATATTTAGAAAAAACTGTTTATGTGGTTTTTTTTTCATATTACAAATATGACAAGTAGTCAGTGGTATCATATGACTATTAAAAAATTATCAAAGAGTTGTCGACTTTTAAATTTGCTACTTTTACAATTTAAAAAATATAGTGACATAAACTCATTATCATACCTTTTTTTTTTTGTTTTTTTACAAGTGTCCCAAAATATAATATTAAATTTAATAAAGTAATATAAATAATAAATTAAAAAAATAAGATTATCCAAAATTATTCCCCAACTCCACTATATGTGTTTTGTACTATATAATCATAAATTATAAAATTAGTCTTAATTATTCTAAAGTTTAGTTGAGCTATTATTAGTCTATAATCTATAAGTAAAAAATTGGTTAAATTACAAATTTAGGGAAGAAAGTAAGAATTTAGGAATTGGAGACTAAAGTTTATTGAAAATACATGAACTAAAATTTCACAATTAAAAGTATATCAGATTAAAACAAAAACAATTTTTAAAAGTATAAATATAATGATATTTTAATCATTAATTTTTACTTTAGTAATAACTTTTAATTTAACTAATTTTAATAAATTTAAAAAGATAGTTACAATTTTAATCTTAAAACTTTAAAAAAGAAAAAAAAGTTGTTTTAATTTTAATTATTTAATAAATTTGTAATCATGTATTGTTTGAAAATATGATATATTTCTTATAAAGAATGTATTACATTTTCCTTTATTTACTCACTCGTTACTTATACTTTTATTTTTAAAAAATAAAATACTATGTATAATTGTTTTAGTATTTCCTTTATAAAGCTAGAAAATATATTCACATATCTCTCATCTTATTTATAAATAATAATCTAAAATCAATCTACCTAATATACTAATGAATTTTTTCTATATTTCTTTTAAAATTACTATTTATTGAATAGAAAAGTATAGGTTTGAAAAAAGAATGATAATCAAACTAGAAAATTGAATGGCAACATCTTAACTTTAATTTTAAGTTTGACTTTTCTACTTTTACTTTTGTGTCTTTATTGTCGATAAATTTTGCAACCATGGATCTTATATGTCACATCACTAAACATTAGTAGAGCATAAATGAAAACATTGGATGCTCATTTTTTTCTTTCTTCCTTCCTCTTAATTTGGGTTGGGTTGGTTTGGGTTGTATACAACTGTCACAATTTGAGAAACAAAGTTCAACCTTGTATTAGATATTGAGCATACGAGCATATGTTTGTGAAAAAAAAAGGATAAAAATCGATCAAATAATTTAATAGCATTCCCTAAAGTGAATGTTACAATATTTAGTGAGACCGAAATTATGCTAATAGAGAAGAAGAGTTGATTTTATTAGAACCATATATATTTATATGAAAATTTTATTTTTCAAACGTGTGATACAAATTATACAATAATCTTGTACTTGTTGTACACTAAGAGCCTATTTGAAAATATTAAAATCCTTAATGATGAAAAGGAGAACGATATATAAAATCAAACTTTTATAAATTATTTGTATCTCTAGAAGAGATCATAGTTTTCATTTTAACCTTCTAAATATGATATTCTTTGGATGTCACAAATTACTTACAATCTCCTAAAAAGATGATTATTCATTTTCCCCTGTTGTATATGGATGAAATATTCTGATTTCTTTTGAATCTTTTGGCAAGAATGAGAATAATTAATATTTATGTGTTGCATATAATACATCTATGCATATTATACTTGAAAGTAAACAATACGTCTTCAAGACTTGATAGTCTTGATATACTTTACTATCTTTGTAAATCTATCAAAGAGAAGTTTAGTAAATTGAAAATGTACTATAGATTGTAATTGATACCATCTAGAGAAATTGATGATAAAAATAATATATGTGATATGCATACATTATATGTAATCTTCTGCTGGTAGTGCATATAGAAAACCTATCTACTTTTACTTTTAAATTATATTACACACACTCATATAAATGATATATATGCAACAATGAACTTGAAGTTCATTGATCCAAATATAATTTTATTTGACATGGGAGTCATTTTGGGTCAATAATGAAATTAATGATTGGAAATATACATTGAGAAGAACTAGAAGATTTTGTCATGTATAATAAATTGTCAAGGTCTCTTGTTCTCAATGTTGAAATTTATGTCTTACTTGTGGTTTGTAATCATATTCTATTCAATAAAATCGTTATTGATACTATAATCTTAAAGCCAATAAGCTAAGGACCCAAGGCTATTATTGAATAAACTTGAACTTTATGTAGAGATATAAACATAGATCAAGTTCGAGTATATAACCTAAATAGTTTATTGTATACAAACATGATTGGACACCTTATTCTAGGGACACTATGGATACGGCCCGCTTTGTAGTTAGTACAAACGATGTGATCCTAAATTGTTCATGTATAGACATAGAAGTGGGGCATCTTATGTAAAAAGTTTACATAAGACTGAAACCATGAAATAGTCACTTTTAGGTTATATAACACCGTTGACTAATAAAATCGACTGTTTCTTTTATAGATATCCAATGTAACGTGAATCTTAATTACGAGTTAACTATGAACTTCTGTTCACATGAAATTATTTTTAGATCTGCATAAGTGAGGGCAGCTCTCAATGGCGTTGGTCCAATAAGCTCTCCATTTCAGGGGTAAGATCGAGTGGATAGCTAGGGACATAGGGTACAAAGACGAAATTCAATCTTACCCGTTTTAGAGTTAGTAGAAAGAGCGTTCCCTTGAGAACTGAATTCAAGTCTTGAACAAGGGGTCACACCCTTTCATTGGCCCGAGAGGGATTCCGTTTAAAGATTAGATCTTAAACCAATTGTTCAACAATGGACCAGTGGGACTTAAGGAGCAAGATGTAGTCTAGAGGGTAAAACAATACTTTGACCAAGTCGAGAGTACGAACAATTTGTGAAGGATTAACTTACTTAACATGATTATATCATATGGATACAAATATATCTATAGTGAGGGGTAAATGCAACTATGAGACTTTAGTGGAATGACCTATTTGTGAACGAAGGTTGATTAACTCGGTCTAAAAGAGTTTAGTCAGTTAATCTCGGATCATTGAAGCCTATGATCTATAGGTCCATTAGGTTCCTCTGCTAGCTCGTAAGGAATCAACTTAGAACATTATGATGGAAAATTTTGAATTTTTTGAATTAGGTAAAGAAAGAGAAACTGATGAATATATTTGATATAGTCATTGGTTATAAGCTTAAGATAGAGCTTCATGTTTGAATGCAATTTAAATATTAAAAATATGAATATGGATACATATTTGGAAGCTCGAAATTGATGAAAATGGTCAAATTTGTAAAAAGTCAAAATGTTGACTTTTAACTTTGAAAAGTTAAACTTTGACCGACTTTGTATTCAAATGTAATTTGAATTTCGGAGAAATGAATGCGGATTCATACTCGAGAGGTCGAAATTAGTCAATACGGTCAAAATGGTAAAATGTCAAAATGTTGACAAAGACTTGAAAAGTAAGACTTTGAATTTGATTTAAATGTTAAATTACCATATTGCCCTCAAACTAATTAAAATAATAACACCTGTTGAGATTTGGCAAGCTTATCACTTGCATGTGATATGCAAGTGGCTTATTACATGCAAGACTATCCACTAAAAATGCCAAGTGATGAGATCAGAAAGCTTTTGCATGTAGTTTGCTTGTAAAGTGGTTTATTGCAAAGATGAAAGGACACATTGTTTTTTAAAAAGAAAAAGAATTAATTTTGTAATTGTGAATTACAAAATAATCTAAGAACCTCTTTCACTCTCAACAACAAAAAGGATCAATAGTTAGGTTCCTCCAAAAAAGATATCATCTCTCTTTATTTTTTCTTCCACCATTTCAAGTCTCACAACTCAGTTCCAATTTCGAAGAATAGCATAACTCTAATAGTAGTTTCGACTTCAAATTTGTGAAGAGAATACAAGAGAAGAAAAACGTCAAAAATAAGTTTTTCTATTAACCACATCTTTGTTTATATTAGGGTTATTATGCATGTTTTTTTTTAGTAAGATTTTAACGAGACATTTATTTTATATAATATAGACATCTAAAGGGGGAGAATTATGAATATTTTAAATTAAAGTTAACTATTATTAGATGTCCATAACCTCCTCTAGGTTACAAATTAATCCACTAACCTCTCCATCAATTTCCATAACATTTTTTTTGTCTTTATTTATATTTGATTTTGTAATCAATATTCTCACGACCTTACAAATAGAGGGTGTAGAATGTAGAGATAATTTGTAGAGACACCACGCTGAGTTCAATTATTTTCTATACTCTTTTCTCTATTCTTTTTTTACGTTGTTTCTTTGTTTTTATTTAGTTTGATTGTTCTTTGTTTTATAACAAGTATAGTTTTTTTTTAGAGTAGTTTAGCCTTAATTAAACAAAACAGAAGCATACGTGTTAGATATCAGTTGAAGTCATGATTATCAAATTTTGATCAACATGTTGCCTTTTTTTTTATCAATATTTCTAACACTTTTATATATGTGGCATCAACATGATTTGAGGAGGAATAAATATTTTCACTATAGGGTAAAAATATTCCCCAGACGTAGAAAATAATTAATAACAATGAATGTAAGTTATAATATAAATAATATATCACTAAAGGTGTAAAATGTTTATTTATTAATTTGAAAAGAAAGGAAAAAAAAAAGGAAAGAAAAAAAAGAAGAAAAAGAAAAGAGAGATTTGGTTTGAATGAATAATGATATTAGTGAAAGGAGACAAATGCATTGAAAATAGGAGATGTGGTCGGGGATTCCTTTGTTTGAACTTTGAACAAATTGGATTTTCTTTTCTTTTCTTTTCCCTTTTTCACTCTTCTGTCTATTCAATCTCTTCCCCCCCTACGTCTTTTCCATTTCTTCATTCACAAAAGTTTTTCTTTTTCTTCTAAAACTATACTTTTTTTTTTCTCTTTTTAATTTGCTCACTAATCAATTATATTTGTCCTTCACTTTCAACTTTTACACTTCTAATTTTATTTTTTTAAAACTATATATTTACTTTCCTGCTTACGTTTAACATAATTCATAAATTATGGAGTGAAAGTTTAAATGTAATTTTAATAGTCATTCTACGTAAACAAACTTAACTCATTATACTTCTTTTAAATGAATTCTTAGACATATTAGAGTCCTACTAGAAACAAAAGCTGTAGTGCCACAATCATACATCGAATATACTTAGTATTTGGTACAGTATTTGAAAACGAATGATTTAACAAAAACATAATTGTATTTTATGTTTTTCACATATTTATTTGGTGACATATTAAAAATTGGATTCTAGTTTTAAAAAATATTTAAATATGTTTCATATATCATAAAACTAATCTTACTTATCCACACTGTATATAAGATTTAGTTGACAATTAGCTTTTATTAATTTATTTATAAATATAACCCATGTTTAAAAAAATTGGTTATATTACAATTTTAATTTTTATTGTTCGGAGAAAGTTAGAGTTTAACCTATAGTTTGATAAAAGTTCATATATAATCCTTATGATTTGATAACCTTTATAAATAGTTCCAACGCGAACATGATTATTTTCTATGATTTTATCCATCTAAAACAACCAAATTCTATCATTTTAAAACCATACTGACCAAATTTGTAACTTAATCTAAAAATTTATATAATTATTATTTTGTATTATGATATGATTTATAATGCATTACATACTACAAGTTATATTTAAAATTATGAATTGAGCTGGTAACATATTGACATTTTGTATTTCTAAATGATTTTAATATAATTCCACTTTTCAAAGTGTAAAATTAAAATTCTCGATATAATGAAAATATAAAAAAAAAGCTGTCTTTAGAATTTGCACCTTTTAGATCATAGAATTCGAAAATAGTTTTAGAAAAACAGAATTTGGATTGTTTGTCAAACTCATATCATTAAGTGAATCTAAAAACATAAGATGAAATCTGAATTGTCCATCTTAGATACTAGTAATTTGCATTTATAATTTTATTTTATAGGGGAATATAAATTTTTGAAATGAATCAATAACGATTAGAATAACACCCTTGAATAAGGGATCACTAATAGCGTTGTCTATAAAAAAGATATGTCCTCAACTGCTCAAAAAAATATAACAATTCTTTCAAAGATCTTATGTTATAACTAAAACGACGATCATTTAGACTCAACTGCTTGTAGATCTAAAAACAACCCAAGATAAATGAGAAAGAAGAGACCATTCTCTTTTTTTTTTCTTCGTAGAAGTGAGGGAGGAAAGCTATCTTCTTCCCAAATTAGGTGAAATTGTTATTTAGAAAATAAATAAGTAAATATTAATATCAACATTTTCTATCATACCCTATAAAATGGTAACTTTCCAACTCTAGCTCCTAATGATTTATTTTGCTTTTTATTTTATTGAAGTTACAAAGGGATTTTTATATATAAATAAATATAGTTGGTTTTAAAAGTAATTAGAGAAATAGAGTGGATTTGGAAGTAGTTTAGGGTAATCTTCCAATTCTCTCATGCACCTATACATACATTGTAATGGTATTGGGTTCAAAACTCTGTATATTTCTCCACGGTTGCATCCATGTCCATATGCACAAAGTTGATGGACATGCATCAATGTATGAAGACGATGGATCGACCTATGAATTTGATCTTGTACCAGCCCTCGAACCATAATATTCTTAGCCAAATATTGGCATCATCTTCATTGAACTATCATAACTAGTCTAGTATCATGTTTGCGTGTCATAAGAGACACTTCTTCCACATTATTGTAAACTTCATTGAGTTTTTCTTCTTTCACTTAAACACGTCCACTATGAACTGGTGGAGGACAATAGGTACATCGTACATGTAGTGTATCTTTTCCAATGTACCTCTCATTATTATTGCATATATCAAGAACCAATTGTAGATCATTTACAACATCACAAAGTCTACTGATATTCGATCTTTGTGAATTGTAAAAAAAAAGTAGAAAACATTTAGTTTAGTATATAATTTATAGTAATTATTCAATATTTAAATATGTACCATATGATCCATGACTACTACTCCCAATCGAGTGATGTAAAACCTCATAATAATTTTATACTAGCGGATGTATTCTTAAGTATTCTAAGAGATTATCATCGCACTATCAAGCGACCTTGTTTGACCAATCTGTAGTCTTCACGTCAATATTGTGTAGAAGTGGCTCAAATATTGCATTAGAATGAGATGTCTTGTTTAAAACCAAATTGTATCCTAGATCACCCTATCAGGATAAATGTCATTCATCAATATGAAAAAATATAATAGAATTGATGGTCCGCCATATGCTTGATCGTTCTTATAAAATTTTAGCAAATTGTTCATTACATTTTTGTAGCGATCCACCCTCGGGAATACAAGCTCATATAAAGTCATAATATTAAAGTCGTAATATTGCCCAAATGAGCCTACCAACTAACTTACAAACAGTGACATATCTAAATTTGTTTCATATAGTTTTTAAACTTTAATTTTTTTTTAACAATGATGAATAGATAGTGAAACATAATTAATGTTATTGAGAAATTTGTATGGATGGTAAAAATAAATAAATAAATAAATACAAAATAAAACTATTTACAAACATTTTGCAAAAATATTTGAAAATAACTCTTAATTATAATTTTTAAATTTAATTAATAAGTATTAACATTAAAATAAAAAAATAATAAACTATTAAAGTTAAAAGTGTGCGCAAGACAAATTAAAACAAAACTCAAACACGGAGTAAAGTATAATATTATGAAGCTTAGAAACCAGATTAAATTAAACTCAAAGCTTAACGACTAAATATGTAATAATTTAAAACCTAAGACTATATTGGACTAAAAATGTATTTTGTATCCAACAAATACAAGAACGTGGTTGTATTAGAGAAAAAACACATTTTGAAAAACGTTTTTTTCATTCTCTAAGATATTAACAATTTTTCAAATGACAGTTACAGATTAGGGGGAAAAAGTTTAATTGAATCATATATACCCATTTTCTAAAACTATATAAGCAAAATGATGATCAAAACTTGAATGTGATTATGAGAAACATCCTTCGGAAGAAGATAACAAAGCATATGTGAAAGAGATAAGTATGTAAAAATAGTGTTTATATGTTTAAAGGCTTCCAAAACCAAAGAAGGCCCAAAGTCCTTATGAGCTTTGATACAGATTAGGTTTTAAGCCCATCTATCTGTAAAATGGGCTTTCCCAAACAAAATTGATTGAGGCCTATTGCATCACGAGAATAACAATGGACAAGGACTTAATAATATAATTAGGGTAGATGGCCTACAATGTTATACCACATTACAAAATTATTTACCTAAATTTTCTAAAATTTTCATAAATCTCTTAAATTTACTAATATTTTACCCAAAAATTAATTTCATACGACCAATTTACCCATATTTATTATTAATAATATATTAAAAATAGAAAAATAAAAAAAGAAAGTGAACCATTATTAAGAATTGCATTTATTAGATATCATATGTACATATGATAAGTGATTAATTCTATTATGGTAATAGTCTCTTAATTATTTTTATTTTGATGATTTTGTTAAAAAATTATTCCCTCTCGATCTCTCGATCTCTCGATCTCTCGATCTCTCTCACACTTTTCAATCTCTCTCTTCGTCCATTCTTTCTTTTGTTTTGCATTGTTTTTCATATATTCAACCTAATTGAAGTATATATTGAATAATACGGTGTATATTTTATGAATGAAGAGTTTTTATATCAATTTGTTTATAGAAGGTGGATCAACAATGAGAGAAATCAAGGACGTGGGTTACAGTTTAGGAAATTAAAAAAAAAAAAGTTTCATTATTCGAAGACGTTGAATATTGATTTCATTTTCTTCACTAAAGACACCGAATAATAGTAGATTGGGGGAAGTATAAGCGATGAAGAAAAAGAACATCGACGGCCAACTGGTGTAGTGATCTTTAAAAAAAAATGGCAAAAATTTAAGGTTAGTAATAATTTATATTTTGTATTTGAAATACATTAGTGTATATTGAGTATATTGAAAATAACATTATTTATGTATTATTAAATATATGAAATAGTATATATGTAACAAATCACATAAAATGTATGTATTATGCAGTAGTATATATGTAAGAATTAAAAAAAAAATACTGATCGGATACATAATCAGTTTATACAGTGGCATATAAATGCAGTAAAAAAATCACAAAACATGAAAAAAAAAATATGTGTATGTATTATTGGATATATATATTGATAAAGAAGCTTAAGTAAAGTTAAGGTAAGGGTTCCTACTACTAGACTCAATAATGAAATTGAGATGTATTGAGATGTATTGACTATATGGATTCCACTTAACTGAGATGGACTGATTGATATGCAAATGTACATCTGATAACCGTTCAAATGTACATCTGATGACCGTTTGACTGTATGAATCTTACTGAACTGAGATGGATTGACTGATATGTAAAATTTGCTATGATGACTGAACTGAGGACATTGAATTAATTAAATTGTGGGTTGTTGACTGTTACGTTAATGCATAGGTAGTGTACTGTAAATTTAATTGACTGAACTGAGGTGAGTAACGCTTATGTATAAGTTTAATTGTTTGAGGAACCGTTCTAATAATATTTGATTATGTACTAGATTGGGTAATTTGACTGTATATGTGTTGAACTGAAAGAATGACATGATGGTAGTTTTATATTGTAAATTGGGTCGACCGTTTTAAAGGTTAGTATGGAATGAGGGGAACTGTTAGCTTTATCTATAGGGTAGTGTGCTTTGCAGGTGTCCTGCGGGATCACCACCTGTTGTGCATCCTCTGGAGCACAAGACTGATAGGTGCATCCTTAGAAAGCACTAGACTGATAGATGCATCCTTCGGGAGCACTAGACTGATAGATGCATCCTTCGGGAGCACTAGACTGATAAGTGCATCTTTCGGGAGTACTAGACTGATATGCGCATCCTTTAGGAGCATTAGACCGATTATGTGCATCCTACGGGATCACAAGACTGTTATGATGTAGGGTATCTCTCAATAATAAGCTGATAATTTTACCCCTACCGGGACTAGTAATGGGTCTCTTACTGAGTATATTTATAATCACCCTTTCATGTTTAACTTTTTAGGCAAAGGTAATACAGGAGGCAGACCGACGAGGGACAAGAAGGAGATGTGATCGCCATAGGGGGATTTTCTTCAAAATTTCTTCCGCTTACAGTCTTTTATTTGTTTTACTTTAGCATTTGTGAATGAAACGAGTTTCATGTTTAGAACGACTGTTTATTTCTTGATTTTATAAACTATACTTTCGAACCTTAAATTTTGTTTGAAATAGGGCCCGAATAAATATTCTTCGATGTTTATTGATTGTAACAGGTTTTATAAACTCTTATGTTTAAAAGAAGTGTCTTTGTAATAGAGTAATGGCCTCAGTTTTGTTCAAAAAATTGGGTCGTTACACTATTAGGTGTATCAGGTGTACCAAAAGTGTATCAGTAGTAAGAGCATTTGTGACAATTTACATCTTGTATACGTGAGTTGGACTTTGTTTTTGCTATTTTTGCAAACAATAAATGAGTGTGCTATGAACTTTGTGAGTTTGTTTGAGGGCTCGTTTCAAAATATTTGTTCAGATTATTGTTCATGGGAACTATCGTGCAGTGGACGTCGGAAAAACCTTAATATTCCCAACACATCATTTATGGCGTCGGAAAAACATATATTTTTTATCGATGTTTCTAACGTCGCGTCGGAGAATATTTAACGGTATAATTATTTATTTCGAGCAGTCCCAATGGGGTTCACATGCGTCGGGGAAGAGAACCTCTCCCAACATCAACATTGGTGCGTCGGTAGAAACTACCTTCTACCGACATTCGATTTCCTAACGATTTTTTTGTGCGTCGGGAAAATCTTGATTTCTTGTAGTGTAATTGTCAAGAGAAGTATGAGATTCAAGCAACATTAAGATTGATTGTTGAGATGTTAATTCCGCTTACTAGGCGTTCAACATGCTATCTCGCGAGGAGGTATGCGTTGAATGTCTGGGCGGTCATGCCCCCACATAGTCGTATGAAGTGACCTTAGGATAGGGTGTGATAGTCGTATTTGAGCTATATGCAGAAGCATACCTTACAGTTTTTTCCATGTACGTTTAGTGATTGTCTTGTTGAATTTCGTTTTGGCTAGGGTTTGAAGAACATTGAGGTATGTTATCTTACCTCTTGTAACTCTTCATTTATGTCAACTTCTATGTCTTTTACCTCTTAATTCATTTCGAATATTTGAGTTAAGGTTTAAGTTTTCTTTATGTTGTGAACTACCTTAAGCAGAACTTTTTAAATATTGTATTGTACTTGAACCCTTGTCTAACTTGTTCTTACAGTTTGAAATGTTTGGTCTTTTTGTGTAGGTTATGCCTAAGCAACATGGATTTGAAAAGAGGAGAGATCTTTAAATGTTGTATCATTACTTCAATCATTGTAATCTCTTCTGTTCCAACTATCATTCATCTATCTTGCATTTGGGCTTTTTAGCTCAATTAAATTAGTATTTTGAGTGTACAGTGTGTGATTAAAGTTTGGTTACATTTGTAGTCAAGAGGTTAAGGCGTGTTATATTTGTGAACTACTCTAAACTCCTTCCTAGTGATGTGTTAGATTGAACTATGGATGAATATCTTTTCTTTTACTAGGTTACTATGTGAACCTAGTAAAGTGGAGATGCCCCAACCAACAATTGATATACAAGATCGTTTTGTAGAGTTAGTGTTAGCAACAAGCTACAATGTACTCTTAGCTATAGTGATTCTATTGATATTATTATTTCTCAACACAAGTGTTCTTTATATATTCTTCATAGTTAGTGGCTGTCAAAATTTCATTCATAGTATAAATGAAACTTGGTATTAAATGTGGTGTGTTATTCAATTCTTACTTTCTCCGTGTTATGACTATCACTCTCCATGTAATGACTATCACGTAGTTATGATAGTTGTAGATTAATAACATTTAAATAGTATATTAATAGATCGTGGAGTTGCTTGTGTGCTTGATTTATTAAGAAGTTAATTGTTCTTTTCCCATCCTTCTGACAACCTTAGTTGCTTGAGTTGATTAGTTCTTGTTTACGGTTTTGATAAATAAAGTGTGACTAATTAGTTACCTTTTAAGATCATTTTATAAGTACTTCAACTACTTGCCTCTTCAAACAATAGATAGCATGTAACTTATGTTACAAAGGCTCTTGGAAATGATTTTGTTTTCTTTCCAAGGATGTGAAATGCTTATAATATATATTTTTATTTTAAGTTTCCTTTTAAAATTGTTTTTGTACCTAATGGTCCAACCAATCTTAGACTCTAATATTCCTGTTTTGAATTTCAAGTGTTCACAATAAACAATCTTAGGTGTTATTCTACTCTAAGAATTTTTTAGATAGATTACATGTTTTCTTTAGTTGGTGGATTGTTTTACTCACTCTAATAGCTTTAAATGATCTTAAAACTTTGAGTTTAACTCTAAAATGGATGTGTTTTTTACTATAGTTCAGCAAGTAGTTGATATTTGATTAGAAACAAAACATCTTGTAAATGTAGTAATTTGGGACAATATCTTGTTGTGTTTAGATTATTCTTTGTAAAACTTTTACCAAGTTTTGGTTAGTAGTTTGATTGTAGGAATAGTTGCAAATTTAGCAATTAAATTCAAATTAATTAAGTGTATAGCACAATTTTAAAAAATTTGTAAATATAGCAAAATTTGTCAAATTCTATCAAGGATATAAGTCTATCACTGATAGACTATGTTGCAAATATTGGTCTATCACTGATATACCATATGAAGTCTATCAACGATACAAGTCTATCAGTGATAGTTTTGTTATATTTGCAATTTTTTTAAAATGTTGTTATATCCTTAATTATTATTGCTAAAATAGTCATCTATTACAATTTTCCTTGATTGTATTTACCCATTTGGAGGCCTTTGACAGTTTTCTTGTATTTAGTTTCTTTATCAACTTTATTCTTATATATAACATTTTAATTTTGTATTTGTACCAATTTGTGTTAAAATGGAATTAGTTGATGATGAAATTCATGTGAATAATAACAACTTCAAAAAATATAACTGTTCATATACTTTTTATCAAATTTTAATTTTTGATTTTTAATTTTTGAAATTAAACCTTTATAAACAGGTTCTTAAATTTTGTTTCTGTATTTAGAATTGGAAAAAGAAAACAAAGATTTATTTAAAAAATGCAAAAGCTAAAGAAATAAATAGAGAGAAGACCATAGTAAATTTAAAAGAAAGAAATAATAATAAATGTTATCCAAGAAATGTAAATGACGAATTTAGACAATTCCATTATCGTTATTCACATTCAAATCGATGAAAACACATAAGATGAAGAGCTTTTCAAATCACAAAAGAAAAAGAGAAAAGAAGCCAAGGCCTGAAAAGCTCATAATACAAACAAAGGCAGTTGAATAAACTAGATCTTACATATACATATATATCTTGTTACAAAGGTTAAGCAAGAAATTGAATTATATTTTTTCTTTCTTGGTTTTTGTGATGGCCCAACAAAGACAGCCTGGAATAGAAGGATCCAAACCAAACCCCAACCCCACTTCTATTATTCTTACTTTATTTCTTCCTTTCACAAACACAAATTCTCCTCTCACCTTACTAAAATAAAACATAATTCATTTGTCATCACATATAAAGCTTACAAAAAGAAGAGAAAGTGGAGATATTATGTGTTGCCTAACTTTGGTAACTATTTTCCTCACTTTCCCACCTTTTTTTTTTTTATTTTATGGTTGAAGAATGATGTATACATCATTACATTATAATTAATAACTACTCATTCCATCCTTACAACTTCTATAATTGTGTTAGAATGACAATATCATCAAGGCATATTTGAAATGACTTTCTAAACAACACTTCAAAAATCATTTCAAACTCTTTGACTCAACGAGTTGGAGTTTTGTTTGGTGTAAGAAGTTTATGCCCCACCCCAAAATTAGAAAGATGTCACTTTTATGTTTTATTAACTTCTTAAATTGGAGGTCTCCAACGCTCCAAACATCACAACTTCACTATATGTTTAGGCCCCAACTTCAAGTGGTGAAGTTATCTCCATTTTTTTTAAGAACAACTTTTTATTGTAAAAATGAGAGAATATATGAGCATATAAAAACCAAACCCACAAAAAGAGAAAGAGTTTGAAATCTTTTCTCTTTGTTTCCCACTTACTATTTGTTAAAGTATTTTTGATCTGTTGAAGTGTTTAATCAATCTCTTTTTCAACCTCTCTTTTTCATATTAGAACTTCATATTTGTTCCAATGTTTACCATTTTCTAATTTTTGTGTGGCTCAAACTATTATAATCCATCGACTATACTATCCGACCAACACTTCAAATACTCTCCCGAGTCTTTAGAGAACACATGCTAGTAGCTAAGGTTTGATGGGTCCAAAGTACAATAATTTAAAAATGTAAGAGACGGAGAAACATTAAAAAATTGAGTATTAAACTTGTAAGTTGCAATGTAAAATATAGCATTTTGTTTTTATGTTCTGTGTCTCACCTGAGCCTCAGAAACTTCTTCTGGTTTCCCTCTTTGCTTGTTCTTTGCCTTGATTTCTGCTCCCATTTCTTTTTGTCTTGTAGTAGTGATTCTTGTTGGGATTACCTAATTGCACAGACATTACAGAAGAAACCATAAACAAAAACAAAAGTATTCTTCATCTTCTTCTTTTCTAATCTGTAGTCTAATCCAATTTTGCTCCATTTCTCTACTTGGCATTGATTTCTCCTCAGCCATTGCCATTATCAGAGAATATTAAACAAACAAACTGAACAGTACCTTAGATGTTTCTGTCTCATGGATGAAGCTCATATTGTCTTAGTGATTTGATTTTTCTCCTATTTTCTTCCGCTCTTCGATTACAGCCCCTAGGGTTCCAAATCCATGGGAATTTGCCAGGCGAAGGTGATCGCAAACCCAAAGGCGAAATGCGAAGACAATACTGATTCACAAACCAAAAATCCCACATCCAATTTGCCGTTCTTCACTCCGAGTCCCCTGTCGAGCGTGTTCAAGAACTCGCCGTCAGTCGGTGCAAAGCGGGGTTCGCGTTCCCGTTCCCGGCCGTTTCCGCCGCCGTCACCGGCAAAACACATAAAGGAACTGCTGGCTCGACGCCATGGGTCTGGTAAGCCGAATCAGGTGCCGATTCCAGAGAACGAGGAGGGGGAGCGGGAGGGGGAGGTTGTGGATGTGAATAGAGAATTTGGATATTCGAAGCAATTTGTGGGGAATTATGAGATTGGCGAAGAAGTAGGGCGAGGCCATTTTGGGTTCACTTGCAAAGCTAAAGCGAAGAAGGGAAGTCTTAAGGGTCGGAATGTTGCAGTGAAGATCATCCCTAAATCAAAGGTTTGTATTTTTATTATTACTATTATTACTATTTCTTTTTTTTCTTCTCTTTTAAAACTTTACAATTCTATGTTTTTCTAAAATTTGGTTTATTTTTTCTGTATTTTATAAATTTAAATTTTGATTTGCATCTTAAAATAAAATCTAGACACACTGACATGCATATTAAAAATGTTATTTTTCATTTTACACCATTTGAATCATATATGAATTCAAATGGTTTCAAACACATATTAATATTAATTGAACTTTAATGAATTTGAAAATACAAATCATAATCTAGAATGGCTATAGATCTTAGTATCATTGTAGAGACTTAAACAAAAAAATATACAAAATATACAAAATTAAAAGGTCGTGAACATACCAAACTTTCTTTTTATTCTTGTAATTTTAGAACGTTTAGTTTGATCTATGTCTTTTGTTTGTGTTGGTATTTATAACTTCAAGATGTTGCTATTTTAATTCTTATTTTGATTAAAAAAACATTAAAAACTCTTAACTCCAAATTTATAAATATCATTTTTAAAGTTTAGTTTATGAAGCTCTAATGCTAAAAGTTAAATTGAAAAAAAATTAGATTAATATGAAAAAGGAAGAAACCAAGTTATTCACTCCTTAAAAAGAACTAAGGCCAAAACTAATGTTTTTGAAGTTCAAGTATTAGTTTTGAAATAAAACACAATTTGAAAATATAGATATCAAAGTACATGTCTAATTTCTATTTAAAAGAAGTAAATTGTAACAAATATAATAATATTTGAAAAATGTTACACTTACCCTTTATCAATAGCCAGTGAATATTTTGTAAAATTTACTATTTTAAAAAAAATTCTCTATTTTTTAAAGTAAAAACTTAAAATGGTATAATTATTTTAGAATGTTACAAAATTATTGAAGTTTATTTATTTAATTTTTTTGTCCTCACCCGAAAGTTTGCATTCCATTAATTTACTTGAGGTATATTATTCAATAAAAAGAACAACATTGCAAATGTTTTTATGTTTTATAATAGAAGTGCATATCAATTTACTTTTGAGCTAAACGCTCGTTTGCATATACACAAAATCAATTCTAGTTTGTATACGAAATTTAGAGGCAAATAGATTTTAGTTTATTTTTTTCGTTTGACTGCAATGGTACAATGGGAATGAGAGGATTCACTCCAAGCTTTTTGTCAATCACTCACTAACACATACTATATGTTTGTTAAGTTAGTTGTGCACATATCAAAATTCTAACTTCAAATTTTATTTTAAAATTTAAACTTTACTATTTCTTTTGGAATACCACTGATTATTGTGTGAAATTGAAGAATTATGACAACATATATGTAAAACTAACTTAAGATCTCAACTTTTTCCTTTTACAATAAAATATAGTTGCATAAATTTAGTCCATGAACTTTGACGATAATGTCTATTTCATTTTTAAACTTTATATATGTGTGTATATATGTGCATATATATGCATATTCAATACTATAAGTAGTTTCACTATTAACGGTGTTCACTAAATAATGAGTTGATGTGTCTTCTTGGGATCATGCGTTATTTTTTACAGATGACGACAACGATAGCAGTCGAAGATGTGAAAAGAGAAGTTAAAATATTGCAAGCTTTGAATGGACACAAAAACTTAGTGCAGTTTCATGGAGCGTTTGAAGACGATACTAATGTTTACATAATAATGGAGTAAGTTTGTGTTTGCAAATGTCTTATATCATTTATGTTTGTTCTCTTTTTATAATCGCGAGGTCACCTTATGGAAAAGAACAAATGTCTGACCCTATAATATTTGGCATCTCAAAACTCTTGTAGGTTATTTAATATTAGATCGTTGACCGCCATGATTCAAGCATGCGATGTTAAAGATTTCTGGATTTACAACTTGTCCCGTGATCACTAAGCTAACATAGTTGCCTCATATGTTTGGCCACATGAACATTGTCTGCTAGTCTGAGGCAAAGATTGTATAAGATTTTCTACTAATTCTTTGAATCCCTCCTACTTTTTTTTCATGTTCTTCAGGTTATGCGAAGGAGGCGAACTACTCGATCGGATGCTTTTGAGGTATCTATTCTCATTAATTTTTATTCACTTATGTATCGAAAAAAAACCTCTCACTAATATTGCATGAATAAACATAGATTTTTTTATAAAAAAAGTAAGAAAATTAGAAACACAAGAATTAACTTGAAAAAACTCTCGTTCAGATAAAAAAAGCCACAAACCATACAAAATCCACTATGTGAAAAACTATTACAAATACAAATCATAGTTCTCTTTCTTGTTCTCGTTACAATAACACTCTTTCAAAACTTTTGTACCACTCCGTCCATTGTTCATACTATGAAATTAGAGAATATAAAAATAAACTTTTGTACCACTCGGTCCATTCTATGAAATTAGAGAATATAAAAGTAAAATTTAACTAGAGTTAGCATGCACTCAAGCTTGAGGTGTTTGTAAGCGGGACGATTTGAAATTAATTTTTCCAAAACTCAATATCGGGTAGATTCAAGATGGCTATAGTGATTTGTAATTTATGTTATGTCTTTAGATACATTAGTTGCTGATCTGATGATAATATTTGAATTGCTTAGAGGTGGAATATACTCAGAAGAAGGTGCTAAGATGGTCTTAGTTCAGGTTTTAAGCGCGGTCGCCTTCTGTCATCTCCAGGGCATCGTCCACCGTGATCTCAAGCCAGAGGTACGGTTAGTTCTTTCTCATCAGATTAAAACTATTTATATAATCTATTCAAGACAAGCCGAGATCACATACTCATTTGATATCTTGCGGTTGTTTCTTTATGGTTAATTATGACGACGATTGACGAATGAGGATTCTCCTGTTGCAGAACTTTCTTTTCACAACAAAGGAGGAAGATTCAACACTAAAGGTTATTGATTTTGGACTCTCAGATTATGTAAATCCAGGTCAAACCTACCATTCGAGCCATGAGATGTTTCCTCTTTGTTCTTTTAGTTGGTTAGAAGTTGACATCTGATTATCTGAAATCTTGCAGATGAGAAACTGAATGATATAGTTGGCAGTGCATATTATGTAGCTCCTGAAGTACTGCAGAGATCATACGGGAGCGAAGCGGACATGTGGAGTATCGGTGTGATTGCGTATATTCTTTTATGCGGAAGCAGACCTTTCTGGGACAGGACTGAATCTGGTATATTTCGAACCGTGTTAAGGGAAGATCCGAGCTTCGACGATGAACCTTGGCCATCTTTATCTTCTGATGCAAAAGACTTTGTTCAAAGATTACTGCATAAAGACCAACATAAAAGACTAACTGCTGCTCAGGCTTTGTGTAAGTTTATTGAAGTGAAATATACTTTTACTCGAGGACAGTGGCTATAAATTTTGTCTAATGCTTTTCATCCCAATTTTATTCATAGGTCATCCTTGGTTGACAAATCATCCTGATGTCAAGATTCCATTGGATCTGATAGTTTATAAGCTCGTTAGAGCGTATATCTACTCATCATCTTTGCGAAAATTAGCATTAAACGTAGGTATTATTTTACGTTTATAATTTTCTTATGTTACTACAAGGGTCCCAATGTATCGCCCAAGTTTAGGACAGTTAAATGTATGAAATGATGTCGTATTTGAATGAGAGAGATCCTAAGGATATGAAGTGTGGTTAAGAAAGGCTTAAAAGTACACTTGTACAACAATGTGCACCTTTGCTTTTTGGTGGCTCAACTATAGGGATTTCAAAGTTAAGTGTCCTAGCTTGAAGCAATTCTATGTTGAGCGATTTCTGGAGAATTTTTCTAAAAAACATGTAACTTAGGACAAAATATGCTAAAAGAACACGTGTTTGTTTATGGAGATAGTCTTTACTCTTGGAAGCAGTTTAAGACAAGTAGATACCACTGTTAGGTTGCAAGGGAAGCATTAGGTGCCAATCCAGATTTCAAATTTTGATCCTAATTCTGAGTTTGGGTTGTTAATTCTACCATGATGCCTTGGGAAAGTATGAGTTAGATAGTTCGGCCGGTTATATGTAAACTTAGCTTAGAGCTCATTTGATAACTATTTCAAAAGCATAGATGATTTTTCATTGATCACAAAAGGAGAGTCATGCTAAAAGTGCAGTATACTTTGCTATGAAACATTTTAGACTTGATATGGAAGCCCTGGACTATGGGAATAAAGTTCTGCATTTCTGACAGGCTCTTGCAAAGACATTATCCTTCGTGCAGCTTGCTTATCTTCGAGAACAATTTGATCTCTTAGGTCCGAACAAAAACGGGTTCATTTCTATGCAGAACTTTAAGATGGTCAGCTCCTAATCCATTACCTCAAGTTTCTCCAAGAACAATATAATATTGACATTTTCTTACTGACTGTTGGAATTACATGAACAGGCTTTGATGAAAGCTTCAACTGATGCAATGAACGATTCAGGGGTGATAGAATACGTCAACATGGTAATACTCATAACGATTATGTTTTAGTCTTCGTCACAATAACATTTTCACTTTTTTTTGTTTAAAAAAAAGGCATAAGTTGTGTTCATAAGCTTGATGTTTTGAACAAAATCATAGTCAAACGTGATTGTATATATCGAGAAAATGGAAACAAAAGGTGATGATTCAATTATGAATGTTTCAGGTGAGTTCCTCAAAGTATAAAAGGTTGGATTTTGAAGAATTTTGTGCAGCTGCCATAAGTGTGCATCAGTTAAAAGACATTGAAAGTTGGGAGCAACATGCAAGATATGCTTATGATCTATTTGAAGAATATGGAAACAGAACAATTATGATAGAGGAACTTGCCTCAGTATGCTCTCTCCCCCTCTAAAATCATATTGACTCTCCCTCTCTCTTGAAAAGTTTAATATGGTAATCTACGTATAAAATAGTCTAATCATTGCCGAAATCGGTTTCTTTTGCCCTAGGAACTAGGATTGGCGCCATCTGTCCCACTTCAAGTAGTTCTTCAAGAATGGATAAGACCCTCAGATGGAAAACTTAGTTTTATGGGATTCATTAAACTTTTGAATGGAGCCCCCCCAAGTACAAACAAGAAGACTTGACATTGATTCGGACCTTAAACGAAGAAGATTTTCTGCCTATACTCCTTGCCAAAGTGGTCAAGGAGTTGATACAAAACCTGACTCGGCGGCATCGAGAAGTTCATTAACTTTTCTTGACCAGCGATTTTCTGCTTCTAATATATACTTCACACACGAAGAGTGACAGACAACAAAATGTTCTCTTTCATATTCAAACAATACTCTCTTTTTGGTTAGTTCAAATTAAGATTATAGAGACTTTTGTGTAGCATATCAGTTTGAAGTAACTTAAAATCTATTTAAGCTTTGACTGAAGTCTTTGATGTTCAAAGATTTCCATTTGTGAGCATTGCATGATTAAGCTTTTCTTGTAAGAGATGATTAAGTTTCAAAAGTTCAATGATGCCTTTAACCTTAAAAAAAATTGACCTTACTGGTAGATTAAGGACGTTTGAAAACCGTTTATCTATACCAGTACATCAATTCCATTATTCATTTCATCTTTGTCCCTTACTTCAAAGTTCAATTTATGGCCTAATAACTTTCCCATTGATTATTTTTCCCCCTCGTTTATTCAATCTCATCCTATTCATCTTCTTAAATATCAGAACTTTAAATAAACACTAGAAACTCTTCCATTTTCGAGCATGTCCAAGCTGACCTATTAAAGTCCAACACTAAAACGATCTATTTCTATGAATTTATCTTAAGTTAGGAAAGGATCTATTTGAAAATAAACTCATATAATCACTTCTTCTTTTTTTATATGTATACTCCCACTTTTTCCCTTTTACATCAATTTTCTCAACAACCAGTCAACCCAATAGCAGTTAAAGGAATAAAATCTCACAAAGATAAATAAACTAAATAGGGTAAACATTCAAAACACATGCTTTACAAGAGAATGAGAGACTAACCCTTGAAGACTTTCTATGACGTAATCATTCTCCTTAGGAACTCCCAGAAATTCCACGAACAGAACCAAGACACTACCACCAGATCTTCCTCGCTATTGTTCGACAAGGAATGGATTGTGGGATCCTTCTTTATTATGGAAGGAGAAGGGAAAAATTGGAGAGAAATTGTGTGAGGGAGAGAGGGTGAGAGAGATTTGTGTGCCTTTCTTCTCTACAATTCTTACAGAATAAAAGAAAGATCCACTTACAAACTGTGATACTTGAGGGGAGTTGTGCAATAATCACTCCCTTGCAATGGTTGGGGAAGCCATTTTATTTAATTAAAAGTAAATTCAAATTTTGATTTTAAGTAATTAATCTTATTAATTAGTTATACAATTAAATAATAATAATAACAAATTAATCTTAAATTTAATTAAATATTATATAGCTAATTAAAATGCATTTAAATCATATTAAAATACATAACTCTCTCCCAACCTATAATTTAAATACGATTCTAAAGTCTCTTTTCAATGATTTTAGAAAAATATTGTTTTTTCATTTAATCACTTTTTCTAAAAGCTCTTTGTATGGTAACATTTTTTTTAAAGTGTTTATGTAAAAGTTTGTCTTATTTGTTATATGGAACACTCGTCCTTTGTAAAAGTTGGCACCAAGGATGAGGTGAGATGCATGGAGGTTAGGTATCTAAGTAGAAGTTTGGGACGCATAGAGGGGTTAAAGTCCAAACACTAGTAAATAATGTTTTTTGTTGGAAAAGGAGTTAGTAAAGGAAACAAGCATCGAAGAAGTTGGAGGTGAATGTAGGTGTTGAGACTTGAACAAGTGAGCATGCGTTGATGGGTATGCGTCGAAAGATCTAACGTTCAGCTAACGATAGAGAACATGATTGGCGTCGAAACTTCGAGGCTGCGAGATGTCTAATTAAAAATGGCACATGGTAGTAGAAGAGCAGTGGGATGCATGTCATTAAGATAAATAAGCTTAGCTTGAAGTGACAAATTAGGATGAGTTTAAGATTAGAAATGGTTGACCAATGACATGTGTAAAAGGCTGAGTAGGATGTGGCTAGATTTGAGGGTGTAGTAGCATACTAACCTAGTTTTGAAATTAGTATAAATAGGGAGAGGTCACTCATACTTTGACATAATAGATATCAAGCAAAAAGTTGAAGCTTTGAGAAGGGTGTTAATGTATTGTTGCGTTGTCAGCTGAGAGCTTTAGAAAGTTGAAGAGGCGTCAAGTTGCTACCAAAAAAGTAAAGAAGAGCTAAACATCATAAAGCCTTGTGTTGTGAGCGACCTCTTGTCCATTCGAGTAATTTACTTAATTAGTGCTTGGTTGAAGTCTTTGATTTGTGAAATATGATGTCTAAATTTGAAGGCTAAGTTTTGTTTGTAGAATACATAGTTGGTTGATGGTCATTAGGAATAGTAGATGGATGTGGACAACGACAATCATTGAAAAACGGTAACCAATGGTTGGCAACGCCGGCAATAAAAAAAATGGTTTTATAACTCGATCATTGATGGTCACATAAAAACAATTACCAAAGCCAATGATCAATGTTGGTCACTGAAAAACGATGACCAGAGGTTAGCGACACTGACCATTGGAAGTTGGCGTATTGGTTACCGCAAAGCAATCTTCAAAAGTTGGCCAAAAACGATTTTCGAGAAAACAATTGTTGAATGTTGGTTATTGGTAATCCTTGGAGATACTAGTTGGAGATTGCTAGTGACAATCGTTGGAAATCGATCAATGAAAGTTGTTTGATGATGGTCACCAAAAAATGGTGACCGAAGATTGGCCGATGACGGTTGCTAAAAGACTATGAAACGAGGTTGGTTGATGATGATCAACAAAATGTTTGTCGGAAGTTGGTCAGGAACCATTACTGAAAAACGATTGCACAAAGGTTCATTGATGTCAATGCCAAAAACTGATAACAGGAGGTTGGCGACAGTTGTTTCTAGAACTTGGTTGACGATAATCATAAAAATCAATCATCCAAAGTTGGTTGATCATGGTTGCGGACAAGATATCACTGGAGGTTAGCTTGCATCAGTTACTGAGAAAAAAAATTGCCTAAAGAAGTCAATGTAGATGATGGTTGAAGGTTTGGCGATGACAGGCAAAATATGGTCATCGAGAATTTTGTCGAAGATGGTGATAAAAAAATATCGATATAGTTAGTTGGCGACAATTATAAAAAAAGGGATCGCCAAAAAATGGTGCCAAGAGATTGTCAATGACGTTTAGACGACAACAATTGCCAGAAAAACAATAGACGAAGTTGACCATCAACGGTGGTTAAAAACACAGTGACTGGAGATTCATTAGCGATATTGATACCAGTCGGTGGTTGGTCAACAATAGTCACCCGAAGTATGGTTGTAACGACCCAACTTTTCTAACTAAGTTGAAGTTGTTAGCTTTGACAAAAAGACTTTGATTGACACGAAGTGAAGTATAATTCATTTGAAAACATACGATCGAGGAAAACAAACTTAAATCGGGCCCGATTTCAAATAATCAACACTTTAAAAGTACTGTTTACAAATTAACAGTTCGTAAACTCACAAAATGTTTTAATCATCCTCATGTGTTAAAAACAAAAATAAAGCGGAAGCAAATAAAATGCTCCCATGGCAATCACGCTTCCTTCCTGCTCCTCGCCGGTTTGCCACTCTTGTTACCTTTGCCTGAAAAAAAATTAAACATAAAAGGGTGAGTATAAACATACTAAGTAACAGACCCACTACTAGTCCCGTTAGGGAAAAAATAAATTGTTAACTTCCTATTGAAGATACCATGCACAGTCACAATATTGTGATCCTGTAGGATACACATAATCAGTCTAACGCTTCGAGGGACGTACATATCAGTCTAGTGTTCTGCAGAAACACATATCAGTCTAATGCTCCCAAGGATGCATAATAAGTGGTGATCCCGTAGGACACCTACAAGGCACACATCCTAATAGAAAGCTAACAATTATTAAACTAATAATAATCCCGATTTCTCTCAATTCTGATCAATCAAATATGAACCTTTATTCAAATTCTTGATATTTAAATACAATCTCTCTTATGTCATTCGTTAACCATATCAAATATATTTATCGATTTACTCCTTAAACTAATTTGAATATTTCAAACTTATTCATCACATTGTTCAAAGATTTAATTTGGTATGAGCTTGTAGAGGGCTTAAAAGACCTATAAGTCATGTGCTCCAATGATTCAAGATTAAGAGGCTAAACTTTTTAACTTAGTTAACCAACATTCGTTAACTGTCGAGACATTCCACTAAAGCTCAGTAGTTACACTCTCCTCACTGTAGATATATTTCTGTCCACTTGATATAACCATAATTAGTAAGTTGATCATTCACAGGTTTTCATAATTACGATTGGGTCAAAATTACTATTTTACCTCATAATTGCTTATTGTTTCTTAAGTCACACGAATCATTTAATGAAAATTTGCTTATGGTCTAACCATCAAACTAAGTTCCTCTTGGGACAATTAGAAGGTGGAACCTCTTGTTCAAGTCATGAAGTGAGCACTTAAGGAAACACTCTCTCTAGTATCCTTAGAAGCGGATAAAAGTGAATTCTGTCACCCTATGTTCTCAACTATCTACTCGATTTTACTTCTAAATTGCGAGCTTATTAAGCCAACAAACTCAAGCTCCTCTCACCTATGTAGAAGGACAATTCCAAATAAACAGAAGTTTATAGTTAAGTCAAAATTAAGATCAAATTACCTAGATTATCAAATTTAGAACAATCAATCTAAACAATAAATGACGTTATAAAGTAAAAGTGATTATTCCATGGTCCAGTCTTATGCAAACTTATTGCGTAGGATGCTCCCACTCACATCTCTGAACATGAATGATAAAAAACAAAATGAGCCACATCCACATTGTCATCAAGATAAAATACCCAAGATTGTCCCTATATTATAAACTGTTTTGACTATTTACTTGAATTTGATCAACTTTTATAACAACACATAAAGTTCTAGTATACATGTTATAACCATGAGATCTTAGTTTATTTGATTTATAGTGAATAAATCATTTATTCAACATCTTCATTGAATAATAGCTTAATAAAAACTTTATTGCAAAATAGAATATGTTTATCATTTACAAACCACGAGTTTTAGGGCATAAAATCCAACAAGTATCATACTATTTGTAACACTTTTTACAACTTTTGTAATATTTGCAAAGTGAATCGTATTCGCAGTATCACTAGGATAAAACACTTAACCTTGGTCATATACTACAAACTATTTAAGTTATTACTTAAACATGATGTCAACCACATACATATTTAAGCACACAAAATAAGCTTGGATATTACTTTAATAGATAATTACATATAAAATAATTAATCTCATTATTTCAAATAACTTTGTCAACTATGATGCTTTAGAGCATACATCTCAACATACTTGTATTAACATTTTGAGGTCGACATCCAAATTTGTAAACAGTAAAGACAAACTTATAAACAGATTGAAAGTGTTCAATCTAATTACGCTTGAGAATAACATCGTATTATTATTGTTACCATTATGTTTATTGTTACAATTACCATTATTGTTATTGTTCTAGTTGAAAAAAATTATCAATTTTGACATCTTATCACTACTATTATCGCTTGACCTTCAGAGATAAAGGTAAAAGTAGCGATAATAGTAATTTTTCATAATTTTAAGATAATGTAATCAAAAGCAATACAATTTCGTTTATGTTTCAAGCAAATTACAACTACTCTATCAATGACATTCATTATAACTACACTAAGGTTGTGTTTACCTTAAAATATAATACATTTATAGTAATTTAAAAAGTAGATCACATTTGATTACTTTTCGTTAGGGGTGTAAACAGGTTGGATTGGGTTTGAAAACATTCTCAACCTAAAATCCATATTTTTGGGTTGGTCGGGTTGGCAACCCGAATTAATTTGGGTTGGGTTGTATTGTTTTTTTTTTTCTTTTTTTCATTCCCAACCCAACAATCATTTAGCTTTTTAAAGGATCATTTACCTCTTACGCAATCATTTAGCTTTCTATAAGATCGTTTACTCTCTTACGCAATTGTATAGCCTTTTACCTTCAAACGATTGTTTACTACTTACACGATTATTTAGCTTTCTAAATGACTGTTTACCCTTTTATACGCGATCGTTTAGCTTTCTACGTTCAAACAATTGTTTACTTCTTACACGATCGGCTAACTTTCCATACGATCATTTCAGTTTCTAAATGACTGTTTAACAAAATACTCATAACTTTATTTTTATTAAATAAATAATATATATGTATTAGTAATTCAGGTTACATTGGATTGAACCAAAATTTTGAATGATAATGAATGGTAATCTATTTTTAAATTTGTTATTTTTATAATTTTAAAAATATAAATGACATGTACTCTCTTTCTATTATTTTTTCATACTTTCCAGTAAATAAGGGAAAATGATTAATGAATTGAGATGGTAAATTTACATTTATTGGGTTACATGAGAGGAAAAAAGATCTATTGGACACGTATAGAGTGCCCAACCGAATCTCATTCCTTCGTATAAAAATATCTAAGGCAAACGAGTAAGAAAAAAACAATAATGCGTAGAATCGAGGGGGAATGAACAAATAATCGCCTACAAGATTATTCAAGTGCGTGCATGAATCAAATCCTTTGCTATTGAATCTCATTGCAAGGTATCAATTTCGATTTCTGCTTTCAATTTCTCCATTTTTTCTTCGATTTTTTGGTTTAGGGTTTGCATCGAAATGCCTCGATGTTTGAAACCCTAGGGTTTGATCTTTGCTTCTATGTCTCTCTGTTGGGAGAACTTTCTGGGGAACGGGAAGAGAGGTTGCACTTGACTCAGGCTTTGTCTCTTCACGCTTTGAATTGGGTTATTAGGTTTTATGTTCTGGGATTTTGTAATATCAAGTTTTCCTCCCTTTCTCATGGGGGTGAAAAAAACTTGCTGCCACTGTCAAGAACTGAAAATGTCATGTGGTTGTCTTCTTTTGGATGTGAGATTGATTTTTGTTTTGGTAGATTCTAAAATTTGGTGGGAATGTTGTATTGACAATGAACACTGGTTTCTGAGGGTCGTACTATTATGTTATAAATTGCATTTCGTGGCAACTTCTTTACTTTTCTGAAATCTTCTACTCTCTTCTTCTTGGTAATGATATGTTTGGTTTGATTAGATGATGTATAGTATTGCGCTTTTGTATCAAGTTTTCAGGATTTGATAATTTCTTTTTAAGTGGACTTTTTCATTGACCGTTTGTTGTATGTGGTTTCAGGTCACTTTGTTGGCTATTTTAATTTTATTTGAAATAGGGTTCATTAAGTGGATTTAATTCATAGTCTCCGACGATGGAAAACAATGGTATAAAAGCAGAATTTCGTAAGCCCTCTTCTGAAACAGCTGGCAGAAAGTATAGGCGTCGTTCTTCTGTTAGTGGGTCGTCATCTGATGGTAAGTTTGATTTGTTTTTGGGGTTTTCTCTTTTGGAGACAACTAACATGTGATTCTCAGTGATTTTAGTTCGGTCTGTTGGTTTTTTTTCTTTCTTTTCTTTGTTTAGTTTGTTCATGCTCATTATAATCGTTATTTTGCAGAAAGTCCTAAACGAGACCGTAGTTCTAGTCCAAAGCTCTTGAGAGATGATGCTTCAAAACATTCTGAACGGAAACCAAGAAGGAAAGAGGATGAAAGGGATTTGAACAAGGATTCTAGAAATCATCATAGTCGAAGTTCTGATTCTTATAGATATTCTGATCGAAAATCCTCTAGAAGTTTGCATGGTTACTCTAGGCATGATGATTATGTCAGACATGACAAATATGCAGATGAAGAAAGAGATTATGAGCGTTTATCCTCTCGTTCTAATAGGGAGTCAAAGGGCAGTGCTCATTATGATCATACACGTCGAGAGAGCGAACATTCACGTTCGCGAGAATATTTTCGGGATGTAGAAAAAGGTTCTCGTGATAAATATGATGCTTCTGGACATAGAAGTAGGGATGGGGATTCATTATCTGAAAGACATGGTTCTGGTAGTAGAAGGCACGCGAGCTTCGAAGAAATGGAGAAACATAGGAATGCAAGAGATCGAGATGGTCAGGATGAGAAGAGAGACAATATAAAGCATTCTGGAGACTATAAAAACGAACGGGTTCTCTCCCATGACGATGGTAGGGGGAACCGGTATGACTCCCTCTTAGGAAGGGATGAAAGTAAGCACCGTACAAAAGATATTAATAAAAATGATCGGAAGGACCTTGATGATGAAAAGTCCTCTAAAGAGGAGAGGAAACATGATGCCAGAGAGACTCACTGGGACAAGGTCCAAGGTAAAGAATCGAAGGGAAAATATGATGGTAAAGGTGTTTTTGTTGATGAAAATCAAGGGTTGCCTGCTAAGAAACCCAAATTATTTAGCTCTGGAAAAGAAGTTAATCATGAAGAGGATGGTAAGTGCTTTCTCATGTCCTATTTCAAATTGTTGCCTTCTAGTAATATTTGCTTCACGCTGGCATTATTGTTCTTAACAGTTATGAATTTTGAACATGCAGCTGATGAAAATCAATCTTCAACCTCTAAGAAAGAACAGGATGGAAAAATGAGTTTAGGACAGGGCCAATCTGGCGACTCTGATTTTGCTGCTGACTTCAGTGCTGCAAAAGTTGCTGCAATGAAAGCTGCCGAATTAGGTAAAATCTGATTTTTCATCTAAAAATTTATCCTATCAATATTCTCTCTCAAGTAGTTTGTTAGTTCATCATGAGTTAAGGTTCGAGAGAAGTTTTTTTTTTATTCTGAATTAGATGCTGCTGATATTTCTCATTTTGTTGATCTTCGCTCATGTTTTTTATTTTTTATTTTGGTTGTTGGAAGATAGTTGACTGCATTTTATATATTCTTGTATTAACAGTTATAAAAGAATATGGTTATGAAATCTGCTTGGCTTGCTTTTAATATCCTTAAGTTTTAGAGTTCCAAATTCCCCTTCTTCTCCTAGTTGAACTTAAAAAGAGAGTTTACCGGAGCGATTTAGTGTATGAAGTAATTAATAACATTCACCTACTTTAGTTCTTTTCTTTTTCTGGGTTTAGTTTGTAGTTATGTTTTCCTAGTTGGGTAACTGAAAACGGGAACAAGATTCTGTTTGAAGGTTGCCTTTCATTTTAACTCTAATTTATGACAGGAATTATATAAAATAACAATAGTTAAGATTTGAATGATTTATAACTTTTTACCTTCAATATTTTGAATTTGGTAGTACTGTCTCATTAACAGTTAATAAGAACCTTGTTGGAGGGGGTTATATGACCACCGACCAAAAGAAGAAGCTGCTGTGGGGGAGCAAAAAGAGTACTGCCGTAGAGGAGGTATGCACGATGATCATCTACAACTTAATCATCTCTTCATTTTATTTGGCTTTGGCATGAAATAGTTGTGCATTTGGTTAACAATTGAATACTTTAAAGAACCGAACTGCTCTAGCCATTTGATGAATAATGTCATTTTCCTTGTTCTTCATAATGCTTTTTCCCTTGGTTACAGTCTGCACACCAGTGGGATACGGCGCTATTCAATGATCGTGAACGACAAGAAAAATTCAACAAACTCATGGTAAACTCTCCCCCTCCCCTCCCCTCCACTCTCTTTCCCCTTCTATTCAATGTATCCCTGAATGTTAGTTAGCAACCTTTCATTGCTTAGTCATGACTCAGTCCATTAGACTTTTTTCATCACCTACTAACACATTTTTAGAGTCTGAGGTTGCCTTGGTGCCTATGGCCAATTGTAGGGTGTGAAGGGCGAGGTGAAGATGGAGTCCCGACCGACCAACCAAGATGGCAGCGAACTTCTCCGTGCCGAAAAGCAAAAGGAGCTCCAGATGGATTTAGAAAAACAATACACTGCTGGACTTCGCAGAAGAGATGGTCGAACGGTTGGATTAGGTCTTTAAGCTTAGTCACTATAGGCTGTGGATTATTTCTGTGGTTTGATGAAATTGTTACGAGAATCTTTTCTTTATGTTGCTGCACAAGAGTTATGTTGAATGTGCTTTCCACAACCTTCAACGGTATGTTCCTCCCCTCTTCACCTTGCTTAAAAACCATAGAACTGTGGCCTTGTGCATTTATGAAGATGAGAAAATCATCAGATTATCTCCAATTCCTGAATTTCATGCTCAGTTTCTTTACATATGAGCTTGGATTTCTAGTTTCTATGTCTATGATGTCTTTGCAGGAAGTGATTATCGCTCAATTGATTTCATTTCCTTTTTCTTTCTGTTTGTTTTCCCACAACTTACTCACAGAAACAAATTTGTTAGAACTTTTAAACTTGGCGTGGATTGTTAAAACCTTCACCAAAGGGCGAAGAACTGTTGAGTAGTGTTTATATTTTTAATTTTGTAAATAAAAAACCAAATGATCATAAAAAAAAAAGGGTTATCAAAGGGACTTATTAAGATCTGTTATAACTAATTGGATTTTTGGTAAACTGGGTTAGGTTATGATTTTGATTCTGCCTTTTTAGACCTTGAAATTTTAGAAAATTCCTACTGTTTTGCAAATAAAAATAGAGAAATTAAAAAAAAAAAAAAAAAAACCCCTTCCATGACCCTTTTTGTGAGTTACAATTTTGTTTTCAGACTGTTAGTTTGACGCTGGAAAATCTATTTTGTTGAAACACATCCAATTAAATCTACTTGTGACTAAATTAAACAAGAAGTTTGTGTTGATTGATACTGTTTCACAAAATTTAAGATAAAAAAAAAAGAAGAAAAAATAGGTCGGTTATTTGAATGAATTGTTTTCCGCTATACATCAACGAAGCTAAACTCTACGTATTTTCAACATTCTACCAATCTATTGTTCATGTTTTATTTATTGGGGGTTTTAACTAACCTAATTAGGGCTTGTCAATTTTTTCATACAAGTTTTATAAATGTCAAGTTTCAATTTTATATAAATGTAGAATCTAAACTATCAAACTATCCATCTTTGAAAATGAAATAAGAAAAGTGTCCAAAAGATCAAACTATCCGTCTTGAAAATGAAATAAGGAAAGTGAATAGTGTCCAAAAGATCAAACTATACATCTTGAAAATGAAATAAGGAAAGTGAATCATACACAATGTTATTAGATTCATGTGTAAATATAATATATGATTAATAGAATTAATGTAATATTATAATCAAAATTACTCTTTAATTCTTTTTATTTCGGTAATTTTTTTCAAAAATTCTTTCATTCGTTCGATCTCTCTTCGTTCATTTTTTCTTATTCCATTCATTTCCTTCAAATTTTTTCGATGAGTGTAGATTTGTCTCACATTATTAATTATATGTATGAAATTGTGAAATATTTTATAATTTTTCACTGTAAATTTGTTTGATAAAGAAAATTTTGAGTAAATGGAATATATATGTCATGTAATTTATAATATATTTCCTATTCAAGTATATATTCCACCCTATTTTCTTTTGTTTTACATTGTTTTTCATATATTCTATGTAGTTTAATAATTTTTTATATATACTTATTATATTTCATCAAATTTGGATTGAATTTTATTTATTAGAAGTTAATTTGTAAAATCCTAACATGACTAAAATTGTTTTCAATTTAAATAGATCATTATATACGCATGTATATTTAACATAATATTATATAACAATGTATGTGTGCATATTTTACATTGTATTTTGATTTTGTAACAAATTTTACATTACGTGGAAGTACAAATTTATATAACACAATTAGGAAATTAGTCTTTTGGCAGAAAAAACATTGCCGAAAGTCATAAAATAAATCAAAATTATTACTTTTCGCAAAGTCACCCTGTCATACGTTGCAGAAAGTTAACTCATTAAATTTAATTCTATACTTTCTGCGACGTGTGGTTCCTGCACGTTGCGAAAAGGTTTGGTTCCCGACATGGAGCTCTTTGCGTCGGTGAAAGGTGATCAACGCCAACGCACCTTTCGTCGACGTTGTGTGTGGCATTGCGATTCATCCGATTTCTTGTAGTGATATGATTCTGTTGCCTTTAATGAATTTTATAACTAAGGAATAATACACGAAACAACTATAGCTTATTCTCCTGAAATAAATGGAAAAGTTGAAAGAAAGAATAGAAATCTAATTGAATTAGTAGTTGTTATCTTGCTTGATTCAAGAGTAGCACCATCTTGGTGGGGTGAAATAATCAAGACCGTTAATTATGTCCTTAATAGGATTTCTAAATCAAACAGTAAGACTTCACCATACGAAGTCCTTAAGAATAAAACACAAAACCTATCTTACCTTAGAACTTGAGGTTGTCTAGCTTATGTTAGAATACATGATCCTAAAAGAAGAAAACTAACCAGTTCATAGGATACACTGAAAATAGTAAAGACTATAGGTTCTATGACTTAGAAAATAAGGTAATCATAGAATCAAACTAGTTCTATGACTTAGAAAATAAGGTAATCATAGAATCAAACTATGTGGATTTTTCGAGGATAGGTTTCCTTTTAAATTTAGAAATAGTGGAAGCTTAAATAGTCAAACTAGTGGGAGCTCAAGTTCAAGTATTGTAACCCAAGATAAGAAAGTGTAGAGCCTGAATCTAGAAGAAGTAAGAGATCCAAAACCACAAAAGACTTCAAAATGTACAACGTAGAAGATCCAAAAGATCTAATAGAAGCCTTATCCTCAGTAGTTGCCAACTTATGGCAAGAGGCTATCAATGATGAAATGGATTCTCTTGAATCTAATAGGACTCGACACCTAATTGACTTACCCCTGGCTGGAAAGCAATAGAATATCAATGGATTTTGAGGAAGAAATTTAAACTTGATTGATCGGTAGATAAGTATAAGGCTAGACTAGTAGCAAAAGATTTTTGACAGAGAGAAAACATAGATTTCTTTGACACTTTCTCCTCAGTTACTAGAATCACCTCAATTAGAGTGTTGGTTTCTATAGTTGTCTTGAACAATCTTTTAGTGCATTGGGTGGATGTTAATACTGCCTTTTTAAACAATGATTTTATAAAAAGAGATCTATATGGAACAACCTAAAGGTTTCATAGTTCATGGTCAAGAATGTAAAGTTTGTAAATTAGATAATAATCCCTCTTTGGCCTAAAACAAGCTCCTAAGCAATGACACCAAAAGTTTGAAAACCTAATCATATCCAAAGGGTTCAAAGTAAATGAGATAGACAAATGTATCGACTATAAGACTGAAGATAGGTTATGTACTATCATATGCATATACGTAGATGGCATGTGAAACTTTGAATCAAATTTGCACGTCATAAACGATGCAAAATCAATGTCGAGCGTTTGACATGAAAGACGAAGCTAATGCAATCCTAGGCATTAGAATTACTAGAAATGAAAATGGAATTTCCTTAGGTCAATCTCATTACACATAAAAAATCTTAAGGAAGCACAACTATTTTGAAAGCAAACCAGCTTGTACACCCTTTGATTCTAGTATTAAATTGTTCAAAAACACTGGCGATAGTGTTAATCAATCTGAATATGCTAGCATCATATGAAGTCTAGAACACTGAAATGCTGTAGAAAGAGTAATGAGATATCTTAAGCAAACCCAAAACCTAGGATTACATTATCAAAAGTTTCCCGCTTGAAGGTTACAACGACGCTGATTGGAACTCCCTCTTAGATGACTCAAAGGCTATAAGTGGTTATATTTTTAATATAACAAGAGGAGCTGTTGCTTGAAAATCCAAGAAACAGACCACCTTAGCTTAGTGAACGATGAAGTTAGAAATGATTGCACTAGCTATTGCTGGTGAAAAAGCAAGGTGCCTTCGAAGCTTGCTATCAGAGATTACCACATGAGAAAGATTGATACCAGTCGTACTAATCCATTACGATAGTACTGCAGCTATCACAAAAGTTTTAGAACAATTATTACAACAGTAAGAGATAATAGATACGTCGTAAGCATTGTACCATTAGAGAACTTCTCATTACTGGTTCAATGATAGTGGATTATGTACGGTCTAATGACAACTTGACTGATCATTTGATGAAAAGACTAGTAAGAGAGAGTTTTTAAAACCTCAGAAAGAATGGACCACAAGCTTATAGAAAACTGAATTACTTGTGAAGTAAACCCAACTTGAAAGAGTGAAGATTCCAAGAAACAAGTTCAGTGGGTAATAACTGATCACAAGTGACATACGAGAATCATGTTAAAATAATTAGGATTTTCTTTCTTATGATTGAGTAATTAGCATGACATCCTGAAGCATATAAAAAGCTTGAACTTAGTTGTTAATGAATTCTATACTTGATATCATATAAGGTACTTAGCCACAGGAGTACTCTTGATAGATTCATCTTTGTGGATGTGGAAGTGAGAGCCGCTTTCTATAGAATTCTGGACAAATTCTCTAGACCATTCACTAAATTTGGATATACGTGCAAGGCCTTAAAGCACGAGAAATTTTAAATTTTCACTCGAATAATGCTTTGTGTGAAATTTTATTAGAAGGAAAGTTCAAAACTAAGTGTTATTTTACAATACTCTAAACTATTGTCACTACATAAAGGTTTAATTCATTAGACACCTTTACTTAAGCACAAAATTAAAAAGATAGACACTGTTCGATGAAGATGTTTTTAAAAATTTTCAAGTGGGTGACTGATAGTAAAAAAATTTCAAGTGGAGGATTGTTAAATGAAAATTTTGAGTTAGCAAATATTTATCATTATTTTATTCTAAACATGCATTTCCACATTGCTTAGATAGGATGAAAGTCTCCTTTATAAACGTATACATTCATTAATAGGTTTGGGCCATAAGGGCACTCAAGTTTTAGGGAAGAGCGACGAGATAGACAAAAGTAGGTTTGTCGATATTATTTCTCCATGTACGCGAGACAATATGGCGTTTTGATCGGTAGGCGAGGTGATTTAATCATTACTAAAGAAGGCGTGATACCACCAGCATATTACGCGAGATACAAGGCAAGAAAACACACGTTCTGTCTAAGTGTTAAGGCTTCTCAATGCATCACTCTTTCTCGGCAATTTGCAAGAACACTTCGTCTATGGATTGTTGAAGGCAAATCTATGTACAAGTAGAACCATCCATATTCATAAGTCTATGCTACTCTTCTTTCATATTGAGTTGTTGTCACTTTAGAAGTACCAGAT
Source organism: Cucumis sativus (assembly GCF_000004075.3). Classification (NCBI taxonomy): domain Eukaryota; kingdom Viridiplantae; phylum Streptophyta; class Magnoliopsida; order Cucurbitales; family Cucurbitaceae; genus Cucumis; species Cucumis sativus. The sequence goes on from NC_026658.2 coordinate 19,059,043, forward strand.
AGTAGGTCATCGTTCACCATTTGTCCAATTTTTCCACGTCGTGACAAATTTGGTTCTCTATTTTGATTTGGTTCAATTATGTCAAATTGGAGGAAAAATTTGTGGGTCTTTGTTTCAATTTCAAATGGGTCGCTCATAGGTTTTGTTTTAGATCTCTATATGAGAATTGTTATCTTCATCTAAGAAGTAAAGATCTTTGTTTATACTTCAGAATTTGTTGTTTTCATTCTTTGTGGGTATATGTTTCCAACCTAGAAGTTCTTATTTTTTCCTCCGTGGGTTTTTGTTTCTTGGCCTGCATCGGTTGATTTGATACAAAAATTTTCTTTGTAAACTCAATTGGTTCATCATTCTATCACCTTGATTTTGTCCGAGGGTGCTCATTACTATTTAGTACTTTTTCCTTTATAGTATTTTCTTTTTGTATTTTTCCTTTATTAATTTATTGGTGTCTATTTATTCACCCAAATAAAAAGTTGTTATGGACTCTAATTTATTCAATACTAATTGAGTAATTCACATTTTCATATATTTTGATATATTTGAAAATATTTAGAACAATTTTTTATATGTATCGTGAATTTTTCTACATTATAATGAAAATATCTACATTATAATGAAAATATTGAATATTTCCTTGTCATGTCAAGCTCATGGAAACATAAAATTATTAACAAAAGTATCAAACAACTTGAGAGAAATTTAATATTATGTTTACAATGGAACTTTCTTTTGGAAAAGAAAAACTTCACAAGATTGGCCGTCTCCGAAGTACATAACCTACCAAATTCATATTACCATTCTCTACGGATAGAAAACATGATTAAAAAAATGGTAGTAAGCTACTTTCTGTAAAGATCACAAAATCAAAACAAAACTGGTCATAAAATTAAAGGGGGCACTAAACAAATGGAACTAACGAAATTCAGAAACCTGGATCACAATTATACCACACATTTACAACATTGGCCAAGCATCTGCCTTCCCTAAAACCTTCTTATCTTCACTATTAAACTTTTCAATGAACACTGAAAGGCTTTTGTGGTGGATCAAAAACATCTCTCCAAGACATTTTCCCAGACGAATGACTGGCCAATAATTCCTCACCTTCTTTCTTCATCAGTGTAGACAGGTATTTGCCATGCTTTTGTGTTCTTCTTTGGGTCGTCGGTGAGGCTTAGATCTGTATCATCTTCTTTAAATGTTCTGATCAATGTCTTGGCACCTGCCATAATGAGCCTTTCGATCATGAACAATTGGTAGTTGTTCTGAACCACAGGATCCAGAATATCGCTATAGTTCGAGGAATAAGCCAACTTGTACCTGCAAAATAGGTGTATCATGAATCAACATGGTGCGAACTAGTATTGAAGCACAAAGCGGAAATAGTTCATTCTTTATTCTTGGTTAAAAATGGAATCCTTAAGGGGATACGCAACTAAATGAGAGTTTTGATGATTTATGTTATAGCTATCAGAACGCAAGATCCTTTGTGTAAAGTCTTTCTACTATTAAATGGTAAAGAACCAATACTTCATCTTTAATTCTAGTGAAAGAAGGGCTCACCGAGCAGAGAGGGGTGAGAAGAATCCAGGAATTCTCTCATTTGAAGCAATAAAAAGAGTCCGCCCTGCCGGAACCCACTTTGCTATTCTCTTCAGCATAAACTCCGGCCGTGTATCCCTGTCAAGATGTGGATGTAAGCTTCTATCAACACCAAACCTGTCCTTTCTGGTCTTTATTTTATCTCCGCGACGAACATGGATGGCATCATAATCACCGAGTAGCCCTTTAATCTGATGAAGTGCATTATCAACAACATTAAACAACACAAAATTCAACGAGTAAGATTTCAGGAGACATGGTTACTTATAGAACTATTCCAGAAAGAAAGAGAAACAACTTGTGAATCTTTTCTCAATGTTATTACGCACAGTATAACCAATGCAAGGAAACTTTATCTCTAACCAATGCAAGGCTTACCATCCACCCACCATAGCTAATTACACTTTTTGAATTTATTTAATGCTGTTAAGAGGTAAAACGAACACCTGCGATCTCAACCTGGCTTTATGAAGCACATGAGGCTTCCTAATCAATGGTGTGCCTTCTATTCAGTTTCCAAGAAGGCACCTAACCATGAAGTTTCACGTACTTCAAAATTTTCTACAAAACTATCGAAATATAATGGTCACAACTAGCTTACTTCTGCAAATAGTTGTATTGTATACAGCACCTTCTTTATTATTCCTTGTCTTTCAAGTTTCACCATTATGCAACCAACAGAACCTCAAAGTTCAACAAAGACAGAGAAAGAAAAACTTTCCAAGTATTTTGGATGGTGGACTAAATTGAATTTCTAGGAGTGGAAAATCTCAGGCCATCCTAGAAGTGGCCCCATTTTAGTCTTCTGTTTCTAAAAACCATGCCTACTTCCCTCAATTTTATTAGTATATATCATCACTATTTGTGCAAATACATATCAATTTGTCGACATTCCAAAAAGAAAAAAAGTTTGTAAAAATAACTTCTTTTTTTTGTTTAAGAAAAAGTGGCTTAGGTTTCGAAATAATTTTCAAAAGGTGGAAGACAAAACAAAGAAACACACAACAGTTAAAACTTTTTAAGCATAAAACTAGAAACAAATTGATTGTCATAAAATCCCTTGTAATCTTCTGCAGAGATGTTTCTTTGGAAATAGTAAGGGTGGACCATGGGCACAAAACTGAATGACACCCCTTGATATCCCAGTTATTGGAAATAATAATAATAATAGTAATAAAAAGAAAAATTGAAAGAGTTGTGAGTCTTTAATTAGAGTTTGTTACACTTGTCAAAGAGTATCGAAAGTAATAGTATTTTACATTTAACCCAGAGTTCAATAATTATATGCTCTAAGGTGGCAAGGTTATGCAAAGAAGCATCTGCAAAGTCTGAATAAACCGAAGACCTAATCTTGTAACACTGAACTTAAGCATCTACTACAACTATAAAACACAAACCTAGAAATATGGAAAAGCACTGAAACTAGGCTTCAAAAGCAATGAGGTAATAGCTTGCAACTTTGTTAGGCCCTGTCTCATGATTCTTAGAAGAGTGCAAAAATCTACTATGGATGTAATGGACAGAAAAAGAAAGCAACTAATAACTTTTTTTTTTTAAAAAAATACCTTCTCAGCTGCATCCCTCAAGTTTTCTGCTGCCATAGAAGGAAGAAATTTATAGGGCAACATTACGGCACTATGGTTGTTTCTGTCCTTGCATTCCATAAACCTAATGAGTTATCATGACATTAACACCCAAAGAATTAATAACTTGGAATCTTAAATCAAAACATCTGTCATAATAAGTTGCAAGGAAAAGCATAAAAAACATTATAAAGATGTGCCTAATTGAGCTTTTACTGATTTACTATAAAATGAGGCTTGGATCTATCGAAACACAAGCTTAAACACAAAACTATCTTATTTCCCCAAGTTTGATTTACCATGAAAGAGGGCTGGCAGTTCGATTTATTAGCAAAAGATTGGAGTAGCGGCTGCTGTCTCTCAGTTCAATACGACTGACTTTCTCTACATGGCCAACTGCTCTAGCTCCTAATTTCATACCAGTTGACAGTACCTGATACCATGATTTTGAGTTGTCTAAAATCACTGGTACGGTGTCAGATATAAGGTCCATATCGTACAAAGAGTCCATGGCACAAGAGTTTGCTTCCCAACTGCAAGTAAGAGAACAAATTCAGGATCTATGTTCTTTCTAGAAAATTTCACAAATAAATGTGGAAGAACAGTAAATCTTTGAAGTTGAAATCTTAGTTTGAAGCACAAAGAGAACCATTTTAATACAGTTTCAATTACCATCAAGTATATACTTTTTAGAAAACTAGATATTTAATACGTACAATATTTATATGATTAGAAACAACATGGATCGACACAGTTGCAAAAGAGATAGCATACAAGGAAAACATTATTGGAGAAGAAAAGAGGGAAGAAATACCTTTCCTCTGAGCTTGAATTGGACTGATGAAGAAGGCCTTTCTTATTATGTATAGGGTTGATACACATTCTAGAGGGCATTACAAATGTTCTGTACCAAAAAACAAAGAGTAGTAAATTTCTTGCTATGTAAAGCAATAAGTTGAACTTGAGCGTAGTGAACCAATACCTTACGATTACAAGAGAAAGTAAGACAAAACTAAATGGCACCTCATACCAATATCATAGAACTAAAATCAAGCAAAGGGCAAAGAGAAGTTTAACAATATGATAATTCTTCATTTAATGATAGAACTACAACAATGCTGATGAGTTACTGCTCACCTAATTCTAAATCCTTTTCATACAGGAACCTTATCACAATTCAACAAAATAAGCAAGAATAAAATAAGGATTAAACCGCAGAGTTCAGAAGAACTTCATGAAAAGTTACCTTTGGAGGAACATGGCTTCCTCAAGGGCACACCTCAAGCTGGATTCCTGGTGACCCAAACCCTCACAAGACTCGCAATGCTTCCCCGGGCAGTCGATTCGGTTTCCCCAGTACAAGAACTTGTCATTTACACTAAAAAAATGCCGATTACGTCTCTGTTTCTGGGTCAGATTTTTTAATCTGAAGATTTTCTGAATTGAGTTCGAGGATGGAAAAGAAGAAGACCCATTGGTAGAAATCAGAGAAGAAAAGAGGAAAAGAAAGGCAATGGCGGAAAGGGAAACAAAGAAGAAGATGAGTGGGGATCTGGGTTTGGGTTTTGGCTTCTGGGTTCTGGGAAATGCCATGGAATTTGCAGAGTGGAAGAGAAAGTGAAATGTATGGCGCAAGAGTTATTGAAATTCGATTCAATCGAACAAGGAAATGCTATAGAATTCGATTGCATCCGGTGAAGAACAGGAACTTGGATCGAGCACTAGTAGTAGTGAGAATAGAACTGAGAATTGTAAATAAATCATAAATGGAATTATTGATTTTGATTGACATATAACTTTGAATCGAAGAAATTTTGATGCAAAAAGATATGTTTGCGGTTTTGCCTCTCACCTAACCACCATGTGTCCAATCTTCAAGCTTTGTGTCTTTTAAGTCCTAAAACACATTATTTTGTTAACTAAATTGTACGAAAATACACATATAACAAACTTTTTAGTCTAATTGTTATTCTTCAATACATCTATTTGAGCTAGGGTTTGCAATTCAACGGGGCGGGGTTTGGAGATGCACCCCTCCTTGTCTCCGTGGAATTTGTAATCTTCGTTTTCATCCCATTTCTCTAGTCGAGATCACTGAAATCCCGATTTAGGGTTGGATCTCCAAAACTAAATAAATAAATTGATACATTAATTTATATAAGTTCAAAGTCTAAATCGATACATTTGAAAACAAGTGAGTGTTATTAGTTTGTCATATGTGACAAGGTGTGATTTGACCATTTGTAAACAAAACAAAGATGAATAGCTACTGAAGATGCACTTATACATCTTAATATTACCTTATATGAAAAAAAAACCCTCCAAAAACATCCTAGATTTTTCTATTTTTATGCTCATTTTTAGAGTAAGCATATACAAATTAAAGATTAGAATTTAATGTTACCTTGTTGGGGATTGGAACCATTTTTTTCACTCCTTTGATAGGGGTGGAAGCCTTTCATCCCTAAAAAAATGAATTTATAACACTAATCAATACAATCTCTACCACCATTAAGTAGTATTTGTAGTAAGATAGATTGATTTGCAAGAGAGTGCAGAGGTAACTTAAATTTCTAGGTAAAGCAGAAAATGAAGGGTTTGGTGTGTTTTAAGAAGTAAGCACTTTAAAACAAAATGTAAAAAAAGCTATTTTGTGTATGTTTAGATATCCCCAATTGCTTGCTTCATTATTGAACTCATACAATTTAATTTCTATTTTAATCTATGCTTAATTAACTATAACATCCCGAATTTGATGTTAATTATTTTAATAAATGGATTAATAGTCTTTTCGAAATAGTTCAAATGAAAAAATAATTACATCAATTATGAAAACGAAAAAAAACTCACACATCTACAATAAAACACTCCAAAAATGTCCCGACCATCATTTAGTATTTAGAAAGCGATCATTTAGAATTTGGTAATTTAGATTTGACTTCCCAAATCCAAATGATCGAATATAAATCTAAACGATTTTTTAATATATATTTTTCTGTACACAATCCTATAGATTTGGGTTACCAAATGTTAACAACTTTTTTAGATTTGATAGTTTAAATTTGTACAGTCAAATCTAAACAAAAGATTATTTGATAGTGATTGTTGAAATTGATTGTTTGAGGTTTAAATTTGTTGGCATTCAAAGATGAAAAGAAGAAAAAAGAAACGGTAGAAGAGTAGAAGAAATAGGATGAGATGAAAAGAAAGAAGATTATAAAATCAAATTGTGAATATGAGGAACAAATTAAAGCATTACACATTTCTTGATTTTAGAATCTTCAGATCAAGCTCAGTCTTCTCAATTACCCATTTTGGTTGCGGGGATGTTAAATTATTTATTTTATACTGTTTTACACCTTTAATCCTCCTTATTTTTATGTTCTATTTTTTGCCTTTTACCTATGTGACACGTCTTAGGCTTTCTCCTTTCCTCTCCTCTCCTATTTATGTTTTGCTCTCTCCTTTATTCTAAATAGTGAAGATAGGAATTACATTCGCTCTTTATTTTTCTTCTTTTCTTCTTTCTCAAATATAAATGGTCGATACCATCCATGGTACAACCAAACTTTCCTAACATCCTATAGCGTCGTTATAGTGCAATGGAGTGAGAAATGATGTAGAGTTTTGGTACTGATTTAAGAGATTGTTTGACAAACGATAGTACCTAGTGGTCATACTGAACAGTGATTTGGAAGTGAGCAATATAGAGATTTTTAGGTCAAAATTACATTTAAAAAGTCATTCCAAACACATTTTTATCCTGAACAGCAAATGTTTGAAATCGATAGACGAAATGGCTAAAGTCCAACTTAGATGGGAAACACTAAATATTATAAAATTTTGAGGATTACATCAAACTAAATTCAAAATAAAAAATAAAAATAGAATAAAATATTTGAGAACCTAATGACCGGATTGAAGTTAAACTCAGAACTTAGGGACCTAAATGATATTGTCCCCTTAATTTGTTTCCTATAAGCAAGTGGAGTACATTTCCATTAACATGTGTTTGAATTTTCAAAGATTCCATATAATTAATATTCCAATTTTATCTATTTATTGACACTTGTGAGATACTAATCTAAAATTAAGTATAAATCAACCATAATTGATATACACTTCTTTTCTTTTTGGAAGTTGAAGATTCAAATCTTCACCTTTCACTTGTTGCACAACAAAAATACAAATGATCAAATTGCACTGAAAGAAATATGGATATTATTGCACCGGAAGAAATCTGGCCTTTAATATCGGGTGAAAAAAATAAAATTGAGCTTTAATGTTGTTTTTCAAAAGGCGCAAATATTTAATGTCAGTTTTAAACTGACATTAAAGAGAGTGGTTTATTGTCGGTTTAAAACCGACATTAAACATCCACCTTTTGAAAAACAACATTTACTTTACTCTTTCTCAAACGCGCATTTCTTACCATATTTCACGTTTTCCTCTCTCTTATCAATTTCACTCTTCCCTCTCTTCTCCTAACAGCCGTCACCGCCACCACCATTGTCCTCTGCCGTGCCCAGTCCTTAGCCCATTCTCGTCTCTTTCACGTTGTGCTTGCCACCACCGTCATAAAGCTTTTTCTTCATCCACGTTCGTACCTAGCTCACACCACCACCGTGCCCAAATCCCTCTCCCTTAACCACCATTATTGGAATTAATAGCACATAGTTGAGGCTTCTGGGTTTATGCGAAGATGAAGGTATGAATAATTATTGATCTTTTGTTTTCTCTATAATCTTCTTTCTCTCACCTTTCAGTTCTTTCTACTAGTAGAAAAAAAAGAAGAATGGGAAATTAGCTCACTCGCGAGAGGCCTGAGGCTCCATAAGACCGGGATATTGTAAGTGTATTTATCTGCAAGGTAAGCGAGTCCTTCGGCTAAGAGTCAATGACATTCATAAAAAAATAGGGTGCGCAAGCGCAAGAAAGGCGAGACCTTCTAATCATCTAGTGGATCAAAAATAGTCTCACCATTAAAGTAATATTCTTTGCGCCTAACTATGGGCTCAAAGATCCATGAAAAATCAAGCTCTAGATGAGTGTCCATTAGAAGCTTTGGCTTTCATCCATGGTTCGACAAATGAGCTATAAGGCTGGCGCTACTATTTCATTATTTCTATCTTAAATAATCTTGAGTGCTTTCGTAGGTTCAAATGTTGAATTCATTGAGAAGAGAGAGAAAGAGAAGAGCCTAAGAATGAGTTCTTCTTCATAGATGATTATCTCTTTCTCTTTTGATCTTTTATTTGACTATGAAAAAGAATGTTCGCACAGGGACAAGGCTTCATAAGAAAGAGATATTCTTGATCCAAACAACCGGAAGGATGAGTATAAGAGGACGAGTCTTATTCCACTAAAAAGAAAGAATATTGAACTTTCTTTTAACAATGTAGATAAATAAAAGACTATTATTTTCATCTCGTGGGAGGGATTTTGGCAGTCACGATTCTTCTTCTTTCAGTTTCAAGAAGCTCTACAAGCAATCGGATCAATCAAGACGCTAGAAACGACGTCGACGAAAGGTGCGTCGACGTTGATCACCTTTTGTCGACATGCACAATATCACGTCGCAGAAAGAGTCGTTCCACGACATTGAAGAACTTTACGTCACGAAAAGTGTAAAATTAAGTTTAATAATTCAACTTTTCGCGACGTGTGTCAGGATGACGTCATGGAAACCCTAAACGTGTTGTTTCAAATTTAGCTTTTCGCAACATATGTCAGAGAGATGTCGCAAAAAGTTGAATATTTAATTTATTATTTTAACTTTTCATGACGTTGTCAAGTAGACGTCGCGGAAGGTTGAATTTGAAATGACATGTTTCAACTTTTCGCAACGTGTGTTAGATGGACATCGCATAAATTTGAATTTGAAACGACACGTTTTGACTTTTCACGACGTTGTCTTGAACGTGTCGTAGAAAGTTGAAATAATAAATTCAATATTCAACTTTTCGCGACATGTAGTAGTTGACGTCGCGAAAAGTGAACATAAAATGTTGTAACGACCCAACTTTTCTATCTAAGTCGAAGTCATTATTATAAACAAAACACTTTGATTGACACAAAATATGGTAAATTTTATTTTAAATCATAACGATCAAGGAAAACTTAAGTTCGGGCCCTATTTAAAACAATAAAATTCTAAAAGTACCGTTTAATTTAACTATTCATAAACTCAATTCAATCACAAAAAAGAAATTTAAACCAACATCATAAGCAGTTTAAAAGACATTTTCCATATGACAATCACGACTCCTTGTCCCTCGTCGGTCTGCCTCTCGTGTTACCTTTGTCTGAAAAGTTAAACATAAAAGGGTGAGTATAAACATACCCATAAAGAGACCCACTACTGGTCCCGTTAGGGGAAAAATAAAATTGTTAACTTTCTATTGGGGTGCCCTACATTTTAATAGTCTTGTGATCCCGTAATAGTCTATTGGGGTGCCCTACATTTTAATAGTCTTCTGAAGGACACATATATCAGTCTAGTGCTCTGCAGGAAGCACATGTCAGTCTAGTGCTCTAGAAGGATGCACAATAGGTGATGATGTCGTAGGACACTTGCAAGGCACACTACCCTATAGATAGAGCTAACAATTTCCGCTCAGTCCAAATCTAGCATTTTTAATTAGTCAAACGGATTTGCAAATCAAGCTACCATCATTTCATTCTTTCAGTTCAACATATTTACGGTCAATTTATGCAATACAACACATAATCAAACATTATCAGAACGGTTCCTCAACGAATAAACTTATACATAAGTATCGCTCACCTCAGTTCAGTCAATTCAATTTAGTTCATTAATCCTACCTACAGGACACTACCTATGCCCTAACACAACAGCCAACAACCCACAATCAGTCATCATAACCAAGTATACATATCATTCAGTTCATCTCAGTTCAATAAAATTCATACAGCTAAACAATCATCAATTATAAATTTGCATATCAGTCAGTCCATCTCAATTCAGTGGGATCCAAACAGACAATACATCTCAATTGCATCGTTGAGTCTAGTAGTAGGAACCCTTACCTTAACTTAAAGTTTTATGCAAAACTCTTGGTCGAACTAACTTCAACAACCACAACCTAGACATAAACAAACAGAAATCAACATCTTTCTAAGTAGCTTCAAGTATCTAAATCACTCAAATGTGAATTTAGCACTTACCCCGTTAGTGGAGGGACGAACCTAACCCAAGTTATAGAAAATTCAAACGTTTACTCGCTTCAAACAGTACCTTCAAGAAATGTTAATCCAATCAATTAACCATCCTCACAACTCATTATTTTTACAATTCAAAACCAATCAAACCTACAATTTTCATTCTTATCACAACTACCCAAAACAAGGCAGAAACTGCAACGTAGAAAAATGGAATCGACACGTGTACACCAGAATAGAGAATCGGTAGTAGCTGTTTCACGGTCGGTGGACGAAGGATGCAGGGAGCCACACCATGGCATGCAACTGTCAGACGAATGGGAAACGTAGTGTCATAGCGTGATGGCGTGACAAACGACTTCGAAGATTGAAGCTTGGGTAGTCGTCGGCGAGATGACAGGTCGATCGGTGACGTTCCCCGTCACCTGGAGCAGAACACGACGACGCAGACATCGAAGGAGTTATGCACGGATGAATCGAGCGGCGACGCAGACGTCGTAGGAGTTACACATGATGAATCGAGCGGCAGCTTCATGAACCAGAACGTCACGCGATGGCTTCGAGAACCGCATTATTCTTTACCCCCAAAATCGCATTATTCTATCCCCACCATAAATACCATATATAAGTATTAACCTTTTTTTTTTCATATATAAGTATTTATTTTAGAGGCTTTTGCAAAAATAGCAAAAAAATTATGATAATAGAGTTTGTGTCACAACATTTTCTAAATTTGCAAAAGTAGCGAATTTAAGAGTGATGAGCCTCCGATAGCCCTATCATTACCATCTGATAGCCCGCTGATAACTTATGATTACCGTTTTATAGCTGTCTAATATCATTAATTTTGTCATATTCGCAATATGCAAAAAATTAGTGTCATGAGCTGTTTTTTTTCTAAATGTTTTGGCCATTTGATGCAACTTCTCTTTATCTTATAGGGTATTGTTCCTCATTAGGATAAACATCCCTTTTCAGAGGTATTTAACAAATGTCATATATAAGTATTCTCTAACTACCCAGGGAAAGGGATGTTTATCCTAATGGGATAATACCCTATAAGATAAATACTTTTATATGACAAAAAAAAAAAAAAAGGTTAATACTTATATATGGTATTTATGATGGGGGATAGAATAATGCGGTTTTTGTTTTTAGGGAGGAGGGGTGAATAATGCGGTTTTGGATATATGGTTTTTTATTTTATAATTATAAACATTTTTTTATCATCATCACGACTTCTACTGCTCATAGAAAATGATCGAAGAAGGATTGGTGGTGGTGGGCCTTTCTTTTCCCTTTCCCTCCTTTACCTACATTCCCCTAGACCCATCCTTCTTCTATTATGAAACAAATGTTGATTAACTAAATTTAAAGAGTTTAACCAGTTAATATCAAATTGTTGGAGTTTATAATCTATAGGTCTATTAAGTTTCCCCGATAGCTCATAAGAAGTCAACTTAGAACATTATGATAGAATAGTTCGAATTGTTCAAATTAGGTAAAGAGAGAAAAATCAATGAATATATGTAAACATCAATTATAAGTTTAAGATAGAGCTTTATGCTTAATATGATTTAAATATTAAAAATATGAATACAGATTCATATTTAGAAGCTCGAAAATGATGGAAATTGTCAAAGTTATGAAAAGCCAAAATATTGACTTTTCACTTTGTAAGTTAAATTTTGACCGACTTTATATTTAAATGAGATTTCAATTTCAGAAAAATGAATGTAGATTCATGATCGAAAGGTCAAAATTAGCCAAAACAAACAAAATGGTAAAAAGTCAAAATGTTGACTTTCAACTTGAAAAAGTCAAACTTTGAATTTGATTTAAATACTAAATTACAATATTGTCCTTAGACAAATTGAATTATTAACCCTTGTTGAGATTTGGCAAGTTTATCACATACATCTAGTTTGCAAGTGGCTTCATACACATGTAGGACACCTAGCACACTAATAGTGAGTGAAATGCTGATAAAGGAAGTCCATTACATGCATTCTTGCATGTAGTTTGCTTATAAAACAGTTTATTGTAAATGACAGAAGACTCATGGACTTTTGCTGAGATTTAATTTTTTAGTTAGGAATTGCAAAAATAAACCAAAACTCATTTTCTCTTCACAAAATCTCAAAGCTAAGTTCCTCCTAAAAAAGCCCATCTCTCTCTATTTTCTCCACCATTCAAGTCCCATAACCCGATTCTAAATTCAAAGAATAGCGGGTCAACATTAGTGGTCGATTCGGCTTCAAGTTTGTAAGGAGATTACGAAGAATTCGTGAGGAGAGATTACAAGGTTAGAAAAGCTTCAACTGTGAGTTTTTCTATTAACACTGTCTTTGTTTAAATTAGGGTTGTTATGCATGTTAATTACCAAAGTGTTTAGTTGCAATTAGAGTAAAATTTGATTCTTATTCCATTGCGCATGTTTTCATCTTCCATTAATGTGGGCCTTGACCCAAAAGCAAAGTTAAATTTCCTTGTCCCACATTGATAGTATTGGAAGAGGTGAGTGGCCAATGGGTATAGATACTAAAGAAATAAAAGGGGAATACAAAGTGTGTTGGTGGTGATAGTAGAACTCTGTTACTACACATTGCAGTTAGACGGGTGGATTCGAGTTTAGGTAACTGTGTGCTTACGAGAATAAGAATGTAATTTTTATTACCTATCAAAATATTTTTTTGGTAATTTTTCGGATTGATCCCCAAGTATCTTCTATTTTGCTGTTGCCACTCGTTCTACTCTGGTGCAGTCACCAGCCATTCCAGTTCTCGCGTTCTTTACTTCAGGAAATTCCTGTTCTTCACAACATGCTTTGCAGTTTTGCGAGTCACTCTTCTCCATTTTTTTTCCTCTGATTTTCGACTAGCAGTTGGAAGTCCTCAATTATAAATTGCGGCATCTACCCACCATTTTAATCGCTCACAAAATCACTGCCTATTCGAATTCTCTCATCCCTCTTCCCCACGTTCTCTCTACTTTCCATTTACTCAAGTTTTGAGTTTCAAACGGTTTTGTTTCTATTCCTTGTTTCGGTGAGTACACATTAGAATAAGAAAGCTATGATAACCTTGGGGAACAACCGACAACACGATTAGCACCACGTCGGTCATAATTACTTTCAGAGTAGTGGTTCGTCATGACACAACAATTTAATATTGTTCGATATTTTGACATATTTCTCAACAATTATATGCAATTATCCCAACATTATAATGGATAATAAATTGTTCATTATGGTCATATTTTTTTTTGTTTTTTTATTGGTTTACATTTTCTCGCTTCTTATAATCTATTCTCTTCGTATAATTTGAAATATTAATAAAATAATTAAAATACACAACTCATTATTCCAAGTTCAAATAATATAAATAAAATATTCAACATTTTTAGATAGAAATAAAAAAATTAAATATAGTAATTTAAACATGAAAAATCATAAAATATTAGTTATAATAATAATAATCTAGTTTTAATATAAGGTTAATGTGCTAGATATTAGATATTAGTAGATATTCTTTTATTTTAACTTTTTATTTAATAGTAATATATAATAAGCTGTTTTTAATACAACTACACTCATTTTCAAAGAAAACAAATTGCAGTATTATAAATAAGTAGCAACATAATTTTGTATTGCTTGCTTGTATTCTCATCCATAAGTAGCAACATTAATCCAAATTACAAATGAGTAAGTATGGTAAAAATTACGATTGAATCAATTTACAATAAAGACCTAAAAGACCTAAATAATAAGAGAAGATTGTGGATCTTAAAATATCTCCTAATACAACTCACTCGAGTAAAAATGTTTAATTTAGATGAAGACAATGAACCTTCACCTAACGCCATGAAAGAAAATGAGAAGAAGATTTTGTTAAGTTGTAGTTTGATAGCATGAGATTTTTCAATTCATTGAGTAAGTAATATATTTCTCATTGAGAAGAGAAGACATGAGTCCAAGACAAAATAGAGAAAATACAACTTACAAGCCATGTGTAGCACATAAAGATCGGAGAGAATTAATAAAAATTACTAGAGCTGACTAGAAGAATAGCAGAATGGAAGATTTACTTTGGATAAATAGAAAATTTAAATTTAAATTGATAAAATAGCAAATTCAAAAAATAAGAAAGAAAAAAATTGTTGCAACAACGTCTTATATGCCTCTCATCTCAAATACAATTATCACACAAACCACAAATACCACATCCTTGACTCAAACTCCCAAAAAACAATGATATTGCATCTATCCCCTAATTTTTTCGATCACTATATATCAAATCAATTAAAACCTATCAAAATCCTAATTTCCTCCCAAAAGCCAAAATTCATCTCCATCAAAACTCCAATTAATTCAAACCAGAGTAGGTGTTTCATATTTTCTTCAACTCGCATGTGAAAAACGTTATCATACGTTACAAACCCTTCAAATCCTTTACACCTTTCAAACCCTTCAAGTATTCAAATATTTAGCATAAAGAAGTTTACCAAAAAAATAAAATCTTCAAACCCTTCAAACTCTTTAAACCCAAAACGATTCCAACTTTGTTCTCTGTAGAAACAATTTCAGTTTATCTAGGCTTTAATCCTATTCAAACTTTTCATACATTCGATGCAAGATTGAGAAGTGTTTAGGTTTTTCTTCTTACGGAGGAGCTTCTTCATCAAAATGATTCCAACATCGTCTTCGGTAGAAAAAAGGTTTGTTTTCCTCATTCTTCTTTCGTTCGCTTGAGTTTTTTATGCTTAGTAAAATTGATACTTGGTAACGCCTCTAAAAAACAACATTTAGAATAATAAAAGCAAATAACAATGAATAATGATATTTCAAAATATTATAAAAGAATACATGTTTTCGGAATATTTTTAAAGATAGATATAAATAACATACATTTTAAAATGATGAACGTATTCTGCATATACATTATTTATTTATTTATTTATTTTTAAATAGATATAACTACCATCAAAATATACATTCTAAAATAATTTTAAAAAATACTAATGAACGTATCCTGCATACCAAATCTACGCCGAATGTTTAGAATCTAATATAAAATAGATCTTACGTATTTATTTAACAATATAATTCCAAATTGTTATAAAAAATTTATATTATGTATTATTTAATTATAAATTATCGAAATTGTTAATAAATGATTTATGATATAACAAATCGAGAATCTTGAACATATATTTGTCGGAAAGTTGATGCAATCTCATCTAGAAACAAAATATCAAATTTAGTTAGACTTTACTAAAGTCTAACTAAATTTAGTTCCTGCAATCTTATTATTGTTTGTAAAATACATTGTCTTTCTCAAATAATGTGTGATATCCTGTCTCATATTGGATCCATTAAAATACCTTGTATTTTGAGTTTACGAATTATCCTATAATGAGGGGTAGAGTCGAGATTAATATAATTACACCATGTCCATGACAAGTTGTTCTCGAATCTACACTGTATTTTTCACTATATGAACTACACTGTAAGCATGAGCATATCCCAACTTATGATCAAGATAACGAGGATGTATTTAACAATGTTAAATTTCAACACACTGCTTAGGTACCAACGTATAATCTTTTCGTTCGAAATAACCAATAAGTTATTGATATGAAGAAAGAAGTCAGAATCGAATCAAATGAAGAAGTTGAAGAGATGCAATGTTTGGAAGTTGAAAAGTAACTTGGGCATCCCAAAAGTCATAAATTAAAAGGAATGATGTGTTTATGTGTTTTCATTTATTACGATATTTGAAATGGCATAAAATTAAATGTTGTGATCTTTCATTTCATATTTTAATTAGTATAAATAGGATCGTAATTTCCACATTTAAAAAAGAAGAATTGGGATGAATAAAATTTGAAAATTCTAGAATGTAGAATTTTGTTCTTGTGTGTTCTTGTGATATAATGCACGAATATTTGGAGCATTCAAGTGAGGATTGATCTACCTTGCTTGTAGAGTCCCTTGAAGATCGAGGGTTGATGAGAGTTCTTAACTTTGTCTATCCTTAGTTTGTTAGATCATCTTAGCAATCTGTATCTAGCCTTTCTTAGGGGTTGAAATCAAATTGATTTTGCGGCTGTTGGGATTGTGTTCTTTGAGTCTTGTTGTTTAACATAGTTCTTAGATCCAATGTTCAAGGGTTTCATATCAGTTATATTTACAATAATTAAACACACAAATACAAAAAAGACAAATACTCCGTAAAACAACTACGGTTACAAATTAAACAATACATAATGTATCTTGACCCTAAATGATTATATATGACATGAATTTCCGATTATGACAACTAAATTTATCTAGTTTGAAGAAAAAAAACAATATTTGAATTTAATACGAATAACCTACAATAGAGTATAATTGCAAAGTCAATATACTTAGTTGGCTATAAAATATATGAAATACAATGTATTTCAATGAACATAAGCACATATTTTTTCATACAACCAAGCAAATCCTTGTACGTATACTCGGAAGATTATATTCAATCTATCTACCACTCAAAACAGTTTTTACTCATTGTAAAGCGATAAAAAAAATTTGTTACAATTCTACTAATGTTTTCGAAAACCAATACTAAAGAATGTACCGTAAAGATTGTAATTAATCGAAAAAAATGTTAAACAAATACCATAAAATTTACAAATTTAAAAAATACACATTTTTTAAATTTAAAATCTTAAAAGCAAATAACATGGATACTTATATTTCAAAATAATATTAAAAATGCACATTTTTTTAATATTTTTCAAAAGTATATATAAATAACATACATTTCTTAAAATTTAAAAGTAAAAAAAACGAATGTATTATGCATATAGATTTTTAATATATATTATTTATTTGTTTTTTTAAAAATATATATAACTGCCACCAAAATAAAAAGAATAAAATATATTAATAAAAAATTTTAAGAATCTAATCTAAAATATAATTTCAAATTGTTATTAAAAATATATATTATATTTTACATAGTTACAATTATTGATATTGTTAATAAATAGTTTAAAATATAACAAATCGAGAATCTAATATATACATTTACCATTATTATACGAGATGTTGCTGCAATCTTGTCTAGCAACAAAACCCTAGATTTAGTTAAGATTTACGAAAGTTGAGGGTTGTTTGTAAAATATATTGTCTTTGTGAAATCTCCAATATTCTGACTCATGTTGGAGCCATTAATATACATTGTAGTTTGAATCTATGAAGTATGAATTATCCTATATCTATGGGTAGATTTGAAATTAATATAATTAAATAAATGAATGCGTTTAGCGTTTGCTATTTTTCTTATCATGCCGTCTTTTATCATTTTTGAAGTTACTATCTACAATTTTTCTATTTATACGCTTATCTCAAAATATAAGAAACCAAAATCAAATAAAAGCCCATAAACAAATAGAAAAAATAGTCCACAAATATAATCTTTCACATTACAACATAACCATGGTATTGAAGTAGACTATCAAATATTTAACTTTCTAATTGTAATAGATGGTCAATTGAGGAATAATAATTAATGATATAACAACATTTTAAAAAAATTACAAATATAGCAAAACTATCGCTGATAGACTTGTATCACTGATAGACTCGTATGATCTATCGGTGATAGAACAATTTTTACAACATAGTCTATCAGTGATAGACTCTATCATTGATAGAATTTGATAAATTTTGCTATATTTACAATTTTTAAAAATATTGCTATATACTTAATTATTTTGAATTTAATTGCTAAATTAGCAACTATCCCATATTTGAAATGAGCTCATATTGAAAAGTATATTATATTTATCTTATACAAAACAATATATGTCGATGTCGAGGATACCATCACATGTTACGTTATTGTACAGTGAACAAAACTTTATGTCAAAGAAATTAAATTTGCTAACTCATCCATATATAATTTCCAACTATATATTTGGGATGTTAATGGAAAATTTTGCATCCAACCCCAATACATATCAAAAGTAGGGGAAAAAGTGAATTATTGTAGGATATTATATGCAATTTGATCAACATTTTATCTTATATTTCTACTCCCATTGATATTGATTTCTATTAAATTGTATTATATATTATAACTTAAATTTATTTTCATTTTTTAACCCAAGCTTTTAGGTTAATGGAAGGTTTAAAAGTTATTTGAATATGGCAGGACAAAAGAACGGTTAGATGCATTGATGCATTTGGACAGAGTTTTGAACATTCAGATTCCAAAGACAAAACCAAACTCTTTCTTTTCATATATATATATATGAATTGAAAGTTTATGTGAATATTTCCAAACTAAATAAATAAAAAGCTTATATGAGTGAATTTGTGCACTAAATGTAATATGATTCATGAGAATGAACCTAGGCCAACCGTGTGGCCAAATTCATCTAAGGAAACATACACTTCTTTTTTCTTTTTCTTATTGGAAGAAAAAGATATACTCCATCATGTAATTGGATTGGCAGGGTGAATTTTTGTTTTCATAAATAAAAACTTTCGTATTTAAAGGGTGGAATTTGTAATTATTATTTTTAAATTAAAACAACTCTATTTAGAACAGATTGGTCCTTTCATTTTTTTTTAAACTTGTGATTTATAATATATGTTTTACATACATAAATGGAACTAAACTATGCTGATGCAGTCTCAAATAGTTTATCTTTCTACTGGGAATAACACATCCAAGTTCTATTACCACTTGATATAGTTTTATGCACTAATTAGAGAACACAATCTAAATAAGCAGAACGCAACAATCAGATAATCACAAGGAAAGCAATAATAAGCAACACAACGATGTATAGTGGATCGACCAACAAGAATATTAAGAGCAAAAATAGAACCAGTTTGGAGGGATTTTATTAAGAGCAAAAATAGGATACAATTACAGAGTTCAACAAGAATAGCAATCTATAGTCAACCAAGACAAGCCCGACTATACCGCCAACCAAATGCCAAGAAGGATGAGAGACCAACACTAAAACCTCTGATACCGAGATCCAAACCCGTAGAAAACCCAATACTGAAGCAAACCCGGTCGAAACCCAATGTTGAATGACTCGTAGAAACGCAAAAACAATGCCTAAAAAATGCTTCTACCCGACGTCGATCACCACCAGAATAAAGCCGTAAACGTGCGTCATTCACCGCTAGCTCCACTACGAACGTCATTCACCGTCGGTAGGATGCAGAAACTCCGACGTCAATGCTCCGTTGAACACCGTTTGATACTCACCATCAAACGGTTATGCCTCTTCCTGTTTGTATGCCTTACAGTAACCTCTCTCACTCTTTTTGGTGACTGTCGGTTTCTATCTTGCTTTTTCCTCTTTTCTTTTGTCCAATTAAAAGACCTAAAGTAGAAGATAGAAATAAACAAATTTGCCATAAAGGCAAATTACCAAGCTACCCTTAACTTAAAACCCATTTTACTAACTCTTAAATACTTGTCATTTTTCCACAAATCTCTCACATGACAAGCTATTTAAGACACCAAATTGATTCTCTCAATCATCCTATCATCCATAATTAACCTTCAGCTCATCTAACCGGTACTTAAACCTATGAGCTGGAAGAACCTTGACTACTAACCTAGCCTTATACCTAGGCTTATTGTCACCTCCTGGCTTAATCCACTTTGTTTGAATGAGTTTCTTAATAGGAGACTTTGGAACCAATGACCATGTCTGTTTGATTCATTCTCAAAGAAAACAACTCTGCTTCCATAGCATCCTTCCATTGTTTCTTTGAATCAGATATAATACCGTCACTGAAAACTCCCTCATCAATCAAAGTCCTCTCCTACTGAGACTGTACATCATCAAATTCAGACTCATCTGAAGCCTCTGTTTGTGAAACTAGTGGTGACTGTTCAATAGATACATTTGAACTTTTCCCTGATAGTTGTACTCCATAATCAATTCTGACCTTTGTCACAACATGATCAACTGTCTGTTGTTTCTACTTCTCTGATGTTGTAGCAACACTACCTGAAACTGCAGTATCTTCCAACACATACAAACCATTTCTCAAAGTTCCCTTCAATTTAATCAAAGAACCCTTGGTAACTTTCAAAAGTTCATTCTCATATTTAAAAACATAACCTGATCTATCTAATTCACCCAGAGATATTAGATTACATTTGAGTTCTATAACATACTTCACATGTGTGAGCTTTCTGATCATCTCGTCATGTGTTGCAATTTTAACTGACCCAGTTCCCTTGATATCACAAGTATCGCTATCACCCATTAAGACTTTTTCTCCATCATTTTTCTGAAAGTCAATCAAAAAGTCCTAATTAGAAGACATGCGATACATGCACCCCGAATCCATGATCAAGCATCTTGCATATCCCTGTGAGACACCATCAAGACCTCTCTACTGAATCAAAATCATACCCATTAGTAACATTTGTTGCACTGGTCTCAACTGCATGCTTGCTACTTGATGCTTCCTTGCTCTTATTCAAAGGGCAATGTTTCTTAAAGTGTCATTCTTTATGACAAAGGAAACACTTTCTAGCTTCCCCCTATGAATTCATCCTGGAACTCTTCTCTTTTTCTTTTCAATTCTTTTTGTCACTTCTTCCTCTGGCCATGAGCAACTCTCCATCCATGCGTACTTTCTTAATTTCGAGATTTCTAGTCTTTAAGGCATTCAACGCTACACTCATGGTCAATGAATTCCAACTATATTTAATAGCTGCCTTAACCTCTCGATATGTTTGAGGTAATGAATTTAAAAGAATCACTGCTTGATTCACATCCGACATCTTCTCACTGATGTTATTGAGATCAACTATAATCTTCTGAAATTCATTCAAGTTCTCTTCTAAGCCTTTACTTGGGTCCATCTTATATCCAAAAAATTTCTCCTTTAGATATAATTTATTTGGCTATGACTTTGTCAAGTAAAGACTTTCTAGTTTCTTCCACAACTCTCCTATAGTAGTAGCCTCATCTACAGGCCTAAGAACTTCATCAGACAGATACAGAAGGATCATTAAATAGGTCATTTCATCCATATCATTTTTCTCACTTTTTGTAATAGTTTCTAGAAGGTTCTCTACATTTAAGATTTTAGCTACTTTTTGTTGAACTAAAATAGCTCTAATCTTTTTTCTCCAAAGAGAAAAACCACCTACCCGTCAAACTTAGCCACTTCAAACTGTGTTGAAATCATCTTTACAGAACTGATTAAACCAAGAATATGTAAACTACAAACGACCACACAAAACCCAAATCTTATTTTGGATCGACTGAAGCTCTAATACCACTTGTTGGGAATAACACACCCAAGTTCTATTACCACTTGTTATGACTATACCAAACTCTCAACCACTTGATATAGTTTTATGCACTAATTAGATAACACAATCTAAACAAGCAGAATGCCACAGCCAGATAATCACAAAGAAAGCGATAATAAGCGACACAACGATATATAGTGGTTTGACAAATTCGGTTTACATCCACTTTGAGAACCAGTTTGGAGGGATTTTACTAAGAGCAAAACTAGGATACAATTACATGGTTCAACAGGATTAGCAATCTATAATCAACCAAGACAAATTCGACTATACCGTCAACCAAATGCCAAGGACTGACCCACGTTGAAACCTCTGATATCGAGACCCAAACCCGTACAAAACCCAATATTGAAGCAAACCTAATCGAAACCCAACGCTGAATGACCTGTAGAAATACAACAACAATGTCCGAAAAAAGCTTCTACCTAACGTCGATCACCACCGAAATAAAGCCGCAAACGTATGTCGCTCACCGCCAGCTCCACCACGAATGTGGTTCACCATTGGTAAGATGCAGAAACTTTGACGTCAATGCTCCATTGAATGTCGTTTGATACTCAGCGTCGAACGGTCATGCCTCTCCCTGTTTTGTATGCCTTACGGTAACCTCTCTCACTCTCTTTGGTGACAGTTGGCTGCTATCTTGCTTTTCCTTCTTTTCTTTTGTCCAATTCAAAGACCCAAGGTAGAAGCTATGAATAATTACAAATTTTTTATAAAAGCAAATTGCCACTCCACCCTTAACTTAAAATCCATTTTACTAGCTCTTAAATACTTGTCATTTTTCTTCACTTTCATAAATTTTCAACAAATTATTGATTTTCAATGGTTAGAGCAGATGATTTAGAATTTAGATATTACGCAAATAATTATCTAACTCACACCACATTTAATAAAAATATGTCACGTGACATTTTTTTTCTATAAAAAAATTAAATTATTTTTATGTATAGAAAGGAGATGGTTGCAATTAAATTGCACTTTTTTCAAAAGCTTAAAAGCAAAATAAAGTATACAACTTACGTAAACTATTTATGAACGTAAAAAAAAGAGTGTTCACTGGGCTGAGTTTACAACCGAATTGATTTCAAATTATGACTTCGAGCTTCTAAGCTCATGTTCCACAAAACTGCCATTTTGAGGTTAACATAGGAGAAACCACGAATTGCCCTGCTGCTTCATTGTAGATTGCACAAGAAGTACACAAAATATTGGACTTCGTTACCATAGCAATATAGCGCATGTGAGGGAATCAATCTCAGGTCAAATAGAGTTCACGTAGCTCTCAATAGCCTTAAATATGGCTTACAACAAAACTTACCCACCAACCTCAAGAAAGCCTTATATTAACTAAACTGCACCTAATTATTATCTTTATTTACATTTATTTTATATACACCCATTCTGCAATATTTGATTCTCTATATGTTAGAATCATATTATTAATATTTTGATTACTTTACTTTATACTTCACATGTTTTTTCACAATAAAATAAAAATATCAATGTGATTCAAACTTATAAAATATGAATATGGATGGAAATGATTCCAACTTATGAAATATGAATATGGATGGAAGTGTTTAACAAGTGGATGAGAATTTAACATCATGCAAGAATTAATAATAAGAAATAAAATGGGATGAAGCAAGAAATGAGAGCGATGGTATTCAATAAGCTCCACACGGAACTTTTATATCAAACGTATAAGAACTAGCTACTCATTCCTATGGAGGAAAGTGATCTTTTTTCTTTTTTATTATTTTTTGAAATTTTGTTAATCAATCAATGGAATTTTGTGCAAATTGAAAATACGAATTATATTTTAAGTATCTAACAAAACTAGATTGCATAATCAAAATTTGATGGAATATCTAATTAATCTAAGTGTTGATTTGTTGAGATTTTAATACCATTGTTATCACATTTATTTGGTATTACCCTTTAGGATCAACCAGTAACTGTATTATTAGCAATATATGCAACAATAACGGTAACAACATGTAAGGAAAACAAATGAATAAATCATTAAAAAAAACATATGGATAAATTGATAACCCAGAGCTCATCAATCAAATTATATTTATATTTTTGGATGTGAGTGTCCCATTTCAATATTAATATAGAACACATGTAAACAAGAAATATAATTAGATGGAATCAAGTTTTCAAATAAATAAAGAAAACAAAACGCATGAGGACAATTGTGGTATATGCAGTCATAATTTTACATCTCCTAAAGTTGAAAGCAATAAAGAATTCGTCCACATTATACCTACCATCTCAAAAATGGAAGCATTCAACGACTTTTCTTTCAAAAACCTTTCCCTCCCTATATGAACTTTGAAGACCTTCCCACGCTCTTCTCCTCTTTGTTCCTCCAGCACAACAAAACCATGACGAATCTCAAAGTCACCAAAAAACATCACATACACCTCAATAATCCTTTCCCTTCACCCCCACCTTCATTTCCTTTACTTCAGGGGGAACTCTCTGCAAATTATCAAGCACTTTCTTCTTACAAATTCTTCTCAATCGGAAAGGATTTTCAGCTTCTATGGAGGTCTGATAATGGTGGCTCTCTCTCAATTTATCATCTCTCTGACCCCACTAGATCAATCTGGTCAACAATCTCAGGTCAAGCTTTTGTATCTGCAGCAATGGTGGAAACTGAGGTGGAAGAAAGTCGAGGATCGTTTGCCGTGAAAGATGGGGCCGTTCATTTGATTTGTAATCATCAAACAATTGATGATATCAAGGAGATCAATGGCTGTGATCATGAGTTCGAGGTTAAAGAACATCATTTTCCATCTGGGTATTTGGGATTGGACCTGAAAAACTATGAGAAAGAAGATGCTCAGTTTCCTATGTTGCTCATTAGTGGAAGAATATTCAATACTGAGAAGAAGAGGATGATGAAGAAGAAGAACAAGCTTCAAGAAACTAGTTTCAATGGTGATGTAAAATGTAACTCGAAAGTTCTTTCTGCTTCTGCAAGGTACTGGGTATTTTTTGAACAGAAAAGCAGCAGCCAAATTGGATTTCAAGTGATGCTTGGCCAACCCAGCTATGAACATCGCCAAATAGCTCATTCAAGAGGGGGTTTCAACCGGCTTAAGTTTCGATTGCATCGGTTGAGAAAACGGAAATTTGAATGGCATTGGTCTTTGACAAAACTGAAAGGGTTTGTTAGAGTTCCTTCTTCAGAAAAGGAAGTTGAAGTTCTGAGAGCAGCTGAGGAATTTGAAGCATTCAACAGAGTATGTTTGACCTATTCAAGTGAAGAGAAGGAAAGATTCTTTGGTTTTGGAGAGCAATTCTCTCATATGGACTTCAAGGGAAAAAGAGTACCAATCTTTGTTCAAGAACAGGGAATTGGTAGAGGAGATCAACCTATAACTTTTGCAGCCAATCTAATTAGTTACAGGTAAGTTCAGTCCATCTTTAACAATGATTTCGAAACTGTTAAAAATATTTTTGTCTATGTTTAAAATAACTCCACAGACCACACCACTTATTTGATAACCCAAAATCAATTTAATATTTAATTCTAACATTTGATAAGCATATTTCATACTATTCAAATGGGTGTCGAATGATCAAGAGCAATCTTGGAGTTAAATAACAAACATGTCATTAACAGACAAAAGGTACACGTATCCATCTCTTAACTTTAAAACTAAGTTTGAGAGTTTTTTTTTCACTTCAGGGCTGGTGGTGATTGGAGTACTACATATGCTCCTTCTCCATTTTACATGACATCCAAAATGAGGTCTCTGTACCTTGAAGGATATGAGTACTCTATATTTGATCTGACAAAGAATGATAGAGTTCAGATTCAGGTACACTTTTATTAACTATTGCTCTTCATTGCCTTTCACCAACCTAAATAGCCGTAAAGTGTTTGAATAGAGATTTAATTTAGACTAAAGGAAAACGTACAACAGAAATAGAACAATACCAAAAAACTAAAGATAGAGCATGCAAGGAATAATAACAATAATGAGTTTTGGTTCATTTAACACAAAATTAGAGAGTGAAGAAACAAGATCTGAACTCTTCATCTTAGGATACCCAAGTCCAGGTAAGACGCTCATATACAAACTTTTAACTTACAGTATTCCCATTTCTGTGAACTGGTGGAGATTGCAGATTCATGGAAATTCAGTTCAAGGAAGGATATTGCATGGGAACTCACCTTCAGAGCTTATCGAACGTTTTACTGAGACCATTGGGAGGCCTCCAGAGCTTCCTGGATGGATAATATCAGGTGCGGTTGTAGGGATGCAAGGTGGGACCAATGTTGTTCGAAAAATCTGGGATGAGCTAAAAGCTCATGAAGTTCCCATTTCTGCGTTTTGGTTGCAGGTAATACAAGTTTGTCATTTCCAAAAGTTAGTAATACATTTCTGGATCAAATTAAGCATCTTGTACTGTAGATCAAGCCAAATCCAAAAAGTGATGCACAGATATATAGTATTTATTACATGCTTTCATAATAATATAGTTTTTCTAAAGTGTATACACATTCTTTTAGATTTATTCCTTATCTAAAAGAAGAATGTTGTGTAGGATTGGGTAGGGCAGAGAGAAACAGTAATTGGATCACAATTGTGGTGGAACTGGGAAGTTGATGCAACAAGATACTCTGGATGGAAACAATTAATTAAAGATCTTGGAGCTCGGCATATAAAAGTAATGACATACTGCAATCCCTGCCTAGCACCGGTATTTTCTTCTTCCACCCTCTCAATCCTTCTGCAATCACCAAATCAGAAATATTGTTACTACGCTTGCATGTTAAAAGCATGGCATCTTTCTCTACTCTTCTTTCTTTTCTTCTTTTCCACCTAGACATATACACTACCTTCTTAATGGCTAACTAAATGAACAGAGATAAAAGAGTAAAGACTGATCATTGTAGTTTCAAATTTGTACATGACTTCAGACAGATGAGAAGCAGAACAGAAGGAGAAATCTTTATGAGGAAGCAAAGGCGTTGGGGATCTTAATAAAGAAGAAAAATGGAGAACCCTACATGGTTCCCAACACGGCTTTTGACGTGGGAATGTTGGATCTTACGCACCCAAATACTTCCAGTTGGTTCAAGAAAATTCTACAAGAAATGGTGAATGATGGTGTGAGAGGATGGATGGCTGATTTCGGCGAAGGCTTGCCTGTAGATGCCACCCTCTATTCAGGTTATACTAAGAAAATATTAGAGTTCAATGTCAATATTTGTACTCAATTTCAAAATAACTATCTAAGGAGTATAATATCTTACACTTAAAGGCGGACTTATTACATTGATTTTCTCAAAATCAATTGCTAAAGACTAAAGAGTCTTCTAAAAAAATCTATCACTAAAATTTTGAACTGCTTCATAGAAATCATGTAGTTGTTTCCTTGGTTGGAGATGGGCGGGAAAGGAAGGAGTGATATACAATGTGATCGATCTTACATGCTTCTTTGAACATATCTCCAAGTCGAGATGGACTTGAAAT
This sequence comes from Cucumis sativus, assembly GCF_000004075.3. Lineage (NCBI taxonomy): Eukaryota > Viridiplantae > Streptophyta > Magnoliopsida > Cucurbitales > Cucurbitaceae > Cucumis > Cucumis sativus. Next base: position 19,086,268 of record NC_026658.2, read on the forward strand.
TTTTGTAATCCCCGAATGCAAAGGTCATCAAATGAGTTTCAAACTCTCTAGTTTTTTTTTTTTTTCAATACAATCATGTCTGCATCCTGAACAAGAAGCTGATACAGATGGAATTGATCTTCACTAAAATACTTTAAATTTACCTTAATCAGAACTGCATACTTTCCCTCTGTGGGATATTAATATTACTCACAGATTAAGAACCGTAATTTCAGGTGAAGATCCTATTACTGCACATAATAGATATCCAGAAATATGGGCGCAGATTAACAGAGAATTTGTAGATGAATGGAAAAGTAAACTTGTTGGTAAGGAGAAAGAAGACCCAGAAGAGGCCTTAGTTTTCTTCATGAGAGCTGGTTTCAGAAACAGTCCCAAGTGGGGGATGCTATTTTGGGAAGGAGACCAAATGGTAAGTTGGCAAGCCAATGATGGGATAAAGAGTGCTGTTACTGGTCTTTTGAGCAGTGGACTTTCGGGTTATGCTTTTAATCACAGTGATATAGGAGGGTACTGTGCAGTAAATTTACCCTTCATCAAATACCGAAGAAGTGAGGAGCTGCTTCTACGATGGATGGAGTTAAATGCATTTACCACGGTTTTCAGAACCCATGAAGTAAGTTAGAAACCAACCTTACTTTTTTCCTTCTGTTTTATCTGTCCCTTTCTCTGACTAGAACCAAAACCTGAAAAAGAACTAAACAAAAACTATTGAAATTGCATATTTATTGAGTAATCTTCTTATCATTTTCTTTCTATACTTTTCACATTTACCAAAAAACTTCAACTTTCCATCTGTTCTTTTCACATTGATAGAGAAATTCATCATTCCTTCTTAATCTATTTCACATTTATCAAGAAATCCATTTTAGAATTCTACACCCCAAATACAAACTTACCAACTCCAACATATAAGCCCCATTTTACAACTCTACACTCAACACTAGACTTATTAACTCCACTCAGGAGACCAAACGCCCCCTATGTATGGCATCAAATTTACAGTCAGACACATGAAACCCTAAATGCATAAGAAGCCCTGTCAAGATTTTATCTTCACTAAAATTCACCAAACATATAGAAGCTTAACCTGCACCGAGCATTATATACAAATCAGCTTCAGTTTGGGAAGACTGAATTATCATATATACTTCTACAACCATATAAAGCTTGCGTCAGAGTATTATTATCCTCTACAAATTTTCAACATACTGAGTCTTCTTAAAGCACTACTTCCAACTGTCTCCGTATATAGGGAAACAAACCATCCTGCAACAGCCAATTCTACTCAAGCGATCGAACATTGTCGCAGTTTGCTCGCTTTGCTAAGGTCTATAGCGCTTGGAAGTTTTATAGAATCCAACTGGTGAAGGTAAATATGCAACCTTTTACATTCCATCTGCAACTTCTATATTTTCAAATTCCTCACAGGTCTGATGATCTTTTTCCTCTGTTCTGGGTCATGAAACAATACAGGAAGCAGCTGAAAGAGGCCTACCTGTATGCCGCCACCTTTTCGTTCACTACCCAGAAGATGAGTACGTGCTTACATTAGGTCACCAGCAGTTTTTAGTTGGTTCTGAGATCCTAGTTGTGCCTGTCCTTGACAAAGGCAAGAACAATGTCAATGCCTACTTTCCTTTAGGTGACAATTCTTCATGGCAACATATATGGACAGGGGAGGTGTATGCTAAACTCGGATGCGAAATTAAAGTAGACGCTCCAGTTGGCTATCCAGCTGTGTTTATCAAGGTTGGCTCCATTGTAGGGGAAACCTTCATTAGAAACCTGAAAATGTTCAACATTCTTTAAGAAAGCGACCCTTAAAACTGGGGGTAGCTCACGATTCATTGAATTTTAATCTAGACTATATTTTCCCCCTATACTTCATTACTTAGTTCATCAATAATCCAATTAAACGAAAACTAAAAACTGAGAATGCATCTAAATGACTAGTTTATATGAATTGCCAGAGCTAAAATGAGAAATATAATAAGGATGTGATCAGTTACGATGTTATGAAACATGGAGATCAAGTGAATAAAAGCAAAGGAGTGTACATATAAGTGAAAGTAGAAGAACAAAAACTAATGTGCTTATTTCAATGAAAGTGGGGTGCAGCCTGCGGGAATAAGTGTACTTTCAATTATAACCTAGGGATTAAATTATTTAACTATGTTGTAAAATCATATCATATACAAACAGATAACTTCTGCTACATAGTTGTTGAATAAAATCATGTCTTTTATCGTCCAAGGATCAAACTACCCCCTACCATTTTTCATGAACATTTGAAAAACCAAACTGTACTATCATCCCTTGCATCAGATAATACCTCCCGTCAATCACATTGCACAAAATAAAACAACAGAACAAAAAATACATCAAGCATAAGTCTAATGCACGCTTGATTTCAAATACAATGCCTCGAAGCAATGGAGATTGAAATGCTTACAAAAACCTAATAGAATTAAAACCATGCATTGGAAGTGGAAAACTAACAGAGTATGGGGTTGCATACAACATTAATCTAAGGGAGTAGAGTGTAGACAAAATAGTAGTAAGTGGCAATGAGAGGATCATTGCAAAGTTTTAAAGACGAAAATATGAAAGAGATGATTGAAACTCAATAGGATGATAATTGATGAGCGGTTCTTGTTGGATCGGCTATGGGAAATCTGGGTGCGGGGAGTTGAGTAGAGATTAGGTGTTGCATTTGCATGCATTAGCTTCAATTGGGTAAAATTTATAGATTCTTATACTCTAAATGGATATTCCATTTGGGGGAATATATTAGAAAATTAGCAAAAAATAATAATAATAATAATTTTCTGTTGGTTTTCGTTCTCAAAGGTCACTTTTTTAAAACATAAAATTGTTTTTCAAAATCGACTGACCGAAAATTTTCTAAATATTAAAATTTCCCAATTTATTTGTTGTTTTGGGTTTGCTTCTCCATACACATTAGACTATATTCTACCATTTTTTCTAAAAAAAATTATTCAAATCTTACCTCAAACCCCTCGTTATTAATATACATTTGATACATCTGATATCCTTTGATACAGCTGATATCTTTTTATACACATGATATCCCTTGATACTTCTTGATAACCTTTGAACTTCGATACATTTGGTATCCTTTATACACCTAAAACGCCTTAATACACCAATACTTCTGGTTACACTTGATTCTTCTGGATACACTTTATGCCCTTTCGATCTTGATACACATTGATAAGTTTAATACACTTATGCACTGCTAATAAACTTGTTATGTTAGTGTAGCCAACCTCATTCATTTTTCCTCCTCTTCAAAAGGCATTAAATTCAAAAGTAGTAATTTTAAAGAAGAAGAAGAAAAAAAGAGAACCAAACAACATCACCATAAACATTATGGAAAAAAAAAAAAAAAACTCTAAACAAATTATTTAAAAAACTTATAAATACCCTTAAGCCAATATCAAAAGCGAATCTCGAATTTATGAAAATATTTTACCTGCTTCATGAGTTTTATTTTTATTATTATTACACGACCATAGGTGTTACGTTACATTTACAAAAATGAACCATGAATTTATTTAGTTACAATGTACTTGCATTTTGTACATTTATTTTAACAAACATTCAGTGGACTTTTTAATAAGGAAATAAAATCTGTTTAATTTCAATGTGTTTCTTTGTGTAGAATTGTCATTTATGTGTGTATATATACATATATCTTTCTTCTGGGTAGAATGAATCTATGAACTCTTAATATTTTGTAGGAATGTTTTCTTTGTTTAATGTTTGCAACAAAGGTTATAGATAACTGATATTTTAACATTTTAAGTTTCATGAAATTTTGGTTATTTTTGGTTGAGAAATTTAAGAAAATTTATAACAAAAATCATGAAACTAATTTGAATATATAGTACCACTCTAAAATATTTGTAAATATAGCAAATATCGATAAGCTTACTTATAATTTTTTTTTTTTAGAATTCTAAGTTTATCCGTCACATAGCATGTTTCCATCATACTAATAACACACTTTTCAAATTGAAAGTTATCACTTATAATAACTATCATTGGTATCCACTCGTAACAACTATAGTGATATCCTCTAATAGCAGTTATCAGAAATAACAACTGATAGCACATTTCTTGAATTGAAAATTATCGCTAGTAGCAGTTTATCTATGTTAAATACTTATACCACTATTAGTGACTATCACTAATGGTTGTCATAAATAACTTTCAAAGTGAGAAACTGAGAAGAAGTGCATGAATTAGTTGTTAGCTTTATAAGCTTTAGTCCTACTATATGTTTTATTGATAACAAAGCTGATGATTTTAGTATTTAAAGTGTCCATAGCATAAAACTCAAAGAGTCTATTCCAACTTATTTTGAATTGTTCAAATTGAACATCAAACGAAGAAGTTGTATCGAAATAATATTTAAAGAAAAAATCATACACAGTGATGACATAATACATGCGGATCAATCACGTGACAATACGAGCTTTACTATTGGTACAGACATGGCAATTCAAATCAATTCGATGGATTAAATGATGATATGTGATGTTATAAGAATATTCATTTTTAAAGGAAAGAAGAAACTAAAAGAACTATTCATTTTTCTTCGAAAAGAAATTTTAAAATAAATCTGCAATGGCAGCTTTCCTATGAAAAAAACAAATTAATTTTTTTTGGTTGTTATTTGTTGTTAGAGTTTATTACGTGGGTTTTCAATTGCATCAAGAAGAGTAGGTGTACATTGGATTTAAACTAGCAGTTTAATACTGAATCCTTGAATAGAAAAAGATAGTAATAGGTTGGATCTTAAACCTCAAAAGAATTAAAAAGAGTGATAGTACAGTAAAACACCCAAAGAGTCTTGAAGAGAGTAGCAATTCCATATCACCATAAAACTACAAATATTACTTTTTCTCTACTGTTTTAATTTATGTGAAATTTATTTACTTAGTTTTGTTGTTAATTCTATTCATTGGTTTCACAATTGCTTTGTATTAAAATTTACCTAAAAAATTGTAGTATTTTGAAGCAACTCGATCCACCCTGTAGTGTTGGCGTAAGATCCTCATTGGGAGGCGGAGTTTGATCTTTAGTTTTTAACCAATTTTGTGCTATGTATTAAATTATTTTAGATTTTTTGTTTTTCATTTTTTGCCATTTGTGCAACCAACTCTAAATACAAGTATTTTTGTAAATTAATTTTTTTAAAAAAATAACTCGACAACACGAGGGTGGAGAAAGAAAAGGGACCTAAATGAGAGACATCCAAAACTTCCTCCAAAATTTCATATATCAAAATGACATCCCAACCATACCACCCCCCTTTGAGTTTCCTAAATTTCTCACCTATACAAAAGCCAATGTGTACAGCACTCCCATGGCATGGGCCTAAAGTGAAGGCTATGTTCGTCTTTCTTGAATTCTATCGACAATAATACAATTCATGATGAAGGACAATGGAGATAGATACATCAACCAATTCAATCTGTTTAATCATACATTTCTTTTTAACTTTTCCAAAAGTTCCAAAGCTGACCATCCTGTTCCTACCCTGATTGAATTAGAAGCTAACATCCTACACTTAAATATCTAGATGCTCAAGATTCATCGTACTTGCTGATTTCTGAATAAGTTCCTTTCGAAAATCCACCTGAGAAAAGGAAAGAACCCATATTAATCCAGTGATTAGAACACAAAAATATTTCGAGCAATAGATATGCGTATGAGATAGGCGTATGCCAGATGAATTTAATGCAAAAAAGGAAAGCTAGCATGTTACATTGGCGTGGACGCACGCAAATACAAATGTTGAAGGCAAAACTATGAAGGCTTTTGTTAAAGCAAAAGCCATTGATGCTAATCTTCTCTAGCTCAAATGAATTGGTTGGTGTCTAATATACTTCTGTTGGAATGGTTTTCTTTATTTGCCGATTGAGCAACTTTTAACGGTCATCAAAATACCAAATATCATCAAATGGTGAATACTGCAGAACTACTTACCCGGACACCCATAAGGGATGAAAATACGACATTTGCTTCTGCTGCATCCTCAACTGCCAACTGCTTCAGCATCCTTCGTTCTGGGTCCATCGTCGTTTCCCATAGTTGTGCGGGCATCATCTCACCCAAACCTGAAATAAAAAAATATTTAGCATATTTTCAAATCTTAAATATTTAAAAACTTAACACTATATAACAATTGTTTATTAGTACTAACATCATTATTGTCTAGTAGAAAAATAGAACTTCCATCACAGAATCTGAAGAACAAAAGCAGCCAAACCAGTTTTACACGGTCTCAAAATTGGAGTGCCTTACAGATATGTCATATTTTCAGATTTCAACTCCGTGCTGACCTCTGAAGATTAAACTTCTATTCTGCTTTTTTATTAAATAATTTTTCTTCGTTCTTTTTTTGTAAACGAAACAATATATTAACGAGAAATGAGGAAACCCTCTAAAATAAAAGGTGGTATTACAAAAGAGAGCCCCAATTACTTACTAAAAAGAATAAACTAAAATGAGTTAAAGGGTGTTTTGGTTTATAAAAAGAAAAACCAGTAGACAAAACAAGTTGCATAAAACTATTAAAAGAGGAAGAATAATAATAAGCAATTTGCATTAATATGCAAGAGTCAATCATTTTTTAAGGTGTTTTATTTTCAAGAAGACTTCCAGTTGACTTCGTTCAACAGCTGCTGTTTTTGCACTAATTCCATGGAAGTGTCCTCTACCGGCCATTCACTTAGGTCTATTGAAAAGTTATCATCCATGGTTGTTTTCTTGGGTGTTTTATTGTTTTTAGATTTTCTGTAGCATGGATCTTGTAATCCTTTTGATTATATCAATGACTAACAAGTTTATGGTTCAAAAACTCCTCTATAACATAACATCTTGAGAAGAGAAATGTTTGGGAGTCCTTTTAAAATAAACAAGGCAACATAAGTATCTCACTTGTGATAGATTTAGTAGAAAGTATCAAAAATGAATAACTTTGGTGTCTAAAACCCTCTCAAGTACCTATTGAAGTGTTTCCAAACCAAGCACTTGGGCTAAAAAGCACCCTAGTGCTTTTAACTTCTACCGAAAGCATCTTTGTTTCTTACACCCACCAGGGTGATTTTGAGTGATGCCTAAAGCACTCTCAAACGTTAGCATAACTCAGCTGACAAGGATTATACAAGAAAAGCCACCAAATGGTGTGTATGACATCAATGAAAGGAAGACAAACAAACACCACTTCTTATTATTTTCTGATAAAAAATACAATAGGTACATGGGAGAATAAATAGAATATACAAGGGAATAAAAAAGGAAAGATTTAGGAATTAAGAAAAATATTCCCATAATCTTTCCATAAATATTCTAAGATTCTAACACTCCCCCTCAAGTTGGGATGTAAATAGCAATGAGACCCAACTTCCTAACACAAAAGTCGAAGTTCGATCTAAGAAGTCCCTTGGTAAGAACATCAGCAACCGTTGACTCGAAGGGATGTATGGAATGCATATGCTCCCACTGTCAAGTCTTTCTTTGATGAAATGTTGATCAATCTCAACATGTTTAGTTCTATCATGTTGAACAGGGTTGTTAGCAATACTGATAGCGGCTTTATCATCACAAAAAAGCTTCAATGGTATCTCACATTCCTGATGAAGATCCGACGGGACTTTCTGGAGCCATATTTCCTCACATTCTCAAACTTATAGCTCTATATTTGGTCTCGGCACTACTCCTAGCCACAACACTTTGCTTCTTACTCCTCCAAGTTACAAGATTGCCCTAAACAAAGATACAATAACCAGAGGTAGACCTTCTCTCAACTATAGATCCTGCCCAATCCAAGTCAATATATGCCTCAATGGTCTTCTATCTATCTTTCTAAACATCAGCCATTTACCAAGTGTTTTTAAGTATCTCAAAATTCTGTTAACTTCCATGTGTTTCTCATAAGGAGCCTGCATAAACTGGGTGACAACACTCACAGCAAAGGAAATATCAGGACAAGTATGGGATAAGTAAATCAATTTACCCACGAGACGTTGATATTGTTCAATATCAACTAAAACTAGATCATTAGAGTTTCCTAGTTTACAGTTGAATTCAATAGGAGTGTCAGCAGGACGACATCCCAACATATCTGTCTTGGTTAGCAAATCAAGGGTGTATTTTCTTCGAGACACGAAAATGTCTGCTTTAGACCTGGTCACCTCCATTCCAAGGAAATATTTCAGATTTTTCAAATCCTTAATTTCAAATTCATTACCTATTCTCTGCTTGAGTTGACTAATTTCAGCTTGATCATCTCCAAACAAAACAATCTCATCCATATGAACTATCAGAAGTGCAATCTTCCCTGTCTTGGAAACCTTTGTCAATAAAGTACGATCAAAGTAACCCTGACTATACCCTTGGGACTTGACAAAGGTAGTGAATCTGTCAAACCATGCTTTGGGTGACTGTTTCAAACCATATAGGGATTTTTGGAGTTTACACACCTGCTGACCAAACTGGGTTTCAAATCATGGCAAGGGGCTCATGTAAACTTTCTCCACAAGGTCTCCATTCAAAAAACATTAATAACATCCAATTGGTATAGAGGCCAATCTTTATTCACAGCAACAAATAACAAAACTAAACTTTAACAGAGTTCAACTTAGCAACTGGAGAAAAAATTTCTTAATAGTCAATACCATAGATTTGAGTAAATCCCTTTGCAACTAACTTTGTCTTGTGTCTGTCAAGTTTTCCATTTGCTTTGTATCTAAGAGTGAACACCCATTTGTATCCCACAGGCTTGTGTCCCTTGGGTAGAGCACAAATCTCCTAAGTGTTATTCTTTTCTAGAGCTTTCATTTCTTCCTTGACAGCATTCTTCCATTCAAGACACTCTAAAGAAGTGTGATTATTTTTCAGTATCGTGGTAGAGTCAAGGTTGGCAGTAGCTCTGAACTGTGGTGAGAGATTCTCGTATGACACATAATTACATATGGAGTGCTTTGTGCAGGACCTTGTACCTTTCCTCAGTGCAATAGGAAGATCAATAGATGGATCATACGTGCTACTATTTCTAGAATGGTTTGACTTAATTTCGTTTTCAGTATGTTCAACAACCTTGTTCTTAATAATCCTATCCTCTCTTTCTACAATGGCCTCATCAATACTACCCTGCTCACACATATCTTTCAAAATAGTTCTCGTACCTATCATACTCACTCATTTTGTTATTACTATGTGAATTAATTGAATCAGTCACACCTTGATCTCTTATTGGTTCAGAATCCTGGACGGGAGCCGTCTGAACAACAGGAGACTCTACTTCCTTCCTGAGATTCCTCCTATAGTAGGTTTTCCAAGGAACTTGATTCGTTAGTAGGACTCTACTGTGAGGGCTAGGGTCCGGTAAAGTACCACAGTAGGATAAGAAGAATCTGAGAAAAGCATATAGTTAGACTTTTCACTCACATTCTCCCCCTGAAGTAGGCTAACGGGAAAAAAATGACAACTTTTAATAAAGGTGACATCCATGGTAACAAAGTACTTACGTGAAGATGGATGGAAGCATTTACAGTCACGTTGGTGCACAGGATATCCAACAAACACGCAAGCTTGAGTCCTAGGGGTAAATTTAGTTTGGTTAGGACCATGGCTATGGACACACACAGTGTAGCCGAACACCCAAAGGGGAACATCAGGGATGAGACGAGTGGAGGGATAGGATTCTTTGAAGCAATCTAACGGTGTCTGGAAGTGAAGGACACGGAAAGGCATGCGGTTGATGAGATGAGCAGAAGTGAGAATAGCATCACCCCAAAGATAGGAAGGAAGAGAAGTAGACAACATGAGGAAGCGAGCAACTTCCAAAAGGTGACAAGTTTTTCGTTCGACAATCCCATTTTGTTGGGGTTGTAAGCACGAAAACTTTGGTGAACAATTCCTTTAAAGGATAAGAACTCGTTAAGAGAGTGGTTTTGAAACTCACGACCATTATCACTCTGCAAGATTGCAATCTTTGTACTGAATTGTGTTTCTATGGTGTGATAGAAGTCTCAAAATGTGGAGGTAACTTCGAATTTGTCAGAGATCAAGAAAACCCAAGTAGGACGAGTATGGTCATCAATAAAGGTCACAAACCATCATTTCCCATAGGAGGTAGTGACCTTGGATGGTCCCCAAACATCAATATGGACAAAAGTAAAAGATCGGTTTGGCTTATAGGGTTGCAAAGGAAACGAAACCCTCGGTGTTATTTAGCTTGTATGCATACATCACAAGATATAGAAGAAACATCAACTATGGAAAAAAGACGAGGAAATAGTTATTTCATATATTTAAAGTTGGAATAGCCTAAACGGAAATGCCACGACAAGTGGCATAGTAGGAAGATAAAAGACTGGTCTTAGAAATACTACTAGAGGGGGCATCATCATCAAGCAAGTAAAGATCCCTATTGTGTCGAGCAGTGCCAATCATCCTCCCCGAGCACAAATTCTGAAAAGAAACAGAATCAAGTAAAAATGTTATTTTGCAGTTTAGTTCAAGAGTAATCTTGCTAATCGACAGAAGATTATATGAAATTCGTGGCACTACAACACATTGTGTAATGAGAACCCGTCAAAAAGAGAAATTTGCCCTTTTTCGACAATGGGAGCCAAGGAGCCATCAACAATTCTTATTTTCGCATTTCCAGCAAACGGAATGTAAGACACAGTGTTCAGAGGAACTGGTTAAATGATCTGTGGCACCAGAGTCCAGGATCCAAGAATTCTTACCACCAATACTAATGAGACTAAAGGATTGAGATATACCTGATTGAACAATAGCTCCAAATGTGGTTGGACTAGCATTCTCACTCAGATAGGATGAAGATAAAGTAGGGAACAAGGTTACCGGATTTCCATAATACATTGATACAGGAGTGTTGGATGTCGGCCCTAGGATAGCCTCCATTTCTGCAATCTGTTGTTGAAGTCCTTCCCGTTGTTGCTGAGTTATTCCCAATGAAGAAGCTTGCACGATAGAGTTGGAATGTGTTGAAAATTCACCAACCTCAAATGTTGAGTGAATTTGAAGATTCTTATCATCAAGATAATAGCTAAGGTCATTGGGTGGCAGAGCATACACATTTGACTACAGAAGCGGTATCGCCGACTGAAAGTAGGTGGCAAAACACGAATCAACACGTGGGAAACACTACAAGCAGCGGATGGAGACGAGGGTGGCACGATTAGGTTGGCCAACGACGTCTAAACAGAGTGGGCCGGCGCGTGTAGCTCCAACGGCGACGCGTGAACTTCTAGCAGCTGCACAAGGGTGGTACGTAGGCGGTTTTTGCCAGCGCGAACGACGATAAGATCTGCTATATTTTGTTCCCAACATTTTCTGAAGGTGACGGAACCATTCGTCCATGGCAGCATTAATCTGAGCATCAACAGCAGTGGCGATGACGACACTAAAACTGGTGGTTGTCTCCTCTGTGTGATTTTCATCACTAGTTTTGTTGTTTAGGATTTGTTCAATGTTCTGCTCTGACACCATATTGAAAGGGAGACAAACAAGCACACAACTTTACGTGGAAACCCGAGTAACGGGAGAAAAACCACAATATTTTTCTTATTATTTTGTGATGAAAAATACAATAGTTACAAGGGAGAATAAATAGAATAAAAATATTTCCTTAATCTTTCCATAAATATTCTAAGATTCTAACAGACATCGGTTAGAGAGGCAATGGGTCCATTGAAAACATCAATAGGGTGTAATCAACACTAATATTAATGAATACCTTTGAACCTCTGAATATTATATGATGCATTTGATGGGAAGGAACTTTGAACCTTCTTTAGTTCCTTGTCGTCGTAGCAGTAGTATACTTGCTTCCCCCTCTCAACCTAATATTCTCCACAAACAAGAATAAGGCGAAGAAAATAGCCACAAAATGAAATAAAACTAAGCATATGATTTTGCAACTCTGATCCATCAAGTGGGAAAGCGAACCTTGTAAAGAGGTGGAACACCAACATAAATGCACCCTTCGTCAAACAAAGCTTTCTGTAATCAAGACCCAAAATCAAATTGGTTTTCATTCCCTTACAAATAGTAGTGACAACAGTGTCTGATAATGATGGCAATTACAGTACCTGATATCGGAAGAAAAACGTTAAGAGCAGAGTTCGGATGTGAGCACCATCAACATCAGCATCCGTTAATATGATTATTTTATGATAGCGAAGAGCGTCCTTTTTAAAATCTTCCCCCTGACATCAACGGTAAATGCAAAATCTAAGAAAAAGTAGTAATAATTTTAAATTATGAAAGGAAAAACTATTATAAACCTTGAATCCAAGTCCAAGAGCACGAATTAAATTATTAATCTCTTCATTTTTGTACATTGCAGCCTCGTCTTTCCTCTCAATGTTTAAGATTTTGCCTCTCAAAGGTAGAATAGCCTGCATGGAGCATTTATAACAAATTAAGGACATTTAGGATATTTGCAGTGGTGTATCATATGTGCATATTGATTTTTGTATTATCATGCATGCAAGTACTTAACTATAGACTGTACGATAAACATGTGAATATGAATGTATCACAATCCTTACTTCACTCATTTAAAAGGGAAAAAACTGAAGTGACCGAAGGGCTGGAGTATTATAAAAAGGAGTATTATAGAAAGGAAAAGACAATATATACAGCAAGCCTATGTTTCATATTTCGTTTAGAATATTACAACGCACGCAGAATTTAACCTAATAAAAAATGTAGAAGTTCTTTAATGGTTCATTCCAAAATCACGGTGGTATCGAAGTATGTATCGTTTCTTGCAACGTGTACACATAGCCATGTGTTTCTGACACAAGTAGATGCATATCAATCAGTCCAAGATTGTGTTAGGACTCCACCAGAAACTCAGAAAACCCAACTAAAGAAACAGAGACAGTACTCTGTTATGACTTATTGAAGGGAAATAAGAGCAATTTCTTAACCCAAAGTTCAGCTCATGAACAAGGAAGAAAAAGAAATAACAAGCAAGCAACTACGGAAATATAAAAGGTAACCCTCCAGCAATTTCGAGAAGGCTGGCTCTTCTCCCCTAAAAGCTCTCAGCAGCTTTTCCCAAAATAAAAGCTAACTTCAGCAATCCACACACATTCTTTAAATACTCCTTCTCCCCAGGTGGAACCCTCAATCGTTATTCTCCTCTCCAATCATATCCCGATGAGCTGTCCCCTGTGTATTCCCTCTTTTACCCTTGTGTCTGTATGCATGTCAGGTCTCACAGAATACATTATATATGATAGCAACAGTACAGAAATAGTAAATTTGACAGTCACAAAAATAAAAAAACAGGCAGAATCACATGCAATTCAATGAACTCGGAGACCTTCTCAACCAAGTTCAACAAAAAATACTCTCTTCATATCCTTACCATTGTTTTCCTCTTCTAGCAAAAGCCTATTCCTCCCACTTAACAAACTGTCATAGAAACCCATCATGTGATTGGAAAGTAGAGAAGTGAAATTGGGATTGTATTGGTATATGAAAGAGAAAATACATTTACGAGGGGGCTACACCACCTCCCAAAACTAAAATACTAAAAGTTGGCTTCCTTAAACCACTTCACCATGTTGTATGTATACTACATTTTTAACAAATTCCTTAGTTGACCACAGGTACGCTCTAATAGTTACACTTGCTATTAGCCAGAAGGCCGAGAAAGGTGTAGTATGCGCTAGTACTTTCCTACCAATAAACCATACACTGCCCCAAAACTATTTGTCCTTAAAGTTGTAGTTGATTGACCAATGTCATGAAAAAAAAAGGTAGAAAAATAAAAGTATGAATAATCAGGTTGTACTCATCTTTATGGAGGTGCATTCAGGCATATTTCAAGACATATTTCACACACGCGCACATTTCAAAAGACTCACTCAACCATCAAAATCTAAACCACTCTCATGTCAAATTAAGATAAGGAAAGAAAAAAATAGGTCAAATGGAACGATCATACAAAATAGAGATGAGATATCCCCACAAAGCCAAAGGTTTACAAAAAAGACTCCCACATGGTTATGAACAAGACCATAATTGCAAAAAAAATTAGAGAGAACATCAGATGGAGGCAAAGAGCACAGTGGACTCCCATAACTCATTGAGGTACCACGCTTTCTCTTTGAAGATCCTCCTATTTCTCTGATTCCATTACATTCACAAAGATACCATAATAGTATTGGACTACAAGATCCTAGCCTTAATCATGACTGGAGTTCCAAAAGTCCGTTGAAGCCCAGAAATGGGTCTCTTCAACTCTACTGGGGAAGTTCCAACTCAAGTCAAATAACTAGCAACATATTTAATTATATACCACTAACACTCCCTCTCACTTGTGGGCTTGAAATACTTGAAAGGCCCAACAAGTGAAAATCAATTTTAATTGGAAAGGAAACAACAATGCATGGGTTTAAACACCTCCCTAGACCACCTACTCTGACACCGTCTAAAATCACCAATTCACCCAAAAGCTTAAACTTGTGGTTGAAGGCAAATTTAATTATATATCACTAACAATTACTTAGCGAATACGATGAGGGCACTAATGATATATCATCTAGTTGTTTCCTAGATGAGGGCCTGGAGGATATATCAACCGGTTATTTTGGAAATATATCAACCAGTTATTTTGGAGATATATCAACCTAGTTGAGATATCTGAATGCACCTGCTGACCCCTCATTCTTATTTGCTACTAATGTACCCAGAGCAATAGTCTCTTTTCATTCCATCAATGAAAAATTATGTTTATGTTTTAGAAAAAAGTTTTCGAACTTGAAATTCGTCAAAGGAGGATTCATATTGGAGTTTTAAAGGTATTAGCAAATAAGGAATTGTGGTTACATTTTAACTTCAGATCTGATTGGTAAGTGGAAAGTTGACTTTTTGGGCTTTTGAGTATTTTTGGTGTTTTGAGATTGATTTTTGAAGATCTTGTCTCGTCCTCAGTCAAAGCTCTCAAGATGTCAAGTAGCAAGCTTTGCCTTTGTTAGAAGTCTCTTTGGTTGGAAGGATCTTTTGCCTGGTGAATTCTTGTACCCTGATGTTCTTGAAGGCTTGGCCCCTCTTTATTTTTGCATTGCAATTGTTGGTTTCATTTTGTCAATAAAAATTACGTTTCCTTTTCAGAAAAAAAAAAGTGCATTTGACTTGGGCTCCACATTAAATACCCACAAAACACATTTTTCTCCACATTCTTCTACATTTGATCCACAAGATATTGGCTTTGTCATTTGTGTTTATCAATTTTAAGTCCAATGACCAACTCAAAAATATTGATAATTCTCTTAATTAGCTTCTCTGCGTTGTACTCTTAACTATAGTAAACGTCACAAAAAAATTCAATGACTCAATTATTGAATTAGTACCGCTCAAGACATCAATTACAATTACAAAGAAAAAGGAGGTAAGGGTCACCTTGTCTTAAACCCCTCAAAACTAGAATGGTTCGCCCAAGATCTTTGCCAGTAAATAAACACCACGAAGGAAGTGTTAGAGATATCCTATGATCTATATGGGATTACGTTTCTATCATGTAAAAGATATTTTTTTGTCTTCTACTAACTGTTGACTTTCTTTTCCTGTTTTCCTTTTCAGTTGAGAGGATTTTCTTTTTCCTGATCTTTCTGCAACCGACCCAATTGTTCAATCACAATTTATTATATTATCCTTTTCTGCTGGAAGGATTTCTCAACGGTCTTTGAGATACAATTTTTATTTTCATTTATTCTTGTTTTCTGTAAAAGTCAATAGCTTAATTTATTGTCCTAACAAGCTTTAAACCTTCAATTGTTGCTATAAACACAAAACTAATCAATCATTAACAATCGGAGAATACCTGGAAGCGCCTATCACGACCCTGTTTTGCACTTCCACCGGCAGAGTCTCCTTCAACAATGAAAATTTCTGTGGGAAGAAGAGGTAAAATGAGATTAAAAGGAAAATGGATTCATTTTTATTAAAAGGGAAAAGATGTCCTCGATGTAAAAAATGGTCAAAACAAGAATGCAATATATGACACATTTGGTGACCTTTTTTTCCATATTCTTCAGGCCAGTTTTCTGTACCTCAACAAATCTCACAAACCACTCTTTGATCCTACATTTAATTATCAAGAAAACTCGTAGAACCCATGCTCTTTAAACCATCTATCATTTACCTTGACCCCTTCCTAGTAACCACTAAACCCTAAACCCATGCTCTTTAAACCATCTATCATTTACCTTAAACCTTCATGACCATCAGGCCAACCATGGAAATTTTGGATGGCACAAATTATGAGTAATTCCCTACGTTGAAGTTGCCTTTTTTTCCCAGGGAAGGAAACTTCAGATGTGTTATCATTTTCTTTTTATGAATGAATTATGTCATGTTATAAACATCTAAATTTCTGCAACATTCGTGAGGCCCATGAGGGTACTATATGGGTCCTATCTATGGTCGTCTCACTTGGAGATTTGCAATGTTATGAAAAAACTGGAAGAGCTGGGCAGTATACAATATTTGAATAGACCAAACCCCATAAAGTACAATTAATTTTCATATCATAAAGCCTCAAGAAAATTGGAAGTCCCATCCATATCTATTGAATTCATACAGAAAAAAATGTATCAATGGAATATTAGTTTCTTGATTTCCATCCAGGAAAAAGCTAAATACCTGACTCCTCAGGTTTGATTGATGAACAGTCAGCTAGCTTGCCGGGAAGGGATGATGAACGCAAAACACTTTTTTGTCTCACAAGCTCCCTTGCCCTCTTAGCAGCTAACGCTGCCTAAGAATAATAGGAAGTAAAAAATTGCCATGTTAAGAGAAATTCCATAATAGAATCCACTTACAGAACGCTTTTGAAAGGAATAAATCATAAATAGAACTCATTTCTATGGAAAATCACCTTGAGAGCATTTAAAGATTTTGAAAGGATTAATTCAAGAACATCAGGGTGCAACTCCAGATATTCAGTTAGGTACTCTTGTATAGATTGCTCAACTACTTTTCGCACTTCAGGATTTCCCAACCTGGTCTGTTGGGAAGAATTGACAAAAAAGTAAGACGCGCATTGTAGAGGAGAAAGCAAATATAATAGCAGTATAAACTGGCCAAGACTTCAACAAATTGACATAATTTTCGAAGGGTACCTTGGTCTGTCCTTCAAACTCCGGATTTCGGACCCTGACTGAGACAACACAGGTTAATCCCTCCCTAACATGTTCACCACTTAAGCTGATATCCTTATCCTGAAAGTACAAAACTGTGATTAGTTTATTTACTCTATTTATAATTCTTTAGTTTCAGTATAAGAAAAACGAATGTTAAATATGCCACTATCAAGCAAAAGTTGCATCCATTTCTCTGCCTACACACAAGGGTGATACACATGTGCACAATCAGTGTTTTCATAGCACGAGGAGCACCTTAAGGTGACAAGTCCACCAATCACCTTAAGGCGAGAAGCAACAAGATGGTGTTGCCTAAGTTAAGCGAGGTGCACTTTAGTAAAGTATAAATAAATAAAATTTAAAATAGGTAAAACAAAAGTGTATTTAATTTTCAAAATACAAAACATATCGACAAGCTATGCTATTAATATATAAATAAAAAATTGACTTACATAATTACAAAAAAGTATATGTATATATTTTAAAACGGATACAAACTTCTTTATTAATAATAGAAACTCAAAGTACAAGAGAGATACACAATGAGTGTAATAAAGAACAAAAAAAAGGTATATGTCATTGTGAAAAGATATAGTTCTATAAGAGTGAGCTTATGCAGTTAAAACATGTTTGTAGTGTCATCTGTTTAGTAGTTGACATTTCTTCTTCAACCACAAAAATAAATATATTAATTAGAAAATTATACTACTAAGACATTGATTGGAAAAGAGAAATTGATTGGAAAAGAGAAATAAAAATCCCTCTGTCAGTCATGGAGGAGAGATACTTTTGGATGAGAGAAATATATTGCCATTTGGCATTCATGGAAAGCCATATATGGCATTCATGGAAAGATACTGCATGCAGCATGCAACAAACTCTCTACAGCGTAAATGACGGTGCATTTTCATAATTTAGACTTTTTTCTTCTTCTTAATTTTCTTAGACTCTTCTTACTAATCCTTCATTGTACTGTAATTCTTCATTTTCTCCATTTTCTTCTTCTCCTCCTGTTTTGTATCTTCTTTCTCATTTTTCTTCTTCCTAATCTTTAGACGCTTCTTGCCATCATATTATCAATTTTCATCTCGTTGCTCTTTGTTTCACTTGTTACGATATTTTTCTTAAAAAGAAAAGGAAAAAAAAAACAGGTGCTCCCCCTGTTGCATGATGAAGGTGCAACAAGGCGACAAAAGGGACAACTAGGCAAGCATCTAGTTGAAGGTGCTCGCCTAGCTGTCTTCAAGGCGCAATGGACCAAGGTCGCCTTGCCTTTCGCCTTAGGCACGTGCCTTGGGTCGCCTTAAAAGCTCACATTATTTTTTTAGATAAGAAATATTTTATTGAATAAATTAGTTAATAAGAGACCCCAAGCACCTCAAGGTGATTTACAAAAGAGATTTTCAATTGGGAACTAAAGAAGAACCTAAATGTTTAAAACAATGCTTTGGAAACGCTACAAAAACACTCACTATGAACTAATAGAACCATGAAAACAATACCACCTTAAAAATTTTTGATTTCTTTCCAAGATTATTGAGTGTTCTCGTCAGTGAAGCCTTCATCCCATCTATATGGGTGCCACCATCAATAGTCCGTATGCTATTAGCATATCCTAGAATTGTGTCTGAATATGCATCTGCACACCTAGTAAACAATCAACAAAACCGATAATAATAAGATTCTTGTCAAATAAGTGTTAATTGTCTTGTTTTTTCTTTTATGAAAACAACTTTCATTGAGAAAGAATGAAAGAATAAATTACAAGGGCATACAATAAATTACAAGGGCATACATAAAACAATCCCGCCCAAGAGAAAAGGTTTCCAGCTGAGTAAGAGACTACGAAGCAAATAAAAATAAATATAAAACAGCTTCGAAATGAAGCCCAAAGTGGAACATAAACCCTCATTAAGGACCAAAGCTCACTAGGGTACTCGTTTAAACCTCTGAACACCCCAGCAGACCACAAAAGATGGCATTTCTCTAATTGTGACTATCAAAACTTAAATTCCCCAGCCGACAACAAGAATTATTAGTGTTTCTGCCTTGTACTTCTTATCATCTCATAACATGGCTGTGACTTTCAAAACTTACAAATCTGAGGCCTGATAACCCAATAACCAAGAAGAATCAAATCCCAGAATATGGAGAGAGAAAAAACAATGATTTAAGAATATAGAGATTTTTCAATTACTCAGGCATTACAAGTATAGTTTATTCGTTCCTCATTGTTCACAAAATAATTCAAAATTTGAGAAAATCCAGTGAAAAGCATGATTAAGTGGGTTACCACTGAAGCGCGACATCAATTGCTACGCCATCTGTTTCTTTTCTGAAACCAAAGACTTCATGAATTGGATTCTGGAGAAAACTTACTAGCATTAGCAGCGATTATAGATTATAGTTAGCTTTATAAAACATGAAATGAAAATTAGGGAGGCACGTGACAAGAATTGAAGAATAAATTTTTAAAAATAAAACAAAGGGAAGAGCAATAAGATGCTAAACCTTATCACTGTTCAGCCATGCAACATATTCGACCAAGCCACCAGCATAGCAGTATTCATTGTACTGGTTCTTCTCCAAATCATTATCCTCTTTTGTGAGGGTTATAGTCAGCTGGAAGGGTTACATATCACAGGGGTGGTAAGTTGTACATTGTTTAGGAATCTTCCAACATGAAACCAATAAACTACCCACTGCCACATATATTTTGTTGCCGATTTTCCCAGAAAAAGCTGACTAGAATTTATCAAGGAAGGTGCCATTTTATGTAAATAAAGACAGTATAATGAACGAAAATACCTTGGGGTTTAGAAAAGCTAGCTCCCTAATTCGTCCAGATATTGTGTTGTAATCAAATTGTATTCCAGTAGTAAAGACTGGATAAAAATAGGAGGAGCATATTAATTAAAGTGGAAAGAAAGACCAACAAAAAAAGATTTTATGCTTTGTAACTAATGGAAAATTAAACCAACATTAACATTGTTATATGTTAGTCAAAAGACGAATAAAATTAACAAAATAACAAAAGAAATATTTCAGACAATGATGGTCAAGTAAAACCTTCTTTGTCAGGCCAAAATCTGATGTGTGTTCCTTGGTGATTTTTCAATTCAGATGAAGGAACATGGGATGTTAGAATGGAAGCAGGCTTTCCGCGAGAATACTTTTGGTGGAACTCATTCCCATCACGCCAAATAGAAACTTCCAAGGACTGTCAAGCAAGTAAAAAAGTAGCCAAAAATTTCAAAACACAGATACAAATAGTACAATGTTTGAGATCTTCCAGCAAGGATCAGAGACAGAGAGGAAAAAAAAGGGATAAGAATTAATTAGGAAAAGATGTTTCTAAATTTCTTTCACAATATGTGCAATCTTTCCCCTCAATTTTTAAAATTTTTGCCAGTTGGGTAATCCACCTTCGATTAATTAATAGGAAGAGGAATCTGAGACTTGTCAAGTCCTCTTCAGTTTCTATCTGTTCAGGTACCCAATGGTGACATAAGTTTTATGCACATATTATTTCAAATTATCATCTCTTTTTTCATCCTTGTCTCTTCAGAAAGAATTGGAAATATGGATGCCTATGAAACGCCCCAGGCAGTCCTTTCCAGCCTAATGTAAACACAAAATCAGCATTAATGAGTAAAGAGAATGTGGATGGAAACGATTCTTTGCAAAGTAACCTTTCAACTTCCATCCACAAGGGCACGAAAAAGAAAATTAAAAAAAGGATGTTGGAGTTCCTTCGGTAGTCTGTCAGATACCAAGATCAGTATAGGGTTAGATCTTGTTCTCAAGAGAGGGGGTTCCAAGTACCTTAAACTTGGATCATTTTTGTAGTACTTCATTAATCCTCAATATATTTCAGATAGTGATTCTTGTTACTAAGTATCCTAACATAGTCCCCTGAAGACAGCTCAGCCACAACAATTAATCACTAAAGAACACTTCCCTCTTCCAGCTGTTATCTGAAGTCTTCATCTGCCTCGGAATCCAATTCATCTTTGCCAATTTCCAACCAATCAAACAGTAAAGTAAATATTGCATTTCACTCATCCAAGGAAAATTTTAATAATAACCTTCTTAAGCCTCCATCTTGAAAATACAGGTTGAAATTTCTCATAAGCTTCCGGCTGTCATTTACTTGCACCAACATGTGAAAAGAAACAAGAAGCACAAGAATTCTAAAGTGTCACAAAGAAGTTCTAATTTGTTCAAGCTTTTCTGTAAACACTTGGCCAGAAAAAAAATCATTTAAAAATTCCTGGACAAAAATTACAAACCCCGATTTGCTAGAGACGAGTTGTGTCAAGATCCAAGTCCTTGGTCTAGAACAAAGATGGTCAGCTTCTTTACCATTATAAAATAAACCCATTTCCCAATCTGGATGTAATTCTCAAGTCTTTCAATTCTACTATACGAGGAATACATTGCACATTTCAGACGACTTCTCATAAAGCTCCAAAAGACTTCAATGAAGAGTCACTGGCAAGTATAAGCAGTGAACACCTTGAAGAGAAGGAGATGAAGAGATAAAAATTAAAGATGAATTGCCTGATGATATGGCCAAGGCCTTAGGCCTTTTATTCCAAACTGAAGAAGATCAGTTATATTCCAAGAATGAAAGCCTCCCTTTTACTCAACTGGAAAAGAAAGACATACTTCACAAGCTGCATTCCATATTGGAAGCCTGTGAAATTTACTTGGCCCAATCCAAAGGAAAGCAGGACAATCAGTGGGATATTCTTTAGGGTTGGAAAATGAGATTATCTCTTGGAATACGAGAAGACTTGGTGGAAGATCAAGGGGGCTGATCCTTAAAAGATTACTAAAGAAAATCAATCCGGATAATGTACTAATTAAAGAAACTAAAAGAGACAGCATTCATAAAGAGCATCTGAAGCTCGACCATTTTGGAAGCTTTAAGGAGATGGGGGGGAGGGGGGATTCGAAGGAAATTTTCAGTGGATGACATTGTTAAAGTAGAATTCTCATCGACAGTTAAGTGTTTGACTATTTGCAAAAATCAATGCAAAAGGGTCCATTAAGAAAATTCAGAAACTCCTTTGGAGTATTATGGTGATGGCAGATTAATATTTTGAAAGAAACCAAAGAATCTTCCATGAAAAAGAATCTCCTTGGTTTTCAGATTTGAGACAGCTCATTTTAATGCATCCCTTTGGTCCTCCCTTTCCAATGCTTTTGCTGATTATTCCAATCAAGAAATTAGCTTAAATTGGCGTGCTTTCCTCTCCATGGATTTCTAATCATGTTATCTAAATCAAGAACTTTGATGGCAAAGGAAGATTACATTTACATCATACCAGCTGGCTGTTGACATCTCTTTAGCCTATTCTTATGCTTTGTACCATTATGTTCTAAGCTTGTACTTTGTTCGCTTAGTTTTTTATTTTCTTTTCGTTGTAAGTTCTTAGAGGCCCGGTTTGTATTGTACGTTGAGCTAAGTTCCTTCGGAGTTGATGATGGTGCTAAGGGAGTGTCAACCTAGTTGAGATGCCCGAGTGAACTTTCTGATCCGTAGTTATTTACTTTTTGTTTCCTATGTACTTTGACCATTAGTCTCACTTCATTATCCTAATGAAGAAACTTGTTTCTTGTTCAAAAAAAATGTAACACCCCAAGCGCAAAATTCAAAACCCAGATTCTGCACCTGATGACCCTGACATTCCCCTGTAACCCAGCTACGTTATCCTTGCTTATCATGAATGCTTTTAAGATTGAAAGTTATCCCCACAATCCTTCCAGCATGTTTTATTCTCATTCCTCATCAACGTGCTTTCTAGAAAAAATTTCCAAGGTGTTTACCTAACATAGAATTGCTCCAAGCCAGGCACGCTTAACCTTAAAGTTCCTATAATTGAGCCACCGAAAAGAAAAATGCATCTTATTAGTATAGGTAGTGACTTAAATTCTTTTAAGTCTATGTTAACCATACTTTCATGTCTCTAAGATCCCTCTCATTCAGATATGATATCAGTTCATTCGTATCTCCCTTTTAAACTTGGAGCGTTACATTCTATACCATGAGGAATTATTTGAGAATATTGGAATATTGTTGCTGCATGTTTTAAAAACCTATTGAGGCGAACCCTTTTGAGTCTAAGAATGTGGGTAATCTAAAATTGTATATAAGAGAATCAACTCACAATCAAGAAAGAAATACACAAACAAAAATCTACAAAATGGATAACAGACACAGACCTCAGACAAGGCATTAACCACAGACAGACCCACGCCATGTAGTCCGCCTGAGACACTGTAGCCACTGCTGGAACCACCAAATTTTCCACCTGCATGCAATACCTGTACAATTTAGTAGCACATGAGTTTTCTTAAATCACAAATTGCCCAAAAGCTTAAGCTAGCATGTAAATGCAAATTTAATTATAGATCACTAGTTATTAATAAAGAGGCTTGTTTCCTTTTCAAAAAAAAATAGTACATTTCACTGACGCTTCTGACTTGTGAACTTGAAATATTTTGAAAGGTCCAACAAGTGTAAATAAACTTAATTGGGGAGGAAACATGCAAGGGTTTGAACACATAACCTCTATAGATCACATGTTCTAATACCATCATAAATCACCAATTAACCCAAAAGTTTATGCTAATGGGTAGAGATAAATTTAATTATATATCATTAATAAGTCCCACCACTTTGGTAGAGACTAGAGACTTAACAAAATGCAAAAGTAAAACCAGAATAGCCTCATGATACAAACAATAGAGTATTTGAAAGATTTCTTTTGTATAGGTATTTGAAAACATCATAAACAAAGTTGAATATTGAAACTATATAAAGTATTTGAAGCTTCATTCTTCTTTGAGGTGCTCTTTTGTTCTTTTAATATATACAAGTGCACAACTTATGCACACTACGACTAATCTCATGGAACAACCTATCTAACCCCACAGCATTTGAATGTCAATAAAACTCATGAGATATTAATTCTTAGGATATTAATTCTTAGGTAGGTGGCTACAATGGATATATCAGTTACCCATGACCTCTTAGCCATTTATTGAGACTGTCTCCTTTTTTACCCCTAAGTCAACCCTCCGTGTGGGTGCCCTCTTTTTATAAAGATTAAACCCATCTAAACTCATAAACATTTATGATTATACTAAACCTTAAATTTTGTATCCTTTTGTTTCTTCATGAAATTTGATTTCTATTCAAACAAAAAACCTCGAATCATTTCAATATTAAGGTGATGTTTCAGTTGCCTTCTTGGCATTTTACTATTAAAGGAATTATCAATTGGTAACATTTTAAGACTGTTTGTTGATTATTGCTTTAGAGGAAAAAAATTGTTAATTTCAAATCAAACATGAAATATGTACAAAATTAGTCTGCTCCCTGTTCTCATGCTTTTTTCCATGCAAACTACTTATAAATTAAAGTTTGTATGGATCTTAGGACCATACTCCACCTTTATTATTCGAAGAATATACAATTAATATATGCAAGCAAAACCTAGTCCATGGTAACTCGAGCAAAATGTTATTCATGAAGCAATACCGTCAACACAGTCTCCAAGGAAGACTTCTTCGTAACAGGATGCAAATCAGTAGGAATCTGCAACATATAATTTAAAAGTTTAGATTGGGAAAAGACTAAAATATTCACTACAGTAAATGTTTCTTTATAAGAAGCAGAGATTTATAATAGAAGAAAAAAAAAAGGGAACAGCCTAAGGGCGAGGGGTCGAGGAACCCTTCCCAACAAAACTTGATAAACTTGAAAATTTTAAAAACTATCCACTAAGCTAAAGTTACATGTGATTAACTAGATAAAAACTAAAATATCCACTACAGGTACATATGATAAGCTTGAAAAAATTCTTCTAAAAACAGAAGCTCAACATTGATCCCAAATTCTGCATTAAGCTATAGTTCAATTTTCTTTCCTGAAGATGAAGAAGAAGACATAATTTCACCCAATACCTATCAGTGATTACTGATTACAACCTAGGTCTCCAATCCGAAATTGAAAACAACTATAATGAGCTTGGGTGCTCTGCTTTACACCAAAAATAATATAGTAGATGTAGATAGAACCAAATCCATAAAAATAAAAACAAAATGATGATGATGATGATATGATGATGATGATGATGATGATGATATGATGATGATGATGATGATGATGATGATAATAAATAATCCTTGAAAAGACAACCATTCTATTTCCATTTTTTTTTTAAATTCCCTTTCCGGATATGCTTGCCCTGCAGTAAAACTTTGTGAAAAAGATTGTCTTTTTTGGTAGCATCGATTCGCTTGGAAGTGATTTTCCCTCCCTTTCTCTATTAATTGATTGTGTCGCTGAAATGATAGTATGTTTCTCATCTAGAATAGAAAAATAATCCTATCAACATAGCAAGATTATAGTAAAATAATTCATACAAAATTGAGTACAAAGATAGTGAATAAACTAAATCAAAATTTCAGAAAAATTTTACACTCCTCTTACATAATTAAATTTTGAAGAACACTGTTCCAGTTGGTATGAATATGAATTGAATGCAATAATCTGACCTCAATGCTGTCAAGCTGAAAAAATATTTGAGATAAAATGATAAATCATACCCCACGTCCATTGTCAGCGACGCTCACAGAATTATCTGCATGCAAGACAACATCTATCTGTGAGGCAAAACCAGCTTGAGCCTCATCAACAGCGTTATCCAGTATTTCATAGACCTACCAAGATAAATAAAGGCATCTCATCGAACTTTTACTTTTCTCTGTTGGGGAAGGGGTGGATTTCCTCCATATTAGAATTGGAAAAGCTAAATACCAAATGATGTAGTCCACGAGGTCCTGTGCTCCCAATATACATTCCAGGCCTCTTTCTTACAGGGTCTAAGCCTTCCAGAACCTAAAAATTTCAGGCAACCAAGATGAACCAAGAACGGAATCTGTAAGTATTATCCGCAAACACTTAACAGGAGAAAAAAACCTAAATTATGCTTCCATTACAATTTCTCCATCATATTCACTTACACATTATTTACTTTTGTTTGAAAAGGGAGAAAAAGAATGCATGTTTATATAGATGAATGAAGGGCTACTTTAAAAACCAGCTTTGTTTCATGCCCACATGACGATATCACTCGTGTTACTATAGTTTGAAGTAAAAAAAATTATAATAATAATAACAAAGAAATGGTTTCAGCATGAGATGAAGAAAACTGCTAAATGGAACTATAATAATAATTAACAAAGAAATGGTTTCAGTAAAAAGTGATCCTATAGTCAAACACGATAAAAGCATAATTATTAGAAATCTCTGGTTTGAGCGGAACAAAAGAGTATTTCATAACAAGTGTTGTGATCAGACAGTTCACTTTGATTGATGCCCCCTCCTTGCCTCATCTTGGAGTTCACTCTCTACGCCAACTACTCTATTCAGAACATCTGCCTTAACTAGAATGTGTTTATTTCTATGGCGTAACGATGTTTATTTCTTTTAAGCTAAAGCCTAGCCTCAAACCCTTAAAGCTGTTCCCAAGTCTATCACATGACTGTCAGCACACTTAATAAAACAAAATTTCTTCAATTGTTCTTATCTCCCATTTGTTGACTAATATGCAAGTGTAGAATCTATCAACCACTTCTTCCTAACTCTATGCTTCCAAAGGCTGGAAATACCTTTAACTGTGTTAATCTTGTTCTTCCTCAGAGTATGGAAGATAATGCTCAAATTTTGAAGCATGAAGAAAACATTTATAGACAACCCCATGAGAGCTCTATTTTGGCTCCTTTGAAAAGATAGATTCAAGGTCATTCTCAAATAGTTTACTGAATTTTTTAGATTTACTCATTATACATTCTTATATTGCCAATGGTGTGCCCCTCCACAAATCTTTTTGTAATAGCCCCTCTTTTTCACACCTTAGATTGGAGGCTTCTCTTTCAATCCCCCTCGATAGGCTAAGGAATCTCTCTTTTGAAGACCTTTAGGTTGTTTATCCTTTTGTACGGAATATGTATCTTTGTTTCTCATTGAAAAAAGTATGGTGAGAAAAGAAAAAGAAAGAAAAAGGAAAACATTTTTTTTATAAAAAAAGAACTTTTATTATCAAAAAAACATTACAAAAGGGCCGAAGGGATATCTCCAAACCCAAAGGCTTACCAAAAACAATTCCCAACTGGTAACAGTTTGAGATAAGTTATAACTAAAAAATAATTTAGAAGCAATGGACCAATGTGTACAGCCTATGAGTTGATATAGGACCTATGATGCTTTGCTTTGCTAGGCCAACACTACTATATTCTAAAATATTTAAAGAGGTCTTCCCAACAAGCCACTGCAAATGGACAATAGAAGAAAAGATGCATCAAGATTTCATCATTACTCTTGCACAAAATACACCAATTTGGGGAGTGGTTCTTATTTTGAAGAATCCTTTGTATACGAAAATAAGTGTACAATCTTTCATAAGAAAAAGTTCACAAGAAAGCCTTCATCTTTTTTGACAAGAAGCTTGCCAAATCATGTCAACAACACACTGAGGATATAAGGCTTGAGGCATGATTAGCTTAGACAAAAGATTTCACTAGAAAATGCCCCTCCATTTTCTCCTTAATTTAGAGTGTTCTTTGTCATTTGGCCTGATATAAGCCGCGCAAGTCTAGGAGGGAGGTGTTTTGCGATCTTTGTTATTTTATTTATCTTTTTTGCCTCTAAAGTTAAGATTCTTTGGTCTAGCGGGGTGTTTGCCACCCTTTGGCGGCTTTGGTTTGAAAGAACTTTAAAAAAAAAGCTAAACAACAAGTGCTTAACTTTCATTGGTTAATTCAAATAATTTTACAAGTCCATGCCGCTTTCATGTTTTTTTTACTGAGTGTCCATGAACATTGACCATTCAACAGTATAGTCATAAATTAATTTAACACGTTGTTTCAAGCCCAGGACTTATTAAAAAGTCCTAAAAGGATTCCAAATATCAGGAAGAAAGAGGAGTCCTGAAAATAGAGACGACCAGTATCTTTTAAAAAAAATGGTGCGGGACAAGTAACATAAATTTGAAGTTATATGTGCATACAATCATCTTTTGCACAAACCTATTAAAAAATGTCAACGTAACAAAGACAACCACCCAAGTGAGTAAAACATCAAATGTAAAAATTGACTCAGAATTTGAAACTCCCAGTTACTTGCCTGAATTTGCTCAGACCCATAAGCCTTCGAACTCTCACTTCTCGTTGATGTTTCGGTAGCAGCACTTGATGACATGAAAGCCTTAGAAGAAACTTCTGCATTTGGTACCAGTCGAATACTAGTGGAAATCTTCATCGTTCGAAATCTCGCCCCCCTAGTTTCATATAAACAATAACGAATAAGCAAAAAATAAAATAATATAAAATAAAAGCATCCTTGGGCGCGCAAAATTAAGCAAGATAACCAAAACCAAAATAGCAACATTATCCACATTTCATCACTAAAACCATTAAAAATGCATTTAAAAGCCCACACCTGCATACATATTACATTCAAAAACACTAAAAAGAAACGAGGCCCGAAAGTTTCCAAAATCAAATGGCATAGCGAGAACCAAAATATTATCCAAAATGTAAACACCACAGTATAAGAAAAAATAAACAAACACATTCTGGGTATTCGTGGATAATTTCCAAGGAGATGGAGGGAGAGTGAAGAGGTAGAACCTGAGCTGAAGGAAACTGAAGCGAGGAGCGAAAGAGGCGGAGGAAGAAAGAAAGCGAAGGTGTATAGAGGAAGGGAAAAAGGAGGTTGAGGAAGCCATGAAGCGAAGGGGAAGATAAGGAGGAGCTCTAAGAAGAAGCTGGCGAAGCGCCATTGGAGGTGTTTTTGTGCTCAAAAATGGAAGAAGGAGGGAAACATGAGGTTGGGGTTTTGGTTGAAAAGTAGTCGAGGGAGGATATAAACCCCCCTTCTTTGGGAAATTGGGCTTCATTTCATTCATCCAAAACATTTGGACCTCGGCCCACAACATAAAAATGGTTTCGAGTGATATTTGTCACACTTTTCTCTCTTTTTTCTTTTTTATTGTTTTTTCTTTTTTTCTTTTTTTTTTCTTTCTTTTTTTCTTTTTTTTTTTTTGTTGCAAATAATGGCATTTTTTTTAGAACACTCGTTGGGATTTTCATTGTTGAAAATGAGATGTAGATATACCTATATATTTATATAATAATTTAACTTTATAAAAATAAATTAGATAAATGATTTTTTCTAAAAGATATTTTGTCGAACTAACTAAAATAAAATATTTTCTTTTTCATAAAAATTTCATTTTATCCAACTAATATCTACCTTGTATAAAGGATTTTTTCTAAAATAAATTTATGTATCTAAATTATTTTTTATAAAATTAAATTAGGATTTTAAATCTAAATTTCTCTAACTAAATCTAAATCAGTAAATGAAAACTAAGTATCAACTCTTCACGTAAGTCACCAAATTTTGAGCAATAAAGAGGTAGTAGTTACGCAATCCTAATCGTGTACTAAAGCTACGCGTTAAGATTACATGCGACAAGAAATAGTTATGTGATAAGACTGTGTGATGAGATTTTACGAATGGAAGTGTTACAAAGCAATTGTGTAATAATGTGTTTTAGCTATGTGTTTAGAAAGAGATATACATTGAGGTGGGAGGGGTGTGAGCTTCCTTCACCATGAAGTAGTTGTCGTCATAGGGTCGGTGAGCATGATTTGACATTGTCGTCCAGCTGAATTCAAGATAAGAGTGACAAAAGTCGTGATTTTTTCTTATTAGATGGATCTCATCATCGGGCATAAGTCATCATATCAACATGGAAAGCTTCACCGAAAAGCCTATAAATATGAGGAATCTAGCAAGCTTGAATAACTTTTTTTTTCATCTTAAGTCTACTTAAGAAATAATCGAAAGAATTACAAAGATTTCCAGTGAGCTACTATAAGCTCATATTCAGCAAGGGAGTATACGGGAGTTTGCAAGGGAGTATACGGGATTTTGCTCAAAAGCTCCACGAGGAAAAGGTTACCAATTGTGAGTGGTTTCTTTTAAAATGTTTTCAAACTAAATGAATTTTCACTATGTTTGAGCCTCTATCTATATTTCTCTCTTGAAATTATAAATTCAATCAATTTCATTATGTTTATCTAATCTTTAAAATGGATTTGGTTTGCAAATGAATTGGATTAAAACTTAAATTGAATGGTTGTTGCAAAATGAACTTTGATACCCTACACGACGAGATACCTTACACTTGTTGTGTGTTCTGGTGTGGAATGTCTTATTCTTGTTGTGTGATATGGGATAAGATGTTTGATTCATGTTGTGTGTTTGAGGATAGAATGTCTTATATTTGATGTGTGATATGGTATAAGGTGTCATTTGCTTGTTATGTATTATGACATTAGAAGACATATTATGCATAATTGAATTGATGGAAAAATTGTTGTATGTGTTGAAATTACTTCACACAGCTGCAACTCAGCTAAAGAGTGTGGTAAACGCTTGAGCTAAGGATGGTACAAAAGATTGATTAATATGTGGAATGATTATGCGTTGTGATCTATAAAACGCATTGTGTAAAACGCTTTCCCATGCTTTACGATTTATGAAGCACTAATTTGCAAGAAAATAGTTTCTATGAGATTTATAAGTTTTTGCTAACGAGGTTTGAATGTGTAAATCGTCCAACGTATTAAGACGATCTTTGATTTGAACTTATATTTTTATTTGAAACACATGCTTATTTATATCACATGGTATTGTGAAAAGAAATTGAACGCATTTTAGCGAGAACGCGTTTATTAAATGTGTTGGTGAAAAACCTCACTCACTAAACTCTTTTGTTTAATCTTCAAATGTTTTGTTTTATCCCCTAGGTTGGGAAGGACATCTAGGTTCTATAAAAAAATTTGGTACCATGGACTTTTATCCCTTCAGATATCACCCTAACTAGGGATGATGTTGTGGTAGTCTAGGTCACAATTTCTCTTAGGTTTGTAAAAACAACCTGGGAGGGGTGTGACACCCATCAAAGTGGAAAAAGTGTGAATATATATGTGAAGTTATAAATTGTTTCTCACACAGAACTAAGACAATAGTTGTGACAATTCTTTAATTGACAATCAACAATGAAAAAGAAAATTATATTTGTCTCTCGATGGTTGATGATGACCCACATGTCCAGATTGAAAGAGTAAAAATTGAAAATATATAGTTTGTCTTTTTTGATTGAAAATTCATGTTTTTTAGATTCACCCTCCATATATGTGCATACATTTCGAAAATGAGATTCGTTGACAAATTTTTTTTAAAATAATCACAAATTGACCTATCATTCATTTAAACTTATGCCCGAGAGACTAACTAGTTCGTCCATCATATTATGCCATGTGGCAATTGAACCCAGCGCTCGGTCATCTTGGGTTTATTAAAATAAATTGGATCAAATTTAAATAAAAATCTATTTAAGTATGATTCAAATTAGAGATAGTTGCAAATTTAGCAATTAAATTCAAATTAATGAAGTATATAGCACCAATTAAAATTTGTTGTGAATATAGCAAAATTTGTCAAATTCTATCGATCACTGGTAGACCATGTTGCAAATATTGGTCTATCAGTGATATATCATATAAAGTCTATCAACGATACAAGTCTATCAGTGATAATTTTGCTATATTTAAATTTTTTTTAAATGTTGTTATATCCTTAATTATTATTACTAAAATAGTACTCCATTCCAATTTTGAAGTTATGTCCAAACCGAAAAGTAGGCCAAAGTCAATCAAGTTCAAGCCCAATGGGCCTCCCAAAACTCTAAATATAGGAATGACCCTTCATTTAATGGATTCACGCATATATCGGGAAATCAAAATGAGAGAATTCAATGAAGTGATATTTCTTCAACAAATTTGAGCATCTATTCTCCAACGAATGATTGGAATGATTGTATAGTCTTCGACAAACTGATAGGAGTATCTTCTTCAATAAATATAGATCGTTTTATCTTCAATAAATTAAACATCCCTTCTCATTCAATAGATTGCTTTTCTTCTTTCGTTTGAGCATCTTTTCTTCGAACGACTAGATTGTCTCTTATTCAACAATTTGTTTGTGTCTTTGTCATCTACAAACTAAAAATCAATATTCTCAAAGATTTGAGGACTTCAACAAATCGATTGACTTTTTGCCTTACACAAACTTAAAATTGATCTTCACAAATATTTAAAGACTTCAACAAGTTGATCGTTTCTCTTCACCATCTACAAAATTGAAGATCAATTATGAGAAAAGATCAACAAGCTCAAAAGTCGATCGTTGGAGAAGATCATCAACCCCAAAGGTCGATCGTCCAAGAAGATTAACAAGCTTATAGATTGAAATTTACGTATTCGAAAGAAGCATCATATGATAAAATTTATAGTAATACTTGTATTACAAATCAATAAAATCATGTTCGTATTCACGAACTAAATTTCAAAATCTATATTAAACTATATTATTGTGATTGTTATTTAATAAAACCAACTCCCTTCAGGGAGTTTATTTGTAAATGGGGGATGAGATCCCAATAAAAGAGAGATTATTGTCCCAAAAAAGAAATCTCTGTTTAATGTGTGCTCTAAAAAAGAATAGAGAAAATATTTTCTCCTCAAAATTAATACAAGGATTTTATAATACTTATAATGCCAAGAGTATAACAGAGAATAGTACATGTTTGGTTGTGTTTGTTTTGGATTCAAGAGCATGTTTTAAGAATTCATCGTGCTGGTCAGTTATTAAGAATACACATAAAAAAGCTTTCTTCAAAGGTTATTTCTCTCCCAATAATTTAAATTCTACCGCGTGCTTCATTTGTTTTCTGTTATGTAAAATTTATTCCCGTAACAGAGTTGGGGAAAAGGGATCGATTGCTTCTGCTAAAGGAATTTAACTCCTTCAATATATATAATATCTTATTTAATTAGATTATTAGATTCCTAACTATCACATTAAAATGAATGGTTGATAATGTCTATACTTCTTTTAATACAAATATATATAATATGTGTGTGATGTTTAACTCGTACTTTAAAGATAACATGATAAAAACCTAAAAATGTAACATTTGTTATACTATATACATAAAATGTAACATTTGTTATACTATATACATAAAATGTAACATTTATGATACAATATGTGATGGTTTGTGGGAAAGAAATGTATAAGAATATAAGACTTTACTTGCATTTATGGAACAATATTGTGAGACTTCCATGCAAAGGGACGACTGTATAAATTAGTTGGACACGTGGTTCCATCCATTTGTATTCTCTTTTATGTGTTTAAAATGTTATGGTAATTTATTCTCTTTTTTTTTACTTCCTAGAAGGTCCTAATTGATTTGTAAGTGTATATGTATGAGTTCAAAATTTTAAAATATACATGAATTTGTTAGACACAATTCTAGATAAAATAAAAAGAAAAAACTATAGATTGAAAAAACTATAGATTTGATAGTTTAGATTAATTAATTTTGAAATATTTTGATTATACAAAAGATCTATTAAAAAAAAATTCAAATTCAAATCATATCATGCAAAAAAAAAAAAACAAAAGTTCTAGTAACAACTTATATACTATTGGATAAAGTATCTAACCAAATCTAGATAGTATGAGTTGTATATCAACCTATTTAGGTTAAGGTTAAGTGAAATGAATAAAATCTTGATTGGTTGAAGTGATTTGAAAGTTAAAGAGTTCGTTCCTGAAATTACATAAATCGAAACAAATTGATTATTAATTAATATTGTTTTTTAATTACTTTGGTTTTATTTAATTTCATTATTTATTTGGGATCATTTATCCAAAAACATCTCTTTAAAATATTTGTTTCAACACTGAAAATGTAAAATGGAATTGAGTTTAAGTTTCTTACACATATTAAATACTTAATTTATTTTAGAGCAAAATTTTAAAGGGTTTAAATTATATGTAGGTCAATATTTTCTATATTCAATTTATTTTAGAAATAGTCCAAATGAATCATAAATTTTCACTAATGTGTTGGGTCAATTTACCATAAAGACCTCATTCATGATTTTTATAAAACAACAACAATAATAAAAATAATAACAAACCTGTATTTTTTGTGTATCTATTCTCCATGCATAGTCTATGGCTTGGTTTGTATTTTTTGCCTATCTATTCTCCATGCATAGTCTATGTTTTCGTACCCATGTGTTTATTGATATTCCTTAAAAGAAAAAAAAATGGTAGACCCATTTTTTTCTCCTTTTCTTTCCTCCTCTCTTTTTCTTCTTCCTCTCTTTTTTTCTTCATCTTCTTGGCAACGTGAGTTACAAGTAGTTGGCAACGATAGCGTGATGAAAGTTCAATTGTCTTTGGCGAGAGAAAAATCGATTGTGACACAATGAATGACAAGATCGAGATGAATGGAGGAGTCTTGAGTTGAATATGCTGTCGTGGTGGTCGACATTTATTGAGGTTGTAGTGGTCGACAAGGATGGGTGCGCCTATGAAAAACTTGATTAAGCGAAAATGCTACCAAAATATAAAAGATTATAATGATTTACATTAAATATAATAATTTATCAAAAGTTTATGTCAAAGTCACCATGACAATTAAAATGTAGTTACATAATTGTATTATATCTTCTGTATGTTATTTAAATTAGATTAACACTTCCATCAATTTGTTTTAAATGATGTCAAGTTAAATCCAATTTAATTATATAATTATGTAAATATGGTGATTGTAAAATATAGTTATGTAAATAAAATATTAAAATTAATTAAGCTAAATAAATGTTTTAGTCTTAAACATGTAAATTTCTACTAAGTTTTCTCTAAAAAATATTCATGTACTAAAGAATATTAGAATTAAAATAATATATGAACACGCATATTGGAAAATTTACTATTAAAAAATTGAAATATACGCAAAATCAATATACTATTAATAATTAAAATAAGATATAAATCTAAATAATAGATCATTTTAAAATTAAAATAAAAAATTATAAAATATGGAGACAATAATAAATGAAAGAGAAAATTTTTAAAAATAGACGATTGAGAAAGCTACAATGAAACAAGAAAAGTAAAAATAAAATTGTTCATCTCGAAGATTGAAATTTGAAATATACAAAATTAATATATATAACAATAATAATTAAAAAAATTATAAATTTAAGGAGTCTTTTTATAAAATATAAGAAACCGGATTTTTTTTACATTGTATAGAATAATTTTAAAAACGAAAAAAACCCACAGGCCTACAACGCTAAATATAAAAAATACCCCTACATGAAAAGCTTGGTACACGATCGTTTAGCTCTTGGTACATGATTTTATACCAATTCTAAACTATCTTAGTAAACAATCGTGAACCAAGATCGTTAGATTTTGGTACACGATCGTGTACCATATCTAAACAATCATGTTCCAATATCTAAACAATCTTGATTCAAGATCGTGTACCAAGATCATTTATATTTAATACAAGATTGTGTACTAATATCGTTTAGATTTGATACACGATCGTGTACCAAAATCTAAACGATTTTATTCAAGATTGTGTACCGAGATCTTATATATTTGGTATACGATCTTAAACCAAGATCGTTTAGATGTAGAAGAGAAAATATATGAGAGATGACAAAGATAGAAGAAATTCTTGAGGAGGAAATAAAGGAATCTCGAATAAGAATAAGTGGGAATATGAAGAAGTTAATAATATAAAGATGAGATGAATAAATAACAAAGAAGATGAAGAAAAAGTGAAAAATCATATGAAATATTAAGAGTAAATCTGGAATTTATGAAAATATTTCACCAGCATCGTGGGCTTTTTGATTTTGTTACACGAGCCGTAAATATTTTGGTGTTTTGTTATATTTATTAAAATTAACTTAAATTTAAATATAGAAAAATTTTTACTACTACAAATTTGATTTTTCTCGACGTACACAAATTTTATTTTTTTGATGCTCCTTTGCCATGACCAAAGTTTTTCTTGAAAAGTTTTTGGTATCAAGAAAAATATTTTTCTTGATACCATGTTTATCTTGACGATCATGTATGTCAAGAAAAGTCCCCTTATTTTGTCGAAGAAATACAAAAAAAAAAAAAACATAAAAAAATGTAAAACATTTTTTCCTTTGATGAGTAAAGTTTTCTCATTGATGGTCCACAAACGTAAAAAAAACTATTTTTTGATGGACAATAAACATCAAAGATAATATATTAATTGACTGACAATGCCCATCAAGTTAGATAGGTTTTCTCGATGGATGAGATCCATCAAGGAATGAATTTTCTTGATTTGCAATGGCCATCATTGAAAAAATAATATATTTATTTTGGATATCTTGATGGGTTTAGAAATTTCTTGATGAGTTTAGGGTTTCTTGATGGACAAAGACAAAAAAGAAAAAAAAAAGATCATGGGCAAGTTATATCAAGAAAAATGATATCTGGGTTTAGGATAAGATCATGGGCAAGACCCATAAAAAATTATAAGAAAAAACTATTTTCTACAAAGCACGAAATTCGAACCCTCGTTAACGGGCTCAGAAAACATGATATTCATCAATAATATTCTTAAAGCTTTACTATTTTTTTTTCCAATTATTACTGTCTATACATCAATAATACAATATTACTTTTTCAAAAGTTAATTGTTTTAATCATAATTAGATTGAAATAAGTGACTTTATCATAATCTAGTTATTGTGTTCAACTTTAATGAGTTGAATCGAAAGTTTGTAATTTAGGGTTTTAAAATTTTGTAGAAATCACTACAATAAACCCGCTCTTCCTTAACGCACAGCAACGTCGTCGAAAACACAAAACAACGTCGCGAAAAGCTACCGCGACGTCGCACATGACATCGACAACAACGTCACAAAACATCCATCGGGGATACTTTTCATGACGCAGCTCGTTGCCACGTCGCAGAATATTTCCTCCACGCACGGTCCCATTACGCTTGGATGGCTTTTGCAGTGCAAACGTCACAGACAGATTTTGCAACGCAGATGTCGCAGCAAGCTTATGCGACGCAAACGTCGCAACAGGCTTTTGCGATGCAGACGTTGCAGAAAGCTTTTACAACGGCATCGTCGCATAAGCCGTCCGCGACGTCTACGTCGCAAAAGATTTTTTTAAATTTTATTATTATTATTATTTATTCATTGGTTTACTCGATGTAATAAATTTTGTAGTAAACTGTTTAAAATGAAAGTATTATTCATTACGAAATCAAATGATAAATTAAATATTGTTCGATACAAGAAATTAATTACATAATTCAAAACATTACATAAAAAAAAAAAAAAAAAAACTTAAGGGTCGTTTGGGGGAAGGAAAGGAAAAGACTATCTTAGTCATTTCCTTGTTTGGCCCATGGATTAAGGGGAGGGAAAGTGTTAAACTTAATCCCCCTTAATCCTTCTCTTTTCCCATTTATTCCCTTAATTTTCCCACTTTTTCCTTCCCATTTCCAATATAATCCTGTCATTTTTCAGAACAATCATTCTCTTTCTTCTTTTCCATCTTCTCTTTCCTCATTAAATTCTTCCTTTTCTTCTTTTCACACTCAAACAACTTAGGGCTTCTCTTTTTCTCTTCTCACAGCCGTCTCTGCTTCTCTCTTTCTCTTCTCACAACCGTCTCTCTTTCTTTTCTCACAGTCGAACAATTTAGGGCTTCTCTCTTCCTCTTCTCATAGTCGTCTCTCTTCCTCTTCTCACAGCCCAACAATTAACTCTTCTATCTTCTTCTTCTCACAGTCGAAGGAATTCCTCTCTTCCTCTTTGGCACTCATTGATTTTTCTCCACGTTCAACACCATCTTCTTCACGGTATTTTGATGCACGCTGGTTTTCTAAACCTCACATTTTTTTTCTTTATTATTCGTCTGAAGAGTGAGAGGGCAGTGAGTGAGAGAGGGCACGACGATGGCAGATGAAAGAGGGTTTTTATATAAGTGAGATGGTTGTATAGAAAAGAACGCTGCGAAAAAGCATAAGACGGAGAAGCCTTCACTGTGAGCAGAACTGCATGAAGGAGCCTTCACCGCAATAACCACCTTGAGCTATCACCGAGCGGAGGAGCCTGGTGGAGGAGGGGAATCGACGACTTGTGCGAGACCATTGTGGGAAATTGACGACATGCGATTTAGAAGAGGAATCATGCAATTGGAAGAGGAAGAAAAAGAAAGAAGGGTTTTCTTCGTGAAACTGGAAGAAATGGAAAATTGGGAAACACTAGTGGTTTTCATGCAAAAGAAAAGTTCCTCTCTTTTCTTTCCTTGTTTTCTTTTAATTTAAAATAAATATTTATTTTTCATGACAGTTAAAAGTTGTCAAAGATTTATGACAAAAAAATTGTCATAAATTCTTGAAATAAAAAAATGTTCCATCTTTTTTCGTAAAAAATGCGGATTTTGGCATTTATGATAGTTTTTTCAATTTGAGATGTATACAACTGTCATAATAGGACATTTTTGTTGCAGTATTCACTAGCCATTTACCCGCATAGACCTAAGATTCACTTCCACCAACGTCTCTTATTAAACCTGCATGGGATTTCCACCAGCATCTTGCAACAGATCATACAACACTACACACCATTCAATCATTGCAGCCAACAAGATAAGAAGCGTTAGCTCAAATTTTTTACATACAACACATCGCCTCACATTAGTAACATTCTCAAATGTTAATAATCAAACATAAGATTACAAAGAGTACAGTAATTCATCAAACATTTTTTTCCAAGACAGTTTACTTATATATAAGGATCACTCATGGAAATATTTATCCTCAATCCTCCCCTTTTTGCTTCTGGCTTGCTCTTTTTGCATAGAGATTTCCTCGATTGGTCTTTCAACACTCTATACTTTCTCTTAGCAATTAGTTAGAATGTTTAGCATCTTATGCCCATTTTCTTTCGGTCTCTTTGGTCCTATTTATAGTGACATTTCAAGTTGATGAGTTATTTCCACGCTTTACACATGTGGCCATGCAACCAACACAGTTTCGACGTGTTGCTAGTTGTCACTCGCAATTAAACATTTTCCTTGAAACACTAACCTTATCTTCTTGAAATGTTCAATTCTTTATCGCCTGACTCTCTTCTCGAAAAAAAACAAAACACTTACTTTTCCTTAGAGGGTCGTCTAGTCATCTCAAACGAACGCCCATTCTTTCAACAAAACGCCTACTTCATTGCAACAACATTTTAGGCGTAGGTACTTTATGCGTTACTATCTACTTCTTTGCATCAAACACGTGCTTCTTTCTCGCCAGTCAATCCAATTACACCGTCTTATTTTAACGCAAGCATCTCTCCTCGCATCACCTTTCCTTAAGGCATCCTTCATCACATAATTTCCTATTTTTATACTTAGCCAAAATGACTATTCTCAACAAGACTCCTCTTCATCGAGACTCCTTTTTTCTGGATTAGGGTCTCACACGTTTGTGTTGTGTGTTAATCGTCAAATACGTTTTTTTATTTGACAATTAATTGTATGTTAATTACAAGAATAACTATTTAGATTGGTTGTGTTCGTGATCTATCATTGTGTGTTAATGGTCAAATAAATTTAAAACTATGATTTTAACTTAAAATTTTGATTTTGATTTTGGTTGGTGAGGAAATTGGTGTAAATGTTACATCAGTGAAAGTTTTTTTTAAAAAAAATTCTAAGTTCAAGGGCATTTATGAAGTTTTTCATCCAAAACTAATGGTAAAGGATATTTTAGAGTTAAAAGAAAATTTTGAAACTTTTGAAAGTTTAGGAGTATTTTTTAAATACATAAACTACAAAGTTTCCTGACCTGAGTCAAACTTTGTAGTAAAAAGTTTAGGAGTATTTTTTAAATGCATCTTTTTTTTTAGTAATTTAGGCTTTAAAAAATCAAGTCAAACTTTTAAAGAATAAAGCAACTTTTAAAATTTTGATATCGATTTCGGAATTTGACTAAGATTTTAACTTTTTGTATTTTTTTCAAATATTTCAACTCTTATATTCAAGCACGATTCTGTTGTATAAGTATAAATTCAATTTTGTATTGAAAAATAAAAAATAAAAACACTAAATGGTTATCTAAACTTACCAAAAATTAGAGCTAATTAAAAACAATAAAAGATACAT
This sequence comes from Cucumis sativus, assembly GCF_000004075.3. Taxonomy (NCBI): domain Eukaryota; kingdom Viridiplantae; phylum Streptophyta; class Magnoliopsida; order Cucurbitales; family Cucurbitaceae; genus Cucumis; species Cucumis sativus. The sequence goes on from NC_026658.2 coordinate 19,126,687, forward strand.
GTGTATTGTGAATAAAATTATTGCAACTATTTGTTTTTGTATAACTCACCTAATGAACTTTGGCCACGTTTGTTGTCTTCTAGATCCCTGACCTAAGTGACCACATGTACAAAGATTAATTATAAATATATTATTTTTTATTTTGTATAATATTTTAATTTAAAAGTATACTGTATTTGTAACTATCATCACAATAAAAATAATGATATACATAATACTACCTTTTAGTTTAGGTATACTGTCAACTCATACTTTAAAGAGAGAACATGATAAAAACCTAAAGATGTAACATTTATTAATTATACAATATGTGATGCTCTGTAGGAAAATGATGATAGAACTTTACTAGCATTTATGTAAACAATGTGCATGTGACTCATAAAAGAGATTGTTATTAATAGGAAATTGTTGTTTCATTCAATTCTCATACAATTTTAATTGTTATTATGCCCTTAAATGAAACATTAATTTCATATTTTATATAGACGTATAATTTATTTTTATATATGTTGTTCTATTCAAGAAGAAAATAAATTCGGATATTAAACTCAAATTTTAATATAAAAGCAATACATTTTAACAAAAATATAAAATAAATTAAAAGTTAATAGTTAATTATTTTTCTTTGGATGATTTTGTTAAAAAATTATTCCCTTAAAATCTCTCTCTGTCCATTATTTCTTTCGTTTTGAATTATTTCACATATATTCCACGTAATTATTGTAAATATTTAATAATACAATGTATACTTTATGAATGAAATATACACTGTATATTCCATGTAATTATTGTAAATATTGAATAATATTTTATGAATAAAAGGTTCTTATATTAATTTGTTTATGTATTTTATTTAAATATTTATATCTTATGTAGTAAATAATACGTTATATTTGAAACAATAGTGAGTATGTATGAATGATAAAAAATTATAATGAGTATATGTAATATATGTCATTAAAACATTCGTTGTTCTATGGTATATATAATGTTCAGGAAAATCAAACATGTTTGTGATGTAAAGACTTTGATTAATGAATTGAAAATCTTAAGAATTGTATGAAAAAGTTGTTGAATGTTAAATTGATTTATGAATAGTATATATGAAACAATACATGATATATTTTATGAATGAAATGTTATGCTATCGATTTGTTAAATTGGTTTATGTATTTTATTTGAAATATTCATAGTATATACAATAAACTATAAGTTATGTTTAAACCAATAGTGATTAAGTATAAAAGGTAATATATTAAATATAATAAATTAAAAAACTTTGGTTAGTAATGTGAATTAAAATTTATGAAAAAATATGAAAATAAAATAGCTAAAGTAAAAACTAAAATATGAATATTTCAAATAAAAGTCTTAATCAAAATACTAAAAGTCTAATAATAAAAATGAAAAACTAGTTAAATAAGGAGATATTGCTTCTATTTCTGTTCTGGCCAACATGTCCACAACAACCACATTTAATGTGTCTTTTGAACTCATTTTAGAAGTAATTCTAATATTCTTTGGTCGACCAGCTGAATATTTTACATTCAGTGGAAGGATGTCAACTTTAATTTATGTATTATTGAATATATATGATAGTGTAAAAAATCATAGAATATAAATGCATTATGTAGTAGTATTTATGTTGTAAATAAGAATTGATATGTATATATACTAAATCACAAAACAAACGTATTATATTTTACGGGTATATTATAGTATATATTGTTCATTTAAAAAATATATGACAAATAGAAGGTATATAATTATATGAAGTGAGAATATGTATGTATGATATTATTAGTACATATTATAGATACATTGAGAATGTGTATTCTACTATTGTAATAGTATTTAATATATCGATATATATTTTAAATACTAATAATCAAGGAATATGTAATTTACAACATATTTAAGATATAAATGTTTATGCAACATAATCTTACTATATGATAAATAAAAAAACAAAAAACACGATTGAAGTGAAAATATTTTATGTTACTGTATACCACTATATATGTCTTATTGTATATATGAAGTATATATCTATAAGCAATATTATATATTGAGGTAGTATATATGTAACAAATCAATATGTACTATGAAGTAGTATATATGTGGTATATATCTATAAACAATATTACATATTGAGGTACGTGAGAAACGTCGTGACTTGAGTATCTCTGATGCGTTAAATGCCAAAGACACTTAGTCTTGATGTTCTTAAGCTTTGCTTAATCGCTTAATAACTTTTCCTCGATTTAGCTTGAAAGTTAAACAATTCTTTAGGCAACAATAACGCTTAACACATAAGAATATACTTAAAACAATCTTTATTAAATTTGATACATATTACACATTTCAAAAACTTAAAACTTAAGCTAAAACGCCTGACAGCTCTTCTCGCCTAGCAAGCCCTTCATCTTCTCTTACTTGGCCTTAAGCTTGCTCCTTGGAAGATAAAACTTTTATGTGAAATACCATTTGTAAACATCAATTCGCCAAACATATCAATTTACATAAAATCATCTTTTCATATAAACATATAATAGCTTAAGCACGCATTAGTCAATGATAATTCCTTTCGTCAAGGATCCTGATTCCTACGCTAGGTCTCATTACTTCACGTTTAGACTACTATAACAACAACATGCGAGAATATACATATTCGTCCTTGTTGCTCAGGTCGAAGTGCAATGCTCATCTTTTATACATAGCTGTCTTACCCCTTATGTGCACATAATAGTCAACTCAATGTTAGGAAAAATACTAATGGTTTGAATACCATTTCATAATCTTTGAAATCACATAAAGCATACTGGATTGAAATAAACCTATTTGAAAACATTTGAACTATAATCGTTATTTCAATTCAACAATAACTTTATAAACAAAACTTTTAACATAAAACAATTTGATGAAAACTCTTACAACTCTATAAGAACTAAACATGAAATGTTTCTCTTCTTTCTCTTTCTTGCATAGGTCACTTTAGTAACACTTTAGTACTTAAATTTTCTCTTGAGCTTTTGTAGAGTAATAATACTCCAAAATCCATCTGAGGATTCCTATTTATACTAATCCTAAAACAAGCTTAGTTACCCTTAGTCACCTTTAAGCTCTTGTTAGCTCGCCAGCTCCTACTCTTAGTGGTACAGATGTAGGCTTAAGGTTTAATTTAATCATGCTTAATTTAAGCTCTACACATGGCCCATTAAGCAAACTTAGGAAATTTTTTGGAAAGTTTCCATACTTCTTCGCGGATAGCTTCGTAGCTTCCCTCCTAACACCATGTCGCATAGAACCTTAATCACCTAACCCCTTATTGCATAGTCTTGCTTCATTGCCAAGTCTTAAATTTTCCTCACATCCTTTTATCCAAAGCGACTCTTTCTATACTTAACCAAAAATTTAACCTTCTACTTAGATACGAGTTTTACATAAACGTTGTCCTTGAGTTGGGTTGTTGAGCGACTGTGGCAAAGGAAGATAGGAGGTATTTACACCTCTAGATACCCTTCCTCAAGTAGCATCATTTGGTAGTGAAGAAAGAAAATGAGTCTTATACTTGACATGAAGAGTAACACCTTGGTGGAAGAAGAAAAACGTGTTCATCAGACTTGGTTTATTTTTATGCAATAAAGAAAAGGGTTGTATTTTGTAATTTGAGAACTTATGTTAAGTGTTAAGTTAATAAAGAGAGGAAATTTATTTTATTCCAATGTATTTTATCTTTTGTGTTTATCGCCTATAAGCTAAAGTTGTTTAGAGCCAAATGTTAAGTATTAGGCGACGGAGCTAAGTTAAGAGTTGTTTTCCTATTGCAAAGAGTTGTGAAGGTCTATAAAGTTCAAGTAAAGAACTTTGTGAAGAGACAAGCATAAGGAGTTGTTTCACTTACTAGGCGTTAAATGTACCATCTCCCGGAGAGGTATGCGATGGATGTGTAGGCAATATGCCTCCATCTGGTTGCATAGAGTGGCAGTTGGGGCAGGATACGCCTCCATCTGGTCGCATAGAGTGGCAGTTGGGGCAGGATGTGACAATTGTAGTGGAGCAATTGAAAAATACATTGCACAAATATAAAAAAAAATCTCAAATGAGAAATATTTGGCTCATTGTCGTATGCTAATTGTAATGGCAAGTATTTGTGATAAGTTTGTGGCCTAATATGCACAAGTGATGCAACATGCAAACTAGCATTTCCCCATATAGACGTAAGAGCTCTCATAAGCAATAGTCAAGCAATTAATTGCAAATGTTTTATAAATGATTATGTTAAACTATTTTGTGTATGAACATGAGCTATAGGATGTTCAACACTTATTCCAATGACATACAATAATTATCAAAATGTTGGATGCAAATTCTCCAACATTATCTAGTCGAATGTTTTTAATTGTATAATGAGGAAAATGTTCTCTAAACTTAATTATTTGAATAAATAGTTTTGCAAATGTAAGATTTGACTTGATAATAAACACTTGTGACCATTTGCTAGATGTGTTTATTAAGACCATGAAATATTTAAACGATTCAGTTAATGGGTTAATAGGTCCATAGATATCACTATGAATTCATTCTAAAAATGTAGATGATTAAGTTCCTACTTTAGCTGACGATGATCTAATTATTAATTTATCTTAAATGCACCATCACATGATAATTCATTAGATTGAAGAATCTTCTAGTTCTTTAATGGATGTCCATGCGAACTTTCAATAATTCCTCTCATCATTATAGACCTTGGACGACCCAATCGATTATGCCAAATTGCAAATATGTATGGATTCATGAATTTTAGATTCATTGTTGTACATTGTTTCAATTACTCGTATATGAGTATAATATAATCCAGAAGATAAAACAGACAACTTTTCTAATATACGTTTTTCATTTGAGACAATAAATATAATATAAAGATATTACATTCTAAATTTCCACCCCAAGTTGTAAAAAAATATATTTAACCAACAAAACTTCAAAAATAAAAGAATAAATAATAAATATTAGCTAATAAAAATAGTAATTACAATATATATTACACGCATGAATCAATTACATAAATTAGTCCAACTAATTTCTTAATTTGTGAACATAAAAGTAAAGCCTATGAGATCATCTTCTCATTTTTTATTTTTCACTTTTTATCTTATTTTTATATTCATGTAAGATGACAAATTATTTTGTTAAAAATTTAAATATAAAAATGAAAGAAAATAATCATTAGACACACTTGTTTTTATTTTTACAGAGATATATCTATTGAAACTAATATTAAACTAAAAGAAAATGAAAGATGAGTTATTTTTATACTTGAGAAGATTAAGGTTGAATTTTAATTTTTAGTTTTTTTTTTATTGTTTTGTTTTTAAATTTCCTAGTATTTGACTTGATGTGTACTAGTTTTTAAAATTAAAAAGATTGGTTTTGCTATTTAATTTTTCTAACGTCAACAGTGAAATGATAAAACATAAGGCCAGATGTTTTAGTATAAAGAATTCTACACAATATAAAGGAACAATACTACATTGTATAAGAGGATTATTTGTTTTAATATAATATGTTATGTTTCACATTATTTGGCAGATATACAAAACTATCATAGATAGTTTGTCCATGATAAAACATTGACAAAAAGTAAGAACGTTCAAAACATATGAGACGAAGAATTCTTCCTTTATATTTTTCACATTGTATTGATATAAAAATTTTAATTTACCTTTAACTATCTAATCTTTACTTTTATGCACCTTGTCTATCCACGTAAAACTCTCAATCAATAATATTTAATTAGAAAATTAGCTTGGTGGAACAAATATTGATATGTTTAGTAATACTCTAAACCACCTAATATAAAGTCCAATACATTTTCCACCTAATTATTAGTCCAACATATTTTGCTGTTCAACTTAGATAATATACATTATTTGAAGCTTAATCACTTTGGGTTTGGGTTTAGTTGTGATTTCTAAATTTTTTAATTTAATTTAATTATTTTTCTTTAATTTGTTAAAAATTATAGTTGATTTGAGAATATTAAAAATAGATTGGTGTTCGGTCAAATATTTAACACTTAACCATCTAAAAAAATCTAATTGATTTTTTTAAAATCCCAAACTTAGAATCTATTTTAATTCAAATTTAAAAACCCATTCTACAAATTACAATTTTTTGTTAAGATTGCATAATTGACACGTGATCATAATCTATTTATATTTACAAACACATCCTACAATTCATAACATATCAATTGTATCTCATAGTAGGAAAAAATAGATTGTCCGTGGCCCAATGTTAAAAAGGAAAAAAAATAGTTTTTTTCCTTTGGAAAGAGCATTATTTCAATAAATAATTTTGAGATAATATTAACTTAATAAATAAATTTTCAAAATGCTATATTAATTTAATTTTTTCCTTCCAAAAGAACATCTAAAACACTTTATGGAATCTAGAATGACTATGAAATAAATGACAATTTTATTATTATTATTAATTAAAAGAAATACAATGATAAAAGAGTATAAATGAAAAGGAACGTTTTACAAAACAAAAATGTAAAGTATTAAATTTAATTTTTTTCTTTCATATTCATTTTAGTTAAAAACTAAAAAAAAAAATACGAACCAGTATTAAATTTTAGGAGTCTTTTAAAAAATATATCAAAGTGACAAAACCTTTACATACTATAAAGCAATTTCGAAAACTAAAAAAAGCTCACAAACCTACCATAGAAAATATAAAAAATGTAATGTGATTATTAATAGGACATAATATATTTGGAAAACGATTGTTTATATTTGATCGGTTAAATTTGGATAGCCAAATCTAAACGATTTTTTTTCAAGATTTTTGGTACACGATTATTTAGATTTGACACGTTCGTTTATATTTGGTAGACAATCGTTTAGATTTGATCGATTAAATTTGGAGAGCTAAATCTTAACAATTTTTTCTCAAGATTTTTTTTTTGTAGTTTAGATTTAGTATTTATATTTGGAATACGATCGTTTAGATTTGACTATTTTTTGTATATGATCATATAGATTTGAGAATCCAATATCCCAACAATTTGCTTTCATGATGTTTTACATTTGGCACACATTATTGAACTAAATAACTAAATAACAGTTTGAAAAAAGAATTACAGAAGAGAAAAAAAACGATGTAAAGGAAAAGAAAAATTGTAGAAAAAAGATGGAAATGAAGGGCAAACAAAAATATTTTAGAAAAATAGCAAAAGAAAGAAAAATACGATGGAAAGAAAAAAAATGAGAAAAATACGATGGAAAGAAAAAAATCGCACAAGAAGAAGAGAAAAAATGATGAAAAAGAATGACAAACCTGAAATATTTATGAAAAAAAATAGTCAATTTCATGGATTTTTTCATTTTGTTACATAACCGTAAATATTTACTTGTTGTTAGAGTTACGAAACTTAATCTAAATTTTATATTTTTCTTTCACATGTTTTTAGATAAAAAGAAAATGAATAAACATCAAGAAAAGAAATAATGGGTTGGTGGGAAAGTAAGTATTAAATTTTTTTAAAGAATTAGTTAAACGAGAAGAACAGTATATTAGTAAACAGTTATAGAAGTACCTATTCGATAAATAGTTTGTAGGTGTGCATTATTCCACAATTTTTTCCTATGTCTACACTAGGTAGGATGTTTTACCTTTCATAGCTAATTATTTTTGAAATTCTAATTTTTCATTTTCAATTCATCTTGATGTAGTTCATCAATTGAAATCTGATTAATTAATAATACTAGTTAAAAAAAAAGAAGACATTTCGTGAACATATTTCCAATTTATTTTAGTAAAAATACTAATAAATAATAATAATAACCATATACTTTTTTTAATGGAATAATGCTACAATGTAAAGATTAAATTTAAAATTTATTGAAATCTAAAACTAGTTATTAGATAAACAGTAACCTAAATTTGAAAGGAAAGTGTAGAGATCAAAATAATATTTTAATCAAATTTTGTTCATACAATTCTAATACTAGAATTTTTTTTTTAATCTAAATCTCTCAAAAGATTGGTTGTATGATGAAGCAATGTAGGAGTGTTTATCAAATATTTGAAAACCAAACCAAAACAGATTGCATGTGGTTCACTGTAGTTTGTATTATGTTGAAACCACTTCTTATGCAGTTCAGTTTGGTTTAATATTTTAAACCGATTCTAAAATCGAACCCATTTAAAAAAATTGAAAAAATCTTCATAAAAGTTTTGTTTTTAAAACTTGTTTAAATATGTTGACCCAACATCCACCTAAATCTAAAATAGAAAGGAAAATTTTATAGAACTCAATGTTTTGGTGGCCGTGATTATCCCGAATTTAAAAAAAAAGGCAAATTTTATTGAACTCAATACTTTGGTGACTTAAGATTCTCTAAGATTTAAACCGAACCACATATATGGTTCGATTTTGGTTTTGTTTGACACAAATATGAAGTTCAATTCGGTTTCAAATGAGTTTTATTTTGCATTTTGCGATTAAGTGCGATTTCAACTTGAAACTGAACCGAACTAAACCGTGAACACTACTGAAGCAGTGAATAATAATCTTACTTTAAAACAACGTTATAAAAAAAAAATCAATCTTTGTTTGCAAGTATAATTTTCCTCCTATTAAATTTATATCTTCTTTGCCATTCACTATTTTCTTAAAGAATTAGCCAATAAACTTGCTTTGCCCTCCAAAGCCTAAACATAGACATGTTTTTTATGGGTTATTTGAAAGAATGGGCGTTTTTATAAAAAAAATTGATAAAAAGGAGTGTTTTTAGAAGTATTTAGGTAAAAGGAATGGATTTTTTGTTTTATTAGAATGCTATCTCCCGTAAAAAAAAATTCACCCATTTTACCTAAATACTTTTAAAAACACCCGTTTTTTTATCAATTTTTTTTAAGAAAACACCCCCGTTTTCAAATCACCCATTTTTTATCCACCACTTTTTTTTGGTTTGTTTACTTATTTGGAACAATAAATGAAAAAACATCATCAAAGTTTTACCAAAACCACAAACAAAAACACTAAGATATTTTGTCTTTTTCACAATAATAATAATAATAATAATAGAAAGAGGCGTAAAAAAGGCCTATTTGAACAAAACGAAACAAGAAACGTTAGTTGAAAACAGGCATTAGCATCGAGATCAGGTCAGGTGACTTGAATCACAATACATTTGGAAGGAAGCACTTAAATTATTCAACAAGTCTCAGTGGGCAGAAACAAGCAATTAATCATTCAGTAGCAACCAGTGATAATTTTCCCAGCGTTGGTGCTTTTATCAATGCCAACACACAAGTATACCATGGCACAATCCATAAAAGGAGAATTTACTGAACCAAATACGAATTCGCAGGCAGTAGAAAAAATAAAAGAAAAGAAGAAGATGAGGAAATACCTTGAAAAAGCTGAAATAATCAAAGCGTAAAGACCAACAGGGAGAAATGGGCCAGTCTGAGTTGTCTTCATCAATTGCTGTTGATGAAGGCATCAGTTGAGGATTAACATTTGTCCTACTTTCTCCACGTGCTTTACTGTTCCGGATGGATTTGAAGGCTAATTTGGGAAAATCAGGCTCTTTCAAAACAGCTAAAATATAGAGAGCCAATGAGTGGTGGTTCGGCATCTAATCCAAAAAGTAAAGTGGGGATAACAAGTACAGCAGCTTTCACATATGATTTCAACATGTGGAGAATAACATAGGAGAAATCATGGCATATATTATTATAATAATATCCATCCATACACATGTCTGACCTGTAAATATATAATATAGATTCTCGCCAGTACTACAGAAAGAGATGGGGAAAACAAAAGTAGACATTCTAGAAGAAACGGGATATGGCTGGCTAATAAAATGCATAATCAAGCATTTGACAAACTTATCATTGTTTCTTGAAGTCTAATGTACTTGACTAATCTGCCAAAGAAATCACTTGAAGCACCTTCTTGTCTCAGGGAGATTTCAACCTTCTTCTTCAGCTCTTTGGCTTGCTTTTGGATTTGAATACCCTCTTCGTCCACAAAGAGAGTGCGAATGGCCCTATCGATTTCCTCTCGCAATAATCTGTCTTCCAACTGTAAGCCAACCCGCCAAACATGGCTTACGAACCTTGCATTCACCCTTTGATCCCCGACTCTGGGCCAACAAAGCATTGGAACACCTTCCGCTATACTCTCGATTGTTGAGTTCCAGCCATTATGAGTAAAAAAGCATCCAATTGATCTGTGTGCTAAAACTTTTTGCTGTGGCAACCAACTAGCAATTCTGCAGCGGCTTCGGGTAGACTCATGAAATTCTCTAGGCAACTGCTCAACTCCATCTGAGCCATTGACTAGACAATCCCTCACCACCCACAGGAAGGGTTGGTCACTATTGGCTAGCCCCCAAGCCATCTCTAATAGTTCATCTTTTGACATAGTTATTACACTGCCGGTGCTTACGTAGACCACAGAACTTTGAGCTTGTTTGTCTAACCAGGCCATGCAGCTCTGCTCTTCACTTAAAACATCGGTGGAGAAGTTGCTACTGTACCTTTGAAGAGGTCCTATGGGAAATACAGGAACCAAGGTTTCATCTTCAATTTTCTCGAACAAGGCATGTTCAAGACACCAAAGAGAGTTCCATATGATAGCTGAAGCAGTTTTGGTTCCATTGTAAATGCAGGTTAAAACCTTCCTTGTGTGTTTCTGTGTGCTGAATAGTGGCATGTCCTTCATTCTCAGAAAGGGAAACCCAGCAACCGGTTCCTCCAATCGGCATTCTGATACAAAGTAAGATTTGATTATCCTTCACATAAGTACACAAACAAGATCTCATTTATCATAATATATATGAGAGAATATTTGAGGTCATGTTATTTTAGTATACTTGCACTCACCTTGGGTTGAATGACAATCATTCTCATCAAGAATTGACAGCCCGATGTAGTTTGCGGCACTACTTGTCCGCAAAACAATTCTAAGAATCTGCAAATCATCAGCCACTGCTGCGGAAAAATACATGACGGAGTCATATATTATACAGGAAATTGGATTGTATTGACTACACAATTGCATTTTTATCAAGCAGTCATGGAATGGGGTTTCACACTTCATGTTTAGTTCTGAAAGAAAAAGCATAACATCCCCATCAAAGGCACTGTAGCTCTCCAACATGCTACCGCCAATGGATTCAAAAGAGAACTCAGGGTAATGAGATTGATTTGGAGAGTTCAGTTGTGTGTGAATTACGGTAATAGAGAAACCCTGAGAGTGAAGAAGTTTGGCCAAGTGAAGCATAGGAGACATGTGGCTTGGTAAAGGGCAGGGAACAAGCACCAAATGCCCTTTTCTCTCTTTTTGCTTCTTCTCCATAACTTTTTGGAAGTGTTTAGTATCTGCTAGATTGGTGGAATTCTAGGTTATTTTATAGGGTCTCTCACCACAATTTTGACATGACAGCTTTATTCCCAAATTGCCCAAGAAGTTGAACTACTTGATCATACTAACATTTAAATATTGGTAGCAACTTAAATAATCCTTGAGTCCAACTATTGTACCCCACCTCTCCTCCTAGTGATAAATCTAAATGTCCATTGTATATAAGTTTCATTTCAAGTTGTTTCAACATGAGAATTTTCACCACCCTAGCTTATTTTCTTGCTTGAGTTCAATATCACGTGGGGTAAAGACCCAAACCCGATCCTTTGGTCGACAGTTAAGTTATGCTCATATTGGCCATTCCAACATTCCTATTTGAAGATATAGGAGATATCATTCTCAAAAGCTAACAACCATTTGAGATCAATTCCATTATTTCAAGCAACCGTTAGACCACGTCTTAAGAAATCTAAATACGTGCTCGCTCATCTCTACGATTAATTTCAAATTGTTTCAACAGAAGATTTTTCACACACCATCCTTGCTTCTTTCTTTTTCTTTTATAAGTTCGATATCATCTTGGGTGAAGATTTGAAACTCGAAATCATAATGAGTAGTTGAGTCATACTTCACTCTATTATTGCCATTCAAAGGACACAGAACATATCATTCTCGAAAACCAACGGTCATTTGAAATTTATTATATTATATAAAGCAACGGTTGGAACAAGTCTTAAAATAAACTGTCTTCCTAGGGTTTCAAAGTGAAACACAAAAACAATTCAATTATTATTTTCAGTCCCAACACAAGGCCAACAAAAACCCTAAAAATCTGGTGAAGAATGAAATTCAGTTCTTAACCTAAAACAACCAAATTAACAAATGCTTGAGATTCGAAACAAATCAAAGAACCAAGCATTGTAGCCACAAATCAAAATCAAACAAAGAATATAGAAAATCCCCTCAAAATAAAACCCCACCGAAATCAGCTCGAAATGGGCATTACTTGTTAAAAAAATCAAAAGCAAAGAAAAGGGGTCAAAACAGTTGATTAAGAGGATCATTTGTACAACAGAAGATCCAATAGATAGAGGAAACGTAGTGGAATTCTCTATGTTACCTGAACATCAAGTGAAGCCAACTGGTAGAGAATTGAATGCGGAAAGCAGGAATCCATGTGGTGCTCACGTGAAGAAGAAAGAAAACGATGGGGGAGGGGGAAGAAAAGGATGACAGGACAACAACGGGTGGTGGCCGGTAAGAGGTGGTTGTGGCCCTCCGAGAAGATGATGACGGTGGTGGGGAATTGACCGTCTTTGGTTTTGTGGGCGACAACGGAAGGTCAAATCTTTCACGTTTTGTGTAAGAATAGAAAAATGGAAGTATTTGTGATTCATTAAGATTGAGTTAAATGATTTTAATAGGACCAAACTTAGATGATTAAGATAACAAAAGAGTTAGGGTTTCAAATCTTGCAACTTCGGAGATGTTGTTCACCGGATCAGCCAGAGTTTGAGAATTGAGATTCTTCGCACAAACAAATTTAGCTTGCGCCGTTTCGAGTTGGTGTAACTTTTTTAAATAATTGTTCTCACTTCCATTTCCAAAATAAACAAAGTAAAATTGTGCTGTATAAATGTCAATTTTATATTTCAAAAACTGCTTACACTATATTTTATCTAAAAGTGATTTTTTTAGTTCATTTTTGCTATAGTATTTTGTTTAATTCCTTATATCAATACAAATTTCCCATTCTATCACCAAAAATTTTCAATACTTTCTAAATATTTTAATTTATTTTCTATTCATTTTTCCATTTTAAAAAATGTCCATTTAATTTTAATTCAAATAGAAATTACTTAAATTTTTTATTGAGCAAAATAGTAACCAATGCAATTATTGGTATATATAGATAGGTATCTACAAAAAAAAAAAAAAAAAAAAAATCAAAATACGGTTTTGGTTCTTACATTTTCCATCTCGTTTTTATTTATTTCCTAACCTTCAAAATGTTATATTTTTAGTTTTAGGTAGCATTTTAAAGTTTGAAGATCAAATTATACCAAACAATTAAATCAAAATGGCTTTAAAATTGAAGTTTTTTAAAAAATATAACAAACGATAAAAACCCACACACCACCAGAAATACCACAAAAACCAAGGCCCATAATATATTTGGTAAATAAGAGTTTAGATTTGGCTATTTGGTAGGATGGTTTAGATTTAACATAGTCAAATCTCAACCATTCTTTGGTCCATGTGATTTTGGTACACAAGTTTATATTTGGTAACGACTTTTGTGGATCGCTTAAATTTGTCTATTCAATATCCTAACAATTTTTTTCTTGATCTTTTATATTTAACATACAATCTTAAACAATCAAATAATAGTTTGAAAAAATTAAAAAAATCTGAAAAAATTAAAAAATAGATTTTTTTTTTTATATTTGTAATCGATCAACCAAATAAAAGTTTGAAAAATAAGATGGAAATGAACTATAAACAAAAATATTTTAAAAATCTGAGTAAACGACGATCGAAAGTAAAAAATATCATTAAAGAGAAAAAGGAAGAGAAAAAAGGAAAAAATATGGTAGAAGAGAAAAAAGAATAAAGAAAGACGATAAAGTTAGGAGTTTTGAAGGAGCCTTCCATGGTGCTCTCTCTAACCCAACTCCCAACACAATATAACATCTTATGTGGTTACATTTTTTTCATACAATTGCAATTTTGTAGTTAATTAATCCAACAAATGCTCATAATTTTTCATGTAAGTCATCTCAACAGTCCTTTTTAAAATTTGAGGATGTTTGTAACTTAGATAACAACAACAAATGAAATAGATTCTAAAAAAGAGAGCAGACCAAATCTTAATTCTATCTCCCATATTTTTCTATCTTTTTTTTTATTAAATTATTTTAATCTACGTTTTAAGTGACTCAATCGAAACAACTTTAAATAAAATGTACTTAATTTGAAGCACTCTTATGTTAAGTGACTTTTTAAAAGATTTTATAGAAAACATGAGAGTGAGGATCGAACACTAGAAATAGATCAATTTTTATATACAATTTAAGGCAAACAAGGATGATGTAGCTAATGTTTTGTCTATTGCTCAAAATAAATTTGGAGAGATGATCAAACATGAAATTACTATGAGCTAAATGCGCTTAGCTTTAAAGGTTTTATAATTGAACTATCATATAGATTGTAACTTTTAATTATTTTAAAATTTTAACTATATTTTTATTTCTCTCAAATATATACAACTTTATTCATTCATTTAGGGAGAATTTAAAATTTCTTAATTATTTTCTTAGATTATTGCTTAATTATTTTTATAAATTTAAAATTTTCTCCTACAATATTTATCTCCTTATTACACATGTGGCTTCAAATCTTGATGGACCATACGAGGGTATAGATGGTCTTAGTCTATCTAAATTTAGTAAGAAAAGTCATTTGGTCCCTCTTTTTTTTTTTCCCATTTCTTCAAAATGGCCATTTTAAATATCCATTCATTTTTTATGGTCCCATCTTTCAATCATTTAGGTTAAAGGGACATGATTGTAATGTAAAATGGTAATCTTTCGGACGGATAGTAGTTTTGAATTAAAACTTTTTTCTAACTATTTTTTCATGCTTTTAAGTTTTGTTTCATTTATATTCAGTTTCGATTCATTCATGTACTACTTACTTTTAAATTTGAGTGTTTTACATGTTTACTAATTTTTGTTTTAGTTCGTCTTCGAATTACATCAACTCAAACGTTCTATTTTTTATTATACGGATTTAAAATACCTTAATTATTTATCTGATTGTTGCTTAATTATGGGTATGAATTTAAATTTTGTCACTGCCCATTAGGACCTTTCGTTCCTACCAGATATTTGGTTTCAAATTTTGATGGTTTCAAGATTGCATACGAGGGTATTCTTGTCCATAGACTATATCTAAATTTAGTAAGAAAATTCATTCGGTCTCTTTTGAAAATGACCAATTGATAATATCCATTCATTAAATGGCCCCATCTTTCAATTCCCACGTTCTCATTTGTTTTTAGGTTCAATTGGGAATTCAATGTCAATCTATAACATCCATCCAATCAATCATTTATTTTTAGGTAAAATACATTTTCAATGATAAATAAAAATAAGTTTATAGAAACAAACATTTTTTGGAATGTATTTTAAATCATTTTTATCGAATGAATATAAATAAAAATGAATTTATAGAAAAAATAAACATTTTTGTTTTCATATCAATGACCTAACATCTACTCAGTATAATAACAAGTACAATAAATAATTAAATAATAATACAATAGAAATAACATAATCTAATTTCATCATAATTACATATAGTCGAACGATTAAACATGCTTTAACTTAGTTTTAAAAAAAGAGTTTGAAGAACTAACCTTTAAGCTCAAATTGGCCACGAAATTGTTGTTGAATTTGACCACAACTAGCAATGAACAACTATCAAGTCTTCTCCACTATCCTTTAAACTTACAACTTGATTGTGAAATCAATTAAGAGGTCATTTGATAACCATTCCATTTGTTGTTTCTAAAATTTGAGAAAGATGATGTAAATGGGCCAAAATTGAGAAGTTTTTCTTTGTTTATGCTTTTATTTTTATTTCTATATTGCTATTCCCTCGAGTAAAATATATGAGTTTTTGGTGTATTGATACTATATACTCATGATAATGGTTCTTTTGCAAGTTAGGTGTTCAAATCCCCTTTAAAGTAAAATTGTTTTTATTTTCGATTTTATTTTAATTTTTTTTGGAAGAATCTATTTTCTCTCCCTTTTTAAATGTTTTCCTTAAACAAATTTTTATAAATATAACAAAACACTAAAACATTTATAGATCGTGTAACCAAAGAAAAAAACCATGAAGTTGATCATTTTTTATAAATATTTCAGGTTTTTCTTCTTTTCCATTTTCTTTCTTCTCCAAATTTTCTTTTCATTTCCATAGTATTTTTCTCTTCTTCTGCAATTTTTTTTTTCAAACTGTTATTTGGTTCAATATCGTGTACTATATATATATATATATATATTTATATTTAAAATTGTTATTTGATTGCTCAAGATCATGAACCAAATATAAAAGATCTTGGTATACAATCTTGAACAAAAATCGTTGGATATGGGTGTACGTTTAGATTTAGCTACAATCAAATCTAACAAATATAAAAGATCTTGAAAAAAATAGTTAGATTTGGTTACGATCAAATCTAAACGATCGTATACCAAAGAATAGTCCAATCTAAACGGTTATATACCAAATATATTATGTGTGCCAATTAATCGTATGATGACTAGAGAATTTTTGGCACTATCTATTGTGGGTCTATGAGCTTTTTCCATTTTTTAAATTGTTCTATACAATGTAAATATTTCGTCGTTTCTTTATATTTTGAAAAAACTCATTTTCCTTATTAATTTTTTTAAAAAAATATAATTTCTCAATGTTTATATTCTGGATTTAAACTTTTTCTATATTTAAATTTATATATTATTTTAAAATTTTACTATGTATTTTAAATTTTTATATTTCAAACTTCAACTCGAACACTTTTGTTTTTTTATTCTTATTTTTTTCTTTTATATATGTTTCCACATTTAACTTTTTTTTTTTAATAAAATTTTTCTATTTACAAAATAATACTGTATTTTTATTTTTATTTTTATTTTGAATTTTAAAATTATATAATATTTAGATTTGTACACTTTTTCTAATTTTCAATATGTATATTAATATTTTTTTTTATATTTCAAATTTTGAGTATTAAACTTTGCAATATGTGTGGTTTTACATATTTTTTTAATTCTAATATTTTTAGTATATGATATGAAATTGAGTCAAATTTTTAAAAAAGAAAATCGAGTAGAGTTTTACCATATATAAATGTTGCCGGCCAAGATGATTTAGCTTAACTTTAATATTTTACAACCATGGTATTTACATAATTGTATA
Organism: Cucumis sativus; assembly: GCF_000004075.3. Classification (NCBI taxonomy): domain Eukaryota; kingdom Viridiplantae; phylum Streptophyta; class Magnoliopsida; order Cucurbitales; family Cucurbitaceae; genus Cucumis; species Cucumis sativus. The sequence goes on from NC_026658.2 coordinate 19,144,070, forward strand.
ATTAAGTTGGATTCAACTCAACATCATTTAAGACAAATGACTTTAGAGATGACAGTTTCAATCGAATTTGGACAACATATAAAGGACTTTGTATATTTTAGTTACATAATTATATATATTTTATTGTTCGAGAAAGAAAAAGGGAAAAAAAATCAAATGTAATTATAGTTCAGTATCTTTTTTTCAAGAAATAAATAACAAGAATAGTTATCAAACATACTCATGTTTCTTGTTTGCAAAAGAGAAGAAATAAAAAAAAACGATACTGTGGGGAGAGATTAATATAATCCATTACTTAATCATAATTGATAATATTTAGAATCTAATTTTAACATTTGTTATAAGTTTTGAAGCTGAATTCATATTTAAAGTTTTTGCTCATAATTGAAAAGGGAGAGATTAATGGGGAAGAAGAGAGGTTTTGAGTTTTATGTTTCTAGTATGACTAGATTTTGGAACCAAGAAATTAGGTCCTTTTTATGGAAACAAAAAAAGAAATTAGGAATGACTAGATTTTGGATATGACTCTAGATTTTAGATTAATTATGTGTACCATTTGTCTTTTTTTCTTGGGTTCAATTATTGATTTGGATTTTTACTTTTGATTGATTGAGTTTACTTTTAGATGTGTTTGGAATGACTTTTTAAGCCTTGTAAATCATTCATTTAGGTATTTACTTATTTTCCTTTGTCTAAGTTTTAAAGAATGATTTTGTTTAGTTCATGTGTGTACCAAATGACCTAAAATGACTGTTTGACGAGTATTGGTTGATTTGACACATGCTAGGAGAAAGGTAATTGTTGGATCATCTAAAGTAGCTTAGATTAAACGAAAATTTAGGAACAACTAGGTTTGGAAATGATGGATCAAGTGTGTGGTAGGTTTATTAGTGTATGTTTAGGCATGCGTCTGAAATTGTTTTGCAAGAGTTTTAACACTTTTACACGTTTAATATGTTATTCAATTGTACATTTATTTATTTTTTTAATTTTTAAAATTTTTAGTTGTGTGCTAGAGAAAGTAGATTGAAGAGAGTCAAGTAGCTTAGACTAAAAAAAAAAAAATTATGAACAACTTAGGTTTGGGAATGACTCATGGTTTGGATTAATTATGTAGTTGATTTATTTTTTGTTAAATTATTGATTTAGAGTATGACATTTGACTTTTCAAGGATTTGAAATATACTTTTTAATTTTAGGCGCTTAAAATAGTGAAAATCGAGATATTCAGTTCTTTCATTTTTAAAAGTTTTAGTTGCGTGTTTGAACTTTGAAGAGTGATTATGTATCGTTTTAAAAGTTTAGTTTTAAAAGTTGTTGCCCAATATCTCTTTTTTATCGGGTTTGTTTAGAGGCCAATTTAGAAGCATGAATTTTTATACATCTACACAATGGACAAGTCATGGATGACAGAAAACAGGATGTCTAGAGAATATGATTTGAGAGTCGAAAGGTTCATTCAATTTGGTTTGAGTCATGCCAAAGGTTCTAATTCAATTAGATGTCCATGTTTGAATTGCATGAATCATTTGCTTAAGGATGTCTCAATAGTTCAGTATTATTTGTATGCCAGTGGAATTGATAAAAGTAACAAGGTATGATTCTAGCATGGTGAAGATTAGAACTCAAATAACGTTACCAACATAATGGAAAATACAAGGGATGAAAATGATGATTTATTTAATAAAGTTAATATGGTTCAATCCGTTCAAGAACAATCTTGTAATGCATCCAATACCTTTGATATTATGTTCGATGACACAAAGAAACCCTTATACTTAGGATGTAAGAAATTTACCAAGTTGTCAGTCTTCGTGAGATTGTATAATTTGAAGGTTAGATGTGGTTGGAGCAACACTAGCTTCTCTGAATTATTGTCCATAATAAGTGATCTATTACCTAACAACAACAAAATCCCATGTTCCTTATACGAAGCGAAGAAAACACTAGGTGCCTTAGGACTAAGTTACCAAAAAAGTGATGCATGTCCTAATGATTGTTGTTTGTACAGAAAAGAATATGAAAACATGACCAAGTGCCTTAAGTGTGGTTTGTCAAGATGGAAGATCGCTAAGAACTCAAAAAATGAAAAAAAAGTAGTGTGGCTGCCAAGGAGATGTGGTACTTTCCAATAGTTCCAAGTTCTATAAGAATGTTCAAGGGATTTGAAAATGCTAAAAACTTTCGTTGGCATGCGATTGATAGAAAAGATGATGGTATTTTGAGACACCTGGCTGACACTCCATCATGCAGATTGACTGACGACATGTGGCCAACCTTTGGGTCAGAACCAAGAAATCTTCGTTTGGGTTTGTCCATTGATGGAATTAACCCATTTGGAGATCTATCAATGACCTACAGTTGTTGGCCAGTTATTACTACAATATACAACCTTCCGCCATGGTTGTGTATGAGAAGAAAACATTTGATGTTGACAATGATAATATCAGGTCCAAAGCAACCGAGATACGATATTAATACGTACTTAGCACCCTTAATTGATGATCTACAAATGTTGTGGGAAGATGAAGTTCGTTGTTTCGATGCATATAAAGAAGAATATTTCACATTGCGGGCTGTCTTTTAATGTGGCCCATCAACTATTTTCCAGCATATGGTAATCTATGTGGTTTTAGTATCAAATGATATAAGGCTTGTCTAATATGTGGAGAGAAGACTACTTCATTTAGATTGCAACATGGAAAAAAATGTCATACATGGAACACATAAAATATTTGCCAAGACATCATCCATACAGAATAAAAAAAAAAATTAATGGTAATCAAGAGCATGAAAGTCCTCCACAACCCTTGTCGGGAGAGGCCATGTACTTAAGCTGAAATATATGATATTTTCATGCGGAAAGAAGTGTGGGAAGACATTGTATAATGAAGGTGGCAATGACTATTGGAAAAGAAAATCAGAATTTTTTGAACTACTATATTGGAAACACTTGCTTGTACGACACTGTCTAGACGTAATGCATATTGAAAAAAATGTATGCATAAACATAGTGGACACCTTGCTTGATATACCATAAAAAATTAAAGATGGGACGAATACTAGACTTGATTTTGTTGAAATGAAAATTAGACTAGAATTGGCATCAACGTTTACAGGTAATAAAACTTACATACCCGCGACATGTTATACATTGTCAAGAGAAGAGAAGTATCGATTTTGTAAGACTTTGTCTGAAATTAAAGTTCCAGAAGGTTATTAATCAAATATTAGAAGTCGTATCTCTTTGGATGACTTAAAACTGATTAGACTTAAGTCGCATGACTGTCATGTTTTAATGTAACAACTGCTTCCAATTGCAATACGCTCAGTCTTACTGAAGAATGTGAGGTACACTATCAATAGATTGTGCTTTTTCTTCAATGCGATTTGCGCTAAAAGTTTTTTCATCTCAGATCTTGATGCATTGCAAGAAGATATAGTTCTTACTTTATGCAATTTTGAGAAGTATTTTCCACACCCTCGTTTATTACAATTATGGTGCATCTTGTCGTTCATATCGTGAGAGAAGTAAAGCTTTATGGGCGTATATATTTACCGTGGATGTACCCATTTGAACGATGCATAAAAGTGTTGAAAAGTTATGTTTATAATAGAACTCGACTAGAAGGATGCATTGTAGAAGCACAAATATGTAAGGAGACAGTTGAATTTTGTTTAGATTTCCTTTTTTGATTAGATCCTATTGGACTTGGATCACTCCATTCAAGGGAGAGAAACAAAGCGATAGATCACTGTCGGCAGGAACATACGTTCGAGCAAGCACATCTTCACGTTTTACAGAACATTGAAGTAGTACACCCATACATAAAGTAAGCATTCGTATGATTATATACTGCCATTAATTTACCCTTAAGGAACCATTTTAATGTATGAAACTCTTTGTAGATGACATTTGAACCAACTAAAGATGGAAAATCGAAGAAGAAAAAAAAAGAACAATGGCTACAAGTTGAACATAATCGATCATTCGGTACATGGTTATGAGATCATGTAATTAAACAATCAAATTGCATTTTCATTTCTTCTAATTGTTTAATAGTTAGAACGACTGACTGTTCTTTTCAATAAGTGATGAGTGAATTACAGGAAGGAAAGGTTGTCTCAAATACAATACGTTGGCTTGCACATGGACCCTACCCTGGTTTAATGACGTATGAGGGGCACATGATTAATGAATTTTCTTACCACACAAAGTTTTGTGATGACCACCGACCTGTTCAAAACAGTGGGATTATGTTCGTTGCAACAACAATGCAAGTGTCTAGTGCGAATGGCAAAAAATCGGTCGTTTGTGACATGTCTTTCTATAGAACGATTCAAGAGATTTGGGAAGTCAACTACAATACGTTTAAGATTGTTCTTTTCAAATGAAATTGGGTTGAAAATAATATTGATGTTCGAATGGACGATCTTAATTACACACTGGTGGACCTAATTAGCTAAATTGGACTATTCAGATTTGTTGATTATTACCACACACGTGAGATATATATTCTATGTCATAAATCCTGTTGATGCAAGATGGTCCGTTGTTGTGATGCCACTAGAGAATGACCTTCCTTACAAATGTGTTGATGATGACATAGAAAACATGTTACCGCACTATCACCCACTCTCAAAATGGATAACAACATGTGATATTGATGAAGGTGGGGAAACATATGCTAGACGTAACTGTGAAGGCACATGGGTTACCAATTGACTTTGAGAAGTGTGTATAGTAAGATGCGCACATTTGGTTATTTGGTTGTGTTTAATGTTCATTACATAGAGTTAATGATTGTTGATTTTTTTCTTCTTTGTAGGACAATGACATTTTCAGATACGAGTACTTCAGAATCTACCGTTATCAAGTTTTTATTTCATGCTTAATAGTTTATTTGTTTTTCAATTTCGAAGAATATTATGTATTAGATATTCTACAACGAAAGTGTTACGTGTTCTACCATAGTTTTTATGAACTTTGCATAAGTGTGCAAGAATCGTTTCTTCATTTATTTGAGAACCAACAGTTGAATCACATGTCATTATGAAAGTCCCGTTTCAGTTCTAATAGTAGCCTTCTTTTTCTTGCTTACAATTACACAAGTATTGTTACTAATAGTCTCTTGGGTTATGTTTGAAATCACATTTATGTTTGCAGTAATGGTTCATTCAGATGACGATCAGCTTGCTACACCCCATAAAAGAGAGGAAAGTAGTAGCCAGAAAAGAAAACATGGGCCTACGGGAATGAAGGAGATAACACATGTAAGTAGTGAGGGGTGAAGAAGGGTTGTTGAGTGCAACGAATGGGGTCAATCAATTGGTTGCAACAAAGCTCAAAAGTTTTATAGGAACGACGACAAGGTTTCACATTCGATCATGTACTCTAGTGGCCTGTGATTCCCAAAGATTAAGGATAAGATCTTTGAACTGATTGAGGTAAAAGTCCTTCTATGTCATTTTAAGTATAACAAATCCTTTACTCGAACAAATTTAATATTTTTTATGTGTTTTTCACATTATAGGCCGACTTCATTCTTGACCCAAAGTTGGAGAAAACTATCCTTCAAAATGCGGGAGTATACTTTCGCGGATTTAAGTCAAGATTGACAACTACATACGTATTATCATTTAAGGATGATGTAGAGAAGTTAAAACATCCACTAGTTGAGTAGTCATATGTTGATTAAGATCATTGGGTTGAATTTGTGACTTCACGCTTGAAGGAAGGTTTTGAAGCAAGTATGAAGATTCAAACCATTTCTTACACTGTATGTACACTTTGTTACCTAAACATGTTAGTTGAATTGATTCAAACCATCTTGTTCTTACTGGGAATGACAAAGTGATTGAGTGTCTTCTGCGTTGTTATTTCATGCATCAATTTATACTAACACTAGTTGTAATCTTTGTAATAAAAGAAGATTGTGGGTTTGAGTAAGGATCCGTCGATATTCTTTAGTGCAACATATTAACGTGCTCCAGTGGCCCTTCGATGTTTAGTAAGACTAGTTGAGCATATAGGGTCATCGATTCAACTAAACACGCTCGTTGAGGTCTTCAGTGTGAGAATAAAATATTGCATTATGATTGAGTCATTAAGAGATTTATCCTCAATGCAGCCTACATGTACGACATGTCTTGATGCGTACATGATGTAAGATTTCTTTTTACTATGTTTATTGTTCAGTAAAAAAAACATGTATATGCGTACATGTTGTTTACATGATGTACGATATCTTTTAATGTAATTCCATTGTAATTGTGCAGGTACCTTTACACAATTATGGAAGAAGGCAGAAGTTTAGGGTTGTACAAGTTCTTGGAAGCTAGATAAGTCAGTTTTTCGAGCTACAAAGAATTCTGCGCACAGTTGTTGAATGTTCGATTGCTTGGAGACGAGTACGACCAACTAGTATTGTTTCCTTACAACTCTAGGTAAGTGCATGATCATGATATTTTCACTGTCATTCATGTTTTCAATGCACTAGTCCAATATGAAGTCATACTATTTTAAACGTGTTCTTAACAATCACTGGAGTTTGCTCGTTATAAATTCTTTAAAGGATGCTGCATTTTGGATTGACCCTTTGAAGAATTAGATTAACGGAAACATGTCTGAAGTACTTCAAATGTATGTCATACTTATAACATTAGTTTCTTTATTATGTATCAAACTATTTTAAATAGTTAACAATCTTATATTATTTGGTAGGTCATTCAATATATCAAACCCTAAAAAAAAAACCAAACTAGAAGGTCGTGAAGGTATGTGAATTTGTCTGTTGGGATAATTGTAAATTAGTTATTACTTTTAACATACATGTATGTTGGTTTATGTGCATCCACAGTATCCCAAACAAAATGTGGTAGTAGAATGCGAGTATTATGCCATGCGGTTCATGCGTGACATAATTTTGTCAAAGAGTACCTTTATTGTAGATGTCGTAAGTATAACAATTTTAAAACTATCATTATGTCATTTATTTTGAATCAAACTCATTCTTAACCATTTTATTGTCCACAAATGAAAAATCTACCTCGTACGTACTTGCAAGGTGACATCGATGAAGTTAGATCGAAATGGGCGGAGTTCCTTTTTAAGAACGTACATCATGCTTAGCGCCAGATTCTTTATAAACTTCTTTTTATGTATTTTGTATATCTTTTTTTGTTGATATAATTTTGTTGAACACGAACGACACATGTAAATGTTTAAGACCATAGTTTTTAACAAACTAAAGCAGCACAAAGGTAAGTTCATGGTTCTTTTCTCTCTCTCTCACACACACATATAAATATATATGTGTGTGTATGCATGGCTTAGAATTAAACGGATATGAACGTGTGTGCATTTATTTATTTTTTCTTAGGAAGAGTCTGATATTTTGGAAGTAAAAGTTCATGTTCATGGAAACTTTTGTTTGGAGGTTTACAACTCATAGGAATTGCTGCAATTTGACCCTCCTATCAATGATCCACAAGCTTGTCGATCTCCAATGCATAATTGTTTGGAATTCTACCTTGGTACGTTACTTGTAATTTTATTTTTCATTTTTCATTTTCTGTAAGCTCGTGTTTGATACAAAACTTTGTATGTATATGTATGTATATATATAATTTGTATGTATATGCACATATGTATTTATGTAAAACGTTGCTCATGTAGAATAGAACTTGTATGTATATAAAACTTTTCAGCACATTTCACATGCCAAGTACTGGTCGGTTCTCTATCTTTTATCTCTATATTTTCTCTTTCGTGGGTTTTTGGGTGATTGTTTTCTTTTTTTCTGTTGGGTTTTGTTTTTTTTCTTATATGGGGTTTTTTTTATTTTTTGCTACTTTTTGTGATCTAGATAATGTTTTGGAGATGGTTTAGGTGGTAGAGGATTGATTCTGTTGGGGGGTGTTTGATAATGGATTGAGAAATTCTTGAGTTTTTGGAGAGATTTGATCTAGGGGTGTTGTAATTTTGAAGATTGTGTGTGTGTGTGATTAAGATTGTATTATGGTTTTGTAGGGGTGATTTTAGAAATGAAGATTGAAGATGGGTTGCAAAGTGTTGGTGGGAAGGATGAGGATAAGACTGTGGTTGTTGCTGTGTTGGGGACACGGGCTTTTAATTACTTGATGTCTTGCTCTGTTTTGAATGAGAATCTGTTTATGGCGGTGAAGAATGATGATTGAGGAGAAATGTTTGATATAAGCACTTTGTGAGGTTTATGATCTTGGGTAGACTCCACTTTTAGCTTACTTTCTTGAATAAATCTCTATTTCGAGTAGAGAAGGGAAGGGAAGGAAAAATAGGGTTCGACTTGCGCATTCCTCTTAATTATTATCCAATTTAAACATATACATGAAATTTTCTGTCACTTCCACATCTGCATTCACACAACCGTGTAGTTTAAGGTCTAACTTTTCTAAAGGTCAAAGCATAAGGAATTGTTCCTCTTAAATTAAGTTCCTCTTAACTTTTCTAAACTGTCTGTTGTATTCATGTTGTATTCTCTTTAAGCGAGTTGTACTCTCTTGTCTTGTGATGTATGCTTATATTCATGTTGTCTTTGTAGGTTCAACTAAAGCCAACAACTTCATGAGTTTTTCTTCAAAGAAGCTAATATGGACAATCAAAATACACTGGCTAGCATGGTTCAAGCAACAAATAATATTTTCAGAGATGAAGGATTATCGATTGGTTATTTATGCTTGTGTAGAAAATCATGTTATATGTATTCTGATGGTATTTACACTAGTTTTGATTAAGGGCTGAAATTCCATATTTGTTAATTGTTCAAACTTGATTGGAAATGTACGAATATTATAAAGTGTATTATAGCGTATATATATTAAAGTGTCGATTATTTGTTTCTATATGGGTGTGATGTATTATAACATTATTATCATTCAAATGGTTCGTGTAATGGCGAAGAGACAAGAAGAACATGAAAAAACTGTAGTAATTGAGAAATTTGCAACAGGAAATAAATGTCATAATATACGAATTCGTGACATTCCTTCATTGTCGTCACTTGTAATCTTATTGTGTAAGGTAGTTCGCGATTTGAGTCTCACATATAAAACATGTTTTCTTTTACAATAAAGACTTAAAACAAAGACCTCAAGCTTCATCGCGTAGCACAACTTCTTCAAACTTAAACTTAAACTTTGAACGCTTTGCTAATGCCTCAACGCATAACTACTCGTCTTACCTTTCTCAACTTGACTTTAATGCCTTGTAACCTATGAAAGAAAAACTTGAAACGTAAGTCAAATACTTAGTGAGTGAGGTTTTAGAAATATTTTTTTGGGGAATATAATACAATCAAGTAAATTCATTTTCATAAATAGGCTCATAACGCCTCATTCAAAAACATAAAACATACATTAGCTTCCTCTTATTTCTTTTGCCAAGAACATGAGTCATCCCCATGCATAGACTACTGTGATGATCGCATCAACAACATCCCTTGGAGAATTTCCCAATTCATTTTCCCATTGCTCATGTTGTTGACTCAATGCGCTACTTTCAACGCATTGGCCATCTTCTTACCAGATGGAACACGAGACACATGCAGTGGAATTAAGGATCAAATTTTACTCTAAATGAAACTAAATAATTTAGTGATTAACATGCATCACACTACCCTAACGAATAGATATTAGGGTTAGAAGAAAACTTATCTTCGTAGCTTCCCATTTCTTATAATCTCCTTATGAACTCGAACCTAGGACAACCACACTAAAATTTACTTGCTATTCTTCAAACTTAGAACTAGATTGTGGGACCCGTTAAGTGAAGGAAATATGGAGAGAAGGATGAAAATTGGAAGGAAGAACTTAGGTTTCAAATTGTGGAGAGAAATAAAAATTAGGTTTATTTTATAATTCATAATACAAAAATTACCAAAAGTTCTCACTCATTTGAAATAAAGTCTATTTATAAGCAAATTAGTTGCATGCATTATTACATGCAAAAATGTATGTAATTGCCAATACGAGCTTAGCTCAACTGACACTTGTATGTTCCTGTGGACAAGAGGTCCCGAGTTCAAATCCTCACCCCAACATTTATTACAATACTTTTGCTGTATTTGTCTGTTTCTCTCTTTACCTAATTCGAACAATTTAAATTATTCCAACATATCGTGCAGAGGAACCTAATAGATCTATAGATCATGGCTGATTACATCTTGTTCTTTAAGTCCACTAGTATACTATTGAACAATTGGTTTTAGGTTCAACCTATAAACCGAATCACTCTCGGCCCAATGAGAGGGTGAGGTCCCTTGTTCAAGACTTGGATTCAGTCTTAAAGGGAACAACATATCTATTAATCTTAAAACGGGTAGGAGAGAATTTCGCCTTGCACCTATGTTCAGCCATCCACTTCGTATTACCCCTAAAATGAGAGGCTTATTAGGCTAGCACTGTTAAGTTGCCCTCACCTATGCAGATCTAAGGATAATTCTGTTTAAACAGAAGTTCATAGTTAATTCAGGATTAAGATTAAGTTTCCTAGGTCATCATAATGGAAATAATTAGTTTTATATAGTCAATGGTGTTATAACTTAAAAGTGACTATTTAATGGTTCCAGTCTTTATGTAAACTCTTTACATAGTATGCCTCTACTTGAATGATTCAGAATCACATCGTTTGTACTGACTACAAAGTGGACCATATCCATAATGTTTTCAGAATAAGGGATCCAACGTTATTCATACACTATAGACCGTTTAGGTTATATAGTCGAACTTAATCCATGTTAACGTCTCTAAATAAAGTTCTAGTCTACACTAGATAGCCTTGGGACCTTAATTTGTTGGATTCAGGATTATACATTCCATTTTTACTAATAAGTCCTCAATAACTACTTGATTAAATAGAATATAATTTTAAATCACAAACGACAAGTTTTAGAAAATAAATTCCAACACTACCGTCATGTGGTCCTTTCACTCCATGGTTGCCTTGACTCATTATGTGCACATAATAGCTAACTTATGATAGGAATATACAAGGTTCACTCGCATACATGAAGATCGTACAATCATCAAACATCAAACTTTAGCTTAGAAAACATTCGTACTTTATCATAAACATCAATTAGTAAAACATGCGTTACATAGCATAATATAACAACACAAGACTCAGAAAGAATGCTTTTAAAACAATATTGTTTCTTTTTGGAAAATTACTCACAAAATACTAAATTTCCTTCTTCTAAGCGCCTAACCACGAAATCCTTGTGTTCTCGCTTATTGCTTTCTGAGCAGATTCACACTCAATACTTTCTTTTGAGAAATTCCAGAATAACAACATTTTCTTCAGATCCATCAATCCTATTTATACTCATCTTTAAGTTGGATTAGCCATCCTTAAGCTTCTCTTTAACTTGTCAACTCCTGCTTAGAACTTTACTGTCATGTCTCGCTCCAAGAGTCACTCTATGCAACCAAGTGAAGACGTGACCACCTAGACAATCTACGCAAGTCTCCTGAGAGATAACACACAGAGTACCTAGTAAGCGAAACTCTTAATCTTAAACACGAAATGTGAACTTAAATGAAATAAGAAGACTTCATTGATAATTCAGATTACATATTACATTTAGTACTTTATACAAGATTTCTTTCAAAAAATATATATACAACTCAAAACAACACTCATACTCTGCTCGCACACACTCATACTCTGCTCGCATAGTTTCTATATGCTATGTAACCTGACAGTGGCCACTACCAAAATGATGGGTTTCATGAATGATACAGTAGGGGTTCAAGGTTGCAAGTTCAACATTGGATGTCCTTCGCTTCCTAGGAGGGGGGAAGGAATTAAAACAAAACATTTGAAAGGTTAGACGAAAATGTCTAATGAGTGGGACCTTTTAATTATCAACACATTTGATAAATCAAAGTTGCCTTAGCATGCTATAATTATTTCGTCAAATCATTCGGTAAATAACAACGATTTACGCATGTTGCTAAGTTAATAAACGAGTTTATTTGTTCTACCTTGCGTTATGAAATTGTTATATCGCCTAGTAGTTTAAGATTCAAGTTATTTTTCAATTAAGTATTAAAGTTTAAAGTCGAGCATTTTGGCATTTCGCCCAGAGGCACCATGGCTGCTAAAGTTGTGTTAGTGTACTGCAGCGCGAGGGTCAAGATGCTTTGCAGGACGGGACGTGACAAAAATCATTCAATGCAAGTCAAATCATCGAAGTATCAATTTATGATTTAAATTATTTGTCCATGCCTAGCTGAATTGGTCGAAACACTAACCAATAGTCCTATCCATCTAGTTAGCTAACATGAGGAGCCGAACCTAAACTACACAAATCAACTAACTGCACTAAGATTAAGGGAGATATTAGGATGAATTAATTAACTTCTACTATTTAGCTGTTAAGCTAATTTGTTCAATATGATTATCACTCAAGATTGGTTAAAGCAACAATTTAAGGTGGTCTAAATCATATTTAAGCAAGTTAGTTGAATCTTGTGCCCCTAATCTGATTGTCTCAACCAAGAATTAAAACCAAGCATTGAATCACAACAACAAGTTACAGTTGTCAATCTAAAGATGAAAAGTGCAGTTATAGCAGAAGAGATGCAAAACATATATATTTTCCCCCAAAACAAACTCTACGATCTTCACGATGAGGAAGAAGCATGAAAACTAAAAAAAAAACAAAAAACTTGGTTAAAAACAACACACCTAAGCCAATGCTAGACAAAATTACAAGAGCACCAGTATTTCACAAAATAACTAGTACCTAGAGAGTCAACTAAATGAAGAAAATTACATAAAACAATTTTACTATCCAAAATGTCACTATCCTCACCCTGAAGTCTTCAATGATAAAAGTAATATCATTTAATGTAAAAAAGAAAAGGAATATCATTTTAGCATGTAGTCGTCTTCACATGATGGCCTAATATTTTCTTCAACACAAACATATATGTACGTATGTATGTATATAGTTTAATAATATCGATTATCGTGACAATCTAAATTTAGCTGTTTTAAATAACAATTACAAGATAATATGATATTTGTCAATTTACATAAATATAAACTATATTATATTTAAAGGAATCATAAAATATTTCTTGTCTTATTGAACCAAATCTAAAATTGATATTCATTATGAGATCAAAATAGTTGAGGTAGATATCAATCACTTCAACAAATTATTATTATTATAATTATTTTATTCCTTTTAATAAATTTAATGCTCTATTAGCTTTCAAGTGATAGAACAAGTCTTCCCTAATTGAATTGTACTAAAACATATCTTATAGAATATGACAAAGAGAAAAAGTCACTTTAAATGATCCAAATTAAGTTTAGGAGATGAACCTTGAAAGGCATAGTCTTGAAATGATCCAAATGAAATCTGGGAGATGAACCTACAACACTAGCTCAAATTAAAGTTGGGATTGAATGGTCTAATTTTAAATTATTCCTTTCTCTCTTCCACCCCTTTTCCTTTTTTAGTATTAATTTTATATCCCATTGTTAACATAAACGTGCAGTTGGATTACCTTTCCTAAGTGTTTAATCATTTTTTTAAAAATTAAAAAAGATCAATATATTTTTAACCATTCATAATAGATTTTGAAATAAACTAAAATAGAAAGTTAATGTGAGGTTGATTTGTATAAACCTCTACAAAAAGATAAACATCTCAAATCAACTTTTTTTTAGAGGAAGAATTTGAATTTTAAGTGTTTAATAGTTAATTCTTTTATAATTTGTATACTTTTTAAAATTACTAAAACGTCTCAAAAGTTATGTTTGTATGGTTATCACTGTTCTTTGCTAGCCATCATTGTTAGTGATCAACACCAACGACTATCAACTCCATTTTTTAAAATTATTAGTTCATAGTATCAATGTTAGATAAAACAAACAAACTTGTATAAAAAATATTTTTTTAGAAAGTGTAACCAAACAGTTGAGTTTTTCTTAGAGCAAATTTTTATTAAAATGAATAAAGTGTTTAAATGAAAATGAGTTTTTAATAAATACTTCTCTACTCAAACTCAATCAAAAGAGATCCTAAATTTTGGTGTAAGTTTATCTTCCACTTTTAGAGTGATTATTATTATCTTATTATGCTTTTACTAAAATAAAATAGATACAAATTTAAATTTCAACCATGTAAAAGTAACTAAATATCTGGTTTGAATTGTTGTTGCTTTTAAAATAATTGATGACAACTGAATTTGTTTTAAAAAATTGACCCTTAAATGAAGCAAATTAGTGTTGGCAAATTTTAACTTCATTAAGTACAATTAATCATAGTGAGATATTTTTTTCAAAAACATAACAAACCGATAAAATATTTATTCTATAAAAAATAATTTTGAAAATAGAAAAAGTTTTGTAACGATTCAACTTTTCTATCTAAGTTGAAGTCATTACTTTAGCATAAAAAAAAAAAAAATTGTTTGACATAAAACATAGTAAACTTTATTTGAAACAAAATTCCAATGTATTACTTGAAAAATCGTTAACAGAAAAATAGTCGTTCTAAATATGAAACTCATCATAACCATCAAAAACTAAAAAACAGTAAAAACATTAAAGAGAAGTAAATTTTGAAAGAAGGTTCCCTATGGCTATTATGTGTCTTTCTTATCCTTCGTCGGTCTACCTCTCGTGTTATCTTTGTCTGAAAAAAATTTACATAAGAGGGTGAGTATAAATATACTCAGTAAGAGACTCACTACTGATTCCGTTAGGGATAAAAACTGTTAATTTCCTATTGGGAGGTATCCTGTATCATAACGGTCTCGTGATCCCATATGACGCACAACGTTTACATATATATAATTAAGTTGGCTTTGAATGAAACGTAATTTAAGGCAAATGACTTGAGTTAGATAAACAATATTGATCATATTTGGACAAACATCAATTTAAACTATGAACTTTGGAATTTCATCAATTTAAACGCTCCAAAATAATAGTTGTACCAATTTAACTCTACATTCTTATAAATATATGAAATTAAACTTTGAACTTACGTAAATCTTTTAATCTAAACTCTCAACTTTTATAAGTGTATCCAAAAACAATATAATATGGGTTTAAATTGATATAATCATGTAAGTTATCGGGTTTAAATTGACATACTTAAAAAGTTTCAAGTTTAAATTGATATATTTTCTAAAAATTAGGGACTACGTTGATATAATTATTAGCTTAGAGCCCCAGTAGGTTAGGGTGTAAATTGATATTTCTTCAAATCTTTTTTTATAGAAAACTTCACATTTTGAGACAAAAATAACAATAACATCAACAAAAACAATAACAACGTGCAACAACAAGCAGTAACAACAACAATGAGAAACAACAGCACCACGAACAACACAAACAACAGTAACAAGAACAACAGTAACAATAATAACATCAATAAAAATAATAACAATAATAATAAAGTGAAAGAACCTTTTGAATTTTGTTGATATAACACATTGGATGGATGTGACCAAATAAAAAATTAATAAAAATAATTAAGGTTTCTTTAACTTTGTACTAACTTTTACAAGCTACAAAATACTCCACTTTAAGAGAGTACAAACTAAAAATAACAAGAGTATTTATGTTCATAAACTAACGATAAAGTGTGCGATGAAAGCTATATACGTTAATAATTGAAGGACTTCCAAATGACCTAGGTAGAATTTGCACGATAGATTTTGACAGAGATGTGATGTAAAAGAAAATTATTTGAAGTTGGTATTTCGAATGGTTTACTCTTTACGGTGATGTAAGATATAATTCTAAATTGAGAATTACGATATTTAATTCTTTAAATGGAGAAATATAAGATTGTCGACGAAAACAACGAATATTGCAACAACTTGAAATTCTCCAAACATCTTGCCGAGGTGAAATTGGTTATGTTTTGACAAAATATATTAAAAGTGTAATTATTTCTCATCGACAAAGTTTAAGAAAAGCCAGCATTATAAAAAGAGCTTGTACATTTGGTTTCAAATTGTTTCAATTAAAAACACTTTTAACTCAGTATTGTCAACTCTAGTTGAATTGTTTATTCTATTCTCTAGTTTGAGAGAGAGACAGAAGTGTGAGTAGCCAAAAGTTTTGAGTGTGAGGTTTTCTTTCCAACACATTTGCGTGTCTATCATACACACATACATACACATACACATTATTTTAAAAAATTTTATGACACATACTTGAGAATGATTAAGAAATAGTTTAAAAAATGAGTGAAAAGAAAGGTTTTAAAAATGCAAAAGGAAAACCAAAATTGACTTGAAAATTGCAAAAGAAAGTATAGTTTAAAACACTTGATATGGGTTAGAAAGATAAGTAAGAAAAGTGGATGCAAATTTAGAGTATTTAGTTTCGTATTATTGTTATACTAATGTTGATGGTTAGGAGTAGGACACATATGCAAAATTACTAAGAAAAGACCATCTATGGATGTCTATCAATAATAAAAATATGATATACTTTTATTTTTTATAATGAGAATTTATACTAAATACCAAAATCTTTTAATAAAATTAAGTCCCTATCATATCTATTTAGCATATTCCAAATATGGAAAAATTTATTAATAATATTAGACAAATAAAAAATGATTTTAATTTATTTTCATTTCCTTCCACCTAAGTTAATGTAGTTGGAATAATGCAATTAATGTTTCGAAATTATAATCTCTTGGCTAATTAACTAAAATAAAAAGTATCTTATTGGGTCTTTCAATTTTTAGTTTTAATTATGTTTTTTTTAAGTATAAATTTATAACACATTTTAGTTCTTAATTGAGAAAAAATACCATTAGAATACTTTTCACAAGATGGTTGGAAGCGAATTCTCGTTATTATTGATTATTAATAATTAGTGTACTGTTATATTAAAAGGTGGAAGATAAATTAATAATAGAAAATTTGAAATCCATGTCATCTCTATTTAGTATATTTTAAATATGGTAAAAATTATTAATAATATTGGATAGATAAAAAATGATAATTTATTTTTATAGATACCAAAGTTATCTCTTTTCCTTTCTCCTAACCTTGTCGAATAAAAAATGATACACCTCGCCTATGTGCTTAAACGCCTCCTCAAAAACGAAATAAGTTTCTTATCTGGATGCAACAGTAGAGGGAGCTCTTTGTATTGTTTTTCTAGTGAGTTGATATGAGCGAATGACTCCACTTGAAGAATCTGGTACCAGTTGTTTGGAGAGTTGGCGGTAACTCAAAGAATCTGAAAGGAAGTGAAGATTTCATTGGCACCGGACACTATATAATAAACACACTAAAAAATGTTAAAAAAATATCTCAACGTTTCATTGATGCTCCAATAACATTCACTACAATTGTAGCAATAAAGAAATACGGGTAATTTTCACATGATTTGTTTTGTAATGTAAATATGTGAATTTAAAATTTTCATAAAAAAAAAGAAAAAAGAAATAATAATACTTTTTTAATGAAATATTGTTGAGGGAGTGGAAATTTGGATAGTCCATTTTGTTGTATTTTTTTTTTCATTTTTTTGTTAGATAACATATGAGAGCTAGGAAATAAGTTAGAGTTATATCTTAGATAGTTTTTTTTTTCTCTTTTTAAAAAATTATCTTCCTTTTAGGAAATCAAATTATCTTCTTTTGGAAAATCGTTGAAATTTAGAAAGAAATTTGATATTTAGGAAAAAAAATTATTGATATTTGAGAAAAAAATATTGATATTTGTGGAAAAAAATATTGATATTTGGAATAAAAACTATTTCATAAAAATAATTGTAGGAGATAAAATTTGAACTCACAACCAATAATTGTCATGGATAAGTGTAGGGGGCACAACAACTACAACAAAAGCAAAATTTAGACAAAATGAAGCTAATGTAATATATATTGTAATCTAACACTTCAAAATTAATATTAAAATACAAAAACTGATAATAAATCCGCCCTTGCTTGGATACTTATAGAATGTGTATTTCAAAACATTTATAAACTTACAACAAAAGTTACGCGTTTTGATACACTACTACATATTTTGGTCTCATTATTCTATCTAAAAGGCTATAATAACTTGTATTTCTACAAGTTATCATGTGTCAACTAGTTCGAGTTGTGCATCCAAACTGCCAACCCGAGCGTCCCTTCTTCCTCTCCCAGCTGCATGTGAGCCTTCCTCTAGCCAAGCCAAGCTACCAACAAGCCAAGCTCTTTTCTGCCAATTTCCAACCATCTTTTTGTAAGTTAGGTTGGGATTTTTTATTGGACTTTGGATATATCCATCAAGTGATAATTTTTTGTTCTGAATATTTTGATTTTGGATTTGGTTTGGATTTTTCCCTTGAATGTTCAATTGGCTAAATATTTGGAGTTAAGATATGAAAATTTTCCCCAATAAAGGTTCAATTGGTTTGAACCTTAACTTTCGGTAAGTTGATTTAGGAGGATTTTTTGGGACATTATAAAATTTTAATTTTATTAATTAAGCCATTGATTTTTCTTTACTATTTAGGAACTACCTTATTGAAAAACTGTGACCGTTAGGTAATTATTTGTTAGCTAATCTCTCAAGTGAGAGATTCTACTACTAGACCTTAAACTAATGTTATGAGCATGCATGTATTTTCTAATTATGCTTTGATAGTAAATAAAATTGCATAATGAGATGTAGTTGATAACCAATGTATTATGGTGACTATGCTCAATCTCTACCTGAAAAGTGGGAAAAACGTTTTGAAAGGGTAAACTATAAATTTGTGACTAAATTTAAAACTGTAAATCTAGAGATAAAGAAAATGAAAACTTTAGACATATAAATCTAGTTAATCAAAACCTTAAATATAAACGTGTACTAATAACATGTTACTCAAATACTCAACAAGTTTTTCATTGAAATCTAGCAAGACATATCAAGAATATTAAACATTTAATAACATGACAAATCTACGTTGTGTAGGGCACACCCAGTATATCCAACATTTACTAGCTCTACGATGTAGTAGAGCCCACCTAGCATTCCCATCATCTTTGTTGTAGTGGAGCCCGCTCAACACTCACGACAACATCGTTGTTACGAAGTACACTCAACGTCAACAACAGAATCCAACCTGTGTGTACATGATACCATACAACCTTGGGCTTAACATCTCGGTCATGTAGTTAATAGAAATCTCAGGAAGTCATATGAAAACATTAACACATGCTTGCTTATCTTTATCTTTTGCAAAATTTAAACTTATTCATCTTGTTCATGGAAAACTGAAAATCTAAAAACAATCCTTGCTTAAAATGATATTGTTTCAACTGCTTTTCAAAAAATCAATAATAACATGCTCATATATAGATTTCATCATAAAACCTAAGCTTGAAACTATGGCTTAAAACCGTTCGTAGCAATCATGTATTATTCATAAAATTAGATTCAAACATAAAAATATAATCATATATATAACAGTTTGGAAATCAGTTTTGAAATCTATTTTGTCACTCACATCCTTAAGCTAGTTCCCTGGAGGGTAGACTCGACCTATTTCCTTTTGGCCTATCACACAAACCAAAACTGAGCGTCATAATCTTATATAGTCTTTTATTTTTATTCTAAACTTAAGATGACATACAAAAGATGACACTCATCAATTTTGAACTTAGACATAAAAGAACATTTCACAACCTTTCCCTGAATTTTCTAGATTCAACAACCAAACTTCAAACAATCATAACTTACTCAATACTTAACCAAAATTAATGTATTTTGTATCAAACTCTTTATTTTGAAATTCTCTACAACTTACTTGAATAAAATAAAACGAGATTCCCAATAGATTGTTATAGAAATCACTGAAAACAGAGGTAGTCTAAAGTCAAGTCTTTTGTTAACCCCTGATTTGCTCCTTAAATTAAACTTAATTCCTCATTTTTTTGCTCACAATTACTTTATAAAACTTGTAGGAAATTAAGCTTTTCAACCATACCTAATAAAGCTTCTAACTCACTCTACACAATATATAAAACTCAACACACCATAGACTTTACAAATACACACACCAAACTATGACCTGATTGCCTCTTCGAAAATCATTAATCTAACATCAGAATTTGCACAAGCTTCTTTCACAAAACTTGTTAGAAATTAAATAAACTTTCAACATAAAAAAAAACCTCACCTTTTAATTCTTCCTAAGTTGTTCAAATCATCTTAAAAACCATAGAATGGCGACGTGAATTCAATATGTCAAGAGAAAGGATTTGAGCTTGTAGTTTCTTTAACTTCTTCAAACTCCAAACTACATAATCTCTGCTTCCAATTTTCTCAAACCCTCCCTCAACACAGCTCTGAATTTTATGATCGAACAGATGAATAATGGAAGAAGAAAAGTCAGGCGGTGGAGAAGACTATTGAAAAAATATATATAAAGCACCAAATGCCTTTTCATCTCGTTTCTCTTCCTCTTTTTAGTTTTTTAATATATTTTCTCTTATTTTTCTTTTATTCTTAAATATATATAATAATAAATAAAATTTCACTTTCCTTTTCTTTTTCCTTTCTTTCTTTATCTCTTTTTTAAAAAAATGTAAAATGATTAACACAACTTGAACAAAAATCTTTGCCATGTTTCTTCAACAACTTAAATTCAACTTTCTATAATATATGACAATAGCAAAGAATCCAAGAAAAATATTGGATTTACACCTTATCTTCTTGAGAAGCCGTAACATTTATTTTTCTTCAAAATGTCATCTAGTCTTGTCAACAGTACACCTTAGACTTCCTTAGGCACAAGTGTTTCCTCTCGTATTACGGTGTGAAACACCTAACTCTTGTCTTCCAATTTAGGCCTCTTCTCGCCACTCATTCTTATCACGTTGCTTACAACTGTGCGACTCAACTTAGACAAGTATTTCTCTTTGCACCCCCCCCCCCCCCTCCCCCCTTTTGCACTCTTCCTTGCCAACTGTACTCTTACTCGAGTGATTTCACCACAATGATTTTCCTCAACCAAACCTCCTCCCTTAGGTTAGGTCATGTACGCTTACTCCTTTCATGGAGCAAATTCTACAGTCAAATTTTTTTTTATTGTGTCACCATAGCAGGGTCTTTGTTGCATTGGTGGTACATGATCAGGGCCTTACATCAACATCACCACTACGCTCAACCACACGATTAAGTAACAAGAGAGTGTTAGCTCATAGCTTACTCTTATCACGTATTATCACAATATAGCAAAGGTATCCCACAAACATAATCACAGAGTTACAAAGAATACTCATAATACCACGTTTTTAAACAATCCTTTTCAAATGAAGACCATGAATACAAACATTTTCCTTTCTGAAGCAATTATTCCATAATCGTATGCAAACGTGGAAACATTCAACCATCAGTAATTAACAATTCAAAAATTGGTTTGTCATTTACAAATGCTTATTCATTGTAAAGATCTCACAAATTGTTTGTTTGACAAAACAAGACGATTCACTGAAGAATCCTCATAATCAAACATATAAAGTATTTAATAGCAACTTAGAAATCACGATAAAATCTTCACTTGTCACTCATAACATTTGATCATTAAAAATGATTACTCTCTAAAGATACTTAGCCTCAACTTCTTTCTTCTTTGCTTTCGACTTTCTCTTCTCGTCCAAAATTTCCACCAACCGATCGTTCAACATTCAAAACTTTCTCTTCTCACTTTTTATCAGAAATATAATACTTTCAAAACTATTTTCCTTTGGCCTTCAGCCCTACTTACAGAGGTCTTTCATAGCCAAGGGTCATTTGTGTCTTTACATGTGTCACTTTTCTAACAAGTAATGCCATGCTGCCAATTTAAACTCGACACGTAATCTAACCGTCATTGGTGATTTGACTTTTCCTTGAGACACATACCTTATCTCCTTGGAAAACCAAACTCTTAAATCACCCAACCGTCCTTTCCTTCTTCTTGAAAACTCACTGTCGTTTACCTTCCCACAACGAGTTGTCAAGTCACCTGGACAAGACATATACTTCCTTGTTGTTTAACATTTTTCAAAAAGTTGCATAGATGAAGATGAGTACATTAAGAATGATACGAGGAGAAGAAGTCATGAGACAACTGTTGGGATTTATGCCTCAAAGCTCAAAATTGTGTAAACAAACTATTTTATCTATTAAGATGTTACCTTATTTTGTGTTAATTACTCATTTTACACAAATATTATCCAATAAACCAAAAATTTGAGGTTAAGCACGAATGTTGAACATGCATGTAGTTAACATACAAGTGGATCATGTTCAAGCAATAACCTAAAGATCTATATTATATGGATAAGCTTGGGTGTCTTATCTTAATGGCATTTTGGATATGACCCACTTTGTAATCACTACTACAAAAATGGGTTTACTTGACAGTTTTTACCTGGTCAAGTATTTATCTACTTGACACTTTTCAATGTGTCAAGTAATCCAGTGTCAGGTACAAGGAAGGTTTACTTGACACTTTTTAAACGTCAAGTAAAATTATACTTAACAGTTATAAATTGTCAAGTATATGAGATTACTTAACAGTTATGTGTCAAGTAATCTGATGTTGACATTTTCTACATGTCAAGAATTTGTTTATTTTTTACATGCTTTCCATGCCAAGTTTTTTTTTTCAAATGAAAAATTATATATTTTAAAATATTCATATAATTTATCATGCATCTGTTTTGAATTCTAACAATGACGAACATAAGTAAAGTAAAAGAATACACAAATATGCTAAACTATACATTAATTGAAAAATTGAATCAACTCAAACTTCCCATCAAAGAACTAATTATATTTTAACATATATATATCAATGAACCACAAATATAGTTGGTCATTACGTACTTAATTACAACATATATATGCTAACAAAACTTCTAACAATAACCTAAATTTTCCATCTATGTTTGGTATAAACAAAATAAATATTCAACCTAAAGGTGTACCATATCAAAACTTGTCTTTCACCTATATCCAGTATCAACAAAACCTGTCTATCCAACCCAAAATATAATCACCATAATCACATGTGGCCACCAAAAAAATCAGCAAGCTCCATTCACACTTCATCCAACTCGAATTGACTATATGAGCTCATTGTATCAATTTGATATGAAACCCAAAATATTGAAGTTAATACTTTGATTACTTGAATTGTATAAAATAATTCAAACAATCCCTTAAACACAAATTTTAAGTTGTTCATCATGCCAAAACCAAATTTTATAACTTTCATCCATTTCATTGTCATATAAGTGATCTCTAATAGTAGTGCAACTTTTCTTTTTCACAATTCCTACATTTAAAAAAATGACAACATATAAAGGCATCATTATTTGTATTAGAAAATCCAAAATTGATGAAATTTTCTACACCCAATTCATAATATTTGGATAATATACTCTTGTGCATCTATGATTTATCCATAAATGTAAATCCTAAGAGAAGTTATTGAGTAATGGTTATCAATTTCAAGTGTAATATGAAAGAATACAAGGATGCATAAAAATAAAATTTTAGGGAGTATTAAAAAGTGATAAAAAGAATCAATTACAAATTTAAAGAGTATTAAAATGTGTGAAACTACAAATTTAAAGTATCAAAAAGATGTCGGAACAATATATGAATATGTGTGCTTTCTAAGGTGTACGTGGTCGTGTCACACCCCCTTTCAGATCACCTACTCTCGACCCGCAAGACAGCATGAAGCCAATCGATATCATCTCTTACCTTGATGATCCATGTTGATCGTACTTCTTTAATCTTTTAAATTGGTGCACAAACATAAATCTTATTCTAATATTAAAGAAAGTAAAGTGTAGTCCAACTCATTCCAACATTTAATTAGACATAATGTTATTTATAAAGGTTTCTATACAATTCTCTATGAAACTTCCATTAACTACAACAACTTGTAATTTCTTCTAAGAGATTGGTCGGCATTGCAACAATAAGCTCAACTCATAGCAGCATGTTCCTTATCGGGAAGTAAGAAAGCATTTTGAAAGAATGAGCTTAAAATGCCCAGCGAGTGATATTTTTGAAACATAATTTCCAAATAGTTATGCTCGTTGCTTTTTAATACAAACACAGAAGTCATGTAAACATAGTATAGTAAACCTTTTTAAAATGTTTCATAAGATTCTTCAAACATTTAAAAATAATATACCAGTCTCCTACTATACATTCATAATATGAGTCAAATATCATTAAATCCTTTTTTTCCCATAGGCAACAAGCCTTCACTAATGGAATTACATTAGGCTCCTCTATAAAGCCTTCACATCAGTAATCAGATGCAAACTAGATGTGAAAATTCAAAGGTTATTGTATAGTACTGGCATAAATCCATGAAAACATTTAAATAAACTTTTACCTTAGCTTGGATACCATAAACATTTAAAGGAGCCTTTAAATGCAATCAAACTTGTAAATTTCCTTAGAAGCCATTCAGAATAAAGTATTCACAAACCAATGATGGTAAGTTTTAAACCATGGTATCAAATACAATTTAAAGTCATTTTTACTCACTCACAAACCAATGCTCGTATGCTTCAAATCATTGTATCAAATAATAATTTAAAACCATTTTTACTCACTCACGAGAGGATTCCTGCCTTCGCTCGAGAAATTTCACCAAAGATCACTTTTCTTAAAAATATGGTATTTATGCTCCAATTAGTCCTCAATAATAAGAAAATACCAAAGCTTCAAGAAAAATTGATAAAAGCACCCAAAAATGTCCAAAATGGCCTAACACATGGTTGGTTGGCGTGTAGGGGTTATGCGCGTTGATGGGCAGTAGAGGGCAAGTGTGGCGCACATGGCTATGGGTGACACACATGGTGTTGTGCGTGCTTGATGTCGTACATGCATGGAGTCGTGTACCTAATGCCGCATGCAAATGGTGTCATGCGCTTGATATCAAACGTGTGTGGCCCTGTTGCTTGGCATTCCTATGTCATGCCTAGCTAGTTCTCAGCTAGAATCATTCGTTCATTTTTTTAGGCTAAGATCTCAAAATTCAAAACTCAAATGATAAAACTTCCTTCTATAATATTTCTTAGAAATATCTTAAGTATCTTACCTCAAAGTTACAGGTTCAGAATCCAAAGAATGTGCTCTATAGCTCTCCAGAAGTGCACTTTATTTAGATTGCTCTAAAAACTTACATTTCTTCCTTTGCTTAACTCAAACTCCAACCTCCTTTGCTCTAATTTATCCAAAAGCCCAATAATATAAACTAGACTCAATTTGAGAAGTTTAACAAGTGAAAACAAGGAAATGGCATGAGTGAATTGGATGCAAACTTCTCCTTCAACGTTAACCTATAAAATGGCTTAGAATTGACATCTATCACATACTTTATGCAGCATGCCCACGTCTTGACGCCCTTCCCTAGCCTACCCTAGGTTTTGCTTAGGTTATTTGCATGTTCTCCATGTCCTACTTAATAAAAACAAGACATCCTTTCACTCTATATCTTGCCCACCCCTCCTTATCTTTACCCAAGCCCCTTTCTTTGATTTCATGCCTTACTTATCCCTTGTTGTCCTCTAGCCCTTTTCTTGATCTTTAATTTTCCATGGCACTTTAATCCTATAACAACATGCTTTCTATGATTTTTGAAAAAGATTGTTCAAATGTCCTTTTTAATCAAGTGTTGAAATAAAGTTCATGTTTAGTCCAAAACACTACACAGACTCTTTAATTCGACAAGGTACACCCTTAAGCTCCTTAGAAATTTTGAAATTTAAAGAATACTGAAAATTCTATAAAGTCTCGGGAATAAGGGTTTACATATTGGGAGTATCAACTATGTGTCTTTCAATGCATAAATTGATAGAACTAAGTCATGCACAGCGGAAAAAGAATCGAATTTCTACCCTAATTGCCACAATTAACATGTAACCATAAACTAATCAAATTAGGGTTTTAAGAAATATTACCTTTGAAGCTTTCAAAAGGTTTGATATCTTCTTACCAATTCTAACCGAGACCACCACTAGTACTCAACTGCTATCCTCTAGACAAAGAACCAGGTTGTGGGACCCAATTTTGGTGTAGAAAGTAATGGAGATAAAATGGGATTGGAAGGTTTTTTTTTTTCTTTTGTTGAGATGATGAAAATGATAAAAGAGGCAAAAGTTTTTTCAACATTTGAAAACACCTCTATTTATAACCTAATTACATGCAAAAATGCATGCAATTCATTTGCCAAATCTCAACACCTAATGTTCCACTAACAATTTGGAACTTTGTGGGCTAGGTGTCTATATCTCATATAGCCACATATCCCACTAAGAGTTAGTGGGATTATCCAACAAAATGTTGGATTTTCCCACTAACTTAGTCCAAGGGTAAAATGGTCATTAGATATTTCTAGTCAAAAGTCAAACTTTGACTTTTCTTAGTCAAAAGTCAATATTTTGACTTTTTACCATTTTGTCCGTCTTGACTAATTCCAACCTCCCGAGCATGAATCCGCATTCATTTTTCCAAAATTCAAATCACATTTGAATATAAGGCCGGTCAAAGTTTGACTTTTCAAAGTCAAAAGTCAACATTTTGACTTTTTACTATTTTTGACCAATTCCATCAATTTCGAGCTTCTTAGTATGAATCCGCATTCATACTTATAGTATGTAAAACATAAAGCTCTATTTCTAATTAGAAGACCGACGACTATATCACTACATTTGTCGGTTTCCCTTTCTTCTCCCAATTCGAACAATTCGACTTATTTCATCACACTGTTCTAAGTTTAATCCATATGAGCTAGCAGAGGAACCTAATGGACCTATAGATCATGGGCTCCAACGATTCAAGATTAACTAGCTAAACTCTTTTAAACCGAGTTAATCAACATTCGTTAACTAACGGGTCATTCCACTAAAGTCCCGTAGTTGCACTCCCCTCACTATAGATATATTTGTGTCCATTTGATAAAACCATAATCAGTAAGTTAATCCTTCACAGGTTGCTCGTAACCTTGGCTGGGTCAAAATACCGTTTTACCCCCAAGATTACATCTTGCTCCTTAAGTCCCACTAATCCACTATTGAACAATTGGTTTAAGGTTCAACCTATAAACTTAATCCCTCTCGGGCCAATGAGAGGGTGGGGCCCCTTGTTCAAGACTTGGATTCAGTGCTTAAGAGAACAACTTATCTACTAACCCTAAAGCGGGTAGAAGTGAATTCCATCTTGTACCTTATGTTCCCAGATATCCACCTGATCTTACCCCTGAAATGGGAGGCTTATTGGGCCAACGCTGATGAGCTGCTCTCACCTATGCAGATCTAAGGATAATCTCGTGTGAACAGGAGTTCATAGTTAACTCAGGATTAAGACTAAGTTACCTAGGTCATCAATAATTGAGATAGTCAGTTTTTAAACAGTAAACGGTGTTATAACGTAAAAAAGACTAATTCATGGTTCAGTTTTATGTAAACATTTTACATAGGATGCCCCCATTTTCATGTCTCTACATGAACGATTAGGATCACCTCGTTTGTACTACAAAGTGGGCCGCATCCATAGTTTCTCTAAATAAGGTGCCCAACCTTTATTTCATATACTATAGACTATTTAGGCTATATACTCAAACTTGATCCACGTTTATGTTTACACATAAAGTTCAAATTTATTCAAAAATAGCCTTGGAACTTGATTTATTGGATTTAAGATTATAATATTTAATTTCTCAATAACAACTTTATTGAACAGAATATGATTTACAAACTACGAGTTTTAGGACAAAAAATTCCAACATAAATAATCAAGTAGCACAATCTCAATTTTGGTAGAAAAAAACTTTGATTTCATTTGAATGCTTAAGTCTAAATAGTAAACAGTTGAAAATTAATAAAGAGAAGTTTGAAACTATATGATCCTTAAAAGTGGAAAATGTGTTTCCAAACTAATAGACATCCTTTAAAAGGAAAATGTGACAAAACAAAAAAAATCATTTCGCATCAAGTTACCTCAGTGGTGAAAATGATCGGGAGCGTATAATTGAACCAATCATCTAATAGGTGAATGACTGCTTCTACCAACTACTAGAGACCTTCTTGGAGGACTACGAGCACGTTGAGGTGGTGTGTTGAGAAAGAAACACAATCTAATTACACAACTCTCATATACCTACATAAAACTATAATTGAAACCAATGAGTTAAGCTATAACACTTTCAAGAAAAAAAATTGCTCAATTAAAAGAATAATTTTTTTGTTTGAAATTAACAAGTATTTAATTAAGGGTAAGAAGTAAGCTTTAGCCACCAACTATATAGTCATTCCATTGCATGTTTTTAGATGATGTATGAATCCATCACATAATTGAATATCAAACAAAGATCATCACAAATAATTGATTACCATACTTGTTTGTTTTCAAAGTAACAAAATTCCTTACAAAATATGGACACCTCTCGGTAAGTTGCAACTCATATTGCACTTATAATATATATATTGAAGTTATTTTTGTTTGAAACCATCGACTTCTAGGAGAAAGATGAGCACCTGAAACATAAACAACTTCCATACACAGTTACTATTGTTTCAAACATAACATATTATTTACTACGTAATATAATAATATTTAAATAAAATACATAAACAAATTGATATAAGAACATTTCATTCATAAAATATACACTGTATTATTCAATATATATTATAATTAGGTGAAATATATGAAAAACAATGCAAAACGAAAGAAAGAATGGACGGAGAGAGAAATTAAAAAATGACAGAGATTAGAAGGGAATATTTTTTTGAACAAAATCACCAAATTAAAAATAATTAAGGGACAATTTGTATTATAATATTACCATATTGAATTAATCATTTACCATGTTTACATAGGATATTTAATAAATATAAATACTAATCATGGTCCAGTTTTCTTTTTCATTTTTTTTAATATATTATCAATAATAAATATGGGTAAATTGGTCATTTGGACCTTATATTTGTGTAAAACATTAGTCAATTTAGAACATTTCTGAAAAATTTAGAAAATTTGGGACAATCTTGTATTATAGTATATCATTTTAGATCATATTAGTTAAAGACCCTACAAGTTATCGGTTTACTTAGCGAGCCCAATAAAAAGTTTTTCTACTTACCATTTCTAAAGGTGAAGCCCAATAGTGAGACACTTACTAACATTTTATAGAGGGGTTTTAACTATTATATCTTAAATATGGATGTCTCATTCATTACAAGTTGAACCTAATGTTGTCAAATTTTTCATAAATGTCTTAATGAACTTCAATTTTACACAAATGTAGAGCCCAAAAAACCAAACTACTCATCTTTATTATTAATAGTATATTAAAAAATTAGAAAAATGAAATAAGAAAAGTGGATCATAGCACGTGACTAAGATTTGCATTTATTATATATTCTATGTAAATATGATATGTGATTAATTCTATTATGACAATATTATAATCAAAATTACCCTTTCATTATTTTTCTTTTGGTGATTTTGTTCAAAAAAAATTTTCCCCGTTCGATCTCTTTTCGTACATTCTTTCTTATTTTGTTCATCTCCTATAAATTTTTTCGATGAGTACATATTCACTTCACATTATTAACTATGTGTATGAAATTATGAAATATATTATGCCAATGAAATTTTTTGATAAATTTTTTCGATAAAGAAAATTTATAGTGAATGGATTATATATGCCACATAATTTATAGTATATACCCCTATTTACAGTTAGTCAAATATATATACCACATAATTTTCATTCGTTTTGCATTTATTTTATATATTCCACGTGATTTAATAATTTATGATGTATACTTATTATGTATTGATTTTCATATATTGGAAGCTAATTTGTAAAATCTTACTGTGACTGAAATTATTTTCGATTTAAATAGATCATTATATACTCATGTATGTGTGCATAACTTACATTGTATTTTAATTTTGTAACAAATTTTACACTATGTGAAAGTACGAATTTATATCAATACAATTAGGAAAATGTATTACTAATGATATTTTATATATAATGTATAATGTATAATATATGATATATGATATATTATGTGTAATGCTTAATGGTGTTTAATATATACTGTAACATATATGAAATATTATGTCAGATGCTTAATTATATATTATGTGTGATGTTTAATGATATATGATATATGATATATACTGTAAACTATAAGATATTCTTTATGTTGTACGTTCGCAGGTGCACCACATTGATAAAAGGAATATATGGTCTAGAGTCCATAAAATTAAAAAAGAAGTTCCTCAACTACTATGTAGTATTAAATAAGAAAGGGAAAAGAATATATTGTATCCTATGTTACATAATTGAAGAAATAAAATTAATAACATGAAACAATTAGGTGAAAGAGATGATCATCAAAATATACAATAGTTTTGGTCATATCTGACAAGAAATAATATAACTATAAGTGTCACTACTTACGTATTATTGTAAATATGTAGGTGTATATATATTGGTAACATCACATAAAATATTTTAAATGTGTATTAGTAAATAATAGTAATGAAATGAATGTGCACACTAACTAAAAATAATATAACTATATGTGTAACAACTTGCATATTATTGTAAATATGTAGGTGTATACATCCAATAAATCACATAACAGGTCTAGAATATGGAGTGATATATAATAGCAATGAAACTAATATGTACTTAAGGAGTCGATTAAAATACAATATGAATATACTACAATTTTTTCATTCATAATATATCAAAATATGTGTATCACTGTTATTGTAATATTTTATATATGAAAGGTTATATACGGTTTGAGGGCACATTTAAGAAACAAAAATTAATAACATGCAAAAATTATTTGAAGATGATTGGAATATAAATTCACTTTACTTTTTGTTTACGGGACACTTCAACTAAAATTTAAACATGAATTATATATGGCAAAATTTACATAAAGAAAAAAGACATGAATTATATATGGCAAAATTTACATAAAGAAAAAAGAAGAAAGAAATATGAATGAAAAAAAAAATTGCACTTATCATATATACTTGAAGAAGATGGAAAGGTGAAAGAACAAAATCAGAAAGACCATAGAGCAAAACTAATCGATGAAAAGGTGGAAAAAATATTTTGATTGTGTGGTGGAGATGAAATTGAATAGTCACAGTAGAAATTAATTAATATACTATTACTATATTAGATTCAACTCTATACCATATTAAAATAAAATTTTCAATAAATAATATTCTAGTATTAAATGCAAGTATAAATTTGAATTATTTATTACATTAATTTTGAAAGTTATAAAATAGATAATAAATGTGATATATTTTCAAAAGTCATTTTTATTTTATAATTGATGGGAAGGATAAAAAGCCCTAAAACAACACAATCTTAATTTTAAAAAAATAAATAAAACTTTAAGACATTTTATGTAAAATTATTTTAGGTAAAATCATGTGAAGCAAGTGATTTCTCTAAATATTTCTTTTATATACTTACCATTTCTGTTCAACTTTTGAGACCATTACGACAATGCATCAGTAATAATAGATAGTTTTACTTTGTTTTTTTTCTTTTTAAATCCTAGGATTTCTTTTATGTTTTACATAGGGTCTGTGCAAATTACTTCTTTTGTGATTTTTTGTTTTATTTTGGTTTGCTAAATATTCAATTTTCTACATTTTCTCAACTTATGCCTCAAAAAGCTAAGTGATTTATTGTAGCTCACTCAACCCATTTCAAAATTTAATCTCCAAATACTCCATATAGTTTTGTGATTTAGAACCAATTAATGTTTATTATTAGTTAAACCTGATTCTTACCTTCAACGTACAAAATTAAGAAGATAATGGCCATCGGAGAAATGTTTTTTATTTTGAAATCTTTCCTGAAAAATAGATCTAGAGAACGATAAATAACCATCCAGCTAAATTCTTTGAGAAATAAAGAACAAGCAGAACATAATCAAAACAAATATAATAATATAATAATCAGTGTATGCAGTTCATGTCAAAAATTCAATCCACTTCTAGGCCACAGATTACAAAGTTATTCATCACCTGACACTTAATATTCATGGCATCCCCTTTTAACTTGTATTTTCTTTTTCTTCTGTTCTTCATACCAATGGTACAAAAATATACAGGACAGGATGAATTCCTGGAAAAACTCATGTTAGTTTCTTTACAAATAGATAAAAACTTGACATGGATTGCTCAAATGAGAAGAGCCAAAGGAAGAGCAGAGTTTTATGACATAATAAAATACAATTATATTGACAATGCAGTCGATAAGTCATTTCATCAATGTTTAATCCCATGTTGACGCCCTATCTGTTTCGAACATTCCTGGAAAGTTGAAGGTTTGAATAAAAGGGGTAAGTAATGAATCTACTGTGTAAATACTATCAAGATTCACATCAAAGTAGTAGGTGAGTACATCGTTATGAAGATAGTTTGATATCAAATGATGTAAAAAAATATCTCTTAAAAAGAGTAATGATGTAAAAATATCTCTTAAAAAGAATGTTCCAACTACTTAAAGCTAGAGGGAGCTATTATAGTCCACTCCTTGTTTGGGGTCCGATTATATTAGTTGATGTTTCCAACTATTATAACTTGCAATTATCTACAATGTTACTATTTTAAATTTCCATCTGTTATAGTGTTTACTATTTCCTGCTCATTCCCTCTTTCTGTCTTTGTCATAGTATGGCCATGTGGTGTTTCCTATTCTTATTCAGACTAAAATAATCTGCACTCAAAACAAAGACTATTATAACTCATACTAAAATAGTTTACACCTTAAACACAAACTATTCAACTTAAACACAAACTATTCAAACCTATGAACTGTCATGACCCACAGATTAAAAGAACCACGGACTCCAATCAATTCAACACTCCAAACACCCTCTAAGAAACCATCCATTTTATAAACAAATAAGGGCACCAATACAATGGACAGGGTAGCAAGGCAGCATACTCTGCACAAACATATTTTTTGTGCTTTTAGATCTTAGTTATTTGTTTCAAAAAGTTACTATCATTAATCGCATAAATAAGCGTCTCCTAGGATTTGCACAAATAAAGGAACTCACCTGACAGGAAGTGACTGAGAACCAACTACAGCCCCCCTGGGAGCACTCTGGCGTCGTGGCCTTTGATCGCTTTCCCTGCTTACACGCAAAGCTGCAAGTTCCTTCTCCATTGAAGCTACTTCTCTTCGCATTTTCTTTGCTTCAACTTCCATTGCTTTATTCAAAGTATCGACCTTCCTTGCCAACATCTGTACAAAACCAAAATAAATTAATAAGCTACATGCATGAAATACTAGAGAATAGAGATGAATGAATAATCTTCACCTCAATTGCATCATCCTTGTCTTTAAGGGTTACATCCTTTTCATTGCAAGCTTTCCTAAGAGTTATGACTTCTTTCTGTAACATGTCATACAATGCTCCAGAAACAAGATCTTCTTGCTCTGTTTTGGTTTTCTCAATTCCGATACCATCTTCATTCTCTTCATATGGAGCAGTTGTCTCGGAAAATTGAATCTCACCACTGACTATTTTGGTTGAATTATTTTTTACCACCACATCTTGTACAAGCTTGTCTCTTTCCAGTGATCTACTACCACCGTCAAATGATCTAGAAGAGATCTTTGTGGTCTTCAACAATGCACTGGCACTATTTGATTGGAGCGACCCTGTGTGTGAGTTTGTATGTCTTCTGGATAAATAACCATTTGAGGTCTGTCTAGTCAGTTCTGCTCCTCCAAGAGATTGACGTCTGGAAACTCCTGTGCTTATGCCTCTTACTTCCAAAGCAAGTTTTGGGTTGCCATTAGATGATCTAAGCTTTTCCTCTAAAACCTTGAAGCGTAATTGATATTTTTCCTAAGTTGCCAATCAACAAACACCACGAAAAATTGTAAATGGTTCGCAAGGCACCACCAATAAATTATTGAAAAAGTTGATTTTCCTCACTTTCATTTGTGCTTCAGCTTTTGCAGTGCGCTCAGCAACTGCTAGTTTTTCACGAAGTTGCTGCATTTCTCCCTGCAGTGTATGCAAGTCAACGTAATGTAATTTGAGTAATATAGCTATTATACACGGACTTAAGTAACAAGTTTTACTATCACAAGTATATCCTCCAATAATGTAGCTACGATCAAGTTCAAAATTGCAAACCATTACGGGCGTTTCAGGAGTAAAAGGTTCAAACTTAATCTGAACTGCAATGTTAAAATGTTTTACAAACAGAAATGGCAACAAAAGGAAGAGACTTAGTCATAAGAGGAGAAGAGGCACCAACCCCACTGTTTTAGTGTATGGATGGAAACCATTCCTTTCTTTTCTTTGCAAGGGCCATAATTACATGTTAAGTACACGGGTAATATAGAAACGAAGTACAATGTTGAGGGCATAGATAATGGTTTCCATCCATATACCAATGGTAAGAATTCTTTTGAACTCTAGTGAAAATTTTAAGAGCATTATTATTGCAACATTTAAAAGTTTAGGAGTACTTTTTACACAAAATATTTATCGTATTTTCTAGGGACGTAAACGTGTTGAGTTGGGTTAGATTGAGAAGCATATTTTCAGGTTGGTTGGGTTGGCAACCCGAATAACCCAAATTACTTTTCCAACCCAACTCAACCCGCAAAATATGGGGTGGGCTGGATTGTCGGGTTATTGTTTTTTTTTCACTCCCAACCCAACGAACATTAGCTTTCTAAACGATCGTTTACCCTCAAACGCAATTGTTTAGCTTTCTACCTTCAAATGATCGTTTACTTTTTACACGATCGGCTAACTTTCCATACGTTTATTTAACTTCCTACACGATCGTTTAACAAATTAATAATCCTAATTTTACTTTTATTAATTAAATAACAAATAAATATATATATATATTATTAATTTGGGTTGGGTTGGGTTGAACCGAATTTTTCAATCTCCAACCCAAAACCCAACCCAACCCACATTTTAAACTAACACAATCCAACCTATATAATATGGGTTAGGTAGTCCGAGTTGTCGGGTTATTCGGATTGGACTTACACCCCTAGTATTCTCTATAAGTTAGTTTATACGAAAAATAAACAATTACAGATCAACTACACAAATACACGAAAAGAATAATACATCAGATTCCCTATTTACTTGCTAGAGTCACTCCATTCCCGCCAGATAACTAAGTTACAAAGGAGCCGACACTTGCTTTGCTCCATCTCCATTTCCATAAACTGAATTTATACTGAGTACCATTCACTCCCTGTTGCATCCACACATTTGGACTACTCCCATAGAAAACCTGAATTTCTAACTTCCCAAGACATACAACCATGGATACTGTTCATGGTATCCCCTTCAATTTCTAAGCAGCACTACCCATCGTTCCTCCTTCTTTGGCAGTTGCGATTAGTTAGTACCCTTATTATGAGCAGTTTCCAAGGATCTGCTGTTGAGTTCTTGATTTCTTGAAAAGTGTTCGGCGATGGTTTCCTCCAATGGAAAAGCCTACACAATTTAGGGGTCTAAATTGATTTTCTTCCTAATTTTTACACAGATTTTTTTTTTGGTACTTTCATAAACAATTACATTTCTTGAAATCTCTTGAAACCCCTCGAGGGGCACATCAATTGAACCCATTGACTAAATCTTTTTTTTTAGAGAAGAAACATTTCATTGAAAAATTGAAATATTCCTTCTCTAAAAAAAGCTTAAGCTCATGGGTTGACTGGAGATTTAACATAATATTACAGTAAGTCAAGTGTTAGAAGCCCTCTAAAGCAATTCCCTTTCCAATTAAAATTAATTTCCACTTCTTTAGCCTTCTACACGTTTTCAAGCTCACAGGAGAAGGGGAGTATCAAAGTATTATTATGATTAAATTTTCCAATTATTGTAATCATTAAAAGCTAAAAAATAAATAAACATAAAAAACCACAATTGTATAATGAGAATCCAAATTTCCCGAGGATTATAAGTGCATATCATGAGATGTTGGTATTTCTTTCTGACAAAAAAAACTTCCGATTCTATTTCGACGCAGAAGAAATAGGCCTTCAAATTAGATTATAAACCCCAAATCTATGAAGCGTGGACACTTGGTTTTCCACAAATGTCGAACATGGATACGTCAGAATCCTCTTTGGATGTGTCTGACACACTAACAAACATGTTGGGAGAACAAATCTAATTTTGGACATGGCTAGGCATGACTGAAAACTATTTAAGCTGAAAACTAGGGGAAAATTTGAGATTCTTTTATAGATCAAGTTGCTCAATTTTAAAGGTTAAAAATCACTATTGGTTCCTGAACTTCGATAAAAATAACAATTTAGTTCCTAAACTTTGAAAAGTAACAATTTACTCCCTATACTTTAACAATTTAATTCTTGCCTTCAAAATTCCTCAAATCTCTAACCCTTCCATTAACTTCTCTTCCCTTTTTCAAATTCCTTCGATTCTTGTTACTCTACTGTTTAGAAGGGTTGAACTTTCAAATGCTTTAAAACTAGGATTCCACAGGTAAGCAATATATATAATTTATAAACAGGGACAGAGGCTGCAAATCAAAAGTCCCTACTCTTTGTGAACGGTCTCTTGGGACACAGAGCAACATGGACCAAAAACAAAATCCATGTTCATGGAAAAAATTTCTTTAACTACTATGAAATGATCACATTTATCTTAGAAATTAAAACATCGCTACTTGTACTTAATTCATCACGAGTTTGTAGAGTTGCAGTTTAATTTTGCTCAAATTCTCGGCCTTAGACAGCAGTTCGCCCCCACAGATATTAAGAATTTCTTCCTTAGCTCTGTTTTGCCATTATTAATGATTTGCTAATAGCTTAAGAGTCCAAGTTAAAAGAAATACAGTGTTTCCATTCTTACATACATTCATTTATGAAATTTCTTCAACTTCACTTCTTTCTTCTTCTCCATTGTGCAGTTTTTTGTAGGACGGCACCAACAAATTGAGAACATTAGTTAAATAGTCCATTTCTTTGCTGTTCGTCTGAATCTCAATCAGGATTTTCGGCTTACATTTTTAGAAAAGGATACAAACAATCCGGGCTTATATTGATCCATGACTTCTGTTTCCTAGGCTCTAACTTTTTTTATTCTTTCTGGCAGGGAGAAAAAATTATACTTTCAAGTTTTTAATTCAAATTCAAGAGTCAACAGCAGAACATTGTCACAAAGAGAGAAAAAAATAAAGGAAATTTCATAATCCTTATTTAAAGATCTATTTTTGTTACGTTCATAAAAATGAAGAGATTTACCTAAAGCTTATAAACTCATTTCTCCAATAAAAGAATAAAACAAAAATAATTAAAAGACTAGTCAAGTTCAGAATTGAAAGAGAAACAAAATTAACAAATAAGTTCAAGCGTCTTTTGTCTTGAAGGGAAGTGAAGAGGAGTTATTGCCGGAGTTGAGCAACTTGGAATAAAGGTTAGAACAGGAGAGAAACAAGTGATGAGAAGGAAAGAGAAGTTAACAGAAGCATTAGAGATTGACGGAAGTTTGAAAGCAGGGGTTAAGTTATTCCATTTTAAAATTACAGAAACCAAATCGTTACTTTTGAAAGTTTGGAGACTAAATTCTTACTTATATCAAAGTTCAGAGATCAATAGTGATTTTTAACTAATTTTAAATATAGTCAATTTACTAAACTTCGTGTGTTTAGTTAAGCACATTTTGTTTTTTAAGTTAAATTTACATGATTTTATCTATAAAGAAGTACTAATATATCAAAGAAAAAAAAGTGTCCACAATGTGTGCCCTACTTTCTAAGAAATTGACGTGATACTGATTTTCAAAAGAAATGTTCTTCCCACTCCTCTGTTGGCCGCCACAAATTGAACAGGTTTCTTCAATACCACTACTTTCCCATCCAATACCACCTCCTTGTCACCAAATATGATATAGCCAAATGCTTCTGCAGATGTCACCTTCATGTCTCCATTATCACTATCCTCGGGTACAAGTTAATAACATCTTCAAATCCTCCTATATTACCAATTCTGCCAATGATGTAAGACCCCAGGCCCATGATTAGGACCAAGATTTGGAATTCGGATCTCCGACATTCCCCTGCATCTCCTGCGACCTGACTGCATCATCTTTACTATTCTTAAAGGCTTACTAGAGTGAAAATTCTCCCCACAAACCAACACGAGTCCTTTCAGCATGCTTTGTCCTTAATCACATGCATCCTAGGAAAATTCCTAGGGGGTCACCCAACATAGAATTACTCCAAGCTAAGCATGCTTAACTTTGAAGTTCATGTGATCGAGCCACAAAAAGGAAGGTGTGCACCTTGTTGGTATAGTCATGTCCTCTGGATCTCTCTCATTCAGATGTGATACCAGTTCATTCATGTCTCCCTCCTATTCTCGGACGTTACAGATGATGACCAATTGATGTATTTATCTTTGTACTTAGCTTCTCTTGGATTTCTGGATATTTGAAGATGTTATCACCTTTCATTATCACTACTGTAGAATAACGCTTCCGTTTGAGAAATTCTGCAGATAGGCAGAAGTTTCCCCTTTCTTCAAGCTTCTGATTCTCTTTCGGGAGGGGTAGGTTTATCGAAGTATCAAGATAGGGGAAAATGCATCCTAATTCTATTTCTAAACCTAATTAGACGTTTCTTTGTTTGAATCTGCATTGTACTTTTGTTTACTTGGCCTATAATTAGAGGAATTATTGCAGTTTTGATTTTGTTTCCAGGTTTTTGGTGTTTGTTCTAGAGAAAGGGGGAAAGGGAGGGTGAAGATGCCTCATTTTCAGCTAAAGAAAAGAAGCCTTTAGGTATTGGACTGCACCTAAATACTTGCAACAAAGAATCATGGTCCAATTGCAAGCTTTAGTGTGCAAGGGGTATGCTGTCACATTGAAAATGGAAACACGGGGGTGTATTTTGAAAAAGAAGATGACAATGGTGGTCAGGAAGATGGGGGAGGTGGTGGTGAGCTTTGCCAGGAAAGGGGTGGGTGGAGAGAGAGAATTTTTGTGAAATTATATTCTTTTCTTTTAATTATTATAATTAGAATTATTTTTATTTCAAAAGTTGTCACAACATTCTCTTTCAGTGTCTGCAGAACCCATTTGTCTAAGTTGTAGAAGCTTTTAAGAAAAATCAATTCCACATCTTCAACTTAAGTCTAATTCCAAGTGTAAAAAGATAATGTAAAAGAAATGGAGCTTTAAGGATTAATGATTATGTAAGAACTTGTACTGTCTTGAGTTCATTCTATTGTTTAAAGCCTTCTCAATAGTTCAATACCTATAAATTTAACTTAAACACTAAATTACGAAACTCATTCCAGGTATTTCAATGTTTATATACCATGACATACCTGAAAAAATCTTCTTTCTTCAAGCCATTGTTTTACTGGCATCACTTTATCGTTTGCATCTTTCCATTCATTAGCCACAACGGTAGCAACCCTGTTGGCAGTAACTTTTGCTCGAGCTACCTCACGTTCTAAAGTTCTTCTTTCCTCCTATACAAGCAAGAAAATTTTAAGTTGATGGGAAAGTTCGTAACATGTACTAAGAATGAAAATAATTGAAAATTTAAATCAGGATTATTACACTCATCTCTTGCACTTTTCGTTGGTAATCACGCACGGCATTGGCAGCTGCACCACCAGCCAAGACAGCCTCCTCTAGCTCACGGACAGTTTGCATTAGCTTTTCAACTTCTGCAACCTTTTGTCTGTGCAGCCTGTCCAGTATCTTATTCTCCTCCTACCATTGTGGAGTATGCAAGTTAAACTAAAGCATTCTGTCAGATATTTAACAACTAAGTGTACACCAATAATTAAGGAGGTGGCCTGAAAACTACTCAAGCACTTTTGTGTTATCGAAAAACCTGGCATATTTCAATTTGCTTCATTAACTCTTGGTTCTTATTTTGTAAGTCATCAACTAGCGATGCTTTTGCCAAAGCAATCTGGACGGTTCTCTCAGCCTCAAGTAGAGCAGCCTCCTTGGACTTTGTAAGTCTATCTAGAGCTCTATTGTCGTCTTGCAACTTTGCTACCTAGAAACCAGACAAGCATTCCAAGGTTCAAAAGATCTTTCTTTTCCAAGACATATGGCAAATAATCACTCCCATTGACTTGGACTTGTACATGGAGCTGAAAAAAAACGTTGTAATGGCATAGCAATGTACACTCGGATGAAAAATGTAAGACAAGTTTTAATTATACCTCCAACCGGGCAAGCTTAAGCTCTGCCTCCAATGGAGCTATAATGGCCTCAATTGGAGGCATTTCATCATCTTTTTGAGCTGCATGCACCCTTCGAAGGGTGGCTTCAGCAGCAAATTGTGCAGCCAATGCAGCTTTTTTCTCATCATTAATCTTCTTGATCTCAAGATTCTACACTCACAATAAAAATAATGGCATTAGTGGGTGTAATAATAGGGGATGATTATGGGACTATGAACACCTATCAAAAGATAATATCAACTTCATACATTACCTTGCTTTCCAGAAGAGCTTCAGTCGCCTTCAGCTTTTCATCTACTTTCTTCAACTCGTCTGTTAACTGAAAATATGAGTCAAATAGAGGGTGAGTATAATCTACTAACTAATTTCGTACCGTCAAAGATTAGGTATCACTAATCCAAAGGTTGTAAATTAAACATTGAAGAAATGTCATAAAAGAAAACATCAAAGAATGGCTTGCAGTTTGCAAAATCAATAGCATGTTGGATATGCAATTGAACACATGGACCATCAATAATATATTAACTACTTCCATAACTTTTATGAAAATATACCACAAAAGGAAAGCCACCATGATTGCTTTCTTCGAAAGCAGCAATTTGTCAATTTTCCTGCTCCATTATTTTTTTTTAGTTCAACAATTTATGGGGTATAGGAATCAGGACCTAAGACCTTTGGATCAAGGGGGCCACTAGTTAAGCTATGCTTTTGTTGGTATTCCATTTTGATTCATAATGAATTAATAACTGTGACAGTTGCTACAAAACTAAAGTAGTACCTCTTCAACCCCCTTTTCTTTGAGCCGTTCTGAATTTTTTAATGACTTAACTTCAGCAAGAGCCTCCCCGAGTTCCCTTTCTTTATCTGTATTCATAAAAAAATGTATTAAATAGGATCCAATGGTCCAATGTGTTGGGGGATAAAAGCTTCCCACTTCTACGGAGAAATAAGCAAAAATAAAATGACAAAAAAATTAAAAGAAGCAAATAAAATAAGAAACACAAGAATTTACAAGAAAACTCCAAAATTGGAGAAAAACCACAACCCGCCAAAAAGAAACTCCATCGTTAGAAAAAATTGTTACAATCACACAAAATTGACTCTTTGAGCTCAATTACAAAATACAATCTCAAAGTTTTATGCCTGATGTATTAGAAATAGGATATTGCAGTCAAATCCTTAATATATTAGGATCAGGATTATTTCCTTTTATTTATTGGGATTATGATTAGTTTTTATTATTAATTAGGATTAAGATTAGTTTCTTTTATTAATTAGGATTAGGATTGGTTTGCTTTTCAATTATAGATAGAGTACTTGTTTTCTTGTATTCACAACTTTTAAAAATTAATAAAATTCTCTCATTTGGTATAAATCAATTTTGGTATCAGCGCAGACGTCTAGACCATCGTTGACTGTCATAGATGGGAGACCGAGAAACTATTCGTCACCGATCACAAGAAGGAGCTTTGTGAGTTGTGCTTGTTGCCGAACAACACACATCTAACAAGGGAGTACCCTTAAAATTTCAAAAAAAAAAAACCAAAGATTTATCAAGATTATGCAAGAATGAAATTTTATGGGAGAACTACTACAATTTGGAATAGAAATTATTATAGAGAACAACCAAGAGAGCCTGAGAAATATGAAAGAAAATTCAAGAATTGGTCCTACAACAATTATGATGAAGAATCTTATTCAAGAACACCCAATCTGTACATAACTCATGAAGTTTT
Source organism: Cucumis sativus (assembly GCF_000004075.3). Taxonomy (NCBI): domain Eukaryota; kingdom Viridiplantae; phylum Streptophyta; class Magnoliopsida; order Cucurbitales; family Cucurbitaceae; genus Cucumis; species Cucumis sativus. Next base: position 19,186,121 of record NC_026658.2, read on the forward strand.
CAAAGAAATGAAGAAGGAAGTCAAGAAAATCCAACATTTGTTGGGAGAGAGAACTCAAAACGTGGAGTAGTTTTTAAAACATTTGCAAGAACTTAAAAAAGGCGTAATTCAAGAAATTTACTGCAAGGAAGAAAACGATAAACAAAAATCGGGGAGCCCACACAAAATTTCAAAAAAAGAAGACAACACGATCAAAATTCTTGATGCTGAAGTGAAAATCATCCGGAGAAGACAAGCAAATTGGGATCAAGTTGAAGAATATGAAAAACCAATTAAAGAAGAAATAACCTGTGGGAACAAAATCGACAAAAATACTTTTAAATTGGAGATTGTGAGACTCAAATTGGAAAGGAGACCAATGTTGAAAATGGAGGAAAGTGACCCAACCCACAAATCTCTCCACAACATAAGAGATGTCAAAATCAAAGTCGTTGAAGAGGTAGAAGAAGAGAATACTCGTGGGCAAACTTATTTGAATAAACTTGAAAACCTAATTCAAGTTGATTGTGAAGCAATGTGGGAGATGCCATGTTTGGAATTGAAAAAATGCAGGTATTCTAGCGAAATCGCTGGCAAGGCTGAGATGGTTGAACATAAAGGATGGTTTTTCAAGGTTGTTTCCGTTCAAGTGGTTTACGTTTTTTTTTTTTACCTTCATTTTCATTTTAAAACTCAAGGACAAGTTTTTTGAGCATGATGTAGTAAGCATAGTGTATTACAGTAAAATTAATCTAATTTTTTAAAAACGAAGACAAGCCTCTTTATTAATAATAAATGAGACTAATTCTCAAAGTACAAGAGTATTATACTAAGAGCAAAATAAGAAAAAGACAAAATCATTCAAACAAAGATAAACTCGGGCAATACAAAAGGGAAAACGACCAATAAGTGACCACAAAGAAGAAACAACGAAAGAACCAAAGCAATAGAGAGTTGAAACATCAGTAGAGAGCTTAATACAAAGAAAATATAAACACTTTGACAAAAAGCGCCCACTTCATACTGAAATTCTGAATTCCATATGCTTTGATTTGAAAGAAGAGAACATCAAGAAGAGGCAATCAGCTACTTCAAAACTATCCAACCCAAATAATTTTTGTCCAAAGATCTTTGCCCTCCACTGATAATCATGATGGCGAAGAAAAAACATCCGAAAAGTTAACTTTTAAGCTAACAACATCAATCAAAAAAATTTGCTCTTTCTTGAATATGAGAGTAAAAGTTTTGAATGAATTTTTCAAGAGACTTGAATCCCAATCTCTTTATCTGCAACCTTCAAACCTTACAAAGTACCCGATTGTTGGACAAAAAGGTGACTGAAATCAGAATTCAAACAAAAACTAATTTGCACTTTTCTACAATCGACATTTCGATGGACTGGAATTTTGCAATGCTCAGGCTGAGAGAGAGTTTCCCGAGGCTTCTTTTCCATCATTCAAATCTTCCTCGTCTATTAGGATTAGGATTAGTTTCTTTTATTCAAATTGGGATCCTAAGCTACTTCTGTAGAGCTTCAAGCCCATCGCTTTCTTAACCCTTTCAGGTGTGAGATTACTCTCTTGTAATATTTTGCCAAAAAAATAGTACTTGCCATAGAAACCTAAGAATCTTCTCATTCTTGTCATGCTTCCTTCTTCGAACATGAAATAAGACTGTTTAGCATTTCCAACACTTAAAAAAGTTTTGCCATAAGGAATAAGAAATACAATACATGCAATATAGAATGGTCATTTAAAAGGATGCAATCCTATTACTATTACTTGTAAGTACTAGTAATAGATAAGCTTAAGATCATTGCACAACGCATGAAAACAAGCATTAGCACGAAAGCAAGATGTAATGTGAGCCGTAAAATCAGTTATGGAAGAAAAAAAAAAGCAATAATTTCTGTTCTCTGAGGTAAATTATTTGGTGAGAAGCTGCCTTATTGTAATCTTCAATAAGACAAACTATAATCTGGTATGTGCAAGTCATTAATAGTCTGTAGTGAAAGACTGAAAGCAATAACAAATTTTAGTTAACGTGTAAAAACCTAACACTTACCATTGTTGAGTGATGACATAGTGTAAGAATGCAGCAAAGATTATTTACAATTTTGATTAGAAAATTAATTATTTTTTGGGGTGACATGAATTCAATATCAGTTCAAATGCTTTCTCGAAAATTTCCAACTTATACGTTGGCTCCTTATGTTTCAGGTACAGCCAATCTTATCATAATATTCCTTTCACACAATTTAGTCCTTTCAATAACAATCTCCAATAATAAAGACATAATTGATGGCAGTTCCATTTCAACCTCCTTAGGTGTAGGGGTCAATATACCGCCAGTGATAAAATAATAAACCCTCACTCAAAACAAGTTTTGAAGACCCAGAACTAATAGCGTTTAGTACAATCTGACAGTCCAAGTTCAAAAGTTGAACAATAAAACAAAAATAATGAGCAACTAGTTGCCCAAACACAAGTGACAAAGAGAACAACTAATTAAAGCTTGAAACAGATAGGATCACCTCACAGAGATATCAAGAAACGCACGTTGTACTATAAAAGAACTCAGCCATAAAGTTCTTTGCACAATGATCCTTTCAACATTAATGTTTGATAAATTTCAGCACAAATATAGTATTGATCAGCTATTCACAAAAAGGGTAACGTAAAATTTAGGAACTTTTGCAAAATATTTATTAAAAAATGTTACAGGATTACCATCTCCCAGTTGGAGAGCTCACGTAGAAATTTTGGTCATTGACCCAATGATGCTTTCCATAAATATTTTTTTGTGATCTCTAGAAGTTTTGTGTTCCTGTTTTATTATGTATATAAATAGACTGCTGGTTTTTTTTAATCCAAAATTGGAAAAAAAAACGAATAAATAAAAATCCTGCAAACATTTTTAGGAGAAAATGCAACACCGTCATCATTAAGCTAGAAAATAAAGGATTGCCTTCTTCTAATGCAAAACACAATGAAATTCACTTCAACCATATCAAGTGGTTTCCTCAACTATGAACTGATAAACCCAAAATATAAATAAACAATCCCATCTACAGAAGAAGACATGCATATATATCAAGAAAATATCGAGGTTAAAAAATGAAATCGGAAACACTATGAAATCATGATGCAGAAAATTCCGCTTGCTCGTAAGCAAATACACTGGCTCAATCTTGATATCATACATTGCAGAATTCCATCATTAATTTTCTCCAAGGTGGATAGATTCCCAGCTCCAATACAATTTTCCAGAAGAAAAGTAAAATTATCCAAAATGTAGATGCACAAAATTCAAAATCGATCCAACATCTGAAGGCAACAAACACATCAAATCTGGAGAAGCAAAGAATAAAACACAAACCCCAGATGGAAAAAACACGAAATTCAATCCCAACAAAACAAAAGACTAAAAAGAACCCACCTCCCTCCCCACATAGTAAATCAATTTCATATGAACAACAACCATTTTGCACCAGCATTCCAAGACAAAAGCAGAAGACACAAACAAAAAAAAAAAAAAAGAAAGAAAGAAAGAAAGAAAAGAGAAAGGACCTCGAACTTCATTCTCGAGGCGATTGAGCTCGACACGGACTGGATCAGAGCCGTGCAAGAGAGTAATAATGTCATCCACATCAGACCCAGCACGTGAAATTGGCGGAGCAGCAACATTAGGCTTCTTTCGAGCAGCCTTGAAAGAAGCAGAGGAGGAAAGCCCAAGCTTAGCAGAGTCAAGAACATCCCCACCAAAAGCAGTGGAGTTAATGTGGTTACTACTCGCCATTAAAGATCTAGCTCAAAACTTTCCCGCGCTCTGTCATAAAGCGAATTTCTGGTGCAGCAGCCCTAAGAAATGGCGAAACCCAGAAGGGGATGGGAAGAAATGAAGAAAGAGATGGAGGAGAGAGGGAGAGAGAGATGGGGGAAATGGGGAAATGGGGAAATGGGGAAGTGGGGAGTGAGAGAAAAGGGAGAGATTAAGAGTGGGGTTTAAGCAGGGGATTTAAACGAGAGAGATGAGGATTAGTGTTGAGGTTAGAGAAGCTTGAATTTTGATTTTGGAATGTGAGAGAGAAAGGAGAGTGAAGAGAGAAGAGAGATGATTGCGTACGGTGTGATCTGATTTTTTGAACTGTTTGCTACCGTCTGATCGTTTTAAGATTTGAGGATCATCATGTGGCTGTGGGACCTCGAATTTGACTTCATCTCTACATCACTATTGACTCTAATCTTCTATTTTATTTTATTTTTTTATATTTAGTCATGTCGTATCCCATCAATCACAAACTCAACAATATTTAAACATAGTCCATTCAAACTAAAATACTATATTCCAATTTGTGATTAGATCCCAAAACAATACCCTCTCTCCAACTCTTACTCAATACGTTTCTCAACCTTTTTATTATATATCTATTATTATAATCGCAAAAGTAACAAATTTAAAGTCACCTAGTATTATTGTCTAATTTCACTAATAGATGCAAAAAAAAAAGAAAATAGTTGTTATGAGCTATTTTTTCTAAATGTTTTAATTATTTGATGTAATTTCTTAAATATTGGATCATTAAGAAACTATATATCTTAGTTTCTATCTCATTATGCACGATAATTCTTAGGAATAATTGTAAATTTAGTCATTAAATGCAAAATAATTAAGTATATAGCAACGTTTTAAAAAAATTGCAAATATAACAAAATTTGTCAAATTCTATCAATGATAGAATTCTATCACTTGATAGACCATGTTATAAATATTGGTCTATCATTGATATATTATATAAATCTATAGATTTGTTATATTTACAATTTTTTTTAAATGTTACTATATTCTTAATTATTATTCATAAAATGATCATCAATTATAATTATCATAATTCTTATATCCAAAGTCCTATTATTGATCCATTGCATGGGAAGTAAAACCTATATGGTTTCATTTGTTGGCCCTCATAAATTTCTATTTATGGGATATGCATCTTTGTAATATTGTCTCAGTTTTGTGAAACTTGAAAGATCTTGAACATGTGAAGATTTGAATATTTCAAATGTACTCATGTTTTAGAAGGATGAGAAGATAGATAAATGTAAATTTGTTGATACCTCTACGTGCGCGTCGTCGTGTTCGATAAGACAGTGAGGTAGAATAAAAATAATAATATTTTTATTATTTTTAAAATCTTTGAGGCGTTCAGAATTTGAAATTCGGGCATATTGAGGTGTTGAGAATTTGTAACGCGTTGAGATGCAATGTGAGCGTTAAGACGTAGTGTGTTGATATCCATTGAGAATTTGAGGTGTTATGCTTTAACATGACCGTTAAAGTGCTACATTCTTGATTTGACTGTTGAGCCGTTACAGATCTCACACGTTAATACTTTTATGAAAATTGAGACGTTACAAAATCTATCACTATACATAGTTCTCCCACTCTTGTCATTTCCATACATCCAAAATATACTTCTCTTACGAATCTCTCTAAATTTTTTTTTCTATTTCGTTTCCAATCAAAGTCATTCAAGAGTGTGTATTGGTTTTTCGATCGATTTTGGTGCAACTCTGATCGAGTTCTCCGCTTGTTTTATCCTAAGGACGGTGTGACAACATTGAATTGTCTTACACTTCGAGCAAAAAGTCATGAAATGTCGTAGAGAGAGTGATTTACGACTTAACCTACACCTATTTGTTTTTTGTTTTTGCAAGGTAAGCATTCAGTTCAACCGCGTCCACAGTCTAGATGTTGTGTCTAGGTGTCCACCATCTAGGCGTTCACCACTCTAGGTGTTCTCTCTAGGCATCCACCATCCAAGCGATCAAGTTCCAAGTGTTTTTCCATCTATGTGTCCAAACCTTTAGATGCGTTATTGTTGCTTCTAGTACTTGCTTCACCAAGTCTTCCAGTTTTAGTCTCAACATAACTCTATAGAAAAACAAAACTAATAATACAACACGACCTATAATCCTAAAAAAAATAATATTATAAAATTGTTCGCTATGCATTCTTATTTATCAAATAATTCTTTGTTTTTCTTTTTCTTAAAAAGTTAAAAATCAAACAAATTGTGGTTTCTAATTTTTTGAAACAAAAAATAGTGAATAGAAAACATTTATTGAATAAATAACAATCTTTCTAATGTCCAGAAAGTTTGTACGGATGGCTTCCATTTGAGACCCAATTGAACACAATTCAAATTCTAATATCAATAGTCTTTTGATAATATCATCCACCTCCAGATTTACATGCAACACCAGTTCACTTCCACAAATTTCTCGTTTCACTCTTCTCATTCTTATTATCTTTCGACATTACATAATTTTGACCATTTTAAAATTTTGAGTTAAAGTAACCGATCATTTTCTTTTTCTCTCATCATCGCTCGTTCATTTGTTCCTCCTAAACTCCCTCTTCAAACCAAATTCTCTACAACTTCCATTCTCCATCATTTTATCTCTTCCACTAATTGAGTGTCCAACGAGTGTTCATTTGTCTCTCATAATATTACTTCAAGTTTTCGATGAAGGTAGCATTTTGTTTGCATTTCCTGTTTCCCATTTTCAATTTTGTTTGCATGTATATGATTTAGATTTTAGCGTTCAATTAGTTTAGCATTTTTAGCGTTGTAAGTTTAAAGATTTTTGATTTTGTAAGTTTCTCGTTGTATTGTGGTTGTGTTATTGTTCACGTTTTTTTATGGGTTAATCAGGTTTTTTTTTTTTATCTCTTTTTCATTACAATTTTAGCTATACAATCAAAATCAATCCTATACACGTAGCCAAAATTGGAAATGGAAAATAGGAAACAAAAGAACATGTTACTTTCACTAAAGCTTGAAGTAATGTGGTGGTAGAGGAACGAGTGTTGGGCAGCCACTTGATTAGTGGGTGGAATAAAATTAATGGAGAATGGAAGTTGCAGACAATTTGGTTTGAGGAAGGAGTTTGGAAGGAAGAAACAAACAAGAGAAATGAGAAAAGTTCATAGGGCTTAGGAGGAAGGAAGGAACAAGGACACGAGTAGGAATAATAATGAATTAGCCTAGCATGCGTTCCAAGTTATTTTTGATAAATTCATAGGTGACTAAACGTTATCAAAACATCATTGCTCATTAAAATTTGAACCGAGGGCTACTCTTTAATTTAGACCTCCAAATAAAAGGTCATATCCTTGGAATCCCACTCACAGCAATTGTTTGAATTAAAAAAGAAAATCAATTAAATCTTATACTCAGCTGTATCACTCAATGAGCCTTAGGCAATAATAATTTCCTTTTACAAAACAGAAGTTTTACTTTTCGAATCCCTCATTTATAATATAATATTTTTATACAAGAAATATATATATTTTGTAACTTTTATATTGTTATTTGATTAAAACTTCAAATTTTTAAACACACCCATCACTTAGCATCACAAGATTGACATAAGCACCATAGGACAGTAGATTACACATTAGTATGAAGAACGAACAAGCATAAATCAAAATGAAATGGAAGAAAAACAAACATAATATGTAGTGCAACATAATTAATTCATCCCAAACCAGACATAACATTAGAAAATACAAAATGAAACAAACGTTTAGTTGAGAAACAAGGTTTCACAATGAAACAAGTAATAGAAAGCACAAAAATTACAACTTGGCAGTGATGGAATGAATGGAATGGGATTGAAGACACAACCGAAGGCATAAAATCAGAGTTCACAAATGGAAAGCCATAAAATGAAACATTAAGTTCATAAAACTAAAGGCATCAAATTTCATCTGTCAAGGGTTGTAAAAGTACGTGTAGCATCTGTCAAGGGTTGGGAGTGCAAAGGCATACTTAGAGTGGCAAGCGTTGGGGGAGCGGCAAGGGTTTATCGATGCGAAGGACGTCTAAAAAGAAAAGCCTTTAATGGAAAGATGGAGAGAAAGGATATTGCTTCAGAGGTAACGCGCGTAAGCGTCAATCGATCAACGAAACTTATCGTGGAGAGGGTGAGAAGTGTTTCGAAGGCAGCGTCGAAATGCAATAAATTCAGTTCACAGTGGAGAGGATGAGAAGTGTTTGGGAGGAGTGTCCAAACGCAACCGTCGTAATACAAATTGAAATGGAAGGAAGTCGAAGATGACGACGAAATAGGAAGAAATCACAAAAGTGGAGGAAGGAAATAAAAAAACGCACACATGCAAATTCGGTTTAAAGTGGAGGGGAAAGGAAAAACACAACGGTAAAATTGAAACAAATGAGAGAATAAGGAAGAAATTCAGCCAGATTAGAGAGGAAAACGAAGAAGAAAATCATCCGAATTAGAGAGAAAACTAGCCAAAAACTAGAGGTTTAATTAGTATATATCAACCTTTTAAAAAATTTTATAAATATAGCAAAATTTGTTAAAATCTATTCATGATTGAGGTCTATCACTCAATATTGGTTTATCAATCATAATTTTGCTATATTTGCAATTTATTTTAAATGTTCATCATTGTTATCTCTACTTTTGCCCAAGTACTCACCCGCCCACATTTTATTCGTACTTGTGTCCTGTTTTCAGTGCATAAGAACAAAGAGTATGAACTTAGGTAGGAAAGACAAAAAAATGTGAAAGTCATTATATTATGAAGCGGCTTCCAAACAATATTTTCTACGTCAAATTGATACCTTCAAATTCTTTGCATGTGTGTGTCAAAGATAACCTTACCAATTCTAGGTTTTTGTTGTGGACAAAAAAAAGAAGAAAACTTCATGGATATATATGTGTGTGGTTCGTAGAATAAACTTACAATTTGTTTGTTATTAGGAAACAGAAAATGTTATGGAATAACAAAATCATTCATTTATAATAGAATCGCATACAACACTTACAATTTGTTTTCAAAACTGAGGAAATTTGAAGCAAGCTAGTCTTTTATAACCTTTTCATAATTAAGTTGAAAATCACAGATTATTATTTCAAAATTAGCAATTAATCAAATCACAAAACTATCGTCAAACTAATAGTGATAAGGGTTACGATGAAACGTTAGAATGAGTATAAAATGTTTCCACTTGAAAAAATTGTAGTTTTAACTTAGTTTTATAAAATTGGAACTGTCATTTTAATATTTTAATATTTATATCTTTTTTATATTCATGTCATAACGAGTCGAAAATTAATATTAAATTTAGAAATATGATGATATACTATCTCAATTTTTTTATATTTTAATTATAATTTAAAATGAAATTGTTACTTTTTTAATGCAAATGTAAAATTAAATATTTCAACCATGTAGGCAAGCACACTACAACAAAAACTATCAACTACAACAATTGTTTACATCATAAAATGGAAGGGAGAGAAAAATATACACGTTTTTTCCTGAATAGACGAAATTTTTTTAATAACACATTTCACGACAGTTATTTAATGTCATAGAAGATACATAAAATAATTTATTTATCTATCAAATTGTGAGGTCTAATTGAATTTCTTCAACTTCAAATTTTGCTTCAATATTTTTGTTTTAGTATTTCCAAAATACTTACTTTTTGTCATTGATGTTTTAATTTTGGTTTATTTTTGACTTTACACTCTTAAATTAAAATCTCAATTTTCACCTTTTTACTACTTTATAAAGCAACAATTGTGTTACCTATTTACCAAATTTCAACGTAAAGTTTAGACACGATGATTTCGATATAAATTTATGGCTAAAGTTTCTATTTTACAAGATTTTCAATTTTACTGTGTTTATTGGATTTGAGTTATTAAGACAAAACTAATAATTTAATCAATAACAATTATTACAATAATAACATTTTATTAATAACGGTCAATGAATTATATTTACAATCTATGAGTTTGAATGGAGGCATTCAAAATGAATAGTGATTTATGCGATTGATTTTTATTTCTTAAAAGGTATTTCTAAACTCTCACTCACTAAGTATTTGGTTTATGTTTTAAGTTTTCCTTCCATAGGTTATCAGACGTTGAGGCTAAGTAAAGAAGAGTAAGGTGAGTTGCTACACATTGAGGCGAGCAAGCTAGGCATTTGATTTGAAAAGTTGTGTTAGGCATGGAAGAGCCTAAAGTTTATGTTTCAAAACTTGTTGTAAAGAAAACATGAATTCCGTTTGTATTTGGTGTGAAGTGTTAAGTTAATAAAAAGAAGTAGTTGTGTTTACTTTGCCTCATTGTTCTGTGCTTTTTGCTTTGTAGTTAAAGAGCTTAGTAAAGCTAGTTGGTTGTTTAAGTCATTTCCGTTGCGCTGTGTTGTGAAATTCTCTTTCAGAGTTGAAGCTTTGTGTTGAGACTGGTTTAAGAAGTTGCTTCGCTTACTAGGCATTCAACGTTTATCACGTGGTGCGATACACAATGAGTGTCTAGGTGAGATACCTCCACTAGGTTGCGTAATGTGACTTTAGGGGCGGGGCGTGACACATTATAAGAAAACAAACATAATTTTCAAAAAGTGACCCACCAACTTCAATAATAAACAATATTAGAGTTTGCACATTTATGAAGTCAGTTTATCTTCTCCTACTACTTTACCTTCGTCGATTTCTCTAATTTTTCAAATATAACGAAAAACTCTACGTTCAAGACACAAATTTAAATAACCAAATATTAATTATTCAATTTTACTTACAAGTGTGTTTTAACTAAAGAAAGGAATGAAGGTAAGTTAGGACTTAATGAGGAGGTACCAAAATGTTGAAATGGTAAAGCTGAAAAGGAAGAGTAAGTTTGAAAAATGGGGAAAGAGAGTGGTCCTTATTAGCACCAAATTTAAACAACTTTCCTAAGGCAAAGTGGATAAGCTGCTGGGCCACTCTACCATTATACCAGCTCTCACTCTCTCTTTCAAAAATATCATCCAACCGTTGCCATTTCATTTGAGTTCCCAAACTTCTATTCTGGTGATCCACATATACTTCAAGCCTTTCATAAAGACATTTTATGCAATTTCTTTTTCTTTTTCACCAACATCAAAAAGTAGTTTAATAAAATACGCAAATGATGAAATAAACTCTATAGTCAATGTGAGCTTAGCTTAACTAGGATCTGTATGTTCATGAGCACTAGAGGTTTTAGATTTAAATTTTTCACCCTCAAATTGTAATTAAAAAGACCAAACAAAATACCGCATAATTTTTAAAATATTAGAAAACTTAAGTCTACTAAATTGATATTTAATAAAGCATCAATGTTGTGTAACCTAAGCATATATAGGCATGCCTCTTAATTATGTGTATAGCTTGAATCTGCAAAATTATTATAATCTGCAAGAGTTACGTTTAATTAGGTTGATTTTTTTTCTTTCTTTAGTTTAACAATGCGAAAATATGAAGATTTGAAAAACTGTCAGTAAAAGTATATATATACTTGAGTAAGAGCCTCCAAAGAATGACTTAGAAAAAAAGAGTGCATTTTCATTTGAACACTTTTGATGAAAGCTCCTTAATTTTTCTTCTTCTTTTGAAAAAACATGTGTTTGGCAACAACTTTTCAGAAGTACTGTTTTAAGTCAATGTTTGTTGATTTGTTATGTAAACCCTAGCTTTGCTATCTCTTTATTTTATTATTTTATTGAGACATGTTTGATACTGTTGTTATATCACTTATGAGCCAGGGTGGAATAAGTTAGGAAGAAAAGGGTTTGATGACAACCGAGTGGTATAAGAGATAGCTTGATGAGGTTGAGTTATGGTTCTAAGAATGGACTAAGTATAGTTAAGGGCCATAAGGTGTATAGCTATGTGGCCAAAAGAAAGAAAGAAAGAAAGGGTGAAATTTGGATAAAGTGTTGAGTAGGTGAATTTAAAATATTGTGCGAACAACTAAAGCCAAGGGGGCGGCTCACGTTGGAAGAGAGTGGAGGTTGGAGGATGGTTCACGTGACTCGAGTAGAAGGCTGGGCTTGGATCTGGCTTAGAGGTGTGGTCAAAAGAGGGGATGGCTCGATGAAGGCGCATGTGCGTGGGGGCGAAGATTGGCTAACTTGGACCGGTGATGCGACTCGCAATGGAGCTACAGCTGGCGGATGGAGGATGGCTGAACTGAGACGACAGTGATCCGGCGCAATGGAGAAATCGCAACGAACAACGGAGTTCTCACACTCGATGCTTCACGACGACGAATAGATCTGGGTGGCGAGAGATGGAATTTGACGTCGGATGGAGATGGTGAGCGACGGGCTAGGGTTTTGCAAGGAAGAAGTTGGATAGTTTTGAGGGTTTTTGCAGGCATCACGAGAGCTATGTATAACAACAACAACAACATCATCATTATTATTTATTTTTCCCAAATATCTAAATTTTCCTTCTCTTCCTATTCCTTTTTCCAAAAACAAAACAAAAAATTCATATTTTCTCTCTCCCATAAATAACCCAAACAATCACTTTTTCCTACTTATCTCCATCACATCACATTTCTCTCTCCAAACATAAACATATAATAATATTCTTAATAATTATATTATTTCCAATAATATAATTATTTTTATCATTCCATAACTTTAAATATCTATATATCCCTATACATATAATTATTCTCATTCCAAAATCCACAAAATAAAATATTTTTCAACAATTATCCGAAATAACAACGAAACAAAATCTATCATACATTCAATTCAATTAGGATAAATAAATTTAAAATTACCTTAAATTTTAGGGTGTTACAGAAGACAAGTGTCAGGAAATTTTTCTCTAAAAATTTGTAAAAATAACTAAGTGTTGAGCTACTCTTAGGCAAGAAGAAGAAGTGAAGCTAAGCATTTTGAGCTTAGAAAGAACTGAATTTTTGTGGGTGATATTTTCAAGTGTTTGTATACTTAAAGCTTTCTTTTAAATTTATATTTTGTAATGAATGCTTATAAAGAGATTTAAATGGAAGCTTATGTTTTTAAAAGCAATGTTATGTGTTTCAATGAATGTGAAAGTATGTTTTCAAAGCATTAATCTTATCTTACTCTTATCAAAGAGCTAACTATTATGTGCACATAAGGTTAAAAGACATCCATGTAGAAAAGACATGCATGGTGAAGTGAAGCCAACCAATGTATAAAAGCTATGTATTGTATTTGGTGACCTGAGCAACAAAGAATGAACCAAAAGATTTTCGGATGCTATTGATGAAAAGGCAATCGTATTAGTTGATAACTTGTAGAAATACAAGTTATTATAGCATTTTAGAGAGAATAATGAGACCAAATGTAAATGTGTCAAAAATGCGTCGCTTAGGTTGTAAATTCATAAATATTCATAAATACACTCTACATAAGTCTTCATGCCTTTTTTACCTTGTTTTCAATGTCTTAATACATGATTATGAATAAAAGAAGAAACTAGTGAATTGCAGAGGAACTCACACGAAGACTACGCGAGAAGTCTTTGCCTAGCAAGTACAATTTTTCGGCAAGATCCACATTAACACATGAGAAAGGTTCACTAGAGACAAAAGTGGAAGTTAGAGCTAATGTGACTTGACAATGGCTGCATTCAGTGCTGACATGTTCAGAAGAATAAAATATGTTTTCCGTCGAAAGTTGCCTATAAAAGGACTTCATCCTTGTCAAGTTGAGTAGGCGGACTTCGAGAGAATTTATATGTCTAAATGGACCAACCATCAGACCTGAATGGGTCAAACCTTAGAGAGGGGGAAATGAGTGTCACAGAGGGGGAAATGAGTGTCACAAACATAATTAAGAGCGTGTACCTACTACGATCACTCGCATGACTAGAGGTGTTCCTACAGAACCACTCGTACGATTAAGGGTATTCCTATGGTCTCACTCGACTAGGTGTGCTCCATATTGAACATGTCACGCCCCACCTCGCATGTGTAAAAAAAACTTGAAATGTGGTACGCGACGTAACTTTAGCAATTTTGACTTCATATAGAACCACTCTAATGCTTTGGTTTATTGCTAACACCCTAAATACTTGAACTTAAATTCAAACTTTTAGGCGATAAAACGTAGTGAAAAGATAATCAATTACTTTTCATTTATGCGGTCTATAATAGACCACCATCGCTCACCATCTCCGTCCGATGTCCAGTCTCACCGTCGTCAGATTCCATCTCTCACCACCCTTCGTCATCAACCGTAGCCCATACCATCCCCTCCGTTGCGAACCACCGAGCGAAAGCCTTTGCTATTCTTTGCAATTTCTCCATCGCACAGATTTGTTGTCGTCTCGGTTCGACCATCCTCCGTCTGTCGGTGTAGCTCCATCACGAGATAATTCTCCAGTCCTTAGCCCATCTTCTCTCTCACGCACATGCGCCTTCACTGAGTCATCCCCTGTTTGAGTCACACCTCCAAGCCAGATCTGAGCCCAACCTTCTACCCGAGCCGCGTGAACCATCCTCTAGCCTCCACTCTCTTCCAGCCGTGAGTCGCCCCCTTTAAGCCGACCATCTTAACCTATTTGAGCCTTTGGTGGTAAGTTTTGATTGGGTTTTTGGTATACCCATCAAATATAAATTTCTTTGGCATAAGTAAATTAATTTTGGATTTAAGTTGAAATTTTATTAAATTTAGATTTGTTTCTTTGAAGGTCATTGGCATTTTGAAAATGGGGTGTAGTTGTGAAATTGTTCCCATTCACGGTTGTTTTGGTTTCAACCTTAGCCTTGAGGTAAGTTAGAGACTTAAGTTAAACACTTGGATGTTGGGTGACAGATTTACTAATTTAAGTTTGGTTATGTTTAGGATTCGTTTGTTTGGAAAGCTTTGACTATTGCTGTTAGAATTAAATATTGTTTTAGTTTATCTCCAACTAAGAGATTCTACTATTAGACCCTTGACATTATGTTTTTCCTTATTATGCATTAATGTAGCTATGATGCATGATGTTACTGTTAGGGATGATCAATATTGATAGCTACATAGATAACTGTTATATATGACTGAGATATGTAATGATCATGATATGTTATGAATAACATATGTTATGATTAAGATATATTATGGTTGAGATACATTATGATTGAGATACGATATTTGTGTTATGTTATATGTATAGGCTATGGTGTTCTATTAGCTTTATATATTAGAGTTGTACTATATAGGTGTCCCTCGGGATCGCCACCTATTTATGCATGTATTGCTAGCTTTTATGTGTGATTCAACGGGATCATTTACACCCTGACTCTCTTTTAGGGTGTTTCCTTCAGGTTCACCGAGAGCCCAGATGTGTCCACATGGGATCACTGAATGGCGTGCATTCGGGAACACATTAGTTATGCGGTACTTTCTTACAGGGCTATAACGAAAAGTTAACACAAATGTGGTGAGACTAATAGTGGTTCCCTTACTGAGTATAAATTTATAGTCAATCTTTTCTATGTTTAATTTTTGCAGGCAAAGGTAGAGGTAAAGGCAAGCTGGCAAATGCCAATAAGTGACTGTAGTTCGCCATAGAGAACAATTTATGTTTTCAACATTGATTTACAGTATTTTATTTCAGAATTCATGAGTACTTTTAAATATTTTTATCTATTTAAAACAGGGCCCGAACTAGTATTTTATTTATTATTTTTCTTTGCATACCTTATTTATCTTTTATAAATAAATATTGAATCGTTTCCTTTAAAATTTAATATTTTCTTTTATCTTAAACAAAAAGTCTTAATTTGTTTTACTGATAATGACCTCAACTTAGTATAAGAATGTGGGTCGTTAACGCCTGAGATTGGGAGGGAGATATGAATGAACCGGTATCACATTTAAATGAGAGAGATCCTAAGGACATGAAAGTTATGTTAAGAAAGACTTAAAAGAATTAAAAGTTAATAGCTATGACAACAAGGTGCACCTTCCATTCGCATAATTTATATGGCAATTTCGTAACTCCTAACCTAAAATGACCTAAAATAAACCCATATAACTTTACTTATGGGCAACCCCTTTTTTACAAACGCAAAATGACCTGAAAACTCAATTATACCTTGATCACGGAGAAGTAAAATATACAACCTAAAAATCAATTAGAAATTCACTACGCGACGAGGCCACATCGTATCTTACTTGCATATAAAACCTTACAGTGCAACATAATTTGAAATGTATCTCCAATATGACAATAGCAAAAAAGAGTACTATATTTTGTATCTTAATCACAAAGAAAAAATACACTTACAAAACGACAAGACTACAAGCCAACATATGCAGAGCTTGACTGGGATGAAAAAACGAGTATGATAACCTTGAGGTAGATTTAATCCCCACCTTCAATTGTCACAAAAAAAAAAAAAAAACGAGATTAAAACTTGAAGAGCTTAATATGTATTTATATGGTAGAGAAAACCAATCAGCTACTTTGTTCCAATACATCAATTCTCATGGAAGGGAATGAGAATTCGTAATGTAGTGATTATACACAATTAAAATCATCAATTCTCAGCCCTATTTTGTCAAAATGTCATGTGGAAGACTTATGAACTTAGTGTAAACTATCTGTATCATTGGAAAGCAGGGTGCTCAAGCAAAGCAGATATTAACAAAAAGAGAAAGTGTACAGAACAGAAGGTAGTTTGATTATGACATATCAATCAAGATAGCTTGTGAATTCAATGGTCCAGTTCTGTGTCTTTTCCAACAATCTGCAATCGGTGGACAATAAATCCTGCAGATGGCAAGTAATAAAGGGCTTTCTTATCCCATTCTTATCTTCAATTCTTGAATGATGAAGAGGATAAGAGAAAATCCCACCTAAAAAGATGAGTATGGGGAACTTAGATGTAATGTACAATTCTCAAAGGTACTGCATATGTTTATCTGTCTGCTAAAAGCTCTTTCCCTAAAGCAGCTTCACGTTGTTGCCGACGTCGTTCTCTCTGCAGCCAGAATATGAGAACATCCATTAAAAAAAACTGAGATTGTGTTTGGAAGTTATTGATCTGGTATTAGTAAAATGGATGTTATTAACAGGTTTTGTGGATGCAACCAAAAAACTCACAAACAGGCGGGTGGGTAAGAGCAAACCAAAATAGCTAAGACATTAAATGTGGTACATACAAGATATGAAACAACATTAATTTCAATGACAAGATAAATAAAGGACAGGATCCCGATCTCAAGGCGGGAGAAGTACAGGAGCTGTTTAGAAAAACTGTTTTCAGGATAGTTTAACGTTATTTTATAACATTCTTTCTTATAAAACTAAAAGCATGTTCTTGATGTGTACTGGTTCATATTCACGAAAGATAAGAAGAGTCAATGAAGATCAGAGGGTTCTATCCCAATACTTCAGTTTTTTTTTCTGAAATAAGAAACAATTTCATTGAAAGTATGAAATTACATAATGAGCTCAGCAACCTAACTCATAGGCTCCTGATAGCCCAGCAACCCAGAAAATTGAGTACCTGGAGGTGATTAGAAGTGAAGCGGGCTTCAAGCAAGCAGTGGAAGGTAAGGCCCAATCACCTAATTCTTTTAAAACGAATTTGCTGATTACTTCAAATGAGACAATGTCTGGAGGAAATTTTCCGATGAGGACAATTACACTGAGCGGAGTGATGGCAGGCAACAACCGGCAGGAAGGATCATCAAAGAGGTTGTCCGATGAGGAGTTCCAAGCCCGACGCAAGAAAGAACTCTGCTTCCGTTGTGAAGAGAAATATTATGCCGGACATCGATGTAAAGTAAAAAAACAAAAAGAACTCAGAGTTCTGTAGTCTGGGCAAATGGGGAGAAATTGGAAGTTATTGAAGAAGACTATGCGGAAGCAACTAAGATGAAAAAGAAGTTGAAGAGAATAATAAGCCGGTGGTATAGTTATCCTTGAATTCAGGGGTGGGATTAACTAATCCAGACACAATGAAAGTGAAAGGGGTGATGAACGAGAAGGCAGTAGTGGTCTTGATAGACTGCAGAGACACATAACTTCATATTAGAGAAGTTGGTGAATCAGTTAAATCTGCCAATGGAGGAAACCTCTAATTACGAGTCATTTTGGGCTTGGCACAACTGTGAAGGGAAAAGGAATTTGTAGCAAAATAGAACTAGTTCTAGGAGATTGGAAGATCATTGACAATTTCCTACCATTAGAACTCGGAGGAGTGGATGTAATACTTGGAATGCAGTGGTTGCACTCACTGGGGGTGACGGAAGTTGACTGGAGAAGCCTCACATTAACCTTTTGCCATAATGAACAAAAGATCGTCACAAGGGGAGATCCTAGTCTAACGAACGCTCGAGTAAGTTTGAAGCATATGATGAAGACACGGACAACAATAGATCAAGGATACTAAATAGAATGTCGAGCCATGGAGGGAGGAATTTCATTTGCAGAACTGTATGGAGTTAATGAAGTCCCTACAGTTAAGCAATCTATACCAACAATGTTTGCCAAGTTTGAAGATGTTTTTGAGTGGCCAGGAGAATTACCACCAAGGAGAAGCATTGAACACCATATACACCTCAAGAAGGGAACTGACCCAGTAAATGTCAGACCATACAGATACGCCTATCAACAAAAAGAGGAGATGGGAAGTTGGCCTCAGGGATAATACGAACAAGTACTAGTCCTTATTCCAGTCCAGTGTTGCTAGTGAAAAAGAAGGCTGGAAGTTGGAGATTCTATATGAACTACCAAGCATTAAACAATGTGACTTTTCTTGACAAGTTTCCCATTCCCATTATAGAAGAATTATTTGACGTATTAAATAGAGCTAACATGTTTTTGAAGATTGATCTCAAGGCTGGATATCATCATATTCGGATGTGCAAATAAGATGTGGAGAAGACTGCATATAGAACTCATGAGGGCCATTACGAGTTCCTTGTCATGCCCTTTGGCCTCACAAATCCACTGTCTACGTTTCAGCCACTGATGAACACAATATTTAAACCGTATCTCAGAAGGTTTGTCTTGGTTTTCTTTGATGAGATTCTGATCTACAACAAAAGTTTAGAGGAACATCTTCAACACTTGGGAGTTAGTGTTGGAAATATTGTTGGAAATATTGAGGGAGCACGAATTATACGCCAATCTGAATAAATGTGGTTTTGCAAAGGAAAGAGTGGAGTATATGGGCCATATAATTTCAAGAAAAGGGGTGGAGGTAGATCCTGAAAAAAAATTGAGCCATTAAAGAGTCGCCAATACCAACTAATGTGCGAGAAGTAAGAGGATTCCTCGGTCTTGCAGGGTGTTATAGAAGATTAGTCAAGAATTATGGCAGTGTGGGTACACCATTAACTCAGTTCTTAAAGGCAGGAGCTTATAAATGGTCAATTGGAAGTAAAAACAAAGAACACACAGGTTTACGTGGAAACCCGAGTTATCAAGAGAAAAACTACGATATTTTTCTTGTTAGTATTTTCTAGTGAATTTTACAATAGGTACAACGAGGAGAATAAATAAAATACACAAGGAAATAAAAGAAAGAAAAGATTTAGGAATTAGGGTAAATATTTCCATCTTTTTGAGTAATTTCTGGAAGGAGATGTTTAGACTGTCGAGGACTAAATTGAATAGAAGTTCTGCTTATCATTTGCTTATCATTCACAATCAGATGGACAAATAGAAGTAGTGAACAGAGGAGTTGAGGCACACTCGAGATGTTTCTATGGAGAGAAGCTGAGAGAGTGGACAAATTGGCTGCATTGGGCTGAGTATTGGTACAATACTATGTATCAACGTTCAATTGGGATAACACCTTTCCAGGTTGTTTATGGTTGGCTACCACCAACACTCCTTTATAATAGAGACATGAAGACACCCAATTAAACACTGGACCAGCAACTAAAGGAAAGGGACGTGATTTTGGGAGCAGTAAAAGAACATCTCCGGATAGTACAAGAAAAGTTTGGAGGAGAGTAATGATAGACCACCAATCCTTTTGCAATATAGTAGAAGGAAGAAGAAGGAAGTAGCATGTGCAGATAAAGGGGAAAATAGTATGGGTGGAAACCACTTTGGTGGGGACCATAATTAGTTACGTGAAAAGGTGTAAAAGAGAAGGAAGGGGGAGAGAAGAAGAGAGATCATTTTTGATAGTGAGGGGTGGGCTGCCAATTTCCTTGAGAGTGATGAGGGCAGAGAGGTTTACTGAGTTTTCTTGTTTGCTCTTATTTCTGTTTGATTAGTAAGAATTGAAATATCAATTCTCTTTTTGTAATCGTTTGAGCAATATATCAATATACCAGAACACATATTCTGGTGTTCTATCAGCTCCCTTCTCCCTTCCTTACCCATAATTTTGCCAAACAACTAACAACAATACTTAGAGCCCCATAACAGCACAACACTCACTCATCAGCGATAGGCCCCTTCCATTACTTCTTGCACGCATACACCTTAAGGTCCAGGGATCAGTCTCCCCTTTGTTTTTAACACTACTTTCAATTAAAATGATTGTATGAATTCAATGGGATATCTTTCTTACCGTGGTTCAATTTTAGGCATAAAGGGAAATGTTCTCTTCTTCGACTCTTAGATTGGTCTTCACCATCCGACTTCCTCTTATTTTCTTTTATTAAGATTTTGTTGGTCAGACGTTGGTCATCATCCACTATGTTATCTGTTGGTGTAAACTGTCTAGCATTTTGGTCATATGAAATCGTATGCTTCCTTTGTATCCAAATGAGAAATCTTTTAGTAATTATCATGGACTATCCATCCTTTTGGTTTATTTCATACATCAATGAAATCATTTTTTTTTTTTTTTATTAAAATAAAATAGTTTACTCCAAAATATTCCCCCTCCCCTTTCTTCTAGTACATCGTACATATTTGTATTGAAAATCCAATTCCACAACTATAAGATTCTCATACAAGTGACAAACTCCAATTCTCACACAACTAGAAACCAAACAATCCCCTCAGTAAAACCTAACATAGTATCATATCCTAGTTCACATATCATATCACCACTTTAAAGGTAAAATGACCAACAATGCCAATGAGAATCAACACCAAACACAGAACACTACATTTTTACCATTAGTATAATAAGCACATAAACTGTACATAAAAGCAACATGATGAACCCTACAAAAGTGCTAGTTTGATATGAAGCAAATAACTTGGAAATGATAATAGAAAATACCCTTCTTTCCCAGTATGGATGAAAGCACACAAAATCATAGACCGGGGTGATGGTTGATACCAGCACAACATTCAGACCAGTAAATACAAGAAGCGCGGTCATAGGTCGTGTTCGGTGTGGCATACTTTTCGATCAATTTTTTAAAGCTCTAACAAGTGGTTGACCTGAGCTTTAGGAATGGATTGAGGAATTCTGAAAGGAGAAGACAAAGAACATTTCATCAATAACTTTAAACAACAGTATGTTATAGTTATAGCTCAACAGTATCTTAAGATGTAAAAGTGTTAGGCTACCAATCATGCATCAGTATAGGAGGAGAGGAAAGAGCAATTCGGGCGCAGGAACTGTAAGGGATAGGGACCACCTAGAAGAATAGTATAGATATTCTCCCTGTGTGTTGAGAGTGGGGGGTCCTCTCACAACCAAGAATAGAGTTGTAAACTTAACCAACTCAAAATTTAGCAAGTAAAACAAAATTAGCACCACAACTTAATGGGTACTCAAAAACCTCCAAGAAAACCACAACCAAGAATTGTAACTTAAATCATAGCACACTTAACACTTCGAGTAGTTATGAAACCTCAATTACTTACCAAAATCTTGTCAAAATTAACCTCAACCAACTAGACAACACGTTAATAACTTACCCAAATGTAAGTTGATCCAAGACCGATTCCAAACTTTCCTCAATGATTCGACCCAAAATTCGCCAAGAACAAACTTCAAAACTAATACCCAAAAAGTACAAGTAAGCATTAATTCCAAACCAATTCTAATGGGTGTCCAAGATCAAACAAAACCCAATGAATACTCACCAAAAAAGTGCCAAAGCGATCTTAAAACTGTTAGATAGCTACTTAATAACCTCAATGTCCCAACCTTAACATCCAAAGGTTATGGGTAAATTAAATAGCAACACCATACTTAATGGCTATTGTAAAATTGACAGAACAAGCATTAAAACTTACAGCACAACACCTAAAAGATACCAAACTTTGCTGGAAATTTCTTCAAAATCCTCCAAATCTATAATCTTTCATCCAAAACATTATGGGTAACACTAATTTTATGTCAAAACCAAATGGATACTCAGGGACTCTAAGAAAACTCACTGAATTTGCCAAAAACCTTACCAAACTCTTGTCAAAATCACCTTAACTCCACTGGACAGCATAATAACGACCTTTTAAACTCAAATCTAACATTCCAAAATCATGATAAATTTAATTTTGCACCAAACACTTAATAGATATCCATGACCCATTCAAGAAAACCAAGATTCTCACCAAATTTATGTCAAAAGAGCCAAAAATCGAGCTTCTTATCGGCTGGACAGCAACACAACTCTTCCAAAACTTCAAATCTAACAACGAAATGTAATGGATATGGTTAAACTCAAGCCTAAACTATTAAAAAAGTTTAAAGAAACCCAACCAAAATATACAAAAATAAGAATACATTACTCAAAAACTCCAAGATCCAACTTCCGACGACAAGATCGCGTTAGTTCAGAGAGTGATTGACGCGGCTCTGAACTAATGCAGACAGCTCCGGTGCGCGCGACGGTGACGTTTGGTGGTCGGCTGCTGGAGGGTCGGCGTGGTGAGAGTGGTTTCAGCTCCACGAAGAAGAAATATATGCATTAGTCGCTAGGCCCTTCTAATACATTGGAACTTAACGGGATTTTAGAAATGAGACGAAAAATTACTAAAAAGTCTAATTCACATTCAATTAAAAAAAAAAAAAAACCCTAAAAATCAACTTTTTGCTGTTATTCTCCTTTTCTTTCTCCCTCACTTTCTCTTCTATAAGGAAAAAATGCAACCAACTTCAACTCTTCTTTTTTCTGGGTGGCCGTCTTCTTCACCGTTGTTGATTGGTCAAGCCCCAGTCACTTTTTATAACATTTTTCGTTTTTTAATTTGTTTAGGTTTTAGAATCAAATTTTTGGTTCTTAATTTGTTTAGGTTTCAGTTTTTTGGTGATCGTTGGATAATTTCTTCTCCGATTTATTTTCCTCATTTTCAATAATTTTGGTTAGTACTTCCTCAATTTTCCTCTCTTTTCATCGTGTTTGAAGAAGATTGGGATTGTGAGTGTGGCAAATGGTTAGGGATTTTTCATATGGTTGCATTTGGGCCGGTATTCTATAGTTTTTCATTGAGGTTATGGTGCAATGTACGAGAAGAGAAGAGATTGAGTGAAAATATGAACTTAACAGACGCAACTTATCAGAGGTTAGTTTAGACATGGGCACATAAAAGAAAGAACATTAAATCATCATGGAGTCTGAGCTGATTTTGCATTATTTTGTTGTTTGTTTGTATTGCTTTAATATTTATACAGAAAATCAATATACAATGATATTCTACTTTGATTCTCCACAAACTAGAATGAAAAGAGAAGTTGGTAAAATTGTTCCATACTCTTTTGGTAGGAAATTGTAGTTTTTGTTTGCTCTACTTTTCAAGAGGTATGCAATCTTGAAGTGAGATCAATGAAGGCATCTCCTTTGCAGGGAATTGTCAAACCCCCTCTTGAATGGTTGAATCCAAACTCTTTTTCAACTTTGTTGAGCAAACTTAGAAATGAAGGATGGGTCAAGTATGATCCAACACCACAAGTCGCTTCCGTTGAATCTCGCCCACGTAAACTGCAATGTGGCCTTTGGGAATGTTGGAATGACATCTTGTTGAAATAGATTGCGTTCTGAATATTTGCTTGACATTGAGGAGAAGCGAAGGCAGACTAATTCCCATTTTTGTATTTGATTTAAGTAATAGAAAGAGCCAAATAAGAGTGAGTTTGAATGGTTCTCTCTAAGAAATTGATGTAAAAACGAAGTTTCAGAACTTGAATGAGAATTTGTTGATATTTGGAGTGGGCTTATAATGCTAATGAAGAGGAGATGAGCACCGAAGATTAGGAAATAGGTGACAAAGAGGACCCCCTCTATCAAATGCTCACATGGGATTTGCTCAATTGGTTGAAGCTTTCTCATTTTTAAATAGTTTTAACTATTCATTTTGTTGAGTTTTGGCAAATATTACAAGTGTAGTTTTCAAATTATCCCAATTTGAAGTACTTTATGATTGGTATATACTAGCTCAATTAATGCTTTGAGATAATGTTATTGTAATCGGGGATGGTGGAAGATCTTTATATGATTGTAACGATCTTTCACCTAGTGAAAATTCTTTAGTAGGATTTTTTCTTAGCTTTGGTTGTTTTTCTTTAGTTTGGAGTCTTTCCATGTTTATTACTGGGTTCCTAGTTTTATTGCTTTCGTTTAATTTCACCTTAGAGATTGGTTTTTTCCTCCACACATTTCTCTATGCCCCATGTTTTGGTGGTAGATCCCATTATGTTTTATCTCACACACATCTCGCTGCATTTTGCACCTATCTTGCACGTTTCAAACTTTCACTATGAGTTTCATAATCAAATTGCTACATTTAGAGTGATTTTGTGCATGTTTATTAAATTTATTAGGCCCTTATATTTTATCTCGCACACATCTCGCAGCTTTCTTGCATGTTTCAAATTTTCACTATTAGTTTCAAACTTTCACTATTAGATTCAAAATCAAATTACTACACCTCCTAAGTCATTTAGAGTGATTTTGTGCATGTTTAGTAAGTTTATTAAGCCCTTATGTTTTATCTCGCACGTATCTCGCAACATCTCGAACCTATTTCGCACATTTCAAACTTTCATTATGAGATTCACAATAAAATTGCTACCCCTCCTAAACCATTTAGAGTGATTTGTGCATGTTTATTAAATTTATTAAGCCTTTATATTTTATCTTGCACACATCTCGCACCCATCTCACAAATTTCAAACTTTCACTATGAGATTCACAATCAAATTGTTACCTCTCCTAAGCCATTTAGAGTGATTATGTGCATGTTATTAAATTTATTAGGCCCTTATATTTTATCTCACACGTTACAAATTTTCATTATGAGATTTACAATCAAATTGCTACCCCTCTAAGTCATTTAAAGTGATTTTGTGCATGTTTAGTATGTTTATTAGGCCCTTATGTTTTTATCTCGCACGTATCTCGTGACTATATCTTGCAGCATCTCACACCCATCTCGCACGTTTCAACCACTATGAGTTTCATAATCAAATTACTACCCCTTCTAAGTCATTTAGAGTGATTTTGTGCATGTTTATTAAGTTTATTAGACTCTTGTGTTTTATCTCGCATATTTCAAACTTTCCCTATTATTTTCAAAATCAACTTTCACTACGTCTCATAAGTCCTTTGGACTCCTTTTACGCATGTTGATGAAACCTTTCAAGTACATACGTATTATCTTGCACACATCTCACATATATCTCACACATCTCGCACATACCAACCTTCATCCTAGACATTCCAAAATTTTAATGTGTTCCAAAATTGAATTTCCACCTCTCATAAGTCTCTTTGGCATTTAAGATTTAGGCGATTTAGAGTGATTTTTAACATGGTTTAGCAAATCTCTAGTTACAATTTTTTTTTTTTTATTTTACCATCTCGCAAGCATCTTGTTACCCCTCCTAAGTCATTTGGTGTGTTTCTATGCATGTTTAGTAAGCCTATTAGGCCTTTATATTTTATCTCGTATGCATCTCATTTTAGCTTTAGATGAATCTAGGCCGTAATTCTCGTATATTCGTTCTAAAAAAGAAACATCAGCCCACAATGATGGATAAAAGATCAAGAGAAAAATACTATTTCGAATTCAATTACTTAGCATGTTGATATGATTAACTCTTATCAAACCATTAACTCTTATCAAACCATGACCCATATTGTAATTTCAATACAAAAAAAAGTAGGTCCAGTACACTCTTTTAAAAGAAGAACAAGTAGAAGTTATTAGTTTAATATGTCAAAAAAGATGCAAGCAAAGATGCTAATATTTTCAAAATAATTTATCACGAAAAGAGATTGGAAGCAGCCAGCCAAAAGACAAGTGAAAACACGTAGGCTAAAAGTGCTTCTTGCAGTGTTGAGTGTAAAATGTAAACCCTTTTTTTGCTTTGCTTTGCGCCATTCCATCTCCATGTGACGCTAACCTATTTAAAATTCCTCCTCACCACCTTTTTGCATTGACAATCCTTGCTCTCTTTCCAACTGATCAAAATCACAAATTCCTATTTGATGGGAGAAATAACTTTTAGTTGGGGACCAAGCTTCTCCACAGCAACCTGCTTTAATCCACTCGACTTATTTAAATGCTTCTTTCACTCATATAAAAAGTAAGAATAATAATTATCCCTAACAAATTAAAACTAACGCCACTAACAAAGGGAACAAGGTGAAAATGCAAACCAAGCCATATGCAAAGATTTCCCACTTTGACATTTGCATGCATAAGTGATATATAATTCAGTACACAATAAAAGTATTTCAGTCAAGAGAAAATATGAAAGATATGCAATTGAACAAAAATGTAAATCAATCAAACCCCATTGGAGAGATTTAAGTACGTAGTTGAATCCTAAAAAAACAAAAAAGCAAAAAGCCAATAAATGAAGGGGAGGAAAAAGAGGTAATAACAAAATAGAGTGATGAAAAAGAAAGAATTGCTTTGACCTTTGTGAGAAGAAGAATGAGTTGATGGATGGAGAAAATAAGGATGTCATGGAAGGAAGAGATAAAAGAAAGAAAATGAGAAAGAATAAAGGGTAGGAAAGGTAAGGTAAAATTAAAGAAGGGTAATTTAGACAATTCATCCTCAATTTGTTTTAAAAAATCAATTTTTTTAAAAAAATTATCTCTTTATTTTTAGCCTATTTTTGGCAATTTTCCAAATAAGATTGTTGAAAATGAAAATATCATTAAAAATAAAGCTAGACTTGTAGCTCAAGGTTATTGTCAAGAAGGATAAATTATGAAGAGAATTTTGCACCAGTTACTAAATTAGAAGCTATTAGAATATTGCTTATTTTTTCTTCTTATAAGACTTTTATTTTGTATCAAATTGATGTAAAAAGTGCTTTTTAAAATGGTTATATTGTGGAGGAAGTTTACAGAAAACAACTTTCGAACTTTGAAAGTTTTGATTTACCTAATCAAGTTTATAAGTTGAAAAAAGTTCTTTATGGCTTAAAACAAGCTCCAAGAGCTTGGTATGATAGGCTTCGCAATTTTTTACTTATGACTTTAGAATGGAAAAAATTGATAATACTCTTTTTATTAAGGTTAAAAATAATGACATGCTTGTAGTGCAAATTTATGTGGATGATATTATATTTGGTTCTACTAATTCATCTTTGTGTGAAGAGTTTTTCAATTGTATGCATAATGAGTTTGAGATGAGTATGATGGAATAACTTAGTTTCTTTCTTGGTATTCAAATCAAACAACTCAAGGAAGACATCTTCATAAGTCAGGAAAAATACACAAGGGATTTGCTCAAGAGATTCAAATTCAGTGAAGGTAAAATTGCAAAAACTCCTATGAGCACTACCACTAAGCTTGATAAAGATGAAAAAGGTAAATGTGTGGATATAAAGACTTATTGAGGTATGATTGGATCTTTACTTTATTTGACCGCGAGTAGACCCGATATCATGTTTAGTATATGTCTTTGTGCTAGATTATAATCTTGTCCTAAAGAATTACATTTGTATGCATGTTGTTAAAAGGATATTTAAATATTTGCTTGGAACTATTGATATTGAATTATGGTATCCTAGAAATGTTGAGTTTAATTTAGTAGGATATTCCAATGCGAATTTTGCCGATAGTTTATTTGACCGTAAAAGTACTAGTGGGACTTCCCAATTTATTGGTAGTTCCTTAGTATCTTGGTTTAGTAAAAATAA
Organism: Cucumis sativus; assembly: GCF_000004075.3. NCBI lineage: Eukaryota > Viridiplantae > Streptophyta > Magnoliopsida > Cucurbitales > Cucurbitaceae > Cucumis > Cucumis sativus. Next base: position 19,213,975 of record NC_026658.2, read on the forward strand.
AATTTTGGTTACTTTATCCACTACCGAAGTGTAATTTATTGCGGTTGTTAGTTGTTGTGCATAAATGCTTTGGATGAAACAAACTCTTTGTGATTTTGGATTAAAATTTGATAATGTGCCTATATTTTGTGATAATACTAGTGTCATCAATTTGACTAAGAATCCTATACATCATTCTAGAACTAAGCATATTGATATTAGGCATCACTTTATTAGAGAGCATGTGCAAAATTGTCATATTACTCTTGAGTTTGTGAGCTCTAACAGTCATTTAGTGGATATATTTACCGAGGCTTTGAGTGAAGAAAGTTTTTGTAAAAATAGGGTTAAGCTTGATATTATTCCTTGTGATGCATCTTGATTTTATATCTTACTTGATATTAATTGTTACCGAATGCATATTGATAAGGGTAGAATTAGATATTTTGTACACGTTCATAATTTTTTTTAGAGAGTTTACTTCCTTGTTATTTTTTTTTTATGATTCCAAAGGGGGAGAAGTATAAGAAAAATATGTTTATATGTTTTTATGAATTTGTTGCATAATTGTTTTTATTGAATAATGCATACGTTTTTAGGGAGAATTAATTAAGGGGGAGAAGTATCTCTTTTCCTAATTGTTTTCAAGTATGATCTTTGTGGTGAAATATATACATGAACTTTATGGTGATATACATTCTTGATATACATCTTGATAATGGAATTACTTATCGATCACGTGTCTTGCTATGATTATGTGTGTTTCAAGTCATTTTTCTTCAATAATTTGTCATCATAAAAAGGGGAAGATTGTTGGCTTATTGGCTCTTAATCTAAAATTAATTAATTATAATTAATTAATGTTTTGATGATAACAAATCTAATTTTAATTGATAATTTTATTATTTTGAATAGTCCATATTGTAGAGTTTGGAATTGATTTTGACGCCTCTTGAATCACCGAAATCGGAGTTCAAACGAAGAAAATATTGTTAAAAGAAGCTTAAAGGAAAAATACCGAAAAAGATGATGTGGCGGTCAAGTAATCAATTTGAACTAACTAGAGAAAGTCATATGAAGCAGGAGAAGTAACACATGTGGCGGTCAAGTAATCAATTTGAACCAACTAGAGAAAGTCACTTGAAGCAGGAGAAGTAACACATGTAGCTTTTGCTTTTGCTTTATTCTCTTTTAAAAAGGAAATGAGTTTAATATTAGGAGAACTTTTATAAATATAACAAACCGATAAAATATTTACCGTTCGTATAACAAAATGAAAAAGTTCATGAAACTGACAATTTTTTTTTAAAAATTCCAAGTTTATCATTTCTTATCATTGTCTTTCTTCTCTTCTCTACTACAATTTTTTTCTTTTTATCCTCTGCGATTTTTTTTTCTTTCCATTGTCCTTTTCTCTTCTTCTCCAATTTTTTTTTCTTTCCATCATGATTTTCTCTTCTTCTACATTTTTTAAAAATATTTTTGTTTGCACTTCCTTTCTAGAATTGTTTTTTCCTCTCCATCGTCATTTTCTCTTCTTCTGTAACTTTTTTTAATTTTTTTCAAACTGTTATTTGATTGTTTAAGACCGTGTGCAAAATATAAAAGATCGTAAAAAAAATCGTTGGAATATTGGACTGTTAGATGTAAACGATCGTGTACCAAAAATAGTAAAATCTAAACGATCATTTCCCAAATATAAACCATCGTGTACCAAATCTAAATGTTCGTGTACCAAAAAATTGTGAAAAACATTGTTGAGATTTAACTATCCAAATTTAAACGATCAAATCTAAATGATCGTGTGCCAAATCTAAACGCAGTATAACAAAAAAATCATTGAAATTTGGATACCCAAATTTAAACGATCAAATCTAAACGGTGGTATGCCAAATCTAAACGATAATGTACAAAGAATCTTGAAAAAAACTGTTTAGATTTGAACAGTCAAACCTAAATGATCATGCAAGAAAGAATAGCCAAATCTAAACGATCATTTCCCAAATCTCGATTATTTCCTAAATATATTACATGTTGGATGTCAATTAATTGCGAAACATTTTTGATATTTTTCATTGTGGGTTTTTTCCACTTTCAAAATTGTTCGATAGAGTATAAAAATTTTGCCGCTTTGTTATATTTTTTTAAAAAATCCCTTAATATTATTATTATCTTGTGTCTAACGACTAGTTTTAAAAAGAAGATGGTTAAGTTGTTTTATTGGCCTTTAAACAAATTATTTTAAAGAAAACATGTTATTGTATTATTATTTATCATTGTGTCTAACGTCTAGTTTTTTTAAAAGATGGTAAACCTTGTTTTATTTGGGCTTTAAACAAATTATTTTAAAAATGACATATTACTATATTATTGTTTGTGTTTGTGTCTAACGGCTTGAGTTTAAATTTCAACCATTTATTTTTCGTTTAATTACATCCAATGATCCAAAATGATTTTGGATTTCAATATCTCTCCCCTCATTTTAAATATTCATTTTTCCAAATTTTGGAAGAACTTTATTCAAATTAACAATCCTCAAAAAGTACAAAAATCACCATTGTTATTCTCTCTAAAGCTTCTAATTTTTATTCTTTTCATCTTGGCCTTGAGATAGTTTTTGTACTGTGAGGATTAATTATTGTGAGCTTCAAATTGTATACTCACTCTTGTAGAGAGTTTTCTTTTAACTTCAACATATTGTAACGATTAGATTCTAATCCGTAGAAAGAATCTTGTTTGCTCTTAAACCCAAAAAATGAGCACACTAGAAGAAATCTAGGCTTTAGTGTCAGGTGAAAAAAATAAAAAATTGTCTTTAATGTCGTTTTTGAAAATGTGGATTATAAATGTCGGTTTTAAACCAACACTAATGATAAGGGTTTAATGTCATTTTTAAACCAACATTAATGATCAGTTCATTTTTTTTTTTTTTTTGTATTTTGTAAAAACTGACATTAATGACCCCCATTTTTTATTTTTTTATGTTTTAAAAACTAAAATTTTCCCTCTCTTTCTTACTTTTTCTCTTTCTTACTTTACTCTTTCTTATAAATTTTTCTCTCTCTTTCTCACTTTTTCTCTTTCTTGCGCAAGTAGTGATTCAACTCTAATTTGTGGAAAGAGTCAAAAGAAGATTCTTAATCAAAATTTCAAGAGGTGCTTGGAAAAATGAAAGAAAGTCAAGTTTAATCGAACCACTAAAAAATTACGGTATCTTCTTTTCTAATTATTTTTGCATTTAATTTTAGTTACATATTCTTGTTGGTTGAGTTTGATTGCATATTATATTTCATTTTTTTTTATCAATCTTGTTATTAACAAAATTTAGCTAAAGTTTTTTATTTAATTTAAAAATTATCGAATTAGTAATTTAAGTTGGGCTTATTTGTTAAAAAGTTTAATTAAACCTTATTCAATCATCCCCTTTAGGGTTGCCATACCGGTCCAATAGATGTTACTATTTTCCGTGAACTCCCTTGAAGAATCTTGATGATTTCATGAATCTTGGTGATTTCATGAATATTGGTTTATGCAGACGATGAATCTTCGTCTATGTAGAAGATGAATCTCGATCGAGATATATGAATTTGCCACGAGATTTGTTGAAGAAGTCCCGAGATTAGATGAGTTTCACATGCATTTTATAGGATAATCTCGGGACCCATTGTACTCGAGATTACCACACAGAATGTGTGCAAAAACCTAATCTTGTGGCATTCTAGTGCAATGATGCTCAAGTTCTATTGCTTATTTATGTAATATCAATCGAGAATGCCTCGAGATTGCCCCAAGTTAATCATAAAATACTGCTTTACGTGTGTTTTTTCTATCAGTTGCCTCTTGTCACAAAGATCAATTCTAAGGGCTTTGTCTTGGTCAATCTCACATGTTGTTTGCACTTAGAAAGTCAATCTCGAACATTAAAAGAAATTTACACCCAAACAAGTGCACATGTTTAGGAAAACAATATTTGGTCACTTCCTAGATGTGAACTTGGTTTTTAATGGATCGCCTTTGGCACTACATCCTCTTGAGAGAGGTTAAAAAGGAACGGAACAATATTATCTTATTTAAACTACTCAGTCAAAAGGTCTTCTTTGGACAGGAGGTCTTTGATACCATAACGGAGTTGAGGGCTAGGTCAAGATGTCCCATCAAGTTTGACACTGATAAAGCCTTAAGGTTGAGACACCTCTACCTTGGCGATCGATTCAACATGAATCGACCAAAATCGGACAAAGATTATACGACCTTAAATTTTGAGAGCCATGAGGATGCCATGAAGATGTGGATCTTTTACTTCATTGAGTTAGCCATGATAGGGAGGGAAAGGAGGCAGTACATAGACTGGACCGTGTTAGGCTTCATCGATGACCTTGAGGACTTTGTGAGCTATGATTAGAGTGAGTTGGTATGGACCCAGACCCTATCTAAGGGAAGGTGGCCATGAGAGAGACATTGAGAGGGAAGGTGACCATGCATAAGAAGAAGCCCTCAAACAAGAAAACTCCAGAGTCCTATAGCCTAGTGGCCTCATATTTACCTTCCAAGTTAGTAACCTTATCTTCCTTATTATGTTTTATTTAGTTATATGTCTTTTGATTTTTGTTATTTTGTTAACTTTCTTCTTGTATATTTACGTTTGGGCATATGTGTTGGGATTTATGTCCTAAAACTCGTAAATTGTAAATATAATCCATTGACTGTTATTAATAAAGTGTTATTATTGTAATTTCAATAAATGTTATTGATTAAACATTAAGATCAAATCATGCTTTCATATAAATCTCTTTTAGAAATCATTTTGTATCGAAATCATTAATTCAAATCAGTAGAGATGTATAAGGCAACACTTGACATAAAATATTAAGGACAACACTCACAAAACTTAGAAAGAAAAGCACTCACTCTTTAACTTTCCTCTTCTCACCGAGACCAAGTGACAGTACTTTAGCATTTCAACAAAACTCTCATCATCTCCTAATTAGTTACCTAAATTCTCTATTTATACTACTCTTTGAATCTGGATTAGTCATCCAGAGTTCTTTATCTGATTGCTAGCTCATTCTTTTCAACTTTACAGTTGTAAAATTTCTATTTATTTTAGTCATGCTTAAAACTTTAATCCAACACGTTAACCCTTGTCAAATCAGATTTGATATCTTCTCGCCTAATGCCATTCCATGAATAACTTCTACCGCTTAACAACTTTCCAAGGTCTTATCGCATAACTTCTTTCGTGAACTACTAACTTTTCTTCCGAATACTTTTTCTCTTGTGAGCGTTTAGACTTAGAGGTCTTACCACAAATCCTTCTTGCGGATTGTCTTACCTTAAGCTCTTGACATGTACTAAAACTAAAACGACTTCTCGTCCAAAATGCCAAGTTAAATACTTAGTCAAAAATGTTCCTTTTAACTTTTAATTTAGGTTCGAGTCTTACATTGTAAGCTTCAAGGCAAGTCGGTGTAGTAGTTTTTGAGTGCCCATAACATGCACCATGCATTTTTGTGGCAAGCAGGAGGTGGCATAAGTTGGCATGCAAAGCTCTATAAAAGGGTGACTTTGGATGATGAGAGGAATCAAACTACTCGTGCTCTTTGATTGAAACTACTTGCAAACATCTTCTTTATGAGCCTAGTTTGCTAAGAAGGGCTGCAACACAATTACAAGGCGAGGAAACATAGTTTTGAGTTGAAGAAAGAGGAAAAGGTCATTTTCAGAAAGAATCTGAGCAGTCTTCCCTCTAGAGGGCTACATAATAAAATTCATATATTTTTTGGCTAAAATTTTATGGTAAAGAAGCTAAGATAGTTCTAAAAAGTTTGTAGAAGGAATGTTTTCATCTTGAGGTATGGATTAAAAGTTATAAGCCTGAAAGTTGAATGATGATTTTTGAAATTTCATAGTTTCTGAGTAAACCTTGGGTGGCCAAGCAACATCGCGTGAACGGGCTTGACGTGCATGTGAAAATCAGGTAAAAAGGCTATTTTGGGCATTTTGAGACACACGACATGACCAGTGCACAATCAAGCAACAAAGATGCGCTCAAATCGTATACATGGCCATGCATGCCAAGAGGTTAGCACGTGGGGAAGAATAATGTGTAGAGATGAGGGCCCGCATCGCATTTGTGCGCTCACGACAGACACGCAGCTGGGCATCTTGATGCCCTATGCACGCACACATGCTGCCTATGCCCATGCCATGTGGCCAACATTTCCATTACATGGTTTTGGAGTTGTTTTGCTATTTTTACAAATCTGATCAATTTTTGGGTATTTTTTATGATCAAGGAATTAATTAGGACTTAAATATATGGATTTGTCATATTAAGAAGAGATTGACAAAAATGCTAACTCAAAGGGGTTGGACTAAGTATTATTTGTGATACAATGAATTCCTAAAATAATTTATGATCATGTTTTTAGTGATTTCTAATAAATTTGCAAGGCATGAATGTTATAATATTTGAAAATTGATTTATGGTTTTATGTTGGTTTACAAAAGTTATTTAAAAGTTGTTTAAGACTATGATTTGAAAGCAAGTGTATGCTTTAAAGCCAAGATTTTCAAGCTTGTTTTTAATAATCCTAGACTCGAATATTCTAAGAGTACTATCTATAGAACCTATTGTGCATAAGTGGTTAATTCTACTACTGGTAGGAAAGGTCGATGAGCCTATTGGTCTATGATCGGAAGGTATTGTAAGGACCCAACTTTTCTAACTAAGTCGAGGTCATTAACTTTTGATAAAAGATCTTGATGGATACAAAATGAATATATGACATTTGGCGATAAACTGTTTTACGAAATGATGTATTTATTGATAAACTGATTTGTGTTGAAATTTATGATTTGGCGAAAAGGATTTATCAAAGGGTATTGTGAAAAGGTTTTCATAAAACTTCATTAAGTCCTTTAGACTTACGTTTTAAAATTTCATCTTCCAGGATCAAGCATTTAGGCCAAGTCAAGAAGAAGGTTAAAGAGCTCACAACGAGTTGAGAAAGGTACCAAGCGTTTAAAAGTTTTGATTAATGTCATTTATTTTGGTAAAGGTGTTGTAATTGTATGTTCATGTATAAAATGCATGTTGTTAATAATGTTTAAGTTTTGGTTGACTGCGTTAAGCTTTATCGCTTAAAGCGTGTTATTTAAAGTATTTGACGTTAAACAAGGTAAAGGATTTAAGATGAGTGTCTTTGGTGTTTAATCGAGTCAAAGATACTTAAGTCGCACTGCATCTCCCGAGAAAAGCAAGAAGGTCTGTGAGGCGAGGTGTGACACTTCATTAATTAGTTTGTCAAAGACAAACCACTCAAAACTGAGTTGTGAAGATTTTGTAGTTATCCATCAAGTCCATACCAGGACCACCCAAAAAAGGGCTATCACTACAAGAAAACGGAGATTTTGAGACACCAGAAACGACGTTGCTGGCCTTTCCACGACGTCTGTGTTAACACGTTGCTAAATACCACTTTCTGCAATTTCTAGAAAATGAACGTCGCGGAAAGTGTACTCAATAATTTATTGTTTCACTTTTCTGCGAGGTCTGTCTCAGACACGTCGCGGCAAGTCAAATGATTCGTTTTGGTCAAGGTTTTCTGCGATGCACGACGCCTCCACGTCGTGGTACATCAAACCCTAATTTCGTATGATAATCTTTCGGTGACGCGCTTCTGCAGGACGTCGCGGAAAGAGAAATGATCGTTTGAAATGATAAATCTTTTCACGACGTCATGTCCTTGTACGTCGCCAAAAGTAGAAACATCAACGAAACGATTCAACTTTTCTCGACGCAATGCTGACTTACGTCGTAGAATAGCCAACGAATTAATTTTTGTTGCTCGATTATCTGCAACGCAGTGTCCTTCGACGTCGTCGAAAGTCAAATCATCAACGAAACAATTCGACCTTCCGCGACGCAACGGTGATGTATGTAGTGGAAAGTCCAAACATTAAATTCAAATCAACACTTTCCGCGACGTGTGTTCGTGGAACGTCCCGAAAAATAAAACGAAACTTATTATGTTTCCACTTTCCACGATGTGGTTGTCCTTGAACATCTCGAAAAGTAGATAAAGGAACATAACGTTTCAAGTTTTCACGATGTGTGTCTGTGGCATGTCGCGAAAAATGAAACGAAATTTATTATGTTTCCACTTTCCACGATGTGGTTGTCCTTGAACGTCTCGGAAAGTAGACAAAGGAACATAACGCTTCAAGTTTTCACGATGTGTGTCTGTGGCATGTCACGAAAAATGAAACAAAATTTATTATGTTTCCACTTTCCGTGACGTGGTTGTCCTTGCGCATTTTCGTGACGTCAACAGCTTCCGCGTCATGGAAACATACTTTTCGCGACGTTTTCGAAGACGTTGCGAAAAGGTTGGGCTAATTCTAACCGAGATTTCATTCGGAAGAGAAGATAAGTGAGAAAGAAAGGGAGAAATCGAGAGAGAAAGTGAGAGAGTCGTTGCCGTTGTCGTTGCCGGTCGTAGTCGCCGCACTGCCACTGTCGTCGTCGTCCTTGCCGGCCGCCGTCTTGAGGTCGTTTTTTGTACTTTTTTTTGCATTTATGTTTAGGTTTTAGGATGTATGTGTATATTTAATTAATGTATATGTATATGTTCATTGTTTATGCGTTAGGATAATTTTATGTGTGTATGTGTTATGTGTACATTTAATGTGTATGTATATTTATTGTTTATGTGTTAGTATAATTTTACGTGTGTATATGTTTCCATAACCACGTGTGGGTAATCCTTAAATGGATTTGATAGATGAAATTAAAACCTTTGAAAATTCCAAAATGCTATCATGAGTATGATCAATAAACATAGTCAAAGGTTTTCAATCGTACCATAGATTTCTTAAACACAAGATATGCTACCTTAGGTTGACACCCCCACACTTTCAAATGTTTAGGTGCATAAAATATCCAAAGTGTTCAACAGTACCATTTTGTTGACTAACTCAAATTCATCATAATAGCATTCATGACTTTAACATAAATTTGTCAAACTATACATAATATTATGGTAACGATCATCAAGTATACATACAAAGTATCAAATATAGCATAGAAATAAAGTAGATAAATTCTTATGTCATATGTAAAATTAAATTTTTGGAATAAACGGCCACCTATTAAATCACGATTATTCACATTGGGACCATTTATGTAACAAAGAAACCAAAACCAAAACCAAAACCAAAATACATGTAAATTGGCAGGATATAGACTGATGACAAATCAACATAAATTAAGTTCATTAATTTACTCATTTGAGTTTTCTTTTCAAGTCTCTTTATCATGCCCTCAATTTGATGACTTAGTCAACAAATCATTGTAGAATAAATTCATAATCAAATCCATTATACAAATTTTAAGTCAAATCGAAGACAATATTGAAAATGAAGAGTATGGGTGGAAAATCTTTTTACGAATTATCAAACACAAAATTATACGAACACAAAAATCTAAATGTAAAATAAATTCACAAAATCTAGACTTAGGACTTGTATTATCGACTTTCATTGTTTATCAACTTTCCATTTCAATTGAGAAACTCAAAATTTCAAAATCTAGAAACATGATCATCAAACAATCAACAAACAATCAAACAAACAGTTTAAGCCAGCTTAATATGTTATGTTAAGACTAGCATAGATCTCTCCAAATTTGGTATCAATCAAAATAAATTATTAAAATATCTCTTAAAAATTTAGGGTTCCATCTATCTCTTAAATTCTTTCCTAATAAACCATTCATTCTAAAATTGGAAAGAATAAACCTTGCAGTCGCACGAATTGAATGGCCTAACCTATATCCACAAGTTGGAGGCAGCCTTCTCTAAATCTAATTCGTTGTGAGAACCTGCGATTTACCAAAACTAGGGGGCGACCACAATAGGGTTCGAATCACAATGTTTTCTTGTTGAGTGAATGGTTGTTTAATTTCATAGGACCAAGATGATCAAGAATCGAAGTATAACCCTTCAAACTTGCGAATCCCAAAAGCCCATTAGGGACATTTGAGAAGTTGGCCATGGTCCAGTGAAAGAGCTCAGAAATAAATTGAGCAATCTAATCTCGTTCTTGAGGTTTAGCAAGGAAGTCGTCCACCAATGATATGCATGATGCATTTATAAGCTTCTTAATCTGATTGTCAACACCCGTCAATTGCAAAGAGGAAAATTGAGCAAAAAGATAAAGCTAAGGAAAATCCTGCCACTAATATCTAGTCGCTTCCTGCACTTTCACCAAATTGTTGTAATTTATCTTTAGAAAGTGATGAAAATGTGGCAGCTAAGCATTTGGTTTTCGAATGAGTACCAAAGTAGAAAACCCTAATTTTGTTGGAAGTTACTTCGGCAACAATGCAAGCCATGGATTAAGGGAAGTGATGGACATTTGAAAAAGGAGATTAAATTTATTCATTTTTGCTTTCAAATTGTTGGAAACAAATATCAATATGTACTTGATCGGTATATATTCCATTGAAATTTACTTAATTCAATTATAGCATACTTATATATGTTAGCATTTCAAAGAATTGGAATGTTAGAATGTTGGGAAGCATATATATATATGTGTGTGTGTGTGTTTTATATAAAACTAAATAATTGGAAGGTAAAGAGTTGTAAAAGAAAAAGAAAAAGAAAAAAACTCATACCCAAGTTAAACATGTTTAGGTCATTGGAGAAAGGAGATAGAGAATTTAGAACTATTGTGCCTACTCCAATTACAAAGCTTTAAATATATATGTCTCTTCATTCAATGATCTTTACACACTATTTATTAACCCTACTTGCAATGCATTTATTATTTTGTTCATATTAATATTAAATTAAGTTAAAGTTTGCACTTCTCAAATCCCAAAACAGTATCTCATACCATGTTTTCATTCATACTCGTTTATTTATAATACAAAAATATATTTATTCTTACTGTATGTTTTCTTCTTTTTCTTTCCTTCTTTTTTTTTTTTTTTTTTTTTGTATTTTAGGAATAATAACTATTAATTTATATATGTTTAAATTCATTTTTACATAATTTCTTTTTTGAGACTTTAAATAACTTTAGTTCGCCTTTCCTAATTTTATCAAATAAAAGGAATTCTACTTAAAAAAAATACGATCTTCTTAAAAATATAATAAAACGATAAAATATTTACAGTGTATAGAACAATTTCGAAAAGTAAAAAAAGTTTAAGAAAATATATAAAAAAATGTCTCGGGCTTAATTAGTACCCACAATCTTAATATATTCGGTAAACGATCGTTTACATTGTATTATTCTTTTCTACACGATTGTATAAATTCAATCATTTAGATTTCGTTACTCAAATCTAAACTGTTTTTTTTCAAGATTATTTCTACACAATTGTTTAGATTTTTTTTAAAATTTAATCTTTTAAATTTGGCTACCCAAATCTAAACGATTTTATTTTAAAGATTTTTTTGTACCTGATGGTTTAGATTTGACTATTTATAGTACACCATATTTGGCTATCCAATATACAACCATTTTTGTTCACGATTTTTTATATTTGGCACACGGTCTTAAATAACCAAATAGTCGTTTGAAAAAAAAAAATTGAATTTTTTAAAAATAAATCTTTTATAGGAGTATTTTTAAAAATAGAAAAATAAATTAAAAATATTTACAAGTCATAGAAAAACTTTCAATTGTATCAATAATAGAAACTGATAGACTTTTATCATTGTCTATCATTGTCACTGATAGAAAAATAACAGTGTCTATCAATGTCTATTATTGATAGAATCTGAAAATTTTGTTATATGTTGTAAATATTTTATAAAATTTGCTAATTTTGAAAAAAAATTCTTTTATATTTGATAGATGATTTTGAATCAAATAACGGTTTGAAAAAAATCAAAGAAAAATTGTAGAAGAAGAAGAGAAAAAAGATGATGAAAAAAAAAACTCGCACAATAGAAAGAGAAGAAAAACGATTAAAGTAAGGATAAATCTAAAATATTAAAAAGAATAGTCACATATGGACTTTTTTATTTTATTATACACGTCATAAATATTTTGTGGCTTAGTTATATTTATAAAAATTAATATTAAATTTTAACTTTTTTTTTTGTTATATTGACGACTACATTTATTGGTCATTATATTCCACTACAAAACAAAAAAAAAAAAAAGAAAGGAAAAAGAGAATGAAAGAAAAGTAAAAGAAAAAGAAAAATGAGGATGGGAATGGACATTGTCATTTAAATCTTCTCATCCTCTAATTCACAACAAAAAGAAAAAGACAATTTACTTTGAATGAATTAAATGTTGACGTTTTGATATTGACATAAAGCTGAATGTCATTTTTATTATATAATCTGAAAGCTCGATTGTATATTTATATATTAAATAGAAAAAATTGACAAGTTATTTACGAACAAAACCATTAACTTTTAAAAAGAATTAAGTATAAATATTTTATTAAATATTTTTTTGACAATTTATCTAAAGAAATTACATTTATTTAATATATATATTTTAAAAAATGTTCATGTATTTTTTTTTACATTGTTAATTTTATTACTACGATGAACATAGTTCAATTGACATATTTCACTTTACCAACTCCATGTATTATAAAAAAAGTTGATTTAAAAAATGTAAACATCACAGAGTTTGAAATTGATAACTATTTTTTATTTAAAAAATTTAAAAAGTTCTCAAAATTTAATAAAGGATTCTAAAAAGCAAATGAGATTATTGATAATATAATAAAAATGCCACATGGGGCAAAATGCTCGAAACAAATGTCAATCCGACTCATCTTCTTTAAGTACATTATATAACAAAAAGTTCTAGATAATTATTGAAAGTAATACATGAATCAATATTTGGTGTCTTTTCAAAAATATAATAAAGCGTTAAATATTTACACGATATAAAACAATTTTTAAAATGGAAAAAGTTTACAGGCTCACAATAAAAAATATCAAGAAGCTCATGTCATTAATTGACATTCAACACTCGTAATATATTTGGTAAACGATCATTTATATATAATTATTTATTTCCTACAAGATCATCTAGATTTGACTACCGAAATCTAAACGATTTTTTTTTCAAAATTCTTTAGTACACAATCGTTTAGATTTAACTATTATTTGAACACGATGGTTTAGATTTAATAGTTTAAATTTGGGTAGTCAAATCTACACGATTTTTGTCAAGATTTTTTTATACACGATCATTTAGATTTGATCGTTTATATTTGGATAGTTAAATCTCAACAATTTTTTTCAAGATTATTTGGTACAAGATCGTTGTTTAGATTTGGTACATGATTGTTTAGATTTGATACCCAAATCCAAACAATTTTTTTAAAAATTCTTTGGTACAAATTGTTTAGATTTGACTATTTTTGGTACAAGATCGTTTGGATTTTGCTATTTAATCTGCTAATGATATTTTCTCACAATCTTTTATATTTGGTAACGATTTAAACAACAAAATAACAGTTTGATTTTTTTTTTAAAAAAATAGATCTTTTATATGAAACAATCTTAAGTCAAATAATTGTTCGAAAAAAAATAAAAGAAAAAATCCAGAAGGAGAGGAAGAGAATAATGACAACGAAAAGAAATGACAAATCTGAAATATTTAAAAAATGGTTAACTTCATGGGTTTTTTCTGTTACACAGACCGTAAATATTCTGTCGATTTGTTATACTTATGAAAATTAATCTGAATATTTTATGATATTTATACTTGTAAAAAAATAAATAGTAATGATGTTTTAATGGCTATTTGTTTATGTTTCGTAGTTCCAAGGAGTTGTTATGGATAGGGAAAAAAATATATCTACAAAATTTACCCAAAAAAAGACTTAAATGGAGTAAATCGAGTTTGATAAATTTTGATATATTTTTTAAATAGTTTTAATATTTTGTTATTTTTTAAAATGCTATTAAATGTTTTATAATTCAATAAAAATGTCAATATCCAATTCATAAAATGTAAGGAGTTGTTTGAAAAGCTAGAATGTAATCAAGATTATTGAATATAAATTTTGGATGAAGTTACATTTCAAATTTATACTAATCGGAGCCACCAAACTAGGGGTGTTCACGGTTCAGTTTGAAGCTAAAATTGCACCGAACAATAAAATGAAAAAAAAAATCTTATATGAAACCGAATCGAACCGCTCATCTGTGTTAAACTGAATGGAAACCAAACCACATATGCATAAATAAAGCCGAACCGCTTATACATGAATATTATAATTGAAATCCTTTATAAACATTGTACATAAATAAAAAAATTTACGAAGTTTCAAACATGGATTAAATCAATTCTTACAAAGTTACAAACATAGAAATTTCAAAATTATAGACATAGATGTTTCAAACATTAAAATTTGAAAGTCTATCAAAACATAGAAGTTTCAAAATCCACCTAACATAAATAAAAGTCCTACAGTCATACAAACTTCATCAAGACAATTTGTCTTTTACGTTCTTATTCTTCTCATTCTTCTCCTTCTCGTTCTTTTCTTTGATTTTTGCCCCTATACCCATTATGAAGTCTAAAAAAATCTTCTTATTATCATAGTAATGACATAATTAATTAACAAAAATGCTCTATAGATACGAACCTTCTTTTCAACCGTTGCAAGGTCCTCCTAGTATTTTTTAAGATCAACAAATTAAATATTAATTACTTTTGAACGTAGGCAATTTTATGCACATATGAGTGTCTCAACTGTGGTTGAAGCTAACGTAGAACGAAACTGATCAATCATTCTGCCACTAGTACTCAATGCAGACTCAGAAGCAACTGTGGATACCGAAATTGCTAGAATATCTCTTGCGATTTGACTAAGAACCTTATATCTTGAAGAATTTTCTTTTCACCACTCTAAAATATCAAAGTTCTCCTCACGTGTAATACGATGCTCCAATAAGTAAATATCAACTTCTTTATCCATGCACACTTAGGACATCCTCTTCATCCATATCTTCAAAATGGATGCGAAAAACGTCTGAAGCGGAAGAAGAAGTTTTAGATGTAGTGAAAAAGCTACTACTACTAGTACTAGTACTACAAACTAAAGGTTGACTCATACATGTACAATCTTTAAGCACTTGAAGTTGAGATGATGCAATCGAGCTTGAAGATGCTTCATGGCTATGATCGTTTAAAGAATATTCACTAAACAATCTTCTCAAAACAAATTTCACCTTATTTTCCACTTCTTTTGTTGGATCCATATCAAATAATTGAGTCAAAGAATACATGAGAAATTTCATCTTGTAACGTGGATTCAAAATGAAAGCAATATACAAAAAGAAATTTGTTTTTGCAGTCTTCCCCCAATGCTTATCATACTTCTCTTGCATTTTCAAAGTCATGTCATGCAATAACTTATTATCTAGACCACCTACACTTGCATATTTTTTTTTATGCAATTCTGAACGATACAAATCTCATGGAAGATAGAGTTGGAAGTAACATAAAGAGACCCTGAAAGCCTAATATTTACTTCATAGAAAACAGACAAAAATTTGGTAAATATTCTTGCAATTTTCCAATCTCTAGAAGTTGATTTATACTCGTCATTCATATGGAATATATTACAGTCTTCTAACCTCTCAAATGTATTTTCAAAATTTTTAGCAACATCAAGCATCAAGTATGTGGAATTCCATCTAGTTTGAACATCAAGACACAACATACTATTGCAAGATATGTTCTCCTCCTCAATGCACTTCTTAAATTTAGCAAATCTAGCAGGAGAAGATCTAACAAACCTAACGACATTTCAAATTCGAATCAATGTATCATTCACATCTTTTCGACCATCACACATAATTAAATTCAATATATGTGCACAACACCTGACGTGGACGAAATCCCCATCCAAGACAAATGCATGTTTGAAACATTTCTTTAGATAAACAATAGATGTATCATTTGATGAAGCATTATCAATGGTTACAATAAAAACCCTATCAATACCCTAATGCTTCAAACATTTTTTCGCCTCTTTTCCTATTGTTTTACCTTTATGATTTTGAATTTGAGAGAAATTAATTATTCTCTTATGAAGCTTCCAATTTCTATCAACAAAGTGTGTAGTCAAAACCATATAATTAATAGTTTGAATCGATGTCCAAGATCAGTCGTAAGTGAGACTCTATATCCTTCATTCACAAAAGTATCTCTCAATTATTCTCCCAAGTTAGCATATATTCCTAAAATATCTCTAGCAATTGTAGTTCGAGAAGGAATAACAAATCTTGGCTCTACTAACATCAAAGTCCCTTCCACAAATCCAAAGGACAACTCGTCAACTATGATCATCTTAGGAATTAGTCTTCGAGCATTCTCAATGGTAAATATCTTATAATTAACTTTTTTACCATCATTGTCTTTATTCTAAAATGCTAACTTTGTTTGAGTCAGATCTATTTTGTTAACTTTCAATTGAAAATGATTCTTTTTACAGTAATGTTCAAAATATACGTTCTCATAGTTAAATTTCCATTCCTTCTTAGATGACATGTATACACCGCATCACAATAATTATATTTACCATGTGGATCATCATGATTATATTAAGAGCATTTAGTAAAATGATCACATACTATAGACGTATTTTTCCTCTTCTTTCGAGATAGTTAGAGTTCTAGTGGTGTAATCGAGTTGGGTTGAGAGACATTCTCAACCGAACCCATACAAAGTATTTTCTAAAACTGTAACTAAATAAAAAACTAAGAACTGATTTCTTCATAACTTAGTTTTAATCCCGTTGTTAATAGAAATATTGGAATTTCAATTAAATTATTATTCTTAGTTATTCCCATACATAAAAAGTGAGTTAATGTAAGAATTGTGGAAAATATAGAGGGTAGGAATGGAAAGAGGAAAGAGGAATCCATTTTGTGTTGCCCTCAACTGTTGACACGTAAGCTTGAATTATTTTCCATAAATCTTATCTTGAAATATGATGTCATTAAAGTGATGTTTGAATGACGTCACTACTTTAAGAGAGCCATTCAGTAGCATTATTGCCCTCACTCAAACCTACCCCTACTGCTTTCTCTCCCACTCTTCTTCCTACCGCGTGTTGCACCCTTCCATCAAATTCACTTCTTTTTTCCTACTCAAATATTTCAAACCCTTCAATTCTCACTATGCTCTCTCAAATTTGTATTCTTTTTTTTCGTTTCACTCATCTACTCAAATCTAAATTATCATCTACAAAAATTTTGAAAAAAAAAAGTTGTTTAGATTTAACTATCCAAATTTAAATAATCATATCTAAGTGATCGTGTACCCAAGAATAGCCAAATCTGAATTATCCTATGCCAAAAATTTTCGAAAAAAATCATTTGATCATATAGTCAAATCCAAACAATCTTGGTACAAGATCGTGTACCAAATATATTACGAGTGCAAGTGGCTAATTAATCAAGTGTTGACTAGAGCAATTTTGATATTTTTTTATTATAAGTCGGTTAACTTTTTATGTTTTCTAAATTGTTCTATACAATGAAAAAATTTCAAAAGTCTTGCTAATTTATTCTATGAATTTTTTCGCCAACATAGAAATATGATTAATACATAATTTTGTTCTTTTTCTCCAAAATTTTATAAATCTCATATCTCTTCTTGACTCTCCCACTCTTATTTATTTATTTTTCAAATTTAAATATATCTTGAAGCAAATTAGAAGAACAACATTAAGTACAATAAAAAAATAGAAAACTGACATATTAATATTTAACATTTATGATAAGGTAAAATAAATAAGAAATATAAAATAATGACAACATTTGTTTATAATAAAATCTACAAAATTATAAATAAATATTTCCACAACCAATTATAAAACCCAAAAAAAAAAAAAAAAAGAAGAAGAAGAAAGAGACAATTGAGAGGAAGAGAAATAAAAACACTCCAATAAATCACAAAAGATTCCAAACTTAGAGGCCCTACAAATTTTGTGTGAATGAATTGCATCAAGCATATGAGTTAAGAAAGTGAAGTAGAATGACAATAATGCAGCAAAATGACGACGATCAAAATCTAGAAGACAATGACTTTTTGAGTTCTCCAATAAAACATTAATTTAATATCTAACATTTAACTAAAAATTGAAACCCTAGATTATTAAAAGTGATTATCTTATTTTGCATCACAGTCATCATCCAAACATAGAAGTCCACCTCCTCATCATTCCATCAGAGAGTTAACGAAATAAAACCTCCTTATCTGAGCCTTAGAAGTTCTCTAGAAGCAAGTGATATACACCGAATTGGATTATTAAAGTTACAATGTTATTTTTACCCTAAACTATTTTAATTTTTCAAAAATCATTTGTCAAATCCACTATATAACTATACTCTAAAACTACATATACTTTTTACTATCAAGTTACTTCATGTTAGTATTTATTATAAATGTTATTAAATAGATGTTCATTATATTGTGTAAAAATGTTGTGATATTTATTAAATATTATTAAATAGATGTTCATCATGTTTGCCAAAATGTTGTGTCACTCTCTCCACACCTCATGTATGTTGCCACGAGTCTTAGAGATATCTAAACTGACTTACGATGTAAGTCTTTGATTGTATTTATGGTTAAAATATGGTTCTTCATCACTCGCTAGGTATGTTTTATGATGCATGATTATGCATATGAATATGATCTCTTGCTTGTATTAAACTATATAATATGAATGTTATGATTTAATGGTGAAGGATGTTGTGGGAAAAGTTAGGAAAATGTCACCACGTCGAGATGCTTGAAGGGGTGATCAAGAAGGCAAAATAGTAGGACTAAACTTTCTAGCATTTATTTCTATCTTTTCAAATTATGAATTATGAAAGAGTATTGAAAGCATATTGATTGAGAATTTAATTTTTCTTTTCTTTTAAATGCAAAATTTGTTATTTATTCTTTTAGTAATGACATCAGCTTAGTATAAAAGGTTGGGTTATTAGAGTTGGTATGATAGGTAACTAAATCGAGAGAGAGAGATTTTATTGGGAAAGGAAAAAGAAACGAAAGAGAATTATTAAATGGTTAATAATAATAACAATTAAAGAATTATCATTATATTTATAAGTTTCTCGTAAAGCATGGGCTCATTAACTTTTCATCATCTCCTTCACCACAAAGAAACCCTAGTCGCACGCTGCCTCCCTCTCCAGTGACCCTCCATTTTGTTCTGCAGCCTTCACTGCTCACTGTTCACCATACCGTCAGGCGCGCCGTTAATTTTCATCCAGTTGCTCTCCGTTCCATCAAGCCTCCTTGTTACAAGTTTTCGTCTTCGTGTAAAAACTCAACTCTTTATACTAAGCTGATGTCATTACCATTTAAAAATCAACAAAAACTTTTTATTTAAATAAAAGAAAATACTACATTTAAAGAAAACGTTTTAAATATTCATTTAAAATAGAAATAAATAAAATGTATGAAGAAAATAAAAATAATAATTATATTATTTCGGACTCTATTTGAAATAAAAGGAAATATCTAAAATTAAACATAAGTTCTAAAATAATGTTTCAAAAAATTAAATATTGAAAACATAAATAGAATGCAGAAGAAGACTTAAATGGTTCCCTATGGCGAGCTACAGTCACTTCTCGTCATTCGCCAGCTTGCCTCTACTTCTACCTTAGCCTGTAAAATTAAACATAGAAAAGGGTAAGTATAAATTTATACTCAGAAATAGACCTACTATTAGTCCTGCTAAGTGTCTATTAAATTTCTGTTAGAGTCGTGTAAGAAGGTACCATCTACCTATTGTGCTTCCGAAGGCACGTTATCCAGTGATCCTCTAAGGACATATTTGAGCTCTCGGTGACCCTGAAGGAAACAATCTAAAGGAGAGTTGGGTTGTAAGCCGTCAAATCACACATAAAACTGGCCACACAAGCATACATAGGTGGCGATTCCGTGGGACACCCATATGGTACGACTTTAACAGTAAATCTAATAGAGCATCATAGCCTATATAAATATATCATAACATAAATGTCGTAGCTCAGTAACTCAATCATATCCTGTTTAATCATAGAATGCCTCAATTACATTGTCTCAGAGTCATAAAGTCTCAGTTATACATGTCTCTTTTAACTACCTTAATACATGATACATGCATGCAGCTTTAATGTGGGGATTCAATAGGAAAATCTCTTTCCTGGAGATTTGCTAATTAAATAATAATTTATTGATTGGCAGTCAAATTCCGTCTAAACATAAACACAAACAAAATTAATAATTTTATCAACTATCACCCATCTGTTTAATTAGACATCCAAACTTAACCAAACTTACCCCAAGACTAAGGTTGAAACCAATACAACCTTAAATGGGAAATTGCACAGTCTCAATCTTTCAACAAAATAGTGAAGCTTCAAGTAGAAATAATATTCCATCTTAAATCCATAACTTAACTCGTTTTGGACAAAATAGATAAATTATGGGAGTACCAAACTCAATCAAAAATAAGCAAACCTCACTAAGAAGTGGCTCAAAACAAGGGATGGCTCGATAAGGGCAGTCAATTCTGGTGCATGGCTTGTAGAAGAGGACCGACTCAGGTTGCTTGCACACATGCGACTGGGAGATGTGTGGCTTGATTGTGAAGAAATGGCTCGTGGAACTTGCAGTGCAAACGAGGTTGCCATGCAGATGGCTAACGACAAAGAAGATCGGCTCGGGTCTATGAACTTTGCAGTTGGCTTCGACTTCGTCGGACGGTTGGAGAGACGAAGGGATGACGACGAGAGGCTTGCCAGAACAAAGACGCTTACTCGTGGAGGCGTCGACGTCCATTTTGACTTGGCTTTGATAGCTAACCCGCGACTTGACTAGCTTTGAATGAGGTGGGTGGCTTGCAGCGGTCTTCGACGAGTAGAGTTGTTCGATGGCGACAAGAAATCTAGTGGCTAGGGTTTGAGAGTGAAGAAGGAATGGGAGGAAGATGAAGGGCAAGCATTTCAATATCATTTTAAAATAAAATAATAATGATAATAATTATTATTATTAATTTTCTTTTTCTTTTTTTTTTCAAATAACCCAATCAACTTTTTCCCTCTCCTTATTAATTGTCCAATCAAACCATTTTATTAACTTCCCTAAAATCCATTATCTTTTCAAAATAATTATATTTTCATAATATAATTATTTTTCTTTCCCTCCAACTATCCTTCATTCAACCTTTATCAAAATCATACAATATAATTAAATTTCAAAATTTAATAATTAATCAAATATTTTTTCCATAAATATTTAATTAATCCTAATCTCCACAAAACAAACAAAGCTTCCAATTATCTAAAATAACACCCAGATAAATCCAAGATAAATAAAAATCAAAATCTCCTTAATTTTTAGGTGTTACACTTTGTTTCCGTCGCTCGTAGTCGTCGTCAGAGAATTTACCAACCAAATAAAAATCAAACAATTAATTATTTGGGCTTCCAAACTTACCAACCAAATAATTATTTGTTTGATGTTGGTTATCAAATTGTTAATTTAAATCTTATTTATGTTTAGGATTTGTCTATTTGGAAAGTTTTGACTGTGACTGTTAGAAAGATTTGTTAGCTAATGTCGAGGTAAAAGATTCTACTATTAGACTTTTGAAACATAATTAAGAGCTTGCATATATTTTCCATTATGCATTAATGTAGCTAAGATGCATAATGTGACTAATATGGATGACTGTTGTTGAGGATTGATATGACCATGTTATGATGCATGATATATTAATTACATGATAAGGACGTTATGATTGATATTCATGTCATGTTATGATGTTATAATATGCTACATTCTATGGATTGTGATGCCCTGTTAACTTTGTTTATTAGGGTTGTACCTATATGGGTGTCCTTCGGGATCACCACATTTTTTTTATAATTGTGTGAGTTCGACGAGGTCACTTACAACCCGATTCTCTTAGGCATTCCTTTGGGTCATCAAAGACCAATTTCTCTTAGGTGTTCCTTCATATTCATCGAAGACCAGATGTGTTCCTACGAGATCACTAGATACTGTGTGTTCGAGAGCACGATAGTTATGGGGTACTTCCTTACAAAATCCTAATGGAAAGATAACAAACACCTAGTAGGACTAGTAATATATAGGTCTTTTCCTGAGTATATGTTTATACTCACTCTTTCTATGTTTAATTTTTCAGGCAAAGGAAGAGGTAGAGGTAAAAAGAAAAGTTGGCGAATGACAATAAGTGACCGTGACTTGCCATAGGGAAAATCTCACGTTGCTTTCGCCTTTCATGTTTTCAGTATTTGACTTTTAGTATTTTAATGAAATTTATCGAACTTATGAATTACTTTTATGTTATTTTTCTTTAAAAGTTAGATAGGGCCAAAACTAGGATTTTACCTTCAACTTTTATTTCTATATATTTATTTACGATTTATAAATGAATATTTGAAGTTTTCATTGGAAATTTAGTGTCCTCTTTTATTTTCGATATGAAAGTCTTTATTCATTTTATTAGTAATGACCTCAACTTAATATAAAGAGTTGGATGATCGTTACAATTATGCACTCATGTAATGTTTTCTCATAGCTTAGTGAAATAATGAGTTATTAATTAATAAAATATAAAAAATAACAATCATCTAGAGCAACAAGCTTTTTTTTATGTGAATGTTGTAAATTTTAATAATAGATAAAAAATAATGAATCTTGACCAATTGGAACAACTTCATTCTATAAAGTGAATGTAGTAAATTCAACAATTATGATTGAGGTTGTGACCGCGTTAGAGGAATAAAGAATTATTTTTCATGGTTGCAGTTATAATTAACCAAAATTTGAAAACAACACAAAATGATAATCATAAAAGAAGAGCTCCACAAGAAAATAGGAAAATGTAGACACAAATTTTAGATAGTGAGACAATGATTTGACCGATTCAATATGAAAAAAAATTGGACACGGTAGATTTTTAAATCTTTTGAAGAGAAAATTGACATTTGGATTGAAATAATTAGGACGAATATGGAACAGTCACCCGAATGGATATTTGTTGAAAGAAGAATATGAAAACAATCCAATATATCCGTGTTCCTTTTTCTTTTTTTTTTTGAAGAAATCATAGTCATAATTTGTTATTATAACTGTATATGTTTATGATTTAAGTATAATTGAAACTTCTAAAGAGCCTTCAAAGATAATAGAATATCTTAAGGAAGAATTTGAAACGAAAGATTTGATTAGAAAAACAAAATTTTTCTTTAGTTTACAAATTAAACATTTAGCAGATGAGATATTTGTTTATAATCAATTTATATAGAACTTTTTTTGAAAAGGTTTTATATGATTAAACAACATTCCAATGCAATTAAATACGTTCACTAGATGTGAAGAAAGATAATATTTTGACATCTAGATGATAATGAACAACATCTCGGTCTTGAAGTACCATATATTTTAGAGAAATTAGTGCACTTATGGATCTTACTAGCAATACAAGACTAGAAATTGCATCTTTAGTAAATTTATTAGATAGGCACAATTTCATGTCCAATAAAAAGGTATTGATTAAACAAAAAGGTATTGATTAATGAAGTTAAGCAAATACTATGTTATCTCTGGTAAATGACAAATACGAATTTGCTTTATTAAAAAAAAAAAATTGATTTAGTTGGTTATGCAAATTTTGGATATTAATTATGTGAATGAAATAGATTATCTATTCAAATACAAAGGAGATGTTATATCATGACTATTGGTGAAGATACCATAATAGGTAATTCCTTAAACCATGCTGAAATCCTTGCACTTCAATGGTACAGGTAATTCCTTAAACCATGCTGAAATCGCTGCACTTGAAGATGGAAATTGAGAATAATGTATATGGTTAAAATGAAGAGGTTGATTCACGTTGGATGTAAACATTTGAAAGGAGAGTATAATACATTTATAATTTAGCCAAAAAGCTTTTACTACGTCCTTAAATTTCATCAAAATATCTTGCTTCTCATACGCTCCTTGTCGGCGCTTGGCTTCCTCTCTCCCAATTAAATTCTTGTCGGTTTCTTCCCTCTCCTAATCCCTATATTTTCCCTCGCTCTCTCTCCTTTTTCCCCTAAAAACCCTTTTTTCCCCTTCCGAAATGGACGCTGGCACCGCCACCGGAAGCGACCACCGAACTCTCGACGCCGTTTACCGGCGTAAACCCACCAAGAAAACAAAACAACCCAAGAACAGATTGAAAAAACCCATCAAAGTTGTGTACATATCCAACCCCATGAAAGTTCAAACCAGTGCTTCTGGATTCATGGCTTTGGTCCAAGAACTCACCGGCCAAGACGCTGACTTTCCTGACCCCTCTAAATTCCCCCCCTCCGCCGTATGCGACGGCGCCGCCTCCACCGACCAACTCTACAATACGATATCCAGTGGCGGTGAGGACGACGGTGCTACTAATCTTATTGTGAATAGTAACAACTCTTCACTTGTTGACGAGGTGCCGGCGGAGGACGACATTCTTGGTAGCTTTTATGACGACTTTGACGACTTGATTTTTCCTTCTCCGGTAATTGGAAATTTCTCGGGGTTGCTTCCGGCTCCCGTGGCGGCGGTTGTCTATGAATCTAATGCAAGGTGAAAATATTTATTGATATTATAATGTGTGAAAGATCCTTGATCTCTTTAATTTTATCTTCCATTTTTCTATAAGCTTTTTTAATGAATATATATATATAATTGTCTATTAATTGGGGAGTTAATTGTTAACTTGTGAAAAAAATTTCAAGTTATCAAATTTATGAACACATCTATATCATAATAAAAAGATGTTTTCATAAATTAAAAGAAATTTGTGGATATTTTAGTTTATATGTTATATCTCATTATTTTGAGTAGTGTTTTTCTTAATATTTGATTGCGATTTTCTGTCACATTTTTATATATGAAGATATGTTCATTAATTATTTATAACATGTCATACATTTTACTTTAAGAAAAGAACAATAACATGGTGCATCTAGAGTGCACCAATTTTTGTACCCTTACTTCATTCCATACCAAAATTAAAATTACAAAAAAGAAACAAAAAGCAAGAAGAGTTGGTCGGTCTACAAATTATAATTGCAAAATTAGATGAGATTAACAAAACTGAGTGTCACACAAAGAAAATATGAAGTAAATTAAAGTTTGTAGGATATGTTGGAGTGCAATTTTTTAAATGGTTAAAATCAATCAAAATCACCTTAAAATATACTTTTATTCATTTAAACTATTTTCACGTTTAGATTCAATTTTCATATCGTCCAATTCAATTTTGTTTCTAAGGATTGAAAACACTTAAAAATAATTGTAATGCTTCATGAATTACTTTCAAACATGTTTTTAAGGGTGTTTCACTGAATATAAATATAGGTTTTTATGAGTATGCAGTGTATATATATATTGTTTTTCTATTATTATTGCTTGTTTGGATGGAGGGAATTGAATTTTGATTAGCTGGTATCTTCTCACACCTTCTTTTAAAGATGAGAAAGGATATGGGACAAAATAGAGAAATAATATGGACCCAAACATCAACTTTTTTCTTGTTAGGGTAATCTATCACAACAACTTGGGGAAAGGGTTGAAATGAAATAATGGAACTGGCTGAGCCATCAAATATATGATAACTCATAACCTCAGGGCCAAACACCCTAAAGACCCATAAAAGGGGTCAATGTAATAAACTTCCGTATTTATGTGATAAAGAATCTTAAATTGTTAGATAGAAATAAAATACAAATGATTATTCAGTACATACCCTCATGCTAATCTTTAAGCTTTTTAAAAAATTGTATACAATATAATAAGTTCATATAGAAAAAAATAAACAGAAAAACATACATAATAGAATGTATAAAGAATTACTTTGTTTGTTCACAGTGTGTTAGTTGAATAGAGGGAGAAAGCTTTCATTATTAAAAAAACATATTATTTTTTAGATTAAAGAGGCATCAGTAAAGTTAGCCAAAATTGTAGATACCAAAATAGCATAAAAACAAGTCTAATTTAGGCTTTGAGGGAATTACCCATGAACCACCACAGGGAGTGTGTGTTTCCCTAAACCCTATCTTATTAACCAGGTCAATGAAATCTCATATTTGGTTGTTAGGAGAACTAGATAACAGAGTGGAAAACTTGGATTACTATATGCATCCACTCATGTGTACTTCATTGTAGTGTACACACACACACACATATATATAAAAGATCCATGCATATATATATATATATTATCATTTGCATCCAAAAATTTGTATGCTTTGGAAGAAATTTGTATAGTTTGGAAGAGATTTTGATTGATTCAAAAGAAGAACCTACTTCAATACTGATATGCTCCTTAGGCACAACCCTGCATAAAATAGAAATCACACACTTAGGAAAAAGGGGGATAATTAGTTAGACCAGTCGGTGTTGTCCTAAAATTGATTGCAAAATAAAAGGGAAAATCAGTCACATTACAGTTACCTTCTAGGAGGCCCATTTGATATTTAAATTATAATTGCTCAGCAACAGTCAAGCACAAGTGGAAAATGTTGGAGTAAAGTAGAAAAACTTGAGTAGAGCCGAATATAAATTTCGGCTAGAGCTTTAATCTCGTCTAGTAAGAGAAATAGTTATGAATCTGTAGACCATCTTGTAGTGAAGGGAAGATCCCAATTGGTAGAGAAAAACCCATATATAACCTTTGGGGTTATCGTAAAAAGGAGTAGAACAAGGAACAAATATAATTGAAAATTTTATTTCTAACAATTTCTTCCTCTTTTTTCTGGGAAGGTTTAATTTTTTATAAGAAAAAAAAATACAAAAGGGTAAAATATCTATAGACTAACTAGAAAGAAAGTGATTTATAGACAAATAAACTTATTTTTTTGCCATAAAATTTTGATTACATGAGTAACCTTGTTTTCCATCTTCTCTTCTTATCTTTACATTTTACAAAAAGGCATGTGTCCAAATTTATTTTCAATAGAGTAATACAAGGAAAGATACTTCAAAAACAATATCTTACAACCCCTAGGTATAGTAATTATAGATATTCCTATTCTTTGTTGGGAGGTATTAGACTTACCTCTTCACTTGTCTAATTTTGTTTAACCATGTATAAGAAAAAAAAGTTCATAGTTATTCAATTAATTAATTAACAACGTGCTTTGATCGATTTTAGTTGATCTAGATTATTAAAAGAGTGTTCTCCGATAGTGTTGAATTGAGTTAAGATATATTTTAGTTTTAATTCAATTGTTCTGATATCCAAAAAAATCCTTAAAAACAATAAACTTAACTCGACTCATTGCACATTCCACACGTTGACTGGAGAATTTTATAAACCTTTTATAAAGTAAAACATTAAAGATAGAACTTGGAAATCGTTTAATTAAGAGATTTCATGAACCCTAGCAATATTTGTTCTTTTTGGGAAATATCTAAGTGGAAGAAGAAATTTGAACATTTGTTTTTCCAATTTATGTATTCTGTAAATGAAAGGGATTTTATAATCCAAGATGAAGACCAAAATACAAAGGGTTGAAAGGAATGAATTGAAGTAATTGAGTTTTGTCTTAAATTTAAAAAATTTATAGAAAAAGATTTAGATGTAATCATGGTTTTTTTTATTATGTTAGGTCAAAATAATACACTTTTGATTCGTGAAGTTTGAAGCGGTAGATAGCAAAACAATCGTGTTTGAAACTATATATATAATTAGGGTAAATATAACTCAATCTCGCATGAACCCAATTACTCAATTCAAATTTCTCAAAATTAAACAAATTAATTTTAAGAAAACATGTTACATAGTCTTCATTCTGCCATTTTGGAATGGGTTTTAAGACAAATTAAATAAGTTAGATTTCAAAAACCCGAAGTAAAAATTTGGAATTATAGACCAAGAAGTTGAAATTTCCAAAAGAGAGTATTTTGTAGTCTCAAGTTTCCTAAGCCCAAAAGTAAACAGCAGCTTTAGAACCTTTATATTCTCATTGTAAAAATTCAAACCCATATGGAGAAAAAGAAATCTTTTGTAAAAAAAACAAATAAAGAGTTTGGTTACTAAAATAAAATTGTCAAATCATTTATCCCATTCAACCATTAAATATTAATACAACATATTAAAGTATGCAAGTTAATAACTGTCCATAATCAGTTTTGGTTGGGGATTTGAAAGGGAAAAAAGAGAGAAAATGATTATAAAATTTGTTGGGTAACAAATTGGAGATTAAACACCATATATAACTAGAAATTATCCAAAATATGGGTAAACATATTTTTAATCCATAATAAAAAATAGTAGTAATTATCAATGAAATATTTGGTTTAGTCTATCCTAAAAAAATGGTTTAATATCAATATTGATTAAGTAATTTGTAAACGTATTTTATGTATAATTTCTCGAGGGTTTTTTTTTTATAAATATAACGAATAAAATAAAAGAAAATATTTACATTGTATAGAATAATTTTGAAAACAGAAAAAATTTATAGGCTCACAATGAAAATACAAAAAATGTTTGAGTCTACATGCAATTAATCGGCCATAGGCGCATATGTAATTCTTTTTCTAAACGATCATGATACACGGTAGGAAATTATACACGTTCATGTAGGTAGTATCAACATGATCGTGTGTAGTTCTTTTTAACGATGAAAAAAAAAACTTCAAATTTAAACGATCGTGTTGATCATGTTAAATGATTGCGTTGACTATGGTAAGCGATCATATGTATCATATCCACACGATCGTGTGTTGAGACCATGCTAAACGATCGTGTACTGACTAGGTAATCGATCGTTTATCCACTTGATCGTATAGTTCTCTTTAAACGATGAGAAATGGCTTCAGATCTAAACAATCATGTTTGACCATGCTAATGATCGTGTCTGACAAGGTAAGCGATCATTTAGATCA
Organism: Cucumis sativus; assembly: GCF_000004075.3. Taxonomy (NCBI): domain Eukaryota; kingdom Viridiplantae; phylum Streptophyta; class Magnoliopsida; order Cucurbitales; family Cucurbitaceae; genus Cucumis; species Cucumis sativus. The sequence continues at coordinate 19,242,919 of NC_026658.2, forward strand.
TATCCACGCGATCAAATAGTTCTTTTTAAACGGAAAAAAAGCTTCAAATCTAAACGATCATATTAACCATGCTAAATGATTGTGTTTGTCTTGGTAAACGATCGTTTAGCTTATATCCACATGATCGTGTAGTTCTTTTTAAATGATGAGAAAATAATTTCAAATCTAAACGTTCGTGTTTGACTAGGTAAGCGATCATTTAGATCATATCCACAGGATCATGTAGTTCTTTTTAAACGGAAAAAAAAAAAAAAATTCAAATCTAAACGGTCGTATTGACCATGCTAATTGAGCGTGTTTGTCTTGATAAGCGATGGTTTAGATCATATCCATACAATCGTGTAGTTCTTTTTAAACGACGAAAAAAGAGCTTCAAATCTAAATGATCACGTTGACCATGCTAAACGAGCGTGTTGACTAGGTAAACGATCGTTTAGATCATGTCAAAATGATATTTAAATGATCTTGATTATGAGGAAGATGAAGTTCAATATATTATTTTTAAACGATCTTGAATATTCCTAAGATTTAAACAGAAGAATAAGTCATTTAAAAATAAAAGAAAGAAAATCTGAAAGATGAGCTGAAGAAGCCTGGAAGAGAAGATGAATAAATTACAAAAAAGAAAAAAAGAAAAAAGATAAGTGACAAATCATTTGTCATGACAAGAGCAAATATGAAATTTATAAAAAAAATTTACCAACTTCATGAACTCTTTGATTTTTTATACGGACCGTTAATATTTGTATGTTTTGTTACATTTACGAACATAACCATTTCTCACTTCATATACTAAAATTTAGGTTGTATTTAGTTGAAGCTCTAAAGTAATAATTTTAATCTTAATTTTTTACAAGTAAATCAATTTCATGATGCATTTAATAGGATTATTCTAAGAAAATTTTGATCTCTCGTGCTACTTGATTGATTTTCCTAAAATGATGTTAAACATAATTTCAAAATTTTAGGATTATCTTGACTTCTTATCTATTTTTCATAATTTTTTTTAAAAATATATTTTAAATTTTGATTTGAAACCGCCAAACTATTAAAATTGCTTTAAAAATTTATAAAAATAGGTATTGTCAATATTAATTTGAATTTAAAATTTTATCATCCCTAAAAAATTGTGCTAAGATTATCCACTTATGTTATTAAATTTTTTATCATCCCCTAAAATAATGTTTTCTGCTTCATATCTCCAAAAGAATGGCAAACATAAATTTAATATTTTTGAATTATTTATATTCCAAAAAATTTATAAAATAAATTGAATATTTCATTTTTGGAAGGAATTCGTTGAGAAAAAAAGATTTGTTTTATTTAAATTGGAAAAAAAAAGGAAAAGGAAGATATTTAAGGGAAAAGTAATATAATAATATTTTCATAATTTTCTTCACTCTCACCAAACCCTAGTCGTCGACGACACCTCCATCTCTGTTCGAGCGTTCTCTGTTCAATCGAGATCTCCACCTTTGTAGCCATCCCCTCCATTCACGACCTTTGTAGCTATCCCCTCCATTCTGTTGACTGAGAACTAACCTATAAGAAAATGTTTCCTCTGTTGCACGTCGCTAGTCGTATTTTTACTTCATCTGAAGCCGAGCGTCTTTGCGCCGCTTGTTCCTTCATGCATCGCATGTGCAGTCGCACCAGTCTCCTTCATCACCATTCGTTCACTGGTATGTGGTTGATGTTTGATATTCACAATTGTATCTATATATAAACTATAATTAAAAACTAAAAAGATATTACACTTTACATTTTTTCTTTCCGACCTTGAAGGTTTTAAGGAGAAAATCCTTTGATTTGTGTTGAATGTATGAAGACTTTGAAGTTTTTAGGAGAACGAAGCTTGAAGCTTCAATCTTTTCTACAACTGATCAAAGACTTTAAAGATTTGATGGAATTTAGGAAAGCGGAATATAGTGAAGCTGGATTCTTTTCGACTTTAAATACCTAAACGTGCACAATTTTAACAAGGATGTGTTGTTTAATTATAGGGTATTTGGGTTTTAGGTGAACAATTGTATTTAGGACTATTTTTGAATTGGCTAGGGCATTTGAGACATTGTTCCATTTATTTATATTTCAAATTATTTCCTTATTCTTGTTAGGCACAAATTTATGGAATAATGTAATAATTAAATATAAACTTATATAACTATTTTCATCACCTTATTAAGAATCTTAGAAATTTATTTCGGCACTGGCAACGAGTTCTTCATCATTTCTTTTGTAATTTGTCACATATATACTGCTGTATATATTCAATAATACATACACATATTTTTTTTATGTTTTGTGATTTTTTCTTATTGTGTATATATACCAATATGTACACATATTATATATCAATTCAGTATTTTTTTATTTATTACATAAATGCTACTTAATAATTCATTTATGTTTTGTGATTTTTTACATATATACTATTGCATATATTCAATAATACATACACATTTTTTTTCTTCATGTTTTATGATTTTTTCTTACACTTATATACCACTGTATATATAGATTATGTATCCAATCAATTTTTTTTTTTTTAATTCTTACATATTTACTACTGCATAATACATATATTTTCTGTGATTTGTTACATATACTACATCATATATTCAATAATACATAAATGATGTTATCTTCAATATGTTCAATATACCCTAATGTATTTCGAATACGAAATATAAATTCTTACTAACCTTAAATTTTTGACAAATATTTTCGAAAGATCATTATACTAGTCAGTCACCGATGTTCTTCTTCACCACCATTTATACTTTCACTAATTTTCTATTATTCGGTGTCTTTTATAAAGAAAATGGATTCAATATTCAACGTATTCGAATATACGAAGAATGAAAATTTTACCTTTTTTAATAAAAAAATTATAAACCGTAACCCACATCTCTGATTGCTCTCCTTGTTGGTCCACCTTCTATAAACAAATTGATATAAGAACATTTCATTTATAAAATATACACCATATTATTCATGTATACTATACTTAGGTGGACTATATGAAAAACAATGCAAAATGAAAGAAAGAATGGACGGAGTGAGAGAAAGATCTAGGAAAGATTTTTTGAACAAAATAACCAAAATAAAAATAATTAAAGAAAAATTTTATTATAATATCACCATAATAGAATTATTCACTTACATATTTACATACAATTTCACTTACCATATTTAATAAATATAAATATTAATCATAATTCATTTTTCTTTTTCTTTTTTTTTTTTATAATTTTTAATAAATTAATAATAATAAATATGGGTAAATTAGTCATTTGATCATTATATTTGTGTAAAATATTAGTCAATTTAGGAAATTTATGAAAAAATTGAGAAATTTATGTCAATCTTGTAATATAGTATACAATTTTAGGCTATATGAGTTAAAGACTCGTAACTGAATTCATGTTGGATTATATGCTAGACAAAATAAAAATTACAATTTTGTCTGTTGATCATGGTTTGGTTCATTTTAGCTTAAAATTGAGTTGTTTTTGTTTCATTGGTCTTATTTACTTTCTAGATCAAATTTGCGTATAAAATAAGGGAATTGATGCATAAGTGTGACCATCTCGAAAAATTTCACTTAGAAAATAATAGCATTGACTTTGAGACGGGTTTGTTCGGAAGGCTAAGATTCACCCACAACACTAAAGTTATTCCTTCATTTTTTCTCAACTCTATCCTAGTGTATGCATAATTTAATGAAGCATTTATCAAATTCCATAAATTCTGAAGAGTTTTTCCCATAAACTCAATTGAAAACACTATTGAAAATCATCAAGAATGAGGGGATGAAAAACCAAATAATATCACCAAAAGTCGCTATATTTGCAATTATTTGAAAATTTAAATTACCATATCCCTAAAAATGCTACCTATTACAATTACTCTGTCTATCTAATTATCCTACGAAGTAGGAAGATTATACTTGTGTGCATGGGTTGAATTATAAGTTCGGTTAGTAAACTTTTGTCTAAACAAGCTAAAATCTAAAAATATGTGATAACTTTACTAATTTGGTAGAAGTTAGATTTTGAAAAATGTTGTCTACTATGTTTAAGTGTGTTTTGCAAAGTGTTCTATAGGTTCCTGGTGTTTGAGAATGACAAACATAGCAAAAGAAAAGATGCTAAAAAGGAAAATAAATTTTATTACCCTTTGAAATTAATTTCAAGAATTAATTGTTTCGTAATTCAATTTACATAGATGTAACAAAATTTTAAAATGTTTACGGTTCGTACAAGAAAATAAAAAAGTTCAGGAAACAAATCATTTTTTAAAAATTATTCAAGGTTTGCCCTTGCTGTTTTTGAATTTCGTGCAGCTCGAATTTCTTTCTTCTTCCTTTCCATCTTCTTCACAGGGTAGTCATCGGCAGTGTTCTTCTCTTATTCTTTTGAAATTTTCTTTTATATTTTTTGAAATCATGATCATTGTTCTACAATTATTATTATTATTTTTCATTATACTTATGCTATTATTATCTATGTTTTCGATAGATTATCAATCTTATATTATTTTTTTTCAATGTGTCGTGGACAAAGACTCGTTTACCATAGGCTTACATGATCTACACCATCATTTACTAGGGCTTTTCAAAACTATCGTTTATCATGAACTATTTGATCGTGTATCATAAACTACACACGATCTTGTATCATCATCTACATGATCGTTTATTAGGGCTTTTTCGAAATATCGTTTATCATGCATGAACTAACCAATCATGTATCATTTCTTACACGGTCGCATAAGATTATCGTTTTGAAGATCAACGAAAAGTGCGCGTGTGGCCGGTGTTGATGTTATCTACACGATTGTGTATCATTTCCTACATGACCGCGTATCATTATTGTTTAGAAGAAATATTACACACACATATAGTCGATTAATTGTGTGTTGACTGATACATTTTTGGTATTTTTTATTGTGGGTCCATGAGATTTTTCAGTTTTTAAAATTATTCTATACAGTGTAAATATTTTACCGATTTGTTGTGTTTTTTAAAAAAATCCTTTACCTGTTGGCAATTAATTTAAGGACTAATTTCAGTTATTTCTAAAATTGTTTTTAAAATTAACTTCAAAATAATTTTTTATTTTTAGAAAATGCTCTTTTATTTTCCTTCAAGTGCTCTTATTTATTATTATTATTATTATAATTTTTTTTGAGAAAAATGGTACACAAATTTTTTGTCTTTCTTTTTCCTATGTATTCTTTCTGTTTATATCTATGGTTTTCCCAACAAAATTTTGATTGATTATCTTCTTTTCTCCCATGAGTAATTGAGAGATGTGTTATCGTTCAAAAGCAACTAGCTTTCACAATTTAATATAGAGATCGTGTCGATTTTGATTCCAAGGTAATGGATTTGTTCACAACACAATCGTCGTTTAGTAATCCACATGATAGTTTTGGCACCGTTAGGTAAATACCATTTGAATATCTAATTTTTACAAATTCACCTTGTTTTCTCTTACTATCTCTATAATGACTTCTTTAATTTTAATTTATAAACAAACATTTATGTTTTGGAACCAAAATCAAACAAAAAATATAACTATTTTAGATCTCATTCAGTATCGATTCTATAGTTTTTCATTTGTGAAATTTAAAATTGTTTATTGTTGGTATGATTATTACACGTTTGTAAATGAAATTTGAACCTTTAGTAAAAGTCCGAAAGCAACAAGTTATGGAAACTATATATATATTTTTTTATAGTTTTCTAAACCTTGATGTGATGTTTTTTCCATAATACTAGTACAAAGTTAATAATAAATTAAAATGTGGAAACTTGTAATAGAAAATGTAGGGTTTACAATTAAGCTTACTTTCATTTTATTGGCAGCACTTGGGTTCGTGGAAAGATGATTAGATTAAAATCTTAATTAGTACAAGTTTATTTCAAACTTTAAACAAAAACATTATACAAAATATCTTTCTTAACTCATCCATTGTTGCAACAACAAACTTTTTTATCATAAATGCCAGGTAACTTAGGAACACAAAATCCAGCACCTTGGTCTTGTTCGATGCATTCAGTATTACACAAAAGATCTCCTTTATGGTTAGAACATGGTATAACACAATTCCATAGACCATCTCCATCCACTGCCATATGATCAAGAATTAGTATATAAATAGTACCTTTTTAACTTCAAAATTACAAAAAAATAAAAAAGGTTAGGAAATTATAATAGTTGAGAGATGGAATAATACTCGATGAGACAAAACAAGAAAATAGGAGCACAACAGCAATGGACAAAATAAAAAGCTTCTGAGTTCCCATGCCTCAAGCTTTGAATGTGTGATATTATATGAAATTGTTAATTGAGGGGATGAGTTTTCTGAAATTTGAGTTTTTAGTTATTTATAATGGTATATGTAACAACTTTGAAATTGACAGAGTGTAAAACATGGTATAAAAAAAGCATAATAACCCTGTCAATTTAATTAGATTCTAACAATAGCTTCTGATTAAGTTAGTCAGGTTTTCATTTTGTTTTTGAAATGTTAGTCTATGATTAAGGGCATATAGCCTTAGCTTGTTTACAGAGTTACGTAAAAAAGTTTGTTTAACCTATAGCCTTAACTTGTTTCCAGCTTGAAAACAGAAGAGTAGATGAGAAGTAAACATCCCTCCTCCTTGTTTGAGTAAGAGCTTCTAAATTTCAAGGATTAAATTTTGTAAAGAGGAAATAAATTATATACCCTACGCTTTTCTATATCGTTACTAAATTATTTTGTTGGATCCTTGTTGATATTATTCTTGTGTCACTTGTTAGGAAGTATAAGAGTTAAGTGTTTTTAAAGGAAAAGGACTACTTTGATGGCCGAGAAGAGTGATAAGTAGCCTAAGTATGGCTCAAGGTTTTGCGCTATGCACACGACCAAAGAATTATAGGCATGAGATAGGGAAGCATGACCTAAGTGTGGATAAGGGTGAAGATGTGAGAAGATAGGCGGCCAAGTGATAAGAGAAAAATTGTGTTGACATTTATGTCCTAAAACTCGTAGATTGTAAATATAATCCATTGATTGTTATTAATAAAGTGTTATTACTATATTTTCAATAAATGTTATGGATTATATTATTAGTTTTATCTTAATAACCCAAATCCAATACACTAACATCCTAAGTTGTTTGATGAGTCTTGAACAATATGTATAGACATACAGGGATCAATGTTCAAGATCATCTTAAAAGATTTACAATATAGAGATAAGGTTGTGTACTTTATCTTGGTAACACTGCGGATACGACCCACTTTGTTTTTGATACAAACACAATGATCCAACTCGTTCGTGTAGGTAACATGCGAATGGGGTTATTTATACTTAATGGGGCATAAGTTTGAAGCTCTTGAAAAGTTAGTAGTTAAATTAATAGCTAATAGTTATTTATACTTAATAGTTAAATTTTCTTTTTTGTAATTTAGAAGGAGTGAGGTTAAATTGTTGTTAAGTGGGTCAACAAAAGCACTTAGAAGAACAACTGTGGAGCAGGGCCTTTCTAACTTTAAAAGAAGATGATTCCCCAAACCACAACATTATAGAACCACTTTTACATAACCAGTTGTATACAACATTCCCAATGGCGGCATCTTGATCATGAACCTACCTTCTCTTCCTCATCCCTATCTCTCCCTTGCTATATAAATCCTCATTCCCTCTTCTTCTTCTCGTCTGAACTTCCATCTCCATCTTCAACTTCCTCTGTTTTCTCAACCATTCTCTTCCTTTCTCCACTCTTCACCTCTTTCTTCATCCCCTCCTCTGCTTCTAACTTCCACCAATCAACTAACATTACCAGGGGAGATGGTCGCGCTCAGATCCTCAACAATGGCGATCTTCTCACTCTTTCCCTTGACAAGATTATAGAGTCAAAGAGTCCCTAGAACTTATACATTTAAACCTCTGTAGTACGATGAATGTAAAAGCTAGATAAGGTTTTAAATACTTCATCTCTTTTATAGATGATTATTCAAGGTATGGTTATTTATACTTAATGGGGCATAAGTCTGAAGCTCTTGAAATGTTCAAGGAGTATAAGGCTGAAGTTGAAAATTTATTAAGTAAAAAGATTAAAATACTTTGATCTGATCGACATGGAAAGTACATGGATTTGAGATTTCAGAACTATATGATAGAACATGAAATCTAATTCCAACTCTCGGCTCCTGATGCACCTCAACAAAATGATGTATCATAAAGGAGAAATAGAACCTTGTTAGACATGGTTCATTCAATGATGAGTTATGCTCAATTGTCTAGCTCATTTTAGAGGCATCTAGTAGAGACTGCAATTCATATCTTGAACAATGTTCCCTCGAAAAGTGTTTCTGAAACACCTTTTGAGTTATGGAGATGACGTAAACCTAGTTTAAGGCACTTCAGAATTTGGGGTCGTTCAGTACATGTGTTAGTGACAAATCCCAAGAAGTTGGAACCCCGTTCAAGGTTATGCCAATTTGTTGGTTACACTAAGAAACAAGAAGTGATATATTCTTTGATCCACAAGAACACAGAGTGTTTGTATCGACACATACTACTTTATTGGAAGAAGACCACATGAGAGATCATAAACCACGAAGCCAATTAGTATTAGGTGAAGTTATTGATGAATCAACAAGGATTATTGATGAAGCTGGTCCTTCATCAAGAGCTAATGAAAGCAACACATCAGGTCAGGCTCTTCCTTCTTAATTGTTGAGAATGCCTTGACGCAGTGAAAAAATTGTATCACAACCTAACCGTTACTTAGATTTAATTGAAACTCAGGTTGCCATACCAGATGATGGCGTTGAAGATCTATTGTCCTATAAACAAGCAATGAATGATGTAGACAGTGACCAATGGGTCAAAACCATGGACCTTAAAATGAAGTGTATGTACTTCAACTCAGTGTGGGAGCTTGTAGATCTACCCAAAAGGGTGAAACCTATAGGGTGCAAATGGATCTATAAGAAAAAGAGAGATTCAGCTAGGAAGGTATAGACCTTCAAAGCTAGACATGTAGCAAAAGGGTACACCCAAAGGGAAGGGGTTGACTACGAGGATTCTTTTTCCCCTGTTGCTATGTTAAAGTCTATAGGGATTCTCTTGTCCATGGTAACTTTTTATGATTATGAAATATGGCAAATGGGTGTCAAGACTGCTTTTCTGAATGGTAATCTTGAAGAGAGTATCTTTATGTGTCCGTCTGAGGGGTTCATAACCCAAGGTCATGAGCAAAAAGTTTGCAGGCTGAATCTATTCATTTATGGGTTGAAACAAGCATCTAGATGTTGGAACATTAGATTTGAGACTACGATTAAATCTTACGTTTTTGACCCAAACGTTGTTGAACCTGTATACAAGAAAATCAACAAAGGTATATTAGCTTTCTTAGTACTTTATGTGGATGATATCCTTCTCATTAGGAATGGTGTAGGATATCTAAACTGACGTTAAAACTTGGCTAGCAACCCAATTCCAAATGAAAGACTTGGGAGAGACACAATATGTTGTTGGGATCGGAAGAGTAAAACGTTAACACTATTTCAAAAAATTTATATTGACAAAATGTTGGTTCAAAATTTGTGCAAAACTCTAAGAAGGGTTTACCACCTTTCAGAGCAAGTGTGTAATGGGTACGAGGATGCCCTAGTTTATTGTATTTGTATATATATGTTTTATCAATATACTTGTACATTTTACAATTTTCAACGATAGAGGATTACTTTATTATGTACATCTCATAGAGACTGAGTTTTAGTCCAATTGGGAGTTTGTTGGAATTTATTTCCTAAAACTCGTAGACTGTAAATATAATCTATTGACAGTTATTAATAAAGTGTTATTATTATAATTTGAATAAATGTTAGCCACTATAATATTAGTTTTGTTTTTAATAACCCAAATCCAATAAACTAACATCTTAAACAATTTGATGAGTCTTGAGCAGAATGTAGGGATAAGTTTTTTGCCCATAAAGGCTGAAAAAAATATGTCGAGAGTCAGTTTTTATTTTCGTCCCAAAACGTTGAAAACAGGACCAATTTCATAGCCTACGAAGAAAGAACCCAATTTAACACGATGTTCAAAGGTCTCAAAAACTCACATCTAACTACTGGTTGCATCGTTTTGAGTGATATTAAAGTTTTTTGCCCATAAAGACCGAAAAAAATATGCCAAAGAGTCAGTTTTTATTTTCAAACTAAAACGTTGAAAAAAGGGTCAATGCCATAGCCTACGAAGAAAGGACCCAATTTAGATCGATGTCAAAGTTCTCGAAAACTCACATCTAACTACTAGGTGGTCTCGTTTTGAGTGATATTAAAGTTTTTTGTTCATAAAGGCCGAAAAAAATATGCCCGAGAGTCACATTTTATTTTCGTCTCAAAACGTTGAAAAAAGGACCAATGTCATTGTCTATGAAGAAAGGACCCAAAATAAAACGATGTCAAAGGTCTCGAAAACTCGCATTTAACTACTAGGTAGACTCGTTTTGAGTGATATTAAAGTTTTTTGCACATAAAGATCGAAAAAAAATATGCATGAGAGTCAGTTTTTATTTTCGTCCAAAAACGTTGAAAAAAGGGCCAATGCCATAGCCTACAAAGAAAGAACCGAACTTAGAATGATGTCAAAAGTCTCAAAAACTCGCATCTAACTACTGGGTGGCCTCGTTTTGAGTGATACTAAAGTTTTTTGCCCATAAAGACCGAAAAAAATATGCCAAAGAGTCAGTTTTCATTTTCGCCCCAAAACCTTGAAAAAGAGGCCAATGCCATAGCCTACGAAGAAATGACCCAACTTAGAACGATGTCAAAGATCTCGAAAACTCACATCTAACTACTGGGTGGTCTCGTTTTAATTGATATTAAAGTTTTTTGCGCATAAAGGCCAAAAAAAATATGCCCGAGAGTCAGTTTTCATTTTCTTCCCAAAACGTTGAGAAAAGGGTCAATGTCATAGCCTACGAAGAAAGGACCCAACTTATAACAATGTCAAAGGTCTTGAAAACTCACATCTAACTACTAGGCGGCCTCGTTTTGAGTGATATTAAAGGTTTTTGCCCATAATGGTCGAAAAAAATATGTCTGAGGGTCGGTTTTTATTTTCGTTCCAAAACGTTGAAAAAAGGGTCAATGCCATTGACTATGAAGAAAGGACCTAGCTTAGAACGATGTCAAAGGTCTCGAAAACTAACATCTAACTACTGGGTGACCTCGTTTTGAGTGATATTAAAGTTTTTTGCCCATAAAGGCCGAAAAAAATTTGCACGAGAGTCGATTTTTATCTTCGTCCCAAAACGTTGCAAAAATGGCCAATGTCATAGCCTACAAACAAAGGACCCAATTTAGAACGATTGGATTCTACTGCAAACCCTTCTTTTCTCAAAACTTTCTCGCGAATTAACTTCTTAATCACAAAACTTCTACTAACCATAAAAGATTTTATATTTAATCCTTTATGTGGATTTATTCAAAGCACCAATTTCTTTAGTTCTTTTAGTCAAAATTTTACCTCCTATACTCAAATTGAAAACGAGTCTCATAGTAGTTGTACTGTCTATCATACATATATCTTTATTGCTCGTTTTTCAGCTATTCAGTATAAAAAAAAATATTCTCGCTTACTCATTAAACAAAATAATTACAATGAGAGAAACAAAACCTATAATATAAAAATAAAAATGAGAGATAAAAAAAATTGATTAAGATATAATCACAAAAGTAGTTGATATTTTTTCAAATATGCCAATTTTCTCTTGAAGGGATCCAAAACTCTACCACATCCAAATTTTCGGTATACTACCGGATGAGGTAAATATATTATTAATCTTATATGCAAAATCTGCTTTCACATTTTTATCTTTTTCTTGTGGAACTTTTCTTTTTTTATGATTATCATTTCACGTGGTTCTTTTGAAATTTAGATGTCCATGATGACCAATAACCACGAATAAATAAATATATTTTTTTATTGTGGTCATAAACTTGATAACAATTATCAAATTCACTTCAAGGAATGAGATTGTTCTCGTTGGTCGAAATTTATAATTTTTCATCTACCATTATTAAAATCGACAACATTTCACCGTAGAAAATGTCGGTTCTTTAGTCAACTCATATTCCTCATTTTTTTAATTAACAACACATTATTTCATTCATCTACAAGAAGACATTAGATAAATGTATAATATTTTCTTAAATATTTCTCTCAATATAGTTAGTCTCAAGCATATTTGAAACGTAGAAAAATCATTCTCTAACATATTGATTTAAGATTCTAGAGCCTCAAGTGCATCCATTTGTAATAAGCTTTTGGAAGAATAATTCATAAATAAATTGATATCTTAATTGTATTAATAATCAAATTATAAGATTTCAAAAAAATTGATATCTATTTGTATTATTAATTTGATATATATATATTTTTTCTTTAGGATAATAAACTTTAGTTGGCTAATATATCACTCAACCTTAATTTTGTTTGGCTCAATTTAATTAGGTCAATTTATGGACGTTTGGTTTGACTATTCATAGTGAAAATTTCAGTCATTTGAAATTTTTTAGTTCATACAAATAATTAACTTTATTTGAAGAATTTAGCAAATAAAATATTTGTGAGTTATTATATTAAAAATATATAATTAGTTTGAAATAAATATAAATTAATGGGATGCAAATCATATCATGCCGATTAAGTTAAGTTTTGACGTTAAATTAATTAGAATTGCTAAATATATAAGCATTGTCTAGTTGTTAAGATATTTATTTATATTTTTAGATTGGAATTTCAAACTCCATTATTATTCTTATGTTTGTTAGGCTAAAAAAATCAATAATTGTAGAGGTATACTTTACTGGCACATAACAACCCATTAATTTATTGGCACGAAACGCTTGCGTGTTGAAAGTTGACATAGTTTTTAAAAAAAGTAATGGAAATTGTTTTTCATAAATATGACAATTCGGTAAATTAAAAATACGAATATTTGCATGTTGGAATTAGAATATGATTTTTTTTAAAAAAAATACAAGAATGTGAATTTTTTTATAAAAATAATAATAAATAATATCTATGATTCTTCCAACATAATTCTTCTTCAAGCAAAGATTATTATAATCCCTTCATAATTCTTCTCAAACAATCCTTCTCCAAACAAGGATTATCATAATCCTTAATTTTTCATCACGGAAGGATTATCATAATCATTTCCTTCTCCCCATAATCCTTTCCTTCCCCCAAACGGACACTAGGAAACTAATAAAATAGAAATTCTCTAAACATCTTAATAATTTCAATTTCTTTGGATTTTCAACCCGCTGTGTCTTACAAAAACCCACTAATTAAAGGCACGAGGTGGAAGAGTTGGTATGTTCAAAACTTAATATGTAGATGTAAATAGAGATGAGAGTGAGACATGACAATCGACACTAAACATAATATAATATGAATATCTATTAAATAATATTTATAATAAAAAATTATTGTAAAAAGTTCTATTGATGGATCAAAACTTGGGTAGACTATTATAACAATTTCATGCAATTAGAAAAGAAATAGGTGAATATATTTTATAATTTACAAAAGAAATGCTTAACATATACATTTTTTTAAGAAAAAAAAATCGAGGATGAACTAAGAAGGAGTAAATTATATTTACTAAATTTGAAAGTTTAAGATAAGATGAGGTAATGAAACTCAAAATAATATTTGAACCAAAATAAAGTAATAATAATAATAAGCCTTAATACAAATCCCAACAAAACCAAACTGAGTATCTTGTGTTGTCCACTGCAAAGCGCAATGATAGAACACAAGAATATTACAGCCAGAACTCATATCTCTTTTTATCATTCTTTAATCAAAATCTATAACTTTTATTTTTTATTTTTGTCACAAAAATCATACTCATCTTCCTCTTCATTCTAAATATAGAGCACCACATGTCAAAGTTTTGTTAATCAAAAGAACGAGTCTCTCTCCCCTCTCTCTGTTTCTCTCCCTAGATTATGTGTTCTATGCCATAACCAAGCATTGAAAAAGATTTGATTGGATTACACATTTAGAAACACATTTGGTTGGTTATTGAAATTTTAATGGCCTCTAAAAAATATTAAACAAAAACCAACAAAGAATCAATGTTTATCATCAGTTTATAGACATGACCGTTTGTTCTGTTTTCATAAATTTTGGTAAACGAATGGATCAACTCTCTTTCCCCTTTCTTTTGAATCCTTCTTTTTTAACATTTTCTTAACCACAAATTCAAAAACTGAAGAACAACAAAACCAAAACCAAAACCTACAACCAACAACCATGTTACACAGAGTGAGAGAGAAAAGAAAGAAAGAAACAGAGAGAGATTTATTATTGTGGATTATAATTCACAATCATTCATTCATTCATTGATTTATTTCCTTTTTTCTTCATCTGGGTACCCTTCAAATCCATCAAACTTCAATCTTTTCTTACAAAATCCAATTTTGAATAGAAATTACCATCTGGGTATTGTAGATTTTCTTGTTTTTTCATTCCATTATGAGCAGAGAGAGTGGAGTTTTGAAGGCATGGGAAGCCACGGTACGTAAAACACAAGCGGCCAAGAAACGAGCTCACAGCATATTCGGCACGACGTCAGTAGCTCACGCCGACGATGGCGACATCGATGGCGAAGTAATAGAATCAGAATTGTATTCGGGTGAGGTTTATCACGCTGATAGAATCCTCCCCAATGGCGACTATTACACCGGCCAATGGTGCGATAGCTTCCCTCATGGACAAGGCAAATATCTATGGACTGATGGTTGTATGTACGTTGGTGAATGGAGCAAAGGCAAGACGATGGGGCGAGGCCGGTTCAGTTGGCCTTCAGGAGCCACTTATGAAGGTGAATTCAAGAGTGGTTATATGGATGGAAATGGTACTTATACAGGTTCAAATGGTGATACTTATAAAGGACATTGGGTTATGAATTTGAAACATGGACATGGAGTTAAAAACTTCTCAAACGGGGATTGTTATGATGGGGAATGGAGGAGAGGATTGCAAGAAGGGCATGGGAGATATCAATGGAAAAATGGGAATCATTATGTTGGTGAATGGAAAAATGGGGAGATCTGTGGGAAAGGGAGTTTTGCTTGGAGCAATGGGAATAGATATGAAGGGAATTGGGAGACTGGTTTGCCTAGAGGGAATGGGACTTTCAAATGGCCTGATGGGAGTTTCTATGTGGGGTATTGGAGTAAAGATCCACAAGAGCAGAATGGGAGTTATTACCCTTCTGGTTCATCTGGGAATGTGCATTGGGATCCTCAAGATGTGTATAATGTTGATTTTAGTGATTGCAAGATCTGTCTTGGGGAGAAGGTTTCAATTTTGCCATCACAGAAGAAGTTGGCGGTGTGGAGATCATCGAAGGGGGAGGATGGAGTGAAGCCGAGGAGGATGTCTGTTGATGGTAGGGTGAGTGTTGATGTTGAGAAGCCGTTAGATAGAATGCAGATGTGGGGAGGTGGGGATATGGATGAGTATGTAGCAGGGTGTTGTAGCGAGAGGACGTCGTCAGTCGGAGGAGGAGGAGGAGGCGGAGGCGGTCGAGGGGATGTGGCTGATTATATGTTGGGGCTGAATTTGGATAAGGAGGGACTTGGGACGATGCCAGCGAAAATGCCAAGATCTTCCAAGAGACAAGGAGAGACAATCTGCAAAGGGCACAAGAACTATGATCTAATGCTCAATTTGCAGCTTGGGATCAGGTAGTTTGCTGATTTCTCTTTTATGTGATCTCTTAACACAACCATAATTGCCAATATTTTTTCTTTCTGTTATGACTTGTTGATATAATAGAATAAGCATTATATATTCCCTTTTCTGTTTTTGGTACATTGTGATTGTTTTCTTTAACCATTTGTATATCTATCTGTGAGGAATTGAACAGACATTCAGTAGGAAGACCGGCCCCCACGGCTTCGCTCGACTTGAAGCCTTCGGCTTTTGATCCCAAGGAAAAAGTTTGGACCAAATTTCCCTCAGAAGGAAGCAAACACACTCCACCTCACCAGTCATGTGAGTTCAAATGGAAGGACTATTGCCCTCTAGTTTTCAGGTAAAATGCTAATTCCTTGATCTATAGGGTTGTTCCTTGAATTAGCTTCATTTATTAGCTCTGCTCTTTATAGTTTAGAACAATAGTTTGTGAATATGATTGAAGAAGGTGGATTTAAGGAAAAGCTTGGTTTGCAGTCGCCATTTTTGGGAATTGTGCTTTTGAATAGGATGACAAAAAGAGAACGCTTCTGGGATATGATTTCAAGAACAAAATTGTTAGTACTGTCATACCAAACTACATAGCCTTGTTAATGGATTTATCATTCACCTACAGAACTCTAAGGAAATTGTTCAAGGTGGATCCAGCTGATTATATGCTATCAATCTGCGGGAACGATGCGCTACGAGAACTTTCATCTCCTGGTAAAAGTGGTAGCTTTTTCTACTTGACCAATGACGACCGATATATGATCAAGACGATGAAGAAGTCAGAAGCCAAAGTGAGATTTTGTTTTCTTGCCTTATTCATTTTGAACCAATTAGAGGTGTTGTAATTTGGGCTAACTTGGCCTCACTTTGCAGGTTTTGATAAGAATGTTGTCTGCCTATTATAACCATGTGAGAGCCTTTGAGACCACTTTGGTGACCAAATTCTATGGCCTTCATTGTGTTAAATTAACTGGGCCTATCCAGAAGAAGGTAAACTGATATTTGTTTCAACACGAGCTTTATTGATAATAAGAAATTGCTTTGACTAGAATGATTTATGTGTTTTAAAACATAGGTAAGGTTCATCATAATGGGAAACCTTTTCTGCTCAGAGTATTCCATTCATCGACGATTCGACTTGAAAGGGTCGATTCTTGGACGCACAACAGATAAGCCTGAGAGTGAGATCGATGAAACAACTATCCTTAAGGATCTTGATCTTAACTTTGTATTTCGGCTTCAGAAATCATGGTTTCAAGAGTTTTGCAGGTGAATACGTTTCTTGTCAAATATCTCAACTAGCCATGTAACTTGATAAACTAGTTCATCTTTGTTTTGTCTCCTTTATGTTTATTTATTGTCTTTCATAATAGGCAAATCGATCGGGACTGCGAGTTTCTCGAACAGGAAAGAATCATGGATTATAGTCTTCTTGTTGGTCTTCACTTCAGGGAAACTTCAGCTGCTGGTGATTTGATACCTTCTGGAGCTCGCACTCCGATAGGTTGTTTGATCATTCTTTCCCTCCATCAATCACTGTCTACAACATAGTCCTTCTATCTCGAACCAAATGATGAAATGTATCTTTTTCAGGTGGGCCCGATAACGAAGTAGGTCCTCGTTTGTCGAGAGTCGACTTGGATCAGCTCTTCCTAGATCCATCCAGGTCAAATCCTTGTTGATTGCCAACTCTTTTTCAGTCAATTGTTTGTACAAAGTCTTTCATTATAACTTGGTATATAAAATGATTTTAGCTAAAGTGATCGACACTTTTGTTTCGTCTTACAAGCTTTCCTATGCTCCATATTTTGTTCTGATAAAAAAAACATGTTTACATATATGAAATTGCAGATGGTCAAGTATCAAATTGGGGGTAAACATGCCAGCTCGGGTCGAACGAACGATGAGAAGAAGCGACTGTGAGTTTCAACTAGTTGGAGAACCAACAGGAGAATATTATGATGTGGTTATGTTCTTTGGTGTCATTGACATACTTCAAGATTATGACATTAGCAAGAAACTTGAGCATGCCTACAAGTCCATTCAATACGATCCAACTTCGATATCAGCTGTTGATCCAAAGCAATACTCGAAGCGGTTTCGTGATTTCATATTTAATATCTTTGCAGAAGATGAGACAAACTTCGAATGAAAACAAGTCTATCAACTTTCGAACTACTTGTTGTGGAAGTTATTTAATTTTTAGCTGGGTCGAAAGCGGGAAGTGAAGCTAGCCGGTCGCCTGGTTACATTCTTTCATTTGTTTTATATATAGAAGCAGATCATATATCTTCTGTTTAATTATGTAAGTTATTTAGTAAATGAGATAAAAAATGAAGCAATAGAATTCTGTTTATGTAACCATTTCTGTAGTTCCATAATTACAATTACACAGAGAAAGGTATAGTCATTGATAACTGAATACACTTTTGATATCAATTTGCAACTGTATATAGAACCTCTTTTAATTTCTCTATGTTCTAATGCTTTACAAAACATATGATATGCATTTTTTTTTCCATTTTTGGTGTTCTATCATTGGATGATAAAAAATTCCATGTAGATTTGTAAGTGTATTTTACAAGGCATTGATTATTGGTTAAAGGAATACTTTTGAACAACTAAGAAATCATTTAAAATTTATGAAGTGTTTTAATTTTGAATATTTTTGGCAAGGTCAAAAATATATTCTAGGTTCTTGTAAAATAAATCTTGTAGTGTACAGTTTTAATAAAGGCAATGTGTATAATTGGATGCTTTGGTGTAGTTTGAACTACTTAAGAATAAAGAATGATTGTAGAAGAGGAAGAATTGACAAGAGATCAAAACCCTAGTTTTTTATATATATCATTCCATTGTTTTTGGACTACACTATATAATGAATAATATATAGAAAGCTTAGGAGGAACAACTCTTATCCTACACTCACCAATGACAAAGTATTCATCTAAAATATCATAAAATAACCCTTATAATTTGGACTAATTTGTACACATAAGAAATAAAGAATAAGAGAGCAAAAATGGACTTGTTGATGGGCTGCCTTAACACCCCCTGCAAACTGAGGGCAGCAACATCAACCATTGTGAGTTTCTGTTTGAATTTTTAAAAATTTGTGGCTCACAACACAATTTGTTCAGTGGCTGGAAGATGACGAACTTTTATTTTTCTTTGAAACACCAAGTCGCAAACATAATAAATATCAATCTCAACATGTTTTGTTTTGGAGGGAGTACATGATTAACACTTAGATGAACTGCACTTAAGTTGTCACACCACAAAACAGGAGGATGATGTAAGATAATATTAAGATCAGTTAAAAGAGAATGAATCCATACCATTTCAGTAGCCACAAGAGCAAGACTATGATACTCCGCTTCTGTGCTTGAACGAGAGATTATAGATTGTTTCTTGGAGCCCCACGAGATTAAGTTACCACCAAGATAAACACAAAAGCTAGAAGTGGATTTTTTTGTCATCGGGGTCTAAAGCCCAGTCAGATATGCAAAGCCATATAGATTGAGATGAGTCGACTTTTGGAGCCATAAGCCATGAGATAAGACTCCCTTTAGGTAAGAGAGAACACGTTTCACCATTTGCCAATGTAAAATAGCTGGAGAGTGCATAAATTGACAAGTTTTGTTAACACTGAAAGAGATTTTAGGATGAGTAAGAGTGACATATTGGAAGGCACCCACAACGTTTTTGTACAAGTAAAGATCATTAAAAGGTTCTCCCTAACGAGCAAATAGTATTGGACCACTAATCATAGGAGTAGCAATAGGCTTGGCTTCAACCATCTTGGTTCGATGTAGCAAATCTAAATGTATTTAGATTGAGAAAATAACATGCCTCCTTTTTCTAGATACGAGACTTCGATACCTAAAAAGTAGCTAAACTTGCCAAGATCTTTTAAAGAAAAAGTAGAGTTCAAAGACTTAATTAACTAATCTGAAACAATAGATGAACTAGCCAGAACAATGATGTTATCAACATTATCAACATATATCAAGATATAACAACAGGCAGTAGAAGTAGTTTTCACAAGGATGTGTTAGCTAGAGAAGTTCGAAAGCCAAGAGAATGCAAATAGGAACTTAACCTATCATACCATGCACGAGGAGCCTGTTTTAGGCCATATAAGGCTTTCATGAAGTGACATACCATTGGTGGAGCATAAGAGACATGAAATCTAAATGGTTGTTCCATAAAAACATATTCATGTAGGTAACCATGAAGAAAAACATTATTTACATCAAGCTGGCGAATAGACCAACCTTTCATGAGAGCAAGAGTCAACAAAACTCGAATAGTAACTGGTTTAGCAATCGAACTGAAGGTCTCCGTGAAGTCAATATTGGGTGTTTGATGGAAACCTTTGGCCACTAAGAGAGCCTTGTAACGAGCAATCAAACCATCAAAGTTTCTTTTGATTTTGAAAACCTATTTGCACCCAATGATTTCTTTTTTTGTCAACTAGCCTATGGACGAAGGTCCAAGTGTTGTTGTTCATGAGGGCAGTATATTCATCTTCCATGGCTTTCTTCCATGGTTCATGTTGTGTGTAATCAACTAAATATACCTTAGGTTTAAAAATACCACATTTACTTCGAGTCATCATAAGATGAGCATTATAGCATGAAGAGCATCAACAAGAGAAGGAGCCATAGAGGATGAAGTTTCATAAATCCCCATAGTGGAAGGAGGATCATCATATTCCTGCAAAATTGCATTAGAACTTGTATCTAAAGGATACACATTAGTAGAAATTTGATTCTCAGAATTATGAGGAACTGGAACAGAGTTGTGCAAAACTTCATTATCGTCCTTAGGGGTGGGTGCAATGATAGAAGAAATAGGTGGAAAGGAGACAGTAGTGGGAGGGAGGGAGGAGGATAAGGGTGGGTTCATAGTAGCATATATAAGGAAAGTATAATTCATCAAATAAAACATGACGGGAAATGTAAAGATGACTAGATAAGCATTCGTAACTTATGAGAGTTACTATAGCCAATAAAGGTGCATGGGCTTGATCTAAAAGATAACTTGTGAGAATCAAAAGGACGTAAATTAGGAAAACACTTGCAGCCAAAAACACGTAATGAAGAATAGTTGGGTTTGAGGCCAAAAAACTTTTCCAAATGGATGACATGATCAAGAACTGGAGAAGGAAGTCTATTTATCATGTAAATAGCAGTAGAAAAAGCTTTATCCCAAAAGGTAAGAGGTAACGAAGCTTGAGACAGTAATGTGAGACTCATGTCAACTATGTGCCTATGGTTTTTTCAATTAAGTCATTTTGTTGGAAAGTATGGGGACAAGTTAAACCATGTTCAATGCCACGTTGTGATAAGAGAGGTTAAGAGGTTTAAATTCACCACCACCATCACTTTGTAGTCGTAAAATACGAGTTTCCAACAAATTTTCAACTAGATTTTTAAATTTAAGAAAAACCGAAGATTTGGATTGGAGAAAATAAATTCATATATAATGACTGTAGCCACCTATTTTTATCTTACCAATAATTTTCTTTAAAAATAATATTAGTAATAATGGCTAAACTTTTATTTGTTTATTTTTGAAAAAAAAGGTAAAAAAAAAATAGTAATAACATATATTATTGATATCTCATTTTCATTATTTTAGGAAATAAAAAAAATAAATTTATTTTAAATAAAATATTTTAATATCACATTTATCTTATTTGTACTATTTTAGGAAAAAATAAATGAATTTGTTTTAAATAAAATCTTCTAATATCAATTTTGATTTATTTTATATCATTTTAGGGAAAAAAGAAAATTAATTTTCAACAAAAAAAATCTTTTAATATCTATTTAATTTATTTATTAATTTTTGAAAAATCTCAAAATATTTCAATTAATTTATTTTAGGAAAATGAAAATCTGTTTTATTAATATAATATCAAATTTTGATTTTATTCTTATTACTTTTTTCTAATTTGTGGTATACTCTAAATAGGGACCATTGTCATTAGAAAATGGAGAGATTTTTTTTAAAAAAAGAATAATGTGGAGGAGTTTCTTAAACAAATAATTTTTTGGAGGAGAAAATTTTCTTACAAAAAAATCTCTAGAGAAAGTGTTATAGAAATTTTTTTAGAGAATATCTGTCATTTGAAAAAAATAAAAACTTTTGCAAAAGGTAGATATTTTTATTTATTTATTTATTTATTCTTGCTTCCTTTTACTTTGATTGTTATTATTTTATTTTTTTAAAAAAATCTTAATCTTTTTCTTCTCCCTAAAATATAAAGAAAAAGAAAAAGACGTGAGACTTTTTTTTTCTTTATATTTATATATATATATATAAATATAAAGAAAATTTCATTTACTTATTATTATTAATATATTTTAATTTTTATTAACGTTTTTTTTACTGTTTTTTTTTTATTTCTGTTTTTCTTCTTTTTAACTTTATTACTGTTTTCTTTAACTTCTCTCTTTCTTTTTTAACTTTATTATTATAACTATGGCTTTCTATATATTTAAAATTTATTATTATTGATTTATTTATATAATTACTATTTATTTAATTATTTATTTATTATAATAATTATTATTATAATGGGTGGCAGCAAGGCAACTTGCAGCCACACCTCTTTTTTTTAAAAAAAAGTTTTTCTTCCTCTTCTAATTCTTCTTCCTTTTATTTCTTTTGTTTCTTTATTTCTTCTTTATTTTTATTTATTTATTTATTCATTTTCGTTATTTACCGTTTCTATATTCTTTTTATTTATTTTAAATTATTTTCATTGCATGCATAATAATTATTGTTACGTACTTTTAAACTTATGAATATTTTTTGCACTTTGCAATGTTACCATGGAATTTTATATCAATTATTTCTTTTCTTCTTATATCGTATTTATCTTTACATTTTATCATTCTAAAAAAAATCTGACGATGGAATTAGAAATATCTAGGAGTCTGTTATTTCTAAATTCTTCAGGTGAGAGAATCGGTTGTTTGGAAGCCCAAGATTCGATTACCAATATTTTTGTTTTAAAAATAAAATCTTATCTTACTTGCTTAATTTGTTGTATAATATATTTGATTCCATTACACATTATTTTCTATTGACCTAATTTTGAACATCTTTCTTAAATTTTCTTTTTTAACTGTTTAGAAATTTTTACTTTACAGTTATTCTTTTTAATTTTTCTTTAAAAAACTTTTTAAATAATTCACTTCTGTTTCGCTAAAAATATTCCTATGATGGAATCTAAGAAATTTGAGAGTCCGATTTTCTAGAATTCTTAAGGTGAGGGATCAATATCTTTGGGAGTTCGAGATTTGATCCCAAGAGAAAATGAATTTAATAAATATTTTTTAAAAAAAATCTTTATTCGAAGACTAGCCCATGATAGATTTTGAAAAATTGTAATAATTTCTCATTTTCTTAAGGTGAGAAACTTTTCTCAATAGGTAGTCTTAATTAATGGAAGATTATTCCACTTATTTTATGAGATCATTGCTTCAAATATTGGAGGAACGAGGAGTGAAATAAGACATTGGTTTAAAAATAAATTAAAAAATATTTTCAATTCAAGATTTGAAATTTGGCCACCATTTATCTAAATGGTTGTTGTGGGGTGCTAATACCTTCCCCACACACAAATGACTTTCGGACTCAACTCAATTTTTTTGCAGACCATTTTTTTAATTGTTTGCTTTATTTCGATGTCCAATCACACCGTAAAAAAAGATTGGTGACGACTCTAGGTTTTGTATAGATTTAATAATAAATATTGCTCTATCCAAGCATATAACCTCTGATCAAATAATTAGTTATACAAATAAACATAAGTCTTGGTTGACTCTAAACCAAAGTATATTTCTTTTCAATGATTAAAATATTAGTATTTAATTTACCTGCTCTCTATATAGTCTTTCATTTCTTATTTGAATCATAGTTAGATGAATGAGTAATGACTTTAAAAACAGATGAGAGACCCATTTTAAATTAATATTAAAAGGTTGTGAATAATGCATACATGAGTCAGAATTGTGAGTATTTTGAAATGGGGAAGTAGCATCCAACAAATAAAATTCATCTTTATTGCACAAACTAAACAATCATATTCTTCATTGACATTCTAGTTATGGCGGAGTAGTTTTGGCTAAGAGAGGAATATTTGCAAACCCTATATCTAAATGTATAAAAAATATTCAAAGTATTTAAAAAACAAAGAAACAAAAAGGAGTGAAAAATTGATAGGAAAAGGGAATAGAAAAAATAGATGAAGGAATATAGATATTTGAGAGAGATTCCTATTAAACATCAAATAAACATTTTTTCTCAAATTTGGTTGTATGTGTTTTTCTTTAAAACGATTTATTTTATAATCTCAATTTTTTAAAAAATAGTTATTTTAAACAAATGTCAAACACTTCCATTTATCTTAAAATGAATTATTTTAAAAATTAAACACTTCAAAAATTAATCCAACCACACAATTAAAGATGTAAATTTTACTCACAACTTATGCCTGGACATTATGCCAAAAAAAATTTACTCACAATTTTACTCACACAGATTTTCTAAGATCGCCATGCTAGAGTTCTAATTTTGTGGCCTTCTTAATCTTTAGCATTGGCAATGTTTGTTACGACTAGTTTAAATGTTCTAATTATCTCTCACATTTTAAATAAACTCAGACTTCTTGTAATTTGGATCATTCAAACACATTTGGTTGTTGACAATGGCATCGAATAAAAAAGAGGAACACAAGTGGCTGTTTGCCCAATTGTGTTCGTATGAGTCCTACTTTCAACAATTTGGTTCATTTTTCCATGATGAGGTTACTCAATCTTGTTACATAATATAAACTAAAACTTAATCGAGTGTGTGTTACTCGAAAGGGATGAAATTGAAAGTTTATATCATTAAAACATATATAATTTGCTAAAATTTGAAGCATAAATCGATGGATGATGGTATTGAAAATTATAAAACATACCTAAGTTTAGTTAGGATACAAAAAGAGTGCTACCTACCTATGAAACTGATCATTTTTTAAAAATATTTTAAGCTTTGTCATTCCTTTTCACCGTCTTTCTTCTCTTTCTTTTATGCGATTTTTTTTTGTTTTTATCGTCTTTTTCTCTTCTTCTTGTGCAATTTTTCTTTTACTAATTTTTTCAAACTGTTATTTGGTTCAAGATCGCGTACCAAATATAAAAGATTTATTTTTTTTCAAACTATTATTTGGTTTTTTCAAATATAAAAGATCGTGAAAAATATCGTTCGGATATTGGATAGTCAAATCCAAACTATCATATATCAAAATAACCAAATCTAAACGATCATATAAAAACAATCTTAAAAAAATTGTTTAGTTTTGTATAGCCAAATTTAAATGATTAAATCTAAACGATGTTGTACCAAATCTAAACGATATATTTTCAAATATAAACGTTCATTTCTTGTATAAAAAAATTATGAAAAAAAGAGAAAATATTTGACCACTTTGTTAAAAGAGGAAATTTAAATCTTTTTTTGTTGATTTATGGATATAGTATTATTGCAAATATAATTTCTGCCGGGAACAAAAAGCTAAAGATATTCCAACTATGAACTATTAATAAAATAATAATTTAGGGAGGAATTTGCAACTTTTTTCCTGTTAATATATTATTGGATTTGAAAAGATAAAAATTAAATGTCACTTTCCTTCATATGTATGAGTAAATATATACCACAATAATTGATGATAGATAACCAATTTTTTCTTTTCCTTTCTCTCTTTAAATTTTCTATAAACTAAAACAATCTAACACATATTTATGTTTTTAAGGATACAATATTATCAAAATAAATAATAAACCGTACAAAAAAAAATAAGATAATATTAAGCATTTAGTGAGAATTATATAGAAGATTATAATAACCATATCTTTCCTACCCTAAATATTATTTAAAAGTCTACAATAAGCTAGATTTACTATTTTTATCATTTTACATTCATCATTTCTTTTACTCCAACGTTCATTATTTTCTTATCAAACTAAAATAGTTTACACATCAAACACGTACTATTATAACTCAAACTAAATTAATTTACAACCAAAACACAAGTTATTACTCAACTAAAATAAGCTAGAATACTATATAACAACTCACTTATTACCTCAAACCCTCTCTTACATAGCGACTATAAATTAACCAAATTAATAATTTATAATACACATCTAACACATTCTCAACGTGATTCCAATGTATATAAAACATATTCATTCAAAACAAAATCAAAATTCTCATCCCATGCATTATTTAATTAAAATGAGATGGAAATATTTAACAAAAAATAATAACTATTAACTTCGTTATTTATTGAAATAATCATTATTAACTTCGTTATTTATTGAACAATGATTAGGTGCATCCTCCTATGTGCTCTCCACATCTCTACGACACAACAACTAATTAGAATGAAAGTTATCTTTTAAAAAAAGAAAAAAATGTCGAGTGACGGTATTTTAATGTACTACATCTTGAAGCATTCAAATTTTTCCAAACTTACACTTGAACCATTCTAATGAACACCACTTAGAAATATGAAAATAAGGTTAAGAAAGAGTTAAAAGAATTTAAAATTACTATCTATAGCAACAAAATAGACACTCAAAGTTAAATGTGTTTTGCTTGAACAATTCTATGTCGGTGGCCTTTTGAAAATTTTCTACAACTTTCTTAAGGATGACGTTGTTAGGTCGCAAATAAATATTGGAGATTAGAATTTTGAATTTCTAGTCTTGAGACATTACAAAATGTCTTCACTTTCTTAAGGATGTTGTTGTCATGTACCCAATGAATATTGAAGATTCGAATTTCCAATCTTGGTTGTGACACGTTACAAAATGCAGTCCTCACTTAAATACCTTCTTTAATTTTGTTATCTAATCCATATAGAATCTCACAATTTTTTTCTTCTATGTTATCAATGTAGAATTTTAGTTCCATTTAAAAATACACCATAAAACAATAAGAAAATATTTATAAAATATAATAAAACATCATATTTTATCAACGAGTACACAAGTAGATATCAATGAAAGTTTATTAACGTCTAATAAATAATTTTTTTAAATTTATTTTACTATCAATTTCTATATTGATAAAATCTAAAAGTTTGCTATATTTAGTAAATACGTGGATGATTAGACTATATTTGAAAATGCTTCCAAATATAATTTTAAGAAAACCAAAAATTTGCCTCAAACATTGCACCATGACCAAACCTTAGTAATGAAGAGTTAAAATAATTGTGTATGTAGAAAGCTATATAATATTATTGCCAACCGAAAAAACATTCAACTACACTAAAAAAGAATTCCATTATACATTGAACAAAGAAGAACAAATCAAGAACCAAAAATTAATTATCCTCCCACGATATATACTTTCTAATCAACGAAAAGAAGAAACAAAAAATAATCAAGCCGAGTTGTCCTCGTCGCCACCGTCAGTCTCATGGTGCTCCTCCGCCGGAACCTCCGATGGAGACAAAGCTAAGAACAAAAGCAACGACATAATCAACACCGGAACAAACAGCAGCAACACCGGCGGCGGTGGCAACGGCGGCAGCACAAGTGGCAATATCAAAAGAGACACCGCCACAACAATCAACATTGCCACTGATCTCAAACTAAAAAATCCCCTCACCATCAAACCCCACCGCCGCCGCGGAATGAAAATTTTGTATAGGACCCAATTGGGTTTTCTTCTCGTGCATATCGGAGTAAAGGCGTGGAGTTTTTATGTCTAAGAAAACACACCCACGAGAAAAGAAATGGTTTTTGTCGGCCGGCAGTGACCGGAGAATGAAGGGCAGTGTGTTTGATGTTGCGGTCAAGAGAGAGAGAAAGAGAGAGAGAGAGAGAGGGTGATGGTGGGCTAAGGAGTAGAGAGATGGGGGGATGTAATAAAGAGGAAAAAGAGTGACATGGGAAAAGGGAAACGGGCTGAAGCGGTATAGGGTTAATAGAATGAAGTCCATGTAACATAGGCATGCTCTTTTTGTCCTATGTCTTGGTGCAACCAACCAGAACATACATGAATTTGTAATTATGGATAATCACTTTTTTGGGTTACATCCCACAAAGCCATTTTTATATTTACACTTTTGCCCTTCTCTCTCTCTCTCTCTTCTCTCCTTCCACCTCTTTTTAGGAAGAATTGGCCTACCACTTACTTTGCCTTTCTATTTTTGCTTCATTTTTAAGATGATTCAGTCTGTATTTGCTTATGTCTTTCTTTTTACGTTTGGTGCAAAGTTTGAGAATTTCAATCTCTTACTTCAACGCATCCAATGCATACTTATTATCATTATTCCATTAGTTAACACTCATTTTCATCATACTTATACTTCATTTAACTCATATTTGTATTTTAAAACAACCCACTCTAAAGTACGTACGATAATAGTTCTAATTACATCAACAAACTTTTAAGTCTAAAAATGAAGTCGTTAAATGTCACGCACCTCTACCCGAAACGTGTCCCTCCTTCGTGTTATCAGGTGCATGCAAACATAATTTGGACAACTCCAATGTCTCTAATGAGATGTTTGAACACCTACTAATACTTAAATGAGCAATTGCCTCGTGAATACAAGAGCACAACGCTAAAAAACTTAAACATTTTTATTCACTCCTTGTCAAACTTAATACAATTACAAGTCAATGCTTAAAGAACTTTTAGACTTCTAAACTTAAGCTCCAAATGCCTTTCCCAACTCTTAATGTCGCAGCTCGCCTTCACGACGTAGTCTTCCTTGCTTCACTTACTTGGAGAAGGAGAAACTTAAAATGTAAACCTAATGCTTAACGAGTGACATTTTCGAAAAAATCTTTATGGGGAATACAAGTACATGCATGAATTTATTTTGCAAGATCAAGTTCACAAAACGCCTCATCATGTGCACTAAAAGCAATAAACACCACACATTAACCATTCTCACACATAGACTATTGTGAAAGCTCGTATCATCTTCAGTATCACTTGGACACTTACTGGTTCAATTCCAGTTGCTCATGCGTTTAGCTCAAATGCAAACATCTTAACACATGTGACCACCTTCTCATCACCATGTAGACCTGACAACGCATGGTTGTCTTGACATTTATGTAAACATAATAGCTAGCTCATGATAGAAACAAAACTAGTGGTTTACTTGCATACAAGAATTTCATACCAGCATAACACAAAATGAAATACTTTTAATTTGGAGACATTTCAACTTTGGAAACATTCTTTCAAAAAGTCACGCTCTCAAAGAGTATAGCATGTTGATTTCAAGAATGTTTTGATGTGTTGTGGCAAAAATAACAAAGTGACAATGTTGCCATGATGATCTAATTACATAAGAATTTTGTAATGTATTTTGATTTTTAAAGTACACAAAAATTAATGAGTACAAATTTCAAACCTAAAAAATAAAAGTGAATAAAAAAATTGTTCAATTTGATAATAAATATTTGGTTTTTTTGTTTCTTTATTTTGTTGTCTATTTTAATAATCTTTTAAAAAAATAAAAGTCAAATCTTGAAAAACTAAAATTATATGAGGTTTGATACTTTTTGGTTTTTAAAATTGATTCTATTCCCATAATTATTTTGTAATGTTTTTTTTTTTCATATTTGAATTGAGGTTGAAAATAAAAAGTAAAATAAATTTTTTATGGCATCAATTTATATAGAGATAAATGTTTGAGAATTTATAGTTCCAAGAAAGTTACATTGTTTTGAATAATACCGCCGGTACCATTGGATCAATTTGGAGCATTCCAATTTCTTAAAGTAACAATGATAACATACACACATTTCTTTCCCTCTTTTCCCATCCTCTTTTGGAGTCGCTCTTCAACCAAAATTAAATCTATCATTAATTTTGTATAAAAAAAAAAGGAAATTTATACAAGCTTTCTTTTTATTAATTAATTATTTATTTTGAGATGAACTACAATAATGGAAGACACCTTTTCATCTTTTCAAATTATCTACATTTTCTAAAAATAATATTGAATTGAAGAATGAGTGAATATGGTTTAGGGTTTAGGGTTTAAGTTTGAAATTTGAAATTTGAAATTTGTATGAGTGAATAGATTTTTCATTACAAAACAATGATAAAAGAAATAAAATTAACATCCATATATGGATGTAATTACAACTAAAGTTATAAAATGGTTTTTATAAATGAAAGTTACATAATTTAGTAAGAAACTAATCTATAACAAAAAAAAGAATTTCCTTCAATTTGTTAAATTTCAATTTCTTAAGTAGATTTTTCAAGTGTTGTTTCTAACTTAAATTTAAATGAATTTTAGGAATATTTTTAAAAACTAAGTTGTGCTTTAACTTTTTTAAATATCTCCTAAAAAGCATCGAGAGGAAGGTCCATTTATCAAAAAAAAAGAAAAAAAGAAAAAAGGATAACTTTCATAAAAGTTTTGAAATTACTTTTTAAAAAATTAGGTTAATTTTCATAATATCAAAATATTTACCGTTCATGCCATAAAATAAAAAAGCTCACTAAGATGACCATTTTTTTAAAATATTCAACATTTATAATTCATTTTCATCGTCTTTCTTTTCTTCCTCTTCTGCGGTTTATTTTCTCTCCATCGTCTTTGTTCTCTTCTTATGTCATTTGTTTTTTCAAATTGTTATTTGGTTCATGATCGCGTATCAAATATAAAATATCTATTTTGTTTTTCAAATTGTTGGTTGTTCAAGATCGTCTACCAAATACAAAAGATCTTAAAAAAACGTCTCTTAGATTTCGCTCCCAAATCTAAATGATCATATAAAAAAAAGTCAAATCTAAACGATTATGCATCAAATAATCTTAAAAAAATCGTCTAGATTCGGGTAGCAAAATTTAAATGATCAAATCTAAACAATCGTGTACCAAATATGAACGATGATATACCGAATCTACCAAAAAATCTTTTAAAAAATCGTTGACATTTGGCTATTCAAATTTAAATGTTCAAATCTAAATGATCGTGTACCAAATATAAATGATTGTGTAATTTATCCAAATTTAAACGATTAAATCTAAATGATCGTGTACAATAAATACCCAAATCTAAATATCAAAGAATCTTGAAAAAAATCGTTTAGATTTGACTACAAATATATTAAATTTAAACGATTGTCTGGAAAAGAATAGTCAAATCTAAATGATCGTTTCTAGATATATTACGCGCGTTAGATGTCAATCAATCATGCGATATTTTTTTGGTATTTTTTATTGTGGACCCGTTAACTTTTTCTGTTTTTAAAATTGTTCTATACACCACAAAATATTTTAACACTTTGTTAGATTTTTGAAAGTCCCTTTAATTATCACTACAACAAAAATAGTTTACGACAACAGTTATTTTTTGTCGAGAATAAAATCTGTGACAGTTAGTCAAAGGTTGTAGAATCTCTTACTTGAGAGATTAGCCAAACAAAATACTCCCTAGTTGACATTAAAAATTCTCTAATTAGTTCGATTTTAATCATAAAAAAAAAATCAGTATCTTAATTAATAAAATTAACAATTGATTATATCCAAAATTAACTTACCAAAATTGAAGTTGAAATCAATTATTCATTATTTAAATCTTCACGATTTGTCAAAGTGACCTTCCAAAGACATGCAACTAAAATCAATTATATTAATAACTTAATTTAGAGTCTCAATTAATTAACCTTTAATAAGTATTAAAATTTCATAATAAATACTCAAAACACTCACCTAAGTCACCAAACTTAATCAAAACCAGTGGGCGGCCATAGAAGAGGTTGTTTTAGCGAAGAAGACGAAGAACTTTTTTTTTCAATTTAAACATTTGAATGCTATTATAAATCCAAATAATAATAATAATATTATTATTATTTCTTTTTATGTTGGGATATATATATAATACGTATAGACATATTTTTTTTCACATTCTCTTTCTTCAATCATTTCTTTAAATGCACAAAATTTTAGACATTTTTAACCATTAATAATAATAAATATTTATTATTATTATATTCTCTCACCAAAATATATAATAAACATATTTACTTTTTAAATCATTATTCCCTCCTTAATTGAATCATCTTTGGTTGTCTAATCAAATTAACCCTCTCTTTTCACATTAATTATCTTATTTCCCAACAATTATAATCATATTTCACATTAATTATTTATACAAAATCAAATAATTAAATATCATATTCTACTAAAAATCCAAATTCTTAATTGAATATACATATTCATGTATATATACACATAATTAATTCAAATTCCACCAAAACTGACTTTTCCTTTTAAAATTCGAAATTAACTCAAATTCTCATCATTAAATTAACCAAGTCTTCTTGAATGAATTAGTAATTTTAAAATATCATAAATTCCAATCTGAATTATTTTAATCCAATAATTAAGTTTTAGTTTTAATTTTTAAGGAAATTTTCAAAAATAGCAACTTTTGCAGAATATTATCCACCTATAATAAATTCTATCACTGATAGTCATTGATTTACTATAGTGATAGAAGACTATCAATGATAAAATCTAAAATTTTACTATAACTTATAAATATTTTAATAGGATATTTTTAAAATAGTAAAATAAATTAAAATATTTAGAAGCTATAGCAAAATTTTGAATTCTTTCATTGATAGTTTTCTATCACTGTAGCATATCAATGACTATCAATGATAGAATTTGGTATAGCTTATAAATATGGTGTAAAATTTGATATTTTTGAAAATTTTCCTTTAAAAATTCTCCTATTTTAATTTAGTTTGCTATTTTAAAAAATTCCTCCAATCCTTAATATAACACCTAAATAATTATTTAACATAATTAATAAAAATTCCATAAAATTTTGGAATGTTACATCTTTTTACAATAATTATATTCCAATATATATATTTGACAAGGTTCTTTTAAATAAATCTTATTCATTCTCTTTCCTCATTTACCCAATAACATCAACCTCTCCTCAATCAATAGATGTCTTTCTCCAATTAATTAATTGTCTTCCAAGAATTATTTTTATTCTTTTCTATAATAATTATAAATATATAACCACGTATACATATAATTATCAAATCTCTAACAAAAATTTCCACATTCAATTAAATAAACACTCATATTGTTTAATTAAATTAAATCTCAACAACATCAAAATTTCAACCCAACAAATATTTAATTAATTCTAATTTTAAGTAACCATGCATTCTAAATAAAACATTAATGTAACCATGCATTCTAAATAAAACATTTCAAATTAATGTTTGAATAGTTTGGACGTAATTAAATAAAATTAAGATAATTAAATTCAACATTTCCATAATTTTTTGGTGTTACACGTGGTTTCCTTTTAAAAATGTTTCCAAATTAAAAGTATTTCCACTATATTTTAAATTCTTATATATGTAAATATTCTTCTATTAAATTATTGAGTTCCTTTGATTTGTCTTATGTCTCAAATTCTTAAAATACATTTGATTTATAAGTGGATTGAGTTTCAAATGAACGGAAATATTGTGATAACATGATCTTTCGACGTACCGTATGTGATGAGATATCTCACACTTGTTGTGTGTTCTGATGTGAGATGGTTTATCTTTGCTGTGTAATCTGGGATAAGATACCATATTTTTGCTGTGTGATCGAGAATATGATGTCTCATACTTACTTAGTGATCTGGTATAGGATGCCATTTGCTTTTTGTGTAATCTGATATCGGAAGACACATGTTATGTGTAATAGAATTTGATGTTGAATTGTTGTTGCGTTGAGATCACTACGCACAGCCACAACCCAACAAAAGAGTGTGATAAATCCTTAAGCTGAAAAAATGGTACAAAGATGTAATAAAACCTATAGAATGATTCTCCAATATGATTCATACGATGCATTATGCGAGATGTATTCTTATATGACATGAGCTCATTATGAATACCTTGAAAACAAATGATTTTTGTCTTATTAATAAAGTTTGATTAATGGAATTTGGATTGTGTAAATCGGCTAAACGGTTGAAATGATTATTTGAATTCAATGTTTTATTATTGAAATACATAACTATTTGTATTGCATGGCAAAACTTATTTATTATAAATATATATGTCGGTGAAAAAACCCTATTCACTAGACATTTTATCTAATTTTTCAAATGTTTTGATTTATTCCCTCCTCTCCCACCCACCCCAGGCAGCTGCGGAGAACAGCCAGTACTTGACTTATCGAATCAAACGCCTGCTATGCCATAATTGCATCACATCAACTAGTTAGTATTTTCAATCAGCTCGTATAACACAATGTTTCTTATGAGAGATGATAAGTTATTGTTTTTGAAACTTGTATATCTTAGTTTTTAGAAACTCTGTACTTGCTTTATATGTACTTTCTTTATTCAAATATTAATGAAGTATTTGTGTTTTCAAATGAGTTCGCATATCATGTTAAGTTAGTTGTGTATGTTTATTCCGCTTATTAGGCATTTTGCATGCTACCTCGCGAAGAGATTCACGTTAAATGTCTAGACGGTCATACCTCCACATATATTGCATTAAGTGATCTTGGAGAGGGGCGTGACACTAATTGATTACTTTCTTCATATATATATGAACATTTGTTTTGATTTATTCTCAATATTGAGTTTGTTTTTTTTTTTTTTTTTCCTTTTTTATTGAATCTTTGAAAAATTAGACAAGGTTGCATGATTTATTACCATATTGATCTATATATAATCATCAACTTTCTTTGATTGCATGACAGCAAAGTTAAGTTAATTTGTGAAGTTCTTTGAATAACAATTCAATTAGGTGTTGGTTAATTTAACTTGGTTGAATATTGTATTATTTGACATGTGAGGAATTAATTGTTTGTCATGCATCTTAAGCTTTTTGGTAGAACTTAATATGGTTTGATTGAGATGTTTAGAATGCATTCATCTAATTAAGTATCGTTGATTGATTAGCTGTTTTAGATTTCCAGTTAGCATATGACTAAATCAGTTCCAAATCACTAAGACACCGCCAACCTGACTCTATCTCCTCTTCTTCTTCTGTTGAGGCTGGTTTGGTTTGTTTTGTTTGGGGAACGATGTTCCCACTACTGTCTCCTCTCTTGGTTGCTCTTGATTAGAAGTTTGTTTGTTTTGATGATTTGGTTGCTTGGTTTAGTGCATTTTCCTTTATTCAGAAAAGCTTACTAAATGTGTTGACTGAAGCATAGGCACTATCCTAGGACCCATTCTTACCATTTGGGTGATTTCACTTTCCTTAACTCAAACCATCAATTTGTTTTACTTTCCTAAGAATTAATCACTTCTCACAACATAATTGACTTTATAAGTTTTATTTAGTTGGTAAGAACCTTTGAAACTTTTTTTGTGAAACGACTCTATCTTCTACTAATACTACATAGTCGTAATTCTTAATCCAATTTTATAAATTCATTTGGTTGGTTGGAACCATTGGAAAGTTCCAATCCAAGAAATTGATGGTGCTGTCACAAAAACTTATACAGAATAAAAACAACACAAATAGTAGATAGAACGCAAGCGACAATCAATTACCACTTCTTGGAGTATAGCCCTAGAACAGTGGCTACAATGCAATACACAAGTAAGGAATAACACACAATCTCTCCATTGCTCAATGAGCTCTCCTGACATTTCTATCACTCAATGGGCATTTTTTACAACTGTTGAATATGCTAAGATATATTTAAATAAGAGATCTTTTAAAAAATAGAACAAGTTCACGACCCCATAATGAAAAATATAAAAAATATTCAGCGATTAATTGGCATTCAACGCGTAATATATTTAGGAAATGCTTGGGTAATATATTTGAGAAACGATCGTTTTTATTTAACTATTCTTTCCTATCGGATCTTTTAAATTTGATCATACCCAAATCTAATCGATTTTTTTGTAAGATTCTTTGTACATAATCGCTTGGATTTGTAATCGTTTAGATTTGTAATCATTTAGATTTGGCACACGATTATTAAATTTGGGTAGTCAAATTTCAATGATTTTTTTCAAGATTATTTAGGAAGCGATTATCTAGATTTGGGAAACAGATTCGGAAAACAATCGCTTAGATTTTGCTATTTTTGGTACATGATCGTTTACCTTTGACAATCTAATATTCCAACGATTTTTTTTTCAATAATATAAAAAAATTGTAGAATGAGTGAAAAAGACTATGGAAAACAAAAAAAAAAAAACAACAAAATAACCGTTTGAAAAAAAGTTGCAGAAGGATAGAAAAAGACAATGAAAAGAAAGAAAAATTGCAAAAGAAAGAACAAACAAAAATATTTAAAACAAATGTAGAAGAGAAAAGAACACGATGGAAAGAAAAAAAATTGAAGACAAGAAAAGGATGATGGAAAGAAAATAAATGGTAGAGGAAAAGAAAAAAATTGCACTAAAGAATAGAAGAAGGACGATGATAATGATGGACAAACTTGAAATATTTTTAAAACATGATGATTTTTTTTTGGAACAAATGTAGTCTTTGTGTGAGGGCTCCATGGAATGATACAAGGAGAGAAGAGAAAAAAGTGGCTGTTGCCTTTTACAAGCACACTTGAAGAGAGTAAAATTTCAAGAGACAGGGGAAAACACAAATACCTCTACCACACTATACATGCACGCTTGTTTATCACCGGTGTGGGTCTCGTTGAATATACGTTCGGGGTGGGTAAGCTCGATTTGCTGGTGTGGATTTTATACAAACACTTGGTGGGCAAACCTAGAAGCAAAGTTCGTAAAGTTGGGAGAAGGGGATAAGAGAGGTACCAAAGACAATCTATTGATGAATCAAAATCCAGTTATTTAGAAATACAATTACTCTTTCAACTTTTCAAAAGAACCACTCTGCAGGAGAAAGAATTCCAAAATTTCCCAACAACATAGCTAAAATATATATAATAAAATTTAAACATTTTATAAAAAAGTACTTTGTTCACAATATGATGGTGATGATTTTAAAATTAATAAAAGAATTCAAAGGTTTATTTAGGGCGAAAGAAACCTAAATTTTTAAAATTGAAAAACAAAAGCATTCAAAATGAAATTGAGTTATTCCTCCTTTATACTCAAACTTGAATTAAAGGGAGGAATAACTCAATTTAATTTTGCCCCTATGTTTTGTTTTGGGTCTGAGTTTCAATAACATCATCTTCTACATTTCAAACTATTATCCATTTTGCTCTCAACTTTTGAGTTTAATTTTAATTTTTAGTTTTAAGTTCTAAGTTGTATAATTTTGCTTTAATTTTAGTTTTTAGTTTTAAGTTGTATATTTTCGCAATTGCTCTTCATGATTCAATATTTATCCTTTTAACCTCAAATTTTCACTAAATAGTCACTCAAATCACTAATCTTATTGTCTATTAAGTAATCAAAAACATTGGAACGTAATTAATTTATAATTCTTACAAGATTTAAAATTATTTTATAGACATTATTAACTGAACACAAAATGACAGAAAACCAATATTTGGAGGAAAGAATTGAGCTAAAAATGTGTAAATTTTCAAACATAGAGACAATTGAAAAAAAAAATCAAAAACTAAAAAATAAAGTTGTAACATTTTGAAATTAAAGTTAAGACGTAAATGTGTAATAGGTTGAAATTTAAAGCTCTCACATATAAAAGGAGTAAATGTGGGTGGTTTGATTTATAATTAAACATGTTGTTGAAGTAGTAACAATAATGTAAGCCATTAAAAGCATTACAAAATCCCACCATGATCCAATTAAACTGATCACCAAATAATTTAGGAGTAATGTCCTCCAACCCCATCTCCAAGCAAGAGTCTAATATTTAGGAAGTTTGTCTTAAACATGCTTGCTTGTGATTAGCACCAAACATTCAATTTTGTGAGAAAGCAAAATTATTAGATTTGGAAGACAAACCAAAAAGGTAGTTGGTTGGCTGCCTCTAATTTAAACATGGTTCAAATAATTATATATATATATATATATATATATATTACCAACTCTAAAGCTTTGTGCACAAACTTCCAACTCACAAATATATATCCTCTAATTTTGTAAAACTATATCTTCCAACCCCTATTCTCTTTTCCTTCCAAATCCCCCATTCTTTTTCTCACTATTTCCTTTTCTTCTTCTGCAAATCCAAATAAAGGACAACTATTTAACCCAGATCACAAAAACTAAATCAATATTACTTGAATTTGGTGGAGGATGTGGACATGATAGTGTATAAGATGACAAGAATAAATGAAAAGAGATCCACTTCCATATCTAAAGTAAACTATACCATATCATTGTAAAAAGTATAGGAGAGAACCTATATTGTACTATACAAAAATGTCGTCAACAACTTTCATGATGCGACTGTAGTAGTTGGAACTTGAGAAGTCGATAAGGCAAAGAAGATAAGAAGCATCATGATAACGAGAGGCACAAAGAGAAACACCATAGGCGGCGGCGGGAGTGGGGGAAGAAGTAGAGGCAACACCAAAAGGGATAGTGTCCAAAGAAACAACAAAAACATGTTGGAGTAACGGGCCATCAAGAAAGGAAAAGTAGCCCTAGCTAGCTCAAGCCTTATTTCCTCTGGTGCAAATTTGTACTTGCTTTTGCCATCTTAGTTGTAAAGTCACATCTAATAAGTCTTTGATGGTTAGTGCTACCACGGAGAGAGGAGTCTAACGATGCTGAAGGAGGCAAACGGGTTCTCGTGGTGGCATCGATGGCCGATGAGGGCGGAGGAGGGGAATTTTTGTAGCAGAAAGAGGTGGAGATGGTGGTTGAAGAGACAGGTTTTGTATACATAGTAGGATTATAGATGAGAGGGAGAGAAAGGTTTCATATATATGGCGTTCTACTATCTTTCATATATATATATATATATTCATTGCTTCTTGATTCTAAGCGCGACAATTTTGCACATCTTTTGTACTTCTAGAATACAAGATTGAAGTAATTTTTCTTTTTATTTTGAATCTCTCAACCTTGTTTTAATATCTCATGATGAATTTTGGCAGATAGTTTTGATATTTTCCTATGTTAAAAAAGGTGCCATTATTAAATTATATGTAAATATTAAAATAAAAGTGGAAGAAGGTAAGTTGGTTAGAAAGTCCATATAGAAAAATTATAGAGAGAATGTTGTAGCAGCCACAAGGTTGCATTCAGCCCCCCTCTTCACTCCCTCCCCAACCTCCACTATCCATTATTGTTTGTAATTTTCCAATTCAAAAACCTTCTTTTTCAAGTAATTATAATGAGGATAAATATAATATGACCTAACCAAACATTGCTTTTGCTTCTCTTAAATATACTTTTTCTTTTTCTTTTTCTTTTTCCCAAACTTGGTACAAAATTAACAATTTTTTATATATATATATATATATATATATAGTAATTTTATTATTATTGTTATTTTCCCATTTTATTTTGTTATATATCAAGAGTTCCTTTTTAGTTCAAAATAAAGGAGAGTAACGTATAACCATCAACTTGAGGTCATTATCTTGAAAACAAAAAAAATTATTATTATTTTGACACTTCTTTTAAAAAAAGAAAACTAGATCTTTATTTTAAAAAATAACATGAAAACATGTTATAGTTAATTTTACAAATGTTAAAGATAATAAAAATAAATAAATAAACTTAATAAAATGTTTAAGATAAAATATATACTGAAAAACAAATAATGAAAATGCAAAAGCGAGACTAAGTCTTGATATAGCATGTCAGGATTCTTCCTGTCGCTCGCCAGCTTTCTATTTTCTCTACCTCTTGTTGAAATATTAAACATATACTCGGTAAGGAACCCACTACTAGTCTCATTAGATTATTTATTAACTTTCCATTAGGAGGTATAAAAAATTATTGTGTACTACCTGATGGAACACATATGTAATCTAGTGATCATGTAGGAACACTCTAATTAGTTGGTGAAACCAAAGGAAGACACATTAATATCGGGCTGTCAGATCACTTATAAAACATGGCACGACAGACCGGTGGTCCCATCAAATTTCTACATCATAGATCTGTGAAAGGTGGTGATCCTAAGGGACACCATACATGTAGGTACACATCTAATAGCCAAAGTTAACATACATCACAATCCAAAGCATGTAGCAAACATCGTAAACATGACATGAAACATCAATCAAAAAGTCCATAATCATGTCATCTATATAACAAGCATAATCATCATATAATATCAACCATCAACTACAACATCACATTATACATTTTAGCTACATCAATGCATAATATTAAGTACATGCAAGCTCTTAAATTCTTTTTCTTTTCAATTTAGGCATTCAAATATCACTTATAAATGCAAATAATAATATTTATCATTATTATTTCTTTTTTTTAAAATGCTATTTGGTTCAAGATCATGTACCAAATAAAAAGATATTGGTACACGATCTTAAATTAGTATCATTTTCTACACGATCATGTGTCATGATTATATTGTTTAGAAAAAAAATTACGCGCGCGAGTGGCCAATTAATCGCATGTTGATTGGACTTTTTTTTTTTGTATTTTTAATTATTGATATGTGAGTTTTTTTCGTTTTTTAAATTACTCTATACAATGTAAATATTTTGCCGATTTATTGTAATTTTTAAAAGACCCTTTAATAATAATAATAATACTTTTTTATTGTTGTTACTATTATTCTCTCACCAAAATATCTAATAAGCATATATATATATTTATTTAAATCCTTCTTCCCTTTCCTAATTATTATATTTCATAATGTAATTAACTTTAATTTTTCATATTAATTATTTATACAAAACTAAATAATTAATATTATAATCTACCTAAAATTCAAATTCTTAATTAAACATACATACTCGTATATGTAACAATCCAAACTCTTAAATCAGGCTAAGATCATTACTCAAAAGACAAATAACAAAAGACATTTTCTTGACCGGAAGATTTAATTAATTTTTAAAGAAAATATGTCATAAGCAAAATGTCTAAAATTAAAGAAAATATAGAGAAATAAATAAGATAAAACTTTAAATAAAATGTTTAAAATAAAAAATACCGAAAAACTGATAAAGAGAAAATGCACAAACTAAATGAGGTCCCCATATGGCATGTCACGGGTCTTTTCTGTCGCTTGCCAAGTTTTCAGATCCTCTACCTTTGGTCTGAAATGTTAAATATAGAAAAGAATGAGTACATAAAATATACTCAATAAGAGACCCACTATTAGTCCTGCTAAGTGATTTGTTAATTTTCTGTTAGAAACATAATAATAATGTCGTGTGTCCAATAGAGCACACCTAGGCGAGTGAGACCGTACAAACACCCTTAGTAGTACGAGGGATCGTAGGTACACACTCTGAAACATGTCTGTGATACATAGGTATACCCTTAATCGTGCGGGTGATTCTGTGAGAACATGCACCCCTTGTCATATCCCATTCGGAGCACCTCCTCGCTAAGTCCATGATATGGCATGAAGTCAACTGATATCACTCTAAATGGCACCATCTGACCCTCAACCTAGCTTTAACTTTTAAAAGAAAAAACAAGTGGAAGCTAAAAGACATAACTTAAAACACACCTGAGTGCAACTCGTTTCAATTACACAAAGTTGAAATAAGTTTTACACACATTTATAAAAAGCAACCAAAATATTATTTTAAGCCTTTCTTAACTCTACCTTCATGTTTTTGAGATCTCTATCTCTTTCATTTAGATGTAATATCGGTTCATTCACATGTTCCTTTACTATACTTGAGCATCACATGATTAAACACTAATTACTCCAAACTTCAGTAGGAAAAAAAAATGCATTTTGCCGTGAACTTGGACTTGTTTTAAAAGAATAATTTTACTTTTTAATCATTTGAAATTTGTTCAAAATTAAAGGATTTGTCTCTTTTAAAGGATAAATTGTCAAAATCACTATCGTAGTAGTTGCAATTATACCTTCAAACGTCCAATTGTAAAAGTTAAATCTTCATGCTTATACAAACATTATAATTGAACTCTCCAATTTACATAATTATAAAATTTTAACTCAATACATTTAATGATGAAAATTAGATCCTAACTAGCTAGTTCAAAATTTGAGTTGTAAAATTATGTCGTCATACCTATACAATTATTAAAGTTAGGAAAATTGCATCAAATGACAAAAACATTTAGAAAAAAAATAGTTTATGACACTTATTTTTGTGCACATTGTGAATATGACAAAATTAGTGATATTAAACATCATTTATAGGGCTATCAGACAGTAATCTTATAGCATTATCGACTTTTTAATTTACTAATTTTGCAATTTAGAAAATGTAGTGACATTGACCTTATTATCATTTTTTTTTCTTTTTGTAATTTTTGCAAGTGCCATTAAAATTATACCTATAAACTTCCAAATCCATAAAATCTAAATCCTAAACATTTAATTTTGGTTTAGTTCCAATATTGATAATTAAAATTGATTATGAGAAAATATGGTTCATACAAATTTGACCTTTAAACATTTTAATACTATAATAGCCTAAATTAAGGATATCTATTTATATATTAGACACGATATTACTATAATTTTCATAAAAGAACTCATAGACAAATTTATACAAATATTGAATCCAAATGACAAAATTATCCATATTTAATATTAATATTAGAAAAAAAAATAAAGAAAGTGGAGAATTTTTTTATTTTTATTTAATTTTAAGATCGTCTTTTATTAGATATTTTTTGTAAATATATAGTATATAATTAATTCAACTACGGTAAGGTTCTAATAAAAAAATTTCCCCAATTATTTTTATTTCGGTGATTTTAGTCGAAATTTCTTTCAATAAACTCTCTTTTCGTCTGATCTCTCTTTCTGTCTAATCTCTCTTTCTGTCTGATCTCTCTACTATTCATCTCCTTCAAGCTTTTTAGTGAGCGCATTGTATGTTCTAAATAATACTACATATATTTTAAATATTACAACATATATGAATAAGTATGATAGACATAATATATGATATATTATATAGTATATGATGTATATCATTCAGCGTTTTAGTAATCTATTATGAACTTATCTCTTTATTTTCTCCTTTCTCCCTTGTTGCTTTTTTCCCTTTTAGTTTCTTTTTTTCTTCTTCTTTTCTTGTTCTATCTTCATTCAATCTCTTCCTTTTCCTTGGTACTTACATTTTGATATAAGTTTTTATTTTCACATAATGTAAAATTTGTTACAAAATTAAAATACAATGTAAAATATGCACACATACATTGTTATCTTCAGCGACAAACTATATTTCATAATTTTATACACATAATTAATAATATGAAACAAATATGCACTCATCGAAAAAATTTGAAGGGGATGAACAAAATAAGAAATAATAGACGGTGAGTGGGATCAGACGACAAGAGAGAGATGAGATGGAGAAAAGAATATTTGAACAAAATTATTCGAAGAAAAATAATTAAGGAAAAGTTTAATTATAATATTAACATATAATAGAATTAATTGCATGTCATATTTATACAGGATATCTTTCCTATCTAATAAATGAAAAGGTTAAAATTATATGAAAATAGTTATGTTGAATAATTAAGGGACTAAATGCGTAAATTTTCAGCTAAATAACAAATGTGTAATAAAATATTTATGGCAGTAAATTACATATAAATGAGGTGTAATTTCTCTAATTTCAGTTGATGCATACAATGGATAGCTTTAACAATCTTAAGTTATAAACCTAACAAATAAAGGTTACATACAAAATTTACAAATATTTTTAAATATAGCAAAACGAACCACAAATATAGTAAAATCAAAATTAATTTTTTACTTTGATTAAGGTTGATAAAGTATTATATGTGTCAATTATGACACAAATATAAAGAAAAATAGTAGTCTATTCAGCATTTCATATTGTAAATAAGAATAATTATTTGTTATATTTGTAATTATTTTGAAAAGTAATTTTAATTGAAAATAAATTTTTAATAATTTATGAAATATAATTAAAAGAAAAAAAGAAAGTAAAACGGTGCACAAACAAACATATATGCATATAGTTTTAATAAACTACAAACCCAAAACTAAAGAAAAAAACTAATCATAAATGGACTAAACTCATCCATAAACGTTGAAAAAATGTCTACCAAAATAAAACATAATGATTCTCAATTCAACAGCCTGAACTGATAGCTATCCATCTATATAATTAAAGTAAAATTGATTAATTATTCACCTTTTAAATCATATGGAAATAAGAAAATAAAAGAGAATGTTTCTTTCACTTGTTTAATTTCTCTCTCTTCACTTATAAATTCAACTAATTATTAAATTAAATTGTCATTATCTTCTGTTTAATAAGCTCTAATGCATGAACCTTGAAAAATTCCAAATCCTAAAGCATAAAGTAATAATAATATGTAAGTTGCAATCATACTTTTTCCTTTAAGAAAAGTGTCGAATAAATCAACAACAAAAGGAAAATAATATAAGAGTAAAAGTAGGGAAAAGAGGAACACTAGATAGAGTTTTATTTATTTGGTCTTGGGAATATATGATGCCAAGTTTTACTATCAACATGAAAATTACAGGAGAACATCATAAAATGCATCAAGAAATATAGACCTAACTTTCCCTTTATAAGTAATGAAACGAATTTCTCTTTTTATATATTTCATGTCTTCTAAAATCCTAAGTCATACTAAACTTCTGTCTTTAGAAAATACACACAAATTTGGTTAGTTAGGAGATAAAGAATAAACAATAAAAAGTATTATG
This sequence comes from Cucumis sativus, assembly GCF_000004075.3. Taxonomy (NCBI): domain Eukaryota; kingdom Viridiplantae; phylum Streptophyta; class Magnoliopsida; order Cucurbitales; family Cucurbitaceae; genus Cucumis; species Cucumis sativus. The sequence goes on from NC_026658.2 coordinate 19,287,507, forward strand.
ATCAAGATTATTAATTTTTATGGAATTGCTCTTAAATATTAATATGTGTAAATAAGAAAAATTATTGTAAACGACAAAACCGAAGAAAAATACATATTATAAAAAATAATAAAATTTAAGATTCCAATGATAGGCACATTGTGTATGTTTATGATATAAATTTTTGTGAATGTAATGGTTGAGTAGGAAATTTTTAGACTCATCCAAGTGCCGCATCATTTACTAAGTTACGAATGAAAAGTATGAATAATTAAATTTGGGACTAACTAAATTATTGAAATGTGTCCCAAATTAAAAACATAAATTGATCAATTATGATAATGTTCCGTGTTTTCATTATAACCGTTGGATCAAGTTAATTATTTTGGTTCAATTAAAAATTATTTACTTGGGTTAAGTTCAATTGAGTCCAAAAATAAGCTTTAATTGAACCCAAATTCATGTGGTTGAGCCATGGGTCTAGTCCATGGACCAACCAAGCTTGAATGATGACTTCAAAATGGTAAAAGCAGGGTAAAAGCAGCTTCAAAATGGTCGGGTTTCTTCTATTCATAGGTTTCTCTGGTGACATTTTTCATGTAGAAATGATGACTTCTACAGGCAGCGAGAATGGTCTAACCACAAGACGCCTTGTGTTTCTGCCAAATCCTTATCTTGGATTTGAATTGGATGGCAATGTCAAATCAATCATCGACCTACTGACACAAAGGCTATGCTATTACTTCAAGGTGAAGTAAGCTCAATGTCTAATAGTTCACCACATCGCAACTTTCCAATAAACTTCCTTTATTGCATAGCCTCCTCCTAACACACGAGTTACTTGCTAAATGGAAGTTTCATCGCATTTGCTAGCTTATGCATGAATCTCATCATAGGGCAAGACACAATTGGATTATCACATAATTATTATAAAAATAGTATCAATGAAGGCTTATAAAATTATTATAATTTATTACAAAATCATATGATGAATAATTTTACAAGACAAATCATCCAACCATATTCATGTACCATTGACATTTTTATAATTTGAATAATGAGAATACTCCAAAAATAAAGGATGCAGTAGTTACTTTATAAATAACATGACATAAATTATGCAGCTTTTTTAGTTAAATCTCAATCTAGTTGTTTCTCGTGTTTAAACCTTTTTACAAAGGAAATTGTAAAAGATAGCAAATTTGACAAAATATTTACAAAGCAAAATTACATATTCTATCAATGATAGTTATTCTAATTATGCTTCTATCAGTATTTATCAGTGACATTGATAGACAGTAATAGAAGTTTATCAATGTCTATCGTTTCCAATATTTTATTTGAAAATGTCCCTTTTTACAATTTAGTTTAATCATTAAAATATTTTGAATTTTATTATAAATATACATTGTTGATTGCAAGTGTCAAAATCTCATTTGTTGTCCATGCATGTATCTCAAAATGCACTCCATCGATGTCCATGTAATTCACCACCTACTTAATTACCATTTTACCTATAAATGAAGGATTTTTTTATGAATCTTGTGAGTATACACAATAGTGGTGAAAAATCCTAAATTTTTGGAGATAGTGGAAAGTGTTGTGTTGCTCTTGAAGAATATATATATATATATATATATATATATATATATATATATAAGGTAAATTGTAGTGGGTAGCGTTTTGAGAATATTATATAGAAAATATAGCACATCAGGTGTATCAAACATATCACGTGCATCAAGTGTATAAAATTTGTTGAGTTTACCAAGAATCATAACAAGTTTATTAGCAATGCATCAAATGGATCAAACTTATCACTAAAGTCTTTAAGTGTATCAAGGCCTAAATGGTATCAAGTGTATCAAGAAGAAAATGATAATTAGGAGTATTAGGTATATTAAGGTGTATCAAATGGTATCGAGTGTATCAAAGAGAATCACGGTGCATCAAGTGTATCAATGTCCAAAGGTTATCAAGAAGTATCAAATGTATATCAATTGAATCAAGGAGTATTAAGTGTATCAGATGTATCAAATGTATCAAATGTATATCAATAACAAAAACATTTGTCACATTTTACATCTTGTATATGTGGACTAGGCTTTGTTTTTGCCATTTTTGCAAACCATAAATTTGTGTATTATGGACTTAATTATTATAACTTGTTTTGAATTTTTTGCTAGTGTCCCATTATATTATGTTATGTTATATTTTTGTCCATATTCATACTTATTGTGCACTATTGTGCTTCTCAACTTCACAACATGTAGAAACCGTGGTAAAGAAAGAAATAATTATTATTTTGATCATGGTGGTATTTCTAATAATTTAAATTTAAAAAAAATCACATGAAATGATGATCATAAAGGGAAACATCCACAAAATAGCAATTCAAAAGGTGACGAAGAAATATGTTATCAATGTGGCATGACTGAACACTGGTCACATGTTTGTTGTATATCAAAACACTTAGTTGATCTATATCAAATTTCTCTAAAAAAAAGGAAAAAGGGAAAAATATGAAGAAGCTACTTGTGCTTATCAATATAATGATATATTTGATCTATCCTACTTGACCAATTTGGATGTGACTTCTTTGAAACTTCTAAAGAGAAGATCAATACAGTTGATGGAACAACTAGTGTAACACTTAAAAAATTAAGGTAATTTTTAAATTTAATTATCTTAGTCTAATTTATTTATATTGGAATTGTTTGGGGTGTTATTTTATGTTATTGGTGAGATTTTTTTAATTTTTTTTGGAAATTATGATTAATTAAATAATTAGTGCAAGAATATTATACATATAATTAATTGGATTATGGAGGGTAAAAATAATATAATTATTAAGTATTGTATTTTGGGGGGAAATAAAACATATGATTTGAATGGATATTTAATGAAGAGAGAGAATGTTAGTTTTTAAAAATTAACCACAAACAAATTATTAATATTAGATAAGGAAAACAGAATATGAATATTCATATTCAAAAAGTTGTGAAAGTTAGATACAAATTCAAAATATCCAACTTATCAAGGTGTAAGCAGAAACCAAATGAACACCAAATCCAACAAGAGGGCAGACGAGGGTGGACGAAGGGAGGGCAGACAACTAGATGGAATTTCGACAAATGGGCTAGAAATTGCTTTTGTGTATGTAGAGAGCCGAAAAAGGAGAGAAGTGTGAACTGTGAATTGTTGAAGGAGAGAGTCCAAGAAGACGTGGGATGAGAGTGGAGCTGCGAAGAAGGTTGGATGGGATCCGGGACTGGGAGCTGCGAGGTGAAGTCTACGAAGTGCCAATTGTCGAAGAAGGAGAAAGCCAAAGAAGGATGTGGGATGGGAGTCGAGTGTTGGCCATCGGTTGGCGAACAAGGCGGGACGGGAGTCTACTGGAATGGCTGAAGAAAGATTTAAATCTGAGGAGGAGCTAATGTATTTAGGTTTATATATATATATTCAGGTTGGGTTGGGTCAACTTGGCCCCTTACCTACCCAAATCAGTAACCCACACAATCTTTTTTTGTTTTACAATTTTCTAACCCAACCCAACTCTTACAATTTGCTGGATAATTTGGGTTGGTTGGGTTATTAGCTTTTTTTAACATTCCTAGCATCCACTCCTGATGTATCCATTCACGAACCAACACAAACAATAACCAATTTTATTCCAATAACCATTTATTCTAACAAGAATCATATTGAGTCTTTTATTAGGTTTCTCCTAGTAGATTTTTCCCTCACTAACTTCCTTAACCAATGTGGTTAGATCAATTAATCATGATGCATCTCATCAAGTTAAATGGTATTTAGATAATGATCTAGATTATTCTCAACCTAGCTTCTCTAGGCAAGTAGGCTAAGCAAGACAATATATAAATGAGTTTGATGAATTTATGATAAAGTTACAATTTAGAAATCACTCAAACGTCTAAGATAGTTTAATCACATATAAAATTACACTGTTGTAGTTACCCATTAAGCAATTTATTTACTTGCAACCAACTAAATCTTAAACACCCTCATTACCTCAGGCTGTGAGCATTTTATTCAAGAAACACACAGGTTTCCCATTGATTACATTTAAAATAGAAACAAACTTTTTTGACCAAAGAGTTAGCAACAAACACTTTCTCCCATCATTAGAACTGATGTATCTTGATAAAAGAAATTAAATCAAATGTTTAAACCTCTCTACTCCCTACGTTAACGTACTAAAAACCTGAAACGCTTTGCAATTTTGTTGGTTAAAATGTGAAAATTTGCTATTGCCCAAAAGGTCTATCTTTTTTGTTTATTTTGTTCAAAGAATTAGCTGAGTTTTACACTATAGGCTGAGCCAAAGGCATTCAAAGAATAATATTATTGACAAATATTGGATGCAATATCCAATGCATCTATATCCTCTCTCTAAAATGTCACATTTTTCTCCAACAAAAAGTTAGAGAATAAGGGTGAGTGATAGATTTGGAGAAATGATGAAAGGGGAATGACTCTATCCTTAATCTGTCTCTCATAAACTTCCCCTTCATCCTACTTTGAAATGACACTTTCTTTTTCATTTTTAAATCATTTGAATTGACCTTTCTCCTTCCCTTTCTCATTATTCTCTCCAATCAATTCTTTTCTTTCTTTTTTTTTAAATATTTCAAAAAATAACAAATTTTTTTATTACGATAGAGTTTAAGTTGCAAAATAATAAATTTAAAAGTAGAGAATCCTTTATTAATCATGTCATGTTCATAATTACTTATCATATTTGTAATATGTAAAAACGAGATGCTATTAATTATTTTTGTTCTATCTTATGCAATTTTCCTTCTTCTTATTTAAAGTATTTTTTTTTCTTTTTCTTACATTTTTCTATTACTATATATTTGAGATATTTGTTAAAAGTTGGTAGTGTTTCTAGAAGCTACATCTTTATGCTATGTTTTGTCCAATATAGGTTTAAGGGTTTATATTAGTATATATAAATTAAGTTGGGATTGAAAGTGGGTCCATATTGCATTATAATTCATGAAAAACTATACATTTATAAAATAAAAAAATAAAATGGAAGTAAAATTAATATTGGACAATGATTAAATATAGACTACCTCATCCCTTTATTTGTTCCAACACGAGAAAAGAAATTATTATTTAACTTTATTTTAACAAAAGTAATGTTAAGTGTGCAGTAATTTTAAAAATTACATTAGATCATAAAATTTTTTTTAAAAAAAAGTTGATAGCAACTCTTTTTGCATATTGCAAACATAACAAATATAACAAGTAATTAGATATATCATATAGATATCAAAGGGTTGTGTGCTTTTAAATTTACTAATTTTGCAATTAAAAAAAATGTAGTGATACTAGTTCTATTATCATAAATTGTTTTTACTATTTTTGCAAAGTTTCCTTGAAATAAACCCTCCTTCGAAATTTGCATTTTTTTTAATTTATATATTTTCAAATGGTATATCTTAGATATGTTTTCAACTTTTTTTTAGCGTAATAATTGTAGGGATAAGAGAATGAACTTTTGACTTTTAGTCAAAGAAAAAGTTGATCATGTTAATTATCATCAAGATAAACTTATTTTAATTTTTCAACGTAAATTTTCATTTTCTTTAGAAATAACTGCAAGTTAGAAAACAAATTTTTTTAAGAATGTGACAAGTGAATGTGTGTTTAAGAAGTGATTTGTGTCGCGGTCATACTTGTCGAGGGTGTGTTTGTGTATGGTCGTATGCCCGAATACTCCCAATTTACTTTATCTTTATGTATTGTATTTAGTTTAGCTAGTTGCTTTCCATTTTAAGTCATAAAACTTGGGTGTGACATTTCAGCATTTTCATATGCAAGCCTACTAGAGCTGAAAATGTTCAAAATGTACTATATGGTAGACATATTAGTTGAATCTATGCCCAAGCAGTGTCGAACTATTTGCAAGCAAACCATTTTCCCTTGCAACTAACAGTCTTCATTGCATATTGTAACGTCAATTTCAATGTATTTCTTTCTTTCTCGTGTTTTATAAACAATTTTCTCAAGAACGTGAAGGTAGGCTACATCATACACTGAGATTGATTGTGACTTTTAGATTTTGATCGGCTGACTTGTTCATCGAGTTGGAACAAGTGTCGCACAATCGTCCCTCCCGAGTTTGAAAGACTACGATTGTGACAAGTGGTATCAGAGCCTAATTGGCTAATTGACAGTTGAGATAGAAAGATGTCGACTACAAAACAGACTTGCAAGACCCATAATGAACGATTGGTAGAAATCGAATAGCATATGCTCTACCTGGTGGAAGTTCCTTATTCCATCCATTCCTTAGAAACCAAGGACGAATTATCCATATAAGATTTGTTGACTAGAGTTGACACTCTAGAGGCAAGAATTGTGAGAACTGGAAACGTCACCTACGAACGTGAAAATAGTTCATCGGGCTTTGTTGTCCGGATAAAAGAACAAGTTATTGGGCTAGATAACTCGCATAAGAATATGTTGCAAATGATAAACGACATGACAGAGGATTTTCGAGCTACCCTCGATGTCGTGAGAAACGAAATCACAAGGGTGAACCTTACAATGCGAGCTATAGCAAACCAAGCACCGGTTGGAGGAGCAATTTCAGTTAGCAGAATAAAAATCCCTGAACCCAAGCCCTTCTGTGGGGCAAGAGATGTGAAGACGTTAGAAATCTTTATCTTTGATATGAAGCAATACTTCAAGGCCACGAACACCATTACAGGAGAAGCTAGAGTGACATTGGCGATCATGCATCTGTCCAAAGATGCAAAGTTATGGTGGAGATCCCAGTATATTGACATTCAGGAAGGACATTGCACAATAGACACTTGGAACAACTTAAAGAAAGAAATCTGCTCATAGTTTTTCTCCGAGAATGTTGAAATTCTGGCTCGACGAAAACTGCGGAAATTAAAACACACTAGCACCATTTGAAAGTACGTGAAACAATTCACGGGGCTGATGTTAGACATATGTGATATGTCTGAAAAGGACAAAGTCTTCAGTTTTGTTGAAGGGTTGAAGTTGTGGGCAAGGACTAAGCTATATGAGTAGAGAGTTCAAGACCCCACATCAGCCTATATAACAGTTGAACGTTTGTTCGATCTGTCTCGTGACTCTCAAGATAATAGACATCATCAAAGCTCTTCACCTGAAAGAGATAGAAATAGCCGACCGAATTCTCCAAAAATTGTTAGTGAAGACAGAAGTCCTGGTAGAGACCGCAAGCCTTCCCAACCCAACATGGGGAACACCCGACGAAGACATAATAGTCCAAAAACATCAAATCTTCCTTTCAGTTGCTTCATATGTGATGGATCACATCGGGCTAAGGAATGTTTGAATAAATCGGCCTTTTATGCCTTTCAGGCCTCTTTAGCTTCAGACTTAGATGACAAGTCGAGTCAATCAAAGAAGAAAGTTGGTCAAGTGGACGGAGTTGAGAATCCTAGAGTGAGGGCCATGAGTTCTTGTCGTTTCTTCATAAGAAAGTGGGGGAGACAAGTAAACATGTGAAAGGGAGTCTAATGTATGTTGACACTTGGGTCAACCAGAAGCACGCAAGAAGCACTATGGTTGACTCTGGTGCAACCCACAATTTCATAATTGTGTCAGAAGTCAGGCGACTGAACCTTCATTGGAAGAAGGATACAGAAAAAATGAAAGTCGTGAATTATACAACTTTACCCATTGTTAGATTAGTCAAACAAATGATGATACAGTTGGAAGGATGGAGCGGTCTTGTTGACTTTGTGGTTGTAGGTGTGGATGACTTTGATGTAGTACTTGAAATGGTATTTCTCCTTGAATATCAAGTGATCTTAATGGATTTAGCCAAATGTTTGGTGATCACTGGGTCTACCCTCACCGTTGTGCAGATAGACCTTCACCAACCCAAATGATTGAGAATGATCTCGACCATGCAACTGAGAGAGGACCTCACTGGAGATGAAACAACAATTGAGGCCACCCCGTTTGAGTTAGCTGATAGCTTGAGGAAGATAGTTCGCAAAGACACAAGGTGTGTTGTAGAGAAATATTGTAATGCGATGCTTGATAGTTTGTCCAAGTTAGAATCGCCTAGAAGAATGCTCGTCGTGTGGCGTCGTTGGAGTTAACTGAACTTCGGATACAATTGAAGGGATTGTTGAGTGCATGATTCATTAGACCTGCAAAAGCTTCGTATGAAGCCCAAGTCTTTTTACAGGAAGAAGAGAATGGGCGATTGTGTGTCAACAATCGTGTCTTGAAGCAAGCCCTGTGGGAAAGGCCAACTCTTGGGTCCGTGGATGTAACCCAACCTATTGAAGCTCATGTTACTGCATTTGATTATGCTTTTAGGCAATGTCCTCGTGTAGAATGGACACCCCATCGCATCTGAAAGTCGGAGACCGAGTACCACAGAAAAGAGTTATACGGTGTTTGAAGAAATGACGCTTGCCACGGTACATTGTTTGAGAGATTGGAGACTGTATTCACAGGGATCTACTTATGTCAGAGAGACAAACAACATTGTTACCACCCCCTTCAATACTCAGTCGAATCTAACTTTGAGTCAAGCAAGGAGGTAGAGAGACCTGCTCGAACTTGATTTTGGGTCAGAACATAGGAAATGAGCAAGTAATCGGGTAGCTGATGCCCTTAGTCAGAGAAACGATCATGTTATTTCGTACATGTTGACTCGTATATAGGCATGTCCAATTGATGACCCAATGTCAAAAACAAAAAAGAAAGAAAATATATGAATAAAAAAAAATTGGAGGAGAAGATAAATAAATCGCAAACAAGAAGAAAAAGAAATGACGAATCGTTCGCAATATCAAAAACAAATTTGAAATTTATGAAAATATTTTATTCGGTTCATGGACTTTTTGTTTTTGTTACACACACCATAAATACTACCATGTTTTGTTTTATATTTTGAAAAACTCCACTACTTTTTTATTTTTATTTTTTAGTTTTCAAATTATTTGTTTGAAAAAGAAAACAATAAAATTAGAAGTTGAAGAGGATCTTTATTAGGACTTAACATTCAAAGAACTAAAAACAAAAATTCAAACCATTTTCAAACAAAGTGTAAATTATAAATTGAAAATAGGAGGGGATAGGAAAATGAAAAAGAAAGGTAAGACGAAAGAATTAAATTGTGGCGAAACCTTAATTATCAAATCAAACAATTTTGTTCAATGCACAAACAATTAATAATTAACCACAACATGAGGTTAATCTGTCACACATCAAGATCATTTGGATAAACACCCATTCTTCCATTGCATTTATGAGACCATATATTATATTGACATCCAAAATAGAAAGACCCAATTGAAAACAATTTAACCTTTTTTACAACACGTTGATAGATGTTTTTTATATCAAAATTCATATACAAAAAACATGTACTTGCCATTAATGTGGTGATTGGAAAATAGAAAGCTATGTATCTCATTAATTTGAAAGTTGAGAAATAGATGGCATAATTTCATTTACCAGCTATGGTTTACAATCATAAATTTATGATATGTTTGATATGATTATCAAATAATTAAATAACATATATTTCATGCAGTTGTAGAATTACGGATACAATGGACACGTCCTGTATTCTAATTCGAGTCCCCATGCTCGACGACAAGAGATCTCGATTGCCCTAACCCACCTTTCCTTTCCAATTTGTCTCTATTTTGGTGTCATTTTCATTTTCTTCTCTCTTAGAATTGTCCAAAATAATCAAACCAATTGATAGTATAAATTTTTACTTTCACAACAAATTACATAGAAATTTAAAACCGTCGTTTTATTCTCAAGATTCATCCCCATGCAAAAAGTATATAAAAAAAAAAAGTCTTCTAATATGCATTTAAAAGTTGTAAATCCTTTCAATCTAACAAGGAACTTTAATTTATTACAACTTAATAATCTTATTTTTTATTATTTACACAACATAGAAAAATATAAAAAAAAAATGATGGGAGTAAATAGGTTTTGTTTTCTATTTTTGAAAAACAAAGTTTATTAAATGAGAAACAAAATAAAATAAGGTAAGATAAAGTAAAAACATTATTGGTTGATGGAAAATCATTGGGAAAGCTCCAAGCAAAGGTGGTTTTAGGCCAACGTCCATTAATGGTTGAAGTTATATTATTGTTCTATTTATTTTAATTTCTATGACTTTTTCTTATTATTTTTTTGTAAAGAGGAATGAGATATTTATGGCAACAACTAACCACTTAAATGTAGACCTTCCCAACTATTAGAGTATAATGTTTAATAATTAGTGTAATTATGAAGATTGGATGAATTTTGTTCCCTTCATTTCCTATCACTATCAGCCATCAGCTCTCTAAACTGAAACCCATTTGAATAAAAACATTAACATTCATAACTAATAATTACAAACAAACTTAGAATTAAGACCCATTACAAGAGCTATACTAATGTTGGTGAGACTACGAACTAAGCTTAGTTGTGCACTGATTGGTATTTACTACAAAAGAAAAAAAATATATATCTTTTAGAAAATATAACAAGGCCGCGAAATATTTACATAGTATAAACAATATCGTAAACGGAAAAAGTACACAGACCTACTGTTCACACGTGATTTTCGAAGAAATTTGATTCGTGGAGTTGAACTTGAGTTGGTGTTGTATTTATGTTGATTTTATGCGATGTGGTTTGATCTCTAAAATTTGATCCTCTAATTCTCTTTTGGTTGAGCGCGTACACTTGATTTGAGGAAACAGAGCACGTGATGCTCTTGAAGTTTGAGTATTGGAAGAAAGCTTTTTAGGGGAGTTTTCTAGCTTTTGGTCGGAGAATTCTATTCTAGACCTGAAGTCAAAATTTTCTAACCATCACAAATGAGAAGAACTCCACTATTTATAGAGTTCTTTGATGGACTTTCTAGGCTTGAGCATAGTTAGTCCATCGATCAGACACATGGACTCAACCAAATACGTTTGGATCATATTTAAGTTTACTAACTTAAGAAAACATGTGACATCATCAGAATTGACCCATTTATGTGTTCAATTTTAATAATTTGGGACGCATGTCAATTTTTTAATTAGTCTCAAATTCAATTATTTGTATTTTTTAGTAAATGATGTGACAGTTTGTGATTGATCTCAAAATTTCTTATTCAACATCCACACTAAAACTTACCAAAAATACCATAGTCAATAATCGATTAATTAACTTCTCGCACACATAATATATTTGGTACACGATCTTGCATCAAAATCGTTTAGATTTGACCGCACAATCATTTAGATTATCTAAATTCAAACGATTTTTTTTTTCAATATTTCGTGCTACAAGATGGTTTGTATTTTTGTTAGAAGTCTTTGGTTTAAAATTTTCTACTTCTATTTATTTTTCAACTTCGTCATCATTTTTTTTTTGGCCGAAAAGCTGAACGAATTCCAACCCTGACTCGAGCTAAGCTTGAACTAATGTTAAGGTTTGATTGAATCTGTCTAAACTCAATTCATCAATTCTTTTCGAGAGTGGGCTCAACTCTAATCTATCTATTTGTTGGCCGATTAAACTTATATAGAAGAAATGAAATGTGTTTGGTACTAATTAGAGCCTTAACTAGTTTTGTCTATGAGTGGCAAGATGTTGATATTGGCGTTCAAAGTAATAACTTAATTGAACTTTACCACATTTAATAGACAACTCAATCTTATCTGTTTATTCCCATATTGTGACGAACTTTATGATTTTAAGTCGTGGATTGTTAAAAAAAAAAGAAAAAGAAAAAAAAGCTTAAGTTGATGTACAAAAGAAATTGAATATATATTTAACATTACACTCATAATGTTTGAAGAATAGAAAATGAAGTAAATTAATGTTAAGTTGAGACCTATATGTGCCTGCACTAATCCAAGGGTTGGAACCCAAATTTAATTCCATCACTAGTACAAAAGTGGGCTACGACGACAGTTATTTACTGTCGCGAACGGATTCCGCGACAGTTATTTTCAGTCATAGAAGCGGGAGTCATGGAAAGACCTTCGACGACAGTTTTTGAAAACTGTCGCAATAGGTTGTTTTATGACATGAAATAAATGTCGTTAATCAACATTCAACGACATTCAATAACTGTCATAATTTATTTTATGACATTCAATAACTATCATCATTTCTTTATTAACGACCGTTAAATAACTGTCACGAATTCTATTATCGTGACATGTATTAATTGTCATGAATATGTTTTTCGCGACAGTTTTTTTTTTGTAAAAATGTCATTGTTTAGTTATTGACGACATTTTTTTCCAGTCAACGATTGTGCAATCGTGACAGTTTTTCGATAACATTAAATGTCATTGTTTTGCCATTGACGACATTTTTTTCCAGTCAAATATAATGCAATCGTGACAGTTTTTTTTTAAAAAAAAATTGTCATTGTTTATCTTATGACGACATGTTATTCCTGTCACATATAGAGCAATCGTGACAATTTATTTTGTTAAATAACTGTCATCGTTCTCCAATTTACAACAACTATTAACTATCACATTTCTCAATTTCCTATAGTTTTATTCTGTTCTCCATGCAGCTCCACCATTACACGAACCATTAGAATGACAATAATGTAGCTGAGAATGACAAATTTGAAATTATACAAGTTTCACACCAATGTACAAGAAAATAGCCAACACTTTAATATATATACACTATAATACGATTTATAATATTTGTACATCTTAATACAAGTTTCAGTAATCCACATGTACGAAATACTAACCCTTAATCAAAAAATATCTTAAATAGCATTCGAATATATTTGACTGGACCAACCGAGAATGTTCGTTTCTGGAAATGATATTTGAAACAAAACTCATGAACTTGTCGACTCCAGTTGAACCTACAAAGAATCCATAACACATACGTACAGTCAATGAATAACTAAATCAACGTCTCAACAAAATACAGAACACAAACAAGAACTTCAACACTTGATTCCATGAAATGAAAAGAGAAGACCATGAGGACTATATTAGGCAAACACAACAAACAAAAACATACTGCTACTCTTTCTCTCTAGAATACACATACCAAAAACATACCCAGCTCACTCTTTCTCTCTAGAATACACATACCAAAAACATACCCAGCGCTCACTCTCCCATTCTCTATTCATTTTACTACCCCACTCATGGTGGTCCCTCTTCAAATCTGATAATGAAAATGAAGTTCCTAAGAAGAGGAGAAAGAGATCAAGGAGAAGAAGAACGTCCAACCAAATGGCCACTGCAAATTGAACAACTTCTTGGGTTGTTCCTAGTCCTTAGAACAAAACAGCCTACGACAATACATGTACGACAATTTGTAATCCTTAGAGTTAAACAGTTTGTATTATGCAATCATCGCCAATAAAGATGAACTATGAATATCTTCCCCACATATCATCAGCTGTAGTCAGAATTTACAATCAATTGACTAAATAGCTCTAAAATAGAATAGTATTACAAAGTAAGCAAATAAAATAACATACCAAATGAACATGAGACTATAAATGTTACCTTATAGGAAAATTTTCATAGCATTGGAGTGTCGATTTCTTGTCTTTAGATACTCCATAAAGAGTAAGCACAATGGCTAAATTCTCAATTGGAGATACCAAAACTAAAGTCTATCCCCTTAAGGTAAAGTCATTCTCATTAGTAGACATAACCAAATACAATCAACCAACTTCAGAAGTAACCATTTGATTTCTTGTCAATAAACTAAGGTTTTCAACTATTAGGAAATCAGATACTTAGATTTAAAATAATTTACATACATACCAAAACTAATGGACGTCCACTTCTAATATGAACCTTTATTTATCCTTGAACACTTCTGTGAGGAGCAACAGTTACTGTGTAAGAATAAGATAGCTTAGTCCATGAGAGAAAAACCGGAGTTAAATTTCTCTTCTAACTTTCAAGCATCTAAGGAAAAATTTAGCTAACTTGCATTCATCTCCATAGAGCACTATGATATAAGATAATTCTATTGACACATAATTTAATGAGTCATCTCATGAGGATAAAGAACATTAACATAAAAGGAAAAAATAAAAAGTAAATCAATTGTTAAAGTAATACATACTTCGAAAGAGTGGTTGATCAAATGAGCAATGCTTCCAGCCCTTGTAGCATCAATTATTCGTTCATCATCAATTCCAAACATGTAAGTGCCAGCACCGTAAAATAACTGGAACACATTAACTTTTCTCGGTCCAATTCCATTCCAGTGGAAGAGGAAAATCCAAAATCTACTAGAGGATGCACAGAGGAATGCTTCTAAATTTACCAAATTCAGTAAACTCACAATTCACTTCTGTCCAGAGAACCATTTTATTTAAGCAACCGAACGTTTATTGAAAAAATAAAAGAACCAAGGGCAAACAAAACTCTATTCATAACAGAAATACCAAAACCAAATTGCAATAATAATAATAAAAAGACATACAACAGAAATACCAAAACCAAATTGCAATAAGAAAAACAAAAAAAAGACGTAATACTCATAAAAAGGAGTCAATGACTAATCACATAAAACAATCTAATAAAAAAGAACAAGATCATTATCACAATTACAAAAAGTCCTAGTGATCAATGCCCAAACTGAATAATTAAACCTCTTGATGCAGCAGGTTGGAGTACCATGCCAAATCCATTCTGGAACAAGAGAAATCTCATTCCTTAGAGATGAGAAAAAGCTCTCCAAGAACAACGTTCTATATTGGAAAGATATTCAAGAGGTTCAAATACACTCTAAATTGGCTATCTATAGCCTTACAGGAAAATAAGACAATTAACCAATTAACTAAAATATACTAATTATCCTTATCACCTCTCTAGCTTACTTTTTGCATTATGTTCCTATGTCTTTTTTTTTGTGCTATGTTGCTCTTTTTCACTTCTTTGAACATTGGTCTTTTTTTTCATTCTCTTAATGTAAAGTCCCGTCTCTTTTTTTTTTTTCCAAAAAAACTCTCTAACTCCCTAGCCTCCCCTCTAAATTTCTCCACATAATAGCGAAGAAGTTTGCTTGCCACAACCTAGCCAAGTCTTTCCCTTTCCTTCAATCTAAAAGAGAAGCTCAACAAATAGGAAGACTATCAACTAGATCATTGTAAAGTTAACTATGATCAAACGTATTGTAGATGTTCAGTATATGGTTCCGACAACCCTTAAGGAGATAAATCCTCAAAGCGATTCTTGGTGTTAAACTAAATTTTTTTAAAGAATTTTTTCGGGAATGAATGGAATCAATAAGTGAACTGGTATTATCTTTAATAAATCCAAAGTAAACCAAACTTGCAAAAAATGTGACTTTTGAGAAAATAAATATACATCAACTATCTTCAATCACTTAAGAGCTCTAAAAATGAACGTAATTCCGCAACTTGATTCTATCTTTTCACTCATGAAACGCGAAAGTACTATAACAACCTTGTAAACTCAGGTATAAGGATGTGTAATATATGAATGACATTCTTTCAAAGGAATAAAAAAGCCCATATGAATATATCTTGGATGAAATCATTTTTCAAGATGCAGTCTTTTGACGTCCATTAAAGAGATACTTACCTTGGAGAATATATCACGGTTGCGCAAGTTGGATGTAGAGAATGAAAGATGCCATTAGAAGAGGAGAAAAAATAGGAAGAAGAAACGAATTAGATGGCTATAAGTTACATGAAGTTAAGAATAAGCAACGAAGGAGGAAGCAACCATGGCTACATCTACAACAAATCCAACATGTATACTCCAGAAGATAATACAACCCCATTGGAAACAGCAACATAGAATAGAGAGGGTTGTCGAAAACAAAATTGGAAGAGGGCGACGGTGGCTGCTGAAAATCCGTCACCTAGAGGTGGGTGCTACACACTGGCATTCAATGACTAAAATCAAAATCCCTTACACACCTCTTCCCCTAAAGAAAAAATCAAAGTTCAAGGACCCTATTAAAACGATTTTGAAGTTCAACGTCCTTTTAAAGACACAAAACAGAATTCAAAACCATAATTAAACAATATATAGAGTTATCAAATTCCCTTTCACACACTACCATTACTAAGAAAAAACAACAAACAAGAAACAGGCCAATCCTTATTAACCCAATCATACTTTAGCGTAATCGTACACCCAATCTAAACGAGAATCACAAGTTCATATCTATATCTCATACCAACCAACACAATCTACAATCTTTGTCCTGTCAACATACACACACTTATATATATCTTCCATGACATTCACGATATACATTCGACGTTATGTCTACTTCAATTCACATGCATTCATATATATTTTCAGTCAAACCACAGTATACATTCAACACACATACAGTTCACAATCACAATTGAGTCCAGTAGAAAATCCCTTACCTCGATTTCTATGCAAATTCTTCAATCGACTAAATCCAATGAATCAAATCCGAAATATTGGCGAACTGAACCCTCAACAATTCACAATTTGGTTGTGAATTTAAGGGAGCCCAAGGTTACTCCCAACACTCAACGCACGACTGTCGAACTCGCAGCAAAATCCTAAGTGTGGGTCGGTCAGCGGTCGGCTAAAGAAGACGTGGCCGGAGAATCGCGCGGCAGTGCAGCGGTTGGAACGAAGGTTGCGCGGCTGGCTTCACGGCGGTTGTGAGCGGCGAACGTGGCGGTTACTGGTTCACACGGCAGCTCGGGCTTCGACGAAGACAGAACCGGCGATGGAGACAGCAGATCGGCGCGCGGGACGACTGATGCAAGGTTGCTTCGCGAACCGGAGATGGATACGGCAGATCGCGGGCTACGGCTAGGCTGCGGCGGGAAGAAAACGGAAGAGAAAGACGGCTGGCTGCGGCTGGGCTGCGGCGGAAAGGAAACGGAAGGGAAGGGAGAAGGAGACGGTGGAGTCGTCGCGGCGTACGGGAGGAAGGAGAAGAGGCGCGGCGGTTGCGGCTGGGGAGAAGGGGAAGGACGCACGGGGAGGAAGAAGGAAATAGGGAAAAGAAAGAAAAAGGAAATAGAAAAGAAAAGGAAAAAGAAAAAATTTTAACCCTAACATTCTATGACAGTTAATAACTATCGCGAAAAGTGTTTTCTGAAAAATTCCGTCTTTTCCCGCCAAAAACGCGAAATTTTATATTTCGTGACAGTTTTTTTTTCTTCCATTCATTTTTTGAGATATATAACTGTCATTGTAGGGTAGTTTTCTTCTAGTGCATAAGCTAATTGTAGTTCGATCTATTTGGAAAATGTCCAATTAGTTTTGAAGTTCCATGATTCCATTAGCTAATTGTAATAGTAATTATAGCAACAAATACAACACCATAGCTCTCTGTAGATGCAATGGAAGTCTTTTTTAATTCTCTAATTTTCTATTTTCTATACACAAAGCTTATATAGCAACCAAAATGCAATAAATCTATCAACATTATAGATCATACGTCATGTGTTCTTCTCAAAAATCAATTTATCATGATCCATCATCACACGAAAATCAAGTACATTTTTCTTTATTCTAATGTCAAAAACAAAAAATGCTATTTAATCCACATATTATGTATGGCATATTAAAAATTATGACTACGTGAATCTTAAAATATCAAGTTTAGTTCTTCAATTCTAAAATTAAGGTTCTTTTATAACTCTTCAACCAAAATTTTTGGAGTTCGTGGTGGTTTTATGTGATTCTTCAACAAAAAAAAGTAAGCTAATTCTTGGTATTCATACTCAGTGTCCCTGGTAGCCGATTCTTCAGTTATATGAGAAGTCGTTTACTTTACCTCTTTGTAATTACACTGTAAAGATGTGAACCTTATATGAGAAACCGGTATATCTCTAGTCGATTAGCTCAAAAGGCTTTCAACGTTATCAAACTATGTACTTTCAAATCATCTACATCATCTACATCTACTTTTCCTATTTTCTCTTACACAAATTGAAATTTGAAGTTGATGTGTTTTGTGTGATTATGAAACTATTATGTGGATTCTTACGTAGATTTATTGTGAATTGATTATCACTATATATTTTTTGTATCATTGCTCAATCTTTAATTTGTCCTATGTGAAATTTTTTTAGAAGACTTTTTAAGCCATGAACTTTCCTTGATTGCAATGAATTCTGCCTCTATAGTTAATAGAGCATGCGACCACTAGTTTGAAGTGCAACTTTCCACCTGAATAGCACCAAAAATGTGATAACTTGTTAAGCTTTAATTCGAGATTATTCCTAGATTTTGTGTATATTTCATGATTTTGTAGGTTTCAAATGCTTTAGAGGTATCTTCAAAATAATGTGTCTTAGTCCTATTCCTATATTATAGATCATTTAGGTTATTAAACTCGAACTTCATCCACTTTTATGTCACAAGTATACATATATTGTAGCCACGGAACTTAGTCTATGAGATTCAGAATTATAACAAGCAGATCACTTATTCGGCAACAACTTATTGAATATCATCTCAATAAAATTTTTATTGAATAGTAGAATGTTTATTATTTAGAAACCATGAGTTTTGGAACATAACGCCAACATATTTTTATTTTTAAATTTGTTTTATTCAATAATTTACATACCTATGTTTAAAATAGGAAAATTATATCAATCGACCAAAAATTAAAAAAAAAGCTTATAGCACCTCTTTTTTAGTATATTATGAATATGGCAAATATGACAAGTAATTAATGATACTTGCTCGCCCAATGACCATTTCCGGCTCAGAAGGCTATCACATAGTTATCTGCTTTTAAATTTGCTACTTTTGCAATTTAAAAAATGTAATAATATGGGTCTTAT
Organism: Cucumis sativus; assembly: GCF_000004075.3. NCBI lineage: Eukaryota > Viridiplantae > Streptophyta > Magnoliopsida > Cucurbitales > Cucurbitaceae > Cucumis > Cucumis sativus. Next base: position 19,306,315 of record NC_026658.2, read on the forward strand.
TATCATAACTTTTTTTTTTGTTGCTATTTTTGCAAACGTCCTTTTAAAATATGGATTTCATTTTCTCTTTTTTTATTTTTAAGTTTTTTTTTTTTTTTTTTTTTTTTTTTTTTTTTTTTTTTGTAATGAAGAACAATTAACCCACTGCATTTTTTTGCATTAACATAAAGGTAAAGCAAAAGAAAAATTAAAACTTTTGAATCACAATTTTTTTCCACAAATTTCATCATTTTTTCCTATTATTGCTATTTGTATTTTTCCTCTATCACATTTTCTTTTCATTGAATCTTCCACTTCACCTTAGCAACCAATAGAATGTACCAACATTTCTTCAACAGTTGATCCACATTCAAAGGATCATCAAAGAAATTTCTTCAAATAAATATCTTTTTTCGAAATTGAATTTCGAAGATCCAACCTCTACGTCCGTCTGTACATTCATATCTAAGTTTGTGGTTCTAGCAAGATGTAAGGAAGCGCGGTGAGACCCTTGGTCAACAGTAATCCATCTTAGCACATACAAGTCTAAATTGTATTCTTGATTCAATAAAATTTATTTAATATAATTTTTAAAATATAAACATTTATAGTATGAGAATTTAAAAATTTTCAAATGTCTAATTTCGTGAAGAAACTTTTATCTCTTAAATCTTCTTACAAAGAGCTTTCTCGAAAGGAAATTGAGGAACAACGTACTGCTTGTTCAAATACAAATGAATCAACCCAAATAGCAAAAATAGAAAATTATTTTCTCAATTGGGGAACTCCAAAACTTGATTAAAAAACAATTTATTTGCAAAGTACTTTTAATTTAAAAGAAAATCTTTACCTAAAATTATTGAAAGAAGAATTTCAATCTATGGAAAAATTAATTTTATACAATTATTTCCAAGAAATGATATTGAAAAAAATCAAAATGAATTTTCATTTCTCCACATAGGTGTTGTCCAAGTAGTCCTAATTTCAATGTTTAGATATAGACTGCATACATCGACTTTAGCAATTTTACGTGACAAACGCCACAAAGATTTTTCAAACTCATTGTCAATCATTGAATCAATAAATAAATGTTTTGCTAGTATTTCAAAACTCCTTTCTTGGGAAGAAGTTACAAAAAAATTCCCACCCGATTCTGGACAATGCCTTCATCCCTTGAAAGAAAGAAAAAGAAGTTTTCCATATCATTGAACATCCTGATGGGAAAGTGGAGATCAAGTTTGAAAATGAATCACCTAGGTTCCCTATAAACAAAGAAAACATGAGCTCTCGAGAATTCATGAGTTCAAGACCAAGTCCATCCAATATTATGAGTGAGCCAATACCTAATCTAAACATATCAAAATCTCTAAAAATCAAATATGTTAGATTAGATCATGGAATACCAAATATTGACTATGAAGAAAATCTCTCTAAAATTCTCAAACTCAAATAGAAATGGATACCAGTTCTCAATTAAATGTAATTATTTCGTAATCAAAATTTGAGCTTGACAAAGAGTCCCTTCAAAAAGCCTTTATGTCAAATGCAAATCGTACTAAAAGAATTACTTTTTTCAAAACTGACTCTAAAACAAAAAGGAAGTTGTTTAGAGAAAAATATTTCAAGACTCTTGAAATATTTTATTGAAGTATTTCAAGAATCTTGAAATACTCTTAGAGTTTGACCAGACTCTTGAAGTTTTTTAAAGTATTCCAAGGAAGTTGTTCATACAAAAGTATTTCAAGACTCTTGAAATACTTCAAGAAAATATTTTATTTTTAGATCGTTCAAACAAATGAACGAGTTTGACCATCTTTGCACAATAAAAAAGAAAGAATCTTAAAAAATTCAAAGAGGAGAAATTAAAGTTGATTATCCTCCCATGGAAGATGTTGAGCTCAAAAGTTTTTATAACGAGAACATTATAGCAAAACCTTTTCAAATTATCAAGAAATCCAAAGAACACGAGGCTCCAACAAATAAAGAAATAAATAGCATCCAAGTTAAAGAAAAAACAATTTTTCTAACCGAATGCTTTCTTCAATTGTAAGTCAAGTGATCTTCAAGTTAGAGGAAATTTTCAACCCTCCTATTGTAACACCCCGATCTTTAAGGTATCTTATTTTTTAAAACCAAATTTGCATTTTAGTTTGAAGATTGATTTATTTTTTTAAAAAAAAGAAAAGAAGTTAAGGGAGAAAGGGAATTTAAATGTTATGATAATAATAATATATATATTTATTAATATTATTAATATTATTAATTGTTATATTAAATAAAAGAAAAGAAAAATTAAAATTGAATTTTCCCTTTCTTCTCCCTCCCGCGCGCACAGCCACCCCCTGTTCGCCGCCCATTTTTTTTCTCTCTTCTCCTTCCGTTCCCAGCCCAGCCGCACGCCTCCCTCTCTTCCCTTCCGTTCGCCGCAGCCCATCCGTCGGCCGTCTCCCCTCTCCTTTCTCCTCTGTTTTCTGCACCGCCGCGTCTGTTCGTCAGCCGACAGTAAGACAACATCGTGCTTCTTTTTCCAGCCACGAATTTAAAGTCGATCCATGCCCAAATCTTCTGCACAATCTTGTTTGCTTTAGTTTTGTGCACCGCCGCCTCTACGTTGTTGTAAGTTTGTTTTAGTAAGGATGAAATTGATGGGTTATGAGGTTCTGCATTGTAAATACATTGAAATGTGATGTTTGTTATTTGGTTGAATTGATGTTATTCTTGAAGGCGACATCGGTTATTTGGAGTTAGTGTCCTTGAGTTTCGCAGTAAACTTCGTTGGAGTTCGATTCTTTACTCTTTGGGATTTGATTGCTGGAATTAGTTCGACCAAGGAATTTTGCATAAAAATCGAGGTAAGAGACTTTCTACTGGACCCATATGTGAATTTAAATGATTAAAACCATTTGACTGTATATGTGAAATTGAGCAACTTAAAGGGAATGACTGCTAAGATTAAGTCGATGTGGTTAAAGGGACTTAATGGCTTTAGATAGTTTTATGTGTGTTGATGAAATGACTAAATTAAAAATGTTTGTTGTTTGAACTGAGGATGGTTGACTCTTATGTTAAAGAATAGATAGTATACGACAGTATACGTTTGATTGGAATGACTGAATTGAGATAAGTTGCACTTATGTATGAGTATACCTAATTGAGAAATCGTTACGCTAAGGTCGGATTATGTGTTAGTAAGGGTTTTATCTACTACTGGACTCAATTACCGTTATATATATGTGTGTGTACTGATGTAGACTGGTGTTGAATGTGTACTGTAAATGACTGGAACTATGCATATACATAAATGAACGTAAACTTTGTGTTAAATGCATATGAAGATTGTCTGGGATTAAATATGCAGGTGTGGTTGTAGACAGGACGATTTTAGTAGATCGTGTTGTATAAATTTTTGGATGTGAACTCGTGATTTTGACTGATTTGGGTGTGGGTTATAATATAAAGTGCGGCTTGTACTGGTGAACTGAGAGGTGTCATGACTTTGTGGTTTGATTGACTGATGTATTTAATTGTTATCAACGGTCTTTAGGCTAAAGTGAGATAAGTTGACTGTTAGAATGTTAAGTGAGAAAACTATATATGTTGAAGTAATGGAACGGTGTTATAAATGACTATTAAGATGTTTAGAATGGATTGAGGAAAATTGTTAGTTTTTATTGGGATGTGTACCTTGTAGATGTCCCACGGGATCACCAATTATTATGCACCCTTTGGGAGCATTAGACTGATATGTGTTTCTGCAGAACACTAGACTGAAATGTACGTCCCTCGAGGCGTTAGACTGATACGTGTATCCTACAGGATCACAAGACTGTGACTGTGCAAGGTATCCCAATAGGACGTTAACAATTTATTTTTCCATAACGGGACGAGTAGTGGGTCTCTTACTGAGTATTTTTGTACTCACCCCTTTATGTTTAATTTTTCAGGCAAAAACAACAAAGGTGGCAAACCGGCGAGGGGCAGGAAGGAAGCGTGATTTCCATGGATGGGAAAATGTTATTTTGCTTTCGTTTTATGTTTTTTATGTTTAAAACGCTATGTTGAAACTTAGCTTACGAACTCTTTTTTGGTAAACAGTACTTTTTAAGTTTTGAATATTTGAAACCAGACCTAACTTAAAGTTGTTTTTTCTCAATTGTATGTTTTTTTTAAATGCCTTACATTTCAATCTGTATCAACCAAGGTCTTTTGTCAAAAGTTAATGACCTCGACTTAGGTAGAAAAGTTGGGTCGTTACACCTACTCTTGAAGAAACTCCTAACCTTTTTGAGTCGGGCCCTTAGAGAAAGTTAAGATAAAAACTAAAAAACAAACACTTCTTGATGAAATTAATAAACACTTAAACACCTAAGGGGCAAAAGTTCGATAAATGTTCTTAATGAAGAAGAAGCAGCTCAATTTATGGAAGATTTTGAAAATTCTTCCATCAACGCGAAGAAGAGAAACAATCAACAAAATAAACTTTGGAAGATTCATTAAGAGAAAAGATTAAATTAATTTTCATTTTCGATCTTCATTTCGAGGAGAAGGTCTGGAGCAAAGACAAAAATATGTCATAAATTAATTCAATAGAGAATCTATACATGTTTGGAATATTGATGGAACTTTGGAATGCCAACTTTACGACATATTAAATAATGTGTTAACTTGTGCCATAGCCTGAGTCCAATAGTCATTCAAATGGATAAGCTATTATGCTTATAATCAATGGATTTAGTGGAAGCCTTAAATTGTGGTGGGATTATCCCTTAACCAATGAACAAAATGAAGCAATTAAAAATTGTAGGATAAAAGTTTAGGGCAATTAAAACTTCAGCAACTCAGTAAGTAGAAGAGCAAGGGGGGGGCGGTGTAGAAGTTCTTCTTTATATGATCAACAGATACTTCGACCTAGGAAGTGTCACTGATATAGACAACCAGAGAAAGATAATAAAAAAAAATCTAAAATGCTCCTATGCGGGAAACTTTATATAGTTCAAAGATATGTTCTTATTAAGAATTTACATCTTCAAGAATTTCAATGCCAGAAATTGGAAAAAAATGTTCATTGATGGACTTCCAAGCTTCATGGTAGAACAAGTCTATCACTAAATGTAACTCTACTTGACTTTCACTTTTGTGTGACCCTTTTGACTTTCACTAAATGCAATTAGACGTTTTTTAATGTTTTGCTTAACTGAAACTTTTGTAAACTCCATCCAATTACATGACATGTTATATTTTGTGAATAGTTTGTAATATTCCTAATTAGACTGTTCATGTTAATGCAATTGTAATCAAAACTATTGTTAATGAATGTTAAACTTTCTTGTTTTTACATTATTGTCATGAAAATCAATAAGTCAAGAAATTGAATTATAGGTACAAAATATTAGAAAAATCAATTTAAATTAAGATTATCAAATCCTACACTTAATTTTTGCACTCCAAACACAGACATCTATAATTCCTAGGCATCATAACCCTATCAAATAAGTCATAAGTTTTCTAGTTAGAGTAACCAAAGAAAAAAATAAAAAATATATATTTAAATCCTAAATTATGTATAATCGTGTGTTTTAAAACTTAATTATGTGTCAAATATATTCAATGATAAAACAAAGATGAAAAGAAAAGTTCTAATGTGTTCATTTATTTTTATTCTTTCAATCAAAATGTACCATTGTCTATATTTTATTTGAGTAATAAAAAAGTTCTTTTTATTTACATATATAAAAAAATCTATACTTATTCGCTTAAAATAATAAAAAGTTGCACTAACTATTTTTAATAAAAAAATCTTATTATTTAATACATAAAATTATAAACAAATTTTTAATCTTTTTTAGTTAAACCAACTTAAATTATTTCAACACTTAATTTATTCCACTTGTCATAAAAAAATTATAGTAATAATTTTAAAATGGGAATGAAAGTCCTAGTTTAAATTTGAGACCTAAAATTTAAAAAAAAAAAAACAAAAAACCTCCATTGACACCTCATGTCAAGTTCGTGGTTTTACACCATGGGCCAAACATGGGCTTGGCATCAAATGTCAAGCCAAAGGGCCAAACACCCCCTTAGAGATTCTTTAACACGAGAATTTTCTTCAAAACCAACTCCAAAGGAAGAAACGTCCGTTTCTATGGATGATTTAAAATTTCAAATCAATTGTGTAAGAAGAAAATTTCTCAATAGAAATTTAAAATTTTAGAAATTAAAAAAGAAATTTCTCAAATGAAGCAAAATAACAATTTAGATGATTTAGACTTAAGAAAAGATTTTTTATTAAATGAATTTAATTTCAAGAATAAGTTTTCAAAAATGGTATTGTTTAATTACTTTAAATATAGAATATTTCAAAATTACTTCGAAAACACTAATAAACTTACGTGCATATCAAAACTGTACCGAAGAAGGTTTAATTTCTACAAAATATTTTGAGGAAACAACATAGGTTCTTAGTAGAGCAAACGGTAAAAGATTAAATATCAAGTTTAAACTTTCAAAAGTACATGTTTGTAATAAAGAACAGTGTTTCAAGAAGTAATTTTAGAACACCTATTATTACTTAATTATATTCTTTAACAATATCTGAAAACGGTTTAGTAATAAACAAATTTGGAGAAGAATTGATTTTTGAATTTATCTCTCTAATTTTACCTCGAAAACTTTATTGAAATGAATGTTTTGAAATGTGAACAAATAAAAAGAAGATAAAAACAAAATAGTTTTCTAAAAGAAGAAAATGACTACAAAAGGATTGAGGAAATTTTAAAAAAAAAAATTCAACTCAAAATAGGATAAAAGAAATTCAATTTAAAATTGAAAATGAAGTTTGTTCTAATTTACCAAATGCATTTTGGGAAAGAAAAAAATACACACTTGATCTTTCCAAATAATTCAAAGAATCGGATATCCTAACAAAAGCTAGATCGATTCAAATGAATTCAGACTTATTAACACATTACATAAAAGAAATACAAGACTTATTAGATAAATGTCTAATAAGGCCCTTGAAAAGTCCATGGTCGTGCGCCACCTTTTATGTGAACAACGTTGCCAAAAAAAAAAAGGCATGGAGTTCCAAGCTTAGTAACCTATTATAAACCATTAAACAAAGTTTATTCTAATGGATTAGATATCCAATTCCCAATAAACAAGATTTACTCAAAAGAATTGAAAATGCAAAAATATTTTCAAATTTTGATATGAAATCCGGAATTTTGCCAGTTCAAATTTCTGAAGAAAAAAAACTACAAAACAACTTTTAATGTTCTTTTTGGACAACACGAATGGAATGTAATGACTTATAGATTAAAACATGCCCGATCAGAATTTTAAAAAATGATGACTGATATTTTTAATGATTTACAAAATTTCACATTTGTTAATATCAAGATTTCATAGATGTCACTAAAATAAATGGTTTGATAGTCTCTACCAAAAGTGAAATTATTTGAAACAAAAATAAAATTTTTGGGTTTTGAGATATACTTGGAAAAAATCAAACCCATTTAGAGATCAACTGAGTTGACGTAAAATTTTCCTGATCAAATTCTAGATAAAACCCAACTTCAACGATTTTTGGGTTGCCTAATTTATGTGTCTGACTTCATCCAGAACCTTAGGCTAATTTGCAAACCATTGTACCAAATTAAGGTTAAAGAAAAATCTAAAACTATGGTTCGACAAACACACTCAAACTGTTTAAAAATTTAAATCTTTGGTCAAATCAATCCCCTATCTCACCCTCATCAACCCAAAAGCAAATTCTATTCACATTATCAATTTAGTTTTAAAAAATAACAAAAACAAAAATTGAAAGGAATATTTTAAACTTTATAAATACTCTAGTTTATTTTGTAAATATTGTTATGTCATCCAAAATTCCAGAAAGAAATTAAAGATAACAAGCACAATTTAAGATTAACTCCAAAAGCCAAAATGAAATTGTGTATATTTCATGGAGTATTCGACTATGTTTGATGGTCCCAATCATAAGTCGCAATGTTAGACTGCAGTAAGTCCGTTAGTTAGTTTCTAATCTCTACATGCAATAAATGATATCAAGGATTCTTTAATAAACCCACTTTATTAAAGAATGAAGGAGATTTCTTCTATTTCCTACATTTGACAATTGAACAACCATTATGTAATAGTAACCATTATAAAATATAATCGATGAGCCATTGTGTGATATGATGGATAGGATAGCATAGCCATTGGAGGAATTTTCCACCACTTTAATTTGTTTTTTAAATTTATAAATAGATCTAACTGTTTCAACCAGATTATGTTCTGTCTGATTCGATCTTATCTTCTTTTCAAAATCATTATTTTATGTATACAAAAAAAATATTGATCTCTAAAATAGTTAAGTTTATTAGTTCAATCAAGTAAGGATAAATTTTATATCTTGCTTGATTGTAGTGAGGTTGTTAATAAGCAATCAATTTTCTAGAAGTTTGTGAAAACTAAAGTAGGTCGATAAAGATGGTTTAATCATCCTTAGACAACTTCTAAATATTAAATTACTATAAAAGATGACTATTAAACATTATATACTAATAATTTAATTTTTGTATTAAAAACACTTTTGAAAGCCGAGATTTTTTTTATAGTACTATACTATTGGTTGAAACTTAGTTGTTATAGATGAACAATAAAGCTAGTGGTTGGAGTTAGTTGCTCAAGACGATCGTCGCCAAAAGTGATCGATGTTGAATTAGATCATTAGAGGTAGTCTTTGTCATTCTTGGTTGCCTCAGGTGAACGTTAGTATTGATTGTTAGTGGTAGATGTCAATGAAGTTGATTACCAAAGATAATTTTCATTGGATTTTATCGTAGAGGTAGTTGTTGAAGCCTAAAGTTGAAGGTCGTTGTCAAAGTTGATTATCACAGGAGATTTTTTCCCAATGTTTATAGTCCTAGGTAGTTATTGGTGGCAAAAGTTGGCTGTATGAAAGTGATCATATTGGAGTTGGTCAGACGAGTTTGATGTTGGAGCTTGGAATTGGTCAGCCAAAAGTTGGTCACTATATTGAAGTTGAATTTGCATCGGAGTTTGTTATCAGAGGTGGTTATTGGATTCCAAAATTGGTCGTCAAAGTTGGTCACGCAAAGGTGGTTGTTGGACTTGTAAAAAGTGGTCGACGAAGTTGGTTCATGGACTGTGGCAATGGTAATCGTCAATTGTGGACGTTGATAGGTGAACCCATTGGAAACATTGGAAAGATGGGAGAGTTGATATCAACTCCACCAATATTTAAACTTTGTGGGCCAAACAATAAGTTGGTATATTATACCAATTCAACTCATCTCATATCGGTACACCAACCACCTTCTAATATTAAATGTGTAATTTAGAATTCAGAAACGTAAATGTCTTATTATCATTGAGTCAAAGCAATGTTACATATTTATATAGAGAATAAACTAAACCCTAGAGACTATGTAAAATTACAATAAAGGACATATGTATATATATATATCATAACACTCCCCCTCAAGCTGGAGCAAATATGTCGATCATGCCCAGCTTGTTGCACATATAGCTTATCCTTGTTCCATTTAAAGCTTTAGTTAGAATATCTCCCAATTGTTCTCCGGTCTTCACATATCCTGTGGACACCAACCCATCTTGGATTTTCTCACGAATGAAGTGACAATCCACCTCAATATGTTTAGTTCGTTCATGAAATACTGGATTAGATGCAATATGAAGTGCAGCTTGATTATCACACCATAATTTAGCTGGCACGGTAATACTGAAGCCTATCTCAGATAATAGTTGGTGAATCCATACTATTTCACACACAGATTGTGCCATAGCTCTATATTCTGACTCAGCACTCGAACGAGAAACAACATTTTGTTTCTTACTCTTCCATGAAACTAAGTTTCCACCTACAAAAACACAATATCCAGAAGTCGATCTCCTATCCTCACGAGACCCCGCCCCAATCAGCATCAGAAAAACATTCAACTCTCGTATGTCCATGATCTTTGTATAGGATCCCACGTCCAGGAGCAGCTTTTAGATAACACAAAATCTGCTCTACTGCAGCCCAATGATCCACTGTAGGGGAAGACATGAATTGACTTACAACACTTACAGAATATGCAATGTCTGGTCGAGTCACTGTTAAGTAGTTCAACTTCCCAACTAATCTCCTATATCTCTCAGGATCTTTACATAATTCTCCTTCTTTAACAAGTTGCTGATTTGGCATCATTGGAGTGCCACTTGGTTTGGCGCCTAATTTTCCTGTTTCAGACAACAAATCAAGTACATATTTTCGTTGAGACAAATAAATACCTTTCTTGCTTCTCATCACTTCAATGCCCAAAAAATATTTCAATTGGCCCAAATCTTTTGTATAAAACTGACCCTGAAGGAAAGTTTTGAGAGACGAAATACCCAATGCATCATTTCCAGTAATAACAATATCATCAACATATACAACTAGTAGAACTATACCCTTCTCAGATCGGCGATAGAAAACTGAATGATCAGATGTACTCTTCTTCATACCAAAGCATACAAGGGCTTGACTAAACTTACCAAACCACGCACGAGGACTCTGTTTCAAACCATACAGAGATTTTCGAAGGCGACATACTTTATCACTCTCCCCCTGAGCAACAAACCCTGGTGGTTGTTCCATATAAACTTCCTCTTGAAGATCACCGTGAAGAAAAGCATTCTTAATGTCAAGTTGATGCAACGACCATTTATTGGTAGCAGCCATGGAAAGAAATAGGCGAATGGAAGTTAACTTGGCAACCGGAGAGAATGTATCTGAATAATCAGTGCCATAGATTTGAGCATAACCTTTGGCAACAAGGCGAGCCTTTAAACGAGCCACTGTTCCATCAGGATTCATCTTGACAGCAAACACCCATTTACAACCAATGGCCTTCTTTCCTGCAGGACGAGATACCAAATCCCAAGTACCATTATCATCTAAAGCAGTCATCTCCTCAATCATTGCATTTTGCCAGCCAGGATGAGACAAAGCTTCATGAACAGAGTTAGGAATAGATGTGGACTCAAGAGACGTAATAAACGCATATGTGGAGGGAGATAACTGGTGATAGGAAATAAAGGAAGAAACGGGGTAAGTACACTTGCGTTTACCTTTGCGAAGAGCAATGGGAAGATCATCACTTGGCGCTGGATCACATGATGAAGGAAGCATTGATGGAGGACATGAGTCTGAAGGTTGTGGTGGAGGTCGTCGGGAGTAGACTTGAGAAATCAACGGGCGGGAAGGAGGCACATCAGTAGACAAGGATGGTGTGGGAGAGGTAACCTCATATATAAAAAGATTGTCATCCTCCCCCTGACACAAACTCGATGGTGATGAAGTAAAGGGTGTATCTTCAAAAAAGACAACATCAGGCGAAACCAGATACCTTTTAAGGGTAGGACAATAACAACGATAACCCTTTTGAACACGTGAATAACCCAAGAAGATACACTTCAAGGATTTGGGATCTAACTTAGTATGATGAGGACGAACGTCACGAACAAAACAGACACAACCAAATATCTTAGGAGCAATAGGAAACAAATGCTTGGTAGGAAAAAGAACACGATAGGGAATCTCACCATTAAGAACAGAGGAAGGCATTCTATTAATCAAAAAACAAGCTGTAGAGACAGCATCAACCCAAAAGATTTTTGAAACATGCATTTGAAACGATAAAGCACGGGCAGTTTCAAGTAAATGCCTATTTTTCCGCTCTGCAACACCATTTTGAGATGGAGTGTCAGCACAGGAAGATTGATGAATAATGCCATTTTCACACAAGTAAGAGCCAAGAGAATGAGAAAAATATTCACCCGCATTATCAGTACGCAAAGTTTTGATAGAGACATTAAATTGGTTTTTTATTTCAGTATGAAAGGCACAAAAATGAGATAATAACTCAGAACGATTTTTCATTAAATATAACCAAGTTAGACGAGAATGATCGTCAACAAAAGTAACAAAATAACGAAAGCCTGTTTGAGATACAACTGGACACGGACCCCAAATATCAGAATGAACTAACTCAAATGGAGCAATTGCTCGTTTATCGACTCGAGGACTCGAACTAAGACGATGAAATTTCGCAAATTGACATGAATCACAATTTAAAGAGGACAAAGACCTAAATTCTGGATAAAGTTTCTTCAACACGAACAAAGATGGATGACCTAAACGACAATGGACTTCAAAAGGAGAGGGAACGACAGGACACGCCACAGCTTGCGATACTTGATGATCAAAGAGATAAAGGCCTCCTGACTCATATCCTCTACCAATAATCTTCTTCGTCACACGATCCTGAAACAAGCAATAACCAGAAAAGAACATGACAACACAATTTAGGTCATGAGTAAGTTGACTAGTAGAAATTAAATTAAAGGATAAGTTAGGCAAATGTAACACAGAAGAGAGAGAAAAGGATGGGGTAAGGTGAATAGTGCCAGAGCCAAGAACAGAAGATGTGGAGCCATCGGCCAATGTAACAGATGGGAAAGGGGCAGGGGACAACGGTCTAGAAAATAGGTGAGAATTACCTGTCATATGAGCTGTGGCACCAGAGTCTATGACCCATTTGGTAGATGATGTAAGAAGACACTTTATATTACCTGGGGCAACAGTGGATGCAATCGGAGTAGAGGAAGATGACGCTTGTAATGACTCTTGGTAATTCTGAAACTTAGCAAACTCATCTGCAGAAATAGTAACTGACGCCTCTGGTATATCGCATGTGGAGGCTATCTGAGCATGTTGAGATCGTTGACTATTCTTATATAGCAATTTCCGACAATCACGTTTCATATGGCCTGGCTTACGACAGTAGTTACAAACAATCTCTACAGACTCTGGTTTTCGATGATCAGTACTATTCCTCTGAGGTGCCCGAGGGTTATTGTTCTTGCTAAAGAGAGCACTACTGGGTTGAGGAATAGACACACTAGTCGGAGAGCTTTCAATGCGAAGGACTCGAGTGAAGGCATCATCTAATGATGGAATCTTGGAGTCAGAGAGAATCTGTGTCTTTGCCATTCCAAATTCAGGTAAGAGTCCATTCAGAAAAATCATAACAGCCATCTTCTCTCGTTGAACTTGTTGAACTTTAACATCAGGACTAAAAGGTAACAACAAGCCAAGCTCGGCAATGATCTTCTTAAGCCGCATAAAGTAGCTGGTGACAGACTCAGCTTTCTGTTCCGCACGAAAAAATTGCATACAAACTTCAAACATTCTATGCACTTGCTCTTTACCTGAGTATAGAAAATCCAAAAATTCCAAAAGTTCTTTAACAGACTCACAGTGATCAACCAATCCAATTATCTCACTCTCAATTGAATTCTTGATCTGAAGATATAAACGGGCATCATCACGAAGCCAATCCTTCTTCTGCTTTGCATCTTTTGGGGGATCTTCAGTCATATGATCATCCATATCAGTACTTCTCAAATAAAATAAAATTGTCCGACGCCAATCGTAATAATTGGATCCATTTAACTTATGTTCTGTGATCTTAGAGGCCAAGGGAATAACGTTGGAGACTACCAAATTTTTTATGTCGGCCATATTGAAGTCACACGTTGATTGTAGTCCACTCGAACAAAGAGAAAATCAATCCAAACAGCTGCAAAATTGGAAAAAGACACAAAACCAATCGTGTAACCTTCGATTTTCGTCAAACCCGAATGTTATTTGATAGACCCAATGGTACAGACTGGCAGGAAACAATGGTTCGAGACAAGCCCAGAAGACAGAAGACAAATCAGACTTCTCACACGCTCTCACGCGCCGGCGCGTGGGTGAAGGTGACGATGATTCCGGCGGCGCGTGAAGGTTACGCGCGGTGTTTTCCGGCGATCGACGAAGACAGACTTGGGCGGAAGGAGGTGGTGCTTCTTATGGTATGGGCGATGTCGACAAATGGTCACCGGAAGGTAACCCAAACTTCAAACCTAATGGAGCCAAACTTCAAACCTAATGGAGCGCTCTGATACCATGTAATTTAGAATTCAGAAACGTAAATGGCTTATTATCATTGAGTCAAAGCAATGTTACATATTTATATAGAGAATAAACTAAACCCTAGAGACTATGTAAAATTACAATAAAGGACATGTGTATATATATATATCATAACAAAATGAATCTATCGCAACATTATAAAATGTTCGGATTTAGAGACCCCCAAGAAACATTGTAATATGAAAAAAGAAAAAAATAAAACTCACATAAAACTCTATAATTTTCTTTTGAAAAAAGAAAGCTTATTATTACTGTCCCATATTCCATGGGGCTTTATAAGTTAGTAAATTACAAGTGAGTAGTTGTAGAACTTCATAAATTTACCAACTTTAATTTCATACATCACTATTGAAGAAGAAGTTTTAAAAATTAAGATTCATTAAAGTTAGAGCTTTATAAAGAAAAAAAAAACAAAAAATAATGTTGAAAAATCACTATATAAGACTTCCTTCCTAATTTCCAACTATATTTGATGGAGATTAGCAGATATCTACATTGTTTTTTTACAAGAAATAGAAAAGTTTTTTAAAAGAAGGAAAGTATTGAAAAATAAATGAGAATTTGAGATTCAAACTTGAATCTAAGTGGAATTAGAAGACACATTTGTAAATTGTATTAATAAAGTTTCCATGCTAAGGTATTGAGTTGGATGGATAAAAAAGAAATCACCTTAAATGAAAAGTGTGGTTATTAAATTCATTCATTTCTCTCATCCTACCTATCAACTCCTTCAATTACACATCTTTTATAATAATTATCAACTCAATTCAATTTAATTATTATATGTCAAATATTCTTTAATTAAATTTGTTTTAATCTATTTGGTCTCTAAATTATAAAAATCATACTAACAATTATTCTTCAACTTTTAAATATTAGACAAATTTTTTTTGAAAATTTAGGTATCTATTGAATATTTTCGAAAGTCTAATAGTAAACTTGTAATCCTAAGGTGTGATTCATTTATAAGATAAAAGTATAATAACAACAATACAATAAACTTTTATTTAAAGCTCGAGAAAGAAGAAAAAGGTAGCTTTTCTGTTTAAAAGTATCAGAGTATATAAACTAATGAACTAACCACACCTAAAATGTAGAAAGAAAAAGGAGTAGCATATGTACAACAATTCAAATTCAAAATCAACTTAAAAATGTATTGCTAAAAGTAAAGAAAAGTTTTTAGAAATGAAAAGAATGAAAGAAGGGAAAATGTGATTGAAGAAACGACAGAACAAAGAGATGTGGAATTGATAAGTAAAAAAAGAGAAAAGAAATGTGTCAACAATTGTCATGAATGGGAGGCATAGATGATGATGGGTAAGGAGAGGTGGAAAAGGCAAAGAAGAGAAGAAGAGCCATGATTAAAAGGGGAACCAAGAGCACGACTGTAGGCGGCGGTGGAAGTGGGGGAAGAAGCAGAGGCAGCAGCACAAGAAGACACACTATCCAGACTAACAAAGTGGCCTTGGAATACCCGAAACCGCCGCCACCGGCCATTATTATCTCCGGCAATATAGTGGGGGTGGTATGAGTAGGTGAAGTTGGAGATGGAGATGGGTTTTAAATCCATTGTAATATAGTGAAGTCTTTTGTGGAAATGAGCTTTGTTTAGAAATAGTTAATAATGGCATAGCCTATAGACAATAAATCAGCTTTAAAGCTATATTAAAATAGTAATAATAGGTAATAAAGAATTAAATTGTGGTAATTAGAATACAGTGTGTGATGACAACAAGTTGTCAACTATGCAACTCTTTAATCATTATATTTTCAAATTTTTATTGAATTTGATTGGCTGAAATGTATATATATTTGGTTTCTTTGAGATGCAAAGAAAGAAGATACATGCATCCTCTGCCCTCATCTATATATATATTTAATTGTTATAAGAACGCATATCTTATTGTTACCATGTATGCCTTCTCTGAGTTGTAAATCAACATAAATTCTTTCGCTAATTTAGTTACCTTCTTTCTTTTCTTTTCTTTTCTTTACTTTAGTTTGATTCTTTCTACTGTAATTGGGGGCATTTGTAAATTGCAATAATAGAAAATTTTAAAATGGATAGCGATAGCTCTTTATTACGTTTCGCTTTACTAGTGGTGACATTAAACTTGAGCTTAGAATAGTAACAATAGCTCCTTGTAATAAGTGTTCACATTTTTGCTTCGTTACATGTCAAAGCTTGCAATTTGTGAAAAGTGTTAATAAAATGTTTTCTCTCATTAGCACCTTTAATTTCTTTGTATGAGAGTGTTGCATGGTTTCTTGTAACGATTCAACTTTTTTAACTAAACTGAGGTTATTACTTTAATACAAAGACACTTCGTTTAAACATAAAAGTTCGTAAAATCGGTTAAAAATCAAATAAACATCAAAGAATCATTATTCGGATCCTATTTCAAACAAAATAAAGGTTCGAAAGTATCGTTTATGAAATCATTAAGAAATAAACTGTCGTTCTAAACATGAAACTCATTTCAATCACAAATATTTAAGTAAAACATTAAAATCTGTAAGTGGAAGAAATTTTGAAGAATGTCCCCCTATGGCGATCACGTCTCCTTTTTGTCCCTCGTCGGTCTGCCTCTCGTATTACTTTTGTCTGTAAAAGTTAAACAATAAATGGTGAATATAAATATACCTAGTAAGAAACCCACTACTAGTCCTATTAGAGATAAAATTGTTAACTTTCTATTGCGGGCACACTGTATCATGGCAATCTCGTGATCCTATCCCGTAGGATGCACATAATCAATCTAATGCCCCTGAAAGAGTTCATATATCAGTTTAGTACTCCGCAGAATGCACATGTCAATCTAGTGCTCTCGAAGGATGCACATATCAGTCTATGCTCTAGAATGATGCACATATCAGTTCGAATGATGCACAAGAAGTGGTGATCCCATGGGATACCTGCAAGGCACACTGCTCCATAGATAAAACTAACAATTTTCTCTCAGTCCATTCTAACAATTTAAGCAGTCAACTCAAACAAGTTACCCTCATCAAATAATCATTTTAGTCTAACACAAATACAATCAATTTACCCAAAATAGAACATAATCAAATATTAGCATAATGGTTCCTCAAATAATAAAACTTATAGATTGGCGTGACTCATCTCAACAATCAACAATTCCCAATTCAGTAAATACTTAGCATTTTGATCCAGGGTTGTTGGTCGAACTAAAGTTCAACGAACCAATGACCATCAAAACAATTTCATCATTCAATTCACCCTACATGTAAATTCAACAACTTACCCAAATTGTGGAGAATCAAACTTCAATCCAACTCGTTTGAAACTCAAGGAATTTAAATGTTGTTCTCAACTTGCACCTTCAAGAAACAATATCAACCAAATAATTAACCCAACCAATAATGGTTATGAAAACAAGCACCAGGACCCAAAACTACATCCTTACCACGAACCACGACAATGTAGAGGCAACGGCTCTCAAACTAACGAGAAAGAGAGTGTGCAAACAGAGATCTGAGCGTGGGTCGACTTTCGATTCGTGGCTAGAAGAGGGGAACCACGTGCGGCTGCTTCACGGTCGATGGACGAAAATGCAACGGCAGCACTCCACGATTCACGATGGTCGGATGCGAAGGAAAGAAAAACTGGATCGGTCGGCGGTCATCTAAGGGAAATACAACGACGGCTAACCAAAATGAGGAAGAGAAAGAAGATGGAGATCGGCGGCAACTTCGCGAACGGAGAGACGATGCGAACCACGACGAACGCTTCAGCTGAACTTCAATAGGAGACAGAGGCAGGCGGCGGTCGTCGGTCGTCGATCGTTGAAGGAGTTGAACTGAAAAGAAAAGAAGGGAGAGTAGTGGGCAGTCGTAGAATAACGAAGAAGAAGAGATGAAAAGTTTGGAACACACAGAAGGACGTAGGTTTTAAAATAAATTCTATTATTATTTATTTATTTAATATTACATTTTCTTTCTTTCCCATCGAAATAAATTCTCTTTCATACAAAACTCAAATAAAAACACTCCTAATTCTTAAAACTTAATTGAGAAAAATACCTAAAATTTGGAATGTTACATTTCCACTTTTTCTTTTCGACAACAAATATCTCGACTATCTTGGTGCATATTATTCTGTAAATATAAAAACAAGTTTATCTTTTCATTTTCACTATAATAGTGATATTCAAATATGGTATCAATTTTGTCCTCTCAAAAGATACGCTTCTAAAATTGAAATACTTTAAAGCACGATTGAAACGAACATGGAACTATTTCCTTAAACCTCTTCTTTCTTTACACATTATTATTAACAAAATTGAAAAAATTCATTGTTTGCTCCCAAACTTTATTCATTGTCATACGGTAGTTCATCTACTTTTATTTTTTAAAATTCCTCAAAAATAATTTGTTACATTTTTTAAATTTCAGCAGCCGCCCACACAATTCAACATTCTTTTTTTCTTTCTACTGCCCTAACAAATTCTTTTTCCAAATTAGAATCAACAAAAGTAGTAATACATTCAAAAACAAAAATTTAGAATACTCACATGATATATTTGACCGAATTAGCGAAATTCGTTGAGGGAATGAGAACCCATAATTTCCAATCACTAAAACCTCAAAATCCATTTGGTTTCAATCTTAAGGATTGAGTTAAGGCACAAATTGTCTCAAACATATATCAAATAACTTAGACAAGAACAAAGTCCTCAACCAAGATTCCAACAATCCACGAGATAAGATGATTGATCCCATCTAAATGTTCTTGGCATGCAATTCAACACATGAACGACAAAATTCAAGAAGCTCGAAGGACAAAAACTAAAATTGATTAATCATCCCAAATAAAATTAAACAACCTAATAGCAAATAGCAAAAAGCTTAAGTAGTCTCTCAATAAAATTTTAATTCATTATAAAAGGACTAAATTATCTCTACTTTAAAGGTCGTTGAGAAAGATAAAAGTGGAAAATATTAAAACTACATCACAATTATTAAATAAAATCTAATTGATATTTGATGTTGAGTCAGATCATATCATTAATCTGAAACGAAATATGGTTGAAGAAGTGAAGAAAGGTTATTGAAATCCAAAATAAATATCATCTAACAAAAATCTAGAAGAAGGTGGGTGAAAAATTTCTCCATTGGTGATTCACTATGTGGTCTGTTGTATAAATAAGCAGATGGTGATTGTTGAAGTAGTGGGATAGGCACAGAACACAATTAAATTGGATTTGGTTATCCCTCTCATACTACCTCCTTACGTTAAAGTTAAGAATCTATCAAAAGATTACGCTCTACACGATGGTGTATATAATTAACTTGCCCTTGCTTGAACTATCCTTGAAAAGATATCCATCCATCAATATTTTAGATCTACCAAACCCGAGGATTGGTTCTTTCCATTCGTTAACAAGGACTTAAATATTAATGACAAGTAACATAAGCATTGATCAACCTTAAGAAAACAATCCACCAGACTCTATACTATTTTGAGGTAATCATCGTGGATTGAATTCATTCAACACTATTGTAGCATGAAACTTGACAAAAGGAGAGAACCTCGATAGCAATTTGTTAGCCATGCATGAGGGGTATATAGCCAAAAGAAGTTGTGAAAAATAAAATTTTAAATCCTTGTCATTCATAAATTGTACATTCAAGACTAAAGTAGAGATTAAACTTCGAAACTTAATTTCCATATGTAATAAGGCTCTTGCTCCATGTTCGAATTTAACTAATTCATCTCACTGGAGTTTCCATATAAGTCATTTAGACATCAAAAAGGTTAATCCAGAAAAGAGACCCCTCCTCATTGATCAATGATAACAATTATTCAAAACAAAAGCATCCATCCATACAAAAACCTTTCTCCACATAAGAGCTATATTATACCTCAATAATGCAAAAATCAATTGCCAATGAAGAATTTAAACATTATGGTTACTGGAGTTGAGTAATTTGTCTTCCTCGGTTGGGAGATTACTCATTGTAATTTGTATGTTCGACTTCGAGTTCATCTTGTTCCACTCATTTTCAACTCGGAAGAAAATCCATTGGAATCTTCGGAAGATCTCCAACGCCGTGATCGTGAAGACCGTAAGGTAATTATGCCGAAGATGAGCAGATAACTTATACGTCCACGTACACCGCAATATCAGATTACTTCCAAGCACCCAAACGTAAACCTGAAAACCATAGATCAGTACAATCCTTCCATTGGATGAAAAATATCACATTTCCGTTCAAGTAGTTAATCCAACTTGTAGACATTTGAAATAAAACATGAAAACCTTAATCATTTTGTCACCAGTAATTTAATAATAAGCCAAGGGCCAAACAATGAAGGTCATTAACATAGCTCTGCAGTCAAAAAGTATCCTGTATCCAAGTTTGGGTTTATGCAGCCTCCTTTTAAGTCCACGCCAAGGATCTTATCTTATTAGAAAGCCAACTGGATGGATATTATCCCTGACTTGTGAAACAATTAAAACTAATGAATCAAGAACATTACCCATTTCTGGCCATAAAAGAGATGTGAGAAAAAGTGTGGTCGGTTGAACTTGAAAATCCGGGTGAAAGTGCTGTCATAAGATAAAAACATAGGTCATATACCATAATACCACACAAGCTATAATTTCTCCAGAAACTTGTAGGACGCAAATATACAAGCACATAAAACCTCATTAGACATAAAGCAAGTACATGTCTTAATTGACCATGGTTCGGTAGATTTGGGATTTTGGCTCAATGAATAGCATGTAATTTATTCTAATCTGATGCCTGTGGCTGTGCTCTTTCAATATGGATTATGTATAACAATGCAAAGTTCCCTCCAAAGAGGTACACAATGTTAACCACCATGTTTGGGCCTAGTGGTAGAAAAGAAGGGATAGTCTCAATAACTAACTAAGAGGTCATGGGTTAATCCATGGTGGCCACCCACCTAGAAATTAATTTCCTACGAGTTTTATTGATACTCAAATGTTGTAAGATCATAGGGCAGTGTCCCTTGAGATTAGTTGAAGTGCACATAAGCTAGCCCCGACATTCACAAATATAAAAAAGAAAACAAAAAGACAGAACACAACGCTACATTCACCACATTTACCAGAATGAAAAGACTGCCCCCAACTTTACTCCTAGTGCTTTAGTTAAAGTTTTTATAGTAGGTGAGATGTATAATCGAAATAGGCTAAATTATATTTAAAAAAATGCTCCTAAAGTAAAATTGTGTCAAAAATACTCATAAAAAAAAGTTAAAAAATACTCTCGGTCATCCAATTTTTACATAAAAATACTCCCATTAAGAAGTTTATTTCGGTGCTGAGAAATTTGGTGTAAAATATTGGATCAAGGAAAGTATTTACTTTTTTTTAGTTTAAAAGTATTTATGAAACTTTTCAATAGTTCAGAGGTATTTTTTAAACAAAGTTTTAACAGTTTCCATCGAAAACTAATGGCAAGGGTATTTTAAACATTTTTTGAACGCTTAAAGCCATTTTTGAAACTTTTAAAAGTTTAAGAGTATATTTTACACGAACTACAAAGTTCAAGGGCATTTTTATAATTTAACCATTGAAATATAATGGGATCTATAGTGTATATGTGGGTGTAAATGTTCATTTTCAACCAGGTCCACAGTAATAGGAGAAAAGAAAACCAGACCCGAAAAAAGAAAAAAGAGGGAGTAATTCCTCCTTGAATTATGTTAGAGTAAAAACGAGAGGTGGTCCCGTCTTCCACTCTTTTTGTACTATTTGGATTAATGCCATTATTTACTTTTTGTAAAAAAAAATGTAAAGAGGAAGGATAATTTATATATATGTATATTAGTATATATGTGTGTGTGTGTGTGTGTGTGTGTATAGTTAGCATACCTCAAGTCCCAATCGCGTTTCACATCCCAGTAAAATGAGTATGATGAGTTTAGAACACTAGACAGCAGCCAAAGGGGCCGATAAAAGCTGGTCCATTTATCAGGGAAGACGTGGTATTTAAGGGCAGAAAGGAAAATCACTGGTACTGCAGTTGAATATTTTAAAGCTGAAATGATGACAGATAGAGTTACTATATCATCAAGACAAGTGACAGATTTCAAGCACACGAGTAACAACAAATTCAATTAAAATATTTAAGAATGAAAACTGTAAAATAACAAAAATCAATTAAGGAATACAGATAATAACAGAATAAACACAAGATTATCATTGAATGAACTCTGAAATAAGTAAATATCATTTGGAATTATAACTTTCTTTATGTGTTAGATGATTCCTAACAAAGATGGATCAGCATAGGTAGGCGCAAAAAGCATGATGAAACAGGACGTCATCGTTACAGAGGAAAAATGCTTAAAAGATACAAACTGTCACATGGAATAAAAATTAAACATAATTACAAAGCAAAAATGCTTCCCAATCCAAACAAATATCTCGCAAAGAAAATTGTATGATTTTAAAGATCCTCTGATTATCAAAGCAATCAAAGAATTCTTTTAAGGTAAACAGAAGCATGAAGCTTTTTTAGGTGTTACAGCTTAGTAGCTTACGAGTCGTTAGAACTTCACAAGCTTTTCCTGAAATCAAATCATTATCTCTTCTTGATTTAAATTCAAATTGGGATTTGAATATCCTATAAAGAAAATTGTATGCTTTAAAGATCCTCTGATTATTAAAAGAATTAAAGAATCCTTTCAAGGTAAACAGAAACATAAAGTTTCTTTAGGTGTTACAGCTTAGTAGCTTACAAGTCATTAGGACTTCACAAGCTTTTCCTGAAATCAAGTGATGATTATCTCTTCTTGATTTAAATTCAAATTGGGATTTTCTAGGTTATTTCCTCGCTTCTTCCCAGGGTTTCCTTATAGATATTTCTTTCATAGAATATCTATTTTAGCAAAAAGAAAAAGGAAAAACAAACAAACAAGCAAACACCAATATTGGTAGAGACGAAAAACGGAATCATGAGATCTCACCATTCAGAAGTGTTGGTTTTTCCCCTGTATCCTTATATTGCCGAAGACATTGGAACAAACGAAAAAGGTAAGGCAAGACAAGGACCACAGGGATTGCAACAGAGTGACTTCCACAAACAGAATCTGCTTCAAACCATGCAATGGTGGCAACCTGAATAAGTTTGATAATTACAAACAAAGCAATTTCGGTCAAAAAGATCCACATCTGGTTCAAGAACCATTGTTGCTATAAAGAAAAGCAACACTTTCGGAGAATGTTATCTTAACTCTTAACTAAGGAGTTTCATGTTTAGCAACAAAGTACTATACTACTAACAAAGCGTCACCACTTAGAACATAATAGCATACTTTTTCAACCCCTTCTTCCACCAGTTTGAAAATGTGGAAATGTTAACATCAACATATAAGAAGAAAAAAATAACAATTAAAGACTGATCAATGGAAAAGACGGCTGCGATCCACTAACTTTAAATGATTAACTTAAAACTAAAGAAGAAACCCACCTGTCGGTGAATCATTCGACACACTGATCTTTCCAAATCAGAAAACACCTGCCAGACCAAATCAGTGTTAAAACCATATCATGTAATTATGACACAATAGAATGCTTAGAAACAAAAATGATTCAGAAAACAGTTTTTAATTATGAATTCCCAAAAAGATGAAGGAAATTATAAGGGCTAGTAGGTATATTTGACATTTTCACCTTAAGCTATGATTCATGAAAACAGAAAATGCTCGTACTCATTTTGGATGAATAGATCTATACAAAAGCACAGAGAAATCCTCTAGCACAATTGCATTAAGCTTTTTGTAAGGAAAATAAACCCCAGAAGATGAACAACCTAAATCACTCAACAACTGCTTGCCTTCCCTCAATCCCCCCTCCAACTATTTATGACTAAATACACTCACTAACTCCCTAACTAACTATCCTTATGCCCTTACTAAAACCACATTACTCCTACCATAAAACCCTAACTGTACCATCACACCTTTCTCTATGGTACTATCACTATTATGAGTTGATAACGGATCTTGGAAATTGTTTATTAAAGAACAGCAGTTACCAACCTTTGACATTGACGTCAGTATATCAGCTAGAAAAAAGTCAGCAAATGTAATCGCCTGCATTGAGAAAACATTAACAAGTTAAAATCCAACTAATAGCAGCCTAACTCCAACAATTCACGTATTAAAGAGGGAAAGAGCAGTCTTCCACAAGGTTGAGCTGGTAAAGAACATTATGAAATCTTACAGATAAACCATAAGCATCACAGTTTGATTACAAGGTTCCTGGAACCTTTAGAGAGGATTTGTGTTACTGGTATAGTTAGTTTTGGATTATTCCTTAGTTTGGCTGCTTTAGGTAATGCACTTCTTTTTTCTTTTTTTCTTTTTTTTTTAAATGTTTTTCAATAAAAAGTTAGGTTTCCCATTTAAAATAATAATACTAATAAATAAATACCAATCTGCACTATAAATCAGCAACCCAGTGTACCAAAAACATAACAAAGCAGACACACACAGGCGTCATGAACATATATTATATACATACAAAGAGAGAGAAAGCATTCCATGGTACCATTGTAGGGTTGGAGGATCTAACTTTTAAATATATGCATATGTTTTTCCACTGATATATAGTCATAGGAAAAAGTTATTCAAAACTGTTCTACTAATTTTCAATTTTCTTTTTTTTTCCTTTTGTGATATCCATGAGTATCTGGACCCACTTACCACACCTTGACTAATTTCACAAGACCATCTGCCTAACCCTACAACATCTAGATGTCAAGAAATCTCATAAGAAATTAATTCCTAAGTAGTTAGACCACTAAGAATTGAACCAATGAAATATATTTCACGGATATTTATTTGCATAAAAATTCAATACTGTAAGCTTTTCCTAACATTAAACACCAAACCAACTTTCAAAGTAAGAAAAGCAACAAATAGTTTACATTTTTAATGTATTTGATCAAAAAACTTACCTGCAAAGGGAAAACTATTCGCCAAAGAGTCCTTAATAAGAAGAATCGAGATGACAAGAAAAATATTTCAAAAGGGAAAATCAAAATCATCGCAACAGCAACATATAAGAGAACCTGCATGAGAAGTAAATAAACTTAATGTCATTTCATCAACAGATAAGTAACTAACAGATGATGTCAGATCAAATCTACACACGATAATGGGAATTACAAAATTTAATCGTAATATAAAATGTGCTAATACTCTACTCTATGAAATAAGTATTCATAGAGCAAGCAATGCAAACTTATATGCCAACAAGCATATTAGTTGTGTGATGCACAAGCACTTCATAAGAAGCTCAAATTCTTCACAGATCATGGAGAGACAAAGTGGAAACACCAACTTTTATTTTTATAACATTTCATTGAATAAATGAAACAATGGGACATCCCCCAAAGCGCCTATAGATGAACACAACAGAGATTTCCAAATGGAAATTAAATAAAAAAGGCTAAAATGCGTAACAAAGTTTCTAGTTTTAGACCAAAACATAGAGAGAACCAAATATATAAACTATCAAAAACTGAAAAGGAGTCTATAAACAGATGTTATGCTGCTCATCCCATTACGTGCAAAAGAAAGCTCACTTAATAACCATCCAAACTGTTCTCTTTCCACCAAAAAAGGATCACCAAGCAAGAATGTCAAAATTATTGTTCGGACATGCCAACGACCAACCAAAAGCTTCCAAAATGATATGCCAAAAGCGAGAAGCAAAGGAACAATGAAGAAATAGATGAGCAGATGATTCAGAGTGACAACACTGTGAAACTATATCAAAGTGAATATCTTATCTAAGTCAGTATCTTTACCATGTCAAAGTGATAAACAAAATTATAATCGTAGATAACTTTGGCAAGGAACATCATAACCAAAGTTGTGAAAGGCCAATTCTAACGTGTTTAAATAAATAAAGAACTTGATATGCATTTCCAACAAATTAAAATATTCATTAACTACTAGTAAAAGAGGGGGCGTCTATTACACTGGTTGTGATGCAGCTAGTGATACTTCTCCATGAGAATAAAGATAAAGGTAGGCTGTCATGCTAGTCGGGACAACAATAGTCATCCACGTGGCACACTGCAAAAGAGATTTAGTCCGGATTACAGATTGAAATAATATGTTCTAGTTAAAAATAGGGCTAATGGATACAGTACACAATGAACAAGTAGCAGATCATAATAGCAGAAAATATATAATTGCTTTGAGGTGATATTGGATGTTGAAGAAAATGAATAAGCATAACTAAGATCCTTTACCTTCCAAATTTCTCGGTGAGTTAGATGATTTTGGTCAAGTTCAAATATCTTTGCATAATTAACATTAGACTGGGAAAAAACCCATAAGTTAATTCCCCACAGCCAAACCATCATAGTCTGCAGTACCAAAACTAAAAAGCTTGTTAGTACAACGGTAGGGATGATAATAGTCAGAAACATATTCAAAAGGAATTTTGGAAGGGAAAATTCACAGACCACCAGAAGAAGAGGATTATAATAAAGAAACGCTTCATAGAGAAATAGGTCTCGCAGGTCTGCACTCATTCTCATAACAGAATCCCAGCCAATCTGTATTTCAATGATACCATGTAAGTGCATCAAATCAACTTATCTACAACACTTTCCAGTTAGCCATTAAACCAGAAATAATCCAATGGAACTGACCTTGCAACAAAATAAACCCCAGAAGATGAACAAGAAAACCTGGACATTAATCTGAATTAGTATTCTAAACAGCATGGGGAAGAAGATAAATAAACAAGTGACAAAAAAAATAAAGTAAGGCGTTTTCTTGTTCAAAATTAAAATGTATTACAAGTGAATCCAAAAAATTAAGAGAAAAAAATAATTTTAGTCCATATGAATCCAAGATATTCCAAAGTTTGATAAGTGCAGACACTTTGCTAATACTCAAACCCATTTCTGCTTTAGAATATTATATTAAAATGTGGAGCTGCAGATTCAAACCTGTAATCTCGTACTGGAAATAGTGATGTCTTACCACTAAGCTATGCTCATATTGGCAAAATTTAATCCCATTCTTTAGCAATTATTAAAAATAATTATTCATTATATAAAACGTTGTGTCATTGCAGTGAGTTTCCTTTCTTATTTTTTGAGTTCCATAAATAGGAGGCTGGGGATGAAACCTTTCAACCTTAAGGAAGATAATAGGCTCTTTAATCCATATCCACCAAACAATGGAGATGAATGTATTATACACATTTAAATATAACAAACCAATCTTGAAATTATATACAATCAAGGAGTTGGAAGTTGGCACCACTACACAAAATCCAATCAAGAACTTGGAAGTTGGCACTATTTCTCTCTTACCCCCTTTTTAATGAAGCATAGAACTGATTTTGAAGAACTTAAGAAAATTTTAATCACTTTCTAAATATGGTGCAAAATCCAATTAAGAACTTGGAAGTTGGCACTATCTCTCCCTTACCTATTTTTAATGAAGCATAGAATTGACTACGAAGAACTCAAGAAAATTTTAATCACTTTCTAAATATGGTGACATAGAATTTGGCAACATTACTCAAATCCAATTTATTGTTTCTCACTGCATCCAAGATCATATTCAAGACATGGTGGATATAAGTGTTAATTATGGGATCTAAAACTAAGTTCTCTTCAAAAAGAGAAACTCTTATGAGAAGAAATAAAATAAAAGGCTTAATGCATCAATAAAGGTTTAAAGGCAATCAAACCTTGAATCTCCATAACAAAATAGGAGATGGAACTATGGCTACAGGATTCATTGTTAATATAGTACTCTTCAAATCATCGACCTCCATTGAATGCAACAAAGTTTCATCCACACCATTTCCTGTCTCAGTACCAGACAAATATTCTGTAGAAAGAATGTGTCATTCATAGGTTAGACACTACAAAAGAAATGATGGAAAAAATAGTAATTACCAGAAGGTATTAAAAGAGGTATACCCAAATCAGATACTACAGGTCTGCTTCCAGATTTTCTTAAATGTGGACTACTATTGGCAGGAACTGCCACTGGATTTCCAAACATAGATTAAATGGAAGTGTGGATGTTATTTTCACCACTCAAACCTTGTCAATAACCTGCAATTATGCACTAACGAATATATATGAGAGATCCTAAGAAAGCAATAGATGAAATTTTGTCTTAGCACTGGTGAGTTCTTATGCCATATTCTTAAAAGGATGTTCGTGAATTGGCCAAGTTCTGATTGAGATTTGTTTTTAACCCAAACAACCCAAATTTTCAGGTTCAGTGGGGCCGTTGGTTTTAACTAAATACACAAAAGATACTAAAATGAAACCTTTAAGATTAGCCCTCACTCACTTCGATATTCCTAAATGAAAAAAACTTTGACACATGAGGGTGGGAATGATCTCTTGCCTCTGAGAGGTGACTCAGGGAAGAAGGTCTGGTTTTGGTCAGCGAAACAGGCACATGAAGTAGTCACGGTTTTGGAATCTGAAGAGGAATAGCCAAAAGAACAAGGAACTATGGGATCAGAAAAATGAATTCAATAGATTCGTGAGTTGGGGTGTGGAGTTGGGTTGAGCCGAGAAGAGAAAGGCCAACAGCAGATCTGCGGAACAAATTATCAATCTACTACAAGTCTTCCACAGAGAGATATAAATGGAATTCGCTAATCACACTTTCAATAACCCTTCTCAATCCCAATTATTCTCTCTAAGACTTAATGTACATAGATTAACACAGCTCTAAGCCACCATACCTATCTATATTAACTGATCTCAAATTGCATAGCGACTAGCAAGAAAACCAAACGATACAAACCTCAACAGAGGCATCTCCCGAACCAAATTAACAAAATTTAGGGTTAAAAACTGAAAATAAACACTAATACACCAATACCCAGAACAAAAAAAAGAGGAATTAAGCAACACAAATCTACACCCAGCTCTAAAAATCAAAGAAATTGAACAAGTAGGACATAGAAAAGTAGAAGGGAAGAAAGATTAACAAAAAGAGAGTAATGGGGTTGGATCAGATCCAAAGAGACTTACACCGAAAGATTCAATGGGTTCGTGTAATTGAATTTGAAGCAATTAAGTGGATAAAACGCAAAGCTTTTAGAGTCCGCTGGATCGTCCCCCTCCAAATCAGGCGCAAAGGGTTGGAGGCGGATTAAGGATTACTGTAATGTATTGTTGTGATTGTGGTTTGAGTGAGGATTAAGCAGGAACAGAAAGCGTGAAACGCAAAGAACAGAACGTTCTTCATGCAAAATTTGAACCCTCGGGGACTAAAAAAAAGAAAAAACTGGCTTTACATTTGCGAATCAGATTTTGACTCTCAGCTACCTTCCGTTTCTTAATTTCTTCTCTTTTTTTTCCCTTTAATTTCCAACTAAGGGAAGTATGAATGTTTTGCGATAACGTAACAAAATTATACATTTCAGAAAGATTCTTACATTACCAATTTCTTTTAAACAAAAGGTTAGAATGGGATTAGGGAAATTCTTTGTTTCCTTTAAAAAACAAGGTTTTCTTTCAAAAGATTAAAAATTTTAAATATCAAATTATGTTTGCTTCCCAAGTGTAGGTTTATACCATCAAATACTTCTCTTTCTTTCTTATTTTTCATAAATATAACCAAACATCTACCATCATCACGTTTACTATTCAATATTGCAGATAATTTTCTATTGTTTTTTTCTTCTTATTTGTGATTTATTCATCTCTATCGTTACTTCTTTTTCATATTCTCATTTGTTCTTGTTTGTGATTTCTTCATTTTCTCTTCTAGAACTTTTTTCTTCTTCGTCATCTTTTATATATTTTTTTTTTTCACTTCTTCAAACTCCTACTTGGTAAACGATCTTCATCATCTCTCATATATTTTCTCTTTCAGATCTATATGATTGTGCACCAAAATCTAAACAAAATTAGTACACCACCTTGTGCTAAATATAAATAATCTTGCTACATGATCGTGAACCAATATCGTTTAGATTTGGTACATGATTGTTTAGATCTTGATACGTGATCGTGTATCATTTCCTACATGATCGTTTAGAAGAAGAATTACATGTGCGTGTGTGGTCGATTTTGATACTACCTACATAATTGTGTATCATTTCCTACACGATCATGTAGCATGATCTGTGTGTTAACTCGGGTATTTTTTGTATTTCTCTTTGTGAGCCAGTATGATTTTTTCGTTTTCAAAATTATTCTATATCGTATAAATATTTTTCCAGATTGTTGTATTTTTTAAAAAACTTGTTTTTTCTAATGTGTTTCGAACTTTTAATTTTGTATATAATAAATTTTAATTTTCATGAATATAACAAAACGACAAAATATTTACAGCAAGTGTAACAAAATCAAAAAGCTCATGAAGTCATTTTTTTTAATTTTTCTTTCCATCTTCTTTTTGCTCTTTTTCTGCAATTTTTTTTACTTTCTATTGTCTTTCTTCTCCTCTTCTTCTACAATTCTTCTTATATATATATATATTTTTTTGAAATTATGATCTTGTTTTCAATCAAATTTAATTAATATTTCATTCAAATCTTATTTGAATAAATATCTCTCTAATATTTTATAGATTTATATTAATATAATTAATTAAATCATATTTAATTAATATTTGATTCAAATCTTATTTGAATAAATACATCTCCAATATCTTATAGATTTATATTAATATAATTAATTAATATTTTATTCAAATCTTATTTGAACGAATATCTCTCCAACGTCTTATAGATTTAATTAAATCAAATTTAATTAAATTAAACTAAACTATTAATTGATTCTTCTAATTAATTAATAGTCAAATTAAATATCTTATGTTAAATTTGAATCATATTCAAATATAAGTTTCTCTTATAATCAATAATTTTAATATGAATCAAGTTCACATTAAATTAATATTTGAACTCACTCAAATATTTTATCTCTCATAAATTAATTTTGAATCATATCCAAAATAAAGTTTATATAATAAAATTTGATAGACTTTATATTATAATGTATCACTACACATTATACTAATTCTCCAAGTAAACTTGAATATTTCAAATTACAATCAATATAAATAAATATCATTATCCTTTACGAGCTAGGAATGAGACCTAATGGACCTACAAGTCAATAGCTACAACGATACGATAAATTAACTGTATGCACACTCCACTAATGACTCACAAATTGAACTCTTCTCACTGTAAATATATTTTTGTGTCCATGGATATAGACCAATAACAGTAAGTTAGTCCTTCACGAGTGTAACACCAGTTGGGTCAATTTATCGTTTTACCCCTAAGTTACCTCTAATCCTTAAATATCAGTGCTCCTCCAATGAACAATTTGTTTATGGTCTTATCAACAAACATAAACCCCTATCATGTCATAGAGAGGGTAAGACCCTTTGTTCAAGACTTGGAGACATCATTTAAGGGAACACTCATCTACTTACCCTAAAGTAGGGAAAGAGTGAATTTCATCTTGTGTAATTATGTTTCCAACTCCACACTCGATCTTATCCCCAAAATGATAAGCTTATTGAATCGGCGATCTGGCCACTCTCACTCGTACAAATCAAAGGATAATCACTCTCAAGCAGGTATCCATAATACACTCAGGATTAAGACTAAGTTACCTAGATTATCCTATTGAAATAGAAACCTAACTATTTAACGGAGTTGCATCTAGTGGTTACTATTTCGCGATTCGATCTTATGCAAACTCATCGCATAGGATACCCTCACTCGCATGTCAACTACGCGAACGCGTTGGATCATTGCGTTTTTATCAAATACAAAGTGAGTCATATCCATAGTGTTTCCAGGATAAGGTACCCAACCTTATCCCTATACTATAGACCCTTTAAGCTGATCTTGAACATTGATCCATGTATGTCTCTACATATTGAAGACTCATTAAACAGCTTAGGATGTTAGTTTATTGGATTTGGATTATTAAGACAATTAATAATTTAATTAATAACAATTATTACAATAATAGCACTTTATTAATAACGGTCAATGAATTATATTATGTTACTAATGAACTTATCTTGATTTATAGGAAGCTCTAATAAACCATCAATTTAAGCAATTGTTTTGGCCTTGTTATAGTTGTGAATTCTATTTCTTTTTGTTGGTGTTGGAAGTCAGTATGCAATAATGATCCTACTCCTCTTAGATAGAGAGAAGTATGATATTTGTGAGGTAAGACATTTGCTATTAAACCTAAATGCATCATTGAATTCCATTTTTCATTGTTATTATCTTTGAAAAAGAAGCCTAACCTTCAATCTCTTTTTCTTTTTGTCTATATTATGATCTTGTAATCTTGAAACCATTAAGGTTTCTTTTATAACATAAAATTCTTTTATTTATTTGGATTGAAATTATGTCTTGCTTTGATTGAAGGATAGGGGAAGTGATTATTGATAATTATAGGTATGTTCTCTCTCCCTTTCTTACAATAAGGATAGTAGCAACAAAAATTACTACATGTTCTTCTATATTGAAAGGAAAGACAAAAAAAAAAAAATGTGGTGAATTGAGATTTATTTTGTATGGTAGAATTTTATTTGCCACTTACCATGTTAGATCTTTCCAAGAGGAGTAAATTTGAAAATTTTGAAATACACCACTACTTGAAACATAAATCGCGGTGTATGTTATACACATTGGAAAGGGATGTTTATCCTCTGTAATGAAATTTTGTTTATGAAATTTTTTGGATTTATTAGGAAGTAGAAGTTAATATTTTCTTGCAGACAAAAAAAAAGATATATTCAATGGTAAACTAGTTTTTGGATATCTCCCATTTGAAGTTACTTTAAACTTGCAAGATAGGAGGAAGTGTTTATGTACTTGCTTATAACTGTAGTTTCAGTTCCGTGTCTTTACCTTTTTCTGTTTATTAATCCCCTTTTTTACCTTCAAAACCATAACATATCGACACACACACAGTACCTAAAGTAAATTTTTTGGATTTATTAGGAAGTCAAATAATTTATGGCTAATTAGAGGAAGTTTTTGTAGCATTGAGGTGAGGTACTAAATCGATTAAGGTGAGAGAGACAACTGTCAAAGGAGAGGGGGGGGGGGGTGGGGAGCCAGGAATGAAAGAAAAAGAGAGAAATTCACATGAATATTTCCAACAGTTTTTGTGGAAATTAAACTCCATACGAAAGCATTATCTAGATTTGTTTGGCGATCTCTTTTAGTTGCTTATTATAGTTTTATTGTGGAGACCAAAATTTGATGTCTTGAATAAATATAAAACGATTCTCATTTCTATTTTGTGATTAGCTAATTGAGCTTATTTCAATAGTTATCAATTAAGAAGTATGGTTATTGTTGAAAAATTAGTCCTTTAACTGTATGAAACTATATTTTCTTCCTATAACTACCTTATGACATTTTGAATAATTGAGAATTGAGGATTAGCAGAAAGTTCTCTTACTTCAATATATTTGGATATGAATGTGTAAAGCAGATTTCATAGTTCTTGTACACAAAGTAAAGCAACACGGAGGTAAATTCATAGTTATTGTATCACATTTATATATATGTGATTGGCTTATAATTAAATGAATATGAATGTGTGTGCATTTATTTTTTTCTTAGGAAGAGTCCGATATTTTTTAAGTAAAAGTTCATGTTCATGGAAACCTTTTGTTTTGGGGCCTACAACTTGTAGGGATTGCTGCAATTCGACCCTCCTATCAATAACCCACAAGCTTGTCGATATCCAATGCATAATTGTTTGGGATTCTACCTTGGTACGTTACTTGTAATTATATTTTTCATTTTTAAAAATCTGTAAGTTCATGTTTGATATAAAACTTTGTATGTATATAATTTGTATGTGTATGAAACTTTGTATGTATATAATTGGTATGCACAACAATTTTATTTTTTGAGAACTAGATAATGTTTTGGAGATGGTTTTGTTGGTAGAGGATTGATTCTATTGGGGGGTGTTTCATAATGTTTTGAGAAGTTCTTTGTATATTGTACTGAATTATATGCCTAGATAAATTGAATTCGATTATAGTTTCTGCAAGTTTTACTTCTTTTGGACATGTAAAATTATGCATAGGTATTTTCATGCATTATTTTAAATATTTGCCTAGAGTTTTTGCTATGATTCAGTATGGATTGTTGCAAAGGCAGTGGATAAGTTTCATTATTATGTTATTGAACTCCATGACCATCGAATGTTGTTAGACTTATATTGGAAAGTTTCAAAACTTTATTTTTCTCTTTTTCATCGGCTTGCAACCCTTAATATGTAAATTTGGAAAAACATTTTGTAGGTAGTTTTTCTTCATGTTTTCATGATTGGGAAGGTTTGACTGATAGTGTAGACTATGCTTGTAGAATAAAATTTATGTTGTATATAACTCTTTTGGTCATATATATAGAGAGATAGATAGATAGATATTACTATATGATTGAATTTATTTATACTTGCCATATGTTCCCATGTTAATATGAATTTATGCATGTAACATTTAAAATTCTTATTCATATGCATGCTCTTTCATTTTTTCTAACTTTTCATTGGTTGGTGACAAGGAAGAAAAATAATGTTCAAGGATAGAATCTCTGAAAGGGGACAAAATAAGTAAAACACCCAAAGAAACAATAGAACAAAAAAAATACAAGAGCCTAAGAAATAAATAGAGGAACCAAAAACAGCAAACCAAACTGTCCAAGCTACAAAAAAGAACAAAAAAATCAAGACTTTGAAAATTCAAAGACAACGATGAAGACAAAAGCTTTTTATTTATTTATTTTTATTTTTATAATAAGAGCAATGTCATTGATAGATGAATGAAATAAGGGAGAACAAACTCATTCAATTGTTTCAAGCTCAGTTAGGTTACATACTTGCCACAGGATGATTTGAGTGCAAAGCAAGATGAGAAAGTCAACATGATAGCAACAAGGTCACAAAACCAACCCAATGGTGAGTGACTTTTACAACAAGATCTTGGTGGGTGACTTCATCAAGATTGGAAATCTTTTTCATAGAAACACCAACATTATAAGGGATAGATTACACTAAAAAAGAATTCTTATATATGTGATACTAAGGTAGCTCTTTTGTAACCTTGTCATGCATGTAGTGATAGTTAAGGCTCAATGTTGAAATTTTCTATAAGAGTTGTACTCTCTTGTCATGTGATGAATGTTTATATTCATGTTGTCTTTGTAGGTTCAACCGAAGTCTACAACTTCAAGAGTTTCCTTTCAAAGAATATTTTCAGAGATGAAGGCTTATCAGTTGGTCGTTTATGCTTGTTGAGAAAATCTTGTTATGTGTATTCTTATGCTCTTTACAATGGTTTTGATTAAAGGCTGGAATTATGTACTTGTAAATTGTAGAAACTTGATTGAAAATGTAAGAATATTACAAAGTGTATTATAGCGTATATATGTCGTCAATAGCGAAACAATGACATTTAAGTTTTCAGAAAAACTGTCATGATTGCACTATATTTGACTGTAAATAGTTGTCATCAATATTAAAACAATGACACTTTTATAAGAAAAACGGTCACGATTTCCTATATTTAACCGGAAAAAAATGTCGTCAATAGCAAAACAATGACATTTAATTTCTAAAAAATAACTGACACAATTGACATATCATTGACATTTAAAAAATGTCATAATAAACGAATTTGCGACATTTTTAAATTATCATTAATACACAAATGATGATAGTTACTTGTTGTCATAATATAAAATATGACAGTTATTTGTTGTCATAAAATAGTAATTAACGACATTTATTTTCTGTCATTAAAAAACTTATTGCAATCGTTTTAGAAAACTGTCATGGAATGACTTTCCATGACTTCCGCTTCTATGACTGTAAATAACTGTCACAGATTTTAATTGTGACAGAAAATAACTGTCGTCGTAGACCACTTTTCTTGTAGTGGTAGCAAATTTAAAAGCGGATAGTTCTTTGATAACTAATTTAAAAGAGGTGTTACAGACTGATTTTTTTTTAAGTTTTTTTTTTTTTTTTTTTTGTCGTAGGAGGTAATTTCTATTAGATTAATGTGTTATTAAAAAAAAAAAAAAAAAAGAGAGAGGGAGAGATATTAATGGCAAGAAATACAATTTAAAAAGGGAGAGAGAGAGAGAGAGAGTACAATTAATTAGTAAAATACATATATGGTTAAGAAATTGAGTTCCTATCAAAACATGCCACTTGGCGGATATTTTCAATTTTTTTTTTCATCCATTAATTCTTTTAATATGATTACACTGTTACTAATTAATTAATCTTGTGGTGCATATTAATCCACTCTGTCTTCCTATGTCATGGGAACATCTCCAACAGCATATTACTCAGCATTTTAGGCTCCATTCTGCAATTGCTTCCCATCTGTGTTTATCATTCAAAATTAACAACATAATTAAGTTTCATATATCAAACTTTAATTTCTAAATTTTACCTTAAAAATACTATGAATTTCTTTGTTGCTTCTAAACAAATAATATTAACAAAGAAAAAGAGATCAAGTTACATAATAATTGCTATTCATACATGTTTAAATATAACTTTTCCCAAGAAATTTGAAGCATATGCATATGCTATTTTTTTAGTTTATCTTGTTTAATTAGAATTTAATAATCATCTAATCATCAACTTTTGAGATGCAAATGATGTTTAACCAATAAGTTATGTTCAAAATGATGGTTTGGGATTTTTCTTCATGTAGTTTAGGATATAACTTTAAGAAATGGTTGTTTTTTTACTTAAAAGATTGAAAAGTTAAATACTCAAATTTGTTTTTATTATACCACTAGGGATAATAATGAAAATTTGATTAGTTAATTATTTAAATATTAACTATGTACTTACTTATACTGTCAATTTAAACACCCCATTAAGCTTAGTTATATAATCATTTTGTATTCAGCATCTTTCCACCAAAGCCCATTATTCATTTCTTCCTCCAATCATAATTTGATTATTAGTTGCAATGAAACAATATCTAGGAATAAAATTGATTAAAAAGAAAAAAAGTAGTTTTTTAACAAAGGATCAAAATAAGCCTTTCTCAAACGTCATTCATCACTTCAAAATGTAAAAATAAATAACGAATGGTTTTGCAAACAAAAAAATTACCTAAATTAAAATATAATAATAATAATAATAATAAAAAATACCTGAAGATGCAAATTATGGAAAATCTTCCCATCAAAAGACTCAAATGAAGAAGCATTCAACAGAAGGAGACCTTCTTCTTCCAAGCAAATCAATATCTCCGACAAATAATTTCGCTGGCCTCCGTTGATATCGGTGGATATCTGAATCGCCATTTCATGTCGACTAAGTCGACTTGCGGAAATGATCGATGAGGAGCTTGAAACTGCAGATTTCATTTTCTTTTCTTCATCATTCTTAACTTCCTGTCCAACCATCGCTGCCATGAGCTCTTCTTTCTTCCTCATCTGCTCTTCCACTTGTTGTTGTAGCTCTGGTATGTAGCTTAATATTCTCGAGATCGTCGCCGGATTACTCAGTTTCTTCTGTGAGAAAAAAAGACCACGACTCTCTATTACTAAATTTATCATTAATGGACGAACGTTTTCAATTATCCACGGTGGTCAAAGGAACTCCGTGGAGATTAAAAGTCTACAATGGAGTTAACATGAGGATAATTTAACAAAGTAAATAAAAATCAATAGATTTGAATCTCCATTTCACAATCGCAATGCTATTTTGGCTAGAGAAAAAAGATATTAAGCACGGTTAACCTACATGTTTATCGACTTGTAGGATATGCAAAGTTATTCTGATTAGTATTAAGTTAAATTCACGTTGAAATATGTTTGTATATTTGGATCATGTATGGTTTGTGCATAAAATTAATCACATATTAAGGACTAAATTTAAAGATTTGAATATTGCTTAACTTTTCAGATAGAGATGATAAATCTTACCATTTGATCTGAGGAGGGAAGGAGGGCTCGTAGAGAGGAGTAAAGAGAGTTGATCTTCTTTCGACGATCGCGCTCACTAGCATTATGGCTAAGTTTCTTGGCCATCTTGGAGACGTTGGAGACACCCTCTGGGGAGGGTGCAGCAGAGGAAGGATAGTGGTCGTGCTCACCGTGCGAAGGATCCAACGGGGGAGGAGGGAATTGGAGGTAAAATGAATGATCTGAAGGTTCAAAGGGAGAGAAGAGAGAGTTGTGTTGGTGATGGAGAGAGATGGGATCTTCGAATTGCCATTGATGAGGGGAAAACAAAGGAGAGGATACTGCCAACATGATAAAAAAAAAAAAATGAAAATGGATTAGGAAAGTAAAAGGGTTTTGGAAAATATTGGTGACTTGAAATTGTTTTGTGTGTGATGCACAAAGTGAAATGGTGATGCCTCCTCACTCTTATATACAAATATTTTCTCTCATTATTAAAATGCAAGTATCATATTGTTTATTCCACAACTTGGCCTACGGTACCTTTTTGCAAATATATACACATATTCTCCATTGGTTTATGTAAAATGTTTATATCTTATCCCAACCACTCCATTTTAATTATACTTTATTGTCATTATAACTAAGCTTAATTTAAACCCTATTTAGTCTCATATGTCTAACATTCTAAATCACCAACTACTGCCTCTTCGAATGATCTCTATTTTATTTACTATTTTAACCTTAACGTTTACAACTCTACCATCTTTAGAGTCGTTTATCTTTAATAAAATTGTTCTTTTCTTCTGATCATGGACATAGCTAACCCATCAATAAACCACATAAATATAATTTATTTATTTGTCGATTTCATAACCCTTTATCTAAATATTTTTTTTAATGCTAATTTAAAGAAAAGGTCCAACGGGGGCAGAGGGAATAAAATTTAAAGATATTTAATTACTATAATTAAACGTTAATTATTCTATTATGAATTCGTATTAAGTAAAAGTTGATAGTGGCCTACCATAGCGACATCTAATGTATATGAGCAGCATGAGCTAAACACATCCTTTTATTGGGTTTTTCTTATTAAATAACTTTTTGAAAAGAAAAACCCAAACACTATAGAAAATCTTCTATTTTCCATAGTTAATAGATAAAATTTCTATTATGACCATTTCGAAGAGCAATGGTTTTAATCTCCACCATAATTGTTTGGAAGAAAAAATCTTTTATTTTGAATATTTTCAATTTAATTTCTTTCTAATAATAAAATAATCATTCTAGAACCTTAACTGTATTTATTTCCACCTTCATCACTCCTTACTTAAGCTTGTGAAGTGAAAGAGGGATTTGATATCAACAACATTCATCCTATTTGGTGTGTCAACGGTGCGACCCAGAGGAATGATTAGGTGGGAGCTGCAAAAAAGAGTTGCACCCAAGTTTTAACTTGAATAACATGGTAAGATTAATAAGCATCCAAATGGTATTGTTATAAATAGTACTGAGAAATGCAATTAAAGTACCTATTGTTTTTAGTTCAACAACAGTCAGTAATTAAAATTAAAAATATTTACTTTGTGTTTTAGGTTCATCAGAAGAAAACTTGTCTTTTGAAAAAAAAAATAGAATAATCTAAACTCAAAATAAGATGAGTTGATAATACAATCTAACTAGATCGTCTCTAAAAAAAAATACACTTCACCAAGAAGTTGATTTGGACAAATTTCATTGCCTTTATTTACTTAGTAGCACAGTGGAAAGCAAATTTAAATGGTAAGGTATAATTTTTTCAGTAGAAAAATTGATATGGATGGTAAAATAAAAAAAAAAGTAAAACTATTTACTAAAAATAGTTAAATAAACTAAAAGAGTTAGGATGAATGTTACTATATATGTGTTTTAAAAATAATTTAAATATTTTTCTATTTTTGAAAATGCTAAAAAAATATATATATAATTTCATTTATATTATTTTAGATTTTCTAAAATATACAATTTTAGGAAAAATGATTAAAAATACAAAAATGGACAAAATATTTAGACTTATAAAATGTAATAATTTTTTTTAATAATATTTTTGTATGGAGTGTAGATATAGTCTGTTGTACGTTTAAATAATTACATATTTTTTTTATGAAATATTAGTATTCATATGAAAGAGTATTCTAAATTCCAAAATTAAATAATGTGCTTACTTTTATAAATAATTGAATAGAAAACTTTAGATAACTGGAAAAGAATGTTTAAGGATAAAATATGGTGATAGGGGTGGGGAATTCCTTTGGAATTTCTGTCATGAAAAAGATTAATTGCTGGAATTTCAAAGAAAATGTCATAATCATTTCTGAAATCATTTTTAAAAATATTATTTAATGAAGAAGCAATCATGAGAATGGGTAATGTCGTTGATTCTCCCTATCATTGATTACAAGATAAATAAAATAAAGTATATACTATTATCATAAAGGAAAATAGGTCAAATAAATATAAGAAACCATAAATAAATATATAAATTAAGGACAATATAATACTGAAGTGCACACCGATCATTGAGAGTTAAGAGTATTATTCAAATTATATATACACATACATACTTGGAAACAAATATCATTAATTAACTTATTGATTTTCTTGCATACACACTTAAATAATTAAGATTAAAACTATACCTCAACCATAGAAGATTAAGTTTACTATCTCAACTTAGATGAGAATGTAAACTATTGATGTCAAAGTCCAAACGAGACAAACACATATGACTTTTACATGATACTAATAGAGAGTTTATTTAATTTGAAGGGAGATATTGTGGTTTGTGTAAAAGAAAAAACATGTACGTTAAGTAGGAAACTTACCACACACGTGCACTTTGATGTTTAATCAAGTTAAACAATGACAAGTGTTGTGAAAGCTAAAGAGTTTAAGACTACAATACAAATTACATCTCTTATCGTTGTAAAGAATATATTTGGAATACTACAGTTTAGCCTATGTCTCTTTTTGTCTTCTCCATGAGTTCGGTTATAAGATAACCTAATAAGGTATATTATGTGGTTCCCTTCGACTTGGGACATGTAGGACTAGTCATGTGCGAACACTGAACCTTTAAAGAAGAGGTCAAGGTTGAGGTTGAGGTCGAGGTTGGCCTAAGGCTCTAACTAAGGGGCTTTTTCTTTTGAGATGATAGTATACCAATAATTCCTTTTTAAACCGTTGCTAATGGGTCTACTTATCTACAATCTCTAGCAAACAAGTCAAATTACAACTCATTCCACTCCCTTCTTTCTCGAGTGCCTCCCAACTTTCTTTTGGCTGAGCTAGTATTTTGTATTGAGTCCTTCACATATGATAGTCTTGGCCCCAGTCTTCTTCATCTCTAGATTCATGTTCTAGTATGACCTTACTAATCTTTTGTAAGATATATAGATTATTAAATAGAACACTTTCTTTCCTACAATCAATGTCAACTGTTGATGTAAAAAAAAGATATAGAAAATAACACACTTGACTTTCACGTGACACCAACAGTGAACTTTTTTAAAGGGAAAAAACACGATCTGTTAAAGAAAAAAACTTGCACACCAGTATGGTGTCTGCCTTTCTAGGAGTTAGCAACAATATATTTATAATAGTGTTTGACCTAAATCTCTTCTTGTTTGTTCCAAGAATTTGATTATCCAATAACCTAAAATCATCATTGTATTAAGTGGAGTTCATGGATCGAGGACACACACAACACACCTCATGCTAAAATTGGATTCCACGGCTGCGCACGCTTGGCCTTAGGGTCCGTCCAACTCCATTCTCTTGACTCAACACGTCTTATCTTCACCTCAATTCAATTTCTTTTTCTCTTATTTTAAGATTTATTATTTTGGTTCAAAATTATATTCATTACATAGATATCATTTTTAACGTGATTGAAAAAAATTTCTACATACAATATCTTCTCGGTGTTAATTTACATGAATGATGGGATATATAATTTTTCCATAAACTTTGATATCAATCCCCATCCCATTTATCATTTGAACATAAAAGTTTTCCAAAAATCTTTACAAAACAAATTCAAATTAAAGTTCTAGAGTAAAAATAAAAACCTTTGAAGCCAACAAGTATGGATACAATATCAAAACCTACCTTGAGAAAAAATAACATTTTGTAAGGATTAAAATATTATTTGAGTCCTATGAACTTAAGAATTCGTTCCATTTAAGTTTTTGTACTTTAAATGCTCAATATTTTGTCTCCCTATTTTCAATATAAATAATTCAAGTCATGGAGTTCATTCCATTTATACACTCAAAATTTGAAAGGTTTTCATTTTGACCATGAAATTTAAATTAGGCTAAATTATATATATAAAAAATCTCGTTTGTGTAAAAGTGCTCCAAACATTCAAAGGTTTCAAAAATACCTTTAAACTTTTGAAAAAGGATTCAAGAATACCTTAATCGTTAGTTCAAATGAAAACCGTTATTTCATTAAAGTTTTGTTTCAAAAATACCGTTAAACTTTACAACAAATAAAAAAATATTATAATTAATCCAATTTCATCAATTTTTTTAGCCCAAAATAAAGACAAAAATTTTAAGTTAAAACCATAATTGAAATTTACATCGATATGTTGATATTTCTATTGATATTTTCACATTTTCATGGGTTTGATATTGATAGATCCGGTGAATGAATGTTTTCATTATATCGTAGAAAAATCTACAAAACACAATAAATAAACACAGCAAGATGACACTTTAATGAATTATAATACGATTAATTTTCATAAATATAACAAACCGACAAAATGTTTATGGTCTGGGTAACAAAATGAAAAAACCCATGAAACTGGCCATTTTTTAAAAATATTTCAAGTTTGTTATTCCTTTTGATCGTCTTTCT
This sequence comes from Cucumis sativus, assembly GCF_000004075.3. Classification (NCBI taxonomy): domain Eukaryota; kingdom Viridiplantae; phylum Streptophyta; class Magnoliopsida; order Cucurbitales; family Cucurbitaceae; genus Cucumis; species Cucumis sativus. The sequence goes on from NC_026658.2 coordinate 19,349,206, forward strand.
TCTCTTCCTCTGGTGTGTTTTTTTTCTCTTTCCATCGTCTTTTTCTCTTCTTCTTTTGTAGTTGTTTTTTTTTCTTTCAAATTGCTATTTGGTTCAAGATCGTGTTTCAAATATAAAAGATCTATTTTTTAAAAAATTTTTTCAAACTGTTATTTGGTTGTTCCAAATATAAAAGATCATAAAAAAAAACGTTGGAAGATTGACTGGATAGCCAAATCTAAATGATAGTCTACCAAAAATAGTCAAATCTAAACAATTTGTACAAAGAATCTTTAAAATGAATCATTTATATTTGAGTAACCAAATAAAAACGATAGTGTGCAAAATCTAAACGATCGTTTTTCAAATATAAACAATCTTTTTTCAAATATAAACTATCATGTATAAAAAAATCCTGAAAAACTGTTTGAGATCTGGCTACCCAAATTTAAATGATCAAATCTAAATAATTGTGTACCAAAAAATTAAGAAAAAAACCATTTAGATTTAGCTACCCAAACTTAAAAGGATCAAATCTAAACGATTGTGTATAAAAAAAATCTTGAAAAAAATAGTTTGGATTTGGGTAGCCAAATCTAAACAATCAAATCTAAACGATCGTGTAGGAAAAAATAGTCAAATGTAAACGATAGTTTCCCAAATATATAACGAGCATTGGATACCAATTAATTAATGACATTTTTTTTGATATTTTTCATTGTGGGTCTATGAGTTTTTTCTGTTTTTGAAATTGTTCTATAGCATGTAAATTTTTGTAGCTTTGTTATATCTTTTAAAGGACCCTTTGTAATATAAATAATAAACATATTTACTTATTTAAAAATAATAAAATATTTATTCACCGACTTAGATTTATCTTTTGAATATTTTATTTTCAATTTTTTTTTCGAAATCGATATATAAAATCAAAATTTTGATATATTTATCAACATCGATATTTACAACCTTGGTTAAAACAAAAAATTTAATAAAATAAAACATACTATTAAAAAACCTCACACTAATAGATCTATTAGACATCAGTGTGCGTTAACATTTTTTTCTTTGACAATTTAGTGTAGGTTAATTACAACCATAACTATTGAGATTAGACTATTAGAGTATGATTAACGAAATTAACCAAATCCCCACAAACAATAAATTAGAAACAAGCAGTAATTAATATTATCATTTATTAATAGTATAAAGAATAAAATAAAAAAAAATTCAAAATAATATTTGAAGATTTATATAAGTTAAGCAATAGAAAAGGTAAGGTTGATAAAAATATTATGCTATCAAAGCATTGATAGATGGATAAGATGAGAGGAAAGAGAGAACATAATTATAAAGAAATGAAGATGAATTAGGCTTGTGTAAGAAGGGGTTTATCCACACGACATTTTGAAGCTTTGGGAAGCTCCACATGGCCATTGAAGCACATGCGCGTGCCGGCGCGCCCTCCTCACCACTCTTTGCTTCAGCTATCTCAAGCGCCACACACTCGCCACACAAACATATATGTTCTTCTTCAAATTACTTTATATTATATAATACATATATACTTCTATTTTATTCTTTCATTACTATTATCTCTTCCCTCTCTCCTATCATCATCTCATCTCACCTCTCATTCTCTTTTATAATAAGCTTTTTTTTTTCTTGTATATAGTATTCTTGTTTGTTTGATGCATGTATATATCCTACTTTCTTATATCCAAAATTCCCTCTCTATTTCTCTTTCTTCCACAAATTTATGATTGTTTGAAGGGTAAGATTCTTCAAACAATAAATTAATAATAATTAAAACAAATAAATGGTTTTGTATTAATTAAAACTTTCCATTAATAATTCTAACTCTAAAATTTTTTAATTTCCATATATTCATACATCATACGTCATCTTGTTACGCTCTCTAACGAACTTAAATCAAATTGTAACAATTCTTAGTGCTAATCCTATTCAACCCATACACCTATATTAAAATTAGGGAAATTGCATTAGATGACAAAATTTTTTTTTAAAAAAAATCGCTCATAACACTTCTTTTTTACATATTAAAATTTGGCAAATATGACGGTAATCAAATGTTAATTTGCTTTTAAATTTTCTATTTTTTAAATTTTAAAAATGTAAACCTGAGCTCTATTATCATAAATTATTTTGCCATTTTTGCAAATTTCCTTTAAAATTATTTTCAGTATTTACATAGTTTTTTTAATAGCCGCTAGAGAATAAATAATAATAATAATAATTAATATCAGGAAATTAAGTAAGACTATTTTTAAATATTTTAAAATTAATGTAAATATTTACAAATATAAAAAAAATGTCACTATTTATAGATGATTGATATTGATAGATACTCTTAAACTTGATAAATGTTTATTAGTGGTCCACTAGTATCTATCACTCATAAATCCTATATGATATTTATATTTTTATTAGTTTTGGCATTTAAAACGATTTTTATAAATGTATTAATTATAATTGTGTTATAAGTTTAAAAAATATATACCTTTAATAATAGGTTTAGGTTAGGTTTAAGTTAGTTAATTAGATGAATTCATGAACCAACAAAATCGATAAAGTTCTTTTATTTGAACTCAATCCAACCAAAACTATATGGTTTTAGGTTGGTCGATTAATACAATTTTTTTTATCAGACTTTTGAACAACGTTCATGTTTCGTTTGGTAGAACATCATATGAAATTAGATTTATAATTATATCAATTAGATTCTTTCAACTTTCATAATAAAATCAATATAGACTCTTCGTTAGACAATTAGAATCGTCCTTGGATTCAACCCTAATTTTTCATTTTCAAAAATTGATATTGGAACAAGTCTATTCAAATATAAGAATTTGACGAATAGTGGTTTTCAAAGGTAATCTAATAAACGGTTTATGAAAATTTAGAAATTTAATTAGTACAAAATTATAAGTTTTTCTTTTTAATTATACTTACTAACTTATAACATTTACTCAATATTTATTGAGTGAAATTTGAGGGAGGTGTAAGATAATAATAACGTCTCACATTTAAATGGATGCAATTATTAATTTATTAATGGAAATAATACTCAAAATAATTTTGACATTTACCATTCTAACTTTCGAAAAAGTAATGATTTACTTATGTATCAAATTTATTCTATTGGATGACGGACTATGTGTTTGGATAGACTTTCTAAGTATTTACACGAAAATTAAAAGTGTCTACAACGTCTAGAAAGTGAATCTAAATTCACTTTTAAATTATAAATAAGGGCTACAATTTTTACCTCTTTTTGGTTAATTTAAAGAATAAAAACGAGGTAAGAATCACATACATATCACTAGGCTTCCCACATACTTATGTTTGATTAAATAAGTGTACAAAGTCAACAACTTCATATAAGTGAATAATTTATAAGTTGGAAGTTAAAAGATTCATCCAAAGATAATGATATTTTCTATAAAGTCATGTCAATTTCCAACCATACATATATATCCAAATTAAATGAGCACACAATAAATATATATATATATATATGTTGTGTTGTATATATTGTGTGTGTATGTGTATAATGTGAAATGTAGTATTGAAATTGAAGGTATCAAGTAGTGGTGTGTTGATGAAATTTTAATATATGGTAGGAAATATGTTTATTAAAATAGAGGAATCGAAGACAGAGACATGGGTACCAAAAGCTGTGATTAGAACTAATTAGCTTGACATTAGATACTTAAAACTTGTCATTCTAAGTCTAAATAATATTGGGAATGCCTTAATTACTTTTAGTATTGTGTTAAATTAGCTAAATATATTTATTTAAGTTTCCTAACTTTATCATTTGAACTATGTTTGAGGCTGTTCCAAATCCTATTTCACAGAGATCTTGTTTGATGTTGGGGTTGCAAAATATTTTTTTTCTTATTTATATTATCGTGCGAGTTTAATCAATATGTTTGTTGTTTGTCTTTTTCGGAGCTTTGTCGATTTATTATGAGATTATTCTTTCTTTGTTTCGAGTGTTATTGTCACGCCTTTCCCTGTCCCAAAAGCCACTTTCTGCGACTAGATGGGAGGGTGCTGCCTAGACATCCGTCACGTATCTCACTAGGAGTTGATGCGATGAACGTTTAGTAAGTAGAACAACTCTCTTCATCTTGCCTCATCGCAAAGCCTTCACCTTGAACCTTTGAGAGACTTACTTATCACAACGGAAAAACGTACAACCTTTAGACTTTCTCCATAGCTTAGCATTGTTGCCATAACAAGGAATATCATTCACTAAGCAGTAAGTACCATTAATAAGCAACGAGATAGGCATAACTTCTTTTATTTACTTAACACTTTACACAGAGTTCACGCTTAACAATTACATTCATTTCTCATGCGAGACATGTAAATAAAACCTAAGCTCTAGTCCACACAACTTCATCCACTGAAATGCATGCTGCTTCTTACAACAAGGTAATTAGAAGTGTAAGGACCCCTTTCTTATCCTTCTCCTCGGTCGCCCAACAACAATTTTAGAGACAAGCTTTAGGGCTTCCTTTCCTTGATTCAAACCCTTCACACTCATCATCTTTTGGCCTCACCAAACTTGAAGCATAAGACGACCTTTCTTCGATTTAAGCTAGAGTCCTTGGTGTTAAGGAGTGAAGTTCTTACCTACTGACTTCTTGATAGGATGACATAACTTGCATGCCGTACAAGTTTACATAACAACCCAAATTTCCCTTCTTTACTTGGCTTCTATGTCTGACCTCCATTCCTTACTTGGCTTCAACTCCTGACAACCTAAGGAATGGAAAATTTAAAACGTACGTCAAAGACTTGGTGAATGATGGGTTTAAGATAGACCTTTTTGGAGAATACAACAAGTTAATAACAACAAACTTAAACCCATGAACACAAATATTTCAATGCATCAACACAAGTTCTTAATGCAATCTACAAACACAGCGACCACAACAGTGCCACACGTTCAATTAAGCAAACATTCACCATTCACTATTGAGACTTGGGATTCTCCCATCCATATCTAATCGCCAAGACCTAAAACTCATTTCACCAACATTTACCCACCTAGACTTGGGATTTACTTCACCAGCGTCACATGTTAAACCTAGGATTTTTACCTATGTTGGGATTTCTACCAGCGTCTCATAACAATCTCATTCTCAAACCTCAAATTTGCTTTCACCTGTATCTCATCGCCTAGACCTGAGATTCACTTTACCAGCATCACAAGATAGACTTGGAATTTGCTTTCACAAGCATCACATATTTCATTCCTTGCCTAGACTTGAGATTGACATTCACCGACATCTAGCATTAATAACACAACTCATTCTCGCTTAGACCTGCGATTCACTTTCACCAGTTTCTCGCATTAAACATGGTATTTTCACCAGTATTTTGCGATAGATCAATCACCATCACACGTTACATAGCCACACCAATGTCAAAGAGAGATATTAGCTCAACAGATCACATTCAACTAATAAGATACAATGGACATTAACAAAAGGATTACAGAAGAAAGCTTAAACATTCATAAAGTATTTTCTTTGTTTGAAAACATTATAAATTACGATGCTTTGGTGATGAATAACATGCATTCATTCCTTGCCTAGATCTAGGATTCACACTCACCAGTATTTAGCATTAATAACATAACTCATTCTCACTTAGACCTAAGATTCACTTCCACCAGTATTTACCCACCTAGATCTGGAATTCACTTCCACCAGCGCCTTGCGTTAAACCTGGGATTGCCACCAGCATCTTGCAATAGATCAATCACCATCACACATTACAGAACCACACACCAATATCAAAGAGAAATATTAGCTCAACATATCACATTTAACCAATAAGATACAATAAGCATTAAAGAAAGGATTCCAAAAGAAAGCTTAAACATTCATAAAGTACTTTCTTTGTTTGTAAACCTTATAAATTACAAAGCTTTGGTGATGAATAACATACCTTCATTTAGAAAGATAATTTGCTCATGAAACCATTTACCTTTGTGAGTAATTCTTTTATGTTCATAAATCAATTTTGTATTCTTTTGCTTTCTCTTTCTGTACATCGTGTAATTGTGTGCAAGAATCACTTGTTATACTGTGTCAACATAGGAAGTCTAACAATCATACACAAAAATAGGAAGCTACAGTGTGTAGAGAAATGATGAAATCTTTAGAAGATACGAAACACCAAGTCAAATCCTTCAGTTTTAAGTACCCCTCGAAAAGTTATCATTCCAAAAAGATCTTCTTCAATGTTCTTCATTGTATTTTTACCATCTTTCACCAAGAAATACTCTCATTTACAAAATCCCTTATCAGGCCACCCCATGTTGAGTAATAAACAATCCTCCTTTTCAGCACCTAAAACGATAAGGGTCTAAATCATAGAAAGTGCAAAAGGATGGAAAAGCGGCTGATGAAGGAAATGTGGGAATAAAAGATTATGTAAAGGTGATGGCAAAAGAAAGTGTAAAGATATATAGGAATAAAAGATTATGTAACAAAAAGAAGACGATAGGAATAAGGAAGAAGCGAAACGACCAGGCAAGGAAGGAGGATCTTGAACTTCCAATAAAAGCATCCCCTTGTCTGATGTTGATTTTATAGGGTTAGAAACAAGGACCCCTACAAGATCCGCAAAATAAAGTCGGGTCCTTAGAAGAAGAAGCAAGGGAGAGAGTGGGAGATAAAGGTGGTGGAGGGCAGGGCCGAGGAGTTTGAGAAAGAAGAAAAGAGAAACACCATGTCAGAGGAGAAAGTGTCCACCCACAAGTAAGAAGAGATCCTAGCGTGTGCAAGGATGCTCTTATGAACACAAGTATAGAAGGGAAAAAATGGAAAGTTGGGACCTCATCACCATCAGGTATCGATTTTGATGAAATTTTTGCTCTAGCGTGTGTAAGGATGCTCTTATGGACACAAGTAGAGAAAGGGAAAAATGGAAAGTTAGGATATCATCAATATCCATATGCCAATAAATAAAAAGGTATCGACTTTGATGAATTTGTGCTCTAGTTGTTAAGATGTCTTCCATACGTGTTGTTTTGGGTTTGACAGTTAGCCTTGACTTAGAGGTCGAGAAAATGGATGTTAAGTGTGCATTTCTTCGTGGGGATTTAGATAAAGAAATCCATATGGAAGAACTAGAGAGTTTTAAGTAGAAAGGCAAAGAGGATCTGGTGTGTAAATTGAAGAAAAGTCTTTATGGGTTGAAACAGGCACCGGGACAATGGTAGAAGAAATTTGAGTCAGTTATGGGGGAGCAAGGCTACAAAAAATCTACTTCTGATCATTGGGTTTTTGTCCAGAAATTTTCTGATAATGATTTTGTTATATTATTACTCTATGTTGATGATATTTTGATTGTTGGTAGGAATGTTTCGAGAATTGGTAGCTTGAAGGAACAATTGAGCAAATCGTTTGCCACGAAGGATTTAGGGCCAACAAAGAAAGTTCTTGAAATTCGAATAGTTTGAGATAGAGCATCCAAGAATTTATACATGTCACAACAACAATACATAGAGAAAGTACTTGAACGTTTCAAAATGAGTCAAGCAAAATTGGTTAGTTCTCCTTTACTGAATCATTTCAAATTGAGCCGTAAACATGACCTTTCAACTGATAAAGAGAAGGAAGATATGAATAACATCTCGTATGTTTCAGCAATTGGGAGCTTAATGTATGTCATGGTATGTACTAGACTTGATATTACACATGTTGTTGGTATTGTTACTCGTTTTATGTCTAATCAAGAAAAACAACATTGGGAGGCAATCTAGTGCATCATGAAATATTTGAGAGTTACTTCCAATTTGAAGCTCACATTTGAGGATGAAAAGACACTACTTACTGGGTATATTGATTCAGATATTGTAGGGGACTTAAGACAATAGAAAGTCTACTCAGTACAACAGATGCGCCTTTTAATAACATCCAACCATAACATTTCTAAAAACATGCTATAAAAACTAAAGGAAAAAATGTGGAAAAGCAAAATATTAAAAGCGGGAAAAAAATTCAATTCATTTTTTAGGGTTTGCCCATCTTACGCTCCTCGCAAATGCTCATTTTCATTTTCGTTCTTTCACTCCTCAAATACCTCTCTTCAATTTCGTTTATGTTCATTCATGCTCCACCCTCAATTCAATCCTCTCTTCAATTTGATCTCTCCCCACATTCACTCTTCGATTTTGTTCTTTCACACCCATTCACCTTCATCTCGTTGTAGGTCTCAAACCTCTATTCGATTTCAATCACGCCTAAGGTCAGAAAAATTTCTCTCTTGTTGGTTTTGACCATTTTTACGTTGAATCGTGTTTTTTTTTTTTTCGTTTAGAGTGTTATTACTCGTGGAGAGATGAATAGTAGAATATAAAAGTTAGTGATTTTCGATTAAATTACAAACAGATTTCAATACAATACAAAATTTAATAGCTTCATCATCAATATGGACAATCTTTCCAACAAGGAAATTTCTCACAATTTCAAGAATTTCAGTGAGTCTCTTTTTTTTTTTTCTTTTTTGCTGGAAAGTAGAAAAAAAAGTAGAAAATATGATGTATCAAAGACATTATTAAAATAGGAATTAAGCATTGGAAATAATAATTATTGTAATATATGAAAATTGCAGAGGAATTTTAGTAGAAAAGGAATGTTACGTGGCAGAAACAAGATAGGGAAAGATAATGGTGATGGTGATGAAGCAGGAGGAGAGTTCATACTCCAATAGCCAAAGTTACTTTAACTTCAGAATGCACGTGCTCAACACTTGCAAGTTCCTACCCAAAAGAAACCATTAACATTTGGAGCTCTCATTTTTTTTTTTTTAAATTTCTAATCAACTGACCAGACCCAAAATGGGATATGGCTTATGCTATTTTTAATAATTTTGCCCATGAAAAAATGTTGCGGTGTGTTTGTGTGTGGGGGGGTAGGGGAAGGAGGGTAGAGCACACTAGAAAAGCAGGCAGTGTTGGGGAGAGAAGAATTGGTGGTCGGCGGCAGCAGCGGTGGTGCACTGAGCCATGAGACAGCGATTAGTAGCACCCAAAGAAACGACGGAACCAAAAAGCTTCGCATTAGAAGATCTTTTGTTTTGTGCTACACTGTAAGCTCATTTCTTTTGTTTTTATCTTTACCATTCAAATGAATTATTTTAATTTTGATTACGAAATTAATACCTTTTAATTCTTTTTTAATTTTTATTTTCTAATAATTATTGTAATATAGGGTTAAAAATTCCAATCTTAAGTTTGGAATCAATATCATTTTATATATGTCAAGCATCACAACATGTTTTTGGTATTTGTCTTTATGTTAGTTTATGTTTTGATGCCCAAGATTTGTGAAGATTGAGGTGCAATTTAAGGTGCAGAAGGAGAACATGTTTTGATGTTCGAGATTTGTGAGATTTGTGGAAAAGGTGTCATGTCACTTAACCATTTTGATTTTTCATTCATATAATTTCTTACTTCTAAATCTCTTATGTGTACCCAGCAAAAAATACTCTTAATGTATTTAAATCTACTATTCAATAACTTTTATTCTTGCACATTCAATGTCTTTGATCGTAGTCACAAGATGTGTGTGAGAACCACAAAATGCACCCTTAAACATATTAAGTTAAAGAAATATTTGATATTAGTGCTTTCAACTTTTGATTATGATTGATTCATTTAAAATTTTGGTATTATGTATATTTGAAGGTAATCTTCAAAACATCTTAATTAAATTGCCTCATCCTTCTTTAATGTCTAATCTTTTTATTTTTATTCAACATCAATCTCCTAATTTGATTTTCCCTCCTACTCTGTTATCCTTCTACTTTCTTTTAACTTTTTTTTTTTGGATCAATCTAGAGTTCTTTATACTCTTCATTAGTTAACTTCATATCTATCTTGATCACAAGCCGTGATAGCCGCATTTTAGTGTGTTACACACGAAAGTGGAAGTGAGTTGAAGGGTGAAAAGGAGTTACAAAACAAAACATGGTCATACTATCATTGGTTCATAGATGAAAATCAAGTTACTAAAAGGTAATTCAATACCTAGTCTTCCTAACCCATAGTAGTATATGTTTCTCATAGTGAAAATTGATGATTTGGCATGGATCCATGTGTCTTGGAGTTCAAATTGGCTGGGAAGTTAAGGATGTGGATGCAAATTCTTTACTTGTTTTGTATTTGTTGGATTATAGGTATCTTCAAGGGCTTAGACTTGAAGCTTGAAGTGCAGCATAGAAGGTTATTCAAATGGATGCATCGAGATGGGTAGCTATTTTTTCTTTGTTGATATTGATGGGTAGCTGTTTTTTCATTGTTGATACTGATTTCATGGGGGTGGGTAATGATTTTTTAGATTTGAATTACAACATCTTTGTGGGTTTTTGTTATTGTTTTGCTTTGTTTTAGCTATTGGTTTATTTGACTAGTGGCTTGCATGAGATTTTGTGATCATGTATGGTGAATCATAAAGAGACAGAACTTTGCTTCAGTGTACTTCGTATTAGTGAAACATTTTTTATAAGCTTTATGAATTAATTTGAAGTATTTTTCAATAGAGAAGTCAACTGCTTCATTTTCACTGTTGGTTTAGAGGTAGGAATAAAAGAAGTTTGATATTTACGACCATTTGTGTAATTCTTTCTGTTGTTGTGAATTTGTTTGATCACTCACATAGTTTATTCTTTATTTTATATTTCGTTGTGTTTTTTCTTATAGCCAAAGATCTGATATGTTGTTTATGAAGTTTGAATTTAGAATTAGTGTTTGAGGTTAAAATATTTACAATGACTAAAATGGTGTTTACGTAAAGTTTAGAGCCTTTTTCTGTTTATTGAGAACTTCATTTCAATTTTTTGATATAGACAAGTTTTCTTAATGGTTTGGAGATGGAAAATAACACAAAGGTACACAATTAGTTTAAGTCGTGAAGAAGCCTAGGACATTCTTATTTTAGTTGAATTTTTATTATGCAATTGAAAATCGACAGTGTGAGAGTGACGACAGAAAATATTAGGAGTTAAAACAATAGAAACAACAAATTATGTACTATTCGTATTTCAAACATTTGGGGATCAATATATGGTCCGATCGAGCTGAAATTTTGACAGTGTATTCTTGGCAAAGGATCTTCATTTTGAATAGTGGATATTTGGTTTGGAGCTATCTACAATCAGATTCTAGTAGATAGTTGGATACCACATATTGTGAGATCTTTCTATTTTTCTTCATTGTTATAGTCGTTTGTTGTTGGGTTTATTATTATTGAGATACCACATATTGTGAGAACTTTGTTGTACCCATTTAAGATTATAATGAAAATTTGGACTTTGGTCTTTGGGTTTTTACTTCTCACGTTGAGGAGAGTTTTCCACCTTAAATTCGTTGTGTCAATACTTTGATAATTATTGTTATCATTGTTGATTAATAATATTCTAACATGTTCACACAAGAGTGAGATAATTGATTCAAGTGAAAAGTGTTTATCCCAAAAAATTGTTCATGTAATCTCTATCATTTAATTTTCCTAATAATAGTTGTTGTAAGTTCATATATTTGGTTTATTTACTCTCCTATTAAACAAATCACATTCAATAGGTAAAAAAAAATGAAAAAAAGAAAATATATGAATGCTACAAATACATTTTCTTTTTAAATGAAAATGTATGACATATTTCAATATGAAATTACCATATGTTTACTTACAATAATTAAGAAAAACTATAGCTAAAAAATTATGAGAAAACTTCTTATCTTATTTTCTATTTTTAAATAGTCGATCGTTATAGAAGTTATCCATATAAAAATATATCCAATCTTCTCTACAATGGCTCGAGCTTTTTATTCAAGATCTCCTGCAGCACTCTTGGAAGAGTATTAGCCTTTGCCTACATATACAACCAAACTATAGAAATCACATCCAAAGTATTTAAGAGCATTAGCCTTCTTTTCCTCCCAATTTTAAGTTTAAACTACAACAGTTGTTCTTCAATTGTTAAGTTTGTATTTATGGATAATTGAAAATATAGAAATCAGATATAAAGTATAATAGACATAGCATGCAGATATACCAAAATTTAAATCTAATCCTAAATCTCAATTTGTGCCACTGTCTAGTTAATAAATAAGAGTTTACGAGTATAGATTTTGCTACATTTAATTTGCATTTATGATTTATGCTTTAGGGATCTTTTAATTTGCAAATTCTAATTAAGTTGAATAACTAAACTGGAAACCACATCTAAAGCTGATAGATTATTAAGAATTTAAAATATTTACAATTCTTTTAGCCTATCATTTCATTCCATGTTTTGTGTATTTGTTTTTTAAAATTAAACTTCTAAACTCTAGTTTCATCTCTAAGGTAAAAATTCTAAGAAATAGTTTTTAAAAATTGATTTGGTTTTCTAAGAATTTAAATGTTTCTTTAAATAAAGACAAAATCATTATAAAGAATTTAGAAGTAAACAAACATAAATTTAAAAAACAAAAAAGTAGGAACCCCTATAAGATTAACTATATGTCACTTTTAGCTTCTATAAACATTCATTTTACCTATAAATTACTTACTTTTAAACTACTTTTTACCAATAATATTTTTAAAAACTAAACCAAAAACTTATTTTGTTTAAAAAATTTGGCCAAGAATACGATTTTAAGATAGGAACAATTGTAGGAAATTAAAAGAAAGTATGGTTATCAAAGAAGGCACAAGTGAACATACCTGAAGGAGTAAGGTGAGGAAGAGCCTCCCATTAAAGGATCGAAAAGAGGAAGCAGTTAAGAGGAGAAGCCCATCCTCTTCCAGAGAGAGGAGAATTTGTGAAAAAGGAAGTTGTGTGTGGGTTTGATCTTCTAAGGCTATTTGAAGAAGTGCTTCTGTTTCACTAAGCCAATTCACAGCACAAAACGAACTCATCCATGGTTCCTTATTGTTCTTTCTTATTTGCTTTAAATTTTCTTCATTAAGCTTTGTGACAAGGCCTTCCTTCCTTCTCCTTAATCCCTCCACTTGCTGTTGAAGCTCTGGAATGTACTTCAATGCCTTTGATATTGTGCTTGGATTACTCATTCTTTTCTGTGTCATAACCATTAGGTGATAAAAAAGAATTAAGGTAGATTATTTGGATCAGCTTTCTAAATTACTATTCTATTCTTGAGGGCAAAAAAAAAAAAAAAAACGTTATCTTAAGAATATGTAAGTATGTGTGCATATATTTTCAAATGTTAAATTTTTTTTTTTTAAAAAATCATTTTTGGAAAATACTCAAAAGTATTTACCAACCTCTTAAACTAAAATTTGATAAAATGTTGGAGTTTGTAAAATAAGAATTTATTTAGAATGTCTTTTCAAGTGTTTAATTTAAAAAAATAAGTTATTTTGAAAAAAATTAGAGCGTTTGACGACAACTCACAAAATAACTTTTGGAGTGTATTTTGCACAACCTTTATCAAAATAGTTTTAAAAAAATTAGTTTTCGATAAAAAAAGATTTCTTAAGTTAATCCATATGAATTTTTTTTCTTAAGCTCATGAAACACTCCAATTTTAGAAGGGAGACATGAATGAACCAATATTACATTCGAATAAAAGGGATATTGAGGATATGAAAATAAGGTTAATAAAGATTTAAAAGAATTGAATGTCACATCTATACCAACAAGGTGCACTTTCTTTTTCGGTGTGCTTAGCTTGGAGCAATTTTGTAAAATTCCAAAATCTTTAGAACTACTACTACAAATTTGGCCTTCTTTGATGTGCAAAGCATGTAAAAAAAATGTCTTCTTTGATAGTCTTTTCATATCAAGTAGGTAGATATCAAAAAAGCCCGACCATCAAGAAAACTAGTCAAAACATGCCATAAAAACCCTTTTTTTTTCCTACTCCTTTTCTTTTCCATACCCACCTTAGCTCCGTGCCTCAATGATTCTTGTACTAACAATTGTAACATTGAAATCCAAATTTATAAACAACTTCTACAAATTTTTAATGTAGGAGTGAGGATTTAAACTCGGGACCTCTTGTCCACAGGTACATACAAGTGTCCACACGAACTAAGTGCATGTCCACCTTCTACACCTTCTACAAATTTTAAAAACCATAAATTACAAACTTTCAGTTCAACTCATTAACGTTGAACACAATAACTAATTTAATTTTGATAAAATCACTTATTTCAATCTAATTATAATTACAATAGTTAACTTTTAAAAAAGTACTATTGTATTATTATTGAATAGAAAGTAATAATTGGAAAAAATTAGTAAAGATTTAAGAATATTATTGTTGAATATCATGTTTTCTGAGCATGTTAACGAGGGTTCGAATTTTGTACTTCGTGTAAAAAAGTTTTTTCTTGATGGACCATGTCCATTTTCTTATCCTAAACCAAAAATTATAAATGTTTATGTTTTCAATAACTCCAATAAAATAAGCATAATTGAAACCAATAAAAATAATTGAAAAAAGTAAAAGGAAATCGATAAAAATAATTGAAAAAAAAGAAAAGAAAACTAATAAAAATAATTGTGAAACGAATTCGGATAAACTACTTTTTATGTTTTCAATAACTCCTTATAAAATTTAAAACGTTTTTACTCTTTTTTAGAATGAGAAACAAGGAACGATTATCAAACACGTCTGTTTCTTAAAAAATAAAAGCAAAATCAGGAAACAAAGAACGAGAATGTTACCAAACGAGTCCTAATTACCTTATGTTTTGTAATTAAATTTTTAGTTTCTTCGGCCCTCATTGAGCTTCTCTCCTTCCTCTTTATATGTGATCATCCTCATCAGTTTTGGTATCATAAAAAATTATATATGTATTGTCTGATCTCTAAAACTCTTGACTCTGTCTTGCTTTTTCGTTATGAGGAACTTGATTTTGTTTCTATTCCCTGTTCCGACGAGTATATTTCTGAATAGGATTGCTATGTTAACCTTGAGGAACAACCGACATCAGGATTGACACCTCGATTTGTCGTAATTGCTTTCAGGACAGGACAGTGGTTGATCTCGACAATGGATACTCATTAAAGCTTAGAGTATATAAATTGTTTACAAAGAGAGACTAACTGTAACAAATTTGAAAATACAAACAGTTGATTAGAAAGTAAAAGCTCATAGATTGATTCCATAAAAATATAAGGTGACAAAAAAATGTGTTTTAAGCTCAAATTAGATAAAGGAGAAAATGGTTATTTGGCACACCCAAAAGGTGATAGAAGATAAGATATATCATACGAAGCAAAACCTACCATTGAATCTGTAGGAGGGAGCAAGCAACGGAGAGAACAATAGAGCGAGTTGATCTTTCTTCGACGGTCGCGCTCGTTAGCATTGTGTTTAAGTTTCTTAGCCATGTCAGTGATATCGTCAGCAACGACACCAGCCGATAATGGGGTAGGACAGCTCTCTAGCTTGACCTGTTGAGATGGCTGCAATGATGAGAACTGAAAGAACGGCTCCATTACGCCGTGACCACTCCCGTCGTGATCCGTCCACTGGTTGAAGTGATTTGTAAGAGAGACTTTATTTTGGCTGTGTTTCGGGATTGTCCTAATTTACTTTCTACTCTGAATGCCTAATATCAATATTTATAAAATAAATATACATGTTTTTATATTTTTCAATATTTAGGTCATTGACTTATTTAAAAACTATTATTTATGATCTTCTTTGATTTCTTTTAAAAATTTATTATTTAATATATCTGTCAATTCAAAGAAAAATGTTAAATACGGACACGAAAATAAAAGGTTAATCAATATGGTAGATCTATTGGAAAGAAAATTCAAAGCTTTAAATTTTATTATACTTTTTTTAATATTGTTTCCTTTAAACACACGTCTAACAAGTTCAATGGTGAAGTTTAATTATAGGAAGTGCCAAAGTCATAAATTATTAAGGAAAGAGAAAAGATTTAAAGAAGAAAGTTCACCATTCTTTTCAAATATAATAAAATGAATCAACATATTTAAAAATATCACAACATGTCTATTATAGACCACAATATCTATCTATATATATACACACATAACATATATGCTTACATATGGACTTTATTTATTTCAACATGGTGAAAGTTTAGGAAGACATTCATTTTCTCATAAAGATTTAACCACCTTTGATTTTTTAAAATATATATATTTATTAAAAAATTAATTCAATTCATTTAAACTGGATTAAAGAGATTACAAAAAGAAATTATAAATTTCGTAATAAGTGGACATCATTTGAACTTTCAAATTGTTCCAAAAGTTTGTGGACATAACTTAAAGGTCATTTAATTTTTAGTTATTTTGGTAAAATGTTAATAAGTATTTAAAAACCAAATAAAAATATATTTTGAGGTGCAGTTTAAACCATTTTTGTTAAACTTACTTTAAATAAAAATGATTTTTTAAGTTTAGAATGTGCTTTTAAAAGTCCATTTGTCAATATATATATATATATATAAGCCACGTGGACGGTAAAAGAAATTTTAGAAATAAAAGATGAATATAATTTTGGGAATAAAAGTTGACGAATAAAAAGTCGCTTTGATATACAATAAAAAATTGTTGAAAAAAAAATTCAAATACATATAATATTGTGAATTATTAGTTGACAATATCACATTCTATCTTTACATTTAGTACTCAAAATTTTGAATGTAGGAAGTTGAAATTAAATCACTATGACGCCCAGATAAAATTGAAACTTCGACCAATGGGTTTGGATATCTGTTCATAAAAATTGCATCACTTGTGAGTTTAAACTTATCTCATTTATACATTAAAATTAAAAATTAAATTAAGATATGTGAAAGTTATATATTAATTGATGAATAGTTTCCAAGATTGTTTAATTAGATACATTGACGACTTAAGTAAAAAGTTAGTTGTTATGTGAAGTTATGGATTTCAGAAACGCTTTCTGACCTTTAAAAGTGATCGACTCAATTAGCAAAAAGAGACCAAAGAAACATTTTCCACATCCCTTAAGGAATTAAGTTTCATTGAGCATAATGACATTCAAAAGTTGCACCACTCATAGCAGGCAGCCACAATAGTTTAAATTTTATTTTACATTGTTTTTGCTTGCTTAAATTAATTTGCTTATTCTTTTCTACTTAGGGTATAGAGTAAACAGAAACGATGGAATAGAAAACAATATACCACCATCTTGTGCATTCCAACGTTCAAAGGGGAGGTCTTTTTGTTACCTTTCACTTTACTCATTGTTTTGATTTTCTTTTACATATTGAAGATAATGCACGTTTTAGAAGTTGTGTTTTGGTTAGGTTTTATGGTTTAATTTTATGAATTTTGTTGAGTCCTTCAAGTCTAGCTTGAACTAATTATGCATGAATGTTATTTGCTGTCCTTTGTTGATTTATGATTTCGAGAGTGGATGACATTAAATGCTTTTCTTTGTGATAATGTTGGTTTATGGGAAAAGTAGAAGTATATTAATGATTTGAATTATGCATTAACATTTAACAGATATGTTTTCTTGATTCATGCTCAATGAGAGTTGATGACATAATGCTTTCCTTTAGCTAAAGTTGGTTTCTTTCTTTCTTTTTTTTTTCTTTTAGTATTCTACCATACGGGTTTCTTGCCTGATAAAATAAACTAGCAAAATATTTTCACTTATATAGAACAATTTTGAAAACAAAAAAAAATTTAACGACCCACGATGCAAAATACAAAAAATGTCCTAAGTAACACATTCGATTAGTCGACCACACGTGCATGTATAATTCTTCTTCTCAATGATCATAATACACAATTGTGAGTAGGAAATGTTACACGAGCGCATGTAATTCTTCTTCTAAACGATCGTGGTTCACGATCGTGTACCAAGATATTTTATATCTGGTACAAGATCTTGTACCAATATCATTTAGATTTTATACATGTTCATATACCAAGAGCTAAACAATCGTGTACAAAATCTAAATGATCTTGGTTCATGTTTGTGTACCAATATTGTTTAAATTTGGTACATAATCGTGTATCATGAGCTAATTTATCGTGTACAAAGATCTAAATGATTTTTGTTCAAGATTATTGTAACGACCCAACTTTTTATATTAAGTTGATGTCATTACTACTAAAACAAATAAATATTTTTCTTTATTAAAAATAAAAGAAGATACTAACTTTCAAAGAAAAAACTTCAAATATTCATTTCTAAATTATAACTAAAGTATGTAGAGATAAAATAATAAATAAAATACTAATTTGGGTTGTATTTATTTTTTAAAGAAAATAATATAAAAGTAAAAAATAAGTTCGATAACTCTTAAATAAAATACCACAAGTTGATGTATATGCAAAATACGTCCATTATTTTAAATTTATTATTTAAAAATGTATGTTATTTATATATATCTTTTAAAGATTTTTCGAAAATATGTATTTTTTCTATAAAAGTTTGAAATATCATTATTCATATTATTTGCTTTTACTATTCTAAATACTGTGTTTTTAAACTTGTAAAATTTATCTTAACTTATTTGTTTTATCATATTTTGTCCATTAATTACAATCTTTATCGTGCATCATTTAGTATTGATTTTCGAAGACAGTAGTAGAATTATAACAAACAATCTTTTTATGGTTTTACAACGAGTAATGACTATTTTAGATGTTTGATGGATTAAATCTCTCATGTATCTCAATTACTGTATTGTAGATGTTTATGTTCCATTTTCATCTTTGTTTCAAGGATTTGTAGAATATATTCAAGGTAGACTTTTTTTCGTTTTCAAGTCTTTCCATGTCTCGTTTTACCATTTATTGAGATGACTACAACAATTCCAACCTCATTCGAATTGTTGAGGATAAGGATATGTCGTAGCTTATGTTACTTTTGTCAAAATTTTCTGACAATGATTTACTTGTGGTTGTTGATCATTTTGAACAGTGAAGTACCCAGATCTCAAAATTGACATCGTGATACGAAGATTATTGATGTTGATGTCTCTGAATAGCCGCATGCTCGAATACCTATTAAAGTAGGATTAATTAATGTTTAGAAGCAAATAAGTACTGAAGAAAGCTATTTATTGGACCTCTAGAATCAATTTGCAGTTTGGTTAAAAGATGGTTCTACGAACGTCGTACCTATTTGCAATGCACGAAACTTTCAATATATGCAAAAGATATGATTCGAGAAGCTTTAAATTAAGAAAGTCTCTCAATGAATGTAAGTTGTTAGATATTTGAATGATAAATGCTATAATTATTAAAGCACTTATTTGTACATGACATTTATTTTAATGTTTTGGCACATGTACCCTGTAAATCAACATAAATTTGAAGTTCATCATCATAAAGACCAATATGTTGTCAATATTTTAGACCGTACATGCTCATGTCGTTAATGGGACCTCGATATGATCTCTTGTTCCCATGCATGTATTATATTGTCTACAAAGAATCTTCACCTGCATATGTATGCACTAATAAGTTCTACTATGTTTCAAATTTGATAAACTTGTACAAGAAGGTAACACATCATGTTGGTAGTGTAGACCAAATTAGGAATATGTACCAAGGTGGCGACGATGCGCTCCTTGCACCCAGGTTAATCGTCCAGCTAGGATGCCTAAAAAATGGAGGTTTACTTCATTTTTAGAGAAAAAAGCTACTATTCGTTGCAACAAGTGTGGTCAAAGAGGTCACTGTTGTAGGTTTTGTAAAGAACTCATACAACATTAAGTTCTCCGTTTAGAATTTTCCTTAGTTCTTAGTTATCATTTTTAAGTACTGGATTTTGTTATGTGAAATTGTTAATTCTTCGTAGTGTTCTCTGTTATTATTGGATTTGCTTGGTTGTATGGAAAAAATCTATGTTTATGTTCATTAAAATACAGTATATTTCATACATTTTACAGCCACCTAAGTCTATTGACTTTGCAATTATACTCTATTGTAGGTTATTCGTATTAAGTTCAAGTATCATTCTTTTCAAATTAGATACATTCAGGTTGTCGTAATTGAATATTCATGTCATATATTATCATTTAAGGTCAAGATACATTATGTATACTTTGTAACCGCAATTTCTTTATAGAGTATTTGACTTTTTTTGTATTTGTTTGTTAAATTTTTGTAAATCTAACATATTGGTTATTTCGAACGGGAAGATTATATGTTGGTACCTAAAAGCAATGTGTTGGAATTTAACACTGAGTTAAATACATCTTCATTATCTAGAATAAGTTGGGATATGCTCCTGATTGATTACTATGTAGTTTCAAGAATGACTTGTCATGGGCATGATTTAATTATATTAATCCAAACGTTATCCCTCATTATATGATAATTCATAGATTCAAAGTACATTGTATTTTAATGGATCTAACATGAGATAGGGATATTGCGCATTTGAGACAGATAATGTATTTTACAAACAACTTTAAACTTTAGTAAATCCTAACTAAATCTATGATTTTGTTTCTAGAAGAAATTGGAGCAACTTCCCAATAATGACAAATCTATCTTTCAGATTCTCGATTTGTTATATCATAAACCATTTATTAACATTTTTGTAATTTATAACTAAACAATACATAATATATATTTTTAATAAAAAGTTTGGAATTATATTGTTAAGTAAATTTATAAGGTCTATTTTAGATTAGATTCTAAAAATTCAACCCATATTTGGTATGCAGAATAGGTTCATTAATATTTTTATTTTAGAATGTATATTTTGATGGTAGTTATATTTATTTTAAAAAAACAAATAAAAAATATATATTAAAATGTATATGTAGAATATGTTCATTATTTTAAAATTTGTTATTTAAAAATGTATGTTATTTATATCTATCTTTAAAAAATATTCCAAAAATATGTATTTTTTATAATATTTTGAAATATGATAATTCATGTTATTTGCTTTTATTATTCTAAATTTTGTTTTTCACGGGTGTTATCAATCATCAATTTCACTAAGCATCAGGAACTCAAGCGAGTGAAAGAAGAATTAATGATGAAAACAAATCTTTTTTCTGCAGAAGACGAAGCTGGAATTGTTTTGATGAATAAGCTCCTCGTCAAGAATAAAAACCTAAATATTTACGTGTCTTGTGCTGAGTGTGTGGAGAGTTTGAAGATGACATAGTTGGAAGCTAGAATCATTTTTGCAGAGGACGAAGCTAGAACTGTGTCGGGTTTGTAGAGTTTGAAGGTTTTAAAGAATCTTTTTCGCTGAACCTCTTTTCGTTGAACGTTTGAATGCTTGAAGGGTTTGAAAGTTGTGAAGGATTTGAAGGGTTTGATAATGTATGATAACGTTCTTTCACTCACGAGTTGAAGAAAATATGAAATAGATGCGCAAATTTTGTTCTAAATTTGGAGTTTTAATGAAGATGAATTTCCGCTTTTTGAAAAAAAATAGAATTTTGATAATTTTCAATTGATTTGACAGTGTTTACAGGGAAAAAGTAGGATATATATGTAATTATTGTTTTTTTTGTGGAGTTCGACTCAATTATGGGGTTTTTTTGATTTGTAGAATAATTATATTAGAGACATTTAAGACATTGTTGCGACATTTTATTTTTTCATATCTTTTGATTTTGCTATTTTATCATTTTAAATTAAATTTTGCTATTTATCCAAAGTAAACCTTGCTCTATATTACTTGATTCATAAAATAGTAATCATAGCTTTAGCAATGCAACTTTGATTTATAGCCATTCATAGCACATTTCTTTGTGTGTGTTTTTTGTTTATTTTTACATTTTCTAGCCTGTGAAGAACAAGTTTAAATCCAATTGTAATTTCTTTAAGGTTGAAATATTTTAGTAGGGTAATTGTAACAAATTTAATTGGGATAATACTTAGAAATTTAAGTATTTGAAAAGCTTGAAGTTAAGGGCAGAATTTTAGATTTCAAGTCCTTGGAGATTTTAGCCGACATTCATAAGCTCGAATTTAGGCGTTACGGTAACATTTTGGTAAGATTCTAAGCTTTTTAGAGTGGGTCTTGAGTACCCATCTAATTTTACCGATAATTTTGAATAACCCATGATGTTGGATGCTTGCTTCCGAATTCATAGAGTACTTATGGTGCTGTCCATTGAAGTTAAGAGTGATATTGTAAGTTCTTCGTAAGGTTTGGAACAATTTTCATTGATCATCTCTGGTTATTATTTTGGTTTGAGCTACACAAAAAGGACTAAAATGTAATGGTTGGATTTGTTTGAAAGTTGACTCTGTGAGACCCATTTCTAATTTGGAGGAAGTAAATTTAGCAAAGTATTAAGAAGTTGGCGTTGAATAAATCCGCAAAAATGACTGAGCGATAAAATCTTTTATTGTTAAGTGTAATCGCAAAAGAAATTACGTGATAAAAAGAGAATCTTTGTGTAAGTTAAGAAGTGAATGTTTGAGTGTTAGAGTAGGCATTTTGGGTAGTCTTCACAAGAAGAACCAAGTGTTTCATGGAGAAGAAGTCTGTGAGGAAGCATTGGAGTTTAAGTTCACGATAAGAGTTCTATGTGAATAAAAGTTGGTTAGTTCGCGAGGAATATTAAATGGATTAAGAAAGTTGAAATGCGGCGAGATGATGAAGCTACTAGGCGTTTCTTTAGAGTATTGAATTAAACGTTTGTTATCAATAAAGTGCAAGTTTTGGATGAATTGATTGCGTTAAGTTGTTCGCATTAAGAAATGCCTTTGAATTTGCTTGGCTCTCGGTGCGATTTCCATTGCGTTTTGGGTGTTAATAAAAGGAGTTGAGAATAAGAGTTGCAATAAGAAAATTTCAAGGTTGTAACCAACTTACATTCTATTCTCTCTACTTCGGCTTTTTGGTTGCAATACGGTTTGGGGTGTGACAGACTCAATTTTTAACAAGTTAATAAATTTTGAGCAAATTCTGAGACTAAGTGAATGATTGGAAGTAGCGAGAGTCGTGATGAGTATTTGAGTTTTGGGAGGTCTCTTATTAGATCGTATTTCTTTTTCAACTATTTCGTAGTTGAATATAAAGTCTAATTGGGACTCTCGACTAGATAGATGAGTGTGTGGTGAGACACACTCGATATTATTTTGAGTCTGAAAAATATGTATTTATAGAAGTAAAAATCTTTCAACTTTTCAGGTTTGACTATCCCAAATTTTAGGCGAGATGCTGCCAAAGTTTAGGTAGAATTTCTTAATATGTATTGTTTATAAGTAAGTTAGAATGATTTGTTTTAAAAAGTGTTTTATCATGGTATGATATAGGTTAGAGAGAAAAACGTAGGTCCACAATTCTTGTTCTTCAGTCCTCTTGTTAGGTGGCATCCTAATATGATTATTGTTGTTTTTCCTATTGTCTTTTCTATTTTGTGGCCTGAACTCAGCTATTGCTACAAGTTATGTTAATTTTCTTTTGGAACTTTTTTCTATTATTGGTGTAATGATTAGTTGTTAACTCCTCAGTAGTGGCTCTATAAAAGATATGCTGGTAAGTGGATATTGATGTATGGTTGCCTTTAGAGGTCCATCTATACGTAGTAGAGAGTTTGGTTGTGGCTGTGCTATGACATTGGTGTTAATCAATTGCTCGGATAATGGTGATTTTTAATTAAACGTAAGCAATCAACTATAAATTGATTATATTATTTTACTTCTGCTACTGTGTTAGCATCGGAAGGATGATTTTTAAAAAATGTAAATAGGTTTTTAAATTATTTTCACTGATTTG
The DNA here is from genome assembly GCF_000004075.3 of Cucumis sativus. Taxonomy (NCBI): domain Eukaryota; kingdom Viridiplantae; phylum Streptophyta; class Magnoliopsida; order Cucurbitales; family Cucurbitaceae; genus Cucumis; species Cucumis sativus. The sequence continues at coordinate 19,372,910 of NC_026658.2, forward strand.
TTGCTTCCCTTTGTTCCACAGCTATGGGCAAAAGCCAAGCAGTAATCTCCAAGGAAAGAGAAACTACTGTAGCTGAGTTGAGAGATTATTTGCAGTATTCTGGGCCATTGAATGGTAAGAAACTGATTAATTCTGTTGAAAAACTTAGTATAGTTTTTCTTAGCCATTCGTCAAGTGCGTTGTCCTTTGTTAAACTAATTTTATAATTTCAGCATCTCAAGTATTTGGTAGGGAAGTACTTTAAACAGAGAGAGATGGTACTTCCCTTCCAACCAACTTTCTATGTCATTCAGCAATATTAATTACTATGTTGACGTTCCTATGGTGAGGCTTCAAATCCAGCTCTTTACATATTTCAAGAACTCCTTGGTTGTTTATCATCTGATTTAAAAGTATTACTTTTGGAGGTAACCCAAGAAGGGATAACAGAAGACAGATAACAATTGTTGGTTAATGTCAGTGAATCGTTCAGATGTTGACTTGGACACACAAAGGTAAAACTAATTGATTGATGATTTTTTAAAAAAACTATTATGGTGTGTAAGTAACATAAATTGATGATAGTTTTTATTTGTGACAAGCTTTTTGTTGATGAGGTGAGGAACTTGTTGAACTTAACCCACCTAGTGGAGCTTTAGTTGGTTTTAGGTGAATCAACAATATTTTTTAATTAAGGATGTGGAGTTGAATTCTTCCCTATCTGATGACATTATATATTGTTTTTGTAAATTACCTGAATTAGTATTCATATATATATGTAAAGTTTTGGAAATTATTATATATATGTATGGTTAAAAAGTTTTATTCATGTTCAAGTTTTGATAATGTATATTTGATGAATATGGTTGTTTATATATATTTATCAAATTGTTGCTAAACCTCTATGCATGGACTATGGAAGCACAATATAGGAAATATATAATTACAATTTTTTTTAAGAAAATCTGAAACAGGGGTGATGGTTTTTAAATGTCGTAAAGTACATTCTTGACAGTTTTTCAATGTCATACAATCAATTTCTTGACAGTTTTTTCGTATCAAGTATAGAACATTTCTTAACCGTTATTAGATGTTATGAACATTCATATTCGTGACAGTTATTAAATGTCATGAACACTCATATTTTTGACAATTTTAAACTGTCGTGAACAGCCATACTCATAAAGATTTTTAACTGTTATGAACATTTGTATACTTGATGTTTATTCAATTCAAGAGTTTTAGTTTTGTATGATGATTATACTTCTTCATTTATTTAAAAAATGACGTGATGGTTTGTGATTTGTTCATAATATCTCATTCAACAAATACAATTGAAACCGTTCTGAAGTATACAAATTGATTCTTTTAAAAATTAAATAAGCATCCGACATAAGGGTGAGAGGTTCAATATTTTTTTCTTAATTAAAAGTTTATAAAATGACTTCAATTTGTTACATGACATGAAGTTTTGCTTGACATACCTCTAGTCTCATTGGTGCTTATGAATTTGTATTACATAATCTCTCTACAATAATAAAAAAATCTTTCTTTTACCTTTTTAACATTTAAACAACACACTTAAAGAAAGAGTTACACAACGTTTGAGTTATTGTATTTTCTAGAAACGTCTTTACATTGATGATTGATATAAAGAGATACAACACAAGGAGGGCTTGAATCTCCTAAACATTTGCATCTCAATCTAATTCTTAACCTATTATATTTGTTTAGTTTTTGTCATGAAAAAATATGTATGCCTAAACTAGAAAACTAGAATGTGGGGGTGAATAGTAAAAAATATCTATGTTTAAATGATACAATTATTAATAGGAACAATTTTAGAATTTAGAAATATCAAAAATAGAAAACAAAACTATTAAAAAAGATGAAAAATGAGAAAGTAAAAACTTCAAAAATTGGAGGATTAAATATATAGGTTAAAGTTAAATATTTAAGATGTTTAACAAAGCTGGGAATAGTAATAAATTAAAGGTAAAATTGGGAATGTGGTGAGAACGTGAGATGCATTAGCATGCACGTGGAAATGGGAAGTTTGGTGTTAGGTGGCACGTAGATGGCACGAGCATTTGTACTCTCAAAAATCTATTTGTACCTTCAACCAAACCCATTTGGAAGGAACGACCTATAATCTTAACTTTCAAACAAATTATGCATCTTTAATTTAACCAAACCTTTTGGAACTAAGCCCTGAAATTTGATTAAAAAAAGGTAAGTGAGAGAGGAAATATATATAGTTTTAAAAGAAGGTTCACTGTTGATGATGATGATGATGATGATGATGTGATTTTTTTTATACGTAGATTTGGTGATTACTTAGTATTTCTTAATAAAACAATTGTATTAACCCAAGTTGGGTTTTGGGACCATTTTCAATCCATTAAATTGATATTTTAGTTCTATTATGTAATGGGTTTCGAGTGATTTTTGTATTGGACCGACTACAAGGAGGTGGGAGGGGAATCTTAGAAGTCATGACCAAACAATTATGGATATATATTTAAATTAATCATAGAAGACTAATTAAGTTTGAATTTGAGACTCTTCCCATCCTTTTTAAAATCAACCAAAATTGAGAATTATGACACTTATTTTTTACTCCAATAATCGTGTATTAAGAAAATAAATGTAATTGAATTAAGATCCACGTCTAAATGAGATGATCTTTAAAATATAAGCAACCACTCATGCTAGTTTGTAAAGATATAAATTATTGTTAGATAGCTCATGAAATGTCAAATTTAGATTAAAAAGAAATATTAGCTAAATCCTATAGGAGCGTTAGATGTTGAACGACCTTCATTTCAAATCCACACCCAAATCTTGGACAATGGAGCCTTATAATAAAAATTAGAGATCTCTTAACTGTTGGACTATCATTAATTCTTTCGAGCATGCAGACTAGACTTGGATTGATTTGTACGTGAATATTAAATCACATTTTAACCCTGACAATGCAAATAGCCTAAATAACAATAGAAAAAGAAAAACGGAAGAGACAATCCAATTTGGTGTAAGCATACCTACATTTGGAGGGTCTCGAGCCTAATTAAAAGAATCATTGTTGATATTCAAAATGTTCACAAATACATAACTAATCAAGCATTAACTATGATCTTGGAATACATAACTTTCACATGATAAATATCAAGGCTCCCTAAACCACTTGAAGTGTGAACAAGAGATTCAATCTAAACTCCCCTTAAATCTATACTCCCCTTGATCATATACTCCATGCTTAACCCTGGTGTCTCGATCTTCAGACTCCCCATGAGAGTCCTCTCAATCACTTTAAATGATAGGCTCTGCTTGCTCTTCCTAAAACTTCTCAAACTTTGTACATCACTAAGTCAATAACAACAAGCCACCCACAAAAAAGATTTTCTTGTAAAGAACCCACCGTCCAAACCAGCACAGTACTTCGGCCATACACCTTTACTTCTGCTTTTCAACGAATAAAAAACACCATGGGCTTCCTTCGGTTGACCATCAAGAGCCTATTATAATACCCTTAAAGGAAAGGATTTTATATTAATTAAAATTCTAACCATAATGCAAATTTGTTATATTAATATGGATCCTAACCATAATGACCAACCATCTAAGATAAATAAGGTAACCAAAAATAAAAAAGAAAGTTGAATGCCAAAGCCATAATAAACTCCCCCTTTTGGCAACATCATTTTCTTGTTTATATATTTTTCGGCAAGCAAACCATCAACAACAATCATACAAGTACACAACCACCAGCAACTCAGAAAAAAACCATCAACCAACACCATTACACCCACCACAGTGAAAACCAACATAAACCCCATCCGAGCCGGCCAACAACCTACACTCCCCTTTGCTTGTCGAAAGAAGATAGTTAGTCAGTAGACAGGAAGAGAGGCCTGAGTCGAGAAAGCATCTGTCTGGAGCATGGCTCAAGCCATTTCTTGTTACATTTTATTTTTATGTTCGAACAATCCCATTCTGTTGAGTAATAAGAGCCAGAACTCATGAACAATAAAATGCCTTTGGAAAGATAAGTATTTCGCACCAGATTTTACAAAAACAATTCCTCAATTTAATTTGAGAATCCCACGAAACCAATATATTGACAAAATAATATAAATACTACTTTTTTTTCTTATAACTTAAACGTTAAGCATGAATTTAAATTAAAAGATACCAAAAATGTAAAACTTACTTAGTTTGATGCCCCTGAATTAAAGAAAAAAACTTCAAATCGGGACACCAATCATCGAAGACGTTCTCATTCTCTTACATGAGATTGGTTTGTGAAAACCAATTGAGATAAAAAAAAAAAAAAAAAGCTTAAAGAGACTATTTTTGAAAATATACTGATTAATATAAATTTCAAATTTACTAATTAATCAATCAATTAATAATTATTTAAATCATATGTAATTAATATTTTATTTAAATATGATTTAAGTGAAAATTTGTCGGATAGTTTTAAATTAATTTAATTTAATTAAATAAAATTAAACTAAACTATTAATTAATTTTTCAATTAATTAATAGCTAAATTAAATATCTTATATTTAATTTAAATTAAATTTGAATCATATTCAAATATAAATTTCTCTCATCACAACCAATAATTTTAATACGAATCTAATTCACATTAAATTAATATTTGAACTCATTCAAATATTTTATTTCTCATAATTTAATCATATTCAAATATAAATTTCTCTCACAACCAATAATTTTAATATGAATTCAATTCACATTAAATTAATATTTGAATTTAGTCAAATATTTTATCTATCATAATTTAGTTTTGAATTGTATCCAAAATTAAATTTATATAATAAAGTTTGATTAAAATATAAACTTTATATTATAATATGTATCATCATACATTATACTAATTCCCAAAGTAAATTTAAACATTTTAAATTACAACCAATATAAATAAATCTCATTACCATTTACGAGCTAGGAAGGGGATCTAATGGACCTACATATCAAAAGCTACAATGATGTGAGATTAATTGGCTAAACTCATTAATCACATTAATCAATATTCGTTAATTGTGTGTACCTACAGATGAGAAGCTACAATGATATGAGATTAATTGGCTAATCTCATTAACCACATTAATCAATACTCATTAATTGTGTGTATACTCCACTAAAGAATCACAACTGAACTCTTCTCACTGTAGATATATTTATGTGTTCACGAATATAGACCAATAATAGCAAGTTAATCTTTCACGAGTGTTCGTATTACCAATTAGATCAAATTATTGTTTTACTCCTAGGTTACTTCTAATACTTAAATACGAGTTCTCCTCTAATGAACAACTTGTTTATGGTCAAACCAATAAACAGAAAAGCCTATCGTCTCATGGAGAGGGTAGGGCCCTTTGTTCAAGTTTCGGAGACACCATTGAAAAAAACACTCATCTACTTACCCTAAAGTCGAGATGAAGTGAATTTCATCTTGTTCCAAAATGATATGCATATTGAGTTGGCAATCTAGTCACTTTCACTCGTACAAATTAAAGAACAATCCCTGGAGTTCATAATACACTCAAGATTAAGTCCAAGTTACCTAGGTTATCCTAATGAAGTAGAAACCTAACTAGTTAACGGAGTTACATCTAGTGGTTACTATTTTGTGATCCGATCTTATGAAAATTCATTGTATAGGATACCCTCACTCGTAAGTCATCTATATGAACACGTCGAATCATTGCGTTTTTATCAAATACAAAATGAGTTGTATGCATAGTGTTACCAGGATAAGGTACCTAGGCTTATCCCTATAGTATAGACCCTTTAATTAAGTTGATCTCGAACATTGATTCGTGTATGTCTCTACATACTGTTCAAGACTCATAAAAAAACTTATGGTGTTAGTTTATTGGATTGTGTTATTAAGGCAAAACTAAAATATAATCAATAACAATTATTATAATAATAACACTTTATTAATAACGATCAATGAACCATATTTACGATCTACAAGTTTTAGGACATAAAATTCAGCATCCTTATGAAGAACAAAAATCGCCAAAGGTTGTATTTTCAAATTCCTTCCATGATCATTTCGTATATCGATAATATTTTTTCCTTGCTCACGTTGAAGTCGTGGACATAAAGTCCGCTCGACTTTAAAGGTATTTGACTTCACTCTATGGAACTTAATCCAAGTTAAACGATTATGGATATATGTTTAAATTAATCATAGAAGACTAATTAAGTTTGAATTTGAGACTCTTCCCATCCTTTTTAAAATCAACCAAAATTGAGAATTATGACACATATTTTTTACTCCAATAATCGTGTATTAAGAAAATAAATGTAATTGAATTAAGATCCACGTCCAAGTTGTGGCCACGTGCCCGAGACGATGTGAAGTGGTCAACGTCCTCAAAAGAGTTAGTTTTAAAGAAAAATAGGAGTCACCACCAATCTTTTTTTACGTGTGATTGGACACCGAAATAAAGTAAACGATTTTTTTAAAAAATTGTCTCCGAAAAATAGGGTTGAGTTTGAAAGTTATTTGTGTGTGGGGAATGTATTAGCATCCCACAACACCCATTTAGAAAAACAGTGGCCAAATTTTAAATATTGAATTGAAAATATTTTTTTATTTATTTTAAAACGAATGACTTATTTCACCCCTCATTACTCCAATATTTAAAGTAACGATTTCATAAAATAAGTGGAATAATATTCCATTAATTAGACTATATATTGAAGAAAATTTCTCACCTTAATAAAATTAGAAAATATTACAATTTCTCAAAATCTACCATAGGCTAGTCTTGGAATAAAGATTTTTTTTTAAAAAAAACATCGATTAAATTCATTTGTAAGTATAGCCGATTAAATTCGTTACGCTTAGTTCGGCACTCTAGCCAAAACACAGAAACCATTTTTTTGCTTCAAATTAAATTTCATCTAATTTAACCTTACATTTGATTTGACAAGAACTGTAATCTTAAATTTCAAATTTAAAGTTATCTGTTTCTAAAAGCACACAATCAATACGTAGAAAAAGAATCCACATTTTCTCTGTATTTCAATTCTGAAACGAAAACTAAGATCACGATATGGTTGTGATGCCAATTAATTTTACTTTTGAAAGAAAGGACGAATCACAAAAGAAACACATAATAAACTATTAATACACATCAAATATAATTTGTTCTACTTATGAGTAACAAATAAAGAGGATGAGTTAGGTCATGTTGGGTTGGGCTAAGATGAATTAAAATTTTATGGGTACGATGGTTGGTTCATGGGTTCATAAAAAATAACTGGAGTCAACCTGAACTAACCCGAACTTGTTACCAACATTAAGAAATATGTTCTTTTAGGGGTCTTTTTAGAAATATACACTACAAGAAAAATGATCTACGACGACAATTATTTTCTGTTGTAAATAAAATTCGTGATAGTTTTTTATAGTTAGAGTCGCCTATAAAGAAAAGACTATATATAACAGTTTTAAAAAACTATCATAATAAGTGTTTTCATGACAGAAAATAAATGTCGTCATATATGTAGTATTATTGACGAACAATATTTTATATTTTATGACAAAAAATAACTGTTATTAACTCATACATATTAGAGTAACTATATGTCATCCTTTGCATATTAACGACCGTTATAAAATGTCATGAACTCGTATAATATGACATCTTTTTCCTGTCAATAATATGGCAATCGTGACATAGTTTTTAAAAAACTCAAATGTCATTGTTTCAATATTGACGATAGTTACAAAATGTCACGAATTCGGATAATTTGACTTTTTTTTCCTGTCAAAAATACATTTACCTTGACATTTCGTTAAAAAACAAATGTCAAATATTTCTTTATTACTACATTTTTTTACAATAAAATACATTAACGACAGTTCTTGTTCTTCTTGCCGCCCTGCCATTACACAAACCAATTCAATCACAAAGTACTTCTAAATACAATACATGCAAATGGAAACAAAGAGTCAACATTTTAATATATACACGTTATCATACACTTTGTAATATTCGTACAATAAGATTGACTAATAACTATTTTTGGTCAAGAGTTTACATACAAAAAGAATAACCTAATACGTGTTTTTGCTACCAACAACCCTAAAATAAGTACATTAGAACCAAAATTTTGCTACCAACCATACAGAAAATCTTATATCAATCAATTGCTCAAATATGACTTCATTGCTCCAATGGATTCTTGCAAAACCTAGTAAGAAAATAAAAACCTCATTTCAGAGTATGACTCTACACATCTATATAAAAATATAACAAGACTTTACCCTTTGTAATGCCAACACGAGGTACCAATTCCAACCACAGTTTAAAGGAGATAAATCGAATCTACTTCCTACCCAAAAACAGTACAAAAATGATAGTCATTGGTTTCACATCCTAGCATCAACTATCAACCAGAAGTGGAAAGCTTCCCTACCATCTCCTTCCTATTAGATCCCTAAAAAAGCAGGGATTCTTAAAAACCACTCTATCTGACAAGGAAGAAAAGGATGTTGAAGTACTAACTACTTGCAAGTCAGACAAATTGAGGTTCACTTAAACTAAAAATTCTAGAGATTCAAAGAAAAACCACTCATTGTTATATAGAATTACATAGAGAAATCTAAAATAATAAGATGGCTAGGTGGGAAAAAACAACTCAGAGGAATTAAAGAAAAGGTGTACCAAATTTTGCTCAATCAAAAAGACAAGGAACCCAGACTCAACTTCCAACCATACCAGTTTTGCACTTAATTTCATGATTTAAATATAGACATCATACATTGAAACACTAATAAAGTTAACTGTTAGAGATAATTTCATAAATATATCCATGTACAATACACCACATTTAGAGTTTCAAAGGTTTTCAAAACGCACATAAATTCTACATTAGCGTAGCAAGAGATAATCCTACATTAGCAATAAAGAGATTGGATGCACATAAATCCTTTCCCATGTGGCAGTAACAAGGTGAATAATTCAAAACGCCATACAAACTTTCTTTTGAACAAGACAACAACATTAGAATCATCTATAAGAGGAACAAGAATATAACGCCATACAAACCTTCTTTTGAAGAAGACAACAACACTAGAATCATCTATCAAAGGAACAAGATCATTTACTGCACTGTATTTACAAATAAATTCTCAGTAATTAAATTTGAAAGGGAGCATTGGATTGGATTGAAGGAGATATTCTATTATCTAATGAAAATATGAGAATCAAAGTGACAACCTAGAAAGTGAAGATTACACCTAATTCCATAACATATCAGAATCAAGAGGCTACTACAAAAAAAGAGACAGAATTGAAGCAATTATATATATAAACTTGTTCATCTCAAACTCGATGTATACTTAAATCTCTTTTCTAAAAATCACTAAGCCAATCATAACTTTCAAACAAGAAAAAACTTGAAGTGATTATATATATACACACATAACTTTCAAACAAGAAAACACTCTTCCAAAGCATACGGCTTTCTGGATGTAGATGATGATATCTATACATATGGATCTTATATATATGGTACAATGAAGTACCATATGAGTGGATATATAGGAATCCAAATCTGCCGAATCAAAGTGATTATATATACACACACATAACTTTCAAACAAGAAAACACTTGAAGTGATTATATATATACACACATACATGTGCCTAACGAGTTGGTAATGTGATGGATGATGTTCAATCATACTTGCTATCAAATAAACTAAATGGACTAAAGAGATACAAAAGAGAAGAGTTTAGGAATTAGCAAATAAATGGGTACACGAAACATGAAAACCACCCTAAGATATACTCTAGTTCTATTAATTTCTTTCATCATGCTAAAGATACGAACACCAGTTAATAATTTTATTCCCAATGAAAACCAAGAACACTAAAGATACTCCCCATAAAACCACCAAGTATCTTAGTTAAAAGTACAAGAATTAGGACAAATATTTTAACCCTCATTTACATAATGTCAGAGATGAATTTCAATATCAAAATCTAAGATAATTAAATTGAACTAAAATACTTATCTTAGTTAAAAATAAGTATTACCTGAATAAAATAAATTGAACCTCATTTCAAACAGAAATTACATCAAAGAATAAGGAAACAAAAAAAAAAAAAAACTCAAAAGATCTTCATATTTATATTTTAATAATTTAAAGGAAAATTACGTTCGATGACAAAAACATTTATAAAGAAACAGTTCATGGCACATCTTTTTTTCATATTGCGAAAATGACAAATATGACAAGTAATTAGTGGTATAAGATGACTATCAAAGAGTTATTAGAAGGCTATCAAAGAGTTATCTTGCTACTTTTTGCAAGTGTCCCTTATAAATTAAAAAAATTTAGTGACATGAACTTTATTATCATAATTTTCTTTGCTATTTTTTGAAGTGCCCATTATAAATTAAATCATATTTTAATAATTTCTAATGAAAATTATATTTTAATATTTATAGTTAATGACATTTAAAAATTATCGTAGTTTTATGACAATTAAAAAATATCATAAATTCTTTGAATCCAAAAAATTATGTCTTTTCTCGCCAAAAACGCGAATTTTGACCTTTTATGACGGTTTTCTAATCTTATTTTAATATATGAAAATAATTTAAAAAATGGTAATTTACATTAATGTAACAAAATTCCAAAATATGACAAATTAATAAAAAGCTCATGAAATCAACCATTTTTTAAAATATTTCAGGCTTGTCTTTGCCGCTTTTGAATTTCACGCAACTCTGATTTCTTCCTTCTTTCTTTTCATCTTCTTTACGGTAGCGGTGTTCTCCTTCTCTTTATCTTCTCCAAGTCTTCTTTAATTTTTTTTTTTTTGAAATCAAGATCGTTGTTCTAGAATCATTATTATTCTTTTTCATTATACTTCTACTATTGTTATGTTTGTTTTCAATCAATCATCAATCTTGTATTCTTTTTTTCAATGTGTCGTAGACAGAGATGAACTATATGATTGTTTACCATAAGGTTTTTCAAAACCATCATTTATCATGAACTACATGATCGTGTAACATAAACTACTAGGACTTTTCAAAACCATCGTTTATCATGAATTACACGATCGTGTATCATAAACTACATACGGTCGTGTATCATTATCTACACGACCATTTACTAGGATATTTCAAAACTATCGTTTATCATTAACTAAGTAGCGTGTATCTTGACTACGCGATCATGTATCATTTTCAACACACGATCGCTTATCATAATCGTTTAGAAGAAGAATTACATGCGCACGAGTGATCGGTGTTGATACTACCTACACGATCGTGTATCATTTCTTACACGATCTCGTAACATGATCATTTAGAAAAAGAATTACACGCACGCGTGTGGTCGATTAATCGCGTGTTGACTGTAATACTTTTTGTATTTTTCATTGTGGGTCTGTGAACTTTTTTCGTTTTCAAAATTGTTCTATACAATGTAATTTTTTGTCAATTTGTTATATTTTTTAGAAAACTCCTTAAAAATTTGTTTATTTATTAACATGCTACTTTTTTTTAATACACAGTTTAAATAACGACTTGAGTAATCCATACCAATTTAACCCAAATATTTGACGATTGAGTTAGATTGAGTTCATTATTTAATAAAGATTGTTTGAGCTAAAGAAATGTACCACCCGAACAATTGAGTTGTATCTAAAAAGTGTTTCAATCCAACACAATCCATGAACAAACGAACAAACATAATTCTTCTTCATATAGGATAATTTTAAATCTTATTCAAAATTAAGTTTACATTATAATTTATCCATATACATTATATTAATTGTGTCTTACATGATTAATGCATGTTTCCCTCACATAACTTGCACAATCAAATTCTTCCAAAACTTTCGATGGTTGTTTTAACCTATTAGTGAATTATCACGGATATCTAACGTAACTACATATTATATGCGGCAATAATCCAAGATTAGTTAAGTAAACTTTTAAATTAAATTAATCTTCATTCATTAGTTACCGGACGAACTAATATAGACTTGTAGCAAACCAATTCTTTGAGTACGGGAATTCCATTCGTTCAATGATAACAATAACTTTTCTTTGGTAGAATCCTGCAATGACTCGTCAAAAGTTTAGGGATCGTACTTTCTCAAAATCTCAAATGCTTGCTTGGACACACATCTTGTCTAGCAAGTTTTGTTGTGGAACCTAGCTTTGGGGAGCAGGAGCCACTTAAGTCCGCGTCTGTTGTGCCAACACCTCTAACATTATAATTCTGAACCTTCTTTCTAGTCGTGTAGTCAAAGCAACAATATTAGCATCAGTGACAAGTGCATCAGGGTTTGGGTGTGCAGATGTTGTTTGTCCTCTATTTTCAACAATCTCTGTTCAGTAGGTTGCTTACGTCTTCCACCTCTATCATCTTGACCAGTCCTTCTTCCACCTCTACATGGTAGCATTTCCTAACGTTCACAACCAACTCCTTGAGATTCTCAATCAAGGGAACAGTCCACATTATTTTAAATATTACAGGCAAAGTCATGTACATATGATTCTAGAACATCTGATTAGGAAAACATACATGGCAAGAGCGAAATCGGTATTTGACCATACAAGAATTTATATTATGACTTTACCTCGAAAGTCGATCTATAGAACATAAAACTGATGCTTGGTAACAATTCAACTTTTTGTATTTAAGTAAATAAAACTCATGCTTGGTAACAATTCAACTTTTTGTATTTAAGTAAAGGTGGTTATTTATGGAAGAACAATATTTGAAAATCATCCTTAAGAACATTTTATTAGGAAACATAGAAAAATATAAGACATGGAGATATTTATTTGAAACCTAGTAAATAAATAAATTGATGAATTGACAAATAGATAATGTTTTATCTTGGGTTTCCTATTTAAATCAATAAAGAAAATAATAGTTTCAAATCGTGAAATTTCTATCCAACTAGTATCGAAAGAAAATCTAGAAATCATGGAAATACTTACTAAGTATTTATAATACTCACCATCTTTTTATCAAATCGTCATTGTACATCATGTGGCATTAGCAGTCTTAGTGATTTCGTAGGAACGAATATCAGTCGTGGATCCAAGGGTAGACACATTTGAGTGAAAATCAGTTAATTATAGGTGATGATTTAATAGGGACACCCTAACATATAACAAGATCTGTACATAGTCTTATAATAAAATGTTTAACAGACATCTTTAGTCCAATAAGGCATACAACATGCAAGATCCATATTATGCCATAAACATATCGTCGCATTGAAAACATTAATCAGGAATTTTCAAGCAATCGAGAATAAATCATAGCAATTCATAGCCAATCAGCCCATCTCAACATCATAATGCCCAATGTAAACACAGTCTTATCATCGAACTAGGTTCGAGGAATCCAAAAGTAAATCACTTACCTCAAATTATACCCAAACAACAAGTATATATGCAAGCAATCCACTTCCAAAACTCAATTCATCACCTTGAATCAAAACCTAAAGCATGAGCCAAAACATTTTAAATCAACATGTTTATGGCCAAATTCAAAACTAAAATTTCTTACAAAAGAAATCCCATTTTCTTACCTAACTTGGGCTTCATTCGAAACCTTCTCCTTCTCAATGAGACAACGACAATCTAAATTTTAAGCTGTTGGACAACGATCCTCAACACTAAAAAATTCGTTCTAGCCCTCCAAACACCAAAGTTAGCAATTAATTTAACTAAGATTCAATAGGCAAAAAAAACCCATTCAAGAAAATACAAAGAAAAACGACTCAAAAGAAACCCACCCAACCTAGCAGATCCGACGAGTGGCAGCAGCTGATTTTTCTTTTACATACATCCATTCAACTTTTTTTTACTTACATCCAATAACTAGACATGGTTTTTGATTTCAACATCTTTCCTTCCTTTAAATACTTCATCTTTTCCAATTTCTCAATAAATTTTTAAGTCTACCGTCCTTAAAATTTGCGAAAGCCATCCTTTAAATACTTCATCTTTTCATTGTAAGAATTTTTATTGTATTATGAGAGTTAATCATTGTGAGCTCAAAATTGTATGCTCACTTTTTATAGAGAATTTTCTTTTGTGTGATTTAAATCTTTAAAATATTGTGATCGTTGGATCTTAACTCATGAAAAAGATTAGGTTTGCTCTTGAACCTAAAAAATAAGCAAGATAGTTGTTTAGCTCTAATCCACGGGGAGAGTGTAAAGAAGGTTTTCAATCAAACGTTACATATAACTTATGTTGTCATATGTTAGATTCATCTACTTTTTATTATTATTTCAATTATGTGTGAAGTGGATGCTATTGTAGAATGGTTGGTTGAATTTTTTCAATTAAGTAAAATGTTTTGAATTCTGTGTTTGATAGATGTGAAGTAACCTTGTATCATGCAGTGCAGAATTTATCTGGAAAAAATATTGTCCTTGTTTATTTCAAAGTTGCATGCACCATTTTCCATGTTTTTTCTCAAGAGGATTCTTTTTGTTGTCAAGTTATTCTCAAAGTTGTGTCATATATATTGTGAATGTGTGTTTCTCATTAGGGTTAACCATTCCAATTAATGTCGTTGTTACGTTGTGCGAAAAAGGGCTGTAGAAAGCTAATGAATGTACTATTACAGCAGGTGTTTAATATCACCATTGAAGTATGTTTTTGAGTAGTCATCCAAAATACGTTGAAGTATGTGTGCTTATCTTTTGTTCCGAGTGAAAAAAGGTTTATCTCATATTTAAGACGGCCTAAAAAGAAGACAATGATTTCATTGTTTTCATTTACTTGTCAAAAATAAAGTTACTTTCATACAAATGAAAGGGGTGCTCATGCTCATGGGAATTACCCAAGTGTGAGTCTGTTTGAAAGGACCTCAAACATGGGTGCGATCATACCAGCCCTAGTGCACTAGATCCCAATAAGAACTCCGCAGTTAAACTGCTTGGACGAGAATAATACTAAATTGGATGATCACTTGGGAAGTTCTCGTGTTGCACCCCTTTACAAAAAAAAAAAGACCTCAAACATAACTCAAGTGAAGAAAAGTTGTGGGAGTTAGAAAATTCCATACTTATACATGAAGAGTCTAAGTTGAAAATTAAATAGTTTGTTCTTACTACTGAATTAAAATAGTCATGGATGTGTCGATATATCGTTCGTACATATATCAATAAATATCGAAAAATCAGATATCAAAATTAAATATCTATGAATATTATCAAATCTATTATAAATACCCGTAAAAGACAAAATATCATCTATTTAGTTAAATATAAATAGAAATATATTAATAACTATATTTACTACTTAGCTTTTGGGTCAAAACAACTTAATTATTAATGTAAATAAATTTTATGACTTCTAGAAGCATCTATAGTATTAATATCTTTTTGTAAAATTGAAATCTCTTGTTATCAACATAGATATCAATATTTTATTTCTTACTCGTAAGTCACTATATAATAACTCTAATATTTAAGTATTTTAATTTTAATTGAACTCTTTTAATAGTGAAGTTTCTTTCCACTGAGCAACATTGTCACTTAAAGTAGTAGATATCGCACAAAACTAGATAGGTTATCCATAAATTTTGATTTCTTCTTCCCCACTTATTAGCATATCTAATTAGTTTAGTTTACGATAACATTGTGTTCGACTAGGATGTGGTTTATCTTAAATTCGCCTATTTTTTCATAGAAAATTTGAATATATAAGCTGAAAGTAATAATTAATTGGGTTATATTGACAACCAAATGGGTTGGTTGCACCCAATTATCTTTAGTTAGATAATTGTTAAAGAAAACTCTTATCTTATTTCTCCCTTTTCATTCTTCATCATTTTTCTTCCCTAACTTGTCAATTCAACCTCCACTTAACTTCTTTCGTACTATAAATATCTCATTTTTTTCTCAATATCAATTCACTCGCACTAATAATTAAGCTTATATATTTGTTTAGTTATATATAGTACACACAATCACTACACCATTTAATATATCAGCTTTTCTTTTTATACCAATGCAACCCAAAGTAGAAATAAATAGAAAACAAGGTTCAACTATCAATTTGGTTTTAAATCAATTGGCTTTCTTCAATCAATAATAAGAATAACAGCAAGTTTCTTTCAACTGGTTACCATTAAGCTTCATCGAAAATCAAACCAAAAAATTCTCTCGTAGACAAATAAAAAAGTTAGCTTTATTTTACATCCATCTTATTCCACACACACATGCTGTTAAATAAGGAAAAAGAAAATTGGATAGTGTCTACCCTAAACCATCTCAAGAATGTTAAATGCATATTAATTTGAACCACATGTGTATCAAAATTGTATTGTCACCTATCAAATGATCTTTTGACCCATATGCCCAATTAGACATCCCATGTTGTAGTATAGCCATAACAGGTAATATATAGGCTTTGATTAATTTATGTTGTATTGGTAAGAACTTTGTTGTTTCATTCTCACTTAATGGAGGAATCTATTCCCTTGTCAAAATGCCAAACTTTAATGATATTGTTTGAAACAAAGTAATAATAATAATAATCATAATAATGATAATAATACAAAATTGGTGGTTCATATTTTTGCCAATATTTTATTAAAAAAAATTGTAACTTTGAAATGGAAAATGGGGTTGGGAACAGGAGAGAAAAAAAAACAACAATTATATTTTTATAATATGTTATTGTTAAGAAAGTATAACTCATAAACCTAACAAGTGATTTGAATATTTAAAAGAAATCCTCCTCATGATTTCAATACACTATTGTTTTCTAAAAAACAAAGTGGAGAGTTTGAGATGGTGATTTGGAGTGACCCAATAGAGTTTCCAAAAGACACTTAATAATCATCCTTGCAGAGATTTCTTTTCCTAAGGACACTATATCCTTTAAAGATTCATAATACATGATCTTCTCTTTATGATAATGAAAATATCAAAGTATATATGTATAGAGTGGGTAAGATTAAAATATGTTTAAATCTTTGAGTTTGGATTACTCTCTTTGCAACTCTAATTAATCATCTCTACAAACTAGGCTTTTTGTATAAAATTTGAAAAAGAAAAATTGACTCGAATATACATCTTAATTTATTTGGTATCTTTAACTGATTGTTGTTTCTTTTAAATAAATAAAGTTTTCTTTTTGGTTCTTTATTTGAATATATATTTTCAGTCTTCCTTCATTTTATTCAGTGTACGTTTGTTTATGAGTCTTTTAAAAGTTTATCAACACGAATCACTCTCCTCCTACTCTTTATTTAGTCTTCATTTTGATCCTTGAATTTTGTGCAGAAATTATTTGGTACATACATTCAGCATACATGCATGCAGTTGAGTTTGAAACTTGGTGACTTATTTTATTTTATTCTTTTGCAAACTATGACTTAGGAAAGTAAATATAATATACTTTTGGGATAATTGCACATATGCTAACCATACCTACAGTATCTGCAGAGATAGCACAGAAAAACAAAAACAAAAAACAAAAAACCAATTTGCGACCAACATAACATTTAGATTCAATTTTTGAAACCTATCAACGATAAATTATATCATATTGGTAAAAGTCAATCAATGATAGAGTCTATCATTGATAAAAGTTTGTTGGTAATTGTCATGCATATTTGTAGTTCTTTAAAATGATTGTTATACACTTAAATTATTATAATCTCTTATTGTTAACCAATGTAATTACCATTAGTTTTGAAATAAATTTTGTATTTTGGTTTTATTTAAAGAAATTTGAATAGATAGAAAAAATGCTAAACTATTTAAAGAAACAGGCAAAAAAAAAAAAAGTATTGAATATAGGTCGTACGGATAGACATCTATCAATTTCTATCAATATGATTGTATAAGTGGTAAACTTCTCTATCAATTTCTATCATTAATAGCTACTAATAAACTTTTATCAGTTATTTTTCAATAATAGGTTTTTACCAATTTCTAAAATTTATGAGTTTCTATCTAAGTAGAAAATTTTGTTATAATTTGTAAATAATTTTGACCATTTTTCTTCATTTAAAAATCTCTCGAATATTGTTAAACAAACTAACAAAATATCACGGATAGATGTTGATTGATATTAGTAAAATACTATCATTTATCATAGATAGATGTTGTAATAGACACTGATTAGATATCTATAACTATCCATCATCACTGACTATAAAATTTAGTTATATTTGTAAATAATTTTTGCAGTTTTGTTTTGTTGTCGACAGAGATGCTTATTTGATGTGAATATATATTATAACTAATAATTATATATTTTTGTCAACTTTAAGAAATAATTATATTTATGAATGACACCAAAATCAGTTTATTTCAAATTAAATACTTCAAACTTCCACACCACCCTAATATACTTTCATACTTAAATTTAGTAAATAACAATAATTATATTAATTTGTTAATTCACATCCAAAAATTGAAAAGTTTAAATCTCCCAGTAATTAAATTAAAATAAATTTTATTTAAAATGAAAATAAATTATATAACACAATCCATATATGTATTAAATGGTTCAATTTAAAATATTTATATACTTACAAACGTCTCAGGTACTCACATTAATTAATCATGCAAAATAGACACAATTTTGAAATATCCTAACAAGCTTTCTATTAAAAAAAACAAAATTAGAAAAGGACAATAATATATATAAGTGATATTTTTTTATGGGTGGGATTAGAAGGATCAAATGATACCACCAACTATTGCAAGGATATATTATATTGGTCATATCATTGTACCAATTTACCTCTTCTCTTTCTTAGCTAAATTGCGATTGCATCTTTAACTTCTACCAGGGTTAAAATTGGACCAACAATCTTATAATAACTATAGAAAATAACTCATCAACAATAGAATTGAAGCCACAAACTTATAAGAAAAAATGTTATGATATAATTTAGAAGAATTGGACTACACTATATTGCAAAATTCTAGTCTGTAATTGGAAAATGGCAAGAAATTTAATAAGAATTTTAGAAAATCTGTTGGGGAGCAAATGATTTAGATTCTTAATACTCTGAAAATGCCCTCTATAATTTAATCAAATTCTTTGTAAACTAAAATTTAGATCTTTAAAATCTTTTACTTGAAACAAAATCTGTCACCAAGATGAAATATTAGTTACATATTTTGTTTATAAAAGAAATCTCTTTCTTAAATCTCCATCTGTATATATCTTTTGATTGATTTTCAAATTTCTCACTCGGTAGCTTTTTCACTCTGTAGCAACAACCTAAAGAGAAAACATAGTCCATTTTTTAAGGAAAGAAGAAAGGGATCCAAGTCCAAAAGGGATCGGTCTCCATTGCATGCTACTGTGTATTCAACGATATTTTGTAGGAGCAGGGAACTATATATTGAAAATTTGATATAATTGAAAGGTTAAATATGTTTACATTAATTACATTCAATTCATTCACGTCCACTTTCAGGAACATGATACTGGAATGATTCTTAGCCAATTCGAATATATATATATATATATATATAATGATTGTACGACATGGACCGCATCAAGCTGTAGTAAAATTATAGGCCAGAGAATGCCACAATATAGACCGAAGAATATTTTAAAGAGATGTGAATGATAGAAGAAAATTCTAGTAGATAGTGATTGGAATGGAGAAATCGAATGAGTTTTTGGAGGTAGCATTTTGGTATGTCAGATTCGATGAAAGGATTAAACTGCCAAAATTTCTTCATTCCAACACTCTTGGAAATTTAGGAAACGTCAAATTAGCAGCAGCAGATGTAATTAGGAAAGAACAATATGGATGGCTATTAAAAATTAGGAGAGTAGATGTAAGTAGATGAAAGGGGGAAAGTTTAAGGATGGAGGGTGTTTTGGTGGACAACTCGAGCTCGTATCAATTGCCTAGCAATACCATGTATTTCTTGGAAATACCAAATATTGTTTGAACATTCAAACTACTATGCCTACTTTTCTATTTTACACATATAGTTATAAAGTTGTAGTCCCTACATAACAAATACAAGTATTTCTACTATCTCATTCAATGGTTGAGTTGTAATAATATAATTTATAGATGACAAATATATAGTATTTGCTTTATGCAGTATACGCTTTAGATTGTGGGGCAGTGGAAATTACCAAAGTTTTGTTTATACATCAAGATAACATAGAGCATTTTTTATTCGATAATTAAGAATACTTATTGTGATATTAATTTTTTCCTTAAATTCTTCTTGGTAAGGTTCTTGTTTAAATACTCTCACGTATTCCTATTTAGAACATGCTAGAATGAAAAGTGTTTTTGGGTTAAGTTGGATAGGAGGTTATAATTTTTAGTTGAGGCTTAGTTGAAGAGCAAGTATCTAACACTGTTGAGCTAAGGCTTACTAAATTTCTTGACGAATTCTCTTAAGGGAGAAGGAAATTGTAACCTCTAGACCCAAGAATCCCTAAGTCATCTAAAGGAACTCAAGAGGTGAATAAGATCGAGTTTAGTTGGAGAAAAATGGTTTAAGATTGGTGTTGCAATAAAAATTGGAGAAAAATTTTAATATGGTTTGGTGGTTGCTAAGTGTTATCAATGGTAGGTCATTGTTTTAGTGTCATGGTTATGATGACTTGGTAGTCTTGGGTAATTAAATGATGAAAAAAATTGACTAAAGTATTAGTATTAGCTAGCCAGCCATCAAGGAGTCTAAGGTGTTTAGAGGTTAGACTATGCAGCTAAGGTTGTCTAAATAACCTCTAAGGAGAAGACTATGCTACCTAGCAAGGATTGCTTGGCGTTGATGTGTTACTAGGCAACCAAGGCAGCATGTTAAGCGAGCGAGGTTGTCATATACAACAAGAAGTGTCAAGGGAATCTCTATGTGTTGAGGCATGTGGCCAAAAAACCCAGAGAGCTAAATGAAGGTTTTACATGTTGGTTTAGAGGTTAGGCGGGCAAAAGAGTATCTTAGATGTTCTGAACCTAGGCTAGGCGGGCAAAATGTTAAAAAAACGCCTCCCAAGACATTTAAAAGACAACATGAATAATGTTTTAGGCGTTTTCGGTAAAGAGGTTAGTAGGAAGTATAAAAAGGACAGTAAAAGGTGTAAGGAAGTTAGTAGAAAGTGTAAGGAGGTTAGACATGTAAGTAAGACTATGCTACCTAGCAAGGATTGTTATTTTTTGAATTTTAAGTATAATTGGCATACTTTTTGGATTTGAAAATTAATTTTGTATTAAATTCTCTTATTTTAGGACAAGAGGAAATTGAAAAGTTCTATAAGCCAAGGTATTGAGTTATTGAGTCGTGAGTGACCTTTAAAACCGTAAACTTATTTTAGAAATGTTTGTTTGTCTAAAATTTTTGTGAATGTAAGCATGGTTTATTGACGATGTTTATTTGAAATAAACTATTTATAAATGTCAGCTTGATAAATGCTCGTTTTCATTGATCTTACTGAAATATTATGATTGAAATAATGATTTACAAAATTTGAATTTGATATTCACATGTTAGTTATGAAACACTGGAGATAAGTTTTGTGAATGTTTTATGTTTTTAAAACCTGTACTATAAGGTCTTGACTGCATATAGCTAACGTGACAAAAGGCCTTGCGAGGATATTTTTTTATCGTGAAACAATCGTGATAAGAACCCTGACGCCAAAAAAGGGGTGCTACGATTGAATGAGTAAAGTTAGTCTACTTCACCTAGGGACGTTGATGTGATGCAAAAGATAGTAGGTCGATGATTGATGAGACCCAACCGTCTAACCTGAGTTTAGGGTAAGGTGTGTCAGAGGCATGTGTCAATTTCGAATTGGGTCACTTTCTACCGATGGTTAGGAAAATCATTTCAGTATAGAGAGACCCGTCTGCAAATATCTATAAATAAAAAACTCAAGTCATCTGAAAATACTTCTTACCCTGATCTTGTTAAGAGAGAGAATTTGAAGGTGCTTAAGGATTTGAAGCAAGGGCAATCTCATTCTAATCAAGATTTCAAAACCATCAAGGGGACCTTAGCCGTATAAGCAAAAGGGCTAACCATAACAGTGATTGGTTCTCCTACAAAAGTTTTAAAATAAGAAAAAAGTTTCTAACTCTTATTTAATGCTATACTAGTTTCTTATGAGTTCATAAACGATGTGAAGTTTTCTATATGTTCTCCTACCATTGTTGTTAGTGAGTTCACCGACGAAGAGAATGTGTGACAATATGCTCTCTAAATAACTTAAGGTTGAAATAGGGTGGCTTAACATTCTAAGTATTGTATCATCATATGTTGAATTAATATTGAAGTCTAATGTTATGTTTTGAGGTAAGCAAACCTTATGTACACTAGATGATGTGATGCCTTATCCTTCTTATGTGATCTGGGGTAAAATGCTACATTTTTGCTATGTAATCTGGAACAGAATGTCATATTCATGTTGTGTGACCTTGAATAGGATGTCTCATACTTGTTGTGGGATCTGATATGAGATGCCCTTTTGCTTGCTTTGTGATCTATCATTGGAAGACGTGTAACATGTGATAAAATTAATTGATGGACATTATTGCTAATGCGTCGAGTTTACACTACATGGCCGCAACAAGACAAAAGAGTGTGGTAAACACTTGAGCCAAGAAAAAATGGGTACAAGTGTTAAACTAAATGTGTAGAACGATTATATTAAATAAGTATTCAACATGCTTAAGCCACGACGTATGAAGAATTACTAAATGAGGAAGTTACTTTTTATGGATTTTATCGTGTTCGATTATGAAGCCACTCGACAGCTTGATTGATAATTAGTATAAAAGATAAAAGACTTCACTCACTAGACGTTTATGTCTAACTTTCAAACTTTGTTTTATCCCCCATCCTCCTATGTGGCAAAGGATATTCAACGTTGAACTTGCAATCGTAATTGCCTTATGTGCCCTGAAATTGCATCATTTTAGTAGTGGTCACTGTCTTTTTGCATAACATGTAGGGGCTACATGAGCAAGTCGAGTTAATTGTATTTCGTTACTTTTTAAGGGACTTAAGTATACTATTATATCTTCATTAACGAAGTGTTCTCCTTTCACTTAAGTTTACCTTTTGCGCATAAATATTAGAGTAGTAGTCGTTCCACTTATTAGATGTTTGGCGCATCATGATGAAAAGGGAAAATGGATCAACGTCTAGGTGGCACACCCTTCCAAATTTAGGGACGTTTTTGACAATTTGACCTTCTTTGTTTTTTGTTTTTTTGTTTTTTTGTTTTTTTGTTTTTTTTTTATAAAAAAAAAAGAATATTTAGAGTATGAATTGTGAAGCAATAAAAATATGGAAATTAAATAAATGGAATGATGAAAGAAAGAGATGAGAGAGTCGTAAAAGACTCTTTAAACAACTTTTGAGAGACCATTTTAGGGTTTCTTTAGAAAATGTTACTCATATGAACTGATTTCGAATGCATTTCCAATGGTATTCCATTCTTTCTCTTTTCTTTTCCTTAACTTTGCTTTTCTTTGCAATAAAACCGAAGATGAAGAAAAAGGAAACTAAAGCAGCAGTGGACCAATTGATCGAAATCGATTTTGTTTGACAAAAGAAATGATCTCCACACTCTTTGGTCATGGGGATGAGGGGCAACTTAACAGTACTCCCCACCCTCCTCTTAACCCATTACCTTCTTCCACTTTTCTAACTAAAAATGTTAGCTACCAATTTAGGTCTCACTTCATATAATAATTTCATCTTTTATATATTCCATTTTTAAACTTTAACTTAATATTCTATAGCGTAGGTTTCACCATTTTTAGGTAAACGTTGGAATTTGTGATCAAATTTCAAAAAAACAAAATGCAAATTTAATTTCCAAAACTAAAAATATTATTTTCTCAAAAGAAAAAGAGTATCGTCTTCAAAAACTAAAGCCTAAAGATCAAATGGTTATGAAATGAACTCTTTAAAATCTACATTTTCATCCCATAGTACTAATTATAAGGAAAAAATGTATTGTATGGACTTCACTACATGAAATGGGAAGAAAAAAGAACCCTTGAATAGATTGATGAGATTAATCAATAGAAAGTTTCAAAACTTTGGAAAGAAAAATAAAATAAAAATTTGGATCATCATGTAATGTAAGGAAAATGGAAACATGGGGGGACTAAAAACTTTGAATATAGATATGAAGATGACGATTAAGGTCAAATTAAATCATTGATTTGAAGAAAAAGATCACTTTTGGACCCAAAAGAAAAAGAAAAAAAAAAGGAAAAAGAGAAGAGAAAGTGTGGGCATTTGGTTTTGAGATTTCTCATCAAATAATAATAAATAGATAAAATTGCTTTTTGGAAAAAGGAATTTGACTCCCACTTACTTTCAAAAGCAAAAATAAGTGATTTTTCTCTTCTTCTTCTTCTTCTTCTTCTTCTTCTTTTTCACATAGGGCTAAGATAATCATGGGAACATCTTTCCCTTAAAATCAGCAATAACTCTTGCAATATTTTTGGCCTAATCTTAATCTCTCAAATTGTGAAACTCATTTTGTATAATTAATTACAATTTACAATGAAAGATTGCCTCCAATCCCAAGAACATAAACACTTTTTAAAGTTTGTTTAACCTTTTTCTTTTTATTATTAGTTTTTCACTTAGTTTAATCTTACATTACCCATTACAACTATCCAAGCTTTGGGCCCCAAAAAACTAATATTCATGATAGCTTCTTCTTTTTGTTTTCTTTTTTCAATTTTTTCCTTTTAGCTAATGTTTATTGTTTTTAGAATTTTAGCTGTGTTTCCATAACTGTGCTTTGGGAAAAGAAAATTGTCCTCCAGTTAGGTGAATAATCAACTTTTTAACATTCAACGCCAAACCATTTGTAGAAAATATTGTTAAATAGATGTTCGTTATGCTCCATATGTCACATCTATATTGCATCTACCTTGTTAAATATGTTGAAGATACCGATGTCCTTAGTTTCCATATAATTCATTTTATGTGTTTGTCAAATTGCCTATAAATAATGACATTTGGAGGAGTTTGTAAAATACACGCATATTGGGAAAAAAATCAAATAAACGGGAGAAAGTAGGAGTTTTTTTTAGATTTTCTATTTTCTTAATTTATTTTATTTTAATATTATATTTTCTCAACTTTCATGTTCTTGTTGTGTCTCATTTTTATTACACATTATCAACACGAGCTTCTGTCATCTCCTCTGTCGTAGGTAGGTCGATTTTTCTCTCACTTTATTATAAGTAATAAAAAAATGTTATTTTGCATGTTTGGTATATATTAAATTTTCAATATAATTACTAATACTAATAACTATTTATCATGAATGTTTGATGATGAAATATACCGAGATGCTAATACTAATAAAAGTATAATCATCAGAAACCAATTATTCTTCCTAAAGCTCGTGATATAAATGAATGCACTTGTGACTTCAAAATTTTAAATCAATATGTTAGAGGAACATTTTTCTACACTTCAGATATGCTTCTGCAATAGCAATATCGAGAGAAATATTTCGAAGAATATTATTGTGTACTTACCTAATATCTTTTCATGGATGAATGAAATAACGAGTTATTAATTGAAAAATCTTGATATCAATAGACTAAACAACCAACATTTATGGATGTAAATGTTGTAAATTTTAATAATGATGATTGAAAAGTTATGAATCTTGATCAACTAGAACAATCTCACTACCTTAAGTGAATGTTGTGAATTTGACAATTGTAATTGAGGTTATAATAGCAGTTAAAGGAAGAAATAATTATTCTTCACATGGTTGGTTGTTATAATAATTCAAATTTAAAAAAGACCACATGAAATGATGATTATAAAAGATAAGCTCCACAACAAAAGAGAAAAAAGTAGAAAAAAGTGGAAACTAATTTTGCATATCACATTAATAATATATTTGGTCCATCCAATATGACAAATTTGGATGCGGTAAAATTTTGAATCTTCTAAAGAGAAAATTGACATATTTGATAAAATAGCAAGTATATTTTCTTATGAATTTATATAATAATTAATGTTTTTTGTCTTCCATTTTTTTTTTATATTTTTAGTTTTGTTTCTCTCATTGTATTATTTTGTTTAATGAAGAAGCATGGATAATTTTCTTATGCTAAATAACTAAAAGATGAGCGATGAATAACTAAAAAATAATTTTTACATGTGAGTATTGTATGCTTCGTTGTTCTGTGCCTAGGAGACAGAACAACGAAGCATACAATACTGACAAGTAAAAATTATTTTTTTCAATCTGATAATGTTGGAAACAAAAGTCAATACAATATCAGGTTTTGCAAACATAATTGAAGGATATGGTAAAGCAAATATTATTTTTCGTAGAGGAACAAAATTCACAATTGATAACAAATTATTTTATAGTCCATCAAAGATAAATCTATTGAGTTTTTAAGATATAGGCTACAATGATTATCATTGGTTTTAGAAACCTAGTTGAAGAATTTGAAAACACAAATATTACTTTGCCTAGTGGAATAAAATTCACAAGTGATAGTGCAATGTTCTCTAGACAATCAAATAGAAATCTATTGAGTTTTAAAGATATACGTTACTGTAAGTTCCTGATCACCAACCGCCAACGCGATGGAGACCCTGCATTAAGGATATTGCGCAAAGGGATTATGTGATGAAATGCGTCTATGCAAAGAGAGTTATGCGACAAATAATTGGATAAGATCAAGCTACTTCACTTAGGAATAGTGATATGACCCTAATGTCAATAGTTTGACGATTGATTGGACCATTTCTACCCAATCCGAGTTTAGGATAAGGAGATGACAGAAACACGTGGCAATTTGAGATTGGACTACTTCTTGGCACTGGTAAGGGTAATCAATTCGGCATGAGAAAACTCACCGGTGAGATTTATAAATAGAAGGAATTCATATCATTTTTTAAGTTGCTTTTACCTTTAACTTGTTTAAGTAAGAGCTAGGGGAGTATCCAAGGATTCAAGGCGCGGAACAAGCTTATTTATGGCAAGAATTCCAAAAAGTGAAAGGGAGACATTAGCCGAGGTAGCTAGGCTAAGGAACTAGTTAATTGTGACTGTGAGTATTTCTTCTTTCAAATATTTTCCAAAGTTATCAAGTATTTTTAAAACATATTTGAATCCTTAAACATATTTTCATTGAAACTAAATTGTTGTGAATTTCTCATGTTTTCAAATTCTTGTGTGTGTACTAACGAATTGGAAGACTAAAATAAGATAATAAACTACTTGCAATATAGTGTGTGAGCTTTCAAGGGAAGTAAATGTTTCGAAAACTATTCTTCTGATCCTCAAATGACAATCATTATTGAAATATGTGACATTTATTATTTCTAATGTTGGTATTGATTGGAAGATGCTTGTGAAATATTAGAAAGCTGAAATAAGAATATCCTTGTATCTTGTGCAATAGAATGCTCTATTCATGTTGTGTGATTTTGAATAAGGTGCCTCATACTTGCTATGTGATCTAGTTTGGGATGTCATTTGTCTAATCTGGCATATGCGTAAGGGAAGTGATAGTATTTAATTTGCTAGTGAGTTAAGATTTTTCCACATGTTTGTAACTTGACAATAGAGTGTGGTAAACGCTTAAGCCAAGGAGAGAGTACACCAATGAAATTAAATATGCAAAATGAATATGTGAGATAAATACTTAGTAAGCGAGAAGCATACGACTCACTAATTGTTGTGATGAATAATAAAAGGAAAGAACCTTACAATTTTTATAGTGTTGAAAAAACAAATGCTTCTTTGAAGTGTGATAGTTAAATTTACTTTTTTTTTTTTTTTTTGCTATCACACCTGGTTGGAAAAACACCAGAGGAGCGATAAAGCATAAATTCAATTTGACTAAAGTTTTTGATAAAAGATTCCACTCACTAGACGTTTTCGTCTAACCTTTTCAATGCGTTTTTGTTTTATCTCCCGCCCCCAAGTAGCAAAGGACATCTGACGTTAAACTTGCAGTCTTGATCATCTATCGTGCCTCCTCAATCGCATCATTTTGGTAGTGGCCATTGTCTACTTGCACAATATATAATAGTTAGACGAGGAAAGTCCAAGTCTTGTTGAGTCAAGTTTACTAGTTTTGTGATGAATGTTGTAAAAGTACTAAATGTACCTGTATTTAAACTATTAGTGAAAGTCCTGAAGTTCATTTAAGTTTACATTTTGCATTAAGTTTCTATGTGTTGTCTTTTAATTTCGCCTACTAGACGTATCGAGTGGAGTACATAGGCGGTCACATCTTCATTCCATCACATAGAGGCAAGTGGAGCGAGGTGTGACAATTACAATCGTTATCATAGGTTCTACAAATCTAATTGAAGGATTTGGAAAAGTAAATATTATTTTGCTTAGAGGAAAAAAATTCACAATTGATAATGCATTATTCTCTAGCCAATCAAAGAGAAATCTATTGAATTTTAAAAATATACATTGCAATGGTTATCATATTGCAATTGATAAAAAGAATGTGATAGGGTATCTTCATATTATACCTACTGTCTCAAATATAATGTATATTACAAAAATTACTTGCTTTATGCCAGACCCCCATCTGAAATGCACCCTCTTTGTACTTAGTGTGGACGTGACTCAGGCGAACCGACATTTCATGGAGAAACACTAGAATGTCTGGGTACTTCTTTTAAATTAACTTAAACCTTAGGCATGATCATGCTAGTGAAAGCTTCTACTATGTGGTAGGACAACAAGCGATATAAAAAATTAGTAATTCTTTTATCAACAATCTTTCTACAACACAAGTGTAGAACTTACAATTCAAAGAATTAAAAAACTTAACCTAACTACTATTATGCAACACAACAAGTAGTTAGCAGCGACCTCATCTCCCTTGGCCTGATGGCACTTTTTGTATGGCTGTTCGGAGTGATCTCAACGCAACAACAATTCTTCATCGATTGCATCATGCATAATGCGTCTTCCAATGCCATATCACACAACAAGCAAAGGACATCCCATACAAAAAAAGGAGTCAATAACTCGATTAAGGATATGGATATTCCAGAAGAAATCTAAAATTCGACTGTTAACAAAAATATCAAAGAATATAAAACAATTAAGGATAATAAAGAGATTTCGATAAACTATGTCATGAAAGAAAAAAGATATAAACTATTTAATTTACTTGTTGACAACATTTTTGCATATAATGTTGCTCTTTATATTATATCTGAATATGAGGATCCTGAACAAAAATCTGATGAAGAATGTCGACAGAGAAAAGATTGGTCATAGGTATTTGTAAGAAAAAAAATAAAAATAATGAGATCGCCATATATAAAGCAAGACTAGTTCCACATAGATTTTCTCACATATCTGGTATTGATTATGAGGAAACGTGTTCTCTGGTGGTTGATGCAATTACATTATTTTTAATTGGCCCAACTATTATGAGACTCATTTCTAATTTTAGTAAGGAATTAAAATTTGGCCAAATATTAAGAAGTTGGCGTTTGAATAAATCCACGAAAAGGATTAAGCGATAAAATCTTTTATGGTTAAGTATACGTTTTTGTGATTAAGTGGGTAGTTCGCAAAAAATATTGTGTGATAAGAAGTGAAAAAGTCTTCGACTAGGAGTTTTGGGTGGTCTTCACGAGAACCAAATGTTTCATAGAGAAGAAGTTTGGGAGGAAGCCTTAGAGTTTAAGTTCGTGATAAGAGTTTTATGAGTAAAAGTTGGTTAGTTTACACGTGGAAGATTTCTTATAGTAAAAATATAACCACATGATACGGTTATTCCGGAGAAATGTTAAGTGCTTGAATTTATTCATGGTTTGGGTTAGTCAGGAAGCAAGGTCTAGTGAAGAAAATGTCAAATCTAATTTGATAGGGGTTAACGTGTAAGATTAAGGATTTAAGCATAGCTAGGTTGAATATTAAATTTATAAGTGTGAAGTTTTAAGTAGGAATTAGCGAATTGAGAAGAGTTTATGCATGACTAAGTTAGTTTAAGGGCTCTATAAATAACAGGATTTGGCTAACTAAGGAGGGGATGATGAGAGTTTTGTTGAAATGTTAAATTGATATTGGTTTAACCATGCGAGAAGATGCTTGCGACA
Organism: Cucumis sativus; assembly: GCF_000004075.3. NCBI lineage: Eukaryota > Viridiplantae > Streptophyta > Magnoliopsida > Cucurbitales > Cucurbitaceae > Cucumis > Cucumis sativus. The sequence continues at coordinate 19,403,031 of NC_026658.2, forward strand.
AGAAGAATTACTTCTTTACTAAAGTTTTGTGAGTGAGTTTCTCTCAAATGAATTTATGTTAAAAAAAACTTTATTATAATTTCTCTTTATTTATTTGAAAGAAGAATTCGAAAGAGAATGTTTCAAAGAGATTTCTATGAAAAGTTATGTTTTCAAGCATGATTTATAATGTTAAAGCTTGATTTAATGATTTGATTTAATGATTTCAATGCTATGTTTCTTTAAGATGATGCTAACTTTTATGTGCACATAAAGAGTCAATGCCACCATGTGGTGTATGGGCTACATGGTGATAAGAAGTTGGCTTATGCATTGAAAGAAGCGTATAAAGCTTAGCGGCCTGAGCAACAAGGACGAATCTGTATGTTCTCGAATATTATTGATACAGTAGTCTAAATGTGAGGTAATGAGACCAAGCGTAGAGAACGATCTGGGATCCTTGGCAAAATGAAATGATTTGTTAAGCATAAAGAGAGGTTTATGTGAAATGAAATGGTTTTTCGGTATGTTAAAATGATTTGATATTATTTTTTGCAAAAGGTTTTCATAAAACCTCACTGTCTTTTAGACTTGTGTTTTAAAAATCTATCTTCTAGGATTAGGCGTTTAGGCCAAGTATAGAAGAAGGTTGAAGGATTTGCGGCGAGGTAATTCAAGGCGTTTTGAAAATGGTTAAGCCTTGATTATTTGGACAAAGTATTGTAATAGTGTATAAAACACCTGTTATTAATAAAGTATACGTTTTGGTTTGTATTTATTTTGCTTGGCATTACATTGACCATTGTTACATTTTGAGTGTTGTTAATAGTTTAAAAGGAGTTGAAAATAAGAATTTGCAATAAGAAAATTTCAAGGTTGTAACAAACTCGTATTCTATTCCTACTACTTCGACGTTTTCGTCGCAGTACTATTTAGGGTGTGACACATATTGAGTCGGCAATCTAGCCACTTTCAACCGTACAAATCAAAGGACAATTCCTCGCAAATAGGAGTTTATAATACACTCAGGATTAAGACTAAGTTACCTAGGTCATCGAAATGAAATAGAAACCTAACTAGTCAACAGAGTTACATCTAGTGGTTACTATTTCGTGGTCCGGTCTTATGCAAACTCGGTGCATAAGATACTCTCACTCGTATGTCACCCACATGAATGCATTGGATCATTGTGTTTGTATCAAATACAAAGTCAGTTGTATCCATAATGTTACCAGATAAGGTACCCACCCTTATCCCTATACTACAGACTCCCTAAGCTGATCTCTAACATTGATCTTTGTATGTCTCTACATACTGTTCAAGACTCATCAAATAACATTTATTGAAATTATAATAATAACACTTTATTAATAACGGTCAATGAATTATATTCACAATCTATGAGCTTTAGGACATATATCCCAACAATTATAATTGTATATGTTAATGATTTAAATATAATTGAAACTCTGGAAGAGCTTTCAAAGAAAATAGAATATCTAAGAACGAATTCAAGATGAAAGATCTTAGAAAACCAAAACTTTCTCTTGGTTTGCAAATTGAGCATTTGACATATGAGATATTTGTTCATTAGTCAACTTATACATGAAAAATTTTGAAAATATTTTATATGAATAAAGCACATTCATTAAACATGTCAATGCAAGTTTGTTCATCACCAGATGTGAAGAAACATATATTTCTTACCTCGAGATGATAGAGAAGAACTTCTAGGTTTAGAAGTACCGTATCTTAGTGCAATTAGTGCACTTATGAATCTTGCTAATAATAGAAGATCAATTATTGCATTTTCAGTAAATTTATTAGCTAGATATAGTTTCTCTCCAACAAAAAGACATTGGAATTGAAGTAAACATATACTTCATTTTTTTTTTCGAGAAACAATTGATATGAGTTTTTTTATTCAAATAATAAAATTTTGACTTAGGTGGTTTTGCAAATGTTAGATATTTATTTAATCCACACAAAGCAATATCTCAAATAGGTTATCTATTAACATGTTAAAGAACTTCTATATCATGGCAATTAGTGAAAGAGACCATAACAACTACCTCTTCAAATCATGGTAAAATTCTTTTAATGTACGAGGCTAGTCGAGAATGTGTATGCTAAAATTATTCTAATAAAATTCTTCCACAATGTTATACGAAGACAACATGATATGTATAGCTCAAATAAAAAGAGTTCATATTAAAGAAGATAGAATAAAAGCATATTTCACAAGAGCTTTTATACAGTCTTGATCTTGAAAAAAATGGCGACATCATAGTACAATAAATTTGTTTAAAGGATAACCTGATAGACTTATTTACAAAATCGTTATCTACCACAACATTTGAAAAATTGGTGCATAACATTAGAATATAGCGCCTGAGAACCTTAAGTGTTGTTTCCATGAGCGGGAGTAAGTTGTAACTTTGTAAGTGTGTATAAATTATATGGAATATGTACTCTTTTTCCTTCAACGTGACTTTTTTCCATTGGGTTTTTCCTAGTAAAGTTTTCATGAAGCATGTTTTATATGTGGCATCTAAGGGGGAGTATTGTAAATGTTGTTAAATAGATGTCCATTATGCTTCATATGTCATTCATTCCACATCCCACCTCGTAAACCCCAAACCCAAGAAGCTTAAGTCTTTTTAAGAACTTGAAAGATTAAGTGTTGCTTAGATTTAAGATTAGAAAGGGATTCAAAAGTATCATGGAAGGTATGTCATTGTTTTTCAAAAAGAGAAAATTTTGGCTAAGTGTCAAGGACTTGAGCATTAGGCATTTTAGACATAGGTAGGCGGCCAAGGCTTGTGTGGGTAGCCAAAGTAAGTCTTTTGAAAAGGAATCTTGGGACAGAAGTGTTTAAACTTGGACATGCTTGCAGAATGCAATTTAGGTAGGGATCCCATGCAAGGTAGAAGACAGAGGGGTAATCTTGGGAAATCTCTATGCTTGTTTGGTCGAGATAAATGATATAAAGGTTAAGAAGTGTAATCTTAGGGTCATCTCGATGTTGGTTTAGATGAGATTATAATAAAAGAAAGGAAATAGAGGAATCTAGAGCAATCTTGGGGTCGTGTTTAGTCGAGATTTAACGTAGAGAAGCAAGTCTAAGGAGATCTTGGGCCATCTTGGAGATCAGTCCGCCGAGATTGAAGTTATAAAAGGAGAATTTGAAGGATCTCGAGGAATTCTCGGGATTGTGTCAGTCGAAATTGGAGTAAAAAATGAATTATTTGAGATCTCGAGAAGAACTTGAATTGTGTTTGGACAGAGAACCAATCTTTGCATGTTTAAGTTAATTTTTAGCAAGCTGGAGGTGTTAAGCACGCAAGCAATTAAATTTCGGCTAGAGAGATGTGTCAAAAGGGTTAGGCATGCAAAAAAAAAAAAAAAAATTAATTAGGTGAATTAAAAGATTGGTATTTCCATTTTACTCGTGCAAATTAATTTCAAAAGCTTCATAAAAAAGTTTAGTTACACAAAGAAGTTTACGGGTGAAGAAGAGCTGAAGAGGATAGAGTTTGAGCTTGAGGAAGAAGAAAAAGTTAAAGTTCGAAGGAGGTTGAACTATCTCAAGTGATATTTAGAAATTGTAAGTAAAATTTTGGTATTTTGGTATTTTTGTGATGGTCAAACTAAATGGGTTTATTTTTCCATCATTTCAAGTTAAGAAGAGGATAGACAAGTCTATAAACTGAGGGTCTGAGCTACTATCTGTGAGTGACGAAACGATTTTAAGTTGATTTTCTAAACATGATTTGTTATCAAATGTTTAAAGCATGATTCGATGATTAAAAAAATGGCCTACAACAACATTTAAAATCTGTCATATTTAAAATACGTGATAGTTTTTCAGTCATAGATGTGGCAGTCAAGGAAAGTCTATCTATGACAGTTTGAAAAAACTGTCACAATAAGCATTTTCATGACAGAAAATATAAATTAAATGTCACATATCTAGTATTATTGATAGATAATAAATGTCATTATTTTATATTTTATGACGAGAACTAACTGTCATCAATTCACACATATCAAAGTAATTGTTGCTGACTAGAACATCTTTCTCAATATTGCTGCTACAAGAGCCTATTCGAGACATTAAATGTTGAAAAGGTTTTTTCTAACATATCTTCATCAATAACTTTTTAAATTTTAAATAATGCGGAATTACAATCTTATTGATTTAAAATCTTGCAACCTTAAGTGCATCCAATCGTATTGAGTTTTAGGAAGAATCACACTTTTTTTTATGATCATACCTTTCTTTTAAATTTTACCATAGTTTATAGGGATCTTTTACTGTAAGATATTCAATCTTTAGTCCCTCATGAAGATGATGTCGAAAGAAAATCATGGCTTTCGCCTTTTCTTAACTTGAAGTCGTATTTCTTTCTTTAATCGTTTTTCTAAGATTTATAGCATCCAAATGAAATTCAGCATCAAGCACCCATGATAAATAATTATCACCATTGATATCAAGAACTAGAAATTCTAATTTAGTAAGACTTGACATGGTAAAACTATAACAAAGAAATTTACCTATATTAAAATTTTAATAACATGTTAAAAAGTAAAAAAAAAATATATAATAAACATGTAAAAAATATGCAATTCTAAAACAACTTAGATATATATATTGAATGGCATGATTGCATGGTCAAGATTTTTTTAGTGATTATATAATTTTAAATTTACCATAAACCTAAGGGTACAGCAGTTCCCATCTACTCCTTTTTCCGCTAATATCATATTATGCACATGAAACAAAAATCAATGAGGCCAAGATATAATAATTCAAAACATACCACAATAATTACACTTACAAATAAAAATTACACATATACATATTATGGAAAATTAACAACAATCCACACCAAAAATGTTAATTTTACAACATACTATACATAATATCTTAAAACAACGTGCTTATGTAAATTGGTAAAAAGATTTAGATTATAGAAACAATTACAAAACTTATACTAACCGAAAGTAGACAATTAAATTATACACACAAATTATAAAGAACCCATAAACTATACATAGATCTTAAAATTAATAATTGAAATAAGCCTCAAACATTAACATATTTTTAATAAATAATCTTGTAAACATAATAGACAAAATTACAATGTGCAATAGGTGTAAAAGATTACATTCTCAAACATTTAAACTATGCAAAATGTAGACATGGAATATCTCATGCAATGTTCATAAATACCAAAAAAAAAAAAAAAACACTAACTATATTATAGTTTGTGTTTTGCAAATGATAAAATTGTAGAGACTCGTATTGATAGCGTGTTATAAAATAAAGAACGAATAAGCTAAATAAGAATAACGAAACAACACAAAAGAATATAATAAAAAAAAAAAAGGAAGTAGAGAACAATTGAACTCAATTGTGGTGTATCTTATAAAGGCACCACACACCTTTATTTATAGAACATGTCATGATATGAGTTATATTATGAAATTGAAATGTCAGTAGTTCACCGTTAACAAATTAGGGTTAAATTTACGTATCATTTCAACTTTTTTAGTTAATATATATATATGTATAGATGTGACTGAAGAGAAGGAAACCCATGAAAGATGAAAATGCAAAGCTTTTAACATATGAAAAATGGAGTTAATTAAAAAGGTGGTACAAAAATTAGAGACAACAAATAATATATAGTTTTAGTATATAAGAATACACTTTCTTAGACACTTGAAGCTGCCCAAAAATATCTTTAATTAAGAGGACTAAACCAAGTCTCACCCCCATAAATAAATATAAAATATTTACTATTTAGTAAACCTAATTTAATTAATTTTTCTTTTTTAAAAAAAAGAAAGAAAAAAAAAATCCTTCCACTTTTACTTTAGTTAAAGTAATACCTCAAAAAGGTGTTAAACTAATCCTTAATTTGATAGGTAATGTGTTGACTTTTAAAATTGCATTTTAATTGATTAATTTCATTATTGCAAACAAAATTCACTGTTTTGTTTACAATAATTAAGACCCTTTATTAAAAGGTTATTCTCAGTTTTTATTACAAAAAGACACATCACAACCTCTTTGAGAATTTCCAAAAAGTTCTCTTTAAATCTGTATATACACCTCATTATTTTTTTCTTTTTCTTTTTTAAGAAAAATTACCTAAAAAATACATAGAAACAGATAAATATATTGAGATAATCATTTACAAAATATAATAAAAATTTTAATATTTAATAATGATATTATAAAATTTTTATTAGTGTTTAATATTTTAACCTATTTATCTTTTATGATAACTTTCCTTAGAGTTCAAATACAAAAAAGTTGCATTAGTTTTTTTATTTTATTAATGTTAAATTAAAATTAAGTTTGAATTTTTTTAGTTTGAGTGAGAGGTTTGTCTATTTAATTTTTATTATATAAATAATAACTTATATTGACTTTGTTCAAATACTTTTTTTTAAAAAAAAAAAAAAATTTACACATGGTCTTCTAAGCATTAAAAGATTGAAATGTAGGGGTTCAAGTTCAATTAAATATAAAATACTATTTTACTATTGTTTTAATATTCTTTTTCATCTTCTCATATTCAAAAATATCACTTCAAATTATCAACTTGATTGTTTACCATTATCAACACGATTGTTTACCATGGTCAACACCATCGTTTAAATTTGAAGTTTTTTTTCACCATCGTTTAAAATAAGCTACACACGTTGGGTGTTGACATGATCAACACATGATTGCTTATCACAGTCAACACGATCGTTTAACATGATTAACATGGTCGTTTAGTATGGTCAACACGATCTTTAAATTTGAAGTTTTTACCGATCATTTATAATAGATTGCAAGATTGCTTAACATAATTAACACAATTGTTTAAATTTGAAGTTTTTTGTCTCATTGTTAAAAGAACTACGCAATTGTGTATCATGCACTACAAGAAAATGGAGATCTCCTGACGCACAAAAACGTCGGGAGATAAATGAAAAAGTGTAGTGCAAGAATTTTTCGACGCATAAATTTGAGTCGAGATTGAAGTAAAAAAAATATGTCGAGAGAGGATCTTCCGACGCACAAAATATAGCATCATGAGATCCTTTGACATCTTCTGACGCCTTATGTAAGGACCTCCCGACGCTACATTTTGTGCGTCGAAAAATTATCTATTTTCTTTTAAAAAAATACTATAGCCGAGAAGAAACCCAAAATGAAAAACAAAAGGAAAACTAATGAAAAATTAGAAGAAAGCGAATAGAAAAATAGCAAAATCATTAGAAGAAACCTAGAAGAGTAACACACATATTTAATATTTTTTCTCAAACTCAAACAAAAAAAAAAGAGTAAAAACAAAAATTTACCGACGAGGGGCGGATGGCAGTGATGGTGGAAGGGCAAGACGGACGGTGATGACAAGGAGAAAAACACACAAAAGTAGGTCTTGACAATCAAAAAACATACCTATTTTTTTTTCTCAAACTCAAATCAAAACAAAGAGAAAAAAATCAGACACTTACCGACGAGGGACGGACGACGACTCACAAGCATCAACAACAACGACAAGCAACAAACGGTGGACGACAAGCAGTGATGGACATTAAGGGAGAGAGACGTTCGAGGAAAAAAAAAAAGAAAAGAAAGAAGGGTGAAAGATTTTGTACGATCTTTAGATTAAGGGGAACTTCCAACACTGTGCATGACGGCATCGAAAAATGTTTGAATTTCTTTAAAAAAAAAAATTCAAACTTTTCGTAACGTCATGTATAACGGTGTCAGAAAAAGTTTGACGTTTTTTTTATTAACTACCTTATACCGACATCGTCTTATGTCTCGTCGGGATTGTAAACCTTTCTCGACGGAACTTTTACGACGTCGGAAGAAGCTTTTTCTTCCGGCGTCTATGTTGTGCGTCGAAAAATACATATTTTCTTGTAGTGATGACCTAAAAGATCGTAGATAATGAATGTGGTATATGACTATTTGGAAGAATACTACTCGCACTTGCGTGTAGCTGATTAATTGCTGCTGACTAGAATATTTTTAGTATTTTTCATCATGAACATGTGGACTTTTTATGTTTTCAAAATTGTTCTATATAGTATAAATATTTTATCGATTTGTTATATTTTAAAAAAAACTTCATATTCATAAGTGTTTAATTTAAATAATAAATTAGGTTAAAAAATAGTTTTTTCATGTTTATTTTAAACCATTTTTATTTTTTTTTAAAAGTAGGTTTTTTTGTGAAACATTTGGTGTACACTAAATTCAAATGGGCACTTCAAAAGGGTAGATCAGAAAATTACTTATTTTTTAATAATTAGTTAAAATGTTTATTATTTGTATTATATTCACACAGTTGATTTAATTGTTTTTATTACTTTTCAGGTTTATTTATTATTGTTATTATTGTTGTTGTTTTGATGATATGGAATAAAAATACATCAAAAGATTAATACCAATTGATATTTGAATGAAATTTTAATACATGCTTGTATATTTATATTTTTAGAAATGTTAGAAAGACCTAATAATGTTTGGTAATGGGTGCAGCTGTGCAGGTGCAACCAATTGTAAGATACCAATTTTTTTTTCTCTTCATATAATTAAATCAAACAACTCTATATACACATTTAAATATAAATAATTAACGTAAGGAGGAATAGAGTTAAATTAATTATTGTATATTATAAAGTTTTCATAAGATATGATTTGGGTTTGAGATCTTTTGGGAATATTTACTAATAATTTATACAAAGATTGGATCAAGTTGTTACTTTTTTTTAATACATAAAAATGGAGATTTATTTATTTATTTAGCTTTATAATAAGGTTTTGAGATTTGGATACATAATGGAATAATCATTCACAACCCTAAAGTGAGGTGTCAATATGTATATATATTTCTTCCATTTTCCAAAGCTTAGAGTATCTTTCTCTTCTCTGTTTGTTTAATTAGATGCATTTAATTTGGCATAAACTTCAAAATCCTTAACTAATTTTCAAAGGACTTTAAAGGGAATCTTTGGACCTGTCAACCCCCTCAAACCTAAACACCAAATTTTGAGGCATGTTCTTCAAACTCATTTAATGGACTATTAATTCATCTATCCATCCATTCAAATGTTGTAAGTATATATCCTTTTTCATATCGTAAAACATAATATTTTAACAACATATATGATAGATCAAGTTCTATCGTTCCATCTTCCGTTCTCACAATTGTTATATTAAAAAATGTAAAATGATAGCTAGTTATGTTGTATTGTATTTTTAAGTATTTGTTTGGTGACAAATTTAAAAATTGGATTCTAATCTTTTTTTAAAAAAAAACAACTAAATGTGTTTGATATTATATATTTATAAATCGTAAAACTAGTGTGATTTGTCTACTAAGATATAATTTATAATAAGTTATTATTTTTTTCACAATATAATAGTTAAAAATTGCAAATGTAGTTCCTATATTTGGAGCTTTCTCTATCATTTGATAAAACTTCATAGGTAGTTCTTATGGTTTGAAAAATCTTTGTAAATTGGTCCTACGAATGAGATTATTTTCTATGATTTTATCAAATCAAATTAACTACATTTTGTTTATAAATAACATGGGTTACATTTCATCCTTCTAAAACCACAAGAACCAAACTTGTAATTTAATCTAAGATATTCATATAACTATTATTTAGTACTATTATACATATTGTAATTTTAAAAAATGAATCAAGTATATAACATGATATATTCTATTTTTTATTGTATTTATATATAATCATGCACTTTATAGTATAAAATTCAAATTTTGGATACAACAAAGTATAAAAGCATTGTTTTAGAATTTTCATAAACATAATATCTGAAAAATGAGAGGATATTGGTTGAAATTCAATATTCTTACGACAATCTAAATAGAAAGTTTATTGTTGATTTTATTTACTTTTTAAAATTAATGTTATTTATTATACCATATATCACTTTAATTTTTAATTATTAGAATAAAATACTAAACAATATAGCATTTGAGAAACTATTTCTTTCTTGCTGTTCAGTTTTTATATATATATATATATATATATATATATATATATATATTACAAAAATAAATTTGGTTCTACTCTTAAAAATGAACAACTAAGCAATACCAAACAAATTAAAATAGTTTTAAAAAAGATCAAATATCATTTTGTATTTTAATAAAAATAAATTATACGAATAGCTACAAATTAAGAGAATAATTTTTTGAGCAATTAATTAGTTTGTTTTTATTAGTTGATGTAGTTGGTTCAACAAGCTAGTATGTATGTGTGTGTGTATATATATAATGCATATATGATTTTATAGAAGGTCTTGATATATGGTTGACATAGCCTTTTGAAAATTAATAATTAATCAATTTCTTAATTTGGTCAACTAGTAATTATTAATCTTTATTTTTCTGCACTAATTTTATTGAATAACTCTTTACAATAAGAATTAGTTTCCTTTTTAGAAAAATTCAAATAGAATACAAATGTCAACCACTCGTTTAGTTATCCTTTTAATGTAAGTTATATATATATATATATATATAAATATATATATATATATATAGCAAGTTATATTTTAAAATTGTGGATTTACTCTATATCGTTTTTTCGTCTTCAATTGAGGTTCACTTCATCACGTTACATTAATCAAATAGATTTAGTTCACATGCAAAAATCTTATAAAAAAAATTGTTTTTATGCTTTAAGCACTCATTTAATAAAATATTCTAATTTTAAATTTGTCACCATTATTTTTTTTAAAAAGAAAAGAAAGAAAACTAAAGACAACCAAAGTATTATTATAGTTGTTATTAGAACGAAATACTTCTAAACTACACTAACTCTCTATTAAGCAATTAGATGAAGTTAATTAAGAGATTATTTCCTTTTCTTAAATTTCTATATGTTATAGTATTTTTTTAACTATACTCACAACGTAGAAACAAATAGAATTTATTTTAAATAATCTCACACCAAAAGAAACTAAAAATTTGTAGATACGTATTGTGATAAGTCACTTTAAAACTTTGTAAAGATCAATTTCAACTACACCGTACCCTTGTAGTAATTTGTTGAACATACATACAAAAAATGTATTAACGGGAGGTAATTATTTGTGGGTATTTTATTTTCAGAATGGAAAAGAATGAAAATTTATAAAGTTGAGAGAGAGAGAGAGAGAGGAAGGGGACCATATATTGTATGAAAGAGAAAGCCCTAAGACAAGGAAAAATTGGGACCATATATGTTTGCTAAAAAGCCAATGCCAATCAGTACTATGCCTTTCAATTTGTCTAATGCCAAACTCCATGTGGTTGCCTTAACATTGCCCCTCTTTTCTCTCTCTCTATTCCCCCACTCAACTTTATCATTTTTCATTAACCTTACTTACATTACATCATACCAAACCCAACCTTTTTTTTTTCTTTTCTTTTCACTTTCTTCAAAACAAAATGAGAGACTCGATATCACGTATCGTTTTGGTAGAGACTCTTTCTACTTTTTGTCTATTTGTTTTTGTTATGAGACGTGTAATTAAATTTACCTTCACGTATCATTTTGGATCTCCTTTTACCCTCTTTTTATTCTTTTATCGTTAATCACAAACAAAAACGAAGAGAAAGGGAAAATCATAAAATGTGATGATTTAAAGAAAAAAAAGAAAATAATGGGTGTGTTTGCATGCTTAAAGAAGAAGAGCAGTAGTACTGGAAAAAGATTCCAAACAGACTTTGTGTAGAGATTGATTGATGACAATTGTGTGTTTTTTGTTTTTGGTTTTTCTCGTTTTTGGTGGTTGACTTATTTCTTTTTACTAATTCTTTGTTTTTCTTTTCAAATTTTAATTCCTAACCCTTTTTTTTTCTTTTCATTTCTTGAAATTTGGCTATAGTTAGGTTAAGAATGTTCTTTACATACATACATATATAGTAGTTATATTAGAATTAAAAAAAAAAAAAAAAACTTAACCTTAATGCATAGGAGAGCTTTGTTTGGTCCGAGACATGGAATTATTATAATTAACTCTCTTCATATCTTCTTCACATACTTCAAACATTCACTTAGATCAACAACGATTAATTAAATAATAAAGTATTTTTTTTAATTGAAAATTAATAAAGTATATATTAGTTGTAAATGAATGGGATATATATATATATGTGTGTATTGATGAAAAAAAAAATGGAAGAGGGGAAAAAGATTGGTATTGGTAGGGACAAATGTGATGATGAAAAAATGAAAGTAAGAACATGGAAAGGTTCCTAAGAGGTGGACAAAACCTGTTAGAATCTTAGCATTGCAGAGTGATGATCTTGGGATCTTGTCCAAGATTTCTAAGTACTTTCCTCTATCAATGCCCCAACCATATCATTATAAAACTTCCCCTTTCCTTTTATATTTTTCATTCTTTTTTTTCTCATATGTATATTTTCAACCCTAATTTACATCAACCTAACAAAATCCAAAATATTTTTAGATTCGTATGACAGTATAAGAAAAATTCATGACTCTGGATCATTTTTTCGTAAATTTCATATATGCTCTTACGATTTATATCTTCTTTAGTTTGTGGTTTATTGATCTCGGACCATTTTGATGCAATTAAGGCTTGAGATTGAATAACTAAAGGTAAAAGTCTTTCATTTCGAGGTATCTTAGGTCATATATGCTTGAGATCGAATAAAATAAAGAAAAAATTCTTTCGTTCCAATTCATTTTGATACCACTAAGGCCTGAGATCCAATAACTAAATGAATAATTCTTTCATTCTAAGGACATTTCGGTTCAACTAAAGCCTGAGATCGTGTATCATGATCTACACGGTCATTTAAATTTGAAAGTCATTGTTTAAAATGAAGTACATGATCGTGTAGATCTGCACTTCTGTGTTTCATCTTGGTGTATTGTATGTCCGATATTAAATGAATTAAAGGTAGAATTCTTTCATTCTGGGACATCTCGGGGCATGGTATGTCCGAGATCGTTTGTCAACATTAAAGCTACACAATCGTTCTACACGATTGTACGTGTAGATTTATATTTATGCTTGCGTATTGCGCTCGTGTGATCGATTTATCGCGTGTTAACTGAGATAATTTTGATATTTTTCATTTGGGTCTGTGAGTTTTTTCCATTTTCAAAATTGTTCTATAAAAAATATTTTATGCCAATTTGTTATACTATTTTAAAAGCTCGTTATTTCAATCTAAATTCCCTATTTAATTTTCCACTTTATATTTATATTTATGCTTAACTATTTCGTTTTTGTTTTTAAAATTTGTACTTATTCTCTCATTTTTTTACAATGGTATCCATTAAGTTAAAATCTTAGTCAAATTCATACAAAAAAAAAAAAGTTAATAACTATTTTTTTTAAATTTTGTCTTGGTTTTAAAATTCACACCTAAAATGTAGTCAATGAATGAATGGAAGTGAAATTTGCAAGTTTAATTTTCAAAAAGAAAAATATCGTATAGATACCAAACTAGGCCTACATTTTTTATGGTTTAGGTATTAGTTCCTTTCATTTAAAAGTGATTTGTTTTTATTCTCCTTAATAAATCACCATTTAAGTGTCAACAAGAGTTTAACTTAATTGACATTTATACGTACGGATAACCAAAAGGTCTGTACTTTAAATTTCTTTTATCCCAATTTGCACTAAAAGACAGTCACAATTTAAGTCATGTTTAATAACTATATTCGTTTGTTTTTTACTTTTTAATAAATGTTCATTTTAGTACATATATACACTTTTAAATTTGGTTCATTTTGGTCCTTTGCTCTTTTAATAACAGACTATATTAATCCCTTAATTTCCATTTTTAGGAGAGCAAAATTATTACTTTTGAAAGTTCAATAGTCAAACTAGTGATAAAAGTACAAAGACCAAAATGTATGGATCGAAATAAACATTTTAAAAATAAAGCAACCAATGTGAATCGAAGCAGAGATAGAAGAATAAAAGAATTATTTGAAATATTTGTAAGCTATTATTTGTTCGTTTATAATTTATTTTGCATAGTTTTCGACATTCTTAATGTTGATATGGATGAAAATGTCGAAGTATGAATTAAACGACAACGCCAGCGGAGGTATCGATTAAATGTTGATGTTGATGAATATCTCTTGAAAAACTATATAAAAATGTTTAAATTAGTAAATAAACATTTAACACTATTTTAAAATTTGCTACTTGAAATGTTTAACTAAACTACATCATCTACCCAAATGAAATCAAAGTATAACTTAGTATAATAATACACAATATCAATTACTATTTCAAATGTGGACTATAGTTTAAATTTTCATTATTAACCCTTTTACATCTACAATGGTTGAAGTAAAAAAAAAAAAAAAATTAAAAATGGCAATCTAGACTAACTTTGGTTGATGGGATATATAAAATGTGGTAAGTTATATATAAGATTGTTTAAAAAAATAAATAGAATTGAGAAAGGAAAGTTGTGAATTAGATAAAAGAAAGTTGAAGAAATGTATATATTAATTTGTTTTGGTTTGAAAGAAGAAAAAGAAGAAAAGGAAGAAAAAGAAGAAAAAGAAGAAAAAGAAGAAAAAGTGTGTAAGGGGGCATGGTGGTCCATGGAGGGAAGCAGCAGGAGATCAGCCATCAGGCTCAGAAAAATGCAATACAATCCGGAGGAATGGGGTCCAAACCCCTCCCCTTTTTTCTTTTCTTTTTTCAACATTCTGTATTTCAAATTCAAAATACCACTAACATTTATTACCATTTTTTTTTTTTTTACTTTTTTCTTCTTTTACCAAAATACATCATAATCTATAGTAGTCTTTGAAATCTATTCCCCATGTATAATAAAATTTGGTTCCATTTACAAATATTTTGATTAGGAGGGTGAAGAGAAGAGAAGAGAATAGAGGGAGTGTGTGTCGGGGAATCTTTTCAATAAAATAAAAAAGAACAAATGGCTAACCGATGCCCTTTCCTTCCTTCCTTCCTTCTCTCTTTCTTTTCCCCATAATTCTATTGTGCCCACTAACTTTCTTCTCTTTTTTTCTTTCCAATAACTTCTTTTTCCTTCCTTTCCCCATCTCCAATATCCATTTTACATTAATCTTATATATCATACCTATACCTTAACACACTCAATTCAAACTACCCTCTAATATCTTTCTATATCATCATACTACTTCCAAAAACCTCTTTTCATACTTCTTATTACCATGTCTATGTAAACACATTCCAACTTCAATTTCTCACCTTCCAATTCTTCTTTTTTACAAACCAATTTAACTATTTTACGTTTTGTTTTTCTTGTTTACGTTTACCTTTTTACTCCCTAAGTTTTTTTTTTTTAAAAAAATAAACCTTTTTAATTCCAAAGTTTATAAGAATAGACTCATTTGGTTCTCGAGTTTTTAAAATGTATATTTTTAGTTCATGAGGTTTTAAAAGTAGGTTGAAAAGAACTACCAAATAACTTTATACTTTTATTTAAAAATGATTGATTTATTTGTTTTGATTTTCTTATTCAAAATTATATTAAATATTAATTTCAAGTAGATATTTCTAAATATCTTATTTCAAAAAAGAAGACAAATATACGGTTACAATATTTGTTTCGTGATTATACTTTTACACATTACGCTACAAGAAGTCGGATGTTTCCTGATGTAGTGCAACGTCAGGGATGGTTACAAAACGCGTCGGGACAAGGTTTCTCGACGTTCTCTTCAACGTTGGGAAGGACGTTCGAAAATTCATGTCGGGAGAATCATTCCCGACATAATACAGAAGATTCGTCGGGACTGTCCTTTCCTTGACGTTCATTATGTCGACGACATCATGGTGTCGGGGGAGCCTAGATGACTCTCCCGACTTCGAGTAAACGTCGGAAGAAGGTTTTTTCTAATGTTGCGTCGTGCAAACTATCTCTGACACCATCTTGTATGCATCACAGGAAGACCTATTACCCGACGAGTGAACAACAAAATTAGTAAATAATAATTTGACGTTTTTTTTATTATTTTTAATCTCTTGTTTCGATTGTAGTTTCTGTTTGATTCCAATTTGATTTAAATTAAATGAAAAATGAACAACAAAATTAGTAAATAATTATATATTCAACTTGAAATTGTATTATAATTAAATAAATGTTTCATTGTCTAACATGTGGAGATATTGGCTTCTTTGCTCCTAGGATTATGGTAATTGGAATTCTGCCATTCTTCTGAACGTACCTTTCCAACTCCAAGTTTCAAGACTGTTGACGTCTCGTGGAGTCGGAGTGGGTTGAGACACTTATGATGTAGAAATCAAGTCATGTTAGAAATAAATTGTGACTAAATTTAATTGTTCGCACCTAATATCAAATTACCACTCATCCGAGGTGTCGGCCATTGAGGACGTCGTCAGTCCTGCGTTGTTTAACTCGTTGCCGAAATTGAGAAAGAGAGCATATGTGTCATCGAAAGTATTTGGGAATAAATACATAGTACCTGTAGACATATAACCCAAAATTAATTAAACAAATACGAGTAGATGAAACTGAATATGTAAAATAATGGAATACGTGGGTATGTGGTTCTTCAATATCATTTGTCATCGCTTGATTCACTTTGATGGGACAATCAGTCATCCTCATCGTCTATGAAGTTGTTAGCAACGTTCGAACGAATCGATCTTTCAACAATTGTAGGATTGACGTTAGGTCTCCATGGAGTGTTATCCTCAACTGTCTCAACAACATGGTGTTCGACAACGATTATCACTATATTCAGTTGTTCATTCTCAACTTCTTCGTCTTCCAGCACGTTCCATATACGTTTATTTTGGACCACTTAAAATAACCCTGTAATTGGTACCATTTTTTGGGTCCTCTAAGTAAAATACTTGGTGTCCCTGGGTCGCAAGGATGACTAGTTCCTCAGTGAATAAAAAGTGGGACGTGTTAATTGATTTGTACCATAATTCTACATGTGTCCTATGACTTTTGTTGTTGTTCGTGTCGTACTACATACACTTAAATAGCCAAACACGTCGTCCAATCAAATAATGAACGTTCAACACCTTATCAAGAACACCATAGAAATTATTGTTCTCTCCACCAACTACCATTACTCCACTGTTTTGTGTAGTGCGTCTGGAATCATGTTCTACTATGTGAAATCTCACTCCATCGACAATATATCCACTATAAGACCGAACGTCAGGTTCTGATCCCATCACAAGTGAAAAGAAATTAGAGAAATATGCATTTCTATAACCTAAAATCGTGCATTAGTCAATGATCATATACAAAATTCTCATTCAAAAGTTACTGCTTCATAGACATCGCAAACTCTAGGTGTACCTAATTTCTGAACCATTCAGAAAATGCTCGTTGGTGTTTTTTGTTAAATTTCTAAGCATTTTAAACTTGTGGACGTATCAACTTCAAGTGTCTCCTAATAACAAAATGTTTACAATGAATATGTAAAACATCAACTATAAGATGTGTTATGATATATATATATACATATGTCCTTTATTGTAATTTTACATAGTCTCTAGGGTTTAGTTTATTCTCTATATAAATATGTAACATTGCTTTGACTCAAATATAATAAGACAGATATTTTTCTGAATTCTAGATTACATGGTATCGGAGCCATTAGGGTTTCGAATGGCCATTAGCTTCCTTCTCCATTAGGTTTGAGTTTGGGTTACCTTCCGATGACCATTTGTCGACACCGCCCATACCATAAGAAGCACCACCTCCGTCCGCCCATGTTTGTCTTCGCCGATCGTCGGAAAACACCACGCGTGACCGTCACGCGCCGCCAAAATCATCGTCGCCTTTACCCACGCGCCGGCGCGTGAGAGCGCGTGAGAAGTCCGATTTGTCTTCCGTCTTCTGGGCTTGTCTCGAAACCATTGTTTCCTGCCAGTCTGTACCATTGGGTCTATCAAATAACATTCGGGTTTGACGAAAACTGAAGGTTACACGATTGGTTTTGGGTCTTTTTCCAATTTTGCAGCTGTTTGGATTGATTTTCTCTTTGTTCGTGTGGACTACAATCAACGTGTGACTTCAATATGGCCGACATAAAAAATTTGGTAGTCTCCAACGTTATTCCCTTGGCCTCTAAGATCACAGAACATAAGTTAAATGGATCCAATTATTACGATTGGCGTCGGACAATTTTATTTTATTTGAGAAGTACTGATATGGATGATCATATGACTGAAGATCCCCCAAAAGATGCAAAGCAGAAGAAGGATTGGCTTCGTGATGATGCCCGTTTATATCTTCAGATCAAGAATTCAATTGAGAGTGAGATAATTGGATTGGTTGATCACTGTGAGTCTGTTAAAGAACTTTTGGAATTTTTGGATTTTCTATACTCAGGTAAAGAGCAAGTGCATAGAATGTTTGAAGTTTGTATGCAATTTTTTCGTGCGGAACAGAAAGCTGAGTCTGTCACCAGCTACTTTATGCGGCTTAAGAAGATCATTGCCGAGTTTGGCTTGTTTGTTACCTTTTAGTCCTGATGTTAAAGTTCAACAAGTTCAACGAAGAGAAGATGACTGTTATGATTTTCCTGAATGGACTCTTACCTGAATTTGGAATGGCAAAGACACAGATTCTCTCTGACTCCAAGGTTCCATCATTAGATGATGCCTTCACTCGAGTCCTTCACATTGAAAGCTCTCCGACTGGTGTGTCTATTACTCAACCCAGTAGTGCTCTTTTTAGCAAGAACAATAACCCTCGAGCACCTTAGAGGAATAGTACTGATCATCGAAAACCAGAGTCTGTAGAGATTGTTTGTAACTACTGTCGTAAGCCAGGCCATATGAAACGTGATTGTCGGAAATTGCTATATAAGAATAGTCAACGATCTCAACATGCTCAGATAGCCTCCACATGTGATATACCAGAGGCGTCAGTTACTATTTCTGCAGATGAGTTTGCTAAGTTTCAGAATTACCAAGAGTCATTACAAGCGTCATCTTCCTCTACTCCGATTGCATCCACTGTTGCCCCAGGTAATACAAAGTGTCTTCTTACATCATCTACCAAATGGGTCATAGACTCTGGTGCCACAGCTCATATGACAGGTAATTCTCACCTATTTTCTAGATCGTTGTCCCCTGCCCCTTTTCCATCGGTTACATTCGTCGATGGCTCCACATATTCTGTTCTTGGCTCTAGCACTATTCACCTTACCCCATCCTTTTCTCTCTCTTCTGTGTTACATTTGCCTAACTTATCCTTTAATTTAATTTCTACTAGTCAACTTACTCATGACCTAAATTGTGTTGTCATGTTCTTTTCTGGTTATTGCTTGTTTCAGGATCGTGTGACGAAGAAGATTATTGGTAGAGGATATGAGTTAGGGGGTCTTTATCTCCTAATAACAAAATGTTTACAATGAATATGTAAAACATCAACTATAAGATGATCTAAGTCAAAGGTTAGAAATGCTTACTTGCGGTACTCCGATATTTCACCTACATTGTTGAGAATGTACTAGTGAAATAAGTGTTTCTCTTTCTGTGATAGAGTTTGAATGCTTGACGCCCCTAATGGTCAAACTTTCTTAATGAAGACCTCGAACTCACCCATCACCTCGTCATTCGAAATGTTATCATCGTTCTGTTCATCTCTAGTGCATTGTGTCTCAATCCCACTTAGGTATTGCGAACAAAAGGTTCATGATTCATTCATCATATAGGGTTCTGCAATAGACCCCTCAGGACGTGCTTTGTTACGAACATACTGTTTTAATGTGCGTAAACTTCTTTCAATAGGATACATCCAACTATAAGAAATTGAATCGGCAATCTTGGTTTCGTATGATAGGTGAATGGCAAGGTGTACCATTACACTGAAGAAGGCAAGTGGAAATATTCTTTCCAATTTACAAAGTATGACTATAATATCTGCCTGCAGTCTATCAAACTCACTTACTCATATCGTTCGGGCGCAAAAATCACAAAAAAAAGTTACACAGTCAGTAACAGCAGTGTACACATTTTTTGATAAGAAAACTCGAGCACCAATAGGTAGAAGTCGATGTAGCAAAATATGACAATCGTGAGTTTTGAGACATAATCTTTCTCTTCTTTTTCATGCACACATTGTGAAATATTAGAAACAAATCCATCGGAAAACTTCACTAATTTCAGAAACTTGCAAAACTCAACTCGCTCGTTGTTAGTTAATGTGTAACTCGCATGTGGCTTCACCAATCTATTACCAACTTCTATAAGGTGTAAATCCTTTCTAATTTTCAAATCTTGTAGGTTCAATTGTGCATTAGTGGTGTCCTTGGTTTTTCCTTCAATATTCAATAATGTACCAACCAAGTTGTTGCAAACGTTCTTTTCAATATGCATTATGTCTAGTTTGTGACGTAATAATAATCTCAACCAGTAAGGAAGTTTGAAGAAAATGCTTTGCTTAGTCCAATTAAGAGCTCTCTTTCTTTTCTTCTCCTTTAATGTAGGATGTTTACTCAGAACTGGAAATTTCGATTGATTTACTTGTTATATTACTTCGTGCCTAGTCATTACCACTAGAACAGCCTTACGCTTTACCTTGCCATCGTGCAACCTACTTCTCTGCCAAACATGGTTCTTAGGAAGATAATGTTGATGTCTCATGAAAGATATTTTATCTCTTATCCCGAAGAATGATCTATCTCCCATGCATATGAGACATGTCTGATACCTTTTTGTACTCCACTCGATAAGTCACCATACACCGGAAAATTATTTATCGTCCACAACAACGTTGCGTACAACTAAAAGAAATTGTTGGTAAGTGAATCATACGTACTTATTCAAAAAGTCCATAACTCTTTAAGTTCCTCAATCAAGGGTTGAAGGTAAACATCAATTTCCCTACCAGGAGATTTTGAACTGGAAATGAGCAATGTCATGAAAAAAGTTGACTATTTCAGGCATTTTCAGAGTGGCAAATTGTAAGAGGTACTCATATGACCGAACATATTAAAATCATCTGAAGCTAACCCCAAACAAATGCTTCGTGCATCTGTAGTTAGATTAGGGAATTCATAATCAAAATGTTTCCATTCATCTGCATCAGCTGGATGTCTCAACACATCATCTATTTGAACACATTTGTCATGGTGTCATATCATGTTAGAGGATCCTTCCTGTGAAACAAATAAGCGTTATAATCTCGGTATTAAAGGAAAGTGGCGCAATACCTTATGCATAATTTTTTCCCTCTGTTATTAGAACCAACCTTGTACCAAGACTCACTATAAGTTGAACAAAACTACAAATCCTCAAACTCCTTCCAATACAGGCCACAGTTGTACTTAATCATGAATAATTTCATATCCCAGCCCCAAGTTACACAATTTTCGTTTGGCTTCGTAGAATGAACTAGGGATATTGGTACCACACACTGAAAACACACTTTTTATTAAGTCTAACATCATGTTAAAGGACTTGTTACTCCAACCATTTAAAACCTTTACATCCATCATCTCAACCAAAAACTTCAGGGAAGAGTATTCAGAACAACCGGGGTATAACTCACTACGAGTTTCATTCAATAAGTCATGAAATATGTTTGTTGTTTCTTCTTTTATATCTACCCAATATTGTAGGGTATCTCATTCTCCAAACCTTCCTCTATTTCCCGTTCATGTTCAATCAGAGCTTGTAAATCATTAAGTATACCAAACATTTCATCTTCTTCATCAAAATGGTTACTACTAGTTCCTTCATCAAACCTTTCAATACCTCTATGGAAGTTCACTACCTCTCCATGATACAACCATTTTGTATAGGAGGGGGATATTCTGATGGTCCATAGATGTCACTCCACACCCTCTAATAAGTATCAATTTGAGTTCATACATCTCTTACATGGACACCTTATTCGTTCGTAAGCATCGACGCGGAACTTAGCAATCTCTAAAAATTGGGACACACCTCCTCTATATACTCAACCGATAACTTATTCCTAACTTTCATCCAACCCTTGTCCATCGTTAAATACCTAAAACATAAATATGTTTGATCACTAGTCCTATATTTCTTCTATCAAACTCTAAACTTAATTAGTCCATGAATCAGCTATGCCAAATCCAACCAATCTTTTAACTGAAGCTAAGTTAAAACTACAAAGGCTACCATAACTACATGATAGCCAGAACAAACAAACCAACCAAACACCCTATCATATCTAACAAATTCAAAACTAAGTTTGCACTAATACAATAATGACAGGATAGCCATAAGAAATCAACAACAAATTCCTAGTAGTTATAACAAACGAAATTGTTAAAAAATAAACAACAATAAAATTTGAACTAAAGGCTACAACCCTCTCCCCCCTCCCTCTTCAATTTTCTATTTAACCCTTCACCTTAAAATTCCAATTCACTCCCCCACTTTTAGTTTTTTATTCACTCCCTCTTTAATTTTCAATTAATTCACCTCCTCTTTAATTTTTAATTCAACACCCCCTCCATAATTTTTAATTCATTCAACCCCCTTCAAAATTCCAATCTAACCCTTCTAAAACATTTCAATTCACCCACCTTTAATTGTGAATTATTCTAACCACCCCACCCCTCTTTAATTTGAATTCACCCCTCCCTCCAATTTTCAATTCAACACCTGTCTTACAATTTAAATTAAATCTCCCTTCAATTTTCAATCCAACTCCCCTACAACCTTCCCTCTTTCAAAATTTCAATTCAACCCCCTTAAATTTACATTAATTCATGAATCTAAAAAGCAATTCAAATTCAAATTGAATACCAAAAACTAATTCAAAATCTAAATTCAAAATTTTATTCCTAAAAAATAATTTCTAATCTAAATAAAAATAAATTACATCTAAACTAATATAAAACAAAAGTACTTACCGAAATACGACGACAAGCGACGGAAGACGACGACGACGAAATGGCAGCACGCGGCGGGGACCAGCGACAACAAATCTCTTCTTCTTCTCAGTCTCTCTCTCTCTCATTTTCCTTCCTCTTTCGATTCTATAAATTGAATAATGAATTGGGTTTAATAAAAGGTGAACTCCTGACGCAGACCGAAGAACGTCGAGACAGGCAACCCATTCTCGATGCATCACTAATAGCGTCGGAAGTGGTGATCCTTTTTCTCGATGTTTCTGATGTCACGTCAAAGGAAAGCCAACAGTATAATTAATTCTTTGGCCTCGTCCAACGCGACATTATAGACGTCGGTAGTCCCTAAGGCAGTCTCGACGTCCTCATTATCCACGTTGTGATTGCCCACATTTTCCCGACATGCATTATGGTGCGTTGGCAGAAAGAACCTCCCCCGACGTCATACTTTCTACTTCAGAAGAAACCCCTTCTGTCGATGTTCCTTTTTTCGATGCATTTTTTTGCGTTGGAAAAACTTCGATTTCTTGTAGTGTTATCCAAATAGAGAAAGTTGGTGATAAATGATATCAATTTGATTTTTACTTTAAATTTCAATGATGGAATAATCAAACATTTGTGAGTTGTGTGTTGTAAGCTTAGCTTTGAGAAATTAATTTGTTTCTTGAAAAGAATCTTAATAGAGATGATTGAAAGTTTTTCGATTATGAAATGAAGAGTTATGAGTTGGTTTAAGAGAAGGAGTCTACACTAATAGTATGTTTTCCTTTAAAAGAAGAGACTACATTTTGCTTTAAAAGGAGTCTTGAGTTTAGGGAAATGTAAACTCTTCATTAGTAGTAAGGTTGGTATGATTATTATCATACTGTGAGGTAGGAATCATTTGTAATTGTTTAACTTTATTAATGAAGTTCTTTTCATCGAGCACACTGCCCCCAAACGTAGATGTGGTTACACAAAACTAGGTTAACAATTCTAGCGTATGCATTGTTTTATTCTTTCTTTATATCTTTTGTCCAGTAACATTTTGTGTCAACAACAATAATGTTTGACATGTAGATCATATCTTTAGATTCTTCTGTCTTTTTTATACCATCTAAATAAGGTTTAATTTATAATTAATAATTAAAATCGACTCCTACTCGTTGACATCATGGATTTTCCCAAACTTAAAGGGCACAAGTTTGAAAATTTTATACGTAGATGAAGTAAATATAATAAATTGTATATAATATAAGAAAAAGAGAGACACAAAAGTGAGAAAAAATGCCTTAAACACGAAAATCTCGAAAACACATATTTTAGGATGTTTTTTCGGAAGTCATCCTAAGCTTGTTGAGATATATATCGTCTTATAGTGTTTAACACATTTATAATAATTAGTGTGAAATAGTTGGGAGAATTAATCCAAAAATTCACCCAACAAATGAAATTAGGTTGAAGTCAAGTAATAGAGTTTAAAGACAAATAAAAGATTTAAATACAAAATATAAACGTAGGAGGGAATAAAATAAATAGGTTTGATATATGGAGATTTAATTCTTTTTTAAAAGAAAAGAAAAAGATTGAAATGAAGATTAAAGAAAAATTAAATGCTCCCTAATTAAACCTTACTCATTCAACCCATCAAAATTAGCATATTCTATTTAATTAAATAAATATTTTGATATATTCCAATATAAGAGTTATTTTTTTCTTTCTCAACTTATAAATTTTTTATATATATCATTAATATTAAATCTGAGTGGTCCAAATAAAATCTATGTGAAAAGAATAGACATTTTTTTTAGGTCTTATTCTCTAATGATTTTATTTTTTAATTTTATGTCCTTAAATATCAAACTTGTTTCATAAGTCTTTTTTCTTTTCTTTTTTTCTTTTTATCTGCATCTTTTTAAAAGACTTTTTTACTTTTTCAAAATCTTTAGCCAAAATTTAAAATGTTTTTTTTTTCTTCTTCTTAAGCTTCTCAAAGTATATTTATAAGAATAAAGAAAATTGATATACAATTAAAACAAATATATTTTAAAATATGCCAACAATTTTATTTCTTTCTTTTTTTATTTTAAAATTATACGATTAAAATTATAGGTAAATATCTTGAGAGAATACCTTTTTACAAAATGAAAAAAGAAATTCAGATATAGTTTTAAAAAAAAACAAATATTTTCTTTCACAATATATGAAAATAGTTTTCGTAATTTTCTTCTTCCTAATAACTTTGTAAAAATATTTGTAACGTAACTACTATTTTTGAAAAAGAAAAAAAGAGTTAATTATAATTGATAGCGAAGGGTTTGGGCCCAACACATATGGTTTATGTTTAGAAACTTTGACATTCACGACACAGTTGTGTGCCTCCAATCCATCTGTTTAATTGGTATGCTACGTTTATATTCTTTAGTTGAGTTCAACAATATTTGGAGGAATGAAAACTTGAAGAATATATATATATATATATATATATATATATATATATATATATATATTTTTGTTGTTACTTTTAAGTATAACATAATTTCATGTGATTTTATATTTGAATTTGTATTATATTGAAAGTGAGAATATGCTATTTTTGTGAATATGTACTCCCATGAAAGGATATATGTTTGTAGTATGCATTTTTTTTCTTCAACAAAATTGAGTTTTAATAATTTTCATTTAATTTCCATACTTTTAAAACCTAACATTTTGTTCACTTAAATTTATTTTCTTCTTTTGAATGATCCACACATTTTGTTCATTACAATTATATATTTATGATCAGCTAAATTAGCGATTACGTGTACAACAATGAAAGAAACAAGCTTTTGAAAGCGGATAATAAAATGTAATTAAAAGTTTAAAAACAAAATAAAAAAGTGTTAAAATTATAATGGTGGAACCATTTGTAAAAAATTAGTCAAAATTTTCACTCTATTAAAGACCCTATTAGAAGATGTATGTGTATATATAAAGAAAATTTCAAATCAAATCAAAATAAAGGATATATATCACAAGATCACTCAAATAGAATCCACTCTAATTTCAATCCATTCAAATTACCTTTTTGACAAAGACATCAATGAAAAGCATATCTTTAAAAAACAAAAGAAAAGAGAGAGAGAATCAAATGAAATTGCCTTCTCTTTTACCACCACCACTATTACCTCCACTTTCCATTTTCTCAAAGAAAAATCATGGTAATTTTTTTTTTTCTTTTTTCTTCTTCTCTTATTTATTTTTACCCACTTTATATTTTCTTCTAAAGAAAAAGAAAAAGAAAAGAAAGAAAAAACACCTCATTTTCTGACATCAACTGTATCTCTTTAGAGGATTTGTGTGGGTCCAACATTCTCCCCTCTCTCTCTCTCTCTCTCTCTCTCCTTCCTTTCCTTTTCATTACATTACTTTATACTTTCATTATAATATATATTATATCAAAAATAAAAATTAGAAAAAGAGGAAATTTTCTATCTTTATAAATTTATATATCTCTTCAAATGTCAATGGCTACCCCTTTTTTGTGTAAATAAATCCCAACCTGTCTTCCCATCAAATCTTATACTTAAAGAAAGATAGATAGAAAAATCTTCTCTTTTTTTCTTTTTCTTAAATATTTACTTTTATCCGTTCATTCATTATTCATACAATAATAATCCCTACTAATTAGAGGGTTTACTTACTACGCTGATTCGTTATAGTCCTACCACTATGACTTTTGTTTTAACAATTTTACTATTAAAATTTAAAGAGGGTAGTTTTCTATCTTGTGACAACTTCTATAGACTATGTTAAATTAAACTTAATTTGACGGTAATTTTACATGCATGGCTTGATTTGGCGAGGTTCACTCATTCATTTCTTATTTTTTTTGTTAAGCTTAATAATTATAAGGTGGAAGATGTAACTATTGACTTTGTAATTGACTTCTTATCTACTAACTTAGATTAAAATGACAGTTTTGATAGTCGAGGAATTTTGATTTTCAATCTTAGGAGAGTGAAGAATATTAGCTGAATTAAGCAATATCAAAAAGAAAAAAGAAATAATAGAGAGAATCGTAGAGGTTTGAAAAATGAAAGATTAGGAAGATTTTGGTTGAATATAATATGAAGGGAAAAAATGGGGAGTTTTTCTTTAGGGGTTTAATATTTTGCTTGCCTTGTAATTCAAAGTATATCATCTTGGAAAAATATTGCAAGATTTGGTGAGGAAATCTGGTCGGATCTTGCTTTGTGGGATGTGGATTTTGGTGGGTCTTTGTTTGCAGTACAAAGCTATTCATCTCTTCTCTTCTTCATCTTCTCTTTCTCCTTCACCCACCATTGTTTCCCTTTCAAAAACCCACCTAAGTAAACCTCCCTATTTCATTTCTCTCTCAAAAATCCTCTTCTTCTTCTTCTTCCTCTTCCTCCGTTATGGGATCTTCTGTTGCTGCAATGGGCATGGTTTCCGACTCCAAATTCCATGTTCTTGCCGTTGATGATAGCGTTATTGATAGGAAATTGATTGAAAAACTCCTTAAAACCTCCTCTTACCAAGGTATATACAGTGGATGAATCGAATCAAAGTCCTTTTGGGAATTTTGGATTTTGAGGTTTCTGTTTTTCTTATGCATTTTTCTTTTTTTTTCTATGGCAGTCACTACGGTTGATTCTGGGAGTAAAGCTTTGGAGTTTTTGGGTTATGACCCTGGAAATAGCTCGATTCCTTCTGTTTCATCTAACCATCACCATCACCATCAGGTTTGTTTTGTATTTTGTTATTTGATCTGGTTTTTCTTAATGTTTTTTCCCATCTGGGGGTTTTGGAATTTCTTTCAATTTTTGGTGGGGTACTTCTTTGCTTACTTATTTTCCTCTTTCTGTTGTGGGTTTTCTTCAGGAAGTGGATGTGAATCTTGTAATTACCGATTACTGTATGCCTGAAATGACTGGCTATGATTTGTTGAAGAAGATCAAGGTATGCTGCCTCATCTTCTTGCTTTTATTTGAATACCTTTTATGTTTTGTACTGCATACCAGATGTTTGTTGAAATGCCTCTGAATGGAAATTTGCTTTTCTTATGCTAAAATTAGAATGCTAGCTATCTGGGTCCTTCTTGTATCGAGTTTTTGAGATTTTGTTTAATTTTGGTAACATAATCCAAGAAACTACATAAGGAATTCTGAAAAGTAATTTTCTAGTCAAACAAACTGAGCCTTGGAGGTCTTTTTGAAGAAGTTTCTCTGGTTTTGCAGGGGTCTACAGCTCTGAGAAACATACCTGTTGTGATTATGTCATCTGAGAATGTGCCTGCTAGAATCAATAGGTAAGAAAGAGAGTAAATGCAATTGTTCTTGTGAGATGTGGTTGAATTATGAGATTTTGGTTAAGAAGTACTGTTTATGTTTGAATCTAATTGAAGGGTGGTTTTGATGATTGGAAACAGATGCTTAGAAGAAGGAGCAGAAGAATTCTTCTTGAAACCGGTCCAACTTTCGGACGTCAACAGGCTTAGACCCCACATGTTGAAAACCAAACTCAAATGTGACAAACCAGAAAGAACAACAGAAGACCAACCTGATTCAAGCCAATCTCAAGCACTAGAACAACAACAACAACGTGAACAAGAACAATCACGACCGCTACTGCAGCAGATCCCAACATCGCTGCAAGATCAAGATCAGATACAATCTGTACCACTTCTGCCAACACCACCACAGGAGCAAGAACAGTTGCAATTACTCCCTCCAACACCGCCTCAACAATCAAACAACAACAAAAGGAAGGCAATGGAAGATGGACTTTCTCCAGATAGAACAAGGCCTAGATACAATGGTATTACCACCATGGTGTAGTTAATAATGGGAAAACTCTTTTTTTTTTTCTTTTTTTTTTCTTTTAAAATTTTCTTTTATTTTTATTTCTTCCCATCTTCATCCTCATGCTGGTTAATACAGGTTTTCCTTAGGAATGTAGAGATCAGAATGGTTTTCCTGTATACATATTTCTCATGGAAATATTCCCTTCCCAATTTTGTCAAGCTAATCAAAATCATGACAACAAAAATTAAAAGAAAAAAGAAAAGAAAAAAGATACGATGAGTTGTAGCTGTAGATTTCTTTGACATTACCCAATTTCTTGTTTCTAAGTTCATTGATACCAATTTGCCAGAGCTTGTCATTTTCTACTTTCTGTTTGGTTGAATAACTGTATTGAGCTGGTATCATCTGATGTGTAGCTATGCAGCTTCTGGTTCCATTCATGGTTAAACTTTAATTTGCATCGTTGCATCCACTTATGGAGTATAGGAAAGATAAATGAATGAACTAAGATCATGATCGATGAGAGAGATCTCGGTAATTTAGTATGGTTTAAACTTATATCAACGATGTGTACTTTCCTTTGTGGTGGTTCAACCACAATAATTTCAAAGTTAGGCGAGTTTGAAATAGTTTTATGTTAGATGATTTTTAGAAAAATGACTTAAAAAGCACGTGAGTGATGAAAGATATTATTAAAGAACTTGTGTTGATTTGTAGGTAGTAGAGACAATATTCATTTTCACAAGCAGTTTAAGCCAAACAAGAATGACATTGACGTGACCTTTGGCTTAGGGCATTACAAATTTCTCTCGATTAATTTAGTAGATGTCACTTGAGTTTGAACTAATTCTATCAAAATCTGCATGCATCAGAGTCAGGAAGCCATTTTGGTGGAGCCGAGCTTGAAATATTGGTCTGGCTGTCAAACATTTTGGTTCTTATGCATTTATCAAGTTAGTCCTCATCTTGTTATAAATGTCCCAATTAGTAGCTGTTGTTTGATACAAAATCACATGAAAACTGACAAGATTTTCCGATATAGCAACCATTAGTGTGTAAAGCAAGCCGAGTCCTGACATGACACTGCATTTTGACACTCATGACAGGAATGGAAGTTTTAAAGAGTGCCAGGAGAAAGTTACAAACACTGGAAAAACAAAATATTAAAAAATTGTTTGGTACATGTTAGATTTAAGCATACAATTTAATTCATGGAGGAGGAGGATTGTAAGCATTTCATTGAATTATTTGATTAAGAAACATTTCATTGGAAACATGACATGCTGTCACGTTTTCAGACCCCCAGCAAATTAGTTCCAAGGGAGCGAGACTGTGATGGAAAAATCGTGAAGGAGATGGACAGAAGCATGAAAATAAGAGCTAGAGGTAAAGAATGAAAAAGGAAAACCAACAAAAATCTTGGCAATTTGGTCATTTTATTTGACTATGAAATTTTAGGTCATTTGTACAACTCAAAATTCGATTGTTTGTTCGGTAAAATATCCCTTTAAAAAGATGTAATAAAGCTGTAAATATTGAGACGTTTGCAAAAATAGTAATTTTTTTTTTTTATAATAAAGTTCATGTCACTGCATTTTTTCAAATTGTAACAGTAGCAAATTTAAAAATGGATGGCCCTTTAATAGCTCTTGTATTTATCATATTTGCAATATGCAAAAAGAGGTCTTATGGGCTACTTTTTTCTAAATTTTTCTGTCTCCTAAAATATTTATATTGTATATAACAATTCGAAAATGAAAAAAGCTCACACGTCCACAATGGAAATTAACAAAAATACTTCGTGATTAATTGTCACCTAGCTTCGTAATATATTTGGAAATGATTGTTTAGATTTGACTATTTTTTTCCTTAATCAATCATTTAGATTTGATCGTTAAACGATTTTTTTCAAGATTGTTTGTTACACAATCGCTTAGATTTAATCATTTAAATTTGCGTAACCAAATCTCAACAATTTTTTTTTCAATAATTTTTTGTACGATCGTTTATATTTGGTACGTTTTGATTTGATTTGATTGTTTAAATTTAGCTATCCAAATCTAAGACGATTTTTTTAAAGATTCTTTGCTACACAATCGATTATATTTAACTATCCAACAATCCAACGATTTTTTTTTACTATCTTTTATATTTGGTACACGATCTTAAAAAATCAAATAAAAGTAAAAAAAAAAAAAAAAAAGTAGATACTTGGTGCATAATCTTGAACCCAACACCAGTTTGAAAAAAAATAAAAGAAAAATTGCAGAAAAAATTAAAACGAGGATGAGAAAAGATAAAAAAATCGAAAATAGAAAAAAAGATATGAAAAGAAATATCAAATCTGAAATATTTTAAAAAAATGATCGTCATGAACTTTGAGATTTTGTGACCGTAAATATTTTGTCGGATGATATTGCTCTTACTTTTTTTTTTTTTTCTCAAGTGAGAAAATAAGGTACAACTATCTATATACAAAAATTCTTTTTAGATTTTCTACTATAATAAAGTTTATTTCCCCTATATACTTTTAGATTAAATTTATGCTATAGGCCTCCAATGTTACACTTCATTTTGCTATATAAATATGTTGAAAACCATGACTTTATTCCAACTAATTATCAATCTTCATATATTTTTATGTTAGACAAGGTAAGGGTAAAATATATATATTCTCAAATGAAAGAAGACAAAGTAAATAAACATTAACACTAATATTCATGCCATCTCTAAGAATCATATCAAAAAAAAACCATTCTCAAGGGTTCTTGAGATAACATTTCTATAACTTTTACTAATATCTTTAAAGTGACGTCCTAAAATTTTATTAGATTTCTCAATCAATACATTTATTACTAAAAAAAACATAATATTTTTTCTTTTTTAAGAACAAATTATTTTTCATTTTTCTTTTCCAATAAAATGTAATTTAGTGTTTTTGTATGCTTTCATGAGTTAGTGCTATAAAAATGTCTCTATTGATTATCGAACAAAGCTATTAAAACACAATGTGATAATTTTATGGTCATTGTTGGCAGAAAATACTTTATTCATGTTTGATCTCTTATGAGAAAAGGTAACTTAAGTAGGCCTTAATGTTGAGTTTCAAGTTGAAAATAGGAAGAGACCTAAAAAGCACTAGAAAAGTATCTTCTTTTGTTCTTATTTAAAGTTTTTTTTTTTGTTTTGGTTGGATTTGTTGTGCTTGCTAGTGTCTTTTAGGAATTAAGCAAAGAAAATGAGATTCAAGAGTCAAAAGAATTGTCATGCTAGGTCAAAATTTCCCAAAAATTGAGACAAAATAATAAAGATCATATTGAAAAAAAGTTGGGGAGGCGACATGGTGTCACAATTGCAATATTTCCAATACGAGACAAGCGATTGTGCAACACTTGCTCTAATTCAACAAGCAGGGGTTAGTACGTGGACAAACTCGCTATTTGTGTAGCCTCCTTTCACGTTTTAAGAGAAAATGATTTTATAAAACATGAGAGAAAGAAAAGCTTGGTTAACATAATTAAAGAAAGTATTGAAGATTGTTAATTGCAAGAAAGCTTAGATTGTAAAGAGTACAACAAAATTTAATTGAGGGATATGACTAGTGGATTTTCCCTGTAGTTCATTTTAAACAATTTTAAATTTGACAGGCTAGCACATGCAAAGGTGTGAGCGTCACTTACATGAAAAACAACATAGAGATGAAAAACTAACGTACTAAACTAAATACATGACTATGTATAAGGTGGTTGAGGATGATTTGGGCATGTGGTCATAGTACATCCACCCTAGACGAGCATGCTCAATACATTCTCCCCCACTTAAAACTTGACGTCCTTGTTGACTAGCGAAGCTTGCACTCTTCAATTTTGTGTTTCCATTTTGTTAAGCCTTCAGCAAATACCCATCTTATCTTTTCGACGGGAGGTTCTTTCACTTAATTAGAAATTCATGAATCGTCTTGGTGGGTTTTTTATGCTTTTGGGTCCTATTTGCAATCTTTTCAACTTCCTTGCCATCCTTCTGTTTCAGATTGATGATCAGTCTCACAATGTTATTGCAATCGTTGTCATCTAGGTCTGGGTGGTATGGATTGAGAGTGCTAGCATGATTTATAGGGTGAATCTTCATCCACACGTGGGTAATGTCACCTTGTATGAGGTATTTTCGACCTTCTTTAGAACTTCTACAGGGTCCTTGTATTTTTTGATGAGGCGTAGATCTTTGGAGCCTTGAAAAAAAAATCTGTTTGGGTCACAATTTAATGGGGACTTGGTCTCCCACATGCAATTCAAGTGGGTGACACCTTTTATTTGCCCATTTCTTCATATGTTTAGAGGCTTTCTCTAAGTATGCTTGAGCAATCTTCGTGGTTTGTTTCCACTCTCTAGTTAAGTTGTATGCCTAAGGATTCTTTCCTACATAGGAATGATCAATGATATGAGGTAGTAATGCTTTCCTTCCACTTACAACTTCAAATGGACGTTTCCATGTTGATGAACTTGTTTGGACATTGAAACAAAATTAGGCCACATCTAACAACTGAACCCGGTTGTTCTAACTTACATCTACCAGATGTGGTGCAAATGTTCTTCAAACATGGAGTTGAATTGCTCTATTTGGCCATCGATTTGAGGGTGGTTACTTGATGATATATTCAAACTTTGTCCCCAAGAAAGCGAACAATTCGATCCAAAATGTGATAATGAATCTACAATCTTTGTCCTTAACAATGCTTATTGAAATCTTCCATAACTTTACTACATGTTTAAAGAATCAGTGAGTTGTCAGCTTAGCATGACATAGCTTGGGTCTGAGGATGAAGGTGACATACTTTGAGAATCGATTGATGATGACTAAAATTGCCTCATGGTCACCTACCTTAGGTGGATGAGTAATGAAGTCCATGAATACACTTTTCCATGGTATTGTCAGAACTAGTAGGGTTCAAGAAGTTCAAAAATCTTTGCCTTTTCAACTTCATCTTACTGGCAAACTAAATCAATCTTAATGTACTGCATCACATCATCTCGCATATTTTGCCAGAAGTATCATTTTTTCAGTAAGGCATAATAGTAGAGATGTCCACAGGGTAGTGCAAGGTAGGGGATGCCACTTTTTGTCTTCGTCCCTGCCCCCTATCCCATTCTCCATCCTTATAAATTTCCCCATAGGGAACGAGGATCGAGTTCCGCAGGGAAATATTCTCCTCTTTTATTTATTTTTTAGTTTAATCTCACATATCTTTTTCAATCCACATTTACTTGAAATATACATTTCCAATGTTGTTTTCTTTTCGATAGAATATTATTTTATTATTTAAAAAAAAATAGTATAAATTAAACTATTTGAAGATCCATTTAGAAATTCATCAATAAAATTCAAACATCCATACAAAAAAAATCAAAGATCATTCCATAATTATTCTAACAAAGCTTTCAATTACATCATATTTTTTAAGACAACAACATTTTTTTTTTAAATAAAATTTTATAAATCACAAGTCAAAGAACAACATATGATTTTAAAAAAAAGTTCACAACATAGCCAAAATCCAGCCAAGCCATCAATGCATTTCATCCAACTTTGTAGAAAATGATTCATTAAAAAGATATTATACAAATTGGTATAAATCAATATTTTAAAAAAATAATATGCAAACTTATAACTTACATCATCTTCTAACTCCCGATTGTGAAGAATATTTTCCAACACTTTAGCATCAATAGGAGTATGCTTATCTCTGTTAGCCATGTGCAAAAAAATATTAGATCTCAAATTGTAATCAGTAAAAGTTTGTTAAATAATTTGAACAATAGTGTTAACTTATACCTTCAGCCCACAACCAAGCTTGAGTACACATTAAAGCTTCCAATAAGTTTTTCATGAATTTGAGAACAACGTGGATCTACATGTCTACCATCAATACTAAATGCAGATTCAAAAGTTGGGAACAACTAGAACATCTTTTGCAATTTCATACAAAACAAGATACTAGGCTTCATTCAACTTCCACCATTGCAAAATGTTAAAGTCTTTCGTTCGCGATAAAAGATACTTATCCAACGAAAATGGTGGAAGTCTCCACTTGATCTCAAGTTCTTTTGAGGAACTTCAATAGACTTCTGACCTGCTTTCCTCTTTTGCCCAAATGATGTTCCCTTATCAAACCTCTTTGACTGAACCTCATCCTTCTGAATACTCATGTCCACTGTCAGGCACAGTGCTTTAGTCTGAGTAGATGGCTTAAGTGCTCACACAAAACCTCTGATCTCATCCTTCAGACCTCTAACAAATCTCTCAGCTCTAGCCTGCTTATTATCAACTAACTCAAGGGACGAAACATGACAACATATCAAACTCCTGATCATACTCTTCCACTATCATCTGTCCTTGCTTCAATTCCAAGAACTCATGGCATTTAGCATATCTAAGATTAGTGAAGAGGAACTTGGTGTAAAAGCAATCTCTAAACTGGTTCTAGGTGATCTGATTCAAATTACCACTCAACATTCCCATTGTGGACCTCCACCAGATGTCACCTTTATCTCTGAGTAGAAAGACAGCACACTGAACCTTGTGTTCTTCTGGGCACCTCATATAATTAAAGATGGTTTCCACAGAGGACAACCACAATTCTACCTTAGTCGGATTCTATAATGATCCATCAAAAGTTTGAGGGTCGTACTCCTTAAAATCCCTCAAATGTTTAGCTTCAGCCGATAGCTGATTTGGTACGTTTTGTGGCTACTGTACAACTGGTTCTTGTGCATGAGGGACTGCCGGTGTAGGAGAAACTGTTGGAACAGGCTGGTTCTGAGGCATAGCAACAGTAATAAGCTTTGTAAATCTCTGCTCCAGGTGAGCAGACAGAGTAGCCAAATCAGTATGAGTAACAGGTGTAGCAAGGACATGCTGATGAGCTTGGCCCTCAACAAGCTGGTTACGCCTTGCTCCTCTACCTCGACCTTTGAGACCACCCATACATGCACCATTCCTTGGCGGCATTTTTCTAATATCCACCAATATTCCTTTTAGTCTTAACTATAAATACGTCATGCATTCTAGTTTAACGTAGGCAATGTCATGCTCATTAAATCATACATAAAAATCATGAAAGTGTACCTGACGAGTGACGAAGGATCGTGTTAGCCATATGGACACAAAAACATAGACTTACATCATAAGTTAGTCTACATAACCTAAAAGTTAGGCTCTGATACCAACTATAATGACCCAACTTTTCTATCTAAGCCGAAGTCGTTATTTTAAACAAAATACTTTAGTTGACACAAAATATAGTATAATTTATTTGAAACCATAATGATCAAAGAAAGCATTGTTTGGGCCCTAATTCAAACAAATAAAGTTTCAAAAGTACTATTTACAAAATCATTATCCATAATTCAATTCAATCACAAAAAAATTTGAAAACCTTAAGCAGACGCAAATTTTAAGAAAAAGTTAGGTCCCCATATGGCAGTCACGCATCCTTCTTGTCCCTCGTCAGTTTGCCTCTTGTATTACATTTGCTTGATAAATTAAATATAAAAGGGTGAGTATAAAAATACCTAGTAAGAGACCCACTAATGGTCCTGTTAGGAGTAAAAATTGTTAACTTCCTATTGGGTGGTACCTTGCATCATAACAGTCTTGTGATCCCATAGGATGCACATATTAGTCTAGTGCTCCCGAAGGATGCACCTATCAGTCTAGTGCTCCAAAGGGCGCACTTATCAGTCTAGTGCTCCAAATGATGCACAACAGGTGGTGATCCTGTGGGACACCTGCAAGGCACACTACCCTATAGATAAAGCTAACAATTTCCCCTCAGTACATTCTAACATTTAAAATAGTCAACTCAATTTACAATTTAAACTACCATCATGTCATTCTTTCAGTTCAACACATATACAATTTATTTACTCAAACTAGTACATAATCAAACATTATCAGAACAGTTCCTCAAACAATTAAAATTATACATAAGTATCACCCATCTCAGTTCAATCAATTCAATCTACAGTACTCTTTCTACACATTAATATAACAATCAACAACCCTTAATTCAGTCAGTTTAATATTCTCAGTTCAGTCATCATAACTAAATTCACATATCAGTCAACCCATCTCAGTTTAGTAAGATCCATACAGTCAACATCTTAGTTCAATGGAATCCATACTGTCAATACATTCCAAACTCATTATAGAGTCCAGTAGTAGGAACCTCTTCCCTTAGGTTACCTAAGCTTCTTGATCAAACAAAGCCCAACAAACCAACCCTAAACATAAACCGCAGAAATCAACTTTTTTTTTTCAAATAATATCATCTATCTAATTCACCCAAATCTGAATTTGACACATACCCAAGCAAATGGAGAATCAACTTCAAACGAAGCTTAGTGTGAAACTCAAGGATTTAAGCACAACTTCTCCAAAATCACCTTCAAAACCAAACGACACCCAACCAATTAATCCAACCTTATTGCTTACAGTAGCTAAGATTTCTCATTACAAAACAAACTTACAACAAGATAGCAGTAGTGGTTCTAAATAGATGGAATCAACGCGTGCAAAACCAGATTTGAACAACAAATGAAGGTGGACAGAGAATGAAGCGACACTCCACAACACGCGACTATCGGACCTGAAGGATAAATAGATGTGGGTCAGTCGGATGGAGAAACACGACAACGTGGCGTGATGGCGTGATGGCGTGATCGACTAACGTATTAATTCTTCTTAATTGCAAAACTTATACTTAACCATAAAAGATTTTATTGCTTAATCCTTTCTGCGGATTAATTCAAACGCCAACTTCTTTAATACTTTGACCAAATTTTACTTCCTATACTCAAATTAAAAACGAGTGTTACACTGTTGCTCTATATTTCGATGCTGTTAGGGCTAGGAGAAGAAGATGGTGGTGGATCAGCGAGATGGGTATCTCGAAAGATAGGATTTCTTGTCTGTATAAAGTGCTTCATTTTAGAGAATGGAAATTGAGAGATGGGAAGGGTGAAGATTTTGAGAAAGACGAAGGAGAAAAAAGAGCGAGAGAGAAGGGGAGGAGTAGAGAGAGATTCCGTCGTTGAGAAGAAAGATGAGGAAGAAATTTGAAACGAGAGAGAAGCTGTGAAGGGAGGGTTTAGAAGAAAAGAGAATGAAGCTTTTCATGAAATTTGAAATAGAGTAATCAACTAATTGTATCGTAGAGAAAATTAAACATTTATTTGTAAACATAAATGAATTTAAATGTTTTTTCATTTTTTACCCAAACCCAATTAAATTATGAATATCACCATTTTGTTGTGATGACGTGACATGATTTAATTGGCTAAAATTTCTTGTTCAACAGCGTAAGTCTTAAATGACTTAGTGAGGTTTTATGAAATATTTTTCGCAATACATTTTCGTAATCATTTTTGCAAAAGTAATATTAAGTCATTTAAACACACCAACAAATTATTTCATTTCGCATAAACCTTTCTTTACGCTTAATAAATCATTTTTCAACTATTTCATTTTGCCAAGGATCCTGAATCACTCTCTATGTTAGGTCAAACAACTTCGCGTTTAGACTACCGAATCATCAGATCCAAGAGTATCCTGATTTGTCCTTGTTGCTCAGATGGCTAAGCATTATACGCTCCTTTTAACGCATAAGTCATCTTCATCACCATAAAAGTTAGCTTATTCAAAGGAAGTAACCATTGGTTTGCAAAAACTATATCATAAACATTAGGCTCAAATCATGCTTTGAACATCATAATACTTTTTCATATAAATCTCATTTAGAAATCAATTTGAATCGAAATCACTAACACATATCAGTAGAGATAAGGAAGCACTTGACATAAAATATTATGGAAAACACTCACAAAACTTTGAAAGAAAAGCACTCACCACACTTTACCAAAAATCCTTATTTTCCTTCTCTTCTCGCGAAGCCTTCTAACAGAACAGATTGTCATACTTAACACTTGGTTTTTTCTCTCTTCTCGCTAAAGCAAAACAACAATATTTTAGCTCCTTTTTTTTATTAAAAAAATTCTTATGCTTACTCAAAGATCAAGTCCTCTATTTATAGAGCCCTTAAACTATCTTAGTCATATCTAAACTTCTCTGTTCGTCAGCTTCTGCTTAAAACTTTACACATGTAAATTTAATATTCAACCCATCCATGCTTAACTCCTTAATCTTACATGTTAACCCATGTCAAATCATATATGACATTTTATTCGCCAGACCTTACTTCTCACCTAACCTCATACTGCGAAATAACTTTAATCACTTAACACTTCTCGCGAATAACCTTATCTATATTTTTACTACAAGAAACTTGACTCGCGAACTAACCAACTTTTACTCACTTAGAACTTTTATCACAAACTTAAATTTCAAGGCTTCCTCGCAAACTTCTTCACGGCGAAACACTTGGCTTTCATCGCAAAGACTACCCAAACGCCATGTCTAACACTTAGTCAAAACTTCACTTCTTAACTTACGCGAAGACTTTTCTCTTTTTAACGCATAACTTCTTTCGCGAACCACCCACTTAGTTGACTAATTTTACTTCCTATACTCAAATTAAAAACAGGTCTCACAATTCTTTCCCTCTCAAGAAATTTTGTCCTCGAAATTTAAACAGCAAGACAATAACGTAAAAAAATTACTTTTTACTACTTTAACTTTTGGAATTACAACCTTATAACATTAAAATTACAGATTTCTTGTTCTTCTGACTTCCTTCTTCTCCTTTCTCACATGAGTCAGAGCTTGATCTTTTTAAGCCCAAACTCTTTTCCACTCGCAGAGCTGCATCCACCAACTGTGCGTAGTCACTCCTTATCAAAATCAACACAATAGATGTCCTGATCTCCTCCCGCAAGTCGTTTATAGAACACCTGCATCTTTCTCCCTCATCTACGATTAATATTAAGGCGTATTTCGCCAATTTCGTGAATTTTCTCTCATATTCAGGAACCGAGAGTCTTCTCTGTTCCAAATAGAGGAACTCATCTCTCTTTCCTTCTATACGTCATTGGAAAATATTTGCCATTAAATATTTCCTTAAATTCTCCCTTAACTTAATTTTGAATCATATCCAAAATTAAATTTATAAAATAAAATTTAATTAAAATATAAACTTTATATTATAATGTATCACCACACTATTAATTTTCAAAGTAAATTTGATCATTTCAAATTACAACCAATATAAATAAACCTCATTACCCTTTACGAGCTAGGAAATTTAACATAAATCGGGTTATATTCCAGGCTTCATCTAACATTTTAATCAAACTTATGTCCAAATGCATAGGGCGATTAATTAGACATATTAATTGGAGCCAAAGCCAAGAAAAAACTATTTGTATTTTCGGTTTCAGCTTATCGTTTTCGAGATTTGCTCACCCACACATGTGTACGAATCTAAAAAGGGGCTGTTGAGACATTTTGGAACCAATCACAAATTGCCACGTCATTTACTAAATTAATAATGAAAAATACAAATAATTGAATTTGAGACTAATTAAAAAAATTGGCATGTGTCCCAAATTAAAATTAAAGACATAAATTGGTCAATTTTGATGATGTCACATGTTTTCATTATGACTGTTGGATCATGTTATTTATTTATGTTAAAATAAATATTATTTACTTGACTAAAGTTCAATTCAACCTAAAAATAAATTTTAATTTAGCCCAAAAGCTAAATATGATCAAATCCATGTGGTTGAACCCATGAGCCTAGTCCATTGACCAATCAAGCTCAAATCCTTAAAGCTCAACATAGAACTCTATAACTAGAGGAGTTCTCTTCATTTGTGGGGATTGAAATTTTTTACTCCAAAAAGTCTAGAGAGAATTCTCTGAAGAGCTAGAACCCCAACTCTTGAAGTCGACCATCTCTAAAGATTAAAGTTCCTTTGAAGATGGAATATTTCTTTGAAGACTCCAACTTCAAAAACATCACGTGTTTCGCTTTCTTAAATCAAACATAGACATCCAATCAAGAGAGAATCAGAGGATAAAATACTAGAGATCGAACCACATCGAATCAAATCAACATAAATACAACACCAACATAAGTTCAACTCTATGAATTAAATTTTTTCGAAAATGTCGTGTGAACAAATTGGCATGTCCAGTGGGACATTTCTACCTCACATGTCTCTCTTGAAACTTAAATCAACAAACCAACTTATGGCACTAAGGAAAGTTTCATCCAAAGCTACCATCGAGAACGACACTTACACTAGACTTGTCACCCAGAGTCACTCAAAGAGGAGCATGTAAAAACAAGAACAAAGTTTTGTTCTCACAAAGAAAAGTTGGGAACAACTGATGGAATCTCCTAAAAGTGGGATCATCATCAAAGAGAATCCTTTATTCGAAGAATCTACTCCTGCTTCTAATCTATTAGAGAAAGAATCACATCTTGAAATAGTATCTATCATGTTGGTTGATGTAATGATAACATGTATAGATACTCGTTATTATAGTCCCTTTTATTGGAATAATGAGGCCAAAACACATAAAAAGAGGATCAAAACGTGTAACTTATATTGTAAATTCATAAGTATTTAGAAATACATCTTACATAAGCACCATGCTTGTTTTATGTAATTAAAATGTCTAAACGCAAGATAAGTAGGAAGGAGAAAGTTAGTGAATCACATGAGACATCTTGCGCACTAGAAGACAAGAATGGTAGTTGGAGTTGATGTGACTTCATAAAGCTACAATTAGCACTGATACTTTCAAAAGAGGCTTGCATAGGGCCAGTTGACGCTTGTAGGGGATAAAGGCCTGAGAAGGTCAATCCCTAGAGAGAGAGCGGCAGGAAGGAATAACCTTTCTGCTGTCACTAACGTTCTCTTCTTCTTCTCCGATCAGTTGTAAAAGCAAAAGCTCAACATCTAAGTAGGAAAGAATCCATACTTTCGCTTTTCCCTAACTTGTAATACTTTTCCACTCTTCTTTCTCTCCGTTTTTGTACTTTTTTGTAATATAAGTTCTTCATATTATGCAATGGTCAAAGACCTACATTCTTTATATATATATATATATATATATATTACATGTTTATACATTTTCAATCCATCATTCCTTCATTTCTCACTTGGTAATGTGTTATTAGTAGTAGTTAGATTTGTGATAAGTTCTTGATAAAAAATCTAGCTAGCTTATAAGTCTTATTGCATTAGTTGAGCTATATTCATCACTTGGCTAGTGTCAATCAGCAACTACCTACCTAAAAGGGCAAGTAGCAAGGATATGTCTAATGTGCGCAATGAGAAGTTTGACACCAAACTCCACATTGGCGAGACAACTTCCAACATTTGTATCGCGAAAGGTGAACAAATTAAAATTAAAATTTGTATCGCGAAACCTCATCCTTATCCCAAATTAAAATTGTGTTATATTCTAAATTTTTATCCAAAATCAAATTAAATTTTTTACCATCAAATCAAATCAAATTGCAGATAAAATCGTGAAATTTTCTCAATCTAAGGTCTAACTCTTATTTAAAATTTAAATCAAACTCATGTACTAAATTCATAGTTTGATATGTCGAGTTGACAAAAAAAAAAAAAAAAAAAAAACTCGTATTTTGACTTCAACTTTATTTTTTTCGAGATTCATCAATTCATATACGTGCATAAATCTCGAAAACGGACATTTGTTGAATAAGAGATTTTGGGACCAATCACAAATGGCAACGTCATTTACTAAATTAATGATAAAAATACAAATAATTGAATTTGAGATTAATTAAAAAAATTAGCATGTGTCCCAAATTAAAATTGAAGACATAAATTGACAAATTCTAATGATGCCACGTGTTTTTATTACGATGGTTGGATCAAATTATTTATTTTGGTCAAATTAAATATTATTTACTTGTCTAAACTTCAATTAAGCCAAAAAAAAGTTTAATTTAGCTCAAATGTTAAATATGACCCAAATCTTTGCAATTGAGTCCATGGGTCGGTGCATGAATTACCAACAAACTCAAGCCCATAAAGTTCAGCAAAGAACTCTATGACTAGAGGAGTTCTCTTCATTTATGAGGTTGAAATATTTTATTCGAAAAGATCTAGAGAGAATTCTCTCAAGAGCTAGAAAACTCCTTAACTTTTGAAGCTGATCATCCCTCAAGATTGAAGTTCTTTTGAAGATACAAGATTTCTTCGAAAACTCAAAGACTCCAACTTCCAGAACATCATATGCTCTGCTTCCTCAAATCAAGCATATGCATTCAATCGAGAAATAATCAGAGGAGATAAAAGACTACAGATCGAACCACAAATCAACATAAATACAACACCAAATCAACATAAATACAAAACCAACACAAGTTCAACTTCACGAATCAAGTTTCTCCAAAATTCTCGAGTGAATAAGAACATTTATTGAACAAAATATTTTGGCCAATTAAATCTCATCATGGCCAAAATTTTTAAATTTTTTAACTTTTTAGTTCGAGGTTTTTATGAAACTATTCATTAGTTCAGGAATATTTTAAAACTAAAACTTTAATTGTTTTCATCCAAAACTATGGGTAAATATTTTAAATCATTTTTGAGTTTTGAATGTTGGAAACATTTTTTTATCCAACATTTATATATATATAATTTAACCCATTCGTATTATTTTGGTCCACATTACTTTTAATTATATTTCTAAAAAGAATAATTAATTTGTATAAAACCTAAACCATGGTTTCCTCTTTTAACCTTTTCCTACCTCTCACTCTCTCTCGCTCCGGTTGTTTGTTGTGTAGGCGATAGGCGTGTTCTTCCGGCAACTTCACGCAGCCGTTTCCCATCAAGGTCTTCCCGGATCTCTTCTTTTGTCTTTCTCTTTCTTCTTATTTCTTCACTTCAATTAACTTCAGAATAGGGTAAGTTTAGTATTAATTAGGTCAATAAATCTGAGTTGAATTCGGATTTCTAATGAAATGGAGGGTTAGACTACTGTCATTTCTCGATGCATCTAAGATATCTTACATCTTGCTGATAAATTTTGTTTCTAATTTGTTTTCCTTTTCTTTTGAAACCGTTTATTGGGTTCAGTCTGTTGCTAGAATTGTTGATAGTGTAGGAATATAAAGGAGCATTGTTTGTTACCATGATTGGGAGTTTCACTTTTATCTTTCAGTTTGGTGGGATTATTTGAGGGGCTTGCTTAAAGTGGCTACCTCGATTCTATATCGTTGAATGTATGAGGGAAAATTCGATAATGCTCTCTTCAACATGGATTTATGTTTGTGAGATTTGAACCTGTTGGAAATCTCTTTGCAGTGGCCATAGTGGGTAGAGTTTCCTCAATTTGGCTCGAGTCATTACAAATTGAAACCCTGAGAAATCCGGCACAATATAAGCTCAAATTAGTCGAAACTGAATAAATTAACTCAAACCCATTGGTGTTGTTGAAAACTGGGCCTGTCTAATCCATGCTCACTGGATTTGTTGTCCATTTTCACTACTAATATTCATTTAGCGAAAAAAATCTGCAAAATAGAACGTATATCCTTGGGGCTTGGTCTTATGAATAATGCTATTTAAATTTTTTCAAGAACAATTACCCTCTATATTTGTTGCTACTAATAATAGTAGAGCATAGCCA
Organism: Cucumis sativus; assembly: GCF_000004075.3. Taxonomy (NCBI): domain Eukaryota; kingdom Viridiplantae; phylum Streptophyta; class Magnoliopsida; order Cucurbitales; family Cucurbitaceae; genus Cucumis; species Cucumis sativus. Next base: position 19,447,340 of record NC_026658.2, read on the forward strand.
TTACCATTGCCATTACTTTGAAAGCTATGTTAGGAATATTAAACAATGATTTGTTTCGATGCCCTTTTGTCACTTATCATTTTTGTATTTATGTGTTAGGATTCACTTCACTTGATCAGAGGTGGTTTCAGTGTTCTTTCATTGTCTTTTTCTGTACGAAATTGGTTTTTTAGGGCCAAAATGATGAATGAAAATAGGGAAAACAATAGCATTTAAACAAATATATTAATGAATAATTAACCGATTGGTAGCTTAGCTTAAGCTTGAGAGGATTGAAGATTCTGATATTGACCCTTATTTGTGTTGTTTAGAGTATAATTGAATTGGAGTAGCCAAGGGAGATGGTGATTCCTCCTCCAATCAAGCCACCAAGATTAACCCAGTATCTAAAGCCATATGTCTTGAAGATGCACTTCACAAACAAGTTTGTGAGTGCCCAGGTGATCCACTCTGAAACAGCCATTGTTGCTTCAGCTGCAAGCTCACAAGAGAAGGCATTGCAGTCGAGTATGGAGTCGACAAGGGATGTTGCTGCTGCTGCAAAGATTGGAAAATTGTTGGGAGAGAGGCTTTTGCTTAAGGGAATCCCAGCTGTTTGTGTGCACTTGAAAAGGGAACAGAGATATCATGGTAAGGTCAAAGCTGTTATTGATTCTGTGAGGGAAGCAGGTATTAAGCTGCTTTGACCCTTTTTTTCTTTTTCCAATTTGCTTCATTTTGGCCCTCCTTGGAAATAGTTATCTGGTTTAATTGTTGGGCTTCATCAATCAATGCTTAATATTATCTGAATTTGTAATGAAATGTGATGAGATGCATTGTTGGACTTTTTGTCTGTCTTTATGGTCGTTTATAAATGAGTTTGAGATGAATATGAACAGTGAGCAGTGTTTTTAGTTTAAGAAAAATTATAAAACTTAAACTTGAGTTATTTCCAGCTGAAGCCAAGTCTCCAATCTTTTTCATAGATCAAAATTTTGCAATTGTTGCTACCATATCACCAAAAGATTTTTTCCAATGTTAACTCGCATAAATAACTTGTACACAAATGTCAATATTATTTTAACATTCTTAAACATAAAAGAATCCAATAAACTGAAGGCCAAACATGTAATTAATGATTAAAAAAAAACCCACCTAGTATGTGCAAAACTTCATAAAATACATATCATTTTAAACCAACAATGTCACACCCCACCCGAGCACCTTCTCTTACTTGAAAAGAGGTGTGAAGCTAGCAAACATCAGTATTTTGGCAGAGCGACTGAGGAAGGGCCGAAGACCCACAAGAAGGATCCATGAAGGTCAAACACCCACAAGAAGGATCCATGAATAGTTGGTAAAGTAGAAGAACCTTCTTGTGGAAGAAACTAGTTGAGAACATGTTGAAGACCTAGAAGCCTGGATGCAGAAGATTAAAGAGTTCAAGGTTCACCAGTCGACAAAGATGTCAACTATTTAAGTGGAGGAGAATGTAACATGCATACTTGTCCTAAACGATGTTTGCCTATGGTTGTATGTTCAAATATCCTCGATTGATCTTATCTTTATGTCTTGTATTTAATTTAGCTAACTGCTCTCCTTTTTAAGTTATAAAGCTTGTATGTGACGTTTCAATATTTTCATATGCAAGTCCACCAGAGCTGAAAATGTTCAAAATGTGCAATAGGAGAGACATAGTAGTTGAATCCCTACTCAAGCTTTGTCGCACTCTTTGAAATCTAAACTTTTTGTTGCAATTGACAGTCTTTAATGCTTGTTTTAACAACGATTTCAATAAAATTATTTCTCTCAAATTTTCTAAAATATTCTAAAAAACGGGACGGAAGGTTGAATCGTACAGTGAGTTTACATCCCTTCATGCCTCCCTTGGTCACACACTTGCTTGATCATGGATGCAGTATTTGGTAGCCAAGCTGCGAGGTGGCAGTATTTATCATTGCAATTACTAACATAGCACCATCATGGTTCTGTTTTTCTTTAATCTTCCAAGGTTGTTTTTTCTTCGGCTTTTCTTTAATTATTTTTCTTAATGCTCATTCTAAAATTGAATACTATTATTGTTATTTTAATGTAAAATATTTCTTATTATTTATTTTGAAAAAAGAGATGTGTGAAGAAATAGCACAATGGACCCAAACACCACTCTAGGTGCATTGATAGTACTATATCATTTGATATGAATATCACTGTTTACCATACTTTTATCACTCTCAGTATCAATATATTTTCAACTTGAAAACATTTTCTTGCATGAAGCTAATGATGCAAAAAAAAAAAAAAAAAAAATCAGAGCAAGAAAATTAAATCAAACAAACGAGTGGCCGTAAATTTATTTTGACCTAATAGATTATGATCTCAGTTGTAAAATACTATTATTAATCATCATTTATACAATGATAGATGACGGACCATTATGAGTGAAAGATTCAAAATTGACAATAGAATGTCTATTACTGATTTATTTTCATAGTTTACATCATTAATAACATTAAATCTCAGTCTCATTTGATAACCATTCAATTTTATTCAATTTTTTTTTAATTTTTAAAAGTTAAAAGAATTTAAAGACTGATTGCACATATAAATTTCTCGCTTTTTTTAATCTATTTTTTTTATTAATGCTTTAAAACATAATTTAGAAGTTCGAATAAAAATATTTCTATGGCGGGCTAGGCAAGATTTGCTTACAATTATTTTAGGTAAAATAAATTCGATTGACCCTTCAATTTTTAAATTTGTTGCCCCTCTTGAATACAAAAATATAATTTTATTTAACAAACAAAAATATAATTTATCAATATAAAGATTAGAATTTTCAGGTATACAAAATAACCCAACAATCAATGATTCCTAGCTATCGCATTAAGAGATCTTATTTTTACGCATTTATTATTACGATCATAGAACAAGCATTCACTCAATTTGGTAATTTAAATGTTCTTTTTTTCTCTTTTGGCGAAAAAGGTACACTGTAGAGGTAATTTACACTTTTTTTTTTTTCTTTTGTGAAATTATATACATAAATTACAAAATAGTTATTGGGAGGGAGGAAAAAAAGTCATTAGTCACTGGAAAATTATATACAATAGTTAAAGAATAAAAATGATCCTACGGAACAAAATTACAAAACCTCCTTTTCAAGCTTCAAAACAGCCATAAAAGCTTCTTGAGGTACATCAACTCTCCCAATCGCTTTCATTCTCTTCTTTCCCTCAGCCTACACATTAGAACTTGATAGTGTGAATGTAAAGGCAAAATGGGAAAAGACAATGGATAGTTATTGTCATAATTAGTCTAGTAGCTAATAATGTCAAACAAACACCTGTTTCCTAAGTAATTTCTTCTTCCTTGTAATGTCTCCGCCTGCAAACAAAAGCAAACACGAGAAATTTTACCTGCTACCCTCTAATACTGTCAACTTTTCGATGATATCAATAAGATTGAACGTCAAACTAATGAGAAAGCATTAAAAGTTGATGCTGAAATATTAAAAAATGGATATTCTTGAACTGCAAGAACAGTTTCTCACCGTAGCATTTCGCAAGGACATCCTTTCTAATCGCTGATATAGTTTCACTAGCAATAATTTTGGAGCCAATACATGCCTGCCAGATAAAGGGGAAAAAACAAGAAAAGGGGTGCTCCATGAAAACAAAACAAAATAAAACAAAAAAGTGTGATTTCAATGGTTACGTATGACTGACAAATTATTTTTTCAATAACGGGATTTCATTTAACAAGAACAAATCAAGTAGAAATGCTAATTGTGCTACCTTTTAGGTTGACACTGAGGGGCACAAAACCGTTAAATTTGCCAATAGATTAAAATTAGTCGCTTAGATTTGATTTTGTATAATATATTGAATAAATCAAAGTACATAATAACTTATACGTTGGTGAATAAATAGTGACCAAAATACTAATATAGGAAAAATACAAATATGGAAAATATTAAATAAGAATATACCCAATAAATCCCAATTTCCTTTAACAAAGGTGATCATGTTCCACATGATCAAATGAGATTTACTTCTCATGAAATTTCACAGTGAACCTTGTTAATTCTCTTGGTAGAAAATGGCACGGCGGGACATCATTGGCCAAAGGATTTTATTCCCAATCATTGTTCCATTTCCTGATTTTGAAAATTAGCCTCGGGGGTAGGAATCTCCATTTGGGCAATGAAGATCCTTTTAGGGAGACAACATTATCTCCCTTATCTCCCATTAATCTCCTTGATCCTATTTTCAACGAGAAACTAATCCAGTTTTCAATATTTTACCTTTGGAAAAGGCCTTCCTTGATTGAATTGGGGTTATCTTGTACAACATTTATAGGTTTTCTTCTTCTAAGAAGCACATAAACTGATGCATGATATGGATACAACACAACATGAACACAGCGACATAGCATTTTTTTTAAATCTTGGACATGACTCTATGAAGACATGTTTATTAAAATATACATCTTTAAAAATATATACCATTTTCATATTAGAAGAAAATTGAAAGTAAATGGGTTGATGCATTTCTATGGTTATTAATTTGATGCATTTCACACTTAATTTATTATTATTGTCATATATGTGCTTTGTTAGTCAATTAAGTGCTCTATACATGCCAGCAACAAATGATGCACTAACAAGTGTAGTACATGTCCAACAAATGTCGCAGCGTGCAACATATGTTGGATATGAACATTCTAACCAATCTGAAGGGTTTGTACTTCTTAGAAAGAGATACCTTACACATGTTATGCTGGGACTCTGTAAAATATGTTACTTGCCGTTGAAAAGGAAATAAGAAAGGTAAACAGGTGCTACCTTTGGTTAGGGCTTGAAATGTGTTTTTCAAAATAATGCTAGCTACCTTTGGTTAGGGCTTGAAATGTGTTTTTCAAAATAATGCTAGGGTTTTTTTTTTAAATATTTTTTTGGAATAGTTGCAAATTTAGCAATTAAATGCAAAATAATTAAGTATATAACAATATTTTTAAAAAATTGCAAATATAGCAAAATTTGTCGAATTCTATTAATGATAGAAGTCTATCACCAATATGGTCTATCATTGATAGATCATACAAATCTATAAGCGATAGTTTTACTATATTTGCAATTTTTTTTAAATGTTCTTATATCCTTAATTATTATTCCTAAAATGGTCATCAATTATAATTACCTTATTTTTTTCTTAAGAAAAAAAGTACCTCAATCAAAAAAAAATTCAAGAGATTTAAGGAAAAAAAAATTTAAAAAGAGTGGAAGATATTCACGACTTCTACAACAGAAAAGCACATAACTAAGTTATGAAACAGTTCATGTCAATCATCAATGTTAGCATGTCACTGCGAAACACTAATTTTACCTGAATAGGCACTTTAAACATTTGTCGTGGTATCAGCTCCTTTAGCTTCTGAGTTAAAGCTCTTCCGACAGAATATGCCTGAAAATGGTATTTATTGTCAACTTCAGAGCAGAGCAAGTTTGTCTAAGCATTGACAAAAGACATTCGCATAGCGACAATTTCAAAACTAATAAGACAAAATAAAGTCTAAAAACATTGCTATAAAAATTCATTGTCTTCCGTCAAGATAGGAGGGAAACCTCCTAAGCCAAATGTTCAAATTATATGATTTTCACCAACTATCAAATTATATTGAGGCAGATCATTGATTAGATGCACTAATGAAAATTTGTTGAACCTAAACTTTTGGATTAATTGATTAACTATAGATATATGATTGAAAACGATAGTAGTGAATGAGGGTATTTTACATTGATAATCGACATCATGAAAATACTTCCTTATTGAAAACGTGGAAGCACCAAAGATCCTGACTTTATTAGACCCTCAACTTAGATGGTTCTTGAAGGAGATTTAAGAATTCTGGTGTGGCCCTAAGAATGGTTTTCTTCTTCAAAACAGTTTTGATGATTTTGGAAGTACAAGACTTAAAATTTCTGTCAAATGCAAGTTGGGTTACGAAGTGTGTTGCTTGGAAGAGAAACAAAAAACAATGCTTCATCCATATTTGTTCGGTGTCTCTCGACAGGGATGGCAATCCTTCACTAAATGTTGAAAAGTTTCTTGATGAAGCTGTTAGATACCTGGATTCACATAGGGTAGGGGTATAAAGGTAATTAGATTTGTTGGTACTTAGTTGGTTATAAATAGGAAGTTGGGGAGGGAAGAAGAAGCATGAAGAATTTGGTGAAGAATTAGGGCTGCAACATTCCTTGAAAGAGAGGAAGGGCAGAGGGTTAGGGTTCTTACTTTTCTTTTACTTCTTTTACATTGTAATTCTGTGAAGGTATCAATAAAATAGAATATCAGTGTTCTATCAGAAGCACCACTATTTGGATTGGTACCGAAAACATCTCCTAACCTCCTCACAGCTTCCTTCTGAGCCACAAGGGACAAGTTATCCTGAAATGGTGAAGCTTAATCGATCCTCTGTTCAGAAATTGTTAAAATAGAATACCTCTTCCCTTGTTTTGACCACAACAAATTAGAGTTCAACTCAACATTGGGAGATAAAAAATCGAAAAGCTTTCAGAGAAGACTTTGATAATCTATGGATTAATTCAAGATTATTTGCGTTTAATGATTGAAAGAAAATTAGAAAAACATTAGAGGATTTTTCAATAAAAATAATCATTAATACATGTTTGTAGAGAATGCTTTGATTGCAGCATAGGCTGAAGGTTATTGTTAGACCTCCAATCATTTACACCTATAAAAGGGTGAAATCAGGGAAGGGTAGTATGGGAATTACACAGAAGATCAAGGGTGGGGAGGTTCTTGGGGGGTCCCACCCCTGATGAGGTATATAAGGAATGTTTTGGGGATTAGCAAAGGTCATGTTTTTGGGGTAAAGGCTGCTGAGGCTTCTGAGGAGAAAATTCCAGCCTTCTCGAAGGAGCTGGAATCCTAGGCATTTATTTCTGTCTTTTCTTTCTTATTTTACTGTGATGTCCTTTAGTGTATTCTGTGGATATTTTGTGAACTCATCTGAAATTTAACAATAAAATCATAGAATAGTACTGTCTCTGTTTCTCTATTTTTGTTGGGATTTTACTCAGTTTCAAAGAATGAATGCTAACAAATTGGTAATAGAGCCGCAATAGTCCTAAGGTGACACAAGCAATGGCGTAAAAACAAACGAAGGAGAGGTTGGAAACAACATAATGAGAGATTAGAGAGCTGAAGGCAATCATTCTGGGACTGACTAAAGGAGTCGAATGGTTGGTCAAAGAGGTTAAGGAGAATAATGCTAGTCGAAGAAGGGAGGACTCTGGAACATCCGATGGATCAGTCCTTGAAGGGGAAAATTGAAGGAACGGAAGGGTCGATGCCTCTAGGACAAGGAATGTCAAACAAAAGTAGGTACAAGAAACTCAAGATGCCCGTCTTCGCAGGAGAGAACTCGGGGTCCTGAGTGTATCGAGCGGAACACTTCTTTGAGATCAATAATTTAGCCGAAGCTGAGAAGGTGAAGGTGGTTGTCATGAGTTTTGCACAAGATGAGGTGATTTGGTTTCGTTGGAGTAATAACTGTAAGAAAGTAACCTCATGAGAGGACCTCAAGAATCGAATCTTCAAGCACTTCCAACCCACCGGAGAAGGAAGCTTGTGAGCTCGTTTGATTCAGATTCGGCAGGAAGGATCTTCACGAATTATCTGAAGAAGTTTATGAATTACTCGGTTCTATTGCCAGAGATGGCAAAGAGTGTCTTAATGGACGTGTTCGTGATTGGGTTGGAGCCGGAATTAAAAGCAGAGGTGATGAGCCACCCCCCAACATCCTTGGAGCAGTATATGAAGGAGGCACAATTGGTCCCAACATCCTTGGAGCAGTATATGAAGGAGGCACAGTTGGTTAATGACCAAAACATAGCTCTGGAAATAGCCCTAAGCGAACGTCAACGAAGAATCCAGATGGTGGAGTTGAGTTTGATAATGGTATCGAGGGAGACTGAGGTGGCGCTTCAATCTATTATGGGATTCTCCACAAAGGGAACAATTAAGCTGAGAGGCAAGGTAATAGGGCAGAGTGTGTTAATTTTGAATGACAATGGAGCGACTCATAACTTTTGTTAGAATTTGTGGGCTAGGCCCTTAGGGTGTTTATGAAAAAGTTATTTATGGAAAGTCTTATCATAACCAATTTTTTTTATATCTTTGTGTATTCTATTTAATCTCCCTCATTGTACCTTTGTAATTCATCCAAAAATAATAAAAGTAACAATATTGTGATTTTTCTCCCACTACTCGACTTTCCATGTAAGCCTAGTTTTTCGTGTTTATTGCTTTCAATATGATATCAAAGTCGAGCAATAACAAAACCCTAGAAAATAGTCTAGGAGAAACCCAGACCGAACCAAAAGCCATCGCCGCCGCCAAGATCGCTGCCATGGAAAAACTACTCCAACAACTTCAGAAACTGTCTATCTACATAGTGGGCCCACCCTTGTCGCCATCCGCACTACCCTCCGACCATAAACTGCCTCATGCGCCGCTGCATTTTCATCTTACTGCCCAACCCAGCCTCCTTTACATGCCGTTGTCTTTCAAACCATCCAACCCTTCCAGTCAGTCGCAGCCCCACACCACCTATGCTCGCCGGAAAGCAACCCTCTACCGTAAATCTATCAAACCTGTATAGCAAGGCTCCGCTGTTCGTCGACCCTTTATAGCAACCATTTTTCTATGATAATGGGACTGATCAACTCCATAACAGATCGAGAGTTGAAGCGGGCGAGTCTTCGGCACATTCCAAACCAATCGAGTTGCCAATATATTCCAAGAACCAGGTAACTTAGTTCCTTAATTTGCCTTCGAATTATATAATTGGCTCTTTGGGATTGACTACAGAGAATTTTCCAAGTGAGATTAAATGCGTAAAATTATTTTTCATGTTCCCAATTAGTAAAGATGTTCCTTGAAGGTCGCCACCAATTCGAGTTCTTAACTGGAGAGACTATTCGTCCTCCACCGGTGACCACTTGGAACGACTCTGGAAAGGGAAGGACTCACTCATTCAGTCCAGGCTATTTAATAGTATGGAATGTCAGATTGGCAAGCCTCTACTGTACACAGTCACAACAAAAGATCTATGGGATACAACTTAGACCCTTTACTCAAAGCGTCAGAATGCCTTTCGATTATATACACTGAGAAAACAAGTCCAAGATTGCAAACAAGGGACCCTGGATGTGACTTCCTAGTTTAATAAGCTCCCCCTTCTCTAGCAACAGATGGATTTGTGCAGGAGACAGTTTGGGACAAGCCAAATGGCGGTATACAATACGCTAAACTTGAGGAGGCTGACCATATTTATGATTTCCTAGCAGGGCTTAATCCCAAATTTGATACTGTTTGTGACCGTATACTCAGACAAAGACCTCTTCCTTCCTTAATGGAAGTGTGTTTTGAAGTTTGCCTTGAAGAAAACTGTACTAATGTCATGGGTGTACTGACTCTGCTGCCTTTAGTGCTCAATCCTCAACTCATGATAATGAAAAGAATAATGGGAAACCAATCCTTGTTTGTGGGCACTACAAGAAACAATGGCACACCAAGGATTAGCGTTGAAAATTCCACGGTCATCCCCTAGGAGGTAAGAAACGGTCCTCCAATGAGAAACAAAACTCAGGGCATGCCACGTTAGTGAGACTACCATTGCCAACACTTTTAAGTCAATTGGCTCTGCTGCAAGCCAGACCAAGACTCCTACTTGGGTGCTTATTAGTGTTGATGGGAAGAATCCCTAAATTTTAGACTCAAGGGCTACAATCACTTGACAGGTTCCTTGGAGCACTTTATCTCTTATGCCCCTTGAGCTGATAATGAAAAAATTCGTATAGCCGATGGGTCTTTAGCTTGATTGCTGGTAAAGGACAAATAGTTCCTTTTGACAGTCTTGCTCTCCAGAACGTTTTGCATGTGTCTAAGTTATTTATGGGAAGTCTTACCATAAACATTTTTCCTTTTTTTATATCTTTGTGTATTCTATCTAATCTCCCTCATTGTACCTTTGTAATTCATTAGAAGTTATAAAATTAACAATATCGTGGTTTTTCTCCCAGTACTCGAGTTACCACTGGCCTTAACGGAAGAGTTTAAGCTGCAGGTGATACCTGAGACAGACTTGGGAGTTCAATGGAGTAGTGAATTGGGGGCCAATGAGTGGCTGGTTAAGTGGAAAGTGTTGGAATGAGTGGGCTTGGCCCTTGGGGTATTATGGAAAGATTATCGAAATATTTACCCTAATTCCTACATCTTTTCCTTTTTTATTTCCTTGTGTATTCTATTTATTATTTCTCATTGTACCTATTGTAAGATTGATAAAAAAATAATAAGAAAAATATCGTGGTTTTTCTTCAAGTACTTGGGTTTCCAATTAAATTTGTGTTCTTTGTCTCTGCCTTCAGACAACGCCGAGAAATGTATTCCAGTCAATTCTGCCGTCGTCCTCGTCGCCAAAACCCTCACGCCTCCACTCACCGCTGCCGTAGCTACACACGCCGGTTTATTTTCCTCAGAAATTTCTGACCATCCCATTTGACCCTCTTCTTCATTTGCAGCCTATATTGCTCCTCACGCCCCGATTCATGATCTGCCACCTAATTCTGGCTGACCACCACCGTTTCTGCCATCAAAGTCGGATGCCCTGCCACCCACTTACCGTAGTTATCATCTTGATGTTAGGAACCCTCAAATTCACTCAATATTTAAGGTTGGTGGATCTTTGGCACATTTCAACCCTAACGTGCAAGATCTCTCTTTTTCTTTGGTAATAGCTTAACAACAACTGAAAGGGCATTGTCAACAAATTTTAGCAATTGAGGCTACCCTAGGGACGATATCCAACACTCCTGTACTGAAGTATTCTAAGAATCCGGTAACCTCGTTCCCTACTTCATCGTCTTCCTATGTTAATGAGAATGCTAATACAACCACACTTGAAGCTATTGTCCAGTCAAGTATACCTCAGTCCTTTAGTCTCATTAGTATTGATGGTAAGAATCCTTGGATCCTAGACTTTAGTGCCACATATCATTTAATCAGTTCGTCTGAACACTTTGTGTCCTATATTCCGTTTGTTGAGAATGAAAAGATAAGAATTGCTGATGGCTCCTTGGCTTCCATTGCCAGAAAATGGCAGATTTCCCTTTTTGACGGGTTCTCATTACACAGTACGTTGCATGTGCCACGAATTTCAAATAATCTTTTGTCGATTAGCAAGATTACTCGTGAATTAAACTGCCAAGGAACGTTCTTACCTAATTCTATTTCTTTTTAGGACCTGAGCACGAGGAGGATGATTGACACTGTCCGACACAATAAAGGTCTTTACTTGCTTGATGATGATGCCTCTTGTAGGATGAGTCCTTTATCTTCGTACTTTACCACTTCTGAAAAAGATCTTATGCTGTGACATTTCCACACGATCCCAACTTTAATTATATATGAAATACCTATTTTCTCATCTCTTTTCTAAAGTTGATATTTTTTCCTTAGCTTGTGATGTGTGCATAAAAGCTACACAACATCGAGTCTCACTTCCCTCGCAACCTTTTAAGCCAACCTGTCCTTTCACTCTTGTCCACAATGATGTTTGTGACCTTTATTGGTGACCATACTCGTCTTACTTGGGTTTTCCTGATCTCCGACAAATCTGAAGTTACCTCCACATTCCGAGACTTCTATCACACCATAGAAACACAATTCAATACAAAAGTGATAATGGTCGTGAGTTTCAAAACCACTCTCTTAACGAGTTCCTATCTTCTAAAGGAATTGTTCACCAAAGTTCCTGTGCTTACACCCCCAACAAAACGGGGTTGCCGAACAAAAAAATCGTCACCTTTTGGAAGTTGCTCGTTCCCTTATGTTGTCCACTTCTCTTCCTTCCTATCTCTGGAGTGATGTCATTCTCACTACCGCTCATCTCATCAACCGCATGCCTTCCCATGTCCTTCACTTCCAGACACTGTAAGATTGCCCCAAAGAATCTTATCCCTCCACTCGTCTTATCCTTGATGTTCCCCTTTGGGTGTTCGGATGCATTACCTATGTCCATAGCCATGGTCCGAACCAAACTAAATTTACCCCTAGGCTCAGGCTTGGCCCTTAGGTTATTTATGGAAAGATTATGAAAATATTTACCCTAATTCTTAAATCTTTTTCCATAATATGAAAATATTTACCCTAATTCTTAAATCTTTTCCTTTTTTATTCCCTTGTGTATTCTATTTATTATTCCTCGTTGTATCTGTTGTAAGATTGATCAGAAAATAATAAAAAAAGAAAAATATCATGGTTTTTCTCTCAGTACTCGAGTTTCCACGTAAATTTATGTGTTCGGTCTCTATTTTCAATACAAAGGATGTCAGCAAGTTTGATTTTGGTTCTCAAAATATGTATTTTCCAATGTTTAGCAAGTTTGACAGCGTTGAGTTTTTCCTTAACATAATCACAATTTATTTCTCTAATGATAACACAGGTAGTTATAAAATGAAAGTTATTAAAACTAGGAATGGAAAACTCTTAAGTCACCTGTTTACCTAAAGACTTAAGCTAGTGGGTAAAGGAAAATTTAGTTATAGAAATTTAGCAAGTTTGATTTTTGTTCTCAGAATATGTATTTTCCAATGTTTAAGCTAAATGTTTAAGCTAGTGGGTAAAGGAAAATTTAGTTATAGGAATTTAGCAAGTTTGATTTTTGTTCTCAGAATATGTATTTTCCAATGTTCAGCAAGTTTGACAGCATTGACAGTGTTGACTTTTTCCCTAACATAATCAAAATTTATTTCTCAAATGATAACATAGTAGGTTATAAAATGAAAGTTACTGAAACTAGGAATGGGAAACTCTTAAGTCACCGATTTACCTAAAAGCTTAACCTAGTGGTCTTAAAATATTTTGAAGTGAAAATCAATTTTAATTGGGGAGAAAACAACAATTCAGGGGTTTGAACACAGGACCTTCCTAGACAAGTTGCTCTAATAGCATCTTAAATCGTCGATTTACCTAAAAGCTTAAGCTAGTGGATAAAGACAGATTTAATTATATATCACTAACAAAAACTATATATTCTTATTCAGTGAGTGATGAGAAAGACTCAATTTATACAATCGTCAATTAACAATAGAATAAGAAGTATTTACCACAGTTTTGACAGCAAGTATAGTTGATATAAGAATTACCTTATTGTTGTGCACTATAGTCGACAATGGTTCCACTCGATCACCATTTATCTGAATGTCCAGTTTTATCAATTCACTTTCTCTGTACCTGAAAGTTATTCCCCCACCCATCACAAAAATAAATAAATAAATAAATAAATAAACAATCTTAACAATACGTACTATAGCTGCACATCCTTTTTTATTTTGAAAAAAAGATTGGCCTCATTATTAAAATAAGGATGGAGGGTTATATAAAAGTACAAGAGAATTTTACAAAGAGTAAAGATAAAGAAACTAAAATAAGGATCGAGGAGGCACACCCAGACATGTCAACTAGGTTGACACCTCAGTGCCCTCATCATATCCAAGAACGCACCAAACATGGAATAAGAGTGCCTAGACACTCCTAACAATACTGAGTAATCATCAGACAAAACAAAACAAAGCAATAACAAAATAAAGCAAAAATGTGACAGCTTCAAAACTTGTTCAAAAAGAAAACTTGAAAGGAAACAATGGAAAAACAAGTAGTAGGAGGTCTTCAGCAACTTCTTCATGGAGCTTGAGGATCTTGGCCTGCTAAATTAAGATGGAGATCAGAAATGCACCGAAAAAGCCAAGTACAACAACTGTAAGAGCTATCAAGGCTGTGAGATGAAGGCCGGCCAATTTGAGCACAAGTCCTTGATGGAGTATTTATTAAATTCCTTGTTCAAAGTGCACCAAGTGGCAGCATTTCTTTTACCAATGTCTAGTCGTTCAGGCCAGCCCATTGCCTTGACGTGGAAGATTTGTTGATTGCGTTCAAACTAAAGTTCCACGAACAAGGCTTTAGACATGTTTTCCCAAAAAAATCTCAAACTCTTCATCAAAACCAGACCCCTAAGCAACTGAGTTTAGTGAAACATCAAAAACCCAAGCAACTCTGAAAAGAGAAGTTCCCCCAACAGTTGGCTGAATAAGAGGGAAAACCAAGGGTAGAAGGCAGTTATTAGGGAGTTTTCTCTGCATAACGAGGAATAACTATCCTTGGACTACTGGATTTCCACAAAGCTTTGTAAATCCCCCTATCCAACGAGGATGAGGGAGATAGGTGGGCCTAGAGAGATTTAACTGAAAAACTGCCGGATGGATCTGATGACCAATGTCTTCTGTCATCCGAATCTACCACCCTTTTACGTGAGAGTAGGTGAAGCAAAGATTGGAAGTCTGAAATTTCTTCCTCTTTTAAAAGTCATAAAAAAAACAATTCACCAAGACATGGTGGAATAGTCCCACTGTGCAGCGACAAAACCACTTGGTAGCAAGGCAATTCTAAATAACTTTGGGATTTGAAGATTAAAGGAAATATCTTCGATTCCAAAAATCAGACCAGAAATCAATTTTGTTGCCGTTTCAGATCTTGAGTAAGGCCAAGGATTCCACCTTCCTCGAAGCTGTTGAGATGCTAATCCACCTTTAGTAATCACAAACATTCATTTCCCTTATTCATTGATTTCTTGCGTATCCTTCAACAGTTTCTCGACGTTTTTGCTCATAATCAACATTGTTAAATGGTAAAAAAGAGAACACTAGGTTTATATGAAAAACCCTAGAACAGGGAGAAAAAACCACAATACACTTTTTATTGTTTTCACATACTATGAAAGATACAAGAGAAGACAACTTTATAGGCTCTAGCAAACACTGATAGAGAGAAATAAACTTAGGGTAAAATAAAATACTAAAATACCCTCGGGGCTATAAACTATAAACAAAGCCGCTATTTCCATCAAACATCATTTCTTTGAGGATCTTGAGATCCTCATTCCTGTCTAATCATTATTCCAACTGTTTTTGTGTCATTCTCCTCATTTGCTTGGGATGAACGTGCTTTGGTGCCCATTATTAGGTTTCCACCATAGCTTCTGCACTAAGAAAAAGCCATCAGTGCAAAAACAATATAGGGGAAATGCTCTTTTGGCTGATTCAAGGGCACTGATATCCTCTCCTCCAAGCAAACTTCTATTGCTAAAATGAACCCTGCATAAACCTCACCCCTCCCCCTGTTCATAAACTTGTACATACTCCCTTGCACAAACCAACTGTCAAAGGTGAAATTCCCTTCTGACCCCATTTTTATTCCGCCTCTCATAGGTATGCAAAATAGGCCTTGCAACTTGCTGTAGAAGGTCCCCTCTTTTATTCCTCCTTTCTATCAATTTCTCCATTGCAATTACTTTGTTCCTTGTTTGTAGGAATGGGCTAATTTCTATTATCATTGTCAATTAAGGAGGATTCTGATTTCTAAATATAAGAAATGTTCAAAATAACAAGAACAAGATTTCTTCCTCATAAATGACAATGTTGACATATCCAACAAGAATGTAACATGTGAAGCCAATAATTATCCTATTACGCCAAAAAGCAAAAGCACACTAGGAATAATGATTGCGTCCGTCTCAAAAAAGAAACACACTCTAATTTAGAAAGTGTATATTAAAATTTTGTACTTTTACCCAGTAAACGAGTACTCCATGCTTGCATAACCTTTGCTTCTGGATTTCAGTTGATCAAAGAAATCACCTACCATCTGAAGAGAGGGAAGTAAATAAGTATAAATAGCTACCACAAAAATAAAACAAGAAAAAGAGAGAAAAAATATCGGGATTTGAGAATAAAAGTTCATAGATGTTGAAATTTTCAGTTTCTTTTAATTAAAATTACTTAATCATTTTCATTTCTTTTTTAAGTTCCTTTTAGTGTTATTAGATTTCATTTTCAGTGTTTTTCTAATCACTTTCAGTTTTGCATTTAATATTTGTTAGAATTAGTGGGCATAAGCCCAAGGGTAGATTTGCCCTAATATTCTTTCTTTCTTTATAATAAACTTGTCTATTTATTTCCCCCCATTGTATCTTTTGTGAATATGAAAAAATAAAAAGAAAAGTTTGATCGTGGTTTTTCTCCCAATTCTCAGGTTTCCACGTAATTTGGTGTTATTTTTCATTTTTAACGCTTTCAATATGGTAACGGGGAGGGATAACAAAGAAACCCTAGACACCAATATTGATGGACCCAAACAGAGAAAAACCACCAGACAGCCACCGCCCGGATCAGCGCCACTGTTGCCACCACCATGGACAACCTGCTCCGTCAACTTCAGACACCGCCGGCGAGAAGCCAGCTACACCACTTAGGGGACTTTACCAGCAGTACGAGCCAAGTGGATCCGTACACAAACCGTCGCCTATTAACTCTGAAGTTCAGCTAGTGCTATCCTAGTCGTACTGCTCTGTCCAATCGCAACACCCTTTTGTTCAGCTGCCAGTCCACGCACCACAAACCTGCCACTATCAAACACGTTTGTCCATGCGCTGCCGCCAATTAACATGTTTGGCAAATAAAGCATCTTTTGATGAAGTTCGTAACATCCCTATTGAGTTGTGGCCAAAAGAATTTAGAGCAAATTACAGCCAAAGTTTTTTCTCGACTAAAATGTCCTGCCAATCCACTAAAGTGTGCTTCTTTAATTATTGCCTCTCTTAAAGATGTATGGGGAACACACAAAACATCACCTTTGAAGAGAAAGTCATTAACAATGTGGTAATCTTTGCAAGGCTTATTATGGTTAGAGCAAGTTTCCCAAATACTTTTAAAAGCAGTGTCAGTAGGGTACAATGTAGGGATGTGATAAAAGGCAATTACTTGAGATTGGAGTATGGTGAGAAGTATACCCTTTTGGTTGAGAGCATCGGCAGCCTTAGTTTTACCCAAAGTATGTTTAATTACAAAATCGAATCTTTGCAAGAATTGTAGCCATCTAGCATGCATTCTACTAATTGTTTTTTGGGAATTCAGAAATTAAGAGAAAAGTGGTCAGTAAGCAAAATAAATGTCTTCTTCAAGTCTGGACCGGCAAGAATATGAGACACATTATTCTTAAAAACACGATAAAAAATCCAACAAAAATTGAATGCTTGGAGAAGGCTGAACCAACATTTAGAAGCAAATACACAATCAAATAAAAGGTGTTGGAAGTTTTCCATGTTATTAACACAAAGGGGGCAGGCATGAGGTGAGAGGGTATGGGAGGAAAGCTTTCTTTGAAGTACTGAGGCACAGTTTAAATTTTCGAAGAGCATAATCCATATGGAAACATTTATCCTTCTTGGGCTGTTAGATTTTCAAAGCCTTTTGTACAAAGAACTTTCCAAAGGAGAAGATGTCAAAAGATGCTTAACTAGTGATTTTACCGAGAAGGAAACTGAGGTTTCAAGGAACCAAAACCTTTGATCCGGAAAGGAGGCTAGCTGTGAAGAAGAAATCTGACTCAACAAGGTCTGAAAATCTAAAATTTCCTCATCATTTAGCGATCTTCTGAAATAGATGGACCAAAAGTTGGTCGAAGAGTCCCAATGATCTGAGACAGACCCATTTGGATTGAGTGCGATCCTAACCAATCTTGGAAATTTACACTCCAAAGTGATAGTGTCCATCCAAGGGTGCTTCCAAAACAATATTCTGCTGCCATCACCTAATTTGAAAAAAGCCAATGATTCAATTTTGCGCCATTGCGTTGATGTGCAGTGCTGTTTCCTTTAATAACAAAGACTAAGATAGGTGCTGTTTTTTATGGCAGGAACTCCTTACCATTAATTACTGAAAAAAGTTGTTTTCCTTTATTAGGGTTAGGTTTTGTTTCGCAGGAGTTGCCTATAGGTAAAAGAACTACACGACGACTCATCCAATCAAATTCAATAGTGTTAGCTCTACCTCTATGAATGTAATCTATGTCATATTGCCAAGATTGTCAAAGAAGGATGTGGCAAACATCCATATCAAGAACATCACATATAATTTGGCCTTTATAGTGCTGTCCTATTGATAAAGAAATAGTACAAACCTCACTGACAGTAGCTTCTCCTCCCTTTTTTATCGAACTAACCTTATAGGAATTCGGGTGTGGGTCAATTTTTAAATTTAGGGCAGAAACTAGTTTTTTAGACACTAAATTTTCACTACTACCACTATCAATGATAATTTGACACACTTTACCGTTAATGGTGCATCTTGTTCGAAAAAGGGAATTCCTTTGAAGTATTTGTTCAGCAGTAGGAGTGAAGAGAATTCTTTGAACTACACAAGATAGTTGATCTCCTTCATCCGATGTTGAGATCTCATAGATGTTGTCATCTCAGTCATCTTCTTATTCTTCTTCGATTGTCAAAGTTCTTCTTTAAGAGCACTAATTGGAGAGGTGTCCTTGTTGTCTGCATATGAAACATTTACCCAAAGTAGTACGGTTATAAACGTTGTAAACCTTATTTTTTGTAGTATTTTCACCTGATTTAGTAGCTGTTATCTTTGGTGGGTTGTCATCTTTCTTAGTGGGCTATGAGGATGTGAAGGAGCTTCCTTGTTGAAATTTTCTAAATTAATTAGTTGGGTTAGTTCTTTGCTGGGTTGTCATCTTTCTTAGTGGGCTATGAGGATGTGAAGGAGCTTCCTTGTTGAAATTTTCTAAATTAATTAGTTGGGTTAGTTCTTTGCTGTTTGTCCTTGTTCTTTCTTTGACAAGTCTTGGTTTTCTTGCTCTCTTCACTATCTTCAATCTTGGAAGCCAAGGAGATGGCATCTGAAAGAAAAGTTAAAGGATGTAAGTTTACAATACCTTATTTTCATCTCTTAGACCATGAATAAACATGAAAAACTGTTGGTGTTCAGTTTTAGGAAGGTTATTTTGAGTGCCAAGTCTATAGAACTCCTCTGTGTAATCCATGATGCTTCGTGAGCCTTGATGACACTATTGATACTGATTGTAAAGTAGTTGCTGGTAGTTGATTGGTAGGAAACTCTTCTTCATTAGACGTAACATCTTTGGCCAACTTCTTATTAATTGCTTATCGAAGGGTCATCTGTTATTTTGTAATTGATCCCACCAAGAACTTGCGCCACCTTGGAGCTTGAGAGCAACTTATCGGACCTTCTTGTGTTCGGGTGTATTGGCATAGTCGAAAAAATTCTCTACGTTCTTGACCCAATCAAGAAACTTCTCCACGTCCATTCGAGCATTGAAGGTAGGAAGATCCACTTTCATACGTATTTCTCGATCCTCTTGAAAATATGGTTGAAAACCAAGCCCTCATTGCGGTTCTTGATGAATGTTCACCATGCTGTATTCATTGGAAGAGTCAGAATCGTCTAACAAATATCCAGGTAAGTTGTTCCCATATAGCCAGATATTGTGGATGTGAACAAGTTGATTTCTTGGTTGTCCTTGGTTTGCAGCTGGGTTTCTTGGTCCTTGCCTTTCTTGGTTTGCTGCAATTGGGTTTCTTGGGGGTTAGATTGCTTCTTCTAAAGGTTGGGCATGGAATCGAGTAAAAAGATTAGTCAAATGTACCAATGATTGCTCTATATACAACTGTCCTTTTCAAAGTTCTTCAATATCTTGTTCGGCCAACTGCAAGTGTTGGTTTAAGGAGGTTTCCGCATCCATGGTTGTGAATAGTAAGATCCAATTTTTTTGTGGGAAGGGTGAGCTAGGATCACGCTCTGCTACCAATTGATGCTACTATTGTGAAGCTTAGGAAAATTATGAATAATTCTTCTGATATTTTTTATTAATGAGAGGAGAAGCCTTTTACAGGCTGGAAGTTTACAAGAGTTTGTTGAAGTTAGTTATTTTAGAACTAACTTTGGAACTGAGTTAGCTATTTTAGAACTAACTCAAGATATAAGAATTAACTAAAGAATAACTAATCTCAACATACAAGAATGATAATTCAAGATACTAAAAAATTAGTTAAAGAAATATTAACGAACTTAAAGAAACATCGAGAAAGGAGGATGTTCTACATCAAAGAGGTACTTACTTATAGACTTGCCGCCTAGTTTTGAGGTAGATCTTGGGATTAACAAAGTGTGCAAGTAAAAGAAATCATTATACGGTCCTCTAAAGCCTAGTTTGAACGTTTAGAAAAAGCAGTCATGATCTATGGATTTAGTCAAAGTCAAGCCGATCATACTATGTTCTATAAACATACAGGAAAGGACAAGGTTATGGTTTCGATAGTTTACGTTGATGAAATCATTCTTACAAGCAAATATGAGACAGGACTGACTTTCGTGAAGAAAATATTAGCTGATGATATTTTTTAAACGAGAACTGATATCTTTATTAATAGTCAAAAGGAGAGACAAGCTCAAACTATCAGAGGGTTATAGAAGAGATAATGATTTCCAAATCAAAGACCTAGGAACTTTAAAATATTTCCTAGGCATGGAGTTTCCCAAGTCTAAAAGTGACATTCTTGTTAACCAAAGGAAGTACATCCTTGATCTACTAAAAGAAACAGACTTACTTGGCTGCAGGGTACCTAAAACTCCCATTGAGTAGAACCTGAAATTGGAAGCTGCTACTGAAAAAGAAATAAAAGAAAAAGAAAAGTATCAGAGACTTGTGGGGAGACATATATCTCTCACACACATCCTGACATCACTTTGTAGTTAGTATGGTAAGTCAGTTCATCCATGCTCCTGGACCAGCTTACTTTGATGTTTATAGAATCCTAAGATATTTGAAAGTTACTCCAGGAAAAGGCATATTGTTTAAAAAACATGACCGCCTATAAATGTCAAAGTGTACACTAATGCTGATTGGGCAGGTAGCACAACTCACAGAAGATCCACTTCGGGTTATTGCTCATTTGTTTGAGGAAATTTAGTTACTTGGCAAAGTACAAAGCAGAGCGTGGTTGCAAGAAGTAGTGTAGAAGAAGAATTTAGGGCATTTGGATAAGAAGACTATTGGAAGATTTGACATTCTCCCAAACAATGCCTATGTGCATGTATTGAGATAACATGGCAACAATTTCTATTGCCCACAATCCAATCCTTCATGATAGAATGAAACATATTGAAGTTGATAAACACTTCATAAAGGAGAAGATTGTTCAAGGAATGATATGCATCCCTATCTTCCAACAACAGAAAACTGCAGATGTGTTAATAAAGGTCTTCCAAAGTGGCAATTCAATAACTTAATTGACAAGCTGGCTATGGATGATATCTTCAAACCAACATAAGGGGGAGTGTCGAATATTTCTTTTGTTCATTCTTTCCTTTATTGTTAATATTTTCATTGTATGTAAAGATATATTTGTGTATTTATATTTTTCCTTATTTTGTATTTTCCTACTTTGTATTGGGTATTTCTTCTATTAAAGAAAACCCTTTTCTTTCTATGTGAAATAAGAGAATACATTTTAGACAAGAACAACCCACCCATTACAAATAAGGAAAACATAATTTTCGCAAATCTAATACAACTAATACGATAAAATATAATATAAAAAAAGAAATAATCATATGTTCCATGTATTCATGTTGAAGAAGTATATTCTGAATCCTTTCAATGTATTACAAGCACAGCCAGTGAGATTGAAGGAGAACCTATCCTATGAGGAAGAACCAGTGAAGATCCTAAACAGAAGGGAACAAAGGAATTAACCTATACTTTCACCCAATTACCCAACAATCTAAAAAAGTTCAACAACTAAAGGACCTGAACTAAAATTCCAATGTTCCTGAAATATTACATGATACAACACAAGATGATATGGATAGGCACATTGACGTAAGGAAAGGTGTTCGCTCATTACAAATAAGGAATGAGAATAATAATAAAAAAGAAAAATATTGACAATAAACTTACTTCTGCTAGTGGTAGTGCATAAGTGATTGACGCTCTAACTTCTGTGATAAATTTCATTTCTTGAAACTCCCCTCTTCTTTCCTGAGCTAATTCCATCAGGGGTCCAATATACTCTTTTGGTGTAAGCATCTCAATCTATAATTAGATTGAAACAACATATCATGTTATAACATACAATAACTCAGTATGATAAGTGCATCCGAGCATAGAAGAAGACCTTCACAAATGGCTCTTCAATTGACCTCCTTTTTCCAGGCTCAGGAAGTAGGGATGGATTTGAGCATTCAACCTTAAGAAATGAAAAGTTTGTCATAAGGTTACCATGAGATAACAAAAAGTTTTAATTTCCAAAGGTAAATAATTATTTGTCCCATCTTAAGTTATGCACACATACCCACATATGCACAATTGCATTCAATGAACAAAAAGATTATATAACTCTCTTGTATTTCCCTTGTTTACATCTTCTTTATTGTTCTCTTTGTATAGCTCTCTTGTACTTTGGGTTCTTATTAACAATGAAATTTTTTCTCCTTTTCAAGAAAAAAAAACAAAAAGATTATAGAGGAAGGAGCCTTAATATTCCTACATTGGTAAATGGAGAAACAAGTGAAGTGTATAAGTTCAATCTTAATTTTATAGGCATTCTAATGAAAAGGATTCTCGCTCCCTTTGTTGTAAGCTGTCTTTCATTCTCTTTGTTGTAATAGGCATTCTAATGGGATATGAAGTTCTGGTGCTATGAGGGTGTCAACCTAGTTGAGATGTCCAGGTGCACCTTCTGATTCCCCTAGTTTTTTCTTTTTGCTCTTTGTATAATTCTCTTGAAATAAGTTGTCTCCGTTTCAAAAAAAAAATCTTAATTTTACAGAAGTGTTGGTTAAATTGAAAGATGGAGTGGAGCAAACATCAGCTATCACCAAACACCAGTAAAGTGTCACCATAAACAAAAAAAATAGTAAATAATAAAAATTAATTCACTCTTTAATTGAAACGCATTTCACTTTAGCTTATTTTATAAAAGTGAACTGTCTACTTATATCTTTGATTTATTAGTCGCCTCATTGGATTAAAAGTTCCAATATTTTTGTCAGGTCCTCTCCCTACCCCTTTTTCCAAGGTTTAATTATGTGAAGGTACATGAACGTTAAGGTTGTATTCAACCCAAGCTTTTGAGTTTTGCAAACAAAGTTTTTTGAGTCATCAAGATTATTGAGCACTTGAATAGAACTTGAAGTCACATGTTGCTCCAGATTCACAATAAAAACAAGTAGCATGACATACTATTTCCATTCTTCCCACTACCATAGGATAATGAAGCATAAGTCTTGGAATAGAGGAGAAAATTACAGTATCACCGTTTACACAGTTAACTCTATATACAACACTTGGAGCAGTTGTTATCAGGCTTAGGTTGTATTCCCTTTCAAGTCTTTCCTGTATAAAAGAGCCATTTGTAAGCATGATAGCTAGAGCAAAATAAGAAGGCATTCTCTCACTTCATTCTATACAATAGAATTCAATACATATAGACATACATGGAAACCCTAAATAAGGACTAGCAAATCACAATAGAGGACAAAAGACTAAAAACGTTCTATAGTGACATTTATACCATAACACTCCCCCTCAAGCTAGAGCATATACATATATATTAGTCAAGCCCAGCTTGTTGCATAAATACTCTACTCGAATTCCATTCAAAGTTTTTCTAAAACTGTCTCCTAATTGTTCTCCAATCTTCAAATATCTAATAGACTCTAGACCTTGTATTTTTTCCCGAACAAAATGACGTGTACAAAGTTTCCTCTTATTTCTCTTAGAAAGAAAAGGGTTTTCTTAAATAGAAATACCCAATACAAAGTAGGAAAATAAAAATAAATAAATACACAAATATGTCTTAGATACAATGGAAATATTAACAATAAAGGAAATAATCAACACTCCACCTCAAGCTGGTTTGAAGATATCATCCATAGCCAGCTTGTCACTTGGACTCAAAAAGACAGGGTGCAGCTTGTGGGTCATTACTCTGAAGCTAAAATCTCTTATTAGATCTTCCTTATGCAATTTTGGGTTCCCAGGAACAATGAGGTGTTCTTTATTTTTAAAGGAAACAAGTCTCTTTATTAATTAATTAAAATAATGAGACTAATGCTCAAAGTACAGAAGGATAATTCAATTATTAGAAGAAATTTAGGGTTCCTAGACATCTCAATTAGCTTGACACTCCTTTAGCGCCTTCATCACGCCCTAGATGTCTCTGATACCATGTTGTAGTTACAGTGAAATATGAAATAACTCCCTTCCTTCTATAAAATAGAGTTCAATGTATAGAGGCATACATGGAAACCCTAAATAAAGACTAGTAAATTACAGTAAAGAACAAAAGACTAAATAGCTCCTATAGTTATATATATACTATGACAACTATAACAATAAGAAAAATTTTCTTTCAACGCTGAAAATACAAACTAAGGATAAGAAGCAGACATATTTCTTTCCGAAAAGATAAAAGGAAACGAACCTGGACAATTTCCATGTGAAGAAGACCCAAGAAACCACACCTGAAGCCAAAACCCATTGCGCTGGATGTTTCAGGCTCAAACTGTATGAAGTTGGAGTGTCAGAATGATTAAAATTCATATTAGATATTGTTGCAATCAATCAGATTGGCGATTTCCCATCCTGCTATGGTATGAATAATAGGAGGTATTGATTGTAAATAAGATAATTAGCTGTAGAAACATCAAGGATTTTATATTATTCCCAATATAATTATTTCCTTTTATGAATAACCTTTCTTTCTCCTATATACAAAGACTACGTATCTTACACTTCAATCGTTGGAATAACAAAAGAAAAATGATTCCATGATACAAAAAGAATAGAAGTTTGCTATAAAAAACCTATTGTCGAACTAAATGCTAAAAAGTTCCTTTGGCATAAGAATATGAACTAGCTAATCCTCCCCTGTAATTATTTTACAATTTCTACACCTTCTCACCGATCTAATCCGGTTAAGCAGATCAAATTATTGAGCAATTTAAACTATGTAAAGAATCAACTTAAAATTGAAATATAAAAAATAAAATAGATGGTTCAATAACCTTCAACGCAGCATCATTAAGTTGTAGCTTTTCAAGGGCATCGCGTAACTCTGGGAACCTGAAAATGTAAAACACAAAAATTTAGATTAAGAAGAAAACAAGACAACCATAATTTTGTAAAATTCAGAACATAGTAAATAAATGAGAATAAGTAGGGGATCAATACTGGTCTGCATCAACCGGAAAAAGGCCACAGAATACCATTGGTGTGGCCTCCTCATATCCAGGTAGAGAGTCTTCGGCTTTTCTGCCATGGTGAGTAATGGTGTCCCCGACTCTTGCATCAGCTACTGATCTTATAGAAGCTGAAAGATAGCCAACCTGGAAATGAAAAGGGCAACAAAATAGAAGAATAATATTGAAATGAGCAGGCAACCCAAATAATCAAGAAAACAAAGAGTAGAAAGGTAAGTTTTCCCTCTCTCCTCTCTCCTCTCCCCTCTCTCCTCTCTCCTCTCTCCAGCCCAAACCATGTTCGCCAGCCAGTCTTTATTTTTCAGATAAGTCTCAAGAGTTAGTATGGAAGTTGTCAGCTGCAAATTAAATCAATAAAGAAACGGAGACAAAAACTTCTTTATTAATAAGAACTCAAAGTACAAGAGATTTATACAAAGAGAACAATAAAGAAGTAGTAATCAAGGGAGTCCTAGAGGGATCAGGAGGCACACCTAAACATCTCAACTAGGTTGACATTCCCATAGCGCCAAAATCATATCCGAGTACAACCAATCAAAACAATAAAGAAAACATAATCAAAGCAGCCAGTTTAGTACAAAGGTCCAGAAAAGTATATGGGACCAGAAGAAACAACAAGAAGACACTAATAAGGGGGGCCAAAAGACAATCTAAAGCAGGGGCGGTCTTTCAAGGCTTCGAAAAGCAGTAGAAGGCTACAAACTGTATAATCTGCAGACATTGAAACTGAGGCAGCAAAAGATTAGGCAGGTTGAGAAAGAAAGGCAGCCCAATTAAGGAAAATATCTTTTATTACGTCTCTTGACTCCACATATATTCCTCACTTTGTTCATGAAGCTTTATCTCATCCTCTGGTGAAATGCAATGATTGAGGAGATGACTGCTTTAGATGATAATGGTACTTGGGATTCGGTATCTCGTCCTGCAGGAAAGGTCATTGGTTATAAATGGGTGTTTGCTGTCAAGATGATCCTGATGGAACAGTGGCTCGATTGAAAGCTCGCCTTGTTGCCAAAGGTTATGCTCAAGTCTATGTAACTGATTATTTAGATAAATTTTCTCCCATTGCCAAATTAACTTTCATTCGCTTATGTCTTTCCATGGCTGCTACCCATAAATGGTCTTTACATCAACTTGACATTAAGAATGCTTTTTTGCATGGTGATTTTCAAGAGAAAGTTTATATGGAACAACCACCTGGGTTTTTTGCTCAGGGGAAGAGTGATAAAGTATGTCGCCTTCGAAAATCTTTGTATGGTTTGAAACAAAGTACTCGTGTGCGTGGTTTGGTAAGTTTAGTCAAGCTCTTGTATGCTTTTGTATGCAGAAGAGTACATCTGATCATTCGGTTTTCTACCGTCAATCTGATAATGATATAGTTCTACTAGTTGTATATGTTGATGATATTGTTATTACTGGAAATGATGCATTGGGTATTTCGTCTCTCAAAACTTTCCTTCAGAGTCAGTTATATACGAAAGATTTGGGACAATTGAAATAATTTTTGGTGATGAGAAGCAAGAAAGGTATTTATTTTTCTCAACGAAAATATGAACTTGATTTGATGTCTGAGATAGGAAAATTAGGAGCCAAACCAAGTGGCACTCCCATGATGCCAAATCAACATCTTGTTAAAGAAGGAGAATTATGTAAAGATCCTAAGAGATATAGGAGATTTGTTGGGAAGTTGAACTACTTAACAGTGACTCGACCAGACATTGCTTATTCTGTAAGTGTTGCAAGTCAGTTCATGTCATCCCCTATAGTGGATCATTGGGCTGCAGTAGAGCAGATTTTGTGCTATCGAAAAGCTGCTCCTGGACATACGATTTTATACAAAGATCATGGACATACGAGAGTTGAATGTTTTTCTGATGCCGATTGGGTGGGATCTCGTGAGGATAGGAGATCAACTTCTAGATATTATGTCTTTGTAGGTGGAAACTTAATATCATGGAAGAGTAAGAAACAAAATGTTGTTTCTCGTTCGACTGCTGAGTCAGAATATAGAGCTATGGCACAGTTTGTGTGCGAAATAGTATGGATTCACAAACTATTATCTGAGATAGGCTTCAATATTACCGTGTCAACTAAATAATTGTGTGATAATCAAGTTGCACTTCACATTGCATCTAATCCAGTATTTCATGAACGAACTAAACATATTGAGGTGAATTGTCACTTCATTCGTGAGAAAATCCAAGATGGGTTGGTGTCCACATGATATATAAAGACTGGAGAACAATTGGGAGATATTCGGACTAAAACTTTAAATGGAACAAGGATAAGCTATCTGTGCAACAAGCTGGACATGATCGACATATTTGCTCCAGCTTGAGGAGGAGTATTATGATATATATATATATATATAATATATTTATAAACATATGTCCTTTATTGTAATTGTACATAGTGTCTAGGGTTTATTTTATTCTCTATATAGATATGTAACTTTCCTTTGACTCAATATAATAAGAAATATACTACTCTAAATTTTGGATTATAGTATCATGTGTAAGATATACAATAAATTAAATTTTTACACCCGACTATGGAGAACAGTGATGCTAAAAAAGAAAATTGCAGTTAATTTCAACAGAGAAACAATAGTTCAATCAATCATCTACCTCTCCAGCATAAAGTTCCTCCACTTCCAACTGATTGGGAGATAAAACTCCAACTTCATCAGCAAAATAATCCTGTCAATATAGTGGTTTTAAATTAAATGTATTAGAGAAAAGGAACTCCATTAACAGAGTGTTGCAAGAAACAAAAGACCCTAATTTACTTTCAGCTGAATAAATACAAGACAGTATTTTGAGAGTCTAGAGAATTACCTTGTCACTTGCCATGAAATATATTCTATCGCCTCTCTTTATTCTCCCATCAAGCACTCGAAAATAAACTATAACACCCCTATATGGATCATAATAACTGCACAAAAACAAGGTAGCCTCACAAAAGATCCATCAAGTTCATCAACATTTAGATTTTACTGGCAGAACAATGAAAGTCCAAGCATTCCTATCAGCAAACTATTTAGTTGGAATTTCTTCTACTTGTGTGTATATTAGTTGTTAACATTTAGTCTTTCGTGTAATTATCCTCTCTTAAATCACTAATCGACTAAAAATCTGGTGTAAACTACCAAAGGGATTTTGAATGAATATCATTCTACCTATTCTACCTCCCAAAGGGAGAGCAAGGCTTTATTTATAGAAGATTTAATACACAGTTAGTTACTAAGTAAGTAACTAACTGAATTGTTTACACCATAATCCACCCCTAACACTAGACTCGTCCTCGAGATGGGTCAGCAATCTGGAACTCATCTGGGGTGTGGTATTTCTTTAAGTCAGCCACAATAAAAACTGGGTTGATATTCAACTCTTCTGGCAGTTCAATCTTGTAGGCATTAGAATCATATTTTGCTAACGCTTTGCAAGGGCCAATCTGCTTATCATTCAACTTCCCGTAAGTTCAGTTCGGGCTGGGAACATATTTTATATTAAGTGTGCCATAACAAGGTCTCTTTTTATCTTTCTCTTCTTTATAGGATGTTGTATTTTTTATGAAGTGATCATAGACTTCTTTATGAAGCTTCTGTACACGGTCTGTCATATCTTCCACTTCATTTTGTATATCCACACCCAGTGGCGGAGCCAGAAAATTTATTGACAAGAGGCTTTCAGTTGTAACCTAGAGAAAAAATAAAAGTCTGGAAAAAAACTACATAAGGAAGACTTGAACTCTGGTTGGAAGAGGGGCTGACAAAAATAGTTACCACTAAACTGCCTACAAATATTAAATATTAAATGGTTTTGTTTATATATATTATATAAAGACAATAAAGTTGACGGGGGCTCAAGCCCCCTGGGCCTATACTAAATTCGTCGGTGTCCACACCAATAGGTAAGTTGGCTATATCAAAAGTGAGTCTAGGAGCTTTAGCGCAGACAACATCGAAGAGACCTTTGTCGGTGGTTCTAATCTTCATATTACTAAAGTCAAATTCAACATGTGCGAGAGTCATGTCTCATTCTTTTGGATGTGCTCCACTAAGCATCAAATTAAGTTCCCTAACGACCTATTAGTAACTTTGGTCTGACCAGCAATTTGAGGCTGTGTGATGGTGCTCAATTTGAGTGTAGTATCAAATTTCTTCCAAACAGTCCTCCAAAAGTGGCTAAGGAATTTAACATCCCTGTCTGAAACAATGGTTTAAAAATTTCATGAAGTCTCACAATTTCTCTAAAGAAAAAGGTGGCACCATAAACAACATCACTACTACCATGACAGCATCAAATCCCCTTTGAGTCTTAGGCAAGCCAACAACAAAATCAACTAAGAGATCTTCCCAAATATTCATATGAAAAGATAGTGGAGAATATAGGCCAGCATTAGTTGTAGTCCCTTTGGCTCTTTTTTTTTTTTATTTTTGAAACGGAGACAAGCTTGTTAATTAATAAAGAAAAATGAGACTGATGCTCAAAGTACAAAAGAATTATACTAAGAGCAAAAAAAGAAAAGACAAAAACATCCAAACAAACTGCCCAAAGATGATCTCGGCCAATACAAGGGAAAACGACCAAAACAAATAAACAAATGCAAAGAACAAGCTAAAAAGGCAAAATTGAACAGAAAAAATGAAGTTAAAACAGAACCAAAACAAAGAGATCTAAATACAAAGCACAACAAAATAACTCTCTCAAAAGGAAACCATTCGGATCTAGAGACTAGCAAAAAGATGCAACCGGTGATCTCAAAGCTACCTTGCCAAAGTAGTCCAAACCCAAAAAAGGAACAAAACAATCTTTCAAAATATCAGCATCAGCAAAAGGTTGTACTTCCATTACAGCACCTCAACACACCATGTTGAATCTTCAAAGACAAAGTTTGATGTTCCAATTGAAAACTCATCCCTCATTAGTGTAGAAATATTAAAAATATTCACCAAAATATTTCTCCCATAAGCCACTTTAATAGATTCCAGCACCTTTTTCAACCATAACACGATTCATGATGAACAAGATAATCTCAGAGTATAAGCTTGGGAAATATTAGAAGAGCAACTATAGTTTCTGGCAATCAAGACTTCTAAAGATGAGTTGCACAAAAGATTAATATTTTCGCCTTCTGAACTAAATACTTCTTGGGAGTACCTTGGAAAGCCAGTAATACTTTACCATAGGAACCACGAGCAAACGTTTTCTTCAACACATACCTCAATACTGAAGGTGAATGCTCAAATAGTTGATAATCTGAACTAGGAACATGAGAAGGAAATGATTCAAGCAAACCTTTAGTGAAGCCTTCAAGATTAAAGCAGTGATCTTTAGCTTCAATCTTTTTTTTCTTTTTTGAAACAAAGAAAAGTCATTCCACCCAAGTCATCCCGAGCAAAGCCATTACACAAACTTTCGACTTCTCTTTCTGCTTTCTCTTACTATATTGGAGGTCAAACAACATGGGAGGACTGAATTGATAATTTAAGCCAAATAATTCCACAATCATCGACTATTGTCAATAAATCCTTTGGCAGATCCAAGGGAACTTTATTTGGAAGGAAGCCTCCACCCCTTCAATTTCAGAGTCTAATTTAATGTCAAACGCGCTGAGAGCACCGACTGATTCTTCATTACTAACAATGAATGTAGAGGAAATATCAAGTTGGTTCTTGAAAGAATAATCAGCTTTGCAGGGGGAGCCTTGCAAAATAAAAACCTTTGTGTTAGTGATGGTGGATTTAGAAAAATTGAAAAGCTCAAATGTAGAACCTGCGTTTGCTGACCCAATGAAGCATTCAGGGGCCTTAACTTTAGAGTTGTATACTTCCAGAAGATTCGGGTTTTTATCAGAAATGGAGTGCTTGATGGGATAGATCCGAAGAGAGTCCAAAGGGGGAACTTTAAGGTCACATGCCCCATTTAATTTCAATTTTAGTAGGGCAGTCCAAACATTGTCGAAGGAGGTTTGCTTGCAGATGTAATGTTTGAAAATTTTTGGAACATGAGATGATTTACCTCCTTTGGCACACTTGAAATGATTGCAAATTCCATAATCTGGAGAAAGATGGGCCCCTGCACTCCTAGAAGCTTTCTGGTTCATTCTTCAATTTTGTGCGAGGTACTTCTTGTCTCAAAGAAGTGGAGAACCCGGAAGATGAAATAATGGAAGTTGAATCAATCACCAGTGTAAGCAATGCTAAAAATCAACCAAATTGAGGTAGAAGAGTTCCAAACAGAGAGAGAAACTAGAGGATAGTGATTCTCTCAATCCAGATATTTCCAAGCTCTTTTCCTCCCTAGGAAAAGAGAGTTTGTGCAAGCCAGCAAGTATCTTCCCCTCTCAAGAGTTCATTTCATTCTTAGCAGCCTGCAAAATTGAATTGATCTAAGGCAGAGATAGCTAGGATGATGATTATATCGTGGAACACTCTAGAGGGATCTGCAAGGACCCAACGCCTGCCACTCAGTAAAATCCCAACAAGCAATAGAGAAACAGAGACAGTACTCTGTATTTATATATTGATATAGTTCTAACGAAAGACAAGGTTCATATACTACCCTCTAACGAAGGAAACACCACACTAGTCAATATCAAAAAGAAAAAAACAAAGATAAAGGATAACTCTCCAGCTAATTCGAGAATGATGGCCTTCTCATCCAAAAGTTGCTGCTACTCTTTTCTCTATGATGATCCCTCAGCAATCCCAAAACATTCCCTTATATACTCCCATACCTTCCTGTCGGTCCCACATCGGAATATTCCTTCCATACCTTTTCTGCCCCTACGTTTGTATGTGTGAATGATAGGGGGTTTAACAGGATCATGGGTCAATCGAAACAATTGGCTATTAAAAAACTTTTGAAGAAAGTAAATCCAGATATAGCAATGATTCAAGAGACCAAAAGAAAAGAGATTGATAGTTATATTATAAAGGCACTATAGAGTTTAGAAGAAATTGGTTGGGACCTTATTGAAGCTAATGGCAGATCAGGAGGATTGCTGATTATGTGGAACGAATCTAAGTTGTTAGTTATTGAAGTCCTGAAACGAGACTATCTTTCTTTATTCCTTATTCCAACTCATGTGGCAACTTCATTGGAAAAAATCATGAGGAACTTCTTTTGGGAAGGATTTGCCGGCGGCAAGATCAATCATCGAGTAAAGATGGAGGTCTCGGTCTAGGGGGCATTAAAATTCAAAATTCGGCTTTGCTTCCTAAGTGGGGCTGTCGTGAATGGCCGGCTTCTGAATGGAGAGTGGAATGCGAGGAAGCGTAGTTAACAAAAAGGACCTGATCATATTTAGGAAGCATATCCAACCTTGTCGGGTTTCTCCTGAGTAGATGTGGATGAAGGATTGTACTCTAGAGGTACTTCAAGCAACACACCTTAGAAACCAAGCAAATGGAGTTTGGAATTTGGATAGTCTTGTTGTTCCGCTTTCATTGCTCCCAAATTTGCTGAAGAACTTCCAATCTAGTTCTTTGACTAGAACCGCTATTAAATCAATGAACCAATCCAATTGAGTCTTGGATAAACTAAAGATTTTTTTGGAAGTGTACATCTTCAATATTGAAACGCCTCTTTTCGAACCTAATGCAGTAGAAAGAGTCTACAATTTTACAACTTTTAACTTCCATTTTAGGAAAAAAAAAATGGAACTGTGACTCATCAGACTGGGCGGAGTGAGGGAGGACGACGGGATCGCTTAGTGCGATGAGAGAAGATGTGACTGGAAAAACCATGGCCGAAGTGAAGGGAGAAGAGGGTGGGTGAGAGGAGAGAGGAAAGAGGGAAGAGAGAGAACTTACCTTTTAGTTCTCCTGTACTCAGTTTTAATTCCTTTGCAAGACCTCATTCAATGCTCTCTAAATTCTCTCCACCAAAGCTTCCACAAACAGCAAGCATCTCGAAAAGGTTTTTGGAGAGAGGACATGGGTATCTTTCGCCTCTTGATTCTGAGCAGGTTGCATTCCATGCCGGATAGCCATAGGACCCGAGAGCATAAATGCTATGATACCAATTTGGTGTAAACTACCAAAGAGATTTCGGAAGAATATTTTTCTGCCTCCCAAGGGAGGGCAGGGCTTTATTTATAGAAGATTTAATAGAAGTTAGTTACTAAGTAACCTCCAAGACCACTTACTTTGATACCATCTTAAATCACCGATTGATTCAAAAGTTTAAAAAGATGGATTAAGATAAATTTAATATTACATCTAACACAACAATTCATTAAAATAATAGACATGTAAGAACATAAACTATGAAACGACGTATAGTAATTTAACAATACATCCGTATAGAAGGATTTAGTATCCTATTAAATATTAATCTCACTAATTAAAGAATTTACAAAGAGAGATTAATTATTTGGCAGTCTAATACAAACTCTTTGTATAGGATACTCCACTCGCATTTCTCCACATGAATAGTTTGAATCAAACTATTTATAACCATTACAAAGTGAGTCTTATCTATAGTCTCCATAGAATAAGACACCCAACCTTATCCATACGCTATAGATCTTTACGTTATTACTTGAAAAGGATCCAACAAAGAAACAAACATGAGAAACCAGTCTTCAAATTAACAATATCTAGGGTAAAAAAGAGTCATTTGATCATAAACACAAATAAAGAGAGATAACCAAGCTAGTTTATATACCTATCAAATATTAATGCTCGAAGTGGTCTATCAGCAGTATTACGTGGTGGAGGAACTCTTTCAACAATCGCATTTAAAATTTCAATTATACCTATCCCCTCCTACAAAAGATTAGTACTTTTAAGTAAGCAGTATTAAGTATTCACCTCTATGGAATAGCAATATCGAGTTATTTACTGGTCAAGCGGAGCAACCACAAATAACAAGAAAAATATTTGAAAACTAACCTTTGCTGAGCATTGTATTGCATTGCTACAATCAAGACCCACAATCTGCAACAATCATGAAACAATAAGTTTAATTTTGGGAACAATATAATTCTAGTGAATAAAATACAAACACAATTTAGAAATAAGGAAAAAATATATACAACAAATTCCTTACTTACAACTTCAAACTCAATGGAGGTAATGTGTTGTATTCACAACTCTTATTTTTGGGTATAGTGTGAGAAGAACATGTTTATTATTAAGGACTCAAGTAATAATCAGAGGATCTCCCTTCCTATCTCTCATTTGTATTGGTTTAAACTAACATTGGATCATTTACTATAGGATCTGGCCATATGTTCTTTGTTAGGTAACCTATTATATTGAAGACTCTTCGGTTTCTTTCAAACCACAAATCAGTCAGCACAGCTTTCACCCCATTACTCTACATTTTATTGAAAGGAGAGACAGAGCACATACCAATTTACATGGAAACTCGAGTACTGGGAGAAAAACTACGATTGTTTGTTGTTATTATTTTCTAATGAATAATACAATAGGTACAAGGGATAATAAATAGAGTATACAAGGGAATAAAAAAGGAAAATATTTAGGAAATAAGGAAAATATTCCCATAATCTATCCATAAATATTCTAGGATTCTAACAATGAAAATCTTTAGAAAATAAGGATTTCAACACTTCTTAAGCTTTGGCACTGCCAAAATCTGAAAATCATGGCTTGCGGCTGTTTTTTCAAAAACCCAGCTGATGTCAAAAAAATTTAAACCATGCAAATCAACAATTTTGAGCATAATTGCACTCTACAAGGATGTGCTAAATGTCTTCCTCTTCTCCTTTGCACGGTGCACAAATACTTCAAGACAAACCATGGGAAGGACATTTTCTTTGTAAGACCGAGGAGCAATTTAAGTGACCAAAAATTATAATCAATTCCAGAATATTAACTCATCTAGGACTTCTCGTCTTCCATAAACCCTTCTTTAGTGTCGTGTCAAGTGGAGAAGCCAAAGAGAGATGATTTACTAATGATTTGACTATGAAGGATCCATTTGCTTCAAGGAACCAAAAGCATTTGTCACTAGAAACTGTCACCTTTTCCTTGACTATGATACATAACAAAATTTGGAAGTCAAGTATCTCATCATCCTTTCAGAAATAGAATGTAAGTCAGAACAATGACTAAGCCTTTTTAGGACAACTAAGATACTACTGAGAAAATAAAAAAGAAGGCATAGAAATAAGCTCCATGGAAGTCCGGACAGAAAACACCACATCGGAAGTAGTCCTAGGAAACTGACTGAGATAGAAAAACTGCACTGTTGAGACAAAGGTCTCGAGTGGAGTAATTTGCAAAATTCTTGTTTAGAGAACACCAAGTTGCTGCATTAGATTGCACTGGATTGAAAATTTCTGAGCTTGATCTTTACTTGTCATGAAAGATCTGTTGATTATGTTCAACCCACAATTCCGCTAAAAGAACTTTCAATAGTTTTAACCAAATCAGCTGAGGCGTCTTAGGAAGAGGCAGACCCTCCAACAGCTGACGCACCGAGGAGCTGACGGAGGCGTCAAAAACCCATGCAATATCAAAGATGGAGAAGAAATTGTTCCAACAAACAGAAGAATAGGGGCAAAGTAGGAAGAGATGAAGCAATAACTCATTAACAATTCATATAGAGAGAGCAAACCAATGGCTGGAGGCACCTGCTTGGGGATTTCTTTTGAAGAATTTCTGCACAATTTAGGGACCCAAAAAACATGCTCCACATCAGAACGTTCACTCTCCAAGGGCAACGTGATTTCCAAAGGGCTTTAAAGAGTTTTTTATCCGGAGGCAAAATTCAGGTGGGCTGAGAGAGACTTAACAGAGAATCTACCTTGCTGTCCAATTGACCAAGACTTGGAGTCATCAATATCAAACATTTTTTTGGACGCAAGAAGAGCTAATAAGGAACTAAAGACTACTATTTCCTCTTCTTTCAAGCTTCTTCTAAAGGAAACAGACCAAGATAGGGTAGTATGATCCCAATGACCAGCAACTGCGCCTTGTGGTAATAAACCAATTCTGAAAAGCGAAGGAAAGAGTTCCTTAAGAGTAGAGGCACCGACCCAGAAATCTGTCCAAAAACCACTGCCACTGCTAAGTTTAAAGAGGGCTAAATGCTCCACTAGCCTCCACATTCTAGAGACATTGACCCAAGAACTCCTTAAGCTATTTCCAGATTTTCCCCAAAGTGAACCAATCAAATGGCATATTAGTAAATAGTTAGTAAGTTGGTTAAGTTTTGTAGAAAGATTTCCTTGTAAGTGATACATGGGAGAGTCTAGCCCTCTTGAAAAGGGTAGGGTTACTTATTACTTGTTCTTATGATCTTCCAGTATATATTCCATATTTGAATGTTTTTCTAAGTGTTCTTGAGTTCATCTTTTCTTCTTGAGATAAACCTTGTTAGGTGGGATCCTAACAAAGTGGTATCAAAGCCGTACCATCTTGAGGGTGACACAGGCTATGGCGCAGAAACAAATGGAGGAGAGGTTGGAAAAGAATGAGGACATTAGGAAACTGAAAGATTTAGCTTTGGAGTTGTCCAAAAGGGTCGAAAGGCTGGCAGAGGAATTGAGAGAAAACAATGTTAGTTGCTGACGAGAAGAATCGGGTACGTCGGATGGATCAATATTGAAAATGAAAGGAAAGATGGAAGAAGACCAAAGCACGATTGAGAATGGGACTTGGGAGCAAGCGCTTAAATGGGCTGCCGATTGCAAACGTGAAGTGGCTAAGAGAGAAGAAACTCCATGGACATGGAAGCAAATGCAGAATGGATTGCGGATTGCAAGGCAGAAAGAACACAAATGAATGCTAGATCAATGCATCAAAATGGATGCAAAGAGTAAGAAAGAGAGGAGAAGAAACTAGGAGAAATCAAAGTTGGAGAAAAAGAGAAACGGAAAAATGACTTGAAGATGAAGTGATCAGAGAACGACCATGAAAAAGATGGAGGGAAGAGATGGAGCCAAATCTAATTGTGCATTCCCATGGCCAACGATGAAGGGTGAGGTGGTCGGTGACAAATACTTAGTGCAAACAAAAACGCCGAATAGAGGAGGCAGAAGCATGGGAGAGGAGACAAACATTATTGACAAGAAGGGCAGGAGATTGAACGACAGAGAAACGACAAAGGAAGCTATCATTGACAGCCAGTGGTAGTGAAGGAAACAAAAAGAAGAGTCAAACATCAATACCTATGTGGAACAAGTCGACCAGAATACGACCGATGAAAATAGAAGAAATGGCTCAATGGAGTGGCGGTGTTGGAAAGTTGATCGCATACATGGGCCATCAGTTTCTTGAGGTACGGTGCTTTATTTGCTGTTCTTTTGTGGCGTTCGAGCTATATCAAATTAGGAAAGGGACGAGGAAGTTATGTAGCGGAGAAAATGAACGAATGAATTTCAAGTCAAGATTATCAGAATAGTCAAGGTCATCGGAGGAAGATAGAAGGGGTGATGACAAAGAAGTGCCGCTGGAATTAGTAGAGGGATCACAAAGAGACTAGCGAGCGGAATCGTTTCTGGTAATGACGGAAAATCAAGGTGATGATGAACAGAAGCTGCAGCAGAGGAAGGAAACTGAGGTGGTCACCGGTGGCTAAAGAAAGAAGAAGATTGGTTTTTGGAAAGTCCAGTTGTGGGAAGAGGAGATGGACACAGGGTACATCGACAGTAGGCGATCTAAGGCACAGATGGAGTTTGTTGGAATGCAGATAGCAAAGAAGCCTTAAATGAGATCAATAATATTCTCAAAGGATGCTTTGAAATTTGCAAATGGAGTGAGCAGCTATGGACAAATAAGAAAGCAAAGAAAGGAGACGGAAGATTTCGTGAAGAAAAAAGATTCTTCAATCCACATGAAAGTGTCAGACGGTGAGACCAGAAATTAGAGACAGCTACAGCAGCAATTCTGATTTGTTTAATGGGCTGAAACTAAATGAAAATTGAAAAGGCCCAGATTTCCTCAAATGGACTTGGCTTGTGTGGAGAAATTGGGGCTCAAATTCCTAAGAAATGGCAAGGAAAACAAATTGTATATGTCATCTTCTACGATGTCAATGAGAGATCGTGAGTATGATTCAGAGTTTCGAAAGGGTTTCTTACTAAGAGGAGAGCTGCAAAGGTGGATTTGAAGATGTCTAACTCAAGGGGAAAAAAGTAAATGCCAACCTCTTCATCTTTCAAGGCCTCCCTAACTCTCAATTGATCAATGGGATTTTTGAAGTCTTTAACAATAAGACTACGTTTAGTGGGGGATTCATAATCTCAATAGCACCAAAATTCATGAAAATATTACCTCTATTAAAATCTGTAATTTTGATGGTTGAAGGCATAAACCGCATAACTTTTGTTTAACTTGAACCCTTGCATCTAGGGGTGTACATAAGCCAGGTCGAGCTGGGTTGGTGAAAAATTATAGAACCAACCCAAAGTATCCAGGGTGGCAAAAAATGAACCCTACTGTTCACTATGTAATAGTCAACCCAACCCAACCCAAACTAAAAAATCCGGGTTGGACAGGGTTAGGTTGGCGGGTTGGTCTTGTTTTTTTTCTTCATTATTGCTCTACTGTAATGAAAAAATAATGGTTTTTATTGGCATTCTTCTATTTTAAACAGTTTATGCAATATAACTATTTCTTTTTTGTCAATAATCTTTGATTTCTCTCTTCCCAGCTGCAGACATCCATATTGAAAATTTTAAAAAAAAGATTGCTATAAGAGCCAACATGCAATAGATTCATAATGGATTTTTTGGTGAACAAACCCAACACCATTTTCATATATATGTTTTTCAATCCTCCATTACTGATATTAATTTAGTGCGTCCCAGGAATTCTCCCACGTCTCCTATTTTTGAAAATATTGCATGTGAAAAGATTAAAAAAGGAGAGCAAAGGTCACCCAACTCTAAAAGGAATTTAAAAAAAAGGAAAAACAGTTGTATCTTTCCTATTGATAACAGTGTCACCAAGTCAGAATCTCTATATCCAATCTCCAACAGTTTCTCTCCTCTCGAGCACTCAACAACGTTCCTTGGGTGGACTATAGAGCACTCAACAACGTCACGATTCCAGATAAGTTTCCCATTCCTGTTGTAGAAGAGCTCTTTGATGAACTAAATGGTGCCAACCTATTTACAAAGATTGATTTAAAAACTGGGTACCACCAGATTAGAATGTATAGTCGGGACATAGAGAAAACAGCATTTAGAACCCATGAAGGGCATTATGAATTTCTGGTGATGCCATTTGGACTAACAAATGCCCCGGCAA
Source organism: Cucumis sativus (assembly GCF_000004075.3). Classification (NCBI taxonomy): domain Eukaryota; kingdom Viridiplantae; phylum Streptophyta; class Magnoliopsida; order Cucurbitales; family Cucurbitaceae; genus Cucumis; species Cucumis sativus. The sequence goes on from NC_026658.2 coordinate 19,486,768, forward strand.
CTTTTCAATCTTTAATAAATACAATCTTTAGATCATATTTAAGGAAATTCGTCTTAGTTTTTTTCGATGATATCCTGGTCTACAGCAGGGGAATGGAGGAACACTGCCAACATAATGAATTGGTTTTGGAAATTTTGAGAGACTATAGATTGTTTGCAAAAAGGAAGAAATGCAGCTTTGCCTATCCTAAGGTAGAGTATCTGGGGCATATACTAACTGGAGAAGGAGTAGAGGTAGACCATGATAAGATCAGATCAATCAAGCAATGGCCTATTCCAACAAACGTTCGGGAAGTAAGAGGATTCCTTGGGCTAACGGGGTATTATCAACGTTTTGTTCAGCACTATGGTTCCATCGCAGCTCCCTTAACACAATTGTTGAAACTTGGAAAATTTAAATGGAATGGGGAAGCTCCAAAAGCCTTCGAAAGATTGCAACAAGCAATGATGACCCTACCAATATTGGCTCTACCAGATTTTAACGCACAATTCGAAGTTGAGACAGATGCATCAGGCTACGGGGTGGGAGCGGTCCTTATGCAGAACAAGAGACCAATCGCTTTCTATAGCCATACACTAGCTTTGAGAGACCGGGTCAAACCAGTTTATGAGAGGGAATTGATGGCAATGGTATTAGCAGTGCAACGTTGGCAATCATATTTGTTAGGAAGAACATATGTAGTTAAGACAGATCAACATTCTCTTAAGTTCCTATTGGAGCAAAGGGTAATCCAACCCCAGTACCAAAAGTGGATTGCAAAGCTTTTGGGGTATTCATTCGAGGTGGTTTACAAACCAGGGCTGGAAAATCCGCACCTACCTTGATTGACTTGAAGGTTATAGGAGAGGAGGTTGACAAGGATGAGCACTTGCAAGAAATAATCAAGAAGTTGCAGGGAGGAGAAGAGGTGACACATTACAACCTGCAGCAAGGGGTACTTCGTTACAAGGGCAGATTGGTGATTGCGAAAAACTCCTCATTGATCCCTACCATTATGCACACATATCACGACTCTGTATTAGGGGGCCACTTAGGCTTCTTACGAACATATAAGAGGCTGACAGGAGAACTATTTTGGGTAGGGATGAAGCTAGAAATACAAAAGTACTGTGAGGAGTGTGTTACTTGTCAACAGAATAAAACGTTGGCACTTACCCCTGCAGGGCTATTGACTCCACTAGAGATACCGAATAGAGTATGGGAGGATATATCCATGGACTTGATTGAGGGATACTTAAGTCCTTGGGGTTCGAAGTGGTATTGGTAGTGGTAGATCGCTTCAGTAAGTATGCACACTTCCTAGGCCTCAAACACCCTTTTGATGCCAAGATGGTAGCTGAATGGTTTGTCAAGGAGGTTGTAAGATTACATGGGTTCCCACAAACAATTGTTTCTGACAGAGACAAGATTTTCCTAAATATTTTTGGAAGGAGATGTTCCGACTAGCAGGCACGAAACTGGATAGGAGTACCGCTTATCACCCGCAAGCTGATGGGCAGACAAAGGTGGTGAACAGATCAGTAGAAAGCTATTTACAATGTTTTTGTGGGGAGAGACCGAAGGAGTGGATAAAATGGATTCCTTGGGCATGTACGACACAGAAAGAAAGCCCAGGGCCTAGGGGTCGGGTGGGGCTCGTTCGTGGTGCACAACGGTAGCGCCAAAAACAGTCCAAAAATGGTCAAGGCTTTAGCCTACAAAAAATCGGCCGATTTTTAACCATGTGAAAAAAGTCCCAAAAATTCACAGATAACTACTAAGTGGCCTCACTTTGAGTAATATTAAAGTTTTTTCCCATAAAAACCGCTCGGAGATGCCCCATACTCAGTTTTTATTTTTCTCCCAATACTTTTCTTCCCATGGTTTAGAATATTGGTATAACACTACACACCAACGTTCCTTGGGTGTGTCACCATTTCAAGTAGTCTACGAGCGAACACCACCAGCTCTTATATATTATGGGAATCGAAAGACTACAAACTCCATGTTAAATGTGCAACTAAAAGAAAGGGATATAGCCTTGGGAGCCCTTAAGGAGCACCTACGCATAGCGCAGGAAAAGATGAAAAGCTATACTGATTTGAAGCGACGACATGTTGAATTTGATGAAGGAGATATGGTTTTCCTTAAGGTCAAACCCTATAGACAAGTATCGATGAGAAAGAGGAGGAATGAGAAGCTGTCACCAAAGTATTTTGGGCCCTATCGAGTCCTGAAGAGAATCGGCCCGATCGCATACAGGTTGGAATTGCCTGCTAACGGAACAATTCATCCGGTGTTTCACATATCACAATTGAAAAGAGCCCTTGGAGAATGCGAGAACAGAGAAGAGTTGGTACTGTTCCTGATCGAGAATCATGAGTGGTTAGTTATACAGAAGGAAGTCTATAGGTACCAAAAGAATGAGAATGGACTCTGGGAAGTTTTGATGAGCTGGAAAGGACTACCACGCCACAAAGCGACATGGGAGAACTATGATGATTTCCAGCAATCGTTTCCTGATTTCCACCTTGAGGACAAGGTGAAACTGGAACGGGAATGCAATGATAGACCACCTATAATACACCAATACAGTAGGAGGAAGAAGGGCAAAGAAAAGAAGGAAAAGAATGAGTTAGTTAAGAATTGTAACATAATGGGGGGCCCATAGTGAGTGGGAGGGTAATGTGGAGAGGGACAACAAAAGGAGGAGAGCTTTAGTATAAATAACAAAAAGAAGGAGTGAGGGAGGTAGCTTTTTGGAAGAGAAACTTTTTTGTGTATTCTTGAGAGAAAGGATAACGGAGAGAGAGAGGAATCAACGAAGGAAACATATATTGTTTCATTCGTTCGTTAGTATATTGTAACGTTTTCTTATTTCAATCAATAGAGTGTTAATCCAGCACATTTCGTAGTGTTGGATCAGTGAGAGTTTCATCAAAATCCCAAAGCACTTGGGTGACATCATCAAAGCTTGTGGTATATCTTTCATTTGAGTTCTTTAAACTTTTTCTCCAGCATTGTAAATAGTCTTGGATGTGATAGTGCATTGAAAGTCCTTAATTAAAGGGAACTACGAGCTTTATAAAATAAAAAATGGTACTTAGGAAGCAAATAAAAAAGATCACCCCGATTTTGGTTTTGCTACAAGTATCAAAAAGTAAAGTTTTACTCCAAATTCCTCAATTCCTTGTGAAGATCTTTTGCTCTTTTGTTGCTTATGAACCATTTGTAAAAAGAATTATGGATCACATTTGAATATTGACTGTATGATCATAAAGAAACGGTGTATTTGACTAGAACTTATTTCTTTATCAAAGTTCAATGTAGAGCCTTGATCTTTTGGAGGTAATTAAGTTTCGCAAGACGATTTCCAGCAGTCAGTATGACTTGTGAAAGAAGATGTTTAGTTGTTTAAAGTGAGTGAATTTCAGATTCCTTTGGGGCTTTAGTAACATTGGAAAGAAAGGTTTATAATTGATCAAAGATAGTGGCCGTTGACTCCTGTTGGAAATTTGTTGAGTTATTTCCTTCCTCTGAATAAAAGTTGTGGATCTATGTTTGGAATTTGGTTTTTGGACATGGTTTATCCCCTTCAATCTAGACTAATGCTCTGCCGCTGGTGATTCCTTATAGCACATGTTTGCTTTTTCTCAATTGGTTTGTATTATTGTCAGAATTGTGCTGGGGAAAGTTTCAATAAAGAGGTCGTCTCCTTTTAAAAAAAAACCACCATTACTGTTTATTTAAAGCCTAAATAATTTTCAATTTTTTCCAAACAAACCCTAAACTTCATCTAATACCTCATCAAAACTAAACCCCAAAAAATCATGAGTTGACTTCAATGAAAACCAAGGAAGAATATTCAAGATCAAACCTTAGATATGTTCAAAGAGGGGCGAACGACAGAGAAACCGCAAGGTGGAGGTGGAGGCGGAGACTAAGAGGGAGGTGAATGACAAAGAGGCTGGCTGAAGGAGAGACTGCAAGGTGGAGAGAGGAGGCGAACGACAGAGAGCTTTTGAAAGGAGATGGCTGCATGCAATGACGAAAAGGTTGAAGGAGAGGCGAGCGCAAAGTGGGCTTTTCAATAGTTTAGGTTTTAGGTTATATATATATATATATATATATAATGAATAACCGGGTCGGGTTGGGTTAACCCAACCCCTTACCAGTCCAACTCGGCTACCCGGCCCAAAATTTTATTTTTCCATTCTTTTAACCCAACCCAACTCTTACGGTTTGGCTTTATTGCAATTCATGAAACTTAATATTTCTATAACAAGATTCTCGAGGCCCCCAAAGTGATCACCAATAATTTCAAATGTTTTCCTACATCCATAGTCTAAAGGAAGGTTTTTGATTCTTAACCAGTGTTTTTAAAGGCTCAAGGCGCACTAAGGTGCATTGGTCCTCTGGAGCCTAGGCGCAAGGCGCAAAAAAAAGCGCGAGCTTTTTTTCATAAGGCGCACTATATATAAAAAGAGAAGAAAATATATATACACACATATAGCAGAGCAACAATGTATAAAATATAGGTACCCAATATAAGTTGTTATAAATGGAGGATTGGAGGGGAGTGTGTTATGAGATGGATGGGATGAAGGTTGAGTTTGATGGGTTATCGAAGGAAGTTGAAGTCGAGAAGTATAAGAAGAAGAAGATGTAGACTTTAGAGAGTTTTTTCTAACTCAATGGGTATACCATGCTATGAAAACAGAAAACAATGGAGTTTGATGTTCTTGTCAAAGAGTTACAGAAGAAGGAGAAAGCAATGCAGATGTTAACTGAACGATTGAGATACTCACCCGTGATAAAGCTGAGATGGAGGAGGCGAAAACTGAAGCACTAGCACTGTAGCACAGAATATTATTGTCTTCTCTTTTCCTCTGTTTTTGCACCAAAAAACATAGTAATGGCAGCCGCAGCACCCGTTTTGTGTGAAGAAGAAGGGTGGCCGGAACGGAAGGGTGGAAAAGGAAGCAAACAGTTTTTGAAGTAGAAGCAGAACGGAAGACGAAGAACTAAAGAAGTAGATGAAGAGTCGTGTTGAAGAAACTTCACGCGCGAAAGGAGAAGGGTTCTTTCTTCACGTTTACGTAATAGGTTTAAAAAACCTAGATAATAATAGTTTTTTATATAATTAAGGCCCAGCCCATAACTTATAAAAAAAAAGCCCACGCCTAATTCGACTTGCGCCTAGGCGCGCCTCAAGGGAGGCGCGCGCCTAATATGGGCCTTTTATAATTCGCTGCGCCTCCTCACAAATAAGCCCCATGTGGGCGCCTTGAGCCTAGGCGCGCCTAGGCGCGCGCCTTAGGGCGCTTTTTAAAACACTGTTCTTAACCATCCTTCAAAACCTTTTGCAACAGGAGGCTGGTTATGTTTGAATTTATCCCATTTCTCAAACTTGAGATGAAAGGACCCCATCTCCAGCCATTTCCCTACTTCAAAGATGAAGTCCTTATAGCCCTAATCTAGACTTATGGGAGCATTCTCATTAAACAAAAGATTGAAAATGATCTTTGCTTGAAAATAAACTTCCAGCATTTTCCAAATCTCTCTTCATCATTGAATGAGAAGTCAACTATCCAAAGATGACTGAACTTTGCTTGAATAATTCCAATGTTCTTAATCACCTATTGACTTTGTTTCTCAACCTTCAAAACACAGAAAGAACGAGCATAACCTTCAACGCTTCTGATGTCAGTTTGATCGCCAGTTTTAAGGGCGTCCTCTTTTTCTTTCTTTTTAATAAATTCCTTAGTGTTTTTTGGTTTGACCATGTCTGAATAGATAGAATTGTTGGCCAATGGTGAAATGTTAGCCTTGAAGTAGTTGAGCGAAAACAATTTAATAAATTCCACCTTAGTTAAGAAATTTCCCAACATGTCATGAAAAGACCTCCATCCATGTTTATCTTCCCTTAACACACCTTTAAGGTTGGGTGACATCCTGATTTAGGCCAAAAATCACAACTTAACACCGAACCAAGCTTTGATTTGAACTTCGACATCTTCAGTCTTCCTCTATCCGAATCTCCAAACTTTTGATAATATCTATCTTCTAGACCTTTTAACAATTCAAAGACTTGCCTCGAAAAACCATACAAGTTGATTTTCTGAAACTGACAAGATTTCGTGAGCTTCCACATCTTTAACATGAAAACGATCTCATTCGTTCCAGATACAATAACGCGACTATAGAACTCAGTGAATTCCTTATTTAAAACTCGGGGCATCACATGTGATGCCCCGAGTTCTATACTCTGAATCAATAGATAATAGATCTCGGGCTACCACTGCACCAAGATATGCATTCTGAGAACTAAAATGGCTTTAAATTGACATTGCAATGAAGAAATAGTCGAAGGGAGCAAGATGATGCGTAGTTTCAAAAACTGGGAATAAGAAAGGTTTGAACTAAAAGGGCATTCATTTTTATGCCAAGTCAAAAAAATATATATATATATATACATATATAATCTAATATGATGATTTGTTAAGGTATTTGTTCAATAAATGAAATGAACAAATCAAAAAAGAATACTAGGTAAAGTAATTGCAATTGTTGAATGAAGAAAAAGAATCACCATCGGCCATTTTCATTCTGGTTCTCCAACACCCAAGCTCTATTTTGCCTTCGTAAGTATTTGCAGACTTAGATTCATTTGAAGGTGAGGAAGAAGATGAACTCGACAACCTAAATCTCCCAAAGAAGGAAAATATGTTACGAAATGTTCATCGAATTCCACAGCTCTCTCTTCCCCTACTTCTTGTCGAAGCCCATGAAACTCTTCTTGGAATTATGCTTTGTTGGTTAGATCGTCTCTTCATAAACTTATAAAATTGATTTTCTTGAAAAAAAATTTGAATTATGCTTCTTTTTCATATACAGAGACAATCTAACCAGCAGTTTTGTTCATTCTAGGTTTTAAGCACCCTTTTATAAGTCTCCGTATACGTAAGTCGTCTTCTTCATGATTTTTCTTTTTATTTTTTTCAGATCTAATAGAGAGAGTTGAGATTATGGAGGGAGAGTGTGTGAGAGAAACTGTGGGCTTCGGAGAAGAACGTTCAAGTGACAAAGAAGGGAAAACGAAGGGAGAGGAAGTAGAGAGGAGTGGTGAACAATGCGGTGGGGAGTTGTGAACAGTGCATTGGGAGAGAAGGGAGGTTTGAATAACCCTCATCCCTAACTATGCTAACCTGTGGGCCAAACATGGAGTGGACTATACTCCACTCTAATCCTTAAGCCAAATAGCCCCAAAGAGTTTTCATATTTGGAGATTATCCTTAAGCCAAATAGCCCCAAAGAGTTTTCTTATTTGGAGATTTCAAAGTGATGTCTTTGAGCATTAGCCTCTTTTCATTTTTTCTTTTTAAATTTGGACCATTTCTCGATTTATGCATGTCATCCTTGTGCAAGGCTCATGCTAATCTTCTCTATATCGTTCCAATTTTATCGGATGTTCCAGGAGGAACAAAACATATTTAATTTTCAACAAAAAAGTTTTTTTCAATATATATATTTGTTAATTGAGAGTGGGGATGTACTATGTATCCATTTGGTTTTTTGGGCTGTTTTCCACATCTCCACAAATAGGAGTTTCACGTTTGTAAATTTCCATTTCACCAATAAAAGAAATTTACGTTTTTCCTTTTAGTAAAATATTTTTTTAAAAATAACAACAAAATTTTTAAAATGGTTAATGGATCGTATTGTTCCATCATTGCTTGTATTTCCATTGACAAAATCCAACATAAAAGTATTTTGACTTAAGAAAAGAATGTATTAATACAGGCAGAGCAAATGTTACATCAAACAAAACAATTACTTTCTTTTTTTTATGGTACCAACCTCTTCAATCTCCTTTATAACACGAAGTGGGTCAGCACCCGGAAGATCTATTTTATTTAAAACCTACAACATATTAAATCAATAACCCATCAATGAAATTATTATATTCAAATGCAACAAACAGAACAAAGTGTTAACAAAAAGTTTTAAAAAATAAATTAAAACAGAAACAAGCCACTTTATAAAAGATAATAAGACTAAAGCTCAAAGGACAAAAGTATTATACTAAGAGGAAAAGAACTAAGGGAAAATACAAGCTAAAACCAAAACAAAGTCAATACTCGGGCAACATAAATATGATGGAAACGTAAAAACAAACCCAAACAGAAAATACACGAGCTAACCAAAGCTACTCAAAGACAATACACCAATAGAAAGCTAAATACAAAGCACACTTCAAAAGATAAGTCCTCTCTCCTCTCTCCTCTCTCCTCTCTCCTCTCTCCTCTTTCCTTTCTCCTCCTCCCCCACTCCACGGTTTCTACCCAGCTTCGGCATCCTCTAATTCCAGCAAGACATGTAGTTTCAAACATGGAGGTGAAAAGCTGCAAAATCCAAGATTCGTTTTACTGCATATGGTTTGAAAGAGGATATTTCCATATTGAGGGTGTGGATTTTAGAAAAATTCTGAAAGTGTCTAAGATCCAACTTGAATGGTTCGTTGAAGCTATTACAAACCTAGCGAAAGAACCAGAATGGAAGTTCTTTTTGGAAAATAGAAATGAAGGACGTGAATCCGCAAGGCTAACTAAATTTCGAACTCGTTCAGGGTGGTCCATGAGGTGTGTAGCATGAAAGGATACACTGACTTCTCCTTTATTCACATATTTTCAGCTGATTCTAAGAAAGGATGGTCTTCATTTCTTCATATGATCGAGGACTTTTTGTTGATTCACAAATATGAACAGTGGCATTCCTCCCTACAACATGACTCGTTGACGACAGAATCACGGCCTCCTCCAGCAAACTCCCTGGTTTTAAGCTATGCAGATAAAGTAAAGGGTGCCATGAGAAATTGTCAATCAATCATAGAGGAAAAAAATCAAATTTTGGACAAAAGGCATTGGGTCCAAAAATCAGACGATTTCATTAAGAAAAACTTCTCCAACCTCTGGATATTATCACGTTTATTTGCCTTCGATGAATGGAAGGACATAAAAGCCCATCTTGAGGACTTGTTCAACATCAACATCAACATTAACCCGTTATATGCCGATAAAGCCGTTATCAAAGTACCAAAAGCAAAGGTTGAAGATGTAATTATCACACCCGGAAAATGGTTTAACTACAAAAAATTTCACCTATTATTTGAAAAGTGGGATGATGATAAGCATAGCAGAGCAACACATATTATAGGGTATGGAGGGTGTCTCTCAGTTAAGAACCTTCCCCTTAACTTATGGAGGAAAGATGTCTTCAAAGCAATTGGTGAGTATTTTGGAGGTTTGGAAGAAATAGCTTTGGATACCATTCACCTTATTGATTGTTCTAAAGACTGAATTCAGGTGAAAGAAATGATGTGGGTTCATACCAGCCACCATTGAGATAAAGAACACTCTAAGAGGAAGTTTCTTCCTTAATTTCGGTAACATTGGGTCGATTGAAGCTCCACAGTTGATTAAAAAAAGACCTAGTACTTAGTGACTTCACTAATCCTATTGATTTATGTAGATTAAATGCAGTAGCCTTGGATGAGGAAATTCAAGTGGACCTCCCGTCAATAGATAACAGTCTAAATATGGAGCAGATTCCGGCAATCAATAGAAACCCTTTCGAAGGAAAAAAAAGTATGGCTGGTGCTGTATTTTTCGACCGGTCGGCCTACTCCTTGCCGGAGAAAAAAGAGCATAACAAGCGCCAAAATTCAAATTCTGTAGGAGATCAACAGCCGCGCATGGGGAAAGAGGCAAAAGATTTATGGAGGAAAGAGAAAAACAGTGGCAATAAAGAATCTGAAGTGAATGCTTTTTGTTCTCCCAAAATTCCATCTGTCAACAGCTCCCTAAATGAATTAATTGCCACCAATTCTGTAGGAGAAGAGCAACAGCCGCGCGTGGGGAAAGAGGCAAAAGATTTATGGAGGAAAGAGAAAAACAGTGGCAATAAAAAATCTAAAGTTAATGCTGTTTGTTCTTCCAAAATTCCATTTGTCAACAGCTCCCTAAATGAATTAATTGGCACCAATAAAAAAGAATCCAACTTGATCGGTCCCACAAAAGCACCTTGCAAAGGATCTTCAGGGTTTTGGTATTCCAACAAGGAAGAGGAGGAGATGGGGCCCACAAATATTAAAGATAATGGTTCTCTCTCCCTCCCTAATGAAGCACTCCAACAGTCCATCTCTCTGGGCAACAAAAACAAGCGTAAGGTCAAAGGAAAAAAAAGATCAAACAAAAAGTCCCTTGTTCAAACAGTGGTTAATGACCTCCAGAAATCCAAGAACTACTAGAAATCCTACATCAAAGGAAAAACCACATTCCAAAATGCTTGGACTGCCCTCCTGAATTCTGATTTAGTTGAGGAAAGCTGTGTGAAAATTCAAACTTTTGGACTAGAATGCGAAAGGTCAGAAAATAATACTCGCATCTCTCCTAATTTTAATCTATCTCCTATAAAAATTCCACTCGGGCATTAATCTTGTGCGAGTTACTCTACATTCAGCATCAAATATTACAAATTCCGGAAAAAAAAATTAGATGATGAAGTTGCCATAGTCATTACCAGCAGTGATGAATTAGAACTGTTTAATTTAGAGGAGAGAGACGACGTGTTGGCTGATTTTGAGGCAAATAATCTAGATGATGCATTGGGTCTAGATTTTCCTAAGTTATTTCTCACCCCTAAACCCAAGGCTTGTTGCAAAGAATTCGCAGAAAGCTTTCCTGCAGAATTAGTCCCTTTCATTGCTGCTTGTGGAATTGATTTTATCTAAGGAAAATCTGAATAAGCGAAACATGAAAGTCATATTGCGGAACACTAGAGGCATCCTAAATAAATCAAACAATTAGCCTTGAAAGAAGTACTGAAGTTGACTTATCGGAGACAAAAACAAGAGACTATTGACAACTCCTTAATTAAGGCTCTATGGAGTTCGAAGGACATTGGCTGGTGTTATATTGAATCAACCGGTAGATCTGGAGGAAAGTTGACTATGTGGAATGAACGTAAATACCTGTGACTAAAATCAATAAAGGAAGATACCTTCTCTCGTTTAAATGCAATACTATTTGCAAGAAGCCTTGTTAACATAATACAGAAAGCTTGCTGAAAACTTTGGCAAATGAGGAAGACAAGGATGAGCAGCCAGATTTGGCATTAGAGAGTAGGACCCAAAAATGGTTGGTGGAAGCTAACATTCTGGAACTATATAGGAGGGAGGAAAGACCTTATTCAGAAAAGAAAATTGAACTGAATGGAATTAGGGGATGTGAACACCTAGTCTTTTCATCAGTTCCTAGCTGCCAAAAAATAGTCTAAAGTTTTTGCAGAGAGTAGAGAATTGGTTAGACAGCTTCTAGGGGGGCCTCATCTTAATAAGACTGCACAGTTTCTTTGATGGAATACAGTCAAAGCCTTATTGGCTGTTTTGTGGTTTGAAAGAAACCAAGGACTTTTCACAACAAATCTCTCAATTGGGACGATCGTTTTGAAAATGCTCATTGAAATGCCTCCTCGTGGTGCATTATTTCTAAGGAATTCAACATGTGGTGAGACATAATTATAGTGCAGAAGAAAGGAAAGCCCTTGTTGAGCCGGTTAGCTATATAAAGAGCATTGGGTCAATGATACAGCAGTGTGATACTATGATAGCTGATGCTTTGTGGGAAACAATTCATGCTGAAGGATTGCCCATGTGTAGCCTTTAATTTTGAGATTGTTTTTTTTTTTTTCGGGCCTTCCCTATTGTTTCTTGCTGTTTTTTCTGGTCCCATATTGTTTTCTGGACCATTGTATCAAGCTGGATGTTTTATTATTGTATCTTTGTTGGGTTTTTTATGTTTTTACTCGGGATATGATGCTTGGCGCTATGGGGTGCCTTCCTAGCTGAGATGTTCGAGTGCGCCTCTTGATCCCTCTAGGACTCCTTGATTATACTTCTTTATTACTCTCTTTGTATAAATCTCATGTACTTTGAATTCACATTAATAAAGAGGATTTATCTCTGTTTCAAAAAAAATAAGAAGCAATACTTAAAATCTCTCAAAAATAGCCCACTCGACTTGAACCAAAAATCTTGCATACCCAAATCTTCAAGATGAAAGGAGAGAGAAAGCCAAGAAGATGCGAACACATGCCCCAAAACTAACTTGCCAACGCAATCCAAAGCCCAGAGGAACTCGAAGTAGTTTTCCAATCCACAAAAACTTGCCAGCACTGCCTTCAACACATTACTCCAGTTATCAAAGAGAAATCCTTCATCCGGCATTTCATCTGTATTTTCTATATCCTCATCATCTTCTCTTTCCAGTTCTTCACTGCTTACACTTGCCAATGACTCTTCATTGAAGTCTTTCAAACCTTTATGAGAAGTTGTCTGAAAAGTGCAATGTAATCCTTGCACAGAAGAAGGATTGAAAGACGCTTGGGAATTATATTCGAAATGGGAACCGGGTTTATTCAAAAAAGGTAAAGAAGCTGAGCTGTTTTTATTTAGTCCAGGGACTTGGATCTTGACACAACATGCCTCAAGCAAGTCAGGGTTTGTGATTTTTGTCCAGGAATTATTACAAGAAGTCCTTTACCTGGCTAAGTGTTTTTGGAAAGGCTTAAACAAATACAAACTTCCTCAAGACATTTTATGATGGAAGAAATCTATATATTGTATTCAGCAGTATGGCTCATCATTTTCATTTATTAACTTATTTATCATTTGATAAGAACCAACTTTTTATCAAAACAGGAAAGACTTTGGGCGCAGGTAAGCTTTCTCCCTTCTCTCTCCTCTTTCCTCTCCCCATCCCCTGCAACCCCATTCTTCTTCTCCGTCCAGCAATTCTGTACAACCACCTCTCTACTATCCCGCGATTCTGTCCAGATTCTGGCACCTATTCTAAGCCTTCCGGGTATCCCTGATATGGAAGTGAAGAGCTGCAGAGTGAATGACATTCATTTTTTGTTTCTGGTTTGAGGCTGGGAAGTCTTTGTGGAAGCTAACCGGAAAATGATCCTTTTCGATTCGCAAGTAGTCTGGTTCGTGGATAATATTTCGGAAATGGCAAAGAAACCAACGTCAAGTTTTTTTGAAAGAGAAGGAAAAGATGCAGATGGTAGATCAAAGCTCTCAAAAATCAACAAAGCAGGAAAATGGTCGATGAGATGTGTAGTTTGGCCTAAGGTAGGGGATAAACTATTCATTCATGTACCAACAAATAAAGCCACCAAGGATTAGCAGGTAGCTGAGACACTTAGGGACATTCAACTGCCTCATCGGAGTAGAAGGATTTCAAATAAATATCCCAAGGATTCAGGAGAAAAACACAACAGAATTGGAGAATGTCAATCTTCCAAGGAATGCTCTGATTTGCCTACCAAGAAACAGAGCAATGCTACGACTTTCAAACACATACAGTGCACTTCCCCTGTCACAAAGCTCTATAAACAAAATGCGACTCAGCAATGGACAATCAAAAAAGTGGAAGTTTTTAAGGAGGATTTCAACCTCTGGGTTGTCTCAAGGCTTTTTGAGTTTAATAAATGGCTGGAATAGTTAAACTCTCTTGAAAACACCCAAAAAGGTAAGTTCTCTCCCCTCTCTCCTCTCTCCTCTCTCCTCTCTTCTCTCTCCTCCCTCCTCCCTCCTCCCTCCTCCCTCCTCTCTCCCAAAAGATTGAGAAATGGTACAAGATGAAGCATAGTCATCCCATAGCTGGTGTGCGGATATGGGGGTTGGATATCTATACGGAATTTACCTCTAGACTATTGGTGCAGAAAGAGATTTGAAGTCATAGGAGCTTACTTTGGAGGATTAGAGGCTATTTCAATAGAATCTTTAAATAACACCACATAGCTTAAGCGAAAATATAAGTCAAACGGAATCTTTGTGGTTTTATGCCAACAACAATAGGAATAGAATATGAGAATTGTGAAACTTTTTTCTTAAATTATGGTGATATTGAAGTTCTTAGTCCTCCTTCAAAAGTCAAAGGTGATTTATTCTTAAAGGATTTTTCTTACCCAATTGATTTAGTTAGATTATGACAAGTTATGAAGGATGAAGAAGGTGAAGATCCAGAGATCAATACAGAATGAACATTCAGATCCAATAGTGTTGATGATGGGACTGGATCAATAATACAAGATCAAGCTAGGAGATTTGAAGCATAGTTAGCTTGAGACAAGTACTAACTGTTATGATATATATATATATACATATGTCCTTTATTGTAATTTTACATAGTCTCTAGGGTTTAGTTTATTCTCTTTATAAATATGTAACATTGCTTTGACTCAATGAGAATAAGACATACGTTTCTGAATTCTAGATTACACTAACCATCAGAGCGGAATGAGACCACAAGGCCTAGGAAGTAACTAAGTGGTTCCAAATCCTTCATCTCAAAATGCTCCCTCAAATAGCTTTGCAAATCAGATATAGCTTGAGGACCATGACATGTAATTCTCGTATCATCAACAAAGAGAAGCAAAAGAATACCCCAAGGGTCTAGCGTATAAAAAGAGTTGTGACGTGGGAACGGGAAGTAAATCCAAGTTCGGTGATTGTGGAACTGAAGGTGGAAAACCATGCTCGTGGAGCTTGTTTCATACCAAATAAGGAGCGTCGAAGAAGACATACTTTCTGAGGTGGAGGAGTCGTATTAAGCAGAGGTTACATATACACCTCCTCAAATAGAGTGCCATTGAGAAAGGAATTTTTAACATCCATCTGCAAAAGGGGCCATTATTTGGCGACTGCAACAGCTAAGAGACTGCAAACAGGTATCATTTGAGCTATGAAACCTCTGCCTGATTGAAGAAAACATAACACGATCCAAAATTGAACGAATTTCAGTTTCATCGATGGAAGTTAGAGAAAATTGAAGGGGAGGGTACTCAACGAGACTATGAAGAAGAAAATAAAGAGGAATACATTAAAGATCAACAGCCATTGGTGATCAGAAGTTGGAAGAAGGAAGATCGAAGCTATCTGAAACTAATAACGAAGGTCAAAGGTTGAAAGAGAGGGAGATGAAGAAAGAGAGGGAGATGAAGAAACAAAGGGTTCAGGAGGTTGGGTTTAAAACAGGGACAAATAGCGGCTACATTTGGAAGGGAGGGCAAGACGACAGTGGTTGGGGGTAGGCTGGAAAAGAAAGGAGAGATCTTAAGTAAATGACAACATTTAAAGAAAGAGCAGGGGGCTGCTTTGGTTGGCTAGCTAGTTATTTTCCTAGGAGGAAAATTTCTCAACAGTTCCAATCCTGAATCTAATTTTTTTAACAAAAAACAAGCCTCTTCATAAAGATAATGATATACGACTAATGCTCAAAGTACATTGGAAACAACAAGCATAAAGCTATGGCGAATCTAATTAAAATAAAGGACAACTAAACATAAAAATATATATTAGTACATTAAATAGTAAAACTACCATAAAAAAAAAAATGAGCGTTTGTGGCTAGAGCAGTATAATGATGAAACTTACGGGGATAATTTCTAAGTTATTATCAAGAGCCAAATAGACATTTGCCAACGTTTGTGCCTCCACGCCCTAATACATATTTGAATAGGAGTTAAACATAACAAAAGATAATATAGGTTCAACTATAACAAAAACTAGAAGGTTCATAGAAATATTGATATGGCCAAATTGCACACAATTAATGCATATAGATTCCAGACATGGGTAGCAAATTGGAAGAGAAATAATAAACTATGCAAACACAAAGTATTATCAAGAATGATTTACCTGTGAAGCATCTACAACAAGGAGAGCACCCTCACAGGCAGCAAGAGATCGAGAAACCTAGCAAAAAAGGGGAAGTTGAAATATTATGGCTATTTTTCTCTATAAACATTCATGGAGAAAAATTGAAAGAATACAAGGACATACAAAAAGGCAATCCCACAATAAAAGGAGGGAATCTCAACTAAGAAGAGACTCAAACTATACAAAAAACGCCAATAGAATAATTACAAAAAGTTTCAAAATTAAGACCCAATAGCATACATGAGATATATGAGTGAGACCTAGAGATTAGGTGACGCACCCAGACATCTCAACTAGGTTGACACCCCCCTAGGCCCTAGCGTCCATCATGTCCATACAATACTAGTAAAAGTAGAAATTTTAATAAAAGAGTACCTCAAAATAAGGTAGAGTGCATTGTATGATCAAATCACACAATTCTAGCAAACTTAAGAAGTGAAAGCCGACCAATTCAAACACAAATATTGAATAGAGTATGCGCTAAACTCCTTGTTCTGAGCGCACCAAGCAGCTGCATTTCTTTTTGCAATGCCCATTTGTTCTGACCAACTCATATATTATGGAATATCCTTTGGTTACGTTCAAACCATATTTTCGCGAGCGGTGCTTTGGACAAGTTAATCCATAGTAATCTTGGCCCCTTTTCTATGAAAGGACTCATCATAATCTAACTACATTAAAGCTGAATGTGCCATCAAAAACCCAATCAACTTCAAATAAAGAGAGCAAACTGCCCCAACACTTAGCTGAATATGAGCAGGAGAAGAACAAGTGTTGCAAATCTTGCTCTTCTTGAAGGCAAAGAAGGCATACTGAGGGCAAGAGGCAACTGTTTGGAAGCCTCCTTCGCATGACCAGTGAACAGTTTAATAATTCAAACAACATAATCCATACAAAAATATTAACTCTACTAGGGCTGTTGGATTTCCATAAGGCTATGTAAGTCTCTCAATTCATCATAGATGAGGGTGAAAGGTGAGCCACAAGAGATTTGACTGAAAACTTATCGGATGATTCTAAAGACCAAAGCCTTCTATCTAGAGATTCTGCCAGTCGCCTTTGCGAAAGAAGTTGAAGCAATTGCTGAAACTCTATGATTTCATCTTCTTTAAGTGGTCTTCTAAAAACAATAGACCAAGATAGAGTGGATTAGTATTATTTTTATTTTATAAGGTAAGTTCTCTCCTCTATCCTCTCTCCTCTCACTTTTTCTCTTTCTCCCTCGGCCTTCCCCCTCCGACATTTTCAGATATTTGTTTCTCGAGCAAGAAAGCACGAGGAAGTAGAAAGTTGCAAGGTTTTTGGCTCTCCCTACTACATATGGCACGAGCATGATTTATTCCAAGTTGAAGATTGGAGGCGAATAAAATCCTGTAATTGATAGGGCTGGATTTTAAGACTCGATCTTGAAAAAGCTTTGATAGGGTAGATTGGAACTTTTTAGAAAAGGTTTTATCATTTGAAAAGTTTAGCTCCACATGGACTTCAAGGATAATGGGCTGCCTAAGAAGTCCAAAATTCTCAGTTCTCATTAATGGTAAGCCAAGAGATCGAATAACACCCTCTTAAGGTATCCACCAAGGGGACCCCCTTCCCCCTTTTTATTTCTCTTAGAAAGTGAGGTTCTAGGAGAAATCATAACAAACTTCATATTAATGGTCAGTTTGACGGTTTTCTTGTTGGCAAGGACATGATCCACCTCCCATCGCTCCAATTCGCCTGTGACACTCTCCTATTTTGTAAGTATGATGAGAAAAGCTACTTAAGCTTAAGGATGCCATTAGGCTATTCGAATGGTATTCAAGGCAGAAAGAAAATTTAGAGAAATCAGCACTTAGTGGTGTTAATGTGGGAGAGGAAGATTTGATTCAAACAGAAAATCGGCTATGCTGCAAGGCAGAAAAGTTACCGCTTCAATATTTAGGTTTCCCATTGGGAGGCTACCCTTGACAAAAAGAATTTTGGCGGCCAGTTATTGATCGAATTCACAAGAAACTAGATAGGTGGAAAAGATATACCATCTCAAAGGAGGTAGCACACCTTTTATAACTCATTGCTGGTTAATCTTCCCACCTATTACCTATCTTTATTTTCAATACCTGAAAATGTGCCTGCCTCTTTAAAGAGAATCATGCAAAACTTCTTTTGGGAAGGCTATGCCGGTAGCAAAATTAACCACCTTGTGAAGTTGAACAAGGTCTCACCACCTCTAAAAGATGGGGGTCTCGGCCTAGGAGGAATTAAAGTCCATAACACTGCTTTGCTCGCTAAGTGGAGGTGGAGATTCTCAAAAGAAGAGTCAGCTCTATGGAGACAAATAATTAGAAGCATACACGAAAAGGAGGTTTTTGATTGGTTTACTAAAGGAAAGTCCAGAAACAATCTAAGGAGTCCTTGGGTAAACATTGCTGCAGTTTGGAGGTCGGTAGACTCATTAGCCTCACTTAAACTTGGTAACGGTCGTAGAATCGATTTTTGGACAGATCCTTGGGTTGGTAAGGCCCTTATTAAGGAGCAATTTTCCAAACTCTTTAGAATTGCTCTTTTGCCCACCGGTTCAGTTGCAGCACGTTGGGACTGTGATATTTCATCTTGGTCATTGGCCTTTAGAAGATGTTTGAAAGATGATGAAATTGAGAATTTCAATCATTACTATCCCTCCTCTCAACTAAGAAAGTGAATAAATCCAACGATTATAGATCTTGGTCCATTGATCCCCATGGCCGGTTTTTCATTAAGTCTCTTTCGGCTCACCTAAAAACGGCCTCCCCGATGAATTAACGTCTTTTTACAGCACTTCAGAAATCAGGCAGCCCACAGAGAATTAACATCTTGATTTGGATTATGGTCTTGTCCCTCAACAACTAAGAAGCATGGACACAGATACGAGACACGAATACAACACGACACGGACACAGTGACACACTATATTTCAAAAATTTAGAACACGACAAGGCAAGGATAGTTTATTAAAATATTCATTTTTAAAATATATATATCATTTTTATAGTAAATGAATTGATGCATTTATATACTTAAAAGACTTGGCTTGATGTATTCCATGCTCAAAAGTTAATATTATGGTCATATACGCGTCTTTTTTAGTCTACTCAACGAGTGTTCTATGCATGTCTAATACATTTGTTGCACTAGCAAGCGTCCAATAGGTGTTCAGCCGGTTCCCGATTGTCCAACACGTGTCGGACACGAACATGCTATCCAAATTAAAGTGTATGTGATTCTTAGCTCAACAGTTCAGAAATTTTGCAAAAGAAATCCCCAAACAAATGCCTCTCTTCTTCGATTTGTCCTCTATGTATGAAGGCTTGTGAGAATCTTCCTCATATTTTTTTAATTGCCCCGTCCTTCCTTCTGCTGGGTAAGGATTTTCTACTTGTTCAATTTTGATTGGGTATTGGATCGATCATTAAACGCTAATGTTGCTCAGCTGCTGTTGGGTCCAATTTTACCCAAGAAATCTCATATAATATGGGAAAATTTGTTAAAAGCTCTACCGCAGAATAATTAATGATCAAAGGCCCAACAAATATTGAATGCTTGGAGAAGACGGAACCAACATTTAGATGCAAAGATACAGTCAAATAAAAGGTGCTTAATATTTTCCATGTTACCAACACAAAGGGGGCAGGCATGAGGTGAGAGAACATGAGAGGGAAGCTTACTTTGAAGTACTGAAGCACAATTTAATTTTCCAAACAGCATAAACCATATGGAGATATTTTACCATTCTTGGACTATTAGATTGCCAAAGCCTTTTGTACAAAGAACTTTCTAAAGGAGAAGAAGTCATGAGATACTTAACCAATGATTTTACCGAGAAGGAACCTGATGTAGAACATCTCCCTTCTTGATGTTTCTTGAGTTTTGTCCTCTATTCTTGATGTTTCTTGAGTTTTGTCCTAGAGGAGGGGTTTGAATTACCATTTTTATAGTTTAGGATTAGTTATTTGAATTACCAATTTTGTATCTTGAGTTAGTTATAAATAAACTAACTCAATTCCAAGTTAAACTAACTCAACCCCAAGTTAGTTTAACAACTCTTGTAATCTCCCGCCTATAAAAAGGCTTCTCATTTTCATTAATAGATCATCAAAAAAGAGGCATTATACATAAAGATTTCTAGCTTTGCAATTACTGCATCATTTGGTATCAGAGCGTGATCCTAGCTCACCCTTCCCTCAAAAAACTTGGATCCTACCACTCTTATCCATGGACGTGGAAGCCTCCTTCAACCAACGCTTGCAGTTGGTAGAACAAGCTGTTGAAGAACTTCGAAAAGGGCAGTCGGATATACAGCAATCATTAGTAGAATTAACAAATCTTTTTACCCGATTTCATGTCCAACCTTTAGAAGAAGCAATTCAGCCCCCAAGAAACCCAATTTGTATATGGATATTATTTTTCAAATATTTGTTCCTTTTTATTTTTATTCTTTCCATATTTGTAAGGTCTTTCTTCTATATTAGAAGACCTAATTTGCATATATTCAATAAATGAAAAAGGAAATTGATATTTATTTGCCTCCAATTTCTGCAAAAGAAAATTAGGGCTTATTACTAAATTAGGTTTATTCCTAATTATTATTTTACATTTATGTACTTTTCCTTTATTAGTATTTTGGTTTCTATTTATTTACCAATGTAAAAGGTGATCGTTCTGAATATTCAATACATTATATAAAATTATCATCCTATCAGAGCATTAGGTTTTTTGTCTCAATTGAACCCTAGTCGTCATTGTCATATTTGATCTTTGCCTCCATCGAACGATCGTTAGCGGAGGCAGACCCACGTGTAGATCTCCCACTTCACTCCATGTCTCCAGTTAGATCACCCACCTTCCTCCATCAGATATGTGTCCACAGTGGCATTTTCCTTTATTACCCATTCTTACATATCAATTCTCAATTGGAGGCTTAGCACATTACTAGAGTGATTACTTGTCTTTGGTGAACAAGGTATCTCCTTTTTCTAATCGTATGTTGGCCCTTTTTGTCCACTACTTAGAGCGTTAGGCCTACATTTTAGCTACTTTCAGAATTAATTTATTAAATTGCTGTATATGCAAGTCCACCAATTCTTCTTCTTAAGTTTTATGGTAACTGTTTGGATCAGCTTTATCATTTGGTACATTATATTGCAAGATAGCCATCAAATGCAATTATAAAATATAAGCGTTGCAGAAATCAAAAGGCTTGCACGAAATTACCTCATAAGAGAAGTCAACATGGCCAGGTGTATCAATCAAATTCAAGCAGTATGCTTCATTCTTATACATGTAGCGCATTCGAGCTGCCTGTCAAATTGATTGTTAAGAATAAACAACACAAGCTAAGATGTTAGAAATCATAGCCTTTGGCAAAATATAAATTTAGATTAATTGTTGAGAAATTTATTTCGTCTAATGATGGTACAACAGAAAAATAGATGTCATAAAGACATAATTACATCACTTGAAAAAAAGCATTCCAATTAAGACAACTATCTTGAACTAAAAATCAGAATTTATTAATCTTTTGTCTAGGTCCGGATATGATAAGAGTGCTAAGAGATTGTCAACCTAGTTGAGATGTCCGGGTGCACTCGTCGATCCTTAGGGCTTAGGTCTTGTCTCTTCATTGTATTTTCTATCTTTGTATTGTCTATTCATTTCTTAATGAAGAAGCTCATTTCCTTTTTTCAAAACTTCATTGGAAACCTTGAGAACCTGAAGTACGAATAATAATATTAAAAGGTTCATGACTAGGACAGTTTCCTTACTTAAACGAGGAGAGATAGTACAAGAATCTGAAAAGACCTTAATTTCCTTGGAAAAAACCGTATTGCCAATAATTTCGTTTTTTTATTGAAGAAAATTTCATTGATCCACCATTAATTTCCATGAGCCTTCACCCGCATTTAAGATTATTAAAAGTAATAAAGACAGGAACACCAAGTTACGTGGAAATCCGAGTACTGGGAGAAAAACCACGATATTTTGTTCTTATTATTTTCTGATAAATACAATAGGTAGAGGGGGAATAAATAGAATAATACAATGAGATAAAAAAAGGAAAGATATTTAGGGAAAATTTCCCTTATTTTCCTATGGGCCAAGCCCACTAACTCTAACACTCCCCTCAAGTTGGGACGTAAATATCAATAAGGCCCAACTTGCTCGCAGAAGTCGAAGTTTGGTTTGAAAAGCCCCTTGGTGAGAACATCAGTAACCTGTTGGCTCGAAAGAATGTACGAAATGCAAATGCTCCCATTGTCAATTCTTTCTTTGATGAAATGTCGATCAATCTCAACATGTTTGGTTTTATCATGTTGAACTTGATTGTTAGTGATACTAATGGCAGATTTGTTATCACAGGATAGTTTCATTGGTGTCTCACACTCCTGATGAAGATCAGACAAGACTTTCTGAAGCCAAATTTCCTCACAAATCACCAAGCTCATAGCCTGGTATTCGGCCTCAACACTGCTCCTTAGCCACGACACTTTGCTTCTTACTTCTCCAAGTTACAAGATTGTCCCATACAAAGGTACAATAACTGGACGTAGATTTCCTATCAACAACAAATATTGCCCAGTCTAAGTCAATAGAGGCCTCAATGGTTTTTCTGTTTGTCTTTCTGAACATCAACTCTTTACCAGGTATCATCTTCAAGTATCTCAAGATTCTATTAACAGCTTCCATGTATTCCTCATAGGGAGCCTGCATAAACTGACTAATAACGCTCACAGCAAAGGAAACATCATAACAAGTATGAGATAAGTAAATCAATTTACCCACAAAGCGCTGATATTGTTCTTTATTAACTAGAACTTGATCACCAGAGTTTCCTAGTTTACAGTTGAATTCAATTAGAGTATCAGCTGGAGGACATCCCATCATACCTGTCTAAGTCAACAAATCAAGGGTGTATTTTCTCTGAGATATGGATATGCCTTCTTTAGATCTGGCCACCTCCATTCCATGAAAATATTTCAGATTTCCTAAATCCTTAATTTCAAATCCATCACTCATTCTTTGCTTTAGTTGACTGATTTCTGTCTGATCATCTCCAGATAAAACGATGTCATCAACATACACTATCATAACTGCAATCTTCCCAATCTTGAAAACCTTTGTAAATAAAGTAGCATCAGAATGCCCCAGGGACTTGCAAAGGTAGTGAACCTGTCAAACCATGCTCTGGGTGACTATTTCAAATCATCTAAAGATTTCTGAAGTTTACACACCTGCTGACCAAAATGGGCTTCAAATCCAGGCGGGGAGCTCGTGTAGACTTCCTCCACTAGGCCTCCATTTGAAAAGCCGTAGAATCAACAACCTATTTTTCTGCATTTGGCATGAAGATGAAGCTTTTCACATAGAAGATGTTGAAGATAATATTATTATGTCAATATCGATCTTTCAACTTAGGTGGTTCATTGAAACGGTAAAAGAATTGAATCAAAATTCTGAAGAAGATTCTATCTATAAGAACGAAAAAGTTGAAAATGGAAGGGTTGAAATTTCCAAATTCAGGACCAAAAGTGGGCGGGTTCTGAGATGTAATGTATGGCCTCATACGGGAGAAAGATTATTTATTCATATTCCCGTTGGTGAAGATAAACTGAGGTAGAAAAGTTTCAAAAAAATGTTGGCAGATTTCAAGGACAACATGAATACAAAATCTGGTTCTCTACCCAAATCATGTCCAACACTATTATGAAGCAGCCGAACAAAAGTATAAAGGGAAGCTATGCAGAGATAGCAAAATTAAAAGAGACATCAAGAACTCTGTCTTTGCTACCTAAAACATAGTACAAGCAAATATTGAGTGATAGAATCCAAAAGTCTTCAAAGCTGACTTTGATAATCTTTGGGTTGGTCCAAAAATTATTGAGTTCAATAGTTGGGTAAGAATTAATGAAACATTAGAACTCTTTTTCGACTCAAAAGTTATTATTAATCCATTATTTGCAGACAATGCTTTGATTGAAATGGGACATGGACCTTTGAATGAGTTTATATTGAAAATCCAAGCAAGTGGGAAAATTTCGGTGCCTGTCATTTAAAGTTTGAAAAATGGAACAATCTCAGCCATGGAAGACCATTATATTTTAAAGGCTATAGAGGATGGATTAAAATAAAAAAATCAACCACTTGATTATTGGTGCAATAAAACTTTTGAAGTGATTGGAGCTCATTTTGGGGGTTTTAGAAAATATTGCAGCTGAAACTATTAACTTCATAAACGTCTCAGTGGCAAAAATTCAAGTGAAGGAGAATTTGTGCGGTTTCATTTTGGCCACTATTGAGATATCTGATGAAAGAAGAGGAAACATTTTGAATTTTGGGGATATATCTATCTCTAATCAACCAAGTAAAGTACAAGGTGATTAATTTACTTACGATTTCTCTAATCCTTTAGAAATGTCAGATTAAACCAAGTTATGAAGGATGAAGGTAATGAGAGAGATTCATTAGCTCCAATTTTGATTTGTTTTCCTTCCTTCGAACTCCATTCCAAGCATTCAAAGCAATCCTTTTACGATGGCTGAAACATTGTTCAAGCATCATCATCAGAGGCCATCAACAACTCACAGGAGTTGCAAAGCAGCGTCGGATTTAGGGGAGTCTTCTATTCAACCTTCGACAAATGGAAGTTCTGTTAGAAAACGGATGACTGAAGACAAAAAGAAGTTAGAGAAATCCAAGGACCATTCAAAATCAGAACCACCAATCAGGAGAGTTTTAGTTTTCCCACCAAAGGAGACTATAGTTAGTTTTATACCATTTGAAAAGTCACATGGAGTCCAGCAGTCACGTATTTGTAGCATTAATGATAATAACCACGTTGTCTCTAAAACTAATGGTGCCAACTAGAGATTAATCACCATGAAGACCATTATCAACGTTCAGACTGGAGTTTCATTCATTTCGCTTGAAAACGAAAAGTTGCTATTAAAGAAGAGAGAGAAGAGAGTAGAAGACTACTACTGACTACTCCTATTTTTGAAAATATGGTATGCGAAAAGACTAAAAAGGGAAGCAAAAGTAACATTAAAAAGAAAAGTGGTTGTGTTTTTCCTATAGATAACAATGAAAACAGGTCACCAGTATTAAATGTGATTTCTAACAATCTCTATAATCATGGAACATCAAAGTTGGCACCTCTGCTTCTTCCCCAATCATCAATCTAAAATTCATTCCTTCTGTTTCTATGAATTCAAACTAGCTGGCTCAAATGTGTCCTTTGTGCGAGGTACATTGAACTCACAACAAGAGTGCGAGCAAAATACAAGCAAGGAGCAAAATGGGAATGGTACTATAGAGGAAGTTGGCAGTCCTGATGTTCAAGGAATTCAAGACTCAAAAATTGAATCAGTTGTAAGTGCAAGTAGTGAGGAATTAGAAGAGGTTGAAGCAGGGGAAGAGGCTAAAGATTATGAGAACTTGGAGAACATCATGAGCAACACCAATGAGTTGTTTATGGAGGAATTTGAAGAACTTCCTATCCAGAAAATCAGAGACGAAATCCCCAACACTAGCACGACATCATTGAAGCTTGTGGCTTATCTTTCTTTTGAGTTCTATAATGTTTACTTCCAGCAGTGAAGGTAGTCTTGGATGTGGTAGTGCAATGATAGTTCTTTCGTGGATTACAAGGGAGATTATAAGATAAATCAAAAAGAAGATCGTGGTTGTGGTTCCTGTTGGAGAATTTTCAGTTAGTTCATTGGTTAAACATCTTCAAACCTCTTCTCCTTTGGATAAAAAGTTGGAAAAAGCATTATGGAAATACAAAAGTCCACGTCGAATAGATACTTTGTCTCTCAAGACGTTACTTGCTTTGAGGGTAAGCCTTGCACTACCTCTTCACCTAGTATGAGTTAGTGGGAGGAGGATGATATTTTTCTTTATATTCTAACGTCTCCAACTCCTTCCCCTACTCTATCTCCTCCGACGTCTGCCCCTAATCCTCTACCAATACCTAAAGTCTACTCTCGTCGTAGCAACTTCCAGGTGAATGCTCTATCCTAAAGGACATTTTGTTATCAGGTCCAGAACCAACCATTGTTCTTCGTAAAGCTAAACGCTTTTGTATTTATCCTATTGCATCTTATGTATGTTATGACCAATTATTATCTCTTACATGTTCGTTTGTTAAGTCTCTTAACTTTGTCTTGATACCTAACACCATTCGTGCAGCTTTGTCTCATTTTAGGTGGCACAGTGGAATGATCGAAGAGGTGAATACCTTAGATGACAATGTTACTTGGGATTTAGTGTCTCTTCCTACAAGAAAGAAGACTATTAGGCGCAAATGGGTGTTTGCAATTAGAGTTAATCCCAAGGATTAGTAGCTCATTTAAAAGCATGCCTTGTGGCTAAAGGTTATGCTCGGACGTATGGGGTTTGACTATTTTGATACACTCTCTCCTGTTGCTAACCTTACTTCTATCAAGTTATTCGTTTCTATAGCAGCATCTTACAGTTGGCCTTTACAGCAGCTTGACATTTTTTTTGAATCGGAGACATGCCTCTTTATTAATAGTAATAATAATATGAGAGACTAACGCTCAAAGTACAAGAGAGAGATATAGAGAGCAAAAGGGCTAAACAGATACAAATAATAGCTATTGAAAGTAATAAACACGAAAACCAAGGCTTTCGTGGAAACCCGAGAATTAGAAGAAAAACCACGATGTTTTTAGTTTTATTATTTTTTCTGATGAATAATACAACAAGTACAAGGGAGAATAAATAGCATATACAAGGGAATAATGTATTCCCACGTGAAAAACCTAATTAAAGTTTTTCTTTTCTTATCTTTTCTTTTTCTATTTTCTTTTTCTTTTTTTTTGGCGGCTTAGCATGGGAACAGTAAATTTCATGGGTGATAGGATTTGACGAGGCATATAGTGGTCAGTTTAAGGCGTGCTCAACTGGAAATCTTCTACTTATACCCATTAGCCTGGAGTAACCGACTTATAATATAGCTCGGTGTAAATACTTAATTGTTCCAATTCTTACGGGAATCTGAATAAACGATTAATTGCATCAAAGTGAAACCAAATGAGTAAACTGACCTGTAGTTTAATTGTGATGCCTCTTTCTCTCTCCAAATCCATGTTATCAAGAAACTGATCCTTCATTTCTCGAGTCTGAACGGTACCAGTCATCTGAAGCAATTTATCGGCCAAAGTTGATTTACCATGATCAATGTGCGCAATAATGCTGAAGTTTCTGATGTGCGATATAGGAACCTGCATTTTTGTGACATAGTTACCGAATGCTCGGATGAGTATAGAAGAAGCAAATTCAATCGAGCAAAAAGAGAATAAAAGACGGATAAAAAAAAATGTGAACATAGTGAGGGAGAGAACCTTCAGCAGTCGATTTTGACCTGCTTCAACAGCGTTTTGAGCATCGAAGAAATGCGCTCCAGCAGTCTGACAGAGGACCTTGCCTCTGGTTGTGGCAGTTGAAGAAGAGAAAGGGAAAGTGGTGAGGGATAGAGGAATTGGAAGTGAAGGGAAATGGAAATGGATGTTTGTTCTTGATTGGAAAGGACGAAGATGTTGAGTGCATGTGGATAAGAGAGGCGCGGAAGAAAGCTCTACCGCCATTGCTGTGTTTTAGTTTGTGTTTGTTTGTCGACCCAAAATAGTGAGACCCAGACCTTCGTGGTGGAGTGCGTTGTTTCCAACCACATAAATTCGAAGGGTGTACCGTTTTCCCTCCACTCCACTCCACATCCCTCTGCAGGTATACTCTTGAGAAACCCAAAAGAAAAAAAAAAACCATGTTTGGTTCGGTTCTTTTTGGTTTCAAGTATAAAGGATTATTTAATGCATTTATTCCAACTAATCAATGTTATATTTATCGGATGGGTTTTTGGTTAGCAATAAAAACAAATAATTGAGTTGTAATAATTGTAGAAAAGTTACTCGAACTTGACACAAATAAAGATGTAAAAAATGTGAGTATTAGTTAGAAATGTAAGTTGATACAAATAAGGATGGAAAACCTTTTCAATTATTGGTGAACCAAAAAAGGGCTGGTTTGTTTGTTTTTACCCAACCAATCTAACTCTCCCAAATTATTCAAGTTGTAAAACACCCCCTAATATTTTGCTCGAGAAAGATTATACTCACCATACAATTGTTATTCAATCTATACACCAGAATGATAAAAGGGTAATAGAGACCAATAATGAAAGATAAGAGTTGGTTTTGGCTAAGTGTTTGAAGCTAGGCGTGGAGTAAAGTTAGGTAACCTAGTATGTCAACATAACCTCCAAGGCGAGAGAGCCATCAGTGGCCAAGTAAGGCAAGGTGTTTGGAAGCCCACGTGAGATGGTTATGCGGCCAAAAGAGTGAAGTTAACCTTCCCGCAACCAAGACTAAGATACATCTTGTGACATGGGTTGGTGTTAGGCGATCAAAACAGACTTGTGGGTTCAAGGATATTCGATGGAAGTGGAAAACATGCGTCCTAAGCATGCCAACCCCCAAATTGAGGCAAGCAGGAGATGGGCACCTTCGATCATGCATAAACCTTTATAATTAGACGATTTTCAACTGATTAGAGCTTCCAAAGAATCATGATTGAGTCTAATTTATGATGTATGGCTTTTGGACAAAGAAGAAGGGAGAAAGTCGTTCAATCATTTGAAGAAAGTACAAAATGTTGGTCTTCAAAGGATTCTGACCAAGATTGAATGTTTTGAGGCTACAGAGCTCAAACATGAAATTTGAAGCCGAAATTTGAAGGTAAGATAGTTAAAACATTTTTAAGAACTTTCACTACAAGGACATTGGGTATTGTCGACGCAGTAAAACGTCAAAAAAAATGAAAAAAAAAACATTGAGCAAAGTTTTCTCAATGTCGGCTACAAAAAAACTTTGGCCGACGCGCTAACAACAACGTCAGACTTGTCTTATCTCTGACGTCATCAAGATAACGTTGGCAATGGGGTAAGCCCGACATCACTTCCTCACGTCGGAAAAAGATGTCTCGACGTGATGTCGGGCAAAGGTTTTTCCGACGTCATGGAAAGAACGTCGAGGAAAACCCCTTATGTCAATATATAGTATGCGTCGACATAAATTGTTATATTAGTTTTAAATTTTTTTTTTTTTTTTGTTATCGTGAGTAATGCGTTTTTGATTCCTGAAGGCAACAATTAAAATTTATAACAAATTATTATAATAAAAATTACAATTACGAAATTCGATTGTGTAATAAAAATTACAATTAATATTGTTATTCAAATTGTTCAAAAGGACGACATTAAAAGAAAAAAACTACCTCTATCTCCTAAAATCTCAGCTCGCAGATGCCAAAAGGAATAATTTCAAACCTACAAATGACATAAAAGTACAATTAGATATATATCATAGACGATAAATTAAACAAGTTAAAAGTTGAAAAATACATACCCACCTGTGTTCATGGTCCTCTCTATGTCTGACTCATGTCCTTAATCATCTTCCTCATCTTTACAATTTGTCAGTCACACTCCTCCTCCCTCAATGAGGCGGTCACGCTCCTCTTCCCTTTTGCGTTGTTCTTTAATCAAGCGGTCACGCTCCTCCTTCCTTATTTGTTGTTCTTCAATTAGGCGGGTAGCGTTCTCAAGGCTAGCCTTTAATTTGTAACCTCTCTGAAGTGTGTTTGTTGGTCATAAGAGGTAGGGATGAAATCGGGTTGGATTGGGTTGGCTTGGGAGACATTCTTAACTCAATCATATTTTCGGGTTATTTAGGTTACCAACTCGAATTTAGTTTCTAATTCAACCCAGCCCAACCCGTAAAATATGAGTTGGGTTGTCGGGTTGTATAGTTTTTTTTTTTTTCGTTTCTAGTTTCTAATGGTTATAAAAGTTCAAAACTATTACATTTAAATTTTAAACATACATAATTCAAAATTTCATACAATAAATTCAAAGTTTATATACCTAATTTGTTTTTTGTTAAAATAATATATATATATATTATATTAATTTGGGTTGGGTTGGATTGAACCGAATTTTTCAACCCTCCAACCCGAGACCCAACCCAACCTATATTTTAACCTAATCTAACTCAACCCTTGTAATATGGGTTGGGTAGTTTGAGTTGTTCAGGCTCAATTCATATTCTTACACCCCTAATAAGAGAAGGAAGAATTGGAAGCAGAACTTTTCCAAGACTTGGGCTTGAGGCCTCAACCAAGATCTTTTGAGTAGCCCGATCGTCTACCAAAAACAGTCTCGCAGAACTTTTCCAAGACTTGGGTTGGGACTGGAATTCCAATATTGGATTTTGCACAATACAAGTTGTAAGTTGTGAGATGATTAGAATTAAAATCGAAAGAACAAAAACAATTTTCATAAACTTACATGCACATCCGCCGCTACCTGTGAAACAAACTCGTCAATCCTATTGTCGTGCGTTTCTCATAACAACTCAACACAGTTCATTGGACGATCACGTCCTTCAGTGAGCTCGTGTTATCGTTGAAGGAACAACTTGAATCGACTTCTATGGTTGTAAGGCTGCTTTGCTTTAGCAGCCTTATTGACCATTGGTTGCTCCTACATTCAAACAATGATCAAAACGTTACATCCAAACAACAAATTAAACAAAGTACTGTTAATTGATTTTAAGGTAGATGATATAAATTACCTGAAATTGTCGAGTCATGTAATGATCGCAAAGAAAGTGCCAATCTTACACATGATCGACCAATCTAGGTGGTGGGTTTGCACGTGCTTCTTCAGGGTCGTTGTATTGCTTGAAATGTCGGTGGTTGTCTTCCCTAAATTCCTTCCACACGTTGAGCATCAAATGCTCAACAAACTAAGTAAGTGTTGGATCTTCGAAATCTAGCATGAGCCATTGCTACAAAAGAACAATACATAAAGATTAGTATTTTACATATGTAGGTTCAATATATATATATATATGTTAAATAATTTATAAATTTACCCGTAGGCCGCCCTTGACGACCTCGATGTACTCTCGAGGTACATGAGCCAACTTTAGGGCCTCGATCAGAAACGTGTCTCGTGTTAATACAAGGCATCTACAAAATTGTACGCCTTTGCTAGCTCTCACAAAATTGAGATGCAGCTCTTTTTGTACAAGGCATCTACAAACAAAATAACTTTCTAATTACAAGAAATACAAAGTAAAAAAACTTAGATTGCTTGCTCATCTTCCACGAGTAGCAACTCCTCTTATCCTTTCTTACTTAGCCGAAACGCCTTGTCACACCCCTCCCTACACACGTCCTTGCTTGGTATGCGAGACGCGGTATGACTTTGAGATGTGATATGCAAGACACGTTAAATGACAAAAACACTCAACTTGCGGTTCTTCAGTTTTACTTAATCACCTACCCACTTCTTTCTTAAATTACAATAATACTTTAGGCGATAAAGCAACGTAATAAAGAAGAATAAGACAAACTAACACTTTTATTAATTTCAATAAACCGTTCTACAACAAATAATACTAATTAGTTGAGTTCAACGCTTAAACTATATAATAAAATATTTGGCAGTTTTCTCGCCAAGTAGCTATTCACTCCTTCCTTACATGGCTTTAACGTTTGAAGTCTGAAAAAGAAAGCTTAAATACATAAGTCAAAAGACTTAGTGAGGTTTTAAAAAATGTTTTTCGTGAAATACCTTTCATAAACATCTTTTTATAAAACATGTCAAATGACGTAAATTTATATCAATTTGCATGGTTTCAACATTTCACATAAACATCATAATACACATTAGTCTCTCTCGCAATCCTTCTGCCAAGAACATGAATCATTTCCAACGCCATGACTCATCATCTCGCGTTTAGACTACTATGGTGTTCTTTCCATCAACAACATCCGAAAATGTCTTGATTCATTCCTTGTTGCTCAGGCCGCTTAACACACTGAGGTCTTTTTCTACATTGACTAGCTTCACTCCACTATGCAGTCCTTTTTTACATGGCTACCTTTACTCTTTATGTACACATAACAGTTAGCTTATTGAATAGGAAGCAGACTAATGGTTTAAACACCATTTCTAAATCATAGAAACATATAGAACATGCTTTAAACATAACATAAGCTTTTCATGAAAATTCCTTTGTAATCATTTACATTGAAAAAATTATTTCAAATCAGTAATCACTTAATAAAGAAAGCTTAAATTCATGTAAATCATTTTTAAGGAAACACTCACAACACTTGATAACTTTAACGTGAAATGTTTTTCTTCTTCTCATGTAATTACTTTGGCAGCACTTCAGCCCTTCAATTATTCTTTTGAACTTTTGCAGAGTAATAATACTCCAAAATCTAGCTGAAGACTCCTATTTATACTACTCTCAAATCAGCTTAGTCACCCTTAAACTTTTACCAGCTCGCCAACTCCTACTCTTAGTAGTGCACGTGTGAGCTTAAGGTTTAAATTAACCATGCTTAGCTTAATCTCTACACGTGGCCTCTTAAGTACACTTCAGAAATTTCTGGAAACTTTCCTTACTTATTCTCGCCAAGTCTTTCTTTTCATGTAGTACCTTAATCACATAGAATTACATAAACGCCGACAAGTCCTTATCGCATAACCTTTTCTCAACGCATACTTAACTTAATTGTCAACTTCTTATCGCGTAGACTACTCAAAACGCCTTCTTTAGAACACTTAGTTAAAATTTCAGTCTTTCTTAGGTACGGATCTTACACGTCTGATCACATGGAAAGAAAAAACTTAAAACGTAAGTCAAGACTTAATGAATGATAGTTTTGAAAACTTTTTTGGACAAACAATTATGAAATAACTTTCATAAACATGGTTTCAACTCCTTAGTCATAAAATATTAAAACACATTAGTCTTCCATCTTCCTTTCATCGAGAACATGAACCATTCTCATGCATAGACTACTGTGATGTCCTTTTCATCTACAACATCCCTTGGAGAATGTCCTGGTTCATTTTTCATTGCTCAATACGCTCGTTTTACGCATTGGCCAACTTCACTCCACCATATAGTCATTTTCTACCTTGCTATATTTACTCCTTATGTGCACATAATAGCTAACTTCATTGATAGGAATAAGACTAATGGTTTACAACAAACATAACATACAATACAAAGCATTCATCGCGTATAAAACTTTACTTCAAAAAAAAGCTTTCTTTAGAATAATCATTCCTTTCTTCATAAATGTTAGTCTTGTATAAACAACTTTACAAATGAACAAGAAGTTCTTAAAGAAGCTTTGGAAGCATTAAACATTTGAAATAAAAACACTCACTACACTACGTTTTCCTTCAAAACGCATGGCTTCAGATCTCTTCTTCTCGCCTAATACTTCTTCTTCTTAGCATAATAACACTAATGATATTTGCATAATCCTCCTTTTCTGTCACTTCTCTTCTATTTATACTAATCTTCAAAATAGATTAGTCATCCTTAAGTCCCTAATAACTAGACAGCTCCTATTTGAGACTTTACACTTGTAAGCTTAATATTTATCTTAATCATGTTTAAGTTTAACCTTGCACGTGAACAACCATAAAATCATGATTAGATGTATCCTCGCGTAGCTTCGTCTTGCGTTAAACTTAAGAACGCTCAATTCTTGTGTTGAACGTGTACTTATTCATCGTGTCACCTTACTACAATGTCAGTTGCAAAACACCTTTTCTTTACATTTAGTCAAAATGACTCTCCTATTAAGACACGGGACCTACAAGGTAGCATTAGTAGCTAACAATCGTTGTTGCTGAGGTTGGTTGCCAGCAAGTGCAATCATTGAAACTAATAGAGGTAAGAAGAGTTAGTTATTTTAACCATCGAACTGTAAATAATGCTAACTCTTATCCCTATTATCTTAACACATGCCTTACATTTGGTGAGTTATAATAGCTCACACAACCCATTCCAAATTAGGAGCACAAAAACCTCATAGTTCGTAAGTTTGGTTGATATAATAACATTAAGAGGTTATTTTGGGCTGAGTTAAGTTCATACATATGTAGTTGTATGTTTCTGGTGTTCAGATGTTGTGTGTGGGGTCTTTGATATGTTGAATTGCATTTATTTGTTAAGTGTTTTTTGGTGCATAGAAGTCCATTGAAATCCTATATTTGACAACTTCCAAAAAAAAACCTTTTCCAAAAAATCATTTCCATAAAAGCACTTGTGTTTGCCTTCCATAGTATTTTTATATACAAATTTGTTCAGTTTGATATATACTAAAATTGTTTTTTTAATTAATTGCAAATGATTGTAAATAACAACTATAAACTGATAATTTAAAATAATTTTCGTTACAATTGGTGGAAGTGGTTTCCATTGAAGGTTGTCGGAGTTCTCCGTTGGCAGTGGTAGTCGAATGTGATCAAGGTTGGCTACTTGTGGAAGTCATTGAAGTGAGCCACCAAGAGATGTTAGCTGAAGAGGCAAAATGAGTATTAGGAATGTGATGTTGAGAGCTAAGTGTACTGTTGATAGAGCCCCCAAATACACTAAGTTGAGTTCATATTTCAACTTATAGCAACTCATACCCTCACTTCTACTAATTTGAATCAACAATTTTCTTCCTCAATTAAGAGGAGATGGATTTTATTTACAGTTAAAGGATTACAAGCTCGTAGTATAACAACTATCTGTTTTAATTAACTCACTCTTAACACCTTTACAAAGGGTTTCTCTTGGTACACCATTTTGCAATATTTAAGAGTTTAATAACATCAATTTAGAATCTCGAGGGGTTGATGATCAAATTATTAAATACAAGGATGTGACTGTAACAACCCATAAATAAAGAGTGGTTTTGAACAGGAAGAGTGAAGAGCATTGTTATAACCAAAATGTAAGTTCATATGCATAAGTGAGCAAAGAACATTCTGCCAGCCAGCCTGCCTAGCAAATCTAATGACTAATAATACACCCAAGGCTTTGCAGCTGAGACAAGAAACTGTGTTTCAACAATCCTAACCAAAAGATGAAGTCGACCCAGCTGTTTTCATTATATATTGAAATGAAAACGTTTAGTATTAATTGTAAAAGTAGGAGGGATGGTGATGATGGGGCAGCCGAAGACGAGACAAAGTGCCAGTTTGAGTGCTTCTGTTCTTGGGCAGATCATTTTCGAACACTGCTGCATCAGCAAAATGATAGAGATCAAAATTATTGCTCGTCGAGTGTCCCATGAACCCATATACGGCTGAATAAGGCTCCACGGTTGTTGGCGGTGGCGTAGGGGTTGTTGCAAGTGTAGGCATAGCTTGTTGAATAAAGCTTTGCCCAACTGATATATCTTTGTAAGCAAACTCACGAGTTGGCCCCATTTTGTAAATGGACGCCTCGTTGCTGTCCCTTCCCCTTCCCCATCCCATTCCTCTGGGGAATGGGGCGGCAGCATTGGAGATACCACTACCAATAATATCGGCAGGCAAAACTGTAGTTTCAACCAAACCAGGTCCACGCAAAGACGAAGCAATTTGGTAATTACCTAACTGAGAAGCACGTCCACCATCCAATAACTTTAGTGGCATTGAACTACTACTAGTACTAAAACAGCTCTTGTCCTCCAAAAACGTAGTTGCATTTTGTTCCAACAAGCCATTGACTGGATAAGACATAACAGGGAATCCTCCTTTATTTGCGGACATTCGTGACCGCTTTATTTCTTGACTCAGATACTTCTGTGTGGAAGCTTCATCTGTTTTTCTCTTCAGACTCGCATTATCTTCCATTCTTTTTCCGAGTTCCACAATATCCTTCTCCAAGTTCTTTATCATTTCGTGAATTTTCCATCCAGGAAGAGACTTCACTGGATCCAATTTGTGATCTTCCAAACATTTGAGAACACATTTCAGAGAAGCTAATTTCTCTTCACTCACTCGTCTCTGTCAAAAACAACGTAACTAGAAGGTAAGTAATTACAATACGGGAGAAGAACAAATAAAAGATGTTGGAGCAGAACTTGCTGAGAGAAACCTCAGGGAACATAAGTAAATTCACTGAGCAAAACTAACGAATGGGGAGGGCTTGACAACAAAAACTAAACATAACCTCACATTGAGAGAATTAAAAATAGATGCAATAGAATATGCATTTATTCCAAAATAAATAAAACAAAATATGCATTTATTCTAATCTTAATTTTCTGACTACTTCAAGGGTTTGGAAAACCCTCTCCAAATTCCAAATTTCACCTACTAACTATGCATTTATTCTAATCTCGTCCATAAACTTTT
Source organism: Cucumis sativus (assembly GCF_000004075.3). Taxonomy (NCBI): domain Eukaryota; kingdom Viridiplantae; phylum Streptophyta; class Magnoliopsida; order Cucurbitales; family Cucurbitaceae; genus Cucumis; species Cucumis sativus. The sequence continues at coordinate 19,522,779 of NC_026658.2, forward strand.
GAAATTTTCAATTGAACTTTTCATTAGACTCCCAGCTCTAAAAAATCAAATGTGGATATGGTACAAAAGATTATCTTCAAACATTGGCTAATATGTTTTTTTAAAATGAAAACAAGCCTCTTAGTTGGATTTTTTCTGATAAAAAATGAGGTTTTCCCCCTTGATTGGGCAAGTGAACTAAGGAAAAGATGTAAATGACATGGGATTAAAAAGCTCGAAGGAGCCTCTTTCCACGTAGATGGATAGACTTGTATTTGTTATACACAATACCCAATGTTTTCAATTGGTTTGGTTGGTCACGAGTTCATTACTTCAATGAAAAGATAAGTTTCTGTTTAAAAAGAAACCTACGTATATTATTTGCTTTCATTATTGTTTATTTGATTAAAAAGAAATCCAGACCAAAACCAGGGTTGTTGAGGCGCAGACAGGTGCTCGCCTGAGGTGAGAGGCAAGGCAAGGTCTTAACACCTTGCAAGTACTCAAAATGCACCTTTAGCAAGGTGCTTGCCTTTTACACTTTCCAATAGCCTTGAACATTCGTTCAAAGGTGACCTAGGCGCTCGGCTTGTCCGATTGTTCAACCTTTTTTTTTTTTAGAACAAAGAAATTCTTCTCCAATACTTTGATTAGGTTGAATAATTAGAACTTGTGAAAATTACTTTATCCCCACCCCCACCCACCCAAAGAAAAAATTGTGAAGATTATAATGAGTTACATCTAACAAATGAAGAAAATAACTAAAGAAAATTAACCAAAACAAAAAATTCAAAACCAATAAAGCTCAAATACAATTCAACCCACATACTCCTTAGGCTTACGATAAACACTAACCAAAACAGCCTATGAAATATATAATTTAACCCCAAAAAATCCTATATACGTAATAGTATTACTGTTTTATTTTTGTTTTTTTATTTGTCTGGATGGGAAGCATAAAACCTTGAAAGGAGAACATTACAAATTAAATGAATAGCAAATTAAATTAATGGAAACATCTTCAGAGAAACTAAGAAAGCGTTTGGAGCAAAGACTATCTTAATACTATAATAACCACTAATTACTACTGTAAATACTTTTTTATACTCCCAAATTAGCTACAATTAACCCTATTTTTAAACTTCAACTTGCTACAGTTTTTACTATTTGCTACAACTTGTACTATTTTACGTTCATTTTTTTTATTCTATGCTACCTTGTTTATCATTTCCTTCTCGAACTAAAATATTTTACATCTCAAACACATAATATTATAACCCAAGCTAAAATAATCTATACCTCAAATGCAAACTTGTTTTTTCTACAACCTACTTGACCCTACAACACTTGAATATCAAGGAACTTGTAGAAAATTCCTAGATAGGTAGCCACCATAGATTAAACCCTTGACCTCTTAGGGCCTATTTGATACAGAATATGAATACAAAAGTTTTGAAAACAAGAGATTTAATGAAAACAAAGTTGTATTTTATGTTTTTAGATATGTGTTTGGTGACAGATTCAGAAATTGGATTCTAACTTTTAAAAAAATGTTTAAATATGTTTCGTATTGTATATTTATAAATAATAAAAATAGTCTTACTTATCCACTAATATTTAGTTGACAATAAGCTATTATTAATTTATTTATGAATATAATTTATGTTTAGAAAATAGATTAAATTGCAAAATTAGTCCCTATGGTTTGGAGAAAGTTAGAGTTTAGTCTATAGTTTGACAAAATCTCATATATAGTTTTTATGGTTTGAAAATCTTCCTAAATAGTCCCTACAAACGAGACTTTTATCACAACAAAGAAACTAAATTCTAACTATAAACCGTAGTGATTAAATTCTATATTTTTAAAACCATAGTAACCAAATTTGTAATTTAACCTAAAAATTTATATAGTTATTATTTTGTAATATTATATAATTTATCACACATTACATAATACATATTATATTAAAAAATAAATTGAGTTTATAACATGGCACATTGTATTTCTAAATATACTTATATGTATTCAATATAATTCTGCTTTTTAAAATGTAAAATTTAAATTCTAGGTACAATGAAAACATAAAAAAGTTGTTTTCAAAATTTGCACTAATCGCAGAGTTCGAAAATAGTTTTCAAAAACAGAATCTGGATTGTTTGTCAAACACATGTCTGCTGAACTCAGTGAATCTAGAAAACATAAAACACAATCTAGGTTCTCTACCAAACAGACCCTTGGTTATCCTTTTTATCACTAGGTCAACCCAAAACTATTATAACCCAACTATAATAACCAAGGAATATACTAACCAACTCTTTCCCCAAACACCCCCTGAAAGAATGCAATCCCAACTTATGACGGAAAGAGCTTCTTGGTATACTCTTTCCAAACATTTTCATAACTCTTTCTTCATATGCAGGTTTGATTAGTGAAGTTATTAGAACTGATGGGTTGCTGGTATTACGATTGAAAGTTAGGAAATTAGTCCTGATATTTTAACTTTTCACAAATCAATGAAATGTTATATTAAAGCAAAATAAAAGAATGAATGCATGCATTGTAATTTATAAAGACTAAATAAATGCCCATAGGTCGAGATAAACTATACCAGTTGCATGGTTGAACCTCGTACTTTATTTATTCTTTTTTTCCACGTTTCATCACACTCTTGGAGAAATGACAACAGAATTTCCTGTGGTGGAAATACATTCTCCATACCAAAAGCATAAATAATATCAACAGCTTCAATATTCTTACTGCTCTTCGTCATCCCCTTTATAATGTCTATTATAAGTCAAGCAGCGAAATAAGAATGACAATTGATCTAAACCAGCATAGGCAATCAAAGCAATCAGACTCCAAGGTTGACCAACCAACTTACAGCTATTAAGGAAATTGAAATATTTGTTACCGTTTATGCATTTATCAGCATTAAAATACCTGAAAGTAGAATTCTTAATTGTGAAAAAAATAAAATTTAAAGTTGACTCGCTTCTAACCTTCATGAACTGGATTCCTTCTATAGGTTGTAGAGCTGTGACCTTGAGGTTATTATTTATTATTTTTTTTATAGGAAACAACAACTGATGAGGTGGAATTACAAAATGTTAATGGGGAGAAAAGTCAATCCCCAATCCAAGGCAGACTTACAAAGAACACCTCCAACTAGACAAATGAGAAAGCAGGCTGTAACTCTGAAGTTGAAGAAAGTTTTCACACTAGGTGAGGGCAGAAAAGCAAAGATTTGAACTATCAAAAGTTTTGTTCTTTTCATTAATCATTTGATAGCTTCTTTCTTTCCAAATGAACCAAATTGATGTCCTGATGGTTGGGCTCAAGGGCAATGTGAAACAAGATTAATAAATTTTGAGGGAAAAGTCCATCATTTCTAAGGCATGCATAAACTTGATTTTGAATTTTTGAAGCAAATTGGGAATGGTACTCCAGAGGAAGCTCGAAGTCCTGATGTTCAAGGAATTCAAGACTCAGATGTTGAATCAGTTGTAAGTGCAAGTAGTGAGGAATTAGAAGAGGTTGAAGCAGGGGAAGAGGCTGAAGATTCTGAGATTTTGGAGAACATTATCAGCAATACCCGTGAGTTGTTTGTGGAGGAATGTGTATAAAAAGAACCACCTATCCAGAAAATCAGAGAATAAATCCCACAGCATTTGAACGGCATCATTGAAGCTTGTGGTTTATCTTTCTTTTGAGTTTTATGAACTTTATTTCCAGCAGTTAAAAGTAGTCTTGGATGAGGTAGTGCAATTAAAATTCTTTCGTGGATTACAAGGGGGGCTAGGAGATAAATCGAAAAGAAGATTGTGGTCGTTGGCTCCTTTTGGAAAATTTGTTAATATGCATTTTTTAACCGTACAAGTTCTTAAACCAAAAAAGTCTAGCCTTTCTTGCTAAATGGGGGTGGCTGTTTTTAGAGGAAGTGGATTTTATAAATGAAAGGCACCAAAACATTGCCATTTGCCTGGACTTTCAATGAACTCCTTCAAAGGACCACGATCCAATTCAATCAAAGCATTGTCTGCAAATAAAGGGTTGATGATAACTTTTGAATCGAAAAAGAGTTCTAATGCTTCATTAATTTTTACCCAACTATCAAATTCAAAAAGTTCAAAAAGTGATAGATGTGAAGTTATCCCCCAAGTTTAACCATGAATTAGTGTAGATTGGTCGTCTTGCTTGCTTTTTGATAGCCCCTTAACAGTTTCAGTAGATTTTTGTTTTATCAAGGATTCTCTCTTTGTTTTCCCTGTATTACAATCTTATGTTGTAAAGACGGTTTGTTTGGTCCTTTTAGTCATGCTTGTTATTAGTTATTTTTGATATGATGAGGGCGTCATAGGGTGTTAACCTAATTGAGATAACCAGCAAGTGCACCTCCTAATCCTTGGGTTATTTTGCTCATTGTATAACACTTTATGAGCTTAAGTCTCATTTTTGTCTAATAAAGAACATTTGTTCCCCTTTTGAGTTAAGTCTCATTTTTGTCTAATAAAAAACATTTGTTCCCCTTTTGGAAAAAATGAACATCATGACTGTTTCTAGTGCTGATTCTGCAATCTTTAGTGTGAAGTCCTCTAGTTCTAACAGTGAAAAGCAAAATGGGGAGCTTGTCCCTATGTGTGAACATTGTAAGAATCCTTGGCATACAAAAGACAGTTGTTGGAGGTTATATGGTCGACCATCAAATGGTAAGAAACGTCCGCCAAATGACAAGTGAATCTATCCTAACTTCACAGCCCCCCACCCCTGCAGGGAATCAAGGTGATCATGGTACTTCTTCTCTTGAACCTATTGCACAATCAGGTACATCTCAATCCTTAAGTCTCATCAGCATCGACCGGAAGAAACCTTGGATACTTGATTCAGGTGTTACATATCATTTAACTGGATCCTCTTAACATTTTATATCATATCTCCCATGTGTTGGCAATGAAAGAATTAGGATTGCAGATGGGTCCTTTGCTCCTATTGTGAGCAAGGGTCATATTTCCCCATCCCCTTTTGATGGTCCAATTTCACATAATGCATCGCATGTGCCTACGATGTCTCACAATTTACTGTCTATTAGTAAGATAACTAGGGATCTAAATTGTCAAGCTGTATTCTCACTTGATATTGTTGTTTCTTTTCAGGACCTCAGCTCAGAGAAGATGATTGGCATTATCCGACACAACAAGGGACTCTATTTCCTTGATGATGATGCTTCTTCTAGGGATTGTAATAGGACTAGTCCATACTCATCTTATTTTTCTTCTGAAACTTTTTTCCTTATGTTGTGGCACTTTCGTCTTTGCCACCCAAACTTTCAATATATAAAATATCGATTTCGTCATTTATTTTCTAAAGTGGATATTTCTTCTTTGTCATGTGATGTATATTCATGCAAAACAGCACAGAGCCTCATTTCCATCTCAGACCTACAAACCTACCCAACCATTTACCCTCATTTGTAGTGATGTTTTATGGCCCTCACAAGTCACTACCACTTCGGGAAAACGTTGGTTTGTAACATTTATTGATGATCATATCCGCCTCAACTCACTTCTCACTGATAAATTTGAGGTCTCGTCAATATTTCAACAATTTTACACAACCATTGAGACACCATTCAATGCCAAAATTGCTATTTTGCTGAGTGATAACGGTCATGTGTTCTTGAATAATACTTTTCGATACTTTCTATTCTTTGAAGGGATTGTGCACCAGAGTTCTTGTGCCTATAACCCGCAACAGGACGATGTGGTTGAAAGGAAAAAACGCCACCTCCTCGAGGTTGCTCTGTCTCTCATGTTGTCTACTTCTCTTCCTTACTACTTATGAGGGAGGTAATCCTCACTACAATGTACCTTATCACTAGAATGTCATCTTGGGTCCTCCACCTCCAAGCACCTCTTGAATGTCTTAAGGAGTTCTAACTTATCACACGACTTATTCTTGATGTTCCTCTCCATGTGTTCGGGTGGACTGCCTTTGTTCATAATCATGGGCCTAACCACACTAAGTTTGCTCCTCGTGCCTTTGTTCATAGTCATAGGCCACCTCTAACTACAATCTTCAACAACTATTTTCGGGCAACCCGACAACAGCAACCTTCAACCGACCATTTTCTCGACAACTATCGCCACCCAGTCGTCGACAATCCTTTTTTCATAGCCACCATCAACCAATTTTTTTAAATCATTTTTTGGCAACATTCATCAAACAACTTTTGACCATGTTTTTGCCAACTGTTTCCCAACAATGATCGACGACCAACTTCTAGTGACTATTTTCCCGGTAGCCGTTACCAGCCAACCTCAAGTGATCATTTTTCGACAACGTCCTTAGCCAACTTCCAATGACGATCTTTTGGCGATCGTTGTCAGTAGTATCCAACCACCATTTCTCGATGACCACCTCTAACCACTATCTTTGACGGTTGTTTTCAGGTGATCGTTGACGACAACTTCGGGTGATCATATTCCCGACAACCGTTTCCGCCAAACTCTCAACGACCGTGTTTTAGTGAACATCATTCGCCAACTTTGGTGACCACTGCCAACCTCTAATCACCACTTTTAAGTGAACACCACCGGCCACCGTTTCCAATGACAGTTTTCAGCAACCGTTGGTGGCCAACTTTTTTATAAAAACATTTTTAAAAACCAAATGTAAAAATAAATTCATAAAAAATATATTATTATAATTAATTGGTTAATTAATTTTCAAATATAAAATATAATTTGGTAATTTTAAAATCACTTTTGGAACCAAACATATAGTAATTCAAAATCACTATCAAAAGTTTGGAACCAAACATATAGTAATTCAAAATCACTATCAAAAGTTTGGAACCAAAGAAAAGTTTGTTGTTAAAAATCACTTTTCCAAAATCAATTGTATATAAATCTCTTCTTCTAAAATCACTACTCCAAGTATCACTCCCAAACATACCCTGAGTATATTAACCGGACACATATGACAAACATAATAAATTTTGAGGAAAAAAATACAATAAACTAATTTTTTAAGTACATAAATGCATAAATTCATTAACCATAAACTTCTTTCTAGGCTTGTAGACTTCTAGACTCCTAGTATAAATTTGATATATATTTTGATACACGTGTAGATTAAAAAAAATGATGTGTTTTTGTGTGCATGTTGTGTCACGTCTTGTATCCATATCCGTGCTTCTTAGCATACATGTGGTCAGTTATTCATCAAAAATAAAAATGATGACATCTATACAATTCATTAAAAACAGTCCCCATCCATACCCAATCACACATACAGAGTCACAAACTAATAGCTCTACACCAAGCTTCCAAACCAGTTTTACCATTCTCCCAATCCTAGCAATTAGCTGGATAAGGTTTTACAAACTTGGGAGGAGCCCAAGAGATGGCCGAAAAACACTCATCAAAGACATTTTATATAAGGAGTAAGGAAGTAGTCTAAAACTTACTAACATATCAGACACAATAGCAGCAAAATTGAACAAAACTAAAATCAGATATAAACAAGACCACAAAGTAAAACAGTTAGAAAAAAAAGGAAGCAAATTCAGTTTTTAAGCAAGGCAATAAATCAGGTAAACGAATCAATTAAGAGATGAACAACAAGGGAAAAGCATGTGTTCTTTTGATAAGTCATGAGTGTTGAAATTACATACCAGGAATACGCGTACGAAGACAATGTGAATGGCAAAGGGCATTCGATAGCCCCTTTGAGTTACTCGATCGTAAGAGATCCCTTAAATCATCGTTTGTAAATACAGTAGGAATTCCGAAAGACGCAAGAAAAAGAAGCAAACCCCTGGCATCTATATCGCTTGCCTGACAAGAACCACTTTCAGTAATAAGTCTTTTTCTCCAGGCAATAGCAGCAAGGTCAGCTTCCACCTTCAAGGAGGACTCAATTTCTGTTCTTTTATCATTTTTGGTCTCAGCTGCACCTGAGATCAGAAAAAGTTCTAGGATGAGGATGGAGGCTTGTCTAGCAGGAATCATAGGAGAGACCTTGGTGTAGGCTTTGCTTCCCTGAAGATAAAAGCGGCCAATGCAATCGAACACGAGTTTGGCCGGGTTAGGAGCCCATTTTAAAGCAAGCGGAATTTCATGATGGAGGCGAGCGAGGTCCGATAGATGAGAAACTATGTACTTGCGTAGGCCACGGCTACACATGGTTCGGCAGAGATGCTCAAGCTGGGAGAGAGAGGAGGATTCTGGTTGCTTATCAACGCCTTCTTTTCCGTCAACTTTGCCAAAATCGGTACGAGTTTCAGGAAGATTGCTTCTAGAACTACGCGACAGATGGGTGCTTGAATAAACAGGATTTCGTCCACTTTCTGCGGTTGGGACGAGAGGAGAAGAATTGGAGAATAAGGAAGATAATTGGCATGGGCCTTCTCCCAATCGTGAATCAGTCTCTGAATGCTCTTCCTCCTTGGAGGAATCAACAGTAGCAGCCATGAGTGACATTGACTTCCTTGGGCTTAAGGACCTCTTACTTAAGCTTCTGGGTTGTGGGGGAAAACGGAAACTGAATTTGAAGAGGTTGAAGTTTAGAAAGGTAAACTAAAGCCCAGTTTTTGGCAATTAAATTCCAAAACTGCTAATTTAATATGTGGACTTCTAAGGCACTGAGGGAAGAAAAGTAAGAATTGGGCGCTGGGGAACAGAGAACTGCACAAGATTGGGGAGAAGAGATGAAAGATTAAGAAACGGAAATTGGGAAAACTATTCAAACTAACCTAGAACAACCAAAATTAATCTTAAACTTCTAAACCTTGAGGGAGGAAGGTAAGAAACAAGGGATAAAGGAGGAATATGAAAAATAAAATGATTATCATAACTTTTTGTTTGAAGAAGGATTACGTGATGGATTATCACAAATATATATATATATATATATTATTTTTTAAAAGAAAATTGTACTCTTGTATTTACTTTTTAAAATAAATTGGTATTGTAAATCTAATACAGAACTATTCATATGTTTATTAAAATTTGGAATTTTTATTATATTAGTATGTCTTTAAAAGAAAAGAAAAGTAAAAATGCATGTTTTTACTATATTATGTCTTTAGTATAGTGGTTGTGCCCCCTTTGAAACCCAGAGGTCTTGGATTCAAGACTCATCCACTACAATCCCCTACATATGATTCTTTTAGAGTCGTACTGTATGGATTCTGACTCAATACAAATACTCTAATGAACATGCGAATAAGTGAAAGAAATTGAGAGAGAGATGGAAATTGGGGTGGAACTACTTAGGGTTGAGATTTGAGAGAGAAAAACTAAGTTATCACCTTCAACAAGAGTTTTGATCTTCATGGTAAGTTCTTGAAGGCTTTATACAAGTGTCAAATTGGAATATTCTTCAGCATCTTCTATCTGATTTATTTTGATACTGGACATCATGTCTCGTTGCACCTGCATGATTGCATCACAAATCCATTGATCTGTAACAATCTAATCTTCGTTGGCTACTAACTTATTGATTAAATGACTATCTAACCACACTTGTCATTTTGTGTTTTCATCACATTGTATGTTCATTGCGTGGTCTTTGGTTCGTTGACTGACATTTTGATATTCTACAAGTTTTGGACACCTTCTTACTTCCTGATTCATTGAGGTAGCTTACTCCTTGCGCACTTCTTTAACAATAACTATGTGTTCAAAGGATAGAAATTTTAGAATAAGCAGACATTTTAAACTTTTGTGGACTTGTGTTTGCTCAATAAGCTTTTTCACTAGACATTGTTGCCTTCCATCGCCTTCTTTCTCAATTATACTTCATTATTATGAATCAAATATTATATATAATAACTTGTATTTCTACAAGTTATCATGTTCTTACATTGTTTTCTACCTTGAACAATGTGAGATTTTGTCGAACCTCAAGTTGCGTACATGCATGTTAGTATTAGAGTAATAGGAATAAAAAATACTAAATATATTACGTGTTTTCAAGACTTATATCAAGAGCAATTAAATACATCGCATTGAAGTATCCTGCTTGGCAATGAATATGTGCATTCCCACATTAAAAAATATATGATGAACTACATAGTTGTTAAGATGAACTGCTCTACTAGACAATTTTCTTATAAGCCTAAATTCTAAATCAACTATGACATCAAAGCTCATTAATTGATTTATGTTTTAGGGTACAAAAAAAATTGAAAAACAACAAAAAAATCACAAAATGAAACATAATGTACTTGGAAGGCAAGGAAAAAGTCCGGAAGAGTGTACTTGATGACAATCCTTCTTCTTCCTAGACTTCTACTTGTATGCCCACACCTTATCCTTCAATGCCTTGTGAAGGAAAACAAATGTTTTATCCCACAAAGTTTTTCCCCAATCCTTATTGCCATAATACTTTTAGTCCTCAACATCAGCAAAATGTGTCTTACGAATCATTCCTTTCGCTTTGTTTTTCTTCGTCGTGCCTTAGTTTGTGAAGTACAGAAGATTGACCTTATTAACATTCGAGTTATTCTTAAATTCTAGCTCCTTATATCGCTCTTCAAATTTCAGTAGGTACGTTTCTTGTAACATTAAAATACACGAAGTATATGTTGCATAGAGATTCATAATTGGATGTGAGCATACTAGTTTCTTCAAAAACCGCCACAATCCAATAATCATAAAAAACTCATCATTTTAAAATTTGACAATCACTTCATTGATGTCAAATCTCATTGAGTCATTTCTATTGCCTATGACCCCCTCAATAAAATGTGATGTACAAAAGGACTGTTGAAGACAACATTATTCATATCCACAAACTGACAAACATGATCCTCTTGAACATGTCAAACTATCATTTCGTCAGATTCTATTGCACAAAATCCTACTTGCAATCCCGATATGAGATGCTAGGCAAGTAGTTTGACTAGGAATACAATCCTCCTCAACAATTTTGAATTTAGACCTTTCTTACTGGCAGTACATAAAAAGAAAGCCCGTATATAAGAAAACAAATGTTATGCTTAAATTTTCAAAATAAAGTGTTTTCTTGTGCCTATTTCTTGTTTTTTTTGTTAGTCTTTGTTGTGTCTAAACCATACTTCTCATTTTGCTTTTTTGTCCTTATTTCTAGTGGGTTTTGCTTAAATGTTTCTCATTCCAACTTTCTATTTCTCATTTTCTAAATCTTGTGTTGTTTGTGAAGTGGTGGGTTAATCTTTGGTTTCTTTGTTGTTCTATGTTTAGTGAGTTCAAATGTGTGATATCTCCTACAACTGTCACGTGTAAGTGCTAATGATGCAGGTTAAGTCGTATACATGCATTCGAAAATGAAAATTGAAAATGGGAAACAAACATGTTACCTTCATCGAAAGCTTCAAAGGATAACTGTTGTGGGAGACGAATAGACAATGACCACTCAACTAGTTGGGAGGATAAAATAAGAGAGAATAGTGATGGAAAACAGAAACATGCACAATGAAATCAGGATAAAATTTTACTTTAATTGCAACTAAACATTTTGGTAATTAACATGCATAACTACCCTTGATTAATAGAAAAAACTAACATTTGGCTTTTTCTATCCTCGTAATCTTCTCACGAACTTGAAATTAGGACTACCACTAGTGTTCACTCGCTATTCTCTAGATTTAGAACTGGACTGTGGGACCCGAACAGTAGAGAAAATAGAGAGAGTGATGGAATTAGGAGGATGAACTTTTTGTTGAGATTCTTGAGAATGAAAGAGTATTTGGTTTATTTTGTAATTCCTAATTATAAAACTAAAATTTCCAAAACCACAAAACAAAAGGTTCCTTTGATTTGTAATTCACATTTTTTTATAAACAAACTACATGCAATAATGTCTGCAATGAACTTTCCATTCTCAACACTTGGCCTATCACCAACTAGGTGTCTTATATGCATGAAGCCACTTGCAAATCACATGCATTGAGCTTGTCAAATCTCAACAACTTAGTCTAAGGGCAATATGGTAATTTGACATTTAAATTAAAGTCAAACTTTGACTTTTTCAAGTAAAAATTCAACATTTTGACTTTTTACCATTTTGTCCACGTTCATTTTTTCAAAATTTAAATCATATTTGAATATAAAGTCGGTCAAAGTTTGACTTTTTAGTGTGAAAAGTCAAACAACTTTCACCATTTCTATCAATTAGAAGCTCTTGAGTATGAATCTGTATTCATATTTTTTAATATTTAAATCACATTTAAACATAAAGCTCTATTTTAAACTTATAATTGATGCCTACATATATTCATCAATTTCTCTCTCTTCACTTAATTTGAACGTTTGAATTATTCCAACAAAATGTTCTAAGTTAATTCCATATGAGCTAGTGGAGAAACCTAATAGACCTATAGATCATGGACTGTAATGATCCAAGATTAACTGGCTAAATTCTTTAGACCAAGCTAATAAACATTCATTAACTAACGGGTCATTTCACTAAATTCCTTAGTTGCACTCCCCTCACTGTAGATATATTTGTGTCTATTTGATATAATCATGATTAGTAAGTTAATCATTTATAGGTTGTTTGTAACCTCGATTGGGTCAAAGTACCGTTTTACCCTCGAGATTACATCTTGCTCCTTAGGTCCCACTAATCCACTATTGAACAATTGGTTTTAGGTCCAACCATAAACCGAATCCCTCTTTAGTAAATAAGAGGGTGATGCCCCCCTTATTCAAGATTGAATTTAGTCATTAAGGAAACAACCTAAACGTGTAGGAGTGAGTTCCGTCTTCCACCTTATGTCCCTAGTTATCCACCCGGTCTTACTCTTAAAATGGGAGGCACATGGAGCCAGTACTGTTGAGGCGCCCTCACCTATGCAGATTTTAGGATAATTTCGTGTGAATAGAAGTTCATAGTTAATTAGCTCAAGATTAAGATTAAGTTATCTAGGTCGTCATAATTGAAATAGTTAGTTTTATAAAGTTAAGGACTTAAAAGTGACTATTTTTGTGGTTCTAGTCTTATGTAAACTCTTTACGTAGGAGATCCTGCTTCCATGTCTCTACATGAACGATTTAGGATCACATCGTTTATACTAATTACAAAGTAGGCTGCATCCATAATATGTCTCCAGAATAGAGTGTCCAACATTTATTCATGTACTACTGTTTGAGCTATATACTCAAACTTGATCCACACTTATGTCTTTACATAAAGTTCAAATATACACTAAAATAGCTTCAGAATTTTAGTTTATTGACTTTAAGATTATAATATTCTATTTCCACTAATAAGTCCGCAATAACCACTTTATTGAAAAGAATATAATTTAAACTATAAGATATGAGTTTTAAAACATAAATTCCAACAAATGGGAGAGAGTTTGGAAAGAACAGATGAGAGAGAAAATGGACATGTGCAAAATGTGATGAGAGAGAAATGACCTCTGTTTATCAAAATTTCCTTAGGCGAGAACGAGGAGTGCCATTTGAGGACGAGTAATGAGAAAATATTCTAAGCAAATAAGCCTAACATGCAAATGGAGTCATTATGAAAACTCATAAGTGGTCGACGTCACCATATGACCATTACTCATTAAAATTTGAAAAATTGAACAATATTCATCCCGATCTCTAAGTAGAGGCCATTCGTACAAAATTTTCCTGGATTAATGAAATTTCACTACGTTACTTTTATAATGGTTGGGTTAACATGGCCTAAAGCAGGTGATAATTATTTATTTACATATTTGACACGGTCATTTTTGGGCATGTATGGAGAAGGAAGGGCATTCGGCTTGAGCCCAATTAAGCATTGCGATAGTGATAACTAAATCAAAAATGGGTTTTGGGTGTGAATTTTGTAGATGGCAATGACGGATCAGAGCCTTGAGTTGCAGGAGTCCGGTTGGGAGGAGCTGAGGCGTGAAGCTCGTAAGATCGAGGGCGATCTCGATGTAAAGCTTTCCTCCTATGCAAAGCTCGGTACCAGATTCACTCAAGGAGGTTTGTTTTCTCTACCTTTTTTCCTTCATTTCACTATCTTCTTATTCCTTACCCCATCATGCTTTACAATCGCTGTATTCAAATTCGTACTGGGTAAAGCTTCAATTTCAGTGTTGCTACTATTTCTCATCGTGCAGAGATGGATGGAATTGGCCCTTCCCGTTTGGTGGAACTTTAAAGAAGAGTAGTGTTTATGTGAGATGGTCAAGGATAACTCTAGATTTGCTTTCTAATTTCCTTTTCTTAGATTACCGATATACAACTAATCAAATCAAAGATCTAGCTTGAGAAATTCACAAAGATTTTTTCATTTGTCTGTTATCTGATGTTGAATACTTACGATGTAAATGATTTTTCCGAAAACACTTCTGATCACATTGGGGCTTTATATTCACTTCTCAGATTGTTTTGAAACTTTGGCATCGATTTTGCATTACAACTTACTTGTTTCCCTTTTCCCTTTTTAAGAAATTTATTATCCCCCTCCCTCTGATTGACTGAATTTTTGGATGTTCATGGATAAAGATTTCATATATGTCTTATGCCCCCAATGCTTCAAAAGCATATTCATTGATACGTGTTCTTCGTTTCCTACTGCTAAATAAAGTTAAGTCAATTGACTTATGTTCTTAATTTACATCATATCGGCCTTAAAGCTTATAAATTGGTCGAGAAAATATCTAATTTTTTAAATTAATAAAAGAATATCTACAACCCTAATCTTTATATGCACCTTAAACACCGCTAAACAAATCTTTTTTACTTCTAGTTGTAGTTTCTGCACTACTTTGATCAAGCTTAATTGATATAAGTTCGAAATATATATATACCAGACTTATATTATTAAGCTTGATCAAAGTAGTGCAGAAACTACGACTAGAAGTACAAATATATGTATATATATGTGTGTGGGTAATTATAATGAGTTGCAATTTTAGTAATAATAATTAAGCATATAGCAATATTTTAAAAAATTGCAAATATACCAAAGTCTATCGGTGATAGACTTATATCGCTGATTCTTATGGTCTATTAGTGATAGACCAATATTTGCAACATGGTTTATTTGTTAGTGATAGACCAATATTTGCAACATGATTTTGCTATATTTACAATTTTTTTAAAAAATATTATTATATATGCTTATATTTTGAATCTAATTGCTATATTTGCTATTATCCCTATATATATATTATATATATCCATATGTCTATATGCTATTGGAGTAACATATTTTTTCTACACGTTTTGTAGGCAGATAGCTTCAAAATCTTTTTCCTTTTTCATAGCCCAAATGAAATATGGCTTGATTACATATACTGTCTTATACAGTAGCGAAGTAGTCTTTGTACGTTGTCGAGATTATATGATGATAGTTTCTGTTCTTGTAATCAGGCTATGTGGATTCTGGTTCACCGTCTGTTGGTTCCAACAGATCATGGAAGTCTATGGAAATGGAAATCCAGTCTTTACTTGAGAAATTGTTGGATGTTAATGATTCAATGAGTCGATGTGCTGCATCTGCAACACCAGCTACCTCCATAAATCAAAAACTAGCAAGACACAGGGATATCCTCCATGAGTTTACACAGGTTCTGGTTTTTTTTTCTGTTTTTATTTCTTTATTGTTGATACTTTTGTATGATCAAAAGCCTAATGAGTGCATTAAAAATTGTAATAATAAAAAAGAGCCTAACGAGTATTGATGATTTGTTGTTCCAAATTATTTGCTTCAACCTAATTGTCTTTCATTGACTACTTTGCTGGTATATATTTGGTTTTTCATCAATCCTTGTTGAGGCCAGCTGGTGGTTCTTCCCTTATCCCTATTGGGCTTCCTTCACATATTAGATCAGATTTAGAAATGTTCTTGGCTTGAAGCTGGCTTGACTTCATTTGCTCTGGACATTTTGATTTTATCCCATGGGCTGCAAGAGCACAAGATGATCCTGAAATCACTTGACGTCCTTTACCATCAATTCCCATCCACCTTGGAGAACTAGCTGAAATTTTGGGTAGTAAGAGTTGTGGTCACCTGTGGATTTAGTATAGGCTGGGGGCGAATGACTTTCAACTTTATGTTCTTTATATAATATATATGAAAAAACTGAAATGTTCTTTATATAATATATATGAAAAAACTGAAACAATTTCAGTGCCAGTAGTTAGCCTAGTGGTAACACTGTGGTGTGTGTCTGAATTATTAGACAGAAACACGTAAAGAAGGCTAAAGTCTTTGTTTTGGAAAATTTTCTATTATTCTCGTAAAATGACGAACTAGGGATTTTTATACTAAACCCAATAGTCAACTAATATATCAGGAAAATATAGAACATTACAGCAGAAACACGTAAAGAAGACTGAAGTCTTTGTTCTGGAAAATTTTCTATTATTCTCATAAAATGACAAACTAGGGGTTTTTATACTAAACCCAATAGTCAATAAAATATCAGGAAATTATAAAACATTACAGCTTCTAAGATATCAAGGGAATATAAAACCAACAGTCAACTAATTACTAACAACACAGTGAGCATAGGGAGCATAATACATCACATTCCTCCCCCTTAAGAAGAGCAAACTCGTCCTTGAGTTTTAGGTTGAAAGACGTAGCTGGTCGGGAGGGAAATACTCGAATATATCCGCCACATTGAAGATAGGATTGATGTGTATGATCAGGGAGATCAATCTTGTATGCATTATCTCCAAATCTCTTGATTATTGGATACGGTCCTATCTTCTTTGGCTGTATTTTGCTGTATTTTCCAGCCGGTAGTCTTGCCTTTCGAAGGTGTATCATTACTAGATCTCCTTCCTTGAATTCTTTAAATCTTTGATGTTTATCGGCTTGAGTTTTGTATGCTTGGTTCATCTTTTCAATTTGGGTGGTTACGTCTTTATGGAGCTTTGTTATTCTTTTTGCCATATTTTCAGCTTGGGAGCTAAGATCAACATTAGAAGGTATGTTAGTAAGATCATAGTTAGTTTAGGTAACTTAGTATACACGATTTCAAATGGTGACTTCCCTGTTGTTCGGTTTTTCATATGATTGTACGCAAATTCTGCTTGGGCTAGGACAAGGTCCCATATCTTAGGTTAATCACCTCCAATGCATTTTATGAGATTGGCAAGCATCCTATTTGTAACCTTGGTTTGCCCATCGGTTTGGGGGTGACTAGTGGTGCTAAACTTGAGAGTTGTGTTGAATTTTTTCCAAAGTGTCTTCCAAAAGTGACTTAGGAACTTGATGTCACGGTCGGAAACTATGGACTTGGGGATTCCATGCAACCGTACCACTTCTTTAAACGGCATCCGATGTTTTCCTACAAGGCAAGAACTGAGATATTTTGCTAAATTGATCAACAATAACAAGGACAAAATCATACCCCCTTTGTGTTTTTGGAAGGCCTAGAATAAAATCCATGGACAAGTCTTCCCAAATGCCTTCGGGAATAGGTGAAGGTGTATACAGTTTGGTATTCTGCTGCTGTCCTTCGACAGTTTTGCACGTAAAACAGTGCTTACCAGTCTTTGTAATGTCTCGGCGGAGTTGAGGCCAATGAAACCTAGCACTCAATAACTGGTAAGTTTTGTCTATGCCAAAATGCCCTGCAAGACCATTGCTATGAAACTCTTTAATTTAGGCTTCACGAAGAGATGTTCTAGGGATGCAAAGAAGATTATTCTTAAAGAGAAAATCGTTAGTTAGATGGAAGTCATTACAATTGACATGATCAACACAAAGAGACCAAATTTGACCAAAATCGGGGTCGTCTTTATAAAGAGTGGGCAAACAATCAAATGCAACTACTTGAGATACAACTTGCCTTACATGCTCCAAAGTTAGATCATGCATGTTTATCACTCAATGAATGAATAAGATAGGTATCTCAAATTCATTGACAGGTCTTGCCTTCTTTTATTTTTTGTATTTCAATATATTTGGGGGTTCTAATGTGATTTTTATCTACGTAGTAGACACCCTGTCCATTTGGCTGCTGCACGGTGCTTGTGCTTATGCTTATGCCCTCCTTCATCATGTTGGGTGCAACTGTTGTTCACCACACACCGCTACTGTTGGTGATTATAGTCAATTAACTGATAGTCACTCAACCCATATAGTACCAAATTTTTTAGGCTAAAAGTCAAATTTTTAGGGTGTTAGACTTGACCTTGAGGATTGGGTTATGTTAATTTTTTTATTGAATGAATGTAGTAAAAAACGAAATAAAGAAGAGTGAGCAGAAAAAAGGAAGAATAAAGGAAGAAACAAAAAGAAGTGAAGAGGACAGAAAAGAGATAGGATATGCTTTCCCTCTACATTGTTTATATCTCTTGCAAGCAAACCTATTGTTTAACTAGACAAGGCAAGGCGTGTTTCAAGGGCAGATAATGACAGAAATGTTATCAGAGTAATTGGGAACATTGTTAAACTTCGAGGGTTAGTCTTTTTTCTTCATTTTAGCAATGAATGTCGTCTTCTTTTAGACAAAGAAGGAACATTGTGTAAGATCCCTAGTTATGGAATAAAGGAGTATTAGTAGAAAATTAATATGGTTATTAGTTGGGGGCATATTAGTAAATAGCTAATAAGTTAGTTAGGTCTTTTTGGAGGGAAAGGGGTAAAGAATTTTGTAGTGGGATTTCCTTGCAAGGGAATTTGGGAGAGTCTATCCCTCTCAAAAGGCTAGGGGTTACTTTGTTACTTGTTCTTATAGTATTCTAGCATATATTTCATATATTTTCATATTTGATTGTTTTTAATTGTTCTTGAGTTCATCTTTTGTTCTTGAGATAATTCTTGTTAGGGGTCCTAACACATTGTTAAGGTATCAAGTCTTAAGACAGGCAATTAATAGTTTTCCTGTATTCATACTGAAAATCAGAACCAAATGAGCTTTTACCCTTGGGCAATTAATACTTTAATTGATTCTCACTTAAAAGGGCTTCTAGGTACCTCAAATACTAGGGGGTCATTTTACTACTTTATCTTACCTATCTGTCTATATATAAGAAGGTTGAAACATCTTTAAAGCCAAAGCCTCAACTGTTGTTGTCAAATGCGGTCAAAGCAATCCTTGCTGAAATTTGGTTAGAAAGGAATCAGACTCTTCCAAGATAAACCACTTGTATGGAGGGATCGTTTTGAAATCGCTAGGATTACTGCTTCTTCTTGGTGCTCTAAGCCCAAGTTTTATGCAGATTTTTCTATTCAAGATTTATGCTTAGGTTAGAATGCCTTTGTCTTCCCAGCTTAGTCTTTATGTGTTGTCGATGGCTTTTGTCTTTTTGTTTTTACTATGGAATTTCCGGCAATATCATCCTTACTTGTCTTGAATGCTTCTATGAGTGAAAGTTGTCCCCACAAACCATCATGGATTCTTTCAGCATGCGTTGTCACATGCATCCTAGGAAAATTCACAGGAGGTCACATAACATAGAATTGCTTTAAGCTAAGTACACTTAACTTTAGAGTTCTTATGATTGTGCCACCAAAATGGAAGAGACACTTTGTTGGTATAGCTGTATAGATAGTAATTTCCAATTCTTTTAGGCTTTTCTTAACCATACTTTCATGTCCTCAAGATCCCTCTCATTCAGACATGATATCAGTTCATTCACATCCTCCTCCTAATATCAATGTGTTACATGAAAAAGTTCATGGTTACAAAAGGGTTAAGAACGAGGAGAGAAGATGAATGTATGTCTTATAGAAATTTCGAGCGAATGCCATGTCATCGTGCTAGACTAAAGGATTTTAGCCCATCCATGAAAAGGAATACTCTCATCACCTTATCATCCAAAATATTTCGTGTACATTCATAGCTCATAGTCATGAAATATTGAAGTGAATTTATAATGGATTTGTGAACTTTAAATATTTTTTGAAATGGAAACGAGCCTCTTAATTGATAAAATGAAATAAGACTAATGCTTACTATACAAGAGAAGCATCTATGAAAAAATGTGGTAAGGCAATGATTTGACCTCATGGTTCTTCTGTGGCTTATAGTTTCTGATTGAAACTTGAAATTGCATACGTCATTTGCTTTAATGATCTAAAGATCCACCTTGACCTTTCTACTTCTTTGTTATAAATGCTTTATTCAACAACATTGAAATAATAAAGAATAAAAGAAATCTATATGCTTCAGGAATTCAAGCGTATCAAAGGAAACATTAATTCAATGAGGGAACATGCAGAACTTTTGAGTTCTGTTAGGGATGACATCAACGAGTATAAGGTTAGCACGACCACCCCTGGGTTGATGTTGTTACATTGAATATGTTTACAGATGTATATTCAATGCATTTTAAAAAATAACCCTTACCCAATTTGTTTCATACAGTCACCTGGAACCATGTCTCCCAGGGTGCAATTACTGAGAGAAAGAGCTGCTATTCATGGAAGTATTGCTCATGTAAGCCTCAATAAAATTTATTGTTGATCTAGTCTCCTCCTTCAATTTACTCTCTTTTTGAAGCAGAATGTTTTATTTAAAGCAACACGTGAGAATGTAGAGGTAGACTCGGGAGCATTGATTTGTTTGCTAGACGTGCAAAAATCACTGATATGTTGAAAGATAAATATTAACTGATAAATAAAATTAGTTCTCTTTTTCTGGATTAGTGTACTAAACTAAAACCCTTCTCTCAAACACTTTCCTCCTTGCATATATGAGTGCTTTTTGCACGTCTAGCAAAAAAAACCAATACTGCTGAGTACCTTTAACCATGGAATGTAGAAAGGGGGTTTTGATATGCAGTTTAGCATTATGATTTTATATTAAATAGCCTTTTAACTCATGGATTTCGATGTTTTGCCGCAGTTCATTTTTTTCCTTTCCCTTTTAATGTCTTTCTGTAGATGGACGAAGTAATAAGTCAAGCCCAAACTACAAGGGCAGTCTTGGGGAACCAAAGGGCCTTGTTTGGAGATGTTCAAGGAAAAGTGAAAGTTCTAAGTGACAAATTCCCAGTTATACGTGGCCTTCTAGGTAATCTACAAACATTGGTAAAGTGAGTCACTATTGTTTCTGGTCCGTTTGGGCTAACCATAGTTCGTTTGTGATAACATAATCAGGTTCAATTAGAAGAAGGCGGTCAAGGGACACAATTATTTTGTCTGGAGTCATTGCAGCATGTACCTTGTTTCTCATTATCTATTGGCTCTCAAAATGATTAGAAAAGGTGCGAATTTGAAAATTTGGAGTTTTGGTTTTGTAACTTTTCTCTCTCTCTGAAGTAAGCGACATGGAGATTAAAGATTTATAGTGTTTCTTGTGCCATTAAATTCGAATGTCTTTCTTACGTTCAATAATGCCACCATTTTGCCATTTCCAATTGGAGGTGAAACTTTGAAGCCTACACGTGCTCGTAGAGCTTATTTGGGAGATAGAATATAATCGGAATTACTAAGCATCAACAACATTAAAATATTAAAATTGGTGTTGTAATAAAATTGTAAAATGTGAAAATAGTAAGAAAGAGGGTTTGAAAACAGTTGGGAGAAAATGTAATAGAGAATATAAATCGAATCAGACGTACATTTCGAATTACAATCCTTTTCCATATATCCTAGCATGGCTTTCCTAGTGCTAAAAGTAAACCCATAAGCTCAAGCCAAATTTCCCAGATTGGCAGATAGAATACACTATGTCTTCTTCAATGTTTCACTTCTATCCGAAGGAAGCACACATTTTGAACATCGCCTCCAATTCCATTTTCACACCATATTCTCCTTTCTTTAATGGAACCATATTTAAAAAAAAAACGCTTTTAAAGCTTAAAAAATTGTTTAAATAGAAACCTTTAGAGTTTTATTTAATTTTTTTTTTGAACCATTAAAAAAGTTCATAAATACCACTGACTTTAGAAAAACATGAAAAAAAAAATACTATTCTCGTTGATCCAAATTTTGTGCAAAATTTTTTCACCAACCCAAATCATATTAAAACAATAATTAGTCAATTAAAAAATGTATTTGACTATAAAAACACACTAAATCCTTAATGTATCATTGTTCCTCTACTAAACATGTTTGCGGTCTAATTATTAAACATAAATTTCTCTTGGACCAGTGAGAGGGTAGAGTTCTTTATTCAATTCTTGAAGTTACCATTTAAGGAAATACTTATCGACTTACTCTAAATCAACAACAATAATATGTTTTAGTTCCCCACTCGTATACCCAAAATGGTAAACATTTTGAATTGGTGATCTGGTCACTCTCACCCATACAAATCAAAATATAATTTCTCATACACATGAGTTCATAATACACTCAGAATTAAGATTAAGTCATATAGGTTTTTCTTTAGAAATATAAACCTAACTAGTCAACGCAATTACACTAGTGGTTATTATTTTGTGGTTTGATCTGATGCAAACTCATTGCATAGAATACTTTCACTCACATGTCACCTATATGAACGCGTTGGATCACTGCGTTTGTATTAAATACAAAGTGGGTCGTATTCATAGTATTACTAGGATAAGGTACAATTTAAAGTAATTGTAAAAAATAAATCATAATGAGGAAGCTTAA
Organism: Cucumis sativus; assembly: GCF_000004075.3. Taxonomy (NCBI): domain Eukaryota; kingdom Viridiplantae; phylum Streptophyta; class Magnoliopsida; order Cucurbitales; family Cucurbitaceae; genus Cucumis; species Cucumis sativus. Next base: position 19,545,274 of record NC_026658.2, read on the forward strand.
ACCTAAAAGCAATTGTAATCTCACACAGGCATGTCGCACGCCTCACACGGCCGCGTGTCTGACATCCCACAGCCTTCCTCGCGTGCCCCCTTGGTCGCACGCATCTCGCATACATGTTGTGCATCCAATGTCAATCCTAGCTTAGAATAACCTCTATGACCTCAAAATGCATACTTGTCTTGCCAAAACTTACTTTGTCATTCAACCAACCCCCTTTTGCACAAAACCTCATTTTTCATCCAAAATACATGGCTTGAATTTAAAAAATCATAACTTAAAATACATAACTATTTTTACAACACTTACTTCTACAAAGTTTCTCTAAATTGAGTTAAATTTCTTACCTCAAAATTTTAGAATCTAATTTTAAAAAATGAGTCATGTAGCCCTCTTAGAATGCACCTTGCCCATGTTCATTAGAGAAATAACCTTCTCGCCTTCTCTTGATCAAAACGCAAACCTTCTTAAATCCAAAACATATAGAAGCCCTCATTTATAAACTAGACACAATTTATGAACTTTCAAGACCAATTTTAATGATTTTTCACTAGTGGGTTATGAGAAACTCCTTGCTTAAGTTAGCTATTTATAGAAGCCCTTGCATGAAAGTAACTTAACATCTCATTCTTGCTTAAATCTATCATTAATCCTTCTTAAGACACCACCTACTACCTTTCCACCTCTAAATACATGTCAATATGGCTAAGACACTTGGATTATTTCTTAAATTGATTGCCATAAACATGCCACATAGTTGTCCAAAATGCATGGCTAATCTCACAAAGTCTTCTCGCAGGGTCCTTGGCTGCCTAACCAAAATGTCTATGTTAACCTTTATAATCCTTCTTTCTCGCCTAGCAAAGCGATTTCGTCAAGCACACTTAGAGGTTTTTCTTACCCTTGTCAGCCACACATTCACAACGCAAGCTTGCCTTTCAAATCTTGTTTAAACACCTAGAGGTTATCTACTCCCTTTTTGGTCGCCTAAAATGCCTAACCCATGCCTTAAACGCCTAATGACACCCATTTAGAGGTTATTTCCAATCTTTCGCCCTTCCTTACCGCCCATGTTAACCTCTAAATGCTAAATGCTCAACACTTAGCCAAAATTTCCTTCTTTTCCTATTAAATCATGACACCTTTGTTGGGTTGATGCCCTAAATTTTGTAGTCTTGTAGTTTTTAATTGTATATATTATAAACATTTTATTTATCTAATAAAATAAAATATTTTATTTTATTTGACATTTAGTTGCATTAACCCAAAAAACCAATAAATTAACATCCAAGGTTATCTTTTGTAACCTAAACATGTATGTGGAGACATATAAGTGGATCATGTTTAAGTAATAACCTAAATGGTATGTAGTAGATGGATAAGGTTGGATAGCTTTTTCTGGTGACACTACGAATACGACCTACTTTGTAGTTGTTACAATTGTTTTAAGTGCTACAAATGATTTTTTTTAATCATTCATGTCGAGACATTAAAGCAGAGGTATTCTATACAAAGATTTTGTATAAGACCAGACCATGAAATGAATAGTCTCTCTTATTAACACCATTACTAGTTGAGACTACATTTCACCAAGATGACCATAGATGACTTGACCTGAATCCTAAGTGAGTTATGAACTCCTGCCTATGAAGGCAGTCATTTGATTTACATGGGTGAGAGTGGCCTACCATTTTGGGGATTCGTCTATTAGGGAGCTGGGAACACGACTACACAAGAAGGAATTCACTCTTTCTCTATAGATAGAGTAGGTAGAAAAAATGCTCTCTTAAGGGATGATTCCAAGGCTTGAACAATGTGGTGTCATACTCTCTCTTGACCTGAGAGGAGTTAAGTTATAGTGAGACTATAATTATTGTTCATTATAGGAATTGGTGGTACTTAAGGGGTTAGATGTAACTATAGGGGTAAAACAATAATTTTTGGCCTAGTTGTACTTACGAGCAATTTGTGAAGGGTAATTGCACTGTTGATTGGTTATATCTAATGAACACAAAAATATATCTATAGTAAGAAGAGTGCAACTATTGGTTTTTAGTGAAATAACTGATAGTTAATGAATATGGATTAATTAAATTAAAGAGTTTAATTAATTAATCACACATCATTGGAGCTTCAATCTGTAGGTCCCCTTCTTAGCTCAATAAGAATAAATGAGAATCAAATTTATTTTGGTTTAATTTGAATTGTTCAAATTAATTAAAGAGAATAAATTGTATAAGATACCGTTAATATAATGTATTTGATACATTATAATATAAAGTTTTTATGAGAGAAGTTAATTTTTGAATATGATTCAAATAATAATAATAAAATGAATGAGATTCATAAATAAACTATAGGTTAAAATTAATGTGGATTCGATTCATATTAGAACTATGGATCATATGAGCGTTCTAAACCATTAGCTATATTATATATGATATAATATAAAGTTTATATTATATGTATTAAATTTATATTAATTTATTTTATTAATATATATTTATTAACAAGTGAGTTATTCTACGTGATGGAGAGGGAGAGAGTTATTTGATAAGTTTTCCTCCATCTCTCTTAAGATATATGGTTAAGATACAAATCTTAACAAGCTCTTTGTATTTATTTTTTTCAATTTCTTTGCAAGAAGAAAATCTTTAAGAAAACTAAGTTTTCCTTTCACCAAACAAAAATTCACAGAAGCTCACAAACTTTCTGTTGATTTTTATATTGAGAATAATGAGAAAGATTTTGTGGTGTTCTTCTCCTCCATAGAAGCATGTTTAGATGTTTTCTCTGAATTTTGTATGTGTTTCAAGTTGAATTTTCTTTTGTCTGGCCTTCACACACTTTTGCTATGAGAATTCCATCCCTTTAGCTTTTTGGCCTTAACTTAAACTTCAAATTACTCCAAATGACTTAGGTGTTCCTCCAAGGTTCAGGGTTTACAACTCGAGTTCTGAAGGATCCCGCATTAGATTGAAATCTTTTTGTATGTAATACCTAATTTGAACTTTAACTCTACTTGAAACTCTGAAACCTTCTGAATGTGTGTGTTGAGATACACTTGTTGTGTTGTAGTATTTGAAGTTTGGTTTTATACGTATTGAAGTAAAAATATCTTCCTTTTCAGGTTTGGCTACCCCTTATTTTACGGAGGTGTTGTCGAAATTTTTATTGAATAAGTGTCTTATAAATCTTACTTTTGAAATAAATGTTTTAAGGAGTAGATTCACACCACGATCTAGTTTAGAAGGAAAACCTAGAACGATGGGGGAAATCTCTCTCTCTTGTTCTAAGCTTTCACCTAAAACTTTAAGACAGAAAGGATGAAGGAAAAAATGAGCTTGCTCTCCCAGATCCAATTTTTGCACACTGATTCTAAAGTAAACGCCTCCATTTATAGACAAGAACTGATGTGGCCGGACATTCCACGCCTAATTAATTATTTTGATAAAGCTGCATTGATGTTGCACAAACATCCTTTTGTCATTTTTCTGACATTTGCGCCAACCAACTTTGTCTGCCAGTGCTTCAGATCACCTAACTTGTTGTGATTGTTGCCTTACAGGTTGCACGTGTCTTCTCGCCTAGCGTTCTTTTGCCATACTTATTTTTGCCTAAATGCTAAGATAAGACAAGTAAAACGTGATATAAACGAGGGATAAAATTCTTTTGCAATCTGCAATACATAAATTAATCAATTATTCTACTTTTTCTCGTGTTTTCTTCCCTGCGTTTTATTTCAATCTTATGCGATAAGACTTCATTATTTTACATAAAATGCTATAATAACTTGTATTTTTACAAGTTATCAATGTATATGTTCTTGACATGAATAAAGTCAAAAGTACATGTCTTATCAATTCAAAATGTACCATATATAAATTACATTGTATTTGGAAAACTAAAGTACTTGGGTTTTTTACCAATCAGTGCACATGAGAATGCTGACAAAAGAGCATATGATGACTCAAGAGTACCCCTAATAGAACTCAAAGCAATCTTATGGCCTCTCTACGCCTTGACGTAACTTATATTCACACCGTGATGCCTTTTCATACAGCTAATAACATCGCATGGACAAGATGGAGCTTTGTCATTTAATTTAAAAAAGAACTTTGTACACTCACCAACCATCCAAGATGTTGCTTGTTTATGGTCATCTTTGACAATATCAATAACACATTGGTGGGTACTTGTGAATTTTCGGACCACCCACATACCACTTTTCTTGTAGAACAATGAAAGCAAATACCAACCACAAGATTTTGATAAAGTATGATTTAACCGAACCATAGTAAGTTCAAAATTATTATTGAGAGCAAGCAAATAAATAGCTTTTTTAGAGCAAATTTGGTTCTAAAAAGTGCACATTCTTTAATGAGGATATCAGATTGTGAGGAGTCAAATGCTTCAGAATCAATTATTTTGGAATCCAGATCTGACTGTTGGATACAATGTTTTGTTCCTGTTAATCAATAATTGTCACACCTCATACCAAAGCACCTCCTCACTAGGCCCAAGTTGGTTAAATGAAGCTGATCGACATCGTTCTCCTTCTAACCATACCTATCAATTATGCTTAACCTAAACTTTTAACCAACTCTTTTAAGAACATAAACAATGCTGAAAAGAAAACATCTAAAACTCGGAGAATGAACAAATCTTTATAAAGTATCTTTATATTCATCCATTCTATGGCCAACCTGTTTAAAACGAGTCTTACATAGACATGAATGAGTTCAAAGTTTTATCTACACAACTCTAAAGTCATTAACTAGTTTATTACATAATGTGATGCTAACTATAACTAACTATTTATAGCTCGAGACTCATACACATAGAGTAAATTAAGCTAGGGGAGAGTGAAATGATCTAACTTGTATGCAAATGGAAGTTGAAGGAAACTATACGTGCTATCAATTGCTTAGATTTTGTGATAACCTTAACATGCTATAATTGCATAATGGACACATGATTAAGGCGACCTTCTCTCGAAGTGTTTAAACGTCACACTTGTTTGCCTTTCGAAGTAAAAATGACTATGCTTGCTTAGGCAAATTATACCTAGAGAACTTGACTTATAATACTTATAGAGTTTCTCGTTTAAGGATGGTTACCTCTCAGCACCTATTGTTCGCACTTTTTCACCTTTCAGGATAAAAATGTTGGAAGTTACCTCACCAAGGTGAAATTTGTCTCCAAATTACTCCTTCCGCGCACTAGCCCTATTCTTTCTACTTGCCCTCTCGAGTAGTTAATGATTGACACTAACCAAGTGATGAATATAGCTCAACTAACGTGACAAGAATTATAACTTGGACTCCTTATCAAGAACTTATCACACTCTTTCAGTTAATAGCACGAAGATGGGTGAGATGTTAAAAAATAGAAGATTAAAAAGGCATAAACATGCAATTTATGTACAAATAATATAGGCCTTTGGCCAGTGTATAATATGGATGATACATGTATTACAATGAAATAACAAAATGGAAAGACAAAACAATGGAACGTAACATTACAAGCTAAGAGATAAACAACAAATAATCTTTCCAAGTATCATGGTCGTTTAATCTCCGAGCGTTTTATTCGAACTCTCTCTCTCTATGTGATTTTCTCTGGTCACTTGAGTCTCTCTCTCTATGGCCTCTTCAGGCTCCAAGCCTATTCAGGCCACTCCCCCCTCCCCTTCTTGGTGTAGATGCAATGCTTATTTTAGGTGGGAAAACTTTGTTCCTCTTAATGTGCCAGCGTCGTAATCCACCCCTGTGAAGTCACATTATTTCAATTACCATTTTTGTCTTTTATGAAGCTTTCCTCGCGTGATGTTTAGGTTCATCGCTTGAGGTTGTTAGCTGCTTGGCGTGATCCATCTTCTTGTCTTTACGCGGGATGTCTCATCCGACTTGCTCCTTTTTGCTTTTTCCTACTTGTCCTGCATTTAGACATGGTAAACACGTAAAACAAGAATTACATTTATGTAAGCCTTATTTCTAAGTATTTATGCTTTTACAACATAAGTTATGCATTCTGAGTATCCCTTAGGTGTTTTAATTCTCATTATTCTACTAAAAAGGGTCATAATAACGGTCATTTATGCTCATTATCACTTTGCTTTTAAGTTTACTAGCTTAAATCTCAACTTAGCTACTAGAGCTCTTCAACTCGGTGCCAGTTTTGCGTCATGCTTGGTTAAACATATTTTTTAACTTAGATATTTTCATAAACTCATCATTCAAATAATTTGTTTAGAAATCTCATATTCAAAGAAACATGTTCAAGTCGAATGCTTTTAAACTTAAACTCTCGCTCCTTTCTAAAAACTCTTTCAAAGAAAAATGAGTTCGGAAAGAGAAAGTACCTGAGGAAGAGTAATCTCTACCTCTTCAAAGAGCAATCATCAATTTTTTTCTTCAAACTCTACACTCTCACACATGAGTGTAGATCAATAAACTATGGATTTAGGGTTCACCATGGTAACCCGATCCAGATCAAGATCATCTGGCATACAGATTGAATCTCCCACAAAGTCTTCTACTTCACTTAGGCCTTCGGCCAGTCTCATCCATCCTTCCGATGAAGTTGTTCAAATGAGGCATTCTTCCTCTCCTTCATCAAATAGGAAGTCATCTACTCTTCCTTTTACTACATATTCTTAGGTCGTCACTCCCGAAAAACGATCTGTGTCGAGACCCAAAATTAAAACTTATTTTCAAAAACCAATCATGGTCTATGATCCTATCATAGAAGCAGAATACCAAAGTTTCAACCCTAGATGAGACAATTTCAAAAATCTTCCTTGAAAGGTTCAATTTCCTTCAAGAAGACTTAAAAAATTGGAAAATTTTACGAGTTTATAAATAATAAACAAATGAAATAAATTAAATCTTCATTTTGGTAAATGAAAAATGTTATAGTGAAACAAAATAAACCTAAATGTGAAAAATAAAATCTATACATTTTTTTTTGTAACATGGAAAAAACTATATCTATACTTTCCTTTTATTTTTCAAAAAAAATATTCAAGTTTGTTAATAAAATATTTTGAATTAAATTAAAATGTAAATAATTTTTGTAAATAAATACATATATTAACAAATTAAAACATACCAATTCTTTTTCTATGTTAAATAAAACAAACTAAATGATGTTTGTTAGGTTAAATCAAATCAAAATTATAAATAGGCAACTTCAAATTTTAAATTTGCAGATTTCTATCCAATTTCATAAGACATTTCTCCCAAGTTTTATAGAAATTTATTCATCATGATCACGTTTTTTATAATTTCATTTAGATTGTATAGAAATAAAATACAAAGTATGCAGAAAGTTATAAATGAAACTATATAAAGGTCAAATCTAGTATATTGAAAATATCATGCATGTGTGGTGCGTGTGATTTGCCATAAAACTTATTAACCACGTTTTTTTCTTACAGTACACGAGTTTCATGAATTTGTCGTTTTATCCACTTTACCTTTTATTTTAAAATAAAAAACTTAAAAACCAAATGGAGATGGGTGAGTTTGAGGGTCTGAGGGATGGATGACCCAAAATTGAAGAAGAAAATGAAATTTGCTCTACCTTTTGAAATTTATTTTTCTTTTACCGATGGTTGACATCATATTTGCATGAAATTACCACAATGAAACCTTGCATATGCAGATGGACCTTCCCCTCCCATTGTTTTGCTCTTGGCATTCTCTCAATCTCTTCTCTTGATTTTCTCCTTCTCATTTTCTTGCTTTCACTCTCTTCTTTTGGTCTCTTCTTACTCAGTCACTCTTCCGTCCGTTTGGTAACGTTTTCATTCTCTGTTTCCTTTTCTTTTTTTTTTTCTTGTTTTCTATTTCTTCTTTTTATAACATTTCTTCCTTTTTTATAACAAGAAACGTAGATGTGTTTGATAATTGTTTTTGTTTTTTGTTTCTTGAAAAATGAAACAGAAACATAAAACATGTTTTATAACAGAAACATAAAAGAAGAAGAAACGAAACGGTAGAAACTTTTTCTTTTGTTTCCATAAATGTCTAACCTAAATGAGAAACGTTTCTAATATTTTGAGAACGAGAAACAGGAAACAATATCAAACACAATCGTTTCTTTAAAAATTAGTAAACGAAAACAAAAAATAGAAAACAAAAACGTTACCAAACGGACCTTTGATTTTCTCTAGTTCTAACACTCTTCATATCTCACACTTCGTTCCATTGACATTTCAAGTAACATTTGGATGGTCAACGAAAAATAGAGAATGATTTAGACCACACAACAGACGCAGGGAAGATTAAAAAGAGGAAGAGAGAGAAAAAAAGAAGATTAATAGCAAAGCAGCTTTATAACCTTTTGAGTGAGAGAGAGGATGAGGAAAGCAAGACATAAAAATTGGTTTTGAAAATGGGTCATAGTGGTTTGTTTTAAACCGGTTCACCAGAATTTAGTTAAGCAATTAGGTGGTGGGCGGAGATTCCTATCAAAGCCTCTCTAGTTTTCATCGCCACCATTTCTCTCTTTCCTTCAAATCTCAACTCCCCCTTTCTCTCATTTCTTCGTTTCCCTTCCTCTTTCCTTTTTACACCTTTCCATCTCAAACATGGATGCCGCAATGCCTCTCTGCAAATCTGCTCGCGCTCCCTCTCTCACTGTCAGTTTCTTTTCCACTCTGATCTGCATTTCCTTTTGCTTTATTCTCCGCATTTTTTGTTTACATTTCACATCAATTTATCTCACTACACTTGTTTTTCCGTTTTTTTTTTACTTCAAGGGCTTATTTGCTGGGACTACCAATAGATTCAGGAGCTCTCAATGTACCTTCATGGGTGCAAATAAACTCAGTTTTCCTAGTCAGAGAGCTAGTGGAATAAAATATACTCGTAAATCGTTGAAGAATGGGAAGGGCCTTCAAGTTGTGTGCCGTGCCGAGAAAATTTTGGTGTCTAATAGAGGAGAAATTGCGGTTCGTATTATAAGAACTGCTCATGAATTGGGAATTCCTTGTGTGGCTGTGTACTCAACCGTTGACAAGGACGCACTCCACGTAAAATTAGCTGATGAATCTGTGTGCATTGGCGAAGCACCAAGCAGCCTATCGTAAGGCACCCCAATTGAGTTTACTTTTATCTGTACTCTAAAGCTGTCTCAGTCATATTTTATGTTCATCATCACACCTGCAGCTACCAATTCTTCCATTATACCCTATAATACTTACTATCACAACCATACCTATACATCTTATTTATGTTTCATCTTTTATTCTGACACTGCGAGAATGAAATTCAGGAGAATGACTGTCAACAAATGGGTAGGTCAAAGAATATTCAACTTGATCGAGGATTACGACTGCTGGAGGCTTAATTTTTTTTTCTTAGACGTAACTGATTAATTTATCCCCGTTAGAACTTTGGCCTTTGTCTGATCCAAATATTTTGATGGGTTGTTGATGTATAAATAACTCTGTTGGGCTCCCCAGTCTCCGTTTGAGTCTCCTTGTTACGCTTTTCCCGCCGAAATAAAGTGTAGTTATGGTTGTAATCTTAGTTGATCCATTTTGGAGTCATCTATATTAGAAGGCTATCATTTAACATTCTTCATTTCGAATTGTCATCTCTTTCATTTAACCTTTGACCTTTGTTATTTGTTATCAATTTTTAGTAACTCGTTGAAAGTTCCATTGGCTATTTGAACTTTTGCTCTCTAGCAACTTGAACTTGGCCCCTTAAAATTGAGAAGAAGTTGAAACCGTTGTGTCTTATTTATGAAGGCACGGGGAAGGATCACATTGATTCTTCCATTGTCTTATGGCAGGGATTGTTAGGAGGTTGGGGTTTTCTGGGAAAAGAAAAGGAAAAAGAAAGGCAAAAGAACAAAGGAAAAGAAAACTGTTGGGAGCACTTCCAATCAGCTTTGGCTGCTTTCCGGCATTTGGCAAAGTTTCTAAATACAACATTTCCCAATTGTTTTATGATCATAATTTTCTTGTTTTTCTTCCCTTTCAGACACAACAGAAATTTTTTTAATTGATATTTGAAAAGCTAAATTCATTAGAAAAAGCATACTGAGAAGTTACATAATGTCTTGCTAGTTCTAACCTTTCCTCCTATTGCACTATGGATCTTCTTTCAAGGCTATCCCTCTAAATAATTGGAAGATTACTCTTTGCAGCCGAGTCAAATATCTAAGAGCATCCAAAACCATGGAACATGGAATCCCAACATTTCTGCCAAAGGGACAATGGAGAAGATAGGTGAACTTCCTCCCTGATTTAAAACACAATATACTAGCAGTTTGGGCTGATTACCAAGTAAAGACACCTATTCTATGAAGTTTGTTGGCTGTAGTTACAAGTATTAGAGTATCTGGGACAAACACCCAAATTCTGGCTTAACTTTTCCTAATCATTGAGTGTGGGCATTGAAGTATTCACCCCAAAAATTATGGTATTTGTTTGGTTACCGGCTTTTGACATTCAATATGGGCTGAAGAGATGAAAGATCCAATTTTAGAATAGAAGCATGGTTTGAGTACAAGAATGAAGTACCTTTTGTTCTATCTTTAAGGGATGAGCAATACTGTTAAGCTATTCTTTGGTCTTGCGCTTGAGTTTGCAAGAGGGGAGTCTGAGTTTTTTGAATTGCTTATGTTCTTCTAGCTACAGTTTCTGTTTCATTCTTTTATTTCCATCCTTTATAATTGGTATGGTGCTATTTGATCTTGGAAATAGATTTTGAGTAGCAGATCATATTGTTCGAAAAGTTAGAAATATTGAAGAAATTTAAGAAAGGGATAACATCAATAAAATTGAACACAGATGAGATGAAATTGAAGCAGAATATCAGTTGATGGTACAAAAGGGCAATCTGTATCCGCGGAGTGACATTGAGAAATCACACAGGATATGATAAAACAAGAGAGAAATAAGCTGATCAGATTGGTATAATCTAAGGAGGTGTTTGGTTAGCAATAAAAACAAAAGAGTTGAGTTGAGTTGAGTTGGTAATAATTATAGGGAAGTTATTGGGGAAGTTGACACGAATAACGATGTAAGAAATGTGAGTATTTTGGTGAGAAATTTGAGTTGATGCAAATAACGAGATAGTAAACCTCTCTAATTATTGGTGAACCAAACAGGGGATTGGTTTTTTTTTACCCACCCAACCCAACTCTCCCAAATTACTCAAGTTGCCAAACACCCCCTAAGTGAGAACTGTAAATCCATGACCAGGAGCTATCAAGTGCAAATTAACCATGGATGAAATGGTAAATTTCAAAATTAGACAGAAGAGAAGATGTACATCAACCATTTAGAAAAAAAAAAAGAGTGATCAAATGGAAACTTGACTTTCTAAAGCCAAGCTATACAAATCCTACTTTAAACTAACCCCACTTTTTGTAGTTTCAGTTGCAGCTTATGCTAGAGCATTGATCGAAGGAATCAATATTGCGATCTTTCTGTTATTGGGTTTGGAAAGTTTTTCAATGATATCCTTGATTTGTAGTTTTGAAAGACGTCTCATCTTCATCTCTCCAATTTTTTAGATATTTGATGTCCTTATAGATGAAAAGGATGTCTCAGACTCTTCTCTCCAAATATTGACATTTCATGTCTTTATAGATATTGCTCCTTGCCCAGAGATTTGTTATTTGTTTTCATATTATTTGTTTCCACATTATTTGTTTTCTGTGTATGATAATGATAAGTGTGCTTCAACAGGTACTTACTGATTCCAAATGTCCTCTCTGCTGCCGTGAGTCGGGGATGTACAATGCTGCATCCTGGTTATGGCTTCCTTGCTGAGAATGCATCATTTGTTCAAATGTGCAGAGAACATGGAATCAATTTTATTGGACCTAATGTAAGCAATTTAAGGTTTCCTAGCTAATGTAACTCATGTGGAAGTTTAATTGAAGCTGCCATTATATACGTTCTTTGGAGGAAACTATGAAATTCTTGATGCCTTGTGCAGCCTGACAGCATTCGAGTTATGGGTGATAAATCAACTGCCAGAGATACTATGAAAAAAGCAGGTGTACCAACTGTTCCAGGAAGTGATGGCCTTTTACAGGTATACTGTCGGTCAGTGGCAACATGCTATTTGCTTGCTTTACTATGATTCAACAGAGTAATTATTTTTAATTTCATACATCTAATTTGTTGTGGATATCTCATATTTTAGAGCACTGAAGAAGCCATCAAACTTGCACAGGAAATTGGCTATCCCGTTATGATCAAGGTATATTAGTTAAATTGTCCAAATTTTGTTTAAAGAATGATAAGAATGAATGTTAAATATATATGTTCTAGCTAGAATAGACAGCTTTTCTTATAAGGTTTCCATATATCTGAGAATTATATTAATACTGGAGATGTTCAAAGGTTTGTTGTGTCACCATGGTGGTTGTTCTGATATGGGTACCTTCGGTCTGATTTTGTTTCAAGTATCTGATTGGGTGCACTAGCTGTGGAGCATTTAACAGACAGAGTTGTAAATCATTGAGAACTATCACAAGAGTTGGTTCAAATATTCATGGCAGCATGATTTTGGTTCTGTTGGTTTTTGTGTGGGCTGGTCCTTTTTTTTTTTTTTTTTCTTGAGATGATCTGAATCAGAACAGAGCGAAATGTCGATTAAAAGAACTGAACATGGAGATTTTACTGCAGCAGGCCAAAACACACTAAAAACGGAAATAGGAGAAGAATGAAAACAAAAGAGGAGCTAGGAAACTACCGCATAGCAAAACAAAGAACCAAAAAACAAGAGCCAACATTATTTTACTTAGTTCGTGAATTTTGAAAAGATTTAAGATTCCTTGAAAGCCAAATAAAACAGCCACAAAAGTTTCTATGAAAATGCTATCAATTGTAATCAAACAAGGCCAACTACCATTAAACTGTCACTCCCAGAGATCCAGTAAGAATTGACCCCATTTGAAGACTACAAACCTCACCTAGAGAAGAGAATTTGGCTGGAATTAAATGAGAAACATTGATGTTGCTACTGAAAGAAAATCTATTACAATTGATCCGCTGTTTTCACATGGAAATAGATTCTTTATTATAAGCTTTTGCAAATAAATTCACTTATAATAAGTCTTGTTGCTCTGATTCCTCGATAAGTTCTTCCTCACTGCTTACTTTTACAATTGATTCATCGTCTAATCAATAGAGGATGGGGGGTTTCAGACACATTGAATGAACGGAACATTTGACCCAGAGAGAGATAATTGATTGCTTAAACGGCTTGACAAGATCCCGAGATTTGATGCTGCTTTGAAATGATATTATATAAGGCGTTATCGAATGTGAAGAGAAAACAATAGATGGGTATAAGAATCCTCTAAGGTTTAAAGTATCAAAATTTAACCTCTGGGTATTCGAGATGACAAGAATTTCTTTCTTGTCAAAATAATGAAGTGGGAAAGCTTTTAGAAACCTTGGCTTCACCTCGTTAGTACTAAAATTAAGGAGATAATGCACCAAGGGTGCCTTTGAACCAACAACTACTTCATTCAACTTATCTTCATTCAGCAAAATAAATTCTCCATCTTCCATATCCTCCCTCAATCCACAGAATTTGAAGTCCTTGAATGATGAATCACCATGAAGTGAATTACTCGAACTTGGAGTGTCCACATAAGCTATATCACCAAATTGGAGAGAAAAATTTCTAATATTACCATCCTTGATAACAATTTCACCTAAATGAAGCTACATATGGTTTTATAACTTCTATGAAATTAAGGGTTTGGGAGTCATTGCTGGCTAAACCACCTAAATATTTTCCAGGATTCAGAATTCAAAAGCAAGTTTCTAATCTAATTGATATCTGGCCTCCATGGCTTTTAATAAACTCTGGACGAGAGTGTTTCTTATTAGACCAAATTGACAATTACTCAATCTTCAAGTGAATATCTCTGGAAAGTTTCTACTTACCATCAAAATTGAATTATGAAAAATCATAATCAATCATCACTAATATCTTTTTTCTTTTTTTGAAAAGGAGATAACCCTCGAAACTTTATTAATAAAATCAAGACTAAAGCTCAAAGAGATCTTATCATCCATAAAATGATTAATAGAAACTTTGAACTGAAAAAATTCTGATTCTCAACATCCTTCCAAGAGTAGTGGGCAAGCAACTCATAAATCACTAGAATGGAGTTTCTTACCGAAAATGAAAGGCCAAGGGAATTGCGTTTCTGAAAAATAACTTGAGTTATGGTTGATCACTTCCACATAACTTGAAATTTTCTTGTGAGTAACCAACCCTTCTTGAGAATTTCTTGTTGCTACCTTCAACTCATGAAAAAACTTTTGTACTTCGGTTGCATCTTGCACGTTCATGCCAACAGAAACTCTTGTTGCATGAAAAATATATCACTTACGATTTTCCAGAAAACCATCCATCTCTTTTTCTTTTTAAGTTGATGCCAACAGAAACTTGCACGTTCTTCCATCCTCTTGAGAAGGCCAAGTAGAACATTTAAAATCCCAACCATAAGATGATCTAAATTTAGTTACATAATGCCCTAAAAATCATCTACAAATTTCTTCAGAAAGAATGAATGAACTTTGCAGCAATTCAACCATCGCACCGCACGTTTGGATAAACAGTGGAGAGGAACTGAAAGGGAACTTTCTGATTACTTCCCATTTCTTCCATAAAAGATATTTTCACCCAAAATATTGAAGAAGATACTTCAAATGCAACAACTTTTCAAATCCATAAAGGTAGAATTAAATCTGAAACGAGCAGGGGAGCCAACCAAATCTGAAAAATAATGGGCAAAAGTGAAGGACGGAAAGAGTCTGACAGTGGTGATGGGGAAGGAAGATGTAGAAGAGGAGCTGACAACAAGAAAGAAAGATTGGGAAGGACAAACCAAACTCGGAAATGGATCCACTTGAAAGAGATGAGAAAAGAAACAAAACCCACAGAGACGAGATGGTGACAAAAATCAATGACTAGGCAGTTATTATGGCTAATGGCGACGACCACGGATAAGACAGATGGTGGGGACAACAACAATGACATCATCAGAGGTTGGCAATTAGGATTTGGGGGAGGGAGACGAGAGAGCGGGTGACTTGTTTGGGGCTGGTCTATAACTATTTTTGAAGTTTTCATCAACAATTTCTAAATTCTTCTCCCTACAACACGTCCTTTGCATTCTTCTATGATCTATTTATATTGCTTTCTGTATATGCAGTATAATTCTTCGAAACGGTCTAAACAAATATCTGCATATAGCTATCTTTCCTACCAGGGTGCATTTGAATTAAATTTATCATCAAGATCCTTTTTTCTTAACTGACAACATTGATTGCTTTGAAGGCAACAGCAGGTGGTGGAGGACGTGGCATGAGGCTTGCTAAAGAGCCTGATGAATTCGTGAAGTTGTTGCAGGTACTTGTTAATGCAATTTGTTTAACTGTAAGGATACCATGTGTTTGTACTTTGTATTTTTACTTTCTTCCAAAGAAAAATAGTTCATATTCTTCAAAAAACAAATTTAAATAAAAAAATAAAAAAGAAGAAAAGAAACACACAAAAACATACTCTCTTATACATGTGACACAATCAAGTGTTTCCCTGGTAACACCGAGTTTTTGGGGATCATCCTGCTAAAAGGATGTAACAGCAGGTGATCACAAAAGTTAGAATGTAACAACAGGTGACCACAAAATGACCCAGACAATTTCTCTATAGGGTATTTGTGCAGAACCTTTTATATACTATTCCTCCTATATTTTGTTCACTTATCACTATTGGATGTCTATATTATATGAAAAAGATTAATATATTTATAAGTTTCTTCATATTCCTTGCATTATGAATTGGATATTTCATTATGTTTCTTCCAAATATTGCATAGCTAAATTACAGTGTTGTAGTAGTAGGTGAAGCTTCTAATTATGTTTGATATTTTTACTTCATTACAGCAAGCCAAGAGTGAGGCTGCAGCTGCATTTGGGAATGATGGTGTTTATCTTGAAAAGTATGTCCAAAATCCAAGGCATATTGAGTTTCAGGTAATTATTCCAAAATCTCAGGAAATTATTTTTTAGTACAGACAAAAGTATTTTATCTTCCCACTTCACGGAAATATTAAGCAGTGAAGAATGATCAAACACAAGAATCAACATTATTGAAGGAAAATAAATAAAATGGAAACTAGCTACTTGAAAATTTGAACCTAATGGAATGGATTTTGGTATTTCAAATGACCGGATCCCTTTAGCTTTCCTGCATCTTTTGTAGTTTGTTAGGTTTTGTAATCATTTCCTTTTTTTGTCAGCTTTTCTTCTATTCTTGTTTTGGCCTGATACATTTGAGAAAAGTACACTCAATGAATAAAAAATAGAACAAAAAATACAATAATAAAAGTTTCAATTGACTGAAATAATGGTAAGGGTTCAGAGGATAGTGATGTTAATCTCAAGCATGTAATTTTGTATTTTACAACTGTTGGGAATGATTTTGAGATTGAATGGATACATATCCTTCTCAATCTGTTTAATCGGGAGCTTTATTCCACATTTTTTTTTCCTTTTCTTCTCTAAACATTTACACTGTATATAGCCACTTGATTTATCAATCTGTCCACTTTTTGCTTACGTAGGTTCTTGCTGATAAGTATGGAAATGTTGTTCATTTTGGAGAGCGTGATTGCAGCATTCAGGTTTTCTTGGCAATATCTATTTCACATTTGCCTTCTCTTTAAGATTGTTAGACTGTTGAGCTTATTTCAGTATTTGTGTGGACTTGTGCAAATTCAAACATTTTATTGATTCGTTCATTCGTAAGAAACAAGAAAGTAATTGGAAGCACACCAAATATGAGACAGGTCATGAGAAATCAATTGAAATGACAAGTGGATCAGAATTTTTTTTTCTCATTGTTGACTAAGAAGAAAACGATTGTATTTGCTAAAATGGTTTATGAATGGAACACCACAAGGCCAAATCTGTCTTCCCAGAGGAGTTGTTGAAGGGTCTTTGATTTCTTTAGGGGCTAAGTGCATATGTCTAACATTTTTACCTTATGTTTAAGTGCACTGTGTACTATCAGTTTCTTAAGGTGTTTGATCTAATAAATTATTTAAGTCTGAAGTTTTTAAAGAAGCAGAAAATCAGCCAGGTATTAATTGCTGCTGGATTTTGTATTTTAAAGAAGTCAACTACCACTTCATTTTTTTTCTCATTATTTTCCGGTCTGTGTTTAGCTACTCATCCAAAATGCATTGGTTGCTTTGGGAATGGCAATCTAGTTTGGACTCCACTTCATCCATGATCTAAAGACTTGATGCGAATTTTGAATTACTTTATTTGAAGAAAGAAATATGTTTTAATAACGTCAAAACTTGGATAAAAATGGAAATCCCTATCTGAAAGTGTGTATGTATGCAACTCTGACATGCATGATGATCTTGAATTTACAGATGTGATCATACGTTTTATTTTTCTCTTTAGACATCTTATGCATGAAATATTTCACTAATGTAGAGACGGAACCAAAAGCTTCTAGAGGAGGCACCATCTCCTGCCTTAACACCTGAGTTAAGGAAAGCTATGGGCGATGCAGCAGTTGCAGCTGCTGCCTCTATAGGTTACATTGGGGTTGGGACAGTTGAGTTCCTGTTGGATGAAAGAGGCTCCTTCTACTTCATGGAAATGAACACTCGGATCCAGGTCAAATTTATTTTTTATTTTATAGACTGGTATATCTGTTAGCAGAATGAGATTTCATGCTTTCTTTTTATGGGTTATTGGTCACAACAGGTCGAGCATCCCGTGACAGAAATGGTATTTTCTGTTGACTTGATTGAAGAGCAAATTCGTGTAGCCATGGGAGAAAAACTTCGGTACAAACAGGTGAAAAGGAATGTTGTAACTTGTAAGTGAAAGTTTGTTTGAAAATGGTCTGTCAACCTTTGCTTTATGGTTGTTTATAGGAAGATATTGTACTTAGAGGACACTCGATCGAATGCCGCATCAATGCAGAAGATGCCTTTAAAGGGTTCCGACCTGGACCAGGTATGATGATGGTGCAATGATCTACTCCAAGCTATGCAAGCACTCCTAGCTCTTGTCTTTGATTGTCAATTAATTGATAATCTGGCTTTCTAATTTTACTCCTGAAAATGAAGATTCAAAGAAGAAATATGTTTCCATTCATTGAGTTCTTATTATTAATAAAGGAGTTTGTCTCCATTTCAAAAAAAATATGTTTCTATTTTAACGGTAATTAACTCTAGTAAGCATGTTTCTTCTCAACTGACAGGAAGAATTACAGCTTACTTACCGTCAGGAGGACCATTTGTTAGGATGGATAGCCATGTTTATACTAATTATGTAGTGCCTCCAAACTATGATTCTCTTCTTGGAAAGGTATGTTAGATTATTCCTTTAATTTATAATTTGAAAAGTTTGCTAAGTAATATATTAATGTGTTGGTCTTAATATTTTATAGCTTATTGTTTGGGCTCCAACAAGAGAAAAGGCAATTGAGCGTATGAAAAGGGCTCTTGATGATACTATTATTACAGGTAATGGAGCAAGTTTGTTAATAATCTTGTTTAATTTAATTTATATTTTTTTGGGTGTATATTAAGGGATACATTTTTGTGAATAGACATTAATTTCTTGTGCTGAATCTGTTGGATTCCTTTCTTGTGCAGGGGTTCCTACAACCATTGAATACCACAAGCTAATTCTTGATGTAGAGGTAAAAAAGAACTTGGGATTCTACTTCTGTAAAATTATCGAAAATATAGTTAGTTTCAAGTTCAATGGCATCCATCTGAACAAAAGTGATTTTATGTAATGGAAGCATTCAATCAGACCTGCTAGAAAACTAGAGATGGTGTTTTCATGGGTCGGGCTTTACAATATTTGAGACCCAATCCAATTATTTGGGTTGAGGAATCCTATAATTCAAACCAATACATAAACATTGGGTTGGCTGGTGGGTTTCATCAAATTTTGATAAAAATCTACATCTCGTAGTGTGTCATTTGGTCTAATTGCACAGCATTCAAATCTGCCTCCAAAAAGTGTTGAAAAGGTTGACTATCAAAATTTGAACCCAATCCAACCCATATCATTTTTGTTTGGATTAAATTTAATTTTGGGTAGGAGAATTGGGCTTGGATGCGGTAGGAACAAGGTATTATAGTCAAATCCTTAATCTATTATGATTAATGATTAAGAAAGATTAGTTTGTTTTATTTATTAGGATTAAGATTAATTTCTTTTATTAATTAGGCATATGATTAGGATTGGTTTGCTTTTTAATTATAAATACAGCACTTGTCTTCTTAGATTTGCAACTTTTAAACATTAATAAAATTTTCTGATTTGGTATACATCACATTAAGTTTATAAAATTCAGATCATATATTATCTGTGAACCAACCAACCCATCTACTCAAACCATATCAGTTGGGTTGAATTGTTTGAGTTTCTCAAGTCGTCTCTATCTCTGTGAACACTTCTAACAGTTGATTGTGTTGCAGGATTTCAAGAATGGTAAGGTGGATACTGCGTTTATTCCTAAACATGAAGAGGAATTAGCTGCGGTAAGCCGTAATTTCTTTAACATGTGATTCTTTTTCAATCAAAATAATGAATGAATGCTTAACTTTTTGTGTGTGTGTGTGTGTGTGTGCAGCCTCATAGCATAGTGTTAGCCAGAGATCTATCAGTTGCTTAAAAAAGGATTCTTATTCTCAGCGCAGTTCAGATCAGCTTTATGTATTCTTAGAAAGCTTTTTTTCTTCTTTTGGTGTTAGTAGCACGAATTCCACCATTTTTTTCGCTTCAATTTTCCTCGTCCCTGCTGTATGTGAGCTTTTTTTGTTTGTATGTTTTCTTCCTTTTTTGGTACTAGAAAAGGGTACTTTGTTTTGAAACATTATTTATAAAATACAACCCATACCCTCTCTAATCTGTTTTGTTGATTCTTAAACAGTAGAACGCCTCTAATTTTAAATGGTTATATATATTGTTTTTAAATATATATCTACCAATACAACAAATGGAAGTCTATTGCATTCTATCCAAATTTATTGTAAATAGGGTGATATTTTGTTATATTTATAATATCGACATCGTCTTATTCTTTTTTTCATTATCAGATATGGTATTATTCTTCTTCTTTCTTCCTCTTTTTTAAGAGCACATCGTACACCAAAATTTAAACGTAAGTTATCTATTTTAGATACATAGAGATAGATAGTGATAGTAGTCTATCTATGTCTATCTACTCTAAATAGACAAATATAAATCAATATATATTTTGGATAGATTAGTGATAGATTTAAACGATCGTTTGCAAAGACTTAAATACCAAGATCATGTACGAATATCATTTAGATTTGGTACAAGATCGTTTAGATTTGATATAAGTATCGATTTGGCACAACTACCAAAATTGTTTTACGAATATCTGAACGATTATGTACCAAGCTTTTCTGACGTGTAGCCGATTAATTTAGGAGTATTTTAAATGTTTTTGCGTTTTTGTTCTATTTTTGAAAAAAAATCCAAAATAGAAACTATACCCTCTTCACACAAGAAATCATTAAAAAATGTTTTGTCCATTTTAAATCTATTTTAAAATCGATTATTTTAAAAGGGTCCAACAACCATTTTACATTAATACCTAAAATTTAAATTGATGTAGTTCTAGATTTATATCAACTGCTGCAGAACTTAGAAATAGTCCATACTGGCGTACTTCATTGTTGATCTTTCCAAAAACTGAAAACAAGTCTAACATTATTAGTTTTGTACAAAAATTTTATAATTTAGCTAATTTTGATTAATTTTGATGAAGTTCTGATTTTGAACGCTCAACGGACACGTGTTCTCATGTTATTGATTTTTGTATTTTAAAATGTCACGTTACAATACACGGTCTTTAACTCGTATAGCCTAATTTACTATATGGATATTACAAAAAAAACACAAATTGTTAATATTTTATACAAATGTACCAAATGGGCCACAATATTACACAAAAATAGGCCCAAATTACCAATATCCCCATATGATATTTTTTATTGTTTTAAAATATACAAAAGTATTAATTATAATGAGAAGATCGTAGGTCATTAAAATAGGAAAGTGATGGAATAGTTTTCTTACTTTTCATATTAAAAAAAAAATCAAATCCCTTTCGACATTGAAGAAATTATTCGACGATTTCGTTTTCGACAGTGAAAAAGAAGGGTTTCATCGATTTCGACAGTGAAGAAGTTATTCGACAGCCGACCAGTTTCTCTGTTTTTCGACGGCCGAAAAATAAAACAGTAAAGGTATGTATAAGAAAAATATTTGAAATATATGACATACTATTATCTATATACCATGATATTTTTTAAATGATTAATTAGGAAAGAGAAAGAGATATTTTTGCTTACAAGCAAGCAGTGAGGATGAGCATAAGGAGAGGAAATCATTCATAAAAAATATTTAGGTCACTATTCACAACCAAATTTGGATCAGCCGAGCCAAAGAAGGAAAACTTAGCGATCACTAGTCAAGAGTTTGAAGGTCCAAGTTTCAAATTATTATCCCAATGATTTTAGTAATTTTAAGTTGAATACGATAGAGTTAATGTTCAAGGTTATGTGATGAAGAAAAACTTCAATTTCTGAATTCATTTACTTGTAATTTTCGTTAAGATTAATTGGTGCACTATTAGTATTATGCAATCACTGAAACATTATAAGCATATATTCTTTATATGATGCAGTATATTGTTCCTGACATATTGTTCGAATTAATATAAAATGTTCAATATGAATCTTAAAAGTATATTTGGAACAAGTTGTAATTCTTATAAGGGATAGTATTTAATCTAATGTTATAGCAATTTGATGATATTATATAAATGTTATTTGTATGGAAAAGTGTATGGTTAGAGAGAACATAATAATTTGTTTTTGCTTATCACACAGAATTTAGAAATTTCAAGTTGAATATGATATAGTTAATGTTGAAGGTTATGTAATGAAGAAAAAAAATCAATTTTTGTAATCATTTACATGTACTTTTCGTTATGATTAATTGGTGCACTGTATGTATTATGCAATCACTAAGACGTTAAAGTCATATATTATTTATATGATGTAGTATATTGTTATATGGTGTTCATTGTTCATGGAATTATTGTTTGAATGAAGATAAAATGTTCAATATAAATCTTATAAGTATATTTGGAACAAGTTG
Organism: Cucumis sativus; assembly: GCF_000004075.3. NCBI lineage: Eukaryota > Viridiplantae > Streptophyta > Magnoliopsida > Cucurbitales > Cucurbitaceae > Cucumis > Cucumis sativus. The sequence continues at coordinate 19,567,508 of NC_026658.2, forward strand.
TAATTCTTATATGTGATAGTATGTTATTTATATTTAATGAAATGTTATAACAATGTTATTAAGCAAAGATATATCTCAAAATTGTTCATATCAATAAACTATCTGACTTGGATCTAATGGCATTGGACAATTCATTATATGACATATGTTCACAAACTACTATAACTAACGTAATTGTTAGTTTCGCTGAAAAAACCATCGAAATAGACCGCACTACTGACCATCCTGACACACAAATATTACATATAATTATAAGAGGTGGTATATATATAATAAATCACATATACAAAGTATTATATATTACGATAATATTATAAAATTAGTATAATGGTAAATAATATATGATATATATATTATAAAACATCAACTAAAAAGTATTATATCTTAATGATCTAATCATGTAGTTTTGATGTTTAACTATTTAATTTTAAACGGGTAAAAGAACATATGACTTGCTGTTGAAATTATCTTAACTTCAGGTGATGAAAAATTGTAAATACGAGCGACTTGTAAAAGAAGATGCAGCTTACAGTTATTACAAAATTGGATACAAATTTGGCTGTCGAAAAATTGTGAAAACAGAGTAATGAGAAATTAGAAATTTATGATTGAATTTTTTAAAGGTTTAAGTGATGGACAATAATGATTGCCGACGATGGAGAATAATATGTAAAAGGATAGTATTGGAAAGAAAATATCATACGACTATTATAAATTAAAATAAAATTATCCATATTATAATATATTTTGATTTATAGTTAATTGAGAAGATACTTAAAATTTATTACCATATTCATTAATCACGTTAAAACAAGGAAGTTATGAAATTCATATTAAATTCAAATAATTTTCAATAAGAAAATATTTTAAATAATATTATGAATAAAATATCTAATTAATAAACCTAATATCTAATTAATAATTATTGAAAGATTAGAATTGTCTATAAAATATTAGTTTTACTATTTAAGAAAATAAATTTTAAATTAGAATTTTTGTGAAATTTCTTATTCAATCAATCAATGTCTCTGTCTAAATCTTTTTAAATAATATTAAGTTGTATGTAATTGTTGGACGAGTAAGCGTGTGTCATGTAGCAAGAAGCATAGGCATCTTACTAGCGATTCCGACTTCATGCAGGCGAGTTGCAGCCTACAATCCGAACTGAGGATGAGATTTTGGAGTTAGCTCACCTTCGCGGGATCACAACTCTTTGTCCCGGCCATTATAACACGTGTGTCGCCCAGGGCATAAGGGGCATGATGACTTGACATCATCCTCACCTTCCTCTGGCTTATCACCGACAATTTACTCATGGTTCCAACCTCAATGGTTGGAAACTAAACATGAAGGTTGCGCTCGTTGTAGGTCTTAACTCGACACCTTACGGCACGAGCTGACGACAGCCATGCACCACTTGTTTCCCCATTCTTGAAGGCACCCCTCTTTCAAGAGGATTCGCTATTAAGTTGTATGTAATTGTGGGACGAGTAAGCGTGTGTCGTGTGGCAAGGAGCGAGTAGGCACAGGAGGCACACATTGGTTTAAGGGGCAAAATAGTAACTTAGCACCATGTTGATGCGATGAGAAGGCCATATTTCATTAACATACAAAAGTTGGACCAAATTTTGTTTCGGCCCTCAAGAGATCGATCATCCTAACAGAAAAAAAAGAAAAAGAAAAAGAAAAAGCCAAGATAGGAACCTCTTGTAGAATTCTGACAATTTACCATCTTGGCTTCTTCCATTATCTCGATATGGCGTGGGGTTTAGGAGAGTAGTGTCCTCAAACACCCACAACTGGGAACGACGGAACCGGTTCCATTGACAAGCATGGCTTCTCTCCCAACTGCCGCTGTTATTGCCAATGTTGCAAAAACTGCCACCAATGCTCGCTTTTTCTTCTTCTTCTCTTCTTCTCTTTCCCATAACTTCGACCATTATCTCCCCTCCTTCGCTCCACCTCGAACCTTTTCTCGTTTCACTCCACCCCTTCGTACGGATAATGTCGCCGGAAGAATCTCCAGAAATGGTACACAGTTTCCGTTCTCATTTTGCACTACTGCGTCCACTGAGCCGGTCACCAGTGACGCCTCCATTGCATTGTCGTCCACATCATTGGATAAGGACGACGATGATCCGGAAAAGAATATTAAGGATGCGGCTGACATGCTCGATATTAGGGTTGGGCGAATCATTAAGGCTTGGAGACATCTGGAGGCTGACACTCTTTATGTTGAAGAAGTTGATGTTGGTGAACCCGAGCCGAGGCTTATTTGCAGTGGCCTTGTTAAATATATCCCTCTCGATCAACTTCTGGTACTTCATTTTTCCTTCTTATGATCAATACATTTAACTTCTGGTTCATTTATATAAGAAAAATATTTGACTGGACATGCTTAAAACTTGAACTCTACCCATTTTTTATTTTACTGTTTTTCTTTTCATGGCTTATAGATCGATTCCTTTACCAATTGGAGTCTTTTCCTTTTCCTCCTATCTTGTCCCTGGTGTTTTTGCTGTATAAAGTGGAAACCTCAGGAACCAACTCAGATTGCAGTTTTAGAGACTATTAAAGGTAGAGGAACAATGTAGGACTACTTGGTCTTGTGAATCTTTTATTAAAATGATATTGTGTTTCATACAAGAGTGGAAGACTTTCCTATTTATAGAAACAAGTCGGGTGAAAAGAAAATTAACCTAGAATGCTACCCAATTAACCTTCATTCTTCTTATAATCAAGAATTGAGAGAAAGTATATTTCTTATTCATCTAGAGTCAGAGTAAAGTTACACACATATATATATAACAAATAAACCCTAATTGTATGTACAATTATGATAAAGGACATATATTATAAATATATATCATAACACTCTCCATCAAGCTGAAGCAAATATGTCGATCATGCCCAATTTATTTTCGTTGAGACAAATAAATACCTTTCTTGCTTCTATCACTTAAATGCTCAAAAAATATTTCAATTGGTCGAAATCTTTCGTATTAAACTGATTCTGAAGGAAATTTTTGAGAGACGAAATACCCGATGCATCATTTCCAGTAATAACAATATATCAACATATACAACTTGTAAAATTATAACATTTTCAGATTGGCGATAGAAAGCAGAATGATCAGATTTACTCTTCTGCATACCAAAGCATACAAGAGCTTGACTAAACTTACCAAACCACGCACATGGACTCTATTTCAAACCATACAAAGATTTTCGAAGGCGACATACTTTCTCACTCTCCTCCTGAGCAACAAACCCAAATGGTTGTTCCATATAAACTTCCTCTTGAAGACCTCCATGTAGAAAAACATTCTTAATGTCAAGTTGATGCAAAGGTCATTTATGGCTAGCAACCATGAAAAGAAATAGGCAAATGGAAGTTAATTTGGCAATTGGAGAAAATGTATTTGAATAATCAGTTCCATAGATTGAGCATAACCTTTAGCAACAAAGCGAGCTTTCAATTGAGCCACTGTTCCATCATAATTCACCTTGACAACAAACACTCATTTACAACCAATGACCTTCTTTCCTGCAGGATGAGATACCAAATCCCAAGTACCATTATATGGAGTCAATAGACGTAATAAAAGCATATATGATGGGAGACGACCGGTGATAGGAAACAAAGGAAGAAACAGGGTAAGTACAGTTGCGTTTACCTTTTCGAAGAGCAATGGGAAGATCATCACTTGGCCTCGGATCACTTGATGAAGGAGGCATTGATGGAGGACATGAATCTAAAGGTTGTGGTGGAGGTTGTCGGTGTCGAAATAATGGTCAGTTGAAGATGACCTAAACTTAAGCCTAATGGAGAACGAAGCCACCAACTACGATATTCCAAATTCCAAACCCTAACGGCTTTGATACCATGTAATCAAGAATTTAGAGAAAAATATATTTCTTATTCATGTAGAGTCAGAATAAAGTTACATATATATGTATAGAGAGAGAACAAATAAACCCTAGACTGTATGTACAAGTACGATACAGGACATATATTTTAAGTATATATCATAACACTTCTTACATTAGATTTCCAAGATTAGGTCTCATAGATGAAGGAACTATCCTATAGGTGAATTGTTTAGTGTGTGAATGGAAGAAGCCTCAGGGTGGAACTAAAATTAAGATAAAGTTTTTTTTGTTTTTTGCTTTCTAGAATATTTATTCCAAGATCTTGGCTGTGGGGATGGCTGCGTGAGCACAATATCTTGTAGTTCAGCACAATCATTTCACACTAATAACTAATAAGTATGGTCTGGTTTAGGTGATTGGCAGCTTAGAAATATAAAAAATGGAACTTTCAAGTTTTGGGCCTCACATTACCAATGCTTATGTTTGTGTGCTATGCATGTCGTTACCTCTTTGACTGTTATTTTGTATTTGGGACTTAGTACTAGTTGGATCTAGTTAATGTTTAGGTTCTATTAGACCTCCAATCACAAAGGTATGTTCGAAGAAGGGTAAAATAGGAAACTCGGTCCCAAGTGTAGATAACTACCCAGCTTTGCATACTGTTAAATAAAGTTGTATAGTTATTTAAAAGCAGATAAGGATGGGTAATTATTTTAGGGAGTTGTAAATGCATTTCTCTGGATATTTAAGTTTGTACTATGGATAGCTCTTGTATCATGTGGGATGGGGATGTCTGTTTCCTTGTTCAAGTCAAGTGTAAATGTCGGGAGAGAAGGTTGACCTCACCTGTTGAATTGGTCACTAATTGATAGATTGTAATCATTAAACATATTATCTAACAGTAAATAAAGAGATACTTATGATATGACCTATCATATTCATATCAAAGTAACAACTTTGGTATGGGAGAAGAAAAGAACATTATCTTAGAAGGTTTGAAGTGGTAGAAAAAGAGATGAATGCAACAATTGGAGAATTAGAGTGCTTACTCGGGATGGAGTGTGCCATTGGCAAGTTGAAGGATGAAGTCACAAATTTTAGTGGCTTTTTGAGAGACCACTACTCCAAAGAACATTAGTCATTTAGTCGGCGTCTATGCTTCATAGACCTTTTGTAACCTATATTCTTTAACCGTTACTTTGCATAGCTGAAGTCCTTTTTGTAGAGGGGGTTCCTTCTTTATGGGCCTGGTTTTCTGTATGTCATTGTATTTTTTCACTTTTTCCTGATGAAAGATGTTTCCATCCAAGAAAAAAAACTTAGTTTAATATCTCGTGGAAATTTGTGATCAAGATCAAATGGATTATAGACTAAATGGGTCTTTCACCGATGATATTGTAAACTGTTTATCGTGTTTTTATTGTATGAACGGTTTAAACTTTTTACTCTACTGCAACATCCTTTACCTGTCTGATTCGAACATAACCAACATATAGGATAGAAGAGTTATTGTCCTCGCAAATTTGAAGCCAAGAAATATGCGAGGCATCAAATCTTGTGGAATGCTAATGGCTGCTTCTGATTCTTTGCACGAGAACGTTGAACTTCTTTTGCCTCCTGAGGGTTCGATTCCAGGTGAAAGAATATGGTTTGGATCTGAAGATGAAAAAGGCAACCAACCTGATGCTGCTGCCCCAAACCAGGTAAAGAAAATTCTTTTGAAAAATTTGAATCCTGCAAGACATGAATGTCATTTTATAATCTTACATATTTCAGTGCAAATTATAACATAAACTTGCGTTGACATCTACGCATCCATTACCTAAATTATTTTGATATCTGAATATCAAACTGTTACATGTGGATGATTTCCATCTCTATATGACAGTAGAACTTTTTTCCTTTTTTCTAAAAGAAAACAAAAAAGTTCATGTGGTTGATATCAAATGAGTTTTTTTTTGTTGCTGTGCTTTTACATCTTCACAGTATTCATGTCTGTCGTTTTACAGCCTTTTGGGGGGTGTTTGGATATCCGTAATGGGATTGGAATGCATTGTAATGTAATCTAAAATCCATGTTTGGATTGAGCGTTTTGAGTCCAAATTGTAATATTAAACTCATTTTGTTTATGTAGTTTTCAATTAAACTCTATTATCCATTGTTTTCACATTTTATGATTTCATTTTTGTTTCACCCTCAATTCGACACACATTCCAAACACTCTTTTGATTCCCAGTAATTCTTACTACATTCCAGCTCTCTAAACATCTCCTACAATCCTATTGTTCCAGAATTTCTACTTCTATGTACTCCACTAAACAATTTGTTTTGAACTACGAAAGAAGACTGTTATGCTACAGAAACGGACTGAACTTGACAAAAGGGTTGAATGCAGCCCCCACATTATCAACCAACTTACACAAATAATAAAAATGTAACTGGCAAATGAAAAGACAAATAATTACAACTGTATTCATTTTTCTATTTGAAAGTCAAGTTTTTCTATCCAAGAAGTAATAACTAAATACAATTGTCCCCAATTGTTCACATTAACAAAGGGTTTAGGGTTTCTTCGTGTCAATAAAGAAAAAAATGCTCTCTCCTCTCTCCACCAATCCCCGTTGTTTTAGCCTTCTAGCCTCCTCTATGCTACTCTTTGACGACTTAGCCAACTAGCCTCTCACTATTTCAAAGGTGCTTATTGTGGCCTCATGGAAGTCAAATGTTACTTTTTTTGGGAAAAGGAAACTATACCTTTTATTGATAAAATGAAAAGAAGAGAGTAACGTTGAAAGTACATAAATCCTTAGAAAAGAAAAGGAAGAGAACACCAAGAGAACATTTTTTTCTTTGAAAAGGAAACAAATTTCATATGTTAAATAATGAGTCAGAGCTCATAGTACAAGAGGGTTATACAATATGTAATTAAAGAACTAGGGATTAGTAGACGCACCCGGACATCTCAACTAGGTTGACACCCCTTTAACGTCCTCATCATATCCAAAAACAAAAATAAAGATAATGAAATGACATAAAGCTAAAAAAAAGTGGTCGAAAACATAAAACCTTTACATCAACATCCTTTCATGAACAAAAGACTAACTGACAAATCTAAAACGGGAAAAGCAGGGCCCTTTCCTAACTCTCCTTTGCTGGACTCAAAATGACTAAACAATAAAGGCTTGCCAGTTGAGATGAAGTCCTGTGTGGAAGAATCCTGGAATCCTTTGACCATGGAGCACCATGATGAAGCATTTAAACGGGCATACTCAAACCGATGGACCATACTAAAGCCATATTGTGGAAAACGCATTGAATCCTTTCAAACCAAATTTCTACTAATAAAGCCTTGACTGCATTGCACAATAGTATTAACTAGGTCTTCTTTAAATTTGGTCCGGAGATAATTTGTAATACCACTAAGCTGCCATAAAAAACCCATCTGAAATTAAAAATTTGCAGCAGCTTACTCCAACAGTTCGCTGCATAAGGACATTCAAAAAGTGCTGAAGATCTTGATTCATACAGCATAGATGAACCTTGTCTGTCTTTGCCTACAACAAAGCCTTCAAACAATCTCTTCGCATGCATCATTGAAATTAGGCTGCTTAAAACTTCATTTGTTAGGAGGAAGAGAAAAGGGGAAAGTGGGTCTCCTTCTCGAAGGCCTTGATACTTGAATTCTGCCTTGTGGTCTTCCATTTATAAAGATTGAATATTTGGGGTCGCGCACGCAACCCATTATCCATCTGCCATAAAAAATTTTCTGCACCATTACTTTTTCTAAAAAGTCCCAATCGACCCCATCAAAGGTTTTTTCAAGGTCCAACTTAAACAACCACCCCCTTCTTCTTTTTGCTTGGTATTCTTCCACTACTTTGTTGGCAATGAGAATGGGATCGTTGATCTGCCTTCCTTATAAGAAAGCACTTTGAGGAGGCTCAATAATGCTTGACATGATCTTCTTAAGTCTTTCAGCCAATACTTTCGCCACCAGCTTGCAAGTCAAAATAGTAAGACTTATTGGCTTGAAATCTTTCACCTTTGAAGCATCCTCTTTTTCTTGATTAAACAGATGAAGTTTTCCATTACACAAGCATTGAGCTTCCCATTGGCATAGAATTCTTTACAAAGGGAATGGAAATCGCTCTTCAATTCATCCCAAAATTTGATTAAGAATTCTGCTGTGAATCAATCCGGCCCCGGCACTTTACTCCTTCCCAACAATTTCAATGCTGATTTTATTTCTTCTACTAAAAATTATGAGGTCAAGCTTTTATTCTGATAATTGGAAACTACTGCCCAGATTAGGGGTAAAGGAAAGTGGCCAGCTTGTGGAGCTTTTGTGTATTAATCTGTAGAAGTCAAAAATTAACCCTTCAATCTCCACATATGAGGAAGTTGGAACCTGCGACACTCATTGACTAATTTGGAAATCAGATTTCTTCTTTTTTTGACAGCTAGAAACCGATGGAAGAACTTGGTGTTCTCATCCCCTAATTTCATCCAATTTAATTTACTTTTCTGAACAAGGTCTATTTCCTCCCTTCCATATATAGCTCCAGAAGGTCAACATTCAGCATCCATTTTAGGTTCTTCATCTGCTCATCCTTAACTTCTTCATTTGCTAAAGCTTTCAGCAAGCTTTCTTCGTTATATTTTCTGGCTTTTTCACTGTCACTGTTCCAATTTTCAGCTGAATTTTTAGGGGTCGAAGTTTGGATGCTATAACAAAGCCTGACCATCCTTGGTGACTTCCAGAAGCCAAGGAGTTCTCAATGAGCCTGCCACACTGTTTGTCGAATAACCATCTATTACATAAACGAAAAGGGGACGGCCCCCAACTAGAAGCCCCTGCCTCTAATAATATGGGGAAGTGATCCGAGCATGATTGAGCTTGCCGTGTAACTCTAGTATCTGCAAACAGATCTTCCCATTCGGAACTATTTACGAATCTGTCTAGCAAGGATCTGGAAATTATGTTGCCTTCTCGCAGAGTAATTCGTTATTTCCATTGTGGAAGACATGAATCCACATATATTTTCCTTGACTCTTGTCCTTGCTTCAGCCAATGGTTACTAGATTATTTCTTCTCAGATGATACATTAGTCAAGTGCGTTGAGATCTTTTCAGATATTAACCCTCTGGGGAAATGGTCAGTATATGCAATTTACATTCAAAAGTAGAGCATTGGTCTGATACTATTCACTCTCATCAAATGTTATTCTCAGTATGGAGGATGGATTAGTATTAAAAATTTGCCAATAAAGTGCTGGAAACATGCTGTCTTTGAAGCCAGTGGACAGAACCTGGGAGCCATTGGAGGTAGATTAGTATTTGGTCATCTAACACAATTGTTTGGATTGCTCTGCTGCTGTCATTCAAACAGAAAAGAACTTTGGCTTCCTTTCAGCTGAATTGTTATCAAGGATGCAAAGCCTGGGAATTTTTCCTACGTTATGTAGTGCGTTGTAGAGAATGGGCAAAAAATCAATTACACAGCATCTTGTAGTGGGGCGGCTGCATAATTTTTATCGTTTCTAACATCCACGTATTTAGCCACCATTGAGTTGAAAGTTCTTTTTTACTTGAATAAATCCAGGATGGTTAAATAATTTATGTTGGTAGCTGCTGTATAATAATATATATATATGTACATATCTGCGTTTTCTTGTGACAAATTAGAAATAAGATGTCTAATTAATGGTGTTGCATTTGAACAATGAATTGCACAGATTCAGAAGAAGAAAATATGGGAAATGGTCCAGCCTCATCTAAAGACAGATGGTTGTTGCACTGCTGTTTTGGGTTCCCATCCAATGAGGACTTCCGCTGGTGTTGTCACCTCCACTTCCCTTAAACATGCAAACATCTCTTGACTCTATCACCACCTCCCTCACGGCTTACATTGGCACTTGTTTTTTTCTCTAAATTTTTGTTCTATTTTGATATCTGGAACACAAACACGACAAGAATACATTTTCATATAAAAGAAGGAATGAATGTACAGTACCTTGCAATTTGTAATGCATATTTGTAGGGTTGCAGTGCTCATGAAGCTTCCTTAGTTAGGGCTATGTTTCAACAAACACTTTCCATTTAAATTCAGCATTTTTGGTAGTGATTTAAAAAGTGACAATGACCTAGAATCATCTAAAGTTGTTTGTGACAAAGCACTTGCTTTCTGCCCTTTTGCAGTGGAGTTTGATGGTAAAATCATACAATCTCTTCTAGAATCTAGCGACATCAAAATGGTTTTTCCTTGTTTCTTTTTTTCTCCCGAAGAGTAGGTGTTGCAAGCAGGTCTTGTTTGGATGGTATATTTATTATAGTAATGTTGTTGGGTAAAGAATGTATATTAAATCAATCACTTGAATAATGGGAGAAAATTGTCTCGTCTATCTTTTCTTTTGCCCTATTTTTCTTGTTTGGTAGATGCTGCTTCTGCAAATGTGATTTCAATTTGGAAATAGGAAAGAGGTGATTTCCATTTTTGTCAAACCATTTTCATCCCTTTACTTGGTGGATCTCACTACTTATTTTCCATAATACTCCTTGAATGGTGTAGTACGCAATGCATACATTAAAATTGAGTTCATTCACAAGTTATGTTGTAGATATATCTATAATACATATACGTGTGTAATTAATTATGCCTTTGTATTTACATTGTGAAGAAAAACATGGAGAAGTACAAAGAGAATTCCCATTAAATCTCTGTATACGTAGAAAAAAACCTAACAAACTAATCCCTATTTAATTATTATTTGCGTTTTAAAAGTTGCTTACATGCAAACAAGAACAAGGGTGCTCTTCAAAAGAATGGAACTTATCCCCCAATAAATAATTTAGAAGCCTAGCAATCACTTACGGCTTGATATAAGCTTATATAAAGGGTAAAATAGAAACAAAACTTCAGCAATGGTTTTTTTTTAAAAAAATAATAACATAAGTATTAGAATTTTTTTTTTTTACAAAGGTGAAATGACATATTTTGGAGATCAAGATGTTCCAAGTTTAAATCCCTCACTTCAAGTTATTTAATAAACTTTTTTTAGAAAACAAACTATAATAAATGAATACCCGATCTACGATGTCCACCCACATGCACTACATCCCACCTACATCCCACTTGTTACAATCACAATCTTTCAAACTCGGGATAAGCGATTGTGCAACATTTGTTCGATCCAAGCAATAAGTTAGCCGATCAAGATCCAAAATCCGCGAACATAAACTCAGTGTACGATTCAACCTCCCCTTACGTTTTTGGAAAAATGTTTTAGAAAACGTGAGAGAGAAATAAATTCATTGAAATCGTTATTAAAACAAGCATTGAAGACTGTCGATTGCAAAGAGTGCAACAAAGCTTGGGCAGGGATTCAACTACTATGTTCCTTATAGTACATTTTAAACATTTTCAGCTCTGGTAGGCTTGCATATGGAAATGCTGAAACGTTGTACCCAAGCTTTATGACTTAAAAATGAAAACAACTAGCTAAACTATGTACAAGCCATAAAAATAAGATAAATTGGAGGTACTCAGAGAATACGACCGTAGACACACCCTGAACAAGTATGTCTGTTACACGTTGCATACGTTAAAACCTTTCTTTCTTTTGGAATTATATATATATAAAGAAAATAATATTGAACTGAGGAACATTTAATAATTTTAAAAAAACATAATATGATAATTAAATTAGAAAATATTATTTTTATTAAACTAATACACTTTTAATGCAATAATTATAGGGATAGAGGATAAACTTTCAATCTCAGAGGAGAGAGTGAATGATTTAGATGAACTCACTTAATCTTACTAAATGAGTAACCTCGTTTTGTGCAAATTTTTTCTTTTTGGTTAAATTTTCAAGATATGAATTTAAAAATTATTTTGTTGTTTTCATTAAAATCACTCTATAAAGTGCAACAGGAACCTATAATCAATTTTTTTAAAGAATACGTAAAACTTAGAAAAGTTTGTTAGTTTATGGTGATTATTATTAAAAAAAAGCTAAATACATCATAAGAAAGAATTTATGTACACTTAACTAAAAACACTAAATCAAAATACTTACCGCTATATAATAATTATATATAAAGAAAACTCAGAATTCTTGGACTTGGATTTCACAATTGACATTGTTTCAATTTTGTACCGCTTGGATGTGTTCTTCAAGTCTTCCTTTAAATTCCAAAATATTAACCTATTGCAATTGCAACACAAAAGTATATATTGATATAAACAAAGTAATAGACAAAACAAAAGATTGTGAATAAAAAGATAAAAAATACAAACCTAAATAGAAGAGAAAATTCAAATGTTTATAAAAAAGATTGAAAAGAGTTCTTTACTTGTAGAAGATAAAAGTTATAAAATCTTTTGAAATCCCATCATTAATATATATTTATAAATTTTGAAAAATAAATTATAGAAATAAAGAGATAACTTTTTATATTATAACCTCCTGATTTTCTAAATAGTTAGGCATGAAAGTGAGAATTTGAAAATATTATAAATGGTTAATGATAATTATATTTTTTATATTAATTAAATAATCATAAATAAAAAAACCAATTAAATTCGGTTAATATTGTAAATTTAGGATTTAGCAAGAGATAGAATCGTCCAAAAATGATTCTCCCTTAGACCATTTTTAATATGGCAAGGATTAAAAAAAATTCAGACACTAAAAAGATACATTTTAAGAATTCAACGGCTAAACAAGGACAAAAGATATATTTTTTAAACTTGAGAACCAAACATATATCCATCAAAACTTGGAGATTAAAAAGATAACTTCTCCTATTATCTTTTTAAGTTAATCTTAAGAAATGGTATAAATCGATTCACTTGTGACAATTTAGAAAATTTAGAAGTTTAATTGATACAATTGCAAACTGCTAAGTCTCATGATGTTAATATTTTTTCCTATTTTTCTTTTTATATTAAAGAATCTAATTTTGATTTTTTGATGTACCATTTACCAAGAGTAGATGAGAATTTTAAGAGATTAGGATCAAATGGAGAATAACCTAAAAGATAAGTAACCAACCTCAAAATCAAAAGAGCGGCTAAAAACTTGTTAGAGTGAAGGTTGAGCTAAACTTCTCTTCCACCTTCCAATCATCTCTCGTCCCTGTCACAAAATTTAATTCAATCATATTTTGAAGAACATTCAGCACCTACAGAACATGGATAATGTTGCATTTTTCAAAACTAAGTTATAAAAGTCTGTTTTCAGTAGTTTACTTTTGAGTTCAACATACTAGTAGTTAGTTCTGTTATGGTCTAGTTGACAATTGCATGTCTGATGTAATTAAAAATGCAATATTTGTATCTAAAAGATGATGGAATCAAGTCCCTAGGTTCTATACAGTCATTATACCGAATAAGAAAGGAAACACAGAGGAGGCAAATGAGCACCAGTGTATTATAATATTTTAGGGAAAGCATTTTGTAGTACTGAGGTAGCCTTTTGAGGGCGCGTTCAGAGGAAGGAGGGGTAAGTGATATAGAAGTATTAGGTAAATTAGATTATCTTCATCAAATTCTTCATTCATTAGGAAACTAATCCTACTAGCTTTTGGCACTTTGTTTGGAATTCACATTTTGAATGATCTTGGACAGAACAAATCCCTTTGCAATTGTCATAAACCATTGATAAATAAATCGACGCGTATGGAAAAAGTTTCTATATTTACCTTGCGAGGTGGGACGGCGAGTTCATTGTCATTGATCAGTACAGCTTTAAAGCCCAATGGATGTAATACGTCCTCATAACTATCATTAACCGATGTAATCATGAGCCAAGTTTATGGAAGAATGAGAAAGATAAGAAAAGTAATTTTTGTTTGAAGAAACAAAAGCAATATCAAGGGATCGTGTGTGAAAGTGAAAACATCCGACTTGTTCAAAATATAACCTCTTAACTAGTTGAACTATACTAGGATGAATTTGTTTTCTTAGGTCAAAACAAAAGTCTGAGGTAAAACTAAGGATTCATTTAAACATTTTTACAATGTTAAACCAAGGCCTTCTCCCATTCAGCTTTGCTGTCTTTGACCATACCAATCATGTAGCTTCAGCCCATAAGGAGTGGAGTTACATGTCAAAGAACCAACCTAAGACTCCATAATGAATGGAGTTACATGTCCCCCATTTCACCAAATGGCTTCATTAAGCTCCTCTCCCCGGTGAGTAAATAACTTCAATAAATAAAAAGGGCAATCCTTCCCACCTAATGATTTTGTTTATATTATTAATTGAACTAAAAGTTTAAGCTGATGGACGAAGGTAAATTTAATAGTTAACATTATATCAACACTCTAACGCTCCCCTCACTTGAAAACTTTTAATATGTAAAAACAACAAATGAAAATCATATAATTGGAAAGAAAATGAACCATTGTATGAGGTTCGGATACCTCCTAAACCTGAAGCAACTAACCGTGTGGCACAAGGGTGTTCTTGTTTGCAAAGAAGAACCAATGTAAGCCTTTTAGAGGTTGTGGACTTGCTAGGCTTTAAGGGACTCGTGAGAGTGGAAGGGAGTAGGTAAAGTGTAGAGAAGAGTTCGGGAGAATGAATATGTAAGCTTTATTGATAGTTTCCAAGGATGAGTACAAATGGGATCCCTTTGGGGTATATACATGAGTTGCACCATCAATGGACACCTAAACCGCCTTTGAAGGTCAGTTAAAATAGGTCTAGAGCCTTCTAAGGCTTACATGACGCTTTCAGATTGTTATTGAAGGTTGCAGACTGTCATTGAAGGTTGCAGACTGTCATTGAGGATTCTGGATGCATCCAGGCACGTCTGGCATGCGAACAAAGGGCCTCGAATCATCCGGTTCCTGCTTGTGCATTCGTCCATCATCCGGCCTTCTTAGTTTTCCCCGTCCGTCATAGAATCTTCTAGAATTTCCTAGGGTCTTCGCGGCTCTTTTGGGTGTGCACTCATCGTCGGATTGCGTGTGCAAATGCCATGCACATCATGTGTGGGGATATGCCATGCGTAGTGCCACAATCGTAGCGTTTCAACCTCGAGACGGACGACTGTGTGACACTTGTTCTAACTCAATGAACAAGTCAGTCGATCAAAATCTGAAAATCGCGGACAAAGTCGACGTATGATGTAACCTTCCTTTGCGTTCTTGGGAAAATTGTTTATAAAACACGAGAAAGAAAGAAATACATTGAAATCAACGTTATAATATGCATTGAAGACTGTCAGTTGCAAGAGAAAAATGTTTGCTTGCAAAAAGTACGACAATGTTTGGATGGGGATTCAACTGGTATGTCTCTCCTATAATACATTTTGAACATTTTCAGCTCTGGTAGGCTTCAATATGAAAATGTCGAAACGTCACACCCAAGCTTTATGTCTTAAAATGGAAAGCAACTACCTAAACTAGTATAAGACATAAAGATAAGATAAATTGGGGGCATTCAGAGCATACGGCCATAAGCAAACACGCCTTGGACAAGTATGATCGTGACAAACTCCCCCACTTAAACAGTTGACGTCCCTGTCGACTAGCAAAGCTGGAATCCTTCAATCTTCTGCTTCTACGCTTCACGGTCTTTTGGTACGTCTTCCACTTGTTTCTTCCACGAGGAGGTTCTTCCACTTCGCCATGAACTGGTGTCTCCCCCTCATGGGTCTTCTATTTTTCCTTATTTCTTTAGCGAGGACTTCTTCGGCTTTTGCCAGTCCCTCGTGTCTGCTCATGAGGTGGTGAGCTTTGTATCTTCATAACCGAGTCTGTTCAGGTTTCAGCTTAACAAGGACCTGATCTCCCACACAAAAGTCAAGGGGGCGACACTTTTTATCTACCCACCTTTTCGACCGCTTTGTGACTTCCTCTAGATCGGTTCGAACGATGTCTGATTTCCACTTCCACTTCTTGGTAATGGTGCGAGTCTGAGGATTCTTCCTCACATAGGGAGGATCAACAAGGCGCGACAGTACAAGTTGTCCGCCACCAACACTCTCTGTTGGGCTTCTGTCAGTTGACGAATTTATCACTGTTGTAACCCAAGATTGGGTTACCTTCAACAACTGAACCCCATTCTTTTGTACTATCTTACTGGCCTTAGCCAAACTCATGCCATTTTGAGCGACAGAGTTTTTCTGCATGGATTCCTTCGACGAGTCCCGCATTAGGCCATCAACTTGACATGCCTGTGTATGAGCTAACATATACGGAATCACATGATTGTTCCTCTGACTAAGGGCATCAGCTGCCCGATTACTTGCTCCCTTCCTATGTTCTGACCCAAAATCAAGTTTGAGCATGTCTCTCTGCCCCCTTGCTTGACTCGAAGTCAGATTCGGCTGAGTACTGAAGTGGTTGGTAACATTGTTGTTCGTCTCTCTGACAAAAGTAGATCTATGGGAATACTGTCTCCCATCCTTCAGACTGTGTACCATGGCAAACGTTCCTTCTTCAGACACAGTATAACTCCTTTCTGTGGTACTCGGTCTTTGAACCATAGATGTGACGGGTTGTCCATTCTGCACGAGGACATAGCCCAACGCATAATCAAATACACCAATATGAGCTTCAATAGGTTGGGTCACACTCACGGACCCAAAAGTTGGCCCTCTCGTCGAGGCTTGCTTCGGGACACGATTGTTGACACAACGGTCATTTCTCTTCTTCCCGTAAGAAGACTTGAGCTTCATATGGAGCTTTTGCAAGTTTCACAAATCCTGCCCTCAACAATCCTTTCGCCTGTATTCGAAGTTCAGCTAACTCCAACGACGCCACACAACCATCATTCTTCATGGGTGATTCTGACATAGGCAAAACATCAAGCATCCCATCGCAATATTTCTCTGCGACACACCTTGTGTCTTTGTGAACTGTCTCCCCCAAGCTATCCATTAACTCAAACGGGGTGGCCTCAAATGTTGTTTCATCTCGAGTGAGGTCCTCTCTCAGTTGCATAGCTAAGATCATTCTCAATCATTTGGGTTGCCAAAGGTCTGTTTGCACAACGGTGGGGGTAGACCCCGTGATCACCAGACAATTAGCTGCAGGCATCGTGATCACTTGATGTTTGAGGAGGAATTCCATTCCGAGTACTACATCAAAGTCATCCATACCTACAACCACGAAGTCAACAGAATGTCTCTCAACCCAACCCAATTACACCCCTAATTTTCACCTTGATAATAACAAGGAAGACTTTATGGTGTTCTTGGGAGATTCAAGGTGTTCCTAAGATTCTACAAGATTAGAATTTTTTTTCCCTTTCTTCCTTAGAAGCATTTTTAGTTTTTACTTTTGTTTTCTCTAAATTTTTTTCTTTTGTTTTCAAATTGAATTCCATTTGCATGGCGTTCATATGCTTTTGCTATGGGAATTCCATTTCTCCAGTGTGTGGGAATGTCTTGGCTCCTCTTGGGCTATGCTAAAGAGCCTTAATTTCAAAAAAAAAATTGGGGCCAAATTTTGGAACATGACATTTAGCTCTTGTACCATGTTACATCATCGATTGACCTAAAAGCTTAATTAGGATGACAGTAAATTTGATATTCAACACTCACCACAAACCTACTTAACACCCTTCTTTTCCGTGAAAATCTATCACTCATCTTCAATATCATCCCCATGGACAAAGAACATTTCTTTCGTCCAACTACAACTAGCTAATCACAATTTTTTTATTATTATTAGAAGGTACTAAACAAGTAAAGATAAGGAATGTAATCCCTAATATTTATGACCATTAATTATTTTAAAGAAAAAGAAGTTACAATTTTTATAGGGAAAAGAAAAAGGAAAGCACGTTGATCTAGATAAATATTTGAACTACAAGAAACAATTAAACAAGTAGGAAAAAGTTCAAAGTGAAGGTTGAGAGTTACTCTGAAACTGAAACTTTGTAAGGTGGTCCACCAATATGGTCATCATCAATCTGCCAGCCATAAATTGGGTTTCAAACATGACATAATGAAAAAATCGTAAACATATAGCGCAGCACAAGATCAATCACATGACTTTACTGTTAGAAAGAGACAAAATGTGTTAACAGTTCACAGTTTTGGTTGAAAATTATTTTTGTTTATAGAAAACTGACAAGGAAGCTCAAGCAAAAGAATTACTGAAAAAGATAGAAGAGATAAAAGTGCCCTAAAAAAATTAAACGTCACATGAAAAAAAATCTATCAATGGAGTAAAACTGAAATAGGAGGTGAAATTTTGCATTCAGAGCTTGTTAAAATGGTAAAATTTTTAGGAAAAGAATGTTGAGAATATTTGTCTCAAGTAAAGAGGATTACCGGAAACATTAGGGTTATAAGCTCTCCATTTGGTTTTAATAGTCTCTGAATCTGTTGTCCCCAAGCTTGTCTCATGACAGGTTCAATAGCACAAAAAAACCTGCACGGTTTCCAGTAGCGGTCATGTTTGAATCTTCTAAAAGGAAATAATTTTTTCATAATCCAACTTACGTATAATCAAAAATCAGATCAAATAATTCCTTAGGTCTCCAACTGAAAAAATCTTCCTTTAAGAAGGTACAATGTCTCATATTTGGTGATGAGGAAGATAGCTGCAGCTCATTAAAGAAAAACAGAAATAAGTTCTCATGTTCAAATGTAACAGCGAGTCTTAACTGTGCAGCTCGTTTCAGTTTAGTATAAGCACACAAGTGTGTGATATCTATTTGTCAATAGTTTTGCCCACGGCCACAATTTATTTACTTTTTCTTTATTTCGACTCTATTTTTAATTTCTTGTTCAAAAAGAAAACTTTAATTTTGTACTTAGTTTTTTAAAAAATAAAATTCATGAAATTTACCCAATATTGTTAGTTTTATATGTCATAATTATCATGAGCCCTTTATTTATTAGTTCTTTATTTATAATATACCATTTCCTAAACTAGAGCTCTCATATACGTGTTTATTGAATGAAATTATGCAGTTCTCTCATTTACCGTTTGTTTTGTGATGCTAGGGAGCTAAATCCATACCCCTAAAATGTTGTTTCTTTCTGTTTCACATTAATAGAACATCCTTTAGACCACATGCTGAGTTCTAACTAGGCCTCATTTTTTCTAACTTTTTCAACTTATAAGGTGAAAGTGCGAGGGTGATGGGCATTACAGCTTTCCTGTGTCATTCATAGCAAAAGGAAAAACTACTACTACAATCACTCAAAAAATGTTAAAACATCAAGCATTGTTAAAACCAAACATTTAGGAGCCTACACTGAAACCATGTGCATAAAGACACAAACTATCTTTTAAATTGAATTAGATGTTTATGAAGATAGACGACTTGGATATATTTATGTCTAAACGAGGCTTAGGGGAAAGATCGAAGACAAACAAGGCAGCAGAACCTACCTACCAGGGAAGTGACTAACTCAATCTAAACATATATACTACAATTTACATTTAATTAAATATGATAATGTTAGAATAAAATAAACCTTAGATAATTAATAGAACAAAGAAGATGAATATCTGCCAAGGTTCCAACAATTCAATTCACAAATACTTCGCTTATGGAAATTCCCAAAACAGCCTAAAACTTCCTTTGTTCTTCCAATATTTAGGGTCCGTAAAAAAGAAAAGTACAGAAATACATTACTTATACCTCTATTGCCTTTTGAATGGCTTTGTCTGATATGTCCAATCCAACAACATAGCGTTCAGCACATGCCATTTGTACAACATCATAGCCCTGTCATATTTACAAACTTTGATCTTACCTATGACAGAAAAAAACAAAACAAAAAAGATTCTAGCTGACTACTAAATGCAAAGGGAAGCCATCCATCATCTTCAGAATAGGTTTGGAGATGAAAGGAAGACGGAGAACTATAGGAGATTAATAATTAAACATGCCATGGGCCATGTTATGAAATCTCTTAAAAATATATGCATCATTTCCCTTGTCAATCTCTCAAAGAGAAACCTTAAAATGTTTCAATGCCTCACTTCGGTTTCTACTTCTCAACATCTCTACATTTTTCTTATCTTGGTTCTTGGTCGGAATTCATAAATGTAATGTAAAGCGGAGTTCTGGGATTTCTAGCTTGATTTTCGTGCTTCTATCTTTATAGATGAAAACTTTGTTTTATATAGAAAAAATAGGTATAAATTTATAGATACACCAAATGACGTACACTTCCACATCCAGGCACAAGTACACGACCATTTGGAAGAGCTCCTGTTGCACAGAGATGGCCAATCAGAGGCGTTGGTTGTCCCAAGTCCCATGGTGTTAGACCTTGCTCCCAGCATATGTCCCAACCACCTAATTAGTAATTTCACAGCATGAGCACACTGGATGACATATTGTTGTAACAATTGACAATAGAGAAAGAAAGAAACAATATGCAGTCCAACACAGAAAGAAACAATATGCAGTCCAACACAACGTCAAAACATGCAAAAGAATCTCCTTCAAAATCAGACATGCTACATTTGCATGAACCAAACTATGAAATTTAAATTTGGCGTAACCATCTATAAGTTATATGATAGGTCTCCAATTGTGAATACGTAATTAGAAGGGGTAGAAAGGGAAGTTACAGTGGGCTGGAAGTTATTTTGAATTACGTTGTGGATAAAGGTCTGTGTGTGGCAGGTGGCTATTAGTACGTTTGTCTGTTATGTTATAGCTCATGCTTTGCATTTTGGAATAGAACAATAGTTCTTAGGAAGAGATTCCTGACACTCTCAAATTGGCCGGTGGTTTGTAATTGTTACTATTTTGAATCAATATTATCACAAGTGAAACATAGTCTTTACAAGTGGTATCAGAGCAGAATTAAAATCTTGGAAATGTTGAAGATGACATAAAAACAGAGAAGAATGATTGGGTGCATCAGAGTCAGAAATAAAGGAGATAACGAAGGAGATTCAAAGACTACTGGTTTTGAAAAAGAGTGTGGAATCAATGATGATGGAGATGATGGAGGTACAGAACACGCTAAAAATGCTGGTCACCAAGTTAATCGGAGAGCCTAAGAAAGAGGAAGATGTGTCAGCGTTGTTGGAGGTGGCAAATCTGGCAATGGGGAAAAGAAAATTTATCCTAAGTAGTTAAATGTTATACCATCCAAGCAGCTTAGCAACAATGAGACATTACTCAATATACCAGTGATCTTCCAAGAAAACCTCTCGATCTCACACACACCTTTCATTTTTCTAATATTAGTTTCACATTAACAAAATGATTAAAACCTAAAAACCAAAATTTCCTTCAACAACTGCTTGTTAATGTTTTTTTGACCCAAAAGAGATCTTTTCAATGTTCACCAAGACGGCTTTTATTAAAGACAAGGAGTGAGAAACCAAAATTATGAGAACCAACTAGACAGCTAAAGAATAGTTTCATATTTGACCAGCAACTCCTGATTACCATATAAAACGTCCAGAAAGTAATGAAATAAGGTTTTGGTTAGTGATCCATCAAAATTTTATATCGAAAAATATGTCAACTAAAAAGATTCGATCACAATCAACTCTACAATAATTATTGAGTGTTAAAAGCAATTCGAAACAGTAGTCCTAAAATGAAGCAGATATTATCAATCTCAATCATTCCATCGAATTTAAGGCCTAAAAACTCAACAAAATTTTATTACAAAATTATGTGCACATCCTGGAGTATAGATTAGTTAGATGGAGCATTAAGGGCAGAAGAGATATATAATGAATGTGGAATTGTGAGAAATTTGGTGTTACCAGAATGGTCTGTGCCCATAACCTTTTGAAACTCATGAACGCGCGATTGATGATTGAATTTGGAAGCGTTATGTTGTGTAGAATTTTGGTTCATCCTCAATTTCAGCGTCAAAGCTCGATGGGTTTGCAGGGGCGCTCTACTAAGTATTGAACAAAATTTTCCAGCGCCGAGGATCATATTTGACAACTACTATTGCAAAATTCCATGAAATAACTTTAAAAGAAAATTTTAAAAAAAAATTAAAATGACTAAGCCACCAAGTTCTAAAAACTTTATTTTATTTACATTGTTAGCTATATTTACCCCAATTTTAAAGCCTCTCTCAACCTAACCCCTCCTTCAATGATTCTTTCCGCACTTAATGCAACACCAACATTCTCATCAAGCTTTGAATTGAAGGTCACTCTCAATTATTTACTTTCAGTCAATTCTTTCATCACAGGAAAAAGGAGAGTGTAAGTTTTTATGAAGTATTTTTCTTCCAAGATCGCATTCATGATAATAGGAAGTGGAAGATCATTTTTGTAAACCCTAGCTTTGTTTTTCTTAAAATGTATTTGAGATTGAACGTTTAACTTGAACTTGTGATCCGTTTGATGAAAAAAATATAGGTTGCTAACGATAAAAAGAAATAATTAGGTTGGACAAAAAACTTTGGAAGGAAACTAAGTTGAACTCAAGGCCATTGAAGCGTTTTTTAGGTAGAGTGAATTAATTATTTATTTAAGTTTAAAATTTGTTAAAAGAAGAAATGGAGGGGAATTTGAGAAGTGGCCACCACCTTAAAAAGTAAGTAGGAGTTGAAAGTTTCGTGGTTGAAGAAGAAAATGTTGTTGCCAATAAAAGAAAAAGAAGACAAAGGTGATGAAGTTATTCATTGCCCTCATTTTTATTAAGGTTTTCGTCAATTTTCTATAGAGGATTTGGAGAGAATTACTAGAAGAAGAAAGATCTTGGCTGCCACAGAGTGATATGAACGGAAAGTTGAAGAAGATCAGAGAAAAACATCAAGACTGACGGATTCTCAGGCAAAATCAGATTGACCTGGTTGTCACCCCCTTTCAGACCACCTACTCTAAGCTTGAAAGGCAACGTGAAACCAACATATATCGTTTTCCTACTCAACGATACCTGTTGACCCTAAGATATAACTAAAGGCCTGATATAGACATAAACATAGTATTGAACCCCAAAGTTATACAATACTAATGCAAACTCCAAACAATCCACATCTAGTACTTACTAATACAAACTCATGTACAAACAAGAAGATACTACTATACAGTACATACTAGCTAAGAACTTAAAATGACACTAGTAGATAGGCAGTCGAGGTCAAGTGCCAACACCATGAACTCTACCTTAAGTAAGAAAACATTTTTGAAAAATATGAGCTAAAGCTCAATGAGTGACTGATTTTAAATACTAAACATGTTGAATAAATCATGAGTAATCAAATAGCCTTCTATAAATACAATTAAGCAAAGTAAAGCATATATATGTTTATCAAACTCATATAGCTTTCTCAAACATTCTCATTCAATTGCTATACCATAAATCTTTGTGCATCCTTGAGACGAAAATCTAGGCATACAAACTCTAACTCATGATGTGATACTTACGAGACGAAAATCTAGGCATCAATAGTGTTCTATATCGTTATAGCTACTGTGAGATGGAAAATCTAGGCGTCTGTAGAGGTCCTCATATCTAACCTAGTACCAATGATGGAAATTCTAGGTATCTACTGAATATCCTCATCAAAGGACCTTTATGCATAGGAAAATCTCTCTCGAGGGGTTTCTATATATCTTAGAACAACTCAGCTCTAGACTAAAACATGTTGTGAAATCATAATCTCAAACTCAAATAGCATGTTTATAAATAATCTTGCATTCAGCAAACCACAAGCTCTAAATTAACTTTGCTAAAACATTTTGTAAATTCAAGTATTTTGCTCAAACATGCTTTTGGCTTTCTATACTTTAAACACGTGCTTTGCAAATCTCAATATAAATAAATATAGCTTAAGCATTTATCTTAAAAGCATACTTTAAACATCAACTAGTAAAGACATGTTTAGAAATCACTTTTGGAAGTTCATTTTGTCACTCACATATGGATGCTAACTCCTTGGCCAATATGCCTAATTTCTTCTTGCCTTGACATTAGAGAATTTAAACCCATTTTAATCCTCTAAAATCAAAAAAATATCAAAACTTAACTAACAAAATCTCAAAAACACCAAAATAACCCAAATTTGGTGTCATGACATGGCTAGTTGCTGGACATGGGTGGCAAGCAGCACGCTCGTGTGATAACTTGTAAAAATACAAGTTATTATGGTCTTTTAGGTAGAACAATGAAGTCAAAATGAAAAATAATATGTCAAAACGTATAACTTCTTTTGTAAACTCATAAATATAAGATAATATAATTTGCATAAGCCCCATGTCTGTTTTACCATGTTTTCAGTGTTTAATGACATGATTATGAAGAAAAAAAGACACAGTGAATCGCAAGAGGAGTGCGTGCACAAGCTCTATGATAGGAAGCTTTTCTAGTGACTAAATATCCCTTAGCAAGTAACCACATCATCACGCGCTGAAGATTCACTAGCAAACAAGAATTGTAGTTGAAGTTGATGTGACTTGACATGATTGCAATCGGTGCTAACATGAACAAAAGAATAGAAACTTCCTGCCTAAAGTAGTCTATAAAAAGGGCTCATTTCTTACCATGTAAAACTTGTCTAGTCTGAATGGACCAAAACTTAGAGAGCTCCATGAGAGCTGAAGGAAATGACTAGCCTTTCCACCTTCTGTAAAAGATTTCCCATCTCTTCTTCGACCAATCTTGTGAGTGAGAGCTTAGAGATAGATTAGAGAGAGAACCCTTCATCTCCTTCCCCCTAACTTGTAAAGAGCCAATGAATGCTTAGACATTTTGCAGGGCGACTCCCATTTCTTGCTATCCATTTTTGTACTTTCATTGTAATGTATGAGTTTTACATTGTACAATGGTGCTTGATGGAGTTCGAACTTAGGATTAATTCTATGCGTAGTTAGTTCTATGCGATAAGTCATGTGTCATGATCATTGCATGTGAAATACTCACTATGTACCTCCTCATCGTGTAATAGCTAAGTCCTCGTTGTATACAAGTTTTCTCATTACTTGCCCAAGTGTAAGCGAAACAACAGGTTTTCCTAGGTGATTCAGAGTCGAATATAGGAAATTGATATCAAAACTTAATTCTGAGGTCAACTTATCAATCAGGCGGTGTAAAAGAATAAAATAATAAAAAGATATAAAATAATGAGATTATAAACTAAATCTACTTATGTACACCTAGAGAGTTTGCAAAAAGGAAAAATAATGAAAGTGGTTGCGAGAATGTGAATTAACTTCTATTAAAGAAGGGGATGAAGAAATGTCTAATGCTACCAGGCGAATAAGCTTATTGAGTCGGCGATCTGGTCACTCTCACCCGTACAAATTAAAGGACAATCCCTCACAAACGGGAGTTCATAACACACTCAGGATTAAGACTAAGTTACCCAAGTCATCCTAGTGAAATATAGAAACCTAACTAGTTACCAAAGTTACATCTAATGATTACTATTTTGCGGTCTGATCTTATGCAAACTCATTACATAGGATACCCTCACTCGCATGTCAACTACACGAACGCGCTGGATCATTACGTTTGTATCAAATACAAAGTGAGTCATATCAATAGTGTTACGAGGATAAAATACCCAGCATTATCCCTATGTTATAGACCCTTTAAGGTGATCTTGAACATTGATCCCTGTATGTCTCTACATATTTTTCAAGACTCATAAAACAGCTTAGGATATTATTTTATTGGATTTGGGTTATTAAGACAAAACTAATAATTTAAGCAATAACAATTATTGCGATAATAACACTTTATTAATAACGGTCAATGAATTATATTTTCAATCTACGAGTTTTAGGACATAAATCCCAACAAAGCCATCTCCTTCAACCTAAAAAGTGAGGCCCGAATAGGCCAAAAATCCTAGAGAGTGACAGAAAGAAATAGTCTTTCCGCCGTTTGTAAATGTTTTCTTCTTCTTCTTCTCCGATCAATTGTAAAAGCGAGATCTTCACTGCTGAGGAGGGAAGAATCCATATTCCTGTTGTCCTCTAACTTGTGATATCTTTCATTCTCCTTCTTATCCATTTTTTGTATTTTCTTGTAATATATGTTGTTCATATTGTATAATGGTCTATGACCTACATTCTTTATATATATATATATTGCATGTTTATACATTTTCAATCCATCATTGCTTGACTTTCATATGTCAAAGTGTTATTAGTAGTTTAAGTTAGTGATAGTTTTTTTTGAGCTATGTTCATTACTTAACCGGCATCAATCGCCACTTACTTGAGAAGGTAAGTAGTAAGGATAAGACTAAGGCGCATAAAGGAGGAGTTTGGCGAAAAACTCCACCTTTGCAAGATAACTTCCAGCATTTGTGCCTCGAAAGGTGAACAAGTGTGAACAATAGGCTCTGAGAGATGTTGTTCTTAATTGCGAAGTTCTATAAGTTTTATAAGTGAATACTTCTCGATATATGACCTAATCAGACTTAGTCATGTAGATCCTAAAAGGAGACTATATGTGGTACTTATGACTTTGAGAAGAGTACGCCTTAATTATAAGTTAAATCGCATCAAAGCTCTTGTAGTGCTTAATCGCCTAATGGTGCATAGACCTTTACCATATTTCTCGCATACAAGTTAGTTCGCATACAATTCCATTTTGCATCCAATTACTCCCCCTTATAGATTCTTTGGGTGTACATAAGTAGTTTAAACATGGTTCTGATTCTTTTATATCTTAGCAATTAATTCTTATACTGCCAAACTAATGAGTAATTTCCTAGAACTAATGACTATAATAAATTCTCAGTGTTCGATCCTAGATCATCCAGGTAAACCTATTGTTTCGATTGTACTTGGGTAAGCAGTAGGAAAACTTGTACTCAACGAGGACTTAATTATTATGTGTTGAAGAGGTACATCGCAAACATCTTACATGTTATGATTATGACCCATGACTCATCACCTAGAATCAAAGCATGCTATATAGAGAGTTACAATGAGCGCATTACGCGTGATGACTTGACTTAGTGACATATTTATATTGCGTTATACAAACACAAAACTATTAAGTCCAAATATAAGTCAACCATTAAGACACTAACAACATGGTGAAACAGGCATGGATGCTTATGCAAAGTATGTTTCTATATATTTATGGATTTTCAACATATTATATGCATTTTTGCACTTTTTTGCTAAGCATTTTGGCTTCATTATTCCACCTAAAATGCCATAATAACTTGTATTTCTACAAGTTATCAAGTGGTTGAAGGCCTACACTCTTTAATTCATTGCAACTTTATCCCTTTCAATCTATCATTTCGTTATTGTTCATCTGTTGAAGTGTTATAAGTAGTTTAGGCTTGTGATAAATTTGTGACAAGAGATCTAGCTTATATGGTTCATCACGTTTAACTGACCTTTACTCCATTGCTTGGTCAATGTTTGTCGCCAACTGCTTGAGAGGGTAGATAGCAAGGACATAGCTAAACGTGCACAAAAAAGAGTTTGAAAATAAACTCCCTCATGACGATTAGACCTCCATCATTTGTGTCCCGAAAGGAGAAAGTGTAGGAGCTTGACGTTGAGAAGTTTTCACCCTTAAAATAGAGGTAATATGACCCTTATAAGTGATGAAATCTAGATAGCTATCGCGAAATTTATCTTTATCATTTACATCCCAAGAGGAAAGTAAATGTGGCGTATAGGCACTAAGAGGTTCTCTCTTTAATTAGATGACGATTACTTGATCCCTATTGCATCAAGGACTATCATATGACTTAATTTCCTAGAACACAAAAACTTTCTTTCACACCTTCTTAACACAAGTTAGTTTATATTTTACTTTTAACCACCTTTTATAGAATTATCTAATGTAGATAGTAGTTGTAGTACACACACATTTACTTTATATTGTATTGAATTGTATACTGCCTAGATGAGAAGTGGGCTTTATAACTAAGGTTTGATGGAAATTTCCTGTGTTCGACCTTGGATTACCAAAAAAACCTATCGTTTTGCTTACATTTGGGCAATCGATAGGAAAACTTGTATTGCATGTTTATCATAAGAAGTTTAGCAACATATAGATAGGATTTGCTCATCGCATCATCCTTATCTAGTTGCCTAATAGGTTGCTCACTTAGAGCCTAAACATGACGCATCTACGAACAAATGCATGCACATATTGAACGAACAAGCAACGCACACATAGGGCATCAGGATGTCTGGCCGCATGCTTTCCTCGTGCACCTCACATGTCGCACGCCATGGTCGTCGTATCACTTCACACACGTGCTCACACAACAGAATGCCACATCTCATGGGCATGACCTTGTGCACGGCTTAAGCGCATATCTTATGGCACATGACTGTGCTTTGGTCATGTTGCATGCCAACACTTGGGCTAAAATAACCTCCTTAACTTATCAACGCTCCCTCAACAAGCCATTTATGTCTTGATGCTCGACAAGCTTTAAGCCTACCTAAAAACTACAAAAATTTCAGAAAATGATTTTCAACTTCCAAAGCTCATATCCTTTAATCCAACAATCAAAATGAAAAAGTTCATTCTTCAAAATTTCAACTTCAAATTCAAAGAGAATTGATGTGTAGCCTCAAAAGACTCCACAGATTCCTTCGAAATTTGACATTTCTCTCTTTCTTGAACTCAAACTCAAGCTTCCTTGCCTCACCTTTGTCCGACAGCCTCACTCCAAAACTGACTTAAACATGTGCACTTTCTTCATCTGAGTTAACCATTATATAGTGCAGTTTGCATGCCAACCTTTGCCACCTCCTATTTGCCCTCAAAATTACCCTTGCATGATGTAGGCACCTTTTCTCCACTTAGGCAACTTGTCTTAAACGCCTATAGAATTCCTCTAAACACCCAGCCTCAAGCTCCTTACCCACAAGTCTTCAAACAACACGCTTTGCTAAGCTCCTTCACTTGGACGCAAAACCTTTTCAAGTTCATGGCTGTTTAGCTCAACGCCTAAGCTTGCCTTCCAACAACACTTAACTTCTTCAACCTCATTGCCCTGCCTCTTCTCGCCGAAGTGTGTTTAGGAACCTAAGACAAGCCTCCTTAGAGGTTTTCATGCCTACTCACTACAACTTCATGCTTGGGTGCGTAGACATCTGTTTAGTGTTCTCATCATCCTACTTGCCCTCCTAGCATGCTCTTCACATACAACACTTTGTACTTAACCAAAATTCGTCTTATCAACACTTCTTACACTCTTTTGGCCTTCCACAAGATTCATATCAATACTTAATCAGGCTCCTCATCAACATGATTACCTAATCAACAAGAACATAACAACCCTAAGCAACACTGAACTTTCTTCAACCCTTAGAAATTCTTAAGAACTTAAGGTCTAGGGTTTATATTGGTATTTTTAAGATTATGAAGTGTAGAAAATGAATTAAAAGCTAAAATTTGAAGGTTAGTAAGATAAAAGGCTTGCCTACATTTTTTATGAAGGATGTAAGAGGTAATTCTTTCTTAAAATGGCTGGAATTAAAAGAAACTTAATATTGTACATGATTTTTGGTTGAATGTGAGCGAGGTGTTTTTAAGGTTGATGTTGATCAATCCAAGCAAATTTTAAGGTCAAAATTCTAGGTTAGTTAGTCAAGAGGTTTATATAGGTTAATTTAATTGATTTTGGTTGGAAATGAGGTTTATGGATCATCAGAGTGTCATCGGAAAGTTAGCCGAAATTTGGAATATTTTTTAAGGCTAGAGGTTGAAGATGACCTTTGGTCGTCATCATTTTCTCTTCATAAAAAGTGAAAACATTAGACTATGGTGTTTAACTATCCAAATATGGTTTGACCTATTACAATTTATGTCCTAAAACTTATAGTTTGTAATTTAAAATCATATTCTATTTCAATAAAGTTGTTATTGAGTAATTATTAGTTAAGTTGGATACTATAATCTTGAATCCAATAAACTAAGATCCCAAGGCTATCTTGGGTAAACTTGAACTTTATGTAGAGACATAAACATGGATCAATTTTGAGTATATAGCTTAAATCGTCTATAATATATGAATAAGGTTGAGTGACTTATTGTAGGGTTACTATGAATTTGAACCACTTTGTGGTTAGTAGAAACAATGTGATTTTGAGTCGTTCATGTAGAGACATCAAAGTGGGACATCCAATTTAAACTGTTTACATAAGACTGAACCTAGAAATAGGGTGTAAGACGAAATTTACTCCTACTTGCTTTATGGTTAAAAGTAGATAGGTTGTTCTGTTAAGAACTAAATTCAAGTCTTGAACAAGGGCCCCACCTTCTCATTGGTTCGAGAGAGATTCAGTTTATAGATTGTACCTTAAATCAATTGTACGATAACGAACTGACGAGACTTAAGGAGCAAGATATAATTTTAGGGGTGAAACAATATTTTGACCCAGCCGAGGTTATGAACAACCTATGAATTCTCTGTCGATTACATTTATAACACATTATAAATGCTGGTTTGGCATAGGGATTTGCGGTTATGAACAACCTGTGAATGTCGATTACATTTATAACACATTATAAATGCTGGTTTGGCATAGGGATTTGCTTGGTTATTAGTTGCCTTTTCTTTCGCTTTGATGAAAGTTAGTCCACTTGGCCTCAAATTTGACTATCGCTAATTGGCTTTCTGATAAGAACTGTCCAAACATCAAATTATTAAATACAATTTAATTATGATAAGAATTAATTTAATATTTTCTACCATACGAAGAACTTTTATTTTTTATTTGGAAGGACATTTAAGCCTTGCAAAATTCTAAATTGGAAGGATATATGAGCCTTGCTATAAGGTTATTTTAATCAAATTTGACGATAAATCAAATTTAGCTTTTTTTGCCCTGTTGTCAAGATTAAGATAAAATGTTTTCAAGATTAAGATAAAAGATGGTTGAATATTGAAACGTGAAATGGATTTAATGGTATAGATTAAAGTCATTTGCAAGGAATTTCAAATTAAATTGAAAACCATCCAATTAAGTTCATGAAAAATTGTATAGATTAAAGTCATTTGTAAGGAATTTCAAATTAAATTGAAAACCATCCAATTAAGATCATGTTTCATTAACATATTTAACATGTTTAAAGTCAAATTTATACTTTCCTTAATTTGAATGAGTTATGAGTTATTTTTTATTGTACTGAAAGTAACAACTAAACTGAGTTAACTTTGATATATTTTAATTTTTACATTTATTTGATTTATTTTGTATTTTATCGAGTTATTAAGTTGTTAACCTATACAAAGTAGCTTGGTTATTAATTTGTTGTATCTCATCCAAAAATTGAAGAGTTTTCCTTTCTTTCTTTTTCTTTGTTGTTGAGGGCTAAGGGTTTCGTCAGACTCGAGCGAGTAGTTTGAGGCTGCAATTCTATCATCTCGAGTTCACGATCTTTACCTGAAAGTAGGAAAAAATTTTAAAGAGTGTGAACTAAAACACAGTGTATGATTAACTTTTAAATAAAACATGCTTTCTCAAAAATATTATATAAATAATCTCAATAAAAAAACAATTAATAAATTTCCAATAAAAAATATCTAACAAAGCAATTCATGTTTAACCATAACTAGCATGTTGATAAATGGTAGAAATACAAATTATTATAGCATTTTAGGTAGAAAAATGAGGCCTTAACGCATAAAATAGAAAGAAAATCCGTAAATATATAGATACATCGATTAGATTGCGCGTTATGGATTACAAAAACTTTATCCCTATTTATCGTGTTTTGCATGTTTTTATGCAAACAAAAAATAGAAAAGTAGACCGACAATGAAACATCAAATGAGGAGACAACATGACCAACAAGGCAACTAGCATAATGAAGCCCTGGAACACGATAAATACAACCATGCAAAACACGATAAATGGTTGACATGAATGTAAAAAATGGTTGATGTTTCATTAATTGACGATAAATAGTCTGGATGTTTGTGTTATTTGTCCCATTCGGTTAAATACAACCATTAATGCCTTGTCCTATTAGAGAGAAAAGAAAAAGTATTAACTGTTGTCACGAAGACTGTAGCAATGCAATCTTGTCGTCAAACTTATCCTTAGTATACATATAAAAAATGCATGTATGCAACAAAAGCACCGAGTGGTTGTTTGCCTAAATATAGAATGAGTTGCTTGTAATTCATTTAGAAAGATTAGAAGCATCTCTTAACTTCAAGTATTTGGTCCGAAAGACAAGCAAGTACGGTGAAAGCACCAAGAGGATGCTCGCCTTAATTCTAAAGCTAATAAATGTTTTGTATTGCCTCAAACATGTTAACTATTCTATCATTACACTTAATTAGCTAAATATTCATACATGTCATCACCTAATACTTGAGTTCACATTTCGTTTCATTTCATTTCATCTCCATCCTAATACCCTATCGCACAATAGTACAAATATATAGGAGAAAATACATACGGTTCATATCAATATACTGTATAGATACCTCATAAAGTTAGAACTTGCGATTAACCCATTAGGATCACCAATTCTCTGTGTTTAACCCTGACTTACCTAGATAATCTCTCTTTTCGCTTACACTTGAGCAAGAGAAAGGAAAACTTGTACTAAATCGCTGAATTAATGAAGGTTAGCAACATATAGGTAGGAATTAGGATTGTGTCCCTTTTATTGCACAACCCTAGCCCAGTCGCCTAACTCAAATCACATGCTTAGAGGCTATCATGACATCCACGAATTAATTTTGCAATACAATTAAAAAATAAAGCAAGCACATAACTTTTGTACGTTGTAGGGCACGCCCAATACTTTCAACGTCTCTAGCTATACAATAATCTATACGATGTAGTAGGTCACGCCTAGTAACTCCCATCGTCTTTGTAATAGTGGGACATGCCTAGCACTCTCGACAACATCGTTGTCATGGAGTAAACTCAACATCAACAACGAAAACATCTCTATGTGCACATATAATAAAGTACCCTTGCACTCAATATCTCAATCATGTCACTAATAAGAACCTAAAGAACTCACCAAAAATTTTCCAAGTATGTTTTGCTATAAATATACTTGTTCAAACCTCAAGTCAGGCTCAATTACTTAACATAAATCATGCTCGCTTGAATTATATATCATTCTTAAACACTTGAAAACATTTCTAAAATCAAACTCATGCTTTCGAAGAAATTTTCAAAAATCAATGTACAAAGCAAACACTTAAACTCAGCATAAAACATTAAGCTTTTAAAACATGTTTGGAAAACTTTTAAACTCATTTTGTCATTCACTGATTAAAGCTAGAACTCTCGGGTTTATAAATTTGTCCAATCTCTTCTTGACCTGAAAATTAAACCACAATTGGCTAATTAAATCTCCCAGTCTTCTTATTTCACTTTTATGGTAAGCAAATAATGACATATAAGAGTCATCTTCAACCTCTAGCTTAAGAAAATTTATTATTTTCAACCAGATTTCGGTTATCCCTACATCTCATTTACAGCCAAATCAATCGAGCTAACCTATGTAAAGCTCTTACCCATAGTTAGAACAAGTTTACCAAAAAAATTGGGCATCTGAAACACTCTCAACCTCCTCGAAGCAAAGGAACTTCTCATGCCTAAGACCTGTGAACTTTACAGCAGCAAGCATTCACAAAACGGGTTTGTCTCCCTCATTCCTCAACCAAATTGCCTCAAATTTCTTTCATAAAACCCATAAGAAATCAACTAACTAACCTATGAATTTGAAGCTTTGGAATTGCTTGGATTGATAAAACAACCTCACCAACCAGTTTGTTCTGTTCTACCCAATATCTTGTCAAAATAATATTCCTCATTATTCCAGCCCTTTCGAGCAAGAATCAGCTCTTACATCCTTCATAAAGAATGTAGAGAAGACCTTTAACTTGTTAACCTCAAAATTTCAGCTCCTAACTCCTCTTCTACAGCTCAAACCGCTTCCAACATCAGAGGCTACTCCAGATTCGCAAATTAACCGGTCGACTGTCTTCTACCTACAATTTCATCTCTTTCCCTTCATTTTCAGCTTGAGCATCTTTCATAAAAGTTGTTAGTAATCGAAATATCTTTCTAACCTGACCAATATCAGCTTTTAACCTCACTTCCACAGCTCAAAATTATCAAAACACCAGACTACTACTTAGTGATCCGAAATTCTGGTTTGCTTGCTGATTTCTTCCAATTTGCTTCAGCTTCCCGAGCACCAATCTTCAAGGCAGCCCACATCTACCTTATTAAGCAAGTTGAAAATTGATGAAAAAGTGGCTCCACCGCTTGAACCAAGATTTCAGCCTCTTTACTTCTTTCATTGCTAACACCACCTCTTCCACTTTACCATTTAGCTTCCACCTCCTACTTCCCCCACTTTTAGTGGCCACCCTCACTTTTTCACTCAAAATTACAATTTACTATGCTTATCAACTTTCAGTTAAATTTAACTTAAATAATCAAACAATTTACCACTATTTAAAAAAAAAAAAAAGTGTGGGTTTATACTAACGTATTCAGTTTATATTATATTCAAAGTTCCCCCCAACACATATGACAGAAAAAGAACAGTAAACAACAAATTTTACATTGTTGGATATGGTTAATGTCAGTATTAAGGGATATATTGGTCATTAATTGGAAAGTTAGTTATTGGATGTTGTATAAAAAGTAAGAGGATGATTGAGTGAAGGGAGGCTATTTTGTAAGTGATCTAGGACTTGGGTGAGCAATCAAAAGAGAGGTTCCAAGTTCCTTTATACTTGGATTCTATCGAAGTTTCTTCTTTAATCCTCAATATATTTTAGGTCTTGATTCTTGTTAGGAAGTATCCTTACAAATTGGTATTAGAGCAACAACTTGGGAGGGAAGTGAAAAAAATGGTGCAAAAATGGATGGAAGAACAATTAAATGTGATTGATCAAGATTGACCAAGAACTTGCTCGAATTTGTATGAATGTATAGAAATTGCTAGCAATTAAGGAGAAGTTGAGATCCTTGTCCACGGGTGTTGAGCGATTGAGCATCCAAATGGTGGAACAACTGTGCACAACAAAGATTCAAAAGCTACTGATCGATCCTCATGCCTTTGGATCAATGTTAGGGAACGAGACGTGTGAAGAAAGCAAGGAAGACGAAGAATCGAGAGAAATTCTAATATTGGTCGAACAAGTGCGTAAAATAGACACTTATTGTTGTCCACAATAGAAGCAAGTTGTCAAAGATAGGTCAGAACAAGACAAAAGGAAGGCAAGAAAAATCAGAGAAGGGTTGAGTATAGAAAAAAATATCCGCAAAGAATATCAAAGGCAGTCGGAGAGAGATCAGTTGGAGAGGGATCGAGATCTTATCAAATTTAAATGGGCAAGGAGATGAGCATGTTCACACAATGAAAAAGGAACACGAGCATGAGTGGAGGAAGAAAGTTAGAAAGGCATACCTAAAATAATGAAACTTTTGTTGAGTACAAAGCAATGCGTAAACACAAGGAGATTAAATCAAGAACTTTCTCATCTAATTTTTTTGATTATAGGCCAAGAAAGAATACCAAGTCTAACGCTTTATTCTCGTCCATTCTTCGGTTCTTTTACTTCCTTCCTCTTGAATTAAACGTCATCTAATGCCTTCCTTGACTTGCTCGTGTCCTTTGATCTTCAACATTGACAGCAGCTCACCTACAAACCAACATTTCGTTTCACCAAATCGATATTAGAGACCCAACAATAAAATTCAAGAATAGTATGGCCATTATGGGATCAAGCTCGAGATTTTCTTTATGGGACGGTACAAGATTAGAATGAGTCATCACATGTTAGAAAATAATTTGTTACAACAAATGACGTCATGACATGCACAAATTTAGCCAGGCCACCTGGCTAAATCACAATGTAGTGTTATCTCAAAATAAAAGTTATCAATAACGCATGCAAAAACAAGAAATAGTATGGCGCTCGCGCTACACTCTGATAATTAAGTTAAGTTTAAATTTGCATGGAGCTAAGCAAAAATAAGGATAGTGTAAAATACCCTGTGTGTGAAGTTCTTCCTCATACTTCTAAGAAGAGTAGTCTCGAGTTTCCAACCGTTGATTGCTCAATATCTATGACGAACTAAACACACTCGATTATCAGGTATGATCTCTATGAACTCCAAGTCAAATGCATTTCCCTATTTGTAGTTGATTTGATCGTGGTCTTTCCTCAAATCTTAGCTGAACAACTCGAGTAGAGAATTTACTCATAAAAATATGAAAATTTGAACGTCAACAATTTATTGAGCATGCAGACTGGCAACATTTCTAAATCCACAGCCAATCGCTTATGCTTTCTCCTTTTATCTCTTTTTTTTTTTTATTTCCTTAACCATTGAACAGCGTTTTCTTTTCTTTTTTTTTCCATTAAGAAGCTACCACTTTTCTAACTAATTGTGGTGAAATAAATGGGCATGGAAACTAGATCTTTAATCATAATTGATTCATAATCCACCATACAAATAATATGTCAAATCCACCCCAATGAAGGACCAGAACTTTGTAAACGAAGTTCAGAAGCGCAAGAAACAATTACCTGATCCAACTGCAGCCTGGTTGTTTCATTGAACCAGTTTTCTTAATCAATTCCCTCACATTGGCTGCTTCTTCCCAACACCCAGCACTAGCATATATATTTGACAAAACCACATACACAGATGGATTATCACGTTCTTTCTCTAGAAGGATTCTCGCAACAATTCTTCCCAACCTTAAGTTTTCATGAGCTGCACAGGCACTAAACAACGCCCACCAAACGTGTGTATGCTCCCCATATTGTGCACTTTCGATTACACTTTCAGCCTGGTCAATATACCCTGAACGACCTATAAGGTCGACAATGCAAGACAACTGATCCACACTAGGGACAGCACGATAATCTATCAACATTATATCCAAAATCTGACAGGCTTCCTCAACTAATCCAGCATGGCTGCAAGCTGAAAGAATAGTGGTAAATGTGGCCTGATCAGGCATAATTGAGGGCATGTCTTGCATAGCCTTGAAACAATCAACAGCTTCCTTCCCCTGCCCATGTTGCGCATAAGCAGATATTATAGAATTCCATGATACAATATCCCTTTCAATCATGACATTAAAAGTTCTCAAAGACCAACCTAACAGCCCACATTTAGAATACATTGTAATAAGGCCATTGCATAGGGAAGTTTCAGAAGAGTTTCCCGATCTGAGAATGTACCCATGAATCTGTTTCCCAATGTCCAAGGTTGAAATATTTGCACAAATGCTCAGGACAATGCTGAGTGTAAATGTGCTTGGCTTGAGCTTTGACATTATGAGCTTAGAAAAATGCTCCAATGCTTGCAATGGAAGCCCATTTAACAGAAATCCATAAATGACGGTGTTCCAAGAGATTATATTTTTTGAATTGATTTCACTAAATACTTGAAGAGACTGTTTTACCTTCCTACACTTCGCGTATGCAGAAACTAATGCATTTAAAATTTCAATAATGAGGATCAACCCATTTTTATATACATAGGCATGAACCATTTCCACTATCTCAATGAACTCTGAAACTCCTAATAAGCTTCCAAAGGTGAACTCATCTGGCCCAATTCCAGTCCTCTGCATTTGTAGAAAAGCAAGAACAGCTGATTTGCCAAAATTTCCTTGGACATAGCTCGAGATTATGGCATTCCATGAGATGAGATCTTTCTCTATTAGCATCTGGAAAACTGCATTTGCTGCTTGAAACTCCCCACAAGAAGTGTACATGGTTATGGTCGAATTACCTACTAAAGTAAAAGATTCAAACCCTAGCTTAATGGCTTGGGAGTGTACTTGTTGGGCAACCTGTATAATTGAACATGAGCTCATAATGCTCACAAAGGTGAGCTCAGTAGGACTTAGACATGCCCTTTTCATATCCTTGAACATAATCAAGGCCTCTTCATTCCTTCTTACACAGACCAAACCATCTATCATTACATTATAAGTAATCTGATCACGAACCTCAGATTCAGTTCCCTCAAAAACCTCATAGGCATCCTCAAGGTTCTCAATACTAAAATACATAGTAATCAAAGCATTAACCACAGAAGTTTTTCTAAGATATCCAGCTTTAATCACCGAAGAATGCACCTGTCTTCCCAAATCTTCAATTTCCTTGGTACACAAACTCAAGATACAAGCAAAAGAGTAATTATCAGGCTTAACACCCATTTTGTGCATTTCATAAAAGGTGTTCATGGCAACCCAATCAAGTCCACTTTCTGCACTCCCAGTTATCATAGCATTCCAACACGCAACATTACCTTTTGGCATTATATCAAACATCTCAGATGCATATTCGATATGACCCATTTTCGTACAAGCTGACAACAGCGTAGTCCAAGAATAAACATCTGGTTTCTCAATCTCTTGGAATCCCCTTTTCAAAGACACAAAATCCTCTATTTTGGCATAAAGTGAAAGAACAGTGTTTGCAACATGAGGGTAGAATTTGAGCCCAGATCGAATTGCATAACCATGGAGTTGAGACCCGAAAGCAATATCACGAAAGTTGGCACAAACAGCAAGTGTAGTGGAGAGATTGTAGTGGTCAGGCTTGATATTGAAGCAATGTGATGAATGGATTTGAGTGAAGAGTTGTAAAGAGTCAATGTAGCGACTTGAACGCTTGAGCTCAGCAAGCAAGCGATTGTATTCAAGGAGGTCTTGGGAAGCACTTTCAGCAATTGTTTTCAAACTATTCATAGCATGTTGGAGCTTCTTCATTACTCAACTCAAGACACATTTGATATTCACCCAACTTTCTTTTATAATTGCATGAGACATTCCTACATCTTTCTCACACAGTCTCACCAAAATGCATGGGACCTACAACATGGTTCTAATTCTTGATCCATTAAAAACACTCTCAATATTAATCATAAAGTTATTCAAGCATAGCAACAAATAAACATCCTCACAGTCACATCTGAGATCGCATAACATCTCCTCAAAATGCTAGTGATTAGAGCATCACCACAAAAAATGTAAAATTCTACTATATTATATTGTGCTCCTGGAACAATTCTAATGGTTCGTAAACAATAAAGACAACCATTAAAGGTCAAACTGGAGTTCTAACGTCTAAGTACTAATTTAAAACTGAAAGAGTGTACAGGAGATATTTTATAACCCAAACATCCTTAGTTTTTAATTTCAAAACTCTGAATCAAGGCCGAACTACAGAAAGAGAGTTCCAAGAGTTCGAGAGAAAGAGAGTTCACCAATCTAAATTACGCTTAACAAGGCTTTACTACCTAAATCTCACAAAACGAGCTTTGGTGATTGCTGAAAAGTGTTAAAATGA
Source organism: Cucumis sativus (assembly GCF_000004075.3). Classification (NCBI taxonomy): domain Eukaryota; kingdom Viridiplantae; phylum Streptophyta; class Magnoliopsida; order Cucurbitales; family Cucurbitaceae; genus Cucumis; species Cucumis sativus. The sequence goes on from NC_026658.2 coordinate 19,606,600, forward strand.
ATCTGCTAACAATCCAAAGCTATAAACATAAAGTTTCCAAAGGTTATAATCTAAACTACAACACTTAAATGAGTTTGAAATGAGTTTAGAGCGAACCAGTACCTTCGGGATACCACCAAACAGCATCGAACAGTTCTGCTTTGTGTTAAAAAAACGGTTAACCCTGTAGAATTTGCAGGCGTTGAGTTACTAATTTAAAGTTGATTCAGAATGGGATAGTGTTGAATCTTGTACAAACTGGAGAACAGCCACTGGAACAATGTTGAAACCGTGTGGAAGTTCACATCTGAGTCCGCTGGAGCGTAGACTCGCCAGAAGAGAGGAAGAAGAAGCCACACAGGCTACCATTCAAGGCAAACGCTGGAATTCGCCGGAAATTGAAGTTACCGATGCTCGTGAGTGCGGATACTGTCGTAACGCCGTCGAAGAAGACACGAACCTCTTTCGTGCGTGGGTTACGCGGGCGATGGTGGAGCAGCGGCATCCAGTTCATCGAAGGGCTCGCACCGCTGCCGAAACTGTTCCGCTTGGGTGTCGAATTGTAATTCGAACCTAAAACGGGCCAAAACATCACTGTGGCATTTTTGTAATTTCTCAAAAGTCCGGCATCGAAAAAGAAAAACTGCAATTTATGAAAGAATAGAAGAAAAAAAATATATGAAAGATTAAGACAAAACATATTTACTAGAAAATTTCACAAATGTACTGAATTATTATTTATTTTCTTGATTAAATTTTTTAAAATTTATTATATAAATCATAAATTCCTTAATTATTGATTAAATTTTTTAAAAATTTATTAGATAAATGATAATTTTATTAATTATTGATTAAATTTTTTAAAAATTTATTAGATAAATGATAACTTTCTTAATTATTAATATATATATATACATTTGTATTTGTCAATAAATATTTATTACCTTTGTAATAAATTATTATCTTATTTGGTAATAATATTTTAAATTATATTGCAGAATATTTATTTTTAATTTCATGTCCAAATTAAAATTTTTTTTTTCAGGATTATCAATTCCTGGCTTTCTTGTTTGATTTGCATTTCAAAAATTGTTTTCTTCTTTCTATTTTGATTTGCTTCACAATATGTAATTAATCTTTCTTTTTCTTCTTTCATTTTCCGTTTCTTATATTTTTTTTCTTCTTTTCTTTTGTAATATATATTTTTTTTTATTTTTCCATTTTTAGCATATATTTTGGTATGTTCCTTCCATTTTGTTTAATTTTTTATTATTCAGTTCATATTCTTGTCATGTTCGACTTAAGTTTTTTATTAAATGTCTCGCCATTCGTATATACTATGGTATACCACTGAATAATAAATTTATATTTTGTGATTTATCACATATATACTACTGCATATTTTCAATAATTCTTTGGGTCGTTTACCGATGTCAGTAGTTGATGATTATACAATTAGAACAATTTTGAATTAGAATTTGCCTCAAATTTAAGTTTAAAATAAGTAAATCTGTTGATTAAAGAGTAATTGGAAATTACTAAGGTTCCGTTTTGATCTAAAGAAATGAGGTTTCTTTCGTTTTGTTTGTTTGGTCACTACCTACAACTCCAAACTATTGATTCATGAGAATTGCAGCTTAATTTAGATTGAAACTATATATTTCGAAATATATAGTTTCAATCTACTCTACTCTTTCAGATCAAGACTAAGATTAATACAATAACTGTACCTACATTAATTCACACCCCTTAAGATTTAATTAGGAATTGATTATACATTTTTTTTCCTGGTCAGATCAATAAGGTCATGAAAAACATTTAGATTTATTTATCTCTTTTTTTACTACATATAATGGATTTGCCTGGACCGATACATGATTTTCTTGTAGTCTTGTTGGGATCAGGTCTTATATTAGGAAGTATGGGAGTACTATTATTTAACAACTCCATTTATTCTGCTTTTTCGTTGGGACTGGTTCTTGTTTCTATATCCTTAATGTACTTCAAATATAAAATATAAATTTTTACTAATCTTAAATTTTTGTCAATTTTTTTCTCATAAAATCACTTTATCAGTTAGCCACCGATGTTCATCTTCTTCACCACTTATACTTCCCCCAATCTTCTATTATTTGACGTCTTTTGTGAATAATTAATATTCAACGTATCCGAATAATGAAACTTTTACTTTATTTTTAAATTTTTTAAATCGTAACCTACGTCCCTGATTTCCCTCCTTGTTGGTCCACCTTCTATAGACAAATTGATATAATAATTAATAACTTTCCGTTCATAAAATATATACCGTATTATTTAATATATACACTATAATTAGACGGAATATATAAAAAAGAATGAAAAACGAAAAAAAGAATAGACGAAGAGAGAGATTGAAATGTGAGAGAGAGATCGAGAGGAAAGATTTTTTTGAACAAAATCACTAAAAAAAACAATTAATAAAAAGTCTTTGTTATAATATTACTATAATAAAATTAATCACTTATCATATTTCCATAAGATATTTAATAAATACAAATATTAATTATGATCCACATTCCTTTTTCTATTTTTTAATTTATTATTAATAATAAAGGTGGGCTACATTGGTCATTTAGATTCTATATTTATGTAAAATATTAGGCAATTCATGATATTCCTAGAAGCTACATTGGTCATTTAGATTCTATATTTATGTAAAATATTAGGCAATTCATGATATTCCTAGAAAATTTAAGAAATTTGAATTAATTTTGTAATATAGTATACGATTTTAGGCTATATTAGTTAATGGAAAATGATACAACTACTCCACCATATTTGTAATCATTAATTATTTTATATCCTAGAATATTCCCAAGCCCACTTCCCAAAACCAACTTTGCTAATATATTTCACAATAACAAGATATATAGATTTCATCAATCTCATATGCAATTCAAAGTTACCAAATGCACAATTTTCTGCACAGTTATAAAATATGTTTTCAATCAAATAATCTTGATATGCAGTCTTTATATTTTAAAATAAAGCATCATACACAGTACACAACAATTGAAAGAACAATCATTCAGAATGCTCATATTTTAACTAGAGATCATTATTAATCCCTCTCATTCCCTAGAACTATCCTTTATATTTTCAAAAACCCGTTTCCATGATGTATCATCTTTTAAATCAAGAGGAAAAATGTAAAACCATTAATTTTCAGGAACATTTATCTCTGAATACTTGAAACCCATCCATGTTAGATGAACCATCTTTCAATATTGAAAATGTCAAATTACCTATCTTTCACGTGAATGGGTTGGGATAAATTTAATATGCATGTACATATATATACTTCAACCACAAAATGCCTCCATCTTCCAAAAAACCATTCACATGAATGGAGTGTTCAAAGAAGCAATCCAAGGGGAGAAGACGCCAGTTGAGTTATTTCATCAAGCTGAAACTTCTCGTGTTTCACATTTTCTTTGTTAAAAGGACATGAAGAACAAGGAGAAGGGGTTATTCATATGTATATATATATATAAAGAATGATGTGATTTCTAAGCTCTACTTATATCTCTAACCACACAACAAAACCAAATTTAAAAGAAACAAAGTAGAGACATAGATTAATTGATTACCAATAACTAATTTTTGTCTAGCTTCTTCCATAAGTAGAGTACTCTCCTAATGATTGGATCAGCAGAAAATCTTTCTGCATATGCACCAATAGCAGTTAAGAGGCTTGTGAATTTCTCCCCATTATCCTACACAAGAAACAACATCAGAGTCACAATTTAGAGTTGAATGCTACTGAAGTGATCTATATAATCCAATATTCTATGGCATTTGGGACCAGAAAGAAAGTTGTACAAATCACACGGAAAGGAAACTAGGGAATTCAGTGAAAATATTTAAATCCGTTTATAAAGAGAACGGTAGATCAAAGAGGATATGCGTACACATTGGAACTTTAATTTCATTTTTTCACCCTTAAGCAAAATTTCAAAAGACTATTTCATTGTTGATATATATATTTAAAACGGTAAACAAACTGGAACTAGAGAAGAATAAATACCATCTAGCATTTGAAAAGTGAACAGATTTACAAATAACTAAATATCCAAATCTCACTGTTTTTCGATTATACTATTTAATTATATCAATACTCCAAACTCTCCCTCAATTGAACAATTTGTTAAAGGCCCAACAACTGAAAATCAATATTGATTTTAAAAAAATGACATTAAAAGGTTCAAACACACAAAACCTTTTGCTTGATACTATGTTAAATCCACCCATCAACCCAAAAGCTTAAGTTTATAAGTTATAGTTAAATTAATTATCAGTACTTTAACAATATTCATGGACAAACTTTTACCCTGGAGTGTCATTTTTAAAATCAATAAATTGCCAAATTGAGACCCAATTGGTGGGTCAAATTGTCCCCTAAAGTTTTAATAAGTTCTAGCAATGCTTCACCAGATTGAAAGGTATAAAATCAAGTCAAGAGTGCCTAGCATTATTAGCACAAACCTCCGGTTTCTTGAATAAAAGGTCTCTGGTGGTAAATGGTACCATATAGAATGGAAGATCAGATCGCAAGGTTGCCTGCAACATAAATGATATGGATTATGTAACAAGTAACATGGTGGATGCCAATATATATCAAGTCAAATATAGGTTTTTGCATTTATATGATAAGAAGGAACGATGAATTGTACTCGCTTAGAATTCCACTCCCCTGCCTAACCTAACCCGTCAACAATTTCAAGGGATTAAATGAATATTTGTTTAGAAAATTACCGTTTTCGGAACATATTTCTTAGTACAAAAAAAAAAAAAAAAAGCAATTAAAGTTGAGGGCCATGAACAACATGCCAATGACGGCCATCTTCAGAGTCACGCTTTCCAAAATGCTGGTTATTGATTAAGACCATAAAAAGTAGAGTACCAAGGAGAAAAAGGGTTAAACAGTAAAGAAAAGAAAAAGAAAAAGAAAAAAAATCTACAAAGGTACCCCAATAAAAGCCAAGGGAAATTACCAGGTCCTTGCTCAAGATAGCCTGTTCAGCGTTTGTTACCAACATCTACAAGAAAAAGGAAAGAAAATAAAGAAATAAGTATTTGTTGCATTTGCAAGAACGGATGGATCAGTTCAAAAAGTATCACACCATTTGAATTATTTTGTAAATGCAATTATCACAAAGTAAGACACATTCCTATACTTGTACATACTTATTATTGTTTAAATATTTAACCATTATTGCTTTTATTCTTTTCTTATTTGTAAAAGGTCTTTCTCCTTATAAGAAAACCTACCTTGCATATTTTTAATAATAAGGGAAAACAATAACTTTCGCAAATTTAAGTTGGTATCAGAGCAGAAATAACAATGAAATCCTAAAAACCATAATTTTCTTAAAAACAGAAAAACCCTAGTTTTTGTGTCGCCACCTCTGTCCTCCACTGACAGCCACTGTCCTCCATCGTCGTTTCTGGCCCTTCACGTTGGCAGATGCAATCTATTCCGATATATATGCCGACGAAGTATTGTCGACTTTCTTCCCGACGATACTATATACGTTGGGAGATTCTTTACCGATGTCGTTTGACATATATGCCGACGATTTGCCACGTCGTGAGAACCCCTATTTCTTGTAGTGAGAGTTCGTCAGTTTAAGACATTTTTTGCCCTCTTTTTCACGAGTCTTTCTAGGGCTTTGCTTCTTTACTGTCGGTCGGTCAAGTCAGAGCCACTGCTGTCATGTTATGCTATGTCCAATCACGTTCTGCCACCGCCGGATTTCTCTGATTTTTCTTGTTCTTTTTTCTTCCAGAAATGTTGTTCTTGGCTTTTCTGTTTTTCAGATCTATTAGAAATTTTTTAAAACCAACCCTAGCCACACCAACTTTTTCCTACACCACTAGAACCCTAGCCACCGAAATTATTGGTGCATCCTACTTTAGGTTAGAGTTGTGTTACTGTCAGTAATCAAAGCCATCGATTGCTCGCCTAGTTCAAAGCTGTTAGGTTACTCCAACTTGGTTCAGGTCTCCTTATCAAGCACATTTGTCTCACACTGTCCCACAATTCCTTGGCTGTAAAGTAGCACATGTAATTAGAGATGATGTCTTAAACCATGTAGTTTTCAGCATCCCATGCAGCAAGCAAATAGTCGTCTGGCCTTGGGGCAGTTTTCTCTCCAGTAATGTAGCCAATTTTTCCTTGTCCACAAATATACAGTCTAACACTTTGTGACCAACGAAGAAAATTGTCTCCATTAAGTCGAATAATGGTTAATTGGATAGTGGGGCTATTGAAATGGATACGATTGTCGACTTTAGATATAGGTAACTTAGTATCTGACATGACAAAAGCAACCAAGATTAAAAAACGGAGAGAAAAGATTAGAACATGTAAACCGAACTCCTAACTGGCAGCTGGCAATGGCGAAGGACAGCGGAATCCACAGTGAACAATACAGAATGCAACCGGTGAGGAAAGTAAAAAAAACTAATTTACAGCCAAAAAACACAAGAAAACGAGGCTGCCGGTGGCATCCGGTGAGTGGTGTTCAGTAGTGGCGATCCATCAACTGGCAGCAACAACCCTCAAGGCAGTGGAGCACGTGGGCGGCAGCAGCGGTAGACTGAAAGAGTTTGAGGGTTTTCTAGGTTTCCAAAAACTTCAGGGTTTTTTTTTTTTTGTTTAGGTTTTCAAGAACCTTCTCTAATACCATGCCAAATAGTGTAATTTTCTATATATTTCACAAAGAGAGAAGGGTTTTGTTAAATAGAAGAACAATTCATTACAATTAAGAAAAGAATAAATTTGGCAAATATAATACAAATACAATAAAGAGTAATTTACATAAATGTAACAAAAATCTAAAATATTTACGACCCGTCGGACAAAATAAGAAAGGCCCCTAACGTGTGATCACTTTTTCATAAATTCCATATATACTCTTACGATTTATTAACTCGGGTCATCTTGGTGCAATTAAGGCTCGAGATCGAATAAAAGCAGAAGTCTTTCACACAGGGCATCTCGGAGCAATGTATGCCCGAGATCGAATAACTAAAAGTTTGTCTTTCATTCCGAAGAATCTCGAGGCAATGTATGCCCGAGATCGAATAAGATAAAGACAGAATTCTTTCATCCCAAGCGATCTCGGTGCAATTAAGGTCTGAGATCAAATAACTAAAAGCATAAGTCTTTCATCTTGGGGCATCTTGAGGCAACGTATGTCTGAGATTGAATAAAATAAAGGAAAAAAATTTATTCCGAGCCATCTCGGTGCCACTAAGGCCTAAGATACAATAACTAAAGAAAGAATTCTTTCATTCTGGGGCATGGTATGTCTAAGACTGTGTATCAAAATCTACACAATCGTGTACCGCGGACATGTGGCCGATTTATCGTGTATTGACGGGGGTGATTTTGGTATTTTACATTGTGGGTTTATGGGCTTTTTCTGTTTTCAAAATTGTTCTATATAGTGTAAATATTTTGTCAGTTATATTTTTTAGAAAACCTCTACAATAGAATATAAATACAAAAAAGAAAATAACCAACACAAAGCATATTGAGGTCAATAAACATGCGATTTGACAAGTCAATTGACAAGCTAACAATGGAAAAATATTTTACACCAGCTTAAGGAGAGTGTTTATTTATGCTTGTCAATAAATGTTTATTTATGCTTTAATACTTTTGTTTTTATATTAGTTTTTTTTTAAACAGAGAAAACTTCTTTATTAGTGAGAACTCTAAGTACAAGAGAATTATACAAAAAGAGCAATAAAGAAGAAATAGAAAGGGGACATCTCAACTAGGTTGACACTCCATAGCACCAATCATCATATCCAGAAAAAGTAAATATCAAAGCAAAACAAAACAGACAAAGGAGCAACCTAAAAACAAACAGCTTATTACAAGGGTCCAGAAAAAAAACAGAAAATTCAGAAAAAAAACCCCAAAAAAACAATTACAATCTCAAAATAAAATTAAACAAGGTCAAGACTTCATTTTATGCATTGGGATTTTCTTCTATTTGAGATAGACCATTGTAATATTGGAAAGTAAGAAGAATTATTTAATAGAATTCCAATTTTAATTTGATTTCTTTTTTAGCAGGGAAGGATAATTTGTTTAGGACCAGATAGAAAAAGATATTTTCATAATCTTAGGAGTTAGGAGTGAACGATTGTTTCTGGCACTTCAAATAAAATTCAGATATTAAGGGTGAAATAAGGAGCTTAGTATCAGGTAGCTTCCATAAACCAATCTAATTACACATAAACTAGAAAAAAAATATGAAAAGATGCATGTATATATTTTATGTATATATACATATAAAACTAACTTCAAACATAACTGATATTACTTAGGCCCTGTTTGATTATTATTTTGTTTCAGATTTGTCTTATTTTCTAGTCCTGAAATTGCTTCTCAATCTTAATCCTAGTCGAATATATATACAATCGGCAAACAGAATTTGTTTATAAGTCTGACTTCAATTCAAATCACTCTAAAGAGCCATTTGTGGAGAAGGGTGAATATTCTGTTTTGGACTTTGATGGTGGGAAATTTGAATGTATCCTCAGTTATGCAACATAAATTGCCTAACAGCTGCATCTCTCCCTCCATTTGCCCGTTTTGTTTACAGAATAAAGAAGACCCACCACACTTATTCATTTTATATTCGGCTACGTGTTGGGAATACCTGTTTAAAAAGTTTAATCTCTCTTGAGTTTTTGGAGCAGATTTTAAAGGCAATGTGAAGGCCTTATTAAGAGGATCCAATTTGCATAAAGAAGCCACACTACATTGGGAAAATGTGGTGAAAGCTATCTCGGCAGAAATTTGGTTTGAAAGGAACCAAATAGAAACCAAATTTGGCCGGAGTTGTCTCTTCTTTCAGACCTCTGTACAGGAGCTTGGTGTTTGGGAGGGGATTTCAACATTACTCGAAGGTACAAGAGAGATTTCCAGTAGGAAGATTAACAAGGGGAATGAGAAAATTTAATAAATTCATTAGAGAGTCAAAATTGCTAGAAATTCCGCTGTCCAATGGTAAATTCTCATGGTCAAGAGAAGGAAGGTCAGTTTCACGTTCTCTGCTGGATAGGTTCCTAGTAACTGATGATTGGGACGAATCCTTTGCTGATACCAGAGCCTCTCGAAAGGAAAGACTTGCTTCAGATCATTTCGCCATCTTATTAGAAGCTGGTGCTTTTGAATGGGGCCCCTCTCCATTTTGCTTTTGCAACAGCTGGCTGCTCGATAAGCAGTGCTGCCATATTATAAAAAATTCTTTGACCTCAGGAAATCATCAAGGGTGGGCTGGTTTTTTCATTTGTTCAAAACTTCAAAATTTAAAAAGCTCCTTGAAATCTTGGCTTGTGGACAGTGAAAGAGCCAGAAAAAACCAAGAAGAGTCTTTGCTCCAAGCTCTTGAAAATGAAGAAATTAAGGAAGAATCTCAGACCATGTCATCCTTAGACAATGTTCTGAAATTGTCTATTAAATCAGACCTCATAGCAATCTATAGAAGAGAGGAAAGAGATTTAATTCAAAAATGTAAGTTGAACTGGTTAAAATTGGAAGATGAAAATACTAGTTTCTTCCATCGTTTCCTTGCTGCAAAAAAAAGACGTAGCTTGATTTCAGAATTGATTGATGACCAAGGTACTCCTACAGTTTCATTTAATGGAATTGAAAGTCTCATCATTGAATTCTACAAGTCTCTCTATACAAAATCCCCTCAAGCTGGCTCTCTTCCTAATCCCCTTGAATGGTCAGTGGTTTCGGCAGAACAAAATACAAGGCTCACCTCAAGATTTAGTCTACCCGAAATAAAATCTGCACTTCAACTGCTGGGGAAAAATAAGGCCCCTGGACCAGATGGGTATACAGCTGAATTTCTAATCAGCTTTTGGGATCATTTCAAAGATAATTACCTTGCTCTCTTTAATGAGTTTTATGAGAATGGGAGGTTAAATGCATGTGTAAAAGAGAACTTCATTGGGTATACAGCTGAATTTCTAATCAGCTTTTGGGATCATTTCAAAGATAATTACCTTGCTCTCTTTAATGAGTTTTATGAGAATGGGAGGTTAAATGCATGTGTAAAAGAGAACTTCATTTATTTAATCAAGAAGAAAGAAGATGCAGTAAGGGTAAAAGACTTTAGACCAATAAGTCTTACAACAACAATTTATAAGCTGGTCAGAAAAGTTCTCGCTGAAAGATTAAAGAAAGTAATGCCGAGTATTATTACTCCATCACAAAGTGACTTTCTGGAAGGGCGCCAAATTTTGGACCCTATTTTAATTGCAAACGAAGCTGTGGAGGATTATAGAATCAGAAAAAAGAAAGGATGGATCATTAAATTAGACATTGAAAAGGCTTTCGACAGAGTGGATTGGGCACTTTTAGAAAAAGTAATGCGTAAGAAGAACTTTGCTGAAAAATGGATCTTATGGATAATGGGTGGTATCAAGAATCCTAAATATTCGGTCTTTTATCAATGGAAGGCCAAGAGGAAGAATTTCAGCTTCAAGGGGTCTTAGACAAGGAGATCCTCTTTCTCCCTTCCTTTTTCTTCTGGTTAGTGAAGTCTTGAGCAGTCTCTTCTCCAACCTTCATAAGAAAGAAATGTTTGAAGGCTTTGTAGTTGGAAAAGATAGGGTTCACATTCCTATCCTTCAATTTGCAGATGATGCACTCTTGTTTTGTAAATATGATGAGGAAATGATGGAAAACCTTAAAAAGACATTACTAGTCTTTGAATGGTGTTCAGGTCAAAAGATTAATTGGGAGAAATCAGCTATTTGTGGTTTAAATATTGAGGACAGCAAGGTTATTTCAACAGCAAACATATTAAACTGCAAGGTAGAAAGTCTCCCCTTCATTTATCTCGGTCTTCCTTTGGGAGGTTATCCAAAAAGTGCTCCATTTTGGCAGCCGATTCTTGATAAAATCCATGGAAAGCTAGATAAATGGAGAAGATACAATCTCTCTAGGGGTGGGAGGATTACACTATGAAAATCAGTTTTGTCCAGCCTCCCTACATAGTATATGTCTGTTTTCCTCATGCCAGAATCTGCTCTAAGGAAAGAATCATGAGAAAGTTTTTTTTGAGAAGGAAACAAGGGAGGAAGGCTAAACCACCTAGTAAAATGGGATGTTGTAATTAAATCCTACAGAGATGGAGGACTTAGTTTGGGCAAGTTGAAGCACAAGAATACGGCCCTATTGTCTAAGTGGGGTTAGCGTTTCTCAAAAGAACAAAACTCCCTTTGGTGTCAAGTGATAAGAAGCATCCATGAAAGTAGCACTTTCAACTGGCATTCAAATGGAAAAGAAACCGTGAGTCTAAGAAGCTCTTGGATTAGCATATCAAGGCAATGGCGCAAAATTGATTCTTTGGCTCTTTTCAAATTAGGTGATGGCAGCAGAATATTGTTTTGGAAGCACCCTTGGGTGGACATTATCACCTTGGAGTGCAAATTTCCAAGATTGGGTAGGATCGCACTCAACCCAAATGGGTCTATTTTAGATCATTGGGACTCGTCAACCAACTCTTGGTCCATCTATTTCAGAAGATTGCTTAATGATGAGGAAATATTAGATTTTCAGGCCTTGTTGAGTCAGATTTCTTCTTCATAACCAGCCTCTTTTCCAGATCAAAGGTTTTGGTCCCTTGAAAACTCAGGTTCCTTCTCGGTAAAATCACTGGTTAAGCATCTTTCGACATCTTCTCCTTTGGAAAGTTCTTTGTACAAAAGGCTTTGGAAATCTAATAGGCCAAGAAGGATAAATATATCCATATGGATTATGTTGTGCGGAAATTTAAACTGTGCCTCAGTACTTCAAAGAAAGCTTTCCTCCTATGCGCTCTCACCTCATGCCTGCCCCCTTTGTGTTAATAACATGGAAAACATCCAGCACCTTTTACTTGATTGTGTCTTTGCATCTAAATGTTGGTTCCGTCTTCTCCAAGCATTCAATTTTTGTTGGGTTTTTTATCATGTTTTTAAGAAAAATTTGCTTCAAATTCTTGCCGGACCAGACTTGAAGAAGAAGACAGCTGAACTATTGTGGGAAAACGCAGTAAAAGCACTTTTAGCTGAAATTTGGTTTGAAAGAAACCAAAGAGTATTCCATGATAAATCATCGACTTGGTTGGAACGCTACGACTCTGCTGTTTTGAATGCATCTTCATGGTGTTCATTGACTAAATATTTTCAGGATTACTCTTCGCAGGAGATTGTTCTAAATTGGCCAGCCTTTATAGCCTCCCCACCCTGAAGCTCTAGAGTATCTTGCCTTCTGAATCAGCCTTTTGCTCCAATCAGTTTTTGCTCAATCAAGGACTATTATTTTGTTTTGTATTCGGCTTGCTGCCTTGCTTATGTTTCTGTTTTGGATATTTTGTTTGGCTTTGTATTGTGGCCTTTTAAACTCTTATTTGGCCTTGTTTTATGGCCTTTGTTTGGCTCTTGTATTGCTTTTAGAAACATGGTATTTAGGTTTTGTTTTTTTGTTTCCACTTTTTGAATGTGATGAGGGCGCTAAGGGGATGTCAACCTAGTCGAGATGTCTGGGTGCGCCTGCTGATCCTCCCCTCCTATTGCTTTTGTATAACCCTCATGTACATTGAGCTTTGTCTCTCTATTTTAATAATAGTGAGACTCGTATCCTTCTAAAAAAAAGGAACCAGAAGTCTCTATTGATTTATCAATGGGCTGTTTTGATTGTTTTGATGTAGCACACAGAAATGCTTCTTCCTAGTGCACCCTTTCAAAACTTTTCGGAAGCTACACAATCCAAGATCTCAACTTAAATTGGAGAGGTTTTATCTTTCCACCTTAATTCTGTTGCTTGTAGTTTATTCGGTTGATTCCTTCTCTTCCCTTTATTATGGTTACTTCTCTTCGTACCAAACTCTTTACTAGTCATGAACTAGTAAAAGATTCATTATCATAGCTTAGTATTGAGTTTATTTTTCAATTTTTGCTTTTGTTCTTCTGGATATGATGAGATCGCTAAGGAATGTCAACTTAGTTGAGATGTCTAGATGTGACTATTGATCTCTATTTCTTGTTTAGCTCTTGTATAACCCTCGTGTACATAGAGCTACTGTCTCTTTTTATAGCTATTAATAAAGAAATCTGATTCCATTTAAAAAAATCCTTAAATGCATAAGTTTACCCCATATAATACACTGAAAATAATCCAAGTGTTTTCATAAATATTTTGGTTCAGAAGCCAGTAATTGTACTATGATAGACATACCTTCTTAATACGTTCATCTTCAACTTGATCAACATGTTGCAACAAATTTTCTAACGTGCCTGATTAGTGAGAATTTGTAAATAAGTACAGCAACCGATCACATTTCAGGCACCACAGGCAACAAAATAAAGGATAAAGATTAGACATGTAAAAGGAACAAAAAGATATAGTATCACAGCGTTTTCATTTTATATGGAATAATTCAGTCCTAACATTTACCTTCAACAGTCCCTTTTCCTTTTTCATTTTATTTTTTTAAAGATTTTTGTATTACTTTTGCAGAAAGTGTTTATTGTTCCAAATATCATTTTTCTTTTGGGCAAGGAAACACAATTTTCTATGAATAGAATGAGAAATTATAATCCAAGTATTTAACTTCCAAAAATTGTAAAATAGAAAAAACACAGTCCCAAACACAAAATACAAAATCTACTCCAAGCCATTGCAGGAACTGTTTTAAGTATTTTATTTTTTCAGTTAGAGGACTTCTCATCTATTTACCTCCCTTTCAATAAATTTCCCATGTATATCTTTTATTCCACCAAATCAAAAAAGAGAAAAAGAAAAAGGATATCTTGAACATAAGATTACAAGTTGAAACAACAAAATTTTTTGCTTCAGGACAACCAGCATGGACCTTCAATATTTGGTACCAAGGAAACTTGTAGGAAATATCAAACATTTCCGATGAGATCCATGGAGCTTCCTAAGTAGGTGGTCATGCCCCATAAATTGTGATAATTTTTTTCCTGACTTGTGACTTCTTGCCATTTGGCCTTCCTTTATTGAGGTATCAATCAAATTAATCTGGGAGGAATTTAAATGACTATTTAATGGCAATGTGACTTTTGGTTTCTCATTGGGCAAAGCAAAATTCGTGGCTGCAATTTTTTTTCTCATTTGTGAAATGAACTCTTCGTCTTCTTCAAACAACTTCCCTCCAAATTTGAATCTCTCTCAATTTTAATCCGGTAGGAGGAGGATTCCACTTGTTAGAGGAAAAATGTGTCCATTCTCATTCCTCGGTTCATTCCCGCAGTTCCAAGATGTTTCTAGAGGGCTAGATTTATTGGAAGTTACTTGCACTAAAATGCAAGCTCCAACCCGTTCCACTAAGTCATATTCTCTTTCCTCTCATCCTACGTAGTTTAAGTACTCTGAGTTTTCTTTGACCAACTCGAAGTTGAAAATTTTTTGAGGGTCACGGAGCAAAACCCCTATCTATCCCTTTAGAAAGAAGGGTGAGTCCTCTTTCGAATCTCCTTTCAGTGTTAGTAGTGAGGAAGTGGAGCATATTGATCAGTCAACCGAGCTTGAGAGGCAAAGACATATTGAGCCTTTAGAAACAGATCTTAATGGCCTATTCCAATGTGAGCAAGATCAGAAATTTGAAGAACTGCCCCCTGCTACTCACTTTTTTCCCAGTCTTGCAGAATACCAAATCATCTAAAGTCAATACTCGCCGATTGCAAACTTATTCTAGTTTAAATCTTCAGGCGTAACTGTAGTCCCTCCAGTTGTTGGACCAACTTCTGTCCTTCCTTGATTTCTCTTTGCATGGTGAGTAAGTAAAGTCTTGCTGTTTGTGGTAGCTTGCTTGATATTGGTTTTTGTGTTTGGTCTCGTTTTTTCTGGTTGCCAAAGGGGAGTATCTACTGGAGGTTTCTTTTGGAAACAGATACTGTTTGGTTCGAAAGATTTCTTCGTCCTTTGGATGTGGATGGCATTGACAAGACAAATTTGAGGCAGTCGGTTACTTCTCCTTGGTGTTTCTCATTCTCCTTTCATCTTGAAGATTCGGGGGTGCATACTTCTAGATTTTAATGGGCTCCTCTTGAGAGAGTTTTTAAGTTTTGTTTTGTATTTAGCTTTCTACTGATGTTTTGTCTTTGAGTGGCCTTGTTTAGTTCGTTATTTTTCTCTTTGAATTCGTGTCTTAGGTTGCCATCTTTTTTATGTTGCCTAAGTATAGGTTTGTTTTCATCTTAGACTGTATTCTCCCCTAGTTCTTTTTGCTCTTAGCATAATAATTTAATACTTTAAGCATTAGTCTCATTTATTATTATTAATAAAGAGGCATGTTTCCGTTTCAAGAAAAACATTGGTGAATAAACAGAGACCAAAATACAAATAAAGGAAAAATAAAAATATGGAAAATATTAAATAAGATCAAACCCAATAAACTCTAAGGAAGATTGAATCCTTGACCTCTATTTGAAACAACTTTGAAAAGATGCCAAACCTTGACCTCTATTTGATACAATTTTGAAAAGATGCCAACAGAAATTTAAATCAAATTGTGAACATATTTTATAATGCATCTTACATGTTCACGTTTATTTGAAATACGCAAGAGAAAACAAATTTTATACGCACTTATAACCTTAATAGGTTAATCTTAAATCACCAATTCACCCAAAAACTTAATCTTGTGGTTGAAGGCAAATTTATTATATATGACTAACTCTCCCCCTCACTTGTAGACTTAAAATATTCGAAAGGTTTAACAAGCGGATATCAATTTTAATTGGAGAGGAAACAACAAAACAGGGACTTGAACTTAGGACCTCCCTCGACCACCTGCTTTGATACCATCTTAAATCACCAATTCACCGAAAAGCTTAAGCTTGTGGTTGAAGGCAAATTTAATTATATATGACTTAGTTAGGACCTGTATCAGGAAGGAAAACTTATCTCCTGACTTACGATTGTTTTTCTAGAAAAAAAACATTCTCCTAATTTATAAGATTTATTATTTCTTTGAATCGAATAGGCAGCTGGAGAAGACAAACATCCACCGTTACCTTTATTTCCAATAATCATAAAATTCATGACGTGAATCTTGCACTCAAGAATACTGAAAAATTCTTTATCTTTTTATTACTTTGTAATGAAGGTCTTAAAGACCTATTCATACAAGAGGTTGGTTGGTTATAACTAACCAACAGAAAAATAAAACTGTTCACAATTAATTAACAGAAAGCTAAACTATCTTAACTAATAATCAGCTAAAGGACTTAAGCAGAGGTTAAACTAACTGCTTGAAACTAATCAATTTGTTATAACTTCCTACATCAACTCCACCAAACCAACAGAAACAAACTCAACCCTGAGTTTGATTTGGAAAACTAAAACTGATCTGGGGGTGGTGAGGATAGATGTCAGCAACATTGAAGCCTGAAGGTTGAACTGATCTTCATGTTTGGAGGAAGATCTATCTTGTAGGCATTCTGTCCCAACTTTGCTAGAATAGGAAAAGGGCCAATCTTTTTGTTAGTTAATTTTGAATGTTGTCCAGAAGGTAGGCGTTGCTTCTTTAGATGGATTATTACAAGGTCTCCGACTTCAGTAGTGTTTGGTCTTCGGTGTATATCCGCTTTAAGTTTGTAGGAAGATTGGAAGCTTCTAAGCGTTGGTGGACTTCTTCATGGGTTTTTTGGATTCCGTCAGCCATAAGTGTTCCTTCAGCACTAAGATCAATAGGAACAGGCAAGTTTGCAAGATCAAGAGTGAGGCGGGGTACTTGCGTGTAGACAATTTCAAAAGGGGATTTTCCTGTGGATCGATTGGTCATGTTATTGAAGGCAAATTCTGCTTGAGTGAGCTTGAGATCCCATTGGTGGGATTTGTCTCCACTTAGGCAGCGAAGGAGGTTGTCAAGTGTTCAGTTGGTCACTCCTGTTTGACCGTCCATTTAGGGATGGCTAGTAGAGCTGAAAAGCAGGTTGGTGCTGAATCGTTTCCATAAGGAGCGCCAAAAATAGCTCATGAATTTGACATTCCTATCCGAGACAATGCTTTTAGGTATGCCATGTAATCGAACAATTTCCCTAAAGAAAAGATTAGCAACATTCAAAGCACCATTAGTCTTTTTACAAGCTAAAAAATGTGTCATTTTGCTAAATCGGTCAACAACTACTAAGATAGAGTCATAACTATTAAACCACCAATTCACCCAAAAGTTTAAGCTGGTGGTTGAAGGAAATTTTAATTATATATCACTAACACTCCCCCTCACTTGTGGGTTTGAAATATTTAAAAGGCCAAACAAGTGGAAATCGATTTTAATTGGGGAGGAAACGACAATGCAAGGGCTTGAACACAGGACCTCCCTGGACCACCTGCTTTGATACCATATTAAACCACCAATTCATCTAAAAGCTTAAGTTGGTGGTTGAAGGAAAATTTAATTATATATCACCAACAATAACCACGTTGGGTTTTAGGTAAGCCAAGAACGGAGTCCATAGAAAGGTTTTCCCAAAGATTAGTTGAGATAGGGAGTGGACAATAAAGGCCTTGGTTTGAGCTAGATCCCTTAGAATTTTGGCAAATGAAGCATTTTTTAGCAAAGTTAACATCTTTCTTTAGTTGTGGCCAGTCAACTATGGCTTCTATTTTATGAGGATCTACACTAATGTCTTTAGAGCTGATAATAAAGCCTAGGCAGCATTATTGATGTTGGAAAAAGGAGCATTTTTTTATGTTGATATACAAGGTGTTTTCTTGTAAAATGGTAAATATAATAATCAAATGACGAACATGAGATACATGGTTTTTACTATAGACAAGAATATCGTCAAAGTAAACAACAAATTTATTAAAAAAGTTAATGGTATTTGATTCATGAGGCGCATGAAGATACCAGGGACATTGGATAGACTAAATGGCATGACTAACCATTTGGAAAGGCCCTTATTGGTTTTAAATGTTGTTTTTCCATTCACCCCAGGCCGAATTTGAACTTGATGGTAGCCACTTCTAAGATATATTTTGGTAAATATCGAAGCTCCTCCTTGTTGATCTAGAAGCTCAGGTAGTCTAGGGATTAGAAAACGATATTTGATGGTAATTTTATTAATGGCTCGACTGTTGACACAAAGTCTCCAAGAACCATTTTTTATGGGTTCAAATAAGGTTGGAACTGCACATGGACTAATGCGCTAGGTTGAATGTGTTGATTTTATGGAATAAATCTATATTTCATTCATTATTTAGTAGAGATACAAGCCTATATATAACCATAGAGAAATACACTTAAAGAAATAATATCAAATAATATCTCCAGAATAATATCACCTAAGAATAATCTAATTATATTAATACCCTCCCTCAAACTCAAGGTTGAAATCACAAACTTGAGTTTGCTAAGAACTAAGAAAAGAAACAATATATCTAGAATAGAATAAAAAACCTGAAGAACAAACACACAAAGAACTTCTAGGCTAAAACAAACCCACGAAGAGCGAAACGAAGAACTTCTGGGATAGAAACATAGATCCTCGTACAGAGATTTATAACAGAACCTAGGAAGAACGAAACAAGATCTCTGTGGGCAAAATGAAAGAGCAAAACTGAAGCAAAGTAGAATCAAATCACGATGAAAATGTGGTTTGAATTGGGCAGGAGCGTTTCGTCATCAGAATGGAAACGAACTAAACTAAAGCAAGTCAAAATCAAACTGAACAGGAAATCTGGGTGAACAGAACGAAAACTGAAGAGAGCTGAGAGGTTGAGTAGATAGAGAGCTTTACGGCGTTCTTCGCAAAAAGAGAAGATGTGTTTCATGACGGCGAGCTTCACGAATGGAGAGCGGACAAAGCCGAACCTGTGCGTCGTCGGCTGTGAGTGGAGCGGAGCGGTGGATCATGGATCTGAACAAAGATTCACCCTCTTCAGGATCGGGAGTCTTCAATCGAAAGAGATTGTCTGGTACGAGTAAAGGGCGGCGACGGCGGGTTGGTTTGATCTGGAACAGTATGATTCGAAGGCGAAAGATGAAATAAAACACAGATCTTGAAGTCGAAGACACGAACAGAGATGCACGAACAAATCGGTGCTTGCAATGTGCGCACAAGTAGATCTAAGTGAGGACGAATGGAGAGCGGATATAGGTCGAGAGTGCGACGAACTGTGTGGATGGAAGGAGCAGTGGTGGCGGCAGTCGTGGTGGAAGGAGTAGTGGCGGCGGCGGCAGAATCAGAGACGAGGATTTTGATCTAGGAGGCAGAGCGAATTACTTGGAGACATGATGTGTATTGATTACTGATGGGTATGGCTCTGCCTCCGTCGACGAATCAATGGAGGCAGACGAACGGGGATGTGACAGCTAGAATACAAGGAGACTAAAATCCTATAGCTCTGATACCATGTTGATTTTATGGAATAAATCTATATTTCATTCATTATTTAGTAGTGATACAAGCCTATATATAACCATAGAGAAATACACTTAAGGAAATAATATCAAATAATATCTCCAGAATAATATCACCTAAGAATAATCTAATTATATTAATAGAATGTGGCCTTTGTCTAAGAGGTTTTGTATTTCATTGTGGAGAGCTTTGTATCCATTAGGGCTCATTCTACAGTGGGGAAGGTTTGGTAAGGTCAATTTGATGTTGGATGTTTCGAAGTGGAGGTAAGGCAGTAGGTTCATCTAGAAAGGGCTAGAAAATTTTGTAGAATTTGGAAAACTTGGGGGTGTAGGTCTTGGTTGGGATGTGAAGTGGAAAAATTTTCTTTGGTGATAAAGGCTATTAAGTAAGGAGTTTTAGGAAGAATCAAATATTTACCTTTGCATCAAAGAAAAAGAGGTTTAGACGAGGACGTGTACCTTTTGTGAAGAAATGGAAGAGCCGAGGGAAAGAAGAACAACATTTTTGCAATCCAAGTAAATTTACAAGTGTTTTCACGGCCATTATGTGTAACATTGTTGTAATATTTCCAAGGGAGGCCGAGAAGTAAGAGACAAACATCCATTTCTAGGACATCACAAACAAGTTGATCTTCATAGAGATTACCAATGGAGAGAGGAATAGTGCAAATTTCTTTGATGGTAGTCTCTCCTTTCTTTGTTATCCAATTAGCTTTGAAGGCATTGGGGTGTGGGTCTGCTATGAGTTTGAGGGCCGTAATCAATTTCTTGGACGCAATATTATCCACACTGCCACTGTCTATAACCACTTGACAAAGATTTTCAGTCTTTGGTGTGATAAGGACATGTCGAAGCACACAAGAAAGTTGGTCGCCTTCATCTGGTTCCAAAAATTCAGGTTCATCTCGATAAGTGTTGTCAACAGATTCCTCCTCATTGTTGGTTTCTTGAAGACCAATGGTTTGTGTTGAGGGCATTCATTAGAAAGGTGTCCTTGCTATCCACAACAGTAGCATTTGCCAATTGTAGTCCTTTGGTATGGATTAGTAGTTCTCTTGGGTGGGTTGTATTATTCGTTTTAGGAAGGGTTGGGTTTTTTGTATTTTCGGCTGTCTTGGATTGATGAAGATCAGGGTAGTTTAATGGGCTTGCAAAGAATTATATATCGGATTCTTTCGAAAAGATTGTGGTTGGCAGTCCCAAGGCTGTTTTCTTTAGTAGGTTTTTATACTTTTTGGGGCAATAGTTTCTTCTATGGCAGTTGCTAAAGAAATTGTATTAGAACGGTAGGCTACAGGGTGTAAATTGACCACTTCTTCGATATCATCTCGAAGGCCTAGAACAAATCTTGAAACTAGTCGATGTTCGGATTGCGGTAGGTTGTTTCGGGCACTTAAACGATGGAATTCTCCTGTATAATCAAAGATGGAACGGTCCCCTTGCTTACAAAGTTGATATTGGTTGTAGAGTCGTCATTGATAGTTGATGAGACCATTTCTTTATTAATTTCAAGAGTTTAGGCCAAGAACATATGGGAGTCTTGCCACAGTATCGTCGATTAGTCTCAAGTTGGTCCCACCAAGCTGAAGCACCTCTTTAAAATTTGAAGTCCACTAACTTAACCTTCTTATCCTCTAGAATGTTTGCATATTCAAAATAATTTCTACCTTTGAAGCCCAATCTAGAAATTCTTCTTCATCCATCAGGCCATCAAAACTGGGTAGGTCAATCTTCATTTTATATTCAATGTTTGCATGTTGAGTGTTGTGTCTTCTTCGATTAAAACCCCTTTGACCTTGCATTTAAACCGCTAGAATACGAAAAGATGCTTTTAAAGAAGAGAGAAAAACAGGTAGATGACAGCTGTGATATTAATTTAGTGGGTCCCATACATCCTCCAATGTCTCCTAATTTTGAAAATATAGCAAGCGAAAAGCCAAAAAAAGGAGAGCAAAGGTCACCCAACTCTAAAAATAATAATAAAAACAAAGTTGTATCTTTCCTTTTGATAACCGTGTCGCCAGGATAGAATTTGTATATCCAATCCCTAACAGCCTCTCTCCTCTCCGTTCATCAAAAGTTGACACTCTTGCTTCTTCTCCAATTATTGTGTCACCAAGCAAGTCAGTCTTCAAAGAAAAAAGATCTACTACCTTGCCAGCTCGTTTTAATAAAGCTAAAAAGAACTCTTGCCCCCCAAAGTTCTTCTTGAAGCATTTTATATGGAAAAGGACTTCCACCAACAATGTTTGGACTGCTCTTTTCAATTCGGAGTATTTTGAAGTTCGTTCACTCAAGGCTCAAGAGAAGCATGCCCAAGGTCATCAATCTCATCAATCTCTCAAGCCTTCATTCACTAATGTAAATCCGGATCTTTTGGAAGTTTTCAGCTCTCTAATCCAAGCTACTGGTTGCAATACTAGGCGAGGTACATTGAACTCTCATCAAGAGTGCGAGTAAACTCCAAGCAAGATATAATATAGGATTGCTAATCCAAAGGAAGCTAGCAGTCTTGATGTTGAAGAAGCTCCTCACTCAAATGTTGAATGAGTCCCAAGTGTAGGTAGTGAGGAATTAGAAGAGATTAATACAGGGAAGAGGTTGAAGATTCTGAGATATTGGATAAAATAGTCAGCGATGTCTGTGAGTTGTTTGCATAGGAATGTTTAGAAGAAGAACCTTCTCTCCAAAAATCCAGAGAAGAAATCCCAAAGCACTTGCATGACATCATCGAAGCTTGTGGTATATCTTTCATTTGAGTTTTTTAAACTTTTTCTCCAGCATTGTTAGTCTTAGATGTGATAGTGCATTGAAAGTCCTTTTGGAATTCAAGGGAGCTAGAACTTAAAAAAAAATGGAAGTTAGGAAGCAGAAAAAGAAGATTACCCCGGTTTTGGTTTTGCTGCAAGAATCAAAACGTAAAGTTTTGTTCCAAATTCTTCAATTCCTTGTGGAGATCTCTTGTTCTTTTGATGCTTATGAACCATTTGTAAAAAGATTTCTGGATCACATTTGAATATGGTATGGGCTGTATTATCATAGAGAAATGGTGTATTTGACTGGAACTTATTTCTTTAACAAAGTTCATTTTGGAGCCTTGATGTTTTGGATGTAATTAAGTTTGGCAAGACGATTTCCAGCAGTCTGTAAGACTTGCAGAAGAAGAAGATGTTTAGTTGTTTAACAGAAAGTAGTTTGTTGGAACTTTTGTTTCAAGAAATCTTGAAGGTAAAAGAAGTGAGTAAATTTCAGGTTCTTTTGGGGCTTTAGTCATACCAGAAAGAACGGGTTATAATTGATCAAAGTTAGTGGCCATTGGCTCCTGTTGGAAATTTTTTAAGTTATTTCCTTCCTCTGAATAAAAAGCTGTGAAAACTCTATGGGATTACAGAAGTGTACTTCTCATCGTTAATCTATTAATCTATGTTGGAGAATGGTTTTTGGACACTGTTTGTCTCCTTCAATATGCAATTAGGCTCTATCTCTAGTGACTTTTTACAGCACCTGGTTTTGATTACTTTTTCTCAACTGGTTGACATTGTTGTTAGAATTGTGCTTGGGAAGATTCTAGAGGTTTTTTTTCAGAGCAAGCTTCTTAGCATAAGACCCTGACGGAGTCATCACATTTCAGCCTCCTCGTGGTGTTCCTTCTCCAAGGATCTCGAGTTTGTCTCAGTGCGAGTTTTAAGCCTATTCGCACCTTTTCTTTAGAAGGATGTTTAGTCTGTTTTAGTCTTTTATTCTTTGTATTTGTATTTCTTTGTTCTTCTTTTGTTTTTGTTTTGTCTTTGGACATTACTCCTTTGTTTTGGTTTTTAGCTTGGTTGGATATGATGAGGGTGCTTTGGGGTGTCAACCTAGTTGAAATGCTCAGGTGCACGTCTTGATCCATGTTTACATGCTCATTTGTATAATTCTCTTGTTTTATGAGCTTTTGTCTCATTATTATTTTATTAATATTACTAAAGAAACCGTCTCCGTTTCAAAAAGAAAAAACCCCTTTGACCTTGGGCAGGATGGTAATAGTTGTCACCCTCAATGGAAAAATCAGACTCCAGCATTGAAACCTTACTTGTGGTAATCTTCAGGTTTGAATCTTGCTTGATATAAGTTTCTTGGATTGTGTTCTTTTTTCATTTGGAATTCTGGATAAGGATTTCGGGTGATCTTGGTTTTTCCTAGGTTTCTTGCAAAGTCTGTGCCTTCATTTAGAGGAAAATTGATGTTGGCAGCCATGTCATCTCCAGAATCTTGCTTCTCTAGTATTTGTTTTCTTTGAATGAGGGCTAATTTGGCAGGTTCTTTGTGGGTTTCAAAAGTTATGGTTAGGTTCTGCAAAATCTCCCCTAACATTGAATGGATTTCTCCTAATTCCCCTTGAATTTCACCAACAGTTTTTTCGACATTGGTCAGCCTAGTTTCCATAGCTTTTGAAGAAGAGGAAGCTTCTGCATCCATGAAAAAAAAATTGATCCGAAAAGAGTGTGGATCGTTGCTCTGATACCAATTGATGTGAATCTTGCAGGTCTTAAAGACCTATTTAAGGTTGGTTGGTTATAACTAACCAACAGAAAAATAAAATTGTTCACAATTAATTAACAAAAAGTAAGACTATCTTAACAACCTAATAATCATCTCAAGGTTGGTTGAAAATTAAGGACTTGAGGTTAAACAATCTGCTTGAAACTAATAAATTTGTTATAACTTCCTACATCAATACATTTGGGTTTTTTGTGAATTTTCTGTTCATTGTTTACAGTTTTTTCTGGACCCTTGTAATAGACTGATTGTTATTACGTTTGCTCCTCTGTTGGTTTTGTATTGCTTTGATGTTTACTTTCTCGAGATATGATGATTGGCGCTATGGCAGTGTCAACCTAGTTGAGATGTCTGGGTGCGCCTCCCGATCCTTTAGGTTTCTTTTTTCTATTCCTTCTTTAATTCTCTCTTTGTATAAATTTATTGTAGTTAGAGTTTGTTTAATAAAGGAGGTTTTGTATCCATTTCAAAAAAAAAAAAATCCTACTTCAATGCAGAAGATGGGCAAACATGTGATTGAATAAATTGTAGTCCATAATTCTATAGGGAAGCCATTGGCCTCTTAAACGTACTTACCAAATCTAGTGATAAGTTGCACAGCATTGACATTTCCAATTCCATCGACTCCTGCATTTAGAGTTATGAGAACATCAAGCACAATCAAGTCAATAAACAGTTACAAATCAATAACGATAGAAATACAGTCTACTGCTATATTTTCAGTCTTCAGTTACTTGGGAAACTTCACCTAATCCTGACTAGCACGAGGTCATAAACTTAGCACCTGATTTTTTTTTTAAACGGAAACGAGCCTCTTCATTAAAAAAAATGATACAAGAATAATACTCAAAGTGCAATAGAATTATATAAAGAACAAAAAGAACTAAGGATCAGTAGGCGCATGTGGACATCTCATCTAGGTTGACACCCCTTAGTGCCCACATCATTTCCGAACAAACGAATAATGACTAAATCCCATCTCAAGCTAAAAAATAGCTAGTGCATAAGGATGCATCATAAGACCAAAACAAAACAAGTAGTACAGCACCCTTTACTAATTGAGAACCAAAATAAAAAAAAAGACTGAAAACCTTGATCAAGAACCATGAAGTTGCTATGGTTAACTTTGAAAACCTTTGGATTATATCAAAATTATTTGCTTCAAATGATTGAAGACTGATCTGTAGGAGGCAGGAAGAATTTTTCCAAACGAAAATTGTAATAAATCCTTTATTTGATGAGAATGCCCACGTTAGTATTGAGCAAGGATCAATCGTAGACTTTATCCGTGAGGAAGGAAAATGGCAGGTTTGGGGGAATTTCCACCTCAAATTCAAAATATGGGACGACATCATACACAATCGACCACTTGTTCTAAAAGGCTATGATGGTTAGCTTAAAATCAAAAACCTTCCACTGAATAATTGGTGTAGAAGTACTTTTGAGGTTATTGGAGATCACTTTGGAGGTCTTATTGACATAGCCACTGAAACTCTGAATTTAAAAAATTGTAGTGAAGCCCGGATTTGACTAACCTCATCACTCAAATTCATGTGCAACCCTTCGAAGAAGTCACACCAATTCAACCTCCAAGAAACCGAGCAACGAAAAATCAAGAACATCCAAGAAACCAAGCTATTCACGTCCACAACAATCAACTCTATGGGCACAACCTACCAGACTACATGATGGATGATTCTGACCCTTCCGAAGAAAACAATCTGCTGAGTGTTCATCCCGCAAAGAAGACTCGGTTTTTTTATCATACATTCAAGAAGATCAAGAAATAAGAATGAAGGTGGATCTTCCTACTTTCAACAGCCGAATGGACGTGGAAAAATTTCTTGGTTGGATCACGAATGTAGAAACTTTTTTTAACTATGCTAATACCACATAACACAAGAAAGTCCAGTTGGTGGCCTTCAAGCTCCAAGGTGGCGCTAGTGCTTGGTGGGATCAACTACAAAATAACATGTGGCTATTTGGTAAACAACCTCTTAGATGCTGGCCAAAGATGCAAAGGCTCATGAAAATACGATTTCTGTCAATCAACTACCAACAACTACTCTACAATCCATATCAACAATGTCACCAAGGCTCTTGAAATATCATGGACCACACAGAAGTGTTCTATAGACTAGGCGCTCGCAACAATCTTCCTAACACTAAACACCAACAAATTTCTATATTTGTTCACGGTTTGCATGATGAAATTAATGACAAGTTATATCCACTTACTTTTCTTTCAGATGCTATTTCTTTGGCGTCCAAGATTGAAGAGAGTGACGGGATCAAGAAAACCAAGACTTACCAAAGAAAGAACAATTGGGATAAACAGCAACAAAGAACTAATCCCACTGACTCGATAGAAATTTTCAACAAGGAAGCTCATGCACACCTTCACGGCCCATCAAGAAGGATGACATTCCACCCAAAATTCCAACCAAAAAACCAGGTGAAAACGCTAGAAAAAAGAAAGTTAACATCTATAATCGTCCTACTATGGGAAAACGTTTCAGGTGTGATCAACAAGGACATCTCTCCAACAAGTGCCTACAAAGAAGAGCTTTGACAATTGAAGAAGAGCAAGAAGATGATTTGGATGACAATAACTATAAAGTTTCAACACCGAATGAGGAAGATCAGCTGTCGTGTTGTTCAAAGAATCCTTCTCACTCCAACGGCTGATCCCATACCTCAAAGAAACTCTCTTTTCAGAACAAGATGCACAATTAATGGTAAAGTGTGTCAAGTTATAATTGATAGTGGTAGTAGTGAAAATTTAGTATCTAAAAAGCTCGTTACTACCTTAAACTTAAAAACTGAATCCCACCCAAACCCTTATAAGGTTAGTTGGATCAAAAAGGGGGAGAAGATACTGCTAGTGAGGTTTGCACTGTTTCTTTATCAATAGGGCAGCACTATAAAGACCAAATTATATGCAATGTTCTAGAAATGGATGCTTGCCATATTTTTTTAGGACGTCCTTGGCAGTATGACACAAATTATGTACATAGGGGTAGAGCTAATACCATTGAGTTTGATTGGATGAGTAGACGAGTAGTTCTTTTACTTATAGGCAGCTCTCTCGAAACAAAAATTAGCTCTAGTAAAGGCAAACAACTTTTCACAGTTCTCAAAAGTAAAGATTTCTTGCCATCAAATACCACATCTCTTTTAGCCTTTGTCATTAAAGAAACCAACATTACTTCCACATAAACGAACCTACCTATTCAGATTACTTACCTTCTAGCCGAATTCTAAAAAATCACGAAATCAACCAATTCTTTGCCACCCCTTAGGAATATACAACACACAATAGACTTAATGCCCAGTAACACATTACCTAATCTGCCACACTATAGAATGAACCCTAGGGAATACCAAATTCTACGTGAACAAATAGAAGAACTCCTTACAAAGGTCAAAGAAGCCCACTCTAGTGGCTTGGCAAGACATTTTGGTTGAGACAAAACCTTGACTGCAATTTTCATTAAAGTCTTTTGGCCACCAACTTAATAGGGATGTTACTAATTTCATTAAAAGATGTTCTATTTGCCAAACGCTAAAGGTAACTCTCAAAATACAGGGTTTGACACCTCTTCACCTATCCCTTCCACTATTTGGGAATATTTAGCTATGGACTTGAGTTAGACTTACCAGGAACACAAAGGGATCATTATTCGGTTTTTGTAATTGTAGACGGTTTTAGCAAAATGGCTCATTTTATCCCTTGCAAAAAAACTTCTGATGCTATGAATATTGTCAATCTGTTTTTTAGAGAAATTGTTATATTACACGAAATCCCTAAAACAATAGTGTCGGATCTCAAGTTCTTAAGTCATTTTTGGAGATCGTTATGGAAGAAATTTGAATCCAATTTACTGTTTAGTACCGCCAGCCACCCCCAAACTGACAGCCAAACAGAGGTTACTAACCGTATTCTTGGCAACCTCATTCAAAGTCTTAGCAGGGATAAGCCTAGACAATGGGACCTAGCATTGTCTCAAGCTGAGTTCGCCTTCAATCACATGGCAAATCAGTTGCTTCAAAACCATCCAACCCAAATAAATTTTTCTAGAGATCTTTTTCCCTCCACTGAAAATCATGATGATGAAGACAAAACATCCAAGAGCTAGAACTTTTAAGCCAACTGCATCAATTAGAAACCAGTTGCACGTTTGGTTAGTTGAAAACTCTAACCACGTGACAGTGAGCTTCAAATCTTTATTCTCTTCTTGTTGTTGTTGTGTAATAGTCTTCTTCTTGATCATCATTGCTTAAAGAATCTAAATCTTGGGATTCCTTGGAGTATTTCATGAATATTTGGTTGCCTTGGATTTTGTTGGACTTGTCTTTGAATTCTTGGAAGCCTTTCTTGAAGTACTTCTTGCTGAATTCTTCCATTTCTCATTGCACAGCCGACTCTCCTTCTTATAGTCTATTCTTGCTCCGTTTGGTTGGCCATTGTTTAGGTTTCGATGAGCTGCCACCACCACTTCCATACTTCTTGTGAGGGTATCAATGCTTTTTTGAAGACAGGTAAGTGTCATGTAAAATCAAGCATCATGTTGATGTTCTTGGAGAGGGTGGGTTTTTCTTCCCTCTCTTGTTCTTCCATACGATTGTCCTACACAATCGGTTGATTAGTTCTTCTTCCAGCCATCGTCTTTAACCATAAGACCGAGGAGCAATTTAAATGACCAAAAATTATAATCCATACCAGAATATTAACTCATATGATCCACAACCGAACCATTGGGGCATTGTGCAATTTGAAATAGTTCAGGAAATCTGGTTTTTTGAGAGATTTTATTGACCCACGGACCAAGCCAAAAAGCAATGCTTCTCCCAGTTCCAAGTTTAAACACCGCTAAGGCCTCCACAACGATCTTGAAATATTTATCCATGGGCTTGGAAGGCTGCAACTAATCTTACCCAAGGTGTGCCAACAAAATCTGTCTCTACCATGAATGCTTGCAACGACTTTACTCCAAAGTGATGAGTAGTCATATAAGAACAGCCAACCCAATTTGGCTAAAATGGCCAAGTTTCTTGCTCTTAGACCTCCCAAACCAAGCCCCCGGATACCAAGTCCCATTCAACTAAATGATTGATTTGCCACCTTTGTTCCCTTCTCGAAAGAAATTCCTCAGAACTTGTTCTATCTTTGATAGTTCTATCTTTGATAAGACCTTACCGATCAACAAAAGGGAAGACATGTAATAAATAGGAAGGTTAGAGAGAATTGATTTGCGAAGGGCAGCTCCTCTCCCCGAGAAAGATTATATCTTCTCCACTTGTCCAACTTGCCTTGTAACTTATCAATAACCGGTTGCCAGAACTCCACCTTCTTCGGATAGCCACCCAAGGGTAGGCCTAGATACATAACTCTCTTTATGTTACAATTAACACTCTTTCTTACTCTCGGGTACAGCACTAATCCAATCTGAAGTCCAAACAGGTTCAATGTACGCGAACCATACCAGCAAGACAATTCCAGCTCATCAAAATGGCAATTGCATTAAAATTGGTGCAGAATAAATTTATGGAGGTTTTTGGAAAGAGATTCGTGAATCACCTGGAATATTATCGGACTTGTCACCAACTAAAGACATCACATCAACAAACTGAGAAGGTTCCAGAACTCCAAATTTGTCAGCAAAATCCTCTAACCCAAATGAAACCATCCTGGAAATGGGTAGAGAGTTCAGTAAATGTTGAAGTTGAAGATGCCTAATTAAATTTTTAAAAAAATTGAATCTAAACTGAGGGGGCAACACTTTTAGTAAGTTTCATTTTGTATTATATCATTTAAACAGTCTCGCTCTCTCTATGCATCCCTCTCAAAGCCTCTTTCTATTTTATGACCAATCATTCCTCTCTAAATTCTCTCTATTTCAATATTGACATAAATATTTATTTATATTTCCTTTTAACAATAAAAAAAAATATTGATAGATGAAAATATAGAGAAATGTTAGGACCAAACCCACTAAGAGAGTAAAATCTCCCAGTATTGAAGAACAAAAACGCTAAAAATCTTGAAAGGCCACAAGCCATAGCAGCAAAAACAACTCCTGCAAAGTTCCAAACCAGCACCATGCTATACCACAAGAGAAAAGATCAACTAAAGATCTTTGTTGGAAGCAGAAAAATGAAAATAATGCACCTACCCCTACACCCTCTGCCAAGCTAATTCCATCATCTCTTACATCCAGTACAGATACAAGACCCTTTATCCAACCTCTATTGAAGACCATGCACCTACCCTCAGCTATAGTTTCAGTGTTTCATGACAATGGGCTCACCATACACTAGAAGAATGATCCTCAGTGGTTTAGGTGGTTGTCAACCTAGTTGAGATGTTAAGGTGCACTCGTTGATCCTTAGGGCTTAGGCCTAGTCTCTTCAATGTATTTTATCCCTTATATTGTATATATATTTTCTTAATGAAGAGGCTCGTTTCCTTTTAGAAAAACAGAAAAAGAAAAATAGTCATGTTGCTGCAAATCTTCATCACTTTTAGTGCTTCCTCGTACTTCCTTCCAGGTCCATATTTTTTTAAAAAACGATACCAGCCTCTTTATCGATAATAATAGAT
The DNA here is from genome assembly GCF_000004075.3 of Cucumis sativus. Classification (NCBI taxonomy): domain Eukaryota; kingdom Viridiplantae; phylum Streptophyta; class Magnoliopsida; order Cucurbitales; family Cucurbitaceae; genus Cucumis; species Cucumis sativus. Next base: position 19,637,179 of record NC_026658.2, read on the forward strand.
CTCAAAGTACAAAAGGTTTATACAAAAGGATAAACAAAAAGAAAGAACAGGATCAACAGGCGTATCCGAACAACTCAACTAAGTTGACACCCCCTTAGTGTCGCTCTCATAACTTTTCCTCTATGCGGTGCCATGATCTTAGCTCAAACATTGCCACTAAAGGTTATCTCTAGCCAATACATTCTTTTCATGAGTGTTCTTACTATGTCGGACCCTTAGGCAGGGTTCTTTTCTCTTCCACGGAGCTTAACTAATCTTACTTCACTACTTGCTTCCAACATCAGCTCTACTAGTCGTACACGTGACCATCCTTTCGCTCAACGACAACGTCGTCCTAACTGAGTGTTCTCAACTCATCACTTGCAACTTAGCTTGTTCTTGGCTGTATAAGTCACTCGCCCGTACATTTCATCTTCTTCCTTCATCTGAGTTCTCGACCTCGCGGTCGTCCCATGTCAAAGGACCTTTCTGGAATGAGTCCTAACCTTAAATAGGGCTAGAACTAGCCTACAAGGCTTACCGGGTACAACCAAGTGATTCATGACATGTCACTATGTCATAACTAGCTTAACAAAGCCACCAGACACTTCTGAGACCATTCCTACCGCATACTAGTTCAAGAGTGCGAGCGAAATCCCAGCAAGGTGCAATATGGGATTGCTAATCCAGAGAAAGATAGCAGTCTTGATGCTTAAGAAGCTCCTGACTTAAATGTTGAATCAGTCCCAAGTGTAGGTACTGAGGAATTAGAAGAGATTAATGTAGGGGAAGAGGTTGAAGATTCTGAGATTTTGGAGAACATAATCAGCAATGTCCGTGAGTTGTTTGTGGAGGAAGGTTTAAAATAAGAACAACCTTCTTTCCAGAAATTCAGAGAAGAAATCCCAAAGCACTTGCACGACATCATCGAAGCTTGTGGTATATCATTCATTTGAGTTCTTTAAACTTTTTCTCCAGCATTGTAAGTAGTCTTGGATGTGATAATGAATTGAAAGTTCATTTGTAATTCAAGGGAGCTAAGAGTTAAACAAAAAAATGGTACTTAGAAAGCAGATAAAGAAGATTACCCCAGTTTTGGTTTTGCTACAAGTATCAAAAAGTAAAGTTGTGTTACAAATTCTTCAATTCTTTATGGAGAGATCTTTGTTCTTTTGATGCCTATGAACCATTTGTAAAAAGATTTTTGGATCACATTTGAATATGGACCGTATGATCATAGAGAGATGGTGTATTTGATTGGAACTTGTATCTTTAACGGAGTTCATTTTGGAGCCTTGATCTTTTCGAGGTAATTAAGTTTGGCAAGACGATTTCCAGCAGTCAGTATGAATTGCGGAAGAAGATGTTTAGTTGTTTAAGAAAGTAGTTTCCTCCACTTTTGTTTCAAGAAATCTTGAAGGTTAAAGAAGTGAGTGAATTTCATATTCTTTTGGGGCTTCAATCACACAAGAAAGAAATGGTTATAATTGATCAAAGTTTGTGGTCGATGGATCCTGTTGGAAATCTTTTGAGTTATTTCCTTCCTCTGAATAAAAAGATTGTGAAAACTCTATGGGATTACAGAAGTCTACGTCTAATCATTAATCTATGTTGGAAAATGGTTTTTGGACACTGTTTGTCTCCTTCAATATGCACTTATGCTCTGCCACTAGTGACTCTTTACAGTACCAGGTTTTGATTGTTTTTTCTCAACTGATTTGCATTGTTGTCAGAATTGTGCTTGGGAAGATTCTAGAGATTTTATTCAGAGCAAGGTTCTTAGCATAAGACCCTGATGGAGTCATCACATTTCAGCCTGCTCGTGGTGTTCCTTCTCCAAGGATCTCGAGTTTGTCTCAATGCAAGTTTTAAGCTTATTCGGTTGCCTTTTCTTTAGAAACATGTTTAGTCTGTTTTAGTCTTTGTCTTTGTATTTGTATTTGTATTTCTCTGTACTTCTTTAGTTTTTGTTTTGCCTTTGGACACACATTACTCCTTTGTTTTGGGTTTTAGCTTGGTTGGATATGATGAGGGTGCTATGGGATGTCAACCTAGTTGAGATGTCCAGGTGCACCTCCTAATCCATGGTTACATGCTCATACTATAATTCTCTTGTACTATAAGCTTTTGTCTCAATATTATTATATTAATATTAATAAAGAGGCTGTCTCCTTTTCAAGAAAAACTAATGAAGCATTCAGAGGCCTAAACTTTAGTGCAGTACACCTCCAAGAGATCCGGGTTTTTATCAGAAATGAAGGGCTTGAGTGGGTGATTCCGAAAAGAAGCAGAAGAAGGGGCTTCAAGGGCACAAACCCCATTTAGTTCCGATTTTAGTAGGGCAGTCTGAACATAGAAGGAGGTTTGCTTGCGGATGTAATGCTTGAGATATTTTGGACCATGAGTGAGTTTACTTCCTTTGGCAAACTTGAAATGGTTGAAAAATCCAGAATCTGGAGAAAGCTGGGCCCCTAAAACTAACAGAATGTGAGTTTTCATTTGCAGAAGCATTTTGTAATATTTGCTTTAAATGTGCTGAGTTGTCATTAATAAATTTGGAGCAAATTTCAAAATTACTCTTAGTAGTAATTAAGTGGACCTTCTTTTCTTTATTCCTCTCACTTGATGGCTCTGTCTACTGGAGTTTTAAAAACAGAATCATTAAATGTGGGCCCCCCTGCCATTTTGCAACAGCTGTTTATCATGGGTTCAGCAATATTCAAAGAGGGGGACTGTTCAGATGCCTTCACAATTAATTCACTGTCAACCTGATTGCCAGCCTCTGTCTTCTTCTCCGGCACTAGTGGGATGGTTGGAAAAAGCTTCAGAACTTCAAAAGGATTTCTACTTCTAGGGAGAGCTGCAAAAACTGATTTCGAAGCATTCAATACTGATAAGGAAGGAGGAAGAATCAAAATCTTCATCTAGCAAGACATCTCTCGTTCAAAAACCATCAATAGAATTTTTAAAATCTTCCAGCAAAATAGGAACAATAGAAGGTCTAGAAGGATTTAGAAATTCAAAATCACCAAAATGTAGATAAATATTTCCCCTCTTTAGATCTGTAATTTCAATCGTTGAGGCACATAGCCACATAAGTTCTTTACCTAAATCCAGGCTTCACTACAATTTGTTAAATTCAGAGTTTCAGAGGCTATGTCAATAAGCCCTCCAAAGTGATCCTCAATAACCACAAAAGTACTTCTACACCAATTATCCAGAGGAAGGTTTTTTTATTTTATGCCAACCGTAACCTTTTAGAACAAGAGGTCAACTATGTTTGATGTTGTTCCATCTTTCAAATTTGAGGTGGAAATTCCCTCAAGCCTGCCATTTTCCTTCCTCACAGATAAAGTCTACAATTGATCGTTGATCAATACTAACATGGGTATTCTCATCAAATAAAGGATTTATTACAATTTTCGTTTGGAAAAATTCTTCCTGCCTCCTACGAATCAATCTCCAATCATCTGAAGCAAATAATTTTGATATAATCCAAAGGTTTTCAAAGTTAACCTTAGCAACTTCATGGTACCGCTTTTTTTTCTTTGGAGGGGAAGGATGACTGGGTGCTTGTAGCTTCCCATTTAGGCTAAAATCCAGGCTGACTTCTTTTTTTTGGACCTTGGAACTCAGAATTTAAAGCTACAGGACTTAGCCTTATCAACATAACTTATCTTTTCTACCATCTGCGGATAAGGAAACTTGGAGATATTACCAAAGTACCATTTAATATAGTCCAGTTTTTCAACAAATTTTTCCAGCATCTTGCAAAAACATCCATCCTTGCTGAGCAAACTCTAATATTGAAAAGACCCCCTAAATATGGCCCTTGATCGCAGCTTAGGACCCATCCAGACTTTGCTTGAAACTTTGAAATTCTCGATCTTCCTCTGTCAATGTCCTCGACTTTTTTGAAATAATTGTTCACTGGAGTTCTGTGTAAATCAGTTATTATTGACTGAGTCCATCTGAGTTGGCTAACGGAAATAGAAATGCTTCTGCAGACTTCCACATCTTCTATGAAACAACTATCTTCCTCTTTCCAAATGCAGTAGTGGGATTGATCAATTTTGCAACTGACAACCTACCTGTTGTGCTTTGAGACTTGTTGGAAAAATCTGTTGAAGAAACCGGCTACGAGAGAAAGAGAGAGGAGAGAGAAGGGAAAGAACTTACCATTCAACCAAGTAGTAGGAGGAATTGGTTTTAATCAGTACATCAGAATGGGGCTTCACACGGCTTTCCTCTAAAAAAATTCGAATACACCAAGACTGTCTAAGCATTGCAGAAGGAAGTACAACCTTTTCTGAAATATTTCTTGAAACGTTGGGAGTTCCTTTTAATAGGTGGGCAGAGCAGCTTGTTGACTGGGGTGCTTCAATTTTTTATGCTATCTGATTTACCATGAGAAGTATTAGAGACTGGGGAAGAGGTAGAAGATAGACAATGAGAAAAACTGGGCAGGGGCATGGTTGGAGTTACAGCTTTTGGAGATTTGGTGGGGCCAAAAGGCCGAGTGGCATTCAATTAATGGCTTAGCATTCGATTAATGGATGAAGAAATTCAATAGGAGGAAGAATCCATTCAATGATTGTCCCAATCTAGAGCAATATAGGCTCGTAGTGAAACAAGTATCTACCTTATCTTTCTTCACCCCATTGGATTATAATATAAGACCTTCCCCACCAAACGGTCCACCCCTACAACACACCATTCTCCCAGGGTTCGAAACCATCTAATCTAGATTAATGTTTCAGATGCAAACCAGCAATATCATAATAGATCCATACCCAATTATTTGTGAAGTAAATTTTTAATGAATAAGAAAGTAATTCATATGTTCGTACTCAATTCCACGTGAAGCTATCCGTAAAAGACGTAATGAAGGAGATAGAATCTGGAAGAAGTCTTTGTCAGGAGAGACAACACGAACCTGTTTACAATCAACAAGATCAAGTAGTGGATTAAATATACCCCCATAACAATCTAGAATTTTGGCAACGATGCAAATAAATATTAAAAAGACCCCAATGTCATTCTGAAATATCATTTCAGTGTATCACCTTACACCCAACCGCAACACTTCTCAAAGCCAATGTGCCAATTACATCATCGGCTTCCACTCCAGGTACCTACCATTGAGTATAATAAAGTCAACTATCAGAGAATCATACACTAAATAGTAAAACAAACAAAAAATACTACTAATTTCTAGAAGATGATAAGTTATACAGGTAATATCAACTGTATGGATTTTAGGAAAGAAAAGCTAAAAGTAAATCTTACATCCTTAAATACAAAAGCAAAACAGGGAAAATCTGGAAGTAGCTAATAGAACCCTAAGAAAAAACATTTTATTTTTTCTCTCAAGTCTCCCTCTCCCTCCCTCTCTAAAAATACGAAAAATAATTAAGACAATAAAGACCAAATATTTGACAATCAACATTATACGCGAGCATTCATAAATAGTAGAAATTCCAACAATTTACTACCTCAATGACCTTTATGGACATGGACTTTATGGATGCCTTCAAGTACTGGAGCCCCTGGACTACGGTATCAGGTGTGGGTGCCCTGTTACTCTTGTATGCAGGGTAAATTGTATGACGAAAAGTGGATCCTACAATACAGAACATAGTGCAACTTAGTTGATAATCAGTTTGAAGAGAACAGACTATTAATACAAGTAGGTTTAAATGTAAATATGGTATCTTAAATAATGCAAAAAAAAATATTTGCCATCAAGTTTTTCATGTCATGAACATGAGACAGAGCTATCACTTAAATGGAATTTCTTATGCGAAAGCCTACAAAGCCTTCTCATACTGAAGCTATAAGAGAGTGCCAGAATTCAAAGTAAAAAATAAAATAAAATAAAAAATCATATTTGATGACTCTATGTACTTTGAGCTTTAGACTCCTTTCATTACATTAATGAAAGGCTTTGTTTCGGTTAAAAAAAAAAGTCTATTGTATTAAATTTTTAGCTAGAGAAACCTGGTACTGTGTAATTCATCAAGTTGTTTCCAATGTTCACATAACTTAGGAGAAACCATGCAGTATTTGCCCCTGGCAACAATTCGGTCTAATGATGTTGGAATTCTTTCCTTTTTTTCTAGGCTTTTTCCTTGTTAGAATCCTAGAATAATTATGGAAAGATTATGGGAATGTATTCCTTATTTTCCTAAATCTTTTCCTTTTTTATTCCATTGTGTACTCTATTTATTCTCCCTTGTACCTATTGCTTTATTCATTAGAAAATAATAACAACACAAACAATCGTGGTTTTTCTCCCGGTACTCGGGTTTCCACGTAAATTGGTGTGAACTCGTTGTCTCTCTTTTCAATAGATATCATTAACTACGTGGTGACTCTTTGGTAGGTTATTAGGCATGACATTGCAAAGCTTGTCTAACACTTGGTAGTTCTCTTTAAACACACTATCCTTAGAACTTTTGTCTTCAGTCATGGGAATGGCAATGAGTGTTAATTTGTCACTGGCATTCCCGTCTTCCACTTGAGAGCTAACATTATATCATCTTTACCCCATTCAGTTTCTCGATACTAGCTTAGACCACAGTGAAGTTGGATCATGTGACTGCCAAACATAACCTTCAAAAAAATTGGATGATTGTGCTTTTCTTGAGGCTAGTTCTCAATAAACAAACAAAATTCACCATAGAGTCTTCATTTCCCTTCAAACTCAAGTACCCTCAGTGAGTTTTTTTTTTTTTTTCAATGAAACGAGAAAATTTATTAAATTTTTGTCTGCCATGAAGGGATTAATCGGGGCAAAAAGAATCCTTAAAATGGTCTTCCAAAGCATCTTTAATCTCCTTCCAATTGCAGTGAGCAAACAATCTAGAAATAACCATTACCTGACAGAAATTCAATTTAACCACTTGGTCTTTTTTAACCCAAAGGGTGTGTTTGGGGTGGGGATTCAGGGGGATTAGGAAAAGGGTTATGGCCCAAACATTGCATTTTTAGGGATTAGGGTTAAATAACCCCCTACAAATTTCCCTACTTCCTCTTTTCATAACCCTACAAATTTCCTTACTTCATCTTCTCATAAACCTACAAATTTGCCTACTTCATATTATCATAATACTACACTCATAACCCTTCCCCCAAACGCATATTATCATAATACTACAACAATAATCCTTCCTCCAAACACATATTATCATAACACTACCGTTCATATTTCTTCCTCCAAACACATATTACCATAACACTACCAATAATAACCCTAACCCCAAACACATATTATCATAACACTAGATTATTATAATCCTAGGATTATCATAATCCTTTTCCTCCATAATTATCATAACACTAGATTATTATAATCCTAGGATTATCATAATCCTTTTCCTCCATAACTCTTTCCCTCCCCTAAACGCACCCAAAGAGAATAAGAAGCCAACGCTTCAGCCCACTAGATTTCTTTTGAAAAAATCATTATATACGAAGATGGAATGGCATGGTGGGTATGACAAAACAAAATAAATTTTGTAAACATTTCTTATAGAAAGCCAAAACTCGACCAATTTTATTGAAGTTTAAATAATTTAATGAAAAAGAAAAGTATGGTTTCCATTTTCAGAAATATGAAAAAACCTAATTATTCCCATACAAAAGCAACCAAAATACTTGTAGTAATAGGATTCAAATAAAAGTCATCGAGATTAAAAAGTGTAACCAATATTGATTTCCTCACTTCTAACATGTTATATCATTGTACACTTAGTTTAATGGAGAGAGAAATGTTACTACCAACTCTATCTTCCAAAGATGAAGAGCATACCTTTTGACATGAAATTTTCATTGGATGAAATATAAGTATGACCATATGGGTGTCCTGAAAGAAAAGGTTTGTTTTTACCAAAAGGATTAGTTCATTCTCACATGTTAGAAATTCCTCAATGACTTACCCATGACAATTGGGAAGGGAAATGAAACTAGATCCCAAGAAACTCTCATCCTGATAGACAGATATCAATTTTAACTTTAGAACTCAAGGACACAATTGTCCGATCTGTAGAACAAATCATGTTCAAGTAAGGTCGTTACATCAATTCTAACTTAACACAGAGTATTAAATCGCCAACTACTCATTGGTATGTCATCAAAGTGCAGAAGCCCGGTCTTGAAAATTAACTAAAAGTCACTAATAAGTACTCACTAACTTGTCTTTGTCCACGATATTGAAATCCTAGATTGAAGTTCAACTGAACAATTTCTGAATTTTTACTTTTTTTGAAACGGAGACAAGCCACTTTATTAATAATAATAAATGAGACTAATGCTCAAAGTACAAGAGTATTATACTAAGAGTAAAATAAGAAAAGGCAAAATCATCCAAACAATCTAAACAAAGATGAACTTGGGCAATAGAAAAGGGAAAACGACCAACAAACAATCACAAAGAACAAGCTAATAAAGTGAAATCCAACAGAAAATTTAAGCTAAACAGAACCAAAACGAAGAGATTTGAATATAAAGCATAACAAAATATCTATCTCACAAGGAAACCATTCGAATCTAGAGACTTGCAAGAAGGTGCAACTGGCAACCTCGAAGCTATCATGCTGAAGTAGTCCAAAAACCAAAAGAGGCTCAAAAAAGTTTTTCAAAATATCAACTAACATAATGTAAACAAAGCAAAGAGAACGATTTTTGAATTTTCAGAAAACTAACATAATGTAAACAAAGGAAATATAGAATTAAGAAAACTCCAAGTGCAGTTCTACATGCCCAATCAAAGAAAACAAGCTTGGAGTATAGGTCAAAATACTATACATATGAGTCATCTTTCTGAATTATTCTACCTTTTTAAATACTTAGTCACATCATTTATCCAACATCTAAAGTATAATTTGACATTTTAAATTACTAAAATGATTTAAAGAAATGCTAAAACAATAGCTAGCCAACCAAAAAACAAAGAAAGCACCTTCACATCCTATTTCTGCATGAAAAAGAAATTTCTTGAGCTACAGTCTAAGGTAAGTTCTCTCCCCTCTCTCTCCTTTCTCCTCTCTCCCTTCTCCTCCCCTTTTCGGTAGCCGCCTAGCCGGTTTCTTCATCAGACTTTTCCGACAAGTCTCAAAGCCCAGCATCAAGGTCGTCAGTTGCAAAATCGATTAGTCCCACTACTGCATTTGGAAAGAGGAAAATAGTTGTTTCATTGAAGATGTGGAAGCCTGCAGAAGCATTTCTATTTCCATTAGCCAACTTAGATGGACTCAGTCAGTAATCTCTAATTTACTCAGAACTCCGGTGGACAGTTATTTCAAAAAATTCGGGGATATTGATAGAGGAAGATTGAGAATTTTGAAGTTTCAAGCAAAGTCTGAATGGGTCCTAAGCTGCAATCACTAGCCACATTCAGGGGATCTTTTCAGTATTAAGGTTTGCTCAAGAAAAGATCAAGCAAGGATGGAAGTCGTTTTGCAAGATGCTGGAAAATTTTGTAGAAAAAATGGACTATGTTGGATGGTACTCGGGTAATATCTCTAGTTTTCCTTCTTCGCAAATGGTAGAAAAGTTAAGTTATGTTGATAAGGTAAGTTCAATAGCTCTAAACTCCAAGCTCCAAGGTTAAATGGAAGTCAGCCAGGACTTTAGTCAAAAAGGGAAGCTAGAAGCGGACAGTCATCCTTCCCCTCCAAAACAGAAGCAGTGGTTGATCAAGAACCATGAAGTTGCTAAGGTTAACTTTGAAGACCTTTGGATTATATCAAAATTATTTGCTTCAGATGACTGGAGATTGATCCGTAAGAGGCGAGAAGAATTTGTTCAAACAAATATTGTAATAAATCCACTATTTGACGAGAAAGCCCTCATTAGTATCAAGGATCAATCATTGACTTTATCCGTGAGATAAGAAAATGGCAGGCTTGGGGGAATTTCCACCTCAAATTCGAAAGATGGGATGACATCAAACACAGTTGGCCACATGTTTCAAAAGGCTATGGTGATTGGCTTAAAATAAAAAAACCTTCCTCTAAATTATTGGTGCAGAAGCACCTTTGAGGTTATTGGGGATCACTTTGGAGGTCTTATTGACATAGCCATTGAAACTCTAGATTTAACAAATTGTAGTGAAACCTGAATTCAAGTAAAGAAGAACTTACGCGGTTTTGTGCCGTCAACGATCGAAATTTTAGATCTAAAGAGGGGAAACATTTTGGTGACTTTGAATTTCTAAAGTTCCACACACACAATGGCAAAACAGAGGCAGTACTCTGCTAACTTTCTTTATGCATAAGCCAAAAAACTATTACAATAGTCAAACTACTCAGAATCACAAAGGAAAACATCAAAGAACATACCCAGCCTCTCATACGCCAACTGATATCTTTCCCAGGCTATAGCAGCCGACTTTTTACGAGAAAGATAATAATAGACCTAGCTACCCAATCCCGAAAAGACCTATTTATACCTCATGCTCTCATTCCGGCTCATGGGCCCCACTTGCACGATCCTTTTCCATCATTCCCTCATTATTAGCCAGTTGTATATTTACTCTTTTGTCCCTTCTTTTATATGTGTGGACAATTGGGGGCCTTACAGTTTCATCTCCTCTAAAAGATAGGGGTCTCGGCCTAGGAGGAATTAAAATTCACAACACTGCTTTGCTCGCAAAATGGGGTTAGAGATACTTGAAATCAGAGTCAACTCTTTGGAGGAAAATAATTAGAAGCATCCACGGTAAGGAGGTTTTTGATTGGTTCACTAAAGAGAAGTCTGGTAACAGCCTAAGAAGCCTTGGGTCAATGTTGCTAGAGTTTGGAGGTCGGTTGACTCATTAGCCACCTCTTGGTAACAATCTTAGAATTGGTTTTTAGTCAGATCCTTGGGTTGGTAACACCCCCATCAAGGAGCAGTTTTCTAGGCTCTTTAGAGTTGCTCTTTTGCCCATCAGTTCAGTAGCAGCACATTGGGACCATGATACTTCATCTTGGTCATTGGTCTTTAAAAGAAGCTTGAAAGATGAAGAAATTGCAAAATTTCAATCATTTCGATCCCTCCACTCACCTGAAAAAGTGGTTAATTCTGATGATTTTAGATCATGGTCCATTGATCCCTCAATAGTTCAGAAATTTTGCAAAAGAAATCCCCCAATAAATATCTCTCTCCTTCGATCTCTTCTCTTTGCTTGAAGGTTAGCAAGACCCTTCATCACATTTTTTTGTACTACCCTGTCTCTTCCTTTAGCTAGGAAAGGATTTTCTCCTTGTTCAATTAGTATGGACTTTTGATCGTTCTGTAAGCACTAACGTGGTTCAGCTACTGTCGGGTCTGATTTTACCCAAAAAAATCTCGCATCATATGGAAAACTTTGTCAAAAGCTTTACTAACAGAATTATGGTTTGGGCGAAATCAACGTATCTTCCATGATAAAGCAAGACAAAGGGCAGAAATTATGCGTGCAGTAGATCTTAATACTGCAGTTTGGTGTTCCTTATAAAGAGAGTTCGCTAAATATTCCATTCAAGATATTTATCTCAACTGGAATGTCTTGCTTAATCAAGCCTAACCGTTGCTGCATCAACTTCACTGCATTGCAGATTTCACAATCTGAAGCCTTGAAGCTTTGAAGAATTGGCCTGACTTATATTTTAATTTTGAGATTGTATTTTTGGGTCTTTTCTGCTTTTTCTGGTCATGTTTTCCTATTTTTCTGAATCCTTGCAATTGGCTGAACAATATCATTATTGTTCCTCTGTTGGTTTGTTTGTATTTATGTTTTTTCGGGATGTGATGCTTGCCGCTATGAGCGTGTCAACATAGTTGAGATGTCCGTGTGCACCTCTTGATCCCCTTAGGACTCCCCCGATTACATCTTCTTTATTTCTCTCTTTGTATAACTCTCTTGTACTTAGAGTTCTTATTAATAAAGAAGTTTTGTCTCATTTAAAAAACAAATATTAACTCGGGGTCTTAGTAGTATTAGTTCTCCTTTTAATCATGAACAAATGATGTTTTGGCATCCTAGATTAAAACATCCCAACTTTCATTATCTTAAACATTTGTTTCCAAATTTGTTAAAAAATATGGATTGTTCTTCTCTTCAATGTGAAAGTTACATATTTGCAGAAAGTCATTGATCCGCCTGTTTTCTAAAACCATACAAAGACTCCAAACTGTTTTACCTCATTCACAGTGATGTTTGAGATCCTTTCTAAAATTTTGACTCATAGTGGAAAAAAGTGGTTTGTTATCTTTATTGATGATCACACACGTCTATCTCGGGTCTACTTGATGACAAATAAATCTGAGGTGAAAATCTTCCTAAAAAATTTGATAATATGAATTTCTTTTATTTGGCTTTGAATTTGTGGCTTTTGGGTTGATCTTGTATTGTTGCTTTTTGGATGTGATGAGGGCGTAAGGGGGTGTCAATCTAGTTGAGATGCTCGGGTGCGCCTGTTGATCCTCCCTCCCCCTATTGCTCTTTTGTATAACCCTCATGTACATTGAGCTTTGTCTCTTTATTTTCAATATTAATAATAGTGAGACTCATTCATGGTTTTTCTCTATATCAAAGTTCATTGTGGAGCCTTGATCTTTTGGAGGTAATTAAGTTTGGCAAGACGATTTCCAGCAGTCAGTATGACTTGCGGAAGAAGATGTTAAGCTGTTTATCAGAAAGTAGCTTCCTGGAACTTTTGTCTCAAGTAATTTTGAAGGTTAAAGAAGTGAGTGAATTTTGAATCCTTTGGGGCTTTAGTAACAATGGAAATACAGGGTTACAATTGATCAAAGATAGTGGCCGCTGACTCCCGTTGGAAATTTTGAGTTATTTCCTTCCTCTGAATAAAAGTTGTGGATCTTTGTTTGTGTTTTTTGCCACTGTTTATCCCCTTCAGTCTGCACTTATGCTCTGCCGCCGGTGACTCCTTACAGCTCCTGTTTGCTTTTTCTCAACTGTTTTATATTATTGTCAGAATTGTGCTTGGGAAGATTCCATAGACAATTTCAGTGCAAGCTTCTTAGCATAAGTCCCCAGTGGAGTCCCCACTTTTCAGCCTCCTCGTGGTGTTCTTTCTCCAATGATCTCGAGTTTGTCTCCGTGTGAGTTTTTGGTCGCCTTTTATTTAGAAGGATGTTTACTCTTGTATTTGTATTTGTATTTCTCTGTACTTCTTTTTGTTTGTTTTTCCTTTGGGCATTACTCCATTGTTATGGGTTTTAGCTTGGTTGGATATGATGAGGGTGTTGTAGGGGTGTCAACCAAGTTGAGATGTCCAGGTGCACTCCCAATCCATAGTTACATGCTCATTGTATAATTCTCTGTACTATGAGCTTTTGTCCCATTTCAAAAAGATATAAAGAGAGAGAGAGAGTGAGAGAGAGAGAGAGAGAGAGAGAGAGAGTGCTTTTTAATTTTGGTGGGCTGTTGAGTAAGTACTTCATCCACTGCTATGCCTTTCCCTTTTAAATCAGGGAAGCCCACATCTGTAATGAGGCCCACTTCATTGGTCAAGCCCAATTTATTAGTCAAATCCATTAGGGTTTGCTTGGGCGGTAAATTTGAATTAGTTCCTCTAATATCTCCGTCAGTTTGCAGAGAAGGACAGATGTTCTCAGCTTCTTCTGTCGCCGTACTCACCATCTCAGAGTTCTGAAAAGCGAAAACTGCCAGCCTTGAGTTCGGCTTCTCCACACGCCAAATATCAATCGGGTTCGGATCCGGACCGCCCGGACCTTTGAAGAAATTCTCAGCTTGTTCCGGCGAGAAGGATCCATGGATTCCGGCGACTTTATCAATAAGAAGATTGGGATCTTGGAAGGAAGCCACCTGCACAAGATAAGAATCGGGACCTTCTATCAGCTCAAAATCCGCCGGAATGAAGCCGCAGTAATTCCCTCTAACTTTGATATTCACTTCCAAACAGTTAATGAGGCTCGAATTTTCTTCCGCAAACTCAATGAAGCCTCCAAGCTTATCACCAACCCTCTTAAACACCTCCTCGTTCCACAGATGCAGGGGAAAATTTCTTAGTTTAATCCATCCTCCATAAGATGGAACAAGCGCCATTCTCCCATGTTTTTTTGGATCACACGCTGACAAAGCTTTGCTCAAATGCCCTGATCAGACGATAGCTAGACTTCTCACGATGAACAAGGGCTGGGCTACCTATGGCCCTTTAACCTTGAAAATGGAATGGTGTGATCCAAAAAAACATGGGAGAATGGCGCTTGTTCCATCTTATGGAGGATGGATTAAACTAAGAAATTTTCCCCTGCATCTGTGGAACGAGGAGGTGTTTAAGAGGGTTGGTGATAAGCTTGGAGGCTTCATTGAGTTTGCGGAAGAAAATTCGAGCCTCATTAACTGTTTGGAAGTGAATATCAAAGTTAGAGGGAATTACTGCGGCTTCATTCCGGCGGATTTTGAGCTGATAGAAGGATCCCGATTCTTATCTTGTGCAGGTGGCTTCCTTCCAAGATCCCAATCTTCTTATTGATAAAGTCGCCGGAATCCATGGATCCTTCTCGCCGGAACAAGCTGAGAATTTCTTCAAAGGTCCGGGCGGCCCGGATCCGAACCCGATTGATATTTGGCGTGTGGAGAAGCCGAACTCAAGGCTGGCAGTTTTCGCTTTTCAGAACTCTGAGATGGTGAGTACGGCGACAGAAGAAGCTGAGAACATCTGTCCTTCTCTGCAAACTGACGGAGATATTAGAGGAACTAATTCAAATTTACCGCCCAAGCAAACCCTAATGGATTTGTCTAATAAATTGGGCTTGACCAATGAAGTGGGCCTCATTACAGATGTGGGCTTCCCTGATTTAAAAGGGAAAGGCATAGCAGTGGATGAAGTACTTACTCAACAGCCCACCAATATTAAAAAGCAAACTGGGCTTTTTATTAGAGAAAATTCCCAAGCTACCCGTGCCAACCAACCCTTTTTACTAAAATTACCCAAGCCCACCAAAATTAAGTTTGCAGAAAAGGAAGAAATTCGACCTTTCTTTAAAAACAGTGTGATTTGCTCCACAAACCAACCTGGAGGCTCTTCAACTTCAACGTTCATATCAGACCGCATTCATGGAGAAATAGATCCAACTTCGGACGTTTCTATTGGGAGCCAAACCAAGTGGCACTCCGATGATGCCAAATCAACAACTTGTTAAAGAAGGAGAATTATGTAAAGATCCTGAGAGATATAGGAGATTAGTTGGGAAGTTGAACTACTTAACAGTGACTCGACCAAACATTGTCTATTCTGTAAGTTTTGTAAGTCAATTCATGTCTTCCCCTACAATGGATCATTGGGCTGCAGTAGAGCAAATTTTGTGTTATCTAAAAGCTTCTCCTGGACGTGGGATCTTATACAAAGATCATGGACATACGAGAGTTGAATGTTTTTCTGATGCTGATTGGGCGAGGTCTCGTGAGGATAGAAGATCAACCTCTGGATATTGTGTCTTTGTAGGTGGAAACTTAGTATCATGGAAGAGTAAGAAACAAAATGTTGTTTCTCGTTCGAGTGCTAAGTCAGAATATAGAGCTATGGCACAATCTGTGTGTGAAATAGTATGGATTCACCAACTATTATCTGAGATAGGCTTCAGTATTACCGTGCCAGCTAAATTATAGTGTGATAATCAAGTTGCACATCATATTACATCTAATCCAGTATTTCATGAACGAACTAAACATATTGAGGTGGATTGTCACTTCATTCGTGAGAAAATCCAAGATGGGTTGGTGTCCACAGGATATGTGAAGACTGGAGAACAATTGGGAGATATTCTAACTAAAGCTTTAAATGGAGCAAGGATAAGCTATCTGTGCAACAAGCTGGACATGATCGACATATTTGCTCCAGCTTGAGGGAGAGTGTTATGATATATATATTTATATATATCTCATATGTCCTTTATTGTAATTTTATATAGTCTCTAGGGTTTAGTTTATTTTCTATATAAATATGTAACATTCCTTTGACTCAAGATGAATAATAAGAACGATACCTTTCTGAATTCTAGATTACACTCCCCACCAAGCCACCAACCCTCTCTGCCCTAACCCTCTCACCGGTCATCGTTGCTGCCCATCTCTCTCACTGGTCGCCGCCAACCTAATCGCCGGTTTCTGTCCATTTTCCCCAAAATTTGGACGCCACTCTTTTGCCGGTTTTTTTCTGCCTCTTCTTTATTTACTCTTTTCTTGCTGTGTGGCCGGACATTGGACAGTTTGATATCTATCAATTTAGTATGACCAAACATTGTTGTGTACTTGTTCATCATATAATGTACTTGTTTGGCACATTCTCTAAATCCAATGTACTCATCTTAGATTTTTATGTTTTCAATTCCTAAACACACCCAAAAGTTTAGTCCATTTTAAAATTTTATTTAGGTATTATAGTGTATAATGGCTTCAAGAAGACAAGTCTCGAGTTCCACCACATCAAAACTTAGAAGTAGCAAGAGAGAGGATGAAGTGTATTAAGAAATATTTTAATTCAGAGGATGAGCACACAAAAGTAAACATTGAATTTGCCAATTTCTCTACAATGTCTGAACAGTTTGCTAATCCTGAATCCATACATAATAGATATGATATGCCTCTAAATAGTTGGTGAACCATCCATGGTGACTTTAATCCAACTTTACAGTCACTAGCTATGAGTTACTGATTCAGCCTTCATCCTCCTCTTGGGGTGAGAGAAATTGGAGTACATATTCATTTGTGCACTCCATGAGAAGAAACAAGATGACACCACAACGTGCAGAAGACTTGGTGTACATCCATAGCAATCTACGTCTTTTATCAAGAACTCCTGAATATCTCACAGAAGAGAAAACAATGCGGGACATTGTTGGGGATTCGTTTGATTCATTTGAAGATGTGGGAATGCTTGAGGTGGCTAGTTTATCTTTGGAGGAACTAGAATTAGAAGCTATAGTTTTTACTAATGAGGCTCAAGTTCAGGATTCTCAAGAGAACATTGGAGAAGAACGAAGACATGATCTTGATTCTATTTTGTAGTTTTGTAGTTTTTACCTTTTGGCTTTTGTTGTGTTGAACAAACTACTCTATGTAATATGTTTATATGCATGACTTATATTTAGTTCTTTAAAAAAACCGACGTGTCCCTGACGTGTCATGTCCTACTTTTTTAAAAATGGCAGTTGTCATGTCAGTGTCGTTGTGTCGTCATGTCGCATGTCGGTATCTATGCTTCCTAGGATTCAGTTGTTGCTCAATGGGACAATTCCACTATGTCTAGGTCAATAGTGTTTCAAAGACTGTTAAAAGGAGACGAAATTTCTAATTTATTATCTCGGTTATACCTTCTCTCTTCTAAGACATAGAGTCGGATGATAGTACATTCTGGTCAATTGATAAGTCAGGAAGATTTTGAGTTAAGTCCCTTTTGGTTCATCTTTCTTCACCATCCCCGTTGGACAAAGGTACTTTCAAAGCTCTATGGAAATCCAGTAGTCCAAGGAGAGTTAATATATTGATCTGGATTATGGCCTTTGGTCTTCTAAATTGTTCCTTGATTATGCAAAGAAAGATTGCCAATAAGTGTCTTTTACCCTCGATGTTCCCACTATGTATGAAGGACAGTGAGGACCTGCTGGTGTAGAGGAATCAAAGGGTTTATTAATAAAGTTTTACATTGTATCTAAGTCTTTACCGATGTTTCAAATTTCTGTTGCTTTACTGAGACTCGTATCCTTTTCAAAAAAAAAAAAAAGATGGCTCGTTTTCTCATTTGTCATCGTTTTTAGGTCATTTTCATATTTGTGTTGCCTGGGTATATCCATTGTTTCAGTTGTAGGCTGTATTTTCCTTACTTCTTTTGCTCTTAGTATAATTCTATTGTACTTTGTGCATTAGTCTCATTTATTTTTATTTATAAAAAGGTTCGTCTCCATTTAAAAAAAAGGCTAAATGTGAATATTTCTCTACAAAACACTTCAATGTGCCTAGCACACCAGGTGAAGTACATGCAAAGAGAAAATTATGAAAATTGTACATCCAAGAAAAATAATGAATACAACCACATACATGTTCTTGAAGAGTAATGTGACAATTTTGAATCCTATATCTTACCATCATGGTCGAACACAACCTGTACAACATTGAGAATACATACATGAGTATTGCTATTCCATATATGGTTAAGAGAATAATAATGAGAGACACAAGCTAAACACCAAACCACATGAAGGGCAGGTTACTGATTAGTTATGCTAAAAAACAGACTGAGTACTTAAAGATGGATGAAGGATTCTAAAACTTGCCAGCCAAATTATATGGATCATCACTTGCTTATTAGTCTAACTACCATTTAAGGGACGAATACCCATTTGATCCCTACTGTTTGAGTTTCAGATGCAATTTGTCTCTAGGTTTCAAAATCTAATGTTTCCGCCATTTAGGTTTCTATAATGCTCCAATTTGGAGACCTATTGAGATATAATGGTTTGGTGCTAAGGGGGTGTCAACCTAGCTGAGATGTTCGGGTGCACCTTCTGATTTCCCTTGCTTATTGCTATCTAGCTTCTTTATTACGCACATTGTATAACTCTCTTGTACTTTGAGTTTTATTATTAATAAAGAAGTTTGTCTCCATTACAAAAAAATAAAAAAACTCCAATTTGGTACCTGATGTTGACTGTTTGTTAGTTTCCTTGATAAAAAGATGCCATAACTTTTGTACATGTTTTCTTACAATAATCATCTATGTTCTAGTTTAATTTTGTTGATGTAACCAAAAATTTACTTTAAAATATTTTTTCTTCATCCCCTGTCACCTCTCATATTTCACCCTCCCCACCAACAATGCCCATCCTCTCTCATTTTTTGCCAAGAAAAGTTAAAAATAAGAACCAAACGGAAGGATTAATGAAACCCAAAAATTTTTATAACAACAAATCAAATAAAACCCAAAAGTCAAATCTCAAAAACCAAACATTGGTGAATGTTTGGAATAACTAATTGAAGAGGGTGTTGAGGGAAAAAGAAAAACTACCGCCACATGAGAAGGCATAATCTCCAGAACATCAACAATCTGCAAAATAATAATAATGACTAAGCACATTAACCACTATAATAAACAGAACTTTTGCTTGCAGAAAAACCACAGATGCTTTTAGAAAAATATATAATAGATATAAGATCTTTAAAAAAATCTTTTATTCTCTAACATAAGAACTACCTACGTCTATCAAAATTTGGAATAAAACTTTACTTTTTGATACTTGTAGCAAAACCAAAATCAGGGTGATCTTCTTTATTATCTGCTTCCTAACTACCTTTTTTTTTTTAAACTCCTAGCTCCCTTCAATTCCAGAAAGACTTTCAATGCACTATCACATCCAAGACTGTTTACAATGCTGGAGAAAGAGTATAAAGAACTCAAATGAAAGATATACCACAAGCTTCAATGATGCCGTGCAAGTGCTTTGGGATTTCTTCACTGAATTTTTTGAGAGAAGGTTGTTCTTTTCCTAAACCTTCCTCCACAAACAACTCACGGACATTGCTGATTATGTTCTCCAAAATCTCATAATCTTCATCCTCTTCCTTTGCATTAAACTCTTCTAATTCCTCACGACTTACACTTGGAACATTAGAACTCTACTTCGGCTCAAAATTTATTGTTAGAAATAGTGGGCTTGGGCCTTGATGAAAGCCCATGGGTAGTTAAGATTTACTTTCCCTAATTTTTATTCTTTTAATTAGGCTCGTGTTGCATATAATTTTTACCCATTTTGTACTTTTTTATTATCATAAAATAATAAGAACAAAAGATCATGATTTTCTCCCGATACTCGGGTTTCCATGTATATTTGTGTGTTCTTTGTCTCTATTTTCAATGTGGTATCAGAACAGAACATTAAACAAACCCTAGACAACATAACTATTGATGAAAATCAAACAAAGGAGATAGTCGCCAGTTTTAGCACCGTCGTGGATGCTTGGATCAGTGTTTCCATGGACGAATGGTTTCACCGCCTTCAAGCAACGTTGGCCAATGCATTCCCATCCAATTATGTCATCACCCGTGTTGTCAAACACCTCTCATGCACCACCACGTGCCGGTCCATCCTCCTCAAACAGTGCCGATCATCTCATCTGTGCAACCCTCTTTTTCATTCACGGCCTATATTGCTCCCCACGACTCAATTCACATACTGCCACCTAATTCCGACCAGCCACCACCTCTTCTATCATCAAATTTGTATGTCCTGTCACCCACTAACCTTAGTTGTCATCCCAATGTTAAAAATTCACAAATTCACTCAACATTTTTTGTTCGTGAATATTCAATTCATTCCAACCCTAACATGCAAGCTTCCTCAGGAATAGCTCTACAACAACTGGAAGAGCTTCGACAACAGATTGCAGCAATTGAGAGGCTACCTTAAGGACGACATCCAACACTCCTGTATTGATGTATTCTGAGAATCCGATAACCTTGTTCCCCACTTTATCCTCTTCTTATGTGACTAATACAGTGGCACAGTTTTCACTCATCTCGAAGCTTTTTGTGGCCATTTTGTCAGCTTACTTTGGGCTCCTTTTGTCATCTAATTTAATTAATTACTTTGTACCTAGTTTACTTTCTAGACTTCATTCGTACTTCTAGGATAGAGGATTTTGCTTAGCTCGTTGTTATTGTTGAGTTTGATTTAGCTATTATCTGTATCAAGTCATACTCCCAAAAACCACCATGTCACTTCTTTTTCAAATGAATCCTATGCCTTATTTAGGACTGGCTCACACACGGTGGACCCCACAAAGCATTCAATGAAGTAACGCCTTTTGGTATGCAAATGGGGAAGAGGAAGAGCCCGAGAAAGCCATTTCTCCTAAGACCACAATTGTTACTTCTCACGGCTTTTCATTTCCTCCTTTCCTTGAGATTCACCTAGTCACTTCTTTGGAAAATTTAAGAAAAAAAAGATACAAGTCCCGTGCAAAGAAGCCCTCTGCTCAAGACTACTCAGAAATTCTAAATAAAAGAGAGAACATCATTCCACAATGCTTGGACGATCTAAATGAACTTCGACCTTTTCGAAGAAAGTTGTGTGAAGATTCAAACCTCTGATTTAGATTGCAACAGGTCAGTAAAATCACATTTTTCTAACTCGAATTTCCATCGGTCTCATTTTAAAATTCCAGGCTAGAAGATCTGCATTGATAATCAATGCAAGCACCGAAGATATAGATTGAGAATTTAGAGGAGTTGGAAGAATACCAAACAGAACAAGAGGAGGCCGAGATTCTTGATACATTGGGGCCAAATTTTTTCAAGTTAGTGTTAGACATGGTGGATTCTGAAATTTTGAAAAGCTTAGATGAAGAATCTGCTTTTACTGACCTAATGAAGCATTCAGGGGCCTGAACTTTAGAGTTGTACACTTCCAGTAGATCCGGATTTTTATCAGAAATGGAATGCTTGAGGGGGTGGTTCCGAGAATAGTCCGAAGAGAGGACTTTAAGGTCACAAACCCCATTTAATTCCGATTTTAGTAGGGCAGTCCAAACATTATTGAAGGAGGTTTGTTTGCAGATGCAATGCTTGATAATTTTTGGAGCATGAGTGGATTTACTTCCTTTGGCACACTTGAGACTACTGGAAATTCCAAAATCTGGAGAAAGTTGGGCCTCTGTACTAACAGAAAGTGAAAATTCCTTTGCTGAAGCATTCTGTAACTTTTTTGCTTTAAATGTCATGAGTTGTCATCAGAAATGAGCAAATTTCATAATTGCTCATAATTGTAAATAAGTGGGCCTGTTTTTCTTTAATCCTCTCACTTAATGACTCACTTAGAGACTCATCATCTGCCGTAATTTTAAAAGCAGAATCAATAGAAATGAATCCCACTGCTATTTTGCAACCGCTATTTATCTTGGGTTCGGCAAAATTCAAAGAAGGGGCCTGTTCAATTGCCCGCACAATTAATTCACCTTCAACCTGATTGCCGGCCTCTGTCATCTTCTCTGGCACCAGTGGGATGGCCGGAAAAGCTTCAGAATTTCAAACGGATTTCTACTTTTGGAAAGAGTTGCAAACACTGATTTCGTAACTCGATACTGATGGAAAGGAGGAAGGATCAAAATCTTCATCAACAAAACAACTCTAATTCTCAATCGATCAATAAAGTTTTTAAAATCTTACAGCAAGCTAGGAACTTTGGAAGGTCTTAGAGTATTTAGAAATTCAAAGTCTCCAAAATGTAGGTAAATATTTATCCTCTTTAGGTCAGTAATTTCAATCGTTAATGGCACAAATCCACACAAGTTCTTCTTTACCTGAATCCGGCATCACCAACATTTGTTTAGTTTAGAGTTTCGGTGGCTATATCTAGAAGACCACCAAAGTGATCCACAATAGCCTCAAAAGGTACTTCTACGCTAGTAATCCAGAGGAAGGTTTTTTATTTTAAGCCAACCACCATAGCCTTTTTGAACAAGTGGCCGGCTATGTTTGAGGTTATCCCATCTTTCAAATTTTAGGTGGAAATCTCTCCAGGCCTGCCATTTTCCTTCTTCACTAAGAAAGTCTAAGATTGAGCCTTGATCAATACTAATGAGGGCACTCTCATCATATAAAGGATTTATAACAATTTTCATTTGGAAAAGAACTTCTAGCCTCTTACGGATCAATCCCCAGTCATCTGAGGCAAATAATTTTGATATAATCCATAGGTTTTCAAAATTGACCTTTGCAACTTCATGGTTCTTGATCAACCACTGCTTCTGTATTGGAGGGGAAGAATGGAAAAAGCGCTTGAGGCTTTCCTTTTTAACTAAGAACCTGACCAACTTCCTTAGTTTCATATCTTGCGGCAGTGGAAATAGAACTGGCTTTTACCTTTTCAACATAACTTATCTTTTCGACCAACTGTAGAAAAGAAGTCTTGGAGATATTATCTGAATGCCATCTAACATAATCCAATTTTGCAGCATCCATCCTTGCTGATATTTCCCTTAACACACTCTTATATTAAAGAAGCCCCCTGAATATGGCCCGTGACTGCAACTTAGAACCTATTCGAACTAAGATTGAAACTTTGAGATTCTGAATATTCCTCTGTCAATGTCCCCGAATTTCCTGAAATGACTGTCCACCGGAGTTCTGTGTAAGTCAAATATTACTGACTGAGCCCATCTAAGTTGACTATAGGAAAGAGAAATGCTTCTGCTGGCTACTACATCTTTAATAAAACTGCAATTTTCCTCTTTCCAAATGCAGTAGTGTGACTCATCGATTTTGCAACTGATAACCTCCATGTTGTGCTTTGAGACTTATTGAAAGGGTCTGCTAAAGAACCCGGCTACTGAAAAGGGGACGAGAGAGAAGAGAGGATAGAGGGGAGAGAACTTACCTTTTGGTTTTCCAAAGTGACAATTCAATAATTTGATTGACAAACTGACAACATATACTTTTATTTAAGAAACCTCTTCCTTGGGTGACAAAAAAAGATTTTAAATAATAAGAAACCTCTTCCTTCTCAATGAAGAAAACACAAAAATTATTATTTTCTTCTTTTTTTCTTTTTGAAACGAAGACAAGTTTCTTTATTAATAAAGGAAAATGAGACTAATGCTCAAAGTACAAGAGAATTATACAAAGAGCAAAAAAAGAAAAGACAAAAACATCCAAACAAACTGCCCAAAGATGATCTCGGCCAATACAAGGGAAACGACCAAAACAAACAAACGCAAAGAACAAGCTAAAAAAGCGAAATCCAACAGAAAAAATGAAGTTAAAATTATTATTTTCAGTAGTATCAATGCCACAAATTTAATTGTATCAGAATTTCTTTATTTTTAATCAGAAACAAGAAGTGACGAAAATTGATATCCAATCTTTTATTGTAATATTTTACATAAATTAATTCATAGCAAACAATAACAGAGATGAGCATAAGAGGAATGATAACACCAAGGTTTGAGTCATTATTAGTAGAATATCTATCATTGTTGGAAAACAATAGCAAATAACATTTTAAAACCAGAACCTAATAAGAATGTTACTTACAAGTGACAAAGCAGTAAATATTGTTAGCACCCAATCTCCATTTCCATCCGCATGTGATAAATGTCCATGATGAAGCTTTGCTGCTCCCACGACAAAAATCCAATCAAACAAATTAAATCAATGAAGTAAATATTGTAAAAACGTATGTTCCTTTGGGTTGATCCAGTCTTTTCCAAATCTTAAATTTAGGATGCGTTTCGATTGACTTTCTAAATGTTTATAAAAACTTTTTCTTTTGCACTTATAAACACTTTTTTAAACATTTAGAAAGTCAATCCAAACATGCACTTAAGCTGGATGTTTGGAGGATTTAACTTGTTTTCAGTTAATTTATGGGACTTCTTTTTTGGGGGGGCAAAGCTAGAGTGTTATGATTCAATTCAGTGGCAGTGCTTTTATGGGTAACAAGAGGACTTTTTAAGGCAGTCAATCCTCTCATGATGAATGCAGAGAGCTAGCTAGATTGTTTCATCAACATGGCGTACTTTGCTCCCCCAGATCTCTAATTTTAATTTGATGCAAATTAATGCCTATTGGGGATCCTTTTTGTAACCCCCCCGTTCCTGGGAGATCTCGTCTCCATTTTTGCATATCTTGTTTTCTATTAATGAAGTTCGTTTGTGTTTCTTAACAACAAAATATAAATGGTCAGAATTTAACATCTACTTATCTTTACCAACGGGTTTAAGTGGACCACTTTTCTGTTATCAATCATCCTCTTGGCACATAAACCATTCCAGTGAAAATACAAATTGAAAATATATGTTATGACGATGTAAATAAGAATGGAGCTAATTGGGTAATTGGATAAAAGTCTAAGTTAGTTCCCTTTTTACCCCACATGTACTAAACTCTATAAATAGGAGTTTTCCCCCATGTATGCACAATTAATAAAATTCCTACTCCAAAATTCTTCCAAGATTTCTCCGAAACTCTTTAGTCTACACACCGTTGAACAAGTTTACTTGATTCATTGTTTGCTTCATAACTTTTTTTCTTTATAGAACTTGCGAACGAGTTTTCTTTTTGGAGGAGTAGAATGATGTAAGAAGAATAGAGGTTAATTGAGTAATTAGTTAAAATTCTAAGTTAGTTTCCTTTCTACCCCCACTTGTAATAAAACTCTATAAATAGGAGTATTGCCTTCTTGTATGAAACACATTATTCATTCTAATAAAAGATTCAGGCTACATTATAAGAACTTAAGATAACAAACCAAGTAAAACTAAAGCATTCTGACTGACACGTGTAACATACCCAAAAGCTTGTAGTATGCTCTAAAAATGATTGATGTGCCATCAATGAGCATGACTCTAGCATCTGCAGGATTATCAATTCCAGTATCTTCTTTGAACGTAAGCGGGTTCGATAATGAATCTTGGAATTGCACCATTGGCTGGCATCTAGTAGATGCAGAACTACCATGATAAGTTGGAACCGTATCCATGGTATTGGCAGAATTTATACTTCCGGATGAACTGCAGTAACCCTGAGAAACAGAGAAAATTCCTTAACAAAAGTCAAAACTGCAGCAAAAAACAAAGGCAAAAGTTGTAGATTGCTTTGAATAAAACCAAACGCTACAATTAGAGTACATATAATAAATTAAAAGATCATTCCAATGATGGGCATCTTCCACATTCTACTCATAAGTGATATCTCGAACTACACTTGCAACAAGAATATTATACTTCACCCATTTCACACCTACACTGTAACACCCAGCCAGTAATGAGGCTCTTAATGTTATGAAAGTAGGTTAGGTTGTAAATAACAGAATCAATTAAGAACAAGAAGTAGGAATTAGCAGAAAGAGAGATACCTTTGGGGATAGCAGAAGGGAGAACGAAGGAAAAGAATGAATCCTCGAAGAAGAAGTAGAGAAGCGAAAAGGATGGGGAAATTTGGAGGTGAAAATGAATCCCAAAAAATTTCTGCAAATATGCGAAGCACTAGCAGTAGCAGTGTGAAGATGGTGGGAGGCCATGAGAACTGAGGGAGAACAGCCCAAGCGTTTCAACAACCGCTGCCCAATTCGCATGTACCTTTGTTGTCTACAGTCTTACGGGTTCCTTTTTTTTCTATTATTACTATTAATTACGGAAATGGTCAGATTTGCCCTTTCAGAAAATACAACTCTTTTCCTTTTAACTATTTAAATTAGTTTTTTTCTGTCTCTCGTTGGAAATCAAACTCACATATCACAAATATTTAAATTTTTACATCTCATCCTTTTTTGTTAGATTGTTGCAAATTTAGTCTGCAAAATAATTAAGTATAACATTTTTTAAAAATTACAAATGTAGTAAAATTTGTCAAATTATATCAATGATGTAAGTCTATCATCGATAGACCATGTTGTAAATATTGGTTTATCATTGATAGATTATCGATACAAGTCTATCAGCGATAATTTTGCTATATTTGCAATTTTTTTAAATATTACTATATCCTTAATTATTATTCCTAAAATGGTCTTCAATTATAGTTATTATTTAATATGATAATGGGTTCATAACTTATTTTATGACCCATAAGTCATAATTGGTCTCTAGCAACACATTTTGTGTATACATATTAAATTAAGTGGGTGATCCAACATAATCTAATATAATTATTGCTTTAATCCTTTTATCGTGTAATATCTATAATTGAATATAATGCATGGACAAAGTTAACTTATCTAATTCAATTACTTTCTCGATCAATAAGCATACTAAAATAATAAATGACATTGATACTTATTCATTTATTTGTAGCACGTCCATGCATTTCTATAGTCACGCTTAATCGAGTGGCCCATAGATATCTCTCTATAACAAGATGGATAAATTACATCTTGATTAATCATTGTCAAGTACATAATTCATAACGTAATTAAGTACAACCTTTATAATTATCCGATTAAAGATAACGTTTGATTACATCAGAATAGATTAATTTTTATGTTTGACACTATGATAATCTTAGGTTTAAGGATCAAAACAATCAATTATTTGAGATTATTTATGGCTCATGTCCATGTAATAATATAAAGAAAGATCAGTCTAATTCTTATTCTCTAATAAGAAAATATGATTATAATTTATGTCTCCACATACCTAATCATCTAGTGATTATCAGTTATAACTCATACTAATCTTACTTTATTATTGTTCCTACTATAGTAATCGATTATGGACATTTAGAATACAATAACATATTCATGTATAGTATTATACGATAACATACAATTGAATAATAATGAGAATAGTAACTTTTATTAAATAATTAAACAATAAACCAACTATCCATAAAATTATTATAGAGCATATAAAAAACCAACACTATGGATGTGACCTGCTTTGTAGTTAGTACAAACGATGTGATCTTGAATAATTCATGTAGAGACATGGAAGTGGGGGCATACATAAGACTAGAACCATGAAATGGTCACTTTAAAGTTCTAATACCGTTAACTATATGAAATTGACTATTTCGATTATTGATGACCTAGGTAACTTAATATTAATCATGAGCTAGCTATGAACTTCTGTTCAATGAAGTTATCCTTATATCTGCATAGGTGAGGGCAGCTCAACAATGTTTGTCCAACAAACCTTCCACTTTAGGAGGTAAGACCAAGCGGATGATTAGGGACATAGAGTGCAAGATAGAATTCACACATCCGTTTTAGGGTTTGTAGGTAGGTTGTTCCCTAAGGACTGAATCTAAGTCTTAAAAAAGGAGCCTCACTCTTTCATTGGCCCGAGGGAGATTCAGTTTATAGGTTGGACCTTAAACCAAGTGTTTAATAATGGATTAGTGAGACTTAAGGAGCAAGATGTAGTCTTAGGGGTAAAATGATATTTTGACCCAACTAAGGTTACGAACAACCTGTGAATGATTAACTTATTGATCATGGTTTGTATCAAATGAACACAAATATATATATAGTGAGGGAAGTGCGCTGCATCCACTATGGTTATTTCATATCCTCCTTTTTCTTTTCGTATTATTTTGCTTACTATCCCTGCTGCTGTAGCATTATAAACATTATTATTACTCTTACTCCCGTCGGGATAAATCTGACCCCTTCCCCTGTTCCCGCCTACGTATATGGGATATTTTAAGAAGTGAACATCTTTCTTAGTCGCAGGGTCCGGGGAAAGAATAGGAAAGGTGATTTCACTATATTTCTGACCAGGAACAGGACCTATCACAAGAATATTTTTTTTAGTGGGACGATAGCTCTGAAAAGACAGATTGCCCATCTTTTCTTTAATCTCGGGAGAAATACGATCGGGGGGGGCTAATTCAAACCCTTCGGGTAAAATAAGAACAGCCCCCACATTCAAACCGCCCTTTTTACCATTCGCAACTACGAGACTTTAGTATAATGACTTATTATTTAACGAATGTAGATTAGCTAGGTCTAAAAGAGTTCAGTCAGTCAATATCGAATCGTTGGAGCCCATGATCTATGTGTTCATTCGGTTCCCCTACTAGCTCATATGAAGTTAACTTATAACAATATGTTGGAATAATTATAATTGTTCGAATTAGGTAAAGAGAGAGAAATCGAAAAATGTGTGTTATAGCTGTCAGTTATAAGTTTGAGATAGAGTTTTATGTTTAAATGTGATTTAAATATTAAAAATATGAATTCAAATTCATATTTAGAAGCTCGAAATTGATTAAAATGGTCAATGTTGACTTTTGACTTTGAAATATTAAACTTTGACCGACTTTATATTCAAATGTGATTTGAATTCTAGACAAATGATTGTTGATTCATGCTCGAGAGGTGAAAATTAGTCAAGACGGACGAAATGATAAAAAATCAAACTTTGACATTTTCAAGTCAAAATGTTACTTTTGACTTAAAAATATCAAAGTTTAACTTTCACTTGAATGGTCAAATGACCATTCAATTAAGATTAGTGGAAAAATCTAACATTTTATTGGATAATTTCACTTGGGATAAGTGGCTACATTAGATGTAAACATCTAGCCCACTAAGTTTCACTAATAGTTAGTGGAATGTTAGGTGTTGAGATTTAATAAGCTAATTACATGCAAAATATGTTTTTCAATAGTTAAAAAACTTCTGCCAATTTTGTAATTTAGAACGACAATTTTCTCTCAACAAATTATTTCTCTCCCTAATCTCAAACCTAAGTTCTTTCTCAATTTTTCAATCTTGCTCTCCAAATTTCCTTCACTTAACGAGTTCCACAACCCGATTCTAAGTTTGAAGAATAGCGGGTAAACTCTAATGGTGATCATGGATTCGTGTTCATGAGGAGATTACAAGAATTGAAGAGCTTTAAAGGTATGTCCTTCCTTTAACCCTAATTTCATTTATTTAGGATAGTCTTGAACCATGTCAATTACTAAATAGCTTAGTTGTTATTAGAGTAAAATTGATCCATTATTTCTACTCTGCATGTCTCGTGTTCCATCATCAAGACTCATCAAACAACCTAGAATGTTAGTTTACTAAATTTAGGTTAATAATAAAAAAACTAATAATCAATAACACTTTATTAATAATAGTCAAAAGATTACATTTACTATCTATGAATTTTAGGACATAAAACTCAAAAATATAGTTAGCAGCTTTGTTGAGATCAGGAGATTAAAGACACATCTACCTAACTTCGACATGTAAATTTTATTTTACTAATCAAAGAACATGTAAATTTGCTCGTATTTGAACAATTACATTGGTATATCAAAGATATAGTTGTTATTCGTTTTGATGTAACTACGACAAAATGTATTGTTTTAATATTTTTTAGCATATTAATGTAGGGTTTGGATAGGTTTTTTTAGTATATTTCATGACCGTCTGATTTCTATTTATTTTTTATTTTATTACTATACGATTTTTTTACAATTGTCATGTGATTACTGTATGATTGCATGATATTAGATACATTGTGATTTCTTTTCGATTTTTATTTGATTCTTCATGTTATTTTCTTTAGATATTATGCATTAGATTTATGGTTTCAGGTTTATTATACTTTGTGATTTTCATTAGACGATATTTTGAAGTACATTGCAGTTTTTATTTGATTATCATGTGATTGAAACCTTATTTTGTGATTTTTATTAAACCTATCAAATATGCGAAAAAAATATAAGATGATCATATGACAATCAAAAGACAATTAGATGACTGACTAATTGACAAAATTAAAAGGCTTTCATATGGTAATTGGATTAAAATCAAATCACTATAAAAGGTTACTATATATTATACTAAGAATTAGACACGATGGATCTCTTTTAATATTATAATTAGCAAACACGAAGGTTTGGTACTTTAAAAATCTAATTTGGTGATTCGACATTTGATGTTGACAAAAGAGATAAATTGAATTCACACGAAGTTAAGGAAAATAAATAAATAAATGTAGTTGGCTTGCAATCTCTTACATTCCTTAGCTCGATTGTTGGTAAATTTTGTGAAGTAGTACATTTTTAGTTTTATATTTAAAAAAAAAAAAAACTCGTAAATTTATTTTTCTCGGTCAATTTCAACCAACCTCAACATCGAGATTCTTCTCAAACTTTAAAAAACCGTTTCAACATAATTTCTCGATCCATCCCGGTTGAGATCGTCACTAAGATTGTGGATTTTGTTTTTAAATTTCAAAATAAAGGGTATTCTCAAATGTTCAAAATACCCTTAAAAGCCCAAACATTAGAATATCGACATTTTCACCACACCTTGTTGTTTTCAAATTGAAGGGCTGGGCAATCCTTCTCGAATTTAGAGTCGTTCATGCTTTTCCTATCCTCAAAATATAACCTTCTTAATCAAAGAGCCTTGTGTCTGTTTAAATTATATTCTCACGTTTGGGTCATACCCCTATTATGTCAAAGTCCTCCCACCCAAAGGAGACGTTCTCACCCAGTAACTTAAAACTAATTGTGTTCTTTTACCCCTCCTCGACCTTTCTCAACAAAATGTAATGACAGAGAGGTCCATTAAACACCAACTTCACATCCAAGAAGTGTTCAAAGATGATTTTCTAAACATGTGAAGTTGCTCGAGTGTTAACTTGTTTTTTTTATACTTGACATGGTCTTCGATAGATGTGAACAACAGGTCAAGTTTGCAAGGAAGAAGTTCTTTGAATCAACTTTGGTCACAAAAGGCGTATGCAAAACACAAAAAATTGAATAAAATAAGTATTTTGTGGGTTAATCTCGCGACAATCTTGAGAAATTATCAAACAACATTTCACCGGGATGCCACACGATTAGGGTTTTACATGCATTATGTTTGGTAATCTTGATCCAATCTCGGGTGAAATTGACCTTGAGATTACCCTACAAAAAGCATGTGAAACTCATATGATCTTAGAACTTCTTCAACAAATCTTGGGAAAAATTAATAAAATCTCGACCAAGATTCATTATCTGCACTTACCAAGATTGATGAAAAGTCGAAAATTCTTTGAAGAAGTTCGAAATAAACAATAACATCAACTCAAATTAACTCAACATCTCAACAATAACTACATCAAAACACCAAAACTACATAATTTTCCATCTGCCTCATATTTCAAACTAAAAATTTAAAAACAAACTAAACAACGAAAAATATAAACTAAAACAAAGTAACTCCCTTTGATTGATTTGAGTTCAAGAATGACTTATTTAAATTTGGGGAAGCAAGAATCAGTGAAATTCGAAAGATTTGAAAGTGTTCTCGCTCAATTCTGTACTGAATGAGAAAGGTTTCGAGAGTTTAATGTGTTTTGTTGTTAAAGATTGATTTTATTAGAAGAGTTTTTCAAAATTTGGAAAGAATGTTGGAGTCGTTGTCAATTGACGGACAAAAACAAAATTAATTTTCCAAAACCATACTATTAATGAGATAGTTGCAAATTTAGCAATTAAATTTAAAATAATTAAGTATATAACATTTTAAAAAAATTGCAAATGTAGTAAAATTTGTCAAATTCTATCAATGATAGATCATGTTGTAAAAATTGGTCTATCACTTATAGATCATACGAGTCTATGAGTGATACAAGTCTATCAACTATAGTTTTGTTTTATTTACAATTTTTTTTAAATGTTGCTATATACTTAATTATTATTCATAAAATGTCTCCATTATAATTACCCAATTTTATAATATAAAATCAAAATAATGACGAAGCTTTAGCAATTTGTTCGTAATTTTCGATTTCACGCTTAAGAGTTTTAATTTCACGCCGCCTCAATCATCTCTCTCTAACTCACCTTCTCGTTTCGGGCTCTCATCTCACGCCGTCGCCGGCGTTCAATCTCTCTCCTTCTCAGTCTTCGGTCGTCTCTCCTTCTCAGAAGTCTCTCAATCTCCCATCTTTCAATCTCCGATCGTCGCTCGCGCTCGGCTCTCTCTCACCATGGCGTTGCAGGACTAACCAATCGGATTATTTTTCTCAAGGTAAATAACTTTTTGCTCCAGTTGGAACTTTTGGATGACATTTATGACCATATTTGAACAAGATCTATTCTATTGATTGTAGACATTTTGCCTTTGCTTTGGTAGTTTTATCATTTATTATCTATTGGGTTTCATTCCACTTTGTTTGAGAGGGGAGATTGGGAAAAACATTAAGTCAAATTGTCTTCGAAACTTACACTCTTATTTTCACTTAAAATAATGCAACCCGATGACCCAACCCAAGAAATAATGTTTGAGGCAGGATCACTATATTTTGAAAGATTGTATTTAGTAAGTATTTAGGAAGCATCTTAAGAGTTTGATAGAAACAATCATAATTTTTAAGTTGTTTTCATGGTCAAAGTGTCACACATAGAGTTGTAATTTGTAGTTGGTTATGAGTTTAAAAGTCACATTTAAGATACTTTTTAGGTTGGTTCGAGAGTAAAATGTATCACTTACACATTTTAAAGTTATGTTGAGATTTGATTCACAGTTTTACGTTGGTTGATTTTTGAAGGCATACTTAAGTATTTTAAAATTGTTTTGAGAGTTAAGTGTCACTTATACACTTTTAACCTTTTTGGCTTCAGCTATCACATTGACTTTGTTCGGAAAAGTATTTCTTTTCCACTCGGTCACAACTTGGAGTTTTTGAATTAAAGTTTAAGGTTATTTTGGTCGAGAACATTCCCTCTGAACCTTTTTGGTTTCAGCTGAGGTTTTCAACGAAATTATAATATTAAAATCTCGTTCTTATTGTTTTAGGGACATATCCAATAGTTTAGTAGCTGTTTAGGACGTCTAGTAAGTAGAATTCTACTTGCCGAAATTTTTTGTTGTGTCTTAGCATACTTCATGTTTTACTTATTTCATTAGAGTATATGCTTTATGATGATTTTTGAGCTGAATGTGTGATAGATACCTACATTTAGATAGGGCTAAGGGTAGTTAGTTATATAAGGCAGTTAGATGGTTATAAATAGGGAGGTGGGGAGGGAAGAAGGGCATGAAGAATTTGGTGAAGTTAATGGGCTGCAACACTCCTTGAAAGAAAGGAAGGGCAGAGGGTTAGGGTTTTTTTACTTGTTTGTTCTTTAATATTGTAATTTTCTGTTTGAGATATCAATAAAAGAGAAACACTATATCAGTGTTCTATCAATGTGTTGCTGTGATTTTGGATGTTAAAGCATGATGAGTTGTTAAGTAGAATTCTACTTGCCGAATTTTTTTGTTGCGTCTTAGCATACTTCATTAGAGTATGCTTCATATGCTTTATGATGATTTTCGAGCTGAATGTGTTGCTGTGATTTTGGATGTTAAAGCATGATGAGTTGTTAAGTTACAAGAGTATTGTGGTGATGAACATACTTATATGTTGACTTTTTTGGGAAAAGTATAACTTCTTTTAAGTTGTCACTGAGTGTGTGTTTAAATGTGATAATAAAGTATAGTCTAAGTCTAGAAGGCATGTTTAGGTTATGCAGGGCAGCCTATTTAGTGTTAGTTTGGGGTATGGGTATTTGTTAAGCCCCCAATCATCCACACGTACCAGAGAAAGGGAAAACGAGGAAAAATGGGGAGTATTGGTACGGAAGTGAATGTTGGCACAAAAATAAATGGTTACTCGAGCGGGGGCCATCTTTGAGGGGTTTATGAGTGGTTTTGGAAATTATTTTGAGGTTTGATCATTTTGGAAGCTCTTGAGACTTTTGGAGAGGGACGCAGCTCTTGAATTCTGCCCTATCTTCTCTTTATGTTTTTCTTCCTTCTTGTTCTTAGTCTTGTGCTGTGTTCTTGCTTTATATGAGTATTTGAGATTACCTTGTAGTTGTTGGACATTTTTCATTGAATATCATCTTCTGAAGTGATTGTTACTGTTTAGAGTTCTTGTTGGGTATTTTTCTGAGTGCAGGGAAGTCAATACTTAACAGTATTTTGATTGTGTTTGTAAATTGTAATGGTTGCTTTGCTATATATCCCACACCTTGTCCTCAAGGTGTGTTTGAAGGGCGATATAATGTGAGGTTTGATCATTTTGGAAGCTCTTGAGACTTTTGGAGAGGGACGCAGCTCTTGAATTCTGCCCTATCTTCTCTTTATGTTTTTCTTCCTTCTTGTTCTTAGTCTTGTGCTGTGTTCTTGCTTTATATGAGTATTTGAGATTACCTTGTAGTTGTTAGACATTTTTCATTGAATATCATCTTCTGAAGTGATTGTTACTGTTTAGAGTTCTTGTTGGGTATTTTTCTGAGTGCAGGGAAGTCAATACTTAACAGTATTTTGATTGTGTTTGTAAATTGTAATGGTTGCTTTGCTATATATCCCACACCTTGTCCTCAAGGTGTGTTTGAAGGGCGATATAATGTGAGGGTACTAATATGCTAAGCTTCAACACAACCTGCAAAACTAATAAAACCAGAACACATAACAACCAGAATTCTGGGAGGAAGCTATTGTATTGAATTCTTTCAACACCACAAAATAGTTCTTCAAATGATACCAGCCAAATAAGAGGGCTGTCCTCTCCCTAATGAACAGAGTTCATTCAAAATACATAACAAAGATGATAACCAACCCTAGTACAAAACACCCACATATATATTCCCTCCCCTTTTCTGCCACATTGTTCTAGGATCACTGACCTCTCTAACTAGTAACTACCATGTTGTCTATGTGGAATTTCCCTTTTTACACTTCTTCTTATACACTTGAGTAACGGGTGACCTAGCATAATAGTGGTACTTTTGGAACAGTAGTAGAGTAAGGGTGTAATGGTAATTAGATAGAGGTAGTTTCGTTATAAATAGGAGTTAGGTTTTGTAGGAAGGGAGGTCATATTTTGGTAGGTTAGTCCATGGCGGGTTGATCGTGGGAGAAAGACAACCCTCTCGAAAGGCTATTAACATACATTATTATTTTTTCATTGATGCTGCAATGCTATCTTTTGTGTTTTTCATATATTTTTCTGTGTTGGATACCCAACACTTTAGTTTATACTTTGAGATCCTAATATGATCCTACTTTGTGATCTAAGCGCAGAAGTTTTTGATTTGAGGAAATTCCATCTTTTGATTCAAGTAATCAGAAAACTCACAAGTTGTTATTATGGGCAAACCAGTCTCCCGGTAAGGCCGTATTCTTTGAGTTATCTTCTCTTATGTGTAGCTTCTTATTTCGTTTTCATCAATCCTAAGTTTCTTTATCCATTGTCCATGAAGGTCGGATGTGAAATCTAAAGCTGAACGCAAATTTGAGAAGAAGGTCCAGTTTTATGAGAGTGAGTTCGGATTTCTGACATTAACTTGATGGTGTTTGTTCCATAAGTTGCTTCACTGTCCTTGTTTCAAAAAACTATTCATCTATTGATTCTATCTGATTTGAAATAACTGGAGCTTCTCTTTTAAAGAAATATTATTTGAATACAGAAATATAGATTAACAAATGACAAAACATATTTGATTGCATACTGCTAATGTGATGCAAATTGCAAAAAATGCAGACCTAAATTGGCCACCTAGTGCAGGTTATCAAAAGAATACAGGCCTAATTTTACTTCAGTTGTCAGTTTTCATTCTAAAACTTGTTCTAGTACTTTTTCAAAGCAAATACCAATGTGTTTCAGTTGATTTTTTGATTTCCGAATAAATGAAAGGTCACCTTTCAGAATTGCCAATCAAGTTATATTTCAATACCATTTTGTTGTTTAGTATCTTCAATTTAACTCTAGGGATGTTTATTTTCATTTTTGAGCGTTGTTTCTGGTATCATAAACAATTACATGTTAAATCTGGCCACATGCAGGAGTTGGAGAAACTATTACTACCTTGAATGCTCAAAAGAGTATTACTAAGGTAAAATTAGATATTCATTCTATTACTTTGCGGCTCTATATTTCCTCACTAATTATGGCCATTCAGTTTTCTTATTATTCCTTTTCATTTTTGTCATTGATGGCTTTTAATACTCTTCCTTTTTTATTATGTGAATAGTTCTCGAACAATCTTTTGTTTCTCCTTTTTATCTTTTAAACTAACTGTAGCTATAATCTTGTACGACATAAGCACAATCAACCTCATGTATCCATTATAGTTAGTGCCATCTAATAATAGTTTGTGTCAAAGTTAAGCCAAGCTTTTTTTTAATATGACCAAACGTTAGAAGGTTATACATTAATCATGGAACCACATAAACACCTATATGAGCTCTGTCAACTTTATGCTCTGTACATAATATATAGATAAAACCAATATAATACTAATAATTGCATGAGTCCTAGGTTTAGATCTCATGCATTTATTTTTAATTTTTCCTTCATTGATATAAATCCTCCTGCCAATAAAATTTATTTATCCGTCACTACACATAAACATAGTTACAAGGGTTTATTGGTATACCCTGAAAATTTCATCCTCTACTATGATGAATTTGACGTGGAGTGCTTCAATCTTTCTACTTTACTTTTAAATTTTAACATTTGAAAATAGTCATTTTAGTTACTAGCATAATTGCTGGTTCAATAATATGAAGTGATTGTCAATAACGAGGAACTTAGGAATTGGCTATAGTTAGAATAGGAGCATTTTGATTGGTTCAGTGTTCTAATTCCTTGTACAAAGTATCCCCCTCCCCCTCAAACCCCCCCCAAAAAAAAAAAAAAGAAAAAGGAGAGAGAATAATTGATGCATTTTTTGTCACCATGCTTTCATTTTGCTCTTTTAGTAATATTCTAAAGTTGAATATATGTAACAGAAGAAAAACCATCGAAGACGTAAAAGAGACTTGAAGGCTTTTGATCTTTCTACACTTTCAGAGTTTCTTCCTGGATTGGAGGCGACAAAACAAAAACCTTCTGCAGCCGAGTTAAAACTAAATTGCAAGTCTAGGCTAAAATTCATGTAGGTTGCTTGTTACTTGTTAGCAATTATTTGACATGTTTTACAATTTATCCTTATTTTATGCATTATTGTAATGATGGTTCATTTTATCAGATTGAAGGAGAGAAAGCAAATGGGTACTGTTCTTAATCACCCTGTGTTTCAGGCAGACCCATTGAGAGCTGTTCAGCTACATTTAGAGGGCACACAACCAATTGAGGAACCGAAGAAAAAGAAAATGAATAAAAATGGGAGCAAAAAAAGGAAAGAGAAGAAGTCAAAAGCCTCGGCAAAACCTTCATCTATGGAGATGTGACTAATCTTCTTTTGCCATGTAAGCCTCTTTGGTAAATACTTACATGCTCATTTTGATCCGTGAGATTAACTTGTTTGTTATCATTAACAAGTTGATCTCGCTTGAGCTTTGAATTTTCTCCTGGAATCAGATTCCGGTAGGCAATTCTTGTTTTTGAATGCATAGGCAACCCACCTTCATTTTGTTTGTTTATAGATAGGAGCAGCTCCCCTGCAAACATTGTCATGATATTTTAAATATTATCTTTGACTGAAATAATGGTCTATTTCTTCTTCTATAAAAGTACAAAAAAAAGAATAAAAAATCAAAAGGTCTAATGTACAAATAATTCTTCACCCTCTCTATCAAACTAGAAAGAAAAGAAGAATTGGGTGGTATAAGGTTTGTAAGTTGGTATTCTCCTCATTTCCTTCAATAATTATGTTTACATAGCTAATTATCACCCAATTCCAATAGTAAGTAATGGGTATGAGTTTTTAATATTTTCTTTTTTAGGCGTGTTTAGGGAAATGTCTGATATAATATGGAGGGTTAGAGTTATGATAAACTTAGGATTATGATAAGATGTGTTTGGGGAAGGGTTAGGGACAAAATGTTATGATAAGATGTGTTCGGAGAAGAGTTATGTGGGTAGGGTTATGGTAGTCTTATGATAAGATATCTTTGGGGGAAGAGTTATATGGGTAGTATTACGAAATTTTTTATTTTTTAAAATTTATATTATAGATCTAATACACAAATTTTTATACTTAATTTACTCCATCGTCTTGATTTTTGTAAAATAATTTGCCTAATTTTCTTTAGATGTGATGCTCATTCTCAACATTTTTTTAGTAATCCTTATTTGCGAATAACTTATTTTTTTAAAAAATTCATATTCTAAATCTAATACACTAATTCTATGCTACTTTTAAAATATCAACTTTAATTTTTATTCTTTGTAACTGTGGTTTATATACTTTCAAAATATTCATTTTAGCAATAATTATTGGGTAAAAAAATCATGAACCTACCATCCCTATAACAATATGTTTCTTATGTTAATTTAACAAAACTTAATTTAATAACCAAAATAACATTATGAAAGTGGCGAAATATAGACAATCACCTTTAGGTTTGTTGAAATTACGGCCTCCATTAATTTTTAATTTAATAAAAAAATCTTATAGTTTGCTAATTGTTGTAATCAATTTATGGCAATTTGTTAAAACTATACCATTGAATTGAATCAAAATAATCTTAATTGAACTATACCATTGAATTGAATCAAAATAATCTTAATTGGTATAGAATCAAAATCTTAATTTCATAAATATATTGATGTGAATTCTTATTGATTGAAAGTAATTAAATTTCATAAATATATTGATGTGAATTCTTATTGATTGAAAGTAATTAAATTTTTAATTGTGTAATTTACAATAAATTATCTAATTCAAGAGTAAAAGAAGAAATTAAAATTTTAATAATATAATTGTACCAAATTTATAACTTAAAAATAAGTGTTTTTAAAATAAAAGTAACAAAACTCATAAGTTTATAGAAACTATAAATAAAAAAAGAATTAAATAGTATTTAAACTTAAATGGATTAATTAAAAAAGAGAAAGAGTTGAGAAATAGTTGGAAAAGAGGTAAGGAAGGGTTGAGGGGAGAGGTGAGAGGTGAGGGATAAAACTAGGGTTACCATGACCTTCCTCAAAACATGGGTTGAATTATATAATCCAATCCCTACCCTAAACACACCCTTAATCTTTTACACAGCTCCTACCACGTCAACTTATATCCATCGTTTTTCCAACAAATAAATAATTAATAAGAGGAAATTTGTCAAAAGATAGTACATTTTACTTAATATTTTACTTAATATTTTGTAAATAGAAAAATCTAGTGCAGTAAATTGTTCTTTAGTGATTTTATTCTATAAATAGTTTGTCAATTTTTTTTACTTTTTTTTTAAAAATCATAAACAAAATCTCTTTCTTAAATTTTTTAAATAATTTACATTTTTATCTCCAAAATTTTGTACTAAGTAATAATTTTTATAACCTTAGTCCACAACAAATTAATCTTTATACTTTCATATTTGAAACAGTTTAGAGGTCTAAACCTCGAGAAGAATTAAACTAATTTCTATTGTCACGTAGTTGTTAATTTTAGGCAATTAAAGGAGCATTTGAGACGATGAAAGACTTATGAGAGGATAAAGATTATAATACTCTGCATATGGAGTGTTGTATGTTATTATAGTTTACGTTTGAGGTCCAGGCTATTATAGTCTGTTTTCATCGTTTGCTTTTGGATATAGACTATTATAATTAACGCAAACGATTATAATTTGGATTTTTTACTATTATTTTGACATATTTACTATACATAAAATACACATTTTTCTAAAATTAATTTTATTAAGTTTTGTAAATTATAATATTCATTTAATATTGAGTTTTCCACTGCACAGCAAATATGAATATCCTTTTATATGTAATTTTATAAATATGATGAAGAAACTATCAAAATTGGACACGTGTCTCATACACGTAATTAGGTTTCTAAATTTTTACATAATTTCACTTTCTGTTTCTACCAATCATATCTCACTTCATCCTAAATTAAATTATCAATTTTTATAAGTTACCATATGGACTAACATCTCCAATTCTCAAATAATCCTGTAATTCTTTTTAACAGAACGACAAATACACATTTTCATTGTTTCATGTATAAATTAATTAATACTCAATAATCAATTAATTCTCATCATTTTACATAATTAGTTTTTATTGACCACAAATTCTCTCTTAAAATGGTATAGAAAAAATATTATACCGAAACGAGAAAATTCTATTTCTTTAATAGAATAATTATTATGTAAACTAAATATGAAAATAAAACTTCAGAATAATAATATTAAAGCATAATTTGACAATTTCTTCGACCCTTAAAATTCATCCTCATGAGGTTTTTCTATTAGAGTTATTCTTTTATTCTATTTTCAAAAATTCAAATGCATTCATTCTAAAAATAGAACTCAATTTTAATTTATTTTTCTGAGTCTTAATATTAGCATTATTAATATTTAAATAATTTTTTAAAATAAGCCATAAGATTATAAAAATGTGAACTATATATAAAAAATATGTAGAAAATATTTCAATGACGCTTATAATAAAGGTTAACTAATTCCATCCATTGATGTTTTTCTTATTGTTTTAAATGAAACCTTACTTGAATTTTTTGTGATAATATAAACACTTTCATACACATACCACAAAAAAGTGATCTAATAATTATTAACCCCTGAGACCAAAATTATTATCAATTAGTTGATGAGTAAAACACCCATGTTCATTTCATTTACACAAACCTTCGTGAAAAATGATAACAATAGAATCAAAAGTCCACTTTAAAAATCAATGATAAAGAATTAAATAAAAAGAAAGAAGATGAAAATTGACTGAGTCTAACAAGTAAATGTCAATATCAATTTGGGAGTGAACAACTACAAAATAATACAAATCACTACTTATTACTGAACTCAAAAGCTATAGAGGAGGAAATTAGAGATGCCATGATGAATTTTGGAAGTAGAAGCTGCAGTGGCATCATAAAGAAGAGTGATAGAATAGTTTTAACCAAATTTATATTTCAAGCCCTTGTGCTAACTCTGCCCTGCATGTTGCAGCCAAAAGAAAGTGTGCAGAAGAAGATCAAATGGCAAAATACATTTTTTGAACCCATAGTTTCACAGGAAAAGCACTTCAAAAGTTCTAAAGCAGTGAAGAAATAGAATTGCTTGCTTACCTTACCAGAATAAGCTCCATATCCCGAGTAGCTGTAGCTGAAATTCAGTACAAAATGTTATTGGTATATCTTTTGTAAATGAAAAACAACAATGTACCACAATGAATTGAGAGACATGAAATGATGGTGCTAACATTCGAAAGCTCTGGTGTGGGAAATTAATGGTAGCATGAATAAGGGCAGGAAGATCACACAACAAGTAATGCAAATTTCAAAATTGTCACAAATTACACAAACCCAACCAAACAATAGAACAGCCCTAGAACAGAAACACAAAACATAAAAGAGAATTAAAACATATGCCATACT
Organism: Cucumis sativus; assembly: GCF_000004075.3. Taxonomy (NCBI): domain Eukaryota; kingdom Viridiplantae; phylum Streptophyta; class Magnoliopsida; order Cucurbitales; family Cucurbitaceae; genus Cucumis; species Cucumis sativus. The sequence goes on from NC_026658.2 coordinate 19,678,935, forward strand.
TGGACATGATAAACAAGAAATCTCTCTGTGACGAAGAATTGGAAGAAAGAGATTGATTATGGGAGTAGAGAAGAGGATTGACTTAGGAAGAAAATAAAAGGGAAAAAAATTTGTTGCGTGTCTTATTCTCTTTGGAGTTCATATTTTCGTTACAGAAAGATAGGTGAAGAAAGGGAAAGAACATCCAAAGAACACACTTATGAAAGTCCGCAGTCCTCTTAAACTTAGCAGTAGGTCGAGCTATTCAAATTGCGTAGTGGGCATTGTAACCTCAAATTTAACATGGAGTCGTGCGAAGCAAAATTTACAAATGTTATCGAATATCTAGAAAATTGGTTTCTTAAAACCCAAGAGAAATTTCCACTTCGTCTTCCAATACGAACTCACTGTAGCAATGATCAGATGGACTAGAGGCAAAGAGACGTCGTGCGTGGTGTTTGTGCGCTTGCAATCGTCTTCCTCGTGGACGTTTCTTCCTGCTTTATGGTCTATCGGTGCTTAATTGGGTCTATTCGACCGACTTCCGTCAAGGTTTCTTCCACTTTTGATTTTGTTAACAATGGTGGTTTTTCAAGAGTGGGGAGCACAACGAAGAGTGTTGCCGAGGAATTGTTCAATTGGAGCTGTGGGGAGATGCTGTGAAATGGGGTTGTGATTTTAAGCTCAATTCGTCGAGAGAGTGTTGTTTGGCTTGCAAAGCCATGTGTGATGATCAAAGTAGATGTGTTGGTGTGATTCTTGGATGTTCTGTGATGTCAAGAGAGAGATTCTCATTCATATTTCACAGTGAAGAAGTTTTTCACAAAATCAAAAGAGATGAAAGGAAGTGTGAACATCTCTCCTCTGTATGATGAATAAGAATTTCTCCATTTCATTTTCTACGAAGACTATTCTCTCTTATGGAGTCCACACTTGGAGGCATTCATAATTCTCAAGGAGCTTCCAGCTCCACCGACGAGAGGGAGTGGTCGGCAACGAGTTTGGAGTACCATTCGACAGTGAGAAAATGGCATGAAGAAATTTTATCAGCCGAGTTTGGAGTACCATCCTGAGTTGAATCATGTACGTGACTCTCTCTCAGTCGAGATTGTGGTGTTCGAAATTTTGGGTAAGTTGTCAAATTTTAGAAGAAATTTTCTCCTATTTAATTGATTATTTAATACTAATTTATGCATTATAGTTATTTATAAATTTAGCAATTTTAATGGATAATAAGTAAGTAAAATAAAAGGTACAAATGATAATTTATTCATTGCATGATTGGAAAATATAATGCATAAGAAGTTTTGATTAATTGACTTGATGTGACACATTTATTTGGTAAATATTTGGGCATAATAAATTGAAGGTTAATAATATAAATAAACCAGTGAACAACTTAGGAAATGGTGATGAAACACCAACCAAATGCACTTAGTGCCTTGGTTGCTTCTTATGAAGGCCCTAACCCTTGCCCTAACCCTTCTGCATATAAATTTGCCAAAGAGTGGTAAGAGGAACAATATATTATAAGGACATGTCTTGAAAAGGCAACCAAACAAATGACGAAATGGGTAAATTAAAAGAGATGATCGAAGGAGTACCAAGTGGGTGACAAAGTAATAATAAAATTCCTACCAAACCAATTCAAGTCACTTTGCAAGGCACACACAAAGGCTTAATCCAAAAGATAAGAAGACTCATTTCTTATCACGGAATGAGTGGGAAGAACAACATATCGTCTCAGTTTACCATAAAAGATATCTTTCATGTGAGCATGTTAAAGCCTTTCTATGAAGACATAGAAAATCCAAGTTAGAGTGAACCCTCTCAGCTTCGATTTTCATAGAATCAAAATTCAATAAAAAGGTTAAAGAAATGTTGGTCGAACAAACGATAAAGTGGAGGGCAATTACCATCTACATGAAATACTTAATTGTATGGGATGGTTAGCCTAAAAGCGTGACAAGTTAGTTGGAAACATGATAACTTACTTTGGCAATTCTTGGACAAAATTGAATAATTCAAGCCAAGCGTAATAAGGACATTGCGAGATTGAGTTGAGGAGGGTGTCACACCTCAAAATAAGCCCCACAATAATGAAAACATTTTTGCAAGACTCCCCAGCACAACCAAGGAGTAGTTTAATCATGCCCCGACAAAGTCCAAAGGCATCAGGAGTAGCTCGTGCTATCGCAAGTCCTACACAACCAAGGTCATATGCACATGGCCAAGTGCGTGGGGATGTGCGCGACCATGCAGTGCACACGACTATGTGCATATGACCAAATGATGTGTGTGCCTATGATGATGTGCGAGTTCCTTATGATTATACCCTTGTTCAAGTGACTCCAAAAAATATGTAGAGACTTTAGAAGCTTCTAGAATGTGCGCAACAAGTTCTGGAGTTGCACATATGTTCTAGGCATGTTTGGAAGGCCCTAGATAGGTCCACACAACTCTAGACGGTGCTTGGTGGTTCTAGAATGCTCGTGAAGGCTCTAGACAAGGCTAGAAGACTCTAGAACATAATAAAGTGTGATGAACTAGGCCCAAACCTATGATCACAATCAAAAGGCAACCAACACTAGAAGTATCTGATGGCGTCTAGAAAGTTCTTTTATAAGTTAGAATGCTCGTAGAATCATTTGGTAAGTTATAAAATGACAATCAATGACCATCTAAAGGTAGTTAAAGGCCATTATGTCGGTTAGGCTTGTCTACAAATAGCCCAAAAGGGGCGTTTGTAACCATCTATGTGAAGCATCGATAAAACTCATTCAACCATTCTCTCAAACTCTTTTACTCACTTTGGCTGTTCTCTCTCATACTCTCACAAACTTCTTTGTGCCCTAGCAATTCTAAAATCTCTAAAGACTTACTTTTGTGCTCTTTAGATAACAAGGACACCTTTGTGTTGCACGCCTATAGGCACTGTGCTCTAAAATGTGTAACAATTGCTAATGTAAGTGTAGCCTAACTGACATTTGTATATTTTCAAAGACAAAAGTTTCTAAGTTTAAATTCTCCCACCTCTAAGTTGTACTTAAAAAGACCTTAATTTTTTTTTTTAACAATTACAGTCCATATCATGAAAATTGTATCAATTTTACTAAGTAACCATTTAAATAATTATTATTGGATCTTAAATATACTTTTACCATAAAGACTAGATCGTGGGAAAATATAAAGCATAAAAACTAAATAGTATGAATAAGGATCAAACTTAAGAAATTGTGAACTTTAGGACACAAGGTAAGAAGTTGATGATGTATAAATCAATACTTTATAGTAGTGGGACCTACCAATTCCTTGGGTTTTAAGAGTGCAATTTACAACTCCTACTTTACAACTCTTATTTCACAAGTGCTTGGGCTAAACACACTCTAAATTGATATTTATTAAAGTTGGAGTCTTAATTCTTACCAATTTAAAAGTAATGGAAATAAATGGAAAAATTGTCAGAAATAGCACATTTGAGTTTTCCATTTATAAAACTAGCACCTTTTATGAAAAATATTTTAAAAAGTTCTTCTAGGTCCGTTTGGACAAGATTGATTGCCGAGATTTGGTTAAAAAATGAACTTTTTTCAACTTATCGATTGTTTTGTTCCTTCATTTATCTTGGTAGAGATCATGGCGAGTTTCTATTAATCTTTTCTAATGTTCTCAAATATTATACCAAACCCTATATATTTTTTATTTTCTAAGGGATCTTTAAAAAATACAACAAAACAGCAAAATATTTACGAACAATTTTGAAAACGAAAAAAAGCCCACAGACCCACAATGTAAAATACCAAAAATGCCCTCGTTAAGATGACACCCACACACATAATATATTTGGTAATCATTTAGATTTTGGTTACACAATCGTTTATATTTGGCTACCAAAATCTAAACAATTTTTTTCAAGACTTTTTGGTACACGAATGTTTAGATTTGATCGTTTAGATTTGACTATCAAAAAATAATTAACTTTTTTTTTTCAGATTCTTTGATAGTCGATCATTTAGATTTGGTTACACGATCGTTTAGATTTGGCTAGAGACTTGTTTAGATTTGACTACACAAACCTAAATCATTTTTCCAAGATTCTTTGATATACGATCGGTTAGATTTGACCGATCGTTTAGAATTTAAATGTGACTACATGGGTACCAAAACCTAAATCTCATACCAAGTCTAAACAATCTTGTATCAAATTTAAACGACATTGTATCAAATTTAAACGATATTGGTATCTAGTTTAAACGACCTTGTACCAAATTTAAACGATTTGTTAGTGATAATGGTCTATCTCTGTCTATTTGAGATAGACAGCTGATCATTTAAATATTGGTGCACGATTGACGATTGTTTAGATCCTATACCAACATCATTTAAATTTTGTGCCAAGAAGAAAAAAAGAAGATGAGAAATGAAGAAATTATGAAAGAGAAAATAAAAAATTTGATAAATATTTACCTAAATAATCATACTATTGTAAACTAGTGAGGAAATAATAATATGAAAAAATCAATAATGTGAAGAGGAGATAAATAGATCACAAACAAGAAAAAGAAGTGACAAGTCGTTCACATTAGTCAAGAGCAAATCTGAAATTTATAAAAATATCATGAGATTTTTTTACTATGTTACTCGAGATTTAAATATTCTGGTGTTTTGTTTTATTTATGAAAATTAACTTTAAAAATAATAACTTTAAAAATTTAAATATCTTATCTAATGATTTTCTTTTTCTCAAAATTTAATCTTTTTTCAAAAATTTCTTTTTCCAAAATTTAAAAATCAAATGCAGTCATCTATCTAAAAATCGATATATTCATTTGGAACTTGAGCAATTCATATCATCGTCGAAATAGAAATTGACTTAAACAATTTGAAAATTACATAGGATTCCAATATAATATTTGACAAATAACTGAATTTAGAATAATTTTGAAAGTATATAAGATTTGGAAAATTTTAAAAAAATTCTTAAAATCTGAATGGATGTATCCCGAACACCAAAAAAAGAATTGATTTTTTAACTAAATCTTGGTGGTCAATCTTGTTTAAGATGGATAAAAAAACAACTATGTAAACAATTTAAAGAAGGATGCAAGTTTTGAAGATGAAAACTTAAACAAGGTAGTTCGACAATTATCTAAATAAAAGGTTAGAACCTAATGTGCAACGCTACATTATTCTTTCATGAAACTTCACAATTATCACCTTAACGTTTCTTGATTCTCGTTAATGAAAACCTTTATATAAAATTCTTTCATTATATTTTTTTTGAAAAAGAAACCCTTCCAAAGCAATTTTTTCAAAGGAAACAGAGAGGTTTAGTATGTTAAGAAAACAGCATTTTGCTTCTTCAAACAAAAATCAATGAATAACTGTTTAGATATTTATTTATGAAAGGTTTTCTTCTTTCAGCCATCTGTCTTTTGAAAGAAGGGTAGCTACACGGCTCAACATTAACAGCTCCCATAAATTAGCATCACTAATGATAAAATTAGGAATAAAGTTGAAGATCCAAGAAAAGAGTCACTGTGAGGAGTAGAATAATTCAAATGAAAAAACCAAAAGTGACTGAATGAAATTTGGAGATAAATGAGCCGAAAAATTAAGAAGTTACTTGTTCAAGTGTTCTTTCCTTGTTCAAGTGTTCTTCCTCAAAGAGGACCGCCTTTCACTAGTTGATAACTGACCAGCCACAGCAGCATAAGATCTGAGTTTCTTGAGGATCGTCCTCTCGCTTACACGCAACATCAAAGAATGATACAACTTCCTATTATCTTGTATGCCACACAACGTCTCAAGGTCTTCTTCTAAATGACTTGAACCATGTAAAGCTTCACGCATATCTGCAAGTGACACAAGAGCTTTACGAACATCTTTGGTAAGCAAAACATCCTTCCTAATTTTTGAATCTTCAATCCACATGCTCTTTCCCTTTTGATACAACATAACACCACTAAAATTCCCAGAAACTGATATAGTTAGATCAAAGTGATTAAATGCATCCTCTGATAGCAACATTATGTATATTAATATCAGTAGTTCAGTTTGTGGTTCCCCATCGTATGATATTTCAAAATATTCAATGTTTTCATTATCACAACCATAATACTCCAACTTTCTCCATAATGATACTCTTGCTCTACTGTATCGCCTGGAAAATAGAGATGAACACCAATCAATAACTAGCTCCAAATCAATGTTCACGATATCGTATGGGTTATTTGCTTCTGTAAATCCATATCTGTGAAGCAAAGCAGCATTTCCCAAAGACCCATATGTATTGAACACCTAACGTGCAGCAGAGGAAACAAAAAAGTTATTCCAAACACTCTTAGACTGAATAATGTTTTCCTACCAACCATAAACAGAGATCGACAAGATCTAATTAAAAGATCATTGAAAGATTGAATTCTAACCTCATTGCCAGCTTTGACATTCTTCACCATAATCATCTCAAGCGTTGTAGGATCATCTCTGAGATCAGAAGAGTTTGAGTCAGTATCATCTGCATTGTTTGCCTCATTTTCAAGAGAATCTGATCCTACTTTATCCAGAGGAGAATTCCAGCATTTGGACTCGTCATCATATGGATGCACATCATTTAGTTGAGAAGTACTATCATCGGACTCAACGTCAGAAGACACCAAGGTAAAATGTACATCCTCAGCATTGGTCTTGTGGTTAAACCTGAATTCATTGAAATGACAGAGTGAGAAATCAAAAACTTTTTATTTTTCAAGGTCAAGTTTCTTCAATAACCCTCGAGCCACTCTTGGCTCCAAAATCAAAATAATTGTGGTTTATTGCTTGCTGTTAAAGCAGTTGAGGCTCATCCACAACAAGCAACTTCTTTAGCTATATTTTTTCAGCTTCTTAAGGCTTTTTCCTAGTGTTGCCTTATTAAATTCAATGATGAGTTTTCTGTTACGGATATATGCTTGTTAAGGCTCTTTCACAACAAGTAACTTCTTTGGTTGATCGTTTCAGCTCAGCTTTGTCTTAAGGCTCTTTCTTAGTGTTCTCTTTTCAGATTCTATGACGGATTTTCTTTTCAGAATATATGCCCCAATTGGAATTCTTAAAAAGATGCTAAGATTTAGAGAAAAATGTGTTGGACCTTAATGGCTTAAATGGGCAGAGTGCAGACAATGGCTTAAATAGGCAGAGTGCAGACAGTGGCTTAAACCATCGTTTCTTTTCTTTGGGGGGGTTACCCATTTGGCCAAACGTTTGAGAAGTGAGTGCCACTCACTCTATTGGCCATAGGTAAGCGGTGCACAGAACAGAAATTGCAAGGAAGTATATAAATTGATAACAATATAGAAGATGGATTAACTTACAGATCTGCCAAAGGGACCATTCCAAACCCATGAAAGTCATCAATATCGAAAGATCTAGACGAAATGAGGCTCCTTGCAGAAAAATATTGTTCAATGCCAAAAAATTCTGGACTGAACATCAGAGGTGCAGACATCATAAGAGGCAGGATATTCTCTTTCCAGTCCTCATACATAAGAGTCTTGTCCTCTTTCACCGTCTGCCTACATGTGTAAGAAAAATCATCTACATAGATTGCCACTTCACATTCACTGCATCATTACATTATGAAAACTTCATTTCTACAAATACAAAATAATGAACAAAAATACTTCAAGGAAGTGAAAACAAAGCCATATGACATTTAAGTATCTTCTTTTGCCAATTAAATTATTCCGGCTGGAATGTTCAACAGATTTATTATATAAAATTTAACTTGTATAAAAGCAACTGGGACTTTTGTATTATCTCACATACATCGCTCTCTCTCCAGCTAAAAGAACCCTTTCGAAAGATATAGTTATCACCCTTCAGTCCTTGACCTGTTGAGCATGGCCACCACTAAGGAATAGCGTATCGAAAGCTTCTTTCATCACCTTCTCTTAGCCTAAAAGAATCAAGAACTTGATTGTTGAAATCCCCTTGTGAATCAGAATGTCTTCCTGGTTAATAATCTGGAAAGACAATAAGAATAGTGGTGCAGTACTGGAGTTATGTTACAGACTTGCCAGGGATGCTAGTCTGTTTTTGGCTTATTCCCCCTGCTTTAATAGTTTTCTTTTAATATACGTATTGTCCGGACCTCAAGTAACCTCACAGAATAACCTGCTAGATCCCACAACATTTGGGTGCCAAGGAAATGAACCAATAGTGCATCAGTATAGTAGGAGAGGAAAGAATAGTACGGGCAAGGGAATTGTAAGGGGTGGGAACCACTCGGGAGAATAATACAAATATTCTCAGAGTGCATTGAATAAGTCAGACATTGGAAAGTATCTTCTTGGGAGTGGGAGATAGGGAGCTAGGGCTGATCGTCTGTGATTGTGCCCTAATTATTCTACTGTAATTCTACTGTTCGATCCATTACTACTACAATAAAGATTGATACCTTTCATATCAATATCAGAGCAATCAAACCTGGGAAAAAAGCATCCAATATGGCGCAGAAACAATTAGAGGAGAAGATTGACGCAAACAAAATCAAAACTTCGATGATTCGTGTGGAAAATCACAAAGTACCGAAGATGGAAGAATCCATGAAATCCTTATCGAAGAGCGTGGAACAACTTAATGAACAAGCATATAGTCAACAGCGTAGTTTTGAAGAAATGAAGAAGTTGTTGACAGATCTCTTGACTGAGATCGCACAATCGGGATTAATACACCTTTGAATAATGAACGAGGCAAATCAAGCGGAAGTAAGAATGAGAACTAAATGCTGACAGGAATGATTGCAATTACAAAGAGGAAACATCAACTTTAGAGAAGAGATGGGAAAATAAATACTTCATATATTGAAATTTTGGGTGGCCTAATCGGAAATGCCACAACATACAATATTGTTAAAAAATAGTCAAATATGAAGATAAGAAACTAGTGCTAAAGTTGCTACTAGCAGAGGTATCATCGTCAAGAAGATAGAGTCCCCTGCTATGCCGAGTAGTGTCAATCATCCTCCCTGAGCTCAAATCTTGAAATGAAACATAATCGGGTAAGAAAGTAGCATTGCAGTTCAGCTCTCGAGTTATCTTGGTTATAGAGAGCAAATTATAGGAAATCTTAGGCACATGTAGTGCATTATGGAGGGATAACCCCTCAAAAGGAAGAATTTGCCCCTTCCCAGAAATTAAAGCCAAGGAGCCTAAGCTATTATGATCTTTTCATTACCCGCAAATAAAATATAAGAGACAAAATTCTCAGAGGAAACTGTCAAGTGACCTGTAGCACCTGAGTCTAGGATCTAAGGATTTTTCCATCGATATTGATATGACTAAGGGACTGAGACATACAACAACGACGCCTAGCTTGGAGGGTTGACTAAGACTGTTTTGGTTTGCAATAAGGCCAAATGGTTGAGAGGTTCCAGCAGACTAACTCATATAAGCACACAATGAATTTTATTTATCATTTAAGGACAGTTTCTTACCTCCTGGAGGATGACTATGAAGTTTCCAACACCGATTCTTGGTGTGCCACTATTTCTTGCAATGCTCACAGATATGGATCAATTTTCCATTGTTCTTCTCATTATCGTGGACAAAGGATCTAGAATGGAAGGCAACAAAGTCAGTAGTAGGAGTAGTCAGAACAGTCATGGCACTTGTACAATCTTCTTCAAGACAAACTTCATAACACCTCCATTAAGGAGGAAAGAGTTCTATTCAAGTATACGACCACAAGCAATGTCAAACTTGGGGTTGAGACCTGCAAGGAAGTCATAGATCCAATCAGCTTCTTCAAGTCGCACATGTTGTATGTCATCATTCGGAGTATCCCATACTGTCTCTCTGCACAGGTCTATCTCTTGCCAGAGTAGGGAAAGTTTATTGAAGTAAGGTTACATCAAGAGTTCCTTGCTTGCAATCATGGACTTGTTTCCTCAAAGTATACAAACAAGAGGCGTTTTGAAACTTCAAATAAAGTTTCTGAGTAGTGTCCCATAGATCCTTCACAGTTGCTACATAATGGTTGATCATCCACCTAAAGCTGACCAAAAATCACGGCAAAGAATCCAAAATTGTCAGCCTTGAATTTGAATAGCTTTAATTTGTCACGTTCTAACTCTAAAATCTCTAAATGAAGCAATCCTTTGAACCTCTAATAAGCTCTGCTAAGACGTCAGAATACCGTTTAACTGACTCTCTAAAATAACCAAGATGATCTGAGCTTCAACATCTGCTAAGTGGACTCGTTTGTTCTCAATCCAAGCATAATAGTATGAATGAAGAACCTTATAGTTTACAACTTCCATTGTATCTAACAGTTGAGAAGTTGAGCTGTAACTGAAAAAAAACATCAGAAGGTTGCTGAAGAAATGCTGGAGGTGATGTCCGAGGGTGGAGATGGAGCACATGGTTGCCGTATAATTTTTCGTGGAAGATGGGTTGAAGGGAACCAATCGAACAGAAGGGAGGAGAAGAGAGGAAAAAAGGGAGAGAGAGAGAACTTACCTCATCCATCTTCCTGTTTGGAATGAGGAAGATTTTTCCCCAACAATTATCTCATGAGAGAAAGCTTATTGAAGAAGTAAGTTTTGTGTTACATAAATTTGGAATTAGAGTGCCTTTGAGAAAGGACCTAATAGCAGTAAAGAAGGCTCACGTGACTTCCAGTGATGACAAAGCATAGTCCATCAATGACATCAAAATCCTCCTCCCCCCAAATTCTCTGCACTTCCTTAGAGCGGGAGTGTCTGGAAGAATTCAAAAACAACCAACTTGAACTTCACCAAATGCTGAAGCTATTCCCAGCTTGAAAACTAATATAGAAACCATAACTTCTTTAAAGAAAAACGGTAAGGCTTAGTCCGAAAGATCAGGATAGTTCCTCAACATTAGTTCCTTTGGACAAAACCATCTAGCTTGACTTCAACGAATGAAGAATGAGGTGGTATTGATTTCAATTACAAACTACATTTTCCAATCAAAGAAGATAATTTGGAAAGAATAATGGGTGACTTATTTACTTTATCAACTTCACCTTTTGAAATAGGTATCAAAACCATCTGTGAAGAAAACCTCTGAATTATCATCAACATATTCTCATTGCCTAAGAATCCACAAGCTCCTCACTGCTTACACTAAACCCTTAATTATTGTCAAGATATTTAATTAGCTTTAGCATTTTTTTGATAATCAATAAACATATGGTCACAAGGAAAAGCATACTCATATCCTAAATATTTACCAAGGCCCTAATAGCCATAGAGTTCGGAAGTATGTTTTTGAATTGGAGAGTTGTTTAGTTTGAGTTATGAAACCTGACAACCTGTGCTTAGAGTGTTAAGGTAGTTATTATAAGTCAGGTATATTTGTTGTAGTTTTTTTTGTAATCTTGAGAAGTTGGTTTACTGTCGAGTGCAGTTTTTTTTTTTGTAGTTCTTTCCACTCCCTGAGAAGGAAAATGCCAGTAGAGTGAGGGAGTTTAGACCTATTAGTCTCATAATGAGTTACTATAATATTTTGGCTAAGGTTCTTGCTAATTGTCTAAGAAAAGTGCTCCCTTTGACTATAGTTGAGACCCAGGGAGTCTCATAAACCCTGAATAATCGATAAGATATCTAATTGTGCTTGAGAATCCACAAGCTCCTCACTACTTACACTAATCATCTACTACTAAAAGATGTGCACAAGACTCCTCAATAACATCAAAGTTCATCTCTAAAAGTTCTTATATGGCTAGTCCTACTTCGAGGGTAAAAAAGAGGATAAATTACTTCAACTGAGTAGAGAAGCGGGAACCTTTTCATTACTTACCTCCACAAGACCATGAAGTTAATCAAATTTATTGAACGGAAGAGAAAATTGAAAATGGAAGCAATTGTCTTATAAAAGAGGGGGCAGGTGAGGGACAAATCAGTTGATGCAGGTAAATGGGTGTCATATCCCAATAACATCCAGATTAAGAAAATATGTTCTCTTTTGGTTGAACAAATGAGTAAATAGCACAGTCACTTCAGAGAGTTGCAATTACAAAATTCAACAAAACTAATTCCTTTAATATTAATAACTCCATACATGAACTTAAAGAAACAGAGAAAAAGGAAGTGGACTTACCTTGTGTAGCTCAGTTCCACAAAGAAACTGGTCTACATCTTGCAGAGACCAAAGCAATGGCACGCATTCTTTATCAGGCAGAAGCTGGAGGTAGCCAGCCCAATTAGAGTTCTCCCCTAAACTTCTCTCATACATGAGAGCAACCGAAAGCCCCAGATAGCCACCCAAACCGACTTCTTCTATAATGGAAGAGGCGCTGGTGGTCTTGACGGTGAGGCAAGCAAGTTTAGGAACGTTTGCAACAACATCACCTTCCCGTAAATCGTACAAGGCTTTGACGGAGATTCCATTGTCGGGAGTATCCGTGAATTGAAGAGCATCGCTGCATTGTATGCCTTGGGATGTCATCCATCGCTTGAAAACTCTCAATCGCCTGATTGTAAGGGAAAAATGGAGAAAAATAAGCAAATATTCAAAACTTGAGAAGAAGAAAAGAAGAAAGTTGATCGGTAGGATAACCTGGAAGTCATTGTTGTCAGCTAGGAAGGATCTGGTGACTGCAGTTGCAGGCCGTTGAGGACCAACGATTGCTTTGCTTTACCATTTTATTTTTATAATAAATAATGTTTATAACGAAAACCACACCCTTAACCTAAACCTAAGGGGGCGGCAGGATTTTGAAATTACAAATGAGATTTGATGGGGGGTTTTTGATGTCTATAGATTATGAATGCTGTGCCTGGCTCGACAAATTTCTTATCTATCTGTCGTAGAATTTGCTATACGTTGTAAATATTTTAATTTTTGTATATCAAAATTTTAGTTAATTTTTTTCTTGTACTTTTATTTTAATTTGTTGACTCGGTTGGCTTTCATGGCAATAACATAAAAATGAAAATTTTTAATATTCAATAATAATAATTTTGATTAGAGTTTCATTAATATAAATGCTCTAATTAGGAATATTGCAAACCATTCACATAATATAATAAGTCATGTAATCAAATGAGTTTACAAAGGTTTCAATTGAGCAACATTAAAAAGGGGCTAATCGGTTTCAAAATAAGCCTAATCAAAAGGATCATGTAAAAGTGAAAGTCAACTAAAATTACATTTAACCATAGTTATAGTTATTTTTTTATAATACACATGTAATGTATTTTAAGTCGCTTTTGTAAAAATGTTTAAATAAAAATTAGTATTTTTTTAAAAAATATTTTTTTCTTAAGGCAATCCAAATAAGTTTAAATTGAAAAATAAAAAATGTTATTGAACTAAAAATAAACCAGGGTATATGTTATATATTTACAATTTCTATTGTATTACTAATATATTAATATTTTATTTATATAGTTGAGATCACATAGATAGATCATCAATTTCCACCTTGAAAATATAACAAAATAAAGAAAATCTCCAAAAATGAAGGAAAAATTGATTTTTAAAAAGAGAATTAAAAAAGATGATCTAATAATTATTATTATTAAAAAAATACTCCAAAAGAAAAGAAAAGAAAGGAGAAGAATGAAAAATGTGTATTTTAAAAAATATTATTGTGATTAAATCAAATGCGAATTTGAAATGACTCACAAAAAAATGTTTTTCAAAAATTTATTTTATTAATTTTTCAAGGTTTGCGGCGATTGCCGGAGTTGGTGACCAAAAGTTCACTGGCAGAGTTGTTAGAATTGACACTCAAAGGTTGATCGAAAATGGTCACGAGGAGTGGAGTACGGAGTTGGCCAACAAATTTTCTATATTGAATTAGAGAAAAAAAAAGTATAGAATTTCTGTTTTCCTAGTCCACAGAGACGTCAACTGTTTAAGTGGGGGAGAATGTCATGGTCATACTTGTCCAAGGCGTGTTTGTCTATGGTCGTATGCCCGATTACCTCCAATTTATATTATCTTTATGTCTTGTATTTAGTTTAGCTAGTTGCTTTCCATTTTAAGTTATAAAGTTTGGGTGTGACATTTCGGCATTTTCATATGCAAGTCTATCAGAGCTGAAAATGTTTAAAATGTACTATAGAGGAGATATACTATTTGAATCCCTGTCCAAGTATTGTCGCACTCTTTGCAAGCAAACATTTTTCCTTACAACCGACAGTCTTCAATGTATATTGTAACTCTAATTTCAATGATTATTTTTCTCTCTCACGTTTTCTAAAATATTTTCTTAAGAAATTTCTTTCCATTTTGGTAGCTAACTGGATTTTTTTATATGTCCGTGTATTCTTTCATTTTCTTTTTCAATGAAAGTTGTTGCTTTCGTCAAAGAAAAACAAAAAAGAAAAAGAACAAGTCAAACTTATACTAATACCTTACTCCGGATTCAATCTTTTGACACAAGCATAAGTTATCTGTTCAAACAAGAAATTGAGTTAGTTCTTGATTTTGGTTGCTATGGAATTATAAAATACTTCGAACGTGTAATTCGAGTGTTTTGATCTTTCTTTTTAAGATAATCTCTTATTTCAACATGAGAATAATATCCCAAGAAACCTGAGAATGAAATGTTGTTATGCAAACAGTTGGTCGTTAGGTACTTGAAATAATGTTTTTGTGTACATATCTTATAATTGAAATTTTAGATTTGGTTTCTTGTAAATGCTATGCTGCCTAGTTTAGACATGTAAACATTTGAAGTTATCTACCCCTAACATAGGCCATGCATGTTGGTTAATTTAAACCTTCACATTAAATTGAGACTTATTCATTTTAATGTACCTTTTTCAAGTTTATGTAGTTTGAATGATAGGGGAATGAAGACTTTCTGACTGAGTTAACCACTTGATTGGAAATGTCATTGTTTCTATATGGTGTTATGTATTATAACATTATTGTCGACCATTTGTTTCTATATGGGTGTTATGTATTATAACATTATTGTCATTCAAATGGTTCGTGTAATGACAGAGCTACAAGGAGAACAGGAAAAAACGGTAGTAGTTGAGAAATTTGCAATAAAAAATAACTGTTATAATATATAAAATTGTTACACTTCATAATTGTCGTCAATATTAAAACAATGACATTTTTGTTACAAAAAAAAAAAAAAACAAACTGTCACGATTGCCCTATATTTGATAGAAAAAAATGTCGTCAATAGCAAAACAATGACATTTAATTTTCTAAAAAAACTGTCACGATTGATATATTCTTGACATTTAAAAAATGTCATAATAAATGAATTTGCAACATTTTTAAACTGTTGTTGATACGCAAATGATGATAGTTATTTGTTGTCATAATATAAAATATGACAGTTATTTGTTGTCATAAAATAGTAATTAACGACATTTATTTTCTGTCATGAAAAAACTTATTGCGACAATTTTCGAAAACTGTCATGGAAGGACTTTCCATGACTCCAGATACTATGACCGTAAATAATTGTCACAGATTTTATGCGTGACAGAAAGTAAGTGTCGTTGTAGACCATTTTTGTTGTAGTGTATATATCTCTTGGCTTATATATCTTTACCATTTGTGTCCTGAAAGAAGAACAAATGTTGTGTTTAGGTGTCGAGAGGTTGCTTAGTTTAAATATAAGATGGTCAAGTGATGTATATCGCATCAAGGGCATGTTGTGTAGCTTAGATCACCTAGAATACAAAGACTTTCTTTCATCCCTCTTAATGCAATTTAGTTCACATTCCATCTTCATTCCCCTCTACAAAATCCTCAGTGTAAATAAGTAGATTAATATAGTTTTATATGCATACATTATAGAATTTATATCGCCTAGTTGAGAAGTAAGCATTATAACTAAGTTTTGATAGAAATTCCCCTATGTGTGATCCTGGCTTACCCAAGAAACCTCTCATTTCGCTTACACTTGGACAAGCGTTAGAAAAACTTGTACTAAATGTTAATCATGTATGAAACAACATATAGGTAGGATATACATCTTTTATCGCATAATCCTAGCCTAGACGCCTGTATTAGTCGAAAAATTAGAACTCAACATGATATATTTACGAATGAATTTTTCATAGCGTAATAAAGCAATAACAATTAGCATGCAAAGAAATTTACAAGCAGTTCACAAAGCATCCTTGGGTGCTAGCACTATGTCAACGCCTAGCTCACCAACACTTAGCCAAAATTTCACTTAACTTCCTCTCTTTCCTTCTCTTGGCTGCCAATCCTAAGTCCTAACTCTTAGGTAAAACTTCCTTCAAAGCCACCTAAGCTACAAAACAACAACTCTAATCTTTAGCTTTCTTTATAACTTAGAGATTCTAAAAGAAGAATAAGTTTAGGATTTATAATATTTAATTGATTCAATTTCCTTTGCCAGCGAGTGCATGTTTGAGATTAGAGGTTGTGTAAACCTTGGAAAGCAACTGATAATGGCGATTTAGCATCAAGGTTGTGTCAAATTTTGTTTTCAAGGTAGTGGATTTATCACGACACAACAATGATTGCAATTTAGAGTTGATGATGATTAACAAATGTAACTGAGAATGGATCATACTTTTAAAAATAAAATTCAAATAATAAAATATTTTGATTTTTTCGACGAACAATTTCGTTAGGAAAAGTCCAGAATGTGTGAAAAAGGGGAGACTATAGGCAGTAGACGACATCAAAAGTGGGTGGTGAACTTAGTGATAGAATACGATATACACGAAGAAGCTAGGTTAATTAGGAGTATGAAAAGTTGAGGAATGGAGATAGAGTCACTTGAGATTTTAAAAAGAGATCTGCTGATGCAACTTAATGGTGTGTGGGAAGATCCAAACTTTCTCGACGCTAATACTAACAATGTTGGGAGTTCTTCTCGAGACAAACAATATTGTTGTTTAATACCAATGATAGTTTAAATTATCATTGAGAGGAAAAGCGTCACCACCACATTTTTTAAATTTAGCATTAGGAAAGCTACTTTCTGCCGATGGAGTCTTTGGCATCAGGAGAGACTAAAATTCTTGTAGTGTAAAGATCATTACCGGATAATTAAAACTATAAATCTACACGTTTTTTTAAAAGAATAATATGTTGGTTCATGAATAAGCTTATTTTTTGTTTGTATTGTCATCTCCCACAAATAGGGTGTTCAAAAAACCGGTAACCTGAACCAACTTGGATTATCCAACTCAAACCGTACGGGTTGAGTTGGGTTAAAAAATTGAAAAAAAAAATTGAGTTGGATCACTGGGTTGGGCAATTAAGGGGTCGGGTTTCAACCAAACCCGACCCCGTTATTTATAATATATATATAATCCCAAATACATTTAGCCTCACTCATAATTTTGTTTTTCTTGTGGTTAATCTCTGTTAAGATCGACCTCGAGATTTTTTCTAAATGTTAAAAACTCTTTGAAGGAAATTTCTTGGTCTCTCGACCGAGTGCGTTATCGAGATAATGTGTTTTTTTATTAAAAATTTAAAATTCTCAAGTCATCATGGCTCTAAAATGCACCGAGCTGAAAAACGGAAGCAATTATGTCAATAATCTCGAATCAAAGTTGTGATGAGATGACTCCAAGCTAAAGAATATAAACATTATGTGGTATGATCTCAAACTATAGTTGTTTTGAGATGTCGCCTTGTGTTTAAAATAACAGAAGCTCCTCCATCGTTATCTCACTTGCAGTTGCTTGTATTCCTGCTCCAAATTGCTACTTTAAATGAAACCTTCGTTAATAATGATGCTGGAGAGATAGGAGTGAAAAAGGAAGACGAACGTAGAACATATCATAGGGATAGGGCCTTCAACTGCGTTTGGTTTTGATTAGAAAACCTAAAAAGAAAAAGAACAACTCAACTGCCACGCCACTAAGAAAGCTCGAAGAGGAAAAAACGTGTGAAAAGCACTTAGACGTTGAAAAATGAGCAACACAAAACTTTTATATATGTATATAATAGTTAGAAGGGAATATGGAAGCCAGCTGAGGAGGATAAGACACTTTAATTTCTAACCCATTTTGACTTAAAACCATCATTTTCTTTTCTTTTTCTAAATGCGACACAGCTTTTTCTCCAACCATTACATGCATACATACTCACCCTTCTTTTTCTTTTTCCTTAATGGCCTTGCTTCATTTCAAATATACAGTCCACTTTTGCCACACCTTCCCCATCTCAATTTAGCTTCCTTTTACATTTCTCTCTCCACCCAAAACTTTTGAGGATCTCACATTTTAAAATGAAAGAGATTTGATTTTGAGAATTAAACTCATGTTTAATTTCAAAAAGATACCTATTTAATTCATTGTCATTCAATCAAACTCATGTTTTTATCCTATAAAGGTCACTAGTCTTCACAACAACGTTATAACTTTTATGTCTTACGACAAGTTTACACTTTTGCAACCATCTAAAAACGAAGAACGCATGCATACTAATAAAGGGTTAATTGTCTTCACTTATTTACCATCACCCCTCCACTAGAAAATGAGATTTTGTTCGCAACAACTAAAATTTGTTTGTGTAGTACTTTAATTTTACGTTTTTGTTTATATTTTATTGATGAACTTTGTTTCTTGAAATGCTCGTTTAATTTTATAAATGATATTAATGTTAAACATACACAACTCTAGGTCTAAATTTAAAAAGTAAAACAAAAAATTTGTAAACAAACAAGTAAAAGCAATATGGTTTGAGGTTTCAAAGAAATTTGTCAGGGAAATGAGATAAAATTGTAAGATAAAATTAGATCAATTATAGTGAAAAACTAATTAACTTTTATTAACGATTTTAAGTTTTAGATTTAGTTTCTAGCTTGTTCTTTTGACTTTAATAGGTTTAGCTTTTGGTATTTCTCCAATTTGTTTAGTTTAGTTATAACTAGGTTTTAATATGTTACCTTCTTAATACTCATTAAATTTAATTTAGTTTAGTCTTTAAATTTTAAAATTTTATAAACTTTACTTTTGATGTTTGAAATTTTTATTTCAATTTGTTCTTCCAGCTTTCCACATCCATACTTTTAAACTCAATACTCACAACTTTCCTACTTCAACTTTTGTATCCTCTAATTTTGTCATTTTCTTTTATAAGCTTTTCAAATATTTTTTTCTTTTTTGTTTTCTTTTTCAACAATATATACGAATAAAGCGATAGGTTTATTTAGGGCGTTGAGAGCTACAAATTAAATTAACTCAAGTTTAAGAATATATAACATTTGAATAAAATAAATAAATAAATAATTATAAAGATTGGGATGGTGAGATTTCAATTATTAATTATGTGAATTGGAATCCAGGTTTGATTGAATAATTTATGTTGGTGTTAGGTTTGAGAAGCCAACATGCAATGAACACACATGTCAAACAAGTTGTATAAATTATCATTATTTTTATTATCATGGCTTTTGTTTTGAGTGGACAATGTGATAAAGCCACTACTCATGAATCTATACACTACTCTCTCTCCCACACACACATATATATATTATATATATACATATTGCCATCTATAAATACACAAACTCCAACACAACTCTTCTTTAATTTAGCCACCTTTCTATTTCATATATATCTTTCAATATGATACCAACAATGTCAAAATGGATGAGTTTAGTAAGCATCATGTTGTTGGTGGGAGTGAGTTTAAGGTTTAGAAGTGTAAATGGGTTGAATATGGGATATTACTTGATGAGTTGTCCGTTTGTTGATCCTATTGTCAAGAACACAGTCAACCGAGCTCTTCAAAATGATCCCACTCTAGCTGCTTCTCTTATCCGAATGCATTTTCACGATTGTTTCGTTGAGGTAGTCAAACTTTAATTTAAATATACGTTTACTTTTTCTTTCTCTTTTTTCTCTTTATGATCCATGCTTAAAATATTGATGTTAATATCGTTATTGAGTATTAAGTTTACAACTATATATCAAAGAATAAGATATATATATATATAGCAAAATTCTATCAAATTTTCAAAAATAACAAATTTGACAATATATTTATATCCTATAGCAAATTCTATCACTGATAGTTATAGATATACTATAGTGATAAAAATTATCACTGATAGAATATATATATTTTAATTTATTTTGCTATTTATAAAATTGTCTTTAGAGTGATTTTTTAATAAAAAATATCAATTTATTATTTTGCATTTTGTATAATGTATGAATTAAAATCTTAAACCTTCTTAAGTGTATATCAATTTACTATGTACCATCCAAATCATTTTGTTTGAAGAATATGTTTTACGAGATAAATTAATTTTTTCAATAAAATTATTAAATTATCATAAACGAATCACCATTTAGATATTTTAATTATACTAAGCTTTTAGTTGTGAGTGGATATATTTTTACGCATTCATTTTAATTAACATGAATGTGTTGTTTAAAGAGACCCATTCCAAACAAAACAAAAACCACTATTTCTATCTAAGTGTTCTCAAAGGAACTTTTTTTCAAAGTATTTTTCAAAAGTGTGTCCTACTCATCCAATTAACCCTACAATAATAATAGATGTTAGTTGATATGGAGAAATGAGATATATTGAGATATATATATATATGCATGTGTAGGGATGCGATGGGTCAATATTGATTGATTCAACAAGAGACAACACAGCAGAAAAGGACTCTCCTGCTAACCTTAGCTTACGAGGCTATGAGGTTATTGATGAGATTAAAGAGCAACTTGAACGCGAATGTCCTGGTGTTGTTTCTTGTGCCGACGTTATCGCTATGGCAGCCAGAGATGCAGTCTTTTGGGTATTTTTCTTAACATTTTCTAACTCAATCTTGCGGATTTTATATAAGACATACATGCGTACATATATATGTATATGTGATAATTTATATAATCTTCATTTATGGATTATTATTGTTTTTTTGAAAATAATTATAATTAAAAAAAATAATGATGTGAACACATAACAGGCAGGGGGTCCATTTTACGAGATACCGAAAGGAAGGAAGGACGGAAGCAGATCGAGAATCGAAGACACTGTTAACTTACCTTCTCCTTTCTTAAATGCTTCTCAGCTAATTAATACTTTTGCTCAACGTGGCTTTACTCCTCAACAAATGGTTGCACTTTCCGGTAAGTAGATTAAATATACGAAACAATTTAGTTCTAAATTGAAAGTTTAATTAGCATCTAAACACTTACAAGGACAATCCATATTGTGCTTTTTATATAGGAGCACATACATTGGGAGTGGCAAGATGCATATCATTCAAAGGGAGACTTGACGGCAACGACCCTCTTCTAAGTCCAAACTTTGGAAGAGCATTGTCAAGAACATGCAGCAATGGAGACAATGCGCTACAAACATTTGATGCCACACCTGACAGCTTCGACAACGTCTATTACAATGCGGTGTCGAGAGGCGCTGGAGTTTTGTTTTCGGACCAGACATTGTTCGCTAGCCCTCGTACGAGAGGCATTGTCACAGCCTATGCCATGAACCAAGCCCTGTTCTTCTTGGACTTTCAACAAGCCATCATAAAAATGGGGTTACTTGATGTGAAGGAAGGTTATAGAGGCCAAGTTCGTCGCAACTGCCGTAGAGTTAATTAATTGACCACATTCATGCATATAATTAATATTTAGATAATATATAATTTAATCTAAGCTAAACCTACTACTATACTTTAATATATATAATATAAGAAGTTAATTAATACAAATACAACACTAACTCACATGGCAGCTTTAGACTATATTATATCATGTGGGTGTATGTTATAATTAAGGTAATGGTTTTGTTATTGTTAATTATCTTGTAATTAATATAATTAAAATATGGCTTTCTCAATGACCCACTGCAGTTCTGGTTTTTCATTTTTTTCATGAAAAAAATATCTAAAATCAAACAAATAACAAATACATCCTCTCTTCTCTTTTAGAATGGAACAAAAATATTTTAAAATACAAAAATAACATCTAGAATTTAAAATTATGTTATATTTTGTAAATATTTTATTTCAATAGTTTTGTCATCTCCAATAATATCTTAAAACAAGACAAAGTGAATCGAATAACTGTGGGTTATTGGAATTTATTTTAAGTATAAACACTTAAAAGGAAAAAGTTGAAATAACTAAGTTTTCAATGAATAACAAAAATGAACATACAGAATACAACGTCTATAAGTTAGTGTGGTTGTGGCATGAAGAGAGCATTGTTGACAGTATCACATTCAATAGTAATAAGGGATCAAAATCGTTCATCCCACTGCTTGTTGACCAACATTGATATCGCTATACCGAAACTTATAAAAGTTTAAATGCTTTTCTTGAAATCTCAGCCAATAATAATTATTCTTTTAGTGCATTATTGTTATAGCTGAGAACCAAAAGATGAATATTTGAAATTCTAACACTTGAAAAATAATATCAATAAGATATCCAACTTCATTATTTCCACCGCTTCAAACATCGTCCCTACTGATATAGGTATTTTACTATATTAGTTTATAAATCATTGAACATTACACATATAGGAAAGGAAGAATTCTTTTGATTGCATTATTATTATTAGTGATTGAGAAAACACACAGTTAATTAACTTTTTATCGTTTGTTAGTACTTGTGTTAATAGCAGAAAGAACAACTCAGGAGACACGTATACAACACATATAGAACACCAGACATTGTTAATTCATTTAGATAACACAACATCTACATCTGGAAGGGTCCTTGATTCATGATAGGAGATCATATATTCTTTTGTGTAATATTACATGATTTCAATGTTATTACTCAAAGTACAAATATCTTTACATATCTCAACATGTGTTGTACATAAACTGATATTTAACATCAGAACATAGATTATGCATAACCAATGTCAAGAGAGTTACTCTCCCTCAATGAGTATCCACATGCAATGACAGTGTCAAGGTCTCTTGATTTCCTTTTATCTCTTTATAAAAAACAGAACGCACACAATCTTTCTATCATTATCTGATTTATCAACTCACCACTTATCTTTCCCTTTAACTTTTTCACACGCCACCACCAACACACATACTTGAGAAAAAGGCACAATAATAATAGTTCACACACAACACAACACCAATCTAAAAATAAAGATCGCAACCACAAAATATCCAACAACCGCAAGAAAATAGGAAACAATCCAAATAACCAGTTGAAATCCCAACAACTCAATCTAGAAGGAATAATAAAGAAAATATATAAATAAAGGAACTGAGGCCACACAAACTAACAGTAATGTCAAATTGACAAATGACAAGAAGAACGAGTACAATCATACCAACAATAATGCACCGGATTCCATCATAACTCCGTGGTTAAGCGTGTTTGGACAAGATTAGTTCTAAGTTGAGTGACCACTTGGAAAGTCTTCATGTAGTTGAGTGACCACTTCGGAAGTCTTCATGTTGCACCTCAAAAAAGACAAATGACAAGAATAATAAACTCACGTCATTGCAGTTTTTGACAATAATAAAGAATAAAAACAAATAAATAGTACATCACACAAAAAGGTAATGCATCCCTTGATCTCATCCCTCACACGAAAAGAAGAATTAAAATATTTCAAAAGTGAAGAAAAATTTGCTATATGGCAAATCATAACAAGACAATTTGGTGTGAGATATACAAAGATAGATGCCACACACAAAATGGACGTAAGTATTTATTAAGAAAATTAAAAAAAAAAAGGAATTCAAAGAAGGGTGGATTTTGAATTAGAATGACTTTAGGTAGAAAAAACATAGATTGAGGGGAAGTGAAATGGTAGAGGCACAAGAGATGGTGCCAAGTCCGAACCATATGATCACTACTACAAATTTGGTTTTTTTTTTACACATGTAAATTTTGAATTTTGATGGTCATGGCAAAGGAGCATCATTTTCTTGATACAATGTTTATCTTGATGGTCATATACGTCAAGAAAAGTCTCATTATTTTGTTGATGGGAAAAGTTTCCTAATTAGTTTTGTTGATGGTCCACAAACGTTAAGAAATCTATTTCTCGATGGACAATAATAAATATCAAAGATAATATATTAGTTGACTGACAATGCTTAGTTGACTGACCATGCTTATTAAGCTAGTTATGTTTTTTTTATGGACAAGACCTATCAATGGATGAATTTTCTTGATTTGCAATGACCATTATGTTTTTTTTATGGACAAGACCTATCAATGGATGAATTTTCTTGATTTGCAATGACCATTATGTTTTTTTTGTGGACAAGACCTATCAATGGATGAATTTTCTTGATTTGCAATGACCATTATGTTTTTTTTTATGGACAAGACCTATCAATGGATGAATTTTCTTGATTTGCAATGACCATTATTGAAAAATTTAATATATTTGTGTTAGATATCTTGACGTGTTTAAAATTTTCTTGATGGGTCTAGGGTTTCTTGATGAACAAAGACAAAAAAAAAAAAATCATGAGCAAGATCCATAAAGAAAAATGATATCTTGATAGGAATTGTCTATCAAGAAAAAACTATTTCCCCACAAAACACGAAATTTGGACCCTCGTTAACTGGCTCATAAAGTAGGATATTCTTCAATAATATTCTTAAATCTTTAGTATTTTTTCCAATTATTACTTTTTATTCATCAATAATACAATATTACTTTTTCTAAAAGTTAACTGTTGTAATTATAATTAGATTGAAATAAGTGACGTTATAAAAATTAAATTAATTATTGTGTTCAACTTTAATGAGTTGATTTGAATGTTTGTAATTTAGGGGTTTTTAAAATATGTAGAAGTTGTAGAAGTTGACCAACATGAACTTAGCTCAACTGGTACCTGTATGTACCTATGGAGGTCTAGGGCTCAGATCTTCATCTCTGCATTAACAATTTGTATAAGTTGTTTATAATTGTTAAGTACATGAATCATTGAGGGTGGAATAAAGATCATAGCACGGAGCTAAGGTGGGTGTGAGAAAAGAAAAAGAAACATGTTTTGGCTATCAAGAAAAAGATTCGATTTTCTTACTGGGCAAAACATCAAAGTCTTCTTTCTTGATGGTTAATTCCATGAAGAAAATAATTTTTTATGACCAATTTTATTTATGGTTAGGTTTTCTTGATGTCTGTCTACTTGATGAGTATTAGCAAGTTAGACTTTTGTACTAATACTTGATGCCATATGCATGACTCTACTTAAGACATTTTCCAAGAACTTATGCTCTGATACCACTTGTCACCTCTGTCCCAAAGTCACTCTCTACGACTAAGGGGAGGCATGCCGCCTAGACTCTCATCGTGTAACCCTTTTAAAGTAAACATTGACTGTCTAGTAAGTAGAGATAAGCACGGAATGCAAACAAATATGAAATGAGACAACTTCATTGATTTTCAAAATAAGAGTACATTTGGTATTTAACACAAAATTTCTCTTTAGAGAACAAAATGCAACTTAGCAACGTCTAAACTCTTCTTGCCTAGCTTTTATATTGACTATGATATGACAGTGACCACTACCAAAATGATGCAATTAAGGAGGCACGATAGGCAATCAAAATAGCAACTTTAACGCTGGATGTTTTTTGCTACCTTGGGGAGAGGAGAGAGTAAGACAAACATTTAAAAGGTTAGAAAAATTGTCTAATGTGTGGGATCTTTTATCCAATAAATTTAGATCATTCAAATGGAGGCAACATGATAACATGTAATTTAAAAACATAGTCGTTCTTTGATTTCATCATCACGAGTCATCTCGCATCACGGGTCTTCTTGCATGTCGCACAGTCGACCCGTAAAATCATCATGTAAGTTGAATTAAGTCTTTGTACCCTTGCCTTGGCTCAAGCATTTACCACACTCTTTTGCCAAGTTGCAGCTATTGGGAATAAATTCAACGCCTTTAGCACGCCTTTTTAATTTCTCTATCCATTACGGGTTTTCTATTGCTAAATCACACAGAAAGCAACGAGCCTCCCATATAAGTTCACACAGCAAGTATGAGGCATCTCATCCAAGATCACACAACATGGATGAGGCATCCCATCCAAGATCACACATCATGGATGAGGCATTCCATTTTACATCACACAACAAGAATGGAGTATCATAACGCGTAGGGTACAAAAGTCATTCTATTTTAGTTTTTTAAGCTTATGTATACCTTAGAGCTCAATAATTTCTCCCATTCAAGTAATCATAAAAGTACCAGGATATATGCACACACGTATTTATATATGTACCCACAATGCTTTAGGCATATTCTCATATTAAAAAAGATATCTCCAAATATATTTTCTTCAAAGGGATCATTTGCAGGACATTCTTTTACTTGTAAGTGTTATCACCATATGCATTTAACCATATGCATTTTAAAATCATTAGTGGTCACTTCTCATGCATGATATGATCATTTCATTTCTACGCAACTAAGTTCAATTCAAGCATAAGATGGTGCATTTTGGAATTAGAAAACATAAAGGAAAAAGCATATAATTCTAATATTTTAAAGAAGCACATTTACAGATTCATTCAAGTAAACTTTCGAAATTTTTTTTACGAAGAATAACTACTCACAATCACAAACAGTTAGCGTCTGCGTTTGTCCTTCAACTCAAGTTCTCCTTTTTGAACTTGCTTGCAAATCCTTGTTGGATTCTAGTTTATTTGATTCTCTAAGGCTTTGAGGATTCTTCAAATTTCTCTTAGAGAAACATATGTCCAAAACAGAACTTAAAATGAATGAAATTCTTCTATTTATAGCCTTTTTCAGGTGGAGTCTGTCCATGTCGAAATGATTACTACTGTCGACGGCGAGAAGAGGTCCAATACTAAAATGCCACGTGCCTCTATCATATCCTTATCTGATGAGGTTAAATTGTTCACCAACTTCCTTACATAGGCAATGATATCATTACTTTTCTGGAGAAGTGAGCCAATCTCGCCACAAGGTTCTTTGTTTAGTCTTTTACTGCCTAGTGCTTCTTTTTCACCTGGACCATCTTCGTCATGTGTAGTGTTATTGCGTAAGGTATAGTCCGCAATCTGGGCCTCACACATCCAAATTCTGAGAGAATATACACAATGTGTTCTTGTAGAGAGATGTGACAACCTACCTTACTCAACGCCGAAACAAGATTCTTCACTTTTGTTGTATAATCTTTGATTGATTGGCCTTTCCTTTCTTTATATTTTGTAGTTTTTCTTTCATTTACATAATCTTGGTTGTAATCAACATGGAGTAGATTTGTTCCAATGTTAAACCAAATTTCTCTTCCTGTATTACACCCAATCATTTGAGTGATAACATCTTTGTTCATCGATCCTATTAGCCAAGAATTAATTAGTCTGTCTTGCCGCATCCAACTGAGGTACTCTGGATTATCAATCAATTATGCTATGTTAGTACCTATTTAGAGTTGATTTCTATGGGTTTGGTGTTTCTTCTTTTCTGGTTGAGAGTCACTAAGGATGTGATCTTTCAAGGAATGCCCATACACGATATTTAAGATCTGTAATTTTCATGTTAGTTAGTTGCTATTTAAGTTTGATGACTGTGAGATGATCCTGCCCTGGGTTGATTATTAGTGTACTGTTCTTCGAAGATGAAAAAGCTTCATTATTTAGGGTTGAAGTTGATGAAGCCATGGGTGTGAGGCTAGGGCTATGATACCATATGAGTGTAGTAGAGAAAGGGCAATAAGAACACCCATAGAGAAGAAAAAGTAAAGATATTTGTCATGAATTTTCTCAAGTTTTATTTGTGAACAGAGAGCATATCCTTTTATAATGTGAAAATGGCTCAAATTTGAAAAACTTATATTTACAACAAAGGAAAATGGGTATAAACTATAGGGTTTGGTTTTAAAAAATGTAAAGAAAACAAAAATTATAAGAATTATAGCAAATAGTATATACTATACATGATTTCACTTTTGGATAATCCTCAAATACCCTTGAGAGAATCTAGATTGATTGTAACTATTTTACTAATTAGTAAAATCTTTTCTTTCTAATACAATATATATTTTATATATTTATATTTATCAATTAAATTTGGGGCGTTCGAAAAAACAAAAAAAAATTATGATAATAGGATCCAAGTCACTACATTTTCTAAATTACAAAAGTAGCAAATTTAAAAATAGACAGTCTTCTGGATAGCCCTTTAATAGTCCTCCCATAAATCTAATTACTTGTCATATTTGCAATATGAAAAAAAAAAAGTGGTGTTATGAATTGCTTTTTTATAAAAAAAAAATTGTCATCTGATCCAATTTTCCATTAAGTATTATATATACATTCTTTCAGTTTATTTGCACAAATTTTTTATCAACTAACAATTTGTTAAAAGATTCTATATTCAATAAAAACTCAATTCATCGTACAATTCTTTTAAGAAGAACACAAGATTTACCAATTGCCCATCAACAGCTGTTTTGATTTTGTTAAAAAAAGGTAAGGAGGAGATTTATAGAGATCAAAGAGGATTTGCATGGAAATGGGAGGTTATGTTATGTTCATAGTGAGACGAGAAAAGTATAGTGATTAGTGAGAGGAGATGACTCTTAGCAAGAATTATTTGGTTCAAACTTCTTGTTCTAGTAGAGTTTTTGGGGTGCAATCTATTGATCAATAGTTTCAAAGTAGCTTTAATACCATGAGTTCCCTCTTTAAAACTTAAGGAGATCAAAGAAGAAACATACACCATACAAACTTGCTAAATATCTCCAAGAGCTAAGCCAATCACTCAAGACATTTAAGACATTGAAAACCTATCACAGGTGGTTTTGTTAAGACTATCGTAGTTTGAAAATAAATAAAAAGTATTTTTAAATGCTGTTAGAATCTTGATTTTTGAAAATATTAGATTTAAATGGTTAATCAATAGATTGCACCCCAAAAACTCTACTAGAACCATCCATATTACGCTGCGATGGTTTACCAAATATATTATCGAATGTCAATTAACCAAGGACCATTTTTTGTATTTCATATTGTAGGCTAGAAAAAAGAAAATTCTATTAGTTTTTCTCATTAATCCATTATAAAATATATTTATCCTTTTTATTCTCATGGTAGTATTCTTCTATCTATGAAATTTGAATGGAGATGAAATTGTATTTAAAATGGTGATCAAAATTTATATACCTTAGTTTATTAAAATAATTCTACTGATAAAAAACACATATTGAATTCAAATCTTGAAGCAAATTTGTAATAAGGTATGTTTTCTTCTTCTCATAGTTTGTGAATGTTTTAGACATAGGTAATTTCTGGTGCAACGATTGGAAGATTATGGAAGAAACAAATAAATACTAAATTTGTATATATTTGAATTGTATTTTATCTTTTGGTAATTAATGTTTTCTATTGTTAAAATTAAATTTGCTATTTTTACTCCATTGGAACTTTTTGGTTATTTTCTCAAATGAATATTTAAAATTTGCTTTTCTTAGTCCTACAACAAATAAAGTGTAGAATAACAAGAGATGGGCTTTATAATGGGCTTTATAATGGGCTTGTGTTTGTTTGTTTATGTATCAATTTGGTTTGAGAGGGAAGAGAGAGCACTGTTTTACCAACCGCGGAGGGACCCAGCAAAGCAACTACAATGGCACAATCACCTCCACCTCCAAATATATAATAGACCCCATTCCCCTGTTTGACCTTCAAATTCATTGCTTCAATCTCAACCATCACAATTTCATCGTCTAATGGGTTTGAAGGAGACCTTTTATCTTTCCCATGGATCTCCTATGATGAGCATCGATGATAGCATTCAAGCAAGACAGTTCTTTAAATCGTGGAAGGACAGTTTTTATGTGATAAAACCCAAAGCCATTCTCTGCGTTTCTGCTCATTACGACACCACTTTCCCCACCGTCAACGTTGTTTCCGGTCCCAACGACACCATCTACGACTTCTATGGCTTCCCCTCTTCTATGTATAAGGTAATATCTAACATTCTCTTCTTTTGGGCCTTTCTCTTTTTCCAAATCATCTCTTCTATTGATTTTGTTTTCGGAAATTGTTTGATTTCGTTATCCAATTACATTTTCTTTCTTTTAGCTATACCCGATTTTTCGTTGACTTTTCTATTCTTTCTCTGTTTTATTATTAATTCTTGTTTGTGTTTATCTTTATGTTCCGATTTTTCATTACCAATTAGCATAGATACAAACACGACTTACTTAATTAACAAATGAAAAACAACAGTTAAAGTATCCGGCACCGGGAGCTCCGGCGCTGGCGAAGAGTGTGAAAGAGGCTCTGGTAAGAGCAGGGTTCGAGCGAGTCGAGGAGGAGCGAGGACGGGGATTGGACCATGGTGCATGGGTTCCTTTAATGTTCATGTATCCAGAAGCAGACATCCCAGTATGCCAACTCTCAGTACAATCACACCTAAATGGAACACATCATTACAATTTGGGCAAAGCATTGGCTCCCCTTAAGGATGAAGGAGTTCTTATAATTGGGTCAGGAAGTGCTACACATAACCTTAGGACTCTCAATCATAGTGGAAACTCTTCAGCCATTGCCCCATGGGCTCTTGAGTTTGATAATTGGCTCAAAGATGCTCTCCTCCAAGGAAGGTATGTGCATTTTTTCCCCTCTAAATTATTAACAGTATAAGGTCAAAACAATATATAGATATATCAAAATTTAGTACTCATAGTAAACTTTGGTAATCGTCTATTAAAGATAGAATCCAGTCCTTGTTGTTTGATAAAATCTTCCATAATACTCATGAAACTGTAGGGAGCATTTATGAAATTTTGTCAGAAAATCACAGGGACACTGAATTGTAATTTAGTCAATCTAGAGTCCATTGGTTACATGGGATGAGATGAATTAGTAGATGAATATTATTTGGTAGTGTAGATACAACGACGTGAACGAGTACGAGAAGAAGGCTCCTCATGCAAGAATGGCACATCCAAGTCCGGACCACTTATTCCCGTTGCACGTTGCGATCGGAGCAGCGGGAGGCAATCCGAAAGCAAAGCTTATCCACCATAGCTGGGACCTTGGAACCATGTCTTATGCCTCCTACCAATTCACAGCCTCTTCTCCCACCCACCAATCACAAGAATTATGACATCAACATTTCTCTCTGTTGCTTTTATTATAGGCTGTGTGTTGTGAATGCTCTCTTTTCCAATTAAGTTCAAATGTAGCTCCTCGCTCTATGCTCTGTTGTTTACAATATTGGCTGTTTAATTCTGTTGGATATGATATACCATGTGATTTTCTTTTCCTTCTCAACTCATGTGATTTAATTAACAATGCATAATATTGATGTAATAAGATTGACACAAAGTAGAAGATTTCGTTGCTTGAATTAGTGCATATTTGGGAGTGATAGTCAATGTGGTGGCTTTAGAAAGAAAAAAAAAAATAGATACAATCTAGTTTTGTACGAACACATTGATGTAGGAAGGGAGAATAATAGCCAACAGAATAGATGAAAAACCAAAGAAAAGTTATCTTCTCCTACAATGAATTAGATGAATGAACAAATAAATCTTCCAATGTTTCTGTTTAATTTTGAAAATAAGTCGACGAAATACTTAACAAGTTTATTTTAATCTATTTTTATCTTAAAGATTTAGGTAAAAAAAATGATTTTTACTAAAGAAAAAACAACCATATCTTTTATAGTCAATTCAAACTTGCCCAAATATTGCATATGATTAGTTTGTGTGGTTCATAGGATTTCACTGTTTTTAACTCTCCTAGGAGGCATACTAATTAAGGGCATATATCATATATCATGTGGACCTAAGGTTGAACAACTTTTTTCATCAACTAATTCTGTTAAAAAATTGCAACATGTTTTAATTAGATAAATCAGTTTATGACAGTAGACAATATTAAATTAAATTAATGTAAGAGTTAAATTTAGTGCGTTTAAATTGTGATATGAGTTATGTATTTATATTTGTATGTGACAATCATATTGTCATTTACATAGTTCGAGCAACCAAGCGTGAATAAGAATGGACACAAAAGAGTTAATTTAGAGATTTTTTTAAAAATACTCGAAAGGAATACACACAAACGGAATTAATATGAAATTTATATCTATTCTAAAACTAGTTTTCATATATATAAACGTTAATTTACATATATAGAACAAAACAAAAAATGTTCACGGGCACGTGTAACAAATTTTTTTTATAAATTCCAGATTTGTCATTGTTGGTTTTGAAGTTTGCATGGAATGTCTTCACATCTTCTCCATATTATTACCTTTCCTTCTTCATATTTTAACTTTTTCTTATTAGCTTCATCTCCCCTTTCAAAATTTCTTCTTCATCTCTCCTTTTTTTATATACTACATGATTCTGTAACAAATTTTAAACAATCATAGATAGAGGTAGATCACTATCATTATTTATCTCAAATTAATAAATGATAGATCTAAATGATTATTTACCAAGATCTATGGTTGGAGACTTGTGTAAATATTTTTAGTTTTTGTCTTGTTATTTAAAAGCCATTATAGAAAAGTGATATGTTATCATCTGTTTTTGTCAAGCATATTTTTATCATTTGTTTATTTTCTTATTTTCATAATAAATTAGTTAATGATTATTTTTGTAATTTTTAAAACTATCTTATTTTTGGAATCAACCCTTCAAATCTAGATAGACAACGTTCCCTAAAATCTACACACCGGAACAACTTTTGAAGTCTAGACTAAACCCTAAACAAGCAATATAGCGAGAACTTAATTTCAGGCATAAGGACAGATAGGGAGACATTCGTTCAGAAAAAATAATATTCATACATCTACTTTTGAATCAACCTTCAAATATTGAATCAACAAATTATATTATCAAAGTTGATGATGCATGAAATGAAATTTCTAAAAGATATCCAATATTTACGGCCCCAAAATAAAAAAGCACCACATCACATGACAAAACACATCTAACATCTCCACAAGAATTCGAGAATTAGGGAGTTTCATTTCATCTTTTTTTTTTCTTTTTTTCCTTTACTTTCCAGTTGCGTAGTGACAAATCCCAAGTTTCGCCATCAGGTGAACATGTACAAGAATAACAAAACGAGGAAACAAATCTAACCAGAGATTTTGGCCCAAACTTACCTGTACACATTCACTAGGCCCTAACAAACCCCAATCCTTCTCTACTTCTCATCCTTCTACCTCACCCCCAACCCAAAAAAAAAAAAAAAAAAAAAGAAGGCCCAGAACCTCAAATCAAAACTATATACAAATTACAAAACACTGCCTCAATTAACATAGCCTAGTCTAAACAGAGTATCTGCCTCCGTTTCCCCATTAGTATTCATTGCAACAATAGAGCTTCTGCATTTATAACATACAAATTTCCCCGGGACATCATCCGAGTCTTGTATCCCTGAACATCTCGTATGCCTCCATACACCGCACAAGTCACAAGCTAGCATTCTCTCCCCATCGTCATCCTTCGCTCCACAACTACAATCAACTGTCCACCGTTCTACCCCTCTCTCCATACGAAACCTGTTCAGTGCAGTCTTTACTTGGCATCTTCCTCTAACACGAACAGATTCCGTTTGTCCAAACAACAACTTGACCTGGGTGGAATCGTCTACACCCCCATGGTCGACTATTTCTTCTGCTTGAAACCTTCTGAACATCAAGTATACATCTTGGAAAGCTTTCGATGCTTCCAGCTTCAAGTCAGACATGGTAGCATTAGATGGAAGTATAACTAGTTCTGGAGGAGGTCTTGAGGAATTGTCTTTTGAGTCCTCCACGACTTCGACCTCACATAAGAGGCATATTGAAAAAGGATTCAACTTTGTCGACAGCTTCTCTGGTTCATAATCTTTCACAAACTGCTTGCAGTCTATGAGCTTCAATGCCGAGCTCACTGCTGCTTCCCTAGTTGCCTGGGGGCCATAGTTCACCATAGAATTTGGATGAAGCATGGCGTCATACAAAAATCTCAAATCTAACAGAAGATTTTCTTCAGATGGGTAGCTAGAAATGGATGATTCAGTGGAGTCGGAACCTGTATTCAGTGAAGCACTGCCCGGTTCAAGCCTGCAATAACAACAAATAATGAGAACGATTTGCCAACAAGTGTACGAACAATATCATGAAAAGGATCAAAGAAAGACCATTTCATTTACCTGTATTCGAAAGCACCGGATTGAGGATTGCGTTGAGCATTAACAACCATACCATCAGATGATACTTTCCCTCCAAGATTTTTAAGACAATAATCAAGGAGTTCAGGTGGACCTGCTTTGCACACAGCACCACGAAGGGTGCGCCACGTGACCCAATTCGAACCAGATACTGCATGCAGCACTTTCAACATTGCTTCCTCAACACGTGTAACATCACTTTTTGTCCACGAGCACAAGACCTTGGACTGCTGCTTCTCATCCATTATGTCATTAGTGGTTGATGATGACTTTCGAACATTATGAATCAAGCTCATCAGAAACTTGAAGAGATCTCTTACATTTACAAGCTTACGCTCTGACAAAGACTGATAATATAAAATGATATCCTGCAGGTGAGAACGGGGCTTCCGTCCTTGAGATGTAAAGATTGACAACGGTAGACTGGAGAGGGTTTCAACGGCCATTTTGTAGGCATCGGGAGTCACAGCAAAACTACCGGCACCAAACTCATAACCCCACTCGCCATACCATGGATGACTTTTGGTGATGGCGTGAAGCAGCCGGTACTCAACCCCATACTTCTTGGACACATCCATTACGCTTACCTTTCTGCCAAAAGAGGGAACAAAAATCAATTATTCCAGGAATCCATAACAATGAATAATATGAGAATTCCACCATTTTCAGCACAAAAGAGAGCACACGCTCAATATCACTTTGTATTTTAGAACAAGGACCCATAATTCATTAATAAATAACACAGCAAACCATTGACTACAGAGTGTAGACCATGAAAAGAAAATAAAAGCAGGAAAAGAGAGACTGAAAATCACAGCCCTTAGGAAAGGCCCAAAGTTCTTACAAATTGTCAATAAGAGGACAAACAGGAAAATGTTGCATCAATAAACACCACTAAGAAGCTTTAATCTTGACAAGTTCAAACTGATCCACCCAACCAAGAGACTTGATTTCAAGAACTCTTTGGTTTCTTTCCAACAAAGAATCTGATAGAAAATCTTTTGAAGCATTAATCCAAAACAACCAAGCTTTGGTGGGAAGAGCTGACCCGTAAAGAGCTTGGATAGTATTAGATCTGATATCCTCCCCAAAACAACAGATATTGAAGAGAATACAGTCGGGTTAATATTTTTTTATTGATAAAAAAAACAACTGAGTATACAAGTCAATTACCAATGGAAAATATAGTGTACAACAGTTCTCATCGATCACAGATAAAACAACCCTAAATACTCAAAGATAGGCAGGCACCAATATCAACAAAATAGCATCTTTTCAAACACAACCTAAACAACCCACTAGGAATAAAACATAATGATCTACTTTATGAACATGCATTGTGCGTGTCTAGTTTGTAAAGGAGAATTATAACTAACAACAAAAGCTTCAAAGAGCGTTGAAATACCCTCTCAGAACATAAAATTAAAAACTTCAGGTTTCACTTAGCTTTATAAGTCATGCATAGTTTGTCACTATTAACACCAAATTCCATTCCAACACAATAAATCAATAAATAAAAACAAAGCTTAGAACTTAGAAGCTTACTTCTGCTATGCTTTTTCAATAGACGGCTTAAAAAGCTAGCAAACAAAAACATTTGAAGATTAATAAAGATACTTAATGTAAATACTTTAGCTGACTACGTGAAGCAAACTGAAACAAGCTGCATATAGGTTTTCAAAACAATTTACTGTAGGGATGCCTAACCTGACTCCAAGCATTTTACAAAATCGGTCCCAAAAATCCATGATATGGCATCCTGATAAATGCTTTGAACCACCCTCCCTTCCATTGACCCTGAGTAGGTGCCCATAACCATTAGAGTGGACCACGGCATGTAAAAGATGGGTATTGTTCTCTAATTGCTGGTACACCCAGTCTTCCACATCATCTGTGCTCGTTACATGATTGCACGACTTGCATCTACAAATGCAAATATAACAAGTAACTCTTCAAAATCGTGAGAAAAACAGAAGCCAAACCAAATGCTTAGACAGGGAGCCATAAGTATCAAAATCTTCAAGATAAGAGAAAGTTCAGAGGTATGCCTATCATTCAACTATAAAAACAATTTTAGTTCTACACATCAAAATAATGAAGGGACTAAATGCAAACATAAGAAAATGAATTTTAAGAAGTGCTTATTCGGCTACACTGTTTAAATGCAAAGGAATGAAATGGCAGTTGTGATCCAAGAACCAGACGTATTATTCACTTTCTACACGCGTCAATGTAAGATTTGACATATAGATTAAAAGTTTACTCATAAATCACGTGACATAGGCTAAGAATTCTGTAAATCATGAATCATCCAGCAAAAATTATAACCAAGTCAAAGTTCAATTCTAGTCTACAAATAAATCACACAAACCCATTGAGCTTATAAGGAAGAACAAAGGTAAAAGAATGAATGAAAAATCTGGATTGTTGAGTCCAGAATAAGTATAAACGAGGGAAAGGGGTGTGGTTAATGAGCTCACTTGGACTCGGAGAGATGCAAGACGTCTCCACAGCACATACATGGCTTATGATAACCTCCAATGGAGCTTCCATTAGCCTTTATAATGAAATGGTAGCGTTTCGCGCACACAGGATGTGCACTCCAGCCTATTCATTGGCATACAATTTCAAACAATTTAAATCAACCATCAAACAAAACACCCTCTTGGGTGTTCTTGAAGAGTAGTAATCCATAAGGGTATGATAACCCAAAAGTTAAAAATTAAAAAAGAAAAATCACATGAATTTGATATTCAAAAAGTTAAAAAGATAAACAAAAATGGGAAGAAGAGAAAGATGAATGAAAAAATTTAATATTCAGAAGAAAAGAAGATCACGCAGCTACGTATTTTGTCAGCATTTCCGAGCTGTGGGACATTGCAACCACAAACAAACAATCCTAAATTTCCAAGAAAATGCTTCGCTTTTCTTTTTATTTTTCATCTTCTCTCTGTTAAAAGAAAAAGATACCTCCACTCCACTCCACTCCACCCCCACCCACTACGCAAAAAGAAATACATAAATAAATAAATAGTCAGACTTCCCCCTTACATACACTTTATAATATAGTAATTCAAACTCATTTAGTCTATGCATCGATTAAATTAAATTAATAGTTAATAAAAAAGAAAAGAAAAAAAAAAAGCTAAAGAAAGTATGATGATAATGATCATTTTTCATCTTTCATTTTTCATTCATCACCCACTACGACAAACCGTACTCCTAAAGTTTCGAATTAGCTGTCACTCAAACATTAACATAACATAATAATATCCAATTAATTCCCTACAGCATTCAGCCACGTGTAACACATCCAACGGGTGATCCTGAAGACCCATCAAATCAAGGGCCCCACAGAAGAAGAAGGAAAAAAAAAAGAATCGCCGGCAAGGGAAGAAAAGTGCGACTCACCCACGACACGGCACTGATCGCAATAAACGGATCTGGATCTGGGGACATCTTCTTCGACGATATCGAGATAAACGACGGCAGGTTGAGAATCGGGGCCATGGACGAGGTCGCCGACACGGAAGAGGATTTGCCAGGTGAGAAGGTGAGGGAACAAGGAAGAAGGAGGGGGAAGAAGTGCATGTTTAGAAAGAAAAGTACGAACGTTGGAGCGGAAAGGGGCGGTGAAGAGATGGTCGGAATGATCAGAATCGGACATGGGGGAGGAGGAGGAGGAGGAGGAGGAAGAAGAAGGGAAAGAAAGGAAATCGAAGAGATCAGCAGTGACACGTCTCTTCATTCTCTTGAGGGGACGAGAGTTAACGACCATAGCTGAAAGGAAGGAAGAAGAGAGAAACAGACGGCGGAGATTAGGGTTAAGCGTTAGGAAGAACTGGAACAAGGAAGACCCAGCAATAGCGGTTTAGGGTTTTTTTTTTTTTTTCTCTCTTCTTTTGTTTTCTTCGGTTCGAATCTCTTTTTGTGGGTTTTTTTCTTTCTTTTTAATTTTGAAATTAGTGAGTGTTTGTTTCTGTTTTTAGGGTTTGGTTGTGGGATTGAAGGGGAATTAAATTTGGGGAATTATTTGAAACAAAAGAAAAGGAAGAGAAGAGAATAGAATTGAATCGAAGTCGGTTTGTTTTAGAGAGAAAGAGAAGAGAGAGTTAGCTTTTTTTTTAATTTAAAAAAATAAAAAGGAAAAAGTTGAATTTGAATAAGTAAGAGAAAGAGATGATTATTAAGGAAAAGAAGGACCGCTCTGTACCCTATTTTTCTTTTTTCTTTTTCTTTTATTTCATTCTACTTTTAATATTTGAATTTCATATTCTAGACTTAACCAGAACAATTGATTTGGTTCAATTTTTAAAAAGATAAAAATCGGTTCAAACTAATCTTTTTTGTTTTCAAACTTTCATTGAAGATATCTCAATTTAGCCCCTCTCTCACTCTAACAATTATTTGGGCTTCCGCTTTACCCTATTTTATTTTTTTTAACATCAACCTATATAATACTTTCTCTTTTAAATTCCTTTTTTAAATATTTTCTTCTTCTCTTTATAGTTTTTTTTTTTTAAATATAAAAACCAGCAAAATATTTAAACAATTTTGAAAATAGAAAACACTCATGTGACCATAATATAAAATACCAAAATTACTCAATTTATTGACATAGGGTTTTATAGTTCAATCAAAATAATTTATAAATGAGTGGTTCTAAATCAAGAAGATATTAACATATAAAAATAACAATCATAACTTAAACAACCCAACAAGTTTAGTTAGAATCCATAAATTATTTCAAGAATTAATAAAATAAATGAACTAACACAAAAATATAAGAATGATTCAATAAAACAAATGAACTAATACGAAAAAAATAAGAATTAAAAGAATCCATGAAGGAAAACTTTGTCGCTCATGATGGCATGAATTTGACGAAGGCCGACAAGTTAGCGCAAAAGAACGGGGGTCGTTCGTTGGAGGCAACACGGGGGTCGTTCGTTGGAGGCAACACAACCGGGTGTTCAGCTATGAAGAAATCATCAACTGACGGAAGTCCAACAATGAGTGTTGGTGACAGACAATATGTATTGTCGCGTCTTGTTGATTTTTCCGGTATGAAGAAGGAGCCTCAGACTCGTAACCTTGCTAAGAAGTGGAAGCGTAGATCAGACACTGTTCGAGTCAATTTGGAGAAATTCTCGAAGCGGCTGAGAAGATGGGCAGATGGGAAGCATCGCGCCCTGGACCTTCATGTGGAAGGTCAGGATATCGTGACACCGCGACCTAAACTGATGCAGTTTCTGAAGATACGAAGATCTCCACCTCGTGAGAGCACACGGGGAATCAACAGAAGTTGAAGAAGAAGACCCATGGGGAGGATACACAAGTTCGTGTTGAAGCATAAGAGCCTCATCATGGAAGAAGTCTGTGGAAGACGTACCAAGACCGTGAAGCGTGAAGGCAGAAGATCGAAGGATTCCAGCTTTGCCAGTCGACGGGGACGTCAACTGTTTAAGTGGGGGAGTGTGTCACGGACATATTTTTCCAAAGTGTGTTTACCTTTGGTTATATGCTCCGATTACCCCCAGTTTATCCCATCTTTACTTTGCATTACTAGTTTAGGTGTTTGCTTTCCATTCTAGGTCATAAAGCTTGGGTGTGATGTTTCGGCATTTTCATATGCAAGCCTGCCAGAGAAGAAAATGTTCAAAATGTACTATAGGGGAGGCATACCAGTTGAATCCCCGCCCAAGCATTGGTTGTACTCTTTGCAAGCAACCCTTTTTCCTTGCAATTGATAGTCTTTAATGCTTATTGTAACATCTATTTCAATGTATTTCTTTCTTTCCCGCGTTTTGTAAATAAAATTTCCCTAAAACGCAAAGGAAGGTTACGACATACGTCGACGTTACCCACAACTCTTGGATTTTGATCGGCTGACTTGTTCATCGAGGTAGAACAAGTGCCGCACAATCGTCCGTCTCGAGGTTGAACTGCTACGATTGTGACACTTAGCAAGTCATTCAACTTGCCTTACTTAACCTTAACACCTAATTCCTGGAACATAAAACTTTAAAATGTAAGTCAACAAATTTAGTGAGGTTTTAAGAAAAACCTTTTTGCTAAATAACTTTTGTAAGTATCATTTGGCCAAATATGTCAAATCACATAAATTTATCTTTTCATAAAAATAAATTATTTCACATAAACATGTCTTTTCCAAATCAATATACATTTCACATAAACATGTCTTTTCTACATCAATATACATTTCACATAACACATATTAGTCAACAAATGTTCCTATCACTAATGGATCCCAAATCATTCACAACGCTAGGTCTCATTACTTCGCGTTTAGACTACTGTAACAACAACATCGGAGAATATACAGATTCGTCCTAGTTGTTCAAGTCGAAGTGCAATGCACATCTTTTATACATTGTCCCGCCTCATCCCACCATGTACATCTTTTATACACGGCGGCCTTTACTCCTTATGAGCACACAATAGTTAGCTCATTGTTAGGAAGTAGACTAGTGGTTTGAACACCATTTCATAAACATTGATACATATAAAACATGCTTTAAACATGGTATAAACTTTACTTGGAAATATTTTAGAAACATTGATGTTGAAATCATTATTTCAAATCAGTAAACATTTTACTAAGAAAGCTTGAAATCATCATTGGTTGGGGTTGGAACAAGATGGATGTGTTGCTTGGGACTTAGTCTTAGTAATCTAATATTTGTGTAATGCAATTGAAATACGCCACTAAGTAGGTTCATTGCACATAATGTGCTCACCATTTCTTTTTGTATTGTGTGCTTAATTCTAAGCGCATCACGGGTCGTGATCATAGCATGTAAAATACTCACTATGTACCTCTTTATCGTGTGAAACCCAAGTTATCGTTGAATCCAAGTTTTTCTACTCCTTGCCCAAGTACAAGCAAAACAATAGGTTTACCTAGGTGATCCAGGATCGAACACGAAGAATTGTTTCAAGACATTGGTTATAGTGTCTACTTATTGGTTAGGCGTTATGATGGTTGCGGTAAAAGAATGTATAAAAATAACTAATGCTATTACACTTACTTAAAGACTCATGCATAAGGGAATAAATTATGGTAAAATGGAGGATTGAGCAAACTAACTTGTGTTAAGAAGACGATGAAGGAAGATTTCAAGTTATCGTGTAAGCAAGTTGAATGACCACTTCACTGCTATATAACTCATCAAGCTATCTTATGTTTAATGTGCAGTCCTCTTGAAGCATACTTAGTTTCCTCTTAGAATCCAAATGACTAAGCTTAGCTAAATCATTTATATCTAGTCATACCTATTTATTCTGCTTAGAGTGCTTCTCATTTAAGGACAACAACCTCTCGACGTCATGGTCCACACTTGTTTACCTTTCGGAATACAAATGAAGGAAGTCCTCTCGTAAGGTTGAGCAAACTCTTCCTTACGTGTGTTAGCTATATCCTTGTTACTCACCCTCTCGGGTAGTTGACGACATACACTTGAAGTGTGGAATGTAGCTCAGCTAACACACTAAGCAGTAGAAGTCCGTACTACTTAATGAAAGTATATCATAGACCTAACTACAAATAACATGAAGACAGATGAACAGTAGATGCGTGGATGGAATGAGAAGTGTACAAATATACATTATATTCAAGAATGAAGTCCTTAGGCCATTATACAATATAACTAAAGACAATGTAAAGAAATAATAAAATGGTAAGAAAAAGAAAGTGAAAAACAACTTAGGGGAATGGGATATGACTCTTCTCCTCTCAAAATGTTGTACATTCGGTGGTTAGGTTAATCCTTGCCACCGACCCTCTAGGTTTTGGTACATGCAAGCCTCCTTTTTGGTCTATACGGACATCCCTTCTCTGTTTGGGGATAAAGTGCTTTTAAAAGCAGCTTTTCGGTAGAAAAGTTATATTCTTCTAAGATTGTCAGTGCTGACATCGGTCCTGTGAAGTCACGTCATTCCAACTACCATTCTTGTCTTCTAGTGCGCTTTGCTCGTGTGATGATGTGGGTCCTCACCTGGAGATGTTTAATCACCCAATGAGTTCCCCTCGCTTGGCTCTTGCGCGAGGTGTTGCCTGCGATTCACTAGTTCATTCTTTGTTCCTTATCCCGCGTTTAGAAATGATAATCACGTAAAACAGGCATGATACCTATGTAATCTGTATTTTTCAATATTGATGAATTTACAACATAAGTCACATCATTTGATAATTTTTTATGTGTTTTGACCTCATTATTCTAATAAGAGAGGTTATAATAACGGGTATTTATACATGTTATCAATCATATAAATACTTTAAAGAAAACACTCACAATACTGAAAACTTAAACTTGAAATACTTCTTTTCTTCTTCTTTTCGCGTAGTCTCTCTTGCAGAACTTCAACACTTAACTTTCTCTTTGATCCCTCAGAATGACACTACTCAAGTCTTTGGTTGAAGATCCCTATTTATACTAATGTTTAAACATTTGTTAGCTCCCCAGCTTCTACCCTTAGTGGTGCACATGTAAGCTTAAGGTTTAAACTTTCCATGCTTAATTCTTAACGTTACATGTGGCTCATTAAGCAAACTTAAAAAAAATTCTGAAAAGTTTCCTTAGTTGCTCGCCTAACATTATCTCGTGAAAAACCTTCTTCACAAGAAAACACTTAAACTTTACAAGTCTTGTTGCATAACCTTTCTCGTAAGCCACCCTAATTATGTACTCTTAACGCGTAGTCTGCTCAAAACGCCTTCTTAAGAATACTTAGCTAAAATTTTAGCCTTTTTTAGGTACAAGTCGTATCTTGATGGATGTCCACCAAGTGGAATTGATCGTGAGAGTCAGTGATCAAGAAGTTAATTCAATGCGTTGAAATTTTCATACAATCCTAAGAAGTGCAATGTAATAGAATCCCTTGGATAGTATTATTGCGAGAACGAAGTTATTAGTGAATTGTTTTATCCAAGTGATTTTTTTTTTTTTTTTGAGTTTCCAAGTGAATGCAACATAGAAGAAGTGAATGGTGTGCCTGATGTGAGAAAATTTGAATCGTTGGATACGCAAATTAACCAAACGTTCTAAAAAAAGTAAGCCACCAATTGTACCACAAGAATTAGAGCTCTAGCCTTTCCCAAACCTCGTTCTACCATTTAAGTGCTCAAGACTTAAAAAAAATCAAATTCTAGGAACAACCTTATTAAGTGGAATAAGACAGCACATTTTAAGTGTTATCATTGACACTCAACGCTCTACACTATATACATAAAGCTTTATATTCAATGCAAGATGATTTATGCTTTGTGCTCACTGCTTATGCTCTATGTCCCTAATCAGTCTGATACTCAAAGAACACAGAAAGGTCTGAGAAGACAATAAAGAAAATGAAAAATAAAAATAACAGAAGAAATGCATAAGAAATACAGAACTTAGGGTCAACTTTCATTTGATCCTTATAAAGGGACCTCTACAATTATTTCAGGTATTCTTGTCATCTATTATTAAATTCTATTAAAATACATGTTTAATCAGTTTCAAAAACTCTTTTAGTCAATTTTTAAGTACTTCCATTCAAATATGATATTTCTCACCTTAGACTAATTTTTATAAATATAACTAAATAAAAAGTTCATAAAAATTTGACTATTTTTTAAATATTTCGAGTTTATCCTTCTTTTTTTATGGCATTTCTTCTCTTTCCCTTTTCTTCCATTTTTTTTTAAATTTGGATATTTTCTAAAGGATCCCTTTTTAAGATATATCCAAGTTTTGAAACTAAAAATAAGGTTTTAAAAACTCTTATTATAAAAAAAATTGATGAAGAATTTGAATATTATTTAAAGAAAATGAAAATAATGATTAAAGATGGAAAGAAAATAAGTTATATTTTCAAAACGCTGTTTTGAAGTATAGCAAAAGTGAAATATTGTAACTTTCTATAAGATTACTATAATCTCACTAGAGTGATAGATGTCAATTGAACAACAATAGCAAATTAAGAATTCGGTCCTCTAAAACCATCGGCCTTTTCATTATCCAAAATTCCCAAGTTATTATTAACGTAATTCAATTCATGCCTTGACTTTATATTTTGTTCAAAATAAAAAATATTTTGAATGAACCAAAATGAAGAAACCAAATAATACATGAGATATCAAAGCACCTAAATATAATATAAATTCTAAATCACAAGAAGATTCTCAAAAAGTTAAATACAACTTTGATACTGAAAAGTCTACATAGGCATTTTATTATTGCAAATGCAAATTCATTGCCTTAAATGAATTGAGATTGATCACTTGATATAAGTATCGA
This sequence comes from Cucumis sativus, assembly GCF_000004075.3. NCBI lineage: Eukaryota > Viridiplantae > Streptophyta > Magnoliopsida > Cucurbitales > Cucurbitaceae > Cucumis > Cucumis sativus. Next base: position 19,723,308 of record NC_026658.2, read on the forward strand.
TCGTTTATAATTCACACCTACACTCCCCATTCAAACAAAGTCTTAATCCACTGTGTTAAGCACATGATTATATCATTTTGCTGAGAAGGTGAAACTACTAAGCCATGCCCAGACCAATTGTACATTGACATTGCTACATACCTAAGGGTCACGATCCTCGCCTAGATCTCCCCATCTTACGTTATACTTGGCAGCTAAGTAGTGAGCCCCGACCGGCCCCCTGCTACCATACGGATAAAGCTCCGGAGCAATCTTTTTCTCTTCAAGTTCATTTAACAACGGAGTGAACAATGACCATGCAGCGTCGAGCTCATCGCTTCTGATGAATAACCTTCGCTCCCCTTCAACAGCATCCAAAAGCAACCTCTCATATGCATCCGGTATTTCGCTCGGGTACCTTCACATGGTCATTGAATTGTCAACAAAACCCAACCTAGTCTTTATTATATTAACAAACAAAATGGGAACATAAAATATGAAAGCAACCCCACAATCACACACTTGAAGTTCACATACCTCGATCGATACAGCAAGTTCAGATCACTACGATCTAATCGCATTCCTAGACCAGGGACTTTATTGTTGATCTTCAAATAAATAGCCTCATTGGGTTGAACGCGCAAGACAAGCTCATTTGTAGCTTTGTCTAAATCTGTACCAAAGTTCCTCTTGTACAAATTACCTGGGACGTGTCTGAATTGAACCCTGATCTCTGCTCTGGGACGTGTCATAAGAAATGTGTGAGATTATTCAAAATCAAATTGCCATAATGTGCTCAAACTGATAACAACAATAAAAGAAAAGCATATGGTAAAGAATGAAATAACAACCTCCTTGTATGTAAAGCCTTTCCAGCTTTCATCAAGAAGGGCACTCCATCCCATCTAGCATTATCGATAAAAATTGCAGCTGCTGCAAATGTCGGAGTGATGCTATCGTTGGGAACAGTTGGATCATCTACATATGCAGGGTATGATTTACCACCTTTGTTGTGCCCCTTGTATTGCCCAACAACTACATCTTCAAGTTGAAGAGTTCTCATTGACTTCAACACCTTTACCTGAATCACAATGATAAACACTCATCACTATAGTATTACCACAACCAAGTGACCATAATGTCAAAAGCTAAAGAATCTCTCCAGTAAATATCAAAGATTAAATTTCAAGTGGAGACAAACTCATTTTTATATCTTTCCAAGTTCGAAGGGACAACACTTTTTTGTATCGAATAGGTTGCTGAACTTTAGAAAGTGAAAAATAAGTTTATAAATTTTAATTTTGCCTCTAGTAAGTTCCTGACCTTAAAAGCTAATGAACTATCAATTTTGTGTTAGATAATTTCTCTGACATATTTGAAAATTATAAGACTTAAAATTGAATTATTAGACTAACAAGACTAAACTGTCCATTTTGTAACAATAGAACTATAAATTTTGATTAATGAATTATTAAACACAAACTTGAAAGATTAGAGATATATTTAGACACTAGCAAATCTCAAACCTAAAAATTCAAGACCACAAATGTGATTTAACCAATACCAAAGCACTGCTCTTCTACATGTTATCTGATGCAACAATAAATTGCCAGAACACCATAGGCATTCAAAGAAAAATGATTGGGTACCTTTTCATTCCTGATATCCTCAGCGTCCAAACTGACAGGTGTTTCCATAGCAAATAAAGCCAAAATTTGAAGGAGATGGTTTTGCATTATATCGCGTATGATTCCATAGTTATCAAAGTACCTGGAAAAGAACAAAAGACAGTTGACTAATCTTGTCCATGAAAAACAAAATAATTCATTACTCTACCCTACTAACATTTTCCAAGCTGCAATACCAGAAGGATGTGACACTTACCCTCCCCGCCCTTCTGTTCCGAAATCTTCAGAAAATATCAGTTGAACATTGCGGATATAGCTCCTGGACCAAAGAGGCTCAAAAACAAGGTTGGAGAACCGAAGAACTGACAGATTCTCTACGAGCTCCTTGCCCAAATAATGGTCAATCCTAAAAAAATTGTCATTAAAAGTCAATTTCTCTCTTTAGATCTGGCAACTTGATTAGTCCAAGAGGTTTTACCTAAATATTTGGTCTTCTGTTAGATATTGCTTTAAGCTTCTGGTTAGCTCACCAGAAGAATCTGAGTCACGGCCAAATGGCTTTTCGACAATGACTCTAGTCCAACCACTTCCTGAAGATGCCCGTTGGCTAGCACACTTGACAACGTCGACAAATATGTTTGGAGGAATTGATAAATAAAATAACCTATTTGAAACTTTTCCATCCTGAAAGGAAGAAGATTATCATAAAAAGATTAATAACACAGAACAGATTGCTTCAATCAACTAGCTATGATGTATATGCACATCAATACACAAGTGTCCAAAGGAGGAAGTGTATAGTTTCGCAAATGAAAACCATGGCAAATCCATATTGGTCTTCAAGAGCCAAAGTTCCAAACATATTCTAGACTTCAACAAAAGCAAAAGTGCCGACTTGAATTCTTAGCCAAATTTCAAAAAAAAAAAAAGTGTTCAAAAGCTACTTTTTATTTAGTTTTCAAATATTGCCTTGGTTTTTAAAAACAATGGTAAAAAGTAGATAACAAAGCAACAGATTTAGAGATAGAAAGGATGTTTATAGGCTTAATTTTCAAAAGCTAAAAACCAAAAACAAAATGGCTACCAAACAAGGCCAAAATTATTATCAAATGAGGCCGAAATTTTCCCCATTTTCACCTTAATGCTAATGAACCAACACAATCAAAAGGGCGACCAGTACACTACTCAGAGATAACACAACAAAAAGACAAGAAATCAAAAGCCAGTACAACAGTCATGCTTGAATTTCTGGAAAATAAGTGGATCAATCTGGAGTTTTGATAAGTTATAAAACTATCTGAAGAACACTTAATGGATAGCATAAAGTCACCGCTGAGTATAAAAGGAGCTTTCAATAGCATTTTATACTGGTACTTTGTTGAGTGCTTCTAATAACTAATAATAATAGTTACCAGTGGAAAATACATACTTTATAGAATCTTACTTATCATCAGGAATCCGCAAATTACCTCTTTCTCTTTCAACTTCCTGTCCAACTCAGAGAAATCTTCCTCAGAGCTATATTGACCAGAATGGTAAAAGCATCTTTTTAAAAATTCATCCATCTTGTCCTCACAGTTTGCCCTGTGACCAATGTTACTTATCAATATATGCAAATAGAAACAAAAGTATGAGATCATAAATGTTAACAATACCTAGGTCCCATTTAATATATGGATACCAACGGATATTTTTGTATATTTAAAAGTTACATAAAATAACTATAAGTTGTTTTACTTTCAAACTAAGCTGTACTTATTGATCTTGATATTAGTGTATATCTTCATATTGGGATTTATAGAGAATATATTTATTTTGATATTGGTGAGTGTCTGAGCCAGCTTACGCGTACCTCGACTAATCTATGTCTCCTTTTTTACCACTAGATCAATCCATGATGGTCATTTATAGAGAAGTGTATATATATATATATATATATTAATATTATATAAATATACATTATGTATTAAGATCATTTGTAAAAGATATTAAAGACATTGATTAATAATCTTAATACTTATGTAATATTGATCCAATTTACATATATATCAATGTATTGACGGATATTTTAATCCTTGCTTTCATTTATGACTTTCTTTGTAATGTTATCAACATTCTAAAAAAGTTGATAAAATCCAAGCCAAGTTTTTTTAACAATCAAATAAAATAATAATAATAATAAATGAATAAACAAGTAAATAAATTCATTTTTTTAAAATCATATAATTTTTTTTTTCTGGAATTTGAGTAGTAATTTAAAATGTTTCTATATTAAAATATCAAACATGGTAAAGAAATTGTTAGAAAACATGCATAAATTACAAAAGAAATGCAAAAAACAAAATCATCATTATCAAACAGGTTACATTACCTCTTATCAATTCTGCAAGTCAAAGTTTTACTAATCATGTTTCGAAGTTGCTCATCGGTCATACTAGTGCGAGCATAACCAAACACGATAAAATCCTGAAAGTGAGAAAGAAAACAAAATAATTAGTCAGCTTTTTCAGACTAAGGACTAGAAGGCAGAGTTGTGGCATGAGATAAGACCTCTGGTAGACAATCTTCATAATAAAGAGCAAAAAGTGCAGGAAAGATCTTCTTTTTTGCCAGGTCACCTGAAGCTCCAACAACAGTTATACTGAGGGTAGATTGAACTTTATCTGAATCCGAAACTGATTTGTCTTCCTCTTGAAGTGCAATTTGTTCATTGAGAAGAGAACTTCCCGGACTACCTAAGTTCAGTCCCCACTCAGGTTTAAGCAACAAAATGAATAACCAAGAAAGAGATAAAAAAAACATACATTTGAGGCAAATAAACAGAGATATTTAAAAAAAAAAAGCATTCAAACAAAGAGGAATGCATAAAAAAACCAAAAAGCTTCACAGAAAAAAGATGAACTTCTAAAGCAAGTGTATCCCAATCAGCAAAAAAGTTAGGCCTTGATTAATTATCATTTGACTTTTTATTTTTTACTTATGAAAACTAAGGATGTTTTCTTGCCATTTCTATACAATGGATGTCATTGAGGAAAGATTTGAATCCTTAGTGAAAGAGAAAAAAGATTTGAATTCTTGGCTTGAATTTTGAAAACAGAATACAATAGTCAACGGTAGATGGTAAATAAATAAATAAAACTCACGAGTGGAAATAGTGTTTAGATGCTTAACTTTCAAAACTTAAAAACCGAAAAACAAACAGTATCAAACACGAGTTGTTAGTATTCAAGGCTATCAACACAGTCCAGAAAGAAAAAACGTTAAGTTAAAATCGAAAGGAAAATTGATTTTCATTCGTAAGAATTCTAGAACCAAACCAAAAAATAAGGCTCATGCAAAAAAGTACCCACCATCTGGTAAAAAAACAGCATTCAAGGGATGGCCATTGGATGACTTTAGCTGAAGATGGCTAGTAACACAATTTCTTACAGAAATCTGAGAAACCCACGAAGGGAAATGTGTTTTTCTTGGGGAGTAGACAAAGTTTCTGGGTAAGATCGCCTCATTCTTAAGAGAAGAAGGCACAAAGGTAGGCGAGGAAGAAGAAGGGGTCATGAAGTGACAATCCATGAACATGGATGAAATACGCAGATTGAGAAGGTGATGAGGAAGGAATCGGACTCTTAAGTGGGAATTCGAATGGAAATATATAGTATCGGGAAGAAATTGGAGGCGCTCAAATCTGAAGCCATCAAATGGGACTAAGCTGAAAAGATGAAATGGGGATGACCTTTTGAGTTATCGAAGAGGCCGAAGGAAATAAAGAAAAGGGACAAATAGAGTTCACAGTCAAGACGGAAATTCCGAGGCCGATGGATTGGTTTTCCGGATTCGTCTTGGGCCTTATTGGGCCTACAATAGAGAGAGTTCTGGAGAGTCCAACTTAGAGATACTTCATTTATGAGAAATTTTACCAAAGATTGACCGTTTTATTCAATATATATTATAACTACATAAAATATATGAAAAATAATGCAAAATGGAAAAAAGAAGGGACGGGGAGAGAGAGAGATCGGAAAGTGAGAGAAATATGAAGGAAAGAATTTTTTAACAAAATCATAAAAAAAAAACTAATTAAGGGACCATTTTTAATATTAATATTAGTGTAATAGAATTTAATCACTTACCATATTTACATAGGATATCTAATAAATGCAAATCTTAAATATGGTACACTATCATTTTTCATCTTTCTATTTTTAATATATAATTAATAATAAAGATGGGTGAATTGGTCATTTGGGTCCTATACTTGTGTAAAATATTAGTTAATTTAGGACATTTCTCAAAAATTTGAGAAATTTAAGTCAATCTTGTAATATGGTATACAATTTTAGGCCATCTTAGTTAAAAGACTCAAATTTTATTTAGAGATTTTATAATAATAACATTTTTAGCATAAAATATTAAGTATATAACAATTTCCTAAACAATTTGCAAATATAACAAACTTTGTATTCTTTTTTAAAATATTCCAAAATTACCCTTGTTTTAAAAGAAATCTCCATAATTTTCTCCTCTCCACGATTTTCTCCATTTTCCATCTTCACCGTCGTTTCTTCTTCATCTTCTCTGGGATTTTCTCCATACTTTAAGATCATTTCTTCTCCTCACGATTTTCTTCCATCTCAGTTGGATATTTTTTTAGATGTGATTCTTCCCTAAAATTTTACTTCATCCAATTTTTACGATTTGATTTAATTTCAACACTCTATGTTGATTTTGTTCAATTCAATTGATTTTACTAGTATTTTTATATTAAAAATGTGTTTAATTTCACTTGTATTGGACTTCATCAAACTTTTGAGAATTGGTCGAAATTAAGCATATTAAGAATTTTTCTATCACTTCTACATTTTTAGGTTAAAAGAAATTGAGTTTTTTTTCCCTAAAAATATCGATGAATACAAAGTTATCACTATTAGACTGTTAGTTGGATTGGTTAATATGAGCATAGTGATGTTAGTCTATCATTAATAGACATGTATCCTAGTGCATCACTAATATCCTAAGTTATCATTGATATTAATGATGGACTCGTATCCTAGTTCATCACTAATAGTAATCTATCAATGATAAACTCACATTCTAGTCCATCAGTGATATTAGTCTATCAATGATAGATTCGTATCCTAGTTCATCACTAATAGTAGTCTATCAATGATAAACTCATATCCTAGTTCATCAGTGATATTGGTCTATCAATGATAGACTCGAATCCTAGGTCATCACTGATATTAAACCCTAAACCCTAAACCCTATCATAGACCATCACTAATATCCTAAGTTATCACTGATAGTAGTATATCAATGATAGATTTGTATCATAGTCCATCACTAATATCCTAAGTTATCACTGATAGTAGTATATCAATGATAGATTTGTATCATAGTCCATCACTGATAGTAGTCTATCAATAATAGACTTGTATCCTAGGCCATCAGTGATAAACTCTATCTTCTATAATGCTATGAGTGTAACACGAGGATGATAAACTATATATATATAAATTGCAATGATTCAGAATCATGATTAATCAATGTTATGAGTGCAATACTACCTCTATTTTGCAAGCGTTGAGCAAAAGTACCACGAAAACAAAAAAAAAAAAATTAATGAGAAGAAAATTCATAAAAATGTAGTAATTGGCGTCCTGTTGGTTACAAAAATGATGTGACATTACATTGTTGATAAGAATCATTCTACTTGAAGATAAAAAATATTTTTTTTCTTCTGTTAGGAGTAGTTACTTTATCGTAAAGTAGTAATATGAAGTAATGTCATAATGGAGTTTAATTTTTAGTTATTGATAGTTTCTATTGGTTATGAACTTTACTATGAAGTTTATCATTGATAGCTTCTATCAATGATAAATTTCAACATGTATATTAACAAAACTTTTTCTAAATAAAATGCACCAATTAATATTAATTTGCAATTATTCAACATGTATAATACTAGTTTCTTAATGGGAACACAAAAGCATATAACTTGCAATGATTATTCAACCTGTGATCGAACATTTTTCTATATTAATATGATAAAATCAACTAAATATGAAGAGGTAACGTCACTGTGAAGTCTTTTTCATCATTATATTCATTCATGGGTTTGGGCCTTAAGGGCATCCAAGTTTTGGAATGGATGAGGAGATAAGTAAAAGTAGGTTTGTTGATATCTTCATACGCGCATCACCATTTGCTGGGCAGGCATGGGGAAGGGAGGAATAAAATAATATATATATATTTTTGCTAAAACTATTTTCAACATTCAAAATCGTTTCTTATATTATAAACATTTTTTGACTTTCAAATTAAATAGTATTTATCAATCAAATTTCTTTTGTTAGTAATTTTATTTGTGACCATTGGTTGCCTCCCCGCTCCTATATGTATGTGGTCTCATTCTTCTCTTAAAGAATAAGAAGATAGAAAAACAATAACAACGATTTCATTTTCTCCCAAAATTCTCTTTCAGTATACCGAGCAATAGAGTATCTATTTGAGTGTTGTGAATTCTGATTAGTTTCGATGCAAAACTAATTGAAGGACGAGGTTGTTTTATCTTGGAAACGACAATACAATTGAAACTGTTTGCACAAAGAGAGCATGACCGCGAAACGTTTTAAAGAGAGTAAGATTCGCGACTCAACCATTCCCTAATTAACCAGTTTCTCTTTTGCAATTTGTGTTTTGACCATGCGATTTAACCAGGCGTTTTGACCTATTGGCGAGGTTAGTAGGTGTGATCAGTTGACGAGGTGATGAGTAGACAACTTGATCATGCAAGATACCAGTACCTCACACGAGATACAAGGAAAGGAAACACACGTTCTGTCTAGACGTTAAAGCTTCTCAACTTACAACCCTTTGACGAAGTACAACAATATTAGTACCCAATTAAAATCAATATAGAAAATCATTCCGGCATGGTAGCCATCTTTATGAGCTATTAGAAATATATCAATATATATTACGAAAACCAACACCAATTATATGGGTTTTCGAAAGGACAATGTTCCCCATCCTCTCAATATCTTAACACTCCCTTTCTCTCTCTGCATCTTTATCATTTACGATATCTCCATATTTTTAACAACTAATTCTCAAACTAAACAAAAAAAGGAAAGCAAAACATATTCTCAAATTATATCATGAACCTATTCTATTATGAAATTAGAAAAATTAGAAAAATCTTCTGATGCATTCTACTTTCTTTTTTGGAAATTGTAAGTATTCCACTATTTTGGAAATCATATAGGCAATTTGATAAACATAAAAGGTGTAGTAGATCGTCTCTAAGTCACAAAGATTGGTAAGACACGAAAATGTAGTAATATGAAGAGTGAACACCCAGCATAATAGATATCCACTTTTAATAATATTTAGTGTATTTTTTACAGACATTTTAAAGCTTTTATTTTTTACTATGAGAAAAGACATTTTGAAGTTGCTCTTCTTAATAAGAAAGGTTAGCCAATTTAAAATTAAAAAATTAAAGACACAAACACACAAACACAATTTAATTGGATTTACCTTTTAAGTGAACTAAATCAAAACAATCCTAAAAAGTAATTAGAAAGAGAATCAAAGTACATGAGATATAAGGTTAGTTTCTACGTCCTTTGTATGTAACAATAAAATAAAATAGAAGTGGACAGCTTCTCTTTAACAAAGGCTAATAAATTGTTACAACCGTAGCCAACCTGGATTTGTAAAACTTAAAATAACCCAATCCCATACACTTCTCTTTAAAAACAGTGTGTAGATAGAGTGAACATCAGACGCAGATTTCATGATTTTGTTTTGACACACATAGAGAGATGATATCCTACAAAATCATTTTAGGGGAAAACAATAACGCATAATAAATATAAATCAAATTCAATAAAGGAAGCAGAAGGTCAAAAAAAAAAAAAAAAAAACATGTAGAATCCTTTATATCTTGAAGCCTGGCAATCAGAAAAAAAAAATTCTTAAAAATAAAATTCGTGTTTGAATTATACATTCTAAAGACCCTAACATTATGCAGTTAGTTAGTTTTCTTGTCGTCTTCTTTTATGGCATTCGCACTTGTTGTCTCAGTTTCTTGATTTTCTTCACCGCCAAAACCAAATTCATTTATACGTTTCCTGTCGACCGGGTAAATCCATCTCTGATATAGAATGATAAGAAATATGACATCTGCAGCACAACAAATTTACAGGCATTAATTATATTCTTCTATTCCATAATATAAACAAAAATAGACTTTGATCCATAATTTTCTCACCATCTCGAAACACTGAAAGTCGGTGTAGAGTTGGCATTTTGATGACAAAAGCAAACAAGTCGTCAATGATGGTATTAAGGAACTTGTATGTCATCTGTCTCCAGGGTAGATGAGCCACAGACTTGAGCTTGTAATTTATGAACAACTGTGGGCACATCATAATGAAGCCTGACAAAACAAAGGATCCAAATTCAGATACAATAACCAATTGCAAACTTATTAAAACTATAATTGGAGTATTATCTAAATGCAGTTGGAAATTCATATAGGAACCCGTGGCTGAAAGTGAAACACTTGCAACATTTGTTCTTTTGAGTGTAGCTTTTCTAAATCAGCATGGGAAAAGTTTTCGAATCTTTGCCAAGACTTTTTGGGATAATATTCTTCAGCTCTTGGTGGGTTCTCTTTTAGCAAATACTTCTTAAATCTTATTGCCCAACACAGTGAAAATTCTCCTATTCGAGATATGGTTTGAAAGAAATCTCAGAGCAGGTTTTCCATGATAAATCCAGCCCTTTATTCATCTTCTCGCTTGGATTCAGCTCGTCTACTTGCATCATCATGGCTTTAGATTGACATATTCATCCCAATTTGAGGGGGAGTGTTAGTTTGTATTTAATAATGAAGTTTTCTTTATTAGTCTTCTATTTTTTAATATGTTTGTTGTTCTTTTCTTTTATAATTAGTTGCCTTAGTTGAATCCTGCATGATCTGGACCCAGTTTATAATTATTTAGACACTAGTACATTCTTGCCACCCCACGTGAAGTTCCCATTTTGTTGAGAAGTTTCATGACATCATACATAAATGATGCATTCTTATCCTTTTTTTTCCAAAAAGTCCCTTTAAGTACAACTTAGGGTGGAGGGATTTGAACCCAGGACCTCTTGCCTTCGATAATATACAAATGTCAGTTAAACTAAAAGCTCATGTTGGCGATGCATTCTTATCACACAAAACTAAAATACCACATCCACAACCAGGACAAAGTGACCTCTAGCATTATAATGAAAAGTTAGTGCATTTTTTAGTTGAGTGTTAGGATACTTCCTAACAAGAATTCTGAAATATATTGAGAATTAGAGATGAAACTAAAAGATAATCAAAGCATAAAAGAAACACCTTCCTCTTGAGTGCTCTCATACAAGCCCAAGATCACTCCACAAAATAGTCTAACCTTCACTCACTCACCCTCTTACCATTTTTACAACATCCAGTAACTATTTTTCCATCTAACGAGCATAATACCCCTTAACACTAACCTACTAATATTCTCATCTAGGTATCTTGTAAACCCTAGATACCCTTAAGAAATTTTCAAGAGAATTGTGGTTGAGTTTAGTTTGAGGTTTGGAAATAGATGGAAAAACGAAAGAAGGAAAGATTAGAATTTTGGTCTGAGTGTTAAGCTTGAGAGTTCAAGGTAGGCGGCCAACCATGTCATAGAACCTCCAAAAGACGAGCCTTAAGCAGCCATGGGCTCTAGATGTTGACCAAAGGAAAGGGAAGTGCTAAGCGAGGAATGTCAAGCTTGCAAGGTGGCATGGATGTTGTGCCAAGAACCTCTACGAGGCAAGAGGTGTGCATTGAGGCAGGCGGCCAAACTTTTGAGTCCCACGCGAGCAAGCCATTTGAGTTAAGTTGAAGGCTATGCAACCAAGGAAGTTTTGGGCGTTTTCGTAATGCTCAATGGATTGGAATCCAAGTGTCTAGGCATGCAAAGCTCTCAAATTGTGTCTAGTTTATTGGGTTGGCTGCCAGACAAGGAGGGCGTGAGGAGGGCATTCATTCGAAGAAGAAAAGCTTCAAAGGTCATTTCTCGGATGAAGGTTGAGAAGGGTTGGTTGTTTAGAGGCTACAGGACTCATCGCTTTGAATTTGGAGCTGAAATTTTGAGGTGACATAATTGAGAGGATAAGAACAAGTTTGTAGAAGGAAGTTTCTTCATTGAGTTCTGGATTTTAGCTATAAATTTCTAAAGTGGAGTCTGGATTTTTTGAAGGGAGAGGTTGTCAAGCAAGGTTCCACACACAACCTAGGCAGTAAAGGTCAGCGCACAGGGCAAGAGATATGGCCATAGTAAGGTTAGTTGTGTGCTAAGCTTCAAAACACCTGCAAAGATAAAATAACCAGAACACACACAACAACCAGAAATCTGGGAGGAAACTGTCAAAATAGTTCTGAGGCTACTGCTAAGTTATTTAAATTAATATGCATTGTTAGTTCTGAGGCTACTGCTAAGTTAGTTTTAGTTGGTTGGTGAATGTTGCCAAAGTATGTCAATGCTTCCTAGCCCTCACACCCTCTTTTGGGACCAGGGAGAGAGGAGGCTCTGAATGGGGGTGTGACATACCTAACAGACAGGAATCAGGATTTTGATTGTATAATAAATAAGATATTAAAAGTAAAGTGAAAGAACATGCCAAAAGCAGTTGAAGTAACTTACCGAACATGTATACGCAGCTTGTAAGTGAAGAAAGAATCCATGAATACCAGCTCTTATGTTGTTCATACATGAGCGAATAAACAGATGAGCAAGCAACAAGGAAAAAAAGAACATAGGACAAATACTTCATTGCAAGATCATCATACTCCTTCGTCTTATTTCCTGCATATGACTCACGATCGCGAAATCTCAACCTAGGTATTCTTCCACTCCTATCAATCTGGAATGGAAGGAAAAATGATAATGAGAAGATACACAGTTGCACTATTGTTACTAAAAAGGCATAAACAACATTTATAGGCCAAATAGATAAGCTACACATTTAAAACTTAGTTTTGGTCCTTTTTTGACTCATCATTGCTAGTCCAGACTCAATGAAGTTGAGTTTGCATCTAAAGAAACTAACGAGTTTAAATTGTCAAAGGAAACTACTTAACTACGAGTGGTTCAAAAAATCTTAAAAGTGTATCTCTATACTCAAAGAAATAAGAGAGAATAAATGAATGGAATATAGCCATTAATCCATTGCATATACTCAAAGGAACTATTACAAGAAGCTAGAGAAAAAATAATTAAGAGGCTTCACTTTTTTTTTCCCGAAAGGAAACGAAAGAGGATTTCACATTATATCTCCAAAGTCTAGCTAATATACGAGAAGAGACAAATTTATTGATAGTGTTAGTACATGTCAAGAAGAGAATGAAGTGAAGATGGCACGGAAAAGTCAAGTGGTTTGAAAGATGGCATGTAGGACAAAAAAAAAATCAAAAAGTTGCGAGTAAGTACTCGTCCAGATTGCAACTCTCAAGTGTTTATGAATGTCAACTTGTCAAACGTGCTCAACAAGCAAAGTGCCTCCAACCGTAGATATTTAAAACAATTTAGAGCATTGTCATAATTTTTGGTCCACATTTAGACTTCTCAATGAATGTGCAATTGGTCAACATTGGCCATGTAAATAGGCTTATTAGATAAAATGGACTCAATCTTCGGTGGCAACCAACTTACGATTTAGTATGCTACAACTATGAGTAACAGTGCCAACTAAATGCTTTAGACAAGACTAAGAATCACAAACACTTCAATTTGGGCTAACACGTCCATAATCCATATTTGACACAAAAAAATTTGGACACTCCGACTTGTTGGGCATGTATTTGACACTTCTTAACACAATAAATGTGTTAGAAGTCTAATTATACAAATCCCATATTAACCGAGCTAAATAGACACACAATAATTACTATGGGATCAGGGCCTTGTTAACATTTCTTCCCAAACCTTAAACCCGTTAAATTTTTCAGCAGTATATATTGAAAAGTGTAGAAAAGTTTGTGTGGTTTCTAAACCGTGGTGATTCCTGTTCAAGTTATTTATTAGTAATATTATCGTTTTCATATAATATAGAAGAAATTGAAATTTAGAATACATGATACACACTATTTTTATAAAACTATACTCTTCCTACTTTGCAACTTAACAATCTTGCCCTTTGCTGTTTAGTTTCGCCTTAACTGACTACTAGGTTGAACATTTTTTTTAAGCAGAAACAAAAATTCCATTGATATAATGAAAAGAAACTAATACTCCAAAATAAAACACCTCCAAATATAAGATAAAAAATAGGAGACAAACACATTAGATAGATGGCAAGTAAAAAGCCCCTAAACTCTAAAAAGAAAGTCTCACAGAAAAAAAAAAGGAAACAAGAATGAAAGAGTAAGGGGCTGTTTGCCCCTAGGATTAGAGAGGAGTGGCTCCATGTTTGGTTAGAATTTTTTTAGTCCTAGTATTATGATAATACTTGTTCTCGCTCCCCTTTCTCCTCTTCCTCACACCCCTCTCCCACTAAGCTCCAAATATTTATCAAGTAAACGTATAAGGCCAAGCCAAAGCGGAAATCTTAGTAGCAGCCAGTACAAAAGGAAGCAGTAAAGAAGCAATGCCGACAAAAGTTGAGATAATAATTTGCACCTCTAACGCAGACTATTATAATACAGAGACTATTATAATCCTCAAACTATTATTGGTCACTCCTCGTCCCAAGTGCCCCCTAAGGATTTGGACCACATTAAATCCTGCCCTAAGGAGTGCATGAAAAAGAGAACCTAGCAAACATGAAAGGATGCTGTTTATAAAGTTACTATACCAATATATACTAACGTATGGAACTAAAAAAATTGAAAAAATAATGAAAAAAACAAAATAAAACCCAGCAAAGAGAGTTTGAGCAGTGAAGAAATTAAGAATAATAGCTACCTCAATATGCATAGCTTTTCCTATTTTCCAGAACTCGATGCAGCAACCAATGCCAGAACTTGCAAGTATCATCCACGAAGTATCATTATCAAGTAGATACAGGAAGACAATCAGTTGAGATATAAAGCTGACAATGACAGACTTAGCAGAGAGTCCTTCCATAGACTTATTTTTGTTCCAAAATTGGATATCTGAAGTAGAAACCAACTTAAGTTAGCAAAGTACATGTCGTTTCACTACATAATATAGAATTAACTAATAAAGTTAATTAGAGATCCAACATTTCTTTACCATTCTTGAAGGCAAGCATGTCAAAAACTGAATGAAGTAACGAGACAACCATAGTAACTGCCAGGAGATAGGGATTTCCTTCCAAGAACACCCTCTGAAATATAATTCACTGATTACCATATGGCTAAACATTGGGCAGACAAAAAATAGTATTTTGTTGCATATCTATGCGATGTAAACAACACAATCAACACGTTATTTCTTCAAGAAAACCCTTTCACAGGTTGAACACAGAGATTAAAAACTGAATAAATGTAAATAACAGTAAACCCCCCAACCAATAACCATAGAAATCAGACTAACCTAAAGTGAAAATATTAAAACTAAAAAATTTCACAAATTTCTCAGATTTGTAAGATCTTGAAAATATTATAAGAAAACTAAAAGAAAGCCAAGAAGTTCTTATAAACAATATACATCAGTTCTACCGCTCCAAGAAAGATAACTTGTCCTAAAGTTCAACTCAACTTGTGAGAAAGATATCACTAGTAGAGCCAATTTCTTGTATTCTCTGTCGGAAGTAGAGGAAAACATATATTCTCTGGAGTTACATGTTCACAAAATCCGTGTAGGATTTTCTTTTAGTTTTGGGTTTTAGTTTGCTTGCCATAGGGATAGATACTACCACTTGAAGTAGTACTAAGCAGTTATCTTCTCTCTGAAAAAGGTTCTTGGAAAAAGACCATATTCTTCACAGTTCTCACTAACATATTAAAAAGTTTCAAATAAACTGTCGATACATGAGATGTTAAAAATTAAATGCAATCTCTATAAATTCAAACAAAGACCAATTCCCAAATTTTAAAAAAAAGACTGTTCAGAAAAGAAATCCATGTTCAAGGAGAGCTAGTACCTTCAATTCGTCAGCCTCACCTTCAATCATGCTTCCATAGCTACGGTGAATCTGGAAGGACTGATCAATTTGGAGGAATAACTGCCACTTCATCATGCTTATAGGAGCCACTTCTAGATTAAGTACCAGCTCATTTACTGTCTCGTTGAGTCGAACTAACTTATCCCTAAGTAGCCAAAACTCGTTGAAGAAAATGGTTGGATAGTAGTTTCCTGTAGTGGGCTCAACATTCAAGTCTACTAAAGTCAAGAAACTCAAGCTAAATTTGCTGTAACAATTCCTATGCTTTGCATGTTGAACAGAATACGTTCATCAACTTTGGCATGATTCTCCAGCCTATTGTTATACTAATTACTCAAGTACCAGGATAATAAAAAGAAAAGACAACAAATCTAATTTATAGTACCAGAGATGTAAGAGGAAAGAACTGAACCTAGTGTGCAACCATCATTGTGTCAGTAGGGTCAATTAAATCACTTTTTTTTCACGCTCAAAATCACTTTGAAACACATGTCTAATCAATCAAAATTGATCTAATATTTCGTTTTACATTTTCTAATGCAATTTACATTTCTTGATAATTGCCTTTGAAATATTAAAAGCATGTTTCATAATGATTTTAAAAATGACAAAAGTAATTTCAATCATTTTAAAATAACTCCCAAACAAGTTATAAATAGATGGCCATTAAAACCACAAAAATCCACAACCTGCTACACAAAAATGTAATTTTGTGCTAAGCTCCACCAAGGTACCTGCAGGATACTCAACCAGCACACACACAACACCATAGTATTGGGAGGAGCAGATGTATATATTCTGTATTGATCAACAACACTACAAAAGAAGTTCAGTAGTAGTTTTCCAGCTAAGTATGAGGGCTGTTCTCTCCCAATGAACAAAGTTCATACAAAATGCAGAATATTCAGAATAATGAACCCTAGCACAAAACACCTAGATATATATTCCTCTCCTTCTGCTGCACGTGGTGATAGGACCACTTACCAACCTAACAACCATACTGTCTAGGCCAAAATTCCCTTCTTACCCCTCCTTTTATACATTTTGGTGATCGGTGGCCTAGCATTTTGACCTTGCACTTTACACTCAATTACTTCTAATTGTTGGCAACATGAGGCAAAAAGTAAAATATAAACAAGTTGATTAGAGGAAGCACACTACTAGAGATCATTTGAAGGTAATTAAGTCTCCAGAATGCCATTGTATTTTCCCCTTTTGCTGATTTATAGTATATATATACAGTTACGTTTAGAAAGAATGAAAAAAGCTAGAGTTGTTGCAATTTGTATTTCAGTACAAATCAAAACTTTAAAAACACTGATGCCATTCATTCTGGAAAACATCCCATAAATAAACCATCAAAATCCTTACTCCCATCACAACCAAGTCTCTCAATCAAAGATATTAGAAAAACTCTTGGTTTTTTAAAACATTTATTTATTTTCTTGGCTAATCTCTATGAAGCAGTATTTGCTGTAAGTATTTTTTTCCCCTTCTACACTACCTTTGGGGGTTTGTTTCCTTTAAACATTTATTCCTTTTCAATATACATAGGATAATTGTTTAAATGGAAAAACTGCGAAAAAATTTACAAATACAGCAAAAATTATCGCAGAATTTTCGACACTAATAGACATTGATAGGCTACTATCAGTGTCTATCAATAAATGACAGTGAAATTAAATGAAAGAACATTCTGAGAGCATAATAACGGCTATACTTTCATGTTAGTGTATATCCTTAGGTGAATTACTGTGATTTTCACCCAATGCATAAACACTCACATGCAAAAAAAAAACAGAACTGAAAAACAAAAAGAAAAACAAAAGCAAAAAACAAAAAACAAAATTTTGTGACCTTTGAGGGGGAAAAAAAGCCTCCAAAGGATTTTGTCCTTCTCCCGGCGCAACAAAACCTTGTCCTACATCCCATCATAACCCTCCCTTCTCCAAACCAAAGATACACTACAAGCATCCAAGAACCTAGACCATATCAACGGGACACAATAGCAACTCCAAAGAATATGGACTACGTCATCCCACCTCAACGAACAGAGCACCACTAAGGCCCAAAAATAAGGAAGAGTGTCCCTACAAGCAATCAAAAGTATCAACTTTACCATGCAAGACCTATCGAGCAAAGAACTCTACCTTCTTCAGGATTTTAATCTTCCAACACAAAGAAAACAACAGGGTGATAGGTAAACAAAGGCAGTGCTTAGAAGAAAGGAAAGACCTAGGAGGGAAAACAATGAACATAAACAAAACAAAACTCGAGGAGGACAAGAAAACAAAAACATAAAAAATATCAATACAAAAGTTTAAAACATACAAAAGGAGTTTTCATCATATGCTGAAAACTTAAGAAGGCCATCAACTTAATTGTAACAAAAATCATTAAAACTCATAGTAGATTCATTAATGCAAACAAATAAGAATTCCACAGCAAAACTTCCAAAAACGAGGCATATACACTAAAGCTTAAAAATAAGAACTGATGAAATACCCTAACCATATTAGACTTTCAATCAACCACTTTTGTACTTCTTTTGTTTGCTCTATAGCCTTCAGCACAATAAGGTAAAGGGAAAAAAAAGAAAAAAAAATGCATGGAGATGGGCAAAGGAATATAAAAGGATACAAGGAGCAATATTTGGTGGAACGCCATTATGAGCATATCTGCAACAAGAGGAAAAAAAATCAGGGTAGGAATATCTTAGGTATTAGCAGATCCAATACAAGCCAAGACGCAGAACAGGAGGAAACAAGAAAGCATGTGGTTTGTGTTGTTACCTACATA
The DNA here is from genome assembly GCF_000004075.3 of Cucumis sativus. Lineage (NCBI taxonomy): Eukaryota > Viridiplantae > Streptophyta > Magnoliopsida > Cucurbitales > Cucurbitaceae > Cucumis > Cucumis sativus. The sequence continues at coordinate 19,741,856 of NC_026658.2, forward strand.
CAAACTGTTAAATTAAGGGAAACGAATAACCGATAGCGATGCTTTGAAGCCACATGATAGAGGTTACAGAAATAAAATTGATATGCAAAGAGAATCATTATAGTAGAATACCAGGTTACTGATTTATAAAAACTCAATTACAAAAAATATTTATCATTATTTTTTATAAGAAACTAATAAAAGCAAGAATACATATGTAAGAAACATAATATTCAAGAGCAACAACCTTCTAAGTCACTGTACCAACAAATAATTTGTCATAATTTTATTGCTCCAAAAACTGGCAGAGATTAAAGATTAAAATGAAGTAAACATACCGTGTAAAATCATCAACTAGATTAATAGTAACATTAGGTTTCCAATAGGAAACCCACTCCACAGGACCGTCATCTTTCACATCAACTTGGTTATCATCAACAACCTTGAGCCACCAAAAGTAACTTTTGTTTAGTCAAGATTGTAAGTACTACAGAAGACTGAAATTTCTAAAATACCAATCAAATGTCGATGACGATGTACCATCAAACGAAACCAATGAAGAAAGCAAGGCAATACGAAATTAGAACAGAGCAGGAATGCTAGTGCAATTTGAATCAGTAGCTAATAGAAAATACACTTCACACACTAAAATTATGATCCTACAGACCAATTTCACAGTTCCTTTGAGCATCCTATTTCATGTCCTTATAAACACAAAGCTTAAATATTCAGGAACCATAAACCCATAAATAGTTATGTCTAAAGTGGATAAAAACAGTAACTTTTTTTTCAAAGAAACATAAAAATTTTCATTGACCAAAAAAGAAAAGAGGCTAATGCTCAAAAATACAAAAGGGGTGATGGGCAAGAGCAATATGCAATGTTAACTAATGAAATGGACCACGTATCAAAATGAAATTTTAGTGTATCGTGAATTAGAATGTATCGTGTATCGTGAGTTTTAAACTAATAAATAACAATTAAATATTTAGTTAAATAACTCTAATCAAACCATTTAAAAAATTGCAAAGAGAAGAACTAGGTAAAGAAAATTAAAAAGTAATAAAAAATTAAATAATGGCATGCATAAAAGAAAAAAATAGATGAAAAGTCACACACTTACACCTGTATACATGAGAAAAAGAAGAGATAGCTTTAATGATCTTCAAAAGTATTGTTAATTATATTTAGATATTTTTGAATTTAAGTGCATTAAATATTTGCAGATATCTAGAAAACCTTTCATCTTCCACCTTTTAGCTCCTCTTCCTTCTTCATCTTCTTCAAAATTCTTCCTCTATAACTTCCATTTTCCATTTTTTTTTCTAATCTTCTACAAGAATATTTCTTGTTTTGTGATTTTCGCCCATGCATTGTTGTTATCAACCATCCACAAAGTTTATTCTCCAGAACCAGCAACAATCTAATACTAAACCCTAATAGTAATATTTTCCCATCTTAAAAAAGAAAAACAATTTTAATTGTTCTCGAATCAAACGGTTTGATTCAAGAACAATTTGCATGACATGATTCACAAAACTTGAATCGTACAATCATACAATCCTTATGATTTCGATTTGAATCCAAAGTTTGAATCATTTTCCTTTAATTTTGATTTGAATTGATGACACAACTCATATATCATAAAATTTTATTTTTAACAACACTGGTAATATGGTATTAGTAAAGATATAAGGGTAATCAGTTAGGGAGTTAGCGTATTTGTTTATAGATAGAAGGGCGGGGATTGAGAGAAGGTAAGCAAGTTAGCGATCTAGAGCTTGGGTTACCAAACTCAAGAGGGGAGGTTCCAAATGCCTTACACTTGGTTAATCTTGTACTTCTTTATCATTTATATTTCATGTTTAATTCTTGTTAGATGGTATCCTAACAAAAACATAAAAAACTTGAACCATTAAACCAATAAAATGCGACATGCATGTAATGTACAGAGCTGGAAATAAAACCATTGAAACAAAAATTTAAAAATAATAATTAAAAAAAGGTAGATATAGAGTCCTAAAAAAATGCCACCCAATTAGTTTAAATTCATAATTTTCAGATTGACAGATTGACAGATTGTTTTTTCCATTTCCCCATAGTGCTCTCATTTCCATCTCTTGCGTGTGCCTCTCCATTTCCTGGCTTTTCAAACTTCTTTTTTTTTTTCACTTTCTTATTCATTTTTTCTATTTCTTTCCTTCTCTTTTTTCATTTTGCTTCACTTCATTTCTCCTCCAGCCGGACATAAATTCACCTTCTGCTTCGACTGATTACAATCAATTGTTTTTTTAGTTTTTGAACTTTTTTTATTTCTTGAATCAGAAGTTCAGATTTACTACAACTTTTTACAACTCAACCTTCTGAATCAGACCATTCATCTGATTTCTGATTCCAATGAATGAGCTAACTTATCTTAGCTTCATTCTGTTTTGGCTTGTAGGATACAACTCATGTGTCATATAAGCTTAACAATACTTATAAGCACACGCTATTCAATCAACATGCTTCCCTTCACATCTAGTAAACAAGTATCAAAGACTAATATGTGATATCAACAATCTTTCTGCAGATTATAGATTATTTTCTTTAGGTTTATTCAGGTGACTAGAGAAAAAATGAACAGATTGATAGCAACAATAATAATAAATGTGATTCACCTCAAAAGAAGCTTGATAAATTATTATTAATAATAAAAGAAAATAAAGAACTCATGCAAACAAAATAACAGTCACATAAAACATGTGACTATTCAAGGGTGTGTTGTCTAATTAACATCTCTTATGCCTCACAACTGTGCATGACTTTTATATCAGTTAACAAGACTTTCAAATCAAACTATTCAATAGTAAAGGAGTCACCTCTTTCAGAATTTCACCAGTATCAGAACCTTCAGTATTACCCAATAAACTCCTCCTTTTACCCGCTTTTGACTTGGGCAAATACAGCACAACAGCTGAAATAAATTAAAGTACCCATCCTCACGTAATGATACAATACATGTCGCTTGGTTATAGATGAAACAGAAAATTCTAAAGTCAAGATAACAAGGAGAAAAATATGATCTTACGATGTGTCCTCCCAAATGTAGCAAGAGGCTGAAACTCTGGGTCACTGGGGTCTGGAGTGTATCCTGACCGTGCAAAGAAGACATGTGCATACAAAGATCCATTTTGTTTCAAAGCCTACAAGAAGGGCTATTGCATCAAACCCCTCATAACACCAAGATCTAAAAAAGGGGATAAAAAGACAATATGCAAAGTGTAGGCAATAGTTTAGCAATACCTCAGATGGATAATACTTGAATGAAAGAGATCTGGTACTTTCTGGTCCCCATACAGCATAAGGTATACCATTCTCATGCCAGACAAGCGCACCTTCATTTCCAAAGTCATCAAACCTTTCATGCTCAGAAAGATACAGCCACATATCCTGAAGAAAAATGATGCAACCGTTGGGGGGGGGTTTACAGGATATATAATTAAAAGTAGAAAAATAGATAGAAAATTAATACAGTAAACATGACTAGAAGTAAAACAAAAACCTATATAATATTTATCATAAGAAGTTAAGAACAGAAAAGTTTTACTATCTACGGGAGGAACTGCTTGAACATCAAAATAGATAACTCTCAGTTCACCATGGTTGGCTAAGGTCATTCAGACTCGAGAAGGAAAAGAAGAAAAATAAAAGAGAGTCAGAGGGAATGAGTTCAAACTCGAGGGTAGCCATCTATCTAAATTCTTAAAATTCTTAGAGTTTCCTAATCAGAATAAAGAAAATGAAATATTTTTCAATTTAAACGTACAACATACATGTATAATGACACACATCTGATTTCATGAATTTACCCATCGAAAAAATACAAAATGATAATAAAGGAGAGAACTCAAGAACGGAAGAACAAGTAGGAGTACTTCACATAAATTTCAATGCAGTAATTTACACTAAGCTTAGTATCGCATGACATGGAAGCTTTAGGATCATTTCTGTAATCAACAATAACAAAAATAAGAATACTAATCACCTTAATTTTCAACGATAAAAATCGAAAACCTAACTAGCCGACTTTAATTGAGTAAAGAAGATACTGCCTAAGCTTCTCGGCACCAAGCCGGCTGAGTTTGAATCGCCAAGAAAAATCCACATAAACAAATTACAATATTCTTAAGGCAAACCAATTCCAGAACTTCTCCAGACAATTACTCGAAAGCAAGTACGACGTAATAATCAACCATTCAATTCAATTATTTAACAGCACATCAAACAATCTCAGTAGGTAATTACCAAGGGTTCACCCTTCTGAAAGTGATTGGACATGAGAATAGCAGGATCAGAGGGCTTCTTGGGGGCGAAGAATTTAGAAGCGAAATACCAGAAGACGGCGATCCTAATGATTCCAGTAAGAGACTGACCGAAACCTCCCTGTTGCTGTTGTTGTTGTCCTGGTCTTGGAGCTGCCGCTACTTCTCCTCCTCCGCCGCCGCCGGGACCTGCCTGTACCGCCGGCGTAGCCATTTTCTTGTTCCCTCTGTGCAAATCGAAGAGATAGGCGCAGAGAGAGAACTTGGTGAGAGAGTTTACACTTACGAGCTTTGTTTTGCTTTTATATATAAAAAAGAAAAGATTTGTTCTTTTTTTTCTTCTTCTTTTTCTTGACGAACTGCTTTCATAGTTGATAGATGCGAGGTGATGGCCACGTCACCCACAAAATATAAATATCTTTCCTATATTATATATATATACTCCGAAAGAAAGAAAAAAAGCTCAATTATATCGTTTATTGAAACTATATTTAAATACATACTTATATAATACCTATACATTACAACCAGCATTCGTTCCACGAAAATTACATTAAATGACAAAAACAAAAATATTAAAAAGAAAATAACTCACTACACATTATTTTGCATACAACTATCAGATGACTATCACACGGTAATCATAGGGTTATCGACTTTTAAATTTGTTGTTTTTGCAATTTAGAAAATGTAGTGATATGGGTCCTACTATCATAATTTTTGTTTGCTACTTTTGCAAGGTCCCTATGTTTTATCTTCTCACATTCATTAATTGAGTTCATCTATTATGTATTTTGTGTGATCTTGTACACATTCTAATAAAAACATTTTGAAAAAACCATCAATGATAGATGTTTATCGATACCTATCGTTGATAAAATCTAAAATTTTACTATATTTTGTGAATATTTTCAGCATTTTGTCATTTATAATAATATAATATTTTTTAATTAAGGTTTTTTTTTTTAAATGAGAACTTTTGAAAATATTCATAAATATAGCAAAATATCTAGTGAGCAAAAAATTTTGGACAATTAAATTCTGTCAGGTCATCACAATTCACAATAAAATTGTGATGATTATAATTTGATGGGATTTTGGGTAGTCAAGTTTTCTCATATCCAACCCAATGCAAGCCTTTGATGAAAAATCGGGTCAAACAAGGAGGGCCCAAGCCCACCAAGAAATGAGTTCAAGTATAAGCTTAAGCCCAACAGGCAAACGGGTCCAAGCTCAAACCCAATAGACAAATGGGTCCAAGCTCAAGCCCAATAGGCAAGTGGGTCCAAGTCCAAATCAAACAAACAAATGGGTCCAAGCCCACCTAAAGCCCATGAAGTTTTTCTATAAATAGAAACATTTGCCACTCATTTAAGAGGTCTTTGGTTGAATGAAGAATTGAATCTCTGAAATACTAAAGAGTTGAAGATTCAAACTTCTATAAAACTCTCAAGACGTGCAAGTTCTTATCAACTTCGAGACCATCATCTTTTGAAAGATTGAAGACTTGGAAGATCAAACTTTCCTTAAATTCTAGAAGACTGAAGCTCAAATAGACTTGCAACTATAACATCCTAAAGACCAAAGATCAAGAAATTCTAAGTTTTTAACTTGTATTCGAGAGAAAGCATCAAATGAGTAAATACTAGAGATTGTATTCACAATATTCATCAATATATCAAAGTTCAATTCCACGAAATACATTTTTTCGAAATCTCGTGTGAACAGTTTGACACGCCTAGTAGGACAATCTCTACCTTTCATCTCTTTCTTTTTGAAGAATGTCTCTAAGGAAATCATGGCATCTCAAGGCAACACTTCCAAAGCTCTAGGTGACATTAGCAAGCGACCAAATACTCGCAGTCGCTCAAGGGAATTTCATTCATCTGAGGATGTGCCACCATTTGAGGTCGCAAAGAATATTTAGGAACAAATCTCCAGTCCACCTCTAGGTGGAATTGTAATCAAAGAAAATCATGTGACTGATGAACACAACTCATCCTCTGGACGCCCGAATGAGGAGGTACCTCATCCAAACATAATGTCAGTTATGGTGACTGGCGTGGATACAAGTGAAAATAGAATGGTCGAGCTTGAAAAGAGGGTCAACATGCTCATGAAGGCGCTTGAAGAAAGAGACTACGAGATTGAATCTCTAAAAAATCAGATCGAGAGTCGTGACGCTGCTGAAGCAAGTCATACACATACTGTCAAGAATGCTGACAAAGGCAAGACAATTATGCAAGAAAGTCAACCACAAAACTCGACTTCAATTGCATCTCTGTCTGTCCAGCAATTGCAGGAAATGATTGCAAACTCCATCAAAACTCAATATGGTGGATCCGCTCAAACTTTCTCTTTGTCTTCCAAGTCGTATACAAAAAGGATCGACAACTTGAGAATACCGAATGGGTACCAGCCACCCAAGTTCCAACAGTTTGATGGAAAGGGCAACCCAAAACAACATGTTGCTCATTTTATTGAAACATGTGAATCTGCTGGTACACGGGGAGATTTGTTAGTCAAACAGTTCGTCTGAACTCTCAAAGGAAACGCCTTTGACCGGTACACAGACTTAGAGCCTGAATCTATCGATAGTTGGGAGCAACTTGAAAGAGAGTTTCTTAACCATTTTTACAGCACTCGTCGTATTGTCAACATGATAGAGCTAACCGCCACCAAGCAACGAAAGGGTGAGCCAATCGTTGATTATATTAACCGTTGGAGAGCGTTAAGCCTTGATTGCAAAGATAGATTAATTGAATTATCGGCAGTAGAGATGTGTACTCAAGGAATGCATTGGGGACTCCTATACATCTTACAGGGAATAAAACCCCGCACCTTCGAAGAGTTAGCAACTGGAGCTCACGATATGAAGCTAAGTATTGCTAATAGAGGGAACAATGATTTATTGGTCCAGAAGTTAGAAAAGAGAAGAAAGAAGTGAAGAGCACCCAGAAGGTATCAAAGGGTGCTACTAAGGAGGCTATGGTCGTCAGCACTACCTCTTTAAAGTTTACTTCCAAAGAAACAAAATTTGAGAAACGTCAAGAAGAAGACGAAAAAAGACGTCCGAAGTTGAAAGAAAGACAAGAAAAAGTTTATCCTTTTCCAGACTCCGACTTACCTGATATGTTGGAGCAACTACTAGAAAAACAACTCATTCAACTTCCTGAATGTAAACGACCTGCGAAAATAGGAAGGGTAAAAGATCCAAATTACTGGAAATATCATCGGGTCATCAGCCATCCCGTGAAGAAATGTTTTGTGTCAAAGGAGTTGATTTTGAAATTAGCTCTAGACAAAAAGATTGAGCTAGATCTCGATGATGTGGCACAAACAAATCATGTCACAGTAATAGTTCATTCAGATAGACAATTACCTGTTGTAAGAAATCTGATCCAATTTGGATCTTTAGAGCCTATCTTCATATATTCTTCACTGGAGACCTTACAAAATGATGACCTCCAAACTGTTGGCCCCAAAGAAGAAGAAAAACAAGCAGAGAATGTTGATGAGGGATGGACGCTAGTGACGCGTTGAAAGAAGTATAAACAAAATTCTGCTTCAAAAGAAACCCGCTCATACAGCGAGTACATAAGAAAGAGTAAGTATCAGAGAAGAAAAACAAAAAAAAAAATGCAAGAAAGTTTCAACCAATCACGGAAGAAAGTGAAGAGCTTCCTCAACCACGACAACCAATAACTCTGTTGGACTTCTTCCCTGAAAACTTTCCAATTGAAATAATTTCATGTCATGCGGTCAGTACGACTGAGGATGACGCTTCTCCCTCATATCCCGTGGAAACAGCCACCAAGACAGAGGAATTGCCTTCTTTTGGCGTAAATGATCTTCTGTCACTCCCGCGAGAAATCAAGGATACAATTATCGAGATGTTAAAAAATGATGATGTCTCGACTATTTCTGCATCACAAACGAAGGCGTGTGATTCCTGTTGTACGTCGATAGCATTTAGTGATAAGGACTTGTTACTTGGGTCAAAGCTTCATAATCCACCCTTATTCGTGTCTGTATATGTTCGAGAGCAAAAGTTTAATCGAATTCTCATCGATAATGGTTCTGTCATCAACCTTCTGCCAAAATCAACCATGAATCAATTAAGTATCTCCATTGAGGAGTTATCAAGTAGTAAGTTGGTGATTCACGGCTTTAATCAAGGAGCACAACGGGCGATAGGCACTGTTCGTTTGGAAATTGTTATAGGGGATTTGTAGGCAACCGCAATATTTCATGTGATCGATTCGAGGACCACTTATAAGATGTTGTTAGGGCATCCATGGATACATGAAAATGGAGTCGTAATCTCCATGCTCCATCAATGTTTTAAATTTTACAAACAAGGAGTTAGGAAAATTGATACTGACACTAAGCCATTCTCAAAGGCTGAGTCGCACTTTGTTGATGCCAAATTTTATACAAAAGATGATGATGTAAGTGAATTCATATCATCTGAAGTTCCTGTAGCCAAAGACACTTATAAGCTCGAGCAAATAACGATCACAACAAAGAAGTCAAATGAAGGGGATGCACTCAAAGGTCAAAATAATGATGAGTCGACAACCCAGGCTAAGTCTGAGGTGCCAAAGAGTGAAAAGATAACCATCCCCCAAGAGAAAGCCACAAAACCCCCTATTTTACGCTATGTTCCTTTATCTCGACGTAAGAATGGAGAATCATCGATCACAGAATATCCAGAAAACTTAATGATTGGAAGCATCGAAATATTAGAGGAAAGCTTCACCACACCCCTTACCAAGATAGAAAAAGGAGAAACAAAAAGACTTAAGACAAAGAGCGTAGAGGCATTCCTTCCAAAAAGACGAATAACTGGGGGATTTGACCAAAAAGCATATACGTTGATGGCAAAGGTGGGTTATGACTTCACAACTCTAGTGAACTTAAAAGTGTGAAAATATTTGATGAAAGACCTGGACTTTCTCCTACACAAAAGAAGCTTGAAAAGCAAAGATATTTTATTCCTAATTCAAGAACTGGAGTTGGATATAATTCTTCTGAACCGATTCAAATATCAGGTAAAGGAAAAGTAAAAGTTGTAGACACATGTCATATTACTGTTGAAGAAAGCAAAGATTCCGAAGAGGGAAAAAAAGGTCAAAGTCATAGGAGTCCTGTTTTTTATCGCATTACTTGTCCTACTGCTCGTCCTTCAGTGTTCCAGAGATTGAATAAATCAACAATGAAAGATAAAAGTCAAGGTTCAATTTATGGTTCCATTTGACTATCTACCTTCAAAAGGTTAAATACAACTTCAAAGAAAATAGAATCTGCAAGTCCAACTCCGAATGCAAGAGAATCTGCCTTCAAGAGGTTAAACGTGTCCTTAACAAGAGGCCAAAAGAAACCTTATATAGCCGTCTCAAGCAAACATGGCTTAGCAGCAAGGAACGATGAAATTCGCAGTTCCATCGAGGATGAAGAGAAAATTTTTTGTTTCAGTAAATACATAGGGTTTTAAAAGTAAAACGACACAATGTTGTGTTTACTTGACCTGAAAATAATGAACTAGAAAATGGAGTTGATGTGGTAAGTTATTACCATGTTACGATAGAGGAAGCATCTAACTATGAGGCGTTTGAAGAAGATGTTGAAGCCGCTCCATTATCACTTGAGGATGGAGGTCAATCAACGATTGATGAGTTAAAGGAAGTCAATCTTGGTACGATAGAGGATCCTCGTCCAACCTTCATAAGCGCCCAGCTTTCTGATACTGACCAAAACGAGTATATGAGCTTACTAAAAGCCTACAAAGATGTCTTCGCATAGTCATATAAGGAAATGTCTGGACTTGATCCAAAGGTTGTTGTTCATCATTTAGCAATCAAACCAGAGCAGCGACCTGTCAAGCAAGCCCAGCGACGATTTCGATCCGAACTCATTCCTTAAATCGAGGAAAAGGTAAACAAGCTCATTGAAGCTGGATTTATTCGTGAAGTCAAGTACCCAACATGGATAGCTAATATTGTTCCAGTAAGGAAGAAGAATGGCCAACTACGTGTTTGTGTTGATTTTCGCAACCTAAATAGCGCATGCCCAAAGGATGATTTTCCTTTGCCTATTATGGAAATCATGGTAGACGCAACTTCAGGACATGAAGCTTTATCTTTCATGGATGGGTCATCAGGATATAATCAGATTCGAATGGCTCTTGAGGATGAAGAGATAACAGTTTTTCGAACCCCAAAAGGTATATATTGTTATAAGGTAATGTCTTTCGGATTGAAAAACGCAGGTGCCACATACTAGCACGCTAGGCAAATGATCTTTGATGATATACTACATAAATACGTTGAATGTTATGTTGACGATCTTGTAGTAAAATCCAAGAGGAAATGCGACCACCTAAAAGACCTGAAGCTTGTCCTTGATCGTCTAAGGAAATATCAGCTAAAAATGAACCCTCTTAAGTGTGCATTTGGCCTACATCAGAAGATTTATATCTAATCTTACGGGTCGATGTCAACCATTCCAAAGATTGATGAGGAAGGATGTAGTCTTTAATTGAGATCAATCATGTCAAAATGCATTTGATAGCATAAAGAATTATTTGCTCAATCCTCCAGTTTTGAGTGCGTCGACAACTGGAAATCCATTGATATTATATATTGCAGCTCAAGAAGGTTCGTTTGGAGCATTACTTGCACAAGAAAATGACAAGAAAAAGGAATGTGCACTTTACTATCTAAGTAGAACTTTGAATGGAGCTGAATTGAATTATTCTCCAATCGAGAAAATGTGTCTCGCTCTTTTCTTTGTAATAGATAAGCTGAGACATTATATGCAACCTTTCATTTGGCAAAAGCTGATCCTGTTAAGTATATCTTATCAAGGCTAATCATCTCGGGACGTCTTGCTAAATGGACAATTATACTTCAAGATATTGTATATATTTCCCAAAAAGCAGTAAAAGGTCAAGCATTGACAGATTTCTTGGCTGATCATCCAGTTCCATCAGATTGAAAATTATGTGAAGACTTACAGGATGAGGAAGTTTTGTTTGTTGAAAGCATGAAATCTTGGATCATGTTCTTTGATGGTGCAGCACGAAAAACTGGAGCTGGTGTAGCATTGTCTTTACCTCTCCGGAGAAACATATGTTACCATATAGCTTCACACTTAGTGAATTATGTTTGAATAATGTGGCGGAGTACCAAGCCCTTATCATTGGCTTACAAATGGCTTCAAAATTTGGTATAAAATACATAGAAGTATTCGGTGATTCGAAGCTAGTTATAAATCAACTCTCCTATCAGTATGAGGTTAAACATCAAGATCTGAAACCCTACTTCACTTATGCTAAAAGATTGGTGGACAGATTTGACGGCATAATATTGGAACATATACCAAGATCAGAAAATAAGAAAGCTGATGTCTTAGCAAATTTGGCCACAGCTTTAACAATCTCAGAAGATGTGCCAGTAAATATTTCTCTTAGCCAAAAGTGGATTATTGCTTTGATCGAAAGCCAACACGAAGAAATCGATGTTATATCTGTTTATGCAATTGATGAAGAAGATTGGCGTCAGCCCATCATAGACTATCTGGAGCATGGAAAACTTCCCACGGAGCTTCGACATCGAGCCGAGATACGAAGAAGAGCTGCACGATTTATTTACAATGACACACTTTATCGACGCTCGTATGAGGGTCTTCTTCTGCGGTGCCTAGGAAAAGAGGAATCAACAAAGGCTCTAGAAGAAGCACATTCAGGTATATGTGGTGCTCACCAGTCTGGTCTAAAACTTCAGCATCAGTTGAAAAGAATGGGTTACTATTGGTCCACTATCATCCATGACTCAATGTATTATGCAAAACATTGTGAAGCGTGTCAATGCCATGCAAATTTTATACATCAACCACCAGAGCCTCTTCATCCAACAATAGCCTCATGGCCTTTTGAAGCTTGGGGACTTGACTTGGTTGGACCGATCACGCCAAAGTCATCGACTGGTCATTCTTACATTCTTGAGCGATTATTTTTCTAGATGGGCTGAAGATGTACAATTAAGAGAAGCAAAGAAGGAAAACATCGTAAATTTCGTTCGAACACACATCATTTACCGATATGGTATTCCTCATCGCATCGTGACTGATAATGGAAGACAATTTGCTAACACTCTAATGGATAAGTTGTGCGAGAAGTTTAACTTCAAACAGTACAAGTCTTCTATGTACAATGCCGCAACAAATGAACTGGCAGAAGCTTTCAACAAAACTCTGTGTAATCTTCTGAAGAAGGTGGTCTCCAAGACAAAAAGAGATTGGCAAGAAAAGATTGGAGAAGTATTATGGGCCTATCGAACTACCCATCGTACTCCTACTGGTGTTACACTTTATTCTTTAGTTTACGGAGTAGAAGCGGTACTTCCGCTAGAGAGAGAAATTCCATCATTGAGAATGGAAATTCAAGAAGGGCTAACTACTAAAGACAACGTTAAACTACGCCTTCAAGAGTTAGAAGCACTTGATGAAAAGAGACTAGAAGCTCAACAAGCACTCAAATGTTATCAAGCGCGAATGTCCAAAGCTTTTTACAAATATATAAGGCCCCGATCATTTCAGGTTGGTGAGTTAGTGTTTGCAATAAGAAGACCTATTATCACGACGAGACATACGAGGAATAAGTTTACACCTAAATGGGACGGACCCTACATCGTCAAAGAAGTTTTCACAAATGAAGCATACAAAATCATTGATCAAGACGAATTACGAATTGGCCCAATCAATGACAAATTTCTCAAGAAGTTTTATGCTTAATTTAGTTTTAGTAAAAAAAAAAAAAATTGAACTACGTTATGACTTGATCCCTATGTTATAAAAAAGGGTACATAGGTAGCTTAAGGTTCACTTTAAGTTCAGTCACATGTAAAAAAAAAAAACATGTTTTATTGTTATCTCACATTTAAGGAATAATAAATTTATGGGCAATCACATTTGAATAATAATAAAAATTCATCTAACATTTACAAAGATTAAAAAAAAAAAGAAGAGCAAAGTGGGGGCAAAAAATCATAGCTTCCACTCGAAGTTTTTAAATTCTTCACGTGCAGCCTCCATACTCTTGCAAACTGTAGAGGGGGCTTCTATGGCTTCTTCAGTTATAGCAGGTGTGCTTTCGAGAGTGTTGACTTCGTTCTGAAGCTTGACAACTGCTAGCTCTTGCTTGTTTATGGCCTCATTTTTCGCACTAGATAAGAGCGTCAGTTGTTCAAACTCAGTATTTATACTCTGAAGTCTGCTCTCTAGTTTCTTCTTTTCCAAAGATAGCTGTGCAACCCTCTCATGAATAACTTCAGTATCTCCTCATAGTTGTTCCATAAAGGTTAAGGCTTCCTTAATGGCAGAAGTCTTCTCCTCTAATTGACGAACTTTATCGGTTGATAGCAACTGTGCAGAATATGAAGATTGCACATCGTTGAAACTGTCTACTCTCTTAAGTTAACTATTCAAGTATTCTTCAAGAGGAGTCAAGCCATCTGCATGAATCTTCGCAATTCCTGAGAGAACTGTTGCTATTTCTAGCCTAAGTCTTGAGATATATTCAAAAGGGGTGCACATGATCTTGTCTTGAATGTTCATCCACATGCACATAGTTGTTTTCTAAAAGAAATTTGAAACTACATTTTCACCAACCCACTGTGAAGGTTCAGGGTGTTCTACTGCCTGTTTCATAGAGGTGCCTAAAGGTGGCTCATAAATCTTGAGAGGAGTATGCATGGATGTAGCCTTCGTTGAAGGCACTATAGGACAGACACCTCCTCTAGAGGGAGGATTCTTGATATCTTTGCCACCTACTTTCATCTTGCCCTGACGAATCTCCTCGAGAAGAGCAGAGGGACGTAAGGATACTTCGACTGATTTTGCAGCGGGTGTCTTCAAAATGCAAACTTCCTCAATAGTCGTATCAGCCATATGAGGACCAGTTAATAATTCATCACTGCCTACATCCATAAGCCCTTCAAGATGATCGTCCAAGGGAGACTACAAAAAAAACAATGGATAAATCACTCACAAAGAAGATAAACAATAAAAGAAAATTATTAAAGAAGGAAAATATGTCAACCAGTGGTGGGACATCAGGAATTCCCATAGCACTCGAACCCCTTTCGTAGGAGTCGCCACCTGATACCTTCGCTTTCTTCAAAGGTTTTTTCCAATGACGGTCACTTTTGCTGTTGTCACTCTCATCTTTATGCTCCGCCACAACATTTTCGGGGGTAGGAGCCATTGCTTCAATCAAACGAATTTTCTTACCACCCTGGTTGCTCCCTCGATTCTTGTGTAATCTTGGTTACGATGGGAGAGGAATGACACTACTCACCAAATGGTGCCTATTATCCTCAAAATATGCCCCATGCTTTGTGGCCCACCAATTCTTAAATTGTTGCGTAACATGCTTGCAAGGCTCTAACGAACGGGCAGACAAGTATAGCTCAGATGAAGTGTTACGCCTCACACACAATCTCCAATGATGTAATATATTATTCAGTGAGATCACAGGTGGTATGCCCCCTATATCATTGGGGATATCCTGGTAAAAGCCAAACTATCTCCCAAATCGATACGGACTGTATGATGTTACAATCCAAATATTCCCACAACGGGATGATAAGTAGCAGGAACGCATGCTCGCAAAATAAGTAGTCTGCAGAAACGATGAATCACGAGTATCAATCATGCGTTCATGTTTATTTCGATTTTGAAGACTCGAGTGCCACTGGATTCTTGCACCATTATGGATCAGTTCTCGCGCCTCATACTCTCCAAAATAAATAGACCCGCCTTCACTAGAGAAGTTAGTCATCTTGGGACCTTGAACTTCTTTCGGGAATGGATAATGGGTTCCAAAATAATGAGCTAACCAACCATGGACGTAATGCATGGGAAAATGATAGTCCATGCGTCCTACTGGATTTGAGGCTTTAGTTATTAAACTTAGCCCATGATAAATGTTGGCCAAAACTGGGACTGCAAGACTATAGACAGATCTGTTAGCCATTGAGCTTGCAATCCTAAACACTCCAGGGCAAAGAAATGATCCCTTATGCGGAAACACAAAGAGGCACAACCAGCAGGATAAGAAGGAAGCTAAATATGTTGCATCCTTCAGATCATCCCTTATACCAAGCTCTGTAAATAACATGTTTTCTCTAGAGGACCATTCTCGAGATCAAACCTTTGAGCCATCAGGGTTTTGAGTAGATCTTGAGAGTGATGCCTTCTTTTGCTTCTGTGCAACAGGCTTATCGTAGTTCCTAGATCCAAGGTACCAAAATGAAATCCAAGAGCTAATAGTCACATGGGAGTCATTCTTGGAAGAGGTCTTGTGGTCAGCCTTCTGCATACGGTGGATTGATAACTAAAGAAAAGTACACAGATATGAGGTGTTATGACATGTATAATAATGGGGGATTATGGGACAAAAAATAAATCCACTCGGTTTTCGACTTGGTGCAACCCAAGGGCATCATTCTCTGTGGTTTGCACACCCCAAAAAATATTCTGAAGGTTTACAAGAAGATCAAAAAATACGAGATTGTATCCAGAATTATGTACAAAAAAACACGAATAATATGTCTGAAAAAGATATTGACATGTTATCAATTTTGTCTTATCTCGTGTAAAGAATAACTCTTCGTAAGGGGAGATGACTTCCTCGTAGAACTCCCCTTTAATTGAAAGGCCCCCAAATGACCACATGTCCCACAGAGAAATAGATAACTCACCCGCCATAGTATGAAGAGTATTAGTCGAAGGACACCAAGCTTCACAAAATGCTCGAACCACATCGCTATTACGATCATAGGTGTACAAAGAAGCTGTTATGACGCCAAATAAACGAGCATCGTAGAGAATTCACGAATTTGGACCAACTACAAACTCTAGCCACTCCCAATAGCAATCAGTAAAGCAAAACTCTCCAGGGACTTTAGTCACAACGCCCCAACGTGTTTGACCTTCAATTAAACGATGCCCAAGAGTGAGAGCCATTTCAGAAGTAGGAGCCTCATCATGGATAGAAGATTGTAAAACCCATACGTTCTTCCCCTCAGACAAAGGCATTTCTATAGATAATTTGGGAAGAGTCGAACTGTTGTCCAAACGTGGCCAACGATCTGCAAAAGGGCCAGCCCACGACTTCTCCACAAGAAGACTAAGTTCATCTTCTCTCAGCTGAGTTTTGTCAGAAAGTATTACAAGATATATGTTTTCATTCACGAATCGTTTTGTGAAGTAAACCATTGGATAAAAAAAAAAAAAAAGCACCAGAGGAGCGTCAGTGTTGATGACTTGCTTTAAATATATATATATATATATATATATATATATATAGGAAAATAAGTATCATGAAATTCAAGTCGCCAAAGCAATAGGCGACATGATAGAGTTGCATCCTCTATCATGTACAAACCCAATAAGTCTCAGCAGTACTGGGCGACATGATAGAGTTGCATCGTCTATCATGTACAAACCCAATAAGTCCCAACAGTACTGGGCAACATGATAGAGTTACATCGTTTATCATGTACAAACCCAATAAGTCTCCACAGTATTGGGCGACGTGATAGAGTTGCATCGTCTATCATGTACAAACCCAATAAGTCCCAACAGTACTAGGTGACATGATAGAGTTGCATCGTCTATCATGTACAAACCCAATAAGTTTCCGCAGTATTGGGCGACGTGATAGAGTTGCATCGTCTATCATATACAAACCCAATAAGTCTCAGTAGTACTGGGGGACATGATAGAGTTGCGTCGTCTATCATGTACAAAGTCAATAAGTCCTAACAGTACTAGGTGACATGATAGAGTTGTATCGTCTATCATGTACAAACCCAATAAGTCTCCGCAGTATTGGGCGACATGATAGAGTTGCATCGTTTATCATGTACAAACCCAATAAGTCTTCGCAGTACTCGACGATGTGATAGAGTTGCATCGTCTATCATGTACAAACCCAATAAGTCACAGCAGCAGTGGACGCCATGATAGAGTTGGATCGTTTATCATGTACAAACCCAGAAGTTACAGCAGTGGGCGTCATGATAGAGTTGCATCATCTATCATGTACAAACCCAATAAAACAGGATATTGAAAGCCAAACCAAGATACTTATTGAAGGCCTTTAAAGAAATAGTTTTGAAAAAAAAATTAATAATATAAAATATAAAATATATAAAAGAAAAAAAATATTAACCGAACTTGTTGTTGGTGCAATGTCACAGATACTAACCTTAAAATATATATATATATTAGTAAATTAGGTAGAGTAGCACCTTTTAGAGTGGTTAGTAGCAACATAAAAGAATATATATATACATGTATAAAATCTCAAAAACTAAAAAGTAAATCATAATATATATATATAAACACACATGAATACAAAAGAAAATAAAGAAATATATATATAATAATAAATCAATTGTTTGTAAAAAGAGTTTAAAAAAGAAATTAAAATTAAAAAAAAAAAAAACCTTTCACCCGCCGTCTCACTTTTTTTTCCCCTTTCTTCCTCTTTTCTTCTTCTTTCGTCTCTGCCTTTTCTTTTTTTTCTTTCTTTCCTTTCTTCTCTTCTTATTTACTTCTTTCTTCTATTTTTCTTCTTCTTTTCCTTCCTTTTTTCCATATCACTCAATCTCCATGTCCGTCAAATTCAAAAAAAAAAAAAAAAAAAGGAGAAGAAAAAGAGATACGACAAAATTACTTTTGTGCGGAGTAGCGACGAAAAGAAAGTGACAGAGTATGGCGACAACATTTTTTTAGCAGTAGTAAAAAAATTTTGATGGCTTCTCTCTTCTTTCTTTTTGCTTGCTTCCTTTCTTTCCCATTTCAACTATTGATTCAACTATTTATAGGGATAAGAAATTATAGATTGTAGATGAAATAAGAGATGAAGTAAATCTTTGTTTGATTTTTTTTTGTTAAGATCTTTGAATGAATCTTTTAGTTGAGATCTTCAAATATATTTCTATTGAGAAATTAAGTATTCGTTTTAACAAATCTCAATTAAAATATATATATATATATATATATATATATATATATATATATATATAATTTGATTTATGTGGAATATTAAAAATATACATACTTATTTGGATATTGGCAATTTTCCAACTTTAGCCTCCAATTAAGTTACCTATATATATATATATATATATATATATATATATATATATATATATAATTTAAAATAAAATAATTTTTTAAAATTAAATTCAAAATTCACCTAATCTCATACGTTATTTTAATCACACTCATGCACAATGTGATTAATTTTCCATATTAACTAGAGCCAAAGTCAAGAACAAATCACTTGTATTTTTTTGTTTCAGCTTATCATTTTCGAGACTCGTCCACCCATATATGTGCACTAATCTCGAAAAGGGGGCATTTTTTGAGCAAGAAATTTCGGGCAATTAAATTCTGTCATGTCATCACAACAATGTTGTGATGATTATAATTTGATGGGATTTTGGGTAGTCAAGTTTTCTCATATCCAACCCAATGCAAGCCTTTGATCAAAAATCAGATCAAACAAGGAGGGTCCGAGCCCACCAAGAAATGAGTTCAAGTCTAAGCTCAAGCCCAACAGGCAAACAGGTCCAAGCTCAAACCCAACAGACAAATGGGTCCAAGCTCAAGCCCAACAGGCAAGTGGGTCCAAGTCCAAATCAAACAAGCAAATGAGTCCAAGCCCACCTAAAGTCCATGAAGTTTCTCTATAAATAGAGACATTTGCCACTCATTTAAGAGGTCTTTTGTTGAATGAAGAATTAAAGCTCGGAAGTACTAAAGAATTGAAGATTCAAACTTCTATAAAGCTCTCAAGACGTGCAAGTTCTTATCAACTTCGAGATCATCATCTTTTGAAAGATTAAAGACTTGGAAGATCAAACTTTCCTTGAATTCTAGAAGATTGAAGCTCAAATAGACTTGCAACTATAACATCCTAAAGACCAAATATCAATAAATTTTAAGTTTTTAACTTGTATTCGAGAGAAAGCATCAAAGTTTTTAAATTTTAAGTTTTTTCTTGTTTTTGTTTTTGGTTTTGTTTGCAGGAATGACTTTGTCGAGCTTCTTCTAGGGACGATTGAGCTTTTGCTATCAGATCTACCGCTCTAGTAGGAGAGATCAGACTTTGTCATCGTCGGACTTCAATCTTCATTTGCAGGAATGACTTTGTTGAGCTTCTTCTAGGGATGATCGAGCTTTTGCCGTCAGATCTACCGCCTTAGTAGGAGAGTTCTCTATCATCGTCAGACTTCAATCTTCATTTGCATAAATGACTTTGTCGAGCTTCTTCTAGGGACGATCAGACTTTTGCCGTCAGATCTACCGCCCTAGTAGGAGAGATTAGACTCTGTCATTGTCGGGCTTCAATTTTCGTCGTCAGCAATTGAGCTTCTTCGTTTTTTTTGTTTTTTTTCTTCTTCTGCTTCTTTCTTTTTTGTTTTTTTTTTCTTCTACTTCTTCTTTCTTTTTGTTTTTTTTTTCTTCTTCTACTTCTTTCTTTTTGTTTTTTTTTCTTTTCTTCTTCTTCTTTCTTTTTGTTTTTTTTCTTTTCTTCTTCTTCTGCTTCTTCTTTCTTTTTGTTTTTCTTCTTCTTCTTCTTTCTTTTTGGTTTTCTTCTTCTTCTTCTTTCTTTTTGGTTTTCTTCTTCTTGTTTCTTTTTGGTTTTCTTCTTATTCTTCTTCTTTCTTTTTGGTTTTCTTCTTCTTCTTCTTCTTCTTTCTTTTCGGTTTTCTTCTTCTTCTTCTTCTTTCTTTTTATTTTTTTTCTTTCTTCTTTCTTCTTCTTCATCTTTTTCTTTCTTTTTGTTTTCTTCTTTCTTCTTTCTTCTTTCTTCTTTCTTCTTTCTTCTTCTTTCTCCTTATTCTTTCTTCTCCTTCTTTCTTTCTTCTTCTTTCTCCTTCTTCTTTTTTTCTTTCTTCTTCCTTCTTTCTTCTTCATCATTTCTTCTTTCTTCTTCTTGCTTCTTCTTTTTTTTCTTCTTTCTTGGTTGTGGTACAAGGGAGAAGATGAAGATGAATCATCTAGCTTGCGACACCTTAGAGCTGATGAAGATGAATCTCATCGGTCGGGTTGCGGCACCTGTTAGAGGATAAAGATGAATACTCTCAAGTACGACATATAGGGAAAGATGAAGATGAATCCTCTCGACTATGACATATGGGAGGAGATGAAGATGAATCCTCTTGAGATGCAGCACCTGGGAGAAGATGAAGATGAATCCTCCCAGCTATGACATACGGGAGAAGATGAAGATGAATCATCTCGACTATGACATATGAGAGGAGATGAATCATTTTCGGTTGCAACACCTGGGAGAAGATGGAGATGAATCTTCTTAGCTATGACATATAGGAGAAGATGAAGATAAATCCTCTTTAGTTGCAGCACCTGGGAGAAGATGAAGATGAATCCTCTCAACTATGACATATAGAAGAAGATGAAGATGAATCCTCTCGGCTATGACATATGAGAGAAGATGAATCCTCTTCGATTGCGGCACCTAGGAGAAGATGAAGATGAATCTTCTCAGCTATGACATATGAGAGAAGATGAAGATGAATCATCTTTGGTTGTAGCACCTAGAAGAAGATGAAGATGAATCCTTCCGGCTATGACATATGAGAGAAGATGAAGATGAATCCTCTTTTGGTTGCAGCACCTAGAAGAAGATGAAGATGAATCCTCTTCGGTTGTGATACCTGAAAGAAGATGAAGGTGAATCTTCTCGGCTGCGACTCTTAGAAGAAGATGAAGATGAATCTTCTCGGTTGCGATTCCTAGGAGAAGATGAAGGTGAATCCTCTTGGTTGCAACACATGGGAGAAGACAAAGATGAATCCTCTCACTTGCGACACCTTAGAGTAGATGAAGATGAATCCTCTTTGGTTGCAGCACTTGGGAGAAGATGAAGATGAATTCTCTTTGGTTGCTACACTTGAGAGAAGATGAAAATGAATCTTCTCGGTTGCGACTCCTAGGAGAAGATGAAGATGAATCCTCTCGGTTGCAACACATGGGGGAAGACAAAGATGAATCCTCTTCGGTTGTAGCACTTAGAAGATGATGAAGATGAATCCTCTTCGGTTGCAACATCTAAGAGAAGATGAAGCTGAATTTTCTCGGTTGCGATTCCTAGGAGAAGATGAAGATGAATCCTCTTCGGTTGTAGCACTTAGAAGATGATGAAGATGAATCCTCTTCGGTTGCAACACCTAAGAGAAGATGAAGATGAATCCTCTCGGTTGCAACATATGGGGAAGACAAAGATGAATCCTCTCACTTGGGACACCTTATAGCAAATGAAAATGAATCATCTTCGGTTGCAGCACTTGGGAGAAGATGAAGATGAATCCTCTTCGGTTGCAGCACTTGGGAGAAGATGAAGATGAATCCTCTTCGGTTGCAACACCTGGGAGAAGATGAAGATGAATCTTCTCGGTTGCGGCTCCTAGGAGAAGATGAAGATGAATCATCTCGGTTGCAACACATTGAAGATGAAGCAAAGGCTAAAGCTTTAGCACTGTATGCATCTTCTAGGAGAGGCAGAAGCGATGCTACACTATCGTTTTTATCTTGGAGAGGCGAAGGCAGAGCTGCTCGATTGTCGTCCTCTTGAAGTTGCACGATCGTCGTCCTCTCAAAGTTGCACGATTGTCGTCCTATCGAAGTTGTAGCATCGTTATCCTCTCGAAGAGCTGGAGCTGCAGCATCAATGAAGCCTTCAAGCTTGAATATAAAGAATCATCAATGAAACATTCATGCTTGAATATGAGAGATCATTAATGACGCCTTTGAGTTTGATTTTGAGATTTTTTTTTTTTTTTTTTACATGCACTCAACTTGTACATAGTCTTTGCACAGATTTTGTACATCTTCAATTTATTGCATCTCATTGTTACTAGAGATGAACATCTTGAATTTAGGGATTTGCCCCCAATTTGTTATGATTCTTTAGTAGAGATGAACATCCTTTGAAGAAAAGAATTAAGTCATGACGTAGTTCAAGGTTTTTTTTTTTTTTTTTTATAATGGTGGACTGAACTTAAAGTTTCCTTTAAGTTGCCTACGTACCATTTATAATGTAGAGATCAAGTCATAAAAAAGTTCAACTTTTTTTTTCTTTATTGTTTTTGCTGGACTGGGCTTAAGGTTTTCCTTAAGCTGCCTACGTACCCTTTATAATATATGGATCAAGTCATAACGTAGTTCAACTTTTTTTTTTTTTTTTTTTTTGTCATTCACCTTTTAAGCTCTTGTGGGCTAGGAGCACCATGCAGTTTAGACTCTTGCGATAAAGTGCTCCGCAGATTTAGCTACTCGTATTTCCATCAAGGATTTGTTTACCTTCTTTATTTGTAGATTTGGTGAATATAATAACTCTTGGCTTCACTGTCAAGGAACTTTCTGTATTTATGTCAACAGACAACCTCCTCTTCATACGTGATGGGACACGACTGTGAATCTCATCGTTCTTGTTTTCTTCATGAAATGGTTTTGCCTTCAAAGTTTTCATCTCTCTTTCGTGTTGATCGTTTGAAATCTTTAGACAATCAAAAGCAGATGTTGAAGGTCGATCTTTCTTTGATGTGAAGATACTTAGCCTTTTGAAAGCTGAAGTTCGAGTGGAAGTAGTCGTTGGACATTGGTTTTCTTCTTCTTTCGTGTCGTTGGACATTGGTTTTCTTCTTCTTTCGTGGCCATACTCAATCTTTGATTTACTGAAGATCGAGTAGTTAAAGGCTTGATACGATCAAAGACAGAAGTCCTTTGATTAATTTCTTTTGAATTGTTGATTTCTTCAAAAGATGCATAATTGTTGTCGACTTCTTCTATGCTGACAACATGACATGTAGCGACTTCTAATACTTCCTTTGGATGATCATCAAGGAAACTTCTTGGGAGGAATTCTGTTAAAGTTATCGACTGCCGAGGTCGGAAGAAGTCCTTGTTTTTTCCTTTGATAGGCTTAGGCTTCCACATCCTCTTGTTTCTTTTCTCCTTTTTATGAGAGTTGCTTCCTTTTCCATGCTTCTGATGGAAGTGCGACTTCGTTTGAATGGAATTTGGTTGTCTCTCTCTTTTACGAGTCACGACTATCCAGAATTTTCTTTGTTTTGAGAGTCTGTCGTCACAATCTTTTGTTGGAATCGAACAAGTATATGTTCGAGAGTCCCAAACTGAATCAATTTTTTTCATTGATCATAAGGCAGCGTTGATGACAGAGCACTTGAAGTCGTCTCAACTGCAACATGATTTATCTGAGCTACTTCATCCATATCTAACTCGATTTTCTTTTCACGAGCCAACTTTAGAATAAGCTCCTTCAACACGAAACATTTTCTAACAGGATGACTAATGACTCGATGGTACTTACAATAGTTAGGATCATCTACTTATCCTGCTTGTTCTGGTCGTTTGCATTCAGGCAACTGAATAAGTTGTTTGTCTAGCAGCTGCTCTAACATGTCTGCAACATTAGTCGAAAAAGGGATAAACTTTTTCCTGTATTTCTTTAAGTGTTGGCCAATGCTTCTCTTCACCATCATGCTTTCTTTCAATTTTTGTTTCTTTTCTTTTGGAGAAAGATTTAAATGGAGACTCGTGAACAACCATAGACTCATTAATGACGTTATTTGTGATCTTTGTAGTGACGTTGATTTCATTATTCCTTTTTTTTACTTTAGAGATTAAGAAATCTTTAGTTCCCCTATTAGCGATGCTCAATTCCATGTCGTGGGCGTGAGTTGCTAATTCTTCAAATGTACGGGGTTTTATTCCACTGCAAAATATAGAGAAGTTCCCAGTGCATGCCTTGGGTGCACATCTCCACTGCGGACAGTTCTGTGAGCTTATCTTTGCAATCCAAGCTTAGAGCTCTCCATCGATTTATGTAGTTAACGACTGGCTCTCCCTTTCGTTGATTGATGCTTGATTGGTGCTTATTCCAGTAGTGTCCTCGCAAGACACAAAGCATTGTGTTGTTGCTTTCAAGTGTTGTGTCGCTCCGACACTTAATAAATAGAAAATTTTACCAAATTAAGGTCATTTTCTACTGGTCCTATAGTAGACTAGCTAGCTTTGGTTTTTTCTCCATTTTCTCTTATGTTTTTTAATCACATTCGATGTACGAGAACTCATCTCCTCAATCAGAAGAGCTAAAGTACTTATTCTAGCTTAGGTGTTGATGAATTTTCCAATATTGTAATTTGTGAGATTTAAATGTTTTCATCAATTCTATACTTTATCTTTGAGTTCCTTTTCTGTGATGATGAAGTGTTTATGATTGTATATAATGTTGGTAGCTCTTAGAAAGGTGCTGCCATAGGGTGTCGAACCGACTTGACAACAAAGGGAAGAATTGTATGCCACTAACTAGGATCATCTTTTATTTTATGACATCAAATAACTGTCGTCAATTACATATTAATGACAATTACAAAAATGTTACGAATTCGTATATTATGACATTTTTTCATGTCAAGGATATGCTCATCACAAATAACAATCATTTCAAGTAGTGTTCTTAGAAAGTAATTAAGTTCAAGTTTTGAGAAATGAAAGAAAGTAGAAGATTAAAGGAAGCACAACCCTCACTACAACGATAAAGAACTTCAATCCAAAAGAACAAGATAAACCTCATAAATTCATAATTACAAAAGGACCTAGTGACCATGACCCATAAGAAGGCACTCAAGACATGAGCTTTTCGAGTTGATCGTCCATAGTTAGAATCAATTTTAGATTTATTTCGATTTAAGATAAAATGATAAATACCTATGATATTACAACAATATAAATGATACAAACCTCCTCTATAGCCAAAGTTGTGCCCTTCATCATCTTGATCTAAAGAAGCCAACACAATAATCAAGCTACCCAATAGAAGAATTCCACCAACTCCACATGAGATGAAACGAGAAATGCTTGTAACGAAAAATCATTAGAAATAATTTCACAATAGGATGCACAAGAAATTTCCCAAACCAAAATTTCACTTCAGCAGGGTGTAACCTTCCAAATGGAACACAAAAAAAAAAAAAAAAGATACTTGAGAAGTCATACGTAGAAATGAATGCCTAGATTTTGGTTTAGAAATAAATGTCTTATTAAAACTAGGATCGTATAGAATATCAGCACCACGCTTATGGACAATGCAAGGATTAGGAATCATAATCGATAACCGCCTAGATCGGCATAAAGCTGATCTAGGAAAAAATCAAGGTTCCACATAAACCTGCACCGTCTAGGGAAAAATTAAGAAACCAAAATCCAAATACGCAATAATGGCTCTCTTGATAGATTTTTTGGGGCTAATCGGAGAAGGGATGAAGGGGAGCCAGAGATTTTGGGGCTAATCAGAGAAGGTAGGAAGACCGACAAAAAGGGCAAGCAACTTCGGTCCCGCGTGGCAAGAGGTGGTAGCGGTGCGTTTGGTTGGTCGACGCTCAGTCGTAGAAGTCACCGATGTTGGAAGTGGAGAGATAGAGAGAGATTGCAGCGTGTGGACGAACGAGAGAGAAATATCAAATACATGATGGTTTTCACACAAAGGGCAAATCCCCGACCCTTTCTCTTCTTTCGTTCTTTTCTTTTAATTTAAAATAAATATTTATTATTTTATTATTGATATTTAATGATAATTAAAAGTTGCCATAGATTTATGACACAAAAAAATTGTCATAAATTTTTTAAATCTGAAAAAAATTCGCATTTTTTCGCCAAAAACACGATTTTTTGCATTTATAACAACTTTTCTTCTCTCATTTCAATTTGATCGTCATTATTCTAGCCTATTATTATTATACTTCACTTTCTCAACTCATATGCTAAATGAAATTCATCTACATACAAATTTTGTTGTGATTCATTGCATTTGGATTCTTTTTTTTCTCTTCCTCTAAATTTTTTCTTTTTCCTTTTTTAGGCTTCTGCTATTAATTTTAATTTTGTAGAGTTTATTTTATACATGTTGTACTTATTTTATTTTTCTAGTTTATATTTAGTTGTACTCAGTGGCGGATCCAAAAATTTTATATAGGGGCACCAGACACTATATAATAAACACACTAAAAAATGTTAAAAAAAAATAACTCAATGTTTCACTGATGTTCCAATAACATTCACTACATTTATAGCAATAAAGAAAGATCGACAATTTTCACATGATTTTTTTTTTGTAATGTAAATTTGTGAGTTTAAAATTTGCATACAAAAAAAAAAAAGAAAAAATAAAGAATAATACATTTTTCATGTAATATTGTTGAGAGAGTGGAAGTTTGGATCACCGATTTTGTTGCATTTTTTTTTAAAAAAATTGTTAGATAACAAACGAGGGCTAGAAAATAAGTTAGGGTTATATCTTAGATATATTTTTTTTCCATTTTAAAAAAATTATCTTACTTTTAAGAAATCAAATTATCTCCCTTTTGGAAACTCATTGAAATTTAGTAAGAAATTTGATATCTTCTTTTTAGGATATCATTAAAATTCAGGAAGAAATTTGATATTTAGGGAAAGAAAATTATTGATATTTGAGAAAAAAATTTATTGATATTTGAGAAAAAATTGGGAAATCATTGAAATTAAGGAAGAAATTTGATATTTTCTTTTTAGGAAATCATTAAAATCCACTAACAAATTTGATATTTAGAAAACCAAAATTATTGATATTTGAGAAAAAAAAAAGATTGATATTTGAGAAAAAAATTATTGATATTTGGAAGAAAAACTATTGAGTAAAAATAATTATAGAAGATGAGATTTGATCTCACAACCACTACAACATAAGCAAAATTTAGACAAGACGAAGCTACATTTAATATATATTATAATCTAACACTTCGAAATTAATATTAAAATACAAAAACCGATAATGTGAGGGGTGCATGCCCCCCCCGACCCCTTAATAAATCCGCCCTTGGTTGTACTCATCAATATGTGAGTTTATTTTATATTTTTTTTATTCTACTCAATGTCGTCCTTTTGATTTGTTTCAAGATTTCAATTTGAAAAAAAACAAATAAGTAAATGGTGGGGAGTCGGGAAGGGAATGTGAGTGATTTAAGTTTTGGAAGAAAAAAAAGGAACAAAATTAGTTTTAAATTTTAGTTTATTATTATTTGATTCAAGTGTATTGATTATGTTTCTTTGTTGTTTTTTGGTTATTTATGAACTTAATTAATATGTGAATAATCTAGAGCCTAATCATTCAAATATAGTATCATTGTGTTAAAAGTTAAGATAATTAACTTTTTATGACAGAGACCAAAATAAGTTTTTTTCAAAAGTTCGAGGACCAAAATAGACATTTTTAAAAGTTTAGGAACAAAAGTATAGAATAATATAAAAAGTTTAGCATGGATCAAAATAGAAACTTAACCCTTAATTAAACTCACATTGTTTGTAATAATTACAAAGGAAGTCATATCAATAATATCAGTCGAATAAAGATGCTCAACCTTAATTCATATATATATATATTATACTCTTTACTCTTGTTAAGTCTAATGAAATAATTGATTTTTTTTCACGATGAACAAGTAATTATCGTATATTTAAAATAGAATTTTTGCACGTTGTAAATTTGACAAATATGATAGTAATCTGACGATAATTTGATTTTAAATTTACTATTTTTATAATTTTAAATATAAGTGACATAAACTCTATTATCATAAAATTTTTCTTTTTTGCTATTTTTATCGACTCGTGTGTCAAATAGCTAATTAACTATTAACAACAAAAATAACACTATAAAAAGAACTATAAACACAATGAAATACAAATTGTGCAGTCTGTTTTATAGTGATTGAACTCTTCTTCTCAATTTATTTGTTACTTCTTTTAATTTTATTTGGATTTACATTTAATATTCTTTTAGGATAACAATTGTGGTCACCCACGAGATAAAGGGTCATAATTAAAAACATTTTAATTTTAATTTGTATTCAATATTATATTCATTTAGATATACTTAATTAAATAATTTATTTTTTATTTAAATATAACTTATTAAAATATACAAATAAGAAAATTGCATATAAGATAACATTTTAAGAATATAATATAGCAATTTTAGCACCTTGTTTTAGGATTTTGCAAATATGGCAAAATTTTCACTTATTTATCTTAAATTTGTTATTATTCCTAAACTACCATTTAATGACTTATTTATCTTCCTCTTTTTAATGTTCTACTCATTATTTATTTGTTCTCCCACTTTTTAAGGTCCTAATTATTTGTTTATTCTTATACTATGAAAATTATTTATTCTTTCTACTTTAATCATGATTTTAAAATATCAATAATACAATAGTTGGAATATGAAATATAAATATAATAGTTATTGATCGGAGTAATTTAACTTCATTTGTGATTTTCTTTTTTTACTTTCTTCGATGTGTATTTTGAGTTGAAGCTGATTCCAAATGATTTTGTTTTATTTTTTTACATTAATTTTTTTGTTTTACTTTGTCTTAGTTTCGTATATCCGTATAATGATATACTTATATTATATATATTAGTTGGTTAATATACTTATTACGTGATTTTCATTTTTTCAAATTTGATGCAATTCATCAAAGTATTATTAAGTATATGAATAATGTAACTCAGTGTATCATTATCAAGTATATCAACAATATATTGTTAAAGCATATCAGTAAAGTGCATCATTATCAAGTATATGAATCAAGTTTATAAGTGTATATCAATAGTATATCAATTGCCAATATGAGTTTAACTCAACTGACACCTATATGTTCTTGTCGACAAGAGGTTTCAGGTTCAAATCTCCACCCAGCATTTATTACAATACCTTTGCAAATATATATATATATATATATATATATATATATATATATATATATATATATATATATATATATATATATATATATATCAATTGTATAAGTAGGACTTATCAAGTGCATTTAATCAATCAATTGTATAAGTGAATAATACAAAATATATTTGTAGTACTTCATTTTTGTCATTTTTGCAAATAATAAAATGTGTGTGCTGTGAACTTAATTATTATAACTTATTTTGCTATTTTTACAAATACCCCTATACAATAATATACGCCGACACTTATCCCATTTGAAAGAATTTTTTTTTAATGAGAAAGTCAAAATGAATCTAACTACTTATAGTTGAAAGTTTAATTCAACCCATATGTAAAAAAGGGAGAAACGTTCATAAAGACAAATGTACTTTAATTACTTTTTTTTTCATTCTAAAAAAAGGAAAATAAAGTGAAATTTAAAAGATAAATCCATTTAAAGAAACTATCTTTAGCTATGCAAAGAATCAATTCTGAAAACTAGATTGTATGTAAGAATCAATTTTAAAATATAAAGTCTATGAAAAAAAAAGGTTAAAAATCTCATATTTACAGGACGATTAAAATATGGGTATCCATCCATATCAATCTTTCAATTTTATAAATATATTAATAAAATATCTATTTTTGTAAGGTTGCAAAATCTACAAATTTGTTTAGATTAATAATTATGCTGTATTACTCCAAAACTAAGTTTGGATAATATTAAGACTTTACAAACAAATGTTTTACAACTACTTATAAAAGATGTGGACAATATCTATATATACTTAATAGTGATATTTAACCTTTTAATTTCTGAAAAAGCTGAAGAATTGGTTTAGTAGAGCTTTACGGACGGTTTAGGGAAAGGAAAGGAATAAGGAGGAAAATGAATAAGAAAAATAGAGGATTAAGTGGAGGAAAGGATTATTATAATCCTTGTGATTAAGTGAAAGGAATATGAATGATTATTAATAATCGAGAAAGGATTAAGTGAAAGGATTATGAGAGATTAATATAATACTTGTTTGGGAGAAAGATTATTTGGGGGAAGGATTATGACAAAAAAAAATACAATTGTATTTTTTCTATTTGTACGTTAACCTCAATATGAGAAAAAATACACAATTTTTTTTTTCTGGAAATGAAATTATTATTATTTATTTTTTTGTGAAGCTAATACAAAATGAAAAATGTGATAATATTTTTTTGCATTTGTGTAAACTGTTCATACCATAAAACCTTTGCAACTAAAAATTGTATTCAAATTCAATTTTTTAGTTAGGTTGTACCGTAACTCAACCGTTCACAAAAAATTTGTATTGATTTTCTTTTGTTGATTTTGTATAATTTTTTTTTTTACTTGTAACGTACACCTAATATATTTTCAAAAGTAGAGTATTTTTCCTCATTTGTATAGTAGTTTTTTCTTTCTTTTTTAACATTAAATAAAGTGTATTAATCTTTTTTTGGTTGTGTAAAATATGTTTATGAAATTTATACCGTAAATTTAATTCACACATAAATTGTATTATTTAATTTTTCATTTGTGTTCAATTTGTAGTTCAATTTGATTCGTAAATCCAATACATTAAAAAAAATATGTTATTTTTAAAAAAAAATTATGACACTTATTTGTTTTTCTACCGCAAGCCCATATGAGAAAGAAATTGAATTATATTTTTTTTTCAATTGTAAGAAATGCTTATAGAATGTTTTCTATAAAACATTTTTTTTTTTTTTGCGTTTGTCTAAACTTATTTATTTTGTTTGTACTGTTTTCCAAAACGACGAAAAAATTGTATTAAAATAATGTTTATACTATAACTCCAACACACAGAAAATATGTATTAATTTTTAAATTTATTTTGTATAAAAAAAATTTGGATCGTACACACAATACATAATACAAACAAATTGTATTTTTTTTTCATTTATGTAAAATATGTTTATTCAAATTGTACCATAAATAGAATACAAAAATAAATTTTGTATTTTAAATTTGAATCATCAATCCTATACAATAAAAAATTGTATTATGTTGTTTTTATTTTTTTCTTCATGAGAACAATAAGAAAAATACCCGAAGATAACTAATTTGTTTGGCACAAAGAGAATGAAGAAGAATAGTGTTGAATTAATTTGCTTGGGAAAGAGAAAAAATAAGAAGATTAATTTGGAGAGAAGAATAAATAAATGTGGAAAGAGAAGAAAAAAAGAGAATGATTATATTGGAAAATAAAAGTATTAAGTGGGAAAAGTGAAGTAATAAATGAGGAAAGAGAAGGAAAAATGGGTTTAATAGTATTCCTTTTCCTTCCCTTAATCCATGGGCCAAACAAGGAAAGGATTATCTCGGTCATTTCCTTTCCCCAAATGGCTCCTTAGATGCATATAATCATGACCTTAAAGATGTATAGAAAATAGAACGGAATAAAATTAAACAAAATGTATAATAAAATAAAAGGTTTTAAAAGAATAAATTCTTAAAAGATGGATTGATGTAAGAATGAGAGGAATAAAAAGGATAAGATTTTGACTACAGTGTTGGGTACCTTTAATTTAGTTCCAAATAGGAAAAGAAAAAAAAGGTATAAAATCAGAGATTATAGTAAGAAAGAAAGAGAGAAAGAAATGGCAATAACTCTTAACAATGGGTTCAAAATGCCGATGATGGGGGTTGGAGTTGCGACAATAATGAAGAACGATGAAATCAAAGATATCATTACCAACGCCCTTAAGATTGGTTATCGCCATTTTGACTGCGCTGGTAACTCTTTTTCACTTTTTTACTATTTACCATCATTATATTATATTATAAGTTTTACTCTTTTTGTCTTTCCACTTCAACTTTCTATCAAATATATTTCTCGGTGTCATTAGTTTTCTCGTTGTTGTTCATTATGTTACGTATTTAGTTAGTTTCATTTCAATTCTGTCTAATGTTTCAAAATGTTATTATTTTATCTTTTAGATTTGAATTTTTATATCAATTTAGTTTTTAGGTCTCAAAATTTATACTTTCAACTCATTTATTTTTGCACTAACAAACATTTCGGTTACAGAGTCTTTTACTTTTTGTTTTTTAAAATACTAAAATATTGAAATCTTTAAAATATTTATTTATTTATTTTGAAAAATAAAATTAAAGTGAGCAATTAAATTTCAGTTAATATTATGAAAAACACATTCCAAGCATGGTTTAAATAAATGTTGATACTAATAGAAATAATGGGTATTAATTTTACAAAAACGTTAATAAGAATATGGAACATTTTCTAAATATGACAATATGAACAAAAGTATTTAAAAAGTTATAGTAAAATTTTAGATTTATCACCGATAGAAATCTATCTGTATCTATCGGTATATTTAGAATTTAAAATTTTACAATATTTTATAAATAGTTTTATTGTGATAAAATATTGAAATTAGATAATGTTGGAAAATTAGTTATAAAATCAAAGGATAAATGAAAATTTTAAAAGCAAATAAACTTAACTTTCTTTTTAAACAAGCTTACAATTATATTATTTATAATAAATATTACTTATATTTTATTATATTGTTTTTAAGTTAATTTACGTAAATATAAGAAACCGACAAAATATTTATGGTTTATGTAACAAAATGAAAAAACTTATGAAACTCGCTATTTTTTTAAATATTTCAAGTTTGTCATTCCTTTTAATCGTTATTGTTCTCTTCCTCTTATGCGATTATTTTCTGAGTCTAACAGACAAAGATAATAGAATACTCATTCATAGCATGTCACATATCATAAATATCATAACATCATAACATGAAATGAATATCAATCATAGCGTCTTTATCATGTGATTAATATTTCATGCATCATAAATATATTAGTTATAACATATCAGTCATAACACATCACTTATAACATTCAGTCATCTAAATCAGTCACGTTATGCATCTTAGCTACATCAATACATAATGAAAAATACATGTAAGCTCTTAAAATTTAATTCGAAGGTCTAGTAGTAGAATCTCTTACTTGACATTAGCTAAAATAAATACTTATCTTTTTCAAAAATCAAATCTCCTCTCTCTTCATTAAATCCCATCAAACCCAAACAATTTTAATCTTTTACCAAAATTCCAAAATATAATTATTTTCTTTTTCTTTTTAAAAAAACATCATCTCTCTCCAAATAATTAATTATTTTTCATATATTAATTTTCCACAACTTTAATTAAATATCATAATTAAACAAAACTAAGATAATTATCTCTAAAAATTATCTTAATTTTTCGGGGTGTTACAGTTTTTCAAATATAAACGAGTAACAAAAAAATCTTGAAAAAAATTGTTGAGATTTGACAACCCAAATTTAAATGATCATTTTCCAAATCTAAACGATCGTGCATAGAAGAATAATCAAATCTAAACTATTGTTCCCAAATATATTATGCGTGCCAGATGCCAATTAATCGGACATTCTTAGAATGTTCCATTGTGGGTTTTTTTGTTTTCAAAATTGTTGTATATAAATATTTTGCCGTTTTGTTATATTTTTTAAAAGATCCGTTTTTGTATTATATTTACAATAAAAATAAACTATTTTTACATATAACAAAAAAAAAAAAAAACAAAAAACAAAAACCTTCACTAGAGAATTTGATAGAATTTACCATAAAAAATTTGAATTGTTTGCTATATTTAAAGATGTTCCAATAATAGATATACGCAAGGTTGTTTATTATAATGTATAGATTTATCTCTCATATCATTGCCAAATCCACACAAACGTGAAAATTATATTAACATCTGTTGATGTTGATGGAAATTAAATGTAATACTATATGAATTTTATGTCATTGGAATGTGTAGAGAAAAACCATATATAAAACAACTTTTGAAGAGCCATTTGGGTAATTAGAATATATAAGATATAAAATTAATTTTACAACAAAGTATTACGATGGTTGCAGCTCACTATAAAAATGAGGCTGGAATAGGTGAGGCACTAGCAGAAGCTTTAGAGAGTGGACTTGTGACGAGGGAAGAACTTTTCATTACCTCAAAGGTGATTTTCTTTTCCTTCTTCTTCTTTTTATTAAATTGTAAATTTAATCTCTCTCTCTCTATATATAGTTATTTCACTTACTTAATTAGAACGATTTAATTTAGTTTCATTCATACGTTGGTTGCATATTATAAATTGAATATAATGAGTGACCAAAGGTATGGACCTCGGACCATGGACATGTTGTGGAGGCTTGCAAGGACAGCTTAAAGAAGCTTCAACTACAATATTTGGATTTGTACCTCGTGCACTTCCCAATAGCCACAAAACATACAGGTCCATCTTCTTCTTCCTCTTCTTTTTCTCTTATTCTCACTTTCATCTTCTTCTTCTTTCTTTTGTTTATACCTTCATCTTGCTCATCACATAATTATCGGTTCAGACTTCTAACATCTACCAGATTGTCTTTTCCTAATAAGCATGAAGTATATATACTTTGGTATTTCTTTCCACTTTTAGTTCATGCCCATTTCAAAGGTGTCTAATGATCTCACTACTCCATTTTTAGACTTTTGACTCCCACTTGGAACGCGTCCCTTCCTTATGTGTTCTCGGATGCGAACACAAACTTGGACAACTCCAATGCTTCTAACCAAGTGCTAGAATGCTCGATCTAATCTTAAACCTAACTTCCTAAAAACATGCTTGACAACAAATAATAGTGATACTTTGCACTTCGAAAAACTTATCAACTTTATTAATAAATTCCTCAATATCTTGATACAAATACAAGTAACACTTTTAAGAAACTAAAACTAAAATTTAAATGTCGTACTTTCAACGTCTTATTGCTTGTCTCATTGCTTAGTAGCTCGCCTCGTCCTAAGCTAGTAGTTTTCTAGTTTCGCTTGTTAGGAAAGGAAAACTTAAAACATAAGCCAAATGCATAATGAGTGATACTTTAGGAAAAACGTTTTGAAGAAAACAAGCATATAGTAAGAATTCTCCATTTTAGAAATGTTTCATTAACCTCTACTTATTCATGTCGCTTGAACGTTGAACTTCCTCAATATAATGCATAAACTACTATGATATTAAATTGCAAACCATGATGTTTCTGGGTGTCATTGTAAGTAAGGTACAATGATGGATTGACTATGATGATAATTTAAGGCTGCCATAAAAACTATGTCAACGTATATATATAGTCACGATTGCTTATGATCACAGTTTATATTTAATTAACACATCAACTCCTATGTCATTGTATCAATTTAATGATGATTAGTTGTGATGTTAACATCCTAACTATGTCATCTTACATTTACAATTGAGTCTCCAATATTTAAATTTTGTAATTATCGTATTTGCACGTAGGTGTTTATGATATAAATTCTCATTCTTTTTAATAATATTAACAGGAGTGGGCAATACCAGCAGTGAATTGGCTAAAGATGGGATGTTAGACATTGATACAACCATATCGTTAGAAACCACTTGGCGTGCCATGGAAGAGCTGGTTTCTATTGGTTTAGTTCGTAGTATCGGAATCAGGTATTGGACCATTTGTTCTATATTCAAAGCACACTTTAATTTAGTTTACAAGTCCAACTATTTATATATATACATGTGTGTGTCAAACACTCGTGGGCATAATTGACATGTTAGCCACTAGAATAAAGAAAAAGAGATATGTCAAAATCATTTTAGTATATTCCTAAAGCATATTGAGTATTAATCATAGAATGTATATTTTAAGAAAGAATATGTTAAACTTTACATTGGTCTGTCCACTATTTTTTTAAACTCATGTGTTATTGGTTATTGTGAGACTGTATCCATATATATTTTTCTAAGTCTTTGATGGGCATGTATGCGTGGTTGGAAATGTAGAGTATGTTATATGTTTTTAAATTCATTTGAATTAAGTAAGATATCTCTTTGAAAAATAACTTCAACTTTGTTTTAAATTTTATTTTTGGGATTATTGTGTGATCCAAACTTTGTAAATTAAATCGTGAGAAACAATATTTTCATATTCTTATTGTATCTAGTTTTGAATTTTTAATTTTAATATCTAGAACTATATTATATAAAGATAAAAAATGTTTAGATATGGTAAGAAAATTATTCAAAATATTTATAAAATATAACAAACAATAGAAAGACTATCAAATGTATAACTATTAGAGATATATTTGAAATTTTGCTTTATATATGCATATTATATAAACATGTTAAAAAAAATCAATCATAGTCAATTGTATCTACTAATATTTACAGGTAGCTTATAGAACTAGCTTTTTACGATCTATAAAGGCACTGTCAAAAAAAATTCTACATAACTGTTTAAATTAGAATCAAATAACATATATATATATATATCTACCAGACATGCATGAACATATATAAAAGTAAGTGTATCAATTTTCTCAAACAGGTAGGTGAAGTTTTAATAATAATAATGATGATGAAATGATAATAAGTTTGGATGCAGCAACTACGACATATATTTGACAAGAGATTGTTTGGCATACTCAAAAGTGAAGCCTGCGGTGAACCAATTTGAAACACATCCTTATTTTCAAAGAGAATCTCTTGTTCGTTTTTGCCAAAAGCATCAGATTTGTGTTACAGCCCATACTCCTCTAGGTGGTGGTGTTTCAAGTCCTCAAGTTTATGGTTCAATTTATAATATTCTCCAAGATGAGGTTCTTCAGGTATAAGGACTTATTTAAGCAATTATTATTCTAAGTACTTTAGCTTCTTCCAATAATTTAATTTGATGGGGTTTAATGGTTTTGTAATTTGGTTGTTTAGGAAATAGGAAATAAATATGGGAGGAGCCCAGCTCAAATTGCCCTGAGGTGGGGAATTCAAAGGAACGTTGTGGTTATACCAAAGACTTCAAAATTGAACAGATTGAAAGAGAACTTTGAAGCGTTTGATTTTGAGCTTAAACAGGAAGATATGGATCTCATCAAAAGCATTGACAAGAATTATAGAACCAATCTCATTTCAACTCTGGCTTGGGGCATGGATATAAATGCTTAATTCCCTAATTAATTACTACATCATCTGTCTATCATTTCCATCTAAACACTTTCATATATCTGTTTCAAAATAAAAACGCACCCTGTGTGTTTGATTGAAGTATTTCTATATACAAATAAATTTCTTTTTAATGAGATATAATTAAAAGTATGATGACCAAAAGGTGTATGAAATGAAAAATAACCAAAATATTTAGGCTCAAGTGCAAGCCTACATTGGTAGTTGGTCAGAAATTTTTTGACTATAGATAGCGAATATTCTTGACATCATGAATTATGGCTGTGTTAATAAATAATAAGGGAAAACGCTAGTAGTAGAGTCTTTTATTGGAGATTAGCTAAGACGATATTTTCTTGATCGATAGCGACAGTCAAATTGTTGAAACCAACCAAATCTTAGTTGGAAAAAATTCCACCAAACAATTGTTCCACAGATTTGCCAAATGCACTCTCAAGAAAAATAATCCAAAGTTTAGAAAGTAATCTCACTTAATCCAAAATTAATTTGCGTGATGGACATTCCAAAATCCATTAAAACCTTACCAAAAGAATCTTAAATATGACTGAAAAGAAGCCAAAAGAATGCTCACGACTTGGCTAAGAAGAAGAACCGACTCGATTTGGAGAAGGATTTGGCTCGGCGCGCGCAACTTGCGAAGGAGAAGGATCAGCTAAAGCGGTTGTGGCTGAGAGATGCTACAGACCGAGGCAGAGACAACAACAGATATCGGTGGACGCAAAACGTAACACGGACGACCGACAGACGAAAAGAGAGAGACGCTTCGATCGGCTTCACCTGCACGTGAATAGAGGAGATCGGGCACGGACGCCACACGAATCGGGGTGCACGATCGGCTTGCGCGACTTTGTCACTGAGAAACGAAGGAGGAACGACGGTCTAGTCGGATCTTCTTGACTTGATGGGGAAATGCGTGAAACGGAGGGCTGCGCGACGTTGAACGGAGAAGATAAGGGTGGCGATGGCTAGGTTTTTCTTTAGGAGAAGATGGGGTGCACGAGGAGACCGTATTTAATACATAAGAAACATAATAAATATTATAATCTTAGCTAGAGATTGCATTAGGTAGAGATTTATTTCCGATGATTGGTCCACCTCATATAGCACATATAGCAAGTAGTTTTATTTGGAATTTGAATTCTTATTTTTTTTTCCTTCTCCTCTGTAAAAGATAGAGAAAATTCTTATTTTTTTTTCCTTCTCCTCCGTAAAAGATAGAGAAAAAAAATGTAAGAAAATATATTCTTGCTATTTTTTTTCTAGTTTCTCATTATGTTTTTTAAAAAATCCTCTAACTTTTTTCTTCTATGTAAAAAATAGAATGAAAGAAAACAACATAATAAATAATATTTAAGGATTATTTTGAGTAAATATGAAGAAGAAGCATTTTGAAAAGAGCATGATTCTGACACCTCTTGAATCACCCAAATCAAAGTTCAAAATGCTTCTTCTTCACATTTAGTCAAAACAACCTTTCTATTCCAGACACAGGTCTCACAAAAATTGTTGTTGGTGAACCTAGCTTTAATTAACTATTGTTTTTCATGTGATCGTCGATAACCAATTTTCGTCTACCATTTTCTCCAAAATCGCTTCTGGCTAAGCTCTAACATCGTTGTTGATCAAACTTCAAGTGACCATTTTTTTGTGACCATATCATGTCAACTACCAGCCAACCTCCAATCAATGCCTTTTTTTTTTGCTAACTATTGTTCGTCAACTGTTGAGGTTAACTTTTGTATAACGCTTTCCCTTCAACTGCTATTGGCCAACCTCCAATAACTTTTGACAAACATTTTTCGATGATTATCATCAACCTAACTTTTGACAACCTTTTCTCTGTGACTGCTGCTAGTCAACCTGCAAAAGCTACTGCTATCAACCTCTTGTCATCATCTTTTGACATTGCCATCAACCAACCTTCGCCAACTTTTTTTTTCGACAACTATGATTCGCCATTTTTTGTCAACCGTTTTTTGTGACTGCTACCGGCTAACTTTCACTGGCAAATTTTCAGTGACCTTTGCTGGCCAATTTTCGTTGTCTAGTTTTCGATGAGCGTTGTCACCTAACTTTCATCAAATGTTTTTTAGTGGTTGTTGTTGGCCAAACTTTCGTTGACTATTTTTTAGTTGATCATTATCAGCGAATCTTTTACCTAATGTTGTTTGATGATTATTGTTGGAGAACTTCTATCAATCATTTATTGGTGACTGTTATAGGTTAATTTTTGTTATTGTTTTATGTTAGTAAAAAATGAAACGGTCCTATGCTTCTAATTATGAAATTAATTCAAAATAATTGTTTTTTAGCAAAAATATTATTTTATTCCTCACTTTGTTTAGCTGGACGGCCGATGATGCCTCGCATGGAGATATCAGCAAACCTACCTTTGGGCATCTCCTCTCCCTTTCCAAAACTTGGGTGTCCCTTAAGGCCTAAATCCATAAGTGAATGTGTGAATATTTAAAAGGGCTTCCACATTGCTATATAAATGTGGAAATACCAACTTTGAATATAATAATATTATTTTTTGCTTTCTAAAATTTTTCATTAACAAACTAAAATTAAACGTCTAGTAGTAAACGCCTAGAGTTGAATGATTGAAATTTGGTCACCTAGAGATATGGTCAACTGGTAATTTGGGATGCTTGGAGTTGGACGTGGTGAACTCAATGCCAGGTACTAGATGAGTTCAGATGAACGCCTTGAGGTGGATGCATGGACCTTGTCCATTGGATCTTGTCGCCTGAAATTGAACACCTAACGTTTCTATCCAAAAGCTGCAAAAGAAGAAACTTATTAGATGAAGGCTGAACGGTATCTTTAAGATGTTCTAAGGCTCTGCTTGGTGTGGAAACAATTAGAAATAATATGGCACGAAGCCCCTAAAATAAAACAACCAAACTCGATTGGAGCTGCATCGAAATCAATCAAAATACCAAAACTCTTTAAATTTAGCTCGGTAACCAAAAACCAATAGAAATGTTAATAGAGAGTTCATGAAATGTGTTTTGGTTGTTTTGTAATTAAGGTAAAAATGAATTTGTTTTAATTGAGAATAAAATCTCTTGATGTATAATTAAGGAAAAACCATTCCTAAGTGAGAAATAAAAAATGAGTATTTGATAAAAATAATATCGTCACATCATTGGTCCATATGTCCGCACGTGTAGAGATATCATCAAATCTCCACTTACGCGTATCTCTTCATCCCTCCAAAACACCGAAGACTTTCACATGCTGATCATAGCAATGTGGGATTCTCTTGGATTTTTTTAGTAACTCAAAAGTTGAAAATATTGATAAATTTGAGAGCATAACATTTTTATGGTTAAGTCATAGATTTTAAAACGTTCTATTCATCCTGAATTTGATTTGCAAAAACATATAGATATGAGAGGGATTATTGATAATGCACAGCTGTTGGAATATTGACCCAGTCTCTGTTTTGGTCAAAAAATAGCCATTTCCCAAACCATTTTTACTTTTTAAATCGATTTTGTCCTCTCACTCTCTCTTGAAAATTCACAATTAAACAAACACATATGATGTGGCAAAACTCTATGAATTCTTCCTCCAATGGACTTTTCATTATTTCACACAGTTTCTTTGTCCCAACTGTCCTATGAGTTGTAACGTAATATGCCAAAAAGATAATTCTTTCCCTTTTCTCTCCCATTTCCTTTCTTCTTCTCTTCTCTAATTTCAATTTTCATAATTCTTTTTTCTCTCTTTCTGTGATGGCTCAAACTAAACTACCTTTAATTTTCCATGAGTAAATAATTAAGGCATCATTGTGATGGAGAAGGGAGACAGCCAAAGCCATGTTGGGTGTAAACCTTTGACCACATTCGTACAAACCGATACAAAAACGTTTCGTGAGGTCGTACAACGTCTAACCGGGCCATCAGAAAGCCACACGACGTCGTCAAAGGGATTTGGATCAAGGAGGCCAACCACAACCTCAAAACTCCATGAAAGGAGACAGTTGATCACAAGACCAAAGCTGCAAATTGTGAAACCATGTCCTTCCCATTTCAAGGCTACAATTGGTGAGCACCCTAGCTATATTACGAGCCCGCTCGGGACACCGTCGAAGATATTGTCGAAGCTGTCTATTGGGGATGAAGAGAAGGAGGAGCTGAATAACATGGAAGAAGAAAAGGCAATCAAAGAAAGGAGATTTTATTTGCATCCATCTCCAAGGTCAATGCCTATCTATGCCCAACCAGAGTTGCTTTCATTATTTCCTTTGGAGTCTCCAAAGAAAGTCAGCAACCATGAAACCAAAATTAACTAATTAATCTTTAATTCTCATCTTTGTTCATTTTTCCAGGGACTTTCCTCACACATTTCTTCTCATTTTCTCCATGCTTTCTTCATAAAAATAAATTTAGAAAGAAAAAGAAACAAAACTTATCAATATCCTGATTATTAAAATGCACCTAAATATATATTTATTATTAACCTTTACCCAA
Source organism: Cucumis sativus (assembly GCF_000004075.3). Lineage (NCBI taxonomy): Eukaryota > Viridiplantae > Streptophyta > Magnoliopsida > Cucurbitales > Cucurbitaceae > Cucumis > Cucumis sativus. The sequence continues at coordinate 19,783,569 of NC_026658.2, forward strand.
ATATGATGCTACCTTTATGCCAATTGAGCATATCAGAGATAATGTTCTTGAAAATTGTATCAAACCATTTCTGTTCTTTCAATTTTAGCCCCCCGATGTTAAATATATATATGAATTGGGAATGTTTGTATTGACATGAGAAAAAGTATTTTTTTACAAAGTCATTTTTAAAAAAGAAAAACACAAGTCAAAATATGGTTTAAAAAATATTTCAAAAGCAATTGTTCGCACGAGGTTCTCGGATAAACTTTGTTTTATAGAGTTGAACTTGGGTTGACGTTGTCTTATGTTAATTTGATGCAATACGATTCAATCTCTCTAGAATTTGATCCTCTAATCTCTTCTCAATTGAATGTGTACACTTGATTTGAGAAAGCGAAAATGATGTTGTTGAATTTGAAATCTTCGAAAAAATGTTGGACAAATTCTCTTTAGGTCGTAGAATTTTTAACTCCACAGATGAAAGAGCTCATTTGTTTATAAAGTTCTTTGGTTGAGTTTTATGAACTTCGACTTTATTGGTTCATGGACGCGGCCCCTAAGCTCAATTAGTTGGATTTTTGGGCACTATTTAACATTTTGGTTAAGCCTATTTTTGGGCTTAATTGAATTTTATCGATAAATAAAACAATTGTCATTTGTTTCGTGAGATTAGTCGACGTGCACGCCACCTGGCTTGGACACCCACGGACATAAAAAAGAAAAGAAAAGAAAATTAAGACAATTGACATAATTGTGATATAAGTCAATTTATGAGAAAAGAAAATTAAGACAATTGACATAATTGTGATATAAGTCAATTTATGTTTTCAATTTCAATTTAAGACACATGTCAATTTTTAATTAGTCACAAAATTTAATTATTTGTATTGTAATAAATGCTGGGTGGGGATTTGAACCCGAGACCTCTTGTCCACATGAACATATAAGTGTTGGCTATTACTCACACTTTTAGGGTTGCATAAATGGCAAAAAAAAAAAAAAAAAGTCTAAAATGATAGTATATAGCACAAGTATAAAATAGTTGCATATATAACACAAAAAACAGTAAAAGACGAAAATACCCACATTTTAACCACCATTTTAAGCGTTTTTTTGCCGAATTTTTCAATTTTAAAACTATCGCTAATAGCATCTATAACTAATAATTGTTATCATTGGTAGCTTTCAATTTGAGAAATAATTATTTCACACACTTTTTGATTTTTTTTCACCTTTAAAGCTATCACTAATAGCTACAGTTAGGTCAATATAATTGTTATTGATAATTATCATCGATAGCTACTATTTAGTGATAACTTGTCATCATTACAAATATTTTTTTTCCGTTTTTCTTAAATTGAAAGCTATCACTGATAACAATTGATAGTTGTTGTACGTTGCTATCACTAATAGATGTTATCACTAATAACTTTTAATTTTAGAAATATGTTATTAGTTGATATAATTGAAAAGACTATCAAAGTTAGCTTTTATCAATGATAGCCACTAAAGGATAGAGTAACTTTCAGTTTGAGAAATATTGTATTAGTTGCTATAATTAGCTGCTAGAGTTGATAACTGCAATTAGTGATAACTTTAATTTCAATTTAAGAAATATGATATAAGTTGCTATCATATCTTTGATCAACGATGTTGCTATCAACTGATTTTCCTAATAGCTATTATAAGTAATTTTTCAATAATGTTATCAACATAAAATGATATCATTGCAACATATGAGAAGAAGAAACGTGGTAATAAGATTGTATTGCTACAACCTTCTTGCCACTCGCTATGTTAAATGCATGTTCTCACTTGTTAGGTGATTATAATCAATCTCATTGTTCTTCTCTTTAATATACAATACTTTGACATCACATTTAACTCAACAAACCTATAATGCTAACACTATAATTCTATAGGTATTGAAAACACAATTCATTGTCAACAAGCCAAACAAACAAAATGAAAAGGAAGAGTAACAAAAAAATGGGAGAGTGGAAGAAGAAATGCACTGTATTCATAAAAATAATTTTAGGCCTTTCAACCATGTCAACTTTGCAAAACCATACAATAAAAATACAAAATGAAAAACATAAGAAAGTGTTATGCCTCAAAGTATGATTTCTCATACGCTTTGACTCTGATTTTTGTATGTTGATAAGGGGGAAGATGAAGTGGATGAACTTTCTCTTTCCCTCTTTGTTTTAGATTCTCACCTAAAACTCAGGGGGAAGAGAGAAGACAGACGATATAAGGAACTTGCCTTTCGGCCAATTTTTGTGCATATCTTGTTCTCAAGTAATAGGCTCAATTTATAGGCGAGAATTGATGTTGAGAAGTCACCACACATCATTAATTCTTCTGAAAAGTTGCAACGGCGTCGCACATAAGTCCTTTTGTTATTTTTCTGACTTTCTTGCTAATCAATTTTGTTTGTTAGTGCTTCATGATGCCTAGCTTGTTTGCTTGTCATTGTGTAGCTAAACGTGTCTCCTCACGTCAACGTCATATCACCGAGCATCACTTATTTTGCCTAAAATCCTGAAATTAGACCATTAAAGCATAATAAAATAGGGATGAACTTATTTTGTGTCATGTTATTCATAGATTAATCAAACCGCCTACTTTCCTTGTTTTTCTTCTATTCTCATGCGATTAGACTTTACTATTTTACATAAAATGTTGCAAAAACTTGTATTTCTACAAGTTATCAATCATGAAAAGTTATCAACACGCACAAAAGCATACTTCTTTCCACCTAGACTTTCAACCAACAAAGTTTCCATTAGATCCACGTGTAGTAGTTCGAGAATGTGTGATTGGTAGTACATTGACTAACAGTCTTGTGAGAAGCCTCGACTTGTTTGCCTACCTGACACTCTCCACGAAACGCATCAAACTATGTCTTTATTGAAGGAATTCCTAGGACAGCTTCAACACCAAGAGCTTTGCGAATATATGGAAGCGACCCCACTTCTACTTTCATATAGGTAATATTGATTAAGAGTATTCTATCATTACTCCTTATGTAAAAGAAATATCAATATAACCTTAAAATCAACAGATAACACACTCTAGAACATCAAAGAAATGGAAAGAAACTATAAGTTTTGAAGTGTGTCAACTATGAATTATCCAGCTAATTTGTCTATTGAACCTAGATTTTTGGATCTCTAATCAACTAGAGCCCTATTTTCCTCAATGCATATGTAACTTTCTCTCTTGAAATGATTAACATTCTAATGGAAGAGAATCAAACTAAAACACTTAGATTTCATAAATTTTGAGGATCAAGTTTGTTAAGAAAATTGGAGAAAAATAGGATCTTTGAACCCTCAACTTTGAATCTAAAAAAACTCCTTAAAGTTTGGATGAAATCAAATTGTGAAAAACCACATGATTCTTTTCTACTATTCTTAAGCTTACAACTTGATCGTGGGATAAAAAAGGTGACCAATTTTATGAGTAACCAAAAATTGAACAAGTTTCATCAATCAAATTTTGCACTAAATAGCAAAGTACATGCAAATCATATTTGCAAACCAATTAGACACTTAACAAGCATTTGGATAGTGGATTTGGTGGAAGAAGATGAGAACACAACACCTTTCTCAAGCAAGGTGCTTACTCAAAATGCTACCACTTTTTCACTTTTGAAAATGAATCTAAAAAATTCAATTAATTTTCTAAATTTGATTATTCAATTATATAATTATATTAATTAATCTAATTAATTAATTTTAAGGAAAATTTACATAAATAGAAGAAGATGAAAAATATTTAGAAGCAAAAAACAATGGATACTTTGGGCTTGAGTTAAAATTTTGGTTATTTATTTGAGCTTGGATTAAAATTTTGCTACGGGGCGCAAATAGTTTGTCAATTCTTCTATTTTTAAAATTTTTCCATAATTTAAAATTATTTTAATTAAATAAAAACAATAATTATATATTATATTTAATTAACTTTAATATCACATCATTATTTTCTACCGTATATCCCAACAATCCAATTGACCTAATTCAAATTTCTATTTTAATTTTTGATATTTAAATCTTATTTAAATACCATTTCTCTCTTAATTTGTAATAATTATTTATATTAACGATTCATTTTCTCGACTAATTCAAACTATTTTAACTTTTAATCACTCCGCTCTAAGTTTAATTCCATAACAAGCTAGTATAGAGACTTAATTGACCTATAAATCATGAGCTCCAATGATCCAAGATTAACTAGTTAGACTCTTTTAATCAAGTTAATCAGTTAATCAACATTCATTAACTAATCAGGACTATCCACTATAGCCTGTAAATGTACTCTCTTGATCACTTTAGATATATTTGTGTCCACTTGATATATATAACAATAATTGTAAGTCGACCATTCACAGGTTGTTTGTAATTTCGGTTCGGTCAACTTGCCATTTTATCTCAATATTACATTTTATTTCTTAAGCCTAACCTGGTCATCTAATGAACAATTGGTTTAATGTCCAATCTATAAACTAAATCCCTCTTGAGCCAATGAGAGAGCATGACCTCTTTGTTCAAGACCTAGAGTCTGCACTTAAAGAACAACCTATTAGCTAACCTTGAAAGCGAACATGAGAGAATTTCATCTTGCACCTTACGTCCTCAGCTATGCACCCGGTCTTACCCCTGAAATGGGAGATTTATTGGGTCGATGCTAATGAACTACCCTCACCTATGCAAATTTAAGGATAATTCCACGTGAGCAAGAGTTCATAGTTAGCTCAAGAATAAAATCGAGTTACCTAGGTCATCAATAATCAAAATAACCAGTTTTATTCAATTAGTGATGTTATAATATAAAAGTGACTATTTCATGGTCCAATCCTTATACAATCTCATTGCATAAGATGCCTCCACTCATATGTCTCTATGGTAAGCATCTTTGGATCACATGTCATAGCCCCTTCCTAGAAACTTCTCTAGCAACAAGAAGAGATGTCAAGCTAGCATATGCCGACTCTCTTACGACACATATCGACCTTCTAAAAACTTAAACCTTAACTAGAGAGATTCTTACGACAGTATTTTAGTAAAACACTTTAGAGAAACACAGAGGAAAACTTTATAATGCACATTGGAACAAAACTTTTAATTTTTAAACAACTTAATTGAAACAAGTTTTAACGTAACTCAAAAACTCTATTTAGACATTCAACACATAAGTCCATCGAGGACATTGTTAACCTAAACCAGCTGAACAAAGTGAACGATTGGCAACTGTAAGCTCAGCTCTGGAATCACAATCTTTACCTTTGAAATGAAGACATTTGAAAGAGTGAACTGGAAAGGCCAATGAGTGACAACTTTAGATAAACAAGAATAATCTTAACTTTATTTCCCAGAATTTATAAAACATTTATAAACATTTGTCAATATTTAAGCTCTTAAAACATTATCTCAATATCATTTGCTCTTTTACTTAATTATTTTGCTACTGAACTCAACAACTCATCTAACCTCATTGTAGTAGAGATTACTTGATATAGATGATGACGGTCTTAATGAGTTTTCTACTTGGCTTTCCAACTCATCTAACCACTTTGTGGTAAAGATTACTTGACATAGACAATGACAGTCTCAATGAGTTGTAGTTTCCACCTAACTCTGCTGTGGTAGAGATTACTAGATACAAACAACTACCATCATGTTGGAAAAAGGGTAACATTTAATTATCTCGAAATGTATGTCACTATTAATTTTTAGATGGATAACTAGGCATCCAAAAAGATCCTTATCTTTATATACCTTTGAGATAGAAAACTAGGCACCAAGGGTACCCTCCTCTCAATATAGCTATTCTAAGATGGATAACTAAGCATCCAATGTGGCCTTTACCTCTAACAAGTCTCCGTGATAGGAAGACCCTGCATCAATTAAAGCCCCTATCACAGTAAACATCTATGCATACGAAATTCCCTCGTATGGTAATAATAAATTTCTAGGTATGTCAGATATAAGCTATAACATGATTCAACTTACATTCTTAGAATTCAAGTTAACTCATGCTATACTCTTGGTTTGAAGTGCTCGTAAAACTTACGTTAACTCAAACTCAAGCTTATAAAGCTTAAAAAAATACTATGCTTAGAACAAATCTTGTTTAAAATGACTCATTATAAAATCATTGTTTTCTCTACTTTTCTTTACTAAAAACATGTTGAACACATTTTCTTTGCTTTAGTCTCTCAAGTAAACCATGTTCTTTAGCTTATACACTATACAACAAGACCCTAGTCTTTCTTAACAATCAACTATACTTATCTTAGTAAAATCATGTTGAGAATCTTACTCAAGCAAACATCTTTTTCATGGGTTTATCCTAATTTATCACTTGAAAACTTAGCTTTTGAACTTAACCTTTGTAAATGAAGCTGAAATTCTTGGGTTTGTAGAATTGTCCAATCTCTTCTTGACCTGAAAATCAAACCATATTTAGATAGTCAAACCTTTTGGTCTATTGATTTCTCACGCAAATAACGACGATCAAAGGTCATCTTCAACCTCTAACCTTAAGAAAAAATTTCATATTCTGACTAACTTTCTAAACGATTTTTTGAAAAAAAAATTGGTATACGATCATTTAAATTTGATCGTTTAAATTTAGATAGTCAAATCTAAACGATTGTGTAACCAAATATAAACGTTATTTTTTATAATTTTTTGGTACACGATTGTTTAGATTTGATCGTTTAAATTTGGGTAGTCAAATATCAACGATTTTTTGGTACGCGATCGTTTATATTTGAAACAATATCGTTTCAATGGTTTTTTTAAAGATTCTTTATTCGATAATTTAGATTTGACTATTTTGCTACACGATCGTTAGATCTAATCGTTTAGATTTGGTTTAAATTTAGTTACCTAAATCTAAATGATTTTTTAAAGATTCTTTCTACCTAATCGTTTACATTTGGCTATTTTAGTATAAAATCGTTTAGATTTGGCTTTTGGTATACAATCCTTTAGATTTGGCTATCCAATATGTCAATCATTTTTTCACAACTTTTTATATTTGAAACAACCAAATAACCGTTTGAAAAAAATTAAAAGAAAATGGATCTTTTATATTTAGTACACTATTTTGAACCAAATAACAACTTGAAAAAAAAACTGCAGAAGAAGAGAAAAAGACGAATATAACGTTATATTTATAATTTGTATAATGTTATATTTATAATATGTAAATCTACTGCTAACACAATGATATACAAAACACGCAAGTTAGTGAATGTTTACTTAGGGTCCTCTAAGTGTGATACACTAGGCTGCTTCCCTTGAGAATGAAATATTACTAAGAATCAATTTAGCTCCCATGAGTACGAGACTCCTTCTCAAATGTAATATTTTTATAAATTATAAAAACTAATAGTTTAAAATACAAAAAGAGGTCAGAAAAGTAGATTTTAAAAATGAGGTTAGTTTTGTAAAGTAAAAACTTTTGTAGATTTAAAATAGAAATTTTCTTAGAATTAAAATTACACCGATGTTTACTTAGCTCAACCATATTGGTACGACTTTTTATTTCAAAGTGTTTGAGGTTTGATTTTCATCGTGTAGTTTAGGTTAAAAACACTATTTTGCACCCTATGTCTCCATCTATCTACTCAGTATTACCCTTGAAATGAGAGGTTTATTGGACGAGCGTTGATGAGTTGCTCTCATCTATGCAGATCTAAGGATAATCCCATGTGAGAAGAAGTTCATAATTAACTCAATATTAAAATTAAGTTACATATGTCATCAATAAACGAAATAGTTTATATATAGTGAACAATGTTATAACGTAAAAATGAATATTTCACAGTTCTAGTCTTATGTAAACTCTTTGCATATGATGCTCCATCTTTCATGTCTCTACATGAACCTTTTAGAGTCGCATAGTTTGTATTAACTTCAAATTAAAGTAGGCATGATTCATAGTGTCTTCAGAACAAGGCTCTCAACCTTATTCTTATACTATAAACCGTTTATGCTATATACTCGAATTTCATCCATATTTATGTCTGCACTAGATAATTTTAGGATCTTAGTGTATTTGATTCAAGATTATAGTATTCATTTTCACTCATAAATCCTTAATAACTGCTTTAGAATATGATTTTAAATTACAAACTACAAGTCTTAGGACATAAATTTCAATAAAACTAAAGTCTCTTTTGATATCTATTTCAATTTTTTGATTTTGCTTTTTTTTTCCTTTCTGTTTTTAAATTTTATTTAAAATTTTTATTATTAAAAACAAAAACCATGTATTTGGTAATTGATTTTGTTTTTTTGTTTTTGAAAAACAAAATGTATTTAGTTTAAAGCTTCTCCTTTTCATTTTCAATTTTTCTACCTAATTTTAAAAACAAGTTTCTTGTTTAAAAAACAAAAAGTAAACATACATTTTTCTAAAAATACATAAAGTAAAGAAAAATGGTCAAAATATTAAAATAATATAATATATATAAAAAAAAACTTGAATATTCTAACCGTACTTTACTAGATTTTATTGTATTTTACTAGATTTTATTATACTTTATAAATAGATTTAATATTCTAGTATTTTTTAAAATCTAAACTATTAAAAGCGAAAATGGGAGACTAAAATTGTGAAAGTGTTTGAGTAAGAGATTTTTTAACCTTATAAATTAAAAAGACAATGATTGCGAGGGGTTTTGGCGGTTAGGGTTTAGGAAACTCGAATTTATCCCTTTTTTTTTTTTCATATGCTGAAACTAAATTCATCGCGTAGCGCACTGTGACATCCCAGTTGCTTCGTCTTTTCAAAAACCTCTTGTTTCTCTCCGTTCTTGCGTCCAATGCTTCTAATCTCATAAACCTCGTCTCGTACAACCAATCACTTCAATTTTCAGGTTTTCTTCTACTTCCATTTTCCTGCAACCCCTTGTTTTTGTCTCTTTTCTTCTTACTCTCTCCCATTTTTTCACACACTGTTTATTCTACTAACTTAACAACTGGGCTCGCTGATTTTCTTGTTTGTTTTCTCTTTTTAACTTTTTCCCATGTTTTCAGGCTGTCTTTTCCGTTGAGTGTGTTCAACGCTTTGCTATTGGTAAAGTTAAGGTCATTGCGTTAAAGTGTTCTGAATGTTTCTTGAAATAGAATGAAGAAGTAAACTAGATTAGTTACTTCTTTTCTTCGTTTCATGACACAGTAGCCTTATTTTATGGATACTCTGCAACTTTAAAGTGGTAAAAATAGTCACGGATGCGCCTTGATTTAATTTCTCTTTTGTGAAACTTTCAAAATTGTTCACTCTAATTAAGTAATTTTGTTTGTTTAGGTGTGTGGGTATACCCCGATTCTTGTAATTTTTTTTCCTGGGTAAGAAAGAAACTATGCTTTTATTGAGCAAATTGAAGAATATACGAACGCATATAAAAGAAATCGAACCCAAAAAAGGAGTCTTAACCGGTGGAACTGTGTATCATCGTTGTATTTTGTTACCTTTATAGTGGCTTAGAAGTTTTGGAGATATTACCTTTACTTGGACAATTGCATGCTCTACTGACTTGAGTATACAGTTGAGAAAATATTTGACCTTCACTTTCTTTTTCTTGTCTGTGTTTCCTTTTGGGGATAGATCATGAAAACCATGTGAGGTGACAACATTATTTAATATCCTTAATTTAGTGTGATGTAATTTTTTGAGCAAAAGATTATTATCTAGCAAGTTATAAATAAACAAGTCTTAATAATATTTACATATCTCATTTATGTTTATGTATGTTCAACACTATTTCCAAGCTTCATGTTTTGCATATCAAAATGCATATAAGCTCTTTGTGATTTGAACGTCTTTTAATAGTTTGTTCTGCATACAATCTGCTGATTGTGGTTTTTATATAATTGATACTATTTCAATAATTTGGATATGTTCCGCTCTGATGTTTATTGATGTATGCTCGCATCGATTGCCTTCTGGATTTTTGTATATTGATTTTTCCTTTAGTTTTTTATTCTTTATGTTTTCCATAAAAGATAAGAGGAAAATTAATGACTTCGTTCGAATTGCATCATACTTTTCAGGATCCAAGCTCCAATATTTAAGCATTTCAAATTTTCAATTACTTAGAAGTTGTTTGTAGACAGATCCTTTGAAATAAACTCTAAACTTATACATTAGAAAAGGAAAAGGAGTATGAATTTAGGTTAAAATGAAAAAAAAAAGGAGTTTTAATTTATTATGATAAGAAATGCTTTATTTTGCTATCTAAAAAGGAGTAACATTTAATGATGTGGCAATTAAGAATACTGTTTTCCACGGTGCGGCTTGAATTGACAATGATATGGTGATTGTATTTGAATCAGGAATCTCAAAACTTATGGAATATTGAGCTAACTATTAGGAGGCATTTAAAGCTTCTATGCTGGGGGATTTTGAAACGCTAGAGTTTGGCATTCACTGAAGATTGACATTTGTTTGTCATGTTGGAAAAAATCACCTCAATATTCATCCAACATGACTGAGGAAGATAAGTTGAATGATGAAGCCAACTCTTTAATTGCTGAAGTTCCAATTATACCCGGATTTAAGAAGAGGAAGCGTCTTAGCCTTAGTAGACTCAAGGAGGTGAAAGCATCTTTACATGCAAAACAAGGGCAAAGTACTTGTGTTAGTAATAGTTCTAGGAGTTGTAAGCTAAAGAATGAGAGTACAATAAATAGATGGACACCTGAGAGGTAGAATCTCTATTTCTTTTCTATCTTAATTATACTGGATGTCCCTTTTTAGTCACAAATCAAGTGATTTTCCAGGTATAGGCTGGCAGAGCTAAGTATGTTGGAGGTTATGAAGGCAGAGGGAGCAACATTTGCAAACCCAGTTCCACGTCCAGTGTTGAGAATGGCAGCTCGTAAGCATATTGGGGACACTGGCCTGCTTGACCACCTTCTGAAGCACATTGATGGCAAGGTAGCACCAGGTGGGGCTGAGCGATTTCGGAGGTGGTTCAATGCTAATGGAATAATGGAGTATTGGCTTGAAAATGCTGATCTTGTAAATATTAGACAGGAAGCTGGTGTGCAGGACCCTTATTGGGTTCCTCAATCTAGACCATTGCATGCTCGTGCCAACTTCCAAGATTCTCAATCTTCTGAGGAAATGAGGCTTCTTAGGGCTGAAATGACCAAAATGAAGAGGTATCGGAACCAGAGAATTAGAGCTGTTAATGAGATCTCTTGCCCTATTACATTACTCGATTCTCATTTTATTTCTCTTGCAATAAATAGAGATATGCAGGAATTGGCATCGAAATTTCGGGATCAAGAACGGCTAAACTCCATGGAGGTGAATGATGTAATCTCCATAGCTGTAGCATTGATGTTTAATTATTTTCTTGGCCGACCAATTTTAGCATGATAATTACAGATGATTCATGAGGAATTGATAAAAAGGGAAGCTGTGGCTGAGAAACACAGGAATGAGATTACTGGATGTTTGAAGGGTCTGCAGGTAACTCATTATGCCAGTTCTGATTTTACATTGATTGGAAATTAGGTGATTTGGCAACCCTTTTATTATCCAGTATTCGAAACAATGAAAGCAGGAAAGTGACAATCATTATTTGTAACCCTGTAGGGCATACTTTCTGGTGAATTGATGACTTGGAAAACAAAGGTTGAGCTGCAGCTAATGGAAATTACCAGTTCTTTGGGTTGTATACAACCTTCAAAGCAACTTCTTACAAGTCCTGCTTCTAAAAAATGGGAAGATTGGTTGGAGCGCACCAACCTTGATAACTTTCAGGATGATGAAATTGCATCGTGGTTCGAGGGCGACGATACTTTTAGTGTGCAAGCGCAGCAGGATGTTATATTTCAAAATTCGTATCGTCCTTCCGCTTCTTTTGAGTTGTATGGAAATAATTTAGTGCAAGATATTGGTAGAGAAGGAGAGCAGGAACATCTAAACAAATGGTCTAAAACAAAGAGGTAAACAGGCACAGTGACTTTTACTAGTGCACAACTTTTCAGTTCTAACTGATTTGTATTTTCAATTTGGATTCATAAGCAGAGATGACATGGAGAAACAAGAAGATTATGGGGCAAATATTACCCCTGATTCTTCAGCTACTGGAAATTCGACATCGGAGTTTAATACTTCAGTGCATATGTTTCAGGTAAATGCTAGTTGGAGTATTTAGTTTACAGAACTGCTTTTAGATTGTGTCAATTGACATTTTGTCACAAAATAATATGGCTCCGATGCTGTTTGTTGGTTGTGACAGGAAATGTTTCAGGAGTTATTTAGTTGGAAAGCTAAAATGGAGCGACAGGTGCTGGAGTTGTGGAATTCTGTACGTGAGTTACAGGCATCATCATCATCATCATCGTCCCATTTCAAGGAATCAGACATTGGTTCCACGTTTAAGGGGTAATTAGAAAGTGCTTTTGGAGTTCATCTTTCTTAATTATAGGTTTAGAAGAAGATAATGTACAGCATTTAGAAGCTGACATTTAGGATTTGGAAAAAGAAAAAGAAAAAAAATCTAACCTCGATGAGTATTAGCCAACCAGGAAATGTGTTTGTGACCTGAATGGTTGGCGTCCTAACTCTGTTGACATGCTGGCATTGTTGGCCACGTGGAGAAACCTTGATTGGCTGGATAAGTAGATTCTTGCTTGTCACTGTTGCACATGGTGGACTTGATAGCCAGTATATACATATACTGAGCCTTTTGATCCTTTTGATCCTTTTTCCACATCCCCAAGCAGCATGATATAACTTATTTTGTTTGTATCGTGTTGGAGGATTTTAATATTAATTATATTATGTGGCACTTGTTGCTTTTCGGTTTACTTTACGTTTGTTTGTGTTTGGAAAAATATTCAGGATGTTCAGTATCACGTCCTTATCAAACGCCAAAACATGTTTGCATTTCGCATAAACAGACAAATGAGTTTATTAAAGTTATTGCTTAGTGGCCAGTGGGAGTACCTATTTTGAGGATCCTACTATTAGTCTATTACTGCAAATATATAGAAGGTTATATATACACACATACATACAAGTGGCCTAAGTCAGCGACCATTACAACCATTTTAGAACAGCGATCTTAAGATTAAATACTATATAAAAAATCTTCTTTGGCCCCTAAATTTTGTGAATTATCAAGAATAGGTTGTGCCTTGTGGAAAGACCACCATACCTACACATACACAGATTTGTTAACATTGTCACCCGTGTTTTTGAACAACTTACACTAGGATCATAAGGAGTACATGTTGGCTTACATTCAAGGAAATTATATTTCTTTAAAATCTTTTCTACATGATGAAATTGATCCAAAAAAATCCCTTCTCAAACTTATTTACTTTTATTCCTAATATTTGTTCTTAAGAAATGTTCCATCTATGACTATAATTGGTCTAATGTAATTTAAGAATCCTCCAACACATGAACCAACCACCATAAAAAGATATTTGAAAAAACGATAATCTTCAATTCAAGTTCCATGTGAAATATTGTACATAGATTTGAAAGTTTGAGTGCTTCATCATATCTAAGTAATAGATTATATGACACTTTAGGACATCCTCGCACTCTTTCATACACATTTTCTCTGGCACGCCATGCTTTTTTATAAATCATATTTATGTCATAGTCTTGTCTCATGTCTTCTATGATATCACATGGTTTGTATAGATGACCGACTCCCGTGAATTTGGACTTTATTAATTCTCCAATATTATGTCGACATGGTTTGTATAGACGATCGACTCCCAAGATTTTTCTTGCCTATGGTTACGATTAAAAAACTCAAGAGAACACAAATGAACTTTGACATACATTTTAATCTTGAATATATTTGAATCCTTCAATCTCACTGCTCGCAATCTCCAACCACACTTGTTGTCAATGCATCTAACAAAAAGAACGTCTTTTGTAGACTTTTTTTACTACAAACTGAAAAATAAAATTTCATTGCCAAAACACTTAATCTCATTGACAAATCTCTCTTGCAAAAAATATTTGTACTACATCCAACTCCTCACTTGTAGAGCTTTCTTTAGACCAGTCATTCCTTTTTGTATTCAACTTTTGGCTAGAATAGCTATAATGAACTTTAGATCATTTTCTTTTGCAATCTTTTGTAGGAGCATCTCTATGTTGTGGGATGTCAAATGATTCACTGTTCCTCTCAACTGGCTCCCATGTGAAAGTATCATATTTCGTATCATATGACTTATATGATTCCCATATAGCTGAAGTGGTCCCTATCATGTTATCACACAAGCCAACCTCAACTTCATGAATATGAACTTCATTTTCATTTAATGTATCCATTGTAATTGGAGGATGAGAGTTTAAGTTCATTCTCATATATGCATCTTATCATTATGTTGAACTCTATAGGGTCAACTTATGCAAGTCATATAATTCTGCCTATAAATCTTTATGTGTTATTTCTTTACTAACAACAATGCCTTTTAACATACTTTCTTTGAATTTTCTTCGACCCCATCCCATGTACCACCGTAACGCACTAAAATTCAAACATGTGACATCCTCAAACTACCTTATACTTTTTAATTTTTGCAAAAATTGATTTGAAGTTAGAATTTGACATATCACATAAAAAAAGTGTATGACGTCTTATTTTGCGAGATTAAAAAATAGTAGCTAAACACTAAATAAAACATGCATAGTCGCACCCTAAATAAGTATATGACTAATTCATCCTTGGACATTTAAAATTTGGTAATTGCAAGATGTTTAGAGATTGCGAGATACAAAAAAACAATAGTTAAAAGTACCCTAAATCACATCAGAACAAGTATAATTCATTTGAGATTAAACATTTGAACTTAAGAACTTGCGAGATGCCTACGAGATGTTTGCGAGATAAAAAAAAACACAAATAAAACATTCTTTGAAACAACTCAGAAACAACCCTAAATCAACTTGAAACAATTAAAATTATATTTGATTTATACATTTAAGATTCAAATATACATATACATATAACACAACCCAATTTAGAGGAAAAAATAACAAAAAAAAAAGATTTATTAAAACACACCACAGTGCGTGGGACGTTCATCAGAGGAGAGAATGAACGACACTGGAGTAGTAGAGGAAAAGTTGACAGACAACCTTTTCACAGAGGAGAAGAACGGCAAATGAGTTTTTCTTTTTCTTTACGTGTTGTGTTTTACGTTGAAGTGAAAAGGGAAAGTAAAATTAAATAAGAGTACTTTGGGCATTTCACTTCAAATTTGTCCTAAAAATCTACTTTTTCAAAATCAATCTTAAAACTCAACTCCTCTTTTTTTAGCCTATTTTTGGCAATTTTTCAACTTTCTCTTTTCCCAAAAATATAATATATTTTCCTTAATAATTATATTATTCTTCTCCTTCCATAACTTAATTATATCTACATATATATAATTACTCATAATTCACTAAACTCCACCAAAATTAATTAACCAATGTCAATCAATCCAAAAATCAAAACTATAACAAAAAAAAAAAAAATCTCAATTTCGAAAATTAATTAAATATTCTTCCAATAAATATTTAATTAATCATAATTTCCACCAAAATAAATAATTCTCCACAAATATCACACATTACCCTCGATAACTCCAACCTAATTAACTTAAACTAAAATAATAAAGCTTAAAATTTTCCCAAAGTTTTGGGGTGTTGAAGTGACACATGGGTTCAGTGATTGATTTGTGAAAGAATGGGTAAAGAAAAATAAATAAATAAAATATTTTTATTTTACCCAAAATAAATATAAACATTTTTTTAATAAAAAATAAAATTTCTTTTTTACCACGCCACACAACGTCTGCTCGAACGACAGTGGCCATCGGTATGGACAGACCATCACACTCACACTTATCTAACTCTTCACCCTTTCTAAAACATAAATAAATAAGTTTTAGTCTATGTGTCAAATACCGTGTGGTTGAGTGTGAAAGAACGGAGAGAGCAAAATTCAAGTCCTTTATCTATGATCTTTGCTCATTCGCCCTTGTCATCCCTAACCTTTCTCCTTTTGTATCTTTAGGTGAGAGCTTAGAGTGTGAGAGTAGAAAGAAAATTCTCATATCCCATTCCCCTAACTTTATAATAAAGACACCGATAATGAAGCCAAAGAATGCAAGGAATTACATTCAACAACTTGACACATCTCTATATCTTATCATTTGTATCTTTTATTCTTATTAAATTTGTACTATGAACTCCATGGTCGAGAGACCTAAAGCTTTTATTATTAATGTAATGTAGTTTCACTTTCATTCTCTCATTTTTTTAATCATCGACTATGTTAGTTTTCTATACTATGATTGAAATAAAAAGTTAAAATATTTCTTTCAACAATATGGATGCTTGCAATATTTAGTTTATTTAATCAAAGTTATAATCAACACCTAATTCTATTCAAGAGAAGTAATTAAGTATTGAAGTTAACTACTCGAGAGAGCAAGTGACTAAGACCTCATTAAACAAGCTTTGAAGGTTTTAGAAATAAAATCAACTAAATGGTTTTCACCTTTTTGTACATATCAGAAATGTGATTGTGGGTGGTATTAAGGTGTCGAGATGTTGTTTGCTTAAATAAAGAAAGAACACATGGACATTGCATTTAAAAGGATTTGGACATAGATCATATATTAACTTCAACATATGCATCCTGAAAGGTGAGCATGTGTGGCAAAGGCACCAACAGGTTTCTCGTTATAATTTGAGGTATGTATATCACCTCAAAGAAATATCTCTTCACTTTATCATGGGTAGTAGTATAATCAACTTTCCTGTTGGAATTTTTGTCCTATAACTTGTAGTTTGTAGTTAAAATTATATTTTATTCAATAAAGTGGTTATTGAGGACTTATTTGTGAAAATGGAATACTATAATTTTAAAACCAATAAACTAAGGTCCCAATGCTATTTTTGAGTAAACTTGAACTTTATGTAGATACATAAATATAAATAGAGTTTCAAGTATATAGCCTAAATAGTCTATAGTATACGAATAAGGTTGTACACCTTATTCTAGGGACACAACGGATGCGGCCTGCTTTGTAGTTAGTACAAACAGTGTGATCTTAAATTGTTCATGTAGAGACATGGAAGTGAGGGCATCCTATGTAAAAGAGTCTAACATAAAACTAAAACCATAAAAATAGTCACTTTTAAGATATAACATCGTTGACTTTATAAAACAAACTAGTTAAATTATGATCTTATGTTCACACAAAATTATTCTTATATCTGCAGAAGTGAGGTCAGCTCAATAGCACTGACCCAATAAACCTCCAATTTCAGGGGTAAGACCAGGTTGATAGCTGAGACATAAAGTGCAAGAAAAAATTCACTCCTACCCGTTTTAGGGTTAGTAGATAGGTTGTTCTCTTAAGGACTGAATCTAAGTCTTGAACAAGGGACCCCACCCTCTAATTGGTCTGAGTAGGATTCAATTTATAGATTGGACCTAAAACGAATTGTTCAATAGTGGATCAGTGGGATCTAAGGAGTAAGATGTAGTCTCAGGGGTAAAAGGATACTTTGACCCAGTCGAGGTTACAAACAACCTATGAATGATTAACTTATTAATCATGGTTATATCAGATGAACACAAGTATATTTATAGTGATAGGACAACTACGAATTGTTCGAATTAGGTAAAAAGAGAGAAACCGATGAATATATATAGACATCGGTTATAAGTTTAAGATAAAGCTTTATGTTTAAATGTGATTTAAATATTAAAAATAGGAATACAGATTCATATTCGAAAGCTCGAAATTGATGAAAATGATTAAAGTTGTGAAATAAGATTTGACTTTCGATAAAATGAATGCGGATTCATGCTCGGGAGGTCAAAATTAGTCAAGATGGACAAAATGGTAAAGAGTCAAAATGTTGACTTTCGACTTGAAAAGTAAAATGTTGAATTTGATTTAAATGTCAAATTACTACATTGACCTTATACTAATTTAATTAAGTTAGATAAATCAATAACACTTGTTGAGATTTGACAAGCTTATCGCATGTAATTTGCAAGTGGCTTTATGCATGCAACACACTTAGCCCATTAATAGTTAGTGGAATACCAAGTGTTCAGATAAATGAAGCCCATTACATGCATTCTTGCATGTAGTTTGCTTATATAAGAGTTTATTGCAAATGGAAGAATAACTATTGGACTTTTGGTATTTTTTATTTTGTAATTTGGAATTGCAAAATAAATCGAATACTCTTTTTCTTTCCAAGAATCTCAAAGAAAAGTTCTTCCTCTAAATTCCATCTCTATCTCTATTTCCACCACCGTATGGAAACTCGGTTCAACTTTGGAGAATAGCGGATCAACATTAGTGATAGTACCGACTTCAAGTTCGTGAGGAGATTACGATGATAGAAAAACTTTAAAGGTGAGTTTTTCTATTTATCCTTTATTCTATTAATCAAGGGTTAGTTATGCATGTTAAATACTAAATTGTTTAGTTGAAATTAGAGTAAAATTTGATCCTTATACGGTTGTGCATGAGAAATCCTTTACAACCATGCCACCTTTCACATCACACCCATATAATAATAGTAGTTGAATATTGATTTATAATGTATAGCTACCGTATGAGAACTTGATAGATGTTATGATCTAATTACTTTAAAATTCATGTGTTTGACTCTAGCTTACCTAATGAACATCTCTTTTCGCTTACACTTGAGCAAAAAAGTGAAAAACTTATACTTAATAGACATATCATTAGGTTTAAGCAACAAGCAACAATTATGTTGATTGCCCATTTTAACTAGAGGTGTTAAATAACACCAGTAACCCGACCAACTCATATTACCCAACCCAAACCGTATGGGTTGGGTTGAATTTAAATTTTGTGTTGGGTTGGGTAGAATTAGAAAATTGAAGAAAAAAAATTGAGTCGGATAGCCAAGTTGTGCATGTAAGGGATCGGGTTGACTTGACTCAACTCGGTTATGTATATAATAAATATATATAAACCTAAAACCTAAAACTAAACCTCATTTTGAATGGATATTATAGCTTTAAAATTTGAATGTATAATATATATATGTCACTTTGCACCCCAAATGATAATTTGTTCACCTTCCATATTGAAAAACAATATGAAAATTTGTCTAAATTATGGAGACATGAAAAAATAAAAATCAACCCATCAACTCAATATGGTTCATTTTTTGCCAACCAAGATATGTTGGATTAGTCCATAATTTTCCTCCAACCCGATCCAACCCAGCTTATGCGTTGCACCCGAAATTTTAATGCATAGATTCTTACTTAGAACCTTAATGGTAAACTTATGGCACAACAAAACATGAACTACGAACTAACAAGTAAAACATGTGGAGGTAGATTATCACTATATTCGCGATACTGCATTAAGACGACACCGTTATTATATGTCATGTTTCTACTCACGAGTAACTTGTAGGTATCTTTACAATTGCACAAGATTGTCACCCCAATTTTAGGAATATAAAAAAAAATATATTTCTATATATGGTTGGTAATGGTATATTTTCCAATTTATTTATTTGTTAAGTAATTTCAAAATTAGACCCTTTTGTAAATATTCATTTCATTTCAAATAAAAATTTAAGAAAAACTTAGTAAAAGGTTAATTTTCATAAATATAAATTTACAGTCATGTAATGAAATAAAAAAGTGAATGAAGTCGACCATTTTTATTAAATATTTCAAATTTGTCCTTCTTTTCCATCTTCTTTCTTCTATGTGATTTTTCTTTTATATTTTTTTTTGAAATAATGGTATTTGTTTTCGATCAATCATAAATCTTGTATTTTTTAGAGTATTATTTGGTTCAAGATCGTGTACTAAATATAAAAGGTATTGAAAAAGATCGTTAGAATATTGTTACACGATCGTTTATATTCGACAAAATTATATTGACACACGATTACGTGTAACAAATAATCCAAAAAAATTGAACCAAATCTAAACGAGTACATAGTCAAATCTAAATGTAATCATATATAAACGATCTTGTAATAAAGAATCCTAAAAAAAAATCGTTATAAGAATCTTGAAAAAAAGAATGTTGAAAATAAACTGTTTAGATTTGGTAGCAAAATACAAATGATCGTGTAGCCAAATCTCTTAGTGTATAACAAATATATTACCCGTGTGAGTGGTCGATTAATTGGGTTGAATGGGCCATTTTTAGTATTTTATATTGTAAGCGTGTGTGACTATGTGTGACTTTTTCATTTTTGAAATTGTTCTTGCATATTTGTTATATTTTTTAAAAAATCCAAACGAAAAACTATAAATATGATTAGAATAAACATGTAAACAATTAGTTGAGAAAAAGAAAAAAAAGGAATTTTGTTGTAGAACAAAAAGGCATGTTTCCAACATGAGAGAAGAAAACGAAAGGAAAAGGAATGGAACGTTATGGTATCGATCATGAGATACATTCTCATTCCTAATTGTAATTCTTTCAAAAGTGATTTTAGCGTAAGCGTAACATCGACCAATGCAATGCCTCACTTCTCCCTCTATCTCGTTTATGGCTTTCTTGCTGACCCTACCAACTATATATGGCGAACACATTTTGCTTTCTGGATCTAATCCCTACCCTACTCCCCATTTTTAGCTCTTCTTTACCAGCCTCTTAAATCTTCCTTCTTCCTAATTCCCTTTTCTTCATTTGTTTTTTCTTCTGGGTCTCCTCTTCTCTTTGATTTTGTGCTCAGATGGACAAGTATGAGGTCGTTAAGGATTTGGGTGCTGGCAATTTCGGCGTTGCCCGACTCCTCAGGCATAAGGATACAAAAGAGCTTGTTGCTATGAAGTACATAGAACGTGGTCACAAGGTTTCTTCTTATCTCTTTTCAATTCTCTCCAATTTCGACTTGGGTTTCCCTATTCTTGGTGTTTTATTCATAGGAAATGATACGAATCTTCTGTTTGGAACAATTTGGGGGCTGCCCAGCAGTTTTTTGGACACCAATATTTAGGAATCCAGACATTGGCGTCGGATTGAGCTGATTCTTGTTCATTATATAGGTGCTTTAATTGGGGGATTTTGACAATATAAGATGCTTTATAACTATTTCTGGATATATATATATATGTATGTATGTATGTACGTATGTATATATATATTTTTAAATTGTATTGACAGATAGATGAGAATGTGGCAAGAGAGATTATAAACCATCGATCACTTCGCCATCCCAATATAATTCGTTTCAAGGAGGTAAGTTTCACCTTTTCAAGATATATTTCCTCTAATATCACGTAATTGTCAAAGTATTGTTCAGTGAACTGGGTTTGATTTTGTCGTTTCAAGAATTTGATTCTCGTAAGTAAGAAATTGATCGAGCTATAGTATAGCTGTTTTAAGTGGATTGTTTTGGACTAAGAAATAGATGAAATAAAATATAGATTTGAAGTTGAAGTTGGTTTAAGATTTGCAGGTTGTTTTGACCCCAACGCATTTGGCTATTGTGATGGAATATGCTGCTGGAGGAGAGCTGTTTGAAAGAATTTGTAATGCTGGTCGTTTCAGTGAAGACGAGGTCTTCCTCCTTATCCACTCTCTCATTCATGGTCATATTCATTTCGGATTTGTGACACACTGCTGGTTTCACAGACTCCCTAATTGAGGGATTTTAATTTTTAGGAGATTAGGACAATCAAATTTTTGGTCCTAAACTATTTTTAATCTTCATGTTTGCAGGCTAGATATTTCTTCCAGCAGCTAATTTCTGGTGTCAACTATTGCCATTCAATGGTAAAACCTTATGCGGATTGTGATCGCCTCTTATGTAGTTTCCATATCAATACTAGAGTTCACTATGGCTATCTAATTTATTTTACTTTGCAGCAAATTTGTCATAGAGACCTAAAGCTAGAAAATACGCTTTTAGATGGAAGCACAGCACCTCGCTTGAAGATATGTGACTTTGGTTACTCTAAGGTTTGTTAAAATGCAAAGCTGTTTACGTTGGCATCATCTATCCGTTTTTTGGGTGTATATTACTAATCCGTTTGATTCTTTTATTTTGTATAGTCATCCTTGCTGCATTCGAGACCAAAATCAACTGTTGGTACTCCAGCATATATAGCGCCGGAAGTTCTTTCTCGAAGAGAGTATGATGGCAAGGTGCTTATGAACTTCTTGTTCAGTGGGTTGATGATATCATAATGGTGAAAACTTAGCTACGTTCAACAATCAATAGTGCAGTGCACGGCATTAAGATTCTGAAAAATTAAAATATATCATCATTTCATTTTTATTTAAATATCTACTCAATGTATGTCAAGATTCTTTTCGCCTTTTAAATTTGCAGAATACACTTGAAGATCTCTTGCATTTTCAACCAAGAAATAGTGGATTACACACTATTTAGGCCTTATGCACGTTAGCGACACACTTGGTTTCATGTCCATCAATATTGAGCAATGACTTTCAAAGATAATAAATTAGTAACCAATATAGAGTTTTGTTTTTTTAATAAATGGTAAGATACTTATTGGTAGGAGAATAATTAATTGGTATCCATTCTTCTCAAATGCCACCACTATTTTTTATTATTTTTATTTTTTACAAATTGAATTCCTTATCGTGGTTTTAGATGGCAGATGTATGGTCGTGTGGAGTAACACTTTATGTCATGTTGGTTGGTGCATATCCTTTTGAGGATCAGGAGGATCCTAAAAATTTTAGGAAAACAATTCAGGTATATTACCTCCATAGAGTCATTTTGAAAGAAATATAATTCAATTCTTTTAACTTTTTAATTTTTATTTGGCAGCGCATTATGGCTGTTCAGTACAAAATTCCAGATTATGTTCACATATCTCAAGATTGTCGACACCTTCTATCTCGCATTTTTGTCCCTAATCCATCAAGGGTAATTTTCAATGACAAGTTTAGTTGCTGTTTGTTTGTTTATTTGTTATTTATTTATTCGTTTTCTTAATATGAAAAAATTGTTGTTATCTATTATGTAATTTGTTTATTTGGTTTATTTCCTCTTTTCCCTCTTTAACCTGAATATTATTTTTGGAGATCAGAGTTGGACGTCCTCCATAATGAGAAGCTTTAAAAAGTATCTACAATGTGCAATGCCTATGCACTATATTTATATTTTTATGATACCGATACTGTAGATAGGATATATGAGTTTTGTTTATTTATTTATATTTTTTGTTTGTATTGTTTTTTCTTTTATAGAAGAAGCTATGGAAGGAAATATAATCACACAAAAGGGAAAAAAAGAAAACAATCTACGGCAAGTGGTAGAGAAAACCACTCTACAAAGCTCAACTAAAGGAAACCCTTTCAATTTCTAGGTTATACAGAGTAATATGTTTATCAAATCAAATCTAATAGTATCCAATTGGTGGATGCAATGCTAACTGTTTGTTTGTAGCAAGCTAGTTACTCTCGGTAAGATCATTTCATAGCTTTTTCCCCAGCTGAAATGATGTTTTGATTGAGTCATGGTCATCAAAGATGCCACCACAGGATCCCCTAGTTCACATCAAAGTATGTTCTATAAACTTTTTCCCTGCCTTGGTGTTGTCCTGTTTTCACGAAATTATGAGACTGATTCTCAATGAAATTATTGTATAGGTAGACTAATATGCGTTGCAATATTGATAAATTCATCAAACTTAACAACACACAATAATTTTCTTGTCATAACAAAAATGGACGTGTTTCAGATGGTTTCCATGGAGTTGCCAAGGCTCTACCCTAGTTTTTTCCATGGAGTTGGGGGGGGGGGGTTAAGGGAGGTGAATTTAGAGTGTTCTAACTTCTATCGACTACAAAGAGTTGGAACATGTAGAAGATGTCTGCTAGTATATTTCAAGTTGGATCTGATTCAAGTTCATAGTCTAAGAAATATTAGTAAATATTTGAATCAAGATGAAGGGTTGGATCTTTACGTTTCTGAGTTCGAACCTGTAGATTATTTGTGCTAGTTTTATTTGAGGTGGAAAGGCCTACAATTATAAAGATTGGCAAGGACCATTTCTAGTTTTGCGTCCAAACAAATAACAAAGAGGACAACGGCAAAAACTCTTGTCAGGTGATTCAACAGGAGGAAAAATTGTATATCTCTAAATGCCAAGGAATCTACACAGTGGTATAGAACCATTGTGGCTAGACATGTGACACATGTCCTGCACCCATTTGAGTGGCTCTAAATGGTGGGTTGAAAGGCTTTAGTAAACATCTTTGGATTGCTGTTGCTTTAGGGTTTCCATTATTTCTTCAGTTTCTCAAATGCTTTCTCGGGGATGGGATTGATGCCTATTTTTGGGAGGATTGGTGATTGGGGGTTAAGCCGCTTTGTGCATTGTTCCTGGATCATGTATCATTTGTTTGATAAGATGTTGCACTCAAATGGCTCTATTTTGTCTCCCTCTGAGATGCCTCCCTCACCTTCTTGGGGTTTTTGTTATCCTTTGACTGACTGAGAGTTGGTTGGCTTTGGGTCATATATGTTTGGATAGTCTTATATGGTAAACACTGGGTATTTTATCCAGCACACGCTACCTTGTTTTGTACACAGCAGGAGGATCTTGATTGTCTCTTGTGGGGTGGGGTTGTCAGTTTGCTTTTTTTCCTTTTAGGGAGTGTGAATTGAGAGAAACAGTAGTTGGGTGGAAAGGTATTCAAAGCAGTTTGGGAGGAGTGAGGTTTAATGCCTTTTGTGGGTGGAGTTTGTCGGATCGGACTTTTTGTAATTGTTTGCCCGTTCTTCTAGGTAGTTGAGTGGTTCTATTGTGGTTTTTTTTTTATATGACCTTGTATATTGTTTTATTTATTCTCAATGAAAGTTCGGTTTCTTCAAAGAAAAAAAAACCATCAATGTCTAGTATACTAGCTATAGTTGGCTGATTCTCCAAAGTTTGCAGCCACCCCTATCCTAAAGGGAATACATTTGGCAGGGGACTCTAACATCATTACAAGCTGTCTTATAAAAGGGTGTAAGGAGACTTCATTCCAGTTTGATGGATTTAAGATGAGTCTAATGAGGGAGAACAAAAACAGTGATTGATAGGAGAGCTCTTTTTTTCCTTATATTACTCTCGGTTATTCTAGTTTCACATAGTCAAATATGATAGACGAGCTTCTCTTTCTGATTTTCTTAGTGGATAAATTTCAATTTTGAAGACAGAGGATTTGCATATTTGGACGAAACATCACTTGGTTTTTTAAGAAAAGCTTTTATAGCTTGCTGATGGATCTGTAGGAGCGAAAACTTAATTTGATAATTTGTCTGTTAAATTGGAAGGAAAATTCCAAATTATTGATTATTTCAAAGGTATGCATTTCGTTGATAATAGTCGGAGATTTCTAGTGTAAGCTATTTAATGGAGTCCAATAGAAAGTAGCTTGAAGATTTGGCTTGAAAGATTCTCTGAAAGAAATAGAAAATCAAGTTAAGAGGGCTTTTGGAGATTTGAGAATCATGAAAGTTCCTGAGTCAATGGTCTTGCAACTTAAATTCTTACAAAAAGGGTCAACATGTAACTTTCTCAGCTTTTTAGCTAACTTGACCTAAGCATTATAACATTGATCAAAAGATCGTGTACAAAAAGAAATCTATTTAATGTGATCTAATGTTTTTTGTTGGTTTAATATAACAACTACAAAAGTGAGTGCCGTACCTATCAGACATGAAAAAAAAGTGGTTATAGTTAATTTATTTGATTGCGAAATGGATTGAACTTAGCTTTTCAACTAGTTTGAAAGACGAGGTTATCAATAAGAGTGAAGATCATCTGATTTGGAAGTACGATAGTTGTGGATTTTTTTATCCTGAATCAAGTTCCTTTTGTGAACTGCTGCATGTAAAAGACTAACTACTAATGGTAGACTGCAGAAAAGAATTCCACAGTTCCAAATGTCAGAGATATGCCTTAATTGTGGCATTCTGGTAGGAGCAATGAAACCCATGACCATCAATTCACTGAAGCACGCCAATTACCCTTTGTTTGTGATAGGAATGCTATTTGGAGAGAATTAAGAATTATTTGAGTATTAGTGTATATTAGTAATTTCGTTAGGAATTTGTTGGGAATGGGTTAACAAAGGAATGGGCAATTGTTTAGTGCCTTTATAGGTTTGAATTAGAATACTCCACGTCGGAAGCGCCCAAGTACCTTGAATTACTTAGGAGTTGATTGTATTTCTTTTATAATTACTTATATTTATTTATGTATCATTATCATTTATTTATCTATAATTGTTGTTTTTGTGGGAGTAGCTGAAAGTGAACATTTCTCCTGGGACCGATGAAAACATCTCAACTTTTCAAAATTAGTCATTTTTTCGTTCATATTTCCAATCTTCAGTATTATGTTGTGTTTCAAGTCTCCATGCCAATAGGGACAATCACCCCTGACTTTGTTTACTTTCCTTTGGATATTGAGTACCTTTCTTTGGTTTAACAGAGAATTACTTTAATGGAGATAAAAAATCATCCATGGTTTTTGAAGAACTTGCCAAGAGAATTGACTGAATCGGCTCAAGCAGCTTACTACAAGAGAGACAACCCGAGCTTCTCTCTCCAAGGCGTGGATGAAATAATGAAAATTGTGGGGGAGGCTAGAAACCCACCGCCATCGTCAAGAACTGTGAAAGGTTTCGGATGGACAACAGAAGATGATGAAGAAAGTAACGAGGATGTTGATGGAGAGGTGGAAAAAGAGGAAGAAGAAGACGAGTATGATAAGAGGGTGAAAGAAGTTCATGCAAGCGGAGAATACTTGGTCAATTAGAACTCAGTTCTCCAATTACTATTCATTCGGTTTTGTGTGCTTAGATTATTGCATATGCTCTCATTGTTGTCTTCGTGTGTACAGTCTGTTAATATTATACTAGCACACTGCAGTCGTATTTTTGCAGACTTGAAAGATCAGTCTTTCACATAATCCGGTTATGGGGGTCTTCTGTGGTTGTGTAAGTCGATGGTTTTGCATTTTTGCTTGTCACTCAATTGTATGATTGAAGAAGCATATGTTATTGGGATACAGTTCATAGTAGGTGGAAAGATTTTTTTTGTGTGCAAACCTTGTGTTTATACTCAATGTTGATGAGTGAGAATAATTACAATGGATTATGACGCAAGTTTGAAGCATCAAGTAACTGAAGTGAGAAGTCCAAATCTTCCAGCCGGATAGCAGCAGGAAGGTTTAGTTCAAGAAAACCGAATGGTAACCATATTTTAATTAAATATGTACATAGATAGATTTGTTATAGAATTCCCTCCCAACTTTTAAGTTGTAGATGGCTTCATTAGTTACTCCCGTTCTCTACCAATTTAGAGCTTTATTCTCAGTAGCAGAGTACAAGAGTTTAAAATAATATGCATGCACTAAACATCCTTTCTTATTAAGGTATAAGTGGGCTTTCCTTGGCTGTTCAAAACTATTTTCTGTGAAAATATTGCCTGTGTTGTACGGTTAATATGAAGTTTTATGTCCACTTATTCCACTAATCCAAATATAAATCAATACAATAGCAAGTAGTACTTGGAATATTTCAAGATCATTTCCACGAGGATGCTTGGGACTTACAAATAGATGTGATTTGGGACTTGCAAATAGATTTGATTCCAGTGTTTTAATGCCACAACTTCTATGAACAAGAACCATAATGAGTTACAGTATGTCAAAGGTAAAAAGTTTGCTGAGAAATGGTGTTGATATCAAATGACAAATGTGAAAACTTGATGTAAGGATTCTACTTGATTACTTCACTGTTTCTCCCTTACAATGGCAAAAAACAGAGGCAGCCCTCTATTATCTTTATTTATATATAGCCAAAATGAGTACAGAAATCATAAAGATTCAAGAAACAAAGAACAATAAAGACAAACCCAGCTTCCTCTAGGGAAAGACTGGATATTCTCCTAGGCTAAGCAGCCGCCAACTTAAGGATAAAAAAAATAAAATACCTCCCCTAGACCTAAAAGAACTTATTTATATTCCTTCTCTCATCTTTCTCTTATTTTTGTGCCTGGGCCCCACACGCACGATCTCCTCCTCTTTTTCCTTCCTCATTAATAATTTGTCCATTTACTTTTCTACCCCTCCTTTGATATGTGTGAATAATTGGAGGTCTTACAATACCCCGGGCTCTAAGTTCACCTTGTCCTCAAGGTGAAACTGAGGAAACTGCTGGTTCAATAGGTAGACTGATTCCCACGTGGCTTCACTGTCTGGCAAGTTCTTCCATTTGACCAACCACTCATTGCCTCCTAGCTCCTTGTTCCACCTTATTCCCAGCACGTTTTCCGGCCACAATTGTAGTTCAAAATCCTCAGTTAGTATAGGCTGTTGTTGCTGGACTACATGTTGTTTTCCCAACTTCAGTTTCAGTTGAGACACGTGAAAGACATTGTGAATGGCGGCCTCTGGCGGTAGTTGCAATCGATAAGCGACCTCTCCTATCTCTTCAATAACCTCATACGGCCCATAAAATTTTGAGGATAGCTTTTCACATTTCTTCCGAGCTAGTGATCTTTGTCGATAGGGTCGTAGTTTCAAATACACTTCATCACCAATTTTGAATTTGAGCTCCCTGCGGTTTCGGTCTGCCATTTTCTTCATTCTATTTTGAGCTATGCATAGGTTTTCTTTCAGTGCATTGAGTGCTAAATCTCTCTCCTTCAACATGACTTCTACGTCATTGTTAGGAGATTGCTTCCATCCATATGACAGCAATGGCGGGGGAGTTCTTCCAAAAACAGATTGGTAAGGAGTAGTTTTGGTGGATGCGTGGAAGGTTGTGTTATACCATAATTCCGCCCAAGGGATCAGTTTATCCCATTTCTTCTGGTTGCTCATTGCAAAAGCATCTCAAATAGGTCTCTAGGCATCTGTTTACTCTCTCGGTTTGTCCATCGGTTTGGGGATGGAATGCCGTGCTTCTCTTCAAAATGGTGCCCATGGTAGTGAACAACTCCTTCCAGAAATTGCTAAGGAAGATCTTATCACGGTCGGTAATAATGGACTTGGGTATTCCATGTTTGCTGACCACTTTTTCCAAAAAAATTGAAGCCACTTGCTTGGCTGTGTACGGGTGTTTCAGAGGCAAGAAGTAGGAGTACTTACTTAGGCGGTCGACGACTACCATAATCACGTTGTAACCTCCTGCTATTGGCAGCCCTTCAATAAAATCCATGGTCCAATCCTCCAATATCTTGTCGGGGATAGGAATGGGTTGCAGAACTCCCGCAGGCTTGGTAGCTTCGAACTTATTACGTTGACAAGTGTCACATTCTTCTACATATCTCTTGATATCAGCCTTCATTCCTTTCCAAAATAGTTCCCCTCTCATTCTTTTGTAGGTTCTCAAGAATCCCGAGTGCCCTCCTAATATGGAATCATGGAACGTGTGTAGAAGACTCGGAATGAGGGAAGAATTTCGCGGCAGCACCATCCTTCCTTTATATAGCAGCCTGCCATTGTTCCACTGGTATTTCCCACCTTGATCCACCTCTCCTTTAAGTTCGGCAATAATTTTCTGAAGTTCTTGATCCATTTCAACTTCCTTCTCTATTATCTCTATATCAACTATGCCTGTGGTTGTCATTGTATTTAACTCCACCGAATGGTCCTTCCTTGAGAGAGCATCTGCAACCTTATTCTGCAGACCCGGCTGATATAAAATCTCAAAGTCATATCCCAAAAGTTTTGTAAGCCAACTTGGAATTGAGGCTGAACTTCCCTCTGTTCCAACAGAAATTTCAAAGCCTTCTGATCTGAAACAATTGTGAACCTTCTGCCCAGGAGATAATGTCTCCATTTTTGCACCGAAAGGACAACCGCCATCAATTCCCTTTCATAGATCGACTTACCCTGGGCCCTTGGGGACAGTTTCTGGCTGAAGAATGCGATGGGATGACCATCTTGTGATAAAACTGCACCTAAACCTACTCCTGAAGCATCAGTTTCGATTGTGAAGGGCTGAGACCAATCCGGCAATGCTAACACCGGTAAGGTTGTCATTGCTAGCTTCAGCTGGTCAAACGCTATTGTGGCTTCCTCATTCCAATGGAATGCATTTTTCTGAAGTAATTTGGTTAAGGGTGCAGCTATTTCTCCATAGCTTTTCACAAATCTTCTATAATACCCAGTCAGTCCAAGGAATCCCCTCAGCCCAGTTATATCTTTCGGCCGTGGCCAATTTACCATACTGCGAATCTTTTCCTCATCAGCCTCCACTCCTCTGCTGGAAATCAGATGACCCAAATATTGAACTTGGGAATGAGCAATGACACATTTAGTACTATTTGCAAACAATTCATGGTCCCTCAAAATAGCAAAAACCATTCCTAAATGTTTCATGTGCTCATCTATGTCCACACTATAAACTAGAATGTCATAAAAAAAAACCAGGACACACCTTCGAAGGAATGGTTTGAACACCTCGTTCATGAGAGATTGGAAGGTGGCAGGAGCATTCGTAAGGCCGAAAGGCATCACCAAGAACTCATAATGTCCTTCATGCGTGCGGAAAGCTGTTTTCTCCACATCTTCCTCCCTCATCCTAATCTGGTGGTATCCAGATTTAAGGTCTAACTTTGAGAAAACTGTCGCACCATGAAGTTCATCTAAGAGTTCCACGGGGATTGGAAATTTGTCAGCCACCGTTACTTGATTGAGTTTCCGGTAATCTACATAGAATCTCCACCCCCATCTTTTTTCTTCACTAAGAGGACCGGGCTCGAATATGGCTGCGACTTGGACGAATCACCCCAGCTTGTAACATTTCTAACACCAATTTTTCAATCTCTTCCTTTTGTACATGGCCATACTTATATGGTCTTACATTAATTGGTTTCTGATCGGCCACGGTCAGAATGCGATGGTCTATGGCTCTCTTTGGCGGTAAACCCGTGGACAACCTAAAGATGTTTGCATATTGCTCGAGCAGTAGTTGAACCATGGGTAATCTTTCCTCCTTTCCTTTCAATTCTGCTTATGTTTCTGATTCTCCTTCATAGTCCACTTCATAATTTTGGAATTCCAAGAGAAATCCTTGGTCCCCAGATTGCCAAGTTTTCTCTAAGGTTCTCAACGAACATTCTGACTTCGTTAGAGAAGGGTCACCTTTTAGGATTATTCTTCTACCCTTCGTCCAAAACGTCATGGTTAGGGATGGCCAGTGAACTTTCATGGTCCCTGTCGAATCTAGCCATTGCATCCCCAGCACCAAGTCTACCTTTCCTAACTCTACCGCCAGGAAATCTGCTACGATCGTTAACTCTTTCAACTTCACTTTTACCCTCTTGCAGATCCCACTTCCTTCACATCGGTTGCCATTCCCAATGGTAACTCCAAAATGAGTCCCCGGGTCGATGCTCAGTTGTAGTTCATCTACCAACACTTGGTTGATGAAGTTATTGGTCGCCCCGCTGTCAATCAGAATGACTACTTCCTTTCCGTTCACATGTCCTTTTAGTTTCATCGTTCCCTTGGACGTAACTCCCGTGATCAACCTCAATTCAATACGAGTTTCCATATTCAATTCCAGATGATTCAGTTCTATTATTTCGCTTGCCTCATCCTTTGTATTTGCTTCGCTTTCGTGGTCTTCTTCCTCATTTAGTATAAGGAGCATCAACTCTCTTTTTTCTCGACCTTTACATCGATGGCCTGGGGAGTACTTTTCATTACATCTGAAACAAAGCCCTTTATCCAGCCTTGCTCTAAATTTCGTATCCGACAGCTGTTTAACTGGGGGATCTTTTTTCTGGTAATCATTTTTCAATGGAATAGTTACCTGCTTCATGACAAACTCTGTCTTTTTACTTTCTGTCTTCTCATTTTTTCCTTGAAATTTGCTGCTGTTCTCATTTCTTTTGGGCTCAACTATATCCAACTCTTCCATCGCCAGTTTTAATGCTATATTCCTATCATTCACCAGCTGAGCTTCCTTCATACATTCCTCTAAAGTTTGAGGGTGTCTGCTGATTACTTCCGCTTGCAGTGCTGGTTCCAGACCCGTTAAAAACGCATCCAGCAGAACACTTTCTGCCATGTCCGGGAGGGGGGCTGAGTATGTAACAAACTTCTTAACGTACTCGCTGTATGAGCCTTCTTGCTTAATACGGATTAATCTTGCCCCCAAGCTCTGCTGTCCTGTATCATTAAAAAAAAATCAAACATCCTCTCCTTCAAGTCCTCCCAGGATTCCACCCTCTTTCTATGATGACTCCACCTAAACCAGTCTACCTCTTCCAGTCCAAAACTCACGATTGCTACTTTGACCTTCTCAGCTTCCGGTAAGTCATTTATATCAAAGAAATGTTCTGCTCGGTAAGCCCAGGATTCAGGGTTCACCTCTGTAAACAGTGGCATTTCTAATTTTTTGTACTTACTTCGGTCTGCGTTGCTTCCTCCCGACTCGACTGCGGTTCCGGCCTCTTCCAGTTTTCCCTTCAGTTTCAACCTGATGTCGTCCGTAGTCCCTGCTTCTTCTTTTTTCTTAGCACCATGGTTTTCTCTTAGCTCGTCCTGTCATTCGATCCATCGATTTCTTCATTTCCAGCATCATCTCCTTCAGACTCATAATTTCCTTTTCAGTTCCTTCTACCCGTTCTTCTATCTGTCTTTGAGCCATCAGACGTGTGATCACCCCAAGTGTGGAGGCTTTGATACCAATATGTAAGGATTCTACTTGATTACTTCACTGTTTCTCCCTTACAATGGCAAAAAACAGAGGCAACCCTCTGTTATCTTTATTTATATATAGCCAAAATGAGTACAGAAATCATAAAGATTCAAGAAACAAAGAACAATAAAGACAAACCCAACTTCCTCTAGGAAAAACTGGATATTCTCCTAGGTTAAGCAGCCACCAACTTAAGGATAAAATAAAACGTACCTCCCCTTGACCTAAAAGAACCTATTTATATTCCTCCTCTCATCTTTCTCTTATTTCTGTGCCTGGGCCCCACACGCACGATCTCCTCCTCTTTTTCCTTCCTCATTAATAATTTGTCCATTTACTTTTCTACCCCTCCTTTGATATGTGTGAATAATTGGAGGTCTTACACTTGACTATTAGATTCCCTATATTTTCACAGCTAAAACATCAAACATAATAATTTTTTACATAGCAATACGTTTTTTGGCGAGAAAAACCTTACACATCTTCCTATGCAGTCCAGCACATTGAATTAGTTGGAGTCTCTAGAGGTCATCCATGCTAACTCAATGCGTTCGCTATTTTCCTTATATCTTATGAGTGACTTTATTCTCTCTAATAAGTACTATTAATCTATGCTTACACTTTTAGTGAATGAAACCCTGTGTATTAATGTTACATTCTCAGTTGTTTTAAATATTTTCACATTTTTTCCAAAGATTCATGTGATGTAGTTTCACCTCAATTGGCCAGATGGATAAAAACACCTAGAGTCAGAGCTTTTAAAGCATAAAAGATGCACATTGGAGTTAAAGAGATATTCAATTAATACTGATAATCTGCTACAACATGGTGACTTTAGTCAAACCTTGCACCAGAAAATTAGCCACAAATAGTAATGATGAAAATAATTTTAACAGAAAAAAATGAGTAAAAGTTAAGAGTTCAGAGAACTAAATGTGTTGCAACATTTGTGATGCTGCAACTTTGAATTATGAACAGGAGGCCTTCTGAAGATCTCCAAGAAGCTACCTTTTGTTAGAATTTATCTTTTTCTCATTGGTGTAGAGCTTGGGTCTTTTAATAGAAAATAAGTGGGATCCACTTGGTGTAATGACCATGTGACAATGCTTAGGATAATGTTGGTTAGAAGGATCCATGCATCACTTCGTCTGCAACGTGTTGGTTTTTCTTTAATGCTATAACATCGAGGCTATAGATCAATACGTTGTAGACTGTGATATAACAAATTTATGCACTTTTTGCATCGTGGAAGTGATTAATTTGACATGTTCTGACCACTCTTTGTTGGTTCATAGCATGCAAACTATGTTGTTATTTCAAGTTTTCAGCATATGAGTGATGTTACTTACTTAGCAGTGTGTCAGCATAAAATGGGGCCATATATTGGTTCAGAGTATGAAGACACTCCAACATCTTGTAGCTTAGAACTCGAACAATGTTGCAACATCATTTTCTGCATGCTTTATTTATGTAGCATCTTTTATACATTCTTTTGATTATCACCTTGCATTTTTCTTATACATTTCAAAACATTCTATATGATCGTAAATATTTATGGTTTAAGAGCATTAATATCTTATTTTTTGTAAGAAAGCAACCGTCAATCGGATTATGAAAATAATCAATATGAGAAAACCTAACTTTAGTCACTATGGAGTTTTCCTATTCAAAATATTTGTTGATCAGATTATCATTATTTAAACTTAATTTGTCACCTACACCTTGACAAATTTAATTAGAAAAGCCAAATAAATTGTTCCAAATTAACTAATTATTCCAATTCAACGAGATGAAAAATATACATATTTGAATCCTCTTAACTGCACTAAGATAAAAAAAATCTTAGATAAAATGACCAATTTTCAAGGGCCTAATTGAGCCATTCCTTCCGTACAATTGTAGGTTGGTTAGAGCAATGTTCATCTAAATTCAATGGCAAGCTAACCTAACCTATTGATTTTTGTTTAAATATATGATAAAATGCAATGAATCATGGATTAAAAGAAAGCAAAAATTATATGATCTTTGTGCATATGAAAATCACGTAATGATGTGGTTCCTCGCCTAGGGGTGTTAATTGTGAAACAATGATCCTGTTGCGTAGCCTTTGCACGCACTCCTCTTCAATTCAATGTCTCTTCTTTTCTTTATAATCATACGATAAAACACTCAAAATAGGGTAAAACGTGCATGAAGACTTAATCAAGTTGTATTCTCTTATTTTTATGAATTTACGGTAGAAACTATACGTTTTGATGCATTATCATGAGGAGTTAGGAAATCTTCTGGTTGTTGGGGGATGGGCTTTATGAGCTTGGGCTTAGTTAGTTCATAAATCATACCCTCTAAGTCTAATAACATGGATTTGGACATTCTTAGCATTTAGGCTAAATTAAAATTATTTTCAGACTCAATTTGAACTTTAGCCCAATAATATTTAATTAGATTAAAATAATTAACTTGATACAACGGTAACGATAAAAACGCGTGACATCCTCTGAATTGATGAATTTATGTCTTTAATTTCAATTTAAGACCGATGTCAACTACTAATTATTAAATTTGTATTACTGTAAAGGGTTCAACAAAGAAGAAAGAAAAGAATAATATAATGTGAATGCTTTTTAAAACCGTTCTGTTTGAGAATAATGATTATTTTTTACTACTATAAACATAACACCTATATACTTCAATAATACAAAGACAACACAAAAAACTCAATACTATGTTTTGTTCTGTAATGGTCTAGTAGTTTTTCAATTGGCAAGAACTTCTTTGACAATCTTTTCATACGTACTAATCCTCCTCTTCTTCTTTCAACATTGGGTCGTGATCCTCTTCGGTGTTCGATTCATAGCCCATGATGGTTGTGGATAATGGGGCAAGCTGCTTTCTTGCCTCCCTCACAATCTTCATGATTTCTTCCACACTTTGATGAGACAAGGTTGGATTATCCCTCTGGAAAAACAATTCTTCACTTGCTTCCGATTGTATGTTCTTTGAAAACCACGGGTGATTCATGATCTCTTTTACAGAAATTCTCTGTCGTATATATTTCGTTGAGCATATTGTAAGAATCACATTGAACAAAACTGATGCAACCCAACATCATAATATATAATAGCTAGTTTGTCATAGGAAAAATACCTTTGAGGGATTTCGAACAAATATGCGGGAGAGTAGGTGTTGACAATCTTTAGATATGTGCACACAGTCTGGTATTTTGTAGCCTTCGGACATTATTCGCTGTAAGAGAACAAAATAAATAAAAGTGAAAAAGATGATGAGTTTACGAAATAAATTATTATAGAACAAGAGATCAGGAAGTAATGGACATTAAAAGTTTTCTCAGAGTTTTCGGAATCGTCTGGATCATCGAAAGGATACGCAGCAAACAACATAGCATGAAGAGTGACGCCACATGACCACACATCTGCAGTCTAAACACAATAGGCTAAGTCATTTCGTAGGTGTTTGAATTATTGAGAGTCTATAAATCTATTATAATTGAAAATTAATTGTTCTAAAATACCTTTCCATCACAACTTCGTCCACTTAAAACCTCTGGTGCTGTGTATGTTGGAGAACCAACATTTGTATTTGGTTTTGGCTGCAAC
This sequence comes from Cucumis sativus, assembly GCF_000004075.3. Classification (NCBI taxonomy): domain Eukaryota; kingdom Viridiplantae; phylum Streptophyta; class Magnoliopsida; order Cucurbitales; family Cucurbitaceae; genus Cucumis; species Cucumis sativus. Next base: position 19,819,882 of record NC_026658.2, read on the forward strand.
TATACTCACAAAATAATAAATAATTACTTCACAATAGAAAAGCACAAGTACTATAATTAAGAACATGTACATGTTCATCTCAAATGTTTAAATTAATAAAGAACATTCTCTTAATCAAAAACCTTAGAGAAGCCAAAAGCACACACCTTCAACTTCAACTCTGGTGTTGACGTTCGACTTCCATCTGAAACTGAAAGTGTATTGACATTGTCTAGTATCAATTGATCTTTCTTACATATAGTTCGCTGCATAAAGAAATGCGTACGTGTTAAACAAAATATGGTATAACATTTTTAAAAAATAAGCAATTTATCATGCTTCTTAATTAAAATTTAATATGTATATCTGTTATACAGATTATCAATTGCTAGGTATATTATTATCACAGCGAACAGAAAAATCATACACAAATATAGATCTGAGCTCAACGAATTCACGTTGTCTCCTTAAGACAAATTTACTCACCCTAGTGCTTGAGAATTTAGAGTAATTACCTCCCACGATAGAATAGATCAACTTTCTTCTAAGTGTAGCACCCCGTATAGAAGATCTACGAACGAAACCTTGTGAATCTACCGAACGTCAAGATTGTGGATATGGAGAGAAATTTGTTTATCGAAGACAAATGATTTTTTCTATATACTTTTCTCTCAACCAAAATGACTTATTTATAGACTTTTTGTGGCCATTCAAAAAGTCATGTCCTTTAGTTAATGACACTTTTCATGAAATGATTTAACTTTTCATGAAATGATGCATCCATTCACGAAGAAACATAACCATTTATTCCAACTTTTCATGAAATGATGCATCCACCCATGATACATCCATTCATGAAGAATCATAACCATTTATTCCAACAATATCTTTTGACTGCGATTAATTACTCCCAACAAATTGACAGGACAGAAGAAAGCACCTCCATTTTAAGTTAGGAAAATAATGAAATTCTAAAGCTGCCAAAGTTACATACATTCAATTGCAGGGTTGGACGTCCATCTGAAAGCATCGAATCTCGATTACATATTTGCTGCATAAACCATAATTATGTCAAACAAAATATGGTATAATATTTTTAAACAAAATGCTATGTGAGGCTTATTATATTGTAGAACTAACAGTTTTACTTGATTTTAAACACAATTACTAGCAACAAATTACTGGCGATAGAAGAACATAAGTCTAAGAACGTGTTTTCATTTCAAATATATCAGAAAAATAATGAAATTCTTTAAATCAAAGGCCTTAGAGAAATCAAAATAATACATCTTCAGCTTCTGGGCCCTAGCATCAAATATAATTTTCCAATAGTGAGAGGTAATGAAATCTGAGAGAGCCAAAATGGGAACGAATATGATTGCTTAGCTTGCTTTAACTATTCAAATGCTTCAGTGGCCCTTTCATCCCATTTCAACCCATTTTTTCTTAGCTTGGTAAGGGGTGTGGCAATATCCCATAACTTTTTACAATCCTTCTGTAATAACCTGTGAAGTCCAAAAATCCCCTCAACTCGGATACGTCTCTTGGTTGTGGCCAATTAACCATCACTCTCACCTTTTCACCGTCGACCTCTACTCCTTTACTAGATATCTAATGGCCCATGTACTGAATTTGGGAGTGCACAATGACACATTTTTCTTCTCATTGCCAAACAATTTGTTATCTTTCAAAATACTAAACACCACCCAAGTGCCTTTCATGTTTAGTAATATCCGTGCTATAGTTTAGGATATTGTCAAAAACCATGCAACAACACTAAACGTCTCAGGAAAGGTCTGAAAACTTGGTTCATCAGTGACTGAAAGGTGGCCAGTGAATTGGTTAATTGGAAAGGCATAACTATGAATTTGTAATGTCCTTTGTGTGTGCGAAAAGTTATCTTCTCAATATCCTCCTCCCTCGTTCTAATTTGGTGATATCCAGAGCGTAAATCCAACTTAGAAAAAATTATTGCACCGTGTAATTCATCAAGGAGTTCTTCAATCACGAGAATGAGAAATTTGTCCGTAACGGTCACCTGATTTAATTTGTGATAGTCTACATAGAAACACGACCCTCCATCCCTTTTCTTAACTAGTAATACATGGCTTGAGTAGGGGCTTTGACTAGGTCTGATGATTTCTGCTTGCAACATTTTATTAACTAGTCTTTCAATTTCTTCCTTTTGGATGTGGCCTTACTTCTACGGTCTGACATTGATGGGTTTCTATCGATCCACTATCAGTATCCTATGGTCTACTGTCCTTTGAGGAGGCAACTTCTTTGCAAAAATATCTCTATATCTCTTTAACAATTTCCGAATCATGGATAATTCAGACTCCTCCTCTCCTTTCTCTTCACTATCACTTTCATTTTTGTTATCTTCAATTTCCACGTTCTAAAATTCCAACAAGAATCCTTGGTCTTCCACTTCCCAGGTCTTGGCTGACATCTTCCATGAGCATTATGACTTTGCTAGTGACGAGTCCCTCTTTAGAATGACTCAAAGTGTTTCCGACCATGAAGGTTATAGTCATCGACAGCCAATGAACGCCCATGAACCCTAACCCCAACACAATATCAATCCTACCCAATGCTATTTCTAGGAAGTCTGCCACAATAGTCACTTCGAGTAGTTTGATTTCAATTTGTTTGCTTATTCCTCTTTCTTGTTGTTGGATAATGAACACAACGAAATTAACATAAAAAAAAAATCAATAACCCTAAAACATAAATAATTAAATCACGAATAAACATACCTCTATTTCAATGTGAGTAACTCTCCAAATTTGAATTGCCTCTGTTCTGATAAGAACAATCCTCCAAATTCATATTACCAAAATGTTGCAAAATCACTAGCATTCTTTGGCAGTATCCACACACGTACTAGGAATTCGAGGTCGAATTCGGGTCTGCTAGAACTTCTTAGAGTGGAAATTTCAACTCTCTCTATTCTCTCTATGTAGAACAAATTTTTGTCGTTTGCGTGTCTATCAAATAAGACACCTAAGGTCTTATTTATAGTTTCCTACTAAGCTTCCAACTCTTCAATTGGCTTATTGATTAACCAGTCCAAAGACAAATTCAACCTAGTTCTTTCGTGTGCTACCCCATTAGGTTAATTTAATATAGCAATAGACCCATAACTCGTTTTATGATCCATAAGTCATAATCGGTCTCTAACAAGGCATTATGGCTACCCATATTAAATTAAATCGATGATCCAACATAACCTAATATAATTATTGCCTTAATCCTTTTATCACGCCCTGAGTTTACCAGCAATATCTATAATTGAATATAAGGCATGGACAAAGTCACCTAATCTAATTCAAATGCTTTCTCGACCAATAAGCATATTGAAATAATAAATGACATTAATACCGTTATTAATTCATTTATAGCATGCTCATGCATTTTCACAGTCATGCTTAATCGAGGAGCCTAGAGATATCTCTCCATAACAAGAGGGATAAATTCCACTTTGATTAATCATTGTCCACTACATAATTCATAACGCATGTATTTGAGTACAACCTTTATAATTGTCCGATTAAAAATAACGTTTGATTGCATCAGGATAGATTAATTATTATACTTGATGCTATGATAATCTCACGTCTAAGGATCAAAACAATCAATTATTTGAGATTATTTATGGTCCATGTAATAATCTAAAAAAAAAAGGTAAGTCCAATTCTAATTCTCTAATAAGAAAATATGGTTATAATTTATGTCTTTACATATATAATCTAATCACGAAGAATTGTCAAAAATAGCAAATTTAACAAAATATTTACAAACTATAGCAAAATTTCATATTTTATCAATAACAAACGTTTGATAGCCAGTGATATCCTTCTATCAGTGACATTGATAGCCAGCGGTAGAACTCTATCATTGATAGAATCTAAAAATTTTGCTATAGCTTGTAAATATTTTAATTTACTTTGCTATTTTAAAAAAAATGTCCCTATGATCATTATGTGGTTATCAATTATAACTCATACTAAATTTATTATTGTTCCCACAATAATAATAGACTTGGGACATTTAGAATATAATAACATAGTCATAGATATTATTACACAATAACATGCAATTGAATAATACTAAGAACAATAACTTTTATTAAATATTTAACTATAAACCAATTATCCATAAAATTATTATAGAGCACAATAGAAAAAACAACACTTCTAACGCTGACCCATCCCCAATCGTTACTCCAAACTTAAGTCGCCCTTTTTAGTGGTAGGTTTAACACCTTGATAACTCCTTGATGGATGAAATTATGCGTCACTCCACTACCAATTAGGATGAATACTTCCTTGCCCCTCACTGATCCCTTTAATTTCATCATTCCTTTGGACATAAATCCTAGGATGGTTTGAAGTGTAGTTTTTGTTTCTCTCATCACCTCCAGAGTTTTCATCTCCACCACCTCCGGTTGTGTCTCCTCCTTGACTTCCGTCTCACCTGTCTTCTTCATTCATAATGAATAATATCAACTCACAATTCTCTTTGATCTTGCATTTGTGCCCCTAGGAGTAACTTTGTTACAGGGAAAGCATAACCCCTTGTCCAATCTTCCCCTAAACTCAACTCATTGTCTGGCAAACATCTCACCATCGGTTCTCCTCTCGTGTAATGCCCTTGATCGAAATAAAAATTTGCCTATAGGATACTCAGTTCGCCTTCCCCCTTTTTTTCATATTTGCTTCCCCGTCTTTCATAGTTTGGGCTTGGGCCTCAAAAGTACTTGGCCTACGAACGCTGAATTCGTTTAGCAATTGGGTGTCTCTCATACAGTTCTATCATTCTCAAACTGGGCCTCTCATATAGTCCTCTAACGTTGTTAGGGGTTGACGACTTTTCATCTCTACTTGCAATTTTGGTTCTAAACAGGTTATAAATGCATCCATCAGAACACTTTCTACCATCTCCGACAAGGGCGTGGAGTAATTCAAGAACTTCTTCCATAGTCTATATATGGAAGACACAATATCCTGTTGAATGCGTATGAGGCAGGCACCCAGGCTTCCTTCTCTCGGAACCTTAAAATGTTCAAACATTCTTGCTTTTAGATCTTTCCAGGATATGATTTTCTTTTGATTATTGCTCCATCAAAACCAATCCACTTTGTCTTGGGCGAAACTAACAACCACCTTTACCTTCTCCACTTCGTTTAGCTCATTGATCTAAAAATAATGTTGGGCCCTATTAACCTAAGATTCTAGATTCATGCCGGTAAACAAGCATCTCCAACTTCTTATACTTGCTTCTATTTGGAGGACCCCCAATGACACCGGACGTCACATCAACTTCCTCCATCTTACCTTTCCGTTTCAACCCAGACCCATTGAACACATAAGATTCTTCTCTACACTTGGTCATACTACTTTCTGTAATCTAGAATTTAGAGAAGTCTATTTCTTATTCATCTTGAGTCAAATGAGTGTTACATATTTATATAGAGAATAAAATAAACCCTAGACACTATGTACAATTACAATAAAGGACATATGATATAAATATAAATAAATATATCATAACACTCCCCCTCAAGCTGGAGCAAATATGTCGATCATGTCCAGCTTGTTGCACAGATAGCTTATCATTGCTCCATTTAAAGCTTTAGTTAGAATATCTCCCAATTGTTCTCTAGTCTTCACATATCTTGTGGACACCAACCCATCTTGGATTTTCTCACGAATGAAGTGACAATCCACCTTAATATGTTTAGTTCGCTCATGAAATACTGGATTAGATGCAATATGAAGTGCAACTTGATTATTACACCATAATTTAGCTGGCATGGTAATACTTAAACCTATCTCAGATAATAGTTGGTGAATCCATACTATTTCACACACAAATTATGTCATAGCTCTATATTCAGACCCAACACTCGAACGAGAAACAACATTTTGTTTCTTACTCTTCCATGATACTAAGTTTCCACCTACAAAGACACAATATCCAAAAGTTAATCTCCTATCCTCACGAGACCCCGCCCAATCAGCATCAAAAAAACATTCAACTCTTGTATGTCCATGATCTTTGTATAAGATCCCACGTCCAGGAGCAACTTTTAGATAACACAAAATCTGCTCTACTACAGCCCAATGATCCATTGTAGGGGAATACATGAATTGACTTACAATACTTACAGAATAAGCAATGTCTGGTTGAGTCACTGTTAAGTAGTTCAACTTCCCAACTAATCTCCTATATCTATCAGGATCTTTACATAATTCTCCTCCTTTAACAAGTTGCTGATTTGACATCATCGGAGTGCCACTTGGTTTGGCTCCTAATTTTCCTGTCTCGGACAACAAATCAAGTACATATTTTCGTTGAGACAAATGAATACTTTTCTTGCTTCTCATAACTTCAATGCCCAAAAAATATTTCAATTGGCCTAAATTTTTTGTATAAAACTGACCCTTAAGGAAATTTTTGAGAGACGAAATACCCAATGCATCATTTTCAATAATAACAATATCATCAACATATACAAATAGTAGAACTATACCATTATCAGACTGATGATAGAAAACCGAATGATTAGATGTACTCTTCTTCATACCAAAGCATACAAGAGTTTGACTAAACTTACCAAACCACGCACGAGGACTCTGTTTCAAACCATACAAAGATTTTCGAAGGCGACATACTTTATCACTCTCCCCCTGAGCAACAAACCCAGGTGGTTGTTCCATATAAACTTTCTCTTGAAGATCACCGTAAAGAAAAGCATTCTTAATGTCAAGTTGATGGAAAGACCATTTTTGGGTAGCAGCCATGGAAAGAAATAGGCAAATGGAAGTTAATTTGGCAACTTGAGAGAATGTATCCGAATAATTAGTTCCATAGATCTGAGCATAACCTTTTCCAACAAGGCGAGCCTTCAATCGAGCCACTGTTCCATCATGATTCATCTTGACAGGAAACACCCATTTACAACCAATGGCCTTCTTTCCTGCAGGACAAGATACCAAATCTCAAGTACCATTATCATCTAAAGCAGTCATCTCCTCAATCATTGCATTTCGGCAGCCAGGATGAGATAAAGCTTCATGAATAGAATTAGGAATAGATGTGGACTTAAGAGACGTAATAAAAGCATATGTGGATGGAGATAGCTGGTGATAGGAAGTAAAGAAAGAAACGGGGTAAGTACATTTGCTTTTACCTTTACGAAGAGCAATTGGAAGATCATCACTCGACCCCAAATCATGTGATGAAGGAAGCGGTGGAGGTCGTCGGGAGTAGACTTACAATAAAGAACATATGGCATAAATATAAATATATATATCATAACTCTTTCCGTCACTTCATCCGATAGTTTTTCCACACGTGTATCAACTCTTTCAAATCCATGATCTTTTTCTCGCTCATCTCCATCATTTCCTCCAATTCTTTCTATGCCATTCCTCGTGTCCTCTCAAGGATTTTTGGCGGCTCTAATAACTAATATGTTAGGACTTCATTACCTACCACTTAGAAAATCCCAACAATACTAGAGAAAACAAAGATAGGTACCCTGTGATGATATATATTGAAAATAGAAAAGAGGGTAGTTTTCACAATGCTTACTTAAACCAGGGAGAATGATAACAGCAAGCAAAACAAGTAGTAATAAAGGAAAGAAAATAAGAAAGCTCCCCCAGCAATTTCAAGAAGATGGTTCTCCGCCCAAAAAGCATTCCACAGCTTTTCCCAAAAGTGACCTAATCTTCAACAATCTCAAAACATTCCTTAAGTACTCCAATTCTCTCGGGAGTGGGTCCCCCAACAGATATTCCTCCCATGTCTCCCAGTGGCTATGCTGTCACTTGATCAATCCCCTTTTTACCCCTGCATCTATAACTATGAATAATAGGGTGCATAACACATTTTTAAACAAGAAGCCATAATATACATATAGTATTTTTCAAAACAAACATTTGATTTTTGTTTTCAATGGAAGTACAATAGAAGAGTGTAAGTACAAGGACATGTTTATCTAAAATGAGCAAATTAACAAAATTCCCTTAATCAAAGATAGAGCCCAAAATCACATACTAAGTTACCTTTAATAATTTCGACGTTGTACTTGTACTTCCATCTGAAAGGATAATGTTCAGCATCGACATATATTTAGTACATGTTTGCTGTGTAAAAGCATCGTGTCAGAGAAAGAATGGATGGTAGAGAACATATTTAAACAAGACGCCTTATCAAGAGGCTTAGAATCTCACAATATCAAATTTGTATATTAAATTGTTAATGCAATTACTTACCACAAATTGACAATAGAAGAGCACACAATATTATACGGAAACTTGCATTTAAAATCGGCATATTAAATAATGAAATTCTCTTAATCAAAGACCTTGGAGAAGCCAAAATCAAATGTCTTCAGCTTCTCAGCTAGGGTTTTATCTGAAAGGTTCTTGTTTAGCATCAAACATGTACGATATATTCGCTGCATAAAGTAGCATTGTGTCAGACAAAGTATGGTGTAAACAAGAAGCCATAGATATGATACTTATTTTTCTTTTTGGTTTTGAATGCAATTACTCGGAACAAATTGACAATGAGATCGAGAGCACAAGCATAAGGACATGTTTATTTAAAATGAGAAAATTAATAAAATTCCCTCAATCAAAGACCTTAGAGGAACCAAAATCACATACCTTCATTTGCGGGGTTAGACTTCCATCTGAAAGGACATTGTTTATTGTCATATCTCTATCACGTATTTGTTGTATAAAGCATTGTGGCTGACAAAATATGACATAACATTTTAAAACAAGAAGCCATATCAGGCTTAGTATGTGAGGAACAAACATGTTGGGTAATTTTGTCAAAAGAAATATGTTGAAAATAAGTTTATTCCTTTGTGATATTTTTTTAAATCCTTGAGGGGATTTCTGTTGGGTTAAATTTGGTAGTGTGGGGTTCCATCTCAAAACCAATTGGCAACGAGAGGAGTAGCCCATCTACATTATATGGAGTATGAGTCCCCTTGGTTTTTCCAATGTGAATTACCTATCATTATTTATTACAAATTACTATCATTATGTATTACAAATTACTATAAAGTAGGAGGGTTTTCAATGCGAGATCTAAAAACATATCTCTCCGTGGCACCGGTAGTAAGTACTATATGGTTCGGGGCTTTAGCGGGTCTATTAATCGAGATCAATCGTTTATTCCCGGATGCGTTGGTATTCCCATTTTTTTCATTCTAGTTATTGACTTGGGAAGGGGTGAAGAAGATTAGAAAAACAATCAAATATCTCTCAACTTCTCCAACATGCCCTCTCAAGATGGTGCCTCTTTGGTTTCACCTATCTTGGACCGAAGACCGAATACTCGTTTGGGTTTAATGGGCTCTGATACCACATGTTAAATCACCAATTCATCCAAAAGTTTAAGCTAGTGGTTGAAGGCAAATTTAATTATTTATATATCACCAACACAAATATTTGAAAGGGCCCAACAAGTGAAAATCGATTTTTTAATTGGGGAGGAAACGATAGTGGTTGAAGGCAAATTTAATTATTTATATATCACCAACACAAATATTTGAAAGGGCCCAACAAGTGAAAATCGATTTTTTAATTGGGGAGGAAACGACAATGCAGGGGCTTGAACACAGGACCTCCCTGGATCACCTGCCTGATAGCATATTAAACCACCAATTCATCCAAAAGCTTAAGCTGGTGGTTGAAGGCAATTTTAATTATATATCACCAACACTCCCCCTCACTTGTGGGCTTGAAACATTTGAAAGGCCCAACAAGTGGAAATTGATTTAATTGGGGACGACAAGCTCTGATACCATATTAAATCACCAATTCATCCAAAAGCTTAAACTTGTGGTTGAAAGCAAATTTAATTATATATCACCAACAATAAAGATAAAAAGATCTTCCTATTTATTAGGAATCTTTTATCCAAGTTATTAATTTACTCCTAATGAAGATTTGGTTTGAAGATCTTTAAATAGTCAAGTCTTGGACTTCATTCGAAGGGTGCATTTATGAAGAAACATCAACTCTAAGGTATTCTCTCTCGACTTGTGATTTTAAGAAGGTAGATATTTTACCTTCATATTAATGAACTATTGAAGAATCTGGGACCAAGTTAGTATTTCACCTGTTTGTATATACTGCACCTGTGATAAGAAGGATGATGAAGATCATGCACTGAGAAGCAGTACACAACCAACCCAGGGGGAGTGAGTTATCTTCAATAAAGTATCAACCACATATGCAGGGAGCTTGTTTAAATTAAGTTTCAGTTTCAACTTAATTATGTAGTTTTTTTTTTTTTTTGAAGTGTTAATCTTCTAACTATAAACAAACTAGTTACTTTATTGAACCTTAATAATATTTCTTATCTGAGCAGCAAGTTCTCTGGACGTAGGTGGTATTGCCAAACTTGGTTAACAAATTCCTCTGTGTTGTTATTTACTTACGATTGTGTAAGACCCAAACTTTAGGTAGTGTAGATTTTCCAAAGAGTTTAAGAGGTTAGAAAGAAAGAAAATTTTTGGTGCAGTATCAAAGAATAGTACTTTAGGCATTTTCTAAAGGATAGAAAGCATTTTTTAGTGTTTAAGGTTGGCGAGAAAGAAGGATCGAAGAGGTTGGGCGTTCTAGCTAACTTCATAAAAGAGTTTCTCACAACTCACTTGGGCATTTATACTCAAATTGGTCTTGAAAGTTCAGAATTTGAGTCTAGTTTATTGAGGAAGGTTGCTGGGCGTTTCAGATATGAGAAAGTTGGCATTTTGGATACATAAGAGAAGGTGAGAAGGTCAGCTCGCGAGTGAATCTGGTAAGATGCTCTCCTAGAAGGCTACAGAACGCATATTTTGGTGTTTTGCTCTAAAATTTGGAGGGCAGAAAGCTAATGCAATTTAGAGAAACTTTGTGGAATGAAGTTTTATCAAAACAGTTACGAATTTTAAGTTATAACTTTCCTAAGTCGGGTTATGTAGTCTGGGCGAGAAGCTAGGCGAGATGATCTTGGAAGCTAGCTATGCGTTTTGGATATTAATGTGGCATGATTAAGGCAATTGGTTTAATGATTTAGTGAAGTTTCAAAGCCTTGTTAGCATGCGTCTTGAGTTGTAAAAGTAAGAAGGAAGTGTCTTAATAAGGTTTAAGGTGGATTTAAGCAAGGATGAGATGTCAACGTAAATTCATGCAATGGACTCTATAATTAGGTTACCTCAAATTCATTTTTCTCATACTACACCCGTGCATTTTGAATAAGATGGGGCTGCTCGTTTAATTTGAGTGACGGGAGTTTCGGTCGTAGAAAGCAAGGAAGGTCAGAATACGAATGATTTTGAACAACGTGTACTTCTAGAGGGTTGTAGAGTTCATCCATTGAAATTTGAAGCTGAAAGTTTGAGGTAAGAATATTAAGACGTGTTGCAACAAGTTTGTAGAAGAAAGTATTTTTATTTGATCAGTTCTGGATTTTAAGTTATTAAGCTCTAAAGAAGAAGTAGAGTTCTAGCCGAGAATGAGGTTTTGGGCAGTAGAGGTTAGTGGTCGAGCCTAAGAAATTAGCATGGCATGTTGGACATGCGTTTTGGATTCAAAGAGGTTTTTCGAGGCGTTTTGGGGCTGTTTTGATGATTTGAAAAATTTTAAGTAAAGTTTGATGTTTAAAATAAAAGAGAATTAATTGGAGTCGTATCCCATTATTTCATGACAAGAGGAAATGGACAAGCTTATCGCTACCACCAAGTTCAGATAGGAATAGGGTTAGAAGATGTTCAGTTTAAAGAGATGACAATAGGAATAGGGTTAGAAGATGTTCAGGTTTTTCAAGGGTATAGGGTTATGTTGACCATTTAACCGCTACCACCAAGTTCAGATAGGAATAATATGACCAAAGGTGCTATGCTATTCAAGGTTTAATTGGATAGTATGACCGAAGGTGCTCTGCTATCTTGTTTAAGTTTTTTTGGGTATTGAGTATACAAAGGTAAATGAGTATTTGAATGTTAGAAGATGTTCAGTTTAAAGATATTTCATAAAGATTATATGTTATGTTTATAAAATGTTTAAAGTATGTTTGCTTTAAAAGTCTGTTTTATAAAACCATCACTCACTGGACTTTTTAGCTCACCCTTTCAAAACGTTTTCTACTTTCCAGGTAGAGTTCGTGATTCGAGAACTTGACCGTTGTCTTCAGACTGCTGTGCGAAGTTGTTGATAGTTTAGTTATTAAGGGGTCGTTTGGGGGAATGATCAAAGGAATAAAGGAGAAAAATAAATAAGAAAAAGGGGATTAAGTCGAGGAAAGAATTATTATAATCCTTGTTTGGGGAAAGGATTAAGTGAAAGGATTCTAGAGGATTATTATAATCCTTGTTTGGAAGAAGGATTATGTGGGAAGGATTATGACAAAAAATTTGTATTTTCTTTTATTTGTACATTAACCCCAAATGAGAAAAAATACATAATTATTTTTTTCCAGGAATGAAATTATTGTTTTTTTTTTTTTCGCGAACCCAATACAAAATGAAAAATGTGCTAATATTTTTTGCATTTGTATAAATTGTTCATACGGTAAAACCCTACAACCAAAAATTATATTCAAATTTATTTTTTTAGATAGGTTGTACCATAATCCAAGCGTTCACCAAAAATTTGTATTGATTTTGTATAAATATTTTTTTTACTTGTAAAGTACACCTAATATACTTTCAAAAGTAAAGTTATTTATTTTGTAGTAATCTTTGTAACGTACACCTAATATAATTTGTAACGTACGCCTAATATAATTTTTTTTACTTGTATTAATTTTTTTTTTTTTTTTTTGCATTTGTCTAAACTTATTTATTTTGTTTGTACTATTTTCTAAAACGACGAAAAATTGTATTAAAATAATGTTTATACTTCATTTCTACTTAACCCCAACACAAAGCAAATATGTGTTAATTTTTAAATTGATTTTGTATAAAAAAATTTGGACCGTACGCATAATACACAATACAAACCAATTGTATTATTTTTTTTTTCATTTATGTAAAGTATGTTTCTTCAAATTGTACAGTAAATAGAATACACAAAGAAATTTGTATTTTAAGTTTGTATCATCAATCTTATACAATAAAAAATTATATTTTATCGATGGTTCTACCAATTTATTTTTCTTTCATTTTTAATATTTTTTCTTTCATTTATTAATTTTTTTTTCTTCATGAGAACGATAAGCAATGTACTAGAGAAGATGATTAATTTGTTTGACACACAGAGAATGAAGAAGAAGAGAGCGGGATTAATTTGTTTGAGAAATAGAAGAAATAAGATGATTAATTTGGAGAGAAGAATAAATAAATGAGGAAAAATAAGAAATAAATGAGGAAAGAGAAGAAAGAGAAGGATTATATTGGAAAATGAAAGGATTAACGGGGAAAAGTAGAGTAATAAATGAAGAAAGAGAAGGAATAAGAGGATTAAGGGCATTACTTTAATCCATGGGTCAAACAAGGAAATGATTTCCTTTCCTTTCCTTTCCTTTTCCCAAACAGTCCTTAAGGGTCAGTTTTAATCTTATCATCTACATGGTTTTGTATTAAGTTTAAGTTGTTTAATTTTTGTTTTGTCAGTAAGTAAAATTTGTAATCAATGGCATTTACCGGTTAAAAGTATAAAAGTGTTTCAAGTTGTTTCCCTTAATTTCCGCAGCATAAGTTTTAATTTACCTAAGTTGTTTAGCATTGTAAAATAGTAGTAGTTAGGGTCAATTGATGTTGTTCAGAAGAAAAATGACATCGGTTGACTTCACGCCACATCTCAGGTCGAGTAAATAGGTGCACGAGGCGGGGTGTGACAGATCGTCTTAACAGCTATTACTATAATCAATAACCTTGCACATAGGTGTGGATAGGATATTTTTTTATCTTCACATTTACTTCAAAACATTTTCAAACTGATCACATGGGTATGGTATGGGTAACTGATCGACTTTAAAATTTTCTTAGCTAAAAAACTTTAGATAAACCAAAATCACATACCTTCAAAGACTGTGGGGCAGGGCATCCATCTAAAAGGATACTATCTAGCATCGAATCTTTATTCCATGTTATTTTCTGCACAAAGCATTGTGTCAAACAAAATATGGTATTAGATTTTTAAACAAAAAGCCATATGAGGCTAAGTATTGGAGAGAAAAAACGTATTTGGATTTAAATGCAAAACTATTTACAATGCAAAATCATTTGTATAACAACATGTTCGGTCGAATGAGAAAATTAATAAAATTCTCTTATTCAAAGTCCTTGGAAAAGCCAAAATCACAGACCTTCAACTTTACGGCTAGGCTTCCATCTGAAAGGGTACTTTGTAGCAATATATTTCCTTTAAATATTTGCTGCATAAAGCATATTGTGTCAAACAAAATATAATTTGAACCTTTTAAACAAGAAGTCATCATATGAGACTTAGTATATATATGTTGCAGAACAACATTAATTTGTATTTGGTTTTGAATGCAATGTACGTAACATGGATATGACAACTTAGACAAATGGACAATACAAGCTGAGCATAAGTATAAGAACATGTTCATGATCTAAAATGAGCAAATTAATAAAAGTCATATATATATTTAAAGACCTTGAAGCAGTCAGAATCACAATTCTTCATTTCTGAGGATTTTCTTTCATGTAGAATGATTAACTTCAACTTCAAATCTCTATGAGATATTCGCTGCATAAAACACAGTTTGTATCAAACGAAAATATTTATAACATTAGTTTTAAACAATAAACGACCATATGAGGCTTAGTATGTTGCAAAGCAAAGACAACATTTTATTTGTGGTTTTGAATGCAATAGAAACGACTACTTAAAACAAATTGACATATACAAGAGCACAAGTATAAGAACATATTCATTTCATTTGATAGGAGCAAATTAATAAAATTCTCATATATATATATATATATATGTTAATGAAACCTTAGAGTAGCCAAAATCACATATCTTCAAGCATGGGGATTTCATTCCATCTAAAAGGATATTGTCTAGCTTCAGATCTCTATGACATATTTGCTGCATAAAACACATTTTGTATCAGACAAAAGTATGATATAATTAACATCTTTAAACGACAAACAATTTGAGGTGTAGTATATTTGCATCTTTTAGACCTACCATGGAATGAATATAATTGACTCCAAAAATCAGCTGTCGAAAGTAATACCTTGCCTGTAATAAATATGATGATCAAAAGAGCACTTCATTAAACTACAATCTCAAAAATCTACTAATTCTTCTCTATGGTAGTCAGGTCCTAGTCCCACCACTAATTCTTAACCAAATCAATGTTTTAAAATTCAATTTATTACTATAGTTTTCATTTTCTCAAATAGAGAAGTTGAATCCTTAGTCATAGTCTACAAATAAAAAAACAAAATGAATACCAAATGTACGTACATATGTAGTTGTCGTGGATTATCAGCAGAATCTCGATTTTGCAACTATCCCTTTTATATTTTATCAATAACGAAATGATATTAGACATTAAATATTGGACAGTTACTGATAAAAAGCAAGTGAAAAATCAACATTGAAGATGATATTCAATGTCAGTTATCCGTCCAAAACCACTGTTATTATAATTTTTGTCATCTAAAAGACAGTTTTAAACCGACATTAAAGACAACCGACACTATAGACCCTTAATAACACAAACTACGATATCGGTTTAAAACCTACGTAGTACTGATATAATGTGTGTTTTAAACTAAGATATGCTGTCACGGTCGACTAAAATGATAATTTTCTCAACGTTAAATCTAAAATCACACCAATCTAAAAATGAACATTGATTTGAAAAGTTGCATGAAAAAAACATGGATTGTAAAAGCGATTTGAATGGATTTAATCAAAATTAGCAGAAATACAGTCAAGGTTCTGAAATCACATCTTACTCTCCTAAGGAAAAAAGTAGTGAAAAATAAAGGCAGCTGAGAGGCAGCAATTCATAGTAATTAATAAAGAGAGTGAAGATAAAAGAGTACTGAAACAATAGGAATAGTGTACCTCATCTTCTGTAAAACGGCCCCATTTGCAAATTCTTTCGAAAAGTTCTCCACCAGAAGCATATTCCATCACCAAAGCCAAATGGGTTGGTGTTAATATAACCTACCAAAAGTTAAAAAACATCCAAATCCATCCTTAATTTGTTCTTCTCCTTTTCATACTATATATAAACTTTTTTTACTAATCATATATATAACCAAATTAAATACCAAGATTATTAGAAGAAGTAAATAAAGAAATTAACGAACAAACAACTTACCTCCTTGAAACGAACGATATTTGGATGTCGAAGCGATCGATGATTAATAATCTCTCTTTCTACATTCTCGTCGATCTGTGGATACATAAACAGAGCATAGATCATCAAAAAGAAAATCAATCAATCATTTGAAATGCAATAATGAACTAAATAGGATCAGATCATGAAGAGATCAATTTAACCGTAGGACCACGTTCTATGAACTTTATCGCCACAAGCTCTGAGCTGTCTTTATCCCTGCAAAGTTTAGCAACACCAAAACTTCCCGCACCCAAATCCTTAATAATTTCGTACTTCTCCATTACTATTCAATCAAAAATTAATAGCAATGAGAAGAATAACTTTGAAATACTGAACAATGTTTGGGCATCAGATCATCTTCAATCTCAATCTCAAGTCAACTAATGCTGACAAAAGGTCTTTACTTTACTTTTTAAATTAACAAAATAATGTATAAAGCAATTTTTTTTGGTTTTATAAAACCCGCCCATAAATCAATAACATAGAAAGTTTCTTTGTTTTTAAAAAACCCGCTCTTAGATCAACAAAAGGAATCCAAGAGGTTTTTTCTTTTATTTTCTTTTTTATATTCGGTAAACTCCTTCTAGTTAGGATTTTTTAGTCTGCTTACCAACATGAGTTGCGTTAATTGTTGTAATATATCAACTCATTATTTATACCGCCATCTTTAAATGTTAGTGGAGCAGAGTTGGTATTTTTTAATGCTTTTAATGCTCCATTTATTGACCATGGTCAGCAAGTATTGTTCCCACCCTATGGAATCAACTTCGACAATCACTTTTACATGTCCAACTCTAGCAACCAATTTTGGGCTTCAACGACAACCTTGACGATCAATTTTGGCCTTCGACTTCGACAATCACTCTAATGACAACTCCCAACGACTAATTTGAGGCACCGACAACCACTTCGATGACCAATTTCGAGCTTCAACAATTGCTCCAATGACAACTTCGACGATCAATTACTGGAGCGAGCATTCATCTTCGTTGACACATCTAACAACCGTACGTCTAACAATCGATTTTAGACTTCGACAAGCACCTTCATGCGACCGATTCCAATGACTAATTTCAGCAACCACACATTCACAAATCTCTATTTTATTTTTATGCATGCTCAACTCACACATTTTGTGACAGTTAAAGTATGTTATAGGGTGGTTGATTATATAAATAAATTGCACTTTATCCACTTTAAGTGCAATTGTTATACGTAAAATGAATTCACATATAGTATTAAGAATTTTGAAAAAGTATGAAAGTAGTAAAATGGTGCAATAGAAAGTCGAGAAAAAGCAAAAATGTAAATTTGTTTTTATTGAATGCAGGGCACACATATTTGAATACAAAAGCGATGGTGGCCGATCGAAACTAAGTGACAACGCATGAATCGGCACGTGAGGGACACTACAGGCCACAAATGAAGGCAAAGGTGGCACAACTAGGTCGAGCAACAACATCTGAACAAGATGGGTCGACACGTGTAGCTCTAACGACAAGTGATGGTTTTGGGTGGTTTCTGGCGGTGCAGACAACGAGAAAAGCTATGAAATTGTGTTTCCTATCATTGTCTCTATGATATAGTAGTGAAAGTTGAGACAAATAACACATATATTTACATGAAAATTCGAGTATCGAAAGAAAAACCATCATACTTTTTTCTCACTATTTTATGATAATAATATAGATACAAAGGGGGATAATTATATAGATACAGAGGAGATATTTGTAGGAATGACAAATTTGGAAGTGGCTATTGAAAATATAGAAAAAACTGGCGATAATAAGATTTTTAGCAAATGGTGGACGAGCGAATTTAGGTTGTAAGTAATATTTTAATGGATCCATCAAGGGAAAAGGTGGGTGGATTTGGTAAATATATTTTAGAAACATTAATTTGTTAAAATCTAACTATCAAAATTCAAATTCTCAATTAGTTATCTCATTCTTCCATAACTAAAACTCATATCAATTAATAAATATATTTCACAAATTAATAAGATTTCTGAATTATATAATTAATTAATCTATAATATATATATTTTAATTAGATTGCGAAAATACTGATTTTCCCAAATAATGTATTTCTAATAAGTTTTGAAAATATATTTCTTTATTTTTTTATGTTTTTGTTATTTTAAATTATATCTTTATTGGTATATTTTCTATCCATCCTTAATCTATATTTAAGAAATTCAATTAATATATGGCAATTTTGAAATATAGTTATATGTTTAGATTATGAAAATACAGACAAATTTGAATTTTCCAAGTATTTCTAATAAATTTTGAAAATATGTATCTTTATATTTATCTTTTTATTATTTTAAATTGTATCGTTGTATGTTTATTTTTACCTACATGTCTATAATATATATTTAAGAAATTGTTAATAGATTTTTTCATGGTCTATTTGGATTGCTTATGAAAAAAAACGTTTTTTAGAATGCAATTCTTAAAAAAAGCATTTCTTTTTTTAAAATGAGTTTAAAATTTAAATCCTTACCTGTTTGATTTGACCTCATTGTAAATGTTATATGAAAAATTGTATTTGATCTGTCATATACTAAAAATGTTTATACTTAAGTTAAATTACCATAAAAGACTTTTAAACCTTATGAATTAATATCATAAACAAATACACGGATTTTGAATCTTTTTTCTTAAATATATTTTAAAATCAATCACACATTATCTTGAAATTATTAATTTTTTAATTTTTTAGTTATTTCAAACGAAACATTAATTCAATTTTTAGTTACTTCAAACTAAACATTAATTTCATTTATTTATTTTTTTTGGATAATTCAATTATAAAACCACAAATATCTTGAAATGTAAATCCATAACCATAAAAAAATAATTGTTTTCAACAGCAAAATATAAATAAGATAAATAATTTTTTTGAGACAATATAATATCGAATAGACAAAAAGATGTGCAATTCAACCACGTTATTCGTTCATCTCCATTTCACTAACCAAACAATCATGTTGTTCACTGGTGTCCTCATGATTTATTCCACAAGTATTAACGCAAAGTAGATTTGACTGAGAGAGAAATATTTGAAGATCCCTATAATACTTTCTTTGATGCCGGCCATCCATTGGACTTTGAAAATCTGTAATGTCAGTTTTTAACTGACATTAAAAGTCAAATATGTTGTAGTGTTTACTAGGCAAACAGTATCAAATCTAACAATATTAAGTAAAATGAAGACTAAAATTGAAGGAAAATAAAGCACTTTTTAACTGCTTTTCACCATGCCAACTTAGTATTTTGCAAGGAAAAATAGAACAAGAGCGAAAGAAAATTATAAATGGAATACTAATTAATATTCAATCTTTAATGTTAAGCACAAGTTAGATCCATAAGTAGAAATATTTAAGCACATCCATTGTGAAGAAATGTTGAGGCCAAATCTTTTCATCCTTCGTGTGCTTTGTGGAAGCCGCATTCAATTCAAGACTTTGAAACTCAGACTAGACGACGCAATACAACTTTTTAATTCTTCCTCTGTTATGGCGTTGAACACCAATTTTGAAGCATCAAAACATTCAACTAAATAACCTGAAATGAATCTGGGGACATATCCTACATAATTCACATTTCTTTTACATAGTGTGGCACTATCTGTCACACATTATTCGCAAGAAAATCGCCTACATCATTGGCTCTATGGGTGTCCTAACTAATCAAACCATTGTGGCAATCAAGTCTCTATAACTATATTGCAAAAGACCCCATCCATCACAACCACATATATATAAACATGTCAACATTGACTGACACTTTAACACGACTATGTGTACATAACAACAACGAACCACAATATTATAACAACGCACGACTCCATGTTATGTTCTGTTTCTAACTAAGTATTCTCCACTCGCATGAACTTCTTTCACCCTCTTAACATACTCATCGTCTTCATCATCTTCTTCTTCCTCCTCTTCTTCTTGCATTTCATCATCCTTTTCTTCAGTTCCCCATCTGAAGCCTTTGGCAGTTGTCGATGGTGGGAGCGGGGTTTTCGCTTCCCCCAAGATTTTCATGATTTCATCAAAACTTTGAACAGAGAAGCTTGGGTTATCGCTATTGTAATAGATGGCTTGGGCTGATTCTGTTAATTCTCTTGGCAAGTTCTTTAAGAACCATGGATGACTCTTGATCTCTTTTACTGAAATCCTCTGTCGTTTTACACCAAGAGTGTATGAATTAAATGGAAAAGAAGCGGTATTACTCAACATCTCAATGAAGATAAGAATTCATTTTAGAATGAAATAAAGAGACCCAAGCACACGGAATCTCTTTGCAGAATGAAGAGAATCCATAACAAAGAAATTCATTTATTTAGGTGTTACTTGAACTGAGAGTAGGATTCAAGTCAAACTATCTAGATAAAAAGGATTTCAACATATATATTTTATAATTGAAGATCAATCAAATCTTGAATTTCGAGCCTATCAATAGGAATAATCATTTGAATTGTTGAAATTAAAGCGTCACTTGTTTTCTTTCTAACATTTTGAAACTCTAAACTAGCTGCTACCAAATCTTTTCTTGGCTTGTTTCCTACAAAAACTAGATTAATTAATTACCTAGTGCTAGAGAGATGGGTCTTTGTGTAATTATTACTTGTGTCTAGATCATGAACCTTAAAAATGAACTCAGATAATGAAAATAAAACTCACATTATACATAATGAAGATAACTTTGTATTAAGTAGAACTCTCTATGTAATTAAGGATATGAAGAAAAGATTTTAGTTTGTGATAGAAAAATACCCTTGAAGGATTTTGGACAAAGATACGAGAGAGAAGGTGTCGACAATCTTGAGATACGTAAACATAGTCTGGTATTTTATACTGTACAGACATTATTCGCTGCAGAAGGACAAAAGAAAAAGGAAGTGAGGTTAAGAGATGTTTACTTTACTGAAATTAGTAGAGAATAGGGGAAGTAAGGGACCTGAATAAGTTTCCGGTAGTTTCTAGGATCGTTCTGGTCTTCAAAAGGATATGCACCAACCACCATAACATACAGAGTAACTCCACATGACCATACATCTGCTAACTAAATACGACCCAACAGAAAACAATAAAAGTAGACGTCATTTCAGAGTTTAAAGTTGGAATGAAGAGAATCTGTTCTTTTAATTGTTCTAATGATATCATACACTAACAACATTAATTATTTTATATTTGCTTAAATAAGGAAACAAACTGCATGCAACTCTTGCTACATTAGCATAATGCAGTGTTCATTGTTCAAAATGTATTCAGTCATCTAGCTGAATGTATCTTGCAACAGAAATATAATATGAAATGTTATTCAGCTTTCCTTTTGCATATATAATCACCTTTCCATCATACTCTGGTCCTGATAGAATTTCTGGCGCTATGTATGCTGGAGTACCAATAGTTGATTTTGGTCTTGAATGCAACACAGACGACTACAGAAAACAGACTAACAATGTAATAGCATGAAAATAAAGAAATATGAAAGAAATAACCTATATGTTAATTAATTGAAATGAGCAAATGAAATTGTCAAACTCAAATACCTTGGAGAAGCCAAAATCACAGATCTTCAAGCGTGGGGCTTGGCTTCCATCTAAAAGGGTGTTTTCCAGCTTCAAATCCCTATGACATATTTGCTGCAAACGATTGTGTCCCATAAAATATCGCACAAATATTTATGAACAAGAAATCAAACCGCATGAGGCTTTGAATGTTTTTTATTCTACCATGGAATGACAATAATCAACTCCTGAAATCAACTGCTGAAAGAAATATCTTGCCTGTAAAATGTAAGATCAAAAAGTTAATTAACCAATTTCACAAAGCCAAGGCCTCCAGGCTCCATACACCGATCGAAGTCAGTTTCAAGAGATATCAAAGGTTTTGAGTTATTAAGTTTTTCAATCTCAACCTTGGAGAGTATCTCCAAATATTCATAGAGTACGAGAGAGAGAGTAGATAACAGACCTCATCTTCACTAAATCGTCCAGCTTTGGAAATTCTTTCAAAAAGTTCTCCTCCAGCAGCATATTCCATCATTATCGCCAAATGCGTCGGAGTTAAAACAACCTGCAAGTTCAACGTCAACTTCAAATCCATTTTTCAGTTCCCCTGCCTTTTAACCTGAATAAAATTTGATGCATTTAATACCAACAACTCCATCCATTTCTCACGGATGAGAATCAAACATTTTACATGGATATTACAACAAAGCCACACACACATTTTGCTGCACAAATGTCACCAAAACTTTGCCAATTACATGATGATGATAGATTAAAGAAAATCCTAAGAGAAACTTGCCTTCTTGAAACGAATTATATTTGGATGTTGAAGCGATCGATGGTTTATAATCTCTCTTGCCACATTCTCATCAATCTACCAATACAAATAAGCATTAAAAAAATTTACTTTTGAAAGCGAAGAAAATAAATGAATAGAATTAACCTTAGGACCACGTTCTATGTACTTCATGGCAACAAGTTGTTTGGTGTGTTTATGTCTCAAAAGTCTAGCAACACCGATATTTCCAGCCCCCAACTCCTTAACAGCTTCATAATTATCCATATCTGCACACAATAATCAAGCCCCATATGCTTATGTTTATCAGACCTCAAACATTCTAACTTTATTATCATTAGTATTATTATTATTTTGTCTTGTTTCAATTCCAATTCCAGCTCTCTCCCTCACCTTCTTCATCGTCCTCTTCAATACCACTTCTGAAGCTGTTGATGGTTGACGAAGAAGGGAGTGGGTTTCTCGCCTCCCCCACGATCTTCATGATTTCTTCAATACTTTGAAGAGTGAAGGCTGGTGTATTGTTTCTCTGACAATAGATCGCTTGGGCTGATTGTGTCAGTTCCCTTGGCAAATTCTTTAGGAACCATGGGTGACTCAAGATCTCTTTGAGTGAAATTCTCTGTGGTATTATGTTGAGAATTGAGAAATACATGGAAGACAAACAATGTAACCCAACATCTTTAATGAAAGTATATATTAAGTTCAAAGGAGATGACTATACCACATTTAAAAACTGAAGTTTTCTCATAACTAACCAAAAGTAAGTGGTGTGTGTATTCATTTTAGAATGAAATGAAATAAAAAGAAGATGAAATCTCTTTGTAGAATGAAGAGAATCCCAAATTTCCCAGTAAAGAGACTGTCCTTAATCTAATTAATTATTATTTGTATAGCATTTATGAAGGCTCATCTAAGTAAGCCCCTACCTACAACTACCATGTTACCATTTTTGAATTTATAGTTCAGAATATAAAAAATACAAAGCCTACAAAATGGATGGAGGTGATTTTGTATAGAATAGAACTCGAAGTCATTAAGGAAACGACAAAAGCATATTAGTTTTTGGCAAATATATAAAAATACCTTTGATGGGTTTCGAACAAAGATGCGAGAGAGTAGGTGTCCACATTCTTGAGATATGCGAACATTGACTGGTATTTTGTACTGTGCAGCCTTTATTCGCTGCAGAACAAAAAAGAAAAAACAAATGTGAGAAAGACGATCACTTAACAGAAATTATACTATACAAGTACAACAGGGCAAGTACTGTACTGTACTGGACCTGAATAATTTTCTGAAAGTTTCTAGGACCATCTTGGTCTTCAAAAGGATATGCACCCACCAACATAACATGCAGAATAACTCCACATGACCATATGTTTGCTATCTAAAACATGGCCAAACAGAAGCCAATAAAGGCATTTTAGAGTTTGAACTAACATATATAATCTTTTTTTAAAAAACTTTTTCCACTAATTGCAGTTGTTTGATTGTTGGATTATCTGAAATGTGGATAAAATTCTATACCTTTCCATCATAGTGTTCTTGAGATAGAACCTCCGGTGCAGCGTATGATGGAGAACCCACAAGAGATGACTACGTAACAAATTGACAGAACAACGACACATAATTAAGTAGCGAGCTAGTACAGAGAAAATATGAAAGAAACAACATATTAACTTGGAATGAGCAAATCAAATTCCCATAATTAATGAAAGACCTTGGAATAGCCAAAATGACAGATCTTCAACCGTGGGACTTTGCTTTCTTCTAAAAGGATATAGTCGAGCTTCAAATCTCTATGACATATTTCCTGCAAAGCATCGTGTCAAACAAAATATGGTATAAACAAGAAAAACCACATATATATGAGGCTTAGTATGTTTTTGATTCTACCATTGAATGGCAATAATTGACTCCAGTAATCAATTGCTGGAAGAAATACCTTGCCTGTAACAAATAAGACCACAGAGTTAAAACAGTCTCACAAAGCTAGCAATTCTTTTTCTAGGGTATTGGACCCCACTCCTTGTTCATGGTGCACCCCTTAATGCTTAAGAACCCTTCAACATTCTTAAAGCTATCCTCTAGAGATAAAAGAGGTTTTAAGTTTCCAATCCACTGCTTTTAATCTAGAAGTTAAAATGTCAGAGCACGTAGTCTATTGAATGATATAATACTATTACACCATATAGCACAAAGGGACGTCAATTGTACTTGTGTTGTCAATTTGTTATGTAGTCATCGCTTTTTTCCCTTTGATTTTGTAGATATTCGAAGTCCAAGGGGTTGATCAGCCAACTTAGTGTGACACAATGCTTTTTCCCCAGAGGGATGTCTTGGATGCATAGTCCAAGGTGCCGTGTGGGGCTCCCTTGTGGCACTGCGGCGCTCCAAACATTGACGGAAGTGATGCACGCATGTAAGCGTCTCAGCAGCTCATGCAACCCTATGATTTGACATTGCGTGGCTAAGAAGTATAGCTTAGTTTGGATTCAGAGTACTGATTTTCTTCCTTTATTTTCTTTGAGATTCTTGTGTTGAACATTATGAAATCTGAATGCTTACCTTACCTTGAATGTCTTCTTCAATCTTGCTTGTGTGAATGATTTTGATAAATTCATGTAGTACGTAATGGTTTAGGGGAAGATGGCCTAGCTAGTAGCAAGAGGGTTAAGTTAGGTTGTAAAATCGATTTGAGATTCTAATCAAGAAACATTTTTCTAACTTAAGTATCTTCGATAAATTAATGAGTTAGACGGTGGAGATTAGATCGATTGCTTAGTTTGTGTTTGATCTTAATGCTCATTAATGGAGAGTCTAGGAGAGGATCTCATCTAGCTTGAAGTTTGTGTGATGTAATGGATGTCAAATTAGAGTTACCTTCCAAGTGGGAGTATCTAAGAAGCGACAAGTGTGTAATAGGTGACTCAATTATCTGAAATCTAGAAGAATCAATATTCCAATATACCAAAACTAAGCGCTCTTTTTAATTGGTTGTACCCTCCGTGAATATGTATATATACTTATAGTAGGTATCAATTGCTAACATTGATAACTAGTATTAATGATAGCCTTCAACTTGAGAAAGCACTCATAATGATAGAAAATATAAAAGTTATCTTTGATAGCAGATATCAATATTACAACTAATAGCAGTTATCAATAGCTATCACTAATACTAGAGATATAGTTACTATTGGTGATAGCTTTTAAACTTAGAAAAAAATGGTGAAATAAACATGCATAAGTTGGACATGAGCTTTTTGGATGGATTGATGGGTAATTTAAGAATTGAATGTAAAGGAATTGGGGAGTATAAAGGGCCAAATGATGATAGAGTATGAGAGAGATATTACACCGCATCTTCGTGAAAACGTCCATAATTGCAAATTTTGTCGAAAAGCTCTCCCCCAGCAGCGTATTCCATCGCGATACCCAAATGCGTCGCCCCTAAAACAACCTGCATAATTCTTAATTAAAACCCAACTTCAATTTCAACTTCAACTCACCTTCCTCTCAATAAGTGGAATTTAAATTTTGACATACATAACAAACAACAAACCCAAACATGATATTGGATATTATAATTAAGTAATCCTTTAAACCCAAAAATAAACAAATAAGTAAGGAAACTTGCCTCCTTAAAACCAATTACAGTTGGATGCTGAAGCAATCTATGGTCAATAATCTCTCTTCCCACATTACTATCAACCTATGAATACACAATAAAACCATCAAATTAAAATCCTCCATGTTAATTATAGTTAGAAACAAAGAAATTAAAACTAATTAGGTTTGACTTGAAAAGGGTAAAAGGAAAGAAAATTAAACCTTAGGACCACGTTCTATGAACTTCATCACAACAAGCTCTTTGGTGTGTTTGTTCTTCAAAAGTTTAGTAACACCAAAACTTCCAGCACCCAAATCCTTAACCACTTCGTACTTCTCCATTTCTAAACCAACAAGAAACAAAACAGATCAGAAATCAATAGCAATATAGCTTCAAAATACAAAATATTGGCCTTCCCCAGAAATCAACAAATGGCCTACCTCTCTACCATTAATTGTTTACTATTTTTCTTTTTTGTTTCTGTTTTTCACTTGTCTTGTTCCAATTCCCATGTCATCAAATTTTGACTATTTTTTTGTTCTTTTCTATTTGTTTTTACTTGGTTTTGTAATTTGTTCCAATACCAATCTCCCCTCTCACAACTACTTCTTTCTTTCTTTCTCTCTTTGATGGGTGATACGATGCTTTACATTGACTTCAACCAAACAAGTTCGTGGAAAATGGAATAATATATACATTTAAACTGTTCATTTAAATAAACAATTCTGAATGTAACATCAAATATTCACATAATCACACGAAAATTGTAAAATCAAACTTGCAATTTCTGTTTGCTCTACTGAGTTAGTTTCTATGTCGACATTGAAGTCATCATCTTCATCATCTAAAAGTCCGATCTCATACCGTAAACCTAAGCTATGTTTCCTTCTATAATATTGGAAAATTTTAGAGATTGAAGCTCGGGAAGCTGAAGTGAAGAGGGAAAGAAAGCAAGCATATCAGTTTCTCGGATTCCTTGATAGCATCCTGGTGTTTTGGTGATTTCAAGCTATAGAAGTAGAGTTAGAAGTCAAAATTGGTCGAGTTAGAAAGGTATTTCAATTTCTAACAACTTTACTGAAGCATTCTTGAGCTGAAGCTGATGAGAAGTTGATAAAAATTGAAGGAGAAGACAGACCCCTGGTTAATTTACAGGCGAAGCTGAGAACTTACTTTGATTAGCCTGTAGAAGTGGAGTTAAAAGCTCTAATTGGTCAGGTTAGAAAGTTGATTCAATTGCTCACAATTTCTATGACGAACGTTTGAGATGAAAATGATTTGATTGGAAATAGGTGAAATTGCAAGAGGAAGCTAAAGAATGTTTGAAAATGCATACTTTGGACCTGTCACTGGTTCGGGGAAATTCTGGGCAAATCCGTTTAGTTTTAGGTCTTTGTTCCTTCAGGTATGTTTTAGAGAACTTGAAAATGAAGAGTTTAATATAAATTCTACTTAATTTAGTTAAGAATTGAGAAAGTTAGGAGCTGCTGAAATAGAACTGTGAATTTTGAAATTTAAGTTAGAAATTGAAATGACATCTTTTGTGTGCCATACTTTTTCCGTCATGGAATTAGCAAACTTAGGGTTTTAATTCCCCGTTATGGTTTATTTTAGCGGGTGAAGAGGAAATACGGTAAACCTATACACCAAGGACCTAGGCCAACAGTTTGTGAGTGACAAATATGAGTTTTAAACGAATTCCTAAGCTACTAAATTATATTTTATAGCATGCTTTGAGAAAAAATATTTTAAAAATACTAGATTTATAAATGACTTATGAGACGTGAGTTTCGAGTTTAGAAATGAGTTATAAGTAAGTATGTTGGAGCTGAGTTCCTAAAGCATTCAAATTTGACGAATGTTTCTTTAAAATTGAGATTAATAAATATGTATTTGAAGGTTGAGTTTCTAAACGTAATCAAGTAAAAGAATTGTTTAAGCATTTAGTTGAATGGAAGTTTTGCAAATTAGTGTGGTATAAAGAAAAGAAACAAAAGAATATGCAAACGGTACAAAAGATATTCAGCAACTAAATTTGGTTAAGGAACCTCTAACTTCAAACTGCCAGAAAATATTTGTAACCGTCTTACTACACGAAAAAAGTAAATTTCATCTTGGGTAGCTATGTTCTTGACTCACTCTTTACTTTTATTTTCAAAATTGTAGTGTATAATGAAATTCGCAACTCGAGTCCTCTTACCCTAATTCAAAATTTTTAGTTTTTTTTGAATATTGAGAGGTGTGTAAGGTATATAAAATTTGGTGAATTTTAATTTTTAAGTTAATATTAAAAGATATCATACAAGCAAATATTTAAAGGCATTAATTAATCATATAACTCAAAATTTTAGTGGCACTTGCAAATATGGCAAAACAAGTTATAATAATTAAGTTCATAGCACACATAATTTATAATTTGCAAAAATGGCAAAAACAAAGTCCAATTCACACATCAAGAGATAGAATGTCACAAATGCTCTCGTTACTGATATACATTTGATACACCTTATACACGTTTGATACATCTAATACCCCTTAAATACACTTGATACTTTTTGATACACCTGATACATTTGATAGATACACTTGATGCAGCTGATACTCTTTGATACGTTCGATACCTTTTGATAAACACCTGAAATATCTTGATACACACATAATACTCCTCGTTTTAGTATTCTTCACTTATACATTTGATTGATTAAAGGAAAATTGCATAGGATAACATTTTGATAATATGATATAGCAATTATAGCACATTGTTTTAGAATTTTGCAAATATGGCAAAATTTTCACTTCTCTATCTTAAATTTATTATTATTTCTAAACTACCATTCAATAACTTATTTCTCTTACTCCTTTTAATGTGCTACTCATTATTTATTTATTCTCCCACTTTTTAAGACTATAATTATTTGTTTATTCTTATACTAGAAAAATTATTTATTCTTTCTGTCTTAATCTTAATTTTAAAATATTAATAGTACAATAATTGCAATATGAAATATAATATAATGGTTGTTGATCGGAGTAATTTAACTTCATTTGTGATTTTTTGTTTTTACTTTCTTCAATGTGTATTTTGAGTTGAATCTGATTCCAAATGATTTTGTTTTATTTTTTGGTTTTACTTTGTCTTAGTTTCATATATAAGTGTTGTGATATACTTATATTATATGTAATAATTGGTTAATATACTTACTACATGATTTTCGTTTTTTCAAATTTTATGTAGTTTATTAGAGTATTATTAAGTATATGAATGTTGTAACCCAGTGTATCATTATCAAGTATATCAACAATGTATTGTTAAAGCATATCAGTAAAGTGAATATTTATCAAGTATATTGAATCAAGTTTACAAGTGTATAACAATAGTATATCAAGTGTATAAGTAGGACTTTAAGCATATCAAGTTTATTTAATCAATCTGTTGTATAAGTGAAGAATACTAAATGTATCTGCAATGTATCATGTGTATCAAACATATATTAGTAATGTTTAAGGTGTGTATCAAAAGGTATTGAGCGTATCAAAGAGTATCAGGTGCATCAAATGTATCAATCAAATGTATCAGGTGTATCAAGAAGTATCAGTTGTATCAAGGTGTTGTATTAGGTATATGAGACATGTATAAGGTATATCAAACACATATTAGTAACGAGGACATTTGTGACATTTTACCTCTTGATGTGTGGGTTGGGCTTCGTTTTTGCCATTTTCGCAAATAATAAAGTATGTGCGCTATGAACTTAATTATTGTAACTTATTTTGTCATTTTTGCAAGTGCCCCTTGATTAACTACATTTGATATGCTTAAAGTCCTACTTATACACTTGATATACTATTGATATACACTTGTAAACTTGATTCATATACTTGATAATAATTCACTTTCTGATATGCTTTAACAATATATTGTTGATATACTTTGACAATGATACACTGAGTTATATAATTCATATATTTAATAATATTATAATGAACCGTATAAATTTTGAAAAAAATAAAAATTACGTAGTAAGTATATCAATCAATTAATACATATAATATAAGTATATCACAACACTAGTATATAAAACTGAGACAAAGTAAAACAAAAACAAAATTAATGTTAAAAAATAAAACAAAATCATTTGAAATCATATTTAACTCAAAATACACATCGAAAAAAGTAAAAAAAAATAAAATCACAAATGAAGTTAAATTACTCTGATCGACAACCATTATATTCCATATTGCAATTATTGTTCTATTAAAATTCTAACATCAAGATTAAAACAAAAGGAACAAATAATTTTTCTCGTATAAAAATAAATAAATAGTTAGGGCCTTAAAAGTGTGAGAATAAATAAATAATGAGTAGGACAATAAAAAGATGAAGATAAATAAGTTATTGAAGGGTAATTTAAGAATGATAACAAATTTAAGATGGAGAGTTTTTTATAAGTGAAAATTTGCCATATTTGCAAAATTCTAAAACAATGTGCTATATTTGCTATATCATATTTTCAAAACGGCACCTTATGCAATTTCTCAAAATTTTATTTATATATTACCAATTTTTATAACCAATAAAAAATGTTAATTTTCATAAATATAACAAAACACCAAAATAATTACAGCACGTGTAACAAAATAAAAAAGTTAATGATATTTTCATTAGCAAATGGCTTTGGCTTTTCATCTCTGAAAATCAACCTCTATGGAAAAACCTGATTTCTGCCAAATACACAAAGGACACTTTTAGTGGATTTCCTACAAAAGGAAAATACAGCAGCTTAAAGGCGCCTTAGAGATCTATTATCAAAGGGATTGACTGGTTTTTGGCAAATGTCAAATGGCAACTCAACAATGGAGATAAAATTTCCTTCTGGAATGACTATTGGAATGAAAAATCTTCGCTCTCCATATACAAGGCTCATCTCTTCGCCCTTTGAAATCTTCAAAATGGAAATGTGAAAGATATGTGAAATCAACATCTTCATGATTGGGATATTCACCCTAGAAGACCACTAAGGAGCATAGGCTAGTAGTTCCAAAGAAGACTACCAAATTGTTGCCTAAATCCAAATTGGTGCTACCTCTATAAAAAGCTTTCAGAAGACATTAAGCACATATTCATCAATTGTGATGTCACAAAGGTGATCTGGGACAAAATAAAAAATATGATCAATTGGCATAACCATTTCACTAATATATCTTCATTATGCCAAAACATATGCAACACAAATCAAAAAAGCAAAAATGCATCATCATTTTCAATTTGATTGCTGCTGCGTAATGGACCATATGGATGGAAAGAAATAACAAGATCTTCCAGAACAAGGATAGAACTACTCGAGAGATTTGGGAAGATGTCAAAAATCCCACTGGCTTATAGGCTAGTAGTTCTGATTTCTTTAAAAATTACAACACTAGTACTATTGCTTTAAATTTAAATGTTTTTGTACAACTACTGGGCTTGTCTCTAGCCCTTGTACTCTCCCGCCTTCTGTTCTAATATGATGATATTTAATGAACCGGGAATGATAAGGGTGCTATGGGGTCATGACCCAACTTATCTTTTCAAAAAAAAAAAAAAAAATAGTTTACAAATTTTCTATTTTTAAAAATCCTTCAATTTAAAGTTACTAAACTGCGACATACAGACCACATTTATATTTTAAAAATATATAACTTTGTTTATCTTTCTTCTTCATTTAGGTTTAAATATGGGTAGCGATAATTGATAACCATTTTAGAAATAATAATTAAGGATATAACAACATTTTAAAAAAATTGCAAATAAAACAAAACTATCACTGATAGACTTGTATCGTTGATAGACTTTGACAAATTTTATTATATTTGCAAAATTTTTAAAATATTGCTATATACTTAATTATTTTACATCTAATGACTAAATTTGCAACTATCTCTTTAAATATTTTTATTTGGTGTGGGTACGCCCATTATAAATATGTAACACAAAACATGGGTAAGATTTAAACACTTGTCTCACTCTCTCTATATATGTGTGTCATTTTTAATTTCATTTATCCTATATATATTAGAAAAATTTACATGAATAAAAGAAACTGAAAAATATTTACCTAATAAGTTACATCATATAGTAAAATAACATGGTTAGTTTGGGTTAGGTTAAAATTTTATTTATCCATTTTGGACTTACATTACAAACTTTATTGTCTACCATATATCTAATAATTTTTTTTTATTTGAAGATAGCATACAATGTGTTTGGCAATCCGATCACTGATGAAACTCTAAAAGGCATGCCTGAATATGAAGGAAAGACAATAAGACGTCAAGATAGAGCACATGTACTCGCACTTGGATAAAGATAAAAATGCTCGAGAGATTATGTGGAAGGATTGAAAAAACAATGGGGAACTGGAGTCTCCACTCTTTGCTTAATTTACAATGCTACTGGCGATCCCATAGATTTTTTGTTACCGATCATAGTTGGCATGGTCATATTGGACCTGGTCCTTATCCAACTCGGATTGAAAATGGTCAATGGGGTGGCTTCCTTCATGTCGAAACTTCCGGAACAGCCACAGGTTCTTCTGCTGCTGTCGTATATCGTGGTGTAAATAATAATGGCCAACATTGCGATTGGATGGCAGCATGGTCCAACCCTTGGAATCGATCGACTTCCGACAATACGGTCAGCAAAATTGATAGTTTTTCTTTTCCATTTCATTTGCTTTCTTAACTTTTTAAACTTTTATTTTAGTTTTTGAATCTGTAGAAATGAAATTTAAATTATTAAAAAAATGAGATAGCAGTAAAGTGAATAAAACAACAATTTCATTTGCTTCCTAAACCCTTTTTTGTAGATATATATATTTTGAAGTTCATGTATTGTTGTGTTTTGTAGGCATATACTGAGATACGAGAAGAAGGGCAATATATTATACGACGAAGGACAATTGGAATTACATCTCTAATTTATTATATGAATCGGGTCTTTCTGATTCAGACAGCAGGAATGGGTGTGTATCAGATGTAATCACAGGAAGTGATAACAGTCCCATATTTGAAGGAATATTTACTCTTGCAAATGCTTAATGCTTCTCTTCATGTGCACCTTTGAAAATTTATGTTTGATCATATACTTACAAATAAGTTCCGTACTCATAAGTAATTAATGGAGAAAAATGCAGTTAATATATAATCTTGGTGAGCATGTTCATAAATAAAGTGCTCTTATCATTTCAGCTCCACCTCCATTATTCCCTTATCTGTCATCAACAACTCTGCAAAATCTACTCAAAACCCAAAAACACAAAACCGCCATAAAGCAATTATACCTCCAAACACAGATTATATACAAAGCGGATTCTCAATAATAGTCTACATGTTTTCCATCTGTTCGTTCTACTGTTCATGTCATATACATATTGCATAGAAAACACGAATGACGTTTAAGTATTGTTATGTTTTGTTGCTCCCATTTCTTTTATTTATTTATATAATTTAACTGGAAGATAAGTTGTTTTGGTTTGTTTGGATTCTGCTGGTTTTTCTCGGGTTGGTTCTGCAGCGGGCTATTCTAACTAAACCTTATCGCATTAGTTGAGGTATGTTCATCACTTGGCCAATGTAAGTCACCAACTGCCTTGAAGGGTAAGTAGCAAGGATAAGAATAATGCATGCAAGGAGGAGTTTGGTAACAAACTTCACCTTAGCAAGGTAGCTTCCAACATTTGTATTCCAAAAAGTGAACTAGTGCAGACAATAGGCACTGAGAGGTTGTCGTCCTTAAGCGAGAAGCCGTATAAGTATTATGAGTCTCAATCTCTAGGTATAATTTATCTAAGCAAGCATAGTCATTTGTGTTCCCAAAGGCGAACAATGTGACGCTTAAACACTTCAAGAGAAGACCGCCTTAATCATGTGCCCATTATGCAAATATAGCACGTTAAGGTTATCGCAACACCTAAGCATTTAATAGTACATAGAATTTCCTTCACCGGTCATCTGCATACAAGTTAGTTTAACTCATTCTCTCTTAGCTTAATTTACTCTCTGCGTATGAGTCTCGAGCTGTAAATAAGTAGTTGTAGTTAGTGTTACATTCCTTTAATTTAACAGCCATAAAGCCTAAACAATAAGTGGAAGCTAAAACTAACATCTATAACAATTCTCTATGTTCGACTCTGGATCACCTAGATAAACCTACTGTTCGCTTACACTTGGACGAGCCGTAGGAAAACTTATACTCGACGAGGACTTAAGTATAATACGATGAAGAGGTGCATAGTGAAGTATTTCGCATGTTGTGATTATGACCCATGACTCATCAACCAAAATTAAAAGCAAGCAATACTGAAAGTTTTGATAGTGCATTAGCGCAGTGACCTGACTTAGTGAAGTCTTGCTATAGTAACTTTTACGAACAAAACTATTGAATCTAAGTCCATGACATAGTTCCCAATCAGTTATAATATTGGATTACACTTGAGTTGTTTAAGTACATCTTTCTTTAGAGCTGTGTTATTTTGTTTCCGCAAGTTATTCAAGTAAATGTATTAGAGGTTAGGGACAACAGGTATGTTGAGTAGAGAAGGACATCTAATGGTTTCACACTGTCTCTCAAACCAAGAATCGAGGAGGTTTGGGATGGGTAATGACACTAGGCTATGCATTTCATCTAATTTTTTGCCCAAAAAATAGATGAGTGTTGACGCTCATCAATATTTTTCCAAAGATGATGCATGTATGCATGACGCAATTGTTCAAGTTGGTTTTGTCCAATGTTGAAGCATTGGAGGCCAATTTTAGTGGTTTCTGGGCCATTTGAGCTCGTTCAATGATTTTGGGTTCGTTTTGAGGCTGGTTCTGGATTGTTGTTGTAATAAATTAGACTTTAAGCTTAATTATGACATTTGATATTAATATTAAGTTCATTAATTTTGTACAATCATGTTGTGAATAATTTTCAATCTATAAAAAGAAGAGAGAAAGTTTAGTTTCAATTATAACAAATTTTTTACTAACTAGGACGAGAGATTGAAGCTCTAACCTTTAAGGACAAAGATCATATATGAATACTATTCGACCAAACTCAATGAGATGAAATTATAATTAACAAATTATAACTATATTTAAAAATTAAGGAAGGATGAAATTGAGTATTTAAGAGAAGAAAATGAATGAGATGAAAATACACATCTTTAGATTTTAGATACTAAATTAAAAATATTATCTTGTAAGAAATAAAGGATGACTTGGAAATTAAACAAAAACAAAGGAAAAAATCATGAGATTTTAGAACTTAGGACGAAAAGAAAAATCAACTAGTCGACAAACCTATGAGCATAAAGGTACGTATTTTTCCAATATATTAGAATAAATATAACTAAGGAGTATGAATATGATGTTCAAACAGTAGATTCATATAGGGAACTCCCACATACAAACTAACTCAATCTTCTTGCAAATAAACACAGACAGAGAAGTGAACTCAAAACATCTTCCAATACTTTACAAAACCAAAGCTAATAAAGAAGTAATTTGTAGCTTAGACTTAATTCAAAGATAATCCCCAGCAATATATGAACACATTTAGAACTTGAATGTCTGACAATAATGTCTTATGCTAATTATGACTGTAGTTTTGGAGAACAATAATTATTTAATACTATCGTCAGATCATAAGAGTAATCAAGTTCAACAATAATATAAAAGACGGCATACCATGATCATTGGTGTCTAAATTGTGATAAAATCTTTTCTACCAACTTGCCAAAGAATTTCTTCCAGTCTTTTCATACAACAAACTCAGCTTCTTCATCTTTCCTCCACTTCTCTCAAACTCTGTGCAGTGATGTTCTCTTATTTTTTTTATCAGTACGTAGGCCATGATGGCTGTGGATGATCTCATGGGGCCAACTGATTACTTGCTTCTATCACGATGTTCCTGATTTCTTTCACACTTTGATGAGAGAAGTTTGGATTATCCAATTCTAAGGTTGGTTCTATTTGTTTTGATTGTAAGTTGTTGTTTGAAAACCAGGAGTGAGTCGTGATCTTTTTTATCGAAATTCTCTGTCGTATTTTATTGAGCAAGTGTAAGAGTTACATTACATTGAAGAGAAGCAGTATAATCCAACGTCTCATAATAATAGTTAAACAAAGAGACATACTTCAGTTATTCAAAATGTTTCTCATATAGTAGCTGCAGTAATAGTTAACTTTCCAAGTTTTTTCTTTTGTTTTTACTATAGTATTGAGCATAAGATAAAGTGAAAATGTTTTTTATATGTTTGGGACTAAATTTCAATAGGTTTGTTTGCATGTATGTGGTAGGGGTCTTGGAAGCTTGGATTAAAAAATATCATCAAACAAAATTAACACAAAGTGAATTAGAATAACTAATTGTGTAGAAGAAATGAGAATTAACACACACACATATAAATTTGTCATGTAGAAAAATACCATTGAGGGATCTGGAATAAACATGCGAGAGAGTAGGTGTTGGCAGTCTTCAGATAAGTGAATATGGTCTGGGATTTTGTAGTCTCCAGACATTATTCGCTACAAAAGAACCAAATAAAAGTGAAAAAGATGATGAGATCACTTTTACTGAACTAATTATTTATTATATATACAGAAAGAGAGGAAGAAATGGACCTTAATAGTTTTCTCAGAGTTTCCAGAATCGTCCGAGTCATCAAAAGGATATGCAGCAACCAACATAACATACAGAGTAACTGCACATGACCATACATCCGCCATCTAAAATACAATTGGAGTTTAGAGTAATTTAACCATAATCTTCGACTATATTACTGTATTTATTCATTCCTTATATGTTGTTGCATTATTTTGTGTATATTTACACTTTGTATTACTAGAAATTATTCAATGAAATACACATTTACTCAAAACAAATCACAGGAGTAAAAGCCAATAAGAGCCATTTCTAAGATATATGTTTGAATTTAAGGCTATCTATTTCTTAATCTATCGTTCTCAGAGTGCATAATTAAGCATTATTGTACCTTTCCATCATATTCTCTCCCACGTAGAACCTCCGGTGCTGTGTATGTTGCAGAACCAACATTTGTATTTGGTTTTGATTGAAACTATAAACATAAAACATTAACAATAGAAAATCACATAATTAAGTACAATACATATCTAACATCCTTCATTTCAAATTAGCAAAATAATAAATTAAACTTCTCTTAATCAAAGACCTTGTAGAAGCCAAAATTATTATTGATCTTCGACTGCGAGGCGGCTGAGTTTGATCCAACGGAATTACATTTTTGCTGCATGAAGCATTGTGTCAAACAAAACAATTAAGAAGCCATGACAAAGATTGGTATATATTTCGGAGAACCAACATTACTATTTGTGTATATATTTGGTTTTGAATGTAGCTACTGACAACAAATTGACAAACAGAAGAGCATGTGTACGTAAAATGAGCATAAATTAATAAAATTTTCCTAATCAAAGACATTTTTAGAGAAGTTGATCAAACCACACATACATTCAACTGTGGTGCTTGGCATCCATATGAAAGGTTACTATCTAGC
The DNA here is from genome assembly GCF_000004075.3 of Cucumis sativus. Lineage (NCBI taxonomy): Eukaryota > Viridiplantae > Streptophyta > Magnoliopsida > Cucurbitales > Cucurbitaceae > Cucumis > Cucumis sativus. The sequence goes on from NC_026658.2 coordinate 19,857,710, forward strand.
TTCAAATGATCTCTATTTCCTCTTCTCTGCACAACGTATTGACAATACAAGGAGTATTATTATAAGTATAAGAACACACACACACATATATATATATATGTTCATTTGAAACAACATAAGTAAATTAATAAATTAATTCTCATATATATTTAAAGACCTTGGGGAAGCCAGAACCAAAGTTCCTTCCACGTGCAATTTGCTTCAATTCTCTAGGATTTACTCGCTGCATAAAGCACACTTTGTGTCAATATATATATATATATATATATAACATAACATTATACTTAAGCAACGACAAATAATACAATTGCATAATTGTAAGAAGATGTCCAAATTAATAAAATTGTGATATATATTGAAAACCTTGGAGTAGCCAAAATCACATATCTTCAAGCGTGGGGATTTACTTCCATTGTCTAAAAGGATATTGTCTAACTTCAAATCTCTATGACATACGTCCTACAGAAAAACACACATTTTTGGGTCAAACAAAAACATATAATGGTATAACATTTTTAAGTTAAACAAGAAATCATATGAGAGAGAGTAAATTTATTTGTTTTTTCTTTTTTAATCTTACCATGGAATGGATATATTGGACTCCAAAAATCAGCTGCCGAAACAAATATCTTGCCTGTAACAAATATGGATCAAAAGAGTACTTAAACAATCTCACAATCTCATAATCTCACAAATCTACTATACTCTTCTCTTTTGACAGTTAGACCATACCCCTAATTCTTAACAACCCTTTGACACCGAAAGTCTGAAATTGTGTTTATTTCTTTCTGATTCTCATCTCTTTTTTCTCAGTTGCTACTAATAGAGTTGGCTATATTTACCATTTTTTAAAAATGTTGTTAAACACTTAACAATAGAGATAGAGCGGCAATAGGTGTCAACGGGCATCTATGTACACTGAGGACAGATAGAGAGATTCATGCTTCCAACTCACCCCATTTATATTAGAAAAGAGAGAGAGAGAGAGGTGCACTGAGCAAGGGTGGCAGTTTCCGATCCCTCAGTTCTTCTTTTTTGACAATTTTGATTTTGAAAGAGGCCTTTGCTTTTTTTTTGATCTAGCTTTTCAATTCATCTGACAATTGTAGTTTGCTTTGTTTTTGTGTAAAAAGAATCAGGAAATTATTTTTTTTCTAAAAAAAAGTTTTAAAGGGCACGGATTCAATTTTAAATATAAACACTTTCATTTAATTAAACACTTAAAATGTCAATCCAAATATACATTGATGTTCTTCTTCTTGTGACGTGAGGAAAGAGGATGAGCTAAATTATGGTAATGATTTTGATTACCAACTATTTTTATATATGTGATGCTAATGTGCTCAAGCCCAACAAACAAATCGACTCAAGTGCAAGCTCAAAAAGGAAATGGGTCTAAACCCCATGAAAATTTTAGGGTAATTGTATTGAATGACAATTTGATAAATAATAATTAAGGATATAGCAACATTAATTTTTTTTTTAAATATAGCAAAACTATCGCTGATAGACTTGTATCACTGATAGACCAATTTTTACAACATGGTCTATCGGTGATAAACTCTATCATTGATAGAATTTGACAAATTTTGCTATATTTGCAATTTTTTAAAAATGTTACTATATACTTCATTATTTTGAATTTAATTAATTGCTAAATTTGCAACTATCCCAAAATTTTATATAAATAGAAAGTTTGCCGATCATTTGGAAGATTTTTGGTTGAAGAAAAAATTGAAGTTTTGAAGAATTGAAAATTTAAACTTCTAAAGGCTTTAAGACGTGAAACTTCTTATTAATTCTAAGATTATCATCTTCTAAAAGATTGAAGATTTGGAAGATTAAACCTTATTTGGATTATAGAAGATTGAGGCTCAAATTAGTTTGCAACTACAACTTCCTGAAGATCGAGGAACAAGAAGTTTTAGGTTTTAATTTGTATTCAAGAGAAAACATCAAATGAGTAAATATTAGAGATTGTATCCACTACACTATACATCAATATACACAGTTCAAATTTTAAGAATAATATTTCTCTAAAAATCTCATGGGAACAACTACATCAAGCATACAAATTCAATCGAGAGAGAATCAAATGATCAAGTACTAAAGATAGAATCAAAAGTTTTGGATGATAAAACTCTACCAATGAATCTAATTTTTGTTATATTAGTAAAAGCGTTTAAAAATTGGTGTGATAGATTGGAGTTGATAATGTTGGTATATTTGGAAGTGCGGTGAAAACATTAAAGGTGGAATTTGAGAGAATAGAGAGGAAGAGAAGATAGAGATAAAAGACCTCATCTTCAGTAAAAGGACGTCTCTGATTACGAATTTTTTCGAATACTTCTCCACCAGAAGCATATTCCATCACCAAACCCAAATGTGTTGGTGTTAGAAAAACCTGCAAAAATTAAACCAACCTTCCACTTCAAAACTCCATCTTTCTTTTCCTCTACTTCTTATGCATATTTTATTTACTAAATTCCAAGTGGAAAGGAAGAAATGACCTCTTTGAAATAAATGACATTTGGATGTTGAAGCAACCGATGGTTTACTATCTCTCTTTCTACATTCTCATCGATCTGTGAATACAAATATAAAGCATATATATGAGAAACAAAAATGAATTGGAAGACATACTTGAGATCAAAGGAGAATTAATTACCGTTGGACCACGTTCAATGAACTTGATGGCCACAAGCTCTCCACTCTTTTTATCCCTACAAAGATTTGCAACACCAAAACTTCCAGCACCCAATTCCTTAATAAATTCGTACTTCTCCATTTTTAACCCACAAAATCAATACCAATACCAAAGAGTGGAAATACTAAGAACAGTGTGTGTCCTTGGGGGTCAGATCATCTCAAGTCAACTAATGCACACAAAACCCTCTTCTTACCTTTTTAATATAATATGGCAAATTAAAGTGTCTTTTTCTTTGCATTTTTTAATTAATCTTTCTTTTTCTTATCTGCAAAAGCTTCCATTAACAAAAGGAGTAGGGGTAGTTTTGTAAACTCATATGAGTTGGATTTTTCAATTCCATTCAACGTTCTACTTTTACCTCCACAATTTAGAATCTGTGTCTCTGTCCTTTTTTTAAAGAAGTAATATGTATCGCAAATAACAAGGAACAATGAGAGTCTGAGTGATGGAGTTCAAGACTCGAGAAGATTAGAACCAAAAATTAATTTATCACTCACTTGTCATCAATTTCAAACGCTCCTTAAAACAAGTAGATGACTTGTGTAACGGAGGGAGGGAATCAATCAATGGTCATTGAGTTTTGGTCAGTGACTCAGTGTGCACATTGACCAATGAGCATGAGAATAATAAGCAATTTTTTTGTGTAGATCGACTGGTTCAGCCTTTCGGTGTTTGAAAAAATATATCCCAATCAGATTCAGAAGAAAAATAGTTGATTTTCTTGGGTTTGATAGATTTTAACGTTTAACTTGCTTTACGAATCTCTAGTCTTCTGTAATCCAACTCATGCTCATCATGTGGCAAGGGCTCTTGGCATTTAATGTTTAGAATTCACTAGGCCGCACAACACTTGTTTGAGATTCTTTGGCCGTGTAGCCCTTAGCATTTTTCAATGCGTACCCCCCTTGCTTAGATGCCTCAACCATCTCGGCTTCGAGGTCTTTGTGAAACTTCCAACACAACCATAGGGTGATTGCCTACCACTTGATGTTTCACTTGGATACATGTAATCTCTCATTGGTTTTGTTAAAAATATTGCGTTTTGTACAGCGTTGTAAAAGAGCTATGAAAAAGTCATGGACTTTCAATTACATGGGCTACGACAATTTTTCGAAAACACTATCGAAAGTCTGCAATAACATTTTTTTAAGGGTAATTGTAATTGATGGTCATTTTAGTAATAATAATTAATGATATAGCAAATTTTTTTAAAAAATTACAAATATAGCAAAACTTTTGTTGATAGACTTGTATCACTGATAGATTCGTATGGTCTATCAGTGATAGACCAATATTTACAACATGGTCTATCGGTGATAGACTTCTATCATTGATAGAATTTGACAAATTTTACTATTTTTGTAAATTTTTTAAAATATTGTTATATACTCAATTATTTTGAATCTAATCGCTAAATTTGCAACTACCCATTTTTTTAATGTTATGGTAAATAAAATTTCTTGTAGTAACTCAGTGTATCATTACCAAATATATTTATAATATATTATTAGGTGTATCGAGTCTATCAAAGAGTATGATGGTTAGTCAAGTGTATCATTGATCCAAAGGTTATCAAGAAGTATTAGATGTATATCAAGTGTATCAATGGATATTAGGTGTATCAAGTGTATTAAGTGTATTAAGTGTATATTAGTAGCGAGGGTGTTTGGAACATTTTACATCTTATACATGTGTGTGTGGGATTTTTGTGTGTCATTTTTGCAAACAATAAATGTGTGTGCTATGTGTCACGGACATATTTTTCCAAGGTGTGTTTACCTATGGTTATATGCTCCGATTACCTCCGGTTTATCTTATCTTTAAGCTCCATATCTAGTTTAGGTGTTTGCTTTTCATTTTAGGTCATAAAGCTTGGGTGTGACGTTTCGACATTTTCATATGCAAGCATACCAGAGCTGAAAATGTTCAAAATGTACTATAGAGGAGACATACCAGTTGAATCCCCGTCCAAACATTAGTTATACTCTTTGCAAGCAACCATTTTTCCTTGCAATTGACAGTCTTTAATGCTTATTATAACGTCTATTTCAATGTATTTCTTTCTTTCCGCGTTTTATAAACAAATTTTCCAAAAATGGCAAGGAAGGTTACGACATACATCGACTTTACCCACAACTCTTGGATTTTGATCGGCTGACTTGTTTATCGAGTTAGAACAAGTGGTATCAGAGCTAATTGGCTAGTTGACCGTGTGAGACAAAAAGATGTCGACTATAAAACGAACGGGTAAGACCCATGAAGAACAATTGGTGGGGATCGAAGAGCAGATGCTTCATCTGATGGAAGTTCCTGATTTCATCTGATTTATTGACGAACGACTTGAGAAAGTTGTCAAGAGAGCCGATGTTGTTGATGTGGTGTCCGTCGTCTGGACAGATTACCCATACAAGATTTGTTACCTAGAGTTGACACGTTGAAGTCACAAATCAGAAGAATTGAAAATGTTACCTACGAGCGTGGGGATAGTTCATCGGGCTCTACTGTCCGGATGGAAGAGCGAGTTATGGAGCTAGATAACTCCTAGAATGATATAATGGAAATGATAAATGACATGAAAGAGGATTTTTGAGCCACCCTGGATGTCGTTAGAAATGAAATCGTACAGGTGAACACGAATGTGAACCTTAAGATGCGAGCGTTGGAAAATCAAGCTCCGGCTAGAGGAGCGATTACAGTTGGCAAGATAAAGATCCCGGAACCCAAGCCCTTCTGTGGGGCAAGGGATGCAAAGGCATTGGAAAACTTTATCTTCGATTTTGAGCAGTACTTTAAAGCCACGAACATCGTTGCGGAAGAAGCCAAAGTGATGTTGGCGACCATGCATCTATCTGAGGATGCAAAATTATCGTGGAGGTCCCGATATGTTGACATTCAGGAAGGGCGTTGCGTAATAGACACTTGGGACAACTTAAAGAGTGAACTACATTCACAGTTTTTCTTCGAGAATGTTGAAATTCTGGCTCGACGGAAACTGCGGGAATTAAAGCACACTGGAACCATTCGGGAGTATGTGAAGCAATTTGCGAGGCTGATGTTGGACATATCCGATATGACCGAAAAGGACAGAATCTTTAGTTTTGTTGAAGGGCTGAAGCCGTGGGCAAGGACTAAGCTATATGAGCAGAGGGTCCAAGACCTTGTGTCAACCTATGCAACAGTTGAACGTTTGTTTAATATGTCTAGTGACACTCAAGAGATGAGACGTCATCAAAGCTCTTCACTTGGAAGAGATAGAAACAACCGACCAAATTCTCCCGAAGCCGTCAGTGGAAATAGAAGTCCCGGTAGAGATCGCAAACCTTCCCAACCAAATACGGGGAACACGTGGCAAAGACCCAATGGTTAGAGGGCATCCCATAATCCTATCAATTGCTATATTTGTAATGGGCCATATCGGGCAAGAGAATGTCCAGATAAAGCGGCCTTATATTCCTTTCAGGCCTCTTTAGCTGCAGACTCAGATGACACGTTGAGTCAACCAGAGAAGAAAGTTGGCCAAGTAGAAGGAGTTGATAATGTTAGAGTGGGAGCAATAAGACTCTTGTCTTCTCTTCAGAAGAAAGCGGGAGAGACAAGTAATCGTACAAAAGGAGGCCTAATTGTTGGAATTTTTTGTCCTAAAACTCGTAGTTTGTAAATCATATTCTATTCAATAAAGTTGTTATTGAGAAATTAAATATTATAATCTTAAATCCAATAAAATCAAAGTTCCAAGGCTATTTTTTGAATAAACTTGAACTTTATGTGTAAACATAAACGTGGATCAAGTTCGAGTATATAGCCTAAATAGTCTATAGTATATGAAATAAAGGTTGGGCGCCTTATTTTGAGAGACTATGGATGCGGCCCACTTTGTAGTACAAACGATGTGATCCTAATCGTTCATGTAGAGACATGAAAGTGGGGGCATCCTATGTAAAATGTTTACATAAGACTGAACCATGAATTAGTCATTTTTACGTTATAACACCGTTTACTGTTTAAAACTGACTATCTCAATTATTGATGACCTAGGTAACTTAGTCTTAATCCTGAGTTAACTATGAACTCCTGTTCGTACGAGATTATCCTTAGATCTGCATAGGTGAGGGCAGCTCATCAGCGTTGGCCCAATAAGCCTCCCATTTCAGGGGTAAGATCGGGTGGATAGCTGGGAACATAGGGTACAAGATGGAATTCACTCCTACCCGCTTTAGGGTTAGTAGATAGGTTGCTCTCTTAAGCACTGAATCCAAGTCTTGAACAAGGGGCCCCACCCTCTCATTGGCCCGAGAGGGATTAAGTTTATAGGTTGAACCTTAAACCAATTGTTCAATAGTGGATTAGTGGGACTTAAGGAGCAAGATGTAATCTTGGGGGTAAAACGGTATTTTGACCCAGCCAAGGTTACGAGCAACCTGTGAAGGATTAACTTACTGATTATGGTTTTATCAAATGGACACAAATATATCTATAGTGAGGGGAGTGCAACTACGGGACTTTAGTGGAATGACCCGTTAGTTAACGAATGTTGATTAACTCGGTTTAAAAGAGTTTAGCTAGTTAATCTTGAATCGTTGGAGCCCATGATCTATAGGTCCATTAGGTTCCTCTGCTAGCTCATATGGATTAAACTTAGAACAGTGTGATGAAATAAATCGAATTGTTCGAATAGGGAGAAGAAAGGAAAACCGACATATACAGTGATATAATCGTCGGTCTTCTAATTAGAAATAGAGCTTTATGTTTTACATACTATAAGTATGAATGCGGATTCATACTAAGAAGCTCGGAATTGGTCAAAAATAGTAAAAAGTCAAAATGTTGACTTTTGACTTTGAAAAGTCAAACTTTGACCGGCCTTATATTCAAATGTGATTTGAATTTTGGAAAAATGAATGCGGATTCATGCTCGGGAGGTTGGAATTAGTCAAGACGGACAAAATGGTAAAAAGTCAAAATATTGACTTTTGACTTAGAAAAGTCAAAGTTTGACTTTTGACTAGAAAAATCTAATGACCATTTTACCCTTGGACTAAGTTAGTGGGAAAATCCAACATTTTGTTGGATAATCCCACTAACTCTTAGTGGGATATGTGGCTATATGAGATATAGACACCTAGCCCACTAAGTTCCACTAATTGTTAGTGGAATATTAGGTGTTGAGATTTGGCAATTGAATTGCATGCATTTTTGCATGTAATTAGGCTATAAATAGAGATGTTTTCAAATGTTGAAGGACTTTTGCCTCTTTTATCATTTTTCATAATCTCAACAAAAAGAAAAAAGAAAGCTTCCAATCTCATTTTATCTCCATTACTTTCTACATCAAAATTGGGTCCCACAACCCGGTTCTTTGTCTAGAGGATAGCAGTTGAGTACTAGTGGTGGTCTCTGGGTAGAATTGGTAAGAAGACATCAAACCTTTTGAAAGCTTCAAAGGTAATACTTCTTAAAACCCTAATTTGATTAGTTTATGGTTACATGTTAATTGTGGCAATTAGGGTAGAAATTCGATTCTTTTTCCGCTGTGCATGACTTAGTTCTATCACTAATATATGTTGACACCTGGATCAACCGAAAGCATGCAAAGAGCACTATAGTCGACTCCGGTGCAACTCATAATTTTATAACGGTGGCCGAAGCCAGACGACTAAATCTTCTTTGGAAGAAGAATACGGAAAAAATGAAGGACGTAAATTCTACAGCTTTACCCGTCGTTGGAGTAGTGAAACGGGCGGTGATTCAGTTGGGAGGATGGAGCGGTTTTGTTGATTTCGTAGTTGTAGGCATGGATGACTTTGATGTAGTTCTCGAAATGAAATTCCTTCCCGAACATCAAGTGATCATGATGCCTGCGACTAGATGTCTGGTGATCACGGGGTCTACCCCACCGTTGTGCAGACAGACCTTCGACAACTCAAAAGACTAAGAATGATCTCGGCAATGCAACTGAGAGAGGGTCGTATTCAAGAAGATACAAGGTGTGTTGTGGAGAGATGTTGTGATGAGAAACGTGATAGTTTACCCATGTCAGAATCGCGTACGAAGAATGATTGTTGTATGGCGCAGTCAAAGCCATCTGGACTCCGGAGATAGTCAAAGGGATTGTCGGGTGCAAGATTCACTAGACCTGCAAAAGCTCTATATGAAGCACAAGACTTTTTATAGAAAGAAGAGAAAGGACGGTTGGATGTCAACAGCCATGTCCTGAAGCAAGCCCCGAGGAGAAGGCCAACTCTTAGGTCTGTAAGTGTGACCCAACCTACTAAAGCTTACGCTGAGGCGTTTAATCATGCGTTGAGTAGTGTCCTAGTGCAGAATGGACACCCTATCGCATTTGAGAGTCAGAAGAAGAGTGCCACAGAAAGAAATTATACGGTGTTTGAAGAAGAAACGTTTGCCATAGTACATAGTCTAGGGGACGGGAGACAGTATTCCCATATATCAACTTTTGTCAGAGAGATGAACGAGGATGTTGCCAGCCATTTTGGTACTCAGCCGAATCTGACTTCGGATTAAGCAAGGAGATAGAGAGACATGCTCAAACTTGATTTTGGGTCAGAATGTAGTAAGAGGAGCGATCATGGGGTTCCACATGTGTCGACTCGTACACCGGCATGTCAAGCTGATGGCCTAATGCGGAACACGTCAAAAGAATCCGTGCAGAAAACTCTGTCACTCAAAATGACATGAGTTTGACGAAGGCCGGTAAGTTAGTGCAAAAGAGTGGGGGTCAGTCGTTGGAGGCAACTCAACCTTGTGTTACAGCTATGAAGAACTCGTCAACTGACAGAAGTCCAACATAGAGTGTTGATGGCGGACAACATGCATTGTCGCCTTGTTGATTTCCCCTATATGAAGAAGGGTCCTCAGACTCGTGGCATTGCAAAGAAGTGGAAGTGGAGATCAGACACTGTTCGGGCCGATCTGGAGGGAGCCTTAAAGCGGTTGAAAAGTGGGCGGAGAAGAAGCATCGCCTCCTTGATTTTCGTGTGGGAGACCAGGTCATCGTCAAACGGTGACTTGAACTGACTCAGTTATGAAGACATCAAGATCACCACTTCGTGAGAAGACAAGAGGGATAAGCAGAAGTAGAAGAAGTCCTCACTAAGGAAGTGAGGAAAAGTAGAAGACCCACGAGGGGAGGATACACAAGTTCAAGGCGAAGTGTAAGAACCACCAAGTGGAAGAAACAAGAAGAAGATGTACTAGTGACCGTGAAGTATGGAGGCAGAAGATCGAAGAATTCCAGCTTTGCCAGTCGACAGGGACGTCAACTATTTAAGTGGGAAAGTATGTCACATACATATTTTTCCAAGGTGTGTTTACCTATGGTTATATGTTTCGATTACTCCTGGTTTATCTTATCTTTAAGCTCCATATCTAGTTTAGGTGTTTGCTTTTCATTTTAGGTCATAAAGCTTGGGTGTGACGTTTCAGCATTTTCATATGCAAGCCTACCAGAGCTGAAATTGTTCAAAATGTACTATAGGGGAGGCATACAAGTTGAATCACCGCCCAAGCATTAATTGTACTCTTTGCAAGCAACCATTTTTTCTTGCAATTGACAGTCTTTAATGCTTATTGTAATGTCTATTTCAATGTATTTCTTTCTTTCTCGCGTTTTATAAACAAATTTCCCAAAAACGCCAAGGAAGGTTACGACATACGTCGACGTTATCCACAACTCTTGGATTTTGATCGGCTGACTTGTTCATCGAGTTAAACAAGTGTCGCACAATCGTCCGTCTCGAGGTTGAAACACTACGATTGTGACACTATGGACTTAATCATTATAACTTGTTTGACATTTTTTTTGCAAGTGCGTCAAAACTAAAAGATGTGACCAAACTCATGAACTAAAATGAACACCATACAAACCATAAAAAAAAACTTAGCAATCCAAGTTAACTAAAATCTGTAATGTATCTAACTCAACGTAACTAAACTCAACAATGTAATGTCTCCTTGAAAAACTTTCATCAGCAACTAAAATCAACAATTGTAACTCTCATACCTTTTCATTTTGTCTTGATACAATGAAATCACTTGTAATATTTATAAACCAACTTCAATCTTCTCATAAGATTTTCTTCAATCCCTACACATAATATAAATGGAGAATGCAAGTGGTTTCAACACATCAAATAGATAGAAATAAAATAGAAAATTCTACTTTGCATACCTTATCAAAGATCCAAAGTTTTGTATAGAAATCACTGATTATCACTTTTGGAAATTGAAGGAAGGAGATTGAATTAAGGAGTTGATGATGTTATACAAATTATCAAATTATTATGAATATTATTATCACAATGAACATAAAATCATATATAAATATAGATCTGAGCCTAACGAATTCACGTTGTCTCCTTAAGACAAATTTCCTCACCCTAGTGCTTGAGAATTTAGAGTAATTGCTTCTCAGGATAGAATATATCAACTTTCTTCTAAGTGTAGCACCCCGTATAGAAGATTTACGAATGAAACCTTATGAATCGCTGCTGAACGCCAGGATTGTGAATATGATGAGAAATTTGTTTATAAAAGACAAATGAATTTGATGTGTGTCTTTCTCTCAACCAAAAGGACTTATTTATAGACTTTTTGTGGCAATTTAAAAAGTCAAGTCCTTTAGTTAATAACACTTTTTATGAAATGATGTATCTACTCATGATGCATCCTTTCACGAAGAATCATAACCATTTATTCCAACACATAAAAGCGAGGGAAAAACAGAGGTTCACTAAAATGGGAGTTTAAGGATTATTTAGTTTTGTTCTCTAGTCTTTCTTTATATCTCACGTAAATTCTCAACATTATATATATAATATCCTCCATCTTTTCATCAATTATACCACTTTTATGTCTGGACCATATATAGACTCAAGGGATCAAAATAAAGTTACATCGTATCGGCCACAATTTTAAAATTAAAGAAAATTGCAATGGATGACTATTTTAGCAATAATAATTAAGGAGCATCATTTTTAAAAAATTGCAAATATAGCAAAACTATCACTGATAAACTTGTATCGCTGATAGACTTCATATGGTATATCATTGATAGACCAATATTTACAACATGGACTATCAGTGATAGAATTTGACAAATTTTGTTTTATTTGTAAACTTTTTAAAATTGTGCTATATACTTAATTAATTTGAATTTAATTGCTAAATTTGAAACTATCCCTAAAATTAAACTTTATAAGAAAAGTTATATATTTAAAAAGATATCAAAATGGAAGGCATATATATTATTGGGATAAACGATACATCTTTTCATCAATTATACCACACTTATGTCTAATCAACTATAAACAACATAATTAATATATATTACTTATTGTCAAACGCTTGGGAACTTTGTGATTTATGCTACATATAACTGATACCATGGAGCTATTTTACTAGAATTGTAACTTAATATAATCGAAGGCAACCCAATAGATTAGGGTATCTTACAAATCAAATGGATTATTATTGGTCTAACCATAACCTATAATGGATTTGAGATTTGAAAACAAAAGGCATTCTATCTTCAATTTTCTTAAAAGAAATGATGGGCAATGTTGAACAAGAAAGAATTGAAATAAAAAAATCACAATGCAAAGAAAAAAATATAAATATAAACATGGAAATAATGAGATAAATCGAGGATATTTGAATAAACAAATTGTATACGGTACAAAGATATAATATGATGGACTAAATCCCATCTTACAAGCAAGTCAACACAAAGAATAATAATAAATTTTAAACAACCTCCACAATAATGCCCCCTTTGCTTTCATATAGCATTAAATGTGAAAGAGGAGGCAAGAACATAAGTTACTGACAGAGAAAATAATAATCAAAACACCCAAGAATTGGCGATCCAATTTCAATGACACAACGATGCATCTAATAAATCTAGCTCAGACCCATAAGAAGAGATGAATTATTTTCTTATGATCACAGAAGAATTATTTTCATGAAATAGTTTATGAGTAGATGATAATTTTCAGCTATATATCCATCAACAAAGAAAAATTTCTTCATTGATTACTGATATTATGTATTTCATTGATTAAATTTCTTCCCACTAAACCTTGAAAGTTGGGTTGCAACATATTACCATTTGAAGCCATATCTAACTGAAGCTCTGATACTACTTGTTGGAAACGTAATAGGTCCTCACAATACAAATCAAGAAACAAGAGAAGAAAATTGTTTTCTTGTTTACACAATTGAGAAGAAAGAAATTGAATAATATTTCTTAAACTTGATTTTCTTACCTTCTTTTTTTTTTTACAAAAAGTCTTATACATATTTATACTAATAGAAAAGTAAGAGAAACCTTACACATATTTATACTAGTAGAAAAGCAAGGTAAAAGTCATCAACAATAAAAATAAATATGAATACATGTGACTCTTCGTATATAACATATAACGTATCCAGTGATATCTCATCTATTCATACATATTTAATATTGCAAGTTCATGTATTAAGTGTAGATTAATTCAATTTCAACAAAAATTACTGTAAAGGCTCTCGGCTTTTCTTCTTCTTTTTTGGCAAAGAATTGGCTCAGTTGCGAATTCTTCTTTACTTTTGCTCTATTTACAAGGAACCCATCACCAACTTTGTCAATTGATCATTACCTCACTATTAACCAATAATAATAAAAATATATATTATATATACTCACCTCCACAATTAACCCATCAAAAGCATGCAACTTCATGAATTAAGTAAAAGGAGAAATGGGCTTTGTAATTCATATGGTCAAATATTAGTAATTCTACAACAAAACTAAATATGGTGTCATTTGGATGAGGTTAGTACATGGTATTATTAATACAAATAACAACTTGAAATCGAACTCATATATATGAGTTGACCAAACAACTTCTTTGTGTTTTCTTAGTTAATGTAATTATTAATAATTAGAAAAAAATATAGTTGGACTTAATTCAGATCTGATTCCCAAAACTTGTTTGGCCAAGCAATTTTGTTTAAATAATAATTATAATAATTAAAAAAAATCACACTTCAGATATACAATATATTGAAAAAGAAAAAAATAAGGATGGTATATCACCAAGTTATTTGACAATACATCAGATCTCTGATCCCAAAACTCTATTTCCAATCCTTGCCATTGGTGTTGATTTTGAGGGTTTAGTAATGGAGAAGTACGAATTTGTTAAAGAATTGAATGCTGGAAGTAATTACAGTGTTACAAAACTTATGAGGAACAAACAGACCGAAGAAGTTGTTGCCATGAAGTTCATAGAACTTGGTCCTCAGGTTTACTCTTTTCTCCATTCTAATAATTCTGTCAAATCCCCCATCCTTGTTAATTTATATGCATGTCAAAATTCTTTATATATAGATATATATTCTTATTTTAAATTAATTTACAGGTGCATGAAATTATGGTAGAAGAGATTAGGAATCATCAATTGCTTCCACATCCAAATATCTATCATTTGAGGGAGGCAAGTTTAATTTCTTTCGTCTATCTTCAAATTTTAGCTTATCTTATTAGTAAAAAATACTGATGAAGTTACGTTTTAGATAATTATGAAATAGTTAGAAGAAAGATATGGAAGGGATAGATTTGAAATTGAAGGGTTGTTTAATATTTGTAGGTTTTGGTCTCCAAAACCCACGCGGCTTTGGTGATGGAATATGTTGGTGAGGAAGAAATTTCAAAAGATAAAGTAAATTATATCTTATATACTCTCTACCCTTTTCTCTCTCGGTCTAATACACTATGAATTTTTAGCTTTGTTCTTTGCCCAGCCTCTCATTCTATGCTTTGATCAAATTTATGACATTGGTTTTGAAAAGTTAAAAGCATGCTTTAATTTCAGTAAGTTCAACACAACAATTAAGACATTTGAAAGTTATATATGCATCAATATATTGATGAATAGGTGGTAAGCTCATTTAAAATTAGATATGTTGATGAATGAAGTAGGAATTTAAATGGTTACACGTGTTTAGTTATAGTGTGAAAGCTAATGGATTTAAACCATCTTACAAATAGGATTGATGATATGTTGCATTGGAAAAGCAACCAAGTGTGAAGTAGAATACAAAAAGAGAAAAAAAAAATTAATCAAGGAGGCTTCCAAATAAGTTTATTATATTTGGTGATTGTTTATTTGGAGGTATCCACCTTCCAACAATTGGATGTTTGATGTTTTTGTAATATATAAAAGGATAACTTCACTGTTAAAAAGGGTTGAATTTTCCTCTTTTTTTTTTTAAGAACGAGGGGATTTATATAAAAGTTTTGAGTTTTTAGTCATTCTGAGGTACTGAATTTCGTTTTCTTTATTTTAGTTTCTCAAAAACACCTATTTTGAAGGGTCAACAGAAATAGGGAGTGACCATGGTCATGGAGGTTTCATCTTAGGGTTTCAACCTCACTTTACAATCATATTTAGATACCTAAGGTTAATATTGCTAGACTAATTAGAATGACATACTCAGGTTTTACATACAAGATATTAAATAGCATAACATATAAAACAAAATAGTAAAAACTTTAAACATGTTTAGAAAGTGATGTTCCATATTCTAGTTTTTTGAAAAAAATTATTTATTTTAAAAAGAGGAATATCGGCACATCTTTCAAGATGCACTCATGTTCGTACGTTCTTTCTCACTACTAACATAAATATTTTTTTAAATATTAATAAAAAAGAACAAAAAAACTCACGTAGTGCAGTAGAATGGGAATGCATGTAAGTATTTTTTTTTCTTTCAAAAAAGAAGAATTAGAAAAGGGTTATGGGAGTTTGTAGGGTCAATATTAATCCTTCGTTAGTATAGATGGTTGATGGAATGGAGAAGTACGAAATTGTTGACGATTATTTGGGTTCTGGAAGTTTTGGTGTTACTAAACTTGTGAGGAACAAAAACACCAAAGAACTTTTTGCAGTGAAGTTCATAGAACGTGGTCCGACGGTTAGTTGATTCTGTTTCTCAATTCAATCATTCTTTCATTTTGGTCTTTTAAATCATGCATCCTTATCTCTGTTCTCAATACTTTATTTGTATTGATAGATCGATGAGAATGTGGAAAGAGAGATTATAAACCATCGATCACTTCAGCATCCAAACATCGTTCGTTTCAAAGAGGCAAGTTTATTTTTTAGTCAAGTTATTTTAGCTTAAGAAACAGTGGAGACGTACAAAATATAAAAATGAAGTTGAGGGTTGTTTAATTAATATTTGCAGGTCATTTTAACCTCAACCAAGTTGGGTATAGTGATGGAATATGCTGGTGGAGGACAACTTTTCCGACGAATTTCCAATTCTGGTTGTTGTACTGAAGATGAGGTCTCTCTTACCTATCTACTGTCTCTCATCTACCATGAAATGAGTCTCTCTCTAGTCGTATTATTCTTGACAAGATTTATTCAAAACTTAATAGCTCAGAACCCAACCTATCACACACCCAAAAGCTAAGCTTCTTCCTAACATTATTGTTGGAGGCGTTGACGAGCCCACTCTAAATTTACTCTAAATCTCACAAACTTTTAAAAGAAGAAATTTGTTCTCTTAGAAAACTCAATAACACACAAAAGAAGAATGTTGTTCTCTTGAAACTCACTTACTTTCTAAAACTCAATTTGCTTCTATTGATTTGATTCTTTTATCTTGTATACAAATGAAGGAAATGATCTCTATATATAGTATTCAAGAGACACTTCCTAAAAGACACAAAATAAATGAAGTACATGAATACATACCATTCATGTACTTGAATAATTACATGTATCTAGAAATGCATATGTATCTTGAAACTAGAAATGTATCTATTAATGTGTTATCCATAATGTATCTAGCTTATTAATTTCTAACATGCCCCCTTAAGCTAGACTTCCCAAACTCCGAGCTTCTCTTTCATTTTCAAGAATGAATCTGTCTTTAATGCTTTTGTGAATACGTCTGCAACTTGATCTTGAGTCTTGCAATACCTGATATATACTTCTCCATCTTTGATCAATTCTCTGATGAAATGATATTTGATGTTTATGTGTTTGCTTCTTCCATGAAAAACGGGATTCTTCGAAAGTGAAATAGATGATTGATTGTCACAGAACATGATGGTCCCTTTCTCTTGAGGACACTTCAATTCATGTAGTACATTTCTTAGCCAAAGTGCTTGACAACTAGCAACAGACAAAGAAATGTATTCAGCTTCTGTTGTGGACAATGCTACAACATCTTGCTTCTTTGATGCCCATGAAACTGCTCCAGAACCAATATTAAATACATACCCAGAAGTACTTTTGAAATCATCAATATTTCCTCCCCAATCACTATCACTGTAGCCAACAAGAACATTATCCACATTCCTTTTATAGTGGATTCCATGATCAACAGTTCCAAGAATGTATCTAAGAACTCTCTTTCCAGCTTCCCAATGACTTCTCTTTGGTGATGTCATAAATCTACTCAATAAACTGACCGAGAACATAATATCAGGTCTAGTTGTAGTTAAATACATTAAACTTCCAACCAAACTTCTATAAATGGTGGCATCAAAAGCTTCACTAACATCATGCTTACTTAACTTTAAACCCAATTCCATAGGAGTACTGGCAGGATAAGCATTCTCCATTTTGAACTTTTTCAACAAATCTTTTGCATACTTCTTTTGGAAAATTGCAATCTCATTATCACCTTGTTTAACTTCAATACCAAGAAAATAATGAAGTAAACCCATATCAGTCATCTCAAATTCCTTTTTCATGCTCTCTTTGAATTCTTCAATCATCATATTTGAGTTGCCCGTAAATATTAAATCATCAACATATAGACAAATTATCAAGAAATTACCATTTTCATCTTCTTTGGTGTAGAGAGCATGTTCATATGGACATCTTCTAGACATCTTCTGAAACCATCCTTTAAGAAAAAATTGTCGATGCGACTGTACCAAGCCCTTGGTGCTTGCTTTAGCCCATACAAGGCTTTCTTTAATCGACACACCTTATTTTCTTCTCCAATCTTTGCATAACCGGGGGGTTGCTCAACATATATTTCATCCTCTAAATACCCATTTAGGAATGCTGACTTTACATCCATTTGATGAACTTTCCAGTTATTTTTTGCTGCAAGGGCTAACAACAAACGAACAGTCTCCAAGCGGGTTACTGGTGCAAAAACTTCTTCATAATCCACACCAAACTTTTGTTTGTATTTTTGCACTTCTCCGTTTTGCTTTAGCTTTGTTCTATAGATCCATTTGACTCCAAGAGCCTTTTTATTTTCTGGTAATTTTACTAACTCCCATGTCTCGTTTCTTCTTATTGCATCAATCTCTTGATTCATTGCATCTTTCCAATTTTCATCTTGAATTGCTTCTTCAAAGTATACAGGATCAACATTTGCAAATAAAGCAAAATCAACATGTTCTTCATCTAGTATCCTTCTTGAAGTATTATAGATCTCTTGAATATTTCTGGTCTTCCTTGGAGTAGTTTCTTCATCACTTGTGGAGTGTGATGAAGAAGGTGAAGTCAGTGGTTGAGTTACTTCAAGCTCCAAGTCTCGAGCATCTTTTTTTCCATCCATATCAACATGTAATGGATTTTGGTCTTCATTTGGTGCATTCCATTGCCACAATTTTGCTTCATCGAACTTGACATCTCGACTAATAATAACTTTCTTACTTATCGGATTGTATAGTCTGTAGGCCTTAGAGTTCTCACTGTACCCAACAAAAATGCATTTCTCTGATTTATCATCTAGCTTACCTCTTTTCTCATCTGAAATGTGAGAGTAAGCAATGCACCCAAACACTCTTAGGTGACTAACGGTTGGTTTCAATCCGCTCCATGCTTCTTGAGGAGTAATACCTTGCACACTTTTCGTTGAAGCTCTATTTAGGAGATAAACAGCACAAGTTACTGCGTCTCCCCAAAATTGATCAGGAAGCTTCTTTGCCTTCAACATACTTCTTGCAAGTTCCATTATTATTCTATTTTTCCTCTCTGCAACTCCGTTTTGTTGAGGAGTTCTTCGAACAGTCTTCTGATGCTTGATTCCATTTTCCTTCAAGAAATCTGCAAAAACAATATATTCTCCTCCACGATCCGAACGCAATGATTTCAATTTCAAGTTACTTTCATTTTCCACCATTGCTTTGAATGTCTTGAAACATTCGAAAGTAGCACTCTTTTCTTTTAGTAGATAAATCCATGTTTTTCGACTGTAGTCATCAATAAATGTGAGAAAATAACGGTTACCTCCATGTGTAGTAGTTCTCATAGGTCCACATAAGTCTGTATGAACAAGCTCGAGTGGTTTTGATGCTCTCCAAGAACCTCCAGTCGGAAATGAATTTCGATGATGCTTTCCGAAAACACATGCTTCACAGAGTTGATCTTCCTTTTTAATATTTGACATTCCTCTCACCATATGTTGTTGACACATGTGAGACAAAGTGTCAAAACTTAGGTGCCCAAATCGACAATGCCATAACCATGAGGTGTCATTTACTAAAGTCTCAAAACAAACAAGCTTCTCATAACATATTTTAATTGGAAACATTTTGTTGTGAGTCATACGAACCTTCGTTATGAGATCTCCATTCTTGGTTCTAATCTCACATATGTTATCTTTAAAAATAACATCATGTCCTCTTAGGAGAAGTTGTCCAACACTTAAAAGATTGTGTTTGAGACCTGAAACATAATACACATCAGTAATTTTTTTTCCCATTTTTGTCTTGACAAGAATATCTCCTTTTCCTTTGACTTCAAGCATCTTGTTGTCACCAGTCTTCACTACATTTTGATGAGATTCATCTAAAGATATAAAAATATCCTTTCTTCCTGTCATGTGGTTACTACAACCACTATCAAGATACCATATTTCTTCAGTGCTTGATTCTTGAACATTGAGAGTGAGGAAGAGAAGACCTTGATCATTATTTGATTGCTCATGCATTAGTGTGGTTTCTGCTTGATTAGAATTAGTCTTCTTAGACCAACAGTCTGCTTGAAAATGTCCATAACGTCTACAATTGAAACATTGTATGTGAGAAAAATCTCCACGACCACCACTTCTACCTCTTCCTCTATTTGAACTTCTTCCTCGTCCTCTATTTGAAAAAAATTGATTGTCTCTGCTTTCTGACTCTGTATTTGTTACAACGTTGGATCGTCCATTGCCTCTACCACCACGTCCACCTCTTCTTCCATTGGATCGACCTCTATAGGAGGACTGCATATGAAAAGCTTCTTCTGAAGGATTAGAATCAAACATCTTCAATCTGAGCTCATGAGATTGAAGAGATCCCATTAAGCTATTTATAGAGAGAGTTGACAAATCTTTGGATTCTTCAATTGCTACAACAATATGCTCATATCTTCTAGTCATGCTTCTAAGAATCTTCTCAACAATCCTTTGATCTTCAATTGTTTCTCCATTTGATCTCAATCGATTAACAATTAAGAGAACACGGTTGAAAAATTCTTCAATAGTTTCATAATCTTTCATTCGAATTGTATCAAATTCAGCTCGAAGTGTTTGTAATCGGACCAATTTTACCTTTTCTTCTCCTTCATACAAATTTTGCAATGCATCCCATGCTGCTTTAGCAGTAGAGACTCCTGATATTCTTTCAAAAATATTTTCATCCACAGATTGGTAGATGAAAAATAATGCCTTCTTATCCTTTTTTTCTAGCATCTCTCAACTCATTGAGTTGTTGTGCTGAAAGACCATTCTCACTTTCTGGCTCTGAATATCCGACGTCAACAATATCCCAAAGATCTTGAGATCCATAAAGAGCCTTCATTTGCTGACTCCACTGCCTATAGTTTTTTCCCTCAAAACGAGGAAGTTGAGGATGCAACATGTTAGATGACATCTTTCAATCCTTGCTCTGATACCACTTTGTTGAAGGCGTTGACGAGCCCACTCTAAATTTACTCTAAATCTCACAAACTTTTAAGAGAAGAAATTTGTTCTCTTAGAAAACTCAATAACACACAAGAGAAGAATGTTGTTCTCTTGAAACTCACTTACTTTCTAAAACTCAATTTGCTTCTACTGATTTGATTCTTTTATCTTGTATACAAATGAAGGAAATGATCTCTATATATAGTATTCAAGAGACACTTCCTAAAAGACACAAAATAAATGAAGTACATGAATACATACCATTCATGTACTTGAATAATTACATGTATCTAGAAATGCATATGTATCTTGAAACTAGAAATGTATCTATTAATGTGTTATCCATAATGTATCTAGCTTATTAATTTCTAACAATTATGACGCCCACGAGAGGCTGTGGCAGTTGAATAACCTTGTTTGGTTCGTTTGATAACAAGAGAAATATTAGCAAGAGACAATCGTCAGATAATCGAGGTTTCCTTTTATGGTAATTTCAAACCTCACACTACAAGGATCTTATTTGTTACAGGCAAGATATTTCTTCCAACAGCTGATTTGTGGACTCGAATATATTCATTCAATGGTAGGATACAAAACCTTAAACATTATATGGTTTATTTTTTAAAACTGTTATAATACCATATTTTGTTTGATATAAACTGCAGCAAATATGCCATAGAGACTTGAAGCTAGATAATATCCTTTTAGATGGAAGCAAAGCACCACGCGTCAAAATCTGTGATTTTGGCTACTCCAAGGTCGCTCTTTGAATACACACACACACACACACATATATATGATAATTGTATTTGCTCTTTCCAAGTTAACTTGCTCTTGCTTCAAATTTGTTTTGTAGTCATCCATGTTGTATTCAAAACCAAATACAATTGTTGATTATTCTACAACGTATGCAGCACCAATGGATCAAGCAAACGGACAAGATGATGGACAGGTATCTTAGACAATCAAACTGCAAGTACATTATTGCAAAAGTCTACTACTAAATTTCTTTTCTTATAATTTCAAGATATTATTATATCTACATCTTCTTGTTTTGGCATGTGTTTTACTTGATGTCTAGATTATGGTCACCTAAAGTTATTCTCCATTACTAAATCAACAAATAAAGATAATAATAATAATAATAAAATAATGTAAAGAACATAGGATTGACTCTATATACATCTTGGGAGCAAAAATTCAAGCCTCATCTCTCCGGAACCCTTACTAGAACGACTTCTGACAGTTTTTCCATTGTTCTGGAGTTAACTTTTATCTGATGGGGTCCTCTATTTCGGCTAAACAATACTTCTCTCAATGAGCGTGAGTTTAAGAAAAACATGAAAGATTTGGTGGGAAAACACTCATCAATCAAGGAACCCTTGTGAGCTATTAATCCGGTCATGATCTTTCTAAATAGGTGGAAGAAGTAGTTAACTCTCGAGAATCCTTGTGAATGTTCACACATTTTTTTTTTTTTTTTATATATATTTATTGTTTTGACTATTTTTTAATTCTCTCCAAAATTTCAGCATGCACTAGGTTGCTAATTTTTTGCAGTTTTTAGACTATAAATATTAGTCATTAATTGAATAAGATAACAAGTTTCATTATTTTCTCTCCCCTCTTGGCAATATAGCAATATATTTTTCAAAATATCTATTTTGTTTTATCTGTTTTCTTCCGGTAGAGTGCGTGAGATTTTTTTTACAGATCCCTTGTTTTAAAACGAACACATTTGGTATCAGAGCAGGTTGTCTTCTCATCGAAGATTCCACCGTACAGTGAAGATGGCAAGCGTCTCGCAACAAACAAAGGAGAATGGCGGAATGCCAATTCTCTACCTGATGTTAACTTCACACAACTACACGGTGTGGACAATAAAGGAAGAAGCAATCCTCGACGTCCAAGGAATTTGGGAAGCAATAGAGCCAGTGAGAGGAGCCGAAGTGGATGTGAAGAAGGACAAGAAAGCGTATGCGTACATTCTCCAATTCATTTCAGAAGGCATGCTTCCACAAATCGTAAATAAGAAGAACGCAAAGGAAATATGGGATAGTCTCAAGATGAGGTACTTGGGCAGTGAGCGGGTGAAGATGGGGCGAGTTCAAACCATGAAGAGAGAGTTTAATGTTCTTCAGATGAAGGAAACCGAGACGATAGATGAGTTCATACACTACAAGAAATAAGATTTTCCTCGACATAGCAATACGTCGTCGAAAATCCTAACCAATGTCGATAAAGGTTATTGCGACGTCGCGAATGACTTCGACAGGCACATCGGGGATACTTTCCCCGATGTGGCTCACGTCAACGACAGGAAAAATTTCCCAGACGCACGCTGCAACACGTCGCAAATGGCTTATGTGACGTGACTTCACAAAAAGCTTCCGTGATGCAGCGTCGCGGAAGGCTTGAAATATATATTTTTAAATTATTTATTTGATTTATATATGAAAAGAAACCCACTAAATTCTTCCATTTATTTATGTCCTTGTCAAATATGGTTGATGTTGCTGATAAATTTGTCTATTTCTAAGTGATTAATCATTTTTTCAGAATGAAATAGGATAGAAGAAGGGACGGAGATGAGCGATTCAAAGAAAGGAAAGAGAGAAAGTACAAGGAATGGGAGAGGGAGATGAGCGATTCGAAGAAGGAAAACATGGAGAAAGTAGAGGGAAGGAGGGAGGAAAAATAAGCAGATTATCAAATTAGCAAGCAAGTTCACCACCCTCGGAGTTGCACTTGAGGATTCATCATTTGGTCAAGAAGCTCATTGATTTTGTCTCCAACAAATATCTTCCCATTGTCACCGAAAGCAAACAATTCCAAGATCTTGAAACCATGTCGTTTGAAAAGGTGATTGAACGAATGAAGGCGTATGAGGAACGAACGACACAGCTCCGAGGAAACAATAACAACAGTGATGGACAACTCCTACTTACCCATGCTAAATGGAAAGCTAAACATAAAGTAAATAGTTTGACAACTTTTCGATGAACAAAGGGTGCGAATTTGATGGTACCGATTGAGGAAGATGGCGAAGACGTGGTTGTGGTCATGGCACGGAGTGTCAAAATAGTGTGGGAGGCACTAGCGACACTAGAAATGACACTCATGACAAAAGTCACATTAAGTGTTACACTTGCAGCAAGATGGGACATTACGCGTCAGAGTGTCGTGGAAAAGGTCTTGACGATGAAGCTAATCTAACTTGTGTCGTCGAAGAAGAACCAACTTTGATAATGATCGTGTCCCAGGAAGGGACATGCACTAGATGTGATTAGGAGGATGTCATACTACTTAGTAAAGAGTGATTGTTGCTAGAGATGTATTGCAACGAAAAAAATGGAGAAAATAATGACGTTTGGTATCTTGACAACGGTGCTAGGAACCACATGACTGGCAATCGTGAGAAGTTCCAAGAACTATATGAAGGCTTCACTTGGAGGGTGAGGTTTGGTCGTGGATCAACCATTTAGATCATGGAAAAAGGAATGATCGTGTTCGAGTGCAAGAACGGTGATCAGAAGTCTCTCCAAGAGGTGTACTAAATTCTAAAGTTATGTAGTAACATTATAAGCATCGAACAAATGGCAGAAAATGGAAACAAGGTGCAAATGACGGGAGATGCCATGAAAGTGTCTGATAGGTCGAGTGGGAAGCTTTTGATGTCGGTGAAGCGAACTTAAAATCGCTTGTATAAGATAACCTTGAAGACGCTCAAGCAAGTATGCCTTCTGACAAGCCTAGAAGATTCAACATGGTTGTGGCACACGAGACTTGGCCATGTAAATTTTCATGACTTGAAGCTCATGGGAGAGAAGAAATTGGCAGTTAGAGTATCATTAGTGACTCAACTGAACAAGTTATGTGAAGCGTGTGTAATTACCAAACAAGTGAGAATGTCGTTCCCATGTCAATCAACATATAGAGTAGAGAATTCATTAGAACTCCTCCATGCCGACATATGTGGACCGATTTCACCATGTACTCTTGCTGAAAACAAGTACTTTCTATTGATCATTAATGAGTCCACAAGATGGATGTGGTTGTGTATATTGGATGCAAAAAGTGACGCATTTGAAGGATTCAAGAAATTCAAACTCTTAATGAAGAATAAGACGAAGTACAAGATTAGAATGCTCCAGATGGATCGAGGTGGTGAGTTCTTATCTGCAGGGTTCACCCAATTTTGCAAAAACGAAGGAATCAAATGACATCTCATTGCAACAAAATCGCATTGTAGAGTGTCGTAACTGCACCGTAATGGAGATGACGAGATCACTCCTCAAAAGCATGCACATGCCTGCAAGATTTTGAGGAGAAGCGGTGAGACACGCGGTTTATTTGTTAAACTGTCTTCCAATGAAGACCTTTAGGTCTGATTAGAGTCAAGAAATGTTTTGAAGTAAAGGGAATTTTTTTTTTTCAAACTTGATGAGCATATCACTGGGAAGGGGTTGTAATTAAAAAAAAAAAAGAGGCAAATTTTTGTGATCATATTTGTAAGCGCAGCTTGAGAATAAGGTGTTTTTGAAGGCCCGAGTAATGTTACATACCTAGATTAGTATAGGGTAGGAGTATAAGGTATATTCCTTTTAAGTGTTCTTGAGTTTCCTTTTTACTTATTTGTTCTTTATTTAATTGTAATTTTGTGGAAGATATCAATAAACCTAGACATTATATCAGTGTTCTGTCATCATCTTGAGGCCATTCCAATTAAAGAAAAATTTAGCAGCCCGAGAGCCCCATGGCATGCTATACAACAAAGGCCTCGATTGGTTTGAGAGTAAGATTTAAATGGGAAATCAATAATAGAGAAGATTTATCATTGTGGCATGGTAACTAGTGTGAAATCAGTCCCTTTTCTCTCAAAGCTCCTAGACTTTTTCACATTTACAAAAGTGAAAAATGGCTCGATAAAACAAGTTTGGGACTTCAGGACAAATTCTTGGGACTTTAGTCGAAGAAGACCACTGAATGAAAGAGAAAGATCTAGTTGGCAGCTGATCAAAAGACGCCCTTCCTGCTGTTTTTCCAGATAAGGGTCCAAGTAGAC
This sequence comes from Cucumis sativus, assembly GCF_000004075.3. Taxonomy (NCBI): domain Eukaryota; kingdom Viridiplantae; phylum Streptophyta; class Magnoliopsida; order Cucurbitales; family Cucurbitaceae; genus Cucumis; species Cucumis sativus. The sequence goes on from NC_026658.2 coordinate 19,883,410, forward strand.
CATAATATTGCATCTGTCAAACATTCACTTTATGTTGATTATGTGTGTGATTATCAGAGCTTTGATCCTTTGTTGTTCACAACTTTATGGAGCTCGCCTATTCTAAGAAAATGTAAATTCTTCTTGTGGATGATCGTACATGAAAAAATCAACACTATGGAAGTCATCCATGGAAAGTATATCCAAAAACAAATATGCTTAAATATGAACTGGTGTATTCTTTGCAAATCCCACAACGAGGACATGAATCACATCTTCATCCACTGTGAGAAATCAAAACTTCTATAGGAGAAAATACACAGACAAACTGGATGGCAGCCCCCAGATGGCAATGTTAAAGCCCTATGCCAAACTCTATGTTATGCATGCAAAACTGATAACCATGAAAACATAATCCTCTTCAATGTAGAAGCAACTCTTATGTGGACAATTTGGCTGGATAGAAACAATCAGTTGTTCAACAATAAACAGATGAACAACGATAATTCTTGGGAAAACATTGTAATCTCATAGGATTATGAATCAAGTAGGCACCTGATAGACCACCAATTGTAATACAATATAGCAGAAGAAATATATGTGGAATTGCACATGCACAGACGATGGAAGTGGAGGAAATGGAAATCACCTTAGTGGGAATCACAGTTAGTTACATGGAGGGAGGTTAAAAGGGAGAGATGGAAGGAAAGATGGGGGGTGGTTAATCAGTTTGTGGAAGGGGAGGGGCTGTATTTTTGGAGAGCAAAATTACAAAAGTTGTTCAGTTACTTTAATTTTAGAAAGTGTTTTCCATTATCGTAAATTACTTTTGATTTGAGTGTTTTATTTTGAACTTGGTTATTGTCTGTAATAGTACTTGTTTGTTTTGTGTTTTCAAGACTGGTTTGAGTATTGTATTCTATAATAGTTTGGTTGCTTAATGAACAAATAAGAACCATTACTTGGTGTTCTATCAGCACCTTTTATTAAAAAATTACCGTCTCTCAACAATCTTGCTCAACTTAGCAACTTTCCTAGCCTGATTTCTCTGTATCTGATATAGGCTTGGCTCGTGCCCTTTAACTTTCTTGTTACTTACTTATTAATAAAATTAGAGGTATATATAGTGACTTATTAAAGCTATCTCCATTTGGAAAAGCAAAGCTAGCTATATCCCATCGTTTCTTCTCCTCAGAAAACGGATGATTGACTCTGGTTCACCAGTAGTTTGTTAAGCCTACATTCACTTACGAGTATAAGGAGAACAATTTATCATAGAGAGAATAATTTGAATTATGTAAAGACGCTCCAAGATTACAAATTTTATATGATGTGAGTCAAAATCGTCAATAACATAAATATAAAAAATTTGGAGACCTATTTATCTTAGCTAGCGACCTTTTCTCTAGTAGTCCCTTTGTATGTGCTCTTAATTGGCAAGCTTTTCTTTAGCTCATTGGTATGTATCAACAAATAGCTCTTTGTACCTATATTTTGAATGAAATGCATCATATTCGGGGCATGATGAGGGTGTTTGGGAGTTATATGAACCTAGTTGAGATATCACGGTACAACTAAGGGTCTTACTAATCGCATCTTGGTCAAAAAGCCAAGACATTGCAACACTAATTTGTGTTATGTTTTTGTGTTGTCAATTTGTTATATAGTTATACCCGTTGCATTCAATACCAAATACAAGGGTTGGTTCTACAACATACTCAGCACCAGAGGTTCTAGTAGAAGGACAGTATAATGGAAAGGTATTTGTGATAATCAAATTGCAATTACCTTATTGGAAAGTCTGCTACTAAATACTTTTAGCTTTGTTTCAAGATACAATTAATATGTACATTGTGATCTCCTTCTGCATATGTTTTTTAGATAGCGGATGTATGGTCATGTGGGGTTACTCTCTATGTTATGTTGTTCGGCTCATATCCTTTTGAAGATCCAAACGATCCTAAAAACATTCGAAAAACTATTAAGGTACTTCCAGCTTACTGCATACTAATTATTACAATAAAGTCATCATATCTTTCTCACTTCTCATTGTTCTTCTGCAGCGAATAATGCATATAGATTATAAAATACCAGAGAATATTAAAATATCTGAAGATTGTCGTGACCTACTCTCTCACATCTTTGTTGTAGATCCCTCGATGGTATACTTTTCTATGACGAACTAATATATTTTTCTCATTTTCTCATTTTTTGTTTTTAAATCCAAAAATTTCTTCATTTTATTTTAAATGACATAGTTAAATAACTAAAAATATGACAACTTTTTGTTTGTTGTTCGTAGTACAATCTCCTTATTTCTTTTCAAATTTTACCTTCATTAAGGTGTTGGGATATACTGCTTCTCTTCAATAATGTAATTCTTACAATCTCGACATGATATGATAGAGAATTCCACTGCAAGAAATTAAAAGTCACCCATGGTTCGAAAAGAAACTGGCATGGGAATTGAGAAAAGAAATCCAAGCCCTCTTTTATATGAGGAACATTCCAACCTTCTCTCATCAAAGTGTTGAAGAAATCATGAAGGTCGTGGGGGAGGCGAAGAAGAAACTGCCCTCATCATCGACAACCATCGTGGACTACAACTCAGAAACTGAAAAGGAAGAAGAGACCAATACGGAAGAAAATGAGGAAGATGAAGAAGCTATGTCTGAATGAAACCGGAGTCGACAACTTCATGAGTTTTCTTTCAAAGAACATTTTCATAGACGAACATACTCGGTTGGCCGTTTATGCTTCTGCAGAAAATCTTGTTAGATGTATTCTAATGCTATTTAAAATATTTTTTGATTAAGGGTTGGGATTCCGTACTCGTAAATTGTTGACACTTGATTGGAAATGTACGAATATTATAAATTGTATTATATCGTATATATATTAAAGTGTTGGCTACTTTTTTCTATATGGGTGTCAATATTATAAATTCAAAATTGTCATTCTCAGCTACATTATTGTCATTCAAATGGTTCGTGTAATGGTGGAGCGGCAAGGAGAACAAGAAAAAATGGTAGTAAATTGAGAAATTTGCAACAAAAAATAAATGACATAATAAATGAATTTGTGACAGTTATTAATTGTTGTCAATCTAAAAACGAGGACAGTTGTTTAATAAAATAAATTGTCACGATTGCCCTATATGTGACAGGAAAAAAATGTCGTCAATAGCAAAAGAATGACATTTTTATACAAAAGAATTGTCGCGATTAACATATTCATGACAATTAAAAAATGTCACAATAAATGAATTCACGACATTTATTTAACCGTCGTTAATACACAAATGATGATAGTTGTTTTTGTCATAAAATAAAATATGACAGTTATTTGACGTCGTTGAATTCTGATTAACGACATTTATTTCATGTCATAAAATAACTTATTGTGACAGTTTTTAAAAACTGTCATCGAAGGACTTTCCATGACTCCCGCTTCTATGACTGAAAATAACTGTCGTGATTTTTGTTTAAGACAGTAAATAACTGTCGTCGTAGACCACTTTTCTACTAATGAAATGAAATTCATGTCACATCATGAAATATAGTTACGTTGATTATCATTTATATTATTGATGTTGGTTGGTATTGTATACAAAAATATTAAATAATTATGGTTCTCCCATGGTTAAAAGGGTAAAATATTATATTAATAGATTTTTAAGTTCTAAATGATCGATTTGCAAGTCTATGCTACAAATTAATTCTGTACTGTCACTTGTTATTCTGTTATATATTAAATAATTCTACGTAGTTGGACTTGTTTTTGTGTTTCCTTAATTGTTTCTATTCTTCTAATGGTTTATGAAAGAAAACAACATTATGGTGGAGGGTGTTTTTTAATTTATTTTTACTTGTTTATACTTGGTAAAGTGATATTTGGTTGATAATATTGATGAGCACTATAAGAATTTTGGTCTCTGTCGATGCGGAAAAATGTGGGCAAATCTTAAGGAAAACGTGGTAGAGCTTTTGTGTGGACGTTATTTTTGTCTGGGCACACTTCGTTGCTGAAATCCCGTATCTTTTCATTTGCCCACGTTGTTGGCGTTATGTCGGTAGAATTGTCCACGCCAATTAAATTCATGGGCAGAAAAGATATTTCCACCTACAAAACGAACATCGAAAGATAGTGAAGGAAATAGTAGACATGCACAACGGAAAAAAGGAACAAACTTTACTCTAATTGCAACTAAACAAAATTTAGTAATCAACATGCAAAATAACCCTAATATAAATAAAGATGAGGTTAATAGAAAAACTTACCTTTAAGCTTTTCTTCTCTTGTATTCTCTTCACGAATTTGAAGTCGGGACTACTACTAGAGTTTACCCGCTATTCTCCAGACTTGAAATCGAGTTGTGGGACTCAAAATGGTAGAGAAAATAGAGAGATGATATCGTTTGGAGGAACCTAACCTTTAGATCTTTTGTTCAGAGTAAAAAATAAAAGAGTTCTTGGTTTTATTTTGTAATTCTCAATTACAAAATTAATTTTCAATTTAAAATCTGAGAGTCCTTTCACCTTTGCATAAAACCACTTTACAAGCAAACTACATGCAAAATCTTCCCTATCTCACCACTTGACCATTGTTAGCGAGGTATGTGTCTTGCATGCAATAAGCCACTTCCATATCACATGCAAGTGATAAGCTTGTCAAATCTCAACAAGTGTTATTATTTAAATTAGTCTAAGGGCAATATGGTAATTTAACATTTAAATCAAATTCAAAGTTCGACTCTTTCAAGTCCAAAGTCAACATTTTGACTTTTTACCATTTTGTCTGTCTTGACTAATGTCAACTTTTCGAGCATGAATCTGCATTCATTTCTTCGAAATTCAAATCACATTTGAATATAAAGTCGGTCAAAGTTTGACTTTTCAAAATCAAAAGTCAACATTTTGACTTTTCACAACTTTGAGCATTGCCATCAATTATGTGCTTCCGAATATGAATCCATTTTTATATTTTTAATATTTAAATCATATTTAAACATGAACCTCTATCTTAAGGTTATAATCGACGACTATATCAAATATATTCATCGATTTCTATCTCTTTACCTAATTCGAACAATTTGAATTATTTCATCATAATGTTCTAAGTTGATTCCTTGTCAGCTAGCGAGGGAATCTAATGGACTCCAACGGTTCAAGATTAACTAGCTAAACTATTTTAGACTGAGTTAATCATCCTTCGTTAACTAACGGTTCATTCCACTAAATGTCGTAGTTGCACTCCTCTCACACTATAGATATATTTGTGTCCATGTGATATAACCATGATAAGCACAATTTAATCTTTCACAGATTGTTTGTAATCTCGGTTGGGTTAAAGTACCATTTTACCCTCGAGACTACATCTTGCTCCTTAAGTTTCATTGATCCACTATTGAACAATATTTGGTTTAAAGTCCAACCTTTAAACTGAATTCCTCTCAGGCGAATGAGAGGGTGGGGTCCCTTGTTCAAGACTTGGATTCAGTCATTAAGGGAATAACCTGTCTACTATCCCTAGAGCAGGTAGGAGCGAATTTCGTCTTGCACCCTATGTTCCTAGTTATCCACTCGGTTTTACCCCTTAAATGGGAAGCTTATTGAACCAACGCCATTAAGTTGCCCTCACCAATGCAGACCTAAAGATAATTTCGTGTGAACAAAAGTTCATAGTTAGCTTAGGATTAGGATTAAGTTACATTGGATATGATCTATAAACGAAATAGTCAATTTTATTAAAATTAATGGTGCTATAACTTAAAAGTGACTATTTCTATGGTTCCAGTCTTATGTAAACTCTGTATATAGGATACCCCCATTTCCATGTCTCTACATGAACGATTTAGGATCACATCGTTTATACTTAACTATAAAGCGGGTTGCATCCATAGTGTTCCCATAATAAGGTGTTCAACTATGTTCGTATACTATACACTATTTAAGCTATATATTCGAACTTGATCCATGCTTATGTCTTTACATAAAGTTCAAGTTTACTCAATAATATCCTTGGGTCCTTAGTTTATTGGTTTTAACATTATAGTATAAATAACGACTTTCTTGAATAGAATATGATTAACAAACTACGAGTTTTAGGACATAAATTCCGACAGAAAGATCTTTTTATCCACAATCATCGTCACCTCAACAAAAATAGAATTTCTACCCACGTTTTTTTCGTGGACAGAAACTGTTTCTACTAACGAAAATATTTTTGTCAGCAAAAAGAAAAAACTTCTCCCAAGCTAAAATAAATAAATAAATAAACATATATATATATATATATATATGCATGTGTCAAATACTTTTTTTGGATAGAAATTTGATTGTTGGCCACGAATGATGTATCGACAGATAATATTTGTTTCTTTTTTGTCCATGCATAAAACGTCACTAGAACTTTCTAACGGCCAAAATATTTCTAGCAACACAAAAAACGTGGCAAAAAATGATTTTAATTTTTTCACAATATTTATTATTAATGTTTTATGCTTCTAGATTAATTTTTAAATATATAATGAATTTTGTGGCTAGAACAAAATATATCGAACATTGCAACAAAAATTTAAAAATAAAAAAATGTTCAACCATTAATACTTTGGTCAAAATATAACAAGGGTTTTTCGAAAAATATAACAAACTAGTAATTGTGTAGACCAATTTAAAAAACGAAAAAGGTTTTGAAAATATTTACACTGTGTAGAACAATTTAAAAAATAAATAGTTGGCTCAATTTCATGTTTGCGTTGTACAAGTTTTCCTATTGCTTGTGAAGTGTAAGCGAAACAAAAGGTTTTTTCGGATGAGCTAGGGTCGAACACAGGGAATTGATATCAAAGCTTAGTTCTAGGGTTTATCTATCAATTGGGCGTTATGACATAAATAAAAGAATACAAAAGAATGTTAAGGATAAACTAATACTACCTATTTACACCTAGAGACTCATGCAAACGGGATAACTTATGGTAAGATATGGAGATGTGAACTAACTTGTATGCGAGAAAGAGTGAAGGAATGTCCATGCATTACAAGACGATTAAGCACTGTAAGAACCCTGATGCGATACATTTCTCTTAACTAGATTATAATTAAGGCGTGCTCCTCTCAAAGTCATTGAACACCATACATGGTCACCTGTCGGGATCCATATGACTAATCTTGATTAAGTGAAATATGTCAGAAGAATATTCACTTATAAGACTTATAGAGAGCTTCACATTTAAGAACAATAACCTCTCAACACATAGAGTCCACACTTATTCACCTTTCGGGATATAATGAGTGAAGTCATCTCATAAAAGTCGAGAAAATTCTTCCTTATGCGTGTTAGCCACGTCCTTGTTACTTTCCCTCTCAAGCAGTTGGCTACATACACTGACCAAGTGTGGAATGCAACTCGACTAATGTGATAAGAGTTATAAGCTAGACTCCTTATCAGTAACTCTTTACAAACTTAAAGTACATATAACTCATAGATAGATGAAAAGTAAAGAAATGCCAGATTGAAAAGGTATGAATGTGTAATATATTAAAGTATGTAGGCCTTTGACCATTGTACAATATGAAAAATATATATTACACAATGAATACAAAAATGAAAAGAAAAAATAAAAAATAATACAAGTTAGGGGAGAAATGGAGGGTGGATTCCTTCCTACTTAGATTTTAACCTTTACACTTTATAATCTAATCGGAGAAGAGGAAGAAAGGTTCTTTGCAGACGGTGGGAAGGTTGTTTCTCCCATCTCTCTCTAGGGTTTGGCCGATCCGTTCAGAAATTTGGTCATTCAAGCCTCTCCAGGCTCTCTTTGAATAGTGTAGCAAGGGGCTTTTTATAGACACTTTTGGGCGAGAAATTGTCTTTCCAGTTGCGTGTACGCCAAAAGCAATCTATGCATACAGGGTCACGTCACCCAAACTACTACTTTTGTCTTCTAGCGAACTATCTCTCACCTTCTGGTACATCCTTTTGGTCAAGTTTCTTTCACACGAGAGTCTTTGCAAATCACTAACTTCCTCTTTTTGTTTACAATTCTACGTTAAAGCATTAAAATGCGGTAAAGCAAGCATGAAAACTTATACAAAGTGTATTTTTGAATATTTATGTATTCTCAATATAAATTACGCGTTTTGATATATTTCTTCTACATCTTGACCTCGTAACTCTATAAAAGAGGCTACAACAACTTATATATCTACAAATTATCAATACACGATTGTGTAGTTTTTTTTAACGATGAAAAAAAATGTTCAGTTTTAGATCAAATGTCTATTTCAGAAAGTTAACTAAAATTAAAAATAAAAAAGGTAATCAAATGACAATCAGAAGGTAATCAAGTGATACTATCTTAGTATTTTTGTCATTGTGGTTAAGCTTCCAAGGATCATTTTTCATAGTGGCAATGAGATGTTAGACAATGTTATGTAGATTACAAAAATGAAGAATAAACATAAAATGCATAGAAATTAACAAAAATAAATGTAAGGTAGTCAAATGACAATCATAATGTAATAGAAAAAAGCCTTAGCAATTGACAAAAAAAATGAGAGGTAATTATATGGTAATATGATGGTAATTAGAAACTACACATAATAATTGACAAAAGAGGGAAGATAATGAGATGATTATTGATAAACTACTTAGTAATTATAAAAAAAAGGTTAGCAGATAGTAAAGGATATCATATTAAATTAAATAAAAATCAGATGATAAATTAGTATGATTAACGATTAGATAATAATGTACATCAAATAACAATCAGACAATAATCAAACAATAATCAAATAGTAATCGATATCATTGATAATTAGTGGTAATAAGATGACAATCATACGGTAATAAAATGTAGTTACACATTTTTAACTACGAGGGAATTTGGTCATTTGAAAATTTCAATTGGACTGGTCTTGCTAATTTGCCATTTCTACAAAATTTAAAATGTTAGGTCATCAAACTTTAATTTTCATTTTATATTTTGCCACGAAGGAAACACCCAAATTAATAATAGGAAGAGAAGAAGAAAAAAGTGGTGAAGGGGAAGAATGTATCTTGCAATATTAAAAAACAAAGAAAGGACAAAGATGAGATTTAAGAAAAAAAAGAATGGCATGTGAAGTACACCAATTAGTAGCAGGTATGAGAGCATTAATGTCACATCCACGAGGACAAATGATTGCTTGGTGCGTTTTTAAAGATGCAAGCACCAACAGCATTTGATATTTACAAAAACAAAAGTTCATTAAGAAAAAAGAACCCCAACAGAAACCATATTATTTGAAGGGGAAATAAAGAGGGCTGTGTAAGAGTAGTTGACTTCAGATCTGATCGCCAAATCCTGTTTCAATTCCTTCATTGCTACAGAGAATTTTGTAGAAATGGAGAAGTATGAAATTATTAAGGATTTGGGTGCTGGAAGTTTTGGTGTTACTAAACTTTGTAAGCATAAGCAAACCAAAGAGCTTGTGGCCGTCAAGTTCATACAACGTGGTCCTACGGTCTTATTTATATTTCTATTTCTTCATTCATTAATTCTTTCCATTTACATTTCCAATCATCTTTGTTTCTCATCCTTTATTGAACTTCACAGATCGATGCAAATGTGGAAAGGGAGATACTAAACCATCGATCGCTTAGGCATCCGAATGTAGTTCGTTTTAAGGAGGCAAGTTTCTTTTTTACTTCCAAGTTTGGTTCTCATTAGTGAGAGATTAGTAAAAATTACATCAAGTTTTAGATTAGTTAAGAAATAGAGGCCCAAATTATGAATGATGAAATTGAAGTTGGAGGTTGGTTTCAAATTATTTGTAGGTTCTTTTAACCACAACCCATTTGGCTTTGGCGATGGAATATGCTTCTGGGGGAGAACTTTTCCAAAGAGTGTAATTGGGGTCGTTTTGGAGAAGATGAGGTTTACTATCTATCTATACTCTCTCTCTCTCTGTCTGTTTCTCATATACTATAAATTATTAGCTTTATTCTTAAAGCGTTTCCTTGGTGCCAGTTTGGTAAAGATCACTTGAATACTTCACCAAAATTTGCAAATTTAACTAACAATTAAGCTTAAGGTTTGGAAATATATATACAAAACATTTAGATGGAAGTTTATAAGTTACTGATACACTGTATTGCTAGTAGACTCCTATCAGCTATATGATTTGTGTCTAATAAAGTTTACTATATTTGCAATATTTTCTAAAAGTGTTCTTATACACTTCATTATTATCACTCCTAACAGTGTACAACACTGCAATTATTCTTTTTAGAATTTAAAAACATAAGTTTTCTTTCAACCCTATCAGTCCCCTATTTATTTTAAAAGACAAATACCTTGCATTCAAAATAACCATCAGTCTCCTACTTTTAAGCTCATAAATTGAGCTATTAATTATACAACATAATCAACTACACACCATATAGCTTTGTAATTGCACCAAGTAGGAAGGCATATGTGTATTATCGACAACATAAGCAGAAGTATATACATATATATCATCATTTAGTACTTAAAGTCATTAGCCCAATTCGGTTCATGCTTCTTCACTCATTTCAAACAAAGTATAAAACTGAACAAAAACTAGCTAGAAATAGAATGCATGACTTGTATAATATAAATACTTGTGAACTGATATTATTGCTAAAGAATTACAACAAAATATAAATACTCACCTTTGACAAATCATTTCAAGACATTTCAGTAGTTTCATAATTAACCAATTCTAACTAAAATGACAGTACTAATATAGCCCAATAAACATCCTTTCACCTCCAAATTTCTTTACGTTTTTCTTCTTTTACCAATATTTTAAGAAGCAATGTGAAGTTTTGGTGAAGGACTAACCTCTTTTGTTTGAGAAAAAATGAAAACTGTGGTAAAGAATTGAGAGAAAACAAATACATATTTGAAAAAATTAACATTGGGAGTCAAAGGGTCGTTAAGATCAGTTATTGATGGGCCCAACAACCAAAGATAAGAATTGATAGGATTTTGAGATTGTTTAAGTGCTCATTTGATCTAATTTGTTACAGGCAAGATATTTTTTTCAGCAGCTAATTTCAGGAGTCAATTACATTCATTCAATGGTAGGGATAAAAAATCATATATATACTACAGCTCATATGGTATGTTGTTTAAAAAGGTTATACCATGTTATTGTTTAACACAAAATGTGCTTTATGCAGCAAATATGCCATAGAGCTTTGAAGTTAGACAATATCCTTTTAGATGGAAGGAAATCCCCACGCTTGAAGAGATGTGATTTTGGCTACTCCAAGGTCTTCTACAATCTTTTTTATTAATTTGCTCATTTCAAATGAACATATTCTAATGTTCGAGATGTTAAGAGTCCCACGTTGAGAAAAGGAAGGAAATTTACACTCCAAGCTACTTCTTTAATTACCAATTGATTTTTAGATGAAAACTCATACTATCTAACATGCAAAGAAGTATCATCTGTAGGAGGCATGTTGAGGATGTTAAGAGTCTCGTGTTGGAAAAATCTATAAAAATTTTGGTTGTGCAACATACTACTAAGCCTTAAATGACTTCTTGTTTAAAAATGTTATACCATATTTTGTTTGACTAAATACTTTATGCAGAAAATATGTCATAATAGAGATTTGATGGTAGACAATATCCATTTAGATGGAAGTCCAACTCCGCAGTTGAAAAAGTGTGATTTTGGCTTCTCCAAGGTCTTTGAATAAGAGAATTTTATTACTTTGCTCAATAATCGATACTTATGTTCTTATGCTCATGCTCTTGTATTGTCCAATTGGTGTGAGTAGGTGCATTCAAAACCAAATACAAATGTTGGTTCTGCAACATACGCAGCACCAGAGGTTATATCTCATGGGCAGTATGATGGAAAGGTGGTCATATGCACTCTATGAACAATTCAAAAATGGGTTCTCTTACTTCAAATTTTGAAATGGTTTATTTTTAGTAAGATCTTGTCGTGGCATTCTATTGTAGATGGCAGATGTATGGTCATGTGGAGTTACTCTTTATGTTATGTTGGTCGCTGCATATCCTTTTGAAGACCTAAACGATAATAAGAACTTTCAGAAAACTATTAAGGTTCATTACTTTCCTTGTTGTATACTTATTTCAGTTGAGCGCCCATCATCTTTTTCTCACTTCTGTTTTGTTCTTCTGCAGCGAAAGATGTCTGGACGCTACAAAATACCAGACCATATTCGTATATCTCGAGATTGTCAACACCTACTCTCTTGCATCTTTGTCCGAAATCCCTCGAAGGTATCTTTTCTGTGACAAACTAGCTAATTCGTTATTTAAATTTCTCTCATTCCATATATAATTTTTTTTTTCCTCAACTTGTTTGATATATTCTAAATTGAAACTTCTGAAATGGTAACATGATGGTATAGGTACTTCCATCAGCCTTGATAGATCCTACCTAATGCAAATCTATTGAAATTTCGGAAGCCAAAATATAAAATTATACTCATTTTCATCTGACACTGTACAGTAAAAGAAAGGGTTGTTTTCGAATAGAGTCAGATGAACAAAAATTATATATCACATGTATGATAGACTATGACAAACTATATGTATATACTGCAGTCTTTCACAAAGACATTGCGATAGTTTACTATATTTGCAGCCGTTTTGTAATTTAAAGTAATTTTTCAAAAGATGAAAAATAACAATAGAAAAAGCTATATTAGGAGAAAATTTTAGTTTGTAAAACGCAACAAAGTCCCCTTCTTTCTTTTGAAGCTTCTTTTCGATGATGTTCTTACATTTTCAACAAAATACAACAACAGAGAATTTCAATAAAAGAGATCATAAGTCACCCATGGTTGCTGAAAAACTTGCAATGGGAACTGACAGAACCAGCCAAAGCAATCTATTACAAGAAGGATAATAATCCAACCTCGTCTCATCAAAGTGTGGAAGAAATCATGAAGATCGTGAGGGAGGCTAGAAAGCAGTTTGCCCAACCATCAAAACCCATCATGGGCTATTGGTCAGAAACTGAAGAGGATTACGAGACAGGGCTAGAAGAAGAAGAAGAAGAGGATTATTACGAGACTGGGCTGGAACAAGAGGAAGAAAATGAGTACATATGAAATGATGGTGAAAGAAATTGTAGATATATAAAAGACTTGATCATCATTTAAAAACACCACATATACCATAGAGTGGTTTGTTGTATTTCTTTATTAAGCTTTGTTGGTGTTATGTAAGTATCAAATAATTATGGTCCTCCAGTAGTTGTAAGCCTGTACAGTGTAATATCATCAACAAGCTTTAAGTTCTAAAAAGGTAAATATGTTTATATATTAGTAGTTGACGAATCTTGAAGTTCAAATTACAAATTACATTCTCTATTGTGACTTGTTTTTGTGTTAATTTAATACAATGTACTTGGACTTTTTTATTTTTATATTCTTGTAATGCTTTTTAAGAGCATAAGAGCATTATTGTGGAAAATATTTAATAGATGAAAAATTGCAGTGAGTCAAAAATTAAGAATAAAATTTTTGAAGTGTCAAACACTTCTAATTTCCTTCTTTCTTGTAAACACGTGAAATTTTTTGTTTTATCAAAATTTGTATCAAGTTATATATATCAAGGATATCAAGTGGATCAAGTACATGTATTGTGTGCATCGTGTGTGTCAAACGTCTATTAAGTGTATCAAATGTGTACATACTTTTTTTACACTTTATGGGTTTGACCGGTGTTTTTGCTATTTTTCCAAACGTAGTATGTCTGAGTTATGGGCCTAATAACTTTAATACTTATTTTGTTAAATCTAAAAGAATTAACTCTTAATATAATTCACCTCCACATTTTATTTTCTATTAAAATTTGCAATGATTGAACTGGTATAAAATTATAAATATTGAAATCATAAAATGCCCAAAAATATATATGTTCATTAACGAACCAGAAGTTGTCAAAGCGTTCGACTGAGTCAAATATTCGTTTCTCATAGCACCATAAAAGTGCTATGTTTTCTAGGTTAAATTACCTGAGATAGTTGTAGTTATGCATCAAATCTATTATTTTTTATAAATATTGATCTAGAGAAGCAAATGAGTCCAACAAAGTAAAAATGACTCAACTCCAAGCTAAAACGAGCTAAATTTACCAAACTAATCAAAAATACAAAATAACAACTTTTCCTTTGTCGGCTCTACGTGCAGTGTAAACCCTGGACCTTAGATACTTGAGTCTTTTAAGAAGTTGGAAGGATATGTTTAGGTTGGAATTAAGATTGAGAAAGTAACTCAAAGAGGGTAATTGTAAGTGTGTCATGGTTGGTGAAAGAAGAAAAGTCATGTTCAAGGTTGTTAAGATGTTAATATTTATAGTTGTATGATTGAAGGAAGCCAAGTAATGAAAAGTTTAGGGACCAGCCATTAGGTTGTGAAAAGAATTTGGCAAGTGAAATTTTGTCTTTTAAGTCCATGAGGTAGGCGAGATGGGCTTCGTAGGAGGCGAAAAAGAAGGATGAAAACCCCCCAAAGACATGACTAGGCGGCTAAGGCATATGATGTGTTCATTTAGGCGTGAAAACCTCTAAAGAGAGTGTTGGTGATATATAATTAAATTTGCTTTCAACCATTAGCTTAAGCTTTTGGATGAATTGGTGGTTTAATATGGTATCAGAGCAGTTTAACTCCCTGCATTGTCGTTTCCTCCTCAATTAAAATCAATTTCCACTTGTTGGGCCTTTCAAATATTTCAAGCTTATCCTTTTGGATGAATGGGTGGTTTAATAGAGAGTAACTTGTAAATGCACCTAGGCGAGAAGAAGTTTGGCTTGAAGAGACTGGTAGGCTAAGTGTTGTTGAAAGAAAGGCCTAGGCGTTGAAGCTAGGGCAGGCACATGTGTGCAAGGAAGGCTTGTGAATGTTGAAGAAGTTTGGCTTGAAGAGACTGGTAGGCTAAGTGTTGTTGAAAGAAAGGCCTAGGCGTTGAAGCTAGGGCAGGCACATGTGTGCAAGGAAGGCTTGTGAATGTTGAGAATGGCTCTGCTACGTCTTCCTTGTTCTTCATCTTCATCTTCCTCGTTCCTTTTCTTTCTCACACCTCTCTGTAGTCCGAAAATTCCATTTTATCCCATCAATGGCGACTCCAAACTCTCTATTTTCCACTTTTCTTTCAACTTCCATCAACCACAATCCTTTGTTTTCAACTAGGACTAATAGAACCAGCAAGTTTGTTTTGCAGTTTGCCACAACCTCCAATGCCTTCTCTGATACAAATTAATTTAGAGAGAGAAAGAGAATATTTTAGAAAGAAAAAGAAAGAGAGAGATTGCTGGAAATAGGGTTTAGGGTGTGAATGAGAGTGTGTGAGAAGAAAATATATATAAGGGTAAAATGGAAATACGAAAATAGTTAAAATGAAGTTTGATCTTGGCTATTTTTACAATATTTAAGAAAAACACAAGCTCTCTTTTAAATTTTCATAGTAAGTTTGATATTTTTCTATAGTTTCCCAAATAATTATAACAAAACCCTACTTTTTCCATTCCCTTTTCCCCTAATAAACAAATATATATACAAAAAAGGGGTTGTTTAAAAAATATAACCAAACCGACAAAATATTTACCGTATATAGAAAAATTTTGAAAACGAAAAAAACTCACGATGAAAAATACAAAAAATGTCTCACTCAACACGTGATTAATTGGTCACACGTGCGCATGTAATTATTTTTCTAAACGATCATGATACACAATCATGTATGAAATGATACACAATCATGTAGTTCATTTTAACGATGGAAAAAATGTTTCGTATAATTCTTCTTCTAAACAATCATGATACATAATCCTTTAGTAAATTATACACGACCGTGTAGGAAATTATACACAATCATGTAGGAAATTATACACGATTGTGTAGTTCTTTTTAACAATGGAAAAAATGTTTCATGTAATTCTTCTTCTAAAGGATCATAATACGCAATCGTGTAGAAAATTTTACATGCGATCATACAAAAAATTATACATGATCGTATAGTTCTTTTTAACTATGAGAACAATAAAAGAAAGAAGGAAAATCTAGATATTTAAAGTGATATTTAAACAATCTTTATATTTTGGAAGAGGAGTTGTAAGAAACAATGAGAAGATGAAGAAAGAAAGAAAGAAAAATATTAATAAAAATAGAAGAAAGAAAATTTAGAAGAGGAGTTGAAGAAATCTGAAAGAGTAGATCAACAAATTGCAAAGAAAATGAAGAAAGAGAAGTGACGAATCATCCGCAATATCAAGAAAAATCTAAAATTTATGAAAAATTTCTATCAGTTTCATGATTTTTTTATTTTATTTTGCTTTCATAGCACATCATTTTTTTTTTCAAATCGACGAAGTGTAGTTATAGGGTACATGATATTTGAAAAAGTAGTACACAATTACGAATATGTGATGAAATTCATTTACAATTATACATATATTAAAGAAAAAGAAAGAGTTTATTTTTTAATCAATAAAACTGTAAAATGTCAAAATAGGTATAAGATGCACGTTAGGTTGGTTTAATAAAAAAAGGCTTTATAACGTAAACATTTTAATACACATTACTAAGTTCAAAATTATAAATATGTCTAACTTGTTAGTTAGTATAATGTATAGGCACAATACGTTCACAAATTTTCACATACACAATCGCTTTTACAAACTTGTTTTTCATAATGTATTAAAAAGAACCACAAAATGACTCACCCATTCAAAAATTTGTTCGACGAAACAAAAGATATAACTAAATAATGTTCACAATCTAAAAAACAATATTCTAATGCTTTTGGAAATTAGCAAATTCGCAAAATTATTTTCATTTGTATGTTTGTTACACAATTTTTTTCAACGAGCCCTTCCAAATTTTACTTGGGCAAAGTTATAGCTTCATGAACAAATTTTCAAAATCTATAAGCCTATAGTCAAAGTACGTGATTAGGTTAACCAATTTCATTTTGAACGAGTTCGTAAGGTTTCTTTCCAACAGGGTGTGGATATAACATTTCTTTTGGACAAACACGAATTTGCATCTACTATATGCGTTCATAACATCCCAACATCAGTTACTACTAATGTTGGAGTTGTTAAAGAATGACCCAAAAATGATACCCCATGTACTGACTAGGCATAGGATTATGTAGTTAGCGTATTTTCGCATGATTCATGCATCAGACCTAATGTGTTTGGAAAGTATGAGAACGAATCGAAGATGTTTCACCATTATTTGTCATCTACTTAGGACCATCGCTAGACTAACGTCGACAGAAGTTGTCGATGTTGAGGGGATGGTGGGGATGTTCCTCCACATACTTGCATATGAAGTGAAAAACCGTGTGATTTAAAGGGAATTCATGCGGTTGGGTGAGACAATTTAGCGTCATTTCAACATGGTGTTGCTTGCACTCATTCGCTTGCATGATTAGTTGTTCAAAACACCACAACCCACAAACAGTTGTAAGATCCAAAGATGGAGGTGGTTTGTGGTTTGTGTTTCTATCTACAACTACATACTTCAACCCATCGAACGTACTATCTGGTCATTAATTGACTTTTTTCTTGAACAAATATAATATTATGTGGGAAATTGTCAAAAATAGCAAATTGGACCAGACATTTACAAACATATAGCAAAATTTTCATATTTTATCAATAGTAGACATTGATAACCATTGATATTCTTCTATCAGTGACATTAATAAACAGTGTTAGAAGTCTATTAGTGACTATTATTGATAGAATCCAAAATTTTGCTATAATTTGTAAATATTTGTAAATATTTTAATCCTTAGACACTAGTATCATACCATCTACATACAACTCACTACTTAACCCCTGCTTTAGAATGAAAGTATCATGTTGGAATTTTGTCCTAAAACTCGTAGTTTGTAAATCATATTCTGTTCAATAAAGTTGTTATTGAGAAATTAAATATTATAATCTTAAATCCAATAAATCAAGTTCCAAGGCTATTTTTTGAATAAACTTGAACTTTATGTGTAAACATAAACGTGGATCAAGTTCGAGTATATAGCCTAAATAGTCTATAGTATATGAAATAAAGGTTGGGCGCCTTATTTAGAGAAACTATGGATGCGACCCACTTTGTAGTACAAACGATGTGATCCTAATCGTTCATGTAGAGACATGAAAGTGGGGGCATCCTATGTAAAATGTTTACATAAGACTGAACCATGAATTAGTCATTTTTACGTTATAACACCGTTTACTGTTTAAAACTGACTATCTCAATTATTGATGACCTAGGTAACTTAGTCTTAATCCTGAGTTAACTATGAACTCCTGTTCATACGAGATTATCCTTAGATCTGCATAGGTGAGGGCAGCTCATCACGTTGGCCCAATAAGCCTCCCATTTCAGGAGTAAGATCGGGTGGATAGCTGGGAACATAGGGTACAAGATGGAATTCACTCCTACCCGCTTTAGGGTTAGTAGATAGGTTGCTCTCTTAAGCACTGAATCCAAGTCTTGAACAAGGGGCCCCACCCTCTCATTGGCCCGAGAGGGATTAAGTTTATAGGTTGAACCTTAAACCAATTGTTCAATAGTGGATTAGTGGGACTTAAGGAGCAAGATGTAATCTTGGGGGTAAAACGGTATTTTGACCCAGCCAAGGTTACGAGCAACCTGTGAAGGATTAACTTACTGATTATGGTTTTATCAAATGGACACAAATATATCTATAGTGAGGGGAGTGCAACTACGGGACTTTAGTGGAATGACCCGTTAGTTAACGAATGTTGATTAACTCGGTTTAAAAGAGTTTAGCTAGTTAATCTTGAATCGTTGGAGCCCATGATCTATAGGTCCATTAGGTTCCTCTGCTAGCTCATATGGATTAAACTTAGAACAGTGTGATGAAATAAGTCGAATTGTTCGAATTGGGAGAAGAAAGGAAAACCGACATATACAGTGATATAGTCGTCGGTCTTCTAATTAGAAATAGAGCTTTATGTTTTACATACTATAAGTATGAATGCGGATTCATACTAAGAAGCTCGGAATTGGTCAAAAATAGTAAAAAGTCAAAATGTTGACTTTTGACTTTGAAAAGTCAAACTTTGACCGGCCTTATATTCAAATGTGATTTGAATTTTGGAAAAATGAATGCGGATTCATGCTCGGGAGGTTGGAATTAGTCAAGACGGACAAAATGGTAAAAAGTCAAAATATTGACTTTTGACTTAGAAAAGTCAAAGTTTGACTTTTGACTAGAAAATCTAATGACCATTTTACCCTTGGACTAAGTTAGTGGGAAAATCCAACATTTTGTTGGATAATCCCACTAACTCTTAGTGGGATATGTGGCTATATGAGATATAGACACCTAGCCCACTAAGTTCCACTAATTGTTAGTGGAATATTAGGTGTTGAGATTTGGCAATTGAATTGCATGCATTTTTGCATGTAATTAGGCTATAAATAGAGATGTTTTCAAATGTTGAAGGACTTTTGCCTCTCTTATCATTTTCATAATCTCAACAAAAGAAAAAAGAAAGCTTCCAATCTCATTTTATCTCCATTACTTTCTACACCAAAATTGGGTCCCACAACCCGGTTCTTTGTCTAGAGGATAGCAGTTGAGTACTAGTGGTGGTCTCGGGTAGAATTGGTAAGAAAACATCAAACCTTTTGAAAGCTTCAAAGGTAATACTTCTTAAAACCCTAATTTGATTAGTTTATGGTTAGATGTTAATTGTGGCAATTAGGGTAGAAATTCGATTCTTTTTCCACTGTGCATGACTTAGTTCTATCATATCAAACCTGATATACCACTGTCTTGGAGATTGTTTAAGTCCATAGATGAACTTGTGAATACGACAAACCATGTCTTCCTTACCCTTCACCATATAGCCCTTAAGTTGAGCCATGTAAATCATCTCCTCCAGTTCTCCATGAAGAAATGTTGTGGTGACGTCCATCTGTTCAATGAACATATCAAAGTGAACAACAATAAATAAAATTAATCTAATGGACGAATACCTCACCACCGGAGAAAAAATCTCATTAAAGTCAACTCCCTCCTTTTGAATGTAGCCTTTTGCTACCAACCTAGCCTTATATCTAGGCTTACTATTACCTCTTGTACCTGACTTGATTTTGTAAAGAGAACAACTCTGCCACCAAAGCATCCTTCGATTGTTTCTTAGAATCATATACGATTGCCTCTTCAAAAGTAAGAGTCTCTGCTTCAATACTATCAGCTGCGCAAGTAAGAGCATAAGCAACTAAGTCAGCGTAATCATACCTTATAGGAGCATGTCTTTCCCTCTGAACCCTGTCTTGAGTAAGCTGATAGTTCTGTAGGTCATTATTACTTGAGCTTTCTTCACTGTGAACGCCCTCATCAATTAAAGTCCTCTCATGTTGAGACTGTATACCATCATATTCAAACTGGTGTGTGGCCTTTGTTTGTGAAACTAGTGGTAACTGATCACTAGATACATCTAAGCCAACTGATGGTCGTACTTCTGAATCAACTCTAACCTTTGTCTCAACATGATCAATAGTCTTCTGCTTTTGTTGCTCTTTGACACAATACGACATTTATGTCTCATTAAAAGTTACATCTCTACTGATAATGCATTTATTTATCCCCTTCTGCAAGCACCAAAGTTTATAACCTTTGACACCCTAAGGATAACCAATAAACATGCATTTTAGTGCCCTCTTGTTCAACTTTCCATCTTTAACATGAGCATATGCTGAGCATTCGAACACTCTGAGATGATCTAAACTTGGAGCTTTACCTATCCATACCTCTTGAGGAGTCTTTAAGTCTAAAGTTGTAGAAGGACTCCTATTAATGAGATAACATACTGTTTGAGCAGCTTCCCCCCAAAATTTCAAGGGTAATGATGCATTAGCCAAGAGACACCTAGAAGGCATCTTCATAGGACCCCACAAATCTGAATGAACATAATCCAAAATACCTTTGGTCGTGTGCTTCCCTTTCCCAAACTTTACTCTGGTAGACTTTCCCATTATACAATGCTCATAAAATGGTAGTTCAACATCTTTAACTCCTCTCAACAAACCTTGTTGAGAAAGTGCTTGTTAACCTCTTTCACTCACATGAGCTAACCTTTTGTGCCATAACATAGACATATCTGTAACTTTGTCTGATGCAATAGCAGCACTGCCTGAAATTGCAGTACCTTCCAACACATACAAACCATTCCTCAAGTTTAACCAAAGAACCCTTGGTAACTTTCATAACTCCATTCTCAGATTTACAAGTATAACCTGATCTATCTAAATCACCAGTAGATATTAGACTACGTTTGAGTTTCGGAACATATCTAACATTAGTGAGGACTCTGATCATCCTGTCATGTGTTGCAATTCGGACTGAACCAATTCCCAACGCGGAACTGATGTCGAGACCCAAACTCAACACATCATCAGAGTACCGCAAATGTGCGTCGTTCACCGTCCTCTTCTCTTCGAATGTCGTTCACTGTCGTGCAAAAACTCATATGTTAAAGCTTCGCCGAACGCCTCTTTCTCTCCCTCACTCTCTTTCTGTCGTGAACTGTCGGCTGCCCCCTTTTCTTTTTGTCTAATTTAAAAAGACCTAAAGTAGAAGATGTAAACAATTATAAATTTGCCACAAAGGCAAATTACCACTCTACCCTTAACTTAAATCCCATTTTACTAACTCTTAAATACTTTTCATTTTTCTACAGCATGCTTTTAAAGATAAGATACGACAACTTACTTTCGGTGATATCTCTGAATCTACAACTCAATCTCCAATTTGGGACACCACCAGTCGGAGACCTTCCTATGCTCTAGGATGAGATTGGTTTGTGTGAACCAATTTGGATAGGAAAAGGTTTAGAGATATTTGAGAGAAAACCTTTTCCTATTATTATTTTATAAATTTAATTAAATAAAACTAAATTATTAATTATTTCTTCAATTAATTAATACCTAAGTTAAATATCTTATATTTAACTTAAATTAAATTTGAATCATATTCAAATATAAATTTATCTCATAATCAATAATTCTAATATGAATCAAAGTCACATTAAATTAATATTTGAGCTCATTCAAATATTTTATCTTTCATAAATTAATTTTGAATCATATCCAAAATTAAATTTATATAATAAAGTTTCGCAAACTTTATATTATAATGTATCACTATACATTAAACTAATTCCTAAAGTAAATTTGAACATTTCAAATTACAACCAATATAAATAAATCTCATTGTCCTTTACGAGCTAGGAAGGGGACCTAATGGACCTACATATCAGAAACTACAATGATTTGAGATTAATTGGCTAAACTCATTAACCACATTAATCAATATTCGTTATCTGTGTGTACACTCCACTAAAGACTCATAGCTGAACTCTTCTCACTATAGATATATTTATGTGTCCACGGATATAAACCAATAACAGTAAGTTAGTCCTTCATGAGTGTTTGTAACATCAGCTGGGTCAGTTTACCGTTTTACTCTTAGGTTACCTCTAATCCTTAAATATCAGTGCTCCTCCAATGAACAACTTGTTTATGGTCCTACCAATAAACAAAAACTCTTCTCGTGCCATAAAGAGGTTCAAGACATGGAGACACCATTTAAGGGAACACTTATCTACTTACCCTAAAGTAGGGAATGAGTGAATTCCATCTTGTGTAATTATGTTCCCAGCTCCCTACTCGATCTTGTCCCCAAAATGATAAGCTTATTTAGTCGGCGATCTGGCCATTATCATCCGTACAAATCAAAGGACAATCCCTCGCGAACATGAGTTCATAACACACTCAGGATTAAGACTAAGTTACCTAGGTCATCCTAGTGAAATAGAAACCTAACTAGTTATCGGAGTTACATCTAGTGGTTGCTATTTTGCAGTCCGATCTTATGCAAACTCATTGCATAAGATACCCTCACTCACATGTCAACTACACGAACGCGTTGGATCATTGCGTTTGTATCAAATACAAAGTGAGCCGTATTAATAGTTTTACGGCCAGGATAAGGTACCTAGCCTTATCCCTATACTATAGACCCTTTAATCTGATCTTGAACATTGATCCTTGTATGTCTCTAAATACTATTCATGACTCATTAAACAGCTTAGGATGTTGGTTTATTGGAATTTGGTTATTAAGACAAAACTAATAATTTAATCAATAACAATAAAGAGGTATAATTATAAAAGAGCTTATCATGGTCATTTCATTTTGAAACATGAAACTACAAGTTCAATGTTTATTAGAGTCCTCCTCGAGTCATTCAAAAAATCTTCTAGTCATTGTTATCCACACAAAATCCAGCACAAACCCGAAGTAGTGATGGAACAATATGTTCTACCAAAACCTTTAAAAAATGTGCATTCAACCATGATTAAGCCTTCTCATATGTTTGGTTCATCCTATGGCACCTCAACTAAGTATTTATATGAAAATGGCGATTTGAAGGGGATGATTATTCTAGGTGACACCAATTCAGACCAAAATGATCAATAAGCAACAACCAGTTGCATAAAAAGGAAAACATCTAGAAGGATTAAGATCTTCGGCCAAATTATTGTGTGAAAAGAGTTTTTGCAAAATACACTATCAAAATAAAGAAATAAATTGTTTCGATAATTTTCTTATGCTTTTCAAATATTGCTAGCTACACATGAACACCATTGCATCAATTTGCACAAATATAATGTTGAACTCTCTCAATTTCTTCTTCCAACACTCAATGTAGGGATAGTAAAGAGCTCCAAGGCCTTTGATTTTACCCAATTCACCGAACCTTTTAAGGTCTTTCATATTTTTAAAATTAAATTAATGCCTCCACAGTGCCTCGCAACAATATATTTTGACTATGCTTTGACAAAGAACTACAAAAATCACTTCTAATTTTTTTTTGAGGAACTTAATCGAGAGGACATAGGAGAAGAGAGTTGATACATCACACACATATATAGAGAAGGAAAAAAGAAAGAATGAAATACTAAAGTACCCATTGAGAAATGGCCTTAGGAATAGGTGGTGGTGGCGACCATAGGAGTTAGAGTGGGACGAAGGAGCTCTGCTTTGGAAGTGAAAATGCGCCAACACCTTGCGATCAGGCAAGGGTTTTAAGCAGTAAGTCCTCAGAGAAATCTTCTTTTGTACCCTCAATTTCTTCTTCTAGCGCTCAATGTAGGGATATGAATACAAATTTTTTCTTGATATCATATCAAATCCACCAAATTGAAAAATCAGGGCTTTCAGTATTGATGGATCGACCATATATCTATGAAGATAGCGATTGGTAATACATTCGACCGCCGTGGAACACCTACCGTCGTTCGTCGTGGGTCACCAACAGTCGTTCGAATAGGCGGTACAGGTTGGTGTGGGTCACTGAAGAACTTCTGTATGGTGGACCCTAACTTTTGTGGTCGTCGTAAATTGATGAGAAATATGGGGTTTTTGTGTGGCTGACCGAAAATAATAGACGGAGAGAAGGGATTTCTTTCATGGAGATGGAGAGAAAGGGGAAGAGAAAATTATAAATATATTTTATTTTAGTTTAATAAATTTTATTAAAATAAAATTATTTAATACTTTTACCTTTTATGATGACAAATAACTGTCACGAAAGGTAGAATCCGAAAACAACATTTTTTTCCACTAAAAACGCGTGTTTTGACATTTCGTGATAGTTTTTCTTTTCTCCTTTTTAATTTGAATTGTATCAACTGTCATAGAATGTCATTTTTTTTGTAGTGTTAGGACCATCGCTAGACTAACGTCGATGGAAGTCGTCGATGTTGAGGGGATGGTGGGGATGTTCCTTTACATACTTGCATATGAAGTGAAAACCCGTGTGATTCATAGGGAATTCATGCGGTCGGGTGAGACAATTTCGCGTCATTTCAACATGGTCTTGCTTGCACTCATTCACCTGCATGATGAGCTCTTAAAAAAACCACAACCAATGAAAACAGTTGTACAGATCCAAAGATGGAAGTGGTTTGATCCAAAGATGGAAGTGGTTTGTGGTTTGTGTTTCTATCTACAACTATATACTTCGGCCCATCGAACGTACGATATGGTCATTAATTGAATTTTTTCTTGAACAAATATAAAATTACGTGGAAAATTGTCAAAATTAGCAAATTTGACCAGACATTTACAAACATATAGCAAAATTTTCATATTCTATCAATAATAGACATTGATAACCATTGATATTCTTTTATCAGTGACAATAATAAATAGTGATAGAAGTCTATTAGTGACTATCATCGATAAAATCCAAAATTTTGCTATAACTTATAAATATTTTAATTTATCTTGCTATTTTTAAAAATGCTCAAAATTGTATTATGAATTATACAGAAGAGAGAAGTATAAATTTCAACAATGCAATATAAAGCTAAAAATAAAAGACCTGGTGGTGCACTTGAGACAACTAGACAATTTTTGTGATAGGTTTAATTTGTATAACTTTTAAAATTATGAACGATCTACGCGGATTAGTTATGAACCCAAATTGAGGACAAAGGTAGTTTAAGAACAACGATATGATAGTTGAATTTTCCATGTTTATACAATTCAATCTCTCTCTCTACTAACTTATTTAAATCACATAATACATCCGATATTCATAGAAAATCTCATAAACTTGAACCATCTCTTCAATTGTTATTTTTTTTGGTCCAATTAATTGTTCATTTTTGTTGAATGGCTTTCCAACATGATGTTGTTTTCTTCACATTCTTCTTCCTCATTGCCATGTCTTCTCCATTCAAAATCATGGCAACTACTAGAGGCATGCTTGATTTAGCACAACCTCCAACGACTCTGGAAGAATCTACCATTCGTAATTTTAGAGAATCTATTGCTGAAGTACCTGAATCATCGTCATCAATTTCCCTTCCTCCAACTTCTGACGAGTTTATTAGTTTTTGATCCCAATGGAATGGGTGCAAGGGCACCATTGCCTGCATCATTGTTAGATTGCAAGCCCAAAGGACCAATTGCATGGTCTGCTCCCAATCCCAAACACAACATGTTGGAATCAACTATATGTGCAACCACACACTAAAAAGTATAACACATTATTCATTTATTGTAATCTTTTATAATTTTTTTGTCCAATATGCTTGTAACATCTCAAGTGCAAGATTAATTCTTTTGGTATAAAGAAGCGTTAGTACATCTATCAACAAATCTTTTCGTATAGATAAATCTTTTCGTATAGATAAATTTTTTCGTATTAAATATCTATCCAAGCTATGGTGG
Source organism: Cucumis sativus (assembly GCF_000004075.3). Taxonomy (NCBI): domain Eukaryota; kingdom Viridiplantae; phylum Streptophyta; class Magnoliopsida; order Cucurbitales; family Cucurbitaceae; genus Cucumis; species Cucumis sativus. The sequence goes on from NC_026658.2 coordinate 19,909,672, forward strand.
GGTTGCGTATATCTTTTACTATCTTCTCATATTCAAAAGAACCTAATTTTCATTGTTCACGCGAAATTTCAAGAGAAATTTAAATTGTGGAATTTGAACTTTGTATTTGTATTAATTTCCATAGACTTGGTACAATTTTTAATACATGATCATTTGATGCTTTCTCTTAAGAAAAATAAACATTAAACTTTAGACTTGTTCTTCTTGGATAATCGACATTTGAGCTTGATGATCTTCCTAGATAATCGTTATTTGGACTCGATGGTCTTCTTGGATAGTCCATTGATTTGATCTTTGGTAGAATCGATCTTCGAACTTAATATAATCTTTCTTGGATGATTGGTCTTTAGGCTTGAAGATTTTCATGGATGATTGATCTGAAACTTATTGATCTTCTTCATTCACCGGTGTTTAGGTTAGAGAACCAAACCAAACCAAACCAAATTGTAATACTCAAATTGTGAAATTGGCTAAAGTAATTTTTACCGACATGGACAGCAATAATGAAAAATGAAAAATGTAATACCTATAAATAAAAGCCTATAAGTTAAGTTATACCTGAGGCCTTAGGTACCAAATATAGTGTTCTTCCTATAAGTTAAGTCGTAATATTCAACCAAATTGAATATGGCATACCTGTCACCGTTCATTGCAAATCCAAGAACGATGACCTAGGAGTCCATATCCTTCCACTTGGACAAGGCTACTCGTTCAAGTTCAGACCCAACCTCGTGGGGACGACCCTGTTTTTCTGCAGCTTCACATGGACTAGACAACACCAAATCTACTGGTTCAATGTCTTCGACGACAAAAGGGATGCAGGGAAATGCACCACATGCACATGGATCATTCATGAATATAGCATGTGCTTGCAAGACCCGAAAAACCCTGGCAAAGAAATTTGCTATAACTACGGAGATAAGGAGCCAGGCATTATTATGTAAACGAAATATTTTGACGTTAGATCTTTTTCATGCAGTTGTTTCCAAGTGCTTAAATTCCATCTCAGTTAACTATAATGAAATGATATAAAAGAAAAGACTATAAGTTCGCTCCTTCGCTCGCACTCTCCCTCTTTTGTGTCCATACGCAGACAATATCTATTGTATAAGTCGTTCTTTTCATCGTGCTATTCACATGATTAAAGACCCTGAACAAATTAAATCGTCACGTTAATGAATGAATCACTAGTTTTAGTCTATCGTCGAACTCCGTCCTCTATATTTAAGGACCCATGTTCGGCCGTTCCCAGAAAAGAATGAGGTGTTTTGGTACTTCTGCCTTATCGTCAACTGCAAACCTCGATCGTCCACATTTGCAGCGATTGGATCGATGTACATTTAAATATGAAAGGACACCAAACTCGAATTTAATCATATATTGATCGTTGCAACTGATTGTACCATTAAACGTGTGCTGCAAAACTCGAGGGTCAGTACATGTAACGATTGAAAACAACATAGATTTAAATATCTGAGGACATGGTACAGAACTTGAATTTCATTATGTAACAATCATGATGGGTGTGTTCGCTTCCTCTTGTACGTTGATCGATAGACATGTAACTGGAGAAGTTTCTTCAGAAATAAGAAAATTCTCGATGCCTGGACTAATGTTGTTAGAAAATCATCGCTAACTTAATGTCAGACCAAACTGTTACTTCACATCTATGTGATCAATGAAAAAAGGCGACGAGTGTTCCAGAGCAGGAGACCACATTGATGAAAACTAGAGTGTACGAACCTAAAGATAGTAGCCATGGGATTAAATATTTCAAAAGGGTTTTGCAATGTAACAGTTTAATGAAAGAATGAACCAACTGTGTACATTTCCTGAAATGTAAGAGACCAAAGACTGGCACGTTGTGAGACCTTGGGTTCCGGGAGCGTCCACAGAATTTCAAATAGATTCCATATAGGATGGGTTTAACAACATTTCGCACTCGGTTTGTTTTACAACGTCCGCGTCTTGAAAATAAAGATAGTGTGTGATATAGTACAGCGAGGTTGTAGCATGCTTCCCAAGATAATAACAACGTTCCTAGCAATAAAAAGTGAGTTTAAAAATGTTTTGTAGTTAACTTTAGAACTTTTTTAGAATAATCTCAACATAATAAGAATCAATATGTAAAGGAAAAAAGAAATACACAACACGTGTAACACAAAATATAGAAAAACTTTGCGTGTTAAATTTCAAAACTTCCTACGCGAAATCTCTCTTTCCTTATCACGAACAACTTAACTTCAACAACGGTTTCTTTTTCCAAGAAATGTGATAAAATATAAATAAAAATTGAACTGATCTTCATTGATTACAACTTTGCAATATGGACCCTTTTTTGTTTAATTCGTTTTACTGTTTTAATGTCCTCCTCCACTTCTGGCCTCTGCCAACTTAATAGTCCCAATTTATGCCAACGAAAGCTAACTTTACCCATTCCTTTTTTTTCTTTTCTCTTCACAGTTGTTTAAGCAATAGCGACGACAATAGAAATTATAGTTTAAATAATATAAACCATTGCTTACCAACATACGAGAAAACAATTTCTTTTCTTTGCACAGACCCTACGTACATATATCCACTATTTGCACCACGTCCCAATCATACCAATACAAAATAAAGGGTAGAAAGCCTTCGTATTCTTGTCTCTTCCTTTGTGTTTCAAACGACCCCTTAAAAATGGGCTCATCTCCAACGCTTGCACTGTCTTTGCTAATTTTCTTTCTGTGTAACCTATGTGCAATTCAAGGATCGATCTTCATCCAACCAGTAACTACAGTCGTAATCTTCAACCAAATTGAATATGGCATACCTGTCACCGTTCACTGCAAATCCAAGAACGATGACCTAGGAGTCCATGTCCTTCCACTTGGACAAGGCTACTCGTTCAAGTTCAGACCCAACCTCGTGGGGACGACCCTGTTTTTCTGCAGCTTCACATGGACTGGACAACACCAAATCTACTGGTTCAATGTCTTCGACGACAAAAGGGATGCAGGGAAATGCACCACATGCACATGGATCATTCATGAATATAGCATGTGCTTGCAAGACCCGAAAAACCCTGGCAAAGAAATTTGCTATAACTACGGAGATAAGGAGCCAGCATTATTATGTAAATGAAATATTTTGACGTTAGATCTTTTTCATGCAGTTGTTTCCAAGTGCTTAAATTCCATCTCAGTTAACTATAATGAAATGATATAAAAGAAAAGACTATAAGTTCGCTCCTTCGCTCGCACTCTCCCTCTTTTGTGTCCATACGCAGGCAATATCTATTGTATAAGTCGTTCTTTTCATCGTGCTATTCACATGATTAAAGACGCTGAACAAATTAAATCGTCACGTTAATGAATGAATCACTAGTTTTGGTCTATCGTCGAACTCCGTCCTCTATATTTAAGGACCCATGTTCGGCCGTTCCCAGAAAAGAATGAGGTGTTTTGGTACTTCTGCCTTATCGTCAACTGCAAACCTCGATCGTCCACATTTGCAGCGATTGGATCGATGTACATTTAAATATGAAAGGACACCAAACTCGAATTTAATCATATATTGATCGTTGCAACTGATTGTACCATTAAACGTGTGCTGCAAAACTCGAGGGTCAGTACATGTAACGATTGAAAACAACATAGATTTAAATATCTGAGGACATGGTACAGAACTTGAATTTCATTATGTAACAATCATGATGGGTGTGTTCGCTTCCTCTTGTACGTTGATCGATAGACATGTAACTGGAGAAGTTTCTTCAGAAATAAGAAAATTCTCGATGCCTGGACTAATGTTGTTAGAAAATCATCGCTAACTTAATGTCAGACCAAACTGTTACTTCACATCTATGTGATCAATGAAAAAAGGCGACGAGTGTTCCAGAGCAGGAGACCACATTGATGAAAACTAGAGTGTACGAACCTAAAGATAGTAGCCATGGGATTAAATATTTCAAAAGGGTTTTGCAATGTAACAGTTTAATGAAAGAATGAACCAACTGTGTACATTTCCTGAAATGTAAGAGACCAAAGACTGGCACGTTGTGAGACCTTGGGTTCCGGGAGCGTCCACAGAATTTCAAATAGATTCCATATAGGATGGGTGTAACAACATTTCACACTCGGTTTGTTTTACAACGTCCGCGTCTTGAAAATAAAGATAGTGTGTGATATAGTACAGCGAGGTTGTAGCATGCTTCCCAAGATAATAACAACGTTCCTAGCAATAAAAAGTGAGTTTAAAAATGTTTTGTAGTTAACTTTAGAACTTTTTTAGAATAATCTCAACATAATAAGAATCAATATGTAAAGGAAAAAAGAAATACACAACACGTGTAACACAAAATATAGAAAAACTTTGCGTGTTAAATTTCAAAACTTCCTACGCGAAATCTCTCTTTCCTTATCACGAACAACTTAACTTCAACAACTGTTTCTTTTTCCAAGAAATGTGATAAAATATAAATAAAAATTGAACTCTTCATTGATTACAACTTTGCAATATGGACCCTTTTTTGTTTAATTCGTTTTACTGTTTTAATGTCCTCCTCCACTTCTGGCCTCGCCAACTTAATAGTCCCAATTTATGCCAACGAAAGCTAACTTTACCCATTCCTTTTTTCTTTTTCTTCACAGTTGTTTAAGCAATAGCGACGACAATAGAAATTATAGTTTAAATAATATAAACCATTGCTTACCAACATACGAGAAAACAATTTCTTTTCTTTGCACAGACCCTACGTACATATATCCACTATTTGCACCACGTCCCAATCATACCAATACAAAATAAAGGGTAGAAAGCCTTCGTATTCTTGTCTCTTCCTTTGTGTTTCAAACGACCCCTTAAAAATGGGCTCATCTCCAACGCTTGCACTGTCTTTGCTAATTTTCTTTCTGTGTAACCTATGTGCAATTCAAGGATCGATCTTCATCCAACCAGTAACTACAGTCGTAATCTTCAACCAAATTGAATATGGCATACCTGTCACCGTTCATCTGCAAATCCAAGAACGATGACCTAGGAGTCCATGTCCTTCCACTTGGACAAGGCTACTCGTTCAAGTTCAGACCCAACCTCGTGGGGACGACCCTGTTTTTCTGCAGCTTCACATGGACTGGACAACACCAAATCTACTGGTTCAATGTCTTCGACGACAAAAGGGATGCAGGGAAATGCACCACATGCACATGGATCATTCATGAATATAGCATGTGCTTGCAAGACCCGAAAAACCCTGGCAAAGAAATTTGCTATAACTACGGAGATAAGGAGCCAGGCATTATTATGTAAACGAAATATTTTGACGTTAGATCTTTTTCATGCAGTTGTTTCCAAGTGCTTAAATTCCATCTCAGTTAACTATAATGAAATGATATAAAAGAAAAGACTATAAGTTCGCTCCTTCGCTCGCACTCTCCCTCTTTTGTGTCCATACGCAGGCAATATCTATTGTATAAGTCGTTCTTTTCATCGTGCTATTCACATGATTAAAGACGCCTGAACAAATTAAATCGTCACGTTAATGAATGAATCACTAGTTTTGGTCTATCGTCGAACTCCGTCCTCTATATTTAAGGACCCATGTTCGGCCGTTCCCAGAAAAGAATGAGGTGTTTTGGTACTTCTGCCTTATCGTCAACTGCAAACCTCGATCGTCCACATTTGCAGCGATTGGATCGATGTACATTTAAATATGAAAGGACACCAAACTCGAATTTAATCATATATTGATCGTTGCAACTGATTGTACGATTAAACGTGTGCTGCAAAACTCGAGGGTCAGTACATGTAACGATTGAAAACAACATAGATTTAAATATCTGAGGACATGGTACAGAACTTGAATTTCATTATGTAACAATCATGATGGGTGTGTTCGCTTCCTCTTGTACGTTGATCGATAGACATGTAACTGGAGAAGTTTCTTCAGAAATAAGAAAATTCTCGATGCCTGGACTAATGTTGTTAGAAAATCATCGCTAACTTAATGTCAGACCAAACTGTTACTTCACATCTATGTGATCAATGAAAAAAGGCGACGAGTGTTCCAGAGCAGGAGACCACATTGATGAAAACTAGAGTGTACGAACTAAAGATAGTAGCCATGGGATTAAATATTTCAAAAGGGTTTTGCAATGTAACAGTTTAATGAAAGAATGAACCAACTGTGTACATTTCCTGAAATGTAAGAGACCAAAGACTGGCACGTTTGTGAGACCTTGGGTTCCGGGAGCGTCCATAGAATTTCAAATAGATTCCATATAGGATGGGTTTAACAACATTTCACACTCGGTTTGTTTTACAACGTCCGCGTCTTGAAAATAAAGATAGTGTGTGATATAGTACAGCGAGGTTGTAGCATGCTTCCCAAGATAATAACAACGTTCCTAGCAATAAAAAGTGAGTTTAAAAATGTTTTGTAGTTAACTTTAGAACTTTTTTAGAATAATCTCAACATAATAAGAATCAATATGTAAAGGAAAAAAGAAATACACAACACGTGTAACACAAAATATAGAAAAACTTTGCGTGTTAAATTTCAAAACTTCCTACGCGAAATCTCTCTTTCCTTATCACGAACAACTTAACTTCAACAACTGTTTCTTTTTCCAAGAAATGTGATAAAATATAAATAAAAATTGAACTGATCTTCATTGATTACAACTTTGCAATATGGACCCTTTTTTGTTTAATTCGTTTTACTGTTTTAATGTCCTCCTCCACTTCTGGCCTCGCCAACTTAATAGTCCCAATTTATGCCAACGAAAGCTAACTTTACCCATTCCTTTTTTTTCTTTTCTCTTCACAGTTGTTTAAGCAATAGCGACGACAATAGAAATTATAGTTTAAATAATATAAACCATTGCTTACCAACATACGAGAAAGCAATTTTTTTTCTTTGCACAGACCGTACGTACATATATCCACTATTTGCACCACGTCCCAATCATACCAATACAAAATAAAGGGTAGAAAGCCTTCGTATTCTTGTCTCTTCCTTTGTGTTTCAAACGACCCCTTAAAAATGGGCTCATCTCCAACGCTTGCACTGTCTTTGCTAATTTTCTTTCTGTGTAACCTATAATAAATAGTGATAGAAGTCTATTAGTGACTATCATCGATAAAATCCAAAATTTTGCTATAACTTGTAAATATTTTAATTTATCTTGTTATTTTTAAAAATGCTCAAAATTGTATTATGAATTATACGGAAGAGAGAAATATAAATTTCAACAATGCAATATAAAGCTAAAAATAAAAGACCTGGTGGTGCACTTGAGACAACTAGACAATTTTTGTGATAGGTTTAATTTGTAGAACTTTTAAAATTATGAACGATCTACGCGGATTAGTTATGAACCCAAATTGAGGACAAAGGTAGTTTAAGAACAACGATATGATAGTTGAATTTTCCATGTTTATACAATTCAATCTCTCTCTCTACTAACTTATTTAAATCACATAATACATCTGATATTCATAGAAAATCTCATAAACTTGAACCATCCCTTCAATTGTTATTTTTTTTTAGTCGAATTAATTGTTCATTTTTTTTTATGGCTTTCCAACATGATGTTGTTTTCTTCACATTCTTCTTCCTCATTGCCATGTCTTCTCCATCCAAAATCATGGCAACTACTAGAGGCATGCTTGATTTAGCACAACCTCCAACGACTCTGGAAGAATCTACCATTCGTAATTTTAGAGAATCTATTGCTGAAGTACCTGAATCATCGTCATCAATTTCCCTTCCTCCAACTTCTGACGAGTTTATTAGTTTTGATCCCAATGGAATGGGTGCAAGGGCACCATTGCCTGCATCATTGTTAGATTGCAAGCCCAAAGGACCAATTGCATGGTCTGCTCCCAATCCCAAACACAACATGTTGGAATCAACTATATGTGCAACCACACACTAAAAAGTATAACACATTATTCATTTATTATAATCTTTTATAATTTTTTTGTCCAATATGCTTGTAACATCTCAAGTGCAAGATTAATTCTTTTGGTATAAAGAAGCGTTAGTACATCTATCAACAAATCTTTTCGTATAGATAAATCTTTTCGTATAGATAAATTTTTTCGTATTAAATATCTATCCAAGCTATGGTGGGGTTGCGTATATCTTTTACTATCTTCTCATATTCAAAAGAACCTAATTTTCATTGTTCACGCGAAATTTCAAGAGAAATTTAAATTGTGGAATTTGAACTTTGTATTTGTATTAATTTCCATAGACTTGGTACAATTTTTAATACATGATCATTTGATGCTTTCTCTTAAGAAAAATAAACATTAAACTTTAGACTTGTTCTTCTTGGATAATCGACATTTGAGCTTGATGATCTTCCTAGATAATCATTATTTGGACTCGATGGTCTTCTTGGATAGTCCATTGATTTGATCTTTGGTAGAATCGATCTTCGAACTTAATATAATCTTTCTTGGGTGATTGGTCTTTAGGCTTTAAGATTTTCATGGATGATTGACCTGAAACTTATTGATCTTCTTCAATGACCAGTCTTTAGGCTAGAGAACTAAACCAAACCAAATTGTAATACTCAAATTGTGAAATTGGCTAAAGTAATTTCTACCGACATGGACAACATATACGAAGGAAATAAAGTTAAGGCAATTTTCAATAATGAAAAATGTAATACCTATAAATAAAAGCCTAAAAGTTAAGTTATACATGAGGCCTTAGGTACCAAATATAGTGTTCTTCCTAAAAAAAGTATATCACATAAATGCCTAGAAGGAATTTAACACCACAAAATAACTTACCAACTCTCCAAGTCTGGAACTATATAATGGGCGTCACTAGAATCTTTGTTTTCTAGCATGTAATGCTTCTCTCTCTGTACGAGTAACTTCTTTAAGACTTATAGCACATATAATAATGACATTTCAGAAACACTAATTTGGCCTAATTTTAAAAACATTAATAAAAAGTAGAGGTAAAAAAAACGTGTATAGGCTTAAGTTTAAAAAACTTAAAGTCAAAAACCAAATAGATAACAAACCAAATAGAATTCACAACTATAACAAGGCCAAAACAATTGCTTAAATTGATGATTTATCAGAGCTTCCTATAAATCAAGATAAGTTCATTAGCAACATAAAGAGTTTATTTCTTGCTCATAGTGAAAATGTTCATAACTTCTTTTAATCTTCAATCATTAGTAAATCAAGAGTAACCAAATTACAACAATTTAGTAATGAGTTAGATAATAAGCACTTGTGTTCAAGTTTATATATATAGTTTGTTTATGTTATAACTATCATGCAATTACTATACAACTCAATAGTAACCATAAACAAAAGATCAATAGAAAAACCAAAAGTACTCAAGTTCACTTGGGAAATGCATAGACAAACAAAAACACCCTACACATCATCAAAGTTTAAAATCTCACATTTCGTTTTTCATTCTCTTTTTCTCAAAGCTTCAGCCCATAGCCATGAAATCTCGAAATCTCCTTTGGCCTTGATTTCCTAATTCGAACAAACAAAAATCAATTAAAAATCAACCAAATGCTTCATTGAGGCATTTCATCAAACACATTGGAAGCTACCAAAATGCTTCATCACATAGCCCATCATAAAGAAAAAATGTAGATTCACATTAGAAAAATGATCGTAAAGAACAATATTAAATAGGATGGTAGACAAAACAAACACGTATCTCCTATAAAAGAAAAACTATGAGGGATGTTTTCCATAAAAAGAACCATCAATATATCAAATTGTGGGTAAAATGAAAGCATTTGAAGTTAATATACGGTACAAATACAAACAATAGAAATAATGAAACTTTGATAAAAATACCTTAATATTGTGGGTAAAATGTAAGCATTTGAAGAGAAATAAAAAGAAAATTGGAGTGAAAATGAAAACACTAGAAGTTGAATCTGAACGAAGAATGGAGACAGACCATGATGGGCTTGATCTCCAACGAGCTACCGCACAAGGTGGCTGAGATTCATCGGCAAGTTCAGCTGTGAAAGGGTGTTGGGTGGTGGCATCGGCTAAAGGAGAAAAAGAAGGGGTTTTGGGCGTGTTCGTTGACGAAAAGTCGCATCGTTTTCGGCGTGCGTGAGAGAGGAAGAGAGATGGTTAGCGGAAGGGAGAGAAAATCAAGAAGGAGGGGCGACGCGTGGATCTTCCACAAAAGAAGAAGAAAAAAAGAAAAAGAAGAGAAGAAGAAGAAGAGGAGAAGAAGAGAAGAAAGAAGAAGAAGAAGAAGAGAAGAAGAGGAGGAGGAGGTAGAGAAAGGGTTTTGGAGATATTTTATAAGTTTTATTTTAATAAATAAATTATCTAATGTTTTTATAATTAGGAAAAAATATGGTTTTAATAAATTACTTTTGATTTAAAATGAATTTTATTTTAATAAATTAGATAAATTATCTTTTGAATCTTTTATGACACCAAATAACGGTCGCGGAAAGTGAAATAAAAAAAATTCCATCTTTTTCCGCCAACAACACAAACTTTTAGCTTTTGTGACGGTTTTTTCCTCTCAATTTGGGATGTATGCAACTCTCATAGTAGGTAGTTTTTCTTGCAGTGTTGACCAGAAATTTACAAACATATAGCAAAATTTTCATGTTCTATCAATAGTAGACATTTTAGTCTCAATTTATGCCAAAGAAAGCTAACCTTACCCATTTTTTTTCTTCACAGTTGTTTAAGCAATAGCGACGACAATAGAAATTATAGTTTAAATAATATAAACCATTGCTTACCAACATATGAGAAAAGAATTTCTTTTCTTTGCACAGACCCTACGTACATATATCCACTATTTGCACCACGCCCCAATCATACCAATACAAAATAAAGGGTAAAAGGCCTTCGTATTCTTGTCTCTTCCTTTGTGTTTCAAACGACCCCTTAAAAATGGGCTCATCTCCAACGCTTGCACTGTCTTTGCTAATTTTCTTTCTGTGTAACCTATGTGCAATTCAAGGATCGATCTTCATCCAACCAGTAACTACAGTCGTAATCTTCAACCAAATTGAATATGGCATACCTGTGTCACCGTTCATTGCAAATCCAAGAACGATGACCTAGGAGTCCATGTCCTTCCACTTGGACAAGGCTACTCGTTCAAGTTCAGACCCAACCTCGTGGGGACGACCCTGTTTTTCTGCAGCTTCACATGGACTGGACAACACCAAATCTACTGGTTCAATGTCTTCGACGACAAAAGGGATGCAGGGAAATGCACCACATGCACATGGATCATTCATGAATATAGCATGTGCTTGCAAGACCCGAAAAACCCTGGCAAAGAAATTTGCTATAACTACGGAGATAAGGAGCCAGGCATTATTATGTAAACGAAATATTTTGACGTTAGATCTTTTTCATGCAGTTGTTTCCAAGTGCTTAAATTCCATCTCAGTTAACTATAATGAAATGATATAAAAGAAAAGACTATAAGTTCGCTCCTTCGCTCGCACTCTCCCTCTTTTGTGTCCATACGCAGGCAATATCTATTGTATAAGTCGTTCTTTTCATCGTGCTATTCACATGATTAAAGACGCTGAACAAATTAAATCGTCACGTTAATGAATGAATCACTAGTTTTAGTCTATCGTCGAACTCCGTCCTCTATATTTAAGGACCCATGTTCGGCCGTTCCCAGAAAAGAATGAGGTGTTTTGGTACTTCTGCCTTATCGTCAACTGCAAACCTCGATCGTCCACATTTGCAGCGATTGGATCGATGTACATTTAAATATGAAAGGACACCAAACTCGAATTTAATCATATATTGATCGTTGCAACTGATTGTACCATTAAACGTGTGCTGCAAAACTCGAGGGTCAGTACATGTAACGATTGAAAACAACATAGATTTAAATATCTGAGGACATGGTACGGAACTTGAATTTCATTATGTAACAATCATGATGGGTGTGTTCGCTTCCTCTTGTACGTTGATCGATAGACATGTAACTGGAGAAGTTTCTTCAGAAATAAGAAAATTCTCGATGTCTGGACTAATGTTGTTAGAAAATCATCGCTAACTTAATGTCAGACCAAACTGTTACTTCACATCTATGTGATCAATGAAAAAAGGCGACGAGTGTTCCAGAGCAGGAGACCACATTGATGGAAACTAGAGTGTACGACCTAAAGATAGTAGCCATGGGATTAAATATTTCAAAAGGGTTTTGCAATGTAACAGTTTAATGAAAGAATGAACCAACTGTGTACATTTCCTGAAATGTAAGAGACCAAAGACTGGCACGTTGTGAGACCTTGGGTTCCGGGAGCGTCCATAGAATTTCAAATAGATTCCATATAGGATGGGTTTAACAACATTTCGCACTCGGTTTGTTTTACAACGTCCGCGTCTTGAAAATAAAGATAGTGTGTGATATAGTACAGCGAGGTTGTAGCATGCTTCCCAAGATAATAACAACGTTCCTAGCAATAAAAAGTGAGTTTAAAAATGTTTTGTAGTTAACTTTAGAACTTTTTTAGAATAATCTCAACATAATAAGAATCAATATGTAAAGGAAAAAATGAAATACACAACACGTGTAACACAAAATATAGAAAAACTTTGCGTGTTAAATTTGAAAACTTCCTACGCGAAATCTCTCTTTCCTTATCACGAACAACTTAACTTCAACGACTGTTTCTTTTTCCAAGAAATGTGATAAAATATAAATAAAAATTGAACTCTTCATTGATTACAACTTTGCAATATGGACCCTTTTTTGTTTAATTTGTTTTACTGTTTTAATGTCCTCCTCCACTTCTTGCCTCGCCAAATTAATAGTCCCAATTTATGCCAACGAAAGTTAACTTTACCCATTCCTCTTTTTTTTGTCTTCACAGTTGTTTAAGCAATAGCGATGACAATAGAAATTATAGTTTAAATAATATAAACCATTTCTTACAAACATACGAGAAAGCAATTTTTTTTCTTTGCACAGACCGTACGTACATATATCCACTATTTGCACCACGTCCCAATCATACCAATGCAAAATAAAGGGTAGAAAGCCTTCGTATTCTTGTCTCTTCCTTTGTGTTTCAAACGACCCCTTAAAAATGGGCTCATCTCCAACGCTTGCACTGTCTTTGCTAATTTTCTTTCTGTGTAACCTATAATAAATAGTGATAGAAGTCTATTAGTGACTATCATCGATAAAATCCAAAATTTTGCTATAACTTGTAAATATTTTAATTTATCTTGTTATTTTTAAAAATGCTCAAAATTGTATTATGAATTATACGGAAGAGAGAAATATAAATTTCAACAATGCAATATAAAGCTAAAAATAAAAGACCTGGTGGTGCACTTGAGACAACTAGACAATTTTTGTGATAGGTTTAATTTGTAGAACTTTTAAAATTATGAACGATCTACGCGGATTAGTTATGAACCCAAATTGAGGACAAAGGTAGTTTAAGAACAACGATATGATAGTTGAATTTTCCATGTTTATACAATTCAATCTCTCTCTCTACTAACTTATTTAAATCACATAATACATCCGATATTCATAGAAAATCTCATAAACTTGAACCATCCCTTCCATTGTTATTTCTTTTAGTCCAATTAATTGTTCATTTTTTTTTATGGCTTTCCAACATGATGTTGTTTTCTTCACATTCTTCTTCCTCATTGCCATGTCTTCTCCATCCAAAATCATAGCAACTACTAGAGGCATGCTTGATTTAGCACAACCTCCAACGACTCTGGAAGAATCTACCATTCGTAATTTTAGAGAATCTATTGCTGAAGTACCTGAATCATCGTCATCAATTTCCCTTCCTCCAACTTCTGACGAGTTTATTAGTTTTGATCCCAATGGAATGGGTGCAAGGGCACCATTGCCTGCATCATTGTTAGATTGCAAGCCCAAAGGACCAATTGCATGGTCTGCTCCCAATCCCAAACACAACATGTTGGAATCAACTATATGTGCAACCACACACTAAAAAGTATAACACATTATTCATTTATTATAATCTTTTATAATTTTTTTGTCCAATATGCTTGTAACATCTCAAGTGCAAGATTAATTCTTTTGGTATAAAGAAGCGTTAGTACATCTATCAACAAATCTTTTCGTATAGATAAATCTTTTCGTATAGATAAATCTTTTCGTATTAAATATCTATCCAAGCTATGGTGGGGTTGCGTATATCTTTTACTATCTTCTCATATTCAAAAGAACCTAATTTTCATTGTTCACGCGAGATTTCAAGAGAAATTTAAATTGTGGAATTTGAACTTTGTATTTGTATTAATTTCCATAGACTTGGTACAATTTTTAATACATGATCATTTTGATGCTTTCTCTTAAGAAAAATAAACATTAAACTTTAGACTTGTTCTTCTTGGATAATCGACATTTGAGCTTGATGATCTTCCTAGATAATCGTTATTTGGACTCGATGGTCTTCTTGGATAGTCCATTGATTTGATCTTTGGTAGAATCGATCTTCGAACTTAATATAATCTTTCTTGGATGATTGGTCTTTAGGCTTGAAGATTTTCATGGATAATTGACCTGAAACTTATTGATCTTCTTCAATGACCAGTCTTTAGGTTAGAGAACTAAACCAAACCAAATTGTAATACTCAAATTGTGAAATTGGCTAAAGTAATTTCTACCGACATGGACAACATATACGAAGGAAATAAAGTTAAGGCAATTTTCAATAATGAAAAATGTAATACCTATAAATAAAAGCCTAAAAGTTAAGTTATACATGAGGCCTTAGGTACCAAATATAGTGTTCTTCCTAAAAAAAGTATATCACATAAATGCCTAGAAGGAATTTAACACCACAAAATAACTTACCAACTCTCCAAGTCTGGAACTATATAATGGGCGTCACTAGAATCTTTGTTTTCTAGCATGTAATGCTTCTCTCTCTGTACGAGTAACTTCTTTAAGACTTATAGCACATATAATAATGACAGTTTCAGAAACACTAATTTGGCCTAATTTTAAAAACATTAATAAAAAGTAGAGGTAAAAAAAACGTGTATAGGCTTAAGTTTAAAAAACTTAAAGTCAAAAACCAAATAGATAACAAACCAAATAGAATTCACAACTATAACAAGGCCAAAACAATTGCTTAAATTGATGATTTATCAGAGCTTCCTATAAATCAAGATAATTTCATTAGCAACATAAAGAGTTTATTTCTTGCTCATAGTGAAAATGTTCATAACTTTTTTTAATCTTCAATTATTAGTAAATCAAGAGTAACCAAATTACAACAATTTAGTAATGAGTTAGATAATAAGCACTTGTGTTCAAGTTTATATATATAGGTTGTTTATGTTATAACTATCATGCAATTACTATACAACTCAATAGTAACCATAAACAAAAGATCAATAGAAAAACCAAAAGTACTCAAGTTCACTTGGGAAATGCATAGACAAACAAAAACACCCTACACATCATCAAAGTTTAAAATCTCACATTTCGTTTTTCATTCTCTTTTCTCAAAGCTTCAGCCCATAGCCATGAAATCTCGAAATCTCCTTGGCCTTGATTTCCTAATTCGAACGAACAAAAATCAATTAAAAATCAACCAAATGCTTCATTGAGGCATTTCATCAAACACATTGGAAGCTACCAAAATGCTTCATCACATAGCCCATCATAAAGAAAAAATGTAGATTCACATTAGAAAAATGATCGTAAAGAACAATATTAAATAGGATGGTAGACAAAACAAACACGTATCTCCTATAAAAGAAAAACTATGAGGGATGTTTTCCATAAAAAGAACCATCAATATATCAAATTGTGGGTAAAATGAAAGCATTTGAAGTTAATATACGGTACAAATACAAACAATAGAAATAATGAAACTTTGATAAAAATACCTTAATATTGTGGGTAAAATGTAAGCATTTGAAGAGAAATAAAAAGAAAATTGGAGTGAAAATGAAAACACTAGAAGTTGAATCTGAACGAAGAATGGAGACAGACCATGATGGGCTTGATCTCCAACGAGCTACCGCACAAGGTGGCTGAGATTCATCGGCAAGTTCAGCTGTGAAAGGGGTGTTGGGTGGTGGCATCGGCTAAAGGAGAAAAAGAAGGGGTTTTGGGCGTGTCGTTGACGAAAAGTCGCATCGTTTTCGGCGTGCGTGAGAGAGGAAGAGAGATGGTTAGCGGAAGGGAGAGAAAATCAAGAAGGAGGGGCGACGCGTGGATCTTCCACAAAGAAGAAGAAAAAAAGAAAAAGAAGAGAAGAAGAAGAAGAGGAGGAGAAGAAGAGAAGAAGAAGAAGAAGAGAAGAAGAAGAGGAGGAGGAGGTAGAGAAAGGGTTTTGGAGATATTTTATAAGTTTTATTTTAATAAATAAATTATCTAATGTTTTTATAATTAGGAAAAAATATGGTTTTAATAAATTACTTTTGATTTAAAATGAATTTTATTTTAATAAATTAGATAAATTATCTTTTGAATCTTTTATGACACCAAATAACGGTCGCGGAAAGTGAAATAAAAAAAATTCCATCTTTTTCCGCCAACAACACAAACTTTTAGCTTTTGTGACGGTTTTTTCCTCTCAATTTGGGATGTATGCAACTCTCATAGTAGGTAGTTTTTCTTGCAGTGTTGACCAGAAATTTACAAACATATAGCAAAATTTTCATGTTCTATCAATAGTAGACATTTTAGTCTCAATTTATGCCAAAGAAAGCTAACCTTACCCATTTTTTTTTCTTCACAGTTGTTTAAGCAATAGCGACGACAATAGAAATTATAGTTTAAATAATATAAACCATTGCTTACCAACATACGAGAAAAGAATTTCTTTTCTTTGCACAGACCCTACGTACATATATCCACTATTTGCACCACGTCCCAATCATACCAATACAAAATAAAGGGTAAAAGGCCTTCGTATTCTTGTCTCTTCCTTTGTGTTTCAAACGACCCCTTAAAAATGGGCTCATCTCCAACGCTTGCACTGTCTTTGCTAATTTTCTTTCTGTGTAACCTATGTGCAATTCAAGGATCGATCTTCATCCAACCAGTAACTACAGTCGTAATCTTCAACCAAATTGAATATGGCATACCTGTCACCGTTCATTGCAAATCCAAGAACGATGACCTAGGAGTCCATGTCCTTCCACTTGGACAAGGCTACTCGTTCAAGTTTAGACCCAACCTCGTGGGCACGACCCTGTTTTTCTGCAGCTTCACATGGACTGGACAACACTAAATCTACTGGTTCAATGTCTTCGACGACAAAAGGGATGCAGGGAAATGCACCACATGCACATGGATCATTCATGAATATAGCATGTGCTTGCAAGACCCGAAAAACCCTGGCAAAGAAATTTGCTATAACTACGGAGATAAGGAGCCAGGCATTATTATGTAAACGAAATATTTTGACGTTAGATCTTTTTCATGCAGTTGTTTCCAAGTGCTTAAATTCCATCTCAGTTAACTATAATGAAATGATATAAAAGAAAAGACTATAAGTTCGCTCCTTCGCTCGTACTCTCCCTCTTTTGTGTCCATACGCAGGCAATATCTATTGTATAAGTCGTTCTTTTCATCGTGCTATTCACATGATTAAAGACCCTGAACAAATTAAATCGTCACGTTAATGAATGAATCACTAGTTTTAGTCTATCGTCGAACTCCATCCTCTATATTTAAGGACCCATGTTCGGCCGTTCCCAGAAAAGAATGAGGTGTTTTGGTACTTCTGCCTTATCGTCAACTGCAAACCTCGATCGTCCACATTTGCAGCGATTGGATCGATGTACATTTAAATATGAAAGGACACCAAACTCGAATTTAATCATATATTGATCGTTGCAACTGATTGTACCATTAAACGTGTGCTGCAAAACTCGAGGGTCAGTACATGTAACGATTGAAAACAACATAGATTTAAATATCTGAGGACATGGTACGGAACTTGAATTTCATTATGTAACAATCATGATGGGTGTGTTCGCTTCCTCTTGTACGTTGATCGATAGACATGTAACTGGAGAAGTTTCTTCAGAAATAAGAAAATTCTCGATGCCTGGACTAATGTTGTTAGAAAATCATCGCTAACTTAATGTCAGACCAAACTGTTACTTCACATCTATGTGATCAATGAAAAAAGGCGACGAGTGTTCCAGAGCAGGAGACCACATTGATGGAAACTAGAGTGTACGACCTAAAGATAGTAGCCATGGGATTAAATATTTCAAAAGGGTTTTGCAATGTAACAGTTTAATGAAAGAATGAACCAACTGTGTACATTTCCTGAAATGTAAGAGACCAAAGACTGGCACGTTGTGAGACCTTGGGTTCCGGGAGCGTCCATAGAATTTCAAATAGATTCCATATAGGATGGGTTTAACAACATTTCGCACTCGGTTTGTTTTACAACGTCGCGTCTTGAAAATAAAGATAGTGTGTGATATAGTACAGCGAGGTTGTAGCATGCTTCCCAAGATAATAACAACGTTCCTAGCAATAAAAAGTGAGTTTAAAAATGTTTTGTAGTTAACTTTAGAACTTTTTTAGAATAATCTCAACATAATAAGAATCAATATGTAAAGGAAAAAAAGAAATACACAACACGTGTAACACAAAATATAGAAAAACTTTGCGTGTTAAATTTCAAAACTTCCTACGCGAAATCTCTCTTTCCTTATCACGAACAACTTAACTTCAACAACTGTTTCTTTTTCCAAGAAATGTGATAAAATATAAATAAAAATTGAACTGATCTTCATTGATTACAACTTTGCAATATGGACCCTTTTTTGTTTAATTCGTTTTACTGTTTTAATGTCCTCCTCCACTTCTGGCCTCGCCAACTTAATAGTCCCAATTTATGCCAACGAAAGCTAACTTTACCCATTCCTTTTTTTTCTTTTCTCTTCACAGTTGTTTAAGCAATAGCGACGACAATAGAAATTATAGTTTAAATAATATAAACCATTGCTTACCAACATACGAGAAAACAATTTCTTTTCTTTGCACAGACCCTACGTACATATATCCACTATTTGCACCACGTCCCAATCATACCAATACAAAATAAAGGGTAGAAAGCCTTCGTATTCTTGTCTCTTCCTTTGTGTTTCAAACGACCCCTTAAAAATGGGCTCATCTCCAACGCTTGCACTGTCTTTGCTAATTTTCTTTCTGTGTAACCTATGTGCAATTCAAGGATCGATCTTCATCCAACCAGTAACTACAGTCGTAATCTTCAACCAAATTGAATATGGCATACCTGTCACCGTTCATTGCAAATCCAAGAACGATGACCTAGGAGTCCATGTCCTTCCACTTGGACAAGGCTACTCGTTCAAGTTCAGACCCAACCTCGTGGGGACGACCCTGTTTTTCTGCAGCTTCACATGGACTGGACAACACCAAATCTACTGGTTCAATGTCTTCGACGACAAAAGGGATGCAGGGAAATGCACCACATGCACATGGATCATTCATGAATATAGCATGTGCTTGCAAGACCCGAAAAACCCTGGCAAAGAAATTTGCTATAACTACGGAGATAAGGAGCCAGGCATTATTGTGTAAACGAAATATTTTGACGTTAGATCTTTTTCATGCAGTTGTTTCCAAGTGCTTAAATTCCATCTCAGTTAACTATAATGAAATGATATAAAAGAAAAGACTATAAGTTCGCTCCTTCGCTCGCACTCTCCCTCTTTTGTGTTCATACGCAGGCAATATCTATTGTATAAGTCGTTCTTTTCATCGTGTTATTCACATGATTAAAGACGCTGAACAAATTAAATCGTCACGTTAATGAATGAATCACTAGTTTTAGTATATCGTCGAACTTCGTCCTCTATATTTAAGGACCCATGTTCGGCCGTTCCCAGAAAAGAATGAGGTGTTTTGGTACTTCTGCCTTATCGTCAACTGCAAACCTCGATCGTCCACATTTGCAGCGATTGGATCGATGTACATTTAAATATGAAAGGACACCAAACTCGAATTTAATCATATATTGATCGTTGCAACTGATTGTACCATTAAACGTGTGCTGCAAAACTCGAGGGTCAGTACATGTAACGATTGAAAACAACATAGATTTAAATATCTGAGGACATGGTACGGAACTTGAATTTCATTATGTAACAATCATGATGGGTGTGTTCGCTTCCTCTTGTACGTTGATCGATAGACATGTAACTGGAGAAGTTTCTTCAGAAATAAGAAAATTCTCGATGTCTGGACTAATGTTGTTAGAAAATCATCGCTAACTTAATGTCAGACCAAACTGTTACTTCACATCTATGTGATCAATGAAAAAAGGCGACGAGTGTTCCAGAGCAGGAGACCACATTGATGGAAACTAGAGTGTACGACCTAAAGATAGTAGCCATGGGATTAAATATTTCAAAAGGGTTTTGCAATGTAACAGTTTAATGAAAGAATGAACCAACTTTGTACATTTCCTGAAAAATATACATTAAATTTTAGACTTTTGTTATCAAATGGGGGCTAATTATGAATCGTTTCAAATCCCTTCATTTCAATGTTCTTTACAAATACAAGCAATTCATAATATCTTAATATATTGTTGATCATAAAAAAAACTCCATTTTAATCAAAACAAATACAATGAGATACCAAATAGCATAGAAATGAATGAAATGGGATTCATTATTCATTAGTTTAATTTGAAGAAATAAAAGACAGGGGAAAAAATCAACAACCTCCTCAAATAAGCCAATATATTAGGGTACACTTGATACAACAAATTACCATTAATCAATAACCAAACGACATAACAAAACAGAAAAGCTCCAATTTTGAAACATGTGATTAATAGAAATGATCAAAAGGGCACGTACAAATAGAAGGCACATTCCATATCTGAAGGGATAAAAGCCCTATGACAGCAGAAGAATTAAAGAACTATTACTCAATTTAATTTGGAAATCTTAAAATACCGGCACATTGGCAAAATTTTATAATCACAATTCTAAATACATTATAAGCATGTGTTGAGAATAACACACCCAAGTTCTAATACCACTTTATGACAATACCAAACTCCCAACTACTTGATATAGTTTTATGCACTAACCAGAGAACACAATCTAAACAATCAGAACGCAACAACCAGATAATCACAAAGAAAGTGATAATAAGCAACACAACGATATATAGTGGTTCAACCGTGTTCTCCTCTTTGAACGCCATTCACTGTTGTGCAGGAACTCTGATGTCAAAGCTCCCTCAAACGCCTCTGTCTCTCCCTCACTCTCTTTCTGTCGTGAACTGTCGGCTGCCCCCTTTTCTTTTTGTCTAATTTAAAAATACCTAAGGTTGAAGATGTAAACAATTACAAATTTGCAACAAAGGCAAATTACCACTCTACCCTTAACTTAAATCTCATTTTACTAACTCTTAAATACTTGTCATTTTCCTACAAATCTCCCTCATGACAAGCTCTTTAAGACACCAAACTGATTCTCCCAACACCCTATCATCCAGATTTAACCTTAAGCTCATATAATAGGTATTTAAACCTATGAGCTGGAAGAACTTTGGTTAACATATCTGACAAATTCTCAACAGTATGAACTTTTACCAGTTCAACATCTTTCTGAGTAATAACATTTCTAATATAATAAAATTTGACATCGAGATGCTTAGACCGTTCATGATGAGATGGATTCTTCGCAAGATGAATAGCACTCTGGCTATCACAATGGATGATAGGAATAAACTCCTGCGATAACAACTCACCAAAAATTATTTTCAACCACACTGCTTCCTTCACAGCTTCACCAAGAGAAATATATTCTGACTCAGTAGTCGACAATGCAACAACTGGTTGTAGGGTAACTTTCCAACGGACAACTTTACTATACAAGCGAAAAATGTGACCTGATAGTGACCTTCTTTTATCAAGATCTGCAACATAGTCTGCATTTGTGAAGCGTTCCAACAATGTTGACTTATCACAATCCCTGCTAAAACACAATGATACACTGGCACTACCTTTCAGATATCGAAATACCCATTTAACAGCATTCAGTGTTCCTTCCCAGGATTTGACATAAACCTACTTATCATGCTCACAGCATAACCCAAGTCAGGCCTAGTACAAATCATCAGGTACATAATAGTTCCAACAACATTACAATATGGAATATTAGACATCTCTAATCTTTCTTATTCAGTAACAGGACATTGAGATGAGGAAAGTTTAAAATGAGATGCTAAGGGTGTAGAAACTGCCTTGCCGCCAGACATATTATACTTTTCAAGCAGTTTAATCATATAACTTTCTTGCGAAACGGTTAACAAACCTTTTTCCCTATCTCTTTTCACATCCATGCCTAGGATCCTTTTTAGCTTACCTAAATCTTTCATTTCAAACTCACTACTTAATTGTTTCTTGAGTTGACAGATTTTAGCATAATCCCTAGACACTAGTATCATATCATCTACATACAATAGTAGATAGATAACATACCTCTCTGAGATAGTTTCCAGTAAACACAAGCATCATATGAGTTCCTATAAAATCCCTGCTTTAGAATGAAAGTATCAAACCTGATATACCACTGTCTTGGAGATTGTTTAAGTCCATAGATGGACTTGTGAAGACGACAAACCATGTCTTCCTTACCCTTCACCTTATAGCCCTTAAGTTGAGCCATGTAAATCACCTCCTCCAGTTCTCCATGAAGAAATGTTGTGGTGACGTCCATCTGTTCAATGAACATATCAAAGTGAACAGCAATAGATAAAATTAATCTAATGGACAAATGCCTCACCATCGGAGAAAAAATCTCATTAAAGTCAACTCCCTCCTTCTGTGTGTAGCCATTTCCTACCAACCTAGCCTTATATCTAGGCTTACTATCACCTCTTGTACTTGACTTGATTTTGTAAATCCACTTTGATTGAATGAGCTTTTGGTTAGGAGACTTTGGAACCAATGACCATGTTTGATTCTTTTATAAAGAGAAGAACTCTGCCACCAAAGCATCTTTCCATTGTTTTTCTTAGAATCAGATACGATTGCCTCTTCAAAAGTAAGAGCCTCTACTTCAATACTATCAGCTGCGCAAGTAAGAGCATAAGCAACTAAGTCAGCGTAATCATACCTTATAGGAGCCTGTCTTTTCCTCTGAACCCTGTCCCGAGTAAGCTGATAGTTCTGTAGGTCATTATTACTTGAGCTTTCTTCACTGTGAACTCCCTCATCAATCAAAATCCTCTCATGTTGAGACTGTATACCATCAGTTTTAGATTGGTGTGTAGCCTCTGTCTGTGAAACTAGTGGTAACTGATCACTAGATACATCTAAGCCAATTGATGGTCGTACTTCTGAATCAACTCTAACCTCTATCTCAACATGATCAATAGTCTTAGACTACGTTTGAGTTTTGGAACATATCTAACATTAGTGAGGACTCTGATCATCCTGTCATGTGTTGCAATTTGGACTGAACCAATTCCCTTTACATCACAATTACCATTATCACCCAGTAAGACTTTTCCCCCATCATTTTTGTGAAAATCAATTAGAAAATCTCGATTAGGAGTCATGTGATATATGCACCCTGAATCCATGATCCAAGCATCCTGAATATCCTTATGAGACACCATCAAGACCTCTACTGAATCATACCCATCAATAACATTTGCTGAACTAGTCTCACCTGTGCCATACTGGCTACTCGATGCTTCCTTGCCCTTATTCAAAGGACAATTTTTCTTAAAGTGTCCTTCTTTATGACATAAGAAACACTTTCTACCTTTTCCCTTTGATTTCGACCTGGAACTCTTCTCTTTGCCTTTCCAGCTCTTTTTCTCACTCCCCCCTTTGGTCATGAGTAACTCTCCATCCTTGCGTTCTTTCTTAATTTTGAGACTTCTAGTCTTTAAGGCATCCAACACTACACTCATGGTCAATGAATCCCGACCATATTTAATAGCTGCCTTAACCTCTCGATATGTTTCAAGTAATGAATTTAAAAGAATCACTGCTTGATTCTCATCTGACATCTTCTCATTGATGTTATTGAGATCAACTATAATCTTCTTAAATTCATTCAAGTTCTCTTTTAAGCCTTTACTTTGGTTCATCTTATATCCAAAAAAACTTCTCCTTTAGATATAATTTATTTGGCAATGACTTTGTCAAGTAAATACTTTCTAGCTTCTTCCACAACTCCCCTTTAGTAGTAGCCTAATCTACAAGCCTAAGCACATCATCTGACAGATACAGAAGGATCGTTGAATAGGCCATTTCATCCATATCCTTTTTCTCACTTTCTGTAATAGTTTCAGGAAGGTTCTCTTCATCTAAGATTTTAGCTACTTTTTGTTGAACTAAAATAGCTCTAATATTTTTTCTCAAAAGAGCAAAATCATCCATGCCGTCAAACTTAGCCACCTCAAAGCGTGTTGCAGTCATCTTTACAGAACTGGTTAAACCAAGAATATGTATACCTCAACCTACCACACAAAAACCCAAATTCTTCTTTGGATCGAATGAAGCTCTGATACCAGTTGTTGAGAATAGCACACCCAAGTTCTAATACCACTTTATGACTATACCATACTCCCAACAACATGATATAGTTTTATGCACTAACCAGAGAACGCAGTCTAAACAATCAGAACGCAACAGCTAGATAATCACAAAGAAAGCGATAATAAGCAACACAACGATATATAGTGGTTCGACCAATTTGGTCTACATCCACTTTGAGAACCAGCTTGGAGGACTTTTATTAAGAGCGAAAATTATGATACAATTACAGAGTTCAACACAATAAGCAATCTATAATTAACCAAGATAAACCTGACTATACCGTAACCAAATGCCAAGAGAGACCGAGAGACCCACGTGAAACTAATGTCGAGACCCAAACTCAACACATCATCAGAGTACCACAAATGTGCGTCGTTCACCGTCCTCTTCTCTTTGAATGTCGTTCAGTCGTGCAGAAACATCGATGTTAAAGCTTCGTCGAACGCCTCTGTCTCTCCCTCACTCTCTTTCTGTTGTGAACTGTCGGCTGCCCCCTTTTCTTTTTGTCTAATTTAAAAAGACCTAAGGTAGAAGATGTAAACAATTACAAAATTTGCCACAAAGGCAAATTACCAATCTACCCTTCACTTAAATCCCATTTTACTAACTCTTAAATACTTTTCATTTTTCTACAGCATGCTTTTAAAGATAAGATACGACAACTTACTTTCGATGATGTCTCTGAATCTACAACTCAATCTCCAATTTTGGACACCACCAGTCGGAGACCTTCCTATGCTATGGGATGAGATTGGTTTGTGGGAACCAATTTGGATGGAAAAAGGTTTAGAGATATTTGAGAGAAAACCTTTTCTTTTTGCAGAGATAAAAAACCTATGTTTTTTCTTAATGAATTTCGTTAAAAAAAACTGTTTTCTTTTAGATATTTATAACTCTCTTTCCTTTTTGAAATTGGAAGAGGAGTAGGAGAGAATCATGAGATTCTATTATCAAATCTACTGATTAATTTTAATCAATTAGTTAATAATTAATTAAATCATATTTAATTAATATTTACGTCAAATCTTATTTGAATAAATATCTCTCCAATATCTTATAGATTTATATTAATATAATTAATTAAATTATATTTAATTAATATTTCATTCAAATCTTATTTGAATGAATATCTCTGCAATATTATTTTATAAATTTAATTAAATAAAACTAAATTATTAATTAATTCTTCAATTAATTAATAGCTAAGTTAAATATCTTATATTTAACTTAAATATAAATTTCTCTCATAATCAATAATTCTAATATGAATCAAATTCACATTAAATTAAGATTTGAACTCATTCAAATATTTTATCTTTCATAAATTAATTTTGAATCATATCCAAAATTAAATTTATATAATAAAGTTTCACAAACTTTATATTATAATGTATCACTCTACATTAAACTAATTCCCAAAGTAAGGTTGAACATTTCAAATTACAACCAATATAAATAAATCTCATTGCCCTTTACGAGCTAGGAAGGGGACCTAATGGACCTACATATCAGAAACTACAATGATTTGAGATTAATTGGCTAAACTCATTAACCACATTAATCAATATTCGTTATCTGTGTGTACACTCCACTAAAGACTTATAGCTGAACTCTTCTCACTATAGATATATTTATGTATCCACGGATATAAACCAATAACACTAAAATAGTCCTTCATGAGTGTTTGTAACACCAGTTGGGTCAATTTACCGTTTTACCCCTGGGTTACCTCTAATCCTTAAATATCAGTGCTCCTCTAATGAACAACCTGTTTATGGTCCTACCAATAAACAAAAACCCCTCTCGTGCCATAGAGAGGGTAGGGCCCTTCGTTCAAGATCTGCAGACACTATTTAAAGGGAATACTTATCTACTTACCCTAAAGTAGGGAATGAGTGAATTCCATCTTGTGTAATTATGTTCCCAGCTCCCTACTCGATCTTGTCCCAAAAATGATAAGCTTATTTAGTCGGCGATCTGGCCATTCTCATCCGTACAAATCAAAGGACAATCCCTCGCGAACATGAGTTCATAACACACTCAGGATTAAGACTAAGTTACCTAGGTCATCTTAGTGAAATAGAAACCTAACTAGTTACCGGAGTTACATCTAGTGGTTGCTATATTGCAGTCCGATCTTATGCAAATTCATTGCATAAGATACCCTCACTCACATGTCAACTACACGAACGCGTTGGATCATTGCGTTTGTATCAAATACAAAGTGAGTCGTATCAATAGTTTTACCAGGATAAGGTACCCAGCCTTATCCCTATACTATAAACCATTTAATCTGATCTTGAACATTGATCCTTGTATGTCTCTAAATATTGTTCAAGACTCATTAAACAGTTTAGGATGTTAGTTTATTGGATTTTGGTTATTAAGACAAAACTAATAATTTAATCAATAACAACTATTACAATAATAACACTTTATTAAGAACGGTCAACGAATTATATTTACAATCTACGAGTTTTAGGACATAAATCCCAACAATTTCCCCTTAAGAATTTTCCAAACAAAACAATTTAGAAACATGGTAGTAATAGAAATGATCAAAAGGATATGTCTAAATTGAAGTCAGAATCCACTTCTCCCAAATATTTTTTTAACATAAGCCACATCAAATCATCACAATTTGTAGCTTTATAGATGTAGAGCTTAGAATAGTCCTGGCCAGATCCTTGTTAGCATAAGCCACATGATTTCTACAATGAAGATGTCAAACTAACCTCGAGTTCATTTGTAATTATGTCGCCATCAACTACATTTATCTTGACAACAGTAAGCTCTCTCTCTTAAAGAAGCAAAATACAATGATTACTTAGTAAATAATTCATGCTAAAATTTATAAAAAGTTATTGAGACTATGTCTCCCTTTTTGCCACTAGGCCAAACCAGAATGGTTTCACCAAGGAAAACAATTGGTGTCAATTTTTGCAAGCCTTTATTTGAATATTTCAATAAAGAGGTATATTTATAAAAGAGCTTATCATGGTCATTTCATTTTGAAACATGAAACTACAAGTTCAATGTTTATTAGTCTCTTCCTCGAGTCATTCATAAAATCTTCTAGTCATTGTTATCCACACAGAATCCATCACAAACCCGAAGTAGTGATGGAACAATATGTTCTACCAAAACCTTTAAAAAATGTGCATTCAACCATGATTAAGCCTTCTCATATGTTTGGTTCATCCTATGGCACCTCAACTAAGTATTTATATGAAAATGGTGATTTGAAGGGGAGGATTATTCTAGGTGACACCAATTCAGACCAAAATGATCAATAAGCAACAACAAGTTGCATAAAAAGGAAAACATCTAGAAGGATTAAGATCTTCGGCCAAATTATTGTGTGAAAAGAGTTTTTGCAAAATACACTATCAAAATAAAGAAATAAATTGTTTCGATAATTTTCTTATGCTTTTCAAATATTGCTAGCTACACATGAACACCATTGCATCAATTTGCACAAATATAATGTTGAACACTCTCAATTTCTTCTTCCAACACTCAATGTAGGGATAGTAAAGAGCTCCAAGGCCTTTGATTTTACCCAATTCACCGAACCTTTTAAGGTCTTTCATATTTTTAAAATTAAATTAATGCCCCCACAGTGCCTCGCAACAATATATTTTGACTATGCTTTGACAAAGAACTACAAAAAATCACTTCTTAATTTTTTTTTTGAGGAACTTAATCGAGAGGACATATGAGAAGAGAGTTGATACATCACACACATATTATATAGAGAAGGAAAAAAGAAAGAATGAAATACTAAAGTACCCATTGAGAAATGGCCTTAGGGAATAGGTGGTGGTGGCGACCATAGGAGTTAGAGTGGGACGAAGGAGCTCTGCTTTGGAAGTGAAAATGCGCCAACACCTTGCGATCAGGCAAAGGGTTTAAGCAGTAAGTCCTCAGAGAAATCTTCTTTTGTACCCTCAATTTCTTCTTCTAGCGCTCAATGTAGGGATATGAATACAAATTTTTTCTTGATATCATATCAAATCCACCAAATTGAAAAATCAGGGCTTTCAGTATTGATGGATCGACCATATATCTATGAAGATAAGCGATTGGTAATACATTCGACCGCCGTGGAACACCTACCGTCGTTCGTCGTGGGTCACCAACAGTCGTTCGAATAGGCGGTACAGGTTGGTGTGGGTCACTGAAGAACTTCTGTATGGTGGACCCTAACTTTTGTGGTCGTCGTAAATTGTATGAGAAATATGGGGTTTTTGTGTGGCTGACCGAAAATAATAGACGGAGAGAAGGGATTTCTTTCATGGAGATGGAGAGAAAGGGGAAGAGAAAATTATAAATATATTTTATTTTAGTTTAATAAATTTTATTAAAATAAAATTATTTAATACTTTTACCTTTTATGATGACAAATAACTGTCACGAAAGGTAGAATCCGAAAACAACATTTTTTTCCACTAAAAACGCGTGTTTTGACATTTCGTGATAGTTTTCTTTTCTCCTTTTTAATTTGAATTGTATCAACTGTCATAGAATGTCATTTTTTTGGTTAGTGTTAGGACCATCGCTAGACTAACGTCGATGGAAGTCGTCGATGTTGAGGGGATGGTGGGGATGTTCCTTTACATACTTGCATATGAAGTGAAAACCCGTGTGATTCATAGGGAATTCATGCGTGTCGGGTGAGACAATTTCGCGTCATTTCAACATGGTCTTGCTTGCACTCATTCACTCTCGCATGATGAGCTCTTAAAAAAACCACAACCAATGAAAACAGTTGTACAGATCCAAAGATGGAAGTGGTTTGTGGTTTGTGTTTCTATCTACAAACTATATACTTCGGCCCATCGAACGTACGATATGGTCATTAATTGAATTTTTTCTTGAACAAATATAAAATTACGTGGAAAATTGTCAAAATTAGCAAAATTTGACCAGACATTTACAAACATATTAGCAAAATTTTCATATTCTATCAATAATAGACATTGATAACCATTGATATTCTTTTATCAGTGACAATAATAAATAGTGATAGAAGTCTATTAGTGACTATCATCGATAAAATCCAAAATTTTGCTATAACTTGTAAATATTTTAATTTATCTTGCTATTTTTAAAAATGCTCAAAATTGTATTATGAATTATACGGAAGAGAGAAGTATAAATTTCAACAATGCAATATAAAGCTAAAAATAAAAGACCTGGTGGTGCACTTGAGACAACTAGACAATTTTTGTGATAGGTTTAATTTGTAGAACTTTTAAAATTATGAACGATCTACGCGGATTAGTTATGAACCCAAATTGAGGACAAAGGTAGTTTAAGAACAACGATATGATAGTTGAATTTTCCATGTTTATACAATTCAATCTCTCTCTCTACTAACTTATTTAAATCACATAATACATCCGATATTCATAGAAAATCTCATAAACTTGAACCATCCCTTCAATTGTTATTTTTTTTAGTCCAATTAATTGTTCATTTTTGTTGAATGGCTTTCCAACATGATGTTGTTTTCTTCACATTCTTCTTCCTCATTGCCATGTCTTCTCCATCCAAAATCATGGCAACTACTAGAGGCATGCTTGATTTAGCACAACCTCCAACGACTCTGGAAGAATCTACCATTCGTAATTTTAGAGAATCTATTGCTGAAGTACCTGAATCATCGTCATCAATTTCCCTTCCTCCAACTTCTGACGAGTTTATTAGTTTTGATCCCAATGGAATGGGTGCAAGGGCACCATTGCCTGCATCATTGTTAGATTGCAAGCCCAAAGGACCAATTGCATGGTCTGCTCCCAATCCCAAACACAACATGTTGGAATCAACTATATGTGCAACCACACACTAAAAAGTATAACACATTATTCATTTATTATAATCTTTTATAATTTTTTTGTCCAATATGCTTGTAACATCTCAAGTGCAAGATTAATTCTTTTGGTATAAAGAAGCGTTAGTACATCTATCAACAAATCTTTTTGTATAGATAAATCTTTTCGTATAGATAAATTTTTTCGTATTAAATATCTATCCAAGCTATGGTGGGGTTGCGTATATCTTTTACTATCTTCTCATATTCAAAAGAACCTAATTTTCATTGTTCACGCGAAATTTCAAGAGAAATTTAAATTGTGGAATTTGAACTTTGTATTTGTATTAATTTCCATAGACTTGGTACAATTTTTAATACATGATCATTTGATGCTTTCTCTTAAGAAAAATAAACATTAAACTTTAGACTTGTTCTTCTTGGATAATCGACATTTGAGCTTGATGATCTTCCTAGATAATCGTTATTTGGACTCGATGGTCTTCTTGGATAGTCCATTGATTTGATCTTTGGTAGAATCGATCTTCGAACTTAATATAATCTTTCTTGGATGATTGGTCTTTAGGCTTGAAGATTTTCATGGATGATTGATCTGAAACTTATTGATCTTCTTCATTCACCGTGTTTTAGGTTAGAGAACCAAACCAAACCAAACCAAATTGTAATACTCAAATTGTGAAATTGGCTAAAGTAATTTCTACCGACATGGACAACATATACGAAGGAAATAAAGTTAAGGCAATTTTCAATAATGAAAAATGTAATACCTATAAATAAAAGCCTAAAAGTTAAGTTATACATGAGGCCTTAGGTACCAAATATAGTGTTCTTCCTAAAAAAAGTATATCACATAAATGCCTACAAGGAATTTAACACCACAAAATAACTTACCAACTCTCCAAGTCTGGAACTATATAATGGGCGTCACTAGAATCTTTGTTTTCTAGCATGTAATGCTTCTCTCTCTGTACGAGTAACTTCTTTAAGACTTATAGCACATATAATAATGACAGTTTCAGAAACACTAATTTGGCCTAATTTTAAAAACATTAATAAAAAGTAGAGGTAAAAAAACGTGTATAGGCTTAAGTTTAAAAAACTTAAAGTCAAAAACCAAATAGATAACAAACCAAATAGAATTCACAACTATAACAAGGCCAAAACAATTGCTTAAATTGATGATTTATCAGAGCTTCCTATAAATCAAGATAAGTTCATTAGCAACATAAAGAGTTTATTTCTTGCTCATAGTGAAAATGTTCATAACTTCTTTTAATCTTCAATCATTAGTAAATCAAGAGTAACCAAATTACAACAATTTAGTAATGAGTTAGATAATAAGCACTTGTGTTCAAGTTTATATATATAGTTTGTTTATGTTATAACTATCATGCAATTACTATACAACTCAATAGTAACCATAAACAAAAGATCAATAGAAAAACCAAAAGTACTCAAGTTCACTTGGGAAATGCATAGACAAACAAAAACACCCTACACATCATCAAAGTTTAAAATCTCACATTTCGTTTTTCATTCTCTTTTTCTCAAAGCTTCAGCCCATAGCCATGAAATCTCGAAATCTCCCTTGGCCTTGATTTCCTAATTCGAACGAACAAAAGTCAATTAAAAATCAACCAAATGCTTCATTGAGGCATTTCATCAAACACATTGGAAGCTACCAAAATGCTTCATCACATAGCCCATCATAAAGAAAAAATGCAGATTCACATTAGAAAAATGATCGTAAACAACAATATTAAATAGGATGGTAGACAAAACAAACACGTATCTCCTATAAAAGAAAAACTATGAGGGATGTTTTCCATAAAAAGAACCATCAATATATCAAATTGTGGGTAAAATGAAAGCATTTGAAGTTAATATACGGTACAAATACAAACAATAGAAATAATGAAACTTTGATAAAAATACCTTAATATTGTGGGTAAAATGTAAGCATTTGAAGAGAAATAAAAAGAAAATTGGAGTGAAAATGAAAACACTAGAAGTTGAATCTGAACGAAGAATGGAGACAGACCATGATGGGCTTGATCTCCAACAAGCTACCGCACAAGGTGGCTGAGATTCATCGGCAAGTTCAGCTGTGAAAGGGGTGTTGGGTGGTGGCATCGGCTAAAGGAGAAAAAGAAGGGGTTTTGGGCGTGTCGTTGACGAAAAGTCGCATCGTTTTCGGCGTGCGTGAGAGAGGAAGAGAGATGGTTAGCGGAAGGGAGAGAAAATCAAGAAGGAGGGGCGACGCGTGGATCTTCCACAAAGAAGAAGAAAAAAAGAAAAAGAAGAGAAGAAGAAGAAGAGGAGGAGAAGAACAGAAGAAGAAGAAGAAGAAGAGAAGAAGAAGAGGAGGAGGAGGTAGAGAAAGGGTTTTGGAGATATTTTATAAGTTTTATTTTAATAAATAAATTATCTAATGTTTTTAGAATTAGGAAAAAATATGGTTTTAATAAATTACTTTTGATTTAAAATGAATTTTATTTTAATAAATTAGATAAATTATTTTTTTGAATCTTTTATGATACCAAATAACGGTCGCGGAAAGTGAAATAAAGAAAATTCCATCTTTTTCCGCCAACAACACAAACTTTTAGCTTTTGTGACGGTTTTTTCCTCTCAATTTGGGATGTATGCAACTCTCATAGTAGGTAGTTTTTCTTGCAGTGTTGACTAGAAATTTACAAACATACAGCAAAATTTTCATGTTCTATCAATAGTAGACATTTTAGATCCAATTTATGCCAACGAAAGCTAACCTTACCCATTTTTTTTCTTCACAGTTGTTTAAGCAATAGCGACGACAATAGAAATTATAGTTTAAATAATATAAACCATTGCTAACCAACATACGAGAAAAGAATTTCTTTTCTTTGCACAGACCCTACGTACATATATCCACTATTTGCACCACGTCCCAATCATACCAATACAAAATAAAGGGTAGAAAGCCTTCGTATTCTTGTCTCTTCCTTTGTGTTTCAAACGACCCCTTAAAAATGGGCTCATCTCCAACGCTTGCACTGTCTTTGCAAATTTTCTTTCTCTGTAACCTATGTGCAATTCAAGGATCGATCTTCATCCAACCAGTAACTACAGTCGTAATCTTCAACCAAATTGAATATGGCATACCTGTCACCGTTCATTGCAAATCCAAGAACGATGACCTAGGAGTCCATGTCCTTCCACTTGGACAAGGCTACTCGTTCAAGTTCAGACCCAACCTCGTGGGACGACCCTGTTTTTCTGCAGCTTCACATGGACTGGACAACACCAAATCTACTGGTTCAATGTCTTCGACGACAAAAGGGATGCAGGGAAATGCACCACATGCACATGGATCATTCATGAATATAGCATGTGCTTGCAAGACCCGAAAAACCCTGGCAAAGAAATTTGCTATAACTACGGAGATAAGGAGCCAGACATTATTATGTAAACGAAATATTTTGACGTTAGATCTTTTTCATGCAGTTGTTTCCAAGTGCTTAAATTCCATCTCAGTTAACTAAAATGAAATGATATAAAAGAAAAGACTATAGGTTCGCTCCTTCGCTCGCACTCTCCCTCTTTTGTCTCCATATGCAGGCAATATCTATTGTATAAGTCGTTCTTTTCATCGTGCTATTCACATGATTAAAGACGCTGAACAAATTAAATCGTCACGTTAATGAATGAATCACTAGTTTTAGTCTATCGTCGAACTCCGTCCTCTATATTTAAGGACCCATGTTCGGCCGTTCCCAGAAAAGAATGAGGTGTTTTGGTACTTATGCCTTATCGTCAACTGCAAACCTCGATCGTCCACATTTGCAGCGATTGGATCGATGTACATTTGAATATGAAAGGACACCAAACTCGAATTTAATCATATATTGATCGTTGCAACTGATTGTACGATTAAACGTGTGCTGCAAAACTCGAGGGTCAGTACATGTAACGATTGAAAACAACATAGATTTAAATATCTGAGGACATGGTACAGAACTTGAATTTCATTATGTAACAATCATGATGGGTGTGTTCGCTTCCTCTTGTACGTTGATCGATAGACATGTAACTGGAGAAGTTTCTTCAGAAATAAGAAAATTCTTCGATGCCTGGACTAATGTTGTTAGAAAATCATCGCTAACTTAATGTCAGACCAAACTGTTACTTCACATCTATGTGATCAATGAAAAAAGGCGACGAGTGTTCCAGAGCAGGAGACCACATTGATGAAAACTAGAGTGTACGAACTAAAGATAGTAGCCATGGGATTAAATATTTCAAAAGGGTTTTGCAATGTAACAGTTTAATGAAAGAATGAACCAACTGTGTACATTTCCTGAAATGTAAGAGACCAAAGACTGGCACGTTGTGAGACCTTGGGTTCCGGGAGCGTCCACAGAATTTCAAATAGATTCCATATAGGATGGGTGTAACACATTTCACACTCGGTTTGTTTTACAACGTTTGCGTGTTGAAAATAAAGATAGTGTGTGATATAGTACAGCGAGGTTGTAGCATGCTTCCCAAGATAATAACAACGTTCCTAGCAATAAAAAGTGAGTTTAAAAATGTTTTGTAGTTAACTTTAGAACTTTTTAGAATAATCTCAACATAATAAGAATCAATATGTAAAGGAAAAAAGAAATACACAACACGTGTAACACAAAATATAGAAAAACTTTGCGTGTTAAATTTCAAAACTTCCTACGCGAAATCTCTCTTTCCTTATCACGAACAACTTAACTAACTTCAACAACAGTTTCTTTTCCAAGAAATGTGATAAAATATAAATAAAAATTGAACTCTTCATTGATTACAACTTTGCAATATGGACCCTTTTTTGTTTAATTCGTTTTACTGTTTTAATGTCCTCCTCCACTTCTGGCCTCACCAACTTAATAGTCCCAATTTATGCCAACGAAAGCTAACTTTACCCATTTCTTTTTTTCTTTTCTCTTCACAGTTGTTTAAGCAATAGCGACGACAATAGAAATTATAGTTTAAATAATATAAACCATTGCTTACCAACATACGAGAAAACAATTTCTTTTCTTTGCACAGACCCTACGTACATATATCCACTATTTGCACCACGTCCCAATCATACCAATACAAAATAAAGGGTAGAAAGCCTTCGTATTCTTGTCTCTTCCTTTGTGTTTCAAACGACCCCTTAAAAATGGGCTCATCTCCAACGCTTGCACTGTCTTTGCTAATTTTCTTTCTATGTAACCTATGTGCAATTCAAGGATCGATCTTCATCCAACCAGTAACTACAGTCGTAATCTTCAACCAAATTGAATATGGCATACCTGTCACCGTTCACTGCAAATCCAAGAACGATGACCTAGGAGTCCATGTCCTTCCACTTGGACAAGGCTACTCGTTCAAGTTCAGACCCAACCTCGTGGGGACGACCCTGTTTTTCTGCAGCTTCACATGGACTGGACAACACCAAATCTACTGGTTCAATGTCTTCGACGACAAAAGGGATGCAGGGAAATGCACCACATGCACATGGATCATTCATGAATATAGCATGTGCTTGCAAGACCCGAAAAACCCTGGCAAAGAAATTTGCTATAACTACGGAGATAAGGAGCCAAGCATTATTATGTAAATGAAATATTTTGACGTTAGATCTTTTTCATGCAGTTGTTTCCAAGTGCTTAAATTCCATCTCAGTTAACTATAATGAAATGATATAAAAGAAAAAGACTATAAGTTCGCTCCTTCGCTCGCACTCTCCCTCTTTTGTGTCCATACGCAGGCAATATCTATTGTATAAGTCGTTCTTTTCATCGTGCTATTCACATGATTAAAGACCCTGAACAAATTAAATCGTCACGTTAATGAATGAATCACTAGTTTTGGTCTATCGTCGAACTCCGTCCTCTATATTTAAGGACCCATGTTCGGCCGTTCCCAGAAAAGAATGAGGTGTTTTGGTACTTCTGCCTTATCGTCAACTGCAAACCTCGATCGTCCACATTTGCAGCGATTGGATCGATGTACATTTAAATATGAAAGGACACCAAACTCGAATTTAATCATATATTGATCGTTGCAACTGATTGTACGATTAAACGTGTGCTGCAAAACTCGAGGGTCAGTACATGTAACGATTGAAAACAACATAGATTTAAATATCTGAGGACATGGTACAGAACTTGAATTTCATTATGTAACAATCATGATGGGTGTGTTCGCTTCCTCTTGTACGTTGATCGATAGACATGTAACTGGAGAAGTTTCTTCAGAAATAAGAAAATTCTTCGATGCCTGGACTAATGTTGTTAGAAAATCATCGCTAACTTAATGTCAGACCAAACTGTTACTTCACATCTATGTGATCAATGAAAAAAGGCGACGAGTGTTCCAGAGCAGGAGACCACATTGATGAAAACTAGAGTGTACGAACTAAAGATAGTAGCCATGGGATTAAATATTTCAAAAGGGTTTTGCAATGTAACAGTTTAATGAAAGAATGAACCAACTGTGTACATTTCCTGAAATGTAAGAGACCAAAGACTGGCACGTTGTGAGACCTTGGGTTCCGGGAGCGTCCACAGAATTTCAAATAGATTCCATATAGGATGGGTGTAACACATTTCACACTCGGTTTGTTTTACAACGTTTGCGTGTTGAAAATAAAGATAGTGTGTGATATAGTACAGCGAGGTTGTAGCATGCTTCCCAAGATAATAACAACGTTCCTAGCAATAAAAAGTGAGTTTAAAAATGTTTTGTAGTTAACTTTAGAACTTTTTAGAATAATCTCAACATAATAAGAATCAATATGTAAAGGAAAAAAGAAATACACAACACGTGTAACACAAAATATAGAAAAACTTTGCGTGTTAAATTTCAAAACTACCTACGCGAAATCTCTCTTTCCTTATCACGAACAACTTAACTTCAACAACGGTTTCTTTTCCAAGAAATGTGATAAAATATAAATAAAAATTGAACTCTTCATTGATTACAACTTTGCAATATGGACCCTTTTTTGTTTAATTCGTTTTACTGTTTTAATGTCCTCCTCCACTTCTGGCCTCGCCAACTTAATAGTCCCAATTTATGCCAACGAAAGCTAACTTTACCCATTTCTTTTTTTCTTTTTCTTCACAGTTGTTTAAGCAATAGCGACGACAATAGAAATTATAGTTTAAATAATATAAACCATTGCTTACCAACATACGAGAAAACAATTTCTTTTCTTTGCACAGACCCTACGTACATATATCCACTATTTGCACCACGTCCCAATCATACCAATACAAAATAAAGGGTAGAAAGCCTTCGTATTCTTGTCTCTTCCTTTGTGTTTCAAACGACCCCTTAAAAATGGGCTCATCTCCAACGCTTGCACTGTCTTTGCTAATTTTCTTTCTGTGTAACCTATGTGCAATTCAAGGATCGATCTTCATCCAACCAGTAACTACAGTCGTAATCTTCAACCAAATTGAATATGGCATACCTGTCACCGTTCACTGCAAATCCAAGAACGATGACCTAGGAGTCCATGTCCTTCCACTTGGACAAGGCTACTCGTTCAAGTTCAGACCCAACCTCGTGGGGACGACCCTGTTTTTCTGCAGCTTCACATGGACTGGACAACACCAAATCTACTGGTTCAATGTCTTCGACGACAAAAGGGATGCAGGGAAATGCACCACATGCACATGGATCATTCATGAATATAGCATGTGCTTGCAAGACCCGAAAAACCCTGGCAAAGAAATTTGCTATAACTACGGAGATAAGGAGCCAGGCATTATTATGTAAATGAAATATTTTGACGTTAGATCTTTTTCATGCAGTTGTTTCCAAGTGCTTAAATTCCATCTCAGTTAACTATAATGAAATGATATAAAAGAAAAGACTATAAGTTCGCTCCTTCGCTCGCACTCTCCCTCTTTTGTGTCCATACGCAGGCAATATCTATTGTATAAGTCGTTCTTTTCATCGTGCTATTCACATGATTAAAGACGCCTGAACAAATTAAATCGTCACGTTAATGAATGAATCACTAGTTTTGGTCTATCGTCGAACTCCGTCCTCTATATTTAAGGACCCATGTTCGGCCGTTCCCAGAAAAGAATGAGGTGTTTTGGTACTTCTGCCTTATCGTCAACTGCAAACCTCGATCGTCCACATTTGCAGCGATTGGATCGATGTACATTTAAATATGAAAGGACACCAAACTCGAATTTAATCATATATTGATCGTTGCAACTGATTGTACGATTAAACGTGTGCTGCAAAACTCGAGGGTCAGTACATGTAACGATTGAAAACAACATAGATTTAAATATCTGAGGACATGGTACAGAACTTGAATTTCATTATGTAACAATCATGATGGGTGTGTTCGCTTCCTCTTGTACGTTGATCGATAGACATGTAACTGGAGAAGTTTCTTCAGAAATAAGAAAATTTTCGATGCCTGGACTAATGTTGTTAGAAAATCATCGCTAACTTAATGTCAGACCAAACTGTTACTTCACATCTATGTGATCAATGAAAAAAGGCGACGAGTGTTCCAGAGCAGGAGACCACATTGATGAAAACTAGAGTGTACGAACTAAAGATAGTAGCCATGGGATTAAATATTTCAAAAGGGTTTTGCAATGTAACAGTTTAATGAAAGAATGAACCAACTGTGTACATTTCCTGAAATGTAAGAGACCAAAGACTGGCACGTTGTGAGACCTTGGGTTCCGGGAGCGTCCACAGAATTTCAAATAGATTCCATATAGGATGGGTGTAACAGCATTTCGCACTCGGTTTGTTTTACAACGTTTGCGTCTTGAAAATAAAGATAGTGTGTGATATAGTACAGCGAGGTTGTAGCATGCTTCCCAAGATAATAACAACGTTCCTAGCAATAAAAAGTGAGTTTAAAAATGTTTTGTAGTTAACTTTAGAACTTTTTTAGAATAATCTCAACATAATAAGAATCAATATGTAAAGGAAAAAAGAAATACACAACACGTGTAACACAAAATATAGAAAAAC
The DNA here is from genome assembly GCF_000004075.3 of Cucumis sativus. NCBI lineage: Eukaryota > Viridiplantae > Streptophyta > Magnoliopsida > Cucurbitales > Cucurbitaceae > Cucumis > Cucumis sativus. Next base: position 19,949,095 of record NC_026658.2, read on the forward strand.
TTTGCGTGTTAAATTTCAAAACTTCCTACGCGAAATCTCTCTTTCCTTATCACGAACAACTTAACTTCAACAACAGTTTCTTTTTCCAAGAAATGTGATAAAATATAAATAAAAATTGAACTCTTCATTGATTACAACTTTGCAATATGGACCCTTTTTTGTTTAATTCGTTTTACTGTTTTAATGTCCTCCTCCACTTCTGGCCTCGCCAACTTAATAGTCCCAATTTATGCCAACGAAAGCTAACTTTACCCATTTCTTTTTTTCTTTTTCTTCACAGTTGTTTAAGCAATAGCGACGACAATAGAAATTATAGTTTAAATAATATAAACCATTGCTTACCAACATACGAGAAAACAATTTCTTTTCTTTGCACAGACCCTACGTACATATATCCACTATTTGCACCACGTCCCAATCATACCAATACAAAATAAAGGGTAGAAAGCCTTCGTATTCTTGTCTCTTCCTTTGTGTTTCAAACGACCCCTTAAAAATGGGCTCATCTCCAACGCTTGCACTGTCTTTGCTAATTTTCTTTCTGTGTAACCTATGTGCAATTCAAGGATCGATCTTCATCCAACCAGTAACTACAGTCGTAATCTTCAACCAAATTGAATATGGCATACCTGTCACCGTTCACTGCAAATCCAAGAACGATGACCTAGGAGTCCATGTCCTTCCACTTGGACAAGGCTACTCGTTCAAGTTCAGACCCAACCTCGTGGGGACGACCCTGTTTTTCTGCAGCTTCACATGGACTGGACAACACCAAATCTACTGGTTCAATGTCTTCGACGACAAAAGGGATGCAGGGAAATGCACCACATGCACATGGATCATTCATGAATATAGCATGTGCTTGCAAGACCCGAAAAACCCTGGCAAAGAAATTTGCTATAACTACGGAGATAAGGAGCCAGGCATTATTATGTAAATGAAATATTTTGACGTTAGATCTTTTTCATGCAGTTGTTTCCAAGTGCTTAAATTCCATCTCAGTTAACTATAATGAAATGATATAAAAGAAAAGACTATAAGTTCGCTCCTTCGCTCGCACTCTCCCTCTTTTGTGTCCATACGCAGGCAATATCTATTGTATAAGTCGTTCTTTTCATCGTGCTATTCACATGATTAAAGACCCTGAACAAATTAAATCGTCACGTTAATAATGAATCACTAGTTTTGGTCTATCGTCGAACTCCGTCCTCTATATTTAAGGACCCATGTTCGGCCGTTCCCAGAAAAGAATGAGGTGTTTTGGTACTTCTGCCTTATCGTCAACTGCAAACCTCGATCGTCCACATTTGCAGCGATTGGATCGATGTACATTTAAATATGAAAGGACACCAAACTCGAATTTAATCATATATTGATCGTTGCAACTGATTGTACCATTAAACGTGTGCTGCAAAACTCGAGGGTCAGTACATGTAACGATTGAAAACAACATAGATTTAAATATCTGAGGACATGGTACAGAACTTGAATTTCATTATGTAACAATCATGATGGGTGTGTTCGCTTCCTCTTGTACGTTGATCGATAAACATGTAACTGGAGAAGTTTCTTCAGAAATAAGAAAATTCTCGATGTCTGGACTAATGTTGTTAGAAAATCATCGCTAAACTTAATGTCAGACCAAACTGTTACTTCACATCTATGTGATCAATGAAAAAAGGCGACGAGTGTTCCAGAGCAGGAGACCACATTGATGGAAACTAGAGTGTACGAACCTAAAGATAGTAGCCATGGGATTAAATATTTCAAAAGGGTTTTGCAATGTAACAGTTTAATGAAAGAATGAACCAACTGTGTACATTTCCTGAAAAATATACATTAAATTTTAGACTTTTGTTATCAAATGGGGGCTAATTATGAATCGTTTCAAATCCCTTCATTTCAATGTTCTTTACAAATACAAGCAATTCATAATATCTTAATATATTGTTGATCATAAAAAAAACTCCATTTTAATCAAAACAAATACAATGAGATACCAAATAGCATAGAAATGAATGAAATGGGATTCATTATTCATTAGTTTAATTTGAAGAAATAAAAGACAGGGGAAAAAATCAACAACCTCCTCAAATAAGCCAATATATTAGGGTACACTTGATACAACAAATTACCATTAATCAATAACCAAACGACATAACAAAACAGAAAAGCTCCAATTTTGAAACATGTGATTAATAGAAATGATCAAAAGGGCACGTACAAATAGAAGGCACATTCCATATCTGAAGGGATAAAAGCCCTATGACAGCAGAAGAATTAAAGAACTATTACTCAATTTAATTTGGAAATCTTAAAATACCGGCACATTGGCAAAATTTTATAATCACAATTCTAAATACATTATAAGCATGTGTTGAGAATAACACACCCAAGTTCTAATACCACTTTATGACAATACCAAACTCCCAACTACTTGATATAGTTTTATGCACTAACCAGAGAACACAATCTAAACAATCAGAACGCAACAACCAGATAATCACAAAGAAAGTGATAATAAGCAACACAACGATATATAGTGGTTCAACCGTGTTCTCCTCTTCGAACGCCATTCACTGTTGTGCAGGAACTCTGATGTCAAAGCTCCCTCAAACGCCTCTGTCTCTCCCTCACTCTCTTTCTGTCGTGAACTGTCGGCTGCCCCTTTTTCTTTTTGTCTAATTTAAAATTACCTAAGGTAGAAGATGTAAACAATTACAAATTTGCAACAAAGGCAAATTACCACTTCTACCCTTAACTTAAATCTCATTTTACTAACTCTTAAATACTTGTCATTTTTCCTACAAATCTCCCTCATGACAAGCTCTTTAAGACACCAAACTGATTCTCCCCAACACCCTATCATCCAGATTTAACCTTAAGCTCATATAATAGGTATTTAAACCTATGAGCTGGAAGAACTTTGGTTAACATATCTGACAAATTCTCAACAGTATGAACTTTTACCAGTTCAACATCTTTCTGAGTAATAACATTTCTAATATAATAAAATTTGACATCGAGATGCTTAGACCGTTCATGATGAGATGGATTCTTCGCAAGATGAATAGCACTCTGGCTATCACAATGGATGATAGGAATAAACTCCTGCGATAACAACTCACCAAAAATTATTTTCAACCACACTGCTTCCTTCACAGCTTCACCAAGAGAAATATATTCTGACTCAGTAGTCGACAATGCAACAACTGGTTGTAGGGTAACTTTCCAACGGACAACTTTACTATACAAGCGAAAAATGTGACCTGATAGTGACCTTCTTTTTATCAAGATCTGCCAACATAGTCTGCATTTGTGAAGCGTATCCAACAATGTTGACTTATCACAATCCCTGCTAAAACACAAATGATACACTGGCACTACCTTTCAGATATCGAAATACCCATTTAACAGCATTCAGTGTTCCTTCCCAGGATTTGACATAAACATACTTATCATGCTCACAGCATAACCCAAGTCAGGCCTAGTACAAATCATCAGGTACATAATAGTTCCAACAACATTACAATATGGAATATTAGACATCTCTAATCTCTTTCTTATTCAGTAACAGGACATTGAGATGAGGAAAGTTTAAAATGAGATGCTAAGGGTGTAACTGAAACCTGCCTTGCCGCCAGACATATTATACTTTTCAAGCAGTTTAATCATATAACTTTCTTGCGAAACGGTTAACAAACCTTTTTCCCTATCTCTTTTCACATCCATGCCTAGGATCCTTTTTAGCTTACCTAAATCTTTCATTTCAAACTCACTACTTAATTGTTTCTTGAGTTGACAGATTTTAGCATAAATCCCTAGACACTAGTATCATATCATCTACATACAATAGTAGATAGATAACATACCTCTCTGAGATAGTTTCCAGTAAACACAAGCATCATATGAGTTCCTATAAAATCCCTGCTTTAGAATGAAAGTATCAAACCTGATATACCACTGTCTTGGAGATTGTTTAAGTCCATAGATGGACTTGTGAAGACGACAAACCATGTCTTCCTTACCCTTCACCTTATAGCCCTTAAGTTGAGCCATGTAAATCACCTCCTCCAGTTCTCCATGAAGAAATGTTGTGGTGACGTCCATCTGTTCAATGAACATATCAAAGTGAACAGCAATAGATAAAATTAATCTAATGGACAAATGCCTCACCATCGGAGAAAAAATCTCATTAAAGTCAACTCCCTCCTTCTGTGTGTAGCCATTTCCTACCAACCTAGCCTTATATCTAGGCTTACTATCACCTCTTGTACTTGACTTGATTTTGTAAATCCACTTTGATTGAATGAGCTTTTGGTTAGGAGACTTTGGAACCAATGACCATGTTTGATTCTTTTATAAAGAGAAGAACTCTGCCACCAAAGCATCTTTCCATTGTTTCTTAGAATCAGATACGATTGCCTCTTCAAAAGTAAGAGCCTCTACTTCAATACTATCAGCTGCGCAAGTAAGAGCATAAGCAACTAAGTCAGCGTAATCATACCTTATAGGAGCCTGTCTTTTCCTCTGAACCCTGTCCGAGTAAGCTGATAGTTCTGTAGGTCATTATTACTTGAGCTTTCTTCACTGTGAACTCCCTCATCAATCAAAATCCTCTCATGTTGAGACTGTATACCATCAGTTTTAGATTGGTGTGTAGCCTCTGTCTGTGAAACTAGTGGTAACTGATCACTAGATACATCTAAGCCAATTGATGGTCGTACTTCTGAATCAACTCTAACCTCTATCTCAACATGATCAATAGTCTTAGACTACGTTTGAGTTTTGGAACATATCTAACATTAGTGAGGACTCTGATCATCCTGTCATGTGTTGCAATTTGGACTGAACCAATTCCCTTTACATCACAATTACCATTATCACCCAGTAAGACTTTTCCCCCATCATTTTTGTGAAAATCAATTAGAAAATCTCGATTAGGAGTCATGTGATATATGCACCCTGAATCCATGATCCAAGCATCCTGAATATCCTTATGAGACACCATCAAGACCTCTACTGAATCATACCATCAATAACATTTGCTGAACTAGTCTCACCTGTGCCATACTGGCTACTCGATGCTTCCTTGCCCTTATTCAAAGGACAATTTTTCTTAAAGTGTCCTTCTTTATGACATAAGAAACACTTTCTACCTTTTCCCTTTGATTTCGACCTGGAACTCTTCTCTTTGCCTTTCCAGCTCTTTTTCTCACTCCCCCCTTTGGTCATGAGTAACTCTCCATCCTTGCGTTCTTTCTTAATTTTGAGACTTCTAGTCTTTAAGGCATCCAACACTACACTCATGGTCAATGAATCCCGACCATATTTAATAGCTGCCTTAACCTCTCGATATGTTTCAAGTAATGAATTTAAAAGAATCACTGCTTGATTCTCATCTGACATCTTCTCATTGATGTTATTGAGATCAACTATAATCTTCTTAAATTCATTCAAGTTCTCTTTTAAGCCTTTACTTTGGTTCATCTTATATCCAAAAAAACTTCTCCTTTAGATATAATTTATTTGGCAATGACTTTGTCAAGTAAATACTTTCTAGCTTCTTCCACAACTCCCCTTTAGTAGTAGCCTAATCTACAAGCCTAAGCACATCATCTGACAGATACAGAAGGATCGTTGAATAGGCCATTTCATCCATATCCTTTTTCTCACTTTCTGTAATAGTTTCAGGAAGGTTCTCTTCATCTAAGATTTTAGCTACTTTTTGTTGAACTAAAATAGCTCTAATATTTTTTCTCAAAAGAGCAAAATCATCCATGCCGTCAAACTTAGCCACCTCAAAGCGTGTTGCAGTCATCTTTACAGAACTGGTTAAACCAAGAATATGTATACCTCAACCTACCACACAAAACCCAAATTCTTCTTTGGATCGAATGAAGCTCTGATACCAGTTGTTGAGAATAGCACACTCAAGTTCTAATACCACTTTATGACTATACCATACTCCCAACAACATGATATAGTTTTATGCACTAACCAGAGAACGCAGTCTAAACAATCAGAACGCAACAGCTAGATAATCACAAAGAAAGCGATAATAAGCAACACAACGATATATAGTGGTTCGACCAATTTGGTCTACATCCACTTTGAGAACCAGCTTGGAGGACTTTTATTAAGAGCGAAAATTATGATACAATTACAGAGTTCAACACAATAAGCAATCTATAATTAACCAAGATAAACCTGACTATACCGTAAACCAAATGCCAAGAGAGACCGAGAGACCCACGTGAAACTAATGTCGAGACCCAAACTCAACACATCATCAGAGTACCACAAATGTGCGTCGTTCACCGTCCTCTTCTCTTTGAATGTCGTTCAGTCGTGCAGAAACATCGATGTTAAAGCTTCGTCGAACGCCTCTGTCTCTCCCTCACTCTCTTTCTGTTGTGAACTGTCGGCTGCCCCCTTTTCTTTTTGTCTAATTTAAAAAGACCTAAGGTAGAAGATGTAAACAATTACAAATTTGCCACAAAGGCAAATTACCAATCTACCCTTCACTTAAATCCCATTTTACTAACTCTTAAATACTTTTCATTTTTCTACAGCATGCTTTTAAAGATAAGATACGACAACTTACTTTCGATGATGTCTCTGAATCTACAACTCAATCTCCAATTTTGGACACCACCAGTCGGAGACCTTCCTATGCTATGGATGAGATTGGTTTGTGGGAACCAATTTGGATGGAAAAAGGTTTAGAGATATTTGAGAGAAAACCTTTTCTTTTTGCAGAGATAAAAAACCTATTTTTCTTAATGAATTTCGTTAAAAAAAACTGTTTTCTTTTAGATATTTATAACTCTCTTTCCTTTTTGAAATTGGAAGAGGAGTAGGAGAGAATCATGAGATTCTATTATCAAATCTACTGATTAATTAACAATTAATCAATTAGTTAATAATTAATTAAATCATATTTAATTAATATTTACGTCAAATCTTATTTGAATAAATATCTCTCCAATATCTTATAGATTTATATTAATATAATTAATTAAATTATATTTAATTAATATTTCATTCAATCTTATTTGAATGAATATCTCTGCAATATTATTTTATAAATTTAATTAAATAAAACTAAATTATTAATTAATTCTTCAATTAATTAATAGCTAAGTTAAATATCTTATATTTAACTTAAATATAAATTTCTCTCATAATCAATAATTCTAATATGAATCAAATTCACATTAAATTAAGATTTGAACTCATTCAAATATTTTATCTTTCATAAATTAATTTTGAATCATATCCAAAATTAAATTTATATAATAAAGTTTCACAAACTTTATATTATAATGTATCACTCTACATTAAACTAATTCCCAAAGTAAGGTTGAACATTTCAAATTACAACCAATATAAATAAATCCCATTGCCCTTTACGAGCTAGGAAGGGGACCTAATGGACCTAATGGACCTACATATCAGAAACTACAATGATTTGAGATTAATTGGCTAAACTCATTAACCACATTAATCAATATTCGTTATCTGTGTGTACACTCCACTAAAGACTTATAGCTGAACTCTTCTCACTATAGATATATTTATGTATCCACGGATATAAACCAATAACACTAAAATAGTCCTTCATGAGTGTTTGTAACACCAGTTGGGTCAATTTACCGTTTTACCCCTGGGTTACCTCTAATCCTTAAATATCAGTGCTCCTCTAATGAACAACCTGTTTATGGTCCTACCAATAAACAAAAACCCCTCTCGTGCCATAGAGAGGGTAGGCCCTTCGTTCAAGATCTGCAGACACTATTTAAAGGAATACTTATCTACTTACCCTAAAGTAGGGAATGAGTGAATTCCATCTTGTGTAATTATGTTCCCAGCTCCCTACTCGATCTTGTCCCAAAAATGATAAGCTTATTTAGTCGGCGATCTGGCCATTCTCATCCGTACAAATCAAAGGACAATCCCTCGCGAACATGAGTTCATAACACACTCAGGATTAAGACTAAGTTACCTAGGTCATCTTAGTGAAATAGAAACCTAACTAGTTACCGGAGTTACATCTAGTGGTTGCTATATTGCAGTCCGATCTTATGCAAATTCATTGCATAAGATACCCTCACTCACATGTCAACTACACGAACGTGTTGGATCATTGCGTTTGTATCAAATACAAAGTGAGTCGTATCAATAGTTTTACCAGGATAAGGTACCCAGCCTTATCCCTATACTATAAACCATTTAATCTGATCTTGAACATTGATCCTTGTATGTCTCTAAATATTGTTCAAGACTCATTAAACAGTTTAGGATGTTAGTTTATTGGATTTTGGTTATTAAGACAAAACTAATAATTTAATCAATAACAACTATTACAATAATAACACTTTATTAAGAACGGTCAACGAATTATATTTACAATCTACGAGTTTTAGTACATAAATCCCAACAATTTCCCCTTAAGAATTTTCCAAACAAAACAATTTAGAAACATGGTAGTAATAGAAATGATCAAAAGGATATGTCTAAATTGAAGTCAGAATCCACTTCTCCCAAATATTTTTTAACATAAGCCACATCAAATCATCACAATTTGTAGCTTTATAGATGTAGAGCTTAGAATAGTCCTGGCCAGATCCTTGTTAGCATAAGCCACATGATTTCTACAATGAAGATGTCAAACTAACCTCGAGTTCATTTGTAATTATGTCGCCATCAACTACATTTATCTTGACAACAGTAAGCTCTCTCTCTTAAAGAAGCAAAATACAATGATTACTTAGTAAATAATTCATGCTAAAATTTATAAAAAGTTATTGAGACTATGTCTCCCTTTTTGCCACTAGGCCAAACCAGAATGGTTTCACCAAGGAAAACAATTGGTGTCAATTTTTGCAAGCCTTTATTTGAATATTTCAATAAAGAGGTATATTTATAAAAGAGCTTATCATGGTCATTTCATTTTGAAACATGAAACTACAAGTTCAATGTTTATTAGTCTCTTCCTCGAGTCATTCATAAAATCTTCTAGTCATTGTTATCCACACAGAATCCATCACAAACCCGAAGTAGTGATGGAACAATATGTTCTACCAAAACCTTTAAAAAATGTGCATTCAACCATGATTAAGCCTTCTCATATGTTTGGTTCATCCTATGGCACCTCAACTAAGTATTTATATGAAAATGGCGATTTGAAGGGGAGGATTATTCTAGGTGACACCAATTCAGACCAAAATGATCAATAAGCAACAACCAGTTGCATAAAAAGGAAAACATCTAGAAGGATTAAGATCTTCGGCCAAATTATTGTGTGAAAAGAGTTTTTGCAAAATACACTGCCAAAATAAAGAAAGAAATTGTTTCGATAATTTTCTTCTGCTTTTCAAATATTGCTAGCTACACATGAACACCCTTGCATCAATTTCTTCTTCCAACACTCAATGTAGGGATAGTAAAGAGCTCCAAGCCTTTGATTTTACCCAATTCACCGAACCTTTTAAGGTCTTTCATATTTTTAAAATTAAATTAATGCCCCCACAGTGCCTCGCAACAATATATTTTGACTATGCTTTGACAAAGAACTACAAAAATCACTTCTAATTTTTTTTTGAGGAACTTAATCGAGAGGACATATGAGAAGAGAGTTGATACATCACACACATATATAGAGAAGGAAAAAAGAAAGAATGAAATACTAAAGTACCCATTGAGAAATGGCCTTAGGGAATAGGTGGTGGTGGCGACCATAGGAGTTAGAGTGGGACGAAGGAGCTCTGCTTTGGAAGTGAAAATGCGCCAACACCTTGCGATCAGGCAAGGGTTTAAGCAGTAAGTCCTCAGAGAAATCTTCTTTTGTACCCTCAATTTCTTCTTCTAGCGCTCAATGTAGGGATATGAATACAAATTTTTTCTTGATATCATATCAAATCCACCAAATTGAAAAATCAGGGCTTTCAGTATTGATGGATCGACCATATATCTATGAAGATAGCGATTGGTAATACATTCGACCGCCGTGGAACACCTACCGTCGTTCGTCGTGGGTCACCAACAGTCGTTCGCGAATAGGCGGTACAGGTTGGTGTGGGTCACTGAAGAACTTCTGTATGGTGGACCCTAACTTTTGTGGTCGTCGTAAATTGATGAGAAATATGGGGTTTTTGTGTGGCTGACCGAAAATAATAGACGGAGAGAAGGGATTTCTTTCATGGAGATGGAGAGAAAGGGGAAGAGAAAATTATAAATATATTTTATTTTAGTTTAATAAATTTTATTAAAATAAAATTATTTAATACTTTTACCTTTTATGATGACAAATAACTGTCACGAAAGGTAGAATCCGAAAACAACATTTTTTTCCACAAAAACGCGTGTTTTGACATTTCGTGATAGTTTTCTTTTCTCCTTTTTAATTTGAATTGTATCAACTGTCATAGAATGTCATTTTTTTGGTAGTGTTAGGACCATCGCTAGACTAACGTCGATGGAAGTCGTCGATGTTGAGGGGATGGTGGGGATGTTCCTTTACATACTTGCATATGAAGTGAAAACCCGTGTGATTCATAGGGAATTCATGCGGTCGGGTGAGACAATTTCGCGTCATTTCAACATGGTCTTGCTTGCACTCATTCATCTGCATGATGAGCTCTTAAAAAAACCACAACCAATGAAAACAGTTGTACAGATCCAAAGATGGAAGTGGTTTGTGGTTTGTGTTTCTATCTACAACTATATACTTCGGCCCATCGAACGTACGATATGGTCATTAATTGAATTTTTTCTTGAACAAATATAAAATTACGTGGAAAATTGTCAAAATTAGCAAATTTGACCAGACATTTACAAACATATAGCAAAATTTTCATATTCTATCAATAATAGACATTGATAACCATTGATATTCTTTTATCAGTGACAATAATAAATAGTGATAGAAGTCTATTAGTGACTATCATCGATAAAATCCAAAATTTTGCTATAACTTGTAAATATTTTAATTTATCTTGCTATTTTTAAAAATGCTCAAATTGTATTATGAATTATACGGAAGAGAGAAGTATAAATTTCAACAATGCAATATAAAGCTAAAAATAAAAGACCTGGTGGTGCACTTGAGACAACTAGACAATTTTTGTGATAGGTTTAATTTGTAGAACTTTTAAAATTATGAACGATCTACGCGGATTAGTTATGAACCCAAATTGAGGACAAAGGTAGTTTAAGAACAACGATATGATAGTTGAATTTTCCATGTTTATACAATTCAATCTCTCTCTCTACTAACTTATTTAAATCACATAATACATCCGATATTCATAGAAAATCTCATAAACTTGAACCATCCCTTCAATTGTTATTTTTTTTAGTCCAATTAATTGTTCATTTTTGTTGAATGGCTTTCCAACATGATGTTGTTTTCTTCACATTCTTCTTCCTCATTGCCATGTCTTCTCCATCCAAAATCATGGCAACTACTAGAGGCATGCTTGATTTAGCACAACCTCCAACGACTCTGGAAGAATCTACCATTCGTAATTTTAGAGAATCTATTGCTGAAGTACCTGAATCATCGTCATCAATTTCCCTTCCTCCAACTTCTGACGAGTTTATTAGTTTTGATCCCAATGGAATGGGTGCAAGGGCACCATTGCCTGCATCATTGTTAGATTGCAAGCCCAAAGGACCAATTGCATGGTCTGCTCCCAATCCCAAACACAACATGTTGGAATCAACTATATGTGCAACCACACACTAAAAAGTATAACACATTATTCATTTATTATAATCTTTTTAATTTTTTTGTCCAATATGCTTGTAACATCTCAAGTGCAAGATTAATTCTTTTGGTATAAAGAAGCGTTAGTACATCTATCAACAAATCTTTTCGTATAGATAAATCTTTTCGTATAGATAAATTTTTCGTATTAAATATCTATCCAAGCTATGGTGGGGTTGCGTATATCTTTTACTATCTTCTCATATTCAAAAGAACCTAATTTTCATTGTTCACGCGAGATTTCAAGAGAAATTTAAATTGTGGAATTTGAACTTTGTATTTGTATTAATTTCCATAGACTTGGTACAATTTTTAATACATGATCATTTGATGCTTTCTCTTAAGAAAAATAAACATTAAACTTTAGACTTGTTCTTCTTGGATAATCGACATTTGAGCTTGATGATCTTCCTAGATAATCGTTATTTGGACTCGATGGTCTTCTTGGATAGTCCATTGATTTGATCTTTGGTAGAATCGATCTTCGAACTTAATATAATCTTTCTTGGATGATTGGTCTTTAGGCTTGAAGATTTTCATGGATGATTGACCTGAAACTTATTGATCTTCTTCAATGACCAGTCTTTAGGTTAGAGAACTAAACCAAACCAAATTGTAATACTCAAATTGTGAAATTGGCTAAAGTAATTTCTACCGACATGGACAACATATACGAAGGAAATAAAGTTAAGGCAATTTTCAATAATGAAAAATGTAATACCTATAAATAAAAGCCTAAAAGTTAAGTTATACATGAGGCCTTAGGTACCAAATATAGTGTTCTTCCTAAAAAAAGTATATCACATAAATGCCTACAAGGAATTTAACACCACAAAATAACTTACCAACTCTCCAAGTCTGGAACTATATAATGGGCGTCACTAGAATCTTTGTTTTCTAGCATGTAATGCTTCTCTCTCTGTACGAGTAACTTCTTTAAGACTTATAGCACATATAATAATGACAGTTTCAGAAACACTAATTTGGCCTAATTTTAAAAACATTAATAAAAAGTAGATGTAAAAAAAATGTGTATAGGCTTAAGTTTCAAAAACTTAAAGCCAAAAACCAAATAGATAACAAACCAAATAGAATTCACAACTATAACAAGGCCAAAACAATTGCTTAAATTGATGATTTATCAGAGCTTCCTATAAATCAAGATAAGTTCATTAGCAACATAAAGAGTTTATTTCTTGCTCATAGTGAAAATGTTCATAACTTTTTTAATCTTCAATCATTAGTAAATCAAGAGTAACCAAATTACAACAATTTAGTAATGAGTTAGATAATAAGCACTTGTGTTCAAGTTTATATATATAGTTTGTTTATGTTATAACTATCATGCAATTACTATACAACTCAATAGTAACCATAAACAAAAGATCAATAGAAAAACCAAAAGTACTCAAGTTCACTTGGGAAATGCATAGACAAACAAAAACACCCTACACATCATCAAAGTTTAAAATCTCACATTTCGTTTTTCATTCTCTTTTTCTCAAAGCTTCAGCCCATAGCCATGAAATCTCGAAATCTCCCTTGGCCTTGATTTCCTAATTCGAACGAACAAAAATCAATTAAAAATCAACCAAATGCTTCATTGAGGCATTTCATCAAACACATTGGAAGCTACCAAAATGCTTCATCACATAGCCCATCATAAAGAAAAAATGTAGATTCACATTAGAAAAATGATCGTAAACAACAATATTAAATAGGATGGTAGACAAAACAAACACGTATCTCCTATAAAAGAAAAACTATGAGGGATGTTTTCCATAAAAAGAACCATCAATATATCAAATTGTGGGTAAAATGAAAGCATTTGAAGTTAATATACGGTACAAATACAAACAATAGAAATAATGAAACTTTGATAAAAATACCTTAATATTGTGGGTAAAATGTAAGCATTTGAAGAGAAATAAAAAGAAAATTGGAGTGAAAATGAAAACACTAGAAGTTGAATCTGAACGAAGAATGGAGACAGACCATGATGGGCTTGATCTCCAACGAGCTATCGCACAAGGTGGTTGAGATTCATCGGCAAGTTCAGCTGTGAAAGGGGTATTGGGTGGTGGCATCGGCTAAAGGAGAAAAAGAAGAGGTTTTCGGCGTGTCGTTGACGAAAAGTCGCATTGTTTTCGGCGTGCGTGAGAGAGGAAGAGAGATGGTTAGCAGAAGGGAGAGAAAATCAAGAAGGAGGGGCGACGCGTGGATCTTCCACAAAGAAGAAGAAAAAAAGAAAAAGAAGAGAAGAAGAAGAATAGAAAGAAGAAGAAGAAGAAGAGAAGAAGAAGAGGAGGAGGAGGTAGAGAAAGGGTTTTGGAGATATTTTATAAGTTTTATTTTAATAAATAAATTATCTAATGTTTTTATAATTAGGAAAAAATATGGTTTTAATAAATTACTTTTGATTTAAAATGAATTTTATTTTAATAAATTAAGTAATTTATTTTTTTAATCTTTTATGACACCAAATAACGGTCGCGAAAGTGAAATAAAAAGAATTCCATCTTTTCCCGCCAACAACACAAACTTTTAGCTTTTGTGACGGTTTTTTCCTCTCAATTTGGGATGTATGCAACTCTCATAGTAGGTAGTTTTTCTTGCAGTGTTGACCAGAAAATTCCAAACATATAGCAAAATTTTCATATTCTATCAATAGTAGACATTTTAGTCTCAATTTATGCCAAAGAAAGCTAACCTTTCCCATTTCTTTTTTCAGTTTTTAAGCAATCGACAATAGTATAGTTTAAATAAATTGCTTACAAACATACGAGAAAACAATTTATTTTCTTTGCACAGACCCTACGTACATATATCCACTATTTGCACCACGTCCCAATCATACCAATACAAAATAAAGGGTAGAAAGCCTTCGTATTCTTGTCTCTTCCTTTGTGTTTCAAACGACCCCTTAAAAATGGGCTCATCTCCAACGCTTGCACTGTCTTTGCTAATTTTATTTTTGTGTAACCTATGTGCAATTCAAGGATCGATCTTCATCCAACCAGTAACTACAGTCGTAATCTTCAACCAAATTGAATATGGCATACCTGTCACCGTTCATTGCAAATCCAAGAACGATGACCTAGGAGTCCATGTCCTTCCACTTGGACAAGGCTACTCGTTCAAGTTCAGACCCAACCTCGTGGGGACGACCCTGTTTTTCTGCAGCTTCACATGGACTGGACAACACCAAATCTACTGGTTCAATGTCTTCGACGACAAAAGGGATGCAGGGAAATGCACCACATGCACATGGATCATTCATGAATATAGCATGTGCTTGCAAGACCCGAAAAACCCTGGCAAAGAAATTTGCTATAACTACGGAGATAAGGAGCCAGGCATTATTGTGTAAACGAAATATTTTGACGATAGATCTTTTTCATGCAGTTGTTTCCAAGTGCTTAAATTCCATCTCAGTTAACTATAATGAAATGATATAAAAGAAAAGACTATAAGTTCGCTCCTTCGCTCGCACTCTCCCTCTTTTGTGTCCATACGCAGGCAATATCTATTGTATAAGTCGTTCTTTTCATCGTGCTATTCACATGATTAAAGACCCTGAACAAATTAAATCGTCACGTTAATGAATGAATCACTAGTTTTTAGTCTATCGTCGAACTCCGTCCTCTATATTTAAGGACCCATGTTCGGCCGTTCCCAAAAAAGAATGAGGTGTTTTGGTACTTCTGCCTTATCGTCAACTGCAAACCTCGATCGTCCACATTTGCAGCGATTGGATCGATGTACATTTAAATATGAAAGGACACCAAACTCGAATTTAATCATATATTGATCGTTGCAACTGATTGTACCATTAAACGTGTGCTGCAAAACTCGAGGGTCAGTACATGTAACGATTGAAAACAACATAGATTTAAATATCTGAGGACATGGTACGGAACTTGAATTTCATTATGTAACAATCATGATGGGTGTGTTCGCTTCCTCTTGTACGTTGATCGATAGACATGTAACTGGAGAAGTTTCTTCAGAAATAAGAAAATTCTCGATGCCTGGACTAATGTTGTTAGAAAATCATCGCTAACTTAATGTCAGACCAAACTGTTACTTCACATCTATGTGATCAATGAAAAAAGGCGACGAGTGTTCCAGAGCAGGAGACCACATTGATGGAAACTAGAGTGTACGACCTAAAGATAGTAGCCATGGGATTAAATATTTCAAAAGGGTTTTGCAATGTAACAGTTTAATGAAAGAATGAACCAACTGTGTACATTTCCTGAAATGTAAGAGACCAAAGACTGGCACGTTGTGAGACCTTGGGTTCCGGGAGCGTCCATAGAATTTCAAATAGATTCCATATAGGATGGGTTTAACAACATTTCACACTCGGTTTGTTTTACAACGTCCGCGTCTTGAAAATAAAGATAGTGTGTGATATAGTACAGCGAGGTTGTAGCATGCTTCCCAAGATAATAATTACGTTCCTAGCAATAAAAAGTGAGTTTAAAAATGTTTTGTAGGTAACTTTAGAACTTTTTTAGAATAATCTCAACATAATAAGAATCAATATGTAAAGGAAAAAAGAAATACACAACACGTGTAACACAAAATATAGAAAAACTTTGCGTGTTAAATTTCAAAACTTCCTATGCGAAATCTCTCTTTCCTTATCACGAACAACTTAACTTCAACAACGGTTTCTTTTTCCAAGAAATGTGATAAAATATAAATAAAATTTGAACTCTTCATTGATTACAACTTTGCAATATGGACCCTTTTTTGTTTAATTCGTTTTACTGTTTTAATGTCCTCCTCCACTTCTGGCCTCGCCAACTTAATAGTCCCAATTTATGCCAACGAAAGCTAACTTTACCCATTTCTTTATTTTCTTTTCTCTTCACAGTTGTTTAAGCAATAGTGACGACAATAGAAATTATAGTTTAAATAATATAAACCATTGCTTACCAACACACGAGAAAACAATTTCTTTTCTTTGCACAGACCCTACGTACATATATCCACTATTTGCACCACGTCCCAATCATACCAATACAAAATAAAGGGTAGAAAGCCTTCGTATTCTTGTCTCTTCCTTTGTGTTTCAAATGACCCCTTAAAAATGGGCTCATCTCCAACGCTTGCACTGTCTTTGCTAATTTTCTTTGTGTGTAACCTATAATAAATAGTGATAGAAGTCTATTAGTGACTATCATCGATAAAATCCAAAATTTTGCTATAACTTGTAAATATTTTAATTTATCTTGCTATTTTTAAAAATGCTCAAAATTGTATTATGAATTATACGGAAGAGAGAAGTATAAATTTCAACAATGCAATATAAAGCTAAAAATAAAAGACCTGGTGGTGCACTTGAGACAACTAGACAATTTTTGTGATAGGTTTAATTTGTAGAACTTTTAAAATTATGAACGATCTACGCGGATTAGTTATGAACCCAAATTGAGGACAAAGGTAGTTTAAGAACAACGATATGATAGTTGAATTTTCCATGTTTATACAATTCAATCTCTCTCTCTACTAACTTATTTAAATCACATAATACATCCGATATTCATAGAAAATCTCATAAACTTGAACCTTCCCTTCAATTGTTATTTTTTTTAGTCCAATTAATTGTTCATTTTTTTTTTTATGGCTTTCCAACATGATGTTGTTTTCTTCACATTCTTCTTCCTCATTGCCATGTCTTCTCCATCCAAAATCATGGCAACTACTAGAGGCATGCTTGATTTAGCACAACCTCCAACGACTCTGGAAGAATCTACCATTCGTAATTTTAGAGAATCTATTGCTGAAGTACCTGAATCATCGTCATCAATTTCCCTTCCTCCAACTTCTGACGAGTTTATTAGTTTTGATCCCAATGGAATGGGTGCAAGGGCACCATTGCCTGCGTCATTGTTAGATTGCAAGCCCAAAGGACCAATTGCATGGTCTGCTCCTAATCCCAAACACAACATGTTGGAATCAACTATATGTGCAACCACACACTAAAAAGTATAACACATTATTCATTTATTATAATCTTTTATAATTTTTTTGTCCAATATGCTTGTAACATCTCAAGTGCAAGATTAATTCTTTTGGTATAAAGAAGCGTTAGTACATCTATCAACAAATCTTTTCGTATAGATAAATCTTTTCGTATAGATAAATCTTTTCGTATTAAATATCTATCCAAGCTATGGTGGGGTTGCGTATATCTTTTACTATCTTCTCATATTCAAAAGTACCTAATGTATGGTTCACACGAGATTTCAAGAGAAATTTAATTTATGGAATTTGAACTTTGTATTTGTATTAATTTTAATAGACCGAGTACAATTTTTAATATATGATCATTTGATGCTTTCTTTTAAAAAAAATAAACATTAAATTTTAGACTTGTTGTTCTTGTTGGATAATTGACATTTGAGCTTGATGATCTTTCTAGAAAATCGTCTTTTGGGCTCGATGGTCTTCTTGGATAGTCCATGATTTGATCTTTGATAGAAACGATCATTGAACTTAATATAATCTTCTTCGATGACCGATCTTTATAGATTAGATAATTAGTTTGGATCATATTCTAACTTCCTGTTTTGATTGGATCCAACTTTAGGAGAGCTATATTCTTTGAATTGTTAGAACATTGATCATATGAACTTTTGGATCTTAAGAGTTTTAGAACTTCAGTTCCTAAAATTTGAGAGCTTCAAAGTTTCAATCTCCAAATTAATTTTAGCAGTTCGGTCTTTTGGAATTCAAAAAACGTTTAATCTTATAAGTCTTTAATTTATTAGAAAGTAATAATTTTAAGATCGATAAAAACTTTAACGTCTTAAGAGCTTTAGAGGTAGAATCTTCAAATCTCCAAAGCTTTAGCACTTCATTGTGAATTTTTCCTCCTTCAAAATGAAAAGGATGGGACCTATATTTATAGAGAACTTTTATGAGTTTTAAGTGTGCTTAGGCTTGGGCCCAAATTTCTTCCATAGGCTTAAATTGGTTAGGTCTGAGTCATTTTAATTGCTCCGCCTAATCCATTTATAATTTTCATAACGGAATCCTTTTCGTTGTAATGATGTGGCGGCATTTGATTGAACGAAATTTCTCATTCAGAACCCGAGTCCTTTCTTGTTTTCTTTTTTCTTTCATTTAAGCATTTAGAGAAGTATATTATTTTTCTTGTTAAAGGAAGATGGAAAATAATAGGAATTGAAGTTTAAGAAATGGAAAGAGTTACTATTCATTTTATTAAAAAGAAAAAAACAAAAAAGGAAAAGAGAAATAGAATTAGTGGGTTAGGATTTTTTTTTTTTTTTTTTAAACGTTATGGAATGTATGGTGATATTTTATTTTAAATTAAAAGAAAATAAAACAAAAAAAGATTTAAGGCTTCTTTCATCAACTTCTCTCCAAGGAAAGAAACCCATCGCCAAGCTCCATTTCCAAACATTTCTTTATCAACTTTTTTAAGAGGAAATCGAAGGGAGAAAGTTGAGAGAAGAAGAAGAGATCTGAAAGATTTAGGGCTGGAGAAGTTCAAGTTTTCAAGAGGAAATCAACACATAATGCAATTTTCGTATCATTCAGCGCATCTCTAGTTTTGTTTTCTTTTTTTATTGATTTTGAGCTGCACAAAAGGAGTTAGAAGCTTGATTTAGAAAGACGTTTCAATTTCTAACAAATTTTATGAAGGATGCTTGCGCTAATTATGATATTAAGGGGTTTAATTTTGAAGGAGAATACAACCTATTCAGCTCTGGGTGCGAATCCGAGTAATCTCTGGTTTTTTTAGTAGCTTATAGTGTAGAAGAGGCGTTTGAAGCTCCAATTGGTACGGTTAGAAATCTTATTCAATTTCCCACATTTTCTATGCAGAACGTTTAAGCTGAAAATAATTTGAATTAGGTGAAAATTCGGGTGGAAGCTGAGGGATTGCTGGAATTTGCATTTTGGAGTACGTTCTGTTACGAGGAAAATCTAGGCACATCGGTTGAGAATTAGGTCTTTATGTCTTCAAGTAACTTGTAGAGTACTTAAAACTTTAGTGTTTGACATAAAGTTCACTTAATGTGGTTAAGAATTGAGTAAGTTATGAGCTACTGAAACTAGGTTGTGAAGAGTTTAATTATGTTCTTTAAGTTGGAAGTTGAAAATGATATCTTTTGTATGCTATAGTTTGTATGTCATGTAATGACTAGAAAACTTAGGGTTTTTATAATAGGCACCTCAAGAGTTCTAATTTATCCTCTAAGTCCCTTTACAAATCGCTTGCACCTTTCAGTTTCTGAGACGGCTAACATCATTGCGTACTTGGCTAACTCTGTAAACTTCCTCTCATATTCCACTACAGAAAAATCTCCTTATTAGTTGAAGAAATTTATCTCTTTTCTCATCTCTCAAAGCTTAAAAAAAATACTTGTTATTAAAGATTTCCTTGAAATCTTCCCATTCAACCCTTCCTCGTCTGTTTTCTTCCAAAGTCCATCGGTCTACAACTTCTCTTTGTAGTAAAAAACACAACCAAATCTACCTCTCTCTCCTTCGGACATCATATAACTCTGAAGCATTTTTCCAATGTTCTAATCCAATTTTCAACCCCCTCGGGTATAAGTAGTATCAGAGCGGAACATGTATACTACTTATACTAACAAGGTGCACCTTCTTTTTCGGTGGCTCGATTATAAAAATTTCAAAGTTAAACGTGCTTAGTTT
Source organism: Cucumis sativus (assembly GCF_000004075.3). Lineage (NCBI taxonomy): Eukaryota > Viridiplantae > Streptophyta > Magnoliopsida > Cucurbitales > Cucurbitaceae > Cucumis > Cucumis sativus. The sequence continues at coordinate 19,969,571 of NC_026658.2, forward strand.
AAAGTAATTCTATGTTGGGTGATCTCTTGGAAACCTTTCTAGAATGCATGTGAGTAAGGAAAAAGCATGTTGGAAGGACTTATGTTGGATTGTGGTGATGATTTTCACTCTAATAATCCTTTAGGACATGTAAGGATGATGTTGCCAGATCGTAAGGGCTGCAGGGGAATATCAAGGATGTGAATTTTGAATCTTGGGCCTGCTAGGGCATTATAGGCTCATTATACTAAAGTCACGTAATTTCACTGTCTTCACTATAGTTATAGTATGATCAGTAAGTTAATACTTTACAAGTTGTTCATAACCTCGGTTGGGTCAAAAAATTGTTTGACCCGCAAGACTAAATCTTACTCTAAGTCAATCCATTATTGAAGAATTCATTTAAGATCCAACTTATAAATTGAATCCCTCTCGAGCTAATGAGAGGTTAGGGCCTCTTGTTCCAGACTTGGATTCAATTCTTAATGAAATAACCTACATACTAACCCTAATGTAGGTAGGAGTGAATTTTGTTTTGCACTATGTGTCTCCAACTATCCACCCATTTTTACCTCTTAAATGAGAGGCTTATTGGGCTAGCGTTGATGAACTTCCCTTACCTATGCAAACCTAAGGATAATCTTATGTGAACAAGAGTTCTTAGTTAGCTCAGGATTAAGATTAAGTTCCTAGGTCATCAATAATTGAAATAGTCAGTTTTAAATAGTAAACGACGTTATAACATAAAAGTGACTATTTAATGGTTTAGTCCTATGTAAACTCTTTATAAAGGATGCCCCTACTTTTATGTCTCTACATGAATGATTCAATATCACATCGTTTGTACTAACTATAAAGTCGGTCATCCATAGGGTCCAAAAAATAAGGTGTCTAACCTTATACATATAATATACACTATTAAGGCTATATACTCAGACTTGATCCACGTTTACGTCTCTATATAGAGTTCAAGTTTACTCAAAATAACTTTGGGACCTTATTTTATTCGATATAAGATTATAGTATCCAATTTGACTAATAATTTCTCAATAACGACTTTATTGAATAGAATATGATTACAAACTACGATGTTTAGGACATAAATTCCAACAAAATTGGAGTGAGATTTGAAGATTTTTCCTTTTGGCTTAGGAAATAGAGTAAAGAAGAAAAAAATCTCTATAACCTTGAAATTGCATTGCATATGAGGAATCACAGTTTGTTTTTGAAACTTCATTTTGGAAACTTTATTTCAGGTTAAATCGTCCAAAAATCTTGAGGATTTTGTTGAGATATTTAAAATATTTGATCCAAAAGTTTATTTCATTTGATATTTTTCTTCTATAAATTGGAATCAACATATCATGAATTCTTCACTTCTTCCCATATCTTTCATTGATTAAGAGATTGACAAATTATTGCCATTTTATACCCTGAAAATTCATTCATATTTATTTTTCTTCCTCATTCTTCATTTTTTGTTTGCTTTTTTTTTTTTCACACATATCTTCTTGATTGGATTCTTTTGTTCTATAGAATTTTATTTTGCTCAAACTTGGTTAGATCACATGATTTAGCCTTTACTTTTTTTCTTCTTTTTTTAAGCAGTGTGTCTTGTGTCGTTACAAGCCTCTGAATTCGTTGTTATGCCTTTGCATGCTTCATTGATGATTCAGTTGTCATAGTAGAATCTATCACTGTTATGTAGAGAGAACTCACGAAGTTCACCGTTGTTATATGCTTTTTTTTCTTTTTGCTTGTCCGGCTTGCTGCTTGTTCGACTTGCAGAGGCTGAAACTCATGGCTTAATTGGGTGTTCTTGGCCTTTAATAGTAGAAATTTTGCTTTAGAGAGAAGAGAGATTGATTAAAGAGGAAGGAAAGAGGGACGATAGAAGACTACTGCTGTCTTTTTATTCTCTTTATTTGTTTGAAGTTCGTTTTCTTTAGATTTTCTTTTCAATTTTTCTTTTTTTTTTTTTGTTTTTTTTAAAGTTAACACTTTTCCAACTATTTTCTCCAACTTCTCATTCAACCTAATTTTTTTCAACAGTTTTTTCTTTGTTAATTTTTAATTCACCAAATTCCTTCTTTGGGTAATAACTTGTCCCCGTTTTTTTTTTAATCCTAGGAGAGAAGCTTCTAAGGGTCGTGATGTAAACTTCGAACCCTAAAAAACTTAGACCCTTTCAAAAGTTAAAAAGGATTAGTTTTAAGTGAGCTTAAGGTAAGGAAGTGTTAGTTTTGTGTGTCATGGTAACTGGAAAAGGGAAGACTAAAATGTTAAGGTTTAAAAGTTAAAGAGGTTAGGTTGAAAAGAAGAGAAAATTTGCTAAGTATGAAAGTTTGGTGTTTTGGCTATGGATTAGGTGTTTAGAGGTTTTGTTGGACAGCCAAGGGAAGAAGAAAACTTGTAAAGAGCTTAGTTTGAGTGTGTAGGACGCATGCTAGGTAGCAAGATAGGAGAAGATAGAGGTTATTTTGGCGTTTGATCGGTGGTTGAGAAGAACAAAGTGAACCTCTAAGGGTAGGCATTTTAGTTGTGGGCTAGGCAAGAAGAGTGCTTTTAGAGGTTTGCTAGGCATTTAGGCTTGGCAAGGAGGCTGGCATAGAGGTTAGGTTGACGATGAGAGGCTAGGAGAGGAAGGCATGACAATGCATTTGGAGCTTTTCGGCAAGGCTAGAAATGTTAGTTGGCGGTTTGGCTTGGTGTTTTAGCATGTCCTTGACATTTAGGAATTTTTGCTAGGCAAGATGATGAAGAGGTGGAGTTAGTCAAGTTGATTCTAGGTGTCCTTGCATGCTTAACTTAAATTTCGGCCGAAGGAGGTGTCAATAAAGATTCATGCAGGCTTCAGTATAAATAGGTCACTTCAGATGAACATTTCTTCTAAACCACTTGTGATTTTTTGGTGAAATTAGTTTCAAAATATCATACATTGTGTATATTTTCTATACTGGGCTGCCGATTTAATATGAGTAAGGGAGGGTTGAGTTTGAGTTTAAGAAGAAATTGGGTGATTCTAAGCAAGCTGCACTTCCAGAGGGCTACATAACTCATTTCTTGGAATTTTACTTTGCCAATTTAAGGTACAAAAATTAAGACAATTTAGAGAAACTTTGTAGAATAAAGTATTTTCATTTGAGTTATGTATTTTAAGATATGAAAATCTAAATTAGAAGTAAAGTTTTGGACAGAAGAGGTTGTTGGCTAAGTGTCAGAGTTTGCTAGCATGTGTTTTAGGCTAAGGGAGGTTAGTGTTGCATTTAGGCTACTATTTTTAAAAAAATTCTTATTTTTATTTGATCACTAAGTTTTTTTCAGCATTGTAATTTTTAAGTTCAAAAGATAACTCTAGGTCCTCATGTCAATTAAGTTATCAATGAAAAATGTTATTAAACTAAAATAGGAATTTCTACACATGTAGTCTGAATAAATATACTTAATTATGTGTCATATATTAGTACAAAAAGAAGATGGATGTGATGTTTATTTGATATATATACATATACACTACTGTATATTAGTATACATATACATAACTGTATATACTGGCATTACCTAAAATCAAGAAAACATTAATTTAAAAAAAAAAAGGGAACAGAGATTATTTTAAAAAGATGACATGACAATAACAAAAAATTTAGAAAAAAAACCTCAAAAAGAAAAAAAAAAATGAGAAAATGTATTTTAATATTATTATAATTAAACTACAAGCCTATTTAGAATGACAGATTTTTTTTTCAAAAATTCATTTTTATGTTATACTTTTGATAAAAACTTCTTAAAATAAAAACACAAATGTGTTTTAAATCTAGTGGAGTCGTTGGAGGTGGTAGTCAGATATTGGCCAACGAACATCAATGAAGGTAGATGAACTTTCAATAAGTATCCCTTGAGAGGTTGAAGAATGTTAAGAGCATGTCAGTTACACTTTTACCTTTTCAATCATTTTCAAATTGTAATGTTAATAAGAAATTTGTGAAAAGTTGAAAACTATCAAATTACCAAGAAATGAAGTTAAAGAGATAAAAAGTATAAATTTTGAAACTGTAGAGAACAAATTAGAATGAAACTCAAAGTAAAAATGAAAAAGAAAAACTCTGTTGATGAAACTATACCTAAAACCTATGAACCCAAATGGTACGTTTCCGAATAGTATAACAAACTTAACAGAATAGAATAGATAAGATAACAAACTCAGAAGAATAGGATATTCAAATTCATTGCCATGTAAAATTGTCAAACTCCTGAACTATGAACCAAAGGCCATCTAACTTGAATTTGCAAGAATAAATGCAACAAAATAGATTCAAAACATCTTCCACCATGATCATCTTTGCTTTTCTTATAAACCATTACAACAACAGTAGCACCTAAGGAAACACAAAAATAAGTCTGACTACATTGAATTATTTAGTAACACAATAACAAGTGACGAAAAGAGAAATAAACTATAGCTTAGACTTGCGGACCATCAACCAACAATAAATAAACACATTTAGAACTTAAAAGTTTGCTGATATATAATATGATATGCTTACTGTGGAGAGCCATAATTATTTAACACTACTGTACACATAACAACAACCAACCTCAATAATATAATCACACACAACTCTATTTTATGTTCTATTTCTAAGTACGCAAGTATTCTCCACTAGCATGAACTTCTTTTACTCTCTTATCATACTCATCATCTTCTTCTTCTACCTCCTCTTCTTCCAACTCTCCGTCACCTTCTTCATCATCCTCTTCAGTTCCCCATTTGAAGCCCTTGACGGTTGTTGATGATGGGGGCGGGTTTCTTGCCTCTCCCACGATCTTCATGATTTCTTCAACACTTTGAACAGAGAAACTAGGGTTATCCCTCTGGTAATAGATGGTTTGGGCTGATTCTGTCAGCTCCCTTGGCAAGTTCTTTAGGAACCATGGATGACTTTTTATCTCTTTTAGTGAAATTCTCTGTCATATTATGTTGAGTGTAAGAATTACATCGAAGATAAGGGATATAACCCAGCATCTTAATGAATGTAAAAGTCGAATAGAAAGGAGGTGGCTTAGCTACGCGTTACAAACTAAAGTTTTCTCACTCTATCTTTCTTTTTAACTAAGTGGCATAAGTTTTCATTTTAGAATCAAACTAAATAAGGGTTGATTGTAGTAGGCAATACTTTTAGGTACATAATAAAAGTCTATATAACTGAACTCTAACTAAACTATCTATCAATGAAGCATAAAAGTCTAAAAGCCGTTTTCTATAAAGTGATAGATTTCTGTAAGCTATGTGAAATCTATCAATGATATGTTGATATAGATTTCAAAAGATATTAAGCCTACAAGTCATAGACTTGAATTACAGATAGTCTTTCGATCATCCAATGAAGTCTACCTATGATACAGCATCAGTGGTGACTCTAGTCGATACCACCCTATCAACAATATACTTCATCAGTGATAAATTTTGCAATCAATGATAAATTTTTTGTGATAAAAGTTTATCACTGATGGACTCTATCATTTATAGAAGTCTACAAATATGAATATATGAGAAAAAAATCTCTTACTACTAATAGCAAAATCTATCAATAATAGACTCCAAGAATTGGATATTTATCTAATTTTTATTTTTCATAATACTATTATATGCTAGTACTTTGGGTCTATTTACTATATTCGCAACTCTCCCTTAAAATAAAGAAAATAAAGAGAACAAGGGTGGAGTGTCTTCCAAATAAAGAGAATCCAAGAGGACAATTTTCATATTTAGGTGTTGAACTAAGAGTAGGATTCAGAAATATCTGCCAAGCTCTATTGCAAGGTGGTCTCAAAAAGAATTTCAGTGAATAAATACCTAAGTTCTATTGCAAGGTGGTCTGGTCTCAAAGAGGATTTTAATGAAGAAATACCCAAGTACTGGGCTACCTACCTACCAAGCCATCAATGAGAAACCAATCCGGAAGAGCAGGCTTTAGTTAGAGCTTATTAGGGACAGTAAGATAATTTGTATGGGTGTCAAAGTTTGAGGATGAATTAAAGTGTCTTGTTCTCTCTCTACGTTGAAGACTAAAAACTAGTTGCTAGAAATATTTCTTGGTTGGTTTCCTAAAAGACTGAGTTGGGATTAATTACCCACTGAACTAGGAAATGCAAAAGTTCTCAGATATTTCAAGAAGTATCACAAAATTAAGAGAGAGAGAGAGTTTCATGTATAAGCCTTTGAACAAACTAACTAAAGCTTGAATATTTGTCCAAGTTTCCCAGTATAGAGATGGGTCTTAATCTATTCATTATTTATCTCTAGATCATGAAACTACAAAATCACTTCAAATAAAGAAAACAAATTACATAGTGAAGAAGATTTTATATTTCGGCATTAGATTTCAATAGAATTGCTTTGGGTTGGTCCTATTAAGGCCAATCATTTTAAAAGTTTAAAAGTTCAGAATATCAAACAAAACTAACAAAGGGAAGATAGTTTTGTATTAGAACTCCAAATAAGGAAATGACCAAGACATATTAGTTTATCGTAGAAAATACCCTTGATGGATTTGAGACAAAGATGCGAGAGAGTAGGTCTCGGCAATCTTGAGATATGTGAACATAGTCTGGTATTTTATACTGTACTGCCATTATTCGCTGCAGTGCAAAAAACAAAAAGTGAGAAAGACGTTGACTTCACTGAAATTACTATACGATAATGCAAGTAATGGACCTGAATAGTTTTTCGAAAGTTTCTAGGATCGTCCTGGTCTTCAAAAGGGTATGCACCGACCAACATAACATAGAGAGTAACTCCACACGACCATACATCTGCCATCTAAAACACAATGGAAGAGGAGACAAGCCATTTCAAGGTCAGAATTTGAATAAAGGGAATCCACGTTTGAATTGTTCTAATGATACCAATAACCACATTAATTTTATAGCCACTTAGAGGAAACAAACTGCAAATCTTTCTACATGAACATCGTAATATTTAGTGCTTAATCTAAATCAAGCTTCATTATAGAGAAACAGAACTCTAGAACATAAAACTCAATTGATTTTCCAATGAAGGGAAGGCATTTCTTTGATACATACTGACAAGAAAAAATTTGTTGAAAATTTTCGAAAGCCCTACAGTTGATTCTCTAGCAGTTCTGGTTCAAAGAAATTTGGAGAGAAAAAAAATATGCAGTAGATTTTGCAATAGATGTGGAATGATATTCTGTCATTTTACTTAATCAAGTTGCAGTTGATATCAGATGTGCATAAGCACCTTTCCATCATATTCTCGTCGAGATAAAACCTCTGGTGCTATGTATGCCGGAGTACCAACGGTTGATTTTGGTCTTGAATGCAACAGAGATGACTACAGAAGAAATGAACAATACAACAGCATAAGTACTACAGAGAAAATATGAAAGAAAGAAAATCTTAACTTTGTTCAAACAAAAATTTCAAATTCAAATACCTTGGAGTAGCCAAAATCACAGATCTTCAAGCGTGGGGCTGCACTTCCATCCAAAAGGGTATTCTCTAACTTCAAATCTCTATGGCATATTTGCTGCAAAGCATTGTGTCAGATAAAATATGGTATTATAACATTTGTAAACAAGAAACCAAATCATGCTTAGTATGTCTTTTATTCTACCATTGAATGGCAATAATTGACTCCAGAAATTAGCTGCTGGAAGAAATATCTTGCCTGTAAAACATAAGACCAAAGAGTTAAACAATTTCACAAAGCTGTCTACGAGAGCAAGAACATCGTCGTGTATTAGACAGAGAGAGGGGGGGAGAAAGTAGATAATAGACCTCATCTTCACTAAAACGTCCAGCATTGCAAATTCTTTCGAAAAGCTCTCCCCCAGCAGCATATTCCATCACTATAGCCAAATGCGTTGGAGTTAAAACAACCTGCAAATCTTAAAACCAACTTCAACTTGACATTCATTTTTATTTCCTCTGTTTTTTAATCTAAAAATTGATGCATTTAATACTAACAGCTCCATCACTCTCTCACTAAGGAGAATCGAACTTTTTGCATATAAAACAACAAAGCCAAACCCAGAACAAGTATGACCAATACTTCGGCAACTAAATGATATTACATTAAAGAAATCCTAAAGGAAAAAGTAGAAAGAAACTTGCCTCCTTGAAACGAATTATATTTGGATGCCGAAGCGATCGATGGTTTATAATCTCTCTTGCTACATTCTCATCTATCTGTGTGAATACAATAAAGAATATCAAAATCCCCAAATTTAAGAACCCATAAAAGGAAAAAAAAAACAAAGGCTGATTATAAAAGCCAAAACGAAAGAGTAGAATCAAGAACAGAATTAACCTTGTGTCCACGTTCTATATACTTCATAGCGACAAGCTCTTTGGTTTCTTTATGCCTCAAAAGTCTAGCAACACCAAAATTTCCAGCACCCAAATCTTTAACAACTTCATACTTATCCATTTCTGCGAAAAATCAAGCACACCCACGAACCCACAAAAAGTAAACACAACAAAAATCAATAACAATAGGAATAGAGGCTTTCAATACTCATGAGGTTCAAAAATACGAAGTTGGGTTTTGGCGATCAGATCTGAAATCGACTAATGAGCTCTAAAATTTATAGGAAGTGTACAGAGTAGAAAGAAAAGCACGTGGAATTGGGCTTACAAACTCGGACAAAGCGATTCAATAGAGAGTATGGGAATCCACGAGGACCAGCTAGAATCCAATCACTGCCCCTTCGATTGAAATCCCACTTTCTTTTTTGCTCAATTTTTTGTGGGGTTTATTCCTTTTTCTCTTTTAATATGAGAAGTGGGTGTTTGGATCTGTAAAGACGCCGTTTGATGAGGAAAGACGATGTGGGTAGCTTTGAACTTTTGACTAATTTTTTTGGGATGTTGTTTATGTGAGGTTTTACACTTGTTCTAATTCCAATGTTCTCTTCCCTTTCATCACTGATTCATCGTTTGACGAGTGACGCCACTTTGCAATGAATTAGAACTCATTTTTTAAAAGAGGGTTTTTGCAAAAAAGCAGCCGTGGAAAATGGTTTCCATTACCAAAAGGAATCTCTGAGTGTGATGGCAAGTGGATGCTTAGCTTCACTGCTTGATTTCATTTCAAGTTTTAACTTTTCATTTTTGCTCCTTCTTCTTTTGAGTATTATCAGTTTAGTCCTTTTGGGACTATTGCCAAAAAGTCAATAAAGTGAACCTTACTTGGCTTGTAGTGTATAAATTTTAAAGGATAATGCATACATTTTTATTTCTTTTCTTTATTATTACCATTTTTTGTTAATACTTTCATTAACTTATTAGGCAGACCTAATGACTGATTTTTATTTCTTTCTTGACTCAACCTATTGAGACCTCTACCTAGAGTCATGAATAAATCCCCCACTTTTAAATCCTCTCATGTTATATTTTTTATTTTGGAATATAATTATACTCTTATTGAATAAAATAATCTAGTGTAAATTAAAACAAATAGTATAAGTCTAAATATACACTAAGGAATGTCTAAATATACACTAAGGAAAGTCTAATAGTTAAATAGGATACATTTTAGGTATTATGCATTAACACCCTCCTATACAATTTTGACGTGATACGGTGGCGACCAACTTGAGTTTGTGAAGTAACAAAGTGAAGTGATGGATGACAAAGTTTTTGTGAAAATATTTTTATTGTTCTTTAGTGGATATGTATTGTAAGAAAGTAGTTAATAACTAACAAAGTGGTCGTTGTTTTCAATGTGTTTGGTGTGTTCATGGAACACATGATTGTGAGCAATTTGGATGGTTATCACAATAAGATATTATAGCAAATAGTTGAGAGACACACATATCAGTTCAAAACCAACGAAGCCATAGTAACTTAAATAAAGTAACATCAACAATTGCGTAATATTCAGATTTTGTACTATAAACATAAATAATGTTCGTTTCTTGGTTCACCAAGAAATCATAGAACTACCTAAGTAGGAACATCTATTAGTAGGATCACCAACTCTACTTAATTAGCATCAAAATATTCATATTATACTAATAAATATGACCTAGAAGAAAATTGAAGTCCACAATCAAGAGTACCCATGACATAATGAAGAACGTGGAGTACAACATTAAACTAAAGTGTGTAATTTGAGGAGCAGCCATGAACTGACTGACAAGATAATTAAACAACTTAGACAATATATAGGAAATTCAGTCAAATAAATAAATTAAGGTATCCAATAAGTTATCGGTACAAGGTAGGATCATCTAGAAGAACAATATCTAAATGAGTCAAACGAACACTATTAAAAGGAGTCAGACAAACATTTAGATGACAGAGGCAATAATATCATATCAAACCAAAAGATTAGAGACATATTTTGCTTGGGATGAATAAGCAAGTTATTCTAAACATTTCATTTCAAAATGTTGTCCAAGTTAGCATGGTAAATAAGATATCTTATGAGGTTTATCTCCTATATCATATCATTAATGTTGGATTTTATGTCTTAAAACTCGTAGGTAATAAATATAATTCATTGACCGTTATTAATAAAGTGTTATTATTATAACTTCAATAATTATTATTGATTATATTATTAGTTGTCTTAACCTAAATCCAATAAACTAACATCTTATGTTGTTGATCAATTTTGAATAGTATGTAGAGACATACAAAGATCAATGTTCAAGATACAACTTAAAGGGTTCTAGAAAAGGTTGGATATGTTATCTTGGTGACACTATATGGATACAACTCACTTTGTATTTGATACAAACACAATGATCCAACGAGTTCATGTAGATTACATGCAAGTGAGAGTATCCTACGCTAGGGGTGTTCATAAAATATTTAAAATTCAAATAAATTTGACAAACCAAATCGAAACCAATTGCATGCAGCTTGGTACGGTTTGTGTTATGTTGAAACTGCTTCTTATATGGTTTCGTTTAGTTTAATGTTTTAATTCAATTCTAAAATCGAACCAAACCACTTCATTTAAATAAATTAAATAAATTTAAAGAAATATTCATAAAAGTTTTGTTTCTAAAACTCGATTAAATACGTTGACCTGAGATCCACTATGATCTAAAATAGAAAGGAATTTTATAGAATTTGGTGCTTTAGTAATATGAGGTTGTCCGAAATTTAAAACAGAGAGACAAATTTTATCAAACTCGATGCTTTTGTGGCATGAGATTCCTCAGGATTTAAATCGAACCGAAATTAAGTTTTGTATGAGATTTTTTTTGCATTTTGCAGTTAAGTGCGAATTCAACTTAAAACCGAACCGAACCAAATCGTGAACACCTCTGTCTTATGCAATGATTTTACATAAGACTGGACCATGAAATAGTAACCACTAGTTGTAACGTTGTTAACTAGTTAGGTTTATATTTCATTAGGATGATCTAGGTAACTTAGTCTTAATCCTGAATGTATTATGGATTGTCCTTTATTTTCTACGGGTGAGAGTGACTAGATTGTCAACTCAATATGCTTATCATTTTGGGACAAGCTAAGGCTGAGTGGGGAGTTGGAAACATAATTACACAAGATGAAATTCACTCATTTTCGACTTTAAGGTAAGTAGATGAGTGTTCCGTTAAATGGTGTCTCCGGAACCTGAACAAAGAGTCATACCCTCTCTATGGCACGAGAGAAGTTTCTGTTTATTGGTTAGACTATAAACAGATTATTGATTAGAGGAGCATGGGTATTGAAGGACTAGAAGTAACCAGGGGTAAAATGGTAATTTGACCTAGTTGGTGTTACGAACATTTGTGAAAGATTAACTTACTATTGTTGGTCTATATCCATGGACACAAAAATATATTTATCGTGACAAAAGTTCAGTTGTGAGTCTTTGGTGAAGTTTACACACAGTTAACGAACATTGATTAATGTGGTTAATGAGTTTAGCCAATTAATCTCATATTGTTGTAGCTTCTGATCTGTAGGTCTATTAGTTCATAAAGGACAATGAAATTTATTTGTATCGATTGTAATTTGAAAAGTTCAAATTTACTTTGGGAATTAATATAATGTATGGTGCTACATTATAATATACCGTTTATATTTTAATTAAACTTTATATTATGTAAATTTAATTTTGAATATGATTTAAAATTTAGTTATGAGAATAAAATATCTGAATGAATTCAAATATTAATTTAACGTGAATTACATTCATATTAAAGCTATAGGTTAAAATTTAGGGGATACATGAGACACTAAAATCATAGATTTTGAAAGAAATTTATATCAATTGAATTTGGATCAAATGTGGATTAAATTAAATATAAAATTTTTAATTTAGATATTAATTAATTGAAAAATTAATTAGTAGTTTAATTTTATTTTATTTAATTAAATTAAAATTATAGGTTAGGTGAGAGGTATTCATTATATTTAAATGAAATATTGATTATATATATTAATTTAATTTATTAAATTAATAGGGATGGGTGGTTTTCTCACATTTCCATATTCTCTAACTTTCCTCCTCCATATACGAACGGAAAAAATAATATTAAGTTTTCTTTTTCATGCTGGCTCGCAGATTTCGGTCGATAAATCAATCACTGATGATCATATCATTTCACTGCTCTTTCTAATTTATTAGTATTTTAAATTGTTATATAGGGTAATATTTGGGTGTTTTGTTTTATTTTTTAAAAAAAAACCCCAAAAAGATAATCTATGTGTTTTGTAGTAAAAAAGAAGAAAGAAAAGAAAAGAAAAAGGTATGAGAGAAACAATTGAGCTAATTCAATTGAAGCAATGCCTAGAGATCACATGATTAGAATTTTCTAATAAATTTTCCATATCCCCTCACTAAAATACCTCCAAGAATTGTATTATTAATAAAGTTACATAAATGATTCATCTCCTAAGGAAAGTGATTGAGATATGGACAATAATTATGAGAGACATGGAGAAGGCAGAAATAGAAATAGAAATATACATAAATGATCAAACTTTTAATTTATGATTTGTCCCCACAATTTTAGTATTGTTTATAGGGATTTCAAAACATAAATTTGAAAAATACATAAAGGGTCTTTGGCTGCCTATTCAAATTTTGATTTATTCCATTTAGAAAATATATAATTGACAGAAATTGTGAAATCTGATTTCAGATTTTTGAAATAAGAATCTAATGTATGAATTTGCTTCCCTATACATATCTGAAAACATAAAAGTCAATTTTTTTATTATTAAATCTCTAATTTTCAAATTTCTTAGCAACAAATCCTAACAATAGGCTTGTTTTGAGGGATTTGGGAATGGGAATAGGTTTAGGCATCATAATTAAAACCAAAAAAATTACATCACATAACAAAAATATTTATAAAAAGTAGCTCATGACACCTATTTTTTGCATAAGTAGCTCATGACACCTATTCTTTTGCATATTGCGAATATGACAAATATGACAAGTAATTAGTGATATGAGATGACTATTAGACGACTATCGTTAAAGAGCTATCAGATGGTTATCGACTTTTAAATTTGCTACTTTTGCAATTTAGAAAATGTAGTGACGTGGATCCTATTATCATTTTTTTTATGCTATTTTTTGCAAACACCCCTTAAAACCGCGTCTATGAAAATGTAGTGATGTGGATTGCTCATATGAAAATTTTAAAAATTTTATTTATCGTTTTTTTTTTCCTAGTTTTGTAGTGGGTGTATTGCTATTATGCATCCACGAATTTATCTAGCTTTTGTATTGTATTAATCTTAATTTTAGGATATCAATGTGATATTAATTGCAATATGAAGTATAATGGTTGTTGATCGAATTAATTTAACTTCGTTTGTAATTGTTCTCTACTTTTTTCGATGTGTATTTTGGAGTTGAATTTGATTTCAAATTATCTTGTTTTATTTTTATACGATGGTTCTGTTTTGGTTTTATTTTGTATCAGTTTTGTATATCAGTGTAGTGATGTGCTTATATTATATGTATTAGTTGGTTGATATACTTATTACGGGATTTTCATTTTTCAAATTTTATGCAGTTTATTGTAGTATTATTAAGTATATGAACGATATAACTCAATGTATCATTATCAAGTATATCAACAATATATTTGTAAATTATATAAGTATATTGGTAGAGTGAATTATTATCAAGTATATAAATCAAGTTTACAAGTGTACATTAATAGTGTATCAAATGTATCTGTGAGGCTTTGATCATATTCTGCACTATCCGATGAGATTACACGCCACAAGAATTGACTATGCGAAGAGACTGATATGTGATGGAAGTTGGTGATTGGAGAGATTGCAAGGTAACTTGCATTTTGCATTCTAAGCTACGTGATGAGAATGGTTATGCAATGAACTGTTAGGCGAGATGAGCTTCCTTCACCTGAAAGTAGTTGATATCATCTTTGTGTAAGAAAGTCAGTGAGCTAATTTGACTTTGTCGTCCAATTGAATTCAAGATAAGGAGGTGACAGTAACACATGACGTTTTGACATTGGTCGAGTCTCACTATCAGACAGAGGCAATCATTAAAACATGGGAAGTCTCACTGGAGAGACTTATAAATAGGTGAAGTCTAGCCAATTTCTAGAGTTGCTTTTTATCTTGTGTTCACTTAAGAAAAAATTGAGAGAATTTCAAGATTTTCAAAGATTCATCACAAGCTTGAATCTTGTAAGACATGTACTTAAGAAAGGCTGAAAATTGGACTAAGTGTTAGAAAAAAAGGGGCGTTTTGATTGGAATTAGGCAATCAGAAGTTGATAATTAAGGTATCTCGCGAGAAAGGTTTGGCGACAAGACATTTTGAAGACTAAGTGTTATTATGTGATTAAGGTATCACAAGAAGAAAGACATGGTGAGAAGAAGTAAGGAAACTTTTCTAAGTGTTTTAATGTGACACGTGTAAGATTAAGTTAAGCATGATTAAGTTAAACCTTAAGCTTACATGTGCATCACTAAAAGTAGGAGTTGGCGTGCTGACAAGGGTTTAAGGATGACTAAACTATTTTGAGCATAGTATAAATATGGATCCTTAGCCAAATTATCAACCATTGTTACCCTGCAAAATTCAAGAGGAAGATTAAGGGTTGTAGTGCTGTTAAATTGTCCACGCGAGAAGAAGCAGAGAAGAGAAATATTTTGGGTTTAAGTAACCAAGTAGTGTGAGTGTTTTATTCAAAGTATTTAAATGACTTCAAGCTTTCTTTATTAAAGAGTTTACTTATTTGAAGTGATGATTTCCGTACGAGTGTTTCTAAAGGGATTTCTAAGTAAAGTCTATTATATGTCTTAAGTATGTTTTATGTTTCAATGATTATGAAATGATGTTCAAACCATTAGCTACTTCCTATAAATGAGCAAACTATTATGTGCACACAATGAGTCAAGGAAACCATGGGGTGAAAGGGGCCACATAGTGATGATAAGCTAGTTAATATTTTGGAAGGAGCGTCTTGAACTTGGTGGTCTGAACAATAATGACGAATCTGTATATTCTCGGATGTTGTTGTTACAGTAGTTTAAACGCGAAGTAATGAGACCTCGTAGAGAATGATTCGGGATCCTTGGTGAAAGGAATGAATGTTAACTAATGTGTTTATTCAAAATGATATGTTATTGCAAACGAAAGATTATACAATTTGATGGTGCTGACAAAAGGTATTTCATAAAAAGGATTTTATAAAACCTCATTAAGTCTTTGGCTTATGTTTTAAAGTTTATCTTCCATGTTTTAGGCGTTATGGCCAAGTAAGGAAAAGGTTGAAGGGCTTGCTAGGCGAGAAGAGTTGCAAGGCGTTTTAGTTTAAAGCTCAAGCATTGTATTTATGTTTTCTGTTAAGTGTTGTAAAGTTGATTGTAGAACTTGTGGTTTAAGGAATAAAAGTTTTTTTCGGTTTCTTCTTTTGTGTTTAAAGTTGGTTGTCGCCTAAAAGCATATTTTCTAAGTTGAGTTAAGAATCTAGGCGACTAAGCATAGCATAAAGGACTTCAAGTTGAGTGTCTTTGCGTTTAATGCGTCAAGGATACTCAAGTCATGTCGTGTCTCAGATGACAACCAAGCACGTCTGTGGGGCGAGGTGTGACAAATCCAGCAAGGAAGCTCAAGAAAATTCTTGGCTAAGAAGTTAGGCGACAAAGCTAATTGATTGTGAATGGTTTCTTCCTAAAAATGTTTTCAAAAAATAAAAGGATTTCTAATGTATTTAAATTCTTAAATGTATTTCTATTGAAACCCTAAGTTATATGATTTCCCTTATGTTCTCCAATTCTTGAAATGCATATGATTTACAAATTAGTTGGATTTGAAATGAACATGAATGATATGATAAGATGATATTTGGTGCCCTTTGCAATGAGATGCCTTACACTTGCTGTGTGTTATGATGTAGGATGTCTTATCCTTGCTGTGTGATCTGGGATAAGATGCCCTATTTTTGCTATGTGATCTCGAATAGAATGACTCATACTTGCTGTGTGATCTTCCATGGGATGCCCTTTGCTTGTTGTGTGATCTAGCATTGAAAAATACATTATGCATGATGAAATTGATGGTGAATTGTTGTTGTGTTGAGCTTACTCTGGATAGCCGCAACCTAGTAAAATAGTGTGATAAATGCTTGAGTTGAGGAAAAGGTACAAAGATGTCATTGAACATACAGATCAATTTTGCGATGTGATTTAAATGATGCATTATTTGAGATGCATGCTTATGAGATATGAGTTATTATGAATGATTTGAAAAGAAATGTTTTCCATATGATTTACAAATATTTGATAATAAAATTTGGATTGTGTTGATCACCTAACACGTTGAGATGATTTGATTTGAACTCAATGTTTTATTATTGAAACCCATAACTATTTATATCACATGATTTGGTGCAATGAGTTACAATGCGTTATGTCAGAATTTGACTTATTGAAATGCATACTATTTACATTTTTGTCTAACCTTTCAAATGTTTTGATTTATTCCCCCCTCTCACCTTTAGGTAACGAAAGAGAACTAGTGTTTAACTTGTCGTCTTGATTGCCTATTGTGTCATTCTTAAATTGCATCATCTTGGTGTGGCCATTGTCAACTCACATAGCATGCAGAAGCTAGGTGAGGAGAGTCAAACTAGTGTTTTCAAATTTTATATATGTTTTCGGTTGAAGGAACTTTGTACTTCTATTAAATGTACTCTTTTGCCCATTATAAATGAAGTATTTGTGTGAAGCCTAGATTCAAGAAAGAAAGTCCTGTTGAAGAAAAGAGGCGCCAAGGAGTAGGATGATCCTTCTAAAATGAAAAGATTGACCATTATAAAGATAAAATTCGAAGTATGAAGGAAGTCACGTAGAGACAAGGTGATGAAGAGAGTTTTTGCAAACAAGGAGTTTTATCGCAAGAAGAATAAGGTGATCTGGTGAAGTAATGCGAAGAGGAGTTAGAAAAGATGTGGGCGGTTATGGTTTGTTGCAAGAAAGAGAAGATGAGGAAGAAGAATGTGGGAAAAAAGAGTTTAGCTTCTAGAGAAGATAACGCGAAGAAGAGTTTAGCTTCTCGAGAAGATAAGGTTTGCATCTTGAGAGAATGTCTAATCGTGAGTTGACCGTTGGCTTACATGTCGAATTGGATTTGGTTACATGGTGCAGAAAGGCGTTAAGGTGACGTGTGTAAAGCTATAATTCAAAATTGACGGGTAAAGAAAGTAACTGGTCCCAAGGATTAGTATAAATAGGGGTGACGGCTCGAAGAGAAGTGTTGTTGTTTGGAAGTTTTGTCTAGAGAGTACGCGAAGTTTAGTTGCTGCTAAGGGAGTACTAAGCGAGGAGAGGCATTCAGAGAAGTAGAGGGCCAAACATTGTGCGAATGACCTTCTTAAACTAAACATTCCTGCGTGGGGGATTTGTAAACTCAATGTTTTGTAATGTTTTCTAAATAGATTCTATCTAATTCTGAGTTATGCATATCACGTTATATATCTTTGTGTGTTATTATTATTGTGTTATTCTTTGAAAAGAGAAAATTATTGCTTTACATGTGCTGATTGTATGAGTGTGTGCAAACCATTAGTCTTATTCCTATCAAGTGAGCAGTGATAATGTAGTGTGAACATAGTGTGAATGGCATCATGTGAATTAGCCTTATTCCTATCAAGAAATGAATAAGGAAACTTCCCAGATGCTATGGATGGAGTGAACATCACAATAACACAATCGTAAGATACTTGCGAGAATGAATTGCAGTAGGCTTTGCAAGGGGAAGGATTCATGTTCTTGGTGGAAAGGAATGAGAGAAGCTAATTCGAGATTTATGTGATTTTTGAAATGGGGCATTGAAGACGTGTTTGAGAAAGGAAAATGAATTTGTGCTTGACTTGTATTCCCAAAAAGGTTTTCTAAAATCCTCACTCACTAAGTATTTGAGTACATGTTTATGTTTTCCTTCCCATGTAATTAGACGTTGGGGCCAAGTAAGGAATTGTAAGATTGGTTGTGATGCGGGAAAGCTGATCAAGTTATCCGTCTTTAGATGGTTTAAAGTTACTATGTTTGGAGAGGGTTACATCCTAGTTCTATGTGTGGGATGAGTCTTGCCTTTGAGATAGGTTGCTAGGCGATCAAGGAAAATGATAAGAAAAGAGGTTCTTATACTCCTAAACACCTTGACACGAAGAGTAGCATCCCAGTGGATGAAGGAAGGCATGGATCTTAGAGCTTAGGTTTTATTTTTACACCTTACGAGAAAAGAAATGTAATTTGTAAAATATTGGATCAAGTAATAAAGTCAGAGCGTGTTTTTAATTTTTTTTTACTGTGTTGTATTGTGTATTCCCATTGTGCTTATCACTTAGTAGCTATTAAGTTTAAGTGTTGAATGCTAGGTGATTAAGCTAAGTTGGTTGTTTCAGTATTTTCCACTGGGTTTAGTTGTGAAGATCTCCTAAGTTCAAAGTTGGAACTCTACATTGAGATTGGTTTGAGAAGTTTCACTTACTAGGCGTTCAACTCTTTATCTGGCTAAGAGATACGTTTTGGGTGTCTAGGTGGCACACCTCTTTCTGGTCGCATGAAGTGGCTAGTGGGACGAGACGTGACAATTTATGTTTTCAATTGTGTTCTCATTTTGTGTTAAGCTAATCGATTGTGTTTATTTCGCTTACTAGACATTTTGTGTGCTATCTCGCAGAGAGATTCGTGTAGAATGCCTAATCGGTCACATTTCCACTTGGTTGCATAGAGTGACTTTTGGGGTGGGATATGACAGTATCTGTAGAACTTTAAGCATATCAAGTGTATTTAAACAATTAAGTGTATTAGTGAAGAATACTTAATGTATTTGCCGTACATCAGGTGTATCAAGCGAATCAAATTTGAAGCATAACAAGTTTATTAGAAGTGCATCAAATGTAGCAAACTTATCAATGAGCATTTAAGTGTATCAAGCATTAAGATGTATTAATTAGTGTCTAAAGAAAAGTCAAGTGTAACAAGAAGTATTAGGTGTATCAATGTGTTTTAGGTGCATGTATAAATGATATCGAGTGTATCAAATAGTATCAGGTGCATCAAGTGTATCAAAGAGTATCAGGTGCATCGAGTATATCAAGGTCCAAAGGGTATCAAGAAGTATCAAAGGTATTAAGCGTATCAAGAAGTATTAGGTATGTATCAGGTGTCTTAAATGTATATCAATAACGATGGTATTTGTGACATTTTACATTTTGTATATGTGGACTGAGCTTTGCTTTTGTCATTTTTGCAAACAATAAAATGTGTGTTGTGACTTAATTATTATGACTTGTTTTGACTTTTTTGCAAGTGTCCATAATTTCAATGATGATAATCTATGCATGCATCAAAACAATCAAAACCGCATTTTAGTTAAAAATCAACGACAACTTAAATATGTTATTTTGTAGGTATGCCGTTCATATTTGATACTTATAGATTTGACAAAAATTTCAAATTTGAATTCCTAATTATTTTTTATTCAATACTTTTTTATGAAGAATCAATTGATAGAGAGAAAGAAAGAGGATATAGAGAGAAAAACAACAACTAGCAACCTCGCGTGCTAAAAAGCAATCATAAAAGAAAACTGTGAGGTTCAAATCCAAGAAAGAGAGTCATATTGGAGAAGAAAGACGATGAGGAGTGGGATGATCCTTCTAAAATGAAAAGATTTATCATTCTGAAGATAAAATTCAAAGGGAAGGAAGCAAATCGTGTCGAAAGAAGGTGATGGAGGGAGACTTGTCGCGACAAAGTTCTATCGCAAGGAGAGTTAGACGATCTGGTGAAGTAACATGAAGCGAAGTCAGAAAAGAAGAGGGTGGTAGTGATCTATCGCGGGAAAGAGAAGGCGAGGAAGAAGAAGGCAAGAAAAAGAGTTTAACTTTTCGAGAAGATAAGGTTTGCATCTCGAGGAAATGCCTAATGCGAGTTAATTATTGTTGATGTACCGCCCAAAAAAATATATATAACATAATTTAAATCGAATTATCTTGATTTAATTTAATTATTTTGGAATTATTTAAGATTTTTGTTGAGAATTATTTGATTTTATAGAAATTAGAATTAATTAAATATTTTTGGATGAATATTTAATTAATTATGGAAATTGATTAATTAATTTGATGTCGCGAACTTAAACTCCAAGGTTTCATCGCAGACTTTATCTTCGTGAAGACCACCCAAAAAGATTTATCGCCAAAGCAAAACAACAACATTTTTGCACATTATTCAAATGGAGACTTCTTAATAGTTAGTTGAATTTTATTTCCTTACTCAAATTAGTAATGGGTGTCACATGGACGTATCTTGGCTACTAAAAAAGAAGTGTTTTTTTTTTTGTTTTGGAATGAGGGTGGGGTGGGGTGGGGGTGGGGGTGGGGTGGAGAGAAAAATAAGTTCAGTTTTTTTTTATAATTTAAACTTAATATATTTATAAAGTGTATCACTATAAAGTATATCAACAATATTTTATTTAAGTTTTTCATCACTACAAACAAGTGCATCATTATCAAATTTATCAATTGCATATTAGTTAGGTTTATTAGTAGTATAAACAATTACATCATTATCAACTTTGTAAATAGCATATAATCAAATGCATTATATTACGAGTCTATCGTTATCAATAGTATTCAACCAAGAGCATTAGTAATATATCAATCAAGTGTATCATCGTTATAAAAGACCGCATTATATTATCAAGTTGGTCAACATAAAAGTATGTCAAGTATATGAGTCAAATGGGCAAGAAGTAAAAATGACTGCATAATTCATAAGCTATGTCAATTAATATATCAATCAAACACATCATATCAGTCAAGTTGTCATACCCCAATCGACAAGACAACAAAAACACACAGGAAGTAGAGTGAATATGATGCGATTTAGCTTAAACTTTGCTATTGGTCTTATCGTTAATCTTATTCTCAACTCTTTTTAAACTAATAAGTGATAATGATAACGTAACACAACGGAAGTCATAACTTAACTTTATTAATTGCGTTTGATACATAAATACCACACATTGACCAAATAAATGATGCTCAACTATTTTCAAAATGACTGAAGTCATCTCGTTACAAATTCTTCAACCGTCTTCTCTACTTGGCTTAAACGCCTGATCCTGGAAGATGAGATTTTTTTAAAAACGTTAGTCAAAAGACTCAGTGGGGTTTTATGAAAATCTTTCGCAATACATTTTCATAATCATTTTGCAAAAATAATATCATGTCATTTAAACACACCAACAAATCATTTCATTTTGCCAAGGATCCCAAACCACTCTCTACTCTAGGTCACATAGCTTTGCGTTTAGACTGCTGAATCATTAACAATGTATAGCACAATTTCGAAATTGGAAAAAGCCCACAAGCCCACAATGAAAATACCAAAAAGGCGCGGATGATTAATTGGCACCCAACACACATAATATATTTGGTAAACGATCATTTAGATTTGACCATTATTTGCTACATGATCGTTTAAATTTGACTACCAAAATCTAAACCAAATCTAAATGATTTTTTTGTACACGATCGTTTAGATTTGGCTACCCAATATCCCAACGATTTTTGTATGATCTTTTATATTTGACACATGATCTTGAACAACCAAATAACATTTTGAAAAAAATTAAGAAAATAGATCTTTTATATTTGGTACACGATTTTGAAACAAATAATAGTTTGAAAAAAATTGTAGAAGAAGAAGAAAAAAAAATTGCAGAAGAAAGAAGATGAAAAAGAAGAGCAAACATAGAATATTTTTTTAAAAAAATTGACTTCATGAACTTTTTTATTTTGTTACACGAGCCATAAATATTTTGGTGTTTTTTTATATTTATGAAAATTTATCAAAGTCTTAAATAAAATTAAGAAAATTAAATTAGAAATTATCTTAAATTTTAAGGTGTTACATAAACCACCTCCGTCTAAGGGGTAATATATCCGAAAAGATATATCACTAATATATAAAAAAATATACGTTATTGTACTTTTTTTTTGTAATAATAACAAGATGAGAGCAACACATGTAAAGTCTAACTTGTTTAATCACCCAGGCTCCGCCTATATGTGATAGTCCGAAGATTGATAGAAAAACCTTGACTCTTTCACACTCAAACTTAAGCCCTCCTAAGTATGTGAATATTAGGGATGAAACAAAGGCTCCAAGTCTTCGTTAAGAGTGTGTGACTCTCCTTCTCACTTCTCACTTTTCTTTCTTTTTGCGAACTCTCTTCACATAAGAACTTAGATTCCCTTAAGCTCTTTGAACTTCCTTCTCAATGAGTAATGCCTTTAGGATTACCTAAGGTTGAGAAATTCATCTCAATTAACTTTATGTTAGGCTCTTCCTAAGATCCAACTATTATACTGTTTGTAAAACTAAAATGTTCCCTGTAAGAACACCATAAGAAGAATGCACCACCACAAGCAAAGAATAATATTTTCTTTTTCAAATAAGCATAATATAGATCGTACTTTGTTGAACTCTATTACCAATTTTAAAAAACACTATATGTGGCAACTTTAGAAAAAGAGACTTCTTGGGCTTAAATAGCAAGCAGAACAAAAAGATAGAAACTATCCCTACATAAAATTGGCAAAGCACAAAAAAGAAGAACATCCTACACAGAAAATATTCTATAAAACCATTTAAATTAGGAAACAAAATATTGTGCAAAGTTAGCACCTTGAGATACAACCTCCAAACTAAGATCCCACTAAGACAAAACTGGAGACAACACATAAACTGCGCAATTAGGAGAGCAAATGCTTGGAGTCTTACACAGATAAACAAATATATGTAGCCAATATCACATATGATCTTATGCCCTATGGAACAAATTGTATTGGCAAAGTGTATTTATGGATATATTCACAACCCATAAGTTGATCATTCATGATCTGTTGTTCGTACTTACAGTTAAGTCAAATGCCTGTTTAATCTATGTAATTACTTTTATCTCCTTAAGTATCATTGATTATTTAATGATTAATTTGTTTATGGTACAACCATAAACTAAATCCTTTTCAGACTGTGAGAGGGTGAGGCTCCTTTTCCAAGTGAAAGAGTAAAGCACTTAAGGCAGGGGTATTACTCATCTACATAATCTATATGACAATGAGTGAATTTCATCTAGTGAAATTATGTTTCCTAGCTCCCTATTTAGTCAAGTCCCAAAATGGTAGGAGCATTGAGTTAGCGACATAGACGACTCTAATCCATGTAAATTAAATGGTTGTCCTTGATAGACTATAAGAACTCATAACTCACTCAGGATGAAGATCAAAGTCACACATGATCAATATATGAAACATAAATCTTTTTTGTTAACAAATTTATAAAGAGACCGATATTTTTATACAAACCTTTTATATAGAATACCCCTACACATATCTCCACAGGAGTAATTTGAATTAAATCATATTCAATAATTACAAAGTGGGTAATTTCATAATTATTAGGATAAATTAATACCTTATACGTATACTATAAACCATTTAGTTTATTACTGAAACATGATACACCTAATTAAACTACGTGTGATAACTTTGAATGTTTACTTTTTACTAGGATTATGTTATGCAAAATTGAAGATATACAATACAAAAAGTAGTCAGAAGTCATCTAAAATTTTGCTATATTTATATATAGTAAATATTTTGATTGATTCTAAATTGTATGTAAAAGAAATAATTTATTGGAAAGGTTTAGGGCATATATAAACACGTAACAATATGAATGTAATTGTTGTAATGAAGTGTTTTGCAACAATTAATAAAAATGTTTGGAACTAAAAGTAATAAAGAATAGAGGACACATATTTTGAATAGTGTGTAACCTATTTTAATTTGTATATATGTTAAGTGGTAAAATAAAAATGGTTCCAACAACACACTACTTTCAAAATTACTTAACTTTGGATTCTTTGACCTTATTCCAACTTTAGTTTTCCCACTAAAACCCTTTTGGCATATTCTTTAATTTGATACCATATTCTTTTCTCAAATTTCTCTCTCTTATTCTTTTCTTCTGCTACAAATTTAGTTTGGTTATTATTTTTAATTTTGGTATCTACATTATCCTGACTGCATGCATTCAAAATTGGATCGAAATGGAGTGGCCCTGTCCCTGACATTGTTAGTCATAACACTCTTCCTCTCCTAATCTTATTGGAAACCGACGAACATGTAAACGTGTAAAAGTGTCAAGTCTCAAGTGTCAAGTGTCAAGAAGTGTCAAGTCTCAAGGCATTTGTTAATTTAGCCCCAAATCAATGTTAAGGTTTCCTCGTTATATCTCCTAATTACAAATTATTAAATAATGTTGCAACAAAACCACTACAATCACATCTTTTCTTTCCCTCATTATTTATCTTTTTTTTATCACTCTTAATCTCATACTAATCTAAGATCAAAATTGTCATGTTTCTAATTTT
Source organism: Cucumis sativus (assembly GCF_000004075.3). Classification (NCBI taxonomy): domain Eukaryota; kingdom Viridiplantae; phylum Streptophyta; class Magnoliopsida; order Cucurbitales; family Cucurbitaceae; genus Cucumis; species Cucumis sativus. The sequence goes on from NC_026658.2 coordinate 19,994,487, forward strand.
CCAAAAAAAAAAAAAAAAAACAAAGAATACTTTTTTCTCTTATAAATTTACACGGTGTATAACAATTTTGAAAACGGAAAAATCTCAAACCCACAATAGAAAATACAAAAAATACACTAATCAACACGCGATTAATCGACCACGTGAGTGTGTTATTCTTCTTCTAAACGATCATGATACGTAGTCGTGTAAGAAATGATACACGATCGTGTAGGTAGTATCAACACGATAGTACGTAGTTCTTTTTTACGATGGAAAAAAATGTTTTAAATTTAAACGATCGGGTTGACTATGGTACATGATCGTTTAGCTTATATCCATACGATCATATAGTTCTTTTTAAATGATGAGAAAATGGCTTCAAATCTAAACAATATTGTGTTGACCATATTAAACGATCGTTTAAATTATATCAAAGTAACATTTAAACGATTTCGATATTCTATAAGAGGGAGCTAGTGAAAGAGAAGCTGAATTGAAAGAAAAAGAAGATGAAGAAAAACTTTTTGGTTTAGTGGGGCGATGGGGATTCATATTTTCCCCATCCCGAAAATGATAAAACAAAGATATGAAAAAGAAAGGTCAACCCTTTTTATTCTTTGAACAAAAAAGTAACATTTTCTATTTTTTAATTGAGTAAACAAAAGATTTATTATTTTTTTAATTTCATATTTATCAATGTCTATCGTTATAAAATCTTAAATTTACGATATTTTATAAATAATTTAATTAAAATGGTCGGAGTAAAAATTTCCATTGTCCCCGAGAAGTAAAAAAAAAAAAGGCATAGTTTTGAGTTTGATGTCACTTATTTTCTTTCTTTTTGTTTTGGTTTAGTTTGTTGAGTGGTGTCATTGTGCGACGAACCCAATTCTATTGTAAGGAAAACGAAGGAATGGGATAGAGATGGGAAGAGAATTGGGTGTTGAATAAATGTAAGCAATGGACAGTTGGCCCCATAACTCCAACGTTATGAAGTTCAAAAATCTGTTTCCTTCCACACATATGGAACGTGGACTCCATGCCAATTGCCATCACCATTTCTTTCTTACTTCCATTTACAGTTTGATACATCTATCATTTTATATAAATTTTCTTATTTCATATTTGTTTCATGGTGTGTCACGTTAACATACTTTTAAAAATAGGATGAGATCCAATGATATATCAATATAATATATAAGATGGTGTATTAGTGTTCATGGAAGACAAAATTTCAGGTTATTAGTCTTTTGGCTCTTTCTTACTTTTTTTTATTGGGATTTCAACTAATTAACCCCTCCCTTTAAACCTTCCAAAATTAATACATTTCATGTGATGGTTGAATGACATTGATTATATGCATTTTTCAACTTAGTTATTGAATTCCTTTAGTTTTTCTCTATAAACAATCAGTGTTGTTGATGTTTGATAAAAACTAGTTGGATTATACTCCTTTTCAATCTAGTTGAAATTTTGCAAAATGTTGATGTTAGATACTTTTAAACAAAATATCTTTTTTTAAAAAAAAAAATTAAGAGACAAGATATTTTTGAAGTATGATTCACTCACCGTATAGGATATGATTTCATGTTTATGGTCATTTTAAGTGGTTCCAAGGGCAAGAAAACATATGTTTTTGTTTTTTCAATTCATATCTCTTGTTTTTAAACTTGAAGGAATGATTTTCTTTTTGTTCCATTTATATCATTGTTTTCCTAAATAATTAATTGCGTATGATAGTAGTGTGGTCATTGGTTTGTTTGGCAAGAGGGAATATAATGTAGACAATTTTCCCCTTTCTCTACTTGGCTTTGGGTTCCAATCCCATGCAATAAAAGTTTTTTCTTACATCTTAATTGGACAATATATATATTTACCATTTACGTATTACTTCGTTTTGTGGATCAACACTAACGGTAGTCCCAACTTCAAGTTTGTTAGAAGATTGCAGAGAGTTTATGAAGAGATTATAGGATAGAAAAACTTTAAAAATGAATTTTTCTATTAACCCTATCTTTGTTTAAATGAGGGTTGTTATACATGTTAATTACTAAATATGTTTAGTTGCAATTATAGTAAAAACCTGATCCTTGTTCGCCAGCCCATGCTCCTGTTTTCCATTAACCATTGATTACAAAATAAAATGGATTATTCATTATTTCCATGAAATTGTCGAGAATAGGGAAGGGCCAAAGCTGAATTCTTCCATCCATGAATTGAATATAATCGTTGCGTGCAACGTAAGGGTGCTATTGTGAGTGTGTCAGAGAGGGCTTGGGAGTTAATTGCCTTGGTTGCTTTAAATCAACGTTGGTGCGGCTTGTTCCCTTTTCAAAGATGGGGCTCAAGATGGGGGTGATTGTGTGAAATCATCTCAAGGATGTGCTTGCAGCATCGGCTAGTTTCCGGCCTAGGTCGCCATGAGTTTGAAGTTGGAGAGATTTTTTCTCTCCTTTAAGGTTTGCAGGTGGCAGAGGAGTTAGGGTTAGTGAGTTTTCTTTTGAAATTTGATGTGTTTGAAGTGATGAAGAGTCTTCTTTCTATCTCTTTTGCATCCTCTCTGTTTACTATCATTTATGCAGAGGCGACTTTGTTGTTGAGTTCTTTAAATGCTATGGACCTTAGTTTTTGTTCTTGCATGCGCTTGTAATTATGTGGCTCACTCTCTTACCAAACATGCATTTTCTCTTCTTCCGGCTCATTGTTGGACCATTGACTTTCCTTATTGGATTTCTCATGTTAAGCAGTGTCGATCAGGATGGCTTAGGGATAGTTGCAAATTTAACAATTAAATTCAAATTAATTAAGTATATAACACAATTTTAAAAAAATTGCAAATATAACAAAATTTGTCAAATTTTATCAATGATATAAGTCTACCATGTTGCAAATATTGGTCTATTACTGATATACCATATGAAGTCTATTAGCGATACAAGTCTATCATGATAGTTTTGCTATATTTGCAATTTTTTTAAAATGTTACTGTATGCTTAATTATTATTGCTAAAATAGTCTTCCATTGCAATTTTTTAATGGACGTATTGTGGCCTCCTTGGCTCTTACTAAAAAAACTTATAATTGATAATTTAATTAATATTATTATTTAATGGTTAAATAGTTAATTTTTTTCAAAATTTTGAATCCTGTTTGTAGAGTTTTCTGGATTAATTTTACAAATAAGATACAAAAACAATTATTCTCCTACATCTTAATAATGATCATCACATGCATAACCAAACACAGATATCCCTTAATTCTCATCAATCTTATTTCCAGACTTAAATTCGTAGGCATCCTTAGTTCTTGACAATTTTATTCCTATCTCAATTCCATCAATCCAAACATCCCCAATAGAATAGTTGGTTCTAGCTAAGGAAGTTAAATAAGAGTAATAAATATATTATTAGAAATATGTTTTTATGTTTAATAAACTTTATTTTTTAATAATATGATCTTAATATGAAAATTGCATCAGATGATAAAAAAATTTAGAAATAAATAGCCCATAACACATATTTCTTTTGCATATTACGAATATGATAAATATGACAAGTAGTTAATGATATCATATTGCTATTATACGACTATCAGAGGATTATTTACTTTTAAATTTGTTACTTTTGTAATTTAGAAAATATAGTGACATGAGCTCTATAATCATAATTCTTTTTACTATTTTTTTTCTTTTTGCAAGCACCACATTTTAATATATATATATATAATGATTATCATGTATTAGACTCTTACTTATTTCAACTTGTAAAACATGAGCAATGTACATAGTTTCCACTAATTAGTCAAAATAAAGATAGCATCAATTGGCATAGTGTTTCTTAATATCAATCTCAAAGTGAAAAGCTTCATTTTGGATGATGAAAATAAGTTAGCCTTTATGTTTCATTGCTTGAATGATATGTTTCTCAACTTGTGTATGCATAGCCACTAGAATGGTTAGCTGTGCACTCTTTCCTGATACATCTTCATCATTATTTAGATTTTTTGGTATCTTTTCATAACAAGTTTATTAAACAAAAACAAGCATTAAGAAAGTAAAACTTTTCTTGATTATCGATATTCTCAACCATAAAAAGATAAAACTTTAGGTTACAAATATATAGTGAGCTATTTTCGATTGACTGTTGTTTGTTGTTGGCCTAGACTCAAAGTGAGAATTGATATTCAACTCTGTTAGAGTTGGAAAATTGAAAAACCCACACCCAAATATTTTGTTTGTGATTTAAAAGGATATTTGATGTGGTAACCTTTGTGTTTTTAGTTTAATTCTAAATATAAAATCAAACTTCTATTAGAAATTAAAGTATAGAGCTGACTCTATCAATTAACCATTTTTATTGTTGTAAGGATAATGTTCATGAGGCTACCACATCTTTCTTTCATATATTTTCCTACTATTTGAGTAGAGATACATGATAGAATATTGGTAGAGGTGCTATGCTTAGAGTTTGGTAACATGGCCTCATAATTGGTTAACAAAAGAGAAAAACAAAAGTGAATATTTCCTTATTCTTTTCTTTCTTTTGTCGATAACTTTCATGATTAGATGTTTATATCATTCTTTCATAGGCACGGAGTGCTAAAATCTATTAGCTAGCTAGATGCTCAATTAATTATTGAATAGGTGTGGGCCTTTTTGTTCCTCGTGGATGGACAATTATGTGTTAGTTACGTCTTTATTTGATTACAATTCTCATCACCATTCATAATTATCTTTATGCTTAATTCATATTCATTGATGGGATAAGCTAACCATTATTATTGCTAGAATAAACACCCTACCTCTGGATAGTGTGAATCTAATAGAATACTAAACAACAGAAGCAATAATAGTCTAGTATGGACATAGAGAATTTTAAGGTGGAAAAACCCTTTCAGTGTGAAGAATAAAAAACCAAAGACTGAAGTCAAAATCTCCACTATCATTACAGGAAAAAAGGTCTAAGATAGCTTGCTAAAATTGTTGTCGTAGACCTTTTACAGAGTTTTACGAAAGGTCGTGATAGCCCACGTTATTAAAAGTATAGGCTTTTAATGGCGTTTTATGGAACCTTGTATAGAGTTTTACGAAAGATCGTGATAGCTCACGTTATTAAAAGTATGAGCTTTTAATGGCGTTTTATGGAAGCTATAAAAAGCATGCATTTTGATAGAGTTTTGGTGTAATAGGGTATCTTCTATTTATATCATTTATGGTAATGTTTTCCCAAAGCGATGAAAAACTTTCAATAGTGTCTTATGAAAGCTATAAAAATTGTGCATGTGATAGCGTTTCAGAAAGGTTATAAAACAACTTTGTAATACCCTTTCTTCTATTTATATTATTTATGATAGCGTTTTGTTGAGAAAAGCTTTTTATAGCATGTATAAAAGGTTATTGATTGTTTATAATAGCATTTTTAACAAATACAAACATTTAGTCATACCTTTAGATAAAAACTATAATAATATAGTATTTTCTTATACTTTATATAAAATAAACTTTTTAAATTTCAATGTTCAATTTTGAACATCAACATAAAATACATTTGAGTTATGTGAAGGAAATCTATTTAAAATACTTATAACCTAGAAAGAGTTTGTACCATGAAAATGTTATTTTCATAAAAGATTTATATTGCCCTTCACAAAATGCTATTTGTATGTTCTTACAAAAGATAGTCACTAATATATCATTCAACACAACACAATGATCAACCTAAGTAATAGTTACAAAAAGAGTAATAGGATATCGTAGACATTTTTTCCTATAATGCTTATACCATCCATTAGTTACAAAAAGTTAATAGGATATATAAATCTAAACACTTGAAGCATTTTGTGTCTAGGTAATGACATTCTTGGGCTTTGTACATAAGTATCTCATAATCATCTCGATATGGACTTAAAACATATAAATCACATGCTTATGAAGAACTCATTCATAAGGCTCAAATCATGCTTAAAACTTTCATTCTCAAATTACCTTGCTTGGAAAACATATTTAACTTTCAATAACATTTGTATATAAAACATGTTTTTGATAACAACGGAAGCTTTTTACATCATTTGCATGCTAAGAATATTTCCTCAAACACATACTTTAAAATATACCTTTTTTCCCAAGCTTAAGCAAATACTTTCACTTTGAAAAGCATGTTATAAAACAACTAACTTGCATAAGATAGAAAATAATTCTAAAACATTCTAAAGCTATTCACAGTACTAGATTAGTCTGTCGACCTATAAATTTCATCAATACTTTCTTGTCTTGAAAATTGAGGATTTAAACCTAAATTAATCTTCCATACTCAAAATTTACTCAGACAAACTCCAAAAGTTCCAAAAACATAAAAAATTGTTAAATTGGGTGTCATGACACTGCTGGTCGCATGGCCTGGACGGTAGGGATGCACACGCACGTAGACCATCAAAGAGTATGGCAGCATGCTTGCTGTGTGCACCTAACCTTGCCGCGTGCTAGGGTGCCACGCAATGCTCAACGCCTAACTGGGCATCACGCGCGCATGGCCTCTAGCACAGCTGGGCGCGCGCCCCTTGCCGCCTAGCTATGCGTTTGGTCATCTCATGTAACACACCAACGCCCAAAATACCTTTCACGGTGAACAACACCTTCTTCCCTGATGCTTGGCCAAATTCAACAACAAACCAGAACATTGATATTTTCTAGAGAACTACTATCAAGTTAAAAAATTCATAACTTTTTATCCAGAACTCAAAATGTTAAAAATCCTACAAATCTTCTTAGAAATGAGCTAACTATTTTACCTCAAACTCTCAACTTGAAATTTGCAAAATTGAGTTCTGTAGCTTCCAAAAATGAAACCTTGCTTTGAATCCTTCGAAATATGACCTTTATGTGGTCTTCATTTTCAAACTCAATCTTTCCTTAATCTTTTCCATTTGGCAGCCTCACACTTGAAAATAGACTCATAAAGGACGTTTCTCCAGCTTGAATCACTCAATTTTCGAAAGAGAACTGGGAGAAATTTAATTATGAAGTGAGCCTATTTATAGAATTGTTTGGAAAGTTGATTTTGCCACCTCCTACTTGCATGAACCCACCCTTTGCATGACATAGAACACCTGGAAACCACTTAACTGACTGCCCAAAAATCCTAGAAACACTTTTAAACTCCTAACTTTCACTTCTTCCTCACCAATTGCAATACCTCCTTACCAAACTAACCTCTAAGCTCCTTATCCGCAAACCTCTTCTTAATCATAGCTTCCTCGCGTGCAAGATTTTCTATTGTGCCAGCCCAACTAACCTTTAATGTCAATCTCCTCGCCTAAAATAGGATCATTTTCTATTGTGCTAGCCCAACTAACCTTTAATGTCAATCTCCTTGCCTAAAATAGGATCATCTCACCAAGCTCAATGGAGGTTCTTTCACTCGTCTACATCATAACTTCAAGCCTGCTGCCTATACTTGCCACAACACAAGATAACCTCTTTAGAGGTTCTTAACACATCATCTTGCCTAAGCCAACCAAAACGCCTAACATCACAGTACCCCTAACACCTTGCACAAATAACCTCTCTAACACTTAAGTCAATTTTTAACATCAACAAGCTTCTCTTCTTCTTTCCCTTTTTGGCCGCCAAGTTAAACCTTTCATACTTAGCTAAATTTTACTTTCTTCTTCCGACCTAACAGAAAATAACAACACTAAGCTTCTCATAATGATTAATACTTAATATTTTTAGGGAGTTCAAAAACTAGGTTTTACACCTTAAGTCCCACGGACTCACTATGTCACACCCCACCCCGAGCACCTGCTTACTTGGCCCAAGACATGACGTGAAGTCAACCGTTATCGCCTACTTCAAGAATGACACCAGTGGATCCTTAACCTAAACTACTTAACTTTTAAACTGTAAACGACAGTGAAAACTTAACACATAGCTTTTTAACAATAACTGGGTAAAACTCTTTTCATTATTAAAACAAACTTTAGATAAATTTATACAAAGATGGAACGTAACCTTATTTACATACTCAAAACCAACCATTCTAAAACCTAAGTCTAATACCACAAAGACCAACTGAACATAATTACAAGGTAACATAACACATACGATAATCAAACGAAACCCTTCCGCAAACAAATATCAACGATTCAAGCTCTGAGAGGACACAATCTCTATTTGAAGAGTTGGAAAGTTTTTTGAAGTGTATGAGCTAAACGAGACCAGTGAATGATAACTTTTCTAAATACTTTTCATAAATCACTAGAAGAAATCTAGGCTTTAGTGTCGATTTAAAACCGACATCAATGGCCTTTAGTGTCGGTTTGCAACTGACATCTATGCTAGCATTATTAAAGACCTTTAATGTCGTTTTTGCTTTGATGTCGGTTTAGAAAATGAAATTAAAGACCTCATTAATGTTGGTTTAAAAATGACATTAAAGGCCTTTAATGTCGTTTCTAAACCAACATATTTGATGGTGTTATTGAAGATCTTTAGTGTCTATTGGCCTTTGATGTCGTTTTAAAATCGACATTAATGAGGACTTTAATGTCATTTTTAAATCGACATCAGTGAAACTCTTTAATGTTTGTTTTAAAACGACATCAAAGCCTTGTTTGGACTTTTTTTTTAATTTATTTTTTAAAATTATTGTATTATTATCCATTTTTATGACGTCAAATCGACATTATTTGTCACGAATTACGACACGAAATGTTTATTATCGAATATTATAAAAAAATTGTTGCACGCTTGCTAGCTATATAATTTCTATTTCACCTACAAGACAGAAGATCAACACCTACAAAACCAGAATACACTTTCACACTTCCATTGGGAGTAAGTAAGATGTCACAAATTAATTCTAATAACTCAATGAAACTCTTATCACTCCATCAAAATTTAGCTTTCAAATTATATAACTTTATCAATACAGATGTTTTGTTCAAATTTTTATAATTAGGATATAATGGTTTCTTGGCATCATCTAGTAGTTCCTCAAAATTTACTGACTTGTCATCAAATAATTGTGTGCAGCCTCAAACATTTCAATTGTGTCATCAATATCATCCTCATCAATTTCTTCTTTTTCACTACTAAAGGCACTTTCATTGTTTCTCTTAATTGGTAGTGATTCACCATGAAAAATCCATACTTGATAACTCTTATCGAAGCCGTTAAAAAATAAGTGAACTCTAATTGTATTCACATCTAAAGTTTTTGCATTTACACACTTACTTTAAACAATGACAATCGACGTCTTCAAATGTTTCAATCCATTATATTTTTAACAAAACATCTAAACTCCAAAAGCATAATCAGTTGACATTCTATTCTTTTTCATCCACGACTTATCCCTTTTTCATCCATGACTTATCTATATGACATAAAATGCAACTTAATCTACAAAAAAAAAAAAAAAAAAACAACATAATTAAGTAATCTTAAACTTGTTAACTTAACTATAATCCACGATGATACTTAAAATTTCAAATTAAAACCAACAAGTTCTATATACACCCAAACAACCAAAAAATTACACTCAAACAACTACAAAACTCGCAATTGTATCAATCAAGCAACAAGCAAATATCAAACTAAAACCATTCACAAAGATCAAACACAAACTTCTAACCATCATCACGACATATCATTCCAAATGAAGGAAGTGAAACAAAACTTTAGGGATTTCTTATGACATATAATTCCAAACTTCTAACTATCAACGTGACATATATCTCACTTCATTTCTTAATTAAAAACAAAGTAATTTAATTGATATATGTCAATAGCAATACCCTCAAATATTTTAGCCAAAAACCAAAGACACTACTAAAGTATCTAATAACCTAACTTTGTAATAATACTAAAACCCAATCCAAAATGTAGATCGAAGTTGAACTAATTAAAATAATAACCACACAATATTTTAGAAAATATGTCTTTATGGTACTTTTTGATGGTTAAAACAGTGTTGAAACATATACACTATATCAAACATATAGTGCAACAGTGTATGAGATACTTCAAAGTCCTACAAGTTCTACATGTTTTACAAATGATAGAGTATAAAATATTCCAAACAATCTTACAAGTTCTACAAATCCAACAGCCAAGCTTTTTTATTACCATACACATGATATCAATAATAAAAAATCACAATCACCAATTCTACAAATCCAACAGCCATGCATCACAATCATCTAGAAAAGAAAAAAAATCAAAGTAAATTTAGATAAGTGATCATTTCCAAACCAAACAAGAGTAAGTGAAACTTACATTATCGACTTCAAAATCGTTCAAGGCGTTCAACAGACGGCACTTCGATTCCAATGCGGATCTAGGCATGACTTGCAAGGGTAAATATATACTAGATCCAACTTTATATACTAGATCCGAGCTTAGATAAGTGATTTCAAAACAAAAAAGTACTTATATATCAGATTCGAGCTTGCATGCGATGGTGCCGACGAATGGGCACGGTGGTGGATTCGAAGATGACTCGGCAGGAGGGATTCTTGTGGTAGAAGCACGATGATGATTGGGCACGATAGTGGATTTGAAGACGACTAGGCACAGCGGTGGATTCGAAGACGAATGAGCGTGAGGGGTTTCTTGTAGCCGAAGCACGACGATGAATAACTTGAGCGATTAGTTGCAGGCACGATGGCGACTGGGCACGATGACGATTGACGACTGTTTAAAAGTTGATCGATCTAAGAGAAGGAAATAAATTGACTTGGAGAGAAGAAAATAAAATTTGATACCATAGGCTTGGAGAGAAAAGAGTGAAGTATGAAAGAGTGGAAAATTTACTTTTTACAACCTAAAAATATTTTTTAAAAAATTAAAAATGGGGAGGATCATTAAGGTCGGTTTTACAAAATAAAAAAAATTAAAATTTAAAATGGGATGATCATTAATGTCAATTTTTAAAAAATAAAAAAAAATTAAAGAAAAAATTAAAAATGGACGGATCATTAATGTCGGTTTAAAAACGACATTAAATCCTTATCATTAATATCCATCTAAAACAAACATTAATGGTCTGCCTTTTCGAAAACGAAATTAAAAATAATTTTTCATTTTTTCCACCTGACACTAAAGTCCGTATTTCTTCTAATGAATTTTTGTAGAAAAAAATGTAAATACTTTAAACAGTAAACGATAAATCATAAAGTGAAAGCTTTAAACCATTAAGCAATACTAAAACAATAACATAATCCTGGTTTTTCCTGCTCAAAACTCAAGTATCTACTCCAGAGAGGCAAACGTCCTTACCTCTAATTCCTTGGCGCCCCTGCCTCATCGGGTAATTTTAATCCTGCCTCGCCACAGGTAAATTTTTAAGCTTGTCCTGTTACAAGTAATCCTGCCTCATTATGAGTAAATTTTTTAGTTAACTTAGCTCCCATAAAACATTTATAAAACATAAACCTTAATTCCTTCTTGCATTAAACAACCTTTAACTCATTTTCAATAATCCTAAAACATTCCCCAGTAAACATTATGCTTGAATAAATACCTTTAAACAATAATAACATGCTTGAAAATCATTCATAAATCATGGCTTAGATACATGCTTTGAAATCACTTTAAATAAAACATTTTCCACTTACAGATACTTTTCCACGCTCCTTACTCTGGTCACGTGTCTGGCGTCCCATGCAACCCTATTCGTGTGCTGCCTTGGTCGCTTGCGCCTTATGTGCAGGTCGTGTTTTCCACACCAACCAAAACGCACAATAACCTCTAAGAACATCAAACCGCTTGCCCATCTCACCTAGCATAGCCCATCACTCTGTCACTACCAACTTGCCCAGAAACTAAATTTTGTCTAGAAAGTATGACTCAACTTTAAAAATTCATAACTTACAATCTATATCTTTTTTTAGGAAACTTACTTCTACAAAAATTCTTAGAAACGTCTTAAATGTTTTACCATAAAATTTTCGCTTTAGATTCCAAAGCATGAACTCTATAGCCCTCTGGAAGTGCACCTTGCTTAGATTCACCCGAAATTTAACCTTCATTTCTTTCTTCAACTCAAACTCAACCCCTCTCTTACTCAAAATTAACCAGTAGCCCCGGTATAAATACTAGACTCAAATTTTGATCTTTTGAGAGTAATTTAAGTAAAAATGCACAAGTATTTAAAGTGAGAAAACTTCATCTAAAGTAAACTATTTATAGTGGAGCTTGCATGAATCTTTATTGACACCTCCTACTAGCCGAAATCTAAGTTGACAATGCAAGGACACCTAAAAGCTCTTCATCGATTCCACCTCTTCATCATCTTGGCTAACCAAAATGTCTAATGTTCCTTCACAAGTCAAGAACGCCTAGTGTCAATGCATTGCTAACCTCTTTCCCCTTCTCACATGCCAAGCTTCTTGCCCAACAATCTTCTCGTATAACCTTTAAACGCTCACAAAAGCTCTAAGTGACAGCCTTCCTCACCCATTGACAATCTTTTAGGGGTCCTTTTCTTGCCTTGTGCGCAACCAACACAACAAATAACATTTAAAACACCTACTACATAAGCCTTGGATACCTATCCTTAAACGCATACTAACCTTTCTAGAGGTTATTCCTTCTCCTTGGTCGTCCAATGCATTATCAAGATAACCTTTAAACGCCTTGATAGATTCTTTCTTTTGCCACCTAGACAACACCAACATAATCTCTAAACACCTTGTTCTTAAGTCTCAACACTTAGCCAAATTTTCAACTTTTTTCCACTATCCATGACACACTTCTATCCTTAACTCCCTTCAATACTTAAAATTCACATTACTTTGAAGGCCTTAAGTTTCTTTCAAGGTTCGAGGTTTACACACTATTAAACAATTGGTTTATACGGTCCTTCTAATACTCTCCTTCAATGCCTTATTATTTGGAACAAATAATCTTCGATCTTTTAATAACATGTTATCACTTCTAAATGTGTAGTCTAATCGCCTTTCATATCTCACTTCCCTAGCTAACTTTCTCAATATGGGATCTCCAGGTTGCTCGAGTGTAGGCTTAATTTGAAAGTGTGCTATTAGATTCCCAATTGACCTTGCGTTTAAGATTTCCTTGTTACCTCTCGGTTCTTTTAGTAAGACTATTCTATTTTATTCTTTGTGCTTGAGCTTTTTCTACTCAACACGTTAGCTATAACATTAGCCATTTTAGGGTGATACGCGATAGTACAATTATAATCTTTAATGAATTTCATCCAATGTCTTGATCTCAAATTCAACTCCTTTTCATTAAAAAAAGGTACTTCAAGTTCTTGTGATTAGTGAAAATGTTATACTTCTCTTCAAAATAGGTAGTGCCTCCAAATCTTTAGCAAATGGACAATGGCTTCCAATTCTAGATCATGCGTTGGATAATTGCGCTCATGCAATTTCAATTGTTCGAATGATAACTTGAAGAAATACAAGTTATTATAACATTTTAGAGAGAATAATGAGACCAAAATGCATAATAAAAGTGTCAAAACGAGTACCTTATGTTGTAAATTGATAAATATTCAGAAATACAGTTTACATAAGCATCCATTCCTGTTTCACTCTGTTTTTAGTGTCTTAACACATGATTTGAACAAAATAAGAATCTAGCGTATCTCAAAGAAACTCACATGAAGACTATGCGAGAAGGCCTTATCAACATGCGAAATGAGGTTCGCTATAAGAAGTTTAGCTTACAATTCTTATCGCGTTAGCTGAGCTATATTCATTGTCTGGTCAGTGTTTATCACCAACTACATGAGAGGGCAAGTAGTAAGGACATGGCTAACGTGCACAAGGAGAAGTATTGGAGACAAACTCCATCTTGGCGAGATAACTTCCAACATTTGTGTCCTAAAAGGAGAACAAGTGTAGGTGTTTTTCGCCGACAGGTTGTCACCCTTAAATGAGAAGATCTATAAGTCTTGTAAGTGAGATCTTCTAGATATACCTTGCTTGACTAAGGTTAGTCATTTGGATCCCAAGAGGTGAGCAAGTGTGGTGTTTCAACACACTGAGCTCAAGGTTTTCATATTGCTTAACTGCCTACTGAGCTCAAGGCTTTCATATTGCTTAACTGCCTACTAATGCACACACGTTCCTTCACCCCTTTCTTACACACAAGTTAGTTCACATTTTCATCTCAATTCCATGTTAATCCAACTTTACAGATTCTCTAGTATAGATAAGTAGACATAGTTTAACTTATACTCATTTATACTGTATAGATTATTCTTTTATATCGCCCAACTGAAAAGTAGACCCTAGAACTAAGATTTTTATACCAATTCTTCGTGTTCGACTCTGGATTACCCAAAAAACCTATTGTTTCGCTTACACTTGGACAAGCAATAGAAAAATTTGTACTCAACAAAAACTTTGTATTACATGATGAAGAGATATATAGTGAGCATCTTGCATGCGATGATCCTGATCAATGACTTACCATGTATGATGAGATACCAACATATACAACAACATTATTCTCTAAGTTCAAAGTTAACCAACCAAATCAAATTTTTGGCGTGGTTGAGTTGATTTCTTCACAAGCATGTTTTTGGTTCCGTTGCAGGGGAGTTGATTTTTCAAACACTAGAGTAGGGTTTTAATTTGATTTTGGGCAAAGATTTGATTATGGTGAATCATGCATTCAGCCGAAGATCGCATGAAGAGGTTCAAGGTACTAAAGTAATGTGTCATTGCTTGGACCAACCCCAAAATTAAGTGTATCTTTCGGCAAGTGACCAAGAAGAATCTCAATACATTCACAAATGAAGACTGAGAACCTCAAATGCCTTAAATCTTAAATGTTAAATCTGTTAAGCTTAGAAACCATATGAATGCATCAAAGAAAGTTTCCATGCGATAAGCTTAGTAAGATTTGTATCTTAACTAACCACACGATAAGAGGGCCGATAAAGATCATCTAAACATTGTAGTGAATGGTTGGGAGCAAAGGCTTTTTGCGATGAATGATCGTGATGTAGATAGCCATGCAACAAATGATCAAGGAATTTCAGGAGAAAGCAATGCAGTTAGGAAGGCTATACAGAGCAGTACACGATGAAATACAGTTCTTCCTCATAAAAAAGCTTGAACGCATGGATGCACTTGTAACGTATAAACTTTCCTTATCTTATTTACCATTTGCAATCATAATTTTTGTATAATAAATTTTTGTATAGTATACTAGTAATTAATTTGTGCTTGTAATTATGTTATAGTTTCAGTTTCGTAGTTTGGAATTCTTAGCAAGTTAGGAAACACGAGTTATCTCGCAAAGCTTTCAGGCTTGTAAAAAAAGGTTTTTCGCAATGAAGTCATATAACAAGAAGAGTTCACGACATTGGTCTTCTCGCAAAATGTGATTGAGCTTAGAGCTTCAATTAGAATGATTAGGATTTCGGGGAATTCCAAACAATTCATTTATTTTAAAAATTCAACTTTTTAAAAGTAATGATTACGCTGCCATTGAAAATCAAACTATCCATGTTAGACCATCATGTCGCATTAATAATGCATGACGCTAGCCACACGGTAATCTAACCCCTTAACCACAATTAGCCACCCCTATTTAAACCCTCCTTAAACCCTGATTTGGAACTTTTTAGTCCTATGAGTTTCCTCATCCAAATCTTCAAGATTTTCAGTTTTCGATCACCTTCTCTGACGAAATCAGTGAGTCTTTCCTCTATCCAAACCTTTCATTTCCTCTTATTTCTTTTTTTATCTCTTATCAATCATGTTTGGAAAGCAAGAACTTAATGAAGCCCTTAAAAAGTATCAAACCACAATTGGTAAAGCAAGCCATTCTAGTGAAGGGGCTGAAAAAAATCCATCTGACGATCCTGAGTCGGAGCAAAGGAAGGAAGAAAGGCCACTTAAGACGATGGCCATCAATGAAGTGGAGATTCAAAAGATAACTTTGGTGATCTACTCATAATAGTCTCTGGAGAGACTTCAAATAGAAAAGAAGAACAGAAGGAGCAAGAAGAGCGAGAAAGGTTAGAGAAAGAAAAAGTGAAAAAAGAAAAGGCTGAGAAAGTGCAAAAAGAAAGGAAAGAAAGGGAAAAGAAGGAAAGAGAGGAGAAGGTGGAAAGAGAAAGGTTAGAAGGAGAGAAGAAGAAGAAGAAAGAAGATGAGAAATAGAAGAAAGCACATGAGAATAAGAAGAAAGAAGAAGAGGCGAGAAAGAGGAGTGGGGTAGTAGGCGAGGAGGCGAGAGAAACAAAGGTATCATAAGAAGAACCTCCTTGCCAATAGCAGAAACAAAATTTGATAGGTTGACGAAGAAGGCCCAGGAAAAGACTAAAATAAAGGTGAAGGTGCATGGCATTAAGGCCTTAGCGCAAGAAAAGAAAGAAACAAAGCTTAGGGAACGGGAAGAGCTTCTTAGAAAAGTTGACGAAGTAGCATTTTCTTTGGAGAAGAGCAAAGGAACAAAGAAAACAACTGAGAAGTTTGTTGAGGAGTTTGAAAAAGAATTAAGTGAGTTAAGTCCTTTGGAGGATGAGGCGCCAAGACTTCCGAAGAAGAGAAAAGTCACAAAGAAGAAAAAAATCTTAAGAGAACAATTTTAGAAGAGGCGAGCAGAGAAAGTTAAGAAAAAGCCTTAGGAAAATGATGGAGAGGAAGAAAGTGATTTGGAAGGACCCATCTCCGCCACACAAGTTAGTAAGCAACTCGTGATAGAGAAGGGGCTCTATTTGTATCAAGGAACCATGCAAGAGTTCCTCACGTCACCCATTAAAGCATTTAGATGGAAAATATTTTTTCCAAGAGGTGATTGCAATAAGACCAGATGTAATGAAAATGTTTTGCAAGGGGTACATCAACGAAGATGAACAATACGAGATGGTTAAAGGGCAGAATGTAGACTTTGGGCCAAAAGAAATAAACACATTATTTGGGTCAGGAAGCAATGAAATTGGACATGCAATTTTCAAACACCCAATAAACTAAGATTTGGAAGACACGTTAAAGAGAATAGCTTGGCCCAGGATAAAATGAGACATAACGCCTATATGGAAGTACCAACTATTTCCACATAACCTCAAGACAGATGCTAGCATTTGGTTGGTTTTTGTGAAGAAGAAGATCATGCCTACTCGCCATGATAGCACCATCTTCATGTTAAGAATAGTGCTCGTCTATTGCAGAATAAAGGAGGTACAAGTAAACATAGGAGAGATAATAAGCGAGCACATAACGTGGGTCAAGCATCCTCGTGGCACAAGCCCTTCCCACATTTAATATAAAAATTATGATTAAAGGCATGTCAAGCGTTGGAGAAGCTTCCTCGGGTAGAGGTGAAGGATGAGGTTTGGTCCTCCTGTGCCTTCATCACATCATTGTCATTCACAAGAACAAGGCTAAGCTCAAACACCTTAAAACCAAACAAGATGGTAAATCAGAGGTTGAAGAAGTGAATGACAACGATGAAGAAGATAAAGAGGAAGATGATGTTCCGCTGAAATGAAAATGGCAAGGCGAGGAAGAGGGCTAGTTTGTGAGTGTTGTCAAAGGAAGGGCTAGTTTGGAAAATCTTTCAACAAAGCACCTGTAGTAGCCGCCAAACCAAGGAAGCTTCGAACTTTAAAGACTAGGTTGGGACGTTCCAAACTTTCAATCGCCTCAACTTTCTGTGAATCAACTTTTAATCCTTATGAAGATATGATGTGTG
Organism: Cucumis sativus; assembly: GCF_000004075.3. Lineage (NCBI taxonomy): Eukaryota > Viridiplantae > Streptophyta > Magnoliopsida > Cucurbitales > Cucurbitaceae > Cucumis > Cucumis sativus. The sequence goes on from NC_026658.2 coordinate 20,012,146, forward strand.
TCCAAGGAATACTACTTGATTTAACCGAAACTCATACTTACTAAACTTTGCAAACAGTTTTACTCTCGCAGAGTTTGTAACATGAATTTTAAGTGCTCCGTGTGTCTTACTGCATGATCTTGTGAATAAATCAAAATGTGTCATCAATAAAGAAAATAAAAATTTGATTAAAGTAACGATGAAACCCTCTACTCATTAAGTCCATAAAAGCAGTTGGGGCATTGGTCAATCCAAAAGGTATTACTAAAGGTTGTCTTTGGTATGTCTAATTCTTAATCCTTAGTTGATGGTAGCCAAAGCGCAAGTCTATCTTTGAGAATACTAAGCCACCTTTTAGTTGATCGAAGAGATAATCTATTCGCGGAAAAGGATACTTGTTCTTGATTGTAACTTTGTTCAATTATCAGTAATCAATAAATAGCCTCATTGATCCATCTTTTTTTTTACAAATAGAACACAGGCTCCTCAAGGTGAGGTACTAGGTCGAATATAACCTTTTTCTAATAATTATTCTAGTTGGTCTTTTAATTCCTTCAACTCACTTGGTGCCATGCGATATGGAGTTTGACAAATTGATGTTGTTCTAGGTACAACTTCAATCGTAAACTCAATTTCTCTTTTGTAGGGTAATCGACTCATTTCTTCTGGAAACAGATCCAGGTATGCACAAACTATAGATACACTTCTTGGGTCATTCCTTATTGCATGGGTATCTATTATGCAAGCAAGGTAAGCGATATGTCCCTTCTTCATCAGCTTCTTCGCCTTCAATACCGATATGATACTTGCTAATTCTACCTTCTTGTTGCCTACAAATTTAACTTCAAATTTTCCTAGCTCTCTCAATATTACCTCCTTATTCTAACAATCCAACACTGCATGGTACTTGGTGAGGAAATCCATTCCCAAGATCACGTCTAGCTCATCAAGCTCAAATAAAATCAAGTCTACTTTCATCAGGAGATTCTCAATCCGTATCTCGCAATCCCTACATACAAATTCTATCATAACCACCTCACTTGAAGGCATGCTAATCAACATTCCACCTTCTAAAGGTTCTATCTTATGGTTTAGGGACTTAGCATGCAATACAAAAAATGAAAAAGTGTGTAGCTCCATAATCAATCAGTACTAAAGTAGGAGAGTTACAAATTACTAGCTAACTTGTAATCACATGTGGGTTCTTTCTTGCCTCATTCTAGGCCATCATGTAAAATTTTCCTTGAGACTTGGGCCTCCCAGATCCCTTGATTCTGCTAAGCCCTTCTCCAGCTCCACTTAGATGATAGGGTTGGTTTACGGATTGCGATAGACTTCCTTGGGTACTTTGGACTCCCAAGTTAGGACAATACTTCATAAAGTGTCTTGGCTGATCGCAATTAAAGAAAAATTTTGGAAAACCAAGTCTTCCTCTAGGATTTAAGTTCAATTTGGTCATCTATCTACCTTGAGATGCTTCCTCTGTCTATATTGAGACATTTCCTCTTCCTTAACCTTTATTTTGTCTCTGAAAACTTCCTCCATAACTCATTCGGGATCCAAATGGGACATGAGAACAAGTTCCAAAATTTTCTCTCTACTGAACTTGTGGCGCAAAACACCTATTATCACTGTGTTGTTTGCCACCTCACGTGCTACTAACATTTTGGCCACAAGGTCCTTCCTTTGCAGTTTTTGTTTTTCTCCTCTTCTACCAAGCTTCTCTCAACTCGCATGGAAGCTTCAACTAGTTTAACAACAAATTGAAATGGTTTTCTAATCAAATCTTATTTTTGGTATTTATAAATATAAAAAAAAAGTACTAATTTCCAATAGAATAGTAAATTGGTTTTGATTGTAAAATTAGACTTGTGGTAGTAAACCTTAGCTATAGATCTTAAAAGATTGGAGGATGGAATCAAGTTTTGGAATTTTTTAGGTCAACAGACAGATTAGAGCATATTATATATAGAAAGTTGATTAGAGGTGTTGGAAGGTCAATATATTCCACCTTGAAGATAGGACCCAAATGCCAGATATGGCCTTTTCTCCCTTACAACCTTTAATTATTCTTTGTATTTTAGCACTCTAATGTTCGACTGTCTTTCTTTGTTCTTGGGCCAGATGAATTCTTTCGATTATTGGTAAATACTTTTGTGAATCATGAATGTCAATCTACGTTAATATTTTCTAGCATGACCATTTTTAATGCTTTTGAATACTTGATCACCATTGGAATAATTCCACAAATTAGATTCTTGCTTTAACAAGAATATTTTACATTAAATTATCCCCTTTGAATACTTGATCACCATTGGAATGATTCCACAAATTAGATTCTTTCTTTAACAAGAAAGATTAAATCATCCCGTTGAATGCCTCTTTCATAGTTGAATGCCTCTTTCATAAATTTTCGTACTTGTTTCATTTAGTTTCGTTACAAGTCAATCCACTAAATAAAATCAAAACTATCTTCGAGTAACTACGATATTATCAAACCAATTATAATATTTAACCAATGTCATTTGAATTATATTATAAGTTGAATCAAACCAATTATAATATTCAACCAATGTCGTTTGAATTATATTATAAGTTGGACGTGAGAACTTGCACGACATCACATTTTCCTTTTGAGACAAGCATCCCCTTTGTCTACTTCTCACGTGTGAAAAACAATGCAGTAATTTAAACACAGCCTCTCAAATCAACTTACATGGCTTAGATTAGTGAGTGATCAATGATCTATCATTAGTGTTAGATTCAATTAACCTTGGAGTACTTCCTTTCATGACTGCAGTTTTATTAAGATGCAAATATTACTAAAAAGCAAACTCTAAATTCTTTACAAATGATTGACCTAATCAAATAAAACCTGACAACCCAAACCTTCATAATTGCTATTCAGGTATCAATTTCACTCCAAATTTAAGCTACATTGGGAGAATAGTTTTTGGCCAACTATAAAAATAAAAATCCTGGCCAAGTAAAAACGACAATAAACAAACAAAAAAAAAATGTAATATTAATAGGTAGAAAATTAAGATCTCAATTATTCAGGCATTAAATGTTGAAAAACAAAATTTGACCCAAGATTTTGATCAAAACGCCAATATATATATATTGTAATTAGATAGTAAATCTATTCCATCGCATGTACACTTCTTTGATGTCTAAAGTTTAAATTCGCATTAGATATATCAGAACATATGCACATATATATGATATTAAATCTGAAAAAAAAAATCAATTTAATTGAAAGATGTTGATATTTGTTACATGAGCTACCTGACCTTGCAACTATTCTAACTTTAAACTCAGATGCTGAAACTAGTGGTTCTAGTGGCGGCTAAATTACAAATATGAGACATTTACACTAAAACTATATGGAGATTGCATCCTCAGAACCATGATTATGACTTGGTCTTGATTGAGGATTCTGAAACTGATTCTGTTCCAAATACTCAGTTTCAATAGTATCCTTAAGGATGAATAGCCTTTGTATAACAATAGGCTGAGTCATATTCCTTGCTTCTCTGATGTCCGTATCTTCTTGATTTAGATGGTATGAATCAAGCATGATCTTTATCCACTTATGCAGCTCTTTCGGGGTTCTGCCAATTACAAAATGATACAGTTATAAATATAGCAATTAGATCCAAATATTTACAATTATAACACAATACAAAAGAATTTATAAATATGACCAAATCTAGATTTAAATCTTGACGAATATTAAAGAAAGACCATATCACTAGGAGTCTATTTGTCATGTCTTCTATATCCGGGCTACAAGAGTATAGACCATATCTATTGGTGCTTGAAACTGACCTCCTGCAAAAGACTTAGCGCCAACTTGTCAGTAATAGTCAAGATTGTATATATAGATTCTCTTGTCTTCACCACATACCACCGTAGCACAATCCAATTTATCCATCTTCTCTTTCAGACTTCTTTCACTCTACTTCCAATTTTTCCTTCTATTCTTAAACGTATTATTCTTCTTTTTCAATCACAAGAATATTCAAGATCGTTTAAAAAAAATATTGAACTTCATCATCCTTATATTCAAGAATATCAAGATCGTTTAAATATCACCGTGACATGATCTAAACGATCGTTTACCATGGTCAACACGATCGTTTTAGAGTTGAAGCCATTTTCCACCGTTTAAAAAGAACTACAAGATCGTGTAGTTATGATCTAAACAATCGTTTACCATAACAACACAATCGTTTAGATTTGAAGCTCTTTTCCCATGGTTTAAAAAAGAACTACATGATCAGGTGGGTATGATCTAAATGATCGTTTAAACGATCGTTTAGATTTGAAGCTCTTTTCTCATCGTTAAAAAGAATAAAACAATCATGTTGATACTACCTACACAACCGTGTATCATTATCTACACGATCATGTATCATGATCGTTTAAAAGACGATTACACGAGCGCATGTGATCGATTAATCGCACATTGACTAGTGTATTTTTTGTATTTCCCATTGTAGGCCTGTGGGCTTTTTCCTTTGTTAGAATTATTCTATACGATGTAAATATTTTAACGGTTTGTTATATTTTTTAAAAGACCCGTATTATTTTTTTATTTATACCTATATTTTTTCCTTATTTGTTGTTGGTCTTTCTCTATATAAGATCTTGTATTTGATTCAATAATGTAGAGGAATAATATTACATTATTTTTACTTCCTTTTTCAAGTAAAGCTATACAGATTAAAACTAATATGAGGGTTGAGAGTCGATATGAGTGTGTGCATAAAGTATTCTGTTAGAATACCTCCTAACAAGAACACACTCAATAACACACAAAAAAAATTCATGTGTTATAATATCATCTCAAAACTCAACAAGGTAATTGCTTGTCTTTTGAGTGGCCTAGACTCTCCCAAATTCTCCAAAGGGAATCCCTTAATATCCTTCACAACTTGCTCTCAACCCACTCACTCTATTTATAACTAAACTAAAAACCCTAACCAACTTGCTATCAAATTTCTAATATGCCCTTCTAATAACCACTCTAATATTCTACTAATAATCCTATTACATCTCTAACTAGGGCGCTCACATATTCCCCATCTATTACTCATCTCAACTAATCTATATGGCTTCCATATTTAGGCCATGTTATCCATCTGATAAATAATTGACAATAATTAAAATACACTTCCTAAAAGTTTTGGAAACATTATGAACTAAACTTAAAAGTTCAAAGACCAAAACCAAGTAGTAGGTATATTTTGAGATAAACTCCGATGATTAATGAAACCTATAGGAGAAATATGTAATTATCATGAAGATGTACAATAATTTATGATATGAAGCTTACTCACGTGTACAAAGCATTTGGATCTTTTTGTTCACTTCCATCACCTGGGGAGAAGGTTGTTGCTAAAGCTGAAAATCGTTCTTCAGGATCTACGATGTTCAGCAAATGCTTTAACAGCTTTATTTCTTTAGGGGCCATGCTTCTAAGACTGCTTTTTGTGGCCTTGTATAAATGATACATTATTTCTTTCACCTACATTCACAAACAGAGACACAGAGAATGAGCCATAATAGTTGCATCTGAAACTGTTGGAAAGCTTTAGAACGTACTTTTAGACTGCTCAACTCAATAGCCAATACAGATGGAAGATTTTGTAAGGGTCTTAATTAGAAATATTAGTATGGAGTTAGTGGGGGACGTAAGGGTAATTAATTGGGGAATTAATGTATTAGGATATAAATAGAGGGAGGAAATAGGCTGGTAGGGAGGAAATTGTTGAGTGATCTAGGGCTTGGGTTAGCATAATCAAGAGGAGGTTCCAAGTTCCTTTATACTTGGGTTATTGTGAGAGACCTAGTTAGAGATATCATAGGATTATTAGTAGAATATTAGTATAAGTATTAGAAGGGGCATCTGAGTAAATAGCTAGTAGGTTTGTTAACTTTTAGCTATAAATAGAAGGAGTGCATTGGGGGTAAGGTGTGAAGAGTTTTATGAAATTTTTGTTGGTAGTTTCTTCATTGATGTTGTATATATTTCTATCTTTTGTTTTTTCTGGTTCTTGAATGTTGTTGCATGGAAGTCTTCTAAATTCTAACAGTTATCTAGTAGTTCCTCTTTTTAGATTTCACCATTTCAAATCTTATTCCAGTTAGGTGGTATCCTAATAGATTTTTTCACTAAGGCCATAGAATCTTCATGTGGTCTTTCTCTTATAAATTGATTGTCAGCACTTCGTAGACTTTCAATCGAGTTTGTAAACCAATTTCAAAATATCAACTACAATGAGAAGTTTTAAACAGTTCTCGTTTCTTTGTATTAGTGTGTGTTTGGCATGCTTTCTAAAGTGATTAGAAATGAAATTTTCTATTTTTCTTCTTTTTTAAATTGATAGTGCTTGGTTAAGTTTTAAAGATTTTCTATCATCAAAAGTGGTTAGAAAAATTCAGTAAATGCTTTAAAAGGAAAAATTTGATTAGCATTTTTTCAATGCTGCTGAAATAATCAGAGCTTCACATTAAAATAAGCTTTCTAAAAAGCATGTCCAACACAATGTATGAAACAATTAGGCTTGATCCGTATGGATTGGAGTCTCAGACTGAGCTTTTGTTTTTTTTATGTGTTTTCTATTTTGTATAATAGTCGTGTATTTTGTTTTTATTCTCGTACATGAAAGAATGTGTTCTCAAAAATATGACTAACTTGAAAATAAGAGTTAGTTTCCAACTTGGGCAAAACTGGGTTTGTTGCAGGGAGTTACTTTCAAGAACTTCAAAGTTAACAAGAGCAATTATTTAGGTATTAAATTTAAAATGAAATAAACATGCCAGTTGAAGTAGTGAGATCCGATTTAATTCTAAACATTACCTCATTTTTCATGGTTGTGGATTCTTTTGCAGAAGCCCAAGCACTGTTTATCAAAAGGATCAATGATGAATCAAGTTCCTTTGCCTTTGCAAGACTTGCAATCTTCTCACAAGCCACATCCAATGAGGGAGAATTCAGAATATTATCAAATTTGACCTGTGCAGAATCCAATGTCTCCACATTTTCTAATGTTCGGTTGTACGCACTAACTGCAGCCAGACATCTGGCTGCCAGCCGAGCCACAGCTGCTCAAATAGAAAAATTAGTTTAAGAGAGAACTAGTTATAAGATTTTTTTTTTTTTCAGACGAGCAATTCTATCTGCCAAGTTAAAATACTGTTCCAACTCTGGGCTTTAGTCAATTCTTGAGATAACTACTATAGATTATAAATGTCATTACTAGATCCTAAATCATAAAGATAAGAAAGAAAAAGAATGAAATCTATGTTCCAGTGTGAATGCACAGTTCAGACTTTACTAGAAAAAAAATCGCAATAATTGGAGAAAAAATGATAATTTTATTATTCAGTTCTCAGGAGTGATATGTTTGATGGGGCTTCTAGATTTAGATTAATACTTGTAAAATTGGTTTAAATATGAGGCCGCAATAAATATAAACTAAACATTATCTTATCCCCCAGAAGAAATCTGAGATTAAATCTAAACTGAATTAATAAGAGACTTGGTTTAATCTAATACAAACACTTGGTTATCCAACATCAGAACTATGATCAGTAATGAAACTTTTAATATATTACCATCACGATCTTCCAAACTGTCATGGGTTTCCGATATCAGAGTTAGGAACTTAAAAAACTCATCTGTGAACTCTTTGTGCCGCTTTGCAACTATCGCATTAATGTCAGTCGGGCTGTCCTGTAATTCCTTGAGAAGTTCACTGTGGATTTCCATTTCATCATCAATCTGTATATTTCTCACTTGTTATAAAAAATGCAGAAATATAAAACAAAAGTCGCAGCTCAAATTGTTTACAAATTAAACTCTGGTCATCGGAAATAATTATCAAATTGAAAGCAATGAACATTTACAGTCGAAATTCTCCTCTAAATTTTGTTTTCAGATTCTTGCAAACAAAAACCCATGCAACAAGATATTGTATTCATGAACACAAATCATACCAAGAAAGTTATAAAAAATGGAGGGAAAATGAAGTGGACAAGGACGTACCTTTTTAACTTTTCTCCTAAGTGATATTAACTTCTCTTTCATAATTGGATCATCCTCCCAATCCGCCCGCCTTTGGCAATGACTGTAGAAGCTCTCACGATACTTTTTCCACTCCTCCCTAAATACCAAAAACTTCCTCCATTCTTTGGTCTTGGGCTTCTCATTCAAGAAAATATCAATTATTTTATCACAAAATTGAGAGAGGCTATATCCCTTTGCAACTTCCATCTCTACTTGCTCTTCCTTTTCAGATGTAGCTACATCATTCACTCGTGCACCTAAGAAGCAAGTTTTTGCTCTCAACTGGCAATGGATCTGATAGAATCCAAACAACTAAAATGATATTGAAATGTAAAAGACAGAAGAACTACAAAGATAAACCAAGTACTCGAGTTACTTGAAGCCTCGCTAATTCCGAGTAGTGTTACTTCAACTTAAACCAAATTAGCCATTGAATACATTCATCCGTACATACCCACAAATTAAAACAAATGAAAATGACCATAACAACTTCCCAAACTAATTACTAACATACCTTTAAAAACCAAAGAGTATTCCTAATTCTATGCCGATAGCATTCGTATTAGAATCCTTGGAACTCTGCAAGAGCCCAAGAAGCAGACAAGAACACACACACAAAATATTGGCTAGCCAATCATTTGATGATTTTCGTGTGACTGTGACTTTGGATACATTGCGAAGGGTTTTACTTTTAAAGATTAAAAACAAACGGATGAGAACTCAGAAGCCCTAACTATGGGCAAAGGGAAAGAACTGAAGAGAAAACAAAATGGTAAGGAAAGAGAACTCACTTGCGTTGAATATTTGTAATGGGGCTGTGATTGTAACTGATGTACGGTTGTCGGATTTGGAAATTTTGGGTGATGGTTTGAATGGTGAAGCAGAATAAATGGATGGAAGTGGGTTTAGAGTGGTGGAAAAGCTGGGGAAGATGAAAGGTTTGGTTGAGGAAACGTAGAACTGAAAGGGGAGATGATTTGTGAAAGCCATTGCTGATAGAAATTTTGAAAGAACGCAAGACAAAGGCAAGTGGATGGAGCTGGAGACTGGACACTCAAACAAATGCGGGTGGTTTTGTACGAATGGGGAGACCAAAATTTCGGTGAAATTACGAAAATGAACTCAGCCGAGGCCCGACGGTGTAAAGCCCGTCCAGTTTTCCCTCTTTTTGTGTAAACAACCAAAGAGTTGATGTATGAATTAATTTTGTATATTTACATGAAAGCTTTTAGTACAAGGTTAGTTATCAAGTAACTAACTAAAACACTTTTATCTAACAATCTAATAGCTTTAGCTAAAATCAACTAACTAAGCTGTATACATTACATCAAAATCCACCCCTTAGCTTTAGACTCGACTCGAGTCGAGTAAATTCATTAGGTGCATGGTATTTCTTCAAGTTGGCTACATTAAAAACAAGGATGATGTTGATTTCTTCTGGTAGCTCTAATTTGTAAGCATTATGTTCGTAATTAGCTAGTATTAATTTACAAAGACCAATATGTCTATCTTTTGGTTTGCCATAGGTTTCCGCTAGGACCTTTTCCTTCTCAAATGAGTCATCACTAGGTCACCAACTTGAAAATTAACTTGTCTAGATCGGCTCCTTTTATCGTTCTCTTTTTTGTAAGATATTGTGCTTTTTATCCGGTGGTCTAGTATTTCTTTATGAAGTTTTTGGATGTGCTTAGTCATATCTTATGTTTCATTTTGAAGTTCTCCTTTAGTAGGGAGATTAGTTAAATCAAAAGTACTAAGCCTCAGGGATTTAGTATAAACAATCTCGAAAGGTCATTTGTCGGTTGTTATGTTCTTCATATTATTAAAGAAAAACTCAGCTTGTGCAAGGTCCATACCCATTGTTTAGGGTGAGTTCCACTTAAGCATCATGTCACACCCCCTCCCAAGCCACCTACTCTTAGTTCAAGAGATGGTGCAACTGACTAACAGATATCACAACTTAGCAACAACTATTGACCTTAAACTTACCTCAAAATAAAATGGATAACATAACAGAAACATAAACGTCATCGACCACCAAACAACATAACATTACTGTAGTGAAACTCAAAATTACATAATACTAAACATCACGAGTCTGATATAGACATATGTATAAATAACCAATGTTAGAGTTAAACTAAACAGACTTGAACACCCCATGATCAAAACTCCAAGTTTATAAACAACCCAAAAGACTAATTCAAAACAATACATACTGAAGGGGACTCAAAACTATGCCATTAGCCGATCAACAAATGGAGTCAGGTACCGGTTCCACGATCTATACCTGGAAGTTAGAAAACATTTGAAAGCGTGAGTTAAATAGTCGAGTGAGTGACTAATGAAATACTTTAAACATGCTTAAATTCATGCTATAAGTAAAACAGTTAAAACATAACTCATGATAAATTTGTAAAATGTTCAACTCAAAATATATTTCTTAAACAATTGATTTGTCAAAATAATTCTGAAATAATAAGATTTAAGTGTTCTTTTTCATGTTATACCGTATAACTTTATGTATCAATCGAGATGAAGACACTAGGCATGTAAACCCTATCTCGTGATATGATACTTATAGGATGAATAACATAGACATAAGTAGTGCCTTATCCTATAGATAGCTAGAAGATGGAAAAGTTAGGTGTCCGTGGAGGCCCTCATCTCAAACCTAGTGACAAATGGTGGAAGAACTAGGTATCTACTAAATACCCTCACCATAGGACCTTTGTGCACAGGACTATAATACCCCTGTAGGGTTGCTATATGTATCCCATAATAAAACTTCGGATAGACTTAAAGCATTCAAATCATATACTTATGGAAATCTTATTTAGAAATCTCAAATCATACTTAAACTTGCATAGTGAAATACCTTTGCATACTTTACATAATTTTTTTTTACTTTTAAAAGTATTTTCATACTTTAAGTATTTTCTAACTCATGCTTTAAACATAACATTCTGTTAAAGCTCAATAGCAAACATTTACCTTGGAAGCATGTTTGTAAAATAATTAACTTAAACAAATTGGAAAATATTTTTTAAAAAACATTTAAAAGTCACTCACAAATTAAATACTTGCTTAACCCTTCAGTCTATAGTTTTGCCCAGTACTTTCTTGTCCTGAAAATTAAGAATTTTAACTTATCCTTTCAAGAATAAAAAACTATCCAAACAAACTCCAAAAATACCAAAACTTGTCAAAATTAGATGTCATGGCACGATTGACTGCATGGCCTGGGTGGAAGCATGCACGTGTTTTTCGTGCGCGCCTGACCTTGTCGCGTGTTGGGGTGTCGTGTGTCTCACCTAACATGGTCGTACTCTACGTGCGCATGGCCTATTGCATATCCTGGTGTGCATCCCTTGCCGCCTAGCTATGCATTTGGCCATCTTGCGTGACACACCAATGTCCATATATAACGTCTTTAACTTACCTTACGCAATGAGCAACACCTTCCACCCTAATGCTTAGCCAACCTAAAAAATAACTCATAACACTTAAATTTTTCAGAAAACTACTATCAACTTCAAGAATTCATAACATTTAAACCAGAACTCAAAATGAAAAACGTCTTTTGTAAAAGTTGCTTAGAAATGAGTTAACTATCTTACCTCAAAAGTTTAGCTTGAAATTCGAAGAATTGAGTTTTGTGGCCTCCAGAAACTCAACACTGCTTAACATCCTTTGAAAATTGACCTTCAAGTGTTCTTGAACTTCAAACTCAATTTTCCCTTAATGAAATTTGTTCGACAGCCTCACACTTGAAAATAGACTCGCAAAGAAAGCTTCTCCAACTTGAATCACTCAATTTTCACCAGAAAAATGAGAGAAATTTAATTCTAAAGTGAGCCTATTTATAGAGTTTTCTGCAAAGTGGACTTTGCCAACTCCTACTTGAATGAAACCACCCTTTGCATGCTTAGGACACTTGAAAACCACATAACCGACTACCCAAAATGCCTAGAAGCACTCTCAAATGCTTAACCTTCAATTCTCCTCGTTAAGTGCATGGTCTTCTCACCAAACTAACCTTTAAACACTTTGGCCGCATAGCTTGCTCAAGAGCTAGCCTTTCCTCACATAGCCAAAGTTTCCTCGTGTGCAAGCATCATCTCATGTGACTAAAGTCTTCTCGCCAAGCTACCTTCATGACCACACACACAAGGCTTGCCGCCTACAAGCCCTCAACGCCTAGATAACCTCTTTAGGGATTATCTCGCTTAGGCTTTATCACCCAAAGCCAAGCAACTCTATGCATGAGATTGTCCTTTGGAGGTTCTCCACACCACAACTTCTCTTCTTGTCTAGGCCATGAGCAAACCACCTAAGTCCTTAACAAATAACCTCTCAACACTTAAGTCAAATTTTCAATCAACAAGCTTCTCTTCTTCCCCTTTTTGGCCAGCAAGTAGATGCTTAACACTTAGCCAAATTTCCTTTCTTCTTCCCACCTAACAAATAACAACACGCACTTAGCTTCTCATAGCACTTAACACTTAGAACTTTTAAGGAGTTTTAAGAACTAGAGTTTACACACCAAATCAAATTTCCTAAGGATCAGTTAGTAACCTATGTTTGGGGGTGTGGACTGGTGCTAAATTTTAGGGTAGTATCAAACTTCTTCTAAAGAGTCTTCCAAAAATGGATTAGGAGTTGAACATCCTTATTAGATATTGGCAGACAACAAAGTCTATGGATAAGTCTTCCTAAATGTTCTTAGATATTGGCAGAGGTGAATACAGGGCAGGGTAGCATTCATGGAGTTCCTTTAGCCTTTTGACAAACTGCACACCTTTTCACAAAATTATTAGTATCGCTTCTTGCTTGTGGCCAAAAGAACCTTTTTGGCTAATGATGTGGAAGGTCTTGTCTTGACCAAAATGGCCATCCAATCCTTTAGCATGGGCTTCTTTGATCAAGGCTTCTCTTAGAGATGTGTGAGGGATACAAAGTCGGCCACCTTTAAAAAAGAATCCTTCAGTTAAGTGGAAGTCCTATTTCACTGTTATGATTAGAGCAGTTGCTTCATATTTTCTCAAAATCTTCATCATTTTCATACAATCTTGAGAAATGGTTGAATGCTACTATCTCAGTCGAGAGGATGGTCCATAAGATTCCTTTTCTACTCAATGCATCTGCAATCGTATTCTCTTTCTCGATTTGATGTTTAATAGTGAAGTCAAACGTTTAATGTAGGATATCCAATAAGCATGCATTCTGTTTATACTCTTCTGAACTTGTAAGTATTTCAATGAAAAATGATCTGTGAGAAGGATGGACTCCTTGAACAAAAGATAATGCCCTCATTGCTTTAAAGCCCTTACAAGAGCATATAACTCTTGTTCATATGTGCTCCATGACTACCTATTAGAGCTTAACTTCTCATTAAAGAACTCAATTGGATGTCCTTAAGAAAAAATTGCTCCAATTCCAGCTCCATAAGCATCTACAACCACTTCAAAAGGATTATTAAATTCTCGTAGTTTTAGGATTGATTGATTGTTAAGCTTTATTTTAATCATTTTAAAGTTTCTCTTCTAACTCTTTCCCCATGAGAACCCTCCTTTCTTTAAGCAATCAGTTATAGGGGTTGTGATAGAGCTGAAGTTTTTTATAAACTTCCTATAGAATGATGTCAATCCTATAAAGGCTTGGACTGCCTTTGTTGAATCTGGAATTTGCCAATTTGTAACAGCTTCCACCTTTGGTTCATCCATTTTTATTTGATTATTGCTAATGATGAAGCCTAGGAACGAAATTCTTCCTATGCAGAAGGTGCACTTCTTCGTGTTGATATACAACTCATTCTTCTTTAGAGCTTCAAATACTAGTTTTAGGTGTTCAAGATAATCTTCCTCATTTCTGCTATACACCAAAATATCATCAAAATAGGCAACAACAAATTTATTTAAGAAAGAGTGGAGTACTTGGTGCATTAGGTGCATGAAAGTGCTTAGAGCATTGGAAAGCCCAAAGGGCATTACAAGTCATTCAAATTATCCTTCGTTTGTCTTAAAGGAAATCTTCCACTCATCCCCTGGCTTTATTAGAATCTGGTGGTAGCCACTTTTTAAGTATACCTTTGAGAAGATGAGATCTTCTTCCAATTGGTCTAGTAAGTCACTTATTCGTGGGATGTGAATGCTATATTTGGTGGTTATTATGTTGATGGCTCTGCTGTCAACACACAGCCTCCAGCTGCCATCCTTTTTTGGTGTCAACAAGGTTGGGACTACTCAAGGACTAATGCTCAGTTGTATATATCCTTTCTTCAATAGTTCTTCTATGCGTTGATGCAAGATTGCATGCTCCTTTGGCCTCGTCCTATGGTAAGGAAGGTTGGAAACAGAAAAGCCTAAAACAAGGTCAACATTGTATTGTATGTCTCGTAAGGGAGGAAGTTTTGGTTCGCTCTTCCTTGATGCTTGGAATTTGCTCCAATAATTATTGGATATTTTTAAGGCACATGCTCGAAGCATTCTGTGGAGGGATGGCTTGCACAATAATAAGACTTATAATATTAGTCCCTTTCTCTACAAATTGTTTGCCACTTACACTGATGAAAAGGTGGTTATTCGACAACTTCGAATTGATGTCTTTTTCATTTTTCTTGCTAGGTGGCAATAGGATTATCTTCTTATTCATCCATTGGAACTCATTGGTATTTTCCCTTCCTTTATAAGTTGCTTGGATGTCATATTGACATGGTCTCTCGAGAAGGATGTCGCATGCATCCATATCAAGGACATCACAAACAATCCGGTCCTTATAGCTCCCTTCGATGGAGGAAGGAACTGAACAGATTTCACTTATTTGTGTATCTCTCCTTTCTTTTATCCAACCCATCTTGTATGGATTGGGATAAGGTTCTACCTTCAGGTTAATGGCATAAATAAACTTCTTGGACACAAAATTTTCGTTGTGGCCACTATCAATGATTATATTACAAACCTTGTTTTAGATAATGCATCTAATCTTGAAGAGGTTGTGTCTTTGATGGTGGAAACTTTCTACTTTTGGTGCAATCAAAACCCTTTGAAGTACACAAGAAAGCTTCTCCCCTTCATCTGGTTCAAGGGTTTCTTCTTCTTGATCAAAACCCTCTTATCATTCATTATTGAAATCTCTATCATCATTTAGAATTGCTACGGTTTTTCTTTTAGGGCAAGAATTAAAGTGGCCAATTTGACCACATCGAAAGCACTTACTCAAATTAGGCTGTTGGTAGAGATTTTTAGCTTGTTTCTTAAGGTTCGTTTATGCCTTCTTCCCATTTGGATTGAGGGATCTTTCATTTTCTTGACCTCTAGTGGCTTGAGAGGAGCCATTATTTAAACCATGGACCTCGCGCTAGTAGGCTTCTTTGAACTGATTTCAATAAGTTTTTCAACAGATTCTGCATAAGTAATAACATCAGATAAAGTTAAAAAAAGGTTGAAGTTTAACCTTCTCTTTGATGTCAAACCTTAGTCCTCCAACAAAATGGGCAATTAAATGTCGTTCATTCTCCAGCTCTAGCTCCCAATCAATGGAATTCCTTAATATATTCAGCCATGGATCAACTCCCTTGTCGGTAACCTAAACCTCGGTATTGTTTGTATAGTGTTTGTTCATAATTCAAAGGAAGGAATCGCTAGCCTTCATTAACTTCTTCATTTTCTCCCAAGACACAATAAGCCTCTTGCCATTTATTCTTCCACATTGACTTCGACTTGCTCCCACCATGTAGAAGCTCCAACTTTCAATTTTAAAGCAACCAAGTGCACTTTCTTCCTCTCGAGTGTATTCATATACTTGAAAAAATTCTCAGTATTTTTAAGCCAAGCTAAAAAGGTTTCAATATTGCTCTTACCATCATAACTCGACAAGTCAATCTTTATTTTGTACTCGCTGGTTCTCTCTTTTTTTTTTTTATCGTAATATGGCCAAAATCTTCTTTCTTGATCATGCATCAATCTTTTTTTATGTTCATCATCCATAGAACTCCATATCTTGTGGATGTTTGAAGCAATCTTAGGAGAAGTTATTGATAATCTTGATTGGGTCTCCTACATTCTTAAGCTTCAAATCTCCTTTCTTGATGGATTTGTCCCTCGAATGTCACATTGTCGACACTTGTTTGACGTTGTTATTTTTCAATTCACAACACATATTTTGCTATCATATATTTATCCTTTAACAAAAAAGTTAAGTACTAAATTTTAACATTACCCACATATGTAAGACCAGATGATTTTTATATTGATAATAAAAAATATAAATTACATTGTTGGTAAAGGTTTTACAATAATCTAAAAGACAAATTAACTGTAATATTACATGTATGTGTGACCCAATCTAATCAAACTAACGCATAAATGAATATGATCGATACCATGGTGCACAAATTCTTCAACTACCTGCAAATTTGAAGAAAATGAACCTTAGCCAACGTTCATTACAGAAAATACATAAGCATAAGCATAAACATTAAGTACATGCCAAATAGAAATTTCCTTCCTAATAACCAGACTAATGAACTTTTCAAAATAAGTCAAGGTTTATACAACCAAGTTCTTAATAAAAGACCTGTAAAATGTAACTTGTTGAATCCATCATGGAATCTGCACAACTCCTTTTTTATGGTAGGCCTCAAATCCCTCACCATCAATCAATTCTTATGTTTCCTTTTATGCATGTGTTCCTTATTGAACTTCCAAACCCATTATTTTTTTTTAAAGGTTTAGCATGTGGGCATGTTCAATCCTAGGATCTTTTATTGAGTAATTTCTACGTTGACCCTATTGGCTATTATTGTTCATTTTTATTAAGTCTTGTACATCTTGAGTCCGGGAGCTGAATCTATTACGCTTTAATAACGACATCTAAGTACTTTTCATAATATCAAGAAATCTTTTTTTTTTTTTTTTTTTTTGAATTTATCCGTTTCTGAACACTAGAACCCAAATTTTAGGGTCTAGCATGTGGATGACCAAGGCTAGAACCTTCATAGATTTTAAATTCAAAGTTTTACATATGAAGTTGGGAGGTGAATTTGGTTTGGCTCTAATCTCTAATTACTAGGTTGAAGCTTTTTCACATTGATTTTCATAATGGCAGGAAACTTTTATTTCAAAGGTCCCCAAGAAATCCCCATTGACCAAGGCTCAATTTGTCTAAAACAGATTAGCACAAAAGGATCTGAGGCAAGGTTACGATTTGCTGCAGCTGAAGTATTGATGCTAAAATTTCTAGCAAGTTATATTAATTAGGGAATAATGAATAACAGACCATCTGAGCTAATCTTGATATTCATCAATTCCTATCAATATGTTTAGCATTTTCATGAACATGTCCTTGTTTGAAAGTAAGCCAGTGTTGTGTTTAGAATCGTCAAGATAAGGCTTTTGCTTCTTAATAACTATCTTATTCTTAGGTATAGAGCATCGATGAACACATCCAGTGTAACATTAACAACTAATTATCTTGATGCATACAGGCGACCATGTGACCTTTGTTAATGTGTACAGGGGATTCCTTCAATCTAATAAATCTTTGTAGTGTTGTCACAAGAACTTTATCAATTACCAAGCCATGGTATGCTTTTAAAGTCATACATGGAAGCATACAAAATAACTCTGCATTTCATTGTTTTTTAAAGTCATTGGTCATCATCACTGTATGTGAAGTACTCACTATGTACCTCTTCATTTCAGAACTACTGAGTCCTCGTTGAGCACAAAGTTTTTCTACTGCTTGTCCAAGTATAAGCAAATCAATAGGTTTATCTGGGTGATCCAAAGTCGAACATGAGGGATTGATACCAAATCTTAGTTCTAGAGTCTACCTATCAATCAGGCGGAATAAAAGAATTAACTTAATAGAGTATAAAAGAGTTGGAACTAGCAGTAAAACTACAAATATATGCCTAGAGATTTTGTAAAGGAATGAGGATGGGTGCAAAATGGATATGTGAACTAACTTGTGTGCAAGAAAGAGGTGAAGGAAGGTCTACGCATTATCAGGAGATTAAGTAGTGCGAGAGCTTTGAAGCGACATAACTTGACTTTTTTTCTTGATCAATTCTTGGAAGAAAACTGTTTTCATCTAGATATTTATAACTCTCTTCCCTTCTTGGAATATAAAAAGGAGTAGAAGAGAATCATGAGATTATATTATCAAATCTACTAATTAATTAACAATTCATCCATTAGTTAATAATTAATTAATATTTCATGCAAATCTTATTTGAATGAATATCTCTCAAATGTCTTCAAGATATATATTAATATAATTAATTAAATCATATTTAATTGATATTTCATTCAAATTTTATTTGAATGAATATCTTTTCAATATCTTATAGATTTATATTAATATAATTAATTAAATCAATTTAATATTTCATTCAGATCTTAATTGAATGAATATCTCTACGGTATCTTATAGATTTAATTAAATAAAATAAAATTGATTATTAATTCTCTAATTAATTAATTGTTAAAATAAATATCTTATATTTAACTTAAATTAAATTGGAATCATATTCAAATATAAGTTTATCTCCTAACTAATAATTTTAATATGAATCCAATTCACATTAAATTAATATTTGAACTCATTTAAATATTTTATCTCTCATAAATTAATTTTGAATCATATCCAAAATTAAATTTATATAATAAAGTTTGATAAACTTTATATTATAATGTATTACTATACATTAAACTAATAAACAAAGTAAATTTGAACATTTCAAATTACAACCAATATAAATAAATCTAATTACTTTTTACGAGCTAAGACATGTATCTAATGGACCTACAAATCAGAAGCTACAACGATCTGAGATTAATTGGCTAAACTCATTAACCACACTAATCAATATTCGTTATATGTGTATATTCCACTAAAGACTCATAGATTAACTTTTCTCACTGTAGATATATTTTTGTGTCCACGGATATAGACACGTGTGTTCATAACACCAGTTGGGTCAATTTATCATTTTACCCCTAGGTTACCTCTAATCCTTAAATATCAGTGCTCTTCTAATGAACAACCTGATGGTCTTACCAATAAACAAAAACCCCTCTCGTGCCATAGAGAGGGCATAGCCCTTTTATTCAAGACTTGGAGACACCATTTAAAGGAACACTCATCTACTTACCCTAAAGTAGGGAATGAGTGAAATCCATTTTGTGTAATTATGTTCCTAGCTCCTCACTCGGTCTTATCCCCAAAATGATAAGCTTATTGAGTCAATGATCTGGCCACTCTCACCTATACAAATCAAAGGACAATCCCTCGTGAACAGGAGTTCATAATACACTCAAGATTAAGACTAAAATACATAGGTGATCATCCTAGTGAAATAGAAACCTAACTAGTTAATGAAGTTACATCTAGTGGTTACTATTTCACGATCCGGTTTTACGTAAACTCATTATACAATCAATGACACCTGGAATCCACTTAAACGACTCCAAGTAATAATTCTCACTCTTTAAATTCATCTTTAGCTAATGATAATTCTTCCTTGCAAAATAAGAATGTGTCGAGTGAGGTAGTGGAGTATTCAAGGTGAGAAGAACTATGCAACGACACGTCTAATATGACGAAGAATTTTAATCCATTACTGCCCCCTCCATTTCCTATCGTTTAAGAAAGAAAGGTGATAGAACAACAATTTGAATTTTTTTAAAACATTTTGAAGCAGTTGCACATGAATATACCTTTCGTAGAGGCACTAGATCAAATGTCATCTTATGTCAAGTTTCTGAAAGACATCTTGGCCAAGAAGAGAAAAATCAAAGGGTTGGAAACAATGGCTTTAACTGAAACTACGAGCAACATCTTTAGAGATAGAACACCAACAAAGATGACAGACCCTAGAAGTGTCACCGTTCCCTGTTCGATAGGCAGAATGGATTTAGGTTGTGCACTTTGTGACTTGGGAGCAAGTATCAGCTTGATGCCACTCTCTATTTTTAAGAAATTAAAAATAGGAGAGATACAACCAACACCAATGAGGCACTCTCTATTTTTAAGAAATTAAAAATAGGAGAGATACAACCAACACCAATGAGGCTCTAGTTTGCGGATAGATCCATAGCTAAGTTAGAGGGTAAAATTGAAGATGTCTTGGTGAAGGTTGACAAATTCGTGTTGCCTGCAGACTGTCATTATGGACTATAAAGTTGATCGAGAGGTGCCATTCATACTAGAACGAGCATTTCTAGCAACAGGTCACGCCCTCATAGATGTTCACCAAGGGGAAATGACCATGCGTGTGAACGGAGAGGAAGTAAAAATATTTAATGAGGAATTGATGGGAATTTAATGAGGAGAAATAATAAAGTTATTTGGTTTACTTTTGAAAGTGAAAATATTTTTGGAGAAAGGAAAACAAAAAAATGATAATTATAATAATAAATCTATTATTATTATTATATAATTAAAACAAACTCGTGAAGCATGCCATACTATTCATCTTCTTCCCCAAGAGAAAAGAAAACCCTAAATGCCGTTGCCGCCCTTGTCTTCTCTGTTTAATGTCGCGCAACCCTACGTTCACGCCTTTCTCTATTGAGTCGAGAAGATCTGACTTGACCGTCGATCGCATCAAGGGTCGAGTGGTTTCGAAGCTCCATCTTCATCATGTCCTCTTCTCCATCTCGAGTCTTTGTCGTTCATTATAGATTGGAGTTGTTTCTTCGCAAGTCGTGCATGTTCCAGCCGACGTTCCTTTGTTCACCGTCACCTCCCAATCACGATCATCGAAGCCCAACCGCGTGCATCCATTTTTCCTCACGCTCGAGCTGATCTCCTTACACCTAAGCCAATGCTTCACGTCCGAGCGATCCCCTCTATATGAGTCACCTGAGTCGATTGTTTCTCCCAACCGAGCCACAACCCTTTTCCCAAGTCAAGTTACATTTTTGGTACTCTTGAACCACTTTTGGTAAGTATTTGTTGTGTTTTTGGACTATCCATTAAATATCAATTTCATTACTCTTAAAGTAATTTAATTTTGGATTTACGTTTAATTTTATTAAATTTAGATTTGTTACTTTTAAGGTCATTGGCATTTTGGGAAAAAATGGTGTGGTTGTGAACTTATTTCCATACAAGGTTGTTTTGGATTCAACCTTAGCCTTAAGGTAAACTTACGTTAAACTTGGATGTTAAGTGACAAATTTTATTAATTTAAGTTTCGTTAAGTTTAGGATTCATATGTTTGGGGAGCTTTGACTGGTGTTGATATGATTAAATATTATTTAGCTAGTCGCGAGGTAAGAGATTCTCTTATTAGACCTTCAACATTGAAGCATGCATGTATGTTCCTTATTATGCATTAATGTAGGCAAGATGCATAATATGACTATTAGATATGAATGTTATGAATGACTACATAGATGACCATTATGTATGAACGAGATATGTATAATTAAGATATGTTATGACCACAATACATTATGAACGAGATATGCTATGATTGTTATACTTATGATATCCTATATGTATAGGCAATGGTGTTCTGTGAGTTTAGTCTGTTAGAGTCGTACCATAAGGTTGTCCCTCGGAATCACTACCTATTCATACCTTTGTGGTAAGGTTTTATGTGCGATTTGACGATAAACCAAAACTAGTGATTCATTAACGTGACGATTTAATTTGTTCAGGGTCTTTAATCATGTGAATAGCACGATGAAAAGAACGACTTATACAATAGATATTGCCTGCGTATGGACACAAAAGAGGGAGAGTGCGAGTGAAGGAGCGAACTTATAGTCTTTTCTTTTGTATCATTTCATTATAGTTAACTGAGATGGAATTTAAGCACTTGGAAACAACTGCATGAAAAAGATCTAACGTCAAAATATTTCATTTACACGATAACGCCTGGCTCCTTATCTCCGTAGTTATAGCAAATTTCTTTGCCAGGGTTTTTCGGGTCTTGCAAGCACATGCTATATTCATGAATGATCCATGTGCATGTGGTGCATTTCCCTGCATCCCTTTTGTCGTCGAAGACATTGAACCAGTAGATTTGGTGTTGTCCAGTCCATGTGAAGCTGCAGAAAAACAGGGTCGTCCCCACGAGGTTGGGTCTGAACTTGAACGAGTAGCCTTGTCCAAGTGGAAGGACATGGACTCCTAGGTCATCGTTCTTGGATTTGCAGTGAACGGTGACAGGTATGCCATATTCAATTTGGTTGAAGATTACGACTGTAGTTACTGGTTGGATTGAAGATCGATCCTTGAATTGCACATAGGTTACACAGAAAGAAAATTAGCAAAGACAGTGCAAGCGTTGGAGATGAGCCCATTTTTAAGGGGTCGTTTGAAACACAAAGGAAGAGACAAGAATACGAAGGCTTTCTACCCTTTATTTTGTATTGGTATGATTGGGACGTGGTGCAAATAGTGGATATATGTACGTAGGGTCTGTGCAAAGAAAAGAAATTGTTTTCTCGTATGTTGGTAAGCAATGGTTTATATTATTTAAACTATAATTTCTATTGTCGTCGCTATTGCTTAAACAACTGTGAAGAAAAAGAAATGGGTAAAGTTAGCTTTCGTTGGCATAAATTGGGACTATTAAGTTGGCGAGGCCAGAAGTGGAGGAGGACAATAAAACAGTAAAACGAATTAAACAAAAAAGGGTCCATATTGCAAAGTTGTAATCAATGAAGAGTTCAATTTTTATTTATATTTTATCACATTTCTTGGAAAAAGAAACTGTTGTTGAAGTTAAGTTGTTCGTGATAAGGAAAGAGAGATTTCGCGTAGGAAGTTTTGAAATTTAACACGCAAAGTTTTTCTATATTTTGTGTTACACGTGTTGTGTATTTCTTTTTTCCTTTACATATTGATTCTTATTATGTTGAGATTCATTCTAAAAAAGTTCTAAAGTTAACTACAAAACATTTTTGAACTCACTTTTTTATTGCTAGGAGCGTTGTTGTTATCTTGGGAAGCATGCTACAACCTCGCTGTACTATATCACACACTATCTTTATTTTCAACACGGCAAACGTTGTAAAACAAACCGAGTGTGAAATGCTGTTACACCCATCCTATATGGAATCTATTTGAAATTCTGTGGACGCTCCCGGAACCCAAGGTCTCACAACGTGCCAGTCTTTGGTCTCTTACATTTCAGGAAATGTACACAGTTGGTTCATTCTTTCATTAAACTGTTACACACTGCAAAACCCTTTTGAAATATTTAATCCCATGGCTACTATCTTTAGTTCGTACACTCTAGTTTTCATCAATGTGGTCTCCTGCTCTGGAACACTCGTCGCCTTTTTTCATCGATCACATAGATGTGAAGTAACAGTTTGGTCTGACATTAAGTTAGCGATGATTTTCTAACAACATTAGTCCAGGCGTCGAAAATTTTCTTATTTCTGAAGAAACTTCTCCAGTTACATGTCTATCGATCAACGTACAAGAGGAAGCGAACACAACCCATCATGATTGTTACATAATGAATTATTCAAGTTCTGTACCATTGTCCTCAGATATTTAAATCTATGTTGTTTTCAATCGTTTACATGTACTGACCCTCGAGTTTTGCAGCACACGTTTAATCGTGCAATCAGTTGCAACGATCGATATATGATTAAGTTCGAGTTTGGTGTCCTTTTCATATTTAAATGTACATCGATCCAATCGCTGCAAATGTGGACGATGGAGGTTTGCAGTTGACGATAAGGCAGAAGTACCAAAACACCTCATTCTTTTATGGGAACGGCCGAACATGGGTCCTTAAATATAGAGGACGGAGTTCGACGATAGACTAAAACTAGTGATTCATTAACGTGACGATTTAATTTGTTCAGGGTCTTTAATCATGTGAATAGCACGATGAAAAGAAGACGACTTATACAATAGATATTGCCTGCGTATGGACACAAAAGAGGGAGAGTGCGAGCGAAGGAGCGAACTTATAGTCTTTTCTTTTATATCATTTCATTATAGTTAACTGAGATGGAATTTAAGCACTTGGAAACAACTGCATGAAAAAGATCTAACGTCAAAATATTTCATTTACACGATAATGCCCTGGCTCCTTATCTCCGTAGTTATAGCAAATTTCTTTGCCAGGGTTTTTCGGGTCTTGCAAGCACATGCTATATTCATGAATGATCCATGTGCATGTGGTGCATTTCCCTGCATCCCTTTTGTCGTCGAAGACATTGAACCAGTAGATTTGGTGTTGTCCAGTCCATGTGAAGCTGCAGAAAAACAGGGTCGTCCCCACGAGGTTGGGTCTGAACTTGAACGAGTAGCCTTGTCCAAGTGGAAGGACATGGACTCCTAGGTCATCGTTCTTGGATTTGCAGTGAACGGTGACAGGTATGCCATATTCAATTTGGTTGAAGATTACGACTGTAGTTACTGGTTGGATGAAGATCGATCCTTGAATTGCACATAGGTTACACAGAAAGAAAATTAGCAAAGACAGTGCAAGCGTTGGAGATGAGCCCATTTTTAAGGGGTCGTTTGAAACACAAAGGAAGAGACAAGAATACGAAGGCTTTCTACCCTTTATTTTGTATTGGTATGATTGGGACGTGGTGCAAATAGTGGATATATGTACGTAGGGTCTGTGCAAAGAAAAGAAATTGTTTTCTCGTATGTTGGTAAGCAATGGTTTATATTATTTAAACTATAATTTCTATTGTCGTCGCTATTGCTTAAACAACTGTGAAGAGAAAAGAAATGGGTAAAGTTAGCTTTCGTTGGCATAAATTGGGACTATTAAGTTGGCGAGGCCAGAAGTGGAGGAGGACAATAAAACAGTAAAACGAATTAAACAAAAAAGGGTCCATATTGCAAAGTTGTAATCAATGAAGAGTTCAATTTTTATTTATATTTTATCACATTTCTTGGAAAAAGAAACTGTTGTTGAAGTTAAGTTGTTCGTGATAAGGAAAGAGAGATTTCGCGTAGGAAGTTTTGAAATTTAACACGCAAAGTTTTTCTATATTTTGTGTTACACGTGTTGTGTATTTCTTTTTTCCTTTACATATTGATTTTTATTATGTTGAGATTATTCTAAAAAAGTTCTAAAGTTAACTACAAAACATTTTTGAACTCACTTTTTATTGCTAGGAGCGTTGTTGTTATCTTGGGAAGCATGCTACAACCTCGCTGTACTATATCACACACTATCTTTATTTTCAACACACAAAACGTTGTAAAACAAACCGAGTGTGAAATGCTGTTACACCCATCCTATATGGAATCTATTTGAAATTCTGTGGACGCTCCCGGAACCCAAGGTCTCACAACGTGCCAGTCTTTGGTCTCTTACATTTCAGGAAATGTACACAGTTGGTTCATTCTTTCATTAAACTGTTACACATTGCAAAACCCTTTTGAAATATTTAATCCCATGGCTACTATCTTTAGTTCGTACACTCTAGTTTTCATCAATGTGGTCTCCTGCTCTGGAACACTCGTCGCCTTTTTTCATCGATCACATAGATGTGAAGTAACAGTTTGGTCTGACATTAAGTTAGCGATGATTTTCTAACAACATTAGTCCAGGCGTCGAAAATTTTCTTATTTCTGAAGAAACTTCTCCAGTTACATGTCTATCGATCAACGTACAAGAGGAAGCGAACACACCCATCACGATTGTTACATAATGAAATTCAAGTTCTGTACCATGTCCTCAGATATTTAAATCTATGTTGTTTTCAATCGTTACATGTACTGACCCTCGAGTTTTGCAGCACACGTTTAATCGTGCAATCAGTTGCAACGATCGATATATGATTAAATTCGAGTTTGGTGTCCTTTTCATATTTAAATGTACATCGATCCAATCGCTGCAAATGTGGACGATGGAGGTTTGCAGTTGACGATAAGGCAGAAGTACCAAAACACCTCATTCTTTTATGGGAACGGCCGAACATGGGTCCTTAAATATAGAGGACGGAGTTCGACGATAGACCAAAACTAGTGATTCATTAACGTGACGATTTAATTTGTTCAGGGTCTTTAATCATGTGAATAGCACGATGAAAAGAACGACTTATACAATAGATATTGCCTGCGTATGGACACAAAAGAGGGAGAGTGCGAGCGAAGGAGCGAACTTATAGTCTTTTCTTTTATATCATTTCATTATAGTTAACTGAGATGGAATTTAAGCACTTGGAAACAACTGCATGAAAAAGATCTAACGTCAAAATATTTCATTTACACGATAACGCCTGGCTCCTTATCTCCGTAGTTATAGCAAATTTCTTTGCCAGGGTTTTTCGGG
The DNA here is from genome assembly GCF_000004075.3 of Cucumis sativus. Taxonomy (NCBI): domain Eukaryota; kingdom Viridiplantae; phylum Streptophyta; class Magnoliopsida; order Cucurbitales; family Cucurbitaceae; genus Cucumis; species Cucumis sativus. The sequence continues at coordinate 20,038,482 of NC_026658.2, forward strand.
TCTTGCAAGCACATGCTATATTCATGAATGATCCATGTGCATGTGGTGCATTTCCCTGCATCCCTTTTGTCGTCGAAGACATTGAACCAGTAGATTTGGTGTTGTCCAGTCCATGTGAAGCTGCAGAAAAACAGGGTCGTCCCCACGAGGTTGGGTCTGAACTTGAACGAGTAGCCTTGTCCAAGTGGAAGGACATGGACTCCTAGGTCATCGTTCTTGGATTTGCAGTGAACGGTGACAGGTATGCCATATTCAATTTGGTTGAAGATTACGACTGTAGTTACTGGTTGGATGAAGATCGATCCTTGAATTGCACATAGGTTACACAGAAAGAAAATTAGCAAAGACAGTGCAAGCGTTGGAGATGAGCCCATTTTTAAGGGGTCGTTTGAAACACAAAGGAAGAGACAAGAATACGAAGGCTTTCTACCCTTTATTTTGTATTGGTATGATTGGGACGTGGTGCAAATAGTGGATATATGTACGTAGGGTCTGTGCAAAGAAAAGAAATTGTTTTCTCGTATGTTGGTAAGCAATGGTTTATATTATTTAAACTATAATTTCTATTGTCGTCGCTATTGCTTAAACAACTGTGAAGAAAAAGAAATGGGTAAAGTTAGCTTTCGTTGGCATAAATTGGGACTATTAAGTTGGCGAGGCCAGAAGTGGAGGAGGACAATAAAACAGTAAAACGAATTAAACAAAAAAGGGTCCATATTGCAAAGTTGTAATCAATGAAGAGTTCAATTTTTATTTATATTTTATCACATTTCTTGGAAAAAGAAACTGTTGTTGAAGTTAAGTTGTTCGTGATAAGGAAAGAGAGATTTCGCGTAGGAAGTTTTGAAATTTAACACGCAAAGTTTTTCTATATTTTGTGTTACACGTGTTGTGTATTTCTTTTTTCCTTTACATATTGATTTTTATTATGTTGAGATTATTCTAAAAAAGTTCTAAAGTTAACTACAAAACATTTTTAAACTCACTTTTTATTGCTAGGAGCGTTGTTGTTATCTTGGGAAGCATGCTACAACCTCGCTGTACTATATCACACACTATCTTTATTTTGAACACGCAAACGTTGTAAAACAAACCGAGTGTGAAATGCTGTTACACCCATCCTATATGGAATCTATTTGAAATTCTGTGGACGCTCCCGGAACCCAAGGTCTCACAACGTGCCAGTCTTTGGTCTCTTACATTTCAGGAAATGTACACAGTTGGTTCATTCTTTCATTAAACTGTTACACATGCAAAACCCTTTTGAAATATTTAATCCCATGGCTACTATCTTTAGTTCGTACACTCTAGTTTTCATCAATGTGGTCTCCTGCTCTGGAACACTCGTCGCCTTTTTTCATCGATCACATAGATGTGAAGTAACAGTTTGGTCTGACATTAAGTTAGCGATGATTTTCTAACAACATTAGTCCAGGCGTCGAAAATTTTCTTATTTCTGAAGAAACTTCTCCAGTTACATGTCTATCGATCAACGTACAAGAGGAAGCGAACACACCCATCACGATTGTTACATAATGAAATTCAAGTTCTGTACCATGTCCTCAGATATTTAAATCTATGTTGTTTTCAATCGTTACATGTACTGACCCTCGAGTTTTGCAGCACACGTTTAATCGTGCAATCAGTTGCAACGATCGATATATGATTAAGTTCGAGTTTGGTGTCCTTTCATATTTAAATGTACATCGATCCAATCGCTGCAAATGTGGACGATGGAGGTTTGCAGTTGACGATAAGGCAGAAGTACCAAAACACCTCATTCTTTTATGGGAACGGCCGAACATGGGTCCTTAAATATAGAGGACGGAGTTCGACGATAGACCAAAACTAGTGATTCATTAACGTGACGATTTAATTTGTTCAGGGTCTTTAATCATGTGAATAGCACGATGAAAAGAACGACTTATACAATAGATATTGCCTGCGTATGGACACAAAAGAGGGAGAGTGCGAGCGAAGGAGCGAACTTATAGTCTTTTCTTTTATATCATTTCATTATAGTTAACTGAGATGGAATTTAAGCACTTGGAAACAACTGCATGAAAAAGATCTAACGTCAAAATATTTCATTTACGATAACGCCTGGCTCCTTATCTCCGTAGTTATAGCAAATTTCTTTGCCAGGGTTTTTCGGGTCTTGCAAGCACATGCTATATTCATGAATGATCCATGTGCATGTGGTGCATTTCCCTGCATCCCTTTTGTCGTCGAAGACATTGAACCAGTAGATTTGGTGTTGTCCAGTCCATGTGAAGCTGCAGAAAAACAGGGTCGTCCCCACGAGGTTGGGTCTGAACTTGAACGAGTAGCCTTGTCCAAGTGGAAGGACATGGACTCCTAGGTCATCGTTCTTGGATTTGCAGTGAACGGTGACAGGTATGCCATATTCAATTTGGTTGAAGATTACGACTGTAGTTACTGGTTGGATGAAGATCGATCCTTGAATTGCACATAGGTTACACAGAAAGAAAATTAGCAAAGACAGTGCAAGCGTTGGAGATGAGCCCATTTTTAAGGGGTCGTTTGAAACACAAAGGAAGAGACAAGAATACGAAGGCTTTCTACCCTTTATTTTGTATTGGTATGATTGGGACGTGGTGCAAATAGTGGATATATGTACGTAGGGTCTGTGCAAAGAAAAGAAATTGTTTTCTCGTATGTTGGTAAGCAATGGTTTATATTATTTAAACTATAATTTCTATTGTCGTCGCTATTGCTTAAACAACTGTGAAGAAAAAGAAATGGGTAAAGTTAGCTTTCGTTGGCATAAATTGGGACTATTAAGTTGGCGAGGCCAGAAGTGGAGGAGGACAATAAAACAGTAAAACGAATTAAACAAAAAAGGGTCCATATTGCAAAGTTGTAATCAATGAAGAGTTCAATTTTTATTTATATTTTATCACATTTCTTGGAAAAAGAAACTGTTGTTGAAGTTAAGTTGTTCGTGATAAGGAAAGAGAGATTTCGCGTAGGAAGTTTTGAAATTTAACACGCAAAGTTTTTCTATATTTTGTGTTACACGTGTTGTGTATTTCTTTTTTCCTTTACATATTGATTTTTATTATGTTGAGATTATTCTAAAAAAGTTCTAAAGTTAACTACAAAACATTTTTAAACTCACTTTTTATTGCTAGGAGCGTTGTTGTTATCTTGGGAAGCATGCTACAACCTCGCTGTACTATATCACACACTATCTTTATTTTGAACACGCAAACGTTGTAAAACAAACCGAGTGTGAAATGCTGTTACACCCATCCTATATGGAATCTATTTGAAATTCTGTGGACGCTCCCGGAACCCAAGGTCTCACAACGTGCCAGTCTTTGGTCTCTTACATTTCAGGAAATGTACACAGTTGGTTCATTCTTTCATTAAACTGTTACACACTGCAAAACCCTTTTGAAATATTTAATCCCATGGCTACTATCTTTAGTTCGTACACTCTAGTTTTCATCAATGTGGTCTCCTGCTCTGGAACACTCGTCGCCTTTTTTCATCGATCACATAGATGTGAAGTAACAGTTTGGTCTGACATTAAGTTAGCGATGATTTTCTAACAACATTAGTCCAGGCGTCGAAAATTTTCTTATTTCTGAAGAAACTTCTCCAGTTACATGTCTATCGATCAACGTACAAGAGGAAGCGAACACACCCATCACGATTGTTACATAATGAAATTCAAGTTCTGTACCATGTCCTCAGATATTTAAATCTATGTTGTTTTCAATCGTTACATGTACTGACCCTCGAGTTTTGCAGCACACGTTTAATCGTGCAATCAGTTGCAACGATCGATATATGATTAAGTTCGAGTTTGGTGTCCTTTTCATATTTAAATGTACATCGATCCAATCGCTGCAAATGTGGACGATGGAGGTTTGCAGTTGACGATAAGGCAGAAGTACCAAAACACCTCATTCTTTTATGGGAACGGCCGAACATGGGTCCTTAAATATAGAGGACGGAGTTCGACGATAGACCAAAACTAGTGATTCATTAACGTGACGATTTAATTTGTTCAGGGTCTTTAATCATGTGAATAGCACGATGAAAAGAACGACTTATACAATAGATATTGCCTGCGTATGGACACAAAAGAGGGAGAGTGCGAGCGAAGGAGCGAACTTATAGTCTTTTCTTTTATATCATTTCATTATAGTTAACTGAGATGGAATTTAAGCACTTGGAAACAACTGCATGAAAAAGATCTAACGTCAAAATATTTCATTTACACGATAACGCCTGGCTCCTTATCTCCGTAGTTATAGCAAATTTCTTTGCCAGGGTTTTTCGGGTCTTGCAAGCACATGCTATATTCATGAATGATCCATGTGCATGTGGTGCATTTCCCTGCATCCCTTTTGTCGTCGAAGACATTGAACCAGTAGATTTGGTGTTGTCCAGTCCATGTGAAGCTGCAGAAAAACAGGGTCGTCCCCACGAGGTTGGGTCTGAACTTGAACGAGTAGCCTTGTCCAAGTGGAAGGACATGGACTCCTAGGTCATCGTTCTTGGATTTGCAGTGAACGGTGACAGGTATGCCATATTCAATTTGGTTGAAGATTACGACTGTAGTTACTGGTTGGATGAAGATCGATCCTTGAATTGCACATAGGTTACACAGAAAGAAAATTAGCAAAGACAGTGCAAGCGTTGGAGATGAGCCCATTTTTAAGGGGTCGTTTGAAACACAAAGGAAGAGACAAGAATACGAAGGCTTTCTACCCTTTATTTTGTATTGGTATGATTGGGACGTGGTGCAAATAGTGGATATATGTACGTAGGGTCTGTGCAAAGAAAAGAAATTGTTTTCTCGTATGTTGGTAAGCAATGGTTTATATTATTTAAACTATAATTTCTATTGTCGTCGCTATTGCTTAAACAACTGTGAAGAAAAAGAAATGGGTAAAGTTAGCTTTCGTTGGCATAAATTGGGACTATTAAGTTGGCGAGGCCAGAAGTGGAGGAGGACAATAAAACAGTAAAACGAATTAAACAAAAAAGGGTCCATATTGCAAAGTTGTAATCAATGAAGAGTTCAATTTTTATTTATATTTTATCACATTTCTTGGAAAAAGAAACTGTTGTTGAAGTTAAGTTGTTCGTGATAAGGAAAGAGAGATTTCGCGTAGGAAGTTTTGAAATTTAACACGCAAAGTTTTTCTATATTTTGTGTTACACGTGTTGTGTATTTCTTTTTTCCTTTACATATTGATTTTTATTATGTTGAGATTATTCTAAAAAAGTTCTAAAGTTAACTACAAAACATTTTTAAACTCACTTTTTATTGCTAGGAGCGTTGTTGTTATCTTGGGAAGCATGCTACAACCTCGCTGTACTATATCACACACTATCTTTATTTTGAACACGCAAACGTTGTAAAACAAACCGAGTGTGAAATGCTGTTACACCCATCCTATATGGAATCTATTTGAAATTCTGTGGACGCTCCCGGAACCCAAGGTCTCACAACGTGCCAGTCTTTGGTCTCTTACATTTCAGGAAATGTACACAGTTGGTTCATTCTTTCATTAAACTGTTACACACTGCAAAACCCTTTTGAAATATTTAATCCCATGGCTACTATCTTTAGTTCGTACACTCTAGTTTTCATCAATGTGGTCTCCTGCTCTGGAACACTCGTCGCCTTTTTTCATCGATCACATAGATGTGAAGTAACAGTTTGGTCTGACATTAAGTTAGCGATGATTTTCTAACAACATTAGTCCAGGCGTCGAAAATTTTCTTATTTCTGAAGAAACTTCTCCAGTTACATGTCTATCGATCAACGTACAAGAGGAAGCGAACACACCCATCACGATTGTTACATAATGAAATTCAAGTTCTGTACCATGTCCTCAGATATTTAAATCTATGTTGTTTTCAATCGTTACATGTACTGACCCTCGAGTTTTGCAGCACACGTTTAATCGTGCAATCAGTTGCAACGATCGATATATGATTAAGTTCGAGTTTGGTGTCCTTTTCATATTTAAATGTACATCGATCCAATCGCTGCAAATGTGGACGATGGAGGTTTGCAGTTGACGATAAGGCAGAAGTACCAAAACACCTCATTCTTTTATGGGAACGGCCGAACATGGGTCCTTAAATATAGAGGACGGAGTTCGACGATAGACCAAAACTAGTGATTCATTAACGTGACGATTTAATTTGTTCAGGGTCTTTAATCATGTGAATAGCACGATGAAAAGAACGACTTATACAATAGATATTGCCTGCGTATGGACACAAAAGAGGGAGAGTGCGAGCGAAGGAGCGAACTTATAGTCTTTTCTTTTATATCATTTCATTATAGTTAACTGAGATGGAATTTAAGCACTTGGAAACAACTGCATGAAAAAGATCTAACGTCAAAATATTTCATTTACCGATAACGCCTGGCTCCTTATCTCCGTAGTTATAGCAAATTTCTTTGCCAGGGTTTTTCGGGTCTTGCAAGCACATGCTATATTCATGAATGATCCATGTGCATGTGGTGCATTTCCCTGCATCCCTTTTGTCGTCGAAGACATTGAACCAGTAGATTTGGTGTTGTCCAGTCCATGTGAAGCTGCAGAAAAACAGGGTCGTCCCCACGAGGTTGGGTCTGAACTTGAACGAGTAGCCTTGTCCAAGTGGAAGGACATGGACTCCTAGGTCATCGTTCTTGGATTTGCAGTGAACGGTGACAGGTATGCCATATTCAATTTGGTTGAAGATTACGACTGTAGTTACTGGTTGGATGAAGATCGATCCTTGAATTGCACATAGGTTACACAGAAAGAAAATTAGCAAAGACAGTGCAAGCGTTGGAGATGAGCCCATTTTTAAGGGGTCGTTTGAAACACAAAGGAAGAGACAAGAATACGAAGGCTTTCTACCCTTTATTTTGTATTGGTATGATTGGGACGTGGTGCAAATAGTGGATATATGTACGTAGGGTCTGTGCAAAGAAAAGAAATTGTATTGTTTTCTCGTATGTTGGTAAGCAATGGTTTATATTATTTAAACTATAATTTCTATTGTCGTCGCTATTGCTTAAACAACTGTGAAGAAAAAGAAATGGGTAAAGTTAGCTTTCGTTGGCATAAATTGGGACTATTAAGTTGGCGAGGCCAGAAGTGGAGGAGGACAATAAAACAGTAAAACGAATTAAACAAAAAAGGGTCCATATTGCAAAGTTGTAATCAATGAAGAGTTCAATTTTTATTTATATTTTATCACATTTCTTGGAAAAAGAAACTGTTGTTGAAGTTAAGTTGTTCGTGATAAGGAAAGAGAGATTTCGCGTAGGAAGTTTTGAAATTTAACACGCAAAGTTTTTCTATATTTTGTGTTACACGTGTTGTGTATTTCTTTTTTCCTTTACATATTGATTTTTATTATGTTGAGATTATTCTAAAAAAGTTCTAAAGTTAACTACAAAACATTTTTAAACTCACTTTTTATTGCTAGGAGCGTTGTTGTTATCTTGGGAAGCATGCTACAACCTCGCTGTACTATATCACACACTATCTTTATTTTGAACACGCAAACGTTGTAAAACAAACCGAGTGTGAAATGCTGTTACACCCATCCTATATGGAATCTATTTGAAATTCTGTGGACGCTCCCGGAACCCAAGGTCTCACAACGTGCCAGTCTTTGGTCTCTTACATTTCAGGAAATGTACACAGTTGGTTCATTCTTTCATTAAACTGTTACACACTGCAAAACCCTTTTGAAATATTTAATCCCATGGCTACTATCTTTAGTTCGTACACTCTAGTTTTCATCAATGTGGTCTCCTGCTCTGGAACACTCGTCGCCTTTTTTCATCGATCACATAGATGTGAAGTAACAGTTTGGTCTGACATTAAGTTAGCGATGATTTTCTAACAACATTAGTCCAGGCGTCGAAAATTTTCTTATTTCTGAAGAAACTTCTCCAGTTACATGTCTATCGATCAACGTACAAGAGGAAGCGAACACACCCATCACGATTGTTACATAATGAAATTCAAGTTCTGTACCATGTCCTCAGATATTTAAATCTATGTTGTTTTCAATCGTTACATGTACTGACCCTCGAGTTTTGCAGCACACGTTTAATCGTGCAATCAGTTGCAACGATCGATATATGATTAAGTTCGAGTTTGGTGTCCTTTTCATATTTAAATGTACATCGATCCAATCGCTGCAAATGTGGACGATGGAGGTTTGCAGTTGACGATAAGGCAGAAGTACCAAAACACCTCATTCTTTTATGGGAACGGCCGAACATGGGTCCTTAAATATAGAGGACGGAGTTCGACGATAGACCAAAACTAGTGATTCATTAACGTGACGATTTAATTTGTTCAGGGTCTTTAATCATGTGAATAGCACGATGAAAGAACGACTTATACAATAGATATTGCCTGCGTATGGACACAAAAGAGGGAGAGTGCGAGCGAAGGAGCGAACTTATAGTCTTTTCTTTTATATCATTTCATTATAGTTAACTGAGATGGAATTTAAGCACTTGGAAACAACTGCATGAAAAAGATCTAACGTCAAAATATTTCATTTACACGATAACGCCTGGCTCCTTATCTCCGTAGTTATAGCAAATTTCTTTTGCCAGGGTTTTTCGGGTCTTGCAAGCACATGCTATATTCATGAATGATCCATGTGCATGTGGTGCATTTCCCTGCATCCCTTTTGTCGTCGAAGACATTGAACCAGTAGATTTGGTGTTGTCCAGTCCATGTGAAGCTGCAGAAAAACAGGGTCGTCCCCACGAGGTTGGGTCTGAACTTGAACGAGTAGCCTTGTCCAAGTGGAAGGACATGGACTCCTAGGTCATCGTTCTTGGATTTGCAGTGAACGGTGACAGGTATGCCATATTCAATTTGGTTGAAGATTACGACTGTAGTTACTGGTTGGATGAAGATCGATCCTTGAATTGCACATAGGTTACACAGAAAGAAAATTAGCAAAGACAGTGCAAGCGTTGGAGATGAGCCCATTTTTAAGGGGTCGTTTGAAACACAAAGGAAGAGACAAGAATACGAAGGCTTTCTACCCTTTATTTTGTATTGGTATGATTGGGACGTGGTGCAAATAGTGGATATATGTACGTAGGGTCTGTGCAAAGAAAAGAAATTGTTTTCTCGTATGTTGGTAAGCAATGGTTTATATTATTTAAACTATAATTTCTATTGTCGTCGCTATTGCTTAAACAACTGTGAAGAAAAAGAAATGGGTAAAGTTAGCTTTCGTTGGCATAAATTGGGACTATTAAGTTGGCGAGGCCAGAAGTGGAGGAGGACAATAAAACAGTAAAACGAATTAAACAAAAAAGGGTCCATATTGCAAAGTTGTAATCAATGAAGAGTTCAATTTTTATTTATATTTTATCACATTTCTTGGAAAAAGAAACTGTTGTTGAAGTTAAGTTGTTCGTGATAAGGAAAGAGAGATTTCGCGTAGGAAGTTTTGAAATTTAACACGCAAAGTTTTTCTATATTTTGTGTTACACGTGTTGTGTATTTCTTTTTTCCTTTACATATTGATTTTTATTATGTTGAGATTATTCTAAAAAAGTTCTAAAGTTAACTACAAAACATTTTTAAACTCACTTTTTATTGCTAGGAGCGTTGTTGTTATCTTGGGAAGCATGCTACAACCTCGCTGTACTATATCACACACTATCTTTATTTTGAACACGCAAACGTTGTAAAACAAACCGAGTGTGAAATGCTGTTACACCCATCCTATATGGAATCTATTTGAAATTCTGTGGACGCTCCCGGAACCCAAGGTCTCACAACGTGCCAGTCTTTGGTCTCTTACATTTCAGGAAATGTACACAGTTGGTTCATTCTTTCATTAAACTGTTACACACTGCAAAACCCTTTTGAAATATTTAATCCCATGGCTACTATCTTTAGTTCGTACACTCTAGTTTTCATCAATGTGGTCTCCTGCTCTGGAACACTCGTCGCCTTTTTTCATCGATCACATAGATGTGAAGTAACAGTTTGGTCTGACATTAAGTTAGCGATGATTTTCTAACAACATTAGTCCAGGCGTCGAAAATTTTCTTATTTCTGAAGAAACTTCTCCAGTTACATGTCTATCGATCAACGTACAAGAGGAAGCGAACACACCCATCACGATTGTTACATAATGAAATTCAAGTTCTGTACCATGTCCTCAGATATTTAAATCTATGTTGTTTTCAATCGTTACATGTACTGACCCTCGAGTTTTGCAGCACACGTTTAATCGTGCAATCAGTTGCAACGATCGATATATGATTAAGTTCGAGTTTGGTGTCCTTTTCATATTTAAATGTACATCGATCCAATCGCTGCAAATGTGGACGATGGAGGTTTGCAGTTGACGATAAGGCAGAAGTACCAAAACACCTCATTCTTTTATGGGAACGGCCGAACATGGGTCCTTAAATATAGAGGACGGAGTTCGACGATAGACCAAAACTAGTGATTCATTAACGTGACGATTTAATTTGTTCAGGGTCTTTAATCATGTGAATAGCACGATGAAAAGAACGACTTATACAATAGATATTGCCTGCGTATGGACACAAAAGAGGGAGAGTGCGAGCGAAGGAGCGAACTTATAGTCTTTTCTTTTATATCATTTCATTATAGTTAACTGAGATGGAATTTAAGCACTTGGAAACAACTGCATGAAAAAGATCTAACGTCAAAATATTTCATTTACGCGATAACGCCTGGCTCCTTATCTCCGTAGTTATAGCAAATTTCTTTGCCAGGGTTTTTCGGGTCTTGCAAGCACATGCTATATTCATGAATGATCCATGTGCATGTGGTGCATTTCCCTGCATCCCTTTTGTCGTCGAAGACATTGAACCAGTAGATTTGGTGTTGTCCAGTCCATGTGAAGCTGCAGAAAAACAGGGTCGTCCCCACGAGGTTGGGTCTGAACTTGAACGAGTAGCCTTGTCCAAGTGGAAGGACATGGACTCCTAGGTCATCGTTCTTGGATTTGCAGTGAACGGTGACAGGTATGCCATATTCAATTTGGTTGAAGATTACGACTGTAGTTACTGGTTGGATGAAGATCGATCCTTGAATTGCACATAGGTTACACAGAAAGAAAATTAGCAAAGACAGTGCAAGCGTTGGAGATGAGCCCATTTTTAAGGGGTCGTTTGAAACACAAAGGAAGAGACAAGAATACGAAGGCTTTCTACCCTTTATTTTGTATTGGTATGATTGGGACGTGGTGCAAATAGTGGATATATGTACGTAGGGTCTGTGCAAAGAAAAGAAATTGTTTTCTCGTATGTTGGTAAGCAATGGTTTATATTATTTAAACTATAATTTCTATTGTCGTCGCTATTGCTTAAACAACTGTGAAGAAAAAGAAATGGGTAAAGTTAGCTTTCGTTGGCATAAATTGGGACTATTAAGTTGGCGAGGCCAGAAGTGGAGGAGGACATTAAAACAGTAAAACGAATTAAACAAAAAAGGGTCCATATTGCAAAGTTGTAATCAATGAAGAGTTCAATTTTTATTTATATTTTATCACATTTCTTGGAAAAAGAAACTGTTGTTGAAGTTAAGTTGTTCGTGATAAGGAAAGAGAGATTTCGCGTAGGAAGTTTTGAAATTTAACACGCAAAGTTTTTCTATATTTTGTGTTACACGTGTTGTGTATTTCTTTTTTCCTTTACATATTGATTTTTATTATGTTGAGATTATTCTAAAAAAGTTCTAAAGTTAACTACAAAACATTTTTAAACTCACTTTTTATTGCTAGGAGCGTTGTTATTATCTTGGGAAGCATGCTACAACCTCGCTGTACTATATCACACGCTATCTTTATTTTCAACACGCAAACGTTGTAAAACAAACCGAGTGTGAAATGCTGTTACACCCATCCTATATGGAATCTATTTGAAATTCTGTGGACGCTCCCGGAACCCAAGGTCTCACAACGTGCCAGTCTTTGGTCTCTTACATTTCAGGAAATGTACACAGTTGGTTCATTCTTTCATTAAACTGTTACACACTGCAAAACCCTTTTGAAATATTTAATCCCATGGCTACTATCTTTAGTTCGTACACTCTAGTTTTCATCAATGTGGTCTCCTGCTCTGGAACACTCGTCGCCTTTTTTCATCGATCACATAGATGTGAAGTAACAGTTTGGTCTGACATTAAGTTAGCGATGATTTTCTAACAACATTAGTCCAGGCGTCGAAAATTTTCTTATTTCTGAAGAAACTTCTCCAGTTACATGTCTATCGATCAACGTACAAGAGGAAGCGAACACACCCATCATGATTGTTACATAATGAAATTCAAGTTCTGTACCATGTCCTCAGATATTTAAATCTATGTTGTTTTCAATCGTTACATGTACTGACCCTCGAGTTTTGCAGCACACGTTTAATCGTATAATCAGTTGCAACGATCGATATATGATTAAATTCGAGTTTGGTGTCCTTTTCATATTTAAATGTACATCGATCCAATCGCTGCAAATGTGGACGATGGAGGTTTGCAGTTGACGATAAGGCAGAAGTACCAAAACACCTCATTCTTTTATGGGAACGGCCGAACATGGGTCCTTAAATATAGAGGACGGAGTTCGACGATAGACCAAAACTAGTGATTCATTAACGTGACGATTTAATTTGTTCAGGGTCTTTAATCATGTGAATAGCACGATGAAAAGAACGACTTATACAATAGATATTGCCTGCGTATGGACACAAAAGAGGGAGAGTGCGAGCGAAGGAGCGAACTTATAGTCTTTTCTTTTATATCATTTCATTATAGTTAACTGAGATGGAATTTAAGCACTTGGAAACAACTGCATGAAAAAGATCTAACGTCAAAATATTTCATTTACACGATAATGCCTGGCTCCTTATCTCCGTAGTTATAGCAAATTTCTTTGCCAGGGTTTTTCGGGTCTTGCAAGCACATGCTATATTCATGAATGATCCATGTGCATGTGGTGCATTTCCCTGCATCCCTTTTGTCGTCGAAGACATTGAACCAGTAGATTTGGTGTTGTCCAGTCCATGTGAAGCTGCAGAAAAACAGGGTCGTCCCCACGAGGTTGGGTCTGAACTTGAACGAGTAGCCTTGTCCAAGTGGAAGGACATGGACTCCTAGGTCATCGTTCTTGGATTTGCAGTGAACGGTGACAGGTATGCCATATTCAATTTGGTTGAAGATTACGACTGTAGTTACTGGTTGGATGAAGATCGATCCTTGAATTGCACATAGGTTACACAGAAAGAAAATTAGCAAAGACAGTGCAAGCGTTGGAGATGAGCCCATTTTTAAGGGGTCGTTTGAAACACAAAGGAAGAGACAAGAATACGAAGGCTTTCTACCCTTTATTTTGTATTGGTATGATTGGGACGTGGTGCAAATAGTGGATATATGTACGTAGGGTCTGTGCAAAGAAAAGAAATTGTTTTCTCGTATGTTGGTAAGCAATGGTTTATATTATTTAAACTATAATTTCTATTGTCGTCGCTATTGCTTAAACAACTGTGAAGAAAAAGAAATGGGTAAAGTTAGCTTTCGTTGGCATAAATTGGGACTATTAAGTTGGCGAGGCCAGAAGTGGAGGAGGACATTAAAACAGTAAAACGAATTAAACAAAAAAGGGTCCATATTGCAAAGTTGTAATCAATGAAGAGTTCAATTTTTATTTATATTTTATCACATTTCTTGGAAAAAGAAACTGTTGTTGAAGTTAAGTTGTTCGTGATAAGGAAAGAGAGATTTCGCGTAGGAAGTTTTGAAATTTAACACGCAAAGTTTTTCTATATTTTGTGTTACACGTGTTGTGTATTTCTTTTTTCCTTTACATATTGATTTTTATTATGTTGAGATTATTCTAAAAAAGTTCTAAAGTTAACTACAAAACATTTTTAAACTCACTTTTTATTGCTAGGAGCGTTGTTGTTATCTTGGGAAGCATGCTACAACCTCGCTGTACTATATCACACACTATCTTTATTTTCAACACGCAAACGTTGTAAAACAAACCGAGTGTGAAATGCTGTTACACCCATCCTATATGGAATCTATTTGAAATTCTGTGGACGCTCCCGGAACCCAAGGTCTCACAACGTGCCAGTCTTTGGTCTCTTACATTTCAGGAAATGTACACAGTTGGTTCATTCTTTCATTAAACTGTTACACATTGCAAAACCCTTTTGAAATATTTAATCCCATGGCTACTATCTTTAGTTCGTACACTCTAGTTTTCATCAATGTGGTCTCCTGCTCTGGAACACTCGTCGCCTTTTTTCATCGATCACATAGATGTGAAGTAACAGTTTGGTCTGACATTAAGTTAGCGATGATTTTCTAACAACATTAGTCCAGGCGTCGAAAATTTTCTTATTTCTGAAGAAACTTCTCCAGTTACATGTCTATCGATCAACGTACAAGAGGAAGCGAACACACCCATCACGATTGTTACATAATGAAATTCAAGTTCTGTACCATGTCCTCAGATATTTAAATCTATGTTGTTTTCAATCGTTACATGTACTGACCCTCGAGTTTTGCAGCACACGTTTAATCGTGCAATCAGTTGCAACGATCGATATATGATTAAGTTCGAGTTTGGTGTCCTTTTCATATTTAAATGTACATCGATCCAATCGCTGCAAATGTGGACGATCGAGGTTTGCAGTTGACGATAAGGCAGAAGTACCAAAACACCTCATTCTTTTATGGGAACGGCCGAACATGGGTCCTTAAATATAGAGGACGGAGTTCGACGATAGACCAAAACTAGTGATTCATTAACGTGACGATTTAATTTGTTCAGGGTCTTTAATCATGCAAATAGTGGATATATGTACGTAGGGTCTGTGCAAAGAAAAGAAATTGTTTTCTCGTATGTTGGTAAGCAATGGTTTATATTATTTAAACTATAATTTCTATTGTCGTCGCTATTGCTTAAACAACTGTGAAGAAAAAGAAATGGGTAAAGTTAGCTTTCGTTGGCATAAATTGGGACTATTAAGTTGGCGAGGCCAGAAGTGGAGGAGGACAATAAAACAGTAAAACGAATTAAACAAAAAAGGGTCCATATTGCAAAGTTGTAATCAATGAAGAGTTCAATTTTTATTTATATTTTATCACATTTCTTGGAAAAAGAAACTGTTGTTGAAGTTAAGTTGTTCGTGATAAGGACAGAGAGATTTCGCGTAGGAAGTTTTGAAATTTAACACGCAAAGTTTTTCTATATTTTGTGTTACACGTGTTGTGTATTCCTTTTTTCCTTTACATATTGATTCTTATTATGTTGAGATTATTCTAAAAAAGTTCTAAAGTTAACTAGAAAACATTTTTCAACTCACTTTTTATTGCTAGGAACGTTGTTGTTATCTTGGGAAGCATGCTACAACCTCGTTGTACTATATCACACACTATCTTTATTTTCAACACGCAAACGTTGTAAAACAAACCGAGTGTTAAATGTTGTTACACCTAACCTATATAGAATCTATTTGAAATTCTGGGGAGCTCCCGGAATCCAAGGTCTCACAACGTGCCAGTCCTTGGTCTCTTACATTTCAGGAAATGTACAAAGTTGGTTCATTCTTTCATTAAACTGTTACACACTGCAAAACCCTTTTGAAATATTTAATCCCATGGCTACTATCTTTAGTTCGTACACTCTAGTTTTCACCAATGTGGTCTCCTGCTCTGGAACGCTCGTCGCCTTTTTTCGTCGATCACATAGATGTGAAGTAACAGTTTGGTCTGACATTAAGTTAGCGATGATTTTCTAACAACATTAGTCCAGGCGTTCGAAAATTTTCTTATTTCTGAAAGAAACTTCTTCCAGTTACATGTCTATCGATCAACGTACAAGAGGAAGCGAACACACCCATCACGATTGTTACATAATGAAATTCAAGTTCTGTACCATGTCCTCAGATATTTAAATCTATGTTGTTTTCAATCGTTACATGTACTGACCCTTGAGTTTGGTGTCCTTTTCATATTTAAATGTACATCGATCCAATCGCTGCAAATGTGGACGATGGAGGTTTGCAGTTGACGATAAGGCAGAAGTACCAAAACACCTCATTCTTTTCTGGGAACGGGCGAACATGGGTCCTTAAATATAGATGACGGAGTTCGACGATAGACCAAAACTAGTGATTCATTAACGTGACGATTTAATTTGTTCAGGGTCTTTAATCATGTGAATAGCACGATTGAAAAGAACGACTTATACAATAGATATTGCCTGCGTATGGACACAAAAAGAGGGAGAGTGCGAGCGAAGGAGCGAACTTATAGTCTTTTCTTTTATATCATTTCATTATAGTTAACTGAGATGGAATTTAAGCACTTGGAAACAACTGCATGAAAAAGATCTAACGTCAAAATATTTCATTTACATGATAATGCCTGGCTCCTTATCTCCGTAGATTTGTTTTCATTTACATTCTCTTATGTATAAATCTTTAGCTTTTCATACCTTTGGCATATTAAAAGCATTTCTAAACTTATGCCTTTAAATCAGATAACTTTCTCAAACCTATACATTTATACATCTACTTTTTGAAACATATTTATTAACAATGAGTTTCAATAACTTATAAACCATTTTCAAAACATTTAAAGGTCACTCACAACACTAGATTAGCCTCCCGAGCTATAGATTTGTCCAATACTCTCTTGTCCTGAAAATTAATCATTTATACCTAAATTAACCTTCTAAAATCTTAAATTGCTCAAACTAACTCCAAAAATTCCAACATCAAAATTGTCAAAATTGGGTTTCATGACACTATTGGCCGCAAAACATGGGCGGTAGGCATGCACGCGCATGCGCAGACCATCAGGGTGTCTAGTCGCGTGCTTGTCATATGTGGCTAGCTTCACTGCGTGCTAGGGTGTCGTGCAATGCTCACCACCTGAACGTAACGCATGCGCGCTCGCACACCCCACGCATATAGCCTATCGCATAGTTTGGTGTGCGGGCCCCTTGCCGCCTAGCTATGTGTTTGGCCACCTTGCATGACACTCCAATCACCCAAAATAACCTCTTTTGATTACCTTATGTGATGCTTGCATGAACCACCATTTTAAATGCTAAGGACACCTGGAAACCACTCAATCGTCTGCCCAAATGCCTAATAGCATGCTCAATCACCTAACCTTCCATTCTCTTCGTCAAAAGTCATAGTCTCCTTTCCAAACTAACCTCTAAACACCTTGGCCGCAAGCTTCTACTCGCCCAGGACCGCCTCTCGTGAACCATGCTATACAACCTTCTTTTTAGCCGCAAGCGTCCTTACATACAACATCCTTCGCATGGCTTTCCTTACGAAACTCAATGGAGGTTCTTCACACCACTTAGCTAGTCGCCTACAAGTCTTAAATGCCTAGTTAAACTCTTCAAAGGTTTTTAACCCTTGATCTCGCCTAAGCCAACATCAAAACGCCTAGGTCTTCCTCCAAAACGCCTAAGCCCTAACTAATCCTTGTCCAAATAACCTCTCTACCACTTTAGCCATTTTTCCTCTAACAACAAACTTCTCTCCTTCCTCTTTTTGCCACCAACTATAGACTTCCATACTTAACTACAATTTCTCTTTTCTTGTCCACCTAACAAACGACAACAAATAACTTAATTTCTTCACAACACTTAACACCTAACATTTTTAGGCAGTTTTAAGAATTAGGGTTTACATTGTGATGAGGAGACTATGACTGCTACGCATTAGACTACTAAAACATCAGCATCCGAGAGTGTCCTGATTCATCCTTGTTGCTCAGACTGTTAAGCATTATATGCTCTTTTCAATGCACAAGCCAACTTCATCACCACGTAGTCTCATACACTCAGGGTGGCCTTTAACTCTTTATGTTCACATAAAAGTTAGCTTATTCAAAGGAAATAAGTATTGGTTTGCAAACTATATCATAAACATTAAGATCAAATCATGCTTTGAACATCATAATCCTTTTTCATATAAATCTCTTTTAGAAATCAATTTGAATTGAAATCACTAACACATATTAGTAGAGATTTATAAGGAAACAATAGACATAAAATATTATGGAAAACACTCACAAAACTTTGAAAGAAAAGAACTCATCACACTACACCAAAAATCCTCCTCCTCCTTCTCTTCTCGCGGAATAAATCATTGTACTTAACACTTGTTTTTTCCTCTTCTCGCCAAAGCAAAATAGAAGCATTTTAGCACATTTTTTTTATTAAAAAAATGTTTGTGCTTACTTAATGGCCAAGTCCTCTATTTATAAAGCCCTTAAGCTATCTTAGTCATGCCTAAACTCTTCTCAGTTCGCCAGCTCTTGCTTAAAACTTTACATGTATAAATTTAATATTCAACACAGCCATACTTAACTCCTTAATCTTACACATTAACATCTGTCAAATCAGATTTGACATTTTCTTCGCCAGATCTTTCTTCTCGCCTAACCCCATATCGTTAATAACTTTAACCACTTAACCCTTCTCGCGAATAACCATATCGCGTGGTTATATTTTTACTACAAGAAACCTTCCTTGTGAACTTAAACTTCAAGGCTTCCTCGTAGATTTCTTCACCACGAAACACTTGGTTCTTATCGCGAAGACTACCGAAACGCCTTGTTTAACACTTGGTCATAACTTCACTTCTTAACTTACACAAAGACTTTTTCTCTTCTTATCGCATAACTTCTTTCGTGAAATACCCACTTAATTGCAAAAACTTAGACTTAACCATAAAATATTGTATCGCTTAATCCTTTCCGCGGATTTATTCAAACACCAACTTCTTTATACTTAGTCGAATTTTACTTTCTATACTCAAATTAAAAATCGATCTCACAAGAAGTAAGATCGATGTCAATGGTTATTAGTGAGGTTAGATGCGATATTTGTTGGCCAGTTGCACCATCTCTTGAGCTAAGAGTAGGTGGCTTGGGAGGGGTGTGACATTTGTAGATTCAGAAACGTCAACGAGAGTAAGTTACTCTATTCTGTAACTCTCTAATCTATAATTTGTTTAAGCATGCTTAACCTTAGTTTAAATTAAAAGAAGTCTTTTTTTTTTTTTTTTTTTTTGTAATTGTTTGCCAACGTACAATATTTTAAGTTCCCAATTAAATTGAAAAGATCTATGTAAAATCTTCCACTGTCATGGGTTTTAATCCCTTCTTGGACACCCCATCGCATATGAAAGTCAAAAATTGAATGCAATAGAAAAGAGGTATATAGTATCTGAAAAAGAAATGCTTGCAGTGATACATTGCATGAGGGCCTGGAGATAGTATTCACTGGGTTCTACACTTGTTGTGAAGACGGACAACAACGCTACCTGCCACTTCTTTACTTAGCCAAAATTAACTTTGAAGCAAGCGAGATGGCAGGAATTTCTAGCCAAGTTTGAACATAAGAAGGGATCGTGTGAAGCCATGATCCCCAAGAAAGGTTGCAAACCAAGAATAGGCAATGCGAAGAGTAACGCATAAGTTAAAGCTTTTATCTTGATGACAAAGTGATGCGATAAGA
Source organism: Cucumis sativus (assembly GCF_000004075.3). Lineage (NCBI taxonomy): Eukaryota > Viridiplantae > Streptophyta > Magnoliopsida > Cucurbitales > Cucurbitaceae > Cucumis > Cucumis sativus. The sequence continues at coordinate 20,058,048 of NC_026658.2, forward strand.
ACAGTTGGTGAGAAGAAAGCATATGTTGAACGCTAAGAGCTAGGTGTTTAGCATGCTACTACGAGAGGAAGTATCTACACCCAAGAGGATGAGATGAGGGAGTGGATGTCTTGTTAAGATGATTTGATCACACGTTTGGGGAAAGTAAACAATGGAGACTTTTCAGAAAGAGAAAAGGACATTCAAATGATTTAAGTGTTTGGCTTCCCAAGGAGATAAGGTGTGTGTCTCAAGGAAAAGTTAAATCCACACTGATGGTTAGCCTATGTGTCATGTTTGGGTTGGCTATATAGCGTGACGAGTTAGTAAGGTGACAAGTTTAAAGAGTGGAAGTAACCTTTGGGTGTAAGAGGATGCCATAAAAAGGACCGAAAGCCAAAAGGAAAGAGAAGTTTTACTCTGAGGTGTTAGATTTTCAAGTGGAAGTGAGAAGATAAAGTTCTAATGTTGAACGGTTGATTGAAGGAACCGTCAAACAATAGAAGAAAGCCAAAAATAGAGAAGGAAGGAGTTGAGGTAAGTATCTTCTATGAAGGATCCTTTTTTATGAACATGTGTTTTGTGAAATCTTTATAATCAATAAACGTTTACGAATGAAAAATTAGTTTTTTAATGTGATTTCTATACTGTCATTTATGGTTAAATGTTTTTCTATGCTTGAATTCAAATGAATGTTTGAGAAAGGACAACGTTTGTATTTATGATCTTCGTGTTGAAAAGATATGTTTCATAAACGTGGTATTCTTAGTATTCTTTCCTCACCCTGTGATTTATGTATGAGATGCCTTTATCATTCTATGATAATTTGTGATAACAGTAAGCTATGAGCTAAATCTCCCTTGTTATTAACCCTGTGGTTTGTGCATTGTAGTGTGGTAAGATCTAACGCAAGACTCTGATAAAAATCCCAGGTAACTCGTGTGTGACGCTGGTTAAGTTGAATTCTAGATCTTGGCGAGCGGAGAATCCCAAGTCGAAATGAGTTGTGATGTGTTCTTAATGTTAGACACTGGTGAAAATCCTAGGTAACTCGCATGACGACTGGTCAAGCATGAATCTCAGGTCTTGGCGAGGGAAGAATTCCAAGTCTAGTAGAAATGATGACAAGACATTGGTTGAATATGACTCCCAAATCTGCAAATGTTGAACATGATGAGACTCTGGTAGAAATCTCAGATAAACTCGTGTGATGCTGGTTGAGTGAGAATCTCAGATCAAGAGAGAATCCCAAGTCTTAGTGGTGTACTTGTTTGTAGAATGATTTAAGCATGCGATGCTCATAACGCATGTTGTGTTGACAATTTAATTGTGTCATTTTTACGAAGTGGTTTGACCTTATTACTTGTGGATTTTGTGTGTTTTTCTCAAAAAGGCTTTCTCAAACCCATCACTTATTAAGTCCATTTGACTTATGTTTTAAGTTTTCCCCTCTCCAAGTTCTTAGGCGTACGCAAGATGGTACGTGAGATATGCGAGATAATTTTGGGTAGATGATCGGGCTACTCAAAAGGTCTTGGTTGGGGCTAAAATCCCAAGTCTAGCATAAGTTTCTCTTCATCTTCTTCCTCTAATATGTATGACCACCAGGCACACATGGCAGACGTTAGCGAACTAAAGGCGAGCCTTGAAAATGCTAGTTGCATTATTGAAAAATAATGCCAGAGGGAAGAGGAGCGAGACCGACAAATAAAGGAGATGAAGAAGGTGATCGAGGTGATGAGTTAGGCACAGGGGAAGGTCATGACCACTTGGAGTACGTACTTTTCAATATTTAATTTGTTTAATTTTGCATATGTGATACTCTAACCTCACTTTTATGTCATTTGTAGGTTTGACTTCTGTAACAAGAACATAATACATCACTTTCAGTTTTTTTCTGTTAATGTAATTGTTTTGAATTATGTAATTTTTTTTTAATTACGTAATTGTTTTTGTATTGAACTTCTTTCATGTACATTGTTTGTAATTAATTGAAATATTTTAATTTCTATAATTTACTGCAAATTTTATTAATTTTACGAGGTGGAACTTAAAAAAATTCCAAAAAGAAAAAAGATATAAAATAAAATTAATAATAAATTAACTAACAAAAAAATAATATTAAAAGTCTTTCCCGACGCATGTTGCACATCAGAGATAGGGGTGTACAAATATGGGTTGAACCCGAATAACCCGGACTACCCAACCCATATTATAAGGGCTGGGTTGGGTTAGGTTAAAACATGGGTTGGGTTGGGTTAAAAAATTTAATTTTTTCGGACTGGGTTGGGTCTCTGGTTGGAGTGGGACAGAGTTGTAAAAGGTCCTATTTCTTGTAGTGCGTTAAAACCATGCGAAGGTTGGTTCTCAGGTGTTCCAACCTATTTAAGAACTAAAGGCAGAGTTACTTTGTAGTCTTACATGGTGTGCTAACCATGGCATCTCATCATGAGTCTAAGAAGCAGGATTGTAAGCGCATCGCTCCTTAACACAGATGGCCTGGCTCTAAAGGAAGGTGAGAGCAACATCCAGGTTGGTAAGGCCAAATCTGGTGAGCCAGAGAGACAAAGACCAGAGTTAGGAGGAGGACAACCCTAAACACCGTCCACTAGGAAAGGTGGTTAGGCGACCAAGGCAAAGGACCAAGTTGCACCTTTATGCCTCTAAGTACCAGCTACAAAGAGCAGCATTTACCGACAAAGAAATAAAACAATGTCCCTAAATTAGATTAGAGATGACAGAAAGGAAAAAGGCCTGAGACTAGAGTCTTGTACACTTAAACACCTTGGTGCAAAGAGCAACACCTTGGTGGGAAGAAAGACGTGAGAAGATCAAGCTTGGCTTTATTTTATGCAAAGTAAAGTTTAAGGGTTGTTATTTGTAATTTGTGAACTTTGTAAGTGATAAGTGAATAAAGAGGAGAAGTTAAGTTGTTTCGTTGTTTTAAAATTCTTTCTAAGTTGTCGCCTAGGAGTTAAAGTTAAGTTGTGCTTATAAAAGTACTAAACGATGGAGTAAGGTTCAAGAGGTTGTAATTCATTGTCCGTGGTGTCTGATCTTGTGCTTATCACCTACAAGTTGTTGAGTTATGTAATAAGAACTAGGCGCTTGAGCTAAGTTGAAGAGTTATTTTTCACTACAAAGGTTGTGAAGGTCTCTAAGGCTCAATAGTAGAGGCTTACGAAGAGACAAGAAGAAGAGTTTTTCTGCTTACTATGCATTCGGCGCGTCATCTCGCAGAGAGATACACAATGGATGTTTAGGCGGCACGCGCTCATCTGGTCACAGGAAGTGACATTTAGAGCGGGCGTGACAGATCGAGCAACTAGACAGCTGATGCCTTAAGTCAGAAAAACGAAGATGGGACCCCATGCATGTTGGTTCACCTTCATACGAGTAGGATTGATGACTTAATGAGTAATGTCTTAAGAGAATTATTGCAGAAAGATCATGTCGCTTAAATCGTCATAAATTTAGCTATGACTGGTAAGACAAGAGAATTTTAGGTTAAAGATGGCTAAAGATGGCTTATTAGTAACCAAAGGAAATCGCTTGTATGTCCTTACTGTAGGGTACCTAAGGAAGAGATTACTACACGATTATCATGATACTCTGTGGGTTAGGCACCCATAATGGTAGAGAACTTATGCTTTGCTGAAAGAAGGGTTACTTCTGGCTCAATATGAGAGACGACAACATGCAATACACAAAGACATATCTTGTCTGTCGATGATAAAGTTGAGAAAGCAAAAGTTGATGGATTTCTCGAACCTCTATCAGTTTCGAAAAGACCTTGGGAGAGTGTTTCTGTGGATTTCATCACCCATCTTCTTAAGGTAGACAACATTGAGACCATCTTAGTCATCATTGATCGATTTTTGAAATATGCATCTTTATTTTCACTACCAAGTTGCGCTCAGTCGAGCTGACTGCCTAGCAGTTCTTCAGACATGTTGTAAAGTTATGGGGAGTCCCAACAAGCATTGTGAGCAACAGAGATGGTGGAGTCATTGGCAGCTTATGGACATAATTATTTACCTTCTTGGGGACAAGTCTGAATATATTATGAAGCTACCATCCTCAGACCGGTGGCAAGACCTAACAATTCAACTGTATGTTTGAAGAATATTTACATCATTTTGTGGATGCAAGATAGAAGAATTGGGTTCAACGGATGGATGTGGCCTAATTTTGTTTCAAGCCCCGTTTGAGATTTTTTCTGGCAAGCAACCTGTACTGTTGCACCTTGGTGATAATCCCTAGGCTCTCAACTTTACGAAAGAATGGAAACATATTGAAAACATCACTTGGGTTTACCTAGAGGAAGCCTCAAAGCAGATGAATAAGTGGACAAATAAGAAGTGTCGCCCCTTTGAGTTTCTAGCGCGAAATCAAGTCCTCATCAAACTGCCACTAGAAAAGATTTGATTCTGAAGACGCAAATACCAATGCCTCGTCAGGAAATACGAAGGATCAGTAGAAGTGCTAAAAAGGGTGGGGAATACATCTTACAGAGTGGCGTTGCCCACATGGATGAAAATCCATCCACTAATCCATGTGAGCAATTTAAGACCCTACCAGCAAGATCCCAACGACAATCAATGGAATGTCATTCTTCGACCAAGCATCAACCTCAAACCAAAAGAAGATAAATATATTGAAGAAATCCTGACCAATCGTGTAAGAAAAGGTTAAAGACCCACACGAAGAATCCATGAGTACCTGGTAAAGTGGAAAAACCTTCCTGTGAAAGAAACCATTTGGAAACACATTGAAGACCTAGAAGCCTAGACGTAGAAGATCGAAGAGTTCAAGATTCGTCAGTCGACAGGAATGTAAAATGTTTAAGTGGGGGAGAATGTCATAAGCATGCTTGTCCGGAGCGTTGTTTGCCTATGATCGCATGCTCAAACATCCCCAAAACCACCTTTTCTTATGCTTTGTACTCAGTTTAGTCTATTGCAATCTTTTTTATGTTACCAACCTAAGGTGCTTTTTCATATGCAAGTCTGTCAAAGCTAAAAAAGTTTAAAATGTATTATATAGGAGACCCAGTAGTTGAGTCTCTGACCAAGCATTGTCATACTCTTTGCAATCAAAGCTTTCTTTCCAATTGAAAGTCTTCAATACATTCTTTAATGATGTGTTCAATGCTTTTCTTTCTCTCTCACGTTTTATAAAATAATTTTTTCAAGAACGTGAATGGAGGCTATATCATATCGTAAGTTTGTTCGCGATTTTCAAATATTGCACCACTAACCTTTTGACTGAGCAGAATAAGTGTCACACAATCGCTCAACTCATGTTTGAAAGATTTGGATTATGACACATGGATGGCTTTGTGCTAGTTGTCACTGTCATACGTGTCAAGGACGTTGTTTGCCTATGACTGTATGTCCAAATAACCCAAATTTATCTATCTTTATGTCTTGTATTTAGTTTAGCTAGTTGATTTTATTTTTAATTAATAAAGCTTGGGTGTGACGTTTCAACATTTTCATATGCAAGCCTACCATAGCTGAAAATGTTTACAATGTACTATACGGGAGGCATAGTAGTTGAATCCCCGCCCAAGCATTGTCGCACTATTTGCAAGGAAATCTTTTCCCTTACAACTGACAGTCTTCATTGCATATTGTAACGATGATTTCAATGAATTTCTTTCTTTGTCGTGTTTTATAAATAATTTTCTCAAGAACGCGAAGGAATGTTCCATCATACGTTGAGTTTGTCCGTGACTTTTGAATTTTGATCTGCCAACTTGTTCATCGAGTTCAAAAGAGTGTTGTACCACCGTCTGTTCCGAGTTTGAAAGGCTACGATTGTGACAAGAGATATCAGGGCCAAATTAGCTAATTAACAGTTGAGACAAAAAGAAGTCAGCTACGAAACATACAGGCAAGACCCATAATGAATGATTGGTAGGAATCGAAGAGTAGATGCTCTACCTGGTGGAAGTTTCTCATTCCATCCGTTTCTTAGAGACTCGGCTTAATGAAATTTCCAAGAAAGTCAATGTTATTGATGCGATGTTTGGTCATCTTGACAGATTACCCATACACGAATTGTTGACTAGAGTTGACACTCTAGAGTCACAAATTGTAACAACTTGAAACGTCACCTACGTCTATGGAGACAGTTCATCGGGCTCTACTGCCCATATGAAAGAATAAGTTATTGAGATAGATAATTCCCAAAAGATGATGTTAGGAATGATAAATGGCATGTCAGAGGATTTTTTAGCTACCCTCTATGTTGTTAGGAATGGAATCATGTAGGTGAACCTTACAATGCAAGCAATGGCAAACCAAACTCTGGCAAGAGGAGCAATTACAATTAGCAAAATAAAAATCCATGAACCCAAGCCCTTTTATGGGGCAAGAGATGCAAAGGTGTTAGAAAATTTCATCTTTGATATCAAGCAATACTTCAAGGCCATGAATACTGTTATAGAAGAAGCCAAAGTTACATTGGCGACCATGCATCTATTTGAAGATGCGAAGTTATAGTGGAGGTCCCAGTATGTTGATATTCAAGAAGGACGTTGCATGATAGAACCTAGGACAGCTTAAAGAAAGAACTTCGCTTATAGTTTTTTCTCGAGAATGTCAAAATTTTGGCTCGGTAAAAACTGCGTGAATTAAAACACCCTGGCACCATTCAGGAGTATGTGAAACAATTTGCGGGGCTAATGTTAGACATATGTGATATGTTAGAAAAAGAAAAATCTTCTGTTTTGTCGAAGGGCTGAAGTCATGGACAAAGACTGAGTTATATGAGCAGAGAGTCCAAGACATCACATCAGCCTATGCAGCAGCTGAACGTTTGTTCGATATGTCTAGTGACTCTCAAGATATGAGACGTCAACAAAGTTCTTCACCTACAAGAAATAAAAATAGTCGATCAAATTCTTCTAATGCTGTTAGTGAAGACAGACGTCTTGGTGGAGACCGCAAGCCTTTCCAACCCAACACGGGAAAGACCTGTTCAGAACACAATAATCCAAACACACCAAATCGTCATCTTAATTGCTACATATGTAAGGGGCCACATCGGACTAAGAATGTCTGAATCAATCGGCCTTCTATGCCTTTCAGGCCTCTTTAGCCTCAGACTCATATGACAAGTTGAGTCAATCAAGGGGAAGTTGGTCAAGCGGAGGAAGTTGAGAATCCTAAAGTGGGGGCGATGAGATTCTTGTCATCCCTTCAAAATAAACTAGGGGAGACAAGTAGACGTGTGAAAAAGGGTCTAATGTATGTTGACACCTAGGTCAACCGGAAGCAAGCAAATAGCACTATGGTTGACTTTGGTGCAACTCATAATTTCATAACGGTGGTGGAAGCCAAACAGTTGAACCTTCATTGGAAAAATGATACAGAAAAATGAAGGTCGTGAATTCTACAGCTTTACCTGTCATCGGACTAGTGAAACGAACGGTAATACAGTTGGGAGGATGGAGCGATCCTGTAGGTTTCGTGGATGTAGATATGGATGACTTTGATGTAGTACTTGAAATGAAATTCCTCCTTGAACATCAAGTGATCCTAATGTCTTCAGCCAAATGTCTAGTGATCACTGGGTCTATACCCAACATTGTTCATACATATCTTCGCCAACTCAATGGATTGAGAATGATTTCGACCATGCAATTGAAGGAGGGCCTCGCTTGAGATGAAACAATGTTCAGGACCATCACGCTTGAGTCTTCAGATAGCCTAGAGAAGAAAGTTCACAAAGACACAAGGTGTGTTGTAAAGAAGTGTTGTGATGGGATGCCTGATAGTTTGCCCAAGTCAAAATGGCCTACGAAGAATGCTTGCCGTATGGCGCTGCCAGAGTTAGTTCAACTTCAGAGACAGTCGAAGGGATTGTTGAGTGCAGGATTCATTATACCTACAAAAGCTTCGTATGAAGCCCAAGTCTTTTTACGTGAAGAAGAGAATGGAAATTTTGGTTGTATGTTGATAAACGTGTCTTGAAGCAAGCTCTAAGGGAAGGCCAACTCTTAGGTTCGTGGATGTGACCCAACATGTTGAAGTTCACACTTATGCGTATGATTATGCGTTGGACAAGGTTCTCATGCAGAATGGACACCCCATCGCATCTGAGAGTCGAATGTAAAGTACCACAGAAAAGAGTTATACGGTGTTTGAAGAAGAAAGGCTTGCCATGGTACACATTTTTAGGGCTTTGAGACTATATTCACAGAGGTCTACTTATGTCGAAAATACGAACAACATTGTTACCTTCTTAAATCGACAGCCCTACCTCAAAACTAAACTCAAAATAGAAGTTTTCATAACTTGTTTGACAGAAAACACACGAGTAAAATGAAAGCTCTGTCCGTTTGAAAATGACCTATTTATAAAAACCATTGCATGGCTTTGAAATTCCACCTCTAGCTTGCATGGTTGCCTCTACCTATCTCCTGCTTGCTAAAATCTAGGTTTTTGCATGTCATGACAGCTGGATATCACTCAACTGAAGGTTCTAAACGCCTAAGACAATCCTTTATCTGTCCACCCTCCAAACCATCTTGCATAGCCCACACCTAGCTTGCATGGGTTACTAAACTGCGCCTCAACGCATAAAGGTTCTCTAGACACCTCTTGCCATCGAGCTTGTGTTCAAAATATCGAACATCTCCTTCTTTCTCCCTAACATACGTATGGTTGCATAGCTTATCCTTAGAGGTTATTTAAAATACCTTGGTCACCTAGTCTAACCTCAAAATTCCTAGTTTCCCCTTAGACTTATTTTCACCTTGCTAACCATCCTTTAGCCACTTCACATCACGCAAAAAGCCTTACCCTTGCTTTGGCAATCTACTTGACACTTAGCCAATTTTTTCGAACTTTCCTTCTTCCAAGAACAAGACATCTTATAATGACTTACCAATAATGACACACCAACAATGACACTTAGGCCACTATTGCAACTTAGAACTCTTTTTTAACCCATCTTTGAACTGCTATGTCACACTCCACCTCGAGCACTTGCATGCTTAGCCTGAGATGTGGCATAAAGCCAATCAACGTCATTTTTCTTCTTTAAACAACACTGGTTAACCCTGACTACTGATCTTTTACAATGCTAAACAACTTGAGAAAAATAAAACATACGCAGCGGAAAGTAAAACAACATAGCTAACATAAACTTCTTTACATAAACCAAAACAAGTTTAGGCTAAACGCCATTACATCTAGACTATCCTTTTTAGAACCAAATAGAAACTATATCGCAACCTCTCACGCAAGTAAATAAGAAGCAAAAAACTTCACCAAAATGTGGGATTCAATACTATGTGGTGACAAGAGTTGTAGTTGAGGAGAGGAAGGGACTCATAGAGTTCCTATGATTTTCCACTTAACGTCAAATGTATGCAAATTATTTCTTTTAAAAAAAAGAGAAAAAAAGAGAGATAAGACCCTTTTCTTGAAGTAAAATAAAGTAGTTTGAAGCCTGAACTTCTCGTGTTAAGAAATAAGAAAGATTTTCAAGTACTTAGTAGACAAAGAAAAGAAATTGGTGCTAGCAGACAAGGGAGGTGAGGAGCCATTCTGAAAGGATTAGCGCAAGTACAAGAAAAATAATATAGAGAATTTTGAAATGATGCTTGAGGACAAGCACTGTTTTAAATTTGGGGGTGTGATAACTTGTAGAAATATGAGTTATTACAACCCCTTAAGTAAAATATTGAAGGCTCATTGCATAAAAGTAGAAGATTGTATAAAGAAATAGTAGGAATCTAACTAAGATGCGAAAAGTCTACAACAAAATAATTCTATCCTTATTTTGACAAGGTTTTAACATGTCTTGTCGCAGAATGTTAGGCGAAAAAGAGCAATTGTATCACGCGAAGAAATCTCCTTAGCTTTTTGGCGCAAAGAAGCATATGTTAAGCGATCAAGTGAAAGTAGCAGACAAAAGAAACTGGTGGGAATTTCATAAAATGACAAGTAGACTAAGTTGCATAGCAGAGCGACAACTTTTTTTAGAGTTTTAATGGAGCGTCGTCATGTTGAAGGGATAAAAGCCCTATGGCAGTGGAAGATTCTACAGAATCATTGCTCAATTTAATTTGGGAATCCCAAAATACCAGTACATTGGCAAAACTTAGAATCAAAATTCTAAATAAAAACTAAGCATGCTTTTTATTTAAAAGATACAGAGAACTTACTTTCGTTAACGTCTTTGAATCTACAAACTACCTTATTGGAGACACCACCTTCGAAAATCTTCCTATCATCTGGGATGAGATTGGTTTGTGGGAACCAATTGGGATGGAAAAAAGTTTAGAGGTAGTTGAGAGAAACTCTCTTCTTTTTGCAGAGCAAAAGCCTTGACTTTTTTTCTTTGGTCAATTCTTTAAAGAAAATTGTTTTCTTCTAAATATTTATAACTCTCTTTCCTTCTTGGAATAGAAAGAGGAGTAGGAGAGAATCATGAGATTCTATTATCAAATCTACTAATTAATTAACAATTAATCAATTAGTTAAATTATATTTAAATCTCTTCAATAACTTATATATATTAATATAATTAATTAAATCATATTTAATTGATATTTCATTCAAATCTTATTTGAATGAACATCTTTCCAATATCTTATAGATTTATATTAATATAATTAATTAAATCATATTTCGTTAATATTTCATTCAAATCTTATTTGAATGAATATCTCTGAAATATCTTATAGATTTAATTAGATCAAATTTAATTAAATAAAACTAAACTATTACTTAATTCTTCAATTAATTAATATCTAAATTAAATATCTTATATTTAACTTAAATTAAATTTGAATCATATTCAAATATAAGTTTCTCTCCTACCCAATAATTTTAGTATAAATCTATTTCACATTAAATTAATATTTATACTCATTAAAATATTTTATCTCTATATAAATTTAATTTTGAATATCCAAAATTAAATTTATATAATAAAGTTTGATAAACTTTATATTATAATGTATGATACATTAAACTAATTCCTCAAGTAAGTTTGAACATTTCAAATTACAACCAATATAAATAAATCTCATTACCTTTTACGAGCTAGGAAGTGGGCCTAATGGACCTACAGATCAGAAGCTACAACGATCTGAGATTAATTGGTTAAACTCATTAATCAATATTCGTTAATTGTATGTATATTACACTAAAGACTCATAACTGAATTCTTCTCACTATAGATATATTTCTGTGTCCACGGATACAGACCAATAACAGTAAGTTAGTCTTTCACGAGTGATCGTAACACAAGTTGGGTCAATTTATCATTTTAACCCTAGGTTACCTCTAATCCTTAAATATCAGTGCTCCTCTAATGAACAGCGTGTTTATGGTCCTACCAATAAGTAGAAACCTCTCTCGTGCCATAGGGTAAGGCCCTTTTGTTCAAGACTTGGAGACACCATTTAAGGGAACACTCATCCACTTACCCTAAAGTAGAAAAATGGTAAATTCCATCTTGTGTAATTATGTTCCCAGCTCTCCACTCGGTCTTGTCCCTAAAATGATAAGTTTATTAAGTCAGCGATCTAGCCACTCTCACTCGTACAAATCAAAGGACAATCCCTCACGAAAAGGAGTTCATAATACACTCACGATTAAGACTAAGTTACCTAGGTCATCCTAGTGAAATAGAAACCTAACTAGTTAACGGAGTTACATTTAGTGATTACTATTTCGCGGTCCGATCTTATGCAAACTCATTGCATAGCATACCCTCACTCGCATGTCAATTACACGAACGCGTTGGATCATTGTGTTTGTATGAAATACAAAGTGAGTCGTGTCCATAGTGTTACCAGGATAAGGTACCCAGCCTTATCTCTATATCATAGACCTTTTAAGTTGATCTTGAACATTGATCCCTGTATGTCTCTACATACTGTTCAAGACTCATTAAACAGCTTAGAATGTTCTTTTATTGGATTTGAGGTATCAAGACAAACTAATAATAATAGCACTTTATTAATAATGGTCAATGGATTATATTTACAATCTACGAGTTTTAGGACATAAATTTCAACACATGTCAACACAAATTGTTCTGTATATAAACTTATGCACCCCTCCTCAGCGGGTGTGCACAAATGGCTGGACACGCAAGATTTTTACAATCTCTGCATTCTCCCTATCATCATATGTCAGGTGAGCCTGAGCACAAGGAGGGAGAATTTCACAACCCCACTACTATCCCCCCTTCTATCTAGGCAACATTCCAACCAAAGAGAATGATTTATCAAACTTGGAGGCATAACCATTAACTTATGTTTCCACTTGTTGAATTTATTTTTATATTATTTTGTGGTCAAAACATTAAGGTCGAAAGGCTCAAATTGTTATGTTTAAAGGCAATGCATTTCTACTACCACTCTGTCATTTTTTTATCCCTTCCACACACATCCATGATTGATTAACTATATGTAAATGAGCGATGTGCTTGATATGAAGAAAACCATATTACATGTAATACTAGTAATGTTCAGTTTAGAGTATCCCTCTTAACTTTGATCCTTCGAAAGAAGAGCAAGGATAGAGATCAGAATCATAACTTACTTTGAACTAGGCCAGTGGCGAAAATGAATACAACGATATATTTGCATCGTTGAGCAGCCTCTTAACATGCATCTCTAAGAGGATGTTGTATGTGGTAAAACATGCCGATAGGTATGGACCTTAATTAAGGGTAGGCTACTAATATTGCACACATAATGAATTGTGATTTAATGTCATTTAACCCGTGTATTTACGTCCCAAAAGGTGAGTGAGTATGGTAGTGCACTGATAGATGCTAGTCTTAATTCGAGGTTGAAGTATATAAATTGCATCGAAGTATTAAGACAACAACTAGTTTGTATAGTTATTTAATTAAGTTTCCTTCCCTATCTAGTCTAAGAGGAGATCATATTCACCTGCATCGTAACTTCATAGTCACCTTGCATCGCCAAGCACGGTAGTGTAAATAGTTAAGAAAAATTTGCATACTGCTCATACAACTTATTATTCAACTTTTACTGCATGATTTGCACGTATTCGCTGAATTAGGAGTTAAGAAATAATTTCATGTGTTCGACCCTCCACTACTTAGGTAAACCTACTGTTTTGCTTGCACTTGGGTAAGCAGTAGGAAAACTTCACTACTACAAAAACAGGCTCTCTTGACGTTTTTAAACTGTCAAGAGACAGCTCTCTTGACGGTTTTAAAAACGTCGTTGAAGCCAGCGTCAAGAAAGGCAAAGTTCTTGACGGTTGATTAAACGTCACGAATAGTGAACGTTGACGTTTTATAAACGTCAAATATACTTATGTTCATGACGTTTTAGAACCGTCAAGACTGGTATTGTTTATGACATTTTAAAACCGTCAAGAATTTTAATATTCATGACATTTTAATACTGTCAAGAATGTAATTGTTCTTGACATTTGTCAACCGTAAAAAATGCAATTGTTCATGATAGTTTAAAACCGTCAAGCTTGGAATTGTTCATGACATTTTAAAACCGTCAAGCATTTTTAATTTTTTTTTAAAAAAAAATTGTAATTGAATTATGCTGTAATGGAAAGATGATTGTCCTGTAATTGTCCAGCAACAGTTTCATAGATATTTGATATTCATCAAATATAGTTTCAAATCTCAAACATATATAAATAAAACCATTCACCATATATATTCAATTCCAAGACTTTACATAACATAATGAAATAGGCTTTACATTAGATTTCATATGGCATTACATTGCCATGAATCCAAATCAACTTACAAAGTCACAAAACATGCTAGCTATAACAATAATCAAAAGTATATACGAATGAACCCCCCCCCCCCCCCCCTTCCTCCATATGAACAATTCAAAAGAATTATCGCTAAAGTTTCTATACATAAAGTTTAAGGTCATAAAGAAGCGGCACAACAAAAAATTTCCTACTTCAGAATCACAAAATATTGGTCATAATCATATGTAAGAACCCAAAAAGTCAGCTAACTCAACTCGCACCTCGTCTAGTTCTGCCTGTGAGTATGATCTTCGTGTATCAATCTATAAACATGCAAAATAAATTAAATGAATTAACTGACTATACAAATAAACCAATTAACTCACAAAACCAATAGTTTGATATATAACATACCGCATCGGATATGACAATGCTTCCCCTAGTCACAATTTCTCTCAAATACCTCATCACGTAGTATCCACACTCAGTACTCCCGACTTGTAGTGGACACTATATAAAAGCAACAAATTTGAATAACAAAGTAATCCTAATTGCTAGTAGTCTACAAAAATATAATGACTTTAAAAGTTGATACTTGCCTTTACTGTTCGCCATAAAGTTTGTTTTCTACTTTTTTTAATGTTCTTTTGTGACTGAAACATCGCTATTGCTCTGTTTTGACAAGATAAGATTGAACAAATAGTTTAAATATTGTGTACATGCATATAAGAATCAACACTAAATGAAATACTAGATTAACTTACGTGTCAGTGACGTATCTTATAGTTGACTTCGATGTTGTCCTTAGTGAGTCGAGGTAAAATATTGTATCATCATACGCATTTATGGCCAGCAGTGCCCAATGACCCCTAATTATACAAAATATTAGTACTAGTTTTTTGCAATGCAAGTAATAAAATAACTTGACTTACCCAGGATTAAAAGGAGCAAGAACTATTTTCGTTAATCTTTGAGACCATCAATCTACTGCATAAGTTTCGAACTCGAGATTCTTGCGAGTGTCCGGCAGAGGTGAGGGATGGATCTACAAAGACGTACTGTATATTTTCCTTCGAACCAAGAACAGATGAATACAAGTACCTACAAAATATTATAAACTTGTAAACGAGATACATAAATTTAGATCTAAAGAAATGAAATTGACTTACGTCATATAGGCCACCAATGTAAATGTTTTGACCTCATTCATGTTACAAAGATCAATGATGTCCTCTCGGAGAACAGAAGTCTTTCGACTAACACCAAAAATCCCAACAGGTAGTGGAATAGTGATACTAGAATCTTTCTCCATTATCTTCTCAGCGTATCTGAGAATCAACTTCATTCCCATTGGCAAAACTGACGTCGATTCACAGACAACCTCTCTTTCCTTAGGCATTTTTATTAAGGCTCTCTCCTAATTCAAGAAAAACATTCACTTTCAATACGATATGAATATTAAGAATTTGAGTTTATTAGAGGATCGATTGCATACCTTAAAGATGTCCAACTCTACTTTTTCGTCATTTACATTTATCTCCTCCACCTCTTTCCCTTCGATTGTATCCATCAACTTACTCTTCCCTTTGATTATTTTCATCGAGTCACTCTCTTCTAAGATATTTGGCTTCGAACAGCTACCATGTCCAGATAATGGTCTAGACAAGTTTGAGTGGATATGTGCTTCTAATTCGCTTACACGCCTTCGAAGTTCTTTATTCTCAAGTATAATCTCATCCTCACGTTTAGATGTCTTTTTTACAGAATGAAAGTAATTGGTAGGAGTAACATACCCACCGACCCCACGAACACGACCGTGATGCTCTTTTGTACCCAATGCTTGGGTTAACACATCGTTAGAAGAGTGTCCTTTTTGAGACGATGAAGACGTATTCATTGAAATCTCATCCTAAAACAAAAACCAATCTACGTTATAGAAATGTGTAAACAAAACCAATCTAGTTCAAATGTTCAATATACAAAAAGTCTTACAATTTTATGGACAACTTGTTGAACGTCGTCGTTCTCATACTCCCCTTTTTTGTTAACTCGAGCCTTCTTCCACATGATGGCTCGATCCAACTCTTGTTGATTTGAACCTTCCTTTTTCTACATTTCAATTCCATAATAAGATTAGAACAACCTTTGATAAAGTTTGATAAACTTAATAAATTAGTTCTTACCATTTCCTCGATAAGATTGGCATAACCCTTCCTCGAAATCCTATGGTTATACTTGTTCTTAGATCGTCTATCTTGTTGCAGAAGTCTTTTTTCCTATTTTTCAAAAATATTGTTAGTGAGAAAGTAACACACAATCTAAACCTTACAAATATATTTGTTATTGAGAAAGTAACATACCTGAAAAGTTTCACACAATCTAGACCTTACAAATTCTGCCCAATGATGTTGATCAATGAATGAATACTTTTCTGGTGGAACTTGTAGGAGTTGTGGTTCATCCTTATGTGGCATAATATATTTTGTTGTTAGCCAACACTTAAACTGACGAAACGAAATGCCAGCAGTTTGGATAATATTTTTCCTAGATCTTGGATCAATGACGAATGCGGCCTAAATATTTAAAAGTGATTAATAAAGTATACATCATGAACATTATCAATATAAGCACATTGAAATTATATATATACCTCAACCGTACTGAATATTTTATCTTTCAGCTCTACCGGCACACTTTTCCAGGATGAATATGTGATCGGGACATGATAATGTGTCGCAGATCCTATGAAAGACTTCAACTTTGCTCCATTCTCACCAATGGGTACTCCGTCTTCATTGTACATCACCACCTTCTTCTCTCCCAAACTTCTAATGCGAGTGACATCGAACATAATAGTTGGTCCTCGTGGTCTACATATCTGCTTTGGGGTTTCATTTTCAGCACACCAGCTTTCTTCATCACTAAAGTTATCCATGTGATGTATGAATCAAAGGCTGCCAATCAAAATGAAGAAACAATTAGCATAGTATACAAGTTTTAAACAAAATTAAAAACTGATCAATTAATTGAGATGAATGAGCATAATAAACGAATGGTACTATTAGTTTGAGAACAGTAAAACTAAACCTTATAATATTATGTAGGTATCCATGTGCCTTCACAATCTGCTCGTACGTATGTTAAGATGTTGTCATCCAAGTCATTATTTAAGTCAACATCTGGCATACCATTGGGTATTCCTTCACACTGTAGTATTGTATCACCAAGTTCATCGTTGTTATATCTATCTTCAAAGTCTCTTTGTGGTGGAGTAAGCACAACTGACCATCTAACATCGCTTGGATCCTCAACATAAAAAACTTGTTTTGCTTGACTTGCTAGTATGAAGGAGTCTGACTTGTGTCCTACTCTATTCAAATCAACTAAAACATAGCCAAGTTCATCAATCCGAACACCGCCATTGTTTTGAACCCAATCACATTTAAACACAGGAACATTAAACGTATTATAATTCAGTTCCCATATCTCTTGTATGACTCCATAAAATGACATATCTCCGATGACCGGATTTTTATCTTTAGAACTAGACACTTGCATTGTTTTTGCAACTAAGCTAACTCCACTGTTTTGTACACTTCGTTCTTTATCACAAGATTGTGTGTGATAGCGACATCCATTGATTGCATAACCACTATATCTAATAACAAAAGGATGAGGGCCATGAGCAATCCATCGTAAGTTATCTGAAACTCCAGCATTTCCAACTTCAAGCTCAGTTGATACCTAACATGATAATTCTTATTTAAAATTGGACACATAACATGTGTAACTAAATTACTATGTTCAGCACTATACCTCTTCCCGTAGCCAATGTATAAAAGTTCGATTATGTTCCTCTTGAAGCCATTTTTGATTTCTAGACTTATTCCGATATTGTAGTTGCAAAGCCTTCATATGTTTTCTTTGTAGTCATCAATTCAAACATTGTAATATAGTTAGATTAAGTATATAAAAGTGAATAAAACAATCAAGAAAGCAAGAAAAACTTACTCTGTATATGGTTGGACATCGACTGTATTTTCCAAAACATATTGATGAGCTTGATGTAGAAGTTCTTGTTGAGGTTTGAAAGGAACTCCCATGGACAATGGTCTACCAATGTTTGAAGTATCTAAATGGTCTTGTGACTTGCGAGTCCCAAGTCCAATGGGATCTACTCCAGATAAGAAATCAGTACAAAATTCAACAGCTTCTTCTATTAAATAACTTTCAGCAATACAACCTTCTGGACGATATCTATTCCTCACAGAGTTTTTAATGACCTTCATGAATCTTTCAAAGGGATACATCCATCGAAGATATATAGGGCCACAAAGTTTGACTTCTCTAACTATGTGTACTGTGAGATGAATCATGATTGTGAAGAATGAAGGGGGAAAATACTTTTCAAACAAACACAATGTTACCACAATATCTTCTTCCAACTTGTCTAGTTGTTGTACGTCTAATACCTTGTTGCATACAGAATTGAAAAAGACGCACAACCTAGTTATAGCATAACGAACATGTTTCGGTAGCACTGATCTTATCGCAATGGGAAACAACTGTTGTATGAGCACATGACAATCATGAGATTTTAAACTATTAAGTTTTAAATCTGTCATTGACACAATGTTTCTAATATTGGAAGAGTAACCTTCAAGAACCTTTATTTCAGACAAAGTCTTTAAAACACATCGTTTTTCATCCTTTGTAAGAGTATAACACGCGGGCGGAATGAATATTTTCTTTTCACTGCTGATAGGGGCAAGCTCTGGTCGAAGTTTTAGATCAACTAAATCGCGTCTAGCATTCAATCCATCCTTACTTTTCCCAGGAATATCAAGAAGTGTACCTAAGATATTCATGCAAACATTTTTTTCAATGTGCATCACATCTAAACAATGTCTAACATGAAGATCCTTCCAGTATGGCAACTCAAAAAAAGAAGATAATCTATTCCAACAAATTTTGTCACTTCTGTTCATCAATCGTTTCTTATGGTTCTTCTTCCCTCTAGAAAATTCCCGATCTTTCAATTTTAAATACACATCCTCCCCAAAAAGTGGCTCTGGAATTGTATCAAGTTCTTTTTTACCATTGAATGACTTCTTTTGTCGTCGATACGGATGATTTCGTGCCAAAAATCTACGATGTCCAAGGTATGCCATTTTCTTCCCATACTTTAACCTTATAGAATTTGTATTATCTCCACAAATTGGGCATGCTTTATACCCTTTCACACAACATCCACTAAGGTTACCATATGCAGGAAAATCATTGATTGTCCACAACAAAACTGACCTTAAGTTGAATGGTTCTTCTCGATAAGCATCATAACATTCAACACCACTTTCCCATAAAAGTTTTAAATCTTCAATTAGTGGTGCTAAGTATATGCCTATGTCATCCCCTGGTTGTTTTGGTCCTGAAATTAGCATTGATAGCATCATGTACTTTCTTTTCATACACAACCATGGTGGAAGATTGTAAATAACCATCACTACCGCCAACAACTGTATTTAGAACTCATGTCACCATGAGGATTTACTCCATCGGCTGACAATGCTAAACGAAGATTTCTGGGTTCAGAACCATGTCTGGCCATTTATGAGTCTGCTGGATGTCGTAACTTACCATCATTAATTCTTTCAGTAGAATGCCAAGTCAAGTTTTCAGCACATTCAATGCTTCTGAATAGCCTTTTAAATCGTGGAATGATTGGAAAGTACCATATCACTTTAGAGGGAATTTGCTTTCTCCTTTCATTTGTATCCTTGACGTTTTTCCACCTTGATTGACCACATTCAGGACATTCAATTGCATTAGCAAATTCTTTTCTATAGAGACAAGACAACAATTATTCGGGCATGCATGAATCTTTTCGTATTCCATTCCTAATGCACCTAATGTTTTCTTTGCTTCATACAATGAATTCGGGAGCTCATTGGTAGTAGGCAGAATTTCCTTCAAAGTTTCAAGTAATTCTGAAAAACTAGTATCACTCCATCCATACCTAACTTTTAAATTATACAATTTGACTAGAGTAGACAACTTTGTGTACTTTTTGCATCCTTCGTACAATGGTTTTTCAGCATCAATAAGCAACTTCTCAAATCCAGTTGGGTCTTTTGAATACTCCTCATGAGCAACTTCAATCATTTCTTTTACACTTCCAACATCCTGATCTTCACATGTATGGATGTCAAACTTTGAAGATTCATCATAGAAGGATGAGTTAGGAAGTTCTTCCCCATGCCAAAACCAAATTTTATAACTTTCATCAATACCATTAACATACAAGTGATCTCTAACACCCTTTCTACTATGTTTTTCACAATTCCCACATT
Organism: Cucumis sativus; assembly: GCF_000004075.3. NCBI lineage: Eukaryota > Viridiplantae > Streptophyta > Magnoliopsida > Cucurbitales > Cucurbitaceae > Cucumis > Cucumis sativus. The sequence goes on from NC_026658.2 coordinate 20,078,110, forward strand.
TCAAACAAGGACAACGAATATAGGAGCTAGTTGTATTAGAAAATCCAAATTTGATGAAGTTTTCCACACCCAACTCATAATCTTTAGACAATCTACTCTTGTGCATCCAAGATTTATCCATCATTGTAAATCTAATGAGAAATAAAGTTATTGTCACTATTGATAATTAAAGTGGAAGGACAAACTTAAAAACACCTAATCTTCAACAAACTACAACAATTGATCACTGTCAAACAATTGGAAACGCAAAATAATGTCAAACTCATACAAAGAATGACTCAGAAAATCAGAAAAGTACAAGTACAAGTTTCATGCTTGGAGTAATTAACACAACAGGTCCAAATGTCGTTTCTAATGTGGTATCATTTTCAAAGATAAAGACTGATCCTATTAGCTCAGAAGATAGGCAGGGAGGTTCCTCTCCATAAATTGAAGGCTCAAACTTGCATTATAAATAAACAGTTATTAAACCAACTAAGCCGGGATGGTTCCATCAGGATTTCCTCCAGTACCGTTAATTGAATACTAGAGCAATTTGCATTATAAATAAACAGTTACTAAACCAATATTCGTTAACATCTAAAGAATGTACACAAGGGTAACACCCCAGACTTCAATTTCTTTCAATAGGTAAGATAGAAAAACAAGTGTTAATCAAATTGAAAGCAAAAGAAACACAAAAGACAACAAGGTATAAAATGTGTGTGAAACTAGATCTGAGAGGGTAAAGATAAGATTCGTATTTTCTCAATTGAAAACTCCCTTCTTCGATTATCTGTAACACAGTTTGATTACAAGTAAGTGAAATTGAAAAGAAGAAGAAAGAAGTGGATTAGGAAAAATGTTAGAGCCGAAAATTAAAATTCAATACCTTCTCAGTGTAAGCAATAACAGGAGCTTCCCTTTTACATAGAAATTGGAGACAAATGGAGTTTTCCGGTAGAACAGGTCTGAATGTGTTGCGCGTTTTCGAACAAAGAAGGTGAATAGAGGGAGCCGTGCAAGAACGATGAACAGGGACCGTAGGCTTTATCTCGTGAATGATCTCTCTAATAGAAAGAAAGGGTCTCTCTCCTCTGTGTCTATTCCTAAGTCTTTGGCAGAGGCATTATCACCGATGGCTCACGCTTCTGTACGAGTTTCGAATGGTGAACGGTGAACGGTGAACAATGAACTGAACGGTGAATGAACGAAGGGAGAACGATGAACGGTGGAAGCTTGAGAATGGTGAAAGCTTGAGAACGGTGAAAGGGGAGAACGATGAACGACGAATGCAAAAGGGGAGAAGCTTCCCTTCGAACGCGCGACAAATTAGGTTTTACAGAAGAGAAAAATGTACTTAAATGAAACGACGTCGTTTTACGATTAAATTCTTGACGTTTTTAAAACGTCAAGAATATTTAATGAATTTCTTGACGTTTTAAAAACGTCAAGCAATTTTTACAATAATCTTGACGTTTTAAAAACGTCAAGAATATTTTATAAATTTTTTGACATTTTTAAAAACGTCAAGGATTTTTTTATAAATTTCTTGACGTTTTTAAAAACGTCAAGGATTTTTTTATAAATTTCTTGATGTTTTTAAAACGTCGAGTAAAATTTTAAATTCTTGACGTTTAAGAAACGTCAAGCATGTCGAATTCATACGCTTCTTGACGTTTTAAGAACGTCAAAAAATTAATAGATATTTCTTGATGTTTTAAAAACGTCAAGGAAAAATTTATTTTACTTGACGTTTAATAAACGTCAAGAATGATGTTTCAGAAAAATTCTTGACGTTTTTTTATTAAAAATGAAATCTTTCTTGACGTTTTTCGAAAAAAAACGTCAAGAAAGGAAAACTGCAAACGTCAAGAGAGCTTGTTTTTGTAGTAGTGATTATACTCAACAAGGACTTAAGAATCACACGATGAAGAGGTACATTGTGAGTAATTTGTAAAAACTATGATCATGACCGATGATGGAAGCATGTGATACAGAGATGTACAATGAGCGTATTACGTGCAATGACTTGACTCGGTGATGTATTGCAATCATAGTATATATGAATGAACTTATTAAGTCCCAACGCTACAATCAATGACACCTGGAATCCACTTAACCGACTCCATCTCACCAAACTCCACTCAAAATGGTTAACCAAAATGTCAAAGTGTCAAGGACATGTCAAAACGCCAAGCCAAACCGCCTACTAACCTCTCTAGCCTTGTCGCAAACCTCCAAATGCATGGTCATGCTTAAAATAACCTCTAAGACCATGTCTTCTCGCCAATCTTAATGTCTCACTAACCTCTCAAGCACTCTTCTCGCCTAGCCAACAACCAAAACGCCAACCATTAGAGGTTTACTTTGTTCTTCTCGGCCACACACAAAATGCAAAGACAACCTCTAATGAGGTTATCTTCTCCTCTTTTTGTCGCCTAACAAGCTTCTTACACGCCCACACTGACCTCTATAGAGGTTTTTCTTCTTCCTTTAGCCATCTACCAAAGCCAAAACATCAACACCATTTGGACCTAACCAAATTTCCTTCTTTTCTACTTAACTTTTCGTAACTCTTAAACCACAATTACTTAGCCTTCCTCCTTTCCACCTATAAAGACACACTTATCATACACTTCTCAAGTTTACTTCCTTGTCTTTACTTCACGCAAAACAAATCCTTTTAAGCTCTTGAGAAGATCTATATTCCTTAAAGTTTGGGGTTTACATGCTATTTCAATTGAATCATAGTCTTCAACTAATCTAAATCCAACACATCCTCTTGTTTCATAGGAAGGCTTAGAAATGCTACAATTCAGGGTTTACAATTTAACCCTCTTGATAGAAAGGAGCTAAAACAATCATTCTAAAACGTTTAAACAAGGTTCAACAAGACGTTAATGCAGAAAAAAGACTTAAAAACCTTTACTAAAATATATCATGGTCTAGATTCACCGTTATTATTCTTAAAATACAATTCAATTTGTTTATAAGCTTGCAAATATTTAATCTTTGCCATCCCAATTTAACTTATTGTAATGTTCCTTTGAGATTTAAGAAAAAAAAAAAGATGTACAAAATAAAAGAAATTAAAAAAAAAAATCATTAGCAAATAGGTAGGGGAATTCACGGTGGAGGCCGACAGCAGACAGAGACGGAGATGAAGGCGGAGGGAGCTGGAGGTCGAGGTGAGGAAGGAGGAGGGAGACAACGGCGGACAAAGTATACAAGGCGTGATGAAGGAGTAGCACAAACAGGAAGGCGAAGAGAGATTGAGGGAAAGAGAGACAAAGGTGGAGGGAAGAAGGCAGCGGCAAAGGGAGACACAATTGAGCGGGAGAGGAAGCTTCAACCAAGATGAAAAGCAGCGTCAATTCTTAGAAGATGATGCATTGGAGCCCTACAAATACGAAAAATGTCCTTTTAATTTCAAAATTGCCATTTAACTATAATTGCTTAAATGCCTAGTATTAAAACTATTAATTTTTTTTATCAATTTTAAACAAAGATGTTGGATTTTAATTTTAGAGTTAGGTTATGAATTTCAAAATGGAATTCTTTTTCAAAAATATAATAAACCGGTAAAATATTTACACCATATAGAACAATTTTGAAAATGGAAAAAGCTCAAATGTCAGCCGTGTGAAATATAAAAAATGTCCTAATCAACATATGATTAATCGGTCACACACATGCGAGTAATCTTCTTCTAAATAATTGTGTACTATAGCCTAAACGATGGTTTATATTATGATACATGATCGTGTACTATAGTCTAAACGATGGTTTATATTATGATACGCAATCGTGCAACTTATTTTAAACAATTAGGAAAAATACTTCAAATTTAAACGATCAGACATAAACTATAAACGATGACAAGAAAGCTTCAAACATAAACTGACGTGTACTACAGTTTAAACGATGGTTTAGATTATGATACACGATCGTGTAGTTCATTTTTGTTGATTTTTTATTGTGGTGTATAATAATTTGATGGATAATTGGTTTATTGTTTAAATATTTAGTAAGAAGTTATTCTTTTCATTATTTTTCAATGGTATGTTATTGTATAATAATATCCATGAATATACTATTATATCCTAAATGTTCCTAATTGATCATTATTGTGGGAATAATAATAAATTAAGATCAGTATGAGTTCTAATTGATAATCATAAGATGATTATATGTATAGACATAAATTATAATCATATTTTTTTATTAGAGAATAAGAATTGGACTGACCCCTTTTGAGATTATTATATGGACATGTGTCATAAATAAGGGAAATTGCAATGGATGACTATTTTAGCAATAATAATTAAAGATATAGCAACATTTTAAAAAAAAATTGCAAATATAGCAAAACTATCACTGATAGACTTGTATCGCTGATAGACTTGTATCGCTGATAGACTTCATATGGTATATCAGTGATAGACCAATATTTGCAACATGGTCTATCAGTGATAGACTTATATCATTGATAGAATTTGACAAATTTTGCTATATTTGCAAATTTTTTAAAATTTTGATATATTTGCAAATTTTTTTAAATTGTGCTATATACTTAATTAATTTGAATTTAATTGCTAAATTTGCAACTATCCCCATAAATAATCTCAAATAATTGATTGTTTTGATCCTTAGACCTGAGATTATCATGGTGTCAAACATAAGAATTAATCTATCATAATGCAATCAAACGTTATCTTTAATCGGATAATTATAAAAGTTGTACTCGAATACGTTATGAATTATATGGTGGACAATGATTAATCAAGATGAAATTTATCCCTTTTGTTATGGAGAGATATCTATGGGCCTCTCGATTAAGCATGACTCTGGAAATGCATAGTCGTGCTATAAATAAATTAATAAGGGTATTGATGTCATTTATTATTTCAGTGTGTTTATTGATTAAGAAAGCAATTGAATTAGATAAGGTGATTTTGTCCACGCCTTATATTCAATTATAGATTCGTGTGATAAAAGAATTAAAGAAATAATTATATTGTATTATGTTGGATCACCAACTTAATTTAATATGTGTAGCCATAATATCTTGCTAGAGACCAATTAGGACTTATGGGCTATGAATTAAAACAATTTATGGTCCTATTATCATATTAAATAAACCTAACAGGTCATGCACGAAAGAATTAGATCGAATTTGTCTTTGGGTTGGGTAATCAATAAGCCCAATTGGAGAGTTAGAGGCTTATTAGGAAACGTAATTAATAAGCTCAATTGGAGAATTGAAAGTTTATTAGGAAATTCTAAGCTTATTAGGAAACCCCAAGAAACCTATAAATAAAACATTTGGCGTCTTATTTGAGACATAAGCAAAAGGAAAAAATTCTTTGTCACATAGAGAGAATAGAGAGAGTCGAAATTCTCACGCTGTGAGGTTCTAGCAAACCCAAATTCGAGGAGTCAAATCTCAGTTCATACGTGGATACTATCAGAGAACGCTAGTGATTTCGCAACGTTTTGGCGATACAAATTTGGAGGATCGTTCTTATCAGAATAGAGGCAATTCGAATTTGGAACATCAGCGTATAGAGGTTTATTCGTGATTTAATTGTTTATGCACAGTTTGTTTACGATCTAAGTTAGAGAAACAAAATTTATATTAATTATCATGCGTTTAGCCCTAGTTTGTTTTCCAACAATTTTAAACAATAGAGAAAAGGCTTCAAAATTTAAACGATTGAATAATAAACTCTAACCGATGGCGAGAAAGCTTTAGACATAAACGATCATGTAATATAATCTTCTTCTAAACGACCATGTACTACAGTCTAACTGATGGTTTAGATCATGATGTAGTCTCCCTTCACTTTTTTAGAGAAATTAGTTTTTTAAAATGTGAGAGAAAGAAAAGCATTAAAAACATCATTAAAGAAAACATTTAAGACAGCTTAAATTGAAACGAGTACAACAAGGCTTGATCAGAGATTCAACATATGTCTCCCCTATAATACATTTTAAACTTTTTAGCTTTGACAGACTTGCATATGAAAAGTGAGAAATGTCACATCCAAAGTAAGTGACATAAAAAAAAAAAAAAAACTAAATTAAGTACAAGACATAAAAATATGGTGGTTTGAGGATATTTGGACACAGTGGCAGATCCAGAAAATTTATTGACAAGGGGGCTTCGAGTTGTAACTTAGAGAAAAAATAAAAATTTGGAAAAAAAATTACATAAGACTTGAATTCTGGTTGGAGGGGTCTACCACTAAACTGTCTACAAATATTAAACATTAATTTATTTTGTTTATACATAGTATATAAAAACAATAAAGTTGAGGGGGCTCAAACCCCCCCTGGACCTATACTAAATCCACCGATGTTTGGACATGCAACCATAGACAAACAACGCCCTAGACAAGCATGCTCGTGACACATGACAGTGTCACCCACTCATAGCACCTAAACTTCATTTACATGAAATCATAGTACGAGCTTGAAGTTTAGAAATATTTGAAAAAGCATACAAACATGTCTGGTGAGTTTACTGATGAATTTATAAGATATGCTAAGTTTCTAAAATACTTAAGTTTAAAGAATGTCTTAGCAAAGCTTATTTACCCGTTAACTTCGTTCTCTCTTATGTTTGAGAACTTGAAGTTTCTAAAATACTCAAGTTTAAAGAATGTCTTAGCAAAAGCTTATTTACCCATTAACTTCTTTCTCCCTTATGTTTGAGAACTTAAACTTCCTTGGATTGATTTATGGCTCCAAAGGAAGGCTCGGCACCTACTATTTAGATTCAAGTGTAGAGATCACGTATGGAAAGAGTTATTTTAACTTGCTAAGTTTGGGATTGAAAAAGCATACTTATATACTTTTCCACTCTTGGAAAGCATGAGAACAGCATACTTATACTTTTCCACTCTTGGAAAGCATGAGATTGTTATAGCATATTTTAGCATGAAAAACTAGTTTATTATATATCTCAAGATGGACTAAAACACTGAAAATATTTTTTATGGACCAAAAATAGTACAAAATACAAAATTTAGAGGAAAAAAATGTAAAAGAGAAGGTCAAAGAAAAATAAATTAAATTAAATAAATAAAAACAACAAAAAGAAAAACACAATGCATGATTAGATTACATTACACCCATGAGGTAGAAAAATGGAGAGAGAGAGAGAAAAACATCTCACAATAAGGAATAAAGAAGGAAAAGTAAAGAAGTTCAAAATTATAATGTGTTTTTTTATGGGGGGGGGGGGGGGGGAAGAAATATATAACAAAAGGTTGATGAGATGGAGAAGAAATTTGAGATTGGTTTGTTCATAGAGATTTGGTCTTGAAGCGATAGAGGAGTTTCTTCTTCTTAGAGGTGGGATTGTCTACGGACAGCACCACCTTGCCAGGCTCAGAGATCTTGAAGGTGTTAGATATAACAGGCTGTTGATCTTGAGAGGATGAACCCACTCTTCTAGCCTTGTCTATTATGACCGTGTAGCTTCCTTCTCCACTTGGCACGAACTCCGCCCCGTAGTTCACATCCCATCCCACCACTCGAACCTCCCATGTAACAGCACACCCCTACACATTCCACATTCCACATTACAATTAAATGCACACATATAATATGCATACTCTCCCCATTTTATAAACCATATATCCTTCAAAGTATTAAATATTTCAATCTACACCTCACCTGATGTTAAATTAAATTAATTATTTATTACAGTATTTCCTCTCTATTTTTCACTGTTTCACGACCGTTAAATGAAAGAATTGGACCATTACCTAAATTTCATAAACAAACAAAATTTATATAAAAAAATACAAGTAAACAGAATATAACAAAACAAATAATTTAGTAGAAAAAGCAAAAAAAAACCCACTGCATAATTTCTTTTTTAGTTTTATGTTTTAGAAATATCTTCTTGTTTTCTCCCAATTTCCTACTAATGATTTTTCAGTTTTCCTAAACATATATACACATTTGAATTCTAGTTAGGATTTAAAAACAAAATCAAGTTATTAAAAGTTGCAATTTTTCATTTTCCAAAATATGGTTTAGATTCAAATAACAACATTATTTAAAAGTGAATAGCCCCAACATAGAAATTTAGTGGTAAAAGTTGAGTTTACAAGCTTAATTTTTTAAAAATAAATTATTATCAAACTAGACTTCACCAACACAAAACTTCCACATGTATGGATTTTGTTTTTTTTAATTTGTCATCTATATCTTTTCCAAGGAAGTTAGAGAGGATATTTAAAAAACTTGTTTTGTTGTGGGATTTGGCAATAAAACCAAAATCCAGGAAACAGTCAAAAGAAATTGAAAGATTTGGAAGTAAAATAAATATATATATATATCAAAATTGAAGGATCCAAAGTGGGATAGGATAGAAATGGAGAGAAAGGCCAAATATTCCCACTTTGGTTTTTTATTAGTTTTGTAATTACAAGAAATATGAAAGAGACAAAGTCAAAAAAACAGATGAGAAAGAGGAACAGAGAATTTCAAAGTTTCTTTAAAATAAAGAAACAGAAGACTGAGACAGACATGAGACAGAGAGACAGATATCATGGGCCTCATTTTTATCTGTCATCTCCAGAGAATCCAATGAAAATGCACATCTTTCAACACTAATATTTTCAAACACCCCTTCACTTTCTTCTTTGGCCTTTTTTTTTCTTTTTTTCTTTTTCATTTCTAGAAAAAACAAAATAACTTTACCTATTTCTTGAAATTTAAGGATAAAAGAGATGAAAAACAAAACATCTATTTTATCTAATCTTAGGTGAGTGTTGTAACTTAGACCCTTGGTTCAAGTTTAGTTAATTCCCATTCACCAACTAATTTAAACAAACAAAATCGAAGTAGAATTCTTCCTTAACTCTTAATGTCAATAACAATAAAATTTTGCACAAAAATGTTTGACCAATGATCAAATTAACCGTCCTAACATAGTCTTTGTAAAATTAGAGGACACACAAATTAGCAATTGAAATGATCACTAATCATAGAACATTATCAATGAAAATGCATTTTTTTTTTCTTAGACAAAGTTCAAAATGCAATATTTGTGTAGTTTTGGGATTGAAATTGTTATGATTCAGAGATTAAATGTCAAAATAGGATTTTTTTTCTCAAACAAAAGGGAGAGGAAATAGGAACCTGAGTGACAGGGTATTCGACAGTGTGTTTGGCTGAGGGTTTAACTGTAATTTCGGTGACGCTATCGCATGCCTCGAATTCTCCATCTTTGCTCATTCCTCCATACTTCACTGGCAGCTCTTCCGCTGTTATGTACCTGTGTAAAATAATCATTTTTCACATTTCAAATCATTTTCTTCCTTTTATTAAAGCTCCAAATTTCCAAATTTACCCCTAACACGTCTATATTGAATATATTTATTTACTTTTTATTACCATCCAAATAATATTAAGTGAAAATTCCAAAAACCACTTAGCTACTTGTAATTATACCAAACTTTCAAAATTAACTATTAACTCCAAAACCATGTTCATTTTTTTTTAATTCTAAATTATCCCTATTGAATTTATTATATAAGTTTCCAGATTCAATTTTTAATTTTCTTTAGAAGTAAATGTTTATGGGTCTATATGAAAGCCTTAGGTGTAATTACAACCACCACCTATTTAGGAGTGTTTTTTTTGCAATTAGTCTAATGTTAATTAGAATTAAAATAATCACATACCTTCAAATCTTCATTTGAGGACTTTGGACTGTCATTTTTCAATTATATTTGTTTTCCACCATCAAAATGTTTCACGATACCAATCTAACGTTTCATTTAAATCCTAATTCTCAATAATCTTGACAAATAATCTTTAATTACCTTTCAACTCGATAAATAATCTTAATTTAACAGGCTCTCAAACAGACCCATATTAGTTTACTGTTCTATTATTTCAATTTTGCTAAAAATTACCCTACAAAAACATTGGTCAAGTATCAAATCACCCACGACACGATTCTCTCATCCCAAATTGCACAATTAACAGAATTTATAAACAATACCTATAACATAAAAGTCAGCTATGGAGTGATTTAAACTTTTACCCAAAGAAGATTAGTAAACCAAATAAGGATGTACCTCAAAAGGGTATCTGCAGATTTAGAAGGTCCGGCAAACACAAACTTGCTCTTGGTTCTATGAGTTAAAAATGGACTAATCATTCTATTCACAGCCAAATACCACCATGGAACATTGATAAACACCTACACAAATTCAAAGATCATTCAATAATCACATGAATCATGTTTATATATAATCATTATAACAAACATTAAGGTTGGATTAAAGACCTGTTTTGCAACAAATTCAGGATAATTGTCTTGGAAGATCTGAAGAGCATGTTTGGTTGTTTGTCTGAGTTCCCATTTTCCCAGCCCTGGAGAGTTCTTGAGATCGTTCACTTGAACAATGGTGCAGATTCCTCCAGGATTGAAGTCCAATTTCCTAATGCTTTTCTCCAGAAACTGAATCCTCCACCGGAGAAATTTCTCCCGTTTCTCCTCATCGGAAAATGTTTTCTGGTAAAGCTCTCTGCTCTGAAATTCTCCGTAGACATTGTAACAAACTGGATGCCCTTCTTTGTCTGATCCGTGCATAAACGCTACTTTCTCCAAATCGCTCCCTAAATCTTCCTCTAACAGTTCTTCGATTTTGAAATCCTTTCTCCATTGGATCGTGTTCTTCAGCATCGTCAATGATTCTTTCACTTTGAAATCCCTTGCTCGGAGGAATTTCAGCAGAATCACGTCTGTTCTCTCGTCCGCTAGTAACGGTATTCCCCAAATTGAAACCTCCTCCGGCTCCACCGCAGCCGGCGTAGGGTTGGCCGCTTCGTTTACAGCCTCCTCTGTTGGTGTTGCAGCAGAGACAACAACAGCGACGATAGTCTCTTCAATTGCTTCGACTGTTTTTGCTCCGTCATCGTCCACAGCAGATTCAGTTTTCACTGCAACCACCTCCTTCTCCTCCGCAGGAACCGTCGTTTCGTTTGATTTTTTTACCTTCTCTCCTTCTTCTTCATTCGTTTCGGCGGTTTTATCTTCGGATTTCGGTGGCTCTTCTTTTTCATCGGAGCGCTTGGTCGCATCATCGATCAGTTCATCTGTCTTATCCACAACAACCTCAGACTGAACTGGAGCCTCTTCAACTTTAGCCGGCAATGTGGAGGGAGGGGGAGGAGGAGAAGTGAATTCGTGTTTGTTGAGGGCTTCCTGAATAAGTTGCTTAAACTCCTCCAAAGCTTTCTTCTCGGAATCGGAAAGATCGGCGACTTTAGTGCTCTCCTCCTTGAAGGAATCAACATCCGCCGATAGAATGTCATCGCCAGCGGGTTTCAAAACTTCAGACTCAGCGGCATCAGCAACCGGACCTACGGGGTTGAAAGAGTCCTTGACGGGGGGTTCGGGGAGGGGAGGAAGGTGGTTAGTAGGCTTATCGGGGAGGGGAACATGGGTGATAACGACTTCTTGGTCAGTCATGGTTGATGGAAATGGAGAAAGAAGGGAAGAAATGGGGAAAGTTAAATAAAAGGGATTTTAGAGAAGAGAGAGAGGAAAGGAAGAACTGGAAATGGGAGTGGCGGTGATAATGGCGGAGATGGAGGGATTGAGAGACGCCATTTTAAAGAGTGGGTTTGAACCGGACCGTTTGGTGTTTGTAATGATATGTAATATTCATCATTGAATTTGAAACTAAAATTAATAAAAGAAAAATATAAATAAGAAAAGGCGTGTGGGTCGTGGGGGGCGTGACCAAAAGTCTTTTGTGGGGTTTATTGAAAAGTGCATTCACGAATTATTTAAACGGCTCTATCCCTATTATTTTCATCTACTTTTTCTTTCTTTTTTTTATATATACTTCACTTTTTAAATTTTCTTTTTTCTTTTTTCTTTTTTCTTATTAAGTGCTTAAGCTCTTTTTGTTTCCTAACCAAAATTCGTCTATTTTTTTTTCTTTTTTAATCACAATTTTAGTATTTTGTTTTTAGAAATTAAGTTCATAAACACCCCTTTTATTTTTAACTTTATTTTTTTATCTTTTGTATTTTATTAATGATTTAAAAAATTAAATTAATTAAAAAATTTTGAAATTTGACGAGGACATGAAAAAAGAATACAAATTATTGTAACAAATAGAAAAAAATATGTTTAATTTTTAAAAGCTAAAAACAAAAGTAGAAAGAGTTACCAAATCTTAGTTTATATATTTTTTAAAATTATAACAACTTGGTCTATGCAGTTTAACAAGTAATAATTTAGCAAATGTATACTTTACATTTTATAATGATTTAATGAATTTTCTAATACGTGTAGATTGATAAATTACCCAAAATCAAATTTGTTTACATTACAAATATGAATGTAAAGAAATTAGATTGTTATCGACTAAAGTTGAGGGACTAAACTCCTAACCATTTGTACAAGTTTAAGAATTAAGAATGCCTTCTCAATTTACTTTCAATTGTTTAACTTTAGTTCATTTAGTTTCAATAAATCTCAAATTAGGTTAGTCGAACTTAACTTTTACATAAAGTGATCAATTTAAGATTTATTAAAAGAACATAAACTAAAATTGAGTAAATGATTTTTCTAAAAAATATAACAAACCGATAATATATTTACACTGTATATAACAATTTTAAAAAATGAAAAAGTCAATATGCTCACAGTGTGAAATACCAAAAAACCTCATTCAATAGGTGATTAATCAATCACACGTGTGCGAGTAATTTTTTTCTAAATAGTCATGAAGTCTAAACGATGATTTTAGATCATGATACACGATCATGCAATTCATTTTAAACGACGATAAGAAAAAATACTTCAAATTTAAACGATCAGATAATAAACTATAAATGATGGTGAGAAAGCTTCAGACATAAATGATTGCATAATATAATTTTCTTCTAAACGATCGTGTACTACAATTTAAATGATGTTTTAGATCATGATACACGATTGTACTAAAAAAAACTTTAAATTTGAAAGATCAAATTATAAACTATAAACGATAAATATAAAGCTTCATACATAAACAGTTTCGAAGAATAAGAAGGTAAAGAAGTATATAACTCCGTCTCGCAATATTCAAAACCAACAAGAATATATATGAAATTTAAGTAAAAAATAACGTGGCTTCGTCAGATTTTCTTATTTTTGTTACATGGATAGTAAATATTTAAATGTTTTATTAAAAAATAAACATCAAAATATACCTAATAGCTTTTTAAGAAAACTATACCAAACAAGTTTTAAAGTTTAAAAGCCGAAAGTTAACATAGTGAAGGGTTACTTTTGAAGGCAAAGGTGGAATCTCTTAAGTACCACACAGTTTGAGGTGCTACCAAACAAAAATTTTAATTTTGTAATTTGTTCCATTCATGTTTTTAAGTAAAACAAAATCAATTATTAAATTTGAATTTTTAAGCTTGAGAGAATTATTAAACGTCTATTGTTTTTATATTAATATTATTTTGATGGGTTCATTTTTTTTTTATATAATATTATTGAATAATAATCTAAATAATCATGACACAGAGGGAGGAATGAAGAAAATAAAGGAAAACTAGAGAATTGTAATACAATTTAGGTATAAAATATAATTATGATTGATGTTGTATAGCTTTAAATTTTTTAAAAATTAGCTTAGCTGTCCGTCCATCAACTCATTCTCCATTTTAATGGAAAATAATCTCCAATTGTACTTTATGTTGAAGGGTTTAAATAGAAATTTTCAAAAGTGTTTATGGATGAAATAAAAAGAAATCAAAACATTATATTATTTATAGTTAAACAGCATATGGAGATGAAAATTCAAAATTATTAATTTAAAATGGACATAAAATGCCTTAACAATGTTTTATTCTACATTCTCGCTGGCTTTGCACAACAAAATCAATGCCATTTTTATTGTTAAATATAATATTAAAAAGAACCGCTCATCAACGTTGCTTTTATATTTTTTTTATTTGCCAATATTTGGGGAAACAAAAACTCTCTCCTCAACGTTGGAATTCATTTTGCATTTTCCAATCATTCTTCAATTTTCTTCTTTTAAAAAATACTTGGGAAGGAACTTTAACATTTTTAACCGGTTCGTCCAATTTTTTTAAATTTGTAAATATAACAAAAAATAATTGATACACAAACTTGACATAATATATCATTGAACGTGTTGGAAAAAGCAAACTCTAAACTTTGGTACAACTATAATTTTTTAATGTTTGTGTAAATTTAAGTTTAAGGTTTAAACTAAATTATTATTATATTTATTCATTAAACTTTTATAGAAATAACGAATTAGTTTCTAAATTTTGATGATTTATCCCATATAAATTGTAGTGTTTATTATAAATATTAAAGTAAATATTTAATGAAAATCATATTAGTTATTTTTTAAAGTAATTATAATTAATGACTATTTTATGAATAATAATTAAGAATATCATTGATAGATTTATATGATCTATTAATGATAGATCAATATTTACAACATTACAAATTTTGCTATATTTGCAATTCTTTTAGAATATTGCTATATACACTAAATTTGTAACTATTTCTATTTTTTAATAAAAAAAACTAAATAATAAAGTAATAGAAATTGGTATCTAAATTTTGAAAGAAAAAGAAAAAGAAGAGGATTAGTTGGATAATTGAGTGGATATTAAGTGTGGGGCCCAGTAAATGAAGAATTTTATTTTTGTATTATTATTATTATTATTATTATTATTATTAAAGAAAAGGAAAGAAAAAGAAAAAGAAAGAAAAGAAAAGAAAAGAAGAAAAGTGAAGTTGTTTTTGTAGGGTGTCAAATGGAGGAGTCCACAATGTTAGTAGGGAAAAAATCATAATTGTGCGGTGCCGTTTTGCAGAAATCTTTGCCGAATCTGCCGGCACGGCATTCCCTCTTTACAATACCAATTCTCCTTTTTCTTTTTATTTATTATTCGCCGTTTGCTGTTTGCTTTTCTAAATCTATCTGGACATGGACCCAATCTCTAACGCACACACACTCACCTCATTAATCAAACCACCACATTATTTTCCTTTTCTCCTTTCTACTTTCATAACCACAACACAACCCTATCTTTTCACACTAACATTTATTAATAATAATAAACAAACTATTTACACAAAATAACACCTCACTTTCTATTTCTCTATTTTAAATTGTATTATAAAATTACATTTAAATATATTTAAACTTAACTTATAAAATCATGATTCTGCAATTTCTTTTATTATTTCAAATATTTCAGCTTGCTATATACAAATCTATTATTATAACTATTTTTAAAATAATTCGTATTAAAAACCATAAAACTTAAATTTTCACCTTGTAGAGTTCAATAATATCAAATAATTTAGGGTTTAGGTTGTTGCTAATGTTTAGCCCTAAGGTTTCAAACATACTTCACCCAATTGAATATTTTGTTGGGTTATTATTAGTAGTTAAACTAATTTAATTTAAAGTTTTAAAAAGATTGGAGAATAAATAATTTCACAGGTTTTTATGGTCCACCAAGTTTGTTCAACTATGTTAAAGTTAATTAATTACACACTTGAGTTGATCTGTAAAAAAAAATGTGTTTGGATTCTGGTGGGGCATATGTATTTGAATTGAGTTGCAATGACAATGCAACCAATTTGTAACTATCACCTCCAAAATTGAGTTGCAAGTTTGGTGGAAGTTTAGTTTTTATATTAAAATACAATGCCATGACACAATAAATTTACACTTAACGAACATGGAATAAAACAAATTGATGTAAATTATGTGTCCTAATAAAGGCTGTTATATTAAAATACAATGCAAAACAAGAAAGATGAAAACAATTTTAAAGGAGTGGAAGTTGGGCAAAACAAAAATGGAGGGGAAGTAATGGGGAATATGTACTTATTTGGGTTTGAGACTATTTGGCGTATCATTCCCTTATCCTCCTCTCCTCTCTCCACACAAAGCTCTTCCTAATCACCCTTCCTTCCATGAAGTCAATTCATGCAACAAAAATCATCAAATACCTTCTATATATTCGCCACTTACGATCCAAGTCTTCATTTAAATTTTCATAAATATAACAAAACATCAAAATATTTACGGTCCGTATAGCAAAATAAAAAAGATGATGAAGTTGGTAAAATATTTTCTTAAATTCTAGATTTGCCTTTGATATTTCGGACGATTTGTCACTTCACTTTCTTCTTCTTCTTTGCAATTTATTCTTTTCTTCTAGATTTCTTGAGCTCCTCTTCCATATTTTATTTCTTCTATTTTTATTCATCTTCTTTTTCTTTCTTTCTTTCTTTCTTCTTCTTCTCTTCTCTTTATTTCCTCCAGTTCCCCTCCTAGAATATCAAGATCGTTTAAATATCACTTTAAAGGTTTATGGTTTAGAAAATTCAAAGCATAAATCAAGAAAAAATTCTTAAAACAAATCAAAGTGTAATTCACTTGATTTCAACTATCAAAAAGTCACTTTCCATTATTACTAATTCTTGAGAAACATGTGAGAATGTCGAACAATATTGAATTGTTGTGTTGTGACGGATCACTACTTTGAAAGGAATTACGGTCGATTGTGTTGCTAATCATGTTACTGGTTGCTCTCCAAGGTTAACACAACTTTTTATTCTGAGTGCACTCGTCGGAACAAGGAGTAGAAACAAAATTGTTTGAAGCTCAGAAAACTTGGGTAACTTGAAAGCAGAGAGAATGCAGAGAAGAGGGACGAGCTAGTTCGAAGAGGAGTGAATTTGCGAGTGATTAAAATGGTGGGTGTATGCTACATTTTGTAGTAGAGGACTTCCAACTGGCAGTTGAAAATCTAAGGAAAAGAATGGAGGAGAGTGACTCGCAAAACTGTGAAGCACATTGGGACGAAGAATGAAAGTTCTGTGAAGGAAAAATGGGAGAACGAGAATGACTGGTGATTGCGCCAGAGTAAGACATGTGGCGGCAACAAAACAAAAGAAAGACATTGGGAATCAATCTGAAAATTATTCTGATAGGTAATAAAAATTACATCCTTATTCGTGCAAGTGCTCCCATAGGTCTGACTGAACAAACTGTCGCGGCAGCATGCGCGTGTAGTGACAAGATTATGTTATCACCACCAACACACTTTGTATTTTCCTTTCATTTTTTTGGTATCTATACTCCCTCCCCTCTAAAACTATTAATGTGGGACAAGAAAATTCAATTTTGCTTATGGCCCAAGGCTCACATGTCATTTCTAACACTACTACTAAGAACGGAAAGATCTTTTGAGACTTATCATACTTGTCACAAGGATAAACGATCACTTACCTAGTTAACACGATCCTTTAGCAAGGTCAACATCATCATTTAGATTTGATGCCCTATTTCCATCATTTAAAAAGAACTACACAATCGAGTGGATATGATCTAAAAGATTGCTTACTTAGTCAACACGGTCGTTTAGATTTGAAGCTATTTTTCATCTTTTAAAAAGAACTATATGATCGTGTAGGTATGATCTAAATGATACTTACCATAGTTAACACAATTATTTAGATTTGAAACATTTTTTTCATCGTTAAAAAAAACTACACGATCGTGTTGATATTACCTACACGATCGTGTATCATTTCCTACAAAATTGTGTGCTGACTAGAGCATTTTTTGTATTTTCCATTTTGGGTCTGTGAGCTTTTTCTGTTTTCAAAATTGTTTTATATAGTGTAAATATTTTTCCGGTTTGTTATATTTTTTTAAAAAAATCCCTAAATCAAATTCCTCCAAAAATTTAAAATAAAGTCTAAAAATAAAATAAAAACATTCAAACACATTATTTCATGTTGAATGAAAAATTTTAGTAACCAAAATTTATATTACTATTTTATTCCCATATTGCTAGCCTCTTTAAGTACCATACTTTCATCTATGGGTTTGGACCTAAAGGGGTACCCATGTTTTAGAAGGGGAGAGGAGATAGGCAAAAGAAGATTTATCGATATATCCACACTTGCGTACTGTCGCTGTCAAGGAATAAAATAATAATATAATATATTTTTTCCAAAACTATTTTTTTATTTGAACTTTTTCAAAATCGAAACTGTTTCAAATTGAATGAAAAAATCAATCAGTGATTTTCTTTCGTCATTAATTTTATGGCCATTGAAGCCTCTCTCCCCGCTCACTATATATATGGGCCTCATTCTTCTCTCAAATATACAACAAGCACAAGACGATTTCTTTCTCTCCAAAGTTCTCTCCCATCTCTCTCCACACACAAACCCTATCTCGATCAAAATATCTTTTTTTAGTATACCAAGCCTAAGAGTGTCTAACTGAGTGTTGATATTTTGATCAATTTTTGGTGCAGTTCTGACTGATGAAACATGACTCCTTTATCTTGGGGACAACAAGGCGATACAAATTTGTTTGCACAAAAGAGCATATATGCGAAACGTCTTAAAGAAAGTGAGATCCACGACTCAGCCTTTTATTCTAACTTTTTTTTTTTGTAGTAGGCATTTTGTCCAGGCGAGTTGATCATTAGGCAATTTGACCAGTAGGTGATAACTTGTAGAAATAAAAGTTATTATAGTCTTTTAGGTAGAATAATGGAACTAAAAAAAGTAGTAAATGTGTCAAAACGAGCAACTTTTATTGTAAATTCATAAATATTAGAAAAATAAACTTTACATAAGTATCCATGACTGTTTCACCATGTTTTTAGTGTTTTAACGCAAGATTATGAATAAAGGAAGAAGCTAGTGAATTGCAGAGGAAATCGTGCAAAAGGCTACGGGAGAAGAACCCGTCTAACAATTACAATTTCTAGGCGAGGAATTACGTCATTGAGCGAGGAAGATTCACTAGAAGACAAGAATGGTAGTTGAAGTTGACGTGACTTGACAAGGCTGCAATCGGTGCTGACATGCTTAGAAAAATAAAAAAAAATTCACAAAAAGTTGTCTATAAAAGAACTCATTTCCTACCTAGCAAAGTGGCCGACTTTGAGAAAAGTCAGACATGTGTATGGATCAGTCCAAATCCTCTAGAGTGGCAAAAAGGTTTGGTTAGTTTTTGAGTGAAAGCTTAGAGTCAGAATATAGAAGATTCCATTCTTTTTCCTTTCCCTTAACTTGTAATGTTCATTTCTTTTACTTTCCATTTTTATTCTTCTTTGCAATGTATATGTTCATATTGTACAGTGACCTAAAACCTACATTCTTTAATGCATTGCATGTTTATACCTTTTCAATCCAATATTCCTTTACTATTCATTCGTCAATGTGTTATCTGTAATTTATATCTGTGATAACTTCTTGATAAGAAGCTTAGCTTATAAAGCTTATCGCGTTAGTTGAGCTATAATCATCTCTTGGCCAGTGTATATCACCAAGTGAAGGGATAAAAGCCCTAGACAACAGAAGATTTTACAGAACCATTTCTCAATTTAAAATTGGAAATCCCAAAATACCAATATATTGGCAAAAAAATAATTAAGAAACTAATTTTCTTATTAAGCATGTTTTAATAAAGTATAGATTAGAGAGAAAAACTTATGTATTTTGACGTGTTTGAATCTATTAAGTCTCTAAATTTAGGGACACCACTCGTCGGAGACCTTCCAATGAGATTGGTTTGTGGGAATCAATTGGGATGAGAAAAGTTTTAAAAAGAAAACTATTTTTGCAGAGAGCAAAAATATTGACTATTTCTTAATTAAGAAAAACTGTTTTTCTTTTGCATATTTATAACTCCCTTTCTTTCAAGGAGTAGGAGAGAACCATGTGATTCTATTAATTTAAAAATATTAAATTAATAGAAATTTTAAATAAACTAATTAATAATTAATTATATTATATTTAATTAATATTTCATTTAAATCATATTAACGAATATCTCTATGAAATCTTATAGTCTTAAATTAATTTAATAAAATCAATTTAAGCTAAACTATTAATTAACTCTCCAACAATTAATAATTAAATTAAATATATTTTATTTAACTTAAATTAAATTTGAATCATATTCAAATATAAATTTCTCTAACAACCAATACTTTTAATATGAATCTAATTCACATTAAATTAATATTTGAACTCATTCAAACGTTTATCTCTCGTAAATTAATTTTGAATCATATTCAAATTTAAATTTCTATAATAAAGTTTGATTAAAATATAAACTTTATATTATAATGTATCACCATACGTTATACTAATTTTCAAATTCAACTTGAACATCTTAAATTACAAGCAACATATATAAATCTCTTTACCCTTTACGAGCTAGGAATGAGACCTAATGGACCTACATATTGGAAGCTACAACGATATGAGATTAATTGGCTAAATTCATTAACCACATTAATCAATATTCGTTAACTGTGTGCACTCCAATAAAGACTCATAGTTGAACTCTTCTAACTGTAGATATATTTCTATGTCTACGAATATAGACCAATAACAATAAGTTAGTCCTTCATGAGTGATTGTAACACCAGCTGAATCAAATTACCGTTTTACCCCTAGGTTACCTCTAGTCCTTAAATATCAATGTTCCTCTAATGAACAACATTTTTATGATCCAACCAATAAACAGAAACCTCTCTCGTGTCATAGAGAGGGCAGGGCTCTTTGTTCAAATCCTAGATACACATCATTTAAGGGAGCACCCATCTACTTACTTTAAAGTCGGGAAAGAGTGAATTTCATCTTGTGTAATTATGTTCCTAACTCCCCACTCGGTCTTGCCTTCAAAATGATAAGCATATTAAGTCGACAATCTAGCCACTCTCACCAGTACAAATCAAAGGACAATCCCTCGTGAACATGAGTTCATAATACACTCCGGATTAAAACTAAGTTACCTAAGTCATCCTAATGAAATAGAAAACTAACTAGTTAATGGAGTTACATCCAATGGTTACTATTTTGTGGTCCGATCTTATGTAAAATCATTGCATAGGATACCCTCACTCACATATCACCTACATGAATGCGTTGGATCATTGTGTTTGTATCAAATATAAAGTGAGTTGTATCCATAATGTTACCAGGATAAGGTACCCAACCTTATTCTTATACTATAAACTCTTTAAGATGATCTTAAATATTGATCCTTGTATGTCTTTACATACTATTCAAAACTCATCAAACAACTTATGATGTTAATTTATTGGATTTGGGTTATTAAGACAAAACTAATAGTATAATCAATAACATTTATTGAAATTATAATAATAACACTTTATTAATAACAATCAATGGATTATTTACAATCTATGAGTTTTAGGACATAAATCCTAATACAACTACTCGAGAGAGTAAGTAGCAAGGATATGACTAACGCACACAATGAGAAGTTTGGAGACAAACTCCACTTTTGACGAGATAAATTCCATCACTTGTGTCTTTAAAGAAGAACAAGTGTGGGTACATGGCGTCGAGAGGTTTTCACTCTTAAAAGAGAAGTTCTATAAGTATTGTAAGTGAACCCTTCTAGATAGATCTCACTTAACTAAGCTCTATCATTTGCATCCCTCGAGGCGAGCAAGTGTGGCATTCAAGGGACTGAGAGGTGCTCGCCTTGATCATAAGCTAGTTGATTGATCCCTATCACATCAAGTTTGCCGCATGGCTTAATCGCCTAGTCACAGAGATGTAAGACCCAGACCTAATGAAAGAGTTAAGAAGTAAAATTTTGACTAAAGTATTCTAATTTAGGCGTTCTGGAAAGAAGGTGATGTTTAAGGTAGTTCGTGAGGAAGACTTTTGAAGTATAAGTATAAACTACATGATAAGGATACTTCACGAGAAGAAAGGTCTGGCGAGAAGAAGTGAGGAAACATCTTAGAAATTTCTTAAAGTATTTTAATAGGACACATGTAGTGTCTAAGTTAAACATGTTTAAGATTAAAATTTAAGCTTACACGTGAAAAGTTATAAGCAAGAGCTGGCGAACTAACATGAGTTTAGACATGACTAAGCTGGTTTAAGAGTAGTATAAATAGATAACCTCAGTCATTTGTAAGAGTGGTTACTCTGCTGTTTTGATGAGGAAAAGTTTAAGTGTGAAGTGTTGTCGAAATACCTACACAAGAAGAAGAAAGAATGAGCATTTCAGGATTTAAGGCTAAGTGTTGTGAGTGTGTTTTCTCTTAATGTTTATGAGTGCTTTCTTTAAAAATGTTTATGTTAAAAGATTTCCTTATAAGTTCTTGAAATGATGCTTTTAAATTATGAAAGTTTCCAAAAAAGAGATTTATATGAAAAGCTTATTTTTTTGTAAAGTTGGATTTGATTAAGAAATGAATTTCAAATCATTGGTTGCTTCCTGTCAATGAGCTAACTTTTAGTTGCACATAAAGAGTTAAAGTCACCATGGGGTGTACATGGCTACATGGTGATAAGAAGCTGACTTATTGGTTGAAAGAAGTGTATAAAGCTTAGCAGCTTGAGTAACAAGGACAAATTTGTATACCCTTAGATGTTGTAGTTACAATAGCCTAAACGCAAAATTATGTGACCTAGCGTACAGGATGATTCGGGATCCTTGGTGAAATGAATGTTTGGTAATTAATGTGTGTTATGCGAATGAAATGTTTATGTATAAAATTGATATGTTTGGTGAAATGATATTTCGAAAAGGTATTCCAAAAAGGTTTTCATAAAACCTCACTACGTCAATAAACTTATGTTTTCAAATTCCATCTTCCAAGAATCAAGCATTAAGGCCAAGTAGAAAGGAAGGAAAGGGCTGCTTGCTGGGCGAGAAGGTTGTTAGGCCTTTAAGTTTAAATTTAAAGTTTAAGTTATGTTGTTGTAAATTGTACTAAGTGCAGGACATCTTGTTATTTTAACAAAGGTTTAAGTTGGTTATCTTATTTGTGTTAAGTTATTTGTATCGCCTAAGGTTTAATGATTAAATTTAAGTTTAAGAGACTAGGTGATTAAGCAAAGTTAAGGACCTCAAGAATGAGTGTCTTTGGCATTTAACCACGTCAAGGATACTCAAGTTGCACCTCGTCTTGCATGGCAAGCAAGGTTGTTGTGCGGGGCGGGGTGTGACAAGCCTTCCTTCGCTATTTCTTAACACAAGTTAGTTCGCATTTCCATCTCGCCACCATCCTTATCCCCTTTTGGAGAGTCTCTAGTGGAGATAGTAGTTATAGCTTAGTCACACATTTACTTCATACATTCTAAATAGTGATTTTATACTGCTTTGATAAAGAGTAAGCTTTAGGACTAAGATTTAATATCAATTTCCTGTGTTCGACCCTGGATTATCAAAGAAACTTATTCTTTCGTTTATACTTGGACAAACAATAGGAAAACTTGTACACAACAAGGACTTGGTAATTACACGGTAATGAGAAACATAGTGAGCATCTCGCATGCAATGATCGTGACCAATGACACACTGCATAAAATTAGATAAGACATACACAACACTATCCCCTAAGTCCAAATCGAATCCCACCAAGTTTTTGACACCGTTGTCGAGGAATTGATTTTTCAAACTTAAAAATTATACAAAGTAAATTACACACGTGTGGTCGACTAATCATGTGTTGACTAAGGCATTTTTGTCATTTTTCATTGTGGGCTCGTGAGCTTTTTTTTCAGATTTTAGATTTTGTTCTATACAATGTAAATATTTTATCGGTTTGTTATATTTTTGAAAAAAATCATAAAGAATAAAGTTTAAAAATAAATTTACAAAGAAAAGAAATAATAAATAAAAGGATAAACAACAATATGTAAAACATGTATAAATAAATAAAAGAGAGAGACTTCAAAACAATAAGAAAATAATCGTAAGAGAGATAAATGGGAAAATAAGAAAACCAATAACTAAAAGAAAGAAAAAAAATGTTGAAATCCAAAACATGAAACTCTATTGGGAAATTACAAAAAAAAAATATGACAAAATTTTGGGGCTCAAAGTGTTTTGGGATGGTTTTTGAAAATGTAGAGTTTTAGGACAAATAAGGTGATGAAATATCCAAATTACCCTCAACAAAAAGAATGCTAAAAAGGTAGGTGTGAAATAATTGCCAGATAAAACATTAGAGCCTAATAAACTTACTAAACATTCATAGAATCACTCTAAATGGTTTAAAAAGGGTAGCAATTTCATTTTGAAACTCCTAGTGAAATTTTGAAAGGTGCAAGATAGGTGCGAGAAGCGTGCGTGATAAAACCTAAGAACCTAATAAACTTACTAAACATGCCTATAATCATGGGCGGATCTATTAAGGGGCCAGAGGGATATGTGTCCCCTCACACATTCTCAGTTTTTGTATTTTAATATTAGTTTTGAAGTGTCAAATTACAATATATCTTAAAAAATGTATTTTTTTATTATTATATTCTGTCTTTGGTGAAGTGGGCGTGCCTCATTTTGAAATCTCAAGATCTTGAGTTCAAAATGATTTGAGAACCATGAAAAGCAACATATTCTAACAAAACGTTCAAATCACTTTATTACAAAATAAAAAGAACAAAACTAAGGAAAAGGAAAGTCTTCAAGTTCCAAAAGTCTTCAAGTAAAAAGAACAAAACCAAGGAGAAGGAAAGTCCTCAAGTTGCATATTCATGACTTCTATCCTCACATGAAATCAAGGAAAAGACCATCTTCCACCTGCATTAAAACAAGAAACTTGTTTTATACTGTGGTCTTGCAAACAACTCAAAGCATAAAACTCTGAACTCACCTGCACTAGTTGAAAATTTAAAGTAAAACTAATGATCATGATATCACGTCGAGAGTTGAGACACTAAGCACAATCACTTCCACTTATATCTCTAGTACACTATATTTAAAATTTTATTCTTTTCTATCTTTTTTTTTGGCAAAAGACATAAATTTTGGACACCCCCAGTTAACATAAAAGACTTGGCTATTGATAATGCATTATATTTATATACTGTACACCCTTATAATGCATTATATTTCTCCCCCTCAAAAACATTGTTTAACAAGAAAATAATAGGGGTCTATTAATCCACGAAACCGTGCTCCAATAAAGGCATGAGAAACCAAACAAAATATAAAAAAGCTTAAAGGGTCTCTTTCCCTAAACATAAAAATTGATAATTATACAAGACAACATCCAATGTCATTCAACCATTCAATGAAAATGCACAATAACAAAGGCAATACAATCAAAACAATCGCTAAACAGAGAGTGCGTGGTTATAAAAAATATACAGAATGGGACGAAAACTGTCACAAATTTCACCATGTATCTAATCCAATCGAGGGCTCCACTACACACTGCTAGCCATTCCACCAAAGACAGGTCATGTTTCTCACAATATCAAACTAAAAAATAACAAAAGACTCAAAAGTTGTTCTTGCTTAGTAGTTTTTTTTCAAGCATTAAGGAAACGTGCTTTCTTAATTTAATCATTGATAAAAATAGAAAGGAGGAGTCATCACACTACAGGCAATTGGAATGAATGTAAAACGTTGAGTGCAAGAAGAAAGATTAAATGGGTTCTAAACAATTTCTCATAGATATTACTACCTACAGAATTCAACTTTTTTGTTTGGCAGATAGGGTTTTGAGCAATGAAGACAAAATTTAACAAAAGCAAGAAAAATAACAAGAAAGTAGATGAATATGTGAAAATGATAATGAACTTCAGGAATGAGACACTAATACTACAATATAAACACTCAATCAGAGAATCAAACAAAAAACATAAACTCTTATCAAACAGTACGAAAACTCGATCAAAATTAGCTATGATATCGCAAAAGAGATTGAGAGAAAGGGAGTTTGAAAGAGATTAGAGAGATTGTGAGTCTCTCTACTTTTGACATATTTTTGATAATTTCCCAACTCTCTTGTTGTTTGTTGTTTGAAGTGTGAGACAAAAGTCGTACCAAACACCTTTTAACTAGTTAGAGTTTTTGTTGGATGTTGAATTCTTGACATTGTAGGGAGTTTTTGGAGAAGCAGGGAGATTTAGAGGATTGTTAAAAGAGAAAACAAAATGAATTTGCAGATGTTTTGGTTTTTTCTAAGAAGATGAAGGGAAACAGAAGATGAGGATTATATACGTAGCCATGCTTCTCCTCTGACTAACTGAGTAGCCGGGGTCGCGTCCCTTCCCTGTTTTCACCGACTCACCGATTCACCACTTCATTCCGTAGGACTAAAGCCATCTCGTTTTTTTTTTTTAAGCTTTTGAAGGGTTTGCTTTGGATTCACTTTCTAACTATACTCGATTTGGAATGCGGTCAAATCTACGGAATCCAATCACTGGTGCTGAAAAGACATGACGTTCCAGATGAATACAAGTCCAGCCACCCGAAATACCATTGCTTCTTTTAACGAATTCCACGAAGCAAATGTAATAGAAAACTTCATTTGGTTACTCACTCATACTTGAGCTTTCACCATGACCACTGCAAATGCATCATTTTTCCTCTCTTCTCCATAACTTTCGACAATTTCTGAAAACATGTATTGCCCACAGAGACCTTCGTACTGGAAAGTCCCTCCATGCTTTGTATATCAAGTCCTTCGTCCCCACATCCACCTACCTCTCAAACCACTTCCTTCTTCTTTACTCCAAATGCCGTCGCCTTTCCGCTGCTCGTCGGGTCTTCGATCACACCCACGATTGCAACGTCTTTTCCTTCAACACCCTTATTTCTGCCTACGCCAAGGAATCGTATGTTGAAGTTGCACACCAACTGTTTGATGAAATGCCCCAACCAGACTCTGTTTCCTATAATACTCTCATTGCTGCATATGCGCGACGTGGGGACACTCAGCCTGCTTTTCAGTTGTTTCTTGAGATGAGAGAGGCTTTTCTTGACATGGACGGGTTCACTCTTTCTGGTATAATTACTGCTTGTGGTATTAATGTTGGTTTGATAAGGCAGTTGCATGCATTGAGTGTTGTGACTGGGTTAGATTCTTACGTGTCTGTTGGTAATGCACTCATTACATCTTACAGCAAAAATGGATTTTTGAAGGAGGCCCGCCGGATTTTTCATTGGTTGAGTGAAGATAGAGATGAAGTATCGTGGAATTCGATGGTTGTAGCATATATGCAACATCGTGAGGGCTCTAAGGCTCTAGAATTGTACTTGGAGATGACTGTTAGGGGCTTGATCGTTGACATTTTTACTTTAGCAAGCGTTTTGACAGCGTTTACAAATGTACAGGACTTATTAGGCGGGCTCCAGTTTCACGCCAAATTGATAAAGTCTGGTTACCATCAGAATAGTCATGTGGGCAGTGGTTTGATTGATTTGTACTCAAAATGTGGTGGCTGTATGCTGGATTGTAGAAAAGTTTTTGATGAGATAAGTAACCCGGACTTGGTCCTTTGGAATACAATGATTTCAGGATACTCCCTTTATGAGGACTTATCCGATGAAGCTCTTGAATGTTTTCGGCAACTACAAGTTGTTGGCCACCGGCCTGATGATTGCAGCCTCGTTTGCGTAATAAGTGCTTGTTCAAATATGTCGTCGCCCTCTCAAGGTAGACAAGTTCATGGATTAGCTTTGAAATTGGACATCCCTTCCAATAGAATATCAGTGAATAATGCTCTAATTGCTATGTACTCAAAATGTGGAAATCTAAGGGACGCAAAAACGTTGTTTGATACAATGCCGGAGCATAATACAGTATCATATAATTCAATGATTGCAGGCTATGCACAACATGGGATGGGTTTTCAGTCGCTTCATCTTTTTCAGAGGATGCTAGAGATGGGCTTTACCCCTACAAACATAACGTTTATTTCAGTACTTGCCGCCTGTGCACACACCGGAAGAGTCGAAGATGGTAAGATTTACTTCAATATGATGAAGCAGAAGTTTGGCATTGAACCCGAAGCAGGGCACTTCTCATGCATGATAGACCTTTTGGGTCGAGCAGGCAAGTTGAGTGAGGCTGAGCGGCTGATTGAGACGATCCCATTTGACCCTGGCTTCTTTTTTTGGTCTGCATTACTTGGGGCCTGTCGAATACATGGGAACGTGGAGCTAGCTATCAAAGCAGCAAACCGTTTGCTTCAGCTGGATCCTTTAAACGCGGCACCTTATGTCATGTTGGCAAATATCTATTCTGACAATGGGAGATTGCAGGATGCTGCAAGTGTAAGAAAACTTATGCGAGACCGAGGCGTGAAGAAGAAACCTGGTTGTAGCTGGATTGAAGTAAACAGGAGAATACATATTTTTGTGGCGGAAGATACTTTCCACCCAATGATAAAGAAGATTCAGGAATACCTGGAGGAGATGATGAGAAAGATAAAGAAAGTGGGATATACTCCGGAAGTGAGGTCAGCATTGGTAGGGGGCGATGATAGAGTATGGCAAAGAGAGGAGGAGTTAAGGTTAGGACATCATAGTGAGAAGTTAGCTGTTTCATTTGGTCTCATGTCTACTAGAGAAGGTGAGCCAATACTGGTATTTAAAAATCTAAGGATATGCGTAGATTGTCACAATGCAATCAAGTATATCTCTGAGGTTGTCAAGAGGGAAATTACTGTTAGAGATTCCCACAGATTTCACTGCTTCAAGGACGGGCAATGCTCTTGTGGTGGTTATTGGTGAGTTTTTTTTTTCTTTTCTTTTTTTTTCTAAATGGTATGGCCACTGCTTCTTTTTCACTCAAACAGATTGATAGAAAAAGGGATAAATATTTGTTTTTCTGTAAGGCTGATGCATTCGTATGAGGCAATTTTCTCTTCTTTTTCTTTTTTCTTTTTTATGTTTGAGTGAAACAATAAGATCTTTTTGTTCTTTTTTTGCATTTATCATTTAATACTTCTCCATGCTAGATGGTTATGTATGTCAAAAGCTGATTAGGTGCTTCATCGTAATAGAACCGGGGAGCCTATCCAGTATACTTTTTACACCAAAATGGCTGCTTCATCCTCCCTTGTACACTCTAACCAACTCAATATCTAATTACTAAAATCTCTTTTATATATCTACCAAGTGTTCAAAGTCTTAAATAACCATATCTTCTTCTCATTATTTATTTATTTACTTCATGTGTCGTGGATCTGACTAATTATGCATAACATTAGATTAATGTTAAGCAGTGACTTTTGTGCTATGATATAAAATGTTTTATTTAGACTTGGTTTATTTTTATTTTGAACTACAGTTATCTTTTTACAAATATTGGTCGCTTGATATTTTTTCAATTCTAAACCTTAAAATAACATGGTACTACTTGGTATCAAATTTATTCTCTGATAATAATTTTAAATATTATATATGTCAAATCGAAATTAACTTTCTTTAAATAAAATATTTTGATGAAAAGTTAAATTTGAATCAATTCATTGGATTAGAGGCAGATACAAGTTTCAGCTTTATTTTTAATATGTTTTGGAGTGATTTTAAATGGTCAATCTCAAATAATTGTGAAGCATGCACTTAATCATTTAAAATTAATTTAACATCTAAACTTTATACTTTTCATCTCGTTAAACTATTTTGAATCATTTAAAACATATATTTTATAATGGTTTATAAAATATTTTAATGATTTTAAAGTCATTTTCAAACGTGATCTACATAAATTAACAAAGTCATATTTAGGAGTAATTTAAATTACTAAAATCAATTGATATTTTCAAGATCACACTTATTTATTATTATAAGTTTGGAATCAATTTTAATTGGTTGAAAATCACATTTAAACATGTATCGTCAAATACTAAATTGATACATCATTAAAAGCGTGATAAGTTTTGAACATTTGAAAATATAGAAAACAAACATAACTTATTAGGCAAAAAAGAAAAAAAAACAAAAAAAAAAAAACAAAACAAAAGAATATGCAAATGAAAGAAGGTTTATTTCAAAGCTTATCAATAACAAACCAAATCACATCAACGGTGTAAGTTTATTAGCTATATAGACTTTGAGTGTTAATATGAGTTTATTTATAACAGTGTTTATGATCATATTTACACTTTTTTTTTAAATATTGCTATACTTTCAATTGTTGTTTCAAAGGGGTATTTGTTACTTTTTTTTAGAGGTATTTGTTACTTTTTTAGATTCACTAAACAACTAATGGTTAAGATTTTTTCTTTTTTTTTGCAATAGCTTTGTAAAATATAATAACAATAATTTAAAGCATTAACTTTTTAATTGTAAAATTGGTGTCAACTCATTAATTTTGTTTTCGTTTAAAATTAAAATTATTATTATTTCTACTACTACTACAAAAGTGTAGTAAGCAAGCACAACTTTTGAAATTAGAAAAAGAATATCCATTGCTCAAAACTCTTTGTCTTCACTTCACTTGTTGTATAACAAAATTGAAGATTTAGAGTGTTTGTTCCAACCATTTTGAAAGTGGGAATAGGAAAGTATGAAGGTATATAACTTCCATTTTTGATTGGTCAAACAGGTTCGTAGTCTCGTAGATATCACTACTAAAAAGCATTAATTTTATACCTTATCAACTTCTTAATTAAACAGTAATTCACAACTCCTCAAACTTTATAACTTTTTACTAATGTCGTTTGGTTGAAGAGATTTCTGCATGTAATTCTTATGCTTGTTTTTCAACTTTCAGTTTGTTCGGTATATCAATATTTTTCTTATAGTATTAAGTAGTACTTTAGCATTATTTATTAACATTTATTTTTAAAAATAATTCAGCATTCTTTATTAGTATATGTGGTAGTTGCAAATATAACAATTAAATTTAAAACAATTAAGTTTATAACAATATTTTTAAAAAAACTGTAAATATAGTAAAAACTATCACTGATAGACTATGTAGCAAATATTGATTTATCAGTGATAAACCATAAGAGTCTATCAACGATAAAAGTTTATCACATAGAGTCTTTGCTATATTTTCATTTTTAAAAAAATATTGTTACATATTTAATAATAATTATTCTAAAAGTTGTACTAATTTTAATTATCCTTAATATATGATGTATTTTATTTTTCTATAATATATTGTTTATTAAAACACATTTTCTTATATTATTTAATTAAAATTGAACTTGATAATGTTAGAAATTAATTAATAATAAAACTATTTAGATACTAGATTATAACTAGTTGATGTTAATTAAATATATTAACCGGTTCATTTTAATTACAAATTAAGGATATTTTTAAGAATAACAAATTTTAGAAAGTATTTATAATATATAGTAAAAATTTTAAATTCTATCACTCAGATAATCATTGATACGCTACATTGGTAGGAGTCTATCAGTACTACAACTATAAACATTTTAATTTATTTTTCTATTTTAAAAAATATCACTATAAATTACTCTATTTTAAAAATATTTATAACTAAAATTGCTGTATACATTGAACGATATTTATTATAAATTAAAAGTTTATTAGATTTTCATACTTAATTTCATAATTTAAATACAAAAACAATTTAAAAAAAAAAGAAAAAACCCGGGTAACTTTTTCCATGCAAACATAGTCATCTCTTGATATTTCACTTTTATGTTAGTTGATTATGTAGAAGAACGTAGAAACATAATTGAAAGTTTAGAAATATAACAACTTAAAGTATATTTTTAAATATAGCAAAATGAACCAAAATATTTACAAAATTTTAGATCCATCGATATTGATAGAAGTCTGTCAGTAAAGTCTACTAATGTCTTTTCATTGGTAGAGTATGAAATTTTGCTATATTTTATAAATATTTTGAACAATTTTGTTATTTATAATAATTTATCTATAATTAATTATTTAAATTAAAGTTTAGTTATTTATTGTATAGAAAAAGTTTAGGATGCTCTTAAACTTCGACGACAAACTTATTAGACACAAAATTGAAACTTTAAGTATGTAATAGACGTAACATGTAAAGTTGAAGAATGATATGGAATAAATTGTAAAAGGAAGAATAAAAAAAAAATCTTAATATAATTAAAAAGTTAGAAAATTTAGAAGTATGAAATGAATATTGTTAAAGTTGAAGAATTGACTTATGAGAGAGGAAGTGAAAATTTAAGATAATTTTTGAAAGTGGAAGAGAACCATATGAAATAGAGTGTAAAAGGAGAGAAAAGAATAATAATTAAAAAAGATAATTAAGGCAAAGAAAAAGAAAAAGAAAAAGAAAAAGAAAGTAGGGATATAAAAGTAATAAAGATAATGATTTGAAGGAAAAGAAATTGGGGAAAGAAAGGTGTGGGGATGGGAAGAGTACGTTTTTGGATGCTCTCATTCTTATTCTTCTTATCATTATATTTATTGCCTCTTAAGTCTTACCTCCCAACGTTCATTCAAACCCGTGGCCTCCACAATTCCAACCTTTCTATTTCTAATCTCATCTAATTCTCATCATTTCTCTTTCATTGTATCTCCCAAATTTTAATTTTGGACTAGTTTACTAAGCCACTCTTCATAGATGAACTTGCCCTCGTCATGTTTTATTTCGTAGAAGTGTCATTGCTTTGAAAGTAAGAATGACATGACTTTAGTGCTAAATCCCAAGAAATCAATTGCTCCTCAAAATTCATACAATACCCGAACTCTGA
The DNA here is from genome assembly GCF_000004075.3 of Cucumis sativus. Lineage (NCBI taxonomy): Eukaryota > Viridiplantae > Streptophyta > Magnoliopsida > Cucurbitales > Cucurbitaceae > Cucumis > Cucumis sativus. The sequence goes on from NC_026658.2 coordinate 20,110,625, forward strand.
TGTGCACTTGCTGCTTGGATTGGAATCAGATGGCAATAATAGTTTGAGGCCAGGCGGTGGTGATGGCCTTCGTGGAAGCAAATTTGTTACCCCTCGCTTCGATTCCTCCTCTCTTCGTTCTAGATTGCCCAAGTGGGTGGATTTGGGGTTAAATGAGATTTTTTTGGCAATTTTGTTTGTGAATTAGAAGCCATTTTTTAAGAACAGAGAGAGATACTAGATGCTGTGTTTGGAGCTTTGTTTTTGGGATGAGATTTTGTTGAGATTATGAAAATTTGAAGATTCACAATGATGAAGTTTTTGGTCTTTATAGTAAAATGAATGTATGTATAACTAATTTTCTTCATGAGTTTATAGGAGTAGGAAACCTTTGTTATAATTTATACATTATTATACATTCTTTTGGACGGGGACGGGGGAGCCTTCCTTGCTCCATCCCTTCTCCAACAATGAATACCTCTGCTCTAATTCCCAACATATTCTTTCCATCTCCTGTTATTCTATTATTATTCTAAAAACTAAATTATAAAATTATTAGTGTTTTGGGTTTGATTGAGAAAAGTCTGTTGTATAGCTTTGTACCTTGTTTCCATGATATTACATGACTTGTTGTGAGGATTTAAAATAGATATACAAAATGTAAATTTGTAACCAATTAAGGACAAAAAGAGTACTTATAATTCAGAGATCTCATAACTGAAAACTTCGGAAAAATATAATTTTAAGGGGGAAATAAAAAGTGAAGTAGAAATAGAAAGAGTAACCATTAATCATTATCGGGATCGTGTAGGACGACACACATGATTTCTCTTACGAGCATGGTCTTCGTTGTGGTGTTGAGTGCGACATGCATATCCGTACCAACAATTTTCCCTTTCGGTCGCATCTTCTGGAAGAAGCTGCCACATTCCACACATGCACAAAAATTTAGGAAGAGAATTACATCTTTATAACTTTAAACTATCAGTAAATAGTTTCAACTTTTCATTTTTTTTTTCCAAGTAACCCTTTCACAGTTTTCTGAACAGAAAGATGCAGTTCAACAACCATGGTGAGAACTCAGGCAACCATTAGACATTTTCAAGGTTTATGATGTATGTGTGTTGAAAACTCTGCTTTGTTTGAGAAGATAACTGATCGCGAGAATATTGAGGTTCCTTCTCAGTAAAGAGTATATAAACAGGATTTTGAGATTGTTACAAAAGCAACCAACAGCAGTTTACACTATTGCTAGTTGAGCTAGAGTTGACTAATAAAAGATCTACAGCTGACCATTGATCCTATGCTTGGGCTAACTAAAATAGAGAAACTAAAATAAATAGTTGTAGCCAAAAGTAGTGCAAATGTTGAATACCAAAAACCTGTTTTGAAATTTAGGGAAGGACTGAATTTGAAAGCTGTTGAATGAACTAAAGATAAAAAGTTCATTCCAAATATTTTGTAATAGACCAAAAACTATCACAATATTGCCAGAAATCTTGTGCATCATGACAGAAGGATGCAGATTGCGATTAGAGCATCGTTACATGTCTAAGAAAGTCGACATCAACAATACCATACTGGAACATACTACATCCTATCCCATCAAAGAATTTTTGGAGGGGAGATTTTGAAGAATCCAACACGAAAGTTTAATTAATTTTTTTAAAAAAGGTCCTTTTATGTAAAACTTTAAGGTGGGGGATTTGAACTAGGACCTCTTGCCCTCAAAAACATATAGATTGCCCTCAAAAACATATAGATGCCAGTTAATGAAAGTTTGACTTTTATTCTATATATATATATATATATAACCCAACTTGATAGGTGTGTAAATTTCTATTAACTAAAAACATTTTAACTTTTTTTAGATTCGATTAGTTTATCTTTTAATTATTTTTCATTATATAGATCTTTCTAGTTGAGAATATCTCCCAAATTACAGCTAGAATTTTTGTTGGTAAATTCCAACTATATTAACATTACTTGCAACTAATTTTTATCTTGAATGGGTATTAGTGAATCAATTTCACCCAAAACTACAAATCCATGAAAATAAAGTTCCTTTATATAAAAAATTAAAACAAAGAGGAATTAAACAAAGAATCAAAATATTGCATGTAAGATTTAGAAAGAAAAAACCGCGACAATTGAACTTTCCACGTAGAAGTAAGAGTACTCACATATTTTGGAGTTGAAATGCGAAACCAATATAGGAGAAATCCCACCAATTTTTCATAACACTCGCTACATTGAGGGAAAAAACAATTCCAAGTCATGAATACGTATTGCATGGTACCATAATAACGATATCAACTATGAGAAACAACAAAATGGATGGCAAAAGAGCTTTAACCTGAAGTGGTAGGAGACGAGATACATATTTGAAATGAAAATAATATTTTTCATCAGACTATAACCTTATAACCTTACTAGTCTATGTGGATGATATTCCAAAAAAGTGAGGATCCATATTGCACAGGCCATCCATACTGAGTTTAAATTATTAGTTATAATCATATCTATCCATCAATGTTTGAAACACGATACTAGGCCACCAATAACCAATACGTATAGGAGGGGCAAGAAAGGAATTACAGGCTAGACAACATGGTAGATAGAGACCTGTCAGTGGTCCTTGCACCACGTGGCAGCAGTAGAAGGGAAGTATATATGCAGGTGTTGTGTGTTAGGGTTGGGCATTCTGAATATTGTGTGTATTTTGAATGAACTGAGTTTCATTGGGAGGACAGCTCTCTTATTTGGCTGGAACCATCCTGACTTCTTGGTATTTTGTGTTAATAGTTATAAATCGTATATCAACTATTCCTTGTTTGAGTAGCTGGATAGGAATATCTCTGTTTGGTGTATGTTTCTGGATTGAGATTCTGCAGGTATCGTGGAAGCAGAGCTGGTCGACATCCTGGGGAAGTGGAAGAAAATGACAAAAAATAATCGAAGAACGTTTGGACGCTTCGGAAGTTGAGATCGAAGCGATTAAAAAGGAAGTTCACAGGTTACCGATTTTGGAGAAAACGATGGAAAAAATGCACGCAATGTTAACAGAAATGTGTGAAGACCGTCAACAGCATCAGGGAGAATCGAAACTGACCGGTGTAAGCACCGACAAGAGGAAACTTAGAACATAAGACATTAACGAAGGAGATGAGGAAGGAGAAACGTCTCTGAGTTTGAAACCAGGGGTGGGGTAGGTTCGCATCAAGATTAAAAAAACGGAGATGCTTGTTTTCATCAGGGAAGACCCAGATGGTTGGATTTATTGGGTAGAACAATATTTTCAGATGCACTTACTGAATGACAAGAGAAGCTGAAAATTGCGATAGTCAGTATGGAAGGGAAATGGTTGTGCTGGTTTCGTTGGACGGAAAATCGGAAGTGTTTTTGATCGTGGAAAGAATTGAAGGAACAAATGTACAATCGATTCCGTTGTCAAGAGCATGGGACTAGTTGTGGGCGATTTTTGGCCATAAAACAAGAGAGTTCGGTGGGAGATTACCTGCAATGCTTTGAGGAATTATTGGCGCCGTTACCGGAGATGGTCGAGGACGTTTTGGTAGGGACATTTAAGAACGGTCTGGACCCAGTGATTAGAACGGAGGTTTTCGCAATGCGGGTTGTAGGCCTGGAAGATATGATGGATGCGACCCGGTTAGCTGAGGAGAAATTAGAAATGGCTCTGGCTTCTCACGGCCCATATGCAAAAGATGGAAAACCAGCCTAGAAACAAGGGGCAAAAATTTGAGAAAACCCTACAACAAAAATCGTGATATTAGCCCAAAGGGTTCCCGCACATTCACCTACTCCGATCACTTCACAAGTCATCGCATCTAGAAGTGGGGTTTGGCGAGAATACTTTTCGAAGATGGACTGATTCTGAGTTGCAAGCAAGGTGTGACAAGGGGCTTTGTTATCGGTGTGACGAACCGTTTAGTAAAGGACACCGCTGCAAAAACAAAGAGCTCCACCTTTACCTGGTAGCAAATGATTTAGAGGACACAAAGATGGAATACGTCGAGCATGAGGACGCAATGGTTAAAGACGGTTGTGGAATTATCCATGAATTCAGTGGTGGGACTGACAACTCCAGATACGTTCAAAATTAAAGGAACAGTGGAAGACAGAGAGATAGTAATCATGGTGGATTGTGGAGCAACCCACAATTTATATCACTCAAACTGTTAGATGGTCTGAAATTGCCAATGACTGAAATGACCAACTACAATATCATTATAGGATCCGAAAAGGCAATGTAAGGCCGAGGAATGTGCAAGGGCATCACCGTAGGTCTGCCAGTGTTGACTATGAGTAGAGGATTTCTTACCGTTGGAATTGCAACTTAGATATGGTACTTGGGATGTAGTGGCTCGGAGAGCAAGGTGCTATGACCGTCGATTGGCTTTAACCATGACCTTCGTTGTCAGGGACACTAAGATAATCTTGAAAGGAAACCCCTCACTGACCAGAATGGAAATATCCTTGAAAATGCTAGTTAAAACGTGGCAACCAGACGATCAAGGATCTTTATTTGACTTCAGGGCCATGGGAATTTCAAAGGCCGATCGGATGTTGGTTGCAGCAGAATCAATAGAAGTAGTCCAACCCGAAATGGAACAACTCCAAGCTCTAATGAATTAAGTTTTCAGAACACATGAAGGTCATTACAAGTTCCTAGTTATGTCGTTCGGCCTCACGAACGCTTTGACGACATTCCAAGCTCTAACAAATCAGGTTTTTAGACCCTACTTGCATAAATTTTTGCTGGTATTTTTTTATGATATTTTGGTTTACAGCAAAGATGTTCATTTAGAGCACCTCACCTTGGTGTTCCAATTACTTCGGCAACATAGTCTCTTCGCTAATCGAAAGAAGTGCCAATTTGCAAAAGACCGAATTGAGTACTTGGGTCACTGGGTTTCAGCAAAAGGAGTGGAAGCTGAGCAACAGAAGATTAATTGGAATGGCCAATTCCAAAAAATGTGAGAGAATTATGAGGTTTCTGATAGACCCCCAATTATACACCAGTACAGTAGAAGGAAGAAGAAGCAAGGATAACTGCACGTGCCAGGGAGAATAGCTTTAATATTGTTAGTAGACATTTTCGTAATAAAAGAATAGAATATAAATAGGAGTTTGTTATGGAGAGAGAAAGTTAGTTAGAATTTTGTGGGTAAACTCAGGCTTTTCCTAGAGAGAAAGGAGAGCATAGGAGAGTCCCTTGTTTCCGAATTGAGGCATCCTCAATTCGTTTTAGATTGTAATTTCGCTAGTCTTTTGGCATTATTACTATCGTAACAAGGTTGATCCTACTTGATCGGGTTTGATCAAGAGGAGTTTCATCATTTGGTATCAGAGCTTGTCGAATCTGGGCAAGGAGAGAACTATGGTTCACACGCGATCGGAAGAGAGAATGGAAGTTCACAATCAGGAAATGTTGCTGATTAAGAAAGAAGCAAGTAAAATTCCGGCGATCGAAGAAAGCTTAACGACGATCAGTCAACAAACTGAAAAGACACATCAAATGTTGATGATACTCATGGATTCTATTGCAAAAGAACGAACGACAACCAGTGAGAAGTTGTCAGACTACAGCGCACAGGAAACCGGATGCAAGAAAAATAATGAAGGAGAGAGTTCGACAAGTAGAAGAGGTGAGAACGAAACGAAGGAGAGGACTCAGGACGAAGAAGGTGCAAATGAAAGAAACAAATTTAAGAAGGTCGAAATGTCAGTATTCAATGGCGAGGATACGGACTCGTGGCTATTCCCCGCCGGTCGGTACTTCCAAATCCACAAACTAAGCAATACGGAGAAGGTTTTGGTGGCGACCATCAGTTTTGAAGGCCCAACGTCATCTTTTTGTGTTTCTTGTGGTACCGAGCACAAGAACGCGATAAGTTTACAGGATGGCCAAATCTTAAGGAGAGATTGCTTGTGCGATTTCGATCGTCGAGAGAAGGATCCATCTACGGGCAATTCTTAAGGATTGAACAACAAACCACAGTGGAAGAATATTGCAATGAGTTCGATAGGTTGATGGCACCACTCGCTGACCTACAAGATCATGTGGTAGAGGAGACGTTTATGAACGGATTGTTCCCGTGGATCAAATCTGAGGTAGTTTTTTGTAAACCGGTCGGTTTGGCCGAGATGATGCACGCGGTTCAACTCGTGGAGAACCGGGAGATCATTCGTAATAAGGCAAACCTAAACGGTTATGCCAAAGGTAAATACCCCCTTTCAAACTCTTCAAACATCAAAAGTAGTGCAACGATGAATAACAGTGAGAACAAAGGAAATACCATATTTCCAATGAGGACGATGACATTAAGAACAATGGCTGGAGAAGTTAAGAAAGAAGGCCCGACGAAGAGACTACCCGATGCAGAGTTTCAAGCCCGAAAAGAGAAGGGACTCTATTTTCGTTGTAATGAAAAGTAATTTCATGGTCATCGATGTAAAGGAAAGGAGCAAAGGGAACTAAGAATGTAGTGGTGAAGGAAGATGAGGAATATGAAATTGTGAAGGAAGCGGAATGTGATGAGACATAATTGAACTGTGTTAAGATAGCTCCAGAAGATCAGGCTATCGTTGAACTTTCCATAAATTCAGTGGTTGGGCTGACGAATCCAGGAACGATGAAGGTGAGAGGAAAGATTAAAGATAGAGAAGTGATTATCCTAATCGACTATGGAGTGATCCATAACTTCATCTCGAACAAAGTGGTGCAGGAACTGAGTTTACCAACGAAGACTACTTCCCACTATAGAGTGATTTTGGGCTCAGGTGCAGCTGTGAAGGGAAAAGGAGTGTGCGAAGACATAGAGCTAAAACTGGAGGGATGGAAAGTGGTAGCAAATTTCTTACCACTTGAGTTGGGAGGAGGGATGGAAAGTGGTAGCAAATTTCTTACCACTTGAGTTGGGAGGAGTAGATGGAGTGCTAGGAGTTCAGTGGTTGTATTCATTGGGAATAACAGAAGTGGATTGCACAATCTTATCCATGACTTTTCTACACAATGGGAAGAAAGTGATAATCAAAAGAGACCCCAGCTTAACCAAAGACATGGTTGGTCTCAAGAACATGATTAAGTCATGGAAGGATTCTGATCAAGGATTCTTAATTGAGTGCAGAGTAATGGAGACAGTGTATGAGGAGGTACTAACCGTGGAAGAGGCGGTTTCAGTTGTCCTGAAGAAATTTGAAGATGTCTTTACATGGTCGGAAACTCTACCTCCACGAAGGAGTATTGAGCATCACATCTATTTGAAACAAGAAACTGACCCGGTCAATGTGAGGCCGTACCTCTATGGATACCAACAAAAGGCTGAGATGGAAAGATTGGTGGAAGAGATTCAAAGTTCAGGGGTTATTCGCTCAATTATACATCAGTACAGTAGAAGGAAGAAGAAGCAAGGATAATCGCACGTGCCAGGGAGAATAGCTTTAATATTGTTAGTAGATATTTCCATAATAAAAGAATAGAGTATAAATAGGAGTTTGTTATGGAGAGAGAAAGTTAGTTAGAATTTTGTGGGTGAACTCAGGCTTTTCCTAGAGAGAAAGGAGAGCATAGGAGAGTCCCTTGTTTTCGAATTGAGGCATCCTCAATTCGTTTTAGATTGTAATTTCGCTAGTCTTTTGGCATTATTACTATCGTAACAAGGCTGATCCTACTTGATCGAGTTTGATCAAGAAGAGTTCCATCAGTTTCTTGGGGTTGACTGGTTACTATCGACGTTTCGTAGCAAATTATGGTGCTATCGCCACTCCCCTAACTCGGTTGACAAAGAAAAACAGTTTCCGTTGGACAGAAGATGCAACCAAAGCATTTGAGTCACTGAAGAAAGCTATGGTCACATTACCAGTCCTAGCACTACCAGATTTCCAATTGCCATTCAAAATAGAAACAGATGCTTCAGGGTTCGATCTTGGCACAATTTTATCACATAACAAGAGACCCATTGCATACTTTAGTCAGAAACTATCAGAGACAGCCAAGGAAAAGTCTATTTATGAAAGAGAGCTGATGGCAATTGTATTAGCCGTTGACAAATCGTGACATTACTTGTTGGGACATCGTTTTGTTGTATATACTAGCCAAAAGGCCTTGTGGCACATCTTGGAGCAAAGGGAGATTTTACCAGGCGCTCAGAAATGAATGATGAAATTGATCGACTTTGATTTTGAAATCTTTTATCGAACAGGACCGGAGAACAAGGCAGTCGATGCTCTTTCGTGGATTTCGATGGAGGCACAATTGAATGTGATTAGTGTGCCGTCCTTGTTGGATCTCGAGGCCGTTGAGAAAGCAGTTCAAGAGGATAAGAAGCTGAAAAATATATTTGACCGAGTGGATCAGGACCCAGAATGTGTGCCTCGTTATTTGGTACGCCATGGCAAATTATTCTTTGGTCCTCACAAGGACATCCAGCTTGATTTCGACCATCCTACACACCTTCCATGATTCTGTGGTTGGGGGCCATTCGGGGCAGTTACAGACATATAAAAGAATTGCAGCGGAATTGTTTTCGGAAGGAATGAAGAGTGATATCAAGATTTATGTTGATCAGTGTCCGGTTTGCCAACAAAACAAAATACAAGCCTTGTCTCCAGTCGGTTTGTTGCAGCCTCTTCCCATTCCCAACAGAACTTGGGAAGATATATCAATGGATTTTATAGAAGGCTTGCTGCACTCCAAGGGATTTGACACGATCCTTGTGGTGGTTGATCGCCTCAGCAAATACACTCACTTTTTAACCTTGGGACACCTATTTTCAGCCAAAACAGTAGCCACACTGTTCATAAAAGAAGTTGTTTGTCTCCATGGGTACCCCTGCTCCATTATATCCAATTGGGATCGTATGTTCTTGAGTCACTTTTGGAAAGAGATGTTCCGTTTGCAAGGAACCCAATTGAAGAGAAGTACTGCTTACCACCCACAAACGGATGGGCAATTGGAAGTTGTGAACAAGAGTGTAGAGTTGTACTTGCGATATTTTTTTCATGAAAAACCATAGACGTGGAGGGAAAAAATAGCATGGGTTGAGTATTGGTACAACACCACCTACCACGCCTCCATAAAAAAATACTTGAATCCACATGTCCCAACTGTAGTAGGCAGTGGGAGACAAGCATCATGTACAGCCAGACATTTCCCTGCTCAACGACCAAATGGAATTAGTGCTAGAGCCAGAAAATGTGACTGAACTGCACTAGAATGATACCGAACGTGAATGGGAGTATTTAGTTAAGTGGAAAGATCAACCAGCACATGAAGCCACTTGGGAATCTTATGCGATGTTAAAAAGCCAATACCTCGACTTCCACCTTGAGGACAAGGTGTCTCTTCTCTAGGGGTATTGCTAGGCCACCAATAACCCATATGTATAGAAGGAGGGGCAAGAAAGGAATTACAGGCTAGACAACATGGTAGTTAGAGATGTCAGTGGTCCTTGCACACCACGTGGCAGCAGTAAAAGGGAAGTATATATGCAGGTGTTTTGTGCTAGGGTTGGGCATTCTGAATATTGTGTGTATTTTGAGTGAACTAAGTTTCATTGGGAGAGGACAGCCCTCTTATTTGGCTGAACCACTGTGACTTTCTGGTATTTTGTGTTGATAGTTATAACTCGTATATCAACTATTCCTCTTTGATATTTATGTGTTTGAGTATCTCGATAGGAATATCTTTGTTTGGTTTATGTTTTTGAATTGATATTCATGTTTTTGAATTGATATTCTGCAGATATCGTGGAAGCCTACCAACGACATTGCTGAGATTTCAAAATTTTATAGTTATACATATAAAAAGGTTGAAGAAATATCAAAAAACAAATATGCATGCATTCAAATACATACAATCATACAAAACCCAATCACATACGAAAGATAAGATGATGATCCGTATAAACCCACACTTACAAAGGCATATTCCAGCAAGGGTAGAAAAGGAATTTCAGCTTCAACCGATGATTAGAATGGATAGTGTTTGACAGTTAATGTATTTATTAAAAGTTGAGTTATAATTTCTTAGGCAGCTACGTTTGTCTTTTCTTTAAAAAAATTCTATATTCTGCAGAATGATTTTTCTTTTGGAAGTCATTTTGTACTGTTGGGAGAGAAGATTCCCTCCCATACTGGTCTGGTCCATTGCAGTAGATTGCAATCTCTGTGTTTTCATTAATAGTAAAAAAATAGAGATACATATCTGTTAGACGTGTGAAGATAAATCTAATGTCATATCATATAACAGCGTGCATGTTCTCAAGCTTAGTTGTAGTTTTTCTGCTAAAGCCTTGGTTTGGAAAAGTTCACCGGGTTATACAGAATAAGTCTTTTGCTTGGACTGCTCACTTTGTTTTAGCTTCAGTTCAAGCCTCTTCACATTTGATCTGGATTGTTTTTATTTCTCCTACTTAATCCTTTTCTTTTCTTTGTAGTAGTTTGGTAATTGTGGTATTTTATTTTGGTCTTTAGTATTTTGAGCAGTAGTCTCTTTTTATTTTAGAGTGAAAAACTTTGTTTTCTTTTCAATATAAAATTGAACTGAAAGAAAAGAAAAGATTACTATATAAGATGGATGCAATTTCAAGGGATGAGGGTTTTTTATTGCCCCATATCAAAAGGAAGCCTTTACAAAATCAATACAACATATGAGATGTGAACTGTATCATCAAGAAGTGTAGATATACTACTCAATACTTTCGAAGTGGAAAAAGACACTCAATTTCCTTGCATGAATTCAAATGTAAAATAAGAAAGAAATATGAAACCGACTTACTGGCAAATAGGCGTCTCTGCAGTTATCATCTCTGCATGGTTTAGAGGCATTCGAGTTCGATCTGATTTGTAATTTAAGATTACTATATTAATACACTCATTTGTACTATAAAATAAATTAATAAAATAACAAACAAAAGAAATTATAAGATGTCCTTCACGATATATATTGATAACAGAGTTTGCCCTAAGGTGAAACAAAGTGTCCCAACTTATTAGAAGAGAGCTGGTAACCTGATCTTTCCTCTCCACTTGCTACAACAATTCACAAAAAACATAAAAGCAACGTATACACAACCTATAATCCAAGTGGTCCCCCCTCACATTCCTTATTCTATCATGTGTGGCTAGCGATTTATTCTACTCCCCCTTCGTGCATAATAATTTGTTGAAAGAACTGAGGGCTCAGTTCTTCCTCGAGAATGTTGAATTTATTGCAAGAAGAACCATCAAAGATTATGTTAAACAATTCTCCGTTGTTATGTTGGACATGCGAGACATGTCGGAAAAGGATAAAATATTCTGCTTTGTAGAAGGGCTCAAACCGTGGGCCAGGACAAATTTATAAGAACAGAAAGTACAAGATCTCGCCTCTACCCTTGCCGTCACAGAAAGATTGTTAGACTACGGTGGCAACCAAGGGTCCCAAATGAAGAATGTACCAACATTGAATCCCAAGAAGAGGGTCTCCAAGCCTAATCCCCCAAGAAACTTCGCTAATGACAACAAACTGTAGATCCCAAGCACTAGTACTCCTCGTGGGGCACATCAGTCAAGTTCAAATCAAATAAGACCAATTTCTTGCTTCTTGTGTAAAGCCATCGAGTAGCCGAATGTCTAGATTGGAGCACGCTAACAGCATTACAAGCATCTGTACAGTTTTCTAACGATTCCGAGGTAGAAACTAAAGTGGAAAAGGAAGATGAGGGGGAGACTCCACGAATGGGTGCATTAAAATTTATCGCCAATTTAGAAGGTCTCACCAAAAAATGCTTTCAAAAAGGGATTCATGTTTGTCGACGTAGTCATCAACTCCAAACCCACAAAAGGCACCATGGTAGATTCAGATGGAACTCACAATTTCATTTCAGAAAAGGGGCGTGTCGGTTGGAGTTGAAAATCGAGAAAGGCATTGGCAAGATGAAAGTTGTTAATTCGAAGCTTTGCCAATTGTTGGAGTGTCAAAAAGGGTATCTCTAAAACTAGGTGAATGGAGGTGAGACGTTGATTTAGTAGTGGTTTGTACGGATGACTTCGATGTTGTACTCGGTATGGAATTCCACTTGGAAAATAAAGTCATTCCCATGCAACTGGCTCAGTGTCTGGTATTAACGAGCAGTAATCCTACATTGGTCCAAGCAAAGATCAAGCAACTGAGTGGGTGAGAATGATTTCGGTCCTACACTGGAAAAGGGGCTTAGTAAAGAGGAATCGACTTTTATAGCTATCTTGCTGGTGGATGAGCAAATTGAAGCTGATCCTATACCAATAGAGATCCAGGAATTTCTGAACAAATACGTTGGTATAATGTCACCTGGTCTGCTGAAAACATTGCCTCCTCGATGGGGGATTGATCACGAGATTGAACTTGTCTCAGGAGCCAAAACCCTAGCAAATAATGCCTATTGAATGGCTCCACCTAAGTTAGTTGAACTCAAGAAACAATTGGATGAGTTGTTGACTGCCAGATTCATCAGACCAACAAAGTGCCGTATAGGGCCCTTGTGTTGTTTCAAAAGAAGAAAGACGGAACATTTCGACTGTGTATAGACTACGGAGCTTTGAACAAAGTTACGGTTCAAAACAAGTACCCCTCCAATTTGTTTGATCAATTTAATGGAGCTCAGTACTTTACGAAGCTCGACCTCTGATCAACCTATTACCAAGTTCAAATAGCATAAGGGGATGAATCGAAGACTACTTGCATAACAAGGTATGGGACCTTCGAGTTCCTCGTAATGTCCTTTGGCTTGACAAACACCCCTGCAACCTTCTGCACCCTGATAAGTGATAAACCAGGTATTCCACGAGTATCTAGATCAGTTTGTGGTAGTCTATCTTGATGACATTGTGATTTTCAGTTCTTCACCTTTGATTAGGTTTAACAAGCTTTGGCAGAATCAATTATATGTAAAGAAAGAGAAGTATGCTTTTGGCCAACAACATATCAATTTTTTAGATCACGTTATTGAATATGGAAAAATTCAAATGGATGAGGATAAGTTACACTCCAGGAATGGAGAGCTTCCACTTCTGTGACAAAATTATGCTCCTTAGGATTGGCTAACCACTGCCGTCAGTTCATTGAAGAATTTTCAAGCGGGTTGCACCGTTGATAGAGTTGCTGAAGAAAGGTACGACCTGAAAACTACCTTTGATGAACTAAAGATGACAATGATGAAGGGTTCTGTCCTCGGATTGGTTGATGTGTCTATGTTGTTTGAATTCGAAACCAATTGCATCAGATTTTGCTCTCGGGGGCGTCCTTACCCAAGGAGGTCACCCCATAGCTTACGAGAACCGAAAGCTCAATAATGTTGAAAGAAGGTATACTATCTCCGAGAAAGAAATGCTTGCAATGGTCCATTATCGGAGGGCCTGAAGGCTATTTATTAGGCACCCTTCATTGTGAAATCTGACAACGCTATTTGTCGCTTCTTCAGCTAGCCAAAGTTGACCTCTAACAAGCGAGGTGGCAGAAATTTTTTGCTGAATTCACCTTCAAATTCAAGCACAAGTAAGGAACAAGAAATCAAGCTGCCAACGCTCTTAGTCATAAAGGCCAACATGCAACACTGTGTAGCTAACCCCCATTCATATAAGTAAAGTTGATGCATCGATGCGCAATATCATTAGGGAGTTCATTCAGAAGGATCCCTCTACCCCAACTATTATTGCTCTAGCCAAACTCGGTAACACAAGATAGTTTTGGGTCGAAGAAGATCTGTTATTAACAAAAGGAAACCGGTTGTATGTTACAAGAGCATGTGATCCGAGGAAAAGGTTACTACATGAGTGTCATGACACCTTATGGGGGGCAGTCATCCTGTGTGATAGAGAGGTATGCACTTGTAACGTCCCAAAATTTGAGGTATTTATTCTCAACCTAATTGTCTTATTTTATTAGGATTTTAAATTTTGGGTGTTATGTTCTTGGAGTTTGGTGAGAAAAAGAGAGATTTTGTTATAAAGAAAAAGAAAGGGAAAAAAAAAAGAAAAAACAAAAAAAAAAAAGAAAAGGAAAGGAAAAGGAAAAGGAAAGGAAAAAAAAAAAGAAAAAGAAAAAAAAAGGAAATAATAATATAATAATATATTATTATTATTATGTTCTTAATTTCTCCTTGGTGCGCATGCAAATCAATTTCAACTTTTCTTCTTCTTCTTCTTCTTCGTATTTCTCGAGCGCCGCCCCTTGGGTTTCTCTTTTCTTCTTCATATTTCAGCCACCATCGCCCTCTGTTTTTCGATCCACTCCGGCTGTTGTCTTCCATTCGAGTTGTTCGTTCAGTCAGTTACTTTCCATCGTCGTCGCATCTTTATTGTCTCAATTGGTGAGATTGGTTGAGTTTTAATGTGAAATTTTTTGTAGGTTTTCTTTTACCCATTAACGTTCAACTATTGGCTCTTAAATAAAGATATTTTGGACTCTCTTTAAGGACTAAGTGGAAACTCTTGAAGTATTTTGGGTTTTACTGTCGAGGGTTGAGTTGGATCCAACATCAATATTGGGTAAGCTAAATTGGAAAGAAAAATTTGGGTGTGGACTAAAATTATTAATTTCTTATCATTATGTTTAGGATTGTCTTGTTAGGTTTTAGTTCAACTAAGGAATTTAGCTAAGCTTGAAGTAAGGGATTTCTACTACTGGACCCTATATTGAAGTTGGAATGTATTGACTGAAAGGGCTTGCATGCTATATGTAGATTTGAATGTGTTGATGGATTACACTGAACTGAGATGGTTTGACTGTTATGTAGATTTGAATGTGTTGATTGATGACTCGTACTGTTGACTGAATTGTGATATGCACTAGTGTATTTATTTTTTATTGACCATGTGTAGAGAAGGAGAAATGTTGATAGTTTTAATTGTACTTTCATGTGACTATCATGAACTGTTTGGACTGAATTAGGGGAAAACTGTTAACTTTATCTATGGGTAGTGTACCTTGCACGGTGTCCTACAGGATCACCACTTGTGCATCCTTCAGGATCACTAGACTGATGTGTGCATCCTTCGAGATCACTAGACTTATGTGTGCATCCTTCGGGATCACTAAACTGATGTGTGCATCCTTTGGGATCACTAAACTAATATGTTCATCCCTCGGAATCACTAGACTGATTGACGTGTAACCTACTAGATCACAAGATTGTTATGGTGCAGGGTACCTCCTAATAGAAAGTTAACCATTTTTACCCCTAACGGGACAAGTAGTGGGTCTCTTATTGGATATATTTTATACTCACCCTTTTCATGTTTAACTTTTTCAGGCAAAGGTAATACGAGAGGTAGACCGGAGAGGGGCAAGAAGGACTTGTGATCGCCATATGGGAACACTCTTTCAAAATGCTTCCGGTTAACGATTTTGCTGTTTTTAAGTTTTGATGATTGAAATGAACTTTCATGTTTAGAACAACTGTTTGTTTGTTGGTGACTTTATAAATGATACTTTTGAATTTTTGTTTTGTTTGAAATAGGGCCCGAATAAAGTTTCTTGGATGTCTATTTGATTTTAAATATATTAATGAACTTTTATGTTTAAACAATGTCTTTGTGTTAAAGCAGTAATGACCTCAGCTTAGTCTGAAAAGTTAGGTCTTTACAACACTGCTGAATAAAGGCTACTTTTGGCCTAATATGCGAGATGATATCATGCAGTATATGAAGGCATGCCTCATTTGTCAGCAAGATAAGGTCGAGAAGGTGAAAGTTGTTGGGCTTCTTGAAACCTTACCTGTTCCGACGAGATCGTGGGAGAGTGTCTCCATGGACTTTATTACACATCTCCCAAAGGTGGGCGACCTTAAGGCCATCTTGGTTATCATCGATCGATTCTCGAAGTATGCCACTTCCATCCCTACTACCAAACAATGTTCTGTCGAGTTGACAACATAGTTGTTCTTTAAGCATGTCATGAAGTTGTAGAGAGTCTCGAAGTTGTGAAGGGAGTCTCGACAAGCATCGTGAGCAAGTTATTTACCTTCTTGGAGACGAGTCTGAATATATCCTCAAGCCACCACCCTCAGACTGATGGCCACACCGAACGATTCAATTGTATGCTCAACAAGTATCTATGCCATTTTGTTGATGCAAGACAAAAGCATTGGGTCCAGTTGCTAGATGTGGCTCAATTCTGTTTCAACGCTCAAACTAGTTCGTCAACGGGGAAGAGTCCCTTCGAAATTGTAAGTAGAAGACAAGCCTTATTATCTAAGATTGTTGGTCATCCTTATGCAGGGAAAAATCCACAAGCTCACAGCTTCGCGGAAGACTGGAAGCAGACTACAGACATTACTCAAGCTTACTTAGAGAAAGCCTCGAAGCATATGAAAAAGTGGTATGATAAAAAGCAGTGCCCTCTCAAATTTCAAGTAGGAGATCAAGTTCTCATCAAGCTAAACGTAGAGCAAATTTGGTTTAGAGGGTGCAAAGATCAGCGTCTCGTCAGAAAATATGATGGGTCTGTAGAAGTCCACAAGAGGATAAGAAATGCATCGTATAAGGTGGCATTACGTGCATGGATGAAAATCCATCTAGTAATCAAGTGAGCAACTTAAAACCCTACCACCAAAATCGTAACGATAAGCGACGCAACAATATTGCTCGACCATGCATTGACCTAAAGCAAAAGGAAGATAAAGAAGTTGAAGAGATACTTGCAGAACGAGCAAGGAAGGGTAGCAGGCCCATGAGGAGAATCCAAATGGAAGAACCTACAATGCTTTCTTTAATGATGTTTTCAATGCTTATCTTTCTGTCTCACGTTTTATAAAACCATTTTCTCTCAAAATGTGAAGGGAGGCTATATCATCCTACAAGTTTGCCGATGACTTTTGGATTTAGTACAGCTGACTGGTTCATCGAGTTAGAACAGGTGCGGCACAATCGCCCGTCCCGTATTCAAAAGGTTGCGATTGTGACACCTAGCAACATGTGGAATAACAATTTCTACAATTTTTTCATTATTTTATAACGATTATCATTACACACTTCCATTGTTTGAAAAATGCCCCTCCATATGCTTTTTTGCCCGTGGGAGAAGCCCATAGAAGAACATTGCAAAAATGGAACATCTTTTCTGCAGTTTCTCTTACATTGTCACTAGGTGGAATTTCTTACTTTTTGTTGATTCAGCAATGCTAAGTTTTAAGATTTGGGTCCTTTTGCTCTATAGTCTAGGTGGAATTCTTTCATGCAATATATATATATATTTTTAAGTTTTAAAGTACTATTCCAAACAACTTTTGAGTCAGTAGCGAT
Source organism: Cucumis sativus (assembly GCF_000004075.3). Lineage (NCBI taxonomy): Eukaryota > Viridiplantae > Streptophyta > Magnoliopsida > Cucurbitales > Cucurbitaceae > Cucumis > Cucumis sativus. Next base: position 20,127,887 of record NC_026658.2, read on the forward strand.
ATACAAAAGCATCCTTGATTCCAAAAATAAATAAATAAAAAACAAAGTTGGAAAAAACCTACCAATTTCTCTGTTGCTAAACCTTACAATCCATTCCGAGATGACATCTTGCAATGTTTTACCCATCTGACTAATGCACCTCCCCGTAATCTAAGAGCCAAAATGTGAATCAAATCATCTACTTAATAGCAAAGCCGGGAAATCTTCTTAATCAATAAGGAGATACAGATCTTACATCCTGTTCATGCCGATTATTTTCATGTGTCAACTGTGGAATTCTTGAGATTGTACGTCTGGAGATCTGCATTACACATAAAAGTATAAGAGAACCCTCCAACTCTCCAGTTTAATGTGAGCTTACGTCTAAATAATTACAAAATAAAATGGAAACAAAACTTCATTTTTGCTTGCCACAATGTAAAGGACAAGCAGTAACAAGCCTTGACAGATACCCAACGAAATAAGTAAAAGAAATCAAAGAGACCAAGCAATAACAGCACATACTGGTTTAAAAGTTTCGGGACTGCAAGTGGCGTATATATCACTTCTTTGTAAACTCTGAGCTTCCCAATATGCACCACAAAATGCTCTATCACAACCTAAACCTGAAGGATCATTTGACTTTTAAGTTTGGGCAAGAAATAAAAATATACTATTCTTAATTCCAACGCTGCAATGAACACAAAAAGCTCACAACTACACAAAATAGAGATGGAAAACGTTAATTTTGTAACACATCACCAATTCAAACTAGTCCCAAGATTCTGCCCCACACAGATCCCTCAAGTTAATGCACAAAAATTTCATGAATTCAAAATCCAAGTTTTATTCAAACTTCATTGGAAACTTAAATCTCTGTAAAATCTATCCTAGAGAAATATAAGATTAAGATTGACTTCATACAATATGAACAACTTTCATCAACAAAAACTGACGAGCCTCTTGAACTTGAAATAATTTAGACTGCAACTGACGTATCTTTCATCAAATCTATCGTAGAGAAATATAAAATTAAGATGAACAAGATATCATATAAACAAATTTCATTAACAAAGAAATAATGAGTATTGAACTTGAAATAATTTGGACCACGACTGAAGATCTTTCATAAAATGAAGATATTAAAATTAACTTACATCATAGCTTACATCACACTAATTTGTTGAGTGAATTCACCATAAAATTGCTACATACACTTAATTTTCATATTGAAGTAATATGGATTATTTTGATATTTAAAGTCATAAGTTTATAACAGTCGTCAGTCCACTAGATGCATTATGGTAAACAAACGCATACTTTTACGTGATTGTTAGGCAAACGGTTATGCCCGTGAAGATAAACATGATTGCTATCAATGCTTTTATTCAATTATTAACTATTAATAGCAACCTGACAACTCTGGTTATATCTTCCAAATCATTCACACTAACAAGTAGCATGATAATAGCAACCAACATTTTCAACCATTCATTTCATTTGATATTACTCTATCATTACAAATAATTAATTTCTGAATTGGCCTGGTTCTATACGATGCTTCATTAATGATAAGAGATTTTGTTTAGAATTACTAAAAAAATATCCTCTCAAGGGGAGAGCAAAACAATTTATCGTTTCTAGAAATATAGTTGTCCATATCCAAACTACACAGGGATCACCTTAGGTGATCTGACAGTATTCTGACTGTCCATACGCAACTTTCTTCCTCATCTATATCTACCCACACAAAAAATAATCTACGTGACTCTTAAAATCATAATGCAATCTCTTTGTGATTATGATAGAAAGATAAGACAAATGTATGTATCTAGCAATTTGATAGGTGACCATAATGAAAATCTTATTCAACTGAAAGGTTTGCCTTAGGGCACTATAATTCTTAGCCTCACTAGTAAGCATGTAACACCCTGAGTTTAGGAAGGAGACATGAATGAATCGGTATCACATTTGAATGAGAGGGAAAATGAGGACATGAAATGAGGATATGAAAGTAATTTTAAGAAAGAATTGAAAGAATTAAAAGTTACTACCTATACCAACAAGGTACACCTTCCTTTTCGGTGGCTCGATCGTAGGAACTCCAAAATTAACCGTACTTAGCTTGGAGCAATTCTATGTTGGGTGATCTCTTAGAAATTCTCCTAGAATTCATGTGAGTGAAGACAAAGCATGCTGAAGTGACTCGTGTTGGTTTGTGGGGAGAACTTTCACTCTAATGAGTCTTTAAGATAGTAAGGATGATGTTGTCAGGTCGCAGGGGATGCAGGAGAATGTCGAAGATCCGAATTCCAAATCCTGGTTCGAATCCTATGCCTAGAGCGTTACAGATGGTATCAGAGTGGAACCTCTCCCAGTAAGATGTGATTTGAGGACGAACCAAGCAGAAGCTCGTGGACATGGATAAGAGAGGTATAAATAAATTGCTCTCGGGTCAATGAAATATGAGAGAGTATTGAAAATCAAGGTGGTTGATGAGTTTCTATAGGATGAAAGTATATTTTCCATATTACTTTTAGGTTTCAAGTCCAAGTAAAACAACTTTGTTTATGAGGGAGACATGAATGAACCAATATCACATCTGAATGAGAAGGATCCTGAGGACATGAAATGAGGATATAAAAGTAATGTTAAGAAAGATATAAAAGAATTAAAAGTTACTATTTATACCAGCAAGGTACACATTCCTTTTCGATGACTCGATGATAGGAACTCCAAAGTTAAACGTCTTTAGCTTGGAACAATTCTATGTTGGGTGACCTCCTGAGAATTTTCCTAGGATTCATGTGAGTGAGGACAAAACATGCTGAAGAGACTCATGTTGGTTTGTGGGAAGAACTTTCACTCTGATAAACCTTTAAGACAATAAGGATGATGTTGTCAGCTCGCAGGGAAATGTCAGGGATCCAAATTCCAAATTCTAGTTTGAATCATGGGCCTGGGGCGTTAGAGAACTTCTCCTCTTCCTCTCAACAACATAAGAGCCATATGTGAAAAGCAAATCTACTGTGACTTCCTTCCCCCATATATACACCCTCTCTCTCCTTTCTCTAATTGTGGGGAATGCCATATTGCTGTTGAATGTAAAAGCCACACTCCCCGCTACATATGTCATACCCTTTTTACCCCTCCTTGTATATTGTATATGCTGATTATTTCCTTTTTTGTATTATATTTTATTGTAATGATTGTATTATATTTGCCAAATTTATTTTTTCCTTCTTTGTAATGGGTTGCTCTTCTATTTAAGAAAACTCTTCTCTCGGTAAAATAAACAGAAAATTACATTCTTTGCCATGGTATTAGAGAAGGTTTTGAAACCCTTAAAAAAACCTAATTTTTTGAAAACATAAAAAGCCCAAAAACTCATACAATCGTTGTCGTCAACTACAACTCATTGGACATCGCCGATAGTGCCAGTGGTTGCTTGCGATTTTTAGCTGCAAGTAGGTGTTCTTTTTTTGTCTTCACTGTCGTTCGTCGTGGTCCTTGCTGATTACCCCTTTCTAAGTCTTCTGCCATTGCCTGTTGCCGTTTGCTACTAACGAGTTTGGTTGGTGTTTCCAGATTTGCTCTCTCCATTTTCTGACCTTTGTTGCTTCAAGCCATGTTGGATACTAAGTTACCTATGGCTAAAGTCGACAATCATATCCACTCCAATAGCCCAACTATCCAAATCACCACGATCCGACTTAATGGAGAAAACTTTCTTCATTTGTCACAAAGTGTTATATTGTATATTCGTGGACAAGGGAAAATTGGCTACATTATGGGTAAGAAAACTGCCCCAAAACTAGACGACCCTTTGTTTGCTGCATAGGATGCTGAAAACTCCATGGTTGAAGACATCAAATGTAATTACATGTGCTACCCTATAGCCAAGGAATTGTGCAATAGTGTGACACAGATGTACTTTGATTTAGGCAATCAATCACAAGTATTTTAGTCCAATCTCAAATTAGTAGATATATGCCAAGGAGGTAACTCGGTGACACAATACTTTCACCTCCTAAAAAATATTTGGCAAGAGTTCCATCTCCTTGATTCATACGAGTGGAAGTCTACAAATGTTCGAAAGCATTACAGGAAAATTGTACAAAACAATCGTATTTACAAGTTCCTTGCCGGCCTTAATGTTGAATTTTATGAGGTTAGAGGTCGAATACTTGGGAAAATCACTCTTCCATCTATTAATGACGTTTTTTCTGAAGTTTACAAGGAAGAAAGCTGCAAAAATGTTATAATTGAAAAAAAGCCTATTGATTCAGTAGAAAGTTCTACGTTGGTGACCAAACAAACAGCCATGAAGCCTTTGATCATTCCAACAAGACACATGAAAAGCCTCAAATCTGATGTGGCCATTGCAATAAACCCCGACATACACATGAAACATGTTGAAAGCTTCATGGAAAATCTGCAAATTGGAAAAGTTCTAAACAAGGGAAAAAATTCCCACCTACACACCTCAAATGCGAATGTTGGTGATTCCAACCTGTTTAACAAGGAGAAAATTGATCAAATCTTGAAACCGCTAAAGACTACTTCCCCATCTGGTAATCCTAGTGTTTCCTTGGCACAATCAGGTAATTTTCCTCAGTCTCTTGCATAAACTCATCTCCATGAATTATAGATTCTGGAGCCTCTGGTTATATGACCAATTCCTCTTCCTTATTTGCATCCTACTCTCCTATATATTGCAATGAAAAAATTCACGTCACTGATGGTAGTTTCCCCCATGTTGTAGGAAAAGGAACTATTCCTCTAACTACAAAACTTAAGTTGCATTCTGTTCTACATGTTCCAAAATTAGCTTGCAATTTGTTATGTGTTAGTAAAATCTCTAAACATGCTAATTGTCGTGTTGTCTTCTGTGACACTCATTGTACCTTTCATGATCAGGACTTGGGGGAAACGATTAGATGTACTAGGATGATGGGTGGTCTCTATTACTTGGATGAAGTTTCAGCTAGTCATAAACAAGTTCAGGGCTTGAAGTGTCTGTTCACCTTCTTCTAAAGAATTTGGCATCATAGATAAGAGCATCCTAATTTCATTTACTTAAAGTATTTGTTTCCAGATTTATTTAAAGGCCTTTATTGTTCATGACATGGAGTTTGCAAAATCCAAAAGTTGTCAACCAAATGAAGTATATTCTTGATCTGCTAGAAGAGAGAAGTTTACTCAAGGTAGCAAAAACTCCCATGGAGTAGAATCTGAAATTGGAAGGTGCAACAAAAAATAAGATAAAGAAAAGGAAAAAAGTACCAGACTAGTTGGGAGACTCATATCTTTCTCACACATGTCCTGAGATCGGTTTTGCAGTTAGGATAGTAAGTCAGTTCATGCATGCTCCTATGGCCAGCTAACTTTGACGCGGTTTATAGAATCCTAAGATATTTCACAGGTACTCCAGGAAAAGGCACATTGTTTAAAGGGCACGATCATCTTCATGTTAAAGTTTACACTGATGCTGATTGGACAAGTAGCACGACTGATAGAAGATCCTCTTTTGTTACTGCCCCTTTTCTTGTTACTTGGTGAAGTAAAAAACTGAGTGTGGTTGCAAGTCAGAAGGAGAATTTAGTTCTTTAGCCCATGGTATTTGTGAGGGTAAATGGATAAGAAGACTGATGGAAGAATTGATATTCACTTAGGTGACACCCACGTGCATGTACTGTGATAACAAGGCAGGAATTTCCATTTCCCAAAATCTAGTCCTTCATGATAGGACAAAACATATAGAAGTTGATAAACACTTTATAAAGAAAAAGATCGATACATAAGTAATATGCGTACCCTACCTTCCGACAACCGAATAAAATGCAGATGTGTTAACTAAAGGCCTTCAAAGGTGGCAATTCAACAAATTGGTTGACAAGCTAGCGGTAGCAGTAACTAATATCTTCAAACCAACTTGAGGGGAAGTGTTGATTATTTCCTTTTTTGTATTATATTTTATTGTATTGGTTGTATCATATTTGCCAAATTTGTTTTTTCTTTCTTTGTAATGAGTTGTTCTTCTATTTAAGAAAATAGTTATCTCTTTGTGAAATAAACAGAAAATTACATTCTTTGACAGCAAAAGAATCAGTGGCCTAACGAAATGTTGGAAGCACCAATCTTAAATAAGCTTTTCTTACAAAAAATGTGAGCAGCCTTGTGTTACAAGATAAAGTAACAACATCACAATTCCAGAAAGAACAGAAAGGGAAAATGGACACGTACAATGTTGAGGTATCCCAGTATCAAATCGAGAAGGCATCATTCCTCCACATTCATGACATTGTAGATGAACCATGTGTGGATTACAGCGAAATCCAGCATATTCAGTACCTGGAAAATAAAAATCAACTTGTCAAATTGGCATAAAATGTAACAAAAAAATTAAAATCAAAATTAAAATCACTTGGAATGAAGTCATAATTCCATGAAGACCAGGAAAGGAATGTGTAAGAGAACTAGTACTCTATTTATAGCAAAAGTAAACTAATCCTAATCCTAATTAATAAAAGAAACTTAATCCTAATCCTAATAAACCAGAGAAACTAATCCTAATCCTAATCATAATAAATTAAGGATTTGACTGTAATATCCTATTCCTACCACATCATACACCCAAAACCCCATAAATGTCTATTTTCCATCATAAACGACTTCCAAATGGCTGATATGATGTTCTTTCTTGCCTTCGACCTATGCCCCAAACCTGATAAAAAACACGTTGCCCCTAACTCAGTGGCAGAAAAGAGGTTCACTTCCACCTGGGTTCTCCTGAATATAAGCAAAACAATGGTGTGGACTAATCAAAGAGGAAGAAATTAACCAAAGGTTGGGTTGAGAGACCTGCGTACCGCAGGAGTGGTCCAGTTGCTTTTCTTGGCCAGTCTCTCTTTAATGAAGTGTGAATCAATCTTCACATGTTTTATTTTATCAAGTTGAACTCAATTGTTGGCGATGCTAATACCTACCTTATTACCACAAAATAATTTCATGGGCACCTTACAGTTCTGAAGAATGTCAGATAAAACCTTCTGAAGCCAAATTTTTTCATACATCCCCAAAAATCATAGCCCTGTACTTAGCTTCTGGCCACGTAGTTACTGTTTTCAAGCAACTGACCGTGCAGCACAATGGTGATCTCACTTACAAAGAAGCACCAATGTAAGCCTTCAAGTGATTATTGACTTGCTAGTTTGTGGGGGACTCATGAGAGTTGGATAAGAGTAGGCAAAGTGTGTGGAAGAGTTTGGTAGAATGAATGAGCAAGCTTTATTGAGAATTCCCAAGGATGGTTACCAATGGGACCCCATTAGGGTATTTATACAAAGATGAATCGACATTAGAACACTTAAACCGCCTTTGAAGGTAAGTTAAAATACATCTAGAGCCTTCTAGGGATTTCATGACACTTTCAAACCGATATAGGAACTTCCAGATGCTTCCAAGCGTGCTTAGCATGTTCAAGAATGCTCTAAAGCCATTCGAGTCTCTCACGCACGTGCTCATAGTCTGCCTAATCTGGCTCGTGTGTGTATATCCCTGACCGTCTGTGAGCGTGCACCTGTTATGCAAGGCTGCACTAGCGTCGTGTGTATGGTTGCACGAATGCCAAGCACGTTGTTTGTCAAGGCTTAGGTGTGTCCTGGTAGCGTTTTGGGACTTTGGACAATGTGGCCATGTTTTGGCTCCACCTGGTCTATGCTAAGGAGCTTTAATTTTGCATTTTTTTTTGGGGCGTGAGGCCCTCCCCACTTAATTTCGCAACATCCTCATTGCGCCTTCTTTGAACTTTTTAATTTCTTCTTGGAATTGCCAGAGTAAGTCTTCACGTTGCCAACTTGCTTCACTTTCTCGCAAACCTTCCGAAATGACCAAGTATTCTTTGTAGTTTGGAACTCCCCTCCGCCTTATCTGTCTTTCTGCCAGGATTTCTTCCGATTTTCTTGTCAAACTCAGTCACTACCACAGTCAATGCACGGGAGGACTTGCTCCGACTAGGGTCTTCTTTGTCTTCATGAAAGGGTTTTAGCATACTTACATGGAAGACGATGTGTATCTTGAGTTTAGGAGGTAGTTCCAACCGATAGGCTGCCTTGCCCACTTTTTCTATGATAAGGAATGGGCCTTCGTATCTTCGTACTAAGCCTATGCACCTTCTGCAAGGACTTAAATTGGTTTGGCAATAATTCACCCACACTCTGAAATTGGTTTGGCAGTAATTTCACCATCACACTGTCTCCCACTTGGTACTCTTTCAGCCTTCTTTTCCTATCGGCTCATTTCTTCATTCTCCTAGCAGCTTTCTCAAGGCATGCCCTAGAGCTGCTTGTAAGTATTGTGGGTCATCTTAGATGAATTGCCATTTAAGTTCGTAGAAAGTGAAGGATTTTGTAAATTTTGTTAGGCATTGAATCCAAAGTTCGTAGAAAGTGAAGGATTTCGTAAATTCCATCAAGAGTGACCGTTGCAAAGGATTGTTTTCAAATATATATGTGGAAGAAAAAAAGTTAAAAAGTGCATTAACTTGAAGTGGCCAAAGATTTTGATTAACAACTTATACATAAACTTCTGTCCAAAATATTAATTAAATGGTTATAATGGATCATTTCATTGATGATGATTGGAACTTGCACAAAAGAATTTTGAACTTTTGTCAAATAGCTAATCATAAAAGAGAGAATAAATATACAAAAAGATTGTTAGGAATATATGAAAAGAATAAATATACCTCAAACATATCTGTTTGAGCTTGTAGGGTTAGCGATAATTCAACCAACAGAGTTTTTTAGAAGAGTTTTGAATGAAGAGAGGGAACAAAGAGGTGATGTAAAACAGGAAGAAAATATTTACCACATTGAGGGCATGGAAGCTCTAAACCACCGCTCTCCTCCAGGCCCAATAAAAAATGAGGCCTTTTTTGGTTTCGCTTTTTCACAGACCCAATGACCTAGAAGAATTACAACCATAATCAAAATGGGAAAAGTAGAAGAAAATAAAAACAAAATGGCACAATAACCATATGAAAGACCTGTAGGAAGTTCTACAAGTGAACCCACGGTAGTTGACAAATAAAAAAGAGGACACATTGTAAAACTAAAATGCCCACATTACAAAGCAAGAATTAAAATACATTACCTAGACATTAGCTTCATCTAAAGTTTATAATCAAAATAATCATGTGGAATTTAGATTAAAGTAACCTTTCTCTCCAATCAAAAGTGGGAGATGTTGACACTGATATCTTGAAGAAATTTACACCACACACCAAAAGCGAAGGACTAGAGAGGAAACAATCTGGATCTTCAGAAGCCAAATTTTAAAAAAAACTTACTGTAGAAGATTCAAGGAAGAAAGAAGGAACTCTATTCTAATTACGATCATTTAAATCAACTAGTGTAGCATTCAGCCCTCCCATGTCGTTTGACATCCAATATTATTCCAATATAGTAAGAGAAAGCAGAAAGAGAAGTCGGAAGTTTGTGTAATGGCTTTGCTCGGGATGACTCAGGGGTGGAATGGCTTTTCTCTGTTTCAAAAAAAAAAAGATTGGAGCTAAAGTTCACTGCTTTAATCCTGAAGGCTTCACTAGTTTTATTGGTTTGCTTGAATCAATTCCATCTCATGATCCTGGTCCAGATTATCAACTATTTGAGCATGCACCTTTTGTATTGAGGTATGTGTTGAAGAAAAGGTTTGCTCGTGGTTTCTATGATAAAGTATTGCTGGCTTTTAATGGCAACTGCCAAGAAGTATTTAGTTCAGAAGGAGAAAATGTTGTTGTTTCGTGCATCTCATCTTTGAAAGTCTTCATTGCGAGAAACTATGGCTGCTCTTCTAATATTTCTCAAGCTTATTCTCTGAGATTATCTTGTTCATCATGAATCGTGTTATGGTCGAAAAAGGTGCTGGAATCTATTAAAGTGGCTTATGGGAGAAATATTTTGGTGATTATTTTTACTCACGCCTGGGGGATGAGTTTTCAATTGGAACATCAAACTTTGTCTTTGAAGATTCAACATGGTGTGTTGAGGTGTTGCAAAAGGAAGTACAACGTTTTGTTGATGCTGTTATTTTGAAAGATTTTTTCGTTCCTCTTCTGGGTTTGGACTACTTTGGCAATATAGCTTTGCGATCACTGGTTGAATCTTTTTGCTAGTCTCTAGGTCTGAATGGTTTCCTTTTGAGAGAGTTATTTCGTTATGCTTTGTATTTAGATCTCTTCGTTTTGGTTCTGTTTTAACTTCATTTTTTATGTTGGATTTCACCTTTTTAGCTTGTTCTTTGCGTTTGTTTGTTTTGGTCATTTTCCCTTGTATTGGTCGAGATCATCTTTGGGCAGTTTGTTTGGATATTTTTGTCTTTTCTTATTTTGTTCTTGGTATAATTCTCTTGTACTTTGAGCATTAGTCTCATTTTCCTTTATTAATAAATAGTCTTGTCTCCGTTTCAAAAAAAAGTCCTAAGAGCAAAATAAGAAAATGACAGTCATCCAAACAAACTAAACAAAGATGAACCCAGACAAAACATATGGGAAAATGACCAACAAACGATCAAAAAGTAGAAATAACGAAGAACCAAAGCAACAAAAAGTTGAGACATTAGTAAAGATCTTAATACAAAGAAAATATACACCTTGATGAAAAGCACCCACTTCATACTGAAATATTGAATACCACATGCTTGAATTTGAAAGGAGAAGGGAAAACCATGAAGAGGCAATCGGTTACTTTAAAACTATCCAACCCAAATAATTTTTTCCAGAGATCTTTGCCCTCCACTGAAAATCATGATGACGAACACAACTTCCAAAAAGCTAAAACTTTTAAGTTAATTGCATCAATTAGAAATTTTTGCTCTTTCTTGAATATGAGAGAACCAGTTCTGAATAAGTGTTCAAGAGACTTGAATCCCAACACTTTATCTGCAGCCTTCAAACCTTACAAAGGACCTGATTATTGGACCAAAAGTTATCAAATTATTGAGAAATTATCTTCATTAGCCTGGATGAGGAAGGTTATCAAATTTTCATTAAACCAAAATGATGCCACAATCATTAACTAAGGGCAGCAGATCCTTAGGCAATTCCGAGGGAACTTTGATGGGAACAACGATGACTTCATCAAATAGAGAAGAGAGATCAGCCCCTTCAACATCTTCATTATTTTTTAAATCAAAACTATTTGGAAACCCTAAGGACTCCTCACTACTAACACTAAATGGAGACTCCAAGGTCTTGGAGATCAGTTTGTCAATGTTGGCACGACAAGGGGAGCCTCGCAAAAAATTAACTTAAGAGATAAAAATGGGGAGTTTTGAATATTTGAAATGCTTGAATGGAGAGCCTGAGTTCACTGCTGAAAAGACAATTAGAAGTCTGGATTTTGGGGCTGCAAATCTCCAAAAGGTCAGGATTATTTGCTAAGATAGAAGGCTTTGAATTATGCTCCCGAGAGGGGGCTGAAAATGGTAATTTAATGTCACAACCTCCATTCAACTGACTTCAGTAAGGCTGAAAATGGTAATTTAATGCTTCCAAGAATAGTGCTTCAGAATTTTCGGAGCATGTACTTGGAGAGCTTTGTCACCTTGTGAAGGATTAGTCTTGTTGCAGAAACCAAAAACTGAAGGAGAAGGATCCGAGGAGGCCAAAATAGGAAGTTGCCATTAGATGGAGGGAAAGCTGTAATCTTTAATTACTTTTCACCTAGAACAGACATTTCCTATGTTGTTAGTGTTGTTAGTCAGTTTATGCAGGCAACCTACGAAGAACATATGGAAGTTGTGAATCGAATTGTGAAATTTTTTAAAAGCTCTCCAGGTAAAGGTCTGATGTTCAGGAAAACTAACTGGAAATGCATTGAGTGAGGCTTGTGTTGACTCTGAATGGGCAAGATCAGTTTTAGCTTTTGGATGTTTTGTCTTCGTCATCATGATTTTCAGTGGAGGGCAAAGATCTCTAGAAAAATTTAGTTGGGTTGGATGGTTTTGAAGCAATCGATTGCCTCTTCTTGATTCTCCCTTCTCCTTTCAAATTGAAGCATGTGCTATTCAAATTTTCAGTCTGAAGTGGGCGCTTTTCATCAAAGTGTTTACTTTTTCTTTGTATTAAGATCCTTACTAGTGTCTCAACTCTTTGTTGCTTTGGTTGTTCCGTTGTTTCTACTTTGTGATCATTTGTTGGTCGTTTTCCCATATGTTTTGTTTGGGTTCATCTTTTTTTAGTTTGTTTGGTTGGCTTTGTCTTTTTCTTATTTTGCTCTTAGTATATTACTCTTGTACTTTGAGCATTAGTCTCATTTATTGTTAATAAAGAGGCTTGTCTCCGTTTCAAAAAAAAAATAGTTTATAGTTTCGAGGGTATTTTAGTATTTTACTTTACCCTAAGTTTATTTCCTTTTTTGTACTAGGGCTGGTTAGAGCTATAAAGTTGTCTTCTTTCGTAACTTTCTATTAGACCTCCCATAATACTACAATATAGTAGGAAAAGAAGAAAGATAAGTCGGAAGTTATTGGGTAGTTCTGATGTAACAAGTCAAGACAATCTCGGGATGGAATAATGTAATTGCTCGGGACAATCTCGGGGTGAACTCGGGGAATGTTTTACTATTTAGTCTTTGGTTACACACCAAGTTCTAAGTGTAGTGCTGTTATTTTTCAGTTTTCTAGTCTTACAGTTATTTAGGAGGGAAGGGGTAGTTTAAAGGGAAGGAGAGGAGTCTGTGAGAGGGGAAGAAGTTTTCAGCTTATGAATGGGCTGTTTTTCCTGGAAAGGAGAACAGGGTGGTATGTTCTTGTTGTTTTGTTGTATTTGTGTGTTTTATTTCCAGGATTGATAATCTATCAATCTGTCTTTGTTCTTAAGTATCTTTTACCAAGTTGAATAAAGAACATCTATGCAAGTGTTCGATCACCTTCATTGTGTGTTAAGATAATAAAAAGAGACTATCCTATTCTGGGTTTTCCATGTAAATCTTAAGTTCTCTTTTCTACTGTTTAACAATAATATTTAACATTCTCCCTCACTATTCTCCCTCACTTTTGGGATTGAAATATGAAGAACACCCAAAAAGTGGAAATGAATATTAATTAGGGAGGAAACAGATTAGGGGTTTGAACACAAAGCCTCTTGAACCAACTTGCTTTGGTACCATCTTAAATCACCAATTTCATTAATTCAATGAAGAGACTTGTTTCCTTATAAAAAAATCATCAATTGATTCAAAAGCTTAAAGGGCTTATGGATGACAACAAATTTAATAAAATATCTAACAAATAGTAAAAATTTAGAAATTAGCATTCCTATCATTGCCATTACATTAGTGCACAAGTATGATATCAAATAAGATTACTTACCAGATTTGATTGTATTAATGAACAAGAATCCAAAGTAGCAATTTCTTCAACCGAACGTCTAAGGGAAGAATCAGCTTGCAATATATCCTAGATAGAACATGCAGCCTGTTATGATATATATATATTTATATATATCTCATATGTCCTTTATTGTAATTTTACATAATCTCTAGGGTTTAGTTTATTCTCTATATAAATATGTAACATTCCTTTGACTCAATATGAATAAGAACGATACTTCTCTGAATTCTAGATTACATGGTATCAGAGCCATTAGGGTTTCGAATGGCCATTAGCTTCCTCCTTCATTAGGTTTAAGTTTAGGTTACCTTCCGCTGACCGTTTGTCGACACCGCCCATACCATAAGAAGCACCACCTCCGTCTTCCCAAGTCTGTCTTCGCCGATCGCCGGAAAACACCGCGTGTGACATTCACGCGCCGCCGGATCCTCGTCGTCTTCACCCACGCGCCGGCGCGTGAGAGCACGTGAGACGTCCGATTTGTCCTCCGTCTTCTGGGCTTGTATTGAACCATTGTTTCCGGTCAATCTGTACCATTGGGTCCATCAAATAGCACTCAGGTTCGACGAAAACTGAAGGTTACGCTATTGGTTTTGGGTCTTTTTCCGATTTTGCAGCTTTTTGGATTGATTTTCTCTTTGTTTGTGTGGACTATAATCAGTGTGTGACTTCACTATGGCCGACATAAAAAATTTGGTAAAATCCAACGTTATTCCCTTAGCCTCTAAGATCACAGAACATAAGTTAAATGGATCCAATTATTACGATTGGCGTCGGACAATTTTATTTTATTTGAGAAGTACTGATATGGATGATCATATGACTGAAGATCCCCCAAAAGATGCAAAGCAGAAGAAGGATTGGCTTCGTGATGATGCCCGTTTATATCTTCAGATCAAGAATTCAATTGAGAGTGAGATAATTGGATTGGTTGATCACTGTGAGTCTGTTAAAGAACTTTTGGAATTTTTGGATTTTCTATACTCAGGTAAAGAGCAAGTGCATAGAATGTTTGAATTTTGTATGCAATTTTTTTCGTGCGGAACAGAAAGCTGAGTCTATCACCAGCTACTTTATGCGGCTTAAGAAGATCACTGCCGAGCTTGGCTGGTTGTTACCTTTTAGTTCTGATGTTAAAGTTCAACAAGCTCAACGAGAGAAGATGATTGTTATGAATTTTTTGAATGGACTCTTACCTGAATTTGAAATGGCAAAGACACAGATTCTCTCTGACTCTAAGATTCCATCATTAGATGATGCCTTCACTCGCATCCTTCGCATTAAAAGCTCTCCGACTGGTGTGTCTATTCCTCAACCCAGTAGTGATCTCTTTAGCAAGAACAATAAACATCGGGCACCTCAGAGGAATAGTACTGATCATCGAAAACCAGAGTCTGTAGAGATTGTTTGTAACTACTGTCGTAAGCCAGGCCATATGAAACGTGATTGTCGGAAATTGCTATATAAGAATAGTCAACGATCTCAACATGCTCAGATAGCCTCCACATGTGATATACCAGAGGCGTCAGTTACTATTTCTGCAGATGAGTTTGCTAAGTTTCAGAATTACCAAGAGTCATTACAAGCGTCATCTTCCTCTACTCCGATTGCATCCACTGTTGCCCCCAGGTAATATAAAGTGTCTTCTTACATCATCTACCAAATGGGTCATAGACTCTGGTGCCACAGCTCATATGACATGTAATTCTCACCTATTTTCTAGACCGTTGTCCCCTGCCCCTTTTCCATCTGTTACATTGGCCGATGGCTCCACATCTTCTGTTCTTGGCTCTGGCACTATTCACCTTACCCCATCCTTTTCTCTCTCTTCTGTGTTACATTTGCCTAACTTATCCTTTAATTTAATTTCTACTAGTCAACTTACTCATGACCTAAATTGTGTTGTCATGTTCTTTTCTGGCTTGATTGCTTGGTAGAGTGATTATTGAGATCAGGAGGCCTTTATCTCTTTGATCATCAAGTATCGCAAGCTGTGGCGTGTCCTGTCGTTCCCTCTCCTTTTGAAGTCCATTGTCGTTTAGGTCATCCATCTTTGTTCGTGTTGAAGAAACTTTATCCAGAATTTAGGTCTTTGTCCTCTTTAAATTGTGATTCGTGTCAATTTGCGAAATTTCATCGTCTTAGTTCGAGTCCTCGAGTCGATAAACGAGCAATTGCTCCATTTGAGTTAGTTCATTCTGATATTTGGGGTCCGTGTCCAGTTGTATCTCAAACAGGCTTTCGTTATTTTGTTACTTTTGTTGACGATCATTCTCGTCTAACTTGGTTATATTTAATGAAAAATCGTTCTGAGTTATTATCTCATTTTTGTGCCTTTCATACTGAAATAAAAAACCAATTTAATGTCTCTATCAAAACTTTGCGTACTGATAATGCGGGTGAATATTTTTCTCATTCTCTTGGCTCTTACTTGTGTGAAAATGGCATTATTCATCAATCTTCCTGTGCTGACACTCCATCTCAAAATGGTGTTGCAGAGCGGAAAAAATAGGCATTTACTTGAAACTGCCCGTGCTTTATCGTTTCAAATGCATGTTTCAAAAATCTTTTGGGTTGATGCTGTCTCTACAGCTTGTTTTTTGATTAATAGAATGCCTTCCTCTGTTCTTAATGGTGAGATTCCCTATCGTGTTCTTTTTCCTACCAAGCATTTGTTTCCTATTGCTCCTAAGATATTTGGTTGTGTCTGTTTTGTTCGCAACGTTCGTCCTCATCATACTAAGTTAGATCCCAAATCCTTGAAGTATATCTTCTTGGGTTATTCACGTGTTCAAAAGGGTTATCGTTGTTATTGTCCTACCCTTCAAATGGTTTCGCCTGATGATGCATTTTTTTAGGATACACCATTTACTTCATCACCATCGAGTTCGTGTCAGGGGGAGGGTGACAATCTTTTTATATATGAGGTTACCTCTCCCACACCATCCTTGTCTACTGATGTGCCTCCTTCCCGCCCGTTGATTTCTCAAGTCTACTCCCGACGACCTCCACCACAACCTTCAGACTCATGTCCTCCATCAATGCTTCCTTCATCATGTGATCCAGCGCCAAGTGATGATCTTCCCATTGCTCTTCGCAAAGGTAAACGCAAGTGTACTTACCCCGTTTCTTCCTTTATTTCCTATCACCAGTTATCTCCCTCCACATATGCGTTTATTACGTCTCTTGAGTCCACATCTATTCCTAACTCTGTTCATGAAGCTTTGTCTCATCCTGGCTGGCAAAATGCAATGATTGAGGAGATGACTGCTTTAGATGATAATGGTACTTGGGATTTGGTATCTCGTCCTGCAGGAAAGAAGGCCATTGGTTGTAAATGGGTGTTTGCTGTCAAGATGAATCCTGATGGAACAGTGGCTCGTTTAAAGGCTCGCCTTGTTGCCAAAGGTTATGCTCAAATCTATGGCACTGATTATTCAGATACATTCTCTCCGGTTGCCAAGTTAACTTCCATTCGCCTATTTCTTTCCATGGCTGCTACCAATAAATGGTCGTTGCATCAACTTGACATTAAGAATGCTTTTCTTCACGGTGATCTTCAAGAGGAAGTTTATATGGAACAACCACCAGGGTTTGTTGCTCAGGGGGAGAGTGATAAAGTATGTCGCCTTCGAAAATCTCTGTATGGTTTGAAACAGAGTCCTCGTGCGTGGTTTGGTAAGTTTAGTCAAGCCCTTGTATGCTTTGGTATGAAGAAGAGTACATCTGATCATTCAGTTTTCTATCGCCGATCTGAGAAGGGTATAGTTCTACTAGTTGTATATGTTGATGATATTGTTATTACTGGAAATGATGCATTGGGTATTTCGTCTCTCAAAACTTTCCTTCAGGGTCAGTTTTATACAAAAGATTTGGGCCAATTGAAATATTTTTTGGGCATTGAAGTGATGAGAAGCAAGAAAGGTATTTATTTGTCTCAACGAAAATATGTACTTGATTTGTTGTCTGAAACAGGAAAATTAGGCGCCAAACCAAGTGGCACTCCAATGATGCCAAATCAGCAACTTGTTAAAGAAGGAGAATTATGTAAAGATCCTGAGAGATATAGGAGATTAGTTGGGAAGTTGAACTACTTAACAGTGACTCGACCAGACATTGCATATTCTGTAAGTGTTGTAAGTCAATTCATGTCTTCCCCTACAGTGGATCATTGGGCTGCAGTAGAGCAGATTTTGTGTTATCTAAAAGCTGCTCCTGGAAGTGGGATCTTATACAAAGATCATGGACATACGTGAGTTGAATGTTTTTCTGATGCTGATTGGGTGGGGTCTCGTGAGGATAGAAGATCAACTTCTAGATATTGTGTCTTTGTAGGTGGAAACTTAGTATCATGGAAGAGTAAGTTTGAGTGATGAGTCAGAATATAGAGCTATGGCACAATCTGTGTATGAAATAGTATGGATTCACCAACTATTGTCTGAGATAGGCTTCAGTATTACCGTGCCAGCTAAATTATAGTGTGATAATCAAGCTGCACTTCATATTGCATCTAATCCAGTATTTCATGAACGAACTAAACATATTGAGGTGGATTGTCACTTCATTCGTGAGAAAATCCAAGATGGGTTGGTGTCCACAGGATATGTGAAGACCGGAGAACAATTGGGAGATATTCTAACTAAAGCTTTAAATGGAGCAAGGATAAGCTATATGTGCAACAAGCTGGGCATGATCGACATATTTGCTCCAGCTTGAGGGGGAGTGTTATGATATATATATATTTATATATATCTCATATGTCCTTTATTGTAATTTTACATAGTCTCTAGGGTTTAGTTTATTCTCTATATAAATATGTAACATTCCTTTGACTCAATATGAATAAGAACGATATTTCTCTTAATTCTAGATTACACAGCCAACCAGTTATGAGATAGAAACTGAAAAAATAAATAAATAAAGACTTGGTACAATAAGAATTAAAATGTTTATAGAACTGCTGAATTGATGCAGGGGGATTAAGAAATCTACCGTGTTGGATGTTGTTAGGATCTTGGTTGCGAGAAATAAGAAAAAAATTGTCTTGTATAAAATGTGAAAATACAATATCAATAGCCTCTCGAGAGGACTATATCTCTACCCAAGTTCCATATTAGACAATCCCCAAAATAACCCCTCCTCCTCTAAGATCCTAAAGGTTGAGAACAATAAAATCTTATTCCTTTCCAAGTGCCCTATGGTCTTTCTAAAGATACAAATTTGGCTTAGCTACGATGTAGGAATAAAACCTAAATAATAACAAAATACCTAAAATATTTAGATAGAAAAGATATTGCTAAATATGGGCACATCTAAATCTACAATACATAATTCTACACTCCCTTCAACTTGGTACATAGATGTCATGCATTTCTAACTCGCTCACAAGATCCTGAAACATTGGTTTAAACAATCCCTTGGTGAAAATATTTGCAGTCTGGTCTTTGGAAGGAACAAAAGGGATGCAAACTACTCCTTCCTCCAGAGTCCCTTTAATGAAGTGTTGATCTACCTATATATGTTTGTACAGTCATGTTGAACTGGTTTTTGAGAAATACCTATAGCAGCTTTGTCGTCACAGTAGAGCTTAATTGGTAAGTATCCACAACATCTCACACACTCCAAACGGAAGGATAAATTAATTAAAGTAGGTAAGTTCTCTCTCCTCTCTCCCCTCCGCATTTTCAGTTATCTGTTTCTCCGACAATAATGAAAGGAATGAAGTAGAAAGCTGCAGGGAAGGCTCTCCTTACTGCATATGGCACAAGCATCATTTATTCCAAGTTGAAGATATGGAGGCGAACAAAATGTTGTCATGTATCACTATCATATGTTTTAAAAGTTGTATGGTAGCCTTAAATGACATGTCTATTCTTAGTTCCGTTTGGATATGATGAGGACGATGAAGGGATGTCAACCTAGTTGAGATATCCAAGTGCATCTGCTGAACATAAATTTTCTTTTTCTTATTATATAAACCTCTTGCACTATGAGCTTTTATCTCATTTATTTTTAATAAAAGTGGCTTGTTTTCCTTTAAAAAAAAAAAATCAAGCATTCAACTATGCTGGTTTCAAGAGGCCATCGAGAAACTACTGTCAGAGTGCTGAAAATCAATATTTTTACGAGAAAGAAAGAATAGACAATGGCATAACAGAAGTCTCAAGATTCAGATCACAGAAAGGTTGGGTGTTAAGATGCAATTTTTGGCCTTGAATAGGAGGAAGACCATTCATACATATTCTATCGGGTGAGGAAAAACAGGGATGGAAAATGTTTCTCAATATGTTGAAGAGCTTCAAATCAAAGCATGATTACATAATGTGGCATTCAGAACAGACCAAGCTGAAAATGTGTCATTCTGAAGATGCAAACAGACCGCAAGAAGAGAAGATGGATAGCTATGTGAACAAGGGCCAGTCGAAAAAGGAATCCTCTGTGTTCGATTTGAAAAAACAGAGCATTCATCAAAAGTGGATTATCAAGAATTCAAAGGTCGTCATAGATTTTGACACTTTATGGGTTGTCACTCGTCTTTTTGAGTTCAATAGTTCGTAGAGATTAAAGAAACATTGCAAACATACTTTCAATTGAGGGTTATACATACTTTCAATTGAGAGTTATCGTAAAACCGTTGTCTGCATAGAATGGTCTAATTGATATAGATCAAGGATCGTTAAAAGAACTTGTGGAACAACCGAGGAAATGGCAGGAATTTGGCGTCTTTCATCTAAAACTCAAAAAGTGGGATATGGTAGCACATAGCAGATCTCTGTATGCAAGGGGATATGGTGGATGGATTTCGATTGAGAACCTCCCTTTAAACCACTGGAAGAATCAAACATTTGAAGTTATTGGGCTTATTTTGGGGGCTTGGCAGAGACATGGAAACTTTAAAGTTTTTAAATGTATCAGAAGCCAAAATTCAAGTCAAAGAAAACCTTTGTGGGTTCATTCCAGCAATGATAGAAATCAATGACGAGAAGAAAGGAAGCATTTTCTTAAATTTTGGTGATATCTCATCCATCACTCCACCAAGTAAAGTTGGAGGGGATTTATTTGTTTGTGATTTTTCAAACCCAGTTGATGGTAGATTAAATCAAGTTTTGAAGGATGAAGAAATCGAAAATGATCCATTAAGTGGTAAGTTTGAATTTCTTTTGCCAGAAAAGTTGCATGCACAATTTGCCAGATGCCCATTTGTCCAATCAGTAAATCTTGGTTCCTACAAACTGAAAAATTGAGACCTTGCTCGAAGAGAAGCTGGAAGTCCTTAACCGTTCATTTCTATTCAATCATCCAAGAGCCGGTTGGGTTCCCCGTTTTTTTTTAAATTGCAGCAATGAATTTTATTCAAAAGAAGTGCATTGTCACTCCGTAGAATTGCAATTTTTGCATTGAACTATGTTTTTACGGTGTGATAGAAGTCCCGAAATATGGAAGTGACCTCAGATTTGTCGAAGATGAGAAAGACCCGGGTAAGATGGGTATGGTCATCAATGAAGGTTAAAACCACCATTTTCCAAAAGAGGTAGTAACCTTAGACGAACCCCAGACATCACTTTGGATAAGGGTGAAAGGTTGGATTGGTTTGTATGGTTGTGAGGTAAAGGAGACCTGACGTTGTTTAGCCCGAATACACACATCACAAGATAAGGTATAAACATCAACTTTAGAAAGAAAAAATGGAGAAATAAGTGTTTCATATATTAAAAATTGGGGTGGCCCAAACGAAAATGCCACAACATACCGTCTTTTTCTGAAGTAGAGGGTATCAACCTAGTTGAGATGTCCTAATGCACCTACTTATCCTTAGATTTTGCTCATGTACTTTGAGCATTGGCTCTAGATTATTATCATTAATTAATAGAGATGTTCCCATTTTAAAAGAGTATAATATATACATGAATTATAGGAGCTTATTAATCTTTTTTCCTTTATTGTAATTTACTAGTCTTTATTTAGGGTTTCCACGTGGGCCTATATGTACTGAATTATATTGTATAGAATGAAGTAAGGAGTTATTTCTTGTTTCGCTCTAACTCATACCAATCAACAGTTTTCTTCAGTAAGATGCTTAAGTACGATATTACCTCCGCAATGTTCAGCAAGTAGTGGTTTCTTCCAACAAACTGCACGACTGCTCTACATTGGGGACAAAGTACATTTGTATGCTTCTCTTGGGATCTTTTTAACCACTCCGAGAAACATCCATTGCTGTCAACTAACACAATTAAATGAAAATAACTGTATTGAAAGACGAACTAGCCAACCAAAAAACAAACT
This sequence comes from Cucumis sativus, assembly GCF_000004075.3. NCBI lineage: Eukaryota > Viridiplantae > Streptophyta > Magnoliopsida > Cucurbitales > Cucurbitaceae > Cucumis > Cucumis sativus. The sequence continues at coordinate 20,149,547 of NC_026658.2, forward strand.
AACAGGCCCACCAAAAGTTGTGGAAGCAAGGAGCGGCTGTGACAACATCATGCCATATGTTTAAACAAATACTGCATTTTGCGTGCTCAACATCCACAGAAATCTGGACAAATTCAAACAACCCCTAGAATTGAGTATTTCTAAAAGGATGGTTAGAACCTAATATCACATTCTGATAACCAAATTACCAAAACATGACAATTACCAATCACCTTTAAGCCTTTGCATAATTTTGAATCTGACAACATTTCAAATTTAAAGCTCAAATTCCCTGGAAATTACAATCGAAAAGCTCCATAAGACAAGCAGTTCTACATTTTCAATCAAACCATAAAAAATATCTGTGCAGTTAGCTTTCGGATTTCGCTATAAGAAAAATTGAATAAGAAAAGATTCCTGAAAATATTCAAAGCCAAAACCAAAGGTAAGCATAAGATACTCTCCAATTGGCTTAAATTAAACAAGAATTGATTAGTTCTTATAAAAAAGAGTTGACAAAAATACAGAAGGATTTTGCAAGTGTTGTTAGAAGTCAAAGAAACTAAGAAAAATTAATTTATTTACTTAGCTCATCTATTAATTAACAACCTAATATTTGTTTAAAAGAAGGAAACGAATCTCATTTATTATAAAAAATGAGGAAAGCTCATACAAAAGGGTTATAGAATGAGCAATAAAGAACTAGCGATTAATAGACGCACCAGGACATCTCAACTAGGCTGACACCCCCTTCGCGTCCTCATCATATCCGAAAAATAGAGAAATTAAATGACATTGAGGAAGTATAGATGGTCCAAAACAGTACAATGAGGAAACGAATCTCATTTATTATAAAAAAATGAGGAAAGCTCAAAGTACAAAAGGGTTATACAATGAGCAATTAAAGAACTAGAGATCAATAGACGCACCCGGACATCTCAACTAGGCTGACACCCCCTTAGCGTCCTCATCATATTCGAAAATAGAGAAATTAAATGACATTGAGGAAGTATAGATGGTCCAAAACAATACGATGTCATTAAGGGAAGAAAGGTAAGTTCTCTCCCTCCTCCCTCCTCTCTCCTCCCTCTATCCTCTTTCCTTTCGGCTGCCGGCATTTTCATCCAAATATGGAAGTAGTCAACTGCAAAGTCCTCGAGTCTCATTACTGTACTTGGAAAGTGGGAAATCAGATTCACGTTGAAGATGTGGAAGCTTGTAGAACCTTGTCGGTCTCCAGATTTCATCTAGAATGGTTGTTGACGGCGGTCTCAAAATTATTAAGAGGGCCAGGGGACAAGTTCTTTCAAAAGCTAGGTGAAGTAGATAGAGGTAGATTGAAAGCTTTGAAATTTAAAACAAAGACTGGATTGGTATTAAGCTGTGACTTTTGGCCTTCATTAGGAGGGCTTTCTAATATAAGGGTGTGCTCGAGGGAAAACAAATAGGGATGGAGATCCTTTCTAAATATGCTGGACAATTTTTGTTCTAGGGAGGAATATGTCAATTGGTTTTCTAGAAATTACTTGAAGCACATTCCCAATAATATGGAAAGCAACCTGAGTTATACAGATAAAGTCAAACAGAAAAAGAGCAATGCGTCTGTCATAAAGAAAGCTTCCAGAGATTGCAATAGTCCTGTAGTGGTGGCCGATACAAAAGTAGCAAAGGTTTCCCCTTGTCCTTTCTCAGGTTTGAATAGCGGAAAGCAAAAGAATTGGGTAATTAGGAATTTTGAAGTTATCCCAACCAATTTTGAAAACCTTAGGATCACTACTAAGCTCTTTGCCTTCGATGATTGGAAGAGAATTCGAAAGATGTTAAAGAACTATTTCCAAGCAAAGATAGTTATTAATCCTTTAATTGATGAGAATGCTCTCATTAGTTTTGACCAAGGCTCGATAAAGGATCTCATCAATAATGAAGGGAAATGGCAGGCAATGGGCTCTTTTCACCTAAATTTTGAAAGATGGGATAAACACAAACAATCGGCCGCTCACCATGAAAGACTATGGAGGATGGCTCAAAATAAAGAACCTCCCTTTGGATTACTGGAGCAGGAAAAACTTCAAGGTTATCGTGGATCATTTTGGAGAACTTGAAAGCATTGCCATGGACACTTTAAATCTTACCAATTACAGTCAAATTAGGATTCAAGTTAAGCAAAATCTTTGCGGTTCTGTACCTTCCACGATTGAGATTACTGATCTTAAAAGGGGAAACATTTTTTTAAACTTCGGTGATTTCAAATGTTTGAATCCTCCCGTTCCTACTGTTGGTACTATTATGGTTAATGATTTTAGAAATTCTATTGACTTTTTAAGAATTAGGGAGGCCTTGCAAAATGAAGGTTCAGACCTCCCTTTTTTCCCCTCAGTTTTAAATCTCCCAAAATCAACTTTTGCACATCTTCACATAGCAAGAAATCCATTTGCAATTCTGGAACACCTTCAAGAACCCTCATCGGCCCCGGAGAAGACAAAAGAAGCAAGAAGTTGGGCCGAAACTGCTTTAATTGCACTGGAATTCAAAAAGTCATCTTTATTGGATTCTGTAAAACCTATTAAGAACGGCTGTCTAGTTGGTTTTGTGGGCTACACCAAGTTAGATTCCCCTTTTAAAAAACAGAGGCCCAACGATCTCCCTCTCAAAGAACCTCAGTCAGATGCTGCATTCCAAAGTTCTCCAGAAACTAGCAATTTAAACAGATTGAGTCAGAGTAAAGGAAAAAACAAGTCAACTCCCCGAAATTTTGTCTGACATTCAAAAGAAGATGTCTTTCAACAACACATGAACTGCTCTCCTAAAGTCTGAATCAATTGGGGCTTGTTCTCTCAAAGCCCTTCTTTTGGATCCCCACCAGAAACTTAAACTCAAGCCCTCCCCTTTCGAAGATAACCCGAACCTCTTGAAGGTGTGTACTTCCAAAGTCCATGCCTCTGATTCTCTCAGCAGGTTAGTAACTGATATTCCTGCTCCAAAAATTTTCAATTATTCGAGTTTCACAGACCCTAACACAAAGGTAACGTTATTACAAGGTTCCCCTTTGTCATTCTGTTGTTTCCACCAAGAAGCAAGCAGAGTTGGAGGTAGACTCACCCTCCAGTGTTAGTAGTGAAGAATCAACGGGCTTGAGGTGTCCTTCTGATCATAAGGCTGTTGCAGAGATTGAAGGGATGGATTTAGACATTCTTTGTGAAGATGATTGTGTCCCGCTAGACAATGCCCCTTGGTCCTCCCCACTAAAATCCTTGGATTTTCCAAAGGACTTGGTGTCCGTTGTCAAAGATTGTGGTATTATTCTGGTCAAAGCAATTTAGGAAGTATTTCCGTCACCACAATTTTGTTACTGCCACCACTGAAGGAATCTAAAATGAAAAGATTTAATAATGCTTTTATAGAACATTTCAGAGCTCTAGGGTCATTGGCTGGTTCTCTGTGGATTCGGTAGGATTTTCTGATGCGTTGCTTACCATGTGGATTAGAAGCTGGATCTTTCTGGTGCTCTTTAAGTCTAGAATTTAATGATTACTAATATGGTAAATAATATACTTACAGATAACAAACTAGAGAAGGCTTCCATACTATGATATCAACAATGCGAAACCAAATAATTCTAAATCATCCACAGTTAAACTCTCTCCTTCACAAACAAGAAAGAGTTTGAAGAAATACTAACCATCCCGAACTGGACCCGAAACAATTTCGCTTCCACACTTGATGAAAGTAGTTTCATCCTTTTGAACAAGAGTCTCATCGACAATGATAGCATTTGAACTATAACACCCAAAACACAAGATAAAATATACTATAAGAAAAAAAGAAGAGAGAGAGACAAAGAAAGGGAGGCTATAAAGACAAGAAATATAATTTCAAACATCACTGCACAATCTCAAATCCCATAAGTAACATTTAATAAAAACAATTCATAGTGGTAATAACAAAGGATGACCAGGACTTTCTTCATTCAAATATGCTTTTTTGTAAACAAGAAACAAATTGATTGATTGAAAAGAAAGAAGTCAAGGAACAGAAAGAAAACATTAAAGAACAATGCGAAATGAAGAAATAATTTAATGAATTTCTCTCCAGTGTCAAAAGTTTAGAATTATCAATTGCAACTAGAATGATTTTCTTAATCATGCCTAACCGTTGCTGGTTCATTTTCTCCGTTGCAGTTTTTTCTGACCAAAGTTTTGAAGATTTGAAGGCTTGATCTTGTTTATTTGTATTTTGAGATTGTATTGTTTCTCGGGGTTTTTTCTGAATTTTCTGTTCATTTTTTTTTACAGTTTTTTCTGGTTCCTTGTAATAGGCTGATTGTTTTTAAATTGCTCCTCTGTTGGTTTCTTGTGTTGCTTTGTTGTTTTCTTTTCCAAGATATGATGATTGGCGCTATGGAAGTGTTAACCTAGTTGAGATGTCCGGGTGCGCCTCTTGATCCTATAGGTTCCCCCTTTCTTTTTCTTCTTTATTGCTCCCTTTGTATAAATCTCTTGTAGTTAGTGTTCTTATTAATAAAGAAATTTTTGTCTCCGTTTTAAAAAAAAAAATTGCACCTGCTAACATGGTCATCTTGATTGTCACTAACACGTAAAACGTAGCTTTTGATTAGCTCAAAGTTGGATATAGTTCTCTCTCCTCTCTCCTCTCTCCCCTCCCCTCCCCTCCTTCCTTTCTCCCCTAACCACACTCCAGCCCCCTTTTTCTCCTCCTGGGTTTTCATCCTTCTTCTCCAGTAAGTCCCCTAGAGCCTATTCTTCTTGTTATTCCTCGTTTAAGTGGCAGTCTGGTTTTGGTCATAATGGAAGTAGAAAGATGCAAAGTAGCGAACACACTTTACTGTATTTGGTTCAACAAAGAATACTTCCATAAAGAAGATGTGGAAGCTTGAAAGATCTTGACATTATCAAACACTCAACTCAGATGGTTCTTGAAGGAGATTTCATAATTCTTGCATGGCCTTGAGAATGGTTTTCTTTTTCGAAACGGTTTCGATGATTTTGGAAGTACAAGGCTCTTAAAATTTATGTCAATAGTAGGTTGGGTTATGAGTTGTGTAGCTTGGAAGAGGAACAAAAGATTATCCTTCATCAATAAATTATTTGCATGTAACTGTTACGTAAAAAAAATGTTGGAAATAGATGTCACATTTAAAGAAATTACTGAAAATTGTTTTACGAAAATAAGATAATTTGGTAAATTAAATATACGAAATTCGTGTTGGATTTAGAATACGAATTTTTAAAAAAATGTATAAAAAAATAAATTTCATAACACTACCTACACAATCCTTCCTTCAAACACATCTTATCATAACCACACCATAACCCTTCATACATAACTCTTCCCCCAAACACATTTTATCATAATCACCTCATAACTCTTCCTACACAACCCTTCCTCCAAACACATACTATCATAATACTAGGTTTATCATAACACTAGTTTATCATGACACTAACCCTCTATAACTCAACCCTTCCCTCAAACACACACTTATTGATCAAAGATGGGGATGAAAACACCAGCTTCTTTCACCAAATTTGTATGGCAAGTCAAAAAAGGAACTTCATTTCGAAAATCAAAGATGAGACAGGAACTTCTCATACGTCCAACAAGACGATAGCAGATACTTTCATCAAGTTCTATGGAGCTCTCTTTAATGGAGGTAAAAAAGACGATCTTTATTGAAAATCTAGACTAGAAGCCGATCAATGTTTCTTTCTATTCCTCCCTCTGTCGCCCTTTCTTTGAGGAAGAGATCAAAAATATAATTTTCTCTTGCAATAGCAACAAAGCTCCGGGATCCGATGGTTTTCCTTTTGGCACTCAATCAAGAGTGATATCATGAAGGTTTTCGATGATTTTCATTCAAAAGGGATCATCAACAACACCTTCCTTGCTCTAATCCCAAAAAGAACGTCTGCAAAATGCCTAAGGATTTTAGGCCCATAAGTCTTACAACTTCATTGTACAAGATCATTGCTAAAACTTTAGCCAACATTCTAAAGCCCACATTGCCAGATACAATCTCCAAAAATCAGCTTGCATTTGTTAAAGGTCATCAAATAACAGATGCTAACCTTATGGCCAATGAAGCGGTTAACTTCTGGAAAGCTAGTAAAACAAAAGGATTTGTCATAAAGCTGGACATTAAAAAGGCTTTCGACAAGATAAGTTGGAGTTTCATTAACTACATGCTGCGTGTAAAAAATTTTCCTCTCAAATGGAGAAATTGGATCAAAGCTTGCATAGGCAATGTGGTTTACTCCATCCTCATCAATGGCAAGCCCCATGGCTGAATTCCTGCACACAGGGGCATTCGTCAAGGTGTTCCCATTTCTCCCTTTATTTTTGTTCTTGCCATGGACTATCTAAGCAAAGCTTTTATTCTATCTGGAGAATAACAACTCGATAAAGAGAGTCAAGTTCGACAACAATTGTAGCTTAACTCATATTCTTTTTGCGGATGATATCCTTCACTTTGTTGAAGACTATGACGTTGCTCTGGAAAATTCGAATATGGCTTTAACTTTCTCTGAAAAAGCTTCAGGACTAAACATAAATTTATCAAAGTCCACTATCTGTCTCATAAACATTTAAGAAGAATGTTCAAGTGAGGTGGCTGCCATATGGAATATTCCTATCCAACACTTACAGATTCTTTATCTTGGAGTCCCCCTAGGAGGCAACCCAAAGTCAGCCTCTTTTTGGGAAAAGGTTGATAACAAAATCAACAAGAAGCTCAATAACAGGAATTACTCCCAACTTTCAAAAGGTTGAAAACCCACTCTAATTAACTCCACTTTATATAGCCTGCCAACCTACCAGCTGTCTGTATTCCAAGCCCCATCTGCTGTCCACAAAAAAAATTGAAAAATATTGGAAACTTTTTGTGGAAAGGATCCAACACGACAAAAGGTTCCCATTTAATTAGTTGGGCTAAAATTACTACTCCAAAGGCCAAAGGGGGGCTTGGGGTGTCAAAGCTTTGGGACACAAATTTTTCCCTACTTAGGAAATGGTTGAGGAGATTTCATAATGAGCCAAATGCTCTTTGGAGGAAAATCATATCAGATAAATACAAAGAATCTCTTCTAGGAAAAATCCCAACATTGGGTAAGTTCAGCACTGCCAAAGCCCCTTGGAGGAGCATTGTAAAAGGCCTAGATTGGTTTGAAACAAACATTTCGTGGGAAATAAATAATGGATAAATGGTTTCTTTATGGCATAACAAGTGGAGTTCAAATGGTCCTCTAGCCACTGCCTTCCCGAAACTATACGCTCTCTCTCAAGCCAAAAACAGTTCTGTAAAAGAGATGTGAATTTCCTCGGATAAGAAGTGGAATTTAAAGCCGTGTAAGCCGCTGAATGATAGAGAAATTGCCCTCTGGAATCAGATCTCTTTAGAGCTTCCTCGTCCAAAGGAAGACAAAGGCATGTGAAAACCTACTTCGAAGCTGGAAAACAACAAGCTATTCACCACGACTTCTGTCAAAAAGGCCATCCAATTTTCCCCTCTTAATGGGAATAATGGAGTCGACCCACAGATTTTCAAAATTCTTTGGAAATCTCTATCTCAAAGAAATGTAAATTCTTCCTTTGGTCCATCCTTCATGAAAGTATCAACACTAGGGAGGTTCTTTAAAGAAGATTGCCAAAAACCTGTTTAAATCCAAACTGGTGTGTTATGTGCCACTCTCATTGCGAAACAAGTGATCATTTACTTGTAAACTGTCGAGCAGCTAACTTTCTTTGGGACAACTTACGGATTCAAACTAGGTATCATCAATTGTTCAACGATTTAAAATAAGTTGCGCGGTCCCTTTCCCATTTGAATACTTCGAACAGAAGAAACATTATTATTCTAAATGCAACGATAGCTATCCTTTGGAGCATTTGGACCGAAAGAAATAGAAGAATATTTGCTAATGAGCAAAATAACTTAACCTCTGGGAAGACTGCTGTAATTATATAGGTATGTGGTGTAGCCGCCATCACCTATTCAAAGATCATTCTTCTAGTTCGTTAGCTCTCAACTTCTCCACTCTTCTACACTAAGAGCTTTTGGGCTTCTCTCTAGCCTTTTGTAATTTCTTGACTTATTAATAAATTCGGTGTCGGGAGTTTCATACTCTTGACATTAGTCTCCTTTTCCAAAAAAAAAAACCCAGCCAAATTAGCCCTCCATTCCTCACCGAAAGCTGATTTAATGGGTATCTACATAATGGAGGAAAGGAACCATATTCAAAAAAGCACGCTTCATTGGCTAAGAGAAGGGGGATGAGAATTCAGGTTTCTTTCACAGGCTCTTGGCTGCAAAGAAAAGAAGAATCTTAATATCAGAATGATTCAATGAGCAAAGGGAAGCAACCAAGTCTTTTCCAAATATAGAAAGATTAATTTTGGGGTTTTATGACGACTTGTACAAGAAAATTCCAGGGCCAAGATACATACCTCTAATCTTTGATTGGCCGTGTATTACTCCAATTCAGAATGCGGCTCTTACTGCCAATTTTACTGAAGCAGAAACATTCAAGCTTTAAAAGCCCTTGGAAAGAACAAAGCTCTGGTTCTCGATGGTTTCATGGCTGAATTCTTCTTAAAACATTGGCAGCTGGTTAAGGAGTCTTTCACTGCCCTATTTGAAGATTTTTAAGAGAATGGAAGGCTTAATGCTAGTGTGCAGAAAATTTTCATTTGTCGACTGTGAAAGGAGGAGCGGACCTTGTAAAGGACTTCAGACCAATCAGCCTCCCGACATTACCTTGTAGCTAAAGTCTTGGCGGCATGACTAAAATCTGTTATCACCAATATCATCAGCCCCTCTCAAAGCACCTTCATTGAAGGTAGGCAAATCCTTGACCAGTCAAATTGCAAATGAAATTGTGTAAGATAACCGAGTTAAGAGGAAAAAAGGGTGGATTTTGAAGCTTGATCTCGAAAAGGCCTTCGATCGTGTGGATAGGGATTTCCTTGAAAAATTTATGTACAGTAAGAATTTTGACCAGGAATGGATCCCCTAAATTATGGGCTGTCTAAAAATGCCAAGATACTTTGTTCTCATTAATGGGAAGCCTCGAGGTCATATTTTTGCTTCTAGAGGAATTAGGCAGGGTGATTCCCTATCCTCTTTCCTTTTCCTTTTAACAAGCGAGGTTTTGGGAGCCCTTTCGAACAAGCTAGCTGCAAACGGGCATTATGAAGGCTTGTAGCTGGTAGGGAGAAGGTACAAATACCCATTCTTCAATTTGCAAACGATACCCTTCTTTTTTGCAAGCATGATGAAAGCATGCTAATTAAATTGAAGGACACAATTGCACTCTTCGAATGATGTTCCGGGCAGAGAACTAATTGGAAGAGGATGAGCTGAAACTTATCGCTGAAAAGATGGGTTGTACCGGAAAGAAGATGCCATTTTTATACTTACGGCTTCCATTGGTGGGTTATCCGAGACAAGCTACTTTTTGGCAGCCCATGATTGATAAAGTGCAGAGGAATTTAGACAAATGGAGAAGATTTAATCTGTCAAGAGGAGGAAGAACAACTTTATGCCAATTCATACTGGCTAGTCTCCCCACATATTATATGTCTTTGTTCGCAATGCTGGACAACATAGCCTCCTCTTTGAAGAGACTAATGAGGAATTTTTTATAGGAGGGGCATTCAGGAAGCAAAATCAACCACCTAGTTAAATGGGCTAAAGTTATTCGGTGTCAACATAATGGAGGTTTGGGTTTGGGAGCACTGCAAAATAAAAACTTGTCTCTTATTGCCAAGTGGGGCTAGATATTTATGAATGAAGAGGATTCTTTATGGAGGCAAGCTATCCAAACCATCCATGGAAAAGAACCATTTATCTGGCACACAGTTGGTAATTCTGGTTATAGCCTAGAAAGCCCTTGGATTAGTATCTCAAGAGTTTGGGGAAAGGTGGAGTCTGTAAAGATACTACAGGTGTAACTTATTATATTGAATTTCCTCAACGATTACAATATGAAATTAATCACAGAAACTTGTTCGCGATGATCCTTCAATCAGAAACGCAACTAATAACTACTGAAGTAATCCTTCAATCAGAAACGCAACTATGAACTACGATCAACAATAATAATGAAAACTAAGAACAAACAATAGAACCTGAACTCTCTGCTTTCCTTCCCGCGCAAGGAGGAATGCAGCCTCTCTTCTTCTCCGAAAATATCTTTGATTCCCTTTTTTCTCTTTCTTCCTCTTTTATTCTATTTTGCTAACTAACTACTGGGCCCCACCAGAATGGTCCCCATCTTCCTCCCTCTCTCCTGAACTCTCACATGTGGCTTTATTGTTATTTTTATTTCTTCTGCTGTATTTAAACAATATTGGAGGCCTAGCAGAGTCCTTGGCCTCTTTCAAACTTGGTGATGGCTCAGGAACTACTTTCTGGACAGATGGGTGTATTGATAACCTTTCCCTTTGCAATCTTAGGATTGCTCTCTTGGTCTATAATCTTCAGAAGGTTTCTCAAAGATAATGAGATTCTGAACTTTCAAAACTTGATGACTCAACTGGTAACTAAAAGTGTTACAAGCAATCTTTTAATAGAAGGTTATGGTCTTTGGAAGCTTATGGAAACTTTACAGTCAAATCTGTCACAAGACACCTCTCGGTTTCTTCTCCTTGTGACAAGGATCTGCATAAAGCTTTGTGAAAATCCAAACACCTAAGGAGAGTAAACATCCTCATTTCGGTTATTATCTTTGGACTACTGAATTGCGCTTCAGTCATGCAAAGAAAGTTACCAAACAACTGCTTATCACCCTCAATATGCCCACAATGCAGCAAGAAGGAGACGATTTACCGCATCTGCTTTTTGCTTGTTCCTACTCTGAAAATTGTTACTGGAAATTCTTCTCATCTTTTGTAGTAGTTTGGGCTTTTGAAGATTCTTTTAGCCTAAATGTACAGCAAGTTTGTTGGGGCCCATCTTAATTAAAAATCCGAGGCTAATCTGACCAAAATTATCGAAGGCTGTGCTAGCAGAAATTTGGTCTGAACAAAACCAAAGGATTTTCCACAACAAGGAAATGCATTGGTTAGATAATTTTGAGATAGCTAGTAGGAACGTTGCAGCTTGGTGTACTCTCCAAAAAGACTCTGAAGCATTCTCCATTCAAGAAATCAGTCTCAATTGGCAGGCACTCATTTTACCAAATCATTAGTAGTCACTTTCTTCATGAATGGTGGTCTGCAGCCACCACTGAAAAATTAATTGTTTTACTGATTTGTACTGCTGCTGTTTTTTCGATGTTGTTTGTAGTTTTTGTTTGGCTCCACAGCACATGTTGTTTGTACTCTGGACAGACTTTAATTTGTACTTTGGGTATTATTTTTGTTGGATATAATGTGAGAGCACTAAGGCGGTGTCAACCTAGTTGAGATGTCTGGGTGCACCTCCTAATCCCTCTTGGTCTCCTTTGATTACTATTTCTTTTTGGCTCTCTTTGTCTGACTCTAACTCTCTTGTACTTTGAGTTATTTTTAATAAAGAAATTCTTGTCTCCATTTCAAAAAATATATAAACCTTTTGTACCTTGAAATACGTTATTCTTATCAATAAAGAGGCTGGTTTCCTTTTAAAAAAAAATTAGGGTTTAGGGTTACAACAACATTGAAAAATAAAAGCAAGATTATTGAGAAAACAAAATTTTCTCATCAACATTCTACCTAAACACTAAAAGTCAAGATCCTGGGTGAAATTTACACCTAACTCCCATGGTCTTCCTATCAGCTAGCTAATCTGCTATCAGTGTAAAATCATGAAACTTCATCGTATTTGTTTACTGAACTTTGATACCAAAGCTCCAATAGAGTCCATAAGGGTAAAAGTGGAAATTTTTTCTAAGGTTTACAATTTTATATGAGATCTTAAAAGCCTGGACCAAAAACGTATTGGAGCTTTGATTTATGGGGATAAGGATATCATTTGATTCAAACACTAATTACTTTGTTGTACAGCATATTACCTTCTATTCTGCAGAGTGGCAGTATTTAGATCTGAATTCCTTGTGATTTTGCACCATTCATGTTTTTCAACAGATGTGGATTTTGTCTCCGAGAAGATAACCGTCTCATCAGAGTTTATCTCAATATCCGCATACATTTTATCAGTTGGAACTGGAAAAGAAAAAAATAAGATGGCTAATTAACTTCAAAAAATGATGCCAATATATAATGCAGTAGTCTTTTTCATTTCTTTAATTAGAAAATTGCAATAGATTATAAACATTTGAGTATTTAGGGTTCCCATCTAACAAGAACACTCGAGAACAACAAAGAATATAAAAAAAATAGGAAGATAGAAATATAATTGTAATATCAATGAAGAAACTAAAATATAAGAGCAATATCAAGAGGGCTACTCTCTCCCAAATTCTCCACTGGAAATTTTACTAAAACCTCCCACCTTCCTCCCCATCCCACTCCCTCTATTTGTATCTAAAAGTCCTAATCAACTTACTAGCTATTACTAATATGCCCTTGCTCATATTCATACCAATAGTGCTAATATACCTCTAAACAATGGCTCTCACATAGTACTTCTCTTCTTGTTTGCATTGTATGCCAAGAAACACTTGGAGCTTGCAAACATCTTATATGTAATTTTTCATTTTGTCAACGGAAATTTTCCATCTCATTTCAAAAAGAAAAAAAATTGAAGAAATTATAGAAACATACCTAAGTACATATTAAAACATGTGGATTCATATAAACATTTACTTATCCTTTTGATGATATTCAGTTTCTTATAACAAATGAATAAATAATGGATAAATGTTTATTCCATATTAAAAGGTCTTAACTTTTAATTAAACTATTTTTTCATTTTTCTCCTTTATAAGAAAGTAAATGCCTCTAAACGTAAGCCTAAAATTTTGTTCACTCTCCCACATGTAAGCCTAAACTCAACAAAACCTTTCAACTTCATATTTGGTTAAAAAAGCATAAACAATAAATTTCTGAACTTTATAGTTATTAGCTTATGCTCAAGGAATTGCTAAACAATTATGATAGCGAACCTAGTGGTATGTAATAGATATTTTAAAATTTTCCAATAAATTTAAAAATAACTCTTTCATAGAAATTATTAATAACCAATATCTACAGTCTACTAAAAAAACCTAAAGAATAAAGTAAGAAAATGCACAATCCAGGAACACACAAGACAAGTATGATGTAGCATGACTAGGTATCCTTGTAATTTAGTTTTAATTTGTTTTTTTCTTCTTTTTTTTTCTTTTGATAAAACAACCTGCTTTCATTGAGAAAAAATAAAAGGATACATGGGCATACAAAAACAACCAGCCCACCAAAACACCCCAACTAGCCGAAGGGGGACCGACTAAGTATTGAGAACTAACAGATAACAAATTAAAATCAACAAATTCAAACTAAAATAAAGGGGTAATCTCTTGTAATTAAAATACTGTTTGAATAACAGTAACAGCTTGGTTGAGTATTCTTCGAGATTATTCACTTAGATGCTAGATTACATCATTTTTTGGTATTAGAGGAAGAAAAATAGCTATTCAAGATAAGTGGTAGCAACCAAAATTCCAACATAGGAAATTGAGAGAAAGGCTTCTTGAAAGGAAATCATCCCAAAGGTGTAATCTTGATATTAAGATCTGTAAATGACAATAAACGATTGAGAGGCTTTTTTTTATGGTCAAGTTATAGCTTTCCCTCTTTCTATTTTGCAATTTTCTTCCACTTGCAACTTTTGTTTTCCCACGTCTACACATTGTAGTCTTTGAATCCTTGTACTCTTTTATAAATTTTCAATCATTTGTGAAATTTTGTGTTTCTTGTTTTTTTTTCTAATATAAATACATATATTTTAATGACAAATATGTTCAAGAATAATTTTCAATCCACCATCAATTTTAATTCATGCAAATCCATGATCGTATTACAACTACCTTGTTCATGGAAATTGAGACAAACTTTAATGTAATCATTTCCTCAAGGGTATGGGAATCCTTCTAAGAACGTGAAAGCTTTATCCCGTCACTTTTTCATGTTAAAGTAAAAAAATTTTGAGAAAATTGGAATGGAAGATATATAGATTTTGAGCTATAAATTCAGAGAGGTTAAATAAACTTTGATTCATTTGATCGTTTTCGATGACTAGATGTGTTCTTTGCATGGATGTTCTTGTAAAATTTTCCCATGCTTTCTGTGATCATTTAAGTTAAGTGGGAGAGTACGATTCCTAATCGTTCTTTTTCTCTTCCTCTTGTATATCTTTCATCAAAATAGAAATTCTTTAATTTCTATACTGTCTGCCTATTTCCCTAAAATGAATTTAAAACACCGAAAGAAACATTAGTGAGACAATTACCTTCTACTATGTAAATCATACTGCTAACAGTTCATGAAATCAAATACAAATGAAACATTGAACTTCCATCATTGTCAAACCTAGTTCAACTCCCGTACCATCAAAATCATTTCCTCGATGACATTATCTTCCCCAGTAATTTCAACCCAGACTTCAAACTGAAGAAAACTTTTTCAGGATAGTAACAAATTTTTGTTTGCAAAGAATGCAAAAAAAAAATTATAAAAAAAAAATGCCCAACTCTCAAATGCTGAGCAAAAGCAAATGAAACAGAGAATCCACTAATGCAAAACGGATTAGCCATCGGATCAGTCAAACAAGAGACAGACTGATGAAGAACTCAGGGAGGAGGGACATGGGAAGATGAAACATACTTAGCTTCGCCCAGTTTTCCATGGATGAATTTGAAGCAGAGCACTCTCCAATTTCCGCCATACCGCCAGTAGGAGAAGGAGAAGATTGAGAATTTTGAAATGAAACAATTTTTATTGACAAATACAAACACCCAAAAGCTTAAAAGAAAGTTATGAAGCTTTGCGGAGGAAGGTGTGGAGTAAACGGCTGATGACTTCGTCCTACGTGGACGCACGTATTAAATTTACTCAAACTATTTATTTATTTTATATGTAGTGGGTGCAATTTCTACTTACAAAATTCATCTAATTTCATAGAGTTTTTTAAAACTATTTTACTATATTTTATAAATAGTTTTAATTTTAAAAAATTGGAAGGAATAGCCTAGTTATAAATTGATATTTCATAAATGTCATAATCTTAAATATTCTTTTTTGTTACGAGATTTACTCTTATAATTCAATCGAATTTATGGTTATGTTTAAAAATCTATTTATTAAAAACATAATTATTTCTCATTATTTGATGGAAATAAATATTAATGATGTCTAGTAGGAGAGATGAATTTTGTATTTTGCATTAATTCTACATTTTCATTCTTAATATATAATTCGAAGATGAGTGACATGTCACTCCAACCATGCCCCAATAATGTCACTTATCTTCTAACACTCTTAATAAAATTTCTTCTTACCTTCCTTTCACCAAGGCTACTACAAGAATCTTTAAAAGACTTTAAGGATCCCAAGGTTTTAGGTTTCAGTAGCTGAACAATGACAACAACAAAAACAAAGGAAGGAATAAGTGGCTAAAATGAAGTGAGCTCAAATAATCTTTCCACTTTGTGATTCGTTCTAATCATCTATCTCGTTTGTGGATCATGAACTTGACAACCATGAGAAGAGAAAGGCAATTAAACCAAAATCACGTAATTATCCAACAGACACAAGATTAAAGAGCAGGATAAAAGTATGGTAAGTCTTGGACAAGTTTATGGCAGGACTATCAACAATGCCAACAAAAGAAATTAACATGTGATTACCATTAGCGAGGTACTCATTGACAGGCACCGTCTCTTGATTGGTGATGACTAAAGCATTGTGTAATTAGCAGTAGTGAGCTAAGCCTATGGTTTGAAACCGTGCAACAAAAAAATCCTAAAGCCCTTTCATAGTGTTGAAAGCATCAAAATGAGTATGGATTGAGGGGATAGAAGTATTACCTAATCAGGTGGTGATTTGATGATTTTTGTTGTCCCAATCATTCAGCAAACTTATCCTCTTCCTCAGTCGTCCCAATCGTTCAGCAAACTTACCCTTTTCCTCAGTCTCAATTGTTCAGGGGTGGTTTCTTGGCTAGATGGGTTTTGGTTTTCGTGGTTTGTGGTTTGTGGCCAGATGGGTGGTTTCAAGGTGGTAGGTGGTTTCATAGCCAAATGGGTTTGGTTTTACAGTTATATGGGTGGTTTCATGGCTTGCTCAGATGGGATTAAAACAAGGGCTCTTATCACAGCCCGCCCCACACGCGACTTGAAGCTTATTATACTATACGCGGTATAACTTTGAGCAGTCCTAGTGCCTCTAAGGTGAAACGCTAAACCACTCAGCTTAGGTTCTAAGTCTTGATACTTGGCTTTATTGCCTAACTCAAATTTAAGTCCATTTAACTCACTAAGCGATAAAGAAAACATAACACAACACAACTAACAGAAACTTAAACTTTTATTAACTTAAACCATGAGTTCTACATCAAGCTTTACAAACTAAGACTTTACAAACTACAAAACTAAAACAACTTGAACTAAACGTGTAACGCCCTAAACATAGGATTTGAACTAGGATTCAAAATTCAGATCTCGACATTCCCTGGCAGCATCATCCATACTGTCTTAGGCAAAATGAAGTAACGGTGATACTTATATGCTTGAACATGGTTAGACTTAATTAGGCTATCAAAACGATTTTGGACTTAATGGTATATGTGATGTCTTTTGTTTCATAAATGTTCTAAGAGTTACATGTGATGTAATTGATAAGGTTGTCTACCTAAATAGCTTGATTTTAAGTGTCATGCCAAAGTTGACTTGAAATCTTGGTTGTCTACCTAAATAGCTTGATTTTAAGTGTCATGCCAAAGTTGACTTGAAATCTTGGATCTTAGTTCACCAAATTAAATTCATTATTATGAATTATCATTTGAGGGTATGACTTTTTTTTTTTTTTTTTTGCAAAGGTATTGTAATAAATGCTGGGGTGTGGATTTGAACCTGAAACCTCTTGTCTATAAGAATATAAAGATGTCAGTTGAGCTAAGCTCATATTAGTGGGAGTATGTAATGCCCCAACTCTTTGTACTAACTTGAGGTCGTTACCGTAAAGATAAATAACAATTTTGACAATTTCTTAGTTCACCAAATTAAATTCATTATTATGAATTATCATTTGAGAGTATGATTTTTCAGTGGGAGTATGTAACACCCCAACTCTTTGTACTAACTTGAGGTCATTACCTTAAAGATAAATAACAATTTTGACAATTTCTTGAAAATAGTAAAACTAAATTTTAGTTAAAAAATACCATGAAAGCATGTTGCAGCTTGTTTACAAATTTTAAAGATAATAAGAATAAATAGATCAAAATGTTTAACTGAAAAACGAACAATGAAAAGTGGAAGCAAAACTAAGTCCCCATATGACATGTCACGAGCCAATGTGCCTCTACCCTTAGCCTTCGTGCAACTATTAATTCTTCACCACGATGCTTCTCCAACTCCATCTTAGTTCGCGCTGGAAACAAATACGAGCTGTAAGCATCAATCCCAAGCCACACGCGCCGATCTGCGCTCTTTGTCGAGTTGTTTCTTGCCCTTAGCCATTGTTGATATAAATCCTTGGTGAGTTTTGATTGGGTTTAGGTATACCCATCAAATATTAAATATTGGTCTAAAATAAATTTACTTTGGATTAAAGTTTTCTTTTTCCTTGAAGGTGTTATTGGGGAAATAACCCCCGAATTCTTGAGTTTACGAGAAGTTTGGTTTGGAGTTCAATTCTCCATTTACTTGGGTAACTTGTGGAATTCACATTTGGGTGAATTGAATGAAGGAATTTGTTTGTGAAAGTGATTTGATTTTCTGTTTAATTTTGTTTTGGTTGGTTTGTTTGGATTTTTGTTCAAACAAGGAATTTAGCTAAGCTCAAGGTAAGAGATTTCTACTACTGGACCTTATATTGAACTTGGAATGTATTGACTAAAAGGGTATGATTGTTGTGCATAAGCTTGGTTGTATTAATGACTTATTACGATGATGATTGGATATGTACTAGTATGGTTAATTTGACTGCTTATGTGTTGAACTGAAATATTGTGGATAAATTGGAATGTATTTATGAGTTGATTGTATTTGACTGTTTAGACTGGATTGTGATTATCTAAACTGAGGGGACGTTTATCTATGGGGTAGTGTATCTTGCAGGCACAGTGTCTTACGAGATCACCACTTATTGTGCATCATTTGGGATCACTAGACTGATATTTGAATCCTTCATGATCACTCGACTGAGATGTGCATCATTCATGATCACTCGACTGACATGTGCATCATTCAGGATCACTCGACTAATATGTGCATCCTTCGGAATCACTAGGCTGATATGTTTATCCTTCGAGATCACTAGACTGAGATGTGCATCCTTCAGAATCACTAGGTTGATATGTGCATCATTTGGAATCACTCGGCTGATATATGCATCCTTTGAAATCACTAGTCTGATTGACTTGCATCCTATGGGATCACAAGACTGTTATGATGCATGGTACCTCCTAATAGGAAGTTAACAATTATACCTCTAACGTGACCAGTATTAGGTCGCTTACTGCGTATACTTTTATACTCACCCTTTTATGTTTAACTTTTTTAGGAAAAGATAATATAAGAGGTAGACCGATGAGGGACAAGGACTCGTGAATGCCAGAATATTTATAAAAAAAAATGCTTACACTTACTGTTGTAATGTTTTACCCCTTTTAAACTTTGATGATTGAAATGAGTTTCATGTTTAGAACAATGATTTTTTTCTTGGTGACCTGAAATACAATACTTTTGAACTTTTAATTTTGTTTGAAGTAAGCCCGAATAAAGTTTCTTTTATGTTTATTTGTTTTTAAACAGATTTTTATGATCTTTTGTGTTAAAACGAAGTTGTTTTATGTTAAAGTAATGATCTCAACTTCATTTAAAAAGTTGGATCGTTACAGTTGGTATCAAAGCCTAAGTTTTAGGTTATATATACTGACTTATGATGTAAGTTTATGCTTAGGGTCTCTATGACTAAAACAATCCTTCGTCACTATTCAGGTACACTTTCATGATTAATATGTTTGGTTTATGTTTATGACCTTGCCTAAGTTAAACTAGAATTACATGAATGTTATGATTTAATGGTGAAGAATTTGGTGGTGAAATTTAAGAAAAATGTCTCCACGAAAGGTGCTCGAATAGGTGGTCGAGTAGGCAGAGGAGTAGGACGTAATCAACTTAATTGACTGTTTTGTGCTAAAAATCTAAGAAATAAGTTATGTTGTTGGTTTTAAAGGGAACTAAATACATGGTTAAGCTTGAGTATAACAATTGCATTGGATTGTGTTTAGAATTAAGACATTGGGGAAGAAACATGCAAAGAAAAGTTTAGTGCATAGTTGTCTTGATGAGACTTCAAGAAACCATTTTGAGCCTACTATGAAGAAAACGTTACTAGCTTGAAATTTGAAAATGAAATGTAATTTTTTTATACATGCAATTATAGACTGTTTCAGCTAAGAGGTAGTTTTAATCCTCCTACAGAGGCTAGTTTAAAAAACAACGGGATTAGGACTGTGGTCCTATCCAAAGTCATTTAAGCTATGAAAGCTAATAAGCTGCTCAACCAGGATACCTGAAGTATCTTGGCTAGTATTGTAGACACCGAGAATGCTGATGTTTCTTTGACATCAGAACTTGTGGTGAGAGATTATTTGGATATTTTTCCAGAGGAACTTCCATGTTTTCCTCCTCAAAGGGAGATTAACTTTGCCATTGACTTAGAACCAGACATTGTTCCTATATCTAAAGCTCCATACAAAATGGCCCCAGCAGAGTTGAAAAAGTTGAAAGTGCAATTGTAGGAATTGCTTGACAAAGACTTCATTCGACCAAGTGTTTTACCTTGGAGTGCACTAGTTTTGTTTGTTAAGAAGAAAGATAGGTCGATGCGCTTATGTATTGACTACAGAGAGTTGAATAAGATGTCTGTTATGAACAAATATCCTTTGCCTAGGATTGATGATTTATTTGACTAGTTGTAGGAAGCCACAATACTTATGTTGTCATGAGCAAAACTTCCGTACTTATGATATGGAATTAACAGCAAGGCACTACTTGTATGATGAGAAAGATACAGATCTTTAAGGACCATAAGAGCTTGAAATACTTCTTCACTCAGAAGAAGTTAAACATGAGGTATCGAAGGTGGGTTGAGTTAGTAAAGGATTATGACTGTGAGATCTTGTATCAACCAAATAGCAAGAATGTTATAGCTGATGCTCTACTTAGTACGAAGGTATCACATTCAACAACACTTTTACTAGACAGGCTCCATTGCACCGAGACTTTGAGAGAGTTGAGATTACCATTTCATTAAGGGAAGTCACCTCACATTTAGCTCAGTTGTTAGTGTAGTCGACTTTGAGGCAGATAATTATTGTTGCTTAGCGTAATGATTCTTATTTTGTTGAGAGGGGCTACCTGGTAGAATCAGGAAAGCTGATGAGTTCTCCATATCCTCTGATGATGTGCTTTTGTTTGAGGCGATTGTGTGTGCTAGCATATAGTACAGTTAAGATAGATTTTTTTACTAAAGCTCGTAGTTCCCCATTTTCCATGCATCTAGGTAGTACAAAGATGTACTAGGACTTGAAACGAGTTTACTGGTGGCGTAATATGAAGAGAGAAGTGACGGATTTTGTTAGTAAATGTTTGATGTGCTCACAGGTTAAAGCATCGAGATAGAAACCAGTAGATTTGTTGTAACCTTTGAGTGTGCCAGAGTGAAAGTGGGAGAATGTGCCTATGGATTTTATTATAGGGTTGCTTAGAACCTTGAAGGGTTATACAGCGATTTGGGTTGTTGCTGATAGGCTCATGAAATCATCAAATTTTATTCTAGGGGAATTCACTTATATTGCTAGTAAGTTGGTAGAGCTATATTTGACTGAGATAGTGAGACTGCATGGAGTGCCTGTATTGATTGTTTCTGACAGAGATGTCTGTTACACTTCTAAGTTCTAGAAAGGACATCAGACTTCCTGGACACGGGGTTGGATGTCTGTACAACTTTTCACCAACAGACTAATGGTCAAACTGAGCATTTGAACCAAATTTTGGAGAATATGCTACGAGCTTGTGCATTGGATTTTCCTTGGAGTTTGGACTCTCACTTGCATTTGATGGAGTTTGTGTATAATAACAGTTTTTAGGCTATCATTGACATGACATCGTCTGGTGAGAAGAGATTGATGGGTTCTGAGTTAGTTCAATCTACTAACAACACTATATAGAAGATTAGAGCACATATGCAGTCATCACAGAGTAGACAGAAAAGTTATGTGATGTAAGTATAAAGATCGTAAGTTTGATGTGGGAGATTAAGGTGTTCTTGAAAGTGGCACCTATGAAGGGTGTTCTACGATTTGAAAAGAATGGGAAGTTGAGTCCTTGTTTTGTTGGATCGTTTGAGATCTTAAAGCGAATTGCCACCATCACTCTCTGTTGTTCATGATGTTTTTCATGTTTCGATGTTGAGAAAGTACGTCGTAGATCTATCTCATGTAGTAGATTACGAACCATTGAAGATTGATGAGAGTTTGAGCTATGAAGACAACCAATTAAGATTTTGGCTAGAGAGATAAAAATGTTTTGTAACAGATGAATTACTTTAGTAAAAGTTTTGTGGCGGAATCCAATGGAATATGCTACATGAGAGAGAGAAGATGATATGTGAGCTCGTTACCCAGAGTTGTTCGAGGATTAGAACTTTCGAAGACGAAAGTTTCTTAAGGAAAGAAGAATGTAACACCAAAAAAATTTGAGGTAGTTTTTCTAACTTGTTCGTCTCATTTTATTAGATTTTTATATGTTTGGGTGTTAAATTGTTGGAGGCTGGTAAGGAAAAAAGGAATATTTTGTTAAAAGGGAAAAGAAAAAGGAAAAGGAAAGGAAAATGATAATATTAATAATAATATAATTTTTTATTATTACTATAAAAAATAAAAAAGAAATATATCATTTCGTATGCCATCTCTTTCCCTCACTCTCCCTCTTCTTCTTCTCCTCATGACCTAGCCGCCCATTAAGGATCTCACCGATGTTTGTCTTTTGCTTTCTTGGCGTCGTTTACAGTTCAAGTCCCGACGAAACTTGGAGGAGTTTGAGTCACATTGTGCAAAGTTGTTCGACGTTGGTTGCAAGCTGACATCCTTCTTCGTTTGTGCATCGTTTCTGTTCTCAGTTCGTCTAAGATCTACCTCACCACTGAAGAGTCGTCGCTGTAGCTATTCATTGTGCCTCGTTCTCTGTCGTAAAGCACCACCCTCGTGTAGCCGTTCTCCGTCGTTACGCTTCTCCAACTCTGTCTTAGTCCACGCTGGAAACGAATTCGAGCGTCAGATTTAGTCCCAAGCCACACGTGTCGATCTACTCCTTGCTAAGCCATTTCCTGCCTTTAGCCGTTGTTGATCACTCCTTGGTGAGTTTTGATTGGGTTTAGGTATACCCATCAAATAGTAAATATTGGTCTCTAAAATACATTTACTTTCTATTAAAGTTGTATTTTATGTTGAAGGTGTTATTGGGGAAACAATTTGGGTTCACGACAAGTTTGGTTTGGAGTTCAATTCTCCATTTACTTAGGTTATGTTCAATTCTCCATTTACTTAGGTTATGTTCAATTCTCCATTCAATTCTCCATTTACTTAGATTACTTGTGGAATTCACGCCCAAACGAATTCTCCATTTACTTAGTAACTTGTGAAATTCACGCTCAAACGAATTCTCCATTTACTTAGTAACTTGTGAAATTCACGCTCAAACGAATTCTCCATTTACTTAGTAACTTGTGAAATTCACGCTCAGTAAAACTTGTGGAATTCACGCTCAAACGAATTCTCCATTTACTTAGTAACTTGTGAAATTCACGCTCAAACTCTTAGATTTGACTTTTTTCTATCTCTACTATCAATATAATTAAATAATTCCATTTGACTATTACTTAACTATATAATTCCAAACTCTTATTAAATATGTTTATTATGTATTATTTAAATTTATACTAGCAAAATTGTTAGTAAATTATTTATGATATAATGGTATAACTAATTGAGCAACTAAAAGATATATATTCCATTATCACGGAGAAAGTTGGTGCAATCTCGTGCATCAATAAAATCCTATATCAATTTACTTAGGATTTAATAATGTTGAAACATGGTTTGTAAAATACATTGTATTTTTCAAATCTGCACGAGCTGTCCCATGATGGATTCATTAAAATACATTGTCTATGAATTACCCTAGAATTCAGTAACTGCACGCATCCGTCGTTTGGTAAATATGTTATTTCCATCGGTTTTTGCTATACTTTCAGATGCTATCTTAAAATTTGCTATTTCCCTACCGTTATCTCTAAGGTTTAGCTTTTGTTGTGACGACATGGTAAAATTTGATTTGGTCCAAGTTTCTCATTTAACAAGTATATCAATCATGTTTCACTTTGTGTTGATGGTATGTGTTTTTTTGCATGTACATTATTATTATTAGACTGCATAAAAAGAAACGCAGCAATGATGAACACAAAATGACTCAAGGTAGATAAGTATTTGGTATTTTACTTATACCAATGCTAATATATTGTTGATAGATAATTAAAGACATTGAGAGTACACTTATTTAGGCATATATTGTGAAGTAGAGAGATGAGCCTCATATTAATGTTTCTCCTCGTACTGGAGAACAGGTTCAAAAGATTGGAAGTTATACACTACGCCTAAGGGTCGGATAGTCGTAGATGCCGACACCTTGACCTTATATGTCCAATTTATTTTTCCAGCGTTTATAGCCTCCAACACAAGCTCATATACTGTCCCTCCAAGAGGAGAAAATGGGTCAACAAATCCTGCAAATAAACCATTCACCACACGCACGAACTTCAGATTTTCACCTGTTTTCTTGTTATGGTCATCCACTGTTAAGTTTCCTATTTCTTGCACTTGCGGATCATTGATATCCTTAATCGGTTCAAAAGGGGATGTGAACGACATTTTTAATGGCTTTTTTAATTTGTACTTGGAAGAAACTTTCTAAGGATGATTTATGCTCTATAATATTGAGATGCTTGGTATTTATAGTCGAGGTTGAACTTTAGATATTGATAACTCCGAATCTAATATGAGGAAGGATGTCCTTAATTAAAACAAGGGCTAATAGGGCATCCCTATGGACTAAACAATTCATTTGTTTGGAGACAACATCACTGTAGTACTATATATCAATCAAACAATGTTTTTTGTGCGGCTAGTAATATATAACTCAACATCAAATTTTCATTTCAACTCTTGTTATTTCATGCTCCTGTGATAACCATTTTGCCATTTTTAAGACTTTAGCCTATAAGATTTAATTAAAACCATAAACTCTCTATGTTTGCCATCCATTTTTTACTAAATATTTTTAAAAAATTAAGTTAATTATTTGATAATCAACAAATACAATACTTGGGAGGAATTTTCTAGTATTTTTTTTCTATTTTTTCACATTATGAATTATAAATGAGTATTTGAAATTCTTTATTTAACAACTTGGCTTCCTCTTTTTCATTTAAGTGAAATAAAATTTCTATTCATTTCATTAGTATTGACCTTAGCTTAGTATATAAGAAATTGAGTTGTTACATATTCAACTGCATAACAATGTATTAGGTGTATCAAGTGGGTTGGATTCGTTTTTTTGTCATTTTTACAAAAGTAAATAGGTCTGTGAAATGAATCTTAATTTTTAAACTTAGTTTACAAGACATATAAGATGTGCCCTAATATTAACTTGAATGAAGACGTGCCGTTGGATATTAATTTATTCCTTAGGGATGTTTAACTTTTAAATAAATATAGCTGGTGTTTGTACTTGTACGTGTATACTACAAAAATGAATGGCCCATATTGTGTTCATACATAAATATTCAGGGTGTTATATATGCTGTCAGTAAACGAGTTTATTACAATCATGTATTTTGTGATGTTAATATACATGTTTTATTTTGTGATATGAGTATACATGTTTGTATAGACATAATGTTTATAATAGAATGCATAAAAAGAAAAGAACCATCATGAATGCACAAAGAACAACAAGCGTTGTTTGAAGAATTGACATGTGTAATCAGAATTAAATTATTGTAAACCAGAGGAGTGTGTTGAAATACATGACGAAGGGAAAGCAGAACGGAATTGAGATTCGTGAACCGCAAAAAAAGTAGAAAAAGACGTCGGTGTCAGATTGAAAATTGACGGAAGAAAATGAGTTTAATATAACAACTTGGATCCAAAACACTCAATATCGATGACAGTAACATCTCAGTACTATTTTATTTATATTATGCTACCATTTTTGTTAGACAACGGTGGTAAAGGGTACAACTTATTTAAGCTTGTTCCCAAGTAGAGGGATGATGCCAATATTATGGCTTGTTGTATGGGAGAACAGGTTCGAAAGATAGGAATACATGCCTTATTAGGCAGCCTGAATAAACCTTTTCCAATTTGGTGGCATATGTCCAATTGATTTCTTCATTAGTTTTAGCTTCCAGCACAAGGTGATATAATATTACTTCAGTAAACCCAGGCCCAATATATTTGTCACTCTTCAAACCATTCACCACACGCACAAACTTCAATTTCTCCCCAGGGTTATGGGAGTCATGGTCTTCCACCGCTAACTTCCCTATTATTTGCACATGGGGATCATTTATATCTATAATAGGTTTCAAACGATGATGGATCTCTTCAATACTCATTATACAATACCTTTTTAATTCCCTAGACGTTGTAAGGTCGATTTGTAGCGTTCAATGTTGAGACAAAGCTTGGTATTTATAATTGTTGTTCAACCTTAGACGATATCGATAACCTCCAATCTAATTCACATACATTGAACTGATCCTTATTTAAAACAAGACCTAATACAACCTTCCAATAATAGATCAAGGGGATAGCTTCCAATGCATTTCATTTGTTTATAGATAAAATTATTCCTCAAAACAATGCCTTTTAATTTGTGAGATATTATTGCTTTGTACATAATTCAGTAACAAATTTTTATTTTCTTGCTGTCTCATGCCCCCATCTGCTCCAACCATTTAAAGTTTTATATTTACAAAATGCACCAAAATTTTATAATATTGAATTTTGGGTTATTTTTTTAAGGGTAATTTATGTTGTTTTTTATTTTTTATTTTTATTTTTTACCTTTTGCATTTTTGTTTGTATAATGGAAGTAAACTTTAAATGTTGAAAAGATAATTAGATTAGTAACAATCTCAACTTGGTTTTGAAAATTTTGGGTAATTACAATCGTGGTCTATCAAAGATGGACAATAAAGTTTGATTGTATTTATAAATATGTTTGTTCATTTTCAATATTTCAAAAAACAACCCAAAAATTAAATTAAAGCATAATTCATTCATAGAAAATAACCTCATTTAAGGATAGAGTTCCAATCCAATCCACACCAAAAAGAAAAAAGAAAAAAGAAAAAGAAGAAGAGAAGACAAGGAAAAGTAGAAGATGAACAATAAAGATGTAACATGGAACTATTTAATGTTGACAATGAAAGTTTATAGACTAGGTCGACACAAGAATAAGAAAATATATGATTCTTTCCCATTTGTGAACAAAAGGAAGAGATTCATAGTTACCAATTTTTAAACTTAATAATGCTTTTGCTCCAAATACAAATAAACACATTTAATTTCGTCTTTACCTCCTACACTATTCTCTGAACCACTAAAACATTATCAAATAGTTCTTCTTACACTATTAATGGGGGAGAGAGATTTGTAAATGAGTTTGAGGGTTTCTTTCACTCTCTATCTATCACACTCAAACTTGTTGTTGCATAAGACTCTTAGACGTTGTCTCCAGTTTGGGAATGAACCATTATAATTTTCAATGTAGTTTATTCTCATTTTTTCTTTATGCTTTATTATTTTCCAATTTTATAATCCGTATTGTTTGTTTGGTTCCAACCCATGTAGTATAAGTTTGAGATATAAGTTAGTTTATTGTGCATTTATAATTTATATCTCTGCCTAAATTTCCAACAAGTTCCTCCTAACTTGGACGATGCCTAGATTTCTTTTTTTAATTCAAGTGTTAAAATAAAACTTATATCTTCTTTTTAAAGTCTCATAATTTCATTATTCATAAGCTTGACGTTCGGAATGCTACTCTTAGAAGAAAGCTGATCTGTTCTATTCTGAAAGACAACTACTCTCAAAACTCAAACATTAGGGTGAGTAAATTTGTCTTAAGGAGACAACGTGAATTCGTTGGGCTCATATCTATAATACATATATGAGTTTCTCTTTACTGTGATAACAATATTGATAATACTTTCTTCACTCGTTTTTCTAATTTTAATTCAATTTTCCTATGTTGATTCCAAAAGTGAATAGGTTACCACACCTTAAATGCGGGAGTCAAAGTTATGTACATTATTTTGATTCAAAAGATTTTGGTTAGTGAACCCTATTCATAAATAACTTTGAAAATAAAACTTTATATCCAATTGGGAATAGAATAATAAGGACATATAAATTCTCTTTTAACAATCGTCAACACAGAAAGATAATTCCTAAACAATTTTTAAACTAATCGTTTTTTACATTTTCATCTTTACATTCTACACTTTTTCTCAACCAATATAAAGGAGCAAGTTGGTATATATGTACATGTGAAATATATATTTCTTGAGTTAACGAGTTATTGCATTCATGGACTTTATGATCATAATATGTATTTACATGTATATTGTAACGGCTCAACTTTCTATGATTAAACTGAAGCATAACGAGTTAATGAGTATGAGAATTGAGAAGGGAACACAATTAGTTTGATTGAAACCCTATCTTACAAAAGTTTACTTCCATTCTAGAAAGAAAAATGCAAAAAGTAAAAAATAAAAAGAAAAAAATAAAAAACAACATAAAATACCCTTTAAAAAATAACCCAAAATTCAATATTCTAAAATTTTAATTTGCTGCATTATGTAAATATAAAACTTTAAATGGTTGGAGCAGATGGGGCATGAGACAGCAAGAAAATCAAAATTTGTTGCTGAATTATGTACAACACTAAAGCAATATCTCACAAATTAAAAGGCATTGTTTTGAACAATAATTTTGTCTACAAACAAATAAAAATGGATTGGAAGCTATTCCTTAAGAATTTTGGAAAATGAGTTCCTATAAAAAAATTTGACGTTTTGAAAACGTCAAGAATTTAATTGATATTTTTTGACGTTTTTAAAACGTAAAAAAAAAAAATGCATATTACTTGACGTTTAAAAAACGTCAAGAATGTCAAATTTATAAATATTCTTGACATTCTAATAATGTCAAAAATTTAATACATATTCTTGATTTTGAAAAAATGTTGAATTTAATACATGTTCTTGACTTTGAAAAAATGTCAAGAATTTAATAGATATTCTTGATGTTTAAAAAAAGTCAAGAAATCTGAAAATTGAAAATTCTTGACGTTTTGTCTTTGAAATCACCTATTTCTTGACGTTTTTTTCTAAAAAACGTCAAGAAAGGAAAACAACAACCGTCAAGAAAGCCCATTTTTCTAGTAGTGCTTAATCTATTATTGAAAGGTTGTATTACGTGTCTTGTTTTAAATAAGGAGTTCAATGTATGTGAATTAGATTCGAAGTTATCAATATCGTCCAATCTATGTGAATTAGATTTGTGGTTATCGATATCGTCTAAGGTTGAACAACAATTATAAACACCAAGCTTCGTCTCAACATTGAACGGTACAAATCGACCTTATAACGTTTAGGGAATTAAAAAGGTACTGTATAATGAGTATTGAAGAGTCACGTCATCGTTTGAAACCTATTATAGATATAAATGATCCCCATGTGCAAGCACTAGGGGAGTTAGCGGTGGAAAACCTTTACTCCAAGAACTCTGGGGAGAAATTGAAGTTTGTGCGTGTGGTGAATGGTTTGAAGAGTGACAAATACATTGGGCCTGGGTTTACTGAAGTAATATTATATCACCTTGTGCTGGAAGCTAAAACTAATGAAGAAATCAATTGGACATATGCCACCAAATTGGAAGAGGTATCAGGCGGCCTAATAAGGCATGTATTCCTATCTTTTGAACCTGTTCTCCCATACTACAAGCCATAATATTGGCATCATCTCTCTACTTCGGAACAAGCTTAAATAAGTTGTACCCTTTACCACCTTTGTCTAACAAAAATGGTAGCATGATATAAATAAAATAGTACTGAGATGTTACTGTCATCGATATTGAGTGTTTTGGATCCAAGTTGTTATATTAAACTCATTTTCTTCCGTCAATTTTCAATCTGACACCGACGTCTTTTTCTACTTTTTTTGCGGTTCACGAATCTCAATTCCGTTCTGCTTTCCCTTCGTCATGTATTTCAACACACTCCTCTGGTTTACAATAATTTAATTCTGATTACACATGTCAATTCTTCAAACGCTTATTGTTCTTTGTGCCTTCATGATGGTTCTTTTCTTTTTCTGCATTCTATTATAAACATTATGTCTATACAAACATGTATACTCATATCACAAAATAAAACATGTATATTAACATCACAAAATACATGATTGTAATAAACTCGTTTACTGACAGCATATATAACACCCTGAATATTTATGTATGAACACAATATGGGCCATTCATTTTTGTAGTATACATGTACAAGTACAAACACTAGCTATATTTATTTAAAAGTTAAACATCCCTAAGGAATAAATTAATATCCAACGGCACGTCTTCATTCAAGTTAATATTAGGGCACATCTTATATGTCTTGTAAACTAGGTTTAAAAATTAAGATTCATATCATAGACCTATTTACTTTTGTAAAAATGACAAAAGAACGAATCCAACCCACTTGATACACCTAATATATTGTTATACAGTTGAACATGTAACAACTCAATTTCTTATATACTAAGCTAAGGTCAATACTAATGAAATGAAAAAGAGGAAGCCAAATTCTTAAATAAAGAATTTCAAATACTCGTTTATAATTCATAATTTGAAAAAATAGAAAAAAAATACTAGAAAATTCCTCCCAAGTATTGTATTTGTTGATTATCAAATAATTAACTTAATTTTTTAAAAATATTTAGTAAAAAATGGATGGCAAACATAGAGAGTTTATGGTTTTAATTAAATCTTATAGGCTAAAGTCTTAAAAATGCCAAAATGGTTATCACAGGAGCATGAAATAACAAGAATTAAAATGAAAATTTGATGTTGAGTTATATATTACTAGCCACACAAAAAACATTGTTTGATTGATATATAGTAGTACAGTGATGTTGTCTCCAAACAAATGAATTGTTTAGTCCATAGGGATGCCCTATTAGCCCTTGTTTTAATTAAGGACGTCCTTCCTCATATTAGATTCGGAGTTATCAATATCTAAAGTTCAACATCGACTATAAATACCAAGCATCTCAATATTATAGAGCATAAATCATCCTTAGAAAGTTTCTTCCAAGTACAAATTAAAAAAGCCATTAAAAATGTCGTTCACATCCCCTTTTGAACCGATTAAGGATATCAATGATCCGCAAGTGCAAGAAATAGGAAACTTAACAGTGGATGACCATAACAAGAAAACAGGTGAAAATCTGAAGTTCGTGCGTGTGGTGAATGGTTTATTTGCAAGATTTGTTGACCCATTTTCTCCTCTTGGAGGGACAGTATATGAGCTTGTGTTGGACATATAAGGTCAAGGTGTCGGCATCTACGACTATCCGACCCTTAGGCGTAGTGTATAACTTCCAATCTTTTGAACCTGTTCTCCAGTACGAGGAGAAACATTAATATGGGGCTCATCTCTCTACTTCACAATATATGCCTAAATAAGTGTATTCTCAATGTCTTTAATTATCTATCAACAATATATTAGCATTGGTATAAGTAAAATACCAAATACTTATCTACCTTGAGTCATTTTGTGTTCATGATTGCTGCGTTTCTTTTTATGCAGTCTAATAATAATAATGTACATGCAAAAAACACATACCATCAACACAAAGTGGGACATGATTGAA
The DNA here is from genome assembly GCF_000004075.3 of Cucumis sativus. Classification (NCBI taxonomy): domain Eukaryota; kingdom Viridiplantae; phylum Streptophyta; class Magnoliopsida; order Cucurbitales; family Cucurbitaceae; genus Cucumis; species Cucumis sativus. The sequence goes on from NC_026658.2 coordinate 20,180,687, forward strand.
TGTACGTTTCTTTTTAGCTCGTAAAGTGTAATTAGATTTATTTATATTTGTTGTAATTTGAAATGTTCAAATTCACTTTCGAAGTTAGCTTAATATATAGTGATACATTATAATATAAAGTTTATCAAATTTTATTATATAAATTTAATTTTGGATAAAATTCAAAATTAATTTATGAGAGATAAAATATTTGAATGAGTTCAAATATTAATTTAATGTGAATTAGATTCATATTAAAATTATTGGTTATGAGATAAACTTATATTTGAATATGATTCAAATTTAATTTAAGTTAAATATAAAATATTTAATTTAGCTATTAATTAATTAGAGAATTAATTACTAGTTTAATTTTATTTAATTAAATCTATAAGATATTGCAAATATATTCGTTCAAATAAGATTTGAATGAAATATTAATTAAATATGATTTAATGAATTATATTAATATAAATCTATAAGATATAGGAAAGATATTCATTCAAATAAGTGTTGAATGAAATATTAATTAAACATGATTTAATTAAAGGAAATTTTCAAAAATGTTTATGAGACGTTGGTTAAGTGTGACTTCCAAGTCTGAGAATGATTGAATATGATTGGACGCTGGTAGAAATCCTGTCACACCCCGCCCCGCAGACCTGTTTGCTTGTCTCGGGAGCGCAGTGCGACTTGAGCATTCTTGATGCGCCCAAACGCCAAAGACACCCGTCTTAACTTTCTTAATGTAGCTTATTTGCCAAAATACTTAACTTCACAAACATCCTTTAGGCGATAAAGAACTTAATGCGGAAAAATAAAACAAACCTTAAACTTTTATTCCTTAACAAGGTGTTTAGTACATGAACATAATGATACAACACTTAACAAAAAGATTAAAAAAAAAAAAAAAAAAAAACAACGCTTAATTAAACTTAAACGGCTAGCAGCTTCTTGTCTAGCAAGCCCAAACCTCCTCTCCTCTTGACCTCAACGCTTAAGTCCTGGAAGATAAATTTTGAAGGCATAAGTCTAAAAGACTTAGTGAAGTTTTATGAAATCATTTTCACAATACCTTTTCATAAACATCATTTTGCATAAACAACATCAAATTATTTCATTTTGCATAAATCTTTCTTTATGCTTAACAAACACATTTAAAATATAATAATTTTAGATAAACATACATTAGTTAATAGCCATTCCTTTCGACAAGGATCTCAAATTGTTCTCTACGCTTGGTCTCATTACCTCGCGTTTGACTACTGTATCTATAGTATCCAAGAACATATAAATTCGTCCTTGTTGTTCAAACCGCTAAGTATTATACGCTCCTTTCAACGCATAAGCTAGCTTCTTATCACCATGTAGTCCGTACACCCCATGATGACCTTGATTCTTTATGTGCACATAAAAGTTAGCATCATCTCAAAGAATCAACTAATGGTTTGAAAACCATTTCATAGCATTGAAATTATAATCATTAAATCAAGCTTTAACATTATAAATTATGCTTGAACACATATAAACATTTCTTAGAAATCTCTTTTTGAAACACTTTCTCATTTGAAATCATCTTTCAAAATAGTAAAGAAAAATCACAAGAAAGATTTTAACATAAAAACATTTAAGAAAGTCACTCACAAATCATAGATCAAACGCTTGGCTGATATGCTTATCCGATTTCTTCTTGTCCAAAACCTCTTTGATCTAACACACCACGCTCAACAACCTCCAATGCCTAGAAACTTATTGTAGGTCAGAACCCTTCTTCCACTTTAAAGCTTAAAAGCATAAAATCTAGAACTCAAATGAAAATATTTCCTTCTACAAAGTAGTTTCAAATTGTCTTAATACTTTCGTCTCAAAATTTCAGCTTTAGATTTCAATGGATGAACTCTATAGCTCTCTAGAACTTCACTTTGTTCATAATCACCTGTATTCTGACCTTCCTTGCTTTCTACAACTAAAACTCAACCATCTCTTACTCAAATTAAACGTGCAGTCTCATCTTAGAAAATATACTCAAAATGAAAACTTTTGAGAGTAATTTCACTCAAAACGCACAAGTGGAGTGTGAGAAATTCAATATTGAAACTGGCCTATTTTTAGAGTCCATTCCATAAATTTACGTTAACACCTCATCCTTACTTAAATTCACCTTAAACCTTATTAAGACACCTCCTGGTTACTTTTACATCTCAAAATGCATGTTATCAAGGCTTTGAGACTTCACTAAATCCTTAAATTACTTGTCTTTATCATGCCACATAGTTGTCCAAAACGCATAGCTAGCTTCCATGTCTATCTCGCCTAATTTCTCGCCCAGACTACATAACCCAACTTAGAAAAGTTATAAATTAAAATCTATAACTCTTTTAATCCAACTTCCTTCTACACAGTTGCTTTAAGATGAGTTATATTTCTGACCTCAAAATTTCATAATAAAACGCCGAACAATGTGTTCTATAGCCTTCTACGAGTGCACTTTACTCATATTCACTCGCGCACTGACTTTCTCGTCTTCTCTTGTCCAAAACGCCAACTTTCTCAAATAAAAAATTTCCATCCGCCTTCCTCAATATATTAGGCTTAATTTTTAAATTTTCAAGACTAATTTGAGTAAAAAATCTCAAATAAGTTGTGAGAAACTCCTTTCTAAAGTTAGCTAAAATGCCAATCTCTATAATCCTTCTTTCTCATCAACCTTATACACTAAAAAAAAAAAAAAAAAAATCTAACTTCTATAACTTTTTCACCAAACCAACCAAAATGCCTAAAGTTATATTTTTTTATACTTAACCAAAATTCTCCCTTCTTTTGATCCTCTTAAACTCTTAAGCTTCCACAACATGACCTTCCTTCTTTTCACTCATCACAACACACTTACCAAAACACTTCTCAAGCCTACTTCCTTGTCTTAAATTTTCTCAAAACTAATCCTTTCAAGCTTTTTAGAAAATCTAAGATATCTAATGTTTAGGTCTTACAAATCCCACATAACTCATGTGATACTTGTGAGACCAAATCCCAGGTCTAGACAAGGGGAGAATCCCAGATCTCAATGTTGAGCTTGTTGCAAAATGATTCCAGTGTATGACATTGTAGCACTCGCTACGTGATTGTTTAAAACTGTTGTGGTTAATGCGATGTTCGATGTGGCTTGATATGATGTGCTTGCCTAATGTGGTTTGACCTTATTACTTGTCATTTCTATGTGTTTTCTCCAAAAAAGTTTTCTCAAGAACTTATCACTCACTAAGTCCGTTTGACTTATGTTTTAAGTGTCACACACCGCTCCAAAGTTATTTCCAGTGACTAAGTGGAGGCATGTCGCCAGACCTGTATCGTGTTCTTATTGTAAGGTAATGTGTTGAATGCCTAGTAAGTGAAACATCTTACTTAATTTTCCCTTTTGCGAAGTCCTTGTCTCGTACTTAGACTTTGGTAATTCAGCGAAAAAGTTACAACTTAAGACTTTGCTTCATCGCGTACTCTTTACACAATACAAACCAACTTTAGCTTCTTCTCGAGTCATCGACATCTCACTCGAAGGCAGCTCTCTATAATCCTTTTATCTATGCGCTGCAAAACACTGATCATTGTAGCAGGTACCTAAACATGTAAAGGCACACCTTAGCCCCTTGCCCTAGTTGCCTAACAACCTCTCTTAGCGGACCGCGCTTAGGGTTACATGTTCCCTGACTCAGCTCTATGAACTTTCTGGATATTGTACTCGCCTTCCTTCTGAGCTGAGTCATACACTCAGAGGAGTGATGTGCTTACTAGCTAGCTCATTAAACTGGCTCATCGGATGTAATAGAAATTTCCATGACCAACACACCATGTAAGAATATGAAGACATTTTGTCTTCCTTCCTTAGCTTGGCCATACAACCTTAGATCAATAATTTGCATGGCCTCAACCCCTAACAACATATATACACTCCATCCCAAACCCTTCTCTATTTTGGAACATCCCTTCTCCCTAGCGGCTCTCTCATTTTTTCGTTTCACACTCTTAACTTCCTCCTGCCATATTTTTCCTCTCAAATTCTCCTCTAACCTCTTTTTCCTTGATTTTGAGCTTTATAATGGTCTTCTCATTTAAGAGTCACTTCCATGCTTTACACGCATCTCTTCGACATCAGGGTAACACCTACCAACAATCCAAAAATGTCTTAGTCCAAAAATGGACATAAACATAACATACATAAATCATCCATCAGCCTCTATACAGTACAGTTTCAATCTTAATCCATTTACTTTAGCTTAGCAAAATTTTCCTTATTGCAAATAAATCATAAATTCAACCTAAACATAGCCAAAATTAATTAGTAAATTGATGATTGTTTTACCAAATTTATCAAGTGTGGTTGAACCTATATTCAAAGTTATTAGTGGAAAAGGCAAAAAAAAAAAAAAAAAAAAAAAAATCCAAAAGTACTCCTATGGCACCTTCAAATATCAAGAAAACATCGTCTTTAATCCTATCTAAAATTTGAAATTAGTTTTTGTTAGGAAGGTTGCAATAGATAGCATAGCATTTTAAGAACATGATATAGCAAATATAGCACATTGTTTTAAAATTTTGCAAACATGACAAAATTTTCACTTTTAAAAATACTCTCCAACTTCAATTTGTCATTAATATTATTCCTAAACTACGCTTCAATAATTTTTTTATCTTCCTCTTTTTAATGTTCTACTCCTTTCTTATTTATTCTCTCACTTTTTAAGGACCTAATCATCATTTCTTATACAGAAAAATTATTTTTTGTCTTAATCTTGATTTTAAGATATCAATAGTATAGTAATTATAATATAAAATATAATGATTGTTGATCATAGTAATTTAACTTTACTTTCTTTGATGGGTATTTAAAGTTAAATCTGATTATAAATAATTTTGTTTTATTTTTTTTACATTGGTTTTACTTTGTTTCAGTTTTGTATATTAATGTTGTGATGTACTTATATTATATGTACTAGTTGGTTGATATACCTACTACATGATTTTTCATTTTTTTTTTCAAATTTCATGCAGTTCATTATAGTACTATTAAGTAAATGAATGATATAACTCAGTTTATCATTATTGAGTATATTAACAATTTATTATTAAAGCATATCATCATATGAGTAAACTGAATCATTATCAAGTATATGAATCAAGTTTACAAGTGTATATCAATAGTGTATCAACTGTATAAGTAGGACTTTAAGCATATCTAGTGTATTTAATCAATCAAATGTATATGTGAAGAATATTAAGTGTATCTGCAGTACATCAGGTATATCAAACATATCATGTGCATAAAACGTATCAAATTTGTTGTGTCACACCTTGCGTCGCGTACGTCTTTTCTTGTTACACAAGACGCAACGTTGCTTGAATATCTTTGATACGTTAAACACCAAAGATACTCGGTCTCAAAAGTCCTTAAGCTTTGCTTAATCACCTGCTCACTTCTTACTTAACACTTTCATACTTTAGGCGATAAACAACTTAAAAAATAAGAAAAAAAAAATAAACCAAAACTTTTATTAACTTTAAACAAGGAATTCTACAATACTTAATACAATTTACATAGATACAACATTTAAACTTAAAGGTAAAACACCTGACAACTCTTCTCGCCTAGCAACCCTTCAACTTTCCTTTCTTGGCCTTAAAGTCTGATTCCTGGGAGATCAAACTATAAAACATAAGTCAATAGACTTGGTAAGGTTTTAAGAAAACCTTTTTGTAAAATACTTTTTGTAAATATTATTTCACAAAACATGTCAAATCCGATAAAATCATATTTTCATATAAACATATTATTTCACATAAACACATTATTTAGCATAAGCACACATTAATCAATAATCATTCCTTTCACCAAGGATCTCGAATCGCATTCCCTACGCTAGGTCTCATCACTTCGAGTTTAAACTCTTGTAACTATAGCATCCAACAATATACAAATTCATCCTTGTTACTCATGTCGAAGCACAATACACATCTTTTTTGTTCCACCTCATCTCCCATGCACATCTATAATACATGATTGTCTTTACTTCTTATGTACACATAATAGCCAGCTCATTGTTAAGAAGTAGACTAACGATTTTGAACACCTTTTCATGAACAAGTATAAAGAACATACTTTGAAACATATAAACTTTTCATAAAAAAAAAAAAAAAAAGAAACTCTTTAGAAACTTTCTTATTGAAATTATCATAACAAATCATCAAAAAAAACTTGGGAAGAACGTTTGAAATCAATTAAATACTTGAAGAAAACAGTCACAACTTTTAGACCTAAACCCAAAATGCTTCTCTTCTTTCTCTTCTAGTGTAAGCACTTTGCCGGTGCATTAGTTCTTAAGTTTTCTCTTGAATTTTGTAGAGTAACAATTCTCAATACTTTAGCTGAGGACTATTATTTATATTCATCCTTAAACAAGTTTAGTCACCCTTAAATTCTTGTCAGCTCATCAGCTCCTACTCTTAGTGGTTCACGTGTAAGCTTAAGATTTAACTTAATCTCTATACGTGGTCCATTAAAACACTTAGGAAATTTTTAGGAAGTTTCCTTACTTCTCGTCTAGTCTTCCATCTCGCAAAAACACCTTAATCACGTAACGCTTCCACTATGAATTACTCAAATCGAATACATCTTATCGCGTAGTTCTGCTTCAGAACACTTGGTCAAAATTTCAACCTTTCTAGTTACGGGTCTCACATGTTGAGTATACCAATGAAGCACAACAAGTTTATTAGCGATGCATCAAGTATATCAAACTTATAAGTGAAGTCTTTAAGTGTATCAAGATCTAAAGGGTATAAAGTGTATCAATAGAATTAAGTGTAACAAGGAGTATTCGGTGTATCAAGGTGTTTCAGGTGTATCAGATGGTATCGAGTGTATCAAAGAGTATCATGGTGCATCAAGTGCATCAAAGTTCAAAGGTTATCAAGAAGTATGACATGTACATCAAGTGTATAAGGAGTATTAGGTGTATCAAGGGATATTAGGTATATTATATGTGTATCAACTGTATCAACTGTATCAAATGTATATCAGTGACAAGGGCATTTGTGATATTTTATATCTTGATATGTGGGTTGGGCTTTGTTTTTGTTATGTTTGCAAACAATAAATTTTTGTGCTATAAACTTAATTATTATAACTTGTTTTGCTTCTTTTGCAAGTGCTCCTTTTTCTATTCAAACCTTAATGAGTATTAAAAATGGACTTGAAAAAAAGGTAAAACAAATTATAATAATTAAGTCTATAGCACACAAATTTATTATTTTCAAAAATGGCAAAAACAAAGTTCAGCCCACATATACAATACGTAAATATCATAAATGCCCTTGTTACTGTTTGATATATTTGATACATTTGATACGCACCTCATACACCTAATATCCTTTGATACACCTGATACTCTTTGATACACTTTATATGCATTTGATACTTCATGATAACCTTTGGACCTTAATACATTTGATGCACCATGATACACCTTGATACATCTGATACTCTTTAATATACTTGATATACATTTGATACTTCATGATAACCTTTGGACCTTGATACACTTGATGCACCATGATACTCTTTGATACACTCAATACCATTTGATACACCTAATACTCTTTGATATACTTGATATACATTTGATACTTCTTGATAACCTTTGGACCTTGATACACTTGATGCACCAAATACTCCTTGATACACCTAATACTCCTTGATACACCTAATACTCCTTGTTACACTTGATTCTTCTTCACACACTTTATACCCTTTTGGCCTTTGATACACTTAAAGCCTTCACTAATAAGTTTGATACACTTGATGCACTGCTAATAAACTTGTTATGTTTCATTGATACACTCAACAAATTTGATATGCTTTATGCACATGATATGTTTGATACACCCGATGTGCTACATATACAATTAGTATTCTTCACTAGTACATTTGATTTGCTTTATAATGATTCACTTTACTGATATGTTGAAATGCTTTAATAATATATTGTTGATATACTTGATAATGATACACTAGGTTATATCATTCACATACTTAATAATTCTATAATGAACTGCATAAAATTTGAAAAAATGAAAATCACGTAGTAAGTATATCAACCAACTAATACATAATATAAGTTCATCAGAACACTAATATACAAAACGACTTATACAAATTAAGTAAAACCAAAACAAAACCAATGTAGAAAAACAAAACAAAATCATTTAAAATCAGATTTAACTCAAAATACACATCAAGAAAAGTAGAGAAAATTCAAAAACGAAGTTAGATTACTCTGATCAATAACTATTATATTTCATATTGCAATTAATGTACCATTGATATTCTAAAATCAAGATTAAGACAGAAAGCACAAATTATTTTTATCCCGTATAAAAAAAAGATGATCAAAGCCTTAAAAAATGGAAGAAGAAATAAGGGATGATTAAGGCATTAAAAAGAGAAGAAGAAATAAGTTATTGAATGGTAATTTGGAAATAATAACAAATTTTAGATGAAAAATATTTTCAGACGTGAGAATTTTGTCGTATTTGCAAAATTCTAAAACAATATTTGCTATATTGTCATATTTTCAAAATGCTACCCACCGCAAGTTTCCTATTAGAAATCCCCAATAAAGCCTAAAAAAGAACACCTACCAAAATCACCATCTTAACCAAAACTTGAGTAGCAGCTACAGAGAGCATCAACGAGCAACGAAAAGCGTCAAGGACGACAACTCAAGGCTGACACTTGGTTTGACTTTGAAAATCCTGCGCAGGGAGCTCGATGACGAAGCGGCTCAACTCGACTTCACGAATCAAGACATGATGGAGCGAAGAGGAAGCTTTGGCTCGCGGCTACCTTTGTCGAATGGAGGTGGGTTCGATGATGGAAGTTGTGGCCGGACAGAGCACTGTGAAGAGGGGGCGACAACTGGGTATTTGAAAGAAAAAGAAATGAAGATAAATAATGGAAACATTTTTAATTGATATTTGATTTATTATTGGGTACTTAATTTTAGATATTATTTTGTAAATGATATCTCCCTCCATAATTCTCCTTATAACTTTTGAAAGTTAGATTGTTTTAATTCTAGGAATTTAATATATGCTGGTTGTCTAAAGTTATATGATTTTAAGTCTTCCATGGTTTAATAGTTTGTATAAATTAAATATAAGTTTTGTACTTTTTTTAAAAAAAAATTTCTTTTGGTATTAATAATTTATTTTTAATTATTTGTTTTATGTACTTAAAGTGAGCATATCTTCCTTACTGAGATATTTTTGGGACAACAACTCTATGATCCTTCATATTAGACAACTCCCTCGTTCGTTATACTTTGAAAGCTTTGGGTATATATTGATCAATGTAATTTGCTAATAGGTTACTTAGTTAAGCGATTTGTCACTTTCTTTGTTGTGAATGAGATAAATTTTGTGTTGTTGAGAGTTATGTTGTATACAATAGAAGAGATATTATTGCTTCTTGAAAAAAAAAAGATTATTTATTTGCACATGCGTAAACAATATATACCGATACATTTGATGTCGATTTTTAAGTATTTGATCGTCGTTAAAAATGGATTGGACAATATGGTAATTATTGAATAAAATTTGTGACAAACCGATGCAGAAGACATTAACATTGTAGGGCATCTATAATGTCAGTTTAAAACTAACATCAAAGCAAAATTTACACTAAAATGCTTTAATAACACTTTAAGGTTGTAGCTAGTAGTTCGAGTTATTTGCAAAACATATAGCTTATATTGTTTTCTTAAGTTATTTTGTGACTTTTGGTTGGGTCGGTTAGGTTAAATGGTTAGTAAGTGTTGTCAAACTATGGCAATCCTTGTCAACCCTCACACCCTCTTTTGGGGCCAAGGTTAGGAGTTAGAGAAAGGCTTCAGGAGAGGGTGTGATAGAAACTACTTAATAATTAACAAAAAAAAAAAAAAAAAAACTGGAAGGTGATGAGATGATTATATCATATAATCCTACATAGTAATTATATAAAAAAAAAAGTAAAATCATATATAGCAATTAGTATCATTTGTAATTAAATAAAAATTAATATTAAATTAAATAACAAGGAGATGATAAATCGGTATCATTAACAATCATATAACAATGAACATCAAATAACAATCGGACAGTAGTCAAAGAACAGACAAATCGATATTATTGATAATCAAACCAATTGGATTGTAGCAATTAATTTGTCATTCTTCCAAATTTTAAAATGTTGGATCATGAGCTTAATTTTAATTTTATATTTTTGGATGAATGCAAGTGCCTCTAATTTTATTAATATCAAACTTCCTCAATTTTCCTTCTTGGATTAACTATTTGTCATCATTTAGTTTTAGGATAGAAAGCAGTAGATATTGGTTGATACAAATGAACCCAAAAAAATGATAAAAATAAATTGAATTAATTTGAGTTAAATTGAAAAAAATAAAAAATAAAAAAGAGATTATAATGTTCTTATGAGTTGTGGGAATTAAGGTGTTTTCGGTTTTGATACACATCACTTATAGGGACTTGATCTCTGATCGAAAGAGAGATTGACAAGCATAGTTACCACTAAACTATCAATAAATATTAAACATTAATTAGTTTTGTTTATACATATATTATAAAGATAATAAAGTTGAGGGAGAACTCGATCCTCCTAGGCCTATACTAAATTTGTCGGTGCTTATAGGCACAATGATAATCGGAGATCACACACATGAATACGCACAAATAATAGTTAGGAATGACACGTACATACATATATGCACAATACATTAAACTTTCAAATATATTCAAATTTTAAAATTGGATTCTCAAACTTAGATAAGTGTATAAATCGTATCATTATTACAAGCTGAATTCAAATGTTTAAATATGGTTTTTGTAATTTACCCAAAACTAAAAATATAAATATATTCAATACTACTTTTTTTTTATATATATGGTAGGAACATTTTTGATATACAAAGATACAATTTATTTAATTAGAATGTGAGTGAGAAGTAGGGTAGAGAGATGAGGGTAAAATATTAGATTAGGGGTTGTAGTATGGGAGAAGAGGTTCAAAAGATTTGAATTCATACCTTATTCGGCAGCCTACGTAAAGCTCTAACAACTTGGCCACATATGTCCAATTAATTCCTTCTATGGTTTTAGCCTCCACCAAAAGATGATATAATATTCCTTCATGAGTACTCCCAGGTTGAACAAAAATTCCACTTCTCAAACCATTCACCACATCCACAAGCTCCAAATTGTCTCCTGTTTTCTTGTTATGGTCTTCAACAGCCAACTGTCCTATGATTGACTGCACTTGCAGATCATCATTTATATCCTCGATAGGTTTCGAAGTGTGATATGCTTCTTCAACACTCATTATACAATACCTTTGGTGGCTAAACATTTTCTAACCCTTCATTGATCTCAATATGATATTAATATTGAGATCAAGTTTGGTATTTCTATATAACTGTTGTTTTCAACATCACATCATTGATAACATAGAATCTAATCCACATCTATGTAAACTCCCAATGGATGGATTAGGGGATAGTTTCGAATCAATTCATTTGTTTGGAGACAAAAGATTATTCTACCATCTTAGTCAAACTATTGATGCCTTTTTTGTGTGTCAGCATAAGTTCGAATCAAATTTTCATTTTTCTCTATCTCATCCATGATGGGATAACCATTTGGGTTATAAAGTTAATCTTTCAAACACTGTTTATACTCATAAGTTTTCTATGCTTTGTCATCTGATATTTTTCTAATAATGTAATCAATAGAAAAAATCAAGTCTAAGTTTAGAAAACTGAGAAAACTAAAAAATAAAAAGAGTAAAAAATCAGGTATTTCTGGAAGAAAATAGACAAGAGAAAAACCATAATTATATTGGTAAATTGGGATGAAATAAGTATAAATTTTGAGAACAAAAAACTAATAATGAAATTATTATCAAATGGAGTTTGATGAATTTAGTTTGAAATAGACACAGGTCACTGTGATATGAGACAGCAAATATTTGATAACCTTTTAGTTCAACATAGTTTTACCTTGTGGTGGGCTTGTTGTAGTACACTATAGAGTGACCACCAATGGCCACATATATTTTCCAATTAATGTGCTTGGTAGTAGTTTTAGGCTCCACAACAACAACGTAATTTAATGCCTTTTTGTATCGACATCAGGTGTGGTAGTCTCGTTTTCACCATGCGCACCACATTCATTATACAAGATCTTTGATATCCTAAATTGGTTTCTTCTTCTAGGCAAGAAAAGCAAGTGTTGGGCAGCCAAGGTTATAAACCCTAGATAATCCTAAGAGAAGGGAAAAGAGAGAGAGGAAGGAGAAGGGGAAAATTTTGTTCTTATTTGTTCGGTGCGCTTTCTTGTCCACCGCCACATCAATTCCTATCTGATTTCTCCACCATTCTTTAGAAAACTTCAGGAGGTTATGAGGGTTTGAAGTTAGGGTATTGAATCTGAAAATTATGAAAAAAGTGTGAAATGTGATTTTATTTCTAAAGTTTAGAATTCATAAGCAATATCTTTTGTACGTCATCTTAAGCTTATTATAGTAAAGACAAGACTATATAAGGTTTTGAAGTTCGGTTTTGGTTTGTTTGATAGGTCAAGAGGAAACAGGTCGATTTTACAGGCCAGGGAACTAGCTCAAGGTTGTGGTGACATAACAAATTTTGAAAATGATTCCTAAACGGTTATTTATGATTAAATGTTTTACATGCTTGAATCTGAATTTATGAATATGATCCATGATTTCTATTAATTGTTGCAATCATGAGTTTTGAGCTTAGATTTTCTAAAGAAATCTATACGTGAGAACGTGATTATTGACTTTCTGAAAAGTAGTTGAAACGGCATCGTTTTAAGCTTTTCAGTTTTTCTTGAACAAATTGAGTAAGCTTCAATTTTACGAAAGATAAAGATAAGCAAACATGACACCGACAAAGATGACTAAGATATTTAATGATTTAATGTTTTCATGTGATTTTTTTAGACTTTTATTGACTACATGACTAAGATATTGAGTTCAAGGTTGTATGGCACCATGTGCACACAGGTTATATTTTGTTGTTGACGTTGAGTGTAATATGTGACAACATCTTGTCATGAGTGTTAAGCGGGCCCCACTACGACAAAGATGATGGGAGTGCTAGGTAGGCCCCACTACATCATAAAGATAGTAATAACTCTGGTTGTACTAAGTGTGCATTACACAACATAGATTTGTGATGTTAGTTAAAATGTTTAATATACTTGATATGTCTTGCTAGATTTAAATGACATACTTGTTGAGTATTTGAGAAATTTGTTATCATTACACGTTTATATTTAATGTTTTGATTAAACAGATTTATATGTTTAGGGTTTATCAGGTGTTCTGATTTGCGGATGAACAATTTTCAATTTAATCACTCACTGGGTTTTATAGCTCACCTTTTAAAAATATTTTTCCATTATCTAGGTAGAAATCGAGCTCCCAATGCCTGATATGTTGTTATAGTATGCTAGATCGATTTCTAGTACGTGGGCTAGAGTTGTACATCGAGTCTATTTATGTTGTAAATGTCTTTGTAAGGAACGAATAGTTTACCGTTTGTGTAAGCTCTAGATGTTATGGTTGTGTAAAACCTAGTTGGATATGTTTTTGGTTGTGATGTCTCTATCAGGCTATTTTTCAAAGCACACTGCGTCGGGAGTTCCTAACATGTGTGTCTGGAGTTTCTAACATCTCCCGATGCTATATTGACAGCATCTTCGACGTTTATACAACGTCGGAAGATGTCTAGAAACTCGCGACACATTTTTCTAATTTGTGTCCCGATGCATATTTATGCATCGGAAAAGCCTTTTTCGACGTTTTTCATATATCTCCCGATGATTTTATGCGTCAGGAGAACCCCTTTCTGTAGTGTAAGAAAAATAAAAATATACTAAACCCTCATTTAAACATGAAGCAAGGAAGTTATGCATGCATTGTTACAAGAATTCAAGATTAATCAATCATGCATAGTATACTAATATTCTCAAAAGCAGCTAAGTGTTTAACTCAAGTTTTTACCATTGTTATTACGCTTAAGCTTGTAATCAATTAGATATTCTAAGAAGAAAACACTCAATTGAGAATCATTTTAAAATAATTTTGTTCAAGTAAAATCATGCATTGATACGTTATTTTGACTCACTAAGCATGCTCAAAAGGGGTTAATATGCCTTAATTTTGCTTTCTCCCTACACTAGTTCGAGAAGAATTTCTTCCTTATACAAAGCCCTCCATTGAACCATCAAGCTAACTAGGAAATACTAGACTTTGAGATGCATTGTTCTACTGAGGTAAAAAGGAAGTTTGCCCACATAGAAGTTCATACTACACTTATAACATTGGGCAGCCCTTATAATCACGAAGGAATAACTAACACTTCAACCTAAACATATAGTTACTCTTTTATATATATATATATGTTTCTCTTTTTCTTTTATGCTCAAGCTTCACCTTTTCTAAGAAAGCATTTGCTTTGCTTTTGCCACTCTTTTCTTTCTTTGGTATTTTTTTCTCTCTATGGCTAGCAAGCTTTTTCTTTGCTCCATTTTCTTTCTGTTGGCCTTTTTCCTATTCTAATTTCACCTGATAGATCAGATGGAATAATTGACCTTTCAAGTTGACAACAAATAATTTAAGTAGTATTACCCTTTTCAAATGGATGAAAGGTTCGATATAACTTGGTGAAGTATTCAAGAATGCATGAGATGAATGGGCTCAAAATTGTGAGTGCTCTCTTCCTATTAAAAAGCATGCAAGCTAAGACAACAAAAATGTATTATCAACTATCATGGTAAAGCACCAAGCAACAAGAGAGAACATCCATTCAACTTTTTCTTTTTCTCAATCATCCACTAAAACATACATATCAAACAAACTTCATTCATGCATTCAAACATCATTAAAACCACAAACCCGAGCTTATATGCTCAAGGTTCATCCAAACATGTACAAACCAAATATAACAGCAAGACTAAAATCATCGTATGTAAAATGATTTTTTTTTTAATTTGATAAAAATGCCCCAAAAATATGCAAGTAGGTAAAGCAAGAGACCTAAACCTAACCACCCCAACTTTAAAAGCATGGTTTGTTCTTGAAGCATAAGAACAAAAATAAAAAGTACGAGAACAAAGTGAAGGGAACAGAAAACTCTTCTTGATATTTGGACAAGTGCATTTTGTTTGAGCTTAGCTTGCCAATTGAAAGCTTGGTTTTACTCGTTTTTTTTTTTTTTTTTTTTTTGTATTTCTCTTGTAAATCAAAATAATTTTCAAAGTTCTCTCCATTTAGTTTGTAAGCTAAAAGTTAGAAGTTTTAAAAGTACATGAAAAGTAGAAACTAAAAAAAATGCAAAAGTCTAAAACTAGAAAAGAAATTTGACACTTGATTGCCTCCAAGTAGCGCAAGGTTTTAAGGTCAGTTGCTCAACTGTTTGTTTTGCCAACTCTCCATTTGTTTTTACTATATTTGTCTCTCCATGCTCATGAATTGAACGAGAATTGAAGGAACATGTGTTTGCAAGGAGAGGTTCTTCATCAAAGAGCAAATGTTGGAGGACAAGAGGAAGAGACTCGTGCTCAATCTAGCAAACATCTTTTCATTAATAGAATAATCTTGTCAATGAGAGAGACAGGACCATCGTCATTATATATTGAATTTATATTCAAACTAAGTGCATGATCATTCATTATCCAAATTGCCATAAAATATAATTGGGTCATTATTAGGCAAAATATTCTCTTCAAATTTTGGAACAACTATCTTCCCACAATTTTTATCAAATCCAAAATTCTCATTCAAAGTCAATCTCAAGATCATCATCAAAAGTTTCGACATATTCATCAATTAAATTATGCTTCACATCAGGCAAACAGATATCACATTATATCCAATTAATGAAAGTATCCCCAAATTTAGACAATTTTCACAATTTTGAAAATAAATTTTGAGTGTATTTAACATCTAAATATCCCCTTTTTTTAGGCTTCTAAACAATTTAAGTAGGAAGATAATCGAGAACAGGAAGATAAGAGGAAAAAATTGGAATAATTAGGCCATATACTCTACGTAGGAAGGTATTATAATGCAACGTTTTGCAATTCAACAATGTTGGCAAAACAAGTTGTAAACTTGAAAATGTTTTCAATAATTCAACCCTAAAAGACAGTTTAAACACTCTACACTCAACCATCCTAAATCTTAAGTATTTTTGTCCACGTAGCATCCAAACAATAAACATATCACATATCACATATCACATATCACATATTAATTGAACACTAATTTAATGATTCGCATCAAATTTAACTTACCAAAATTAGAATTTTAGAACCTGTACATGAAAGTAAAAATATAGAACCTAAACTTCAATTTCAATCATTTTAGTCCCTATACCATTCAACCGCAACAATTTAGTCCCTAAAGTTAAATAAATATTTAACAACATAGTCCCTGTACTCCAAAATTTAGAGAATACAGATTGTAGAGAGAAGATAACAGAAAAAGGAAAAGGAAAAAAAATTCTATATAAATTGAAAGATCATCGTCATTTTGTGGGAGCAAAGATGAATACACATAAAAGAGGAGAGAAGGATGATGGCTTTTGATTTTTCATATCGAGCCAATTCACATCAGAAAGTAAAATTGGAGGGGGGGATGCCAAATTTTCTTTTCCAATGAAATAAATAAAAATATAGGAGGGAGTAGATCAGGTCAGAGCATGGTTCCTGTTTTTAAAGAATTACTTGGAAACACAGTACGCTGACCAATCTTATCCTTCCCTTCAAGAACTTAATCTGTTTCCAACACCATTTCATTGCATCGGGGCCTTGAATATCTCCAGATCTATACCACAAATAACCATCAATACAGGAATTATAGCAATGAATATATTAAACCAAATACACAAACACACATATTTCCTCTCTTTATTAAATTACTAAATTGAACTCCAAAAAGGGGATTCAACACCTTCAATTTTAAAGAGTAACTAAAAAACAATTAAGTACGAATTTTTTAAAACCAATAACTTTTGTCTTATGTCTTAGCAAATGTTAAAACGCCTAAAAATGATTCATCTTAGAGAATAGAAACTTCTATAATGAAATACAAATTTTCCAAACCATTAACTTGAGGAGCCAGTCCAAGATCATGCTGATCACCAATTTCAAGTTTGTAGAAACTAGAAAGCTTAAACAACAAATATCACTTCTACAATTAGCAGACTTACCATCCAGGACATAACTAGAACTCTCAATTTAGCTTTAATCAATAAGCACAAACACGAAAACAAACATGGATATGGATACAATAGGATACAACGATATGCACATTTCTAAAAAACTAGGATACTATATGTTTCTTTTTTCCTTAAAAAATTTAGGATATATATAAACTTAACATAACTACGTAAGTATACTAAATGTAATCTACTAAATCCACGAAAAATCATAAACTGTCAAGTTCAATGACAATGGTACAAAATACATACAATACAAAAAGCAACATTAGAGACATTGAACTACAATAGTCAATAGAATGCAATAAACACACATATTGATCAAAGAAGAAAAAGAAGATTAGAGAAAGTATGAAGATAAACAAAGAACTTTTTTGTAGAATTGTTCAAGATATTCAACTGGATTACATTTTGCAGGACTTTGCCAAGACTGAAACGTGAAGATGAAGATTGGATGATTTTAGGCTTTGGTCTTTTATTTATTTATTTTCTTTTAGTTTTGTATTGGAGGAATGAACTTCCTAAATAGATTAGTTTTGGATTGGAAAAGATTAGATGAGTTATTATCTTTTTCTTTTAAAAAAAGTCAACATAAAAATAAATATGACAAATTGCGTGTGAGATATGTATCCAGAAAGTATCTAGAAATATTGGTATCTCATACAGACTCTTCGCCTCACATGAATTCTTTGCCTTACATGAAGAATTTGTGCTTCGTAGGCTTTAATCAACGAGAGATTGATGATCTAAAAATTGCGATGATCACAATAGGAAAGAAGTGAAGTTGAATATGGATAAGGATGAAAAAATGGAAATACCTGCATCAAAGTATCAACGTCTAATTCGAGGCTTGCAGCAAAACTGAGCAAGTAGGGCCACATGATCAGAAGACCACTCTGGGGAGGGAAGTGCTGTGTTTTTCCTCATGCTTTCCTCATCCAGAAGCTCTAATAAAGACTCAACTGTTAAGGAGTCCACTGTCAACAAAAAGGAACAAGAAATAATGAAACAAATGGAAATTATTTTTAATGAAGTATCATCAATACAATAAGAGAAATTAACGAGCAGAGGCAATCATAATTGGCTAAAAGCTGACCGGTATAAAATATGTAGTCTAGGGTGCCAATGAAATCTCTTGTACAATTTGTAAACAAGGGCTCATTTGTTGTTGGGTCAAGTCTCTTCCTTTGCTTCTCTGATCCAATACTAGCACCCATTCTTGCAAAGGATGAATAAGCACTAACCTGCAACAGTTTTCTGGAAAATTAGAACAAGACCATAAGAAGCCTTTTAGAAGAGGAAAGTAAATGTAGCCCCAAGCTAACGTCTACCTGATCCATTGTATTTAAATCATTTTTTTAAAATAAATACAGAGAGTGAGAGAGAGAGAGAGAGAAATGAAGAGTAAAAACAAACAAAACTAAAATTACAAAACATTACCAGTTGAAGCTTATGAATCAACTTGCTAGGTGGACGAAATAAATTGAGAGGATCAACGGCCAGATCTGGATGTGATGGCTCTACCTTCCCCATAGCAAGAAGTGAATGAGGAGCACTGTAACAAATTTTGGTAGTAAAACTGAGCAGCGAAAAAATATCCACAAAGACCACAAAAAGAGCATCACCATTCTTAGGGAGCAAAATTCATTAGTGCCGTAGACAAACCTTCCAGGAACAGAATTGAAATCACCACAAACCAACATTGGAATGTCAGCACTAACAGCTATTTTCTCCAGTCCTTTCAGAAGAGTAGAAACCTGATTTCCAATAAATATTTAGAGCAAGAAGTTTCTAAGTATTTCTTCTTTTTTTTTTTTTCCTTTTTTCAGTGGGTCGAGGGTGGGGGGAAGCACCTGCCACAGCTTAACATCTTTTAAATCCTGATGGTCATTAACATGAGTATTGGCCTGAACGGGAGAATTCACCAAAAAATGGTCAAAATATATGTGAAAAAGTATCAGCCAGCAGCAAGCTTTCAATAGTTGAAAAAGGAGTTGCACATGACACGTAATAAAGGACCAAGAATAAAAATTATAAACACCTATGACAGATAGGCAACTACTAAGAAGTACTCTCCAAATTATTTGGTTAGTATAACAGGAAAAAGATACAATTATCATTCTTTCATGGATATTATTAAATGGCTGTCTTAATACATAGGATGTTCTTCAAAGGAAACTTCCTTTTTTCACTCTCATCCCTTAATTTGTCCTCAATGGAGATTATCTTAGCCATTCATTCGTTCTTCGTTCTTTAGATGTTCATATTTGTCAAGTTGCAGGCATAAGTTGGTTTCTACATTTAAGTTTTCTTGGGTGGTCTCTCCCTGTTTGGAGGATAATATTTTTCAGTTATTCTTCGGTGTTCTTTGGCTTCCAACCTCATTTATTACAGATCAATGATATTTAGTTGTACATCATTGGAGGCCAAACAAATATCAAAACAAAAAGAATTAATCATAAAGTGCTTTTTCCTATAAGGTATACACTACTTGACTAAGTGATATCATCATCAGTTGGGAAGATTGATAAGTGAAAGGGCAAAAAGAAATCTTACCACACAGAGAAGCTGCCTTTTCCCCAGATTATCAGCTCCCTGATTACCAAATTTTGCTTCGAGAACCACTATCAGTGCAACATTGTCCTACACAGAAAATATGGTTGAACCGATAATGGCTTAGAACAAAAACAAAGTACATGAAAATAAAACAGCAATCACAGACCGAATTCAATGATCAACATAGGAACAAGAGTCTACCTTAGCTAATCGGGTTAAAGTACTCTTCTTTTGTGCAGTGGGAATTTGAGCATCGGTCAACGACTGGGCAGCCTTATTAAACTCAACCTGAATGCAAGCATAAATCTCTTTTAAATATAGAATGAACATAAAAACTGGAAACCGTACAGATAGAAAATAATTTCAAAACCTCATATTTCTTGACATGTGCAAATCTGTCTCTACGGAAAAATGTTGCACAACCATCAATTGTTTGTGTGTTTCCATTGTAAACCTAAAATCAACAGTAAGAATCGTGAGAGGACCAAACAGAACAGGAAAAAGAAGAAAGATGAAGCAAAAAATAAAAAATAAAAACCAACAGAAAAATAGGAAGTTAAATGTGATAAAAAAATTCAGACATAGAAACCTCATTTGTCTTTCTCTTATACAGAGCTTGATAGCCATGTTTGTCAAGTTCAGGTGCAAAAAATGATTCAAAATGATTGCTTTGAACCTGTAAAAAAAAATACATATTTTACTATGCGTAGCATCCACATAATCCTATCAGATCACTGTTTCAGATATTCTTAAATTCTTGAGATGGAGGTCATTCTAACAAATTCCATGCAGTAAACCCCGACAACCATAAACCACAAAAAGGGTAAAGACATAATGGAATTTACTCTATGGTCTCTTTCAAGAAACAGTATATTTTTCTTTCCAACACAACATGAGAAAGGAGTTCCCTTCTGAGTGCTGCTAGTAAACAAAACCCACTTGATTTTAAAAAACACACTGAGTATGTCCCAACATACCTCCTGAAGACAAACAATATCTGCATGATACCCAACTATTTCTCGTAACAAATTCTGCCTACGGTATGGCCAGGAAAGAGCCCATGAAGGACAATAGCTGTATGATTCACTTGTCGCGTACACATCAGCAAGAATGTTGTAAGATAGCACTGTGAAAGAACCGGACGATGAAGCACGACCACTGGAATCCAATTGCCCAATTACATCAACACCACTAACAGGGACTAAACAGCGTGGACTGGGGGATGGAGCTGGAATCACACGAGAAGTTAATAAAGTGTTGACTGGTCCGGATGCCAATTTTGACTCTGCATCTACTACAACACACTCAAACTTGAGGACATGGCCAATATCATCAGCTGATGGTGTGTATGTTTTAGACCGTCCAACTTCAAACCAAGTTTCACCACCACTCCTTTGCGTAGTAGATGAAGGATAAAAAGGAGTTGAACCGTTAGTCAAGCTAGTACTTGACACTCCACCAGATAAGTTAGCATTGATCACTCCAGGACCTGCACTATTGTAACGTCCAAATAACTCTTCATCCTCATTTACACTATCATTCACAGCACTTGTACCACGATCATGCAGCACACGGTGATGTTGCCATGCATCTGAGAAACACTTGGTTGAGCAATGATAACTTTTAGCAACAGGTACTTTTGCCTTAAGACAACCTAAGCATTGCAAGGTTGCTTGCACAGAAGGATGTACACTACATATGGCCACATTTCGATCATTTTGAACACGGTACCTGCAATAGAAGAGAATTGCAAAACAAAAATAGTGAGAAATAGATTACTTTCTTCAACAGGAAACAGCCTCAAAAATGCACATAGCATATGAATGCATACTAAAGTAAGGATAGTCTATCCAATCCAAGCCCTATTCTTCAATATGAAATTTAATCTGAGAACATTATGGGTAAACAAACAGAAAAATTTTGTCATAATGAAAGTGCCCATTAGTAAGAATATCTTTTCTCAGAAAGCAACAAGGATATTCATTGCAGACACACACATATATGTCCAAGCTATAAGCTTACTACATTCACAATTCGTTGGCACCCATGACATGATGTTTGTCCCCAGTTATACAAAAGAACTAGCAAGAAAAATACTGAAAATGGAATAAACGAAAAAGGGATCATCCTTTTTTTTTCTTTGATGAAAAGCACAAAACTTTAATTGAGAAAGAATGGAAGAATACCCAGGCACAAAAATCCAAGTCCACAAAAAAAGGAATCCCACTGTAAGAAGAGACTCCAACTATACAAAATCAAGTTCACCGAATAATTACAAATATCTTCGAAATCAAAGCTCAACAGAAACATGTAAGCGAACAAGAAACCACAATCTGTCACTCCCCCTCTCAACACCCCTAAACACTCTTACCATTTCTCAGATCCCACAACACCCATAAGATAGCACACACGCTGGCACACCAGAGAAATCGGCCTTTTTCCCTAAATGGCAGATTGAAGAGAAACTCCTCAATCATATCTCTGACAACTCTGTGACAAACACAGCTCAAGCCAAACGTTTGGAACTTTGGAAGAAAGAATTCTAAAAGCAGCTTGCCAACTCAGAATGCCAAAGGATATGGTCCACAGATTCCGGTAAGTGCCTTTAACCCCTTTAGCCAACCAGTCAAAGGGATGGGGACCGTGGTTGCTCACAATAATCCTATGTCAAAGAGAATTGGGCCTATGTAAAAGCAGCAAAGTCATTTGGCTAACAGGGATTTGTTACAAATCTTTAAATTCCCATTTTCTAACCCCCTCCCCTACTCTCGAAGATACCGGTTTATATACCTCAAATCCATATCTGTGAGGGAAAATAAATGTCTCACATAAGCCTCTATATAAAGGAGCCAATTTAACCTTCATACCAAGAACACAGTATATAAAAGGATGGCAAAAAGCTGATGAAATACACCAAAAGATTTCTATGAATGATCAAATTATTGGAGAAAGGTAGGTTGACGGTAACAATGGGATGTAGAAAAAGCACAATGACGTCGACTGAAACTACATGGACATCTTGAAAAAAAAAATTATCTTCAATTTAAAGGTACAGGCTGAGGATCTAAGTTCCAGCATGCTTGTTAAACTTCCCATATAGAAAGGAGACATGTTTAGCATTAAATCAGTATTATTATGAAAAAGATGTATAATCTCAATTCTCTTATGCTCCAATGATCTTCGCCAGAAATTATCAGAAGCTCTCGGAACCTACTAAGAGATAAGCTGTCTCAGTGATGCTAGTTTTAACTACTGACGAGCTTCATAGTCTCAGGTTAATCAAGAATGTTTTTGCCATTTGGTATTGATACATTTCCATTTGAATTTCAAGCTTCAAGAAATATTCAATATTAACCCAATACAAGTATTGGATGGCAGAAAACGAGTGAGCATAGAACGTTCGATATGAAAAAAAGAATTAACAAGCGTGGTTAGAATATGAATTGTAATACAAATATACAAGCAACACAAATATACAAGCAGAAGTGAAAATGCTCAAAACCCAATCGTTAACAAAGCATGCAGCCATATTGGGCAACACAAAGTTGAAACGTCGATGACCAACCAGTATCTGGGCTCACCAAATACAAACGCAGAAGTAAAAAAGACTCAAGGAAAAATGATATGAAATGGGAGGGGGGATTACCATTTGTATTTCAGAAAATAGCCATCAATCGGAGCAGACTCAGGCACATCATCAGTAATGACGGAGGTGTCTGGGCGGCGAAGGAGGAGGTAGGGCGTGAGTTCACAGCCTACAATGGGGATATCAGAAGGAAGATGCACTCGTAGCACGATCAACATGCTTTATTGTTGGTGAAACGTCGCAACAGGTAAACCTTGTACACCAATTGATCAAAAAGAGTGATAAACAGGCAGATACTTGGCGGATCTGCCATTTAATAGTTGTTGTTCATACTAATACTCGCCAGCTTTGGAGAGGGAAAATCAAAGAATGAAAAAACAAAATAAAAAGAAGATGGAAGCAAGGGAGGATGGAAATCTCGAAACAACATTAAACTCCGGAATTGGAAAGAAAGAATGAGCGAAAGAAACAGTGGGATTAAACACAAAATTGTGTGTTGGGGATTAAAGGGAAAGGGGAGTGATAAAGAGTTGAGGGGGAAATGGATTGATAGATTGATGGATTGATGGATTGATTGATTTCTAGGGTTTTATTACATAGGAAGTGAATTTTTGTTTTTCAGGTTCATATCCAAGATTGATTGATAGAGAGGGAAAAGAGGAATTTTAGTTGCAAAGAAACTTTCTTCTCCTAATATTTTGTTTTCTTTTCTTCAAACAGAACTCCCTATCAAATTGCCTACAAATAAACCCAGACTTTTTTTCTTTTTACTACCTTGATTTCTTGAGGTAAAGAAAGAGTTCGTTTAAATTCAACTTTTACTCATCTACTTTCCTTATATCTTTTACCATCATTTACAAATTGATTAACAATACTTTTCTATAATGTAATAATTTAGTTTAAGAAATATATATATACATATGTATTTTACTTCTTTTTATCATTATTAACCACATCATTATAACATATGTTCGTTGTAATTAGTGAGATATAATCAATTAGTAGCCTTACCTTCACAAATTATGCTAAATAAAAACTCCATTCTTTTTCCTTTTATTCCTTTAAATACATAAATAATTATGAGTAGAAAAAAAATTTATTAAATCAACTTGAATTCAAGTTGGATTTTGTTAATAGTTTACTTTATACTTGAAAACCTCTCTTAATTTATTATTGTACAAAATGTATTTTCTTATCACGTTTACGGATGGATTCAAATTACATTTAAAGTTTGATGTTTAATGGATTCAAATTACATTTAAAGTTTGATGTTTATTGACGGATTCAAATTACATTTAAAGTTTGACGTTTAATTCAAGTATTTCTAAATTTGTGTTCGTATATATGGTCTCTAAATTTAAAGTGAAAATATTAAAAGAAAAACAAACTATTTATATTTCACATTAGAAAAAAAAAAAACCTAAAAGACAAAAATTCATTACACTTGATTTTTTGTAACACGTAAATATTTTGTTTATTTTGCTATTTTTAACAATTTTCATATATATATATAAACAAATTTAGAAATATTTTGTAAACGGCTGAAAATATTAATGTATATCATATACGCATTAAATTTTAACATATAGTATTAATGTGAATCTAATTCACATTAAATTAATGTTTGAACGTATTCAAATATGTATTCTCATAAATTAGTTTTGGATCATATCCAAAATTAAATTTATATAATAAAGTTTAATTAAAATATAAATTTTATATCATAATGTATCACCAAAGTAATTTTGAACATTTAAAATTACAATAAATATAAATAAATCTCATTACCATTTACTAGTTAGGAAGAGAACCTAATGAAGCTACAATGATATAGATTAATTGACTAGACTCGTTAACCACACTAACCAATATTCGTTAACTGTGTGTACACTCCACTAAAGACTCACAATTGAACTCTTCTCACTGTAGATATATTTCTATGTCCATGGATATAGACCAATACTAGTAAGCTGGTCATTCACAAGTGTTTGTAAACATCAGATGGGTCAAATTACCATTTTACCTATGGATTACTTCTAGTCCTAAAATATCAGTGCTCATCTAATGAACAACTTGCTGCATGGTCCAACCACTAAACAGAAATCCCTCTCAAGTCATAGAGAGGGTAGAACCCTTTATTCAAGTTTAGAACCCTTTATTTAAGTCCTGGAGACACTATTTAAAGGAACGCTCATCTACTTACCCTAACGTCAAAAATGAGTTAATTTCATCTTGTGTGATTATGTTTCTAGCTTTCCACTTGATATTGTCCTCAAAATGATAAGCATATTGAGTCAAAAATCTGGTTACTCTCACTCGTACAAACAAATGACAATCTCTCACGAACGGGAGTTTATAATACACTCAGGATTAAGACTAAGTTATTTAGGTCATCCCAATGAAATAGAAATCAACTAGTTAATGGAGTTACATCTAGTGGTTATTATTTCGTGGTTTGGTCTTATGCAAACTCATTGTATAGCATACCCTCACTCGCATGTCATCTACACGATCGTGGTTGATCATTATGTTTGTATCGAATACAAAGTGAGTCGTATCCATAGTGTATTATGAAATCCTTTAAGAAGTATCTCGAACATTGATCCATGTATGTCTTTACATATTAAACAAGTCTCATCAAATCGCTTAGGATGTTAGTTTATTGGATTTAGGTATTAAGACAAAACCAATAATATAATCAATAACATTTATTGAAATAATAACACTTGAATTAATGACAATCAATGAATTATATTTACTGTCTACGAGTTTTAAGACATAAAACCCAACAAATGCACCTTACATAAGTCTTAATGCCTGAATAATTTTTCTTCAAACGAAGCATTTGTTTTTTCGAATATTATAATTAATTTTAATATATATTTGCTTGCTTTATGTTTTATTAATTTTACATTACTTGTTCTATAATTAATTTCAATCAAATTAAATCGAATTGGATTATGAAAATATAAATATTAAATTTAAAAAGAAAAATAAAAAAAGGAGGTGAAACCTTTCGTCGACGCAGAAACGGCATCGCGAATGACTGTTTATTAAGATGTGGCGTCGTGATCGCTTCGTGCAACACCATGTCGTCGATTTCAATAGTGGCATCGGCGTTGTGACAACATCGACGAGCTGAAATCATATCAGCATAAGGGTTACGCTGACGTGTTTATTGTGTCGGCATATCATGCGTTGGCATAAGACCTATAATGATGTCGTCTGTTTGATGC
This sequence comes from Cucumis sativus, assembly GCF_000004075.3. NCBI lineage: Eukaryota > Viridiplantae > Streptophyta > Magnoliopsida > Cucurbitales > Cucurbitaceae > Cucumis > Cucumis sativus. The sequence goes on from NC_026658.2 coordinate 20,207,398, forward strand.
GTCATCATTTCTTCTTATGACGCGTTATTTGCGACGCCATTGCCGATGTGAGTTTTGGCATCATGGAAGCCTTCACGTGACGCATTATGATTAATGGTGACACACTTCTGTGTCGACATTTCACAATATTCTTGTAGTGGGCCTACATTTATAATACAATGCATTTTTATCCACTTTCTTTCTTCCATCTCTTTACTATCCATCTTGTTAAGGCATTTTATGTAGTTTAAGCTTATGTGATGTACTTGATAAGGATTTCTTGTTTATAAGTCTCATCATGTTTAGTTGAGCTTAACTCATTTGCTTGGCCGCAAGACAACCAAAATGCAAGAAGTAATGTGGATAGGACGCAATTTAACTTTAAATTTTGAAATTGGTCTTATTGCTTAACTTATTCTCAACTCTTTTTAAACTATCAATTGAAACTCAAAATGCAATGAGAGTCAACTTTAAACGCCATGTGTGATAAATAACATAATAAAAACATACACTTTGTTAATAACAGGCGTTTGGTATAAACATACAATTACAACACTTTGACTAAATATAATTAACATTTATCGAACTCTTAAACATATGGTAGCTTTCTCAAAAATTTTAATTAGGTTGTAATTAAGTTAGTAAAAATTTTAGTTGTTAGTGTTTGTAATAGACTAGTAAAGGACTCCTAGGTTGTGATATGCAATAACATTGAGTGGTTGAGACTCTGATTTTATTCATGTCTATAAGACTTGTTTAAACAAGTTGTCCATGTGTTGGATGATTTATGGAGTTTTATATTTTTCAGATTTTTGATGTGTTATATAGTGTGCATGTTCCTGTTTAATAGATAATTTAAGGGTTAGCGTTAAGTAGGGTCGACAGGTATCTTAAGGTATCTTAATAAAGCTTTAGGAAGAGAACAATGTCAGTCAGTCTCATGCTGTTGTCTCAAGCCTAATGAGGAAGGACTTTAGGATGAGGTGTGACCAATATTTCACTTTGTTAAACCGGTAATTGAATAAGTTTATACGCCTTTGAAGATCAATGCATGAATGGATTTCAAAGGTAATACTAGCGAAAAACCGAAATTGATTGTATTATGAAAATTTAAAAGTTAAGTGGACTCAAATCATGAAATTCACAGTTAAACAAAATTTGATCGAGAGTGCAAATTAAATACACTTACAAAAATTTTAATTGATTCAACGGTAAAGTTTGTACAAATTGATATTTGTTATTTTCCGTGTGATTAAATTCTCATTTTGTTCTTTGTACTTTGAAATTTGTCCAATTTTAGTTTTTTTACTTTCAATTATTTAACTTTCTTTCTTATACTTTTATAAATCCTAAATTTAGTTTGTGAATTTATTGTTTTTTTAAAAAAAGCTATGACATTTTTATTATAAATTTTGAAAATATATTCACCTATTTTATTTACTTGCATAGAGATATTTTCAAATATAGTAAAATAAACTAAATTACAAACTATAAGAAAAATTTAGATATCTATCGATGATAGAAACCGATAAACTTCTATCATTATCTATGAATATCACTAATAGAAGCATATTATTGTAATAGAATATAAAATTTTGTTGTATGTTGTAAATATTTTTTAAAATTTGTTATTTTTGTTAATTTTTCTAAAAAATATTATTGTTGTTTTTATTTAATTACTTTGGATTAAAAATTAACTTCAAAGTACAAACACCCAAATCGAAAAATTAAAGGTATAAATACCAAAACTGGAGCAGAAGGAATATGATCACAATTCATAGTGTTATTTGATTTTAGCAATTTGTTTTTAAACTTTTTTCTCAAATATGGTGAATGAAGAAAGTAATGACAAAAATAAAGTCGGGACGAAACTATTGACAAAAATATGATAGTTTTAGGTCCCACACCTTATTTTTCATTATTTATATTATATATATATATATATATTATACACGGGCCTTACACCTTTTTATTTTATTCATTATTTATATTAATTGTGGATCCGACGTAGGGTTCTTTTTTATTTTTCATTTTCATATATATATATATACACGTGTGGTTCCATACTTTCTTCATTTCTTAATTATATATCTATATATATAAATTTTTTTTCTTTATTTGTATATATATTAAATATTAAATTTTGAATTTTGCTTATTAAAGTCACTTTTCTTATTTCGAATCAACTTTTTTTTATTAAATTCACTTTTATTATTCTGAGTCAACTTTCAAAAATCAAAAGATCATAATATATAAGTAATTTATTCACCACAGGTATATATAAATTTATTTATATTACCTAAAAATAATAATTTTTTGCTAATTTTGAAATAAAACTAATTTTTTTAAAAAAAACTTTTATATAAAATATTCGTGCTATATACCAAAATATCCAAAAAAAAAAAAAAAAATGATTACAATATTAAGATTAAATTAATAAGATACTAATGAGACAAAAAAATTTCTTAATTTGATCACGATAGATTTTTTAAAATTTATTTTAAAATCAAACCATAATTTTCTTTTAAATTATTTTACGATTTTTAATTTTTCTTTTTTTCTTTTGCCATGAACATTAAAATCTTTTGTTCAATTACCCACGTGAGCAATATATATTCATGGCTTCAATTATTGTTGTTATTATTATTATTATTGGAGTATCTCAATTATTGTTGCTATTTTAATTTGTTTAATAACACATTTTGTTAATATATGTGTTTTTTTTTTCTTTAAGAATTGAAAATTAGAAAAAAAAGATAGGTATAATTTTGATTAATAAATAATCAAATTAAATTAGAAAAATAAATTTAATAAGAAAAAATTGAATAAGGAATATTTTGATATTTAATATATATAATATATAAATAAAGAAAGAAAAGGAAAAAGAATAAATTAAAATTAGAAAGTTGGAGAAATATATTTTTAGAATTTAAATATTTAATAAATATATGAAAATAAAAAAACAATTGTGAGACCCACAGTTAACATAAATAATAAATAAAATAAGAAAGTGTAGTCCATGTATAATATATATAAATAATGAAAAAATAAGATGTGAAGTCCAAAACTAGGGTGTTTTTGTACTAGTTTGATCCAACCTTATTTTTGTCATTACTTTTTCCATTTACATTATTTAAAAAAAGATTTTCTCTTTTAATATTTTTAAAATAGTAAAATAAATTAAAATAATTCTAGATTGAATGGTACATGGGATAGAATTTGGCATGGGTGCTAAATATTCTGTAAAATCTACCTTTTTAAAAAATTCTCCTTTCTTTTTTTTGGTTGCCATTCTTATTATATAATTCCGAACAAAAACGATTAAATTAGAACTAAAAAGTTTCATCTAAGTGTTTCCTTCAAGCTCCCACTTCGGAGAAATGTACATGGTGCGTTGGTCAATCGTCGTCCCTCTGTTCCTCTGCTTTCTCGCCGTTCCGCCGGTGACTTCCCTACCACCACCTCCCACTGTATGTATAATTGGCAGTGGTATCGGCGCCTCCTCCGTCTCCCACTTCCTCCGCCAATATGCTCCGTCGTACAACGTCTCCACAGATTTCAACATTCGGATGTTCGAGCGCCATAACATTGTCGGCGGTCGGATGGCCACTGTCAACATTGCTGGAGATACATTCGAAGCCGGAGCATCCATCTTGCACCCCAAGAATCTTCATGCCTTGGGATTCACTGAGCTACTCAATCTTACTGTCAAGAAACCCTCCTCTTCCGGTTCGTTCTCTCTCGGGATTTGGGACGGCCATAAATTTGTCTTCAGAACCCTCACGAGCGGCCTCACCTCCACAGTTCCTTTTGTGGATAAGATCGTGGACCTATGGAATCAGCTCGTCATGTTCCTCCGATACGGCTTCTCGCTTCTAAGAATGGAGGAATTTGTTGAGGTTTTTTTCATTGTATTCTTTGGTCTGACCTGGTTCTCTAAATTACCGTGGCGTTGACTCTGTATTTTTGGTGAATTGATGATGCAGGGAGCTGTAGAAAAATTCTCCAAGTACTATGAAGGCTTTGAATCTAGGCCTGTTTTTGAGACTGTAAATGAGATGCTCAATTGGTCTGGTTTGTACAAGCTCACCACTCGAACTTTGTATGAGGAATTAATTGATGCTCGCTTGTCTCATTTGCTAATACAAGAACTTGTCACTGTAAGAACTTTTGACTTTCTTTACTTGTTTGCGCGAATCTCTATGAATTTTTAAGTTACATTTTTAATAATTCCTATTCATTGTTTTTGTTCAATATATATGATGATTTATTGTTTTTGGGGATTGAGGGGGTTTCTTTGGTTTCCTGGATATAAATATATCCCTGAATGTGAAAACTACAAACAGCTAATATAAAAAACGTGTTAAAACAGGCTCTCTTGGTGTGAATTTCTGATATTTCTGTGTGAAATTTGAAGTTGATTGATTTTATTTACATTTGAAGAGAAGGATCGGCTGAGCCATCATGGGTTGGCCACTTGGGCTAGTGGTAAAAAGGTCAATAACTAATAAAGAGGTAATGCGTTCGATCCATGTGGCCACCGGCCACCTACCTAGGAATAATGTTGTACGGTCAGATTATAGTCGACGTGTACGTAAGTTGTCCCGACAATCATATAGATATATATATAGAAAAAAAAGGCCACATAGATGAAATTAGTACATATTCATTAACAATGGCTTCCAAGACTTTGTACAAATGTCCCAATTCAAAATCAGGGGTAGGTTATAGAGCTGTTTGAAGGATTCCTTATTTTTTAGTCTAGATATGGCATATCTTAAAGATATATAACTGTTCCAAAGAAAATTTTAATCCACATTCTTATAAAGCCAACCTCCATCACTCGCAATGAACTTAGGATGGGAATGTGCTTTGTAAGACCAATTTTCAACCTCAAATGCAGGGATTCAATTTCTTGCCATTGTTCATCAAATATCAGCAAAACTATCATCAAATTTTAAGAATGCCTAATCAGCCATGATAACATTGACTAGAACTTTAGGTAGAAAATAATCTTCCAAACCAAGATGGATATCCTTCCAAGAATAGTAGGCAAACAATCGATAAACAACAAATAGATTGTTGAAGTTCATTGGCAACAGTTATATTTATGTCTTAAGAATTTCCATCTTGAGACTGCTTTAAATGTAGATATTATGTTGATTTCTGGTTTACAAATTCAAGCTCAAAGATCAATAAATTTTTGGCTGGTGAATGTGGAAGTATTTATGCATTTATTTTGTGCATACAGAGTATGAGTGGTTGTGAAGTCGATAAATTCTGATTCCTAGTCGAGACATAAGTATTGCATTATTTTTTTAATTTTTTTATTTTAATTAGAATGTTTTCTCGGATCTGAGCTTACTATATTTCTCAATCAAGTACATAATGGTATAAAACTCAAACTATGGTTCAACTTTTAAACAATGTAGGCATGTTGCTTTCTTGTTCCCTCCTTTTTACAGATTTAGGGCCTTTATTTCTCTTCTAATTTTTTGCTTCAGATGGACCAACTTATGCAACTCTTTTTTTTTTTAAATGTTGTCGGTTGATCTGTGCAGGTAATCACAAGAATTAACTATGGCCAAAGTGTCTCTATTAGTGGACTTGCTGGGGCAGTTTCGTTGGCAGGATCAGGTGGAGGGTTGTGGTCAGTTGAAGGTGGTAACTGGCAGATGGCTGCTAGACTAATAAATCATTCAGATAGCACATTACACTTGGAAGAAGAAATCAAGTCCATCTCTTACCGAGGTGAATATTATGAGGTCATGTCTAACAAGGGAAACAATTATTCATGCGAAGTTACTGTAGTTGCTACTCCTCTAGATGAGGTGAACATTCAGTTTACACCTCCGATTATAATTCCCAAGAGAGAATTGCAACATACTCATACAACATTTGTAAGGGGGCTCTTAAATCCTGTGAGTATATTTTAGATTTTGAATGGTTCTATAATTTCCAATTGTTTATCTTCATTCTTTTCAGTCTAACGTGTTGGTGCTTTTGTTTTTCTTTTTTTGTGCAAGGTATACTTCGGTCTGAAGGCTTCATCAAAACTTCCAAAGTTGGTGGGTACAACGGAAACTGAGAATGTACAATTTTCAAGTATTTCAGTTCTTAAGCAACATGATGAGAATGATATGACTTACAAGATATTCTCACGTAAACCTATGGAAGATACTCTACTGGATAAGATCTTCAGGTAAATCTAAATGCTCCGTCTCTGCCTTTCTTTATTTGAACTTGGGTGGAACACGTTGTTGCTGAAGTATTTTGCTCACCTTATTTTGTATGGATGTGGAATCAATTTTTTACATTTGGTATTGTTATTATTTTTGAGAAACTTTATGCACAGTCTGGAGTGATGATAGTCAACTAGTCAAGGGAAAATATCGTTAGTATATGTTTGATCCTGTTGAAATGATAAGTTTGTTCTAGAAAGGAGAAAAACACCGTTTTTGGAATCGAAAATGAACTTGGGGTTAGCTTGGTGGAAGGGAAAGCTGTAGTGAATTTGAAGTAATTTAGTGCTTTTTCCGGAAGCTATAAGGAGGATCTTCTTTAAAAGCAGCTAGATTTTAAAATTTTATGGCAGTAGATCCGGAGTATCTAATAAGTCCTTAAACGTTCATTAAATTGACCGGGCATGTTGGGTTTGTCCTTTGCTCCTAGAATTTGTAATAGCATGGCCTCTGAATTCACTAAATTTGCGCTCTCTCAATGTGGATCTTCTTGTTGGACTGAGGATGTTTCTAATTAGCTCTCTTAGTGTCTTGGAGCGTATAAGGTTCCCCCACCCTAAATTGTTAGAATGTAGATAACAAAGGAAGAAAGTTGTAAGTGGAAATAGTGTCTATAAGTTTAATTTTTAAAAACAAAAAAAAAAACGAAATAGTTACCAAACAGGACCTTGTTGATTTATTTTATGTATATTTTTTTTGAAACAATTAATTCATTCAATTTTTTGAGTGTTACTAATGATTGATTTTTGTAGTCTTGAATTTTCAATTATGGGTCTAGTAGATATATGAATTTAAAAAATGCACCTATTAGACAACAATTTGAAAAGTGAAGAACTTGTTAGATACAAAATCTAAAGTTCAGTTATCTATATACGTTTTTGTAAAGGTCAGAGACTCTTTAGTTTTGACATTTATAGTTCTTGGACCAAATAGATACACATTTGAAATGTTTAGAGACAACCCTCAAATTTTAACCTATAAATTTTCATGCCATTGTTTTTTTCTTCATATTTAGTTGGTTTTCTCACATTACTTCTTGTTGATTGTTAGCATAAGAAAGGAGACGATTCGGATAGATTGGGCTGCATATCCCCACTTCAAAGCTCCTGAAGTATTCGCACCTTTTATTTTGGATGGTCAGCATTTGTATTATGTGAATGCTTTTGAGAATGGTGCCAGTACCATAGAGACCAGTGCTATTGCTGCTGAGAACATTGCACGACTCGTTCTCTCTAGATTTCTTGCAAAGGTTGGCCACGATTCATTACATTTCAAGCTTGATTCTGGTCTAGATGCTTCGCCTTTGCATATAGATCTTTGAATTCACCATTTCTCTGTTTCAGATTGTAAAATCATGTAACATATGCATCATGTAAATCATCAGGTTTTTGCTGTATGGTGAAGATAAATAAACCCAAACTCAAAGTAGTTCTCTCTTATATCATGTGGAAATTTGAGGTTTGAAAGTTGTTATTAATTTTAAGTATTATATGAAAATCTCAAAAATAGGTTCCGACTCCTTGAGATAGAGATTTTTATATGAAAAACTTTTTCTATGTAGAAAATTTGATAAATGTCTAAAGTTTGAATAATTTCACTAACCTCTCTTTATTTTTTCCGGTGATTTGGAAAAGTAGAGTGGTTTTAAATTTAAATTGAAAAAATGTGTGGTTTTAAAACAATTTAGGTAAAATGGTTTGTTTTTTTGTCATTTGATTCTTTTTTTATTTAATTTTTTAAAACATCAATTCACCTATTTTTATTCTCTCTCCTTCCCTTTTATTGTTATAGGATTTTATTTTAATGATTTATTAATGAAGTGATCAAAAGAGTTTCGGGTAGATCATGTTCACTAAGAATTGACCCGAAATTGGATCTAGTTACATATCTTTGGTTTTGACTATAAAACAATATTTGTAAACTTTTATAGAAGAAATTGTATCAGATCACAAAATCATTTAGAAAAAATAGTTTATGACATTTTTTTTTTTTGCATATTTGCTATAAGAGGGTTATCAAATGTTAAATTTGTTATTTTTGTAATTTAAAAAATATAGTAAGATAAATTCTATTATTATAAATTTATTTTACTATTTTTGCCAACGTTACATTTTAATGGTTTTGGAAAGGGTTTTTGGGGAATGGTTTTGGAAAATGGTGAGTTCGTTGGAACTCCAAATCTTTATTTGGCATGCATGGGAGATATGTAGGGATAGTTGTGAATGAACCAAAATATTTGCATAAATAATGCATCTATTAAGCTCTTTTTTTTAACAAAAATAAAACGCAAGGTTGTAATTTATATTTAGGAAAGTTTACAAAAATAATAAAAAAAATTTATGATATTAGAGTCAATGTCACTTATATTTTCAAAATTGCAAAAATAACAAATTTAAAAGCAGATTACTGTCAGATTATCGTTTGATTACCATCATATTTGCTAATTTTGCAATATGCAAAAAAGTGTTGTTATTAACTCTTTTTTTCTAATTTTTTTTGTCATCTAATGCAATTTTCCTTATACTTATAGTAAAGTTTCTTTTTATACAAACCCCTTCTCATAATTACATTCTTTTGAAGTGGTCAAAAGACGTAAAAAATGTTTATCTTAATGGGCAATTTTTCATCTTGATTCCCAATATTCTTTTACTAAAAATTGTAACGTTGAAATCCAAATTTATAAACAACTTCTACAATTTTTTAATGCAGAGTGGGGATTTGAACCCATATACGTACAAGTACCAGTTGAGATAAGCTCATGTTGGCTAACTTCTACAACTTCTATAAATTTTAAAAGCCCTAAATTACAAACTTTCAATTCGAACCGATTAAAGTTGAACACAATGACTAATTTAATTTTGATCAAGTCACTTATTTCAATCTAATTATAATTATAATTACAATAGTTAACTTTTAAAAAAGTAATAATTTATTATTGATGAATAAAAAGTAATAATTGAAAAAATAGTAAATATTTAATAATATTATAAAAAGTAATAATTGGTAAAAATAGTAAATATTTAAGAATATTATTGATGAATCTTGTGTTAAATATTTAAGAATATTATTGATGAATCTTGTGTTTTTTGAGCCCATTAACGAGGGTTCGAATTTCGTGCTTCGTGAAAAATAGTTTCTTCTTGATGGACAATGTCAATCAAGATATCATTTTTCTTAATGAACCTTGCCCATAATCTTTTTTTGGCCTTTGTCCATCAAGAAACTCTAGACCCATCAAGAAATTCAAAACAAATACATTAAATTTTTTCGATGATGACCATTGCAAATCAAGAAAATTCTTCCATTGATGGGTCTCGTCCATAAAAAAAAAACATAACTTGATGGGGCATTTTCAGTCAACAAATATATTATTCTTGATGTTTATTGTCCATTGAGAAATAGTTTTTTTGACGTTTGTGGACAATTAACAAAACTAAGAAAACTTTGCCCATCAAGAAAATCAAGAATCCACATTTTCTTTTACGTTTTTTTTGTATTTCTTCCACAAAATAAGGGAGCTTTTCTTGACGTACATGACCGTCAAGATAAACATTGCATCAAGAAAAATATTTATCTTGATGGTTATTTGCCATGACCATCAAGAAATCAAAATTTACGTGCATCAAGAATGACCAAATTTGTAGTATTGAAATAATAATAATAATAATAAAAAAAGAAGACTGTTATAATATAAGAACAAAGAAACTAAATAATAAGTAAAGAACACAAAAGAAGAACATAGAACGGAGAAAGTAGAGAACAATTAAACTCAATTGTGGTGCCTCTTACAAATACACCATATATCTCTATTTATAGGACATATCATGGTATGAGTTATATTATGGTATTCAATGGCATGAATGTTATAACATGGAATTGAGGGAGAGTTATATTTAAGATTGGTAACTATGTAGGTTATGGATCTCTATATATGTAATTATATTTACAATACTCCCCCTTAAATATCCATATTATATAAATAAATGTCATGTTAAAACCTTACTAAGAAAAAACTCGATGGAAAAAAATCATCGTGAAGGAAAAAAGTACAACATTTTTATACATTAACGACTGTTTCATTAAATGGGAAAAACCATAGTCAAGGAAAAAATGGTGCAATATTTCTATTCCTTGAGGGCAATATTTATACTCTCCTTATGAATATATCACTTGAGTTCTCTAAGTCGTCGCATTCCAATGTTATGCACCAGCTTTTCAAATGTTAATGTGGGTAATGCCTTTGTGAACAAGTCTGCCAAGTTTTCTTTTGAAGAAATTTGTTAAACATTGATATCACCGCTTTCTTCAAGGTCATGTGTATAGAAGAGTTTTGGTGACATATGCTTTGTTCTATCTCCTTTTATATACCCTCACTTGATTTGTGTTATGCATGCAATATTGTCTTCAAATAATATTGTTGGTAAACTTTTAGTAAAAGACAAACAACATGTTTCTTGAATATGATGAGTCATTGACCTCAACCATACACATTCTCTACTAGTTTTATGAATTGCAAGAATTTCTGCATGAATTCGATGAAGTGACCGTAATAGTTTGCTTTACAGATCACCAAGATATAGCAATTCCTCCACATGTAAATAGATAACTTGTTTAAGATCTTGCCTTACGTGGGTCAAATAAATATCCAACATTTGCATAACAAACTAAATCAAAGTTTGTAAACCCATATCAATCGTCCCTTGAAGATAACAAAGTACTTGCTTAACTCCATTCCAATGTCTTTTTGTTGGAGAAGAATTATATCTTACTAATAAATTTACTAAAAATGTTATATTTGGTTCTGTGTTATTGGCAAGATATATTAGTGCACCTATTGCACTAAGATATGGTCTTCAGAACCAAATATTCCTTCATTATCTTCTCAAGGTCGAAAGATATTCTTTTTCACATCTAGTGATCGAACCACTATTGGAATGTTCAATAGATGTGGTTTGCTCACGTAGAATCTTTTTAAAATCTTTTTTGTATATGTCGATTGATGAATAAAAATTCAATCGACTAAATGTTTGACTTGCAAGCCAAAGCAAAATTTTGTTTAGTCAAAATCTTTCATCTCAAATTCTTTTTTGAGATATTCTATTACCTCTGAAAGCTCTTCAGAAGTTCCAATTATATTTAAATCATCAACATATACAACTATAATAGCAAATCTCTATTGTGATTTCTTAATAAAAACACATGGACAAATTGGATTGTTTTGATAACATTTTTTCAATAAATATTCACTTTAGCAATAGTACCACATTCGTTCTGATTGTTTCAATCCATATAATAATCTTTGTAATTTGACTGAACATAATTATCTAGAGTTTGAATTATTTAGGTATCTTAAATCCTTAATGAATTTTTCATATAGATTTCATTTTCCAAATTAGATCCATACATGTATGGTATAACTATATCCATCACATGCATATCAAGCTTTTCACATACAGTTAGACTATTAAATATCTTAATGAAATAACATCTACCACAGGGGAATATGTTTCCTCGTAATCATGAATGCCTGATCTTTGAGAAAACACTTGTGCAACAAGTCGTGCTTTGTAACTTGTGGTTATGTAGTGCAAACTACAATCTATATTTTGAATTGTGTTCCATCTAAAAGTGTTTTTGAAACACCTTTGGAATTATGGAATGGTCATAAAGGTAGTTTTCATCATTTTTAAAATTTGACGTTATCCAGTAACATGCTTAAGACTAATCCTAAGAAATTGGAACTCCCACTATTACAAATTTGGTCTTTCTTGACACACGCAAAGTTTGATTTCTTGATGGTCATGGCAAAGAACCATCAAGAAAAATATTGATATCTTGACGTTCATGTACGTCAAGAAAAATCCACTTATTTTGTTGAAGAAATACGAAAAAAACGTAAAAGAATATGGATTCTTCTTTTATTGATGGGAAAAAATTCCTTAGTTTTGTTGATGGTTCACAAACGTCAAGAAAACTATTTCTTGATGGACAACATAAACATCAAGGATAATATTAGTTGACTGATAATGCCCATTAAGTTAGTTTGGTTTTCTTAATGAACAAGACCCATCATGGGATGAATTTTCTTGATTTGCAATGGTCATCATCGAAAAAAATTAAAATATTTATTTTGGATTTCTTGATGAGTTTAGAATTTTCTTGATGGGTCTATGGTTTCTTGATGAACAAAGACAAAAGATGATATTTTGATGGACATTGCCCATCAAGAAAAAATTCATAATTTTGAGTTTATGATAAGATCATGGACAAGACACATCAAGAAAAATGATATCGTGATGGATATTGCCCACAAATAAAAACTATTTTTCACGAACCACGAAATTCAGACCCTCGTTACCGTTCTCATGAAACACAATATTTATCAATAATATTATTAAATCTTTACTATCTTTTTCAATCATTACTTGCTATTCATCAATAATATAATATAACTTTTTTAAAAGTTAACTATTGTAATTATAATTAGATTGAAATAAGTGGTTTTATTAGTATCAAATTAGTTATTGTGTTCAACTTTAATGAGTTGAATTGAAAGTTTGTAATTTTGGGTTTTTAAGATTCATAGAAGTTGTAGCAGCTAACAACAGGAGCTTAGCTCAACTGATACTTGTATATAGCTGTGAACGAGGTCTCGGGTTCAAACCCCACCTCTATGCTGTTTATCAATTTGGATTTCAACGTTACAATTCTTAATACAGGAATCATTGAGGAAAATATCAAGATCAAGAAGATGCTAATTAACTTTGAGCTAAGGTGAGTGTGTTTTGGTTTTCTTGATGGGCAAACAACATCAAAATCTCATTTGTTGATGGCCAATACCATCAAGAAAATTTTTTGATGACATATTTTGACCAACTAGTTTTCTTGATGGTTGGGCTTTCTTGATGTCAGCCTACTTGATGGGGAAAGACCATCAAGGTAGACATTTTTTGACGTGTTTTGCACATCAAAGAAGGCTAAATTTGTAGTAGTGCATGTTCAAAATTATGTTTATTTGTAGGCTACCCCAAAGGAACTAGAGGTGTTTACTTCTATGATCCCAAAGATAATAAAGTGTTTGTATCGACAAATGCTACATTTTAAAAGAGAGCCAAATAGGGAGCACAAATCGCGTAGTAAGATAGTATTAAATAAACTTTCTAATGAAACTACTGAACCTTCAACAAGAGTTGTTGAAGATCCTAGTGCATTAACAAGAGTTGTACATGTCAGTTTATCTACTAGGTCACATCAACCTCAATTGTTGAGGGAACATCGACGAAGTTGGAGGGTTACAAACCTGTCTATTCGTTGTACTAGTTTAATTAAAACCTTAACCGTTATGTCTGATGGCAAAATTGATGATCCACTAACTTTTAAGGAGGCAATGGAAGGTGTAGATAAAGGTGAATAAATCAAAGTTATGAATCTTGAATTGGAGTCTATGTACTTCAATTCAGTCTGGGAACTTGTAGATCAACCTGATGGAGTAAAACCTATGGGTTCTAAATGGTTCTACAAGGGAAAAGGGGTGCAAATGGTAAGGTGGAAACTTTTAAAGCTAGACTAGTGGCAAAGAGTTATACCCAAGTTGAGGAAGTTGATTATGAGGAGACTTTCTCACCTGTTGCCACGTTTAAGTCTATTCGAATCCTTTTGTCTACTGTTACATATTATGACTATGAGATTTGACAAATGGACGTTAAGACTGCTTTTTTGAATGATCGTCTTAAGGAGACCATCTATATGCAACAACAAGAAGCTGGATTCAAACTCCATGTCAAGAGCATAAGGTTTGCAGGCTCAATCGTTCCATTTATGGATTGAAACAAGCTTCTCAATCTTGGAACATAAGCTTTTATACCACGATAAAATCTTATGGCTTTGATCAAATCATTGATGAACCTTGTGTCTACAAGAGAATCATCAACAATTCAGTAGCTTTCTTAGTTTTGTACGTAGATGATATGCTACTAATTGGAAATGATATAGGTGTACTAACTGATATCAAACATTGACTGACAGTCCAATTTCAATTGAAAGACTTGGAAGAGGCATAGGTTGTTCTCAATATTCAGATCTATAGAGATTGTAAGAACAAAATGCTAGCCTTGTCTCAAGCATCGTATATTAAGAAGATTATTGTTAAATATTCAATGCAAAACTCCAAGAGTGGCTTACTACCTTAGGAGAACGAGGAACTACATGCTTGTGTATGGTTCTAAGGATTTAATTCTTACAGAATACACCGATTCTGACTTTCAAACTAATAGAGATTTTAAGAAATTTACTTCAGGTTTAGTGTTCAGTCTTAATGGAGGAGTTGTAGTTTAGAGAAGAATCAAGCAAAAATGTATTTCTAACTCCACCATGGAGGCAGAGTATGTCGCATCTTGTGAAGCTACCAAAGAGGTTGTCTAGCTTAGGAAGTTCTTGATTGATTTGGAAGTTGTTCCAAACATGTGTCAAAGCCAATTACTTTTTATTGTGATAATAGTGAAGTTGTAGCTAATTCTAGAGAGCCTAGAATCCACAAGCGTGGAAAGCATATTGAACACAAGTATCACTTGATTCAAGAGATAGTGCATCGAGGGGACGTGATCGTCACACAGATAACTTTGGTGCACAATGTTGTTGATCTGTTTACAAAGCCCCTCACGGCTAAGGTGTTTGAGGGTCACTAGAGAGTCTTGGTCTACGTGAGGTTTTTGGAGTTGTATGCCCCTAGTTTCTTGTTTTGTGTACTATTATAGTGTTTTAACTTTTATGATGTACCCCACTAGCTTTAGGACAAGTGGGAGGCTGTTGGAGTTGCAGACCTAAATCTCGTGGTCTAGTAGTTTGTAATTGTATTATATGAGCATTTTATTTATTTAATAAAATAAAATGCTCGTATAATACAATTACAAACTACTAGACCACGAGATATTACGAGCATTTTATTTATTTAATAAAATAAAATATTTTATTTTATTTGACATTTAGTTGCATTAACCCACAAAACCAATAAACTAACATCCATTGTTATCTTCTATAACCTAAACATGTATGTGGAGACATACAAGTGGATCATGTTTAAGTAATAGCCTAAATGGTTTGTAGTAGATGGATAAGGTTGGATACTTTATCTTGGTAACACTACGAATACAACTTGCTTTGTAGTTGTTACAATTGTTCTAAAGTGCTATAAATGATTTCATCCTAATCATTCATGTCAAGACATTAGAGAGTGGCGATACAAAGAGTTTGTATAAGATTGGACCATGAAATTGATAATCTCTCTTATTAACACTGTTAGTAGTGGAGACAACATTTCACCAGAATGACCATAGGTGGCTTAACCTGAATCCTAAGTGAGTTGTGAACTCATGCCTATGAAGACGGTCCTTTGATCTACATGGGTGAGAGTGACCTATGTCGTCGACTTAATATGCCTACCATTTTGGGGATTTGTCTTGTTTAAGGAGCTGAAAACAGTACTACACAAGAAGGAATTCATTCATTCTCTATAGATAGAGTAAGTAGAGAAATTGCTCTCTTAAGGATTGATTCCAAGGCTTGAACAATGTGGCACCACACCCTCTCTTGGCCCGAGAGGAGTTTCATTATAGTGAGACTATAACTTATTGTTCATTAGAGGAATCAATGGCACTAACGGAGTTAGATGTAACTAGAGGGGGAAAATGATAATTTTTTGCCTACCTGTACTTACAAGAAATTTGTGAAGGGTTATTACACTATTGATTGATTATATCTAACATACACAAAAATACATCTACAGTAACAAGAGTGCAACTGTTAGTCTTTAGTGGAATGACTGATAGTTAATGAATGAAGATTAATTTAAATAAAGAGTTTAATTAATTAATCACATATCATTGAAGCTTTAATTTGTAGGTCCATAAGATCTCCTTATTAGCTTAATAAGAATAAATAAGAATAAAAATTATTTTGGTTTAATTTGAACTGTTCAAATTGATTAAAGAGAATAAATTGTATATGATACAATTAATATAATCTATTTGATACATTATAATATAAAAATGAGAGAAATTAATATTTGAATATGATCCAAATAATAATAATAATATGAATAAGGTTTATAAATAAACTATAGGTTAAAATTAATATGTATTCGATTCATATTAGAACTATAAGTCATATGAGAAAACTAAACCATTGATTATATTATATATGATATAATATAAACTTAATATTATATCATATATAATATGATTTAAATTTAGGGTAATTTTCATAAATATAACAAAACACTAAAATATTTACGGTTTGCGTAACAAAATCAAAAAGCCTATGAAACTGACAATTTTTTTTAAATATTCCAGGTTTGCCCTTACCGCTTTTCAATTTCTGATTTCTGATTTCTTCCTTTCCTTATTATGCAATTTTTCTTTTTCTTTTCCATCTTCTTTATTCTCTTCTTGGACAATTTGTCCTTTCCTTTTCATATTTTTTCTTCTATTCTTTTGCAAATTTTCTTTTATATTTTTTTGAAATCGCGTTCTTTGTTTTCAATCAATCATAAGCCTTATATTTTTTTTCAAAGTGTTATTTAATTTAAGATCGTGTGTCAAATATAAAACATTTGAAAAAAAATCGTTGTGATATTGATATACGTTTATTTGGATTTGGTAATACGATTGTATAACCAAATCTAAACGATCGTGTACCAAATATAGTCAAATCTAAACGAATTTTCTTAAACTTTTTAGCTCTCTTATTTGCCTATAGATGATTAGAAATGGAACAAAAATGCATGTATTATACCTTAAAATGTTAATTTCATTGTTGCTCTCCAAGATCGATAGTGCCTAATAATGGATTCCAACCATTTTCTGTCATATCACTCAATATCTTTTTAAAGTCTTTCTAGATTTGTCTTAATTTATTGAACTTGTTTTTCAATTGATTATGAGAAAAATTATATCATGTACTAGCATTTAGTTGACTTCTCATATAATTCCAAGTAGTCTTTGTAAATGTTGTGGTTTGGTCAATTGCCTTTTGCTCATCCAATATTAAGTCTACAAATAGAGCTTCACTCTTGTCAGATCATGGTCCCTCACTTCTTAATCCATCAATGTCAACAACTTCATCGACACAATGTTGTTCAGATGATTTTTGTGATATCTAGAATGTAATATTAATTTTAAAGTAAGTTATTATGTCCTCAATACTCGAAATTGAAAGAAACAAAATAAAATTTAACCTTTAAATGGACAACATAGCAATATATTGGCACCAATCAACAGTCAAATTCATTTTCTTGGTATATTTTCTTCTATTCCATATACCATATACAACATTCAAATTCATTCAATCCCAATTGACAAGCACACAAGACAAAAAGTGAGCAAAAAAAAATACAAGACAACAAGATAACAAGCAATTCCTTGAAGAGGCAATCTAAAATACAAGACAACAAGCAATTCTTTTGTTAAGATATACAAAATACTAAACAAAATACCCCCTTAAAATCACAGCTTGAAGGAATAGCCTAAAATCATAGTACACAACACAATAAGCAATTCCTTTGTTAAGATAAAAAAAAAATACCTCCTTAAAATCATAGCTTAAAGGGGCAGCCTAAAATCACAATACAAGATAACAAGCAATTTCTTTGTTAAGATACAAAAAATACCCCCTATGAAATCACAGTACAAAACCAAAACCCAAAAGGAATAAACACTTACCTTTGTTAAGAGAAAGAAAATCAGAGAAGATAGAGATCGAAGATGGAGTTCTGAAGTAAATTTGAAGACACCCAGAGGACAGCAGACGAAGAGGAAGACGATGTGTAGTTGATAGAGAGGAAAACACGGTATGTGAAGGAAGACGATGACATGCAAAGGAAGAGGAAAACCAAAATATGTAGAGAGGAAAAAGGAAACAAAATAACGAGAATCAAACTTTTTTTTTTGTTCCTAATAATTCTTTAAAAAATGGAAAATGTTTCTAATTTTTTTTAGAACGAGAAACATGAAATTTTACCAAACACCTCCGTTTGTTAAAACAAAAACAGGAAACGAGAACGTTACCAAACATGCCTTATTAATTCATTTTCTCTTTCATTTACATAGTGTTGCAAGTCTTAAGGGTCCTTTAAGATTAGATCATTTCGTAAGCACATCGTGATTGATAA
The DNA here is from genome assembly GCF_000004075.3 of Cucumis sativus. NCBI lineage: Eukaryota > Viridiplantae > Streptophyta > Magnoliopsida > Cucurbitales > Cucurbitaceae > Cucumis > Cucumis sativus. Next base: position 20,225,782 of record NC_026658.2, read on the forward strand.
AAATTTTCATTTTAAATCCAAAAACCACTTCGTAGCCTTAAACAATTTCAAATGTTTGACATCCATAATGCTCAATTTACAAAGTTTCTCTCTAGAAATTCATCTTTACCTCACGTAAACTATACAAATATAAATATTTACACCGATGATCCTATAATAGCTAGATGGATGAAATGAAATGATTATGAAATGTGAACTAACCTGTATTAAGAAGGATGAAGGAAAGTATTTGCATTGTAGGTGATTTAAACCATGCGAGATGTCCTCGATGCAATATAGATCATTTTACCGTCTTATATTTAAGTCAAGCAACCTCTCGACACCTAAACACGACACTTGTTCTCCTTTTAGAACACAAATGGTAAAGATAGATCAAACGATATATATCTAGGTTTTCTTATCTATAAGCATCACATTCCTCTCTATTTAAGCCAAATAACCTCTCAGTACGTAAACACCACATTTGGTCTCCTTTCGGGGACACAAATGATTGGAGACAATGCCAAAACGAAGTCTGTTTCCAAACTCCCTTCTGCGCATGTTCAGCAAGGTTCTTGTTACTTACTCTCTTAAGTAGTTGGCGACAAGCACTGATAAGGAGATTGAGTTAAGCTCAAGCTAAACATGATGAGTCTTATAATTAAAGATTCCTTATCAAGTACATAATACATACTTAAATTATTTAAAACACTTCAACAAGATGAACAGTAAAGAAATGAGAGAAAGAGAGTGGATAAAACATGCATTGTATTGATAATGTAGGCTTCTCAGCCATGAGAATAATACAATCAAACAATATAAAATAGGATAAACAGTACATAGTTCTTTTCTAACATTTCTTTACTAATCTTCTAAACAACTTAGAATTATTGTTGAAGATGACAAATATAAAATAGGAGATTTAATCAATCAAATTTTATACTTTACTCGTCGAATACAAACAATCTGGAAGAAGAGATGAATAAGTCGCAAGTAAGATGAATAAATAGCAAAAAAGAAGAAGACAAAGTGAAGTACACAACTCGTCCGACAATATTCAAAATCAACAAGGGCAAATATGAAATTTATGAAAAAATAATCGGGTTTCATGAGTTTTTCTTCTTTTGTTATAAGGTTAATTTGGGATCTTTTAAAAAATATAACAAAATAGCACAATATTTGCATGGTATAGAACAATTTAAAAAAACGTAAAAAACCCACAAGCCCACAATGAAAAATACAAAAATGTCCCGTGATTAATTGATATATATTTGGGAAACAATAGTTTAGATTTGACTCTTGTTCCCTACCATCATTTAGATTTGGAATAATTTTTTTTCAAGATTTTTTGGGTACATGTTTAAATTTGACATGCGATCGTTTAATTTAATCTTTTTAAATTTGACACACAATCGTTTATAGTCAAATCTCAACTATTTTCTTAAAGATTTACATTTGACAATTCAATATCTCAACAATTTTTTTCACGATCTTAAAAAACGAGATAAGAGTTCGAAAAAATAAATAGCAAGATCTTGAACCAAATATTTAAAAAAATTGAAAGACGAGAGTAGAAGAAAAAGAAAAAAAGATGATAGAAGAAGAAAGAGAATGGTGAAGAATGACGAAAGTAGAATATTAAAAAATGACTCGACTTTTCATTTTGTTTTTGGAGTCGTAAATATTTGTAGGGTTGGTTAAATTGATGTAAATTAAGCTTAAATATAAATTTGTAGGTTTAGTGTTATTTTGAAAAATTTCCGTCGATTCACTCAAATTCCCTGGAGGCCCCATGGCTTAGGTTCAACAGCATAGAGTTAGAAAATAAATTCAGCTATAAACCGTTTTTCTTCCTTCACCAATAATTACAATTTCAAATTTGAAATCCAATACCCCCAAACTCCCCATTACAAAAGTCCAATCCCTCTCTTAGTTTCTCCACAATTCCAATTCCAATTCCAATTTCGAAATCCATCTGGGAATTCTCAGACAAAGAAGATGAAAGCATCTCTGAAATTCCGTGAAGACCAGAAACCATTATTGAGAGCGAAAATCCCTCTCACCATTCTCGGCCTCCCTTTCCAATCCGCCATAGCCGCCGGAACCTCTAAAGAACTCACTCTCAAGCTCTCAACTCACTTCGAATCCGGCCCCTCCTTCAATCTCGCATATCGCCCCAACGATTCTTCAAACCCCTTCTCTGTAATCGTCAAAACCGGAATCGCCTCCTTCGGCTCCCCGACCTCTTCCCCTATGCTCATGAGCGCCGAATTCAACTTAATCGCCTCTGGAAACCCCACTTTCATGCTCCACTTCAAGCCTAAATTCGGCGATTTCACGGTCAAGAAATCGCAATCCTCGTCCGTGATGTTCCAGAAGGTTTTGAAATCGGAGGAGGAATCTGTGGATGTTAAAACTGCTGTTTCGAAGGCAGTTTTGGGTTTGAAGGTGTCGGCTAGTACGGCGGTTCCGATTATGAAATCCGGCGCCGTGAGGGTTCGTTGGGGTCTTAGGGTTCCTGCTGCGGAGGGGATGAAGATGGGTGGTGGGATTTCGTTTAGGGAGGTTCCGTTTATGGTGCTGGATAAGATCGGGTTCGAACACGTGGACGGTGGGGATACGAGTACGAAGGAGGGTAGTTTGGGAAATGGGGATTTGAATTTGGATTCGGATTGCTTTTCAGTGAAACGTCAGTTTGAGGTTCTGAAGTTAGAGAATGGGTTATTGAGAAAAAGCATAGACGATCTTAGGAAGAAAATGAAGTTGTTCTCCAATTCCGGCAGCCGATATAAGGATAGAAAGGGGCCGGAGTTGGGTGGTTTTGATGGATTGCCGCCAGATGACACGGCGGCGGGGGTTGAGGAGCTGAGGAAACCGGCGCTGTCCAGTGCCTGAATTCGTCGATATGACAAACGTCAGTTTAAATGTAAAAACGGAGTTGTTTTTCTTGTGCTTTTGCTCTCTATCATCTATTCAAGTTACGTTTGAATGTTTTTCCCCATTTTTGTCTGTGTTAGTTTAATTTAGTGAAATTGTTTATTAATAGGATATGTTTTTTCTTGCATTTGTTTTGATTGGTAATATGCTCCGGTGCTAAATTTGATCGAAATTAATTATGTTTAAATGAGTTAGATTGGCTTTTTTTTCTTCTTCTGATTTTATAGTCTGTTCTGCTTCTGTCTATCAGAAGTGTTTTTTTCTTTCTATATTTTTCGAGGGGATAAAATAAAAGAACGTTTTCTGTCTTCTCATAATTTATTTGGATTTAGTTTACAGGACACTGCAAAATGGGCAAAACAAATTCTTCACCACAGCCCATAATGTATTTACTGTTATGCAGAAAATAGCAAAAACAAAATCATCCTACATGTGAAAGCTATACAATGTTGCAAATGTTCTCCTTACAATACTGATATCTAGTTTTATGCTCGCAAATGTCCTCTCTGTTTGTTTGTTTTTTCTCTCTCTATTAATTGGTTCTTTTGTGTGACCAATTCAGTGAAGGCTGTGCTTGAGGTCTTATCCGAAGTAAGCATTATTACTGAGGTTGTCGTACGATCGAGACTAACACGAGAGAGAGAGAGCTGAGAAGTTTGAGGTCAGTTGGGGATAATCGGAAAAATATAGTAGTTTTGAAAAAAATTAGGTAAAAGGTGTTCTTTTGAGAATAATTCGTTAAATATGGTTTTTTTTATAGTTTTGTTGGAGTACCTTCCTAGAGATGCACTCCTTTCATTTTTCTTTAACTAGTTGATAGTCTTGGTTCATGCCCAGATGCACAACCCCGTAGGCATGCCCAGATGCCCACAAACGCAAGGTGTCATGACCATGCTTGTCTATGGCGTTGTTTGCCTATGACAACATGCTCAAATTCTCCCAAACCACATTGTCTTTATGTCTTATACAAACCACCTTATACTGACAAGTAGAGCTTGAATAACAGATGGTCTCTCTCATATCTATACTTTATTAAAGCATGCTTAATAAGAAAATTAGTTTCTTAATTATTTTCTTTGCCAATGTATTGATATTTTGGCATACCCAAATTAAATTGAGGAATGGTTCTGTAAAATTAATCTTCCGCTGTCAAGGGCTTTTATCCCTTCATGTTGGACATGCATGTTAGTGAGAAAAGAAGTTAGAGATGTTTGGGTTTGTTGTTGGACGCATAGCCCGCGTAAGGCAAGCCACGCGCAAGTTGCGCTCTGCCAAGGGACCACAATAAGTCGTATGCGTGGGGAAAGGCCAAGATAGACGCAAGACACATGTCTAAGTGAGGCACGCACAACGTGCCCTTGCGAGGTTAGCACGCACAACGTGCCCTTGCGAGGTTAGCACGCAACAAGGTCTTCTCAGGCTCTGTGTGTGCGTGCCAACTTTTGCCGCCTATCACAATCGCAACCTTTCAATCTCAGGACGAGCAATTGCGCGACACTTATTCGATCTAGTCAACAAGTCAGTCGATCAAAATTCAAAAATCGTGGAAAAACTCACAGTACGATTCAACCTTCCATCACGTTTTTGAGAAAATGTTTTAGAAAACATGAGAGAGAAATAATTCCATTGAAATCGTCGTTAAAACAAGCATTGAAGACTGTCAATTGCAACAAAAAGCTTCGATTGCAAAGAGTGCGATAAGGCTTGGGTGGGGATTAAACTACTATGTCTTCCCTATAGTACATTTTGAATATTTTCAGCTCTGGTAAGCACATATGAAAATGTTGAAACGTTACACCCAAACTTTATGACTTAAAAAAAAAAGCAACTAGCAAAACTAAATACAAGACATAAAGATAAGATAAATTAGGGGTATTTAAGCATACGGCCATATGCAAACATGCCCTGGACAGTATGCTCATTACACTCTCCCCACTTAAACAGTTGACATCCCTGTTGACTGATGAAGCTTGAACTCTTCGATCTTTTGTGTCTAGGCTTCTAGGTCTTTGACACGTTCCCAACTAGTTTCTTCCACATGAAGGTTCTTCCACTTCACCATGTACTCGTGGATCCTTCTTGTGGGTATTCGACTCTTCCTCACTCGCTCGACCAGAATTTCTTCAACTTCTTTATCCTCTTTCTGACTGGGGTCGATGGTTGGTCGGACTATGACATTGCGTTGCAGGTCATCAGGATCTTGATGGCAGAGCTTCAAGTTACTCACATGAATTACTGGGTGAATTTTCATCCATGTGGGCAACCCCACTCTGTAGGATGTACTCCCTACACTTTTCAACACTTCCACAGGTCCCTCTTATTTCCTCATGAAGCATTGGTCTTTGCGTCACCAAAATCAATTATGTTTCGGTCGCAGTTTAATGAGGATGTGATCTCCCACCCGAAACTCAAGAGGGCGACGCTTCTTATCTGCCCACTTCATTTGCTTTGAGGCTTTCTCCAAATAGGCTCGAGCGATGTCCATTGTTTGCTTCAATTTTCTCGTAAAGTTGTGAGCCTGAGGATTCTTCCTTGCATAGGGGTGATCAACAAGGTGCGTCAATATAGGTTGCCTACCACAAACAATCTCAAACGGGCTTCTTCCAGTTGACGAGCTCGTCTGAGCATTAAAACAAAATTGGACTGCACCCAACAACTTAACCCAATTCTTTTGCCTTGCATTAACAAAATGGCGCATATATTCTTCGACCATACAGTTGAGTCGCTCGGTCTGACCGTTGATCCAAGGATGGTAACTTGAGAACACATTCATACTTTTCCCCAAGAAAGTGAATAGTTTTGTCCAAAAAGTGCGAATGAACCTACCATCTCGATCACTCACAATGCGTTTCGGAACACTCAATAACTTGACAATATGTTTGAAGAACAACTGGGCTGTCAATTCAACTGAACACAACTTGGTAGTGGGAATGAAAGTAGCATATTTTGAAAACTGATATATGATTACCAAGATGGTTTCATAATCACCTATTTTGGGGAGATGAGTGTTGAAGTCCATAGAAATACTTTCACATGGTCTTATTGGAACTGGCAGAGGTTCGAGAAGTCTAGTAACTTTCACTTTCTCAATTTTATCCTGTAGACAAATGAGACATGCCTTCGTGTATTGCATGATGCCGTCCCTCATATTAAGCCAAAAGTAGTCATTCTTCAGAAAGGCATATGTTCTTTGTCAATCGGGGTGGCCAGCCCACAGAGTGTCGTGACACTTGTGCAGTAATTTTTTCCTCAGATCCCCTCCTCTAGGGACATACAGTCGCTTCCCCATTGTTACTAATAGGTCATCTTCAATTCAAGACTGTCTGGTCTTACCCGCTTTAGCTAAACTCATGACATTCTGAGCCTCAAAATCTTTCTGAAGGAATTCTCTCAAAATATCGCACATTTGAGCCATCAATTTGACTTGCGTGAAGATGAGCTAACATGCACAGAGTCGCATGTTCATTTTTCTGACTAAGCACATTGGCTGCCTGATTGCTTACCCCTTTCTTATGTTCAAACTCAAAATTAAACTCAGCTAGGAACTCCTACCACCTTGCTTATTTTGAAGTCAATTTTGGCTAGGTAAAGAAGTGGCAAGTAGCACCGTTGTGTGTCTTCACAACAAAAGTAGACCCTAGTAAATATTGTCTCCAGGCCCTTAGACAATGTACCACAACAAACATTTCATTTTTAGACACTGTGTATCTTCTCTTTACGACATTAAGCTTTTGACTCTCATATGTGATGGGGTGTCCATTCTATAAGAGAACACCATCCAACGCATAATCAGACGCATCAGTCTCAACTTCAAATGGTTGGGTCACATCGGTTATCCTAAGAACTAGCCCCTTGGTTATAGCTTGCTTCAACTCATCGAAGGCGCCCTGACATTCGGGTGTCCAACCCCATAGGCTGTCTTTTTTCAATAACCCAATTAGCGGACTTGCTCTTTTGGAGAATCCTTCCACTAATTGCCTGTAATAGTTAGCTAATCCGAGAAAGGAAACACAAGTTGGTAATTGACCTTGGTACTCTCCAATCACGAATCGCGACAATCTTCCCCTCCTCCATACCAATTCGGCCACACTCAATTACATGACCTAGGAAATTTATTCGTTCTTGTGTAAAGGAACACTTTTCCCTCTTGACATACAACTGGTTCTCCTTTAGTTTATGGAAAACTCTTTGGAGGTGGTCCTTGTGTTCTTCCACCGTGGAGCTAGACCACTATATCATTAAGATAGAACACGACAAAATTGTCAGGTATTTGTGGAAGACCTGGTTTGTCATCATACAAAAAGTTACAGGCGCATTGGTAAGACCAAATGACATAACAAGGAATTTGAACGCCCCATACCTCGTGACACAGGTCGTTTTAGTCCCATCTCCTTTGGAAATTCTCACTTGATAATAACCCGACAGCAGGTCTAGGTTCAAAAAATGCTTTGTCTCATCTAGGTGGTCAAACAAGTTAGTGATTATGGAAAGCGGGTATTTGTTGAGAATTGTGATCTTGTTCAGGGCGTGGTAGTCGATGCACAACTGCAAGCTTCGATCCTTTTTCTTTTGGAAAAAGACTAGTGCTCCATATGAAGCTTTCATAAGTTTAATAAATCATGCATTCAATAATTCATCTAATTATTTCAGCCAACTTCGGTGGCGCCATACAATAAGCATTCTTCGCAAGCGGTTTTGTCCTTGGCAGTAACTCTATCTCATGATCAGTCATCCTTCACGAAGGTAGAGATTTAGGCAGACTATCTGGCATCACATCCCTGTACCTCTCTAAGACACACAAAATGTCTTTGGGGACTGTCTCCCTGGATTTTCCAATGACTCAAATGAAATAGTCATAAACGTTGGTTCATCTCGAACAAGGCCTTTCTTCAGTTGCATGGCCGAAATCATCTTTACCTCGTTAGGCTGACGAATGTCTATCTGTACAAACGGTGGGCGTAGACCCAGGAATCACTAGACATTTGGCTAGCTACATTGGTATCACCTCGAAGTCATCCATTTTAAAGACCATTACGTCTATGAGGTCATTCCATGCTCCCAACTTTATTATCGTTCGTTTTACCAGCCCGACAATATGCAAGACAGTCGAATTCATGACCTTCATCTTTCCTATGTCTTTCTCCCAATGGAGATTCAGCCATCTGGCTTCTGCCTCTGTTATGAAATTGTGGGTTGCATCAGAATCCACAATAGTGCTCTTGGATGGTTTCTGGTTAACCGACCAACAGTCCACGTACATTAGACCCCTCATCGCCGACCCACTAATCTCCCCTACATCTCAGTTATTTCATATGTAAAGGGCCCCATCTTGCTAGAAAGATGACAAAAATTTCAATGCCCCCATTCTAGGATTTTTCCCTCTTCTATCTGGTCAATTTCTCTTTCGGTTTGACTTAATTTATCATCTGAGTATGAGGCTAACATGGCTTGAAAAGCGTTGAAGGTTGTTCGGTTGGGACACTCTCTAGCAAGATAGGGCCTTTTACATATGAAACAACTGAGATGACGACTAGTTGTGTTCTGATTATTAGGTCATCGCCAAGTGTTTTCTGTATTTGATTGAAAGGGCTTACGTTCTTTGTTATATCGTTTGTCCCCCCTGCAGATTTGAGGGAACTTGGGCGGTTGTTCTTTATTTCTCCCCAAGGAGGAACTTTGATGGCGTCTTACATCTTGGGAGTCACTGGATAAGTCAAACAATCGTTCAACCGCTGCGTATGCCGACGTGAGGTCTTGGACCCTTTGTTCATATAGTTTGGTCTTAGCCCAGGGCTTCAAACCTTCAACAAAACAGAAAACTTTGTCCTTTTTCGACATATCGTATATATCTAGCATCAATCCTGCAAACTATTTAACATAGTTCCGTATGTTGTCATCGTGCTTCAGTTCATGCAATTTCCATTGAGCCAAAATTTTGACATTCTCGAAAAAGAACTATGAACAAAGTTCTTTCTTCAGAGCGTCCCACGTATCTATTATGCAATGCCCTTCTTGGATGTCAACATACCGAGACCTCCACCACAACTTTGTATCTTCAGACAGATGCATGGTCGCCAACGTCACTTTGACCTCTTCGGTAACTGTACTTGTGGCCTTAAAATACTACTCGATGTCAAAGATGAAATTTTCTAATGACTTTGCATCTCTTGCCCCGCAGAGGGGCTTGGGCTCAAGAATTTTTATTCTACCAACTGAGATTGCTCCTCCAGCCGGAATCTGGTTAGCCAACGCTCGCATTGTAAGGTTCACCTTTGTGTTCATCTTTATGATTTCATTCCTAACGACATTGAGGGTAGCTCGAAAATCCTCTGTCATGTCGTTTATCATTTCCAACATATTCTTGTAGGAGTTATCTAACTCAATAACTCATTCTTCCATATGGCCAACAAAGCCCGACGAATTGTCCCCATGCTCGTAGGTGACGTTTCCTGTTGTTACAGTTTGGGATTCTAGAGTGTCAACTCTAGTAAGCAATTCATGTATGGGTAATCCGTCGAGACAATCAGACACCACCGTCAATGCCATCGACTTTCCTTGGCAATTTTCTCAAGCCAATTTTCTAAGAAACTGATGGGATCAAGAACTTCCATCAGGTAGAGCATCTGCTCTTCGAGTCCAACAAGTTGTTCATTATGGGTCTTGCTCGACTGTTTCACAACTGACATCTTTCCGTCTAAACTGTCAACTAGCCAATTTGACTATGATACCACTTGTCACAATCTTAACCTTTGAACCTCGGGACGAGTGATTGTGCAACACTTGTTCAACCCAGTCAACAAAATCCAAAAATCGCGGACAAACTCACGGTACGATTTAGCCTCTTGTCACGTTTTTTTATATATTTTTTTAGAAAACATGAGAGAGAAATAATTTCATTGAAATCGTTGTTAAAACAAGCATTAAAGACTGTCAATTGCAACTAAAAGCTTATATTGCAAAGAGTGCGACAAGACTTGGGCGTGGATTCAAGTGCTATGTCTCCTCTATAGTACATTTTGAACATTGTCAGCTTTGGTAGGCTTGCATATGAAAATGTCAAAACGTCACACCCAAACTTTATGACTTAAAAAGGAAAGCAACTAGCAAAACTAAATACAAGACATAAAGATAAGATAAATTAGGGGTATTTGGGCATACGACCATAGGCAAACATGTCCTGGACAAGTATGCTTTTTACACCGCCCACCATCTATGCGTGAGCCCATGCCAACATGTGATTTTGGGTTGTTTTTGGTGATTTTGAGAAGTTCAAGTGAAGTTTTGATATTTTTATGATAGAAAGGAGTAAAATAGAATTATTTTCCATTATTTCATGTTAAGAGGAAATAGAGCAAGTTTACAAGATAAGGCTTTAAGCTACCATCTGTGAGTGAAAAAACGATTTTATGTTGTTTTTCTAAAATTAATCAAATGTTTAAAGCACTATTATGATAATAAGCAGTATACTGATTTACAAAGTGTTTATAAAGCGTGAGTTTAGAGATGCTTTGACAAGCATATATTTGTTAACAAGATTTACAAGCAAGTATGTTTATGATAATTAAGTTTCTAAAGTATTTAAGTTAAAGTATGATTTTAGCATATTTTAAACTATACCTAAAATGTTTAGAGGTATATATAGCAACCCTTTGAGGGTTAATGCATGTGCACAAAGGTTCTTTTGATGAGGGCCTATACGAATGTCCATATTTCCATCTCATTATAGCTATAACGAGATAGGACACTACTGATGTCTAGATTTTTGTCTCATAAGTATCGTATCACTATGCCTAGTTTATTGTTTCCATCTCGATGGTTCTTCCAGGTATACAATTGAATGAATAACTTTAAGATAAATATTCCAAGTTTGATATACTTTACGTTAAGGAGTTAAATGTTAGAGACTTGTTAATTTCAAAGTATGTTTTACAAAATCATCACACACTGGGCTATTTAGCTCACCATTTCTAAATGTTTTCCCACTTTTTAGGTAGAGATCGTGATTCGAGAACCTCTGACCATTGTCTTCAGTTAGCTGAGCAAAGTTACTGATAGTTTTGTTGTTGTGGGACAATTCTAGATTAATATGTGTCATGTACATAAGTTTTATTTAAGGGTTAAGTTCAGTTGTTAGTTTTTGTTTGGTCTAAAAGTGTAGTTTGTAATTAATTACATTTAGTCTTTAACTTATTTTGAGGTAACATAATTAAGTTATTAATCTATGTTTATTATGTTAGTCCACTACATAAGTTTTTAAATTACTCGATGTGGTTTAGCATTCCAAAAAGTTCAGAAGTCTTGGCAACTAGTGTTGTTTGAAAAGGGAACGATGTCGGTTGAATTCACATCGTCTCTCGAGTTGAGAGTAGATGATCTGAAAGGGGGTGTGACACATACACTATAGACCATTTGAGCTATATACTCAAACTTGATCCACGTTTATGTCTCTACATAAAATTCAAGTCTACACTGGATAACCCCAATGACCTTAGTTTATTGGATTCAAGACTATAATATTCAATTTTCTCTAATAAGTTTTCGATAACCATTTTATTGAATATAAGATAATTTTAAACTACAAACTATGTATTTTAGGACATAAATTCCAACATTCTGTCCATATTTAGATAAGAAAATGTCCAAAAGAATTGTTTATCACTTTAGATGAACATTTTTCATCTAATTTGTCTTTTATTATTTATAGTAATTCTAGGTTGACATTTGTAGTGACTTTCTTTAAACTATTTTTGTCATCCTCAACGAGTAACTCATGTTCTACCTGTTATAAAGATACATTTAAACATCATGTTAGATAGTACATTTTGAATACATTATTATGTATTGATCTACATTAGTAGTAGTCTATATCATTGTCTATCATTGATATACACTATACAATATTCTTTATTGACACGCATATCCTCAAGTATTTACATTAAAGCCGATGCAGATTGATAATAGGTTTTCACTATCTATCTTTTGTCATGTCTAATGAAAAATGACTAAAAAGTCCATCACTTTCTATCATAGATATACACTGTACTATATAGATATTAACAGTGAATCACTTTCGTTTATAAATTTTATATGAAAAAAATAATAAAATGGAAAGATATGTATAGTGAAAACAACATATATTTTTAATATAAATTTTATCCTTGATTTTACATCTTCATTTTTCATTTCTGATTTTATTGATTTCGTTCTTGATGGCGCTGACTTTTTTATTACCCCTTTTTTGTTTGTCATATGTTGAAAAAAAGAATTAGGTTTAGTATATACAAACAATATCTTATTCATACCAAATGTTGATAGGTTTATTTGTACATTCTCCATTTGCTGTTGAAACGAATGAGGATGAAGAAAGAATAATCTCGTTGGGAGAAGAAAGAAGAAGAAGAATATGATGATGAAGTGCGCTATGTGTTACTCCGTTTGCTTCGCTGGAGAAGGTAGAAGAAGAAAAAGAAGTAGTTGTTGTTGATGAAAGGAAGAAGAAGAAAATGAAGTTGTCGAAAAGTTGTGCGTTGGAGGGAAAAACTTTCGTGAAATTGTGTGGGTAAATCGATGATGAGAACATGTAATCGTGGGTCATTCTTTTTTTTTTTCACTTTTTAGTCGGCTTTTTTGGTATTTCACGTGCCTTTTGCGCTTGTAGGCTAAAATTATAATTGATGACCATTTTAAGAATAAGAATTAAGGATATAACAACATTAAAAAAATTGCAAATATAGCAAAACTATCGCAGATAGACTTGTATCACTCATAGATTTATATGATCTATCAATGATAGACCAATATTTACAACATGGTCTATTGATTATAGACTTCTATCATTGATACATTTTGACAAATTTTACTATATTTGCAATTTTTTAAAAATGTTGCTATATACTTAATTATTTTGCATCTAATGACTAAATTTGCAACAATCCCTACAAATTTTGGTACGTAAATAGTTTATCCAATCTTGTATTTTTTAAAGAAAAATTGCATAAAAATCAAATGACAAAAATATTTAGAAAAAAAGCAGCTCATGACACCCTTTTTTTTTTCCATATCGTGAATATGATTAAATTAGTGATATTAGACGGTAGGGCTATTAGATAACTATTAATCATATAGCAACTAGAGAGTCATTATTTTTAAAATTTGCTACTTTTGTAAATTAGTAAATGTTGTGACATGAAGTTCTATTATTATAAATTTTCTTTTCTCTATTTTTACAAAAATCCATTTTTAAAATCAAAGTAACAAAAAAAAAAAGAAAACGTTAAAAAAAAATAGAACACTAATAAAAGTAATTCAATCTTCATTCTTTGTCTTCTTTTATCACTATCTAAATCATGGTTGATAACTCCTTTATCCTCCACTTCATTCTTCAATCTATATCTAAATGATTGGTGAACAATCACTCAACATCGTTAATCTTTTTACTTATCTAGTCTTCACTCTCTTCTTAAATCTAACTTAAAAAAGTGTAGATTATAATAATTAATTGAGCATTGACATACAATATATTAAAAAATGTATTGTATGTTGGATTTATCTATATCATATCCATGCATGCATACTTGTTAGCTTATAAGAGATGTCAATAGGTTATGATTGACAAATTTAGGTAGTGAATTTAAGAGATATGTAAGTAATTAATTTTTGTTAGGGGTAGACTGGTGATGTTTAATAAGAGAAGGTAATAAGAATAAAGTTCAAAAAACAGAAAGATAATTATTTAGAAAACAAACAAAAGAAAAAGAAGCGCGTGTAAAAGACGCGTGGAATTTTAGTCAATAGGTGAGAAGAGAAGTAAGAAGGAAAAAAGAAAAGGATGATGGCGAATGATAATGAAGCAGAAGCCTGAGGAAGTGTGGGGTCTCTCCTTTCTTTTACCTTTTTCTTTTCTCATTTGATGAACACTCTCACCAATTCCCACTTTTCACTCTTTGGGACCTGTGTTTTCCTTTCAATTCTCTCTTCTTCTTCTTATTCTCTTTTTGAATACCACTTTTTCTTCATTCTCTTGGGGAAAAAAAGAACAACAATGTACCAAACCCTCTTCTTCTTCTTCTTCTTCTCATTTTCTTTCACCATTGCTGTTTAGACCTCTTTTCCTCTTCTGGGTCTTCCAGAAATGCCATTTTCACACTTCTTTTTCATCTCTTTTTCATGTGATTTTCATAATTTTGCCATTCTTCTTCTTCCAACACCATGAAACAAGGTCAGTTTTCTCCTTCTTTTTCTTCTACTCTGATTGTTGATTCCATTGTTTTGCTTCCATGAGAAACAGGGTAGAAAAAGACAAGAGAAATGGAATCTCTCTTCATTTGGGGAATTCTTTATTTATTTGTTTTCCTTTTGTCGTCTTTTCAATTAATACATGTTTGTTTATCTCCTTATTACTTGTTCTGTCTTTAACGGGAGTTTGTATGTATCCATTTTTGTATTCTGGAGAAAAGAAAATGAGGCATATAGGATGTAGGATTTCAAGGACATGCCATTTTGTTCATTTCTGCTTTTGGGTGCTTCAATTTTCTCATATGAAAGATGGAAAACGATCCACATTTTTAGATGGATATCTATTGATCTTAGAAATGTGATTTCTTTTATTTTATTTTTCTCTATTGAGGTTAATTGTATTGATAACTAAGAATGCTGACAATTAGTGTTTCATCCGGTTATACAGATCTTAATTTTATCTGTTCCTACAGTCTCACATTTCGGTTGAATGTTCCATTTTCTTTTCTTCCGATGGATTGGTTGCCCATTAACGATCTTTGCAATGAGATGGGGAAAAAAAAAACGAAATCAGGAACATAAAAATGAAAATACTCAAAGAGTAGAGACCCGAAACAATGGATTACCACGTGCTATTTACCTTCAAACTCATTTCTTCACAAATGGTTGAATCCTTCTTTATGTGCAACTTCGGTTAAACTTTCATGAACCTTTCAACCCCAATCTCGGATTTTTTGTTGCTAAACTTGCTGGAGATTTCCATAGACGTTTGCAACAATTTGAGTGGCAGTTTTCAATAGGTTTTGTGAAATTGTCAGCTTGCAGAAACTGAGCATTACAAATTGCGATGGAGTATCTTCCTTGCCAGAAGATGTAAGAAAGTTGATTAATCTATAAAATCTAAGGCTAAGATCTTGCATTCATTTAGACGCGTTTCCTGAGTCGACAACCAAGCTTTGGGAATTAGTCCTGCTTGATATATCTAACTGTCTTGGTCTTGCCAAGCTTCCCGAGAAGATTGGTCAATTGCATAAGTTAGAAAAGCTAGGCATAAGGCACTGCTTGATTTCGTGCAAGCTGCCATTGTGATAGAGAGGTTGCAGAGTGGCTGAAAAAGGTCTCACCTTGCCTTACCAAACAGTGGAAGTGTAAGAGGAAGAAGCCAACCTGGAGTGACTTGGTTTATGAACCATTCTTTGACTAAAAGTATTGGTTTGTTTTTTCGTTTTGTTTAGAATAAGTGTACATCTTTTGTGTCAAACATGAGTATAGTTCAACTTCTTAGGCTTTGGGTGTGAGTTTAAATATTTCACCCATGGTTTGAATTAGCAGTATAATAAAAAAATTGGAAGTCTCACTAAAAGAAATACTAGATCTGAATGCTACAAAGAGTAGCTAATCTGTAATGGTCAGGAACTCGCTAAAAGAAGCTACTCTAATGATTCTCTATAGCTTAATTTTAGGATAAAGGCTCATGACAACACCAGCTAAGGGAAAAGACTAAAGAAATGAAACATTCAAAACTCAATAACCTTCACAAGAAGGAATATGATTTCCAACCAATGTAGCCTTGTAAAGTCCATTTACAAGGCTGTGATCACAGCCAATGGAAGCAGGTTGAAGCTATATTGTAATGTATATAGCCCATATTTGCTAGTTAGTATCTTGAAGGTTAGTTGGTTTGCCTCTTTCCAGCAACCACAAGTCCTATAAATTTTGGACCTTTTGGTTCCTATTGTGGAGGAATCCAAGTTGTCGAGGTGAGTTTTCTCTTTCTTTTCCTATTTGAAGAAGCTTGGCTAACTAGTGTATTTTGCAAAAGAAAGTCAGAATATCAAATCTCTTCTCTTATTTTTGTGCTTCTGAGTCTTTATTTTGGAGTGGGTATTGCATGACTCTCAAAGAAAACCTTCATCAGCATCCCTAAGGTTGATCTTGTAAGTCAAAAGGACGGTGATTGGTAGGGAATGGAACAATTCAATATTCCAAAACAACTTCAGAAAGAGATGGGAATCTTATTCAGTATAAGGCTTTTTTTTTTTTTTGTACATTTCCAATTTGCTTTTGTCCATTTTAAAATACTTGTTAAAAATTTGAATATATGACAATATTCATTTGAAGTTTGCCACTTTTTCATATCATCTAACTTCTCTTATAGCTGATCTTTTTCCTTCCTTAATTGGATGAAATTCTCTCTCTTTCAGGTATAGGGCGTGGTGATTTGGACACATCTCCTGTGCAAAGTTTGGATGGAAGTTTTAGAAAGTTCATTTCTGGTAACCTTTACTTTTTCCTTTATTGGGTCCTCTTGATATGTCCATGAAATTGATAGAACACCAGATGTGTGTTCTATATTTTCATTAAACAGCATAACTTTTACAAAGTATCCACACTTAAACAGTCTTCAAAGCACACTTAAACACAAACTTCAACACTGAAATTAACAAAACAGAACCAGAATTCAAAACAAACAGACAAATACCAAGTTCGAAATAAAACATCTAAACATAAAAGGTAAATCACGATAAAGGAAATAACTTTCTAAGGTTTTAGTAACTGAACAACTTCTGCATTCCTGCTCTCCAGGAACTACAGCTTCCACTTTCAGAAAACTGATTAACCACCTCTTTCTTCCCTTCCTTCTTTCCCTTTTAACTCCCTCCCATGTAACTAACCGTTGTCCCCACCAAGGTGGTTTGCACTTCCTCTTCCATTTCCCTTCTCTTGTGCACGTGCAACTTCTCCCTTTTTCCACCTACTATATTGTAGAATAATTGGTCTATCAGAAATTCCCACCTTCCAATGTTTCTTTCACAATGTCTTTCATGAATGACCATATTCCTAATGGTTCATTGTCACAAGTACAATGAATATAGTCTCAAAATATTTTTGAGATTCTTGATTCTGGATGGTTTTATTGTTGAAACTTTAATTATATATCATAATTAAATTCACAATTCAAGTATATGAAGCAATTTGATTTCTGGGTAAGGAAATAAGCCTTTCACATTCTATGGTGCTTAGGAATGTTGATTGTGGACTCAGATAATATAAAAAAGCTAAAATTTCTTTTATACCTTTTAATTAAGCTAAATGGATAAAAGAATACAGAGAGTATTAGTTTAGAAATGCTTTTCTCTTCCATCTGACGGTGATTCCATTGTTGATATTTCATTCTTGGACATTAAATTTTAGTCCCTCATTGTTGGTGAATACCAAAATTGGTTGATAATAAACTTACATGGTGTAATTCTTGGTGATTAGGTGGAAATTCATCCAAGTGAAGAAAACTTGAAATAGCTACCAATTTCCTAGAAAAATAAATTACTCAGCTCATCTAGATGACCTCTTCCTTCTATAAAGTTTTGCCAATTCACTAAATATTATGTCATGCAACTGTATCATCCATTAATCTTAATATTCGCTGAGGGTGAGAGGCTAAGTTGAGAATTGTCAATGCATTATGGACTGAATTGAAAAAATTTAAACAATAGGACTGAAAAAGTATTCGTATAGGGATTAAAGGATATATTCTTTTGAGAAATTTAAATGGATAACTTTGTTTTCTAAAATAGTTGTTAAATTATATAAATCATTGCATAACTTAAATAATTGTGATCCATATATTTTTATTCTATAGTCACTGACTAACAAAATTGATGACCAACTTATTAATTGATTAACTACAATTGTTCATTCTCTTTCATCTCTTAATTTTTCCTCCATGTGAGATTATTTTGAACATTGGATGAGGCTGTTAGATGCCAATACTTTCTATCCTCTGCTTTCCTTTTGAATCACGTCTCTTTAAATTCTAGTTCATAGAAATTTCCTTTTACTTATTTTTAAATGATGATGCTAGACCTTTCATTTATCCGTGACTTGGGTTAAGTGTTGAGAGAATTGGATGTGTTACTAAATGATGCTTCAATTACAACCTTATGGTCACAAATCTTACATCCATGTGCTACAGGTTTTCTTCAAAATGGTGTAGATTTGTCTCCAGCTCAAAGTTTGGATGAAAGTTTTCGAAAATCACACTCAGGTTTGTACTCTTTGGTTTAATATATTTGGTTAAAAGACCATTTTGGTCCCCATACTTTTAAGATTCGTTCTAATTTAGTCCTACTTTTAAAATGTCCAAATTTAGTACTCATACTTTCAATTGTTAAAATTAGGAAGGGAAATGAGGGAAAACAAATTCAGAAAGAGCCTAGGGTTTCCATTGTATTGAATTACAAAAATGAATACGAACCTAATGATGCAGAGGGAAAAGTAAATTCAATAACCGTAGTCAAATACTAACAAATAAACTCAACTAAGAACAAAGCTAACTCAAAACATAATGAAATTATAATATCTATAGATCTAATATTATCTTACATATGTTTTTTTCATAACTATCGCATCAACCTCAACATTCAAACATTTGAAAATCAACATTTATAGCAGTCTTAAAGTCTCAAACATATCCCCTTGCTCCAAGTTCAGCCCACTCATTTTGTCTTCAAATAACTTCAGTTTAAAGACCCATGTCTATTCTCCAACCAGCCTCAAATTGGAATACCCATAATAACATTTTTAGTAGATCTGTGAAACTAGGGGTGGCCATCAAACTGCAAAAACCGTTCCTTAAATTTGAACCGAACCGAACCAAATATTCAATGAAACCGAAAAGTTCAGTTCGGCCCGGTTTAACGAAATTTGAAACCAACT
Organism: Cucumis sativus; assembly: GCF_000004075.3. Taxonomy (NCBI): domain Eukaryota; kingdom Viridiplantae; phylum Streptophyta; class Magnoliopsida; order Cucurbitales; family Cucurbitaceae; genus Cucumis; species Cucumis sativus. The sequence goes on from NC_026658.2 coordinate 20,244,649, forward strand.
TGAAACCGAACTGAACTGTTTTTAACTACTATATATTTATACTTATATATGGGGTTGTTTCAAGAATAATAAAAAATTACAAATTATTTACACTTTATGGCAAAATATCACTAAAGAACAAAAACTCATATCACTTGATTTTGCCATAAAGCGTAAACAGTATGTCCATTTTGCCATTTTAACTATTCTCCTTTATATTTATATATATTTGAGAAATAGAGTAAAACCGAATTAAAACCGGAACTGCTTTTAACTTAAAGAACAAAACCGAATATAAAACCAAACCAAACCGAATTATTTTAAAATCACCAAAACCGAATTTGAAACAGGACTGAATCGCAGAAATACGGTTCGGTTCAATTTGGTTTTGCTGCCAAACCGAACCGAACTGTTTCCACCCCTATGTGAAACTGAATTCTTTTAAACGTGAATCAATAAATACGCAAGCCTTTTCAGTACGACTTTGGTGGTAATGATTCATTTGGACTATTTGATTTCGATTGAAGTGTTTTAGAGTTTCTTCTAATCTTTGAAATTCTTCCATTTACAGTTTTGGGCTAGCTAGTTTTTGATTCATCAAATAAGATCTAAAAACAATGCAGGTTAAGCTCTAGTTTTAGGTCAACTTATATCGATATTAGACAAACATTGAGTTCCGTTACCTAAACATATTGTGGCTTGTTGGCTTAGTGGACAGCGGAGTTGGGCAGACTCACTGATTTCCTCTGGTTGCAGGTTCAATCTGTTTTGGGTATGAAGAAAGTAGGGAAATAATAACATTGAGTTCCGTTTTAGAACCAATTAACTATAGGAGGGACAAGTCATGTATCTTTTAAGCATTGTGATGTCTTCTCATCTTTCCAATGGGAGATCCTTGACGTGATTCCTCAGAACTCGATTCCTCAGAATTCAAGGACAGATGTACGACCTATAGAACAGATCCTGTTCAAGTAAGGTCGTCTCGACGTGCTTCCTCAAGATCTTTAGTCTCACTATTCTTGTCGTAGCCCAATTCTGAACTATATCTCATTCGGATTTTATGGCCTCTGATTCCATTAAATAAACATAGGATTCCATTTCAAAACCAACTGGTAACGAAAGGAATTAATGAATCTTTTAAAGATTTTGAGGTGTCTCCATCTTTTTAATGTAGAAAATTCAATGTTGATAAACTTTTAAGAGGGTGTTTTGGGGTAAGGAGTAGAATATTGAGGAGTAAGGAGTTACGAAGGAGGGAGTTGTGAACTTTTGGGGCCAATTGTTGATAAGATATAAAATTTATGTCTTTTAGTAGTAGGACTAGGACCCATTGGCCACCAACTCCTTGGGCCAAATAAGTAATGGAGTTCACAACTTCTATTTCCATACTCCTACTGTCCTACTTTTTAACTTTATGGGCCAAACATACCCTAAATTAATTCCCACTATTAGTTTAACTTTAACTTTTCCAAAATAAAGTTAGAAAAGTTAGTCTGTATTAGCCTTCTCTCTATAAATTTTGGAAAATTTTGGAACATATTCATATTGTGTCTTTCTTGAATGGAAGTTACTATTATTATTAATTTGTTTTTATTAAATTTTATAAAAATTAAAGTTAAGTCATCAATACAAACTAATTTGAAGATTTATTGAAAGTAGATGAGTAAAATGAGATTTTAAGCTTATATATAAATTTGTTTATTTCTCATGGGCTACAGAAACTTTATAGAATTGGTATTTCACATCCAAATATAATCTTTAAGAGATCAAAATATTCTCTTCAACTAAGGGGCTGCCTAGGATAAATTTGAAAGTTCAAGGACAAATATAGGATTCAAACATTATTTGTACGAACAAGATCATGTGTAACCCATTGTAACTTATCTCTTCTGGAAGTGAATTAACTGATTCACAATAATGCTAAGGTGTGGTTCACAGTGTCGTCTTGTGAAGTTGATGCACGTAGATTAACTATTAGGACGTGAAGGTGACATAGACATGTCAATAATGGAAAAGACAAAATCAGGTCAATATAGATATTATGCTAATGTCTTTTTGTTTTCCATATATTACTGACCCATATTTTCTTGGTTAATATATTCTTTAGTTACTTACGTTTTGTTATTTTTTCACTATAGTTCCTTATTTTTTTACATGTTTCAGTTGTACCCTTTTCGTTGGTAAATATAAAGATTGGTTGATGATAAACTAGTATGACAAAATTCTTTGTGAATCGAGGAGGAAAGGAAAAAGGTTTAATTTATTTCCTTCTCCAAATTTCATAGTAGTTAGCAAGAAATTAACTTCTTTTCTTCTAATTTGCTTTATCATGCCATGTAAACTTTCCATCAACTGATTTTATTTTTCACAAATGGAAAGGGTATGAAAAGTGTTAATGAGGGGCCAGGATGAAAGGAAAAAAAGACCCAAAAATTGGGGACAAACATATATTTTATTTTTAACTTATGTCATGTACCAATATTCAGAGATCACCAACATAAAGGTCATCTTATGATTGCAGCTCAATTAGGATATAGTCCATCTGGCACTGCCTCATCAGGCAAGTTTGTTCCTGTTTCAAGAAGAGTATATAAAGTGCTGAAGGAATATAAAAAAAAACTTATTGATTTTGAAATCTTTAATCAGAGCCTTGAGGATTGGATTGTGGAGAATACTTCATGCCATTCTGCAGACGAGGAACCAAATTTTCCTTCACCATTTCCAATTGATGAAATTCACGAGTTTGACCTGGCTCTTGAAGGAGTTTTGTTTCAGCAACTGTTCCGTATGCCATGTTCACCCTTCTCCGATGATCTAATTGAAGATGAGTTCCTTGCACTTGAAGACTTCTTTCATGCTATTATCAACGGTTTATGGCGCACATTTTGGCATAAGAGTAGACCATTGCCGTTCTTTGTATCCTGCCCCCGTAACTTGGGATCAAAATTCTATACTGTGGAAAAGGCAATATCAAGGGGAAAGGTGGGAGAACTACAAGGCTTGGGCTTGATTTCTAGAGCTGGAGATGAGCTGCACGCACGTTGGGATCAAGTGGTGCAGTTTGCTTTATTCAAGCCTAGCATACTATCAGAAGACGGGCTGAAGTTATCAGCTCGTGTTGTTTGTGAAGCTCTCTTTTACGGTTTACATTTACTTATTTCAAGGAGTTTAAGCAAAATCAGTACTATCAGAAACTATGATTCTGTTTTTGTTTTGATATTGGATTCAAAATATGGTGGTGTAATAAAACTCGGTGGAGATCTTAGCCAACTTGACATTAACTCAGCTAACCCATACCAATCTGCAGTTGACTGGATGAGAAATTATGCTGAAGTATGTGTTTCACCAGTCGATCGTATATGGAACAAGCTTGGAAATGCAAACTGGAGAGACTTGGGAACTTTACAAATCCTTTTGGCAACTTTCTACTCCATAATCCAGTGGCATGGTCTGCCAAGGCATTCGATTACATCTGTAGCTTCAGACCATGGTTTGCGGTTACAGAAGCGTTGGATGGAGTGTCGAGTTTCGGAAAATGAAAATACAGTAGTTCCTTTTGAACAGTCTAATGGTCATGCTGGAGAGATTGTTGAACTCGAGCAGATGGATATCCATGTGTACAAGAACCAAGCATCACGTTTGAAGCTTCGTCCTGGGGAAATACTCATAGTTGATGATCAAAGACAAGGACAGAAAAGCTTTCAGGTGCAGGGATCCTTGGTAGGTGTTATTAACCGTTGTCTATACACTGCTGTTTCGATCGATCATCCTGCAGAGTTGTTGACACTTTACGTCGGAGCACATGTGTCGAATCTCGAGCAGTCCTGGGAAGATATGAGTCTTTGGTATCAGGTACAGAGACAAACAAAAGTACTGAACATCTTAAAGTCACAAGGAATTTCTAGCAAATATTTACCTGAAATAATTGCCTCTGGCCGAATCTTACATAATGGTCCCTGTAAGAAGGAGACCCCAGGGGGACGATGTGATCATCCCTGGTGTGGGACGCCGGTGCTTTTGACATCACCAGTTGGAGAGCAGCTTTCGTGGATAGTTGCTCGGGATGGCCGTTTCTCTTCAGAAGAGGCACTTCGTTGTTGCAGGGACTGTCTAGCTGCTCTAAGAAGTGCATCTCTAGCTAGTGTCCAACATGGTGATATCTGCCCTGAGAATATAATACGTGTTAGTGTGCACGAATCAAGAAGTAGTTACTCATACATTCCGATATCTTGGGGACGTGCTGTTTTAGAAGACCGGGATAGCCCAGCTGTGAATTTACAATTTTCATCCTCCCATGCTCTCCAGCATGGGAAACTTTGTCCATCCTCAGATGCTGAGAGCCTCATTTATCTCCTCTATTTTATTTGCGGCGGATCAATGGAGCAACAAGACTCCATAGAATCTGCATTGCAATGGAGGGAAACCAGCTGGGCAAAGCGAATAATTCAGCAGGAGTTGGGCGAGGTTTCAGCCCTGTTGAAAGCATTTGCTGATTATGTGGATAGCCTTTGTGGAACACCATACACAGTCGACTACGAAATATGGTTGAAGAGATTGAGCAAGGCAGTTGATGGGTCGTCGGATAGAGGCAAATCAGTTGACGAGGTTGATATAACATCAAAGTTGGAAGATGTGGCTGAGTCTTCAGGAATATCAGGAGCTGGTGCTTAAGTTACATCCTGTTGGTTGAGGCTGATGAATTCAGGTTGTTTATTACATTACATTGCTAAGGTTTGAGTGGGGATTCATTTTTTTCTTCTTTTCTTTAAAAAAAATGAGAGATGAAATGTATGAATTTTACCATATTCCTCCTCCTGAAGAATATGATTTTGTGAAGTAGGCTGCCATTGCAATTGTTTGTTACCACTGTAAATGCACAACGTATGCTCAAAATTTATGAAATCATGTTTATGTTTGTTTTTATTGGCTCTCTGATTGATTTAAATGTTCTTATGGTTTGAGTAAGGTGTTTTAGTAATTAATGTTATGGAGTAATTATCACTTTTTCTTGAATAGAAATTATATTATTAAGTTTCTTCTCTACCTAATTTTGTCCTCCAAGTTACGTGAAAGAATTGAAATATTCTCCTTAAGTGAAATATTGAGATTCTGATTTTATGAAAACATTGATATCAGATGGAGATTTTTAAAAAATTAAGAAAAAAAAGTGAAAATTGTTATAATTATTTGAAAAAGTTGTAAAAATTGTTATAATTATTTGAAAAAGTTGTAAAAATTGTTATAATTAGTTAATGAAACTTTGTTCGTAGTTGGATTAGAATATGATCATTTTTTAATTATTTCTATCAAGTAAGACAACAATTAAATGATTGTAAAATATACGTGCAAATGTTGGTGTGAGATCAAAAATTAAAAAAGCAAAAAGAAAAAATAACTACGAATTAATATAAAATATTAAAAATTAAGTATAAAATTAAAATATATAAAATATCACTATTCCATATCAATCACTATCAATAATAAAATTTATTATTTTTAAATATCTCTATAAAATAATTCAAAATGATTTTTTTTTCTTTATAAAATGACTTAAATATAAAAATGAAAAATCATACAATTAAACTAACATAACAAAATATAATAATAAGAGTAGAAAAATCATAACATTAAAGAGAACAAACATCATGGAAGAGAGAAGGAAAAAAAAATCTACAACAAAATGATGTTAATATTAGAGATAATTAAAATTTGAGGTGAAATGACGTGGAAAATCGATAGAAGATATTTGAATTAAAATTTGAGGCTTCTTGAAAATAACAATTTTGTATCGTTAAAAATTTTTCGTTCAAGCTAGAAATGCTAATCGCTAAAAAAAAAATCTCTAAATTTCAAAATTTCGATGGAATTATAGAAATATCGATGCAAATCTCAAAATCTTAAAATTCCTTCCCTACCGAAATTGTAATGTTTCAAGATTTCGACCAAAATTTTGAACTATAGTTACCGTGAGTTATAGGGAGAAGTTTTTTCCAAATTTTCTATTAAGTGTTGATTTAACTTTTAAAATGTTTAATATTAAAACTAAAATATTTTGGAAACAAAAAGTGTTTGTCAACCCTCAATGATTTCAAAACATTTTCAAAGTTTATTTAAATTATTTTTATGAAAAAAGGTGTAAATGAAAATTACTTTTTTCATTTTTTTTATAGTGAATCTAAAAATCCATGAAATATAAAGTTGAACACTCAGAGAGAAAATTAAAATTATATGAGGATATTGATTTCACATATTAGACCAATTATTCAATTATTTAAATAATCAAAGAGTTGTAAAATTATTTTTACAATTAAGAAATTTGGACTAATTAAATTTTATAACATCCTTACAGCAAAAGCACAGGGCAATTGTGAAAATCGTAAGTGGATTGAGCCAAGTCCGTGTCCAACCCAATTCAAACCCATAGTGGAAGTTTGGGCCGAATAGTTTGGACCAAAGAAGCTATTGGGCTGAATAGTTTGGATAATAGAAGATATTGGACCCAACCCAAACCCAACAAGCAATTGGGTCCAAGTCCATGGAAAACCTCCGTAGATAGAGACATTACATCTTCATTTTAGTAGAAGTTTGAAGAACTATAGGCTAAAAACTATCTAAATATCTAAATATCTAACGCTTCAAGCTTTGAAGATCGAAGAATATAACTCCTCTCAAGTTCTAAAGACTGAATCTCTAAAACCTTCAAATTCTGAAGATCGAAGTTCTAAAGCTTTCGAGTTTTGAAGTTCATATAATCAAAGTCTTGAAGATCTAAAGAAATAACTTTATTGAAGTTTTAAAGTCAATCCAAGACAACCAACAAGTTAGAGGTTGGTCCAAGTTATTCAACAAGATCAATAAGCTAGTCCAAAAGTCGATAATATTGTCATTCAAAAATACAAAAAAAAAAAAAAAAAACCATGACGAGACCCAAAAACTATCCTACTTTCAATAAAATAAAACATATTGTTTTGGTTATAAACTAAATAATAAATAAAAAAAACTACCACAAATGTTATTAGAAATTTAATAGTAAAGGAGGGAAATTCATAAGTTTTTTTTTCTTTTTAAATATAACAAACCGACAAAATATTTACACCGAATAGAACAATTTTGAAAATGAAAAAAAATCCACATGCCAACAATATAATATAAAATACAAAGAATGCCACAGTTAACATACGATTAATCGGCTACACGTGTGCGTATAATTCTTCTTCTAAACGATCATGATACGGGCTGATGTAGGAAATGATACACAATCGTGTATGTAGTATCAATACGATCATGTAATTTTTTTTAACGATGAGAAATATTTCAAACCTAAATAAACTTGTTGACCACCCTAAATGATCAGGTTGACTATGGTATGCGATCGTTTAGATCATTGTTACACGATCGTGTAATTCTTTTTAAAGATGGAAAAAATTCTTCAAATCTAAACTATGATGCGCGATCATTTATATCATATTCACACGATTGTGAACGATAGGAAAATGGTTTCAAATCTAAACGATCTATTGACTGAGTAAGCAATCGTTTAGATCATATCAAAGTGATATTTAAACAATCTTGATATTATTGAAGAAGAACTGGAAGAAAGAAAGAAAAGATGATGAAGAAAAGAAAGAGAAAATGAAGAAAGAAAGAAAAAGAAGATAAGAAAAAAAGAAGAAAATAAAGAAATATGGAAGAGAAGATGAATAAACCACGAAGAAGAAAGAGAAATGAAGGAAATCTTGAAGAGGAGCTAAAAGAAATATGAAAAAGAAGATGAATAAATCACAAAGAACAAAAAAAAGATGTGACAAATTGTTTGCAATGTTAAGGGCAAATATGAAATTTATTAAAATAATTTAAGCAATTTTTATTGTATCGGCCAAAAATCTGACTAATTGATCTTTACGGTGCTTCTTCTATCAATTAGATCCTTTATCCATAAAATAAAGTATCTAAAAATACCTATTTCTTCATATTTCTATTTCTATGAAGTTTCTTTCTTTGCTACAGCTGATACTATCGTTAGTTTGGACAATACATATGTAGAAAGCCTATTTTCTTTTTTATTTTATTTAGGAGTGTAATCGGGTTGGGTTGGGACCAGCCTAACCCATATTTTCGAGTTATTTGGGTTGACAACTCGAATAACCAGAATTTAGTTTCCAACCTAACCCAACCCAACCCGTAAAATATGGGTTGGGTTGTATTGTTTTTTTTTTTTTTTCTTCTAATGGTTGTAAAGTTCAAAATAGTGAGAAGAGAGTGAAGGGAGATGTGGCGCGAAGGATACTCCGTGCATGAAGGTGAAAGAGAAGAGGAGACCTGACTTTTAAAGTTTTATTTTATTAAATAATATATATATACATATATATATATATATATATATTATATTAATTCGGGTTGGGTTGGGTTGAACCAAAATTTTCAACCCTCCAACCCAACCCAACCCGACAAAATTTAGTTTTTTTAACCCAACTCAACCCACATTTTAACCCTAACCCAACCCTATGAGTTGGATAGTTCGAGTTTTTGGATTCAACTCATATTCTTACACACCTAATTTTGTTACACGGGCTATATACATTGTATATATTGTAATGTTTTATTATATTTATGAAAATTAACCAAAAGTTTATTAAATTTAGCTTAAAAACTATTTAGAAAAAAGAGAAAAAAAAGAATATATTTTTCTTGTTTCGCACACTGCAAACCACACCGTATATTTCATCAACCAATACTTTGTCAGTCACCACTCCACGACCATCTCTTCGTTTAAACATCACCGTTCTACTTGTCACCGATCAACACTATGGCTCTTCCATGACATATTTGATCACTACTCTCTTTCAAGTTTCCTCTCTCATCGGTTATCTTCATTTAACTCTCTATCACTTGTCGTCAGTCACCACTCCGTTGCATGTAAGATGTTTGTGTATTGCTATCCTTGTTGGAGGAGGTTCACCAAGAGATGAAACTGTTGAAAATTAAACATATTTTAAATAAATAAGTTATATGCTAATTGATTTATGAGAGTTAGAAAAAATTAAAGGACGTGAGTTAAAATGTTAGAGTTAATTTAGTAAGAGTTTCAGATTAATTAAGTGTATGTTTTAAATTGTTGTGTTTAATTTGTGGTATGAGTTATGCTCATGACAATTCTATAAATAGGATTGAAATGTTATAATCTAGATCATCCAAGTGTGAAGTATAATACACACAAAAAAGTTAAAGTCTTCCAATAAAGTTTATTTTATTTCCTCTCAACTATTCTATTTGGTGATTATCTATTCGAGTGTTCATCATATGCTTCCAACAAAGTAGTATAAGAGCTTGAGTTTGAAGTATAAATAAAAAAATTATTTTTGCAAATTGCAAACAAATAATTTAGTTCCCTTCGAAGTACCTCAACTTATGAAAGAAAATTATAGTAGCTAGTATATTCGAATGAAAGTTCTACTTGGTTCACAAGATGTGTGGGACATTGTTAATAATGGTTATGAAGAACCAGAAAGTGATACGACTTTGAGTCAAGCTCAACGAGAAAAATTACAAAATACAAAGAAAAGAGATCAAAAGACTCTCACCATCATTCATCAAGCGATTGATGATTCAAATTTTGAGAAAATTTCTGAAGCAACTACTGAACATCAAGCATGACAAATTTTGGAGAATGCGTATAAAGGAGTAGATCGAGTCAAGAAGGTTCGCCATTAAAAAATGAGAGGTCATTATGAAAAACTGCATATGAAGGAGTCTGAATCAGTTTCTGATTATAGTTTAAGATTGTTGGCAGTAGTAAATGAAATGAAAAGATATGGTAAGACAATAAGAAATTTCAAGTTGAATACGTGAAGACTGAAAATCAAATTGCATATATGTTCACGAAGCCACTCAAAGTTAATGTGTTTAATAAGTTAAGAACTTCACTTGAAATTTTTCAGAAAACATGTTTAAAGGAGGATGCTGAAAATTAAACATGTTTCAATAAATAAGTTATATGTTAATTGATTCATGAGAGTTAGAAAAAATTAAAAGATATGAATTAAAATGTTATAGTTAATTTAGTAAGAGTTTCATATTGATTAAGTGTAGGTTTTCAATTGTTGTGTTTAATTTGTGATATGAGTTATGCTCATGACAATCTTATAAAAGTGTGAAGTAGAATACACAAAAAAAATTAAAGTCTTTCAATAAAATTTGTTTTATTTCCTCTCAAATATTCTATTCGATGATTATCTACTTACATGTTCTCCAACATTCATACAATAGAAAAGATAAGAGGATTTAAATGGAGGAATAAAAAGAGGAAGAAGATAGGGTTCTATTGTGGACAATTTGAGAATAATAGAAAAATGGAAAATAGGATTTTTAAAACTTTGCTATATTATATTTACAAATTGATGTTATTACCTATTATATTTAATCTATAATTTTTCTTTTTTCTTTTCTTGTGATCAATGGTATATAATATGATAAATTATGATATTCTACAAACAAATCTGTCAACCTAGAATGCTTTAAGGCCTCATTTTGTATAAAGAATCCCGTTTCATTTTGGACAAGTTTAGTACAATCTAACATGATCATACATTAATTCAATACACGTTTTTGAATTATACAACAATATTTCTATTGTTTTAGAACAAAAGCTTTTGGATCATAAGAAAGAAAAAAAGTGAATCAAAATTGAAATGTGAATGGGGGTGAAGATGTCGTATCATAGAGTGCTTGAGTTGGAAGAGCACAGATCAATTCTAATGGAGAAGTTTGAGAACAAAATGAAGAAAAACACAAAGGTAGAAAGTTGAAAAAAATGACCGAAATGTAGTCGGAACAAATATGATTCCAGTTAGCAGAGCCAAGAGAAGAAACCAAAAACTGCTGATACAACTTAGTTCACCTCTTAAGATATGCACTGCATCATTAATTTGTTTACCAAAAATCATCCATAGAGGCTAAACAGACACTTCTAAAAGTAAAGGTTCAACATTTACAGCCACACGACTTTTCGGATGCTAAAAGTACAACCACGAAAAATTTACAGAAGAAATTAATCTCCAGTTATGATGGGAAAGGAATTTAATCTAAACCCCGACCCATCAGCCAATTGCCATGGCTCTGTGTATAACAAAACAACTGTATTCTAAGCCACCTGTGATGTCATATTACTACTACAACTTTTAAAGAAAATACAACAATGATCAGATCTCTGGACGACATGGTATTTGATATTGTATTCAAATCATATGATAGGATTTTCCTCCCCACCATTAACCTCCACCTTTGCTTGTTTTCTACTTTCCACTTCACCTTTTCCCTCCTCCTCCTCCTCCTCCTTTTCCTCCTCCTTCTCCTCCTCCTCCTCCTCTTCCTCTTCCTCCATCTCTTCTTCACAAAGCTTCTCAGACGCATCCCCTTCTTCTTCAAGCTTACCTTTCAAGGACTCGATCACATCCAACAACTCTCTATTTACCTATTCATACCAACTACCCAAGTGAAAACAAAGGAAATGTTTTCTTTACGGTAAAGCAAAAAAAATAGTTCTTGACACAAAGTCAGAAGGTCGGGAAGAGTTTCCTAAGTGAAGGATTACCTGAAGATTCTGTAGAAAATCAGATATATCTGTCGGGCAACAAGGACAAGCCATGACATTCTTTCGTGATCTAAGACTTCGTCCACCACTGCTTCTCTCTCTCAAGAATGTCTTGCCCGCAAAAGCACCTTCCAGGCATGACTTGCAGAAGTTATGGGCACATGGCGTAGTAATTGGCATACTCATCACCTCTCGACATATAAGGCAGCTAAACTCTGCATACACAGTAACATGAAGCAAGTGGAAATTGTTCCTATTGTTAGTTAGTAATGTCCCGTCGTGTTCACCACCAAACCACCTTTTCTAGCGACTTTACTTGATATAATTAACCAACCTTTCAATAACCTTTCCCGTACATTCATGTTGTGCGATTGCCTGATTTTTCTCCTAGACCTCTTCCCAGTGGCAGGATCTTCGGTTTCTACTGGTCTCGTGCTCATTGGGGGAGGTTTGCTCCACTTCCACTGGCTATCTTTTTCCTGAAAGAAAGTCACAGATGGTGCATAAATTTACCACACCGCAGTTCATTTACTAGCTTAGATAAATTAGAAAAATTATCAGTAAACTGAAAACAATAGCAGTTAAAATATTCACTTTCATCCTGCAAGAAGACTATAACTTACTAAACTAGAACGGACCCTCAACTGGGCAAATGTACATAATTCTAAAACGTCAACAACTTCATGAAATTATAAATCTTAGCTTATTTGACTAATATTTCAGAAGTTAGTTTTCAGAAACAGAAAACAGAAAATGTCTTAGAGAAATTAGCAGGACTGAAAAACAAGAGTGTATGATGTCTTTAAAACAAGGATATACATAAAAATCACAACTAAGTTACTTATCGTGAATTTGAAAATATGTTAAGAATAACTTTTGATTAGATAATTGAACATTATAAAGATTTTGAAGAGAACATAACATTAGCTAATCTTTGCATTAAAAAAGGTTGCTTAGTTACTAACATCCCAAATTCGTAGAAATCTTGTTATTTCTTTTTTAAGGAATATGTATTGTAAGGAAAGCTAGTATTTAGACAAAAGATGGGATTCATTATAGGAAAAATTCAATAAAATAAATAAAGATATCCACACGAGTGTAATGTATCTGGAGAATACTCACATCAAAGTCCCATGATGGACCTTCCTTCCTCTCCGTAATATTTGTTGCCTTTTTTAACTCTGGAATTGATGGTAAGGGTCTAGGTCGATCTCCATGATCATCGCTGCAGTTTAAAAAACGTATTATGAAGGGAAAGGCCTCGGAGGCGATGCCGGAAACTGCAACTAGCATTTCAGCATTTGATAACATGAAAGCAATTACATAATTAGGAAACACAAACCTTGTCCATGGAGCAGGATCATTGTCGCATCTAACAAATAAATACCGACACACTTTGAAGCCCTAATTTCAGGATACACATATTAATCAATAATCCGTTCATCACATGGTAGTTTAGGAAAGGAGGAATAGCTTCCATACCTGAATTCCCACTTTTCGCCAACACTTCTCAATCCTATAAATTCCATCGTAACGCAATCCCTTCTCTGGAGCATATGAGGAACGCTTTTCTTTGTGAGATCTGTTAGCACAGCGTTACCCAAGTAAACTTCAGATCACTACTTGGAAAAAAAGTTCTGGTCGAACATACACAATAGTAAGAAGCCAAGAGTAATAATAGCTTCCCCAAGGTGTATTTCACCAACTGTCATGCAATCACATCTAAAAAGATAAGAAGCTTCCAGTCTGGCATGAAAAATAGACGTAATTTGACAAGCAAGAGATAAAATAGTGGAAGAATTCTGCCTTTCCCATACATCTATCAAACACAAAAACAATCTTTCGGAGAAATGAGAGAAGACTATTGCTCAAAAGCACAAACTCCACAAAGAGTGAAAAGATACACACAGAAAAGGAGAAAGGGGAAAGCAGACCAATTCAAAATAATATTAATATATAGAGAAGCCATTAAAACAATCGATAAGAGAAAACCACCTTGAGCATAATGATAAAGTTGAGAACATGGAAGAACACTTTGAGCATGCTCAACCAAAACAACAGTAGTTTTACTGCATTTCTTTAGCTTTCAAAAACAGAAATTAACTCACTTTACACACAGGATAATCAATGAGACTAATTAAAACCATGAGCTTGTCCAGATCCATGCAAGTAGAAAATCAAATAATTCTCTGCCCTATCTGGAATTTTAAATCATAAACTTTTCAACAAGAACTGGTGAATTGAATGACGGCATAAATTTTAGGTAGAAAATGTATAGTCAAGAAACCCAAAGCACTGTAAACCAGGTTCTATTACTGTCTTCAAAAAGATATATGATTATGTTCTATAAAACTACAGGATCAGGACAAATAAATGGGCACGCATCAACAATGCAGATGAAATAGAAATTCCAAATGAAATAAATTTTCTGCCACCTACCTAACAACTCTAACAGGATAGCCTTTCAAGCAACTAACTTGTAGCGCTTTGTTATATTTTTCAAATTTCTGGTCAAAAGACTGATCCTTGCTTGTACGCTTGTTTCCACTAAGGTCTCGACCCCCACTGCAATTTAATTCCAAGCAGAATCATCAAACACAATGGTTTATTATGTACAGTAACCAAACAAAGTAATAAAAAGAAAAAATATACAGAAGTAAGTTTATCTTCTTTTTTTTTTTTTGAAACGGAAACGAAGGTTTCCATTGATATAATGAAGAGAGCTAAGTTAATAAATAATAATAATAATAATAAAATACAACAAATTTTACCCTGTACCAAACCGCTCTTTAGAAGCTAAAATCAAACAGGAAAACAGACGAGCCAAGTGAGGGAATGATACAAAACAATGAGTTGAGAGTTTGATAAACAGTAAACAAACAAGAACAGACTGCTGACCAACATCAAGAATAGAGAGAGAATGTAATGCATAGATAGAGTATAAGAAAAAAAACCTTCCAGTGTAGAGGAACCACTCTCCATGATCTTCATCATCCTGGTAGCCACCAGAAAGAACCACTGATTGTGCACCATTATTTGACTGGCCCGCTATACCTGCAATATGTGGAAAGTGAGCACCCCATTGGCGACATTCTAGCCTATCCTCCCAGCATTCACCAACCAGAACACCCTGGTTTCTCTCAGGATCATTTTCGGCAGGAATAGGACCAAAATGGTCGGATGGAATTGTAACAAATATTTTCCCACTTGCAGCATTAGCTTTCCCTTTTTTTTGTGCCCGGTCAGTGGTATAGGCTTTATCTGGTCTATTTTGATTGTGGACAAAATGATAAGCCTTCTGTGGTCCTCCAGAAACAGATGATTTTGACAATTTGGCCATACGAATGGCCACTACAAGGGTGGAATTAATACGGGGCTGGCTTGCCATTTTAGTGGGAATCACGCAGCGGCACTTTGCACAAGTTTTCTTCCCTAGTCCAATCCACTTCTGGAAACATTTTAAGCAGAAATTGTGGCCACATGGAGTCTGGATAATGACACCGCCATATTCTTATTAGTATAAAGTCAATTAACCAAACCAATAGACAAGGTTAATCCGCTAATAGTTTACTTGCACATGAACGAGATCTGTAAAGTAATCAGCAGTAACACTAAAATTCCAAAGATAGAAGCCAACAGAAATCATGAAACGCTCACCTTCAACCGATTGCCAAGACATCATATTGATCAAGAGTGATAGAAGTTACAAATCATTGTAAGTCTTATGAATGATGAATTAAACAAGACTATACTACTATTATTTTATGTGTGAGTGTCTAGACCAACTTATGCCCATCTCAACTAATTTTGCAGGACAATTCACCTAATCCTACAACATTTGGGAGCCAAGAAAACTTCCAGGATAAAAACTTCTAGATAAGGTGGCCACCGCAAAATTAACTCATTTTTGAGTCCTTTGTTAAAATTTATGACCCTTTTTTACCACTAGGCCAACCCATGATAGTTGAATTAAACAAGATTATAGGACATATAAATTAATTACGAATCCACAGTAAGAGTAAATGGTGCACTTTAAGTGTATAAAATGCTTGCCCTTCCTCTCTTTTTCAACCGGTATCACAATCTTGTTTAGGCCACCATTGTTTTCTAACTTGGTGATTTCAGCTAAAGTTTCATTTGAATTGGTTGTCTTTTCAGTTCAAAGAGTTTGATCATCAATACTCATTTCTTCAAAATAAACTTTTTGATGTAATAGATTTAGAATAACTTGGTTTAATCCTTGATAAATTCCTTTTTCCTATTTTAGAATTTAGTTTTCTTTTAGTTATCTTTTTAGTTTCTTTTAATTTTCTATAAATAGAGAGTCCCCCCTTGTATTAAACAACTTCCATAAATAATAAAAACTTGATTGAATTTTTGGAGAGAATTCTCCTTTTTATCTCTTTAGGCTACATCAATTTGGTGTTAAAGTGACTCTTTGGGCCAATGTTGACTCTCGCTGATGGAAGATGGGGAAATTCTTGGCGGCACCGATCACAAGAGGGAGCTTCGTGAGTTGTGCTCGTTGTCAAACAACACACATCTAATTAGGAGAAACCCTTGAAATTCCAAGAAAGAAGAAGAAACGAATTTTTTTTCATGATTTTGCAAGAATGGACTATTGTCGATCAAAGAAGATGTCCAAAAAAAATTCCAGCGGTTAATAGAGGCAAGAAATCAATTTTACTTCCAAAAATAGTGTTGGAATTCTTACTCAAGTGATTCAAAAGAAAAATTCCAATAAAGCCCATTTTTCAAGAAATGGATGTAAAGATTTGGAGTTAGATGGTTTAGACCAAAGAAGACCCATAAAACATCCTAACACCAATTCGAAGATTGAAAAGAAACAGAAATATTCAAATAAAAACATAGAGCCAGAGGAATGGATGAAATTTGGGTCCTTTTGGACAAAACTTAAGAAAGGAAAAATCATAATCTTCAAGATTTTTCAAGAACTACATTTAGGTGCTCAAGAAGATCAAGAACTCAACTAAGATTGTAAAATTGAGCATGCAACACACAGGACAAAAAACTCAAAAGAAACATGGAACCTAGAAGAAGACCATCTGAGCAAAGAAGGAAAAATGAATGGAGTATAAGAAAAGATGATAGTATGTGAAGCCCTAAAACTAACAGTTGACAAAGGCGTATCACATGGGGAAGAAGGCGAGATTGACTTATCCGTTGCACTACACAATTCAAAATATTTGACCCATCATCCCATTGACCCTACCTGCCTGTGTCACCCCAGCAGACCAAAAAATTACATACAATTAAAGAACATTTTGTATTTTCAGTTTTTTGCATTTTAAATTTTTTGCTCATGCCCAAAGGTAAACAATTTTTAATTTTTTATATAAGGGTTTCACATTTTCAAAGGATTTATTTCCACCAATCTGAGGGTCATGTCACCAGAAGATTATTGTTGGAGATCTTACAAAGAATTAGGAACGATAAATATTCCGTCTATTAATTGAGCCAATGCTCAAGAAATTTGGATGTTATTGATACCAATTGTTCAAAGATGTTTCCTTTTAAATAGCTTAATCTTTATTTCTATCTTTGTTTTTGTTTTAAAACTTGAGGATGAGTTTTTTCTTTTTCTGGAAGAGATCAAGGGATAGAATATGACGTAATAGGATTTCGAATAGCTTGGTCTAATCCTTGATTAATTCCTTTTTTCCTATTTTAGAAATTATTTTACTTTTAGCTCTTTTTTTAAAAAAAAAAAAGAGTTTACTTTTAGTTATCCTTTTAGGACTCTTTTAACTTAACAACTTTCATAAATAATAAAGACTTGATTGGATTCTTAGAGAGAATTCTCCTTTTATCTCTTTAGGCTACATCACATTTGGTTGAGGGAGATTGTGAGAATTGTAGAGAAACATTCTGCTAGCCAGTGGATGGCTGTCCAGTGTAAGGAGATGGAGAAGGATCTAGTTTCCTTAACTCCCATCATAACTTAGCATAGTTGCCTCACTATCTTGGGTAAACTTCTAAATTGTAATATTTTCTTTCTAAAGTCACTGAATGAGAATTGTGATTCAACACCATGAGGAAAAGTAATCAGCAAAGATTGTGAAGCCATAGGGCCTAAGGCAGTGGCATGGGCCTAATATCTGGTGAGAGGGGAGAGGGGAGAGAAGATTGGAAAAGGCATTTTATCAATCTTTTTCTCAATGATGGCTTGAGCTTGAAGTATAATTACATTTCCAGATATGTGTCAATCTAAGCATAGGTTATTAGCATGGAGAATCAACAGTCTTACCTAAAAGTTGAAAATTCTATCACTCAGCCTTACCAATTTTGATGAACAATAATCATTACAACGAAACTTTGAAAGATTATCTCAATAATATTTATGATGAGCACGTCTAAAAAAATTATCAACCAAAAAATGCTCACTTCTATAACTTGTACATATCACCAAACTTTCATAACGTATTAGAAAATATATTAGTTAAAGTTTGTAAATAAGTATAGTAAAATTTTGAGGAAAAAAGATGTTAGAAAGAGAATACCATATATAACTTTTTTGTCAATTTTGAAGGACAAAATCCATTCTCTTATGGACATTTTCATAATAAACTATCATCAAAGCATTCATCAACACCGTCCTTCCACCTAAAGGATCAAGCTTATTAATAAAGGTTTGAGAATGAACTCAAACCAAAAAGGTTATAAGTAAATAAATAATTTCATTTGACTTTTGATATTAATTTTTTCTTGTAATTTAAACGTCTCATTGATGAATGACATAAAAGAAAGAACCAAACACCAACAGGTGATTACAATAAAAGTGGCGAATTAAAGCATAAATAAGATAAAGTAAAATGAGAAATGTTGATATTAATGATAATTCTAATAACCACCTACAACGCCTATGAACATTAATTGATAGAATCATTCACTGTAATGGCAATTGAAGAATAGAAAACCCTCATTACTAACCTTAATCCAATAAGATCAAGATACAATGGGGCCAGCATTTGACATTGAATACATATGAAAGGGAAACTGCATTAAATAAAGTATAAAATGATTGGAAGCAAAAGAAAAAATGTGAGAAGGAACTTACAGTGACTGGCCTATCCGGTAACTGAATGCAGAAAGAACAGTTCAACCTCTCATCAAACAAATCCAAAACATCGTCCCCTTGTTTAGTGTTAACATCATTGATCTCATGGGAGAGTGAGTTTCCAGTAAGCAGCTGCTGGCGTTTCTTTGCCTTGTCGGAGTCAGCAAGGGAAGAATCAGCTTCAATGGCACGAATCGCAGCAATGAGATCATTAGAAGGGTGAATGGGGAGTGGAGAATTGGAAGGGGGAGGAAGGAGTGCATCCTGAGAAGGGAGTGAACAATCGGGACAGTCCCACTGAAGAGTAGATTCTAGGGTTTCAGGGGGGTTTGAGAGGCAAGGGACATGCCAAGGAGTGACGCAGGTTTTGCAAGTGATGGTTTCTAAGTCGGAAGGTTTAGAGTGACAAAGCATGCAAATGCCATCGCCGTCGCAAGGCAGCTGAGAAACCATGTTTGGCATTAGAGAGGAGAGTGAAAGAAAAAGAAAAAGAAAAAGAAAAAGAAGTAGAAAAGTAAAATTGATTTGGAAGACAATAAATCATTGTTTTCTACTTCGCCCTTCGCCCTTCGCCCTTCGCCCTTCGCCCTTCGCCATTCTCATTTGGAAAGTCAACTAACATTTTCGCCACGTTTAACCATGCATAATCAACTTCATTCTGATGATGTGTCTCAATCCCACACAATATTATTTTCTTACCCCATTTTCCATAATACAATTCTATTCTACCATCATTCTTTTATTTTCATCCTACTTTTTCTTTCAACTTTTAAATTAATTGTCATGTAATGTAATCAAACCTTTGTGATTACTCAAATTCACAACTTCATATATATTCTCATTTATATTGAAATTAAGTAATATGCATTAAATCTCTATAATTTTAAAATATATCTTGTTTGGTATTTGGAATTTTACTATAACACAATTCCTTTTAACAACAGCGATCCAAAAAAGCTTTACACATTATTTTTGTGTTGAAAAAGGAAGTCTCCCCTCTAAGGATGGATTTGAGCATCAATTTGTCTTTTTCACTCTTGAAAAACTCCCAAAAGAAAGTTGCTAGAAGATGAATGTTGATATTGTATGGTATTGGGTTGCTCTGTTAGCAGTGAATATGGCACATTTCATCATCTTCCATTTGGTCACTAAATCTTAAAAACTAAAGTCATTGCCAATGGTTTAAAACACATCTTGGTTTCTTGGGATGAGTAGAACCTTTCAATAATGAAGGTGGAGTTGATTTCAATCAAAGTCATCAACCTTTTGAATCCTACGTGACATTTCTAATTTGTTTGAAGTTTTTCTTTTCTTTTTTTAGAACACTCTCTTTCTTGCTTCTCCGATAAATGTTGCTCATTTTTTTAAACTTCTAAAGAGAATAACAAAGTCGTTCATAATCTTGTAGCTTTGACTTCTTTCATCTATGTCTTCCTCTCGCGTTGAACAAAGTTATTATTCCCATATGATTGAGGACAATTGATCGTTAAGTTAGTTGTTTGATCTCTTCATTCTTAATGAAATCTTAGTTTTAAACCGTCACAATCAGAAAACAGTAAACAAATCATGCATTGTTTTCTCTCCATCATATTAAAATAATACTAATTGGACTTCATTAATTCACATGTTAATTAATCTTAATATGCCTAAATTACAGAGGAAATTAGATTTTTTTAGGCCATTTAGATTAGACATTCTACAATTGGAACTTGATTTCTAACCATAATGGAGCATGTGCAATTACTATAATGCTTCAAAGATAATAAAAGATTGTTCAACAGTTTAGGGTTTACGTTTATGTAATATTACTGTTCGGAATTTGTGTGTTTAAAGTTTCATAATTTATTTGATTCATTAATTTAATTATTAAGTTATGCAATATTAATTTATTCATTAACAAGAAAAATCTAAGGTTATTATATGTAGTCTTGAATAATATATAGTTGATATACGAGGTGGATCATGTTGAAGAAATAAACTAAAATTCTTTATTAACTATATGCATAAAGTTGTGTGTCTTATTCTGATGACACCGTAGATACAACTAATTTTGTAATAGTTATAAATGGTTCAATCAAAATCATACATATGAAAACGTATGAAATATTTAATCTATCTTTGTAAATCTATTAATTAACGAGATTTAATATTTCATGGGATGATCACACATGCTACTTGATCTTAATCCTATGTTATTTATGAACTCAAGTCAATCTTTTGATTTGTCCATGTAACAGTGACTCAAGTTGCCGACTTAATATGTTTATTAGTGGCGAAGCCAGAACTTAACATAATTAATTAGGGCACAATTTCATATACATACGACTAAAAAAGTTCAGTCTATCTGTGCTTCTAAATTTGTTTCTATATGTGATCCGTGAACTTTAAATTATTCTATGTTTGATAGATGGAATAATTGTAGGATTAGCAAGAACATGAAAGGCCGTTACCGATGGAATAACTTATTGGTTACGAGATTCTAACATAACCGAACCAAGCTTTAAATTCAAGAAACCAACAAAGTTTCATCTATTCTTGAATTTTTGAGATCTCAATTAAATGTGATATATGTTATGATTTATCTGAATTTTAAAAATTTTTAGGTTTATTATATCTTTAATTTATTTACTACTATGATTTATTTAACTATTTTGGACAATTATTTATGGTGGCTCAATCTTATTTGTCTCTTATAGTTTTCCTAATTGGTTTATCAATATACTTTTATGTTTTATCCTATTTAATTTATTTACTACTTATTTGATTTATTTAATTAGTTTTAATAATATTTTAGATTGGTTTATCAATATACTTTTATGTTTTAACTATTTTATAATTATTCATTAGTCGTACGACTTATTTAACTAATTTCGGTAATTATATAAGAGATTACTCAATTTCATGAAAGACTTTTTTGTTTTTGAAATTATTCTATTGCAATAATATTTTTGAAATAGAAAGAACTTTTTTTGTTTTTGAAATTATTCTATTCCAATAATATTTTTGAAAAGATACCTAATTTATATTCTTGTCAAGATTTTGTTTTATCATTTTTAGGTTAAGTTTACTATGATTTTTTTTATTAATGAAAGCGTTTTTTTTTTCTTCTTTTGTTTGGTTATTTATCATAATCTCAATTGCCTATCTATAACTTATTGTTCATTGTATTTGGAATACTCTATCCAATTACATAATATTTGTAGATATTTTTAAGTGTACAAAATCTACACAAAATATACCAAGAAATTTCACAAATTCTAAAATATAATTTATTTTTTGATTAGGTTTTTGTTAATGTTTAGGACAATTATAACCAAAATTATTTCTTTATTTATATTATACTAAATTAATTAGGTAAATGATAAATTCCTTTTTTGGCTTGTAATTAATGTATAAATTTAATAAAAATATTTTATTAGTTTAATATAAAATCAAATCTTTTCTAATATGGAAAAAATTAATGATTAAATATAACACTTATATCACTGCTTTTCCATCACCTTTAACGATTTTGAGTAAAAAAGTCCAACGTTGGTGAGTTTTCTTCGTGAATCGTTTTTCGTCATTTCTTCCGTCAATTTTGCAGTTATTAATAACGTTCTTCATTTTGGTTCTTCAATTTTGTTCGAAATTTCGTTTTATAGATAACTTTCTGTTACTTGGATTCCTTAATTACTTTTGATTTCTTCAAATTACAATCAATTACTTTTATTTTCCTTTTCTTCGAGTTTCGTAATTTACCTAAATGATTCTTACACATATATCATCATGTATACAATATGACATATAGAATTATGTACGGAAAGAAATTCGAATTTTTCCACTTCATCAAAGATAAATTTTCAAAATAAATAAAATACAGTTGTTAATTTCAATTCAATATTTAAAAATTATTAAATATAATTATATATAGGGGCTTTTAAAAATATAATAAAGTGGCAAAATATTTACACCGTATACAACAATTTCAAAAATTAAAAAAAAAAAGTCCACAAACTCCCAATGGCAAATACAAAAAATACTTCACGATTAATTGGCATCCTGCACACATATTCTATTTGGGAAGTGATCATTTAGATTGGGCTATTCTTTATATTGTTTATATTTAGTCAAATTTAAACGATTTTCTTTTCAAGAATTTTTAGTACACAATCGTTTAAATTTGTGTATCGAGGTCTTGATGTTTTAGGATTAGTTTATGGTTCAATTTGAGGCAGGTATCTGGTGTTGGTATATTAACACTTCATTTCCTTTCAATTTTTCTGATCATATTGTTTAGTCTTAGCATGACATACATACTGGTTCCTCTCTATAAACTCAAAGAATCATATATACTTACTAGGAACTTAGATTTTATCAATTATGTTAGCAGCAGAGTAGATCATACGTTTTTTGCAAAAGTATTGTACTATTTTTTGTTTTTTGCTTAGGTATTGTAATAAATGCTGGGTTGAACCCGGAACCTCTTGTTTACAGGAAAATACAGGTATCAGTTGAGCTAAGCTCATTTTGGCTATAAAATATAATTATATCCATTGCACATTACAATGTTACTTATATAAATGATATGCCATATGAGTAATGATAATCAACCAAACCCAAATATGTGTTTTATGGTTGGGTTTGTTGTTTAATAAAGGGTTATTTATAGGAAAATTATATCAAATGACAAAAACATTTAAAACAAAACAGCTCATGACACCAATTTTTTTACATATTGTGAATATGACAAAATTAGTGATATCAGATGGCTATGAGACGGTAATCATAGAGCTATCAGAGGACTATCATACAGTAATCATAAGACTATCTGAAGATGATCACTTTTAAATTAAATTTAGAAAATATTGTGACATGGATCTTATTGTCGTATATATATATATTTTTTAGAGGTGCTTTAACCCGACCACAAAGCCACAAAACACCACCCATTTTTGTGAGAAAGGGTGAGAAGAGAGATATTTTTGTATTTTTGAATAAGCTTTATTGTTGTTATCTTTGTTAATTTTAATTTTTTTTAAGGCAACAATGGCATCAAGGGAGGGACAAAAATGGAACATTTTCTAACCAAATTTTTACCCAAACCCAAAAAACCATAAAAGACCATCGCAATAAATTTCCACAATTAACAATTAGTGCACCGCCACCTCATTAAGTAAAGTAGTAAACTCTAATTTAGCCTTAATTCTCTCCTAATATATTTACCGTTGAAAGCCACTTTGCTATGTATTTTTAATTCCCATTTAACGTTTTGTAAATTTCCCACCATTAACCAAAATCTTGAATTAATGGAAGTATTTTCCAATATTCTTTCCTATTTTTGGATTGTATGTTGTTACTGTATGTATAAGGTTGATGTATTGTTTTGAATAATACAACCAATCCTTTGCATATTATACATCTTTAGATTGGTTTAATTTTACTCGTGAATTAATTGTATTCTATATTATCTCTTTATATGATATTTGTATACATATCATTCATTCATATTTACTTAACTCAAACAATTACATTACATGTACATCCATGGATGAAATAAGAAACTTATGTATATGTTGAAATTGTAGGAATGCATGTAACTCCATCCAACTTGTCTAATTATGAAATCCCTTCCATTTCCATATAAAATAATTGATTATAAACTAAAAAGAGAAGATTAAATTCAATGCTCTAATTTATATTTTCTATTATTGCTTCTTTAAATTGCAAATCACATACAACTTTATCCACCAAATCCATTCAAAATAATAGTGATGACTATCAATTATCCAAATTAAGGAAAAAAATATGAGAAATGAGAAATATACCTTAATTAACCCAACAAACATTGAAAAGTTAAAGCCTTTTGGTATTCATATTATACTTTACCTTAAAAATATCATTATCCTCCTTAATTAAACATTATGACAATAACTTTTTTGTCCACGTAAGATGAACTAAAACCAAAAGGTTTAAATCATTAACAAACAAAAAAAATTGTAAGAAAAAAATGAAGCTTTTAACCAACTTGTGTTTTATGGTATTATTGTTCGGTTTCGGATCAAACATATTTACTACCATATGTTTTGCGGGATCCAAGATTCAAATAATAGGTTCCACGTGAGTAGTGATGATTTTCAATCATCAAACAAATTGTACTCTACGGGCACATTGCAAATCAAAAGATGATGATTTGGGTGACCACTATTATCAACATTAAAGGTCAATACATTTGGACGTTAAAAAAAATATATTTGGGAAACAACATTGTTTAGGTGCAATTTTAGTAGTTTGAATGAACATGCTTCATTTTAGGTTTTTTAGCCAGAGTCAGGCCATTGGCTTCTGTTTGGCCTAATTATATGTTTTGGTTAATTGGGTCTTAATGTTTTGCAAGATGATCAAGAATGCATGGAGGAGAGTAAGCCATGATGACATCTTTGCAAGCGTACTATCTCTGCACGTTGAAGAAAAGAAAAAATCGGAAAAGAAAGGGGAAAAGAAAAGTAATTAACTTTTCTTCTTAGTTCTTCTTCTTCTTCGTTTTCTCTCTGTTATTCAAACCCTAATGAAATTTCTTAGGGTTTTTGGCAAGTAAATTATGCACATACACAACAATGTGAAGATGAGGGAGATGAGAAGAGATGATACACAGATTTACGTGGTTCGGCCAATGAAGCCTACATCCACAGAAAGTATCGTTACTTATTCTTGAAGATAAGTACACTAGAATGCTTTACACTCTTCTTTTTCTTGTAGATGAGAAGCTAATTTTGTGTGTAGTTTGTTAGAAAACACCTTTACATATTTATAGGTGCTTACAAGACATGAGCAGTTAAAAAAAAACTGTAATACTTATGCTTTTGTTGGAATTCATTCTATTTTAGAATCTCCATATTGAATCCAACTTGAAATGAGTTTGAGATCCTTCCTTCTTACTCTTTACCTTTTGATCTATCCTTTTTCTGGTAGGTCGAAACCTATCAGCTTGAGATACTTCTGGAGCTTCATTGTAGAGACTAGTTTGGTGAGCTTATTGGCGGCGTTCTCAGGGTATGTACCTTCAATAATTGTAGTTCCTCTTCAATTTTTTCACGTACGGAATGATATTTAATATCTATGTGCTTGGTTCTGCTATGGTATTGTGGGTTATTGATAGGTGAATGGCACTTTGGTTGTCACGGAAGATTTTTAAAATCGAGTTTTTGATTCCAAAGTCCTTCATCAGTCCTTTAAGCCACAATCCCTCTTTTACAGCTTCTGATAATGCTATGTATTATGCTTCTGTAGTTGAGAGAGCAACAATAGATTGTAGGGTTGCTTTCCAACTTATTAGATTAGAGTCATAAAGAAAAACATATCTGGTTAGACTTCAAAAACAAATATGGTTAGGCTTCTTCTTTTATCACTGTCACCAGCAAAGTCCAAGTCCACGTAACCTATTAGTTCTAGTTTTGTCTCAATAGTCCTTTGGTAGTTTAGTTTAGCATTTTTAGACCAAATTAGGTATCTTATTATCCACTTGGTAGCTTCCCAGTGCCTTCTTCAAGGATTAGCCAGGTACCTACTGACTAAGCTTGCTAAGTAGGATAGATCAGATCTAGTAGAGATCATTAAGTACATTAAACTTCCCACTGCTTGATTGTAAGGAACATTTTCCATTTGTAGTTGGTGTTCTATGTCTGTCTCACTAGGGGAATTGGCAGTTGATAGCTTAAAGTGTCGTGCAATAGGGAGAGTCACAGTTCTGGCATTAGTGAGGTTGAATCTTCTGATCATTTTTTCACAGTAGGTTATTTGGTTTATGCTTAGTTTAGATTGGTCTCTGTCTCTTGTGATGTCAATTTCTAGAATCTTCCTTGATTCTTCTAAGTCTTTCATGTCAAATTCTTTACTTAAAAGATTTTTTGCATGAGTTAACTCTTCTTTAGAGCTTCCTGCAAGGAGGATATCATCCACATAGTAAAGTAGACCTTGTCCTTATAGGTTGTTGAGTTTATATAAACACACATATCATAAGAACTTCTTTGAAAACCCAAACTAGCAATAAAGTCATCAAATCTTCTATACCAACATCTAGGAGATTGTTTCAACCCATATATTGATTTCTTTAATAAACAGTTGAGGTCTTCCTTACCTTGAACCTTAAAACCCTTAGCTTGAACCATATAGATTGTCTCTTCTAAATAGCCATGGAGAAAAGCTGTTTTTACATCAAGTAAATCCAATTCTAGATTGTTTTGAGCAACAAGGGATAAGATAAGTCTAATAGAATTCTGTTTAACAACAGGAGAAGAAATTTCAGAATAGTCTATACCTTCTCTTTGAGTGAAACCCTTTGCTACCAGCCTTGCTTTGTACCTTGGATGTGAGTCTTTTGTAATTCCTTCTTTGAGTTTGTAGATCCACTTAGATGCTATTGGTTTGCATCCTTTAGGTAGAGAAGCTAGTGTTCAAGTATCATTCACATTTAGTGAATTTATTTATTCATTCATAGCTTCAATCCACTGTCTAGCATTACTACCATTCACAACTTCCTTAAAGGAACTTGGTTCTGAATCATTAGGAACTACTGTAGCATTTAGAATAAAACTTATGTAGCCAGTTTCAACATACCTGGCTGGAGGGACAATTACCCTTCTTTTTCTGTCTCTTGCTAGGGAATATTGGCTCAAGTCAGGTTGTTCTTCAATTATTCCAGTTTGTTCTTCACTAAAGTTCTCTACTTGTTCTTGTTCAGCAACTGTAGGTTCCTCAATAGGTTGGGCACTGTTTCTTGTATTCTCCACCTCAATCTGAGTAGTATAGGATTCTGTGTCATCTGAGTTCCTTTCAGTGTTGATTTTCCCTTGCATAAACATTTCTGATTCTCTGAATAGAATATCCATACTGATTATAAACTTCTTGTTGGTAGGATGCCACAGCTTGAAACCTTTTACCCTTTCTGTGAAACCAACAAACATACACCTAGTAGCTCTAGCCTTTAGTTTCCCTTTATTTTGGTGAACATACCCTACACATCCACACACCTTAAGGTCACTTAGACTTGGTGGGTGTTTGGACCATTTCTCCTCAGATGTTAGGAGTCTTAAGGAGGTGGGAGGGCTTCTATTCAATGTGTACACAACATAGACAGCAGCTTCAGCCGAAAACTTTTCTTCTAGAATGACATTTGATAATAGACACCTTACCCTTTTCATTATAGTTTTGTTTAGTCTTTTTGCCACTCCATTTTGTTGAGGTGTATATGTCACAGTTTTGTGTCTTGTTATTCCACTTTTCCTGCAAAAATTATTAAACACCTCTCCACAAAACTCCAAACCATTGTCAGTTCTAAGGTATTTAACCTCTTTATCAGTTTGTTTTTCTATCATTAGTTTTCATTCTTTAAATTTTCAAAAGCTTGATCCTTTGTTTTTAAAAAATAAATCCAACTCTTTCTTGAAAAATCATCAGTAAAGGATAGAAAATACCTTGAGTCACTTAGGCTTGGAGTGGATGTTGGACCCCATAGATCCAAATGAATGAAGTCTAGAATTTTTCTAGTTGTGTGTTGTGCTTTGGTGAAGCTTCGTTTCCTTGCTTTGCCTAGCACCCAGTGTTCACAAAAGGACAGTTTGCTGCATATTTCTTGAGGCAAAACGTCTTACTTAGGTAGGGCCTCAAGTCCCTTCTTACTTATATGGGACAGTCTTTTATGCCAAAGGTCAGCGTCTGTTAAGTTTAGAGATGTCACATTGTTTGCCTCCTTTATCATTTCAACCTCTTTTATTATAAACAAATCATTTATCTTTTCCCAACCAAGACTTCTTTAGGTCCAATAAAAACTTGGAAGACTCCACATTTCCCTTTATATTCACATCCTAGAGAGTCTAGCATTGCTAAGGAGATTAAATTTCTTTTAAGGTGGGGAACATGTCTTACATTTCTAAGGAGTTTCACAGTCCCATCTTTTAGTTTCATGGTAACTAATCCAATTCCAGCAATGCTACAAGCATTATTATTCCCCATGACCACAAATTCTCCATTGATTTCCTTATACGTATTGAACCATGTTATAAAAGGTGTCATATGGTAGGTGCATCCAGAGTCTAGAACTCAATCATGTTTCCCTAGGGTTACATGGTTGGCTTGGTCTAAGGTTGATGTCAAGGCATCAATGTAGGTAAATGAGCTTTCTACTATGGAGGCT
This sequence comes from Cucumis sativus, assembly GCF_000004075.3. NCBI lineage: Eukaryota > Viridiplantae > Streptophyta > Magnoliopsida > Cucurbitales > Cucurbitaceae > Cucumis > Cucumis sativus. The sequence goes on from NC_026658.2 coordinate 20,273,467, forward strand.
TTTGGTTGTTTCCCTTTATTGTCTTTTTTCTTTTTCTTGATTCTTTCTTTTAAGGAAAAAAAAAACATTCTTGTATTGTGTGTCCTTTCTTTTTACAATATTTGCACTTCTTTTTATGTTTGGTTTTCATATCTTCATTAGAAAAAGGTTTGTTACTATTTTTACCTTGATTGTTTTGGGATTTACTTTTAACAAACAATCCATCTCCACTTTAATTTTTATTGTGTGGTGATTGTATTTCCAATTCTTTGGTTTTAAGGGCTGATATTATGGCATCTATTTTGACTGATTCTCTTCCATATTTTAGTACATTTTTCACTTCTTTGTAAGCCTCGGGTAGGAAATTTAGGAGTACAAATGCCTCATTTTTATCACCGAGTTTGTCTTCAAGGCTTAAAGTCAGAAACTATTTTCTAGAACTCATCAAAGTTTTCTGTTAGGGTTTTTGAAGAATCCATTTTATATGTGAATTTTTTTTCCTTTAGATACATTTTGTTTGGAAGATCTTTGGTGGCAAAAAGACTTTCTAACTTCTTCCAAACTTTGTGTGTTGTCTCTTCTTCTAATATTTGCCTAATTATATTGTCACTAAGGTTTAGTATTAGTGTTCTATAGGAATTTAATTCCATATCTTCTTTTTGTGTTGTTGTAAGGGTTGTTGGAAGTTCCAAAGGATCTAAAAGGGCTTTGTGAGCCTTTTGGTGTCCTGCAAGGCTTTGATCTTTGCTTTCCATAGGGCAAAGTCTCCCTTTCCATCGAACTTCTCAATTTATATTCTTGCTATAGCCATTTTCAAGCCTGTCTTTCTTTATTTTCACCAAGAATCAGTTTCTTGAAAACAAGAACCTTGCTCTGATACCAATTTGTTGGGCCTAATTATATGTTTTGGTTAATTAGGCCATAATATTTTGCAAGAATGCTTGGAGGAGAGTAAGCCACGATGACATCTTTGCAACCGTACACGCGTGAGGAAGAGATAACTATCTTTGCACGTTGAAGAAAAGAAAAAGTAGGAAAAGAAAGGGGGAAAGAAAAATAATTACCTTTTCTTCTTAGTTCTTCTTCTTCTTCTTCTTCTTCGTTTTCTCTCTATTATTCAAACCCTAATGAAAGTTCTGTATGGTTTTTGGCAAGTAGATGATGCACACACGCAACAATATGAAGATGAGGGAGATGAGAAGAGATGATACACAGATTTACGTGGTTCAGCCAATGAAGGCTACATCTACGAGAAGGATCGTTTCTTATTCTTGAAGATAAGTACACTAGAATTCTTTACACTCTTCTTTTTCTTGTAGATGAGAAACTAATTTTGTGTAGTTTGTTAGAAAACACCTTTACATATCAAGACATGAGTAGTGGAAAAAAAAAATTGTAACACTTATGCTTCTGTTGGAATTCATTCTATTTTTCAGGTCTGTCTTTCTTTATTTTCTCCAAAGGATATTGTGTATGTTAGTCTAATGGAAGTGGGTAGGTGGTTTTTGGTCATAGAAATATCTATATGAATCATTAGATGTGGATTCAATTCATAGCGATACTAATAATAGAAAACAATATACAAAAGACATGCCTACTAAAACCCATACGTAAACGAAATTGCATGTGATTGGTCACTAATGATGGACTAAAATTTGTCTTGTCAATCATATGATCTTTATCTTCGGTTAGGGTTGTTGAACCCACATTTGCATTGTCTTTTTTATCTACACTCTTATCTACTAAGGGTATGTTTTGCTCTGTTTGGTAGACTAATTGGTCGTTTGATAATTAATGTTTATGTTTTTGTTTCTCTTCTTTTTTTTTTTTCTTTTTAAGAAACAGATATGTTTGATAACTATTTTCCTTTGTGTTTCCAAATTTTAAAGAACGTTTCTAAAAGTTGGGTCAAGTTTGAGAAACTTTTTAAAGTAGTTTAGTGACCATAGGTAAAAATTTAAATAATTAGATTTATATATTATTTCAATTTATATTGGTATATTGGTATATATATAAGTTGGAATTTATGTGCTAAAACTCGGAGTTTATAATTTAAAATCATATTCTATTCAATAAAGTGATTATTGAAGTCTTATATATTAGTGAAAATGAATACTATAATTTTGGATTGGATCCAATAAACTAAGGTCCTGAGGCTATCTTACGTAGACTTTAATTTTATGTAGATGAACTTTATGTAGATACATAAATATAGATGAAGTTTGAGTATATAGCCTAAACGGTATATAGTATATGAATAAGGTTAGCCACCTTATTCTTGGGACACTATGGATGCAGTTTGCTTTGTAGTTAGTATAAACGTAAGATATGATCCTCAATTATACTACAAGAAATCGGAACAATTGTGACACCAAAATGTGCGTCGCCGTTGATCACCTTTCGCTAACACACGAAATGTTACGTCACGGAAAGCCTAAAATTAAATTTAATGCGTTCACTTTCCGCGACACACACAATGTTACGTCGCGAAAAGTTTAAAATTTAATTTAATATTTCACTTTTCGCAACGCACACGAAGCAAACATCACAGAAAGTTTAAAATTAAAATTAATATCTCTAATTTTCGCAACGCACAAGCACCAGACGTCGCAAAAATTGAACATATTAAATTTAATATATTCACTTTCCGTGACACACAACAATAAGACATTGTAGAAAGTTTAAAATTAAATTTAATATCTTCACTTTCCGCGACGCACAAGAACAAGATGTCGCGAAAAGTTTAAAATTAAATTTAATATCGTTACTTTCCGCAACATGTGGCAGGTGCACATCGGGGAATGTGGCAGGTTTAGTATATTTACTTTTCGCGACGCACAAGAACTAGATGTCGCGAAAAGTGAAAGTTGTAAGTGTACGTATTGAAGTGACAATGGTCACCTTTCCGCGACATGTGGCAGGTGCACATTGGGGAATGTTTAAATAATTAATTAATTATTTAAACTTTCTACGACATTAGGGTTACTCGACGTCAGGGAAAGTCCACTATATTTCCTTCCCCTTCAACACAGAATCGATGGTAAAACAAAAGAAAGAGAAAATCGCCCGAGAGAGAGGGAGAGGAGGAGATTCGTGCTGCCATCCGTCTGTCTTCGCCGTCACCATTGCTGCCACCGGAAGTGTCCTTGTCCCCCTCTTTCTCCTCTATTACTATTCCTCACTCTCTCTCCTTCCCTCTACTTTCTCCATATTTTCCTTCTCTGAATCACTCATCTTCCTCTCTCATTCCCTTGTACTTTCTCTCTTTTCCTTCTCTGAATCGTTCATCTCAGTTCGTTTTTCTATCCAATTTCATTCTCCAAAAACGATTAATCGCTTGGAAATAGACTAATTTATCAGTAACATCAACCATATATGACACAGACATAAATAATGGAAGAATCTAGTGGGTTTCTTTTCATATATAAATAAAATAATTAATTAAAATATATATTTAAAGCCTTCTGCAAACACACGTCACGGAAGCCTTTTGCAACATCGCGTCATGGAAGCCATTTGCGATGTCGCATCGTGGAAGCCATCTGCGACGACGCATCGTGGAAGCCATCTACGACGTGCTGCAACGTCCGTTGGAAAAATTTTCCTCGTCGTTGACATGAGCTACGTCGAGGAAAGTATCCGTGACATGCTTTCCCCGATGTGCCTATCGACATCGTTCGCGACGTCGCAATAACCTTCCACGACCTTGGTAAGAATTTTCGGCGACGTATTGCTACGTCGGGAAAAATCTTATTTCTCGTAGGTGTTCAGGTGGAGAAATGAAAGTGGGAGCATCCTATATAAAGAGTTTACATAAGACTGGAACCATGGTATAGCCTCTTTTACGTTATAACATCGTTCGTTATATAAATCTGACTATTTCATTTATTAATGACTAATTAAATTGATAGGGCAAAAGAGTATACGTGAAAAGTGTTTGTTAGGTCGCTTAATTCATGCAATAACGTGCTCAGAATGATACAACAAGAAAATGAATTAAAGTTGCTATTGAAATAAGGGTAGATGGCCTACAAAATTTTATAGTATATAGGCAAGTCATGGTGTCGAACCAAAGGAAATGGAAGAATCAATCTTCAATTTACTTGAAAGAAATTGTCAGGAACATGAAAGAAACAATTAAAAGAAATTAAAGCAATTGAATTAAAGCAAGAGAGAGCTAGGAAAGACAATTTTGTATTAGTTTTGAATTGAAGAATGTGTAAAGATTCACTAATATGATAATTTTTATATGATATACTATACAGTATATCATTCAATCTGGGTGATCTATTTGAAGTTCTCTCTCCATTCCTCCTTTCTCTCCACTTGTCTTTTTCTCCTTTTCCTTTTCTTCTTCTTCTTTTTTTATTTGTTTCTTCTTTTCTTGTTCTATCTTCATTTAGTCTCTTTCATTCTCTTAATATAAATTTGTACTTTCACATAATGTAAAATTTGTTACAAAATTAAAATACACCGTAAAACATACATACATATATTGTTATCTAATACTATATTAAATATACAAGGAGTATACAATGATCTATTTAAATCGAAAATATTTTTAATCATGTAAATTTTTACAAATTAACTTCCAATATACGAAAATTAATGAAATTTTGATGAAATATAATAAGTATATGTAAGAATTTGTTAAATTACGTGGAATATATGAAAAACAATGCAAAAACGTGGTATATATACTTAACTGACAGTAAATAAGGGTATATACTGTAAATTACATGGCGTATATATTCCATTCCTTGTAAATTTTCTTTATCAAAAAACATTTTACCGGAAAATTTCACTGGGATACTACATTTCACAATTTCATACACATAATTATTAATATGATTTGAATATAGACTCACAAAAAAAAAGGGTAATTTCGATTATAATAATACAACAAAAAAAATTAATCACATATCATATTTACATAGGACATCTAATAAATGCAAATCTTAATCATATGAGACGGTTCACTTTCCTTATTTAAATTTTGTATTTTTCTTAATATACTATTAATAATAAAAATGGGCTCATTAGAACATTTATGAAAAAATTGACAACATTCGGTCCAACTTGTAATAAGTCACCTCTATTTTACGTTATAGTAGTTAAAATCTCTAATATTTAATTTAATCAAAATAATTAAACCGAAACAACGATCATAATGAAAACATGTGGCATCATTAGAATGGACCGGATTTATGTCTTCAATTTTAATTTGGGTCATGTCAATTTTTAATTAGTGACAAATTTAATTATGAATTGTTCTTCAAATCTATTCTCCCCCAAATTAATTGTGAATTGTTCTTAAAATCTGATGGAGGAGTAAACATGAATGATTTGGGTTGAGAATTTCTTGTGAGGGGTGAATTTTTAACAAGAATATAATTACATGTAATCTTCTTTCTTTCTTCAAGAATTTGTATCTTGATCTCTTGATGTTGATCTCAATTTTTCTTCATTTTAATTATGGATCGATTTTAGCAATATTGCCTTTGTATGCAATGTACAAATCTCAAGAAATAAATAATTGATTTTTTCTTCATCATTCTTGATCTATTTTAATTCTTCATTGAAATCTTGATTGAGATTGCTTGATTCACTTTGATTTCTCTGCAATTTGTACTCAATTACATTTTCGTTCTTGGCCAAATTAATTTTCTTTAATCCAATTTGTAATCTCATACATAAGCATGCAATGTGCGTTTGTTTTTGTGAAATTAAAGAAATCTTGCTAGTTGATCTTCATTCCAATTCTAAGCATCAATTTCTTGGCATCAGCAATCTATTATTTTGTCAAAATTCTTGGATAGAAGTTCATGCCCTAATTCTTATTTTATTGAACAATTAATGCATATTTGAAGAAATTTGTCTCATGCATTTTTTTTTATTCTTAATCAAATTAATTTTGTTCATTAAGCAATTTAATTCGCATTTAAATCTTCTCAGTCGTTGCTTGAATCTTGATCAATATTCGAATTAAGCATATATGTCTAACAAATTATATCAACGTGGGAAAATGATCACAATTAATTAGTGAGATTTGTCAAAAAAGGAAAATCAACCGATCCCAAAAAAAGGTTATTAAAAATTGATTATAGGTTTGGTGGGAGAAAATAAGTTGTTTTGTTATTGTTAGATAGTGGAAGTTTGAAATGTATTGTATTACTTCTTGAATATTAGTAGTTCATAAGAGCAAGAAAAATTAGAAAACTTAGATTGAAGAATTCTATTAATATCTCCTTACAACGGTTGTAAAAGTGGAACATAGTTTAGTTTTCCAAGAAAAGAATAGTTAAATTTGTTGTCAGCCAATAATACAACAAATGAATTAACAGGGAAACGAAAAGAACAGAAAAAAACTAAAGATATAAATGTGAGGAATTGATAAATAAACCAATTGCTTTGGGAATTTTGGTGCCACAATCCAAATCCTCCATTTTTTTTTTTTTTTTTTTGTTGCTACAAAGCACAATACAATGCAGTGGCCAAAAGCAGTTGAATATTTTGAAAAACGTAAGTATGAAGATCATAGAGTTGTATGTTACAATACCAATGTAACCCATGAAGGTTCTTTATGGCGGGCTGAGAATCCTGTTGCTTCAACTCTCCCTGTTTTTGCTCTTCAACTTTGCCTTATTATTTTCTTCTCTCGTGTTCTTATTTTCGTCTTCAAACCCCTACGCCAACCACCCATTGTAGCGGAAATTCTTGTAAGTTTTGATTATGGCCACCATCTTTTTAGGTTTTTATGATGAATTTAGAAACTCAAGGGTTTTGACAATTTCTTTTGTTTGTTTTTCCAAGGCTGGGGTGCTGATGGGGCCGTCGTTATTGGGGTTGACGGATACGTTTGCGAAATATATATTTGCTTGGAAGAGTTTATTGGCGTTGGAAACTGTAGCGAATTTGAGTTTAGTTTATTATATTTTTCTTGTTGGCTTGGAGCTTGACATGGCACCAATTGTACGTGCTGGAGGGAAGTCTATAAGCATTGCTCTGCTTGGCATACTTCTTCCAATTCCCGTTGGGATTGGCTTGCATCATCTGATCAACAGCGGTAGGAACAAAGCTAAGATGCCCCAGGCCACTGTTCATGGTCCTTTGTTTTGGGGTATTTCCTTAGCCACAACCAACTTCCCTGACTTGTCACGTATTCTTTCTGATGTTAAGCTTCTCCATTCGGAGATTGGAAGAACTGCTTTATCTGCTGCTGTTATTACAGATCTCTGCTCTTGGGTGCTTCTTGTGATTACCATGTCAATTAGCAATGTGGGGAAGTACTATGCAGTTACCTCAACCTTTATTTTTGTGTGCATGTGTCTTTTCCTTTTCCGTCCTGCTCTCAAGTGGCTCGTTCGCGTCAGCTCCAAGGATGGGAACTACAATGAGTTTCATATTTGCTTTGTGATGACTGGCGTTGTGGCGTGTGGGTTGATTACTGATGCGTGTGGTACGCATTCGATAGTTGGAGCATTCATGTGGGGGGTTATCATGCCTAAGGGTGAGCTGAAGGATATGATCATGGGGAAGGTCGAAGATTTGGTTAAATCAATTCTGATGCCTACATTTTTCGTGGTGACTGGCCTTAGAGTGAATTGTAACATCATTTCTAAAGAATCGGACTGGGTGTTGGTTTTGTTGATCATCTTCTTGGCTACCTCGGCCAAAATTGTTAGCACATTCCTTGTGGCCATCTTCTGCAACATGCCACCTCGAGAGGGTTTGACTCTTGGCTCACTTATGAATACAAAAGGCTTACTTGCCTTGATAATCATCAGTGCCGGACGAGATATGCAGGTGAAATGTTAATCTTACACAAATTTTGATTGGAATTCTTTCTTGAAGTCGAAATTACTTAACTTCTCCACCTTTTTCTAGGCTTTGGGACTTCTCACGTTCACAGTGATGATCATGTCTTTCTGGGTAATGACGGCTCTAATTGGACCAACATTGGCTTTTACTTACAAGTCCATCAAGACATCAAGGAAAACTAGGTATAGAACCATTCAAAGCATCAAACCGGAGGCAGAGTTTCGAGTTGTTGCGTGTGTCCACTCCACCCGAAATGTCTACGGTATCATCCATCTCCTTGGAGCTTCAAACCCCACCAAGCAATCGCCACTTTTAGTCTTCGCTATCCACTTGGTCGAGCTTACTGGTCGTGCCACGGCAATGATGATTGTCCATGGCCAATGTAAAGCCAGCTCTGCCAAAGCCAAGGTCCAGACTGACCACATTATCAATGCATTTGACAAATTTGAGAACCAGAATAACAGTGTCACTGTCCATTCCCTCACAGCCGTGTCACCATATGCAACAATGCACGACGACATCTGTGGCATTGCAGCGGAGAAGCGTGTACACTTGATCATTGTCCCATTTCACAAGCAGCCAACACTAGATGGGGGATTAGAAGATGGCAACCCCTCACTTGGGTTGGTCAATAACAGTGTGATGACTAATGCCCCTTGCTCTGTAGCAGTCCTTGTTGACCGTGGCCTCTCTGCCACCAACCTCACAGACTCCAACCGATCCAACCGCACACAACAACGCTTTGCTCTATTCTTCATCGGTGGCCCTGACGATAGAGAAGCTCTAGCTTACGCAAAGCGGATGTCAGAGCATCCAGGCATTCTTATAACAGTGGTAAGATTCATCCCTGGTGAAGAAGTGAAGGAAATGAGCATAATGGACTTTCCTGGAGAAGAAAATGTGGAAATTCTTACAGCCTTAGCAAGAGAAAAGAAGGAGAAGGTGATTGACAACGATTATATTGACGACTTTCGGTTACAAATCTTGAGCAACCAATCGATTGGATATGCAGAAGTGGTGGTGAACAATGGGGATGAAACACTAAAAGCAATAAGCACATTGGAAAATGAGTTCAGCTTGTATATTGTTGGAAGAGGTAGAGGGATGGTGTCGCCGCTCGTGTCGGGGCTGTCGGAGTGGAGTGACTCACCGGAGCTGGGGGTGTTAGGGGATGCGTTGGTAACATCAAGCTTTGCAACAAATGTGTCATTGCTGGTGGTGCAACAAGGGGATGTGGAAGACGAGAAGGGTGAGAGGTTTAACGATGGAGGGTTTATTGGGGAGCAATTTGGAGAGCATGAGGGATGGCAGTCACCCATGAAGAAGAATGTTGATGGAGACTTTGATCTTTTTGTGAATCAAAAGGAGAATAATCAAGAGGGTGAGGAGGAAGATGAAGAGAAGGGGAAAGAGGGTCATTATCAACCAAATGGAACCAAAGTTTACCACACTAAACCATCTCGGTTGTGAACAAATTCATTTCAATAAATATTTAGATTTGTATTCTTGGTTACATTTTTGCACATTCAATCTAACTCTCTAATTTCAAATTGATTTCCATCTCCCAAAATTTACTTTGCTCTTCCATTTGTGATTGGAAGGAGATGCATATCAACATATACATACTCCTTGCACTTACAATCAGCCACGTATATGAGCCTAACGCAACATAAACGTCCATGTAAAACATAATAGTGAATTTAAATTGATACATTTATATAAATTTAGGGTCTAAGTCGATATATTTATAAAAATTTAGGGTCTAAATTGGTATATTTATAAAAGTTTAAAACCTAATTTGATACAATTATTAGTTTAGGATTAAAATTGATACAACTTCCAAAGTACATAGTTTAAATTGATACAGTTATTAAATTAAGATTTAAACTAATACAAATCTGAAAGTTGAAGGGGTAAATTTCAAAAATTATATACCTTTGAAAAACAATTTAAATTTAAAATTATGGCCAAACACAAATTCAAATTTTGAATTCAATTCCTTCCAAATAAAATTTTAATACAATTCCTTCGAAATAAAATTTTAAAGTCGTAAATTAAATTTTAAAATATTAGTTTACACATTTTGAATTAATTATGTTCATCGTAAATAAATATATTCCATTTCATAAATATCACTTTTAATACTCAAACTCTTTGAATCTTCTTTATGATGATTGATTGAATAAAAGTAAATTGTTTACATTAATTTTTCTATGATAAGAAGTGAAGTTTAAGTTTTTAAAATTTGACACAAATGTATACAATGAAAAGATATATTTTAAAGTAGTATAAGAATATTGGTCCATTTTCATGGATTAAATAAGACAATAAATATAGAAATGTATTAAATATTATCATCTTTAAATGAAAAGAACATTTTTTAAATTATTTTACATTATTTTTAAGAGCATGTGATTTTCTATCGTTAGATTATGAGAAAATAAACTTAAAATGATATTAAGTTGGTATGGTAATTATTTAATATAAAGAATAATAAACAAAATTTGTATGTTCCCTTTTTCAATCTCACCATCTCGTCATCTCTATCTTCTCATTTCTTCAACCTCGTAATTGAGAACTGATAGTTCCTTCCAACGTTATCTTCTTCCTCTCATTTCGTTTGCTTTAAAGTCATATAGGTAGATTGTCGTTGTTTACTCAAATGTTGTCGCACGACTTTATTTCTATATTCTTGCGTTTTGGTTTTTGGTTTTTCAGTTTCTTTTAGATATTCAACCTTCAAATCTATAACCAATAAAAAGATGAAATATACCTATTCAATATAAACGTTCAATAATTTTCATTATTGCTAGAATAAGATATGAATTTATGTACTACAATTCAACAAAATAGGAATTAATTATGATGGAGGTAGTCAATAAAAATGGAGAAACAAATTCTAAATACAAAATCCGTGATTACTAAAGAAAACTAAAAGATTAAATATACCTCCGTAGCTATCATGTTCAATTACAAACCTTCCTCCATTTTATATTGTAATTCAACCAAATATGAATTAATTATGATTAATTATTACTCAATTAAGCATTTAAAGAAAGACAACGATTTGTGTATTAATTACTTATTATTATTTGTTAAGAATTTTTAAAGTTTGTGGTAACTTTAAAATATATTTTTAATGATTGTTTAAAAAAATGGATTGTATTGGGTAAAAAATTAGTTTTAGGTATTTTGCAAAAGTGTTATTAAGGTTTATGATTGCAACAAACATAGAAAAAAATAATCAAATTCAAGCTTTTATATGGAATAATCAAATTCAAGCTTTTATATGGAATTGACTTTGTTTTTGTCATTTTTACGAATAATAAAGTATGTGCTATAACTTGTGTAGCTTTACAAAATATTAATTATTAATATATAATATATAAAATTTGTAATAAGTTCGAAGTTTAATTGTTATAAGTTTAGATTTACGGTTGGAACGGTTTAGATTTTGTAATAAGTTTGGATGAACGATATTTAGTAATTCCATTTGATGGTCGAAGAAGGTATATATAGATGTAATTTTGTAAAAAAATTAAAGAGTAAATGCATTCTGTCTTCTTATATGTTAAAGATTAAAGATTAACGATAAAGATATATATTCCCTATATTTACATAGATTTACTTTCAATTATCAAATCTACTGTCATCACATACTATTGAATAGAAAGCCATAATTAGGTGGAGAATGGAAATTTATCTAAATGCTCCATCGTTCTTCTTGTGTTTAGATCTCAGATCCAAAACCTTTTTTCCCCTAATACCTCTTTTAGGGGTTAAAGTAAGGTATTGGTAGATTTTATACATTTGCTGAAGTATTGAGAAGTGAACGCTTGAAAGGGTCAATATAAAGCCGCAAATTGAAAGGCTAACAAAGTGTGTAACACTTCCTACCTCAGTTTCAGTAACACTTCCCCACTCTCATGCCAATAAAAGATGTGAGAGAAAGAAACCCTGAAGTCGTTCTATGACCCAAAGCTCTGTATTGTTCCTTCCATTTCATATAATCTTATCATTCCTCTTTTAGTCCAGTCTTAGAACTATTGCTAACTGAATTTTGATTTAAATCTCCATCATGAGCTCACCCCCTTGGCGTTCAACTACATAGATACTTTAAGAGACATCCTCCCTTCAAATACAAACTACTTATCATTGTGTTGTTTGGTTTTATTGAATTGCAAGCACTCAGAATTGCATAAAAGTTAAGCGTTAGTTAATAATGAATTTCATAAAAGGTCTAGAAATGGACATACGGTAATTGACTTCACACTAGACATGGAGTGATTCCCACCAAGGAGTGTTTCTATATATATTTAGAATTTACCTAAGAAGTAAAATGTTACTCCGAGAAAGATGGGAAAAAAAAAGAGCACCACTTGAACATATATTTAGACTTCTTAATTAGCAAAGAAAAACAAAACAAACTGAAAGGTTACATAAACTTGAAAGCATTAGTAAATGTACAGTTCTACAGATGGATTTAGGAAGAGTGAAATGCGTTTTAAGGAACAGCAATCCCATATGTAATCCAGATTTTTGATTTCTTAAGAAGTAAAAGTACCTTCACTTGGGAGTGTGTGGTGAGATTTACGCTGTGAGACCACTTGTTAAAACAGCATTAATTTCGCCAATAATGTTGACAGGCCTTCCATCAAACATAGATGATAAACTGCTTTCACACAACTTCTTCAACTCCCTCGTTTTCTTCACTGCTGATTCCTGAAATTGCCATCAAACATGATACTTTTAGTTTTCTTTTTCTGGGAAGGAGGGGGTTCTTCTTATGCTATCCCAAGGTCCCTTCCATAACCCTTTAGTTTTTTAAAACTTAACCCTATTTTCACTCCATTTCTTACCATGCTTTCCATTTTTGTTTAAAATAATTGAATTCTTCGTCAAATTCCAAAAACAATAATATGTTTTCAAAATATACTTTTTCTAGTTTTCAAGCTTATGCTTTGGTTTTTTAATAACATTGGTATTGGTAATAAGTAGATGACTGTGTATAGACTTAATTTTTTAAAAACAGAGAAAAACCAAAAATCAAATGGTCATTCAACCAGGCTTAAACTACTTGAAGTATAAAATACCATTAGATAAAAGAAAGGAAAATAAGTTGGAAATTTTAGATGGCAAATGTCTTCTCCTGCAGAGGAAAGAAAGGTACTCGAGTAGCAAAATGGAACAAGAATTGCTAGAGAGAGGAAGAAGATAGTTGGGTGTGCATTAAGTTACAAGTTATAAAAGTAAAATAAAACAAAAAAATTAAAACAAAAGCTTACGTCTGTTCTTAAAATTAGATATTGTAATTTTCTTCATATTGCATATAACATTTTTTAACTCGAACAATGCAAACAATACGTGAGTGTAGAAGGTTCGAACTTTTGACATCTTAGTCCACACTACATGCCAAAACAAAGTTATTACTTGAACATTTTTTAACTCAAACAATATGCGAACAATATGTGAGTGTATTTGACATCTTAGTTCACACTATATGTCAAAACAAAATTAGTTGAGCTATGCTTGAATTGGCATTTGGAGGTTAAATCTCTAGTACAATGCCCTCACTATGGATTGAACTTAGAGTTTTACCCGTTTAATATACTACCACTATTCTCAAAATACCCCTAATAGGATCCTCACAGATTATTCAACTTCCAAAAAGCTTACATGCAAACATGACCCGCAAAGGAAAAATTTGGAAAGATGAGTATCAAAAAGACTATCGGATTCTCCATTGGGGAATTTAGTGACATAAGCATAAACAATCATGATGTCGTTCAGACAAGGATCTACTCCCTCGCCCTCCTATCAAATTGTTGTGTTGTGTGCAAAGGGAATGTGAAACTCAAAAGGCCATTTGTTTGTTACAAGCACCGGTACCAGATTAATTTGGAATTTGTTATTAGTTATTATTATTGAAAGTAACAACAAAGAACTAACAGATTTACATGAAAACCCTGGGAAGAAATATCACAATAGAGAGTTTTCATATTATTTTCTTATGCAACAAATGTTACAAGAGGAAACAAGAGCCTAAATGAAAAAAGGAAAAAATAATTAGGATAACATAAATTACAAAACTACCCTTGGACTTTCGACACACAACAAGCCCACTATTTCCAACACCCCCTCACGTTGGGACATAAATGTCAATAAGACCCAACTTTCTAACACAGGAATCAAAACTCTGTCTGAGAAGCCCCTTGGTGAGAATATCAACAATTTGTTGACTTGAGGGAACGAAGGAATGCATGCATATGCTACCATTGTCCAGTCTTTCGATAATAAAGTATCTATCGATCTCCACATGTTTGGTTCTATCATGTTGAACTGGGGATGCTAACAGCAGTCTTATTATCGCAGAATAATTTCACATGCACTTTATAGTCCAAACAAAGATCAAATAAAACCTTATGTAGCCAAATCTTCTTACATATCCCCAAACTCATAGTACTATACTCAGCTTCAGCACTGCTTTTGGTCACAACCCCTTCCTTCTTACTCCTCCAAAGTTATGAGATTGCCCCACACAAAAGTATTGTATCCAGAGGTGGATTTTCTGTTAATGATAGACCATGTCCAGTTAGATTCAGTATAGTCCTCAATACACCTTTTGTCAGTCTTCCTGAACATCAACCCTTTACCGGGAGTTGTTTTCAAATACCTCATAATTCTATTAATTGCTTCCATGTTTTCCTCGTAGAGAGTCTGCATGAACTGACTAACAGTACTTACAACATAAGAAATATCTAGTCTGGTGTGAGATAAGTAGATCAACTTCCCCACTAGGCACTGATATTTTTCTTTATCAACTTAGTTTCCCAATTTAGCATTAAACTCAATAGGCGTATCAACAGGTCGACATCCCATCATACTTGTTTCAGTCAACAAATCAAGAGTGTACTTTCTTTGAGATACAGAGATACTTTCTTTCAATCTAGCTACCTCCATCCCAAGGAAGTACTGTAGGTTCCCCAAGTCTTTAATTTCAAATTCATCCCCATCTTTTTTTTTTTTTTCAGTCGGACGATTTCAACTGTGTCATCTCCACACAACACAATATCATCAACGTAGACAATCAACACAACAATCTTTCCAGCCTTTGAGACTTTCGTAAATAGGGTGTAGTGCCCCTAACTATACCTTAGGGACTTGACGAAAGTGGTAAACCTGTCAAACCATGCTCTCAGCGACTGTTTCAACCCATACAAGGATTTCTGAAGCTTGCAAACCCGATGGCTAAGATGGGTTTCAAAGCCTGGAGGGGGCTCATATAGACTTCCTCTTCTAAATCTCCATTCCAGAACGCGTTCTTAACCTAGTTGATATAGGGGTTAATCTTTATTCACAGCAACAGACAAAAAGACCCTAACAGTGTTTAACTTTGCAACAAAAGAAAAAGTCTCAGAGTAGTTGATCCCATACGTTTGAGTAAACCCGTTTGCAACTAACCTGATCTTGTGTCTGTCTAGAGTTCCATCTGCTTTGTACTTGAGTGTAAACACCGATTTACATCCCGCAGATTTATGCCCCTTAGAGAGAGCACAGAGCTCCCAATCTTGTTCTTTTCAAAATCTCTCATCTCTTTCATGACTGCAATTTTCCACTCGAGACACTCTAAGGCAATGTGGATATTCTTAGGTATCGGGGTGGAGTTAAGGCTGGTTGTAAAGGATCTGAATTGGAGTGATAGGTGTCACGAGCAGGCTTATCCAGGGCGTTGTTTGCCTATGGCCGCATGCCTAAATACCCCCAAACCACCTTGTCTTTATGTCTTATACTTAGTTTAATCTATTGCTTTCCTTTTTATGTCATAGACCAAGGGTGTGACGTTTCACACTTTTTCATATGCAAGTCTGTCAAAGCTACTATAGATGAGATCCACTAGTTGAATTCCCAACCAAGCCTTGTCACACTCTTTGCAACCAAAGCTTTCTTTGCAATTGGACACTCTTCAATGCTTACTTAATTATGTTGTCAATGCTTTTTTTCTCTCTCACGTTTCATAAAACAATTTTCTCAAGAACATTAAGGGAGGCTACATCATACTACGAGTTTGTCCGCGATTTTCGGATTTTGCACGATTCTAAGTAGAACAAGTGTCGCACGACTACCCATCTCGTGTTTGAAAGATTGCAATTGTGACAATAGGTTCTTGTAAGAATAGTTACAAATGGAGTGCTTCATGCAAGACCTAGTATTTTTCCACAATGGAATAGGTATGTTGAGTGACAAATCATACTCATCAAGATTACCTGAATGATCCCGTTTAGCCTCATTACCTGCAACTTCTTCCATGAACTCAATCTCATCAACATTGCCCTCTTCACCCATATCTTTAGAAACAACTATATCGAACCTGTCATTCTCACCCATTTTATTGTCAACATATGAGTCAATAGATTTAATCATACCTTGATCTCGTGATGGTTTAGAATAATGGACCAGAGTTGGTTGAGCGGTAGGGGACACAACTTCCTTTATGAGATTTCTCCTATAGTAAGTTATCTAGGGAACTTGGTTTGTTGGAAAAACTGTTATGAGGATCGAGGTCGGGTAAGGTAACAAGAGTAGGAATCGTTGACTCTACGGGAACAACATAGTTAGTCTCTTCACTTACACTCTCCCCCTAAAGCAGGCTAACGGGAAAGGAAGGACAATCCTCAAGGAAAGTGACATCCATGGAGACAAAGTACTTACAAAAAGAAGATGGTAACATTTATAACCCTGTTGATCAAGAGGGTACCCAACAAACACACAAGCCTGAGCCCGAGAGATAACTTGGTCTGGTTAGGACCATGGCTATGAACATAAGTCGCGCACCTAAACATTCGAATAGGAACCTCAAGAATGAGATAGGTAGAAGGGTAAGACTCCTTAAGACATTCTAAGGGGGTCTAGAGGTGGAGGACACGAGAGAGCATCCGATTAATAAGATGAGCTGCAGTGAGAACAATATCGACCCCCAGATAAAAGGGAAGGAAAGCAAACAACATAAGAGAAGAGACTACTACCATAAAATGACGGTTTTTCGCTCGACAACCCCATTTTGCTGGGGGTGTACGCACAGAAACTCTGGTGCTAGAGAACATAAACTCATTAAGGGTATGGTTTTGGAAACTCATGACCATAGTCACTTCGTAGAATTGCAATTTTTGCATTAAACTATGTTTATATAGTGTGATAGAAGTCCCAGAATATGGAAGTGACCTCGGATTTGTCAGAGATGAAAAAGACACAATTAAGACGGGTATGATATCAATGAAGGTCACAAACCACCGTTTCCTAGAAGAGGTAGTAACCTTAGACGGCCCCGAACATCACTATGAATAAGGCTAAAAGGTTATGTTGGTTTATATGATTGTGAGGCAAAGGAAATCCGATGTTGTTTAGCCCGAATACACACATCACAAGGTAAGGTAGAAACACCAACTTTAGAGAAGAGATAGGGCAATAAATAATGCATATATTGAAAGTTTGGGTGGCGCAGACAAGAATACCACAACATACCGTCTTTTCAGAATTTGTAGTAAAGTACGATGACAAAAAAATAGTCCTAGAATACTACTAGGGGAAGCATCATCGTCGAGGAGGTAGAGTCCTCTACTGTGCCGAGTAGTGTCAATCATCCTCCCCGAACTCAAGTCTTGAAAAGAAACAGAATCAAGTAAGAAAGTTGCTTTGCAGTTCAACTCATGGTAATTGCTTATGAATAAAAATTATAAGAAATTTTCGGCACATGCAACACATTTTGTAGGGGTAGTCCTTCAAAGGGAAAATTTTACCTCTTCCTAGCAATTGGGACCATGGAACAATC
The DNA here is from genome assembly GCF_000004075.3 of Cucumis sativus. Classification (NCBI taxonomy): domain Eukaryota; kingdom Viridiplantae; phylum Streptophyta; class Magnoliopsida; order Cucurbitales; family Cucurbitaceae; genus Cucumis; species Cucumis sativus. The sequence continues at coordinate 20,291,093 of NC_026658.2, forward strand.
TGCAATTCTGATTTTCTCATTACTGGCACAAGAAATATAAGAAACAAAACTCTAAAAAAAACCTGTCAAATGATCTGTAGCACCCGAATCCATAATCCAGATATTCTTCCCATCAACACTAATAAGACTGAGGGACTGAGATATAACTGACTAAGCAATTGCTCCTAGTATGGACGGATTAAGGTTGTTCTAGCTTCTAACAGACTCACTCAGATAAGCTTGCCCTGAATTTTGTTTGTCGTTCAGAGGGCGTTTCTTAGCTCCTAGGGGACGACCATATAATTTCCAACACTGTTCTTTGTTGTGCCACTGTTACATGCAATGCTCACAGATAGGAACCTATTTTCTGTTGTGCTTCTCACTGTCATGAGCAGAGGACCTCACACTAAAGGCAGCAAAATCAATGGTAGAAGTAGTCAAAATGTTCATGGCACTCGTAATGTCTCCTCAAGGACTTCTGAACAAACTTCCATCAAGGAGGAAAAGGTCTTTGGCCTAGTATACGACCACGAACTATATCAAACTTCGAGTTGAGGCCAGCAAGAAAATCATATATTTTGTCAACCTCTTCAAGTGTAGAGTGTTGTATACCATCACAAGGGCAGTTCCAGACAATTTCTCTGCAAAGATCCATTTCCTGTCAAATAAGGGGAGGTTTGTTAAAATAGGATATTACATCCATAGTCCCCTACTTGCATTCATGGACTTCTTTTCTTAGCATGTAGAGGCGGGAATCATTCTGACGCTTCGAATAAAGTTTCTGAGTTGTATTCCATATATCCTTAGAAGTCGTAGCATAAAACAAGGGCTTGTCAATCTGTGGCTCCATGCTATTGATTAACATGGCCCGAATGAGAGAACCCTCTCCTTTCCAAAAGGTTCTAAGGGGCTGGGAATCACCTAGTGAAGGGCAATATACCTCTCCTGTCAGAAAACCAAATTTGTGGCGCCCATCAATGATCATTTTAACAGACTATGACCACGAGAAGTAGTTCTAGTCATTCAACTTCTCCTCAGTAGTTTGTGCCAAAGAATCAAACATGTAAGTAGAAAAAAAATTAGAGAACGAAGTTACTGGGTTCTCAGAATACATCAGCAAGGTGGTCGGAAGGCTAGAACTAGGTGTGTGGGTAGAAGTTCCTAAAGTTGTCTCAAATTCCACGATTTGCAGTTTAAACATGGCCAGTTGATGTTGGGTGGTACCTTGAGAAAAGTCCAACACATTGGCTTTGGACTGAGCCAAGTATTCACTGGTTTCAAAGTTTGCATGGGCATGGAGATTAGTATCCCTGGGATGACAATTGGATAGAATTTCCAGTGTGGTATAGGTGTCAGTCGGGTAGTGGTGAAAGGTCTCATGTTGATGGGAAAGAATAATTAGGGTAACATAAATTACAAAATTACCCTTGGGCTTTCAACACATAACAAGCCCATTAATTCTAACAGTTATCTTCCTTCGAGTAACAAACCCCTCTTGCTACCAATATGAAAGCCCTGCCTTCTTTCATATATTTAGATGGTTACACCATTAAAAGAAGCATAATAAATTCTCTGGCTACAACTAGTTAGAGCTCTCTTTTTGCTAAACCCTCAACCCTGAACTTTTTTTTTTTTGGTGATAAGTTTTCTCGCACCACCATGTACAAATTATAGTTTAAATGATCCTCTGCCCAACTAGAAGGCTTTTATGTAGCTTCCATCAGCTTATGGCAGGTTTTCCCCCTTTTGTATATTTGGTATTATCGTTGAAACATAATGTTTTATGACTAAATTAAAATTTTGAGTAAAAAAGGAAGAAAAACTGAACTGAACTAAAATACATAAATAAGTTAAAAGGAAGAGAACTTACCTGTTTTGGCCAAAATGAAGCTAATGAATTTTGCAGCTCCATGCGCTTGGCAGCCAACTCCTTTAACCCTTCCTTTAATTTCACTTCACGTTGCTTCTTTTCCTCTAGTGTACTAACTAATCTCTCTAGAAATCTAAAATCAAAGTTCACATCAGTTTACCTGAGAATGATCCATTTTATAGAATTGGAAGAAAAAAGAAGAAGCGATTAGAGATGTAAAGGATAGAGGTGCTTCATTCTACTTTTACAATGAAATATTATCAAATATAGTTTTATTAATATAATACATAATCTTTTCAACTAGCTGTACCATGCTACGTCGTCTAAATTTCATATAAAGAGTGCTACTTCTGTGTATTTCTAACCAACATTCATGGTCAAGACTAAAACATAAGTAGAATTCAAAATCTATACTGTATATGTAACTAAAAGCTTTTAAGTAGACATAATACTTGCAAAGGCCCAAAAATTGAACTTAATCTAATAATTAGAAGGTTCAAATATGCAACTGTAGATTGTAGTATTAGAATCAAACAGTTTCTAAGATAGCAGAACTTATTTTGATATGATTTAAGAAGTACAGGTACAGATTATCATAATTGCAAAGTTTATTAAACAGAGTTAGAAGTCTAACAATGGTAATTTATCAATCAAAAGATGTTACAACACAAACTAAATATTAGCACCAAAGAAAATGCTAATACATGAGAAGTTAGAATAGTAAACTAAGTGGGATAGTACTTCATTGAAAATGTGGTTGAAATTGAGTAACATGTAACTTCATTTTATTTGCATTTCTCAAGAAATTTGTGAATTGAAATCTGGAAAATTTCTACAAGAGGTGATTTTAACAAATAAGAAAACAATGACCTATTAATTGTAGTACCTTTTAGAATTGAGAATCATAATTAAATCTTGAGTTTTCCTACTTGACATTAATGATATAGCCAAGGAAACATCTGATAGCATCGTCTCAATGGCATCAGAAGTATATTGCTGCAGCACAAAGGGAGCCACTGCCTGGACTTGATGTTGCAAAGACAGTGTTTCATCATTTTTCAACTCATTCAAACGTTGAGTTAGAAATGCCTTAACCTGAAATTGTAAATAGATATAGCCATTGCGCCTTCATCTAAGTTTTTTGATTTAGTGATAGATTATGCCGCTCAAGTTTTGTACCAAAGTAATGATATACCTCATATAGATCGTCAAGAATCTTATTCCTATACTCGGTCTCCAAAAGCTGACTCCTAACTTCAGTGATTTCTCCAGACTGAGTTGAAGGGATGAATGTATTATGATCCACCTCTATATCAGGCAAGGTTACATCATCAATGATATCAACTTGCGGTGTTTCAACACTGACATCCCATGATATCTCAGACACAGTAGTCTCGGGCAATGTAGTACAACCCTCCTTGTTAGATTCCATTTGGTATGATTCCACAGCTTCACTTGCATGAACTATTTCATAAGGTCCCAAACCATTTCCTGTATCCTCAGTTTCTTCCAATGCACCTATATCCCAATCAATTTGAGCATTTTCCATTGATATATCCCAGTCAATATTATCGGCAGCAATTCCTGTTTGTCCAATAGCATCTGGTTCTATGTAGCTTGACTGAACATTTACAGAATCAACATTCTCAAAGCCCACAGACACATGTAAAGAAGGAGGATGCTCATGTATATGCCGTAGGTTTGGTAATACAGTCAAGTGTTTCTGTACACATGTATGGAATGTCAGACTCAAAATTAACATACCACATCACAATAACGTAGAAGCCAACAACATCAGGAAATAAATTTCTCTATTCATCTCTATGACACTTATGACCATCAAACAATGTTCATAACATTATTGCCTTACATCCTTATCCGAGTGAGCATCCCTTACAAAATTGGAATAGTATTCAATAGCACGTGACACAGAATCACCATTTATAACTTCCAATATTCTGCTAAATGTGCTTGGAAGGGACCTTGCAGTCTCCAGAAGTTCAGCTCTAACATTTTTTCCCTGCAAGATGAAGAAGCTTGTTTTCAAATTAAATATATTCAAATATATATGAAGAAATCCATGCAATAAGAAAAATACAGAAAGAGTCTCCAAAATATTTGGAAAAATATGGAGCAGGTCATAACCTGCAAACCGAGATCCTGACAAGCCTCGACATATTTAGCTGCTGAAAGAGAGGCATTTCTTTTAGTATCAGATTCTTTACGTTCCAGCTCAGCTAGCTGTTGATGAATCTTTTGGACCTGTTTCTTCTGATATGGGCTTCACATTAAATATAAAAATAGCATGAAAATTGAGCTCTTCAATATTCATCGGTTACTACACAAATTTCATAAGACATTTACATTTCATAATTCACATTCTGAACAATTATTTGAGCAGCCTCGCCAAGAAAAATATGATCCTTCTCATAAGCTCTTACAATCACCTCCCAAGCACCCTGCAAAAAAAAAATATTTTTTATTTAGAAAACAAACTTAACTAAAGCTCTACAACAATTCAGGCCTGTCAATGTATAGTGGAGACTAAGAAAAGGACAGGAAAAGACAAGTCTTACAGCAGCACCTGATAGCCGGCCAAATATATTCCGGCTTTCTGGGGTTGACTCTAGAAGAATATTATAAATTTTCTTTGCCTCTAAATAACCAATATCTGAGAAAAAAACCAGACGACCAGTTTACAAGTTACTGATGAGGTATAAAATATATACTCAAAGTAAACAAACTGAACAACAAGGTGTGGCATATTTGATGCACAAGATGGAGAAAGATTACATCAACCAGAATTCAGAAATATTAATCGAATTACGATAAAGAACCTCTGTATTGATTCAACGGGGAGAGCTACATTGCACTAACTCTCCTGAATCTGATGCCAAGCTAGTCAAAGAGAACCTATCTCTATGCACAATCCCTGCTAAATACTATTAATGTCACACCTTTTCTCAAATGTGATCATTGCCAGTGAACCCCATATCCCTCCACATAAATACTCCCTGCCTCTCTAACCACTATATGCCAATATCTTTTATGAATCTATATTTAGTTGGTTGAAAAGTTATAGGAAAATTCTTTTTAATCCAAAGCAGCTTACAGCTGATCTCCCTAGACAAGTTATCAAGAAACTCATATCATTTTAATATCTCAGATTAGGCTCGTTCTTTTCTACAATCCAAGCTTGATTCTTAGCTTTGCAGCAGCGTCAATTATAGATTTCACTCCAGCAATTGAAGTACTACTTTTTTCTAACAAGAAACAAACTCAATTGCAGTACTACTAATAAAAATGCTCTCTGTCCCTCTCTCTCTCTCTCTGTCTTTTGTTAATCGAATTTCTCTAAAAAAAAACAAACACTGGTAAACTCCACTACATGCCAGTAAATTAAACGATAATAATTGGTTTAAAAGAATTGAAAAGTTGAATCCAACCTTCAGGATCTAAGGTATGGAAATAGGGATCGGCATCTTTGGGGAGGGACAAGAGCTCCTTGGTGATGCGAACTTTCAACGCAGCTAAACGCTTACGCCAATCAGAAGGGATTCTTTTCCGATCGATGAGCCATTCTTCAGAATCACGAATGCGCAAAAATCAACTCCAATCAAATAGTTGAAAAAATAAACAAGGACGAAATATGAAATGAAACAAAATCACAGATTGAACAAGAATCGGAGATGATAAATGGAATCATTACCACCAAGACGGGAGAATGTGATGTCGATTGGAAGATTACGAATATCATCGGGGCCCTGCATTGTTTTTGCATAAAATTTCGTTGCTTAATGCTTATTGTGCGTTAGAGTTTTGTTCCGGCTCTTCAGAGATTATACTTAAAATAATAATAATAATAATAATAATAATTAATAATAATAATAATAATAATAATAATAATAATAACAGCAGTAATAGTAATAATAAAATGAAACTATTTATAAAATACGGCTAAAAAAAACTTATGTATAGACAATTTTGGTATGTTCGATAAATAGTTTCAATCTTTTTTTGCTCTATTTTGAACATGCTCTTTCTAAACATTATAAATATATGTGTTAAATAAATGTCCAACATTTTACTTGCATCAAAATATAATTGATCCTTTTTTTTACTCTCACGTCGATATGACACATCACTAGTGTCCATGTAATCCACCACCTACTTGTCATTTTGCTCTTTGGTGGATTTGGTAATACACATATTGGTTGAATTTCAAAACAAATCGAGATAGTTGAGAGTTTTGGAGAATTTTATTTTTTTTATTTTCTCAATTTATTATTTGTTTTATTTTAATAATATATTTTCTCCATATCTATGTTCTTGTTGTGCCTCATTTTTACAACAGGTTACCAACACGAGCTTCAACTCCGCCGTGGAATGCAGGTCCTAAAAGTAGGTTGAATTTTCCCTTACTATATTATAAGTAATAAAATAAATCATATTTTGCATATTTGATGTATATTAAATTTCTAATATAATTATGATATTTTACGATAGTGTTACATAGTACTATTTTTTCTTTTATCAATTTTATGTAGAAGGATGCACGCCCTAGGAAACTTTGTAAATCTTTTATTGTTTTAGGTTGTGGCTAATCTTTTATTGCCTTAATTTTGTTAGGATCTACGGATATTCCAAATTTATTAGTGATAAAACCTAAAAAAAATATTTCGTGAACTAATAATGTCACACACCGTCCCACATGCATTTTTAACCTTACTATACATAACAAAACACAACTAGAAACTTTAAACTTTAAACAATTAAGTAATTTAAAATCGAACTTAAGCCGTAGAACTATAATAATTTTAATTTCACAAACCACTTCTTGCATTAACTTAAAACCATGTGTTCTACAAATATCTTTTTACAAACTTTCTACATGAATTATATCAAACTTAAACACCTTGCTTAGCTTCTTCACTTAGCAATTCATCTCATCCTTCCTTACTTGGCCTTGACGCTTGATCATTTGGGAGTGAAAACTTAAAACGTAAGTCGGTGACTTAGTGAGTGATACTTTGAAACCTTTTTTAGAAAAGAAATGAAATCACATTAACCATTTTCATTCCATAAACATAGGCTCAACATTTCATTTCAATCAATCACAAATCGCATAACACATATTAGTCATCCATATTCCTTTTCACCAAGAACATGAATCACTTTCACGCATAGACTACTATGATGACCGTATCATCATTAGCATATATTGAGATCTCATTGATTCACTTCTTGTTGCTCATGCCACTAACAAAACCACATTGATTAGTCTATCACCACCATGTGGTCTACTCACCCCACGGTTACCTTGACTCATTATGTGCACATAATTAGCTAGCTCCTTGATAGAAATATGATTAATGGTTTACTCTCAACCAAAGCATACAATACAATCACACAAAACATGAACTTTAACTCTGAAACATAGTACTAAAACTTTATTCATAAATCATGCTTTTCAGAAATTGATGTTCAACATAAATATGCATAATATAATAACATGTTTTCTACTTTGCATGATATAACATGATTCAATTAAAGAAAGAGCTTCATAAAACTTTTCTTTTTCTTTGAAAATCACTAACAGTATTGGGTTTCCTTTTGTTCTCAGAATGCCTTGCTTATTCTAATTCTTGCCTAACACCTTCACCGAAGCACAACACTCAACCCTTTCTCTTAGTGAAATCTGATAATGACACACTTTCCTTCTAACCTCTTCCCTTACTTATACTATTCCTAAGTTGGATTAGTCATCCTTAAGCCCTTATAAACTTACCATCTCCTACTTACCTAAATTATAAGTATTTTCATGTCTAAACACCTGGATTTCAACTTACATTTAACCCTTAGTGATCCCAACTGAAATCAACTCGACATCACCCGAAGAACCTCACCAAAACATTCTCTATCTTCAGCCTAGACCGACACAACCTCGAGATTGCCTGAGATCCTTTCGATTTCCTTTTTTTACCTTCAATCTTAGTCATACTTGTGTTCGAGATTGCACAAGATCTCCTTAGACTTGCTTCTCTACATCCAATCTTGGTCGAACAAGCACTGAGACTTCCTCAAGATGAACCTTTTGTCTTCAATCTTGCTCGGGATTCCACATGATTGCCTAAGATCTTTAATAGTTTCCTTTATGCTTTCAGTTCCCATCGAGTAATACCCCAAGATGACCCGAGACCTAATTTTAAAATCCTTATATTTTTTATCTCAATAGTCTTGCATCGAGATGCCCCTACCATAAAATTGGGAGTTGCTCTTTGTTTTCCATCTTACCCGAGATTACTCAAGGTTGCCCCAAGATTTCGCTCGAGTCTCACAAATAAAGAACACTTATTGGAAGTAATAGTAATTAAGTTGGTTTTCTTGAAGCATTTTAAAAAGTTTATGAAAGTGTGCAAGATGCTCTTTATGTCACGCCCCTACCCGGAACGTCTTCTTCTTGTGTCCTAAGTGTGGTTGTGACTTGGGTAGCTCCAATGCTTCTAAGTGAAATGCTAGAATGCTTGCACTTAAACCTTAAACTTTAACTTACGAGGAACATGTTTGTGGTATAAACACAATACTGCTAATTGGAAAAGACTTAACAACTTTATTTTCTTTAGGAAACTTGCTATAAATACAAATCTTTACTTTAACAAAAACTAATACTAAACCACGAGCTCTTAACGCCTTGCATCAGCTCTTTACACATGTCTTAATGCCTAGCTTATAACAACTCACCTTCTCTTAATGGCCTCAACATCTTGCTTACCTGAGGAAGAAAAACTTAAAGCATAAGCCTAATGCTTAACGAGTGACATTTAGGAAAACCTTTTTGATAAATCAATCGCATACAATAAAAGTTTTCTCATTTTGGAAACATCTTAACGTCTCATTATTCATTTAACAATATGATAAACACATTAGCCTTTAGTTTTCTCTTTTTGCCTTATCTCTCCTTGACAAAGCTTTGTACTTAAGTTTTCTTGTACTTTTTTTTTAGTTTAGAAACCTAAATTTATACTAATATGAAATCAGATTAGTCATCCTTAAGCTCACCTTAACTTGCCAACTCTTTCTTCACGACTTACATGTGTAGGTTTAATATCTCCTCTAACCATGCTTAACCTTAACCTTACACATAGCATGTTGGCTACTATAGATTAATAAGACTAGTCTTCTTCAATTTTTCCAACTTTTTCCTTACATGGCCTTTCCTCTCGTTGCCTCGTTAGAACACTTAACTTTTCTTCGTGTTACCTAGCCAGAGCGCATAATTACACCTTTGCGTTGAATACTTAGAATGGATACCTTCTTCAAAAGGCCTAAAAACTATACTTAGTACCTTCCTTCAACCTTTACGTGTTCCAGAACGCAGGTTTCACACTTTATATAAAGTGTATACACTAAATTTTCATCAAAATAGACTACCAAAACTTTATTAAGATAAGAGTGTAGAACTTGGGTCATTAACCTCATGAACACGCTAGGCACATTGGAAAATCCAAAAGACATTACTAACCACTCAAAGAGACCATCATTAGTCTTGAATGTCGTCTTCCATTCATCACCAAATCAGGTCCTTATTTGGTGGCACCTCTTTCTAAGTCGATTTTGGAGAAAACTTTTGCTCCTCTAAGTTGATCAAATAGGTCGAACAACCTTGAAATGAGAAAACGATATTTAATTGTAGTTTTGTTAATGACATGACTATCCACACACATACTCCATAATTTGTCTTTCTTGGAAGCTAGGAGAATGGGCACAACGTAAAGACTCAGGGTTGGTCTAATGTGCCCTTTCTCTAGAAGTTCATTTACTTGTTCTTGAAGGATCTCGTATTCTTTTGGACTCATTTTGTAGTGGGGTAGATTTGGAAGTGTTCAACTCGAGGTGAGATCAATGTTGTGTAGGATATCTCTAAATGGTGGTAAATTAGTGGAAGCTTCCAACACTTGGTGAAATTCTTCTAGCAATTTTTGGATGTTTTCGTTCTTTTCTTGCAAGAATGAAGTTGTTACTTGATCTTTTACTAACAAGGTCTACACTTCTTTGTCTTCCTTGTCAATGATTCTTTTACTTTCATGGATGTAAAAAAGCTACTTCTTTGTTTCTTTCTTGTTCTTGGTACCCTTTTTATCCATCGGGCTCGTAGAAGGTAGAAGCTTCACTTTTTGCCAATCCAAGTGAATTCATAGGTGCTTTCTCTTCCTCGGTATATTGCTTGTAAGTCGTATTGCCAAGGTTGTCCTAGCAAAATATGACAAACATCCATGTCAAGAACATCATAAATGATTTGATCTTTATAAAAGTTACTGATAGAGAGAGGGATTGTGCAAGTTGAACTTATATGTGTTTTGCTGCTTTTCTTGATGCAACTAACTTTGTACAAATGCAGATCCAGTTTGAGATTTAATGCTCGCAAAAGATTTGAGGAGACAATGTGTTCTCGTTACTCCAATTGTCAATTATGACGTTGCAAACCTTGTCGATATTGGTTGTACATGTTCAAAATAATGAATATCGTTGTGGACGAGTTTCAGTTTTCAGTGTGAATATAATTCGTTGAATCATGCAAGAAAGTTTTCCCACTCGTCTGGTGCTAACTCTTTAACTTCTTCGAAATTTGATGTCATAGCGCCTTCTTGGCTTTCTTCCCCTTCAACGTATGATACCATCTTCTGTTGTGAGCATTGGTTAGACAAGTGTCTTTTTTGGTTGCATTAGTAGAAAAATCAAAGATTTGGTCTTTGGTAAGTATTGGATCCTCCTTTCTTGTTTGTGAGTTTTTTATTTTTTTAACTTTGACCTTCTTTGGGAAGTTAATCTTCTTTACTTATTGGTTGACTTGAGCTTTGACCGTATTTGGTATTTTTGAATCCCTTTCTTTGATATGAAGCAGTCGGTTTGTCCCATAGTTCTTCATGCTAAAGTTTTTTTGAGGCGTTACACGATAGAGGTTCTTTTGTTCTTGGATCACTTCTTTAAGGTCATCGACAAATTTTGTAATTTGGTAGTTTTCACTTTTGTTGATTCTTATTCTTACGTTAAGTCGGTAAAATTCTTCTGCATATTCAGTTATGCTTCGTTACCTTATTTGCATCTTTGATATTGTTGGTAAAATATTTGTTCATAATCCACTAACAAGAATATTTCTTTCATTAGTTTCTTCATTCGAGGCCAATTCTTGATGAGTTTTTTTTCCAATCAATCTTCAATTCACTTGAATTTGGTCCCACCATGCTCAGGCTTCCGACTTGAGTTTGAGTGCAACGAGCTTTACCTTATTGTCTACATAGGTGTCCATGTATTAAAAAAAAGTTCTCAACATTCTTAATCCAATTAAGAAATTCCTCAACATCTATTTTTCCACTGAATGAGGGTAAATCCACCTTCATTTTAAATTTTTGTTGGTAATCCCACGTGCTCGCCCTTCTCTATGATGAAGCAAAGAATTTTGGCCTTATCTGTTTTGTTGTCTCCACCGATGTCTTTCAAATTGGTGGTCAATTCTCTCTTCTTCTTTCAATGATGTGTTCGAATTTTGTTGTGTTTCAATGGGTCTTTGTAGTCGGCAATTTCTGGGTTCTCTTGAGGCTTCATCGGTAGTTTCTAAGGTGTCCCTATCGGTTCTTGGTTCCTGCAGGTGGTCGATGAACAATTCTTGGCCTTGTTTTCTTCCATTTCCAGTGATGATTACTTGTCAATGAGGTAAGGTGTTTGCACCCACTTCCAATTTGTGAGACACCCTTTCAATCGTTCCTTTAATGGCCAACAGTCGCGCGGTTGAAGTCTTAAGTGAAAGGACTTCCAGCTCCAAGGGTTGCTCGTTGACACCCTTGCCTTTACCAGTGTTGGTTGGGTTCCTTTCCACCATGAGTTCCTACTTCATGCTTTGATACCAAGATTGATGGAGTCTCGAAGAACAAGAACAACAACCAAGTCTTTCTCTCTCTTTCTTTTTAAATTTGAAAAAAAAACATAGCAACCTAGATATAATGCCCTAAGTTTAGGAGGGAAACAATAATGTCTCCCCACATAGAATTGTTAGAACGTGCTTTCTCTCACTTACATGCATCTTAGAAATATTTTCAAGAGGCCACCCAACATAGATTGCTTCAAGCTAAGCACATTGAACTTTTGAGTTCCTATGATTGAGCCACCAAAAAGGAAAGTACACAATGTTGGTATAGAAATTAACTTTTAATTCTTTTAAGTCTTTCTTAACACTACTTTCATGTCGTCAGGATCCCTCTCATTCAGATGTGATACCGATTCATTCATGTATCCCTCCTAATCTCGAACGTTACACTATTTGTATGATAGTGAAGTTCATAGGGGGTAGGGAACATGATAATGACTCTTCTAATACAATAGAGAGTAGTAATTTCTCGTTATGATCTACGTTTGTTTCGGATGTGCTTTTATGTAAGAAAATAAAATAAGAATTTAAAAGAAAGAAAGAAAAAGAGAAAAAAAGAAAAAAAGAAAAAAAGAAAAAAGAAATGGTTGGTTTCATTTTTCATGGTTTGGGTGATGAAATTCCGGAGAAGGAATGAAGTGTAGAAACTGTGGATCGGACCGCAGGGAATCCCAACACATCCCTTCTCGTTTGGTTATTGTTATTGATCTCTGAAAGGATCTGCCATCTCCACAAAGCTGTGTGTTGCGCTTCACACACACACACACTCTCTCTCTCTCTCTCTTTCTCTCTTTCTCTCTTTCTCTCTGTTTCTCCATCGCCATGACCGAACCCACTGACCAATCTCCTTCACCTTCTTCTTCCTCATTGCCACCTAAAGATCCAATCTCTCTGATCCACCCACGTCGTGAACCCTTCGAACATGGCCTCCTTCCCATTCCCAAGCTCATCTTCTCCGACCCCATCCAAACCCTAATCCCACTCAAGCAAAAGCTCCTCCAATCTTCTTCCCCTTCCAATCGCCTCAACTCTTCCGCCATTTCCGAATCCCTTCAGATCTCCATCGACCATGCTCGCCTTGTCCTCGACACCCTCGCTTCCGTTCTCCACTCCGACTCCGACCCCCTCGTCAATGCTACTCCTCATGATGTCGACTCTGTTGGCGTCGATGTTCTTGATCTTCTTCTCTTTTTGTATATTCAGTCTTACAAGAGACTTCTCCCCAGATCGCATAAGGATTCCGCTGCTGTTGCCGATGTCTGGCCTTCCACTTCTGCTTTCGATGGCTACTTGTCCGCCCTTTCTCCTTTGCAGGTAACTCGAAACTCCTTTCTGGGGTGGCTTGCTGATTCTTTATTGCTCGCGATTCAAAGTTTTTATGATGGTTTCTCTTTGCGTCTTTGGTGGTTTCTGCATTGGTAGTGAATGACGCTAAGGAAATCTATATAATGTAATGTGGTGGGAATTAAGAGCTTCAGTTTACTGGATTGATATCTTCAATTTTATTAACTCAGAATATGTATTATCCTGACATATAGATTTCCCGTTTGGTGCTTGGTTACAGTGGTTTGTGGGTTAACACTAGATAATTATTTTCATAACAGACTGGTTTCATTTTTCTCTATTGGGTTAGAGTGTTTTTTCCCTTTCTTAGCAGGCTTCACTTTTAACTTGTTTGCTGAACCACAGATTGAATCACTTGCTTTCAACCATTGATGTTTTCTTGTGATTAATCTTTTTCTGGACATGGCTCTGTTAGTATCATTTGTTTGTCTTTGTTCTTCTGAGTTTTTCTTGTTGACAGTAATACTTCTGCACTGTAGAAATAGTGCTCCCTCTCTCTTTCCATGCATACGAGCAGGTGTTTAGATGTGCAAAGTAACTGAGGGAAGTTAATTGTTCACTTTTAGATGCTTTACCATTCAGGTTCATTGTACCTGCACATCTTTTAGAATTATCTTTATTTTTGTATGGTAGAAATATTTAGAGCACACCAATCACTTTATTATCAGTGTACTGCTATAATAGGCTCAAATTTTGTTCTTTACACTGCAGCTTGTGCGCAGCAATAGCCGTCGATTCATGCCATCACAGGCTGATGAAGAGGCTCACCAATTATCATATTTACAAAAGCACTTGGGTAACATTCTCTCTCTCTTGGCAGAGACCGTGGAGGGGGAAGGCGAGGAATCTTTGGTTAGTAATGTTAGGCTACTTCTCTCACTTTAGCTAAATCTACTTGTTATTTTAATTGTTTTCCTTTGGTACTTTTTAAAAAGTAGAAATTTACTACGATGAAGCTGGAGAAATTAGATAAGTAATACTGGTGTTTGATAATGAATCATTGTAACCCTTCACCTTTAGTTTAGTTTATGTTTTGTGTTTTTTTTCTTTTTTTTATTGGTTCCAATTTTTCCTTCAATGGGCACATAACCGTATTGTAACTTGTAAGCTATCTCTAAATGAAAAGGAGTCTGGTAATCTAATTGTTTCGAAATGCAGTTAGTTTACTGCTGTTGCATTGCGGTCAAGAAATATAATTTTGTGCACTCTGCAGATGTAATATTTCACCCTTATAGTCGTACTTGAGTGGCTTCATCAATGCAATTATTAGTTGAACTTGCTCATGCACTTGTGAGGTTGAAATATTGCTTTGATATTTGGTTGGTTCATCCTTGGATTCCTTGGTAATCCGCAAGATTGTGAAGTGTACACTGGCGGGGTGGGGGTGGATCAATGATAAAACTGTGATGTGCTGTGACAATATTTAGAGAGAAAAAAAACGATACTAAGTCATAATCATTATTTTTGGTTGCGCCATGTCAATATTTTTCTTGTTTTTTAATGTGTTAAGTTATCCATTAATTAATCGATGTGTCTAATGTAGATTGTCTTAATATTTTGTATTTGGCTTTTTTTAATAACTTGCTTGTGAGTTTTGGTTTAACTTTTAATTTAAACGTGCTACAACTTTGATCCATTTCCTATGTACTGCAGTTGCCTTCCCTAATATGTTACAGGCACCAAAGTACTTTATAGCTGATTCCAATTGATTTAGAATATAATTTATACACAAGAATTTGGAAAAGAGATTGGCCTCATTATTTGCATGCTTGTTAAGTCTTGATACCCTTGTTAGTTTGTATTCTCTCATTAGTAATTTAATAATTTTTTATCATTAGGGTGAATTTTTATTTGTTTATTATGGCCGTTGGCTGGTGTACCCGAAAATAGTCTACCATCTTAATTTTTGTGATAGGAATGCTATTAGAGTCTTATTAGGACATTGAGGCTATAGTAGTTCTTAGAGAAGAGAGATGTTTCTTTTGGTCAAAGAGTTAGGGCTTTGGAGTGATTTCTTGAGGGAGGGTGTACCTTGAAATACTTGGTTTGTATTGTAAATTTTCATCTATTATATTTCAATGTGGTTTAATTCTGTTTTGGTTCCTACCATTTTGCTTTCACTTACAAGTTTCAACACATCTTGTTCTTTGCTAACTGTATGCAATCTTGTAGGTTTTATCTGTGGAAAGATTTGAGCACCTTGGGTTTTTGGTTCATTTTGGTGATAAGGGATCTGAGGGAATTCAACTGAGCCAACATGCTCCATTTTTTGCTAACTCAGATCCCGATATGCCTGCTGTTCCTGTGCCAGCAGCTCAAGTGTTGGACTGGATTTTGCAAAACATTGCGTCTTCTTTAGAAAACATTTCAGAGAGAGCTTCTCTTAAAGAAAATGGACCATCTGGTGCATCAGATCCAGATGTTGCTATGGCTGATGCATCCACAAGTTCAGTCACTAAGGCTAGCATCAGCAGGGGTCCTAGTTATATTGAGGGAATTTCCAAGTCTTCTATTGTGAAGCAAGCATCTGATCTCAAAGGTTCTTCTGTGAAGGTTTGTCATTGTATTGTTTTGTTGTTGCTGCTTCTGTATAATAATAATCTGTTGTAGAGTAAGCTTCTTTTCTGTATTGTAAGGTTATTTTATTTTCAAGTGAGTATTGATCACTGGATCTGTCATTCTTTTACTTTTGAGTGTATGGATTGTGGTGTGCTGACAAGTAGATTCAGAATCTGGCTACTATGCGCCGAATTATTTGTGAATGTTTCATGTTACTTGCTAGTGTTGTTAATTCTAGGTGTTCTACTTGTTCCTCACTTATATCTTCCGGGAAGATAACTGATATCTGAACTCTACATCATATATGGGAACACAGATAATTTGTTTTAGGCAGAGAATCTATTTAGTATTTCCAAACTCTCTTCATCATATATGGGAGAGTTGAAATGCTCTATGAAACATAAATACTTTTTATTTGAAGAAGGGAATCTATGTTGGGCATGTCGTGGGCACGAATATGTCCATATAATGCTTTGGACACGTGTCTGCTATGCTAGTTTTCATATCCATTTGTTTTTTAATTTTTACCTTTTAGATACATGTATCCTATTAAAACATATATTAAGCGACACACTAGAAAAATTTTCTCCTCAGTTTTTGTGCAGATTTTTAAAAGTTTAGATAAAAGAAAAATAGAGGAAAGAAAAAAAAGATAATGATGATAAAGTTACCCTAAAACTAGTTCACTCCACTTCACTTGTTTCTGCTGTTCTGCGTACTAAACCTACCCAAATATCACAAATGTTGACTGGCTACACACGAACAGCAAGTTCCTTTCTCAGTCCACACCTCGAGTCACTACAAGCATATCTCCTCTCATACATCTTCCTTTGCCATTGGGTCAGCCTCACCATCGGTGTTCAGGGTTTGTTTATTCTTTTTTGTTTTCTTATATTTTTTAAGCTAACTTAGTTGGTTTCAAGTTGAAGTTAAATTTAATTTCAGATTTAGAAGTAGTGTCAGCTAAATTAATAATTAGCGTACAATGTGCTAAATTTGGATAGTCTTTTGTACTGTTGTGAATTAACTTGACTTTTATGGTGTTATCTTATGTTATTTACACATCCTAAAAAATAATGTATTCACAAGGTATGTGTATCCCTTTTTTTTGTTTTTTTGGAAATTGACGTGTTGTTAATTGCATTTGTGAGTGCTTTTTAGGTAATTCCAATTGGTATTTGATTGGAATCAATGTAGGCAATGCAAGACAAAGTAGATGGAAAAAATCTTAAAGTTGGCAGTTTTAATATTTTTGTTTTTATCAGTGAGTCATTTCTGGTTGTGATATCATTGTATGTTTACAACAATTTGTTAGGTGTTTCTCTCTTTACTATTTCTTTATGAAATCAAACAACCTTGGGATTTCTTCATGAGTTGCTACTATTTTGTCGCTTGCCTACATGAGGTAGTCAAGTCTCCAGCTTTGTAGATTTGAACTTCAATTTTTGAAGTAATAGTTACATACCAATCATCTTTGTTTATTTGGTCTACTGATGACTGTGAATGATTGTTTGGCTTGCTTTGTTTTTCTCTATTCAAGTGTGAAATGCAGTTTAAACCAAGGAGTTATTCTGTACTTTTTATTTTTTAGTGCTTTGTGAAATTGAACTTTATTTTTTAATATTTTATTTGTGTGCACAGGTGCTTAACAGCCATGAATCTGTCATTTACATATTAGCACCTTTGAGATATGCCACAATATATGGATGTTCTGATACTACCATTGTTCTTGGAGCAGTTGGAAAGGTAATAATTAGTAGTTTCGTATTAATTTCATTGTGCCATTGAATTCTGTTTGTTGATTGTGTATGTATAATATTAGGTGGAGAGCTATATCATTGTTTTCATTAAGGGAACATATTGCTAGCATACTTTGTTGGTTTGGATTTGATTATGCACTAGTAATGTGATTGTGTCATTCAATCTCTATTTAGAGTGAGTTTGGCATGCTTGTCACTGAGGACAAGAGAACCCACAAATATTCCCACAATGGCATGACATTGTCCACTTTGAGTAGAAGCTCTTGTGGCTTATTTTTAATTCATCTGAAAGGCTTTGTATCAATGGAGATAACTACCCTTCTTTTATTCTATGGATGTCTTACTTTCTCAGGCAAGAGGGATTTTGTTCGCACTTTTAACAATTATCTCTCTAGTTCTACTCAAATATCTCCTTGAATAGTGATTCATTCACTCTCTCTCAATGGGTTATTAGAGCTAGATATTATCCAAGCTAATGGCAGCCATAGGTAGAACACAACTATGAATATCATTGTGAGACATATTTGGTAGTGGTTACTTTTGCGCTCTTCATCCCACTCCCTTGAACAAAGATATATCCTTTCATATCAGTCTACCAAACTTGTTCGGATTACTCTTCATCTTTCTGTCAATTTTATCTTCTTTGATATTAATTGACTTGTCTTTGATATTACTTTACTTGCATGCCACTTGGGCATGTTCTTTATAAAATTGTCCACTTTGAGTAGGAGCTCTCAAGATAATTGTCTTTCACTTATGTTCCATAGTTCTCTTCATTGGCCAATATAGAGATTTGTTTGTCCTCCTAACACCTATTAGTTTAAAAAAATGGTTTAAATAAAACAATTATACGGCATATTGTCTTCACTATAGCCAAAATAATCAAAGTTTGTTAAAGTCATTCATCCTTAATGGTGTATCTTCACTAAGGAGAATGAGAAGTATATAGAACTGTCTCATGGTTGGTCACTTGGCCATATGACAGTAAAATTTCATTCATTTTGCTCAATATCTCAAGTCTTGAGCATTGTTTCCTCTAGAATACCTTAAAGGCGTGTTAGGTATCCTTCTCCTTGCAAACAGGATATCCCAACAAGACACAAATATCCAACAAAATTCACGATGAAACACCCTTTTGTTATATATTTACTTCAAGGAAATCAACAACAGTAATGTCAAGCTAAGAACAATTACAAGAAAGGAAAGATGAACCAAAACTTCTTGGCACATTCTAGAGGGTTGAGTAGCCTCCCTCAAGAGATCAAATGCTCACCAAATTCTTCACTCCCAGTAGCATTCAAATCCCTACTCCTTGACAGTGGTTCTCTTATCAGGCTCCAACTCATCATTCTTTCTCTAATAGTTTTGCTTTTGTCCCATGGCCACCCTCGCTGGTAATCCCTTTCTTACTCGTTCTCTTATATACAGTAATTGTTAGAGGCCTTATAAAGTGATTGATGACTAACTTCTTTTCACCTCCTTTGGAAGAATGCTAAAATTATGTGTCTTAACTCTATTTCACAAAATGTTTTGAAAGCTTGGGTTGGAAATGTATCCTTGGAGATTCTCTCTATTCCTCCCTTTTCTCTTTTTGATAAGAAACAATTTCATCAATGTATGAATTTTACGAGATAATCTATGATACAAAAGGCTTTCCCAAGAGATAGCATTGCCGTCAGCAAAATCAAAGAACTCTTCGAAATTGTACTCTTTATTCAATAAAGCTCTTGATCCAAAAGAAGCCCCTGTTGATGCGGACCTGTACATAGCTTTGACTTTTTCAAAGGAGTGGCCCGATAAGACAAAAGTGAGGATATTCTCAACATCTCTAGAGGAAGCCATAGGCCAACCAGAAGTGTTGACAATTCTGTCCCAGTATTGGTAGTGAAGGAGCATTGAATGGAAAATGTGGAACAAAATTGTCTTCTGATTTTCGGAGAGAGCACCAGCTTGGTGTAATGGTGGCATGTGCCTTTGGAGGAAATCATTAAGGAACAATTTGATATTTTTGAGATCTTCCTGATTCCTTTACCTAATGTCTGATCCAAGTGCCGTTGTTAGCTAACAAAGATTTGGTGGTGAAGGACCCGCTAGGATGTGGCATCCATATTCAAAAGTCCTCCCATTATGAGAGAAGAATTGGTGCAAGTTCAATGCGAAGACCTGTCCATTTCACTTGCTGCATAATCGGAGGATCTTTTCAAGAGAATTTTGAGTTATTGGATGCTGTAAAATTCAATAGCTCTAATTCTCTCTCTATTCTTTTGAAATCATGTTTCTCATTTGATTCATGCCAACTAGGGCAATTCTTAGTAATTTGTGGAGGCTAACATTAGTGGAAAACATCTTTCGTCTAAAGAGATCCTACAAAAGAAAACATAAATTGACCTTAATCATAACGGGACATTTATACACACTTGGGAGAGTAATTTAAAAGCCAAATGAATGTGGATGGGTATGGAGATGGGATCTTCTAGTTCTCTGTGAGGATTTGATTTGGTTTTATGTGTTTTTTTAAAAGGATAAATTATAAAGAATGCCCCTCAACCTTGTGGTTTGTATAAAAAATGCCCTTAAAATTTTTGAAAGGACTTTCAAAATTTCCAAGATGCCTGTAAAGTTTTGAAAAGAATTAAAAAATACTCTTACCGTTGGTTTTTCAAACATACCCCTAAACTATTGAAAAGTCTCATAAATACCCTTAAGCTTAAAAAAAATTCAAAAATACTTTAGTTAATCCAATTTTTACATCAAATTTCTTAGCACCTAAAATAAAAACCAAAATTTTAAGTTAAAACCATAATTCAACTTTACATCGATATGTCGATATTTCTATTGATACTTTCACATTTCCATGGGTTTTTGATATCGACAGAAGTGGTGAATTATTATTTTCATTACATTGAAGAAAAATCCACAAATCACTAGAAATAAATATCAAAATAACACTAATATAAATATAATATAAATGATAGACATGTTTACTTATTTGAAAGTTATAAAATATTTATTTACACTAACTTAAATTTATTTTTGATTTTTTTTATAATTTTTCCATAAATATCCATTTTAATCAAACTTTCGATAAAATTAAGACTTCGATATATCCATCAACATCGATATTTTAGACCTTGGTTAAAACATAAAATTCATCAAAATTTCACAAAATTCCAAAATAAAAATTTCTTCTTAAAAGAATACTGAAACATTTAGTCAACTAAAAAAGATCTCACACTGATAGATCTATCAGACCATCACTGTGCGTTAATAGTAAAATACATTTTTCTATTTGACAATTAGTTGTATGTTAATTACCACAATAACTATGGAGATTGTTTGTGTACATGATCTATGATTCTGTGTTAATAGTCAAATAAACTATGGTTTTAACTTAAAATTTTAGTTGGTGAGAAAATTCGTGTAAAATTTGGATCAATGAGAGCATTTTTTAAAACTTTTTTTAAGCTCAATGGTATCTATAAAACTTTTCAATAGTTTAGGGTCTTTTTGAAACAAAAATTTAACGGTTTCCATCCAAAACTAACTCTAAGGGTATTCTTGAACCCTTTTTTGAAAGTTTAAGGGCATTTTTGAAAATTTTGAAAGTTTAGGGGTGTTTTTGACCCAAACTACAAAGTCTATGAGCATCTTTTGTAATTTATCTTTTCCAAAATATATGTGAGAGTCTGGGCTAGCTTGTGCAACTTTTGATTAATCTCACGGTACAACTTGCCAGACCCCACGGCATTTGAGTGTCAAAGAAACTCGTTGAAAATTAGTTCCTTGGTAGGGGGCCACAATGAATTGGACCCGTGACCTCTTAGCCATTTATTGAGACTTTGTCTCCTTTTTACCACTAGGCCAACCCATGATGGTTGGGTTTGAGTGTCTATCCATCATTTTTATTAATCTTTTTGAGCCGTAGTTCCAGGACAGGGTCTTTGAGGGACGCTTTTGGATTACACTCTTTGTGCTTTTGACAGAAATGATATGGTATAGCTGGTCCTCTTCCTGTAGTGGGACCCTGTTTTTTGTGGGCTTGATTTTTTGTGTGCTTGATTTTTTGTGTGCCCGTGTATTCTTCCAATTTTTCTCAATGAAAGCCATTTATTTCAATAAAAAAAATGATATGGTATTATTATTTTTATTCTAGACGCCTTTCAAATTAGAAATGTCTTTTGAAATCTATTTGTTGGGGCTTCCATTTCTTTTGATTTCATATAATCAATGAGTTTATAAAAAAAGCTATTATTATTTTTTAAAATTTTGCATCAGATATAAGGGTTGGTCTCTTGGTCCTCTTTTCTTGTTCATGCTACAGGTGACTATATATCTCCCACAAGATAAATTATCTAACCTTTCTTAATAAATATATTATTTTTCTTTTTCAGGCCGTTAGAGTTGAACATTGCGAGCGAGTTCAGTTAATTACAGTTGCAAAAAGAGTTTGCATTGCAAACTGTCGAGAGTGTTTGTTTTTTTTTGGGGTGAATCAACGACCACTGATTGTTGGTGATAATCACAAGTTGCAGGCAAGTTATTATTAATATCATTCATTAGAAAATAGGACTACCTTAAATTTTCATTAAGTTGGACATTTTATATCTCATTGCAGGTGGCACCATATAATACATTTTACTCTCAATTGGGAGAACACATGAGTGA
Organism: Cucumis sativus; assembly: GCF_000004075.3. Classification (NCBI taxonomy): domain Eukaryota; kingdom Viridiplantae; phylum Streptophyta; class Magnoliopsida; order Cucurbitales; family Cucurbitaceae; genus Cucumis; species Cucumis sativus. Next base: position 20,313,192 of record NC_026658.2, read on the forward strand.
AGTTGGGGTTGAGGCAGCTCTGAACAGATGGGATGAACCACTTGCTCTTGGGGTTGTAGATCCACACGATTCACTATCTCATCCTGCGGGTGTTTCTGATGTACAAACTGAAACTGCAACATGTCTGGATCCTGACCAGTTCACAAATTTTTTGGTAGGCCTTCAACTTTTTTAAGGAGAAAATGTTATGGGGGCAATATTTTTATTTAATGTTTCATGCAATTGCTGGAGTTCTTTTGGTCTGTTTATTTATAACGTGATATAATTAAGTCAAGTGGTGTGGTGGATTTTTCATGGATACTTCCATGTGAGAAAAAAAAACATGAGGTTGTTTCAACTTTCAAGGGTGTGCGACTCTTGCTGTGAGGAGTTATAGGATCAAGTCAGACTGCTTTTCTGCTATGCAAATTTATACCAATTGGGATATCCACTTGGCTAGTTGGGGGGATACATCACCATTTTGTTATATCACCTTTTTTAATTATTGAATTCGTTTACTTCCTATCAAGTAATAAATAAATATTAATAGATAAATGACACAAGACAGATCTTGTTTTTACCTTATGATGCACCCTACTAGAGTTGGTAAATTAAGATTCAAAATTCTATGATTCTGGCACTGCAGTTTCTTATTGCTGTGTCTTCTGTTGCAGATTCCGAACTGGGTTTCTGGTGAATTTCCTGGAGATACTGACTGCAATCCATTCCCATTGCCAGATGCTTATTTGGCATCTCTTGAGAGGAATGTATGACCAACGAACCTTGCTGATTAGATTTAAGCATGCAATGTGTGCATGTTTATCAAACACTTTCATTCAGCTTTTGAATGCCTTTATTTGAACCCATTTTAGATTTTGTTGGTTTCAATTACTTACCTCATATAGTGGACTGACTATTTTCTTTACCCTCAGAAAAAGACTTTGGGGGAAGTAAAGCAAATACTAAGAGAAACCCCACTTGAAGAGAACCGCAAACGAGAATTATCTTCTGCCCTACATGTATACTTCAAAGATTGGTTATATGGTAATGATCTTTTCTTTTCTTTGCATGTATTTTATGTATACATAAAAGTTGTCCTGGCACAGGTCGCGCCAAGCTTTAGATTAATATACATAGAAGTTATGACTGATGCAAGTCCATTTCTTATTATTTTCATTTAAAACACTTGTTTTTTTTACTGCAAAGCTGACCTGATAGATGATTGATAACATAGAAAAAAGTATAACATTTCTTGGAAGCAAAATATATTTTTTTATTGATTTTATTGAAAAGCTTACAAAGTAATCCACAAACTGTACAGCGCTTAACTATTCCAACTTGAATTAACCTTAAATATAAACAATTACATACATAATAATTGGATGATCAAAATGTAGAATCTTAAAACATCGCTAGGTCTGTTTGGCTTGAATAGCCTCATGACTAGCCAATGATCTATTCAAATCCTTTAGTTCCCATCTTCTTGTTCATCAACTAGGATAAAATAACAGTAAATTGAACAATTTAAGTGGGGAAGATTTTGTTAGGATTCTTCAACCTGAAACTCAGAAAAACCCAACAATGGCAAAACAAAAGGCAGCACTTGGCTATAGTATATTGCAATGGAACTCCAATGTCCACAAGATAATCAAAAGATGAACTAATAACAAAGGAAATTACAGACCAAATGGAAATAACATCAGCTCCTTCGAGAGGGCTGGAAACTTCTCCCCTAAAAGCTCACAGCAGCTCTTACCAAAATAAAACCTACCTACAGCAATCCTCAAAACATTCTTTAAATATTATCATCTCTCATGGGCCCCTCATCTTTTCCTTCATCTCCATATTCTCTCAAATAGCTGTCTTCTGTGCAAAGTCCCTCTTACCCTTGCGTTTATATGTGTGGATAATTGGAGGTCTAACACTAACACTTGACTTGAAATTCACCTTGTCCTCAAGGGACAAGGTGAAATGTAGGAAACTGTTGGTTCATTTGATAGATCGATTCCCATGTAGCTTCATTGTTCGGCAACCCCTTTTATTTCACCAACCATTCATTAGCTCCCAGTTCACTACTCCACCTATCCCTTAACAAAATCTCGAGTGAGACTTAGGAGTTCAAATTCCTCAGTTAAAGCTGGTAGTATGCACTGCAAATGTTGAGCTTGACCTAACTTGAGTTTCAGTTGGGAAATATGTAAAACATTATCAATAGCTGCTTCTGGAGGAAGTTTCAACCCATATGCCACTTCTACTTCCTCTATCATTCGATAGGGTCCATAACTTTGGGAGACAACTTTTTACTTTGTTTTTCTTGCTCATGAACGTTGTCGATATGACCTCAATCTTAAATACACTTCCTCCCCCACTTTAAATTTTTTCTCCCCCACTTTAAATTTTAAGCCCCTCCGATGTAGATCTGCTTGTTTTTTCTTTCTACCTAGTGCTATTGTAGAGTTCTCTCTCACAGAGCCTTTTCTTTCTGCAACTGTAACACTATTTTTAGTTATTTCCTTTCACCATATGATACTACCAATGAAGGTGGAGGTCTACCGAAAACAAATTGGAATGGAGTGATCTTTACCGAGGCATGGAAAGTTGTATTGTACCACAATTATGCCCGTGGTGTTCATCTATGCAACTTGGTCGTTCATTGCAGAAGCATTGAAGATAAGTTTCCACACATTTGTTGACCCGCCTGGTTTGATTGTTAGCTTGGGGGTGGAAAGCCGTGCTTCGTTTCAAAACCGTACCTTGAAAAAAAGTTCCTTCTAGGAGTTGCTTAGAAATATCTTATCTTTATATGTAATAATGAATTTTGGAATCCCATGCTTGCTCCCTACCTTATCAATAAAGATCTTGGCTACTTGCTTGGCTGTGAAGAGATTTTGAGAGTGATGAAATGTGTAAATTTACTCAAACGGTCCACCACAACCATGATAACATCTACTCCCCTTACCTTTGGAAGTACTTCAATGAAATCCATGGTCTAGTCTTCTTGTATCAACTCTGACAATGGGAGAAGTTGTAGTAGACTTGTCGGGGATAAGGATTCAGTCTTATTTTGTTGGCAAATATCACATTGTTCCACATGTTTCTTTATATCAGACTTCATTCCCACCAATACAATTCCCCATTCATCCTCTTGTACGTCCTCAGAAAGCTCGAATGTTCGCTCAAAATTGATTTGTGAAAAGTGTGTGGTAATACTGGGTTTACCCTTGCAAAGAAAATGATTATTTGCCCATTGATTGTTGGGTTTCCGTTCGGATATTTTTTCATGGTGTTGTAATTCTTCATCTGCCTCCACTTCCTTTAAAACAACCTCCATATCGACTATCCCTGGTGCAGTCAATACTGACAACTTCATTGGGCGATCAACTCTCAACAATGCATTTGATGCCTTATTTTGTAGGTATGGTACAATGTCTCGAAGTCATACCATAGTAATTTGGTCAACCACCTCTGAAATTGGATTGTACCTCTCTGTTTGATTAAGAATTTCAACGTCTTCTGATTTGATATTATTGGAGAACTTAAGAGTCTCACATTGGAAAAACCAAGGGGACTTATACTCCATATAAGGTAGATGGGCTACTCCTCACATTGCCAATTGGTTTTGAGATGGAACCCCATACTATCAAATTTAACAGATATAATTGTGAATTTCCTCCCTGACAAGTATGCCTCCACTTTTTAACTGCTAATACCATTGCGATTAACTCCTCGTATATTGATTTAGGCAGCTCTTGCATAGCCAACGTTTGACTGAAATAAGCTATACAACGAGAATTTTGAGTTAAAGTCGCCACTCCCAATCCCACTCCTGACGCATCAGTCTCAATAATGAATGGTAGGGAAAAATCTGGAAGGGCACTGACACGGACACCATAACTTGCTTCAATTGTTGGAGCTTTTGTAGCTTCCTCACTTCACCTAAAGGCATTCTTTTGTAAAAGTTTGGTGAGGTGCTAGAATGTTTCCATGCCTTTTTACAAAATGTCTACAATAGCCAATCAAGCCTAGGAATCCTTGAAGATCTGACACATCCTTTGGCTGAGGCCAATTTACCATAGCTTGGACCTTCTCCCCATCAACCTTTACTCCTTGGCTAGAGGTTCAATGGCTCAAGTACTATATCCTTGAGTACCCTATCACACATTTCTTTCGAATAGGAGACAATTTATTATCCCTTAGGATCCCAAACACCACTCTTAGGTGCCTCTTGTGTTCCCTAATGTCTGTGCTATCACCAAGATATTGTCAAAACACACTAGTGCAAACCGTCTCAAGAAAGGCCAAAATACTTGATTCATTAGGGATTGGAAAGTAGTGGGGGTGTTGGTTAACCTAAATGACACAAGGAACTCATGGTCTCCTTCGTGCATTCGGAAAGTTGTCTTCTCGTTGTCCTTCTCCCTCATTCTCATCTGGCTTGAACGCGAGTCTTATTTAGGAAATACTACTGCCCCATGTAATTCATCGAGTAACTCCTCAATCAATGGGATTGGAAACTTGTCAACTATGGTTACTTGATTTAACTTGCGGTAATCTACACAAAATTCCCATCCCACATCTTTTTTCTTCACTAAGAGTAACAGACTTGAATATGGGCTCGACTCGGCCAAATGATTCTAGCTTGTAACATCTTCATGACCAACTTTTCAATTTCTTCCTTTTAGATGTATTCCATATTCATATGGCCTTATGTTAATGGGTTTTTGTCCCTTCATGGTAAGAACGCACAAATCCACGACTCTCTTCTGTTGTGTAAGTCTTTTGGAGTATAAAATATTTCCTTATTTTCAACAAGAATTTGATCATGGACAAATCTTCCTCACCCTCTTTTTCTTCGATATCTTCTTCAGGCCAAGGTGTCTCATCAATCTCTACATTTTGGACTTCTACGAGGAATCCTTGATCATTTGCCTCCCATGTTTTTATAATAGTTTTCAACGAACATTCAAATTTAGTTAATGATGAATACCCCCTGTTACCTACTACAATTATGAACTTCATTGTCATAGGGGTCCAATGAACTCCCATAAATCCCATAGTGCACAACCATTGCATGCCAAGAATGACGTCCATCTTCCCTAGTTCGATGGCCAAAAAGTCAGCAATGACCGTCGGTTTCGTTAAATTAACTTCAACCCTTCGTCCATCTTCCCTCGACCCTCACGTGCGGTTCCATCCCGAATGGTGACCCTTAAATTTGATTCCTTGGAAATTGTAAGTTTCAACTCATCTGCTAACCTCTGGTGAATGAAGTTGAGTTGCCCCACTATTGATCAATATAATAACTTCCTTGCCCTTAACCACGTCACAAATGCATCCGTTAAGACACTTTCGGCCATCTTTGGCAATAGTGCTTAGTAATTCAAAAATTTCTTCACAACCCGTGTAGGACCCCGTCTTGTTTGAAGCGTATGAGCCTTGTTCCCAAAAATTTTTCTCCATACGAAAATGTTCTAACATCCTACTCTTCAAGTCTTTCCACGACGAGATCTTTCGGTTATTGCTCGGCCTAAACCAGTTAACTTTGTCCTGAGCGAAACTGACCGCAGCAACCTGTACCTTCTTTTTTTCGGCTAGATCGTTGATCTCAAAAAAAAATGCTCCGCTCAATAAACCCACAACTTGGGATTTTCTTCAGTGAAAATAGGCATTTCCAACTTCTTATGTTCATTCTTGTCTAAAGCTCCCATTCATACCCTTGTTGAGGTATCCATCTCTTCCATTTTCCCTTTTACTTTAAGTCCCGAACTGTTCAAAGTACACGACTCTTCCCTTTGTTGGCTCATGTTGCTTTCCTTCATGTCTTCAGCTATTCTCTCCACCACTTTCTTTAAATCAAGCACTATTTCCTTCAGTCCCAGAATCTCCTTCTCCATTGTTTCCACCCTTTCTTCTAGCTGTTTTTGTGCCATCAATCGTGTTCTTGTCACCGGGTTTTATGGCTCTGATACCAATTTGTTAGGATTCTTCTACTTAAAACTTAGAAAAACAGAGGCAGCTGTCTGCTATAGTATAGTATATTGTAATGAAGCTCCATTTTCACGAGATAATCAAAAGATGAACTAATAACAAAGAAAATTAGACAAAATGTAAATAACACCAGCTCCTTCGAGAAGGCTGGAAACTTATCCTCTAAAAGCTTACAGCTGCTTTTACCAAAATAAAACTTACCCACAGCAATCCCCAAAACACTCCTTAAATACCTCTCACGTGGGTCCCTCATCATTTTATCCATCTTGATCTAGGTTCTGAATTTCATTCTACTCAGAGGTATGTCCCTACAGTTGGGATGTTGACATGTGTGGATTCTTCTTTGACATGCTAACTGCAATATTTTTGTTCCTTCTCTCGCTCTAGTCTTGAACCAATAATATCCTTATTTCCTTATTCTAGCTCATGGTGCTATGTAGATCAAAAGCATACCCCCTTACATTTTACACTGTAACTCAGCATGCATTTAACAACCTTTTGAATGAGGACTCACTTAAGAGCTACTGTTGACTTTCATTCTGTGGTATCACTCCAGTACCTTGTTCTAGACATTCTTTAGGTTGTAACTATTTTGTTGATGTGGAAGAGAGGTTTGCCCAATAACATTTGCCCATCCTCAGCCTGTACTCTTGGAAGAATATTCAGTCTTTGTTACGCTCCGATCTTCTGCCAATTGGTTGATTTCCATTACAGCACTCAGTCTCATAAGCTCAAACATTCTTAATTTCACTCCGGTCTTCATCTTCATCGCTTTAATGAAAATTATCTTTAATACAAAGTCAGAAGCTTTAGTAAGGAGGCTGCTGAGTTTTGTTTCACGTTGCTCTCATGATGAAGTGCAAAATTACTGGAGTGGCCTCTTGCTTAGATTTAATTGAATAATCAATGTCAGCTAGAAATTGCCCAACAAATGCAATTGCCACCTCCTTTCTACCCATAAAAAGTCTTGCTAGAGCTTCCCTGATCGTGCACAAACCTGCTGGAGAGATTGTTAATTGTTAATTGACAAAGCATTGACTTGATCAAACCATCCATTGGGTTGCTGCCATTGCATAATGGACTAGTGATAGCTTTATCCCATAAACCAGCCTCCATCTTCTAGTCTTCTTAGCTTGTCATAGCTTTTATACTTTTGGATTTGTTTCCACTTAGATTTTGCATATCAGTGGAGGATTGGTAGTACCAAGTAATATAATTCTATCAGCATGAGTTCTATTGATTTCATCCAATTATCTGCGTGGAAGTAGAAGGGATAAAAGTTAGTGAAAATTGAGCAGGGAGAGGACGAGTTTCTCAAACTCCTGAGGTAGTCATTTGAGGCATTGGATAAAGGAGATATGACTAGACTAGCTAGATTACTAGGGCTACAGACGCTTATCAATCCAAGGTTCTCTTGTAGTGTTGAATGGCTTATATTTTAACCTTTAATAGGTTATGCAGGTTTTGTTAGTGCTACATGATATCGACATATAGTTGAAAGCCTAATTTTGGTTTCTTTTTGTTCCTGCAGCTTCAGGAAACATCCGTCAGCTTTACTGCTTGCAAGGTGACTAATTGAATTGGGACTGAAAAAGGTGGGTTTTACAGTCAAATATATGATGGTGGTAAAAGCAGGGTTCCTTCTTTTTTTTTAATGGTTTCTTTATTCAATTGTCAACTAGTTGTTTCCGCCAATTCCTTTTTGGTACTCTACTTGCTCTAAGTAGTTGAGAGCTAAACGCTCTGCACGTCGTGGTGGGATCAGGGAAAGAAAAAGGAAAAGAAAAAAAAAGATCATTTGCTAATCTCTCAATTGTAATTTTTATGGGGAAAAAGAAACGAATAATGTCTCTGTAATATTTTAATTTATCCCATGCTTCCTTTCTTCCCTCCAGCTTTTCCCTTATTGATTTTTAAGCTAACAGTTGAGTTTTGGTTGTGGTTTGAGTCTTTAGTTTTCGTTTTCCTCCCAAAATTCAATGGTATTGAGTTGTAAAATGTAGGCTCTGATGAAGCTGAGAATTTAATTGAAAGCATGCGTGGTTGTCTGTAAAATATAATATGTATTATTGTAATTGAGTTCCGTTGTCAGTGTTCTTATTATTCCAACCAAAGCTACAGTTTCTATTTTCAACATCATTCAGTATCCCTATTTATTCTTTTGGATAAGTTTACAATCCACTTTTTGTTCTCTGCCACTGAAAAAGAAAACAATACAAACGGCCCCGATCTATGGAAATTTGATAATCTTCAGACTATATTAGACAATTATAAATCTAGATGTTCTAGGGTGATTGTCTCTCTTCATTTTCTTTGCTTCAACCACTATATTTATTGAAGACCGAATTTTTTTCCTCTTACTATGAGGATAGGGATTGAGCCCCAGCTTCTAGGGTAGAGTATTATGGTGAGTTAAGCTTATGATATGATGCATACATTTTATTTATACCTCATTTGTCTTTTTTTTTTTTTTTTAATATAATATAATTTTCAAACCAAGTATAATGGTTTGGTTCACGAAACCTTCTAAATTACCAATGAGTTAGGAACATATGTAAAGGATAAGATAACTCATATTTTTACGTTGTCAGTTACAATTTGAAAATTGCTTTATAATTCGACAATGTGATGCTAAATTTTTTTTATTGGTGGAGTTGGACAACTGCAATTTATTATCATGCAAATCATCAAGACTTGAAGCACTCGACATGGGCGTGAGAAATACACTCGAGGCTTAGACATGGGCTCATGATGTTGTGGTATGTCGATGGTGGCGAGGGGTTAGTGTGAAACAAGGCATGTGGGTAGTTTACACGTGTTAAGAGGTTAACTGACTTGGTGCGTAGGAGGTGCATATGAGATTGCTAAGAAATGTACTCATGAAGGTGAACAAGGCATGTGGCACAATAGGTTAGTGAAGCACCTACGTGTGCATCTCACAAGAGAATCATAAGCATTTCATGAAAGTGAACAAGACGTGGCACAATAGGTTAGTGAAGCACCTTAATGCAAATCTCACTAAAAAGTTATATAGTCGAACACCAACCATTCAAAGAAGAGGGGTGTTGGGTGTCCCAGTCGCAAATTTTCAAATTTGGGATGTTGCCCATCCCAAATTTGAAAATTACCGATAAATCAACCAATCAAAATTTGATAATTGCAGACAGGTTTGCAGTACGATGGACTTTACGTTTTTTAAAAAATGTTTTATAAAACGTGAGAGAGAAATTCATTGAAAACATCGTTAAAGAAAACATGGAAGACTGTCAATTGCAAATAAAAACTTTGATTGTAAAGAGTGAGAAAATACTTGGTTGGGGATTCAACTACTATACCTCCTCTACTTAACATTTTAGCTTAGCTTTCAGCTCACTACTCCACCTAACTTTTAACAAAATCTTGAACCAGACTTAGGAGTTCAAACACCTCACTTAAAGCTGGTAGTATGCAGTGCAAATGTTGAGCTTGACCTAACTTAAGTTTCAGTTGAAAAATATGTAAAACATTATCGACAACTGCTTCTGGAGAAAGTTTCAACCCATATGCCACTTCTCCTACTTTCTCTATCATCTGATAGCGTTGTTAATCCAGTTAGATGACTCAACATCTACATTTGGAGGGTCCTAAATCCATGAATAGGTATTTTATTCCTTTGAGAACTATTAACCATATTCAATCTTAATATGATTCTAGTACAGAGATTTGTTGTCAATCTAAACACACACATCAGCAACACTTGGACATACAAAAGCACTAGTTCGTCAGAAGAGATTCTTCTAACTTGTTTCTAACTTGTCAAACTATTCTTTTAAAAAATAACAGACTGATATTACAAAGAAAAACATTCTCCCCTAAATTAAAGATATCAACAGAATGGATCTTGACTATTGCAAATTAACTTAGATGAAAAGGTTTTCAACTTTGACTGCTGCGAAACATTGAAGGCGAGATCAACACATTGTATGCCGATTGCTGGTGATTCTTATAGAGCAACGAATACAGAGAACATCGCTGCCTTTTTAGCTTTAAGCCTTTGTCTTTTTATTTTGCACACCTTAATCAGAGAAGAGGATGCTCTTTTAAATACACATTGGTAACAAAATTACAAAAGGTAAGGATAATTAAATAAGGAAACAAATAGATAAAATAACATGATATTATAATATTTTTGCAATCGGCGGTACAAGATTTGTCAAAACAAAATACTTTCTAAATATGTCTTTTTGCTACCTGGAAAACCACGATAATAAACAGAAAAACAAGCTTGACGCCACTAAAACAACAAACTCCCCCTTGGGACGAGCTTCCTTCATTTGATCACCCATGCCCAAGAAAAAGCAAAAAGTGATTACTCCCCCTACATGTTGGAGCAGAATTAAGAAGCACAAGTGGAGGATGATCCATCTAACAAGTGGTGCAAGGCTTGTAGACAGGTAAGAACTGCATTTCGACGAATGGCAGAGCAGAAATGACGTCAGTATGGCATTGAATGTCAATGCTCAGGGATCTGTTTTCATTGGCTAACAGCTGAATCAGATGAGAGGCAGAATCGAGTGGGAGATGCAAACCAGCAGAAAGAACATTTATACTGGAGGCAGTAGCAGATGAACCAAAATTTTGGAGGGTGAAAGAATTGAGGAAGGTCTGGAACATGAGTCCTCCTCTGGAATAACTTGTAGTTGAGTTTAAATAGCTTTGGGGAGGGGCCAACATCTTCTGTTATTGAAAGAACATCCGAATGTTGAGAGAGTAGGAAGCCACACAGGAGCCATGGAAAGCAGATATGGATATTAATCTCAAAAGTATCAACATGAGGCAGAATGTGTTGAAAGATAAGTTTGCCCACATCATTTTGGGAACCAGAACCAATTTGATAAATGAGGTGGGTCAAACTGGTGGAAATTTTTGATTGGTGAGAAGTTGGGTGCCAGTTAGCTTTTCCAATGCGATTAAGAATATCATACTTATTACTAAGTTTCGTGACTGGAAATTGTCCATTAGACGACCAACTCTTCGTAGAAAATTCTAGAGCAAGTTGCTCCCCAGAGGGTGTGGTTACTAAGTGATGAACTGGTATGGATACTTTTAGAAAGTCATTTAGAAGGACAGGGGGCACATTAAAACATTTTCCTCGAATATGCACTTTATGATAGTCATGAGTGTCAAGATCATTAAGGTCAGTTGGTAAGTTGACAATAAACTCACGAATGAGGTGATGATAGAAAGTACCAACGTATGAGACAATTGGAAGGAGTCCTACAGAGCGAATTAGATTCATGACAGCAACACAAAAGTGATGTTGATAAGAGATTTCACATTCATCAGCGATGCATCGTTGGACCACATATTTCCATTTAAGAACACCGTCTTCAGAGTGAAAGGATATACCATCGAGGGGATCAACATGGATGTTCGGTAGGAGCTTGCGACGATCAGACTTGATAGTAACCACTTTTTGACCGTGAGAGGGAAAACAAGTCTGGAATTTAGAGGAACCGAACTTGGAGGTCGGAGCTGGTTCAACAGTGTGATGGGTGGGATTATTAGTGATCGGAGAAGGATCAAGGATGGTGGTAGAGGGCTCAGTTGGAGGAGTGGATTCAGAGGCAGTGGTAGGAGAGGAAGACTGCTGATGAATCTCAGTGAAGGGTCCTGCCTGATCTTGAGCAAACGTTGTAAAGAGATCATCAATGATATTGTTAGTAGTTTTGTGAGGAGAGGACACAAAACCCATACTAAGTTTTCTCAAATTGATTTACACTTTTAATTTATTTTTAGATTATTTATCTTTTCTTAATTTATTTTTAATTATTCAATCGACCCCCTTCTTCTGTTACCTCCGGTTGAAACTAATGTGCTAGAGAAATTAACGTGCTCCTTGAGTTCGACTAGGACTTGCCACTACGACTAGCTTGCTCTGATGTGTAATTTGGTTAAAATATTTGATCTAGATTTAGGTGACATCAGGAGTGGAATGCAATAGATGACATGGAAGTGGATGAGTGTGAATGATGTTAAATTAACTTTAACTTAGTCCAAACATAAAAATAAGCAACATAAAAGTTTATATATAAAGTGATGTGAACTGAAAAGGTTCACAGTTTATTTGAATCGAGATACATATCTCATATTTTAACTTCAATTTAAGGCGAGCAATTTCTCAAGACTTTTGTTGTATATATATTCACCTTTTGTGATATAAATGCTAAGATTAGAATACATAATTTTTATCTGAGTAAATGTAAATGACATTATTATGTTTCAACATTTATTTGAGGGAAGCAACCTCCCGGTAGCCAAATGCTACACACTCGCATTTTCTGATATGCTGTGATAAGGTTCAAACTGTAGAACTGGTTTTATTTATAAAATCATTCATTCGCTTGTTTAATAAGGTCTTTTGACTGAGAGAATCTTTAACAGTTTGTGTGATATCAGAAAATAAAAGTAAATTCTTGCTTTACTTTTGCATTTTACAATTCTAAGAAACTTTCAATAGATTTCGCGTGGATCGACATTCGATCTTACAACTTTCACTACCGGCCTTTTGTAGAAATAATTGTTTATAAGTTGAAGTTTTGTAAATTTCTTTTGATTAGTGGTCTTAGAATTAACGACATCTATCATGCTCATCACACTAATCGATATTGTTAGCAAAATCAAGACTGTGTACTTTGTCATCTTTTTGTTACTATTATTTTTTCAATTTGAATCCATAAAAAAACTCACTTAATTTTGTTTAGATATAGTTTCAAGGATTATTATTTTTTTAGCTTATTCAATAAAAGGTGCGTTTGAAATAAATTTTCAAATGTTTTAACTTTAAAAAATAAGTCATTTATTAAAAATTGGAGTGTTTACAACATCAACCACAAACCATGTTGGTAGCAACGCAAATATTCAAATATCTGTGAAGTCATAATCACAACAAAACATTCTATGTGTTGTATGTAGATAACATTAATTATGAGAAAAGCGCATTCATGTGGGGCAAATAACTTTGGATATTAGAACGTTTTTATTTTATAACATTATTTGGAATATATGTGTCCAAAACGATGAATAATAGAGAGAAACACCTGAAAAATCAATTTTCAGGACAATTATAGAAGCAATAACAAGCATACTTGGTAAACGTAGGATCAGTAGATATGCATTTAGATGTGCCACCATGGTGTAGCTGACTACATTTTTGCCCACATTCATGTTGTATGCACCCGCCAACATACAATCTATCTTGACATTTCAAAGCTGAGGTTCCTTGAGGTACCAAAATCATTGAAACTGCACGATCACAAGAGTAAATACAATAATCAACCATTATGCATGTCAATGAATATATCTTCATAATAACTTACTCATTTAAAAAATATATAATTCAATTCATATGTAGAAGAGAACCTGCAAAGATAACTGCAATGATGGCGACACGAGAAGAAGAAAGGTTTGCCATCTTTTTGGTGCAAGTGCAAGCCTGATTTTGTTGAGTGAATTGCAAAAACATGGAGGTTTGATATGGTTTAAATACAAATGTACGTAGGATCAGAATATGAATTAATTCATTAAGATTCCATCATGACTAAACTTGAAGTTGTTTACTAAAAATGAAAAACAAAAAAACAAATAGAATTTCCATTATTAACAGATATGGTTTTATTTGAAACAAAAAAAAAAGGGTAGTTAGCTGTGGTTGGTTCATGCTAATTCATTTTACCATATATTATCTCTCCATTTATGTTACCAAATATTACCTCTCCATTTATGTTAGTAAATTGTTATATCCTTTATCCTATTTTATTTGACTAAAATAAGAATGGGAACTAGAAAAGATACGGTTCAAATTGTTATCATGTAACATATTTTAATATCCCTTTTGTTATAACGATAATTCTACCTTTCTGGTTAATCAATGACCCATAACCTTTTTATTACTACTGTAGCATGAGAGGTTTACGTTTCTTGAGGTTGTTGTGGCATTTAAAATAACTGATGACAACTTTGCATTTTTTAGAAAATTCATGCATGAAAGGAACTAAAATAGTGGTAAATTTTATTTTTAAAGTAGAAAACTAGTTACGTATTGGGTAAATTAATACTAAATTGTAGGAGTGCAACCAAAATCCAACAAACCGAAAAACATAACCAATCTCTCGGTGCTAATCGTCTCACGTTAGTTGTTCACCAAAGTTTAAGATAACGTTCTTAACAAACGAGCACTCATTCGAAAAGAGTTCGAATCAAAGAAAAACCTTTTTCTTAAAGAAAATGAAAAATATGGAAAACCGAGAAAAAATATATCTCTTAATTTTCTTTAAATGATAAAGAAAATTCGTAAGAAAATTCAAATAAATACTTTTAGATCTATAATAAATTTTAAATCTGTCACCTTCAAATGATTTGAAAATATTATACTTACGAAGATTTAATGATTACAAGATTTGTATCGATGAAAACAATTATTAATTAGATTTCTAACATTTACAACAAAGTCACAACAATAGAAGAAATCAATGTAATGTAAAGTCATTGTCCAACAATCCCCCGAGTGACTGACATTTGAATGAAAACATTAATAAACAATTTCTCTTATAAAAAAAAGTATAAAATTAAACATCAATATCTTTCAATTTGAATTGATGCATAATAAAGTAGGACAACAATCTAAAAAAATAAAGTAAGTTATCTTTTGAACTTTCAATTGTTATGTTTCAGACCCCTACAACACGTTTCATGTCTGGTGTTTTTCTAGATTATGTGGTACAATTGTAAATCACGTGCTATTTAAGGTCATGCACACATAAACTTTAGGTCACTATGAAAGCTCTAGAAAGAAAGACCTTAAACTCTTTCATGGAAGGCAGTCACACTTTCACATTTATGTTTATGGCTTTATAAAGTTTATTGCAATAGGCACTCAAACACTAAGCTAGGAAGACTTTGCATTTAGTCCACACTATGATCAACTTCGTCAAGTTTTTAGGGACAAACCACTAAAAAGGTGAGCTATGAAGATTTTACATTTATCCATAAAGTCCATAACCATACCACCCAAAGAAAGAGTTATGGAATTTTAAAGGTTTTAGTTCTCCGTCAAGTCAATATATTAGGACTATCCAAATAAAGCTATAAATGGCAACATTTTCATATAAACACGAAAAACTACTCAGCAATGAACTTAAGTGAATCAATAAATAAAATTGGATGTGAAACTAGAAAACAACGCAAAGTGATATTAAATGAAAATAAATTAAAAAGACAAACTGCTAATCCTTAAATTTTGTTAAGGATCCCGTACATATTTAAAATATCAATCAATCTCCTATATTACAAATTATTATCCAACAAATTTACCATCTACAAACAAATTAATCAACATACCATAATCAACCAATAACTAGGTACTCTTTTCTTAGCTTGAGTTTGTAGTATCTCCCTTTAATCCATGCATTTGTGAGATTTGAATTGAGTTTAATACCTTGATAGTTTAAATTTTGTCTTTAATTATCACTTCGTCGTATAAAGTATAAGAGAAACAATGTTGTTCATGGTTTAAGAACAAATAAAATAAGGATTTAATTAAACACATTTTAAAATCATTTTGATTTTAATTAGAAAACATGATTTCATAAGAAGAACCACTCACCGTCACACTAACTAGTTGCTATCCACAAGCTCCCTTGCACTTTCCAACTGAGTTCAAGCTTGTTTAGGATCTCCGAAAAACTTTGGAAGTTCTCTCTATTTTTTCTGAAGTAGCTCATGGTAAAAATAGCTTTCAAAGGATCAAAATTTACCTATTTATAAACTTTTTCAGTGAAGTTTCCTATGTCAAAATGATTACTTCTGTCGAGGGTGGGAATTGGTCCAATGTTAGGATGCCATGTGTCTCTGCCATTTCCTTATTATGGATTTTGATTTGGATTGGATATTGAGGTCAAATCAATTGCCAACTTTCTTATGTGAAAATGATATCTCTAGTTCTCGATGACGTAGGCTCAAAACACATCAATGCTCTCCGTGAAGTCACTCTTCAGTACTGTATAGTAGTTCTTATCGCATAGGTCGCTTCGTCGTATAAAGTCTTTTCGCATGCGGCAGGTTGCGATTAGGGCTTCATAGTGTTACACTCTCTCTTGGATCACCTACTTTTGATCCAATAGACAATGTGAAGTGAACAGATATAGCTCCTCTTTTGAACGACACTGACTGACTCTTAACTACTAACCTTTAACAAAAACACAAACAGAAGCCAATGATATAACCGATAGGCAAAGCTACAACGCAACCCATTCATTAACAAACTTAAACATATGTTTTATAGACAATTAGCAAAATGCGTAATTACATGAAAATAGACTTCCTCTCCAACCAATTACTCTCAGTTTAAGTAACTTGGTCTAGTTTTTTACCATTTAAAGCTCTAGATTTTAGGCATGGACTAGTTTCACGCTCATTTCAACAAAAACCCAAACTCTTTTGGTTAAGATTTAGTTTACTTTTTTTCATTGTTTGCTCTCAAACCTCTTTTGCAATCAATATTTTTGAACTAGTTGTTATTTCACTCAGTATATAGCTGGCGCATCAATACTTCTCATTAAATGCAAGAGTGACAATTACTTGAGATTGTTGCAAATTCAACTTAATATAATTATTTACTAAATGGTTTAGCATTTTGTTATTGAAGTTCATAAATTCAATTTTGAAGAAGCCTTAAAGTTAATTACATGGTGTTGAGCTTGAAGATTACACTGGGATGTTGTTGTTGATGGATATGGTACTATGTTTATTTTACTAATAGCAGTTTAGATGTTTCGCCATGCCTTCTATACTGTCCATTTGTGGTATACTCGACAATGAGTTGTGTTTACTGTTGGTGTATTGTTAGAGCCATTTTATTATTTATATTCTTAGTTTTGGTTAAAGAATTTATATTCTTAGTGGTAATTAATTAAAGAATTTATATTCTTAGTTTTTGGTTAAAGCATTGTCCGTTAGATTGATGGTATGGGAGGGGGAAGATATTGCTGAAAGCATATTTTCCATTTTCTTAAATTGAGTGTGTGTGAGTGTGGATACTTATATATTGGCTTTAGTAAATGGAATGGGGGAGAGGGTGTATATTGCCCAAACTGCATTTTTGTATTTTGTTAGTTTGGATTTGTGATCTTGAAATATTAAAGAGGAGAAAACTTTAGGTTTAATTCCATTATGCTTGATATTATTGTTTACAATCCTCAATTATATAGTAAAGAAGAGATGAAAAACTCATATCCTCTACTCACACACAAAAGATCAAACTCTCATGACAAATCTATTCTAGAAAATGTTGAGAGATATCAAATAAGTTAATGGGTGTCCTTATATAATCGGCTTGAATACAAACTAGAGATAACCGTGAGAATGACAACATTTAGTATAACAAACTAAAAAGTAGCAAATCTGAAAAATATTAAGAATTTTGGTCGTCAAAAATATTTTTTATCTTAATAAAAAATATTAAGATAAAAAATAGCAAATCGTATCGATCGTCGCCTCCGGATCGTCTTAACCGTCGATTATCAATCGTGAGTGATCAATCATCTTGATCGTTGGTGCCCTACAACTTTGAATGTCACTGTCGTCGAGTGAACATCATGATCGACGGTGACAAATCATTATCGTTAATTATTGATTGTCGTGCTTGTTAACAAACAGTCGTAGTGATGCCAATGACCAATAACCATGACCCTTGGCGACCGATTGTCATGCATGATGGTTAGCAACCATCCAATTGTCTTAAACATTGGTGATCGTTGATGTTCTTCACCATTGATCGATGACTGTCTTAAATATTCTAATGTTTTAAAATATTAGAATGTTTTAAATATGTATGGTATCCTTAACAAAATTTATGGATTGAGAGTTTGTCTTTTTAATTTATTTTCATTTAATATCACTCAGAATGTTGTGCGTTGTTTTCTAGTTTCACATCCAATTTTATTTATTGGTTCACTTGAGTTCATTGCTAAGTAGTTTTTTGTGTTTATATGAAAATGTTGCCACATATTCACTTCTCATTTTTGCTTAGTTCACTCTTAGGGCAACACAACCACGTGTTCTTAACATTGTATTACCTCAGTTGCCGAGGTCTTTTACTATGTCCAGAAAGTTGTACTTCACCCAACAGATCCACTTTTTGATCAAGAAACTTAGACTCTAAGCCTAGGTGTGTACGGTCATTGATTGATATATTTTGTTCAGATTAGACATAGAGCTAGGTAGAACAATTTCTTCGAATGGTAGAATTGTTTGGGATGTTGTAAGTACATAGTGACCAACTATATCTATATTGAACAGTATGCAATGACCAACTAATATGGACTTAAAAATATATGCAATAATTATATGGACTTCAAAACAAGTTAGTTCTTTGTTGGAGAATTTGGGTTGATTCAATTGTTCAATAATTAAATATGGATTTCAAAACAGGTGCAGTAATTATATGAGTTTTTTAAATTGTACCACTTTTCATTCGAAAAAAGAAAGACTTAAAATGCAAAAAACCTGTTAAGAATTAAATATTCTTGACAAATTATATATACAAATAAGGGCTAAGTTAGATTGAAAACCTAATTTTCATGCGACTAATTAAACATTCGTCAAGTTCAATATTGTAGGTCAAAATGCGGCTAATTTTTTAAGTATTGTCTTTCGATAAAGACAAAAAATTCACTAGAGAAAGTGGACTTTGAGTTGTTGGGCCTTAGTGTTGCATGGACATTCAATTTTGCAAGAAAATTTTCTTATAAATAGGGCAAGAAAATTTTCTTATAAATAGGGCTTTGAACTCATCTGATTGGGTTACTTTTCAAGTTGGGTTCTTTCAAGAGATAAAATCTTTTTTTCTTTCTAAATTTATAGAAGAAAGAAAAAAGAATTTTCGAAAGCCAAGTTTTCTTTAATTTCCATCCTTTTCTTTCTCCCGGTTCTTTCATCCAACAGGTCCTACAATCTGGTTTTGAGTATGGAGGATAGTAGGTCAACCTTAATAGTTGTTCGAAAAAATCGAAGCTCTGATTGTAAGTATTCTCAAAACCCTAATTTCAATTTGTTTTTCAGTTTAGAGTTTACTCGTTAATTAACGCAATTAGGATTGAATTTCGATTCAGTTTATGTCGTGCACGTCTAATTTCTATCATTTTTTCAAGATTATTTAATACATGATCGTTTAGATTTGAATCTTGATCGTTTAAATTTAGATAACCAAATGTAAATGATTTTTTTTTCAAGATTTTTTAATACATGATCGCTTAGATTAGATTTTGCTATTTTTGGTATATAATCTTTTAGATTTGACTACCCAATTATATCCCAAACAATTATTTTCAAGATCTTCTATATTTGACACACGATCCTCAACAAAACCAAATAACAATTTGAAAAAAAATTAAAATGGATCTTTTGTATTTGGTGCATCATATTGAAGAGAAAAAGAAAGCCCCATAGAAAACGAAAGTAAAAAAAAGAAAAGCCATATTATTAATTAGGAAGTAAAAGTGATACATTTCAAAGGTTTCATTGTAGCAACTTGTAGATGTGAGAGGGAAAAAGTAGTAGTAGTAGTGGTAGTGTCTTGTAGTGGTGATTTAATTTCTTCTCCCTTTCTAAACCTTGCATATATGTCATCTTTGTAAAAATTTCTTGTCCTAAGCACCAAAATAACCGAAACCAAACTACCAAAAACACAAGCCCCTATGATTATTATAAAACTAACCCTATAACACCTCACTCCTTTACACACATTTCTCATCACATTCCTTTGCCTTTCCCCCTCTCTATCATAAATCCTACCCGCCAATCTAACATTGAAAATGTAAGACCCAACTGGGCTTGACACTGATCCCACATTGTACAACGTCGAATAATGTTTCAATCCAAAGAGATCAGATATGATTGTGGCCGTTAATGGAAGTTGCGCTCCCAAGCAGAATCCAGTGATGATGGATGCAAAATAAAGAGAGTTTGGTACTCCAAACGCAATCATAATGTGGCCAATGCAAGATAGTAGTATTACAAATGTGAGCATCAACGGCCGAGGGAGTCGGTACTTGATCAAAAGAAATTCAGATACGTAACCTGCCATTACACGTCCTAGGAAGTTCCAAATGCTCATTAGTGACACGAAACTCGAAATGCTACGTGTTGGATAGTCTAACGAAGCACCTATTTGTGCAACGTTGTCAACCACCGTCAGTGCTCCGCCAACACCGCACGTCGTCACCACAAATAGAATTGCCATATCCACACTCAAAATCGCTTGCAAGATGGTGTGGTCGTCTCCGAGCATTGGTCGCCCCGTGAAGATGTTTTTGTACCAGTTACTACTCCTTGACATCGTTGTTAGCTGTGGTGACGGTGATTGTACTAGTATTGACGTTATTGGAGGTGGGTGATTGTGGAGGGTGAGTTCTTGGTTTACGACGACGGCAAGCGGGAGGAGGAGAAAGAGAACGATGGGAGAAGCAACAGCAATGTAGTCAGTTTTAGAGAAGTGAGTTTTAGTTTGAGGGATAATAATGGCAAGAAGAGAAGCAGCAAGGGCGAGGGATATGTAAAGAAGGTTATAGAATGGTTTGAGGTCATTTCTTTGGTTGTTGTTGGAGTTTATAAGTCGAATGAATGGAAGGGAAGCTAATGAAATGGCTGATGGGAGCCAAGCAATCATCAAAATAAGGCCTTCTGGGTTGTCCTCTCCATACATGGCATGGTAAAGTTGTGTCATTATTGCACCACTTAAACCTATGTACCTGTATTTAACGATAAAATTACAAATTTTGTTTCTTAGTTTTAAAATTCACATTGGTGTTTAAAATTTTGAAACTATAAAATAGCTAACTCTTTAGACTCTCAATTTTATGGCAGTAAACCCAAGACTTTAATGTGTTTGATGGACAAATTTTAATTGTAACTATATGGTACATATATAAACTTTTAAAAGGTGTCAAATCAGTCTTTTAAGCTTTTATTTATTTATTTTGTTTATGATAGAACTTTTGATATATAACAAATTTTTAAAAGCTCCATATGCTCTATATAACACAATTTAAAATTTGGATGTAATAATTAACCTATTCAACCTCCATTCAAATATATCTATTTGATTAGATACAAAATTAAAAATTTAATATTGAATGCATACAAAATTAACAATTTATTTTTAATTCAACAAAAATAAACCTCTATAACTTCAAAATTCAACGGATACAAAATCGATTTTGCTGAAACTAAACATAAATATAAAAGAAAACAATAATTGCAAGATATTAGAATAAGATATATGATCCTCTCTTAAAAACACACACACAAAATGATGTTGGAAAGAAAAAGATGGGAAAGAAAAATTATGATAAGTTCATGAGTGTTGAGTATTATACCCTTTGAGAAGGCCAAGAAGACAACCACGATGAAGAGGAAAGTTGCGAAGACAAGTAACCAAAGCCGCCGTATTACCAAAAGACAATGAGTTAGCAGCAACGCTCATGTAAACACACATCAACCTCAACCCCGGCGCAGCGGTACGGCCAGAAACCGCCAACCATAACATGAAGTAACCGAAGAAGTTAAGGATGGCGCCAACCGAGAGAACCAGCCACGGTGGTGCCACCTCGTAAAGGAGGCCGGAAACCACCCCAAGATTGGCACCCAAGTCCTTAAAAAAACTGATCAAATTAAGAGTCGATTGATCATAGCCAAAAACAGATTTGATGTGGTTGGAGTAGAGGCCGAACATGTAGCCTGATCCGTTCATTGCCATGATTATTAGTGATGCAAATAACATTAACCACCGTCCGGTTAAAAGCTTGTGCAAGAAACCAGTCACTGCCGCCAACGCCTCCTCTGCCATTGTTTATGATTTTAGTGCACTTAGTTGATATTGAATGTGTACACACATGGAGGATCGTCTCTTATATATAGAGCGATGTTTTGACTATAATAAACATTTGCTTAGTTCAATCTAAATTTTCATTTATTTATTATAGTATAGTATATATGTAGCTAGTAAGATCTAAATAATTGCAAATACGATTGTATCTTTTTTTTTCCCTAAAAGAATGGAAAATTTTCATTTTTTTTCAAGCGTCTAGTGAGGATAAAAAACCTCTGACCTCGTTGAGGTAAAAAAATCGTGTCAATTCTTGAGCTAGTGTTTGTGTAAGTTGCCTTGTAGAAGTAGTACGTTGAGAAGCCTTAATGCCTAGACATAATGGGTTTAGATAGAACGCGTGTTTTCTTGTCTTGTATCTCGCCTAGTGTATTAGTATATTGACGGGTCAGAACACCTTCTATAGTCAGATCATGTAGTGGTCAAATTTCCTACCAATCAACTCGTGTACTGGTCAAATTGCCTATAATCAGGTTGCCTGTTGGTCAAATTGCCTATAGTCAAATTGCCTATAATCACGAACTCATTTGCACATCCTAAAAGAAATTATAACAAAATCATGTACACAATCTAAAAAAAATTCTTCTAAAGCTTTTGGAAACTATGTGCAACTTCGCAAAATTGTTTTCATTTGTATGTTTCTTACACGATTTGTTTCAAGGAGCCCTTCAAAATTTTACATAGGTAAATTATGCTAGACCTATAGTCAAAGTTATATGTGATTAGGTTAGCCAATTTCTTTTTTAACAATTTCGTGAAGTTTCTTTCCAACAGGATGTTGATATAGACTTTCTTATGGATGAACGAACACAAATTTGCATCCATACTATATGCGTTCATAACATCCCCACGTTAATTACGGCTAATGTTGGAGTTGTTACAAAATGGCATAAAGAGGATACCCCATATACGGCATGACACTTGGCATAGGATTAGGCGGTTAGCTTATTTTCGTATGATTCATGTGTCAGACCTAGTGTGTTGGGAAAGTACGAGAATGGACCGAAGATGTTTCGCCATTATGTGCCATATACTTAGGACTATCGCTGGACTAATGTTGACGAAAGTCGACGATGTTGAGGAGTTGGTGGCGATGTTCCTCCACATATTTGCTACATGACGAAAAAATTCGTGTGATTCAAAGAGAATTCATGTGGTCGGGTGAGACAATTTCACATCATTTCAACATGGTGTTGTGGTTTATTATTCGTATTTCTTTCTCCAACTACATAATTCAACCCATCGAACGTACGATCTGGTCATTATGTTGGGATATATGTATCCAAACTCGTAGATTGTAAATATAATCCATTGACAGTTGTTAATAAAATTTTATTATTGTAATAATTGTTATTGATTATATTATTAGTTTTGTCTTAATAACCCAAATCCAATAAACTCACATCCTAAGTTGTTTCATAAGTAGTGTACAATATGTAGAGACATAGAGGGGCCAATGTTCGAAATCAACTTAAAGGGTCTTTAGTATAGGGATAAGGTTGGGTACCTTATCTTGGTAACACTATGGATACTTCTCACTTTGTATTTGATAAAAACGCAATGATCCAACGTGTTCACGTAGTTGAAATGTGAGTGAGGATATCATATGCAATGAGTTTGCATAAGACCGAACCGTGAAATAGTAACCACTAGATGTAACCTTGTTAACTCGTAAGATTTCTATTTCATTAAGATGACCTAGGTAACTTAGTCTTAATCCTAAGTGTATTATGTACGAGTGAGAGTAGCTAGATCTCCGACTCAATAAGCTTATCATTTTGGAGATAAGACCGAGTTGGGAGCTTGGAACATAATTACACAAGATGAAATTTACTCTTTTCCTACTTTAGGGTAAGTAGCGAGATCCATGATTAAACTAATTTGTTAGCATGCTTCTATTTGGCAAGTTTTCCTACTACGACACTTAACTCTATTGAAGTGCAACAACAGGTTCATATTAATTGAACATCATAGCGGTTTACATAGAAGACGAAATTTATCATTTAGAGGACACCACAATAAAAACACTAAAATCATGAATGTGGAATAATTATTTTAATTCAAAGTCAACTATTTACGATATGTTTGGAAGTGATTTTAAAATGACTAGAATTTCTTTTATGACTTTTAAAATAACTCGAAAAATGCTTTGAAATTATGTAAAATCAGTTGCCGTAATAGGAAGATGCGTGTGACAAAAATTGTTCCTCTAATAGTTCAAAATTGATACCAAACGTGGAGTTAATTTTATAAGCTACGTTTAAAAGAAAACATTGATGGTCAAAGTGAGGTAGTTGATTGATATTTTGCTAAATATTCTATTATGATAATTAAAATGCAAGAGGGAGAAAAGTAATTGTGATTAAGTTTGACGCAATTACTTGGACTTTTTATAATCAATGGATACAGTGTTTCTTTTCTTTTGTCCGATCGATAAACGTTGAAGAAAGAGACGACATGTCGGCCGGCAATAAAAACAAATGTGATATTATTTGTTTAACCTTCCACCACTTGTCCTTTCAAAATGCATAAATACTCGTCGTATTAGACATTACTCGTTATCTCTCTCTTGTTTTTTCTTCTTAATTTTGTCTATCACTCAATTTTCCTTATGGGTATATAAACAATAAATATGATAATATACGTTCAAGATTTTGATAGTTAACTTTAACTTTCTATGATATTAAAGACTTGAGTGAAATAATCAATATATAAAGGACAAAATAGAAAAGTTAAGAATCAGAGACTAAATTATATATTTGAGCAAACTTTAATAATTTAGATATAAGTTAAAGCTTGAAAGCCATTTCATTTGATGGTTTTAAAATGCTATAATAGATACAACATTATTTTATTGTACACTCGAGGGTTATTCTCATCATATATATATCGTCATAAGTTAAGTAGGGTGTGACATTTTTAAATGAATTTTTGATACATGTATTTCCTCAAAGTTGTTTAGAGTTGATGGTGTGATTATCTATTTATATGTTGATGATATATTTATCTTAGGTACAAACTTATATGTAATTACGAATACAAAGTTATTTCTATCCTCACAATTTGAAATGAAGCTTTAAGTGAGATTGATTTACTACTTATTGTTAAGATAAGGAAAACTTAAAAATAGATTGTCATCTATGTCAATTACACTATGTTGAAAAATTGTTAAGTATATTTGATTATTTTGATAAGTATATATGATTATTTTGACTACACTTGAGTAGTGAGAAGACTTCATGATGTTAGTATAAGTCTTAAAGAAAACTTGGAAAGATAATATTTTTCACAAATATAAATGTGCAGAGATTATATGAAGCACTATGTTTTCTAATACATTATATTAGAGTTAATATTACATATATTGTGAGTAGATTGAGTACCCACGTAATCTTGGTGAAAATCATTGGATTGTTTTTCATAGTTTATGAAGATTTCTTAAAAGTACATTATCTGTATTTGCATAAGACAATAACGTAATAAGCTCCAGTAGTAGACTGGGTGGAAGAGCTATCTCATGAAAATAAACAAACAGTTGGTGTTAGTTTATAGGTTGAGCTAGTAGGGCAACAAGAGGCACATATGTTTATAGCTGGAGTTGTAAAAAAATATAATGCCTGAGAAGAACTATAATCAAGTTTAATTTATAAACGTGTAAAAATTAGTTTAGGGTAGTAAAGTTGTTAAGTAGAGTATTTTGTTAATTGCTCTTGAAGGATTGGAAGAGACAAATGTTAAGCAGATTATGTAAATTATGTGAACATATGATGCGATGTAATGGGCAATGAAAATGATTAGCAATCATAAGAATTAATAACTTAATTATCTTCTAATCAAGGAATGCCAAAGAGATACTCTCATAAAGCTACAACAGAAGGACCTGAACCCAACTACAAATACCGCACTCGTGTTGATTGAACGCTTCAATGCAAAACTTCCTTTTAATAAAAACTAGACAAAATCGGGGACTTAATCATACTCCAGACTTGCGTAACTCAGCAGCCCCGTGCGCAAAATGGCATCTCTCACCAAAAGTACAAGAACCTTTCGCAAAATTATCACATAGCTTTGTTTTATAGTTGCTACCTGTTGGTGCAGGACCTCCTCCCATCCCGCCAGATGCTTTACCCGGTCCTGCCATCGAAACTGTGATAATTAGCTCTCTCACCATTGCACTTGCTTCATTGATTTGCTCAAAAGTGCCCTCCAGTTCGATGTTCCTCAGATTCGGATCCGATTCATGGTCCCTGATGGAGAGTTTCGCACCCGTTTGACGACAAATCTGTTTGGAGTTGATCCCACCCTTGCCAATGATCGCTCCAGCAAGGGAGGCATCTATACTGATCTTTGCAGTAGCTGAAGCGCCAAAGCTTGCAGCAGGACCCGGCGGTGGCAGGTCCATTCGACCACCCATACGACCAACCATATGTACTCCTCCACCTCCACCTCCACCTCCTCCCATAGCACGAGGATTATCATGAGATGGAGGATTAGGCCTCCCGAGTTCCCACTCTCCATGAGCAAAATTGCATTTATCACCAAACTTGCAGCCTTCAGCAGTGTTGTACTTGTTGCACATGCGAGTTTTGACTTGGGATGGAGCAGAGGGCCCGCCATTAGTAACAGAAGGTGGGGCAGCTATATTTCTAGATGGTTGAGCACCAACAGGAGCAAGATTCATCATTTGGGCTACAACATTATAACCACCAGGAACGTAGTGCAAGAAGTGGCAGCTTTCACCAAATGGGCAACCAGCAGTACTGAAATCCAAGATGATAAAATAACACATTGGTAAAGATCAAAGCAGGATCCCACAGAAATTCATAAATCTAAAGACTGCCACTCATTAGACAGTACAAACAATACACAAGAGAAATCCAATTTCACATGAAATCGCATGCATATCTTTTGCCATAAGGTAATATCATCTTTTCCTCTTGCTAAAAGCCCAAATACTTCAAGAAGTTGTATATTATTGAGAAGTGGCATCAAACAAATGCATATTGCAAATCTATGATATTCAGGGTTGTGTTGAAATACAACTTTCTTCCATGTCAAGAAAGAAACTTTTAGAACGAAACAAACAAAAAGAAATCCACTATATTGAAAAAGAAACTATAAACAGCCTTTTTGTAAGAAATAGCCCCACTAGAAATGAATTAGCAAATAGATCATAACCCTAAACCTCCTGGAATATCTTATTTATTTTTTAAAATTTTTCTAAACAAGAAATGCAACTTTTTATTGATGAATGAATAGAGATTAATGCTTAAAAGATACCAAATCCACTAAGAATGAAATAAAAATAAATAAATAAATAGAGAATTACAAAGAAAAAGACAATATTTCAGCTAAGACAAAAACTTGTCAAGAGAAATCAACAAATGACATAGAAAGATAACACGATGAAAGAAACCCTCTTGGGACTCTACAGAATGGAAATAATATTCGAGCTTCCCCCAAAAGACCACTTTTTGTCTTTGGCACTTTACTTGGCAATCTTTAGCAATCAACATCCTCTTCCATCAGACCCTAACTTCTTGTTAATGCTAAAGACCCCATCCTCTTTTACTGTCAGAACAATGCCTCCCCACAACGTGTTACCAAAATCTTTTCTTTATAAGATCAAATCATTTTTAAGAATTAAACAGGGGATAGGATAGAAGAACAAAAAAAAAATGATGATGGTGATAGTGATGATGACGACAATATTAATTTTTGTTTTAAAAATTAAATTTAAAAACCCACCACGACCAACATTTAAATTGTACAGTTCACTCTTTCTCATTCAAAGAAGCAAGATTTTACTTTTAGAAACAGCTTCCAATCAGTCCCAACAAAAGACTGTTTAAGTGACTATTCTACAAAATATTTTAGAAGTTATTCTAAAAATTTTATAGAACTATTTTCTATTCTTTTCCATTTTTAGGAACAGCTTCCATCAGTTCCAACGAAGGGCTGTTTAAAGTGACTATTCTACAAAATATTTTAGTTGTTTTCTAAAAACATATTGTAAAACTGTTTAAGTGACAGGGGGAAAAGGAAGACAAGTCATCTCTTTTCAGATAAGAGATATATAGATGAAATTAAGGCTCCAAACTGCATTATAAAGATAAATGCAACAATGGACTTCAGCTAATAAAATAGAACTGGACCAAACGAAAATACTAATAAACTAAAAGTAAAAAAAGATGATGAAACTAAGTTTGAATCAACCAGAATGAGATCATATTTCTTCTGTAGAGCAAAATATGCTGAAAACTGAGAAAGAGAGCCTCCGAGTTTTGTAATAATTGAGAAAATTTCTAAAACTCTAAAACTCACTAATAAGTTCAGTTTTAAAATTTTATTCCCTTGGTTGAAGGCTTAGAGTAATAGTTTATACCTGTGTTCCCAGTTTTCAGAAGCACAATCACTCAGCTTTAATTTGAAACTCGTGATCAATTAAATTCTTACAGCAAGTTTAGATCGTTAGGGAAAGATAATATACAGTTCAAGTACTTATTTAGGTAGGTAAGATATGAACCTGAAAAACTTGGTGCATGGCTTCGATTTGCTCCCTACAGTTGATAAGGACTCCAATTCTGTTGCAAAACATTAATTGTTCTTTCTCAGTTATAATTTGTTAAGATTTTTACTCTAACACTTTAATACATCTTTACATTTAAATTATTTAGGCAACTAACACATTACTAAATAATTTGTAGCTTTCTGTTAATGTAGGGTAACATTCTTAATATATGAATTGGGTAACGTCCACTGTTTCAGTTGGATTTCAAGGTCACCTAAAATTGTAATAAATACAAAATGACCCAACATCAAATAAAAGGGGACAGGGAGGGGAAACCCCACCTAAAACTGAATCTTATCAATGGTAGATAAAATATTTTAACCCTCCATTCTAAGCCTTCTATATAGTCCAAATGACTAACCTAAGGATATAATAAACTTATAGCCAAAATTTTTTTTGAACTTTTGTCTTGATCCTAAGGGTATCTTGATTGTTGACCATATATAAAGATGATATAAAAAATTTTAGAATACGGTAGCAAACGAACTGTTCTTAAAGTCATAATTCTTGAACTGCGACCTTGCTTGAACAAGATCTATTCTATGGGTTATACAACTGTGTCCTTGAGTTCTAAGTCACAATTCTTCAAACTTTCCTTTCCATATTCAACTCATATCTCCTAAGATGCATATATAACTCAAAAATGCTGGTAGGCTAAGTTACTCATCTAATGACATGGTTATTGAGGACCATTCTAGTAAGAAACAGACCAGTCAAAACAGTGAGTCAGCAACATGTGGCAGGCAACATGGATTCTCCCAGCCAAATCTGGGTATTCCATTCTATAGAAGCTTCACGGTTTCCAGTCTGTTATGCTTTACTCAATAGGATGTTGGCACGTATATAGTTTTCTGTGATAATACTCTTCATTCTTTATTCATGTAATTACTCTCTTTGTTTATCAATTAAACCGACCTCTCCTTTGTATTTCATTAGAGAAAATACAAGTTGCAATATAGTGAAAGAGAAAAAAATTCTTCTCCAAGTTATTTCTTCTTCTCTGGAACTTAAGTTGGTATCAGAGCCTCAAATGGCTCATTCAAGTCGATCTACCTTTAGCTCTATTGCTGCACCCAGTGCATATCTGGTCCTCCTCCTCAGAACTAACTTTTGAATCAAATTACGGTTATCAAGATGGATAGAATTTCCACTGTGGCAAATCTTGTTTGGCATATTTTAGGCAGCTACCATTGGGAAGGTCATCTGACCGGAGAAAAACCATGTGTAGGACCATTACTAGAGTTGTGAATCGAGAAAGCACTCCAGGTGAGGGCTCCTTTGCATCGGTTGGTGTTCTAACTGAGAAGATTCCAAACCCAGAATATGAAGCCTGGGTTGCTCTTGATCAATTAATTTTGGGTTGGATATACAACTCAATCACCCAAGCGATTGCAATACAGGTAATGGAATGGGTTTTCAAACTTCTAAAAATTTATGGGCTGCTGTACAAGTGCTCTTTGGAATGCAATATAGTTCTGAAATTGACTATCTCAAATGTCTTTTTTATACTTCTCGCAAAGAATAGTAAAAAATGAATGAGTATTTTACACGAATGAAAAAGTATTTTGATGGTTTGGCCCTCGCCAGTAGCCCTGTTTTAGTCAGCAATCTTGTTTCTCAGGTTCTTGCAGGGCTTGATGAAGTGTATATCCAGTAGGTATATCAGTCCAAGGTAAATATGACATTTCATGGACTGATATGCAGTCTGATTTGCTTGCCTATGAAGCTCGGCTGGAGTATCAACTCAGGTTGAAATCTGGTTTGTCTAATCTCTCTTTCTATTAATAGTAATGCTGCATCTGTTACTATGGTACAAAGTGGATCCCATTCAAGTGGAGGATCATATCAGAATCGACAAAATCAAAACAAATGTTCAAAAATTCAAACCCATCCTTTAGAGAACAGGGCCGTGGTCGTGGGCGTTGCAACAATGCGTCTACCAGACATCCAACATGCCAAGTGTATGGAGAACTTAAGTCATACAGCAGGAGTCTGTTTCTTCCACTTTAACAAGGAGATTAATAATCCAAAGCAAACTCATTACAGAGTTGAGTCGAATTATACTCCAAACCAAGGTCAATACACTAATCCTACTGCCCTAGTTGCAAACTCTTCTGTTGCTAATCCTGAAGTTGTGGCAAATCTGAACTGGTATGCTGACAGTGGTGCATTGAATCACATTACAGCCTATCAAAACTCCTTGAATTCCCCAGTTGACTATGCAGGTAATGAGCGAATTATTGTTGGTAATGGTCCACAACTGCCTATATCTCGATTAGGGACATCGAATCTTGTTTTTAAGAATGACTATCTGAAACTAAATGATGTTTTATGTGTTCCTACAATTGCCAAGAATCTTTTTAGTGTACCTAAACTTGCTCGTGATAATAATGTTCATGTTGAGTTTCACCCTGAATTTTGTGTGGTTAAGGACCAAGTTTCGGGGGAGATTCTGCTGAAAGTAGTTCCTTAGAGATGGACTGTATCAGTTGGAATAACCAAGCCAGTACATAAATAATCACCAAGAACCTGGTTTACAGATAGCTCCTAGTATGATAACAAGCACGTTGATGAATGGTGACCAGTACTTCTAAGTCACAAAAATCCTAGAGTGTTAAAAGCCACATGTTATCTCTTACTAACTGGCTTGAAAGTAATAGCCAAGAATAAGAGATAAAACAACATACAACTGAATGCCCCCAAATGGTGAATAAGGACTTCAGTAGAACATAAAATAAAAGAAAGGAGAGATTGAACTGATAGGAATTCTGTTAACGATAATTTCAAGTTCGCAACAAATAGAAAATTTGAGACAAAGCAAGCATTAGAAATGCTAGCTACTAGTCCAAGGAGTAGAATACTTGCATCAAGACAAGAGGTATACGGCAGGGTATCTTCCTCCCCGATTCTTTGTTTTTCATCAACAATCCCAACAGACTACTGGAAAAATTAGTCAAGTATTAATGGTTGATCGTGAGCCCAATGGGACACTTTGTTAAAGAATGACAATGAAGACCAAAAACCCTAAAATGGTCCCAAAAATCATGACCAACAGATATAGTTCTAAAATTTGTCCAATTACTCACTTTCCTATTTCACCACTAGTGATAACAGACCTTTCCCTTAGTCGCATAACCTACAAATAATAACCACCTTGAACTACTGGAAGCAGATCCACTTGCTAAGGGAGTATTTCCAGTCATCTCTAGTTTAAACAAAGAAAAATAAACAATAAAGATAAAATTGGATAAACGCAATTATAAGGGTAAACCACAAGCACGAACACATGGAGCCAGTAATTCTCGTAATCCAACTCAACAATCCATAGAAACAAATGCAAGATGATCCACTAAGACAGTAAAAGCGACAATTCTAACTACAGAAAAGAAAAGAAAAGAAAAGGATAATAAACAGAAACCAGCAATCATATCTCCCCCTACATTGAACAAAACAAAGCAATGACCAAGCACATAATTTGTCTCTCCTCCCTCCTATAAGCAACCATACAAAGCATGGACTAAAAGCTTTTTGTTTTTAATAAAAAAAAATTAAAATATAGAAAAACGAACCTTGCTTATGCTTCTTAAATGAACCATTAGAATTGAAGGCAGCTTCGGGCCTCCCTCGCTTGCGCATATCCATTGAAGAGAAGCACAGATCGAGATCGAGAAAAGTAAATCGACAAGAGAAAAGCAAGGAGTGAACAAACGGTTGCAGAGATTAGAGAAACGAAGGAAGTGAAAAGAAAAAATTGAAAAGAAGAAGAAGAAGAAGAAGAAGAAGAAGAAGAAGAAGAAGAAGAAGAAGAAGTAGAAGAAGAAAGAAGTGGAAAAAACCCTAACCCTAGTGTCGGAGGGGGTTATGGTGGAGAACGGGATATTGAGGTTTTTAAAAAAGCTATGGAGAAAAATTAGAGAGATTGGGAATTGGCGGAGAACGGTGAAGCCCGGAGGATATTAATAAAATATGAAATAAATTTTTATATTAAAATCTCAAAATAATTGTGGGCGGATTTTGAAATTATTGTTTCAAATTGCCTAATTCTTGCCGTTGGGTTCCGCTCCCTATAAGCTTACTCCAAATTTTCATTTCTTTCCTCTTACTTTTGCCCGCCAAACCCAAATGTCATTTTGCTTTTCTTTTTCTTTTTTTCTTTTCCTTCTTTTATTTAAATTTTGAGGAAGTTACTTAAGTTTTATTCATGTTTTCAAAAATAAAAATAAAAAAATTAATTTTTGTAAATATAACACCCACCAAATATTTACGACTAAATATTTACGACAAACTCAAAATTGTCATTTTTTATATTTTAAGTTTGTCATTACTTTTCATTCTTTCTTTCCTTCCTCTCTTATTTTCATTTAATTCCAAATATAAAATATGGTTGATTATTGGATAACCAAATCTAAAGATAAAAAAATAGTCAGATCTATATCATCATACAAATAATCTTAAACTTGGATAGCCAAATTTAAACGATCGTGTATCAAATATAAACGAAAATTTAAACAATCATGTACAAAAAAAATCCTTTAAAAAAATCGTTGAGATTTGACTTTCCAGATTTGATCGAACGATCAAATCTAAACGATGGTCTACCAAAAAATTTTGAAAAAAATTATTTAGATTTGGCTACTCAAGTTTAAATGATCGTATACAAAAAAATAGTCAAATCTGCAAAGAATCTTGAAAAAAATCTAAATCCAAATCTAAACGTACGTCAAATCTAAACGATCATTTACCAAATATATTACGGACATTTGGTGCCAATTAAATAATGGGGCATTTTTTATATTTTCATCTTGAGACATCTCACCAAGGCATTGTATACCCGAGATCGAATAAATTAAAGGCAAACTTTCATTTCAAGTCATCTCAATGCAACTAAGGCTCGGGATTCAGTAATTAAAGGAAGAATTCTTTCATCTCGGTGCAACTAAGGCCCTAAATCGTGTATCATGATCTACACGATCGTTTAAATTTGAAAGTCACCTTTAAAAAAAAATAATATAACTCTACAACCCAACTCAACAAATATTTTAATTTAAGTGTTGGGTTGCTTTGGGTTGGTAATACAATTTAGGTAATTCGGGTTACCAACCCAAAAATATGGGTTTTGTTAAGATTGTCCTCCAACCCATTTACACCCCTACCTAAAATAATGGAAAATAAGTCCATTTAATTCCTTTTGATCATGAAAATACCACAAATTAACTTAGAAATTCCAAAAACTACAAAAATCATCCATTGACATAGGTTGGAGTGCAGGCATGGATAGTAGGGGGTTAGTTGTGCTTGGAGGGCTTGCCTAATCTTGCTGCATGTTAACCTCACGTACGGCGTGTGTCGCACGCTCAATTGATCGCTTGCCTAACACCTCACATGCATGTGTCCCATAAGCCCAGGGTTGTCGTGTGCCTTGTGTGTTGGTGGAGAAAGAGGTTAGTGGTGTGCTAAGCGACCTATGCTGGGCACATGGCCAAGGGTTTTGTGTCACGACCTGCATGCGAAGGCAAGCAAGAAAATGAAAGGTAGGTAACAAAGTTTGAGATGAACGAACGAACTCTCTATGTGATCTCTAAAAAAGAAAGAAAAAATTATCTCCTACTTTATTACCAAAATTCAATTGGTTCTTACAAGTCAAACCTCTCTTACTTAGAGAATAAGAAAGGTTCAATTGCTAGTAACTTCACAACTGACGTTTTGTAGATTCAAACTCAACAACGGAAGTAAGTTTCAATTTCTTCGTAATTCTATAATTTTTATGTCAAGCATGCTTAACCAATAATTATTTTCTAGCAAGTATGAATGTATTGGTATTTCTAAAAATCTCAAATTAATTTAAGAAAAAGTTCTATAAAAATTTTCCTATCCTTTCGCTTTTTAAATGTCATCTGCTGTCATCTAAGATAACTTTTCTTATGTTATTTTCCCTACACTAACATCCTCCGAGGAATCTGACATTCCTTGTCTCAAATAATGATCTCAAAGTGGAATCATAAAACTTGAAGCTCTATATTGTTTAGAATACCTAGCAAATAGTAGCTAATGGTTCTTGAGTCCAATTTTCTTTCGTTAGGCCTATAAGACCTAGCCTCAACTAACAACCCCAAACGTACAGGTGCCCAATACTAGGTTTCTTCCATGTCCATAACTCATAAAGTGTTTTAGCTATCAACGTACTAGTATCAAGGATATATGCTACAAGTCTTTAGTACGTCACACTAGAGAGATAAGGTTTTTCCTTGATACATTCCACACAAACTTGAAAGTTACTTAAATCAAAGGTATCCATAATTTCATCTAACACAGGTCTCTAAATTCTCTGTCTAGAGATGCAACTTAAATAATTATGTGACACACAAGAATTTCATCTCATTTAATTTATGCTTTATACCACATAAATAATAAGCAAAGGAATCAAGTATATATCCATAAAACTCTCCAATTATAATTTAAAAAGAAAAAAAAGTCCCCCTCTAATAGAGAAAGCAGAGGAGGCTGCTACAATGGAGTAGTTTTACCATGTCAAATGCCCGAAGAAACGAGAAAGCAATTGAGATTTGGGGCAACTATAGATCTATACAAATTTACTTTTTTAATTATATTGTAGTTGGATGATGATCTCACAAAACAATCCACTTTACCTTACAACATTTTAGTGTCAAGAAAACACATAGGTAGGTGACTATTGACGTTTTAACCCTTATCAAACTCTCACCTCTTATTTACCCCAAAGCCAATTCAATATTAGTTTCAAGCAAACTATATTATACAACGATGTAAAAAGAAAATGACCAAAACAGATGAGGTTTACCCAAAAAGGAAAAATATTAGATTTCTAGTATGTCATGAATTGCCACAACATAAATACAAACAGGGCTTGCAATTGCGACAGATCGATCTCTAGGCATATCCTTCCTCTAAGTAAACATATTCAGAAAGCTCAAATTCTGTCTGTTAAATAAATAGTTACAAACTACGACATATACAGAATGTGTTTATCGACATACATTTAGAAACGTAGACATCAATAATATGCTCGCCATGCATAAATAGAAAAACTACCGTAAATACTAAAAATAATTGCCATCACAGACTTGATCATTGATAGAATGAGAGATATAATGCTCTCTTTCTATAGTTATTCCCTATCTGGGCAAGAAGAAAGAGAAGTTATCGTTCTCTCTTTCCCTAGACTTTCTTCCTTTAACACTGAAATTAGGAGAGGTGTCGGGTGTATTCTCTGAGTATGATCTCTTTCCCTAGGCTTTCATCCTCTGCCATAAAAGAATGCCCAACTTTCCAGGATTTGTAAATATTAAGTTAAAAGAAACTTGAATAATGTGCAAAACAATGTTGTGTTACACTCCCCCAAGAAGACCACCAAAACCTGTAAATGGTTAACAAGGTAAAGGTTCATAATAGGAAATAACTGAATTCGGATGGAATGGAAGTTCCGATGGTGTTGTGAGCAACAAACAATTTAGCATGCTAACTTACTTTGTGAAAATGAGACAATTTTCCATAAACTTCACAGCAGATTAGCCCTGAATTCCATGAGTATTGAAAAACTTGTAGAATAGCAGCTATGAAGCAATTGGCTATCGATTGCTATAAAGAGTATGTGAAAATAAAATTTGATCTAATGAGCCGGAGACACCATAGAATCTGAATATATCTCTCTCTTCAAGTTCTCCCAAACTTCCATGCCTCTGGGATGACGATTCACATGATGTCTTAGAAATTCATATTCCGAACATGAAACAATAGTTTTCAATGCCAACATTGGATCGGCTGTACCTTGTTCCTTGAGCCAATTATACATTGAGAACCTAAGAGCGACCAATTTAGTTGAAAAGGCAAGATATTTTGGGAAGCTTATTAGTGATGAAACAGGATACTCCAAATTATTTACAAGAAAATCTATCTTTTCTTCTATTGTATCTTTTCTTAGGTTAATGATTCGTGGACAAACTTTAATCATTTTGTAAACATCCTTCTTATCAATGCCAGCTTCCACAATACAATCAAACCGCTCTTGGAGTATCGCTACTTTACCTCGAAACACCTTTAACGCTTCTTTCATCTCTGTTGAGTTTTCTTCCAGTCCTAATTTCAACAAGAACTGAGTTTTCTGTTGCTTTGATCTCATAACCTCTCCAGAGTCTGGTAATCGTAGAACTCTTTTTCCAATTCGCAAGTTCTTCAATTCTTCTGGATTCTCTAAAAGAAATTGACAGAGCCGTTGCTTCCCAACATTCAAGCTACCAAGCAAGCTTTTAGCCCTTTTCAAAGTATACAATCCCAATAACAAGGGACGAGATCTGAAAAGGTATCCTATCTCTTGCACATCCATGTTTATTTCATTGAAGACCAAAAAGCATTGCCTCATATTTGATACAAACTCACCAACTCGGATTTGAGGAAATTGCAAGAACACGGAACATATCTGGACCATTGAGCATCCCATTTTCAGTAACAACCCAATTAAGGTAAGTGATTTGCTTCCTGAATCCTCCAATAAAAGATCTGGACGTTGGCTGATTAAATCAGCCAACTTCTCCTTACCGCAACCCATCTGTTCAAACCAGAAAAGTAACCCAAGAATTTGCTTCCAATTATAGGAATTACCATCCGTCAGTTGTTCTTCAACCCAGCTTAATTCAAATCCAATGTTCTCCAATTTTTCTAATACCTTGACAAACCGATCATTAACACCACCAATCAATAGATAGGGGTTACAAACAACAATATTAGCGACTTTAGCTTGGCTGAGACCAAGTTTTTCATATGCTTTTAACTTGGATAGCAAAACACCATACTCATACCGAAATATTTGAGTTACCTCCTTATATATCTTCCCTGTCTTATTTCGTTCAACTCCATAGTTAAACAACACATGAAAGTTCTCAAGCAATAAATCATCATCACTCAAGAACATCAAATTGCGTGGAAGAAACGCATTATACTCTGCAGGTTGCAAGCCCACGCTCTCAAAGAAAGGCTCGAACTCATTAATCGGATGATATCGTAAAAATCGAATAATTGACCGACCAATATCACCCTCATGTTCAACTCTTCCTAGAAGCTTTTTAAGAAAGATTGGGGAATTTTTACTCATAATATCAGCATCGAAAAATTGAATCCCTCGAGTAGAATGTAAATACTCCAACATCGCAGCCTGAGCTTCCTTAATAGTGGCCCGAGAAATCCGACGACCGTTTCTACTACGCATATTCAACATTCCTCCAGAATTTTTATGTTCTTCCGTTTGAGGAGCCTTTTTATTTCCATAAAATCTAGGGTTTGAAGCAACAGAGGGAAACCCAAATCGCCAATACAAGACTCTAACAAAGTTAAACTTGCTATCAGCAATAATGGAAGAAGAAAGCATGGAAAGTGCTCTGAGGTTTTGCAAGTACGACATGACAGAAGACACAATGTATGCAGTTCAAGCTACATATAAACCAAAAATTAAAATTTCAAACGGTACCTCTTCGGAAGATTGAGAACTTCAGCTGTGATTGAGATTGAAAAAACTAATGAGATAATACTAATGCTTTGCCATTGAGAATTTGTAGATTGAGAATACGAGAAGGTTTTACAAGTGCTCCGATGCTGCTCTATGAATTTCAGGTTTGTTTCGGGGGCTCATTTACAAAAATAAAATGCCTCTAAAATTTTTTTATAGTACGGGGTAGAAAATAGATGTAAACTTTCAAAATATCCCTACACTACGTATACAAAAAAATATGTTTAAAAAATACCTTATACTTAGATTAAGATAAAAGTTTTAATATAGAAATCCTTCAAATTTTGTTTCAAAAATACTCTCAAATAATTATTTTGATAGGTCATTCGACCCGAGGTAATTTGTTGGGAAATTACCACAAAACAAAAAAAGTCTAAAAACAAAAGGGTTAAGAGACATGATGACTTTTAGTTTTAAACCTAATACGACTCCGTAAATGAATGAAATGACACATTTACCCTTACCATGGAAATTGTTCAAAGTACGATTTTTTTTCTCGACAAATTAGAGGTAAATTAGGGGTATTATCTTTACATGAAAATAATTCATTTTATCCTCCTTGTCCTAAAAAAGAAAAAACTAATTTTCTACCTGCATGACGAGTATTATTCTTTCAATATTATTTTCACAGTATTTGATAGAATGTATAGCATATGTTTTTAACACAATTAATTTAAGATTTTAAATAATGTGATAAACTATTCGTTCTATATCATGATCACATATTCAAATATTAATATTTATTTGCTTATATAACAATATACTTTTCCAATCCAAAAAACTTAACATTAAGATGGATTTGTTACAAAATCGATAATATGAACAATTTTGTAAATAGTGTCATTGAATCATAATCATGGTTGTTTAACTAACTAAACTTTATAATAATCAATAGAATTAAGATTTTCCAAATGTAGAATATGTTGAGCATGAATGATGTTATAAACAATAGGCTTAGGACACACTAAAAAATTTGGTCCTCAATTTTATGACATCAATATGTCTATGAAGCGAATTTGTGCAAGATATATATTGTTACAAAATTAAACACAATAACATCAAATGACATAGTTTCAAATACAATATGCAAAGTGATAAGAGAAACTACTTCAATCACTTTGAGAACTCCTCTTATTTTAGGTGAACCCCCACAACAATAATAAGAATAACCCTGATTAAACAAATAGTTAACAACCCCAAGAAAGCTAAACAAATTTTGACTTGGAAAAGATTGATCAAAGATCGAGAAGAAAGGCGAACTTGTTCCTAACTTTAAGATTTTGAACTCTCCACAATCTAATTGATCGAACTAGATTGAAAGTCCTAAACATGCAGTCTAACACAAGAATACAAAGAAAAACATAAAACTTGAGAGATAACACTCTATAGAAATTTCATTCAAATTCAAGTTGTCTTCCAAAATGTGGAAACTACAACCCTATTTATACTATTTAAAAATGTTATATGAAAGGACACTAGATTTAATTTCATGCCCTTTCAACTACCCTAATAAATGAAAGTACATATTATTATGTAAATACATATTAAAGATGTGAATGGATATAAAATGCATTAAAGATGTCAATGAATCTAGAAATGCATTAAATATTTGAATGAGTCTAAATCTCTAAATTCATTATGACCCTGGGGTGTCCAAGTGACTCTTGAAGTTCCTACTCTTCATTAAAGATTGAAAATCTAGCTTGTAAACAAGCATTTAATCCATCTTAAAGTCTTTTAGCTCTAGCTTTTGTCATTGAGCCTTGAGCTAAAGTGATTGCCTCTTGATTGGTTTGACTTGAAAAGTTCTCCCATGAATTTCCAGCATGTGCTTCATTTTCCTCTTCATTTGAGTTGGTGTGAGCTTGTTGAGTCTCATTTTCTACTTTGTTGTTCAACATCTTATCACAAAGGCTTAAAAAGAAAATAGAAGCTTCAAAATAATCAAAATCTTTGAAATCAAAAGTTTTCTAAACAATTCAAGTTAAGACTAAACAAGTTCGTGATGCTTAGACTACCTCATAAAATCTAACAAAACAAAGATGAGCAGTATAAAGATCTAATTTCAAAAATAACATGTTCATGCTTGGCTTAGATGCAGATACAACTATAGAATATCTGTTGCGAGCATATTGAAGCTTGGTTACATCATCCACAAGAAGCCAAATCCTTTCCCAATCTTATTGAAAAGCTCTACTTGAAAGCATGCACATAAGTAGAGAAATCTCTTCGAATTGCATGCATAAGAGACGACATGGGTCAATCGCCAACTACATGAGAGGGCAAGTAGCAAGGGTGAGGCTAATGGATGTAAGAAGAAGTTTGGTGACAAACTTCACCTTAGCGAGGTAACTTCTAACATTTATATCCCAAAAGGTGAACAAGTGCGAACAATGGGCACCGAGAGGTTTCCATCCTTAAATGGGAAGTCCTATAAGTATTACAAGTCAAGTTTCCTAGATATAATTTGCCTAAGTAAGCTTAGTTAGTTGTATCCTAAAAGGCGAACAAGTGTGGCGTGTAAACACTTCGAGAGAATATCGTCTTAATCATGTGCTAATTATGCAAATATAGCGCATTAAGATTATTGCAACGTCTAATCATTTTAATAGCACGTAGAATTTCCTTCAACAATCATCTGCATACAAGTTAGTTTAAATTATTCTCCCCCAGCTTAATTGACTCTCTATGCATAAGTCTTCAGTTGTAAACAAGTAGTTGTAATTAGCGTTACATTCTTTCAACTCAATTTCCATAAAGCCTAAACGATAAGTGAAATCTAGAACTAACATCTACAAAAATTCCCTGTGTTCGACCCTGGATCACCCAAGTAAACCTATTGTTCACTTGCACTTAGACGAACCGTAGGAAAACTTGTATCAACGAGGACTTGAGTATTATATGATGAAGAGGTGCATAGAGAGCATTTCACAATGATATGATCATGGCCTATAACTTATCACCTACAATGGAAACATACGATACATAAAGTTACAATGAGCGCATTATGCGCGATGACCTGACTCAGTGACGTACTGCGGTTGAATTAAATACAACTAAAACCATTAAGTCCAAGCATGTGAGTGTCTAACAACATACTACAACCAGCTCACAACATCTTTCTGTAATACATGACTAATTTTTTGGGGTAACTCATAAGTCATGATCATAGCATGAGAGATGTTGGCTATGTACCACTTTATCGCGTAATAGCTAAATTCTCGTTGAGTACAAGTTTTCCTATTGCTTGTCCAAGTGCTAGCAAAACAGTAGGTTTACCTGGATGATCTATGCTTGAACAAAGGGAATTGATTCAAGACATTAGTTCTAGAAATTACTTATCATCTAGGCAGTATAAAATAATTAATTAAATAAAGTATAAAAGAATCAGAACATGGATTAAAACTACTTATTTACACCTAGAGAATCTGTAAGGGGGATTAAATGGATGTGAGATGGAATCGCAGACTAACTTGTATACGAGAAAAAAGTGAAGAAAGGTCTACGCATTATTAGGCGATTAAGCCATGCGAGAGGTTTGATGCGATATAACTTGCATAACCAACTCATGATTAAGGTGAGCTTCTCTTGAAATCTTTAGACGTCACACTTGCTCACCTTTCGAGATGCAAATGATTGTGCTTGATTAGGTAAGATATATCTAAAATAATTCACTTATAATACTTATAGAACTTTGCAATTAAGAGCAGCAACCTCTCAGTGCCTAGTGCCCACACATATTCGCCTTTCGAGATACAAATAATGGAAATTGTCTCGCAAAGGAAGAGAAACTCTTCCTTATGTGCGTTAGCCATGTCCTTGCTACTTACTCTCTTGAGTAGTTGGTGACTTACACAGGTCAAACGATGAAAATAGCTCAACTAACGCGATAAGATTGATAAGTGAAGCTTTCTATCAAAGCTTATCAACAACCTAAACTATCGATAACATATTGACTGATGGAAAGTAGAGATATGATGAATTAAAAAGGTATAAACATGTAATATGTATAAAGAAGTAGGCCTTTAGCCATGGTACAATGTGAACAATATAAATATTACACTAGAACAAAATGATGGAAGATAGAAGAATAGAAAAGAAATACTAGTTAGGGGGAATGGAGAGACAAACTTCTTCTCCGTTCAGACTCTAAGTTCTCACTTACAGTGTCATCGGAGAAAAAGACGAAACTATTTACAGCTAGATAAAAGGCTATTCCATTTTGCCCTTCTCTCTAGCCTTTTGCCCATACAGTTGTGTGTTCCTTGATGAAGGAGGAGGCTTTATATAGGTAACTTTTGGATGAGAAACTTCCATTGCTCTGATTCTGCCATGACGAAAGTAGCTTACGGTACGTCACATCAATTCAACTACCATTCTTGTCTTCTAGTGAACCTTCCTCGTGTGATATCGTGGTTCCTTGCTTAGAAGTTGTACTTGCCAGATGGGTTCTTCTCGCGTAACTACTTGGTCTTTTAGCTTTGTCTTCTTGCGAGCACTTCTGAGAT
Source organism: Cucumis sativus (assembly GCF_000004075.3). Classification (NCBI taxonomy): domain Eukaryota; kingdom Viridiplantae; phylum Streptophyta; class Magnoliopsida; order Cucurbitales; family Cucurbitaceae; genus Cucumis; species Cucumis sativus. The sequence goes on from NC_026658.2 coordinate 20,355,695, forward strand.
TCATTGGCTTCTACTTTTGTTTTTTATCCTACATTTAGACATTGCAAACCGCGTAAAATGGGCATAATACTTATGTAAAATATATTTATGAATTTACAATACAGGCCACATGTTTTGACCTTTTTCCTATGCCTTTTGGCCACGTTATTGTATATAAGAGGTTATAATAATGGGTATGTTTACACGTTATCAGGAGGCTATTGATGGCGAAGGAAGAAGGAAATAATCCTTGAGGTAGATGGTGAAAAAAGCCTCCCCTTGCCGCCAAAACCAACTACAAAAGCTTCAACGCGAACAAATAAGTTGAATGAGTCAGTGAGGGAAGATGAAGAAGAAGTTGATGAGGATTATGTCTTTAAGTTTATTTTTCATTACGTATAAGCCAGTGGGGAAAGGATTTGAAGATGTAATTAAGTGCCAGAGTAATCTACGAGATGCACTTGCAGGGTAAAAAAACCACTATGTGAATTGGAACTCAAATGCAACAACGCAAATGCTAACAGTCAGGCACAAATAGATCAACTTAAGGGGGAAGTAATTGAGATCCAGACACAACTTCTAGCCATCAGGGAACAGAATAAAACATTAACTGGTATGATTGAGCAACTCACTGAACGAAATGACACTAAATTTAGGGCTTTAATAAGATATGAACACTTATATTGATGTGCAACGCCACTCCTGTGTCGGAGGTTCCACCAGATGTAATTAGACCCCTTTATGCGACATGACTCTGCGGTTCGCGATACAAGAAATCTTCCTCCACGACTACTGCAACCTTAAATTTTAGGGTGTTTCTATTTTGTATATCTTCTTTTGTACTTTTTACTTTCTACTTATGTAACTTGTATTATTTTGTATTTATGACACTTGCGATACAAGTACAATTTTGGACGTAATTATTGTGCATTTAATCTTTCTTGTCACAATCTTGACTCTCTACGTTTTAGAACTTTAATTTGTCTTTGTGTCTCAATGATAACTTCAGTGAAATAAACCATGTGAAATAAAGTTTTTGTTATCTAGGTGTTTAACTTGTAAGGAAACTTACTTTGGAAACGTTTCTAAAGTTTATTAGGCAAGCAAGTTTGATCTTAAACCACTTTTGTAGGAATTTTCTACGAATAATCTTACCATTCATTTTTAGCAATGGGGATATTGCTATATTCTAAATTTGGGACTGTGCGAGATCCAAACTAAACCTTTTGAAAATTTTGAAAATCTTGTAAGGTGTTTAAATAATAAGACGTTTTAACATAAGTTGAAGCAAAGCCCAAAAGTGTAAAATTTTCAAAATTTCTTTACTCTTTTCTTTAATTGAAATAACAAGTCCAATGTTGCCTCCTCTCATAAAAAATAATTAATAAGCAAATTTTCATAAGTAAAAAGTTTGAGAGTTGAGTAATAAGACGCGATAAGAGTTATAGGTGAAGACAGGAACGAACTCAAAGAGTACCTATGATTTTCCACTCAATGCAAAATGCCAAAGTAAATAAAAAGGCATTCTTTGCCAAAAGGATACAAAACGCTTCTAAAACTTTAGCCATTTCAAAAAATTGAAAATAAGATTTTTGTGGGGAATGAACAAGGATATTTTGAGTATTAACCTTGCCATGTTTTGAACCTAGAAATATTTTCTTAGTGAGAAGTATACGATGAGAGAAGGCTCTAAATAATGAATAAAACTAGCTCACATTTTGAGAAGTCTAGAAACACAAGGAGGAATGTGAGTCTTTGAGGTGGAATTATGCCTGGGGACAAGCAGTAATAGGGAGTGATGTTTGAGGACAATAATTTTCCTAAATTTTTGGGTATGATAACTTGTAGAAATACAAGTTATTATAGCCTTTTAAATAGAATAATGAGACCAAAATGCGTAGTAAATATATCAAAACGTGTACCTTCTTTTGTAAATTCATAAATATTTGAAAATGAACGTTACATAAGTCTCCACGCTTCTTTGACTCTGTTTTTAGTGTCTTAACGTAGGAATAGGAATAAAAGAAGAAACTAGTGAATCACAAAGGAACTCGCACAAAGGCTACGTGAGAAGAACTCGTCTGGCAAGTACACTTTCTAGGCGAGGATCTACGTCATCACGCGAGAAAGGTTCAGTAGAAGATAAGAATGGTAGTTGGAGTTGATGTGACTTGACAAAGCTGCATTCGACGCTGACATGTTCAAAAGAATAGAAGTTTTCTATCGAAAGTTGCCTATAAAAGGACTCAATCCCTACTAGGAAAAGTGGTGCCTAAATTGACCAATCCATAGAGAGTGGTGGAAAGGAGTAGCCTTTCTACCGTCTGTAAAAGTAGTTCATCTTCTTCTCTGGTCAGTTTTTAAGTGAAAGCTTAGCGTCTAAGTAGAGAAGATTCCATCTTCCCTTTCCCTAACTTGTAAAGTCATTTCCCTCTACTTTCCATTTTCACATTTCTCTATAATATATGTCGTTAATAACTGGCTTAAGGCCTACATTATTTAATACATTACATGATTATATCTTTTCAATCCAACATTCCTTTACTATTCATCTGTCTGTGTGTTATTCGAAGTTTATGTTTGTGATAAGTTCTTGGTAAAAAGCTTAGCTTATAAATCTTATCACGTTAGTTAAGCTATAATCATCACTTGGCCAGTGTATATCACCAACTACTCGAGAGAACTTAACAAGTAGCAAGGATATGGCTAACGCATGCAGAGAGGAGTTTGGAGATAAACTCCATCTTGACGAGATAACTTTCTTCACTTGTATCTTGAAAGGAGAACAAGTGTGAGCATTTGGTGTCGAGAGATTGTCACCCTTAACAGAGAAGTTCTATAAGTCTTGAAAGTAAACCCTTTTAGATAGATCTCGCTTGACCCAACTTAATCAATGAGCAGTGAGCATTGATTCATGTTTCTTGGCCAATACTTGAGATAAGCTTGCCAAGATGTATGCTTGGGCTTTTTCATTTGCCTTGACTCAGTGCTCATGTGCTTTTCAAACAATTCGAGTTGCATTAGTAGCTGGGACTTGAGGACACTCCTCAACTAGGACAAATCGCAGGTCATCGATAATTAGCATAGTGTTGATAGTATTTTTTCAAGATGCATAATTATTGCCATTAGGCTTATCAGCAGCCAACATATTCAAAGTAACACTTGTCATTATCAAATTGCTGAAACATACAATTTATTTATACTAGATATACAAGCACTTTTCATACAGAAAACCAATCAATTTAGCAAAAATTTAATATATCCTAAGTGATATCTATCTTTGCAATGATGCTTTAGTGAGGTAGGATAAAAACCTTTGTAGGGTGATTAATTGTCCCTTCACTGAATTGAGACAATCTCCACTAAATATTACACCAGAATAACTCTTATTCCTATAATAATTAGTCATCATTGTTTAGTCAAGAAACGTTAACTTAAAAATTTCTTGTAAGTGTAACCCTTCATTTTAGATTCTAAAGTTCCGCCCCAATAAGTAATTCGTAGGAAAAAGACGATTGGAGCAAAAACTAAAGAAATCCTATTCATTTATGGAGTTTGAGTAAAATCTCATGCAAACACCTTCCGTAGGGGGACACAAGCAAGGGTGCCTAGAGGCCGACTTACTATAAACACTATCTCCATTCACCTTGTTATTGACTTAAGCAAACACCACCTGTAGGGAGACACAATCAAAGATGCCTCGAGGCCGAGCATAAGTCTCACGCTGTGAATATTTAAGGAGAAACGTGAAAAGAAGAATGAAGTATCATATACCCCATTTTATCCCACTTAGTGTTTTACTTAAAAATTAATTAACTTATAAAATAAACGGCTAATTATTTATCTAAGTTCATTGTTAAATTGGCTCAATATAACTCTTATATTAGATAGCTTAACAATATATGGTTATTGTTTATCAAACACTTTGATAAATATAATCATGTATTGCATGCTTATAAAATATTTGACTAATTCATCTTTCAAGTCAGTTCCCAAGTAGGGGTATTCTATTACCGTCACCTTAAGTACCCTAGCCTAGACAGAACCTTCCTTAGACAAAGGTCTCTTATAGACAAATATTTTATTGATATCATTTTAATCCTATTAAAACAATAAAAGATTATTCTTATTTCTAATTTAATTAGAAATTTTATCCATTAAGGTCTAGGTGAATTAATTTTAAACCATTTAAAACTAATTGTGACCTTATGTTAGCATGCAACTCTTTAATATAGATTTTAATTATAAATTCATAAACTTATAACACTTATAAGAAAAGGAAACAATTAAAACCTATAAATATGCATTTCTAATGTCATATAATAAAGATAACAATTATATTCATTAAGTAATGACATGCTCAATGCATTCCCAATTTCATCACACAATATAACAATTTTATTAATGCAATGAAAATAAAAACATCTATCAATCAAACTATATAATACAACAATTTAAAGAGTAGTATGATGCATGAAAATATTAATGATACATGCTATCATATAATATAACAATTATATTAAATATGATGCATGAGCATGCTTAGAAAATCATGCAACTAAAATAAAACACTTATATTTAAGAATGATGCATGATAAATATAATCTTGAGGTAGGATTTTAAACTATATGACATATATTATGCATACAATTAATCTAATAAAAAATGGAATAATAGACTAAATAACAAAATAGACCGTATTTGACACCCTTAAAAAAAGGGTAAACTACAACTTTTAAATCTTAAACTCATGACCTTCTATAGCTACGGATGATGAAACAACTATTGAACCAAAAACTCATGGATGGTATCTTCAATTCGCGCAAAAAAATATATATTTGTTTTGATTTTCCATTTTTTTTAAACAAACGTTGCTTCAATTGCAACTCTATACAAAATAGAGATCTGGAAAAAAAAAGTCCGAAAAATGCATCTTCACATCAACCATCGAATGACACAAATTTACAAACTCGACTGCAAAATTGAAATGCTCAAACACCAAACCTTTACATTAATCAAATTAATGAAAAAAATGCAATCTAAAGTGCCAAAATTGAAAACATCTATTTTGCAAACCCACATTCATAATGCAGAGAAAAAAAAATACCCATCTTTTCTCTTAATTTTGTTTCAAAAAATTGAAAAAAATTGCATGATTTGGCTATGATATTAATTAAAAGAATGGAATTCCCATAGCGGAAGCGTGTGAACGTCGTGCAAAAAAAAAAAAATCAACTTGAAACACATACAAACTTCAGAGAAAACACCTAAACATACTTCTATGGAGGAAAAGAAGAAAAAAAAACTAACCTTTGTATAACCTCCCAAGAATTCTTGAACCTTCCAAAGAACACCACGAGGAGAACACCACTAAGTCTTCATTGTTATCCTCAAGATAAAAAAAAAAAAAAAAACAACCAAGAGTTTGTAGAGCTTATGTGATTTTTTGTTTTTTAGAGAGATATCTTTTTTGAACCAATAGATCGTAAAAATTATTCACATGACAGGTTGTCTACCTCCATTTTTATATCTTAACCAAAAGATATGAAGAGAGATGAATGAGCAAATAACCTCCTCTTTCTCCGAAGAATAACCCCCTTTTATTGTCTTTAACTAAGATAACCTAAATTGTTATATGATATTACATGATAAACCCTAATTTCTAATAAATTTCACAAATATCCTAAATTGGTTTATATATTCCATAAATGTAGGGCACAAATTACATATATACCTATTCCTAATATTAAATTGATTATAAAAAAAATAAATGGAAAAAAACGTGGATTATGGTTTAGGAAAGAAATCAACCACAATTCAAACTTTTCTTTTTCGAATACCACTTTCTTTCTTCGAACACCGTGGTATACTCCTTCCATTATAATCGTAGAAGCCACAAATTATATAGAGAAATTTGAGAGATTTCGGTGATGAACAAGAAAAAGTTTAATGACCAATAAAGACAGTATTTTTCAACAAAATTTGGGTCTAAAATTCGAGGTTACTACTGTATATTTCGAAAAATATAAAAATTAGGATATATTAACTATATTTTAGATACTTCATTAATTGGTAAACTAAATAGGCAAACAAAAGATAATGAAGGTTCTAGCTATCCTATAAAAAATTATTAGAACTATATGTCACTAAATATTAATGTTGTAAATAAGATGAGGTATATATATGCTAAATCACATAACAGAACTATTATAATTTACAGATATGTTAAAGTATATATTGTTCGTTTAAAATATATACAAAGTGATAACATTAAAGTATATATTTTTCATTTAAAAATGACTGATGGGAAAAGTTTGGAGGTCTTACTGCATATCATTATATATGTGTATATAGTGATAATATGTATGTGTTCACACTATATATTATAGATTCATTGTGAATATGTAGTTTACTATTGTTCTAGTAATATTTACTATATAAACATATATTTTAATCCTAAACCCTGTCGAAATTAATGTAATTTACCGTATATTTATTGTAAATAATATGAGGTATATATATAATAAATCACATAAGAAAACTATTATATTTTACAGGTATATTAAATTATATATTATTAATTAAAAAAAATATAAAGTGATAATAAGTATGTAAGAAATTTTCATTGTATATTATATTTTACTACTGTTCTAATAATATTTACTATATAAACATATATTTTAAAGTCAATTTCATGAAAGGAATTATGTAGTTTACTGTATAAGAATGAAAATTAAAAAATCTTATTTTATACAGTGATAATTAATTATTATATTATTCCATATTAGAAAATATCTTATTTTATACTTAATTAAAAACTATTTCTAATTTATTTCTATAATAAAGTTACACATTTAAATAAGGAAATTATCGAAATCATAATAAATTGAATGTAACGTGAATAAGTAAATAATTTAAATATAATTTTGAATATTATATATAATTAATAATGATGATAAGTTTTAATTGTCCAAAAAATATATGAATTCTTATTTAAGAAAATAAATTTTAGTTTAGAAAAATTTCACAGCTAATTTAGGTATTTCGTCTAAATCTTTCTTCTTTTATTTAAATTTATATTAATATAAATTTAAATTATATTATATCTTAAGTACCAGCAATTCCTCTAAAGAATAATAGTTATAGTCCCACTATAATTGAACTTCTTTTGAGCTAAGAGAGAGTGACGTCACATTGTTCAAGATTTCAGTCAAGTCACCTATGGTCATCTTGATGAAATGTAGACTCAACTAGTAACGATGTTAATAAGAGAGACTATTTACTTCATGGTCCAATCTTATACAAACTCTTTGTATAGAATACATCTGCTCTAATGTCTCGACATGAATGATTAGGTTCCAATCATTTGTAGAACTTTAGAATAATTGTAACAACTACAAAGCAGGTCGCATTTGTAGTGTCACCAGGATAAGGTATCCAACTTTATGCATCTACTACATACAATTTAGATTATCATTTAAACATGATCCACTTGTATGTCTCCACATACATGTTTAGGTTACAAAAGATAACCTTAGATGTTAGTTTACTGGTTTTGTGGGTTAATGCAACTAAATGTCAAATAAAATAACACACTCTATTTTATTAGATAAATAAAATGTTTGTATAATATATACAATTACAAACTACAAGACCACAAGATTTAGGGCATCAATCCCAATAGTGTGATCTTGAGTAGGATGCATCATACTAGTTGTGTGATCTGATATGTGATGTTCCTTGCTTGTTGTGTGATCTAGCAGGAGAAGACGTGTCATGCGTAGTAGAATTGATGGAACTTGCTAAATGTGTTGAGATTACTCTGTATAGCTGCAACTTGACAAAAGAGTGTGGTAAACACTTAAGCTAAGAAAATGGTACAAATATGTAATTAAACATACATAATGATTATGTAGTATGCGAGATGCATATGATGCGATATGAATTACGGTAAAAGAATTGAAAATAAACGATTTCCATAATAATTATGATGAATTATTTAAAAGAAAAAATTTCCATATGATTTAAAAGAGTGTATTGGCGGCAAGTCTCCACTTGGTCGCATAAAGTGACATTTGGGATTGGGTGTGAGAAGTAGCCTTAGTTGCCTACTCAATAAGCTTTTCTATCTTGAAGACAATACCAAGTGAAAAGTTGGGAACATAGTGTCACAACGTAAAATTCACCAATTCTCTCCTTTAGGGTAAGCAGATGGGTTGTTCCCTTAAGTGTTGACTCCAATACTTGAACAATGAGGTCTCACCTCTCACTAGCTTGAGAGCGATTTTGTTTATGGTTGGGATATAAGCTGATTGCTCATTAAAGAATTAGTGGTACTTAAGGAGTTAGAAGTAACTAGTAGGGTAAAACAATATTTTGACCTAGTTTTAGTTACAAACAACATGTGAAGGATTGACTTTCAAGAAATGCTAAAAAATCAATTTGACACGTAAATATAGAATTCAATGGTTATATAGTGAAATGTCCCGTAGGAAATGAGTTTTGATTAATTAATTAAAAATTTTAATTAATTAGTTTTGTATTATTGGAGCTTATAAATGTAGGTTCATTCGGTCTCTCATGTAGCTCATAACAGGATTAAACAAGAATTTAAGGGTTTTAAATTTGAAATACTCAAATTATTGTTGAGGAGAATTTATTGTATATGATACAATTTAATATAATTTACATAGATACATGATAGGTTAATTTACATATATAGAAATAAAACCCCAAAATATTTACGGCATGTGTAACAAAAAAATAAAGCATGTGAAGCCACCATTAGCAACATTCTCTTCCTTCATCTTCTTCATTTTCGACAACATCATTGTGTACCAAGATCTTAACGATTGTTCTGGTTATATATTATACGATAGTGTAACAAAGTGCAAAATGATTGTTTATTGTGTACCTAGATTTAAACAATCATTTAGATTATATTATACGATCGTTGAAATTTGAATATTTTTCACGATCGTTTAAATTTCACTACAAAACTGTGTACTCATATCTAAAGGATCACTCATCTATCCTAGATCGACAAAGATAGATCATTATCACTGTCTATCCCAGATAGATAAGTGATAAACCAAAATGCTATGTACCAAGATCTAACCAATCGCTTAGATTATATTATATGATCGTTTAAATTTGAAGCTTTAGTTAGACAAGTGGTAGATCAAAACAATGGTTTACCAAGATCTAAACGATCGTATACTAACATCTAAGCGATCGTTTATATTATATTATACGATCATTTAAATTTGAAGTTTTTTCATGATCGTTTAAATTTTACTACACAATCATGTATCAAGATCTAAATGACTGTGTATCATGACTTGAACCATCGTTTAGATTGTAGTACACGATCGTGTAAATATTTTGTAAAATTTGTTATTTTTTACAATTTCTCATTTATTTATTTAAATTAAATTATCAAAAATTGGTTAAACTCCTCTACATTACATGAGAGTGGTTAGTGGAGAGGGAATTTAACCCCTTCATATATCATTCTAAAAAACTAACCGACCTAATAGATCTCTCATTCTCGCACAAAGTATAGAGAAATGTGAGCATAAATTTTTTACATGTACATAATAGATTAATACAAGATCATTCATATCAAATTGTCAATAATAAATTATAAACTAGATTCTATTGAAGAATTGATTGATGACAAAATGACTATTATCTTCTTCAACCAAAACTTGAAATGCCCTTAGTGGGATCTCTTTTGGTGGGATATAAGAAAGATTGAGTGCCTATTATTTTGGTGTATTGAGAACTATAGCCTAAGTCTCTTTATATACCAGCTCAATTAAGGTTCTCATTAAAACCTAATTAATTTATAAATAGGCTTCTATCCATTTAGTTCATATTCATTAGAAATCTAGGTTCTTAATTAAATAGATCTTTAATTACATGATAGGGTCAAATCTAATAAAATAACCCAATGAGATAAATTATCAATCCACATACATAGTCCATACCTTAATTATACATATTATTATTTAAATATATCTACCAATATCCTACTTCGGCTATGCTTGTGGACTTGATATAGTTAAATCACATAAACCTTAAGCGTGTATAATATCTTATTTTAATATCAAAATTCCCCTTTAGTTCAATCTGATCCATTTTCTGTATTAGCACGGAACATGAACTTTTGTTACTTTGTAACTAAATCTTCTTTGATTACCAATTCCAATATATTCAATGGCATAAATAAAGCATAAATAGATAGCATGAAAACTTGATAAATTGTAGAAATACAAGTTATTGTGACCTTTTAGGTAGAATTATGGGATCAAAACGCATAGTAAATGTGCCACAACGCGTAACTTCTAGTGTAAATTCATAACTATTAGTAAACACATCCTACATAAGTATCCATCCTTGTTTTACTCTGGTTTTCATTGTTTTAACCCAAGATTAATAGTAAAAGAAGAATAGTGAATCACAGAGGAGCACGTACATGGATTATGTGAGAAGAACCTTATCTGACAAGTACAATTCTTAGGCGAAACTACGTCATCACACGAGGAAGGTTCACTAGTAACAAGAATAGTAGTTGGAGTTGATGTCACTTCACAAGGCTGCAATGGGTGCTGACATGATTAGAAGAATAGAAGTTTTCTGTTAAAAGTTAACTATAAAAGGACTCCATCTCTACCAAGAAAAGTATCTGGCCTGAATGGGCCAAAGCTTAGAGAGTTGGTAGAAAGCAACAACCTTTCCATAGTCTATAAAAGTCATTCTTCTTCTTCTCCGCTCAATCTGTGAGTGAGAGCTTAGGGACAGAGAAGATTCCATCTTTTCTTTCCCCTTAACTTGTAATGTTCCTTTTCTTTACTTTCCATTTTTGTATTTCATTGTAATGTATGTTGTTCACATTGTACAGTGACCTAAGGTCTATATTTTTTTATACATTACATGTTTGTACCTTTTCAATCCAATATTCATTTACTGTTCATGTCAAAGAGGAATAAGACTTGTAATTACTACAAAGAACTATCTAGATTAACAAAAAAAAATAACATTTCAAACTCAAGACACCAAACCATGAATCTTATGTAAATTTCAAGAAAACTGTAAATTATTTTGGATTCAAATAAAAAAGAGAAGATTTTTTTCTAAGAAAAACATAATTTGACCTCTAATATCCATAATCACATTAAAAGCCCTAAAAAACTTAGATAAACATTTAAATTAAAAATTTTGTCAGTCATAAAAAAATAAAAAAAATAAATCTTCTCATCTTTTCTAAACCAAGGGTGTGTTTAGTATTGAATATTCGATTGTGTTTTGGATTTAATTTTGATGTGATTAAGTAAATAAAATTAATGTGTTTCGCAACCTCTAAAATAGATTTTTAAAAAATAAATTTATAAAATAATGTAAATTGGGATGAACACTTCAAACCAATTCTTAGGGAAATAAATTGTGTTTAATAACGGTTAATCTCCCTAATTTGGTCAAAACCTTCTCCATCAACTATGGTCAGCCAAAATTTGACTATCGCCTCCAATAACCGTCTTCAGTGAACCTCTGACTACTATTTTTTACACAATCGTCGACAACCAATTTTCGTTTACCATTTTCCTCACAACCGCTTTCGACCAACCTTCGACAACTGCTTTTTGACAATTGTAACTAGCCAAACTTCAGATGACTATTTTCTAGCGACTATCACAAAACAATTATCGACCACCATTAACCGTCAGCAGCAAACTTTTGCTAACTATTTATCTGGCTATTGTTTTTTGCCGATCATTGACGATCAACTTTCGTCTATTGTCTTTTTTTTTGGTAACCCTTGTCGGCCAACCTCTAACAACCATCGCATATCAACTTTCAAACAATGTTTTTATGGCAACTGTTTTTTGTCACCCGCTGACGGTCAACTTTTGTGTACCGTTTTTCCCTGCAACTATTGTTGGCCAATCTCCAAACAACTTTTAGTAACAGATATTGACAATCTTTCAACCATCCTTTTTCATTAATCATCGTCGACATACTTTCGACAAGCATTTTCTAATGGCCGCTGTCAATCCACCTTCGACCATCATTTTCCAACATTGTGAAAACCATGGTTGCCCAACTTTTGTCGATCATTTTTCAATAACAGTTGTTGCTCAACTTTTGTCGGTCATTGTTCGACAATCATTGTCAACCAACTTTGGTCGACCATTTTTTGGTGACCGTTGTCAGTTACTTTTGTCAATTGTTTTCAATGACCGCCGCTAGCCTACTTTAATAAACCATTTTTTTATTACAGTTGCTAGCCAACTATTGACAATCGTTTTTCGATGATAGTTGTCAAATATTTTTTATCAATCGTTGTTTTGTGACCGTTGTTAATCAACTTTCACTTATCGTTGTCTGTCAACTTTCATAGACTGTGTTTTTACCATCGTTGCCCAATTTTCATAGACCATTTTTGGTAATAATTGTTTCCAGCAAACAACGACCATTATCCAATGATCGTTGCCAACCAACTTTTGTTGACTATAGTTCAATGACCATTGTTGGTCTACTTTCTTTGACCGCTTTCCCTTATCTGTCGACTTTTGCTGATCATTTTTTATAACTATTGTTTGCTTACTTTCATTGGCCATTTTTCAATGACCATTTCCGGTCAACTTTCCTCCATCATTTTCCCTCGACTCTTATTGATCAACCATCTTTTGGTGATGATTATCATCAATTGACTTCCAACGATTGCTATTGTCAACCTTTGATTACCATTTTACAATAACTGTCCCCAGTCATCTCCAACCACCATCCTCAATGATTGTTACCAAACTTCTATCAAACCAGTCAAAAAAAATTGGTTGGAAAAAAAAAAAAGATTTTAAAAAGAAAAAAGAGAACCGTGATCTACAATCTTTATTCAAATAAAATAAAGTAAATAAAAAAAAAACCCAATCACTTTAGATCGAAAAGAAAAATAAACAAATATATGTTATAAATACTGAACTCTCTCCATTCTTCTTCTTTTGTTCAAAAGAATTTTGTTAATCCACCCTCTCCCTTCTTTTTTCCCCTTCGTTTTCTTTATGAATTTCATTTGTTAGCTTTATTACTGCATTCTTAGTAATTATTGAATATAATTTTTCTTATACATTTTGAAGTTCTTGTTTTATCTATACAAATAGATCAAATCTAACTTTTATATTTTTCTACAATTGAGCTAAACCTTTTGTTCTGACCACCATCTCCTCTTACCTTTCCTTTCTTTTTCTTTCTTTCTTCCCTTTTTTTTCTTTTGTTTTGGTTTTATTTTGGTTATATTTTTTATTCTCTTTTATTATTATTTAAAACAGAAACATTAGCAACACCGGTAGTACCTACCAGTATAAATAAGGTCATACAAGCACTATATCGCACAACAATTACAGTTGCCTTACTCACCATTTTGTCCAATGTAGCTACCAAAATGTATTTTCAAATTTTCACAAGTGAAAATGTTTCCTTTTGCCATGTTAAAACCTAAATAAATCATCTATAAAGCCTTGATGACTAAAAATACACTTTTGCTCAAAATTGAATGATGCATATATATTAGACAAAATAGGACATTAATGTACTAAAATATTTACAAAATATAGCAAAATTTCAATGATAGAATCTGAAATTTTGTAAATATTTTCAATAGTTTTACAATTTATGATAATTTTCCGACCATCGATAACATTTCTCATTTTGTGAAACTCTTTTTGCTGCATTTTCAGTCCAAATTAAACTGCAAAACTTACAACTCTTTGGTAATTGAAACTTACCAGCAACCGTACCCTCTCTTGTGTTCATTAAGCAGCTTTTAAGCTTTTCGACAAAATCTCGTAAAAATGCTTTTGCTGTCACAGAAGAATAAGAGAAAAAAATGACAGTTAGAAAAATGATACATCACAAATACTTAGTTTTGAATAGGATAAGAGGAAAATAAACCTTTTCTGACACAGATGGAGAAATCTTAGTTAGCCCACGCTCAAAATGGACCATCTTGATTGTACATGATGCCGATTCAATATTACTGTTGTCCAATGTCAATTTCTCTTCCAAAGCAGCCATTGCAGCTTCATTCATCTGTCACGGATAATAATCACATGAGTTTGACCTTCAACCTTTCCCCAAGTAAAATGCTAAAGAGAAAACCCTGATTAGTATGCGTATGTTAAATGGGATACTACAAAGATGTGTTAGTAGAGATACTAATATTCAAAATACACTGATACAAGAAAAATATTGTCATTATAGCTTAGATATAATTAATAATATGTAAGGGACCTAGTTAGAGCTATATGGGGTTGTTATTATTGCAGTATTTGTAGGATTAGTATAAGAGGCATTTTGGAAATTAGATAGTAAGTTGGGTATAGGGGTTTTAGTTATAAATAGTAGGGGAGAGGTTGGAGAGAGTTGGAAAGAATTTTGTAGTGAGAATTCTTGGTAAAAGAATTAGGGAGCGTCTAGCCCTCTCGAAAAGCTAGGAGTTACTTTGTTCCTTCTTCTTGTGGTATTTTAACATATAATTCATATTTGATTGTTCTTTAACTGTCCTTGAAGATTCTACCCCTCCTAGCACAAGTATGTATTACTAGTGGTCTAACATATTCTCAATATTAGGAGGGTCCAAGTATCTTGAACACTTTATTTATTTTGTAATTCAATTATTTTTTATAATTCAATATATTAATGTTCTACCCTAATCCTACAACATAAATATTGCAAACACTAACCAAGGCAGCAAGATCCGCTCCACTAAAATTTTCACAAGCCTCCATTTGTCCAATTGCAAGTAAATCTACACTAACATCAATAGGTTTCTTCCTTCCAAGAGCTTTTAAGACGAGGCCACGCTCAGTTGGACCAGGAAGAGGAACATAAAGAAGTTTTCCAAATCTACCCGGTCGCAGTATCGCAGGGTCTATGACCTCGGGTCTACCAAAATAAAATTATTGTGAGTATTAAAATCAAAATGAAGCTCATCAAAGCATATAAATGAAAAGGATATACCTATTTGTAGCACCAATAACAAAGACACCTCGTCGTTGTTCTGCTCCATCCAACTCTATGAGTAACTACAAAAATGAAGTGGATCCATTTTAACACAGTGAACCAACGAGTCTAAAAGAAACAAGGATAGAAAAGGAAAACTCAAGACCCTAAGCATAAGAAAATTGTAAGCAATTCATTGCATGGAAATTCATCAAACCTGGTTCAATAATCGCTCCACTACCCAACCCCCTTCTTTACCACGTTTTGTTGTTAAGGCATCCACCTACAAACAATTGAAAACAAAACAAATATATATTAAAAAAGTAATCATACATATGTTTAGATCTTTCTTCTGTCAATCAGCCACACATCCATAACCATTCTAGAGAAAAGGGAAGGTTTAGGTGATCATCCATTTTAGAGCTTCTCTTTTTTGGGGTGGCCTTAGTAAATTTCATTGTAACTATGATTTTTTTCTTATTGATGTGGATTTGAAAAAATTATGATCCCCTCCGTTCCTATTCTGGACTTGATTCTTTGCAATTGACAAAATCCCTTTGTTTCCTTTATTTAAAAAGAAAAGAACACTTGCAAAGAAAGTTTGAAATAGAGATGAGAGATGACACGGCTTAAAAGTAAATATTTTGATAGCATATAGTCTAGAACCTTCTTAAAATGTTGGGTTTCGTTTGGGTTCATGGGTAAACTAAATATACACTGATGTAATCACTGATGTAAACTAAATATATACTGATGTAATCACTACCGTAGATATATACTATTCCTTGTACAAACCCTTATGTCATAAATACAAAGATGATTATCAACAATAACTAGCAAATAGTAATATGCATGAGTCACATATCTCTTGTACTTTGAGTATTCTTATGCAATAATAAAGAGTCTCCTTTCCAAAAGAAAAAAAAAAAGTAATGCAAGAGTCACATACTTCATCAAAAAATAGAATGCATGGTGAGCACGTCCTTGCCCGACTAAATAATGTACGAACAGCAAGTTCACTTTCTCCAACATATTTATTTAGTAACTCGGGCCCCTGTGCAAGAAATGGTTAATATGTGTCTATAAAGGCAATAAGGTAATCCATAATAAACTACTGCTTTAAGTTTTGAGTCACTTCAATTCCAAACCTTAATGTGAATGAAGTTAGCTCCAGCCTCATTTGCAACGGCCTTAGCAATTAGTGTTTTACCACATCCTGGAGGACCATATAACAAAAATCCAGTAGCTAGATCTACACCAAAGCCCTAGAACAATTAAGAGTAATTGAATTTGGGTTAAAAAAATTTGACAAATTGCTGTAAGAACAAGCAAACCACCAGAAATTCTAAACCATATAGAAAAGAGGCATAAAAGAATCATATTTTATAGACAAAAAATAAGGGTACATTTGGTGAACATTCTGCAACCAGAAATTCGAAAATAAGAGGTTCGATAAAAAAAACATAGTTGCATTTCATGTTTTCAACGTCTCATTTATGTTTGGTAGCAGAGTTAGAAAGTTATTTCCAATTTAAACAATTGACCAGAAGATGTTTGATAATATGAAGTTATGAATCATTATTAATCCATCTTCCTCGTTGATTAAAATTAGAAGTTGGTCTTTTTTATGTAAGATTGTAGGGGGAGGGCCTTCTTGTCCCTTGGTCCGTTATCCTGTTCTTGATCTTCTGGAATAGAGGATTTTTGTTCCTAATTTATATACACACATAAACACAATTATAAACCATAAAAACAGTTCTAAGTAGCAACTAAATATAAGACTAAATCTCAACTAATATTAATTCATTTAAGGACGTGTATTATGTTGAATGTTAATTTTTTTAATAATTATTATCATACAAGGTCATATAATTAATACTATGATATTAGAAATATTTAGATTGAACAACAATTACATGAGTTTATGTTCTATATTTATCAAAGTTTATCAAATCTTTTTTTTTCTATTTCAATGTATTGCAGACTGCATTTCAAATTTTGAATACAATGTAAACATAAAAATGATGTTTTCAAAATTTCAACTATTTCAATCACACAATCCGTTTGATTTTGTGAATCTAAAAACCTAGAGCAGAATCCAAATTCCATACCAATCAAAACATAACATTTTGTTGGTAAAATGAAATTTACAAAACTAAGGAGCATTAAGCTTGAAAATCCAAAAACTGAAGAATAAATTTGCTTCTCTAATTTGATTGGATCTACCTAAAGTCATAAATCTGCTTCTCTAATTTGATTGGATCTACCTAAAGTCCTAAACCAAAGCATTACAATAGAAATTACTCTAATTCTAGTATCCAAGTGAACTTTTTTAAATAAGGAACAAAACTTTTATTAACAAAGACAAAAGGATAATTTGGTCGACTGTTAGCAACACAATTATACAATTACAAAAAGATCTAGTAAGGAATGAGGAACAAAAAATAATTATTTTCTGAATGTATAGAAAAACCAGAAATAAATACCTCATAATCCTCTGGATACTTTACACGTCTAACTACATAGCGATCAAACTCTGCTCTTAGTTGTTCTAAGCCTCCAACATCCTCCCACTTTACACTGGGAATTGCAGAAAACCCTTCTCTTCTCAATGATGGTTGCACCATTTGTATTGCTTCCTGCAGAATATCACAGAATAGAAGAGAATGACAAATCTAGTTAATATCATTCATTTGAAAAATAAATCAAGAACTTACATGAAATAAGCATCCTTGAAAAAATATATAATAATAATTATATTATTATTATAATAAAATTTAAAAAAATCAAAAAAAAAAAACCACTGGAAACTGCCATTGAGGGAAAATAAAGAATATAAGGGAATTTTTCAAAAAAAAACTCAAATCCCCAAAAAAGGGAACATTCTAGAGAACGGGAGTCCAAGCAAAAAATAAGACCTAGCAAATAATTACAAAAAAGATTCACGTCAAAAAGAGATTAAATCTCACAAGGGTCCAAACATCATTAAAGATACATATATATTTGCTCACCTCAAAGTCAATCATGGTTATCGCTAATTTTTCCATCTCTTCCGGCAACCAAGGTTGCCTCCACCAATCTTCTATATGTTCATTAGCAGCACAATCAGTAGATAACTCACATTTTCTTTGATCAATTATTCTCTTCATGGCAAGATTACCAGCCTTATTAGCCAATGCTGTTAAATCAGCTCCAACAAACCCTGGAGTTGCCCTAGCTATTTTCAAAAGATCAAATGAACCTTCGAGTCTCAAGTTGCTAGTAAGAACAGTGAGAATTTCAGCTCTTGCATTTTCATCTGGAACACCTAATACGATCTCACGATCAAAACGACCCGGCCTCCTTAATGCAGGATCAACAGCATCAGGCCTATTGGTAGCACCAATTACAAGAACATATCCTGGTCTAACATTGGAATTATCATCCTTTGAACTTGCATCCTTAGAATCTACAAGCTTGTGGAACCCATCCATGCAAGTCATTAATTGTGTTACAATCCGTTTCTCCATTTCTCTCTGTAGATTTTCTCTCTTTGATGCAATTGCATCAATCTCATCAATAAAAACAATTGATGGTGCAGTCCTATAGGCTTTGGAAAATAGCTCCCTAATATTTTCTTCTGACGCACCTAAAAGTTTCATAAATAAAAATACAAATAAATAAAGAATACAATTATTTTTAATAATCAGACCTATAAAAATAACATATTCAGCAATAAAGAAAAGGTTTGAGGACAGAAAAATGTTCAAGCAGCATTGAAAGTTGAACTTGAAAACAGTAGTAAAATTGTCAAAAGTTGCTATGTTGAAGTTTTAGAGAGAACTTTTCATCAACTTAAGAAATCCATTATATTTGTGTATATATTACAAATAAATACCACAAATTCAAAGTGCAAGTTTAAAAGTTTAAGTATCACTAAGAAAAATATATCTAGTGTTGAATTGAACTATTGAAAGAACGAGATTAAACAATATAGAATACCAATTACATTAGAGCTGCAGAGTTTAGTACTAACAATTCACCAACAACTATAATATTGATAATAATAATACTCAAAAGGATGCATCCTAAAATTCGTTTTCCAAAATGAAAAGCTTAACCCTATCAGTACTGTACAATGACAATAACATGACATATTGCAAGAATATATACCCTATCTCATAACCAAATTTCATATCTTTACATCAATTTAACCACATAGTTTCACCATTCAAACACACAATTTCTACTATTTGTGCAAAATGAAAACGTACCTGAAACACCCGACATGATCTCTGTTGCAGAAATCTTATAAAAAGGTACACCAGTTTCATTGGCAATGGCATGAGCCAATTTAGTCTTCCCACAACCAGGGGGTCCATGAAGCAAAATTCCAGCCATCGGCCGAACCCCCAACCACAATGGGACCTGAGGATGGTAAAGTGGAACAATCACCTCCATCTTTAATTCGTCTAGCACGCTTTTCATCCCTCCCAAATCCTTAAACCAAGGCCCTTCTATTTCTTCCCGATTAAGAGAACTCTGCTTTTCCTTTCTCGATATCTCCTTGTTTGCATTCCCTTCATTCCCCACATTAATTTTTTCAGCAACCTTATCATCTATAGCAACTTCCAGCTCCATACTCTTCTCCAAATGCTCATTCTTCAATTTCTTTGACTCAGCATAAGATGTTCGAAGCATTAACTTCATCAAATCAAACTCCGGCTCTACTTTTTCCCCATATATAGCATCCTCCGACGTTGACACTGCTCCATCACCACTGTTACCAGAACCTGTCGAAGAAGATGAAGATAAAGACGAAGAAGAATCATCCTGATTGTTGTGTTGTATCCTCCTAAGGTGCATATTCTCCATATTCTGCAACCTCTGTTCACCTACATCGACTCTCTTAGGGCGCTTCTTTCCAATGGTACTGCAATCGGCATCTTCGGTTTTAGAATCTTGTAATCGGCGCTTGATTTTGGTGGGCGTGGAAGAAGAGGGAATGGATTTAGGGGTTTTGTTGAGATGTGAATCAAGGGTTTGTTGGACGATTGAAGTGAATGGTGATTTCTTGAGGGTTCGGTAGTCCCTATAGGTGGATTGGAGGTGATCGA
This sequence comes from Cucumis sativus, assembly GCF_000004075.3. Lineage (NCBI taxonomy): Eukaryota > Viridiplantae > Streptophyta > Magnoliopsida > Cucurbitales > Cucurbitaceae > Cucumis > Cucumis sativus. Next base: position 20,375,773 of record NC_026658.2, read on the forward strand.
CGATGTCGTCGACGGTGGGACATTTGTGACGACAGGACTTAATACGTTGAAGAAGGAACCCACGGTTCACAACGGACGGCGATTTGCCACCGGCCATCTCCGCCGCGTTGCTTTGATGAAAATGAGAGGTTTTAAACCTAACAATGGGGCTTCAAATAAGGCTTCGACCTTTTCCTTTTTTTCCCCTTGGGGGAACCTTAACAGAGATTTCAATTTCAGAAGTGTCTAGTCTAAAAACCAAAAATCATGAATCCTACTTTGGAAAAATAACACAAATAATTTTAAATTGTTATAATAGCAAAACATAAAAATTAGAAAAATAAATAATTGAAATAATCACTCAAATGCCTCCATCCAATATAAAAAGTACAATTATTTACCTAAACCCCAAATACATTCTAATTGAAATAACATATGCTACATAAAAAATTTCTAACAAAAACATAAAGATTAAAAAACTTACCATCAATGGGAAGTTCCACCTTAAAATCTATTTCAACTTTTGTAAAATTGAGACATATTCAGTCAAAGAGTTTGACATTACACCTGTCGAACAGCCATAGCCAAAAGCTTCAAGTTAAAAATGAGAGCATTGTTGATATTATAATAAATATGAAATCTTAGTTAGTGGAGGAACTTGTTGTACACATACTTTAGTTTTGATCATGATCTTACATATTATTTTTAGATTTTGAGTTTTCACTTATAGTGGTTTCATATAGTCTGTTTATTGATATGTGATTATATATAGGTGTTGGATGATGTGTATTTGCTGTAGTATTGTATAGAAGTATGGAAAAGTGTACTGGTATATTATTGGTTTGTCATAGAAGTGTTGAAGTGTATGCTAGTTTTGTAGGTGTTGATCTTCTGCCTTGCAGGCAAAATAGAAATATTAGTTTGTCATGGAAGTGTGGAAAAGTGTATGCTGGTTATTAGGTGTTGAATTCTATAGATAAAAATATTATTGATTTGCCATGGAAGTGTGAAAAAGTGTATGCTGGTTTTTTAGGTTTTTTAGGTGTTGAATTCTATAGTTAGGAATATTATTGGTTTGTCATGGAAGTGTGAAAGTATATGCTGGTTTTGTAGGTGTTGATCTTCTGCGTTGCAGATGAAATAGAAACAATATATAAGGTTTGCCATAGAGTGGTAGACATTCTATAGATAGCACGGGTGCAACAATTTTTTCTATATTTTTATAATATTTGATGACGAACATTTCATGTTGCAATTCGTGACAAATAATTTCGGTTTCAACATCATAAAAATGGACAATAATTATTCTAATAAAAAGGGCTATAATAATAGACATTTTTGCGCGTTATCATTAAGCTTAAGTTATAGTATTATTCTCCATATCATGTAAAGTGATGTATCACATGGTTTATGATTAATAAAAGGATAATTTCTCGTATATTGTTATGTTGAATTGCATCTTATTGCCTAAAATATGAACTAATGAGACGTTTAACCTAAGAATAAGAACATAAAGTTGAGCTTTGGTGTTTGATATGTCAGAAATGCTCGAAGTCAAACTGCATCTTGTATTTACGGGGCGAGGTGTGACATGCATCTTTAACTAGTACAAAGAGTTTCTTTAAAACTAAAAATATACAAGTCTCAAAAACCATAAAGTCTTGATCACTCGCCTAGGACCAAACAAAATGGGAATACTAACAAGTTGATGTGACACAATTATGACACAACAGATGTTCAGTTTGGTAAGTCGATCACTGGATTTTCTTCGCTACCTAGGGAGGGAGAATAAAACAAACATTTGAAATAGTAGACAAAAGTGTCTAGTGAGTAAGATTTTTCACCAACACATTTATTAAATACATTTCAACCATAACGTATTGCAACTTTTTTCACAAATTCACGGGATATAAATAAATACATTTTAATAGTAAAATTTTGAGTTCAACTCAAATCATCTCACACGTTAGGCGATTTACACAATTCAAATCTCATAAACAATAAGTATAAATCATATGAAAACCATATCTTTTCAAATCATTCATAAAAGCTCATACCACGTAGACACACATTACTTATAACGCATTATATCATACTGGAGAATCATTTTGCATGCTTTATTACATTTGTGTACCCTTCCTCAACTAAAGTGTTTGCCACACTCTTTTGTTGAGTTGTTGTTGTGTGAAGTGATCTCAACACAACAACAAGTCTCCACCAATTCCATGTCGCATAACGCAACTTTCAATGTTAGATCACACAGTAAGCAAAGAGCATCCCACAACAGATCACACAGTAAGTATGAGACATTGTATTCCAAATCACACAGCAAGAATAAGACATCTTATCTCAGATCACACTGCATGGATAAGACATCCCACACAAGAACACACAACAAGTATGAGAAATCTCATTGTATATAGGGTACCAATGATCCTTTTATCTCAACATTCCAGATCGTTTTCAATTTCAAATCGTTTTATCTCAAGATTTGAAAGTGTTTCCAAAAAGACTGTTTTTGTGTCCAAAAGAAACATAAAGCTTGGAGTTATTTGTTATTTAAGAATTAACCCACAAGTACTGAGGTCAAATCAAAGAGGGCACCATGGCCCAATTCCCATGTATGAAAGCGATGACAATATTCCCAAATAATTATTTCAAACACTATTTGAAGAATCCTTCAAGACTATCATCAGTCAAAATTTGCGTAATGCATTTGGTTTTTCTCACCCTTGCTTTCCTCTCTTTACCTTTCTCTCTTTTTTGGCTCTTTTTCTTCTATGTTCCTTGCCAATTCTCCTTCAATTTTGGTTCTTTAGATCATTAAATCCACTTAATCGTAAACCACAACCATTGAAATCGCCAATTCCAACCTTCTAGAGCTCAATTTTGATTCTTTTCTTCCCATTTTTCCTCTTTTGGCGTGCCCTTTTCGAGATCGTATATGCAAATCAGCTTTCGTTTGTGCTAGGTTTTCTTATTTTGATTCCGATTGTTTTTTGCCATCAGATAAGCTGAGTCTAAGAAATGGCGAATTGGCGATAAACCCACTTTTCGTTTTAGGATTTTAAGGCAGATCAGTTGGACTATTTCTGCTTTTGGTGAATTTTCTTTTCTTTTTTCTTTTTTGGATTCGGTATCTTCTTTCTGTATGGATTCAAGAAATTGAGAAGTTTGTAGTTAATAATGAACAGTTCAGGACTAGTCTGATTTGTTTATGGGTTTTGATTTGATGGAGACTATCCTCCTGATATAGAAACAGTGCAGTTTCAGCATTCTTTCCCTCGCCTGTGTCTGCTAATTCATGGTTTTTTTTTTTTTTTTTAGCTGGACTTAGAATCCTTCTATTTGGAATGAACTCTGTGCCTGGGCTATAACGTAGTATTACGCATTGGTGGGTTAATTTTCGATTGATTGCATATGTTGCCTGAAGTCTGTGGATTGAGCTTGTTCCTTTCCCTGCCAGATGATGTGTTTTCTATTGTGTCACGGTCCCTTACTCCGAGGGACCTTTGTAATTTAAGCCTGTGCTGTCGAAGTCTACATGCTTCAACAGCATCTGAAAAGATCTGGCTTACACAATGTGAGATGGTAGGAGTTTTGGCTGCAAAAGACCTTATTGATTGGCGAACTGGTGTGGCGTCCTATAAGGCACTTTGCCGCTTTCTCACCAGGATTGAGCCATTGATGGGAATATGGGTTCATCAGAATCCAGAGCTCGGCAATGTAGTTTATGTGATGCCGGGTTTTGTTTCAGTTGTTGGTTGTAGGATAATTCCTCAAGAGCTTGGTCCATTAGGCATTGAAGAGGGGCCAATCCTTTGGGCACCTGTTTTTGAAATCCTGGGCGATGCTGATGGCACTGCATCGTTTTGTCTTCATGGAAGAGAGAAGGGAATCGATTATTTTTACCCAGGTCTGGTGAAAGCTGTTGACAAGAGTTGTAATGTGCTCCTCCTTGAGGTTGACACTAGGCCATACAAGAATTATAATAGTACCTTGTTGCATAGTAAGAGCTTTGTTAACCATTCAGATCAGGAGTCTAGAAAGGTTTGTAGGTCTAACAGTGATAGGTCCCAGTGTGTTTTCGGACAGCACGAGTCGAAAGTGCCATTTGGCCGGTTGACTTTTAGTGATAGAAGAAAATTGCTTGAAACTGTGATGAGTCAAGTTCGTGTCAAGGTTCCTAATCCAGTTACTGGACCTCTATTTCCTAGGTTGAGGGATGATGAAGAGAACTTCAAGAAAGATATGGTGGCGTTATCAAAAAGGAGGTCTGTACTTATGCAGTATCGTAAAATTGGTGGAAGTCAAATGTCTTGGAAGGGCAGTTCTGAGCTGTTTCCAAATCCTAATCAATTGGAACTAAGTGAGTTCAGAAAGTCTCTTGACGGTTCAACTGATCTTCACAAGTCAATTAATGGGGACAATGATCAGATAAGATGCCGGAAGAAGAAAACTATTGGCAGGTATTTTACGCAAAGCCTTAATCATGTACTTAAGAAGTCTGGCTTATTCAACGATGGCAAAGGAATATCAAAGAATGGTTGTTCAAGTACTGTGAATAAATATGTGCAACTTGAAGATTTTCTTAAATCGGGTGATACGATTGGATTGGCATTGCATGCTTCAACCATGAAGCTATCTTCTTACCGAGGATGGCCTAATATGCATGATAGTCGGTTTGCATTGTATAAATTGCCAATGCGAGCGCCAACTGCTGAGCAAGAGTATGCTGGTTTATGGGGAGGAACATTTGGATGGCCTCCAGGGAAGCCTACAGAGGACAAGCCAGGAAAAGCCCTTTTCTTTCTTTTGCTTTCATATGAGAAATCCCAAGACCAATTGTTTCTCATTGCAACAAAAATATTGGAAGGAACACACTATGTTTTACATCCAAATGGTTCTGCAATGTTCAGAGTGAATATTAATGAACCTTCTGCAGATCCATTTCCTTGGGAGTCTGATGGGGATCTATTGCCTGTTAATGTTCAGCATACATTTACGGGAGAGGGAATTGCCAATGGGTATGGATTTCGATACCCTGGTTCGAAGCCAGGTTCTCTCTATGTATTTCAGAATGGCCAACTGGCCTTCATTTGGAAGGAGTCCAAATCTGTGCTGACCTTGCAGAGATTGAACTTGCAAGATCTTTTGAAAAAAGGTGAAAGAATACCTCCCCTTCCCCCAAGTGTCAACTTTTCCTATCTAACCAAGTCATACTCAAATGTCTTTGCTGGCTTCCCAAACACTTCAACTAGTTTCTCCTCGCCAAGGTTTGTTTGCATTGTTACGGCTTTATTTAATTTTTCTCTATTCCTTTCATCTGCAACCTAATTTCTCTGCTATACCTGATGATATGAACATTTTTTATATTTCAACTGTATGTAGTTCGTAGAAGTGTCGGCAACGACTTGTTTCTCTGTTTTTCACATTTTTGTATCAGTTACTTATCAAGCTGTCATTTGTATCTGTTACTTCGCTTATCATGGGGTTACTAAAGTTGGTTTAGCTGAAGCCAAGTGGTGGGTTTTTGTTTGAAAAATAGCGTAATCTAGTTTAGTTTTACTGCTGCAGATCAGAAGTCTCATCATGCACATGAATATGAAAATGTCAAGTTATGCCAGGAATATGTCTGATGCAATACTAGCTTATATTATGACACCTGTTCACATTTGATACCAATATTCCTTTCAAACTAGAGTACAATATTTACTTTTTGGTTAAACTGCACAGCCAGACGACTCTACCGAATTTTGTGTTGATTAAACTCTTGACACAAAAGCTTAAGTTAATGGGTGGAGACAAATGTAATACTATATCATTTAGCACTTCTGTCAATTGTGGACTTGAAATATGTGGAGGACCGGACAAGTAGAAATCAATGTCAATTTGGGAGGAAATGACATTGTAGGGCTTTGAAAAACATAGGACATCCTAGATTACTTGATACTATGTACTGATTAACCCACAAACATAAACTAATGAGTGAAGAAAAATTTAATATTATATCATGTAATAGTTTGGAATGAATCTTTAGATAGGATGGGGAGTGGAGGAATGTTCACACTTAAGTTTATATATTCTGCTGTCCTAATGCACCATTGTTCATTAGTTGAACTCTTACTATATAAAACTATATTCTATTATTAAACTAAATCTTCTTTTTTGGGTTGCACAGAGGAACGTGCTCATAGGAAATTGATGGGATAAAACATTTGTTGAAAGAATATCTTATGGGTGTCAGTTGATGGTTCAGCCTTCGTATTCGTTGCTTTGAGAACAGTTGGTGATGCTTAAAAGTTCAAAAGAATCCTTCAACTTAGGGGAGGTATTCTATTGTACTACTATGCCAATTTAATATTATGGTATCTTATTTATGGTTTTGAAAAGGGTAAAAAAAAAAGAAAAATAATGTGTATTCATGTAAGGATTGTTATGCCTTTTTAAGAGTAGGGAAAAAGCAGGTGCCTTGAATCTAAATAAAGTTTTCTATATCCAATCTTGCTTCCTTACTCTTTATAATTCTGTATGTCCCTCTCTTTGTTTGAGAAGTTGTTCTCATGACCTGCCTCTATTTTTATTGCTTCACTATGCCAATTCTACTGTACTGAGATGCTGAAATCTTTCTTTACTCTATCTGTTGTTTTGGCTTTTTACACTTTGTTTGTTGGTTAAAGAAACGAAAACCATTATTTGATAACTAATTTATGTTTTTTAAAATTAAAACAACCCCACATATAGCTTTAATTTTTATTTTTATTTTCTTACCGAAAGAGAGAAGTGAGATTTCTTTTTGTACATAGAAATGAGTGGAGAGCAGTTTTAGATGGTTATGGATAGAGGGTGTTTCTAGGAGTGATTTTGTGACAGTCAATTTTTTTTTTTTTTTTTTCCTTTTGGTTTGGCATGAATTAAATTGATTTTAGAAGTATAGAATTATTTCTAATTGATTTTGGTGGAATTAAATAATAGGTGAGTTTTGTTAAGTGATTTTCGATCCATCACTACCAAGATGGATATCTAATATAGTTTTGTGCAAAATGTTATCGGTTATTCTTTCTAAAAGTTTTAATATTGAAACAAAAAAATGATTGACATTACCGTTAAATGGTTAATAAAACAAACAATTATTCATGTTTTGAATTTTCTATATAAACATATATGAATGAGGCATATAGTTATTTTGTTATATTTTGTAATAAAATAAGTAGAAATAGAACTTGGGGTACTTGTAAAAATAGTAAAATAAGTTATAATAATTAAGTCCATAACACACATATTTTATTATTTGCGAATATGACAAAAACAAAGTTCAACCCACACGATAAGAGGTAAAATGTCATAAATGCCCTCGTTACTAATATACATTTGATATACCTTATACACCTTGATATACCTAATACTTCTTGATACATTCGATACACCTTGATATACCTAATACTTCTTGATAGATCCGATACATTTGATTGATACTTTTATCAATAATGTAGCTTGTATAAGAACTTGAGATAATGTTTAGCAAATTATTTTATTTGTAAATTCTGAAACCGTGTTCAGTAAATACTCACAAGCTATTGCATGTAGAGCTTGAAAATATGTTTAATAAATCATTTTGAAATTGACGTGTTATTCACAATACTTGTATAACCTTGATCTTGGAAATTTCTCCTAATCCTCCTCGTCCTGAAAAATTCACATTTTATTCTTAATTAATTCCTTGAACATGAAAGTATTCAAAACTTCCTTGAAAATTTTCAAAAATATTAAAACAACCCAACACAACTTGAAAACAATCCAATGAAGGCTTTTTAGAGTGTTAGATAAGCATGTAACTTTGGAGTTCCTATGATTGAATCATTGAAATGGTAGGTGCACCTTGTTGCACTACAAGAAATCAGAGTTCTTCCGACGCACAAAATTTCGTGGAGAAAAGAGACGTCGGACAAAGGTAGACCATCCCCAACGCCACAAACATAAAGGTAAGGGAGGGTGACACAATCAAATAATAGTATCCTTTTCTTTAATGTGGTTTTGACAAATGTCAGAAATGGCTTCCATAATTTTGACGTTTACCTTTATGACGTAGAGGAAAGTGAAATATTTCTGACATGTTCACCTATAGCGAGAAGGGAAAGGAAATAATTAAATAGTATTTTCTGTTTTCCACGACACGAATTGCATGACCTATGGAACGTGGATACTTATTTCCGACGCCATTAGTAATTAATGCGTCAGTAATGTGAGGTTTTATCACCGACGCATTACGAATGTTGCGACACTAAGGGGGTTCTCTCGACGTTTTTGTGATGCGTCAGGAGTTCTCCTATAAATAACCCTCTTTTAGTTTGGTAAATCACATAATTGAAAGAGAAGAAGGAAAATGAGAGAGAGACTGAGAAGTTCGTTCGTTCGTCTACTATCTTGCTGTCGTTCGTCGTCATCTGCTGCCGTCACTCCTAATTTCGATAAGTAGTTTAGTTTAGTTTTAGTTTAGGTTTAGTTTAGGGTTAGCTTTGGTTTAGTTTTGGTTTTGGTTTATATGTTGATTTATATTTAGAATTAGTTTTAGGGTTTATTTTTTGAATTAGTTTTAGGTATTGAATTATAGTTTTAAGTGTTTTTAGGATTTAATAATTACTTTTAGAATTAAATTTTAGATAGTCACTGAATTTGAATTTGTTATATCGATTGAATTGGATGGGGGGTTGTATTGAAAATTTGAGTTGGGGGCCAGGGTATTCAATTTGAGGAAGGGAGCGTAATGATTTCAATATTTGAGGTGTGGGGACTGTAGTTGTTTTAAAAATTTTGTAATTTGTAGTTGAGATTTGTTATGGCCATCCTGCAGTTATGGTAGCCTTTAATTCAAACTTAATTGTTGTTTATTTCTGAGTAGTTTTGTTTGTTTGAACTATTAGGTAGCTTGTAAAGATTGAATTAATTTGTTGTTTATTTTTTACGACTATCTTGCAGTTATGATAGCATCTTTAGTTCGAACTTTGTTTTGAATTTTGTTAGTAGTTTTGGGGGTTTGAAGTGTTAGGTACCTTGTAAAGTATGTTGAAAGGAGTAGGTAGGTTGTAAAGATTAAAATAATTTGTGGTTAGTTTGTTCTGGCTATCATGTAGTTATGGTAGTTTGTGTAGTTTAAACTTAACTTTAGTGAAAATTTTGAGAGATTGGGCATAGCTTATTCATTGAGTAAATTTAGGGTTTGAGAGAAGGAGTATAAGACTAATCAAACCTATTTATATTTTAGGTCTTTAACGATGAATAAGAGTTGGATAAAACTTAGGAATAAGTTCTCGATTGAATATAGAGAGGGGGTGTCCCAATGTTTAAAGGTTTCCAAGTTTCACATTGATGATTATGGACGAACAAGGTGTCTATCCAAAAGATGTATGAACTCAAATTGGAACTCATTAGAGGATGTGGAGCGACATCTATTAACAATTAAAATATCCCACTTCTATATAGAATGAGTGTATCATGAAGAGCCAGTGAATTTGCTTAGAGGTATAGAAAGTTTTGATGAATGAACTAGTAGTAACTCTTTTGATGAAGGAACTAGCAATAACTCTTTTCATGAATAAGATAAAATGTTGGGTATGTTTAATGATATATAAGCTTCGATTGAACACGAAGAGGAAACAGAGGAATGTTTGGAGAATGAGATGACATTTAATATTGGAGAAGATATAGAACAAGAGACAACAAACATATTTAAGGAGTTATTGAATGAAGCACACAGTGAGCTATACCCCGGTTGTTCTAAATTTTCCTCCCTGGAATTTTTTGGTTAAGTTTATGCATGTCAAGGTTCTCAATGGTTGGAGTAAAAAGTTCTTCAACATGTTATTAGAACTGTTAAAAACAACGTTTCCAATGTGTAGTACTACTATTCCTAGTTCATTCTACGAAGTCAAATGAAAATTGTGTGACTTGGGCCTGGGATACAGGACTATTCATGCGTGTAAGTATGATTGTGTATTATACTGGAAGGAGTTTAGTGATTTGCAACATTGTCCAACATTTGGTGAGTCTTGATACAAGGTTAGTCCTAACAGAGGGAAAAACATTTCGCATAAGGTATTACACCACTTTCCGTTGTGAAAAACATTTCGCATAAGGTATTACACCACTTTCTGTTGATGCCAAGATTATAACACTTGTTTGTATCACAAGAAAGCTCGTCTGACATGAGATGAAATAAGGATAAACGAGTGATAACAAAGGATGTGTTGAGACATTGATATCTAACTGATACAAAGGGATGAAAGCATTTTGATTGTGAATTTCCTTATTTTGCTTCAGATTCACGATTAAACATTCATTTGGGATTCGCTTCAGATGAGTTTAATCCGTTTGAAAATTTGAGTACTTCATACAGTATGTGGTCTATGATGTTAATTCCTTTCAAATTGTCACCTTTGAAATGCATGAAAGAGTCAAACTTCTTTATGTCATTGCTCATATCATGTCCAAGATCTTCTGGTAGGGAAATTGATGTTTACCTTCAACCATTGGTTAAGGAACTGAAGGAGTTATGAAATTTTGGTATGCGAAACGTATAATTCCGATCAGTTCTTTTAGTTGTATGTAGTGTTGTTGTGGATAATTAATGACTTTTTGGCCTATGGTGACTTATCCGGGTGGAGTACGAAAGGGTATCAAGCATGTTCCATATGCATGGAAGATAGATCATCATTCAAGATAAGAGGAAAAATATCTTTCATGGGACATCGTTGTTATCTTGCAGAGAACCATGTTTGGCGTAGAAGTAAGTTACACGATGAAAAAGTAGAGCGTAGGGCTCCTTCAGTGGTAATATATGAGCATGAAATCTTGGAACATTTAGATTTGTTGGAGTTTCCAGTTATGAGTAAACATCCTTCATTAAAAGATAAGAAAAGAAAGAGAGCTCTTAATTAGACTAAGAGAAGTATTTTCTTCAAACTTTCTTACTGGTTAAGACTAGTTTTACGTCACAAACTTAATATAATACATATTGAATAGAATATTTGTGAAAACTTGGTTTGTATGTTGTTGAATATTGAAGGAAAAACCAAGGATACCACAAATGCTCAGTTGGACCTACAAGATTTAAAAATAAGAAAGGATTTACACCTTATAGAAGTTGGTAAAAGATTGGCGAAGCCACATGCGAGTTACACATTGACTAGCAGGGAGTAAGTTGAGTTTTGCAAGTCCCTGAACTTTCTCGATGGATTTGTCTCTAATATTTCACGATGTGTAAATGATAGAAACGGAAAAATATCAGGTTTCAAAACACACGACTGTTATGTTTTGCTATGTCGACTTCTACTTATTGGTGTTCGAGCATATTTACCGAAAAATATGTACACTGTTGTTACTGAACTGTATAGTTTCTTCTGTGACTTATGAGCAAGAACGATAAGAGTAAGGGATTTGGAACGACTGCAATTAGATATCATAATCGTACTTTGCAAATTGGAAAGAATATTCTTACCTGCCTTCTTCGACATAATGGTACACTTTGCCATTCACCTACCATATGAAACCAAAGTTGCTGGTCTGATCGCTCTTACAGTTTGATGTATCCCATTGAAATAAGTCTACAGACGTTAAAACAGTTTGCTCTAAACAAAGCATGTCCTGAGGGGTCTATTGCATAAGCATATTTGATGAATAAATCAGAGACTTTTTGTTCAAAGGTATCTAAGTGGGATTGAGACTCAATTCACTAGAGATGATAGCACTCTGGATGACGAGGTAATTGGTGACTTCGAAGTGTTCGTGCAGAAAGTACGACCATTAGGGGCGTCAAGTGTACAAACCCAATCACAAAAAGAGAAATGCCTCGCACATTGGTACATCCTCAACAATGTCAATAGAATAGTGGAGTACCAAAAGTACGCATTTATAATTAACCTTCGACTTCAATGGCTATTTCATGTATTTGTTATATATTGTTGTCATACAAACTCATAACTATCAACTTTAGGAGACACTTGAGGTTGATACGTTGTCAAGCTCAAAGTGGTTTCAAATTGTATAAAAGACATCAACGAGCACTTCCTGAATGGTTCAGCGCTCAAGTATATAATGTACATGAATTTGATAACATCAAGGAATGTCTTATTTGAGAATAATTTATATATAATCATGCACAGGTGAATTTCAGGCAATAGAACTGCGTGAGAGAGAAAACTTTTCTCATGATTTTTCTCACTTGCGATGAGACATTCACTTGATTCTTAATCTCACAGTGGATGCATTATCGGTGGAGTATGATTCCACACGATAGAGCGTGATTCACGATGCACTATTCAAAAGAGTGGAGTCATGGTAATCGGTGAAACAATGGCAGTGTAAATGCCAACAATAATATAACGATGTTTTAGATGAAGTGTTGGATGTTCAATATCCAATGGGATGACATGTTTGGCTATTTAAGTGTAGGTGCTTTGACACAGATAACAACAAAAGCCATAAAACACGCGTGGAATTAGGATACAAATCAATCAACAGTTTGGGTATTTGGTTCATCGAGGAATCGATCGTTCTTGCGATCCAGGCACATCAAGCGTTTTACCTCGAGAATCCGAAAAAATGGTACGAAATTAGAAAGTTGTTCAAGTGGTCCAAAATAATTGTATATGAGACTTCTCGAAGTGGAGGATGTTGAGAATGAGCAACTGAAAGTACTTAAAATAGTTGTCGAACGTCGTGTGGATGAACACATTGAGGATGACACTCGTGCAGACCTGACGTTGATCCTGCACTGTTTGAAAGATTTGTTATGCGTCATCTCATTGACGACTTCATAAACGACGATGATGAACAATTATCACATCAAAGAGGATCAAGCGACGACGAATAATAATGACGAATCATGTATTCACATATTTCTTTATATATATATATATATATATATATATCCAGTTTGAGGTACTCTCATTCTTTTAATTAATTTTGGTTTTTATGTCTACAAATACTATGCCATCATTTTCGAGCTATTTCAAAAAGACAGATGCTTTGTTTCTCGAGTTTGACGACATGTTTAATAATGCAGAAGGATCGTTATCGATGGGCGACACTTCAGATTCGACCCATTGCTTTAATGGTAATTAGGTACATATATAGTAGTTTTGTTTTCTTCAGTAGATGGGCCTCAACCCTCTCTAACTCTTAGGAGAGATGTCAATAGTCTCGAAACTTGGTGTTGAAGAGGTACGTTCATAAGCATGGCAAGATTCTGATTACCATAGCCCTAGAAGCAGAGAAGCCAATCTCTTCATATGTTGTTTGGTTCACATTGGTGTATGTGAGAGAGATACATTTCCAGTCCGCTACCTTAAGTGGGCTGATGTTCCACTAGAATACATTGAGGTGGTTAAGGGCGCTCTACAGGTAACTTTAATAATTAATTCATTTTTGTTTTAAACGTACATATGTATAAACCAAGTTAATACTTATGTTCTTTACTTTGTAGCATTATTTCGTGTTTGATTTCAATGATCAAGCACTTACTAGATTTTTTGAGTATCAAATGCTCACATCTTTCAAGGAGTTCAGGGGAGATTGTCATAGGCATTTCAAAAAGTACAAAGACCATGAATAGACACGTGCCAACCACCGCACATATTGGTGGAACGTCTGGAAGATTGAGACTTCCTATACAATCATTATTTGAGTCAAGCATTTCAAGTGAGATTTACATATTGCAATGTTACATCACTTCATTTCTTTTGTATGCATATATAACTTTAAAAAATGTTTGCATGTAGGAGCAATCAAGGACGAACAAGGTTGCTAGATAAAAGCAATCTTACAACCATAGTAGCGAGTCCAAGTCATTTCTACAATAACAACATGAGCTCGCTGAACAATGAGGTCAGTCAGTCGACCATGTGATGTTGTTTAGAGAAACACACGCTCGAAGTGGCTAATTCGTTTTGCAGGCGGCCGTGGATGCGCATGTAAGTTTATGAATATCTTTTGTCTTATTCTGTACTTTTATTCATGACTTCATAACTTAATTAAAATTATTCTTGCATAATAAAATGCTAGAACTTCAGTCCCAACCCACCACAAAAGGTTCTCAACCACTCTTCAAGGACGAGATATGCGATACCGTTTTGGATAGATGATCGGGCTACTCAAAAGATCTTGGTTGAGGCCCCAAGCCCAAGTCTAGGAAGGGTGCTATGTGAAACTCAGAATTTCTTAAACTTTTAGAATTTATTAAGCTTAGTCAAAAACAAGAGAAATAAAATTTATGGGGAAAAGAAAGTAAAAATATTTGGAAAGATGAAAGTTTAGGTTTAAGATAAGAGAAAATTTGAAAATTTTGGCTAAGTGTCAAAATGTATGGAATTGGACATTTAGAGTTTAAGATGGGCGACAAGGAAGGCCACATAACCTCTAAATGAGTGTCATGGGTAGCAAAACAAAGATGGAGAACCTCCTTATGCGTTTAAAGAAGTGTCCAAGCGTTTTGGGTTGACTTGGCGAAATAGTGAAAAAGGTTAGAAAAGGTTTTTGAGTGTTTAAGGTTGGGCGTTTTAATTAACTTCATAAAGGAGTTTCTCACAACTTACTTGGGCATTTTCACTCAAATATGTCTTGAAATCTTAGAAATTGAGTCTAGTTTATTGAGGAATGTGCTACACATTTTATATTTGGGAAAGTTGGCATTTTGGATAAGAGAAGGCGAGAAGGTCAGTTCGCGAGTGAATCTCAGTAAAGTGCACTTTCAGAAGGTTATAGAACGCATTGTTTGGCGTTTTGCTCTAAAACTTTGAGGGAAGAAATTTAACGCATTTTAGTAATTTTGGACAACTATGTTTAAGGCTTTTAATTTTGAAATTCACAGTGAAAGTTAGAAATGTGTGCGAGATGCTGTGAGATAGGTTCGCACACATTTCAATATTTCATTGTGAATTTCAAAATCAAATTGCTATCCCTTAAAAGCCATTTAGAGTGATTCTATGCATGTTTAGTAAGTTTATTAGGCCTTATATTATATCTCACACCTATCTCGCACACATCTCGCACACATTTCAAATAATGAGTTTTAAAATCAAACTGCTACCTCTCCCAAGCCATCTAGAGTGATTCTATTCATGTTTCATAAGTTTATGTCATAAGTTTATTAGGCTCTTTTATTTTATCTTGCACATATCTCGCACCGTTCTTGCTGACCAAATATTGAGAATAGTACTCTGCCACTAAAGATAACTCTCTAATTCAACGTGATTGACAAAAGAATTAAAAAGAAAAAAGAAAAACATTTTTTTCTAGATGGTAAGCCACTGTCTATTTCGCTTTCGCTCGATAGTTCCAGTCCAAAATTGATAGCAAGAATTTTTTTTCATTTTTGTAGAACAAAAGTCTATAAATTAGCAGTGACATTATTGCATCTTAAAACAATTTTATGAAGAATTAGTCAATAATAATGACAATGATGAAATTATGGTATAATGTAAAACCCCTACCAAAGAACATCATACATTATAACATCAATAACAAGGTTCGTTCTACACAACATTGGTCAATTGAGATCCTTCAATATCCACCTATTTATCTATTCAGCACTTGGCTATAGAAACCATAATGGAACCTCTAAATCTGTAAACCATTATGGTACCACAAAAAAAAAAAAAAAAAAAAAAACCAAAATCATTGAAAACCAAGAACTTGGGGGAAAATGTAGGACTAGTAAGTATATTCATTCATACAGAAATATGATCATAACATTTTGGTAGAACTTGAACCATTTAATTTGGGTGATGGGCTTGATAAAACTCCTTGAATGCAGATGGACATAGGTCACTAACACTGCAATTTCCACATTTGGGTCGAAGGAAAATGCAAATAGTCTATCCAAATCCAACATGTTTCATATGCCAACAATGGTTAAAAAAATAATTGAAGAAAAAATCAATAAATAGAGATGTAATAAGAAATTACACAGGAGAATCCACACAACCCAACAAACTTCAGATCATGGGAATCAAAAGAGCACAAGTCACCAACTCATTAATTGCTTTAAAAAAAAGTAGAGCTAAAGCCCCAAAATGAAAAACATTAACAAAAAAACAATTGAACTTTGTCAATTTGAAGTATACTTGTAGAGTATAAAACTTGAGAATTTTGCATGCCTATTGCAGTCCTAATGCTATGATGGATGAGTTCCTTCTCAATTTGACTTGTGGGGAGAAGGGTCACTTTTTATGGTTTGATGAGATGTTTGTGTGATCTTGTGGACTTCTGGACGTGAGTGGAAAAGTAGGTCTTCTAGAGGGGTGTTTAAACACCTTAGTGAGGATTTGATCCCTGATTTGCTTTCATGTTCTTTTGTGGTCTTTGGTTTCAAAGGACTTTTGCAACTATTCTATAGTAGTTATTTTGCATAGTCAGAGTTATTTCCTGAAGAGGAATGTGACTTTTTTGTGAACTCGATTTTTTCTATGCTATACCTTCTTTTATTTTTTCTAACAAAAGTTGTTTAAAAATAAAAAGACATGGGAAAGAGCATATTTCTCCCATGCCACTAGTTTATATGGCAGATGTTTAGAGCAAGTACACACTTTTTTTTTTTTTACCGAAGTTAGTATAACTCATAAAATTAATAATATATATGCAATTTTTTCTTGAAAATCATTTTAGCATAAATCATTGCAAATAACAATAAGAAGTTACCTAGTACTCAATTTGTAGATGTAGTAGGGTGCTTTTTCAAGGGGTAAACATCCTAATACCGTGTGTGAATATATAGATATAGAAATGCACAATTATGAGTAAGAATATTGCTGCGTATGGGTAAAATATATGGTACAATACGTTTATAAGGGAATAGTGCCATCAAATTCATCCAATCATGGTACCCAGGGCAACAACTATTTGTAAAAGAACATTACATACCAGAAGAGGATTAATTGAAATCCATTCTTCTTTTGGCAGCCACAATTCTAATCCTACTTGAGTTTCTTCAGAAGTTGATGTTTTCTAGGAAAGCAAAAAAAAAGAAAAAAAAAAAGCAAATTATAGCAATGACATATTTTGGAACCAATCACAATATGACGAGGATAATTACCACAATGAGTTGAATCTATTAGGATTTTGTTTCATCAATTTTAGTACTAACTTCGTTCGAGCCATAGATGACATCAATTGCTCAAACAAAATTTTCGAACTAATTTGATGGTTTTTCCTTAAGTTTTTAAGGTCAATTTTCAATTTTCGGAAATAAATTCATAATTTATAAACCTAGAAACGAGAAGATAACACCCAAAATTTGAAGAGAGAAACAGAAAATTAGGAATTAAGGAAGTATCAGAAGCAATTTGATGATGTTGCTAGTGACAAAGATACGGTAAGCAATGAGGAACTTGAGAGGCTCAGAGATAGGACAATAGGGGTCAATACACATTTCTCTGTGCATCTGCGACATAGAATCTTGCACGCCACACATGGACTGACCACCACGGGGGCTTGAACAGTCGACGGCGGTGAAAGAGACAACAATGACAACTGAAAAAGAAGAAGAGTTGCTTAGTAGAAGAGAGGGAGAAGAAGAAGCCGAAAATGAGGGAGAAGGAAAAGGAGAAGAATAGAAGAAAAAAAAAATTGATTTTTAGATTTTTTTTAACTCGAGGACAATATAGACTTTTCCTAATTACTTTGCCCTAAAAATCACTTTTTAAAAATCAACTCTTTATACCTTTAAATTTTTTCTCATTTTTGGTAATTTCTCAATATTAATGTAATTCAGCCAAAGTGGAAAGAGAATAGAAAAAGAAAGAAAGGAAAAGAACATTGGTGAGTTTTCTAGAGATTTCGTAGTCGGCAAGGCAATCCAAGGTGGAGTTCTTAATCGGTGTGACATCGGAGTTATTTTGTACGTCGACACTCTTTCCCTTTGATCAAATACTCTACTTTGGTGCTCCTTCGTTCTTTTCTGCTCTTTCAAGTTTCAACAGGTAAGATTCACGGTTAATTCTCAATTTCCTGCTTTCAAACCCCATTTCCTTGATTTCTTCACTCCTCGATTTATTTCTTTTCGCAAAATATGGACTATCTTTTGATAGAATCACGATTGTGTCATCAATTTAGTGAATTTGTTTTTTCCTCTGTTGCATGTTCTTGGTTTTGTGATTGTATAATGGGAACACTTGCTGCTCGCTCGTTGTTCAAATTATTGCTTTTTTTTAGGCTTTGAATACTCGAATGCCATTTCTCAATAGGTGTAGTTTTTATGTTTTGATCTTTAATGGTTGCGAGCTATGTGAGTTACCATAGATGATTTGTTTTGTGTTAAGCTATGTGGACTGCTTTAAAATTGAATTTATTTGGATTTGGAATGGTCTTGAATTTTGAGGATTTGGTACTGCTAATTATTTGTAGGGGTTCCATTTTGGAAGTAGGACTATAGGTTTCCAGCCTAATATTTTGTATATCGTGTATGCACAACCTTGGCCGTTTCCTGTACATAATATAAAAATCACAACCAATAAAATGGCACATGTCAAAATCGACCTAATGACACGTCAGAGATTGGAGAGATATTTTTAGCAAGCAGTGGACGCAAGGCTAAAAGTCATCTTCAGCTATGCCAAACTTTTAATGCATTGCTATGGCAACCCAGTTCTTCCACTTGAACCTTAACTATAATTTGGTATTTATTTCTTCCTGAAATAGATACTACATTTATGTAAGAATAAGGGTTTGCTTCAGGAAGTTTGTGTGAGGACCCTAGATAGGAAAACAGCATAGAAAATGAAGATGGTTACTGGTGGGGCATGTTAGCGAATAGTTAGTAAGTTAGTTAGGTCTTTTTGTTATAAATAGTAGGAGAGTGGTTGAGGAGAGGTGTGAAGAATTTTGTGGAGGGATTTCCTTGTAAAGGGAATTTGGGAGAGTCCAGCCCTCTCGAAAGGTTAGGTTACTTTGTTGCTTGTCTTGTGGTATTCTAGAATATATTACATATATTTTCATATTTGATTGTTCTATAACTGTTCTTGAGCTCATCCTTTGTTCTTGAGATAGTTCTTGTTAGGAGGGATCTTAACAGTTTGGTACCCTAGTTATATCTATATATTTTTTTTGAAACAATATTTTCTTGAGTTGCAATGCATGAGAATGCTGCTCTTTCCTCTTTGTATTATTGTTCCTACTTTAACCAACTTTTTATTGGATACTATAGGGAATAAGCACAGGCAGGAATGTTACCACTGCTAGCTTACCAAGTAGTGAGCCAATACTACAGGCTCCAAGGGAACCCGATCACTCTGGGGCTCCTTGCCTCTAATACTCTCATTCATCTAAGGCCCAATTTTCTTCATCATATCATCCCTTCCATAGATGAGGTCTGGTTTAATGCACATCTCATCTTCAAGGTGACTATTCTGGCTAATAATCTAATTCTATTCTGCTGTTCTCTGTTTAAGACTTAACTGCACTCTCTATGTTAGAGTTAATTGGTGATGATTATAAAAATTTAATGAGAGATCTTTCTGCTGAGGACTTTCCTATTCATTAATACATCGGTAGGGAAGTCCTAAACAGAATGGCACGTTACTTTCTCTGGAATAAAGCATTGCTGTCTCATTGAGAAATTGGTATCATGTTTCTTTTTTGATCAGCTGTATAAATAATCTTGTAGTTTCCTTAGATACTGGCTACCTGCTTTATAGCATCATTGAAGCGAATAGGTCTTTATTTATTTATTGAACTTTTTAGCTGTGAAGTCATTTTTCATTGAGAAAAATGGAAGAAATAAGTAGATACTAGTTGAATTTGTATGCTTTAACCATAAGAAATGGTTCTTGTATGATGTTGAACGTTACAAAACACATATAGATTGGGTAGCCCCCACATAACTGTGTAATTTGTGTCCTTACAAATCGTCCTCATAGTGAGGTTGTTGTATGATGGCCTCAAATTATAGTTAAACTTTTATTTTGAGAAAAATGAAAAGCTTTTAAGAGTTTGCTTTGATTTTTGTACAATATTCACAGTTTCTTTCTTTTCAGTATTGTACTTCTTTAATCCATCTTGATGAGTATATACCTAACAATTTTGAACTCCTGTAGGATTATTTTCTTTTTTGTTGTTTATTAACTTGTTTGCATGTCGTTTTTGAATGAGATAATGTGATATTGGCATTCCTGTTACTGTCATAATATTGGTATCATTTGCATTTCCCACTTTGCCAGCACAAGGACTTGAAGCGTTTTTTACTATCACCATTCTACCATGTGGGTGACCCTCACCTTGTCTACAACATGATATCTCTACTATGGAAAGGCACTCAGTTGGAAACATCAATGGGTAGCATCGAATTTGCTTCAATGGTTGGTGCATTACTCATAATGTCGCAGGGAATTACCTTGTTGCTCATCAAATCCTTACTGATATTCTTTAATTATGGGAGGCCTTACTACTATGAATATTCTGTTGGGTTTTCCGGTGTACTTTTTGCTATGAAAGTTGTTCTTGGTTCTGAAACTGACAGCTACACTTACGTTCATGGTCTAAGAGTACCATCAAGTCATGCTGCATGGTTGGAACTAATACTTATCCAAATGGTTTCACCTGGTGTCTCTTTCCTTGGTCATCTTGGTGGTATACTTGCTGGTCTTCTCTTTTTGCGTCTGAAGGGTACGAATTCAGGGTCGGATCCATTGACACTTCTTATTAGAAGTGTTGGTCGAATATTGAGTCGTTCTTATGGATTTTTCTGCCGCTTGAATCCCTTTCGGCAGCGTAGGATATTTGGAGGAGGAACGGTCGGTTCAAGGCCTGTAACGAGCATCGGCACATGGAGGTGTCAGGCATGTACATTTGACAATTCTGGTTTATTAAGTGCGTGTGAAATGTGTGGGACAGATCGGCAGGATGGGGTGCTGCATTCTAACCAATTATCGAGTCAATTGGATTTGACTTGGGAGGAAATGCGTCGTCGGAGACTTGAAAGATTTGGTTGATGGTAGAATAGATTGTTCATTTTCTCAGGCCACCAGATATTTACTTTTAGAAGAGTAAATTGAAAGGCTACTAGATGTTGAAGTTGTTTACACCATCTTTCGGAAATGATGAAGTTGTTTACTAGACGTTGAAAAAATGAAGTGGTATGGAGCATGGAGCTTGTGTTTAGGAACATAGCAAATTTGATTGAACACAGATAGAAAAGTCTTTGTACACGGGGAAGGAATTAACATACTTTCTTTTCATCATTGGTTTTCTATA
The DNA here is from genome assembly GCF_000004075.3 of Cucumis sativus. Taxonomy (NCBI): domain Eukaryota; kingdom Viridiplantae; phylum Streptophyta; class Magnoliopsida; order Cucurbitales; family Cucurbitaceae; genus Cucumis; species Cucumis sativus. Next base: position 20,396,992 of record NC_026658.2, read on the forward strand.
TGACATCTCTTCATGTAGCTGCTTCTTGATAACGGTTGAATAGATTTCTAATTGAAGTAATTGTTACACGAATGGCATCTATGATTGTTGTTGCAAGTTTTTCTAATGTGAAGGTTAATAATCAACCAAAAACTGACATTGCTAATGAACGGTTTGTCCTTTAATTGCAAGGATATGGATTGCGAGTGAGACTATTAAGAACTTTGAACCGAGTATTTACATGATCTTTAAGAGCATTTACTCAATCATTTAGATTGAGTACGCGCTTGGGAGTAGCTACACAATCGTTTAAGTCTATTGTTTAATTTATATTTACACCATCCTTCATTAAAAGTATTTAAACATTGACAAACACCCTGTCAAAAGCTATTTACTAATTAACAAAAAGAACTTTACTACCATATGATATAGAAAACAAATAGTTAAACTACCAAAAGAATTTATTAGCTCAAAGTTCTGTAACATACTTTTGTCTAAACAGTGTTATGTTTTATGCTTCTAGACAACTAGAATTACAGTTTGTTAGCACAAAATATCTCTTAATCCAATTACTTTTTGTATTGCAATATCACTTTGAATCTAGCTACTAGCCACGGGTGAAATTTATTCAAATTGTCTCATGATTTTCAGTTGTTGATAGGGATGCATCGTGTGACCACTTGAAGATTCTTGTCAACGATAGTTTGATCAATATAGTTGAAGATTTTTGTCAACAATAGTTTGATCAATATAATTGGGTATAAAGTCGAACACAAGGATCTTGCATTTCTTTATGTTAGCCGCAAGAGCCATCCCCAATCACATAGTTGACATCTGTTCACACTTTGCGGTCCGGAATATTATCAAGAATGTAGTTGAAGTAGTATTGCAACGTTGGTTCATCCCATAGAGAGTTATGTGGACAATTTGGAATTTCCACACAACCTTGTCACCATTTGACGTCTTTACACCATCATCGAAAGGTCGTTGAACGATCAGTTCAACTCTTTGAATTGCGTCCTTAAAAAACAAATAAAATAATGTAATCGTTTTCTTTTATAGAACAACGAACCAAAAACGATGCATCCATCGATGTAAAAAAATGATTAACAAATCAATGGTCTACAAAGAAAATTGAACGTTAGGATCATAATACCAAAAAAAAAAAAAAAAGAAGAAGAACAATACACGATCGTGTAAGATTAGGTACAAAATTGTGTACCTTAGCTAACGTTCTCTTAGTTATATAATTTTTAGAGTGAGCGATCGTTTACCAAAGATAAGTGATCATTTTTGTTATGTAATTAAATGATCATGTAGATAAAATACTTGACCTTGTACCTCATTCACACGATCATTTAATTACATAAGAATATAAAGTACACGATCGTATAGTTTAGTTGTACATATAAATTGAAATGGAAAGTGTACTTATGTCTCTCAACAGTTAGTGTTTTTTTCAAGTGTTCGAAAAAAATCCTTCTTTCAGAATGAGCAGACGACAATCATTTCTTTGTGCTTCATCTGCACACTTTTCCTCCACGCTAAGTATGTCTTCCACAAACTATCATCCACCAGTCACATGGCATCATATCATTCTATCTTTCTCAATTTGACCTACAAATCCAGTGGATTGAGTGGTTTAACCTCTAAGATAAGCACTACTATATCTACAGGTTTAACCTCAATCGATTTAACCATAGTCGGTTTTTTCACCAACATCAACTCTCTCTTGTTTCTTGCCTCAATAATGGATAATTTTTTGTAGTCACTCCCTCTTGAGGATGTTGGTTGTTTAGACTTTTTCTAAAATGCTTAATATTAGATAATCAAGCAACATATAATAACAAAGAACTACAAGGTTTTCACATATACATATCAATCGAGATTCTTCATTTAGAATAAAATGGTTGCTATTTTGAATCATTGAAGGTTGTTCCTCACATATTGGAAATTGGTGGCTAACCAATGTGAGATCTTCGACACTAGTTGCTGGTTATTGCTCACAAAGTAGAAGTGGTTGGCTGACCAATGTAAGATTTACAACAATATATAGATTCATAAATAAACTATAGATTAAAAATTAATATGGATTCGATTCATATTAGAATATATGAGAAGATCTAAACAATTGGTTATATTATATATGATATAATATAAAATTAATATTATATATGATATAATATAATTTAAATTTATATTATATTTATATTTATATTAATTTAAATAAAAGAAAGTTATTCCTTGGGAGTTATTCTACGTAATGGGAGAACGACACCGGAGTAAAGCGGAAAGTTGACAAACTTTTGAGAGAGGAGAAAAATTGCAAATGAGTTTTTTTTTTCCTTTGTGTACTCTACATTGAAGAGAAGAGTAAATGTGAAGTAAAATTAAATAAGGGTATTTTTGTCATTTCGACCTAAATTTGTCCTAAATCTCAACTTTTTTTACAATCAATCTTAAAACTCTTTTTCTACCCCATTTTTGGCAATTTCCCAAGAATCTTGGTCATGTTTTTTTCTTCATTTTTCTTTTTAATTAAAGCTATTTTATCAATGAAATGGTTGAATGACTAATACTTTGATTTTGTTAATACAATGTAAATATTGTTGAAATTTGTTAAGTATAAACAAATGTAATAAAATGTGTAAACTAAGAAATATTATAGTCTATCATTTAATTTTTTACCTACAAAATCATTAAAAAAAATTATTATTTCATACTTATAATTTCATAATTTTAAAAGAAATATGGTTTTGGTGGATGTTTTACCATTTCATTGCAACTTTTTTTTAGTCTTTTAGTGCAATTTTATCACACGTAGATTTAATGTTTGTGGTCATTTTCACATCCAAAATATAGAAGTTGCACTTTGTTAACTTTTTATCTCCTTAGTAAAAAAAAAAAAGAACATTTTGATTCCATAACCAAATTTAGTTAATGCTCTATGTTATTAAGGTCATAATGTAACTTTTCCATATTTCATAAATGATATTACATAATGATATATGTTATTACACAACTAATTAACAAACCTTTCTATTTTTCATGTTATCTGGATATATAGATTAGATGATTAAGTTTGTAACGTATAAGCTCACGATGTTAATGAATGAAATTTGAATTATGCAAACAAATCAAAATCAAATATACATTCGAAAAATGACAAAATTGTCCTTTTTGTTGAATAAATTCATTTTTCACCCATTACGATGTGAAATATAAAAATGATATAAATATGAAAATATTGAAATGACTATTCCAATTTTATAAAATTAAGTTAAAACTACAATTTTTTTTGGCAAAATTGCATCAAATGACAAAAATATTTAGAAAATAAACGTTCATGGTACCTATTTTTTGCATATTGCGAATATGACAAAATTAGTAAATATTATACAGCTATCGGATGATAATCGTAAGTTATCGGAGGGCTATCACACTGTAATCATTAGGCTATTAGACGTTAATCATAGAGTTATCGACTTTTAAATTTGTTATTTTTATAATTTAGAAAATGTAGTGACATGAATCATATTATCATAATTTATTTTTAAGATCTCTAATGTTGTTCGTGTGTGATTTTCATGCACGTGTTGTTTACTAGTACGTAGGAAAAGACGAAAGTGAAGAAAAAAAAAAGGAAAATTAACATTTGAGGGGAACTTTTAAAAAATGTGTAATTTAATAAAAGAAATGTGTAATTTAATTTTTAAAAAAAGCAACATACATGAGATGATATGAAATGAGATTCGTATATATAATCAATTTGTTTCAAAATTTCTCTTAATTCCATTCAATGGCTTTTACAAAACTCCATAGTTCTTCACTCATTTCTCCTCTCCCTTCAATCATTTCCTCCATCCGCTTTCTCTCTTCTCTTCTTCCCCAAATCCAACCCTCTAAAGATGCCGATTTGGTTTCACAAATCCTTCTTCACCATCACAATCCCTTCCATTCCATGGAATCTTCTCTTCAACTCCATTCAATCTCTTTTTCCTCTCACCTCCTCGATCAAACCCTTCTCCGCCTCACCCACCACTCCAAAATCGCCCTCTCCTTCTTCGACTACGCCAACTCCCTCCCCTCCAACCCCATCTCCACTACCTCCTACAATATCCTCCTTGATATTCTCGCCAAAGTCCGCCAGTTCGACGCCGCCTGGCATTTGATTCTTCAAATGGACCACAAGGGTACTGATACTTTCCTCTTGCTGATTCGCCGCTTGATTTCTTCAGGCCGCACTCGCCAGGCCATTCGAGCGTTTGATGACATTGAGGGGCTTACTGGAAATAAGGTAGGAATTGATGATTTTTGCTATTTGTTGGATGTCCTTTGTAAATATGGCTATGTGAAAGTTGCGGTGGAGGTTTTTAACAAGAGGAAGGAGGAGTTTGGTGTTGATGTGAAGATTTACACGATTTTGATATATGGATGGTGTAAGATTGGGCGATTTGAGATGGCGGAGAGGTTTTTGAAGGATATGGTTGAGCGTGGGATTGAGCCCAATGTGGTTACTTATAATGTTTTGTTGAATGGGGTTTGCAGGAGAGCGAGTTTACATCCAGAGGGAAGGTTTGAAAAGACGATTAGGCATGCAGAGAAGGTGTTTGATGAAATGCGGAAGAGGGGGATTGAGCCTGATGTGACGAGTTTCTCTATTGTGCTTCATGTTTATAGCCGTGCCCACAAGCCCGAGTTGTCGCTTGATAAGTTGAAGCAGATGAAAGAGCTTGGAATCTCTCCCACGGTGGCAACTTATACATCGGTGATCAAATGCCTCTGCTCTTGTGGGAGGCTTGAGGATGGTGAAAACTTGATTGAAGAAATGGTGAGAAGTGGAATTTCTCCATCTCCTACAACTTATAACTGTTTCTTCAAAGAGTATAGAGGTAGAAAGGATGGGGCTGGTGCTTTGAGGCTGTACAAGAAAATGAGAGAGGATTGTTTATGTGCTCCTAGTTTGCATACATATAACATATTACTAGCCTTGTTTTTGAATCTGGACAAGAAGGAGACTCTGAAAGAGTTGTGGAATGATATGAAAGAAAGCGGTGTAGGGCCAGATTTGGATTCATATACAACGATCATACACGGGTTGTGCGAGAAGCAGAGATGGAGTGAGGCTTGTCAATTTTTTGTTGAGATGATTGAAAGGGGGTTTCTTCCTCAGAAGGTTACCTTTGAGATGCTTTACAGAGGGTTGATACAATCTGATATGTTGAGAACTTGGAGAAGATTGAAGAAGAAACTGGAAGAAGAGTCTAAAACATATGGCTCTGAGTTAAAAAACTATCACATTAAGCCTTATATGAGATGATAATGATGATATGCAAGTGAGATTTAAATTGGACTCCAGAATTACACAACGTGTTTTGGTATGTGTATTTTTCCTTTATCTTTGTGCATATGTGATTTAGGGATCTTAAGAAACTTAGTGACAGGCTTCAACTTCAAGTAAGGCGTATTATGCCATGTGGATCAACCAAAAAGAAGAAATATCCACGTGAACATTCCTATCAAGAGCTTTGAGGAGCCAAAATGGGTGTGATTCAATCGACTTAGTGCTTGTATTATCTATCTCGAACTGAAAGTTTGATTCCCCCACTCCTGTCAACATACAATGAGGAATGAGACCATAAGTTCAAGACTCGTCTGGAAAGTCCATCATCAGTTAGATTGTTTATTATAACTTAGCTTGTTTTGAACACAATTTCAATCAAATAAAATATTTTGCAGGGAGACCTCTTAACCTAAGCAGGTTCGGACATGGTGTAAAACCAAAGAGTGAGGAGATCTTTAGGGAAAGATAGTACAAGCAATTGGTTACATAGTAACTAACTAGGTAGTTTTAGTTAACTAGTAGAGAATTAATACAGAAACTAAAAGACAAAAAGACAGCTCTTCCCGAGTTTGTTTTGAAATGTATTGAAAGTTGGAATCCATCTGGTGTATATCCAAACCAACCTCCTACATTTTGAACAAAAATATTATGTTGTATGTCTCGTAGAGGAAGAGCCAAACTAGAGGAAGATTGGTTGGCTTTTTTTTAATGCTTGGAAATTCTTCAATGTATCTTTGTTAGGCTTACGTAATTTCCCCTTCCTTGAACAACTTGAAAGTTCATTTGTCACAATATCACCCTTCACATTTTCATCAGATAAATTGCCATTTTCTAGATAGTTTTCATTAGTTTTGAACTTATGGATATTTCTACCAAGTATTGTACCAAAAATGTTGTCTTCGAAAGCATCAGTATCAATCTTGCTTTGTGCCTAAGATTTACTCTCTGAACTTAAGTTTCCCAATTAAAATTCTTTATTTTGTCTGAAGGAATTTTCAGCAACTTTGGCAAGTGTATTTGGCAGATTGTTGCTTGAAATTCCTTTACTTCATTGGCATTATCCAGTAGTTATCAAGATTAGCGATGAAGAGATGGCTATTGATCTTCCTTGGATTGGCTCCATTTGTTTTTTTTTCTTTTTTGCCAAGGGCATTAGGACAATCTTCTTGTTCATCCAATGGAATTCACATGTATTCTCCCTTCCTCTATGGATTGCTTGAACATCATATTGCCATGACCTTTCAAGCAAGATATGAAAAACATCCATATCTAAAACGTCACACACAATTTTATCTTTATAAGTTCCTCCAATTGACAAAGGAATAGAGCAAATTTCACTAGTCTGGGCGTCTCCACCTTTCTTGATCCATCATATCTTGTAAGGATTAGAATGAGGCTCTGTTTTCAATTCGAGTGTAGCAACCAGCTTCATCTTCCTCAAAATTTTTACTACTGTCGCTATCTATGATCATGTTGCACACCTTGCTTTAGATGGTACAACGAGTCTCGAAGAGGTTATGCTTTTGCTGATGGAAAAAATTACTTTTTGGAGCAATTAGTACTCTTTGGTGTACACAAGATAATCTTTCTCCTTCATCGGGTTCTAAAATATCTTCATCTTGATAAAATTCTTCTTCCTGCTCTTCAATAAAGTCTTCACCTTCCTCAAGAATGACTACAGTCTTTCTTTTTGGGCAATTTTTAGGCAAGAATTGGAGAGATGGTTGGTTTGACTACAACGGAAGCACTTGCTCATATTAGATCTTTGATAAAAATTCTTTGCTTGTTTTTTGGTAATTGCTTTAGTCTTCTTCCCATGTGCTGAGTAGGAGAAGAGTATGCAGCAGTTGGCTTACGATTAGTGTTGGTATTCCATGGACCCCTTGTGTTTTTCTTTGAATTCAAATCATTAATCTCTTCTACAGACTTTGCATAAGTTGCATAAGTAACTATTGAAATTTATGTTCTAAAACTCGTAGTTTGTAATCATATATTCTATTCAATAAAGTCGTTATCGATACTATAATCTTAAATCCAATAAACTAAGGACTCGAGACTATTATTGAGTAAACTTGAACTTTACGTAGAGATGTAAACATGGATCAAGTTCGAGTATATAGTCTATAGTATACGAATCGGTTACACATCTTATTTATGGGGGCACTATAGATGTGATCCGTTTTGTAGTTAGTACAAACGATGTAATTCTGAATCGTTCATGTCACACCCTTAACTGCAATACGACCAAAACACCAAAGTAAAGGGAAAAGGGTGCGACTTAGTTATAGTCTTTAAATTTTCTCATTGACTAATTTAACTTCAAAACCTTTTAAATACTTAGAGAAAATATAACGCAACAGAAGTCATACTGAACGCGAACACTTTCTTAATCCGAAAAACTTTACACGATCAATTTAGCCAAAACTTACACTTTATTAATAACAGACGTTTAATACAACAAGGTACAAAAAAATGAAGCCTCTCATTTTAGGGGTAAGACCAAGTGGATAGCTAGGGACATAGGGTGCAAGACGAAATTCATTCCCTTAAAGAATGAATCCAAGTCTTAAACAAGGAGCCTCATCCTTTCATTGGCCTGAGAGGGATTCGGTGTATAGGTTGGACCTTAAATCAATTGTTCAATAGTGGATCAGTGGGACTTAAGGAGCAAGATGTAGTCTTGGAGGTAAAACGATACTTTGACCTAACCGAGATTACGAATAACCTGTGAGGATTAACTTACTTATCATGATTATATCACATGAACACAAATATATCTATGGTGATGGGCGTGCAACTACGAGATTTTAGTGGAATGACCCGTTAGTTAACAAAGGTTGATTGACTCGGTCTAAAGAGTTTAACCAGTTAATCTCGGATTGTTATAGGTCTACTAGGTTCCCCCGCTAGCTAAAAAATAATCAACTTAGAACATTATGATAGAATAATTCGAATTGTTTGAATTAGGTAAAGAGAGAAAAAGCGATAGATACATGTAGACGTCTGTTATAAGTTAAAGATGGAGCTTTATGTTAAAATGTAAAAATATAAATACAGATTCATATTCAAAAGCTCGAAATTGATGGAAGTGGTCAAAGATGTGAAAAGTCAAAATGTTAACTTTTGATTTTCAGAAGTCAAACTTTGACTGGCTTTATATCCAAATATGATTTGAATTTTAGAAAAATGAATGTGAATTCATGCTTGAGAGGTCAAAATTAGTCAAGACGGAAAAAATGTTAAAAAGTCAAAATGTTAACTTTCGAATTGAAAAAGTCAAACTTTGAATTTGATTTAAATGTCAAATTACCAAACTGCCCTTAGACTAATTTGTTAAGATTTGGCAAACTCATCATATGTAAGTGTTGCATGTGATTTGTAAGTAGCTTCATGCATGTGAAACACCAACTTCACTAATAGTTAGTGAAATGTCAATTGGTGAGATAAATAAGCTCTTACATGTGGTTTGCTCGTAAAGAGGTTTATTGCAAATATGAATGGTCTCTTGTCTTTTTAACAAGGTGAGATTTTATTTTGTAATTAAGAATTACAAAATAAACCAATAACTCACTTTACCCTCCACACAACAAAATCTCAAAGCTAGATTCCTCCTTAAAATTCCATCTTTTCTCTCTCTAGTGGTAGTCCTGGCTTCGAGTTCGTGAGCAGATTGCGAAAAGTTCGTGAGGAGATCACAAGAAAATTAAAGTACTAAAGGTGAGTTTTTCTTTTAACCCTATCTTTGTTTCAATTAGGATTGTAATGCATGTTAATTACTAAAGTGTTTAGTTGCAATTAGAGTAAAGTTTGATCCTTATTTCGCTACGCATATCTACCATTTCCATTAGAAATGACATCAGAAAGACCTAAAAAAGATTGTAATCTTACTTTTTCCTTGATTTCAAACCTTAATCCACCAACAAATCAGACAATGAGGTATTGTTCATTCTCCAACAAACCAGTTCATTCTCCAACAAACCAGTTCTTGCACCAAACTGGTGGAATTGTTTTATGTAATCAACAACAATTCTGGTTCTTTGTTGGCAATTTTGGTAGTGATTATAGAGGGTTTCGGTAGTGATTATAGAGGGTTTCTTCATAGTTGGGTGGAAGAAACCAAGTCTTCATCAACTTCTTCATTTTTTCCCATGAGGCAATATGTTTTTTCCCATTTCTCCTCCTATTGACTTCAATTTGCTCCCACCAAGCTGAAGCTCCAGCCTTCAACTTTAATGTCACTAGATGTACCTTCTTCATCTCGGGAATATTCATGTAATTAAAAAAAAATCAATATTTTTCAACTAATAAAGGAAAACTTCAATATTACGTACTATCATAACTAGGAAGGTCAATCTTCATCTTAAATTTTGTCGATTCCCTTCTCCTTCCATCTACATGTGGCCAGACTCTTCTATTCTTGTCAATAAATAGCCTTTCTTGTAGTTCGTCATCAGAGGAACTCCAATCTTAAGGTTCTTGATAAAATTCTTGGTTTCTTGGAAAAGATTCTTGATAATCTTGAAATGGTCTTATTCGTTCTTGGACTTCATATCTCCTTTAATGATGAACTCGCCCAGGTCTATTAATTCCAGCACCACGGATGCCACGTTGCCTCCAGTTACAAATGAGTTCATGAGTTTCGTGATGAATATTTTTGAGGAGGTGCAAAGTTTTCAAGCCATTGCATGACTTCTTGAAGTGTAACTTCATTTCTTTCCACAGAAGCTTCCACGAACAACAAGCGTCTCTAGGAAGTTCTTGGAGAGAGGATGGGTGTTTCATCCGCCTCTTGGTATTTGAGCAAGTTTCTCTATTGCCATCGGGTTAGCACATCAGATAGCCATTTAGCCCAAAAACTTTTTGGCACTTTGATACCTATTTGGTGTAAAACCAAATAGTACTTTTGATTGAATGTATAATCTGGCTTTCAAAAGGAGAGGAGATGCTTTATTTATAGGAGAAAATAGTACAAGCAGTTGGTTGCATAGTAACTAAAACTAATAAAGAATTAATACAAAAACTAAAAGACAGCTAAAAGACATTTGTACATCAGGACAAGACTAATGCTCACAACAAAAACAAAAATGTAAAACAAAGGACAAGTTCACATACTTAGTATGGAGTATCTTTTGCCTTTAGTTAACTTTTCTTTTTTTTCAAAAGGTTGTTTAAAAGTCACACTTTAACACTTTTCTTTTTATTGATGGACGAGAGAGGAGGCTTAGAACCTTATGTCTTTACTAAAATCGTGAAATCTTTTAAGTTTTCTTCTGGCGTTGGACACTCACCATCCTTTTGTTTTTTCTTATTCTTATCCTTCATTATACTTACAATCAAAATGTCAAGGTATTTTGATTTCGTGAATAGAATGAGTCATATTTGTTTTATAGTCTTTTTAACATAAAGAATAGATTGAGATACTTAAGTAGAATAAGATATATCATCTTTCACTAGCTAAAAAATCACCCTCAACTTAATTTTTTATTGTCCTCGACCAAGGTGAACAAAGTTACTCAGAAATAGTAAGTTAAGTTAATTGCAAGGTTCGTTACTCTAGTTACAAGGAAGTAAAGGAAAAGAGGGCATCAAATAAAGGAAAATTTTCACCTTGTCGCTATTGCAAAAAGATTAACCATGCTGAAAAAGAATTGTTGGTCTAAAAACAAGAAAAACTACCCTTGTGATTATTTCAACGAGAATGACCATACAAAAAAAGTTTTGTTATGCCAATTGAAACCAAACCCAATATTTTTAAGAGCATGCAAATTGCGCCAACAATACTCAATAGACAAACTTCTTGTTTATGGCCTCTCTTATGTGTGATAAAGGATCAATTTCATGGCTTATTAAACAACAGATGTACTATCCACAATGCCAAAGATATCAATCTTTTGAGTTAAATTGACAAACCGTCTAAAGGAGTTTTTGGACATGGTAAGACATCTAGCTAAAGGTAAAGGAACAGATTTATATGTTCCAAAGTTATTCAAAACTTGGTATGACTCGGTTGTTTAAACAATTTTATGCGGATTTATAAGGACCAAGTTTGTGTCATTTACGACACAAGAAATTGAAATTGTAAGGGTCAACATAGTTAGCACTGTTTTCTTTTTAAATGGTGACTCACTCTGTCTGTCTATCATGTACTAAATGCCAAAGTAGAAGAAGCAGAAAGTGACATCAACAACAAAAATAAAAAAAGCCTTCAAAATTCTGGGCTATTCTATCATATGGTTTGATGATTTTTCAAAATTTTACCTCATTTGACAAACTTTGTGAAAGTGGTCATGAAGGGAGGATTATAGAGACTACCTTTTCCAAAAGGTGGCAGTTTTATTAAAGCCAAATGAATTCGTACATTAACAACAATGATGTTTGCAGTCCCATGCGTAACACATCCATTGGAAATATTAAATATTTGCAATATACTTATTGTATCTAGATGACTTGGGTGTATTTTTCAGTTAATAGAACTCAAGTTTTTGAAATTTTCAATCAAGTTTCAAAAATGGTATCTTTAGCTGAAACGAAGGCAGGTGAGAGATACATGTTGGATAATTGATTCTTAAAAACATATAATATGAAGACTTGCAAATTTTACCCTAATAGAATATGCAAGGAAGCTCAAGTAAACTATGTTTTGTTTGGAAAACCAATAAAAGAGCAAAGTATAATTTTTATTTCTCTTTACCACAACTACATTAATAACTATATCAGCTCCAACCCTAATTTACAATATTTAAAAGCTATTTTACAAACTATTGTAAATATTAGAACAAGCTCGAATTACAAGACCTCATTTCAACAAACCTCTACCTTAGGATCCATCCCATTTTGGCATTCGTCCATAAGAGCTAAACTCAACATTTCAGTGCAGAATTGATCGTCCGGTTTCAGCCACAATGCCTGAAATACGGCAAAATTATATCTATGATGAAGCCTGAAATATAATGTTATGCCTAAATTCCAAATATACCAATTACCAACAACACCTTTACATTAGCTAATGCCATCAAACAAGAAATGTAGTAAAGGTTGTTTAGTTAACTTTTTAGTTTTTACTGCATCTCATTATGCAGTGATTTCATAACTCTGATGTCCCTCCCACAAGACATTTTTAAGATAAGTTAAACCGAATGTTCCCAACATAGCTGACACCAACGTTCTCCTACTGACTCATATAACTGTCAAAAATTTCTTTCAATCAAAACTAAAAACAATAACACTAATGTCCAAGGTACACAATCAGTAAATACCACAAATACGATACATGTCAAATTTGTAAGGAAGGAATGCAGAATAGAGTTGCAAAACTAAAACCATGTTAGTAGCAACTTACCTTGTGGTAATATGTGATGGCTGCAGTAAAGTGATCCTACACAAAAGGACAAAGGGAATTTCATTTTAAAAAACTTACACAAATATAGAAATGTTTAAACCAGACGCACACTCAAACGATCATTAAAAAATAAAAAACAAAAACCACAATGAAACATTAGGACAGAGAAGAGAAGATTTCAAATGTTCAAGTACCTGCAAATGACAAGTATATGCAAGACCAGCATAAGTGCTAAGACTTCTAGTCGATAACGCAAGTGCTTTCTCATAGTATTTAATTGCTTCACGGTACATCCTGGCACAAAAGCAAATAGGGTCAACCAAATCAGTACGAAGCCGGGAATTACTACAGTAACATAAAACATGTTCCATGTTACTATTACAATCTACAATTTACAAAAACCAACTATTTGAGAAGATGAAAAAGTTAATCAGATTAGCAACCATGCAAGGAGAACAAGAATCCGGGCCAACCACTTCAGTGCAGCTTGCTAAAAGATCTCAATTTTCTTCATAAAAGTTCTTCAAAAAAAAATAATATGGTTTTTTCAGTTTGAGTTATGAAAAGCCAGCTGCATAATTTCAAAAAATCAGTTCGCATTAGTTGCAAACCAGAGTAGACAGATCAATTTTTTATTTGAGGTAAATCAAACCAAATCGAACTGCATACCTATAACCTACATGTAGATGTGTGACATCTAAGTACAATTCACAGAAAATAAGATATTTAAGATTCTTTGAGCAACCCTTCATTAGAAATATTAGGACATTTCAAATGCAAAAATGAAGCCAGTGATTGGCACATATAATGTCATGGTTCTTGTAATAAATAATACCAACATACTTTAATTTTCGGTACGAATGGGCAAGATTAACCACAGTTGGTTCCCACATTTCACTCAAAGGAGATGGAATGCATGCCAAAGTTTTCTCAAACCACCATGCTGCTTTATTGTACCTAAGGATAAAATAGTACACCTATCTTAACAACTGAGATGTTAACCTCAAAAAAGTAGTAAATTGAAACAACAAAAACTTATGTTCTCTCACCCTATCAATAGGATGTCAACATTTTCATCAATATTAAGAACTTTACACGTAACAACACTTTATTTTTTTATAACTATTGGAGGAGAGACAAAGAGCACACACTGATTTACATAGAAACTCGAGTATTGAGAAAAAATCACAATTGTTTGTTGTTATTATTTTCTAATGAATGATACATTAGGTACAAGGGAGAATAAATAGAATATACAAGAAAATAAAAAAGGAAAAGATTTAGGAAATAAGAAAAATATTACCATAATCTTTCCATAAATATTCTAAGATTCTAACACTCCCCCTCAAGTTGGGACGTAAATATCAATGAGGCCCAACTTGCTATCACAAAAGACGAAGTTTGGTCTGAGAAGCCCCTTGGTAAGAACATCAACAACCTGTTGACTTGAAGGGATGTACGAAATGCATATGCTCCCACTATCAAGTCTTTCTTTGATGAAATGACAATCAATCTCAACATGGTTAGTTCTATCATGTTGAAAAGTGTTGTTAGCAATACTAATAGCAACTTTATTATCACATAAAAGCTTCAATGGTGTCTCACATTCCTGATAAAGATCAAACAAAACTTTCTGAAGCCAAATTTCCTCACATATTTCCAAACCTATAGCTCTGTATTCAGCCTCAACGCTACTCCTAGCCATAACACCTTTGCTTCTTACTCCTCCAAGTTACAAGATTGCCCCAAACAAAGTACAATAGCCGAATGTAGACTTTCTGTCAACAACAAATCCTGCCCAATCCGAGTCAGTATATGTCTCAATGGTCTTTTTGTCTGTTTTTCTAAACATCAACTCTTTACAAGGTGTTGATTTCATGTATCTCAAAATTCTGTTGACAGCTTTCATGTGTTCCTTATAAAAAGTCTGCATAAACTACCTGACAACACTCACAGCAAAGAAAATATAAGGACGAGACATGGGGTTATTAGCACCAAAATCTAGAATCCAGGAGTTCTTCCTATCAACACTAATAAGCTTGAAGGAGTGAGGTATACCTAATTGGACAAATGGCACCTAAAGTTGCAGAACTGGGATCGGTCTGGTTCTCGTATAGATCAGATTGTTGAGAAGGTTCTACAGACTCACTCACATACGCCCGCCCTGTGTTCTGTTTGTCATTTGGAGGGCGTTTCTCACCTCCTAAGGGACGACCATATAACTTCTAGCACTGTTCTTTGGTATGCCATTGTTTTTTGCTATGCTCACAAACAAGAATTGGTTTTCCATTATGCTTGTCACTGCCACTGTTAGAGGAGCTCACACTAAAAGCAGCGGAGTCAATAATAGGAGTTGCAAAAAGATTCATAGTACTTGTGCGATCTTCCTCAAGGCGAATTTTAGAACAGACTTCCATCAGAAAGGGAATCGGTCTCTGGCCTAGTATACACCCTCTAACTACATCAAACTTAGGATTAAGACCAACAAGAAAGTCATAAATCTTGTCATTCTCTTCACTTCTAGAGTACTGCACACTATTAGTGGGATCACGCCAAACAAGTTCTCTACATAGGTCCATTTCCAGCTAGATAAGAGAACTTGTTAAAAAAGTGTGACATCCATGGTTCCTTGCTTCCTCAACGTGTATAAGCGAGAGGCATTCTGACGTTTCGAGTGAAGTGTTTGGGTCGTATCCCAAATATCTTTGACTGTTGCAGCAAACAGTAACAACTTGCCAATCAGAGGTTCCATATTGTTGATCAATATGGACCGAAGAATAAAGTCCTCTGCCTTCCAGTATCGTTCCTATGGATCACCCGGTGGGGGGCGAGGTATTTTCCTTGTCAGGAGCTAAATTTATGTTGTCCTTCAAGGACCATCTTCACTAAGACCATGAAAAATAGTTATTGTCATTTAACTTTTCTCTTGAAAGATGATACACCAAATACTCAGCCGCTGTATAAGTCACATAAGGCGAGGATAAATTAGGGAATGCATTTACCGGATTCTCACTATACATTAGTACAGAAATATTGGATGTCGTCCCTAAGGTAGCCTCAAGTGCTGCGATCTGTTGTTGAAGTCCTTTTAGTTGTTGTTGAGCTATTATCGAAGAAGCTTGCACGTTAGAGTTAGAATGTGCTGAAGATTCACCAACTTCAACGTTGAGTGAATTTGAGAATTCTTAACATCGGGATGATAACTTGAGTCAGTGGGTGGTAGGGCATACATATTTGACGACAAAAGCGGTAGTGGCCGATCGGTATTAGGTGGCAGAACATAAATCGGGACATGGGGAGCAATATAGGCCACGAATGAAGAAAAGGGTTGCACAGATGGGATAGCCAGCGCCGTTTGAGAAGGAAAAACCGACGGGTGCAGCTCCGACGACGGTGTGTGTGAGGCCCATGGCGGCGCTTGGGGCATTTCGGCGGTGCGGACGACTACAGAACTGACAGGAAGTTATTTTTGGACGTTTTCTGTAGGGGACTGAACCATTCGTCCATGGCAGCACTCATTCGGGCGTCAACGGTGGCAGCACTAAAACTGGTGGTTGTCTCTTCTGTTTGATTTCCATCATTGGTTGTGTTTTCTAGGATTTCTAGGGTGTATTCATTGTCTTGCTCTGATACCATATTGAAAGGAGAGACAGAGCATACACGGATTTACGTGAAACCCGAGTTTCAGTATCAAGAGAAAAACCACAATTGTTTGTTGTTATTATTTTCTAATGAACAATACAATAGGTACAGAGAAGAATAAATAGAATATACAAGAGAATAAAAAAACAAAAAATAGGAAATAAGGAAAATATTCTCATAATCTTTCCATAAATATTCTAAGATTCTAACAATAACCAAACTTAATATAACACAAAAGAGTCTGTCCAAAGGTTAAGACTAGATGAAACAAGAGTGCGAGTACATAATATGTTCCAAATTAAGAAATGGCATCTAATCACTAAACTTTAAATGAAACAAAACTACAAGCCACGACTGGGAACAAAAATAAAAGTCAGAAGGCTAAAAGTATTCTATTGAAACCACATTACAGTAAAACATCATATCTTCTCTCACTTTCAATTTTCTTGCAAATTTGATTTCCAAGTTCATAATTTAATGTATTCCTAATTCAGAAAAAACTGAAGTAGATAATGTGCCTAGTTGTAACCTTCCAAAAGATATTCTTCTTTCAAAAGCTTCCTCTCTCGTCTGTATTTTTTTTAAAATGAAAATGAGCTTTATTAACGTTAACAAGAGTGACTAAAGCTCAAAGTACAAAAAAAATATATACTAAAAGCGAAGAAGACAAAAAAGGAATTAATAAAGAGGCTCGTTTTCTCTCTCGTCTGTAATGAAAAGACTGAAATTTCTAAAAGCTGTCCATTATCATTTATATGTAACTTGACCAAATTCTAGAATCCTAGCTATACACTTAACTTAGATGTCCCCAAAGTAAATAACTGTTAGGATACTTCCTAACCAGAACTAGATTTGAATATATTGAAATATAACTCTGGAGAAATATAAAATAAACCCAAATATAAAGTAACTTGAAACCTCCCTCTTGAGTGCACTCACCCAAGCACTAGATCCCTCTACAACATAATGCAACTCTCTTTACTCACCCTCCCACTATTTATAACAACATTAATGACTACCTATATTCAGTAACTATCTTTTATCTAATTACCCTTATACCCCTTAACTACCAACACC
This sequence comes from Cucumis sativus, assembly GCF_000004075.3. Taxonomy (NCBI): domain Eukaryota; kingdom Viridiplantae; phylum Streptophyta; class Magnoliopsida; order Cucurbitales; family Cucurbitaceae; genus Cucumis; species Cucumis sativus. Next base: position 20,414,373 of record NC_026658.2, read on the forward strand.
ATACAAAATATCTAGTGCCTAACATCAACCTAACTCAAAGGGTATATTTTATTTTAATTTTAACTTTTAGGTCAAACATTAATATTAATTGAAGACCACTCCTGTTAGGACTTCAGAAAGTTACCGACTTTTGAACATTCAAAATTTAATGATCATATGCAGGCAAAATTTATAGAATTTACTTGGTTTCAAATGATCGACCCTATTTTGTACTAGAATCAGATTATAAATAAAAATAAAACACCATCTGAGTGGAAGCAGGAACTTCAGACAATTATTATGCAAAAAAATATATATATAAAAAGAATCAAGAGAGAAATATAGATACTCCTTCATGTCATAAGCAACAACTCCAAGCTCATTATAAACAAGAGGATCCGATGGACAAATTGTCTTTGCCTGCACAAAAAACTAAATAAAAAAGGCCCTTCAGATATACATTTCAAACTATAATCCATGATGCAAATCTTAAATAAATTTATATCTTAGAATTCTACCATCATAGAATATGGAGCCTAAAAATTATGTAAAAGAGTACCAATTAAAGCATTCTTATATATCAAAAGAGATAAACTATTGTTATAAAAATCACAGAAAAAATGCATGGAGTATTGGGAAAAAAGAAGAAACATTCATGTCAAGTTTATCAATGAAAGCACGTGTTGAGTTAATACCTGCTTAGCAAGCTAACTAAAAAGTCATGGGTAATCCATTGCACCTATCTAGAAATTAATTTACTACGAGTTTCCTTGACACCAAAATGTTGTAGGGTTAAGCGAATTCTTCCAAGAGATTAGTCGAGGTGCATGTAAGCTAACCCGAACATGCACAGATATCAAAAAAGAAATATACCTGCTCAGCAAGCTTGAAACTGTGCGTTCTCATGTATTCCATCCCAATGTATAATGTTGGTAAATGACACCTGGAAAAGAAAAAAAATAAAGAATTCAATCTATGGAAGAGAATTTGATCAAATATGAGAACTGCCAATGAACAAGTTCCTGCCACTTTTAAAGAAATGATCAAGAACAGATTTCCAATCACTTATCATTAAAAAAATTAAAATAGATACAAAACTATTGCTTAATAACATATATAATTTTCACATCTTACGCTACTGAATTCTAAAGCAAAACATAAAATAACTCAAGAGCAATAAAATTAGTAACCCCGGAAACAATCGAGCACCAGTGCGATAGGCCGACATAGCTTGATCACCCTCTTCTTGAGCAGCATAAGCGTTACCGTAACCTATCCAAGCAGGTGCAAATGTTCCATCCAGAGTTGTAGCTTTGCTATAGAGTACAACAATAGATATCAGAAGGAATATTCTTATTGAAAATATCAAACTTCTTATTACCAATAAGGTCTATAAAATAGCACATGAGAAGTGAGTTGACTCAGAAAAACTCAACCAAATAAGACTTGTTGCAAAAGATACACTTAAATTCAGATATTGAGAAAACAATGAGTTATTACATCTAAAGGAGTACAAACTTCTTTGGGAATTAACAGGAAAAAAGGAAAAGGTGTACTCAATTCTTCAGAGAAAAGTATATAGTATATTTCTTATTCACGTAGAGTTAGAGTAAGGTTACATATATATAGAGAGAACAAATAAACCCTAGGCTGTATGTACAATTTGTTAGGTCCCTTTCCTGCACTCAGAAAAACTCAACAACAATGCAGAAACAGAGACGGTACTCTGTGGATCTTTATATATATATATCAACAAGAACACGTTTACAACGATAGTTCAAACAAAAAACACAATAACAGTAAGACAGAAATATGAGAATAGTAGAATAGAACCCCTCAGCAATTCGAGAAGCTGGTTTCTCCCTAAAAGCTCTCACAGCAGCTTTCCACAAAAATAAACCTACCTCACCAATCCCTAAAAACATTCCTTAAGTACCTCTACCCCCAAGTGGGACCTCCTCCAGAACATTCTTTTCATTTAATTCTATTGGCTGAACTGCCTTCTTGAACGATCTTTTTTTTACCCTTGCGTTTGTAGGTATGTATGATAGGAGGCCTAACACAATTACAATAAAAGACATATTATGAATATATATCACAACACTCCCCTCAAGTTGGAGCAAATATGTCGATCATGTCCAGCTTGTTGCACAGATAGCTTATCCTTGCTCCATTTAAAACAGAATATCTCCCAATTGTTCTCCAGCCTTCACATATCCTATGGACACCAACATCTTGGATTTTCTCATGAATTAAGTGACAATCCATCTCAATATGTTTAGTTTGTTCATGAAATATTGGATTAGATGGAATGTGAAGTGCAGCTTGATTATCACACCATAATTTAGTTGGCACTGTAATACTGAAGTCTATCTTAGCTTATAGTTGGTGAATCTATGCTATTTCACACACAGATTGTGCCATAGCTCTATATTCAAACTCAGCACCCAAACGAGAAACAACATTTTGTTTCTTACTCTTCCATGATACCAAGTTTCTGCCTACAAAGACACAATATCCAAAAGTCGATCTCCTATCCTCTCGAGATCCCACCCAATCAACATCAGAAAAATATTAAACTCTCGTATGTCCATGATTTTTGTATAAGATTCCACTTCCAAGAGGAACTTTCAGATAACACAAAATCTACTCTACTGCAGCCCAACGATCCACTGTAGGGTAAGACATGAACTGACTTACAACACTTGCAAAATAAGCAATGTCTGGTCAAAACACTGTTAAGTAATTGAACTTCCCAACTAATCTCCTATATCTCTCAAGATTTGGTTTTCGATGATCATAACTATTCCTCTGAACAATGTTATCCATCGCTCGAGGTGCCCGGGGGTTATTGTTCTTGCTAATGAGAGCACTACTGAATTGAGGAATAGACACACCGGTTGGAGAGCTTTCAATGCAAAGGACACATGTGAAAGCATCGTCTAATGATGGAATCTTAGAGTCAGAGAGGATTTGTACCTTCATCATTATAAATTTAGATAAGAGTCCATTCAAAAAGATCATAACAACCATCTTCTCTCGTTGAGCTTGTTGAACTTTAACATCAGAACTAAAGGGTAACAACAAAGCAAGCTCGTCGGTTATCTTCTTAAAGCGCATAAAGAAGTTGGTAACAGTCACTGCTTTTTGTTCAGCACGAAAAAACTGCATACAAACCTCAAACATTCTATATACTTGCTATTTACCTAAATATAGAAAATCTAAAAATTCCAAAAGTTCTTTTACATACTCACGGTGATCAACCAATCCAATTATCTCTCTCAATGGAGTTTTTGATATGAAGATATAGACGAGCATCATCATGAAGCCAATCCTTCTTTGCATCTTCTGAGGGTTCTTCGGTCATATGATCATCCATATCAATACTTCTCAAATAAAACAAAATTGTCTGACACTAATCATAATAATTAGATCCATTTAACTTATGTTATGTGATCTTAGAGGCTAAGGGTATAACCCTAGAAACTACCAAACTTTTTGTTGGCCATACTGGTGGCACATTAATTGTAGTCCACACAAACAAAACAAATCAATCCAAACAGCTGCAAAATTGAACAAAACCAGCCACAAACCCTAGAACAAGATCGCAGTCTTCAACTTTTGTGAAACCCGAATAATCTTTGATGAACCCGACTGCACAGACTAATCGAAAAATAGGGTTTGAGACAAGCCCAGAGACGGAAGTCAAATCGGAGGCTTCACGCACTCTCACGCATAGGAGCTCACGCACTGTGTTTCCCGACAATCGGTGACCACAAAATGCAGCAGAAAGCAGTGGCACTTCTTATGAGCTGGGCGATGTCGACAAACAGTCACTCAAAGATGACCTAAACTTAAGCCCTAATGGAGGAAGCCACCAACTACGATATTCCAATCCCTAATGGCTCTGATACCATGTACTCAATAATCCAGAGCAAAGTATATTTCTTAGTCAAAGTAAAGTTACATATATAGAGATAGAACAAATAAACCCTAGACTATATGTAAGATTACGATAAAGGACATATATTATAAATATATATCATCACAAAAGGTACTCCGCAAATTCACAGATTGAGAAGGTGACTGGTGGCATTTCCAACATATTGCTAAATTTTACATCGCTGAGCAGCTTAGAAGGCTGGGAAAATGAAGTGGTCATGTTAGGCTTAAGTGTAATAATAAGTTGTTACATGACACATTAACACCATAACAGCACCCAATTGGAATTGAGAAGAAAGAAAATACAGCAGCCATGTTCACCTGAAATAGCGACGTGATTGATCATACTTTTTTATACAGTAGTAATAGCAGCCGACAGCAAACCATGACAAAGCTCTGAAAAGGATATCCAAAATAAGTGATGAACAAATAGCAAAGGGGAGTGAAAATCAGAAAAGAATTATTTGTGATCCGACAATTTGATAATGATGAAATATTATGAAAATCATGCTTCATCCGAGGAAAACTAAATTCTTTCACTTTCCATGAAATATTTATTTCGATTATGATATTCTGGATTTTCAAACAACTGAAAAATATAAAGTTCAGATACACAAACCACTCACTTTTGAGGGTAGTCCTTAACCAGGTTGCACGCCATTAGATAAAGTTCATTTGAATGTCCAAGCTCCATTGCAGCAGCTAAATGTACCAGTGTACTTTTCAAATGGAAGGGATCTTTTTCAAGCAAGCTATAAATGTATGATGGGAAAATAAATAAATAACTGGGAAGGGAAAAAAATAAAGGATAATTCTAACAAAATTATAGCATTATATTTGTGTAGTTTCCTAGACAGTTGTAGACTTACACGGACGTAAGTTCAAAGCATTTTTGATATTCACCACATTGATGGTAGTATTCAGCTTTGCAAGCTAAAAGATCGGTGTTAGTTTTCAGAGTACGCATAAACGATGGATCAGAACTTTTAGAATTAAATGTTTCCCTTTCAAGTTCTTTGAATCTCGCTTCAATGATATTTTCTTTATCATACTGTAGAACAAGAAAACAAATTAGCAGGAATTACACCAGCAGAAGGAAAAAATGTTGCAAGTAAAAACGAGACATCCTAAGAGTTAGAAATTACATATAATAAAATCTTCCTTTAGTACAAAGTACTTATCATAGAAGAAAAATAAATTTCGCCCTTCTCACCTTCTTTATTAAGCACGCATAAAATGATGGGAGCCATCCATCTTCAGGACCAAATTGCAGTGATGAAAGTAAGCTTGATTCTGAGATTCCACGTCATATAAAACATAAATTGTTAACAATCTCAACCAAGATTAGGGAAAACTGAAAATTTTGGTAAAACAAATATTTCATCAATGAACCACTCAGAGCACAATTAGATTGTAGAACCAGTAAAAATATGTGTGGGTATCTGTAAGTACATGCACATCTATGCGTGTATGTGTGTACACACACAATAATTCTTTTTAATGAATAGTGCTGAGGTAGTTTGTCAAAAAAAACAGAAAAAGAAAAAAGATGAGCAGTGCGGAAGTTTACCTTCATCGCATGTTAGCATGTGACTCTCTATCAGGCACTCCAAAGCCTGGAAGATAATATACATAAAAATGGTGTCTATTAAAAAAGGCACCAACATAAATAAATTAAAAAAAAAAAAACTTACATCTTACAAATTAATAGCTACATCTAAAAGGGAGATAATTTGTTGCTTGATCTTTGAAAATGAATAAATCATTTAATTTAACTAGCAATGGCAAAGGGTTAGACCCTCCAACATGAGACATGCGGCTGGGCTCAATGGATCTTGCATGAGCCACCAAGCCAAACAACATGGTGTGTAGGGCAGCACACTAAAGAGCTAAAGGCAAGGTAAAGCGGGCAAAAGGGTGTAAAGAGGGCAAGTCAAGCTTTGTACTGACATTCTTGAGTGAGTAGGAGAGCAAGCCAAGAAAGACTACCTACAATAACCTTTCGAAAGAAATTCAGGAAGGTATTGGATTTTTATTCCATCCAAAAAAAGGTGTGAGTCTCCACCTGAATGTCCATATAGTGTGAGCAGTGAAGAAGTAAACCATGGTGAAAAGACAGATGAAAATGAGAAATTGTTGCAGAAAGAGCCCTTTGAAACAGACCTCAATGCTCTGTTTCAGCTTGATGAAGTTTTGAAAGGTGAATTGCCAGTTGTGAGAAGATTCCACCTGCTCTCCATCAGTTCAGTCCTTAGGAATCCCAGATTACTTGAAATCAACAGCTGCTGCGTGCAGTTTAGTTCTGGACTGAACCTTCCAAACAGTGATAGTGTACGTTTTAGCTCGATTGGTCAACAATGAGAACTATATCATGGAACACGAGAGGTTTAAAGGAAGCAAACAAAAGATTGGCCTTAAAAAGATCTCTGAAAAAGCATCATAACCCTGATGTGGTTCTCAGTATTATCAAGTCATTATGGAATTCCAAACACATAGGCTGGGACTTTGTGGAATCTTTTGGCTCTATCGGCGGAATTTTCACTTTGTGGTACATGAGAAAGTTAATGGTTGTTAGAACATTGAAAGGCGAATATTCATCATCAGTTAAATGCATCACAATTTGTAAAAGGACATGCTGGATTACAAATGTATATGGCCCAAATGATTACAAGGAGAGAAACTTTGTCTGGCCCAAGCTCCTTTCCTTGTCAAATAACTGGAATGACTTCAACATCACTAGATGGGAGCATTAACAGTTCCCTTGTAGAAGAACCACCGAAGGTATGAGGAAGTTTAACAATTTTATTGATCGAGCTAAACTTTTGGAGGTACCTCTTAACAATGGTAGATTCACTTGGTCTAGGGAAGGTACTTACTTAGCAAAATCTTTAAACAACCCCTTTTCATCACTATGACTTGGGATGAGGATCTTTTTCGAGAGTCAACAGACAAGAAAGACCGTTTTCTGATCATTTTCCTCTTCTTCTTGAAGCTGGATCTTTTAAATGGGGGCCTTCCCCATTTAGATTTTGTAACAGTTGGATGCTCAAAAAGGAATGCAACAAAGTCACTGAAAGCGCCCGGAGGAATTGCCATTCTGTTAGTTGGGCCTGTTTTGTCCCAAGTATTAAATTGAGAAAGGTGAAGGCTGCTGTGAAAGATTGGTTTCCTGTCTTTCAGGAGAACCAAAACAGGAAGAAAGATGACCTGATTAGACAAATTGAAAGATGGGATGCATTGGCTGAAAGACGTAAGGAGAGATTCTCTTTGGCTGAAAGACATAAGGAGACATTCAGGCTGATTTAATGGCTGAATCTGTCCATTTTTCAGACATTGAACGTCATGTAAGATTCTCTTTGAAGGCTGATTGAATGGCTTTGTACAGATTGGAGGAAATCAGTTTAGTTCAGAAAAGTAAACTGAACTGGCTTCACTTGAGTGATGAAAACACAAGTTTGTTTCATCAATTCCTTGCTGCAAAAAAAAAAAAGGAGAAATCTAATTACTGAATAGGTTGATGGTGACAGGTTGCCCACCAAGTCGTAACGAGAGATTGAAAGGCTGATTCTGGAATTATATAGTAACTTATACACCAAAATCCCAGGCAGAGACATTTCCCTTTAATAAACTTTGATCAGCAACGAATCACCACAAACCACAATTCAGCATTTACAGCTAAATTTACTGAGGCAGAAATTAAGGAGCCATCAAAAACCTTGGGAAGGGTAAAGCTTCAGGACCTGATGGATTCACATCAGAATTTCCTTTGGAATTTTGGGATTTAATGAAGGCAAATATCCTCACTTTATTTGAGGAATTCTATAAGAATGGAAAGTTAAATTCATGTGTTCTGGAAAATTTTATTTGTCTTATACAGAAGAAAGAGATGCAGTTGAAGTAAAAGATTTTAGACCAATCAGCCTAACTTTGACTTATAAGGAAATTGCTAAGCTGTTCGCCGAAAGATTAAAGAAAGTCATGCCCTACATCATTGCTCCAACACAAAGCGCCTTTATTGAAGGAGACAAACAATGGATCCTATTCTTATAGCTAATGAAGTGGTAGAGACTAGAGAATTATCGAGCCAAACAGAAGAAAGGTTGAATCTTCAAGCTAGACCTACAGAAGGCTTTTGATCATGTTGATTGGGATTTCTTAGACAAAGTTCGCCGGAATAAAGCTAGACCCATCCTGAGTGTCCATAACATCGTTCTACCCACTAAACAAGTTCTTTGGATAACTTACTAAAAGGAAGAATATCAAAAAGGAAATGGTGTCCCCTACTGCTCTGTTGATTTTGGTCCATGGATCTGAACCAACACAAGCTCGAGGTATTGTTGGCCCTGATAGTACTAACTTGTGTGTTGAGGATGATATTGTTGATTTGGCTGAGAATGACAAAACCAGTATGCTAGTTCCAGAAAATAACGGGGTTGCAAGCAGTGATAAAACTTTGACAAAAACACAAGCAGTGATGAAACTTTGACAAAAACACAAGCAGTGATGAAACTTCGACAAAAACACAAAAGGGTGAGACTCTTCCTCGACCTGAAAAAGGTAATAAAAAACCCACTACATATGAAGAATCAGACAAATCAAGGGATTATGATATCTCTCTTTGACATGCCCATTACATTGAGAGAATGCACCAGGTCCTACACCAAGTACCACATCCATAGCTTTTTGTCCTATAGTAATCTGTCTTCTGAGTTAGGACATTCACTGTCAACCTTGATACAACAACAATACCGAAAAGCATACATATGGCTATGGATATTCTTGAGTGGAAGATTGTCATCATGGAATAAATGGGAGCTTTTGAAAAGAATAACACATGGGATCTTTGTGCTTTTCCTAAAAGTCATAAAAGAGTTGGGTGCAAGTGGTGTTCACTCTGAAGTATAAATCAAATGGAACTCTAGACAGATAGAAAGCTAGACTTGTAGCGAAAGAGTTTACTCAAACTTATGAGATAGATTATTATGAGACTTTCTCCTATGTAGCGAAGTTAAACACAATTTGGGTCCTTTTTGTTCCAATTAATAAAGACTCGTCTCTCCATTAACTTGATGTGAAAAATATATTTTTTAAATGGTGAATTAGAAGAAGTTTAAAGAACATGTATGACAAGATGTAAACCTGCAAACGCTCTTATTGAATTCAATGTGAAACTGTGAGATTCTATTGACAAAGTTGTTGATAAAGAGAGGTATTGGCATCTAGTTGGAAAGTTTATTTACTTAACTCATACTAGACCAAATATTTCCTATGTTTTCGGTATTGTTAGAGTTTATGAATGCATGGAAGCTATGAATCGAATCCTGAGATATTTGGAAAGTTTTTCTGGTAAAGGTCTAATGTTTACAAAAACTGACACGAAATACATTGAGGCTTAAGCTAACTCTAATTGGCCAAGATCAGTTATTGACAAAAACTCTACCTTTGGGTAAGGTAACCTAGTAACTTGGAAAAGTAAGAAGCAAAAGTGTTGTTGCTAGAAGCAATCCTGAAGCCGAATACGAAACTATGAGTTTGGAAATTTGTGAAGAAATCTGGTTCAAGAAATTTTTGTCTGATCATCACCAAGACTGAGTTTTACCTATGAAGCTCTATTGTGATAATAAAGCGGCTATAAGCATAGTCAATAATCGTGTACATCATGACAAAACGAAACATATGGAGATTGACACACTCTATATAAGAGAAACTAGACAATGGGCAATGGCAATATCTGCACTCTGTATATTTCATTTTGTCACCAAGTTGTTGATGTTCTCACCAAAGGGTTACTTAGACCAAATCTTGACTCATGTGTTGCCAAGCTAGGTTTAATTGACATCTACACCCCAACTTGAGAAGAAGTGTTGGAAATAAGGGGTAGTCTTGATAGTTTATAGCCTCAAGGGTATTTCAGAATTTTACTTTACCCTAAGTTTATATCCTTTTTTGTATTAGGGCTTGCTAGAGCCTATAAAGTTGTCGTAACTTTCATTGTTTGTGAAAATAATAAAAAGTCTCTCTATCGTAGTTTTTTCTCCTTGTTCTAGGGTTTTCCATGTAAACCTTGTATTCTCTTTTCTACAGTTCCACCTTGTACATGCTTTAATCTATTTCATTGAAAGTTTAGTTTCTCATGAAAAAAAAATGGTAATAGAAGAGTACACTATATTCAGCAAGAAATACCAAAACTCAACAAAAAAAAAAAAGAACATATTTACCTCATAACATAGAGGGTCAGCTTTGATAGCAGCTTTATACCTAAACGACGTTATAAAAAAATAGAATAATAAATGACATCATTCATTAACTTGAGGTTGCAAGATTTAACAACTATATAGGTTTTGGGAGGAATAAAAGAACGCCCATGAAGGTAGAAATGCCATCATAAACTAACCAAAGTCGTGCCTGAGTACGGTTTTCAAGAGCTTCGTATGCCTTGCCTCTTAAAAAGCATGTTGCAGCGACTATCTGTTATAAGGAAGGAAAACAGAGGACCCTAATGATTCGATCAAGTTTCTAATCATAAACCATCACAAAGTTTAAACTCTAAACCCAAACCATCACAAAGTCTTTAATGAAGGGTGTTTTTATATTAAATGTTCGTTTAAAATAAATTGGCATGATGTAATTGAACAGTACATTAATCTCACGATCCTCACAATCTTTGTCAAGGTACATGCCACTGTGATCCTTATTATCAAGCACATTGCCATGCTCATCCACGTTGGCATCCCCAAGCATTGCGAGGCATTGGTCCCACTCCTTCAATTCCTCCTAGTCAATCAAAGATTTAAAAACGGACGTTAAGAATAGAAAATTTTTCTACACAAAAAAAAGATGTATTATTCCTGTCACTTGAACCCCTAAGACTTTGTGACAAAATGCAAACACAGACCAGAGAAGCAGGAAATTCAATTTCCATTTACAAAATAATATCCAAACGTTTGCTTTCTCACCTGAAAAGAAACTCAGTAATTTCTACACATCAAATATACTCCAATTTTTAGGCATCGCAGTTTCACTACTGAGGTAGTTCCACCACCATGTTTGATCATTTATTTGTTTTATCTAATCTCCAAGTTCTTGGTTTTACCCAGCTGTAATATTTGAGTGAAGTTTTTCGTGTCAAGTGAATACATGTAAATGGTTGAATTATTTCTTTATTTCCCTTATTAAGCATGTGCGAAGATTGAATAGATTCCATGAGATAAGTAACCACAGATTGCTCTTTCGTCCCGCTGTCTGTGTTTCTCATCTTTGAAGAAACTGAATTTCCAGCATTTAAATTTTCCAACAAAAAGAAAGTTCCATTACGAGACCCACACAACATAAACGAAATTCACAAGAATAATTCCCAACTCCTCAAATCCAAACGCACACACAAAAAAGGAACATAGGTTCAGAATCAGCACAAAAATTTAAAAAAAGAAAGAAAAAGAAACAGATAAACCGTGAAGCTTCAAGTAGCTCACAAGGCATTTAGCAGCAAGGTAGCGAAACCGAGGGTCACGGAGGACAATCTTAGAGGCATTGAGGAGGTGAAACGCACGACGAAAATGGCGTCCAAGAAAGAGGGCTTGGGCTTGCATGTAAATGTCGGCAGGGTCCTCAGTGAAAGCGGTGACTTTGTCAGCAAAGAAAATGGCGGACGAGTAGAGATGCTTGCTCAAACAATCCCTTACAACACCTCGGAGCTTTTCGATCTCTTCCTCCCTCATTCTCATGAATTTTTCTAACGCAAAAGAATTGAGATTTGATGAACAAAATAGAATTGAAAAGTCAAGTGTTCTATACAGAACAAATAGCTTTTGAACGAAACTCCAAAAACCACTATAACTGAAACTATGAGTACTTATTTCTAAACCACTCCTAAACTATTTACTAGGCTCTTGAATCAACAATAAATAAATAACTAAGATCCTGGGGTTTGAAATTCAGTCCGAAAAACTCAATGGAAACTACAAGGGTGATCAAGAGAGGTTACCAATGAGTTCTTATACAATGACAATCTTAATCTTCGTTCCAAAACCCCAAACCTAGTCAGAAAATACAAACAGAAGTGTCCCGATAGCTAGAAACCAATTTACACACATGAAAAGGTTTAGATGGACTTGTTACCTAGTAAACCTCACTAAATACACTTGAACGGTTGCTGGTCGAAGTTGGATTGAGTTCGATTACTTATCAAAACGTATGCAAAACGATAGAACTCGTTATTTTGCAGCGCGTCGGACAGGAGAAGTCGTGGTCGCCGTCGCCGGACTGGAGTTCTCCTTCAGCCCTCTCCTAATCTTCTCTTCGAATAGTAAGCGCCAGCAAGAAGTTTGATTTTGGACTTGGCCGCCGAAGTCTTTTAATTTTCCTCTTTTTTGAAAAAACAAATTACATAATCGTTTCGAATTCCCGCTTCGATTCTTCCTCATTTGGTTAAAAAAAAACTTTAGTTTGCTAGGCTTTCGCAAATGTAACTATTCAGTGTACATATCAATTTTGTCCACTTTGATATACAAGAATTAGTAGTTCTTCTCTCACTTTTGTACCAATATAGGGTTGCCAATAAGAAAAAGAATATCTTTTTTAAAAAACTTTTTTTTATAAAGTATGTTTAGAATCTAAAAGCTTACATTTGGTTTTTTATCCTCTAGTAATAAAATTATACTTAGGTCAAAATTATCATAAAAATGTCATTAAACATTATGAACTAATTTCATAAAGAAATACACATTTTGAATCTTTTTTTAAAAAATATATATTTTTAAGATTAATCGCACGTCTTGAAATTATTAATTTTTTTTAGTTAGGGACAATCCAAGTTTAGGAGCACAACAAATTTTAAATGTAAATACATAACCATAAAAAAATAATTGATTTCCAAAAACAAAATATAAATAAGATGAATAATTTTTTCTAGACAATATAATATCAACTAACAAAAAGATATGCAATTCGATCACGTTCTTCGAACGATCATGTTTGATGTCCTCATGATTTCTTTCAAAAATGTTAAAATGAAGTAGATTTAATTGATAGAGGAACATTTGCAAATTCCTATATTTAAATGTACATGAACATACGTTGAAAAAATATTTAAAATATTTAAAAATTAATAAAACAAAACAAAAAGAATGACAAAGTGAAAAATAGATAGTAAGAAGGAATAGAAAAAATAGATATTTGAGAACGATTCCTCGTAAAACATCAAATAAACATTTATTCTAAAATTTGGTTGCATGTATTTTTTCTCAAATGATTTATTTCATAATCTCATTTTTTTAAAATATTATTTTAAACCAACGTGAAACACCTCAATTTATCTTTAAATAAATTATTTTAAAAATTGAACACTTCTAAAACCAATCGAAACACACCCTTAGTCTTGACTAAAAGTAATTTTTAACCTTTTCATTTTTATAATTTTAAAACATATATATATATATATATATATAAATAAATAAATAAATGTTCTTAAAAGGAAACTAAAAGTTTGAGGAAACAATTAAAAATGTATTTGATTTACTTATTAAAAAAAAAAAACTATTTCCAAAAACAATTCTTAAAATAACTTAATTTCAAAAACAAAAAATTGTCTCGTTTTTTTCTTAATTTTCCTTTCACAAAATTATGAATATTCGATCGATTTTACATTAATTGTATTTAAACTAATTAGAGATTAACATGCATCAAAATTAAGAATACCAAATACACGATTTGCATTCAGAAATTTGGAATTTGGAATTGTTATATATGCATAGAACATATAATGTAATGAAGATTCATGATGTATGTTAAATCCTTTTGTTCTCTTGAGTGATGTCACGATATTCATAGGTAAGGATTTTGCTTATGCTCATAATTCGTGGATATTTTACTAAAGTTTTAAGTGTACAATGTTGGTAGTGAACTATCAGTATGCGCTCAAATTTTGTAATAACGATAACTCACTTGTTGTGCCTTAAAACTCTAATGATATGTCGCCATGGACGGATTTATTAAGAGGTTAGAGGCACGTGTCCACCCTCACACCCTCACATTACAATATATCTTTAAAATGCATATTTTTATTATTTTATATCTTTGGTATAGTGGCTGTATCTCCTTTAAAATCTAGAGGTTTTTGGTTCAAAACTCATCCATTACAATTTTTTTTTTTTTTGTTAATAGTGCCTCCTACATATGATTTCTGGATACGCCACTGTGTCGCGTGTGTATAAATTTTCTTTTCTTACGCTCAAGTGCAAAACATTGAAAATTATTTTCTGGATAAATCAGAATCGAATACGAAAACTTAGTAATGTATTAATTGGATGCCTAATTTTATGTTTTGGGGTGAGACTATACAATATAAATATATTCATACTATGTGATGAATCTAATCTATTACTTACATCTGATAAATACAAATTTGAGGAATGCAAGTAGTGACGTGATCATGAAAGATGGGTGAGTATGAATGTAATGAACTAACAGTCAACATATTTCAGACAACGGTGAATTGATGAAGGGAAATAGATTCACTACATGATGGTTGAACTAAAAAGACTTAGAAATTAATTTTGACAATAATAAGTTTCATACTTCTTCTAATTAAGACAAACACTTCTCGGCATTTTTACCACACATATTCATATCTCTAGATATATATGTTAAAGTTGACTACAACAAAAATAAATGTCATCTACAACAAAAATTATGTAATAGTACGTCCTTGCACTTTCACTACAACAAAAATGGTCTACGGCGACAATTATTTTTTGTTGCGAACAAAATCTATCGGTTATTTACAGTCATAGCATCGTCTGTTGTGAAAAGTCATTCCATGAAAGATTTCAAAAAATGTCACAATAAGTTTTTTCATGACAGAAAATAAATGTCATTAATTACTATTTTATGACAACAAATATCTGTCATATTTTATTTTATGATAACAAATAAATGTCTTCATTTGCATATTAACGACAATTACAAAAATGTCGTAAATTCGTTTATTATGACATTTTTTATCTGTCAAGCATATGCTAATCGTGACAGTTTTTTATAAAGCAAATGTTATTGTTTCGCTATTGACGATAGTTACAAAATGTCAAGAATTCGTATATTATGACATTTTTTCCCTGTCAAAGATAAGTCAATCGTGATAGTTTTTTATAAAATTAAATTGTCATTGTTTTATATTGACAACAGTTACAAAATGTCACAAATTCGTATATTATGACATTTTTTTCTTATCGTATATTCCTCAATTACTACTTTTTTTTTCATGTTCTTCTTGTCGCTCTGCTATTACACTAACCATTTCAATGACAATAATGTTCTAATACATCATACCCATATGGAACACAAAGAGTCGACATTTTATTATATATATGCGATAATATACTTTGTAATATTTGTACACCCATTGGCTAATAACCACTTTTTTTTGTTAAAAGGTAGTTTACATACAAAAAGAATAAACATTAACATCTTTAGGTACCAACAAACCTAAAATCAGTACATTGGAATCAAGATTTTTCTACCAACCATACAAAAAGTCCTATATCAATCCATTGCTCCATCTTGGCTTCACTGCTCAAATGGATTCTTCTAAACCTAGTAAGAAAACAAAATCTAATTTTAAAGTATAACTAAAGAACATTATCTAAAAGAACGTTCTATTTAAAGCTAATTAAGGCACAGTGAAAATGACACACAACAGAAGAGAAGAACAACCATAGATTTAATTATAACATTTCCAATCAAGTTTGAAACAATTTACAAGTACATCAAAAGTAGAAAGTATGGAACTCAATGATTATCATCTCATGGAATGTTTAAGGTCCCCGGTCAAGGAAGAAAACAACATTGATGAAGGATCTTTTAAACAAATCCAATGCCATCTTTAATTGGTCATTATGTAAGAATTTAAAGGATCATATTGACCATCATATCAAATCCATATGGAGCTCGAGGAAGATAGTTTGGACCGTTTTGGATGGCTATTAACAAAGCTTGTGGTGTCCTCATCATGTGGACTGGTCCATCAGGACAAGCAAATAAGTATCACTAACACAACAACTTATAACTTTCATACTCACTAAGAAAAACTATAAGTAAGTGTTCGATTAGAGGACATTAAACCAATGCCAATCAAAGAGGGAGGCTAATCAAATATGGGCAACAAATTTTACTATAAATATTATCGTTCCACTAATATGTTCCATTTTTTCCTAAAACCCAAAACCAACCGAATTTATACCTAAGTTATGTCTAGAAAAAAGTCCAACAAAGGTTGTTGGAGCATTTTCCAATCCTTCTTTTACATCTTCAATATAAACAATATACCTCTTTTTTTAGTAGTTACTAACCTCTTCATAGAAACAAGTGCAAGTAATCGCTTTAAAGAAATCCCTTTATATTGAGCTAACTACGAAGGAAGAATCTAGAAGTCACTATCAAGAAAGCATACATAAACATGTTGACAAGAGTTTAAAGAACTAAAACACACCCATGAGTTTTATCAATGATATGAACTGCACACAAAGATGCTCGGTGAACAGACAATAAATGCATAAATTCTTTGAAAATGAAAATGTCAATTTGATTGGTTTTATCTAAATAATTTGTTTCTTCTTCAAATGTAATTCATCGCATGTCGTATTTCAACACCAAGTTTCAAGTAACTTACCAACTTTATCGTGTTAAAATAAAAATAAAAATAAAAAACAAAGGAAACAAAGTGTAGAGAGACTTGAGAAATGATCATTCTCATATAATAACACAAACATAAATTGCAAAAGGTTTGTATGCCGCATATATATGACATTCAAACATAAACCTTCGGTGAAAAATCCACATGTCTAAGCATGTACGTTAAAAATCATCCTAATCTCATTTTGATTCCAAGTAAAGGAATTGGATCTAGTGCTTTTATGTTATCAATAAGGACCTAAAACGAAAAAAATAATAAAATTGGATCAAAACAAATATTTATTCACAAGCATCTAAACAACAATAATTTTGCAACTTACTTGACAGTAACCATCTCATTCCTCTCATGCAATTTGTTTAAAATCCTCCATTTTGCTAATGAAACAATGCCATCTAGTTGGTCATGTGTATTCCTCTCTCCAGCGACCGATATGATTCCACTAGTAAACTGAATGAAAATATCACTACAAGAAAAACTACCTATTATGATAATTGTATACATCCCAAATTGAAAGGAGAAAAAAAAACTGTCACAAAAGCTAAAAAACTGCGTTTTTGGCGGGAAAAGACGGAATTTTTCGGATTTTACTTTCCGCGACAGTTATTTGGTGTCATAAAAGATACAAAAAAATAATTTATTTAATTTATTTAAATAAACTTTATTTTAAATAAAAAATTTATTAAAATCAGATTTTTTCCTAATTCTAAAAACATTAAATAATTTATTTATTAAAATAAAACATCTCCAAAACTCTTTCTCTACCTCATCCTCCTCCTCCTCTTCTTCTTCTCTTCTTCTTCTCTTTTTCTTCTTCTCTATGGAAGATCCACATGTTGCCCCTCCTCGATTTTTCCTCCCTTCCGCTAACCATCTCTCTCCCTTTCTCACGCACGCCGGAAAAGACTAGACTTTTGGTCAACAACGCACGAAATCCCTCTCTCTCTCATTCAGCCGACGCAACCACCCAACACCCCTTGCACCGCTAAACTCACTGCTGAATCTCAACCATTATTTCTATTGTTTGTATTTATACAGTATATATTAACTTCAAATGCTTTCATTTTACCCACAATGTGATATATTGATGGTTCTTTTTATGAAAAACATCCCTCATAGTTTTGCTTTTATATGAGATATGTGTTTGTTTTGTCTACCATCCTATTCAATATTGTTGTTTACAATCATTTTTCTAATTTGAATCTACATTTTTTCTTTATGGTTGGCTATGTGATGAAACATTTTGGTAGCTTACAATGTGTTTGATAAAATGCCTCAATGAAGCACTTGGTTGATTTTTGATTGATTTTTGTTCGTTTGAATTAGGAAATCAAGGCCAAGGGAGATGTCATGGCTATGGGCTGAAGCTTTGAGAAAAAGAGAATGAAAAATGAAATGTGAGATTTTAAACTTTGATGGTGTGAGTCTTTTTGTTTGTCTATGCATTTTCCAAGTGAATTTGAGTACTTTTGATTTTTCTATTGATATTTTGTTTATGGTTGCTATTGAGTTGCTTTGATTGAAGGATAGAGGGAAGTGATTATTGATAATTATAAGTATGTTCTCTCTCCCTTTCTTACAATAAGGATAGTAGCAACAAAAATTACTACATGTTCTATATTGAAAGGAAAGACAAAAAAATGATGGTGAATTAAGATTTATTTTGTATGGTAGAATTTTATTTGCCACTTACCATGCTAGATCTTTCCAAGAGGAGTAAATTTGAAAATGTCGAAATACACCCTCTGCTTGAAACATAAACCGCGATGTATGTTATACACATTGGAAAGGTATGAATGTGTATGTTGAAACTTAAGCCTATACACTTTCCAAGAGAATTTCTGTATGTTATCTATTTGGTTTTTGGCTTTAAGTTTTTGAAACTTAAGCCTATACACTTTTTTTACCTCTACTTTTTATCAACATTTTTAAACTATATTTTCTTCCTATGACTACCTTATTACATTTTGAATAATTGATTGAATTGAGGATTAGCGCAGAAAGTTCTCTTACTTCAAGGACGTTGTCGTTCTTTGTTCAAGTAAGTAATGTCTACCTCCCTACCAAAATACATATTCAACTATTGTGGTTTAAAGTATATTTTGTATAATTCTAGTCTCATTGAAATTGTTTTAGTCTAATTAGTATGGTATATTAGTAGTATATCAACGTTTGCTTGAATTAATACCATCAAAAATCTCCATAGTAGTTCTTTCCTTACTTTGAAAGATCTTGTTGTTCCTTTCCAACAATAGTGTTGGAAATTGGGGGGAGGGGGATTAAGGGCTTTATGAGAGTTATCAACTCAACTTTGTCAAATTGTCTTGTAAATGGAGTACGATTTAATCATTGAACATTTTTTCATACTTAGGGCTTGAAGAATCCTTGAGAGAGTGACAATGCTTGTTGAATTTTTATGAAAATGCAACATTGAAAAGGTATTACTTATGAGTATTTATGTTCAATCTTATTTTGTTGTGATCAATTGAGATGCATAATATGCACTAGAAATTTGTTAAAGTGCTAGACTTATATGTTTTTTTGATAAGGTTGGAAGGGCTCCAAGGTACGTTTTTAACTATTGAATTATAATGAAAATTGTTTGGACTTGTTAGTTCAAAGTTTAAATTGAGTTTAGCTTGTGAAACTCAAAGATTTCATTTGTATACTGATTATATATGTTGGTGTGGAATAGTTTATCTTGCATGTACCTAACAAAATGATTATGTTTGCTTGATTAGGGAATTTTATATAGAATTCCTACCTTCAAAAAGTTTACTTTGTCATATGTGCTGAAATTCATGCGTTCCTCTATTATATTTATTCTAAGGTGTTCTTTACAACATAAGCTCGCTCTATCTTGAATTAGTTTATAGATTTTGGTTGCTGATATTAAATTCTACAAACGCTCATCAAGTACATGGTTAGGAAATAAGTTCTTGATTAGAAACAAAATTCATAATATATATAATGTTTCTTTTACATTCACATTACTACATGATAGTCCTCCATTTTCTTCTTTGTTGTGGTAATGTTGGTTCACAAATGTATGTGTTGTGGATGCTTATATTCATGTTGTCTTTGTAGGTTAAATCGGAGTCGATAACTTCATGAGTTTTCTTTCAAAGAACATTTTCAGAGACGAACATTCTCGGTTGGTCGTTTATGCTTCTGCAGAAAATCTTGTTAGATGTATTCTAATGCTATTTAAAATATTTTTTTGATTAAGGGTTGGGATTCCGTACTTGTAAATTGTTGAAACTTGATTGGAAATTTACGAATATTATAAATTGTATTATATCGTATATATATTAAAGTGTTGGCTACTTTTTTCTATATGGGTATCAATATTATAAATTCAAAATTGTCATTCTCAGCTACATTATTGTCATTCAAATGGTTCGTGTAATGGTGGAGCGGCAAGGAGAACAGGAAAAAATTGTAGTAAATTGAGAAATTTGCAACAGAAAATAAATGACGTAATAAATGAATTTGTGACAGTTATTAATTGTTGTCAATCCGAAAACGATGACAGTTGTTTAATAAAATAAATTGTCACGATTGCCCTATATGTGACAGGAAAAAAATGTCGTCAATAGCAAAACAATGACATTTTTATAAAAAAGAAACTGTCGCGATTAACATATTCATGACAATTAAAAAATGTCACAATAAATGAATTCGCAACATTTATTTAACCGTCGTTAATACACAAATGATGATAGTTATTTGTTGTCATAAAATAAAATATGACAGTTATTTGACGCCGTTGAATTTTGATTAACGACATTTATTTCATGTCATAAAATAACTTATTGTGACAGTTTTTAAAAACTGTCATCGAAGGACTTTCCATGACTCCCGCTTCTATGACTAAAAATAACTATCATGAATTTTGTTTACGACAGTAAATAACTGTCATCGTAGACTACTTTTCTTGCAGTGCATGAGGAGAAATTCAAATAAATGATCTTATCTCTAATGTTCCTAAGGATTGAAACTCTCCTAGAATACTAAAAAAAATATGTATTCAACACAAGACTTGTGATTACAAGAACTTTCTTATAATAGAAACAAATTTGCCTGGCTAATGAAATAAAAATAAACTTTTTGAAATCACCACACCAAAAGGTGAATAACATAAAATATCTCCAATTGGATATCAATGAATCAAATAATTCAACCTCATTTGTAATTATATTACTACAAATTGCAATTAACTCAACTTGAAGTGGCTTTTTTGTAACTATGAGAGAAGCAATAAAATAGAGTTGTAAGTTTTCAACTAATCAAGATAAATATTTCTTTAAAATAAAATTTGTGATTAGAAATGCAATAACCTACTATTAAGTGTGGCAAACGAACCAACAAAGTTGCATTCAACGAACTAGAAAAATAATAGCCAAATAAAATATTAAATAGCTAAACTACTAGCAATTAATATCTAAAAATGGTAAAATGCAAATCATTCGTTATAGCTACACTACAAGAAAAATGGTCTACGACGGCAATTATGTATATTGTAAAGGAACCCTATGTATTAGAGAGTGTCTAAAGAATAAACTAAAAGCCTGAGAGCTAATAAAACTGATTATTAGCTAGCGTGAGAGAGACATTCCTTCTAATTGACATAAATGCACCTAAAGAAAGTTTAGGTCAAGACAACTATTATTTCTTCAAAAAATTCAAATTTACTCCTCTTGAAAAGATCTAGCATGGTAAGTGGCAACTACCATACAAAATAAATCTTTGTCGAAGAATACCCAATATCAACAATGAACCTACAACACATCTATCCAAAAATGCAAATATTACACACAAGGTTTGGGGAGCTTTGTTAAAAAGGGTATGTCATATGAAAAGTTCACGTAGTTTTATAAAGGATGTACATACTAAGTGCATTATAAATGATGACTTAATATTACACACAATATGAAGCATATACCAGCAATTAAAAAATAAAAAATATAGCCTCCATTGTAACAAAATGACTATACTTTGGGAATGCATTAATCATAATCATACCTTCATTGTATGTCTTAGGCTCCCACTTTAATGATATGATTTTTGCGAGCCATTTTAATTCACCACCATTTTTTGGTATTTCCTTTTAATATAGAAGTACATGTAGTAATTTTTGTTGCTACTATATTTTGAAGGGATAAAAGCCCTATGGCAGCGGAAGAATTAAAAAACTATTACTCAATTTAATTTGGAAATATTAAAATACCGGTACATTGGCAAAATTTTAGAATCATAATTCTAAATGAATTCTAACCATGCTTTTAAAGATAAGATACAAGAACTTACTTTCAATGTCGTCTCTGAATCTACAACTCAATCTCCAAATTGGGACACCATCCGTGGCGACCTTCCTATCCTTTGGGAACCAATTGGGATGGGAAAAAACTTGGAGATATTTGAGAGAAACTTTTTTTGCAGAGAGAAAAAACCTTCGATTTTTTTCTTAATGAAATTTTTTTTGAAGAAAACTGTTTTCTTCTAGATATTGATAGCTCTCTTTCCTTCTTGGAATAGGAAAATGAGTAGGAGAGAATAATGAGATTCTTAATATCAAATATGCTGATTAATTAACAATTAATCAATTAGTTAATAATGAATTAAATCATATTTAATTAATATTTCATTCAAATCTTATTTGAATAAATATCTATCTAATATCTTATACATTTATATTAATACAATTAATTAAATTATATTTAATTAATATTTCATTCAAATCTTATTTGAATGAATATCTCTGCAATATTATTTTATAAATTTAATTAAATCAAATTTAATTAAATAAAACTAAATTATTAACTAATTTTCCATTATGTAGAAGAAAAACAGTTTTTCTTAACCAATCAATTAAACTAATGATTTTGTTTTTCTGCAAAATAGTTTCTCTAAAACTTTTTCCATCTCAATTGGTTCTCACAAATCAATCTCATCACATAGGATAGGAAGGTCTCTGACTGGTGGTGTCCCCAAATTTGGTGGATTGTAGATTCAGAGATGTCAACAAGAGTAAGTTCTTTGTATCTTTCAATTTAAAAGCATGCTTAGTTTTTTATTTAAATTTTGATTCTAAATATTGTCAATGTTTTGTTATTTTGGGATTTCCAAATTAAATTGAGGAATGGTTCTATCAAATCTTCCATTGCCCAGAGCTTTTATTCCTTCAACAATGTCTCAATATCATGAATACTTAGATTAGTTGAAAAGGTAATGGACAAATATTTAGGTATTTGTTATCAACTACCAATCTCATTGTTTGGTATCGGTAGGAAGACTTGTGTTATTTGAGAAGATATTATTGACTTCTATAATATACGAGAAGTAAAGACTTTGTATAATATACGAGAAGTAAAGACTTTGACATTGGTGGCATATATGGCGTAAATATTCATGCATCCACTCTAGACTTTTCTTTATAAGTACTTGTTTATTGACTTTTCCATCTTTCTTAGGTATTTGCATTCACAAGATGTTTCAAATAACATCTTTCTTGACTCATCCCTTATATTTGTTGGTCACACTAACCAAGAAGTTAGAGCTCACAACCTATGCAGTAAATTAATGACTTCAAAACAAAACCAACTCGTTCGGGCTCCTTTTAATCTAGAGTAAGTAATATTATACTAATTGATTCATTAAAATATATTGCTTCTTCTTCCATTGATATTGAAACACATAACTCATACTTTTATGTGCTCTCCATTTAGGTTTTGATCATATTGTGTGATTTGCTTCTTTGAATTGATCAATCTTAGGGCTTTGGATTATGTTAAGGCAATCTTGGGGGTGGGGGGAGGGGGAGGTTCAACTTTTATTGTTGTCGTCTACTTTTGATTTAGCGTAGAGAAACTGATTTCTAGACTATAATTAATGCTTATTGTCATTAAAATGTATTGCATTGACAGTGAAAACAATCTACTTGTATTATTTCTATGTAGTGGGAAATTGGCACTTCTGGCTATTAATGCGTACGATGAAGTCTACCATATTGACTCACTTTGAACAACATCAAGAGTAGATATTAGGTATGTAATTGACACGTAACTAAGCTTCTTTCATGTATGATGTTTTTCTTTTTAAAGTTCACTTTGTGGCGAACGTGCAGTTGTTTCTTGGAAATAGGGTTATTACTATCTTTTGATCTCAGAAAAATATTCAAACAAGTCGAAAACAACCAACATGGAAAAGAGTGAAGATAACTGTAAACATATTTATTCGTTAATTAAAAGTATACGATATATGGGGTATTTGCACCATTAAGTATTTTGGTAATTTATGTATTTACAGTGTCCTTTGCAAGTTGGATTATTTGAATGCGGGTACTATATGATGAGATACATGAGAGATATAATCACTAATGGAAACATAGTAGTCATAGATTCAGTATGTTGTGTTTAAATGATTGTTTGAATAATTTTATACAATTCAAGTAATCAAAGAACTTCAAAATTTTAGTTTTCCTACCAGATTGATATAAGGAGCTCATATAGTCAATTCGAGTTGGATGAAGTGTAAAACCCCGAACTATAAGGTAATTAATTTTAATCAGATTACTCTATTTTTAGGATTTTAAATTTTGTTGAGTGTTATTTTATTTCTTTAGGCTTGGAAGAGAAGTTTAATTATTGGGAAAGAAAAGAAGTGAAGGATGAAAATGTAATAATAAGAATAATAATATAATAATATTATTATTAATTATTAATTTATATAAAAAAAGAAATTAAAATTTCTCTCTCTTCCTCTCTCTCGTGCGTGACCCTTCCCCGTCTTCTTCCTTCTTCTTTTTTTTTTCCTCTTCTTCTCCTACTTCATCCCCATACCCTAGCCTCCATAGTGTCACAATCGTAGCGTTTCAACCTCGAGACGGACGATTGTGCGGCACTTGTTCTAACTCACGAACAAGTCAGTCGATCAAAATCCAAGAGTTGTGGGTAACGTCGATGTATGTCGTAACCTTCCTTAGCGTTTTAGGGAAATTTTATTTATAAAACGCGGGAAGGAAAGAAATACATTGAAAGAGACGTTACAATAAGCATTAAAGACTGTCAATTGCAAGGAAAAATGGTTGCTTGCAAAGAGTACAACTAATGCTTGCGGGGATTCAACTGGTATGCCTCCCTATAGTACATTTTAAACATTTTCTTCTCTGGCAGGCTTGGATATGAAAATGTCGAAACGTCACACCCAAGCTTTATGACCTAGAATGGAAAGCAAACACCTAAACTAGTTATGCAAAGTAAAGATGGGATAAACTGGGGGTAATCAGAGCATATAACCAAAGGTAAACACATTTTGGAAAAATATGTCCGTGACACACTCCCCCACTTAAACAGTTGACGTCCCCGTCGACTGGCAAAGCTGGAATCCTTCGATCTTCTGCCTCCACGCTTCACGGTCTTGGTACGTCTTCCACAGGCTTCTTCCATGAGGAGGCTCTTCTGTTTCATCATGAACTTGTGTATCCTCCCCATGGGTCTTCTTCTTCAACTTTTGTTGATTCCTCGTGTGCTCTCACGAGGTGGAGATCTTCGTATCTTCAGAAACCGCATCAGTTTAGGTTGCGGCGTCACGATGTCTTGACCTTCCACATGAAGGTCCAAGAGGCGATGCTTCCCATCTGCCCATCTTCTCAGCCGCTTCGAAACTTTCTCCAAATTAGCTCGAACAGTGTCTGATCTACGCTTCCACTTCTTGGCAAGGTTACGAGTCTGAGGCTCCTTCTTCATACAAGAAAAATCAACAGGACGCGACAATACATATTGTCCGTCACCAACACTCATTGTTGGACTTCCGTCAGTTGATGATTTCTTCATAGCTGTAACACCTGGTTGTGTTGCCTCCAACGAACAAACCCCGTTCTTTTGCGCTAACTGGCCGGCCTTCGTCAAACTCCTGCCATCATGAGCGACAGAGTTTTCCTTCGTGGATTTTGTTGACACGTCTCACGTTGGGCTGTCAGCTTGACATGCCTATGTACGAGCCGACACATGTGGAACCCCATGATTGCTTTCTATGCGTTCTGACTCGAAATCAAGTTTGAGCACGACTCTTCGTCTCCTTGCTTGATTTGAACTCAGATTCACCTGAGTACCGAAATGGCGGGCAACATCGTTGTTCATCTTTCTGACAAACGTTGATTTATGGGAACCCTGTCTCCCATCCCTCAGACCGTGTGCTATGGCCAGCGTTTCTTCTTCAAACACTGTATGATTGCCCTCGATGGCACTCTTATTCTGACTCTCAAATGCGATAGGGTGTCCCTTCTATAGTAGGACCCCACTCAACGCATGATTACGCACCTCAGCGTCAGCTAATTCAACAGGTTGGGTCACGCTTATGGACCCAAGAGTTGGCCCTCTCCTCGGGGCTTGCTTCAGGACACGGTTGTTGACACACAACTGCCCATTCTCTTCCTCACGCAAAAAGCCTTGTGCTTTATACGGGGCTCCTGCAGGTCTAGCGAATCCTACACTCGACAATCTCTTTGATTGTCTCCAAAGTCCAGGTGACTCTAACGGTGCCATACGATGATTATTCTCCGTAGGCGATCCTGGCATGGGCAAACTCTCATGTTTCCCATCTCCATATTTCTCCATGACACACCTTGTGTCTTCTCGAACACGGTCCTCTCTCAGTTGCATGGCCGAGATCGTTCTCAGTCCTTTAGGTTGCCTAAGGTCTGTCTGCACAATGGTGGGGTTAGACCCCGTGATCACCAGACATTTGGCTGCAGGCATTATGATCAGTTGATGTTCGAGAAGGAATTCCATTCCGAGAACTACATCAAAGTCATCCATGCCCACAACCACAAAGTCAACAAGGCCGCTCCATCGTCCCAACTGTATCATCGCTCGTTTCACTACTCCGACGACGGGTAAAGCTGTAGAATTTACGGCCTTCATCTTTCCTGTATCCTTCTTCCAGTGAAGGTTATCGTCTGGCTTCCACAACCGTTATGAAATTATGGGTTGCACCAGAGTCAACCATAGTGCTTCTTGCATGGTTCCGGTTGATCCAGGTGTCCACATACATTAGGCCCCCTTTCGTGCACCCACCTGTCTCCCCTGCTCTCTTTTGAAGGGACGACAAGAGTCTTATGGCTCCCACTCTAACATTCTGAACTCTGTCTTCCTGCCCAACTTCCTCCTCTGGTTGACCCGACACATCATTTGAGTCTGCAGCTAACGAGGCCTGAAAGGCATAGAAGGCAGCTTTATCCGGACATTCCCTTGCGCGATGTGTTCTATTACATATATAGCAACTGATAGAACGATTTGACGTGTTTGGATTATCACGTCTTCTCTAGGTGTCCCCTGTATTGGATAGAAGGCTTGCGATCTCTACTGGGACTTCCATTTTCATCGGTAGTCCTGGGGAATTCGGTTGGTCGTTCCTGTCTCTTCCAGGTGAAGAGCTTTGACGACGCCTCGTCGCTTGAGTGTCATCAGACAGATCGAACAAACGCTCCGCTATTGCATAGGCTGACGCGAGGTCTTGAACTCTCTGTTCGTATAACTTAGTCTTTGCCCACGACTTCAACCCTTCAACAAAGCTGAAGATTTTATCCTTTTCGGTCATGTCGGATACATCTAACATCAGCCCCGCGAATTCCCTCACATACTCCCGAATAGTTTCAGTGTGTTTTAATTCTCGCAGCTTCCGTCGAGCCACAACGTCAACATTTTCGAGGAAAAACTGCGAGCGGAGTTCTCTCTTTAAACTGTCCCACGTATCTATTATGCAACGCCCCTCCTGAACGTCCACATATCGGGATCTCCACCATAACTTGGCATCTTCAGATAGATGCATGGTCGCTAGTGTCACTTTGGCTTCTTCCATATTAGTACTCGTGGCTTTGAAGTACTGCTCAATATCGAAGATAAAGTTTTCCAATGCCTTTGCATCTCTTGCCCCACAAAAGGGCTTGGGTTCTGGAATCTTTATCTTGCCAACTGTAATTGCTCCTCCAGCTGGAGCTTGATTGGCCAACGCTCGCATCGTAAGGTTCACCTTCGTGTTCACCTCTACGATTTCGTTTCTAACGACATCCAAGGTGGCTTGAAAGTCCTCAGACATGCTATTTACCATTTCCATTATATCCTTTTGAGAGTTATCTAGCTCCATAACTCGCTCCTCCATTCGGGCAACAGAGCACGATGAACTGTCCCCACGCTCGTAGGAAATATTTCCAATTCTTTGGATTCGTGACTCGAGCGTGTTAACTCTAGCCAACAAATCTTGTATGGGCAATCCGTCTAGGCGACCAGACACCACGTCAACAGCATCGACTCTCTCGACAACTTCCTCAAGTCGTTCTTCCATCAATCGGATGGAATCAGGAACTTCCATCAGGTGGAGCATCTGCTCTTCGATCTCTACCAACTGTTCTTCATGGGTCTTACTCGCTCATTTTGCAGTCGACATTTTACTCACTCTTATACCACTTGTCACAATCGTAGCATTTCAACCTCGAGACGGACGATTGTGCGGCACTTGTTCTAACTCACGAACAAATCAGCCGATCAAAATCCAAGAGTTGTGGGTAACGTCGATGTATGTCGTAACCTTCCTTGGCGTTTTAGGAAAATTTTATTTATAAAACGCGGGAAGGAAAGAAATACATTGAAATAGACGTTACAATAAGCATTAAAGACTGTCAATTGCAAGAAAAAAGGGTTTCTTGCAAAGAGTACAACTAATGCTTGGGCGGGGATTCAACTGGTATGCCTCCCCTATAGTACATTTTGAACATTTTCTTCTTTGGCAAGCTTGCATATGAAAATGCCGAAACGTCACACCCAAGCTTTATGACCTAGAATGGAAAGTAAACACCTAAACTAGTTATGCAAAGTAAAGATGGGATAAACTGGGGGTAATCGGAGCATATAACGAAAGGTAAACACACTTTGGAAAAATATGTCCGTGACACATAGCCTCTCCGATCTTTCTTTTTCTTTTCCTTTCAGATCTGCAGCCGACCGCCGATCGTCTCGGTCTTCCATTGAAGCTGAACGTCGTCGTCGTCGTCGGTTGGTGTTGTCGGCGTCGCGTCCCCTCTCACCTTGCCGTTCATCCGGCTACGTCTGCGCCGATCTCCATTCGTGAAGTCCAGCCGCCGCGTGATTCCCGTCTCATTCCGTTCACCGAAACTGAAACCCAGTCGCGACTCTTCTTTCTTCTTCGAATTTAAACCATCGCGCCCATCCGCCTGTAACCGCCGTGTCTCTCTGGGTCGTCGTCCAGATTTGCAATCTCGTGTCCCCACCAATAGCCCCGTCCCAATCGTCTCTGTGTCCGTTGAAGCCAAACCCAGCCGAGCCCGCGTTTCGTTCGTGTGTAGTTCTGCCGACGCTCGTCGTTTAGATACGAACCGTGTAGCATCCAACAGCTGCGCATCGTGAAGTCCTCATCTGTCGTGCAACTCCCCGTGTTCCAGTCGCGGGTCCAACATCCATCTTTATTGTTGTGCAGATCTGTTTTGCACGCATCAATTTCATTCGTGTGCCGCTGCTTCTATTTTATTGTCAATCGTCAAAGCTATGTTGTGAGTTCATTGGTAAGGAGAAATTGTGGATTTAGTAGTATTGTTCTTGGCTAGCGTAAGTTTTAAAATTGATTAATTGATTTGGGTATTGCTTGATTTTAAGGTGATATTAGAGAGGCCGTGCTTGGATATCTAAGTTTCGAACTTCATTCTACTTGGAATTTAATTTATTGGATTTAGTCTGATTGAAGAGCTTACGTAAACTTGAGGTAAGGGACTTTCTACTGGACTCACCTAAAGTTTTGAGTTGTGTTGGACGATATGGTTATATCGGAACTTAGTAGGGATGATGGTTATGATATACACATTTGGTTGCAAACTAAATGTTTAGTGTATATTGTGTTTAACTGGAAATATATATATACACACATATATTTATGTATGGATTGATGTGGATTGTTGAATGTATATTGTGAATGACTGAAGTTATGCATATACATAAATTGACGTAGATTTGATGTTGAATATATATATGGAGATTGTCTGGGATTAAACATGCAGGTGTGGATGTTGGACAAGATGATATTAGTAGACTGTGCTGTATAAAATTTTGGATGTGAACTGGTGAATTTGTTTTGGTTGGGTGTGGGTTATACTAAAATGTGGCTTGTACTGGTAAACTGAAGGGTGTTATGACTTTGTAGTTTGTTCGAATGATGTATTAAAATGTTACCAACGGTCTTTGGACTAAAGTGGGATAAGTTGATTGTTAGAATGTTACGTGAAAGAACTTTATATTTTGAAGTAACGGAAATGTGTTATAAATGACTAGGGGAAAATTGTTAGCTTTTATTGGGATGTGTGCCTTATAGATGTCCTATGGGATCACCAATTATTATGCATCCTTCGAGAGCATTAGACTGATATGTGTTTCTGCAGAACACTAGACTGAAATGTACATCCCTCGGGTGTTAGACTGATACGTGTATCCTAGAGGATCACAAGACTGTGAATGTGCAGGGTATCCCAATAGGACGTTAACAATTTATTTCCCCCAACGAGACTAGTAGTGGGTCTCTTATTGAGTATTTTATACTCACCTCTTTATGTTTAATTTTTCAGGCAAAAAGTAACAAAGGCGGCAAGCCGGCGAGGGGAAGGAAGGAAGCGTGATTGCCATAGGAAATGTGTTATTTTGCTTCTGCTTATTGTTTTTGAGGTTTAAAACGTTGTATTGAAACTTAGTTTACAAACTCTTTTTTTTTTGGAAACAATATTTTTTTTAAGTTTTGAATATTTGAAATCAGGCCTGACTTAAAGTTGTTTTTTCCTCGATTGAATGTTTTTCAACTGTCTTACATTTCATTTTGTATCAACCAAGGTCTTTTGTCAAAAGTTAATGACCTCGACTTAGGTAGAAAAGTTGGGTCGTTACATGAAGTGCGAATGAAGCTTGCTAATTTTTTGGGTGGCCACATTTGATTATGGTGATTATGTTTTTGGTTAGATAAACAGATTTTGTTGATATTTTGTTCATATTGGATATAGGTGAACTAGTTTTGTTGATACTGGAATGACAAGTTTTGGTATGGTACACCTTTAGGCTATACATAGGTGGAAAGTTTAATAAGTTTGGACTAACTACATGTATGGTTCATTGATATATATATATATATATATATATATGCAATTTGTTAAGATATTATTACTTCTTTGATGGAAAATTTGAGTTGATTCAGTTGTTCAATTAATGTGTAGTTAACACATTTTTGTACTCTCTTGCTTTACTTATGTTTGTTATTCTTGAACTTCAAAATAGGTGCATGATAAATTATAGATGTGGATATAGTAAAATATATAATTTTTCATTTGAAAAAAAAACATTGACATGCAAATAGTGTCAAGAGTAAACAAATTCTTGACATGTAGAAACTGTTAAGTAATCTTGTATACTTGACCTTCATAAACTGTAAAGTACAATTTTACTTGATGCATAAAAACTTTCAAACAAAAAACATTTTCATTCTTGACACTGGATTACTTGACGCGTAAAAAGCGTCAAGTAATATACTTAGATGTTTTTTATTTATCAAATATAATTGTATCTAAAAATTGTGAAGTGAACTCCATTATACTTGAAACTGAATTATTAAACCCATTAAAAAGCGTCAAGTCTTGATCGGTAAAATGGTAAACCCTTTTTTGTAGTAGTGTTGGTTAGTTTAAAATTGATTTTGCTGTCTATGATGGATTCATTACGATAAGAGAGTTTGTCCGATGTTTCTAGATGGTTTTTGCTTTTGTTGTACTTAGATTAGATAACCCTATTCTTATATAATAAATTGACGAATCAATCTATATGATCTATCCTAAGAATATTTCAATCCAAAGGTAATCTATGGGTAACCCTATTATTTCTCACTATTATCTTACATTCCCACACTTTATTTATGTCATTTACTTTACCTATCAACCACTCCCCCACTATATACTTTGTTCCTTAGAAATATTTACCTTAGAGTATTGTTAAACACGAAACTTCTTGTGTGGTTAAATAAGACCTCACTACTCTTACTTTCAAGAAATGGTGGTTTACATCAACATATTACATGTTGTACTTGATTAACAGAAACCATAAAATAGTTATTGTCACTATTTAATTGAAAACCAGTAGGTGGTAAAACTAATCCATCACAACATAAAAGCGACTCTTGCAACATCATTTACAAAAAGTGTTAATTTTGTCTTCTCATATTACTCTTTGTTCATTCATTTCCTTTAATTAACAAATTAATAAGATCAAAATTACGATCGTGTTCATTTGTTTTCATTTTATCTCTTTAATTTCCAACATGTTTGTTATATGACGTACGCACAAAATAATCAATAATCACAAAATAAATGCTTAAATTTAATTAGAATAAACTCACGGTACATACTTTATTAAAAAACATACTAAAGTGTTTAAGGTGGCCTTATTGCTACTATGCAAAAGGTCATATTATTTATTTATTTATGTTGTGTTACATTATATTCAACATTTACTTGCATAACTGAAATATAACACATTTAAACTTAAAAGTTTTTGTAACAGAGCAAAATGTCTTATTATTTAGGGTTTAGGGTTTTATTCTATTACTTTATATTCATTCTTGAACATATCATTTCAAACTCATTTTTATGCTTGAATGGCAAGGGCTCTTATGTTCAAGCCTCTTTTCCAATTCCCTTCATGGTTGTACAAGCCGAATCGGATTGTTCCGCTAGTCAGAGAACCCCTTAGTATGAATTTACCGATTGGAATCTTGAACCACACATTTGGTTGTCTGCCTGCCAATACTATTTGAGACTCTTGCTTACTCCCATCTGGCAACTCGATTTCAAGGTGTAGTGGAACATGCCATCCTGAGGTGTTGGTTGTCATCATTACTTCAACGCTTGCATTGTACCAAATATCTTGTTTGAAATCAGATGCATCCATGCTCCAACGACAATCGAACCAAGATACTTGTAAAAGTCGGGCTTCTTCAATTGCGTAGCTGCAAGGTTTTAAATACCATGGTGAGAGAGAGCAATAATAAATAACATATAATTGGAACATAATCTATATTAAAAAAGTAGAATCTAATAACTAGTTTATATTATTATGAATGAAAACAAAAGAAATAGATGAAAATGCATGAGATATGAATAAAATGAACAAATAAAATTTGAGTTGAAGATTATACCTGCAAAAATCCACGGTGGCCCAACTCCAATATCGAGTGTCATCACCCCATGTTATTGTGGAAGCTCTTGGAAATGCCAAATAATGTGTGCTTTGGCCTGCCATTAAAATGGTATTTGAGAGATATAAAAGTAAGGATGAGAATGAGAAAATGTTGTATAAAGGTCCTTGATTGGTTTCAAGTATGGAGGATATCTTTGTTCTTTTATATCCATCTATGAGGGTATTTTAGACCTTTCCAAATGCAACCACTTTTTCCTATCCCTTATCCTTTCTCTCTTTTGTTTATTCCATTTTTTCAACATCTTTTATTTTTATATACTCTTTTTCATTTAGTTACTTTAAATTATTTTTTAATATAAGTTAGTTAACTTTTATATTTTCTTCTTGATAATTGATTATTCAACTCAAATTGTTCTTATCTTCCCTGTAATTAATTAAATTGTTGGAATATATATTTTTAAAAGTAGCAAAATTTATAAAATATTTACGATCTCTAATAAATTCTATCACCGATAGTCATTGATATGTTATAGTGATAGAAGACTATCATTGATAAAATCTAAAATTTTGTTATAGCTTGTAAATATATTAATTTATTTTGCTATTTTTAAAAATGTCTCTAAATTATACATATATGGATATAAAAATTATTTGTTAAAAGACCATTTTTATAAGAGTGTAATTATGTAAAGTTTATGGGCATTTGTATCATCGAATAAATAAATAATATTTAGAAGCATTTTTTAAAATAACAAAATAAATTAAAATAATTACAAGTTATAACAAAAAAAAAATTATTCTAGTAATGATAGAAACGGGTAGATTTCTATCACCGTCTATCAATGTCTTTGATAGAAGCATATCAGTGGCTATCAATATCTGTTATTGATAGAATCTCAAAATTTGGTTATATGTTGTAAATATTTTGTCAAATTTACTTTTTTTTTTTTTTTACAATTTTCCTAATTCTTATATATATTAATGTTATTATTATTTATAATTGATAGGTTTATTAATAGCCTTCCAAAGTACAATCTAACGTGGTTTAATTTCTATATGACTCTAATAAATATTATTTTTGAAAAGTCAATAACCCGTTCTTTTCATCTCCTTTTCCATTTTTCTCACTCACTTTTTCGTTATATTATTTAATTTTCAATATCAAAGCATGAAAGCATTAAAATTCATGAGAATCTATTCTCTTTTAATTTATCGAGAATATATTTGGAGTATAGGTTAGGGATAAAATCTGTAGAAATTAAAAAGAAGTTACTACTGAGTATGAACCCATCCATATCAAAGAGTTTATTGATTTGAAGTTTATAATATTTTTTAAACTCATGTCATGGAGATTGAAAGAGTTTATTGATTTGAAGTTTATATTCTTTTTGAAACTCATGTCATGGAGATAAGGGATAAGGGTGCTCAATTTTAAAAGATATACGTAGTCATATAAGTTGATATCTTTTTTTATATTATCAATGGAATTGACATATTTGTTAGTAGAGGAATTTTCAAGAATAGGAAATGTTACAAAATATTTATAACCTATAGCAAATTCTATCACTGATAGCACTATAGAAGACTATCATTGGTAGAATCCAAAATATTTTAATTTATTTTGCTATTTTTAAAAATGCTCATTGTTAGTATATGGGTAGAACGTTCATTTGTTGTATGTAGATTGCAAATCTCAGAACATGTGTGTTTGATCATAAGGGGTATGTGATATATATATTGGTTGTGTATTATGTTGAATTGTTTAGATATGAGTTTGATCATTCGTTTCATATTATAGTTTATATATTGAGGTTTGAGCATTCTTTTTTAAATTCTCCATATGGGGTTGATAGTCTCTAACTTGGAAACTGTTCATGAACTTTGTTAACATGAGACGATTATGAGGGTTTGACACTATATATGTTCGAGATATATAAACATTGTTATCTTACATTCCCACACTTTATTTATGTCATTTACTTTACCTATCAACCACTCCCCCATTATATACTTTGTTCCTTAGAAAAATTTACCTTGGAGTATTGTTAAACACGAAGCTTCTTGTGTGGTTAAATTAGACCTCTCTACTCTTACGATCAAGAAGTGGTGGTTTACATCAACATATTACATATTGTACTTGATTAACGGGAACCCTAAAATAGTTCTTGTCACTATTTAATTAAAAATTAGTAGGTGGTAAAACTAATCCATCACAACATAAAAGCGACTCTTGCAACATCATTTACAAAGTGTTAATTTTGTCTTCTCATATTACTCTTTGTTTATTCATTTCATTTAATTAACAAATTAATAAGATCAAAATTATGATTGTGTTCACTTGTTTTCATTTTATCTTATTAATTTCCAAAATGTTTGTTATATGATGTACGTACAAAATAATCAATAATCACAAAATGAATGCTTAAATTTAATTAGAATAAACTCAGAGTACATACTTGATTGAAAAACATACTAAAGTGTTTAAAGTGACCTTATTGCTACCATGCAAAAGGTCATATTATTTATTTATTTATGTTGTGTTACATTATATTCAACATTTACTTGCATAACTGAAATATAACATTTAAACTTAAAAGTTTTTGTAATAGAGCAAAAGTTCTTATTATTTAGGGTTTTATTATATTAATTTATATTCATTCTTGAACATATCATTTCAAACTCATTTTTGTGCTTGAATGGCAAGGGCTCTTATGTTCAAGCCTCTTTTCCAGTTCCCTTCATGGTTGTAGAAGCCGAATCGGATTGTTCCACTAGTCAGAGAACCACTTAGTATGAATTTACCTAATGAAATCTTGAACCACACATTTGGTTGTCTGCCTTCCAATACTATTTGAGACTGTTGCTCACTCCCAGGCAACTCGATTTCAAGGTATAGTGGAACATTCCATCCAGAGGCGTTGCTTGTCAACATTACTTCAACGCTTGCATTGTACCAAATATCTTTTTTGAAATCAGATACATCCATGCTCCAACGACAATCGAGCCAAGATACTTGTAAAAGTCGGGCTTCTTCAATTGCGTAGCTGCAAGGTTTTAAATACCATGGTGAGAGAGAACAATAATAAATAACATATAATTGGAACATAATCTATATTTAAAAAGTAGAATCTAATAACTAGTTTATATTATTATGAATGAAAACAAAAGAAATAGATGAAAATGCATGAGATATGAATAAAATGAACAAATAAAATTTGAGTTGAAGATTAGACCTGCAAAAATCCACGGTGGCCCAACTCCAGTATCGAGTGTCATCACCCCACGTTATTGTTGAAGCTCTTGGAAATGCCAAATAATGTGTGCTTTGGCCTGCCATTAAAATGATATTTGAGAGATATAGAAATAAGGATGAGAATGAGAAAATGTTGTATAAAGGTCCTCGTTTGGTTACAAGTATGGAGATTATCTTTGTTCTTTTATATCCATCTATGATGGTATTTTAGACCTTTCCAAATGCAACCACTTTCTCCTATCCCTTATCCTTTCTCTCTTTTGTTTATTCCATTTTTTTCAACATCTTTCATTTTTATATATTCATTTTCATTTAACTGTTTTAAATTATTTTTCAATATAAATTACTTCACTTTTGTATTTTCTTCCTCATAATTGATTATTGAACTCAAATTGTTCTTCCCTTCCATGTAATTACTTAAATTATACATATATGTATATAATATTATTTTTTAAAATACCCTTTTTATACAACTATTAATTCTTAACTAATGTAATGATGTAAAATCTATACATTTAGATGTACGATAGAACATCCTTTTGTTTCTATTTGTTTCTATATGACTCTAATAAATATTATTTTCGAAAAGTTAATAACCTGTTCTTTCCATTGGTCTCTTTTTCCATCTGTCTTACTCCCTCTCCCTTTATATTATTTAATTTTCAAAATCAAAACACGAAAGCATTAAACATTCGTGAGAATCTATTCTCTTTTAATTTATTAAAAATATATTTGAAGTATAGGTTAGAGATAAAATCAGTGAAAATTAGAACGAAGTTACTATTGAGTATCAACCATCCATATCCATAGATTATCAAAGACTTTATTGATTTGAAGTTTATTTTCCTTTTGAAACTCATGTCACGGAGATAAGGGTGCTTGATAGCTTAAATTATTCATATATATGTATTGTCTGTTTATTTCGTTAATAAATCATTATCTTCTTCAATTAATTTATATCATTGTTGGACCATAGACAACAAGCACAATTGTAGATAATTTGTAATAATAGGATTTTCATTTTTGCGAAAAAAAAGGCACATATGAACTTTATTATTGAAAAACACAATGAATCAATACAAGAAATTTTGTTTTGTGTGGCACACGAAAAACGTCACTAAAACCCAAAAACACATCACTAAAAGTATTGGCGACGCAAAGTCGTTCACAAAGTCATTTGGTGACATTGTTACCAATAATTTTTATTGGTGCAATTTAAAATTGTGTCGTTAATAGTAATCTTTTGTGACACATATTTTTTGTGTTGCTATAGACAAACTTTTACTAACAAAAATAACCTACACCACTAAAACTGTCATCATAATGAATGTATTGCAGCGATACCAATATTAATGAAGTAATTTTCATATGTGATAAGATGAAGTTACATTTGACAAGAAAAAATTGTCAACTTATAAAATCCTTGTTCCAAAGTTAAATATCTAGTATTTTAACATTGACACTTTAAGTAAGTCTACCAGATTTCATATTTCTAACATATTTGGTAAATCACTGATTGACGATTTTACCAGATAACAAATATTACTCCTATTCTTGACACGAGCTTACTTGACATATTTAAAATTGTCAAACAAATTGATAGTTAATTTTAAAAAATGTCAAATAGTATTGTTTTTGTTCTAGTGTCGAATAGGCTTCAAGAAGAATATAAACTTTTGATAATTGATGGATGTTTCATATTCAGTATTAATTTCTTTTTAGTTTCTGCATATTTTATTCATAACCTTACTCCAAATATATTTTGAATAAAATAAAACAGAATACACTTCCATGAAAATTTATATCGGGATGGTTGGTAGATTTTGATAATGTTAGCATACTCAAAGTTTATGTTTATAGATGCTGACATGTGAAGGTAGTTCATAATTGTAATGTGAAGAATATATATGATATATTTGGTTAGTTTTAGGGTTTAGGGTTTTAAATTATCATTTATATTTGTGGTTGACTATTGAAATTATATTCTTTTTGAAAATATTCATATGGAGTTGTATAGATTGTTCTCGTTAACTTACAAAAATCTTCCATGGAATTGTAAAGTTTTGTATTCACTAATCTTACAATGTTGATGAAATGCATGTAAATTTTGAAATTGCTCATGTGGTAGAATTATATGTTCACACCACTATTTCCATGTAATAAATGCTTATACGTCGACAATTTTTTAGCATCGTTAGTCATATATTTACTTATTTTGACATTTTTCCGCTGTAAAAAAAAAATCATGATTAAACATTATCCAAATGTGTTCATAAAGACCTTTGTATTTGTAATAAACGATTTAAATTACATTGTCGGCAAAGATTTTACACTAATCTAACAATTAGATTAACTATAATACATGTACGGATGACCTAATCTAATCAAACTAATGCATAAGTGGACTTGATCAATCACATGGTCCACGGATTCTTCAAATACCTGCAAATTTGTCGAAAATGAACCTTAATCAAGACTAATAAAGTATATGTCAAACATATTTCATCTTCTTAATAAGCACACGAATGAAGTTTTCAAATTGTACTCGATTTTTTATTCTAATGGGAAAATGACCAAAATTAAAGCAAAAGCAAAATAGTGACAAACAAAAAAACAAGCGATGTGGAATTAATAAGCAGTAAGAACTCACCACATTTCAACCTAATTAAATGACAAGATAACCTCATGGACACAAACCTGGGAACACCACTAATGTTGATCCGCTATGCTCCAAACTTAAAACCGGATTGTGGGAATCGATATTTGAAGAAATTGAGAAAGAGAGATGGAAACTGGACCTGGTGTTTAGATTTGAAATTTGAGAGAGAATTTCTTTTGTATAATTTTGTTATTAAAAAATACAAATTTTCGTAAAATTTTTCAAATAGCCTTTAAATAACCTAATTACATGTAAAATTGACTATAATTAGTAAATCAAATCTCAACATACCTAACATTAGCGGAACTTAATGGACTTTGTTTCCTTTTTCTCTTTAGCCAAGGCCTTTAACTCCTTATGCTTTAACTTTAATCTTTAAAAGTCATGTTTTTACCTTCTCTTTCTTCTCTCTAGCTTTCTTTGCCACCCTATCAAACTTTGTTTATGTAAATAGCGAGTAGGTGCCTATCTCTCTTACATCTTCTTCTCGTGCCTCATTGCAGATTTCCTCTTCTATTCTTCTCTCTTCTTCTTCTTCCTTTCTTTTTCCTTCTCTAATCTCTCTCTTTCCACTTTCTTCTCATTTTCCTTCTTTCATCTTTTCTTCTTTTTCCTTCTCTTTTTCTCTTTGTTTTTTTTTTCTTTTTGTTCTTTCTCTGCCTTTTCTTTTTCTATCTTTTCCTTCTCTACCTTTGCTCACTCCTCATTTTCTTTCATTTATTCTTCCCTCTTCAATGTCTTTCCAGATACTACTATGAGCAAATCACCAAGCTCATCCTTAGGCAATTGAATCTCAACTCCATTGATTACCACTATCTTCACTGACCCTTCTTCTTTTCTTTGTTCCGACCCAGGATCGCTGGATTGCATCTTCACTTGACTGACTTGATTTGACAGTGGTTGCTTGGTACTTCTTGAAAGCTTCAGTTAAGGCTTGTTTCCCAGACATAATGAATATAGAGTAAAGGAAAATGAAACAAAATGTAAAGGGTAGGGGAAAGAGAACTTTACTGGATTTGTTGGAGAAGATGATAAAAAATATTGGAAAGCTTAAACAATTTCGGTACTCGTACGACTAAAAGATTAAGATTAGGGTTTAAAGAGTGTTTATAAAGGCAAGGTTAATTATCATGGTTAGGGTTTGGTCACCACGTGGACTGCATCATGCATTTTTAAAAAATCTTACCATTTTGAAAAACAAAAGACCTTTCACATTTGTAAAAAACCTCTTTACAAGCAAACTACATGCAAAAGCTTTCCTATCTCACCACTTGACATTCCACTAACTATTAGTGGGGTAGGTATCTCACATGCATGAAGCCACTTGCAAATCACATGCAACACTTGCATTTGATGAGCTTTCAAAATCTCAACAAATTAGTCTAAGGACAATATGGTAATTTGACATTTAAATTAAATTCAAACTTTTACTTTTTTAGGTCCAAAGTCAATATTATGACTTTTTACCATTTTATTCATCATGACTAATTTCGACCTCCTAAGTATGAATTCACGTTCATTTTTCTAAAAGTCAAATTATAGTTGAATATAAACCCGATAAAAGTTTGACTTCTCAAAGTCAAAAGTCATGAAAACGAATTGAATCCATATTCATATTTGTAATACTTAAATCACATTTAAACATAAAACTCTATCTTTAAATTATAACTGAAATCTACATATACGTGTCAGTTTTGGTTGCCCCTGCCTTCGTTCACAATCCGACAGCTGCACGTCGTGGTATGCCGTGGTGCATCCTTCGTCCGTCGACCGTGAAATAGCTACTGCTGGTTCTCCATTCCAGTGTATCCGTGCCAACTCCAATTTTTCTTCGTTGTCGTTTCTGCTTGTTTTGGGTAGTTGTGGCAAGAATGAGAATTTTAGGTTTCATTGGTTTTTTTTGCATTGAAAGTAACGAGTTATGGGGTTGGTTAATTGGTTGGATAAATATTTCTTGTAGGTACTGTTTGAAGCTAGTAAATC
This sequence comes from Cucumis sativus, assembly GCF_000004075.3. NCBI lineage: Eukaryota > Viridiplantae > Streptophyta > Magnoliopsida > Cucurbitales > Cucurbitaceae > Cucumis > Cucumis sativus. The sequence goes on from NC_026658.2 coordinate 20,455,109, forward strand.
TTTGAAATTCTCTATAGTTGGAGTGGATTCGTTCCTCCACTAACTAACTGGGTAAGTGCTAAATTCACACATGGGTGATTTAGATACTTGAACCTACTTGGAAAGATGTTGATTTCTGTTTGTTCATGTCTAGGTTGTAATTGTTAAAGTTAGTTCAACCAAGGGGTTTGCATAAAACTTTGAGTTAAGGTAAGGGACTTTCTACTGGACTCACCTACAATTTTGAGTTATGTTGGACTGTATGGTTAAATTGGAATTTAGTGTATATTGTGTTTAACTGGGAAAGACAGATATATTTTTGTATGGAATGATGTGGATTTGGTATTGAGTGCATGTTGTGACTGACTGGATATGTATTTTTACACATATGGATGTTGAATGACTGAAAGTTATAGATGTTTCTTGCATAAACGTAGGGTGGAACTGGTAGATTGTCGTTTGACTGAATATATGATATATGGTTATGATTGTGTTTCTGTGAATTGAGGAAAGGTCGTGGTTGTGTCGTTGTAGACTAAAGTGGATGTTATGATTGTTTAGTTGTTCACTGATGTACTGACGTGCTTCTGATTGGCCTCGAGCTAAATTCGAATAAGATGACTGTTAGGAACCAAGTGAAGAGTTTATGAAATGAGAATATTTAACTGAACTGTGAATGACTGTTAAAAAGTTTAGAATGGACTGAGGGGAAAAATTGTTAGCTTTTATTGGGATGTGTGCCTTGTAGGTGTCCCGTGGGATCACCAATTATTCTGCATCCTTCGGAAGCATTAGACTGATATGTGTTTCTGCAGAACACTAGACTGAAATGTACGTCCCTCGGGGCGTTAGACTGAAATGTGCATCCTACAGGATCACAAGACTGCGACTGTACATGGTGTCCCAATAGAATGTTAACAATTTATTTTTTCCTGACGGGACCAGTAGATGGTCTCTTACTGGGTATTTTTATACTCATCCTCCTTATGTTTAATTTTTCAGGCAAAGGTAATAAAGGCGGCAAACCGGCGAGGGGCAGGAAGGAAGCGTGACCGCCACAGGGGACACTTTAAAATTTTGCTTCCGCTTAATGATTTATAGTTTTATTTGTATTCGAACGTGAGACCGTTTAGAAAATTTTGAGGTTTTAAAGTATTCAAAGATTTGAAACTTTTTAGTTTTAAATTTTCATGTGAATTTTAGTAATTTAAAACTAGGGCCCAAACAAACAAAATAAATTTTGTTCTTTTGAGGTTTTAAATTTTAATTAACCAAGGTCTTTTGTCAAAAGTTAATGACCTCGACTTAGGTAAAAAGTTGGGTCGTTACAATTCTTGTCTTCTAGTTAATCTTCCTCACGTGTTGATATGGATCTCGCCTAGAAATTGTATTTGCTTGACAAGGTCTTCTCGAGTAGCCTTTGTGAGAGTTCCTCTACGATTCACTAGTTTTTTTTTCTATTCCTAATCCTGCGTTAAAATATTGAAAATAAGGTGAAATATGCATAGAGACTTATGTAGAGTGTGTTTCTAAGTATTTATGAATTTACAAGACCCCAAAATTTAGAATAATGCTTGTCCTCAAACATCACTTTGTATTATGCTTGTCCCCAAGCACAATTCCTCCTCAAAGACTCACCTTTCTCCTTGCATTCTAAACTTCTCAAAATTCGAGTTAGTTGTATTTATTAGTTAAAGTATACTCTAATTGCATACTTCTCACTATAAAAACATTCATAATGTTCATAACGCGGCAAGCTTAATACTCAAAATATCGTTGTTCAATCCCCACAAACATTTTATTTTCAAATTTTAGAAATGGCTAAAGTTCTAAAAAGTGTTTTGAATCCTTTTATTTTGCAAATAATGCTTTTTATTTATTTATTTACTTGTCATTTGGCGTTGAGTGAGAAATCATAGGAACTTTATGAGTCTGTTCCTCTTCTCAACTATAACTCTTATCGGCTCTTATTACTCAACTCTCTAACTTTACGTTGAAGTTTTGCTTCTTATTTTTGGCGAGAGGAGGAAACATTGAATTTTTATTTTAATTGAATGAAAGAATTAAAGAAATTTTTAAACTTTTTGGCTTTGCTTTAACTTTTGATAAATTGCCTTATTTTTAAACGCCTTAACATAATTTTCAAAAAGTTTCAAAAGCTTTAGCTCGGATGTTTCACACTCCTAAATTTAGAGTGTAGCAAAAAATGAATGGTAGAAAAATCTTATAAAAGAGGTTTCAGGGAAAGCTTGCTCACTAATAAACTTTAGAAAGGTTTTGTAAGTAAGTTTCCTTAACAAGTTAAACACTTATATAACAAATGAAACTTTATTTCACATCGTTTATTTCACTGAAGTTATCATTGAAACACAAAGAAAAATTAAAGTTCTTAAACGAGGGGAGTCAAGATTGCAACAAGAAAGATTAAATAGCCATCAAATCATGATTAGACATTTTGGCACCTATCTACGTCTCGCATTGAAATTTAGAATGCCCAATCTTTGTGTTGGATGCATACTTCTTTAACGCGTCACCTCACTACAATGTCCATTTCAAAATGCTTGTTCCTTCTCAAACTGTTTTTTCTTCATACTTAGTCAAAATAACCCTTCTATTCAGATACGAGTCCTACCATCTTTATTTAACTTTTTATGATGTTTTATACTTGACACAGCCAGACATGTCAAGAATGTAGGTGTTGATGACATTAAAAAACTGTCAAGTCTTTTTGGGATACATTACTTTAATTATAATTTGGTTAGTTTCCTACAATTTTTTTTGTTGTATTCTTCTTGTATTGTTCCTATATTGTCCTTTTATAGTGGTCGAACAATCCCATAACTATGAATATAGATATGCATAAAATATAATTCTAAAACTTTATAACCTATTCTCTGCGACCATATCAATACATAATTCCACCACATGAACAGTTGCAAAATTTTACAATTTGTTAATATTGTCAAATACAAAACTTTACAACTCCACGAAAGATTTTGATAAGTTAATGAGAACAATTTGTACAACCCCATATATATATTTCCAAAAATAATATAATTTCATTAGTCAACCACGAATATAAATGATTTAAAAGATTCACATCTATATTACTTCGATCAAAACTACCCATCCACTCTATATTAATACAATATGTAATATTCGCCCCATGAAAATTATCAAAACTACCTTTGCATGTTAGCATCTATGAACAAAAATCTTCAGCATGCTAGCATTGTCAAAATCTACCAACCATCCTGATATAAACTTCCATAAGAATCTATTCTATTTTATTTTAGAGATAGTTGTAAATTTAGCAATTAAATTCAAATTAAATAAGTATATAACACAATTTAAAAAATTTGCAAATATAGCAAAATTTGTCAAATTCTATCAATGATATAAGTCTATCACTAATAGACCATGTTGCAAATATTGGTCTATCACTGATATACCTTATGAAATCTATCAGTGATATAAGTCTATCAATGATAGTTTTGCTATATTTGCAATTTTTTTTAAAAATGTTGCTATATCCTTAATTATTATTGCTAAAATAGTCATCAATTGCAATTTCCTTTTATTTTATCTAGAATATATTTGGAGTAAGGTTATCAATGAAATATGTGGAAACTAAAAATAAATTAATATTGAATATGAACCATCTATAGATTATCAAAACTCTATTCGTTTGAAGTTTATATTCTTCTTTATTGGGTTTCTTTTAATTTGATTTCAACCCAAATTCAAGTGCAAGATAGCTTTCAATGAAGAACTAGGAGGAGATGAAGTCACGATTCTTCTTCTTGGTTGTCGTACACGTAGATCAGGTAAGATCTCTCCTTTCTTTTAATTCATGCACTTTACCAAAATGAAAGAAAAAAAAAAACCTCTCTTCTTCCTCTTTGTTCTCTGAAAATCCTAAAACTTTGTTTATGGTGGTTTGTTTTTTAATGGAGTATAACACACAAGCGATAGTTGAAGATGGAGGAAAAGAAGAAGAAGACGGCAACATTTACGTGGTTCGGCCAAAGAATATCTACATCCACGGAAAGGATCACTTTCCTTTATTTTTAAAGATGAGTACACTATTTGCTTATTTCTTTTATTTTTCTATATCTACTATAAAGAAAGTGTAAGTAAAGCTTAGACTTTTTTCTTTTTCTTTTTTTGTTAAGACACACCTTTATATTTAATTTATAGGTGTTTAGAGAGAGAAGAAAATAACTAAAAACTAAAAAATTAATATTGTTGGAATTCAATTTCTACGAATCTCCACTTTGAATCCAACCTTTAATAGTTTTTGTGATCCTTCCAATCTCCTGACTTTATCATCCATTTTCAGGTAAGTCGAAACCTACCACCTAAAAGCATTTCTGGAGCTTCAACTTTGAAACAAACTTGGTTAGCATTTCGGCTGCATTTTGAGACGAGGTATGTACCTTTGGAACTTCTATTTCTCCTGCTTCAATTTTTTCTCGTATTAAATGAAATTTTATATTTATATATTTTGTTTTGCTATGGAATTGTGAATTTTTGGATAGATGTATGGTGCTTTGGCCGTTGTCGCAGTAGATTTTTGCAATCGACTGTTTGATTCCAAAGTCCTTCATCCGAATTTTAAGCCACAATCCTTCTTTCACTGCTTAAGAAAGAGCTAGGTATTCTGCTTCTGTGGTTGAGAGCGCAACGATAATAGATTGTAGAGTTGCTTTCCAATTGATTAGATTAGGACCATAGAGAAAAACGTATCATGTTAGGGTTCTTCTCTTGTCACGGTCACTAGTAAAGTCAGAATCTACATAGCCAATTAGTTCTTGGTCTGTTTCTGTGGCCTTTTGGCAGATTAGTTTGGTACACTTAGACCAAGTTAGATATCTTAATATCCATTTAGTTACTTCCCAATGCTCCTTTTCAGAATTAGCCATGTATCTACTAACTAGGCTTTTTGAATAGGATAAGTTAGGTCTTGTAGAGATCATTAAGTACATTAGGCTTCCCACTGCTTAGCTATAGGGCACATTCTCCATTTGTTGCTTGTGTTCAATGTTAGTATCACTAGGAGAATTTGCAGCTAATAATTTAAAATGTTGTGGAATAGGGAGAGTTACTGGTCTAGCATTAGTGAGATTAAACCTCCTGATTACCTTCTCACAATAGGTTGATTGATTGATGCTTAGTACAAATCAATCTCTATCTCTAGTGATGTCAATCCCTAGGATCTTTCTTGATTCCTCTAAGTCTTTCATGTCAAATTCTTTACTTAAAAGATTTTTTACATGAACTAAGTTATCTTTAGAGCTTCGAGCAAGGAGCATGTCATCCACATAGAGTAACAAATAGACCTTGTCCTTATAGGTTCTTGAGTTTATATAGACACATATATCATATGAACTTCTTTGAAAACCCAAACTAGATATAAAGTCATCAAATCTTCTATAACAACACCTAGGTGATTGTTTCAACCCATAGATTGACTTCTTTAGTAGGCAATAGAGATCTTCCTTACCTTGAACCTCAAATCCTTTAGGTTGTACCATGTAAATGGTTTCATCTAGATAGCCATGAAGAAAGGTTGTCTTGACATCAAGTCGGTCCAACTCAAGTTTGTTTTAAGCAACTAAGGATAGAAGAAGTTTAATAGAAGTTTGTTTAACAACAAAAGAGAAAATTTCATAATAGTCTATACCTTCTATTTGTGTGAAACCCTTTGCTTTCAGCCTTGCCTTGTACCTAGGTTGAGAGTTTTTTGTAATTTTCTCCTTGAGCTTATAGGTCCACTTAGATGCTATTGGTTTACATTCTTTATGTAAAGAAGCTAGGGTCTAGGTATCATTCACATTTAGTAAATTTATTTCTTCATTTATAGCTTCAATCCACTGTCTAGGATCACTGTCATTTATAGCTTCCTCAAAGGAACTTGGTTCATGATCATTAGAAGCTATAGTAGCATTTAGAACAAAATTCATACAGTTAGTTTAAACATACTTAGCTGAAGGAACAATTGCTTTTTTTTTTTTTTTTTTTTGTCTCTTGTTAGGGAGTATTTACTCAAGTCAGGTTGTTCTTCAACTATTTCAGTTTGTTCTCCACTTGTGTTCTCTACTTGTTCTTCATCAGTAACATTAATTCCCTCAGTAGATTGAGCATTATTTTTAGTATTATCCACCTCAAACTGAGTAATATAGGTTTATGTGGCATTAGGATTTTCTTCGAGATTACCTTTCCATTGTATAAACATCTCATCTTCTTTGAAATTAACATCCCTACTAATTATAAAATTCTTATCAGTGGGGTGTCACATTTTGAAATCCTTTACCCCTTCTATGAAGACAACAAACATGCATTTAATTCCTCTTACCTTTAGTTTCCCTTGGTTTTGATGGACATACCCTACACATCCAAACACCTGAAGATCATTTAGATTTGGAGGGTATTTGGACCATTTCTCCTCAGGTGTTAAGAATCCGACAAAGGTACGAGGGCTTATGTTTAGTGTGTACATAGCATAAACAACAACTTCAACCCAATTTTTTTTTTCTATGATAGTATCTGACAGTAGGCATCTTACTCTTTCCATGATTGTTCTGTCGAGTCTTTCTATCACCCCAATTTTTTTAGGTATGTATCTTATTGTTTTATATCTTATGATACCATTTTTCCTACAATAAATATTGAAAACCTTTCCACAGACTCCAAATCATTGCCAGTTCTAAGGTACTTAATTTCTTTATCAGATTGTTTTTCTATCATTAGTTTCCATTCTTTAAATTTTTAAAAAACTTGATCTTTAGTTTTGTAGAAAATAAATCCAGTTTTTTCTCAAAAAATCATCAGTAAAGGGTAAGATGTACCTTCAACCACTTAGACTTTGAGTTGTGGCTAGACCTCATAGATCTGAATGGATGTAGTCTAGAATTCCTTTAGTTGTGTGTTGTTGATAACGTGTGGAAATTATCATTATTATAGCCCTTTTCGTTAGAATAATAGGGTGAAAACACCTAAGGGATGTCATTTTTGTTTTACGTGTTTAACATGTTTAAATGTAAGACAAGTGGGAAAAGCATAAAGGAACCATTCACACACAACATCTTGTGCAAAGACAAAGCGATGGCCATGCTTGACGATTAACAACCCCAGGCGATGAACCTAAACATCACACGAGGAAAGCTCACAAAAAGACAAGAATGGTATTTGAAATGATGTGACTTCTTAAGGGGAGATGACGGTGCTGACACACTTAGAGGAACATAGTTTTCTCATAAAAAAAGCAGCCTATACAAGCACTTCATCCCCACCGAGAGAAAGGGGGGAGAGAAGCTTGAATAGGCCCAAAGTCTGAATAGGCCACTCAAATGATTGAAAAAAATTACAGATAGAAAGAGAGAGAACTCGAACAAGCTACCTGCGGATTAAACAGTCGTGATGAAAGAAAAAAATATTTCTTGTTGATCTTCGAACTTGTAGTAGCATTGTCCATTCTTTTTTCTTTCCACTTTTTATTTCATGGTGGTGTATGTATTGTTTATATTGTACAATGGCCAAAGACCTATATTCTTTATACATAAACTCCACGTTTATACCTTTTCAATCCACCATCTCTTAACATCTCATCTATCTTCGTGTTATTAAAAGAGAAGAGTTGTGATAAGTTCTTGATAAGGAGTTCTGCTTATTATTCTTATCACATTAGTTGAGTTATTTTCATCACTTGGCCAGTGTCAATCGCCAACTATCCAAGAGGGCAAGAAGCAAGGATAAGGCTAATGCGTGCAAGGAGGAGTTTGGTGACAAACTTCACCTTAGTGAGGTAGCTTCCAACATTTGTATCCTGAAAGGTTAACAAGTGCGAACAATAGGCACCGAGAGGTTATCGTCCTTAAACGACAAGTTCTATAAGTATTACAAGTCAAGTTCTCTGAATATAAATTGTCTAAGCAAGCACAATCATTTGTATTCCAAAAGGCAAACAAGTGTGACATTTAAACACTTCGAGAGAATGTTGCCTTAATCATATGCCAATTATGCAATTATAGTGGGTTAAGGTTATCGCAATGCCTAATCATCTAATAGTACGTAGAATTTTCTTCACTCGTCATCTACATACAAGTTTAATTCATTCTCCCCTAGCCTAATTTATTCTCTATACGTGTGTCTCGAGATGTAAATAAATAATTGTAGGTAGCATTATATTCTTTCAGCTTAATTGCCATAAAGCCTAAATGATAAGTGGAATCTAGAACTAACATCAATAACAATTCCCTATGTTCGACCCTGGATCACCCAGGTAAACCTACTGTTCACTTGCACTTGGATGAGCTGTAAAAAACTTGTACTCAATGAGGACTTAAGTATTATGCAATGAAAATGTACATAGTGAAGACTTCAAATGCTATGATTCTGACCTATGACTCATCATCTAGAATCAAAGCATGCCATTCAGAGAGTTGCGATGAGCACTTTATGCGCAATGACTTGACCCAGTGATGTATTGCAATTGCGTTATACACATACAAAATTGGTAAGTCTAAATTGACAACAACCAGTTATGCCTTGGTGAAGCTTTGTTTCCTTTGCTTTGTCTAGTACACAATGTTCACATAAAGACAACTTATTGCTGATTTCTTGAGGTAAGATGTCTTGTTTGTATAGAGCCTCAAGCCTTTTTTGGCTGATGTGAGATAGTTTTTTATGCCAAAGGTCAACCTCAATTAGATATAGATTAGAAAAAACATTACATTCCTTTAACATTTCAACCCTTTTAATTATAAAAAGATCATTTACCTTTTCTCCAACCAATGCTACTCTAGAGTCTATAGAAACCTTAAAAACTCCACATTTTCCTTTGTATTCACACCCTAAAGAGTCTAGAATTCCTAGAGAAATAAGGTTTCTTTTAAAGTGAGGAACATGTCTAACATTTCTTAGAAGTTTCACTCTCCCATGTTTTAATTTCATGGTGACTGATCCAATTCCAACAATGTTACAGGCCTCATTGTTTTCCATGAAAACTGACTTTCCATTAACTACTTTATATGTGTTGAACCAAGATTTAAAGAGGGTGTCATTTGGTATGTGCAGTCGGAATCTAGAACCCAATCATGTTTACCAAAGGGGTAACATGATTGGCTTGGTCTTGAGTTGATGTCAAAGCATCAATATATGTATATGAAATTTCTACTATAGAGGCTTCAGATTGCTTTCCCTTGGTTTCTTTTTCTTTCTCTTGATTCATTTCCTTAAGGAAAAAGCAATCTTGGATTAGATGCCCCTTCTTCTTGCAATACTTACATTTCTTCTTCTGTTTTGCTTTCTTTTCCTCATTTGAAAAAAGGTTGCTGCTGTTTGTCTAGTGATTAGCTTGTCATTTTCCTTTGACAAATAAACCATCTCTACTATCATGCTCTTTTTGTGATAAATGAAATTCTAATTCTCTAGTTCTAAGGGCTGAAATAATAGCATCTGTTTTTATTGAGTCTATGTCATATTTAAGTGCATTTTTTACCTCTTTGTAAGCTTTGGGTAGTTTAGGAGAACATAGACATTATTTTCATCACTTAGTTTGTCTTCAAGACTCTTAAATTCTGAAACAATTTTCTTGAACTCATCTATGTTCTCTGTCAAGGTTTTTGAAGGATCCATCTTGTATGTGAAGAATTTCTCCCTTAGGTACATTTTATTAGGGAGATCTTTAGTGGCATGTAAAGTTTCTAACTTCTTTCAAATTTTATATGATGCCTCTTCTTCTAATACTTACCTTATAACAATGTCACTAAGATTTAGGATCAGTGTACCATAGATATTTAACTCCATTTCTTCTCTTAGTGATGTTGTGGGTGTTGCTGGAAGTTCTGAAGGATCTAAAAAGGCTTTATGAGCCTTTTGCTGACCTAGCAAAGCCTTGGTTTTTGCCTTCCATAAGGCAAAATCTCCCTTTTCATCAAACTTCTCAATTTCTATTCTTGCCACTGCCATTCTCAGGTTTGCCATGTTCTTTAATCCTCCAAGATTCGGTTTCTTGAAAAATCAAGATTCACTAAGATACCAATTTGTTGGGTTTCTTTTAATATGATTTTAGTCCAAATTCAAGTTCAAGGCATCTTGCAATGAAGAACTACGAGGAGATGAAGCCACGTCTCTTCTTCTTGGTTGTCATACACGTGAATGAGGTAAGATTTCTCATTTCTTTTAAATTTTGCACTTTACCAAAAGGAAAGAAAAACGAAGAAAGAAATGAAAGAAAAAGGTACCTCTCTTCTTCCTCTTTCTGCAAGCCTTAAAATTTTGTTTATGGTGGTTTGTTTTTTAATGGAGTAGAACAAACAAGCAATGGTTGAAGATGAAGGAGGAGAAGAAGAAGATTGCAAGATTTACGTGGTTCGACCAAAGACTGTCTACATGCACGAGAAGGATCACTTTCCTTGATTTTTAAAGATGAGTACAATATTTGCTTGTTTCTTTTCCTTTTCTCCTGTAAAGGAAGTGTATGTAAAAGTTAGACTTTTTTTTAGACATACCTTTATATTTATAGATGTTTACAGAGAAAAGAGAATAACTTAAAACTGAAAAACTAATATCGTTGGAGTTCAATTTCTACATTCTTGAACTCTATTTAACACTATTACAAAAACTATATTATTTGATATTTTTATAAACTAACTAACGATTTACTTAATTACCATTTTAAATATGTCAAGTAAGTTTGTGTCAATTTGTAATTTCCGATACGTCAAGAATATGAAATCAGTTGACTCATTTGAAGTGTCAATGTCAAAATTCTAGATATTTAATTATGGATCAAGGATTTTATAGCTTGATCACAATTTTTATTTGTCAAATGTAACTTCATCTTAGCACATAGAAAAATTGCTTCATTAATATTGATATATTGTGCTATATTGTGCTTGTTAGTAAGTCCATGTGTGTTTATTTTTGCAAAAAAGAAAATCCTATTAGTAGAAATTATCTACAGTTGTGCGCATTGTTTGTGGTCCAACAATGATATAATTTAATTATAGAATGTTGGGCCTTTATATTAATCTTGATACGGTCATGGGCCTTATTTTTCAAGCCTGCTTTAAGATACTTTGAGGAGAAGTCACCACGTTGTTTACAGGTTAGTCGTACACGCATATGGAGGTATTTGTTTATTGGGTAATTGTAATGAATGACCATTTGAGGAATAATAATTAAGGATATAGCAACATTTAATATTTACAACATGGTCTATCAGTCATAGACTCTATCATTGATAGAATTTTATAAATTTTGCTATATTTGCAATTTTTTAAAAATGTTGCTATATACTTAATTATTTTGAATTTAATTGCTAAATTTGCAACTATCCCTCGTTTATTATTGCATGTTGAGAACGGAAAAGAAAATACAAAAGAGAAAGAATTTACAGAGAAAACAATTACCCTTTTCTTTTCCTTCGTTCTTCTTATCAATTTTTTTTTCTTTTCTAAACAAGCCCTAGATTTTGGTTAGTAGTGGTTTAGATTTTGAGTATTTGTTGTTGACATAAATATGAAGACGAAGGAGAGAAGAGAAGATTGTAACAAGTCTTTATGTGGTTCGACCAAATTTGAAGCATACGTCCACGGAGAAGGATCGCTTTCTTTGTTATTGAAGATGAGTACAAAATTTCTACTTTCCTTTTCTCTCTATGTGCTTTTTAGATTGATGAATATGTTACTGTGAAAAACTAGTTTAATTTATGAACACAACTTTATATTTATAGTTGTTTACAAAGACATAAAATTAAAGAAATTAGGAAAGGTGAGTAATTAAGGTTGTTGGAATTCAATTTTTCTTTACAATCTGCACCTTGAATCCAACTTAAAAATGTGTTAGTGGTCTTCCATCTTACTCTTCTTCTTATGATCTATCCTTTTTCAGGTACTACCAGCTCGAAGCACTTCTAGAGCTTCATTGTTGAGACTGACTTGGTAAGCATATCGACTGCATTTTCAGAGGTATGTACTTTCGACACTTCTTATTCGCCAGCTTCAATCTTTTCTCGTACAAAGTGGTATTTTATGTCTATGTGCTTTGTTCTGGTATGGTATTGTGGGTTTTTGAATAGGTGAATGACACTTTGGTTGTCACAGAACATTTTTACAATCGACTATTTGATTCTAAATTCCTTCATCAGTCTTTTAAGCCACAATTATTCTTTTACAGTTTTTGATAATGCTATATATTTTTCTTCTGTAGTTGAGAGAGCAACAATAGATTGTAGGAATGCTTTCCAACTAATTAGATTAGAGCCATAGAGAAAAACATATCTGGTTAAACTTCTTCTTTTGTCACTGTCACCAGTAAAGTCTGAGTCCACACAACCAATCAATTCTAGTTCTAACTTAGTGGACCTTTGATAGTTTAGTTTAGCATACTTAGAACATATTAGGTATCTTAGTATCCATTTAGTTACTTTCCAGTGTCGTTTTCCAAGATTAGTCATATATCTGCCAACTAGGTTTGCTGAATAGAATAGATCAGGTCTAGTAGAGATCATCAAGTACATTAAACTTCCTACTACTTGGCTGTAAGGTACATTCTCCATTTTTAGTTTGTGTTCAATGTATGTCTCACTTGGGGAATTATAGGCAAATAGTTTAAAATTTTGTGCAATAGGGAGTGTGACTGGACTAACAGTAGTGAGGTTGAATCTTCTGATTACCTTCTCACAATAGGTTGATTGACTGATGCTTAGTATTGATTGGTTTCGGTCTCTTGTGATGTCAATTCCTAGGATCTTTCTTAATTCACCTAAATCCTTCATGTCAAATTCTTTACTCAAAAGAGTTTTGACATTATTCAAATCTTCCTTAGAGCTTTCGGCAAGGAGCTATCACTGGCATAGAGTAGCAAGAAAACTATTCCTTGTAGGTTGTTTAGTTTATGTAGACACACATATCGTATGAACTTCTATTAAAACCTAGTATGGATATAAAACCATCAAATCTTCTATATCGGTCGTACCTAGGTGATTGCTTCAATCCATATATTGACTTCTTTAGTAAGCAGTAGAGGTATTCCTTACCTTGAACCTCAAATCCTTTGGGTTGAACCATGTAAATTGTTTCGTCTAGATAGCCATGAAGGAAGGTTGTCTTTACATCAAGTTGGTCCAACTCAAGATTGTTTTGAGCAACTAGGGATAGGAGAAGTCTAATAGAGGTTTGTTTAACAACTGGTGAGAAAATTTAATAATAGTTTAAATCTTCTCTTTGAGTAAAACCCTTAGCTACAAGCCTTGCCTTGTACATTGGTTGTGAGTTCTTGGTGACTCCTTGAGTTTATAGATCTACTTAGATGCTATTGGTTTGCATCCCTTAGGCAGAGGGACAAGGGTTTATGTGTCATTTACCTTTAGAGAATTTATTTGTTCATTTATGACTTCAATCCACTGTCTAGCATCATTGTAGTTTACAGCTTCCTCAAAAGAACTAGGTTATTTATCAGTAGGAGCTACAGTAGCGTTTAAAACAAAACTTATATAGTTAGCTTCAGCATACCTGGCTGGAGGAACAATTATCCTTCTTTGTCTGTCACTTGCTAGGGAATATTGGCTTAAGTCAGGTTGTTCTTCTACTATTCCAGTTTGTTCTCCACTTATGTTCTTTACTTGTTCTTGATCTGTACCAGTAGTTTTATCTATAGATTGAGCATTGTTCCTAGTATTCTCCACCTCAATCCGAGTTGTATAGGTTTCTGTGGCATTAGGATTCCTTTCGATATTTCCTTTTCCTTGCATAAACATCTCGGTTTCTCTGAAGTGAACATCCCTACTAATTATAAACTTCTTGTTAGTAGGGTGCCACATCTTAAAACCCTTTACCTCTTCTGTGAAGCCAACAAACATACACTTAACAACTCTATTCTTTAGTTTCCCTTAGTTTTGATGGACATACCCTACACATCCAAACACCTCAAGATCATTTAGATTTGGTGGGTGTTTTAACCATTTCTCCTCAGATGTTAAGAGTCCTAAGGAGGTATAAGGGCTTCTATTCAATGTGTACACAACATAGGCAACAACTTCAAGCCTAAAACTTTTCTTCTAGAATGGCATCTGATAGTAGACATCTTACCCTTTCCATTATAGTTCTATTAAGTCTTTCTGCCACCCCATTTTGTTGAGGTATGTATCTCACAATTTTGTGTCTTGAGATTCCACTTTCCCTTAAAAAATTAGAACACCTCTTCAGAAAACTCCAAACCATTATCAGTTCTAAGGTATTTAATGTATTTATCAGTTTGTTTTTCTATCATTAGTTTTCATTCTTTAAATTTTTCAAAAGCTTGATCTTTTGCTTTTAGAAAATAAATCCAATTGTTTCTAGAAAAGTCATTAGTAAAGGATAAGAAGTACCTTGAGCACTTAGGCTTGGAGTTGAGGTTGGACCCCCTAAATCTGAATAGATGTAGTCTAGAATTCTTTTAGTTAGTGTTGTGCTTTGGTGAAGCTTTGTTTCCTTGCTTTGCCTAGCACACAGTGTTCACAGAAAGACAACTTATTGCATATATCTTGAGGTAGAATGCCTTGTTTAGATAGAGCCTCAAGTCCCTTCTGACTTATATGAGACAACCTTTTGTGTCAAAGGTTAGCCTCAGTTAAATTCAAAGCTAAAACATTATTTGCTTCTTCTATCATTTCAATCCCTTTTATAATAAAAATGTCATTTTCTTTTTCTACGACCAATACTTCTTTAGAGCCTATGAAATGCGGAAGACTCCACCTAATTTTTCTTTGTATTCACATCCTAAAGAGTCTAGCATTCCTAGGGAGATCAAGTTTCTTTTAAGGTGAGGAACACGTCTTACATTTCTATGGAGCTTCACAGTCCCATCTTTTAATTTCATGGTGACTGATTCAATTCCAACATTGTTACATGCATTATTATTCCCCATGAACACAAACTCTCCACTGATTTCTTTATAAATATTAAACCATGCTCTAAAAGGTGTAATATGGTAGGTGCAACCTAAATCTAGGACCCAATAATGTTTTCTGAAGGGGTTAATATGATTGGTGTGGTCTAAGGTTGATGATTGTGCATCAGTGTAGGTAAAAGAGCTTTCTACTATAGAGGCTTCTGATTACTTTCCTTTTCAGTATTTTGCTTTTTCTTGATTCTTTCTCTTAAGAAAAAAAAAAAAAACTCTTGAATTAGGTGTCCCTTCTTTTTACAATATTTACACTTCTTTTTCTGTTTAGCTTTCTTTTCTTTATATGAAAAGGATTTGCTGCTGTTTTTAGCTTGATTGCTTTGGGATGTTCAGTTGACAAATAAACCATTTCCACTTTGATGCTCATTTTGAGATGATTGTGTTTCCAATTCTCTGGTTCTTAGGGCTGATATTATAGCATCCATTTTGACTGAGTCTCTACCATACTTCAGTGCATTTTTCACTTCTTTGTAAGCCTCAGGTAGGGTATTTAGGAGAACAAATGCCTCATTATCATCACTGATTTTGTCTTCAAGACTTTTAAAGTCTTAAACTATTTTCTTGAACTCAACTAAGTTGTTTGTTTAACTTTTTGGAAGGATCCATTTTGTATGTAAATAATTTTTCCCTTAGATATATTTTGTTTGGGAGATCTTTAGTGGCATAAATGTTTCCTAATTTCTTCCAAATTTTGTGTTGTATCTTCTTCTAAAACTTGCCTTACTACATTGTCACTAAGGTTTAGTATTGGTGTTCCATAGACATTTAACTACATTTCTTCCTTTTGTATTGTTGTGAGGGTTGCTGGAAGTTCTGAAGGATCTAAAAGAGCTTTATGAGTCTTTTTGTTGTCCTAGCAAGGCTTTAATCTTTCCCTTCCATTAGGCAAAATATCCCTTTCCATCGAATTTCTAAATTTCTACTCTTGCCACTGCCATTATTAAGATTTGTTATGCTTTAACTCTTCCAAGATTAAGTTTCTTGAAATCAAGATTGACTCTGATACCAATTGTTGGGCCTTTATATTAATCTTGATACGTTTATGGGCCTTATTGTCAAATCTGCTTTAAGATACTTGGAGGAGAAGTCGTCACATCATTTGTAGCTAAGATAGACGTACACACGTGTGGACGTGTGGAGGTATTTGTTTATTCCTGCATGTTGAGAAAAGAAAAGAAAATACGAAAGATAAAGAATTTAGAGAGAAAACAATTACCCTTTCCTTTTCCTTCGTTCTTCTTCTCAATCTTTTTTCCTTTTTGAACAAACCCTAGATTTTGCTTAGTAGTGGTTTAGATTTTGAGTATTTACTGTTCAGAAATATGAAGATGAAGGATAAGATCAGATTGCAATAAGTCTTTGCGTGGCTCAGCCAAATTTGAAGCCTACTTCCACGGGGAAGGATCTCTTTTTTTGTTATTGAAAATGAGTACAAAAGTTCTACTTTCCTATTCTGTTTATGTGTTTTGTAGATTGATAAATATGTGACTGTTAAAAACTAGTTTATTTTTTGAACACATCTTTATATTTATAGGTAAACAAAGACATAAAAATAAAGAAATTAGGAAATGTGAGTAACTAAGGTTGTTGGAATTCAATTTTCTTTACAAAGAAGACAATCATTTATTAACGAAACAAACAAACAATGCATATATATGAACAATTTAAGCTATCAATCAACCCAAAATTTTCACTTACCGAACAATGTTTATATATCTCGAACATATATAGTGTCAAACCATCGTAATCGTCTCATGTTAACAAAGTTCATGAAGAGTTTCCAAGTTAGAGACTATCAACCCCATATAGAGAATTTAAAAAAGAATGCTCAAACCCCAATATATAAACTATAATATAAAACAAATGATCAAACTCATATCTAAACAATTCAACATAATACACAACTAACATATATATCACATACCCCTTATGATCAAACACACATGTTGTGAGATTTGCAATCTACATACAACAAATGAACGTTCTACCCATATACTAACAAGAAGCATTTTTAAAAATAGCATAATAAATTAAAATATTTTGGATTCTACCAATGATAGTCTTCTATAGTGCTATCAGTGATAGAATTTGCTATAGGTTGTATGTATTTTGTAAAATTTCGTTGAAAATTCCCCTACTAACAAATATGTCAATTCCATTGATAATATAAAAAAGATATCAACTTATATGACTACGTATATGTTTTAAAATTGAGCACCCTTATCCCTAACATGAGTTTCAAAAAGAATATAAACTTCAAATCAATAAACTCTTTCAATCTCCATGACATGAGTTTAAAAAAGATTATAAACTTCAAATCAATAAACTCTTTGATATGGATGGTTCATACTCAGTAATAACTTCTTTTTAATTTCTACATATTTTATCCCTAACCTATATTCCAAATATATTCTCGATAAATTAAAAGAGAATAGATTCTCATGAATTTTAATGCTTTCATGTTTTGATATTGAAAATTAAATAATATAACAAAAAAGTAAGTGAGAAAAATGGAAAAGGAGATGAAAAGAACAAGTTATTGACTTTTAAAAAATAATATTTATTAGAGTCATATAGAAATTAAACCACGTTAGATTGTAGTTTGGAAGGCTATTATTAAACCTATCAAAGATAAATAATAATAATCAATAATAACAGTAATATAAATAAGAATTAGGAAAATTGTAAAAAAAAAAAAAAAAAGCAAATTTGAAAAATATTTACAACATATAGCAAAATTTTGAGATTCTATCAATAATTGATATTGATATTCACTGATATGCTTTTATCAATGACATTGATAGACGGTAATAGAAATCTACCCGTTTCTATCATTACTAGAATAATTTTTTTTTTGTTATAACTTGTAATTATTTTAATTTATTTTGTTATTTTAAAAAATGCTTCTAAATATTATTTATTTATTCGATGATACAAATGCCCATAAATTTTACATAATTACATTCTTATAAAAATGGTCTTTTAACAAATAATTTTTATATCCATATATGTATAATTTAGAGACATTTTTAAAAATAGCAAAAGCTATAACAAAATTTTAGATTTTATCAATGATAGTCTTCTATCACTATTACATATCAATGACTATCGGTGATAGAATTTATTAGAGATCGTAAATATTTTATAAATTTTGCTACTTTTGAAAATATTCCAACAATTTAATTAATTACCGGGAACATGAGAACAATTTTAGTTGAATAATCAATTATCAACAAGAAAATATAAAAGTTAACTAACTTATATTAAAAAATAATTTAAAGTAAATGAAAAAGAGTATATAAAAATGAAAGATGTTGAAAAAATGGAATAAGCAAAAGAGAGAAAGGATAAGGGATAGAAAAAAGTGGTTGCATTTGGAAAGGTCTAAAATACCCTCGTAGATGGATATAAAAGAACAAAGATATCCTCCATACTTGAAACCAATCAAGGACCTTTATACAACATTTTCTCATTCTCATCCTTACTTTTATATCTCTCAAATACCATTTTAATGGCAGGCCAAAGCACACATTATTTGGCATTTCCAAGAGCTTCCACAATAACATGGGGTGATGACACTCGATACTGGAGTTGGGCCACCGTGGATTTTTGCAGGTATAATCTTCAACTCAAATTTTATTTGTTCATTTATTCATATCTCATGCATTTTCATCTATTTCTTTTGTTTTCATTCATAATAATATAAACTAGTTATTAGATTCTACTTTTTTTAATATAGATTATGTTCCAATTATATGTTATTTATTATTGCTCTCTCTCACCATGGTATTTAAAACCTTGCAGCTACGCAATTGAAGAAGCCCGACTTTTACAAGTATCTTGGCTCGATTGTCGTTGGAGCATGGATGCATCTGATTTCAAACAAGATATTTGGTACAATGCAAGCGTTGAAGTAATGTTGACAAGCAACGCCTCTGGATGGAATGTTCCACTACACCTTGAAATCGAGTTGCCAGATGGGAGTACGCAAAAGTCTCAAATAGTATTGGCAGGCAGACAACCAAATGTGTGGTTCAAGATTCCAATCGGTAAATTCATACTAAGCGGTTCTCTGACTAGCGGAACAATCCGATTCGGCTTCTACAACCATGAAGGGAATTGGAAAAGAGGCTTGAACATAAGAGCCCTTGCCATTCAAGCATAAAAATGAGTTTAAAATGATATGTTCAAGAATGAATATAAAGTAATAGAATAAAACCCTAAATAATAAGATCTTTTGCTATGTTACAAAAACTTTTAAGTTTAAATGTGTTATATTTCAGTTATGCAAGTAAATGTTGAATATAATGTAACACAACATAAATAATATGACCTTTTGCATAGTAGCAATAAGGCCACTTTAAACACTTTAGTATGTTTTTTAATAAAGTATGTACCGTGAGTTTATTCTAATTAAATTTAAGCATTTATTTTGTGATTATTGATTATTTTGTACGTACGTCATATAACAAACATGTTGGAAATTAAAGAGATAAAATGAAAACAAGTGAACACGATCATAATTTTGGATCTTATTAATTTGTTAATTAAAGGAAATGAATGAACAAAGAGTAATATGAGAAGACAAAATTAACACTTTTTGTAAATGATGTTGCAAGAGTCGCTTTTATGTTGTGATGGATTAGTTTTACCACCTATTGATTTTCAATTAAATAGTGACAAGTACTATTTTAGGGTTCTCCTTAACCGAGCACAATATGTAATATGTCGATGTAAACCACCACTTCTTGATAGTAAGAGTAGCGAGGTCCGATTTAACCACACAAGAAGCTTCGTGTTTAACATTACTCTAAGGTAAATTTTCTAAGGAACAAAGTATATAGTGGAGAAGTGGTTGATAGGTAAAGTAAATGACATAAATAAAGTGTGGGAATGTAAGATAATAGTGAGAAATAAAAGGGTTACCTGTAGATTACCTTTCGATTGAAAGATTGTTGGGATAGATCGTACAGATTGGTTCATCGATTTTTTATATATAAGAAATCGGACTAAGTCTAGATACTTACTTGGACGACAAATTAAGATTCATATAACATGTCACAAACTCCCTTGGAACGGGCCTTCTACGTAACGAGTGAGGATATGACTTGTGCGAACCAACGTTTCGAGATGAAACGTCAGATCGCCAAGGTCCTTTAAACTTAACTTAAACCTTCGGCGTAACCATGCTGGTGAAAACTTCTGCTATGCAGTAGGACTATGAACGATTTAAAAATTAGTGATCCTTTTATTAAAAATCCTATTACAACACAAGCGTACAACTTATAACTTAAGGGATTGCAAAACTTAAGCTAACTACTACTACTAACACACGACACTTCTAGTACTTAGCAGCGGCCTCATCTCGCCTCACCTGATGACACTTCAATGTTTAACCTAGGGACAGGAACATAAAACATAAGCTAATAGCTTAGCGAGTAACAAAGATTAGTTAGAAATACAATTTGGGAAATACAATTGCATACAATAAAAGCTTTCTTATTTCCATGGTTAAGTTTCAGACATGAGTTTTGAGTTTAGATTTCTTAATGAGATTTATATTATCATGTGAATAATGAGTTTCTAGAAAATAATTGAAACGACAGTGTTTCAAGCAAAGCACGTTTTAGAAATTATTGATTAAAGAATTTATGTTGATTTTACGACTGAGGCACTGAATCAAAGGCTGTATGGTATTGTGTGAACATGTGTTTATATTCCATTGTCGTCATTGAGTATACCTCTACGACAACGATGTTGTTGGGGGTGATGGACTAGGCCCCACCACGACAAAGATGATGTGATGGGCGATGCTCCTACATCATAAATTTTATGTTAAGAATGAATGTTATTTTTTTTCCAGCAAGACGATCCTTATCTGTATCGAGTGATCACTACCACATCGGGGTGAGTTAGAAACCACAACTTATCGAGAATATCATTGTCTGTATTCGAGTAACTATACCACAAAGTGGTTAGATGAGTTGTCAATTAGATAGCCAACAACAAAACTGAGACATGCGTAGTGAATTCACGGATTAAATTTTACTCTAAATGCAACTAAACAATTTAAAGATTAAGATGCTTATAAACTACCCTAATTAAATGAAATAAGGGTTAAAGAAAGAACATAGCTTTGAAGTTTTCCAGTTCTCGTAATCTCCTCATGAACATGAAAACGAGACCATCATTAGAATTTATTCGCTATTCTCCAGACTTAGAATCTAGTTGTGGGACCCAATTGGTGAAAAAAATTGAGAGAGACGAAAAAGGGAGATAAAATTAGGTTTGAGATTTGGAAGAGAGTGACTCTGGTAAAGTTTTGTAAAAATACAAAAGTAACAAAAGTTTCAAAATTCTTGAAAAAATTGAAAATAGGTCTTTAAATAACCTAATTACATGCAAAATTTTATGTAATTAGTTGGTCAAATCTCAACACCTAACATTTCACTAAACACTAGTGAAACTTAGTGGGCTAAGTGTTTACATCTCATGTACCAACCAAAAAATTAGTGAGATTATGCAAAGAAATGTTGGATTTTTCCACTAACTTTAGTCCAAGGACAATATGATCATTTAACCATTTAAATCAAAGTCAAACTTTGACTTCTTCAAGTCAAAAATCAACATTTTGACCTTTTACCATTTTGTCTGTCTCGTCTAATTTCGACCTCCCTAGCATGAATTTGCATTCATTTTTCTAAAATTCAAATCTCATTTAAATTTAAAGTTGGTCAAAGTTTGATTTTTCAGAGTTAAAAGTCAACCTTTTGAACTTTTACAACTTTGACCATTTCAATTAATTATGAGCTTTCGAATATGAATTCACATCCATATTCTATTATATTGACGGTAATATTCCTAACATTGCAACTACTGTTTACAACTTCTTCCTAATATTTCCACTGTGAGAGATGATGCTAGGAAGGGCGTGTGACAAAATCTCACGAAAATACATCTTCCAAATATTAAAAAATTACCCAAACTAGCAATGTAGTACAATGAAAGTAAGGATCGTGTCCACGGAAAACTTTTGATCAGTGAAGAAATCCTAAAAAATCTCATTGAACCAAATAGTGATTTCAAAAATTGAGAAAAGAAGAAGGAATATGATGGGGGTTTTAACATTCAAGAAAGTAAAAAAAAAAAAAAGGGACCTATAGTGAGAACATCCATTTCAAGAATTGATATCAACAAAGTCAAAAGGGTTTTCTTTGATATCAATCAACGGGGTTTTCTTCAAGAAATAAAAGACTCATTTGATTTGATATGTTATTCTTACCATAGGGTTAAAGAAACAGGTTACAAGAACCGTGGTTCTTGTTCAATTAATTCAAGATCTCAAATGGAAATTATAATTCATTTAGCAATTAATTGCAAGAATCAATCCTTGAAAAGACAAATGCAAGAAATTGGTAGCCCTAATTCCTCAAGAATGTGATCTGCACACTAACTTAAACTTGAACTCGAAAGATTAAAATGCCCAAATTTCAATCTAAAGAAAATTTTATTTCAAGAAACTAAGTTATTATAAAATCACAATCACAATTCAAACAACAAAATTTATAAAAGAAACCCTCAAATAATAAAAAAAAATTAACCCAATACCTTCTTTTTTACCTTAGCCTACAAGAATCATTGCAATTTTTGCAGAGTTTTGGTAAAGAAAAGATGTCGTGGGTCTCCGTCGTAGTGGATTTCCTCGTCGTATGTCGTCATCGCCATGTGTCTCCTCGTTGTAGGTCTTCGTCGCTGAGAAGAAAGATCATGGAGAGAAGAATGGGGTTGGCGTTCGGGTTTTTTGGGTTCTGTCGTGAAGAAAATATTGAAGAAAGGGGAAAATAAAAAAAAAAATTATATTTTCATAATTTTTAATGAAAAGTTGGAGGGAACTAAGGAGAAAATAATATTTTAATAATATTTAATGAAAATTATATTTTATTATTTATATTCAATGACATTTTAAAAACGGTCATAAATTCTTCAAATTCTTCAAATTTCCTCTTTTTCCGCCAAAACGCGAATTTTGACTTTTTGTGATAGCTTTTTCTTCCCTCCTTTCAATTTGGGATATCCACAACTATCATAGTAGATAATTTTTGTTGTAATGCAAAGACATGGTTTTGTCACTCACCTTCATTAGGCCTGTTCTCCTTCGTTTGAGCTTTGTTTTGGGTGATTTTTGTTGCATTGTTATTGTATTGAAGTCTAGATTATTATTCTGTATATAAATACAAAATAGTGAATATATGCATGCATAGGAGTAAAGTTATGTATAAATTGTATGGTCTATTTGTTGGTTTTTATGTCCTAAAACTCGTAGATAATAAAGTATAATTCATTGACCATTATCAATAAAGTGTTATTATTGTAATAAATGTGATTGATTATATTGTTAGTTTTGTCTTAATAACCTAAATTCAATAATCTAACATTCTATGCGGTTTGATGAGTCTTGAACAGTATGTAGAGACATACAAAGATCAATGTTCGAAATAAGCTTAAAGGGTCTATAATATAGGGATAAGGTTGGATACCTTATCTTGGTAACACTACATGGATATGGTCTACTTTGTATTTGATACAAACGCAATGATCCAATGCGTTTCTGTAGGTGACATACGAGTGAGGGTACCATATGCAATGAGTTTGCATAAGATCGGACCACAAAATAGTAACAACTAGATGTAACTCTATTAACTAGCACTAGGAGAAATCGAGGTTTTCCGATGGAAAAAAAAATCATCGAGAAACGAAACAAAGCTAGAAGGAGGTTTTTTCCAATGCACCAACTTCTACGTCGGGAGCGGTGCCTTTTCCCGACGCATGTTAACGCACGTCGCGACTGCCTGGAATAATTAATTATACCGTAGATTTTCTCCGATGTGACATCAGAAACGTCAAGAAAAAGGATACATATTCCTGACGCATAAGTAAGGGCGTTGGGAATATGTAGGCTATCTCAACGTCTATAGTGTTGCATCGTGTAAGGGACAAAACATTAATTGTACCGTTGGCCTTCCTCCGATGTGACGTCAGAGATGTTGAAAAAAAGGGTACCTATTCCCAATTCCATTAGTGATGCGTCGGAGATAGGTTGACTATCTCGACATTTTTAGGCAGCGTCGAGAGTTTCCCTTTTAATAAATCATTCTTTTTTACAGAATCGAAAGAGAAAAGAGAAAGAAAACGAGAGAGAGGGAGACTGAGAAGAAGAAGAGGAGATTTCTCACGTCACCCTTGGTCCCCACCGTTCGCTGTTGTTTCGTCGTAGTCTTCTGCCACTCGCCGTTGCATATTGGTAAGTAGATTTGTTTTATTTAGATTAGAAATTATGTTTTGAATTAGAAATTTAGTTTTTGAATTAGTTTTGTTTTAGGAATAAGATTTTGAATTATGTTTTGCATTAGAAATTATGTTATAGGAGGGGTTGTAGAATTGTTGAATTGAAAATTAAAGGGGGTTTAAGATTGGATTATGAATTTTTAAGGAGGGGGTGTCAAATTAAAAATTAAAGAGGGTGTGAATAAAAAATTAATGGGAGAGGAGTGAATTGAAAGTTAAAGAAGGGGGTTGAATTCAAATTCTTAGGTGGGGAAGGGTTTAATAGAAAATTGGGGGTTGTAGCATTTAGTTCAAATTTTATTGTTTATTTTTTAACTTTCGTTTATTAGAACTACTAGGAATTTACGGTTCATTTATTATGGCTATCCTGCAATTAATTATGCTAGTATCTTCTCTTTAGTTCAAACTTGGTTTAAAATTAATTAGATATAGTAGGGTGTTTGATTAGTTTGTTCGGGCTATCCTGTAGTTATGGTAGTCTTTATAGTTTGAACTTACCTTCAGTTAAAAGATTAGGAAAATTTGGGATAGTTTATTCATAGAGTAATTAAGTTTAGGATTTGAGAGGAGGAATAGAGGATTAATGATCAAAGATAATTATGTATTAAGTCTTTAACGATTGACAAGGGTGGATGCAAGTTAGGAATAAGTTGTTAGTTGAATATAGAGAGGATTCTACAAATTGCAATGCTATGCGTTATTCCACTTAATTTTGAGTATGCTAGCATTATCAAAATCTACCAACGATCCCTTTATAAACTTTGATGAGAATCTATATTATATTTTATTTTATTCGGAATATATTTGGAGTAAGGTTATGAATGAAATATGTGGAAACTAAAAAGAAATTAGTATTGAATATGAACCATGTATGGATTATCAAAACTCTATCGGTTTGAATTTTATATTCTTCTTGAAGCATAATCGACACTATTACAAAAACTATATTAGTTGATATTTTTCTACATTAACTATCAATTTACTTAACCATTATAAATATGTCAAGTAAGTTCGTGTCAATCTGTAATTTACCCGATACGTTAAAAATGCAAGCATATGAAGTGATCTGTTGACTCATTTAAAGTGTAAATGTCAAAATTCTAGATATTTAATTATGGATCAACGATTTTATAACATGACAATTTTTACTCGTCAATGTTAACTTCATCTTAGTGCATACAAAAATTACTTACTTCATTAATATTGATACATTTTAATTGTCAATTAGTTCAATTAGTTCATATGTGGTTTTTTTTTTTAAAAAAAATCCTATTATTACAAATTATCTAGAATTGGGATCGTTATATGCGGTCCAAAAATGTTATAACTTAATAGGAAAAGATAATGATTTATTAACGAGACAAACAAACAATATATATATATATGGACAATTTAAGCTATCGAGCACCTTATCTCCATGACATGAGTTTCAAAAAGAAAATAAACTTCAAATCAATAAAGTCTTTGATAATCTATGGATATGGATGGTTGATACTCAATAGTAACTTTGTTCTAATTTCCACCGATTTTATCTCTAACCTATACTCCAAATATATTTTTAATAAATTAAAAGAGAATAGATTCTCATGAATGTTTAATGCTTTCATGTTTTGATTTTGAAAATTAAATAATATAAAGAGAGAGGGAAAGAGACCAATGGAAAGAACAAGTTATTGACTTTTTGAAAATAATATTTATTGGAGTCATATAGAAATTAAACGATGTTATATGCATAAATTTTATATAATTACATTACTTAAGAATTAATAGATGTATAAAAAGGATATTTTAACAAATAATATTATATCCGTATATGAATAATTTAACTAGTTAGAGGGAACATAAGAACAATTTGAGTTGAATAATCAATTATCATGAAGAAAATCTAAAAGTTAACTAATTTATATTAAAAAATAATTTAAAGTAACTAAATGAAAAAGAGTATACAAAAGTGAAAGATGTTGAAAAAATGGAATAAACAAAAGAGAGAAAGGACAAGGGATTTTTCACTTCTTTGTAAGCCTCCGGTAGGGTATTTAGGAGAACAAATGCCTCATTATCATCATTGATTTTGTCTTCAAGATTTTTAAAGTCTGAAACTATTTTCTTGAACTCAACTATGTTGTTTCTTAAACTTTTGGAAGGATCCATTTTGTATGTGAATAATTTTTCCATTGGATACATTTTGTTTGGGAGATCTTTAGTGGCATAAACGTTTTCTAATTTCTTCCAAATTTTATGTGTTGTATCTTCTTCTAAAACTTTCCTTACTACATTGTCATTAAGGTTTAGTATTAGTGTTCCATAGACATTTAACTACATTTCTTCCTTTTGTATTGCTGTGAGGGTTGTTGGAAGTTTTGAAGGATCTAAAAGGGCTTTATGAGTCTTTTGTTGTTCGGGCAAGACTTTAACCTTTCCCTTCCATAAGGCAAAGTCTCCATTTCCATCGAACTTCTAAATTTCTACTCTTGCCACTGCCATTATTAAGATTTGTTATGCTTTAACTCTTCCAAGATTCAGTTTCTTGAAATCAAGATTGGCTCTGATACGAATTAATCTTGATACGTTTATGGGCCTTATTTTCAAGTCCGCTTTAAGATACTTGGAGGCAATGGCGGATCCAGAAAATTTATTGACGGGGGGCTTCGAGTTGTAACTTAGAGGAAAAATAAAAATCTGGAAAAAAAACTACATAAGTAAGACTTGGACTCTGGTTGAAAGGGAGACTAACAAGCATAGTTAATATAAACTGTCTACAAACATTAAGTATCAAATGGTTTTGTTTATACATATTATATGAAGACAATAAAGTTAAGGGGGGCGAGCCTATACTAAATCCGCATGTGCTTGGAGGAGAAGTCGCCACGTCATTTGTAGCCTAGGATAGCCGTACATACGTGTCGAGGTATTTGTTTATTCCTGCATGTTGAGAAAAGAAAAGAAAATACGAAAGATAAAGAATTTAGAGAGAAAACAATTACCCTTTCCTTTTCCTTCGTTCTTCTTCCCGATCATTTTTTCCTTTATGAACAAACCCTAGATTTTGCTTAATAGTGCTTTAGATTTTGAGTATTTGATGTGTTCACAGAGATATGAAGATGAAGGAGAGGAGAAGATTGCAATAAATCTTTACGTGGCTTGGCCAAATTTGAAGCCTACGTCTACGGGGAAGGATCTCTTTTTTTGTTATTGAAAAGGAGTACAAAAGTTCTACTTTCCTATTCTCTTTATGTGCTTTTTAGATTGTTTATGTGACTGTTAAAAACTAGTTTATTTTTTGAACACATCTTTCTATTTAGTGTTTACAAAAACATAATAATAGAGAAATTAGGGAATGTGAGTAACTAAGGTTGTTGGAATTCAATTTTCTTTACAAAGAAGATAATCATCTATTAACGAAACAAATAAACAATGCATATATACGAATAATTTAAGCTATCAATCAACCCAAAATTTTCACTTACCAAACAATGTTTATATATCTCGAACATATACAACCCTCGTAATCATCTCATGTTAACAAAGTTCACAAAGAGTTTCCAAGTTAGAGACTTATCAACCCCATATAGAGAATTTTAAAAAGAATGGTCAAACCCCAATATATAAACTATAATATGAAACGAATGATCAAACTCATATCTAAACAGTTCTACATAATACACAACTAATATATATATCACATGCCCCTTATGATCAAACACACATGTGAGATTTGCAATCTGCATACAACAAATGAACGTTCTACCCATATACTAACAAGGAGCATTTTTAAAATTAGCAAAATAAATTAAAATATTTTTTATTCTACCAATGATAGTCTTCTATAGTTCTATCAGTGATAGAATTTGCTATAGGTTGTAAATATTTTGTAAAATTTCGTTAATAATTCCCCTACTAACAAATATGTCAATTCCATTGATAATATAAAAAAAGATATCAACTTATATGACTACGTATATCTTTAAAAATTGAGCACCCTTATCTCCATGACATGAGTATAAAAAAGAATATAAACTTCAAATCAATAAACTCTTTGATATGGATGGTTCATACTCACTAGTAACTTCTTTTTAATTTCTACAGATTTTATCCCTAACCTATACTCCAAATATATTCTCGATAAATTAAAAGAGAATAGATTCTCATGAATTTGAATGCTTTCATGTTTTGATATTGCAAATTAAATAATATAACGAAAAAGTGAGTGAGAAAAATGAAAAAGGAGATGAAAAGAACAAGTTATTGACTTTTCAAAAATAATATTTATTGGAGTCATATAGAAATTAAACGATGTTAGATTGTACTTTGGAAGGCTATTATTAAACCTATCAAAGATAAATAATAATAATCAATAATAACAATAATATATATAAGAATTAGAAAAATTGTAAAAAAAAAATAGAAAATTTGACAAAATATTTACCACATATAGTAAACTTTTGAGATTCTATCAATAATAGACATTGATAGTCACTGATATGTTTCTATCAATGACATTGATAGAAGGTGATAAACATCTACCCGTTTCTATCATTGGTAGAATAATTTTTTTTTTGTTATAACTTGTAATTATTTTAATTTATTTTTTTATTTTTAAAAATGATTTTAAATATTATTTATTTATTCGATGATACAAATGCACATAAATTTTACAAAGGGTCTTTTAACAAATAATTTTATATCTATATATGTATAATTTAGGGACAATTTTAAAAATAGCAAAATAAATTAATATATTTGCAAGCTATAACAAAATTTTAGATTTTATGAATGATAGTCTTTTATCACTATAACATATCAATAACTATCAGTGATATAATTTGTTAGAGATCGTAATTATTTTATAAAATTTGTTATTTTTGAAAATTTTCCAACAATTTAACTAATTACATGGAACAAAAGAACAATTTGAGTTGGATAATCAATTATCATGAAGAGAATATAAAAGTTAACTAACTTATATTAAAAAACAATTTAAAGTAACTAAATGAAAAAAAATATATAATAATGAAAGAGGTTGAAAAAATGGAATAAACAAGAGAGAGAGGATAAGGGCTAGGAAAAAGTGGTTGCATTTGGAAAGGTCTAAAATGCCCTCATGGATGGATATAAAAGAACAAAGACATCGCAGACTTCAACATCTCATCCTCCATACCTGTAACCAATCAAGGACCTTTATACAACATTTTTTCATTCTGATCTTTATTTCTATATCTATCTGAATACCATTTTAATGGCAGGCTACAGCACACATTATTTGGCATTTCCAAGAGCTTCCACAATAACATGGAGTGATGACACTCGATATTGGAGTTGGGCCACCGTAGATTTTTGCAGGTATAATCTTCAACTCAAATTTTATTTGTTCATTTATTCATATCTCATACATTTTCATCCATTTCTTTTGTCTTCATTCATAAAAATATAAACTAGTTATTAGATTCTACTTTCATGAATATAGGTTATGTTCCAATTATATGTTATTTATTATTGTTCTCTCTCACCATGGTATTTAAAACCTTGCAGCTACGCAATTGAAGAAGCCCGACTTTTACAAGTATCTTGGTTCGATTGTCGTTGGAGCATGGATGCATCTGATTTCAAACAAGATATTTGGTACAATGCAAGCGTTGAAGTAATGTTGACAAGCAACGCCTCTGGATGGAATGTTCCACTACACCTTGAAATCGAGTTGCCAGATGGGAGTAAGCAAGAGTCTCAAATAGTATTGGCAGGTAGACAACCAAATGTGTGGTTAAAGATTCCAATAGGTAAATTCATACTAAGGGGTTCTCTGACTAGCGGAACAATCCGATTCGGCTTGTACAACCATGAAGGGAATTGGAAAAGAGGCTTGAACATAAGAGCCCTTGCCATTCAAGCATAAAAATGAGTTTGAAATGGTATGTTCAATAATGAATATAAAGTAATAGAATAAAACCCTAAATAATAAGATCTTTTGCTCTGTGACAAAAACTTTTAAGTTTAAATGTGTTATATTTCAGTTATGCAAGTAACTGTTGAATATAATGTAACACAACATAAATAAATAAATAATATGACATGTTGCATAGTAGTAATAAGGCCAGTTTAAACACTTTAGTAAGTTTTTCAATAAAAGTATGTACTGTGAGTTTGTTCAAATTAAATCTAAGCACTCATTTTGTGATTGCTGATCATTTTGTACATACATTTTGAAAATTAAAAAGATAAAATGAAAACAAGTTAACACAATCATAATTTTGATATTATTAATTTGTTAATTAAATTAGGAATTAAATGAACTAAAAGTAACATGAGAAGACAAAATTAACACTTGTGTAAATGATGTTGCAAGAGTTACTTTTACGTTGTGATGGATTAGTTTTACCACCTACTGATTTTCAATTAAATAGTCACAAGACCTATTTTAGGGTTCTCGTTTAATCAAGTATAATATGTAATATGTTGATGTAAACCACAACTTCTTGATAGTAAGAGTAGCGAAGTCCGATTTAACCACACAAGAAGCTTCGTGTTTAATAATACTCTAAGGTAAATTTTTCTAAGGAAAAGAGTATATAGTGGGAGAGTGGTTTATAGGTAAAGTAAATGACATAAATAAAGTGTGGGAATGTAAGATAATAGTGAGAAATAATAGGGTTACCTATAGATTACCTTTCAATTGAAAGATTCTTGAGATAGATCATACAGATTGATTCGTCAATTTATTATATAAGAATAGGGTTATATAATCTAAGTACAACAATAGCAAAAACAATCTAGAAACATCGGACAAACTCTCTTATCGTAATGAATCAATCATAGACAACAAAATCAATTTTAAACTAATCAACACTACTACAAAAAAGGGTTTACTTGACACTTTTCAATGGGTTTAATAATCCAGTTTTAAGTATAAGGGAGGTTCAGACAATTTTTAAGCGTCAAGTACAATTATACTTGACAGGTGAAAAACATCAAGTATATTACTTGACGCTTTCTACTTGTCAAGTTATCCAGTGTCAAGAATAAATGGGTTTTTTGTTTGAAAGTTTTTATGCGTCAAGTAAAATTGTACTTTACAGTTTATGAAGGTCAAGTATACAAGATTAGTTGACAGTTTCTATATGTCAAGGATTTGATTACTCTTGACACTCTTTGCATGTCAAGGTTTTTTTTTTTCAAATGAAAAATTATATATTTTAAAATTATAAGATAATGCTTTTTACCAAAAATTATATATTTTAAAGTATCGACATATATAATTTATCATGCACCTATTTTGAAGTTCAACAATGACGAACATAAGTAAAGCAAGAGAGTACTGAAATGTGTTAAATTACACATTAATTGAACAATTGAATCAACTCAAATTTTCCATCAAATAAGTAATAGTATCTTAACAAGTTGCATATATATATGTGTGTGTGTATATATATATATATCAATGAACCATACATGTAGTTAGTCCAAATTTATAACAAAAGCCTAAACTTTCTATCCATGTGTAGCTTATAGGTATAGCCTAAACTTTCCATCTATGTATATATAGCCTAAACTTTCCACCTATGTATAGCCTAAAGGGTACCATACCAAAACTTGTCGTTCTAGTATCAACAAAATATCAACACTAATTCACCTATATCCAATATGAACAAAATATCACACTTATATTCAGTATGAACAAAATATCAACAAAATCTGTTTATCTAACCAAAAATATAATCACCATAATCAAATGTGGCCACCCAAAAAAATTAGCAAGCTTCATTCGCACTTCATCCAACTCGAATTGACTATATGAGCTCCTTATATCAATCTGATATGAAACCTAAAATTTTGAAGTTAGTACTTTGATTACTTAAATTGTATAAAATAATTCAAACAATCATTTAAACACAACATACCGAATCTATGACTACTATGTTTCCATTAGTGATTATATCTCTCATGTATCTCATCATATAGTACCCGCATTCAAATATTTCAACTTGCAAAGGACACTGTATATATATAAATTACCAAAATACTTCATAGTGCAAATACCCCATATAACGTATACTTTTAATTAACGAATAAATATGTTTACACTTACCTTCCCTATATTTTCCATATTGGTTGTTTTCGACTTGTTTGAATATTTTTCTGAGATTGAAAGATAGTAATAGTCCTATTTCCAAGAAACAACTACACGTTACCCACAAAGTGAACTTTAAAACGAAAAACATCATACATGAAAGAAGCTTATTTATGTGTCAATTACATATCTAATATCTACTCTTGATGTTGTTCAAAGTGAGTCAATATGGTAGACTTCATCGTATGCGTTAATAGCCAGAAGTGTCATTTCCCACTACATAGAAATAATACAAGTAGATTGTTTTCACTGTCAGTGCAATACATTTTAATGACAATAAGCATTAATTATAGTCTACAAATCAGTTTTTCTACGCTAAATCAAAAGTAGACGACAACAATAAAAGTTGAACCTCCCCCTCCCCCCACCCCCCATGATTGCCTTAACATAATCCAAAGCCCTAAGCTTGATCAATTCAAAGAAGCAAATCACACAATATGATCAAAAGCTAAATGGAGAGCACATAAAAGTATGAGTTATGTGTTTCAATATCAATGGAAGAAGAAGCAATATATTTTAATGAATCAATTAGTATAATATTACTTACTCTAGATTAAAAGGAGCCCGAACGATACAAAGAACTTACTCATGTTGACATCTTTGAATCTACAATCCACCGAATTTGGGGACACCACCCGTCAGAGACCTTCCTATCCTATGGGACGAGATTGATTTGTGGGAACTAATTGAGATGGAAAAAGTTTTAGAGAGAAACTATTTTGCAGAAAAAGAAAATCATTAGTTTAATTGATTGGTTAAGAAAAACTGTTTTTCTTTGCATATTTATAAATCTTTTTTCTTTGTGGAGTAGGAGAGAACCATGAGACTCTGTTAATTTTAAAATATGAGAATTATGAGATTCTGTTAATTTTAAAATATTAAATTAATAGAAATTTCAAATCATCTAATTAATTAACAATTAAATCATATTTCATTTAAATCTTATTTAATGAATATATCTATGATATCTTATTAATTTAATTAAATAAAACTAAACTATTGATTAATTTTCTGATTAATTAATAGTTAAATTAAATATCTTATATTTAACTTAAATTAAATTTGAATCATATTCAAATATAAATTTCTCTCGTAACCAATAATTTTAATAGGAATTCAATTGACATTAAATTAATATTTGAACTCATTCAAATATTTTATCTCTCATAAATTAATTTTGAATCAGTACGAAGAAGGTTGAACTCGAACGGAGAGAAGAGATTGCGAGGTGGTGACAGTTAGCTTGGATATGGGGAGAGAAGATGAAAAAAAAAAAAAGATGTGGAATGGCATGCGTGGGTTTATTTTTTTAAATATAATGATGATGATAATAATAATAGAATCTATTACTATTATTATTACTACATAAACAATAACTATTATTATTTTACGTGTATTTATCAAGTTTCTATTTCTTTCTTTTCCACAACTTCTATCAAAACAACACCCAACAATTTAAAATCTTTAAATAAAATGGCAATTTGTTTAAAATAAAATACCTCAAAGTCAAGGATATTACATTTAAAAATTGAGCACCCTTATCTGGATGACATGAGTTTCAAAAAGAATATAAACTCCAAATCAATAAACTCTTTGATATGGATGGTTCATACTCAGTAGTAACTTCTTTTTAATTTCTACAGATTTTATCCCTAACCTATACTCCAAATATATTCTCGATAAATTAAAGAGAATAGATTCTCATGAATTTTAATGCTTTCATGCTTTGATATTGAAAATTAAATAATATAACGAAAAAGTGAGTGAGAAAAATGGAAAAGGAGATGAAAAGAACGGGTTATTGACTTTTCAAAAATAATATTTATTAGAGTCATATAGAAATTAAACCACGTTAGATTGTACTTTGGAAGGCTATTAATAAACCTATCAATTATAAATAATAATAACATTAATATATATAAGAATTAGGAAAATTGTAAAAAAAAAAAAAGTAAATTTGACAAAATATTTACAACATATAACCAAATTTTGAGATTCTATCAATAACAGATATTGATAGCCACTGATATGCTTCTATCAAAGACATTGATAGACGGTGATAGAAATCTACCCGTTTCTATCATTACTAGAATAATTTTTTTTTTGTTATAACTTGTAATTATTTTAATTTATTTTGTTATTTTAAAAAATGCTTCTAAATATTATTTATTTATTCGATGATACAAATGCCCATAAACTTTACATAATTACACTCTTATAAAAATGGTCTTTTAACAAATAATTTTTATATCCATATATGTATAATTTAGAGACATTTTTAAAAATAGCAAAATAAATTAATATATTTACAAGCTATAACAAAATTTTAGATTTTATCAATGATAGTCTTCTATCACTATAACATATCAATGACTATCGGTGATAGAATTTATTAGAGATCGTAAATATTTTATAAATTTTGCTACTTTTAAAAATATTCCAACAATTTAATTAATTACAGGGAAGATAAGAACAATTTTAGTTGAATAATCAATTATCAAGAAGAAAATATAAAAGTTAACTAACTTATATTAAAAAATAATTTAAAGTAACTAAATGAAAAAGAGTATATAAAAATAAAAGATGTTGAAAAAATGGAATAAACAAAAGAGAGAAAGGATAAGGGATAGGAAAAAGTGGTTGCATTTGGAAAGGTCTAAAATACCCTCATAGATGGATATAAAAGAACAAAGATATCCTCCATACTTGAAACCAATCAAGGACCTTTATACAACATTTTCTCATTCTCATCCTTACTTTTATATCTCTCAAATACCATTTTAATGGCAGGCCAAAGCACACATTATTTGGCATTTCCAAGAGCTTCCACAATAACATGGGGTGATGACACTCGATATTGGAGTTGGGCCACCGTGGATTTTTGCAGGTATAATCTTCAACTCAAATTTTATTTGTTCATTTATTCATATCTCATACATTTTCATCCATTTCTTTTGTCTTCATTCATAAAAATATAAACTAGTTATTAGATTCTACTTTCATGAATATAGGTTATGTTCCAATTATATGTTATTTATTATTGTTCTCTCTCACCATGGTATTTAAAACCTTGCAGCTACGCAATTGAAGAAGCCCGACTTTTACAAGTATCTTGGCTCGATTGTCGTTGGAGCATGGATGCATCTGATTTCAAACAAGATATTTGGTACAATGCAAGCGTTGAAGTAATGTTGACAAGCAACGCCTCTGGATGGAATGTTCCACTACACCTTGAAATCGAGTTGCCAGATGGGAGTAAGCAAGAGTCTCAAATAGTATTGGCAGGCAGACAACCAAATGTGTGGTTCAAGATTCCAATCGGTAAATTCATACTAGGGGGTTCTCTGACTAGCGGAACAATCCGATTCGGCTTCTACAACCATGAAGGGAATTGGAAAAGAGGCTTGAACATAAGAGCCCTTGCCATTCAAGCATAAAAATGAGTTTGAAATGATATGTTCAAGAATGAATATAAATTAATATAATAAAACCCTAAATAATAAGACATTTTGCTATGTTACAAAAACTTTTAAGTTTAAATGTGTTATATTTCAGTTATGCAAGTAAATGTTGAATATAATGTAACACAACATAAATAAATAAATAATATGACCTGTTGCATAGTAGCAATATAAAATGAAAACAAGTTAAAACAATCATAATTTTGATCTTATTAATTTGTTAATTAAAGGAAATGAATGAAGAAAGAGTAACATGAGAAGTCAAAATTAACACTTTTGTAAATGATGTTGCAAGAGTTGCTTTTATGTTGTGATGGATTGGTTTTTCCACCTACTGTTTTCAATTATATTGTGACAAGAACTTTTTTAGGGCCCCTTAGTAATCAAGTACAATCGGGAATATGTTGATGTAAACCACCACTTCTTCTTGATAGTATGAGTAGCGAGGTTAGATTTAACCACATAAGAAGCTTCCTGTTTAATATTGCCTGAGGTAAATTTTTCTAAGGAATAAAGTATATTGTAAAGCTAAGAAACTTGGATCTTCGCAAGAGCTTGAAAGGATTATTTTTAAGTGAAGTAAGACAAGGAAGTGGACTTGAGAATTGTCATGGTCCGTAGAAAGAAGGCTAAGTAGTTGTGGTTCAAAAGTTAAGGAGGTTAGTTTGAAAAAGAGGAAAATTTTGGGTAAGTCCATGTCTAGGCGTTTTAGACTTGGTGGGTTGCCAAAAGAGAAGGAAATAACCTCTAAAGAAGTTATCTTGGCGTTTTGATTGTGGACTAGGTGCGACAGATGTCAAAAAAGGTTATTTGGACAACTTGTGGTAAGCTAGGCGGCAATCATGTGTGTGTAGTGTTTGTCCATGAAGGTTAAAATAACCTCCATGTGTGCTGGGTGAGATGGCATTGGCTAAGCAAAAAGAGTGTCTTTAGAGGTTAGTTGGGCGTTAAGCCTTGACGAAGAGGCTTGCATAGAGGTTAGGTTGACGATGAAAGGCTAGGCAAGGAAAGCATGACCATGCCAAGTGGGGTTAGCAAGGTGTTTTGGGTTGAGTATGACACTTTGGCATTTCGGTTAGGCGAGATGAGGAAGAGGTGGAGTCGGTTAAGTTGATTCCATGTGTCATGTGAATGCATAAGTTAAATTTTGGCTACTAGAAGGTGTCAATAAATGTTCATGCACGGCTAGGTCACTTCAAAATTCATTTTCTACCAAAGCACTCAAAATTTAAAAAATTGAGTCTATTTTCTAAGTAGGGGCTGCCAGACGAATTTGAGAGAGGGAAGTGATGGGACAAATATTGACCTGTTCAAATATAGTCTATTCTCAATCCTTATCATGTATATTTTCACTATTTTTATATTTTATACAGAATATGAAAGTAGACTTCAATACGAATCTAATGACACAAAAATCACCTAAATTGGAGTTCAAACAAAGGAGAACGGGCAAATTAAACATACGGGGCATTTCCGTAAATATTGAAGAGATTGACACGTGTCAACCCCTCAGCCGCTCACGCCTAGCCTCAAGATCACGGAATCGAATCTCGCTTCACTCATAATATTCACTACATATTTCCTTCAATCCATGCCTTCAACAATCCGACGATTCTCTTTGGCCACGTGGCGTGATCTCAGCGCGCGCGTCCCTCAGCCATGCGGGTTCGAAAAATTAATATCAAAACTTCCGAAATTACTCCAATTTTCATATTTTCTTCTTCTTGGATATGGGCTTAGAAATACACTTTGGCCCATTTCCTCTAATTCTCCCTATAAATACCCCGAATAATTCCTAATTTCATATTCAATTTCAATACAATTCACTATTCCCTCCAAAAAATACTCTTAATTTCTCCCAAATTCCAATGTCTCTACCCTAACTCTATAATTTTTTTATCTTCAACCATTTTTTCGGAAATATCGAAGATGGAAGGCTTGGGCTTAGACATTTTCAATCCTTAGAGAATTTGATTAATTAGATTTTTTTTTTATAATTAGGGTTTGATTAGTCTTTGATTTCCATGTAATTTTTGTTAGAATCATCGATGTTTAATTCCATTTTATTGAATTTTGTAATCTTGATTCTTGATTTTATGATTTTTTTGGTTCAATATTGTAAGCAATTTACCCCTAGTATTTCAATTAGTGCAAGATTAGTTGATTTGCTTGCTTATATACAAAATTTACATAATTTTTCATTTTATCTCTCCCAATTTTAGAATTGTGTAATGCCTCTTTTGGATTTCAATTGTTTTTGGATAATTCTTGGAATTAAATTGCATTTTTTTGTGCACAAATTAATTTCTCTTTGATTCCTTGAATATAAAGTTGTTGTTGATCCATCTTGTGTTTTCTTTTAAAGAAAAGAATAATGCGTTTAGTTAGAATTGCAATGATCAAACTAAACCCTTTGAAATTCTTTAGTTGGTTCTGAATTTTGATTCAAGAATTCCTTTCAATATCAAGCAATTTGATCTTGGAAAGAAATCTTGAATCAAATTCTCTTTTAAAGCTATGCATAATTCAATTTTCTTAGCTTCTTTGATTCAATGATAAGATTTGATGTAAGTGTAAGCCTATGTCTCACTTACCACCTTGGTATTCAATATCTATTATCTCCCTCTTTTCTGAGTTGTTTTCCATACTAAACTCCCCTTCTCATTCCCTGCTACAATTTTCCCCCAATTTGTTTTCAATACTTTTATCTTCCTTTCGTTACTAATCTTCATATTTCCAAGCATTTCATTCAAGGAAAAATTGATCACTCCTTTGGGTTCGACACTCTTGCTTGCTTCTATCTACGGTAAAATCAAGGGTAAACTATAAATAAATTTTCATCAAGGCGTTTAACTAAGTACCCTTAGTTGATAACGACCTTACATACTCTTTGCATAATGTTTTTTCTTCTTGATGTCAATTCTCGCCTTGTCAATAAATGTTCATGCACGGCTTAATATAAATAGGTCACTTCAGAATTCATTTTCTACCAAAGAAGTTTAAAAATTGAGTCTATTTTCTAAGTAGGGGCTGCCAGAAGAATTTGAGAGAGGGAAGATTGAGTTTATGTTCATAGAATAGAAAGGTCATTGTCGAAAGGATTCTAAGCAATATTCACTTCAAGGAGGCTACATAACTCATTACAAGAAGTTTTGGGCTGAACTTTTGAGATGAGAATGTTAACACAATTTGCAACAATTGTGTCGAAGAAGGTATTTTCATTTGAGTTCTAGATTGTAAGCTATTAAACTCTAAAGTATAAGTAAGGTTCTGGTAGAAAATGAGTTTATGGACGATGGAGGTTGTTGGCCGAGTGTCAGGGGTTGCTAGGCGAGATGGGTATGGATATTAGGTTAAAAAAGTTTTGAGATTTTTATGATTAAATGGAATTAAGTGAAATTATTTTCTGTTATTTCAAGTCAGGAAAAGATCGGGTAGATTTACAGATCGAGGGTCTAAACTACTGTCCGTGAGTGACAAAATGAGTTTAAAGTTTATTTTCGAACATGATTTATTATAAAATGTACATTTTAATCATACTTTGATATAAGATTTATGAATACTTTGATATATGAATACTTGAGTTTACTGATTAAGCAAAACTTTTCAAAGCATGAGTTTTGAAATATTTAACAAGCATGTATTTCTTGATGAATTTACTCATGAGATTTACAAAGCAAGTTTGTTTATGATAAGTATTTAAGTTAAAGAATGATTTTTAGAATGTTTTAGACTATACCGACCGATATAGATAACAACCTTTTGGGAGATATTACCTGTGCACAGAGGTGATGGAAACAGTAGACATGCACAGCGGAATTACGATCAAATTTTTACTCTAATTGCAACTAAACAAGTTTAGTGATTAATATGCATAAAAAACCCTAAAATAACGTAGATAGGGTTAAAAGAAAAACTTACCTTTGAAGTTTTTCTTCTCTTGTATTGTCTTCACGAATTTGAAGTCAGCATAACCACTAGAGTTTACTCGCTATTCTCCGGACTTGAAACCGAGTTGTGAGACTAAAAAATGGTGGAGAAAATAGAGAGATGATATCCTTTTAAGGAACCTAACATTTTGGTTTTTTTTTTTTTATGTTAAAAAACTCGAATGGAAAGAGTTCTTGGATTTATTTTGTAATTCTCAATTACAAAATTAATTTTCAATCTTCAAATTCAAGAGTCATTTCACCTTTGCATAAAGTTTGTTTACAAGCAAACTACATGCAAAAGGAACTATCTCACTACTTGATATTCTTAGTGGGGTAGGTGTCTTGCATGCAATAAGCCACTTGCATATCACAAGCAAGTGATAAGCTAGCCAAATCTCAACAAATGTTATTATTTAAATTAGTCTAAGGGTAATATGGTAATTCAACATTTAAATCAAATTCAAAGTTTGACTTTTTCAAATTTAAAGTCAACATTTTGACTTTTTGTAGTCTAAAGTCAACATTTTGACTTTTAACCATTTGTCCGTCTTGACTAATTTCAACCTCCCAAGCATGAATCCGTATTTATTTCTCCAAAATTCAAATCACATTTGAATATAAAGTCGAAGTTTAATTTTCAAAGTCAAAAGTCAACATTCTGACTGTTTACATCTTTGACCTTTTTCATCAATTCCGAGTTTCCAAATATGAATCCATATTTATATAAGTAACATTTAAACATGAAGCTCTATCTTAAGTATAACCGATGACTATATCAGATATATTTGTCAGTTTCTTTCTCTTTACCTAATTCGAACAATTCGAATTATTCCATCATAATGTTCTAAGTTGATTCCTTGTGAGCTAGTCGGGGAACCTAATGGACCTATAGATCATGAACTCCAACGATATGAGATTAACTGGCT
Source organism: Cucumis sativus (assembly GCF_000004075.3). Classification (NCBI taxonomy): domain Eukaryota; kingdom Viridiplantae; phylum Streptophyta; class Magnoliopsida; order Cucurbitales; family Cucurbitaceae; genus Cucumis; species Cucumis sativus. The sequence continues at coordinate 20,495,829 of NC_026658.2, forward strand.
AAACTCTTTAGACGAGTTAATCAACATTCGTTAACTACGGGTCATTCCACTAAAGTCTCGTCATTGCACACCCCTCACTATAGATATATTTGTGTCCATGTGATATGACCATGATAAGTACGTTAATCCTTCATAGGTTGTTCATAATCTCGACTGGGTCAAAGTACCGTTTTACCCTCGAGATTATATCTTTTCTCCTTAAGTCCCACTGATCCACTATTGAACAATTGATTTTAGGTCCAACCTATAAATCGAATCCCTCTCGAGCCAATGAGAGGGTGGGGCCCCTTATTCAAGACTTGGAATCAATTCTTAAGGGAACAACCTATCTACTAACCCTAAAACGAGTAGAAGTGAATTTCATCTTGCACCCTATGTCCCTAGCTGTCCAGTCGGTCTTACCCCTAAAATGGGAGGCTTATTGCACCAGCGCCATTGAGTTGTCATCATCTATGCAGATCTAAGGATAATTCCATGTGAACAGAAGTTCATAGATAGCTCATGATTAAGATTAAGTTTCATTGGATATCTATAAACGAAATAGTTAGTTTTACAAAGCTAACGGTGTTCTAACTTAAAAGTGACTATTTCATGGTTATAGTCTTATGTAAACTTTTTACATAGGATGCCCCCACTTTCATGTCTCTACATGAACGATTCGAAATCACATCATTTGTACTAACTACAAAGCAGACCACATCCATAGTGTCCCTAGAATAAGGTGTCCAACCGTATTCGTATACTATAGACTATTTAGGCTATATACTCGAACTTGATCCACGTTTATGTCTCTATATAAAGTTCAAGTTTACTATATATAATAGCCTCGGGTCTTTAGTTTATTGGCTTTAAGATTAGAGTATCAATAACAATTTTATTGAATAGAATATGATTCGAAACTACGAGTTTTATGACATAAATTCCAACAAAAGGTTCCTTTGATGAAGGTATTCAGTAGATACCTAGATTCCTATCACTTAGACAGATTAATGAAGATCTGTTGGTTACCTACATTATTGTAGTTATAACGAGTTGGGGCAATACTGATTAATTGATTGTTTAGACTTAATACTTTCGTGTGTGTGTAACCCATATGCAATACGTCACTAAGTCAGGTAATCGTGTGTAATGCGCTCACTGTAACTCTCTATATAGCATGCTTTGATTATAGGCGATGAGTCATGGTCATGACCATAGCATGTGAAATGGTCAGTATGTACCTTTTCATCAAGTAATACTTAAGTTCTCGTTGAATACAAGTTTTCCTATTGCTTGTTCAAGTGCAAGCGAAACAATAGGTTTACCTACATGATCCAGGATCGAACACTGAGAATTTATTTTAGTCATTACTTCTAGGGAATTACTCATTAATTGGGCAGTAAAAGAATTATCTACTAACGTATAAAAGAATCAGAAGTAGAATTAAAACTACTTATATACGCCTAAAGAATCTGTAAAGGGGGCTAGCTAGATGCGAAATGGAATTGTATGCAAACTAACTTGTATGTGAGAAAGAGTGAAGAAAGGTCAATGCACTATTAGGCGGTTAAGCAATGCAAGAGCTTTGATGCGATTTAACTTACTCAACCAACTTATGATTAAGGCGTACTCCTATCAAAGTATTAAACGTCATACATAGTCTCCTTTCAGGATCTACATGACTAAGTCTGAGTAGGTGAAATATATCTAGGAGCATTCACTTATAACACTTATAAAACTCTGTGATTAAGAACAACAACCTCTCAAACGCTTAATGTCCACACTTGTTTGCCTTTCGGTATACAAATGTTGGAAGTTATCTCGCTCAGGTGGATTTATTGCCAAATTCGTCCTTGTGCGCATTATCCTTATCCTTGCTACTTGCCCTCTTGGATAGTAGGCGATTGACACTAGCCAAGCGATGAATATATATAGCTTAACTAATGCAATAAGCATTATAAGCTAAACTTCTTATCAAGAGCTTATCACAAACCTAATATTGCTAATAACACATTGACAAGTGAGAAGTTAAGAAGTGATGGATTGAAAAGGGTCTGTTGCATTGCACATCATCTCCAACTACCACCCTTGTCTTCTAGTGACCCTTCCTCGCATGATAACTTTGTTCCTCATTTAGGGATGATAATCGCTAGATGAGTTTTTGGTTATAGTCCTTGGGCGAAATATTTCCTGTGATTCACTAGTTTCTTTCTTTGTTCATTATCCAACATTTAGACACTAAAATCGAGTGAAACAAACATAACACTTATGCAAAATATATTTCCAAGTACTTATTCGTTTGCAACACAAGTTACACATTCTGATAATCTTCTTGTGCGTTTTGACTTCATTATTCTAATAAAATGAGCTATAATAACGGATGTTTATATACGCTGTCACGCCCCCAAATTTAGAATAATGCTTGTCCTCGATCATTGCTCCCTATTATGCTTGTCCTCGAGTATTGCTCCCTATTATGCTTGTCCTCAAGCACAATTCCTCCTTAAAGACTCGCCTTCCTCTTTTGCATTTCAACACTTCTCAAAACGCAAGCAAGTTTTCTTCGTTATTCATGATTTACTCTCATCATGTACTTCTTGCTACGAAAATATTTCTAAGTTCAGAATGTGACAAGATTAGTACTCAAAATATCCTTGTTCATTTCCCACAATAAATCTTATTTTCAATTTCAGAAGTGATCAAAATTTTCAAAAAGTATCAAACTTTAACATTATAAATTATGCTTGGAAACATAAGTTTTCATAGAAATCTCTTTGAAATATTATCACTTGAATTCTTCTTTCAAATTAGTAAAGAGAAATCATAATAAAGTTTTTAACATAAATTCATTTGAGAGAAAAGCACTCACAAAACGTTACAAAAGAAGTCCTTCTTCTTCTTCTCGCAAGCCTCTTCTCGTGTAGCTAAATGAGCAACACTTCAACATTTCAACAAAACTTCCATCATCCCCTCCTTAGTTACCCAAATCCTCTTATTAATTGAGTCCTTAAACTAACTTAGTCATGCATAAACTCTTCTCAATTCGCCAGCTCCTGCTTAAAACTTTACATATGTAAATTTAATATTCAACCTAGTCATGTTTAAGTCCTTAATCTTACACGTTAACCTTTTTCAAATCAGATTTGACATTTTCTTCGCCAGACCTTGCTTCTCGCCTAACCCAAACTGCGAATAACTTCAACCACTTAACATTTCTCGCAAATAACCTTATCGTGTGGTTATATTTTTACTATAAGAAACCTTGCACATGAACTAGCCAACATTTACTCGCATAGAACTCTTATTGTGAACTTAAGCTCCAAGTCTTCCTCGCATACTTCTTCTCCATGAAACACTTGGTTCTTCTCTCGAAGACCACCCAAAACGTCTAGTCTAACATTGTCAAAATTTTTACTTAACTTATGCGCAGACTTTTTCTCTTCTTATCGCACAACTTCTTTCGTGAACTACCCATTAATGGCAAAAACGTATATTTAACCATAAAAGATTTTATCGCTTAATCCTTTTCACAGATTTATTCAAACGCCAACTTCTTAATACTTTAACTGAATTTTACTTCTTTACACGAATGAGAAATGAGTCTCACAAGATCACTACTTAAAAAGTGAGAAAACATTTGAATGAATGAGTTGAAAAAACTAGTGAGTGACGGTTCTATAAAACATGCTTTTCTAAATAGTTATGCACAAATCTTTAGCTTTCAGAAGCATTCAAATAAATGAATAACATTTTATAAACATGTATCTTGAAACTTTCAGACATTTGAAATACATATTATAAACTTTACTTGATCATTAATCTATAGTATGTCCCTAACATTAAACATGAGTGTTGGTACACCTTACCATTAATGAATGAATTCTCTTAACGTAGGCACAATTCTAACTGCAACCTTCTCTACACAGGCATAAGGAATTATCCTTCATTGATGTACAAGGAACATAGGCTCGTCAACCTTTACATTAGTAACGAAAAACAACTATGTGCACATAAACTGATGATAAAGAGTAACATAGAACATATGGGTATAGATTCTAAAAACGTATTTGAAATCTTGAACACATGCTTGCTTTAAATCTCCGTTAGATTTCATATTTATAATACACACTTGGAAATAGTTTACAAATCATGCTTTGTAAATCATTTACTAAATTAGTAGCGAAAATATCATTTAGCATATCAAAGCATGTAAGAAAACTATTGCCTTTACATTCATGTTCCTAAATAGATATAAATATATATATTTCATTCAAAAACTTAAACTTGTGGCTCAACCCCTTAGCCATGAAATCTTTTTAATTCTTCTTGTCCTGAAACAATAATATTTAAGCCTTAATTAACCTTTTTACCTTATAAAATATTCAAACTTTACTAAAATCGGCAAAATTAAACATAAAAGAAAGCTAAAAAATGGAATTTAGCATGCCTGGCACAGGGCATAACGGTCATGGATGGCAGGGTGGCTAGCGTGCGCATAACGGTTTGTGTAGTCTGGTCGTATGCTAGAATAACACATGGCTTACGTGTTATGTACATCCTCGAAGAAAGGCTTGCTACATGGCCTTGGCGTGCGCTGACCCTATTACTCGCATGCTTCAAAGCCCGTGCTAACATCTTTCACCTAACTTCCTCATCTCGCCTTCCGTGTCACTCGGTCAACCTTCAACTTGGCCTATAATTGTTTTTTCATCAAGAATGTAACCCAACTTTTGAGGTCTATAACTTAAAATTCGTAACTCAAACGAGAAACCTTCCTCCTATAAAGTTGTTTAGAATTTTCTTAAACATCTTACCTCCAAATTGCAGCTACATATTCCAAGTAATGTGTTTTGTAGCCATCAAGAATGTAACATTGCTCAATCTTGTGCAAACAATGACCTTTGGTAATTTAGGTCAGAAGTTGGACTTTCTCCTAAACTCTTTTTAGTTCGAAAATCCTACCTTAATAAATAGACTCACTCACAATTCTTTCGGGACTAATATGAGTAAATTTTCACAAGTAGAATGGAAGTTCTGATCGTCCAAAGTTACCTATTTAATATGAACCTTGCATGCCTAACTTTTAACACCTCTTACTTGAATGGTTTGCTTCCCACACCTCCCGCTTGCCGAAACATAGGTGTTTGCATGCTATGACACTTGGATTCCACTTCCACCTCTTGCCCAAAATGCATAAAGCTTCCTTTTCTCGTATGGCTACTCACATGCACACACTCATGCCTTGTTGCACACCTTTTCGTGTGGCTGTTGCTCGCGTGCCTTGCCTTGGTTGCATGATGAAGCTCACCTAGCACACCTTGTATGGCTACTCACATGCACACACTGATGCATGGCAGGATCGATTGTTGATAGGAAGTCTACCTTCGGTTATTGTAACTTTGTTTAAGGCAATCTTGTAACTTGGAGAAGCAAGAAGCGAAGTGTTGTGGCAAGAAGTAGCGATGAGGCCGGATCTCGAGACATGGGTTTTGGAATATGTGAGGAAATTTGGCTCCAGAAAGTCCTGTCTGATCTTCATCAAGAATGTGAGACTCCTTTGAAGCTCTTCTGTAATAATAAAGTCGTTGTTTGTATTGCTAACAACCCAATTCAGCATGATAGAACTAAGCATGTTGAGATCGTTTGACATTTCATCAAAGAAAAACATGACAGTGGGAGCATATGCATTCCATACATCCCTTTGAGCCAACAAGTTGCTGATGTTCTCACCAAGGGGACTTCTCAGACCAAACTTTAATTTTTATGTTAGCAAGTTGGACCTCATTGATATTTCCGTCCCAACTTGAGAGGAATGTTAGTTTATGGAAAATTTAGTTATAGAAAGTTGACCAAAAATATATTCTCTTTCTTTTACGGTTGTGTAACCTATTTAATGTCCTTCATTGTACCATTGTAATTCATTAGAAAATAATAAGAACAATATATCGTAGTTTTTATCGCGATACTCAGGTTTCCACGTAAGTTGGTTTGTGTCTTTATCTCTACTTTCAGTAATATTTTGAATAAAAAGTTGAGGATATTATCTGGTCTTATATTTTCAGCATTTTGTCATTTTCTTACTACAAGGATTCATCAGAATATGATGCCGAAGATCAATATGATGATGAGTTCTGTTGGAATAAATGGTTATGATTCTTCATGAATTGATGTATCATGAGTTGATGTATCATTTCATGAAAAGTTGGAATAAATGTTTATGATTCTTCATGAATGGATGCATCATGAGTGGATGCATCATTTCATGAAAAGTGTCATTAACTAAAGGACATGACTTTTTGAATGGCCACAAAAAGTCTATAAATAAGTCATTTTGGTTGAGAGAAAAGTACATAGAAAAAGTCATTTGTCTTCAATAAACAAATTTCTCTTCATATCCACAATCTTGATGTTCGGTAGATTCACAAGGTTTCGTTCGTAGATCTTCTATACGGGGTGCTACACTTAGAAGAAAGTTGATATGTTCTATCCTCGGAGGCAATTACTCTAAATTCTCAAGCACTAGGGTGAGTAAATTTGTCTTAAGGAGACAATGTGAATTCGTTGAGCTCAGATCTATATTTGTGTATGATTTTTTTGTTCACTGTGATAATAATATACCTAGCAATTGATAATCTGTATAACAAGTTCATCGACGATAATGATGACTATTCTGGCATGTACTCAACTTCACCTATTCCTAAAAGTGGAGGTAATTTGAAAATTCTGCGAACTTACTATTATACCAATCACTTGGCATTTTTTCCATGTTGTTTCATTTGTTTCTTGATATTTTTCAAGATATTATAGGCTAGCTGAAGCTATACTTCTATTCAATACCATGGGGCCATAAGAGAATTATAAAAAATTGAGCCTAATCTTTGTTACTATTCCTAAACCTATTTATCTTGTGAACTTTAAAGGATTAGTACTGGATAGTGAATACCATTTAATCCACGACAATTCTGCTCATACAATTTGGGGAAGCTTGTGTATTTGTTTTGATAGTATGGGGCCATGTGCCATGCTGAAGTTAGGATTTCTTGATGTTCCATAGTTCTAGCTGTCATGGGAACTTTGGATTGAAAGGGAATAGGCGAACCATTCGCAGTTTGATCATTTTTGCTGACATGGTGTCTCTTTCTGTGTTCTGAAGTTCTCTTCTAACTTTTTTTTTTTTACTTTCTGACTTCTGCTCTATCAAGTTTTGGTAAGTATGTTTACAACTACGCATAAAATTGAAAATTTACTTTGTAGGAAGAGATTTATTTGAGCATATATGTTGGATCATTGGATGCAAAGTGTATATGATTTATGAAGAATTAGATTTCAAATCTTAAATGTCATCAAACGTGTGGACATATATTATTTGTACAACTTTCTTGTCATTGTTGCTATATCAGTTGGTTGCGGCCATGCTTAACTGACTTTAATTTATTCGCATATCCTAAGTTTATTTTTTAAATTTTTTGGCGTTTTGACCTTGATTGATTTTAACTATAATTTCAAGTGTTTGATTCCCTTCCCATGATTTCTAGTTTTAATTGAGGAGTGAAAAGAAACAAGTGAAGGATGAGAGTGCAGCGGTTAATCCAATTTCTGATGGAGATGAGAAAGATAATTACACAAGAGGGAATTCACTCATTCCCTACTTTAGGGTAAGTAGATGAGTGTTCCCTTAAATGGTGTCACCAGTTCTTGAACAAAGGACCCTACCCTCTCCATGGCACGACAGAGGTTTCTGTTTATTGGTAGGACCATAAAAAAGTTGTTCATTGGAGGAGCATTGGTATTTAAGGATTAGAGATAACCCAGGGGTAAAACGGTAAATGGACCCAACTGGTGTTACAAACACTCGTGAAGGACTAACTTACTGTTATTGGTCTATATTTGTGGACACAGAAATATATCTACAGTGAGAAGAGTTCAACTGTGAGTCTTTAGTGGAGTGTACACACAGTTAACGAATATTGATTAATGTCGTTAATGAGTTTAGCAAATTAATCTCAGATCGTTGTAACTTCTGATCTGTAGGTCCATTAGGTCCACTTCCTAGCTCGTACATGGTAATGAGATTTATTTATATTGGTTGTAATTTGAAATGTTCAAATATACTTAGGGAATTAGTTTAATGTATAGTGATACTTATAATATAAAATTTGTAAAACTTTATTATAAATTTAATTTTGGATATGATTCAAAATTAATTTATGGGAGATAAAATATTTGAATGAGTTCAAATATTAATGTGAATTGGATTCATATTAAAATTATTGTTACGAGAGAAACTTATATTTGAATATGATTCAAATTTAATTAAAGTTAAATATCTTATATTTAACTTAGCTATTAATTAATTGGAGAATTAATTAATAATTTAGTTTTATTTAATTAAATTTGATTTAATTAAATTTATAAAATGATATTGCAAAGATATTATATTTAATTATATTAATAACATATTGGAGAGATATTTATTCAAATAAGATTTGAATGAAATATTAATTATTAACTAATTGATTAATTGTTAACTAATTAATAGATTTGATATTAAGAATCTCATAATTCTCTCCTACTCCTTTTCCTATTCCAAGAAAGAAAGAGAGCTATAAATATCTAAAAGAAAACAGTGTTCTTAAAGCAAAATTTATTAAGAAAAAAGCAAAGGTTTTTTCTCTCTACAAAATGAGTTTCTCTCAAATATCTCTAAGTCTTTTTCCATCCCAATTGGTTTCCACAAACCAATCTCATCCCAGAGGATAGGAAGATCTCCGACGGATGGTGTCCTAATTTGGAGATTGATTTGTAAATTAAGAGATGTCATCGAAAGTAAGTTCTCGCATCTTATCTTTAAAAGCATACTTAGAATCTATTTAGAATTTTGATTCTAAAATTTTGCCAATGTATCGGTATTTTAAGATTCTCAAATTAATTTGAGAAACCGTTCTTTAAATTATTCCGCTGCCATAAGGCTTTTATTACTCTTTGTTCATTCATTTCCTTTAATTAACAAATTAATAAGATCAAAATTATGAATGTGTTCACTTGTTTTTCATTTTATCTTTTTAGTTTCCAAAATGTTTGTTCTATGATGTATGTACAAAATAATAAATAATCACAAAATGAATGCTTAAATTTAATTAGAATAAACTCACAATACATACTTTTATTGAAAAACATACTAAAGTGTTTAAACTGGCCTTATTGCTACTATGCAAAAGGTCATATTATTTATTTTTTTATGTTTTGTTACATTATATATTCAATATTTACCTTCATAGCTAAAATATAACACATTTAAACTTAAAAGTTTTTTGCAATAGAGCAAAAAGTCTTATTATTTAGGGTTTTATTCTATTACTTTATATTCATTCTTGAACATGTCATTTCAAACTCATTTTTATGCTTGAATGACAAGGGCTCTTATGTGCAAGCCTCTTTTCCAAACCGCTGCATGGTTGAAGAAGCGAAATCGGATTGTTCCACTAGTCACACAATCAGGTAGTGTGAATCCACCTAGTGGCATATTGAACCACACATTTGGTTGTCTGCCTGCCAATCCTATTTGAGACTCTTGCCTACTCCCATCTGGCAACTCGATTTCAAGGTTTACTGGAAAATTCCATCCAGAGGCGTTGCTTGTTAACATTACTTCAATGTTTGCATTGTACCGAATACCTTGTCTGAAATCAGATGCATCCATCATTCCAACGACAATCTAGCCAAGATACTTGAATAAGTCGGGCTTCTTCAGTTGGGTAGCTGCAAGGTTTTAAATACCATGGTGAGAGAGAACAGTAATAAATAACATATGATTGGAACATAATATATATTCATAAAAGTAGAATCTAATAACTAGCTTATATTTTTATGAACGAAAACAAAAGAAATAGATGAAAATGCATGAGATATGAATAAATGAACAAATAAAATTTGAGTTAAAGATTGTACCCGCATAAATTCACGTTGGCCCAACTCCAGTATCGAGTGTCATTACCCCATGTTATTGTGGCAGCTCTTGGAAATGCCAAAAAATGTGTGCTTTGGCCTGCCATTAAAATGGTATTTGAGAGGTATAGAAATAAGGATGAGAATGAGAAAATGTTATATAAAGGTCCTTGATTGGTTACAAGTATGGAGGATATCTTTGTTCTTTTATATCCATCTATTAGGGCATTTTAGACCGTTCCAAATGCAACCACTTTTTCGTATCCCTTATCCTTTCTCTTTTTTGTTTATTCCATTTTTCAACATTTTCTTTTTTATATATTCTTTTTCATTTAATTACTTTAAATTGTTTTTTTTTGTAATATAAATTAGTTCACTTTTGTATTTTCTTCCTCATAATTGATTATTCAACTCAAATGGCTCTTCCCTTCCCTATAATTAGTTAAATTACACATATATGGATATGATATTATTTGTTAAAATACCCTTTTTATACAACTATTAATTCTTAAGTAATGTAATTATGTAAAATTTATGCATTTAGATGTACAATATAGCATCGTTTAATTTCTATATGGCTCCAATAAATATTATTTTCGAAAAGTCAATAACTCGTTCTTTCCATGGGTCTCACTCCCTCTCTCTTTATATTATTTAATTTTCAAAATCAAACAATGAAAGCATTAAACATTCATGAAAATGTATTCTCCTTTAATTTATTGAGAATATATTTGGAGTATAGATTAGAGATAAAACGTGTGGAAATTAGAAAGAAGTTACTATTGAGTATGAATCATCCATATTCGTAGATTATCAAAGACTTTATCGATTTGAAGTTTATATTCTTTTTGAAACTCGTGTCCTGGAGATAAGGTTGCTGAGATGAAATTTGAATTTTTTTATTATCAATACAAAGGTCTTTCTAATATATGTTGGTAATGTTTAATCATGAATTTTAATTGTTTTTTACAGCAATTTTTTTTTAATATAAGTAAATATGTGAAACAAGTTTTTGATGACATGTTTTGACCATGAAGAAAATTAGTTTTCTTGAGGTTCGACTTTCTTGATGTATGCCTACTTGATGGATAAAAACCATCAAGGTAGACATATTTTTAAGTGCTTTGTACATCAAAAAATGTCAAATTTGTAGTAGTGATCACATAAACTCCAATTACAATAATTATTGTCTTCTAGTGAACCTTCCTCGTGTGTTGATGTGGATCTCACCTACAAATTGTACATGCTAGACAAGGTTTTCTCGAGTATCCTTTATGTGAGTTCCTCTGTAATTCACTAGCTTCTTCTTTTGTTCCTAATTGTAAGACCCAACTTTTTTACTAAGCTGAAGTCATTACTATTTAAATAAATATAGACTTTTTAGTTTTAAATAAAAGAAAATACTAAATTTAAAGAACACGTTCCAAATATTATTTAAAAAATAAATAAATGAAATATGAGATAAAAGACTAGTTAAAGCTCTATTTAATGTAAAAAGAAATATCTAAAAGTAAACATGAGTTCTGAAATAATTTTCTGAAAATTAAATACTGAAGACATAAATGCAGTAGAAAACGTAAATTGTCCCCTATGGCGAATCACAGTCACTTCTTGTCATTCGCCTGTGCCTTTACCTCTTCTAACTTTGTTTGAAAAATTAAACATAGAAAAGAGTAAGTATAAATTTATACTCAGTAAGAGACCCACAATTAGTTCCGCTACGTGTCTGTTAACTTTTCCTGTAAGAAAGTATCACATACTATTGTGATCCCAAACACACGCTATCGGGTGGTCCCTAGGGACATATTTGAGCTCTTAGTGAACACGAAGGAATCACCCTAATGGAGAGTCAGGCGATTAATTATTATGCTTTAGAACACATGCTATCCAGTGATCCCGTAAGGACACATTTGGGCTCTCAGTGAACCCAAAGGAATCACCCTAAAGGAGAGTTGGATTGTAAGTGATCCCGTCGAATATATTTGGAGTATAGGTTAGAGATAAAATCTGTGGAAATTAGAAAGAAGTTACTATTGAGTATGAACCATCCATATCCATAGACTATCAAAGACTTTACTGATTTGAAGTTTATTTTCTTTTTGAAACTCATGTCATAAAGATAAGGGTGCTCGATAGCCTAAATTTTTCATATAAATGTATTGTTTGTTTGTTTCGTTAATAAATCATTATCTTCTTCTATTAAATTACATCATTATTGGACAACATGGAGGGATCCCAATTCTAGATAATTTGTAATAATAGGATTTATTTTTTTAAAAAAAAAAACAAAAGAGCACATAGGAACTAATTGACAATTAATACATTTTAACTGTCAATTAGTTCCTTCGGGTTCACTGAGAGCTCATATGTGTCCTTACGGGACCAACCGATAGCGTGTGTTTGGGATTACAATAATATGTGGTACTTTCTTACAGGAAAAGTTAACAGACACGTAGCGGAACTAATTGTGGGTCTCTTACTGAGTATAAATTTATACTTACTCTTTTCTATGTTTAATTTTTCAAACAAAGTTAGAAGAGGTAAAGGCACAGGCGAATGACAAGAAGTGACTGTGATTCGCCATAGGGGACAATTTACGTTTTCTACTGCATTTATGTCTTCAGTATTTAATTTTCAGAAAATTATTTCAGAACTCATGTTTACTTTTAGATATTTCTTTTTACATTAAATAGAGCTTTAACTAGTCTTTTATCTCATATTTCATTTATTTATTTTTTAAATAATATTTGGAACGTGTTCTTTAAATTTAGTATTTTCTTTTATTTAAAACTAAAAAGTCTATATTTATTTAAATAGTAATGACTTCAGCTTAGTAAAAAAGTTGGGTCTTACAATTAGGAACAAAAGAAGAAGCTAGTGAATTACAGAGGAACTCACATAAAGGATACTCGAGAAAACCTTGTCTAGCATGTACAATTTGTAGGTGAGATCCACATCAACACACGAGGAAGGTTCACTAGAAGACAATAATTATTGTAATTGGAGTTTATGTGATCACTACTACAAATTTGACATTTTTTGATGTACAAAGCACTTAAAAATATGTCTACCTTGATGGTTTTTATCCATCAAGTAGGCAGACATCAAGAAAGTCGAACCTCAAGAAAACTAATTTTCTTCATGGTCAAAACATGTCATCAAAAACTTGTTTCACATATTTACTTATATTAAAAAAAAATTGCTGTAAAAAACAATTAAAATTCATGATTAAACATTACCAACATATATTAGAAAGACCTTTGTATTGATAATAAAAAAATTCAAATTTCATCTCAGCAACCTTATCTCCAGGACACGAGTTTCAAAAAGAATATAAACTTCAAATCGATAAAGTCTTTGATAATCTACGAATATGGATGATTCATACTCAATAGTAACTTCTTTCTAATTTCCACACGTTTTATCTCTAATCTATACTCCAAATATATTCTCAATAAATTAAAGGAGAATACATTTTCATGAATGTTTAATGCTTTCATTGTTTGATTTTGAAAATTAAATAATATAAAGAGAGAGGGAGTGAGACCCATGGAAAGAACGAGTTATTGACTTTTCGAAAATAATATTTATTGGAGCCATATAGAAATTAAACGATGCTATATTGTACATCTAAATGCATAAATTTTACATAATTACATTACTTAAGAATTAATAGTTGTATAAAAAGGGTATTTTAACAAATAATATCATATCCATATATGTGTAATTTAACTAATTATAGGGAAGGGAAGAGCCATTTGAGTTGAATAATCAATTATGAGGAAGAAAATACAAAAGTGAACTAATTTATATTACAAAAAAAAACAATTTAAAGTAATTAAATGAAAAAGAATATATAAAAAAGAAAATGTTGAAAAATGGAATAAACAAAAAAGAGAAAGGATAAGGGATACGAAAAAGTGGTTGCATTTGGAACGGTCTAAAATGCCCTAATAGATGGATATAAAAGAACAAAGATATCCTCCATACTTGTAACCAATCAAGGACCTTTATATAACATTTTCTCATTCTCATCCTTATTTCTATACCTCTCAAATACCATTTTAATGGCAGGCCAAAGCACACATTTTTTGGCATTTCCAAGAGCTGCCACAATAACATGGGGTAATGACACTCGATACTGGAGTTGGGCCAACGTGAATTTATGCGGGTACAATCTTTAACTCAAATTTTATTTGTTCATTTATTCATATCTCATGCATTTTCATCTATTTCTTTTGTTTTCGTTCATAAAAATATAAGCTAGTTATTAGATTCTACTTTTATGAATATATATTATGTTCCAATCATATGTTATTTATTACTGTTCTCTCTCACCATGGTATTTAAAACCTTGCAGCTACCCAACTGAAGAAGCCCGACTTATTCAAGTATCTTGGCTAGATTGTCGTTGGATGATGGATGCATCTGATTTCAGACAAGGTATTCGGTACAATGCAAACATTGAAGTAATGTTAACAAGCAACGCCTCTGGATGGAATTTTCCAGTAAACCTTGAAATCGAGTTGCCAGATGGGAGTAGGCAAGAGTCTCAAATAGGATTGGCAGGCAGACAACCAAATGTGTGGTTCAATATGCCACTAGGTGGATTCACACTACCTGATTGTGTGACTAGTGGAACAATCCGATTTCGCTTCTTCAACCATGCAGCGGTTTGGAAAAGAGGCTTGCACATAAGAGCCCTTGTCATTCAAGCATAAAAATGAGTTTGAAATGACATGTTCAAGAATGAATATAAAGTAATAGAATAAAACCCTAAATAATAAGACTTTTTGCTCTATTGCAAAAACTTTTAAGTTTAAATGTGTTATATTTTAGCTATGAAGGTAAATATTGAATATATAATGTAACAAAACATAAAAAAATAAATAATATGACCTTTTGCATAGTAGCAATAAGGCCAGTTTAAACACTTTAGTATGTTTTTCAATAAAAGTATGTATTGTGAGTTTATTCTAATTAAATTTAAGCATTCATTTTGTGATTATTTATTATTTTGTACATACATCATAGAACAAACATTTTGGAAACTAAAAAGATAAAATGAAAAACAAGTGAACACATTCATAATTTTGATCTTATTAATTTGTTAATTAAAGGAAATGAATGAACAAAGAGTAATAAAAGCCTTATGGCAGCGGAATAATTTAAAGAACGGTTTCTCAAATTAATTTGAGAATCTTAAAATACCGATACATTGGCAAAATTTTAGAATCAAAATTCTAAATAGATTCTAAGTATGCTTTTAAAGATAAGATGCGAGAACTTACTTTCGATGACATCTCTTAATTTACAAATCAATCTCCAAATTAGGACACCATCCGTCGGAGATCTTCCTATCCTCTGGGATGAGATTGGTTTGTGGAAACCAATTGGGATGGAAAAAGACTTAGAGATATTTGAGAGAAACTCATTTTGTAGAGAGAAAAAGCCTTTGCTTTTTTCTTAATAAATTATATTTTAAGAACACTGTTTTCTTTTAGATATTTATAGCTCTCTTTCTTTCTTGGAATAGGAAAATGAGTAGGAGAGAATTATGAGATTCTTAATATCAAATCTACTAATTAATTAACAATTAATCAATTAGTTAATAATTAATATTTCATTTAAATCTTATTTGAATAAATATTTCTCCAATATGTTATTAATATAATTAAATATAATATCTCTGCAATATCATTTATAAATTTAATTAAATCAAATTTAATTAAATAAAACTAAATTATTAATTAATTCTCCAATTAATTAATAGCTAAGTTAAATATAAGATATTTAACTTAAATTAAATTTGAATCATATTCAAATATAAGTTTCTCTCGTAACAATAATTTTAATATGAGTCTAATTCACATTAATATTTGAACTCATTCAAATATTTTATCTCCCATAAATTAATTTTGAATCATATCCAAAATTAATTTTATAATAAAGTTTCACAAATTTTATATTATAATGTATCACTATACATTAAACTAATTCGGGGAATTGACAAAAATAGGCCAAAAATGGGGTAGATAAAGACTTTTAGGATTGATTGTAAAAAAGTTGACATTTAAGACAAATTGGAGGTGAAATGACGAAAATACCTTCATTTCATATTAAACATTTCAATTTAAGAACCTGCGAGATGTTTACGAGATGTCTACCAGATGTTTGCGAGATAAAATAATAATAATAATAAATTGTTTTAATTGTTTTATTTTTTTAAATCCGAATATGAATTGTGTTATATGTATATATATTTGCATCTTAAATGTATAAATCAAATATTATTTTTTATTGTTTCAAGTTGATTTGTGGTTGTTTAAGGTTGTTTTAGAGATGTTTCAAAGGATGTTAGCAATTTATTATTATTATTATTTTATCTCGCAAACATCTGGTAGACATCTCGCAGACATCTCGCAGGTTCTTAAATTGAAATGTTTAATCTGAAATAAGGGTATTTTCGTCATTTCACATTCAATTTGTCCTAAATGTCAACTTTTTTACAATCAATCCTAAAAGTCTTTATCTACTCCATTTTTGGCCTATTTTTGTCAATTTCCCAACTAATTCCCTAAGTATATTTGAACATTTCAAATTACAACCAATATAAATAAATCTCATTACCATGTATGAGCTAGGAAGTGGACCTAATGGACCTACAGATTAGAAGTTACAACGATCTGAGATTAATTGGCTAAACTCATTAACCACATTAATCAATATTCGTTAACTGTGTGTACACTCCACTAAAGACTCACAGTTGAACTCTTCTCACTGTAGATATATTTCTGTGTCCACGAATATAGACCAATAACAGTAAGTTAGTCCTTCACGAGTGTTTGTAACACCAACTTGGTCAATTTACCGTTTTACCCCTGGGTTATCTCTAATCCTTAAATACCAATGCTCCTCCAATGAACAACTTTTTTATGGTCCTACCAATAAACAGAAACCTCTGTCATGCCATGGAGAGGGTAGGGTCCTTTGTTCAAGAACTGGTGACACCATTTAAGGGAACACTCATCTACTTACCCTAAAGTAGGGAATGAGTGAATTCCCTCTTGTGTAATTATGTTCCTAGCTCCCCACTCGGTCTTCTCCCCAAAATGATAAACTTATTGAGTCGGCGATCTGGCCACTCTCACCCGTACAAATCAAAGGACAATCTCTCACAAACAGGAGTTCATAAGACACTCAGGATTAAGACTAAGTTACCTAGGTCATCCAGGTCATTCTAGTGAAATAGAAACCTAACTAATTAACAGAGTTACATCTAGTGGTTACTAATTCGCGGTTCGATCTTATTTAAACTCATTGCATAAGATACCCTCACTCGCATGTCAACTACACCAACCATTGGATCAATTTGTTTGTATCAAATACAAAGTGAACCGTATCAATAGTGTTACCAAGATAAGGTATCCAATATTATCCCTATATTATAGACCCTTTAAGCTAATTTTGAACATCGATCCCTATATGTCTCTACATACTGTTCAAGACTCATTAAACAACTTAGGATGTTAGTTTATTGGATTTGGGTTATTAATACAAAACTAAAAATTTAATCAATAACAATTATTACAATAATAACACTTTATTAATTACGGTCAATGGATTATATTTATAATCTACGAGTTTTAGGACATAAATCCCAACACATAGGGCTTTTATCCTTTCATATACATCAATTTAGTGTGTGTGCTTGTAGATCTACCTGAAGGCGTGAAACCTATAGGGGTAAGTGGACCTATAAGAGAAAAAAATTCAATTGGGAAGGTACAGACTTTCGAAGCTAGGCTTATAACAAAAGGGTATACCCAAAGGGAAGGGGTTGACTATGAGGAAACCTTTTCCCCTGTTACGATGTTAAAATCTATAAAGATTCTCTTGTCCATAGCCACATTTTATGATTATGAAATATGGCAAATGGATGTTCAGACTTCTTTTCTGAATGACAATCTTGAAGAGAGTATCTTTATGTCTCAGCCCGAGGGGTTCATAACCCAAGGTCAGAAGCAAAAAGTTTGCAAGTTGAATCGATCAATTTATGGGTTGAAACAAGCATCCAGATCTTGGAACATTAGATTTGATACTACAATCAAATCTTACGATTTTGACCAAAACGTTGATGAACCTTGTGTATACAAGAAAACCAACAAAGGTAAAGTAGCCTTGTTAGTACTTTATGTGGACGATGTCGTTCTCACTTAAAATTATGTAGGATACCTAACTGGCATTAAAACTTGGCTAGCAACTCAATTCCAAATGAAAGATTTGGGATAGTCACAATATGTTATTGGGATCCAAATCATAAGGGATCGTACGAACAAAATGCTAGCATCGTCTCAGACAACCTATATAAAAAAATGTAGATTCGATATTTGATGTAAAACTTTAAGAAGAGTTTATTACCTTTTAGGGACGGAGTTCACTTGTCTAAGAAATAGTGTCCTAAGACAACTCAAGAAGTTGAGGATATGAGACTTATTCCATATGCCTTAGTTGTGGGCAACTTAATGTATGTTATGCTCTGCACTAGGCCAAACATTTGTTATGCAGTGAGAATAGTCAGTAGGTATCAGTCCAACTCAGGGTTAAACCACTAAACAGCGGTTAAATTATTCTTAAATATCTTTGGAGAACGAGAGACTACATGCTTGTGCATGGAGCTAAGGATTTGATCCTTACAGGATACACTAACTCTAATTTACAAACCAATAAGGATTCTTGAAAATCTACGTCGGGATCAGTATTCACCCTATGTAAACCCTAGTTTTTGAAAACTCCCTATATGTTCTAAGTGTTAGGTGCTATGAGAAGTTAAGTGTTTGTTGTTCTTTGTTAGGTGGAAAAAAGAAGATTTTTCGGTTAAGTATTTATGTTTCTACTTGACAGCCAAAAGGGAAGAAGAGTTTGAAATTTTGCTAAGTATTGAGAGGTTATAAGGAAGGAGTTAGGCATTTTGGTAAGGTACTAGGCGTTTTGCTCATGTCTTAGGCGAGAAGAGAAGTTATTGGCATGAGAACCTCCAAAGGACAAAGCACATGGGTGGAGTTTCCTAGGCGTTTTATTGAGGCTAGGCAAGATAACTTCTAAAGATATTATTTAGGCGAAGAGGCAAGTGTAGGTGGCAAGCTTGAAGTGTCTTAGGCATTTCAATGCTTTGCGAGTAAGCCATATCAAGCGAGGTTAGCAAGGGCTTTGTACGCTAGAAAGCCTAGGCGAAGAGAGGTTTGCAGCCATGTGTTAAGAGGTTAGTTTGGCGAGAAGGTCGTGCACTTGGCAAGGAAAATTGAAGGTTAAGCATTTAAAAGTGCTTCTAGGCACTTTAAGCAGTCAATTAAGTGGTTTCATGCAAGCATGAGGTGGCAAAGTGTGGTTTCATGCAAGCATGAGGTGGCAAAGTCCACTTTCCAAACAACTCTATAAATAGGCTTACTTAAAAGTTTAAATTCTCTCAATTCTCTCATGCAAATTGAGTGATTCGAGTTGCAAAACCTTTCGTTGAGAGTCTATTCTTTAGTGAGAGGCTGCCAGACAACAATGATTAAAGAAAGGTTGAGTTTGAGGATCAAGATCACTTGAAGATCATCTTTCAAAGGATTTAGAGAAGTGTTGGGTTTCTAAAGGCAACATAACTTAGTTCTTTGAATTTGAAGCTTATAGTTTGTGGTAAGATAGTTAACTTATTTTTAAGCAAGTTTGAAGAAGAAAGTGTTACATTTTGAGTTCTGCATTAAAAGTTATGATCTTTTAAAAGTTTGTAGTAGTTTTTTGGAAAAATTCAGTGTTTTGGTTTCTTGTGGAAGTTGGCCGAGCATCAAGATAAAATGATTTGTTGATCGCGCAAGGTAAGCAAAAGAGATTACTTTAGGCGATTTGTGTGTCATGCGAGATGGCCAAACACATAGCTAGGCGGCAAGAGGGGCGCGCACAGGGTATGAGTGCATACGCGTTGTGCGGTCAGGCGGTGAGCATTGTGCAGCACCCCAACACGCGGCGGGGCTAGACAAGCATGCAGCCAGACTCCCTGATGGTATGTGTATGCACGTGCATGCATGCCGCCCAGACCATGTGATCGGCAGTGTCATGACACCCAATTTGATAAGTTTTGATGTTTTTGGAATTTTTGGACTTTGTGTTGGATGAATTGTGCATCTGGAAGATTAATTTAGGTTTAAATTATCAATTTTTAGGACAAGAAAGTATTGGATAAATTTATAGGTCGGGAGAATAATCAAGTATTGTGAGTGGCTTTAAAATGTTTTTAAATTATTTTATATCTTATTCAAGTTAGTTGTTGTATAACATGCTTTTCAAAGTGAAAGTATTCGCTTAAGCTTGGGAAAGAAATGTGTGTTTTAATGTATGAGAAAATGTTCTTAGTATGCAAATGATGTAAAAGCTTGAGTTGGTATCGAGAGTATGTTTCATATACAAATGTTATTGAAAGTTAAATATGTTTTCCAAGCAAGGTAATTTCATAATGAAAGTTTTAAGCATGATTTAGGACTTATGAATGAGATCTCCATAAGCATGTGATGTATATGTTTTAAGTCTATACCGAGCTGATTATGAGATACATATAGCAACCCTACGAGGGTATTATAGTTCTTGTGCACAGAGATTCTATGGTGAGGGTATTCAGTAGATACCTAGTTTTTCCACCATTTGTGACTAGGTTTGAGATGAGGGCCTCTACGGACGCCTAACTTTTCCATCTCCTAGTTATCTACAGGATAGGATACTATTGATGCCTAGGTTCTTCGTTCTGAAAGTATCTTATTGCAAGATAGAATTTCCATGCCTAGTTTATTCGTCTCGATTGATACATAGAGATATATAGTATAGCAAGAAAGAGTATGCTAAAGTGGTTTTATTTGAAAAGTTTTTTATGACAATCTAGTTATAAGAAATATTTTTCTAAGATTCATACATTTCTATAAGTAATGATTTAATTGCTTTATCAAGTATATCCTAAAAGCATATTTATTTTTCATTTAGTCACTCCATGGGCTATCTAGCTCATGCTTCCCATTTGTTTTCAAAATTTCAAGTAGATATCGTGGAACCAGTACCTGACTCCTTTTGTCGATCTGCTAGTGGCATAGTTTTAAGTCTCCTTCAATATGTGCTGCTTTCATTTAGTCTTTTGGTTTGTACATAAGCTTAGAATTTTGATCATGCGGTGTTTGAGTCTATTTAGTTTAACTCTGATGTTGGTTGGTTGTATTTATGTCTATGTCAGGCTTGCTTTGTTTAATATTATGTAAGTATGGGTCACACTACGGTTGTGTTGTAATAAGTTGAATGTATGATATGCTTCCGTTGTGTTGATGTTTTTGCTATAAGTGGTTTTAGGGTCAATAGGTGTCACTGAGTTAAGTGGCGATATTTGTTTACCAGCTACACTATCTCTTAGGCTAAAAGTAGGTAGCCTGGGAGGGGGTGTGACATAGCATCAAGCAAGGATGCATTGCAAGCTCTACTATGGAGGCTGAATATGTCGTTGCTTGTGAAGCAGCAAAAGAAGCAGTTTGACTTAGGAAGTTTATGCATGATTTGGAAGTTATTCCGAACAGGAACATGCCCAACACTTTATATTGTGATAATAGTGGGACAGTAGCCAATTCTAAAGAACCTCGCAGCCACAAACGAGAAAAACACATAGAGAGAAAGTATCACAAGATACGACAGATTCTGCAACAAGGGGATATGATCATCATCAAGATCTCTTCGAGGCACAACATTGTTGATCCATGTACGAAGACTCTCACGGTTAAAGTGTTCAAGGGTCATCTAGAAAATCTAGGTTTGCGAGATATGTGCATTAGATAATCTAGAGCAAGTGGGAGATGTGTAATGGGTGTGAGGACGCCCTAATTTATTGTATTTGTATATATACGTTTTATGTAATATACTTTTACATTACTATTTTGAATGTTTGAGGATTACTTTATTATGTACATCCCATAGAGACTAGAGTTTTAGTTCAAAAGGGATTTGTTGGGTTTTATGTCTTAAAACTCGTAGGTAGTAAATATAATCAATTGCCCTTCTAAATAAGTTGTTATTATTTCAATAAATATTATTGATTATACTAATAGCTTTGTCTTAATAACCTAAATCCAATAAACTAACATCCTAAGGTGTTCGATGAGTCTTGAACAGTATGTAGAGATATGCAAGGATCAATCTTCGAGATCATCTTAAAGGGTCTATAGTATACGGATAAGGTTTGGTACCTTATCCTAATAACACTATGGATACGAATCACTTCATATTTGATATAAACGCAATGATCCAACGAGTTTGTGTACGTAACATACGAGTGAGAGTATCCTACGCAATGAGTTCGCATAAGATCGGACCACGAAAATAGTAACCAGTGGATGTAACTTTGTTAATTAGTTGGGTTTCTAATTCTTTAGGATGACCTAGGTAACCTAGTCTTAATCTTGAGTGTATTATAAACACCTGTTCGTGAGGGATTATCCTTTGATTTGTACGATGAAAGTGGTCAGATTGTTGACTCAATATGCTTATCATTTTGGGGACAAGATAGAGTGGGGAGCTGGGCATAATCACACAAGATATAATTCACTCCTCCTAACTTTAGGGTTAGTAAATGAGGGTTTCCTTAAATGGTGTCTCTAAGACTTGAACAAAGGATCATATCCTCTTTATGGCACGAAAGGGGTTTCTATTTATTGGTTGGACCATAAACAATATGTTCATTAGAGGAGCACTTGTATTTCAGGACTAGAAATAACTTAGGGGTAAAACGATAATTTGACCCAGTTGGTGTTATGAACACTTGTGAAAGACTAACTTACTGTTATTGGTCTATATCTGTGGACACAGAAATATATATGTAGTGAGAAGAGTTCAACTATGAGTTTTTAGTAGAGTGTACACAGTTAATGAATATTGATTAATTTTGTTAATGAGTTTAGCCAATTAATCTCATATCATTATAGCTTATTTGTAGGTCCATTAGGTCTTCTTCTTAGCTCGTAAAGGGTAATGAGATTTATTTATATTGATTGTAATTTGAAATGTTCAAATTTACTTTGGAAATTAATATAAGCTATGGTGATACATTATAATATAAAGATTATATTTTAGTTAAATTTTATTATATAAAATTAATTTTGAATATGATTCAAAATTAATTTATGAGAGATAAAATATATGAATGAGTTCAAATATTAATTTAATGTGAATTAGATTTATATTAAAATTATAGGTTAATATTTAATGTGTATATGATACACATTAAAACTAGAGGATGTGAGAGAAATTTATATTTGGATACGATTCAAATTTGGATTAAATTAAATATAGGATAGTTAATTTAGAAATTAATTAATTTGAGAATTAATTAATAGTATGGTCTAATTTGATTTAATTAAATTAAAACTATAGCTTATACGAGAGATATTCATTTAAATATGATTTTAAAAAAATATTTGTTAAATATTATATAATTAATTATTAATTTAATTTAATTATTTAGTTTAATATTAATATTAATTTATAGGAACGTGGGCCCACGCTCCTTTATTCTCTCAACTCCTCACTTCTTCAATGAAGAAGAAGGAGTTATCGGTAGAAAAAAACAATGGGGAGTTTCTTTTTGGATTCTCACTATGTGCCTCTGGTTTTAACTATTTTACTTGTAGCATGGATTTAAGCATGTTTCAGTTACTTTAATAGTTACTCACTGAGCTATTTGGCCCATGTTTTCTAATTTTCAAGTAGAGATCATGGAACCAATACTTGACTTCATTGCCAATCTTCTAGTGGTAGAGTTTTGAGTCCCCTTCAGTATGTATTGTTTTGAGTTAGTCTGTTGGGTTGCATGTAAGCTTGGAGTTTTGATCAGGGGGTGCTCGAGTCTATTTAATTTAACTCAGATGTTGGTTGTTTGTATATATGTCTATATCAGATTCATGATGTTTAGTATTATGTAATGTTGGTTTCCCTTCAGTAATGTTATGTTGTTGGATGGTTGATGTCATTTATGTTTCCATTGTGTTATCCATTTTAAGTAGAAGTAAGTTTAGGGTCGATAGTTGTCACTGAGGTAAGTTGAGATATTCATTGGTCAGTTGCACCATCTTTTGGGCTAAGAATAGGTGGCTTGGGAGAGGGTGTGACAACAACGATCCAAATCGGATGCTTTGTTTCATGTTAGCCCTTTTATAGCCACTACCCCTATCAAACT
Organism: Cucumis sativus; assembly: GCF_000004075.3. Taxonomy (NCBI): domain Eukaryota; kingdom Viridiplantae; phylum Streptophyta; class Magnoliopsida; order Cucurbitales; family Cucurbitaceae; genus Cucumis; species Cucumis sativus. The sequence goes on from NC_026658.2 coordinate 20,519,992, forward strand.
TGATTCTCGAAGATTGGCAATGGGTTTCATAGAAGTATTGCTAAAATCCAAACGATTTGATTATTTTATGGTAGTAGTGGATAGACTAAGTAAATTTCCACACTTCATCACCCTTAAACACCCTTTTACAGCCAAACAAATGATAGAGATTTTTATTGACAAAGTGATAAGTAAGAATTGAATTCAAAAATCGACAATCACAGATCAAGACAAAATTTTTAAGCAATTTTCTGAAAGAGTTGTTTTTCGCTATGGCGACAGTTTTAAAAAGAAGTACTACCTTTCACCCTCAAACGATCGATCAGACAAAGTGGATAAACTGTTGCTTAGAAACATATCTTCGTTGTTTTTTAACGAGCGGCCGACAAAGTGAAGTAAATGCATACCTTAGGCAGAACTCTAGTATAATACTACTTTCCATGCTTCTTCGAAGATGACTGATAGAGCAATCCTAATCCTCAATCCAGAGATCCAAACTATTAACGTAACAAGAACCTTTGAAATACAAAACTAACACCTCCTTATACTAATTTAGATCAACCAAGAGAAAGTTAGGAATATATTACTTCTTAAATCAAAGATGTAGAAGCAAGATTTGAAAATCTCGTTCTAAATTGAGTCACTCCACAATCAAACTTAAGGTTGGATTGAATGACTCGCATGCATTTTATCACAAGAATTGTAAATTAAGGGAAAGCTCTCAAAATGAGATTTCAAATTGCATTCATCAAAAGTCTTGTTGTTACAAATGGAAGGATATAGGCATTAGATAGCCTTGTAGAGATTCTATTCTAATTAATGAAAATACCAAAAAAAGAATTAAAACATTAACTAATCTTTTTATCTTCTAACAACTAATTTTCACCCACCATCTTTAATATTAAGCTATTATTGGTAGTTACCCTAACTTATTAAGTTAAAACAAATGGAAATACAATAAAAACGTGATATTAAGTATGCTATGAGGTCTTCAGAATATTAGCTTCATGGAATCTTAATGTCTACCTCATAGTCCACTTCAATTGAGAAAACATTAACCTTCAAAACTCCAAATGGTCTTTCGTCTCTTGTATTAGTATGTGGCACATGAAATTCACGATGATCCAACCCTATCCCTTCTTGTACATGAAGAATGAATGATTGTTGAATCTGTGATGCCTTAGATCTTGTAATTGGTTCGTATGGAACATCATGATTCTTATCGATAACTCCCTCTCAAATTGTGTATAGAAGGCTCCAGCTCCACTAGTATTGTATGGAGATAAGAAAACAATTAATAATAGCGTTGAGCTGTTGTTTAAGGGCAAAGATTTGGTCATCAACACACTAAAGGAAAACTTAATGATAGCTCAGAATATAATGAAAAAGCAGACAGACTTGCATCGATGAGAATTAAAATCCAAAGCCGAAGACAATTTATCTAAATTGAGGCCTTATAATAGGCAACGATCTCTCATTAAAAAGGGAAGTGAGAAGGTTTCCCCCCAAATTTTATGGGTCGTACCGAGTGAAAGAGGAAATTGGTTGAAGTTGCTTACTGGTTGGAACTACCTCTAGAAGCTATTATTATTCATAATGTATTTCATATTTTCCAGCTTAAACAAAAGTTGAGTCAAGCACAACATTTGCAACACTTCCAACTAGCCCTAACTGAGAAATTTGAACTGCAAGTAACACTGGAATCTGTATTGGAAGTAGGATGGAACAATGAGATGTGAGATGTGAGCTAATTCATGGCTAGTGAAATGGAAAGGATTACTAGACACCGAAGCTTCTTGAAAATTGGTTTATGCCATGAACCAACAATTCCCTATATTTCACCTGGAGGAAAGGGATATTATTGAAGAGGAGAATAATGGTTAAAAAGCCCAGATGAATGTGAGTACTTAAAGAATGTTTTGAATTGCCAAAAGTAGGTTTTATTTTGAAAAAAGTTGCTATGAGCTTTTGAGGGAGAAGAAACCAACCTTCAGCTTATATCTTTTATTTTCCTTTGTTGTTGCTTGTTATTTTTTATTCTTGTTCTTGGGTTGATATTTGTGTTAAGAAACTACCATCTCTGTTTCTCTTTTATGTTGGGGTTTTATGAGGTTAAGGAGGAAGAATTCTAACATAATTTTAACTTTATAATATAAATTTTTTTTTTAAAAAAAAAATTTAGATAATTTACTTTGTTCAAGTTTGTATAACTTTTGAAAAAGAAATGTTAAATCTCTACTCATGCAACTTCTACATCAATCATGCTCAACAACATTATCCAACATTGAGTTTGATATATGATTAAAAAGCTACGAAAATATGAGCAAATAAACAAGAAACAAATGACATCATTTATACTGCATTTTTCATATCATACATAAACATTTGACTTTATCTATGCTTGAGTGAAGAAGGCCTCTAATGAATTGACAAGGCCTAGTTCTAATGCTTCTCTAAAAACCTCCATCTCATACATATACATAAATAACATTCCTAAATTGACTTCTCAACCCGGGATCGGTCGACTAACCCCTGCAGATCGGTAGAGAATGAGTTAAAACAGCCAAGAAAAAAAAATGAAAAAGGATGCCTCAAGCTTGAAGAACCAGGCTCTTGCCAAGGATTATGTCATCTGTTGAAAAATCAGCCTCTTTTCTGAAAGTGCCTCTGCCAAAGTCCAAATTGTAGGAGTCTGCAAGACCTTCCACCAAATCAAATTCGGGCTTCCAGCCGAGCACGCTCTTCGCTTTCTCAATTGATGCAAAGAAATGCTGCATGACATTTATATTAACAATGGTGCTATTTCAGCCATCAAATTCCAGCAAACTGCATCATATTTATCATTATATCCACCAGATTACCTGATCACGGAAAGGGAATGGCTTCTTCTTTCCAAAGTCAAACTCCTTCGGATTGTAGTGAACAATCTCGGGCTCAGGAAAGCCTCCAGCCTGTAAAGTTTATTACAGGAGAGAGAAGCCAATTCAGATGTTATCTCAATGATGAATACTACGGTGTCCTGATTATTTCTTCAAGAGATTACCTTGGCACAAGCTTTGGCTAACCCATCAAATGAAACATATTTTTCACCAGAAATATTGAATACTTGCTGGCTTGCCTTGTCATTACCAAGAACCTGAACAAAAGCATTTGCCAAATCCTGCAGTTGACAAAAAAGGTTCAATTATTAACTTGATCTCAATTGCTACATTAACATCAAGAAATGTTTTAAACTATAATCCTTTTCCCAGGCTATTCACATCAAAGGATCTCTATTGGCCTGCTACCTACAACAGACTTAACGATTTGTTCCTATTGCACTAAATGACCTTAACAGCACAGACCTTGACGTGACCAAGTTGTGTAATTTGAATGCCCGAGTTGGGAATTGGAATGGGGCGACCGGCTTTCAATCGGTGGAAGAACCATTCTTCCACAGGATTGTAGTTCAATGGTCCATAGATGTAGACTGGTCTTATAGAAGTCCAATTAACATCCTTCGACGCCAGTAAGCTCTCTGTCTCAAGCTTTCCCTTATGTCTACTCTTTGGATCAACTGCATCTACCTACGAAATGAAAGAGAAGTGGAGGTCAAACTTTGAGTAAACCAATTATTTTGGTATTGGACAAAGAAAGTAATCTGAAAGCTTTTGTTTATAAGGAAAGAAAAGGTACCTCAAAATGAGGTAGGAGATCAGACTTGAGGTATACACCAGCTGAAGAGCAGTAAATAAACCTGAGAATAATTAGATACATCACATTTTATCGAACTCCGCAAAATCTATATTCTGTTTCATGGTTCTTTATGCAAATTTTTGTGAATTGTAATATTTAGACTAGCTTACTTACTTTACTGATTTCATAGGACAGTTATCTTATAATGTAACATTTCAGTTTGGAAAACTTGTAGAACATTTAATATTTCCACTGGATCATCACTATGATTTGAATATATGACCTTTGATTCCTTGAAACACCTAAATTTACCTTGACAGGTGAATAATATATCTTCTATACCTTCATAAAATTAACAATGCAGGCAACGTTTCCGAATTCAAGTCGAACAATCTGAATACTTTCACCCACAGAAACACAACAAACCAATCCCGTATCACCAATGGCACAAAATCATTTTTGTAAATCAAAATTGTTCCCTCTAGCATTGGAAAACATGATGCACATGACTAACAACAATTGCTGTGAAAAGAAAGCAGATATTATTTAGGAAATCTTACTGCTCTAGCTTAGGCAAAGCATCTATAATTGGTTCAACTTCATCTGCTTCTCGCCCTGAAATCATGTAGCAGTGTGTAGACCAAAAAAACTATTGGATATGACGGTTTTAAAACAAATCAGGGTGAAAGTTTAAAACCAGAAGTGATCGATCCGAAATCAGACTCACCATTAATGTCGTAAACTACATCAAACCCCGCGGCCGAGAGACTGGATTTAACAAAATCAAAGTCTTTTCTGTCTCCCTTCAAATGCAGAATCTGAGAAATGAGAATCAAATAGACAAATTTAGCATCTGTACTCCAACAAATTCACAAGTAATATGCTTAAAAATAAAACCATGGTACCACATTTCTCTTTATGAAAGTTCACAAGAGTTTTAAGGCTTAAATGGAAGCTTAGATGACCTTGGATTTAAAATCAGCATAATCTGCTTCCGACTCGCCCGGCAATTGTTGTGTAACAGGTGCTTTTCCTCTTGTAAACAAAGTTACCTGCCAAAATTAGCAAATCCCATGAATCTTCTAATGGGGAATCTGCAGCAACCAGAGAAAGAAGAAAGAGAATGGCAAAACCTGATGACCCTCTTTGACTAGAAGTCTAGACAAGAATATACCAATAAATCTGGTGCCACCCATTATAAGAATGTTCTTTTTGGCACTTGCTGTAACATGTAATCCTCCTTTTGGCTGCATAACCTTCCTTTTATACTGCAATCCAAGGCCAAACCACATTGAGAAAACATATAAAGCACTAAATGCACCATAATCAATCAGCCTACACTTCCCAACGTAATGTAATTTAACACAGTATCAGGTTAAAAAAAAAAACTCATATTTGAAACCTCATTTCCCCACTTATTCATTTTTAGCAGCGCACATGCTAATCAGGCTTCATGAATCAAACTTATATTTCAAAGCTTTCGTAATTAACATAGCATCAACGCAGAATGTTCCGAAACCACACTCACCCTCAAATTCATGTTAACAGCTTTCATGTTGAATGAGTTTTTTTAATCCAATTAATAGTCGATGTATCCTATTTCTTCTAAGCTTTTGTGTTTAGTGGCAAACAACATATATGAATCAATCAAAACGGAGGGAAAAGAAACTCGCATATAGCAATATGGCCACTTAAGGGGAAACCCAGTTCAATGTGCACTGATTTTTAGGCTTTAACAACAAGAACCGCTCAAATAATATCCAGATTGAATCAAAATTGAAGAGATAAAAGCAAAACCCAAAAGAGAAAGATAGGTAGGAGAAAAGAAACGAGAAATAGACCTGAACTTGGGCGTGGAGTCTGGCGCCATTGAAATCGGAAAGAGAAGAAGGAAGAACAGAGAATGAAGTAAACTTTTGGTGGTGAGCAGCCATTGGGTTTGCCATGATCCCCATTTAGAAACCCTTCGTCTTCCTGTTTGGTGGTGGGATTAAAAAGGGAATGGATTTGAAGGGTTGTTCTTCTAAGGACATGGCTACTCATTCTCTGGCTGGATTTCATTCTAATGTTTTGAGGATAAGACAGTGATTTGCCTCCACCTCTCAATTAAAATTTATCGAATCTAAAACCCAAAATCGAAAAAAGAAATCGAAATCGAAAGAGCCACTTCAACATCTTGTTCAAGCCAATTGGCCTCTCTAGTAAGTACCCACTCAAGTCATCAGCACCACAAACGCGAGATAACTGTACAACGTATAGTTGGGACTCGCAATGAAATCTATCCCACCTTTTCAAATGTGGAATTTATTTTGGAAAATTTCATACATTAACCCAAATAGTAATATATATATATATATATAGATATATTATCACCCACCTATTTCTAAAACTTCCTTACAACTTAACATAAATTCTTACCCTTATCTATTCAATATGTTTTCTTCCTCTCTCCTACCAACTTCTTGAATGCACCAAAATTTTACAAATTACATGTTATATCATAAGTTATTAAATTACATGTTATGTTATCATAAGTTATCGGGAGATTTGTTATCATCCACTTAATATCACACAATCGTTCACATAATACTTAAAGATTCATTAATATTTATGGTGTAATCATTTGGTATTTTATTGGATTTCTACACTATCGTTTAGGGTTTAGGGTTTAGGATTTAGTAAAAAATTGACGTCTGTGTTTTTTTTCCTATGATCAGTTTGTTAGGGTGTGGTTATAAATGAGGACAAATATTTTTCGTCATCATTTCTTTTCAAGTACACAAGACCCAGACTGTGATTAAGGATAAACTAACCAATGAAAAGGGTTAGTGACAAAGAAATTCGAAGAATTAATTTTTGAATTTATATATCCAATTTTACCTCGTAAACCTCTAGGAATTAATGTTTTGAAAATGAACAAATAAAAAGTAAAAGAAAATCAAATTAAATTTTTGAAAGAAGAAATTGATTAGAAAAGAATTAAAGAAAATTTAAAGGAATTTTCTATTCAAAATAGGACGAAAGAAATTCAATTTAAAAATTGAAAATAAAATTTATTCTAACTTACCAAATGCATTTTGGGATAGGAAAAAACATATAGGAAATATTCCATTTTTGAAAGAATTCAAAGAATCGGACATCCCAACAAAGGCTAGACCGATTTAAATGAATTTCGACTTGCTAACACATTGCACGAAAGAAATACAAAACTTATTAAACAAATCTTTGCATAAAAGTGGTTGAAAGAAGAATACCAGTCTATGAGACAATTGATTATATGCAGTTATTTTTATGAAATGGTATTGGAAAACATGAAAAAGAATTTTCATTTCTTCACATAGGTGTTGTACAAGTAGCCTTAATTCCAATGTTTAGATCTGGATTGGATACATCAATTTTAGCAATTTTACGTGACAAACGCCATAACGATTTTTTAAATTCATTGTTAGGAATTATTGAATCAAATTTGGCCAACAACCCTATTTATTTTAATTGTTTTCCAAATTTTATGATATCTCTTGATGATCCACAAATTCTTAAATCCTTGAGCCTTGAGCCTTGACATCGCTCGATAAGGTTTGAACTTTAAAGAATGATTGAAAAATTAACACTTGTTTACAAAATACTTACAAAGTTTTAACTACTACCATGCATCCAAAGACTTTAATGTTGTGAGCAAAGGGAAAAACCATGTTAATAAAGACAAACCTAAATAAATCTTCAGTTAGTGTTCAAAAACTCCTCTCTTGGGAAGAAGTTACAAAGAATCCTCATTAGATTCTAGACAATGCTTTCATCCCTCAAGAGAAAAAAAAGGAGGTTTTCCATATCGATCATTGAACATCCAGATGGAAAAGTAGAAATCAAGTTTGAGAATGAGTCACCTAGGTTCCCTGTAGTCAAGGAAATAATGAGCTCTCAAGAATTTATGATCTCAACGCCAAGTACATCCATGATTAGGAGTGAGTCGTACCTAATCTAAACAGATCAAATCCTCTGAAGATTAAATATGTAAGATTAGATAAGGAATACAGAATATTGTTTATGAAGAAACTCTCCCTGGTTCTCCAACTCAAACAGAAATAGATATCAGTTGTCAATTAAATGTAATTATTTCATAATCAAAGTTTGAGCTTGATAGAGAATCACTACAAAAAGAATTTATGTCAGCTGCAAATCACAGTGAAAGAATTGTCTTCTTCAAAACCTACTCTAAAACATAAAGGAAGTTGTTCAGAGTAGAAATATTTCAAGAACATATTTTGTTTTTTAGATGGTTCAACCAAAGGAAAGAGTTTCACCATCTTTACACCATCAAAGAAAAGGAATCTTGAAAAACTCAAAGAGGAGAAATCAAAGTTGATTATCCTCCAATGGAAGATGTTGAGTTCAAAGTTTTTATAATGAAAACATTATAGCAAAACATTTTCAGATCATCAAGGAATCCGAAGAAAACAACGCTCCAACAAATAAGGAAATAAAAAGTATCCATGTTCAAAACAATTATTTCAACAGAATGCTTTCTTCAATTGTCAGTCAAGTCTTCAATATGATTTCATCTAAAACCTTAAGTCCATTTGCTAACCATTGTACCAAAGATTAAAGAAAAACTCAAAACCATGGTCAGATAAACACACCCAAAATGTTCAAAAAATTAAGTCTTTAGTTAAATAAATCCCTTGTCTCCGTCTCATCAACCCAAAAGTAAATCTTATCATCCAAACTAATGCCCCTGATTTAGGATATGGAGGAATCCTCAAACAGTGTCTTGATAAGACCGAGTCATTAATCCGATTTCATTCAGGAATTTGGAATGATACCCAAAAAATTACTCAACCGTAAAAAAGGAATTACTTGCAATAGTTTTTTGTGTCCAAAAATTTCAAGGAGCGTTAATCAATAAAAAAATTATTATTAAAACTAACTCAAGAGCCTCAAAATTCGTTTTAGAAAAAGATGTAAAAAATCTTATCTCAAAACAAATGTTTGCCAAATGACAAGCCATATTGTCTTGTTTTGATTTTGAAGTTTTGCTTATAAAAGGAGAACAACGAAGAAGATGCAGCTCAATTAATGGAAGATCTTAAGAATCTTTCGGTCAACGATGAAGAAAACAAATTAACAAGATAAATTTTGGAAGATAAGAGAAATCAAATTAATTTTCATCCTCGACCATCATTTCCTGGAGAAGGACTAGAGAAAAAACAAAGATATGCCATCAATACAAAATTCAATGAAAAATCCATATATGTATGGAATATTGATGAAACTCCATTAGATCAAATTTACGACATATTGAATAATATGTTAACTTGTTATCTAGCCTATGAATCCAGTGGTCATTCAAATGTAGAAGTTGCTATGCATCTAATCAATAAATTTAGTGGAAGCCTCAAATTAGGGTGGAATCATGCTCTAACCAATTAACAAAAAGAAGCAATTAACAAACACAAGACAAAGATTAGAAGGGCAATTAGGACTGAAGAGGGAACTTCAGCAACTCAAAAAGTAGTAGAAGAAGAGAGAGAGGAAGATAATCAAGAATCTAAAATGTTTCTCCATGGGAAACTTTAGATGGTACGAAGATATATATTTTTATTTAGGATTTACCTCTTCAAAGATTGCAATGCCAGACATTGGAAAGAAATGTTTATAGACAGAATTCCAAGTTTTATGGCAGAACGAGTCTACAACTCTCTCAACAAAGCATACCATTGTGCAAATACCATGGAAAGACCTTACTTATGCTCAAATACCCTAAAAAATCATAGAATGTGGTCTTGACATTTGTAATGAGATAAAAATTAAAACCAAATTTCAAAACATTCAAATCTTCACAAAAGAGAAATGAAGACTTTTTGTTCTCAGTATGGATTTGAGAAAGACAAAGAACCAGGTTCTTCTTCAAGAAAAGTTAGTCCATAAAAACTATAATAAGAAACCCACATATTATAGAAGATCCTGCAGGTACAACAAAACTTACACCCCTAAGAGGTATCATAAGTATACCAATTAAAAGAAACCTGCCCAAAAACAGCAGAAAGAAGTTCAGAGAAGAGAAAATCAAGGAAGAAGGTTTTTTGTTACAAGTGTAGAAAAGAATGACATTATGCCATTAAGTGTCCGCAAAGAAGAATCCATGAAATACAAGAAGAAGAATATTGTTCAGATTCATCTTATATTTCTAACTTCCAATTGTAGGAAATCGACGATGACACCGATTCAGAAATCCCAAGCTAATCTTCTTCCGATGAAGGACTAACATGTAGTTGTATTAAAGACTGATGTAAGTGTGTTTTAAATGTTTAACTTTTGAACATGATTTATTATTTCAAACTATTAACCATGTTTCAAACCAAGAGTTAAAGAAAAATATTTTAGAAACACTTAGAGGTTCTTTGACACGAGAATCTTCTTCAAAACCATCTTCAAATAAGAAAACTGTTTCAAAAAAAAGTCTTTCAAAATTATTACAAACTCATAAAGAAGAAACACTCGTTTCCGTTGATAAAAAGTCTTTCAAAATTATTACAAAAACTCCTAAAGAAGAAACACCCGTTTTGATGATTTAAAAGTTGAAATCAATTATCTCAACATCAATATGAAATTTTGGAAAATAAAAAAGAAAATTTTCAAATAAAGCAAAATAACATTTCACGTGATTGAAACTTAAAAATATATTTTTTAAACCATCTAAATCTTGAAATAAATTTAACTTCAAAAATAAGTTTTCAAAAAATGGTATTGTTTAATTACTTTAAAAGTAGAAGATTTCAAAATTACTTTTAGTTGATGATTTGATTTTTAAACTATGTTTTAAGATTTTTTATTTATTGATGGATATTGGTTCAAGATTTTTGTCACAATTTTCTCATTAAATTCTTAAGATTTCTAATCTTCTTCATTGTTGCAAGTATACTCTTCTAGAAAATTTGATAGGCTCTATTACCTTTTTTTTCCTTTTCTAGTAAAATTGTGTATGCTTTCTCTAAGTTATACTTTGAAATCTGTAGTGCAACCCATATGAAATCTTTTTAAAACTTATTATGAAAAATAAACAAAACATGAAGATATAAATATTTGAACAATCACAATACTACATTAAACAAAACAATGTCCTTGCATATCGTAAACTAAGTTGGTCTGGCAGTAGTAAGTTCTCCATACGGAGATCAACATTCTATACCTTGAAAGAGGAAAAATACTTTGAAAGAGTCTTGGTTGTGAGATTCCTCTCAAGCTTCTTTGATCTGAAAAATTCATATTTAATTCTTAATTAATTCATTGAGTATGAAAATATCCAAAACTTACCTTAAAATTCTTAAAAAAATATCAAGACAACCCAAAATAGCTCGAAAATAGTTCATGGTGAATGGGGATGGTCCCACGCACATGGCTTGGACCTTGCCGCATGCTAACCTTGTAATGAGGGGCGTCGCGTGTCCTTGCTGCCTACCCAGTGTGCCCATCGCGTGTCTTGTGCGCGTTGTGCTCCCCGCACACCGTACGTGCTAACCTCTAACGTAAAGATATGCGCGCAGTCTAAGCACATGTCTTGTCGCTCGGCTTTACCATGATCTTGTCATGTGCATGCAAAATGATCAAAATAACCTCTATAACCAACACCTATGCCCATCTCGCCCACACATGCAAGCCTCTCGGTCACTACTCAGAACAATGTTTTTTGTCCATAAACATTTTTCAGATTTGAAAACTCATAACTTATAATCCATAACTCTTTTGATAAAACCTTCTTCTACAAAGTTGCTCTAAATGGTCTTAACTATCTTACCTCAAATATTTGAAGGAAAATTCTAAAAAAACGAGTCCTATAGTCCGCCTAAACTTGATGTAATTGCCAACCTTCTTGAATCCAAATTGAACAGCATCCCTCTCTCACATACTAGACATAATTTCTAAATTTTTAAGACCAATTTGAGTGATTTTTCACGAGCATGTTGTGAGAAACTCCTTGTTGAAGTTGCATATTTATTTAGAAGTTCGTGCATGAGATTAAGTTGACACTTAATTTTGATTAGACTCTTTACTGCCCGAACACTCTTTTAGAGGTCATTTCCTCCCTTTTGCTGCCCCTGCTAACCTTCAAATGCCAATATCAATTATTTTTCACATTTAACCAACATTCTCAACTTTTCTCTTTCTCCTAAACTTAGACCTTAAATTCTTAAGCTTCCAATTACTTTATTCTCTTTTTTCTTATAAATTTCATTTCCTCTTATCCTTACCAACTTAATAATTTCCAAAGTTTTAAGAAATTTTGGTTTCACAATTTTGGTGTTTTGTTATATTTATGAAAATTAACAATATTTAAACTATTTATCAAATATAGCAAAGTTTTTTTTATACATTTTGTAAATAGTTTTTTTTTTTCTACTCATCATAATTTCTTAAAGTTTTTTTTTTATTATTATTATTATTTAGTCAATTTCATTTCTCTAAGCACAAATCAAAATAGGAAAACTATTTAAATCGTTATTTGTACCTAAACTTAGTATTTATTCTATTTTGATCCTAGAATTTTGAAAAAATGTATACTTTATTCTTGAAACTTTTAAATAGCATATTTTGATCCCTACCATTTGTAGGGGTGATCATTGGTCGAGCGGGAGTGGTTTTGTAGGATCGAAAATCGAACTAGTCGGTTTATACTAAAAGAAACTAACAACTAATGTTAATAGGTCGATTTTGGTCAGCTCGATTTTCTTGATTCAATTCGGTTGGTTTGGTTTATTTAATATTAAATAATACTTATATTACATTTATATTTATATATATATACAAGTTAAGTCTGTTTTTTAGACCTTTTAATTAAATCGACCACTGGTCGTATGTTTAATAAAATCGACCATCGGATGTTGGTTCGATCAATTTTGGTCATTCGAATGTGTTTTTTGGATGTCGATACTCACAAGATTTGATTAACTCTTTAGCGAATGATGAGGGAGCTTCTATATGGGGATGCCCAAGTTGCCGAATAAGATGTTCACTCTTAAAAATCTAGGATTTTAGTTTGTAATTAGAGGCCAGTTGGTAATTTGATGTTTTAACGAAGAACTCAAAAGGTCAATTTGCCTTCAAGATTTGATCATTATTATTTTGGTGCATTGACATTCTACATCACTTTCTCATATGTAATCTATGCAATTTCGTTCACATACAAAAATTTTAGGGCCACTTACCAAATATAAAATGAAAATTAAGCTTATAACCTAACACTTTAAATTTGCAAAAATAGCAAATTAACAAATTCATCCCAATTGAAATGATTGGATTACCAAAAGCCCTCATAGTTAAAAATATGAAACTGCATTGAACTACCATTTCATTGTTATTGATGAAGAGATAAAAGTCTTATGCAGCGGAAGATTTTACAGAATCATTCCTCAATTTAATTTGAGAATCCCAAAATATCAATACATTGATAATATTTAGAAACAAAATTCTAAAAGGCTAAACATGTTTTTAAATTAAAAGATACAGAGAATGAAAATCTCACGTAGTTTGACGCATCTGAATCTACTAGAACTCCAAATTGGGATACCACCTATCGAAGACCTTCTTATCCTCTGGGATAAGATTGGTTTGTGGGAACCAATTGGGATGAAAAAAGGTTTAGAGATAAACTATTTTGCAGAAAGCAAAAGAATAAGTTAAAGAAAAACTATTTTCTTCTGCATATTATAACTCCCTTTCCTTGAGGTTGTAGGAGAAAATCATGAGATTTTATTAATTTAAAAATATTTAAAATAATAGAAATTTCAAATCAACTAATTAATTAATCAATTAATAATTAATTAAATCATATTTAATTAATATTTCATTTAAATCGCACTTAATGAATATCTCAAATTAATTTAATTAAATAAAATTAAACTAAAATATTAATTCATTCTTCAATTAATTAATTGTGAGATCCATTTCTAATTTGAGTAGGAAAGTAAAATTCGTTTAAAGTATTAAGAAGTTGACGTTTGAATAAATCCGTAGAAAGGATTAAGTGATAAAATTTTTTATGGTTAAGTCTACGTTTTTGCGATTAAATGTGTAGTTCACGAAAGAAGTTGTGCGGGAACAAGAGAAAAAGTCTTCGCAAAGGTTAAGAAGTGAAAATTTTGACAGTGTTAGACTAGGGTTTTGGGAAGTCTACGCGAGAAGAACCAAGTGTTTCATGAAGAAGAAGTCTGCGAGGAAGCCATGAAGTTTAAGTTCGCGATAAGGGTTCTATGCGAGTAAAAGTTGGTTAGTTCGCATGGAAGGTTTCTTATAGTAAAAATATAATCATGCGATAAGGTTATTCGGGGGGAATGTTAAGGGGTTGAAGTTATTCACAATTTGGGTTAGGCGAGAAGCAAGGCCTAGCAAAGAAAATGTCAAATCTAATTTGATAGAGGTTAACGTGTAGGATTAAGAATTTAAACATGGCTAGGTTGAATATTAAATTTACACGTGTAAAGTTTGTAGCCACCTATTTTTATCCTACATATATATCTTTTTTAAATATTAATATTAGTAATAATTGCTAAATTATTTATTTATTTACTTTAAAAAAAAAAGTAAAAAAATTAATGATAACATAATATCGTATAATATTACATTTTTATCATTTTAGGAAACAAAAATAAATCAATTTGTTTTTTAAAAATCTTTTAATATTATATTTGTACTATTTTGGAAAAAGAGAATTGAATTTGTTATAAATATAATCTTCTAATATCAATTTTGACTTACTTAAATCATTTTTTGCAAAAAGAAAATCAATTTTAAATAAAAGTATTTTAATATTCATTTGATGTATTAATTTATTTTTCACAAAATCTCAAAATATCTCATTTAATTTATTTTAGGAAAATGAAAATTTGTTTTATTAATATAATATCAAATTTTGATTCTATTCTTATTATTTTTTCCTAATTTGTGGTACACTCGAGGTCTATAAATAGGGTCCATTGTCATTTGAAAAAGAGGGGGAGGAGAGGAGTTTCTTAAACAAAGAATTCTTTGGAGGAGAATTTCTTACAAAAATTCTTTGAAGAAAGTTTCTTAGAGAAATCTTTTTAAAAAGAGTGCTTAGAGAAAGTTTTTAGAGGGAATCTCTGCAAAAAAAACTCTGCAAAAGATGCGTTTCTATTATTCTTTTCATTACCCTATTTTCTCTATATTTTTTTAAATTTTATCTTAAACAAATTACACCTCATTGTTAACTAAACTTAGTCAGAGGTTGCATTTGGTACAGATTTAATCCCAATGATCCGCACCTCATACAACAAGTAATTTCTTTGAGATTCGAATTCTTATTTTTCTTTTCTTCTCTTGTTAAAAGATAAAAAGAAAGAAAAGAAAGTGCAGGAAAATTTTAGTATTTTTGTACTATTTTTTTTTCTTTTATCATCATTTAAAAAAAAATCTTTAGTCTTTTTCTTCTCTCTAAAAAAATAGGGAGAGAGAAAATGACATAAAACAAATGTGCTCTTTTTATTTATCTGTATTTTATTACCCTTTTTAATCTCAACTCTTAATCTTTATTCTTTCTCTAAAATATAGAGATAAAGAACATATAGAAAATTTTATCATTATTATTATTATCATCACCATTTATTATTATATTATATTACTATTAGGTTCTTCTTCTTTTTACTTGTTTTTCTTCTTCTACTTATTCTTATTCTTATTATTTCTTTCTTTGTTCATTCTTTTTTTTCGTTTCTTTCCTTATTTTTTTTATTGCTATTATGTTTCCTTTCTTTTACCATTCACATTGCTATATCATAATTATTGTTATATTCACTTAAATGTAACTCTTTGTATTTAAATTTTTTTATGTTTTGAAATCCTTCCAATTTAAAATTCTTTATGTTTTAAATAAAAGACTTTTTTTAAAAAAAAAAATCATTTAGCAAATTTGTCTCTAATGCTATAAATAATGGAATATTATTACGTAGTCTTAATTAATGGAATATTATTACACTTATTTTATGAGATCATTGCTTCAAATATCGGAGTAATGAGGGGTGAAATAAGACATTGGTTTAAAAATAAATTTAAAATATATTTCCAATTCAAGATTTGAATTTTGGCCACCGTTTATTTAAATGGGTGTCGTGGGGTGCTAATACCTTCCCCACACACAAATGACTTCAGGACTCAACTCAATTGTTTCGCAGACCATTTTTTTTAAATTGTTTATTTTATTTCAGTGTCCAATCACACCGTAAAAAAGATTGGTGGCGACTCCTATTTTATTTTAAAACTAGCTCTTTTGAGGACGTCGGTCGCTCCGCGTCGTCTCGGGCACGTGGCGACAAAGTTTTAAGCAGGAGTTGACGAACTGAGAAGAGTTTATGCATGACTAAGTTAGTTTAAGGGCTCTATAAATAAGAGGATTTGGATAAATAAGAAGAGAATGATGGGAGTTTTCTGGAAATGTTGAAGTGTTGTTGGTTTAGTGTGAGACTCATTTCTAATTTAGGTAAGGAAGTAAAATTCAGCTAAGTATTAAAAAGTTGGAATTTGAATAAATCCGTGGAAAGGATTAAGCGATAAAATCTTTTATGGTTAAGTATACGTTTTTTGCGATTAAGTTGGTAGTTTGCAAAAAAAAGTTGTGCGATAAGAAGAGAAAAAGTCTTCGCAGAAGTTAAGAAGTGAAAGTTTTGAGTGTTAGAAGAGGAGTTTTGGGTGGTCTTCGCGAGAAGAAACAAGTGTTTCGCGGAGAAGAAGTATCCAAGGAAGCCTTGGAGTTTAAGTTCGCTGTACGAGTTCTATGAGAGTAAAAGTTAGTTCACGTGAAAGGTTTCTTATAGTAAAAATATAACCACACGATAAGGTTATTCGCGAGAAATGTTAATTGGTTGAAGTTATTTGTGGTTTGGTTAGGCAGAAAGCAAGGTCTGGCGATGAAAATGCCAAATCTGATTTGACATGAGTTAACGTGTAAGATTAAGGATTTAAGCATGGCTAGGTTGAATATTAAATTTACACATGTGAAGTTTTAAGTAGAAGCTGACGAAATGAGAATAGTTTTGGTATAACTAAGTTAGTTTAAAGGCTCTATAAATAAAAGAATATGGGTAACTAAGGAGAAGATGATGAGAGTTTTGTCGAAATGTTAAAGCACTGCTGGTTTAGCCTCACGAGAAGATGCGTGCAAGAAGAAGAAGAACTTCTTTAGTAATGTTTGGTGAGTGTTTTTCTCTCAAATGAATTTATGTTAAAAAAAAATATTTTGATTTCTCTTTATTGATTTGAAAGAAGAATTCAAATGAGAATGTTTCAAAGAGATTTCTATGAAAAGTTATGTTTTCAAGTATTATTTATAATGTTAAAGCTTGATTTGATGACTATGATTTAAATACTATATATTTCTTTAAGCTGATGTTAACTTTTATGTACACATAAAAAGTCAAGGCCACCATGGGGTGTACAGACTGCATGGTGATAAGAAGTTAGCTTATGCTTTAAAAGGAGCGTATAAAGCTTAGCGGCCTGAGCAACAAGGACGAATCTGTATGTTCTTGGATACTATTGATATAGAAGTCAAACACGAGGTAATGAAACCAAATGTAGAGAACGATTTGGGATCCTTGACAAAATGAAATAATTTGTTAAGCATAAAGAAAGATTTATGCGAAATGAAATGATTTGTCGGTATGTTTAAATAATTTGATATTATTTTTGTGAAATGATTATGAAAAGGTATTGTGAAAGATATTTTCATAAAACCTCCCTAAGTCTTTTAGACTTACGTTTTAAAAATCTATCTTCTAGGATCATGTGTTTAGGCCAAATAGAGAAGAAGGTTGAAGGATTTGCAACGAGGTGATTCAAGACGTTTTAAAAATCGTTAAGTCTTGGTTATTTGGTCAAACTATTGTAATAATGTATGAAACGCCTGTTATTAATAAAGTTTACGTTTTGATTTGTATTTATTTTTCTTGGCATTAGATTGACTACCGTTACGTTTTGAGTGTTAATAGTTTAAAATGAGTTAAGAATAAGATTTTGCGATAAGAAAATTTCAAGGTTGCAACAAAGTCGCATCATATTCTTACTACCTCGACGTTATCGTCACAATACGGTTTGTGGTGTGACATTTATTAAAATTATAATAATAACACTTTATTAATAACAGTCAGTGGATTATATTTATAGTTTACGAGTTTTAGGACATAAATCCCAAGAAACTCCCACTTGGACTAAAACTCTAATCTCTAAGGGATGTACATAATAAATTAATCCTCAAACATTGGAAATGCTAAAATGTACAAGTATATTATATAAAATGTATATATACAAATACAATAAACTAGGACATCCTCATACCCATTACACGTCTCCCACTTGCCCTAGATTACCTAATGTACATATCTCACAGATCTAGACTTTCTAGATGACCCTCAAACACTTTAGTCGTGAGAGTCTTTGTAAAAGAATCAACAATGTTGTGCTCCAAAGCGATCTTGGTGACGATCACATCACCTCGTTGCACAATCTCCCATATCAAATAATACTTCCACTCTATGTGTTTTTCTCATTTTTCGCTGCGAGGTTCTTTAGAATTGGCTACTGTCCCACTGTTATCACAACATAAAGTGATGGACATGTTCATGTTTGGAACAACTTCTTAAGCCAAACTGTTTCTTTTGTTGCTTCACAAGAAACAACAACATACTCAACCTTCATAGTAGAGTTTGCAATGTATCCTTGCTTGGTGTTACGTCATGCCACAGCTCACCCATTTAGGGTGAACACTGATCCTGACGTGGATTTCCTAGAATCCTTATCAGTTTGGAAATCAGAGTCAATGTATCCTATAAGGATCAAATCCTTAGCTCCATACATAAGCATGCAGTCTCTCGTTTTCCTTAGATACTTGAGAATAATTTTAATCGTCGTCCAATGATCTAACCTTGGATTTGACTGATATCTACTGACTATTCCCATTGCATAACAAATGTATGTCCTAGTGTAGAGCATAGCATACATTAACTTGTCCATAGCTGAGGCATAGAGAATACTTCTCATCTCCTTAACTTCTTGAGGTGTCTTAGGACACTGTTCCTTAGACAAGTGGACCCCATGCCTAAAAGGTAATAACCCTTCTTAGAGCTCTGCATCGAATATCGAACCAACATTTTATCGACATAGGTTGTTTGAGATAATGTTATCGTTTTGTTCTTATGATCCCTCATGATTTGTATTCCAAGAAAATATTGTGCCTCTCTCAAATCTTTCATTTGGAATTAGGTTGCTAGCCAAGTTTTAAATTCAGTTAGGTATCCTACATCATTCCCAACGATAATGATATCATCTACATAAAGTACTAAGAAAGCTACTTTACCTTTGTTGATTTTCTTATATACACAAGGTTTATCAACGTTTTAGTCAAAATCGTACGATTTGATCATCAAATCTAATGTTCCAAGATCTAGATGCTTGTTAGGCGAGGAAGGAAAAGAGGTTAGCATGTTCGTTTTTTGGTGGCAAGAGTTCAACAAAGCTATGTGTTGAGAGGTTAGCTAGGCGGCCAATGCTAGGCGATTAAGAGGTTAACTAGATGGCCAAGTGTAACACCACACAATAAGGTAAATTTTAATTTAATTATCTTGGTTTTATTAATTAGCTTGGAATTAGTTGGGTGTTATATTTTGTGAGAATTATCTTTTTTTTTTTTTGTGAAAATTATGGTTAATTAAATGTTTATTAGAAGAATAATTAATTAATTATATTATTGGAAATTTTGGTGCTACGAACAATTTAATTCAAGTAACGAGGTTTGGTAATTTATTTTAGTAAGATTTAAGGATTTTAGCTAATTATGTATAGATATATATAATTAGTTGGGTTATGGAAGATAAATAATTATATTGTTTGAAATAATATAATTATTAAGTTTTGATTTTGGGAAAATAAAAAGAATGATTTGATGGAATAAAGTTATCGAGGGGAGAGAAGATTTTGTGTTGTTTGTTTTTAAAAGGTAAAAAGGAAAAGGAAATATATAATAATTATAATAATAATATAATTATTATTATATTAAGCTTCTCCCGATCTCGTCTTTTGTCGCTCAAGTAACCCAATTGAGTTGATCTCTCTATTTGCGCTCGAGTCGAAGACACGTGCTCCATTGGACCCGAGACAATCTGTCCTTCGCCGAGCTACACGTGCGCAAAGTTCCTAGTTATTTGTGGTGAGTTTTTGTTGGGTTTGGTACGCCCAAATAAATATTCTTTGGATCTTAAATGAATTTACAATTGGTATGAGTTGATTATTTTTCTTGAAGGTTAGCTAATTTCTTAATTTGATGGTTGAAACTGTGGAATTTTTTCATTTAAAGTTGTTTTGGTTTCAACCTTAGCTTTGGGGTAAGTTTGGATACTTTAGTGAATAATTGGATGATTGATTGACAACATTATTAATTTAAGTTTGTTTATGTTTTGGATTGAAAATATTGTCTTAGCTAATCTCAAGATAAGAGATTCTACTATTAGACATTTATGTTGAAGAGATTGCATGTATGTTTTCCTTATTATGCACTAATCTAGTTAGGATGCATGATTAAGATATGATATTATACATGTTATAGGCTATGGTATTCTGTTAATTTTATATGTTAGGATTGTACCCATATGGGTGTCCCTCAAACCAGTTTCTCTTAGGTATTCCTTCGAGATCACTAAAGACCAAATGTATTCCTTTGGGATCACTAGATAGCGTGCGTTTGTGAGAACAATAGTTATGGGGTACTTCATTACAAGACCCTAATGAGAAGTTAACAGACACCTAGCGGTACTAGTAGTTAGTTCCTTACGGAGTATATGTTTATACTCACTCTTTATATGTTTAATTTTTTAGGCAAAGGTAGAGGTAGAGGAAAATTGACGAATGACAAGAAGTGATCGTGGTTCGCCATAAGGGAAAGTTTATGATTGCTTTTGCTTTTATGTTTTCAATATTTTGATTTACCGTATTTTATTTAAAATTTTAGAACTCCTGAATACTCTTATAATATTTTTTTAATATTTTAAATAAAGTATGAACTAATATTTTATTCATTATTTTATCTCTACATATTTTATTTATAATTTATAAATGAATATTTGAAGTTTTTCCTTTAAAATTTAGTATCTTCTTTTATTTGAAATAAAAAAAAGTATTTATTTGTGTTAGTA
The DNA here is from genome assembly GCF_000004075.3 of Cucumis sativus. Classification (NCBI taxonomy): domain Eukaryota; kingdom Viridiplantae; phylum Streptophyta; class Magnoliopsida; order Cucurbitales; family Cucurbitaceae; genus Cucumis; species Cucumis sativus. The sequence continues at coordinate 20,540,835 of NC_026658.2, forward strand.
GTAATGACCTCAACTTAGTATAAAGAGTTGGGTTGTTATAGTTGGTATCAGAGCGGAACCACTCCCAATAAGATGTGGTTTGGGGACAAACCAAGCAGAAGTTGGTGGGCATGTAACGTCCTGAATTTAGGAGGGGATGTGAATGAACCAATTTCACATCTGAATGAAAGGGATCATGGAGATATGAAATGAGTATATGAAAGTAATGTTAAGAAAAACTTAAAAAAATTAAAAGTTACTACCTATATCAACAAGGTGCAACTTTCTTTTCAGTGGCTCGATCATAGAAACTCCAAAAAGTTAAGTGTGTTTAGCTTGGAGCAATTCTATGTTGGATGAGCTCATGAAAATTTTCCTAAGATGCATGTGACTGAGGACAAAGCATGTTAAAAGGACTCGTGTTGGTTTGTAGGGAGAACTTTCACTCTAATAAACTTTAAAGACAGTAAGGATGATGCAGCCAGATCGTAGGGGATGCAGAAGAATGTCAAAGATCTGAATTCCAAATCCTGGTCTGAATCTTGAGCCTGGGGTATTGCACCAAGGCTAGGAGTTGAGAGGTTAACCTTGGTGTAAATAAGAGCTTAAGAAAGTTGACGTTTGGATCAAGTTTAGGCGAGAAGGTCATTTTCTAGAAGAATCTAAGGAAGATGCACTTCCAGAGAGCTACAAGGACTCTGTTCTTGGAATTTTTCCTTCACAAATTTGTGGTAACAAATTTAAGACACTTTAGAGTAACTTTGTAGAATAAAGTTTTATCAAAAGAGCTATGAATTTTAAGTTATGAATTTTCAAAGTTGGGTCATGATTTTGAAAATAAAACAGTATTCTAGGTAGTGGCCAAAAGGCTTGCAATTGTAGGTGAGATGTGCATGCATTTTAATTTTAGAGGTTATTTTGGTCAATTTGCACGCACATGACAAGGCCATGACATAGCCGAGCGACAAGGCATGTGCTTAGACTGCCCGCATGACTTTACGTTAGAGGTTACCACGTACAGTATACGAAAAGCACAACACGTGCAAGGCCTTGATGGACGCGATGGGTAGGCAACAAGGATGTGCGTGACACCTTTCATTAGGAGATTAGCACACCGCGTGCAGGCCACCTCAACGAGGTTAACATGCGGTAAGGCCCTAGGCCATGCGTGTGGACAACCCCATTCACCATGTCATTGGACACGATGAACTGTTTTCAAGTTTTGGGTTGTATTGATATTTTTTGGGAATTTTAAGGGAAGTTCGGAATATTTTCAGATTCAATGAGTTAATTAAGGATTAAATATGATTTTTTCATATGAAAGAAGCTTGAGAGGAATTTCAGGACCAAAGCTCTATTCAAGTGATAGTGAGTAACACTATGATTTCTAAAAGTATTTATTAAACATGCTTTCAAGTTCTACAAGAAATAGCTTGTGAAATGATTTATGAATATGATTTCCAAGTTCTATTTTGTGATAAATATTTATGAATGATTATTCAAGTTATATCATGATTTCATGATCAAGTTCAAGGAAAACTATCTTCATGTTTTCAGATGTTTTCTCCATGCTCAAATATATCATGAGACCTATTGTATACATGTGAACCATACTGATGGTAAGGTTGATGAGCCTATAGTTTATGGGCCATTAGAAATGATATATTTTTATGCCTTAAAGAAGGAGGGTTAGCTAACCAACGACTGTTTTGTCTTCAGACGAAGGGGTAAATATTGTCCATGGCTATGGATGACTGTCTTCGAAAATCTATGCAATGTTTCAAGTTTCATGTTACGACTGTTTATTGATAAATGTATTTAAGTTTTGGTTTTATACTAAAATGTTTATGAAAACCTATTTTATAAAATAATTGCTCACTAAGTCTTTCGACTTACTTTTTCAAAATGATTTTCCTCTTTCCAAGTACAGATTGTGGATCTTCGTATGCTAAAGTTACTACTGTCAGGCCAACTTAGTTTATGTTATGCAAGAATATTGTTTTGTTTAAAGTAGTATTGTGATTGTTTCAAATATTTATGTCTTCAAGTTTTGTTTATTTTTCATGATACGTTTTAAAAAGATTTCATACTTGTTGCACTACATATTTTAAAGTGTATTTAAATGTTTATTTTATTGAAAGACTTTCCCTGTTTCAAAGTTTTGCAACTGTTCATGCTATGTGTCCGTTGAAGATATTTCGGAGGCGAACGACTTCGGCTGACATCACGCCACGTCTTGGGCTAAGTAAGCATGTGCCCGAGGCAGGGTGTGATAAAAGTAAAGTATTTACGACATGTGTAATAAAATTAAAAAATCCATGAAGTCGGTAGAAAATTTTCATAAATTCAATATTTGTCTTTGATATTACAGACGATTCGTCACTTCTCTTTCTTCTTCTTCTTGTTTGTAATTTATTTATCTTCTCTTTCATATTTCTTCAACTTTTTCTTCTTTTATTTTTATTTTTGTTATAGATTTCTTCAAATTCTATATTCATCTTCTTTTCAACTAAATAAAATACAGATTTCTTCCAATATTTTCTTTCTTTTATGTTTATTCTTTCTTTCTTCACCTTCTCTTTCTTTCTTCCAGCTCTTCTTCTGGAATATCAAAATTGTTTAAATATCACTTTGATATAATTTAAACAATGGTTTAAATTTGAAGCATTTTTCCATTGTTAAAAAGAACTACACGATTGTGTATCATATCCTACATGATCGTGTAACTTTTCCTACATGATCACGAATCATGATCGCGTTTAGAAGAGCTACACGAAGAATTTTTTCCATCGTTAAAAAGAACTACACGATTGAGTATTGTAATCGTTTAGAAGAAGAATTATACACGTGTGTGTGGCTGGTGCTGATGTTACCTACACGATCGTGTATCATTTTTTAGACGATTGTATATCATTTCCTACACAATCGCGTATCATATGATCATTTAGAAGAAGAATTAAACATACGTGTATGATCGATTAATCGCGTGTTGAACTTGTTTGGTCTTTCTCATCGTGGGCCTGTAGACTTTTTTCATTTTTCAAAATTGTTCTATATATTGTAAATATTTTGCTGGTTTGTTATATTTCTTTTTAAAAAAACCTCTTTAAATACGAGAAAATTGTCTAAAATGGAAAAATGAACAAATTATTTACACATTAAGTCAAATGTAATAATTTTTTTTCTTTTAGTGGTTTTTTTTGACATAAAGCATAAACAGATTGTATTTTGGGGTTATTTCAAAAATAGAACAAAATGTGAAAATATCTACCTCGTATATAACAATTTTGAAAAAGGAAAAAGTCCATACTGTGAAATATAAAAAATACCTCATGATTAATCGATCACTCGTGCCTTAGTTTTGTATACGATCATTTACCAAGATCATTTATAATTAGTTGAAGATCTTGTACCAAATATAAAACATCTTTGTACACGATCTTGAACCGGGATAATTTAGATCCTAGTACATGATCATTTAGATCTAAAAGTGGGAATATATGAGAGATGATGAAGATCGTCTACCAATTGAGAATATGAGGAAGTGAAAAGAAAGGAAGAAAGAAAATATATGAGAGATGAAGAATGAAGAAATTTCAAAAGAGAAAATGAAAAAAACAAGTACAAGTCCGAAGAAATTTATAAAATAAAGAAAAGATTGAATAAATCGTAAAAAAAGAAAAAGAGAAAAATAAAAAATTTATGTTCGATGTTCTAGGTTGACCTAAAATTTACGGAAATAAAAGTTTTTGATTTTGTTACCCGCACCATAAATATTATTTATGGTGTTTTATTATATCTAAAAAGAAAAGTCATAAATAGTTTGATGTGGAAAAATGAGTCGAAACCAAATCAAATAAAATGAAGGTGTGAAATATTTACTTGATTCTGGTGGTGCTACAATTTCCCTCGGCGAGCGCATAGCGACGGAGGGGGTGGCGGTTTCGCTTCATTTCTTCAACAGATAACCCAAATTCTACACTTACCCACAATTTACTTCGTGCAAATTCTCTCCAATTTCCAGATCATGGATCCCAACCAGGTAAATTTCACTACTTTCAAACTTCTTTTTGACCTTCCCCATCTTTTTATTTCTACAATTATCATCTTTTCGTGCTTAGACATGCTGTTAATCTTCTGCGTTAGGCATTTTCGTCTCCTTATCCTTGTTGATTGCTAGATCCAATCGGAAACTAGGGCCGACGGTTGGGATGCGGTGTAGAAGTAAACGTTCATATCTGTTAACGAACAAAATCCGTGATTAATGTAAGATCTGAGCTGATGATGGGCAGATTATGGTGGATTTTCAGATTAGCTACAGTTGAATTTCAATTGGTTTAGATTTTAGAACCTTCGCACATTTCGTTCTTGAAGCATAGGATTGAGCGCATTATTGTGTATTAGTATGTGATGCATTTATGAAATTGGGGTTCCATTGGGATTCTAGATTTGGAAGGTTTTTTTTTAGAGAGTTATTGCTATTGTTTGACTCATACGATCCCTCTTTTGCAGCCACCTGTGGAAAATTATGCTAACCCGAAGACTTGTTTCTTTCATGTTCTTTTTAAGGTAAGATTATGTTACTATGATATTAATAGACTTCATTCTTGAATGACCTCTGGGCTTTCTGGGATTTATGTGATTGTGCTTCTTCTTTTTCAGGCTGGAGCATTGGCCTTTTACATTCTTTCCTCTCTCTTTTTCAATAGTTTTGTTATCATTTTTGTGGTGACTGTTTTTCTTGCTGCTCTTGACTTTTGGGTCGTGAAGAATGTGAGTGGGCGTATATTGGTTGGTTTAAGGTGGTGGAATGAAATAAATGATCTGGGTGAGAGTGTGTGGAAATTTGAAAGCCTTGATCAAGAGGTGAGTGCTTAGTTCTTTCATTTTCAGAATTTTCTTCTCAATTATGTTATCAGGAAAATATTTAAATGCTTATTTCTTGCTTCTAATGCTCTTGGATCCTTGGTTGTTTTCTAGTCATTGTCTCGGATGAATAAAAAAGATTCCTGGCTGTTCTGGTGGACCTTGTACCTCACGGTAAGAAAGTATTGTGATCCCAAATATCGTGATAATTTGATTATGTGTTTCCAATGGGTTATCAAACAAGTGATGGTTTTTGAAAAATATATTTTATCATACAGATACGAATGAATGTCAGCAGGTATGATTCCTGAAGGAGAATAATATTTGATATACATGTCTAAAGCTTAATAATCTGGAGGCAGGCCAGTCTCTTTGTTTTTATGTTTTCTTTTGTTGGATGTTGGGGGGGAACTTGAAGAAATTACTTATCCCTGATTATTTGAGTGCTTTGAAGAACCAATTTTTTGTTTTTGGTTTTCCTTCAAAGGATGTTGTGGATTTTAGTTATTATTTTCTTAAGCAATGCTATTGCTTGCTAAACATGGACCATGGCCTTAGAAAGTAGGGAAAAAAACAAAACAAAGTAAAATAGTTGGATTCAACAAGATTTAATATTTTGAGCCGTTTCTTTCTTGATAATAACTTCTAAAAAAAAAAATTTATTGAGAAAATAATTTTGTGTCTTGGAATTTACTTTTATTCTAAGAAGCAAACATAGTGGTTAGACACTTACCTTAGAACTGATAGATTTGAATAAATGTTGTAGGGTCATTACTCATTACCTTGAAATTCTCATAAATATATATGCTTTATGCCATGCAAGGGATGTTTGCATTTCCATATTAAAAGCTAATATACGGGAAAACAAGAGAGAACAAGAGAAAAAAGCAAAAAAGCAAAGAGAAGAAAGAAGGGGAAAAAGAAAAAAAATCAAGGATGGGGGATTGTGCTTTGGTCATTATGGTTTATTGCTAATCTAAATGGGTTTTCCTTTGGTCACTATGGTTAGATTGGAACTCCTGTATCTTCACAGGAAAAGATCGGTGTTCTGATTCCATTATTTTTTTGGCTCATCGATGGTTTATAAATTGTCCTTTTTGTAGTTTCATCATTATCTTATTACCCATTGGAAAAGTTTTTTCTGTAGAACCCCTGGATAGTTACTCTACTCAAGAGTGGATCTACTTTATTTTGCAATTTCATTTAAGCATTTCTTATATATATATACAGAAAATTATGATCTTCATTATTCATATGTGCTCATGCTTCTGAACTTATGAAAAACAGGCAGTTGCATGGACTGTGCTGGGCATATTCTCGTTGATAAAGTTTCAAGCTGATTATCTCCTTGTCGTAGGAGTTTGTTTGACTTTGAGCATTGCAAACATCATTGGCTTTACCAAATGTCGTAAAGGTAAGCAATAAGTTCCTTGAGCTATCAAAATTCTACAGGGTTTGTACGGCACTGAAATGCCTGATTTGTTGTTGCTTTCTCCCTGTTTGCAATAGCTTTGGAATTTTTTTCCATGAAAAACTTCTGAATTCTTTTGAAGGTTTTAGAAATATGTTTTAAACCTCAAGGGATAGACCATTGTGAAACCCTGCCTGCTGTTTGTTAAGTTTGGTTTCTATTTTTAAATCATTGTTAGAAGAGATTGAGTTTAGTGGGGAAGTCTTCGTATACCAGCATGTGAGGATATGATTAGATAAACATTTCTGTTTTGTTTGTCATTTTAACCTTTTTGCTGCTTGTGTACCATAGTAACTTGTAGTATAGCCCTTAGATACATACACATGGATATGGATACGAATAGCTGGTATATATGGTTGGAGCCTCATATCTCCAATACATCAACTTTATCAATGAATCCTTTAATAATTATATTTTCGATAAGGAAACTAAGGAGTTGCATGGACATAACAACTATTTAAAATGAGGTAAAATTAAATCAAGTCAAAAGTGTATGATTAAAAGACAAGAATCTGATGATTACAAAGAAATTTAGACAAGGAACTTTATGAGGAAGCCACAAAAATAGTAAAGTTATATATATTCCCTAAGAAATCTCCAAATCCAGATACTTCCTCAAAAATATTTTAAATCCCATATAGCCATAGAACTTTTCTGTCCTTGAACACTAGAGAGACAAAAACCAGCCAAAAGATGAACATCTCCTTAGCACGTCTCAGCCTTGCAGCTTAAAGAAAATGCCAAAAGACCCTCCATCCTCGATTAACTCTTTCATTCATACTTTTTCTCATATTACACTGGGGCAAAGAACGTAAGTTATGCCTGTCTTTAGTATTATTTGGCAATTGCAATGGATATCACCCGTAGGGCTAATAATTAAGTGTATAGTAACATTTTCAAAGAACAACAAACATAGCAAAATCTATCATCAAGGACTCTCACTAATAGACTCTATTGCAGATAGAATTCCTACTGCTTATATAGTCTATCATTGATAAACTTGGAGGGTTGAATTTAAATTTTGCTACATTTGCAAATTCTTTTGCATTGTTCTATATATACTTATACTTTGGGCCTAATTACTATATTTTGAACGAGTGAGTGAACAACTTTCAAACAAGACAATCTTTGGCATCAGGAAGTTTATAGGGGTATTTTCTTAGACTAGTCATCACCATGATTGGAGTCATAAGAGGACTCATGGGTTACTAACGGTAGTCATTGTATGATCTTTCTATGCGATTCAATTTATTCTAGTGCTTATGCATTTTACTACTTTATTATCCCCTTTCTTTACATTTTACTTCAAAGACTGTTTAGGGTTGGAGAGGTTATTCCCATGTACTTGACTAAATTTGTGCAATTGTTGTACTACTTTCAGATGCCAAGAAGCAGTTTCAGCAATTTGCCACTCAGACCATTGCTTCTCAGTTCTCCTCTACATTACAATCAGCTTTCAGTGTTGTTTGAAGCATCCTCCAAGCAATGTGAAAGAAAGCAGATGAAAGAAGAGCAATGGCACAAGAGATGTGTTGAGCAGCAGCTCTAAGGGCATGTAAATGTGCATTATTGTAGGTATTACTGGGTTGGATTGGATTTGATTGGTTGGTTGGTTGGTTCTAAACTTTTCTTTTTTCTTCTTTCTTTTTGGATATACAAAGAAAAATATTAAATAATTTTGTACAACTCCCCTTTTCCCAAAGTTTTGTGTTTGTGAAAATCCAATGAAGTGAATCATAGGGAAAAAAACAATACATTAATTTTGGTTTATCCATGTAGTTATAGTTTAAGGCACATGCAATGGAAGAAACATTTTATGCTCATGTTTTATCATCACCTTCATTTGTTTATTTATTTGTTTTTATTTCTTTAGATAAAGGCAATCTCTTTTATCATTTCATTATTTCTTTTGAAACTCTCCGTTAAGCCCTCAATGCATGAACCTTTTTCAATCAAGTCTTATTGTAGAAATGGGTAATAATTAACATATTTGAATATAGTTTAGGTATGTTCTTAAGCCTTACACTTTCATTAGAGGGGATATGATTTTTACAAGGGATTAAAATGTCACAAGTTTAATCTGTATATTTTGTGAGATTAATTGATGTACATAAATTGACTTTTAAAAAATATATATATATAAAAAAAAAGAACAATAAAATGGATAATCGTTGAGAATGAACTTTAAATTAAAATTGGAAGTTTTTGTGCTATTTTTTTTTAAACAATTCTCATTTAAAGTAACCTCAGTTTTAAAATATACTTTTTCTTTCAACTTCTTTTCAAACATTTCAAATTTGAAGTGGAGAAATCCATGAGGTGAAGTAGAAGTTTTGTTACTTAATGTGACATAAATTAATGGGTAAACATGGTTTTGAAAAATAAAGTTAAAATTACATAGAAAAAGAAATCTTACCTTTGTTGTCGTCTCTCGATTCTACTAAATTCCAAATTTGAAGATCACCACCATTTGGATCATTTCTTATCTTTTGAGATCGAATTTTGATTTGGAGAACCAATTCGGTATGAGAATACAGATATAATTTTTCCTTTTCTTTTCTTTGTAAAAGTTGTTACTATTCTTCGGCATTACCAACCAGATCAAGATACATGGGATGCATAACTCCCACAAGGGAGTTATTGATTTCATTTAATTATATTAATATTAATATTAAAATCATTAATAATTAAAATGAAATTTTCAAAATTACAACTTTTCACAAAATATCTACCTTTTAGTTAGTATAACCAATTTTGGCTTTTAGTGATTGTGTTCTAATAACAATTGTAAATAATTTGTTAATTTTTTCAATTTTAAAAAAAATTCTAACCAAATTAATAATTAATTAATATTTTATTTAAATTATATTTAAATAAATATCACTCACATAACTTATAGTTTTAGTTAATTTAATTTAACTCAAATTTAATTAAATAGAACTAAGGGAGTTTTTTTTAAAAAAATATAACAAACCGGCAAAATATTTACATTGTATATAGAACAATTTTGAAAATGAAAAAAGTCCACGGGTCCACAATGGTAAATATAAAAAATGTCTCAGTTAACACACGATTAATCAGTCATACGTGCGAGTGTAATTCTTTTTCTAAACGATCATGATACGTGATAGTGTAGGAAATGATACACGATCATGTAGTTGTTTTTAACTATCGAAAAAAATGATTCAAATCTAAACGATTGTGTTGACTATAGTAACCGATCGTTTAGATCATATCCACATGATCGTGTATTTCTTTTTAAACAATGGGAAAAATGGCTTCAAATCTAAATGACAATGCTAATTTGATCATGTTGACTATGATAAACGATCATTTAGATCATATTCACACGATCGTGTAGTTCTTTTTATACGATGAAAAAAAAACTTCAAATCTAAACAATCGTGTTGACCATGCTAAACGATTGTGTTCACTATGGTAAGTGATTGTTTAGATCACATCCACACGATTGTTGTAGTTCTTTTTAAACGATGCGAAAAGGGCTTCAAATCTAAACGATCGTCTTAACTAGGTAAGCGACCATTTAGATCATATCTCGTTTAGATCATATCAAAGTGATATTTAAATGATCTTGATATTTTGGAAGAGAAGCCGGAAGAAAGAAAGAGAAGATGAAGAAGGAAAGAAAAAGAAGATGAAAAAAAAAAAATAGAAGATGAGTTGAAGAAATTTGAAAGAGAAAATGAATAAATCGCAAAGAAGAAAAAGAAGAATTGACAAATCTTTCCAAATATCAAGGGCAAGTAAGAAATCTATGAAAATATTTTACCGGCTTCATTGGTTTATCATTTTTATTACACGAATTGTAAATATTTTGTTGTTTTGTTACATTTATGAAAATTAACCTAGAGTATTAAACTAAACTATTATTTATTCTTTAATTAATTAATTACTAAATTAACTGTCTCTATTTAATTTTATTCGATTTGAATCATACTCATATATAAATTTTCCTCATAACCTATAGTTTCATTATGAATCTAATTCACATTTCATTCAATAATTTTATTCTTGCATGAATGAACTTTGAATCATATCAAAAAATAAATTCTTATAATAAAGTTTAATTAAAAGGAGTTCTTTAAAAAGTAGAACAAAAACGCAAAAATATTTACATAGTATAAAACAGTTTTGAAAACAAAAAAAAAAAAACTCAAAAGTCCATAACTTAAAATTACAAAAATATCCTGCTATTAATTGGCCACACACGAGCACGAAAAACTTGGTACATGATCGTTCAGATGTTGATACATAATCGTTAAGATCTTGGTAAAAGATCTTAGTACATGATCTTGTACAACATCTAAGCGATCTTGGTACATAATCTTGTATCAAGACCGTCCAAGTTTATTTTGATATTGGTAAACAATCGTATAATATAATCTAAACGATCATCAAATCCATATACACGATTGTTTACCATAACTACGCATCGTTTAAGATATATTGCAAGGATAAACGATCACTTAGTGAAATAATATAATTTAAACGATCGTCTTACCATGGTTAACGTTAACAATCGTGTTGACCATAATAAACGATTGTGTTGATCATGATAAGCGATCATGTTTGTTATGTATGATAAGTGATTGCATAGTCCAATTTAGATGATCGTGAAAATTTTCAAATCTAACAATCGTGTTGACCATGATAAATGATCGTGTTGATAATTTAAAATGATATTTACACAATCTTGATATTCTCGAATGTGAGGAAGATGAAGAAGAATATTGAAACAATCGTGAAATATATTTAAAGCATCTTGTTGAAAATGATGAAGATGAAATGTGGAATTTAAATAGAAGAATAAATAGTCTAAAAATAGAAGAAACAAAATTTGGAAGAGGAGATGAAGAAATCACAAATTAGAAGAAAAAGAAGTGACGAATCGTCCTGCAAAATTTAAGTGCAAATTTAGAATTTTTGAAAATATAATGGTGGCTTCATGAACTTTTATTTTTTTGTTATACGTGCCGTATATATTTTTTGGTTTTGTTACATTTATGTAAATTATCCTTAATTAAAATATAAAATTTATATCCTAATATATCACCATACATTATATTAGTTTTCTAAGTAAGTTTGACCATTTTAAATTACAATCAATATATAATAACCTCAATAGCTTTTATGAGCTAGGAATGGGATCTAATGAACCTACAGATCAGAAACTACAACGATATGAGATTAATTGGCTAAACTCATTAACCACATTAATTAATATCAGTTAACTACATGTACAATCTACTAAAGACTTACAAGTGAACTCTTCTCACTATAAATATATTTTTGTTTCCACGGATATAAACCAATATTAGCAAGTTAGTTCTTTATAAGTGTCTGTAACACCAGTTGGGTCAAGATTATCGTTGTACCCCTAGGTTACTTTTTAGTTCTTAAATACCAATGCTCCTCTAGTGAACAACCAGTTTATGGTTCCAACCAATAAACAAAAACTTCTCTTGTGTCATAGAGAGAGTAGGGTCCTTTGTTCAAGTCTCGAAACACCATTTAAGGGAACACTCATATACTTGCCCTAAAGTCGAAAATGAGTGAGTTTCATCTTATGTGACTATGTTTCCAACTTTCTACTTGGTATTGTCTCCAAAATGATAGGCTTATTGACTTGGCAATTTGACCACTCTCACTCATACAAATCAAAGGACAAATCCTTGTGAACATTAGTTCATAATACACATGATTAAAACTAAGCTACCTAGATCATCTTATTGAAATAGAAACCTAATTAGTCAATGGAATTGCATCTAGTGGTTTACTATTTCATAGTCCAGTCTTATGCAAACTTATTACTTAGGATACCTCCACTCGCATGTCACCTACACGAATGCGTTGGATCATTGCAATTTTATCAAATACAAAATGAGTCATATCCATAGTACTACCAGGATAAAGTACCTAGCTCTATCCCTATACTATAAACATCTTAAGTTATATCTCGAACATCAATTCATGTATGTCTTTACATACAATTCAAGACTCATCAAGCAACTTAGAATGTTAGTTTATTGGATTTAGGTTATTAAGATAAAACTAATAAAATAATCAATAACACTTTATTAAAATTATAATAATAACACTATATTAAGAATGATCAATGGATTACATTTACTATCTACGAGTTTTAGACATAAAACCCAACATATTCAATGTGGGAAAATGGTTTTATGTGATTTATCCCTTAAAATAAAATATGTAAAATTTACGAGGCAAAAAATAGAAATCCAAACGTCTCTTATAGTTCACTTAGTCAACATTACGACACAAATCACATTAAACCTACATTTTTTGTGTAAAGCTTAATTTTGGTCAAATTTCTCGTAAAGTTGGCTTGGTAAACTTTCTTGTAAAGTTGGCCAAGTCAACGTTCTCGAAAAGAGGACCTGGTCAACTAAGTCAACTTTCTCGTAAATTAAATGTGATATATTATTTTTATTTATATATAATTACTTAATCATTCCACCAAATCACATTTTTCTTAATCTTATAATTCAACTTAATTAACATCCCTTGCAATCTAATCCTAAATAAACCAACTTAATACCTTTAAATAATCCAAGATAATTAAATTAAAAATTACCTTAAATTTGGGATGTTACAACTATAGCCTGCACGTGTACTCTCCTTACCGCAGGACCTAATATTACCATAATTAGTTAGTCGACCCTTTACAGATTGTTTGAAATTTCAAATGGACCAATTTATCATTTTACCCCAAAAATATTACTTCTTGTTTCTGAAGCCTTAGTTGACCCTCAAATGTATAATTGGTTTACGGTCGTCTCATCTATAAACTAAATCGTTCTTGGACTAATGAGAGGGCAAAGCCTAGAGAGATTAAAGCCCTTAGGAACAGAAAATTTTACAGAATCATTTCTCAATTTAATTTAGAAACTAAAAAATACCAGTACATTGACAAAAGTAATTAGGAAACTAATTTTCTTATTAAGCATGCTTTAATAAAGTATAAATTATGAAAAGAAAAACTTATGTAGTTTGACGTCTCTAAATCTACTAAATCTCCAAATTTGAGGAACACCACTAGTTGAAGACCTTTATATCATCTAGGATGAGATTGATTTGTGGGAAGTAATTGGGATGAAACTATCTTGCAGAAAAACAAAATCATTAGTTTGTATTGATTAAGAAAAACTATTTTTCTTCTGCATATTTATAAGTCTCTTTCGTTCAGAGAAGGAGTGAATCATGAAAATCTATTAATATAAAAAATTTAACTAATAAAAATTTTAAATCTACTAATTAATGAATTAATAATTAATATTTCATTTAAACCATATTTAATGAATATCTCTCCAATATTTTATAGTTTTAAATTAATTCAATTAAATCAAATCAAATTAAACTATTAATTAATTATCCAATTAATTAATAGCTAAATTAAATATCTTATATTTAAATTAAATTAAATTTGAATCATATTCAAATATAAATTTCTCTTATAACCGATAATTTTAATATGAATCCAATTCACATTAAATTAACATTTGAACTCATTCAAATATTTTATGTCTCATAAATTAATTTTGAATGATATCCAAAATTAAATTTATATATTAAAGTTTGATTAGAATATAAACTTTATATTATAATATATCACCGTACATTATACTAATTTCTAAAGTAAATTTGAACGTTTTAAATTACAACAAATATAAATAAATCTCATCACCCTTTACGAAATAAGAAAGGGATCTAATTGACCTACAAATTAGAAGCTACAACGATATGAGATTAATTGGCTAAACTCATTAACCACATTAATCAATATTCGTTAACTGTTTGTACACTTCACTAAAGACTCACAACTAAACTCTTCTCACTGTAGATATATTTCTCTATCCATGGATATAGATCAATAACAGTAAGTTTGTCCATCACGAGTTTTGTAACACCAGTTGGATCAAATTACCGTTTTACCCCTACGTTATTTCTAGTCCTTAAATATCAGTGCTCCTATAATGAACAACTTGTTTATGGTCCAACCAATAAAAAAAAACTCCTTTCATGCCATAGAGAGGGTAGGACCCTTTGTTCAAGTCTTAGAGACAACATTTAAGGGAACACTCATTTACTTACCCTAAAGTCGGGAAGGAGTGAATTCTATCTTGTGTAAATATTTTTCCAGCTCCCCACTCGGTTTTGTCCCCAAAATGATAAACATATTAAGTTGGCAATATGGTCACTCTCACCCGTACAAATCAAAGGGAACAAGAGTTCATAATACACTCAAGATTAAGACTAAGTTACTTAGGTCATCTTATTGAATTAGAAACCTAACTCGTTAACGAAGTTACATCTAGTGGTTACTATTTTGTGGTCCGGTCTTATGCAAACTCATTATATAGGATACCCTCACTCGCATGTCACCTACACGAACGCGTTGGATCATTGCATTTTTATGAAATACAAAGTGAGCTGTATCTATAGATCCTTTAAGCTGATCTCGAACATTGATCCATGTATGTCTCTACATACTGTTCAAGACTCATCAAACAACTTAGGATGTTAGTATATTGAATTTTTGGATTATTAAGACAAAATTAATAATATAATCAATAACATTTATTGAAATTACAATTATAATACTTTAATTTATTAATAACGATCATGTATTATATTTACAATCTATGAGTTTTAGGACATAAATCCCAACAGGATCTCTATGTTCAAGACCTAGAGGTAGCACATAAGTACACCTCTTATTCGATAACAATTTGTTGAACAATACTTCAACAACTCTATTTAATAATAGAGTTTAACATCTACCAATCATGACTTTTAAGACATAAGATTCAATTAAAAATACAAAGATTATTTTACTTGCCTTAGTGATCTGGAGCTAAGCTAATGAGAATAAACAAAGTGAAAGTTAAAATGAGAGGGATGGGGTTGGAGGAAGCTAGAGTGGGTAAAAGCCTTGCTTAGTTATGTTTCGATTGTCTAAGCCGATCGCCCTAAATCTTGAAGCTTTGACCTTTACTTTTAGATAAAGTTATGTCTTCTCTCGATATCCTCTCATGATTTGGATCTTGCTTTGGAAAACTCTCAACAATAATAAAACCAACATTGAATCCTATACTATATGAACAATTTAGTTTCTATAATTTTAAATGGGAGAATTGGATGGAATAACAAAATTTGGGGAGCTCGTTGGAATTATAGCAAAAAAAAAAAAAAAAAAGGAATTGATAAGTTTTATAGCAAATTTTTTGACACATGCCTTTTTTATCCTCGCTTTGACCTTGATTTTGTGATATGTTATGTTTTCAAATATATTAGACATTTGTAAGGCCACTGGATTTTTCAAAATAGTGTATTTTCAAAGGAACTTTTTAAAAAATATAACAAACTAGCAAAATATTTACACTGTATAGAACAATTTAGAAAAAGAAAAAAGCCCACATGCATATAATGAAAAATACAAAAAATGCCTCAATCAACATGTGATTAATTGACCACTCGCCCGCATAATATAATTATTAGTTTAGTACACGATCGTTTAGATTTAGCTACTCAAATCAACCAAATCTAAATGATAATGTACCAATATTCTAATATAAAAGATTTATATTTTGCTACACAAGTGTTTAGATTCTTTTATATTTTGTATATGATCATTTAGATTTGGCTCCAAATCTAAACGTGATCATGTACTAATATTCAAATGATTTTTTTCAAGATTCTTTGACACACGATCCAAATCTAAAGAATCGTGTCAAATTAAAAAATATATATATATTTTTTCAAGATCTTTTATAATTGTTAGATTTGGTTGTATCCAAATCTAAACTACCAACTTCGAAATGATTTTTGTTCAAAACAGTGAACCAAAATCTTTTATATTTAGTACACGATCTTGAATCAAATAACACTTTGAAAAAAAATACAAGATTTATTATTGATTGAAAATAAAAATCATGATTTCAAAAAAAATATAAAATAAAAATTATAGAAAAAGAGAAGAAAGACGCTCAAAAGAAAAAGAAAAATTGTAGTAGAAGAAGAGAAGGAAGAAGATAGTAAGGAAGAGCAAAATTGAAATATTTGAAAAAATGGTTGGCTTATCGCGCTTTTAAATTTTATTCTAGGAGCCGTAAATATTTGGACGGTTTATTATATTTATAAAAATTAACATTTTTTAAACTCGCATATTGTGTTAGATCTTAACCGAATCTGAGATTTATTTGCTATACAATATTGAACAAAATCTTTGTAAATCTCAATCAATTATATCTCGGATAAGTTATATCTAATAAATGTCTATATATTTATTTAATAATTATATCATAATTAAAATTTATTTTTAACAAATGTGTATATATTTATTTTCTAAAATTTCTAAAATACATATTTAACTAATTCATAATATCTATTTCTGGTAAGAATTCGAAAAAAATATAGATTTATTTTCGAAATATCTATTTTAATCTTGTATTAAATTAATTATATCTATAACTGGAACATCATACATATCAAAATATTTCATTAATAAACTTTATAAAACAACAAATATCTGGTTATTATATTAGCTTTAGTTTTATTTATCTAAAATATGAAGATTATTTTTTCAATTCATCTAAACGTTTTGACGTTTGGAAATCGTCATATTTCTTAACTAAATTCAGACTCTTAGCAAAATTTTATTTTTTTCACATTTTTATAATGGAAGATTGTAAACAGAAGAGAAGAGAAACTTTTCAAACCGTGATTTTGCAGAAAACAGTGAAAAAAACGTTTCCATTAGATTGTAGACAAAAGAGAAGATAAGGTTTTCGAATCGTAATTTTGTAAAAAATTAATGGTGAATGACAGAGAGGCAAAGTTCTACGGTATTTTTCGATGGTTTGTAGTACACATTGTCGCCACTGGTTTTCAACAATTTTCGGCTCTGGATGTATGCTTCTCGATTGATGGAAGGTTGGCATTGATCCTCGACCCAAAGGTTGGCATTAATCCTCAATGGAGATGAAGAAAAGGGAAAAATTTTAAAGGAAATTTAGGATTTTGAGTGTTTGTATAAAGTTCTGATTTATATAAAAATGTTTCGATTTGATGTTATTTTAAGATGTGAATATTAAGTATGGCGTACTTTACTTTCACAATAACTATATTTTGTAAGGTGTCATTTGTACTAAGCAATCCTATTTGTAACAATTTATTACTCCGTTTTTCGTCTTTGCCATTTCTATAATTGAAATAAATTTTTGGTACTTTTACAAAGTTAATTTTGATTTTTTCTATTTATGTAGTTGTCCCTTCTAAATTTGCAATAATTTGGTACACTAACTCTAATAAGTAAAGTAATAAACAATTTAGAATTTTACAATTTTTAATAATGGAACCTCTATTGTAAAAAATAGGAAAATAATCAAAAATAGGAAATTTTTTATATTTTTAAAAATATAAGAATTGACAAATTATTTAGCAAAATTTTAATCCAAATCCAAAATGGATAACCAAAATTTTAAAAATATTTCCATTTTCTTCTATTGTAAATTTTCCTTCTCATTTTTTTTATTAATATTAAATGCATTCAAATGCATTTTCGGATCTTACTACTTAGCTTTCACCATACAAGCTGTTTAAAGTTTCACATGTAAAAAGGAATAGATTTTACAAAATGAATTGACAATTAATATTAGAAGATGCACGAAATTGGAGAGTTCCCTAAAATATTATGTAAAAGTTAGTAGTTTTTTGGGCATTTTTTAAATCGTGACTTTGCACGGATCCATTTAATTAAATGTATCATAAGTCCATAAAATATGTAGTTAATCAAGGTATTTATTATCGAGAGAAAAACATGAACATAATGGTAAGAATATATATATATATATATAATGAACTTTTAGGAAGAAAAGTAATAGTTAGTTAGCTTGGTATAACCTATAATAAATTTCATAACCCATTAAAGAAAAGTAATAATATACACACACAGGGTTGCAGTTTAGAGTAGGAGAAATAGCACATCCTCGATTTTAGCATTTCCATTAAACTAAAATAAGGATGCAAAACAAAGCCTTCAGTTGATAAAGATACATCAACTAACCTTTCAAGGGGCCTGAGTTTATTGGCTTCTGCAACACTCTCACTGCAGGCATGCCATCCCCACCATCGTTTCCCATCCGCCACGATCGTTCCTTTTTCCTCTGTGGCTTCTTGTGGTGTTTATGAGAAGATGCCTTAGCCTTCTTTTCGGTAATAATGTTTGGCTTCGCAAGTCCATTAGCTAGATCAAATGAATCAAGATAATCAGCCACCTGTTCAAAACCAGGGCCGTTTTCACCATCATCTGAGTCTGAATCTGAATCGTGTGTAGCGGAGAGCTTGAGAGTCTCAGCATCTTCTTCCTGAATATGATCCTCATTGGACATTCCTGGGGGCAATTCATGGTGGGGAATCTTTCCATCAACGTAATCCTTCAAAATTTGGCGGGAAGCTCTAGTTTCGTCAGGCAATCCACTAGATGCAACATAACCTCGGGAGACGCAATATGCTTTCAAAAGTTCTGATGCTAGGGGTGGTTGAGATTGTGGCTCATAAGGTTTTGGTTTCGGCAATTTAATCTTGTACACATCCTCAATCACATGCCTTGGGACTCGATTGGCAACGACTTGAATAGCCTCCCTGTGCTCCGTCATTCTATCAATAGGCAATACTCCATAAGCAATCATTTCGTATCTTGAGCTTGAAAATGAAGGAAAAACTAAACCAGGGCAATCACATAGTGTAAGCTTGTCGGATATAATCAATGTTTGGAAGTGCTTTGTCTTCCCAGGAGTAGAGGTGACTCCTGCCCGTTTTTGGCCAACTAAAGCATTAATTGTCGAGCTCTTTCCAACATTTGGATACCCAACAAATCCCACCATGACGCTACCTGGTGATTTTTTATTCATTTTTCCTCCTTGAGAAAGATTATCGGACCGGCTTGTAGAGTTAGTGCTCGATGTTCTCCTCTCAACAATCTGCTCAGCCTCGTACTGCAAACGAGCCAGAAGCTCGTCTCGAGCATATATTTTCGTATCAGGATCATCCACACCATTCTGGGGTTCATTTGTGTTCCACTGGGTGCTAAGTTTTTTCCCATCCAGAGTGGCAGAGGCAGCTTTAGCTGACCAAAACAAATATAATATATCGTGCTGACTGAAAAACTCTGCCCATTTCTTCCTGTTCATAAGTAACATGGAATGTTTATTTGTTAAAAGATTGCACTAAAACATAGAGAATAACATTCCACTAGTGATTGATAACCTGACTGAATAAGACAGCAGATCTGCCTTGTTGACAAGAAGCATTGTCCTCTTGTGTTGATCAACTTCTCTTGCATATGCCTAAATGAACAAAACCAGGCCATAAGCACATAAAGGAGACGAGTTAATTTTTTTTTTTCAAATGGAACAATAATTTCTTTATTAATAAGAACTCAAGGTATAAGAGATTTATACAATGAGAACAATATAAAAGTAGTAATCAAAGGAGTCCTAGAGGGATCAGAAGGCACACCCGAGCATCTCAACTAGATTGACACCCCATAGCGCCAAACATCATATCCCGGGTACAACCAATCAAAACAATAAAGAAAACATAATAAAAGCAGCCAGCTTAGTACAAAGGTCCAGAAAAACTATGGGACCGAAAGAAACAAGAAGAAGAAACTAATAAGAGGGGGCCAAAAAACAAACAAAATAGGGGCAATCCTTCAAGGCTTCAAAGAGCAGTAGAGGGCTAAAGACTGAATTATCTGCACACATTGAAACTGAGGCAGCAAAAGATTAGGCAGGTTGAGAAAGCAAGGCAACCTAGTTAAGGAAAATGTCTTGGATGGAATAATTAGTGAACTCCTTTTTAAGGGAACACCAAGCTGCTGTGTTAAGGTCTGCTGCATGCATAATTTCTGCCCTTGATCTTACTTTATCATGGAAGATACGTTGATTTGTTCGAACCATCATTCTGAAAGCAAAGCTTTTGACAAGTTTTCCCATATGATGATTTTTTGGCCAAAACTGGACCAGACAGAAGCTGAGCCACACTAGCACTAAGTGAAACGTCAAACACCCAAGCTAGATTAAGCAAGGAGAAAATCCTTGCCCAGCAGAAGGAAGTGACAGGACAGTTCAAGAAAATATGAGAAAGATTCTCACTAGCCTTCAAACATAGAGAACAGATCGAGGGGAAGAGGCTTTTATTGGAGGCTTTCTTTTGCAAGCTTTTTAAACTATTGAGGGACCCGAAAACCATAATCCAAATCAAAATATTAATTCTCCGTGGGTTGCCTGTTTTCCAAATTTCTGAAAAAAGACATTTATCCATTGGGGAGGCAGATTTTAAGTGAGCCGAAATAGACTTAACTGAAAACCGGCCTTTTTCAGAAGAGAGGAGGGAAAGCAGTGATCGAAAGTCTACAATTTCGTCATCTCTCAGACTTCTTCTAAAGGCCAATGACCAAGAAGAAACATCATGGTCCCAATGTGCAGCAACTGAACCAGGGGGCCAAAGAGCAATTCTAAAGGAGACAAGTTAATTACAAACTAAAATACATGCATTACAATGATAAAGAGGACAAGAAATTTATGCAAGCGTTCATCATTGTTACTATGAGTAGCCATTTTTATTCAAACATTGGAATGTAAAAAAAAAAAATTAATGAACATAACATGCCAAATGAATGTTGCCGTGTAGAGCAATACAAAATATTATAAAGATTCAAAACCAAGTAAATGATTTAACTGTTCAAAAAATACAAAATATTTGGACTAAAATATACCATACTATTATATGATTTTTTGATAGTACATCGAACTTTAATTGAGAATAATAAATAATGCAAGGGTATAAAAAAACAAAACCACAAAAGGAAACCTACCTCTGTCTAAAGAAAAGAACTCCAATGAAGAACAAGAAAAGACCTAACAAATAATTACAAAAAGACTTAATCACTGACACCTCGAGAGGAACTTCGAAACCTCACAAGGGGCAATCCTATGATTGAAAAAAAAAATCATATTTCTCATCCAAGTACTTCACATTTTTTTTACTTTATTGCTTTTTCTTCTTTTTTCATCTTTTCTTTTGTTCTTTTTTTCTTTGTGGAAAGGAAACATACTATTATATTGCTTTTTCAGAACTAAAAAAACTACACACGATTGTCACATCAAGTGAATAACTTGTGTTGGAGAACGTACATGTACCACAGAGTCATGATATCAAATGGGGAGCTCATATTTCGGACACTTGAATTTAATCAAACAAGGGCTTGCAACATAAAATTTATTATTTGGATCAACCAAAAACAAGAAAGGCAACAAAAACAATATTTTAGCTAGTTTGCAACTCATTCTTTATTATAACTTTTATTATGAAGAACCAAACTTTCAATTAATAAAAAATGAAAGATCCATTATTTTCTAGTATAAAATATAAACCCTGCTCCATATAAATGAGTTAAACATTCTCCATTATAAAAATCAAAATAGAAATAGAATGATAGCAACTAGAAAGTTATAGTGGAGAAGGCAAAAAATAATATAATTCACCTCCAGATCAGGGCAGCGGTAGAACAAAGGGTCTCGAGCATCAACAACCATCACAAGCTGAAAGAAAGAAGAAATCAGCATTATGATCTACAACAAATAAAAGAATATCATGATGGAAGATGAACTGAACAGTTAACACGAATGTACATGCCAATCAAAAAAGGAAGCACTTAAACAATTACTGAAAAGGAAATATTTAAGACTGGTTGATTATTGGAAACAATGATTGCTTTTTATAATACTTGAGGAATACTTTTTAAGAAACATATGTAGTAGCTAGATTATATTCAGTTCCTAGTTTTCATGACCACTGGATGTTAATAACAAAACAGGAAACTACAATGGCAGTTAGTAAATTTCATGATGTTGTTTAGCTTTTGGTTGGGTCTTACTTGAAGCCTGAGACTCAGCTTTTATGGTCAACTACAATAGGCTTACTTGTTGAAATATTGTTTGAGAGAGATATGAGTTTCTCAAGAAAAGTCTTAAAAATGGATAAATTGTATCAATCCAGGATTAATATCTCCACTTAGTGTTCCCCTTCTAAGCTCTTTGCCAATTTCTCCATTCAAGAGTTGAGCACAAATTGGATTGTATTTGTTTTTCCAGCCTAGTTATAATGTTTTATGTTTTGTAGTTGAGTTTTTCAATTTGTTTGTACTTTTTGTATTTTGAGCATTAGCATATTTTCATATTTTGATCGAAAGTACTTTTTAAAATAATAATTAAAAAAAAAAAGTACAAGGCGTTCCAACAATTAATGAATAATGTCATACTAAAGTTTGATGCCTAGTTATCAATATGCATAGTGATGCAATAATAATTTAGGACAGATTCCTGTATTGGAACTCAAGATAGTTTTATAATTATTGTAAATTCAAACTAATAAACTTTCCGATTATAAACTTTACATTGATACATTGATTTGCTACCCTACGCACATGATAAGGAAAAGGATTAACCATTCTCAAACAGAAGAGAAAATAATAAATTACTAAAAAGAATTCCTACAAGATGAAGAAATAAACCCTATAGATTTTACATATCAACTCCAGAAATGTGCAAATTACTAAACTCCAATAAGAGTATATATATGTGGCACAATTAAAAGATCTAAGAACAAGCCCTCCTTTTAGGGAACCCAACTACCAAAAGAATCCCCCTAAACTCTAGCAAACGCCCATGTGATAAATCATCTAACCCTCTGTATGATTTGTTATCATTGATCATATATAAAATGTTTTTACTCTTTTTGTACGAATGAACGATAATGGTAACAACAAATTATGTTTGAAAAGCATGCTATTTGTTTGTTGACTGACAGTCATCATCAGAAGGATAAATGCCACCTTACCAAATCACATCGTTCAACAACCCGCCAAAGCTGTCTCCAAATATCTAGGTTTTTCTCAAATGGAGTAAGAACAAGATTTTCATTCTCCTCAAGCCTAAAACAAGTAAGCATAATCAAATAAAAATGCTATCAATGAACAGGAATACTTGCAAACAATTTACAAGTTTGAGTTAATATAATATGCTAACTGCTAAGACGAGACAAATAAAAAAGAAACAAGAACATCTCAATAAGAGCAAACCTTGCAAGGCTTCGACGCCATATTAAGAAAGATTGTCTCTCATTATCATCAAGCTCCTCTGCAGACATCCTAGCATTCCAGGGGGGCCTAAAACAAGAGAGAGATTTATTAATTGCCAACCAAATTTCCAAAAAAGAACTTGCATAAATTTGGTAAGGATAAGAAGACAAACCTACGTGGAACTCGTAGACTGCTGGCGTGCAAAGCCTCCTCTATCTTTTGCTGCTCTCTTCTTTCTGCAGGAGTCATTTCACTTATGCTCGAACTTCCATCCCTAATAGCAAACATAACATTAACCAATAACAGTATCCCTTAGCAAAACTTCATTCATAGTCAATTCCTTTCAATCTGTTCATGACATACATCTAACATGAACAAACTATTGCCACTTTCTATGTTAAAAACCCAATCAAACTTTAAAGTTCGTGGATTAACAGTTTCAATTTCAATCAAATACTGTAAATCCAAAACCTCAGAGGTACAAATAGCTAGAGGAACTTACAAGTTGATAAGAAAGTTGGGAGTAGGGTTATCGATAGAGAAGAGGCGCTCGGCCTCATCTGCTTGTTGGATAACAGCATCAATGTCACTGACCTCAGTGACCGACTCCAAAACCTTCTTCTGCTGAGATTTGTAGAATCTACCTTTCTCCTTAGACTGCTGGATCATTTGGTTATGTTGCTTCACAAGAGCCCGACCTAGCCCCATCTTGTCGTTCTTCCCCATATCGAAATCCCAGCACACAGTGTAATACAAGTATCTCTTCTGGAACCGTTGATTTTATTTCCTTAGGTATAGATAAATGGTGCGCACTCCCTATTTAGAACCCCAAAAAATGAGTACTTGCCTATGGACTGAAAAATGGTCTAAATTGTAACAACTTGACTTTCTAAGACCTCTTACTAGAGTCACTACTTTATGCATGATAATTAAAACAAAAAAACCTCTCAAGTACTTTAGCTTTACTTATTTGTAAAAAAGAGAATCACATAAACATCATCATCTTGTATAAATACTTTTATTCTGGCATACCATACCATGCGTAAAAACAAAATAAAGTCCTTCAAACTACTGTTAGGATACTTCCTAACAAGAATAAGATCTAAATTTATTATAAACTATAAGAAAATGCAAGATAAACCCAAGTATAAGGCACTTGGAACCTCCCTCTTCAGTACTCTCACCCAAGCCCTAGATCATTCCACCAAATCCAAATCCCCCCTCCCCCATCCAGCTATAACAAGATGTAACCACCCAGCAATGACACTTACATAATAACTACTAGTAACCACACTTACACAATAACTACTAGTAACTTCCTAAATATCAAATTACCGTTATACCCCTAACCCTATAGTAATCTAATTACCCTTATACCCCTAACCCTATAGTAATCTAATTACCCTTATACCCCTAACCCTACACTAATCTAGGTATCTAACTACTTAGATCAACTTCAGTACAAAAATTGCCCTGAAGAGCAAAAATAATTTTACAAAATAAACATATGTGGAAATAACATCTTAAGGCACTGTCAACGGACCATCTTGTCATGTGCCCTATACATTACTATAAAAAATGAAATTATTACAAATACTCAGCAAGTCCATGTCTGAGCATTCTAGAGAACTCAAACCCTTTTCAATAGTAGTTGGCACCCATTCAACTGAGTTAAGCCTCACTCATAACAAACCCTTAATTTAAAGAAAAAAGTAACTGCTCTTCTCCTCTGCCAAGCACTACACTGTACATCACCTGTCTGAGATTATTCATATTTTCTAGCATGCTTCAGGTCTTTCTATTAATTTATCCAAAAGTGAGCTTCTGGGGATTCATATTGATGATTCTGACTTGGATTGGATGATTGATTCTTTTGGCTGTAAACAGGGTCGTTGGCCTACTACTTAACTTGGCTTGCCTTTGGGTGGGAACTCTCTCTCTAATAGTTTCTGCCATCTCATTGTTGACCGTATTCAAAAGAAACTCCACAATTGGAAGTATGCTTTCATCTCTAAAGGGGAGAGCGGCAGCATACTCTTATTAAGGCTTCTCTGTCTAGCCTGCCCATTTACTTATCTCTCTTTACTATGCTCCTTCAGATAACATTAAGGGTATGAAAAACTTGATTCGTGATTTCTTCTGGTAAGGGCTCGCAGTGAGGATGGGATGCATAATGTGAATTGGGAGATTACTCAACGATCTAAACTAACGGGTGGTATTGGTATTGGTAATCTTCGCCATCATAATTTAGCTCTCTTAGCTAAATGGATTTGGCATTTCCTCCACGAGAAAGATGTTTTATGGTGTCAGCTCATTGTGGCTAGATATTATTCCCCCACTTGATTAACCCAAAAATCACCCACATGGCTTCCTTGTGCGCTACAGTATCTGTACAGCTTTTCCTCATCTGTTCAGGCTTACTCGCTCCCATGATGCTAGGGTTGTTGATGTTTGGGTTCAAGACACTGAGGCTTGGGATTTGCAACTTTGTCAAAATCTAAATGATTTAGAATCTATTGAGTGGGCTGCTTTGTCCCTTTTGTTACCTTCAGTCCATCTCCGCCTTTGCTTGATTCTTGGATTCGGACCATTGATCCTTCCTCCACATTTACTGTTAAATCTCTTATGGATGATTTGGTGGGATCTATTGACTTTCATGTTAAGGAATTTTATTCTGCTATTTAAATGGATCATTTTCCAAAGACAATCAAAATTTTCCTTTGGGAACTCAGCCTAGGTGCAATTAATAATGTTGATCGTCTCCAACGACGTCTGCTCTATATGTCCATCTCCCTTTCTTGGTTCCACAGGTGTCATAATCATTGAGAATCAACTGCACATCTGTTTATGCATTGTCCCTTTGGCTTTACAGTTCTGGCATACCATATTGCAGGTCATTGGTTGGTTGACTATTTTTTCTTATTATATGCTTGACAACCTTGCATCTCTGTTGGTTGGTCATCCATTTCATGGCACAAAGAAGACCATCTAGTAAGCCATTGTTTGTGATTTTTTCTGGACCTTGTGGGACGAGCATAATAAGCAACTTTTCAGGGATCTTCCTTCATGTTTTGACCTATTCTTAGATTATACTCTCTACTGCTCTGTATTGGTGCAAAACTAAGCCACTTCTTAATCATTTGAGTATTTCTTATTTAGTTTCAACGGGAAGTATTCATTGTAATCACCTTTTGGTGGTTGGGGGTTCCCCCTATTTCATTTTATCAATGAACTGTTTCTTCTCTAAAAAAAGAGTAGTGAGCAATTGCCACATCACGTTCCTTGACAGATGTGATAGTCACAACTATGCATGAATTCCATGACTCGTATATTAATTGAGACATGAATCAACTGCTTTTCATTATCACATGCATCTCAAATCACACTTCATTATCAAATGTATTAGCATCACATTCACATTGAACACACATCACATTAAACCATCTAGTCACTCAACACACATACAATATCAATTATTATACATGATATTTAAACATGCCATATACACATATACACATTGGATAGCCCTAAGGCGGTCATCAAAAGAGCCACCTACCTTTAGTTAAAAAATTTAATGATTAACCCAAAAATCACCCACATAAAATCTCATTTGGTCTAAATGACACTTTGGCTCAATAGGAATTCACGCATATTTTACCAACACTAATCAATATTTTGAATCTATACTTTAGTGGTTACTTATACGGCTCTCACTTGGTGTAACTTGGCTCATCCATTTTGTAACTATGGTTTAAACTCTCTTATATACCATTGGTTAAGTTTTTGTAATCCGTTAGATTGGACATACTTTTCTAATACCATCTTATCAATGAAAATGTGTTGTTTCCAATTAAAAAGAATATTGATGATAATTAAGAATAAATTTTACTCCATCACAAAAGAAGGGAAAGGGAAAAACTAGGTAAAGTACAAGAACCCTAAACAATAAATTCCATAGGCACATTGAGATTCATTGCATACTTGAAGAAGATATTATTCCGAAATAAGAGCACTTAGTATCGTGGCAAAAGAACTCAAATTCTACAACACAATGAAAAAGTGTAGTGAAATCTTGATAAATGAATGAAAAAATAAAGCAACAAGTGACCAGACCATGACGATGAAGATGAAGATACCAGGAATTGACAAAGAAGAAAGCAACAGAGATGGTGAAGATTGAGACTGAGATTTGAGGCTTGAAAAGTTTGACAATGGCATAGACAAAGAAATGTGTTTAGGACAGCATATGAATTATAGAGTTGAAGGCAAACCAGTGCCAAAAACAATGGAGTTTGAAATAAGGCTTCGACTTCTTCCTTTCTTTCCCTTGGGGGAACCTTAACAGGGATTTCAATTTCAGATGTGTCTAGTTTAAGCACCAAAAATTACAAAAATTCTCATAATTCACCCCAATGCATAATGCAAATATTACCATAAAACTCCAGCAATCTATACTCTATGTAACAGTGCCTAAAATGGACAATATTTAGGTCCCCTTGAAGCCCTCCACTTTATTATTTAAAATATGGCTATCTTACTCTTTACATTTTCATCAACCAAAACGCATATAGGTGGTCCTTATTTCCAATAAACTGAATGAATCACTAGTCGCTGTATTAGTTAAACCGAGGAAGAAAATTTCAATTTCAAAGAAGATAAAAAGAAATAAAAATGATTGTCTTCTTCTCCCTAAATATAATCGATAAATATGGAAATATAAATATGATTGAAATTCAACAAAAATAACTCTGTGGCATTCAAAATCAAAGGTTACAATTTCATTTCCATAAAACAAAACATTCTCGTTTGCCATATTTATAGTACTGGTATTCATCTAACTTAAGTTCAATTGAATTAACTCCTACAAGCTAGAGATTAAAAAGAATTGGATACTGTGACAGGTTACCTCAACAGATTCTGTGATAAATAAAAAAAGACGACATAATGGAGAAAATTTATGTCTACGAAATGAAACAGATTTTAGAGATGTACAGATGATGAAAACCTCAACTGATAGACGTAAGCAACAAATCAAACAGCAGTTCGAGAACTCAAAATTTGCCACAAGTGCTATTCGGCTATTGTCATTGAAAAAGAAAATAAAAATCAAATAAAAAAAACAAGTAGATTAAGAGAGGGAAAATACCATAAGAAGAAGAGAGGTGAAAATAAGAGCAAAATCGGAAGGAGAGAGATTGCGGCAGCACGGGTGGAAGAAATACAACGGGCGACTGCCCGGCTGAACGGTAAATAGGCGGTGTGAAGAAGGAGAGAGGAAGACTAAAGAATTTAGGTTTTCTCTTTCTTTTATTTATTTCAATTCCATTATTTCACAAAATTAGGCCGACTCTTTTCTAAAATAGACTTGAGATTTTATATATATCTTAATATTATAAATAATAATAAGGATCTTTTAAAAAATACAACGACGACTATTAATCGGCGGCACGCGTGTGTTTAATTTTTTATTAAACGATCATCATACATGATCGTGTAGATTACCATAGATATAAACCCTCAACAATGGCAAAAACTTTACATATAAACAATCGCGTAGAGTACATCAATGATCGCTGCACATGTACATACAATAGTGTATGCAAGTATAAACGATCATTTAGACAAGCCAAGCTTAATCACTCATAATTACAAAAATACTATCGAAATCAACATGTTATAAAAAGAAGAAAGCGCATTTGTTGAGACTTTTCCTCTTCCTTACCATCCTTTGTCTTTTTCACATCATTTTTTTTTTTGTACATCCTCTTTATCAATCGTTTAAACTTCCAACATTCTTCTTTGTCTTGTTCTTCACCTTTCGTTCTCATCAATCTTCAAAAAAATAAATTTTTGGTCTTCTGGTTGTTGCTCAATATTTTGGTTCCACAACCAAATCTATCTCCATCATCTTTCGTGATCTATCTCTCATACAAAGAGGTTTCAATCTATATTTGTTATAGAGCAAGAAGCAAGCAGCATCAAGTAGCAAATTGTTTTATCTTTGTCAATATCAATCTGAATAATGTTTTGTATTTGTGAATCTGGAATGAATAATGTTTTGTATTTGTGAATCTGGAATCAGGATTCGAAATTTGAATCCCCGAAATTTCTCAAGCACACTTAACTTTAGAGTTTCTATGATTGAGTCACCGAAAAAGAAAATACACCTTGCTAGTATAGGTAGTAACTTTTAATTCTTTTAAGTTTTTCTTAACATTACTTTCATATCCTCATTTCATGTCCTCGGGATCCCTCTCATTTAGATGTGATATCGGTTCATTCATGTCTCCCTCCGAAACTCAGGATGTTACATACACCATCCAAAAGACATTATTATGGAATATTAATACAAAAATCTTAGAATTATTGTGTACTATAGTTTAGAGACATTGAATTATATAAAATCAAATCAAACCAAACAATTTTTTCTTGAGTTTTGATGAACAACCCTTTTGACCAGTTCCTTAACATTAAAATGACAAAAATACCAACACAATTCCTTGCTTTCAACTTCAATGGACATATAACAGAATTTGGGCTGAAAGAATTCTGTTTGGTGACGGGATTATAAGGGCACAAATTTTCAAAGTTAAATCTAGGAGAAAGAAAAAAGAATGGTTTGAAAAATGTCATTTTCCCTCACGATGACTTTATAATGAGAAGAGATATAGAGAGAACTTTCCAAGCACTGGGCAATGAGGAAGACTAGTTGAATGAAAAATTAGTTAACCTTTATATCTTATAAACCTTTTTAGTTCCAAACAACAACACAACCACATAAATCTCCAACATATATACATATTGGATAATGAAGAAACCTTCAAAAACTATCCATGGGAGAGATTATCATACATCTTAACATATCAATTCTTCAAGAAAGCATCATACAACGACAAACATATTGTATACCTTCAAGGATTTCCCCTAGCTTTAGTCTATTGGGCTTTTGAGACAATACGAAGACTTTCCAATTTAGATGTTGGATTTGGAAGAAAATTTGGAAATCAATGGCCAACAATCGTGATATGGGAATGTTTGGAGTCAAGTGTCTGGAGGACTCTAAATATTAACATTTTTTAATCTGAGAATGTATGTAAATTTAAATCATGTTCTATATATGTCAATCTAGATAGACAATGATAGGTTTCTATCCATGTCTATCTGTATCAATACAATTGCTACTTTTTCACTAATCATCTAACATCATTTTACTTGTAGTTCTCTATAACACCACTAGACTTAACAAAAGAAGAGTCTCAAACAATTTTAAAATATTTCAAAGAGATTGAAAAGCTGGATAAAAAAGAACAGGCAGAGCAACATAAAAGAAAAAAGAGAAGAAACGGAAAGAAACATAGATATAATAGAAACAAACAAAATATTGAATGAAATAAGTCAAATCAGAAAAAAAAATCAAGAAAAAATAGAAGCATAACAAATTTTGTTACGATAAGAACTAAAAGAAATTAGAAGTATGTTGACACTGGTTATGAGAAGCTTGAATGTCGAAGTGTCTAGGATTAAAAGCCACTTAACTATACTAGATTTCGGTTGATTGTGAGCAAGATTGCTTTTGATAAGTCCAAGCAATTTTAAAGCTCCAAATTCACAAGTTAGTTAGTTAAGAGATTTCTTATGAGTTTTATTGAAAAGCATTGAGGTATTTTGGTTAAGAAATGAGGGAGGTAAGCAAGCTTTTATGGGTGTTTGTTACTGCTAAAAAATAAAAGACATGTTTTGAATGTTTCGTTGATTTGAGGAGTTTGAGAGCGTTTTTGTGAGACCCATGCCTGATTAGAAAGGGTCCTTTTTAGGAAGAAGAAACTAAGTGAAGGATTTTGAAGGAAGAGGTCTTTATAAAATAGGCATTTTCATACTTGGCGTTCTAGAGATTGCGACGTGAGGAAATAATCTGCGAGCAAGGGGCGATAGGCATTTTTAGGGCTAAGCATGAGATGATATTAGGCGTTGAAGAGTTAGGAATTGGCTGGGAAACTTCTTAATTTTACTTAATGGGTCACGTGTAAGGATTTAGGCTAAGCATGGTTTGAAAAGTTATTAGATTTACCTATGTAGTACTTTGAGTTAGAGCTGTCATGCTTAAAAGAAATTAGTGATGACTAATCCAAATTAATATCAATGTAAACGTAAGGAAGGATCATAAGAGAAGAAGGTTATTTTGAGATTTTTTTATAAGAAAAATATTAAGTGTTGTCTTGCTGCAAAATCACTAGGCGAGAATAAGGCTTTTGGGGGAATTAGGCGTTTTGAAGAAGTAGTTGTGTTGTGAGTGATTTTCAAATATTGTTTAAAGATTTTAAAAGATTCTTTTTGTTTGTAATGTGTTTCTTATGATAATGTTTATGAAAGAAAAGATTGCTATAGAAAACTTTCGTGTTATGTTTAAAGCAAAGTTTTATTCGTGTTGAATGTATGCTATGTTGTATGTAAAGCATTAGTCTTATTCTTGTCTATGAAGTTAACTATTATGTGCACATAAGGGGTAAAAAGGACTACATGGTGGAGTGAAGCTAGTCAATGCGTAAAAGGAGCATATTGTGCTTTATGGCCTGAGCAACGAGAAGTGAACCAAAAAATTATGCAAGGGATGTCGTGACGAAAAAGACATCACAGTAGTCTATGTGTGGAAATGGTTCATGTTCTCGAAAGAAAGAAATATCAAAGACTAACGTGTATTTATGTTTTATGAAACCGGGTGATGAAAGTCATGTTTATGAAAATGATTTCATATATTGTATGCCCAAAAAGGTTTTTAAAAGTTATCACTCACTAAGTTTTTACTTAGGTTTTAAGTTTTCCCTCCTTTAAGTCATCAGATGTAATACTCATATCTTTTATCCCAATTGCTTTCTGAGAGTTGAGAAAGGTTAAGAAATTTTGGTCAAAAGTTTTGGATCGAGTTTGAGGAACTTAAGAAGTCAAAGTGGTGTTTTGGAAAGCAAGTCAAGTGAGTCTAGAAAGGGCTCTTGGGGCAGAAGTGTATAATCTCGATCTAGTTCAATCGAGAGAAAATACAGATAAAGGAAGAATGTAAATCATGGGCATCTCATGGCTGTGGTAGCCCAAGATCAAAACACATAAAATGTAGAGAGTAAATCTCGGTGCATCTTGGGGTTGTGGTAGCCCAAAATCAAAAGATAAAAAAGGCAAAGAGCAAATCTTGGTGGGTCTCCGGGCTCTAGCAGCCTGAGATCGAAAGATAGAAAAGGAAGAGAGCAAATTTTAAGCCATCTCAAGTCATGTTTGGTCGAGACTGGAAGAGGGAGAAAGTGTAATTAGGGTTCTCGGTGGATCTCGGGTCGATATCACTCGAGATCACTTAAAGAAAATGCTTGACAGACTTCCAAAAAATTCATTTCTCGCATGCGGTAAGCATTTTTCAGACATAGAACTCCTTTTTAAGTTTGAAAGACTGTCATTTCTCTCATTTCTCACCAATCTTCACTCCAAGAGCCAGTAGAGAAGATTATTTGAAAAAAGTTGAAGTTCCTTGCAAGAGTTAAAGCCAAAGCAAAAGAGTAGTTCAGATAGGCTTCAATTTGGGTGTCCGGTCAAGAAGCTACTCGAGAGTTGTAGTGTTTAGCGAGATCAAGCTAAGAAAAAAGATGTGGAACGTGAGGTAGATCCTTGTAAGTTAAGGCTTCCTCTTCTTTGTTTAAGAAAACATAAGAGCAAGTTTGCTACGCTAGGACTTGTTGTTTTATGCTCTAATGTCAGTTAAAAGCTCATGAGGAGCTAGGGAAAACTTGAAAATCAAGTCTTGAGGAAGCTAAGACCACCCAAAGAGTTCAAGAAAGATGAAGGTTAGTAAGAAAAGAGCTTCCTTGAGTCAAAAAGGAAAAATGTGAGAAGTTGAAGAAGTTTCCTTTAGTTGGAACCCAAGACTTACTCGAGTTTTCTTGTTATTTTCTGGACAAGAGGAAATAGGGAAAAACTATAAGCCAAGAACCTAGCTAAGTTGTGAGTGACTAAAATAATTTTTAAATGAATTTCTAAGGTTGACATAAGAGTTTATTTTTTAAAGCATGCTTTGAGTTAAGCATGTGTTTCAAGTTTAGAAAAGAATTATGAGAAAGCATGGTTTAGTTAAAGTCTCAAAGCGTTCGAATTAAGAAATGTTTCTTAATACATGAGATTATGAGTACAAGTTCAATGTTAAGTGTCTACAAATTCTGTGCAAAGAAATTATTTAAAGTAAAGCTAGATTTGAGACTTGCTGAATGCAATAGTTTTTCATAAGCATGCTAACTTAAGTAAGTTAATGTTTTAGCATGAGATTTCTGAATATGCTTAAGTCTATATCGAGATGTCTTGATATGTTAGTAACCATGTGGGTGAAATTATCCTATGTACAGAGGACGTGTGATGAGGGTATCTAGTAGATGCCTAGAGTTTCCATCACATAGACTAGGTAAGAGATGAGGGCCTCTACAGACACCTAGGTTTTCCATCCCATGTTAGTAATAGTGAGATGAGGTGCTATGGGCGTCTAGAGTTCCATCTCGGCTGTACTGTATTGAGGGATAAGGCTTCCATGCCTAGAGTTTTGTTTCATAGATACAAAGAGTTCAAGGTAAGCAAGAAAGAAAGAAAAGAGAAGGTTAAAATCTAAGTTTTGAAAAGAAAATATGCTTTGCTAAGTTTATGTATGTTTTGTTATCATGCTTTGTTTTAAAAGTTGTCACTCACGGGGCTTTATAGTTTATCATTTTAATGTTTATTTATTTTATAGGTAGAGATCAGGGTTTCGACGCCTGTTAAAGCATCCACCAACTCTACTAGAAGTTGATTAGATTTTGTACAACCCATCTCATACATGCATGATCATTTCGTAAATAAACCAGTAAAAGTATTAGTAGTTGAGGTCTATAATAGGCTAGGTTAAGAGTTTGCTTGATTTTTTGAAATAGTGTTGTCTAGTTGGGACTCTGAAGCTCTTTTATTTTGTCAATATAGGTGATATTTCGTGGCAATTGTAGGTAATTGTTATTGGGCTTTTCATCCATTATTTGTGTGATATTTTGCAATTTACATATGACTTTGATTCTAACACTTGGATTTCTTACTTAGGTACTTTAAGTGTTGTACTTATTATGGATTGAACTTCTAGTGAATATTCTGATAGTGTTGTCAACTTTATCAAAATTGCAATTAATCATTTAGACGAAGAGGGAAGAACAAGATGTTCTTGTTCAAATTGAGTGCACAACAATTGGAATAGATTAGATGTTGTAGAACGTCATTTGTATAAATATGGTATGTCCCTGACTTATAGGCGATGGACATTCCATGGAGATATAGTTGATATTTTTCCATTTTTAAGATCTAATTCAAGGTTTCTAGGTGCAATATTTCCCAATTGAAGTGAATATAGAGAAGAAAATTTAAATCTTAGTGAAAACATTGGAGTTAGAGATACTATGAATGATGAGATGCTAGGATGATTAATGATCTACATGGGCCAATATTTGAAGAAATGACAAGAGAATCAAATGAGCAAGATGAGTCCTATAGAATAAGTGGAATGTTTTCTAGAATAGAAGAGGAGTTATATCGGGATGTCTAGAGTACACTTCGTTTAATTTTTTAGTGAAACTTATGCACATTATGGTGCTTAATCGTTGGAGCGATAAATCCTTTGATATGTTGCTTGAATTATTAAATGAAGCCTTTCCAGATGGTGTGAAGCTACATGCCTTCTACTATGAAGCTAAGAAAAGACTATGTGACCTAGGAATAGTTTATGAATCAGTTCATGTGTGCAAATTTAATTGTGTTTTATTTTGGAAAGATTATGCGTCACTTGACAAATGTTGTATTGTGGAGAGTCTAATATAAGTTGAATGATAGAAAGGGGAAACAAATTCCAAATAAGGTGCTAAGATATTTTCCACTAAAGGCAATGTTGCAAAGATTATGTCTTTCAAAACATATTGTAGAGGATATGAGGTGGCACAAAAATAAGAGGTGTGAAATTGAAGGCATAGTTCGACATCTAGTTGATGTGGAGGGTTAGAAATATGTTGATGAGAAGTATCCTTGTTTTTCCTCAAACACTCAAAATTTCAAATTAGCACTTTGTTTTGATGGGTTTAATCCATATGTAAACATGAGCACACCATACAACATGTGGCCAATTATAGTCATTCCATACAACTTGCTTCCCTAAAAATGTACGAAAGCACCATTCACTTTTCTATCTTTACTCATCCCTGGTCCAAGGTCTCCTGATAAAGAAATTGATATTTTCTTACAACCATTGATAAATGAGTTAAATGAGTTGTGGGTAGATTGTATTCAAACGTAAGATAGTTTCAGTGCTTCTTTCTTCCAACTCTATGTTGCATTGTTGTGGACAATATATGATTTTCTAACTTATGGTAATTTATCTGGTTGGAAGACAAAAGGTTATAAAGCATGCCCGATTGGCAATTTTGATACAAGCTCAATGGGACTAAAGAGCAAAATATGTTACATGGGACATTGTTGAGATATACCTTTAACACATGCATGGCGTAAAAGTAGGCAACATGATGAAAAACAATAAATGCGAGCAGCTCCAGATATTATAAATCAATTGAATTCTATAAGTTTTCAAATGTTGAGCAAAAATCCTACAAGATGTGATATCAAACGTAAAAAGACAAATGGTGAGCACAATTGGACTAAAAGATGCATTTTTTTCAATCTTCATTATTAGCAAAACCATAAACTATGTCATAAACTCGACATGATGCATATTGAGAAAAATATTTGTGATAACTTGGTGGGTACGATATTGAACATTGATGGAAAGACTAAAGATAATATTAAAGCTCTTGAGGATCTAGCTAACTTGAAAATAAGAAAGGAGCTTCATATACAAGAGATTGGAAATAGATGTGTAAAGTCTCATGCTTCCTACACATTAACTGTTGTTGAAAAAGTGGACTTTTGTACGTTCTTGAAGTTTGTGAAGTTTTCAGATGGTTTTACTTCCAAAATAACTCGTTGTGTTTATTTGAAGGAATGCCAAACATATGGTTTAAAAAACCATTATTGTCATGTTTTATTACAAAGACTTCTCCCAATTGGCATCCGACCTTATCTATATAAGGACGTTTCTACTACTATATTGGATTGTCAAATTTCTTCCATGTTCTATATAAAAAAACTTTGAGCATATCAGAACAAGACAAAATGCAAGATGATATAGTATTCATCTTATGTTAGTTGGAAAAGATCTTCCAACCAGCTTTTTTTGACGTGATGGTTCATTTAGCTGTCCATTTGCTGTAGAAAGCAAGAATTGTTGGACCTGTTGGATATAGTTGGATGTATCCAATTGAAAGGTATGTGATTTTTTTGTTGCTATTACTTTTATGGTGTAGGATTCCAACACATGTATTTTGGTTCATGTTATCCTAGGAGTTTGCGATATTTGAAGCAATATGCTAGAATCAAGGCTTGACCTGAGGGTTCGAATGCAAAAGCTTATATCATAAATGAATCATTGGACTTTTATTCTATGTATTTACGTGGCATTGAAACAAGGTTTAATAAAGGGGATCAAAATAATGATAGCATTGATGATAATGAGATTAACAATCGTGGTCTATCAATTTTCTTTCAACACATAAGGTGGGTTAGGTGGTGCCCTATTTTGACAACTAACCCCTGATGAGTTAGAGAAATCACATTGGTATATTCTAAACAACTTTGATGAAGTGGAACCTTATCTTCAGTATGTATCGTTTTGCTTATATTCATTTTTAATATTTTAAATATGACTAAAAAGTTACACTAACTTGCAAAACACAGGAAGCATATGAGAATCCTTGAGTTGAGTAATGGACATGGTGACTTGCATAAGAGACAACAATTAGAATTCCCTCCTTGGTTCAAAGCAAAGTTATGGCATTTTTTGTGGTCATACCTTGCGTTATACACAAATTATATTACATTTATGCATTGCATTTGTGATTAGACCCAAAGGTTGCATTGTGATAATTCCATATCCGATGACTTGTATGCCCTTGCCTGTGGTTTGAATGGTTGTGCTCGCTCTTATAGCAGGTGTATAGCAAATGGAGTTTGATTTCACACTAAAGATCATGATAGTCGTCAGACCACTTAGAATAGTGGAGTAATGGTGCCAGGTGATGATGAAACAAGGCAAATCTTTTTCTTTAGTGAACTACACGAAATTATAAGGCTACGATACATTTGCATGAAGGCAGTTGTGTTTTTTAGGTGTGAATGGTATGATAATAGTTCGATGAAGAATGAAATTAACACAGTTGATGAGTTTACATCAATAAATACTCATAACAGATGGTACAAAGATGAGCCTTTCATCCTTGTAAGTCAAGCAGCACAAGTCTTTTACTTAGATGATTACAAACTTGGTCAAGATTGAAAAATACTTAAACAAATTCAACTAAGACATGTGTGAGATATTGCAGAAATAGAAAGTAATGAAATAGAAGTAACATCAGATGAAACCATATCCACATGTTATCCTCGAGTTGAACATAACCTAGATTGACAAACTTTTAATAGAGAAAATGTTGAACCTTTGATAATTGGAGACCAAGAAGACTTTATTGCACAAAGTAATGAAGAAGCATTCAACCGTTGAAGCAATGGTTGATGAAGAAGATTTTGATTCGGATAATTCTAGTGATGAGTCAATGAGTGATGAAGATTGTGATATCAAGTGACTTATAAGTATACTACCAAGGTTATACATAACTAACTATGGTTTTATTTATGCATACATTTGAATTGTACCTTTCGATTGTTCATGTACTTTTATGTTTATAGTTATATATATATGCTAACTAGAGTTTTATTTATGCTAACTATAGTTATATTTATGCATCAAAATATTTTATAAGACACCATCACAAAATTTTGGATCGAGAAATCATAGTAGGTCATCTTCAAATGTGAACCAAGCAAACAATTCTAATCAAAATAGTATTGGTGAGCAAGAACTGGTGTCCATAGATTCAAATATTCAAAGTATGTATTCATTTCTATGTTAAATCTTCTAGTTTTCATGTAACATTAGATGTATTAATATCAACATTTCTTATGTAGGTTCTAGTACAAAAACAAAAGGTCGAGGAGTGACTAGAGGGGTTGCACTTGAGAAATATGTCCAAGCAAATGGTCCCATTCCAAATAGAATTGAACTTGAAAATATAAAATTGATTTGTAAGGACTCCTCCATGTTAAACTCTCAAATTGGAAAATAGGTACAAGCGATAATACCTCTTGAATGTGAACATTGGTTGGATGAATCTAAAGAGGTGAAAAGGGAGATAGTAGATAGGCTTTCAATAAGCTATTTAAGCTTAGTTTTAAGGAAATACTATGTTTGTTTTAGACCAAGTATAAACTAACTAGTTTTATTTCTTAATGCTAGAATTATTTTATTATAGACTCGATGAACCTTTGGTACAAGACTATCTTGATCATGAGATGAGTGTATTGTATAGAGATTTTTGTTGTTCACTACATAAAAGCTACAAAAAGTATAATTCTCCAACTGAATCATGAAAAACACCATGACAACGAGTGGCACATGATTCAAATTGGGCTTGTTTATGTGATAGATGGGAACAAAAAGA
Source organism: Cucumis sativus (assembly GCF_000004075.3). Classification (NCBI taxonomy): domain Eukaryota; kingdom Viridiplantae; phylum Streptophyta; class Magnoliopsida; order Cucurbitales; family Cucurbitaceae; genus Cucumis; species Cucumis sativus. The sequence goes on from NC_026658.2 coordinate 20,579,977, forward strand.
CTTTAAGAGTAGATCTGAAGCAAATACTAAGGCACGATCTAAACTTTCATTCACTCATCGAGGTGGAACTACAACATTTTTACGCCATAAGTAGAAAATGGTATGACACTTATTTTTGTATTGTACTTATAAATACTTTTCATACTTATAATTTTGATTGTAATGTGTAGAAAGAACAGGTCAAGGAAGTAAGTGAGATTGAATTATTCCAACTCACGCATTCTAATGAGAAGAAATGGTGGGTGGATGAGGCTAAAGCGAAATATGCAAGTAATGACACTCATTGTTGAAAATTTTCTTAACCTAGAACACATTTATACTATTATGTAATTATGTAGGATGAAATGATGGAATTAAAAACCACTTCATCACAAGAAGGGAGTGAACCTCTTCTAGAAAAGGAAATATGTGAACGGGTATTGGGTAAGCGGTTGGGGGAAGTGAAAGAACAAGATTGAAGACCGAGACCCAAGAGTGCTAGAAATGAAGCAATTCAACAAGCACCAGAGAAGCAAATGCACAGATTGCACACTTGCAAAGTATAGTTGAATCGCAACAAGCTATAATTGAAGCGATTTAAAAAGTTTAACATGTCAAGAAGCTAGCTCCCACATGGGACGAAGTTCAAAACAATCAAACGAGGGTCAATAGCAGGTACATTTTTCAACTTGATTAGTTTGATGTAAAGTGTAAGATTTGAATAGTATATACAAACATGGTATACCGTGAATTGTTATGACTATCTTGCAGTTATGGTAGTCATAAATTCGTTCTTATGATGATTATGGTGCTTATGATCAGAACGTTATGGAGTGTCATTATGATTTTGGTGCTTGTGATTAGACATGCCTCCCCCCCCCCCCCCCCCCCTCCCCATTGTTTGAGTTTTCACTTTAGACATGCCCCTCCCTCCTTTCATTTTTTCAACTTAATTAGTTTGACATAAAGTGTCAGATTAGAATAGTATATATAAACATGGTATATTGTAAATTGATATGACCATCTTGCAGTTATAGTAGTCATAGATTCGTTCATGTGATGATTTAGGTGCTTGTGATTAGAACGTTATGGAGTGTCATTATGATTATGGTGCTTGATATAGACATCCCCCCTTCGTTGTTTTGAGTTTTCAATTTAGACATGCCTCCCTCTCATTTTGGTGCATGTGATTAGAATGTTATAGAGTGTCATTATGATTTTGGTGCTTGACATAGACATGCCCCCTCTCATTTTGCTACTTGTGATTAGAACGTATAAAATGTCATTATGATTTTGGTGTTTGATGTAGACATGCCCCCCTCTCATTTTGGTGCTTGTTATTAGAATGTTATGGAGTGTCATTATGATTTTGGTGCTTGATGTAGACATGCCCTCTCCCTCATTGTTTGAGTTTTTAATTTAAACATGTCTGCCGCCCCTCCTCATTATTTTAGTTTTCAATTTAGACATGTGCCCCCCTCCCCTCATTCATTGTTTTAGAATGTTTAAGTTTCATCCATTTGAGAGTAATATCATTATCCTTGAAGTGCTAAGTTTTGTTTATTCAGTTTAATTATATTGAATTTGTTGCTTTTCATGTAAACATGCCTCATTTCTTCATTATGGAGTTTGTGCTTTCGCTTTAGACATGCTCCCCACCTCCCCTTTTCTCATTGATTTAGAATGTTTGAGTTTTATCCATTTGAGTAGTGTCATATTAAAGTGCCTTAAGTTTTGTTTTATGCTTACATATTTTACTTATTTATTCTGTTATGTTACACATTTCAGATTTGACGCATAAATGGTCTTCTATACAAGATTTTGAAGTTGACTTCGGATGAATATGAAAAGACTTTTTGGTTCATATCTTATGATTTTGTTTGAAAAGATCATTTCATGATTCCAAGACTTGTAGGAATTTTTTGTTAGACTTGTAGGAATTTCAAGACATGGAACTTCTTGATGTAACTACGTGGTTATAACTTTGAAACTAACTTTGGACATCCATTTTTTTTTTTATGTACCTTCATACTTATAACTTAGGTTGACATTGCTTGAAATATTTATGAAATTATTAAAGTTTCTTGACATATATTTCTTGTGATAAAATTGGTGTTATTCCATGTTGCCTAGTGATAGTTCTTAAAATTATTATATTTGACATTTTATAACAGATTTATATAATAAATTGGACATTTTTTTTACATAATAAAGCACTTTTACTGGCGTTTTCAATAACGTTACAAAAACATTAATTATTTTAATAAAAAAATGTAGGAATTTTTAGTGGCACACTTTAATACGTAGCAAAACATATTTTTAACTGTCTCAAATTAACCTTTAGCAACAAATATTATTTGCCACTAAAATGTGACCTTTAGTGGCGAGCATAATATGTCACTAAAAAAGTAAATAGTGACATAACACATGTTATTAAAAGTAAACTTTTATAACGCGGACTCATCACTAAAAGTATATCTTTTGCGGTGCGTAATTGGTGCATCACTAAAACTTTTAACTACACGGATTTAGCGAACAGTCCTAGCGACGAATGATTTTGCGTCACTAATACTTTTAGCGATGTGTTTTTAGGTTTTAGTGACATTTTTCGTGCGCTCCTAAAAATAAATTTTTTTGTAGTTTTAGAAGCAAATGATGGAGACATTGGGAGCATTTCACATGCAATGATCATGTCAACCAGCATGACAAAGAGAATATGGAAAGCATTTTCACATGTAATGATCCGTATTCAATAACACGTCATTATACCACAAACAACCATTCTGTAAAGAAAACACCCACAAAGCAACGAGTAAAGGTTTGTAGAAACTACATGCATTTATTCATTTTGTAAATAAAAAGATTGCTATTAAAATTTTCTCTTAGTTTGATAATTAGCTTAGTTTCTTGGGTGGGGAAGTTTTATTCCATTTTGATGACTTCTATTTCCATGCTTGATATTGTGGACTTCGTTAAGTTGTGAAAGACATTCTTTAGCAGTAATTATACATGGAATGGATTACTCTAAACTTTTTTCCTGGCTGGTTGGGTATTTTTTTTGTAAAGTTCCTGACAACAACAAAAACGACTCCAAGATGATAAATTTTCTATTTATAGTCATAATATATTCATGTGAAATATTTTATTTTTATTAATTTTTCTTCTTCTTCTTATTATTATTATGTATATAGACATTAATTGTTGAATAATAAAGGATGATAGACATTAGGCAAGGTCCTTCAATAAATAAAGGATGACCGACTTTAAAGGTGGACTTATGCACTAAAGGCAACCAACATCGCGAAGAACATTATTATTAAAGGTTTTCAAAGTCGGTCAGGTATAACATCAGATAACAAGGATTTATATTTTTGTTGTAGTGGTTTGGTTTTACATGAATATATTATGGCTATAAGTAGAAAATTTGGTTTGGTATAAATTAAAAACAATGAGATCTACTATATTTGGTTTCTATGATAGTAAGAATGCAAATATACCACTTTGAAAAATGACAATGAAGAAATGTATTAATTAATGTCTTTAAATCTAACCGATTTTCTAAGTTAACTCTATACTATAAGTTCGATGAGTTATGTTCATGAATATAATTATAACCACTTATTTGATTCTTCACAAAGTGATGTAAGATTCTCCAACTAGGGATAAAATTTATCATTTTGGCACTAGACCCATCTCTTACTCCTCGATTCCCATTAGTTTTAAGTGGTGTTTATCGATCTTCGTCATGGAAAAATTCTTTTTGGATAGCAAAAAGGCAAGCAACTTGTCATCTAGGCCTCGGATCATCAACACTTTAATGGAATAATCATTTATACATGCACTCAATGAGGAGATGTGTGAAGAGTGTGCACATTCCATTAATGAATATGGTTGTGAGTTTCATGTTCTGTGATTGTAACCCCACCCCAGGGATATCTATTTGACATATACAACCCTGATCTTTCCACATAAAGACAACTAGAGAAAATGGTTTTTGGTACTTTAAGATGGGTAAATCCAAGAAGTAATTAATTAAAGTGAAATTGGAGAAGAAAACAGAATCCATTGAAGACCCAATGAACAACAACAATTGAATAGAGGGAAAAGATATCATAAGAAGTGACTAGGGGTTCTTGATTTCCTATATCCAATTTTCAAGGTTATTTTTCATATATACAATGTTCAAGTTTCAGCTAATATAATGGAATTTAATAAATCATTTGAAAATATTTCCAACAGTTCATTTCAAACAACTTCTTTTAGAAACAGGAAACACAATGTATTGGGAATTTTATTGTTTACTTTTACAAATTAATTTGTACAAATTGGGAATCTAATAGCCAAAATATTTCATTAGAAACTGTACAAATAATAATTCGTACTATTCGACTACTCTCATTATAAAATCTAACCGATCTGAACCGACTCATTTATATATATCCAAGAGTATTCTTGTTTATTCTCAATCACCAAATGTCTCTCCTTAACCTTCTCCCTTCTAATCAGGCCTCTAATTGTAAATTGATTTGATTCTATTTTATCATATTTACATCATGTAACTTGTATAAATACAAGTGTATATCAATGAACAGAATCATATAGAAATCCAAATTATTATTCTCTTTTAGATCTTTCAATTTGCACTTGTTCAATTTTAGTATTTTCATGTTAGAAATTGTTTGTTGTTGAACTATTTGTTTATGATCAGTAGGTGTCTCTCAGTTTGTATCTGCATTATTCGACTTATCTGCAAGGGCCCGTTTTCTGAAAATGCTTATTCATCTTAGTATTTTTGAAGATCTTTCTCGCCTTTTAAATCCTCATTCGTTTTGGAAGCTAGGGTTGGGCTTTTAGGTGTGCACTGCACATATTTATTGTTTGTAGTTTGGGTTTCTTTGGTTTGTCTTTTAACGATAAGTATTGAGTGCCATTGTCATGTAAAGGATTCGACCATAAATGTTTTGTTCATTGCTAAAGATAAAAGAAGATAGTGTCTTGTAAGGTTGGAGACATGCATATTCTAATTTATTTATGTGCTCAACCGGTGATCATCTTTGAAAGGGAATCTAAGCAAGTGTGGTCTTCACTTGAAAGAGAGAAGAGATGGGGAGTTTCACGGCTCAAATGGAGCTATTAAGCTTTATTGAGAGGGAGTACTCAAGTTCTTCAGTAATATTAGTATTAATTAGGGGAGCCTACCGATGGAGTCTCACATTTAGGAGAGGAGTCAATATGAAAGATTTGGTGACTTAGCTCAATAGTGGCCATTGCAATCAAGTTCTTTAGTACAGTACATAAGTATCATTTACATATATTTAGTGAAGTTATCTTTCCTAGATGCATTCGGCCTTCAAACATATACGGTGATATTGCACTAAATTAGGTGACCAATCTCCCATATTACTACTATTGCTTGTTGATTGTTCATGTTTTATTGTTCTATGGAGTCTGTGGCAGTATTGTTAGTAACATCGTCAAATAACGTATAGTAAGCACCCTTCTTATTTTTTTACTCTACCTTTAATAAATCTTATGTATAGCATCTCATAGTTAATTCCTAAGAAAATTAGCTAAATAAGTACAGTAATTTTTCTGCCTAAAATATAAAAGGTGAATATGTTTTCAAATATACAATAATAATTAAATGTTAAAAAAAATAGCAATTTTTTTAAAAAAAATATCAACAATAAACACTGAGGACTATATATTTGTGATTTCTTCAAGAAATTATACATGTGGCATGTTGTATTCTAATAGTAATCTTATACCAATTTATTGGATATGATCCCCTACTCACATGCACGTGTATTTCTTCAATGTAAAACAATATCTAAGAATAAAAGTTATATTTGTAATTCTTACTAAGTAGGTCATACCTACAATGTTTACATATATGTTTTGGTTATTTTTTCAACATGACTTAAAAATGTGTTGATCATGACTACTTTACTAGCCTAATGCTACGACTAAACAACTCTCTAATTTTAATAATTCTTTTTAGACTAAGCAACTTGGCTCGTTATCGTAAGCATGATCTAAAACAGTTTCCTAAGACATTATACACTTGTCAAAAGTATTTTATCCTCTAAAAACTTGGTGTTGTTTAGTGTAACAAGCATACTTGTCTAGGGCGATGTTTGCCTATGGTCGTATGTCTAAATATCCCCGATTTATTTTATCTATATGTCTTAATTATGTTTAGTTTAGCTAGCTGTTTTCCTTTTTATGTAATAAATCTACAATGTGACTTTTTGGCTTTTTCATATGCAAGCCTATCAGAGCTCAAAAGTCCAAAATGTACTATAGGGGAGATATAGTGGTTGAATCCCTGCCTGAGTCGTGTCACACTCTTCTCAGTCTAAGCTTTTTGTTGCAATTGACAGTCTTCAATGCTTGTTCTAACAATGATTTCAATGAATTTATTTCTCTCTCATGTTTTCTAAAACGTTTTCTCAAGAACATGATGAGAGGTTGAGTCGTATCGTGAGCTTGTATGTGATTTTTCAGATTTTAACCTAACTGGGTCGAACAAGTGCCGCACAATCGCTCTTCTCGAGTTTGAAAGGTTGTAACTGTGACAATTAGAATCGCATAGTTTAGTTTCTTTTCTCAGTCTTTCCGCTTAGTTTGGATTGGAATGCTCTTCATTTTACCACTACATGAGACGATAAAGTCCTATTAAGAAAAAGGTTAATTACAACTTTCCAACCAAAATCATCCTATATCAAATCCACATAACCATATAGCTTTTTAGTTTTCCAAATTATATTCAAATTCCATTGCAATAGTTCTCTTGGCAACACAAACAAAGCAAAAGACGTTTTTATACTAAATTAAAAGAAAATTAAATATAAAATAAATAATATAATGTTTTAGAAACTAAAAGGTTTCCTATATATAAATTGGTAATTGGTGTTGAAATTTGGATGACAGGGACAATGCTTAATATTATAGAAAGCTCAAGTCCAATCCATTGATAGGGTTTAATATATATATATTCTTTGCTTTTAATTATTTCTTTTATTTTTGTAGTTTTCTTGTGCATGAGAAACCCTAGCTGTTTGATATATTTATTCAACTGCTTTTGACAAAAGCCCTAGCTAGGGTTTGTCTTTCCATTTGTTTGTTTCCTTCCTACTCACATGAATTTATAAACATCTCATCATTGTCAAATAGAATTTTGTAGATCTATATAGTTTTTAGTATGGCCAATTATACTGAGCGAGAGAGAGAGTAGAAGTCGAATGACAGGTGTTTTATATAGCTTCAAACAAAGTACTTTTTTGAGATAATAATATAAATACTTATATGTCGTTTATATATATGTATATATACAGTTTTTGCTCTCTTTTTGTACATTGATATTGATAATGTTAAAGAATTAGTGAAAGATAATTTGTTGTAGCTGACCTAGAAAATGACACTACCCTAAAAGGAAACAGATAAGAAAATTAATTTAGCCGGCCGGCCAAATTGATTTAAATTATGTGTAGAAAGAAGTTCTTGATCTTATTCACCCGTCAACATTTAAAGCAGATTATTATTATGCATAGCAGATATTGATTTCTATCATTCAAACAAAAACAAAATTGATTTGTTTGGATATGACTTTAATGTTTAAATTACTTTGATGGTTATAGGGTAACTATTTGTTTTTTATAATTAAGTTGTTTAAGGAAATGGTTCAAAATGGCAAAATCAATTGTAGTGGCAATATTTGTTCTTTACTGGTTTTTGTTTTTTATCAGGAAATGTAAATAGTTTGTTTTTTCCCCCTATTATTCTAAGAAAACCCCTTTAAGTTTATAATAATATCTAAATCACTACTACAAAAATAAACTCATTTTCATGTTTTTTAACAATTAAGAATTACTTTTTACAGTTTTAAAACAATCATTAAAGCTAGCGTCGAGAAAGTCCAAGTTCATGACAGTTAATAAACGTTGACATTTTATAGATGTCAAGCATACAAATGTTCGTGACATGTAAAAACCGTCAAGTATGTTGATGTTTACGACATTTTAAAAATGTCAAGAATGTACTTATTTATGGCACTTAAAAAATGTCAAGAATATACTTGTCTATGAAATTTAAAAAACGTTAAGAATATACTTGTTTGTGACATTTAAAAAATGTTGAACCTGTTTCAAATTATTTTTTAAATTGTAATTTAGTTATATTTTTGTTTTCGTATTGCCCCTATATTAATTCATGTAGTAGATGGATAGCATACAATAGCAGCGGAAAAACGGATCAATTTTACTCTATATGCAACTAAACTATTTAGTGATAAACATGCTTGAAAAATCCTAATTAAAACAAATTAGGGTTAAAAGAAAATAAACCTTTGATGCTTTTCGAAGTTCTCGATATCTCCTCACGAACTCAAACCAGGACAACCACTAAAGTTGACCAGGTAATCTCCGAACTTAGAACCGGATTGTGAGACCCGATTAGGTGAAGGAACTAAGGGAGATATATGGAAATTGGAAGGTAGAAGTTTGGTTGAGATTTTGGAGAGTAAAATAATTTTGTAATTTCTAAAATTACTAGAAAAAGGAAAGTTTTCTTAACACATCTGAAAACAACCCTATTTATAACATAATTACATGCAAAATTGCATCTAATTAGTTTACCAAATCTCAACACATAATATTCCACTAACAATTAGTGGAACTTACTGGACTAGATGTCTACATCTCATGTAGCCACATATCCCACTAAATGTTAGTGAGATTATCCAATAAAATGTTGATTTCTCCATTAACTAAGTTCAAGGGTAACATGATTATTATTAGTGTGAGTTTTTCTAACATAAAATAATATGTTATTACACAATTCTTTTGTGCTTGTATTTTTTTTTCAAGCATTAAGAAGTGTGACCAAAGATTACAAGAAGAACATTTACCCAAATCATCATTGTGGTGGTGCACAATTAAACAACCATTGCTTTCCGAACTAAAAACCTAAAATTAACATTTTGCTCTCGACTTAATTAGTCAACGTTGAGACTGAGCCTTATAAAATGCCTAATGGGACATGCCCAATGCATGTCCTTGCCTAAGGAACCATCTTAAACGAAAAAAATATAGCTAAAAGAAGGTGCTCGATCAAGGCTAAGGTTGATATGCTAACCCTAGTAAAATACCAAACGTGGCCAAGCTCCTCACACATCTCGACCTTGTGAGTCAAAGGGCAATCCTAATATATGTAGCTCCAAAACCTTGACGAAAAGGACTTAACACCAATAATACTTCTAAATACATCATGGTAGCTGCAAGAGAAGTAAGTCCATTTTAATACTAGAGTTACACTTTTTAACTTAAGCATCGGAGCTAGCGCTTGTGTGGCAAGCATGCACAACAACAGTGTGTGGAAAATCTTTTAATCTAGCAGGATGTTACGCTATTTTTTCAACTACAAATATATTGTTGTTGTCACATAAGTTACGCTTCTATTTAAAACTTGACTTCAACAAAAGTTAATGAACATTCGCTAATATTACATTTTATCTATACATTTCATAAACTTGAGCATGAAATTATTTTTTCACACTATTCTATTATTTATCTTTGTTAGAATCCCTAGCTTCTAGTTGAAATTGACTCTACTCTTCCATAGTTTTCTCACTAATTTATTATTGAAGTCAATCAAGTTCTCTCTTTAACTCCTTTAATTTTCATTATTGTTAAAGGATGGTTTAATTAAAATATTTATAAAATATAGTAATTTTTTTAGATTTTATCGTCAGTGATATCCTTTTATTATTGGCTGTCAATGTCACTAACAGAAAGATATCACTAGTTATCAAATATCTGTTATTGATAAAATATGAAATTTTGCTATAGCTTATAAATATTTTGTCAAATTTGCTATTTACCACGATTCCTCCTCTCAAGACAATAACTTTAGAAAATGTACCTTTTTAAGTCATCAAATTTTAAAGAATATTTGCATTTGTTCTGTAATAATTTAAAATTTTTTCTTTTTATTTCTCTAGTTGTTAAGAATTGGTTAGTAGATGATTGATGTATTTTTTTAATATTATTTTAAATAAATAATCAACATTAAATTTAAAAAAAATGATATCTTCTATTTACTATTATTTTTCAATTTAAACGGTCATGGTAACGGTAATGATATAAAATAAATACTCCAGAGATCTTTCAAGTATAGTTTTGAAACTCGGTGATTAAAAATGTACATATATTTAAAAATTTTAGAGACTAAACACACTCATTCTTAAAAATGAAAACGTACAAATGTAACTTTTCTTAAATTTTGAAGTTTTAATAATCAGATGCATATGACTAATTATAATGAATAACAATTTTAGAAATAATAATTAATTATATAGCAAAGTTTATAAGTAATAACTTCTATTAGTAATAGACTTTTATGATCTATACATGACAGAGACAGTAATATTTTATATATATTTGCAGATATCTCGATATTCTTCAAAATATTGGGATTAATAAAATATTTTTCATACTAATTTTTTAAAATGCCAAATGTTGTTATTTTTATTGGAATAATTTTGAAACTTGATAAAGTATATTTATATGATTATTTTGTCAAATTTTAGTTTTTTAGGAGAATTTTTAAAAATAGTAGATTTTACAAAATATTTACAACCTATAGCAAATTCTACCATTGATATGTTATAATGATAGAAGACTATACATAATAGAATTCAAAATTTTGCTATAACTTATAAATATTTTAATTTATTTAGATATTTTTTAAAATGTCCCTTTCTTTTATATATTTATTGACATTAATATTCACTTAGATTGAAAACAAAATAAACACATTGAAAAAAGAACTATTTTTAAAATAGCAAAATAAATTAAAATATTTACAAACTATAACAAAAAATTTAGATTTTATCAATCATTGTTGGCGAAAAATAATTAAAATATTAGAAATAAAATTATTTAAGAGAAAAAGAAAAGATCAAACAAAATTTTTTTAAAAAAATGTGTGTTTTGTGATGAATTTAAATATTAGTGGAAGAAAGACGAATGAGAATCTATACCAAAATGGAAAAAGGCAAAGGCCTAAAAGACAAGAATCTTTGGCCACATGCACTAATAATGCATCTTAAAAGTTGATGGTTGGCTTCAAACTCTTATCTCTTTTTGTCACCAAATTTTAAATTTGTTTTTGTTTATACAAATTATAGTAATGTCGACATTTTTTTTTTTTTATATGCTTTTGATCTTAACTACTTCTCAATCACAACTACAAACACACTTCTTTCAAATCCATATTCTATTTAGTATTTGCCTTTGTTTGCTTCTTCCATTCACAACTTATTATTAGCTGTTCACTTTCTTGTATATATATACATATCTTTTCATTTATGCCTCTTCCCTTCTTGAAAAGGCAATCTTAAACACTATTCATTTAGCTTTGTTATCCTCAAATTACACTTTATTTTTCTTTTTAATCATTTGACTTTACAATATTTTCACGTTGGTTTCTCTGCCATAACCATTAAAAGAAAGAAAGAGAGTGTTGATGCTATTATATATGGAGTAGGCATATTGAATCTTTGACCGATGGTAAATGGAGTGAAATAGAGTAAATAGATTATAATAGGTGAAGTTGAAGTCTTAATCTCGAAAAGAATAACATTTTAATTTGTTATATCATTGTAAATGAACTTACATCTTGACAAAAGAAAAAATAAACATCAAATATAGGTTAGAAGATGGAAGCAATATATAAATTCTGCTGGTAAAATAGTTTAATTCACAACTTAGAACTCATGATTTTATTAACATAACAAAACCCCATTGCAAGTTTCTTCAATTCAAACTTTTCAAAAGTTTGTATATATATTCAATTCAACAATACACTTTGTAATCTTTACCCCTTTTTGTTTTCTTTGTTTGGATTTATCTTCACAATAAAAAAGCTTCCCCCCAATGAGTGTTATGTACTGTGGTAAAATGATGATGAAGAAAAGGATGCCTTTTCATGGCCTAACTTATCTTGGATGGGAATTGAGCATTTCGGATATTGTCGACTGCAGGCACTGTCGTCGGGATCGGAGGATTGTCGATATAGCCCAATACGTTACTGTTATTAGGAGTTGGTTTGTTGAATAACCCATCAGTTGTAGTTGTTCTGAAGAAGCATTTGTTAGTTTCTTGTTGTTGATCAAACATCATCTTGAGTTGTTTCCCTTGTTCTTCAATTTGCAACTGCAGCTTCCTTTGTATCTGTAACAACAACAAGAAAAATAAAACCCAATTATTTTAATTCTTGCTTTCATATATAAAAATAATTTTGATCATTCTCATTTTGGTTCCTACCCATACAAAAATCTTTCTCATAATTCTTGAACTTTAGGAAATATAATAAATGTTTTGAGTGTCTTTTTTTCTTTCTTTCTTTTTTTCAATATTTCAATTCTTTTTATATAATTTGAGTCTGATTCATAAAGATGAACCCAATATGATCTTTGGAATATATTGTAATTGTTTGTTTCCATTTAAGTACAATAATATTCTAATTTTGATGATACATATTATACACACCCTGTGTATGTATATATGATTTTCTTTTTCTTTTTACAACACCTGGGATAGAGAATTAAACCTCAAATCTGAAGATAAAAAATACTCATATTAAAAGTAAATGCATCAAATTAATTAATAATTTATTAGAACTAAATTAAAAACCAATCTCTTAAAATTATTTATGAATAATTTAATAAACATTTCTTGGTTGGAGTAACAAATTAGTTATTATACTTTGATAGATAAGAATAACAATGTGGGGTTCCTGTATTTTCAAATTTGTTAAAATTTAGTTTATTAAACTTTAATAAATAACAATTTGAGTGTTTATCGTGAAAAATCTCTTCCAAATTAGAAATACATTAAAGCTTAGTAATATTTTTCACGAATAAAAAGTAAATAGTTACAAATGGTAGAATATAACATTTTTACTTGTTAGTTTATTACAGTCACCTCATTAACATTCAAGGCCAAAAATGTTATTTAAACTATTCGAAAACATTTTTATTTAAGTTGTGTGGGTTGTTAAAAATATTTGATTTATATATTACAATATCAAAGTAATATATATATAAATATATATATATACACACACTAGTTATTACCTCTAATTGATCATGTAGACGCCTCTGAACATCTAACTGCAGTTGCAAGGCATCTTTAATTTGCATGGCACTGTCATACATCATTGTTCAATTGCATTAGAATTTGAACTTGTTTTTTTATATTAGTAAGTTAGGTTCCATAATCATTTGATTTTTCTTTTTGTGACTAATTGAATTGATTGTTTTAGTTTTTGAAAATCAACCACAACTAGCTATCAATAATAGAAATAAGTTATACTTGATCATTAAGACCGTTCTCAAACTATTCAAAGGGTTCATAGGTTTTACTGCATTTCGTAAACAGAAAATAAGTAGTAAAGAGTTTCAATTTTTTTGTCTTTTGATGTATTTGAAAATTGGGTATTCAAAACTACAAAAACGTAAGGAATATAAAAGGAAAAATGGAGAAGAAACTCACGTTTTGGCATCGAGTTCTGTAACTTCATTCATGCAGTTCCTTCTATCACACCTCCCTGCATTACAAACACACTGTTGCTGAAGACATCTTCATTCATAAGTAAATTTCCTTATTTCGTTTTTTTTTTATTTATTTTTTTATAATTCATCAAAAACTATCTGGATCGGACACGTATTCCAACAACAAAAAATGTGAGTTGAAGTTGTAGGAAATAATCCTTGATCCATAAGTCCCATATATATTCAAAGCTTGAAGCAAACAAAACAGAGTAATGAAAATTGAAATTAAAATGCTTTTTTCAGTATGGAAATCTCTACTTTCTGCAGATTCTGGCATGTATTTTGCTATCCGATATTTCTACAAAAACACAAAAACACAAACACAAAAATCAATACTTATGGGACAAAAGAAAAAAACAAAAAAGATTCAAATTTATACATTTGTTTCTTCTTTTTATGTACCTGCAAATGACTCTTCACATGGAATATGGTCAATCCTTCAGAATCCATCAACTTCAATATTGCTTTAGGCGTTGCTTCTGTCACATTTACAACATATCACCTCAACAAATTCAAGAAACCAAAACCCCATCAATCAGATTTCATCTAAAACTTACTCTCTGCACCACCAAGACGATTAACACAATCAACAAATTTCTCATGGAGATCTTGTGTCCATCTGATTCTCGTTTTGGTTGTGAATCCATTCCCACTGAAGGAAGATGAAGAACTTCCTGGCCCAATAGAACCACCCAAGCAAGAGAATCTTGGAGAAGTCGAACAAAAACTTGGCTGTGCAATTGAATTATAACAACCCTGAATTTGGAATCAAATATTCTTAAATAATGTTGAAAAAAGAAAGAAAAGGATATTATATGATAAATGGAGCATACAAATTACGTACTATTTGGTCTTTGAAAGGAACTGAATAATGCTTCTTGATTGTATCGGAACTTCCATCAAACACCTTGTGTTCAACGAAACTACCCTTCGGTAACCCATTGAAGCTTCTCTTACAGAGTTGAGATTTCACAACCGATTGCAAGGTGTTACTGAATTCAGAGTCTACACCACTTTGCTCCGCCGAATCAAGAGAGAAATTCTCGGCGGAGGACTGAAAAATCGTCGAAAGCGAATTGAAAGACGAAGAACCAGACTGGAATTGAATCGGAGGAATCCCCATACATTGCTCCGTTGCGAAAAAAGCGGAAGCGGGTGATTCGAAGAGATTGATGATAGTGGAACTGGGTTTAGACGGACATGAATTTAGGTGTTGTGATGATTCAACTTCATCCATGGCGGATAGATGAGCACAAGCTCCCATCCTCCTGGGCTGCTCTGCCCTGAAATTTTGAGAGTAATAATCAGTAATCAGTCCATGATTTTGTTGAATTTCTTGCTTGGAATCAATTCCGTAAGCGTTCATTTACAGAATTTGGAAAGAAACAACCCCAAAATCTCCGTTTTTGTGAGGATGAAGAGAGAGTATGTAATTGAGAGAGAGGAAAAAAGGGGAGAAAGAGAGAGAGAGCATAAATACGATCAACGCATAGCATAGAATTCCTTTTGTGATTATTCTTTGGAAGACTTGATGCGAAAGATAAGATGAATAACAGGGAATTGGAAGACAGATTATTCGAAGTGAAGAATTAAGAATCGATAGAAAGGAGGAAAAACAGAAAATGAAGAACAAATTGAAATGAATCTACGTTTAAATACGAAACACATTTTGTTCTTCTTTTTGTTTGCGTTGCATTGTCATGAAAAGTTGAATGGGTTGGGCTTTATAAATTATTTGTTTGTTTGTTTTTGTAAAACATATATGCTTAGGATTACATTGAAAAACGTTTATGTATATTTATCCATAATTTCAATTAGGGCCTTCTTTTAATAATAATAATAATAAATGTTTACCCAATTAAGTAATTTTCAAACCTTCTTTTTCATTTAATATAATTTCTTTTTCGTCCCTTCATCTTTATCTTTATCTTTTATTTCTTTACCTTTAAATATTATTTTTCTCCATCAACTTTTACAAATCTATATTTTAGTTTTTTATCTTTTTAAATAAACTTATTTTGATAATTGTCCCTTAACTTTTTAATGTAGATGGCTAAATTGTTAAATTAGATCATTACTCTTCAATTTTATTAAAGAACTCGCAAAGTCAGGTTTTCTTGGTTCATGGTAGCTAGATGCACTTATTCATCATTTTCTTTTCACATCCTTCCAATTTTCTCTTCTTAATTCTTTTTTTTTTTCTAGAGAAAGGGGTTTGTAATTCATGATGGAGTCGTACTTTTTTTTTATTGTTATGTTTATTTTTTTTATATATCTTTTCTTAAGTTTATGGATGTATCAAAAACATAAACAACTGAGTCATAATATCACGAGACATAGTCATTGTAAACTACCCATGATAAGAAGCGAGAAGAATTGAAAACTCTCAAACCTCCTTTTAAATTTAGTGCACCAAGACATTCTTACTATGACGAACACGAGACAAAGAGACACCCTTAGCTCACCACTTTAATAGCTTGTAGAAATGCAAGTATTGTAGCCTTTTAAGTAGAATAATGAAGTAAAATCGCAATATAAAAAAAAATAACTCGTAGAAAAACATATGAAAATAAGAACAACACAGTCTGCAAGTAATGAAAGACTTTGTTTTTCGTGATTTTTAATTTATTAATGTAAGTTTTTAGTACAAAGAAGCAAAAAACGAAATGAAGGTACCGGCTTAGGCGACCATTCTTTGTGTCAACCAACTAGGCAATCTACGAAATGTCAGGCGATATGAATCGCTAGAAAACAAATGAGTTGGTGTGATTGTTAGCAAAAAGGACGAAGTGACATGTTCGACGCCACATGACAATGTTCAGAAGTTATAGGGATTAATGGCATATCAAAGCCATATGCAATCCCATCACAAAAAAACACTTATAAATACACTGACATCTTATTCTATTATCGAGTGGCGCAAAGATTAGTTAGTGGGTAGGAGTCAGAGAAGAAGTATGGAATAGAGTGGCTGAAGGATTTAGAAGCCAAAGAATGTGTAGGAATAGTAGAAACAAAGCAGATAGAAAAGTGGATAAGAAAGCTAGAAAAGTGTTTCAAAGTAATGCAGTGCCTCGAGGAGAGAAACGTTGACTTAGTAGTTTTCTTACTTTAAGATGGAGTAGAAGACTGGTGGCTGATGTTAGAAGAAAGTAGACGAGGCGAGGTAAATTGGGAGGAGTTCAAGGCAATATTCAATGAGAAATATTTCTTAAAGGCTTACAAAGATGAGAGGTAAGATGAATGTGTGCACATCGAGCAAGGCGAGCTCCTGATTGCAGAATATGAGAAGAAGTTTATGGAGTTTTCCAAGTACTCGTTGGTGATGATGGCTATGAAGAAAGACAAATGTAGGCGTTTTGAGTTTGGTTTAAGGAATGAGATAGAAATACCAATCACATCTTTTGTTACATAGTGTAGTTACTCTAAGTTAGTTGAGGCAGCGTTGTGTGTTGAGAAGAGGTTGACAAAAGAGTAAAAGTTGATGACATCCACATTTAACGAATAAGAGAAAAGGAAGAGTGTGGATTGGTGATAACACATATAAACATCCATTATTATACCCTCTTTTATTAGAATAATGAGGTCAAAATGCATAAGAAAATGATCAAAGCGTGTAACTCACGTAATAAATTCATAAATATTTAGAAATACAACTTACATAAGCAACATGCCTGTTTTACGTGATTAACATGTCTAAACGCAAGATAAGTGACAAAAGAAGAAAGGATAAAATCACATATAACATCTCGCGCATAGGCTACACGATGGAAACTCGCTTGGCAGTTAACAACCCAAGCGAGAAAACATGTCATCACGCGAGGAAAGTTCACTAGAAGACAAGAATGGTGATTGGAATGATCTGACTTCACAGTGCCAGAGTTAGTTGTGACACGCTCAAAGAAATAGAAGTTTCTTGTCGAAAAGCAGCCTATACAAGCATTTCATCTTTACCAAGAAGAGGAGAGTGCCCGAATGGGTGCAAGGTCTAAATAGGCTAGTTAGAGAACTGAGAGCTCAAGCAAGAGAAGATTTCTTTCCCCGTTTTCCCCTAACTTGTAGTATTTCTCCACTCTTTTTTCTCTCCAATTTTGCACTTCATTGTAATATATGTTGTCATATTGTATAGCGGTTGAAGGCCTATATTTGTCAACAATGTAAAGAAATAATAAAAATGAAAAGAGAAGAAAAGGAAAATACAAATTAGGGGGAATGAGGGATGACATCTTCTTCACTCAGACCACAAGCTATCACTTTACAAACTAAATGGAGAAGAAAAGAATAGACTTTACAACTAGTGGTAAGGCTAATCCTTATCACCGACTCTCTTGAAATGGTCGGTCAGTACAGACGTCTTGCCTTATGGCCCATATAGGCCTTACACTTTTTCTTGATGGAAATGGAGCTTCATATATAGGCATCTTTTGGTGGAAAATCTATCATTCTGACCAAGTCAGTGACAAACGTTGTTCATTTCGTTAGGTCATATCACTTCATCTACCACTTTTGTTAGCAAACTTCTTCTCGCATGATGATTTGGTCTTTTCGCCTTGTCTCTGTGCGGGTTCCTTTGTGATTCACCAACTCATCCTTTTGTTGATAATCTTGTATTTAGACACTAAAAACGATGTAAATCAGACATGAAGCTCCATGTAAAGTGTACTTCTAAATAATTATGTATTTACAATATAAATCATGCATTTTGACATATTTATTATGCATTTTAGTCTCATTATGCTACCTAAAAGGATATAACAACTTGTATTTCTATAAGTTATTAGTGTGGACTTTTTCGACGATGGCGTCCAGGGTGATGAGAGATGATCTATTTCTTTTTTTATATATATATAATTTCTTCAAAAAAATATATACTTGTTCGAATAGTTGGATTTATTTTCTAATTTCATAAATGACGATTTGATATTTTAATGCATCTATTAATTTTGTGTTTGTTGTGTTTGAAAACTTTATTGAATTTAAATCGAATTGAAACTCAAAAAAGTACCTTAGAATAATTGGAAAAATATATATTAAAATTACCTCCCGACGCATAAAGACATTGAGAATGAGCAACCTTCCCCGACATTGTAAGCATACAGAAAATTTGTTCCCAACGCTGCGTCGGGCGTTCCTTTCTCCCGACTTTGGGATGTGCACCTCGGGCGTTACCTTTTACTAACGTGCTCCATCCGTTGGGATTTCTGGCGTTAGGAGTAAGGAATTTCTGACACATTTTCATTCGTGCGTTGGGAATTCCTCACCCGACTTGCTTCTCGATAGCGCTGTATACGTTGAGAGAGCCTTTTCTAACACATTTGGGTATATATGCTGACACTTTTAGGCGTTGGGAGACCCCCTATTTCTTGTAGTGATGGGAAAGGTTATTAGGTGCTACAATGGGTTGTATTTGATGAACTTGAGTGAAAAATCATCTTTCCTTATTGTTTTCCTCAATGTAGTCGTACCGACCAATGTTTGGAGTAATCGTTTAGGCCATCCTTTCCCTTAAACTCTCCATTTTAAAAGATACACACTGTACTCTAGTGATTCTCATTTTTTCCCTTGTGAAATTTGTGATCTTGCCAAACAAATTTTCATTCAAATAATAAAGCCTCTTTGAATGTTTTTAATCTTGTTCAATGTGATACTTGAGGTCCTTCAAATTACTTAGTTATGCTGGTTATAAATACTTTTTAACTGTAGTTGATGATTGTTCTCGATTCAGTTGGATCTTTGATGCACCATAAATACTGTGCTTTAGCCATTACTCCAACTTTTTTAATTTCCAACCTTTTTCTAAAACCATAACAGTTGCTTTCCATCTAACAATCTTATGAATTAACACAGAATTTCCATGAAAATCATTAACCAAGTATCTCCATATTTCATACCACTTTTAGATCATTTGGTTGCTTATTTGATGTCTCTACACTGACAATGAACAAAGTTTGATCCTCGAGTCTTTCACAAGAAATACCGTTGATATGATATAACTGATCAGAAAGTTGTTACCTCAAGAGAAGTAGTATTTCATTAGAGTTATTTTTCTTTTCATCATGATATACTGATAAAGACAATGGTTCTAATCCAAATGATAATATTTGTTGATCTCTTCACTGTTTCTGCAATAGCCTCCCCTAAGGTCTTTAATTGAAGTAGAGTACTCCACACCATCTTAAAGATTATCACTACCATCTCTTTTGGCAAAGGAACCTCCAAGAAAACCACCCCTTGGACATAGAGATCTTAATTGAGAACTAAGTTTGTTCTCCTACGTTTCCACACCTTTTGATCCTTATTTCGGAAACCAACAAGTTTCCACATGAAAACAAACCGTGGATGTAGGAACAAACACTGGACCATTA
Organism: Cucumis sativus; assembly: GCF_000004075.3. NCBI lineage: Eukaryota > Viridiplantae > Streptophyta > Magnoliopsida > Cucurbitales > Cucurbitaceae > Cucumis > Cucumis sativus. The sequence continues at coordinate 20,599,936 of NC_026658.2, forward strand.
TTCCTCTGCCATCAAGATACAAATGTGTTTATAAGATAAAATATAAATGAAATGGTGTCTGCTGACCGAGAGAAAGCAAGGCATGGTTGTTAAAGGATATCACATAAATAAGAAATTGATTTTGTTGACACATTCTCACGAAATCCCCAATTAAGAGACATATTCGCAAATAATTTTTCTTCTGCACTCAGGAAAGGCTTTATGGGGATCAGATGGGTTGGATAGCACCAGAGAGGTACAACAAATATTGTTAGTTTGTTCTGATTGGGTTACATGTATAACCGTTAGATTCAAATTCTTTTCATTGTAAATAATATTGAGGTCCAAATTGTTGATGAAAATTTGAGAAGTTTATTTTACGTCATCATATATGATTGTTGCACATTAGTCATAGGCAAAGATTAATAGGTACAAATTTTATTCATCATCACACTTTGACAAAGCAGCCTCCACAAGGGAGGGTACACAACATAAAAAACCTAACAACGAAATTAAAACCATACAAAATGCAAACAACCAAATACACAGCACATCGGACTTCAACAATAAAACAGCAAAGTCCATCGTCTATAACATAAAAGAGTAAAAACATCTCCACATTAAGTATAGCTTCCCCCGGTCCGGGTGCCGGTCCCGTACCCAGTTCCACCACCAGCAAGAGGGTTGTGGGCTGTTGTGGTCCTTCCAGTGCCCGTCTCGGTGCCGATCGGGTGCGCCCCAACCACACCCTCTGTCACAAGGCCAGTTGGTTGGCCGGTGCCGTGGCCAGGCAAAGCCGACGTCTGTTGGGTCCCAGTGGTGTAGCCATGGGCTCCAGTGGTGGAGTATGTGGCGGTTGAGTGGGTTGTTGGGTGCGTTCCATGTGTGGCGGTTGAGTGGGTTGTTGGGTGCGTTCCATGTGTGGCTGCCGCTGCGCCCGTAGCAGCCTGTCTGACGGCGGCGTTGTGCTGACGCGCCTCCTGTTTGTTGAGCTCTGCCTCGTGGATCTTTGCTTCTTTCTTCTCTTCGGCAATTTCTTTTGCCAACGGATCACGGGCCGTTACTTTCTCCATCTATCCAACCAAATCAAAAACCAATTCAAATAATTAAACACTTTCAATAACAAAAAAAGCCCAAAATCTTTGAACTTCAGTTGATAAAGATGAGTGCCAATTTTGTTGCAACTTTTCAAATTTACTCTTTATGACATGAAAGAGTTAGGAGTGAGGAGGAAAATAAAAGAAAAACCTTCTCTTGAACAGTAGCTTTAGTCTTGTCCATGCCAGCCTTAGCGGAGGCTGCAACATTAGCAGCCGATTCCTTCATAGATTCCACTGCCTTCTTTCCTGACTGCATTTCTATTATTTCTTCAATTCTATGAAATGATACTGATATGATTTGATTTTATGAAGACATAAGCACCTCAATCCTATCTTATATATACTTTCTGTAATATCAATACCACAACTGCACCTCGAACTTTTCTTTTAAACGTGGCACTTAATTATCCCGTTTGGGTTTATTCTTTTGACACATGTTGCTGCTACGCGTCTCCATGCAATGCGGCAGTTTTATCAACTCTTTTAATACACCCAGACCACCTGTTTCTTCCTACCCTTTCTAATTTTAAGTTTTTTTAACATTTTTTTGTTTCCTCGCCAATATCTACTCAAACACTCATGTCGGTTTAGATGCATGAAGGAGTTCTCAACTTCTTCACGTATCTTAGTTTGCTGCCAATTTATCTATATACACTCATTACATTCTGCTTAAATAATATATCTGTTTTGCTAACCATCTCCTCTTTTACTTTGTATTCAATTTAGTTGTGGTATATGTGACTTTCTTTGTTTCTTTTATTTTCTACCCTATAAATAAACTTTGGATTGAAGGACCAGAAAACAATAACATACAAACCAGTAAACTCTAGTAGGATCTAATATTACTCTATAGAAAACAATAACATACAAACCAGTAAACTCTAGTAGGATCTAATATTACTCTATAGGATCCAGATGGAACTTTAATTTTTTGTTTCTCTTCACCCATTAATTTTTTGTGTTTTTCATATGGATGCATTCTTTCCACTAATCTCACGACATAACTATCGATCCTACTAAATGAAACTTGTATAAAATTAACCGATGAGATTGAACTCACGACCTATTTATAATTTATCACTACTACAAAAACAATCTTACTTTACGTCTGCACTTTTGTTATACTAAAAACTGTCAAGTAAAATGATAAAACGTCAAAAGTAACAAAATTGAAAAAATATTGCATAATTTTTTTAAACAAAATTCAATACTTGACACGTTAAAAATGTCAAATCTAGTTTAATGTTCTTAACATTTTATAAATGTAAAAAAAAAGATTTCCCCTTTGTCTAAACAAAATTATCTTTACGTTTTTACTTTTTCCTTTTCTTTACTTTTAGTTTCCTCTTTTCCTCTTAAATTAAATTTTCAAATTGATTTTATTTTCATCTTTTCTTCTTCGTCTCTCCGACACAGTACACTAGACCTTCTCCTCTTCGACTTCGTCTTCGTCTTTTGTCTTCTCCCTAAATAAATTAATAAAATCTTTGACTTATTTTATATCATTTTAAGAAAAAAAAGAAAAAAAATCTTTTAATATTCATTTAATTTATTAATTAATTTTTCACAAAATCTCAAGATATCACATTTAATTTTATTTATTTATTTTAAAAAAATGAAATTTACTTTATTAATATAATACCAAAATTTGATTTTTAATCTTATTTTCTTTTTCTAATTTATGGTACACCACATGTCTATAAATAAGAAATCTTGTCATTTGAAAAACGAAGGAGAGTTCTTTAAACAAAGAATTTAGAAAATCTGTGTGAATTGGAAGAAAAGTTTATGCAAAAGGTAGGTTTTTTATTATTTCATTTCATTACGTTAGTATCTTTACATTTTTTGTTTTTCTTTGGTAAATCAAATCTCACGTTACAATAAACTTGGTTAGAATTTGCATATGGTAGAGATTTACTCTTCCAAGTATCCGCACCTCATCCACGAGTAATTTTTATTTGAGATTTGAGATTTTTTTCTTTTTTTTAAAGATAGAGAGAGAAAATTAAATGTATAAGATTTTTTCCCTTTGCTTTCTCGTACTTATATTGTTATTTTTTAAAAAAAGTCTTAGTCTTCTTCTCCCTAAAAAATAGAAAAAGAAGAAGACATAAGTTTTATTTTTCTTAAATATTATCTTTATTTTCTTCTCTCTAAAAAAATATATAAAAAGATTATGTACTTATATTTAAGTTTGTTTTTTAATTCGTATTATTAATATACCTATTATTTGTTATTAATATATTTTTTTATATTACTGGTTTTTTAACTTCTCATTATATTTTACTGTTTTTTTTCCTTCTCTTTTTAACTTTATTTTTATTATTATTGCTATTGCTTTTTTATATATACTTAAAACTTATTATTATTAATTTATTTGTACCATTATTTTCTTTAATTATTATTATTATGATGGATGACAGCCAGGCAACCGCCACACCTCTGCTCTTAAATAAAAAATTTATTTTTTTATTTTCCTTTTATTCCTTCTTTCTTTCCTTTCTTTCTTCTTTCTTTTTTTTTTTTGGTTGTTTATGGTTTTTATTTCTTTTCTTATTTATTTTAACTTATTTTTTCTTGCGCACAATAATTATTATAATGTAATATTAAATTTATAAATATTTTTTTTACGCTTTGCAATATTACCACGGTATTTTATATCAGTTAATTGTTTTTTTTCTTACATTATATTTATTTTTACATTTTATCCTTCTAAAAAAGTCCAACGATGGAATTAAAAATATATGGGAGTCTGTTATTTCTAAATTATTGAGGCGAGAGAATTGTTTCAGTCCAAGGTTTGAAAAAATAAAATCTTATCTTACTTGCTTAATTCGTTGTGTAATATATTTGATTCCATTGCGCATTATTTCCTATTGACCTAATTTTGAAGCATTTCTTAAATTTCATTTTTTAGTCGTTTAGAAATTTTAACTTTAAAACTATCATTTTTATTTTTTTAAAATATAAATCTATACTTAATAGGTCTTCATAATCAACTTTTTTAATAACACACTTCTATTTCACAAAAAAAATCCTATGATGGAATCTAAAAATTTTGAGAGTCCGATTTCCTAGAATTCTTATGGTGAGAGATCAATATCTTTGGGAGTCCGAGGTTTGATCCCAAGAAAAAATGGATTGAATCAATATCTTAAAAAAACCTTTATTTGAAGAATAGTCCATGATAAACTTTGAGAAATTCTAACAAAGTTTCTTTCAACGTATAGACTAATTAAGGGAATATTATTCCACTTATTTTATGAGCCAGTTTTAAATGAGTGTTGTGGGGTGCTAATATCTTCTTCACACACAAATGACTCTCGAACTCAACTCTATTTTTCGTAGATCATGTTTTAAAAATTGTTTACTTTATTTCGGTATCCAATCACATCGTAAAAAAGATTCGTGCAGACTCCTATTTTTTTTTAAAAAAATAACCAACTGATCTTTTGAGGATGTCGACCTCTCCGCGTTGTCTTGGACACGTGGTGACAACCACTAAATCATTATCGAAAAAATTTGACAAAATCAACATAATTAAGCCAATACCTTATCTTCAACAATTCGAACAAGGTTTGAATTGTTGCATCCGTACTAAATAAAGAGTCAACCGATACACAGAAAGATCTAAAAATGAGAAAAGTCTACCTTGAATGCATTGTATAAATTCTTAAAACGAAGATGAACATGAAACATATACATCAACCATGCGGTAGTCAATATATTGGAAAGATTTAATCCATCTACCATCAAACATAGTCTCCACACGTTGATAGTCTCCACACGTTGTAGTGCCATGACACATAAAGCTAAATGATAACAATAAAATAAAAGCAACACAACCGTAAAAGAAAGTCGTAGGCAAACCCAAAAATATCCTACCAAAGGAAAATAAAATTGAATAGTAATGTAATTAAAAAAACAATGTCCCATAAAAAGCCATTTAATATAATTGGTACAATAAAATAAAATTTCGAGATAAGAATCACCCAATTATCACCATATTTATGGGATATTAACATTTGAATCAAAATTTTAGATTCAGATGCTGATGGTGCTTCCTCAACAGAAGGGGAAACTGGCACACCATATGTAGATGGTTGATTGTGGTTTTGATTGTCACTTCCTTAATTTCCCCACCAAAAATTTGGGTGATCTTGCCAACCAGGATTATAACAATTGTTGTGGGGATCATATTTCCTTTGAAAACCTCCTACGACAGTCACTTCAGGAATCACTCATTGCTGTACTTGAGGGCATGACCGATCATTGAACATACTCCACTAACCATGCTTTGTTGAATGTGTCCTCCAGTTGTCATCTGTTTCAAAAGAGTGGTTAAGTAAGATAATTAAGAACGTAGTTCATTTACCTTACTTGAATTTGAAGGGTAAATGTTGGTCGATCGAGTTCCAAAATGTTGAGAGTTTTCAACCACGGTGGAAATGAGTGCCTTGGCCTCAGTTGGAGCACCTTCTACTGCAACATCAATGTTACCTCTCTCACTGGCAAGCAAACCCGAATAGAAGTACATAATGAGAAGTGGATCAAATATCTGATGGTGGGGAAATCTCTCTCGAAGTTCCTTGTATCTGATCCACTTTCTCGCACTTTGAGTATTGCCATAGATCTCCTTCGTATACTACTTGCTCACGAAGATGGGAAGAATTTTTCTAGAACTTCTTATGCAGCTCATTCCACGCTCTAATGGACCCAGGAGATAGATAATATCACCATTATATTCTTTGACTACGCCATTCACAGAGAATGGAAAAGCTTTCTGATCCTGTTTAATTTCTTTTTCATCGCACCATGGGGTCTTATCCCGTCACAAAAGTGTAGATGTGGATCTGATCCAGCTCTCTTAGTAAACAGAGATAACAGATGTATAAGCCCTGATTTCAACTAAAATGGTACATTAATTGATCAGTATTAAGATAGACAATGCATAATGGTTATTATGTCATGTTAGACTTAACGTGTGAGACCCATATCTGAATAGAAGGGTCATTTTGGAGAATAACAAGTTAAGTAATGGGCTTTGAAGAAAGAGTCATTCGAGAAATTGGGCGTTTTGACAACTTGGCATTCAATTAAGGCAACACGAGGTGAAGGAGAAGGCGAGCAAGACTAACACGGGGCAGTTTGAGGTTTAACGTGAGCTAAAGGCAGGTGTTGAGAGCTAGGAGGAGTCTGGAAATTAATTTACTAATTATAGTTAATGGGCCATATGTAAGAGTTTAAGCTAACAATGGTTATGAGAACACTACTAGCATATTAGAAGAAATCTGGCTTTTAATGTCGGTTTAAAATAGATATTAATGACCTTTAGTGTCGGTTTGAACCCGACCTCTATGCTAGCATTATTAAAAGTCTTTCATGTCGTTTCTGGTTTAAATATGACATTAAAGGCCTCATTAATGTTGGTTTAAAACAACATTAAAAGCCTTTAATGTCGTTTCTAAATTGATATTTTTTATGGTGTTATTGAAGATCTTTAGTGTCGGTGGCCTTTGATGTCGTTTTAAAACATCAAAATCTTTTTTGGTCCTTTTTTAAAATTATTGCATTATTGTCCATTTTTTATGATGTTAAAACCAACATTATTTGTCACAAGTTACGACATGAAATGTTCGTCATCAAATGTTATAAAAATATAAAAAAAAAAAATTGTTGCACGCTTGCTAGCTATAGAATGCCTACTACTCCATGGCAAACCAATAATATCTCTATTTCACGTACAATGCACAAGATCCAACATCTAATATACCAACACACTTCCATATAATACTACAACAAATACACATTATCCAACACCTATATATAATCACATATCAATAATTGTGTAGTTCTTTTTAATGATGGAAAAATGGTTTAAACGATCGTCTGTGACCATGTTAAATGGTCGTGTTGACTATATGGTAACTGCGTTAATTAGATCATATCCATGAAATCATGTAGTTCTTTTTCAATGATTGAATAATGACTTAAAATCTAAAGAATCGTGTTGGCATGGTAAATGATCGTGTTGACTATGATAAGTGATTGTTTAGCTCATATCCACATGACCGTGTAGTTCTTTTTAAACAATGAGAAAAGGGCTTCAAATCTAAACGATTGTGTTGACTATGGTAAGTGATCGTTTAGACCATATCAAAAAAATTCTCTATTCCTTTTTAAACGATGAAAAAAATTACTTTAAATTTTAATGATTGTCATGACCATGGTAAATGATCGTGTTGACAATGGTAAATAATCGTTTAGTTCATGTCAAAATGATATTTAAACAATTTCATATTCTCGAATATGAGAAAGATGAAGTAGCTTCAAAGAATCTTGCAAAAATCAGTGAAGATGAAATACAAGATTTAAAAAGATAAATAAATCATTTAAAAATAGAAGAAACAAAATGTGAAAGTGGAGATGAAGAAATTTTGAAAGAGAAAAATGAATAAATCACAAAGAAAAAAAAGAAAGAAAAGTGACGAGTCGTCCGAAATATTCAAGGACAAATATGAAAATTATGAAAATATTATACTGGCTTCATGAGATTTTACTTTTTGTTACATGGACCGTAAATATTTTTATGTTTTGTTACATTTATAAAAATTAACCTTAATTTAATTTAATTTAAATTAAATTAATATCTCGCTTGCATAAAAAAATAAAAAAAAAATATGTTCCACCTATCCTTACCTATCTCCAACTTCTTCTTCTTCATCCTCAAATTAAAGAGAGGAAGATAAAACGTAGAATTTAGGAAGCAAATCTTAGATGGAGAATTGTTAGTGAATTTCTCTCTAAAAATCTTATCAAATAAGATGCAAAATCAAACTTAATCTCTTCTCCAATTATTTAAATTTGGCTCCAAAATCTAAATCTTTGGGGAAGTAAAACCCAGAAATTTAAGATAATTAATTTAAATTTTCCAGAAACCAGGGATGTTATAGGTTTGGTGTGAATTGGATTGTTGAAGACTTGCATTCTCATCTTTGAGATTGTAATGGTGGATTGGAGGCCCCTAGCTGTGTTGATGAAAAGTAACTTTTAGCTAGAAATTAAACAATCGATAAAATACACAACAAAATATTCTAGATGAACAAAGAAGTGACGAAGATAATTAATTTTAATCAACCAACATATATTCATATGGTTTTCTTAAGAAAATTTTATTCACTATATAACCCTCAAACCCTCAAACCCTCATAGTATCGTAAGATAGAATGAGTTAATAATCTTTGAATGTCGTCACAGTTCAACCACATAACTCTTTAAAAGGGTATATTTTTCCCAGTTGAGTTCTGTACATTTTGAGTATTATAGTGCATTTGATTTTCAATCTAAATTGAAATACTTAATAAATAATTAATAGGTTCAAAGTGTTATAATACACATATTTAGCTGTTGTTTATTCACCAATCTGGGTATACCACCATAGATAGCAATACCATTACCAATCATATAAATCCACAACGCTATTAGAACACATATTTATCTTCATATATTGAATCAACCATAATAGTACATAAATTAATGAAGAAAAACAAAAATAAGGTATAAATGATTTTAAGGGTGAAAATCGTAGTATATCATATCGATACACGTAAATAAGAAGAAAACAAGAATTAAAAAGTCATACATAAATGATATTATTCGTGATGAAAAACTGTTAAGCTCGAAAACTAAGAATTTTTAGCATTTCAAATTATTACGTAATGGACTAGGAGAAGACCATCTAATAGGTCCTTTTGGCTTGCAACTTTGAAGGGTTGAATGAGTCTTTGTTGACGTTTGTTCATGCCTTCCTTTAGAAAGTTTAAGAGAGTTAGAGCGACGAGAAGTAGGAGTCGTAGTTGTAGCTAGGTGTCGAGATGATCGTTGAACGAAGGATAATGCATCGTTAGTCAATGTTGTGGGTTCTAAAGGGAGGATGTTTCTTGAAGTTGCCATCAGGGTTGTAGGAGAAGACATGATGAAGAGGAAGAACAGATATATGAAAAGGAAAGGAAAACACCTTGGAGTCATTGAAGATATGATATAGGAATAACAAATCAAATAATTCAAAACAGTAAAGGTAAACAATTCATTGAATTTTGTTGTTGAGGATGAAGGTTTAAATAGGATTTTATTTAGAGAAGAGAGAAAGTGTATTGTACAAATTTGGAAAAAGCAATTGTTGTTTTTTTATTTGCTATATTTGTGCATGCATTTCACAACCTCATTTTTTCTAAGTAAATTCTAAAAATATCAACTTCTCTTCTTCAACCTCATTCTATGTTTGGTTATACGTAAAATTTCCCATATACATTTATAAATTTACTGCTTTTGTGTACGGCTTAAATGTCTTTATCAAATTATTTTAGATTTGATAGGTTAGCTTTAACTTAATTTTCATAAATATAATAACCAATCAAAATATTTACGGTTCCACTAACAAATTGAAAAAGTTTATTATGCTGATCAATTTTTTAAAAATATTTCAGATTTTTCTTTCATTTTCATCGTTTTTTTTCTTTTCCTCTTCTGCGATTTTGTTTCTCTCTATCGTTCTTCTTCTCTTTTTCTGCCATTTTTTTTTTTTTTTTAAAATTGTTATTTGGTTCAAGATTGTGTACCAAATATAAAAGATTTTTTTTTTTCAAACCGTTGGTTGTTCAAGATCGTCTACTAAATATAAAGGATCTTGGAAAAAAAGCGTCGTTCAAATCTAAACGATCGTATAAAAAAATAATGAAATCTAAACAATCTTGTACCAAATAATCATTAAAATACCATTTAGATTTGGGTAGCCAAATTTAAATGATCAAATCTAAACGATAGTGTATCAAATATAAACAATTGTGTACCAAATATAAACGATCATGTACCTAATCTAAACGATTGTATAGATTGAAAATTCTTGAAAAAAAATCGTTAAGATTTGGCTACCCAAATTTAAATGATTAAATCTAAACGATTGTGTACAAAAAAATAATCAAATTTAAACGATCATGTACCAAAAAATATTTTTAAAAAAATTGTTCCAAATCTAAATCACTACAAGAAAACGAAGATTTCGCGACACCGGAAACGGCGTTGCTGGACTTTTCTGTGACGTTCGTGTTAATTTGTTGTTTCACTTTTCCACGATGTCCGTCTCGGACATGACACAGAAAGCCGAACAATTCGTTTTGGTCAAGGTTTTCTGCGACGCATGTCGCCTCCACGTCGCGGTACGTCAAACCCTAATTTCGTATTATAATCTTTCGGCGACACGCTTCTGCAAGAAGTTGCGGAAAGAGAAATAATCATTTGAAATTATAAACCTTTTCGTAACGTCATGTCCTTGTACGTCGTCGAGAGTCGAAACGTCAACGAAACGATTCGACTTTCCGCGATGCAATGCTGACGTACGTCACAGAAGGGCCAACGAATTAATTTCGTTGCTCAATTATTTGCGATGCAATGTCCTCCGACATCGTCGAAGGTCGAAACGTCAACGAAATGATTCGACCTTCCGCGACGCAACGGTGACGCACGTCGTGGAGAGTCAAAAGTATTAATTTCACGATAAATTTAAGTTATGCTTGTTGTATATAATCACAATATCGCTTTCAGTAGACCCCTTTCATTCGACTCCCACTGCGAGGAGAGTACGACGACATTATAGAAACATAGATGTCGACCGATACGTACAACAGAATGGGAGAATTCCCATTTCCATCCCGCCTGAAGGGGACAGACTTGTCTCACCACACATCCCTTGTTTCAGTTGCACGATCGGTGTGCTGACACGAGACACGTTTCCTATTTAGGCCCTAAAGTGGGAAGATGTGCCACCGAAGTGCATCGAGGTCGTCAAGGGCGACCTAATGGTAAGTCTGTAAGTTCGTAAACATTTATGTATATTTCTATTTCCTTATTAAAGCTTTATTGACTTGAAATCTATTTCTTTTGTAGCAATTTTTCGTGTTTGATCATAACGATCCAACACTGAATCGATTTGTTGAGCATCAAATGCTCACTGTGTGGAAGGAATTCAGGTCAAGTAATCATTATCATTTTAAGAAATTTAGTGACCCTGAACAAGCACGAGCAAACCCACCCTTGAGATTGGTCAATTGGTGGAAGATTGACACTTTCTATGTGATCACTACATCACTCGACAGTTTCAGCTAATTATTTATAAACTTTTATGTTACAATATTTCATTTATTTAAAAGTATAACCTTTTGATCATCGTCATTTTTGGAATGTATAGGAGCAATCAAATATGTGTAAGGCTGTCAGACCATAGAAGTGGCACAAAGTCGTTTCTTCAGAGACAAGTAGAGCTCACTGAAATGCACGATCGTCTTGTAGATCGTGTCGAGTTATTCAAAGAAACTCACACCAGTAGTAGTGGCGAGCTCATTTCACCAGCTGCAGAGGATGCTTTCGTAAGTTTTAGAAAACTTTATATTGGTTATACTTTAATTATTCTATGTTTTTAAGTATAATAATCTCTCAAACTTACAAGCTTTTGTTGTGCAGAATCAGATGGTGGATCTTCAGTCTCAGCCCGTCTCAGAGGGTTCTGAACCACTAACTCAGGACGAGATATGCGAGACAGTTTTGGGTAGACGACTGGGCTACTCAAAAGGTCTTGGTTGGGGCCCAAAACCCAGGTCTAGGACTGCCGCTTCATCTTCTTCCTCCAGTATGTAGGACTACCAGACACACATAGCAGAGATTAGCGACCTCAAATCGAGACTTGACAACACTAACCGAATGCTCCAAGAACAACACTTGAGGGAGGAGGAGCGAGATCGACAAATTGCGGACCAAGCACGAAAAATGGAAGAGATGAAGAAGATGCTCGAGGAGATGAGTTGTGCACAGAGAGGCTCGTGATCACTTGGGTACACACTTTTCACTATTTAATTTGCTTAATTTCCATATGTGATATTCTAACAATACTTTTATGTTATTTGTAGGTTTGGTGTCCACTGCACGAGAGCATTAGATCTTAAGTTTTTGTTTTATGTAATGTTTTGAATTATGTAATTAATTTCTCGTATCGAACATATTTAATTTATCATTTGATTTCGTAATGAATAATACTTTTATTTCTATCAATTTACTACAGATTTTATTACATCGAGTAAATCAAACAATATATAATAATAATAATAAAATAAAAAAATAAAAAACCTTTTGCGACGTAGACATCGCGGAAGGCTTATGTGACGCCAGCGTCGTAAAAGCTTTCTGCAACGTCTACATCGCAAAAGTCTACTGTGACGTCTGCGTCGCATAAGCCTTCCATGATGTCTGCGCCGCCAAAGCCTTCCGCGACATCTGCGTCACAAGAACCTTTTGCGACATCGGCGCCGCAAAAGCTGTCCTCGACGTATTGGGACCGCGCGCGGAGGAAATATTTTATTGCGTGGCAGCAAGCGGCGTCATAGTAGCTTTTCGCGATGTTGTTTGCATTTTCGACGACGTTCATGTGCGTCAGGGAAGAGCGGTAGTGAATGATCGTGTAGGAAACAATAGTCAAATCTAAATGATCATTTTTCACATATATTACGTGCGTTGAATGCCAATTAATGACAGGACATTTGTTGTATTTTTCATTGTGAGCGTGTGAGTTTTTTCTGATTTTGAAATTGTTCTAGATTGTAAGTATATTAGTTAGTGCTTTGTTATATTTTTTAAAAGATCCTTAAATTTAACCATTAATTAATAAAAAAAAGTTAAATACTTACACAATTATCATATATCAAACTAAATTAGTGTTTGACAAAATATCTAAACTGTATCTAAGAATATTTGTTTGGTTACTTTTTAAATAAGGGCATTTTCCCTATCATTGTTTTTTATTAAAATAAAAATCAGAGTTGAACTAGTGTATCAACTTTTCAATAAAATGCTATAAAAATGATTAAGTGATTGAATATTATGAGTTTAAAAAGTGATTTTGAGCTTTTATAAGCCATACGGTTCGTTTGGATTAAAATACGTGCAAAAACGCATCTTTGATGCGCTTTTAAAATTTGAAGCTTTCTGCAAAATTACAAAAAATGCTACTGAACTTGTTTTAGCTCCGATTTGAGCGATATTTGTTATGTTGGACGGGTCGCGAAATCCAAATTATTGTTATCTATAAAATGGTAAATTTAGTAAATATATGGAGTAATAAAAGGAGAGTTAGATACTAAAAATCACAACCAAAGAACTAACACAAATGAATAATCATAAATAGTACATGCTATAATTATTTTGAGGATTACAGACCCAATGGGTTGAGTTCAAATCTTGACAAAGTTGAGAATGACCATCAAAGCCATATGAGGATTTGAACTCGAGAATACAGTCAAGTCATGAGTCTAACAATGATATTTTTAGCACTGCACACCATTACGTTTTGGACTAGGAGAAGACCATGTGATAGGTCCTTTTGGCATGCAACTTTGAAGGGTTGAATGAGTCATTGTCGACGTTTGTTCCTGGTTTTCCTTGGGCATTTTAAGGGTTGAATGAGTCATTGTCGACGTTGTGGTCGCAACAAGGTATCGAGATGATTGTTGAGTGAATGGTAATGCATTATTAGTCAATGTTGTGGGTGGTAAAGGGAGAAGGTTTCTTGAAGTTGCCATGATGAGGATAGTAGAAGATGACATGATGAAGAGGAACAAGTATATGAAAAGGAAAGGAAAACACCTTAAAGCCATTGAAATATATAGGAATAACAAATCAAACTATTCAAAACAATGAAGATAAATAATTTGTATGAATTGTGATGTCGAGACATTAGGTTTTAAATAGGATTGTATGTAGAGAAGAGAACAAGTCCATTATACAAATTTGGAGAAGGCCGTTGTTCCTTTGGTATTATTGTTTTCTACTTCCTATATTTGTTCATTTCACAACCTCATTTTTCCTATGTTTGAAATTATGAAGAACTTCCTCAACGCCATTCTATATTTGGTATATATGATAAAATACTCAAATACATTAATAAATGGATCGATTGGATAAATGCAGGTCGTTTTGAAAACAAACTAATAAAAACAAAAGGCTGTTTTCAAAATAGGTATATAGAGTTTTTTTTTAAAACATAATTTCAAAGGTTAATTTTCATAAATATAACAAAACACCAAAATATTTACGACTATAAAAGTTCTTGAAAAAAAATCGTTGGGATATTCATACAAATTTGGTAGCTAAATTTAAACAATTGTGTGTATCAAAAATCTTGAAAAAAATTTGTTTAGATTTGGATAGACAAATCTAAACAATCATGTAGCCAAATTTAAACGATCAAGTAACCAAATGTAAACGATCGTGTTCCAATAAATTCTTAAAAAAATATAATACCCAGAAACTTTTAAAAAAATTGTTTAGATTTGAGTACACTACGCAAGAGAACGAAAGTATCCCGACAAACAAAAAAGCATCTAGATAGACAAATTTGGGACACAAAGCTTTACACGATGCAATAAAACCTGTGTTGGCAGTGGTCCTTTAGACCAACGTGGTGTTGAAAATGTCAGGACAGCATACCACTTCCCTGATGCAACGCACAAAGACGTCGGGGGAAACATTTCATTTTAATAATAATTTCCATTTTCTCTAACGCCATGCAAGTACACGTTGGGGATGCCCTAGCTATGGTCAACATGGAAGTGTGTGGTATCAGGAAAGATGGAAATTATTATTAAAATTTATTGTAACCTCGACGTTTACGTTCATGGTGTCAATAACTGGTCAGGCTCTACCGATGTTAGCGTTGACCACGTCGTGGAAAATTGAACATTTAAATAATTATTTGAAAATTTCCCCGACACAATAAGTGAGAGGTCGGGCTTTGTCAGACTATGGCCAATGTAAAGGTTGACCACGTCGGAAGAAACTGTAACGTTTGAATAATTTTGAAAACTTTTCCCTTACGCCATAAGTGAAGCGTTGAGATTGATCTCAAGTAATTATGACATTTTCACTTATGACATTCGGATTAGAGGGTTCTTGCGATGTTTTCGAGCTACATCAGAAGAACCCTTGTTAATCACTGTTCTACAGAACATAGAACACACAAAAGAGAAAAGAGAAAGATGAAAGAGAAAAGAGAGAGAGAGTCATTCACCATTGTGTTCCGCCACCCACCGTCCTCCTTTCGTCGTTGTATAATTCCATTGTATCTACTATCAAGTAAAGATACACTTTTGTTTTTTGTTTTTTTGTTTTTTTGATTTTTTTTTCTAAATAAATGTATGATTGATATATTGTAGATTGTAGATTATATGTATAGATGGTATATTGTAGAATGTATATTGTAATTATATTGTATGTATAAATTGTATATTGTATGTGTGATTGATATTGAATATGTTGCATGAATAAATAAATGTATGGTTGATATTAGAATGTATGTGTAGATTGTATATTGAAATTGTTGGAAGTTTATAAATTAAAATGTATATGAATCGTTTATGAATTAAATTGTATGTATAAATGAAATATTGAAATTTGTAATACGTTGGGGTTTAATTTATTGAAATTGTGATTGTTATGGAGTAATTTAATTTATTGAAATTGTGATTGTTATGAAGTAATTTAAATGTATTGAAATTATTGAATGATGAAATTGAAAATTTTTAAATTGTTGAAATAGTTTAAATACTTGAAATTTTGTATTCAGGTTGTGGCTATCCTACAATTATAGTAGCGTGTAGTTTTTTATTTGTGATTATGGTTTGTTTGTTAAAATTAAGTGTTAGATAGAATTATGGTAGGCTTAAGTATTTTATAATTTGTTAAAAATGTTAGGTTTCTTCTAAAGCTTGTTAGTTGGAATTGTTAGGTATCTTGTTTAGTTTAAATTTAGATGTAGTGAAAGTTGGGATATTGGATACTTGTGAGGTGTAGTTTATTGATGGAGTAAGTTTGAGCATTTGATAAGAGGAATATAAGACTAATGAAACATTTTTATATTCTAGAACATTAACGATGGACAAAGGTTGGATGAAACTTAAGTTCTTGGTTGAGTATAGAGATGGAGTGTCTCAATTTTTAGAGGTTGAAACGTATTAGGTCGATGAGTACCCACGGACAAGGTGTCCATGCAAGAAATGTATGAACTCAAATTAGGACTCATTAGAGAGTGTGGAGTGCATTTATTAACGATTGAAATATCCCCCTCCTATATAAATTGGATGTATCATGGAGAGCCAGTGAAACTTGGATAGAGGTATAGAAAGATTTGATGAAGGAACTCCCTTCCATGAAGGAACTAGCAGTGACCCTTTTTTTGAAGACAATGAAATGTTGGGTATGCTTCATGATTTAAGAGCTCTGATTGAACATGAAGAAGAAATAGAGGAAGGTTTAGAGAATGACATGTCGTTTAATACTGGTGTAGAACAAGAGATGGCGAACATATTTCAAGAGTTATTAAACTAAGCACGTAGTGAGCTATACCCCGGCTGTTCAAAGTTTTCATTCCTGAACTTTTTGGTTAAGTTGATGCATGTAAAGATTGTAAGCGGTTGGAGTAACAAGTCCTTCAACATTTTTTAGAGATATTAAAACATGTGTTTCCAATGTATACTACCACTATCCCTAGTTCATTCTACGAAGCCAAACAAAAATTGCTTGTCTTGGGCCTATGATACGAGACTATTTATGCTTTTAAGTACAACTGTGTATTGCACTGAAAGGAGTATGGGGATTTGCAACATTGTCTTGTGGCTTGTGGTGTTAATTCATTACAATTTCCATCTTAGAAATATATGAAAGTTTCCAACTTCTGCATGTCATTGCTAATACCTGGTCCAAGATCGAGGTAGGAAAATTGATGCTTAACTCCAACCATTGATTGAGGAACTGAAAGAGTTATGGAGTTTTGATATGTGTAGTATGGTTCTCTTATCGGTCAGTTCTTTCAATGTATTTAGCTGGATGATTAATGACTTTTCAGTGTATGGTGACTTATCTAGGTAGATGGAATACGAAAGGGTATTAAGCATGTCTTATATGCATGAGAGATAGATATCTGGGATAAGAGGAAAAATTGCTTTCATGGGCATCGACATTATCTTCCAGATAACCATGTTTGGCATACACGTAAGCTACATGATGGAAGTGTAGAGCATAGGCCTTCTCTTAATAAGCATGATATCTTTGAACAACTAGATTTGCTGAAGTTTTTAGTGATAAGTAAACATCCATAACTGAAAGATAGATATTTGAATTGGATGAAAAGACGTATCTTTTTTTAACTTCCTTACTGGCCAAGTTTACTAATACATCATATTTATCAGGTTCAAGAGTTCAACAGAGTCGACAGGTATCGTTCGAGGAGAGTGATGTCAGTTCGCTTCACGTCGTCTTCTGGGGCTAAGCTACCAGGTACTTCAGGAGGGGGTGTGACAAATAAGGTTGGGCACTTTATTTTGGGAACATTATGGATACGATCTGCTTCGTAGTTAGTACAAATGATGTGATCCTGAATCGTTCATGTAAAGACATGGAAGTGCGGGCATCCTATGTAAAGAGTTTATATAATATTAGAGCCATGAAATGATCATTTTTAAGTTATAGCACTGTTGACTTTAATAAAAGTAACTATTTCTTTTTAGGATTTAGATTTAGGGTTTAGGGTTTAGGGTTGAGTTTAGGGTTTAAGGTTTCATGTGAACATGAGTTCATAGTTAGCTCAAGATTAAAATGAAGTTACACTGGATATTTATAGGTGAGGGCAACTCATTAGCGCTAGTCCAATAAGTCTTCAGTTCAGGGGTAAATCAAGTGGATAGCTGAGAACATAAAGTGCAAGATGGTTGTTCCTTAAATGGCAGAATCTAAGTCTTGAACAAGGGGCCCCACCCTCTCATTAGCTCGAGAGGGATTCAGTTTACAAGTTTAACCTTAAACTAATTGTTCAATAGTGAATTAGTGGGACTTAAGAAGCAAGGTGTAGTCCCGACGGTAAAACAATACTTTGATCCAAACCATAAACAGTAAACTCAAACACTAAACCGACACAAGTTAATCTCAAATACTAAAATATCCACCTATATAATATATATATATATATAAAGTAGAGGAATGATAAGTTTTTAGTGCATTTTTTAGGGTTTAATTAGACTTCTGGTGTGTTTGGATTACATTTTGAAGTGTTTAATTTAAAAAATAAGTTACTTTAAAAAAACTAAAGTGTTTGAAAGCCACTAAAGATAAAATTTTAAATGTATTTTAAACAATATTTTTGGGAAAAGGAAAAATAGTGTAAATAAAAATGAGTTTATTGAAACACATTTTTTTTTAAAAACAAATCAATCCGAACGAATCCCAATCCTAAATAGTAAGGTGTTCTCGATGGTATCTTGTGAGGTTGCAATTTCAATTTATGTCTAATTGCTCCAAATTAATATATCTCTATTACCGTCTTCTCTTTTCACCCATTAATGCTTAGTTTACACAGAACAATCATATTTATACAATATCTTTTCCTTTGAAATAGGAAATTCAAATAAGACAAGAAGGACATTATATTGGTGGATTTCTATTCATCCAAATTGAGCGGGTAATAAGTGTCAATTTTGGATTGTTAGTTTTATTCTAAATATTCTTACAAAGAAGTTTGCTCTAACAAATCCCTTGTGTTTTTGTTGTTTATATAAAAGAAAAAAGTTATTTTTGGTGCTATGCCAAATTTAGCCTTAATTTTTATTAAGAAACAATCCCTATATAAAAAGGAGAAATACACGAAGAGAAAACACACAACAAAAATGGTGACAATTATTAGTTCTAATATGGCATTGAGAACTTGTGCTCTCGTACTCCTTGGGGTGCACTTTGGAATCTATCAAACACATGGTAGAAGTTTGTTTGATGTCAATGAAGACAACTCTCTTTTTCAAAGTAAATTTAAGGCGCCCATTATAATTCATCCAAAACAACATATCCATTTTTCACTTTCAAAACCCGAAGGAATGCCTGATTCAGATACACATTTCAGTTTTGGAATATTCTCAAAAGATGTTCGTATTCCTCCATCTGGACCAAGTCAAAGATCTTCAGACTCTCCGTCTCTCCCATCCATCGTCTTACATAAAGAATCTCGAATTAACTTTGGAATATTACCAAAAGGTCGACGTATTCCTCCATCTGGGCCAAGTCAAAGATTTTCAGACTCTCCACCTTCCCCATTCAATGTTTTACATAAGGAATCTAGACTTAACTTTGGGATATTACCAAAAGGTACGCGTATTCCTCCATCTGGGCCAAGTCAAAGATTTTCAGACTATCCACCTCCTCCACCACATGTTCCTTTTGTTATTTAAAAGAAAGAAACTAAATTTGTTTGTGGTATACATATTAAGCATTTTTTTCATTATCACTTTCAAGGAGAAAGATGTTGAAAATGACTATCATTGTACTGATTTATAATTAATGTTTCAATTAAAAATTAATAATAATAATAATAATTTGGATGGTTATAATGATATATTCAATACATTTTATAGTTTTAAAATTATTATTCTTTTTATATATTTTAAAGAAAATATTTATGCGGTTGGTTCTTTTTCTTTCCAAACAACCCTAGCTTTTTTCTCAGAGCAAGTTTTTTTTTCTTTTGATTCCATTCCTTCTCCATTTAAGGGAACACTCATCTACTAACCCTAAAAAAGGTACAACCCTTTGTTCATGTTCTAGAGACACCATTAAAGAAACACTCATCTACTTACCCTAAAGTAGGGAAAGAGTTAATTTCATCTTGTGTTATTATGTTTCCAGCTCCCTACTCAGTCTTGTCCCCAAAATGATAAGCTTATTGAGTTGGCGATCTGACCACTTTCACCCGTACAAATCAAAGAACAGTCTCTCACGAACAGAAGTTCATAATACACATAGGATTCAAACTAAGTTACTTAGGTCATCCTAATGAAATAGAAACCTAACTAGTTAACGGAGTTACATCTAGTGGTTACTATTTGACGATTTGGTCTTCTGCAAACTCATTGCATAGGATACTCTCACTCGCATGTCAACTACACGAATGCGTTGGATCATTGCGTTTGTACCAAATACAAAGTGGGTCATATCCATAGTGTTACTGGGATAAGGTACCCAGCCTTATCTCTATACTATAAACCCTTTAAGTTGATCTCGAACATTGATTCATGTATATCTCTACATACTATTCAAGATTCATTGAACAGCTTAGGATGTTAGTTTATTGAATTTGGATTATTAAAACAAAACTAATAATATAATCAATAGCAATTATTGCAATAATAACACAAACAATGGTTAATGGATTATATTTACAATCTACGAGTTTTAGGACATAAATTCGAACACAAAAAACTTTTAGTAAACACCTATATTAACAATTCACTTCTCAAAACATTGTTTACTAAATTATTGTTAAAGTTTTTCTCTTTAAACGTTTAGAAAGTAGTTAAAGACCATAAAGAAATTTGACTTGGTGAATTTCATCTTTACGTACACTTGAAGTATTAGAAGACCATATACAATTACAAAAGCTTCAAGACTCTATAGTGGCTAATTTATTCCTAGAAGAACACAAGAATCAAAACATTCTAAATTTCACATTTGATTCAAAATATTTTTCATAAGTCTAAAATTGCAACTATATACTTATGATTGTCTCCTTATAATACCACTTTTGGGGATAACATAAGGTATAAGTTTTCCTGCCTAATAAGATATCATATATATATGATGAATATATTCAATAGCTTAGACAATATATTAAACTTTCATAAAATCCTAATGAGCTTCATAAATGACGAATTTGTATATTTTCATACTACTAGCAAACTTTAGTAATATCCAAATAATGTTGTACGACGAAAATTATTAACAATTCATGACGCAAGTCGTGTATAAACTTTGTCACATATAACATACATGAAACATTATTTCTACTCATGCTAACATGCTAATAGACATGCTCAAGTAGATCACAATAGCATCTCAATATTCGCAAACTGGTTTATCATTTAAATCTATAAATCTATATACAATACTATTACGAGCATAATGAATAAACATAGTCAAAGGTTTCAATCATATCATACATTTCTTGAACACAAGCTTGTAAATATTTAGACACCCCGCGCTTCTAAATATTTAGAATTGCGTTAGACTACCATATCAAACTAAACAGATGTCTTGCATTAACCTGATAAGTTAATTTATATTTGTGGAACAAATTACTAACCAAAATATCATCAATAACACAAACCAACAATCCAATTAAAATCATCAACAAATAAATGCATGGCCTCTAAGCTACATCTTAGACCCTTCAACAAGTTTTTAAAATTGAATTTTTCATAAAATTTCACTGGCATCTTCATCCAAATTGACAAAAGATGAAATTTTTACATGCTCAACTGCTTTTCCAAATTTCTCAAACCACATATGACAATTTAATTTCTTTAAATTACTTCCTAATTTTCAATGGATTTTTTCTTAATTTTAGATAAACTCGTACCAATCTAAAATATAAATAATCAAAATATAATCTTTATCAATATTTTTAACAATCTTCACAATGACATATGAAACTTGATGAAGACAAAGAATTAAAGGAGTTACCTACCAGTTTCTTCATTTTTGGGTCAATTCAAGATGATTGATGGGTGGTGTTTACATTACCTCTACATATTCTAGACCAATGCATGAGATAAGAAGAAATATCTACTATTTTTTTTCTTTTATGATTTTCTATTTTGTAACCCACTTGAATCCATCTTCCACCACCTCCATGATGCTAAAGGAAGACAGCCTCAAAGCTCTGGCTCTTCACAAGATGAATCTTAAAGAAATTCAAGCCAAGAAGAATTGGGAATGGCAAAAGTAGGAACAAGTATTGGAAAATCCTCAAGGTTTTTTCATTCAGACCATTGTTAGTATTGTTCTTAGAAATCCTATCAGAGTTCTTACCTCTTCGCTCCTTTAATAGCTTGCATGATGTAATGTTAAATATAATCTAAATCTTTCCTTTTCTACTCTTTAACTCTTATGTATGAATTGCTTTTAAAATTTCTTTGCAATGTATCAAAGAGTTAATCAATAATAATGGCTCTAAAATTTGGTGAATACCATTTTGCCACTGTCCTACTCAAATCCACCACCTCTCGTCAAGATCCTCAATTTTCTTTCTGTTCGTTTGTCTCTGATTTTTTTGTGTGAGCGTCGTCCATATCCGCTGCCAACCAGAATGCGAGTACTTTAGACACTATTGACCAGACCTTTTCCTCCCCATTCTTTAAACACCGTCGTCCATCCCTTCTTGAAAACTGATCAGATCTATCGCCCTGATCAATCCACTTGTTCTTCATTTCCATTTTTCGTTTTTCATTTTTCTTCTCTTTTCAGATTGGATCGACATGGGGTGGCCTTCATCCTAACGCCGACACATTTTGAAGGATCATTCTGATCTCGCTCCATCTTTTAACTTTTTAAAATTATATAAAAAGAATAATAATTTTAAAACTATCAAATGTATTGAATATATCATTATAGCCATCAAAATTATTATTATTATTATTATTATTAATTTCCAATTGAAATGTTAATTATAAATAAGTACAATGATAGTAATTTTCAACACCTTTCTACTTGAAAGTGATAATGAAAAAGATGCTCAATATGTATACCACAATCAAATTTAGTTTCTTTCTTTTAAATAAGGAAAGGAGCATGTGGTGGAGGAGGTGGATAGTCTGAAAATCTTTGACTTGGCCCAGATGGAGGAATACGCATACCTTTCGGTAATATTCCAAAGTTAAGTCTAGATTCCTTGTGTAAAACTTTGAATGGGGAAGGTGGAGAGTCTGAAAATCTTTGACTTGGCCCAGATGGAGGAATACGTCGACCTTTTGGTAATATTCCAAAGTTAATTCGAGATTCCTTATGTAAGACAATGGATGGGAGAGGAGGAGAGTCTGAAGATCTTTGACTTCGTCTAGATGGAGGAATACGGACATCTTTTGAGAATATTCCAAAACTGAAATGTGTATCTGAATCAGGCATTCCTTCGGGTTTCGAAAGTGAAAAATGGATATTTTGTTTTGGATGAATTATAATGGGCGCCTTAAATTTACTTTGAAAAAGAGAGTTGTCTTCATTGACATCAAACAAACTTCTACCATGTGTTTGATAGATTCCAAAGTGCACCCCAAGGAGTACGAGAGCACAAGTTCTCAATGCCATATTAGAACTAATTGTCACCATTTTTGTTGTGTGTTTTCTCTTCGTCTATTTCTCCTTTTTATATAGTGATTGTTTCTTAATAAAAATTAAGGATAAATTTGGCATAGCACCTAAAAATAAAATTTTAGTTTTATATAAACAACAAAAACACAATGGGTTTGTTAGAGTAATCTTCTTTGTAAGAATATTTAGAATAAAACTAACAATCTAAAATTGACCCTTTGTTTACACGTTACCTTAATTCAATAGAGTCTTCTCAATTTGGATGAATAGAAATCCACTAATATAATGACCCTTTGATTACTCTACATACCTGGAGTAAATCATCGTTGCTCCCGTCCTTTGGTATTACCAGATTAAGTTTTAAAGTTTTGATTACGCTGCTGAGGCATGACTCTTATAACATATCAACCATTAGACATGTTATAGAAGCTACTAACTACTTTAACTTTAAACTTTAGCTCTAACTTCATCTTAGACTTCCCTTAACTGATCTATTCCTTTCCCTTACTTTCTCTACCTCACAAAGAACTATTTGTTCTTACTAACATGACTTACACTTCACTCCCCAAAGACTAAACTCTTGCTCTAATACCAAGTTGTCATGTCACGTCTCGGACCAAGCAGGCAGGTGCTCTAGACAGGGTGTGACACTGTAGATGAAAGCTTAAGGGTTGAGTAGAGTCCATCTCTTACTTCCCATGACTTGTACTATTCATTTCTTTTATCTTTCATTTTTGTATTTCTTTGTAATGTATTTGTTCATATTGTACAGTAACCAAAGGCCTACATTCTTTAATACATTACATGTTTATACCTTTTGAATCCATCAAATCTTTACTATTCATCTGTCAATTTGTTATTTGTAGTTTAGGTTTGTGATAAGTTCTTGATAAGAAGCTTAGCTTATAACTCTTATCGCATTAGCTAATCTATATTAATCACTTGACCCGTGTTTATCGACAACTATCCGAGAGGACAAGTAGCAAAGATATGGTTAACGCGTGCAAAGAGGAGTTTGGAAACAAACTCCATCTTGACAAGATAACTTCCATCATTTGTATCCTAAAAGGAGAAGAAGTGTGGGTGTTTAGCGTCGAGAGGTTGTCACCCTTAAAAGAGAAGCTTCATAAGTTTTGTAAGTGAAATGTTCTAGATATGCCTTGCTTAACCAAGTGTGGTGTTTAATGACACCAAGAGATTCTTGCCTTAATCATAAGCTAGTTAACTAACTTATGTCGCATCAAGGCTTTCATATTGCTAATGGCCTAGTAGTGTAGAGACCTTCCTTCTCCCTTTTCTTATACACAAGTTAGTTCCCACCTCTATTTCGCCTCCATCCTAATTTCCTTTATAGATTCTCTTCCGTTGATAAGTATATATAGTATATAAACTTACACTTCTTTACACTATTTAGTTAATTCCTTAATTTTATACTACCCGAAGGAAGAGTAATCCCTAGAACTAATGCTTTGATATCAATTTCCTCTGTCTGACCTTGGATTATCCAGGAAACCTATTGTTTTGCTTACACTTGAGCAAGGACTAGGAAAACTTGTACTCAACAAGGACTTAGTAATTACATGATGAAGAGGTAAATAGTGAGCATATAGTATGCAGTGACCATGACCAATGACTCACCATGTAGAGTTAGCGCGACACCAACATATACAATAACACTATTCCCCAAGTCCGAACAAATGCTTCCAAGTCAACAAGCTGATACACATAACATAAGATAAAACAATTGTTTCAAACAAGAAGGTGATTCGTAAAAACTATATCACTTGGTACTTTTTTTCTCCTTTATTTAATCATATTGTTAAAATAGAAAACATCTAATAAAAGGGATATGCTAGGCATCAAGGTTAAAGAGAGCAAATGAAATTTATTTCATAAAGTATTGATGAAATTTATTTAATCTTACATATAGAAAGCACTACATGACAAGAAGCACTTCACGATGAAGAACATCATGGTTTCTGCAGGCAATTAATATTCTTAGTTATCTAGCAATTAGTACTTCACAAGGGCATGACTTGTGAATATAGTAGGTTATCTTTGTACATCTAATTTTGATCAACATTTGTAAAATTTTGCTTTCAAATTGTAGGAAAAACAAAATGTTGTGACGTGACAAACGAACTACTTCCTTGAAAGAAAAAATCGATGCTACCTTATGCTAAATCAAATATGTCAGTTGCTCCCCAAGTTTAACACAACTTTTCAACTCAAGCATGCACTAGTGGGAGAAGAAATGAAATCTAAAGAAAAAAACTTCCTCTAAGGAAAAAGATAGGGTGTTTGGAAAGAAAAAGAACCAACCCCATAAATCTTTTCTTTAAAATATATAAAAAGAATAATAATTTTAGAACTATAAAATGTATTGAATATATCATTATAACCATCAAAATAATAATAATTATTATTACATTAAATTCCAATTGAAACATTAATTATAAATCAGTACAATGATAGTCATTTTCAACACCTTTCTACTTGAAAGTGATAATGAAAAATATGCTCAATATGTATACCACAATCAAATTTAGTTTCTTTCTCTTAAATAAGGAAAGGAGCATGGGGTGAAGGAGGTGGATAGTCTGAAAATCTTTGACTTGGCCCAGATGGAGGAATACGCATACCTTTCGGTAATATTCCAAAGTTAAGTCTAGATTCCTTGTGTAAAACATTGAATGGGGAAGGTGGAGAGTCTGAAAATCTTTGACTTGGCCCAGATGGAGGAATACGTCGACCTTTTGGTAATATTCCAAAGTTAATTCGAGATTCCTTATGTAAGACAATGGATGGGAGAGACGGAGAGTCTAAAGATCTTTGACTTGGTCCAGATGGAGAAATACGGACATCTTTTGAGAATATTCCAAAACTGAAATGTGTATCTGAATCAGGCATTCCTTCGGGTTGCGAAAGTGAAAAATGGATATTTTGTTTTGGATGAATTATAATGGGCGCCTTAAATTTACTTTCAAAAAGAGAGTTGTCTTCATTGACATTAAACAAACTTCTACCATGTGTTTGATAGATTCCAAAGTGCACCCCAAGGAGTACGAGAGCACAAGTTCTCAATGCCATATTAGAACTAATTGTCACCATTTTTGTTGTGTGTTTTCTCTTCGTCTATTTCTCCTTTTTATATAGTGATTGTTTCTTAATAAAAATTAAGGATAAATTTGGCATAGCACCTAAAAATAACATTTTAGTTTTATATAAACAACAAAAACACAAGGGGTTTGTTAGAGCAATCTTCTTTGTAAGAAAATTTAGAATAAAACTAACAATCCAAAATTGACACTTTGTTTACACATTACCTTAATTCAATAGTCTTCTCAATTTGGATAAATAGAAATCGACCAATATAATGCCCTCCTTGTCTTACCTGAATTTCCTATTTTAAAGGAGGAGATGACGTCATTGAGTAAATGAAGCATTAATGGGTGAAAACCGAGGATGGTAATAGAGATATATTAATTTGGAGCAATTAGATATATATTGGAATTCAACCTCATAAGATACCATTGAGAACACCTTACTATTTAGGATTTGTTTGGATTGATTTTTTTTATAAAAACAATGTGTTTCAATAAACTCATTTTTATTTAAAATATTTTTTCTTTTCCTAAAAATATTGTTTAAAATTTATTTTGAGTGGCTTCCAAACATTTTAGTTTTTTTAAAGTAACTTATTTTTTAAATTAAACACTTCAAAATGTAATCCAAACACACCAGAAGTCTAATTAAACACTAAAAAATGCACCAAAAATTCATCATTCCTCTACTTTATATATACATATATATATATATATATATATATAGGTGGATATTTTAGTATTTGAGATTAACGTGTGTCGGTACATGTTCGAGACGATGCGAAGCGGTTGACATCCTCAAAAGGGTTAGTTTTAAAACAAAATATGAGTCGTTACCAATCTTTTTTACTGTGTGATTGGTGTCACACCCTAATTCGCAAGACAACCAAAACGCATGATGTAATGCGAATTAGCTTAAACTTTGCAACTGGTCTTATCACTAAGCTTACATTCGACTCCTTGTATAGAGACACACAAGGATTAATGAGTCTTGAACAGTATATAGAGAGACACAAGGATTAATGTTCAAAATCAGCTTAAAGGGTCTAAGTATAGGTTTAAGACTAGGTACCTTATCCTAGTAATACTATGGGTACGACTCACTTTGTATTTGATACAAACACAATGATCTAATGCGTTCGTGTAGTTGACATGCGAGTGAGAGTATCATATGCATTGAGTTTGCATAAGACCAGACCGCGAAATAGTAACCACTAGATGTAACTCCGTTAACTAGTTAGGTTTCTATTTCACTAGATGATCTATGTAACTTAGTCTTAATCCTAAGTGTATTATGAATTTTTATTCGCATGAAATTGTTATTTGATTTGTATGGGTAATAGTGGCTAAATCGTCCACTCAATAAGCTTATCATTTTGGAGACCAAGTGGGGAGCTGAGAACATAATTACAAGATGGAATTCACTCCTTCCCTATGAGAGATAATTATATTTATATTGGTTGTAATTTGAAATGTTCAAATTTACTTTGGTAACTAGTTTAATGTATAGTGATACATTACAATACAAAGTTTATCAAACTTTCTTATATAAATTTAATTTTAGATATGATTCAAAATTAATTTATGAGAGATAAAATATTTGAATGAGTTCAACTATTAATTTAATGTGAATTGGATTCATATTAAAATTATTGGTTAAGAGAGAAACATATATTTGAAAATGATTCAAATTTAATTTAAGTTAAATATAAGATATTTAATTTAGTTATTAAATAGTTGGATAATTAATTAATAGTCTAGTTTTACTTAATTAAATCTATAAGACATCGCAGAGATATTCATTCAAATAAGATCTTAATGAAATATTAATTAAATATGATTTAATTAATTATACTAATAAAAATCTATAAGATGTTGGAAATATATTCATTCAAATAAGATTCGAATGAAATATCAATTAAATATGATTTAATTAATTATATTAATATAAATCTATAAGATATTGGAGAGATATTCATTCAAATAATTCATTCAAGTAAGATTTGAATGAAATATTAATTAAATATGATTTAATTATTTATTAATTAATTAGTAGATTTGATAATCTCATGATTCTCTCCTACTCCTTTTCCTATTCCAAGAAGGAAAGAGAGTTATTAGTATCTAGAAGAAAACAATTTTGTTTAACGAATTCATTAAGAAAAAAAAAAATGTAAGGCTTTTGAAAGAGTTTCTCTCAACTACCTCTAAACTTTTTTTCATTCCAATTGGTTCCCACAAACCAATTCGACTGTTTGTAGATTCAGAGACGTCAACGAAAATAAGTTTTCACTATGTAGCCTCGTACACCCCATAGTGGCCTTGACTCTTAATGTGCACATAAAAGTTAGCATCACGATTCCTACAACAGTAATATTCATTCGTTCTTACTAAACACATTCCCGAATATTGTTTACCACAAAATTCACACAAAGGTCTTTCACGATTACTTACTCCTAATTCTTGTCTTGATTCAGACCTCATTGCTCTACTTGATTGTCTCGAAAAAGCAACACTTCCTTCACTAGCCTGCATGTAGTTCTGCTCACCAGATTAAGTTTTAAAGTTTTGATTACTCTACATACCTGGAGTAAATCATCGTTGCTCCTGTCCTTTGGTATTACCAATCGATGAAATTCCTTGACCAAGTTCTGATGTTGGCTTTGCCTTCAAGAAACTATGTTCCACTCGCAATGCAGTTTCGACTAGCTTAGAGAAGTCAGTTCATTTTGTTGTTGAAGTAACAGAAGTAAGGATCTTCAACCTTAGTCCTCTTGCAAACATTCGACAACCATCAACTTCAATTGCCACTAACACTTCAGCATACCTTGATAATTCTATGAACTTCCTTTCATAATCTGCTACCAATCAATGATTATTGCTCTAGATGCAAAAATTCCTCTATCTTCAATTCACGATAAGTGCTTAGGTAGTACTTCTCTTCAAAAAATACCTCTAAAAGTCTTCCAATCCAAATCATCATTATCTCCTCGTCAAACCTCAATTGATCTCCACCAATATTCTGCTTCTTTATGGAAAAAAAACGTTGCCAGTCTTACCTTTCACTCTCTAGGATACCTCATAACCTTGAAACATTTCTTTACTATTACCAACCATGACTCAACATTTGTTGGAATCGTCAAACCTTCAAAAATTGTAGCTTCCAAGTTCTTTAGTCGTTCAATACCATATTTCCTTTCAGGATCGCCAGGTGTTGATCCTATCATCATCATAAACCTTTGGGCAAATTTATGATATTGTTCCTCTTTAGTCTTAGCTTATATCAGAGTGCTAGATTCTTCCTTCGATTGTTCCCAGGTGGGACCTCAAGTCTGGTCCTGACTCTCTTATGTTGTCTGTCTTTACGCTGCTGAGGCATGACTCTTATAACATATCAACCATTAGACATGTTATAGAAGCTACTAACTACTTTAACTTTAAACTTTAGCTCTAACTTCCTCTTAGACTTCCCTTAACTGATCTATTCCTTTCCCTTACTTTCTCTACCTCACAAAGAACTATTTGTTCTTACTAACATGACTTACACTTCACTCCCCAAAGACTAAACTCTTGCTCTAATACCAAGTTGTCATGTCACGTCTCGGACCAAGCAGACAGGTGCTCTAGACAGGGTGTGACACTGTAGATGAAAGCTTAAGGGTTGAGTAGAGTCCATCTCTTACTTCCCATGACTTGTACTATTCATTTCTTTTATCTTTCATTTTTGTATTTCTTTGTAATGTATTTGTTCATATTGTACTGTAACCAAAGGCCTACATTCTTTAATACATTACATGTTTATACCTTTCGAATCCATCAAATCTCTACTATTCATCTATCAATTTGTTATTTGTAGTTTAGGTTTGTGATAAGTTCTTGATAAGAAGCTTGGCTTATAACTCTTATCGCATTATAGCTAATCTATATTAATCACTTGACCCGTGTTTTATCGACAACTATCCGAGCAGAGGACAAGTAGCAGGGATATGGTTAACGCGTGCCAAGAGGAGTTTGGAAACAAACTCCATCTTGACAAGATAACTTCCATCATTTGTATCCTAAAAGAAGAAGAAGTGTGGGTGTTTAGCGTCGAGAGGTTGTCACCCTTAAAAGAGAAGCTTCATAAGTTTTGTAAGTGAAATTCTCTAGATATACCTTGCTTAACCAAGTGTGGTGTTTAATGACACCAAGAGATTCTCGCCTTAATCATAAGCTAGTTAACTAACTTATGTCGCATCAAGGCTTTCATATTGCTTAATGGCCTAGTAGTGTAGAGACCTTCCTTCTCCCTTTACTTATACACATGTTAGTTCCCACCTCTATTTCGCCTCCATCCTAATTTCCTTTATATATTCTCTTCTGCTGATAAGTATATATAGTATATAAAATTACACTTCTTTACACTATTTAGTTAATTCTTTAATTTTATACTACCCGAAGGAAGAGTAATCCCTAGAACTAATGCTTTGATATCAATTTTCTATGTCTGACCCTGGATTATCCAGGAAACCTATTGTTTTGCTTACACTTGGGCAAGGACTAGGAAAACTTGTACTCAACAAGGACTTAGTAATTACATGATGAAGAGGTAAATAGTGAGCATATAGTATGCAGTGACCATGACCAATGACTCACCATGATAGAGTTCGACATAGCAGTTAGCAGCGATACCAACATATACAATAACAATATTCCCTAAGTCCGAACAAATGCTTCCAAGTCAACAAGCTGATACACATAACATAAGATAAAACAATTGTTTCAAACAAGAAGGTGATTGGTAAAAACTATATCACTTGGTACTTTTTTTCTCCTTTATTTAATCATATTGTTAAAATAGAAAACATCTAATGAAAGGGATATGCTAGGCATCAAGGTTAAAGAGAGCAAATGAAATTTATTTCATAAAGTATTGATGAAATTTATTTAATCTTACATATAGAAAGCACTACATGACAAGAAGCACTTCACGATGAAGAACATCATGGTTTCTGCAGGCAATTAATATTCTTAGTTATCTAGCAATTAGTACTTCACAAGGGCATGACTTGTGAATATAGTAGGTTATCTTTGTACATCTAATTTTGATTAACATTTGTAAAATTTTGCTTTCAAATTGTAGGAAAAAAAAAAATGTTGTGACGTGACAAACAAACTACTTCCTTGAAAGAAAAAATCGATGCTACCTTATGCTAAATCAAATATGTCAGTTGCTCTCCAATTTTAACACAACTTTTCAACTCAAGCATGCTCTAGTGGGAGAAGAAATGAAATCTAAAGAAAAAAACTTGCTCTAAGGAAAAAGCTAGGGTTGTTTGGAAAGAAAAAGAACCAACCCCATAAATCTTTTCTTTAAAATATATAAAAAGAATAATAATTTTAGAACTATAAAATGTATCGAATATATCATTATAACCATCAAAATTATTATTATTATTATTACATTAAATTCCAATTGAAACATTAATTATAAATCAATACAATGATAGTCATTTTCAACACCTTTCTACTTGAAAGTGATAATGAAAAATATGCTCAATATGTATACCACAATCAAATTTAGTTTCTTTCTTTTAAATAAGGAAAGGAGCATGTGGTGGAGGAGGTGGATAGTCTGAAAATCTTTGACTTGGCCCAGATGGAGGAATACGCATACCTTTCGGTAATATTCCAAAGTTAAGTCTAGATTCCTTGTGTAAAACTTTGAATGGGGAAGGTGGAGAGTCTGAAAATCTTTGACTTGGCCCAGATGGAGGAATACGTCGACCTTTTGGTAATATTCCAAAGTTAATTCGAGATTCCTTATGTAAGACAATGGATGGGAGAGGCGGTGAGTCTAAAGATCTTTGACTTGGTCCAGATGGAGGAATACGGACATCTTTTGAGAATATTCCAAAACTGAAATGTGTATCTGAATCAGGCATTCCTTCGGGTTTCGAAAGTGAAAAATGGATATTTTGTTTTGGATGAATTATAATGGGCGCCTTAAATTTACTTTGAAAAAGAGAGTTGTCTTCATTGACATCAAACAAACTTCTACCACATGTTTGATAGATTCCAAAGTGCAACCCAAGGAGTACGAGAGCACAAGTTCTCAATGCCATATTAGAACTAATTGTCACCATTTTTGTTGTGTGTTTTCTCTTCGTCTATTTCTCCTTTTTATATAGTGATTGTTTCTTAATAAAAATTAAGGATAAATTTGGCATAGCACCTAAAAATAACATTTTAGTTTTATATAAACAACAAAAACACAAGGGGTTTGTTAGACCAATCTTCTTTGTAAGAATATTTAGAATAAAACTAACAATCCAAAATTGACCATTTGTTTACACATTACCTTAATTCAATAGGGTCTCCTCAATTTGGATGAAGAGAAATCCACCAATATAATGCCCTCCTTGTCTTACGTGAATTTCCTATTTTAAAGGAGGAGATGACGTCATTGAGTAAATGAAGCATTAATGGGTGAAAACCGAGGATGGTAATAGAGATATATTAATTTGGAGCAATTAGATATAAATTGGAATTCAACCTCACAAGATACCATTGAGAACACCTTAGTATTTAGGATTTGTTTGGATTGATTTTTTTTATAAAAACAATGTGTTTCAATAAACTCATTTTTATTTAAACTATTTTTCCTTTTCCTAAAAATATTGTTTAAAATTTATTTTGAGTGGCTTCCAAACATTTTAGTTTTTTTAAAGTAACTTATTTTTGAAATTAAACACTTCAAAATGTAATCCAAACACACCAGAAGTCTAATTAAACACTAAAAAATGCACTAAAAACTCATCATTCCTCTACTTTATATATATATATATATATATATATATATATATATATATATATATATTGGTGGATATTTTAGTATTTGAGATTAACGTGTGTCGGTACATGTTCGAGACGATGCGAAGCGGTTGAAATCCTCAAAAGGGTTAGTTTTAAAACAAAATATGAGTCGTTACCAATCCTTTTTACTGTGTGATTGGTGTCACACCCTAATTCGCAAGACAACCAAAACGCATGATGTAAAAATTCGACAACCATCAACTTCAATTGCCACTAACACTTCAGCATACCTTGATAATTCTATGAACTTCCTTTCATAATCTGCTACCAGTCAATGATTATTGCTCTAGATGCAAAAATTCCTCTATCTTCAATTCACGATAAGTGCTTGGGTAGTACTTCTCTTCAAAAATACCTCTAAAAGTCTTCCAATCCAAATCATCATTATCTCCTCGTCAAACCTCAATTGATCTCCACCAATATTCTGCTTCTTTATGGAAAAAAAACATTGCCAGTCTTACCTTTCACTCTCTAGGATACCTCATAACCTTGAAACATTTCTTTACTATTACCAACCATGACTCAACATTTGTTGGAATCGTCAAACCTTCAAAAATTTTAGCTTCCAAGTTCTTTAGTCATTCAATACCATATTTCCATTCAGGGTCGCCAGGTGTTGATCCTATCATCATCATAAACCTTTGGGTAAATTTATGATATTGTTCCTCTTTAGTCTTAGCTTATATCAGAGTGCTAGATTCTTCCTTCGATTGTTCTCAGGTGGGACCTCGAGTCTGGTCCTGATCTCTCTTATGTTGTCTGTCTTTACCCTGCTGAGGCATGACTCTTATAATATATCAACCATTAGACATGTTATAGAAGCTACTAACTACTTTAACTTTAAACTTTAGCTCTAACTTCCTCTTAGACTTCCCTTAACTGATCTATTCCTTTCCCTTACTTTCTCTACCTCACAAAGAACTATTTGTTCTTACTAACATGACTTACACTTCACTCCCCAAAGACTAAACTCTTGCTCTGATACCAAGTTGTCATGTCACGTCTCGGACCAAGTAGACAGGAGCTCTAGACAGGGTGTGACACTGTAGATTAAAGCTTAAGGGTTGAGTAGAGTCCATCTCTTACTTCCCATGACTTGTACTATTCATTTCTTTTGTCTTTCATTTTTGTATTTCTTTGTAATGTATTTGTTCATATTGTACAGTAACCAAAGGCCTACATTCTTTAATACATTACATGTTTATACCTGTTGAATCCATCAAATCTTTACTATTCATCTATCAATTTGTTATTTGTAGTTTAGGTTTGTGATAAGTTCTTGATAAGAAGCTTAGCTTATAACTCTTATCGCATTAGCTAATCTATATTAATCACTTGACCCGTGTTTATCGACAACTATCCGAGAGGACAAGTAGCAAGGATATGGTTAACGCGTGCAAAGAGGAGTTTGGAAACAAACTCCATCTTGACAAGATAACTTCCATCATTTGTATCCTAAAAGGAGAAGAAGTGTGGGTGTCTAGCGTCGAGAGGTTGTCACCCTTAAAAGAGAAGCTTCATAAGTTTTGTAAGTGAAATTTTCTAGATATGCCTTGCTTAACCAAGTGTGGTGTTTAATGACACCAAGAGATTCTCGCCTTAATCATAAGCTAGTTAACTAACTTATGTCGCATCAAGGCTTTCATATTGCTAATGGCCTAGTAGTGTAGAGACCTTCCTTCTCCCTTTTCTTATACACAAGTTAGTTCCCACCTCTATTTCGCCTCCATCCTAATTTCCTTTATAGATTCTCTTCCGTTGATAAGTATATATAGTATATAAACTTACACTTCTTTACACTATTTAGTTAATTCCTTAATTTTATACTACCCGAAGGAAGAGTAATCCCTAGAACTAATGCTTTGATATCAATTTCCTATGTCTGACCTTGGATTATCCAGGAAACCTATTGTTTTGCTTACACTTGAGCAAGGACTAGGAAAACTTGTACTCAACAAGGACTTAGTAATTACATGATGAAGAGGTAAATAGTGAGCATATAGTATGCAGTGACCATGACCAATGACTCACCATGTAGAGTTAGCGCGACACCAACATATACAATAACACTATTCCCCAAGTCCAAACAAATGCTTCCAAGTCAACAAGCTGATACACATAACATAAGATAAAACAATTGTTTCAAACAAGAAGGTGATTAGTAAAAACTATATCACTTGGTACTTTTTTTCTCCTTTATTTAATCATATTGTTAAAATAGAAAACATCTAATGAAAGGGATATGCTAGGCATCAAGGTTAAAGAGAGCAAATGAAATTTATTTCATAAAGTATTGATGAAATTTATTTAATCTTACATATAGAAAGCACTACATGACAAGAAGCACTTCACGATGAAGAACATCATGGTTTCTGCAGGCAATTAATATTCTTAGTTATCTAGCAATTAGTACTTCACAAGGGCGTGACTTGTGAATATAGTAGGTTATCTTTGTACATCTAATTTTGATTAACATTTGTAAAATTTTGCTTTCAAATTGTAGGAAAAAAAAAATGTTGTGACGTGACAAACAAACTACTTCCTTGAAAGAAAAAATCGATGCTACCTTATGCTAAATCAAATATGTCAGTTGCTCTCCAATTTTAACACAACTTTTCAACTCAAGCATGCTCTAGTGGGAGAAGAAATGAAATCTAAAGAAAAAAACTTGCTCTAAGGAAAAAGCTAGGGTTGTTTGGAAAGAAAAAGAACCAACCCCATAAATCTTTTCTTTAAAATATATAAAAAGAATAATAATTTTAGAACTATAAAATGTATCGAATATATCATTATAACCATCAAAATTATTATTATTATTATTACATTAAATTCCAATTGAAACATTAATTATAAATCAATACAATGATAGTCATTTTCAACACCTTTCTACTTGAAAGTGATAATGAAAAATATGCTCAATATGTATACCACAATCAAATTTAGTTTCTTTCTTTTAAATAAGGAAAGGAGCATGTGGTGGAGGAGGTGGATAGTCTGAAAATCTTTGACTTGGCCCAGATGGAGGAATACGCATACCTTTCGGTAATATTCCAAAGTTAAGTCTAGATTCCTTGTGTAAAACTTTGAATGGGGAAGGTGGAGAGTCTGAAAATCTTTGACTTGGCCCAGATGGAGGAATACGTCGACCTTTTGGTAATATTCCAAAGTTAATTCGAGATTCCTTATGTAAGACAATGGATGGGAGAGGCGGTGAGTCTAAAGATCTTTGACTTGGTCCAGATGGAGGAATACGGACATCTTTTGAGAATATTCCAAAACTGAAATGTGTATCTGAATCAGGCATTCCTTCGGGTTTCGAAAGTGAAAAATGGATATGTTGTTTTGGATGAATTATAATGGGCGCCTTAAATTTACTTTCAAAAAGAGAGTTGTCTTCATTGACATCAAACAAACTTCTACCATGTGTTTGATAGATTCCAAAGTGCACCCCAAGGAGTACGAGAGCACAAGTTCTCAATGCCATATTAGAACTAATTGTCACCATTTTTGTTGTGTGTTTTCTCTTCGTCTATTTCTCCTTTTTATATAGTGATTGTTGCTTAATAAAAATTAAGGATAAATTTGGCATAGCACCTAAAAATAACATTTTAGTTTTATATAAACAACAAAAACACAAGGGGTTTGTTAGAGCAATCTTCCTTGTAAGATTATTTAGAATAAAACTAACAATCCAAAATTGACAGTTTGTTTACACATTACCTTAATTCAATAGGGTCTGCTCAATTTGGATAAATAGAAACCCACGAATATAATGCCCTCCTTGTCTTACCTGAATTTCCTATTTTAAAGGAGGAGATGACTTCCACCTTTTAAATTTGATTGTTTTGTGTAAATGAAGCATTAATGGGTGAAAACCGAGGATGGTAATAGAGATATATTAATTTGGAGCAATTAGATATAAATTGGAATTGCAACCTCACGAGATACCACTGAGAACACCTTACTATTTAGGATTTGTTTGGATTGATTTTTTTTATAAAAACAATGTGTTTCAATAAACTCATTTTTATTTAAACTATTTTTTCTTTTCCTAAAACTATTGTTTAAAATTTATTTTGTGTGGCTTCCAAACATTTTATTTTTTTTAAAGTAACTTATTTTTGAAATTAAACACTTCAAAATGTAATCTAAACACATGAGAAGTCTAATTAAACACTAAAAAATGCACTAAAAACTCATCATTCCTCTACTTTATATATACATATATATATTGGTGGATATTTTAGTATTTGAGATTAACGTGTGTCGGTATTCGAGACGTTGCGAAGCGGTTGACATCCTCAAAAGGGTTAGCTGTAAAACAAAATATGAGTCGTTACCAATCCTTTTTACTGCGTGATTGGTGTCACACCCTAATTCGCAAGACAACCAAAACACATTATGTAATGCGAATTAGCTTAAACTTTGCAACTAGTCTTATCACTAAGCTTACTCTCGACTCCTTATAAACTATCACCAAAACTCAAAATGCAAGGGTAGTCAACCTTAAATGCCAAAAATGATAAATAACATAACTAAAACGTACACTTCATTAATAACAAGCGTTTGGTAAGATTATACAATTATAACACTTTGACCAAACATAAATAACAACTCTTAAATGCTTGGTGGCTTTCTCAAGTCGCCGCAAGCCCTTCAACCTTCTTCTCTACTTGGCCTAAACACCTGTTTCTAGAAGATGAGATTTTTAAAACGTAAGTTTAAAAGACTTATTGAGGTTTTATGAAATCCTTTTAGCAATGGTTTTCGATAAATCCTTTTCGCCAAAGAATAAATTCCAAACACAAATCACTTTATCAATAAACACTTCATTTTTCAAAACATATCAAAACGTATGTAATCATTTTTACAATAAAGTTAGATCAACTCACGAATCATATCAATATTCATTTCACATAAACACCCATTAGTCAATTATTCTTTTCACCAAAGATCTCGAATCGTTCTCTACACTTTGTCTCATTACCTTGCGTTTAGACTATTGTATCAACAGAATCCGAGAACATACATATTCGCCATTGTTGTTTATGTTGAGATTTATGTCTTAAAACTCATAGATGGTAAATATAATTCATTGATGTTATTAATAAAGTGTTATTATTATAATAATTGTTATTGATTAAATTATTAGTTTTGTCTTAATAACCCAAATCCAATAAACTAACATCCTAAGATGTTTAATGAGTCTTGACTAGTATGTAGAGACACATAGGGATCAATGTTAAATATCAACTTAAAGGGTCTATAGTATAAGGATAAGACTGGGAACCTTATCCTAGTAACACTATGGATACGACTCACTTTGTATTTGGTACAAACGTAATGATCAAACGTGTTCATGTAGTTGACATGCGAGTGAGGGTATCCTATGCAATGAGTTGACATAAGACAGGACCGCAAAATAGTAACCACTAGATGTAACTCCGTTAACTAGTTAGGTTTCTATTTCACTAGAATGATCTATGTAACTTAGTCTTAATCCTAAATGTATTATGAACTCCTATTCATGAGAGATTGTCCTTT
This sequence comes from Cucumis sativus, assembly GCF_000004075.3. Lineage (NCBI taxonomy): Eukaryota > Viridiplantae > Streptophyta > Magnoliopsida > Cucurbitales > Cucurbitaceae > Cucumis > Cucumis sativus. The sequence continues at coordinate 20,638,739 of NC_026658.2, forward strand.
GATTTGTAAGAGTGAGAGTGGCCAGATCGCCGACGCAAAAGCTTATCATCTTGGGAACAAGATCGAGTAGGGAGCTGGAAACATAATTACATACGATGGAATTCACTCCTTTCCTACTTTAGGGTAACTAGATGAGTGTTCCTTAAATGGTGTGTCCAGAACTTGAACAAAGGGTCGTACCCTCTCGATGACACGAGAGGGGTTTCTATTTATTGGTAGGACCATAAACAGGTTGCTCATTAGAGGAGCACTGATATTTAAAGATTAGAGGTAAGCTAGGGGTAAAACGATTATTTGATCCAGTTGGTGTTACGAACGTTCGTGAAGGACTAACTTATTGTTATTGGACTATATCCATGGACATATGAATATATCTACAGTGAGAAGAGATTAGTTGTGAGTCTTTAGTGAAGTATACACACAGTTAACGAATATTGATTAACGTGGTTAATGAGTTTAGCCAATTAATTTCATATCATTGTAGCTTTTAATCTGTAGGTCCATTAGTTTCTCTTCCTAACTCGTAAAGGGTAATGAAATTTACTTATATGAGTTGTAATTTGAAATGTTCAAATTTACTTTGGAAATTAGTTTAATGTATAGTGATACATTATAATATAAAGTTGATCAAACTTTATTATATAAATTTAATTTTGGATATGATTCAAAATTAATTTATGAGAGATAAAATATTTGAATGAGTTCAAATATTAATTTATGTGAATTTGATTCATATTAAATTTATTGGTTAGGAGAAAAACTTATATTTGAATATGATTAAGATTTAATTTAAGTTAAATATAAGATATTTAGTTTAGCTATTAATTAATTGAAGAATTAATTAATAGTTTAGTTTTATTTAATTAAATATATACGATATTGCAGAGATATGAATGAAAAATTAATTAAATATGATTTAATTAATTATATTAATATAAGTCTATAAGATATTGAAAAAATATTCATCCAAATAAGATTTGAATTAAATATGATTTAATTAATTATATTAATATAAATCTATAAGATATTTGAGATATATTCATTCAAATAATATTTGAATGAAATATTAATTAAATATAATTTAATTAATTATTAACTAATTGATTAATTATTAATTAATTAGTAGATTTAATAATCTCATAATCTCTTCTACTCTTTTTCCATTTCCAAGAAGAAAACAATTTTCTTTATCGAATTTATCAAGAAAAAAAAAGGTAAGGTTTTTGCTCTAAAAAAAAAGTTTCTTTCAACTACCTCTAAACTTTTTTCCATCTCAATTGGTTCCCACAAACCAATCTCAACCTAGAGGATAGGAAAGTTTCAAACGGATGATGTCCCCGATTTCGGTAGTTTGTAGATTCAGAGACATCAACAAAAGTAAATTCTTTTTATCTTTTAAATTAAGAGTATGCTTAGTTTTTATTTAGAATTTTGATTCTAATTTTTGCCAATGTACTAGTATTTTAGGATTCCTAAATTAAATTGAGTAATGGTTCTATAGAATCTTCCGCTGCCATAGAGCTTTTATCACTTCAGTTTAAACTGTTAAGCTTTATACGCTCCTTTCAATGCATAAGTCATCTTCTTATCACTATGTAGCCTCGTACACCCCATGGTGACCTTGACTCTTTATGTGCACATAATAGTTAGCATTATCTCAAAGAAACAACTAATGATTTGAAAACCATTTTATAGCATTGAAATCATAATCATGTTTGAAAACATATAAACTTTTCATAGAAATCTCTTTTGAAACACTTATCATTTGAAGTCTCCTTTCAAATCAGTAAAGAGAAATTATAATAAAGTTTTTAACATAAATTCATTTGAGAGAAAACACTCACAAAACTCTGAAAGAAAAGCACTCACCACACTTTACCAAAGATCCTCCTCTTTCTTCTGTTCTCGTGGAACCTTCTCACTGAACATACCGTAGCACTTAACACTTTGTTTTTATTCTTCCCGGGAAAGGAAAACAACAATATTTTATTTATTTAAAACAAAACCTTACTTTTTCTTACTTAACGACTAAGTCCTTTCTTTATAGAATCCTTAAACTAACTTAGTCATTCTTAAATGCTTCTCAGTTCGTGAGCTCCTGCTTAAAACTCTACATGTGTAAATTTAGTATTTAACACAGTCATGCTTAAATTCTTAATCTTACACGTTGAAATTGTATTATTATTATTATGATTATTTTTGAAATGGTTAAAAATAAAAACAAAATATTGAAAAGCGAAAAGAAAATGTGTAACATTGGATGTGGGACCCAACTCTCATCTCATCTCTCCTCTACTTCTTCCTCTCACGGATAAGAACTCCAACAATACAAAACAAAAGAACTTTCCCTTCCACACTTCCACTTCTTCTTCTTCTCCCTCCATTTCAAAATCACATCCCTAAAACGGAAGAAAAACAGAGAGAGTGATACACATGTCTGTTTTGGGTGCAAGCACTTCCCACATTCTCTACCCACCACTTCACCAACACCACTTTCTAACCAATGCGAAGCGTTGTAGTTTTCTCAGTACAGATTTTGGAGATCACCGGCGCAGGGAGCTCCGGATCAAGGCCGAGGCTGGCTTTTGGCCGGATTTGTCAAGACCCGCCTCGGTGGAAATGGAATCCATCGACGATTCCGATCAACTAGATCGGATTTTGATCCACGCTCAACACCTTTCTCAGCCAATTCTTATTGATTGGTTCGTATAGTTTCCTCTATCCTTTCATTCCAAGGGCCTTTTTTGTAATTTCCTCCTCTCTCTCTCTCTCTCTCTCTCTTTTATTTTATTTTCTATGGTGTAGGATTTCAAATTAGTGATTTTGGGTGATTAAAAGTATGTTTAGCAAGGATTTGTAAAATATAACATAACTATTTCAAAATGAGTTGTTAATTTAAATTAAGTGTTCTTGCATTATTGGTGAATATTATAAATTAGGTGGTATGTGATATTAATATTAAACAAATGGGGGAAAATAGGATGGCAACTTGGTGTAGGAAATGCATCTACTTGAAGCCTAAACTCGAGAAACTTGCTGCTGATTATGTTACCAAGTAATCTTCTATGCTATCTCTTTCCTCTCTCTCTCTCTCTCTCTATCTCTCTCTCTACTTCTGATATGAACACAATAATTTATGTAGTGATTAAATTTCAGAGCAAAATTCTACTATGTAGATGTGAATAAGGTCCCTCAATCTCTTGTAAAACGTGGAAACATATCTGTAAGTATAATTATCCTTTGAAGCTTCCCTTTTCAATTCTTTACTTTTCTAATGAATTTCATCTTCATTATTTATTTGTTCTTTTTTTTCTTCTTTCTCCAGAAAATGCCGACAATTCAGGTGACCACTTTTTCTTGATTTTCACTCTTACATTAATTTCTTACAAAATATATATGTATATATATATATATGAATATGAATATTTGAGAGTGGTACAGATGAGTTATTGTTCATAATTTGTTCTAAAGTTATTAATTTATTAGCTTTGGAAAGATGGAGAAATGAAAGCAGAAGTAATTGGAGGGCACAAAGCTTGGCTTGTGATTGAAGAAGTTAGAGAAATGATCCAAAAGTTTGCTTCATAATATTTTGTTCACGACTCTTCCTTTGTTCATTTATTATAATTACTTCATCTTCAACCTCCCCTTACCTGAATTGTCAAAATCTTGACACCTTTAATTTTAGGTTGTTTGCACCTAATATCAATCACATATGTATCTATCTCTTCATTGTACACATTACATACAAATATTTTACCTTCTCTTCAATATAGTATTTAAAGAATGAAAAGCTGCAATAATGTGTAGGAGGAAAAGAAAAATAGTTTGGCCTCTTTTTCAAAAAATATGAAAATTTTAAATTTTGATTCTTGTTTCTTTGATTATACCAACTCTTCCCTCGTTGCTGTAATATTCTTTTACCTTGTGCGTATAAGTCAATCGATATGCCTAATAATATGTATATGCATGTTAGAAATTCATTCCAAGTAACATTGATGTATTGATGTTCCAATGAGGTTGGGCAAAAGATTAAAAAGAAAAAAGAGTATTTCTAATCACATACTCCCTTTATTCATATAACATTAATGTCAGTATTGATATCACAAACAATAGTGAGTTCATTTTTCTATCCATGTTGTAGTAGAAATTTTCCCAAAAGTACAAGGAAATTAATATGTAAATAGATGAAACACACATTAACTTAATTATGCTTTTGAATAAGTGCTTAAACTAGAAGGTATTAGAAAAACAAACTCACTTTGGATTAAAAATTAGGCTTCTACTTCAATCCTTGATTAATTCAAATGTTTTAAACAATTAAATGATATGTTTTGGAGTGATTTTAAAACCTTCTCAACTAGCTAGCATGTATATATATATTCATTTGCATATATAACAAAGTATTCTGCTCATAAAACACATAAGAAATGGGAACAATTTACCAGAGTTTTAAAAGAATTGAAGATCCTTTTTGACAAATAAAAAATACTCAGCTCTGAGGCCAATGAAATACAGCTAAAGGATATTTGTATCCTGTCGGATACTTATATACCTTTCCAAATCTCAACTTTACACTCATACAACCTAAAATACAACATTGAATCAACTTTACACTCATGATTTTGGTATCTTAAACAAGTATCAAACACTTGTATATTTTGTTAAATCGCCTTCAACTGGAAAATGGAAAACCAACCAAATAGAATGTACAGAATGTACCCATCTACGTCGTATGAGCAGCGTGTGTCCTCGACGCCCAAATACCAAACACCAGGAACCAAAAGACAAACAAAATGGCCCAGTATCGTGCAGGTCCGTATTTTATCCTGGTAAGCACGAACTGCAGATATGGAAATAATACAAGTTAGGAATCTGAGCGTTGAAGTTTTGCCAATTTTCACAGGTTTTCCAATGTAAAAAAAAAAAAAAAGGAAATAATTAATAATGAAATAACACATGCGTCTCAGTAACCACAGTTGTACACATGTATACAATATTATTACAAAAGTTTTAAAATATCAACATTGAAGAAATCGACGGATCTTCAAAGATAAGGATTCGTCATTTGCTCATTTTCTTTTTTATGCTATATGTTTACTTAATGGCTTCTTGGTGTAAATTTTCTCCAATCCTTCAATAATGTCACCTTCCCTCATTATTTCGAATTGAAGAAGTTTTTTGTAACTCCCTTGCATTGGAGCTTTCCCCTTTTGTACTTCAATATGATAAATGAAGTTGTCTCGTAAAGAAACATCAAAAGTCAAGAATTTGATCAACTAAAATGTTCTGGTACACCATCTATTTTTTTTTTTTTATTTTTTTTTTTTGTTAGGAAGATTTTACAATTCCATCAGTACTTGTCGTTTTTTGGTTCCTTCCTCTGTTGGATTTGATTAGCTTGTCCGTGTTTTTTTCTCTCATTCTTTTTAGGTTTTTAGTTGTTTCTAAGTTTCTTTTGTTCCTCTTTTGGTAGATGAGCTCGTGGGTGTTCCTTGGTTTTCTTTTGGAACTTTTCTCTTGAAGGCTGCTGTTTTATCCCATTTTATTTGGTTTGATTTTTGGTTTTTCCTTTTTCAAAAATTTATGTATAAATTTTTAAATGGTCTTTAACATGAAAAACAAAAGACAAGGAACAGTTACCAACCTCATATATTTTCAAAAACTAGAAAAAAAAATGAGAAATGAGAAACAGGAACATTGTAAGTGTAACCTAAACAGCTGTAACAAAAATAATATATAATTTACCTTCGACTTATCCAACAAGCAGTGAGTCACAGAGCCTCGGCAGCTCCTACCTTACTAGGAATATAAGCATGCCCCTAATCCTGAGGGGGGGCCAATGTTCCACTATCCACTAGTACAAACTAACAATAGGTCGGTCCTGCCACTTCCCAATTACCAAATCTCATGTAACCATGAACAGCCAATCCTCTTTTGGGATAAAGAAGTCCAAAAAATTGTCTATTTACTTGCTCAATGAGGCCAAGTTAGTTTTCCATAACCTTCCACGATAATACATACTTAAGCCCTAAAATCTAAATCATGTGAAGACTCTTAGGTGATAGCAAGAACATATACAATGGCATACGAGGTGGGGATTTGAACGTTTAATCTTTTGGCCAAAGATAGAATATCCTTACCATTTGAGCTATGGTCAAGTTGAACAGAACATGGTCTTGTTTAAATCACCTTTTATCCCTCGATATTTGCTGGGCAAGAAAATCTAAAGCTTGTTTCGACACAAAGAAGTAGATTTATACATTATTTCATTTAGCTACTAGTGCAGAACTATAATCCAGGTGTTTCCTTGTCACCCAGTAAATTGCAACGAAAAGAAAATGTCATCAAAAACTACGAACGCAAACACATGCCCATGTTTTGAGAATTTCAATCATTAGGAAATAGAATATGGAAGGAGCATTCAGGAGGCTGAAAGGCATCTCTAATGATTCCAGCCACTGTGTCCGCAGAATAAAACATCAAAATAAACCCATTCCAAGGGTAAAAAGTTCTCAACTACCTTACATTTTGTGCAATGTAAGCACTATTCCTCGAAAAACTCTACTCTTTATATATATGTGTGAATGGTAAAACTAACGATGCACCCTGTATTACTTAGAGGGAGATTTTCTTTGCCAAGCAAAAAGGAAAAAAGAAAAACTATTTTAAGATTCAAGCTATAAATTGGACCATATGAGGAGAAAGAGAACAATGCTATGCCCCTTTATGGGTTAAGAACTCAATAAGTTTTGTTCTCGCATTTCCTTTTGTATTTAATTATGGCCAAATTCTTTTGCAATTACAGCCTCCTCATGAATTTTATCAATTGGAAGGCTATCCGTTAGTTGTTTGGGGAGGGGTCCTCTCAACCCCTTGCCCTTAGGCTGTTCTTATTTTGCTTTGATATATAAAAAATGAAGTGGGCAAAGAATATTAATGGATATGGACGTCTCTTTTGCATAGTATTTCTGGCTTGTACTTATAAAACACTTAGGTTTGAGAGAAAATCAAAATACCTTATTGCATTCACTAAAGAAATATATATAGAAGATACAACGGTAACCAAAGAAGGAAAGTGCAGAAAAAACCCAAAAATAAAAATATAACAAGGATATTCACAATAATAGAATTATATCAATCCCCCAAGTTGGAGCATATATGTTAATCATGCCCAACTTATTACATAGATAATCTATACATGTTCCATTCAATGCTTTCATGAAGATATCTTGTAATTGTTCTCCAGTCTTCACATATCCCACAGATACCAAACTTTGTTGAATTTTCTCACATACAAAATGACAATCATATTCAATATTTTTATTCCTCTCATGGAACATTGGATTAGATGCAATATGAAGTGGTGCTTGATTATCACACCACAATTTTGTCCATGTGGTGATTTCAAATCCCAACTCAACAAGATGTTGAGTATATCCAAATCAATTCACACACAGACTATCTCATTGCTCTATATTCTGATTCCACACTCGAACGTGACACCACATTTTGTGTCTTACTCTTCCAAGAAATCAAATTACCACCAATAAAAACACAATATCTTGAAGTTGATCTTTCCGTCTTCCTAGGATCCTACCCAATCGGCGTCTGAAAAACATTCAATATTAGTTTGACCATAATCCTTATATAATAGACCATGCCAAGAGCAACCTTCAGATAACACGGAATCTGTTCCAATGCAGCCCAACGATCAACCATAAGGTCTGACATATACTAGCTCATAATACTCTGAATAGACTATGTTGGGTCGAGTCACTGCAAGGTCATTAAGTTTTCCCACTAACCTCCTATATCTTTCAAGATCTTTTAGTAATTCTCCATCTCTTGTGAGCTGTAAGTTGGGCTTCATTAGGGTACTAAATGACTTAGACCCTAGATTCCATGTTTCAGTTACTTATTTTCTTTGTGATAATAGAATGTCTTTCTTGCTTCCTATTACCTCAATTCTTAAGAAATATTTCAACATGCCTAAATCTTTTGTTTTCAATTGGCAATGGAAAAAAGTCTTTAGCAACGGTATACTTGAAGCATCATCACCAGTAATCACAATATATCATCAACATATACGACTAACAAGAAGACACCACTCTCAGATCTCTTAAAAAAGACTGAAAGATCTAATGTGTTCTTCCGCATTCCAAAGCTTCAAATCACCTGACTGAATTTTTCGAACCAATCCCGTGAACTCTGTTTTAGCCCATACTAAGATTTTCGAAGGCAACACACCTTTCGAATCTCCTCCTGAGCAACAAACCCTGGTGGTTGCTCCATGTACACCTCTTCTTGAAGATCACCATAGAGAAATGCATTTTTAATATCAAGTTGATATAAAGGTCAATGATTGATTGAAGGTAATAAAATAAACAACCTTATAGATTCCATTTTTGCGACTAGAGAAAACGTATCAGAATAATCAACGCCATATGTTTGTGTGTAGCCTGTCCTTACAAGTCATGATTTTAATCATGCAACAGAACCATTAGGATTAACTATAACTGAACAATAAGCTTCTTTCCTACAGGGAGAGAAACTAAATCCCAAGTACAATTGTCTAAGGCAGTCATCACCTCCACCATTGCAGCACACCAACCAGGATGATACAAGGCTTCTGTCAGGATTCTAACACACTTTCTAATAAAATACCCAACAATGGCTAAACAGAGACAGCACTCTGTGATTCTTTATTTATATATATAGCCAAAAGATACAGCTACAATATGAAATGAAAGTAAGAACAGTAAATAACAAGAGCATACCAGCATCCTTTACAAGAAGGATACCCCCTCCCCTTTACGGCTGCTGCCGCCTCTCTTTACCCTAGGGATAACAAAAAGATACCCCCTCCCTATTTCCCAATCATTCTATTTATAATCACCCTCAAATTCCTACTCAGTGGGACCCACCTGCACATTCTCTTATTTCCCACTCATTCTCTCTCATTACTTGTTGGTGAATTTCCCTTCTTACCCTTCCTAACATACGTATGTATGATTGGGGGTCTCACAGCTTCATGAACAATTTTAGGAATAGATACAGAATCTGATGATGCAATGAAAGAACATGTAGAAGACGACAAATGGTTATATGAAACAAAAAAGGAAATAGGATGACCACACTTACGTTTACCTTTACAGAGAGCAATAGGAAGATCGTCACTCGTTTCTAGATCCAATGACAAGGAAGCCTTTGGTATAGGGCATGAAACTAAAGGAGGTTGTCATCGACCATAGACCTTAGTGATTGGTGGACGAATAGAGGTAGACACATGCAGAGATGAATCGAGAAGAGGATCAAAAAGGGAAACACTATAGATAAGGAAATCATCCTTCGCTCCTGATACTCCCCCTGACTCGTAAGAGAAAGAAGGTAAAGGAATAAAAGAAGGAATGTTCAAAGAATGTGACATCAGGAGAGACGAAATATTTGTTTAGACTAAGAAAATAACACCTGAACACGAGAATAACCAAGGAAGATACATTTAAGGCCTTTGGATCCAAATTTGTATGTAAGGGCCGAACATCTCGAACAAAGCAAGTACAACCAAATATTTTAAGTGGAATAGGAAACAAATGTTGTTTAGGGCATAAGGTATGGAAAGGCATCTCACCCTTGAGAGCTGAAGAGGGCACGCGAGTTATTAGGAAACAGGTTATGGAAATAGCATCAGCCCAAAAATATTTTGAAACATGCATCCGAAACATTAAGGCTCTAGCGGTTTTAAAAAGATGACGATTCTTTTGTTCTGCAACCCCATTTTGAGATGGAATATCGACACGAGAAAATTGATGAAGAATGCCATGACAATCTAAATAAGTTTAGGTGCATGAGAGAAATATTCTTTAGCATTATCACTCGGTAAGATATAAAAGCACCACTAAACTCAGTCCAAATTTCAGTATGAAAGTTATGAAAATGAGAAAGTAACTCCAAACGATTTTTCATAAATATAACCATGTTACACGAGAATAGTCATCGACAAATGTACAAAATACCGAAACCCTCCTTTGGACTCAATAGGACATGGGCCCCAAACATCAAAATGAACCAATTTAAACACTAGCTCGTTCATTGACTCGAGGATACAAACTCAGATGGTGAAATCTAGCAAACCGACATGACTGCACATTCTAAGGAAGACAAATGTTGAAACTAGAGAAGACTCTTCAACACAGAGATAGACGGATGACCCAACCAACAAGGTTCTTCAAGAGAAGATGACTTGCTAGAGGATGTGATGGCTGTAGGTATTTGAGGTTAAAAAATGTAAAGACCTCCAAACTCACGTCCTTTACCAATAGTCTACTTCGTCGTAAAATCCTCAAATAAGCAATAACCAGGAAGAAAAAAAGAGACAACAATGAAGATCACGAGTGATTTTACTGACAGAAATCAAATTAGAAAAGAATTGTGGTAATTTTAAAACTGACAAAGAAATTGATTTAGTAAAATGGATGGTTCCAGATCCTATAACAAGAGTGGAGGTTCTATCAGCCATAGTGACATTAAGCAAAGAGGAAGATGTACACAGGTTAGAGAATAAACTGGGGTTACCTGTCATATGGTCTGTAATGCCAGAGTCAATGACCCATTTCAAAGTGTTGGAAAGAAGGCATTTAGAGATGTTACCTATCTCCGTGATGGCTATAACTGGAGTAGAAAGTGATGTTGTCAATGACTCTTGATACTTTGGAAACTTAGCAAACTCCTCTGAAGAAATTGTAATTGACATATCAAGATTATCAAGAGTAGAAGCAACATTTTCAAACGATACCCTTTGACCCCTATTCAACAATTTTCTGCACTCATGTTTGGTATGGCCAGGCTTATGACAGTAATAGCAAACATCTTCTGAATTTGTTCATTGGTGATTGGAATAACCTTTGGAGCTATTTGATCCAACCCCTTTATTACATCTACAGTCATTTGTGCATCCAATTAAAGCACTGCTAGAATCATATGATATAACTGCTTGTGGCTTCTCTATACGAAGTATTCAAGTATAGGCTTCTTCCAACAATGTGATTTTTTAGCTTGACAAAACTGGATCTTTGGCCATCTCATATTTAGGTCCAAGACCAAATAAGAAACTCATGATGAACAATTGCTCACATTGAGCCATGAGAATTTTTGGATTAGTGCTAATTGGCATAAAGGCATTGAATTCTACACAGGTACTTTTATCTTCATAAAGTAACTCGTGAGAGACTTTCCTCATTGATCAAGTTGATATAGGGTCTTACAAACATCAAAAACTCTATTAATGTGTTCTTTCCCAGAATAAAGAAAATCCAGACATTCTAGTAGTTCTTTGACTGATTTTAGTAGTGATTTACTAGCTCAACGATTTCACGGTCTAGAATTCATGATTTATAGAAGCATTCTTGAATCATCTCGCCACCAAATTTTTTTGGTAGCATCAATTGGTGGCTCTTCCTTGATGTGTCAATCCATTTCAATGCTCTTAATAAAGTGACGAACATTCGATCTCCATGAATAGTAGTTTGATCCATTCAATTTGTGTTCAGTTATCTTTGACATCATAGGAATCATCTAAGACGTGACTACTGTTTTCTTGTCAGCCATTACCTCAAAAAAAGGTACAAAAGTACAGATCAAAATCTAAAGGAGAGATGTGTTGAAGCAAACCGTAATCATCCGAGGATTCTTTTTCCTTGAATGAACCACTAACAGTGAGTATATGGCCCAAACGAATGCACTACCAAAAAGAGGAAATAGCTCCGACAAAACCCACAAAAACAAACAGGAAAGGGCGGCGCATGAACCTCACGAGTTGGTCGGATGGCTTCAAAAATTTAGGGTTTTGTATACGGTGGTTGAGCTCCTTTTTGAACTAGGCAAAGTCAAAAAAGAACAAACTTCCGGTGGCTGCGGCGACTGACGAGTGATCGACATTAGCGACTGACAGACAGCATACAAACCAATGGTGGCAGCGGTGGGCAAAACTATAAGCTCACCCCTCCACAAAACCCTAGATGTAACACAAGAGGGTTCTAAATTCTCAAACCATAATTTTCTCTATCGAGCTCTGATACCATGTAAAACACTTAAGTTTGTGAGAAAATCAGAATACCTTGTTGCATTCACTAAAGAAGTATACATACAAGACACAATGGTGACTAAAGAAGGAAAGTGCAGAAAAAACCAAAGAAGGAAAATATAACAAGGATAAATATCCTTAAGGTTTAGTTTCGTTTTTGTTGTAAGTTCTTTTACGAATGAATTGTACTGTATTTTTGTTAAGTGTTGTAAGTCCTTTATGGAGATGAAGATGGTGCTATGGAGTGTCAACCTAGTTGACATCTCTAGGTGTACTAATTGATCCATAGCTACTTTCATTTTGTATTCTTTGTACATTTAGCATTTGTATTATTTCATTATCTTAATGAAGACGCTTGTTTCTTGTTCAAAACATAAGGAAGTCGGCTGAGGAAGGGGATTGCAATACCAGTTTTTTCCATAGAGTGGTGAATGGCAAGAGGAACAAGAATCATATAGGATCCCTGGTTTTGGAAAATGGGATCGCAAGAGTGATGGCAAGAAGATTGAGGAAGAGATTATTAGGACTTTCTCTGGCCTTTATAGTCTAGAGGTTAGGGAGAAGCCGTTTGTGGAAGGCATTGATTGGAGCCCTATCTCGACAAGGGAGGACAAGGAGTTGGTGGCCCCATTTACTTTGGACGAGATTAGAAAGGTTGTCCTCATCTGCGGTAGAAATGAATCTCTAGGCTTTGATGGTTTCTCAGACTTTCTTTCAAGATAATTGGAATCTCATCAAAGGAGATTTGGAGGGGGTGTTTAAAGAATTCTTTGGAAGTGCCATATTAAATAGCTCATTGGTGGAAACCTACATGATGCCTAAGAAGGAGAACGCCAATAGAGTGAAGGAGTTTTGACCTATTAGCCTCATCACTAGTGTCTATAAGATACTAGATAAGGTTCTCACTAATCGGCTAAGGAGAGTAATGTCTTCCACCATTTTCGGGGCCTAAGGAGCTTTTTTGGCTGGGAGGCAGATCCTGGATCAAGCCCTCATAGCTGCTAATAAGGCCATCAAGCTGTATCAGTCGAAGAAGAGGGAAAGCATTGTGCTAAACTTGACTTTTTGGAAGGCTTATGACCACGTGGATTGGAATTTTTTGGATAGTGTTGATGAAGAAAGGTTTTGGTTACAAGTTCAGGATATGATTGTGGGGGTGGGTCAGAAATGTGAAGTATTCTATCTTCATCAATGAAACTCTTAAGGGGTAAGTTCAAGCTTCCCAAAGAGTTAAGACAAAGGGATCCTTTATCCCCTTCCTGTTCTTACTCATCGTGGATGTTTTAAGTCGGCGCATTTTTAAAGGGTGGAAGGAAACATAATTGAAAAATTCAGGGTTGGTCGGAATGAAGTGGCCTTATCGCATCTTCAATTCGTGGATGATACTATGGTATTCTACTATGGGAAAGAGGAGTTCTTCTTGATCCTTAACCATATTGTGACCTTTTTTTTTTTGAAGAAATGTCCAGGCTCAAAATCAATAGGAACTAATGTCTAATATTGGGAGTTAATAGTGATCAAGATAAGCTTAAGAGGTGGGTGGAGGTGTTTGATTGTGAGGTTGATTCTCCCCCTTCTTACCTTGGGCTTCCTCTAAGTGGCAATCCAAAAGCTACGACATTCTGGGATCCAATTTGTGGGGATTTGAAAGAGGCCGGCAGTGTGGAAGAAGGGGTTCCTCTCTAAAGCTGGCAGATTAACCTTGATCAGATATGTACTGAGTGGCATCCCTGTGTCTTACTTATCCCCTTTTCAAGCCCCTAACTCGATGTCCAAGAGCATTTAGAAGTGTATGAGAAATTTTCTTTAGGAAGGGGTGGGCGAAGTCATGAAGTTATAGGCTCTCATTTGGTTATTTGGGAGGCAATGGGACGTCCTTTGAACCAGTGGGTTTAGAGCCTGGTAACCTAAGGGTTCGCAACAAAGCTTCGTTGGCCAAGTGGCTGTGGCACTTCACCCTTGAACCCAAACCCTTATGGCATCGAATCATTGTGCGCAAGCATGGCATCCATCTTTTTGAATGGATGGAGAAAAGGGTTAAAGTCACACACCAAAACCCTTGGAAAGACATTTCTTTTGAGCTTCCAACCTTTTCTCGTCTCACTCGTTGCTATTATGATATATATATATATATCATATGTCCTTTATTGTAATTGTACATAGTGTCTAGGATTTATTTTATTCTCTATATAAATATGTAACTTTCCTTTGACTCAATATGAATAAGAAATATACATCTCTGAATTCTGGATTACAGTTGCATTGTGGGGAAGGTAAAGATACTTATTTTAGGAGGATCAGTGGGTGGGGGAGAGTTCCCTTTGTTCTTTGTTTCTACATCTTTATCACTTGCCCTTTTTTCAAATCTTTTGGTTGAGTTTAAGAATTCAGTGTCCTCTTCCCTTACTGGTTCTGTCATAATTTGCCCAATAGGGAAACGACAGCAGTTGCCTCTCTTCTTTCTTTGCTTGAGAGGTGCAGCTTTAGGAAGGAGAGGAGGGATGTTCGTCTTTGGATTCCTAACCCAAGTCAAGGTTTCTTATGTAAATCCTTGTTCAATTTGTTGTTGGATCCCTTTCCCATTAGGGAGTCTATTTTCGATGGGGTTAGGAGGATTAAGGCTCCTAGGAAAGTTAGTTCTTTATTTGACAAGTCTTGCTTGGTTGAGTGAACATTGTCAATAGGTTTGTTAAGAGGACTTCGCTTGTTGGGCCTTTTTGTCGTTTACTGCTGAGGAAGACCTTGATCATCTCTTTTGGGACTGATAGTATATACAGGTTGTGTGGTGCTCTGTTCTGCAGGTGTTTGGTATTGGCTATGCTGGCCAAAGGAGCATTCACAAGATGATCAAGGAGTTCCTTCTTCATCCGCCCTTTCAGAAAGAAAGGCCATTTTTTATGGCTTGCTGGAGTGTGTGTTGTGATTTGCGATATTTGAGAGGAGAGGATTGATAGGGTGTTTCGAGGTAGGGAAAGGGCCACAATGAGGTTTGGTTCCTTGTTAGATTTTATGTGTCCCTTCAGGCTCCGATTTCGAAGACCTTTTGTAACTATTTCATCCATTGCATTTTAGTTAGTTGGAACCCCTTCTTTTAGTAGGGGTGTTTTGGTGGGCTTGTGTTTTTTCTATGTCCTCGTGTTCTTTCGTTCTTTCCCAATAAAAGTTGTTTTTGCTAAAAAAAAAAATCTAGTATGTCCAGCTATTTTTGAAAGAAACCCTTCGTCCATGTCACATGTCAATACATTACTAATGAATAAAATTGATTTCAATAATAAAACTAAATGCCAGAAAAGCAGGGTCAGGGCAAAAATAATGCATTATACTCACAAAGCGGAAGAAAACCACTACTGTTAACGCACAAACTCCTCCAAGAAGAATATGAAGGCCACTTTTCGCAGTTTTCTGCACCAAAATAGAGATTCCTTTTAAGGTATATCAAGGAAAAGCTTAGCAGAAAGAAGGAAACCCTAAGGAGTATCAGATTGGAGGAAAGGAAATGAAAATACTCCTGACGTCATATTTCTCCATTTTATATTATTGATGCTTTTTTTGTTAAAATATCATTTGATCCCATGTACTATAGACTTTGTTCAATTTTAGTCCTTGTACTTTTAAATGTCTTATTTTAGTCCTTAAACTTTCAATAAATCTTAAATTTAGTCCCTCACTAGCACTAGTTTATTGTAGATTTTTTCATTTCTTTTTATTTTTTATTTGCATTTTCACTATAAATTTTTAAAATATATTCACATATCATGTTTGTCTGCATAAAAACTATTGTGATTATTTAATCAATTTCAATCAAAAATTAACTTCGAGGGACTAAATTTAAGATTTACTAAAAATACAAGGACTAAAATTAAACAAATTTCCAAGAAATGGTATTTTAACCTTTTTTTTCTTTTTAATGATCCAAACGATTTCAATAATAAAATGAAATTTAATGAAGCACAAAAGCTTACATGGAAGAATACACGTGCATTCCATTCAAACGATATTAATGAATGGAACGATTACAAAAATCCTTAGCATTATTAGTTCACAGAGATACTAATACTAACACCTACAAAAGGTTGAACCAATCTTATATTGGTGATTTTATATATTATTAGAAAAAAAATAGTTTAACTAGACTAGCCTTGAATAATTTTATTTTGTCTTATTAACTCACATATTAATCTGAGTTATTAATATATGTACTTAAAGGGCAGTTTATAACTTAAATAAGCTAGTTTGAAGTTTCATTAAGAAATTCATCATAATTCTCCCTGTTTCTATAATATCTATGATTTCTTTTTCTAGAAAAAAATTGATATTCAATTATGTGTTGATTGCTATATTCATAAATTTGAGTAATCAATATTGATATCAACTGCCATCCTAAGCACCTTAGGAGGAGGACTTCTCCCTCCAAACAAACCCAGGTTATAACATTAAGCTTAGCACTTTCATCCTTGGTACCAGGGTAGAAACATGAGTGGGAGACTCTCCCCACGCACAAATCTAGGTTATGATACTATTGAAGGCAAGTAATTGAAATGTACTAGGATTAAGCGAGTTCCTAATAAAAAAATCAACAGCATTTTTTATGACTATTCTATCTTTGATTGGAGAGTTTGAGTTTAGACCCTAGAGGAGGGATTTTAGGACTAGGAATCTACTAAGAGTTTCTACTGCTACTCACTTTTTGGCTCTTTACTTAACTCTTACCCCTCTTGCAAGTTTGACTTCTCATCTCTTTTGAGGACGAAAATCTCAAAAGTTGTGAAGTTCCTTATTTGGCAGGTGACCAACAAAGGAGCCCACACAATTGATCAAATTACAAGAGAGTTTCCTGGTTGATTAGGTTGTTTAGCAGCATTCTTTGTGGAGAGATGGAGGAAAACTTAAAAACAAGGCTAAAGAAAAAGGTAAAGGAGAAAAGGCAGAAAGAGATAACTAGGTGAATATGAATAAACCAGTAAAGAAATCTAATACATAGAATGGACAAAATAATAACAAGGCTATATGTTCTCAAGAACTGAAAGTGTATTTCAAAGAACTAGCAACTAAAAAGGTGGAGAATCGAAACTTTTAATCAGAATGTTAGATTTTTGTCAAATGCCTAAAAGAAACAATGTCAAATTAATAGCAAGCAAGGAACTAATTTTCTAAAACGACACAAGAACGGTAGCTTCTGACATCTAAAATGATTTTGAGTATGTTAGTCAAGTGTGGCCTACTGAGAAGCTTAATTCGTCAGTAATTCCCAGTACTCTGAATTTCTATTTTAAAATATAAGTAAATTCTCATTGAACCTTTTTGACAAGAAAAAGATAACTGAATTACCACAATAGAAAATAACTACAAAGACACACCTTCCCCACACGAGGAGCTATGAGGCAAGCAAGCGTAACAGTAAGCAGCCCTGTAGCAAGAAGAATTCCAGTACCCTCAACAGCCCACCTGGTTGCAGGATTTTCGGCATGAACAACATTTTCTGAGATGGTATTCAGATGTTCGGAAACAACCTGGGAAGTTGCAGTAGAGTTATTGTTGCTACTATAATTATGAGGACTGAACCACAACGAGATTTCACTTAGCCGCTGCCTGCGGACAGCCGCAACGGCATCAGGATCAATATCAGTACTAGCAGTAGTCTGCATAGGATTAGGTACCCCACTAACAGTTCTCTCTCTTAAAGCTTCGTATTCTTTCAAAGAACTCACAACCTTCCTAAAGTCGTCGGTTCTAATATTTTCCGCAATACATCCACAGATTTCACAAACTGTAGAACCATGGCTAACAAACCACTTGAGAGCACATGCGTAGTGTACAAGTGCAAGGTCACTCTTGCAAGAACACCCAAGCTCCACTAATCCATCTTCATGATGACATGAACCCATTTCAATATCAGTTTTGCAAATGAAAACCTCCCCATTAGGCCCTATGAACTTAATTGAACCCGAATCCCCTTTAACATCTTTTTTTAGCATAGAACCACCGTCAACATTTTCTGTACTCTGCTTCTCAGGCTTAGAATCCCGATCCCCATCACATTTTCTCGCTTCCATAATTGGAGGAGTGATACCAAGAAATCCTAAAACCGCATCACCTCTTCTGTCAGATTCAACACATTGGCACACACGACAACTGGCCCCAGATTCCTTCCCTATACTATGGCGAGACTGAGAACCCAAATCTTCACTCCCAACAGTCGAACAATCATTCGCTTTAGCCTCGTCATCTACTCTCTGCACAAAATTTTCCTTTACCATCATATCAGTCATGCAGCACAAAGATTTAAACAAGCTACACCTCCTCTAAGATTACTCATCCATTCTACTTCAATAAGTCCAAGAATCAGCCAATTCAGGCATAATTTTCCTGGAGCACTGAATGAAAATTAGACAAAATCACAACTTCGCGGTACACAAATAAGGATAAGAAATAATGATCCTGGCCCGATAGACAACAAGTAATTGGATGTACCCAGTTGAAGAATTGAGCATTAGTACTAAATGCCCAAGTGTCCAAACACAACAGTGTCGATCGGGAAGAAAAATCCGTAGACCTGAGCAATTTTACCAAACCATGAACTTCAACTGAGCAAATTGTAACCAAGTATAGAACAAAAGAAGGAAGACCCAAGAAAAAGAAAGAAGAAAGGGAAGTAGATCACCCGAATTGCAGAGGTTTCGTGCATACCATTCCCACTAAACCAGCAAAAACCACAGAGAAAGGGGGAATAGTAAAAAGCGGCAAATGGATAGAAAAGGAATGCACAGTAGCATTGAAACAAAAACAAAACGAGATTCCATATGGAAAAGTGAAAAAGAAGAGAGAGAAGAAAGGAAAAATGGAGCTGTGGCAGGAATCAAATCGGCTTAGAAATTGATAAGATGGTACAGTGATTGAAATTCTGGTCTCTCCTTGTTCGAGTGATCTACTCTACATCTGGCCTTTTGATGGCCAAGTGAAAGACAGAGAGATGAATTTTGGTATTTTTTTGATATGGACTTCACTACTTTTTCACCATGTTGATTGTTGATTGTTGATTGTTGATTGCTGATTGTTGCCAACAAACACCGTATTAGAAGAAAAGAGCAGAGTCTTTTTTACCTTTTCCCAACGGACCAACATTTCTAACCATCTTTATTTCTTTCATTATCTTTCTTTCTTTCATACAGTTTCAAAATTAACCTAAAACATCTCATTTGGGTTCCAAAATATACTTCAACTTTGAAAAGAAAAACAACAACCAAAATATTTGCTTAAACTTAAGGGTATTTCGTTTAACTTTTGTTTGAAAGTTGGAGTATTTTTTAAAAATTTTAGAGCTTGAATGTATTTTTTTTACACAAAATGCAACGTTTAAGAACACTTTTTTTATATATATATAAATTACTATTATTAAGGAAGATCGATTTTGGTAGAAAAAATTTGTTTTTAATCTAATGAGAGCAATTCTCTCCAAATGAGGTTGGGATGCTTTTGAGCGTTTATCGGCTCATTTTCTATATGGGTTATATCTTAACTTCGGAAGAAATTTAGACATGCATAGCTAGATACGGATTGAAATTCTACTCTAATTGCACTTAATTGACAACAAATCCTAAATTAATGTGAAATTAACCTTGGAAGAAAATTAACCTTTGTACCTTCAATTTCTTGTAAATCTTCATGTGAACTTGACCCTAAACCACTACTAGAGTTGACCTATTATCATCCAGACTTAAAATCGGATTATGAGACCCATTAGATATTGGATGAAGGAATCAGGAGAGAGAAACAAATAAAAATTGAGGAATTGGACTTAGGGTTGAGAGATAATTTTGGTAAAGGAATTGATTTTAAAAAAAAAAAACAAGAGATAGTCGATAAATCCAATTCACTTTGAGAGAGTATCCAAAAAGGCCAACCCACTCTCATTTTGAAGAATCAAATTTATAAGAAAAACTCATTCAATATATATATTTGTTGTTCACAAAAATCCAACCACACAACCTACTAACATTTTCATTAGAGTTTGTGAGATTATCCAACAAAATATTGGATTTTTCCATTAACTTTAGTCAAAAAGCAAAATGGTCATTTTGTCAAAGTCAGAATCGGTGTATTCAGTAAAGATAAGATCCTTAGCACCATACATGAGCATGTAATATTCTCCTAAGATATTTTAGAATATTCTTTACGGTTGTCCAGTGATCATGTTCAAGATTGGATTGATAACTACTGACAATCTCTACTGAGTAGCATATGTCAGGTTGTAACTAGTGTTGTCATTGGGGAGAAACCCGAAAAATTTGGTGGTGTTAGATTTCAAAAGTTGGCAACAAAAAAATGTTATTCTATCTCACAACTTTAAATTTGTCTTAATATTGTTATGAAGATTATTATCACAAAGGACATAAAATCATTACATAAATATAGATCTAAGCCCAACGAATTCACGTTGTCTCCTTAAGACAAATTTACTCACCCTAGTGCTTGAGTATTTAGAGTAATTGTCTCCCAAGATAGAACATATCAACTTTCTTCTAAGTGTAGCAACCCGTATAGAATATCTACAAACGAAACTTTGTGAATCTACCAAACGTCAAGATTGTAGATATGAAGAGAAATTTGTTTATAGAAGACAAAAGATTATTGATGTCTTTTCTCTCAACCAAAAGGACTTATTTATAGACTTTTCGTGGCCATTCGAAGAGTCACGTTTTTTAGTTATTAATATTTTTCATTCTTGACGCATCCATTCATGAAGAATCATAACCATTTATTCCAACAAAGAGATTTCTTATGAGTTTTATGAACTAAATTTGGTCAAGAAATGAGCAAAATAAGTGTGTTTTTGTGTATGTTTGCTGCTGCCGAAGGTACACCGTGGAATGTTTTGCTGATTGGAGGGGTTTTAGAGCATTTCAGATGTCCAAAATTTTAGGCAAACTTATCCTAATTATAGGTAAGAGGTTTACATCAGTTAATTTAGTTAATATTAACAAAGTTAGGCATTTGGGTTGTCAGAGTGTCGTTGAAAAAGATGGCCAGAAATATGAAAATTGTTGAAGTCTGGAGGTTGAATATGGCCCTACGACGACATCTTCGTGGGTCATAAAAAGTAAAATCAGTTGACTTCGATATTTGACTATCCAAATTTGGTTAATTTTGTACTTTTAAGGTCAATTGAATTATTCTTAAGCTTGTTTTGGGTTCTAAGTAATATTATTAAGATTATTGGAACTTTAAATAGAATATCAAGGGAGAAATAAGTTGATTAAGGGGTTTAATTTCAAGTAATATCCTAAAATAATTCATAATTTTTATTGTGAGTAATCCTTATATTAATGTTTGGTTTTTAGATCAAGAAGAGATTGTGCAAATCGATAAATTCGAGGGTTCTAGCTTCAATTTGTGACTGACAAAATGAGTTTAAATGATGATTTATAAAATGAATTTCAAGTTGAATATTTTACGCATGCATTGAGTTATTTAAGTATGTTTTACTTAATGATTTTATTAAAGTTATTTACAAAGCATGAGTCAAGGTAAAGTTTGAGATTTTATTCCAAACATTATCTTGAGTTTAAAAGCAAGAAAGTTTCTAAGTTAAGATTTCAAGTATTTAAGCATGCATGAGTTGAGTTAAGCTTGAGTTTGAGATAAGCTTGAAATTTAAGCAAGATGTTTAAAGCAAAACGTGTTTTAAAGTTTCTAGGAGTTTATAAGAATTTTTTTACTAGCTTGACTGAGTTAACTGAGTCCAAGGCTAGTATATTTTGTGTACACATATTGATTTTTCCATTGTTGGTGTTGAGTTTACTCCACAACAACAATTGTTGTCGGATGTTAAGTAGTTTATGACTAGTCATGTTAACATTTTTTTAATGAGAATTGCTTTGCTAAAGATTTCTTATTGAATTGCTTTCAAAGTATGTTTTGTTTAAGTTAGTCCCTCATTGCGCTTTAGCTCATGTTTTCAAAATGTTTTCACTTTCTAAGTAGAGATCGTGATTTCAGAGTCTGGTCTACCGCTGCTAGTCTACTGTTGCTTGTATTTTTTTGTGTTTGTGGGACTTAGTGTGTGTGTAATGTTGCGCAGGTCTATATCTAATTCTACGCGATGAGTCCTTGATCATGATCATTGCATGCAAATTGCTTACTATGTATCTCATCCTCACGTAAATACTAAGTCATCTTTGAGTACAAGTTTCATTTTGCTTGTCCAAGTGTAAACGAAACAATAGGTTTCCTGAGTAATTCAAGGTTGAACATAGGAAATTGATATCAAAGCTTAGTTCTAGGGTTTATTCTTCATTCAGGCGATGTAAAATAATATCTATATAGTGTACTAGAGGGTAAGTTTAAACTATATCTGGTATTTACACTAGAGAATTTGTAAAAGGGAGAATAAGAATGGTGGTGAAATTGACATGCGAACTAACTTGTATTAAAGAAAAAGTGAAGGAAGGTCTCTGCGTTACTTGGCAATTGATAATTGTAGAAATACATTGTAGAAGTACAAGTTATTGTGACCATTTAGATAGAATAATGTTGCCAAAATGCACATGAAATATTTCAAAATGTGTAACTTGTGTTATGAATTCATAAATATCTAGAAACACACTTTGCATAAGCGTCCATGCCTGTTTCACCCTGTTTTTGGTGTCTTAACGCAGTATTAGGAACAAAAGGAGAAGTTAGCAACTCGAAGAGGAACTTGCCTGAAAATCACACGAGATACTCTATCAACATACGAGAAGAGGTTCGCAAGAAGACAAAAGTGGTAGATGGAGTTGATGTGACTTGACAAAAAGCAGCTTTTGACGCTGACATACTCAGAAAATTAGATTTTCCACCTAAATCTATCTATAAAAAGGACTTCATCTCCATCAAGAAAATGGGGCTAGACGTCTAAATGGACCAGCCAGGAGAGAGCCCTGAAAATGCCAAAATCCTATAGAGTTGCTAGAAAGGAATAACTTTTCCACCGTTTGTAAAGCACTTCTTCTCTTCTTCAATCAGTCAATGAGTGAAAGCTTGAGGTCTGAGTGAAGAAGATCCCATCCTCCCTCTCCCCTAACATGTAATGTCATCTCTATGCTTTCCATTCTTGTATTTCTTTACATTGTATTTGTTCATATTGTACAGTGGCTAAAGACCTTTATTCTTTAATACAATGTATTTTGTACCTTTTCAATCCATCACATCTTTATTGTTCATATGTCCTTGTGTTATTTGTAGTTTATGATCTATGATAGATTCTTGATAAGAAGCTTAGCTTATAATTCTTATCTCATTTGAGAGCTATTTTCATCACTTGGCCAGTGTATATCGTTGACTACCCGAGAGGCCAAGTAGTACGACTATGGCTAACATGCTCAAGGAGAGGTTTGGAGACAAACTCCACTTTGGCGAGATAACTTTCATCATTTATGTCTCAAAAGTAGAACAAGTGTGGGTATTAGGTGCCAAAAGGTTGTCACCCTTAAACGAGAAGCTCTATAAGTCTTGTAAGTGAATCTTCTAGATATACCTTACTTAACTAGGCTTAGTCATTTGGATCCCGAGAGGTGAGCAAGTGTGGCGTTTAAAAACACTAAGATGTGCTCGCCTTAATCATAAGCTAGTTAACTAATTTATACCGCATCAAGACTTTCATATAGCTTAATTGCCTAGTAATGCATGAATTTTTCTTTACCCCATTCTTTAATACAAGTTAGTTCACTTGTGCATTTCATCCTTGCAACCACCTTCATTATTCCACCTTTACATATTCTCTAGAGTACATACAAATCTAGTATAAACTTACACTCTTCTACACTATTCTCTAGAGTACATACCAAGTGTACTCTTCATCTCGTAATACTTAAGTCCTCGTTGAGGACAAGTTTTCCTACTGCTTGCCCAAGTGCAAGCAAAATAGTAGGTTAACCTGGATGGTCGAACATTGGAAATTGTTTAAATATATTAGTTCTATGGAACTACTTATTAGTTAGGCGATAAGAATTTATTAACTAAAGTATAAAAGAATCAGAACCAGAATTACAACTACTTATGTATGCCTAGAGAATCTGTAAAGGGGAATAAATGGATGCGAGGTGGAATTGTATGCAGACTAACTTGTATGCGAGAAAGATTGAAGGAATGTCTACGCACCATAAGATGATTAAGCAATGTGAGGGCTTTGATACGATATAACTTACTCAACCAACTTATGATTAAGACATGCTCCTCTCAGAGTCATTAAACGTCACACATAATCTCATTTTAGGATCTACACAACTAAGTCTGATTAGGCGAGATATATCTAAAATAATTCACTTATAAATCTTATAGAACTTCACGATTAAGAACGAAATCTCTCAACGTCTAATGTTCACACTTATTCACCTGCTAGAACATAAATGATGGAAGTTATCACGCAAACGTGGAGTTTGTCAACAAACTCCTCCTTGCTCGTGTTAGCCTCATCCTTGCCACTTGCCCTCTTGGGTGAGTGATGATTAACGTTGGCCAAGCGATGAACATAACTCAACTAATGCGATAAGGATTATAAGCTAGACTTCTTATCAAGAACTATCACTAACTTAAACTACTAATAACACTTTGACGAATGAAAAGTTAGAAATGATGAATTAAAAATATATGTATAAACATGTAATATATATATAAATAATGTAGGCCTTAGGTCATTGTACAATATGAACAATGTAGGCCTACATTATATATAAATAAATAATGTAGGCCTTAGGCCTTAGGTCATTGTACAATATGAACAACATATATTACAAAGAAGTACAAAAATGGAGAAGAATGAGAATGAAAGATATTACAAGTTAGGGAACAACGGGAGTGTGGATTCTTCCCTACTCAGGAATGAAGCTCTTGCTTTTACAACTGATCGAAGAAGAAAAAAAAACATTTACAGATGGTGGAAAGACTATTCCTTTCTGCCACTCTTTAGAGTTTTGACCTACTCAAACACTGCACCCATTCAGGCGTCTCCTTCTAGGTTGAAGAAGATGACTTATATAGGCAACATTTGGACAGGAAACTTCTATTTTTCTGAACTTACGTCATCTATCGAAAAATGTTTGATGTACGTTACATCAGCTCCAACTACCACTCTTTGTCTTTTAGTGACCCTTCCTCATGTGATAACGTTGTTCCTTGCTAGAGACGTTAATCACTAGATGAGTTCCCAATCGTATAGTTCTTGCGCGAGATATTTCCTCTGGTTCACTAGTTTCCTTCGTTGTTCATTATCCTACGTCTAGACATTAAAATCGTGTAAAACAGGCATAATACTTTTGTAAAGTGTATTTCCAAATACTTATGTGTTTGCAACACAAGTTACGCATTCTAATCATCTTTTTATGCATTTTGACCTCATTATTCTAATAAAAGAAGTTATAATAACGAATGTTTATGCACGTTATCAGAGGATGAACTATTCTTCAATCAACTCTAGGCTTTCACTTACAGATTGACCAAAGAAGGAGGAGGAGGACTAGAAGAAGAAGGTAGACTTTTATCGACGGTGAAAAGGGTACTCCTTTGTACCACTCTCTAGGGTTTTGCCCCTTCAGGCTTTGATCGATCCATTTAGACATCGAACTTCTCTCGAAGCCAGCCTCTCCTTTGGCCAATTCAGGCCCTCTCCGTGCCCCACCCAGGCTTCCCTCCCTATTGAGGTTGAGGTGGAGTTCTTTTTATAAGTAACTTTTGGCAGGAAACTTTCATTCTTTTGATCATGTTAGCGCCAAATACAACCTTGTCAAGTCACATTAACTCTAACTGCTACTTTTGTCTTCTAGTGAATATTTCTCGCTTGTTGATTTGAATCTTTCCTAAAAGGTGTACTTTATAGACGGAATCTTGTCGCGTGGTCTTTGCGCAAGTTCCTCTACGATTCACTAGTTTCTTATTTTTGCTCTTATTCTTGCGTTAAGACACTGAAAATAGAATAAAACTGGCATGATGACTTATGTAGAGTGTATTTCTAAGTATTTATGAATTTACAACAGAAGCTATACATTTGACACACTTACAATGCATTTTTGTCTCATTATTGTATCTAAAAGGCTATAATAACTTGTAATTTTAAAACTGTCAAGTTGTAGTTTTTGTTATTGTATGTCACATACCCTGAACATGCATTGTTGAGAGGTTTAGATGGATTGTTTAAGAGTATATCTTATTTTTATCAACCTTTAGACTTTATTTACTTGGTGTTGTGTCATACTACTCGAGTTAGAACTCTAACTTGTTATGATATGGGCTACACTACTATGTAAGTTTAAAATATAAGTAAGTCAAGTATGTTTTTATTATTTATATTGAGATGTTTCTTGGTTATGAGTTAGAGTTAAAGTTCTAGTTAGGGTCGATGAGTGTTGTTGAGAGAAGAGTGGCCCTTGTTGGCTTCACACCATCTTTTAGGCTTAGGGAGGACGAGGTGTGGCAGTTTGGTATCAGAGCAAGAGTTCATAGACAAACCTAAAAGAGTCTAAGAGTAAGAAAGAATAAGTTAAGTCAAGTTAAGAGTTGTTAGAGAAAAATTTTAAGGGTTAGTATCATGCATTCTAGTTAGAGACATCTATAGCATGTCTAATGAGTTGACATGTTATATGAGTCATGCCTCATTAAAGTAGCAGAAGTAGGCAAGAACTAGCAAGGACACAAAATCTTGCCTGAGATTAGTCTGAAAAGGGGCCTAGTATACTGCAAATTCATTTTGAGATAAAAGATAAAATGTTTTCAAGATTTGCCCAAAGATTAATATAATTGATAGAATCAGTGCGTAGTAATCTTGAGAAGAAGTTCAGAATTGAGAGGCTCAAAGCTTTAGAAGACATGGTTTTCAAGGATTCTACAGACCCAACCAATGTTGAGGCATGGTTGAATCTGTTAGAGAAATGTTAGAGGAGAGGAAGGTCAGATTAACTTCATTCCTGCTTTAGAAGGAAGTAGAGAATTGGTGGAAGTCAATCGAACCTCAAGGTAGTGATGCACATACTCGATGTTGGCAAACTTTTAGGGGCATATTTGAGGATAAGTATTACCCTAGTACTTATTGCGAGATGAGTTCTTGAGGCTGGTTTAGGGTTTACTCTCAGTAGTAGAGTATGAGAAATATTATACCGAGTTGTTGATAACTTGTAGAAATACAAGTTATTATGCCATTTTAGATATAGTAATAAAGTCTCAACACGAAGAAGAAAACACATAGTTAAAATGATGAAATAAGGCAATTACGCGCTTTAAGTAGCAAAAGAGTTCTTATGTCTTAATGCAGAATTTTAGGCAAAAAAGAAAAGTAGTCGAGCGATAATCATTAGGGGAGGAGACATGTGACCACCAGACGATTAGAGAAGTGAAGTTAAGTAATTCACATCGCTAAAAGACAAAATGGTTGGTGAGAATGTCATAAAAGGACGAAAGGGATGTTTGCGACATTGAACAACTTTATCAAAGAATTAATGAAGTCTAGACGATGTTAAGTCCCATCAGTCCTCGTTTTAAATAGAAGGCTCTCTCTTTAGAAAAAGTGTGCAACATTTTGGAGAACAAGCTCACTTCATCCTTCATCTTTCTTCTCTGTTTTAGGTGAGAGTTTGGAATAAAGTTGAGAGAAATCCCCCTTTGCTCTTCTTCTCAGTGTAATAAGCAGGAAGTAGAGCTAATGAGTATGAGAAGTTATACTAAGAGGCTTGACATACATCCTTCTACCTCCTGTGGTAATTTTTTATATTGTATTTGTAATTTGAACCTCTTGGCCAAAAGGCCTAAAATTTTAATTCTAAATGTAGTTTCTTTTATTTCCATTCTCTCATTTCTTCATCTTTTCATGTTATTGCTTCTATGTAAAACAGATATGACATAAGGTGTAATTGGTACTAGAGAATCTGAATGACTATATTAGTTATCTTGTTTAGTTAAATGATGCAATCAATACCTTATTCTATTCAAGAGAAAGAATGAAGTAATGAATGTTGTCACTTGATAAAGTGATGACCTGAATTTAACTAAACAGGTGGAGAAGAGAATGTAGTAATACATTATAGACGTTGAATTCCTCCTTAACATACATATCATAAATGCGAGTGTATGTGGCGATAAGACACTAAAAGGTCCCTCACCTTAATAAAGGATGAGTTGCATATAATTTAGTTAGATGGATTATATATAAATCATGTACTAACTTTAAGTACTTGGACCACAAAAGGCAAGCAAGTATGGTAAAAATATGTCATACATTTTACTTTAACATTCCTATAACATCATCAAATTTAATTCCTTTTACTAACGTCATATATTACATATACTTATCATAAACCTTTAATTCTAAAACATACAATGTGACTGAAACTTATACTCATGAAACACAACATTACCGATCATAAATATTTACGTCTGTAATGCACACATTCTTATTCCAAATATACTTGTAATATACCTAGTGAACATTTTATCTCCATGAAACCAAGATCTCATAGAATTTTCGAATTAGTGAACGCGATAGTATAATATACTGTATCATATTAAAAATATATGCATATAACGTTTCAGTGTTTCTATAATACTAGCAATAGAACAATTCATCATAACATAAATTACACATAAATTTTTCAAAACCATGTCTTCAACATTAAATTTCATATTCAAATTCAAATTCCTAAAGTCGTTGTGATAACAATTTGAAACTTAATAATTTGAATGGTTGACTATTGAGCTCTAATTTTTCATTCTTTGGCTATGCAGATCCAAATTTCGTTGTGAAGGGTGACCTCATTATCTTTGATGGTTGATTTCCTCTACGTAGACTTCTTCTCACAGCTTGTTTGTAAGCAAAAGAATTATCTTTCTCTTGCCTAGTTATTCATGTCAATCTTATAATGGTATATAAGAAATATATTATGTTATATATTTAAAACATTTATGTTATACATACATTAATTGAATTATTTTTTCCAACTCCTTTTTGCTGATTATGATTATATATATATACCTATGGAACAAGTAATATACATATAAAACATCAATACAGTAGCATATTACAATAATTAGTACTAAATATACCTCTATATCATCAATAATGATTGGATCATGTTCGTTTGATCTAATCTTCCTACTATTCGACCCAAGACATCTTTCAATGCTTCTAACCATTTTCGGCACTGCAATTAAATAAAATTTTACAAAATTAACTATTATTTAACATATGTAAACCATATTGCATTTTAAATTAACACAACAAGTTTTTGTTACATATGTAAATAACAATGTAAGTTAAATAATTTTCATTACATCCTAAAATGTATCAAGAATTTTGGTTACTTTGAAACTCAATAAACCCTAGAATGTATCACATTCAAAACTATATTTTTGTTTGTTTGCCTATTTAATCGAATATCTAAAATATACCCGATATACCTAATGTTTTGGATATATAAAGTACTAACCTCGAAATTTCGATTTAGATTTAGGTTCTGTAGGAAAAGTTCTATATTTGTCCGCCATCGAAAGAAGAAAGTTCTATATTTATCCGCCGTCGAAAGTATTCTTCCTCACTGTCGAAATCTCTCAAATTTCTTAGTACCAACCATAACCCACATTAGCTTCTACTAGTATAATGGAAGGAGTAGACCACCGTTGTCGAAATCTCTCAAATTTCTTAGTACCAACCATAACCCACGTTAGCTTCGACTAGTATAATGGAAGGAGTAGACCACCGTTTTCACACAAGAAAAATATTAAATGGTTTCCACCTATTTTCAAACCAATAAATTTTTCATTTATATTTTTGTTTTAAATCAATTAATAATTAATATATAAACGAATTTAAAGACATGTGAAATTTATTAGAAATTTAGTTGGTAATTGTTGCGTTTGTGATGCGTTTTTGTATATTACGGGAATTCCGCGGCATTGAGTTGGTAAGTGTTTTGAGGAGCAAAGAGTTTGTGAAGAAGTAGAAGTCGAAGAAAAGAAAGCAAGCAAAAAAAAGGAGGAAGAAAAATGTCTGCAAGTGGAAAGCGAAAGGGCGATGAAGATGACGTATCCGAAGGAGATGCTCCTCCTTCCAAAACATTCAAGAAAGATTCTGACGATACCGATGAAATCGTTGTTTGCGAGGTCTTTCTTTCACTTCCTTTCTCCTTCCCCCATTTTCTTTACCGCCTTTACCTATCCTCCTTTCAAACTCTTTAATGCCTCTTTTTTCTTCCTCTAGCTTTCAAAGAACCGTAGGGTTATGGTCAGGAACTGGCAAGGAAAGATTGTTGTCGATATTCGCGAGTTTTATGTCAAAGATGGCAAGCAGATGCCTGGAAAGAAAGGTTCATCTCCTCATCCCTATTCTTTTCTTTTTCGCTATCTCCCTGTGGATGGATGAATTGGGTTTTTTTATTTTTTTTTCTCTTTCCTTTCTTTTTAGGGTTTTTGTTTCACTTTTGTGTGTTGCATTTGCCTTTGTTGTAGTTTTGAATTGCCAAATGATCCTTTAGGGATAGTTGAGTGATTTTAAATGTAGTACTTACTCACTAACAACTCACCTTTTAATTTCAACTTAGGCTACCTATGTTAGATATCCCCTTACTTCCACACATGCTTCCAAGCTTTGTCTAAGATTCCCTCAAACATACATACTTGGGCTCCTTCTAAGTATGGAATAGACTCTATTGCTATTTTACTTACAGTGAAAGACCCAAGTGAATCCACTTAGTCTAATTTAAATGACAATCGACAACATCCTCAACGGCTTTGAAGCATAGACACGATGATATGCAGATTTCCAAAATATTAGGAAACTGACGTGTTGGGGTGTCGGGGATACACATACACTATTTTTTCTAGAATCTAGTTAACTTTAACGTAAAATTGATAAAACATTTGAGATTGGATGGGTAAACGCCAAGAAGCGATAGCTGTAAAAAAATAAAGCATACTTGAATCCTCGATCCTTAATGTGCACGACAAGTCTGGGAGTTGAAATCAAATGTTTATGATATTCTATTTAGGTTTTAGGTTTTATGACATTTATATATTTTTAAAAAGGAAGTTGATGGCCTTTAAATTTGGGTTCGAACTTAAAATTCTCCTTTAATTTCTTCTAGTGTGTCCATGAAGTGCCTTCCAAGTGTGTCAAAATTCAAAACTAAAAATAAAGAATAGGACATGCAAATTGACGTGTCGGACACGTTTCCAGCCAAATCCGTGTCCGATAGGTGTTTGACATTGATACGACCTTTGTGAAGTGTCCGTGCTTCATAGCTCAACAGCGAAGTTCACAACAATTATTGCAGTATATCACAAAGCTCTCTACAGAAGTACTCACCACAAGGCGTGACAATGGTCGTGTGCAAAAAACATGCAACCCTTTCAAGCACAATCCCACACCATATATATATGGTGCTGCCTTGAGGAGATCTTCCAAAACAGAATAAAATTTTTTATGCAACCAGGAAGGAAAATAGTTGTTCAACATTGCACTGGTTGCAGTGATTTTTTTTTTTTCATCAAACATAATCTCTTTCATTAAGGGAAAAAAAAAATGAAAGAGTACAAGCACAACAATAAAACAAGCCCACAAAATCCCTTTGAAGAAAGGGTTACCAACTTTGTAAAATGCTACTTAGAGGATATAATTACAAGAAATCTTTGAGATTGAAGCCCAAGTAACGGTAACCTCACCAAGGAGCAAACATCACCAGCCTCTTCTACATTGATCTTGTGAATTAACAACTATAGACCAGGCGATTTAGATCTTCCTCTGTGCCTTTCAACGAAGAATCAACAAAAAGGTGCCATAAGTGAAGATTTCTTCTGCAGAAGCCTATTCAAAGTGTTCCAATGTCCAAGTTAAACTTGCCAAGTGTTGATTTTATGGAATAAATCTATATTTTATTTATTATTTAATAGAGATACAAGCCTATATATAACCATAGAGAAATACACTTAAGGAAATAATATCAAATAATATCTCCAGAATAATATCTCCTAAGAATAATCTAATTATATTAATACCAAGTATTAGGGATCTTAATCCTCCAAAGCAGATCTAAGATTGACTAGTTAACGAGAGAAGGATCCAATAACACCAAAATGGGAATTACAAGAAAACGTTAAAGAGGGTTAGGATTTCAAACACCAACATCCATTCTCGCAAGTCTCAAACTGAAATCATCAAGTAAAGATAACAAAGAGTCAACCTTTATTGTTTCCCTACTGAACAAAGAAATACGGAACCCAAAGAAAAAGACATTGAGCTTCTTGACTAAAATAAGAAGTCAGAAACAGAATGGTTCTTATATGAAGAAAGATGATATAAATGAGGAAACACAGATTAGAGAGGTCTAATCCCCACCTACTGATCTTCCCACAACTAAGTATCCTTGTCCTTCGCCTACCGCAACAAAAACATGAAGGGAGAAGGAAAGGAGCTCAAGAGAAATGTCTTTCCACAGGTTTCAGAATGAACGCTTGACACCTTTGGACAATCTTTCAAAGGGATGGGGGCTATACCTTTCATAAATGACTAGATACAAAACATTTTTCCTCACAAGTTACCTAGAATAAAAGTAGCCAATTTAACTACATTAACAACTGTAGACATTGCTCAGCGATTTCCTAGCTATTAACAGCTTGCAGTTTCTTAGAAAAGTTAGTTAAGAACAATCTGGTAGCATATTGGCTTCTTAATTCTTCTTTATAGGCAGATTTTGGGATAAGTCTTGAGGGTGAAGTGTGTTTATATGGAGACAGTGTGTACAAACTCTAGATTTTGGATAACTTGGGTTAAACAGTTAATTTAAATTGGCTAAAAATGGCCCCTTAATGGGGTATCGATGGTGGGTCTTGTTTCACTATTTTTTCAGAAAGAAATTTGCATAAGGAGTGACCTTGGTGTATCGCTGGGGTGTTCTAGGCATGTCTTGGAGTGTCCTGAGTCCTGACGTTTTGGAAAGCCAAATAATTATAAAAAATAATGGACATGCCAACTAGCATGTTGGAGGCAGTCGGAGTGTGTCGGTGTCCAACACTTTTTCGATGTTGACACTTAGCCAGTTTGGAAATGTGAGTGCTTTATAGATTAATTCCATTTTTATCCTTCCTAGTATGTGTATATGAACTATAACATTTCAAAATGGTGCAAACTTTTTTTTAAATTTTAATCTGGAAATGCTGAGATGTCACAAAGACCCAAGCATACATGTGAGCACTCTTTTGTTAATGGAAAGAGAAGCATACTAGAACTATAACTAGTATGCAGTGCTTTAAAAAGCCCTCCCGGGCGCAAGCCTAGGCTCAAGGTGCAAGTTTGGCACCTCACCTTTGCGAGGTTCTCAAAATAAGGCGTGACTCAAGTGCGTGCCTCTTGTGATTCCCCAAGGCTCAAAGCCCTGCATCTTGGGGCTTTTTTATTCTTTATAAAATAGAAATAATTAGGGTTTACTTTATTAACTAAAAAAACCAATTTTAATAAGCCAAAATGCAAAATTTCTTGCGTTTAGAGGTCTGTTTTTTCATATTTCCACTTCAACCATGTTTTTTCTTTCTATTGTAGTACTTTTATGTATGGTGCGCCTCATAAAAAACCGGGTGCTTAAGCCCCATAAGACTATTATGCTTTATTTTACCTTGAGTTTTAAATAACACTGGCACGATGGAGAAGGAGATAGGTAATTAAAGTAAAAAGTGAAAGGGAGAGTATATCTAGCAAAGAGTGAGGTTGGTCCAAGATCGGAAGAAATCATTTGTGGAGGGTAAAATTTTCATTTCTTGTTTATCCTGGAAACTTTTAAATGGATCATTGTTTAAAAGATGGTCTATTTACTAACAGGGAGGACCACAAGATTTCTCGATCAGTCCCTGATGCATTGTAACAATCATAAGTTCTAATTCCTATACCCTTCCGGATTACAACACCATACATGCTATATTATGTAGTCATATATAAATATATTCAGTTTGTTCTGTAGCCAAGCTTATCATAAAATAAGATATTAAAACGCAAAATACTTTGGATCTCGTATTTAAAGGTGAAGTAAATTTGAGCTGAAAAGTGTTTCTCCTAATGAAAGATTTAAGCAATAAAAACACTGCTTTATTGTAATGTCTTTCCAAGAAGGTGCAAAAGGGGAATTAATTTGCTATTAGAGGGTCATGGGTAAGGCATTTACAATTTTGGTAGGATACTTGAGTATAAGTTCAAGTTTGAACTTCTGTGGTTAAGGACTCTAGTGTTTATGCATGATTTCTTATTCTGCTAAATTGATATTTTTTTCCATTTTTTGGGCCATTTGTCTTCTTTATTGTCATGTATATTATTTTATTTGTTCTCGATCAAAGTAGGCCTTTTTCATTTTTCTTTGATGAGTGGCCAAGCTTATTGAAAAAAACAATCAACGAATACAAATGCATTCAAGGAAAAATAGTTCTCCCTCCTTTGGAGACTTTAGGAAATGCTAGCGTTTTTCATAGTCAAGAAACTAACATGGATGTTTTTTGGGATTTATTCAAACTTTTTGCTGTACTTGGTCCTCTAGTTCAAAATTCTTTTTGTAATTATAGTCTAACTTTGATGTACCACAGTTGGGCCTTTTTTATAATAATAAATATATATAAATATAGAAGATTCAGAAGCTGAGTGGCCTTTTGATTTCTTTGTTTCCAGGCATCTCGCTATCCTTGGATCAGGTTTGCACCTATATTATTTTAATTTTTTTCCTTTTCCTTTTTTGTTTTAGAAAAAAAGAATAATCTTCTGCTTTCTGTAATGGCGGTCTTCTGCAGTGGAACGTTCTTCTAAATCACGTAGAAGAAATTGACAAGGCTGTTAATGAAAACTCGTCAGGAGATTAGAACATGCATCTTTTGTTGATATGTGTAGCAAGTGTATTGCTCCGTAGGGTTAAGGACGAAACTGTGACCTTTTGTACAGCCAATGGGCTTGTTTTTGGTGGAAATGAACACTAGAGAGCAGGCATATTAGCATTTATGTATACATTATCACTGGATCAATATTTTGAGTTGTAGACCAGAGACATTATATTATTATAATATAGTATGGGCTAACAGAAAATATTACTACTCTCAATTAGTGGATAATTGGGTATCCAGTGGACATTTTAACCAGTAGTCTGATTAGGTTACAGCAATTCTAAGAGAGTCCAAGTTTCTAACTACTTTGAAACTCTTATTACATATTTAGCTTCAATGCCCTCAGTTCTTGAGCCCACAAAGTGTAGCTTGAATTCTTTGCTATGACATCTTTAGAAACCTCCTTTCTTTCAATCAATCCTCTGGCATATCTTTCAAAGTTTTCAAGACTTTTCCATATTGGAGCCAACTTTCTGACATCTCCATCTCTTTTAATGATTTCCAGTAGGTCTTTGGCTTCCTCCAACCTTGCCCAAAAGCATGAATCTTGGGTCAAGCTTGCATATTTCATCCTCTGAGTATTCCCTTCCTCTGTGACTTCTCTTCCTCTCCACCATTTGTCAAAAATCTCATATCTTCTCTCTCTTCCGCATTTCAAATAATGACCATGGACAATGTGCATATCACGATGGTAATATTCCGCAATGTCCAATGGCTCTACCAGGAGTTTGTAGAATTGTGAAGCATTGACCCACTTTGCCCTCGTGTTAAAATCTGGAGGAAGCTCATTGTTCTCCCACATGTTGATCACTCTGTTCCAGAATGTTGCGAGCTTGTGCCTGTTCATATTTACTCGGTCATGTCTTACCGAAGCATCTTCTTTCTTGAAGCAATCGTAGTAACCCAATTGGTTATCTGCTTCCTCACAAGAGGCTTTGTACCATTCTATCTCAGCTCTGTAAGGTGTAATCTTCGATAAGCTTATAGCTAGTTTTGCGGCATTCATGTTTGGTGTTTGTCCTATTCTGCTTGCTGTTCTCAAGCAATGTTCGGCTATTTGAGCAACTTCATCCTGCAATTTCGAAATAAGCTCTAGTTAGTTCGAAAATCTAAGTTGTAGGTTTTGTTTTAAGAAAAGTTCTTAAGGTTTATTACTTGGAAAGGTATTCCTGCTGACTGCAATGCTAGAGCAAGCCCAGCTTCATAGCTTGAATTAGGAGGACACGATGAGTTGAAGTTCTTCCTCTCCATGTATTGAACTCCAACTTTTTTCACATGATATCCATAGTTGAGATGATCCTCAATGCTCAAGTTTGGAGCACTTGTTTTGAGCATCAGATAGAGCATCTTCAGAACTGATATGGCATTATCCAAACAAATTGCACCGTGTTCCGAGCAAAAGAAGAAGTTTCCAAATGGCCAAAACTGACTTTGTACCGTCCCCTCTCCTAGGTCGGATATCCTATTGGAGTGAGCCAACACGATGTGGAAGAGCTCTTCTTTCTCTCTTTCTGTCAATTGGGTAGCAAGCTTCCCAAACGTTGGAGAGGCCATTGACAAATGCCAATATCTAAGGAGGATGTGAAGCTTAGGGGAGAGAGAGGAAAGTGGAGTAGAGAGAAGCCTTGGCATAATGTCGTGGTTTGACACGACATGGCAGAACTTGCCACACCATCGTTCTCTTTGAATGGCTCTGGAAAGTGACTCATTGCCTATCAATGGGGAGCCAAAGGTGATGCATAGAATTGGGTGGTGATGGGTTTTGGTATGGAGGAAAGAAAGCAGCCAAAGTGTACATAGAGTGGCTGCTGCTCCTCCAAGTGAATGACCTGTAATTACTATTGACTTGCTTCTTTCCATTACCTTTGTTATCTGCAACATATGTGACATTAGGAATGGTATATACCAATAATACTTTTCATCAAAACAAATATGTACTTATAGCATAGGCCTCTCGTTGAAAGTCTTTAGGCCTTTCTAAGTCAAAGTTCAAACGAAAGTAATGAATTGACACACTGATTTGTAATTTATACACAGGAAGGGGAAAGGTTTAAAGTAAACCATTGGAACCAAAAATATGTCTTTTTACTTTCCCCTTTTGGTCCCCAATGGTTTTTGGTTCTAAAGTTTTAAAATGTGAGTTTTGAATTTTGTTTTTTAATTTAGTCCATAAGTTCTAAGATTTGTGAAAATTTGAGGTTAAATTATTTTAGGGGTCAAAGTGAAATAATTATATACATTTGTACCATTTCGTGCTAATGGCTCTTATTTTTTGTTTTTGAAAACCTTGCATGTTTAATTTCTAAAAGCAAAGATAAGTCTTATGAAAACTATATATATATAAATAAATAAGTATAGAAAGCAAAAGATGGGATGAGTGGTTGTAGGATCAACTTTTAAAGATAAGAAACCAAAATATTGAATTTGTATAATCATTAAAAAATGATTAGTAAAGAATGGTCCAAATGTACACATCTAAGTTTTTAATGTGTAATTTCCTTTAAATTTCCAATTATATTTTTGGTTCAAAGAAGCTTCACTTTTCACACTATCTTTTCCAATCAATCATTAATTTCTTTTCCAATGCAACTTTAATATAAACATATCCCAAGTTAACAGAAAAAGGAAAGAGAAGAAATAACATTTCATTAATTATATTGACATTTGGGCAATTGTTGGTAGAGAAAAAGGTGGTTAGAAAGAAACTCCCACGTTATTTATCTCCATCTCAATCAATATCAAAAGTTTCTATTGACCTTTTCTAATATCATACATGTATCATTCTACTTAGTAAATGAGTATTAGTATTGTTTTTGTTTTCGTCAAAATAAGTCTCATTTGATAAGTTCTTACGAAAGTATATTTAAGAAGAGGCTCAAAACTCCTTTGTTTGCCTTTATTTTTCTTTTTAAGAATTCATCAACCCTTCATATAAAAACTGCTTTTGAAGTCAAGGGTCAAAGACAAATTTTTAATATTTGGTTAAGATGTTCGAAAAAAAGAGTAGATTATTAGACAAGATGTCATCAATGAAAAAAAAAATCTTATAAAAAATCTCATACGAAATTAAAAATAAATTACAATTACTATAATAATGAATTTAAATGATGTTCATTTCTGCATTCAAACTTGAAAGTATTATTTGGTGAATTAATGGTAGACTTCCAAAGTCCCTTTCCAAGACTTTTGTCAACAAGATCACAAAACGCCCAAAAATTTCATAAATTCAAATGTTTGTTATAAATGTAAATAATATTTCTTTTCTTTTTTCCTTCTAAGTTATATTGAACATTCGAAGGCTAAAAAAATCAAGCTTACTAACTGTGAAAAATAAACAAATAAAAAGAGAGTTTGTTTTTCCAATTTAGTAAAATAAAAAATATTCACGAATAAACATAAATTTTACTTTCTATTAATAATAATTAGATTTTAAACAAAGAAACTCGTCATTACATTTACGCGACAATCCTTGTTTTCTTCTTAAAGGGTAAATAGCAAAAATTTTAGATATCCGTCAACATCTTTAGACGAACATGTTTATTTTGTAGGAATGTTTTTACAATATCTTAAAATACTTTGATAACTAAACTGTTTCTATAAAGATTTCTCCTCCAAATATATCTTAAATTTTTTCAATAATATTATGACTATTTATTCATTCAAAACTAATTTTATATAATTAAAACTTATATAAGATTACTTGTTTTCAATTAATTTTGTATTTCTTGACAAACCTGTTTATATATATCATAATTTTAAGATTTTTTTTATA
Organism: Cucumis sativus; assembly: GCF_000004075.3. Classification (NCBI taxonomy): domain Eukaryota; kingdom Viridiplantae; phylum Streptophyta; class Magnoliopsida; order Cucurbitales; family Cucurbitaceae; genus Cucumis; species Cucumis sativus. The sequence continues at coordinate 20,677,456 of NC_026658.2, forward strand.
AAATGTATAATAATTTAAATTTAAACATCTTTGATTTAAAAATTATATGTACTACGATATAAAAAAAAAAAAAAAAGAGATGATAATAGATAGTTGACAACATTTATTTTAATTATATAATGCAAATGGATAGTTATATATACATACGGAAAAGAGAAGGGCAAAAACATAAACTTGAAAATGCACTCAGCTCGAAAATGTGAAAAACTCATGTTTCAATAAAAAAAAAATAAAAAACTTTTGAGATGCATGGAATCTCCAAATAACCGAGCATCTTATAGTATTGCAAAACAAACGTGGTAGTCCATATATCAGCTCTGTGAAAATTTAGAATGCTCATAAAAAAAGAAAAAAAGTATATAACGAAACAAGAAATTGAAAGTTGGGATAATTGTTTATAGTCCTAACTAAAAACAATCTCAAATGATTACCAAATTACCTTGACTTAAATTATTATTTTGAATGCAACTATGAATACGACTACTACTACGAGAGAATGAACCGAACGTAATAATTATCATTATTTGTAGTCTCTAAATAAATTGTACATTTAAGTAGTATTAAAATTTGTATGGTTATATTGGTGATAAATTGATGATATATTTTTATATTTTAAGGCTATTTATACAAACTATCAATGATATATTATCCAATTAGTCCTTAATTTGATGTTAAACTCTTTAGTATACACATATACTTGGGTAAATATATTAATCATATATGGTTCTGAAACTACAAACACTATCGTTTGAAATAATTATCAAAATATGTAAACAAAAGAAAAAAGAAAAAAAAAAAAACAAAGACAAAATGAACACTATTTTTTAAGATTTTAAAATTGCTGTTGATTTGAGAAAACATTAAGAGAACAAAAAGTAAATAATAGAAAGAAAAAAAAATTAGAAGTAGGATAAATGATTTTAAGATTTAAATTTAAAAATGAAAGAGTAGAAATGAAAAAAATGAAATGATTAGTGAATGCAATTTGAAGTAGAAAATTAGGAATTTGTTTGGATTGAGTTTTCAATATTTTTGAGTCATAAATACTTTGTTTAAAGATTTAAAGAATTAGGGAGAGATTTGAATACTGACCGTTTCAACAAGATTCTTATGAGTATAAATATCAACAAACATCTTGAGGATGCCGGAATCCGCCATGGCCGGTTCCTGGAGCTCCTCACGGTGGCGGTTCAACGGCCAAAACAACTCTGCCTCAACTCCCTCTCCGTCCAACGCCACCAACTCTCTTCCCCCCCCGCCGCATCTAGGAAGAACTTGGACGCCGGAGAAGCCAACATAAGCCACATCATCAATTACCACAGTTGTGAAACTTTCTGGGGAGGCGGCGTTGGCGGCGGCGCAGAATTCCCAGGACTGCAGAAGCAGAGGAGTTGAACCCAAAAGAGCAGCCATAACATGACAACTCTCGAATCTGGAAAGAAAAGAAAGAGAAATTATGGGGAGATTGGAAAAAGAGTTGAAAGAATTGAAAGTAGAAAAGAAAAAGAGAAAAAGTTGAATGAATTACGTTGAAGCTTCGGACTCCATGGATGCAAATTCAAAGCTCTCTGTTTTTGTTCTCTGTGGAAAATGGAAATGAATGTGGTGAGAAATTTTGAGGTTCTTTCTTTCTTCGTATATATATATATATATATATATTGTCAAATTTTATTTTATTTTATTTTGCTTTTTATTAAAATGTTTTTAATTTAAATTAAATTACAAAGTTTTTGTTGATAAAAACTCTAACAATACTAATCCTAAAAAATACTAATATACTTCTTCTTAAATAAATACTATTTTTATGATAACAAGTGAATGAAGGTGTGATACACTTTTTTCTTTTCTTTTCTTTTTTTTTCAAAGTAGAAAAATACCTTTTTTTTGGTCATCCCATTTTAAAGAGAATAAGTGCATTTATTATATAATGTTTTAAATTCACCATTTTGGTTATTGAATTTCAAGAATAGGTTTAAAATAAAAGAATTGAAATTTGAAAATTTAATTTTAAGTTTTAAATTTTAAATAAGGGAGCCGTGTTAACCTTGGGGAGCAACCGACAACACGATTAACACCTCGATCTGTCGTAATTGCTTTCAGCATAGTCGTTTGTCACAACATAGCAATTTATTTTAGTTCGATATTTTGATATTCTTTTCCAATAATTTGAAAGCAATTATAACAAAGTCGACCAAGAATTCCAACACTTCTTCCAGATCTATCCAAACTTGAACCACTTGATCGAACAAATTACTGTAGATGGTCCCATAAATTGCTAATCTTTTTCTAGCAGCTAGAAGTTGACTATGTTCTTACCAGTAATCCATCGTTCAATTTAGTAGTAACCATTCCAACACCTACTTCTGATCTAGAATCATCCAGAGGTCTTCCTACCGTTGACCACTTGAAGCAAGTATCTGATAGAACTAAGACATGCACATCGGAAAAAGAATCGAATTTCTACCCTAATTGTCATAATTAACATGTAACCCTAAACTAATCAAATTAGGGTTTTAGGAAATATTACCTTTGAAGCTTTCAAAAAACTTCGATATCTCCTTACCAATTCAAACCGAGACCACCACTAGTACTCAACTACTATCCTCTGGACAAAGAACCGGGTTGTGAGACCCAATTTAGTGTAGAAAGCAATGGAGATAAAAATGGATTGGAAGGTAGAAATTTTTTTCTTGGTTGAGATATTGGAGAATGATAAAAAAGACAAAAAAATTTAACTATTTGAAAACACTCCTATTTATAACCTAATTACATGCAAAAATGCATGTAATTAATTTGCAAAATCTCAACACCTAATGTTCCACTAACAAAGTGGAACTTAGTGGGCTAGGTGTCTACATCGCATATAGCCACATATCCCACTAAGAGTTAGTGGGATTATCCAACAAAATGTTGGATTTTTCCACTAACTTAGTCCAAGGGTAAAATGGTCATTAGATATTTCAAGTCAACAATCAAACTTTGACTTTTCTAAGTCAAAAGTCAATATTTTGACTTTTTACCATTTTGTCCGTCTGGACTAATTCCAACCTCTCGAGCATGAATCCGCATTCATTTTTTCAAAATTCAAATCACATTTGAATATAAAGCCGGTCAAAGTTTGACTTTTCAAAGTCAAAAATCAATATTTTGACTTTTTACAATTTTTGACCAATTCCATCAATTTCGAACTTCTTAGTACGAATCCGCATTCATACTTATAGTATGTAAAACATAAAGCTCTATTTCTAATTAGAAGATCGACGACTATATCACTATATTTGTCGGTTTCTCTTTCTTCTCCCAATTCGAACAATTCGACTTATTTCATCACACTGTTCTAAGTTTAATCCATATGAGCTAGTGGGGGAATCTAATGGACCTATAGATCATGGGCTCCAACGATTCAAGATTAACTAGCTAAACTTTTTTAGAACGAGTTAATCAACATTCGTTAACTAACAGGTCATTTCACTAAAGTCTCGTAGTTACACTCCCCTCAGTATAGATATATTTGTGTCCATTTGATAAAACCATAATCAGTAAGTTAATCCTTCACAGGTTGCTCGTAACCTTGGCTGGGTCAACAAAATACCGTTTTACCCCCAAGATTACATCTTGCTCCTTAAGTCCCACTAATCCACTATTGAACAATTGGTTTAAGGTTCAACCTATAAACTTAATCCCTCTCGGCCCAATGAGAGGGTGGGGCCCCTTGTTCAAGACTTGGATTCAGTGCTTAAGAGAACAACCTATCTACTAACCCTAAAGCGGGTAGGAGTGAATTCCATCTTGTACCCTATGTTCCCAGCTATCCACCCGATCTTACCCCTGAAATGGGAGGCTTATTGGGCCAACGCTGATGAGCTGCCCTCACCTATGCAGATCTAAGGATAATCTCGTGTGAACAGGAGTTCATAGTTAACTCAGGATTAAGACTAAGTTACCTAGGTCATCAATAATTGAGATAGTCAGTTTTAAACAGTAAACGGTGTTATAACGTAAAAAAGACTAATTCATGGTTCAGTCTTATGTAAACATTTTACATAGGATGCCCCCACTTTCATGTCTCTACATGAACGATTCAGGATCACCTCGTTTGTACTACAAAGTGGGCCGCATCCATAGTTTCTCTAAATAAGGCGCCCAACCTTTATTCATATACTATAGACTATTTAGGCTATATACTCGAACTTGATCCACGTTTATGTTTACACATAAAGTTCAAGTTTATTAAAAAATAGCCTTGGAACTTGAATTATTGGATTTAAGATTATAATATTTAATTTCTCAATAACAACTTTATTGAACAGAATATGATTACAAACTACGAGTTTTAGGACAAAAAATTCCAACAGTATCTACAATCGATCTTGAGAAATACGCAAAGGACAACAAAACAGTTCGTGAGCATCTATTGAACCATATGTTAGATCCAATGTTCGATTTGTTCGTGGCCCAAAAATCTGCCTAGGCTATCTAGAGCACTTTGGAATCTTAGTATCGTGGTGATGATGCAGGCCAAAAAAAGTATTGTTGGAAAATGACTGCAGTTTCAGATGACGGACATCACATCTATTGTGGAATAGACTCATGTATATGTAAATTTGGTGAAAAATGTTCTATCTGAAGGTATGAAGATGTGTGAAATACTCCAAGCGAATGTACTGCTTGAGAAATTTCCTCAGTCATGGAACAACTACCGAAATCACCTAAAGCATAAAAAGGACTTGAAACTTTAGGAACTGATAAGCCATATGGGTACAGAAGAAGCCATTAGATTGAAAGATTAAGTTCGTTTCTACAAATCTAAATTTTTTTAATGCTAACCTCTTTGAATCTTCTGCTGTTAACAGAGATAGGTCCAAACAGTTTAAAAGACAGAATGGGAAAAACTCACAAAAAAAGGGACAATTCAAGACTGCTAGAAAAGAAATCAAGAAGAAGAAGCTGATATGCTATTTCTGTGGAAAGGAGGGTCACAAATCTTATCAATGCAATCAAAGCAAAGGAAGGCCAAACCAGAAACCTATACCATAAGCCAATCTTACTAAACATGGTGACAATGTCATAGCAACTGTTGTGGAGGTCAACATGATTGAAAATAAAACAGATTGGATTCTCGATACTAGAGCTTCGAGATACTTCAGCACTAATTGAGAAATTCTCCATGACTACGAGGACACTACCAATGGAGAATATGTGTTCATGGAAAACTCAGCTACTACAAGAATACTTGAAAAATGGAAGGTTATTTTAAAATTAACTTCTAGAAAAACATTATATTTAAGTAATGTTTCGTATGTACCTTCCTTACATAGGAATCTCGTGTTTGGGAGTCTGTTGAATTGAGCTAGTCTTAAGATAGTACTAGAAAGTGACAAGGTTATTCTCATAAAAAATGGAGACTTTGTTGGTAAGGGGTATCTGTTTAATGGTCTTTTTGTACTCAATACTGTTTCAATGAATGCAAGTGCTTCTAGTTCTACTTACATAGTTGAATTTGTTGATATGTGGCATGGTAGACTAGTTCATGCTTGAGATTGAATAAATAAAGGCAGAATCCTTTCATCTCAGACCAATTTAGTGTCATTAAGGTTTGAGATAGTGTATAATGATCTACACGACCGTTTAAGTTTGAAAGCTATCGTTTTAAATGAAATACAAAATTGTGTAGATTTGCACTTACATCTTTTATCTCGGGCCATCTTGGTGAATTGTATGCCCGAGACTGAATAAATTAAAGACAAAATTCTTTCATCCTAAGACATCTCGAGGCATGGTATGTCCAAGATCGTGTATCAAAATCTACACGAATGTGTATCGCACGCGTCACGCGTGTAGTCGATTTATTATGTGTTGATTGGAGTAATTTTGGTACTTTATATTGTGGGCCTGTGGGTTTTTTCTTTTTTCAAAATTGTTCTATACATTTTTCCACTCATTTTGAAATCCACCCATTTTTCCCTAAAAGAAAAATAAATAATTTTTTTTGTTAATTATTATTGTTATTTTTAAACAAAACTCAAAAGAATAGATTTAAAAAAATTGAAAATAAATGTAAAATATAATAAATATTAGAAGAAAGGAAGGGTTAATTCAAATATTGCAATTAAAAATATGAGCAAAAACCAATTATTGTAGGGGAAAAAAAAAAAAGAAAAGCATGTGATCTTAAATGCAGCCATTGTAAAAATAGCAAAAACAATCTATGATTATATGACCCATGTCACTACATTTTCAAAATTGCAAAAATAACAAATCCAAAACTCGATAACCCTATGATTAACACCTGATAGCCCTCTGATAGGCCTATTATTATCGTCTAATAGTCATATGATATCACTAATTTTTTCATATTCGCAATATGCAAAAAATAGGTGCTACGAGTTGTTTTTTTTTTTTCTAAATGTTTTTATCAGTTGATGCAATTTTTTTTTTTTATATGCAACTGTGAGACCCATTTCTAATTTGAATAAGGAAGTAAAATTTGAATAACTTCACAGGGTCAGATGTCAGCGCTAACACACTTAGAAGAATAGAAGTTTTCTGCTGAAAAGTAACATGTACAAGCACTTCGTCCTCACCAAGAGAAGAGAAGGTCTGAATGGACCATTAATGGCCTGTATGGGTTCGTTTAGAGAGCTTGTAGCTGGGATAGAGAAGAAGAAGGCTACTGCTTTCAATCTCCTAACTTGTAACATTATTGTTCTATGCCCTTGTGCTCCATTTAAGTTTACATTCTTTATATCGTGTGTTGTACATATTGTATATTGGTCTACGATCTACATTCTTTGTATTTTCTTAAAAACACATAAAATCTCAATCCAACATCTCTATACTTTCCAATGTTAGTGTATTCGTTGTAGCTTGGTTAGATGATAAGAAGAATTGCTTATAAGCTATATCACATTAGTTGAGCTAATTGCATTGCGGGCCAATGTTAGTTGCAAACTACCCTAAAGGAAAAGTAGCTGGAACCTAATTAATGCAAGCGAGGAATATTTCTACCTCTCCTCGCGAGGTTACACCTAACATTTACATCCCAAAAGGAGCTAAAGTGTGGATTGTGGTACAAAGAGGTAGCAATCCTTAATTGCAGAAGCCTATATGGGTTATAAGTAAATCCTTCTAGATATAACCCACAAATTCGTACTTAGTCATATGGATCTCCAAAAGAGACCATGTGGGGCATATAATGACTTCGAGAGAAGCATGCCTTAATCATAAATATGGTTTAGTGAGTTATGTCACATTAAGTTTATCACATTATTTAGTTGCACGATAATACGTAGACATTCCTTCATTCATTTCTTTTAGACAAGTTAGTTTTCATCATTACACCTTCTGAGTCTCGCTTTATAGACTCTCGTTGTATAGGTAGCAAGTCTTACATTTGTTATTCTTTAATTGTTTCAATTCGTCTAAATGATAAGTGAATCCTAGAACTAATGTCTGTAAACAATTCTCTGAGTTCGACCCTAGATCACCTAGGTAAACTTGCTATTTCACTTGCACTTGGGCAAGTAGTAGGAAAACTTGTACTCAATGAGAACTTATGCATCACGTGATGAAGAGGCACAAAGTGAGCATTTTACATGTTATGATCATGACCCATGAGTCATCACATAGAATTGAAGCATGGTATACAGAGAGCTACGGTGAGCATATTACGCGCAATGACCTGACTTAGTGACGTATTGCAATTGTGCTATATACAATCATAAGATAGCCCAAAATAATTCAAAAATAGCCTATCGAAGCGTAAAGACATGGTGCAAAGGGCTGGCCCAACCCGCGTGGCCTAGGGGCCTTGTTCATGCTAACCTCACAATGATGGTCGTACGCTGCGTGCTTACCTTGCAAGGGGTTTCCATGCAGGTGCTTTCTACCTACCGAGTGCCCCTTGCATGCCTAACACACGCGTTGATGCTCTCCGCCCCCTGTGCGCCGTGCTAACCTTTTACAACAGTGTCATGCGTGCAATCTGAGTGCGTGCCTTGCTGCTCGGCTGTGCCATAACTTGTCATGTGCATGCAACCTGACCCAAAATAACCACTATAAAGGAAAAGCACTCGCATATCGCCCACACATGCATGACTCACGACCACTACCCAGAATGCTGAAAAACTTTCAGAAATATGACTCATCTTTAAAAAATTATAACTTAAAATACACAACTCTTTTCATAGAATTTCATTGTACAAAGTTCGTCTAAAATGAGTTATCTTTCTTACCTCATAATTTCATAATCAAGTTCCAAAAGATGAGTCCTGTAGCTCATTTGAAATGCACCTTGCTTAGATTCACTTGCGAAATGACCTTCTTGCCCTTGATCAAAACACAATCTTCCTTAAATTTAAAACGCACTCACAAACTAGACTCAATTTTTGAAATTTCAAAACTAGTTTGAGTGATTTTGCACGAGTGAGTTGTAAGAAATTGATTATTGAAGCTGACATATTTATAGAGTTCTTTGCATGCGATTAAGGTGACACTTAATCGTTGATTAGACTCACCTCTTAAGCATGTATTAACACCTCAACAACTCCTTCATGTCCTACTTGATCGACCATTTCCAATGCCAACACGTAGCCAAATAACCTCTAAAGACAAGTTCCTTGCCTAGTGACACTTCTTTGAAGGTTCTTTTCTCCTTGGCCTTCTACATCATGTCCAAACGTCCATCCTTGGAGGTTCTCAAACTCTTCTTTGCCGCCCATGACACTGACTTGGAGGTAATTTTGAACTTTGTTGCCTCACATGCTAACCTTTAAAGACAAAATCATTTATTTTGGACACTTAGGCAAACTTTTCCAACTTTTCTCTTTGTTCTAAAACTTAAACTTAAATTCCAAATATTTTTACCTCATTTTCCCATAAATTTCATTCTCTTCTCCTTGACTAATCTTAGCAAATCCAAAGATTAAAGAAATTTTGGGTTTCACATCTTCTCTCTTCATCTTCTTCTTCCTTTTCTTTGGCAACACATGTATTTGGCTAAGCGGTGTTTGGCCCCCCAACTTTAGTAGAGCCCACTCCATATTTACGATTCAAATTATAGTAGTTGATATTTCAAACTATTATATAAGATATACTCAACTATAATATTATTATTTCAAATTCTTCTTTCCTACATTATTTACTATTTTCTACTCATTTTCTCTTTTCCTATTTGTTACATTGTTTAGTATTTTTCAGTTAAACTAAAATAGTTTAAATACCCAACTGTGTCACATTTGTAATTTTTTAGAGTTTAAAATTAACAAATTTCCAAACTTGCTTAGCTTAAAAGGGACAAATGTTCAGTCAAGCAAATCTACCAAAAAAGGAAAAGAAAACTTGCCCCGTTTATTTTCACTCTAACTAATTAAGTTACTTTTAACTCAGTCTAAAAAATGCACAAAGACTTCACATTAATTAAAATATTGAAAAATAAACAAATAAACGTGAAAATTTATAATATAACTGAATTCAAATTAATTAGGAGAACATATTTCAAGACGTAAAATTGGTGAAGATATTTACAAATATAGCAAAAATCTCAATTTTTTTTTATCAAGAATAGATATTGATAGACACTGATAAATTTGTACCGATGAAAGTCTATTAGTGTTTTATGATTGATGAATTACAAAATTTTCGTATATTCGTAAATATATTGGTTTATTTTGATAAACGGGGTGGAATAAAAAATCAGAAGAAAAACAAAAAGAGTGGGCAGAAGTAGACATAAAAAAGGGTATGTTACTAATGGACAAATGAGATTTGAAAGGGAGAGAGGAGTATAAAGTCTAAACTAAACCCCACGACACTCTCAAAAGTAATATCAATTTGAGGAATAAATGATTGAGTTTACTACTCACTTCTTAAGTCCCCTTTTGCCTTTATGTTTGTCTTTATATACTATCTTTGTTGAGAGGGTCTAATTACATGCTAAAGTGTTTCACCTTAGTTTCACACATATATCTTATTAACTAATATTTTAAATATCTATTCATTATTCTAACCTTACGTTCAAAATGTAAAATCACATAAATTTTTAATATGCTTCCTTTATTTGTATATAATCTCCTGATTTCCTAATCACTTTATACTTTTTCTCACCCTAAAAAAGTTTACATTTTTATATAATTTTACAAAAAAACTCATATATGCATTATAGATCTGAGTTCAATAAATTCACGTTGTCTCCTTAAAACAGGTTTACTCACTCTAGTGCTTGAGTTTTGAGTAATTGTCTTCCAAGATAGAATAGATCAATTTTTTTTTTTTTCTAAGAGTAGCACCTCGTCTAGAAGATGAACGAACGAAACTTTGTCGATCAATCGGACGTCAAGATTATGGATAATAGAAAAGATTTGTTTTTTCTTTAACCAAATAAAAAAAAGACTTATTTATAGACTTATTCATAGCCATTCGAAAAGTCAGACCTTTTTATATAATTTAGTTATTAATTTTCATGAAGTGATGCATCAATTCATGAAGAAACCCAAACAATTACCATTTATTCCAATAATCCCCGCATAAATGGTAAGTTGACAAATGGAAGAAAATAAGAGTTAAGTATTTTCCAATGAAGAACCTGCGTGAAGATAAGTAATATAAACTTTAAACTTTCTCTAGTGAACATCAATTGAATTTACTTGGTTAATCAGTAGACATGATGCCTTGAACTGTCAACCGTTCTAGAGTAAACTAAAACAATAGATATCACACATCTTCTCATTATAACAAAGTTTGTTCTCAAGATTGTATTTGTTTTGGCCTTGAACACCGTCCGGTCTCATGAGTGTTTTAGAGAATTCGTCTTAAAATTCTCATAGAAGAGGCCCGTTCATAGTCACACATATAATAGATAATATTGATAATAAAGGTTAATTAAAATTCATAATTATCTTATTAATTGAAAATGAAGAATTAATTAAAAAGTTGAATCTAAATAGAGGCATTAGACATTTAAACAACATGGTTTTGAAATTCAGTTGAAAGAAAAGCTCAATTTCAAACAACACTAGAAGTTGAGAAAAACTAATTATGAAAGTTTAGAACCATTTCATAACTTATTGGTAAAAAACCTTGAAAAAATTTGGTAGCTTTGATTTACAACTTAGTTTTCTGTTTTCTTATTTCAAGAAAATAACCTGAAAACTGTTTTTTTCTTCTTTAAAACAACCTGTTTTGTTTTTTAAGAACAAATGCGAGTTTGTCAACAAAAAAAATTATCCAGTCTTTGGTTCAGAGTAAATGGATTCAAATTTAAGTTCTTATAGTATTTTTTTGGAACAAGATCGAATAGGGAGCTAGAAACATAATTACACAAGATGAAATTCACTCATTTTCATCTTTAGGGTAAGTAGATGAGTGTTCCTACCCTTTTTTTTTGCATAAGAGCGGATTTTGTTTATTGGTTGGGTCATAAACAGGTTGTTCATTGGAGTTGCACGAGAATTTAAGAATTAAGAGTAACTTAGGGGTAAAACAAAAATTTGACCTAGTCGATGTTACAAACACTCGTGAAGGACTAATTTGTTGTTATTGACTTATATCTTTAGGCATAAAAATATATCTGCAGTGAAAAGAGTGCAACTGTGAGTCTTTAGTTGAGTGTACACAATTAATGAATATTGATTAAGTGATTAATTAGTTTAGTCAATTAATCTTATATCATTGTAGCTTCTGATCTATATGTCCATTAGGTTCCCTTCTTAGCTCGTTAAGGGTAATGATGATGTTATATCTTGGATAGATTTACATTCATTTAGAAAAATGATATTACATATTATGATACATTATAATATAAAGTTTATATTTCAATTATACTTTAGAATATAAATTGAATTTAAATTTGATTTAAAATTAATAAAATATTAGATTGAGTTCAAATATTAATTTAATGTGAATTCGATTTATATTAAAATTGTAAGGGAAATTGCATCAGATGATAAAAATATTTAGAAAAAACAGTTCATAGCACCATTTTTTTGCATATTGCAAATACGACAAATATGTCAAGTAATTAGGTATATCAAATGTCTATCATACGACTATCAAAGGCCTATAAGAGGGCTTTTCACTTTTAAATTTGATATTTTTGCAATTTAGAAAATATAGTAATATGAGCTCTATTATCATAATTTTTTTTTGCTACTTTTGCCAACGATCGAAACTATAAATACCCATTCAAAATATAGGTTAGGATAGAAATGTTTAGTTGAATGTTATTCAAATATGAAGTATTTACATATAAGATATTCACTTTAATAATTAATTAATTTTTTAATTTAATTAAATAAATTGAACTGAAACTATAAAACAGAAATATTTATTTAAATATGTTAAATAAAATATTAATTAATTTAATTTAAATTAAAGGGATAACTTATACGTACTCTTTGTGATACTTTGGAACTCTATTGTATCACAACATCTTCTTCGACTTAACAGAAGAACTTGAGAAAATGAAGATTACAGTCATACGAACTTCGTTAAGACAACTTCTCCTTCACGTTCTTATCTTCTCGTTCCTTTCCTTGATTTTTGCCTCTATACCTGCTTTGAATTCTAAAAAGATTATTCTTATTAACATATTAATAACATAATCAATATATTTGAGTTTTGAAGTATACAAATTAGAAAGAATGCTTTATAGATACGAACCTTCTTCAACCGTTGCAATGTCCAACAAGTATTTTTTAAGATCAACAAATTCAATACTAATTGCTTTTAAATGTAGCCAACTTTATGAATATACTGTCGGATTTTATGTCTTAAAACTCGTAGATAGTAAATATAATCTATTGACTATTATTAATAAAATGTTACTGATTACATTATTAGTTTTGTCTTAATAACCTAAATCCAATAAACTAACATCCTAAGTTGTTTGATGAGTCTTGAACAGTATGTAGAGACATATAGAGATCAATGTTCAAGATCAACTTAAGGGGTCTATAGTATAGGGATAAAGTTGGGTACCTTATCTTGATAACACTATGTATACGACTCACTTTGTATTTGATACTAACACAATGATCCAAAGCGTTCATGTAGGTGACATGCGAGTGAGGGTATCTTGTGCAATGAGTTTGCATAAGACCATACGACAAAAGGTAACTCCGTTAACTAGTTGAGTTTCTATTTCATTAGGATGACCTAGATTACTTAGTCTTAATTCTGAGTATATTATAAACTTCAGTTCGCGAGGGATTGTCTTTTGATTTGTATGGGTGAGAGTGACCAAATTGTTGAGTCAACATGCTTATCATTTTGGAGACAAGACCGAGTGAGGAGCTCAGAACATAATCACACGAGATGGAATTCACTCATAATCGACTTTAAGGTAAGTAGATGAGTGTTCCCTTAAATTGTGTTTTTGGGACTTGAACAAAGGGCCCTACCCTCTCTAGTAGATATGCAAAGGTTAGAGGATGAGGCAAAACCTCAAATGGAAAGAAAAGCTCCAAAAAATGTTTCGTTGCCAATGACATCTTCATCCATATTAATTGGGGGAGTGAATGTGACCAATTCAAGCAGGTTTGAGATTGACAACAAGAAAATGAAGGGCAATATTACAAGTGCACTAGAAAAATCATTCAACAAGACATCACGAAACCAATTGGATGTGCTTATTGCTGGAATGTTTTATCCTCCGGTCTTGTCATTTCATTTGGCGAGGAACCCCCATTTTATTGGTGCCTTTACTTATGCCACAAATAATCCATTTATTGGAATACAAGCCTCTAGGATATAATAAGTTGAGGACTAGTACTTCAAATGGAGAAAGCTAATATTGAAAGACTACTAGTGCCTATTAAAGGTGAATGGTGGAAAAAGGGATTGAGCATTGTGAGTGATGGTTGGAGTGACTCACAAAGAAGGTCATTGATAAACTTCATGGCCATTTCTAATGGTAAGCCAATGTTTCTAAAATCTATCAATTGTTCTGGTGAGATTAAGGATAAGTACTTCATTGCAAATTTGACAAAGGAAGTGATTAATGAAGTCGATCATGAGAATGTTGTTCAAGTGATAACATATAATGCTCCCAATTGCAAAAGGGCAGGATAACTTATTGAAGCACAATTTCTCATGATTATATGGACACCATGCATAGTTCATACACTAAATATTGCCTTGAAAAATATTTGTGCTACCAAGAATATTGAAAATAATCAAACTGTTTATGGAGAGTGCAGCTGGATTTCTAATACTGTTGGGGATGTCATGGTAGTGAATTTTTTTTTATCATAAACCATTCCTGAGGCTCACCATGTTTAATGAATTTGTGCCTCTTAAATTGCTTTCAATAGTTTAAACTCGTTTTGTATATGTTATTATTATGCTCAAGAGGTTTAAGCTTATTAAAGGAGACTTACAAGCTATGGTCATTAGTGATAAATTGAAAAATTATAGAGAAGAAGATGTGGTCAAAGCAAGGCATGTAAAGGAGTTGTGCTCGATGACATTTGGTGGGACAAAGTTAATTATATTTTATCATTCACTTCACCCATATACGACATGCTAAGAGATTGTGATACAAATACCCCTTGTTACATTTGGTGTATGGCACATGTGGGATACAATGATTGAAAATGTGAAGATGCCCATATATAAACACGAATGATTGCGACCAACTGAATTCTCTTCTTTTTATGACGTGGTGTATAACATTCTCTTTGATCGTTGGAACAAGAATAGTACTCCACTTCATTGTTTAGCACATTCTTTGAATCCAATGTATTTAATTAACTTTAGTATAGGACATTACATTCTAAGTTGATTTTTAATTACTTTTTTCAAGTTTAACATTTTCTTAAAACTTTTATATAGATACTGTAGTGAAGAATGACTTATATAAGATCCTAATCGAGTTGCTCCACATCAAGATGTCGAACTAACTAGAGAGAGAATGAAGTGTATGAAGAGGTATTTTAGTAGCTTCGACGATCGTGCAAAAGTGAATGTAGAATTTGCTCAAATTTCTACTAAAACTGGAGGTTTTGATGATTATGATTTCATATGTGAGAGATACACTATAGATCCTATAAGTTGGTGGACAACTCATGGGACTTATGCACCAATGCTTCAAAAGGTTGCCTTTAAAGTTTTAGGACAACCATCATCCTCGTCATGTCGTGAAAGAAATTGGAGCACATATTCTTTTATTGGCTCCATCAAGAGGAACCAAATGACGCTTCAACGTGTAGAGGATTTGATATTTATCCATAGTAAACTTCGTCTTTTGTCTAGAAAAACTTCAAAATATTCAAAAGAAGAAACCAAGGCATGGGTTATTGCGGGAGATGCTTTTGATTCATTTGAAGATTTGGGCATGCTTGAAGTAACTAATTTATCTTTAGATGATCCAGAGTTGGAGGCTGAAATTACTAAGGATGATGATATTGATAAGGGTAGAGATGTCATTGAGATCTGAGAGCATAGATTTTTTTATTAGTCTTTAATATTTTATTCTTTTGTATGAAAAATCATTTTCCATGTTGAATATATCTAATATGTTTTGTACTCCTACAAACTACAATGGTTAAATGTTAACTTAACATTTTATGCTTTTTTTAGTGAAGAACATATAGTATATTTTTTTTTGTTGAGGAAATGAAGAACATTTAGTATTTTGTGACAAATTTATATATAATATAAAAAAATAATTTTAAAAAATAATGTATCCCCAACGTGTGTCCTATTATTTTAGAAATTGACGTATCGGCATATCCTATCATATTCGTGTCCGTGTCCCGTGTTCGTGTATGTGCTTCTTAGAAATAAACTATGTTCTATTAAAACTAACTTAATATTCTAGAATCCTTCCAGCTTGAAGACTACTAGATATGGTGTTCATATGTTCTTTTTCTAACCTGATCTCTTCAAACTAAACTTGTTAATATTTATAAGGTCACACCCTTCTTTTTTGTTTAGGGGATTTGGAGTAAAGCAAGTCCTCTGGAGGATTGGAGGTGTGCAAGAAAAAAATTAAAAGAATCAGAATAGGGTAGGGAAGCAGGACAAAGAAGTCTAATAAATCTACCATAGTTAGGAAAGAAGAAAAGGATTTTATACATTGAATTTTAATATGTTCATATTTTATAGGATTGTGTGTTTCAGATGTGAACCCAAAGCCTAAGAAAGAAAGGGAATCCCAAGACAACTTGGAGTAATCTCGGGCAAGATGAGAAATTAAAGAACAAATCCCAGTGCTATTATAGGGACATCTTAGTGCAAGACTACCAAGATAAAGAACAGAAGGGTTTTAGAGATAGGTCTCGGGCCATCTCTACAGGACTGGAAGCAGAAAGGAAATTATTAAGGAATCTCGGGCTATCACGAGGAATCCTGGGCAGGACTGAAGACAAATTAAAGGTTCATCTCGTGACAATCTCGACACTTGTTGAGTCGAGATTAGACATAGAGAAGCAAGTCTAAGGAGATCTCGACAATCTTGGACACAAGTTCAGTCAAGATTGAATCTTGTGCTGATATAGAACTCATGAGTTTAAGTTAATAAGAGCTATGGTTTGCATTATTAATGTTGTTGTGGTCTGCTATTTCTGTTAAGTTTTGAATCATGTTTGTTTAAGGCAGGTTAAGGACGCGTACGAGCCGGGGCGTAACATCAAAAGCCCACCTCTCTCTTTGAACATTTCATATTATTTCTTGGCTCCATTCGGATATTAACCTTGAGGTTATGGAGGATGCATTTGCTAAAAGGAAAAAATGGGAGTTACAAAGATGATAGAAATTCGAATGGTAAAGCATAGAAGGCCATCAGTTCCCCTGTTGGAACCTCAGCTTAACTCTTTATTTGGATTGGTAGTTCGTTACAACTATTCTATTTGTATTGTAGAATGATCCAACATGTAGTAGTGAGTTAATTCACTGTCACTTTTTTATATCCATGAAGGATAGGGATCTGAGAAGCTTCATTTTCGTTTTGTTTATGAATACTAAAAGTTTAGTTTGCTTAAGCAAATTTACTTGCATAAAATTTGGGATGGTCTTGCACACCCATTGGACCTAGAGGATATCTTGTTTCATGTTTATTTTTGGCATCTTGCTTCGACAAGTTGATAACAAATTTTCCTTTGGGGATTTATTAAAGTAAATCAATACTTTCTTTAAGCTATCATCTTTCTCACTGTTTATTTTTTGGATTATTGTGCATTAGTAAGTAGTTTACATTTATGGTGCTTTTAACTTCTCAATGACATCACCTTATGAATAATCATAAATGTTTACTATTTACATGGTTTTTTTAATTCGTCCTATTTTATGGTTATGTATCCTTACAACTTACAAGTATAACATAACTTCACACACTAACTCTAATAACGCAGACTCATTTGATGGAGATGAGGACTTCATCATTCAGTGATTTGAATGAAATTGTGTATGGTCAGGTATCTGGTTCAGTGTATTAATTTACTTTGTGGTGCCAACTTTGGTGATATTTTAATTTGAGCTTTTTAGCTTTCTTTTTTTTTTTTTTTTTGTTAAAGCTTAATAAACTTTAGTGTAGTTTGTTGCTACAAGAATTATTTGGTGAAGCTTGGTAAAGTCTTTTAACACTCGAAAACACTTAATTATTGAGGGTCAAAAGCATAAATTTAACGTTTTAGAGTCTTATAGTTAGTAACTTTATTTATATCTTTGTAAATTGAGAGTCGTACGTTTGTGAAGAGTCATGAATAGTCATATTAATCTTGTTGGTCCGAAATAGTTAATTGTTGTGTTTATTGAAAGTTGATGAGGTGACGTGTATACAAATATTATGCTATTTATTGTTGTATAATATTATTGTAAATTCGGTAGATTATTGTAAATTATGTCCATATCACTTATTGTTGGAGAATGAAATTATTGTTTTTGAAAGTTTATTTTGTTGATGAATCTGTCTTTATTGGAATGGATGTAATACATGAAATGAAAAACGAGAGATGTAAATAGAGTTAAGTATACTATCTTACTTGACAGGTAAAAAAGAGTCAAATATACAATCTTACTTGACGTATAAAAAAAGTCAAGTACACTATCTTAATTAACACGAAAATTATGTTAGAAAATATATAACTTGACGGTGTTTTGATGTTAAGTAATCAGACTATACTTGACAGTTAATTACTTGACGCTTTTTTAAACATCAAGTATAGAATTAATTGATAGTGCATCAACCTCATGTAAATCAAATTTTTGTAATAGTGCTGATACAATTCAATTCAAATGTACTTAATTATAAGTCCATTTTCTAAATTTTGAATTATTTTCAGTTTCAAGTTTGTGTTCTCTTTCATAGTTGATTTGATCTTACAAATGACTAAAGGTAAAATAAGAGTAGAATATAACTAATGGTTTTTTTGTGTTAGTTTGACTAGTTGTTTGGGTTAAGTTTGAGGGATATAAGACTATCACATTAGGGAATACTTAATTGGCAAGTTTAGACTATGAATTAGTTTTAGTTTCTTGAAGGCATTGTTTTGTTTAATTTAGAATTAAAAAGTTCTTGGTTTAATTTTAATACTCTTCTCTTAATTTTGATAGGTACATTCTCAGGTTGACATGTTCAATTTCTCCATGCCAAAAGAGATGACACATTCACATTTTAGAAGTATGGATTGAGATTAGTTTTTGTCCTGATGTTAAGTTTTGGTACATAAAGTTATATTTCAGTCTTTTCAAACATAGTTAAAGTAGTTTAGTTGATCTTTGACTCTAGAAAGCTTTTAGTTGGATGCTCAGGCTTGCTCCAGCAAAGATACAAGCTCTCTTTTAGGTGAGAATTAATTGATAAAGTCACTCTTCAAATAAAGTGTTAAGGTTGTTTTGAGTAAAAATTATCAACATGTTCTTTCAATTTTGAGTTAGAATTCGAAGTTGATATATTTATGTTGTGTGTGAAAGCACTAAAAAGTTATATGATGTGTATCTTCTGTTATAAGACCGACCTCCATTGTGATGCTTTTTAAAGAAAAGGCATCTAAAGAACTATATCACATCCCATTGGAGTTGCTTAATTCATTCCATTTTAGCATTATAACATTGATTGATTCTTATGCTCATTTTGGTTCCTTCTATTTGTGTTTATTTATTTTGTATGTGATTTAGTCTATGTTCTCTTAAACAAGTTATTGATTTTATTTAAAACAAAGTCTTTTTTTCTTTCTAAAGTTTATGTTTTGATTTTGAGTTCTCAACCTAATCAATGAAGGCCAAGCTAAGTAATGGAAAAGGGTCCCTTCCTCTCTCACGGAGTGAGAAAGAGTAATATTTTCTCCATGACTGTAGTTAGCATTAATAACAATGATCTATAGGTAATTATTGTTTTTCCATTACAAGTAACCATATTATATAGGTAGCTTAATTATGGGTAATTTATTTGCAGTTTTGCATGCCTTCTAACATTTCAAAATGGCACAAAGAGCATGGCAAGTCACTTGTTTATACTTCTTGCTTAGTTTGAAATGAAAATACATAGAGATACTATATTTTGTTTCTATTTCAAGGACATAATTCTATTATCAAAGTTCTTAGTTTTAATGTTATTCTCATTTTGTTTGTAGATTTTAAGGAGTTATGGATAACAAATAAGTGATACTTTGAGTTTCTTATTATTACATATACTTTGTGTGTTATGATCAGAACAATCATCATAAGTCATTTTGTTAATATGAATAAGAACGATGTTTCTATGTTGTAAGTACGTAATGGCCAACTATATGTAGGACGCATATCTGAATAGAAGCGTCATTTTAACTAAGTGTGAACAAAAGACATTTTGAGAGGAAAGATGTGTTTTGAAACTGGCATTTTAGTGAGAAGTATGCATTCAACTCAAGAGTTTAGGCATTTCTAAAGATCAATGCGAGATGATGCTAGGTGGAGAAATGTCTAATCATGATTTTGTAGTTGTTTATGTGTAAGATTAAGCTTAAGCGTGGTTGAGATAAATATTAAGCTTACATGTGTGAAGTCTTAAGTAGGAGTTGACAAGTTATTAAGGACTTAACGATGCCTAATCTATTTTGAAGATTAGTATAAATAGAGAAAAAAGGGACGGTGAAAGAATTATTATGCAAAAATCATTTGACATTAGTCTATTGAAAAGAAGAAGTATAAGGCAAGAAGAAGAAACCTAAATCTAGGCGTTCTAAGGAGAAACTTAGTATAGTGAGTGATTTTATTTACAAATATTTAGTGTCTTCAAAGCTTCTTGTTCATTTGTAAAATTGTTTCTGAAAGACTCACGTTTATGAAAGAAATGATTATTCTAAAAAAGCGTTTTTATGTAAAGTAAAGTTTTATACGAAATGAATGTTATGTATTACATGTTATGTTTGTTGTAAACCATTAGTCTTATTCCTATCTGTTAGAATCTTAGAATATTTATGGAAAGATTATGGAAATGTTTTTCCTAATTCCTAAATCTTCTCATTTTTTATTCCATTGTATATTCTATCTATTCTCCCTTGTACCTATTGTATTGTTTTTTTTTTTAAAAAAAAAAGCTATAAACATCATGGTTTTTCTCCCGATTCTCGAGTTTTCACATAAGCCTTGGTTTCAGGTTTATTTCCTTCCATATGGTATCAGAGCGAAGCAACAACGAAATCCTAGAAAATAGTTTAGATAACACCCAAACTAAAACAGAAGTCGTCGCCACCACTGTGGACACCACCATGAAAAAACTACCCCAAAGGAATTAGAAACTGTTGATCTATCCAATGGGCCAACCCTTCGCTGTCGTCCGGCCAGAAGCCACTACACATCCTGCCTTTGTCATGCGCATGGGCCCATGCACCACCGTTCGCTCATCTCATCGCCCATCTCATCTTCTTCTAGTCATAGTCACCGGTCCAACCGTCTCACCCTTTTGGTAATCCGCTGCCACGCGTGCTGCACATTGCCGTTAGACAGCAACTTGCAAAACTATCAAATTTGTATAGCAATGCAAATTTATTAGTCAACCCTTTACAGCAACCTTTCTTTTGTGGAAACGGGGCTGACCAACTCTATAACAGATTGGGGATTGAAGTGAGCGAGTCATTGGCACCCTTCGGTTATGGACTACCATATATTTGTGGTCTCGATATTAACCAAATGTATAACAGAGTTATTTTTAAAGTTGGTGCACCCTCTAAATCGACTGATCTATCGATGTATTCAAAGAACCTAACAACTTTGCTCCCTAATGTACCTTTAAATTATATAACTAACTCTGTTGCCCTTAGTTCTCGATTCTTGACCCACGATAATGAGAAGAATAGTGGAAAACCAATCCTTGTATGTGAGCATTGCAAAAACTAATGGCACACCAAGGATCAATGTTTGAAACTCCACGATCAATCCCAAAGAGGTAACAAACGTTCCTCCAATGAGCAACAGAACTTAGGGTTTATATTTGTTTAAATATTTTCAAAATGTTCTTAGGTTTACCCAACCAATGGACAACCTGCTCAATAGTCTTATGTAGACAAAATGAAGTTTAGAGTTCCAACTAGAACAACACTGTTATAAAACTCAATTAACAAAATAATACTAGTATATTACAAACAATGACAACTAAGTCCTCTCTTAACTTAATTACAAATTGATCATGCATGCATGGAGTAAGCCATACAAAATCTACTTAAACTTCTAGCGTATAGTATATGGATGCTTTAACAGACGTCAAAACCAGTGAGTGACAACCTTTTACAACAAAGCATGATAATAAAAACTTTGAGCAAAACATACATAGACTTAATAAAGAACATTTTCTCTTCAACTTTTAGCTTTTAACTTCCTCTTTTCTTTCTTTCTTGCTACACCTTGAACTCTTTGTGTCTATGGGATGAAACTCTAGGCATGGAAGCTATATCCCTCGACATCATACTTGCGAGACAAAACTCTAGATGTCAGTAGCACCCTATCTCACTATAACTATCATGAGATAAAAAATATAGGCATCCGTAGAGGTCCTAATCTCTTACCTAGTGTATGCAATGGAAACTCTAGGCATCTATTGGATACCCTCATCACACGACCTCTGTGCAAAGGACAATCTCTCCCGTAAGGTTTCTATCAGATCACAACATCTTGATATAGACTTAAACATACTCAGAAAATCTCAAATCTAGCTTTGCTTTAATAATCTCTTTTTTAACGTTCAAGAAACGTAATATTCAAACATATTTTCATAAATCTCATTCTTCAAGAAAAACATGTCTCAATTTGAATGCTTTAGGAACTTACTTAATTATGATTTCTTATAATTCCTTTTCTAAACTTGAAACTCATGCTTTGCAATTAAATTTCATAAATCTAGCACATTCAAATACTCAAACTCAAAGCATGTTTTAAAACATAATTTTCAAAAATCAAGCTTAGAAATTCATTTTAAAATAATTTTAGTCACTCACAACTTTTGGCTAGATTCATGGCTAGATTTGTCCTATTTGCCCTATTTTAGTCACTCACAACCCACCCTATTTAAAAAAATGTGCCTATATATAAAAGTTTGGAGGCAACAAAGTAGGCACAAATATTCATGAAAAGAGAGAAGAAAAAGGGCTTTTTATTAATTGGGTTCAAATTTTGTTCACAAAAGAAAAAAGCATGTAAATATTATTATAATAATTTTGTTAGGATAATAAAAAAAAGTGATAGGTATAGATCACCATGAAGGCGTATAACAAATTACAAACACAATGAAGTAATTGATCATGAAAATAAAGTGACAAAACGAGAGAAAATGCCAAATGGTAAAGGAACCTATCAACACATTTGGACAAACCAAAAGAAAAAGTATAAAGTGACTCAATCAAAGAAAGCAGCCATCCACCACCCACCTACCTTACCCTCAACACATACTCTTACATTCTCACATTGTCATCAAGTTACCGTTTTTTAAAAATTCTTTAAACCTCTTTTTTTCATCCACTACCAGCCAGATCGACTATCGAGATTTTTTTATAATATTAAAAATTTTCACCTTATAGATTGTTTCGGTTCTTATGGGTTTTCCTACAGTATCTCAATAGACATTAGATCGAGATTCTACAACCCTTCAAATATTCCAAAATTTTACATCAAATCTTAACTAATTTTTTTTATTTATCTTTTCAAACTTTTAAAATTACTATATCAAATATTAAAAATATAATTGGTAAACTACACAAAACCTTTTATTCCACTCTATTCACTTTTGTTAATTTTCATGATATTCTTGCCCATAGATTAGTTTTCGGGAACAATTTTTAAAATGGTAAAATAAATTAAAATATTTATAAGTTATACCAAAATTTTGGATCATATCTATAATAGTTTTCTATCACTATATTATATCAATGACTATTCATAATAGAATTTGTTATAAGTTGTAAGGATTTTGTAAAATTTTCTATTTTTAAAATTTCCCTAATTTTTGTGATCTAAATTAACAATAAATAAATAATTTTTTGAGTAATCAATGTTAAATTATTTTTTTATTAGTGAAAATTAAATGAAATATATATATATATTTTTTGGACTTTTAAAAGGAGAAGAATTTGCAATTTATTTAGGGCACCCAAATTATCCATTTTTTTTCCTGTAGGATGTAAATATTTTTCATTTTCTACTATTTATGTAAATTCCAGTTATTTTTATTTGGGAGAATAAACCATTGCATTTTCATGTTTTTTGTTGTTAATTTTCATAAATATAACAAACTGTTTAAATATTTACGGGTCGTGTGACAAAATGAAAAAACTCATGAAGCTAGCAATTCTTTTAAATATTATAGGTTTGCCCTTCCCTTTCATCAACTTTCTTCTCTTCTTCTGCGATTTTTTTTCTTTCCATCATCTTTTTCTCTTCTTCTTCTATAATTTTTTTTCATTTTTCTCAAACTGTTATTTGATTCAATATCGTGTATCAAATATAAAGAAAAATATGTTTTTTTAGTTTTTTTTCAAACTATTATTTGATCGTTTTAGATTGTATACCAAATATGAAATATCGTGAAAAAAAATTGTTGGGATATTGGATAGTCAAATCTAAACCATCGTGTAAAAAAAATAACCAAATCTAAACGATCGTGCACCAAAGAATCTTTAAAAAATTGTTTAGATTTAAGTAGCAAAATTTAAACGATCAAATCTAAACAATTGTATACCAAATATAAACCATCATATATCAAATCTAATTGAGTGTGTACCAAAAAATCTGTCAAAAGAATCATTGAAATTTGGTTATTCAAATTTGTACACAAATTTAAACGATCAAATCTACACGATTGCGTACCAAAATATTTTGAAAAAAATCGTTTAGATTTGGCTACCCAAATCTAAATGATCAAATCTACACGATTGTATACCAAGAATACCTAAATCTAAACAATTGTATACAAAGAATCTTGAAAAACAATTGTTTAGGTTTGGGATCGCGTAGGAAAGAACAGTCAAATCTAAATAATCGTTTACCAAATATTATTATGCCCTCTAGGTGCCAATTAATCACGGGACATTTTTTGTATTCGAAATTATTCTATACAGTTTAAATATTTTACCGCTTTGTTATATTTTTTAAAAGAATTAGTTTTTGCCTATAAAATTTGAATCTAAATTTAGAATGAACTGAAATAGTTTCATTGATTTTTTATTTTTGTTAGGAGGGCAAAAAAAAAAAAAAAAAAACCCATGTTAACAAGGAAACAAAGAAATTATGGACATATAAATGAGAATAACTATCTTCATTCGTACGAGACCTTTTAGAGTAGTACTAAAAACAAAAGTACCAAAGTTATGCTTAGAGAGGACAACAATATGATTGTACGTGGAGGTTCATTATCTCTATCAATATTGGTGTCAGGGCATAAGATAGTTCTCATGACTTGAAGTGGAGGGAGGATTGTTAGGAGTGCAAATTTATTTGAATCATATATTAAAATAAATTAATTGGGTCTTTTAAAAATATATATATAACAAAGCGACAAAATATTTATATTGTATAGAACAAATTCAAAAATGAAAAAAGCCCACAAGTCTACAATGAGAAATATAAAAAATGCCTCAGTGATTAATTGATCATTAGCACGCATAATATATATACTTGGTACACGATCTTGTATCAAGACAGCCAAATCTAAATAATTTTTTAAAAAGATTTTTTGGTACATGATCGTTTAGATTGTCTACCAAAATGTAAACGGTCGTGTACCAATATCCAACAATTTTTTTTCAAGATCTTTTATATTTGTTAGATTTGGTGTAGAAAAATCTAAACGTGTACCAATATCCAACTATTTTTGTTCAAGATTGTATACCAAGATCTTTTATATTCGGTACCGATCTTGAACCAAATAACACGATGAAAATTTAAAGAAAATAGAAGAAGAAGAGAAAAAGTTGATAAAAATGAAAAGAAAAATTGTAAAAGAAAGAAGTGAAGAAAAAAATATGAAAAGGAATGACAAACCTGAAATACCTTTTTAGAAAATGGTCGATTTTATAGGCTTTTTTATTTTGTTATACATATCGTAAATATTTTGATGTTTTGTTATACTTACGAAAATGTCTCCAAATTAATTCTCCCCCGCTATTTTACTCACTAACCGTCTGAAGGGTTGGGATATTAAATAAAAATAATGTCCACATGACATTTAAGATCCTACATAATTCTATTTTTTTTAATATATGTATATGTAACACCCCCAAATGTTAGGTATTTCTCTTAACTTAATTTTTAACTTTTATTAAGTTTTAATAATTTTGGATGTTATTTTATTTTAGTTTTGTGTGAAAAAGAATGTATTTGATGGAAAAGAAAATGGAAAGGTATCGATAATTATGATATAATAATAATTATTATTGTTATTATATTTATTTTATTTTTAGAAACCAAAAAAAAGAAAAGAAAAAAGAGTGAAGAAAATCGCGTGACCCTTCTCCTCCATTCTTCTTCCTTCTTCTTCAACTCACAACTGTCGCCCCTCTACTCTTTTCCTTTCCTTTTTTCGATCAACTTTACAGTCGCCTCCCACCTGCAGCCGACAACATTTAGTTACATCCTCACTACCGACCGTTGGAAAAGCATGTGGGCCTTTGGGCCTTTGGCGCAATGCAAAGTTATCTCTATATTTGTCCCACATTGATAAAGTTGGAAGAGGTAAATGGGTATAAAAAGTTAAGTGCCACTAAGGAAATACAAATTGTATTGATGAT
Organism: Cucumis sativus; assembly: GCF_000004075.3. Taxonomy (NCBI): domain Eukaryota; kingdom Viridiplantae; phylum Streptophyta; class Magnoliopsida; order Cucurbitales; family Cucurbitaceae; genus Cucumis; species Cucumis sativus. The sequence goes on from NC_026658.2 coordinate 20,703,645, forward strand.
AATAGTATGATTTTGTCACCACGCGTCGTTGTTTGTTTGGGCAATTGCGCTCGTGTCGATTAAGAATGTAATTTTTTATACTCACAATAGTTTTGAGCAATCCTTCATCTTTAGTAGGGAGTTGTGTGTTAACCTTGGGGAGCAACCGACATTAAGATTAGCATCATGGTCTGATCGAATTTACTTTCATGGCAGTGATTCGACACGGCACAACAAGTTATTTTGATCGTCATCAACGAAATTTTTACAACACGTCTTTATTTCTGACGAAGCCGAAACCCAGCCGAGCCTTCACGTATTTCTCATCTGACGTTCGCACCATCGTGTCTCTCCTCCAGATGTTGAGGAGTGTTGCCGACCGATCTATCTTCATCGTCTCTGTCTTTTTCGTCTAAGTCGTAACCCAGTTGAAGCTTGCCATCGTCCAGATCTGAGCCCTGTTGTGTCCATCAAAGCACCGTCGTAAGACTCCCCATCTTCCAGTCGTGGGTTGCAAGCTGACGTCCACTCCATTTGTCATTCAGATCTGGTTTTGCATGCGTCGATTCCATCTATTTAGAGTTGCTGCCACTATCTTGTTGTAAGTTTGTTTGATAGTAAGAAATTGTGGACTTTGTAATGACGTTTCTTAGCTACCGTAAGCATTAAGGTTGGATTAATTGATTGGGTTTCGTTTGTTTTTTAAGGTGATTTTGGAGAAGTTGGCTTGAATCCTTGAGTTTCACACTAAGCTTCGTTTGGAGTCGATTCTCCATTTGCTTGGGTAATTGTCAAATTCACATTTGGGTGAATTAGATAGATGATATTATTTGAAAAAAAATGTTGATTTTCTGTTGCTTATGTTTAGGATTGGTTTGTTGGGGTTAGTCCGATCAAGAAGTTTAGGTAACCTTAAGGTAAGGGGTTCTTACTACTAGACTCTATAATGAATTGGGAGTGTATTGATTGTATGGATTTTTACTGAATTGAGATGAGTTTACTCACATGTGAATTTAGATATAATGACTGAACTGAGAGCATTGAAATGACTTAATTGAGGGTCGTTGATTGTTATGTTAATGTATAGATAGTGTACTATAAATTGAATTGACTGAACTGAGATGGGTGATGCTTATGTATAAGTATAGCTGTTTGAAAAACCGTTATGCCAATGTTTGACTAGGTACTGGTTTGCTTAAATTGATTGTTTATGTGCTGAACTGAAAGAATGATATGATGGTAGCTTGAATTGTAAATTGAATTGACTGTTTTAAAATGTTAGAATGGATTGTGGAAAAGTGTTAGCATTATCTATAGGGTAGTGTGCCTTGCAGGTGTCCCACTGGATCACCACCTATTGTGCATCATTTGGAGCACTAGACTGATAGATGCATCCTTCGGGAGCACAATACTGATATGTGCATCGTTCGGGAACACAAGACTGATATGTGAATCCTTTGGGAGATTCAACTGATTATGTGCATCCCACGAGATCACGAGACTGTTATGATGCAGGGTACCTCCCAATAGGAAGTTAATAATTTTTACCCCTAGCGGGACCAGTAGTGGGTCTCTTACTGGGTATATTTATACACACTCTTTATTGTTTAACTTTTACAAGCAAAGGTAATACAAGAGGCAGACCGACGAGGGACAAGAAGGAGACGTGGTCGCCATATAGGGACCTAGCTTTTTCTTAAAACTTGCTTCCGCTTATGGTTTTTAATTTTTGTGATTGAACTGAGTTTATGGATAGTAATTTCGTAAACTGTACTTTTAAGAAAAAAAAATTGTTTGAAATAAGGCCCGAATAAATATTCTTGATGTCTATTTGATTTTGAACAAGATTTTACGAACTCTTATGTTTTAAATGAAGTGTCTTGGTGTTAAAATAATGGTCTCGGGTTAGTTTGAAAAGTTTGGTCGTTATAGTATATATAAGAGAAGTTGCATCAAATGATCACAAAAACATTTAGAAAAAAACAGCACATGACACCAATTTTTTTGCATATTGCGAATATGACAAAATTAGTAATATCAGACGGCTCTCAGATGACAATCATAAGGCTATCAGAGGATCATCACTTTTAAATTTGCTACTTTTAAATTTGCTACTTTTGCAATGTATTATCATAAATGTTTTTGCTATTTTCGTAAAAACACCTAAATATAACAGCACATATGGAAAAAAAAAAATATATTAGAAAGACATCACCTATGTAAGTAGTTTATTCTAAAATATTTTATTTTTAAACACAACCATAAATTGAAGTTCTAACATTTAAACATTTTTATTTGTGTCTACCATCAACACACCTTCGTGTAAGAGGTCACAAATGAAACGATGCTGCATGTCGAACTGAGCTCTCCCTCTTAAATCACTTGATGAGAAGCTTTTTGCATGTACAATCAATTAGCCTTAAATTGAAAACCCTAAACCCTAAAATCAATTTATGTTGACTTTTAATTGCTTTGATTGAGGCTTACATGGTGTGTTTCTCATTTTATTTGTCTTGCATGTAATATTCATCTAAAGATTATGTGGGTAAATTGTTCATTATTATGAGTAAATATGTTTTTAAAATGAAGTTTATATTTCATATATATCCATTTGTACACTTCTTGGACTACCATGATGTTATGATATATACTAATGTGTATATGTTATATGAGGTGTGTAAGGATAAGGGTAGTAAAAATCATGGTTCCTGTATATATGTTAAAGAACTTAAAAAATTTAACAAAGTTAATTGCATGAATTCAAACTCTACTTCTGGTCCAATGAATTCAAATCCTTTTACATCAATTGAGTTCTTTTAATAAACTTAATTGCAACTTCTTACCAAGTTTATATGTTTTTTTTCAAATTATTAATTTTTTTTAAAAGGTATAGTAATACAATTTGGAGTGTGAGAATTTAAACCCTGAACCTCTTATCCTTGAGTATTTATAGGTGTTAGTTCATGAGCTGCGCTAATGTTGGATTTTCCAAATTATTTATTCCTCTTATTTGGAGGTTTGTATCTCTATTACATGTAGAGATATCGAGAGATCAATCACTCTAAATATAGGTTACACTGTTATTATATATCGAAAGGCTAGTCCCTCTAAGTCTAATAGCCTAACCATAGTATGTTACACACTTTATTTTTGGCTTGCAGAGTAATTACAATGTATGGAAGTAAATTCTTATCCTACGATTTCAGTCAACACATAAGGCAAGAACAGACGGTCCCATAAAAGTGATGTGATGGGACTTAGTACGAAGGATGCAACATCTAACACGTCGAGATAAGTGGATAAGCATGCAAGGTTGAACACTAAGCACGAAACAAACATTATTGTCACAAGTGATGCTAGTGACAAGCTTAGTGGCCTAGTGGGCGCGAGATGGATCCCTAGGCCATGACCTTGGAGTTGGTTTTCTGTCGAGGGTTTGGGCAAGTGACTCTAGCGTAGGCATATCGACCAGACTTATGCAAGCACATAGAAATTCGTCTCAATTAGAGTTCGTACACACACTATATGCTAGCAAGTGACTTCTTATGGAATCTTATAATTATTTATGATTGTTTCTGTCTCGAACACGACCCCTCGATGAAATGGGAAGGGAAGTGGGACAAATGGCCGAGACTACTGAAAGGATTCCTTTTTGGATAATCAGTATTGTAGCTTGTATTTGTGTGATTGATTTAGTCGGTATTTGTCCTTTATGATTCATATTTCGACTTAGGTTTGTCTCTGTAATAATCGAATGAACTAAGTAATTGTAAACTTGAATGCATAAGAACTAAACAGGATCCTCTGAATCTGAAAAGATGGATAGGTTGTGTTGAGCTCTTAATAATTAGAATTAGACTAATTTATTGGTGTAAATGAAAAATTGGAGCTTTCCTATTTTTCAAAAAACTTAATTTCTTTCTGTTTCTAAATTGCTTTTCAAAAAATTTGTTTCAAATCGTCTCTTCTGGGACTCTATCAATTGATACTTTTCATTTCAAAGTGGAAAAGAAAAAGAAAAAGAAAGAAAGAATCACTTGATTCCCTCTTTTTGGAAGATACAATCCCAATATATAACAATAACATATTTTGCTGTCCACCACCCCTAAGCTTCATGCCCTACGTGAGCTACTCCATTGCACCTGTCTATCATGGCATGGATGTGTAGGAATTTATGGCGTAAAGTCATGTAACTATTTACTTGGTTAATCCATTATTAAATTATCCATTAATGGGTAAAAATCCAATTTCGTTATATATAATCTTCAATCATATGTAGTTGATGTACGAGTAGGTCGTATTTAAGAAATAATCTAAAGGTCAATAGTATATGTAGAAAGTTGGGTGTCCTATTCTAGTGACATTATGGATACAACTCATTATAATTGTTACAAATAGTTTGATATAAATCGTTCATGTGAAGGGATGTAAATTAGAGTATTCTATACAATAAAGAGTTTCTATAAGGTCGGACCGCAAAATAATTAATAATTCTTTGTATTACATCTTTCAATTAATGAGATTAATATTTCATAGCATGATCGATCGTGTGTGCCTCAATCTTAATTCAATGTGACTTATTATGAACTCTGTCCTATGACATCCCATACTTTGATTTGCACACAAGTTACCAACTAAAAAGCTTACCATTTTAACGACTTGATCACTAATTAAGGAGATTGGAACTTAATTTCACAAGACGATCAAAATTTCCTCCTTCTATAGAGTAAGTAAATTATCAGTAGTTCTCTTAAGTGATTTTGGAACTTGAAGAAGGGGTTCAACCCTCTTACTGGCTTGAAAAAGACTTAGTTTATGTTTGGACTACAAATAAATTGTTTATTAGATGAATTAGTGGTACTTAAAAAAAGTAGCTAGGTAATTAGAGGTGTAAAACATATATTTTACCCGACTGTAATTATGAACAATTCGTGAAGGATTGACTTTGTTTATATTGATGATGTCAATGGACACAACTTGCCATAAAGTGCATAAGAGTTTAATTATGGATCTATGGTTTTTTGCTTTGTAGTTTATGGAACAAATGTTATCTACCACACAATATAACAATATTACATCTAATGCATCAACAAATATTGCTAGAACAAAAAGAAAATCAAATAGATAAACTTTGAAAGGCAAGGCACAAGGTTTGGTACCCCCAATTCGACACTATACCATTTGTCTCTAGCGGTAGTGTGTTAAAATTAAAAAGATGCTTTTAAAATTATCTAACGTGAAGAGTCAAACAATTATAACGTTTTACTTACCTATAAATAAATGGAAAATACAATAACACATGAATAGCTTAACTCAATAAATGATCACTTATGGTCTTAATAGGTTTTTAAGACTTCCTCTTGAAGGGACTTAGGCTCCTCCTAAGTAAGGAATGTTAATACGCAATCATATTTTAGACTTTATTATAAGTATGAGAATTCACCTCACTGCCGTTTTCTAAATTTATTTTTAACTCTTGCTTTTTACGATTAGATTTATTTTATTTCAATTTTTTCTAACGGTGGGTTTCGTCCTTTAATTCCTTAACTTAAAAGATACATATGAACTTTAAAAACCAAAAATCAAATATATGATCTAAACAGTAGTTTAGTACTTTTGTGAGGATTATTAAGAAATAAATGAATCTTTTTCTCCCAACTCTAACATCTCAATGACAGAGTTAAATGAATCCAAAAACGAATTCACAAGGATAACAGGAGGAAGCTTCATGCACAACGCAACAACTCAACAAATTTGTCATTTTCACTCTATACAAAATTTTCATGAAAGCAAAAGGAGAAATATAAGAGAAGAAATCAAGATTAATATATATGAAAAAAGAATACACAAATGGACAAGCAGAAAAACACATAGACAAAACATAATGGAGGGGTCTACAAAACATACCCTTTCCTGTGTAATTGATTGTTCCTACGATTGAGACATTCCTACTAACTCATCATTTTGATATCGGTCACAGTATGAGACTCACGAGTCGATAAAAATATGTGGTATCAATTTAAATTTTTAACTAATAATGGCATCTATAAAGCATCCAACTAATTAAACTTCTAAATTGTTAAAAGCAACTCTAGTTACCATCTTTATTAGGATTATAGTTGAAAATACGTAGTTGATGCATTCCATTCTCAAATGTTTATATCTTTCTTTCATATGTCAAATTAAGAAAATGACACAAAAATGGTAGAGGTAGATAGTACATATATGAAAATATAGTAATAAAATAGACGATGGTGATTTTAGTAGTCAATTTATTAATGAAGTTGTGAGAGAATTCGATTATTATAAAAACAAAATGGTTCAATAAGTGATGACTATTACACAATACAAACACCCATATTTGGTTGATGTTCAAAGTAATTGCTACATCACTATATACCAAAATAATGGGGGGGGGGGGGGGGGGTTAAAAAAAAAGAAAAACGGAATGGTCAAAACGTAAAACTATTTACATCATATGAAATAATTTATTTTTTTAAAAAAAAAGCGAAAAACGACTTTGTAGATAATCTAAACGATCTATGTACACGATGTTGTATCCTAAACTTATATTCTTATCTGATCCTAAATTTAATAACATTATTATTTTGGATAATTTACATAAATGTAACAAAATCGAAAAATATTTATGACCCATGTAACAAAAAAAATTAAAGTTCATTGAGATACCATTGTTTATTCATAAACTTCAGTTTTGCCATTTCTTGTTTTTAAATTTTGCGGGATCATTTTTCACTTCGGTTCAGTTCTTTCTTTTCTTCTTTGTGATTTATTTTTCTCCTCTTCATATTATTATTTCATCTTCTTGTCTGTGATTTATTCATTTCCTCTTCTGAATTTCTTTCTTCTTCTCCATCTCCCATCTTATTTCTTTATTCTTGAAATAAAACCTAAACGATATTGATACAAGATCTAAACCATAGTGTATCAATATCTAAACGACGAGTTGTTTATCCCAAATACACAAAGATAGACCATTATCAATAATAGTTCGTTTAGATTTGGTACAAGATTATTTAGGATTGGGTACAATGGTACATGATTGTGTAGCAAGATCGTTTAGACTAGATCCAAGTTCATTTAGACTAGGTACGAGAATACAAAATCGTTTAGACTAGGTACAAAATTCTCCTTTCAAACATGTGTGACCGAATAAAATTGAGGTATTTATGTTATTTCACGTTGAGATTGTTTAGACTTGATACAAAATCATTTTTATTCCAGCTTGTGTGACCGAATAAAATCGAGATATTTTTGTTATTTCACGTTGAGGACTTGTAGACTTTTTCCTTTTTCAAAATTGTTCTGTTCAATATAAATATTTTTCGCGTTTTGTTCTATTTTTTATAAATCTCCTCAGAATAATATGCACTTTAAAATTTAAATTTTATAAATAATTGAATGACAAATTCAAAACATTACATTTATGGATCGTCATTTGATCACATTGTTACGTTTAATTAATAAAATCCAACAAAAATTAAGCTCCAAATTGAAAATTGGGTTAGCCAAAGATAAATTTTAAGAGTACTTTAAAGTTTCATTTTGTTTGTACCAAAGGTCTTAGCCTATCTCATTTGGTGGCCTTCACATCCCAACTTCAACTCTTCGGCTAACAATCCTTTTATTTCATTTCTTCATTCTTGTTTTATTTTACTTCTTATATTTTATTTTTCTTTCTTTGCATATTCCTTATTTTAAAATTGAGTTTAATAGAATTTCCTTTTAGTGGTTTTTTTTTTCTTGGATGGTAAATAATCTTTTTTTTTTATTATAATTTTTCAAAAATAGCAAATTTAGGAGTTAGGGTTTAGGACAAAATATTTACTACTTATAATAAATTTTGTCATTAATAAGTCATTAATAAGCTGTATGGACAGAAGACTATCAATGATAAAATCCAAAATTTTGTTATATCTTATAAATATTTTAATATATTTTACTATTTTTAAAAATGCCCCTTAGTTTTATCTATTTTTATTTTCTATGTTTCTTAATTTATTTCATTTTTTTCCTTTCTTTATTAACTTGTCATATTTTTTATGTTTAATTTAATTTTGAAATGTAAATTTTCCAATGTATTATTTGATTCAAATTTAAAATTTAATCTTAAATTTTAGCTATATTTATTTATATACATTTATTTATTAATTTTTTCGTGTGTATATATATATATACATATTTACATGTTTATATGTTTCATTTAATTTAATTTTTTGTATTATTTAATTTTTAATTTTTAATTTTTAATATGTTTATTTTAGTATTTTATAAATTTTCAATTTTGAGTTTTGCACAGTATGTTTATATCTTATTTTGAATTTAAATTTATTGTTTTTACTGCATTTTCAAATTAGTTAGAATTTTACCTTATATAAATTTTGTTTATTTTATAACAACCACATTTATATAATATAATAAAGGATTTTTTAAAAAAAATATAGCAAACCGATAAAAGCCTATATACTCACAATGTCAAATACCAAAAATATCCTAGTCAACACGCGATTAATCAGTGCACTAGTAATCTTCTTCTAAACGGTAATGTACTAATGGTTTAGATCATTATACATGATCGTATGATCATGTAATTCATTGTAACTGATAGAAAAAAAATGACTCAAATTTAAATGATCGAATAATAAACTCTAAACAATGACGAGAAAGCTTCATGCATAAATAGTCGTATAAAATCATCTAAACCATCGTCGAATCTATATACACGGTCGTTATATGTCAAAATAAACAATAGTTTCAATCTTAGTACATGATCTTGTACTATGTACCAAATCTAAACGATCTTGATAGACTATCTTGTACCAAATCTAGATTCTTGGTACACGAACTTGAACCAAGATCATTTAGATATTGGTAAACGATCATTTAGGTCTATCATTTATCTATTTAGGATAGATAATGAGAGTGATTTATCTCTTTCTATCATTATCACTACCTGTCTGGGATAGACGACTGATTGTGTAGATTTGGATACACATCGTGTAGTGACAGAAAAAAAAAAAAAAAAAGAAGATAAGAGATGACAGAAAGAAAGAGGAAATTCTGAAAGATGAGATGAAGAAATCACAAAAGAGAAGAAGTGAAAATATGAAGAAGGAGAAGTAATAATGTGAGACTATGATCTGAAAAAAAGGAAGTCCTATGGTGAAGGACCCTTCAAGGAAGAATGTTTCAAATAAGTGTTGAAACATTCTGCGAGAAGAAATACGAAAAGGGAGTAGGCGATCAGAAAAGAAAAGCGTAGAAAGTGTGAACGTGATAGTAGCGACGGGGAGAAAGAAGCATACATTAGGCGCCAAGAGTTAGGCATTTAACATGATATTGCCATAAGAAGTATATACACCCAAGAGATTGAGATGAGGAAGTAAATGTCTTGTCATGCATGGTGACTTGACAACTCGCTATAGGAAAAGAAACGACAATGACTTTTTGGGAAGAGAAAATGACAATCAGACAATATAGAGTTTGACTTTCCAAAGAGATAAAGTGTGCGTCTCAAGAGAAAGTCAAATCACCGCTAATGATTAGATTACATGTCGAGTTCAAGTTGGTGGCATAGCATGGCGTGTTAGTAAGGTGGCATGTGTAAAGTGCAGAAGTAACCATTGGATGTGAAAGACCTTTATAAATAAAGTCGAAAACCAAAAGAAAAATGGAAGTTTTGTTTTGAGAGACTCTAGGTTTTCTAATGAAAGTGAGAGGAGAAGGTTTTGAATGTTGAACTAATGATTATATTCCTTCAACCGTCGAACGAGAGGAGGAAGACAAAAGCCGAGAAGAAAGAAGTTAAGGTTAAATATCTTCTGTGATTGACAAAATAGATTATACGTTTTGTTTGTGAGCAAAATATTGTTTTACAAGTATTGGTTGAAAGTAATAAACGTAATTTATAAACGTTTTTCGATGATTGGTTACCCTTTTGTGAATAATAAAATATGTTTTATATGTTTTATTGCTAAAATTGATAAGATTTGATTTATGAATGATTGTGAACGATTAAACGTTATTTTGTGAATAGATATGAGTATTCTTCTAAAGGTGATATAACAATACATATAAATGGTTGTGAATGATGAATCAAATTTTTTAATGTAACTTCTAAACTTTGGCTCTCATTTTAAAAAGAGAAGTTCTATAAGCGTGATCTTTTGAGTATTCTTTCCTCTATGATTATGCTTATAAGTAGTCTTACTAATTTGTGATAATATGTACTAAGAGTAAGTTGTGAGTCGTTGTTACCGCATGAATGTAAGAGGGTGATAAGATGTTGGTTGAGTGTGACTCCCAGATTTGAGAATGATTGAATGTGGCGAGACGTTGGTGGAAATCCCAGGTAACTTGCATGATACTAGTGAGTGTGAATCTCAGGTCTAAGCGGAGAGAGAATCTCAAGTCTCAAAATTGAACTTGTTATGGAATAAATCCAGTGTATGGTGTTGTAGCACTCGTTGTGCAATGTCTGAGTAAGATGGTGATGAGATGTTGGTTTAGTCTGACTCCTAGGTTTGAGAATGATTGGTTGTCGCTAGAGGTTGGTGAAAATTCCAAGTAACTCGAGTGATACTGGTGAGAGCGAATCCCAGATCTAGGCTATAGGAGAATCCCAGGTTTTAGAGTTGAGCTTGTTACATTACAAAATGATTCTAGTGTATGGCGTTGTAGCGCTCGCTGTGTAATTGTTGAATTATTGTGAATGATGCAATGTGTGTTATTGATTGTGGTTTGATGCGACGTACTTAAAACTTGTCACTCACTAAGTCCATTTGTGGATTCTATGAGTTTTTCTCCAAAAATGTTTTCTTAAAACACGTCACTCAACTAAGTCCATTTGACTTATTTTTCAAGTGTTTCCCCTCCCTAGGTTGTCAAGCGTTGAGGCCATGCAAAAGTTGGTTTTGAGTCATTGTAGCATAATTAAGGAGGAAAGGCATAGTTACTTTACAGTCTTACATGGCGTGCTAGCCATGGCATCTCATCATACGTTTATAAGGAGTCAGTTGGTAAGGTTGTCACTCCTTAACACCCAAACCTCAACTAAACAAGGAAGAGAGAGCATAAGAGCTTAAGAACTAAAGTAGGAAAAAAAAGCCTTGAAGATTGTCTTCTAACTTGAGGGTGTTGAGTGGACGAGGTAAGGAAGGTAAAGAGAGCTTTCACATCTCTAAGCACCTCACCTCAAAGTAGCGATTGAAGCGGCAAAGAAGAGAAAGAAGGATCTCAGAAGATGTCCTTGAGATAGACTGTGGATGACAAAGGGAAGAAGAATGGGATCAAAGTCTTATCCAGCCCAACAAGAAAGGTTGTAACTTGGTGGAAAGAAGAAGAATGTGAGATGATCAAAGTCGGTTTATTTTATGTAAAGTAAAGTGTAAATTGTATTTTATACTTATGTAAGTCTGTTAAGTTAACAAAGAGAAGAAGTTAAGTTATTCCATTGTGGTTTTATATTTCTTTGAGTTGTTTTCTGCTGGAAAAGATGTGAAGATCTCTAAGGATGAATGAAAGAGTTTTGCAAAGAGACAAGGAGAAGAGTTATTTAGCTTATTAGGCATTTAACGCGTTGTCTCATGAGAGACATGTGTTGAATGTCTAGGCGGCACACCCTCCATTTGGTCACGTGGTGTGACATTTGGAGTGGAGGGAGACAAATAATATGAAGAAGATGCACATAAATTCAATACTCATGCCAAAAAAATTCAAAACAAACAAGGAAAAATCTAGAATCTATGACAAAACAATGGTGGCTTCATTGGCTTTTTTTTTTTTTTTTTTTTTTTTTGTTATATGGGTCGTAAATATTTTCATATTTTGTTCTATATGTAAATTAACCTAAAATAAAAATAAGGAAATTGTTATAGATAAAAAAAAAAATGAAACTATTTACAAAATATAGCAAAAATTTTAAATGAGATGTAGAAAGTTGGATGAATTTTACTATATTTTGTAAATAGTTTCAATATTTTGATATACTTGAAAAAGCACCAATAATATAATTGGGTTAAAATTTGAAGTAACATTAGTGAGAAAAAGTATTTAAAATCAAAATTTAACAACACATGAATGATATTATATAAAATCAATTATCTTATAATTATTATGTAAGACTCTGAACGTGTTCTACCTTTTATGCGGCAATGCTTTATGCGGCAAAGACGGTCTATGCGATAAAATAGGGCTTATTGGAAAATTTGACGAGATGAGTAGTTAGGCATTGGGCTCACTTCACCTGAAAATGGCGACAGAGCCTTTGCGTCAGTAGGTCAGCGATTGATTTGACCTCACTGCCAATCTAAGTCCACCCTCGTCGTCAGACAAAATTTATCACTTTTGCATGAAAAATGCCACTAGAAGGGCTTATAAATAGGTGAAGCTCGACGATGTTTGAAGTTGTTTCCACCTTACGATCGTTTGAGAAAGAATTAAGAGGATTTCCAAGTTTTCCAGACATCCTCGAGAGCTTAAAACAAAGTGAAGTATAGAAGGATTCAAGGCTAAGGAGTAGGCAATGAAGCCAACTTATTTGTTAGTGGTTCTCTCTTAAAAATGTTTTCAAAATAAAAAGGGATTTCCAACTTGTTTAATTCTTTTAATATGTTTCCCTTTAAACCTCAAATATAAATTATATTTCTCTTATGCTTCCAAATACATAGATTTTAAAATGTGTAAGTTTTTACTTGAATTAAGATGACTTTTGTAACATATGCATGAGAAGCCTTGCACTTGTTGTGTGTTCTATCCTTGCTATGTGATTTGAGATAAGATGCTTTATTCTTATTATGTGTTTTGGAATAGAATACCTCATACTTGTTGTGTGTTATGGTATGGGATGTCATTTGCTTGTTGTGTAATATGACATTGGAAGACGCATTATGTGGACTGAGATTGATGGAAACTTGCTAAATGCCTTGAGACCTCTCTATATAGCTGCAACTTAGCAAAAGAGTGTGGTAAACACTTGAGTCGAGGAAATGGTACAAAGATGTAACTAACGAGCATAGTGATTGCACATGATGTGAGCCTTAAACTTGATGTAAAAAGGAAAACTTCTTTCCATGCAATTTATGAATGTTACTAAAGGAATTTGAATTGTATTGCTACCTAACCTACGAGGAGGAGTTGCTTTGAACTTAATGTATTATTAAAGCACAAGATGTTTATATCACACATTTTGAAAAAAATGATTGCACCACTTCAAGATCACGTTTGATTTGTATAAAGAATCCCATTCACTAGATGTTTTTCGTTGAACCTATCAAATGTTTTTTTTTATTCTCCCCTAGTAGGAAAGGACATCCAACATCGAACTTGCCACTACGATTGCCTGACGTACGCTTTGAATGCATCACTTGGTAGTGGCTACTGTCAAATTGCATAGCATGTAGAGTTAGACGAAGGAGTCAAGATTGTTATTTTGAAAAACCTTCTGTTTTGAACTTGAGAAAGCTTGTACTCATGTTAACGTACTTTTGATTCACTATCAATGATATCTTTGTGTTTTGCAATTGAACTCTTTCGCATTAAATTTTGACGTTCATTTATTCCGCTCACTAGGTGTTCTATGTGTCATTTTGCGGAAAGGTATAGGTAGAATGTCTATACGTCGATCACGTCTTTCCCTAGTTGCATAAAGTGGTTTTAGACAAGGCATGACATTAAGTAAAAACAGTTGCATTCTAAAGAGAGTTAGACGTTTTGAGAAGGATAAGACATTGGAGAGTTTTGAGTAGGCATTAGAAGGGGAAGAAAAGGGAAATAAACTTTTTTTTGTGAGGGACTTCTCTTTACAATGTTAAAGTTGTAATTATTCTTGTATGAGTTAAGCATTTCATTTATCTATGTTAGGTTCAAAGTGTGAGAAGCATGTGACAAGATTGTTACAATTTATGAAAGCAAATGATCATGTTAAATGTTGTGTATGTTGTTCTGAGTTTTGTTGTATTGCAAACCATTATTATTGTTTCTAGTACTAAGCTTACTATATGTGGACATATGAGTATATGAGTGTGGACATACCGAGCGTTGTGTTGGTTTTCTTGGCTATAGTTGAATATGTTGAGTAGGTATGCATTCAAGCTAGTTCACCGGAGCATCTGATATTGAACATAGGTTCCACTAGAATGTTGGCAGTACATGTACCGACCACTTCAGTAGTCATAAGTGTGGAGGATGTGATATTTAGGCTTTTAGGAACAGAGCAAAACTAATGTGGTTTTTTTTTCTAGTTTTATAATGTGTATACGTTGCTAGTTTTGAATTGAAAGAATTTTATGCGTTGACTTGTATTACTTAAAATGTCTTCTAAAATAATGTCACTCACTAACCATCTGGCTTACATTTTAAGTTTCATTCCCCATGAAGCAAGGAGGTCCACGAGGTGTTACACGAAGCTGTTGCTGCCCTGTTGCCTCCCGTCCTTAGTTACAATTGTATCATATCATGAACTAGGGGCTTAAGAGTGTTGTTAAGTTAATGTTATGTTGTAAAAATTATAAGATTTAATTTGTACAAAGCTATTAATACACCATATTTTGAGTTTTCTATATTTATATCTATCACATTTTTTTTATTCACATAGTCATGGCCATAGCACATCACTTATCGCATGGTCTCAACGCAACGAGTTGAAGAAAGACAAGTTAAGTTCGTGTTTAATTTCACATAGGTCATGCCACTCTGAAGCTTGCGTTCTAGAGTACATGTTGCGAAGAAGGAAGCTAAGTATAGGATCTACACGTTCTAAGGTGAGGGGAGTTAAGTGACTAAGAATCAAAATTGTGTTTATGATTAGGAGGAAAGCATCACTCTTTGAAAGAATGTGTCCAATTTTAAATATTTCATTTTATGATACTTGTATGAAATGCTTGTATACAAGTAAACCATTAGTTTTATTTCTATCTTTGTCAATTAGTTAGTTATTAGATCGACTAACTAATTAGTATAATACATAGTCATTTGATTTTCATCTAACTCCAATATGAAAGCCTTTTATTTTGTTAATTAGTTAGTTATTTGATAAAAATGCACAATAAGGTATCAATCACATGACAAAGGCAAGTAGTCATCCATCATCAATTATACTCTTAATTATTTTATTGTTGTCTAGTGATATTGATTGTTATCAGATTGCTATGTTATACCAATTTATTATTTGATTGTTATTTGACACTAATTGTTATGTAATTGTCAAATATATTGATTGTTATAAGATGGTTGTTTAATTACTCCGATATTAATTGTCATCGGATTAATACTAATTGTCAATAACATTAATGGTTTGCTAATTATTGTTTACTTACTACTTGATACTAATTGTTAGTTAGATCAAATTACTATTTGATACTATTGCTAATGATACCAATTGACATATGATTGTTGTTTGATTACTATACGAGTTTGATTATTATTTGATAGTGATTATAATATGATTGATATTTAATTGTCAAAGTACTAATGAGTAATGTACTTGGTTAATACGTTTTAATTAGGCAACATGGGCAGAGAAATGTTTAATTATAGATTGTTGAGTTTCTAGCGAAAGCCTCTCCTTTATTTTGTCCAACAATATTCTTCTACGACCAAGGAAAAGAAAAGATAAAATATGAATAGGTATTAGTAAATTGAGAGAAGCAAAATCAAATTCTATTACCAACAAGAAGAAAAATCAAATCAATCAAAAATAAACAAATAAATAAGAAAAATAGGAAAGTAAAAATTAATTAAAAGGAGGGTCGTTTTGCATTTTGTTCTATTCTATTTTTTAAAAGAACTGCTTAAAATAATCACATTTTAACCCATGCTTTATTTAAATATATGTTTTATTAATTGAAATCTCATTCCAAAATTCAAATGTAAATGTTTCTTTATTGTTTAATCCTTTTTATTAATGTAAATTCAAAGTTGTCATCTTATCAACTCCAAGAAGAAAAAGAAAAAGAAAAAGAAAAAGAGAGTTGGTCAGTCTTATGCATTATACGAAAAAATATTTGGATGGAACAGACATTTTGGTTTTAAAGGTAAGATCAAATATTATATTTGAGTATACTAAGTCTCTAATAAACAATATCTGTTGATAATACATCAAATACCACTTGGAAGTTGGAACAAGTGAGATGAGAGAACGTTGCCCCATCTACTTACTTACTGATCTATATACTAGGAATGAATGAATGAATGAATGAATGAATGAATGAATGATTGATGAGGATGAGGATCACACGGATGTCTTTTACTTTCATACAGATCTATTCATTTGCATTAATTTCCCTTTTTAATGGGATTCTCTTACTAAATCCTTTTCCCAAAATCTTCTCAATTCTAACCTTCAAATTCTTCTGAAACCATTATAACAATAATAATAATCTTGCTCAACCAAACTTAATTGCTTTTGCCAACCTCTATGAAAAATCCCAAACATTTTTACTCCTTCATCCAACCACCATATCCTGCTGGGGATAACCAAACAACCCATCTACTTTTGCTTCCATCCATACATTCCAAACTCATAACAAACTGATAGAAGACTACTAGAAAAAAGAAAAGTTGGATTGGAATTTCTCATCTTACTTGTATAAATGGCAAAGAACTTAAATGTGTGATTATGAATACAACTTCTTCTACAACATATTCACCCAGATTGTACACGTGACAAGCAAGAATTGGTGAAAGAAAGGAGAAAAAACCACACAACTTCATATTTCTACCTTATATCTACTAACTCTTCCCCATCGTTGACCATTCATTCATACACCCATTTTTCTTTCTTTCTTATATAGACTAGAGCAGAACACTAAGGGGAGAATTCATCAATTATACAAAGATAGACAAAAATAAAACAAAAATAAAGAAAAAGGAAAAAAGGGATGAGCAGAAAAAGAATGAGAAACAATGAAATCATATTACCAGTTCGAATTCATCTCTCAGCAACCAAATCGCAAAGCCACGGCTTATTGGCTGCATGCCAAGATGAAATCAGAAGAATACCATGAATGCGAAGCTTTCCTCTAAACCATACATTCATTCTCCCCTTTGCTCTTTCAAAAATCATAAATTTTCTTTTAGAAAAGTTCCTCTGAATTAAATTTGTTCCATGCTTCCTGTTACCATGAGAGAAATTTTTAACAAGCCTATCTAGAGCAAAGAACAGCGGAAACTAAGAGATCATGAGAAAGCAGCAAAAAAAACTATTTTCTCATTCAAACTTCCGATTAAGAAAACAACTTTCACTTTATATCTATGAGCGTCCAGACAAGCTTACGCACACCACGACTAATCTTACAGGACAATCCACATGACCTTACAACATTTGAGTGTCAAGGGAACCGATAGAAAATTAATTTCCAAGTAGGTAGCCACCATGGATTAAAATCATGACCTCTTAGTTATTGAGACTATGTCTCCTTTACCACTAGGCCAACTTATGATGGTTTTAAAAGTAATTATTAAGGGTTCGTTTGGATTGGCTTTCTAAGTGTTTATAAACACTTTTCTTGCAACATGTATTTAAAACACCTAGAAAGTCAATATAGAAACACTCTAATTCTATGTTACTCTTTCCTTTTTAAAAAACTTCCCACTAGCAAACCGTACAAAAGATAGGAAAGAATAATTCAAGTAATGAAACCACATTTTAGCATAGTATTATTTTTAGGAGTTTAAATTTCCACAACCTATTCTTTTGAAAAGTCGAACTCAAAGTCAACAAACTTAAAATTATTGAATACTGAGAATCAAACATGTTACATTAAAACAGAATGGCCTGATAGAACGAAAAATAACTACAAATGGACATCAAAGAAATAAGAGTAGAAACAACATTAAACCTAGTCTCTTCCTCCTGCCCTACCACATTACTACTATCAAAGCCACACCACTCAATAAGTGGCCACAGCTACACTAGTCCACAAATATTTCAGATTTCAAGTCTTTCTGTAATCATTGGCTATCTTAGTTTACTTGGTTGACTCACTTTTTGTGGGATTTCTCCTTTTATGTACGCTTGTTTATTCTTTTATTTTTTCTCAATGAAAGTTCGATTATTCATAAAATATAAATATTAACTTGAAACCCACGAGTCCAATCTTTAGCAGCATTTTACAATGGAGTTGTAAAATTGCCACATTTATAAACCAAAAGTGGGGGAATATGAACTGAGGTAGAAATATTACCAATTATTAAAAAACTTTTCATTCAAATTGTGAAAACAAGGCAAGAAATTCCACGACCTCCCCAGGACCATTGGAGTAACACTAAAAGAGTAACCTAATGGTAATCAAGATCTCTAAAGACTGCTCATATAACATCCATAACTAACCAGAAAGCAGACACATTATGAAGTATCCAGTATCCACTACTAGAGCTGTATTTAAATTTTTAATACAGTAGCTTTTTTATCACTAGCAAACTATATATGGCATAGAAGTACCTTTAGAATGTCAAACACCTTCTCAGCAACATACTTTTGCTGAAGAGTGGCACCTTTTTGCTGCACCTTATCAGGGTGAATGCATAGGGTCGCTTTCCTATACACTTTCTTGACTGCATTTGGAATAACCATCTCAGTCAAAGAAACTGGCTGCCACCCACACTCAGGCCAGAGCACCTAATCATCATTCAACAGTGAAACAAACAGGTAAACCATCTAGTCAACCAGAATAGTATTTTCAGGCCACGACAACAAATTGAAACCTGGACCTAGCTTCTTATGATAACATTTCAGTTGTTATGACAAAATAACTGCTCGCAAGATTTTTAGCTAGTAAAATCCACAGTAATAGTTTTGTTAGCATTTCTTTAATATACAATCAAAAAATTGAGGAACGCACTGGTTTGGGTTGGCTTATAATAAGGTTGGTTTAGATTCGAGTATGTTCAACCAGTTTGAATGTGCTTGATTTAAATGGTTTTTAATTAATTAAGCTGATTTGAAAGAAAAAATAAATATGAAGTTAAAATGATTTTTTCTTAAGATAAAGGAAGTTAGTTAAGGCACACATGCTCTCAGGATTATTACTCATTGTAGACGACCCAACAAAGCATAACTAACATGCAGCCAAATAACTTACATATTGCAAAGTTGACAAAAGAGCACGTAAATTTCCCTCCTTCCCTGCAGCCCAACGCTTGATCTCTGCATCTAGTGTTTCAGCAATTCTCTGCAAACATATTATTGAAGGGAAATCTAATGAAACGTTCTTTTCTTATTCGGGGAAAAAGAAGTACGTGAAAAAAAATTGAACAGAAAATTTCTCTTTATGCTGTATAAACTTATAGAGTGCGAGAAACTTGTTAAATATCATCCTTCCACTTTAACTTCATCCAGATATATAAGGAGAAACATGCAGTTAAAATAGTACCAAACCATTAGTAGCTGCTACAGATCATGACAACTTTTAAGGACTTTCAAGTTTATATCATGTTTTGGACTGGACACATTGGAATTTCAAACGAATCAGGCAAAAAATAAAAACTTCAAGTTTTTTGGTAAGTTACAAATGGAAATGAGCACCATTTTTCTTATAAGACGACATTGAGTATACTATTTCATTGATAAATCTGCATTCAGTCTCGGAAAATTTAAGAAAATAAACAGAAACAGGATGAGACAAATTATGTTATGAAAAACTAGGTTTTCTCCAAACAACACAGACTTAAAACAATAAAATCCTAGTCCCAGCACACCACGCAAAAGAGAAATGTCTGGGCCTGAAACTGGAATAGAAACAAAAGCAATAAATGTCAAGAACATGAACTCACATGTCTCTCCGCTTGCTCCCTCTGCATTTGAAGATCTCGCTCATTTTTTTCAGCCAGAGCTTTAGCCTGAAATAGTGCATACAAATTTGAAATATCTCCTTAAAGCAGAGCATACTGTATCTATGTACAAATAGATTACAATCAAGTGTTCATGCATACTGTAAAGCATAGTACAGTAGTTCTAATTGCAAGTTTCTTTTCTCTTTTGTCCACGTCAGTATGTTATGTAATGCATATTTAAACAGAAAAGTAATAGGCACCCATGCACAATATTCTTCCCCAAGTCATAGTCATGGATTCAAATCCCCTCCAACTAAACAGAAAACACAAGCATACCGCACGTGTTTGGACCCTCTGGTGGCGTTCCAGTCTAGCTCTTCGTCTTTCCTCAGTTTCCCCATCAACTTCCTGGAATTCTCCAGAAGATGGAGGACCTTAGCCAAAACAAACAGTTAAAGTCAACGTAAGAGACAAAAATCCAACTTCTACTGAAATGTATGCAAGTGCTGACACTTTGTTGAAGATTGTATACAGATGTAGAAGTACCTCCAAAAATAGATGAAAGATCATCTACAATATTAGTAGCTGAAGATGCTTTCCTCATATTTGTTGGAGGGGTAGGAGACGGTTTAGTTGTCTCTGGTCTATTTGGTGATTGGGCATCAAAGTTGTCCTGAAAAAAGTACCCAGTAAGAAACCCAAGATTGAAAAGAAAGCAAAGGAACTGGTTTAGAAGATTTACGAACTCAAGGCCTCACCATAGGATTGGCCCTATGCTTGGGTACACTACTGGGTCTACCCATGCTGAAAAATGACTCAAGATCATTTTCATTCTTCTGTTGACTGGCCCTGGCTGCTGCTGCAGCCCTCTCTCGAGCATCTACAGCAGCCCTTTCTCGAGCCTCTGCAGCAGCTCTTTCCACAGCAGCTCGCTCTGCCCTACTTCGTGCTTCAGATTCTGCCCTTGCCACAGAAGCTCTCTCTCGTGCTTCCCTCTCTTTAGCTTCTGCAGCTGCCTTTTCTGCTCTTTCCCGTGCCTCTGTTGCAGCCCTTTCTGCTCTTTCTCGGGCCTCTGCTGCAGCCCTTTCACGGGCTTCAGATTGAGCTCTTTGAACTGCAGCCCTTTCAGCACGTTCTCGAGCCTCTGCATTTACTTTTTCAACAGCAGCCCTTTCAGCTTTTAAGCGAGCTTCAATAGCTGCCCTCTCACGTGCTTCCCTTGTGGCCCTTTCAACAGCCTGTCTGACTTTTATCCTTTCCATCTCAAGCTCCCTAGCTCTTTCCCTTTCCTTCTCTAACCTTCGTAGTTCTTTCTCTTTCTCCTCTCTTTCCCTCTCAAGCTCCCTCGCTCTTTCTTTATCTCTTTCAGCTTTCCGTTTCTCCTTCTCCTTCTCTTCCCTTTCCCTTTCCCTTTGGAACCGTTCACGATCTATGGCCTCCTCATCTTCAACTCTATCACTTCGTGTGGCTTTTTCATCTCTATCCCAATATACAGCTTCTTTAATTTTAGAAGTTCTTGTACTCTCTCTCTCCCTCACTTCCTTGGCATGCTTAAACTTAGCCTCTGCTCTATCCATTGCCTCCTTCATGGCTGCAGCAGCAGAGTTCATCTCTGCTTCTTCATTTGAAAGACTATTTACTTGTTCATCAGCATTACTTGGATTCCTTCCCATGGCAAATTGCTCAAGTTCATCCACTGAAGATACTTGATCTCTCATTGAAGGGGAGGTAGATTTAGGAATCTGAAAATGATGGGTAGAACTGGGAAATGAAGAAAAGTCATTAGCATTCATCTTTGAACTTCGTAGTCCATATGGACCCATTCCTTCTTTGGGAACCTGCTGTGGTATAGGAGGTGGTGGTCTTGAAGGGGGTGGAGCAACCGTGGGCTGCGTAAAAAGAGGAATCTCTGATACAGTGAGCCAGATTTCATCAGGTTCGACACTATCTTCAAATCTAGATGTTTCTCCCATCACGTTTGCATCATCCGAAGCAGGAGGAGATGTTGATTGAGGCACAAACTTATGAGAATTAGTTGAAACTGTAGGAATGTCAAACACAGGCTGATCAAAATGTCTATCATTCTTAGCAGGCACATCCTTCTTCAAAGGTTGTACAGAAGTTTTTGTAGATGGTTTCTCCATTGCATCTTTACTGTTAGAATTCTGAGGCCCAGCAGCAGTTCCATCTACCCTAGGAGGACTCCTAGCCTTAGCTCTATTATTCCCTTCTGATGAAAATGCAGGGACAGATTTACCAAGGCTAGCAAATGGGTCCATGTCATCAAAAGCTTTATTATTTGCATCAGAGGAAGGATAACCGTCAAATTTTGGGCTTTTAAAATTACCAATGTCACTAGCTTCTTCGTGTAAATCATTGTGCTCCCTTGACACCCCAAATGGGTTTTCCATTGCCTTGGAGGATGTTGTGCTTTTAACTGAAGTTGGCTCTGACGACCAGCTTGAATTTGACCTGAAAGTAATATTACAGGAAACGTAGGCATCATTCAATTTTCCCTTTATCACACAGAACAGCATCCATTAAAAAAAACAGAAGCACCCATTCCAAAATTTATTAGCAAATTGTGCTTATGAAATATGAAGAAACAACAGCTCTATTCAGGCAAACTCTTCTGGTCACCTAATAGTAAAGAAATCCAAATCAGGAAGAGTAGTGGAGCTAATTCAAGGAGAATACATTGATTAGAAAATAAATTAATGAAACAAACTGGAGAGAAAAAGACAATCGAAAAAGACTCAGATGTTAGCAAGTTTCCATTTGAATCTGATGTCAATTAATACTTTACCAAAAAGAAACCCAGATTAAAAATTTGTATGCTGAATAAAGACTAGGATTTATCTGAAGTACAAGACTAAACTAATTCAAGTGAATATAAATATAAATAATTTATTACTATTACCAGCAGGCAGCAGCATCTTCAAGCCAAGCATCCCCATTTATTCAGGTGCTCAACTAGAAAATGCTGCTTTGAGAAAAAGAAAATCTGGTCGTTCATTTTCCATCATAAACCCAGAAATTAGATGTAGGCAGTAGATTTCCCTGGAACATGGAATCTAAATCTATTCAAAGCAGCTTATGATATTTGAAACCTACTCCTTAATTCTAGGTACCATGGAAAATGGTTAGCAGTTTTCTTCATAATAAAATTTCTAAAATGAGCATTTGACTGCATAAATTCAAAGCACCTCTCCACTGAACTTGAAAGGACTGCCAACCCAGCCAAATTGTTGTGCAATATATATATTTTTTTTTTATTATTATAAACGCAAGCTTTCATTGAAAAAAAAAAGGGAAGTATACAAGAACATATAGAAAAATAAAGCAAGCCCAAAAAAATGGAAGTCCAACTCTAGCTACAGAAAAGATCACCAATTCAAAAACACAAGTGAACTAAGAACAAAGTGCCACACAATATAACACCAAGGAACATTGTGTATTAAGAAGCCACTACCATTTTCAAGTGAAATGAAAATGGACAAACAAGCAATTTTGAGAATCGTCCTCTCAACAGAGAAATGGACAGCAAGTCGGGAAAAGCTAAAGAGTGGGATTTCTACTTTGAAAAGCTTCTCATAATCATAGTTCCAAGCCTAAGCTCCAGAAGAAAAAATTCTTCTGAAAAGTTCTTTTATCCAAATGACTTTAGAAAAACTTTCATGTAGAAGAAACATTCCCATGGTGAAGTGATGAAAAACAGAAGCAATGGAATGCAAGAACTTCCACTACCACTTCCAGGTAATCATATCATCCTACCAATTGACTTTTGGCATTTGGCAATTTAGAATTTGTTAGAAACTTCATCAATTTCTATTCATAAAGAGGTCAAATGGAAAGGATCCTCCAGAAATAAGTACTAACAACACAACAATAAGTTTTCTTCTTTTGATTTTTTTGCACTAGTGTGCAATATGATGCTCCAGGTGGTGCAGAAATCACACAAAATTCTTTTGTTACTATTGTCTCTTCTTGATTGATAACAATTGGAAAGCTTTCCTTTAGAGTTTCTTTGGGAAGGGGTTTTCTCTACACCTTCCACATAACTTGTTCTTTTGTTTTTGTGTGAATACATATATATATGATTTCCCAGTTTCTTGTTAAAGATAAAAAAACAAAAAACCAACACAACAATCTTTCGTCAAAGCCTCTTTGTTATTAAATACTAGAAAAACTCCGGAGAATAAATTGGACAGCTCCACAAAACCAAGATTCAGCATGTTATGACCTTTACATTTTCTTGCATCCAATGCGACCTAGATGCACCATCTACTTGTCTTGATCCATTTGAGACAATGAAGAAGGTCTTAGAAACCAACATGGGTCCTTCCATCGTGATTTTCCCTCGCTAACATGTTTTTCAGAAATTTTTCATAACAGTTCACCAGCATAAAGTTGCTATAAATCAAGCATGATTAACTTTAGGAGTTCCTATGATTAGGCTGGCCACACAAAAGGAATGTGTACCTTACTGTGTAACTAGCAATTCTTCTAAACCTTCCTTGAACATGCTTGCATAGTCTCTAAATCCCTCTCATCCAGTCACTTCATTATTTATGTACTCTACTTGAGCGTCACCTACCCATTGAATTTGACTTGGATCTCCCTCAAACCACATCGTATGCAAAGAGATTTCAACTTTGATACCATGGTAGTGCTAAGGCCCAGGCCTTGAATCAAAATCCAGATTCAACATCTAACAGCACTAGAATTCCCTTACATCCCCTTGCATTTGATGCACGCCAACCAGCATCTTGAAAAACTTGCTAGAGTGAAGACTCTCTACAAACTGACTCAAGTCCTGTCACATGTTTTCTCCTCACTTGTACATTTTAGACATTTCTCTAAGCCAAGCGCAATTAGCATTGGAGTTCCCATGCATGCTAAGTAAAGAAAGAAAATTACAAGAATATCCCTCACAAGGGCTAGGACTCCAAATGTGAATATCCCTTCTCCCATGTCTAAGTTCAACACTAAAGGAAGGAGAGCCATTCCACAAACAAGATTGATCAAGTCAAGCTTGAATGATTCTAATGATGCAACCTAGACTACATAGAATTGGAAGGAAACTTAGCTCTAGGCTAAGAGGAAGCACCTCTTTTTACCGCATTTTTTAAGTCTTTGTCTCCCCATCTATGATAGAATTAGCTATGTTATCTATAGCCTCCAAGTAAACCTTAAAAGTAACAAATTGTCAATATAAGGGCTGTAACTCTCAAGTACATGAATGACATAACCACAAACTCCAAACAAAACTAAAAAACATTAATAAATGTTTAAAACTAAATTACAATAAAATAACTAAATAAACAATAAATCTGAGATTGAAGTCCATCGATTAAATTGACAAAAAAATAATCCGCAAAGGTAAATCTTCCTTCCTAGGAAAACATAGTATCTTTTCATTTGACTGAGTATTTGGCCTTTTAGAGACTCTCTTAATAACAAGGATTGCTTTGTGGAAATCAATATAATATTGACAAGAAGGGTCTTTCATTCCTACCACAAGCTCGAAGGACTTCAGAGTTTCCATGACATTATGTAGTTGGAAGTCTAAGCCTTTGAGAATATCAGGGTGATTTGAAGATGATGAAAGGAGAGATGGTATTCTTTTCAAGAAAAAATTCTACTTCAAGGGCTTTACCATTATTAAAGACCAAGAATTTAGGGATAAATTCTCCAAGAAATCCAATCAAATCCAGTTCCATTTAACCAAGGGAAAGGCTTTCTATAGATCAGATTCCAAAACCCAAGCCTTGAATGTAGTAATAGTGCACAAGAGGATAGACTGAGATCAGAATCATTTAGCAAAGATTCTTCCAAAGAATTCCACGTGCTAGCTACAAATAAGCCGAACAAAACCCATGCTAACCTAGAGTTGAACATTTTTCTTAAACTGCAAACATTTTTGTAGATGTAAACAACCGCTTTTGTTGAGAAAAAAAAATGAAAAAATACAAGGCCATACAAAAAACTTAAAGAAAGGGTTACAACTAAGATATTACCAAGGGAATAATTACAAAAAATCTTAGAAACCGAACTTCACCAAGGACCAAATCTCAGGTTCCCTATCCACACCTCTAAACACTCCATTGTTCCTCTCCCCTCAAAAATTTCACAACAGAGCACACACCCCCAAACCACAAAAAAAGGGCCTTTCTCTTTGAAAGGTGGATGGAGTAGAAACTCCTAGCGTTAAAAAAACCTAGAGCTAAGCATTTGAATCAAAATGACAGCTTCGTTTCCACCAAGCTGAAACAACATGAAAAAATGATGACGACAGCAACAATTCATTCTAAAGTGCCATGTCTATAAATCCAAACATAAATACTGAATACAATGATTGACAGCAATGTAACAACAGTATAATAAGACCAAGAAATGAAGGGGGCAAAAAAAGAAAAAAGAAACAAACAAACCAAATGGCACAAATTAACATCAAAAGTTAAACGATCACAATGGAAGTAAACTATCCAAACCCAAACTGAACAATAGGAAATTACAAAGCTTAACTAAACTACAGAAGTCCATTTGAAGATTGCACACTATCACCATGTTATACCTGTCACCAGGTGGGCTGCCGCCTCTAAACCCAGGTATCAAATCATCAAAAGCCGGAATCTCTCGATCTTTACTCTGCGTTCCTTTTCCACCCTTACTCTTCGGTACACTATCCGATTTACCAAATCCCCCAAGAAGATCATCAAATGCGGACTCTGCTTTAGGCGGCGAAGACATAGATGAAAACACATCATCATACTGAACTTTAGACGAGTTTCTCAAGCCCGGAATGCCATCAAAGATATCATCATCATATACGGGCTTATCATAAACCGGTAAGTTAGAAGCCGGCGGTTGACTAGAATTCCCAACCCCATTAAACAGAGAGTCAAAATTAACATCGGAATCGCCAGCACGAGCCTCCGATTTCCTGGAGAATCTCCCAGACCCACCAAGAAGATCATCAAGACCATCAAATTCGCGGTTGTCATGAGCACTCATGGATCGATTAAGCGAATCACGGTCATCGGCGAGAGACCCAGAAAGGGAATTGGAAGTCTTAGACGATCGGAAGGAGGGACGAGATCCAAGATCGAAATTTGGGGAGCTGGTGGGGTTGATATTAGAAGTACCCTTTGAAGCGGCCATTGGGGCGGCTTTGCCTTGAG
Organism: Cucumis sativus; assembly: GCF_000004075.3. Taxonomy (NCBI): domain Eukaryota; kingdom Viridiplantae; phylum Streptophyta; class Magnoliopsida; order Cucurbitales; family Cucurbitaceae; genus Cucumis; species Cucumis sativus. The sequence goes on from NC_026658.2 coordinate 20,730,599, forward strand.
GTTTGAATCCATAATTGGTAGCTAAAAGACCCTCGAAATCGTTCATGGGTAGGAGTCAAAATAGAAATAAAAGTGATTGAAGAAGAGAAAAACAGCGATCGAGAGAGAAAGAGAAAAATGGAGAAAGGATCGGGGAAGAAGAGAAGAAGTAAGGAGGGGGGGAACGAAAGAGATCTGAATTGGGAGAGAAGGAGAGAAAGAGAAGTCCTGCAATGAAGTGCAGGGGGATACGGTGAGGAATAGAGAGAGAGAAATGAAAGAAAATGGATGGTAGAATTAGAGGGATTAATAATTAAAGAAATAATCAACATTTTCTCTCTTTTCCCTTTTTATTCTTATAACATTTCTGTGTCAATACCAAGGTCAGGAATTCATCATCTTTTGTGTTTGCATTTGCAACATAACAAATATGGAAAGGTTGGAAATTTTAGGCCTTTCAATTAACTTTCGTATTAAACAAATTATTAATATACTCCACTTCATAAATTCTACAACATTTGATGTTTCTACCAATTTTTATATTTTTATTATGTAAAATAAAGAAAAATGAAAAATGAAAACACACCATTCAATCCCATCCTTTAATATTTCTATATAATACATGTTTCCAAATTTTGACAGTAGGCTTATAAAAGTAATTTGCTCATTTAATCAATGTAAAGGCCCATTGTTTTCCTTCTTTTCTTTTTTTTGCATTTTCTTTATAAACTTGAGACCTACAAGTCTACCTCAAACGATGGAGCGCATTGTTATGAAAGAGGATCGAAAACGAAGCAAAGTGCTTTACAATCTAGAGTTCTCTATATTGTAGTGTTGTGACATTTGATACCACCAAAAATGTATTGTCTTTTCCTATTTAATTCAAGGTCGTTTCTAGATTTTATGAAGATTTTATATGTTTCAAACACATAAAGGATAGAAAAGAGCATTGGTGTAAGACCCATACCTAAGTTAAGAAGTAAGTTGTTGACTAAGTGTTTGAGAAAAGGCATTTTGAACATACTATGCAATAAGACGTTGACGATTTGAAGTAGTGCACGAGCAAGCAAGGTTATGCAATGAGACTTTTAGTGGTTAATTGTTATCATGTGATTAAGGTACTACACGAGATCAATGACTAGGCGAGGAGAAGTAAAGGATTGTCCCAAAAATTTTCCAAGTGTTTTAATGGGTCACATGTAGAGTTTAAGTTAAGCATGATTAAGTTAAACCTCAAGCCTACACGTGCACCACTACGGATAGGAGCTGGCAAGCTAAAAAGAGCTTAAGGGTGACAAAACTTGTTTAAGGATTAGTATAAATAGGGGTCCTCAACCAAATTTTTAAGTATTGTCTTCCTAAGGAATTGAAGAAAAACATAAGGGTTAAAGTGCTGCCAAAGTGATTATTGCTTTGATTCGAACTCATTAAATGCAATAATGTTGTGTGACAGTATCTAATTTTATATGGTGGGTCATTGATCATGGTCATTGCATATTAGATGCTCACTATGAATCTCTTCATCTTGTAAATACTAAGTCCTCGTTGAGTATAAGTTTTTCTATTGTTTGCCCAAGTATAAGCGAAACAATAGGTTTTCTACATAATCCAGGGTCGAACATAGAGAATTGATATCAAAGATTAGTTCTAGGGTTTACTCTTCATTCGAGCGGTATAAAAGAATTAACTATACAGTGTAAGGAAGTGTAAGTTTATATTATATCTACTTATCTACACTATAGAATCTGTAAAGAGGGGATTAGGATGTAAGTGAGGTGAAAGTATATGAACTAACTTGTATTAAAGAAAGATTGAAGGAAAGTCTCTACACTATTAGGCAATTAAGCCATGCGGCAGCCTTGATGTGATAAAGCTCAGTTAACTAGCTTATGATTAAGGCGAGCACCTCTTGGTGTCTTTAAATGCCACATTTGCTTGTCTCTCACGATGCAAATGACTAAGCTTGGCTAAGCGAGATATATAGAGAATATTTTACTTATAAGACTTATAGCACTTCTCTTTTAAGGGCGATAACCTGTCGACGCCAGATACCTACACTTATTCTCCTTTTGGGACACAAATGATAGAAGTTGTCTTGCTAAGATCGAGTTCATTTCTAAACTCCTCCTTGTGCATGTTCGTTATCCTTGCTACTTGCCCTCTCAGGTAGTTGGCAATACACATTGACCAGGTGATGACTATAGCTCAACTAACGCATTAAGAGTTATAAGTTAAGCTTCTTATCAAGAACTTATCACAAACCTAAACTACAAATAGCAGATTGACAGATGAATAGTAAAGATGTGATGAATTGAAAAGGTACAAACATGCAATGTATTAAAGAACAAAGGCCTTAAGCCACTGTACAATATGAAGAAATACATTACAAAGAAATAAAAAAAAATGGAAAGTATAAAAATAACATTACAAGTTAGAGGAGATGGGAGATGAACTCTTCTCTACTCCGATCTTAAGCTTTCACCTACAAACTAGCTGGATAAAAGGAAGAAAGACTCTTACAGACGGTGGAAAGGCTCCTTTCCACCACTCTCTAGGGTTTTGTCTTCTCAAGCATATAACCGATCCATTCAAACATCAAAACGATGGAGAGTATATGGACTTAGGATTCCAAGACTATTTGATAGAACATAGAATCTAGTCACAACTCTCAGCACCTAGTACGCCTCAGCAAAACTGTGTATCAAAAAGAAGAAATCAAACCTTGTTGGACATGGTTCGCTCTATGATGAGTTTTGCTCAGTTACTTGATTCATTTTGGGGATATACATTAGAATCTACTGTCCATATTTTGATTAATGTTCCCTCTAAAAGTGGTTCTAAAACACCTTATGAGCTATGGAAATAACGTAAGAGTAGTTTACATCACTTTAGACTTTGGGGATGTCTAACACACGTGTTGGTGCAAAATCCTAAGAAATTGGAACGTTGTTCAAAATTGTGCTTATTTGTTGGTTATCCAAAGGAAACAAAAGGTGGTTTGTTTTACGATCCTCAAGAAAAGAAGGTATTTGTATCGATAAATGTCACATTCTTAGAGAAAGACCAAATTTGGGATCATCAACATCTCAGTAAATTAATATTGAAAGAGATTGCTAAAAATGATACAAATATACCTAGTTCATCTACTAAAGTAATCGATAAAACTAGTATATTTGATCATACACATCCTTCTCATAGCTTGAGAGTACCTCAACGTAGTGGAAGGGTTGTTCATCAACCTGACCGTTACTTAGATTTAACTAAAACTCAAGTCAACATATATGATGATGACATAGAGGATCCATTGACCTATAAGCAAGCAATGAATGATGTGGTCATGATCGGTGGATCAAAGTCAATGACCTCAAAATGGAGTCAATGTACTTCAATTCTGTCTGGACTTTTGTAGATCAACTAAGTGACGTAAAATCAATTGGTTGTAAATGAATCTACAAGAGAAAATGAGACCAAGTCGATAAAGTACAGATTTTTAAGGCTCGACTTGTGGCATAAGGTTATACCTAGAGGGAGGGAGTGGATTATGAAGAAACTTTATCTTCCGTTGTCATGCTAAAGTCAATTAGATTACTCTTGTCCATGCCACTTTTTATGACTATGAAATTTGGCAGATGGATGTCAAGACAATATTTCTCAATGGTAATCTTGAGAAGAGTATCTATATGGCTCAACCAGAGGGGTTTATAAAACATGGTCAATAACAAAATATTTGTAAGCTTCAAAAGCCTATTTATGGTTTGAAGCAAGCATTTAGATCTCGGAATATAAGATTTGATACTGTGATCAAGCCTTATGGTTTTGAACAAAATGTTGACGAACCTTGTGTTTACAAAAAGGTCGTCAATTTCATCGTAGCATTCTTTGTTTTGTATGTAGATGATATTGGACTCTTTGGAAAATTCAAGATTCTTAGGATTCAGGGTTTACCATTGTTCTCCCCCTTAAGAAGTTTCGTCCTCATAATTTTAAACACCTTTAACTCGAAACATTCTACTTAACTTTAAATAAACAAACTTAATTAAATAACTTACTAGTAATGATGTCTGATGTCTTTTCCACTTCTTATTGTTCTAGGGCATACATCTTTCCTTGTTGTCATGGTCTCTCCACAACTCGGTTTTGTTTAACATCACTTGTTCCTTCTCCTCCACTTGTTGTTACTTTTGGTTGATTAACCGTCTGTGATTGAACTTGTGAATCCATTTGCATATCAAGATTTAATTGAGGACAATTCCTTCTAAAATGTCTAGGTTGCTTGCACTGATAATAAATATTTGCTCCAACCAAACATTGACCTCGGTGAAACCTCCCACAACTACGACATAAAGATCTCCTATTTGTGCCTACCATTGATTCTTGTCCTGATCTCATTATTATAACGAACCTTGTTGGTTAATTAAAACATCATTGTCCTTGTCTTAGGTAAGTACTACCTATGCTTACCTCTCGTGATTGTATCCACTAGAACGAGTTTAAAATCCCTCTTTCCAGATATTCCAGGAACAAAATGATCTTGCCTCTGCTACTTTTTAGTAAAAGTGTCTTTCCTTTGCTATTCTCCAGGTTCATCCTACTCCAAGCTCTGTTCAACTCGTAAAGTTGTCTCAATCAACTGAGAAATGTATGATCTTGCTGCCACTATTATCACTGGGTGTTCGAATCTCCTTATGTAAACCTCTCTCAAATTTTCTACATCTTTTTTCCTCAGTACCCATCATTGAACCAACATACTTTGACAACTCAGTAAACGTACTTTCATAATTTTCTATTGACATTGAACCCTAAACCAACTTCATAAATTCCTCTCGTTTCTTCTTGCAATATGTCTTAAGATAATACTTCTCTTAAAAAATGTATCTAAAAGTTTTCCAATCTAGGGTATCCATATCACCTCGTCAAACCTCGACGGATTTCTCCCAACTCTCAACGTATGTTTGTAGTAGAAATGAGGTCAACCTAATTTGCCTTTCCTCAAGACAACAAATCACTTCAAGACATTTCTCCACTGAACTCAACCATGCCTTAGCGTCCGCAGGGTTGTGGAACCTCTAAACAATGTTCCTCCTAAAGTCTTTAATCGTTTTATTCCATACATCTTTTCTAAATCTTTTGATGCAACCCCCAAAGTTTCAACTACCTTTTAGGAAAAACTTTCCATCATTCTTTCCCCTCTCTCTCTTTCTGTACTTGTAGGACACTTGACTCTCCTTCTGATTATTTCTGGTTAGAGTCTCGTGTCTTTTCCTCTTCATGTCGTCTATGTCTGCCAACTATGTAAACCATGACTCCTAATAACATATCAACTTATTAAATATGCTATAGATAACTTCTAATTTAAATGCATGAAACTTGACTCATACTTTTTCTTTTCGTAAACTGTCTTAACCTATTTGTTTACACTCTATACTTTACTCTCTGATTTCCTCGAGAACTTATTTAACTTAGACTTCATACTCTTTTCTTACACGAAGAGGAAACAAACTCATACTGTCATCTACTTAAACTTTTCGTAGACCTTTACTTTCTTTTTTCCTAGGAACTAACTTTTGCTCTGATACAAAACTGTCACACCCCGTTCCAGAACACCTATTCTTAACCCGAGAGATGGTGTGCAGTCAACCAATATTGTTTTCCTTCTGAACAACACCACTTGACTTTGACTACTAAACCTTATTGGAATGCTAAACTGGAGACAACAATAAGGCTTTCGGATCACGATCACTTCCTGAAAAGTGGAAAAATATTTGAAATGGTAAGCTAAATAACCCAGTGAGTGGTGATTTTAAAAACATACTTTTGAAACAACAAGTCTTTAATAATTAACTCTTTAACATAATTAAATGTATATCAAACTTAAAATACTTATCTCAAGTTTATTCATACAATTGCTATACTTAAAAGAAATACTGGAACAAAAACAATAAACAAGGCTAAGAAGTTCTATCCCATGACATGATATTTACAAGATGGAAACTAAGTATCAATAGTGCTCTATCTCGCTATCGCTACAATGAGATGGAAAACTAGGCATTTGTACAAGCTCTCATCTCTTGAGATGGAAAACTAAGCATCTATAGGGCCCTCATCTCATTAATATATCCCAATGATAGGAAACTAGGTATATATTGAATACATTCATCAAAGGAGCCTTTGTTCACAGGCAATGCCCTCGAAGGATTGATATATATATCTTAGAACATTTTAGGTACAGTCTAAAACATGCTAAAATCATTCTTTAACTTAAATACTTCGAAAACTTATCTTAAACACACTTGCTTGTAAATCTTATCAGCAAATTCATCAAGAAACACATGCTTGTAAAAATATTTCTAAACTCATGCTTTGGAAACACTTTCTAAATTAGTATACTTAAATATTCGAACATCAAAGCATGCTTAAAACAATTGATAGTAAATCATGTTTAGAAATCAACTTTAAACTCATTTTTGTCACTCACAGATGATAGCTTAAACCATTGGCTTGTAAACTTGCCCGATCTTCTCTTAACCTGAAATAATGGAAACAATTCTATTTAATTCCCTTTAATCATAAAAATATTAGAACTTTGCTTAAAATTTCCAAAAAATTCAGTAAAAAATTATCCATTGACATGGGCTAACTTGTAGGGATGGACGACATAGACTGGCACATGCGCGTAGAGCCTTGGTAGGCCTTGCTGTGTGCTAGCCTTGCAAGAGGCACACTGCACACCTCACTTGGCCCTACGTCCAATTCTTATGTGCATGCCTTGTGTGCTGGGTTGTCGCACGCCTCACTCAACGCTTGCCTCTGCCTGCAGATCGTGTTGCACAGTCTGTCACACCCCACCTCACCACATCTTGACTCACCATGCGAGAGGCAGAATGACTTTGAGTATCTTTGACGTGTTTAATGCCAAAGACACTCAACTTGAGGTCTTTCAGCTTTGCTTAAACGCTTGGCTTCTTCTTCTTAACTTAGCCCCATGCCCAGTGTCTTGTGTGCATGCCTTGCATGTTGGGTTATCGTGTGCCTCACAAACGCTTGCCTCTGCACGCAGGTTGTGTCGCACAGCCTGTCACACCCCTCTACACACATCTTGACTTGCCATGCGAGAGGCATAATAACTTGAAGTATCTTTGACGTGTTAAATGCCAAAGACACTCAACTTTAGGTCTTTTAGTTTTGGTTAAACGTCTGGCTTCTTCTCCTTAACTTAAACTACAATCATATTTAGCCGATAAAACAACTTAACACAAGAGAAATAACTAAAGCTTGAACTTTTATTGATTAAGTCATGAGTACTACAACCAATTACAACACTTGACCAAAATATAAAACACTACACTTAAACAAATAACTAAAACTCCTAGTAGCTCTCCTCACCCAGTAACTTCTTAGTCTTTACCTGCTTGGCCTTAATGCCTTGAAGTTAGAAATAAAAGCTAAAAAACATAAGTCAAAAGACTTAGTGAGGTTTTAAGAAATCATTTTCATAAAACATCCTTCGTAAATATCATTGTTCACATCAAATCCCATAAACATAACATTTCACATAAACCTTTCAAATTACATAAACAAATATTTCATGCAACCACACATTAGTCAAGTCACTCCTTTCACCAAGGGCCTAAATCATTCTTTATGCAAAGACTTATTATCTTGCATTTAGACTAATGAGATAGCTTTCTCATCATCAACATCTGATAATATTTCGATCCAATCCTTTTTGCTCAGGCCGAGACACAATGCACATCTTTTACACACCTTTTCACCTCATTTCACCATACATATCTTTTATACATGGTTGTCTTTACCCTTTATGTGCACATAATAGTTAGCTTATTGACAGGAAGCAAAATAATGGTTTGAACACCATTTTGCAATTTCTTTGTAAACATTCATTTTCAAATTATTATTTCAAGTCAATAATAATTTAAAGAAAACCTTCCAAACATATGAAATATTTTGGTAAAAAACACTCACACTAGTGGGATACTTAAACTTCAAAGGCTTTTCTTCTTCCTCTTCTCGCGTGATCACTTTGGCAGTACTTCAACACTCCAAGTTTTCTCTTCAGAATTTCAGAGTAACAATATTTAATAATATGGCTGAAAACCACTATTTATACTAGTTTTAAAACAACTTAGTCACTCTTAAACTCTTATTATCACGCAAGCTCTTACTCATAGTGGTACACGTGTAAACCTCATGTTTAACTTAATCATATTTAGCTTAAAACTTCACACGTGTTCCATTATGTACACTTAGGAAACTTCTAGGAAGTTCCGTTCTTCTCACTTAGTCCTTCTACCTACAAAGAACCTAAATCAAATACTAACACTTAACCTTCAGAGGTCTTGTTGCGTAACCCTTCTTACAAACTAAATTAATTACCAACTTCCTACCAAGTAAACTTGATTTATCACCAAGTCTTAACTTTTCTTTACCACCTTTCCTTCAAAACCCTTATTTCACATGTTACCAAATATTAACCTTCTAACTTAGATACAGGTCTAATACAACCCTTCAATATGCACTCAGCACAGGCCTCCTCGCACACCATTAACCTCTTTGAACCTAACTTCCATGTCCATCTCACCTGACAACCCCTTACACTCAACAAGCCACCAAACTGACGAAAACTCAATTTCTCATCCAGAAACTTGACTTTACTTTGAAGGTTAATATCTTAAAATCCATAACTCAAATGGAAAAAATTTATTGTACAAAAGTTTTGAAAAATGCCTTAACTTCCTTACCTTATAATTTCAGCCAAAAAATCCATGATATATGTTATGTAACCACCTTGTAGTGAAGACTGCTCGGATTCCTTCCAAAAATGATCTTCACCCTTCTTTCAGTTCAAACTCAACCTTCCTCTTCTAAAATTCAATTAGCAACACAAGCTTAGGAAATAGATTTAATTTGAAAACTTTAAGATTAATTTCAGCCAAAACCCAGGAGTAAATTAAGAGAAATTTCATTATGAAGTGACCCTTTTATAGTGATCCTTGCATGAAAAGTTCTTGACACCTCTTGCTTGTCGAAATTTAATCTAGGCATGCAAAAGACACTTGTAAAGCACTTCACCGACCCCACCTCTTCATCACCTTTCCTAACCAAAATGTCAAAGTGTCCAATATCAAGCCAAATGCCTAGTGTCAAACACCAAGCTAACCTCCCTTGACATGGCCGCAAACCCCATCTTGTGTGCACATGCCCTCCTTGTGTAACTAAAAACAAGCATAAACGCCCAACTAACCTCTAAGGACAAGCCTTCTCGCCTAGCACAAAACATTTTTCCTAGCACACTTACACGTTATTCGCTTCTTCTCAGCCACACACACAACTCAAGCTTGTCTAAATGCTTAGATAACCTCTTTGGAGGTTATTTTCTCCTTTTTTTGCCCGCCCACCAAGCCTAAAACACCTAGCCAAAGGACATAGCCAATTTTCCCATTTTTTTCAACTTCACCTCCTTAACTTTTAAACCATTCCTTCTTAGCTTTCCTTCTTCCCACCTACCATGACACACTTACAAAGACACTTCTTAAGCCTACTTTTCCATCTTAACTTCACTTAAAACTAACCTTTCAAACTATTGGGAAATCCAAGATTCTTAAATTTAAGGTTTACAAACAGAACTCTGACCATGTCTCAAACATCTTATATATACAAAATTTTGTCAAGATATAAGATGGAAAATTCCAAAAGAGGTTTTTTGCTTACATATATGGAATTCATTTGTCAAAGGAACAATGTTCTAAGACACCTTAAGAAGTTAAGAATATGCATGAGACATATTCCTTATGCTTCTTTAGTTAGGAGTTTGATGTATGCAATGTTATGTACTAGACCTGACATATGCTACTCAGTAGATCAGATCATCAATAGGTATCAATCTAATTCCATATGTGATCACTAGACAATCGTTAATAATATCCTAAAATATCTTAGGAGAACAAAAGATTGCATGCCGTGAATGGTAATAAAGATCTTATTCTTACTAGATACACTGATTTTGATTTCCAAACTGATAAAGATGCTAGAAAGTCCACATCGAAATCAGTTTTCACTCTAAATGGAGGAGTAGTAGTGTGGAGAAGCGAAAAGAAAACTTGTCTAACTAACTCCAAAATAGAAGCTGAATACGTAGCTGCTTATGAAGCAGCGAAGGAAGCAGTATGGCTAAGGAAGTTCATGATAGATCTAAAAGTTGTTCCTAATATGCATATGCCCATCACCTTGTACTGTGATAATCTTGGTGTATAACTTGTATAAATACAAGTTATTACAGTCTTTTAGATAGAATAATGGGACCGAAATGTGTGGTAATTATGTCAAAACGCGTAGCTTCTAGTGCAAATTCATAATTATTAGGAAATACACTTTACATATGTTTTCATACATCTTTCACTCTATTTTTAGTGTTTTAACTTCTAGGTGAGATGCTTTCAAGAATAGTAGTTGGAATTGATGTGACTTGAAAAGGCTGCAATCAACGCTAACATGATAAGAAAAATAGAAATTTTCCACTGAAAGTGGCCTATAAAAGGACTCCTTCCCTACCAATTAAAGTGGTGGACTTCGAGAGAGGTCAGATATATAAATGGGTCGACCAAATGGGGCATGAATGGGCCAAAAATTAGAGAGTGGCGACAAGGAGTACCCTTTTCGCCATCTGTAAAATCATTCTTCTTCTTCTTCGGTCAATATGTGAGTGAAAGCTTAGAGTCATAGAATATTCCATCATTTTTCCTTTTCCCCTAACTTGTAATGTTCCTTTTCTCTACTTTCCATATTTGTATTTATTTGTAATATATGTTGTTCATATCGTACAGTGGCCTAAGGCCTACATTCTTTAATATATTACATGTTTATATCTTTTCAATCCAACAATCCTTTACTATTCATATGTCAATGTGTTATTTATAGTGTATGTCTGTGATAAGTTCTTGATAAGAAGCTAAGCTTATAAAGCTTATCACATTAGTGGAACTATAATCATCACTTGGCCAGTGTATATCGTCAACTGCTCGAGAGAGTAAGTAGCAAGAATATGGCTAACGAGCGCAAGGAGGAGCTTGAAGACAAACTCTACCTTGGTGAGATAACTTTCATCACTTGTGTCTCGAAAGTAGAACAACTGTGGGTACTTGGCACTGAGAGGTCGTCACCCTTAAAAGAGAAGTGCTATAATTCTTGTAAGTAAACGCTTCTAGATAGAACTCGTTTAATCAAGCTTATTCACTTGCATCTCGTGAGGCAAACAAGTGTGGCGTTTAAGGCAGTGAAAAATGCTCACCTTAATCATAACCTAGTTGACTAATCTCTATCTAGGCTGCCGCATGACTTAGTAGCCTAATAACACAAAGACTTTCTTTCACTCTTTCTTAACACAGGTTAGTTCACTATCCGTCTCGCCCCCATTCTTATCCACCTTTTATACAATCTCTAGTGTAGATCGTAGTTTAGCTTAATCATACTTTACATTAATGTATAAATAGTTATTTTACATCGCCTGAATGAAGAGAAAGTCTTAGAACTAAAATTTGACATCAATTTCCTTTTTCGACCATGGATAACCCAAAAAATCTATTATTTCACTTATACTTGGGCAAGCAATAGCAACACTTGTAGTCAACAAGGACTTAATAATTACGTGAGGACGAGAGACACAGTGAGCATCTCACATGAAATGACCATGCCTCACCACATAGACTTAGATATAAGCACACACAACACTATCCACTAAGTCTGAATCTAATATTTTATATGCCATGGTGCAGTGGCAAATTCAAGAGAACCTACAAGCCATAAATGGGTAAATCATATTGAACGCGTACCATCTTATCTATAAATTGATGTCACACCTCGCTCCAAATGGCACTTCATGCGACCTAGTGGAGGCGTGCCGCCTGGTCACTCAAAACAGGTATTTCTTGTGAGGTAGCACACTGGGCGCTAGTAAGAAGAACAACTTCTTATACCAAAAAATTTAAACATGGAATTGAACTTGAATGAAAGAAGAAAACTTCATTAAATAAAAAAATCGCAAGGGTACATTTGGTTCTTAGTACACAAGTCTATCAAAAGAAATGAAATATAGACTTAAAACAATGACTTGACTTTTTTTTCCTAGCTATTACATGTCATGCGAGATAACAGTGACCACTACCAAAATGATGTGATTAAGGAGGCACGATAGACAATCAAGACAGCAAGTTCAACATCGAATGTCCTTCGCTACCTAGAAGAGAGATAAAACAAAACATTTGAAAGGTTTAGATGAAAATGCCTTGCAAGTGGGATCTTTTATCAAGTGCTTTAAATAAATCAAGTTTGCTTCATTGCCACAGAATAATTTACCAGAACAGGCATTATAGTAAAGTATAATTCATTATTTCAAGTTGAGTCAATTATTTCAAGTGATGAGATTACGAGAATGAATATGTTTCCATGTGATATAAGTCTTGAACTTGATTTTAAAATGAAGTTATAATTCATGTGATTTCTAAATGTTGGTAATAAGATTTGAAAATGCTTCAAATGGAACTTGGTCGGACGACCCTCTTGCTTAGTTTCAACACTTGCAAGGAATCTATTTGTCATGTGTCCTTTAGTGATCTCAGCTGAGGAAGGTGTGAGATCCTCTGAGATCTTCACACTTCTTAATTGGACATACCTACAATCATGCCTAAGAACCCTAAAATTTTTCCTTTCTGTTCTTCCAATCTTGACCAAACACAACCTCGAGATGGTTCGAGAGCATATCTCCTAATATTTTTGTTTTTCAACTCGGCCGGCAAGTGTTGAGATGCTCTTGCCTTACCTTCAAGATTTTCTATCTATTTTCCATCTCACCCAAAACTTCACAAGGTTGTCCCAAGATTTTACACTCGAAAGCTCTATGTCTTTTCTCTTAGCTAAACAAGACCGAGTCTCAACACCTCAGTCTTTTCGAGCACTTATTTCATTTTGATATACATCTGGATATTGTTCGGAGATAATGGACTTAGCCGAGACTCTTGGGCCAATTCTTAGCATTCCTAAATACTTAACAAGCAAATGAGATAGAAGATATGAGTATTACATTTGAGAAAGAATTAACTGTAGATTTGTTCAGAATGCGATCAGGATCTCACATTTGTTCATAATTAAATAGTTTTGGAACATGTGATAAATACTCAAGTACGACATCTATAAGGTATCTCTTTTAATTAAACAAATAAAGAGGATTTAGAACATGTTTGTCGCAGGAAACTATCTATTATGAGTAGTGAATTTTCTGTTATTTGGTCTAAAGTTGAATATGGAATTTTAGGTGAAAGTTGGAAGCACTATGTGATGTTCCATGCACGTGTAAGTAGTCAGCCAGCTGAAGGTGTGAAACCCCAAAATTATGGATGTTTGAAGTTTATTAAGGATACAAAAAAATATGGGAATTTTTATTTCTTCAACGAGTGAGAAAATGAGATTTAAGGGATTAAGGAAGTTAAATTCTTTGAAAATGTTAAAATACAGTTTAAGTTAGAGTTAAGAAAAATTTGGAAATAAAATTGACTAAGTATCAAAGAATAGCACATTGGACATTTAGAGGTTAGCATTAGGCGCCTAAGGAAAGGAAATAACCTCTAAAGAAGTTATTTGGCGTCTTGAAGATGTGTCTAGGTTGTCTTGGCTTGGCTAAATGGCTATATAGGTTAGAAAGGGGTTTCAGGCGTTTAAGGTTCGCGAGAAAAGAGGATCATAAAGGTTAGGTGTTTTAGCTAACTTCGATAAAAGATTTCTCACAACTCACTTGATCAAATTGACTCAAATTAGTCTTAAAGGCTAAAAAATTGTGTCTAGTTTGTTGAGGAGGACTTCTCGGCGTTTTGGATGCGAGAAGGTTGGCGTTTTGGTTAAGAGAAGGCGAGAAGGTCAATTCTCGGGTGAATCTGAGTAAGGTGTACTCCTGAAAGGATACATGCTCATCTTTTAATTTTTTATTCTGAAATTTTGAGGTAAGAAATTTAAGAAATTTTAGAGTAACTTTGTAGAAGGAAGTGTTATAAAAAAAGATGTTGATTGTAAGTTATGATTTTTCTAAGTTGGGTCATGTATTCTAAACAAGAAATTAAGCGAGATGCGCGAAATTATTATGCTATAGAGGTTGTTTTGGGAATATTTAAGGGAAGTTGTGGATATTTTCATGTTCAAGGGACTAAATAAGGAATAAATATGAATTTTTCATATCAAGGAGGCTCAAGAGAAATTTACAACGAATGATACATAAAAGTATTGTGAGTAACATATTGATTTCAAAGAGATTTATTAAACATGTTTTCAATCTCAACAAGCAATAACTTTTGAGTAACACATTGATTTTAAAGTGATTTATTAAACATGTTTTCAAGCTCTACAAGCAATAGCTTATGAGTAACACATCGATTTTAAAATGATTTATTAAACATGTTTTCAAGCTCTACAAGCAACAGTTTGTGAGTAATAAAATGTTTTAAATGATTTATGAATATGATTTCCAAGCTATTATTTCAAGTCATGATTTACGATAAAATGTTTATGAACTGTTTTCAATTGATACCATGTTTGAACGATATCATGATCAATAAAATATTTCAAATACTTTCAAGGAAATATTTCAATGTTTTCAAATGTTTTTGTGTCATGCCCGAATATAACATGAGACATATTGTATACATGTGGTTCTCCATACTGATGGTATGGTTGACGAACTTTTTTTTAACTATGGGTCATCAGGAATGGTATATATTTATGCTGTAAAGGAGGGGGATAGCTTCCCATCGACTGTCCCGTCTTCAAACGAAGGGGTACATACTACCCATCGCTATGGAGTACTGTCTCCAAAAATACAAAAGATAACATTTCCATTGTTTTATGACAAATGTATTTAAGCTTCAGTTTTATATTAAAATGTTTACGAAAACCAGTTTTCTAAAATCGTTGCTCACTAAGTCTTTTAACTTACCCTTTCAAAAACATTTTCCCACTTTCTATGTACAAATTGTGGATCTCTGCGTGCTAAACATATTGTTGCCATGCCAACTTCGTTTTCAATCATAAAAGGAATTTGTTTACTTTAAAATATTAATGTTGTTATTCAAGTGTTTATAGATTTATGTTTGATATAATTTTCACTTGGTTTCAACAAAAAGAAATTTAAATGGGTCACACTACGATTTTAAGTATTTCAAGGTTAAAGATTTTCATTATTGAATGTTTCATGTTTTCAAGTCATGTGTCAATTGAGGTTGTTCTAGAGGCAAACAACTTTGGCTGACATCACACCACATCTCGAGACGACCAAGCAGGTGTTTAGGGCGAGGTGTGACAGATCAGGGTGTGTGGGTAAAGGGTTTAGAACATGTAGAAGTATAGTCGAGGAAGCAAGTGCATGGTGCAAAGTCACATGAACAGGGTGTAGGCATAAGTTAAGGCGCAAGACAGCGTTGTATGCACATAAGATGAGTTGTTAAAGAGGTAAGCGTGCGAAATTAGGTGACCAACGCGTAAAGTGCCACAATACACAGAAGGAAGCATTATGTGGGTTAGCGTGCGAGCAAATGACATGGCATGTTGTACACATGCGTAAGGCATCTATGAGGTTATAAGCTAAGCGTGTTGAGTGTCCATCATGGTATGCATGTCAAACCTATGGGCCAATTTGCGCTATGTGTTCAAATTATTACCTATATAGTGAGAATGGCATAGTTTGATGTCTTTCGAGTTTCTAAGCTATATTTTAACTATAATTTAAGGTCTATGAGGTTAATTTAAGATCCATTTCCTAAATTTTGGACCAAAAGGAAATTAGGCAAGTTTACAAGCCGAGAGAAGTCTAGCTTAAAGCCATGAATGACAAAATGATCTTAAGTTTCTTTTGTAAACTTTAGTTTCATGATTATACAATTAAACCATAACATTGTATAAAACAATAAATGTCAAGTTCTTTGAACTACATGATTTTTACAAATTAAACTTAGTTAGAGAATCACATACATTGATCCATGAATGGTCTTCTCAGGGATTGTTTCTCTCACTTGACCTCCCTTAACATAATTAATTTTCTTGATGGGAAGAGTGAATTACTTAATAAGGCAGTGAGAGGATCAATCGCTAAAGATCTATTTATAGACACCACTCATCATTGTGTTTAATTAGGGCATTATCTTTTTACCTAATGGACCTAATAAAATAATAGGCCCGAAAGAGATAAAATAGCATATAATGCATATCGACCACATTAATAATAATATTATATTTAAAATAAATCTAACATTCTCCCACTTGGCTCATTGACATAATTCGCCATATACGTTCATAAACATAATGCCCAAAATTTGACTTCATAACATATCATGTCAAGTCAAAGAAACTACTAATGGATCATGGTGGTCATACATCATTGCATTAACATACTCCCTTCCATGTATCACTAAAATAATTCTTCTATTAACATGATCTATAATAAAGATAATTAATAACGGTCCAACAATAAGTGTCTTTATCAAAGACGATGTTCTGTTTAACATAATTCATTTATGTATATACTAATCATAAGAATAGAACCATGAGATAAAATCAAAAACAATAAACAAATGAGCTCAAAGTGTCAAATAACATAATATTAATTTTAGTAATGATATCTACTAATGCTCGTACGTTTAATATGATCATTAAATATCTTTGGTGGTAATCCTTTAGTTAGTAGATCTGCAATCATAAGTTTAGTGTTAATGTGTTTGATTGACACTCTTTGTTTATGAACTTCTTCTTTAACAACAAAGTATTTTAATTTCATAAGTTTAGCACCTTTAGAATACTTATCATTTTTTTAGGAAGAAAACTACTGCAGAATTATCACAATAAATTATCAACAACTTGGCAATACTGTTGACAATTTCAAGTCTTGAGATAAAGTTCTACAACCATAAAACATGAATTATAGCCTCAAAGCATGCTACAAATTCAACCTTCATAGTGGATGCAACAACAATACACTACTTCACACATTTTCATGAGGTTGCTCCTTCAACTAAACGAAACAAATAGCCAATGGATTTTTGTGTAATCACACATCTGGCAAAATTTGAATATGAATATCTAATCACCTCAAGATGATCAGATCTCTTGTAAGTAAGCATATAGAATAAGGATTATAATTAAACTTACTGCCACTGATCCTTGGTATATACATCGATCAATGATGTTTTCTTTAAAACTAAAAGATGTGATGGTATCATTGCACTTAAAATACCATTGCATGGAAGCTTGTTTAAGTCCATATATTGACCTCTTTAATTTGCACACTATATGTTACTTTCCTTCAACCATAAAACTTTATGGTTGATCCATGAACATTTCTTCATCTAAATTCCCATTTTGAAAGACAGTTTTCACATCCATTTGATGAAGCTCTAAGTCATTATGAGCTACTAAAGTCATAACAATTCTTAATGAGTCCTTTTACGAGATATGAGAAAATGTCTCTTTGTAGTCAATGTGGTCTTCCTAAGTATAACCTTTGGCAACAAGTCTAGCCTCGTGTCATTCGTTATTGCCATATGAGTCAAGTTTGGTCTTAAAGACCCATTTACGCCCAAGGTCTTTTACTTTCCTTAGCCAATTCTACAAGATCCTAGACTTCATTATCATTCATAGACTTTAACTCTTCTTTCATGACATCTAACCATTTAAAAGAATTATCTTCTTTAATGGCTTGTGAAAACGAAACCGGATCATTATCAATACTTAAGTCAAATTCTGACTCATGCAAATAAACCACATAATCATCAGAAATAGTTGATCTTCTTGGTCTTACAAATCTTCTTACCTATATTTCTTGTGGTCTTTCAGTTACAGGTTCATTTGTTATAACATTATTATGTGGTGTTTGACCATTGATTTGTTCTTCTTGGGGATTGTTAACAAAGTCAACAACTACACGAACAAGAACTATTGTTTTTTTAAATTATGTTAATATTCACTTTTATTTTCATCTAGTGATAGTCTCAAATACACTTGTAATTATGATCCACAATTTCTTAAAATTTCATAGTCATTCATTATATAAACATATTCCAATCATTCGACATTATACCATTTTCATCATGTCTTTAAACACACATATCGAGTATGAATGAGACACACGAAAAGGTAAAAAATTTGGTCATCAAGATGTAGTATCAATCCCATTAGTATAGGATAATCTACATATTCCAAATACAGTGAATTTCACAATAGGTAAAAAAAAAAAGAGACAGGATTTTGTAAACAACACAAATTCACTCTATTTTGTAAACAACATTCAAATTTGGTAAATCTTAACTAAATCTACTATTTTGTTGTTGGACAAAATTGCAGCAACCTCTCCTATAATATAGACAAATATATATACAAAATTTTCGGCTTTTTTATATTTTAAACAATTTATTAAATAATAAATAATATAGTTTTAATAACAATTTGAATTTAAATTTTAGATCCTCTCCCCAAATAATTCCAAATATAAATACAAGATTTTTATTTTTATTTTATATTCTAAACAATTTATTAAATAATAATTTAAATTTAAATTTTAAAATTGTAATAATGCTTCAATCACATTTTTTTTAATTGTGTGAATATTCTTCATTTAAATTTTATTTGAGAAAAGAAAAGAAAACCTAAAAGAAGTAAGAGACAAACCAAGTGAGAGAAAGTTTTTCTTGCAAACAAGAGAGGAGAAAAGTTTAAGTTTCAACCTCAGCGGCAACAAGCTTTTTCGAACAGCATTTGACGGCATCCAACGTATAGAAGGGTCGAGCAGCGTTTTCAATGAGTTTTACAACGTTTCCAGCAAGGTAGAAGGAAGAAATTGAAAGGTTTAGCCACGGGTAGAAGGAAGAAATGGGAGGTTTTCAAGATTTTGAAACTAATTTGAAGTGGAAGGTTTTCGAAATTCTTCAAAGTGCAAATACATGAATTGATCAGGAAGAAAGTTGAAATGAGGGAAAAATATTTGGAACTGGATTATTATCCAATCAAAGTCATAAATATATCTATCCTTACTATTCTTTTTACGTTTTTTGTAATACTTAGTTTTATTATTAAAAATAAGGATTTGAAAATTTGATTTTATTGTATTAGATTCCAAGCATCCCAGATTTGAAGAAGTGTCTGCATGATTTAAAAGGAGATAGGAACGTTTTGCGAGCTAATTCTATGGAAGTGATATTTATTTTTTTAGTTTTTGAGAGAAAATTAGACTTGTGTGTGATATTTTATTAAACAATTCTTATTTATCCATGCTAAACCTCCTAATTTATCTTAATTAAGTCTATTTTCGGACTCAATTGGAGTCCAACCAAAATAATTAGTTTAATATAACAATCCCTATGAGAACATTTGATATCATTTTCACATTATGTATTTAATTTTGTTTTATTTGTAAATTAGTCATTAATGTGAGTAATGATGATTTGCTTTCACTAGAGGGATATATGTCTATCTAAGTCTATTTCCATCTATACAACAAATAAAAAGTAAAGTTTAAACATTTTCTTCTACTTTTATTTAAGTGTGTCCTATGTTTAGATGTTAATTATATAACTTGTTCGACTAACGAACCTGTTACATGGGTTGTTAAAAGTTAACTACAAAAATCCTATAACTTTTTTTAGAGAAAAAAATTAAATGATTTTTAAAAAAAAACAAATTTTAAAATGTACCAATGCATTTATATTTTGACACACAGATATAAAAATAATAAATAAGAAAAGTTAATCCACATTGAGTTGAGACAACTTGACATTATCATAATTGGCACTTCCATCACTTGGAGGCATTTGGTTTCCATTTGAAATGCTATCAACTTGTTGTTGTGGTACCATTGTATTCATACAAGCCTCCCCAATTTCATTCTATCAACAAAATAGTAGAAAAGTTAAAGGAAATGAACTAAAAAAAAAAAAAAACAGTTTATGTGTTTAGTTTCAAAATCAAATTAATTTATTACAATTCAAACTTTGTATGCTAACTCAGTTGAGTAAGTGGTATAATTCTTAAAACAAATCCTATTAGAATTAATTGGGTCATGGAGTAGAGATGACTTATAACATGTGATTGTTTCTCTATGCATGCATGTATATGTATGGTAGGCGTGGAAAGTTTTCTTTTGGGGGGTTTGAGATCAGGGTAGATGTAGTAGTATACCTTGACAACATCAAAAGAAGTTTGAGGGATGAAGGAAGAGAGGAGTTGAGTTGTGGTGTAGTTGTGATGCCATGGGGAGAAACCGTCATCGTTGGCATTTGCAATGTCATAGCCGCCAACGCCAACGCCAACGCCAACTCCAACGTTTATGTTTGTTCCTGCTGCTGCTTGTGATACTACTTGATCATATACTGTCGCTGTTGGATACTGCCCACTGGTATATAATAATAACCCATATTTACAATAATATGGTTATTGTTTTAGATTTAGTTTAGGAGAGTATTAATTCATAAAATAAGAAAAATGAAATATAGATTATTAAAAAGAAAGGAAGAATGGATGTGATCATAAACAAAAGAAGTAATTGAAAAATACCTTTGAGGGATGGAAGATGATTCAGAAGCAACACAAATTTGGTTTGGATTATTTTGTCCATTACTTTCTGGCAACCAATGACCAACATCGCTTTCAAAAGAGGTTGGTATTCCATCTTGTTGATCCAAATATATCTAATTTAATTACCAAACAAATAGAATACATATTTCTTTAATTTCACCAAGATTAAAGAAAAAAAAACAAATAATTAACAATATATGTTACCTGAATCCCATTTGGAGGTTCATAAGGAGATAAATGAGTGCTTAATAGATCTTTCTGTCCAAAGAACGTATATAATTCAAACTTACATTATATATTTTGTATATTCTATGATTTCTATACAAAGTATTTGAAAGATTTTGAATAGAATATATAAAAGTGTACCTTCCTTTGGGTGATTCTCGCCAAAGTGTCTAAAAGATTTTTCTCACAAGAATTTATTTCACCATTTGATGTGAATGAAAGAAAATCAGGTTCAAATAACCTAATTTCATTATATATATATATATACACATTATTTCATTTTAAATATGAAATTAAATTAGTTCATTCATATCTTTAAAGTTCGTCCATAACAAAATACCTGAGTTGTTGCTCAGCAAGTTGAAGCTCGTGTCTCAGTGTACCAACCTCTTGCTGAAGTTCCTATAAATGAGATTTATCATTAATTAATTAATTAATTATATCTCAATTCTTACCTTCAATATTTCCTATTTAAATATACTAGTCTTTAATTAGAAATGGAATAGAATTATATTAATTAGTTGAATTATGACATGATTACCTCAACATTGGAGTTGCTTGATGTAGGACTGTTTGAGGACAACCACACATAAATGAAAAGTCAGACTACTAACAAAAGTAATTAAAAAGAGTAAGAAATATAATTCTTAAGTTTATGAATTGAATTTCTGGAAAAAGAAAAGAAAAAAGATTGGATTGTTTAAAGCATTTATATATATATATATATATATATATATAAGTATACTTGGTAAGTTGTTGTGCAATATCATTCTCTGTCTTCAAATTATTTAGCGTTCCTAATAAAAACTGCAACAAAAATGATTAAAGACATTAATTAATTTTAACAATAATTAATCATGGTTAACAAAGTTAATTAAACAAACTGAAAATACAACAAAATATTGGAAAATTGTTATAATTAATTAAATCGCTTCCATTAGGTTTTGTCTAATGAAACTAACATATATCTTTTCTTTTTAGTATTACTTATGACTTTATTAAAATATCAATCAACTCAAAATTTAGAATTTTATTGTAAAACTTTGTTTAAGAAGAGGGGCAAAGTAGACATTTATTTAATTTATTATTTTCTTACTTAAACTAATTTTTAATTTTTAATAATAATAATAAAAAAAAAGGCAAGAAATAAAAGAATAATAATAATAAAAGAAGAAATTTGAGTTAAATATAAATACCTCTTTATTCTGAACAACGCTGCAACACAGCAGAGGATAGGGAGAAAAACCAAGGGAAATCCATTATATTTTCAAGAAAAAAACTTGTTTCAAAACAAAAGTAAAAGAAAGAAGAAAAGTGATCAATACCTTCCTCTATCATGATCAGGCAGATTTATATAACGAGCAAGCACATCCTCAATTCTGCAAAACAACCATATAAATTATAAAGATGCACAGAAAATAAACACCCCAAAATCAAAAACTTTTTTTTTTTTTTGCATGGGAAACAAATTAAACCCTAAAACTTAACTCAGCTGTGATCCAAGGTAAATTCAATGTTATATCAAGGAGTATAAACATGAAAACAACGTATTCTTAGGATTTCAACACAGGATCAAACTTCGCAATCCATTAGAATTTCAACGTAATAATGAGGGAAGGTAGAATTATTATACAGTGTGTATGAACAAGTGATAGTTGAATGTAGATTTAGTATTATATCAACATTGGAAGAGAGAATGAAGAGGATGAAGAATGGAACCTGCGGCGACCGGAGAACTGGCTGAGGCGGCCAGAAGGAGAGAACATAATAAGAGCAATATCAATATCACATAGAATAGAGAGTTCGTAAGCCTTCTTGATGAGTCCATTTCTTCGTTTTGAAAAAGTTACTTGTCGATTTGTTGTATTTTCAATTCTTTTGATTTGCAATTTAACTCTCCCCATAATAATCTAACAAACCATTACATTAACCATTCAGATTTCTAATCTTTATAAGAATTAGGGTTACTTCAACAACAACAACAACAACATCAACCAATTTTCACCCCTACTTAACTCCGTCTTCCCCTTCACTTTTAACCTCACATTTATCTATTTTTTCTCAACCTTCCAACTGCCCATGGAAAACTTCACAGAATTTGTGGAAATTCAAATCTTCATTGTGTGGTTTATATATCCTCAGTTATAATGGATTGTTTTTAATCAATCATATCTATTATGTAATATATCCATGAATGTAAAAGAAAATTTTAATCGCCCGTATACAACAATCGACCATTTTTAGATGTCACTATAGGTCTCATCATATAGGTACGCGTCGTCTCTCCAATTCATCCCACGCCCTCCCGCCCCCCTCCCTTTCGCTTTATATGGCCGCTGCTCAAAGGTTTCCTCACGCCCCCCGCTCAAAGGTTTCCTCGGTACGGTCAACCATTTTCACGTCACTAAATTTTTTCAAGTTAAATTGATAGGAAATTGTATCATTGTTTAGATTATTGAGGCCAAACTTGGGTTCTAAATTTACAATCTTTACTTTCTTTTAATTTACATTATTTAAAATCATCTAAACCTTCCACCTTGGTTTATTTGTTTGAAATTTACAATATTTTTTTGCTCCCTTGTTTTGAATATGTGCTACGAGTATGAGTTAAACCCTAACAATCCAACTTTTTTTATTTAGATGTCTTCTTCAAACTTGGAAAATTAAAAAAACTGAACAACTTTAACTATTAAATTAGAATATTTTATTTTAAATTAAGATTGTTTGACACGAATTAAAACAATTTTAAAAATTTAATAATTAAGTAAATATAACTTTTGTTTTTGTTTGGTCTTCTCCTAAACAATTATATAAAATCAAATCAAGGATTTGTAAAAACATCTAAATTTAAAATAATTTAAAAACAAATATAATCCGATCATAGGTCTCACTAGTTTGTTCTTTCACACAGAAAGAGCAAGTATAAAAATACTCGATACTTTGACATAATGTCTTTCTTTTCTTACATTTAGACGTAATGTTTGGATATCTAAAAGTTATCTTTCCCTAGTTAATTTTTTTATATAGCAAAATTTTAAAATCTATCACATACATAGATATAAGTGATATAAGTGTACATGACATAAATATTTTAGTTTTATCTATTTTTAAAAAATGTACCATTATAATTACATTCTATAGTTAATCTTACATGTCCATATTCTACCAAAAAGAGAAAAGTTCTAAATTTTGAATGATATATATATATATATAATTAATTAGCTCCCATCCCACCAAAACCAATTTTTTTTTATCCCAAATCAACTCAAAAAATGTGAATGTTAGTTAACGAAATCTTCTCCAATGAGTTATTTTAAAATTTTATACATATTTTATTTCATAAATTTCAACCTCAATTATTTTAAACCAATAATTCAATTTTAGCTCCAATACTCACAATAAACACCAAAATAAAAATTAGGGATGTTATATAAACATTTCAGTCTTGTTTATGTTATTATATAAACATTTCACTCTTGTTTACGTTATTTTGAAATTTTCAAAAATATAACAAACCAACCAAATATTATAAAATTTTGAAATTTTAAAAAATATAACGAACCAACCAAATATTATAAAACAATTCGAAAATGGAAAAGGTGCAATTTTTTATATTTTATATGATCATTTAGATTTGATCGTTTAGATTTCGCTCCCAAATCTAAACGAAAGATTTTTTTTATACGCGATCGATGCCAAATCTAAACGATTTTTTTCTAAATTGTTTTGTTTACATTTAGCCCACGATTGTTTAGATTTGATGGTTTAAATTAAAGTAGCCCACGATCTTTTTTCACGATCTTTTATATTTTGACACATGATCTTAGAAAACCAAATAACAGTTTGAAAAAAAAATAGCACCATCTTGAAGTAAATAACAATTTGAAAAAAGATCAAAGAAAATTATCGAAGAAAGAAAAAGACAATGGAAAGAAAAAGAAAAAATTACAAAAGAATGAAAAGAAAATTTGGAAAAGAAAGAATATGAAATGGAAGAACAAATAAAAATATTTTATAGAAAAAAATTGCAAAAAAAAAAAGAAAAAGATTATAGAAAGAAAAAATATCGAAAAAGAGAAAAAGAAAAAAGAAGGCAAAAGAGAAGGGAAGAAAGACACTCATGTTTGGAAATCTAGCTTTATATAGATAGTTTGGAAATCTAGCTTTATATAGATAGTTTGGAAATCTAGCTTTATATAGATAGTTTGGAAATCTAGCTTTATATAGATAGTTTGGAAATCTAGCTTTATATAGATAGTTTGGAAATCTAGCTTTATATAGATAGTTTGGAAATCTTTTATAAAAAAAATTATCTACAATCAAAGCTTAAGAGAATTATAAATAACATAATTCTTTTCTAAAAATGAAGGCAATGGCGACCCTAGGTGTCAACATATAAGTGGCCTATCCCGACACCACATATATAAAGCATCAAAAGAAATTTAATGCACATCTCAACGGATACACACTAAGTCATCGAAAAAGTCCTTTCTACCGCTGTTGCCTCATAGGCGTCAGAAAAACTAGCCCATGTTTCAAGTGTCGGCGTATAGATGGTCCATGCTAACGCTAAAAGAAAATAGTGTCAAAATGGACTATCCCGACACTTTCTACCGATGCTTAAAAAATATCGGCAACAACCTTTGCCAATGCTTTGTAGGAGTAGGTCAATGCATTTTAAAATAAAAACAAAATAATATATAATGTTTATATTGATAAATGTTTGCATAAATGAAGAAAATTATTTGAATTAGTTAATGTAAGTTTGATGATTATTTTTGTTTTCACTATAATATAACGTTGAAAAACAATAATACAAACCTTCTTGAGTCAAAACCTCACTTTCTAAGTTTCTCTATAACCAATCTCTAAGTATGTTCTTACGAGTAGGAAAAGTCTAGGAAGTATATTCTTGTAACGATCCAACTTTTTGAGATCTCTAACAAAGGTCATTACTCCATAAACGAACATTTAAAGCAAAAAGATCTCCTTAAACGAACATTTAAGATCAAAAGATCTTGTACATTGAGATGAAATTTATTAAAACAAGAAAAAATCAAAACACAATTTGTAAAATAATTAATAAATAAACAAATAGATAAATTTAATTTTTGTTCGGAGTACCCTAGAAAAATTATGAAAATAACTAAAATTTTGAAAAGGGGTTCTTTCACGTAGATTGAGTTGCCACATAACACGTCCTAGTAATCATAGAGACGATCGATAACACAAAATTTAAGATTAAGATTATGTGTAACAAGTAACAATCATTTAAAATTATGTCCTCACCTATAATCACGGTTTGTAATTACATGCATTTGACATATATGCCTTATATTGATGAATGTTACTTACTGTCCAACATTAAGTGTTGTTATAACAGTCGATTTCATCCAATACAACATCTGGATTATTGGTCAGGGTTATCATTTACTCAAGTTCGCTCAAATGCGGACTTACTTAGAGAGCCTGGCCAACCAAAAACTACTCGGATCTACAATAAAATGGATTGGAAAGAGTCTAGTCAATCAGTTGGATGCAGACATGTAAAGCAAAAGGACATAACATGCGTACTTGTCCTTTACGTACAACGAGTGTTTCATCTTCAAGACATTCGTGTGTAATATTTTTAATTGATCAATTTTATGTTAGTAATGTAATTTTTTATGTTAGTAATGAAATATTTTTATGTTCTAACTATTTTTTATTTTAATTTTTTAGGGAATTTGAACAATTGAAATGGCCTTGTTAATCTTATTCAGTTGTATCAACAACTATCTCATCGCTCACAATCTATATGGGATACTTCCTTTACTGTGCCTTTGAGTTTTCGGAGGACAAAGACAACATCCCAATGCACAATTCCTTTTGATTAGTGTATTGCGTCGTATGAAGAGGCTGTTGAATTTCTTGGGATTTCTTAAATTGGATTCATACAATTGGGTTGGCACGCTTTAGTAGAGCATTGGAAATCAGAGACCCACACACTTCATATGTCTGGTGGGGAATGCACCATCACGTTGCAGGATGTTGTGATCCAATTGGGGCTACCAGTGGACGAAGAGCCTTTTATGGGATCTTTAATGTATATATATAACTGGAAACAAGTATGTGAAGATTTCTTGGGAGTTCTACCACCTAAATGAAATGTCGCAGGTTAAGCGTTCCATGGTTGGTCAAACAGTTTGTAGAATTGTCATTAGATGTTGACGTTGTGAGTGTTCAGAGATATGCTCGTATGGGCATTACACAATACATTGGAGGTTTTGGTTTGTCAACAAGTCAAATACCTTGGTGCATTATATGTTTCTTTCACTTTTAAGCGATTTTGACCAAGCTGTTACATAGTCTTGGGTCGTTGCCTACCTTGCATGGCTTTATAGGAAACTCTGTCAAGCCAGTAATGCACAATAATTCTAAAAAATATCTAAGACTACTAATGCTACTACAAGTATAAGCATATTATAAATTTCCTATTGTAGACCACAAGTTTCATTAGAGGCTCTATTTGCTCAACCACTGAGTTTCAGGTATTATTATATATATATATATATATATATATATATATATATATATATATATATATATATATATATATATATATATATATATATATATATATATATATATTTAATATATTTGCACTCTTTGTAACTTATTGTTAATTTTTCACTCATTAGATGGAGTCATGTCCTATCTACACCACTTGAATGACCCAAACTTTAAGTATCTTATATTTTCCAAAGAGCACTTTAGGCGTTTTGGGTTGTCTTGGCGAAAAGGTTGGGCGTTTTAGCTAAATTCAGGAAGAAGTTTCTCACAACTCTGGGCATTTTCACTAAAATTGATCTTGAAAGTTCAGAAATTGAATCTAGTTTATTAAGAAAGTATGTTAGATATTTTGGATATGAGAAAGTTGACATTTTGGATAAGAAAAGACGAGAAGGTCAGTTCACGAGTGAATCTAAGTAAGCTGCACTCTCTGAGGGCTACAGAATGCATAGTTTAGTGTTTTGCTCTGAAATTTGGTGGTAAGAAAGTTAGCTCATTTTAGAGTAACTTTGTAGAAGAAAGTTTTATCAAAGGAGTTACGAATTTTATGTTATAACTTTTCTAAGTCGGGTTATGTAGTTTGGGCAAGAAATTAAACGAGATGGTCTTAGAAGCTAGCTATGCGTTTTTTACAACTATGTGGCAGGGTTAAGGCAGTCGATTTAAGGATTTAGTGAAGTTTCAAAGCCTTGTCAACATACATTTTGAGATGTAAAAGTAAGAAGGAGGTGTCTTAATAGGGTTTAAGGTGGCGTTTAGCAAGGATGAGGTGTCAACGTAAATTCATGAAATGGACTCTAAAAATTGGCCAGTTTCAAGATTGAATTTTTCACAATACACTTGTGTATTTTGAGTAAAGTTACTCTCAAAAGTTTCTATTTTGAGTCTATTTTCTAAGATGGGTGCTCATTTAATTTGAGTAATGGAGGGCTGAGTTTTAGCTATAGAAAGCAAGAAAGGTCAGAATATGGGTGATTCTGCACAAAAAGGACTTCTAGAAGGCTGTAGAGTTCATCCGTTGGAATTTGAAGCTGAAATTTTGAGGTGAGGATATTAAGACAATTTTCAATTGCTTTATAGAAGGAAATATTTTCATTTGACTTCTAGATTTTATGTTTTTTAAATTCTAAAGTGGAAAAAAGGTTCTGGCCGGAAATGAGTTTCTGGGCATTGGAGGTTGTTGGGTGTGGTGTGTTGGATCAAAGATGTTTTGGACAAGAAGAAATTGGACAAACATTTCAACCAAGGGTTTGATCTACGATCTGTAAGTGGTTTTCTTCTTAAAAGTTTTGTGATTCTGCTTTACTATTTTGAAAGATGATTTCAAATGAGAAAGTGTTTCAAAAAAAAAAAATTCTATGAAAAGTTGATATGTGTTCTAGCATGATTTATAATGTTAAAGCTTGATTTAATGATTACGTTTTTCATGCTATGAAATAGTTTTCAAACCATTAGTTGATTTCTTGAGATGATGTTAACTTTTATGTGCACATACAGAGTCAAGGCCGCCATGGGGTGTACGGACCACATGGTAATAAGAAGCTGGCTTATGCGTTGAAAGAAGCGTATAAAGCTTAGCAGCTTGAGGAACAAGTACGAATCTGTATGTTCTTGGATGTTGTTGATACAGTAGTCAAACTCAAGGTAATAAGACCAAACGTAGAGAACGATTCGGAATTCTTGGCGAAGGGAATGAATGCTAACTAATGTGTGTTTATGTGAAATTGTTATAAATGTGTTTGTGAAGCATAAAGAAAGGTTTATGCTAAATGAAATGATTTGATGTTATTTATGCGAAATGCTATTTATAAAAAAATACTGCAAAAAGGATTTCATAAAACCTCACTAAGCCTTTTAGACTTATTCTTTTAAAGATTTATATTTTAGAACTTAGGCGTTGAGGTCAAGAGGAGAGGAAGTTTGGCTTGCTGGGCGAGAAGCTACCAGGCGTTTAAGTTTAAGTGTTGGATTTATATTTTGGTTAAGCGTTATTTCTGTTTATTGTTATATTAAACGCCTTTTTGAAAATAAAGTTAAAAGTTTGTTTCAACTTTTTCGTGTTAAGTTCTCATCACCTAAAGTTTATTTGTTATGTTAAGGTTTTGACGATTAAGTGAAGTTAAGGAAGTTAAGATGAGTATCTTTGGCATTTGACCGTGTCAAGAATGCTCAAGTTGCACCACATTTCGTGAGACAAGCAAGTAGGTATGTGAGGAAGGGTGTGATAAGAACAATTAGCAAATATATTGTTAACATAACAACATATATTTGATCGACTTATGCACACTTAGATAGTTAAGTATTATATGAATATTGTCTACTTATATTTTGTTGTGTAGTTGTGTTTGTTTTTTTTTCTTTTTAACAAATTAATTGGACACCATACACACATGATATTATGGCATTGCTACTTGATCAATGTCAAAATGGTGAAGAGGTTTGGACTTACTTGGGCCCTTTTATAGCTTTCATATCATTGAATGACATTTACTAGATCATGTTTTGCAACAGTTCGATCACTACTACAAATTTGGTCTTTCTTGACGTACGCAAATTCTGATTTCTTGATGGTCATGGCAAAGGATCATCAAGAATTTCTTGATACAATGTTTATCTTGACAGTCATGTACGTAAAAAAAAATCCCCTTATTTTGTTGAAGAAATACGAAAAACGTAAAAAAATGTAGATTTTTTATTTCCTTGATGAGAAAAGTTTTCTTAGTTTTGTTAATAGTCCACAAACGTCAAAAAAAACTATTTTTCAATGGACAATAAACATCAAGGATAATATATTGGTTGACTGAAACTATCCATCAAGTTAGTTAGACTTTCTTGATAGATGAGACTCATCAATGCATGAATTTTCTTGATTTTCAATGGTCATCATTAAAAAATAATTAATATATTTGTTTTGTATTTCTTAATGGGTCTATGGTTTCTTGATGAATAAAGACCAAAAAGGATTATGGGCAATGTCTATCAAGAAAAATGATATCTTGATCGACATTGTCTGTGAAGAAAAAACTATTTTTCAAATCCAGCTAATGGGCTAAGAAAACACAATAATCCAAGTTTATGTGACATTTATATTACATCTCCGGCCGTCTTAGCTCAGTGGTAGAGCGCGTGGCTTTTAACCACGTGGTCGTGGGTTCGATCCCCACAGACGGCGTTCATCTTTTTTAAAATAATATTAAAGTTTTTTCCTACAAAAATCGCTCGGAGATGTCCCACACTCAGTTTTTATTTTCGTCCCAAAATAATATTAAAGTTTTTTCCTACAAAAATCGCTCGAAGATGCCCCACACTCAGTTTTTATTTTCGTTTTGATCTTGTGAAACCTATTTAGACCGATGATAGCCGGTTCGTGGTGCACAACGGTTGCGCCAAAAACGGTCCCCCATCCGACCCCTATGCTCTGGGCTTTTTTTCTTTGTCATACAGGGTGCAATATAGATGGGTTTCCACACCTATCCGGGGGCTATCATCGGTCTAAATAGGTTGCACAAGATCAAAGAAACACAACTAAACCATTGGAAGAAAAGTATTGGGACAAAAATAAAAACTGAGTCTAAAATAGAATAGACTAAATCGAAACAAAACAAAACATAAAAAACTCAAATAATTACCAACACCATATTTATTTGGTTTTTTTTTTTAATTTAATAACACTTGGAGTTACTAGCCAAGTGTTTAAGGTTAGAATGGAAGATACATGTGTCACTTGAGCTAAGCTCATGTTGACAATTAAGTCTATTTTTGCTTGGAGTATTTTGTAAAATAGAAAAATAAATTGAAATATTTACAGGTTATAGCAAAGTTTTGAATTCTATCAATGATAGACTCTTATCGCTGTTTATCAATGTCATTATTAACAAAATCTGAAAATTTTGTTATATGCCGTAAATAGTTTGTCAAAATTGTTATTTTTGACAATTTTCTATTTTGCTTTTCATTTCTTACAACAATTTACATTTTTCTTAAATGCAATGGTTGAATTCTTAGCTAAATTTTAAAAACAAAAAACAAGGTTTCAAAAACTACTATTTCTTCTTTCTTTTTAGTTTTCAAATTTTAACTTAGTTTTTTAAAACATTAGTAAAACGTAGATAATAAATAAAAAATATTAAAGGTAAAAAGTAGTGATAAAATCGACAAGAAATAAAATAAAATGATTAGGAAGCATATGCCTAAATAGTTTGAAATTGTGATATATTATAAGAAGAGATACTTTACGCTGCCTTATGATATGAGAAAAATGTTAGAAAAGGCAAAAGAAACAAAAGAAGAAGAAGAAGAAGAAGAAGAAAAAGGGATAGAAAGAAAAGTTGAAAAAAAGCCAAAAAGAAAGACAAAAATTTGATTCTGTTTTTGGTATCCTCACCAAAGCCCTTCATTACCAAACAACAAACTCATGCTTTTGTTTTTATTCCTTTTTCTCCAAATCTATTTGAATTTCATTTATTATAATTATTATAGATTACGGTTCTTATTTATTATTGAATTGTTTTCCAAAAATAATTGTTTATCTAATAACCAATGCAAAAGAATTTGTAGATGTAACAAAATTGAGAGATACAACGATGTAGTCTGATTCACCTATCATTGAGTGATAGACTTTGATGAATAATAACGTTGTTGTTACAACTCAATTATATATGTATATATAGATAGATACTTAATTTTTCTACATGATGGAGCAAGGTGCATTGGTGTTATCATCACTAAACATGGTGACAAAGTTGGAAGGGTCATCAAACTTGAGAAAACTTGGATTGTTATTGTCTTCAAGATGAGCATTTCTGACATAGCCAGGGGGGGCTTTCTTGTCATAAACTGGAGGAATATAGGGATATGACACTAAGTTATAGGGCAAATATGGCCAAATCTCTGCCTTTTTTCCTGTGGATTTTGCCTTCTTCAATACTTTGCTTGCTTCCACATATCCTACGACTGTCACCTTTAGTTGCTTTCTATTTATCTTCACAGATTTCACTCCTACATATAAAACACCAAGATATATATATATATATAACATCTTCCTTACATTTCTTATAACATAACCTTATGAAAACCTTAGTTTCACTTTTCAACAGGAAGAGGAACTGCGTGCACTTGTAACTAGTCTATCTACGTTATTAGACTTTTATCTTCAACAAAACTTTATCATTCTTGTAACCTAATCTATCGTATTCTCGTATTAGCTACCTACAATACTTGTAAGTTGTTGCATTGAAAAAAATAGATAATTTCAATAAATAGGTATTTCTATACTAATTATAATTAATATATAACAACATTTTTTTAAAAAAAAATTGCAAATATAAAAGAATCTATATATGTGATAGAGTTAGATCTAAATTTTGGTATATTTATTAATTCTTTTGCATTGTGTTATATTTTTGGAGTGATTGTTACCCATTAAAATTGTA
Organism: Cucumis sativus; assembly: GCF_000004075.3. Classification (NCBI taxonomy): domain Eukaryota; kingdom Viridiplantae; phylum Streptophyta; class Magnoliopsida; order Cucurbitales; family Cucurbitaceae; genus Cucumis; species Cucumis sativus. The sequence continues at coordinate 20,763,400 of NC_026658.2, forward strand.
AACACATATTTGTTACATATAAAAATAAAGAGAGAAAAGAGAAATGGCTTTCTAAGATGTAACAACAAATAGTACAATCAGAAACAAAAACCTCATAAAATCACTTCAGAGACTAATTATAAAAACATTATTGCACAGGATGTTTACTGATATAAAACTTGCAATGTTTTCATAACACAACTTGAAAATGTGAGGATGTAGTTTATATATCTGTATAATTTAGATGTTGAAGATTCAAATTCTGGTAGAAACAATTGAAAAGATAAAGAAATGATAGAAAAGATAAAGAGAGAAAAAAAAAACCTCGTAAGGAAGAGAGGGCTTTCTTGACTTTAAGTTCACATCCATCACAATCCATGGCAACTTTAAGCTCCACAGTTTGCAATTGAAGTTGTTTCTTGTAATGTCGTTTATGGGAAATGCATATCAAATAATGCTCAACACCCATTGTTTAATTTGAAGAATGATAATATCTATCACTTTCCACAATAACGATACTGATATGAAAAAACACACCTACCAAAGTATTATGCACTGAATTTATATTTATATAGAGAGGAAAAGAGAGAGTCTGGAGGAAAAAAGAGCAAGTGTTGTGTGGAATTGGATACACCTTCACACCTCTCTTTTGCCTAAAGTGAAATTTTAAAAGTCAGGACTACTCTCTTTTTCAACATTTTTTTCTTTTGTTTAGTTCGACGATCGTGAGAAGAAGATTGAACTTTCTAAAAGTTATACATGTTAATTACTATTGAATTAAGCTCACTTTAATTCTTTTTTAACGGTTTTATTTATTGGACAAGCTATGTCGATCTCGTTGTGATTGCCTGTCTTGAAGGGAAGTGCTTGTGACTTGGAAGAATTCATCTGAGTTGACCTACAAAGCAAACTTACATATAGTTTATCCCTCACTATGGAAGAAAGAAACTATTTATAGAGTTTATTCGTCTTATTCCACTTGGGGCATATACACTACTAAACTTAAAACCTTGGCCAGGATGATCAAAGTTTGCTTGGATCTTACCTTGGACTAGGTCTCACTAGTCATGCATTTATTTAGCTCTTATTCAAGTTCAATTCATCTGTTCCATGAACACAATTTTGTAATCTCTTGTGAGCATTGTTTTGCACCTCAGTAAGCTATTGAGACGTGCATTGTCTCATACTCTTTGTTTAGGACCAAAAATCCTTCATACATTGTATCACTTTATTCACTTAACCCTCAACCTAGGATTTTTGGTATGTATTCTGGGAAGGAAATGTTTGAAATTGATTTGTTCTTTCCTGAAAAAAAACGTAACATATGTAAATAATATAAAAATGAGAGGCAAAAAGAGGAGACGAATATTTGACGAAGAATTGAAACTCTATATATTTCTACGCGTTGTTTGCCTCAACACTTCTAATCTATCAAGGGGACTCAGTGTAATGTAATTCCCTCGTTTGTAAGAAAGAAACATTGGTTGAAAATATTTACAAACTATAACAAAATTTCATATTAATTATATCAATAAAAGATGTTAGTAGACTGTTATTACTGTCTATCGACATCATAGATAAATTTAAAATTTTGTTATATTAATAAAATAAAATATAAGGGTCTAATTTGTCACGGGAAAAAGTTGACAATAGTGTTTGGGTCACATTCATCCCAATATTGAAATTAGGGGATACAAAGTAGAGTGATGCTTAAAAAGGTTAATTAAAGATTTAGCCAAAAAGAAAAAAAAGATTAAAAGTTAGCTTCAACATTACAAAAGTTTGTTCTCCACTCCTTAATTAAATATAGAATGTTTCCAATATATATATGTGATTTTTAGTTGATTCAAATAGTGATGTTCATAAGAACATAATGGTATGATAGTAAAGTAATGTAAAATGAATTAATTTTTAATAATGCAATTGTATATTTATATATTGTATAACTTGTAGCTACTAACACGTACATTGTACGAGGTTCGAATCTTCACTTTAAATTATATGTACGGTTAACTTTTGAGATTTTTTTCCTTAACAATATTATATTTATTTTTAAAAAGAGTAGGACGTATATAATATAATAAAGAGTATATTCACATACTATTTTCAATTTTTTTTTTTTGTTCAATTTTAAGTTTTACTAAATAGTTCCTATATTTTTAATAAGAAAAATTTCAAAAATAGCACATTTAACAAAATATTTACAACATAGAGCAAATTCTATCACTGATAGTCATTGATATGCTATAGTGATAGAAGACTATCTTTGATAGAATCCAAAACTTTGCTATAATCGGTAAACATTTTAATTTATTTTACTATTTTAAAAAATGCCACGTTTTAATACACCTTTAATTTAACTAAATGAATGGAGAGAAAATAATATAGCATTTAAAACACAATAATGGATTGAGTTAGATTTGTTGATTGATTCAATATTAAGAAATAACTTTTTAATAGTAAGTCAACAATCTAATTACATTCTTTTCCTTCCAAAGAATTGGTTGAGAAATATACTCTAAAATCACCTAACATGTTTGAACATTGAACAATAATAATATATTCTTCAAATTTGTTCACAATCATTATTAATTAGAGGAAGGATTCAATTGGCACATTGAAAACATGGTTATAAATAATTGGGAATAAGTTAAAAATATTTTGGTAGGAAAGAAACTTCACATTTGATCAACATAGAACAATTTCATAATTAATTTCATATTTAGAAGATTTGGAATCTAATTCTTCTACTTTAACAGCATGAAATTATGTCCCCCACCATCTATTGTTGAACTAATTTGGCTATCAATTGTTAGGGGAGTTGTTCATGAATTTATTTTGTAAATTATATTAGTTTTTAATTTCTAGTTTTTAGTTTTCGAAAACTAAATATATAAACATCGATTTTGTTGGATTTAATGTCCTACTATTCTATTATTTAATAAAAATGTTATTGAGGTATTGTTCAATAAATTGTTATTGAATAAGTGATTTGCTCGTTATAAACTTCAATCCAATAAACTAAGGTTCCTTCGTTGTAGTATGGATACTTGAACTTTATTTAGTGACATAAAAGTGGATCAAGTTCGAGTTGATGGTCTAAATGGTCTATAGTATAGGGAATAGAGTTAGACACCTTATTGAAGGTCCTGAGTTTAGGAGGAAGACATGAATGAACCAATATCACATTTGAGTGAGAATGATCATGAGAACATGGAAGCAAGGTTAAGAAAGAATTAAAATAATTAGAAGTTATTACCTATATCAACAAGGGGTACCTTTCTTTCCAACGACTCGATCAAAAGAACTTCAAAGTTAAGTGTGCCTACCTTAGAGCAATTTTATATTGAATAACCTCTTTGGAATTTTCACACCTCGCCCCACAACCATGCAAGACACAATATGACTTTGAGCAATTCTAACGCGTTAAACGTCAAAAGCTTGACTTTTTAGGGCCTTATGCTTTGCATATACGCTTGATGACTTCACACCTAAACGTAAATTCATACTTTGGACGATAACGCGCTTAACACAACATGCATTTCACAAATTTTTACAAGATATAATAATAACACTAAAACTTAAACAAAAACGCCTAGTGGCTTCTCTTCACCTAGTAGCTCCTTAAACCTTCATTACTTTGGCCTTAACGTCTGATCACCTGGAGGGAAAAAATTTAAAACGTAAGTCAAGAAGACTTAGTGAGTAAGAAAACCTTTCAGGAATACATTTAATAAATATCATCACATCGCATAAACACACATGAGTCTTATATTGCTAAGAACCTAAATCATATTCTCTATGTCAAGACTCACCATCTCGTGTTTAGACTACTGTGATGTCCTTTTCATCAACAGAATCTGGAAATATCCTAATTCACTCCTTGTTGCTCAGGCTGCCTAACACAATACATGCATTTTATGCATTGGCCGACTTCATTTCACCATGCAGTCCTTTTCTACATGGTTGCCTTTACCTCTTATGTGCACATAACAATTAGCTCATTGATGGGAAGAAGACTAATAGTTTAAACATAGTTTCACACTCATTTGAAACACATAACATATACTTTAATAACAACATAAACTTTTCATTCAAAATCTCTTTTAAAACATTCAGGTATAAAATGTCATTTCAAATCAGCAAGAACTTAATTAAAAAAAAAAAAAAAAACCTTTTAATATGACAAACTCTTTTAAGAGAAACCACTCACTACAACTTGTCTTTCCCTTCTCCTAGAACGTCTAGCTTCACTTCTTCTTCTCCTCTTCTTGTCTAAAAGCAACTCAGCTCTTAGTTTCTTTACAAATTCTCAAAGCTTCTCAAAGCAAAAGACTCTTAATAATCTGTCTACTTCCTCTATTTATACTAATCCCAAAATGGATTAGTCATCATTAATCTCTTAATAACTCGTCACCTCTTATTCTTAGTGGTTCACGTGTAAGCTTGTTGTTTAACTTAACCATGCTTAGCTTAAATTTCTACACATGGACCATTAAGTATTCTCAGAAAATTTTTCAGAGGTTTCCTTACTCTTTATCCTCTAGTCTTCATTTTGTGATAACACTCAGTCTGTGTTCCTAGGTTTCCTCACCTTCTCTTTATCTTGCGAAGAACTCAAACGCTTAACAACACTTAAATACTAAAAGACCTATCGTGTCACCTTCTTTTCTCGTGAACTATCTTAACACCAACTTCTTATCACCTAGTTCTACTCAAAACGTCTTCTTCAAATACTTAATCAACTTTTAGTCCTTCTAATTTAGGTACGAGTCTCACACAAAGCATCCTGAAAAAACACGTGTTGGTTTGTGGAGACAACTTCCACTCCAATAAACCCTTAAGACAAGTAAGAATGATATTGCTAGGTCGCAAGGGATGCAGAGGAATGTCAAAGATTCGAATTTTGAATCCTAGGCCAAGATTACAAACAAAGGGCACTACCTTAAAACATTTAGATATTGAAATCGAGAGAAAAATGAGATTTAGATATTGAAAATTGGAATAGAGATTAGAATTAAGTCAATATTTTGCATCTACTTAGGCTACGTAATGCCCAAGTTTGTTGAGTTCAAAACGATGATCAAACTTAGTAATTTTGTTGAAAATTACGTCTGATTCAAATTTCTCTTCCCATGAAAACTTTTGAAATTGATCACTAAATTGGTTTCACAACCAAATTATAAGTCTAGAGAATAGTAGAGAGGACTTGAGTGTTTGTTACAACACTAAATTTGTGAATATTTTAGCTGCATAAGGTATGAATTCCAAACTCACATTTTCATTTAAAGTTAAGTTAAAGCATGTTTAATCTTTCAAATCTATGTAATTATGATGATATTACATCCAAATTTCATCTTTAAATTCCTAATTTCTATCCTAAAAAAGAAAAAAATCAGTGATTTTAAATATTTGTTTTGATTTTTAGAATTCCTTGGTTTAAAATTCAAATCTCCAAACTGAAGATAGATGAAACAATTCATTCCAACAAAATTGGAAGGAAAAAAGGTTCATTTTCAAAAAAGAAATGGTCATGAAAGAGATTCAAGTTATCAATTTTCATAAAAGTTTCATATTGAAGCCACATTAGAAGAATGGCCTTTGAGGTCAAATGGTTGAGTCTGACCTCTTTCTAACTCTTGTATTAAGAAAACTAAACAAAATCAAATGTAATTTTTTAACCTAAGTTCTCTCATATTTGATGACAGTTTTCTTTTTCTTTCTTTCTTCTTCTTTTTCTTTTCTAAATATAAAAATGATGAACTCAAAATCGAATATGGATTAAAGGGGTAGAAGCCTATTCCTGAGATCCTAATTGAACTAGTAAGATTTAGGGCTATGATCCCCAATATACCAAAACAATAATCACACAGGAATAGGCTTAACTTAATACATTTAATGACAACAACTACATTTAATGACAACGTTGAACTAGTAAAATTTAATGACAACGTCAATAGAAAATCATCTCATAATTGGAGTTCATACTTTTATGCCCCTTTTCTTAACTTAATACTCGTAAATAAATAAAGGAAACAGAAATTCATGCCCACGTTGGAGGCTTCAAATAAAGAAGAAGAAAATGCATATGAATTGTGTAGATAGGTTACTAATTTTCATGCCATAAAAGCAAGCAGGAAAGTCATTGTTGGAACTGAAGATTATTTAAACCCAAACAAAATAAAAGAAGGAACATTTAGACCCAAAAACTGTGGGTTAAAACTCTCATATATAGGTCTCCCTTACCCCTGGCCCTACCCACTACATTTCTAACCAAATACACAGAATTTACATTAATCAGTGAATCAGTGCAGCTAACATCTTTCCATGTCGTACCAAATCAGACACGTAACCTTTTTACATCATTTTCGGGAACGTTGGCATCACTCCCGTTACCCCTAACAGATGTTGATGGCCCCTGTACCTGTACCTGTACCTGGACAAACAATATCATACCCACCATTAACTTCTGTTTAACATCATACCCAGATTTTCCACCAATTTTTTTTACATCAGATATCTGTTTTTATTATTATTATTATTATTCTTTTAATAGAATCAACAACATTTATTGAGAAAAGTTGAAAGAATACAAGATCATCCACAGAAAACAAGTCCCCCCCCAAATAAAACCCATTAAACAAAGTGTTTCCAACCAGGTAAAATACTGCAGACCATCAAAACTGAAGTCCAAATAGAGACTTGAAACCCTCTAACAGTCCTCAAATCACAGCACACACTCCAACAAACCAAAGGAAACACCTGAAGGAATTCCGTTCCCCAATCACAGGAAATGCCCTTCCTCTCTTGTTATCAAATATCTGTTAAAAGTATTGGTATAACTAAATTTACCGTAACTTATTCACTGATCAATGATTTAACATGTTATCAATTTTCTCAATTCATACTGATTTCCACTAGGAGAGATTAATCTCTCCTATTCTTTTAGCCTATGCTTTTCAGTTCCAAGATGATTTAACATTATACTCGTGTATCATAAGCTCTATAGATATCAATAGTAGTTTTCCATCAAGCAATGATATCACTACAGCCATTTGCAGGTAGAGCAAACCAGTATGGGAAGACTGAACTGAGTCCAATTGGAGTTGAGGGATTTGAACCACAGACCTTGTACTTACTAATACACTCGTTTGCCAATTGACTTACGCTCAATGTAAAGGTTATCATGATAAAAAAGGGTAGAGAATAAAGCTCAAAGCCACCTTACTCAAAAATCCCATCTTGCTTGTTATAATGCATTTCAGAAACATAAATACAAGAACAAAAGAATGTAAGCATGGCAATTGTTGCCTTTCAGAATTTAAAAATATAATGATTCTTTGGCTGTCTTAAAGATCAAAAGACTAACTACTCAAATATTATGTCATAAAAATGGAAAGACTAAATAAAACAATGCTTACAGATTCATCAGGAACAATTGCATATCTTTCTGTTGGCGATACCCAAGTTTTTCCTGCACAAGAAATAGCATAATTGTACGATATAAATATTTGCAAATGCACCCATGAACGTGGAAACTATAAGTAAAACAAAGCAGTACCTGAAGACGGATCTATATTTGAGGATTCAATCTGTTGACCACTACAACCATCAACGCTCAAAGCTTCGAGGATCATTGGTGTGTTCCTTCAATTAAAGAATAGATTTCATCAGTCCCATTGTACAACTTTGAAGTAGAATTGCTGAAAAAACAAAGATAGACATCCAGCAAGGAAAGACTAAACTAGAGAAACCGTGCAGCTCTGAACTCATTATAATCCTTACCCTACGAAATAAAACAGTTCTGCTCAATCCAAAATTTTCAATACCCTATTGAAAAAACGAATCTTTCTACCATAAAAAATTACCCAGTATAGACTTAACCCATCATGACACATAACTTACACCAACTGATCTTTAAAAGCCAAAAATGCTATGAGAATAAATAAATAATAACCAAGCTTTTATAATAACCCAAGAAGTAGGTTGTACATTAACTCATTAATCTCTTGTAATTAGCTTCTTCTTTTGAAGATTCATAGAAATGACAAACACAATTTTTAGTACTGAGATGAAAAGAGACTAATGCTCAAATTACAAAGAGATAGAAAATAGGAAACGAGAGAATCAGCCTTGTGAAAATTCGTAGAGATTTTCTCACATGATGATTGATTGCATCAAGAGAAAAATAAGATACAGGAAACTATCAAACTAAAACAAACCACCGGCAAAAGTTGAGCTAATATTCATTTAAAAGAAAATTATATAAAATATATGTAAGAGAAGTCAAAACTGAAACAAGCAATCAAAACAAAAGTAGTATTGAGGGTTCTAAAGGGAAAGAAAATAAACAATACTGCAGTAGAAGTATTTTGCATAACACGTATATTAGTCCAAGCACATATTTTACCGATCAACTGACTCCCCATGTCCAAGCTGTCCATTTGTACCTCTACCCCAAGAAAACACATTTTGCTTATCAGTAACAGCTAGTGTGTGCCTCCATCCACATGAGATCTGAATTACTTTCTGACAAGAGAGCAAGAAAGATCAAAACATGTCTCCATCTTTATTCTTATAAAGATATTTTCACAGAACAAAAATATATGACAAGCTTAAAAAATTCTTAGCTAAGTAACAAGGATGTACCTGGTCCTGGGGAAACTTTATTTGTATCGGAGAGCAATGATCAATGTTATCACCAGCTCCAACCTGCCCAAACTGTACGTGAAGAGAGAATATTATGAGATCAATGCCCACTATATTATCAAACAAACTAAGTAAAGACAAGAAACAATGCACTTTAACTTTTTAAGTGATTGAAAATAAAGTTAAAAGGTCAACAAAAGTAGCAAAATAAGTAAAAAGCTCAGAACATAGCATCTGCAAGAATGCAACTCCACATCCATTATATTTATTTGTCAAAACATAGATTTCTTTAGAAACATCAAGCTTATTTTTCATTAATTTGTTAAACAAATTCTTTAAGACGCATTACATTATCCATTAATTTTTTTTAAGAAGGAAAAAATAATGTATCTGATATAATGAAATGTACTAAAGAAAGACACAAATAAGTCTCAATTGAACTATGAAGTTTAGAGAGTAATTACAGAAAATAAATTAATAAAAAGTTATAATCATGATGATAAAATCTTGGATACACATAAAAAAGACAGACAAAAACTATGATCTCCTACAGTTGGTCATAGTTTCAGAAAGAGTTGCTGAAGATTCTCAGTAATTTTTAGCCAAAACACAGCATAGAAAATAATTGACCCCCACCAAACTTCATCTTGAACCTTCAAGGAAAAGTTGTCTCTAGTTCAAAAAGAAACATAAACACTACTTACAACAACTACAAATTTAAAATGAATTACAAGGGGAATCCAATGGACAAACCTTGTTCCAGCCCCATCCATACAGTTTTCCATCAGTTGTAAGTGCCATTGTATGCCTCCAACCACCTGATATCTGAAAATTTTGAGACAACAATGCCTCGTTACAATCTTGGAAGGGGGAAAAAAAAGAATTACGGTAAAGGCATCTAAATGACATGAGAATTGTTTATTGTTAATGAGTTCATCAAATGTTATCCAGTTTTATGTGGTACCGTGATAATCACAGCAAAAGAATCCTCATAAAGCAATTCACTTCCAGCATTTTCATGTCAACAGCATTATTTCCAGTCAAAATTTAGTTCAGCATGCACTCATGCTCTCACAATCTACCTCCAAACTCTCCAGTCTAGTCCTCGCTGAACAAAAAGAGAAAACTATCGAATTGGTACTTTTCATAGAATCTCATACTAAAGTGTCAGATTAATTTAATTTAACATCTCAAAATTTTCCCACGGCACCTCCCCTGTATGGAACTTCTATAGACTCAATCAAGAAAACCATTCATGCACTTGCTATCAAGAAAAGAGTTCATAAACTTGCTGTTGATTTCTTACAGGAACAAAGAATTTAAATATATTTCTAGCACTGGCAACCTAAGAATAACTCAGTTAAGGCATATATGAAAAGAATTCTAGACTTTCTAGTACACTGTAGTCCATACTCCTTTCGTTCATATCATATATTATTTAGTTTCCAAGTCACACAGAATTCTTTAATGCTTCTTTTATGGCATTCAATCAAAGGTAGTAGTATGAAAAGTTGTCCATACTACCATAATTGATAATACTAAGTACCCTGAACCTTTGAGATTTGAATCTTTCGACCCCACAGGTTGTTAAACACAAATACGAGCAACAAAGATAAGATTTGAGCTCAGCCTTTCTGCTCTAGAGATTCTAAGAATCTGTCATCTTCTCAAGGGGGTGTTCAGTAACTTGGATAATTTGGGAGAGTTGGGTTGGATGGGTAAGAAAAACCAACTCACTGTTTGATTCACCAATAACTAAAGAGGCTTATTACCTCATTATTTTCATCAACTCACATTTGTCACTTTGTTATTCGTGTCAACTCCTGCAATAACTTCCCTATAATTATTACCAACTCAACTCAACTCTTTGTTTTTATCGCTAACCAAACGCCCCCTATGAGTCAAATTTTCATGAGTAAGATTCAGCATAGGAACACATCTAGTATGAACTGCAGAAAATCCACCTGAGAAATATTATCTCCACGCAATGCTTCTAGCCTGTGAGGCACAAGGCGATCCTCAAAATCTCCATGTCCTAGTTGTCCATATTTGCTCCATCCATAGGTGTATAATCCACCCAAGGAGGAAACTGATATCGTATGCCGCCATCCACAAGCAACCATCACCATCTTGTCACCCTGCCAATGTAAGATCGCAAGATAGCTCAGGAGTAGATAGAAGAATAAAGCAATAATCATGAATTATAAGTCCACACGGAAAGAACTTTAGGGCCATTTTCGACATTGAATCCGCTTTCTTTTTTAAGCTTCTAAAATTAAGGGGTTTTATGAATACAATACAATCAGGTTAGGCAGAGTGGTTTTCAGGAAACAGTAAATTCATTAACTAAAACCTCCCTTTACTATTATCTTTGATTTTCAATTCAATAATTAAGATCTTTTTGTGGGCTTGGTTATTTAACTCTTTCTCAATAAAAGTCATGCTTTTCATCAAAAAGAAAAAAGGAAAAAGAAAATCAAGGCCATGGAATCATGAGTGATACATTCTCAAAGGTACAGTATTCTGGTTCCTCATAAATATACTCTCTTTAAGCATTCTCTATTTCTCTCTAGCATCTTCTCGCTCCTCCCTAAGCAACCCCTCTCCAGAAACCTCCTCAAAAAAAATTGTATCCATATCTCATATCAAACAGTCTTAAATACCCATTTAGTCATTATCGTTTGACAAGAGGCCTTCTAAAAGAGATCTCATTTCATTTTCAGCTAAGGTTAAATTGTTGTATGATTATGCATGCACCATCCCAAATTAATTATAGATTATTAAATTCCCTCAAGTTCTCGTCCTTCTCAAGACTCAACAAGTTCTTTTATATCCTTTCTGGATTCAAAGGCCAAGTTGATTAAGGAAGTGCCAAAATTTTCTTCACCAAAAGCTTCCCAGTCTCAAAATATTCAATGACAACTCCTCTTTAAGTGTAAGTAGTGATGAGCATGATATCTAGGCCTTAAACCCAGTGCCTGAAGACATCAATTCTGTAGACATTTCTGGGGAAGATTTTGCAGCATTATTCCAAAGTTCAGCTAAGGATAAATCAGCCCAGAGGACGTGTTTGAAGCTTTGCCTGCTAGCCCCCTCTAAAATCCCTTACAAGTTTTCTTTTTTAATTGAGGAGTGTGGTTTGATTTATTAAGAAAACCTCTCTTCACACTTCTAAGGTTAGTTATTGTCGAGCCTCTTTATTGATGATAATAAAAGAGACTAATGCTCAAAGTACAAGAGAGATATACCAAGAGCAAAAAGGACTAAAAGGACAAATACAGCATGGACTTGCCAGATGATGTTTTAGTTCAAGAGTCAAAGGAGGAAGTGCCTAGTCTCTTTACCAAACCTTTATGAAGTCCTAAAGATTTTGGTTGGGCCTTCATTGATCCCAGGAAGTAGGTTATCTTAGTGTTGAAGAAATTTACATTTTTTCCATATCCATGAGTGTCTCGATCAAGTTATGCGCACCTCAACTAATCTCATAGAACAACCCACCTAACTCTACAACATTTGAGTGTCTAGGAAACTCAGAAAATTAATTCTTAAGTAGCTAACCACCATGGACTAAATCCATGACCTCTTTCTCATTTATTGAGACTTTGTATAGTGTTTGTACTCAAGATGTAATCGGGGGAGTCCTAGAGGATCATATTTTTCATATGTATTTTTTCCTTTTCTTACTTTTGTGTCCTTATATTTTAAACATTAGTCTCTTTCCATTTTTTCAATGAATCCAACATGAGTGTACGACTAGCATAGTGTTTGTACTATCAACCTCAAGGTCAAAGGTTCCATTCCCCATCACTTTTTCAGTGAAAAATTTCATGTCCATTCAAAAAAAAATTCTACTAGCAAATTGGACATCACATTGTCCGCTACCAGAGTTGGTTGAAGTTTTAACATTTTGTCAGGTCCCCTGTGGGATAAAAGGGTGTCAATGGCAATGCAGCAAAACCGTTGTTTGAAATTTAGAATTCCAAACAATGGTTTTGCATCTTGTTTTTCATCTTTCATGGACTATATCCCAAAACATTAATAAAAAAAATGAATCCAGTCATCAGATAAATATTATTGATAATTTACTAAATAAATCATTAATCCAAAGGCACAATCGCCTCCTCTATAAAAAGAGCACTTTTGAAATGTTTTTTAACAGATTATCTATCTTGCTTTGTCTTGATGCAAGTGCACATCTTTTTTCGTTCTTATGATCTCTTTACCCTTTTATCCAATTGAAGAAAACTTTTGTAATTCCTTCGGTCTGAGTCTATTATTCCCTTCTTTTGTAAGTTTCTTGTCTAAGAACTTTGATTCTTATCCGAAAAGCAAGTGTGTGTCTTCGTATATTAATTCAAAAGACTTGGTAAAAACCTTGCATCACCATTTATTATGACAAGAGATAATGTTAGAATTGAACATACATCAACAGAAGAAACTTTCTGGGGCACCAATCGATCGTTTCTGTCACCTAACCCTAAGTTTCCATACCGGCCCCAGCCCCATCCAAAGAGCTCCCCATCTTCCGTGACAGCAGCAGTATGTTCAGCACCTGCAGCTACCATTTTTATAGATATTCCCTGCAACCAAGTTACAATGCCTACTTTAGAATAAAAAGTTACAGAATAAAAATGTTCTATTTTTCTATTTTTCATAAACAATATTGACATTATAGAGGGATTGGATAAGATCACAAATTACAGAAAACTAGAATGCGTAAGGTTGTGGGTTATACCCATGACTGTAAACCAAGGCCTCAAAAGGGAACCCATGTACAGAAAAGGGCTCCAATCAAGCAAGACAAAGCCAATAGAATAGTAAAAACAAAAAAACAAAAAAAAAAACTTTGAAACCAAAGCCAGTAGGATCCCTCTCCAAACCTTTAAGCACTCTATTATTCCTTTCACTCCAAAGATTTCACAAAATAACATGCACCAACAAGCCACAAGAATTGGCCCTTCCCTCCGAAAGACAGATGGAGGAGAAACTACCCAGTCATGATACTAATGTCTTTATGATGGGCAAGCTCACATATCCAAAGAATGGGATCCAAATCTCCCCTCGGAAAGACAGAAGGAGAAACTCCCCGGTCATGATACTGATGTCTTTATGACGAGCAAGCTCACATATCCAAAGAATGGGATCCAAATCTTCCTCTGCCTTTCAACAAAGATACAACAAAATGGGCCAAAATAACAAAAGCATCATCCTCAAGAGTTGATTCAAAGTGCTTGCTCATCCCATTATTCTAAATCAAGTTTATGTATATTCCTTTTTTTATATAAGTTCTGTAAATTCCTCATAAACCATAAGCTCCATGTAGCCGGTTCATTACTCCACTGTTCAGAGATGGATGCTTCCATTTTATGTGTGTGAAAGAATGAGGGGAAGTCCTCCCTTGGCACCCTATTTCCCAAGCCAAACATCTGACCAAAAATTAGTAGCAACACATCTACACAATGTGCACAGTCTATAGACTCTCTTTAACTCTATCAATATATTTCCAAGCACCCTTTAGAGAGAGATGTTACCCATACCTCAAGGCAATCAATTTTCTCCGTAAGGTGGATCTTTCATCCAGAAATCTCCATATTCATTAAGCCAAAAGGGAATTTATTCTTCTGCTATGTTCCAATACCGTCCAATAAAAACTTTTAAGTTGCTAATTCTACTTTAAAATAATAATAATTCTCATATCATTAACAAAAATCCCACGGAAGCCAAACCAAAAGATTAGTAATAAAAAAAGCTATTAGCGTAAGAGTAATAACAATACAGAAAAGTTGCATCAAGTCACACCTTTAAATAATTTTCAAGAACTTGATCCTTCAAAAGATAAGAGTGTGTGATTTATTTCCAATGAAGGATATCATATCAAGATTTTGTCCAAATACTATTTCTCTTTTCTCATTATCAAATGATATATTTTATGAAAAAGAAACAAGAGTTTTTATTGATAAAATAAGGAGAGACTAATGCTCAAAGTACAATGAAAAAAAGAACAAATTCAGCCAATACATCGAAATACAACCAATTAAGAGCTCAAAAAGAAATCTGCAGCCCAATCATCAAAGACTGAAGCAAAGACCAAGACAGAAAGAATTAATTGAAAATAAATTGAAATACTCCATGCTTTGTAAATGTATATGTGCCAGCACGTTAGTTCAAAATCAGGCCACAGAGGAAAATGATCAAAGTTTATCTACCCAAGGTTGAGAGGCTTTCAATCATAAAGCAGAAAATTTATAAGCACAAGTTGCATCGCAGGAATATCCATTTGAAATAGCAGTAAAAACAGCATTACCTCGAATGCTTGGATTTTCTGCGGCACAAGAGAGTCTTCGGTGGTACCAAGACCAAGTTGACCATTTTGATTCCTTCCCCAACTTCAACCATATACAATAATAAACACAGAGTAAGGCGTATTTATAAATATTAAATATACATATACATATACACACAGAAATAAATTTAGGAAAACAGATAACTAGATAAATCATTCATGTAAATAGTAAATAAATCGAACAAAGATCACAGCATAACTTGACTTCAACAAAGCTCCGGAATATGCTCTAGTTCTCTCTTCTAGGATGAATAAATTGATCAAGTTAAATAAAAGTGTTAAATCATCATCAACCTAAGAACTTAAACAGATGAGTTATGACAAGTTTAATATTATATCAACAAATCACTTGTGGCTGAAAGTTTGTCAAAGGGCCAACAAGTGAAAATCAATTTTAATTGGGAAGCGTTAAATTGGTATTTTTTTTTTCTTTTCTTTAACTAAAGCGAAGCTTTTCACTCATAACATTTAAAGACATTAATGCCCAAAGTACGAAGAAACCAAACTAAAATACCAAAACAAGAGCACCGAAGAGAAAAGGGCTTAGCAAGAGAAATAAAATCAATCCAAATCAAATATGAAGGGGCTTAAACGCAACAAGCTGAGACAAAGCATGCAATCCAACAAGAGACTTATCTTGTATTAACCACTAAACTCCTTCAAACCAAAACTTTAACAAATGAACATAAATGTCGATTAAGCTTGAGAACATGCACATGAATTAGAGAATAGAGATGCCACAAGATTATGTAATCAACCAAAAGAATAGTGGAAGTTGGAGAATGAAAAACTCAAAAGTTACAACAGCCTCCAACAATCTTCAAAAAAGAAAATCCTTGAAATTGCTTCACCCCAAAGAACTACAACCAAAACCATGTGCAAGAGCATTCTAGAAGACCTTAACACATTTTACACAATTTAAAACCACAAGCTTCCATCCACAGTTGAAAAAAATTAGTATCTGTGAGGGAGACAAAAGAGAAGCACTAAACTTTGTATCTGGCACACATTGCTTTTCCTCAACCCCTTGTTATAAAATATCAGAAATTAAAATGATTAACAGAAAATGGTTCATCAGGAACTGGGTATAAATGATGACAATCAGATACTTCATTATACGACCAGCCAAGTCCTCATCAAAATTACAAGGCGAGAGAGATCGTTGGAGGAAGAATGACAAGTAACACCTCCTAACCCCACTTGTTTTTTTCCTTTTTTCATCCTATTTGTCAAATGGCTGAAAATGGTTCATCAGGAACTGAATACAAATGTCTTAGGCCCTCAGTATGCTCATCGTTGTTTCTCTATAAGCCTACTGATCTATAATCTTTTCATCCTATTTGTCAAATGGCTGAATTTTGATTTACAATACACCTCTAATTCTCAGTAATCCTGATTACATTTTGTTAGCAATATATAATTAAATTTGTCTTCAACCACCAGGTTAAGCTTTTGGATGAATTGGTGGTTTAATACATTTTAGCTCTCCAAACAACTCCCAATAATCAAGAAAAGGTAATGAAGCTAAAATTAAAAGCCCTTGCACAAAGGATCTCTAAAGGAATAGAAATACAAAGCACCTTATCAAAATTAAAATAATATAGAAGGAACTATTAAAGGTCTACCATGATAACCAAGCCATTGTTGAAATTTATGTCCTAAAACTCGTAGTTTATAATTCAAAGTCATATTCTATTCAATAAAGTTGTTATTGATGAATTATTAGTGAAATTGAATACTATAACTTATCCAAATAACTGAGGTTATCTTGAGTAAACTTGAACTTTATGTAAAGACATAAACGCGAATCAAGTTTAAGTATATAGCCAAAACGATCTATAGTATATAAATAAGGTTAGGCACATTATTCTGGGTAACTATGTATGCAACTCGCTTTATAATTAGTACAAACAAGGTGATCCTGAATCATTCATATAGAGATATGAAAGTAGAGGCATCATATGTAAAGAGTTTACATAAGACTAAATCATGAAATAATCACTTCTATGTTATAACATCATTTATAGTATAAAACTGATTATTTCGTTTATTAATGACCTAAGTAACTTCATCTTAATTTTGAGCTAACTATGAACTCTCGTTCACATGGAATTATCATTAGATCTACGTAGGTGAGTGCAATTCATCAGTGTTGGCCAAATAAGTTTCCCATTTCAAGGGTAAGATCAAATGGATAGCTGAGAACATAGGGTAAAAGATAAAATTCACACATGCTCATTATAAGGTTATTAGATAGGTTATTCCCTTAAGGACTGAATCCAAGCCTTGAACAAAGGGTTCCACCCTCTCATTAACCTGAGAAGGATTCGGTTAATAGGTTGGACCTTAAACCAATTTTTCAATAGTGGATTAGTAAGACTTAAGGAACAAGATGTATTCTCAGGAGTAAAATGGTATTTTTGACCCAGTCGAGATTACGAACAACCTATGAATGATTAACTTACTAATTATGGTTATATCATAGTAACACAAATATATCTATAGTGAGGAGAGTGCAACTACGAGACTTTAATGGAATAACCCGTTAGTTAACGAATGTTGATTAACTTGGCCCAAAAGAGTTTAGTCAGTTAATCTCGAATCGTTGGAGCCTATGATCTATAGGTCCATTAGGTTCCTCTGCTAGTTCATATGAAATTAACTTAAAACAGTATATTGGATTAGTTCGAATTAGGTAAAGTGAGAAAAACAGTTATATATGTGATATAACTGTAGGTTATCAATTTAGAGATAGAACTTTATGTTTAAATGTGATTTAAATATAAAAAATATGGATTTGAATTCATACTTGGAAGCTCAAAAATGATGGAAATGGTCAAAGTTGTAAAAAGTCAAAGGGTCAATATTTGAATTCAAAAAGCCAAACTTTGACTGGCAATATATTCAAATGTGATTTGAATTTCGAGAAAACGAATGCAGATTCATGCTCGGAAGGTCGAAATTAATCCAGACGAACAAAATGGTAAAGAGTTAAAAAGTTGATTTTTACTTGAAAAAGTTAAAGATTGACTTTGACTAAAATGATGAAAAGACCAATTTCCCTTTGACTAAAATTAGTGAAAAAATCCAACATTTTGAGACCATTTTGTTGGATAATCCCGCTAACTCTAGTGGGCTATATGGTTGCATAAGATATTGACATCAAACTCACTAAAGTCCACTAAGTGTTAGTGGTATGTGAGGTGTTAGATTTTGGTGAACTAATTACATGCATTTATCCATGCAGTTAGGTTATTTAAGGAGAGTTTTTTCAAATGTTGTAAAAAAGTTTGCCTTTAATTGTTTTCTTTCTTAGTTGATCACCAAAAGAAATTAATTCCGAAACCTTTTGACATTCCTCCAAATTTCCATCTCTCCCTCCTCTATCTCAAATCCTTCACTCATTGGATTCCACAACCTAGTTCTAAGTCTGAAGAATAGTGGGTCAACACTAGTGGTGGTCCGAGTTCGTGCTTGCGTGGAGAAACGAGCAATTACAGAGCGTTTTGCATGTTAATTTAATGCAAATAGAGTAAAATTTGATCTGTATTCCACTGCACACGTCTAATATTTGCATCAGCCATAAGTATTGTCAAATACCTCATACAATATGACCATTTTAAGCAAGTGAAAATTGATCGTCACTAAATCAAAGAGTGAATAACCAAGATCCAAATTGTCGATATCCTTATAAAACCCTATAAAGGAGAACTCATTTAAGGAAATACGAGTCGAGCTGAATGTTATTAACACATACTATCCAGCTTAAGAGAGTTTGATTATTATGGAAATATTCTAATTTTCCTCTCTTTTATTTTGTTCCCATTTTTCTTTCTTTTGTTCTATAATCCATTGGACTTTTTCCATTACTTGTATTTCCTTATTTGTACAAAACTCTTTCCTTTAAATCCTAGGGTTTTAACATAGTAAACCAGATAAAAACAAAAGGAAGATTATTCTCCTGTAAAGCAACAGATAAAATACTGTTTATAAGAATTGGGAAATCTACCAACCTCTGCACCTCGCCTTCCATAGTTACCGCCAAGCAGTGGCTATCTCCACAAGCAATTTGCCTTATCTTAAGACCATGCAATGCTTTAATTGGCTTCGGTGTAAACAAATCACTAGAATTACCATGACCTAACCTCCCAAAGTCACCCCTGGAAATCAAGTTGAAGAAAGTAGTTAAGAATAAAATACATCCTCGCATCAATATTATTAAAATTTGCAACTTCACCAACTTCAATAAGAACCCAACCCTCCCTCCCTCTAAAACTGTACATTAGACAATAAAAAATATCCTTATTCACAGTCTTGGTAAGAACCAAGTAAGTCATCCTACAGCTAAGTCGGTGGCAATAAATGTTGCAATGAAAAAAATTCAGAACATTAGTAGGGAACATAATAGCTACTACTTCCCGATATGGCACTTTTGCATTCAGCAACCCTGTTTTGTATATATAATATATATAAACAAGAGCTTTAGTGACCAATCTCCTAGAAGATATACAAATACACACATACATATTACACACACGCGCGACAACGTGTGTGTGTAGAATAAAGGAGAGAAAGAGAAACTTTTTTGCAATATCAAGTCTAACTAACTAGATAACACCGTCGAGGCATTCACAAGGGGTCATCTAACATAAATATTTTATTAAGTATATAGAATGGTTTAAAATGAATGTCAGAACGTAATCGCTTACCATCCCCAACTATAAACTTCTGTTCGTGCTACAGAATAAGCTGTTGTATGATCAGCTCCACAAGTAACAGATACTATTTCATGGCCATCCAATGCACTCAATTGTGTTGGTGACAATCGATCTTCAGCATCTCCATGACCTAATTGACCATCTTCTCCACGTCCCCAAGAACAAACAATATTTCCAGCTGCAAACCATCCAAAATATGGCTAAATGAAGCTGACAACCATGTCAAATGGTAAAATTGTGACACGTAGAATCAACTTGTAAAGAAGGGAAAAAAATCAAGAAAAAGAAACACAAATTCATATTTGATATTGCTGTGCACATGCTACAACGTACTGGAATTATTTACAAGTTTCCTTTAGGAGAAATCTCCTAAGACCAGTTGATATTCTATCTCTTATTTCTTTTCTCCTTTTGGGTCATCCCTGTTTTTTTCTTTTTCTTTGGAATTTATGGTTGAAACAGAATGATTGCATCTTCATGTATTTTTTTAAGAAAAATATTTGGATGCAGTCTTGGTTACACCAATCTCCATGTAGCCCATTAATTAGAACCTGCCATGTTGAAAAATTTTGGACTTTTTTTAAAAAATAATTAATTATTTTATTATCTTGTGATAAATGATGGGCTACATGGAGAACAAGGTAATATAGAGAACAAGGTAGTTTTTATGGTAATAGAGATGATCAAGGAATTCCTTCTTCGACCCTTTATGGGAGAAGAAAATTTTTATGGTAAGCGGGAGTGTGCACTATTCTGTGGGGGCTATGGAGTGAGGAATAGTACAATGTTTAGAAGGAATGAACTTAATCCTTTTGATGCTCTCTCACTAGATTCTGTTTCTTTGCGGGCCTTCAGTTACGAAGCTTTTTTGTAATTGTTAGCTTAACTTTCTCTTGCTGATTAGGAGCTTGTTCGCCTCCACGTTTTTTGAGCTTACTTTTCCGTATGCCCTTATTTTGTTTCTTTTTTCCCCCAATGAAAGCTAGGGTGTTTGTGAATAAAAAAAGATAAAAAGAAAGAGAGAGAGGAACAAGGTATGTCCCAACAGCCAAGAGATGACCATAAGCTCTCCCATTGGCTGGCATGTCACCAATGTAACATGCTTGCAAATGGAAAGGACAAAGAGTATAGGACATGATAAAGGGATCAGATATCCAAGGGAAGCGAGAAAAGTTAATGAAAGAGAAATGGAGAGACAAGAGGCACAGGGCCATTGGTTTATTCTAGAAATCCATTGAAATAATTAAAGTAAAATATGTTTGTTGATTTAAATAGTCACATACTTCGAGAATAAGCTCTCATAATTGATCAAAAGTTGTTCGTAAGCAAAAATCAGAAGGAGACCTGAGATTTAATGACAATATATTCTGTTTTTTTTTTATATTGGGGACATAGCAACACACTGCACAAGTTTAAAAATTCTATTGTGCCTCCCTTGTCACTTTTTCTTATAGCAAATCGAGCTGTCATTGAGAAAAAGAAATAAAAGAATAAACAGCACACACAAAAAGACAATCCAACAAAAAGCTCAACTCCTTTACAATCAAGCCACAGGCCCACGGAATCAAGAAAAACCAGCATACCAAAAGATCCAAACCCTTATCACAAAATGGCCGACGAAAGAGAACCTCCTCCCCATCATACAACAAACCTCACTGTTCTAAATCAACTAGCACCCACTACTTAAAATCTGTTTTTTTTTTTTTCGAACCCCAATGGATAAACTCATCAAAACCTTGTTTACCAGCATCCATTAAAACATTGATCTACCAGACAACAAGAACAAAAGATTACGCAGAGAAAGCAAAGTAGCTTACAAAGAAGAGCAACCGAATGACTAGCACCCGCGGAGATGAAAAGCACACGACGAACTGGAGAAGTCGCTTCCATCAGAACCTCAGAGATGTTTTTTAAATTCCCAGGAACGAAATCTAGTAGAGAAGATCCCAGAATCGTTGTGGCATGAAGAAAAAAAGAGAAAGAGCAAAAGGGTAATCACTTATGGATAAACAGTGAGAACCCCATCACGAATTTGTCCCTAGAATCAAGAAATTCGCAGGAAAGAAGCAAAAGAAATCCAAAAGAGCAAAAGGGTAAATTAGTTTAGGATAAACAGTGAAAAACCAATCACGAATTTGTCTGAAAAATCAAGAAATTGGAAGGAAAGTATTTATAATGATGGAGACAGGGGAGATGATTTGAAGGGGAAGGTGTAAGAAACCTACCACCAGGGAGTGCGGAGTGAGGAACATTTAAACTGTACCTCACATTGGCAGTGGCAGGGATTGAGAAATAATTGAAGGAAATGAAGTGAGAATTGAAGCAAGAGACGAGACAAGAGCATATGGGCGTTGGGCTACCATGAAGAAAAGTGAAATTGAATGCAGTGGGGTCACATTTGGTTTCACTCTTCATTTCACACACTCAGTATTTTAGACGTTTCCGACAAATTCTTACTTTTCTTCTTCTCTTTCTTCTTCTCTTTCTTCAACCAGAACCTTCCTTTCTCCATTATTATTCTCACACTTCTGCATAAAACAAAACACTATTTTGGCTTAAGCAGTTGTTGTCAAAAGTGATTTTAGAAAAATTACCTAAATTTTGGCATTATATATCATACAATTAATTATAATAATATTTTTTAAATACACAATTCTATTATATATAAATGTTGGTGAGGTTGAGAAATTTGAATTTCTATAGTGTGGCCTCTGGCCTCTCGGCACATCTATGTCTTCCAATCCTTCTCATTCAAATTCTTACACATCATACATCCCCTTGTTCTTCCTATTCCTTCTTCCCTTCTCCCAAGAACACACTCCAATCCAACACTCCTACACTCTCCCTTTTTCCTTTTTCCTTTTCATCTATATCTTATCAATCTTATCTTTCGATTTAAGAAAATAATTATTTTACTTTTTCACGTTGAAAGTTATCGCTAATAGCTACAATAATAATTATCGGTTGTCATCACTGATAGCTACTATATATCAGTTATAACTTGTCATTATTACGAACATTTTTTATGATTTAAATCTGGAAAAAAAATTGGGATATATCCAAATTTAAAGACGAGATGCGGTCCTTATATAGGCTACTTTCGACGAAAAACTTCTTTTATTCTTAACGTCGATTGCAGCTTTTGTCAAATCACATCAACTCCAAATATCATTATTGAGGCATGGAGACTTATATAAGTTGTATTTTCTCATATTTATGAATTTGCTATAGAAGCTACGCATGTTGACATATTATCGTGTGCTTTGGTTCCATTGTGCTTCCTAAAAAGTCATAATAACTTGTATTTCTATAAGTTATCGCCCAATCAACCCAAAAATATGGGTTGGGTTGAGAATGTCTCTCAATTCAACCCAACTCAACTCATCTACACCTCTAACATTAGAGTTGAAATGTGTTAAAGATTCACCAACCTCAAATTTGAGCAAGATAAATTGGAAAAGTTAGGTTGGTGGCCAGTGATAAACTTAAGTAAGTTATTAAATTGTTTTCCCTTTTATGTTTACGGTTTTTTTTTAATTGGGGAAATTGGCGATCAACCAAGGATTTTCTTTTAGCCAATCTCTAGTAAGAATATTCTAGTACCAGACATTCGAATGAAATTTAAGAGTATGCATGCATTGAATGAATATGCATTAACAATAGGTAAAATGCATATATGAGTTGTAAGAGATTCTACTAACCTTCAAACTAAATTTGAGAACCATGTATTTACTGTTTATGCATTGATGGTACCTAAAATTCACAGTTGATTAGTTGTTGTAGTTGTTGGCTAATGTTATATGATGATTATGCATGTTTTATGGATTACATGATTATAAACTGTTACGATTGATGTTTCATGTCATGTATATGATGATTGTTACATGCTCTGAACGATGGTGTCTGTTAACTTTGGATGTTAGATTGTGTACCCCACATGTACAGTGTTCCTTCAGGATCATCATATTAGGGGTGTCCTATGAGATCACTCGCTTGATTAGGAGTGTTCCTATGAGCACACGATATTATTGGTTTAAGGTACTTCCTAATGGAAAGTTAACAAATCACCTAGCAGAACTAGTAGTTGGTTCATTACTAGATATATTTTTATACTTACCCTTTTTTTATGTGTAATATTTCAAGCAAAGATTGAGGAAATGGAAAGTTGACGAGCAACAAGAAAGACCCGTGACATGCTATATGGGAATTGTTTGGTTTATACTTCTGCTATTGTTTTTAGAAAGTTAAGATAATCACATTAGTAATGGTCTCTAGCTTGGTTATGAAAAATTTGAGTCATTGCACTCTCATTGGGTCTTTTTTAGTAATCAGGATTATCCAAATCATTCATGTGGAGACATGTGAGTGTATACCATACAAAGAGTTTGTGTTGATGGAATTTAAACATATGCAACAAAATTTAGAATCGAGATTTTACTCTAATTACTAAGATTGACATGCACAACTCTAAACCCTATTTAATTAGAAATTAGAGTTCGTCGAATACGTACCTTTGTAGCTATTGTAAATGCATAGGACTCCACCAAATCACAAATCGGACAAGCACTAGAGAGTTGACCTACTATTCTCCAGATTTAGAATCGAGAGTGTGAGACCCGATGGATGAAGAAATCGAGAGACAGAAAGAGATCGAGAAAAATCATGCAAAATTGCATGTCTCGAATTCATTATGGCCCAACATCTCACTATTTACTTTCTCTGGTGGGTTTTTTACCTTCATCAAATTGTAACACCTAGCTCACTAAAATTAGTGAGACTACCTAACAAAACGTTGGGTTTAAAGAAAAACGAGGCATGCGCAACGAAAAAACAGATATATTTTACTCTAATTGCATCTAAACTATTTAAAAATTAACATATACTTAAACTACCATAATTAAATGAAATTAGAATTATCGAATACATACCTTTGAAACCTCTCGATCCTCATAATCTTCTCACAAACTTGAAGCCGAGACCACCACTAGAGTGACCCATTATTCTCAGGATTTAGAACCGAGTAGTGGGACCCGATATGTGAAGGAAATTGCCTTAGTTTAACATTTGTACTTGATCTCAATTCTAAGTGAGTTAAGGACTTCCGTCCGTGATAGCTTGTCCTTCCATTTGTATGGGTGAGAGTGGTTTGTGTTGTCAAACTCAATAAGCCTACTATATCATGAGGACAAGACCACGTAGGGAAGTTACTCCCTTAGAGGAGTTTCTTTTTGCTATAAGGTAAAGTAGAGGAACTAGTCTCTTAAGTACTATCACCCAATCTTGAACAATGGGGCACACTTTCCTGCCATCAACTCAAGAGAAATTTTGTTTATATTAAGAACCAAAAACAAATTGTTCATTAGAGAATCCGTAGACGGTAAGGAGCAAGATAATATATAAGCACAAAACCCATCCCCAACCATGGGGCCTATTATTGACTAATTTAATAGTCACCCTTTTCAAAATCTTCTGGTTGAGGAATGTTATGTAGATGCATATATTAAAATAATTCAAATGTTCAAAGAAGTTGGTGAGGTTGATTTTGTAGATAAGTAGGAGAATTAATTGAATTTGGGAGAAAAAAAATCAATAAAATTAGTATCTTCATGTCTTGTAAAAGTAGCATGTTAAAATTAATTAGTTCAACTAATCATTTACCTGTCCAATTAATAAGAAATTGTATGAACTATTGCGTCAACAAATTAAACTCATGAGTCTCTATTGAAATTGCTACCATTCATACCGAGATTTGGATGCCTTGCGCTTTTTGCATTCTTTGTAAAATTTCGGGGTATATGCATCTCAAGAATGTTTCGAGATGTTACCCAAAATGTAACTAAAAACCCTAATCTCATGACACTCGGGTATAAATGCTCCGAGTTCTTAAATAAATTGTTATGATCTTAACTAAGTTTACCTTGAAATTGCCTCAACAATTTTGACAGATTCTTTAGAAATGTATGTGTGTGTTTTTATGTTTTCTATTCTAATTGATTTTTCCACGTGCTTTTATTTATTTTTATTTGTCGGATGACTTTGGTTATTAAAATTCACACGTTATATTTTTTCTTATACTAATTAGACTTGTTGTTCCAATTTCTGTCAAATTGTCTCGAGCATCAAGAAGAAGTTAACACCTAGATAGTTGTATATGTTTAAGCAAACAATATTTGGTCATTTTTTTGATGTTAAGCTAGTGTTTAACGGGTATTTGTGACATTATATTCTATTACAGAAGGTGGAAGATGACGAGGATAGTATTAGTTTTAACCCTATTAAATTTTCGTAATGGATACAACAATAAATTATTAGTGTTGTTTCCTAATTTAGTTAGGTTAGGTTTTCTAAATTTAATTTGGAATTGAACCATAATTTACATCGATAACTTTAAATTATTTTACGATTCTTGTTCTTTTCCTTTTGCCATAAACATTAATTTTTTTTTATTCAATTACTCTATGAGTAATGTGCATTGGTGACTTCAATTGTTTTGTTATTATTATTATTATTATTTTGAGTAAGCTTCAACTTCTCTCAATTATTATTATTATCATTTTAATTTGTTTAATATATTTGTTAATATATATATATGTTTTGAAAAAATAAAAATTGAAAAAAAAAAATATGCATAATTTTGATCTAGAAATAATCAAATTAAATTCGAAAATATGAATTTAATAAGAAGAATTAAAAATTAAACATTTATATATTCAACTTCTCTCCATTATTATTATTATTATTTAATTTGTTTAATATATTTTGTTAATGCATGTGCTTTTTAAAAAAACTGAAAACTAAAAATAAACATATATATAATTTTGATAAATTTAATAAGAAAAATTGAATACTGAATATTGAAATATTTAATATATATATATATATATATATATATATATATATATATATATATATATATAATTAATTAATTAAAATAGAAAAGATATTAATTTTAATAGGTAAATATATTTTTATAATTGAAATATTTAATATATATAAAGAAAAGATATTAATTTTAATCCAATTAAATATTTAATATATATAATATTTATTTATATATTTAATAATATATAAATAATATAAAAAAACTATGAGACCCACGAGTAAATATATATATATATATATAAATAATTAAAAGAGAAAAGTGTGAAAATGACAAAATAATTGATAACAAATTGGAAAATAACAAATTTAAAAAAAAATTGATTTATAGCAAAACCGTCTAATGTATTCATTTTTTTTTATTTTTTTAGCCAATTTTACTCCTGAAGAAAAAAATTATTTTATCGCAGATACGGTGTATTTATATAGATAAAAGTGATATAATATAGTTCAGGTGTATTTATATAAATAAAAGTGATATAATATAATTCAAAATCACAGATACAATGTATTTGAAAACAATCAATTTTAAAAAAATATTAAATAAATATTTATTTCAAGTTGAATCTAATTGAATCAATCAATTCATATCAGATTTTTGAATTTGTAGGCTTCAAATCAACTAATTAATAATTTATTTATATAATTCATAATATATATACTAGTAGCTATTTAATTCTTTTTTTTATCAATAAAATGATTGATAATATAACTTTTTCCTCATACGTTTCATATGATTTGGTTAATATTTAGTAGCATTATATTATATTATACATAATACATATTTTTCATATTTATAATTCAATGTTTATAAATATTTATTTATTATTTGAATTTGAATGTTTAATCGAAAAATATCCAAAATTTGAATTTAGAATGGTATTTTCTCCTAAAATTGTGCATTTGATATAACAACTTCATATTAAATTTGTTATTTCTCCTATAATTGTGCATTTAACGTAATAATAATTGAAATTAAAACTTCCATAAAATGGTTAAACGATCATTCCATAAAAAAAAATTATTTCTCCTTATAATTACGATGCATTTAACGTCCATATGATTATTTAAGAAATTTTTTATCATCCATAAACATCGTTATGCAGGAAATGCATCGTATTTAAATAGTGAACTCAAATCTCAAGATCCACATCATGGAACAGATGTATAAGATTTATTGAAATTTAAAACAGTTAAATACAATCTTCATTCTAGAATAAGTGGGAATATGCAACTAACTACAATATAAATCTAATTATACAAATACAATGTATTTTAATTGATTTACAAGAATACCGGGCACACTGTGACGCTCCAAAATTTAGGTGTTTTTCTTAACATAATTATCATAGTAATAAGGGTAAAGATTCACATTAAGTTAAAAAAAATGAGACAAAATATCACGTATTCATGGATACAGAATTTGGAAACAATATTCAACCTTGCTAAATCTTAACTAAATGTGCTATTTTCATGCTGGGAAGATTGCACCAACATCTTCTAAAAAATATGGCTATAATTTTCATGCTGGGAAGATTTTTGAAATCAATTAATTAACAATTCATTTGTATAATTTATAATTGATATTTTTAATAACAATTTGGATTCAAATTTTAGATCCTAATCTAAAATAATGACAAAGATAAATTCAACCGTTTCACAATCTTTATATTTCAAACTATTTATGAAAATTTCATTAAATAATACATAATATCAAATATTTATTAATACATTGTTTTGTGATAGAATTTCTTATTATATAATTTAATATGATTATATGGAGTAATGATATAGTAAAAAAAGCTAAATTGAATAACGTGAGACTTGATTTTAGGATGAAATCTAGGGTTAATATCTAATATTTTTTTTACTCGATTTCGGTGGATTTACAAGTTCCTCCAATAATAAAATTAGAAGGAAGCAAAAATGAAAGAAGATGGATTTTCGATGAAGAGAAATTAGAAGAATGAGAATAATTAAGCTAGTGCTGTGTATTAGTAGCGGTAGCGAAGAAAGTGGGCATGTGATTTCTAGCGATGACGACGACGGTGGCGATTGTTGCGGAAGGCGTATCGATATTCATGATTTTTGGATGTTCTTCGTAGAGAAAAGAGGAAGAGGAAGAGGAAGTAGGGTGTTTCCAGAAGGGAACAAGCAAATAAAATCAATGAGGTGAGGATGAGAAATAGAGTTAAGCCAAAGAGATAAGGTATCAGAGTATGACCATCAAGTCATCCCTAACTCAATTCTTGTAGCTTCTCTGTTTTGTTCTCCACTTGAGCTCATCCATTTTGCACGCTCAGATCTGAGCCGCTTTGCCTCCGTCCAAGCTAGACTTGAGCCGTCGAGCCATACTTAGTTCTTCTTTGCACGCCATCTTTTGACTTGATTTGTGCATTGTCGTTTCTTTGCACGCCATCTTTTGACTTGATTTGTGCATTGTCGTTTTTGGTGTTGCACAAATGTGATTCGGGAGAAAATTGGTAAAAAGATGAACATATGAATTTTCGAACTTTCCTTAATTTTTGGCAGCGTAATGACAAATTTTCTAATCTTTATGTTTTTTGGAAAAAAATATTTATGTAGCATATGTTATTGTAATTATAGTGGATTTAAGATTTAAGTAAACAATTGTATTTTTTAGATTGGGTAGGGGCATTTAAGAGATTAGTTAACTAATAATTTGCTATTCTCGATGATCACCCTGATTAAAAAGAAAGGACGGACCCAAAACTACCCTAATTTTGTCAAAGAGAGTAACCAAACACTTGGGAACTAGTTTTTGGGCTTCTCTTTATTTTTAAATTTCGTTTTAAAAAATTATTAACATATGATACAAATTACATTTTCCAAGGTAAGAAGTTTTAAATTTTGTATTCAAATTTAAAAATTTGAAAATTTTAAATACAAAGCCTAACATGTTTTCAAATGCAATAAAACATGTTCTCTTTCATATTTCATTAATATTTAACTTGGATTATGGAAAAGTAAACCGACTTTAATTAAAATACCACAAAAAACTTTGAGTATAGATCATCATCAAATGTTGAAATTTTAATGTCCATAGTAAACCAACCCTCTAATAAATGTAGATACATATCAATAGTCATTATATATAGAGAATGGTTCATTGAGAAGTGAATACATTAGTAAAGGTGGTTTGAATTGTTGCAATGGAATCAACAGCAGACTTTGTAAGCCAACTGATCCCCACTTTAACCCTATGCTCATCCGTTGGTAGTCTTATCAAGTATGCTATTTTTCTTGCTGCCAAAAAAATAAAAATTCATCATATTAACTTTATAAGTTGTTAAGTATGATATTAGTCTATATTTGGAGGTTGTTCTAAATCTGCACTATTATTCCTTAACTATTGCTTATCATATTCCATTTTTTAAACCCAATGGTTGAATTCTTAATCAAATTTCAAAAACAAAAACAAATTTTTTAAAGCTATTATTTTTGTTGTCAAAATTTGACTTGGTAGAGAGTAGATAACAAAGGAAGAAAGTTGGAGATGGTTGTTTAATTTTCAAGAACAAAATCAAAATGATTGTCAAATGAGCCTAAAAATTTCAAAGTCACTGTTACCTTAAAAGTGTATTCTAGCCTTAAAATAAGGTAAGACTACCTTAAAGCACTTTAGGACACTAAGAAAACACATCACTTCAAGTATAGAAAACTCTCCAGAGTATACAACTGAATATCAAAGTGACAAGTCATTTAAATACGATATTTCTGAGGATTTATAATAAAAAGTTTGGGCTAAAGATTTCTTCAAAGTAGTTTTTAATGTAACATTATGATCTAAAAGGTCTATGGAATTGTGTATACAAGTTGTTAGAATATTAGTTTTAGGGGTTGTTTCAAGTGTAGTATTATTCCACTAATCATAATGAACCTGCTTGAATCCTATAAGTAAAGGCTTATTGGCTCATTAATCAATTATCAAACTTAGATCTTTAAAGAGATGATATATACCTGCATGACCGATCGGACCTTCCAAGGTTAAACCTTCAATGAAACTTGGAGAAACTGATGCGTCATTTCTTCCCAAAGTCATCATCTCTCCTAAATTCTGATATCTACAAAAACAAATAAACAAATTACAGCAAAGTAAATACTACTCAACTTGCACATTTATCGACTTAACTTTATCTTCTTATTTTTTTATATTTTTCACATTTACGCAAGAACTCAATCTTCCCATCTATGTCTACTTTTTACATTTACCAAAAATTTCACTTTACTTTCCTAATTTACTTTTTACAATTCTCAAGGAATTCGACTTTACAATTCTACCTCAAACACAAGCTTACTAACTACAACATATTAACTCCATTTAGTGGGCCAAATGCCCCCAACTGTTTTTTTTGTCCCTGTTTAAAATATTTCAAACTACTTTAGATTCGCAAAACCTTTAAATTGTGATTTTAGAAAATAAAAGTACTTAATTTACTGCTGTTAAAAGTTTAACCAAATAAATTTTAAAAGAACACTTTTAAGACTGATTTGGAACGACTTTCAAGTCATTTTACAAACGCTTGAAAAGTAATTCCAAACAAGTACTTAGTCCCTATAAATACTGTCAAAGGCGTGTATTGGAAAAGAAAATATGTTCATGAAAGTTGAGAAAAGCTAATTTGGTACCAAGAGATCGAAATTTCGAACCTAAAGGGCAAAAGAGAACGGTTGTTGATAGCAGCCCAGAGATTCCAACCAACGAAGTCTGCTTGCTGGAAAGCAACCTGCTTGGAGAACAAGAAGAATATCTTTAACTTTGAAGAAAATGTATTAAAAAAAATGAAAACATAAAATAAAAGACAAACGTAAAGTAGGGAAAATTGAAGAAAGGCTATGGAAGCTGTTTGGATATTGGATAAACATGTGTTGTTTTATTGGTTCAAACTAGCTTCTCTCCACGAACACTTTTTTTTCTTTAAAAGGAAATAGAACTTACTGTGAGAAACAATTAAGAGAAAACAACAAAAAGCAAATACTTAAAACCTAACAAATCAATTACAGACAAGAAACTCAAAACTAGAGAACACATTCGAACCGTTTGGGACGAGGATTATGCAAGACTATAATAATCACCACTAGTTATAGTAAATTCTATTTAAAAATTCTCAATTAGCTACAGTAAAAACTATTTCAAGACACCCCATCTACTACTATTTGCTACAGTTTTACTATTTGACATTCATCATTTTACTACAGTATTTATTATTTCTTTCTTAACCTAAAATAATCTACCCAACAAACATATACTAATATAACCCAAACTAAAATAATATACAATTCAAATACAAACTTTTTAACTAAACTATAATAACTCACTCTTTACCCGAAACGTCACCTAACCTTTAAAGCCAGCCAACTTAAGACAATCCAGGAAAGGAAGGAAGTACTATAAGACCAAAAGTGAGAGGATCAAACAACAAAGCGAACCAACTTCTAAATTATGGCTGCCAAGCTTGTAAATAGTAGGAAGAAACATTTCTTAAGGTCAAAATGGTGAGGTTAGTCGAAAAACAAGAGAATTCTGTTAGGATACTTTTTAATAAAAACAAGATCTAAATTTATTATTATGTAACTGTTGAATGAGAAATTTTAAACTAATCACAAATTGCCCTGTCATTTACCAAACTAAGGATAAAAATACAAATAAATGAATTTGGACTAATTAAAATTTGACATGTGTCCCAAACTTAATTTCAAGGGGATCATAAATTTTATACTTGAGAGGTATAGAAAGAATTTTCCACAGTCAGAAGACTCTAATCCTAAAGTTGATCACACTTGAAGACGCAAGTTTCTTTAGATACAAACTTTCTTTTCTTCAAAACTTCAACTTCAAGAACATCACGTGCTTTGCTTTCTCCAATCAAGCACACATTCAAACACAGAAAATCAGCAGATCAACAAGCTAGAAGCTAATCCAAGAAAATCAACAAGCCAGAAGCTGATCCAAGCAGATCAAACAAGCTAGAGACTGGTCCAAGCAGATCAACCAGCCAGGCCAATTCAAGTCAATCATCAACAAGGCAAAAGTTGATCCAAGTAGATCAATAAGACAAATGTCAATCTTAGTTGGTCAACAAGCCAAAGGCCGATCCAAGTAGATCTACAATGAGAAGTTCATCTAAGTTGATCAACAAATGCAAGGTTGATCCAAGCTGATCAACAAGCTAGGAGTCGGTTCAAGGTGATCAACAATCAGACTAGAATGCTGAATCTATCTACTAACAATAAAACACACTCCTACTAATCATCTACTCATACTCTAATTTTTCTCTAATGTTATCTTGCAATACTGTGTGAACACATAAACAAATTTATATTATCCTGCATTGGAGTTGGACGTTAAAAGTAAATTTAGCACATATCTTATTAGTTTATCAATTGCTCAAATAAAACGTGAGACAAACATATATTATTGTCCCCTCAACTATATTATATCTGCATGTAATATTCTCAATAAAAAAAATAAGCATCCAAGTTTAATGCATCAGATCATGATTGCATTTCATACCTGTGCAGTGGCAGGAAGAGGTCGTCCGTTTGGATCTCTTAAGGCAGAGGAGTCACCAAGAGCAAATATTCGTGGATGACCCCTAACACGAAGAGTTTCGTCGGTTTCAGCTTGACCCCGACCATTAAGAGGAAGTTGCTTGCGGTAATTTTTAGAAGGTTCCAACGTTGGAAGAAGAGACTTTGATCCAACGGTCCATAATACTAAATCTGCTTCCAGAATGCGACCTTGAGATCCTCTTTCGGCAGGTTGAAGTTCCAACCTATACCTACTTGTAGCAAGATCTGGTTGAGTGCCTTGGCTTGGTCTGTTGTTTGCCTCTTCAGAGGTTTCTGCATCATCCACTCTTTGAATACTGCGGACGATGTAACCTAGGAGAAGTTCAACATTCCGAGATGATAGAACCTAACATGTATAGCAAGATAATGATATTTAATTTGTATCAAGATTTGTATAAAGATTATCACAAATATCAATTTAGGCACATATATGCTTCCAGAGGAAGGATAACAGCACAGGGAACAAACAATTTGGACTAGCTTGAAGCATATGAAGATATGACATTGAATGACCTATCGAGCATTTGATCTGATGGCAGTATTCTGTTTTCACAGACATTCAAAATAAAGTTCTTCATATATGTTTCTTTTTTTTTTTTTAAACGGAGACAAGGCGTTCTTCATATATGTTTGCCAGCATCAAATTCAAAAAATAAAAAATTGCTTTTAGAAGCAATTGGTTAGAGCTTCAGAAAGTATTAAGACGCTGTTTTTTACTTTAGATTTTATTCTCCATCTCCAGGTCACTGTATTCTTGGATATCAATCAAACTAAATACAATGAAATAGCTTAAAGAAATAATGATTTATTACTATTAACTAACAATATAAAAATATATTAAATTAAAATAAAATAAAATAAAAGGTTAAGCTAATAATTTAACCTAGAATACTATCTAAGGCGGTGTTTGGGGCAAGGAGTGAAGTTGTGAACTCCTAGGGCCCAAGCGGCAAGAGTTAATAAGTTATAAAATTGATGTTTTTTCATTGGAGAGCCAACAAATTCCTTGGGCTAAACAAGGAGGGAAGTTCAACTCCAAACTTTCCAACTCTGTGGCCCAAACGCTCCCAAAATGTTTTTTTAAACTTTAAAATTTCAAAGTTAGTGTATTCTAAAAATAAAATGCTAAAACCAGATTCTTTCAAACAAAATATTCTTTGAACCCAATAATCATTGAATTAAACCAGAATCTTTCCAAAAGACTATTATCATTGAATCAAAACTCACGAGCAAACAGGAAAAGAAAATAAGAATTTTCACAATGCACATAATGTAGCATCAGCTAGATTTTGGCAATTCTAGAAATCATTGAAGCAATTAATTCATAATTTGTTGTGTCAAAAAGTTCACTAGCTTACTTTAAGTGCGGCCTCTCTATTCCCTGGTGGAGCGGTAGGGCAAATCATGGTCTCCACGTTAATAGCTTGCACCAACCCTCTGTCTTGCAGCCTCTCAGATATTGTGGCGGCTAACTCAACGCCAGAGTAACCACAACCAACAATAGCCACCCGAATCAAGGATTTCTTATTGAAGTTAATCCTCTCCAGGATCTTTAACCGGCTGTCAACCCTCTGTAAAACAAGAAATACCAAAAAAGCATACAACTCAACAAATCACTTCAATACAAGTGATTTCAACTTCACTGAGGTACTCTTTTAGTTAACTCACTTGTGCATCCCAAAGAGTAGAGAAAGGTAAAGCGTATTCAGCAGCCCCAGGTACAAGATCAAGCTTAGCTTCAGCGCCCAAGGCAAGAACCAGCCTGACTGCCCAAGGTCCACAATAAAAATATGTTGAGACTAACTTTCAGTGCCAGCAACAACCAGAGGAAGACTAGGGCCTATTTGATAACCAATAGAATTTTTAGTTTTTGGTTTTGAAAGTTAAGCTTGTAAACATTGCTTCAACCTCTCGGCCATTGGATTTCTTTGTTAACTACTTTTAGAACTTAGAAGTATCTTCAAAATCCAAGCAACGTTTTGAAAACTAAAAAATAGGCTGATTTTAAAAACTTGATTTTGTTTATGAAATTTTTCTAAAGTCAAATACCTCCATTGGAAATCTGAAAATTACTGTAATGAAATTATGAGAAAACAAGCACAATATTAAAAAAAAAAAAAAAAACAAATGGTTATCAAATGAACCTTAATTAGCAATGTCAGATAGCAAGGATATATAAAAAAATACCAATCATATTCAATATGAAGGCCACTTTCGAGATACACAGTTCCACTACAGCTAGGATTTTTAGGATTGTTCGCATCATAATGATCACAGGGATCCACGAGTTTCACTTTGTCTTGAATAAACTGGATGCTAGTGTTTGCCAGCAGATCAGAAAAACGAGGTGCAATTTCCCATGCATCTACTTCTACATTTGATGAAACAATATATTTTAAATAAAACTGAGCAAAAGAACATTTTGTTAAAATCTAGTAAATCCTATTATAAAACAAGTTGAAAGACAGACCTCCAGATAGAAGTTCATACAGCATTGGCTTGAAAACAAAATGTTCAGACTGATCAACAAGAACCACCTGGTTCCATTCCAATAAGATTAAAGAAATATCAGAACTGAAGATTATTAACCTCAAGTAGCTTAAAATTACTTTCCTGATGCTCCATTATGGACTAGAATATTTATGGAAAGATTACGAGAATATTCTCCCTAATTCCTAAATCTTTTCCTTTTTTATTCCCTTGTATATTCTATTTATTCTCTCTTGTACCTATTGTATTATTTATTAGAAAAATAATAAAACTAAGAACATCGTGGTTTTTCTCCCAGTTCTTGGGTTTCCACGTAAGCCTTGATTTCGTGTTTATTGCTTTCAATATGGTATCAAAGCAAAGCAACAACAAAACCCTAGAAAACACCCAGACCAAACAAAAAGCCGCCACCGCCATGAAAAAACTACCCCAAAGGAATCAGAAACCACCGATCTATCCAATGGGCCAACCCTCGCCGCCGTCCGCTCAACCGTCCAGCCAGAAACCGCTACACGCGCCGCCACCTGTTCATCTCACCACCCATCCCATCTGCTTCTAGGCGCCGTCACCTGTTCAACCATCTCACCCTTCCGGTAATCCGCCGCCGGACAGCAACATGCAAAACTGTCAAATTTGTACAGGAGTGCAGATTTGTCTGTCAACCCTGTACAGCAACCTTTCTTCCATGGGAACGGGGCTGACCAACTCCATGACAGATTGGGGATTGAAGCGGGCGAGTCATTGGCACCCTCCGGTTATGGACAGCCATATGTTTGTGGTCCCGAGATTAACCAAACCTACAACGGAGTTGTTTCTGAAGTTGGTGCACCCTCTAAATCGACCGATCTACCGATGTATTCAAAGAACCCGGTAACTTCGCTCCCTAATGTACCTTCAAACTATATAACCAACTCTGCTGCCCTTAGTGCTCGATTCTTGACCCACGATAATGAGAAGAATAGTGGGAAGCCAATCCTCGTATGTGAGCACTGCAAAAAACAATGGCACACCAAGGATCAGTGTTGGAAACTCCACGGTCGGCCCCCAAGAGGTAACAAACGTTCCTCCAACGAGCAACAGAACTCAGAGCGTACCGATGTTAGGAAGATTGCCAATACCTCTCACTCAACTAGACCTACTGCTAGCCAGACTAGCCCTCCTACTCTAGGCGCCATTGCTCAGTCAGCTATGCTTCAGTCCCTTGGTCTTATTGGTGTTGATGGGAAGAATCCCTGGATTTTGAACTTGGGGGCCACAAATCACTTGATAGGTTTTTCATAGCACTTTGTCTCTTATACCCCTGCGCCAGTAATGAGAAAATCAGGATAGCATATGGCTCTTTAGCCCCGATTGTTGGCAGAGGACAAATAACTCTCTTTGACGGTTTTTCTCTCCAGAATGTTTTGCATGTGCCTAAGCTTTCTTACAATTTTTTATCTATTAGTAAGAACACTCGTGCGTTGCACTGTAAAGCTACTTTCTTACCTAAATCTGTTTGTTTTTAGGACTTGAGTTTGGGGAGGACGATTGGCACTGCCCGACATGGCAGGGGACTTTACATCCTTGATGATGATACCTCCGGTAATAGTATCTCTAGGACTAGTTTACTGTCTTCCTATTTTAGCACTTCTGAACATGACTTTATGTGTGACATTTTCGGTTGGGTCACCCAAACTTTACTTATATAAAATATTTGTTTCCCCATCTTTTTCCTAAAATCGATGTCTCCTCATATCTTGTGATGTGTGCATTCGGGCAAAACAACATCGGGTTTCTTTTCTCTCACAACCATATAAACCCACACAATGGTTTACCCTTATCCATAGTGACATTTGGGGTCCCTCCAAGGTCACCACCTCATCTGAGAAACGGTGATTTGTAACTTACATTGATGATCATACCCATCTTACCTGGATCTACCTTATCACCAATAAATCTAAGGTTTCCTCTACTTTCAAAATTTTTATCACACCATTGAAACACAATTCCATCAAAAAATTGCTATTTTTAGAATTGATAATGGTCTGGAATTCCAAAACCATAACCTTAGTGAATTTCTAGCCTCCAAGGAGATTGTTCACCAAAACTCATGCGCCTACACTCCTCAATAAAATAGAGTGGCTGAGCGAAAAACCGTCACCTTCTGGAAGTAGCCCGTTCTCTTATGCTAGCCATTTCCCTTCCTTCATACTTACGGGGATATGCTATTCTTACAACAACTCATTTAATCAATAGAATGCCTTCTCGTATTCTCCACCTTCAAACTCCTTTAGATTGTCTTAAGAAGTCCTATCCCTCTACTTGTCTTGTTTCAGAGATACCTTCTTTGAATCTAAAGAAATACTCCGTGTCTCAGAGAATATACACCGTTGATTTGCTAACCAAGACAGGTATGTTGGGATGTCGCCCTGCTGATACGCCTATTGAATTCAATTGTAAACTTGGAAACTCTGATGATCAAGTTCCAGTTGATAAAGAACAATATCAGCGCCTCGTTGGTAAATTGATTTACTTATCTCATACTCGTCCTGATATTTCCTTTGTTGTGAGTGTTGTTAGCCAGTTTATGCAGGCTCCTTATGAGAAACACATGAAAGCTGTCAACAAAATTCTGAGATACTTGAAAACAACACCTGGTAAAGGACTTATGTTTAGAAAAAAAGACAGAAAGACCATTGAGGCATATACGGATGCGGATCAGGCAAGATGTGTTGACAAAAAGTCTACTTCCGGTTATTGTAACTTTGTTTGAGGCAATCTTGTAACTTGGAGGAGTAAGAAGCAAAATGTTGTGGCCAGGAGCAGCGCTGAGGCCGAATACGGAGCTATGAGTCTAAGAATATGTGAGGAAATTTGGCTCCAGAAAGTCCTGTTAAATCTTCATCAAGAATGTGAGACACGATTGAAGCTTTTATGTGATAATAAAGCCGCTATTAGTATTGCTAACAACCCTGTTCAACATGATAGAACTAAACATGTTGAAATTGATCGGCATTTCATCAAAGAAAGACTTGACAGTGGGAGCATATCCATTCCGTACCTCCCTTCGAGTCAACAGGTTGCTGATGTTCTTACCAAGGGGCTTCTCATACAAAACTTCGACTTTTGTGTTAGCAAGTTGGGCGCCATTGATATTTACGTCTCAACTTGAGGGGGAGTGTTAGAGTCTTAGAATATTTATGGAAAGATTATGGGAATATTTTCCCTAATTCCTAAATCTTTTCTTTTTTTATTCCCTTATATATTCTATTTATTCTCCCTTGTACCTGTTGTATTATTTATAATTTATTAGAAAAATAATAAAACTAAAAACATCGTAACTCCCGGTTCTTGAGTTTCCACTTAAGCTTTGGTTTCGTGTTTATTGCTTTCAATAGATGCAAAGTAGACTAACAACATCCTTATGTGGATTGTAAAAATAGTAGTTTAAATTCTTCAGATGTACTGCCAAGAAAACTTCTTTCTAAGACTCATGACCTCAATTTGTCTATTATGTGGCCCAAGTTCGAAAAGTCTAAATCACTTACTATTTTATTGTTCCTATGCCCTCTCTTGCTGGCATAAAATTTTTGGAAGCTTCAACATTCTTAGTTTTTCTCAAATAAATCAGTACAATTTGCTGCAGCTGCCAATTGGCCCTTGTCTCCCTCCTCGTCCTCTTTTATTATGGATCATACTGTTAAGGCTGTTAACTCAGAGTTATGGTTCAACAAAAACCAAAGTGTTTTTGAAAGAAAGCATCGCTGATGAATTGATTGTTTTTGAAATATCTCACTTGAAGGCCTCTCTCTGGTATTCCCATTCCAAACTCTTCGGGGGATTTTCTTTGCAAGATATTAATTTGAATTGGGCTGCCTAAATTTTTCCTTAATTCTATTTTCAGTTCTATGTTTGGACTTTGTGGTTGTATTCTCCCTTTTGCCTTTTGATTCTTCTGTCTTATAGGTTTACATTTTGTAATCTGTTAATTTAGTTGTATTTATTCTTTTTTCTACATTAATGAAAAGACCAAAAGAAATAATAAATAGACAATAAAAAAATAAACTTCCCAGATGTTAAACAGAAAATTCTATTTTCCTCAATCCTTCTTTTTCTTTGGGAGGGGGTGGTTACTGATTACTGAATATAAAGTGCCAATAAGAATAGAGAATGATACTCTTTACAAATTTCAGAAGTGAAGAAAATGATATGTTGAAACTTTGAGCTTCCACAACATATAAATTCTTTCTATAAATATTGCAGTTACTCATTGCTAGAAAACTGAAAGATATGCTTTTCACGTCAAAAACATTTCAGCAACAAAAGCAATATATTAAAGAAGCTAGAGAAGGGGAAAATCAATTCGTTTCTGTTTATAGTGTATTTACTCATTTGCTCATATTTCATAACTTTTTTGACTTATTGGAAAGAGAAATAATAAGAGAGACATGGAGAGATATGACATGATAGAAACTAATATGACCCGTATATGGACAGAAACAAAAGTAAACGAAAATTACCTGAGGCTTCTTATTATCTGGCCAGAAAAGAGATTCAAGTCTCAGAGCAGTATACAATCCTCCAAAACCTCCACCTAGGATGCATACTCTTGGCTTCTGTGAATGCAAGAGTAGATTACAATGGAGCACTTTGGCTTAATCTAATTGACATTCAATTTAAAGAATTTCTATAAAGCACAAAAAGATATTACACCTCTCTTTTGAAAATACACCTAAAGGAAGAAACGGCAAGGTTAAATGCTTCCTTGTAGGCATCAGCCACTAGACCTTTTTGTAAATGTAATTTTGGCCTGGTTTTGTTATATTCTTTTATAGTTCTCAATGAAGTTTCAATTCATCCTGCCCCCTCCCCTCCAAAAAGAAAATAACAAAATAAAATAAAATAAAAATAATTACTTTGACTCATGACTCGCAACATTCCAGTCCCCCTTTATCTGACTGTTAACCAAATCCTATTAAATTTTACTGTACAAAACATATTATTTGTAATAGACAGTACTTAACAGGTGTAACTAAGCTAGTAACTGGCAGATAAACTGATGCAGGCCAAAGTACTGTAACAAAACTACATACAATTTAGGTAACACTTAAGAAATAGATATTCTGTAACAAAACTACATACAATTTAGGTAACTCTTAAGAAATAGATATTCTTTCTTTGTTTTCATAAATGAACTAGTATAATCTCACAAACAGTAGGTCTGACTTTCATTTGCTTGAACTCTGAGATAGTAAATGGCTTCTTGAATAGCGTGCTATTACAACAGAGCATATTATTGACATGGGCTGATATCTTACGTAAAAAAATGCAAATATAGTAGAAGTTGCACCAACTCAAGTTCCAGACTCTCAGAATATACAAGCAAGATGCTTTATATATCCAGAACACTGACCTTGTAGTCTGGCCAGGCATAGAAATGCTTAGCCAATTCACTTTCAGATATCTCTGCAACGCCTCCATTGTTATTTGATGAACTAGAAACAGCACATCTTATCCCTTTACCTCGAGAACTTGAAAACCGACACGAATTGGTTCCAAGTCTTCCTGAAGAACCTGGAAAAAGTTTTCCAGATCCCCCTGATGCACCTGCAACTACAGCCATACAAAAGACAAGCATCAGCATTGAAAAATCACCATGACTTGAAACCATAGATTTCCACCGCTTTCTTTGGAGAAAATGTCCAGGTGATGCAGCCCATTTGAAGTGAAACATTTACATGTATGGGACCATAAGCGTCCGCAATTTGCAGAAACCATAATGGAAAGACTTGTTTGAGGGAAGCATGCATATAATTTTGTTGATAATAAACAGGATCCTTGGAAATCCATTTTGTAGGTAAAGTGGGTTTGAAAAGAGAGAGAGAGAAAGAAAGAGAACGTACAATTGAGGGGTCCGAGGGAGACAGATAAAGAGAATGCGATTGGCGCCATGGATGAGTGCAACAATTAATCAGAAATGAGGATTTGTTCTTCTTATCGTAATCATATTCAGAACCAACAACTTGGTGAAGAATCAAGAGAGGAAGGGAAGGTCTGGAAAGTGGTGGTTCTAAGTCCACGTAGCGTTTGGGCACATGGACCAACAAT
This sequence comes from Cucumis sativus, assembly GCF_000004075.3. Lineage (NCBI taxonomy): Eukaryota > Viridiplantae > Streptophyta > Magnoliopsida > Cucurbitales > Cucurbitaceae > Cucumis > Cucumis sativus. Next base: position 20,805,139 of record NC_026658.2, read on the forward strand.
TGCAATTCCCTCCCTTTCTCTTTTTTCTTTTTTCTTTTTACTTTTTACTTTTTACCGAAAAAGCAGCTCTCCAAAATAGCAAAAATAATCGTTGTTTAGAGTTGATCCATCATTTTTTTTTCAACTTCTTTTGTATATGATAGTTTAAATTATTAAATTTGAGTAGTCAAGTCTAAACGATTTTTCTAAATAAAAAAAATTGTACTAGCTCTGCTATCATTTAGATTTGACACGATCATTTATATTTGTATAGTATGATTGTTTAGATTTGACTACTAAAATCTAATTGATTTTTTAAAGATTTTTTTGTACAAAATAGTTTAGATTAGATTATTTTTTATAACGATCATTTAAATTTGACTATCTAATATATAACCATTTTTTCACAATCTTTTATATTTGATACACAATCTTAAACAACCAAATTACAGTTTGAAAAAAATAAAATATAAAATGACAATGGAAAGGAACAAAAATGTTTAAAATAATTGCATAAGAAGAAGAGGAGGAGAAAAAAAGACATGAAAAGGAAAGGAAAACCTGTAATATTTAAACAAAATGATCAATTTCATTAACTTTGTCATTTTGTTAAACGAGGTAAATATGTTGTCAATTTGTTATATTTATAAAAATTAACCTTTCTTCTTTTTTGAAATGAGAATGATTGGCGATTTGAATATGCTACTTGCACGGGTGTTAAAAAAAATCCTTAAAACTGAACCGAATCGTGTGTCTACTAATATAGGGGGTTTGTGGGTATGTCACTCATATTTAATATTTTTCACATAAACTCTTAATTAAAGTTTTTAATTATTTTTTTATTCCACATTTGCTCTGACAAAATCAATTGAAAGAGAGAGAAACGATGGAGGTAAGTGAGAGTTGGCTCTCATATGATGTGGATCAGTGCTAGTGGGTAAAAGAGAGATGTTGGGAGAAAGAAAGATAGCAAGAATCAAACAACTTATGACATGCGACCAAATGTGCGACGGCCAATGGAGGTCAGCGGTGGGCGATAGACAAAGTGGAGGAGTGTTGGTTGGGTTGGGATTCATGTCCAAAATCTCTTACTTGGTATCATTTATATTTGTAAAAATTAATTGTTTGTCTTGCACTACGTAATCTAATAAATTAAAGATCCATGGTTATTTAACAAGGGCTTGAACAGTATGTGTGGTAGACGTGTAGTTGAATCATGTTCAAGTAATAATCTAAAAGTATGGTGCAACTGGGTTAGCTTGACTCGATTTTAGTGAAAGACTGAAGTCAAACTAACAAAACACGACGAAGAATATGCATAACAAAGTCAATCAGTTTTTCTGAAGAAAAAAAACTACGTCAATGTGGTTCAACGTTCGTCAACCGAATCTTGTGAAATGGGGTGCACAAATTAAGTTGCGTGTATACATCTTGTGTCATGGTCGCACTTTCGTAAGTGTCTCGAAGCGATCATGCGACATTTGTTCCCACACGAGAACAAGTTAGCCAAATCAAATCTAAATAATCAATGGCACAATAGATGTATTTTGCAACGTACACCCCTTTTCTTGGGAAAAATGTTTTAGAAAATGGGTTTAGAGGAAAAGGTTTTCGCAAACGTTTGAAAGCATGTTCGAGAAAAAAAAATGTCATCGTTATAAGGCTATAAGCAATATGGGACAACAATAGTTTTATATCTTATAACTCGTAGGTATAAAGGTATCTTAACATCATGTAGTATATTATAAACCAAAAGAGATGTGAGAAGCTTGCATATACTAATGTGCGAGCTGTCACTTACAAAAAAAATATAGAGAAACTAAAATACAATGAAAACAACCGTAAAAGGTATCGGAGTGGTATGTGGCCACAGACAACATGCCTTGGACAAGTATGACCATGACATTCTCTCCCACCTAATTGGTTGCGTCCTTGTCAACTGACTTTGTTTGAACTTAACCATTTGTTGAGCATCATCCTTGAGGTTTTCAGCGTTGTTTCAACTGATTTCTTCGTTAGGGAGGCCTTTCCACTTCACTAGAAATGTTTTCAATTCGTGTCTTGGTCTTGTAACACGGTACATTGTCTCTGAAAATATTTCTTCAATGTGTCCTTCATAGTGACGGTCGAATGACTTAAAGTGTTCCGTTGCTCATCTTTCAAGTCGAGATGGTAGGGTTTCATATTAATTACGTAGATGACTAGGTGAATCTTCATCTGTCACACCTCCTCTCTAAACCCTAATATAGCCCCAAAAGAGTGTGAGAGGGTTAACAAGCATTGTCATGTTTTGACAACACTCTCTAACCAACCTGAATTCACTTAATCAATAGTTACAACACTAACATTGCATGCTAGAAAGGAACAACGCAAGCTAAATGTTTTACTAACAACTTGAACTACTAACTACAACCCTTGGCAGATACTCAGCAGAAACAACTTACTGCCTACAACTTGAAACTCGTGTCAAAAACTTAAACATGTTAACTATAAAAATAAAATAACCTCAACTTACAAATAGTGATAAGTAGCTATAGTGCAGACTCGACATGATGATCACTACCAGCAAAGTGAGAAAAAATTTGAAAGGACGAGTCTTAAAAATTCAGTGGTGACGATTTTATAAAACATGATTTTCTAAATAGTTATCTATAAAGCTTTAGAATTTAGAAACATTAAAACAATTAAATGACATTTTATAAACATGTAGCTTGAAGCTTACAAACATTTGAAATACATATACTTGATCATTAATCTATAACTTGTCCAAAATACAAAACATGGGTGTTAGTGCACCTCACACCATCACTATGCAATTCTCTCATCATAGGCATAGTTCTAACTATAACTTTCTCTACATAGGCACAATGAATTGTACTTTTATTGATGTACAAGAAACATAGGCTCGTTAGCCTTTACATCAGTAACAGAAAACCACCATGTGCACATAAATTGGTTATAGAGAATAACATAGAACATACAAGCATAGATGTAGAAACTGAATTCCTACAACATTATTTTTCAGTTTTCTGTTATTTTTCTTTATCTCTGTAAACACCTATAAATATAAAGGTATCTTTAAAAAAATTATCTAAGTTTTTACATACATTTCTTTAGATACAAAAAAAAAAAAAAAAAAAGAGAGAACAAAAAAACCATTATACTCATCTTTAAACATAAGGAAAGAGATCCTTACGGTGGATGTAGGCATTCTTTGGCCGAACCATGTAAATCTTGTAGTCTTCTCCTTCTTTTGCTTCATCTTCAACAATTACTTTGTGCAATCTACTCCATTCAAATCAAAACACCATAAAGAAAAATTTAGGGTTTGCAAAGGCAAAGAGTAAAGAAAACCAAGACTAAAGAAAAGGTATTTTCATTTTTCTTTTCCCTTTCTTTAGTTTTCTTTTCTTTCGATAAATGCAGGAAGTTTTGCAAAGGGATCTTACCTCGTCCACGTGTACAGCAATAAACAAGAAGAGACGTGGTTGCTTCCCCTCCAAGCTTTACACATCAAGCTATCTTGCACTTGGAATTAGGCCTAAAATCAAATTTAAAATAAAGCCCAACAAATTGGTATCAAAGCGAATCTTAATTTTTTCAAGAAATTCAATCTTTGAGAATTAAAGAAAACAACAAACTTTAGAATGGCAGTGGCAAGAGTAGAAATCGAGAAGTTTGATGGAAAGGGAGATTTTGCCTTATGGAAGGCAAAAGGCAAGACTTTGCTAGGTTAGTAAAAGACTCATAAAGCCCTTTAAGATTCTTCAAAACTTCTAACAACACTCACAACATTACAAAGAGAAGAAATGGAGTTAAATGCCTATGGTACACTAATCATAAATCTCAGTGACAATGTTATAAGACAAGTATTAGAAGAAGAGACATCATATAAAATTTTTAAGCAATTAGAAATTTATATGTCACTAAAGATCTCCCTGATAAAATGTACCTAAGGGAGAAATTCTTCACATACAAAATGGATCCCTAAAAAACCTTGACATACAACATAGATGAGTTCAAGAAAATAGTTTCAAATTTTAAAAGTCTTGAAGATAAACTCAGTGATGAAAATGAGGCTTATGTTCTCCTAAATTCTCTACCTGAAGCTTACAAAGATGTGAAAAATGCACTTAAATATGACAGAGACTCAATTAAAACATAAGTTATTATTTGAACCCTTAGAACTAGAGAATTAGAAATTTAGTCATCACAAAAAGAGCATGACATTGGAGACAATTTATTTGTCAAAGGAAAATCTTAAGATAATCAATGGAAAAACAACAGCAAACCTTTTTCAAATGAGGAAAAGAAAGCAAAACTGAAGAAGAAATGTAAGTATTGCAAAAGAAGGGGCATCTAATCCAAGATTGCTTTTTCCTTAAGAAAAAGAATCAAGAGAAATAAAATATCAAAGGGAAAGCAATTTGAAGCCTCTATAGTAGAAAATTCATATATCTATACTGATGCTTTGGCATCAACTTAAGACCAAGTCAATCATGTTTACTGGTAAACATGATTGGGTTCTAGATTCCGGATGCACCTACCATATGACACCTTTTAGAGCTTGGTTCAACACATATAAAGAAATTAATGGAGAGTCGGTTTTCATGGAGAACAATGAGGCATGTTACATTGCTGGAATTGGATCAGTCACCATGAAATTAAAAGATGGAACTGTGAAACTTCTCATAAATGTTAGACATGTTTCTCACCTTAAAAGGAACCTTATTTCTCTAGGAATTGTAGACTCTTTAAGGTGTGAATACAAAGGAAAATGTGGAGTTTTTCAGGTTTGTATGGACTCTAGAGTAGTGTTGGTTGGAAAAAAGGTAAATGATCTTTTTATAATTAAATGGGTTGAAATGTTAAAGGATGCTAATGTTGTTTCTGCTCTAAATCTAACCGAGGCTAACCTTTGACACAAAAGAGTATCTCACATCAGCCAAAAGGAGCTCGAGCCACTATCTAAACAAGGCATCCTACGTCAAGAAATCAGCAGTAAGTTGTCTTTCTATGAACACTGTGTGCTAGACAAAGCAAGGAAACAAAGCTTCATCAAAGCACAACATACAACCAAAGGAATCCTATACTACATCCATTCGAATCTAGGGGGTCCAGCCTCAACTCCAAGCCTAAGTGGTTGAAGGTACATCTTATCCTTTATTGATGATTTTTCTAGAAAATGTTGGATTTATATTCTGAAAACAAAAGATCAAGTTTTTGAAAATTTTAAAGAATGAAAACTATTGATAGAAAAATAAATTGATAAGGAAATTTAGTACCTTAGAACCGACAATGGTTTGGAGTTTTGTGGAGAGGTTTTTAATATTTTTTGTAGGGAAAATAATATCACAAGACATAAAACAGTGAGATACACACCTCAACATAATGGGGTGACAGAAAGACTCAACAGAACAATCATGGAAAGAGTAAGATGTCTACTGTCAGATGCTATCCTAGAAGAAAAATTTTAGGCTGAAGTTGTTGCATATGCTATGTACATGCTGAACAGAAGCCCTCATACCTCTTTAGAGTTCTTAACACCCGAGGAGAAATGGTCCAAACACCCTCCAAATCTAAATGATCTCAAGGTGTTTGGATGTGTAGGGTGTGTCCATCAAAACCAAGGGAAACTAAAGGCAAGAGCTATTAAATGCATGTTTATTGGCTTCACAGAAAGAGTAAAGGGCTTCAAATGTGGCACTCCACTGAAAAAGAAGCACTCCACTGAAAAAGAAATTTATAATCAGTAGGGATGTTCATTTCAGAGAAATTAGATTTTTATGCAAGAGAAAGGTAATCTTGAAGAAAACCTAGTGCCACAGAAACTTATATTACTCAATTTAAGGTGGAGAATATTAGAAATAATGCACAATCTACTGAGGGAACTACTGTTACTGATGAAGAACAAGTAGAGAACATAAGTGGAAAACAAACTGAAATAGTTGAAGAACAACCTAACTTGAGTCAATACTCTCTAGCAAGAGATAGACAAAGAAGAGTAATTGTTCCTCCAACCAGGTATGTTGAAACTAACTATATGAATCTTGTTCTAAATGCTATTGTAGCTTTTAATGATCATGAACCAAGTTTCTTTGAGGAAGCTGTAAATAGCAGTGATGCTAGATCATGGATTGAAGCTATGAATGAAGAAATAAATTCACTAAATGTGAATGATACCTGGACTCTAGCTTCTCTACCTAAAGGATGTAAACCAATAGCATCTAAATGGATCTATAAACTCAAGGAGGAAATTAAAAAATACTCACAACTGAGGTACAAGGCAAGGCTGGTAGCAAAGAGTTTCACTTAAAGAGAAGGTATAGACTATTCTGAAATTTTCTCTCATGTTGTTAAATTGACTTCTATTAGACTTCTTCTATCCTTAGTTGCTCAAAACAATCTTGAGTTGGACCAACTTGATGTTAAGACAACATTTCTTCATTGTTATCTAGATGAAACTATTTACATGGTTGAACCCAACGGTTTTGAGGTTCAAGGTAAGGAAGATCTCTATTGCTTATTAAAGAAGTCAATCTATGGGTTGAAGCAATCACCAAGGTGTTGGTATAAAAGATTTGATGATTTTATAGCTAGTTTGGATTTTCAAAGAAGTTCATATGATATGTGTGTCTATATACACTCAACAACCTATAAGGAAAAGGTTTATTTGTTATTCTATGTTGATGATATGCTCCTTACCAGAAGCTCTAAAGAAGATTTAGTTCATGTCCAAAATCTTTTAAGTAAAGAATGTGATATGAAAGACATAGGGAAATCAAGGAAGATCCTAGGGATTGACATCACTAGAGATAGAGACTAGTCTATATTAAGCATCAATCAATCAACCTACTGTGAGAAGGAAATCAGGAGATTTAACCTCACTAGTGCTAGTCCAGTAACTCTCCCTATTGCACAACACTTTAAACCATCAGGTGCAAATTCTCCTAGTGATACAAACATTGAACACAAACAACAAATGGAGAATGTGTCTTATACATCCAAGCAGTGGGAAGTCTAATGTACTTAATGATCTCTAAAAGACCTGACTTATTCTATTCAGCAAATCTAGCTAGTAGATACATGGCTAATCTTGGAAAAAGACATTGGAAAGCAACTAAATGGATATTAAGATATCTAATTTGGTCTAAGTATGTGAAATTAATCTACCAAAAGGCCACAAAATCAGATCTAGAACTATTTGGCTATGTGGATTATGACTGTGTCGGTGAAAGTGATAAGAGAATAAGCCTAACAAGATATGTTTTTCTCTATGGTCCTAATCTAATCAGTTGGAAAGAAACCCTAATATCTATTGTTGCTCTCTCAACCACAGAAGCAGAATACACAGTTTTATCTGAAGCAGTAGAAGAGGGATTATAGCTTAAAGGACTAATGAAGGATTTTAGAATCAAACAGTCAATTGTAAAAATTTATTATGATAACCATTAACCTATCCAAAAAGCCACAATACCATAGTAGAACAAAATACATAGATATAAAATTCCACTTCATTCGAGAAAAAATCGAAGGAGGAGAAATAGAAGTTCTGAAGGTTCAAACCTCTGCAAAATGTTGCCGACATGCTCACCAAGTTGTTTCAAAGTTGAAGCTCCTGAAATGCTTAGAACTGGTAGGTTTCGACTTACGTGAAAAAGGATGATAAAGTCAAAAGGTTGGAAGGATCTCTAAAACTATTACAGGTAGGATTCAAGGTGGAGATTTGTAGAAACTGAATTCCAATAACATTATTTTTCAGTTTTCTGTTATTTTTCTTTATCTATGTAAACACCTATAAATATAAAGGTGTATTAAAAAAAATGATTTAAGTTTTTACATACATTTCTTTAGATACAGAAAAAAGAAAAAGAGAACTAAAAATCCATTGTACTCATATTTAAACATAAGGAAAGAGATCCTTCCCATGGATGTAAGCATTCTTTGGCTGAACCACGTAAATCTTGTAGTCTTCTCCTTCTTCCCCTTCAATTCAACAATTACATTGTGAAATATAATCCATTCAAATCAAAACACCATAAAGAAAAATTTAGGGTTTGCAAAGGCAGAGAGTAAAAAAAACCAAGAGTAAAGAAAAAGTATTTTCATTTATTTTCCTTTCTTTCTTTAGTTCTCTTTTCTTTTGATAAGTGTAGGAAGTAAAAGCAAAGGGATCTTACCTCGTCCACATGTACGACAACAAACAAGAAGAGACGTGGCTGCTTCTCCTCCAAGCTTTACACTACAAGTTGTCTTGCACTTGAAATTGAACCTAAACTCAAATTTAAAATAAAGCTCAACAATAGATTTATGAAAACATACTTGAAATCTTAGCTTGAACACATGTTTACTTTAAATCTCATTAAAATCTAGCTTTTAGATCTCATATTCATAAGATATGCTTGAAAATAATTTATAAATCGTGCTTAACAGGTCTTAAAGTGGTACTTTTAAATTTATACTTTTGTAAATCATTTACTAAATCAGCAAAGTATCATTTAGCATCTCAAAGAATGTAAGAAAAATATTAGCTTAAATTCATGTTCATAAATAAACATAGAAATTCAGTTGTCACTCACAAATGTGTGGCTCAATGCTTGTTTTGTAATTTAATTACAAAGTCAATTCATGAATTACTAAGTATGCAACTAAATCGGTGACTAGGCTAGGGTCATGCGATAAAAGGGACACAATCCGGCCTACGCATTGCTAACTTCATTAATCTAGCGTTTGAGTACAAGTTTTCCTCCCTCTTGCCTAAGTGTAGTGATGAGAGAGGTTTTCTAGATAACCTTAGGTCGAACACAGTGAATTGGCAATCCTAATAGGCTAATCATGTTTTCTAAACTCATGTGGTATCTATATAGTATATTAATATGCACAGTAAAATTTTTCTATGTATTTACACTAAGTGCGAAGGAGCAACAAGATGGAAATGACGATGAAATGAATTAAAACATGAACTCAGATATTAGGTGGTGAGATGTAGGAATATTTACTAATTAAGTATAAAGCAATGATAATTAATGTGTCGAGACGAGTACGATCATCATTTATTAACTTTAGATTTAAAACACACAACCTCTTCGTGCTTTTGTCATACTTGCTCGCCTTTCGGGACCTAAATATTTAAATTTAAGAGATGATTTGTATCTAATCTTTATGAATTAATTATAAGCAACTCATCCTATATTAAGGCAAACAACCTCTTGGTGCCTTCGTCGTACACTCTCACATTTCAAATATGTATGCTAAGGATAAGTTCAGTGAAAAGATTGCATTGCTAAAATCCTTTCACCACTTGTTTAGCTAAATGCAGGTCATCACGTGGCAAGTGACAACAATTAACACTTTGTCTTTTCTCTCGAATAAGACAAAGTATTAATGGCTGCATTTAACTAAACAAGACTAACATCGTAGATATTCAGATTCCCTAGCATTATCTATGCCTTATATTATTTACCCATAATTACTTCAACGTACCTGAGATGGTGAGATAAGAAAATGAGAGAATGAAAGTAGAAATACATTGTATTTATAACTAAATAGACCTTTAAGCCACAAAGCTTTCATTACAAACACACATAAGGAAATTACAAATGGAAATACAGTGAAATGAGGTGAGCTGCTGTGTAAGATTTCTCATACGCTTGGGCTCTGATTTTTACCTTTTACACTGAGGGGAAGTGGAGGGGGGACTCTCTCTTTTTATTCTAAGCCCTCACCTAAAAGAAATAAAAGGAATGATGGATGAAAAAGCTTGCTCTCTGGTGAAATTTCCCACATGATAATCCTCTTAAAGATACAACCACTATTTATACGTGATGATTGACAAGACGTAACATCATCTAGGCTTCACTAAATCTTTGATAAAGCTGTTATGCGTCATATATGTTCTTTTCATTCTTTTTTTGACATTAGTGCCAACTCTTTTTGTTTACTAATGCTACGGAACGCCTAGCTTCATTCTTCTAGTCGCCTTATTGGTCGTGATATCTTCTCGCCTGGCTACTCTTTTCTTTTTCTTCCACAATTCTACATAAGGATATGAAAAATGCAATAAACAAACATAAAGCACTTTTGTAATTCATAACGTGTAACTTAGTCCTTTTATCTATTTTACTACGAGTGTTCTTCCTTTTTCATGCATTAAGGCTTCATTTAACCCTAAACCCTAAAAGACTACGATAACTTGTATTTCTACAAGTTATCACTCTATCTCTTCGCTTAAAAGTCCTTCTAACTCCCTTTGTCTTGAAATAATCATATTTAAGTCTTAATTAACCCCTTACCTTAGAAAATATTTAAACTTTACTAAAAAATGGTAAGAATGTTAAAAATAGCTATAAAACAATGCCCTTTGACATTGCTAATGCGTAGGGCATAAGCGCAAGGTGGCTAGTTCGCACGCAGAGCTCTAGGCAACCTGACTTATCGTTCATCCATTGACTGCACGCCTTGTGCATTACATGCATCCTCGCTTGCAAGGCATGCAACATGACCTAGACGCATTTCTCACGCCCCCTACTCTAGATGTGTGCCTCATGCCGCCAGGCCATGCCCTAGCTCTGTTATTCACATGCTCCACAGCTCATATTAAACTATTTTGCCTCTCTTGCACGCCCAACATGCCTTACTTTTCATGTTACTCGAATGGCCTTTAACTCTATCCATAATTTCCTTTTTCGTCCATAACATAAACTCAACTTTGGAGGTTAATAACCTAAGATTCATAACTCAAACGAGAAAACCTCATTCTATCTTTTCTACTAACTCAAACTAACTTCCACTTATACTTCCTCTACAATAGCTCTTGAAAAACTTAAGGGTTCTTAAGTCTAGGGTTTACATAATTCACGAAGTCAAATGGATAAAAGGCTTTTTCAACTTTGCCGAAAACTTCTATAGGTTCTTCATACCTTCCAATGAGGCATTGTTTCCTTTTGCCAAGAATCTAAAACTGATCTAGATATAACTAGACTTAAACTTTGTCCCTTGGTTGGCACCCGCTGTTGGGATTTATGTCCTAAAACTAGTAGATTGTAAATATAATCAATTGACCGTTATTAATAAAGTGTTATTATTATAATTTCAATAAATGTTATTGATTATATTATTAGTTTTGTCTTAATAACCTAAATCCAATAAAGTAACATCCTAAGTTGTTTAATGAACTAGTAGGTAGAGACATACAAGGATCAATGTTCGAGATCAGCTTAAAGGGTCTATAGTATAGGGATAAGGTTGGGTACCTTATCCTGGTAACACTATGAAATACGACTCACTTTATATTTGATACAAACACAATTATCCAATGCGTTCGTATAGATGATATGCGAATGAGGGTATCAAATGCAATGAATTTGCATAAGACCGAACCACGAAATAGTAACCACTAGATGTAACTTTGTTAACTAGTTGAGTTTCTATTTTATAGGATGACCTAGGTAACTTAGTCTTAATCCCAAGTGTATTATGAACTCCTATTCACGAGGAATTGTCCTTTGATTTGTACGGGTGAGAGTGACTTGATTGTCGACTTAATATGCCTATCATTTTGGAGACAAGACCGAGTGAGGAGTTGAAAACATAATCACACAAGATGGAATTCACTCCTTCCTAACTTTAGAGTAAGTAGATGAGTGTTCCCTTAAATGGTGTCTCCAAAACTAAAACAAAAGACAATACCCTCTCTATGCCATTGAGAGAGATTTCTATTTATTGGTTAGACCATAAAAAGTTATTCCTAGGAGGAGCACTGATAGATATTTAAGGACTAGAAGTAACCCAAGGGTAAAACAATAATTAATTTAACCCAACTGGTGTTACGAACACTTGTGAATGACTAACTTGTTACTATTGGTTTATATCTATGGACATGGAAAATATATCAACATTGAAAAGAATTCAGTTGTAAGTCTTTAGTGGAGTGTACACAGAGTTAACGAATATTGATTAATGTGGTTAATGGGTTTAGTCAATTAATCTCATATCGTTGTAGCTTCTGATCTGTAGGACCATTAGGTCATCTTCCTAATTCGTAAAGGGTAATGAGATTTATTTATATTTGATGTAATTTAAAATGTTTAAATTTACTTTGGGAATTAGTATAATGTATGCGATACATTATAATATAAAATTTATATTTTAATCAAATTTTATTATATAAATTTAATTTTGGATATGATTCAAAACTAATTTATGAGAGATTAAATATTTGAATATGTTCGAATATTAATTTAATTTGAATTGGATTTATATTAAAATTATTGGTTATGAGAAAAATTTATATTTGAATATGTTTCAAACTTAATTTAGATTAAATATAAGATATTTAATTTAGCTATTAATTATTTGGAGAATTAATTAATAATTTAGTTTTATTTTATTTAATTACAATTTATTATATTTTATGTTCTAAAACTCAAACAATGAGGAGGGAGGGGAGACATGACTACATCAAGTACCAAAATCATAATGACACTTCATAACGTTCTAATTACAAGTACTAAAATCATCACAAGAACAAATCTATGACTACCACAACTACAGAATAGTCATATCAATTCACAATATATCATGTGTGTATATACTATTCTAATCTGACACTTTATGTCAAACTAATTAAGTTGACGAAATGAAAGGAGGGAGGTACATGTCTAAATTGAAAACTCAAACAATAAGGAGGAGGGCATGTCTAATCACAATAACGTATCTATGACTACCATAACTGCAAGATAGTCATATCAATTTATAATATACCATGTTTGTATAAAACTTTATATCAAACTAATTAAGTTGAAACAATGAGGGGGGGGGGGGGGTGTCTAATCACAAGCACCAAATTCTCTTGTAGTTTCTTCAAACATTAGCCCATGTAGATCATGAATCATCTCTAGCATCTCAGCATCCATAGTATCTCTAACTCCAATGTTTTCTCTAAGATTTACATTATTTTCTCTACGTTCACTTAACTTGAAAAACGTTGCACTTAGAAACCTTGAATTAGATCTTAAAAAGGGAGAAATATCAAGAGTATCTCCATGGAATGTCCATCGCCTATAAGTCGGGGACATACCATATTTATACAAATGATGTTCTATGACATCTAATCTATTCCAATTGACATTCATACAATTTGAACAAGATGATGTCAACAAGGACATATTGTTCTTCCCTCTTCGTCTAAATGATTAGTTGCAATTTTAATAAAGTTAGCAATGCCATCAAAATATTTACTAGAAGCTTTAGAAGCTCGATCTCTTAAATTTATCCAACTTTGATCCATAATAAGTACAATACTTAAAGTACCTAATTTAGAAATGTAGATGTTAGAATTATGAAAGTCATACGTAAATTTTAAAATATCACACAAATAATGGATGAAAAGGCCAATAACAAATGCTCACAATGACCACAGAATATCACATACAATTTAATTCTTAGAAAGAGAAAGGGAGACGTATTGATGTTCTTAAAAGCTTTTATTTTTAAGTCTCAAAGGAAGAACATGTATAGAAATGTGAATATTCGAGGAAAGAAAAATGGAGAGCCCAAAAGCTAAAAGGCATTTTGAATTTGAATCCAACGGTTTATTTGATATAATTTTGTTATAGACTAAAAAGAGACACGTGGCATCTTAATTTAAATACACAACAATTGTTAACAGTCCACAAATGTAATTAAAATGAAATAAAGATGAGATTTGATTGATAACTTTGTTCTCCCGAAACACAAACCGAAGTAGATGGATGAAAAGAATAGCATTTTTAAACCTTCAAAATTGTCTTTTTGGTTAAAGGGGAAAAAAGAAAAAGAAAAAAAGACGTTGAAAATGTAACGTAGAAAGCAACCAAAACAAAAATCGGGTGGCGGCTGTTTGTCCGCCAATCCTTCACTTTTGTTTTATTACCATTTTCGTTGAAGAAACTACAGATTTTCATAAACAGAGAGTTATATTATATCATTTTCAAAGCTTTACCGCAGGAGTTCACGGTGGCGACGGTCGGGAGAGAGTTCATTCCAACCTCTATTCTCTCTCTCTCCCGCTCGCTTTCTCCCTCCCAAATCAATCATTCTCAATCCCAATTCATTTCCATTAACCCTTTTTTCATCTTTTATTTCCATTTCCCAATCGTTTCTCAACCAATTTCAACCCTAAATTCACTCTTCCCTTCATCATGACTACTCAACTCGCTCCTCCTCGGAGGAGCTCTCTCGCTCAGAAACGCACCTCTTCCACATCTTCCAGGAAGTCGGTGTCCGGCGATAATGGCATCTCTAGTAATGGCAATGTTCCCAAACCGGGTTCTCCTACTCAGCTGCCGTGAGTCGCGCCTTTTTATTTAATGTTTCTTCCTTGTTTATCTGTTTTTCGATTTGAATTTTCATCTTGTTGTGGCTTAATTGACTTTTATGGGGTTCGCTTATTTATTTAGATCTGCTGCTGTTGGGGAAAGGACGGTGAAGAAACTGAGGTTGTCGAAGGCGCTTACGATTCCTGAAGGCACTACGGTTTCTGAAGCGTGTAGAAGGATGGCTGCTCGTCGTGTTGATGCTGTACTATTAACGGATGCGAATGCTTTACTTTCGGGTATTCTCACCGACAAGGTTTGTTTTGGGATGTTGTTATGTTATTCATTCTCCGTTTTCTCTCGTCTTTTGATTTAATCTTAGTGTTGTAAATTTGTTTATGGTCATGATGCTTTCAGGACGTCGCTACCAGGGTTATAGCAGAGGGGCTGAGGCCAGAGCAGACCGTTGTATCCAAAATTATGACACGGAATCCCATTTTTGTTACTTCGGATTCACTTGCTATGGAAGCCCTTCAGAAAATGGTTCAGGGTTTGTTTTCTGTATATTCATTCTTTAGTTGTCATATTCTCGTATGTCTATAAGGGCTTCCTTTGGCTTTATGACTGGTGGCATAAGACTTAGATAGGTGGAGGGTGTAGAGGAAATTACTGTAATTAATCAACGTTCAAGCTATCGTTTATTCACAACAGCTAATGAGATCATCTATTGTGGTTGTATTTTGGACTAGTTTTAATCATTCAGTATTTTGTCCATTATGGGAGCTTTCCCCTTTTTGATTAATTCTTTTTACCTGATCACATAAGCATCCTTCATTTTTACACTTCATTTTCAATAGGAAAATTTAGGCATCTTCCAGTTGTTGAAAATGGCGAAGTTATTGCTTTGTTGGATATTACAAAGTGCCTCTATGATGCCATATCGAGAATGGAGAAGGCCGCAGAACAGGGTAGTGCCATTGCTGCTGCTGTTGAAG
Organism: Cucumis sativus; assembly: GCF_000004075.3. Lineage (NCBI taxonomy): Eukaryota > Viridiplantae > Streptophyta > Magnoliopsida > Cucurbitales > Cucurbitaceae > Cucumis > Cucumis sativus. The sequence continues at coordinate 20,820,407 of NC_026658.2, forward strand.
GAGTGGAACGCCAGTGGGGAAGTGACTTTTCTGGTATGTTGTGCCTATTATGTCCATCTTTGGGTAGATCTTGTTGTGTTGGATGCATTTTTCTTTTCTTTTTCTTGTTTCTTTATTTTTCCTTTTTTTTGTGACTGGTATTATGATGGTGGTTTCAATCAAATTTAAATGTCCCTATCTCGAAATAGCAATCTCATGATTGTCAAGGGAATAATGTGCATGAACCCTTAGATATGATCGGGCATCAGCACAATAGAAGTAAATTTTAATGCCGGTTAGTAATTGTAACCATGCCATGTTGATAATGATAATGATGTTAGATCCAACTGGTGGTCTAAAACATGTATGGTTTTACTATCGAGTGTAAACGTGTTCTGAGTTACATTATTCATGAATAGATAAATATCCTTTTGTTAGTAGATGATGGCTCTTTCTCTCTCTATTGATCATCTAATGACAAAAGGATATTTATCTATGTTCATGAATAATGTAACTCACAGTTAGCTGAGTGATTTAAAGTTATATTATGCTATCTCTACTTGATTTCTAAAGATAGAATGGTGTTTAACTATAATTTACATGAATTGGGAAAAGAAATAGTCTGAATTTTTGTTTAGTGAACAATGAACATTTATTTAAAAATAATTTGAGATGAGTGATTCATTTTCTAATTCATGAGGAATTACTTGTTTGTTTGGTGAAAGCTATACATGTCCAACTGTGTACATTGGTGGATTTCAACTTCCATATGCTTGAATTTTGAATGTATTTTCAATTTAATAAAATGTCAGCAATAGTCTTACCATTTTGATGTTCCTAGTTTGAGATGGATAATAATGAACTTTTGCATATGGAATTGTTCCTTCATCCATTATAGATTATGCCACTCTATGATTATAGAAATTTATATTAAAATGAATACCAAGTCTTGACTAAAATGAGTGGGATAGACATGATACTTAATTTTTTCATTCTAGAAGTAAAATCCCTTTGCATTCACCTGGAGGTCATTGCATTGCATGCCACTTGCAAGTCCACATATTGTTTTATTTTCTGTTTCTTGTACAAAAAAAAGAAGAAATTATTTTCATATTAAGTTGTATAATTTTCACCATTTTTTTTTATCATCATTTCAGCTCCGTATGCTTTTATAGAGACGTTGAGGGAGCGGATGTTTAAACCTTCCTTATCAACCATCCTTTCTGAAAATACAAAGTACTTTGTCTAGCCTTTTCATTTCTTTGTAAGTTGAAGAAGATATGTACTGCACCTTTGGATCATTACCAAGTTTTGTAGCTTTATATGTTTTCAGAGCTGCAATTGTCTCGGCATCAGATCCTATATATGTTGCTGCCAAAAAAATGCGGGAGTTACGAGTTAATTCAGTTGTTATCACAATGGGAACCAAGATTCAGGGGATCCTCACGTATGGCATTTCTCTCTAATATTTATTCTATAACAATGTTTCTTGATTCTTGTGCCTTGTAATTTTGTACTTATCAAATACTTCTTTTATAGGAACTAGAGATTTTATAAAAAAGAAGGTGAAAAAAGGTACCCTCAGGATGAAATACGAAATATGAATATTATTGATAATAGAATAGGAACGAGTTCCTGAGTACAAGATCAACCTTAATCCCACTGCTAACCTATCTCTCAAGGTAGAGCAGAGTAATTCCTTTCTCTCACAAGATGCTAACTCCCTTTCCCGCCCTTCCTACTCAATTATTTATACTAACTTCTAATCCCTTCCCCACTAACTCTCACGTGCTATTCTATACACGTGCTACTTCTGATTCTTCTTTTCTCTCCGACTATATTTATATATGATAGGAGGTCTATCAAAGGGTTTGAGAAAATCTATCCCCCAAAAAACTATGTGATGAGAGGCTTTCAATTTTTTTCTCCTCGATTAATAAACCTCTTTCATTTAGAACAAATGAATGGAAGTTCAAAGCACTTAATTCTAGAAGAAAGTGAATTGCTCTCTTCTAAAATTTCTGGTGTTCCTTCTTCTTTACCTGTTCACTGTTTATTGACCATGGCAAAGGATCAGTAATCAATGCGAGCTGTGAGGAATGGAAACCAGTTAGGAAATTTGATGTCGTAAAGGAAAAGAAAGGAGAGAAATCGCCTAAAACAAAATCAAAGCCTTAGTTATCAGTACGTGAAGACATTTCTTTGTTTATAGATAATTGGAAAGCAAACAAATCTTAATCCTAATTAATCAAAGAAACTAATCCTAATTTAAATAAACAAGGGAATCTATCCTAGTGATAATCAATCATGGAAACTAATCCTAATCCTCGAATTAAGAATTTGACTAAGATACCCTAATTTACCCTAATCCTACTGCATCATTTTATCCCTCAAAAGAAAAAAAAAAAGAAAAACCTGCTCTCAAGTTTCACAAAGAAAATGAAAATCACGAAGTTTTTTTCGATGATTTGTAAAGATCCCAAATAAAATTGTTTACCTGTGGAAATCTCGAACTGCAGCTATAAAGATGGAAGGGGCTTGTAAAAAATCTGAGAGCTACAGAGCATGGCCCTGATCAAAATTTTCTTTGGTTGTTGAGATCTGTATACATGATTGCCACCAAGATTGTGCTCAGCCATTTTAACCAAAGTTGGAGAATGAAAGCAACCTATGAACCTATTTGAAAGTTTGTTGTTGTGTTGCATAGCCCCAAATTTGTGTAGAAAAGGTTGAAATAAACCCATGAAAAGGGAGTAAATCGAAATTAGGGAGGACTGAGTCTGGGTTGAGTAACACAAATTTGAATAGGTCTGATCCCGTGAAACACATGCTAGGAATTGAGCACACATGATAACAGAAGAAATATCCTTCAAGAAAATCAGAAACTGAAGTTGAACTGGAGGCACTAAAATTTATAACATTTTAGGTCTCTTCCTCATACTGGACCACAATGGTAATAACTTCTAGATAATGAGAATCTTTCTCTATTTGATATTTGATTCATGATTCATGGCATTCCTTCTGAACTTTTTTGTTCGCGTACTTGGCTAGCTTTGGCAGTAAAAAAAGTATCATGACAGGCTACCTCTGCCTAGCTGCCATCTGTGGAAGAGAAAAGGTGTTCTGATGTAAGAAGACTAAGGGTTAATTGGATACTTAGGTAATATTCTAGGTTAGTTCCCTTTTTACCCAATTGTAATAAAACTCTATAAATAGGAGTCTTCTCTTGTTTGAAGCATATTATTCATTCTAATAAAAGATCCACAATCTTGGTTCTTGGAGGATTTTTCCTTGAGGTTACTTAGGCTACATCAATTTGGTATCAGAGCAATCGTCTGGGCTAACATTAACTGCCACCGGTGGAAGACCGGGAAACTCTTGTTGACGCCGATCACAAGAGGGAGCTTTGAGTGTTGTGCTTGTTTCCAGACATCTAATTAGGGGGAACCCTTAAAATTCCAAGAAAGAAAGAAGACACCAAAGATTTGTCAAGAATGAACTTCTATCGATCAAAGATGTCCAAGAAAAAAAACCAGCAGTAGGTATAGACTAGAAAATCAATTTTACTCCCATAAACAATGCTGGAGTTTTGATTCAAGTGATACAGAAGAAGAATTTCAACATTCCAATTTTGGCCATGCTCGATTTTCTCAAAGAACATATCACTATCCAAATTGGATAATTGATTCTAGTGATTTTAGTGACTCTGATGATGTTTCTAAGGCAGTTTGGGACAGAATAAGAAGGCAACAATACCGAAAATGGCCCAACGATCCAATCAAACCCGTTTTTTAAGAAATCAACATAAAAATTGGAAGTTGGATGAATTAAAGAATCATTAAGAATCATCAAGAATGGATTTTTACTATCCAAGTAGGTTCAAGACTCAAAATTACTCTTTTGGTTATGAAACACGATCAAGAAAAGTTAATTCAATAAAATCAATGGATGAGTCTTACACATGCTATGAGATTGCACCATATTCAAGAATCCAACAAAATAACTACTTCGATCCCGCAACATTGGAGGAAATAAAGAAAACAACAAAAAAAATTCAACGCTCATTGGGGGAAATGACTCAACATATAGATCAACTATCAATTCATTTGCAAGAGTTCAAGAACGAATTGGTTTCTTATACGGAAGAAAAAACAAAGAAATCATGGTTGGAAAATTTTCAAATAGAAAATCTTGAAGATAAAATTGAAGAACAAGAGTGTCAAAATGTTGATTTGGAAATGGTCGCAAGTGAAGAAAAATCCAACGAAGAAGATGTAAAAGAAGTATCAAACACCGAGCGAAAATCGAACAAGAACGACACATTGGTTGCGGTGGAAATGCATCTTCAAACCTAGAAGAACTTGAAGCGAATGATAAAGAAAATATGATTCTTGAAGGATTTTCTTCGAAAGCTAATTCTTTTAAAATTGATTCTTTGAATACAGTTTTGAGTGAGATTGAAGGAAACATCTTTTTCGGGTTTACGACTAATGGAGAGGTTCATCTTTTAGTGACCATGTTTGATTTTTTGTCTCAAGTTTATCCCTTTGATCATAATATTTTTGTTCAAAACATAGGAGGATGGTTTGGTCGTACTCCTCCGCTGAACAAGTTTATTTCATTCTTTTTTTTGCTTCATAAATTTCTTCTTTATAAAACTTGGGACGAGTTTTCTTTTTGGAGTGATAGAATGATGTAAGAAGACTAAGGGTTAATTGGATAATTAGGTAATGTTCTAGGTTAATTCCCTTTTTACCCCAATTGTAATAGAACTCTATAAATAGGATTCTTCTCTTGTTTGAAGCATATTATTCATAATAATAAAAGATCCACAATCTTGGTTCTTGGAGGATTTCTCCTTGAGGTTACTTAGGCTACATCATGTCCATTGCCTTCTCTGGTTGATATACTTTTGTTGACCCTCTACCATGTTTTCTACTAAAATTCAGGATTTTAATTGAGTCCAGGTCAAATTCATTTCCAACTAATAAAATTCCAGATACAAGCAGTTTTTTTTACATTGCATCACAGTATTTGTGTTGGTTGTTTAGTTCTTGATCTAATGTGCATGTTGGTCCAGAGCTTTCCCATTTGTGTTAATCCAACATGATTCAGAAGGTTTTTTATTATTAATATTATTTTTTAAACTCCTGTATATTTATTTACTTTGTTTGTTATGTTACTGTGGTTTACTTATGTTATGGCTGTTTCTGAAAATGTACTACAGTTCAAAGGATATTCTCATGCGTGTAGTGGCACATAACCTTTCTCCTGAGTTGACTCTGGTGGAAAAGGTTTGCTTTTGAAAAATTATTTTTATTTATCTCTGTATTCTTCTAATATTCAATCTTCAAATGCTGTACTGCTCTGTATTTACTCATCCTAGGGGTATATGATTTATTTTATGATCTCCCAATTCTCAAGGTAATGACCCCAAATCCTGAGTGTGCAACAGTGGAGACGACAATCCTTGATGCATTGCACATAATGCACGATGGGAAGTTCTTGCATCTTCCGGTTTTAGATCGTGGTGAGAATTTTCTCAGAATCTGAATTTTGCAATGTGAATATATCATAAGCACCCCTCTTCTGGGGAAAAGGATGCAACCCACTGAAAGGAAATGATATCCCTAGTATGGAAATGATTTTTAATTATAATATTTATCATGCAGAGGGATTGGTTGTTGCTTGTGTAGATGTTCTACAGATCACACACGCTGCAATCTCCATGGTAAAGTAATTCTGTCTCACCCATAGTTGTGTAATCGTTAGTCTGATCAAAATAGCAATATAACTTTATGGATATAATTCATTAATGATAAAGGCTGAAAACGTTTTGGGTATGGATTTCCAAGTGTTTCATAAATTCAATTTGTCATGCATAAATTTAATAGGTTGGGTTGGGCCATTAAACTGACTTTGTCCACCTCTTCTTTTTTTCTTGATATAAGCAATCACTTTTAGTAGTTTTTAAATGACAAATATACTTTAAACTGACTTAGTCCACCCACTTTAGTTGTAGTTTTTTTTCCTCCTTCTGGCTTCGGCTTGGACCAACTTCTAGCAGTCAAGGTGGTGCTTGTGTTTGAGGTACAACACTTAGAAGCTTAGATTTAAGTGTTTCTGGTCAGTGGTAGGTGTAAACTTTATGCCAGGGGGACACAAAGTTGGAGCAGATTTCATTCTTATTTAAGAAGGGAAACAAATTTCATTGATTAGTGAAATCAAGCCATAAACTCCATGACACCTATAACTAGAAGTGGATTGAAGATTTTCCAATTGGTAATAAAATGCGGAAGGCTGTTGTCAGAGCAAGATTGGGAGATAAAAGAAATAACCTTTTCTATTCGTTTCCATCAGACAAAAAAAAAAAAAAAAATAAAAAGAAAAAAGTTTGATCCCAAAACTTATTTCAAGTATTGGGAACTCCATCCAATCTTATCGAGAAATTGAGTATGAGATTCTGAATTATTTCTCCACATTATATCAGAAACTTCCAAGGCTGAGGACCGTTCCTTCAAATATTAATTGTGTGCAAGTCTCAGATTCCCAAAATTCTGCTCAGTGGCTCCATTCCGCCGTGATGAAACCAAAATGGCTTTGAAGGCCATTGAAAAGAATAAAGCACTTGGTCCCGATGGCTTCTCAATGGAGTTTTTTTTTCTGCAGTCTTGGTTAAATTTCAGCAGTACTTTTTGGAAACAATTTTATGAGTTGCATAATAATGGCCGGGCTATGGGTTTTAGGGGGATATTTTAAAGTTAGTCAAATAAAAAGGACAAAATCCTGAGAAACGATTTTAATTCTGAACTGTCATATATTAGCATAAGAAAGAAAGACAATTATTTTGAACTTAACCAGATCCATGAATTTGTGAACATTTAATGATATTATTTTGAATTAAAAAAATATCAACTGTGCAATCTTTATTATTTTATTTTATTTTTCAATTGAGTATTAGAATACGAAGAGAAGACTATTTTATTTTGAACTTACCATTAGAAGCTTTCTTTGGAAGGGGAGGGGGTTGTGAATTGGTGGTAATTAGGAATATTCCATTGGCTATTCTGACTTTTGAAATCAATTATCCTGATTATTAAACCCCGAAGTTCTGAAGCATTGCTGATGCTTTGTAAATTTGAACTGTTTCATATAATTTTTGTTCCCAAGTTAATCAGCAGTATTATCTTGCGAAGCTGTATGCAAATTGCAACATGCACGCATAAATATCCTGTGTTTTTGCATTAAGTTGTAACCGTTTAAGAAGCTGCGACCTTAATTGTGATAAATATTTGTCTTCTTAGCAGATATTGAATGTCAGTTGCTAACAAAGTTTTTTGTCATTCAAGGTTGAGAGTGGTTCGAGTTCTGTTAATGATGTGGCAAGCACAATGATGCAAAAGTTTTGGGATTCAGCCCTTGCTTTAGAACCACCTGATGATATTGATACTCATAGGTATACGAGCTATCTTTAGTAGTTATGATGCTCTTCGATTATCTGATTGTGAGCCTCTGTGAGAATTTCGCAGTGAAATGTCTGCATTCATGGCTTCGGAAGGGACTCTAAATTATCCATCTCTAGGTCTTGGAAACTCATTTGCTTTTAAATTTGAGGATCTGAAGGGTCGGGTACATCGCGTAAATTGTGGTGAGTGTTGATGGTTTTCTAGAGCTATGATTTTGAAGAACTTTTATGTGTATGAATATATGTGTGTGTGATTTATTATTAACAAGATGTAAACCAAGTGTGGTGGTGGTTGTAGGCGTTTTCTCTAGGAAACTATTTCATTAAGAAAGTGAGATATACAAAGTCGGGAAGCCCCGAGTCTAAACTAGTCTAAACTTCTGTTAGGTTCCAAACCCCCCAAATCAGCAAAACCCAACACACAACCCCACAAAGTGAAAGACCTCTTGTTGGGATATTGATCGATATATTCAAAGATAAACTCAAATGAGCCATGATATAGACTAGAGTTCAATAGAAAGAAAACAAAATAAAGGTGATTGAAAAAAAACAAATGTATTCCAAAAACCATTCGAGAGAACTGGAGGTCGCTCCTCTTTTTCAATGCTTGGTTTTGGATTCAACTATTTTTGTGCCCTTCTCAACTTTCAATTTCCTCCTTATGCCTTCGTTGTGGGCTCCGCAATAACTGATTCTTCAACTTATGTCCCAGCCCTCTCTTATCTCCTGTGCATTTCCTTCTTGCCCCTTTTCGAATAAGTGCAATGGATATGGGACCAGCTTATGCCTTTCATAATCTTAGGAAAAAAATATGTCTGATCCTACAATATTTGGGTGGCAAGAAAACTTGTTGGAAGACCATGTGGTTTTTGTACAGTAATTTAACCGACTAAGTTTATAAACTAGGACTTATTCTTGAACAACTGGTAAATCGACAAAGACAAAACTGTTAAAGAACCCTTCGCTTATGGGATTTTTTTGTTGTTGTGGAACTATTTCTTCCAAGAGTTTGACCTCGAGTTAGTTTGCCAAAGAGATCTTCGTGAGTCAATCGAGGAATTTCCTCTCCTTCCATCCTTCAAGGAGAAAGGCTGGTTTTTATGGTTAGTTGGGGCACGTGCTATTTTGTGGGACATTTAGTGGAAAGGAATAATAGCGTGTTTAGAGGTGTGGAGAGGGGCCATGGTGATGTGTTGTTCTTGGTGAGGTTTCATGTTTCTCCTTGCCTTTGGTTTTGAAGACTTTTGTGATCATTCTCTAGGTTGTATCTTATTTAGTTGGAAACCCTTTCTTTAGGGGGGCTTTGTGGGATTTTTTGTAGCCCTTGTATTTTTTCCTTTTTTCTCCTCCATGAAAGCAATTGTTTCAATAAGAGAAGAAAAAGAAAAGATCCAAACCTAAATAAACAAGTTTCTTTACATCAAATATTAAATCCTAAGTAGGAGACCTCCATTGATTGAACCTATTCCTTTTAAGTTTTGTATTAAGCCCATGACATTTGGTGTCACGGGCGGCGCAACGTATTCTCAAACTGGAAAGGATACGGACCCCAATTTAGAGGACCTGAAGACAATAAGTTAGGCCAATGATCCGAACCAATTCTAGACCCTCTTGATTGCCCGAGGATTCCAGGCCTCTCAATCCAGGCCTCCAGTTAGAGAAAGCTGTCAATCCTCGTTGCTGCCCTCCAGTTAGCCCAAGTGAACTTACTCCCAACTAAAGGAGGATCAAAGAAACCACTATCGTCAATGAACTTATTAAGCATTCTCATGAATCTTGTAATTCTCCCACCGGAAGCCTTCTCGTCAGGGGAACGAACGACATTGAAGTCTCCTGCCACACACCAACTGAGGCCACAATAACCATAAAGATCCTTCATCTCCTCCAAAACAACCCCCTTCCTCTAACACTCGGAGGACTGGGTCCTGTAACACAAAACTCTTCATCATCACTGTCCAAAAAAGCAATAGTAAGGGATTCTCATCTCTTTCTTCTCCTCTTTGAGGATAAGGGGATCCAACCTTTCGTTCTTGGGATACCCTTGTGCCCTATGTATGCAGTTTCTTGCAAATAAACATCTACCATGAGGTTGGATAAGGGGATCCAACCTTTCGTTCTTGGGATACTCTTGTGCCCTATTTATGCAGTTTCTTGCAAATAAACATCTACCATGAGGGGATTTATTTGAGTCAGACATCTTACCTTTGCCTTGTCTTGGTTTTTTTTATTAGACCTCTGTCTGCTTGTGTCGTTGCTTTTGGACTTCTTTCTATTGTCTTTCTTCTTCTCAAATTAAGACGAAGAGATGAGTGTTGTAATTCACCAAAGCATCTGCTACAGCCATTGCTGATGGAAAATCCTTGACATTAGCACATCTCAACTCGGTATGTGCCCACTACTAGAAACCTAAAAGAAAGTTAAACAATTTTTCCTCAGACAGGTTATGGATATCTAGCATTAATGAGCTAAAGTCCTTAACATAATCGCTCAACGTTCCTGAATGTCGTAGCTTTTTCAAAGCATTCCTTGCAGTAAACACAATATTGCAAGGCAAGAACTGATCCTTCAACTCCCATGGAGTTCCATGAAGCGATTCTTGGTCTACCTACATCTTCGCCATCACGAAGATGCGTACGCCACTACAACTTGGTGGCCCCATAGAGATACATGCTTGTCATTCCCACCCTACCTTGTTTCATGATGTGTGCAGCTTTGAAGTACCCCTCAATATCCCATAGGAAATTTTCCAACTCCTTAGCATTCCTTGAACCATTGAATGCTTTAGGTCCAGGAATCTTTAACTTGGTAGCAGTCATGTTTTTTGTGGCAGAGCTGTTTTTCGATGCCCTTTTGACAAGTCTAAGCTTCTCATTCGCGTTGCTGGTTCTTGCATTTTCTTTATCAATTTTTAACTTAATGTTATAGAGTAAGAAGATATCTCTTCCAACATCATATTGAAGTGTTGCTCTATGTCTGCCATAAAGGTAGTAAAGGAAGTCTGGATTTCCTTGAAACGTACATCGTTTTGAGTTCGAGTAACCAACTCTATGAGTGATGCCCAGTGGTACACCAACGAATTCCTCAAGATGACTAAAACGATCCTTCTAGTAATTATCCTCAATAAGGTTACATTCAAGGTTATTGGAATAACTTAATCTTGGACATGCTATAACTCCTGTGTGCACACCTTTACTTCCTCTGGCTCTTTCTTTCTATTTAATGCTAATGCTCACTGTTGTTGAGGATTTTGGTTCTAGGTGACTCTCATTCCTTCATGTCAGAAGCTTTTGGAACCATTAAATTGTATTTCTCTGGTTGAGTTTGTGTTTCATCTTGACGATTGTTGTGATATTCTCTTTTATTAGGAGTGTTTTGAACACAGTTCATAATTGTCACTTTTAGATTCCTTGGATACCCTCTGTTTCTCCGTTTTGTAAGAGATAATAGGGTGATTATATTCTAAATTTGTCCAGAGATCCATGTTGAGAGGAGCCGTTTCTATTTTTCTCCTCCTGTTGCATTTTTGAGCTCTTATACTTGTCATCAGAAGCTAAACTAAAGCCTACTGGATCTTCTTTTTATCATATTTTTCTTAGTAGGGTAAGTCCAACCTCCCATTAAAGAGTGGTCAACCTACTTCTTGAGGAATCGTGATCACTGCATATGGTGTTTCCATTGGCAAGAGTGTTGAGAGGCATCGGCCCATGTTCAGTTGGTTAAAGCCACTAAACAGGGTAAAATTTTCAAAAAATACTGGTAACTAATATATGGTGATCACCACAGATGATGGACTTGCAAAGATTGTTTTTAATCTTCTTCTAAGGCAGGTAAACATCCTTATTGGGGTCATGTTACTTGGCCATCTAAATGTATCCTCAGCCTTGCAACATAAACTTCCTACCAGTTGTCTTTCTCCCTCTATCTGCCCATTATGCCATTGGCATGGAGAAGACCCTATCCACCTCTTCTTCTCGTGCTCTTATACAGTTCGTTGTTGGGGGAAGTGCTCATTTTTCAATTCGTGTTGGTTGTTTGGTGTTCACTTTAGAGGAAATATACACCAATTCTTAGTTGGGGTTTTTAATTAAAACCTCTCCTTTACTTCAGTTAAATGCCCTGAAGTTGTTATTGGCAGAAATATGGTTTGAAAGGAACCAAAGGGTGTTCATTTTCATGATAAATCCCTTGGATGGTTGGGATTGTTTTGAAGTTGCCCACAAAAAGGCCTCCTCGTAGTGCCCCTTTTCCAAGCCTTTTGAAAGTTACAGCATCCAAGAGCTTTACTCAAACTGGAGCATTTTTTCTTTCCAGCTTAACTGACCTTGTTATGAGTTTATCGTTTTGTTCTCTTTGGTTTTCTGGTTCTTTATGCATTATGTTGTAACCTTGGTAAGGTTAGTGTTTTGTAGTTTTTTTGTCTTCCTTGTAAAGGTTGTATGTTTAGTCTCGGTTGTGTGCTTTTTGAAGAGTGCTTGTAGGATATGATGAGGACGCTATGGGGCGTCTGGGTGCGCCTACTGATCCACAAGTCTTTATTTAATGTTCTTTGTACAACCCTATTGTTCTTTGAACATTAGTCTCACTAAAAAAAGGAGACTTGTTTCCTTAGAAAAAAAAATAGCAGAAAATGAAATTACAGGGTATGTTCTATCCAGTTTAAGTAATTATCAATAATTGTTTTCTTAGGCACTGAGACCTTGGATGAGTTGGTATCTGTTGTGATGCAAAGGATTGGTGCTACTGATAGTGCTAATCGGCCTCTGCTTTTGGTATGTTTCTAGCTACTTTTTCTGACTGCATTTTTTCTTTTTGGTTCAATGTGTAAGTCGAGTTTTGTATTTTTTACCAGTATGAAGACGATGAAGGGGATAAAGTAGTTCTTGCTACTGATGGTGATCTCTCTGGTGCTGTAAACCATGCCAGGTCCATAGGACTAAAGGTAGTTAACTTAGTAATAGTATTCAACTTTCATGTTCGTTTCTTAGTATTATTCTTTTGTGACATCATGTTTTTCTTGTTCTTCTTACATCTTCTTGGTTATCCAAATGTTTCTCGTGGTTTTATTTGTGCAAAATTACTGGTATGTCAAATTGTTCATAATATTAAAGGACAATTTTAAAGCACCAATAAATCAAATGTTCTAAAAGAGAAAAGATACCTTAACCAAAGGCAAGGTGTTAAAAAGGGGTTTCCAGCTGGCAACAGTAGAAGAGATTGACTAAATAGAAGAGTGTTTCGTTTTAGATCATGTAAATTATAAGGATGAAACGAAGTTACTTCTAATATTTTTTGAATTTCTTAAAATCATCAAACATATATTTTTCCTCTATCCAAAATTTCCGAAAGAATATGCAAGGATTGCATAAGAATCTCCCAGCAGCATGTGTGACAGCTATAATTGGCAGTCCTATACTCTCCTCTGTTAGTTTTGTTGGTTTAAGTTTATGCATATTTACTTATTTTGTGAACTTTGTTATTCCTTTGGCACGTAGTTTGTCTTTTGTAATTTCGTCTTATGAATGAAAGCAAAATTCACTGTTTCTCATTTTATTAAAAAAATTAATTAAAGAGTTGTCTTCTATGAACTTCACATATTTTGGCCAGTTTTTGTAAATTCCCGAACCCCTTCATGCTCGTTCTTAAATTGAAGGAAGTATTTATGTCTAACGGACTGCTGAAACAATTGCAGTTCATAATCTTTGCTTTCCTTAAACGATTAAAGTACTTTATCATGAATTCTATTCTCTAGTCCATGGATTTCTGCAGGCTCTATATTACTTTTCTGGATCGTAATTTAGTTGATGTATCTTGTGCACCATTCTAAAACCGTCATCTACCCAACATTTTCTTTTCTAGTAATTTGAATTCAATAGCGACAGTGGCAGGATATGGGCGCATGCCATTGTAGTATAATATTTAAAATTTTTATACAAATTAAATGTGAGGGAACTGAGTAATCCCTTATTTTCTTTAGTGCTTGCCCTCTGATATCTTGTTTTTACTCTTCGGGAAACACTTGCAGGTTTTAAGATTGCATTTGGATTTTCCCGAATCAATCCAGCAAACAGAAGCTCAAAATGATGCAATGTTAGACCAGAAGCGTGGATCGTTGCATTTGTATTCTGGTGCATTTGCTGCTGCCATTGCTCTAACAAGCATTGGTGTATTGTTTTATTTGAAGCGTTCTAAGGTGTAAAGTCAAACGACAGAATTATTGAAAAAGAAAATGCATGCTCGCAAATTTTGGCAGCGGGATACATTGCAATGCCCAAATTCTCAAAGAAACTGAGATATATAATTGGGAAAAGGTTGCAACACCAGTAGGGATTTAGTAAAATAAATGACAAGGGATACCTGACTCGAGAAAGTACCACATGGGATGGCTTTTGAAATATGGTTAGTTTTTTTATGTCTGGGTCAGATAAAGCCATCCGTTTTTGTGAGCCTGGGAATTGGTTATAAGGTTCTTTCTGCTAAGAAAAGATCATTGAGGAATATATGTTCTCACATGATTTGTTAGAAAAGAACTTTTGAGTTGCATTCATAATGCTAATACCAATCTGAATGAATGGAATATCTCTGCTGTTTTCAGGAGGTGGCTAATTTATGTCTTGATTAGTTCTCTCCAATGGAAGGTTTTTTGTTTTTGTTTTTGTTTCTGTTTGTGGAAGCAATTATTGTTGAAAGCAGCAAATCAGACCTGAATGAACTCAATGGGAGCATTGGATTTCTTCTTCAAGAGAGGGATATTTGGATAAGTCATATTGTGTTAGTGTTAGGCTATTCCCATTCCTCAAAAAGTTTATGAAATCATTCTAATTTCCTAAGAACCTCTCTTGTAATCCTGTTTTCAAGGATTGAAAGCTTTTCAAATAATTTGGGATGTGAAGATGAGAAGAATGGGTCTTTTCTTGCGCCAAGGAAATTAAAGCTTACTTCTATCATAACAAGACTCCGTTTCCAATATTTTTTAATTTGGGATTTAGTCATTTAGTGTTTGTCTTTTGAGTTTTTTAGACCCTTTGATAATGCAAGTGATGTAAGCACCAAAGTTTTGTATGTTTATTTACTTTTTTACTTTCTTACATGCAGCCCACCTTTATATATCATCAATCACCAACTAACTTTGTGATCACACCCACAATTACTAACAAATAAAATTGTTTTCACAACCGAAATTCTCTTCAAATTGTTATTAAGCAAACAAAACTTGTCAAATTGTTATTAAGCAAACAAAACCTTTTATGGTTCAATACAGTGGTATAATATCAAATACATAATAATAATAATAATAATAATAATAAAAAGAATTATATTCTCCAATTTTTCTCTACAACCCAAGAGTAATTTTCACCCGATTATCTCCACAAAACAAAAACTCATCGTCTCCCAACTTCTACTCCACAAAATTGTGATATACAATCTTCTAAATAAAAATATACTAATCTTTTCTTGAATAGTTCGGTCATTTCTTTCTTCATTGTTTGTTCTTTCTAATCTCTACTTACTTCCTCGGTGGAATTATTTTATTATTTGATTCAATTACTTATACACTTACTAAATGCTTTTTATGCTAATTGCCAAAAACAATAACAGTCTATAGTGGTTTTGAAACACATTTATTTGAACAAATGAAAAAAAATAGTCTACTTATGTCCTCAATCGTATTTTGTTTTCCATTTAGACGACGTCGATTCAATCCAATAAACTAATATCAAATGTTATATCATGTTACTTGAACAGTATGTGATTAACATACAACTGGTTCATATTCAAGTTATAATCGAAAAGATATATAGTAAATGGATAAAATGTTAGACCCCTTATCATCGTAACATTACGAATATGACCTACTTTGTAATTGTTACCTAAGATTTAAATGTTACAAACAATAATATGAACCCTATTATTCGTGTGAAGACATGAGTGAGTGTATTTTGTATAAAAGGAGTTTATACATAGACCGTAGCACGAAATAATTGGTTTCTCTTTATAACACCATTATTTGAAGGAATCAATATTTTAGTAGGATGACCATAGGAGCATTAACTTTAATCTTGAGTGAGTTGTGAACTTTTGTTTATGAAGGCAGTCTCTGAATATGTATGAGCAAGAGTGTCCTTGACCCAAAATCACTCAAAGGGCATCTCCTTTATGCTTTATGTGGGGGGGAGGGGGTTTGCACAAACTAACAAACTACCACCCATTGAGAATGACCAAAATGTTCGTACACAACATATCAACTTCACTCTAAGGTATACTTTATGGTGAGTATGTTGACTCTTGACCTACTTCAAAATACTTGTCTGTTTCCTTACTTCAATCCAACCATATTACCTTATGATCTTGGGAAGTTTTTGTGCAACAGCCAACAAGGAATAATTATGTGAAAAACTCCTCTTTTAATTGCATTATAATAGTGGTTTAGAATGCAAAGTCTGGTGAACTTGCACCTTTTTCCAAATAAACCTAAAATTAGTATCAATTGCTTATATGAGGTTGGTTGAGTTGTGAAATACCAACTATGCAATGCACATTATTAAACCAGCAATTTTGTGGATATACATACATATACTTAAATACATCATCCACTTATTGAACTTCAATTTCTAAATTTCGTTTATCTAAATTTCAAATGATTCCATGCTAACGGTAAGAGTGGTTTTTTAAACTATTTTTAAAAGTTGAGTATTTTTTTAAACTTTACAACTATTTTACTTTGTATAATTTGATCTAATTTCTCTATATGCTTAGTTTTTTTTTATTAATATTAAATATGATTACTATATGAACAAATAATTTTAAGTTTGTATTTAAAAACACTTCACTAGCAATTTTTTTCTTTTTAATGATTGGTTGAGTTGTTTGTTGAACTACGTATGTGTCGGAGGTGTTCAACGCCTGTGGTTGGAGTTAGACACTTGAGAAGCTCATTGAAAGTTGGTTATGTGAGTTGGTAGTTAGTCATGCATGCATAATTGGACGTTAGAGATATACTCATCGAAGATGGTCATCAAAGCATGTCGCTAGAGTAAGGCAACCATAATCGTCATTGGTGGTTGTTGCTAAAGTTGATTGTTGAAGTTGTTGCTAGAGTTAGCCACTAGAGGTGGTCCTCAGAACACACGAGAAAAAGATGAAGTTTTTAATTGAATATGCAAATTTCATTTGTGAACATTATTAAAGTTAATAAAGTTGAGTTATTTAATACCAACTTGTGAAGATGGTGGATCAAATACTAATAGCTAGTTTAGATTGAGTTTTTAATCGTCTATAAATACATTTTTTTTTTAACACAAGTAAACACTTAGAAAGTTAATCCAAACACGTTAAAAATCTATTTCAATTCAACCCAAGTCGATCTCTCTAAATACCCTTAAAGTTTGTTATTTTCTTTTCTTATTTTCCTTTCGTTTTTTTTTGTTGGGTTAATTTGAGAGTTGCTAATTGAAATTATATTTTCTCAACTTGAGCTATAATGTGTCAATGATAAAAAAAATAAAATAAAAAATAAAGTGAGGTGATTCAAATCTTCAGTTCACTCCTATTGTTCTTAAGAAAAATCTAAATAATGCAAATAAACTAAATTGAAGATGTATTTAATTTAACCCAAAAGAAACAAAGAACATCTGGAAATTGAGATATCATCTACAACAGAGAAGAGAAATTGAAATTGTATGTTTATGAGAAAGATAAATCCGCACAAAGTACAAAATAGTGATGTGGAAGTCAATTTCTTCCAGCAATTAAAAGCAAACCAACTCCCTCACAACTCTCGCCATATCCAAATTGACCAAACAAACATACAACATATTGCATAAAAGCTATGGCGTTTCTTTGTGACTTATTTTTCGCTGAGAAGATCGTGAAAAACTTGTGGCCTTTTGTAATCACCAATACAGAGAGCCTGAAACCAAATGCCCATTAATTTAAAATTCAAATGCAGCAACTTCATATGATAGGGAAAGAGAATTAAGATTAGTGTTCTCAGTTTAATTTGATTTTGAGCCAAGGGAGGAGATTTGTATTTACACCTATTTGTACAAATCTATAAGTGTTATAAACAATGTAACTCTTTGAATATCGGAATAGAATGAGAAATTTCTGTGTCTTATGATTATTTGTCATCATATCCAACACACATATTTGGTGGTATATGTAAGCTAAATTTGTGTTGTTGGTAAGGTTGTTAGGCAAAATAGCAAGCACCACGAAAGATCTTTAGGAAGGTATTAACCTTGTTTTGAGCTTGGTATGCTTTCTGATATACCTGATAGCCTAGTTGGAGGAAGAGAGTCATTAAGGCCGGATAGTAGTATCAACAATGTGTTGATAGAACCCAAATGTATTGGAATATACATAAAAGTTATTAGAACTACAAGGAAGTCAAGTGTTTCAAGGAACTTGGAACATCTTCCCTTCTTGAGATCACTCGAAAGCTCTAATTCACTGACCAGAAAAATAAAGCTTAACCTCTCCCATTCTCACTTGCCTAACCTAATTACTATTGCACGCTTAAAATCCTAATATCAACATTCCTATCTTAATGTGTTTGGCTTCCTCTCATCTCCTCCACTTCAAGTTCAAAATTGATTGCAAATAACTCGTTTTTGAGTTTGATGTTGATTGAGTTTTATGTAAGACATTGATTAATAGTCTTTTCCAGAAAGGGTTAGTTTAACACTAATTCAAGGGTTCAATTCAATGAAATGGAAGGTTAAGATTACTGAAGAGGAGGAAATATAATGAACTTTTACTAAAAGGAAACTAAAACATGACAATCAGCAGATCGCTACCAAATTATTAAAACAAAAAAGAAGGAAGAAGTTATTGATAGTGTTATGGAATCACAAGTTTACCTGCATTGCACATGCTATATGAATGAGAGTTGCTTCAGACCAAGGCCTTCCAATGAACTGAAGGCCTATTGGCAAACCAGTTTTATCATATCCAACCTGTAAAACAAAGTTTTGCAAAGAACAAGTCCAATAGATTATTACTTATTGCTACTACTCTATCGACTCCCAAAATAAGAATATTGCAATCTTACTGGAACAGTTACTGCAGGTAATCCCAGAAAGTTTCCAGCTATTGAATACCTAACAAGGGCAGCTGTAATGACACAAAGTTATCATTTCCACTTGTGTTCCAAATTGATTCTTCACTGAATAGAAGTTAAAATAAATACCATGTCTGCAAATAGCATTGTAAGTTCTAATTACACTTGTTATACATTTATTTGTTTTCAATCAAGACTTTACCACCCTCAGATCAATTATTTTTAAAGCTTCAGGTGGGCCAAGGGCAATATGCCTCAGGAGCTTAAGCGCAAGACGCACAGTAAACTCATAGCTTTTTTATTCTTTCAAAATGCACTAGGCATAAAATATATATATGTATGTGTATATATATACACACAATAAGGAACCTTCATGAGAGTAATCAGGTTTTTTAACAAAGAAAAATATACACACAATATATACACACAGATTCTTTCAAGGACGGATCTGTATGTTCTCGGATGTTGTCGATACAGTAGTCAACAAGGACAAATCTGTATGTTCTCGGATGTTGTCGATATAGTAGTCTGACACGAGGTAATGAGACCAAGCGTAGAGAACGATTCGAGATCCTTGGCGAAAGGAATGAATGTTAACTAATGTGTGTTTATGTGCGTTATGTTATGAATATGTTTGTTAAGCATAAATAAAGGTTTATGCGAGATGAAATGATTTGATGTTTGTGCGAAATGATGTTTATGAAAAGGTATTGCGAAAAGAATTTCATAAAACCTCACTAAGTTTTTAGACTTAATCTTTCAAAAATTTATCTTCCAAGACTTCGGCGTTGAGGTCAAGAGGAGAGGAAGTTGAAGCTGCCAGGCCTTTAAGTTTAACTGTTATTGTATTTTTGTTTCTGTATTTTCTTTTATTAAACGCCTTGTTGTTATTAAAGTTAAAGTTTGTTGTATCTTTAAGTTAAAGTTTGTTGTATCTTTAAGTTCTCGTCCCCTAATGTTTATTGGTAAAGTTAAGCGTTTGATGTTTAAGCTAAGTTAAGGAAGTTAAGTGGAGTGTCTTTGGTGTTTGACTTGCGCCAAAGATGCTCAAGTCAAACTGCGTTTCGCGAGATAAGCAAGCAGGTCTGCACGACGGGGTGTGACACCACGTCTGGGTCAGTGTTTTTAATGAACAGTTCCGTAGTTAACAATGAATCTCCCTTGATCAACACCGTTCTATTTCCCATTCTAAACACTATTTATTTTGAAGGCCAATGAACCTCCATAGAAGTTCGCTTTAAAGGTAACCTCTGGCAGTTTCAGTTTAACTCCTTGGCAGAGGCTTTGCCCTTTTATCGTCATCCCGTCTCCTAAACTTTGTTACCTCTGTGGTCGGTAAGTCAAGTTCCTCCACCAATCCCCGGTGTATAAAATTGTGGGACGCTCCGCTGTTAACCAATCCCCGGTGATGGCTAAACACCTCTGCTCACAACTCCGGTGAAAACCCGTCACGAAGGCATCCATCAGCATGCTTTCAGCCATCTCAGGTAAGGGAGTACAATAATTCAAGAACTTCTTCAAATACTATGCGTATTTGCCGTCTTGCTCAATCCTGATCAATCGAGCTCCATTGCTCTTTTCTCCCGTGGGTTGGAAATGATCAAACGTCCTCTATTTCAGTTCCTCCCATAACGTACTTGCTTCTGACTCATCTAGTTTTCCCTTCATTTTTAGCACTGAGGCGTCGGACGTTCCTGATTCCTGATTCTTCCTTCATCCTACTTGCGGTATTCCCCTTCACATCAATCACCAATTGTTCCATACACTTTTACATTCTCAGCAAAATTTCCTTCGAGTCCCCAATTTCCCGCTCATTGGACTCCATTCTCTCTTCTAGTTGCTTTTGAGCCGTAGAATGTGTTTTGCCCAGAATTTTGATATCAAAATCAAATGTTCAACAGCCAACCATTAACACTAATACAAGAAATAAGAGCAACAAGAATTCAATAAAGACAACCCAACTCCTTCCAGAAGGTTGGAAACTTCTCCCAAAGCCAACCGGAGCTTTTTACCAAAATCAATACCTACATAATCCAATCCCCAAAAACATTCCCTATTTTTACTCCCTTCACAGGGCTCGCTATTCCTCCTTCAATAGAGTTAACACTCTGAAGAAACATGAAATAATAGAACAAAAATCACAAGTAAAAGTCTACAGTTCTTGAGATTGAACTCATAATCACTAATTGTCTAAAAAGTAGTTAAGTGCTCAAGAGATGGAGAAAGAAGATTGAAGGAGATGGTGGATGGAGAAATCAAAGAAGAAGACGTGTTCTTATTAGAGAGAGAACTGGGGAAGTGTGCATTTTTATTCAATCACTTCTCACTTAATCTATAAGATACATAAGCCTACCTAGTTCATATCACTTAAACCATAGAAACTAACTATTTGACATGAAATGGCTCATTGTTTTAAAAAATGGATCCATTAAACTATCAACTAACAGTCTCATAAAAACAAGCCTTTTAAATTCTTCATACTTGGTGATAGCAAGGACTTAATTGAAAGGAATTTACACATAAAGAATATGATTGAGAATTTTTATAAAATTAGGGACAAAATCTAAAAAAATGGAACAGATAGCAGAGAAATGCATGTAAGTCTGTACCTCCATTAATGTAGTCAAGTTCTCCAGTCTTGAGAGCACCGTTCAAGATTGGGTAAGCAGTTACACTAATAAATAAAATATAAAGGTTAAAACTATTTTGAAAGTAAAACTTGCTCGGGATACTTCAAAATAGTTCCTATGCACTTTATGGAACAGGAAGCAAAACTTTCATGGAAAAGTGAAGTTAAAGGTAATATAAAATAAAGTACACACAGGATATAACCCAGTCCAATTTGATTTAATTATAAATGGGTCATGTTCTTAAACTCATTGACGATAGACACAGTAGATCTGTATTAAACTCATTGGTAAAGTTTACTGCATTCCATTTTCATGTAATTTAGGTCCTTTGATGAATTATGAATCCGTCTCTAAAGTTGCAGGAACAAAATTAATAAAAAAATGTCAAATGAACTCTTACTCTCTAAGGTTCTTTACGTTCTTAAGTTGGACTCTAAATTCAATGTCAATTAAGCAAACCTCCCACCAAATGTTTAAATTTCAATTGAACTTATGAGAACTGTCAAATGATCTATAATATTCTATATATATGTATTATGTATTATATACACTTTTTGAGATTAACTCTTCTAACAGACATTGGGCTCTTCAAGTCATCAATGACTACATAAATCCAACTAAATTTTGTGAACGAAGTGATTGAAACGTACCCAGTTGTTGGTGAAACAATGACATCTGCATGTGCTAATATTTTCCGATGAAAATACATCTGGCGATTCCTGCATATAATTAAAACTTTTCAATACCAAACGATAGAAAGTTTTGGCATTGCACATCACCAAGTGAGGAAAATATAAAGGCATTCTAATTGAGATATACATCCTGAATAGAATAATGGAAAAGGCTTTGGAGAGAGAAGACCATGTAGAAGCTTTTAGACGAGCCAAACGAAAATGATCATTCCAAGGAAGTGACTTGTTAGGAATATTGACCAAAATTCGGATAAGATAGGTTTCACCGTCTTAGATCACAAAACCATAGACTTTAGCGCCATAGCAGGACCAACCACCAAATGAAGAATATTGTCCTTAAATAAATCCAAGATCTGAATATAGGAAGGAATATTGAGAGTACTGAAGAACAGGACCTTTCATAATCTCAATGATAAATATCTTATTCTGTAACAGCAGACTACGGCACTCTAAATTGTATATATCACTCACATCTACATTTCATAATCTCAAAGTATATACTTTCAGTAGTCTTGATTTTCAGTCAATGGGACACATTTCTTACCTAATCTTCTGAGCTTTTATGTACTCCTTGCTACTGAAAGAACCATAAACCGCCAGTGCTACTCTTGCATCCCATCCTAGTTGTGAGGAATCCCTGTTTCAATTGCTTGAGTTGACTCAGTATATATGCAACATAAATTGATAACTGATATGTAAGTATGGTGGTTGAAGTTAACATACAACTTTTCAAGATAAGAACTCAATGAAGTGCTGCACTCGGATGCAATCGTTGAATAATGTGCTAAACGCATTACTTCTATCTCTGGAATAGTCACCTCCACACTCTTTAAAGAAAACAAGAAGATTAGCAGGAAACTTTCTGATGCGATATGAATTGTTCTATCAGTCACCTCCATATGAATAGTTTGTGTTTATTTTTCAACATCTTTATTTTAAATTACAGGATAGGTCAAGAGACATCAAAGGGATGAATAAACAATAAATTATTCTTGTATGTTAGGTTTCAAGAACATAAATGCAGTACCTTCCAACCGTTATGTTTTTGAAGTTTGTCCATGGCATTGGAACAGCAAACTCTGATATCATCACTGCAGTCGTTAAACCACTAATTATCTCAATTAGTGGTGTAAAAATCAATGAGATGATTTGAAACATTATTATATTGGTTATGAACATAAAACAAGTTCATTTTAAATTTCTAACCTCGCTATACTTTGCCAATGTAACCGAAGATATTGGTCTTGAAGAATTGAGCACAGGAAAACAAAGTTTGGGCTGAACGCTCGTAAGGTGAAAATAAAAGTTCAGAATATATATAGAGCATACTAAGCCTTAAGTAATATGTCCTCAATCATCAATTGATAGATATGTAACTTGGAATCTTTATAGTAGAAGTATATCCTCAATCAACTTAAAGTAAAAAGGGTAAAACATGCTCCCAGATAAGAGCTCTCGATAGTCAATACAAATATTTTGACATAAATTCAGTATAGAACCTGTTAAAGTTTGCCTTTAACATGCAACGATGATTTCAAACAAGCACTTACCAATGCAGTATTCTGATGCGAAGGAAGTTTGCTGCTTATAGCTGCATAACTGAAAAGCATATTAAGGTCAATAAAATCTCCATCAAACCTCCCTCAAGTTGCAATAAGAAAACAGAGAAAAAAAAAAGAACACTAACACAATAAATGCATCCTCAATTGTGCCTGCCAGTATCCCAACCATTCCAACGGTCCAATTCAGAGGAAGAACACTGAAAACACAGAATGACACTAACCAAATTATACTGAATTGTCAAAGGCACAAATGTAGAGAGGTTATTTTTCAGTAGACATAAGTTGTCACCCAGAATGAGGTACACGGCCAAACGTTGGCTTCAAACCGACAACTCCACATAGAGATGCAGGGATTCTCACAGATCCTTTATAAAATTACCAATGAACAGAGTTTAGTTGCTACATATATAAACTAATGCACAATTTCTTGAAAACAGCCAACTTTACTGAATATCTTCATGTTCATAAACTCTATATGAGCTAGTTGATTTTTTGTTAATGATGTCATCTTCAATAGAATATAATTAATTTGACCAAATTTCAGATTTCCTCTTTATTGTCCTGTTTTTTAACTTCGTATTCGTACTTTTAAAATTCTAATAATTTGATCCCTTAAATTTATCATTCATCTAAATTAAAATTACCTCCTCCATCAACACCTAGAGCAGCAGGACATAGTCCTGCAGCAACAACTGCAGCAGATCCGCTAGAGGAACCTCCACATATCCTGCTTGAATTATACGGATTTCTTGTCGTTCTGCACAAGTCATTCAAAAAGATTAGCATCTCATGTGACAAATTGGAGTTTGGTGAGGAAAGATGTAAGGAGAGCCATGTCAAGCTGTAATGTATAGATGCTATATTTTAGATACAAAACAAGGGCAGTACTATAGTATAGTATTCCACCCGGTTCATAGGATACAATAAACAGTGTATTTTATGATTTTTTATAACGTCTTTTGGTTTCAAATTATTATGTATTGATATGCCCAGGTCTCATGGTATTCATATTTATACTGATGTCCATACTCATCTACCTTGAACCAATGATTCTACAGCAAAACTTCTACACATATTTAAATCATAAGTTTTTTCCAATTTATATAAGGCTAAATTGTTAAAATAACCCTAACATCAGGTTTCATTTTTTCCTTTAACGTTTCAAAAGTTCCATTTTACCACAATCATCTAATTTATTGGGAAAAAAAGAAAAAACAAAACTTCCTCACTGACTAAATTATACAATACACTCCTAGCTGTGTGGTTTCAATTTTGCCCCAATCCTCTAGTTTTTCATTTGGCAAATCGATAGAAATTTCTTAAACAGCTTAAAACTTGGAGATTGAATTGTCACTTTTAAACCATTAAAAGATAAAACTAAAACAAACTACACATGTTAAAAGGCATTTGGTATTATTTACCCTTTATAAAATGCAAGTGGTAAAGTTCATTCGGACTATGGTATTCTTATTTAAGAAGAAAGAAAATATAAAATCTTCTCAGTTCTCACCCATGATGAGGGTTTATTCCACTTGTTCCAATACCAAGTTCATGCATATTGGTTTTCCCAACAATTAGGGCTCCAGATAACCTGAGATATTTCACACAGCTTGCATCACCTGTACAAGGTCTTAGTTTGTGCAACCAACTTGTCCCCCCTTCGAGCACAAGATGATATCAAGTCAAGCACAAAAAATAGAATCAACTCGCATAAGTGAGACCATATTTGACTTTACAAACTGCTAGTGGAAAACTGAGAAACACCAAATCACCTGTAGTAGGATATGGTAAACAATCTATTTCATCCTTGACTGCAATTGGAACACCATCTAGAACTGAAAGGGGTTTTCCTGTGATGAGTGAACATAAAAAAGAATAAGAATGAAAGGAAAAACTGGAACAGTTTTTCACAACAGCATACTGTTAGGTTCCTTGGCTGTATGACCCAACAACGCCAAGAAAAACAGGGGAAATGCATACCCTATTATATTTCTAGTATGATAATGAAAGCTTCCACCCAATCCTTACAATGATAACAAGACTCAAACTCAAGTAACAAGGAAAAGAAGAAGAATATAAAGACGCTAGCACATTTGAGAGAGCTGGAATTCTCTCCTCAAACCTCAGCTTCAACCGGAAAATTCCATAACCGCTTACTCTCGCAAAGCCCTACAAAAATCCCTCCTGACCCCAATGACTGTTGCATAACAAACTTGTTGTTCCGACTAACCAACTGCTGACCTCCTTCTTACCCCCCCACACACACCCCACTCGTACACATGAGTAATCATGCCAATGTCATAAATGTAAGTCTTTGACTAGAGTTCAAAAAAACTCAAAAGACCAAGAAACTAACGAGAAGATAATCATTTACTGATATGTATCAACTCAGTAGCTGGAAAGGATTTCATGTGTTCAACAGGAAAAATGATCTTTTCTCCCCAAGACTATTAGTTACCGAGTTCATATCGTTTAGTTGATTCAGCTGCCTGCTTCATAATATCTTCAACATCATAATTAATGAAGAATGACATGTTGAATGGAGGTTTGGATGATTCACTCACAGCTGCTATGAATCTCTCTGCAACCTATAAAATAAAAGAAAACCAATGCCTGTATTAAAAACATACCACAGCTTGATAACTAAACAAAAACTGACCTGTCAGAAGACAAATGTTATACTCAGAACAGTTATATTTCTTCTACTAAAAAGAGCATGACGAGAAAAAGATATTAAAAGCTAAATTTTTGGCTCACAGTTAGAGGAGTTGTTTTTTTTGAATGGTATGCCCTTGAGTAGTCCATTATTGTCCAGCGGTGAAATGAAGGATTCAAAGAATTTACTTCTCTCTCTGACCATGCAGGCAGACAACTAACTGCTTCTTGAACTTGTTCTGTTTCAGATAGATCTAAGTCAATGAGCTTGACCTCCTCGCTTTCTTTTTCTGTAAACCAATGTACAATTTCATTAAGCAAGAGTATGTGTTTATAAAATTAAAGAATCTTTAAACAGCTATCCATGTTAGAGGCAAAACAAACACCAAAAGCCATGAACGATCAATCCCAAATCAAATAGGGAACTCCAAAGAAGGACTGAATTGATTAACATTGTTCCTTTTCAGAACAATGGATTGATCAAATGAGAGCTGGCGAGGGTACACTACCTTCAGTGGCCATATTTTGGAATAGAGGGCTTTTACACAACCTCCTTATGAAGCCTTAGGAAGAACATCTTATCTTCTAGTGGAAGTATTTTGTTAAACGTCCAAGAAGTTGTAAATTACAAAACTGTTCCCAGAGTTAATTTCTAACATTCAACAAAATTGGAGACATTAGAGAACGTTCTGGAAAGATAACATACCCTCAACAGGATGCGAGGGAAAAAAGACAGGCGACTCTTCAATCTCCGCATTTCCAACGAGCTGAAGTAAACGGTAGAAAATGGCATCAAACATGTAAAAAGTATAACATGATCAAATTCTGTTTCATATTAGAACCAACAAAAACAATACTAATCAATGAACACCGATTCCATAACTCAGTGAATAACAATTTGAAAAAGGAAGTGCATTTGATGGAATGAGGAGGAAGTAGTTTTAAGAACAGTAATGTGGGAATGGGTTCAACCAAATTAGTTTGGTGAAGCCACATAATCCATTGGCTGCAACTTGCAACTTGCAACCCATCAAGATATGAAATTTAGCCATTATTTCAGTGTACAATCAAGTATATAACAACATTTTAAAAAATTTGTAAATATAACAAAATTTATCAAATTCTATAAATGATATAAGTCTATCACCAATACACTATGTTGTAAGTATTGGTCTATCACTGATAGTTTTGCTAAATTTACAATTTTTTAAAAATATTGTTATATTCTTAATTATTATTCTTGAAATGATCATCCATTACAATTACCTTTATATAAAATAAAAATTATATGAAGTTGTTTATAATGATCTGATTTAGGTTTAATTTTTCTGGTGTTTTCATTTTTTTTTATTATCTAACTTTGATAGTATATTTTAAATGTACTATTTATATAAACTAATTGTAAAATACAAAGTATATCAATTACTTTGTTGTATTTTTTAAATTTTGACATGACTTTGATCACATGTAACTTACATTTAATTTGGTATATCAGTTGATTTATATAACAAATTTAGAGAGAATGAAAAACATATCATACATAAATATTCAAAATGATATATGTAAAGTATGACATTTGGTATTTCAATTTCATATTTAGTATTAACTCAAAATTCATTTCAAGTATATCCTTGGGATATCAATTATATATCATCATTTGTTCAAAATACAAGACTTTACCTTGATATATTAGCAATTTATCATTACTCATTTGAAATTCATTTATAGCACTTTAACATTAGTGTATGAATAATATATTAATTACATTCTAAAAAAGCAACCTATATCAATTTTCAATTATTAAATTTCAAGTATAATGTTGGTGTATTAGTAATATATCAATCTCACAATTCAAAAAATATTTCAAGTATGACATTGACATATCATTAGTATATTAGTACTTCTTAAAAGATATCAATGTCATTCATATGCTTCTATCAATTATACATAGTGATAAAAGTAATAAAATTCAAAATTTTACTATAACTTGTAAATTTTTTAATTTATTTTTCTATTTTTAAAAATGTCCCTTTACTCTAAGATATTAGTTAATTGATTGCCACATAGTCAAATTTCAATTTCAAGTGTATGTCGGTGTATCAATAGTTTATCAACACATTATTCTTAATGGTTATAATCAAAAGAATGAAACGAACCATTTACTTGTGTATGTACTAAAAAAATCTAAAAGAGCATGAACACTTGTTGAATTGAAATATTTGGTACAATGAATGATAATTTGGTATATAACAATTGCATAACGTATATCCGATCTATAAATTAAAGTATATTAGTTCGTTAATGTACTATCTGATCTATCAATACGCAATTGATACATTAAGAAGGGTAAAATTGAAATAATAAAAGAACAAAAATGATGGATTAATATATTTTTGCTATATTTATAAATTTTCAAAAATATTACCAAGTTCACGATTTTTATAATAAAATTTCGTCATTCTTGTAACCACCCCAACTTTTTTATTTTTTTTTATTTTTTTTATAAATATAGCAAAAGAAAAATTAATTTCTGATTTTTATTATTTCAATTTTATAAGTATCAAAGTACATGTACATATAATTTTGTTTTGTATATCAGAAAACTAATATAATATAAGGTATTTTTAAAAAAATTGAACGCAAAGAATATTTCGAGGACGGAGGATGGGTACAAAATGCAAAAATAAAACAATTTTGAAAAAGAAAAAAGTCCACAATGTGATGTAACGAAAGTACCCCCACGATTAATTGGTCACACACGGGTGAAGAAATGATTTCGTACCAAGTCTAAACGATTTTGTACTCTTGTACCAAGTTTAAACAATCTTGTACCATTGTACCTATATTAAATGATTTTCTACCAAATCTAAATGGTCTTGTAACCTTGTATCAAGTCTAAATGATCTTGAACTCTATACCTAGTCTAAACGATCTTACACCTAGTCTATACTGTAAACCCTAGTTCTTGAAACTCCCCAAAAGTTCTACGTGTTAAGTGTTATGAGAAGTTAAGTGTTTTTTTGTTTTTGTTAGGTGAAAAGAAGAAGGAAAATTTTGGTTAAGTGTTAAGCTTATACTTGGCGGTCAAAAAAATGGAAGAAGAGAAGCTTGTGGTTTGAAAATTTTGACTAAGTGTTGAGATGTTATTTTGTAAGGTAGTAGGCATTTTAGTGAAGGCTTAGGTGTTTTTCTTATGGCCTAGGTAAGAAGAGAAATTGTTGGCGTGAAGACTTTAGGCGTTGGGCTTGAGGCTAGGCGAGATAACCTCTAAAGAGATTATCTAGGCGTTAAAGGCTATTGGGCAGCATGCTTTGTTGTGTGTGTGACCATGAAGGAAGCTTGGTGAGGAGAACTTGGCCACATGAGTTGATACTTGCACACCAGAAGACTTTGGCTACAGGAGGAAAGGCTAGCACACGAGGAAGCTTGCGACCAAGAGATTGTAGGTGAAGGGTTTTGCGAGCAAAGGCTTGGCGAGGAGGTTTAGGTGAAGACAAGTTTGTGGCAAGGTGATTAGAGGATAGCTTGACGAGAAGACTTGCTCTTGGCAAAAAGTTTTGAAGGTTAGGCGATCCAGAGTGTGTTTAGGCATTTTGAACAGAAGACGGTGAAGTGGTTTCCAGGTGTCCTCAGAATGCAAAAGGTGGTTTCATACAAGCAGGAGGTGCCAAAGTCCACTTTCCAAACAACTCTATATATAGGCTAACTTCAGAACAAAATTTCTCTCAATTCTCTGGTGCAAATTGAGTGATTTAAGTTTGAAAAGCTTCATTTGAGTCTATTTTCGAGTGTGCGGCTTTCAGATGAAAATAATTACGGAAAGGTTGAGTTTGAAGATCAAGAACATTTGAAGGTCGGTTTTCGAAGGATTCTGAGCAAGGATGAGTTTTAGGGAGCTACATAACTCAATTCTCCAAATTAGAAGCGGATGTTTTGCAATAAAATGGCTAACTCATTTCTAAGAAAGTTTGAAGAAGGAAGTTTTGCATTTTTAGCTATGGTTTAAAAGTTATGAACTTTTAAAGTTTATAGTAGTTTTTTGGAAAATTTCAGTGTTATGGGTTGTTGTTGAGCTTGGCTAAGCATCAGGGTGGAAGGATTTGTTCATCATGCAAGGTAAGCAAAAAAGGTTATTTTTGGACATTGGAGTGTCACCTGAGATGGCCAAACGCATAGCTAGGTGGTAAGAAAGCATGCACCAAACTATGCGATAGGCGATGCGCGCGACACACGTCCATGCGAGGCGAGAACTATGGCACCCAAGCACGTGGCAAGGCCAGGCGGGCATGACAAGCACGTGGCCAGATCCCTTGATCGCCTATGCGCGAGGTGCATGCCTATTGTCCAGGCCATGTGGTCAGCAGTGCCATGACACCCACTTTTGACAAGTTTTGAAGTTTTTGGAATTTTTGGAGTTCTTTATACTTTTATTTTAAATAAATAGATGGCATTTTACGTTAGAAGAATAATTTCTAAATCATGTCCTCTTATCTTCTAAACTAATTTTTTTTCTAATTGCAAATATAATATAATTATTTTTAAAACTTAAACAAAAAATATTTCTATAACTTTTTAAATTAAACCTATTTTTAACAAACAAAGGAATTAAAAATGTGAACTTTGAAAACTTAAGGCTCAAATTAGTTGATTTTTATAAATTGAAGAACAACTAAAAGGATATATTTTTAAAATTTAGGTACCAAACACATATACATCCATCAAAATTTGCTCCAAGTTAAAACATGTTTAACTTTGGAGTTCTTATGATCAATTCATCGAAAAGGAAGGTGCACTTTGTTGGTATAAGTATTAACTTTTAATTTTTTCTTAACATTACTTTCATGTCCTAATCCCTCTCATTCAGATTTGATATTGATTCATTTATGTCTCCCTCCTAATCTCGGGTGTTAGATTTGCATAGGTGAGAGCAACTCATAAATTCTGGCCCAATAAGCCTTCCATTTCAAGGGTAAGACTAGGTGGATATCTGAATACATAAGGTGCAAGACATAATTCATTCCTAGCCGCTTTAAGGTTAGTAGATAGGTTGTTTCCTTTAAAGACTTAATCCAAGTCTTGAGCAAGGGACCCCACCCTTACATTGGTCTGAGAGGGATTTGGTTTATAGGCTGGATCTTAAACTATTTGTTTGATAGTGGAACAGTGGAACTTAAGAAGCAAGATGTAGTTTCAGAGTAAAATGATAATTTGATCCAGTCGAGGTTACGAATAGCTTGCGGATGATTAACTTATTGATCATGGTTATATCAAATGGACACAAATATATATCTATCTATATATATATATATATATATATATACATATATAGTGAGGGGAGTTCAACTTTGAAACTTTAGTGGAACGACTAGTTAGTTAACGAATGTTGATTAGTTCGATCTAAAAGAGTTTAGCCAGTTATTCTCAAATCGTTAGAGCATGATCTATAAGTCCATTAGGTTCTCCTGCTAGTTCATATAGAATAAGTAAAAAATATTTGAATTAGGTGAAGAGAGAGAAATCGACAAGTATATGTGATATAGCCGTCAGATTTCATATTACAGATAGAGCTTATGTTTAAATGAGATTTAAATACTAGGAAGCTCGAAAATGGTGAAAATAATCAAAGTTGTAAAAAATCAAAATGTTAATTTTTTTTTTACTTTGAAAAGTCAAACTTTGACCGACAATATATTCAATGAATCCAGATTCATGCTCGGGATGTAAAATTTAGTTAAGATGGACAAAATTATAAAAAGTTAAAATGTTGACTTTTAGTTTGAAAAGTCAAAGTTTGACTTTGACCAAATGACAATTTTGCCGTTTGACCAAAGTTAGTGGAAAAATCCAACATTTTTGTTGAAAGTTTTTGCTAACTATAGTGGGCTAGGTGTTGCCACGCTATGAAGATATTAAGCTCACTAATTGTTAGTGGGCTATGTGTTGTTTGCCCATGAACTTACATGAACATGCAACTTTTCATGTAAATTTCCTATGAATTGGGCTCTTAAGCCTTTTGGAAAGGGTTGGATTTTTTGAAGACCAAATTTAAGCTGCTTTCTTTTCCTTTTATTTTTTTTTTAAAAAATATATTAGTTCAATTACCTTATTCCATGCATAGTTCCATTTCCATCTCATTCTCTCTCAGGATTTTTCATCCAACGGGTCCCACAACCTGATTTTGAGTCCGAAGGATGACAGGTCAATCTGAGTGGTAGTTTAAACAACAATCGGAGCTTCGAATGTAAATATTCTTAAAATCCTAATTTCAAATTAATTTATAGTTTAAAACTATGCATGTTAATCTTAGAAATTAGAGTAAAACTTAGATCCAATTTTCGCTATATCCATGTATAAATTCTACCAGTTCAAATAATCTGACAACCCAAACAACTGAAACTATCTCAACCCAAAATAATGTAAGGATTGAGTTGTGTTAGTTTTGTTGTTGGGCATATCAAATTAAAAGAAAATTTGGGTTGAGATTCGTTGGAGTACAAGAAGGAGTAGGTCACACCAGCCAAATGAGGGGTTAGGGAGGATTGGATTGACCCTAGACTTTCTTCTTCTTGTCTTTTTGGTTGTAGGCTATTTACATCTAATTCCATGTGATAAAAAATGACATAATCACACAATTAAGCAAAAACCCAACCAACTCAACTCATCCTTTAAACCTACTCTTCCAAACAAAGTCTATCCTTTTGAATCTTCTTGACAGAACCTAACCTAAATTACATATATTTTAATAAAAAGTATATTTACATTCTTTTTTTAAAAAAAAATATTGACTACTTTTCATTCATTAATTTGTGAAATTTCAATACTTTTCTTTTAGATATCTTATGATAGTTGTCTTTACTTCAAGTTTGTATTAAATATCATACATATTTGATATTTAAATTTAATGAGATTTTATTTATTAACCTTGTGATATCAATAAACTTAATGTATTTAAAACTTAAAATAAAAACTATAACTCGACAAGCAAACAGTTGAGTCACAGACTTTATTGGAGTTTTTTAGTTGCTAGTCCAACTAATCTAAATTTTTGCGTTGGTCTAAAAACACCCTCAATCCAACCCAACTCACACATGCAATCCTACAAATTAAAAAAAAAAACGTAAAAAAAAAAAAAAGAATTACAAACTAATATAAAATTTAATATTTTGAGGTAAAATGATGTGAAAATGAAAATTTTGTATATGGTAAAAAAAATTCATATCAATTCAATTTTGAAGTGTGAAATGATGTGAATAAATAATAATAAAAATAAAGTTTGAATGAAGTTAAACAAGAATACATGTTTTCTTGTGTGGCTTTTTGTTAGAGTATGAAATATGTTATTTATTTTCGTCTAATTTGAGTTCGTTCCATGATTATACGTTCTTATTGATTGTGTTATAGGTTTTCAACAATTCATGGTGTAATTTGGAGTTGATGTCATTTTGGAGCTAATTCAAAGCAAGAATTTGGAGGTTTTTGTCTTGTTGTGGTGTTGCCCTTGGACGTTGTGGTGCTCCGAAGATTTGACACGAAAGGGTGCGTGCAAAGGTCCAAGCGTTATGACGTTTCCCTTGGGTGCCACTGTATTTTTTTTTTTATAAATAACCTTTTTCACCCTAGTTGAACTCTAACTTGTTTCCAAACTAATTTCTTTCGTTTTCTCTCTATTTTCTTAGTCTTTTCATGCATCTTTGGTGTTTCTTATGTTCATCATTCCACATGTGGGATATATATATATATGAGAGTCTAAAGTACTCATTTTCTAGCTTGTGTTTCTTATATAGATTCTCTCTTTGTACTTTAGAATTTATGAGAACTTAAACTTAGTCTTATGTAATCTTTGGTTTACGTGGTTCGTGATTGAATTTTGTTATATGTTTAGAAGCATGAAAAAATATATAACTCATGCTTTGCATCGTACCTTTGACTCATGACAATTAGATAAGGTTTGGTTAGAAGCAATGGTTAGGTTAACATGTAAATCTATTTTGATGCACAATGATGCTATCCAACCTAGAATTGAACGTATTGAATCTAATATTAGACCCGTGAAAATTAGGCATTCCACCTAAGAATCTCTAGAACTTAATGCAATTGAAAAATTCAATATTGCGTGTGCATTGGGTTAGAACAATTAGATCTTCAAAGACAATTTAACTAACAATTCCAATTAAATTGGTTAGGTGAAGATTACATTTTGCTAAGCAATGATAGTTGGATGAATGAATTCTTTGGATAAGGAAGAAATTGTCACAACCCAAGCTAGATTCTTTAACATAGAATTTTTACAATTATCTCTTTGTTTCTCTGCAAATTACTTTCTTGCTCACAATTTCAAATCGAAACCCCTCCCCTTCGGTTACCTCAAGTTGAAAATTAATTTGTTTGTGAATCAATATGCTCTATGTGATTGACTCGGACTTGCCACTAAGACTAGTACGCACTTGGTCATGAAATTTGGTAAGTTATTTGGCATGGACGATTTGAGTGACGAAAACCATGAGCCACTTTTTCAAATTCAACTTCTTTCATAAAGATTGAATATAAAGTTGAAAAATGAGAAAAATTGGAAATTAGAAAAAGTTGCTTTATCAAACATTTTCATCCTCATATGGAAATTGTATTTATGGGTGAAACTTGAATTTTTTTTTTTTTTAAAAAAAAAAACTTGAATTGAACAAACATACTTAATTTCAAAAGTCTATTGAAAATTTCTCCAAATTTCGGAATTTACTATAATTTCTTCAAAATAAAAGAAAAGCAAAATTAAAAATCTCTAAATCTTTTCAAATTTAAAAATTTCTAAAATTTTTGATAAAAATAGGAAAAGACGAAAATTGTCCAATCAAAATGAAAATGGTATCCAAATTTTGAGATTTGGATGGAAATTTGAACTATCCAATTACATGGTTGATTTTAGTTTTATCAATAATATTTTGAAACTTTATGATATGTTTACAACCTCATTGATTTTGAGATGAATTTTATTCTTTGTTATTACAACAAAGAAAATGATTTTAAAATCAGATCCTGTTTTTACTCTTTTTTTTTCAAAAAAAAAAAAATCTTAAGAAATGGTTGAATTTCCAATTATTTCTTATGATTTAAAAGTAAATTACTTCATTAACATCATTATTAGATTCTAATTTTCAATTAACACTTCAACTCACTTCTTTTTTTTATATTAAGCACTTTATTTACAAGGTACTCTTAGATTACCATTAGTAAATAATTTTATTCATTTTGCTATATTAGAAAAGAACTCGATTCTAGTTTTAATAAAACTCACGTCTCATATCCATTTCAACTCTTCAACTACCACTTTAATTTCTCTCCTCTAACTTTTCATTTTGTTTGAAACGAAACATTTTCCTTTTCACCTAATTAAGAAAAAACCTTGTACATAAAAAAGTGAAAGGACTCTTTCAGTTGAATGCATATACCTAACGGGTTGATAAATAGTTGTCAAAGGAAAGGAAGAGAGGAGTCACTAGCATTATTGTTAACTACATATCAATTTATGGTGAAGTTGACATGAAGAATATTTATGTATATTTTGCTTGAGATAATATATATAATAAATGTGATAAAAGATATGCCCATATTTAAATGGTTGGTGTGTACTAAATATGAGAGAGGAAGAAATGGTACCTTGTAAATGAGATTATTGGCCTTGAGAACGTATAATAACAACTTCCCCAAAATCCTCATTTCTAGGACCCATGCAAATATTTTCACCACAACCCCTATCATGAGAGGAGCTATCAAAAAAAGAAAAAGAAAAAAAAAAGTTTAATTATGCTCTTTGTTGTCAACTTCTTTATTCTATATTTTACCAATATTAGTTAAATATGAAAATGTTGGTATTAAAAAATGGATGAAGAAAAGTATTGATAGACTACTATAAGAAAATAATTAAAAGAAAATAGTTTAAAAATTTTTTTATTTTATTTAGGTAGAAATATAAAATTGACTTAAGAAGAAAGTTATATAATTTTTAATATTGTAATTTAAGAAGTAAAAAACAAGAAAATGAATTGATTGATGATAATAGCACAAAATTTGGAAGATGTATGTGAATATGGGAGTGTTAGAAAATGGGTGAGTAAAAGTAGAGTTTATACTAATGAGTTAATTAGAATGTTGATGTTTCGAATATTTTACCATTTTGAAAAGCGAGAGAGACAAATGTGCATATCAATTTGGTAAAACTACTTTCTGACAGCTCACAAATTAAAAGCATTTTAATACCATCTTTTCTTTTCTTTTTAAAAATAAAAATCTCCTCCATGTTTGTGCAATATTTGGCTGGCATGAAGCACATCAAAATTAATACAAAAAACAATCAACAACTTTTGTCCAAAATGTTTCTACGAAACTATCCATTTATTTAATTAATAATTGTGCATGATTTGTGAAAATTATAACATGTATGGAACAATGTTTAGAATAATCCTCCATACGTAACGTAACGTAACATAACATAACGTAACTTATTTATTTCAATCAAATAGATGAAACAAAAACATAGAAACGGAGAAATTTGGAAAATGGGGATTCATTATTGGAAATGGTAACAAAAGAGAAGAGGGCTAGAGAGAGAGAGAAAAGTGAGATGAATACCTTTGACATTAGCTTTGAGGTAGAATTCAGAACTTGTGGGACTCAAATCAACATCTTTGGCAGGCTTGTAAGCCACCCCACAAGAATTGAACAAACCCATTGT
Source organism: Cucumis sativus (assembly GCF_000004075.3). NCBI lineage: Eukaryota > Viridiplantae > Streptophyta > Magnoliopsida > Cucurbitales > Cucurbitaceae > Cucumis > Cucumis sativus. Next base: position 20,857,175 of record NC_026658.2, read on the forward strand.
AGTACTGTAAATTACAAGGGCCTGAAGAATATATGAAGAATAATAATCACTCTGAGGTGAAGAAAAAACAGGAGGGGTTTTAAAGCCAATTTAGGAAATGGAGAGGACGACGGAGAGAGCAAGAAAACACACAATGAATGAATTGTTATTTTTTATATGCATTTGGTCATCGTTGAAGAAAACTAAGCAAAAGAGAGAAAGAGAGAGAGAGAGAGAGAGAGGGGTTGGTTGGTTGGAGTTGATGTGTAGCTTTTTCTTTCTAGTACTTAATTTGTTCTCTAAAGATTATTGTGGTAAGTTTGGGTTGGTTGGAAATTAATGACCTTAATCAATATATTAATAATTACTACCTCTACTTTCTTCTTTTGCTTGCCCATAAGGTTAATAAATCAATATATTAATAATTATACCTAATTACTCTTTCTCATCCAAAATGTTATTATTGCTATGAATGACCAACCATATGAATCTAGCTTATGTTTTGTTTTTTTCTTCTTTGTTTTCAGCTTTTATTTTGGGTCTATTTTGTTTAAGATGTGTCATATATACTCTCTTAATCTGTTACGTACACAATTTCTATATTTTGTTCGAGGTAATTGTTACGAAATCAACGATTAAACAATACAAACAAGGTAAAGATCAACACGCAAATGTACATGGTTCACTAACAATATGTTAGTTACGTCTATGAATAGAGAGAACAGATATTATTAGAGATGACATTTTAGAATACAATACAATGCTACTACGTTAGAAAGTTTATATATTATATTTATCTAAACCCTAGAGTCAAAAATGTAAATATAACTCTAGCGAGATCCCTGTCCTTGATTTTTCGTTGCACCACACATAGTTAATTTAAGGCATTTCAACCTTAATAAAATTTCTACAACATCTACCATTAACGTAACAAACAATACGCTGTTAGTGAACTAGCGAGAGTTTTTTTCTACTGGTTAATTAAAGAGTACTCAGATAACAAATTCAATTTATTCTAACAATTTCTTACAATAATAATCTTAATCACATACATAAATCGATAAATAGAAGAATACACGACGACTTTGTTGTGTAAACCACCTCGACTTGAATAGTTGTAATGATGCAAAAGACATGGTTGATTTTTGTTCAAATATATCTCCACCTTTAGATGATGATGTTTCACGTTTGGTTATTTGGTTGTTTACACAATAGAATGTTAAAAACTAATTCTTATTTTCTTAGTTTTCGAGTTTTGAGTTCAACCTTTCAATAAAGAATGGTTTGAGCTGCACAATATGTCATGAATATTTGGCTAGAAAATTTATTTTTATTTTCTCCTTTTGTATTCTTTGGTTGCTTCCTTTGTTTTCTTTTTGTCTTCCGTCAGTTATGGAAGTTTCCCTTGTAGGAGTGCTTTTTTTTGTAAGACAGTTGTTTAATCTTTTCCTTTTTAGTTGGATATTCATATACAAGTTACTTTTGTTCTTCCCACTGTTGTATCTCTTGGCATACACTGCAGAAAAGAAAACATTGAGACCGTGTTCGTTCCTTCTCGTGTGTGCATCAACAAAGAGAACATCTATCAAGTTAATCTTGTTGAACACTTTGCTACTGACTTTTGTGGTACAAATTATCATTCGGAAAAAATACTAGTACATTGGCTAAAAATACAAGACAAAATTACTATAAATTAATTAATGTCTAAGCATGCAATTTTGCATTAAAATTTAAATTCTACACATAGAGAAGGAGACTTACATTCGTCGAAGCCTCTATATTCTACAAATCATCGAACTAGAGTCACCGCCACTAGGAAACCTTTCTCTATTCTCAAATAGTCATCCATTACAGTTATCTTTTATGTACCCAAATCTAAACAAATCTAAATGATTGTGTACCAACATCCCAATAATTTTATTTCAAGATCGTGTACCAATAAATATTCCAACAATTTTTTTTAAGATCGTGTACCAAATATAAATCTAAAATTTATATGATTTATATACATGATCGTTTAGATTTGGGTAATCCCAACGATTATTTTTCAAGATCTTTTATATTTGGTACACGATCTTGTACAACTATCTTTTAGATTTGGTACACGATCTTGTACAACTATCGTTTAGATTTGGTACACGATTGTGTAGCCAAATCTAGTTGATTGTATGTCAATATCTCAACGATCTTTGTTCAAGATCATTTTTTATATTTGGTATATGATCTTGAATCAAATAACACTTTAAAAAAAATCATTGAAAACAATTACCATGATTTCAAAAAAATATAAAAGAAAAATTGGAGAAGAAGAGAAGAAAGAAGATGAAAAGCAAAAGCAAAAGCAAAATTGGAGAAGAAGAAGAAAAGAAAGAAGGTTCAAAGGAAGGGCAAACTTGTAATATTTTTAAAAAATGTCAACTTCATGGAATTTTTTATTTTGTTACATGAGTCATAAAAATTTGTATCACTAATATAGCAAAATTATCGCTAATAGACTTGTATCACTGATAGACTCGTATGATCTATCACTGATAGACCAATATTTACAACATGGTCTATCGGTGATAAACTTCTATCATTGATACAATTTGACAAATTTTGCTATATTTGCAATTTTTTTTAAATGTTGCTATATACTTAATTATTTTGAATCTAATTGCTAAATTTGCAACTATCCCTTACATAAATGTAACAAAACCCAAAATATTTACAACTCGTATAAAAAAATAAAAAAAGCCCATGACATGTGATCATTTTTTCATAAATTCTATATATGCCCTTACGATTTATATCTTCTTTGAGATTTATTGTAATGCCTGAGTGTAGGAGGGAGACATGAATGAATAGATATCATATCTGAATGAGAGGGATAAAGAGGACACAAAAGTAAAAGTTAAAAAAGACTTAAAAGAATTTAAATTTATTACCTATATGAATAAGGTCACCTTCCTTTTTGGTGACTTGATCATAGGAACTCTAAAGTTAAGCGTGTTTCTCCTAGGAATATTTTTAGGATGCATGTGAGTGAGAACAAGACATGTTGAAAGGACTCGTGTTGGTTTGTAGGGAGAACTTTCACTCTAATAAGCCTTCAGGAATAGTAAGAATGATGCTACCAAGTCGCAGGAGATGCAGGAAAATGTTGAAGACTCGAATTCTAAATCCTGGTCCAAATCCTGGGCTTAGAGCGTTACAGATGGTATCAGAGCGGAACCTCTTCCAGTAAGATGAGGTTCGAGGATGAACCAAGTGGAAGCTGGTGAGCATGCAACGCCCGAGTTTATGAGGGAGACATGAATGAACCGATATCACATTTGAATGAGATGGATCCTAAGGACATGAAACTAAAAGTTAAAAAAGACTTAAAAGAATTAAAAGTTATTACCTATACGAATAATGTGCACCTTTCCTTTCGGTGACTTGATCATAAGAACTCTAAAGTTAAGCGTGCTTCTTCTAGGAATATTTTTAGGATGCATGTGAGTGAGATCAACAAAATATGTTGAAAGGACTCGTGTTAGTTTGTGAGGAGAACTTTCACTCTAAAATTCCAAATCTTGGTTTGGATCCTAGGCTTGGAGCGTTACATTTATTAATATTGGGACATTTTGGGACAACGTATGTCTGAGATGAATAAAATAAAGTCAGAATTCTTTCATAACGTATGTCTAAGATGAATAAAATATTGGGACATCTCGTTGCCCTAAGATCAGATGAATTAAGGAAATAATTTTTTCAACTTGGAGCATCTGGATACAACTAAGGCTCAAGGTTGTGTATTATGATCTACACGATTGTTTAAATTTGAAAGTCATCGTTTAAAATGAAATGCAAGATCGTATAGATCTACACTTTTGTCTTTCATCTCTGGCCATCTTAATGCATTGTATGCCCAACATTGAATGAATTAAAATCATAATTCTTTTATTATAGAGCATCTTTGGGCATGGTATGTCCAAGATCGTGTATCAAAATCTACAGGATTGTGTATCGCGCGTGTGTGGCTGATTTATCACGTGTTGACTAGGGTAATTTTGGTATTTTACATTGTGGGATTGTGGACTTTTTTCATGTTCAAAATTGTTCTATATAATATAAATATTTTACTGGCTTGTTATATATTTTTTTAAAATCCTTTAAATTAAATTATTAACTAATTGCTAAATTAAATATATTATATTTAATTTAATCCTAATATATATGAATCATATTCATATAAATTTCTCTCATAATCTATAGTTTTAATGTGTATTATACCTATATTAAATTTTAACCTATAATTTTAATATGAATATAATTCACATTAAATTAATATTTGAACTCATTCAAATATTTTATTCTCTCATAAATTAATTTTGAATCATATCCAAAAGTTTAATTTATATTATAAAGTTTAATTAAAATAATATAAAATTTCTGGGTTAATCTTCATAAATATAACGAAACAGTAAAATATTTACGACCTATGTAACAAAATCAAAAAGTCCATGAAGTCGAATATTTTAAAAAAAATATATTCCAGGTTTGTCCTTTTCTATTTGTTTTCTTCTCTTCTACAATTTTTCATTTCCTTTTCATTGTCTTTCTACTCTTATTTTGCAATTTTTATTTCTTTTATATTTTTTTAAAATCATGATCTTTGTTTTTCGTCAATCATAAATTTGTATTTTTTTTTCAGAGTGTTATTTGGTTCAAGATGGTATACCAAATTTGGTACATGATCTGAACAAAAATCATTAGATATTGGTTTAGATTTGGTGTACCAAATCTAATAAATATACAAGATCTTGAAAAAAAATCGTTAGGATATTGGTACACAATCATTTAGATTTGAGTAACCAAATTTAACGTAACGACCCAACTTTTTCTACTAAGTTGAGGTCATTACCATTTAAATAAATACAAAAAAATATTAAATTTAAAGAAAGTGTTTCAAATATTCGTTTAAAATTAATAATAAAGTATAAAAAGAAAAACATAAATAAATAAAATACTAGTTCGTCTTCTATAAAAGTTAAAAATAAAAATTAAGGAAATATCAAAAGTAATCATGAGTTCTAAAATAAATTTCTGAAAATTTATTAAATGTGGAAAAAAAACATAAATTAAACTATCCCCTATGGTGAACCATGGTCACTTCTTGTCATTCGCTAGCTTCCTTTTACCTCTACCTTTGCCTGGAAAATTAAACATAGAAAATAATGAGTACAAATTTATAGAGACCCGTTATTAGTTCCGTTACGTATCTGTTAACTTCCCGTTACAATCCTGTAAGAAAAGTACCACATAACTATTGTGTTTTCGAACACATGCTATCCAGTGGTTCTATAAGGGCACATATGGACTCTCGGCAAACCCAAAGGAATCACCCTAAAATAGAGTCGAACTGTAAGTGATCCCGTCGAATCACACATAAAAGCTGGCCACACAGGCATAAATAGGTGGTGATCCTGAGGGACACCCATAGGTACGACTCTAACAAATTATAAAGCTAACAGAACTCATAACCTATACATATATATATCAGAACATAAATATCATAGCTTAGTCAAACATAGCTCAATCATAATGTATCTTGGTCATAATATCTCAGTCATACATGTCTCAGTCATACATAACGGTCACCTAAGTAGCCATTTATAAAGTTATCTCTAATAGTCATATTATGTCTCTCTTAGCTACATTGATGCATAACCAAGAACATATGTGCAACTTTAATGTAGGGATCTAATAGGAGAATCTCTTACCTCTAGAGATTAGCTTAACAATTCTTCTCTAGTAGTCACGATCCAAGCTTTCCAATAAATAGGTCATAAACAGTAAGGAAAAAACCCATTAACTAAACCACTAATTTTAACAGTTGGATAAGGACCACGATCTCTCTAGAAATAACTTACCTAAGGTTGGAGTTGAATTCCAATTCAACCTTGGTTGGAAAAATTCAACACTTTAATTCTTCAAAATTAGCCAATTAAACCTTCAAAGAAAAATTTAATCCACCTTTAACAAAATAATTCAAATTTAACCAACATTAAATTATTTTCAAAACCAAGAGAATTGATATTTTATGAGTAACCCAAAACCCAATCCAATATTCACTAAAACCAACAAAAACTTAAATGGCTTAAAGAAGAGAGGAGAAGACTCACGACTCGGCTAAAAGAAGACTACAACTCGAATTTGGCTTCCATGCATGTGCGGCTCGAAGGATGTAAGCGTGTGGCTTGCGAAGAATAATGATAAAATTAAGAAAGTACCAAGAAAATAATAAAATTTTTCTTATACATTTTCTTTTCTTTCTTTTTATCTTTTGGAAAAAAGAGAAGAAAAGAAAAAGAAAAATTTATATATGAAAGAAAATTACTTGTTGTATGAGATGCGAATCCTTGGAAATAAATCCCTACTAAATTAAACCTCCAACTAAGTTTATTTCAACATGAGATTGAATTGTTTAAGATGGATCGAGTAGTTTAAGATAAAGAGAGAAAAAAAAAAACAAAGATAATAAGGTAATAAAATGAATAAGAAAAACCCACATCTTGCATAAACTTTTTTGGAGAGATCCTCTCTATCACTAAATTTTTTTTCCTCTCCAAACTTTTTGTGAAGAATTTTTTCTTCTCAAACAATATATTTCTCTCCATTTCTCAAATGACAAATGTCTCTATTTATAGATGAGAAGGTACCACAAAATAGAAAAAACTAATAAAAATAAAATCAAAATTGGATATTACGTGAATAAAATAAATTTTACTTTTCCTAAAATAATAGAAATGAGATATTATGAAATTTTGTAAAAAACGATGTAGCCACCTATTTTAATCCTACCAATATTTTTCTTTAAAAATAATATTAGTAATAATGGCTAAACTTTCATTTAAAGAAGTAAAAAAAAATAGTAATAACATAATATCTTCTAATATCTCATTTTTATTATTTTAGAAAATAAAAATAAATCAAATTATTTTAAATAAAATATTTTACTATCATATTTATCTCATTTGTGCTATTTTAGGAAAAAATAAAAGAATTTGTTTTAAATAAAATCTTTTAATATTAATTTTGACTTACTTAAATCATTTTAGGAAAAAAGAAAAACAATTTTAAATAAAAGTATTTTAATATCCATTTGATGTATTAATTTATTTTTCACAAAATCTCAAAATATCTGATTTAATTTATTTTAGGAAAATAAAAATTGGTTTTATTAATATAAGATCAAATTTTGATTTTATTCTTACTACTTTTTCTTAATTTGTGGTACACTCCGGGTCTATAAATAGGGATCGTTGTCATTTGAAAAAAAAAAGAAGAGTTTTTTAAAACAATGAGTTCTTGGAGAGAAAAAAAGTTCTTACAAAATAAATCTTGAGAGAAAAGTTGTTTGATAAATTTTTTTGGGAGAATCTCTACGAATTGGAAGAAAAGTTTCTTCAAAATGTAGTTTTTTTTTATTCATTTCATTACGTTAGTATCTTTACTTTTTTGTTTCAATACTTTTTTTGTTTCTCTTGTGTTGAAATAGGGTTATATTGATGCATGTGGTAGGGTTATACTCCCAAGAAAATTTTATCTATAATATTATAAATTTTAAAAAATATTTTTAAACTTTCAAAATTTAATCTATAATTTCGTAAAGTTTTCTAAATTAATCTTTTTTAATAACTTAACCATTTTCTTTAAATAAAATTCTATCATTAGAGTCAATGAATGAATTTTCTTCATTTGTTCTAGTCTCTACCCATTTTTCTTTAATTGAAATTTCATGAAATTCTATCATTTATTGTATTTTATCCTTTAAATTATATTACAAGCTTGTTTAGATTTAATTAAACAACTGTTTAGCTAGGTTTAATAGTAGGATCGTTTAGATTTAGTTAGAAGATAGTTTAGATGTAATTACAAGATCGTTTTGTCTTAACTACACAATTAGAATATATTATATTATAAGATCATTTAAATTTAATAACACGGTTGTTAGATTTATTTAGAAGATCATTTAGATGTAATTACAAGATCGTTTTCACTTAACTACACGATCGTTTAAGATAAATTACAAGATCATTAAGACCTATCTTCTATAAAAACATGTTGGCATGTTAAAAACAAATGATTTTACGGGTTAAAAATACGTGAATTGTACTTTCTTAACGCTTTTTCTTTCAAACGCTTCGTATTTCCTTAAAATTTTCTTTCATTCTCCTACCATTTGAAGTTTCACTTTGTGTGAGTATAGAGAGAGATTTATGGATGGAAATTTGTATACTAGTTATATAGCCATAGTTCAGTAGTCAGACTTTTCTTAGCTGGTCGAGACTACTCTGCGAGTATAGTAGAGTTTAGAAGAGCAGAAGCTAGTGGTTGCACTGAGTCAAGCAACATCCATAACCAGCAGTTTCAAGAGTCATGATCAAAGGTAGTTTGCCCTAGGAGTGTTAAGCATACATGATTTTAAAGCCTGGTTTGGAGGCCAGTTCTCTAGAAGAGACAATGAAAGAACTGTCTATCCAAGGGAAGTTCAGAGAACTCCAAGTAAAACTGACAATACTTGACGCTTAAAAACTGTAAAAAAACGGTCAAGTATCTGTTTACTTGGCGCTTTTTAATGTGTCAAGTAATCCAGTGTCAAGAATAAGGGAGGTTTACTTGACAATTTTTAAGCGTCAAGTACAATTATACTTGACAGGTAAAAAACGTCAAATTTGGCACACGGTCGTTTATATTTGACACACGATCGTTTAGAGTTGATCATTTAAAATATGGTGGCCAAATTTAAATGATTTTTTTCAAGAGTTTTTTGGTACACGATTGTTTAGATTTGGCGCACACAATTGTTTAGATTTGATCGTTTAAATTAAGGTAGTCAAATCTCACCAATTTTTTTTCATGATCGTTTAAATTTGGCACACGATCTTAAAAACCCAAATAACAGTTTAAAAAAATAACAGGATCTTGAACCAAATAATAGTTTGAAAAAAAATTATCGAAGAAAGAAAAAGACGATGGAAAGGAAAAGAAAAAAAATTACAGAAGAAGAGAAAAGACGATGGGAAGAAAAAGAAAAATTGCATAAGAAAAAATATGAAAAAAAAAGGGCAAATGGAAATATTTAAAATAAAAATTGTAAAAGAGAAAAAGACGATGAAAAGAAAAAAATATAGCAAAAGAGAATAGAAAAAAGACATGGTAAGGAAGGACAAACTTTGATTTTTTTAAAAAAATGATAAATTTCATGGACGTTTTCATCATGTGACATGATTATAAACATTTTGCATTTTTGTTTTTTTATGAAAATTAACCTAAAATTAGTAACACTTATTGAAATTATAATAATAACATTTTATTAATAATGGTTAATAAATTATACTTACTATCTACGAGTTTTAAGACATATAATCCAACAGTGAGAACGTTAGTTAAGTACACATGATATAAGAAACAACTTCTGCTCACAAATGTTCAAGAACCATTGCATCAAATAACTGAAATCAAACTCTCTCCGTGACGGTTTTGTTGAGCCTCCTCGCAACATCATTTTGTAGTGGGGGTGTTACTGACCGTTCTATAACAAATTATGCCATTTGACTTACCAAAGTTATCAAAAGCATTATAGCAAAACTTCATGCCATTGTCTGTTCTCTAGTATTTCACCGCTTCCTCTTTCTCTACCATAAGCTTCCACTCTTTAAACTTGTCAAAAGTCTGATCCTTGGATTTGAGAAAACACACCCGACCATTTCTTGAAATGATCATCAATGAGTCAGAAAAAATACCTTGAACCACTCATAAATGTTGTTTGTATAACAGGCCCCCACAAGTCTGATAATGCACACACATTCAAGAATTTTCTTTCAAGTGTGTTGGGATTTGGAGAAGCTAAGCATTGTCTCTTGGCTTTCCCTACAATGCAATGTTCACAAAAATTTAGATGATCATTAGATTAATCTTTGGGAAGTATACCATGTTTGTACAAAAATTGCAATGTTTTGTGCCACAAGTCTCGTTCAGAAGTTTGCATCAAAAGCAATGAGAGCAAATTGCACGACTTCAATATCATCTTTAACCAAGAACAGACCATTGATTTTAAATCCCACAAAATGACCTCGTGTCTTTATTTATTTCAAAGATTCCTCCACTTCCACCATATATACACATCCAATGAAATCAAGCATGTCTAAAGATATAAGATTTATTTTAAGTTTTGGGACGTATCTAACATTTATAAGCAACTTGATTGATCCATCCTTCATTATTAGAGAAACTGATCCAATTCCTACAATTTTGCTGGTGTGATTGTTTTCCATATACATTTCTTCCATCCGATGATTCTCTATAGGTGGTAAACCAACCCTTGGATGGAGTCATGTGAAAAGTGCATCCTGATCAGTGTATTACCCAATCTTGAATCTCAGTCACTATGATGGGTTTTGAAGCAACAAATGCATATAATTAAATAGATAATAGAGTTGTTTTCCCCCAAGCGAAACTGTTATTGTTCTTGATCTTTTCTTCAGATCCAATAGTCCTTCCAATATCCATATCCTTGTGGCAATATGAACATTTTTGTTCTTGTCATCATATTTGCTGTTGCACATTCCTTGAACGAAAAGACCTTAGATATATGATTGAGTGTCTCTTCTGCGAATGCAACTCCATCTTTTGGTTCTTAAGGCCTAAGAAAATACAGCTAATGGTGACAAATATTTAATATTGGACAATTATTGACAAAAAGCAGGCGAAGAACCGACAAAGAAAATGATGCAGAATATCGGTTTTCAATGGATGTTGTTGTGTATTTATAATGTCAATTTAAAACCACATTAAAAATCTTTAATAATACGTTCTACAAGATGTCGGTTTATAACTAACATTGTACCATTATAATGTGAGTTTTAAACCAAAATTAAAGTTGATTTTTTTTGGTAGTGTGTTGATATGAAACGGTTGAGAGTAAATAAAATAATAAAGACAATTGAAACTTTTAACTATAACTAATATTGATAAAATACTAACCTCTAGATTTCTCATTTTCAATTTTAATATAGTAAATTTTCCATCCTCCTATTTTTATTCTAACCCCACTGTTATTATTTTCCATCTTTAAAACATTTCTGACAGTTAAATTTGATAGTATGTGATTTCATCTCAAAACCAATTGGCAATTAGAGGAGCAGCTCATCTATCTTATATGGAGTATGAGTCCCTTTAGTTTTTTCAATGTGAGACTATCAACTTCTCCAACATGCCCTCTCAAAATGGTGTCTCTTTGGATTCACCTATTTTGGACTGAATACTCGTTTGAGTTTAGTGGACTCTGATACCATGTTAAATTTGATAGTATGAGGTTTCATCTCAAAACCGATTGACAATTAAAGTAGTAACTCATCTATCTTATATATGAAGTATGAGTCCCCTTGGTTTTTCCAACGTGAGACTATCAACTTCTCCAACATAACCTTCATCAAACAACAAAGATAAATTTATTATTTGAGAAAGAATGAAATCTTCTAAAACGGAAAAAATGACTTTATCCTATCGAGCTAAAATTGCCCTATAACATCAACTATTAGTTAATTTTATTCTATAATAGTAAAATTAAATATTAAGAGTCTAGCTAACCGAAGAGAAACTTTACGTTGATAACTTTCATATTCATTTCTACATTACATATATACATTCATGTCCTATTTGTTGTACTCCGAAGGGTAAAAAATATAGTTGTTGTATTTGTTGTTGCCTCAAATAATTACTTTTTTTTACTAGAGAACACTATTCTATCTAATAGAGCTCAGCTACCTATCATACCTGGTACTACTTTCGAAGCTTCACTACATTATTTATTTCACACTCTATGCACTACCAATATGCCTAAGTTGTGGGCACGATACTACACGCTCGTAGAAAAAAAAACTATTCCATTTCCAACACGTAAATAAGAAGAAAAAAAAAACGATTAAAAGAAAGAGATTATTTAGGTAGGAAAACTTCATTTAGGAGAAAAATAAAAAACGAGAAAGACTTCACTATGTGAAAAGTTATTACAATCACATAAAAATCTCTCTCCCATCTCAACTACAAAGAAAATCATCTCTTCTATAAATATAATGTATATATTTTGATAAAACCCTAAACCCTCCATATATCATTCACACACCAGAGTTAGTATACCAAATTTAAAGTAAAACTTTCAAATTGTAATGTTTGAAACGAAAGTTAACCATTGTGATTATAGCGTTGTAACTTACTTCTAATATTTTGTTGAAATCCAACCACACACATGACGATAACTTAAAATAGTAAGATGAGGCAACGTTTGAACGTGGTCCATTTTCTCAAAATTAATCAATATATAGGATGGGGCAGAAATCAAAAATAAAGTTAAACATCCAAAATGAAAGTATAATGTCTGTCTAGATGAGATGGTAGGTTTAAGCAATTAATGTCATAAATAGACTTAAAATTTTTAAATTCAACATTTTATTTCATTTGTATAAAAATTGGATACAAATTAAAAATCACTTTTTAGCTTTAATTTATCACATGCACCTACACTTCTTCTAATTTCCTATACATTACTAATGTGTCCACCCCTAATATCATATTATATATAGCTAAAACTTATTTTTCTTTGTTCATATTTGAGTATTTTATTTTTCTTTCTGTTTCATTAAAAGATGGATATCAATTCAATTAATCTATAAAATGAAAGAAGAGCTACTTAGATTACTTGGAGTGTTCATATTGGAAAATTAAGTTCTAAGATTTGTAGTTCAAGAAATTAAGATATCTCATGATCATTTCCTTTTTTTTGTCTATAAATTTTTAAAATAAATTTACGAACACTATCTTCCCCTCAAATCCATTTTTTTTCTCTCTAGTTTATATACTCACGTGTCATGTTTTAATAACTAAAAAAAATAATTGTTTTTTTTAAAAAAAAAAATTGACTATAAATTCATGTGTTTCTTTGACTCATTTTTCATTATATTTTTCACTATTGCCTCTAAATTTATTACTGTTTAAGAGTCCTTCAATGGAGATGTTGTTGTAGTGCAAATCGGTGAAAACAAGAACCCGAGAAACGAAACATAAATTTAAAAAAAAAAGTGATGAAAAATGAAACCTAACATCAAATTGAGTCTTATTTATGCATTGAAGGAACTGTTTGTAGTAGATGAGATTTAAATCGACTCAAGCCCCTGGAGTTTTAAAGGAGACATAGTCACTATACCAAATATAGAATATAGTAAAGATAAAGCATTATTTAATATATATTATAATTTAACACTTCAAAATCATTAAAGTCCAATTTCGAAAATAACTCTAAAAAATACTTTTATTATTAGTATTTGAATAGAAACAACTAATTTCTCGAGACAAAAAGAATTTAACTTTTTAAAAAAAGTTTAAAAAATGCTTCTCCCAAAAGTTTGAAAATTAATTGTCTATAAAAGTTTTCTAAAGTTTGAAAAAAAACCAATTTCAAAAAATTCTATAGATGTCTTCAATTTTCTCATATATCTACTCTCATATTTTCTCTTAATTTTCCACTTCCTAGATTACACCATAAATTTCTCAACAACAAAAAAAATTATAGGTTAAAACATAAAATACCACAGAATTTCACCAAATGCAAAAATTAAAATCTCCTAGTGAAACAAATGGAAATGCAAAAATTAAAATTTCATAGTGAAACAAATCAAAACAACAAAGAGTCAAATAAAAAAAAAATTATTTGACTATTAACGCATAAGTAGTTTTGTTAAAATATAATTCTTAAAAACATTTATTACTTTATTTATTATCTTTATCTTCCTAGTATAGTTCTTATATCTTAATTAAAATGTGTAATTTTATTTAGGTTAATTTTTATAAATATAATAAATTGATAAAATATTGATAGTCCATTAACAAATAAAAAAGTTCATGAAAAACGGGCTAATTTTATTAAATATTTCAGATTTTCTCATCCTTTTCAGGATTTTTTTTCTCCGTCTCTTATGCGATTTTTTTCTTTTTATTATCTTTTTCTCTTCTTCTACAGTTTTCTACTTTTTTCTTTATGTGGATTTTTCTTTAATTTTTTCAAACTGTTATTTGGTTTAAGATAGTGTACAAAGATCTTATTACTTTTTTTAAAAAATTGTTATTTGGTTGTTCCAAATACAGAAGATTGTGAAAAAAAATGGTTTGATATTTATCGTGTACAAAAAATCTTTAAAAAATCGTTTAGATTTGGGTAGCCAAATCTAAATGATTATTTTTTAAAATCTAAACAATCGTTTTCCAAATATAAACTATTTTTTCCAAATATAATCGATCGTTTTCCAAATATAAACGACCGTTTTCCAAATATAAACGACCGTTTTCCAAATATAAACGACCGTTTTCCAAATATAAACGACCGTTTTCCAAATATAAACGACCGTTTTCCAAATATAAACGACCGTTTTCCAAATATAAACGACCGTTTTCCAAATATAAACGACCGTTTTCCAAATATAAACGACCGTTTTCCAAATATAAACGACCGTTTTCCAAATACATCCAACTAAACGATTGTGTACAAAAAAAATTATAAAAAAATTATTTAGATTTGGGACGAAAGAAATAATAGCAAAATCTAAATGATCATTTTCCAAATATAAACTATAAACGATCATTTTTCAAATATAAACTATAAACGATCATTTTTCAAATATATTACTTGGATTTCAATTACTATATAACCCAAAATATTTAAGTATAACACTCATGACACGTCTAAAAGAAGACTACGACTCTATAAAAGAAGACTACGACCCGAATTTATGGCTTAAGGAAGAGAGGAGAACACTTATGTAACACTCATGTAACACTCATGAGATGTCTAAAAGAAGACTACGACTCGGATTCGGCTTCGGCTTGCTTGTGTGTGCTGGTCGGAGGATGTAGGTGTGTGGCTTGCGAAGGAGAAAAATGCCCGGCTCGGACTTGAAGGAAAACACGTTACGACTCACACATGCGGGTCGTGCAGACATGAACGACTCGACGGAGGACTCGTCTGGACGAAGTATGCTCGCATGACAACGTGCAGTAGCGTTCGGTGTTGCAGGGAAGAAAGGATGCACGAAGAGAAATGGGTTTTCAAACAATGGAGAAAGACTCTGCTCGACTAACGAAACCCTCGGCTTCGACTTCAGGCGACGAGGTGATCGAAGATAGAGACGAAGTCGTCGGCAACAGAGACGTGCGGCGGCCCTAGGGCGCTTTCTCAAAAGGAAGAAGGAGATGAATAGTGGTGTCTAACGCTTCACGATGCCCTCTAATTAATATATAATAATATTAATAATATTATTATATCTTTTCTTTAATTTATTTCCATTTCCTTTTTACTTTTCAAAAACAAAACTCAATATCTTCTCTCTCCTCATTGCCTCTTAATCCAAACATAAAATCTTAATAATTATGTTATCCTTAATATAATATAATTATTATCCTCTTTCATAATTTAATATATAATTAACCAATATTAATTCATGACCAACAATTCTACCACAGCACAATAAATATTCCAATTTCAAAAATTAATTAAATATTCTTCCCATAAATACTTAATTAATCTTAATTTCCATAAACCATATAGTTCTCACCAATTAATTAAAATAACACTAAATTTTTTTTAATCTAATTAAATAAATCCAACATAATCAAAATTATCTTAAATTTTGTGTGTTACAACTATCATAATTTTTTTTGTTATTTATGCAAACGTCCCTAATTAAAAGTAACTGTCTTTAAAAAATATTTACACTCTATACAACAATTTCGGAAACGAAGAAAGCCTATAGATTAATTGGTTATAACAAAGAAAACAATCTTGTACAAATATAACAAAGAAAACAAAATATTTACATCGTAGTCACAACGAAAAATACCAAAAATATCTCAGTCAACCCACGATTAATTGGCATTCATGTACGTAATATCGGTACACAATCTTGTACAAAAATCGTTTAGATTTGGCTTATATTTGCTACACGATGGTTTAGATTTGACTACCCAAATCTAAACGGTTGTTTTTTCAAGATATTTTGATACACGATCATTTAGATTTGACTATTTTTTATAGACGATTTACCAATATCCTATCAATTGTTTTTTCAATATCTTTTATATTTTATACATGAATTTTGAACAATCACATAATTAATAATATGACTGACCACAATCCACGACAATGGTATTCAAAGATGATGTTAAGTTGAGATGAGAAAGTTTGCATCTTGATTGAAGTACATCATATTGGCAACTCTCTTCAATTTGAATGCCAAATGCAATGTGAAGTCTTCGCGTTGAAAATATTTTGCATGGAAAAAAAATCATTGACTCAAACTAAACTCTTCATATAAATCAACTCAAAAACGAAAAACAATCGTCGAAAATCTTACTTTAGATTGTCCTTTCATCAAACTGCTGGAACTTGGGTGGGTGGTATTCATTCGGCATTCTCATATTGTCAATGTCACACCCGACCATCCTGGAGCACTTCTCACTAGGTCCGAGATGTGGCGTGAAATCGATCGATATCTTTCTTCTTCTAACAATGTTTGTCAACCTTGCTTAACTTGTAACTCACATCTAACTCTTAACAATCAAACTTAGACATAAAATGCATAAAGAATAGTCTAATTTGAAAATAATCGTTTAATTTTTTTACAAAACATCTTCAAGTTTATGCAACGCCTATGGACAACTTGCTCAATAGTCTTATATAGACAAAAACAAAAGATGTCCAAAGTCCCAACCAGACAACACTATTTCCAGAAATCAAGCAAAATCTTATACTAGTCTATTATAGACCACAACAACTAATTCTTCTACTAGTTTAATTACAAAATGATCATGGCCTGTGTGGAATAAGTCTGTACAAAATTTAATCAACTTGTAGCAGAGTAGGTAGATGCTCTAGTAGGCACCGAAAACTACGATCTCTACCTGTAAGGGAATTAAACATTTAAATGATGAGCTATAAAGCCCCATGAATGACAACTTAAAAAAAAAAAAAAGCATGATAAATAAACATGTGAGCAACTACACATAAATTACAATCTTATAAAGTACTACTCTAGGCAAGTATCCCTAGCAAAGTAACTCGTGACTTAGAATCACTGGCTTAACTTTATTACGTTGTGGAAGGGCATGTCCAATACCCCCAACGTCCTCATTTCTGAACTTAACCTAACGATATAGTAGAGCACATCCAATACTTCCATCGTCTTTGTCGTAGTGGGGTATGCTCGACACTTACGGTTGCATTGTTGTCATGGAACATACTCAATATCGATAACGTGATATTCTTCTTTGTGCACATAATGTCATTATAATCTCAGTCTCAATCTCAATCATGTATCTAGTATCCCTCTTAGAAATATTAGAACATTTAATCATGCTTTGCCCTTAGGATTTACTAGCTTAAGTCTCGACTTAGCTTAATTCGTACTTAGCTACTTAAGCTCCTTAACTTGATGCCACTCTCACATTATCCCTTACCTAACTTATCCATTACTTAGATATATTCTCATAAACTCGATATTCAAATAATTTGCTCTTGCAATACCTTGAAGTCTTCGTATCTACGAGACGAAAGGCATGGAAGCTTTATCCATAGATGCAGTATCTGTGAGACGAACTTCAGGCGCTTGTAGCACCATATCTATGAGATGGACTATATAGCTAATATAAGATATAAAACCTAGGCATTTGTAGAGACCCTCGTCTCTTACTTAGTCTATGTGAAACTCTAGGTATCGAAGTCCAATCCCTCAATACAATACATGCAAGACAAAACTCTAGGCGCCTGTAGCACCCATATCCCACTATACCTAACAAATCAAGATATCTTGGTATAGACTTAAACATATTTAGAAATCTCATGCTAAAGCTTAAACTTACTTAAGTTAGCTTGGTTATGAAAAACTCTTGCATTAAACAAGTCTCAACTCTAGCTTTGTTTTAAATAATCTCTCTGTTCAACATTTGCAGTAACATGACATTCAAACATATTATCAGAAATCTCATGTTTATTTAAATAAGAGTTATGAGAAAACATTTCTCAATTTGAATGCTTTAGAAACTTCATTCAATCATGTTTCCTCGTAACTTTTATCGAAACTTGGAACCTATGCTTTGTAAATAATTTCATAGATCTAGCACATTCGATTGCTCAAACTCAAAGCATACTTTAAAACATAAATTCTCAAATCAAGCTTGGAAATTCATTTTAAATTAATTTTAGTCATTCACATCTTTAGGCTAGAATCTTGGTTTCTACACTGCCCTATTTCCTATTGCCCTTGATTTCTATGAACTCCTTGGGTGGCCTTAACTTGCTCAAGGTCGGTTCTTCAAGCTTGCCCTAGCTCAATATGAGCTCCCAATTAGATCTAAATCTCACGTTCTACCTCTTCTTCCTTAGCTTGGTCTCGCTAAACACTACAACTCTTAAGTGGCTTCTTGGTCGAACACCCAAACTGAAGCTTGGTCGAGCTACTCTCTTGCTTTGGCTTCAAATCTTGCAAGGAACTTCAACTTCTCTCTTTCTCTTCTCTCTACTTGCTCTTTGAGTGAAAAATTGTGAGAAATGAGAGAAATAAGAGCCTTTTGAACTTAAAGAGGAGTTTAGCGTCCGAAAAACACTGACCGCATGCGAGAAATGAATTTTTGAAAGTTTGTCACGTGTATTGCTTCAAGTGATCTCTACCGAGAATTCTACTTACACTTTCTCCTACATCCAATCTCAGCCGAACACGACCCGAGATGGCTTGAGATTGGCTCTTTACCCTGTTTTGTCTTTTAATCTTAGATTACCATAGACTCGAGATGCACCGAGAGCACGCCTTTAGACTTTTCTATTTTCCATCTCGCGCTGCCACATGCTTGAGATGGCCTAAGATTTACATTTTGCTTTTCTTTGCCTCTTCTCTCACTCGAGTAAGATCGAGATTTCACACTTTTGCTCCGAGAGCCCTTTGTAAACTCACTTCAATTTCTTTCTAAAATACCACTTTGACTTCTCAAGTCCCTCAAACTTGACCCAAAAACTCCTAAGAAAATTTCTTAACTTTTCTCAACTTTATCAAGCAATTAGGATAGAAGATACATGTATTAATAGGTCTTGTATATGGCTTGGAATACAAAAGGAAAGTCTTAGTAAGTCCACAATATTGAGTTTTGATGAAATTTTTTATCATCTCCTACAACTGCTGAACAAATAGTCATGCAATTGAGGTTGAATTTTATGGTTGACTTTCTTGAAAAACTACCTACCATTATTCATTATTCTTGATTAATATGTGTATGACTTGATTTAGTTGCATGACAACTCTCAATGTGATTCTTGGAAGATGCAATCTCATAATCTCTTTTTTTAATTGCCTTCATGAGCATGTTAACCTTCTTTCGAACTCAGTCATTCTAATCTTCACTTGTATCCATGTCAGCTACCATAACTGGCATTATATTTGGGTAAGACGTCTCCTCACTTTAGTGTTCAGAGGATAAAATGTGTTCGTCGATTACAAGATTCTCCTTCATTATGATTTCACTTTTTTGTGGGTTTGATAGTTGTTCCCAAATGTTCTTTATGGCATTAAAGAGTGACATATCATCAGATGACTAAGTCTTCTTTGAGCAGCTATGACTGTTTGGCCTTCTGCTAATGTCGCTTAGAGCTTTGGAAGTGTTGCCTTTAGACGTCACGACTTCTTTTGATATTCTTTGTCAAAAAAACAGAAAGAGAGAGAGAGAGATGAAAGGTAGAGATGGTCCAATTGGGTGTGTCAAATTGTTTATAGGAGATTTCCAAAGAAAATGTAACTCGTGGAACTTGAACTTTATATTAATTCTAATGGATACAATATCTAATATTTACCTATTTGATGCTTTCTCTTGAATACAAATTAAAACCTAAAACTTCTTATTCCTCGATCTTTAGAATATTATAGTAGGAAATCAACTTGAGCTTTAATCTTTTAGAATTCAAGGAAGGTTTAATCTTCCAAGTTTTCAATCTTTCAGAAAATGCTATAATCTTGAGGTCAATAAGAACTTTCACGTTTGGAGAGTTTTAGTAGTTCGATTCTTCAATTCTTCAAAGCATCAATTCTTTCTTCAACCAAAAGATCCCTTCAAATGAATGATAAGGTTTTCATTTATAGAGAATTTTCATGGACTTTAGTTAGGCTTAAGCTCATTTGCTTGTTGGGCTTGGACACATGTGCTTGTTAGACTTGGACTTAAACCCATTTACTCAGTGGGCTTAGGTTTGGGCCTATTATCTTATTTGGCCCAATTTTTATTGTAAAAGGCATGAACTGAGTTGAATATAAGAAAATTTAATTAATTACCAAAACAAAATCAAATTATAATTATAACTAATTTTGTTGCGATGACATGGAGGGATTTAATTGTCCAAATAAAATTTATTGCTCAATAACAATTTTCCTTTTTTGAATTCATACACGTGTAGGGATGGGGTGAATCTTGAAAATGTTAAGCTGAAAGCAAAATACAAGTAATTTACCCTTGGTTTTGGCTCCGGTTAATATGCCAAACTAATTAGACTATGCATTTGAACGTACGTTTGATTAAAATGTTAGATGAAACTTGGAATACAACCGAATGTTAATTTGTAGTGAATTTTGAATTTAATTCTTAACCTTTTTTAAAATAATATTTGGAATATGGCCAAAAAAAATTAATTTGAAATGAAATTGAATCTCTTTTCTAGTAAATTTGAATTGAGGATTGAGGTTTAATTTAATTGTGATAAATTGCAACAATTCTTGCTATCATTTTTTAACTTTCACTCCACATAGTCCACATAGTCGACACAATGAAGTAAAATAAAGGAGTGTTTGCAAAAATAGCAAAAATCTTTATGATAATAGGTCACATGTCACTACATTTTCTAAATTACAAAAGTAACAAATTTAAAAACTGATAGCCCTTTGATAACCCAATGATATATCTAATTACTTGTCATATTGCAATATACAAAAAAAAAATGTACTACAAACTGTTTTTTCTAAATTTTTTATCATACGATGCAATTTTCTTAAAATAAAAATATGTCACGTCAAACAAAATCAAACTTCTCACAAATAATCAAATACACAACATATGAAGACCTTGACAAAATCAAGGCAATAGATTTAACATTTAATAAAAACTTATAAAGCTAAAACAAGCAATTGTGTGCGTAGTACTGTATTTATTAATTTTTTTCAAATAAACTAAAGTTTAATCAATTATTTACACCTATGTTTGCGGGTTATTCCTTTTTGAATTGATGTAAAGCAAATTAGGGTATGGGGAGAAGTGATTAAAATAAACGCATATGGTGTTCATAATAAGAGACAAGAAAATGTATAATTTCTTTTACTTCCAAGAAGTTAAATGTGTAGCCCAACAATTTTTTTTATGAAAACAAATAATCAAATAGTTAACTAGAGGTAAAAAAAAAAGGGAAAAAAAAGTGGAAAAAATGGAAATGACAATGTTTTGGAAGTGATACCAAACACAAGAGTTGACGTACTCCATAGAAATTTCTCTACAATTTCTCTTAACATGCACAAACTTTCTTTACAGGTTATATCGTTTTGGATGAACCACGAGAGTTTGATGAAAACCCTAGATCGACCCAGATCGTTGAAAATCACAGTTGCTCGATCTCGAGGTTTTAGAGAATTCCATGGATCGAAGCAGCGACGCCGCCCCCGAAAATGAAAGCAACAAGAAGAGAGTCTCTTCTGAAGAAGACAAAGATTTTCAACACAAGTCCAAGAGAAATTGTCCTCTAGGGTTTGCTTTCTTTTCATTTAGTTTCTTTTTCTTTTTAATTCTTACTTGTTTCTTAACAATTTTATTTTATTTTATTTTCCCAGTTCTGAAGATGGATTTGCCGCCAAAAATGAAGATTCTGATGAAGAAAACTTGGCTAAAGTTGAAGCTTTAGCTCGACATTTTGTAATCTTCTTTTAGGGTTTATTAATTTAAATTAAGTTGTTTAATGTTTGAACAAAAAAATAAAACACATCCAATAATCCAATGCTTTAATTTCTCAGGTCAGCAAGGGTGCAGAGAAGAAGCTACTGTCTGTGCTTTCATCTTATTTTCCACAGATGAGGTCTGTGTTTTTAATGGCGTAACAACTTTTATATATATATTCATATCCTTTTATTATGTTAGAAATTAGCTAATTTTAGGTTTTTAGGGTACACATATTCTTAATGATTAGGAGTTCCTTACTGTTGTTTTCAATTTGTTACTTTGAGTAGTACTTTTTTTCTTTTTAAAGAACTTCTATTAAATGCACTTTTTGAGGAGGATAGCGGCTGTGGTTAAGTTGTTGTAAGAGTTTTTTTCAAGATATATATCCATTTGGCATTCATAGAGACTTACATTAACACATCAAAGTCAATAACTAACTAAACAAGAATAACAGTGTTACAAGAAAATTGATAAACGTTCGATACCACAACATCTATATGTGTGGCGTCTCTCACACCCATACGAGGAGGAGGAGATCATATATTGCCTAGTGCGAAGTAGTTCATGAGTACAAGATTTTAGTCATCTACGCTAACATCATCAAGGTATTATATTAATCTTGTACAATCCAAGCCGTTTTACATTTTTAACTCCCTTTGGATCGTTCTACTAATACCAGAGCAAGTTTCCCATAAATGAGACATCACCATGTAACAGTCCCTTCTTAAGAAATTTCCAAAGATAGAAGCAAGACCCTGTGCAACATTAACTCACCAAGGTTTCAAAGATACACCTCATATATCTCAAACACAAGTTGGGAATCAACTTGATAAAGCATTGACACATGGGGACCAATTCCTAAGGAAACCAAATCAAATGAAAATTAAATTAATATTTTTATTTTTAGCCAAATAATTTTTTAAATAAGAAATTATTTTCTTTTTTCCTTTTTCCTCACCTGGTCCTTTTAAAAAAAAAATTCACCAACAACTTCAAACCAAACTTTTAGCATGGGCTGTGATATAGTTCTACCAGATCAATTATAAAAGTGTAAAATTATACTCATTAGAGTTTTGCTATTCAAGTGTGTTATGGGTGTTTTCATTTATAAACTTTTAGCATGTGTATTCATGAGTTTTGCTATTCAACTTTTAGCATGTGTATTCATGTAACACATCTTGTGTGTTTCTTACATAAATTTAACAAATATCTTCATTATTTTTTCTTTGTCAAATTTTAAAAATTGAAAATAGGGAACAACATGAGAGTGGAAAAGAAGTAAGCAGTGAAATCATTGGAAGTGGATCCGAAGCACCGCAATACGTGTTATGTTTCTACAATCAAATTGCAGCTGTAATGTATGCAAACAAGGAGATAAAATCTGAAAGTGGTGAGACATTGAAAATTGCAATATTCAATGCGGCCAACTTGAAGATTCCCGTCTCCACGGATATATTGTCATCTGCTCCAGTTGAGTTATTCCTTCAGGATGGAGAGCACAAAGAAATAAGCAAGTCCGATAATGGGAAATTTTTAATGTTTGGTGATCTCCAACTTAACCTACAAAATGGAATTTGTGAGGTTAAACATCTTACTGTAACTGACTCGTCCTACCGGTTCAAGTTCAAGAAATTCTATTTGGGTGTCAGAATTACAGATAAAAAGATTTTATCTAACTTCTGTGTCAATGAAAAAGCGATTTCCCAAGCTTTCAGAGTTTTCAGTGAACGAATGCAAGGTAATTAATAATATAAATAACTATTTTCTATCTCTAATGAACTAAATTTTTTTATATATATTTATTATATTAATTAGGGAAGGAAAAACACCATCCGCCTAAGTGGGATGATGGCGTACATCGATTGGAAGGGGTAGGTGATAAGTATAAAAATATCTTATCACTGCAACCACATCCAATAAATACTGTGGGTGATTTTCTTGTGGCACATGATTATGGAATGGGTGCTATGGGTCTCAAACAGGTACCCTTTTTCCGTATCATGAATTTAATTAAATATTTTCTGATATTTGTTTTTTGTAAGTATGTTCTTACTTGTAACTTGTCTGTGTAGATTCTAGGAATAAAAAGTGCAGATAACAAATGGGATAAGATCATTAAGCATGCTATGGAATGTGATGATCCTCGAGCTACTGCTCATGTTCTACACTTTCGTCAGGTTTTCTCTTTTTTTTTTTTTTTTCTTTCCCTTTCTTATTAAAATGTTGAGAATATAAAAGGTTCATATTATTAATATTATTATTATCTGATTAAAAAAAAAAATAGGCCAATGATGGTAATTATTGGAACGAGAATTTTGGAGTTGATGAGCATGATGAGCAAAACCAATCCGTCAATGACCAGAATTTGGAATTTACTCAGCAAAACCCAAACCAAAACCAAATCCAGAACGATGAGTTTCGTGAAGATTTGGGGCATGTGCTAACATTTTGATGGTAATGCAATAAAAAGCTTTATTTTTCTTAAAACAATTATTTGCATATCGAGATATGCTCATCCATATCTGCCGGCCTCGAACACACATAGAGCTTGGACTTTGGACCATGACATTGAATAACGTATAAAAATATTATTGTTGAGTCTTTCTAGGATTGGGTTTTGTATTACGTTATCGTTTGTTTGGTTACATATTTAACTTTATGATCGGGTTAACTTAGGGTGAGATCCCTTTAACTATTTAGATTATGGTGGATGTTGTTCGTCAAACTTGCTTTAATTTAATTTGTTTTCTGTTATCCGAACTTTATTGTTTTTCTTTTTGAATTAGCTTGCCAAGATTTCATTTTGTTTTAGGGTTTTCCTCGTTAACTGCATGCTCTGATATGATGTTTGTGGGTTTGGGTTCATTTAGGGTTACCCCTTTTGAATTGTTAGTATATGTGTATGTGGCGTTGGGTTTTATTGATGATAATCAAAATCAAATGTGTGAATGAATTGACCTCATCTGTCTTGAGGCTATTATTGAATGCATGTCCTTCTTTTCGGTTTTATGTGATAGTTGTGTTCATTCAAGCTTTCTTAATATAAAGCGAATGCTCTTATGTGACCCATGAAAATAGTGAAACTAAATTTGATGTCAAAACTACCATCACACATTACAAAAACAAAATCTACCGTGCAATTAGTTGTTAATAATCCTAACTCTTATTTACTTTATTTATTTGTAAGAAGTGAAAAGCACTTAAAAGTGTTACTGTGGAGACTTAGGATTGATCGAGGCTTTGGGTTATGAGGAAACACAAAAGATCTATAAACAAATGACAACTTTTGTTCCGCGTTACAAAATTTGGCAATGTCGAGAAGGTATATGTACAAACATGTGCTATGTCCGTTGTGGAGGGGCGGTCGAGGTTCGGGTATTTGTGCTCGTGCGAAAAAGAAATAACTTTTTATTACTTATCTTTATTAATTTTTTGTAACTTTTATTTGGAAACTAAATGTTTTTTTTAATTTATAATTTTGCCATTTTTCGTCCTGTAGATTTTGATATATTTATTTGTAAATCAAATTTGTAGATTTTGGTCTCATTAAAAAAAAGTTTAATTTTTATAAATATAACAAATCGACAAATTATTTACAGCATGAAAAAGTAATATAATCAAAATAACTCTTAGCTAGTACTACTTTAGATATAGCTATTTGCTTAGATAAGAAATATTATTTAGATTATAAGTTTGTAATTTAAATATCAAAACTACAATAATAAGTTACCTCTAGAACTTAAATGTATAAATTCAGGCTCGATGAATCTCTTCGAAGACAAGTTCAGGCTCCCCCTAAATCAATGGATTGACTCCTCAATCATGTGGTTTTCATTCATATTTCTTATCACTCATTTTTCACTCTATAGGTTCAGTGTCTATTTATATATCAAAAGGCAACCACCGTATCTTCAACAGACATTCTTGATGAAACAGAAAATTCTTCTTAATGGAGTCCAGATTAGTCGTTTTCACACACGTGAAAACACCCCGAAAACCATATATATTTGGAACTATAATAATCTCAACAAACTAAGTCCTTTTGACAAAATACGTCAACAAACTCCCCCTTCTTGTCAAACAGATAAGACTTCTTTTTGTGATCAAACAGTACTATTTGCACTTGCTGGAAAACTGTCACATATTCATGAGGAACAATACTAGAGATCATCTTTAATTTACAGGATAGATTGAATGAAACCCATATAGTCATTTCAAAAGCTAAAAATAACAACTATACAGTGTACCTTACACGAGACCTTTCCATTTGTAGTCACAAAAACAACATAAAAGACTACTCAAAAGCAACAATAACTGGATCATAAAAAAAACTAGTAACAAAAGAAAACAACAGCTTCAACATAGCAACACCAAATACTCCCCCTTGAGCAGAAAAATAACTTAAGACTAAGAGGGACCAGCCTCACCGGAGGATGACAGAAGAGTTTCATGAAGCGAAGAAGGCTATCAATCTCAACACGTCTATCAGTCATTAAGGAAATATAGGTACCAAGAGCACGAGAATTAGCAGTAAGGGAGTTTATAATCGTGGAAACATTAGTGGCAGACATAGGAATCCAAAAGAAGTAACAAGCACATCTGCAGAGTCGAATGCCTGAGGAGATCTTGACAAAATGAACACTATGCTCAATATTTGGAACATGAACTCCCAGAAACAATATGTAGCTCAAAGATAAAGTGCAACCACTTGGCCTAGGTGCATTAGAGTCGGTGAGAATGCCCGATTGTAGATGAAGTAAGAGACTAGAGAGGAAATGAGGTAGAGCAATGGGAACTTTGACCCAAAACGTGCCAAGACGTGCTGCAATAACTATGTGTGATTGAACAAACTTGAATCAACTGAAGACCCAGTACCAATTCGATAAAGAAGCATAGCCAAAGCAGCAGACACACTGGAAGCATCAAACGAAGGGAACCAATTTGCAATCCCAATCTTGTGCAAAATCTCATACTTAATTCTCAGAGAAGCAGCAAGAATTCCATTAACGGACCAAATAGTGAAAGTCATCCCACAAGTTAAGACAGACACCAATTCTTCATTTGATAGAGATGACAAGGATGGGCTGGCAGGAGCAGTAACACCGAGAAATGAATTTATCACATATGGAGAAATGACAAAACGGGATCTGCGAATGTGAATGGTCTGGTAATCAGAACTGTTAGGATCATCAAACTCAGAAGGAAGATTCGCTATAAACTCCTAAATAAGCTTAGGGTAGAATAGTCCCACATTCATAATCGTCCGGGTCAAACCAGATAGCTCAATACGGTTCATAACAGTGTTACAGGATTAGTGCTTGTTGGATACATTTACCTCATCTGTTAATCGTTGTTGGACAACATATTTCCAACGTTTAACATTTTCCTCATGGTGAAAAGAAATCCCATCAATAGGCACTGAAGCAACATTAAGAGGTAGCTTCTTGCGACCTGTCTTGGTGGTAACAACTTGTGGACCGTTGGAAAGATTAGGTTGTGACTGAGATGGTTTGGCACACTTCTCAGGGACACAGGAGGAGGAGAAACAATTTCATGATGATTAGGAGAAAGATACGATGCTCGTAAAAGGGAGGAATGACCGACAAATGTATGAGCATCAGGAGCAGTCTCAGATTCGTGATTGAAAGGCATAAAGGTAGAGACTCCCTGACTAGGATGAAATCGATTCTCAAAGGAACTACTGGTAGAACTAGACAAATGAGACACAGAGGAGCATAACCCTTTCCTTTAGGCAAAGACAATTCAGAAGTTGTACGCTTTGCACCAGACAAGAGGGGTTTTTAAGACAACCTTTTCTTGAGAACATCAGCCAACGGTACATCATCACGAGAGTCAAAATCAGACTCCAAAGTAGAGTGAACTTGCGAAGGAGAAGGGCAAGCAACATGAACCAACTCAGAGGTATTAGAACTAATAGGAAGAGGAAACTTATGACTATTAGCAGAACGAGCATACGGACGTCAAGCTAGAGTGCTTTTGATTCTATTTCCATGCATGCGAACACCATGCATGTTGATCTGTACGCTGGGTTCTTTAGTATTAACAGATGAACCTTAGTAATTTACCCTATAGGTGTGAACCATTTTGAACGAATAACACATCAGAAGGTGAAAAGTTCTTAATGGAATGCCAAACAAAAATCCTGTCATTCCTATAAAATTTAAAATATATACAAAATTGTTGAGATTTATGTCCTAAAATTGTACATATAATTAATTGACAGTTATTAATAAAGTGTTATTATTGTAATAATTGTTATTGAATTATTTTATTAGTTTTGTTTTAATAACCCAAATCCAATAAACTAACATCCTAAGTTGTTTAATGAGTCTTGAACAGTAGGTAGAGACATACAAGGATCAATGTTCGATATCAACTTAAAGGGTCTATAATATAGGGATAAGGTTGGGTACCTTATCCTCATAACAATATGGATATGACTCACTTTGTATTTGATACAAATGCAATGATCCAACGCGGTTGTGTACTCGATAACGATCCAACGCGTTCGTGTAGTTAACATGCGAGTGAGGGTATTCTATGCAATTAGTTTGCATAAGACCGGACCGCAAAATAGTAACCACTAGATGTAACTCTATTGACTAGTTAGGTTTCTATGTCATTAGGATAACCTAGCACTACAAGAAATTGAAACTTTGTCGATGCAGGACAAATCGTTGGAAAAACGAACGTTGGTAGAAGCTGGTTCCCTTACGCTTAATGCACGTTGGGGGAAGGGATTTTTCCCGACGCATCACTACTACAAAACTGACTTTACTCGACGCTTAAAAATTGTCAAGTATCTGTTTACTTAATGTTTTTCAATGCGTCAAGTAATCCAGTGTCAAGAATAAAGGGAGGTTTACTTGACAGTTTTTAAGCGTCAAGTAAATCCAGTTTACTTTATAGGTAAAAAGCGTCAAGTATATGAGATTACTTGACGCTTTTTACACATCAAGTAATCCAGTGTCAAGAATAAGAGAGTTTTTGTGTGACAGTTTTTACGCATCAAGTAAAATTATACTTGACAGTTTATATACGTAAGTATATAAGATTTGTTGTCATTTTCTACATGTCAAGAATTTGTTTACTCTTGACACATTTTGCATGTCAAGTTTTTTTTTATTATTTTAAAATATCTCCATAATTTATCTTGCACCTGTTTTGAAATTCAACAATGTCGAACGTATGTAAAGCAAGAGAGTATGTACAAATGTGCTAAAGTACCATTGAACATATACAGATAGTTGGTCATTATGTACTTACAACATAGAAACATATCATTCTTATTCATATTACAAAAACGAGTTATGAACATCGTTCTTAATCATAAAACACAAATTAAAGCATATTTAATAACAAGAAACACAGACATCACCCTCCTCCAAGCACCACAACACTCGTAGATAACTCCAAACTTATCAAAGTCTCACCGATTGTTATCCTCAACTCCTTGAAATCTACAAACAGAATAAGAATAGCATTAAAGCTAAGAACTTTAACTTCTAATTATAAGAACGTAACTTTGATAATAGAAGTATGTTCATGAAATAGAAACAAAACGTAGGATCTCTGACCAAATCAACCCAACACACCATTGTATCCACATGGAGCTATAAAAATGAAGACAATTCCAAATCAATGTCTCAGTACCAAATTTGATAACTATAAATTTGATAATTAGCTACACTCATTACCCAAATCTTAATCCACTTGCTAATATTATTATTATTATATGATCATTATAATGAAAATGAGACAAGGATGGAAAGAAAAATTGGTAACCCATACCTTAAAAGCAACATGATATTTTTCTCTTCTTCTTCTGCAATTTTTTTTTTCAAACTGTTATTTGGTTCAAGATAGTGTACCAAATATGAAAGATTTTTTTTTGTCAAACTGTTATTAGGTTGTTCAAGATCATATAGCAAGATCTTTTATATTTGGTACATAGTCTTTAACAAAAACGATCGAGATATTGGTACACGTTTAGATTTGGCTACAACCAAATCTAACAAATATATAAAAGATCTTGAAAAAAATTCGTTGGGATATTGGTACATAATCGTTTAGATTTGACGTCAAATCTAAACGATGCGTACCAAATAATCTTGAAAAAAAATCGTCGTGTACCAAATAACCTTGAAAAATTTAAATGATCCTATAGGCCTAAACGATCGTGTACAAAAGAATCTTGAAAGAATCGTTTAGATTTGAGTCCCAAATCTAAACAATCGTATACTAAATAATAGTCAAATTTCATGCATGAGGAATTTTAAGAGAGAGAGGAGGAAAGGTTGGTGTGTCGGGTTCATGAAAAAGAAGAAGAAGAATCCATATTTTCTCTCTTTTTTAAAAAAACTAATAATATATTGCAAACTTCCACACCGCCCCTCACTTCAAACTAAACTCACTTTTTGCCCTTATCTTCATTCTTTTCAAATACTTAATAAAATTGTGAAACCTTCTTCTATACTAAATTTGTTCCAATTTTCTTACTAAAACAATTCAATCTTCAAGAATTGAAAAATGAATTTAAACTTGTTTTTCACAAGTTATAAAATTTTAATATCAATAAAAGAAGAATGGAATGTGAGATTAAAATGTATTATGCATATCATACTCATAGATATGCTTGTAATATTAAAAATATATGCATGTATTATTTAAAAAGCTAAAATGAAGAAGAAAGATTGGGAAAGCATATTTTTTGTATGCAGGGAAGGATGTGTATGAGGTATTGCTAATGATATTTTATATATATTGTATAATATATGATATATTATATGTCTCCTCCTTAATGATATATTCTCTGTGTGATGATTAATGATTAGTTCTTAATTCTTTTGATATTTAACATATACGGTAACATATATGAAATATTATGTGTCTGCTGCTTAATTATATATTATGTGTGTGATGCTTAACGCTTAATGATATATGATATATACTGTAAGTTATATGATACTGCCAGCTATATGATATCTTTGATGTTGTACGTTAACAAGGTGTACCATTGATCCTCAAAGGAATAAATGGTCCAGAGTCTAAAGACTTAAAAAAGAAGTTCATTAACCGCACGGTAGTATTAAATAAGAAAGGAAAAAGAAGTTCATTATATACTGTGTATTATATTATACAATTTAAGAAAAAAAAATAACATAAAACAATTAGTTGAGGAGATGATCAGAAAGTTCATAGCGTATTTTGATTGAAAAGTTCAAAGCGTATTTTGATTGAAAACTTCAATGAAAAATTAAATCGAAATATGCACTCACCGGATAAGTTGAAAAGATGAGCGGAATAAGAAAGATTGATTGGTGAGAGATAAATGGGAGAGTCAATTTATTGGGTGAAAGACGTCCATAAGTATATGAAATTGTTATTGAAGGAAATGCCGAAAGTTACAAAACTTTTGTTAAATGTGCAATTAAGATAAAATGGATATTCAATATATTATTACCATATTTGACTCAAATATATACCATAATTAAATTGAAACACTAATAAATGATATACTATAAGTAAATGAAAATTATTTTATTTTTTATTTAATACATTGAATAGGCAAGTTTTTAGATACATCATAAATGTGATTATTTATGAAAATAAATAATATTTATAATTAATGGGAGGGGTAAAATAAAATTAAAAAAAATTGAAATCTTATATAAGAAAATTAGTGAGATTTTGACTCATTTGTGTAATCTAACGTGTAAAATATGTTTTTTTTTTTAATTTTTCTAATATTTAATTAAACTAAAATAAGTAACTTGATTCAACCGTCATGATAACATCGTCAGAATTGGTCAATTTATGTTTCCAATTTGGGACACTGTCTAACTTTTTATTAGTCTCAAAGTCGATCATGTATATATTTTCGTTATTAATTTGGTGTGATTATAAAATTCCTTATTCAACAAACATACTTGTTCTTTTGTTTATATATTGAAAATTTACCACTCTTACCACTTTTTCTAAATAAAAAATTACACACTCCATAATAACGATAGAAGACTATAATTGATATAATCTAAAATTTTGGTATAACTGGTAAATATTTTGATTTATTTTGTTATTTTAAAAAATGCTCTTTTTCTAAACAACAAATATACATCACCACGATAATTAAAATACTAAAACATATTTAATGGATAATTTATTTTCTAGAGCATATATATTATGGTTTGATTAGATTTTAATTGATTTTTCAGGTAAAAAGAAAAAAGAAAATTTTAAAAAATAGCAAATTTTACAAAATATTTAGAACATATAGCAAATTATATCGCTGATAGTCGTTGATATGATATGGTGATAAAAGTCTATCATTGATAAAATGGATAGTTGCAAATTTAGCAATTAGATTCAAAATAATAAAGTATATAGCAACATTTTAAAAAATTTATAAATATAATAAAATTTGTCAAATTCTATTAACGATAATTTTACTATATTTATAATTTTTTTAAAATTTTGTTATATCTTTAATTATTATTTTTGGAATGATCATCAATCAAATGGACATTTTCAATACAACTTAGTAAATAATATTTTCATTTATCGACCCCCCCCCGCCACTCCCCAAGAAAAAACCTTCTCCTTTTCGTAACTCATTGGCTTGTCTGCAACCAGCCACGCCACCGCTCGTCCCTTTCCGGCGCCGTTTCAAGGGGCTGCAGTCGGTAAGCGTCCTTTTCCCTATTTCTTTATCTCAATAAGTTCCGTTCTGTCAGCTCCATCCGGTCGCTGTCGTTTCAAATCAGGTCCGCCGCTGGTGTCTGCGGCGTGCAAATTGTGTTGCCGTCAGAAGCTGCTGCCGGTTGCCGAAGTTTTGAATTTTGGGTAAGATTTAATGGTTTTGTTGGGATTTTTCTTCAATGGGTTTTGGATGCCGAATGAGTTCTGGCCTAATTTTACGTTGCTCACAGTGTTTGAGCCTTCAAACGTTGTCTTTTGTGGATTTCGTTGGATTTTGGATTGAAGAATTGGAGTGGTTTTGAATCAAACCACTATTGGGTGAGTTGTGTTGGTGATTTTGGAATGATTGGATGTTGAGAATTTGACATAAAGGTTTAATTTAAATTTTGATTCCTGATTCAGTAATTTGATTCTAAGTAGTAGAATGTAGAGGAGTTTGGTTTGCTTGTGTATATTTGGACTAATTTGAGATAATCTTACTCCTGAAACTGCCCTTGAGCCAGACGACATAGACAGTATGATATGGATTGACTTTTTCTAATAGGATATAGAAAGGATTGATATGTACATAGTTTAAGAAGTTGTATGGTCATGATATTATTTGTATGTGGCTCGTTGTATCTATATGTGTGGGACTCTGGATTATGTTGCAAGTTAGATATGTTAGTGATAATTGCCTTCCTACACATAGCTGTATCCCATTGAGGTTTGTGTTCTTCAGGTTCACTAGAGGATGTGTTACTTCCGGTTCACTAGAGGTTGTGTTCCTCTGGTTTCACTAGAGGTTGTGTTCCTCTGGGTTCACTAGAGGTTTGTGTTTCTTTAGGTTCACTAAATATAGGTTTGTGTTTCCTTCAGGATTCACCAGATTTATGGATCCATCTCACCTACGGTAGGCCAGGTTTAATTATTCACTGAGATAATCATCCATGATTCGTTGATGTATGCATGCTGCACTAGTATGATTGCATTCATTGGGCATAATGCATCACCTCATCCTTGTAGTGGAGTTACTTACGGAGTATTTTGAGCCTTGGGCTTCACAAAAGGTGCGCCTTATTTTATGAACCTCGCCTTTTCAAGGCAAGACCCCATACCTATGCTTTGAGCCTAGGCGTGTGCCCGGGAGGGCTTTTTTAAACACTGTCCATCTGCCTGATTTCTTTCTTCTAATTTTTTTTCTTCTCTGAACTGGCTTCTTGATTTGAATTAGCTTGATTTCTTTTCTCTTGATTTCCCGAGACTTTTTGTATTCTGTTTAATTCTGTGACTGAAACTTTATTGCACATAATCCATTTGATAAAATTCCCAAGAATCAATGGTCAGGTCTTGTGCAGGGCTTTCTGTTTTTCATATTTTCAAAACTTCATTCATCAGCTGAGTAAACAATTTTTTATGTATGTTACCAGTGGAGGAACAAACTTGTTGTGCACAAAAATGGCAACAAAACGGATGAAGATGGCCATTACAGATAACCCAAAGAAGCTTGCAAACTTGATTGATCTCGTAAACCTTCCTTCAACTCTCAGGGAGTTTGTGGGACATTCCCAAATTTCTCGTCTTGGCTGTTTCAAGTGTGTGTGGTCATATATTAAAACCAACAACCTTCAGGTTCTTTTTTTGTCTCTTTATTTTTAGTATTTTTTATGGATTTTTTTAATCAGTTTTAGATGCATATGATTATGCTGCTTTCAACCTGACAGTGACCTCTCTTGTTTAATTAACTTTTAAAATATTTAGTTTAGATTCTACATTTTATGGAGAAAAGGAGAAGAGCAATCAAATAGGAGAAGAAGAATCATAAGTTTGAGGGTTCAGGAGGAAAGAAAAAATCTCCTGAAATGAAAGTTATGAGAAACTAATGGAGGGTCAAGGTCCAGACAAAGTACACTTAATAAAAGTTAAAACTATCTTCGGAGGTTACAAAGAGAGTCTGATAGAAGTAGAACCCAGATAGCACGAGAATGATATTGAAACGTGAAAGAGAATAGTTACAAGATAACTTTAAGCATTCAAGGGACTTGAAAGAGCCTGGAAGGTTGTCCCTGATGAGTCGAAAACCATCTGAGCAATTCTCTACTTTCATCCCTTAGCAGTCACCCTATTAATCCTCCCAGCTATATACTCTAATAATATTCCTGTTGCATTCCTAATGAAGAAGAGATGCTATCAACCATAGGATCACAAAAGGAATGTGATCTTCATTTATTACTCAAGGGAAGTCTTAAGTAGGTCACAGGCAACATAGGAACTCACTACCTACACCATATGTCCCTGTCTCTCAAGCTTGACTGGCTTACTACAGATTAACTGTAAATGAGTAAGATGATGGATGATTGTTTCTCTAAGCTAGCTATCCTTCTACCAAACCATTATCCATGCCTCTCAAATTAAGTCTGTTAAGCACATTCACAACCACCCCAAAAGAGAATGATACTTGATTTTACGTGTAAATTCAATAGCTTTTGGTTTATACTCCAGTTTGCGGTATATTTTACCACTAATGTCTTACGAAATGATCTTAGGAAATTTGAAGTACTTGAAACTTTAATGAAGGAGCATCTATATATATCATATATATATTTTCTTATATTAGTTAGTGTTATAAATATGTTTCTGCTATGTCATCACTGGATTTCTTTATTCAAATAAAATGTTATAAATATGTATATTTGTTGTCTAGGATCCCACCAACAAGAATGTGGTCATTTGTGATGAGAAGTTAAAGAGTATACTGCTGGGCAAGCCCAAGGTTGAACTAGCCGAACTTCCTGCACTGATTAAATTACATTTCCCCAAAAATTCCAAGTGAGCTATGCTTATAGTTTAGCCTCTAGCAGCTCCGGAATGAGGTCTTCAAGCCACCCATAGTTAGGATGTTTAGCCTCAATTTTGTATAATTGTCCTACTAGGCTTTTTTACTATGTATTAAAAACAAAACTTCAATGATCATTATAATTTTGGTTTTAATTCACTGTGGTTTTAACTTTTATTCATAGTTTAGTTCGTCCTAATTTTAAAATGTTCATTTGGTTATTGGACTCTCAATTTGTCCTTAAGCTTTTAAAATGTTTCCATCTGTATCCGTTGGAAAGGAAATAAAAATGGAAAGGAAGACCAAAATGAACCAAATTTATTTTGGTTTGCAATATCTTTTTTGCTTCCTCTCTTTATAAAAATGAGTCACATATATACACTTGTCGTAGGGGACATTTTCAAATATAGCAAAATGAACTAAAATATTCCTAAAACATAGCGAAAGTTTAGTTTCTATTAGTTTCTATTAATTCCATAGTTTTTACTAATGTTTTTAATAGGTATGGATAGAAAGTATTAATGTCTTTCATCAGTAGAATTATATTTATAAATATTCTTAGTGTTTTGTCATTTACATTATTTTTTTTATCCTATTAAGAGTTCTTTTTTCCACGTACAACTATTTTTATCTATAGTATATATAAAAGTCTCAACGTGGATAAACTTTTTTTTCTCCATTATACCCTTGGAATGCAAATGGTTTTCATTTACATTTTAGATATTAATTAAAAATTAAATATCCTATTAATTATAATTAACAATACAAATTTAAAGACTTGAAAGTTGAAAAAAAAATTAACATTTTTTTTTTTGTATATAAAAGGCTTACTTGATTTTTTTCTACAACATTTTTGTGTATCTTCGAAACTTCTATATTTGAAAGTCTATTGGTTTAAAAAAATGTCAACATTTGAATTCTATTGTTTGATTAGAGAGTTCAAGTCTTTCAACAAATCATCGAGAATCAAGCAATGAGTGATCACTTAGGAAATGATAATGGATATCTCTTCAAGTTCAACAAAAAACAATTACTCATTCGTTTACGCATTGCAATGACAATTAACAAAGAATACAGACAAACAATTCCTAATGTTGGAATGTATCTCCCTGAAAATGTGTTTTCTCATTGACAACTTTACGTTGCACTATTTAGAGGAATTTCAATTAAAACAACAAAAGTTTGGATCAAGCACATAGGTGACAATAAGTTACCTTAATTGCGTACAAAAAAAAACTGTTGTTTATAAAGAAATACTTTTGTGATAGATGAAGTCTTACATTTAAATTTTTAAATTTTAATCTATTTATTGTAGCTTCTTCCCACGTACATATAATTCTATTAACTTTTAAATTTAGCACAACCTAAACATATAAATACAATGTTTACTATCATCTAAAGCTACACATTGTATGTGTCATGCACGCGTCTTTTACTAGTTATATTAAAAGGGTTTCTAGGGAGAATTTTTACATGCTCATTTTATCCCTACACTTATCATAAATTCTCATATTACTCTTAGGTTACTTTGTATATTTGATGTTGATTGGATGTAACTAAATAGGATGCATATGTTCGAGATGAAAATATGTTACATTAGTACGTTGATTTTTTCAATGTCGATGTGAGATGAACATGTAAAAGAAAAACAAAATAAATATATATTTATATTCTTAAAAAACAATTTAATTAATGAGATCCAAAATTTGGAGGAAACATTACAAAAAAAAAAAAAAAAACAAAAGATTTACTTGAATGAAAGTAACGATTAATACAATGAAGCAATCCATCATTTTTTACTTTGCTAATAAATTTTGTTACCTTATGTATATTAAATAGTGGAATATTAACCTTTTAATTTAATAATTTAATTACTAGAATACTTTTCATCTCTAGAGAAGAATACTTTTTAGAAGACGATCTATGAAAGCATTGGAAAATATTTTTCAAAAATACATTTTCTTTTAAATGATTTCTTTAAAATGATTTTAAAATTTAAATATTTACATATTTGGTTAGATGTACATATATAATTTTGTCAAATTTTTGTTTTTAGTGTTTTCTTTAAAATGAACTATTTTTCAATTTCATTTTCTAAAGATTCATTTTGAAAAGTTATAAACACCTCAAATTTTTTCTAAAATAGTATTTTACAAATGTAAACAAGTTAATCCAAACCTACCCTAAATGAAACTACAAATTTTCGTATAAAGAAAGAGGAAAAGAACCTTTTTAGTTTCAAAATTTGATGATTATGTGATTTTGGTCTATGAGTTTTAAAATTGGACTTGTTTAGTTCAAGGTTTATACCCATAGACTAATTTGATCTGAGTTTTCATAATCTATCTTTTTAGTTTACGAGTTTTAAAAATAAGGTTTACAGGATTCTAAAAGTATTTTATGTTTTATTTTTTAAAAAACAATTCTATGATATTTAAAATTTTAAAAAATAGCTTTAGAGAGGATATAATGATTATTGGAGAGGCTCTTTAAACCTACTTTTAAAAATTGAGAAGGAGACCGAGACTATTTTTTATAAATCCAGAGACTAAAAATGTCTCAATTTTTTAAAACTACCAAATCTATAATCATTAGTGGATTCGGTATTCGAGCCCTCCTCAACTCTATCTTCTTTGTATAATGTATATAAGAAAAACCAGTTAATGTTTAATATTTGTAGATTGTTACGTGGTAATTATGCTAATCGATCATTTCCTTTTAACCAAAGTTCAAGTCTTACTTGTTTAGTATATCAAAAATTAGAAAAGAGAAAGGTAAGCTTTGGAAGAGGAAAGAAAAAATGGAAGAAAGAGCCAAAACTACTGCATTTCTCTTAATAAATAGTGTGGGAAGAAGAATATTTGTTAAAGGGTAAGATTTGCATCAAATCAGTATCGTTTTATAATTATACAAAAATCTGCTTCTCGTTTGTCATTTCCCTCGCTTTTATCCATCCTTACTGTATTCTTAAAGACAACCACCCTCGTCCGCTGAGACCTTCTTCATCATCCCGTCCATGAACTAAATCAACTTCACAAGCTACCCAAGGAGTTGAATTTTACCGTTGCTGTCTGTTCTGTTGGAGTAACTTAATCTTCTACTCATCTCTAAAAAAATGTTCGTGAAGATGCAGTATTTGGATACGCCCTGCGTACATGGGCTGGGTTCCACCCTTAGGTCACCCATCGTTGGAGCCTCAGTTTCTCCTCCTGATAATCTCGTTCCCATTTCTAAGAAGCCCAATGACTGGTGGATTCCTGAATGTCCGAACAGAGTGTTAAAGAAGGTGGGTGGAGTTCAAAAATCCACCAATGATAATGGTGGTCGCCGGCAGGAAATTCGGTTCAAAAAAGCTAATAAAATGGAGGAACGAGAAACCCAGAAAAGGAATCGCCATTTGGTGGGTCATAGAGTTGTGGGGAAAAAGGATGCAGGGGGAGATGGAAATGGGTCAGTGGAAAAAGTGCACGCCAAGTGTTCGACGAAATGGCTATCATACGGTGGATGCATACCGGCGATTTTGCAAGCCTTGGATGAGATAAGTGACCTGGACGAAGCACTGAAGCCTTGGAAAGATAAGCTTAATAATAAGGAAAGGAGTATTATTTTGAAGGAGCAAACCAGTTGGGAGAGGGCTTTGGAGATTTTTGAGTGGTTTAATATGGCCGGTTGCTATGAAGTGAATGTGATTCACTATAATATTGTACTTGGGACCCTTGGGAAGGCCCAAAAATGGAGGCTGGTTGAGAGTTTGTGGGTGGAAATGAATAAAAAGGGGATTAAACCGATAAATTCAACTTATGGAACATTGATTGATGTTTATAGCAAAGGAGGGTTTAAAGAAGAAGCGTTGGTTTGGCTCGAGAGGATGAATGAACAAGGAATGGAACCTGATGAGGTTACCATGGGAATTGTTGTTCAACTGTATAAGAAGGCCGGTGAGTTTCAAAAGGCTGAAAGTTTCTTCAAGAAGTGGTCATCATGTAACTCAATGAAATATGAGATTACCAACAAGAAGAAAGCAGCTTCTGTTAAAGTTGAGAGTTCTCTGCACCCTCCTCATGTCAGTTTGAGCACCTATACATATAATACATTGATCGACACATATGGGAAGGCTGGACAGCTAAAAGAAGCCTCTACAACTTTTGAAAATATGCTGAAGGAAGGAGTTTCCCCAACAACTGTGACTTTCAATACTATGATTCACATTTGTGGTAACCATGGCCAGTTAAAAGAAGTGACATTTCTAATGCAGAAAATGGAAGAGCTTCAGTGCCCACCTGATACAAGAACATACAATATCCTCATTTCCCTTTATGCTAAGCATGATAATATAGACTTGGCTTCAAACTATTTTGCAGAGATGGAGGAGGCTGGTCTTCAGCCAGATATAGTGAGTTACCGTACTCTTTTGTATGCTTACTCTATAAGGCATATGGTGGCGGAGGCTGAAAAACTCATAACCGAAATGGATGAAAGGGGCCTTGAGATTGACGAATTCACCCAATCTGCATTGACCCGCATGTATATTGATGCAGGAATGCTTGAAGAGTCGTGGTCATGGTTCTGGAGGTTTCATCTTGCAGGGCATATGAGCTCTGAGTGCTATTCTGCCAATATTGATGCATATGGAGAGCGCGGGTTCATTTTAGAAGCAGAAAGAGTTTTCGTTAGCTGCCAAGAAGAGAAGAAGTGCACCGTCCTTGAGTTTAATGTGATGATTAAAGCCTATGGTGTGGTAAAGGATTATGCCAAAGCACAAAAAATATTTGACAGTATGAAGAGTAATGGTGTCGTTCCTGACAAATGTAGCTATAGTTCTCTGATACAGATATTGACTGGTGCTGACATGCCAGCCATGGCACTCGCTTATCTTAAGAAGATGCAGTCAGCCGGATTAGTAAGTGATTGCATTCCATATTCAGTGGTTATATCGAGCTTTTCAAAATTGGGCCATTTGGAAATGGCGGACAAATTATATAGAGAGATGGTCAAACATGGTGTGCAACCTGACATCATTGTTTATGGTGTTTTGATAAATGCTTTTGCTGATGCTGGAAGTGTTAAAGAAGCTATTAATTATGTCAATGCAATGAAACGTGATGGTTTGTCTGGTAACACAGTGATATACAATTCCTTGATAAAACTCTATACCAAAGTTGGCTACCTCAAAGAAGCACATGAAGCATACAAAATGCTCGAACAAACAGATGATGGACCAGCTATATATTCTTCAAATTGTATGATCGACCTTTATAGTGAACGATCAATGGTTAAAGAAGCTGAAGAGATATTTGAGAGCTTGAAGAAAAAGGGAGAAGCAAACGAGTTCACTTTTGCTATGATGTTGTGCATGTACAAGAAAATTGGAAGAATACAGGAAGCCATTTGTGTTGCTAGACAGATGAAGGAACAAGGACTTTTATCAGATTTGTTGAGCTTCAATAACATGATCAGTTTATATGCAATGGACGGACGATTCAAGGAGGCTGTTAGTATATTCCAAGAGATGATGAAAGCTGCAGTTCAACCTGATGAATGCACATATAAATCGCTAGGGGTTGTTCTGTTAAAATGTGGAGTTTCAAAGCAGGCTGTCAGCAAGCTAGAAGTAACAGCAAAAAAGGATGCTCAGAGCGGATTACAGGCATGGGTTTCGGTTCTGTCTTCTGTTGTTGGAATGAATGTAAATGAAGAAGATTTTTAAGTTATTCTACTTCGCCTTGAGAAAGGACCAACTAAATTCACTTCTGCCACAATAGCTTGAAGCTCCCAAATTTGAAGGGAACTTCAAAGCTTATGAAATGTGGAGATTTGACCTTAGACACAATGGCATTGGAATATGTGGGAGAAGATTGGCCAAAATATCTGAGATCTAAAGGGTAGTCAGTGTTGATGCGATTGTGGATATGAAGTTGAATGCAGGCTAGCACTAAGTTTTCCTCTGCAGGCTTTCGGCGCACTTCACATACGAGATGAAACATTTTTCCAATCGGTTGTATCATGTAAAGATACTAAGACAGCCGATCCTTGGGAAAGTTAACAAAAGTTTGTGTAGGTCTAACTTAATACTGCTCGTGGTTGCATATGAAAATGCTTGTACAAGCCGATCCATGGTTGCATATGAAAGTGCTTGACTTGTATTTCAATGCTGTTCATCTCGTGTGATTAAAACATAATTGGCCGCTTTCAAAATAATTACACGGGCCTGAGTGTGGCGGAGAAGGCAAGAGCTGTATATGGGAGAAAAGGCCTTGTTGTTTTAACTCAACAAATTTGCGAATAATTCCATGTTTATCATGTTTGGTGGTTGGATTGTTTTTCAGTCTGTTGGATTATGACTTGGGTTGCTGAGAGTGCTTGTATGCATATGCAACCTGTCGGATTTGAGGGAAATTCAAGCATATGAAAGTGCTTGTATAAGCCGATTAGTGTTGCTGAGAGTTTTTCTCTTGGTGATTATGACTTGGGTTTTAAATTTTAATAACTGTACTTGCAGTTTTTTCCTTTGCATTTATGCAACCTGAAATGTATATATTCTCGATTTCATTTTGGTTGGTTTCTCTAACTGAACTTAGAATTCAATATTGAGTTAGAAGTTTAGAGCAGCACTATATTCAATTCTGTTTCTGACGCTGTGGGAATTTTGGTTGAGAGATTTCTGATTTTAATGTTTTGGAGTTTTGTGTTGTAAAGCGTAAATTAATTAAGTTGGATCAGATTGGAAGACATTTTCAATCCAACCCATACTTTTGGGTGGGTTAGGTTAAGTTGACAACTCGAATAGTCCGAATTAATTTTTCAATCTAATCTGTAAAATATGGGTTGAGTTGTCGAGTTGTATTGTTTTTTTTATTATTATTCATAATGTCGGTAAAGTTTAATTTTTTTCTAATGAAGATGTTATATATACTATCAGATTTTTGCAACATGCAATCGTTTAGCTTTCTAAACGATCGTTTACCTTATTACGTTGAACTACATATCTATTTTACCCTAATTGCTACTAAACTATTTAATTATTAACATGCATTAAATACCCTAATTAAATTAAATTAAGGTTGAAAGAAAAACTTAACTTCAAAGTCTTTTCATCCACATAATCTCCTCAAGAATATGAAGTTGAGACCACCATTCGTGGGAGACCATTAAGGTGGAAATTTAAGAGAGGGAAATTTTTAAGAGGGAAAAACATTGAAGAATAATTTTGTAATTAAAAATTATCAATATGGCAAAATTCTTTTTAATTTTGAAAAAAGATCTATTAACAAGAAAATTACACGTAATTTGTTTATAAAATTTCAATACCTAACATTCTATTAATGAGTGGACTTAGTTGACTAGGTGTCTACATGAAATGTAGACACTTATCCCACTAAGTGTCAGTGGAATTATCCAATGAAATATTAGATTTTTCTAATAACTTAGTTCGAGGGCAATATGGTCATTTGACCTTTTAAATCTTTAAATCAAAGTCAAAAGTCAATATTTTGACTTTTTACCATTTTGTCCATCTTGACTAATTTCGACCTCTTGAGCATGAATCCACATTCATTTTTCTAAAATTCAAATCACATTTGAATATAAACCCAAGCAAAGTTTGACTTTTCAAATTCAAAAGTCAACATTTTGATTTTTTACAACTTTGACCATT
Organism: Cucumis sativus; assembly: GCF_000004075.3. Classification (NCBI taxonomy): domain Eukaryota; kingdom Viridiplantae; phylum Streptophyta; class Magnoliopsida; order Cucurbitales; family Cucurbitaceae; genus Cucumis; species Cucumis sativus. Next base: position 20,900,374 of record NC_026658.2, read on the forward strand.
TACATCAATTTCGAGCTTTGGAATAAGAATTCATATTCATATTTTTAATATTTAAATCATAGTTAAACATAAATATCTATCTCAAACTTATAATCAACAACTATATCACATATATTTGTCGGTTTCTCTTTATTTACCTAATTCGAACAATTCGAATTATTCCAACATACTAGTTTAAGGTTGGACCTTAAAATAAGTTGATTCCATATGAGCTAGCAGAGAAATCTAATGAACCTATAGATCATGAGCTCCAATTCGAGATTAACTGGTTAAACCCTTTTAAATCAAGTTAATCAACGTTCGTTAACTAACAGGTCATTCCATTAAAGTCTCGTAGTTGCACTCCCCTCATTATAGATATATTTGTGTCAATTTGATATAACCATGATCAGTAAGTTAATCATTCACAGGTTGTTTGAAACCCCGGTTGGGTCAAAATATTGTTTTACTCTCGAGACTACATCTTGTTACTTAAGTTCCACTAATTCACTATTGAACAATTGGTTTAAGGTCCAACCTATAAATCGAAATCCTCTCGGGCCAATGAAAGGGTGGGCCCCCTTGTTCAGACTTGGATTCAATCCTTAAGAGAACAACCTATCTACTAACCCTAAAATGGATATGAGTGAATTTCATTTTGCACCCTATGTCCCTAATCATCCACTCGGTCTTATCCTTGAAATGTAAGGCTTATTGGGCCAGCACTACTGAGATGCCCTCACCTATGCAGATCTAAGGATAATTCTGTTTGAACAGAAGTTCATAGTTAGTTATGGATTAAGATTAAGTTACCTAGGTCATCAATAATCGAAATAGTCAGTTTTATATAGTCAAAGATGTTATAATTTAAAAGTGACTATTTCATGGTTCCAATTTTATGTAAACTCTTTACATATGATGCCTCCACTTCCATGTCTCTACATGAACGATTCAAGATCACATCGTTTTACTAACTACAAAGTGGGTTGCATCCATAGTGTTTCCAGAATAAGGTGTCCGACCTTTTTCATACACTATTGACTATTTGAGCTATATACTCGAACTTGATCCACGTTTATGTCTCTACATAAAGTTAAGTCTACATTAGATAGCCTCAGGACCTTAGTTTATAGTATTCAAGGTTATAGTATTCTATTTTCACTAATAAGTCCTCAATAATCACTTTATTGAATATAACATAATTTAAACTACAAACTACGAGTTTTAGGACATAAATTCGAACAAGTTTAGCTTTTGACCTTCAAACAATCGTTTACTTCTTACCTGATTGGCAAACTTTTCATACGATCGTTTACCTAACAACATCCTACACGATCGTTTAGCTTGATCATAGCTTTCTACCTTCATGAAGGGATAAAAGCCTTATGACAGCAAAAAATTTTATATAATCATTCCTCAATTTAATTTGGGAATCTCAAAATATCAGTACATTGGTAAAAATAATTAAGAAACTAGCTTTCTTATTAAGACTTAAAGGCTAAGCATGCTTTCTAATTATAGATTAGAGAAAGAAAAACTTATTTGTTTATGTTTCTAAATCTACAAAGTAATTCTCCAAATTGGGACTCCATCTGTCTGAGACCTTCCTATCCTATGAGATCGACAGATTTTCCTATCTTTTGGGATAAGATTGATTTGTGAGAACCAATTTGGATGGAAAAAATGTTTAGAGATATACTATTTTCTTTTTGCAGAGAGCAAAAATGTCGGCTTCTTTTTTTTCTTTAAGAAAATTATTTTCTTTTAGATATTTATAACTCTCTTTCGTTCTTGGAGTAGGAAAGAATCATGAGATTCTATTAATTTAAAAAATATTAAATTAATAGTTTGTCAATTCTTCTAGTTTTAAAATTTTTCCAATTTCAAATGTATTAATTAATTAATCATTAATCAATTAGTTAATAATTAATTAAATAATATTTCATTAAATTTTCATTTAAATATTATTTAATGAGTATCTCTCATATCTTATATTTTTTATATCAATTTAATTAAATCAAATCAAATCAAATTAAATAAAACTAAACTATTAATTAATTCTCTAATTAATTAATAGTTAAATTAAATATCTTATATTTAACTTAAATTGAATTTGAATCATATTCAAATATAAGTTTCTCCTTACCAAAAATTTTATTATGAATGCAATTCATATTAAATTAATATTAGAACTCATTCAAATATTTTCTCTCTCATAAATTAATTTTGAATCATATTCACATTAATAAATATTCGTTAAATATGTGTACACTCCACTAAAGACTCACAGCTAAACTCTTCTCACTGTAGATATATTTATGTGTCTACGGATATAGACCAATAACAGTAAGTTAGTCATTCACAAGTGTTCGTAACCTCAGCTGGGTCAAATTACCGTTTTACCTATGGGTTACGTCTAGTCCTTAAATATCAGTGCTTCTCTAATGAACAACCTATTTATAGTCTTACCAATAAATAAAAACTCATTTTGTGTCATAGAGAGGGTAGAACCCTTTGTTCAAGTCCTAGAGACACCATTTAAGGGAACACTCATCTACTTACCCTAAAGTAGGGAAAAAGTGAATTTCATCTTGTGTAATTATATTCCCAACTCCTCACTCGGTCTTGTCCCCAAAATGATAAGTTTATTGAGTCGATAATCTGGTCTCTCTCACCCGTACAAATCAAAGGACAATCCATCGCGAACAGAAGTTCATAATACACTCAAGATTAAGTTACCTAGGTTATCCTAATGAAATAGAAAACTAACATGTTAACGGAGTTACATCTTGCTGATAAATCTCAAGTATATATATTTCGTTCTTTACCGTTTCTGATTTCGTCCATAAATTTCGTAGCAGTTTTTCCATCGGTTTCATCTTAAAATTATGTTCTTCATTTTTTGTTTAATTACAGCACCTTCCGATAATGTTTATCATACATTCCTTTCATGTCTGGCATATTTTATTTAATTACGGCATATTTCGGTCATGTTCGTCATATCTTGTTTAATTTTTTTCTTGTTCAATTCATCTTGCAGTCATGTTTGACATATTTTTTTTTATTAAATGTCCCATCATTGGTATATACTATGGTATACCACTTAATATATTTATATTATGAGATTTGTTACATATATATTACTACATATATTTATTTTGTTTAATTACGATATGTTAGAGTCATCTTATTCATATTTTTGTTTAGTAAAGTTTTTGTGAACAATATATACATTTATATACTGCTGTTTAATCTACTTCTATTATGTGATTTATCAGATATATACATCTTATTTATATTTATGTTTTGAGATTTGTTACACATAATATATATTATTGCATAATAATCCATAAATTGTAGTTGGATTTTATTATATATCACGACATACACATATGATGTTATTAGTATATACATTTGTATATATACAATAATACGTATATAGTGAGACATATACTTAGATTTATATGATGTAATTTCTTACATATATACTACTGCATATATTCAATAATACAAAAATTGAAGTTGTCATCCTCCCACCGAATGTAAAACGTTCAATTGGTCGAAGTCCCTACATTGCATATATATTCAGTTTTCTTCAACGTTACATAGACCCGAGAACAACTAATGTTTTAATGACGTATATTATATATATTCATCATAATTTTTTCTCATTCATGTTATTGTAAATATAAACAACTTTTTATACATAATCACTATTGTTTGAAACATAATGTATTATTTACTACGTAAAATATGAATATTATAAATAAAATACATAAACAATTTGATATCAGAACATTTCATTTATAAAATATACACTGTGTTATTTAATATATACTATAATTACGTGAAATATATGAGAAAAATACCAAACAAAATAATGAAGGGACGAAGAGAGAGATTGGAAAGTGAGTGGGAGATCAAGAGAGAATGACTTTTTAACGAAATCACCGCAAGAAAAATAATTAAGAGCTAATTTTGATTATAATATTATTATAATAAATTATCATATTTATATCTAATAAATATAAATCTTCATCCATCAACTTTCATTTTTATATTTTTTAATATATTATTAATAATAAAGAAAAGTTATTCCACTTCAAATATTTCTGAAAAATTTGGAAGATATACCATTTAGGCCATGATAGTTTAAGCAATTTTTTCCTATTGTTTTTCTACCCAAAACTTGGATAAAATAAAAATGAAATCACTTTGTAAAATAAAATTAAAAGGAAAGAAAACCTAAGCAGTTCGTGGAAATAAAACAATTCCTTCGTCTGCGACGGCGCCACTTCGTCATTTCTCCATCTTCTTCGTTCTCCGTTTCAGCAACTAATTGTCGCCGCCGCCGCTCTCTCCCGTCCACTGCCACTGCCGTCTTTCTTGGTTCTTGACGTCATAGCATCCCTTTCCCAAATTGCTACTTGTTAAACTGGTATTCTCATTTTCTACTCCATTTTTGTTACGGGTATTCTCTCAATCTCCATCTATGTCTTCCTTCTCACTTGAAAAACACCAATTGTCACTTGTCTAATGAACAAATGGAGGAGTTCTTTTGATTATATATATATATATATATATATACACATATATTATAACAATAGCTAAATAGCAACCATAAAATACATTCTTTACGGCAAATTTATTTTTAATCAGTCATCCAATTCTCTTGTAATTCCTACCTTTATTGATTGATTGACCCAACTTCTTCAACTTTGTTTCTATTTGTATATTCGTCTATTATAATTGGGACTTGGGAGGATACGATTTTTTTTCTCTTTTAAAATGGAAATTCTCTCCCTCAATTAATCAATACAGTAACTAATTATACTTTAAATTTATGGAAATAAGAGCATGAATCCATTAATCTTTCTGATTGGAACGCGAATCAATTGCTGCGGGCGGGAAGTTCAAACCGTGTGGCCAGACATAATTTTCAATTATTAATTAGGAGTAGACGTTCAATCCATTGGTAATGAAGCTATCACCTGTTTTCTATGATGCGGATTATTTTTCTTCCGTATTGTTCCTTTTGTATACATTCTTCACAACTTCATTTCGTTCAACTCCTGTTCTACTGTCTGCATGAGCTCAAGCAATTCCGATACTCACATATGTGCGTACATATGTTTCTAGATATATGTATTATTCTGGTGAATTGTTTTTTGTTCCTGATATTTCAACTTGCACGTTTAAATCCATTTTATTTTAAAAGGATCAAATGTCTAAATTGTCGGTAGGGTTGCTTTACTGAAATGGGTTTGTGTGCTTATCTCTATTTCTTTTTGTAGGCATGGATAACAATTCCGTTGGGAACTTAGAAATGGTGACTGAAGCTGGATGGTATATTCTTGGTGAAAATCAGCAACATGTTGGTCCATATGCATTTTCTGAATTGCGTGGTGAGTTATGAGAACTGAACAAAACATACCTGTATATAGTAGCCAATTGATATTGTTCCAAGCATCACTTGTGGTTTTTGTTATTCGTGGGTGAAATAGATGAGTAACGTATTGGATTGGAATATACCTTGGTACCTCGATTCATGACAACTCTTCCTTATATCTTGTAAACTGCCGGTTATTCCTCAAATTTACTTCCAATCTTTCTTTCTTGAATTTCAGTTGTACAAGTAAACAATTGCACGCAGTATCATGTTCAATTGGTATAAGAGCTATTGAAACATCTATTTAGTTATTTATTCGCCCTGGGCAGAGCATTTTCTAAATGGGTATCTCCTGGAGAGTACACTGGCCTGGTCTGAAGGACAAAGTGAATGGCAGCCATTATCGTCCATTCCTGGGTTGACAACAGAAGTATATGGACAAGACTCTAATTTGCCAACTACAGGTGAAGTCATGTTTGTGTCTCATTAATTTTTTATGTGTAACTGGTCTAGTCAAATAATTGTGTAATGCTCATTAACTGTTTTAGTCCCTGCCAACAACAATGACGATGATGAGCTTGAGAAATATCAGAAAGAAGTTGGAGAAACAGAAGCCACAACGAAAGTGTCTAGTCCTTCTGGCGGCAGGAATTTTGGACTGGTGGAAGGTGATCTTGAGAGACCTACTACGCCACCAGAGGGTGAGGAGGAATTCACTGATGATGATGGGACTCCATACAAGTGGGACAGGGTTCTTAGGGCTTGGGTGCCTCAGGTATTATTCCTAGGAACCTTCTTCATGATGTGGGATTTGAGTTTGTAGTGTCTTATGTTTAACTCAAAAGTCATAAAAGTTTGAAACGGGAAATCAGTTGCCATGGCACTATAGATCAAAGTCTTCTTCTCTTGCCTTTCTATTTTTCTTTTATTTTTGTTTCTTCTATGCATAAGGTGGAATGATGAGAAATACAACCATAAACAGCAGTCTTTTTCTTTTCTTTTCTTTCCTTTTTTTGAAAAAGATATGGATCTCTTTATTAGTAAAATAATAAAGAGATAAAGCACTATGTACATGAGAGATATACAAAGAGCAATAAAACTATAAGAACGTAGGTGCACCGATACATCTCAACTAGGTTGACACCCCCCTAGTGCCCTCACCTTGTCCAAGAAACTACAAAATCAACTTTGACCTCTAGTTTTCGTGCAAGTCCTTATTTCAATGTTTGGTTGATCTTCTCCCGTAGGAGCGTTGGTCTTTACCTAGGACGGTGAGGTGTTTTACCTAACAAGTTCTTCACGACCATTCTAATATGTCGAATCTGCTTGCGAGAAAGTTGACTTCACTTGTGTTGCCTTTTTGTTGTATTCTTTGTTGGAAGGTGACTGTGAGAGTGTGGGTCATTTTGTGGGTCTTGTGGGGCGAGTGGAGTAGCCGGGTGTTTAGAGGGGGTGGAAAGGGACCCTAGTGATATTTAGTTCCCTGTTACATTTCATGTTTTCCTTTGGGCTTAAATTTCAAAGACCTTGTGTAATCATTCAATTGACACTATTTTGTATAGTTGGAGCTCCTGTCTTTAGAGAGATTCTCCTTTTTGTGGGCTTGGCTTTTTGTTGGACCTTGTATTCTTTCATTTTTTTCTCCATGAAAGTTCTTATTTCTAGAACATAAACTTTTTTTTACGAGATATGAAACTCTTCATCTAGTAAATGAAAAGAGATTAATGCTGAAGGATACAAACCCCGCACAAAGTGGGACGAAAGCAATAAAACATCAAACTGAATCATAGGAAAGCATAAAATAAAAGACTATGATGGACAGATGAAAGTATGGTTAAGGAAACCTAACAGAATTCGTAGTTTGGAGTGCGAAACTTGGACTTGTGAGAAAAGCAATAAAAGTACAGCAACAAAAATTACAAGAAAGCATAAACATAAAGAACTATGAAGGAAAGATAAAGGCACAATTAAGGAAACCAAACAGAAATTTGTAGTCTGGAGTGCAAAACTTGTGTAGTCTATTTGGTTTGTGTAGAACAATTAGTTTGAGCACATAACTTCATGTAGTTCTGGCTTTTGAATAATTTTGAATGATCTATTCATTTATTTGTTCAATGCTTGAGTAGTATCAATTATCAAACCAATATAATTTTTAATGACCTGACTTTGTAACAGGATGATGCATTTTTTAAACACGAGCAATATCGGCCGGAAGAGATGACTTTCATGCAAGAGGAAGAAGTATTTCCACAACTTGACGCAGATGCTCCATGCACCTCCATCAAGGAAGAAGGTGATTCTGTTCCTTCCACCTCCATTGAGGCAGATCATATCACAAAAGAAACTAACGGAAAAAGTGAGGAGACTGAAACCAAAAAGAATGTGAAGAGAAAATTGTCTGGCAATCAAGTTGAAAAAAAGGTTTTTCCTTGCATTGTATCGATAATTTATTTGAGAGTAGATGGGGGGCCATCTTAAAAAAATTGTTTGCCATTCTAACTTGGTTTTTTTTCTGCTTAATGAATGTCTTCTGCAGGAAGCAAATAAAGGTCCTGATGGTTGGTTTGAACTAAAAATAAATACACATGTTTATGTAACAGGGTTGCCAGAGGATGTTACTATTGATGAAGTATGTTTTAGGAGTGTACTAAGAGTTGTATCTTCGACCATTGTTTTCATTGTATGATGTAACTTTTTGTTATTATGTTGCAGGTTGTGGAAGTTTTTTCGAAGTGTGGAATAATAAAAGAGGTATTTATTGTTTGACATGTTATGCTAACATGAGTGGATAAATTCAACGTGTAGTGTCCTGGTTGTGTTGACTCCATATTTGATACATATTTTCTTATAGTGAAAAGTTCAATTCTGGCCCTGAGCTTGTCCAGTTTTATCAATTTCGACCCTAAACACACACTATTAAAAAACTTGTTACCACCTCACACTTAGCTTCTACTCATCATCATAGTTAATGCCAAGTACCTAATGATTACCTATGTTGACCTTTAAACCTGAAAAAAATGTCTTGGATTAACAGGACTATTTTTCCAAAGAGATTAAAATTCGTATCATTGGCTTCATAAACTAAAGATAAGTTTGTTAACCTATTTTGCTCACCTAAATTCCCTCCAGAATTTTACTCTCTATACCTCTCAATACTATTCTTCTCAAAATGTTCCCTTTGATCCCCCATTGCGACATGAATGCCATATCAGGGCTTACCATTGTCTCAAGCACCTAGCTTTTATTGATCACAGGTGATCTCTGTTTCAATCTCCTGCCACTTCATTACATTGAAACATCAAACCTACACTAACCATTTAAATGGATTGTTACACTGATCACCTAAAGGCTGAGAATAATAATAATCTTCATCTTACTCCTTTCCAAGAGCCATGTGGTTTTTTTAAAGATACAATTTAGGGTTAGCTACAAACTAGGAACAAAATCTAAATAATAACCAAATACCTAAAAGATCCAAATACAAAAGCTTAAATATCAACAAATCAATTTTACAATGTTAAATTAATAACAGTTATATATCACTCCTTTTTTACCCAGACCAATTCAATTCTTTAAGAGAGAATTCAGACAGTCTTCTATCAAAGCATTCCACAATAAGTTCAAGAAGCCAAATTATAAACAAAATTCAAAATTATGTCTATATGTGCCTTTTCCCTTCTGCCAATCAAGCTTCTTGCCCTGATCATGAGTGGGTCCGGCTAAATCTACAAGACCTATATGGGATTAGGTCTGGAGTGTTGATAGAGTCAAATCGCAAGGATCATACAAATATATTGACCCAAACCACTTTGAATGGGTTGGCTACAGGCCATGGCTATGACATTATGCATGTTTAGATCCTCAAAAATGTAGAGGTTGAAATTAAAACTAGCCCATGCTCCCACAGTTCCACGTTAATTGTAGTCCCAAAATTAAATTTCTTGTTTCAGAAACAACCCAGAAATTATTTGATGTAGTTCTAGCTTTTCTATTCAATCTTGATTCTTTGAAAAGTTTGATCCATTTTTTAGATTTAACTACCAATCTTCATTGTTTAAGAAGTTTTCATCCTTACACTAGGTTTCTTTCGCCACCCATCTTATAACACAAAAGTATGAAGAGACATGGACTCATCTTGTCAATTTATTTTTTGGAATATTACAAAGTTTATATATGGTAATTGGTCAGGGACTGCGTGTTTATCCTTCATCTTGACTCATCCCTATGGCGTTCCTACTGCTATCTATAGTATTTTCTAAATACACAAAATTCTTCTTATTTTCTATACAGATATACTACCCTCAATTTAAGGAGGGGAAAAGAATTATACAAGGAAAGATGAATAACGGTCATAAAGAAAAAATAAGGAAAACATTTTACATGAAAGATAAAATTCAAAGGTAAAAATTACTGAATTTAATGGGAGAATATTTCCTATATCCAACAGTGTCTTCATGAATGTATATCAGTATTAGATCATTCGCAATATGAAATGGCGTTTGAAAAAGTTTTGAGTTGCACTGGTTAGCAAAGATTCTTTATTTCAGTGCAAGTGGTGTATGCTATTGATTGAAACATGTCTTGTATTTTGAATATATGGTTCTCTTACAAATGTGTTCTGTTCTTCTAAAATGTGGTTATTTATTTATTTTTCAGGATCCTGAAACCAAAAAACCTCGTGTTAAGTTGTATGTTGATAGAGAGACGGGGAAGAAGAAGGGTGATGCTTTAGTCTCCTATATGAAGGTAATTTTGTCATGCGTTGGTCTCTTATTTCCTGTCCTCCTAGTATAGTTGCTAAGTGATATTATCTTTTGGACTCAAATGGTATACTCTGTGTTTGCTTGCATAGGAACCTTCTGTTGCGCTGGCTATGCAAATTTTGGATGGCACACCTCTTCGTCCAGGTGGTAAAATGCTAATGTCTGTTACTCAAGCTAAGTTTGAACAAAAAGGTGTTGTTTACTTCCTAACTATTCATTTCTTAACATCTCGCACATTTTTTTTCTTTACTTGCTAGAAATCTTTGGCCTTCATTGTTGTGACAACCAAGCGCCTTGTTATTAACATTTTATTTTATTTGATGAACTTTTACAAGCAGGGGATAAATTTGTATCCAAAAAAGTAGACAACAAGAAGAAAAAGAAGCTTAAAAAAGTTGAAGATAAGATACTTGGCTGGGGTATGTGTTTAGTTCCTAAAAGATTTTCACTTTTTCCTAGTATTGAACATGTAAAGAACATTCTATATTTGGATTATTTATATTGTTATTCTTACTTTTATAATAGCACTTTTTTATTCATAGCATGTAAGTTAGGCTATCAGTGTTTCTTTTCTGTTCCGTGAGTGTTGTGCTAGATACGTCAGATTCTAAACAGCTTCATCACTTTACTTTGATAATTGAGAGCTGGGGTTTAAATCCTTGGATATTGATCTACATGTGTTTGGATAGGATCCATGCTTTAATAATAAGCCTCATGAGAAGGTATAAAGATAGTTAGACTGGATTTTAGGAGACCACTGTTAGAATTCGGACAATAGATGAATTATATATCCTTTGTTCAAAAGGGGTGTAAAAGGAACGGGATGGAATAAAGTAGGTACAAATTGAGAACGGATTCATTACCATTTGACCCAGTACAGAAGGATTTTCCTAAGTCATCCCGTCCCCCTGGCTCAGCTTCTCCTCCTTTCCTTCTAACCGTTTCTTTGGGAATAGTTTCTCATAAAAAAGTCTGTTGGGAATAATTTCTGTTGGGAATAATTTCGCTTTTCTTTTGCTTCTTATTTTGTGTAGGTGGGCGAGACGATGCAAAAGTTTCAATTCCTGCAACTGTTATTCTTCGTTTTATGTTCACACCTGCTGAAATGAGGGTTAGTTCTATAAACTTTTCTGTTTTCTCCCAGTAATTACGTTCCAACAAGTGATAAGATAATGATAGATGTATGTTATTTTATTCCTTTCTATTGGAAATAAGGAGCTTTGTTGATAGTTTATAGCCCCGTATTTTACTTTGCCCTAAATTTATTTTAAGGCTTGCTAACCTTTAAAATTGTCTTCTCTTGTAACTTTTATTGTGCATGAAAATAATAAATGACTATCGCTGTTTTTTCTCCCTGGTTTAGTGTTTTTTTATGTAAACCTTGTGTTCTCTTTTCTACCATTTAACATGGTATTAGAGTGTGGTGACGAAACCCTAGCTGCCATTGGCAAAAACCAAATTGTGCAAGATAACCTTATTTCTGCACCAGTCTTGCTTCAGCCACAGCTGCCACCAGAACCACAGCCATTGGAGATGTCGATTTTTCCGCTGTGATCACTGCCACTGCTGTCTAAGCTGCTGTTGATGGATATCTTTGGTCCTTGCTTATCTGTCCAATTCTAGTGCAGCCACAACCCTTTGATAAAAACCTTAGCTGAAACATACACCATGAAAGATTAACAAAATGAACAAAAATATTTAAGAAATATAGCAAAATCTCATATTCAATCAAGGTTACACATTGATAGACTTTTGTTAGCGTCTATCATTGACATTGATACTAATAAAAATTATTGACATTAATAGATGCCGATAGAGGCGGCGTCTAATAGAATTTGAAGTTTGGCTATATTTTGTAAATTTTTTTTAGTCATAAAATTTAAATTTAAAATGCTGTTTATTTATTTTATTTATAGATCATTAGGAATACATGTGTATGTTAATTTTTGGGGAAAAAACCTTTTTGGTCTTTAAATTTTGGGTCTAGTTTTATTTGGTTCTAAGTTCTAGTTTCTATTTGGTTCTAAGTTCTAGTTTCTATTTGGTTCAAAGTTCTAGTTTCTATTTGGTTGTAAGGTTTCAAATTGTAATGCCAAAGCTTTTATGTTCTGAGTTTATTTCAATTTACTCACTAGAAATGTTCTAACTTCAACTATATTTGAGTATTATTTTGATCCATGAGTTTCAAGCTTCACTCTTAACTCTGATTTTTAGTGTTGATCCTATTAATTGATTTTAAAAATTAAAATAAATATAATTAATTTTCACTACTTTTTATCTCCATTAAAAATAATTTTCAAATTTCACTTCTTAATTATTTTGAATGATTTGATAAATATTAACACCAAAGGTTGAAATGAATTTTTAGTAATTGAGGTTAGAAGTGTAAATCTTGAAATTTAGGGTTCAAGATGAAACAAAACTCAAATCTTGAGGTAAAATTGTAACATTTTGAATCTTAGGGGCTAAATTGAAATCAAACTCAAAACTTAAACACTAAAAGTGGTGTTTAGACAAAAATTCTAAAATGCATAATGCCATAAGTCAGAAAAAGAAAAACATTGAACTAAAGAGGCATCTATACTAGGACTTTTCAACACTTGCAAAATTAACGCAGCACTGCTGCTTTAGTTTAAAGGAAATAAAGTTACTAACTGGTAACTCTAAAAAATTACAGCAAGAGAAGAAAACACAACACTATTAAAAGAATAAACTACATAAAAAAGCTCCCAAAGAACTACATAAAAAATTTTAACATTTTGTAAACTAAGAACCAAATGGAAACTAAACCTACAACCAAGACATTTTTCTTTTAGTTCTACCATTTAGCCTGATATTATTATTACCCATTTTTACGAACACCAGAAACCTGTCTGTTAGCTTAGTCTACTGTCAGTCTTTCCTTTTAAATTATTTTCTGAACATAAACAGTATATGTGTATGTTCATATATAGATCGGTTAATTGTTGTGTATGATTTCCAAGTTAAATAGTTTCTAATTTGACTGAATATATTTGGACAGAAGCTAAGGGTAAAAACCTTGTAATATAATGTAATTATTGATGAAACAATTGGTTCTTGTTTTGCATTTTGAATGACAAGTAGAACATTGTATTTTCTAGGCCGATGAGAATTTAGCTTCAGAAATCGAAACAGATGTCAAGGAGGAAAGCACAAAATTTGGTCCTGTGGATTCAGTTAAGGTAATTAAACTTTTTTCCCCTTTCCGCGTTTTGGTCTTTCTGTTAATAAATTACTATTATTCTGAAAAGAAAAATGCTATCAAGATAATGTGAGTCTTTGCAGGGATTTAGCATATAGAAAATAAAGTTGTGGCCAGTTTGTCTTAACCTTAGTTCTTGAGCATCGGCATGCCTGCCATTGGCTCCCGCTTTGGGGCGGCCTAGCTCCTAAAATCTAGCATCTTCCCCACTATATTATAAGTCGCTATGGGGGGATGTCCAAACACACACACATTCTATCATTTTCACGAGTAGAGAAGAGAGTGTGACTCTCCTATTGTACTTAAGTCTTGTATAGTGCTAAGTGGTTTTTATATCAAATAAAGTGATATTTCACTATCCTCTTCTCCTTCCTTAATTTTCCCATAGTGTGAATGCCTTATCCGAACAATCCAATCTAGGGATTGTGCCTTGCTGTGAGGGACGTACCCATGGAGTGTTTCTTTGGGCCAAGTAAGTTTGAAGGTTGGTCAAGGCTTGGCTTGACGTCGCACGGGGCACAAGTGCCAACTGCACATCAACCAGCGCAAGCTTCCGAAAACCTCCTTAGCTCGCTCACCCTTTGGGTTTCGCACCCCACTTTGCTGTGCTGCCTGTTAAAAGTGGTATCAGTGCCTACGTTATAAAACTATTTTATTCATTTGAGTGCCCTACTCACATCACTCTTATAACGGTTGACAAATTCATCCACAGTTCCTTGAATGGAGGAAGAACCACACAACTGTGAAGAAGTGCTAGATTTGGTCTTGTATCCCATGAGCCTCTCCATGGCTTGAACTTTCTTCTTCACAGCTCTAAGCCCACCTCGTTAATGACTTTTAATTTGTTGATCCTCATTTCTTGGACCTAGGCTATATGATGACACTCATATGACCAACCGTTGGAGAGGTAGTCCTTCGTGCACATCTCTTCGGCGGCGAAGAGATCTTGGACTGTCACTTCTTCATAGTTGTGTGGTTATTCCTCCATTCGAGTAACTGTGGACATAATTATCTCGATTTTGTCAGCCATTATAACAGTGAGGTGAGTAGGGCACTCAAATGAGTTAAAGAGCTTTATAACGTGGGCTTTGATACCACTGTACATAGGCGGCACAATGGAGTGGGGTGTGCACGCTTAGGAGGTTTGTGGAAGCGTCGTTGGTTGATGTGCGGATGGCACTTGTGGCTCGTGCGACATCAAGGCAAGCCTTGACCAACATTCAAACTTGTCCAAAATAAAACATTCTACAGGTAAGTTCCTCATGGTAAGCATAATTCCTAGATTGAGTTGTTTGGTTAAGGCAATCACACTTTGAGAATTAAGGAAGGAGAAGAAGCTGATAGTGATAGTATCTTTTTATTTGATATAAACACCACTTGGCACTATACCAGTAGGAGAGTCATACCCTCCTCATGAAAATGAAGAATGTGTGTGTGTTTGGATAACCCCTAAAGCACACTTATATAATGGGGGAAGATGCTAGGTTTTAGGAGTTAGTAGGGTGAAAACCGCTCACAACCCATTTCTTGAGGACCACTTAACATGTTCCCACTATTTCCATCCTTTTGCGAAGGGAACATGTCCATTACTTCCTTCAATTTAGCACGTCCGCTCCGTTTACTATTTTTAAACCCAACTTCCCTCAATTGCATGCTCCACCTTCCATCATGGTTAAAGGGTCTAGGGAAGTTTCCAAATGTGCCTCATTGCTTAATGACATAGGAATAGGATTGCCATATTGCTTGGAAAACCCACATCTGCCAACTCGAGCTCTGGGTGCATCATCTCCCTTGCGCATGCTCCATGGCTTGAATGCTTGGCGCGTATGTTAGGTGTCAGCACGCTCGCCTGGCATGTGCACGTGTGGCCGACATTGCCCATCCTGTGCAGTGTTGTGCCCCTCTTGGGGCCTTGCTTGTGCTTGCGCAAGGGTCTTGTCCATTGTCACAATCGCAAACTTTCAAATTCGGGACGAGCGATTGTGCGGCACTTGTTCGACCCAGTCAACAAGTCAGCTGATCGAAATCCAAAAACCGCAGACAAACTCACGGTATGATTCAGCCTCCCATCGTGTTCTTCAGAAAATATTTTTAAAAAATGTGAGAGAAAACAATTCATTGAAATAAGCGTTATAATATGCAATGAAGACTGTTAGTTGCAAGGGAAAAAGGTTTGCTTGCAAAGGGTGGGGATTCAACTACTATGTCTCTCCTATAGTATGTGTTGGACTTTTTTAGCTCGGGTAGGCTTGCATATGAAAAAGCCGAAATGTCATCCTATAGATTTATTACATAAAAAGGAAAGCAACTAGTTAAACTAAACATAAGACATAAAGATAAGATAAATCGAGGGTATTTGAGCATACGGCCATAGGCAAACATCGCCCTGGACAAGTATGCTCCTTACATTCTCCCCCACTTAAACAATTGACATTCTTATCGACTGGTGAAACTTGAACTCTTCGATCTTCTGCGTCCAGGCTTCTAGGTCTTTGACACGTTCCCAACTAGTTTCTTCCACAGGAAGGTTCTTCCACCTTACCAAGTACTTGTGGATCCTTCTTGTAGGTCTTCGGCCCTTCCTCACTCACTCGGCCAAGATTTCTTAAACTTCTTTATTCTCTTTCTAATTGAGGTCGATGGTTGGTCGGACTATGACATTACGCTGCATGTCATCAGGATCTTGATGGTAGAGCTTCAAGTTACTCACATGAATTAGTGGGTGAATTTTCATCCATGTGAGCAATGCTACTTTGTAAGATGTACTCCCTACCCTTTTCGGCACTTCCACTCCCTTGTATTTGCTCACAAGGCGTTGGTCTTTGCGTTCCCGCAATCGAATCTGTTCCGATCGTAATTTGATGAGGACCCGATCTCCCGCCCGAAACTCAAGGGGGCGATGCTTCTTATCTGCCCACTTCTTCATCCGCTTCGAGGCTTTCTATGCCCGAAACTCAACAGGGCGATGCTTCTTATATGCCTCTTGCGCATACATGTACCTTGTCCTCAGCACGGGGCGTCGGCCTCCAACTCACACTGCACGTGGATGCGTGCTAACCTCCTTTTAGTACACGTAGCCTCCTAGGTTTAAGGTACAAGAGTTCTTTGTTGATAATATTTGATTTTTTTTTCCTTTGGTTTTGGTTGGATACAGGTATGTGAAAACCATCCACAAGGTGTGGTTCTAATAAGATTCAAGGATAGAAAGGATGCGCAGAAATGTATAGAGTTGATGAATGGCAGATGGTAATACATTTTGCTGTTTCTTTAGTTTTCCTTTTTTCAGAAGCTAATTCTTTTTGGTTTAAATCTCTTTCTTTTTTCCATACCAATAAGAGCTTAATATCTTGGTTTTTAAACTCTAATTGCCAACGATTTTGATTTTAGTTTATGATTTTGGAAATTCTGTTTCTTTTTTTCTTCTTTTAATAAAAAGAGATACAATGTTCAAGGATACATAAAGAGATCATAACTTCTTTACTTTAATTCTTATCTCATTGTCTCGAAGAAACGCTTGACCTCTGAAACCAAATATTACAAAATCAAGTTTATAATTGTTTTTTCCCTTTTTTTTTTTAATTTTATTTTTAAGTTTCCGAACTTGGGTTAGATTTTGAAAGTTTAGGGAGTTGGAACCATATAAAGAAATTCCTCAGTTTAGTAACATTTATGAACTTTATTTTACAAGCAAAAAACCAAAACCAAATGGTTATAAAATGTGTTGTAGTCCTTGAACTTTTACGCTAAACATTTGATATGACATTCCCAAATAGTTTGTTTTTTAGAGTGGAGGATTGAAATGAACGTTTTCAATAATCTTAGGATAACAATTAAATAAGACTAGAGAAGTTTCAGATCATATTGTACATTTTAGAAGCTCGTAAACTGAAACGAAAATGGAAAGTAAAATTGCTTTGATGGTGGAGAGGGAGTATATTTTGAAGATGGCTTACAGTTAATAATGATTTGGACAGGTTTGGAGGAAAACAAATTCATGCAAGTGAGGACGATGGTTTAGTGAACCATGCCATGGTGAGGGATCTTGAAGCAGATGCTGCTCGCTTGGAGCAGTTTGGTTCTGAACTAGAGGCTGACTAACTCACTTCCTCTATTTGCCTCTAAAATGCTCAATACTTTAGTTAAATTTTTATAATTAAACACTACATGTCTGTATGAAAACACTTACCTTTTTGTACATTATTATACTCGCATTAATATGCCCTTCCTAATGTTGCAACTACAACTCCTCACCTGCTGTAAAGGAAAAATTTTCTCCATTTAGATTTGTTTTCTATTAATCTATTTCTGAAGTAGGGGGGAAAAACACCATTTTTCTTACCCAACATTTAGGTTCAATTGTTGGTTGGGATTTGCTTTTTAATCAAGGATATAAACTGCGTTTATCATAAACTAATGTGGAAAAATATGTTAAGAGTAGTAGTAAGACAAAGTACAAATGGGGTGAAGTTCATGAGAAGTTGGAAAGTTTAATGAAATATGATTTTATAAAGAAGGCTAAATTATAGAGAAAAAAAACTGAGTAGTCTCAGTTGTTTCATTATTCTTATGTTGTGTGTGTATTATTATTAGTTTTTCTTTTTAAACAATGTTGTGTATACATATATATTCCTTCAATAGTAAAAGTAGCATGAATTAATGAAACAGATTGAGGAGTAACCCTTTGTAGAGAAAAATAAATCTGGAAAAGGGAAGTTCTATATCAGGACTTATAGAATGAAAAGAAAAGCATGCCTCATAAAAAAACATCACTAGAGAGAAAGAACCTTCTCTTCTCAACATCGAACAACCCATATTCCTTTGTATTAGGAGGATATAACTAACAAAAAAGGAATCCAATGGCTGTAGGATGGAACTTTTATGGAACATAGGCATAGTGCAACCAACCATCTTGAAAAAACAAATGAGTTCTATTAATAATAAAAACAAAAGAACAGTTGTAAGAACATACTCTCCCCAAAATGAATTTAATGGAAAACAAACACATGATAATTCATGTCCAACACTCCTATAAAAGAAAAGTCGTCAAAAAGCAACTCAGGGCAAATACCTCAGCAGAACTTAATGAGCAAAGCTTCCTTCTTGTGTAAAAGAAATATTATCCAAGTATATCTAGTGCGGCCATCCACAAGAGTAAGAAATTAAGCAACAATGTGTAGAATGGGAGACATCAAGCAAGGGCCCCAAATAAGAAGATGAATAGTTCAAAAGGACTAGCAGAGAAATGATTTATTTAAACAAAAAAGTGGTAAAGAACAAACAAGGCAACTTCGAACTAACAACATCAAAATGTAAAGTCTTAGTTAAATAATTTAATGGTGTAACAAACATGTGCCATAAGCTAAATCTAAAGGGAAGTAAATGGAAAGAAACACATAGAAGAGCAGATGAATATATCCTAATTGACAGCAGAAGCACTAAGACAATACACTGAAATATCCACGTCTTTAAGTAGGGCAACAACGTACATAACGCTGCATTGAAATCAGGAATAAAAAGAAGTTTCTGTAGTATAATAGAATTGTCTACGAAACAAATCCCATGGCAATAACTTGAACTTGACAATTATTTTGTAATACAATAATTGAGAGAGTTGAAAGGCTTGAATGATTATATATGATGGTCTACAAAGAATTTTCGACGTGCGGTTAAAATTGGTTCCACTGTGGATGATAGAGCTTGCATTATTAACCACCACAATGCCTGTAATCGTGTCCGCTTGCAAACTGTTTAACAAATAGTATCTCGCTTTCTTTGGACAATTATTAGATTTGACTTGAAAACTCTTTTGGTGGTTTCAATATCACTGGACAAGTGTTACCAAAAGATGGGTGTTATAAAAAACATGTTACCAAAAGAGGATATCCGTCAAGTTTGTAACATTTATCTATTATAGAAATACTAAGGGGAAGGTAAGTCTTAATATGATTTAAAGAGATGCCTGAGGACAAGCATTATTCTAAATTCGAGGATGTGATAACTTGTAGAAATACAAGCTATTATGGTTTTTTAGGTAGAATAATGAGACCAAAACGCATGGTAAGTGTGCCAAACTATGTAGCTTATGTTGTAAATATATAATTATTTAGAAATACATTTTACATAAGCTTCATGTCTGCTTTACTCTATTTTTAGTGCCTAAATGCATGATTATTAACAAAAGAATAAGCTAACAAATTGTAGAGGAACTCGCGCAGAAGCAAGGCGAGAAGATCAAATCACCACGTGAGAAAAGGTTTGCTAGAAGACAAAAGTGATCGTTGGAGTGATGTAACTTGACGAAAAGGACAACTTTCGATGTTGACATGTCAGAATATTAGATTTCCCGCCAAAAGATGTCTATATAAGAAGCTCCATCACCACCGAGAAAAAAAAGGCATGTGTGGGTCTTAAAGGTCTTAGTGGATCAAAACCTAAAGAGTTAGTGGCAAGGATTAGCCTTACCACAACCATATGTGAAACACTTCTTCATCTTCTCTAATTAGTCTGTGGAGTGAAGTTTGTAGTTTGAATGAAGAAGATCCCATTCCAAATCCTCCCTAACTTTATTATCTTTTCTTTTCTTTCCATTTTTCTATTTCTTTACATTGTATGTGTTCATATTGTACAATGGCCGAAGACCTTCATTCTTTAATACAATGTATATTTATTCACCTTTCAATCCATTCATCTCTTTACTGTTCATTTGTCTTTGTGTTATTTGTAGTTTGGTTTTATGATTCATGCTTGACAAGAAGTTTTGCTTATAATACTTATCGCATTAGTCGAGCTACATTCATCCCTTAGCCAGTGTATGTCGCCAACTGCTCAAGAGGGTAAGTAGCAAAGACATGGCTAACATGTACAAGAAAGAATTTTCTAGACATTGACGAGATGACTTCCATCATTTGTATCATAAAAGGTGAACAAGTGTGAACAATAGGCATCGAGAGGTTGTCCATCTTAAACGCGAAGCTCTACAAGTAATATATGCAAATACTTCTAGATATATCTCGCTTAACTAGGCTTAGTGATCATTTGGATCACGAAAGGAGACCAAGTCTGACGCTAAATGACTTTGAGAGGGACACGCCTTAATCATACACTAGTATGTGAGTTATATCGCATTGAGGTGGTCGTATAGCTTATTCGCCTGATAACCTTAGATCTTCCTTCACCTCCTTCCTTAACACAAGTTAGTTCGCTTACTCCTCCATCTTGCCATAATTTATTCCTCTGTGCATGAGTCTTTAGGTGTAAATAAGTAGTTATGATTCTTTTTATATTCTTTTAACTCAATTGTCATAACGCCTAGTTGATAAGTAGACCCTATAACTAAGCTTTGATATCAATTCCCTATGTTCGACCCTGATTCATCTGAGAAAACCTATTGTTTCACTTAGAATTGGACAAGCAATAGGAAAACTTGCACAACACGAACTTGAAAATGGTTGGTGGGGACATTAAGAGCATTTTGCATGCAGTGATCATGTCCACTCGCATGATGAAGAGAATAGTGAAAAGCATTTTGCATCAATGACATCATCACACCACAAATATCCTAACTAACACATAAGTATGTGTGCCTTGATTATAGGAAAGTTTTTTTTTCTTAGAGACAACACAACTTATCACACAGAAAGTCCCATGAACATCTCAATTTCATAACCAACACATTTTTGGGTGAGTTTCGTGAAGAGAAAATAAACAAGCACAAGAGAACAAGTAGCAAGGACATAGCTAACACGTGTAAGAAGGAGTTTGGAGACAAACACCATCCTGGTGATTAAACCTCCATCATTTGTATCCTGAAAGGAGAACGTACAAGTGTGATAATTTGACGCCGACATGTTGTCACATTAGAAGAGAGGTAATGTAAGTTTTGTAAGTAACAACTTCTAGATAGATATCGCATGATTAAGCTTACTCATTTACTTCCCAAGAGGTGAGCAAGTGTGGCATTTAAGGCACTGATAGGTGCTCGCCTTAATTAAAAGCTAGTTAATTGATCTTTATCGCATCAAGGATGGCCGCATGGCTTAACCGACTAACAACGCGGAGACATTCTGACATTTTTCCTCGATACAAGTTAGTTCATTCCCTATCTTCTCACCATTCTTACCACCTTTTACAGAATCTCTAATGTAGATATTAGACTTAGTACTTAGACACACATTTACTTTATACTGTATAGTTATGTTATATCACCTAGATGAAGGAGTACGCTTTATAACTAAGATTTGATATCAATTCTCTGTGTTTGACCTTGGCTCACCTAGGAAACTTATCGTTTCACTTACACTTGGACAAACGATAGAAAAACTTGTACTAAACGAGGATTTAGTAACTATGCAAGGATTAGAGACACAATGCAGTTTTATGTATTATTTTTTTTATATATATATTTTAATAAAAATTTCACTCTCTATAACTTAATTTTTTTCACTAATTAGATAGAGTGGTGTTCTATTTGCATCGAAATAATAAAAAAATATGTTATTGAAGTATAAAAAAATATTTGATTACTTGATGCACCCTTAGGTAGTAAAGTATTATATGAAAGTTGTCTACTTACGTTTTATTGCCTACTTATGGTTTTTTTAACAAATTAGTTGGACGCCTTACACACCCGATATAATGGTATTGCTTCGTGATTAATTTGCGCCTACCAAATCATGGTGTTGCGACAGTTCAATACGCTTCAAATCCAACCACTATTGTGCCTTATAAACTCGACACAACACCAAATTTATTTAAGAGGCAAACATGATCAAGATTGACATAGGATTCATGTGGAATATATTACAATGTAGCACTCACGATTTGATCTTTGTGCACAAGGAGAAGCAACACATGAGCCAACTGTATCAAACGACTGTTTTCCTTGATTCACGTCAATTACAAGACAATTTATCACACATGATGGAGCTTACTATTATTGCATGGTAAGCATTTTAATATGATTTTTTTTACAATTTTATAACATGCACTTTATTTAATTATATTATTTGTAATCGTTCAGAATAATTTTGTTTAAAATTGTACATGCTTACTTGATGTAATAAAATGTACAAGATTTGAGCTCAATGTGTGATAAAACCTTGAAAAATATAGAACATATTATTCAATAGACCAGAAGACTTTATGTTGTAGACACATATCAAAGACACATTCGATGTAGACGATGACAGCAAGGCGATGATGTTGCAGAGAAAGATTAGGATAATGCTTAGTTTGTAAATCAAAATTTTAATTCATACAAATTTCAATTTTAAATATACAACTATATGAAAATGCATTTTTATTTGCACCAAAACTATGGTCATATTACAAACTTAAGGTAAAAAATAATCCTTGAAAGTTTAAAGAAAAAAAATATAAACTTATTATTTTTTCAAAATTTGTTCAACTCAAATAGCTTAAAATGTACAACCAAATGTTTTAATGAATTAGTTTTAAAGAAGTCGTATAACATGTATTAAAAATAAAAATGGTCGAGAAATATACACAAGTATTAAATATTACCTTCAAGTATCACATGTAACAATTGAGTTGGCTCTAAAAAATTCTTATAAATAATTCACAAACATCTCTAATACAAGATCATAAGGACCAACTAAGGAGCTTTTAATGATTATGTGTAGAACCACCAATATTTACAATAACATGTCATGGAAGACGTGATACTTGAAAGTTTTTGTTTTATACAATTTCTTTTCAACCTACCTTATTTTTGTCGTTACTTAAAAAAATACATTATTTCTGAAAATAGTCCCTCAAACCTTCCCCTCTTTTAGACAACCCCCTTCCTCTTTCATGCAAACCCTTCACTTATCTCTCTTGTCAAACATCCACTCGTCTAACTTGTCGACCATTCTTTTAATATGTCGTCGTTAGGAGTTCATTAGTTTTCGCTATTTTCATATGAATTCGTAGGTGCTCTCTTCTTCCTTCCTTTCTCTAAATAGAATGAAACAAGGATGAAGTTTTGGTAAAACCAGTTGCCTTCTGAGATGGAGATTGAGTTTTCAAGCTTCCACCGCTTTGATATTTTTACTTTTTGTTGGAAGCGTTGATGAGCCCACTCTAAATCTCACAAACTTTTAAGAGAAGAAACTTGTTCTCTTAGAAAACTCAAGAACACACAAGAGAAGAATATTGTTCTCTTGAAACTCACTTTCTTTCTAAACTTCAATATGCTTCGGTTGATTTGATTCTTTTCTCTTGTATACTAATGAAGGAAATGAACTCTTTATATAGTACTCAAGAAAAATTTCCTAAAAGACAAAAAATAAATGAAGTAGATGCATATATACCATTCATGTACTTGAACAATTACATGTATCTAGAAATGCACGTATCTTGAAATTAGAAATGTATCTAGCTTATTAATTTCTAACTTTCCAATCATTTTTTTGCTACAAGAGCTAACAACAAACGAATAGTCTTCAAGCGAGTTGCTGGTGAAAAAACTTCTTCATAATCCATACCAAACTTTTTTGTAACCGTTTACGACGAGTCTGACCTTGTATTTCTTCACTTCTCCATTTTGATTTAGCTTTGTTCTATAGATCCATTTGAATCCAATTGCTTTTCTATTTTCTGGTAATTTGACTAACTCCCATGTCTCGTTTCTTTTGATTGCATCAATCTCTTGATCCATTTTCATCTTTTCATTTTCCATCTTGAATTGCTTTCTCAAAGTATATGGGATTAACATTTGCCAAAAAAAGCAAAATCAACATGTTCATCATCTAGTATTCTTCTTGAAGTATTATAGATCTCTTGAATATTTCTTATCTTCATTGGAGTAGTTTCTTCATCACTTGTGGAGTATGATAAAGAAGGTAAAGTCAATGGTTGAGTCTCTTCAAGTTCCAAGTCTTGAGCATCTTCTTTGCCACACCCATGACAACAAGTAACAAATTCTAGCCTTCATTTGGTGCATCCCATTGCTAGAATTTTGCTTCATCAAACTTGACATCTCAACTAATAATAACTTTCTTACTTACAAGGTTGTATAATCTGTAAGCCTTGGAGTTCTCACTGAAACCAACAAAAATACATTTTTCTGTTTTATCATCTAACTTACCTCTTTTCTCATATGAAATATGAGAGTAAGCAATGTACCCAAACACTTTTAGGTGTCTAACAGTTGGTTTCAATCTGCTCCATGTTTCTACTTTCGACGACGTGCAAGGACAGACGTTACGGAAAGGTTTATGATTTCAAATGATCATTTCTCTTTCTGCAACGTCTTGAAGAAGTGCATCGTCGAAAGTTTATCATACGAAATTAGGGTTTGATGTATCGTGACGTGGGGGAGACGTGCGTCGTGGAAAATCTTGACCAAAACGAATCGTTCGGCTTTCCACGACGTGTCCGCTACTGACGTCGCAAAAAGCTGATACAATAAATTAATGAGTACACTTTCCGCGACGTTCGTTATCCAGACGTCGAGAAAAGTGGTATTTAGCAACGTGTTAACACGGACGTCACAAAAAGTCCAGCAACGCCGACGTTGCTTTCACCGACATCGTTTCTGGCGTCGCAAAAGCTCTGTTTTCTTGTAGTGTCACGAAATCGAATTAGAGACCCCACTAAGGTTGACCCCTATTCTCTGAACTTGGAACCGAGTGATGGGACCCAATAAGTGTAGAAAATTAGGAGAGAAAGATGGAAATTGGAGATAAAGTTTAGAGTTAAGATTTGAAAGAGAAATAATTTGGTATAATTTATAAAGTCAAATCAATACCAAAAAATACCAAAAGTCTTTTCTCTTATAAAATGGAGCCCACTTATAACTTAATTACATGCAAAAATGCATGTAATTAGTTTATAAAATCAACATTGAACATAACTATTAGTGGAACTTAGTGGGTTAGGTGTCTACATCTAATGTAGCTACTTATTCCACTAAGTGTTAGTGGGATTATTCAACAAAATGTTGCATTTTTTCATTAATTTTACTCCAAGGGCAACATGGTCATTTGACCATTCGAATCAAAGTCAAACTTTGACTTTTTGAAGTAAAAAAGTTGACATTTTGACTTTTTACCATTTTGTTCGTCTTGAGTAATTTCAATCACTTGAGCATTAATCCACATTCATTTTTTCGAAATTCAAATCTCATTTGAACATAAAGCCAATCAAAGTTTGACTTTTTAGAACTTTGATAATTTCCATCAGTTCTAAGCTTTCGAATATGATTCTGCATTCATTTTAATATTAAAACTATATTTAAACATAAAGTTCTATCTCAAACTAATAATTGACGGTTATTGTGAGACCCAAGCCTAAAAAAGAAAGGGAATCTTAAGACAACTTGGAGTAATCTCATGCAAGATGGAAGGTACAAAGCAAATCCAGATGCATCTCAGGGCCGTGGCAGACAGAGATTGAAAGAACATAAGAGTTTTAAAGTTGAATCTCGGGTAGTAATGTGGAATTCATATAAGATTTAGGACAAACCTATCATTTTATAGACAAAAAAAAGATTTGTTAATACATCAAGAAAGAACTCTCGGACACCAGTCCACCGAGATTGAAGGTAAAAGGGGTAATGGAAGAATCTTGAGAAAAACTTGGGGTTATGTCAAGTGTGAGACTAAGGACAGAAAAGGGTTTAAATGGTGATTTAACGTGACCTCAAGCTAATTTCGTCCGGAATCATTAATAGTTAAGTGTTCGGTGAAGTTGAAATTTAGGTGTTTTAAGAAGATTACATGCATTTTTCAGCTAAGCAGGAGCTAACGAGTTTTGGGAAGGTAAGAGATGATTATTTTAACTTAGGATTAGTATTAATAAGGGGAAAAAATTAGAAGAAAGAGAAGGTTAAGCTGAGATTTAGTAAAAGAAAGGGTTAGGAGATGTGTTATGGAGAAGCTTTCCGGCGAAGTAGAAAGTTGGAGGGAAATTTAAGATTGATTTTAAGCTTTCTTCCCATGTTTATAGTGATTTGTGATTTATATGTTTCATGTGCACATTATGTGTTGGAAGCATGTGTTTTAAGTTGTTAAAAATTTACAGATAGCATGTGTTATACTTTGTTAATGTCTTTAAGGAAATTTTGAATGATTTCTAAATAAAGTTTCTTAAGTTGGGTTCTTATGTAATATATGAAGATTGTATACTATGATTGAGAGTAAATAATTAGTCATCTTCTTATAAATGATCTAGCTAATTATGTGCACATAATGAGTCAAGGCAACCATGGAGTGAAATGACCACATGGTGGTGAAAAACTAGCTAATACGTTGAGAGGAATGTGTTGAGCTTAGCGATCTGAGCAATGAGAAACAAACCAAAAAAATCCAAGGAGATGCTGATGATTGTGGAAAGACACCATAGTAGTCTTTAGCTAAGATGGTTCATGTTCTTGGTTATGGAAAGAAAATTCTTCAAGATATAAGGTTCTTAGTCAAATCAGACGAGATATTTTAGCAATTCTGGTATTCACATTTGCTTCTGAGTTTGCATTTAGTACTAGTAACAGAGTGATTGATCCATTTCATTCCACGTTAGCTCGTTCAAAAGCAATTAATATTGAATATGCTGATCTTAAAAAATATTTGGAGGGACATTGTAACTATTGAAGAAGGTTCGTATCTGTAGAGCATTCTTTCTAATTTTTATACTTCAAAATTCAAATATATTGATTATGTCATTAATATGTTAATAACGATATTTGTTTTAGACTTCAGTGAGGGTATAGAAGCAAAAATCAAGGAGAAGAATGATAAGAATAAGAACGTGAAGAAAAAGTTTTCTTGATGAAGTTTGTATGACTGTAGGACTTTTATTTATGTTAGGTGGACTTTGAAACTTCTATGTTTGTAACTTTGTAGGAAGGAATTATTTTGATGGACTTTCAAACTTCAATGTTTGAAATTGAAACTTGTATGTCATACAAATTAATCTAATCTATGTTTGTAACTTTGTAGGACTTTTATTTAAAGTAAATTAAAAAAAAAACATTTTTTGCAATTTATTAATCCTTAACCATCTCAATGCAATTAAGGCTCGAGATCGAATAACTAAAGGTAGAAGTTTTTCATCCAAGGGCATATCAAGGCTTGGGTGTAAGAATAACCCGAATAACCCAACAACCCAGACTACCCAACCCATAATATAAAGGTTGGGATGGGTTAGTTTAAAAGGTGGGTTGAAAATTTTTGTTTTATTTATATATCTATAACTATATTTATAATAGCAAAATAAATATTTAGGGATGGAAACCCGACAACACAATCCAACCCAAAATAAATATTTAGTGGCATTTTTAAAAATATCAAAATAAATTAAAATATGTATAAGTTATATCAAAATTTTTGAATTCTATCAATGATAGAAACTAATAAAATGATATCAGTGTCTATCAAATGTTTGTTATTGATAGAATATGAAGTTTTACTATATTTTGTAAATATTTTATCAAATTTGATGTTTTTGATAGTTTCATTTCATATTATATTATATTGTATATATATATTATTAATTGAAGAAAATGAGGGTAAAAGAAAATGTTGGTTGATACTTAGGAATGACAACTCGACAACCAATCCCAACTCATCCCATATTTTAAGGGTTAGGTTGGGAATACTATTCGAGTTATTCGGGTTGCCAACCTAACCAACCCAAAAATATGGGATGGGTTGGGTTGGTAATGTCCCTCAATCCAACCCGCGTACACCCTACTTGGGACAATGTATGCCTAAGATCGAATAAAATAAAGGCAGAATTCTTTCATTCTGGACCACCTCGGTGCAATTATGGTCCAAGATTGAATAACCAAAGGTCAAAGTCCTTCGTCTTGAGGTATCTCTAGACAATATACGCCGAGGTTGAATAAAATAAAGACAAAATTCTTTTGTCCCAGACCATCTCGAGGCCACTAAGGCCTAAGATTGAATAAAAGACAGAAGTATTTCATCCCGGAGCATCTCAGGGCAATGTATGTCTAAGATAGAATAAAATAAAGGCAAAATTATTTCATCCGAGGCCATCTTGATTTCACTAAACCCCAAGATTCAATAACTAAAGGAAGAATGATTTCATTCAAAGAAGTCTTGAAGCATTGTATACCTGAGATGAAGGTAGAATTCTTTCCTTCTGAGACATCTCATTGCAACTAATGCTCAAGATCATGTATCATGATTTACACAATCGTTTAAATTTGAAAATCGTCATTTAATATGAAGTACAAGAACGTGTAGATCTATTGTTTAAATATTTTGACAGTTTGTTATATTTTTTTTTTAAAGAAAAACCCTTTTATTTATTAATATAATGTTCGTTGAGGATTTTGATTCTAATATTTATGCATAAATGATTCGCTTTCGAATTGATTTTATTTATAGATAAACAATTCAGTTTCAATTCGATTTAACATAGATGAACGGCTCAATTCAGTTTTAGATGAGAATTTTTTTTGCATTTTGAGGTTCGACGCATTTTTATCTTCAAACCGAACCACAAACACCCCTAGTGGACCAGCTGTACAATTGCAACACACCCAATATCGCAATAAAAAAACAGCATATTGGCAATATTTGTTAGAAATATCTAAACAATATCGGATAATCAAAATGAACCTCTATACTCACAGTACTAATTGAGAGACTTTGATCTTAGTTTTAACTTTCAGATATTTGTGTGGCTAAATTTATGACAGCCTCTCCAAGGTCAACAGAAAACATCTGGAAACATGAAACTATCTACATTCCAATCCCCAAAACTATAAACCAAATTTGCAATCAATTACACCATTAATTAAAATGAACCGTTTGTCTAGTTTATAACTTTCGCAGAGGTCTGGCACTAAAATCTCACAAATATTCACTCATGAATCCAGACCAAAAGAAGATGCATAAAACAGAAAACACACGGCTGCCGACTTGAAAACTGGGCAGAGCTTGCATATGTAATTAGTCCATTTCATCTGTTACCGATATCAATCTGATCAACCTCGTCCCCTGCCTCCAACTATATCAAGAGAAAAAACAAGATTAATAAGATGAGATAAGAAGTCCACTTGTAAACGTTTTTGTTTATAGTTTCTTTTCTTTTTTCACAAACATTTTTCTTGTTTATACTCTTTTCCATTTAAACCTTTTCCATTGATTTCTAACCTACTCCAAGTCAACTTTCAAGTCAAAGCTAAATTTTAGAAAACTGAAATACGGAAATAGTTTATGAAACCCCTCTATTTCGTTTGTAAAATTTGGCCCAAGTCTTCTTAGAGGTTGAAAAATTAAACGAAGAAAACATTGAATAGATAAGGGGCATAGCAAAGCAAAAGCAAAAGCAAAATTGTCATCAAATGGGGAAGCTAAAATAGCAAATTCAAGTTTCATAAATAACAAAGATTCAGTTTAGTTTTACCTCTGTTGGCACCAGGTTTCCCACCAGGGCCACCCTTTCCACGGCCGCCAGTAGAAGCTTTTGCACCATCATCAAAGCCTCGCCCCATTCCTTTAGCTGGTCTGCCACCAGGACCATCCTCACGCCCTCTTCCTCGTCCACGCCCTACACCCAGAGGTTTCCTATCTGAAAATTTGGTGTCAAAGCATCAGTTTCCTTACTTGTCAGAAACCAAGGGCAAAGGAGAAATTAATCTTGGTCTATAATAGCATAGTTTATCTAGACTCATTAGATGTTCTGGACAATCAAGAGTCCAATACATTCAAACATTGGCAAATTTTTTTAGTATTTTATGAGATGTCGAATGTCCATCTTTTTTCAGATTTACAACATGGATATTGTACAAGATTCCAAAAAGAAAAGATTTAAGAGTTAAGTTATTATTATTATTATTTTGGGAGAACTTCAAGAATTAATTGGTTTTACAGTTTCAAATTTCCTAAATGCAAAATACATTTTATCTTTTTACTTCATTTGACAATCATTATATAATATAAAATGCATAAACAGTATACCTGCACGGCTTTTGGTTTCTTCCTGAACTTTGTCAATAACCTGAAAAACAATACAAAATAAGTGAAATAGAACATTTCAGGAGTGCAAGTGTACACTCCCGTCCATGCGTGTATGAAAGAGATAATAACACTGAAACAGTTCATCAAAAACTAGAAAATTTACTATAGTTAGGGCAAATTACAAGACAGGAGTGATATAACTTAAATCACCAGAAAGAAAAAGAATAATTTTAACGATTTCATTAACCATCATGGGTTGACCTAGTGGTAAAAAGGGAAACGTAGCCTCAATAACTAACTAAAAAGTCATGTGTTCAATCCATGGTGGCCACCTATCTAGGAATTAATTTCCTACGAGTTTTCTTGACAACCAAATGTTGTAGGGTTAGGCGGGTTGTCCCGTGAGATTAGTTGAGATACGCGTAAGCTGGCTCAGACACTCACGGATATATATAAAAAAAAAAAGAACTGTTTTATTACATCACTTTTTGGTGGATACCGAGAAAATCACATTCACAAGTTAAAGATGATGACAAAGTTGTATGAATACAAGTCAAAGAAGAGAGGAAATAATATTAGAAACCAGAAATAAAAATGAGATGCGGCTGAGAAGTATGTGATTTGCCAGAAATGGAAAAAGAACTAAATTAAGCAACTGACTTTTTTGTTCAACAACCGCATGTTAGATGTAAGGTACTCTGATGCATCAAACATCACACAATTAAACAGTAAAAAAGCCAACAGTTTTCATGAATACCTCATCTGGAACTCGCAAATACTTGATTGTATTACCACGGATATAACATTCGGGCATTCGCCAAAACCGATCACCGTCCTGATATTTGATAATTGGAAAACATGGTCATTATAAGTTCAAACTCCTAGAGAAAGAAGAAAAACCCAAAAGAAAAAAAAACATCCATCAAATAGAAGCGCATTACTTTAGAAGTGCAGATGACTTCCCGAAGATGAATGTTCATCCATGTGTCACAATTAACCAAATGGCCATTGTAAGTCTCACCATTTTTCAATTCCACCAACTGTTGCAACACAGAAATTATACATTTTTAGAACAAGCACATAAACGGAGTCTAAAGTAGAAGTTCTTGACAACAGCCGGAATAGCTAAAGACAAAGCAAAGCCATATACCCACCATGTATCACTGTGATGGCACTAAAGATTTAGCCAAGCAAAAATAATCCAAAATAATAATGACAACAATAACCATAATAGAAGCTCCAGGGGATCAATTTGAAACGTATTATCCTACTTATCTGGATATCAAATTAATCGACACTTTAAAGTAGCAATCAAATGTGATACTCTCTCTTGAATATATCTAGGTGCATATAAGCTCTCCTGTGTATTAACAGAAAGACAACTGAAAGAAAGCCCTCACCATTGGGTGTCCTTGAGCAGTCTTTAGGAGGGAAAGAGGAAGCTGCAATAAAAGAGCACACCCATGAAGGGAAAAGAGGAAACAACAGGTGACAACCACGCATTTGAAGGAAATAATTCAACTTATCAGAGACATTAAATGAATAAACACTCTGAAGTTACACGAGCAAAATTAATCATGAACCAAAAGGAAAACAGGAACAGATGAAAAAACAAGTTCAGTAACATACCATCTTTAAAGATATGAAGCAGACACTAGAAGCAGATACTACCTGTAGAAAAAAAAACCTAAAGAACGTAAGTTCCCAGATGCTCATATTATAATATATATGTAACTATAGGAACTTATTAGTCTTTTGTCCTTTATTGTAATTCACTAGTCTTTACTTCGGGTTTCTAGGAATGCCCATATATATTGTATAGAACGAAGTAAGGGAATTATTTCATATTTCACTCTAACTACAACATGGTATCAAAGAAATCTAAAGTTTAGAACATTCATCTATTTGTTTATTCTTTAACGGCTACATTCCGTTAGGGTTTAGGTTTGATCACCAAGTACGAGTGGCCGTTTGTCCACACCGCTCACCTCAGAAGGAGCGCCCCCACCATCCGCCCCTATCTGAGTTCATCGCTCGCTGGAAAGAGCTGTACATGAGCTTCACGCACAGCCAGAAGACATTGCCTCATCCCTCAAACGTCGGTGCGTCAGAGTGCATGGGAGGTCCATTTTGTGCTGGGTTTGTCTCCATTTGTGTTTTCCTATTGGTTTATGCATTTGGTTCCTTTGAAATCTAATTAGGTGTGAAGACTTCAATTTCTTTCTTCCAAGACTTAGATTGAATTTTTACCTACATGCTTTAGTCTAGGCTAAAAATTCCACCTTTGCACCCTTAAACTTCACATTAAACTCTTAACCAAATGAGCATCCAAACTTAGTATAAATTCAATGGGTCTTTTATACTAATATGCTCTTATTCTCAATATCAACAATTTAAGAGATTTAGATCAATTCAACAAACTTAATGCCAAACTAACAAGTCAATAACTCCCACACTTGTCCTTAACAATCTTTAAGTAAGGTGAACAACACTTCATAGTTCTCTAAAGTCTCCAATCTTCCATTCAAACAATATGGTAACGGAAATTTCATGTCGAAACTAAATGGGTATTCACAAAACTTACTAAAATGACCCAAATCTTACTAAACACTTATCAAAGTAGCCTTAATTCTAATGGAGAGCACCCTAACGATCTTCTAACTTCGAAATGTAGCTTTCAACATCATGGACTATTCAATATTAGAGTATTCAAGAACTTTAGAAAAACCCAATAAAGTTACTCCAAACCCTACCAAAAACATAGCAAGGTACTCTTACCTAACTTCTAAATTCGAAATCAAGCATCCACCACTGTGGATTACCCAATGTTATCACTAAAGTTAGATGGGTACTCAAAATCCACTTTGAAGCTTAGAATATTATCCAAATTGTGTGAAAATGGCCAATTCAGGGCCTCTAAAGGCTAGACAATGAAATGTAATGGGTATTACAAAATCAAAGTCGAAACTAAATGGGCAGTCGAAACACTCCAAGAAATCCAACTAAGATAAGCAAATCATTACCCAAAACTCTATGACATCTTAATATTTCTCACCTTTGCTAATTACCAAAATGTTGACAAAAACCTGAATGAACCGGATGGACAGCAACTAAACGGCACCGCTACTGTGATAGGAACTAGTCATTTGAAGCTAAAGGCTAATGGGTAGTATAGATCTTCAAGAAAAACCCCACGAAACTCACCGAACAGCCCAAAACTAACCTCAACTTTCAGATTTGGCGAGGCAAGCGGTGGCAGAGGGTGGCGCAGCGCGACGAGATGGTTGTCGTCCGATGAGTCGAGCGGCGCAAATGGCGATCGGCAGGTGATGGCGTCGGCTGGAGGAGATAGGGAGACGGTGAGCGGAGGAGAGTGACGGAGAGATAGGGAGAGATGACGAAGAGAGGAGGGAGTCGTCGGTGGCTGGTCCTAGGGCGGACGGAAAGATTGAAAGATGAAGGGCAAGGGCTGATGCGCGGAGGAAGAGGAGAAAAAGAAGACTCTCATTTCTTTGCTTCTTTTTTTCTAATAATACTAAGAATGAGAAAGAGAAATGACCATAATGTCTCCACCTCCATATAAATCACAAATTCTCATTTTCATCGTTTTTGTAATGTTAAAAAAAATGACTTTAACCTTTATAAAATTTTAAATTGGATTCAAACTTATTTATCAGCTATCAAAATGCTAACTATTTATCAACATGAACTTAACTCATTTGACACTCACTTCGAGTTCAAATCTTCATCTCAGCAATTATGTGAGTTGGGACATGTTTTGATAATGTTTTTGTTTTTTATTTTCTGTTTTCTATTTCTTGTTTTCTACCTTTTAAAAGTAAGAAACATAAATATTTTTTTTATAATTGTTCTTGTTTTATGTTCTTGAAAAAAAATTAGAAACACATACAAGTTTGATAACTTTGGTGTTTTTCATTAAATATAGAAAAAGAAATCATCAAAAAGTTTATATAATCTATTACATACCCTATTCTATTACAGCCAAAGTGAAAGAAAATGAATATTTTAGGGAAAAAATGTTTTATGTTGTAAAATTGTAACTAGTTTTAAATGCAATAAAAATTAAAATTGAATTTAAGATAAAATATAAACAAATCTATATTGAATTTTTTAAATTTCAAAATTAAAAAAAAAATACATATTAGAAAGGGACATTTTTAAAAATAGCAAAATAAATTAAAATATTTACAAGGTATAGCAATTTTTTCGATTCTATCAATGATGGTCTTTTATCACTATAGCATATCAATATCAACCTGTGATAGAATTTGCTATAGGTTGTAAATATTTTGTAAAATTGGCTATTTTTGAAAATTTCCCTATTAAAAATTTGAAAAATAAAAATTTAAATTGATGTATAGAAAATAAATGAAATTCAAAAATTAAAGTAATATATAAATAATGATATTATAAAGAAATACAAGTAAGACAAATTAAATTAAAATTTGAAATTCAAAAACATAATTTACACCTATAAATTTTGAAAAGTGAAATTTAAATGGATATATAAAGGGATTTTTAATATATATAAAGAGCGGGTGGAACATCCATCAACAAGAAGGGAAAACACATGAGTTTTTAACCACGATGGGCAGTGTAGTGTTGTGAAGATCGAGCAATAGAACTATAATGACTAGGTTAATGTCGCTCAACATGTGATACAACAATGGGTAGGGTAGACCCACTAGGCTCAGAAGGTGGAACATCAGTAGGAGAAGGGTGGTGGTATGGATGATGACGATCCATGTGACGATGGTATGGGCAACCACACTCGCTCTCTAGTAGATGACATCATGCCTTTATCATTTGTATGTGAGTTGGGACATGTTGTCGCCTCAAACACACAATAATGAAACTTTATCTTAGGCAACAAATGAATTAGTAACTTAAAGCAAGTGTCAACCAAATTACAACCAACAATATTGGATACATGCATTGCACATGGACTGAAGCATGGACGTAATAATGAGTAACTGTGCTTTCACATCGATCATGTATTCCTCAACCTTCGACACACGATCGTCTAACAACGAAACACAATCATCTAACCTTTGAATCAAGTTATCAATGCTTCATAGATATGAATAGACAAATGGTTCACGTCTTGCTCCCTCCCTAAGGTTCACATCTTTATGAAGGGTCGCTTCCATCTTCAATCATTCTTCTACGATGCTCTTGGGGACCATTAACATTATGAGGAACCTCATTATGGTCATCATTCATAGTGGCAACCTGTGGTTACCTCCCACATCTACAGCTTGAAAAATTTTCTCTATCTCGTCGTCGGTTTCCTTGTCTCTCCTATCACCTTCAACATTCATTGGACGCTCCAAAGTATCTCTACTACTCAACGAGCTATTAGTTTCAAAGCTTTCGTCGTTCATACTAAGATCGAAGATGAGTCTATCTATTTGGTATCCCCAAACTCAATCTCAACATTAATAATGACAAAAATTTCTTTGACCTTATCTACATTAACAACCCAAACATATTAGTTAAATAGTTTCAATAAAGCCATATAATTTAATTATGCATAGAGTATACTTACATTTGGAGACTAAGAAATCTCTCTCTCCAATACATTGTAGGACACCAAGTAGGAACATGACTAATGCAATATATGGGGCACGATTACCTTACTCATTCTGTCACACCCCACCCCAAGCACCTGCTTGCTTGGTCTGAGATGTGGCGTGATGTCAACTGAAGTAAGCAGGTGCTCAAGGTGGGGTGTGACACCTGTAATCGACAATATTTCCTACTATTGATGCCAATGGAATCTCATATGTCCATACCTAACTAAGAAACAAAATATATTAAAAGTCAAATGGTTCAAGAAAGTAAACAATAAGAATCTTTGAACAATTGAATTTCAGCTGCACCTTTATGCATCTTCTTTCCTATCACTACAATCTTTATGTAGTATACTGGGTGATCTTTGTTGCATCATCATCATTTTCAAACTCCAAATTCTTATACTTTTTTTCCAAGCTATCGATGTGGAATGGAGTCATTGTAGATTACTTACCAAAGTACTTCATTTGAAGTTCAAGTGACGACTTCTCATCTCGATCAATTTGCATGGGGAATCGTCAAAAATCAATGAAAATCATCCTTAAAAAAAGTGATAGACTCTACTCCAACACAGATGCTCATCGAGCCATCTCTCTTCCTTTTCACTTCTCTCAATAACATATGATGGTCCATCGAACTACTGAATACCATGTCCATGTCTAAAAATTATCCAAAAACTATTCTCTTGAACATCTCTAACTAACATGTGGTCAACTTATTCAACATTATCTTGTTTGCATTTGCAATGTAAGCCAAGCTTGTTGCTTGCCCTAGAAATGCCACATGTATTTTGAAATGAGTTGTCATTTTAATTCAATCCTCCAAAGCATAAATAAAGATTCGATCAGTTATAGATCTTCAGGAAAAAACAACAGATCGACGATGTTTTTTGTCTCGCTAGAATATGTCTTACTAAAGTAAGTCTCGCTATCTCGCTAGGCTCGTTCATAAGTGTCTCCTTAGGTTGGCTCAAAAGTGTATCGCTAGGCACGTTTATAAGTATCTTGTTAGTCTCGTCCATAAGTGTCTCGCTAAACACCCTATATTTGTCTCGCTAGGATCATTCATAATTGTCTTGCTCATATATGTCTTAGTTTGTATCACTAGTATTACCATAACATTTCTCGCTCACACACAAAACCCTCAGCATTAGTCATCTTCAACTCAATCCTCCATAATGGAATTTAAAAAATCAAACAACCGACTATACGACAAGCAAATAAAAAAAACCCAAAACTCAATCTCAGACACAAACGACAAGAAGATTTAGCAGTTCAATGGTTTATTATATGTTATTAAGAGAAGTGAAGACGAAGAGAGGTGACTCGATGAGCTTTTGTGTTGGAGGAAAGAATGCCACTTTTTTAATGATGATTTTGATGGACATGGTAGACATGCACAGCGGAATAAGGATCAAACTTTACTCTAATTGCAACTAAACAAATTTAGTAATCAACATACATAATAACCCTATTTGAAATAAAGATAGAGTTAAAAGTAAAACTCACCTTTGATGCTTTTCTCTTATTGTAATCTCCTCATGAACAATTCACAATCTCCTCACAAACTTGAAGTCGAGACTACCACTGGTGTTGACCCACTATTCTCCAAACTTGGAACCAAGTTGTGAGACTCGAATGGTGGAGAAAATAGAAAGAGATGATATTTTTTGGAGGAACCTAACTTTTAGATCTTTTGTTGAGAGTAAAATAAAAAGAGTTATTGGTTTTATTTTGTAATTCACAATTGCAAAATTAATTCTTACCATTTTACAAATCCAAAAGTCCTTTCACATTTGCAAAAAAAAAAAAAAAAAAACAAACAAACTCTTTACAAGCAAACTACATGCAAGAGCTTTTCTATCTCATCACTTGTCATTCTTAGTGGGGTAGGTGGCTTGTACAATAAGCCAGTTGTATATCACATGCAAGTGATAAACTTGTCAAATCTCAACAAGTGTTATTATTTAAATTAGTCTAAGGACAATATGGTAATTTAACATTTAAATCAAATTCAAAGTTTGACTTTTTCAAGTCTAAAGTCAACATTTTGACTTTGTATCATTTTGTTTATCTTGACTAATTTTGATCTCTCGAACATGAATCCGCATTCATTTCTCTAAAATTAAAATCACATTTGAATATAAAATCGGTCAAAGTTTGACTTTTCAAAGTCAAAAGTTAACATTTTGACTTTTCACAACTTTGACCATTTCTATCAATTCTGAACTTCCGAATATGAATCCATATTCATATTTTTAAAATTTAAATCACATTTTAACATGAAGCTCTATCTTAAGCTTATAATCGACGACTATATCAAATATAGTTGTCAGTTTCTCTCTCTTTACATAATTCAAACAATTCGAATTATTCCATTATAATGTTCTAATTTGATTCCTTGTGAGCTAGTGGGAAAACCTAATAGACCTATATATCATAGGCTCTAACGATATGAGATTAACTGGCTAAAGTCTTTTAGACCAAGTTAATCAACGTTCGTTAACTAACGGATCATTCCACTAAAGTCTCGCAGTTGCAGTCTCTCACTATAGATATTTGTGTCCATGTGATATAACCATGATAAGTAAGTTCATTCTTTATAGGTTGTTTGTAACCTTGGAAGTCCAGGGGCAAACACAGGGAATTTCAATCAAACCTTGGCTATAAAGCTCACTTCTCATCTAGACGATATACAATAATTATATAGTATAAATTAAAAGTATGTCTAAGTACTAAACCTAATATCTACATTAGAGATTCTGTAAAAGATGACATAAAAAGGTAAGAAGGCCGGGAATGAACTAACTTGTGTTAAGAAAGTGTGAAGGAAAGTCTCCACATTCTAGGTGATTAAGTCATTCGATAGGCCTTAATGCGATAAAGATCAGTTAACTATCTTTTAATTAAGGTGAACATTTCTCAGTGCCTTAAACACCACACTTGCTCGCCTCTAAAGATGCAAATGATAAAGCTTAGTTAAGCGATAGCTATCTAGAAGTTGTTACTTATAAACTCATATTACCTCTCTTTTAAGGGTGACAACCTCTCGACGCCAAGTTACCACACTTGTTCTCCTTTCGAAACACAAATGATGGAGGCTAAATCGCCAAGATGGAGTTTATTGTCAAACTACTTCTTGCGCACTTTAGCTATATCCTTGCTACTTACTTTCTTGAGTAGTTGGCGATAGACGCTGGCCAAGCGATGGAGTAAAGTTCAACTAACGCCATAAACCTTATATATTAGACTTCTTTCAAGAACTTATCACAAGCCTAAACTACTTATAACACTTTGACAGATGAATAGTGAAGACATGATGGATGGAAAAGACATAAACTTGCAATGTATTAAAAAATGTAGGCTTTTGACCACTGTCCAATATAAATTCATACATTATAATAAAATACAAAAATGAAAAATAAATAGATGAAAGTCGAGTCGCAGAATGCCTAAGCATTCCTTGGCTCTTTTACAAGTTAGGTGAAGAAAATGGTGGTTCTCTCTCTAGTTTTCTCTCTAAGCTTTCACTTACAAGATTGGTTGGAGAACAGGATGAAATGTTTTATAGAAAGCGAAAAGGCTAGTCTTTTTGCCGACTCCAATTGAGCTCTCTAGGTTTGATTTATTCGGACCAGACAAAGTTACTTGGTGTGGAAGGAGGCTTTATATAGGCTACTTTCGATGGAAAACTTCTATTCTTATGATATGTCAGCGCCTTCCAGCCTTGTCAAGTCACATCAACTCCAACTACCATTCTTGTCTGCTAGTGAATCCTTATTGCGTGATGATGTGGTTCCTCACTTAGGGATTTTAATCGCTAGACCTTAATGAACAAAGAGTTGCATGCTAACATAAGGTCACAATTAGTTTTAAATTAATTCACCTGGACCGTAGTGAATAATATTTCTAATTAGATTAGAAATATGATTTTTTTTTCTGTTTTAATAGGATTAAAATGATATCAATAAAAGATTAAATTTATAAAATATTTATCTATAAGGAACATTTGCCTAAGACAAGTTCTATCTAGGCTGGGGTACTTAAGCTAATGGTAATGAAACACGCCTACTTGGGAGCTGACCTGGAAGGTGAATTAGTCAAATATTTTATAAGCATGCAATACACGATTATATTTATCGAAGTGTTTAATGAAAAATAATCATATATTGTTAAAATATCCAATATAAGAGTTTTATTCGGCCAATTTAACAATAAACTTAGATAAATAATTAGGCAAAATTTCTAACTTAATTAATTTTAAG
This sequence comes from Cucumis sativus, assembly GCF_000004075.3. Taxonomy (NCBI): domain Eukaryota; kingdom Viridiplantae; phylum Streptophyta; class Magnoliopsida; order Cucurbitales; family Cucurbitaceae; genus Cucumis; species Cucumis sativus. Next base: position 20,940,521 of record NC_026658.2, read on the forward strand.
TAAAACCCTAAGTGGGAGGAAATGGAGTATATGATACTTCATTTTTCTTTTCACATTTCTAATTAAACATTCACACCGTGAGACTTATGCTTAACCTCGAGACACCTTTGCTTGTGTCCCCTATGGGTGATGCTTGTATATGTCAATAAAAAGGTGAATGAAGATAGTGTTTATAGTAAGTGGAAGAGGGATGTGTGTCAATAAATCCCGTGGTCTCTTCCATTAGTTTCTAGTAAATTCTCATGCTTAGCTTTGAGGCACCTTTGCTTGTGTCCCCCTACGGAAGGTGTTTGCATGAGATTTTACTCAAATTCCAAAAATTAATATGATTTCTTTAGTTTTTATTTCAATCAGCTTCTCTCTACGGATTATTTATTGGGACGGAACTCTAGAATCTAAAATGAAGAAGGGTTACACTTACGAGAAATTTTTAAGTAAGTTAATCATTTCTTGACTAAACAATAATGATCAACTATTATAGGAATAAGAGTTATTTATGTGTAATATTTAGCTGAGATTATCTCAATTCAGTGAAGGGATAATTAATCACCCTACGAAGGTTTTTATCCTACCTCAATGAAGCATATTTGCAAAATAGATATTGCTAAATTGATTGGTTTTCTAGATGGATAATGCTAGTATAACTAGTATAAATAAATTGTATGTTTTCAGCAATTTGATAATGATGAGTGCTATTTTAAATACGTTGGTTGTTGATAAACTTAATGACAATAATTATGCATATTGAAAAAATACTATCAACACTGTGCTAATTATCGATGACTTGCGACTTTTCCTAGTTGAGGAGTTCCCTCAAGTCCCGGCTGCTAATGCAATTGAAATTGTTCGAGAAGCACATGAACGTTAGGTCAAGACAAATGAAAAGGCCCAAGTATACATCTTGCCAAACTTATATGAAGTATTAGCCAAGACACTTTAACTAAACTCCTCTTGGGCCAAGAGAGGGTGTGACACCACATTGTTCAAGTCTTGAAATCTACCTTTAAGAAAACAATTTCTCTACTTACTCTATCTATAGAGAATGAGTAAATTCCTTCTTGTGTAGTTGTGTTTCCAACTCCATAATTAGTTGAATCCCCAAAATAGTAGGCCTATTGAGTCGAAGACATAAGTCATTCTCACTCATGCAAATCAAAGGATTGTCTTCATAGGCAGGAGTTCACAACTCACTCAGGATTCAAGTCAAGTCACCTATGGTCATCCTGGTGAAATATAGTCTCAACTAGTAATGATTTTAATAAGAGAGACTATTCATTTCATGGTTCGATCTTATACAAACTCTTTGTATAGAATACCTATTCTTTAAAGTCTCGACATGAATGATTATGATAAAATCATTCGTAACATTTTAGAACGATTGTAACAACTACAAAGTATGTCATATTCGTAGTGTCACCATGATAATGTATCCAACCTTATCCATCTACAACAGACCATTTAAGTTATCACTTAAACATGATCTACTTATATGTCTCCACATACATGTTTAAGTTACAAAAGATAACATTGGACGTTAATTTATTGTTTTTGTGGGTTAATGCAACTAAATGTCAAATAAAATAAAATATTTATTTTATTAGATAAATAAAATGTTTGTATAATATATACAATTATAAACTACAAGACCATAAGATTTAGGACAACAACTCCTATATATATATGAAAATTTGTTAATTTAAATCCAGACTTTTTGGATTGGATTGACTATTCCATGTTGAATCGATAATATTCATTTTTTGAACTCCAATTCTTGATTGGTACATTTTCATCCAACTCGAAGCCTTTGGGTTTATTTTGAGAGAGGAAACTTCAAAATGCATTATTTCGGATAATTTTCCGTTATTTTTTTTAAAAAAATTTCCACAAAGTTGAATCCATGATAGGGTTTTATTCAGGCATCCCTTGGATTGGATTGAGCTCCAGCGGCAGCTACAAACCCACTATAGTACTCCAAATTCCAATCGAATTTTTTTTTTAGATCCATTCGTGTTGTTTCTTTTCTCTTTCTCGATCTAGATTGCTAGAACCTGTTTAATCATTGTGATTTCTTCTTTATCTCTGTTAATACTGTGCTCTGCAGTCTGGAGAAGAAGTTGTCGGACTCCATCAGGGAGGAGGATGTTAATGTCCGCAATCTCTGTAGCTGAGCTGCAACGGTACTGGTTTCCACCTACCTCCACCTCATTTTTCCTCTTCTCCTTCTTCTGACTTGCTCATCATGTTTTTATTTGATTTTCATTATCAATTATAGTTTGGATGCATTGTGTTTTGATTTTATTTTACTGGGACTTATCGATTGTTTTGCTTGTTTTCTTTTTATGCGAATGGGAAGATTAGTTTTCCAACTCATGGAATTGGTCTAATTCTAAAAATTCAAATCACGACTCTCATAAATTCTTGATTTTTTTTTTTTCATTTCTTCGTTTGTGTTCTCATGTTTTTACCTGTATTTGCTGGGTTTTGGCAGGTTTTGGCGCTTAAATTGATCATATTATACCTCAAAAGAATGGTCTGTAAATATTCTACAAAATTTTTGAATATTTGTGTAGCCTCATTTTGTAAATCTCAGCAAATGCAGAAAGCTGAAGCTGTTATAATAGACGGCATACGGATAGGAGTTCTCCCGGATGTAGTGACTTATAATACATTGATTGATGGCTATTGTCGATTTAGTGGCATGGATGCTGCTTATTCTGTTCTTTATAGAATGAGGGAAGCTGGTATAAGCCCGGATGTTATTACATACAATTCTTTGATAGCTGGTGCAACTAGGAATTTCTCATTAGAACAATCCCTTGATCTGTTTGAAGAAATGCTTCAATCGGGTATCACTCCTGATATATGGAGTTACAACACTTTAATGCACTGTTTCTTCATATTAGGAAAGCCAGACGAAGCCTATAGAGTTTTCAAGGACATTATACTCAAGGACCTTTCTCCTCATCCGGTTACATTTAATACAATGATTAATGGCCTTTGTAAACATGGATATACAAGTAATGCTATTATGTTATTCAGAAATTTACAACGCCATGGATTCATTCCTCAATTAGTTACATATAATATTCTTATTAATGGTCTTTGCAAGGTGGATAGGTTGAGGGCTGCTATAAGGATGCTCAATGAGGCCATGGATTCGGGTCTTGAGCCTAATGCTGTAACATACACAACCTTGATGAAAAGCTGCTTTAGATCTAGGCAATATGAACGTGGATTTGAGATTTTTTCTAAGATGAAAAACAAAGGATATGCTTTTGATGGCTTTGCTTACTGCACAGTTTCTGGTGCTTTTCTTAAGTTAGGCCGGTTTGAAGAGGCAAAATTTTGTATGGAACAGATGATAAAGAATGATGTAGGAATTGATATTACTTTTTATAACACATTTATTAATTTGTACTGTAAAGAAGGTAAGTTAGAGGCTGCATATAAGTTGTTTGATGAGATAGAGCCTCGGGGACTAGAATGTGACGTCTACACACATTCTATAATCACTAATGGGCTGTGCAGGGTTGGTAATATTGAGGGGGCCATGCAACATTTGAATTGTGTGTATACAACAGGTTTTGCGTCAAACTTGGTAGCCTTAAATTGTCTAATCGACAGGTTGTGCAAGGCTGGACAAATTGACCGTGCAATTAGATTGTTTGAATCGATGGAAACAAGGGATTCTTTTACCTATACCTCCTTGGTGCACAATCTTTGCAAGGCAAGGAGGTTCCGCTGTGCGTCAAAGTTATTGATTTCATGTTCAAGAGATGGCATGAAGGTTCTTAAGGCTACACGACGTGCAGTTATTGATGGTCTTTGTTCTTCAGGATTTACAAGTGAAGCGAGGAAACTGAAATTCAAATTACGTTTGGCTCGACACTTTCGTTGATCATCTGGGTTTGAATATTGAACCAGATTATATAATTACTTCAACTCTGAAAATCAATTTATTCTGTTCGTGGGCAATGCAAGCATCAAGTACTATAAGGTAGACCTCTTTCTCCCTCCCTCAAATGAATGTACAGTTACTTACATTGTTAATCAGTCTTCTGTGGTTGACAATATCATTTCATTTGCACTCTTCAATATAACTAGTTACTTTTTCTCAATGTACTTTGAGCATTAACCTCTTTTTATTTCATCAACAAAAATTCTTGTTTTTGTTAAAAAAAAAAAGGAAGCTGACAAGAGCTTTAGCTCACATGTGTATGCTGAGGACCAAAAATTCCGTGGTTCAAACCTCTCTCCCCCATTTTTACTAAATATAAATGAAGAAAGAAAAGGAAGAGAAACTCGTTTGTATAACTAATTTGTTTGACATGAATCACTACCCTTCTGCTTGTTTATTTCTCTCTTTCTTTCTCTCTCTCTCTCTCTCAAATGAATACACAGTTATATACACTGTTATTCAGTCTTCTAGGACTTCGATTTTTGAATATCATTTGCGATTTGTACTCTTCTATATAGCTAGTTTGTTTGACTTAAATCACCTTTCTGCTGGTTTATTTTGGCACAAAATGCAACAATTATATTTATCTATCCATCTATCTATGTGTATATATATTTCTGTTCTATTGCCATGTGAAACTGTTGCTTTTCCTTATTCCCTGGGCCTGGATTTGCTTGTGTCAACTCTTTATTTCTGGTTAATGTGATGGCAGGATGTTTGAGACAGGCAGCACTCATCATCTGAAGAAATTAGACGAGAAAACCATGGGAGGACTAGCCAACTGTTCCGAATGATTGGCTACACATGGAAGCTGAAATACTTGCAAAGTGGGGGTTGCATCAGAGGCTTTAGCCTCGACAGAGGCTTTAGCCTCAACAGAGGCTGTCCTTGTTTAATATCGCCATTTTTGGATTGGTAAGTCTTTCAAATTTGTTATGGATTTTTGTAGATGTTAAAGTGTTGAAGTAAAGGTTCTTTTGTCTTTGATTTTTATCATAAGAAAGTTCAGCCTCACATTCACTACAAGAAAAAGGTTTTTCTATAGCCTTTTCCAAAATGGCCTATGGAATTGAAAAGAAAACATAAAAAGCACGCGGCAAAAAAAAACGGGGGGGGGGGGGGGGGGGGGGGGGGGCGGGATCTCATTCAACTTTCGTCATTCTTCAATTTTTTGTTTCTCTTTTCCCCTCCATTTTTTTTCTATTTTCTTACCGTCCTAAAAATTCTTGTTTTAGAGGACCTCTACATGTGTGAAGATGAGATTCCTCGCCTTCTGCATCAAATTTGGGTACAATAAGCTATGAAGATCCACGAAGGTGAATCTGATACCAGTGGTAGATAGAGGGTAGGGAACAATGGTGGATCTAATCTGGTGGCAGCAGCAAACTCTTAGCAATAGGAGACAAATGTAGATTTAGTAGAGGCTTAATGGAGGGAACAACTAGCAGGCGAAGCAGAGTGGGTCTGCGCAACAAATCTGGTACCAACCTACTGTTCTGGGTGGTAGAAGTTCTTCAAGCATCTTGGTTCTAAGCAGGGTTGGGAAAGGTTCTTCAAGTAGAGTGGTTCTGGGCAGCAAGTTCTTTGGTTTGAGTTTCACATAAAGAAAAAACTGTTTAGTTTCTTCTGAATCATTGTGTTGATTTGGTCCTTCGTATGAAAACAACAATTTGTGAACCTATCTCACATGGTGTGCTTTGTGTAGTCTAGAATTCATATAAGTATATTTCTTATTCATATTTAGTCAAAGGAATGTTACATATTTATATAGAGAATAAAATAAACTTTAGACACTATGTACAATTACAATAAAGGACATGATATAAATATAAATATATTTATCATAACACTTTCCCTCAAGCTGCAACAAATATGTTGATCATGTCCAGCTTGTTGCGCAGATAACTTATCCTTGCTCCATTTAAAGCTTTAGTTAGAATATCTCTCAATTGTTCTCCGGTCTTCACATATCCTGTGGACACCAACCCATCTTGGATTTTCTCACGAATGAAGTGACAATTCACCTCAATATGTTTAGTTCGTTCATGAAATACTAAATTAGATGCAATATGAAGTGCAATTTGATTATCACACCATAATTTAGCTGACACGGTAATATTGAAGCCTATCTCAGATAATAGTTGGTGAATCCATACTATTTCGCACATAGATTGTGCCATAGCTCTTGGATTTTCTCACGCAGATTGTGCCATACTATTTCACACATATTGTGGCATACTATTTCACACACAGATTGTGTCATACTATTTCACACTATTTCGCACACAGCTAATTCTTGGATTTTCTCACGAATGAAGTGACAATTCACCACAATATGTTTAGTTCGCTCATGAAATACTGAATTAGATGCAATATGAAGTGCAACTTGATTATTGCACTGTAATTTAGCTGACACAGTAATATTAAAGGCTATTTCAGATAATAGTTGGTGAATCCATACTATTTCGCACACAGATTGTGTCATAGCTCTATATTCTGACATAACACTCGAACGAGAACCAACATTTTGTTTCTTACTCTTCCATGATACTAAGTTTTCACCTACAAAGACACAATATCTAGAAGTTGATCTCTTATCCTCACGAGACCCCGCCCAATCAGCATCAGAAAAACATTCAACTCTCGTATGTCCATGATCTTTGTATAAGATCTCACGTCCAAGAGCAACTTTTAGATAATACAAAATCTGCTCTACTGTAGCCCAATGAAACCATTGTAGGGGAAGACATGAATTGACTTACAACACTTACAGAATAAGCAATGTTTGGTCGAGTCACTATTAAGTAGTTCAACTTTCTAACTAATCTCCTATATCTCTCACGATCTTTACATAATTCTCCTTTAACAAGTTGTTGATTTGGCATCATCGGAGTGCCACTTGGTTTGGCTCCTAATTTTCCTGTCTCAAACAACAAATCAAGTACATATTTTCATTGAGACAAATAAATACATTTCTTGCTTCTCATCACTTCAATGCCCAAAAAATATTTCAATTGACCCAAATCTTTCGTATAAAATTGACCCTGAAGGAAAGTTTTGAGAGACGAAATACCCGATGCATCATTTCTAATAATAACAATATCATCAACATATACAACTAGTAGAACTACACCATTATCAGATCGGCGATAGAAAACCGAATGATCATATGTACTCTTCTTCATACCAAAGCATACAAGAGCTTGACTAAACTTACCAAACCACGCACGAGGACTCTGTTTCAAACCATACAAAGATTTTTGAAGGCAACATACTTTATCACTCTCCTCCTGAGCAAAAAACAAGTGGTTGTTCCATATAAACTTCCTTTTGAAGATCACGGTGCAGAAAAGCATTCTTAATGTCAAGTTGATGCAAAGGTCACTTATGGGTAGCAACCATGGAAAGAAATAGACGAATGGAAGTTACTTTGGCAACTGGAGAGAATGTCTTCGAATAATCAGTTCCATAGATTTGAGCATAACCTTTGGCAACAAGGCGAGCTTTCAATTGAGCCACTGTTCCATTAGATTTCATCTTGACAGCAAACACCCATTTACAACCAATGGCCTTCTTTTCTGCAGGACGAGATACCAAATTCCAAGTACTATTATCATCTAAAGCAGTCATCTCCTCAATCATTGCATTTCGCCAGCCAAGATGAGATAAAACTTCATGAACGGAGTTAGGAATAGATGTGGACTCAAGAGATGCAATAAAAGCATATGTGGAGGGGGATAACTAGTGATAGGAAACAAAGGAAGAAACGGGGTAAGTACACTTTCATTTACCTTTGTGAAGAGCAATGGGAAGATCATCACTTGGCCCCGGATCACAAGATGAAGGAAGCATTGATGGAGGGCATGAGTCTGAAGGTTGTGGTGGAGGTCGTCGGAAGTAGACTTGAGAAACTAACGGGTAGGAAGGAGCCACATCAATGGACAAGGATGGTGTGGGAGAGGTAACCTCATATATAAAAAGATTGTCACCCTCCCCTTGACACGAACTCGATGGTGATGAAGTAAATGGTGTATCCTTAAAAAATGCAACATCAGGCGAAACAAGATACCTTTTAATGGTAGGACAATAACAACGACAACCCTTTTGAACACGTGAATAACCTAATAAGATACACTTTAAGCATTTGTGATCTAACTTAGTATGAAGAGGACGAACGTCGCGAACAAAACAAACACAACCAAATATCTTAGAAGCAATAGGAAACAAATTCTTTGTAGGAAAAAGCATACGGTAGGGAATCTCACCATTAAGAACAGAAGAAGACATTCTATTAATAAATAAACAAGCTATAGAGACAGCATCCGCTCAAAAGGTTTTTGAAACATGCATTTGAAACGATAAAGCACAAACAGTTTTAAGTAAATGCCTATTTTTTCGTTTTGCAACACCATTTGAGATGGAGTGTTAGCACATGAAGACTGATGAATGAATAATACCATGTTCACACAAGTAACAGCCAAGAGCATTTACACTTGGATACTTTATATTACAACATTTCAATCTTATTTATAGGATTGTGTCATGAGCATAAGTCATACCGCAATTAAATAAAACAATTTAAATCCTACATTTAATTAATATGAAACTCTTACTAAATTAACTCTAAATCCTACAATAGCAAAATCTAAACTATCGTTTCCTAAATATATTATACACAACATTTCTCAAATATATTACGAGCTGGATGCCAATTATTCGCGAGCATCTTTTGTAATTTTCATTATGGGCCTGTGGACTTTTTTCGTTTTCGAAATTGTTTTATAGGGTGGAAATATTTTTTTGCTTGGTTATATTTTTTAAAAGATCCCTATATTTTATTAAAGATTTAAAACGTAAATAATAACAAAGATTTAGAATTTAATTATAAATCTATAATCTATAATAACAAAGACAACACGACATGTATAGCTCAAATAAAAGGAGGTTATATTAAAAATGACGAAACAAAGCACATCTCACCGAAGCTTTTCTATACAATTGATCTTGAAGAAAATGGCAAATAGTGCAACAAATTTGTTCAAAGATAATCTAACATACTTATTTACAAAATCATTACCTACTACAATCTTTGAAAAATTGGTGTACAACATTGGAATGTGATGACTTAGAGATCTCAAGGGATGTTACCCTGAACGGGAGTAAATTTCATTTTTATAGGTATATATGAAATATATACTTTTTTCCTTCACTAGGATTTTGTTTTCATTGGATTTTTTGTAGTAAGGTTTTAACGAGGCATATTTCATATGTAATGGGCATCTAAGGGTAAATATTATAAATATTAATATAACATAAAGATCTCATCATCTATTAGTGTCCATCACGTGTCAAGCAAATATAATCTCTTAGTATCCACCATGCATCAAGCAAACATGGCCCCTTAGTGGCCATGTAATGTCATATTCTACTTGTCGTTGATAAATAGTTATGTTTAGTGGAGTTGTAAGAAACACTAAAATTAGAGAGAATTTCCATGAAAAATGGAGAAAGTGGAGAAAATTAATTTTTTTCTTAATTTTCAAATTTTCTTAATTTCTTTATTCATTAACATTATATTTTTTTTATTTTCGTATTTCGGTTTTACGACAATATAATCTATATCATTTACTTAAAAAAACAAATCATGTTCTATTACAATTTTCTAGAATCAATCATAAAAGAATGAGACTTTTTAAAAGAAATATATTTCTTTTTCAGTGTGATACTAAGAATTTAATAAAGGGGTACTTGTAAAAATGACAAAATAAGTTATAATAACTAAGTCCATAACACATATACTTTATTATTTGCGAAAATGACAAGAATGAAGCCCAACCCACACATCAAGAGGTAAAATGTCACAAATGCCTTCATTACTAATATCATATAGGTTTGATACACCTTATACTGATACACCTAATACCCTTTGATACATCTGATACTTCTTGATATACTTGATACATTTGATTGATACACTTGATGCACCTGATACTTTTTGATACACTTGATACATTTTGATAAACACCTGAAACATTATATTTGATACACCTGATGCATTGCATATACATTTAGTATTCTTCACTTATACAATTGATTGATTAAATGCACTTGATATGCTTGAACTCCTACTTATACACTTGATATACTATTGATATACACTTGTAAACTTGGTTCATATACTTGATCATGATTAACTTTAATGATATGCTTTAACAATATATTGTTGATATACTTGATAATGATACACTGAGTTACATCATTCATTCTTAATAATACTCTAATGAACGACATAAAATTTGAAAAATCGAAAAATCACGTAATAAGTATATTAACCAACTAATACATATAATATAAGTATATCAGTGATACAAAATTGAGACAAAGTAAAACCAAAACAAAATTAATGTAAAAAAAAAAAATGATTTAGAATCAAATTCAACTCAAAATACACCTCGAAGAAAGTAAAAAAAAAAATCACAAATGAAGTTAAAGTACTCTGATCAACAATTATTATATTTTATATTGTAATTATTGTACTATTAATATTCTAAAATTAAGATTAAAACAGAAATAATAAATAATTTTTATAGTATAAGAATGAACAAATAATTATGGCCTTAAAAAGTGGGAGAATAAATAAATAATGAGTAGGACATTAAAAAGAGGAAGATAAATAAGTTATTGAAGGGTAGTTTATGAATAATAAAAAATTTAAAATGAAGAAGTGAGAATTTTGTCATATTTGCAAAATTCTAAAACAATGTGCTATAATTACTATATCATATTCTCAAAATGTTATCCTATACAATTTCCCTAATAATAATAATGAGAGGTTTGATTAAGGTATTTATAGAAAAAAAACGAGATATTACTAGTTATTCTTTTTAAATATAAATTTAGATTGTACCACAAATGTTTCTCCTCTTAGCCCCTTGTAGATAGTACAGTTGGTACTACAAAGGACGTTGGAACTACGTGCATTGCATGGAAGATCTAGAAAGTTTATTGACATAAAACTTTATAATTCAATCAAAATAATTTACAAGTGAGTGGGTCTAAAAATTAATAAATTTACTGACTTTCATACAATATAATTGTCCTCTACGAGATTTCATATTTTGAAATCGATACATAATAACTTCATAATCTATTTTATCAAATAAATCTCTCTCAATATATGTTACAACACAATCATTCATCCATTGGTCTCCCATTCGATTGGCGCAAGTGGGTCTTTATAATGCTCATAACAGAAAATGTACTCTCCACAGTGGCCGTTGTAACTGGTAAGATCAATGCTAAGGTAAGCAACTGATAGACTAATGGGTAGACTTTATCTTAGTTGTTATCACCATTTTTTTTAGAAAGATCACCAATACTTGTTAACTCAACAAACATATTATTTGAGCGCACATCAATGATATAATTTTGAATTTGATCTTCAAGAGTAACAAGCTCTGTAGTTGAAAAATCTCTAGGATAAAATTGTGCAAGGAAAATTAGTTATTGTCTATTAAAAGCAGCAAACGAGTTGCTCGAATTGAGACATGCCACACAAAGAAGCCACTCGATACTTTTTTCAGTCAAACGATTATTTAACTCTTGAAGTTACATGTCAATAACTACATAAAAAAATCTCAACACGATAATGAAGTATGTTTGTGATTTCTTGAGAATTTCGTCTTTGCCTCCCTTGAACTAAGAATCCATAGATGGTTATTACAAAACTTGAAACTTTATCATTCATTTTAAGCATTAGAAAAATGATTTTTTATCATTAATATCATTCATTTTAAGCATTAGAATATCATGCTCATTACAAAACTTGAAACTTTATCCAACAATGATTGCCATCATGATTCTACTGTAATTTTACTTTACAAATCTTGACCAAATTCATTGCATTCACAATATCATGATCTTTTCTCTAGTGTTTGAGACAAATCATTTGTGATTCCCAAGATAGCTTTCATAAGATGCACATGGAAAACAAAGTCAAATGATTAGATTGAATTCATTAGAACCTTTGCTTCATATTTTTGTTCAGAAGTTGATCCATCATCTGTGATTGTCTTAAGTACCTCATAAATTGATGAGAACATTGAAATACATCTCACCAAAATGTTGTAATGTGATCTCGACCGTGTATCTCCTAGTCGTTTAATTATTGTTTCATGATTTAATCTCCTTCCACTTGACAGTTCGCGATTATTCAAATCTTCAAAAGTGTTGGCACTATGTTTCTCTCTTAATATGTCTCAACGTTTTGTTGATCCACCAATAACATTCACCACATTTACAACTAAAAAAAAAAAAAACTAGCAATCGCTACATAATTTTTTGCAATAGCTATCAAGGCTAATTGAAGCTGGTGAGAGAAACAACGAATGTAAAATACACATTTATTTTCTCTCTAAATTAATGTTTTCAATCCATTGAATTCTTCTTGGATATTGCTTGCTCCACCATAACCTTGTCCTAGCAAATTCGTCATGCTTAATCCATGTATAGAAAAGAATCAATCAATAGCTTTTTTAAGTGATAAAAAACTTGTATTTGTAACTTGTCCAATATCAACAAATCGTTCAATCACACACCCTTTGTCTACATATCTCAACACAATTGACATTTGCTCCTTAGAAGATATATCATTCGACTCATCAATGAAAATTGAAAACAACCTATCACCAATGTCTCATATGATTGCATTGACAATTTCTACTGCAATACAATTCACAATATCTTTTTAGATATCTAGTGCAGTCAATTTCAAATTTTCAGGAACATTTCTCAAAGAAATGACTTCAATATCTTTATTATGATTGCATAACCATTGTAGGAGTTCAAGAAAATTACCTTGATTTATTGAATCTTTAGTTTCATCGTGTCCACGAAATGGAAGACCTTGTTGTAACAAAAATCAAACACAATCAACTGTTGCACCTAATCGAATCTGATAGTCAATTCTTGCTTGATCAGACATCTTGTTAAAAAATGTTGCAATTTGTTGCTTTTGATTTAAAAGAGCTTCGTATTTGCCTCAAGCTTAGTTATGTGCACTATTTGATCCTCCAACGTGAGTTTGCAATTTCTCTTTTTTCTTCCAATTTGAAAGTCCTTTTCCAACAAAATGTTCACGTCCTTATTGTTGTTCAACTTCTAATTTGAATAAATAACAACATAAACAATAGGCAACTATCTTTTGAAATACTATATCCCAACCAATTAGGATATTCAATAAACAAATTTGGATTAAACTTTTTGATTGTGACTCAAATTTCTTCAACGAAAAAGTGACTTTGAGGTTGACAGGGTCCTTTTTGTAGATATGTTCTACGAACTTCATCTCGAATATTATAATTGTAACCAAGAATTATAATTCTTAGACTAAGACCTACTAGTAAATCTTCTAATTTTATTTGAGTGACATGTCTCTCATAACTATTATTACTTTTCTTCAAGGGAGATGATGGTCCACCCGATTTTCTTTTAAAATATTTTTTTCATTTAGATTTCAAATTAAACCTACAATCACACTGTAACAAGAATAAATTAAGAAGATATTGACCTATAACAACAATATCTTAAACAACCCAATAAATTTACTTAAAAATCCATAAATTAATTCAAGAATTAATAAAATAGATATAAAATAAATGAACTAATTAAAAAAAAAAATTCAAAATATGAAAACCAAACGCATACAAATAAAATAACAAATTTGAAAGATAACAAAATAGTTAAAAGAAGCAAAGAAGAAATTTTAAAAACTAAAAAAAACATTTAAATATTAAAAAACAAATGTATATAAATAAAATAACAAACTTAAAAAAGAAAAGAATAAATAAATGAAAATTTACCTCACACGGTATGAAAAGATGTTAAAAAAGAAGAAGAAGAAATTGAAAAAATTAAGAAGCTAGAAGTTGAAAACATTAAAAAGCTAAAAAAGATTAAGCTGATGTTTTATAAAAACAATAAAATAATAAAATAAATGAAATTAAACCGATTTAAACTTGCTTCGAGAAGTAACCACTGAACTACTATTAAAAATTAAATGGTTTTTTATATATATATATTATATAAAAACGATAAAGTTAAGGACTGATACTAGAGCTCCCTCCTCCCTAGATTTATTTGCATATGATCCGTCACTTTCAAAATAAAAAATACTTTGCATAAGTTGAAATAAGAGGCTTGTAAATATTAAAATAAGTATGTATACCCATTGTTACACAAGAATTTCTTTGTAAACAATATATTTTTTTTTTGTAAAACCATTTTGTCACTAATATATTAATGGAACATTATGCTGAATGCCATATTTATACATTCCTTGAAAAAATATATATATATATATATTGTTCACTAAATTGAAATTTGAAGGCTCAAGTAAAATGTTAAGAAATTAATTTTTTGTCAAATGAAAGTTATTTTTTAAAAAATTGAATACGTTATTTGTTATTTGTTATTATTATTATTATTATGTCGAAATTGAATTCTTTGATTGCATGGTTAGAGAGAGATTCTATTGAGCTCCTTAATTTGTGCTGAAGCTCTTGCCATTCACTGACCCTTTGGAGTTTTAAGTATTATGGTATTTTCCAATTCGTTGTCCCTTGTTAATATGCTTTAATTGCAGTGCTGAAGTTTAATTTAGATTTACAAAAAGAATATGATAAAATGTTAATAATAAAAATAATCAAGAGGCATTTTTTTTATTATGATTATTATCTGTAACTTCCCTGTACTGTTAATATTGCGTCCAAAGACATTAAAGTGTATGAGATAATAAGCAAAAGGGGTGAAGTAAAGTAATAAGTTGAAATTGAAATGGAAATGGGGAGAGAGATAGTTACCTTGTGAACACAACAAATATTCCACATCAGGTAACTGAAACGAAAAAGAAACCGAAAATCACACACTGGAAAGGCTCAGGAATCAACATGCTCACTCAATGCATCTGCAATTACATTCCTAGCTTCATTGCACAATGCTTCTGGATCACATCCTATCAAAGGTTTATGGATAACGACTTTCACACATCCCTTATTCAAGATGCCTTCAAATCCAGCTGGCATAATGCTACCTGTTCCCACCAATGTAATGGGTACAACTGGCACTTTCGTCTTTACCGCAACACTGAATGCTCCTTTCTGAGACAAACAAATATTTTAACCCTTTCTAGTCAATCACAAGTACAATCTCCCCCAAACCACTACTTTTAACTTCAGATATACAATAAGCTTACTAAAGATCTAAATATGATCAAGCATATTGGTTAACAAAAAAAAGTAACCTTACTACAAAACTGCAAAGCAACCCAAACAAGCACTGTTTATTTCAGAGCTCTAACTTCAAAATTATGAAGGGAATCAGTATGTCCAACTCAGTTTGTGAAAGAAAGTAAAGATTTCATAACCAAAAATTGACTCTACTGTCCCCCCACCGCAATGGTTTGAAATATAATGAGTACTTACCTTGAAAGTGCCTAATTTTCCATCTTTACTACGTGTTCCCTCTGGAAAGAAAAATACAGATGCACCCTTTCTTATAAGCTCCATGCACCGCTTCAGACAGTCCTTCATTACAAAGTTAACAAACTTTGAAGTAATAACCCAAAAACATCATCCTTAACAACGAGAAAAAGGTGCAACAAATTTTATTTCAAATTTGTAT
This sequence comes from Cucumis sativus, assembly GCF_000004075.3. Lineage (NCBI taxonomy): Eukaryota > Viridiplantae > Streptophyta > Magnoliopsida > Cucurbitales > Cucurbitaceae > Cucumis > Cucumis sativus. The sequence continues at coordinate 20,956,158 of NC_026658.2, forward strand.
TTTAACAAATAAAGTGGGCGGAATTGAAACAGATAAACAAAGAAAGTACCAACTGGCTTCTGCTATCCATACGCTTCAAAGGAATGACACCCATCATAAACATAGCCCAACCGATAATGGGAAAGAGAAATATTGCAGTCTTGCTAATGAACTTAAAGCTTCTGCCCAGGGTAAGAAGTGTATATATGTCTAGAAAGCTCTGATGGTTGGAAACAAACACAGCAGGAGAATTAGGAGATGGCAAATTCTCCAACCCTTCATATTTGATCCTAAAAAATGGAGCAATAGTCAAACTTGCCCACATTTTGGCAATTGAATAATGAATCCTTCTGCGGTATCTATCCATCAATAACACAAATGGATGCGCCACCAGCATAAGCATAAAGAGAAAAATAGCCGTGATTGCAGTAGTAGCATAAAAGAACGTTCCTCTGACTTTGGAGCTCAATGGTACTACTGCACTTTAGGCAGTTAAAAAGAAACAAAACAAAATTGGAATTAGACATAAACGATAAGAGGTAAAAAAAAAAAAGGCAACAGGACAAGAAAGAAACGAAATTCATCCAAGAGAAACCTGATAATGGATAACCAGCTTCATGAGTCCCCATTTTTGTAAGTTCAGCCCTAACAATAATGTACCGACCATTTCTTTTACCACTGAACAGGCTGTTGTGCCAAGGGTTGTATAAATTCTCGTTTGGAGTAAGGTAACACCAAGAGACACTGGCACATTTTCTGATGATCGATGAGAAGCAATAATGTTGAGCTGTAGATGAAGAGAAACATCAAAGCCTTGGCTAAAACTTACTTTCTATAAGAAAATAATAACAATGAAAACACACTGTTTACCAACCCTGTAGCATCAGATTTCAGCACTCTCCTAAAAATAAAATTTTATGTAGCATTTCATTAAAAGGAAAGTTCAAGCCAATTAGATTATGCAAATACATCAAGAGTGTATTAAAACCCAGCAATACCCTGATGACAAAGTCGAGAAGTATAGAATCTCTTACATGGTTATTGATTTTCAGCAGATGATCAGAATAAGCCACAGAAAATTTTCAAATAGCATAAAATAAATTGTGCTCCCGTATGTTTATCAACATGTCATTTCCTGATAATCTCGATCATTCGATAGTAAATCATCAAGCAAGCTTTAGCCACGAACAATTGCCCAATGTCTAACACATTTCACTGCACATGCAAGCACGCTCTATGCAAAATTTTTGTTTTATAAACTCTTCTGCTGTATCTAGCCTAGGATCAAAAACCATTATACTTGGTGATGAAATGATGAAGCGAGGATCATTTTACAATATCATAAGTTATAAGATTTTGTTGGTCTGGGCCAGCTAATGATAGACCACCGATTATAATACAATATAGCATAAGGAAGAAAAATGAAGTGGCACGTCTGCCGAAGGAAGAAAGTGGCAAAAGTGGAAACTACCTTGGTCGGGACCACAGTTAGTTACATGAGGGGATCGTTTAAAGGATGGGAAGAAGGGAAGAGAGGGGGGTTATTTTGTTCTGGTATGGAGGGCTGCTAGTTTCCTGGAGAGGAGGAAAGGAAGAGTGTTCAGTTATCTTGTGGCTGAGTAGTTTTATTTTCTGTCTTGTTGAATTTCTGTTCTTGATTTGTGGATTGTGTTTGGGTTAGTAATTTTCTATGTTAAAGACTGTGATTGCACTGTGTTAAGACTGTTCAGGTGTTTTATGAATATACAAGAACACATTTCCTAGTGTTCTATCATTTTGGTATCAGAGCATTCCTACCTGGGAAGACATCTACCATACCACAAAAGCGAATTGAGGAAAAGTTGGAAACGGTTGATCAGGAGATATTGAGCATTCGAGCAGAGTTACACGAGTTACCAACGATTAAGGAAGACATTTCATCCTTAGCGAGAAGTATTGAACGACTGGGTCTTGCATGCTGAGAAGCAACAGCAGCAACAACAAATCTTACTGAAATATATGGAAGGCATGATTAAGGGGAAGCCGACGATGGAAGAGGTATCGAAGAGTCGTCAAGTAAGATTAAAAGCATGATTGATGCAAGCGATTCGATTCAGGGGAGGAAAACATGAAAACAAACACACTAAATCGGACAGGGACGAATCTGCAAGTGATCGAAGCAAATTCAAAAAGATTTTTTTTTTTATAAGAGACAAGTATATTCATATAACAAGACAGAACATCCTAAGGGCGAGGGACAAGAGGGCCCTCCCCGAAAGAAGCTAGGGAACTAAGACATAATGGCCTTCCAATTGTTGAAAATCATAGAAAGGCTATAATTACAAAAGTGTATGGTGTAATTCGTACTCCACCAAGAGGCTGTGTGTTGAACCACAGTCCAAAAATAATCAAAAGAATTAAATCTATCTTCAAAAATTCTGCTATTCCTTTCTTTCCAAATGCTCCACAAAAGGGAACGCGTCGCACATTTCCATAAGATGTTTCCTTTAGGGCTGTAACCTCTAAATGTTAAGACCTTCAATCATCCAGCTATCAATCTTGCTAGGAAGGCAAAGCTCCAAATCAAAAATACCAAACAGAGTGTTCCAAGCTTTTCTTGTGAAGGGACAATGTAGAAATAAATGATCCAAGGTTTCCTCATCTTTAGCGCATAGGCAACACATCGAGGGGCTAAGCAATGTGTTCTGAATTTTTTTTTGTAGTTTCTCATGGGTGTTGAGGCTTCTGTAAGCAAGCGACCATAAGAAAAACTTCACCTTCTTCGGAATTTTATTCTTCCAAATATGACGAATCAAGGGAACAACAATGTTGGGGGATCTCTTAGTTAAGTTAAGAAAAGTAGATTTTGTAGTGAAGTTGCCATTCATGTTAGGAGTCCATTTAAGACTATCATTCCTTTCAGTGGGGGCCCAAGAGTGAAGAATTTCTAAAGCTGAGGCCGCATTGGCAATCTCGTTGTCGAGCATATTTCTTCTAAGGCCCAAACTCCAAGAATGAGTGCAGTACACCAGCATTCAGCCACATAAGCCTCCTTATTCAGCGCCAAAGAGAATAAGTTAGGGAATTTTTCTGCAAGTGTTTCCGCGACACACCATTTATCCTTCCAAAATTTGATTTTTGTTCCTTCTCCCAAAACAAAAGCAGAAAAATTAAAGAATATCTCCTTATGCTTTAAAATACCAGCCCATAATCTATGAGATTTTTCCCTGTTTGGATCTTTGGTGGACCACCCATTCTCATCTAAACCATAGATGGCCACAATTAATCGCCTCCATAATGAGGTTTCTTCCTTGCTAAACCTCCAAAACCATTTAGTGAGAAGAGCAATATTCTTTTGCCTAAAAGAGCCAATCCCAAGACCACCATAACAATGTTGGGGTGGAAGTGCATTCCCAGTTGACGAGATGAGCAATTGGATTCGTAGATCCACCTGTCCAAACAAACTTCCTGATCATCTGTTCCAATCTATTAATAACACCAACTGGAGCTTGAGCAAGGGAGAAGAGATAACAAGGGAGGCTGTTGAGAACTGATTGCACCAGAGTTAGTCTACCCCCTTTGGAGAGGGATACATTCCTCCACCTATCAAATTTGTGTCTGAATCTCTCTTCAAGATTGTTCCACATCTCTTTTCTATTATGACCCCTTCCAATAGAGAAGCCCAAATATTTAAAGGGAAGATTATCAACCGAGCATCCCGTAGATTCACTAAAAGGAGCTAAGTCATCATTGCTAAGGTTAATACCGATCAGGGAGGTTTTAGCTCTATTAAGGGAAAGACCGGCTCCCATAAGGAAGATATTAACCACCTTCCACCAGTTCTCCAAACTTCCATCCTCCCAGGAAGAAAAAAGAAGCGTGTCGTCTGCGTACTGAAGATGGGTTAAATCCTCTGACAGATTCTCAAAATGAAAGCCTTTTAAACTCCTTTTCTCATTACAGTAGTGGATAAGGCAGCTTAGAGCATCTCCCACAATCATAAAAAGAAAAGGAGCAAGAGGAGTCACCTTGACGAATGCCCCTTTTAGCAATAATTTTTCCTCTAGGCCTCCCGTTGACAATGATGGAGAAATTAGTTGTCGACAAGCATCCCCAAATCCATTTCCTCCATCTCTTACCAAAGCCTTTAAGTTTCATGATCATATCAAGAAAAGACCAATCCACCTTATCATAAGCTTTCTCCAGGTCGAGCTTCAAAAGCACGCCTTTTCTGCCTCTTAAAGACCATTCGTCAACAGCCTCAGAAGCAGTTAAAATAGCATCAAGGATTTGCCTTCCCTCCACAAAAGCCATTTGAGAGTCATTAATTATCGATGGAAGAACTTTTTTAAGCCTTGAAGCAAGCACCTTGGAGATAATTTTATACAAGGAGGTAATCAAGCTAATTGGTCTGAAGTCACTGACACGGCCCGCCTCTTTCTTTTTGGGGATGAGGCAGATATAAGTCTCGTTACATCTTCTATTAATAACTCCCTTTTTAAAAAAATCTTGGAACACCCTTACGAGATCGGACTTCAGAATGTTCCATGATTTTTTATAAAACTCTCCAG